>NC_088248.1:59202281-64202281 GCF_036013445.1 Caloenas nicobarica
ACTGAGGGGCCCGGAACTGGACACAATATTCCAGATGTGGTCTCACCAGGGCAGAGTAGAGGGGAAGGAGAACCTCTCTCGACCTACTAACCACCCCCCTTCTAATACACCCCAGGATGCCATTGGCCTTCTTGGCCACAAGGGCACAGTGCTGGCTCATGGTCATCCTGCTGTCCACCAGGACCCCCAGGTCCCTTTCCCCTATACTGCTCTCTAATAGGTCATTCCCCAAAAACCTGGGGTTGTTCCTGCCCAGATGCAAGACTCTGCACTTTCCCTTATTATATTTCATTAAATTTTTCCCTGCCCAACTCTCCAGACTGTCCAGGTCTTGTTGGATGTCAGCACAGCCTTCTGGCATGTCAGCCACTCCTCCCGGCTTGGTGTCATCAGCAAACTTACTGATAATACACTCAATTCCCTCATCCAAGTCATTGAAGAATATATTGAACAATACTGACCACAGTACTGACCCTTGAGGCACTCCACTAGATACAGGTCTCCAACTAGACTCTGCCCCATTGACCACGACTCTCTGGCTTCTCTCCTTCAGCCAGTTTGCAGTCTACCTCACTACCCGATCGTCCAGTCCACACTTCCTCAGTTTTGCCGTGAGGATGCTGTGGCAGAGTGTGTCAAATGCTTTACTGAAGTCAAGGTAGACCACATCCACCACTCTGCCATCATCTATCCACCTTGTTATGTCCTCATAAAAGGCTATGAGGTTGGTCAAGCATGACTTCCCCTTGCTGAAGCCATGTTCACTGCCGCTAATGACCCTCTTATCCTTCATATGCCTTGAGATGGCACCAAAGAGAAGTTGTTCCATCACTTTCCCAGGGATGGAGGTGAGGCTGACCAGTCTATAGTTACCTGGGTCCTCCTTGTTGCCCTTTTTGAAGACTGGAGTAACATTTGCTTTCCTCCAGTCCTCAGGCACCTCTCCTGTTTCCCAAGACTTGGCAAAGATGATGAAGAGTGGTCTAGCAATGACTTCAGCCAGATCCCTCAGCACCCGCACGTGCATCCCATCTGGACCCATGGATTTATGGATGTCCAGATTGCTTAATTGCTCCCTAACCCAATCCTCATCAACTAAGGCAAACCCCTCCATTGTCCTGCCTTCCTCTGGGGCCTCAGGGGCACGGGGCTCCTCAGGACAGCCTCCGGCAGAGTAGACAGAGGCAAAGAAGGCATTCAGTAATTCTGCCTTCTCTGTATTTTCTGTCATCAGTGCATCCATCCCTTTCATCAGTGGGCCTACATTGCCTCTGGTGTTAGTTTTATCTGCCACGTATTTGAAAAAGCTTTTTCTGTTGTCCTTGACACCTCTCACCGGGTTTAATTCTAAGGAGGCCCTAGTTTCCTAGTTGCCTCCCTACATCCTCTGACAACAGCCTTATATTCTTCCCAAGTGGCCAGCCCCTCCTTCCATGATCTGTAAACTCTCCTCTTCCACTTGAGCTTACCCAGCAGTTCCCTGTTTAACCATGCAGGTCTCCTGGCTCCCTTCCTTGACTTCCTACATGTAGGGATGCTCTGATCTTGAGCTTGGTAGAAGCAGTCCCTGAATGCTAACCAACTATCTTGGGCCCCTTTACCTTCAAGCAGCCTTGCCCATGGGATTTCCCCTAGCAATTGTTTGAAAAGGCCAAAGTTTGCCCTGCTGAAGTCCAAGGTTTCAATTCTGCTTGCTATTCTGTTCCTGCCACACGAGATCCTCAACTCCACCATTTCATGGTCGCTGCAACCAAGGCAGCCCTCAACCTTTACTGCTTCAACCAGACCCTCCTTGTTAGTGAGGATGAGATCCAGCAGTGCACCTCTCCTAGTCGGCTCCTCCACCATTTGCATCAGAAAGTTATCATCAACACACTGGAGGAACCTCTACTCAGGTAAATAATGGTGAAATACAAGCGATATACTTTATGGTCAAAGAAGTCCAACGATCACCATAATTTAGTTCAGTAGGTTTTTTTACTAGGCAGAATTCAGCTCGCCCTGACAGAAATGGACATGTAATAAGTTTTTATTCTGGGCACGCAGGAGCAAAACAGATGAAGATGATAAAGAAATACACGGGCAGAAACTGAAGCCAGATGCACATGATCTGCAGTGGTTTGCTTTCCCTAAGGCTCCAAGACACATCAAAATGCTTGAGCACTACGGTGTGTGCAGGCCCATCAGAGCCAAAACCTGTGCACAGGTATAAATATGTTCTATGGCATCACTGCCACAAGAAGCAATTGGTGCAGGTGATTTGGCTTACCAATTAGTGTAGGCACCCCACAGAAGTACAGTTTATAATAAGTAATTTAAGCAACCTGCATGTAAAAATTAATGAATAGAAACACATGTAATCTGAATAATTTTTAAGCAAGTGAAGTAAGCTATTTTCCATTTTGCACAAACATAATAAGGTCATTTAAGAAACAATTACAAGGCACCACAGGGTGAATAAAGTATAAAACTAGAATGACTGATGGCCATTATAACCTTTCTTAGTTCCCATAATTGCCTATGTGTTCTACAAAGTTAAGTAAAGGGACGCATGCAATTTAGTTCCTGTAGTATGATTAGCTATTACTGAGGAAATAGAATGATTCCAGAGCAGGCATTTGGCTCAAGGAATATAGAATTAAGCAATAGATTCTTCATACTGCTGGTAGGTTTTTAAAAATCATAAAACTTTTTTTAATTTATACTTGGAGAAAAAGTTCTTGCTCACTCTAAAATGTCCATCAGTCTTTCAGAATTCATCAGAGTGCTAACACAGTAGCTGTCATTCAGAACATAATTCTTGACGATTTTCTACTAGATAATTCAACCTACCATGTTATCTTCTCTAAGGGAGTGAAATAGCAACACAACAGGGGCTTAAATGTTGGTTTTATCCAGAAGATTATTTTGCTTGTGAAGCAGATGATTTTAAAAGGTTAGAGGTCCTATAGATGCTTTACATCTTTCAACAACACAATACATTGACAAAGGTAAAGTTAAAGCAGCCTCTCTGATTAGCAGCAATAACACTGGACATACTCATTTAAAGCTTCCAAAGTCTGCTCATTTATCTGTGTTTCTCTGACTCTCAGATACTTATGACTACACAGTTTTACTTCTTATGAGGAGGAGTAGATTATACCTTATAAATTGCTTGGAAAAACCTCTTGATTCTATAGTCTATTGAAGTCTGACATAAAAAAGACTTAAAACATTTTCATATATTACTACTGGTAGAAATATTGATTTTATTTTAAGCTAGATAATTTAACTCTTAATTAGGGGTTTCACTTAACAAATGATGGCCATTTCTCCAGTCCATTAGAGTTACCAGATTGGATGCAATCAAACCACAAACCTTTGTGAAGTAGAAAAAATTGTACAGAAAGTATAAACAGACTCTTATAATATTATGACCTTGAGATTCAAATGCATGTCTTTAAATAAAAACTGTGATTCCATGCGAAAATCCAACAGCAGAGTTGGAAAGTAGCTGTCTTTTGATACATTAAACTGGATGACTTATTTTAAATTAATCAAAAATGTAGAACTCAGCAAGAGAATGCTTATTAAAATCCCCCTTACGTGGATATTTCTCATTAACTTTGAAAAGCCGCTTATAGCAAACAGTCCTCTAAGCTGAGCACCTTTCCATTTTGTTTGACTATTGCACTTTGTGGTTTCTTTTACAGAATCTGCAAAAAACTTTAACATATTTTTTTTCTACTCTGTTGAATGAAGGTACTGTCATAAACAGCATTTCTAACCAAATTCATAATTTGTAGTCCAACTATACAGACCTCCTCAGCACTGCCTCATAAGATTTATACCATTTATCTTTAAATATTCTTGAAAGTAACTATAATTTTTCCCATTGAAGAACTGAGGCAATGAGAAATGAATGCTTAATCAGGAATCTCGCTGAAAATCAAAGGCAAGATATCCATGCAAATCGCCTAGGTCCTAGCCAAGATAAAATCAATAATCCAAAATACTTTTCACAGTACAAGAAGAAAGCTGACATTTTTTGAGAGACCTCACTATTTTCCACTATAACCTGTTCTGGTTTAAGATATTGTCATGGCTATCTCTAGAGTCACATTTAGCAAATTTTCTTTTTTCGACATAAAGAACCTGCACTCCCAAAATCAGTGGTCTTCTGTCTCTGCTGATGGGAAAGGAGAGGTTTCAGCCAGTGGTCTGAAGCCCAGGAAGGAAGAACCTGTGAAGTGATCAATTTTCCTTCTTGCAACTTCAGCCCTAGAGAATTTTTGAAAGGCAAATTAGAATCTAAATAGATATCACTGATTTGGGTGAACTTTACCATGAGAATTTTGAAATCTAGTGGACTTAGCTCTAGAAATCTCTACCCCAATATCTTTATGACCCAGTCAGAATGAGTCCCCCAGTCTACCAAGTAATTATGCCCCACAGGAGCCTCAGCATAATTTACCTGCCACCCTTGGAGTTTAACTTCCACGTATGAAGTCACATCTATTCTTTTAGCAAAAGACGTTTAACTCTCAATAATCTGTCTTTCTTCAGAGGCTTTAGTCAAAATAAGAATGGAATTTTCCCTTCATGTTCAGGTTTTGGGGTTTTTTTGTTTGTTTTTAGTTGTTTGTTTGTTTTTATTAAACTTTTCGTTTCCTGAATAACTGTGATCATCTGCTTTCTCTGATCTAATTTTCTCTTTGGGGCAGGATTTTTCTATTAATTCTCTTCAAAACCAGACACTTGGCCCGAATGGAAAGCAAACCTGTAAGCACAGACTGCTAGAGCCTTCCAGATGACAGAAGTGTGCCAGACGGGTGCCACGCTGCTGGGCACACTGCTTGCACTGAGGTCTCTGTTTCAGATATGTGCATGGCAGTCAAGCAGGTCACAGCACGCTGCCTTCAAAACCTCTTCAGGGACAATTCTTTATGAGCAGTACAGACATATCCAGTGGGTCTCATCCCACATAAAGCCTAAGCCACTATGGAAATATAAAACGATAGAGAGGTGCTAAAACATTTTTTTAGGTAAAGGGAAAAGGTCTATTCAGTTTCACGCCATATACTTGTGTTTCACACAAACTTTATGACAATCGCTGAGCTGTGCTTTTCAAGAGAATGAATACGAAATAGAATCATAAATTATAGAGTTTTATTAAATGATATTAACTAAATATTCAGCAGCTAAACAAGTTAACCAAAGGTATAGCCCTCTGGCATATTGTAAGATAAATCTAGGGTAATGTATTTGCACATAAAATAGTTTTGTCAAGATACTCTAAGTATATAGGAGACGACTTTGACCTCCACTATTGTAGTCTTTAAGCTGCAGGAGGAAAAACTTCTGTCACATGAAAATACTTAGAGTGAACACACTCAACATTTTTCTACCTCTTAGAAAGTATTTTCTAGCTCAGGAGTAAAAGTACTTCAGAAAAAATGTCTGTCTTCATAATTTTTTCTGCAATGCCAACTACAATGAGACTGAGATCTCTGGTTGTAACTACTGCAAACAATAATAATGCAGACAAGATATGTCTTTCAAGTCTGCAAACACTTCCTGACTCTAAAGAATGCAGTCTACAGTATATAAGTATCCAGATTCTTATTACACAGGCTTGAAACTCATTTATTTGGATGATGCAGAGTGTTCTGAGGGATCTTTTACTCATCTCTTATTGAGCATTGACAAAGACAACCTTGAAGTATTTCCCTCACATTTGACATACTCATGTGCAGGCTGTACACCTGCCTCTGAAAATGTAAGATTCTCCAGTGGCAATAAGAGCCTTTTATAATAGAAAACTCAGTATATAGGACTAAGATTGTTCACTGACACAAACAAATCAAGTACTCACGTGAAGATCAGTAGTCTCAAGAGCTCCATGCATGTTCTGCAGTTTGTAAATCGCTTCTCACTCTATTTCTGGCAGAAAGGCCAAACTGTTCACCTTCAAGAAGTCTCTTTCCACTGCATTACAGCCATCATTTCCAGGACCAAAAACAGAGGAGAAAGCAATTAATGACCTTACTTTCTGCTTCTCATGTCTTGGGACCCTGTCAGTTCCAAAGTTAGAGCTGAATAATTTTTTTATATTGTCTTATGATTTGAAAGTAACATGGAAAAAATATTTTCTGGAAGAAAATAAATATCTATTCACAAAAATCATCATAGGACTAATTCTGAACAGGAACAAAAAAAAAATCCCATTAAATTAAGGCCATTTGATCTCTGAACAAAAACATATACCAGCATATTTAATTTCCTCCCTCTAGGAAGAGAAGAGAAATGGTTATGTTCAGTGGCTAACTTCCAGTAATGCACAGGTGCCCATCATTGTATGATTGCTAGCCTGTCTGACAATTAGCCAATACACTGATTTTTATCACTGGGACAACAAGGTCACATTTTCTTTTCCTGCAGAAGCTCTCTTTAAATAGCATCTTTTGGAGACAGCTGAAGTTCATCAATTGATGACAGGAACTAGACAGTGCCATCTGCCTTAGCAGCAGTTCAGGTAATAGCAAAGAAAAGCTAATTGCCAAATATGAAATGTGCAGGAGTGGAATTTTTTTTATAACTCATTAAAAGTGGATCTATGTGGCAGTATGCAATATTTTGAAGCAACATTCAAGTCTGCTCTAAAAGAGCTACGTAACTAGTCTAAGTATCCTTTGTTGCATACTATGTTTATCACAGTTTTGTTGCTTTTGCTATCTGAAGTATTATAGTTGGAGATCTGAGGTTAATGTCCCACAACGCTTAGATATGAGTTTTATACCAGCGTGACAACTGTACTTAAGAGATAGGTACATTTTTCCTCCTTCCCAGGAGAGGAGGAGGTACCACTAACAGAGGTATCTCCAGGATGCTGCAGAGTAGAGGAGCATCACTGAAGTCAATAAACAGGTGTCACATTCCCAGTTCTCATGTATCCCAAGTTACAGCAAAAGTGCTCAAACCAGAGAAACAGAAGGTATCTAGAAAAGGAGGTCTACGAAGCAGTTGCTTTGAAGAACTCAGTGGCAGCCATGACAAGAGCTGAGTGCTGACTCTGGGGCCATGGAGACTGAGACACATAGCCCAGAGGTGCAGTGCTCTAGGTGCAAGGGGATGGCAAGCGCTCATGATGGAAGGAAGCTCCAGGTGGCCTCACAGAGAAGAGGCAAAATACCCTCATTTCTCCACAAAGCAAGGCTGCCAGCTCAGGATTGCATTTCCCCTTCTTTTTGCAAGTATTTCAAAGGGAGATAAGGGAACATACTCAAACTGTGATGAAGATGATAGTAATACTGCTTCTGGTTTTCATTCAACAACCATTTAGTTTAAAAAAAGCATAAACATATCTACAGCCAGGGCCAGTATCTCAAACCTACCTCATCCCAGATGGATTTTCACAGTTTGAGGTGACAGATTCAAGCTCTTTTTCTTCAGTGTTTCCTATCATAGAGATATCATTTTTTTTCACAGGGTAGCCCAGGTTCAGCAGGATAAGTTCCTTAACATCAGGCAGTCTGCAGCAAAACATGCAAAGTACAAAGTTTGTCTTCCAACAGTGAAGCGATCCATGGATCTGGACCTATTCCCCAAGTGATCATGTACTCTGCCACACAAGCTAGTACATCAAGAAAAGAACAGCACTGTTTTAAAGGGGAAAAAAAAAAAAGCCCTGGTCACTCTGAGCAACTTACCTGTGCTCAAGAAGATGTTGGACCCTCTGGAGCTGAAGGGGCCTTGCCAACCTTGCAGCTGTGGCTAGGTGGGCCCTAGAGAGTGCTCCAAAACTGCAAATGTTCCTACACTTAGCTGAACTTTAGCCCACAGCATGTAGCATCACAGAAAAAGTAGGAGCCTGGGCATCTGGTGCAGGCCTGTGAATACTATCCAGAGAGCCAACTGCACAACTCTGAGGAAGAGTACACGTAAAAACAGAAGTTTAGATGAGAAGATTATCTTCAAGCACAGAAACGTTGTTGGGACTACTGCCTGTTTCTCAGAGGTTATCAGTAGTAAAATTTAGCATACCCCTTTCGACACCATGTTCTGATTAGGCTCCAGTAGATATTTACACTACTGAGTAAAACTATTTCATATTTAGAAGATCCTTTTGCTGGCATGTACAAAAAATTTATTGGACTCCTGCACTGACTAGAACGTAATTTCTATATTGGGGATCATTAGAAAAATTAAAACAATGTCTTCCACAAGCTGCATGGGGAATCTGTACAACCCTGTTCTCTTTTTAGAGTTTGGCAATAACGCTCAGCCCTTTGGGCCAATATCATGTAATCTAGATGTATTATTATTACTTCTGAAGTGTCTATAACACTGGTATCTACCCGCTGAATTTTGCCAAGAATCTGAACTCCCGAAGCAATGCCTTTCAAAAACTATTTAAAAAATTAGATTTTCTACTACATGCCAAACCATTGCATACACTTTAAAAGGTCACATTCTGAAAGCTTGCATGGAATAGACCCCACACAGCAGACGTCAAGAGGAGAAAGGCATTACTTCATCTTTTCCTGCCTGTACAAAGACATGCAAACTCATTAAAAACATGCGACTTTTGAAAGAAGAATCATGTCCTGCTCTGTTTCTGAGTCACCAGGGATGAGAACATCCAGTTTTCTGCCCACTAGTTTTCAGTTTAGCATCAGCAAAATCTTTGCTCCATCATAGATCTAAAAATGAAAATCTGCCCTTTTCCAGAACACAGTATGCCTATCCTTTAATTGAACTTTTAAATATCTTTAAAAGCCTTTTCTTTTTTTTTTTCTCACTCTCATCCTCTGAATCAGAACTGGAGATCTGGGAAAATTGTATCAAGCTAAGTTAATCTTTAAGATAATACATTTAATCAAGATTTTCTCCAGATCAGTGAGAACTACAACCTTCAGCCTGTGAAAATGCACACTGTTGTTGACAGGATTACAGGAACCATGTCTAAATTATGCTTCTCTATGAAGTAGTCTTGGACTGCCACAGTCTCTCTGATCCAAATGCCCATGAGCCAAAAATGTTGGATTTGGCAAGTCTACAGTTACACATGGCCTCCAGCTGTTCTATGATAGGTTAGGAAATAAACTGGCCTCCAGCCAGCCCAAGGGATTATTATCAAAAGCTGTGTAGCAAGTATTATATGTGTGAAAATGTAAACATTCACATTTTCTTCCCTTTTTCTCAGCAGTCCATAGATAATTTTTATATTACTAATAGAACAGGATATAATGGCCAGGACTTGAAAAAGAAAAGGATATATTTAACTCAAGCTGAGAACTATATGAAGTCTTCAGCATTAAGCACAGCCTCCTAACAATCATGCATAAAAATTATAGCTATTCCACAGTTTAAGCAACATATACAGTTTCCATACAGAAATAGGGGTTCAGAAGAGACTGAGCATTTATTAACAAAGGTATAAGTAGTAGTATTTTTGTACCAAATGTTAGCAGTACTTTAATGGTATTTCTCAATCTTTTAAAGCCATACATACAGGAATTTGTGTGCATTTTGTCATACAAAGGTAAAGTGAGTTCAGTGATGATACACTTTATTGATAGGATGTATGGTCAGTTAAAAAACCCTTTTAAAACTTTTTAAATTAAATGAAAATGTCCATAATCAGCATAGAAATTAAAAGCTATCCATTATCCAGTCGTCCTTATCACAAAAGGCAATATAAATAGCAACTAATAAAAGGCCAAGAGCAGTTCTCTATGGCATGCTGTTTCTGAAGCAGCAAAACCAGTTGAGTTAGATACAGAAACCATCTGAACAGGACTCACAAGATTAACTTCAAACCAATTTGAAATGTAAACAGAATGTATGGCATAAATTCTTAAGTGAAATAATAATATAGAGTGATAAATGGTATCAGAGATATGACTAATCAGACTAAAAATTCTAGAAAATTAAGCTAGTATTAGCATTAGCACTTTTTGCTAGAAAATCACTGTAAGAATCTAAGCAGGTCTTGCTATCGTGGTGGTTTTGCTGGAATCATGACTGACATTTGTTAGCTACTTGGCATGGACCACGAGAATGATATACAATAAAGGAACTGCACTTCATAAAACTTTTGACAAACAAGATTCTGAGACTGGTATGTGCCTTGAATGTAACTGGCTACATTTCAGTAAGATTACATTTTTATTAAAAGACTTTTTCTTCCTTTTTTCCCCCTACTGTGAAAATGTATATATCCTACCATTGTGGCACATTTCTTTTTAGCAGAGAAAAAAGAAAAAGGATTAGGAAAAAAATTACCTAAATAATAATAATAATAGTAATAATTTACATTTCCAATAATAAAAGATGCATTTTGAAAAGTATTTGCATCACAGCTGTCTCTACACAGCTCATTTGAGATTATGCTAAATCTTATAACTACAAATGGTGAGATATAGACCTGACCCTAAGAGTTTACAGAATAAATGAGAGGTATCAGGGAGGACAATAAGTCTGTAAGCAGCATCTACTAAGTTTCTACAAGAGTTTTCACTGCTGCTACTGAATATCATGTAGAGTATTGCACAGGGTTCAAATAGTATGCTGCTGGCTAGAGCAGAGTCTTAAATTGATTCCAGGATCTTAGGCTATCTAGGATGAGATAATTAAGGGGAAGGAAGGGAGGAAGGGAGGAAGAAAGAGAGAAAGAGAGAAAGAGAAAGAGAGGGAGAGAGAGAAAGAGAGAGAGAGAGAAAGAGAGAGAGAGAGAAAGAGAGAAAAGGAGGCATGTCTGCCCAACCGGTACATATGTATTCACACTCCTACCCATATTTGGGTACCCTTGGCACTGCCTGCAAATTAGGGGAACTGAGAGATCAGGACCTTGCTGAGTGCCACAGCACCCACCCACACCTCAGCCCAAACGCAGCCTAAGTGACTTGTTCAACATCAGAAAAAAAAGGATAGGAAATCATTCCGGAGGAGAACAAAGGATTCTCAGCTCCTGGCCCGAAGACTGTACAGATTTATATTGTGAAAGATGACTGGGAAGAAAATGAACATGCACTTTAGGAGTATCACAAGTGCATGGAAGTAAAGGACATCCTAGCACAATCAGTGTGTCACCAGATGCCCAAGCAGGCTCTGGCTGTACTTTGCCAGGAAAGTTACTCAACCTCCCTTAATAGATTTACCTTCTGATCGATAATAAAGAATTTGCTTTCCCCAAAAGACCTGGCAGAACAGACATAAAATACTTTTGTGTGTACTCAAAGGTAAAGGAAGCACATGGTGCTTTAGCTGATTAGCGATTACAAGATTAGCCCTGGGAGGAAAAATTCTGTAAGATTTATAACAGGAAAGCACTTTTATAGGCCTTTGTGGACCATCTGGTAGGATTTAACAGAAAATTATGCTTGCATCATAGAATTCTTTGCTGGCACTTTCCATTACATCTAGGGCTTTATCTGTCAAGGATTTCTCCATACATTTTGCTGACACAAGGATTCCCTGGGTGAAAAAACGAGCTCGGTGCTCATTATAATGGGCTACTTCTCTCCACTCTTTCATTCTGTCACTGGAAATGAAGTAGCGACACTAAAAAAGGACATTATGGGCCATTTACTGGCAAGACATTATGCAATCCTGTTCTTTCTTTAACCTATAGGGCAATACATACTGCATATCAAATATGTCCTATAGCTTCTCTGCTGTCCTCTTTACCGGACTCTTCAAAATAAACAAAGGCATGGTATTGCCATTACTTGTGTCCGTAGGACAGCAGACTACTGTGAGTTAGGCTGTATTTTCAGTACCTTAAACTCCCCTTCTTTTTCCTCTCCTTCAAAGAACATCTATCCTTCCTGCTCCCTGCTTGAGACCAGTTTCTCATAGGAGACCTAGTTTGGCATAGCGGTGCAGTAAAAAAGACATCATGATAGATTCTCCATGACGTAAATTAGAGTGCTGCAGTCCAATCACATTCCCATCAAGGTCCTCAAATGAAACCTCCCACTGAGATAGAAGCTATTGGATTTCCATCTGTGTGTCTCTTGCTGTCGGTGGCTATTGTTTAAGTAAACATTGGTTTGTATTACTTTCTTTTTTTTTCATTCAATACATGTTGATGCCTGGTTAAAAGGAAAGAAAATTACAGTATTAAGAGACTAGTATTTTCAGCGTCTTGTGATGTAAATTGCTAATTTAAAACCCAAAATATTGTTAAAGTGTCTTTATTTAATAGCAGACGATTGCAAGCTGTAATTTGCAAGCTGTAGTTGCAGATGGCAATGTTTTTCTCTCTTTTGAGCAGTACAGTACAGTATTTACTGCAGTGATCTGCAGACAATGACATACCAACTGCAAAAGAAATGCTATGGGGTAGTACAAACTATCAGGATCCCCATGAGATTCAGCATGTGAGGTACCTGCCACTAAAGCACGAAATTTAAATGACAATTAAAACGTTAAAATCTTTTACCTGGTCTCAAACAACTGTTTGCAATATACATTTTTAGTACTTTCGATTGCCAAGTATGTTTCTAATACAAAACAACAGCACTTGTTTTCTTTCCTGCTTTTTAATCCCTTTGGATTGAACACACTTATTTTCCAGTTCAGACCTGGAGGCCCAAGTCTGGATTTGAATCTGACAGCTACCATCTGGACCACACTAGCAGAAAGGGTTGTATGTGAGCTGGCACAGCTCTGGCATGCCGATCCACCTTTTGTACATGCCAAAATACCAAGCACGTAGCTTATCTTACATGTATTAAACAAAATCTTTGCCTTTTATTTAATTTTGTTAAACAACTCATTAATGTTTCTTTTTCAAAGAAAAATTATTTAACATTGTCTATTTAACAGCATTGTATGAAACATTTAAATACTGTATTCTATAGTGCCATCTAGGGGATTTAAAACCTGGAATAACATGCTCGTCTGATAAAGAAACAACAAACACTAAGAAATTATCTATGACTGCCAGGGCGATTTCTTATGTATATCTAGCTTTTTGGATTGTTTTTTCCTGTTACAACAGGAATATTTGAACAGGGTCATGTGTATAGTGTCATATCTGTAGAATCCATAAACAGGAGAAGAAGTATTATGGTATACTTCTGCTTTATAGCCCAATAATTCACAAAAGCAATCCATAAAAAAATATCCCAAATAAAATCAGTGTCATGCTCTGAAACAGGACTTGGAAAAAATTTCTAGCTTTAGTTCAGTTACCAGGAAATATATGGGACCTGTGTGCACTAAAGATATTTATAAAAAGGTTAGACATGTTATTATATCAAACTATAGGAAACTGAAATAAAACAGAAGAGCTACTGGCGCTTTCTTTAACACTCAACCTCATTCAGATTTTTTTATCTTAAGTTTCCTGAACCAGATGCCATTACATAGTCATTTCCAATGCATCATTGAGTAAACTGTTATAATTTATTAATTTTGTATCATATTGATAGTTAGAATGATCTATAAGCTCTTTGATCACATTTGCATTCTTTGTTCATGAAGAAACCAACAATAACAAGTTCACATGTTAGATAAGTGTTTGTTCAAAAGGGAAATACAGAGCAAATATTAGAGACTGTAAAAAACAGACAACTTTAAAAGCCTATCTTCATTCAGACAACAGAAATAGTTCATTAGTTCACACCAGCACATAAAAAGAGATCTCTCTGGATCACCAACAGCCATCAGCCACTGAAACATCATTGAAATTGTTGGATCATTTACACATGTAGAGAACCTGGCTACACACATGATCTTGCATTTTTTCATAGTCCCAGTAACAGATCAGTTTCCAACCATCAGGATGAGACACAGGATCACTACTTTGCTTTTTAATCTCTAAACCTCACATTTTGAAATTCCATCTGGAAACCATGTGCATTTATCATTTACAATGATGTGCTGAAAACTATTTGTTCATAAGGGTAAGATTTGAAAAGCACCTAAAGAGTGTCCTAAGAATACATATATAATGGCTTTAGATGTGTCTTTTATTTGGAGCTATTTTAGGCAGTTGTCAGCCTTTGATCCTGAGACTATATTCCATATTCAGCTGATTGCCTCCAGCTCCCCCATCTTCTCATTGCAGACCGTCATCTAGATGCATTATCCTTCACATCCTCTGGTCAAACACTCTACATCATAAAAAACATATTCCTCCCTTCTCAGCTCCCTAGCCCGTGTTCCTGTACCTCCTCCTCCACATTTTTGACCACATTGCACCAACCCAGTGCTGCACTCTGTGCCTGCCAACACCCCAACCCTGTGCTCCTACTTGGAAGGACAAATCACAAGACTGCCTTGGGCTCTTGAGAGTGTATAAGGGAGCAGGCAGTGAAGCCAGGCTGTTACTACACATCTTCTGACCAATAGTAGCTGTTGGTTATTGAGTTCTTGCCCAATGCAGATCAACAGGTATACCATAACTTAATGAAAGGAGAGGCAGAAGGCTCCAGATGTGTATTCCTATGAGAGGTCATTCTATGACCTGTACTTAGCCCACAGCACTCTAAAAGGGATGATGCAGTATCTGAAAGTTTGATTGTAAGGTGATGTTAGATTCGCTGCTCCCTCCCCAAGCAGTTCCAGCCCAGGACCCTTCTGCCCAGCTTCTGAACCCCAGCCCGGTGCCTGGAGACCTGGGGTCTCTGTCCAGGCTGGAGGACACATCTGCTGCTTTCCCAATTGCACGTTCAACCAGCAGCAAAGCTGCCGCGTATCCCAGAGATGCATATACACACGCACGCAGGCACAGGATGCTGACACAGCCGGTCACACAGACTGCCACAGACAAGACACTGCCTTCAGCAGCACCCACAAACAGAATTCTTAAAACACAAACCCAGACAGCCAAGTCCCCTCCTCCTCTTCAGCTGGCAGAGACAAGAGGCCACTCGTGCAGACACACATGACACTCTCGAGGTTCACAAGCACACACGCATTTGCAGATCCCTCAAGTACCAGCACAGCCCGTCCATCCAGCATCCCTACCCACATTCCAGGTCCCCCTTACCTCCCTCATAGGTACCCCACTTGCCAGCTAACTCCAGCTTGATGCTCACTAGCAAACACACACGCCCTCACACACTCATGTCTCAAGCATTCCACATTCACAAGTCCCCCTGGTTGTACCAGCACAGACCCTCTGCCTACCTAATACCCCAGCCCAGACCTGAGGACTCCCTCCTCGCTGTCTGGACCCACTTGAAGTTTTCTGACAAACACATGCACATTCCCTTACGTACACCTGGTTTGGGGAAGATACAGACAACCACAGCAGCTGGTACAAGGCACACAGGCTGTGACCCACAGGCCCACTTCTGCCACCAGTGCTGAGCCACTCACACCATCCCCCTAGTAACTGGGAACACAAGCTGCTCCTGCTCTAGTGGCTGGAAGTTAAAGACCCCCACTCACCTGAGTGGAGTCTCAGAAACCCCACTGGCTCCTTTAGCTGACACCACAGGCACCCACAGCCCCATTCTGACTCCAGTAGCTAGCAGAAAACCCACTGACATACATACAGGTCTTGGCAGTAACAGGCACTTGGTCCTTGCAGAGCACATGAGATAGAGAGTGACAACACAGAGAGAAACACCATTTCCCCAAAAATAAGACCTACCCCAAATATAAGGCCTAACATGATTTTTCAGGAATTTTGAGGATGATCAAAATTGAAGCCCTACTCAAAAAAAAAAAAAAAAAAAAAGCCCTTTTTACAGTTCATTTTAAAAGTCAATTTAAGTTGTGTCCAGGTAGCTATACATGTAAAAAAGCAATAATTTTTGGAGCAAAAATTAATATAAGACCCTATTTTTTTTGGGGGGGAAACAGAGTAGTAAGGAAAAGATTTAATAAGAAGACATAAGAAGATAGGACAGACTGTGATGATCAGGTGCAGGGCTCAGTCAGACAAACATACTGACAAGCACCATTTTACAAGTGGCCAGTCCCCTTTCTATCATTTTCTGTCTACCCACCTCTTTGTTCCTCCCTGATCCCCTTCCCCTGCACCTCCGCCTGGGTATGTACAAATCTATCCATTCTTGCCTACCTCCTGGTCCAAGTCCCCCTAGTTTACAATTCTATTCATTGTGAAGCCAGGCTGATCTTGCTGGAAGTGATATCTGTGGTTTCTTTGATAGCCCACCAATTAGTATGAGTGGCGAGGTTTGTTTTTTGTCATTGTCTCCAGTTTTGCTTTGTCAGGTCTGTGTCTTGGTATATTTTAGTTTCTGGCTTCCCCCTTTTACCTTGGATTCCCAATGGACAAGGTCCCTTGTCAGGTCCCCAGATAACTTCACTGAAATAAACATTCTCATACCCAAAGGCTCTCATCAATTAGTGTGATTGACCAGCTTTTCTTCCCATCACTACCTCCCTTATCATTTGTCTGTCAGGTTTGTGTCCCTCTATGTTCTTGTTTATGGCTTCCTCCTTTTCTGATTATCCCTTGCCACATTGAAAAGGTCCTTGACCAGATACCCTTAAAAGCAGCTGACACTCTCCTGCCACACATCCTTGCAGATTCTGCCACCCTGTGAAAAGGCAAACCAGAGGCTCCGCCTTCCCTGTGCTGGCTGATGTTGCTGACCCACCTGCCTATTTCTGCTCACTTTCTTTGTGGAACACTTTCATAGTTTATTCAGAGCTTATTGTTTCCTTTATACCAGTGCCTACCACAGATGGAGTAGTGCTAATGGAAAAAAGAAGTATGTTCATTTTTTTTCCCAATAAACCCAGAATAACTATGAAGAATATAGCACAAACACAGAAAAGCAGTCAATATGTTTGAGATTCTCCAGGGCACAGGACATGGATTGGCTCGAAAACTTTGAATGAAATAAAGTTTGAAGCAGTGTTGATATAGACAAGGACGCAAAATACAGGCTTTACAACAGCAATTACTTTTGAGGATAACAATCTGTTCACATAAAACACCATCTATATTTAAAATAAGAAGTCACAGGAGATCAGGAGAATTACAAAGCAATGAGACTTACTGTAGTTTCAGGGAAAGTAATTAAGAGCCTAATTAAGGACAAAACCATATAAAAACAAAACTAAAGCTTGATGAGGGAAAAAACACCAAAGCTTCCAGAAGGGGAAGGCACTTTTTCCTCTCCTGATATATTTATTTCAGGCAATGAACACCCAAACAAGATTTTTGTGGGCCAGACTCAGAGGGGAACTTGCAAAAAGGCAACTAATCCATGGAAAGGGCAACTTTTACTTCACAGTAGTATGAAGTAAGGTACCCAAGAAGTCGGCTGACAGCCTGGAAAATTAGATCTTACCATATTCCTCCATAACCAGATTGTGTACCCAGAATCTGATATCCATGATGAAACAGGAACTTAAGGTGATTCTAATTGACTTGTTAAACTTTGCATGACAAAACTGATAGTTAAGGTATCTATAACAGTATGTAACAGCTATAACAACCCCATATGGACAGAGTAATGAATTATACATTATGGTTTTATTTCCCCTATATGTAATAGGGGTAGAGTGGAGTTATGTGTCTGGCCTAATGTCACAATAAATAAGTGTCAGTTTGGGAATAACACCTGGGTCTCCAGATTACTGGTAACAACTGTATTTTTTGCCATTATTTATAGCTCTATACCACTAGTAAAAGTATGAGAAGCGAGGCTGGAAACTGACTGGAGCTTCCAGTGTCACATAGAGTCTATAAGAGATCTTGGGGAGAACCTGTATAAATTTACTGAACAGCGGATGTTTTTTGCAAGATGCCAGGGAATAAAGGCAGAACAGGATTTTGATGGATAATCAAGGACCAGAATTGAGTAGGCAATTTAGATACATTCACTGAATTCTCTGCTCCTGACTACAGGAGGGTCAAAGCAAAGAGAATATACTGGCTCAAGAATATACTGCAGTTCAACAACATTAATATAGAAGATCCATTTTTATTTTGTTCATTTGTTTTTTCAGTTAACGTTTTCCAACCAGAAGTTTCTGTCAATAAGACTTCTGACAGGCTTAATCTATATCGTTTCAAAGGCAATCAAAATCTCAGGAACTCACAGACAGCACAGGCCATCCCTACTGAATGGGAAAATCTCCTGGAGACTCATCAAGGATAGACTACTGTCCCCTGCTGCTAAGGACAACGGTGCAAACGAAATGCACAGAGAAGTCAAAGTGGTGTTCTATCCTTCTGGTCAAGAGGAAAGACTCAGAGAGGAGAAGACATATGTGGCAGAATGGCTGTGTGCATACCTGAGTAACCAGTAGGGCTTTGTTTTCTTTCTTCAGAGTGCACTAGGAGACAGGCAGGGTGACCTAATGAGGAAAGCTTTGAACTACTGGGTCTACATCCAAAGGAAAGCTAGAAAGTGGTGTGTACAAAGTCTGCATGGGAGGAGGCTGCAAAGGCACGTTCCTGCTTCATGTGCTTCCAAGCTAATGCTCACAGCTGGGGCAAGAAACAAGACATAGAGCCAAAGTTTCCTTGGTAGAGGTAAAGAATAACGTAGGGTGCAACAGACAGAAGCTGCAGCTTGAGAGGTTCAAACTGGACTTGTAAAGCACTTGTCCCTGGGAGAGCAGTGCAGTATACTCTCCCAAGAGAGGCCGTGGAGTGTCCGTTCCTAGTAGGTTTGGATATTTGGCCAAAAAAAAAACCATTGCCGATCCTGCTGACAATAGTCCTTCAGTAAGCTGGAGATTGGACTAGAGGACTTCCAGGAGTTCTTTTCAAATAATACTTCTAGGATCCTGTGGTATATTTAATGTCGTCCAGCTACTAATTTTAATTTAGTCTATGGGACAGGACCAGAGCTCATGTGAAGACAAACCCTCCAAAACAAAACAATGTCAATGTCAGCTTCTCAGCATTGTTTTGCTTTACAGATCTACTCCTACTGTGTCACACTACTTAATAAAATAGACATAGCCAAAGAAGACAATTTTAATACCTTTAGGAACTTAAAGGCTACTGATACGAACCCAGTATGATTTTCAATAATTTCAATACCCACCTCTATTTCTTTTAATACAAAGCTGAATGCTTCTGAAAAATCCCCTTTGGCATCTATATGAATCTTCAGGCAACCTTTAAAAATTTAGCCCTAAATTTTCTAAGCTCCTTTGGAAAATCCCAGCCTTTATCCTTTTAGGAATGAAAAGAACGAACTGCACAATTTGAAGTTAAGAAAAAGTAATAACTCATGCGCATAGTATCAGCAAATTAACTACAAATACATGCTTAACATTCTTCAAGAGAAAAGCCCTGCAAGAGATAGGACACATCAGAAAGCTTATAAAGCAAGATAAAAATTATTTCAATATAATTCTTCTAACCTGATTCCGAAGGCCTCATTTTAAATTATTGAATGGTTTTGATCAGGCCACAGTGTCTTTTTTCATCATTTGTTTCACTGACTAATATAAGAAACATAATTATCCATCTATTTTATAAAGTTTGTATTTCATCACATTTTTAATACTATAGAATTAATCATGCAAGCAATTCAAGTGCAGAGAGACTAGAATGGATCATATTAAATGAATGATAAAACTAGAGAAAAATAAGAACTTATTTTCTAAACAAAATGACAGGCTAGCAAGACTTCATATAAAAGTTGTTACCAGTTGTTAATGATTTGTTATTTATACCACACAGAATGAGTAAAACTTTTCAAATAATATTCATAAAGCTGTAGGAAAAACATAATAGCAATACTTTATAGCTGTCCTGCATCTTTTGTCAAGGATCTATGATAATCTGCCCAGTCATTCAATTGGATTAGATATGTAACTCCTCTATGAGGCTCTTGTCAAACAGAACTTGGTAAACTGAGGCAACAAGAATTCTCATGGCTGAAATAGAAAATGAATATCCTGCTCCCCACTGCTGTACTTTTATTTCAAATACTTCTTCTGCTGGCTCGCTTAAAAAAAGTTAAACCCTAATTTTTTTTTTTTTTTTTGAGCTTCACTCAAAGCCTGGCAACATCCCTCAGAGTGAAAACACACCAATTTTACATGACTTTGTATCAGTTGGTCTCAGACTTTTTTAGGTCAAGGACCATAACAGATTTGTGTAGCACACTACACTACCTGATAAACTAGCAGAAGCAGCAAAGAGTTGATGTGTATAAGGAGCAAGAAGCATTTGTAATTATGTTGTCAGAGTACAAAAAAGGTGATTCCATGTTCAACCTATGCTATAGATAACCTTCCTCATGAGATACTCACAGGCCAGACTTCTATCATGCTATCAGCAATCTCTTAGCATCAGAAATAATGCTAGTGACACTTGTCATCTAATTCTTTCATTACAAGTTAGAGCAGGATCAGCAAGAGAGAATTAGTGAAGTTGTATTTCTCTGAAGTTATCTCCTTAGAAATGACTGATTTAATCCTAACCTTCAGTTTATCAGTTCATAACTTTGTCCTTTGCAAAAAGGAACTACTTATAGAGTATGATACACAATAGTCTCTATTAATATTTTCATCTTTTGAGACATTGCACATCCTCACTGTAATGAGACCATTAGAAACACAATGGTAAAAGTGCTGCAGCAGCTGAAACATTCTGAATGCTCAGTCCTGCACCGAGCAGCGAGCCTGGGACTTCTGCACCTCAGTGCAAGTCAGCCACTTGGATGGGTGGAGCAGTCGTTATTACAACAGGTCAAGAGAGTACAGAAACCATCAGTGAATTAAAGATCTATAAGCACAGTAAGTGATATGTAGAACACCTATTTGCTGAGTTCAGCAGCACTTAAATTAAACATTGCTTATGTGACTTGTCTTTCACAGGAAGTGTAGCGTTTCAATGTCTCTCTTATCACCTGGCAGTCCTAAACAGATTTAACTCTTTATACCAGCCTGTATGCCAGTTCTCTGCAGCATCCCATCTGTCTGCTATTCTTCAAAACACCCCCAGCTTCTCTGATTTGTGCTGCATCATCATAATAGCCAGAACTGGCATCATCTAACTGGCGTGATACAGGTCTCAGACATGGGACCCTGCATACCATGGCTGCTACTGAACCAAATGGGAGGCAGTAAGAGAGTAACCCCGAGGCTGCAGCCAGCTGCAGGCCAGTTTTACTGGCTCTTGCTAGGGCTAAGATCTTTTCTATACATGCAGGATCCACGACAGCTGTCATGCCTCACAGTTGCTCATCACCTCCATTTCAACAGATTCTCCTCACTGAGGAGTCATTACACAGGGAAGAGGAAACAATAAACAAAATGGGCCAAATCATTCCAGCCAATACAGAGGATAATAACACGTTCTAGGGAACACAAGCCAGTTGAGAAAAAATAATAATAATTTTCCCTTGTTTGCTTTTCATACTCTTCTCACTTCCATGTATTTTCTACTATTACAATACTCTTTTTACCCTGTTGAACTTTGAACTCAGAAGCAGCAGATGTGTTCCTGACATGATTTGCCTTTCATTGTCTGTTGCCTCCTTTGTTTCTTCTTTCTCACTTTTTGCCTGAGTCTTTTTTTCCCACTCATTGATTTACTCCCTCCTTATTTTAGCTATTTGTTCAATTCTTCAATATTTCTCCTCAATTTTGTGTCCCCTTTTCACCTTCACAGAGCCCTCTGTCTGTTGTTAGTCATACAGAAAAATCTGACTTACCTGATGTGCTTTAAAAACTTAGGCACTAAATAGAGGCATGGCTGTATAAAACCATAATTGTGTAGATACGTATGTGATCCACTGGATCTTTCTATTTAATTTCAGTCCTAGGCAAATGAAATGCTGTGACTTCATTTCATGCTTTGTCTAAAAAAAGCAAGATTACCTTAGTATAAATAAAGCGCAATGGCATAAATGGTGTAAATGGCACCAAAAAAAAGAATCTACTGAACCTGTCAGTGTTGTCCTTGATACTTGAAGTTAAAACATAACATTAGAGCCCCAAAATAAATAAGCTAAGTGAATATATTTCTACAGTTGTTTTTTTTTTTTTGTCATGTACGTGCAAGTTAATAAATCTGTTGCCTGACTTTAGTACAGATTACCTAGTGTTATGTTTACAATGGGTAAAGCTCAGGAAGGATTTTGTACCACTACAAAGCTATGACGTTTGTCATTTAGGAAAACAACATAAGAAAAAAGAAGGAATTCTAAAAGCATAATGTACATTCTAGGCCAAGAGTTAGTAAGCCATTAATTGTACTTGTCACAAATTTAATAAAGAAACTATAATTAAAAGTTATCAAGATCCTGAGCAGTTCACAAAATGAAATACTGTCTTCAAAAGCAACACACTAGAGGGCCTACACCTGTTTCATGAAACAGCTGAAAGATCCAGTAAGCTACACAAAATATCTGCACAAATGACAACAATTCTTCAAGATGCTCAATTAATCTGTTTAGGATCAATCACTTGCATGTTTTTTTAGGAATGTTACAACAATTTTTTATGTATAGATTAATTAGAAAGATTTACTTGATACTGTGTTATATTCAAGGTGCTGCTGGCAGATACAGATTTATAATATGGCTAAAATGTATCAAACTGGGAAAGACTAGATCCAGAAGGTCTGAGGTCATAGTTGAACGTTAAAATTGATCTTGAAGTCCTCTCTTCCATACCATTGGGCTCTCATTCCCATATTCTCGTTTCTTTATGGGACCATGGATCTGTACAGCTATGTTTGAACCAGGAACAAGAACTTTTAAATACACACATTCTGGGCTGCTTGCTACTTGGGTCAGTTCCCTACTTAGTGTCATCGAGCAGCTGCAAAAGCAGAAGTAGCAACAACAACCTTGAGCAGTGTGGGGATTCCCTGATGGTCATGGAACTGTCTTAGAACTGAGAGGGAATCACAGAATCACAGAACGGTTGGGGTTGGAATGGACCTCTGGAGATCATCTAGTCCGACCCACCTGCTAAAGCAGGTACACCTACAGTAGATTGCACAGGAATGTGTCCAGGTGGGTTTTTCATGTCTCCAGAGAAGGAGACTCCACAACCTCTCTGGGCAGCCAGCCTGTTCCAGTGCTCTGTCGCTCTCAAGGTAAAGAAGTTTTTCCTTCTATTCAGATGGAATATCCTATGCTTCAGTCTGTGCCTGTTGCCCCTCATCCTATCACTGTATCCCAATTTTAGGGGAGAAATACTAGCTATTAGGTTGTAACACAGACTCCTCCAATTGTGTTTTTGAACTGGATACACCTTTCCTTGAGTCTAGTATGATATCGATCTAATTGGTGAGCCCTGTGGGAGTTTAGGTGAAAAACGAGTGCTAAGTCCTAAAGTAGTTATCATCAACTAGACTACAGACTGTTCTTGTACGGTGCAGCAAGTGAAGGCACATAGCAGAAAGCAAAGGAAAAGCAGCAAGAACATATGTGAATATGAAGGATAAACTGAAACGTGAAGGAAAAAATGTGAGAGGTAGAAAAGAGCAGAGAGAAACATGGCACCAATCACCTGAATGATGCTTTGCATTTTTAGACACTGACAATTTCCTTCAGAGGCCTTTCTCTGCTTTGTTATTCTACTTCTACCTCCTGCTCTCTAATAAACCTGTCATTGCTCCTTCCTTCATTCCCCCTAGTACAAAACAGGGAGAACACTACTGATTCAATGAACAGTGAATTGTAGATATTTTTCTTCATGTATAAATACTCTTACTCTAATCCAAACACACACACACAAAAAAATTCCCACATGTTTATGTAATCAAAATCCATTAGATCAACAATTATGAAAGAGTGATAGGGACATGGTTAAACCAAATAGTTGATCAAATACACCAATATGGAGACAAGAATCATAAGTACTTTAGGATCAGACCTTGACTGGATAGGTCACTAGACCAAGACTCATGCTTCTGCTTTCCATTATAAAGAATAATTCTATTTCTCTTATTTAAAAAAAAAAAAAAAAAGTTATTACTTAGGGCAGCAAGAGTTTTTGCTGGTCTGCAGAAAGGCTAAGGTAGAAATTCCAAACACTTTGTTTGTGGAGAGATAGTTAATGAGAGAGCATCCAGCTGCAGGCCTTATGAGAATATTCAGCACAAAGAACATCCTTTAAATTTAACAGGCTAAGCACAAACAAAAAACAACCTCTTTTTTCTGGCAATATATATGGCTTCTCAGGATGCCCTTGTTTTTTGCATTCTGCAATATGTACTTATTTCTTCTCTGGAAAACCCTCACCTATGTTATACAGCTTACCTAATATTTTAACATTGGTTATTTGTTTTGGTGTGGGCTATCAGCCTTGTACCGGACTGTAAACATCAATCGAAGAATTCCTGGCAACATCATTTACAGCCAGAAAATCTTTAGCATAACTAAATTTGGCAACCTTATCTAATAGCATCACCTCAGTCAAACCTTCCAGCACCCTCTGGTGACTCTGATCTGGTCCCAGGTTTTGAATGCATTCAGTTTCTCTAAGCGGCCCCTAACCTGTTGTTCCCATATTCCCTGTTGTCCCCTCTCACTCCTACATGTACTGGTACAGAACATTTTGCTTGTGAAGACAAACACAAAAAAGTCATGGAGTCGTTCAGCCTTTTCAGTACCGTCTGTTTGTCGTACACTCATCAACGGACTCACATTTTTCCTGAACATTCCACTGATTCTAGCATATTCTTCAATCACCCCTTATGTTCCTCAGTACTTTTATCTGCAGCTGGGCTTTGGTCTTTCTGATTTTGCTCCAAATGCTCAAGCAATTCTGTTTGTGTTCCTGCTTTGTTGCCTAGTTTCCATTTCTTGTGTGTTCTTGTGTTTCAGTTCATCCAGAAGCACCCCGCCTAGCCAAGCAACTATTCTGCCAAAATCTCATCTTCCTGCACAAATGGAGGAGAGTTCATTTCTGAACTCTCAGGAAGTTTTCTTTGAAAAACAAACATTTCGCTTATGCATTTTTTTCCTCATGATAGCTTCCAGAGGGAATTCTGCCCAACAAATTGAAATTTGGGCAAAGAAAATGCCTAAACAGATTTAAATTTGCTTTCCTGAAGGCCAAAGTCCTGACTCTGTTACGTATCTTTCCAGCTTTCCTTCAGATCCTGACCTCAGTCATCTGTGAACAGCAGGTCATGTACACCACTATACTGTTTGACCCACCCAGTATTTGCACTGGGAAGCAGCCAATATGCAGCATAGTAGCTTCTTGGATGTCTTGCACATTGCCGTTCTCCCAGAAAATGACTACATGGTTTAAATCCCACACAAAAATGAGGATGTGCAAGAAGCAACCTCCTGCTAATTGTTCTTAGAAATCCTCATCTCCTCTTGGTCAGGTGGCCTGTAGAATACCCCCAGCACAATATCCCCAACAACACTCATCAGAATGTCTTGACAACCACATTTCCAGTTTCATTGGAGGTGTCTCTTACATAGCAACAGAGACCTTCTCTTCCTCTTTTCCTAATTTTCCTAGATAAGCTGTAACCACTCATTGCAATGTCCAAATTGTTCCTAGATATTGCACCCAATCTTCACTATTTTGATCTTATTACAATCTTATGGAAGTGCATGAACTTCCAGGCCTTTCTTGTTAACCAAGCTCTGCACACTGGTATACGGTCACTTGAGGAAAGCCAAATATTGGCTTATTTACAACTTTCCCTCCTACAAATGGCTTTGTTCCCAGTTATGTCTGTTCCCTCTCAAGTTTACAACACAATAACAGTTTCCTCAGCTATTCAGATACTCGTCTTGCTTTATCTAACCCCACCTTTGTACTTTGTGCTTTGACTCCACATGTCAACATCTACAGCAATGCATTTCTGCCAGATCTTCTTTTTGGTTTGATCTCAGCATAAAGTTAGGTCAAAAGCCAACAGAAAGAATGCAAAACACTACGGGATACCACACCAATGATGAAACAGTGATTGACAGGAAGGAAGTAGCAGTAAATCAAGTTCAGGCTGTGTAGGCACCAAACCACACCACTATAGCACAGCTTGTTTCTGTGCATTTTGCCTTGAAGTTGTCTTTAAAATATGCCCTAAAAATAGCAGCCATCTTGTTGAGTTGAACACCTGGAAAATACATGGTTTCTCAGTGAAGATGAATGTTTCCTCCTATGGAAAAAAAAAAAGTGATCAAAAACCTTTCAAAACAAAACTGCAAACAATAAGATATTTTTATATATATATATTTATGATAAGCCATTTCCTTTAAAACCTGCAAACTAGTTAATGCTAAGCAGCCTGTCCCTACAGTCTGTCCCCCTAGGATGCAGTAAGGCCAGAAGAAATATCAATTTTTAGATTTGTCTGAAGTAGAGTACCTCATTTTAGTTTTACTCAATAACAGGAAAAAAGCACATAAAAATAAAAATAATAATAAAGAAAAAGGCAACTCTCTCTATTTTTTGTATTCCTCATGAGGAAAGTGAAATATGTCCAGACTGGATAGTACAGTAAGTCTAGTTCAAAGAGGCATGTCTCAGCTTAATAAGGTCCACTTTATTTGTCATTGAAGAGACTCCTGCAGGATGTGGGAGAAAGAAATGCCATAATTTTCTCTCCAAAAACTGCTAGCATCACTTTTGGTGCATATTAATGCAGCTCAGTACTGTCAATGAGGTGATTATTTGCTCCCTAGAGAGCTCATCACGCAGATAGCTTCTAGGATCCCTAGGAGCTTTCATTAAATGTGGTGCAAGGTGTGAATTCTATTCCATAGCTGATTCTAGCAAAGCAGACTCACAAAGAAGCCATCTACAGTTCTGCTTTTAGCCACTAATTCACAAAGGTACAGAAACACACATAATTTTTCATTTTAGAGTTAAATCAAATACTTTTGCTTCTTATACCTGTGAAGCCATTTTATGTCTGTAGAGGTTTCATTGCAGTTCGTATAGTTACTCTGTGTATCAATAGCCATGAAGATATAATAATGCTGACTTCAGTACAGCCATATCCCCTAAGTGCAAAGGTTTCTGGTGTGCTTGTGTAAGCAAGTTTCTCTGCTTTGGTACACAAATCAGAGCAATTGAGGCTAGCTGAGATGTGCCTAAACAGATTTTGATCACCTATGAGTATTTTTTTAATGTTAGGCTGAAGACAGTATTGACTGGGCAGCAATGGGGGCTTAACGGATGCATCTACATTAGTGCTTTGATTCAGGAGCATGCTTTAAAAGGATTCCTTACTGCACTTTGGCTCAAATCACAGAGGAATCTTGGAGCATGCAACCTGAATGTCCTTTGGATGAAACTGGAAGAAGTACTCCAGGAGCTAAACTGGCATACTCCAAACACAAATGAGCATTCTGAGATTCATGCTGCAAAGACACTAGCTCTCAGCACTCATCATATCACTCTCAACACTCACTTCTCTTGAACATGCCATTCTAACACAATCATAACTCAACTACAATGGACTTCACAGCTTCTTGTGTTATGAAGAAATAATATTTCAGCCATTATTCTGTTCTTTCGAGCCACTGGAAGGTATAAAGTTTTGTTAATAGTTGGGAGCAGTTTACAGCAACTGAAACACATTTTAATGAAAATAAATATAATTTTTTATATCCACTTCCCATTGAGTCCTCCAAATATTTGTAATCATAATTTGTATATAACAGTGCACTCAGGCCAACACAAGGACACCTATGACATCTTTAAAGCAATACCTCTGTCACCCAATCAACCAACAGCAGTATTGCTTTTAGTTGATACTTTGCAGTGTAAACACGTTGACACCTACTGAAAACTAGCAAACTGTTCAGAGCTCTGCCTGGAGTATATCTGAAAGATCATCAAGTCCTGGATTACCAGAGGAGGAAGGAAGCACACCTACCATACTAACAGCTGCTTTAGAAGGCATCCAAATGGGCATGTGAAGACAGTCACATGGGATGTGAGCTCAAGGCTGTCCCCAGCAAAAGGGATGTTATAGGACCCTAGAGCTCTCATAACCAGTTGCCACGATATTCTTTATTTTCTCCTTTTAGAAGGGAAGCAACAGGGATAGGTAGTGGTAATGTAAGTAGCTCTGTCTCCAAATAAGACTCAAAATAGGTTTTTGAAGTCAGCTACACAAAGTTAAGTAGCTACATTCTATTTCCTCTGCATTTTCCTTTCCGCATTTAACAGATTCTTGCATGACTAGTTTTGATGTTACATCAGTTTCACAGTCCCTTCTTTCATAGCAAGAATGGTAGGGTGGCTACCTACGCAATAAGCATTTCGATAGGAGAAGTACCAGGTTTTCCAGATTTAAACTTAGGTAAACTTGTTTTGTATTCTGAAGACTAAGAAAAACTTAGCATAGGTATTTTTCTGTCTTCTGCCTTATTAAAATAAAAGGGACATTTTGAATATTGTTCTTAAAATAGTCCCAAAGGATTTCCTCTGCATGGTGACAAAGAACTACAATTATCTGCAAAAGTCTGTATAAAGTTATGATTCTCTATGTTCTTGCGCCATTTTTAAAGGGAGTACTTGTGTCCAAAGGATGGGTTTTCAGCTTATTATTGAGTTTGTTCATCATCCAAATTACTAAAATGAGAAGGAAATGCTGTACCTTAAGCACCTTTCCAGAGGCTTCCTTTTTGTACTTTATATAAAATATTGCCTTCTTTTCACCAAAACATTTAATAAGCAGCCTCCACTTTGCATTCCACCACGGTTCCTCTTAGAGGTGTAAGATGTTGCACTAGTTAGGGAAATTAGCTCTGTGTCCCCACTAGTACACATTTTAAAACAACATTATCATCACAGCTTTGTGGCATATCAGATTCTGTCAGTGTTTGTATATCTTCCTGTAAACAGTTCCTTGTAATCTTCTGAACACAGAATCTGTAAACTCCCTCAGCAAAAGAAATAGTCAAAGTGCCTGGTCACATTATCACACACACAAATCTACATATGTCTGCATCTACATATATAGACCCATTAAAACAAATCCCCTGTATCTAACTAACAAACATTTACTCTCCTTGGTGTCAAAGAACAGAACTGATATTTACTATTGCCATAGATAGACTATAGCTAAGTATCTTTGTTTATCTTGTTATTTTTCTACTTCTACCCATCAGTTTGTGCCATTTTAGGAGTCAATAGATACAAAAAATGCCTCTTGTTCATAGCAGCATTTAAATGAAAAGGCGATCTTGATTCCAATACATGCTGTATAAATTTAGAACAACTGTGTTTGTCTACATCGGCAAGCACAAAAGAATTACCAAAGTACATAAATCCCAGCTCATGAGCACACTGAAATCAACAACAAAGCTTTTCTAGCTTTTTGTTGCATAACTCAGATCTTCTACAAATGACTATGAAAAATCCTCCTCTCTCTACCCCAAAAAGCCTCTTTAAAACTAACCCCTTAGAATAATTATCTTCCCAATGTAGTATTTATCATAGAATGCAACAGTGATGTGTGTGAAGGAACAGAAAATGCTATATTTCTTCCAAAGAAAATAAAAACAGAGTTCTTCAAGCATTTTATCTTTGCTGCCTAAAATCCTTGGACATATGCTATGTCCATTACCTTATTCTGTATTAGTCATAGAGAAAATCTGCTTAGATATTTTATCATTCTCTTCATTACAGTGCAATAAGTGACTTGAGTAACGTGTTCTCTTGTCAGAAGAGACAACAGACATGAGTTCTTCAGTCAATAGCACTCTTAAATTACTTTTAATGTATACATATAAGCATATTGCCATCTATTTGTTTCAGGGGAAAAAGGCCACAGAAATATTTGGTTCACTTAGAGTAAACATGAATTAATCAGCACAGCATGCACTTTGTGTCGTTTGACAGCCGAGAGTCTGCACAGCTGCGCAGCTCTATCATTGCTGTCCAGCTGCATCCCAGCTGAGAGGTGATGGATCTTTTTGTGATCCATACAGGAAAATCATGCCATAGTTACAAGCTCAGGTTTCTGAACAGATAAGCATTACATTATCATGGGGAGTTTTATTGTGTCAGAGTTATTAACATCCTCCATCAAACATCTTCATCCTGGAGCTTCAGGTGATTGGAATGGGCTATGCTTAAACAGCAGCACCCAGTAATGTTTCCTACCGCCTGGTCCTGGCACATGCTCTGGTCACATCCAGGAACACAAAAGCCCCAGCTGCTTGCTCCCTGTTCCCCACTGGAAGAAAAAATATCTATATTAGCCAAAAGAAACCTGCAGTATAATGCAGCTGTGCACTAATTTGGACAATGAAGAGAACAGAGCTACAGAACAGACCCTAGAATATACCAGTTTACATGCAAGACTTAAGTATCCTTTTGTCAATGTTCAAAGGAAAGTCTACATAGAGAGAAGAGAACAGAGTTATTTAAGAAAATAGGTAGATTTAAAGGGGACTGTAAGCTCACTGGCTTTCCAAAGCTTTCTGTTCAAGGTATCATAGTCCATATGAGACTAAACAAAGGCATAGCAACAGAGGAAAAAGTCTCCTAGCTAACCAAAGACAGTATAGAGCAAAACTGAATGTACGAGCGACCTCAGTACTCACAAGTCAAATTTCTCTATATTGCTATGGAAATTAACCACTCACAAATTGTGTAGAGGGTCCCATAGACCTAATGCCTAGCAAACATAGAGTCAACTACCTGCAGATGTAGCATACCAATTCTCTGAAATGCAGCTACTCCTCAGATCTCTGTTGAGACAGTATAATTGGGTCTGATTAAAGACTCTGCCTAAATAGTATCCTAGTTATAGAGCTAAATAATGTATTACAATGGGCTAAAAAATAAATCAAGAGAAGGCAAAGCCATTTTCCCTCAACCAGCAAAGTTCAGTTGTTCCTGTGCAAATGTGCTCATTGTTAAATAGTGTCAGCATATTTGGTTCTGCAAGCTTTTTTGACTTTGGCTTCTTTTAGTTAGCTCATTAGTGAACAGCTCTTATAATCAATGAATTGCCAACCGGGAAGCTAAGAGTTTCTTATCTGCAGCTTTGCATGTTTCAGTGTTCTCAGAAATATTGATGAAATTGCATCCTGTTTTCCTTCAACAATATCTCTCTTTTTGGTTCATTTTAGCCTGTGTATCACAGCAACTGAAATATTCTTGACGTCATGAATATTCTTATTGTGCCCAGTATTAACGTTCTCTCTATGCTGAAAAAGCTAAAATAGATGCACTATCCTCTGTATTTTGTTTTTCAAGAGATATTAGTTGTCCCCAAACTCAATCTATGGAAATGAAAAAAAAGTTATTGAAAAAATCCTATGGTTTGAACTTGCAGCATGTCAATTATTCCAATGGAATTATCTGCCTGAGTACATCTGATGACTGTGGTACAATTCTTGATAAAAACCAAGTATCCCTTTACATATGCTGTGGGGTAGATAAATGGACACTTAGTGTATAAGCTTTAATGTATTCTTAGTTCAAATCCCAGTTTGTCCAGCACTAATTTGTTCTCATCCATACTTTCAGCAAGTAAAGATTTAGTGTGAAATTTTTATAGGTTACGTAGGCCAAAACTGAAACAAATCTTATCTTGTGTTTCTTAAGAAGCACCTTCATGGCTTTCCACATGGCTCTAAAAGGTTTTACAGCAGCAAAGATCTTCTCATCCACAATATTCCAAGCTAGAATATTAATGGGGCTCCAGAGTGTCTCACATAAATTTATCCTAGTTCTTTGACATGGGAATTGTTTATAACGGATACCAGGGTTGGGCTCTATGCGTTCCTGCATACACTTGTCAAGTTCCTTTAAAACTAACAACCAAAATAGGGAGCGAAGCTAAAATTCAGTTTACATTTTACTGAAATGGGTGTTAGTAAAATCTGCTTCTGCCCCAAACATTTTTATAGCTAGTCTAACAACCAAAAAAATATGTTGACTAACACTTTGAACAATCTCTCTCCAAGCAACACAAGTCATTGTCCCATAGAACGATTCTATGAGGCAATGACTTGCGTTATTGGAAGAGACCCTCAAGATCATCAAGTCCAACTGTAACCTAACTCTGGCACTAAGCTATGTCCCCAGGAACCTCTTTTATATGTCTTTTAAACACCTCTAGGGATGGTGATTCCACCACTTCCCTGGGCAGCCTGTTTCAATGCCTGACAATCCTTTCCATGAAGAAATGTTTCCTAATACCCACTCTGAACCTTCCCTGGTGCAACTTGAGGCCATTTCCTCTCATCCTATTACTTGCTGCTTGGGAGAAGAGACCAACACCCTCTATGTTACAACCTCCTTTCATGTAGTTGTAGAGGTTGATAAGGTCTCCCCTCAGCCTCCTTTTCTTCAGGCTAAACAGCTCCAGTTCTCTCAGCTGCTCCTCATAGGACTTGTTCTCCAGACCCCTCAGAAGTTTCATTGCCCTTCTCTGAACTCACTCCAGCACCAAAATGTCTTTCCCATAGTGAGGGGCTGAAAACTGAACATAATATTCGAGGTGCGGCCTCACCAGTGCCGAGTACAGTGGCACAATCACTTCTCTAGTCCTGCTGACCACATTATCCTCGATGCAAGCCAGGATGCTGCTGGCCTTTTTTGGCCACCTGGGCACATTGCTGGCTCATATTCAGCCGGTCAACAATCAACACCCCCAGATCTTTTTCTTCCAGGCAGCTTTCCAGCCACTCTTCCCCAAACCTGTAGCATTGCAGGGGTTGTTGTGACCAAAGTGCAGGACCTGGCACTTGACATTGTTGAACCTCATACAACTGGCCTTGGCCCATCAATCCACCTAGCCCAGATCCCTCTGTAGAGCCTTCCTACGCTCAAGCAGGTCAACACTCCCACCCGACTTAGTGTCATCTACAAACTTACTAAAGGTGCACTCAATTCCTCATCCAGATCATTGATAAAGAGATTAAACAGAACTGGCCCCTGGGGAGCAGCACTCATGACCGGCCACCAGCTGGATTTGACTCCCTTCACTACAACTCTTTGGGCCCAGTCATCCTGCCAGTTCTTTACCCAGCAGAGATTACGCCTGTCCACGCCGTGAACTGCCAGTTTCTCCAGGAGAATGTGTGAGTCGGGCGTGCACTTGGATAATTTTGCTTACCATCAGGAATGCCTGTTTGAAGCAATTTGGCTCTCTAATGAGGCAAGCTTAGTACTCAGTGCTTCTTAACATCTTGCCTCATAATATTTCTGCTTTCCCAGAGCTAGATGCCAACATATTTACTAATATAGAAACATAAGAATCAAAATATTAGATCACACCAAGGTCCATCAACTCTTAATGATCTCTAAGAGCATCCAATGCAATTGTTTTACAGGAAAGTGTAAAACCATTACAGACTGGAAATTATTTACAATCTACACCAAGTTTCATCCTGGTCTCACATCATTAGAGATAAGTTTAAGCTCTGAAATCTGAGACACAATAACGTTTACAAAGTTCATATAATTAATTGTAATGACTCTGTAAATCATGATTATCATTACAAACATGCAACCCCTTTTTAGTTTTGCTAAATTTTTGGTCTTCTCACTTTTTATTTCACTACAGTTCTATCATTTAATTACATTATGTGTGGGGGAAAAATATCAGCTTTCAATTTACTGTCTTTATTACACATGCTCCTGAACAGTTTTCTGCATAGCACGTAGATAACTGAGTCCTTGTGGAATAGGTTACCTAATGCTGCTTAGGTTTTATGTAAAGAAGTTTATTGTGCAATTATATAAGGAAGCCTAACATCTTGGATAGACATCTCTATTATTCTAAACCTAAGCAAATAAAATAAATTACTTCATTAATGCCCCTTTTGTTCCTGTACTATAAAACAGGAGGAAAAAATGCTCTTAATCTTTTTACAGTATTCAGTATTTTGTATACTTTTATTATGTCCCCATTTACTCATCTCCTTTCCAAGGAAAAACATCTCAGTTTTTTTACATAAGAGCTATTCCAGATTCTCTGTAAGTGTGACTGTCCTTCTCTGAAGCCCCTTGTAGCTCTTTAATATCTCTCTGAGATGGGGTGATCAACCCTGCACATAGTACTGTACAGGAACCCCTACCACTGGCTCACAGAAGCATTATAATAATATTTGCTGTTATTCTTCATCCTGCTTCATATATGACCCAACATCACGCTAACTTTCCTGACTGTAGCTGTGCAGTGAACCGCCTATAATGATTTCTCTCACTTTCTTTAAGAAATACTCTTAGCTCAGAATGCTGTAAAGTGCACAAGTAGCTCTAATTTTTAACTTCAGTAAGCATTATTTTGTATTTATTAACACTGAATTTCACTTGCTTTTTTGGTATTCATTTAGCATTTTTAAGTCTCTGAAATTTCCTAGTGTCTTCTCTGGTCAAGTAAATTTCCCTCATCAGGGATTAAAGTGACATTTGGAACAACTAGATCTACTTGACAGGCCAGGGTACCATGACTGGGATGATAGATCACTCAAACTGTCCAGGGATGGGTTTTCAGGTAAACCTTTCATTTCTCAGTATACAAAAAAAAAAAAAAAAAAAAAAAAAATTAGCCAGGAAATGCAGATAAATATGTAATCCTTTTCAAGTTATTAACAAATGTCTTGAAAATGTGACAACTGAAATATTATATATGGTATTAAGAAGGATATATCCTATGCATTAAGCAAACAAGATAAAACTATTAGCATTCTAAACTCCCTAACATGCTGGTAGCACAGAATATTGTAGATGCATTACTCTGTCACCTGCTATTGTGGACAAGGTTTTGCTACTGCTCTGAAAGAAAACAAAAAATTTGAGTACAGCACTGAATTACATTCATTTTTAAGATATTTTAAAACCTGTTTTTTTTTTCTTAAAAAGCCCCTTCTGTTACCCATCCACTTCTTTCCTTATTTGTATTCTTATAATTCTAGGATCCATAGAAGTATGATTGATCTTCTAAATGTAATTGCTTACCTTAGAGGAAGAAAACATTTCTGACTAAATAGTCAGTGCTTCACATCCTAGTAATGTGTAATCATGACTTTCAGAACCATTTGTATAAACAAGTTTTCACATAGACGAAGAACTTAAATTTCCCAGAACACTTTAAATTTGCATGAAAATAAGCAAATATGGAAAAATGTATTTTGGAGAGCATGCAGTTTAATATGAATCTTGACTTAAGAAGGTCTATGCCCTGAAATATTTTTTATAAAAAAGCTACATCATCACAATAATAACAAAATTATCTCATTTGTCCTACACATTCTGACCTAAGAGGGGTTTTTTTTCATATACTTGCCCATATTGATGGACTCTTCTCGCATTCTTTCCAGTGTAAACCCACAGGCATCAATGACTGGGAACAAGAAAAAGCATAAATGTCACAAATTATCACATCCCACCTCTGGATATGACTTCAGTTCATTATACAGAATTCACATATCTTTTGAGTCTGCCTCCCTGTGCTGACATTGCTTAGCCTAAACATTTTGATCAACTGAAATAGAATGCTTCGTTTATTTCTTTTTAATTGTGGAAGTTTAGTCTCAAAATTTCATTTGGAGTAAAGTTAACATCTCAATTTTCTTATTTTCGGAGGGGCAATGAGATATGTGTGTTTTGTTGAATCGTGTTGTTAGGTTTTTTTTTTCTGAAGCTATTTATCAACTGCACTGAGATAATAAATCAATATGTTTTGTGGTTTTAAAAACCATTCTCCTGAAATGTTTTGGCTGGGTCTAATTATGGCACCATTTAGTTTCTTCTTGAATTACAATGCTCAGACTAATTGCATTTACCCTCAAACATAACTTTCCTAATTTTTCTCTCCATCATTCCCTCCTCTAATTTTATGACTTTCTTTTCATGAATACAATTGAAAGTAGCATTCAACTATCGGTATTGCTCAATTTAAAACTTTATTTTTTGTTTACACATAGTTTTTTGAAGTTTCAATATAGTAAGCAATCTTGATACTTAATCCTTACTAGACTAAAACTAATCAACGATTAGCTGTGGCCTTCAATCAGAGCAGGACTGCATCCGTGATTTCCGCACAATGCTAAAATGCAGAAGCAGAACCAACTTGAATGAAATCAGTTTGGATACATTTGTGGAAAAGAGGGTAAAATGCTTGCATTTCCATTATAAAATAATTCCTACAGCACCTACTTGAAAATCTCTAAAGCAAAACAAGTTGTAAAAGTGACCTAAAAATCTCACCAAAAAAATATATTTTACATGTGAACTATGTCTCTGGTGAAATATGTTTTGATTTTTTGAGATTTTATACTCTTACATGTACTTATCTTCTGTGTAACACACCACATACAGCTCTTTTGCCAGCTAATACCTGTAAAATACCATAGAACATGATATTAATACAAATAGAACTAGGATAGCTCTTAAAAATACAAACATTAACAAAGACCAAATAACAATCCACAGAAAGAACCTTTTTCAAGAAAGTCAGTCTACATTTTTCTTTTATTTCACTTTTAAATGTATTTTGATAATATATCTCTTATCTTATCTGACTACATATACATGTTATAGTATTTTGCCTATGAAATGCTTTATTGAAATGAACCATTCAGGAATATCAACAATCCATGCTAAAAGCATTACACATTAAGAACTGAACAGACCTGCGGTTTACATTCTGTGATAGACATACGCACACAATACACCATAACGACTTGCATACATGACCCAGTGAATGACAGTAGAGTTATACGAGAGATTATTTGGGTCCAATGGATGATTATATCAATTTAGTGGTTTCAGTAAGGGAAACAGGTTACTTCCAAATGTTCCCATTCATTTTGAGGGTGATAAAATTTTGCTGTAAGTTTTTTAAGTTGAATTGAAATGGGACAAGAAAGGCAAAGGACAGAGACTGAACGTACAGAGTTATGAAAATGAGGGGAGGAGTCATCTTTCTAGTTAGGAGTCTGGGTGATGTAAATAACTACTGTCTCCCCTTTCTCCCTGTGTGATTAATTAGGACATCCTAACACCCATCTGATCTGCACACATCGAAAAAATGCAAGTAAATGAAAAGAGGTTCTTCAAATGTCATTTTGCATCCAGATGGAGGGATCATGCAGGAGCTCTGCGAAGAGAGGCCTGGCAGATCAATCAGTCTTTAATTCACAGTTTTCATTACTAGGTATTTTGAGTGAAAGACAGAAGGAAAATCACTACTGACACTAGAATAGGTTGACACATCTGTATGTGAAAACCTGCTATCCCTTCTTACTCAAAAAGCATGGTCAATTGAAGTTATTCCTGTATGTTCACATTGAACTTACAAAGACATTAATGACTATAGGACAGCAATGCTGTCAGCAAGACAGTCCAGAATTTTCATGTTCCTTCCCTGAGTCTGAGATGAAGTATTTAGTCTTTTCAATAAGCATAAATGTGAAGAAAAAACTGCAGCCTGAATGATTTTCCAAGTCAGAGCTGATTAAATCTCAGTGTGAGCCCATAGGACATGAGCAGCTCATGCTGGCATAACAGGTGTTCATCTTTGTGTTTAAAAATCCAAGCCAATGGGAAGATACAATGAGGCTGAAAAATATCACTGTGTGAATTAGGAAAGAGCAGTAAGAGCTTGCAGTCAGCCCACAGGACATAGGTTATGTCCTACACAAAAAAGTAGGTATGCAATTCCAAAAAGCAATCCTAAATTGTGTCACATACAAGATCCCCACATATCTGTCAAGGCAGCTTGTTCCAAAGTAGCATATGCACTTTGCTGTTGCTTGCTAATATCTCTCTAGGCTTTCACTCTAAGTGAATGGCTTTTTAAATTTCACCAAGATCCTTTCTCATTGCTTTTGGCACTCGGTACTTCATGAAGGTTTTCCTCAGTCAAGTTCACTACAGATATTTGCCTTTCCCTAATCCCTTCCAAAGCAGAAATCTCCCCATGACTGCCCTTTCTACTGTTTTTTCCTGTAGAGTTTGAATAACCCTGCAACAGCTCCTTTAAAAATTCACTAATTTTGACACTTAATTTTAAAGGAGAACTAATGTACCAGACATACCAAGAAAGTATAAACTGCAGAGAAAATATCAATTTGTGGCACCTTGCTAGGACCTTTGTTGATGGCTGAAGTGTATTGCTATAGTTTTCTCTAAATAAGTAGCTGAGACATGCTTTGAGACTCCCCCTAGACACATACCTACATGCACCCAGAGGTACATTTAAGTGTTTAATGAAGTGAATAACTGCTGTTTATTATTCCGACTATTTTTCTTCCCTTTCTTCTTCTTCTCTGTTCTTTTCATGTTGAAGTGCTTATTATCTTAATTCATTTTCTTCTTACCTAACTCCATTGTATTTTCATTTTTCTTTCTTTTCTCCTTTTTCCTAAGCTTGACATAGCTTGTACTGATTTTACTTGCCCTAGGCGATTTTGCAGTGTTACACTTTAATATCTAGAAGATCAGTGCAAGAAGAGATTGTAATTTGTTGATAAACAGATCAGTAAAGCAGAGAAGAATAAATCATTACCTAGGAGGAAGTAATTAAAGTGGACATCCCTATGAAAGCACTTATAATTTTCCACTTCTGTGCTCCGCTCTAAAAATTCCTGTCTAGAATGTGTAAGAAAGTTACCTCTTTGTGTGTCCTTCGAATTCATTTTGAACACATAAGGTTGCACTGTCTTCTTACTTACATGAACTACATTCTGAATCGGTTCCATGATTTATTAAAAACTGGATTTAGGAAGCTGTATATGTAGATTCTAGTGTCATCATATCAGAGGGCCATTGCAAATGGTACAGCAATAGACACTGAAACTATAGAAAACACAGCTATGTTTCTACACAACCAGAAACAATTTCTACAGGCTGCCCAGTGAAGTAGTGGAGTCACCGTCTGTGGGGGTGTTTAAAAGGCATTTAGACAAGGTTCTTAGGGACACGGTTTAGTGCTAGAGTTAGGTCATGGTTGGACTTGATGATCCTGAGGGTCTCTTCCAACTGAAATGATTCTATGATTCTATACTTACAGCTCTGCAAGCAAACTACATGCAGTGGGTGAACCTTAACTGGCTGCTAGATGCCCACCAAACTGCTCTCCACTCCCCCTCCTTAGCAAGACAGGGAGATAAGATGGAAGAGCTCATCAGTTGATAAGGATGGGGAGATCACCCACCAATTACCACCAAATGCAAAACAGATTCTACCTCGAGAAGTTGAACTTAATTTGTTGCCGTTTAAAAATAGAGTAAGATGGAAAGAAAAAGACAAAACTAAATACACCTTGCCCTCACAGTCCCTTCTTCCCAGGCTCAACTTCACTCCATTCCTGATTCTTCTACTTTCTCCCCACTCTAAGTGGCTCAGGGGGATGGGGGTTGTGGTCAGCTCCGCTGCTCCTTACTCCCCACACTGTTCCCCTGCTCCAGTGCGAGGTCCCTCCCACAGCACACAGTCCTTCACAAACTGCTTCAGTGTGGGTCTTTCCTATGCCTGAAGTTCTTCAAGAGCTGCTCCAGAATGGATTCTTTCCACAGGGCACAGTCCTTCAGGAACAGATTGCTCCAGTGTGGGTTCCCCATGGGCCAAAGCTCCTGCCAGAAATTCTTCTGCAGCCTGGGTTCTCCATGGCCTGCAGCTTCCTTCAGGGCATATCCACCTGCTCCAGCCTGGGGTACTCACAGAGCTGCAGCGTGGATATATGCTCCACTGTGTTCCTCCATGGGATGCAAGGTACAACCTGCATTGCCATGTTCTGCACCACGGGATGGCAGGGAATCTCTGCTCTGGCACCTGTAACACCTCCTCCTCTCCTTCACTGGCCTTGCTGTCAGCAGGGTGGTTTCACATTTTTTGTCATGCCTCACTCCTCACTCTCACAGCTGCTGTGCAGCAATTTTTACTCTTTCTTAAATATGTTTTCAAAGAGGCACCAGCTTTGCTGGTGGAATCAGCTTTGACCAGCAGTGGGTCCATTTTAGAACTGGCTGGTACTGACTCTGTGCAACACAGGGGCAGCCCTGGTCTGTTCTCACAGAGGACATCCCTGCATCACCCATGCCCTAGCCCCCATCTCCTCCCCAGCACCAAACCTTGCCACATAAACACAATATACTATGAAAAATAAAGCAACAGTTGGTTTGGCCTGTTTATACCCCAGACCCTTTCTAAAGTCACTTGGAACATCTAATTGTTTTCTCAACTTTCGCTTCTACGTAAGTACATAAAATTGAAAAAAACTTGGAGATAATTTTATCAATAAGAGGGAGCAAAATGAGAGAGCTGCAGGATAAAAAATTACCTGATTTTTTACTGTAACAAAGACACCAGGAAAGGAAATCATTAAATGTTTGACAGGTCCTGCCAAGTGTGAATCTTGCTAGTTGGGAATGAAACCTGGAGTATACAGAATCGTTGGAGAGACTTCCTGGTAAAATGTTCTTATTTGGTACTGAGACTTTATCATCAATATAAAAGTAGTAAGTATGAATTTTTCTGCAACTATTTAATGCATTAAAAATTATCCTTAATTTCAAAGTTATCTGGGTATGAGAACTGAGCAAAAAGTGAATGCATTGGAAATACAGATAATAATACATTTGATGCCTATGGTCAAGAAACTCAAGAAGAAATGTTCAGCTAATTGTTTGTAATTCTCTATTGTATCCTTGTATCTACTCAGAAAGTCATCCTCATGAAACTACGCTGGATGTGATTTATTCACACATATTAACAGAATATATAAAATTATTACTATAGCAGAAACAGATTTTAATATTGACTAAGAGCGAGCAGCTTGAATAAAATAAAACAAAAAAGTAAAAATAAATAAATTAACAAGTGAATGAAGCATAAATGAAATAGTGAAATAATTTCAGCAACTTTTTTTTCCCACACAGTGCACCGCAGTTTTATACACACTTTGCTTTCAGCTGGATCTACAGTGCAAAAAGTTGAAGATAGCCTCCTTCTGCCTAGAGGCCCTTTTCCTCTTCTTTTATCTTCCCTAGCACTCTGAACAAGACCAGTGTCTCACCTTCAACCAATCACAGCCTGTGTCTAACCATCTCAACACAACACAAGGATATGTTTTACCAAGAAAGTGGTAGCACAGGAGTCTGCTTCTCAAGATGACACAATGAAGTGGGTAATGAAATAATAAAGAGACAGTTTAAGACAAAGACGACAGAACCAAAGTTACTTGACAGGGAAAAATATCGCTTCTATGGAATCTCAATGACAAGATATTGAGAGAAATACTGTAGGGGACAAAGCAAGGCAAATTACTTTGTCTGTATTTCAAAGGTTTTAATTTATAAAGCTCACAAAGTAGGCAAGAAGAATACATTTCTTCTACTTGTCATGGTGGAAGTTGGTCCAGAGGCAGGATTAACATTGCAAATTGATATCAAATACATGCAAAAAATCATGAATATTTATGATAATATATTTCATAAACACATAGAGCCAATCACTGTAATCCTAGATAACCTGGTGCTATTAAATCTACAAGTAATGATGTTACAAAGAAAAAGATGCAGCATTTCTCTGTAAAATACCAAATGGCATATTCAAATAAGCTGTAAGAGTTATTATATTAGGTATAGAAAAGAAATTAAATAACTGTCACCCATTACAAAAGTCTTGCTAATGTTTCAGCACCAAACTGCTGTGTCCTCTCAGAAAAACAGAAATTACCTTGAGGGGTGGAAGAAGGCACTAATTCAGTCTAAAACTTTAGTAATGAGCAGAAAAGAGAGTACCACACAGCCATGTCATCAAATAATCACCAAATAGATAAACCAAATCAAATCAGTAAGAAGCACTGGCCAAAGAAGATCCAATAAAGACAGAATGTCTGAACAAAGCTTCAGCTGCTGTCAGGATTTGTGAAGGGAAACATGTAAGAATGGAAACTGTACTCTAATGAAAGAGGTAGTTTCAGGAAGAGAAGGGAAGCCCCGTTCTGATAAGCTCATGGCATTTAGGAGGTCCTTTAGAAGGACTCCACCAACAGTTGCTTTCTGGAGGGGCTGCCATGTACTCAAGACTTTGAGAAATCTAACTCAGAGGGAGAAATAAGTAGGCAGAATTTTTCATGTCACATTAGAACAAAAGCAGTAGGAAAGCAACCAAGAGCCCTGACTGCAAAGTGCTTTGCACAGTGCCCCAGCAAGGTGAGCCCAGAACAGAGTCAGCAGGAGGAAACAAAAGTTGTTCATTAAACGGTGAGATGAATCAACAGCAAACACATTGCTAAAACTGAACTCCCTATAATAGAGGAAAAGGTCTAGAATGGCCACTACAAAAACACCTAATACAACATACAAACATACTTAATCCCAGGATTTCAGTTTTAAATTCATCTAGAAATGTCTACTACAATACCTACTTTGTCTGTCAAAAGTCACAGCTTGGGGAGGTCCAGAAGACCTACAATTCAAAATTATCTATCGTTTTCTTATCACAGAATGAGATGATCTGGCATTTCAGCTGTTCAAAGAGAAGTTTTGTTTTCTACAGCTGCATCGTCTGTTTATTTTGTATTTTGTTCTGCATGAATACCATCCAAAAAATATCTGCAGCAAAATTTCCCTCCATTTTAGGTAGTTAAACTTCTGAAGGATTTAAACACATCAGGAAGGAATAAATCATCAGTCCTCAGAATCACTGCATTATAGCACTTATAACATAAGCAAGAAATGTTTGTGTTCAAATAATGGATGAATGATAGATGAGTTACCTGCAATTTTTGACCAACTGTATCAAGCCCACAGAGTGGAATTTCTACAGAAAACAAAACATATTACTTGCTTTCTGCTGCCAGGATTATATAATGATTAATATGTTTCATAAAATTTTAGGATGGTCTCCAAACAAACTTCCTACAGACAGGAAAGAAAGCCTTGATTTTCTAAATCCCTTGGCTACATCTAATGTTTATAAGAATACAGGGCAGGAAATTATCTATGGTATATTTCATACATTCAGTGTCTACCTTAACATACACATATGGCAAAAGGGATACCACCTAAACAGCAAATGAATATGACCAAGTCATTTTGAATTAGTATATGTTACAGAAAACTAAGCTAAAGTAACAAGCAAGCCAAGATTTCAGTCAGTAATACGCAAGAGTATGCACACTGACATGCCTTTGATTAAGTAACTTCTGTACATTTAGCTGCAATTCTGAACAGAGTCAAATGAAAACTTGCAGTTTTTCAGCAATTTAATCTATTCCAGAGACTGCATGAGTGTAATGTGGCAGTTGCTATAGTAACCATATTTTTCCTTGGTACTCAGAGTAGATATACGTGTAAGCGATTTCTCCATCTCACTGTCTAAGTTACTGTTGTGCTATGATGCTGCAGCAACTCTAAGCCAGAAACCTAACCCAGATGACAGTTATCTAAAATATATTTAACATTTTCCAAAATATCTATTTCTGAATGCTTAATTCTATCAAGTGCTGTTCTGACTTCACACCCTTTCACAAATCCATTAGATGACAATTCAGAGAAAGGAAAAAAGTTGAACAATTGCAAAAAAGTGGTAAATATTTCTATTTATAAATTATATTGAAATTATAATTTACATATACGATATATATAAGAATATATCAACGCTTATTCTTGAATTTTCTTTTTAGGATGTTCTTTGAAGTATACCTTAGAGGCAATGGATCCCAAAGGATTTGACTGTTAAAAAAATCATTACTTATTGATGGTCACTGCAAAGCATTTTTATTTTGTGCCACATTTTCATTTAATTCACTCTTAATCAAAATAGTCCAGAATCGAAGCCATGTTGGTAATTTACAACTTTGTAAATGCATTAGAAGACTCTGCTATTTTGATGCTTGCCTTTCTGATATAAATGATGTAAGTATTGTTCTACTTACATCTAGGTGCAAAAGACTAAATCTCCTAAATTTGCCAGAGATGACAAGGTATAGTAGTATAGGAAGAAGAAACTGTATATTTTTACATTAGTCAATACATCAACATATTAATAAGCCAAAATGTAAGGATCTATGCACCAAAAACTATGTTGAAATAAAGGGAACAATCTGAATATATGGTGTCAGGGATTTCAAGGGTGCTGAGTATCTGCAGCTCCAAGTGAAAAGAATGAGAACTGACGTCACTGGAATTATACCAACTTCCAGCAGCTGTGAATTTGGCCTCAAGCCGACCTAATAGGACTTTTCCATTTTTCATTTCTGTTTCACAGCTCCAGCAGAACCAAAATATTTACTCCTCTTTACAATTAAACTAAGCAAGTAGGCTATATAGAATAGATCATTCAATGCATTGAGGCAATTTCATATGTAAGAATTGTTAAAAACGTTTGTGATTTTCTTGATTATCAGTATTTCAATTCCTCCATGAGCATTCTATTAAAAGTTCCCATAAAATCCTCCCAAGCAAACAAGAAAATTTAAAATTCAGATATCGTATAATCATTTTGATTGAACACAGCCTCAACTCCTTATATCTTATCTCTGAAAGAGTTAATATAGATAATATTTCCTCTTATTTCCAAATATAAATTCACAATTTACCTTTTCCAAAGGGTCTTTTAAGTTTGTCAGATGGTACTAGCCTTGCCCACTAGACTTCTAGTAGCAGGGACCAAGAAGCTGAGGCTTAAAATCTAAGTGCCATGGTCAAATAGGACTCAGTGGAATTGTTGATGCAGCTTTATGGAGGCTTGGTAACAAACTCTCAGTGTCCCAAGGACCTGAGGCCTTCATTTCCAAAAGCTGGCCATGACTTCCACGATATTAAATGCACCTTTCGTGTTGGCTGTGACGGCCTGTTACAAAGCACTGCCTCTGACACAAGCAATGCTCTTTTTTATGTAATAGCCTGCCTGATGATGCCAGGTGCCATCAGGGAGTGGGAAATAGGGTCTTGGTGTTCTCCTCATTCTCAGATTATCCTTATCACTGGCAGACATCTTCTAGGAGAGAAACAGGCATTTTACCACTACTATTTATATCAAACTGGTCCACAGTAAATAATTCAAGATGTACTAGTAAGCAGAAAAAGCAAAAATGTCATTCTCCTGCTCATGTTTGCATATCCTGTGCTTAATCCAGATAAACAGGTAAGGAAAACAGGTTAATTTGGTGACAGCGGCTTTGCCGTGAGCTTCTGTGCTTTATTTGGGTGTTCCAAATAAAGAGGTGCACGGGGTGAATGTTATCCATGCCTCACAAGCTGTATTGGTGAGGTCATTGCAGAGCCTGCTGGTCTCAGTGGGCAGACACATTGGGGTGTTTTGACATCCTGACTCTAGCTGCAGAAGCTCCAAACATGCATACTCCCAGTGTCATCTCTGTCACAATACTGAGCAAAAAGATGCTTCAAAGCCTTTAAAAGTCTCTAATTTTCAGTTTTACCAGCTGAAAAAATAATGGTGTTGGCAGTGTTGAAAATAATGATCTATTTCACAGATTTATGGCAAGAACTAATTAGTTGATGTTTATGCAGTATCTCAGGGATAGCAAGCAGTGTTGGTAGGATACATTATTAAGTTTGGAGCCAATATAAAGCCTCAGGAAGTTTTCCTACTTCCAGAAAACAAGGGTGTACTGATCTTGTGCAATGTGACAAAACACTGATAGTTCCCAATGAGTGATGGATAAGACAGTTGTCTTTTTCCTGCAAGGAAGGCTGGTTGTGCACCCTCCCTAGTTACCGTTCTGAATTAAATTGCATTTTGTAATCTACTCATATGTGCAGTGCAAAGGGCAGATATTTCTAATGTTTCTCAACTTTAGCAAACCACCTGTCATCTTTTTCTATTTGATTTACTACGTAACAGCTTCTAACTGCACCAGGCCCTGCGATAATTTCCTTAAAGCCAATTTGCTATTTCTTATCTAATCCAAATAGCAGTAATTGTTTACTATACTTCTCCTATCATACTTAAAATATGAAGCCACTATTGTCAACAGCATTTTGATTTCCATGTAGAGAGCAGTTTCTTGGTATAAAATTTTCATTCAGCAAGCTGCCTGTTTCCATTACTCCAAGTTAAACTTCAGATCCCATTTTGCTACTCTTTCTCTCATTTGTTTTTTTTTTTCCCCTATTCTTCCTCTAGCTTCTTTCTCCCACTCCCAGTATACATGTATCTATTCAAAATTAAGAACCAACATTAACAGTAAACAAACAAAAAACTACTTTGTTTCTTGCAAAGAACTCTGGGATACTAGGATACTGACAAGTTGAACTGGAGTTGTTAGAACATTTGTTTTCAGCTTGAACACAGGTCGGTTTTTCCTTTAACATAAAACAGTATTTCCATAACTCAAATCATTGTGGTATATCCTAAGGAAATCACCAAGAAAATACAATCAATGTCCTAACACAGCTTAAGTGCTCATAAATTGATTTCTTCTGTGTCCTTCCTAAATTAAATTGAAGTGTAATGATTTATAGTATTAACAAGTGGCAACAGTCAGTACATTAGATGTTACATTATCCATTAAGCTTGAAGGATTTTATTTATATTGCTTTAGTTTTTAGAACCATGTGATGACCTCCACCACTAAATAAGTATTTTGTCACCATAATGGATTCCACATGTAAATTGCAGCTACATCTGTAATACAACTTTCTCCAGTGTGCCCAGTTTTAGTCAAATAAATATTCTTACTAAAGTAAGTAGGTTGCTGTTCCTATTAATCTTGAAGATGTATTAAAGATTCAGATTCCTTGAATGTTAATCTTTTTGCTACATCTTGCTAATATTTTCTGAAGTGTGCAGAGCCTACATGTGTTAAAATATTTAGGCTCCCACATGGAACCAAGGGGCTTGTATGATGCAAGCTTCTGGGATTTAGAACCTTATCCCATTTCGAAACCAACCCAGGTACATAGATCAGATTCATAGGGCTTTGGGAGAAAGATTTTGGGTTCTGTCTTCTTTCCAATTCACAGAAATTCATACAAACCACAATAATTTATAAATATTTCAAAGTAACTGTGATAGAAATGGAGGGCTCCAAATTGGAAATCAAGAAGCTGTCAAATTGATAATTTCCTATTTTAACAGAAAGAAGAAAAATTAAAAACAAAAGGAAAAGGAAGGCAGGACTGATAATAGTATACATAATGACATTGGTGTTGATATTGTTTTGCACTGAGAGGACATTTTCATCAAGCTATTTCTTGTTGTGCTTTTAGTCTGCTACTATATTTTTCTCAGTTTGCAAGCATAGGCAATGTTGACTTAATAAAGATGGATCTGTTCCAGGGTCCAGTGCAAGTCAAAGATTAAATGCCATCAAATTTTCTCGCTCTTTCATCAAAATAAATACAATGTGCTAGCAACTCAACACAAAACTACTGTACTCAGCCACACATATTATAGTGAGGCCATAAACTATCACCATCCTGGGAGTGTAACACTGAATTGCCCTACCTTTGTTTAAACTTTTCACCTTTTTATGAACAGATGGGGGGGTTTTGTGGGTTTGTGATGTTTTGGGGGTTTTTTCTTCTAAAGAGGAAGTGAGTGTTGGGGATTTTTAATTTCTGTTTTGCTTTGTGAAACCATGTATGTTACAAAATCAGCTCCAACTAGGTGAAATGAGGACTGTGGGTATGACGATGCTTTTACAGAAGTTCTACTTTAGTTAGGGTGACAGTTTTAGTTAATCTGTGTGCAAATATATTAATTGCCTCACAATTGAAATCAGATCCTATGGAATCAAGCTGACTTATGAGCGACTCCCATACACGTAGAACAAGCACAACATAACCATTTTGCTTTGCTCAAGTGGTTTCAGTCACCACCCATACATCATACACTTTGGAATGATCTATTTGCCACTTGTTGATCATTGAGAGTCCAATATGATTTGTATGATCTTAACACCAAAACCAATGTTTACGCCATCTTACAGGCACAGAAAGACCATTAAAAACAGTGAGTCTTATTCTGATGCAACTGCATCTGTTTCAAAATACCTCATGACATTTATTTCAATAGACTTAGTCCCAGTATGACCTGGCTTAGATGATATCAGAATCTACCCTTAACATAAAAGTGGAAGGTTTTGATTTAATTTTTTCTGACCTTTTCTTTTTTCCGACCTCTTTTTTTTTCCCCCATCTTTTTTTTTTTCCCCCCAGAATTGCCACAGAATGATAATCAGCACCTGCATAACTGTAGAGCGAGGGTGTCAAACTCATTTTCATCGGGGGCCACATCAGCCTCGTGGTTGCCTTCAAAGGGCTGAGTGTAATCTTAAGGACCGTATAAATGCAACTATTGCTGATATGATGCAACAACAAGATATCATGCAATAGCTTAGGGAAAAGCACTAACAAAACCAAATATAACACCATCACCCAATAACAGTACAGAGCCACGTGTATTTAATTAGTAAAACACTCCATGGCACTGGAAGGTATCACACCATTTGGTTATCTGACTGTCAGGGATGTTACTACACAACAGTTTTGCTCTGTATTTCTAAGTACAATGAAAGAAGGTTACCTGACACACCCTTGAGACTAGAACTACCTGTTTTATGTTAACTAACGATGCACCAGTCATTAATCCCAAAGTCACTTCCGCAAGTGAAAGGGAGACCACCATTTTACCTTTCTAGTTTATGCTGATAAATATTTAAATTTTGTCATAAGAATTCATATGCATATCAGTGAAAACTACCACACAAAATTTCTGCAAATGATTTGGCAGTATGAACAGAGAACAAGAGAAATTTTGAATAGAAATTCATACCTGGCTGTGATTTTCAGACCTTCCAAAATCCAGCAGGCAAGAGGCAGAGGGTTCAATTCAAGTCCATTTTGAAGAACCATTTTATTATAAAACTTCTGAGAAAAAAAAATTATTAGCAACAATAAAGAATACAGGAATATTTCCCTTTCAACTTTAATCCCACCAATTGCATACAAACACACAAAACTTTGTAGTCAGACATAAGATTAGATTTCCCACATAATTGCATTGCAGACTACCTTTTTCTTCTTTCTTGGGTATTCATCCTCTAATTATGCTTAGGCAGATAACTGAGCATGTCTTTATTTTTGTTACCACATATGCAGAATCCAACTACATATTGTTTACCCTAGACCTTGTCAGATCCATTCTACAATAAATGTGTAGCTGACTTAAACTCTGATTTACAGACTTTTTATATTGTAAGTTATTTGGTACAACTTAATGTTTTGGAAAATCTCCGTGTCTATTCACTTTGTGGAAGATAAATCCAGATGCAATGTACCAATTCTCACTGGCTGTGCAGTCTTAAAGTCCTTTTCCCATGCTACAAACTGGTATGGCCCAAAAAATCTACATTTGCTTCTCAGAAGCTCTGCTAAAACATACAAAAGCCATGAGAAATTACTGTGATTGGAAAATATTTAAAATTTTTCATTGTTTTTTTCCAGTGAGTTTCCTTGGGGGAATTCAACTTTTCTTTGTGGACATATGTGCAATAATGTAGCTCTCACAGTGACTGGGATTTAACTCTTTGAAACAAAAAGATCACCTTTGGTATGCCAATTTCATAATTGTGACTGTTAAATCTGAGCTGCTGCCTGAGAAATGAGCAGCAGGGAGATGAGGAAAATGCAGTATTTTTCAAGCAAAAAGTCAGGTTCTGTTTCATTTAGGAACATCTCCTTTCTCCTCATGTACTTTACATTACCAATCTGCATCATGAGCAGCAGAGATTCAGACATATTTGTATCCCATGTAAAAATTCTGGAAATTCCTTTCTTTCTGTACAACTGCACATACACACAAACAAACACACAAACAGAACAATCAAAATCACACCCAGAACTCAAGATTATGTGTAAATAGACTTTTAAAATTCTAAAATAAATCTGTCATCAGAATAGGATTCTGGAGCTTTTCATCTTGCTATACTTAAAATGGGATAGGACATTTACAGAATACATAGTACATTGAATTTCCCATTAAACCATTGAAGCTGGAATATATTTCTTTGTCTTAGCTTGAAATATTAGTTGCAAATGCTAAAAATAGACTCTTTTCTTTATGTTTATATGTTGCCAACAAATAGTCAAATTACAGTTATGGATACTATATATAACCACACACAACAGCAGCCATTCACTGTTGAGGACCCTGCATGTGTCTTCCAAGGTGTCGATCTGTAGAACTCAGTGCAGAGCCTTGCAAAAACACTTGGCTAGCACAGACACAAAACACAATACTGTTGTGTTTATTACTGCACTGACCTTATCTTGTATTGCTTGCTAAGAAACACTCATTAACCTTGGTAGTGCCACACTAACACAGCTATATTGGTTTCACGATCCTTGATAGTACACTGAAGCCTAACTGTAGTATGCCTATGGAGCGCTATGTTGTGCCACGCAAACATAGCCTGGAAGGACACTTCAAGAATTAATAGCATTGTCAATTTTGGACAGCTGTGTTCATTACAGTGCAAGGCCAAACCTCACCTGCTTCAGCAGATGCCACTCCTCTGTATCTCTCTACTTTCCACTGGAATTAAATGATCTTACAAATGATCTCAAATATCTCTCTTGACGGCATGTTGAGGAGCTTTGGCAACCATCGGCTTTCTCAGATAATATCCTTAAAGTTCAAAATTATTCCTATTTGACTGAGGTAGAGTAAATAGGACCCTCTCCATGTGCAAGATAATCTCCCAAGTATTACAGCTCCTCTCAAACACTTAATTATCACTTTAAAGCCCTCTTGAAGAGTCAGGTAAATTCTGAAGTGTTCTGTTTGCAGAAAATTATTCATTTTAACTATTTTCTGAATTATTTAAACACTTCTTAATCTACACCACTGCAATTTCTCACTTTTATATATCTAGCTTATCCATGACTCTTTCCATCACAACTTCAAAAAATACCTATTCTGCGCTGTTCAGCATATATTTATCAGTCCATTTCATTTCCTTTGATAATTCTTTAATTATTGGCCATCTAGAACAAGTGTGATTAAGGAGGAATGGTGTCAGAGTTTTCCACCTAACTTCTAGGGAAATACACAGCTGGACAGAGGAGAGTTTATATTCATTTCCTCACTTACAAAAAGCCTGTAATCTGAACTCACATTCATGAACACTTTTGATCACGGATCAAGTATAGCCCCTCGTACCTATTTGTCGGTATTGTTGTAGTGTGAACTCACCTCCACAGAGGTGCTCACTCTCAAGCCATAACTCCATAAGAGCCAGGCCTCCTTATTGCCACTGCTCCTTGAACTACTTGTTCTTGTTATATGAAACTGAGTCGCACAAATATATACCAAATACTGTTTTATGTTGAATATTCTTTACTAGAATGAATATACTATGCCATTCATAATATTGCAAGCAGAAGTAGAAACCTAAAATTGTGGCATACTATTGTTACATATTTAGTGAGTGATCACAAAGAGAAATAGATTAGAGTTTCCCAAACTGAATACATTTGATGAAAGATCTATGGTGAAGTGCCAATACAGACAAATTGCAGGCTGACAAGCAACATATTCACTTCTTCTTGCTTTGTGGCTTTTAGGCAATATATGAACACAACATCACCAGTAAAGAGAGCAAAATCTGCTGATCCCAGACTGTGACAACATAAGGCAGTCAAACATGTAAGCATCTGCTCTGTTTCTGTCTGGCTGCTGAGGATGATGCTTCCCCATTGCTCGCCAAAGTGAGTCAACAGGGTGACACCTCTGCAGGACAACATGGAAGTTACTCTAGATGCCATCTCCTCTGACATCTAAAACACAGGTCACAAAGTCCCAAATGAACAATTGCATTGGCTTTCTCTTGGATTTAGAATCTGTTAATCTTCTTACAGAATTTACAATACTAGCTACTGTTGAGATATATGGGACAAGCAAGGGAAAATTATTAGTATATAAAATTATTAGTATCATAATATATTATATAATAGTATAGTATAATAAATATAATAGTATGACAAATATAATAGTATAATAAATGTAAATAATAAACATAATAGTATAATAAAAAATATTAGTATATAAAATAGTAAAAGCTGCAGACAGAACAGGCACTCCCAGGCACAGCTGGGGATCCTTTCTTGAATTCTCAGTTGCTATTGCTACACCCAAAAATCTCCTTGTCTTGGCAAGTACTGATAAACCACATAGAATTTTGCATGGTTTTTGCTGTTCTGCAGACCTGAAAGTTGAAAGAAAAATCTCAATCCTGCACAGTTTGCACTGATCTGATAAAAGTCATTGTCACATTAAGCTGACTTGGACTTCGGAGCTTCACAGAAAGAGTATGAAGGTGTAAGGAACAAGGTCCCTTGGAAGGAACAGCATGCCAGTGGGAAAAGCAGGTCAAGTAGAGAATGCAATGTCAATGGATAATTACAGCTTGTTGAGGCTATCCCAAGGAATATCATCTAAACACTACAGTATAATAATAACTCAGGGAGTAACACCGTTGTACAGATTCTAACACCTTCTAGATAAAATGATGTTGTACCTGATTTACAGCACTTAGAGAAAAATGCTACATTTCTGAGTCTCTCTAAGGTTTTCCAAATGATCTCCAATCTCAAAAGAATCACGAAGAAAGTGTTTCTAGAAACACCAACTTCTCTTTCAGTTCGTAGTTCCTCCCCTAATTTGACAAAAAAATTAGACGGGCTTCTGTTGTCACAGAAAGAAATGTGAATTGAATTTAAAAAAAAATCCTTTTAAGTCAAAGAACCAGGTCCATAATTTACAGAAAAAAAATCTATGTTAACTATATTTAGTTTCTGTTTACAAGAAGAAATATTTACTTTGCTTTAGTTAATTATATTTGTGCAAGCCAAACATCATTATGCAACTTTGAATAACTCAGAAAATTATTTTTATAGCACTGACTGAATTAAGGCAATAATATCATGAGGATTTGAAATATATTTTTCCTCTATTGATATATTTTTTTTATTCTGTCCTTGCTGAACTTTTTCGCCATTCTTTATTCAGCTCATGTCAAATAAAGAGCAAAATGGACCAGCGAGTAAAAGCACTCTAACAAGCCAAGATAAGACACTCCATCACTTTGTGATGAAATATTCAAACACATTGCCCACTGGTATCAACTTATTCATGACTGATTTAAATGATACGCTGAAAAATGTGCTTTAATCTTCCATATCATAAGTTTTTAAAAATTAAAACTGAAAGCACAGTTTAAAGAAAAAAGCTAGGAGACATTTCAGTCATAATTTACTTGATTGTACGTTTTCTGATATTAAAGTGGCTGGTTTCATTAATGAACTTAATACAGCTGCAAGTGTAATGCAGTTATGATCTAGAGTGGATAATTTGTGAGCTATCGAATGTCTTGGTGGGTATTGATGTCATTACCCTTCACATTAAAAAAATAATGTTCTTCCCAATTATTTTTCAACTATGAACAACTTGACAAGAAAACTGAAAAGAATATATGTCCTTAAGCTGTTCTCTGTCACTTTAAGCACTTTTCTTTAAACTTCAAATGAGAATATTTAAAACAACTACTGTTTCAAAACAACATACCTGACTTTACTCTTCTGCCACTTAATTTTTTTTTCTGTAATGTATACTCGGCACATAGAATGACTTCTTTACCACAGGATTAATCAATGCCAATAAAGAGATATGGGCTTAAGGAATTAGAGCACATGGACAATAGAACTACATACAGAACTAATTCCTCAAACAGCCTTTTTCTCTATGAAATATTTCAATTTTAATGAGAATTTTGGACTCATTTTTTAAAAAATTAATTCTTTTTCTCCTTTTTCGTCAAAACACATAGAAGTTAACTGTGAAATTCACCTGGGAGAAAGTGGATAGACCTTGCTTGTCAAATTATCAGTGAGTATGTTAGTTTTGCCCAACTCCATTTCTCTTTTTATTTAGTTGGATGATAAGAATAATTTTTAAAGCATTGATTTCTGAGGACAACACAGGCAAACAATCAGTATTTACCTGCCTCCATTAGATCACTGGTATGTATACATTTTTCCTTGCTTGCTGGAAATTAGGAGTTTTCTGCAAGAATTAATCAAATGACAATCATTACTAATTATTCAAGCATGAAACTGACATATAGAAATTTGCAAGTTACGAGTCCATCCCATGTGTTTCATCTGCTCATTTTTTTATTAAAATTTCATGGAAAGGACAATAAAATCTTGGTATACTAAGATCCACAAAGCTCGACACTGTCTGCTTTAGAAAATTAGTCACACTCATTCATTTTGTATTTAGTAGAAATTTTTTTTCAAATACAAAAAGAGGAATTACAGCACAACAAAGAAAAAACATTTCAGAAACAGATTAAAAGCAAGGACGCTAAAACCAAAGGAATCCTATATGTTTACAGAGCTTTTCACTTCTACATTTGCCATCTAGTCCAGGGCAGCATTGACTGAAAGTTGTTTACTCAGAGCAATCACACTTACAATGTGAAATCAATTGCCAGTCTCTTTAAGTTCTCTTTCTAACACTCAGAAATTCTGCCATGTAGTTAATATCTGTGCTAGTAATGGATGCAAACAGAGAAATCAAGGTCTGAATAGGTAGGAGTTAAAGCTGACTTATTCCTGAAGATTTCCACAGATCCAACTTAAAACGGGATGAGTGAAAAGGTTAGTCTTGCAATTTTTAAGCAGCCTCACAGACATTAACTCCACTCAGGTTTAAATCACAAAACTTGATGAAAAGCTCTTGTCCTAAAGTTTTTGCATTTTTCCAATTAGATGAGATGATTTTTTTTAAAAAAGGATACTATTTCTGCCTATAAATATTGCATCCTTCATAGTCACAAATCATTAAAGTTACAATAATATTACTACATACAATATATTAAAAGGACATTGTCAGAAAGTATATGGAATTATTTGCCTTGACAGTACTATATTCTGTTGAGTAAAATGGACTCTGTTTTCCAAATCTTAAACTCTGAAGTTCCTTAAAGTGTGATTAGTAAAAAGCAGCTCTACAACCTCACATAACTGTGGATTTTGGTTTTATTTTCTGTCTGTAGGACAATGACATGTACATATCTTGTGAAAAGCATGAAGATAACAATATAAATACTCTTAGGTGTGCCTTTCTGAAAAATCCATTGCAGATTTGAAACAAAGGTTTTCTTTCCTAATTTTATCTGACAGTGTGTTTTCTTTGTGCACTTCATGCTCAAAACTATGCTTTCAATTATGTGATTAACTTTATGCATTTGTGTAGCCCTATTGAGCTTCGTAGGATTACTCAAGCAGAGAAAAGTTTGCAGCATTACAGCTCAGACTTGTTGATAAGGGGGTTTTCAGTGAAAAAAACAGACTTCTTTTCACCATTCATTGAGGACTATATAGTTACAAGCATTTTAGGTTTTTTAATTACAGTACATTATAAAATAGTAAAGATAATATTTCCCTAGAAACTGAGTGTTTATCTCCATTCTGTAATTTTACAAGGATAGAAATGTCGCTCTCTCTACTACAAGAATGGCCCTTCTGAATTTCTTTCCATGAAAGTAATCATTGAACATTACTCTGAATCATCATAATTTGAAGTAAATCATCCATTAGAAGGAATAAGCCCCAAAGCACCTCAGAATGTACCACAGAAATATACACTGATTTTATGATTTCTACAGAAAAAAAGAGTTTCACTTTCAGGAACGTCTTTTGTCTTCTCATAGACAAAATGGGCACTTAAATTGAAAAAAAAGGTAATCTTATGTGATCAGTTTAAATTGTCTTTTTTTTTCTTTTAAAATTTATGCCTTTTTTAAACACAGCTCTCCACAGAGGTAAGTCAAATAATGACCTGACAAGGGACTGTATTGTGTACAGTATTTTCTAATTTACTGATACAACACAAATATGCACAGCAAAGAACAAGTGGCTACATCATAAATACGAGCAATAAGTGTCAGCTGAAGCAAAGGGAAAATTCCAGACTACCTTCACTGACTCAGACTACTTTGGGAGGCTAGGTAAATCTTTAGCTACATTATTTTCTCTATATGCTGTTTCAAACTGAAATCACATTCTATTCTTTGTTCATGCAACTAGGGCAATTTGATCTTGCTATACAAGCATCACAATTTCTTTGAGCTGAGCTCTGCCCCAAGATGCTATCAGGAATGCTTTGGTGTCCCTATGTTTTCTTTTTTATCTGCTACTCACAGTTTTATATATCCATGTTCTAACATGAACTCCAGCTGAATAAAGTGTCCTGGTATTGTTAAAATCTGTTACAAATACTTCATTTCAGTTGGAAATCACACTAACACCCATAAAGGGAACACATATTTAAAGCAAGAAGAACTTGTCTTGCAGGTAGAACTCTGGAATTAGAAGATCTGTGTTCTTTCCTGGCTTTGAGAGACATCTTTTGAGTGACTTAATCTTTCTGTGACTGAGGTGCCCAAGCGTAATACATCCTTTTGTAGACCTTATCTAGAAGGCAAAGTTCCTTAAGTCTAGGTTTGCTCCTTACTTTCTATATGTACAAAAAACTGCAGGCCAAATTCTTGTTTGATCTTTCTAGATACCTCCTTTAGAAAAAAAAAAAAAAAAAAAGTATTTTTATTCTCAGAAACAACATACAACCATCTTGTTCTCTTTACCTTCCACATGAACTGACATATGGGCACTGGATAAAATGTTTTCTTCTCTGAAGTTAATGGTTGAGCTACTCTTGTCTTCAACAGAGAGTGTGATTTCACTAAACATGTTTGCAAAAGATCAATTGACTGGATTTTTTTCTGATTTGCTCTTCTTAGCTTAATCTGCCTGCAGTAGCTGCAGCACTATTATTTCTGCATCAGGAGAGACTGGGCTTGCTCCTGCTTGCCCTGAGCCAAGTCTCTCAGGTGGTCCAGTGGGAACAGAACAAATCCGTTGTCAAATTCAAGCTACAAGATTAACACTGGGTTGTTATTAAGAGCTACATGCAGACACACAAGCAGGAAAAGCCAACTCCATTTTCAAACTGATTTAAATAATTACACCTATCAAGGCTACCCTAATGATTGACAATTCACTTTACCAATTAAAACAAAAGTAGAGATCTTTATACCTGACTATCATCTTTAAGTGATGGTGATCTTCAGACAGAGAAAATATCATCTTGTCTGGATGCACCTCTAAAGTGATTAGGGCCTTACTGGCTTGTATAAACCAGGCATTAGGCTCCGGTACTGACATTCAGCCAAATATTTTATTTTCAGAAAACCAACCTGGACATGGAGCATCCAGTTTACAATTTTCAGGTGTCAATCTATTCACATGAAGTACATTTTAGTGAGTACATAGAGAAGAGTTCAGGTATGCAACAGCATTTACTTAACATTTCTGAAGACCCATGTGTTCTAAACACCTTTATAGACTCTTATAATTGGGAAAGTACATAGCGAACTAGAGGTTATACAGCTTTCTTATTTCAGCAGCTTCCAATATGTATCTGTAATCTTTCTCAGCATTGTCAATGCACACCATATCAGAATCTGATTGTTACATTTCAAAGAAATAGTTTTCCATAACAATGGAGAACTGAAGTCAATGTTCACTTCACAACTGGGTCTTGAATTCTGGTGTTTCATGATAGGTATATAGTTTGTGATATCTCTAAGACTGACTTTCAAATTAGAACCTGTAACTATTTCACTCGTATGTAATTCAACAAGTCATATGTGGGACTTGTTAGTGAATGCTGTTCTCAACAACATCCATTACAAGGAAAGATAATTTGGTTTACCACAGTGTGAATGTAATAGGTATCTGTGTAAATCCTACTCATATTAGTGAAAGATTACAGGTAGATCTCAATGTAAAGAGAAATAGATGCAGTTGCAGACAGGTGCCACACTGGTGTCTGACATTAAGACAAAGCACAACAATCGAAGAGTTTGGACTGTCCCCAAGTCCTCTTTAGCCACACCAGTACACTGTGATGGAAAATGTCCTTAGAGATCTGCTGAAGGACATTGTGCTGGTTTTGGCTGGGACAGAGTTAAATTTCTTCATGTTAGCAAGTATGGGTCTATGTTTTGGATTTGTACTGAAAACAGTGTTGATAATACATGGATGTTTTTGTTATTGCTGAGCAGTGCTCACACAGAGTTAAGGACTTTTCTGCTTCTCACACCACCCCACCAGTGAGTAGGTTTGCGGGGGCACAAGAGACCTGGTAGGCGACACAGGTGGGACAGGTGACCCCAACTGACTAAAGGGATGTTCCACACTGTACGATGTCATGCTCAGCATATAAAGGTGGGGAAGAAGTTAGGGGGGGACCTTTGGAGTGATGGTGTTTGTCTTCCCAGGTAACCATCATGTATGATGGATCCTGCTTTCCTGGAGATGGCTGAACACCTGCCTGTTGATGGGAAGCAGTGAATTATTTCCTTGTTTTGCTGTGCTTGCATGCACAGCTTTTGCTTTACCTATAAAATTGTCTTTATCTCAACCCATGAGTTTTTTCACTTTTACCCTTCCGATTCTCTCACTCAACCCACTCAGGGGGGAGTGAGCAAGTGGCTGTTGTGGTCCTTAATTGCCAGTTGGGGCTAAACCACAACAGGCATGAAACTTAAGCCTGCAGAAAAAGCACCAGTATAGCTTATTTTCCACAGTTTCCAACTGATTGGAATCCCCATTAGAAAAGGTCAGGCTTAATTTGACACAGTTGCATTTGGGAAGCCTGCGGTCTGTCAGAGTTCAGGTAAGATAAGGAAAAATAAGTGCTGTTTAACTTACCCAGTAGGAAACCATTCCATTATACTATGCATACAAAATATGTACTCAAGGGCATGTGGTTTTATTGCATAGCTCCTGAATGTTAAAAGCATGTAACAAATAAATGTTCATCCTAGATCATGAAAGGAAGAAGATATTTGAAAAATAAGACAGGCATTTTTGAGCTTATATGACAGAGGAAAGTCTAGCAAAACTTAACAATAGGTTTTATTACTGCAGCTGTCATATCAGGATTTTGAATTTTTCAATATCCATTTTAAGGAGTTCAGAGCTATTTTGTGAAATCCCTGTTACATAATTAGCTTTAAAAATTACTCAAGTCAGCATTTTGTCTATAAGGCACAAATGAAAGATGGAAGTTTAAAATAATGCTGCCTATTCTTTACGCAGTTGAAAAGCTGTGCCAATATTATTTTTGTTGTGGCAGCAGCTGCTTGCAAATGCCTTTAGAACTGATTTAGGCCTCTCTGTCACGTGCTAATGGAATCACACACAGGCTTTAATAGCATATGTTCAATGTATACAGTTCCTGGGTGATCCTACCAGAGCAGATAATTTCCTAGCAGCACACTGTGTGTGCAATTACAGCATCATCGTATCTGCATAGATTTTTTTAATTCATCTAGAGGTACTTCTTTTTAGCACCTGTCTTCTCCTTTAGCTACCCCTGGCTGTTAGTTGCTTGGATTTAGCCACATAGATTTGATATGTATATCCAGTGGATGCCTTGCAGCTAATACAGAAGAAAAAAAAAAAAAAAGCCCCAGAGAAAATTATTCCAAATAAAGGACCAGTTCATGTAAATATGTATCGTTCTGCAGTTTTAGGAATTTTGGCAAGTCCTTTATGGACAAAATTATTAAGATTAAAGAAAGACTGTCACCAAACAACTCTTGAATCAAGTCTCCATATTCCATTGGGGATACGCCCAAGATTCCTGTTCTTGGGCAGCAACTTCAACATCACACTATGCGCCTTTCCCTGGCATCAGTATTGCCAGGCAGCTCGACAGACTGTAACTCTCACTGTTGCAAAATCTGTGACTGACATGGACATGAGAAGCCCATGGTGTAGGCGCATGGAACCGTTTGACCCACATTACAGCAGCAGAAGGAAGGGAGGTAGGAACTGATGGCTGTGCTAAGGAATAGCACACTACACTTACAGTGGTTTTCTGCATAAAGCAATCTAACAGTCCTTCCTATTTTTCACATGTACTGCCAGTAATCAATTCATGTTGTTCCACTTATTCCTTGAAAGTGGGAAACAATAAGGCAGACAAAGCTACATTTAAAAAGGCTTATAGGAATGGAGGTTTTAAATGCGTAATAACTCTCAGAGCATAGGTATGTCTATCTAGGATTTGACAGAAATTGTTTCAAATTTTATCAAGTATATGTGTTTTATTCACTGACACTTCTTTAAAAAACTACTCATTTAAAAATAACATTTTTAAAAAATAAAATCTATTGTCCAAAGAAAGTTAAGACAAGTAGAAAAATTCTTGTCACTCCAGACTGGCAGAATGAGAGCGAAGTGAAAACTGGGACAGAGGAATAAATCAGGTAGTCATTATTTCAAATAAATGCCGATCTAGTTAAAGAAACTATTGAGGGTAAATTAGGAGTGAGAGTGAATGTCTCCTGTCAGTGTGGTCATCCCATTAGCACCAGCAGAAGTTTCATTCAGAAGGCATTCCTGAATGGAGTCTTAATATCATGGGAATAACGACAAAGAATTAATGGTATTGCTTCATACCACCAGTCCATCAAAATGTAGTATTTTGCTGTCCACCATATTTAAAGCATATGGAAAATTATTCTCCTGATTCAAAGAGCATGGGATTTTTCAAATTTACATTTTCAGTTGCAACACCTGAAAAAAAACCACAGTATGGTATTTGAAGTGAAAAAATACCAGCAGTTGTCTGGAAAAGTGATGACTCCACATGTCAGCTCCACAGACTACTCTGCAAAACTGATGACCTTCTAGATGAGTTTAATGAAAACTCTTTTGCTCATAATCTAAAGACTGAGATTTAATACATTCCACCTGGATATGGTCTAGTACACTAGACACAAATAGGATGCATTCCTTAAAAATTAAATCAGACTTGTGGGCAAGATTATGAAAAGTGCTGAGAGGGATTTGGAAAACAAAACAAAGCAAAGCAAAGCAAAACAAAACAAAACCTGGACTTAGATGTCTGGTCTGCTTTAGTGATCTTGAAAATCCTCTTAGATACCTGTAAGCACCTAAATTTCTTTGAAAACTTATCCCTCTGTGCCTAACATTAGGAATCACCGGACTAAGGCTAAAAAGGGACTCAGCCTCACCTGCAATATACAGCTGTACATTTCAGGCAGAATTCATACGACTCAACAGCACAGCTGTCCAATCAAAAATCCCTCCACCATCAACAGAGGAAGATAGACACCCATCATAAAACCTCCCATAAAGGATAAAGCACTCTCTGGAAATACCTTTCTCAGACTTGGTATAAATGGGCCTCTGGAAGACACTTAGAGGCAGTTTAAATGACTAGACATATAATTCATACCTACAATCTAGGAAGAGAATGAAGGATTCTCTGTACTGCTGATTTCAGAAAGCCCTTTTTTGAGCTCTGCCCCAAATGGTAATTAGATTCATGTCTTAACCTGTACAATTGTGATAGCTGTCACATTAGAGGAAAAAGATTCAAACTACAGATTAGATCCAGTTACCAATTTTTTTTCTACATCCTAGTGCATGAATCCTCAATGAACTGCGATATATCCACATGTTGAATCACCAAGTGGATTCATTAGGTCATGTAAAGGCACAAAGATGCAACCATGCTGCAATCTGCATGCTTATTTAGAGACTCCTTTTAACATAGAGGCAGTAAAGTGGGCTCTCGTCTCTCCTACTCAAGGATTACACACTCAGCAAAATTGGTCAGTGCAGTCTGTTATGGGAGAGCACAAGACTTGAGTCACTTTAATTTGACACTACATTCATGAAATGAAAATAAAAATGAGGACGGTTCACTTGACAAAGGGGAAAATTTCAGAGTTCACTGGGTGAAAGTGTTACCCAGGGAATTCTCTGAAATACTGATGGATGGGAGGAACATGAAATTTTGCGGTATGGCAGGCCAGGGGCAGCAGGGTTATAAGCAGGAGGAAATGAAGGGAATTTGTGAACTGGCTCTGAGAAAATGGCAGAGATAATAAGGACATGACAGCAATAAAAAATACCATTTTTTCACAACGGTCCCTATGCTGTGAAGTCAGGTGACTATTCATTCTGAAGGCACAAAATGTAGGAGGAAGAGAAAGACTGGGCATTCTCATTCTTCCCACACTTGCCATAAAATATTATTTATTCATTAGCTAACAATAACTGGAGATACCTTTTGCAACCATTTGCTTTCCTTGCATGAAGTTTCGTTCTGCTTTTAGTCTTGGAAATGTGACCGACCTATAAGCAGAACAGTAAGCCAGCTCTCCAAAGTACCCCACTTATTTTGTTATCAGTTATTATCATTACAATAACTGTGTAGTATTTTACTAAAAAATTAACTTTGTGTGGCATGAGTAACATAATCAATAGCAAGACAAGCATTTGAATTTTAATGAACATTCTATTTTTAATGCAAAAATAAGTAAGCTTGAAATTGTCTGGTATTTAAAAGAAAAATGTCTACAAACACTATTTTCATAGAAGCTTAGAAAGCTGCTTATTACATTTCACTATAGGTAAAGAAAAATTCATCCAATGTCTGTTTTCAGCCATATGTAGCCTAGTTCAACCTCTTACAAACTCTGTAATGTCCATTAAATTCAAGGGATATAAGAATAGAACTATATTATTCATCACTTACCTTTCAGGTTTCTTGAGGCAGACAAGAAACAAGGGAAGGAAAAGAATTCTAATGCAAGTTTCTTGAGTGTGTGGTTTAGGACTTTTCATGTTCACAAAGAAACCCAGCAAAACTTTTGATCTGAAAGACTGTGAACGTTAATGATCAGAAAGAATGTCATGGAGGATTTGTTTATATTTTTAAAACTGTACATAAAAATTATTTATAAAGGAAACAAAATGCAGGCAAGAAATGAAAGACATTCTTTGATAAATTAAAAATGTTTGCTTTCTGCTGTAATGTAAGAAAGATAGATGTAAGAGAAGTATATTGTGTGTATGTTCAAAGGCTTAACAGCATGAGGTATAGAAGTATTTAAAATGGTAACAGCTCAGAAAATAGTCTAGGTCTTGAAATTAAATCATCCTCATAAATAAATCATCAAATAAAGGGAAAATGGCAAATTGGTATTAGTCTAATACAGACTTAGCTGAAGTATTAATATCCTTTTTTTTCCCCTCAGAAGGAAACTTGCTATTAAAACTTGAGTTCAGACAAATGTCTTCAGGTCTAAGTATTTGTGGTCCAATTCTTCGTTGTTTTTGGTCACTGGTAAGAATTTTAGTGATGTCAAACCATCTTCAAGATGTCGAGCTACAGAGCACACACTATGATGCATCTTTAAAATATGTTCTACTATTTCTGAAAGTACAGGTTCCATAGCTCTCTCCTTACACATTAGGCTTTGCACCAACATCCTTCAGAGAAGTTCCCCCTACTCCTTGATATGGACCCACACTCTTAGTGGCAGCTGCATGTTTCCTTCAGATATGGAGGACCACGTGCCACATTACAGTTGTGTGTAAAGGCCTGGTAGGCCTGATACACATGAAGGAAAAGATGGTCCACTTTGTACAACTGACCGAACCCAGGATTTCATGGGGATTTTCCTATGAAAGACAGATGAACCTGAGAATATAAGGCATAGTGTTCAGGAGAACATCTCCTCATAAAAAAGAAGTCATAAGAATATGGAAAATCCCAGCTGCCTAGTTCTTATCAGAAGATAATTCTGCTCACAGTATGCTGCTGGAATGAAATTTCACATCATTTGTCTTTTTTGGCATACTTCATACCAGCTGGGGTTTTTTTACATAGCCTTTATTCATAGAACTCCTGTGACCCTTCTTGCTCCCACTGTCACGCTTCTAATTGTTTCTACTGAAACCATCCTAAATAGATGGTGAGATCAGTAGGGTGTGGACCTTCTGTAATTGTTTGTTTCATAACACTGTGACTGTATACTGCTGTTCCTAGTAATAAAACAAAATCTTGTCTTCTTTATTAAGCTTGTCACAGAGAAACACTTAGACATCTTGTTTTCAGCCTGCTTTCTAAATTAAACAAGGCTTATATGATCAAGGTTATGTATAGCTCCATGCATGTTAGTACTCTCAAAATTTCAGACCCTTCTGTCCAAGTTTAGCTACATTTACACTCCCATAAAATGGTAGTGAGCTCAGAGACAATAAATATCTATTATGCCTCATGAGAACAGATATGTTGAAGGTATTGCTTCCCTGAGAAAAAAAGTTGCAGTACATGCTCGATACTTTTGAGATATAAAACAACAGATAGGCACACTATTTACAGCTCAGATCTCTGGGAAGAACATCAATCAGAGCTCAGATCTTTTACTTGTCAGAATCAAATACGTGGCACCCACCTAGTTGTGATGCTCATATAACTATTTAAGAACTTATAAGTGGATCTAGTGGGTCATGACAAAGGTCTACTTTGTCAGGCAACCCTTTACCAGGTGTGATTAACAGCGGGCACTCAGTGAAAAGTGGAGCAGGGGAGATACATAGCAGTATTTCCCCAGGACGCTGCCTCCAGCAATGTATTGAGTCACATCCCAAGCCTGGCACTATATCTGTGTGCTTAATAGCCCTGTCCCCCTTACAAGGATTTGTTTAATTGCTTTTTGTACTTCTATAAACACCTGGCTTCCATAACTTCCCATGGCAAAGGAGTCCCACATACACTCTTCACAAAGAAATGACTTCTTTTGCTTGCCGTGTACTGCCAGCTGTTAGTCCTACATAATACTCCCTGGAGCTCATTTTTTAAAAAAGAACAGCCCTTCCGTGGTTATCCACAACTTACAGCCTGCGATTCTAATGACCTTGGTCATGCTCTCTCTCACTTGCTTCTTTCCCAACTGTTTAGGGCAAAGATTTAGAACTGATTTAAAAGACATTGGAGCTTCACAGGCCTTTGGAACATTTTCAGAAAAGGTACATGGTACACAGTACTCTAAGCATACGGTTAATTAACCTGTGTACCAAACCCCAACACTACCTCTTGAGATATTTTTAATATTCCATATTACATTTCTAGTAAAACATATGGACATATTTCTGTATTTTTACATCTTGACTTGTTATCACTCTGTTAGAGATAACTCAGGTCTCAAATTTGAAAAGAATTGTACAAACATTGCAGTAAAACTGTTATTACCTGATTGAAAAAAGCTTATGATATTTACTTCCTGAAGAAAAGAAAGGAAAAAAAAAGATCAAACACTTTTCACCTTTTCATCAGGGCATAAATTGTAAAGAAAAAGAAAGCAGTATGATAAACAAAACAAGAGGATGGGCTTACCACCATTTCCAGGCTAAGTTCCAAGTCATTTCTGCGATCAAGTTCCAATCCAAGTACATGTTTGCCTCAATTCCTCTGAATCTGACAAACTTAAGTACGAGAAAGTCAAGGGCTTATTTTTTCATTTTCACTTTGATGAAAGCATTCTTGCTTTTCATGCAGTTTTCAGATCAGATCAATTGTTTTATTTTTCTAAAATGCCAAAAACAGCATAGCTAGGAGGAAAGTTATGCAGGAAAAGAATGAGCTGTTTCTTCTGTACTTATTGCACATTGTCACTTGCCTTTTTCATGTGTTCTGTTAGTTCTAGTAGATCCCACACTCTCCAAAGCTTTATTTCAGAAAGGAAAACTGCAGTAGTTATGGCAAAAGATAGCAGGATACATGGTACAACTATTCTTTGCACCACAACTCAAGGAGTTTGGCATTATTTTGTCACATACCCCTTAAACATATGTGTTCTGCAGTTTGTCTGACATCAAAAGCACTTCTTAATGCAATGCAAAAAGATGTAAAAGATAGCATCAGTAGCTGTGAGTCACTTAGTTTGGAAATAAATCTACAGTATTCCATCACAGTAGCACAAACTAAAAAAAGCACATTTTTAATGCTAAGGCCAAACATACAATACTCTATAGGCATGGTGCCTGCTATGCCCTTTCTGGCAGATTGATTTTCATGTTCTGACTAAACTAGCAGTTAGCAACATTACACTGCTGGCTCGATAGCAATGACACCCCAATTAGAAAACACAGTCAATGAATAGGTCAGGCAGCCAGGGTCCAGATATTCCAAGCAAGACTAGGCCTTTCAGTTTGTAAAACTTTCTGTTGACCTTTTCCTCATCATAAGTGACCCACCATAAAAAACGTGTTAAAATTTTGTGTAAAAACAAAACAGAAAATAAAGTTTGACTTATCCAAATAAGCAAACAACTTAAGAAAACTTGTTAAGGAATTGTTAGCCAAGGAAAGAAAATAAATGGTTTGTAGGGGGATTCCTGATTTCCCCAGAAACACATGCACTGTTCTGGTTGCTGACTTCAGGGAAATGTTTTTGGGTAGCTTGTGCTAATCAGACATATTACAATCAGATGTACTTTGAAGGCTTAGAACCACCAAAACTAGTAAATGGTATAGCTGTATTTCTTAGCCCACTTAGCTTTCCATATGAACACAGATCATTTTTAATTTTGGCTTGATCCCACTTAAATATATAAATATATAATATATAAATAATTCCATATGGATTTGAAGTTATGCAAGGCAGTAGAGATTTCTCAACATATGACATATACAAAGTAGATGAATGTATGGATTAGAGGAAATTATAAACACGTGTGTAGAACACCACATACACTGCTGTGCTTTTAAACTTAAAAGGGGCAGCTACTTTTTTTTCTATCAAACTGAGAGTTCAATTCTGAAGGCACAGTATTAGCATCAGGGCTGTGAAATCTAGTATTGACTACACATTAAACATGTCTTCGGAGACAAAGTTCCCAGCCCTTCCAAATCAACAACAAGGCCCCCTTGGACTTTCAAAAGGGCTAGGATCTTTCCTGAAGACTACTGATCTTTTGTGCTCAAAATAGCAAAGCCCTCTCTGAGGGCTTTATTGTCATAATTACAGCTTTTCAATATCACCGTTAATACCTTTACTAAAAACACCTTGGCTATGTCTTTTTGCAAAGTCCTCCTACATTCAGAAATGCCACTCCTTACTCCCGATGTTTCTTCTAGCATTGTTTAATCTTCCCTTTGTATTTAATCTTGAACTGAGCTAGACTCAATGCTTTATGTGAGAAAGGACAGTTTTCAACTTTTATTCTCTCATACATCCTCAGTTTCCAACTCCTATGGTTCACTGTTTCGTTGTGGTCTTTGCAATGCAGCCTTTATAAGAGATGGACTTATTGTCCTCTACATTTCCATGCCAGCTTAATGGTTTCACATAAATACAGAATTGTAACAATAACAGCATGTATTACTGCTCATTAAGCTCCTTTCAAAATTGTGTCAGTGATTTTTTTTGTTGCATAAGAAGCAATGTCAAGGTGCCATTACAAAATCTAGGAACAGCATTAACTAGAACTGCACAAATGTATTGAAGACTCTGGTATGGGAGTGAGGCTATCTCTGAACTGCAGTGTAGGCACATCTGAAATCTGCTTGCTCACACTACAGAAACTCCTTATTAGCATCTGTATATAACACATCATCACCACAGGGAAAGCTAGTTTAAAATCATAAATGTCAAGACATAATTAACTTAAAGGTCAGGTTTAATTACAGTTGTTGAAACTGAAATATACTAATTACTATGTCAGAAAATTTCTTAAAACTATTTGAAATATTTTGTTGGTGCCTGTACTTTTCCATAATTGTCATGTTTTGTTCCATGATGGAGACGTTTCAATGGGCATTTTTTTACTAACTTTGAAGCAGAGAGAGAACAAAACAGAAGAATTAGAACAAAGCACGAACACAAAGCTCAACAAAACCTGTACTCTGCATTATATTATATTATTAATTACTTCCTTGTAATTGGCACTTCAGATAATCATTTAGATAATAGAATTATTTGGAGAGTCTGGCGCATGGATAAAACAGATTTAACTGTATGGGTTTAGGTTTAATGGCAAAACGAATCAATAAGTGAAACAGACTGGTGAGAAAATAACGCAATAACTGAAAAATTTGCTCTACCTGTAGGTTTTTCCAAGGATTCTACTGGGAGTAGTTATTGACTCACACAAGTATTTTAGTTTCCTATTTCCCCCAAGGTACAGAAAGTTTGAATGCTGTGATTTCATTTTCTCTTCTGTTACCTAGTGTTTATTCTCCCCTCCCCACCACAGCCAGGATTTCCAGATTACCTCTTCCTATACTTTTAGCAGACTGATAGACACAATTTTCTCCCTGAAGATGATGTTCCTAGCTAGGTAGAATGCAGCAGAGAAAAGGTTAAGCTATATAATATTGAATTCCCTACAACAGCATAGATTTTATCTACTATATAGCCCCTGTGGAAAAATCCCAAACCTAAAATGAATATAGCAGAAGGCTCCAGATGAAAACATTGCTAACTGATGAAAAGAGGCTATCACATGTGCTGATAAAAGAGACATACTTGTTTGTTAAGTTTCATTCATCTTGCACCTGAGGTGCTGGGTCATAACAGCAGCCCTGGTACTGCAAAGGCTGCCGCTGCCCTCCAAAGCATATAAATCACCTAGAATCAACCAAGTCTTCTGCCACTGGAGGAAATATTTCTATGAGGTAAGTGGGCAGCTTCCTGCCCCTTTCCCCCTCCTCTTTCACAAGCCCCAGTACTTGGAGTAGTAGGAAACAGCTCAGAAGTCTGAATATGCTGAATATACAAATCAATTGAAAGACATGGTGAAGGATGGTATAAGGTACACAACACAAGCATAGCAAAAAAGTGTCTGGCAGTTCAAAAACCATTCACAATACACACCAAAAAAAAGCCTTGACGGTGCTACAATGAAAGAGAAAGTAAGGGAGTTTGTGCTGCCCTGCATCTCAATAAATGGGAGAGAATGACATTTAATTAAAAAGTTTTCTGCCTCCCAGGTACTGATGACATTGAAATCAGTGTGGACATAAGGCAGTAAAGCTGGCATTACCCGAAAGAAGTCTCTTATTTAAGATTTACAGCTGACTGTTAGAGAAAAGTGAAAATTTATTAAAGGCTTCCATCTGGCAGAATGTATCATTAGTATTCAAACTGATAGCAGCAGTGATTTAAATTTAATAATCCAAGTAGAGATACGCGTCAAAAAAGAATTCTTCTAAAATACGTCTAATAGCAATAACTGACTTCTTTATTACAGTCTGCCTGTGAAAAATGCCAGATATCAAAGAATAAGACATCAAATGTTAATTTCAGTGTGTTCTTTCAGTTGAAACTCACATTAAAATAATATACTTGGTGCAAATCAAGTAGCACACACTGTACCTGTTCGTACCTTTCTTGATCAAGATTTGAAACATTGGGACCCAGGAAAAGCTAGGAAATTTCTTTTAGTTGTATTGACTGTAGGCGTCCAGGCGCTGGGGCTCCATGAGGAGGGGCCAGGGATGCTCTGTGCCGGACACAGCTGATTCCAGACAGTTCCAGATGGCTCCAATGGACCCACCACAGGACACAGCTGAGCCCATCAGCCATAGGTGTGGCACCTCTGGAAAAACGTATTTTAAAAAAAGGCAAAACACTGTTCAGGAGAGAGGAGCGAGTTAAAAAACGTGTGAGAAACAGCCCTATGAACACCAAGGTCAGAGAAGAAGGAGGGGAGGAAGTGCTCCAGGTGCTGTAGCAGAAATTCTCCTGCAGCCCATGGAAGAGACCATGGTGGAGCAGGAATTTCCCTGTGGCCAGTAGAGAGGAACACGCCAGAGCAGATGCCCATGCTGCAGCCTGGGAGACCCCACCCAAGAGGAGTTGGATATTCCCTGAAGGAATTGCAACCTGCGGAGAGCTCATGCTGGAACAGGTTCTCCTGACAGGAGTGGCAGCCCATAGGAAGGACCCGCACTGGAGCAAATGAAAAGCATGAGGAAGGAGAAACAGCAGGAGAGAAGTGTTATGGCTTCACTGCAACACCCATGCCCCAGCCACTCACACAGCTTGTGGGTGGAGGAGGTAGATGTGCCAGGAGTGAAGGAGTGAAGTGGAGCCTGGGAAAATGAGGTGAAGGCTTGGGGAGAAGATGGTTTAGTTTTTTACTTTGTTTCTCACTATACAACTCTACTTTAACTAGCAATAATTTATACATTTTTTCCCAAGTCAAGTCTGTTTTGCCTCTGATGGTAATTGCTAGGTGATCTCCCTGTCCCTATCTCAACCCATCAGCTTTTTCATCCTACTTTCTCCCCATGTCCTGTTGACAAAGGGGAATGATAGAGTGGCTGGGTGGGTACCTGGCAGCTGGCCATGGTCAACCCAGAAGTGTTACCTAGCCATATAATTTCACAGGGAACACATCCTCCGAATCAATACTTACGTGTCCTGTGTGAGAATCATACTGAGGAGGCTGCATGTAACATAGGCAATCTCTAACATAAAGTACATTTTAAATTAATATTATTACAATACCAAGCTGTATTCTGTCCTTGCTTCAATTAACTGTATGAAGCTACTGCTCTACTTCTGGGTTATGTAGCTGAGGTTTCATGTGTTAGGTAACATTCACCTCTCATTCTCATATTATAGGACCTTTTTATGCATCATTCTTTCATACCTCAGCTCTTACTTGATAACACAGGATTCAAGAACAGTTCCCATGAAGACAAGGTGACAACACAATGCACTGCAGAACAGTCTGTTAATTTTCACTAGTGATACCAAAGAACACTTCAAAAGTTGCAGATAGAGTCACTGCTATGTCATCTGGTAGGTAAACAAATGAACAAACGGTAAGGGACAATTTGTTCAGGAAAAAAAATAAACATTAAAATTAAGGCAAGTGCAAGCATCACAAATTGAATAGGTTGGAGAAGAAAAGTTGTATTCATTATAAGAACAAGCATAAATTAACTACCCAGCGTACAATTTACGTCATGAGTGTTGCACAAATAAAAACACCCACAAATTAGTCACCCTTTTAACGCTTTTTTCTTAATTGCAGATTAACGGGCTTTTCAAATTTACAGGTTGGTAATTTGCCACTATGATCAGTCTTTTAAAAGTTGAACCAGAAAACAACATTAGAATGCTAAACAACATTAGAATGCTCCAAATATGCTGTTGCTAAGACGCCAGGCTAGGCTCTCTAAATTGGACCAGGTGCTTTAAAGGTTCCACAGCCTTCTTGCAGGAAGGAACGCACTAGCTTTGCCTTGGCAGTGCTGTAACAAGTGATCGATCTCAAGACATTTAGTCCTTTGTAACTCCTAGCTCAGCAGGGGTGAGCACAGCAAGGGTCTGAAGGCAGAGGTTTTCACAGTCGTCAGACGGCTGGACAAATTCTGGGCACATCTAACGGGGCTGGGGGGAGGGCTGCGTGTCTGATGGTGCTTGAGGCCTTCTGTCCCTGCTCCTGCTCCCCTGGATGCCTGTGAATGCTCAGCACCACAAAGAATGAACACATATTTGTCTTTTTTATTAATATTCCTAGGCCTTTTTTTCCCCAGCAATTAATATGAACTCACACTAACTACTCTGAAAATATGATGGAGGTTTACTGAAAAGCAGGGTTTGATTTTCATTTAAAAACTCTGAAAATGTACACTGAAAATTAAAAGGAGCTTCTTCCTATCCTTTTCAAAACAAAAATTGTATGTTTCCACTTATGTGAAATGACCATTTCAGAACATCTTGATTTTATTTTTAAATTTCAGTTTAAAAAAGGCATTTTGATTTCCTCCCATAAGGTTTTCTTCCAATTGATGCATCCTCAACTCCCCAGAAAAAAGTTTTAATTTTTGTTATAAATGAGAATGATTTGGTTTATTCGTCACAAAAACTCAATAAACAGGAAAAAGTCTTTTTTTGCTTAGCTGTATGTCAAATTCAGACCAGGAAAAAAAAAAAAAAAAAAAAAAAGGTTAGTAATTCAGATTCTTCACTAGTATTTATTCTACAATAAAATACTATACAGTAGCACTGAAGGTGCTCACACTATTTCGTCTATAAGTCTCAGCTTACAAATCACAAAGTTTCCTCACAGTCTTTGAACTCAAAAGCTCATTATCTTATACAAACTAGATACTGAAAGCTGAGGCATTGTTAGGGAGATAATGGATGATTTTCAGCCGGGAAGAGCAAGTGCTTAAAGAACACAGGACTGCCAAGAATACATGGGGAATGCAGCCATTCTAGCTAACAATATCAAATTTGTAAAGCTACTGAAAATGTTCCTTGCAGTGGCAGATCTCAGCTTTGCACAATTCCGAGCTTCTCGGCCAGATCCCACACTGTGGTGCCAGAAGGCTCAACTTTACAGCCAATAAAGATGCATCCTAATTGGCTCTGTAGGAGCCAGTTATGGTCTAAAAACAGTGGGCTATATTTGGAAGAGTAAGTTAATTAAAATTTTTTTTTAAAAGGCAATGGAAACATTTTCTTATTTGCCATAAACTTAAAAAATATCATAATTATTTTATTAGCTCAAATGCAAAACATGAATGAAACTATGCTACTCCAACTAACCTGTACTTTGTAGAACTATAACTAATTCAGTACTTGAAGCATCATGTACCAGGTGCAACTGTGTATGTATGTCTTTACAAAAATTCATTAAAAGTAAAAAAGCATTATTGTAGAAGTACAGAGTTCGTAATAACCTTCATTAGCCTTTCATAACATTGCATATTTGTACCTTTTCCTAAATAGCTAAAGCTGTTTGAATCAATAAGAATCTCATGTTTTCTTGAAAATATATTGTTCTTGACTAACCAGCACAGCTGTGGGGAAAAATCATCCCTAGACAGCTCAGAAATTGAGAGAGAAATAAATAGAATCAAGCATCTATTACGTTAAAATAAAATTTCAGGATTTCCATGCTATGAGTGTATTTACTAAATACATGGCATTAGTGACACTGAAGCAAAGAATTTTTCTTTTATAAGATCAGAAATGCAGAAATATTCACTTTATTTAAAACCAAAAAAAAAAAAAAAAGAAAAAAGGCAGACATCATCTGAAGAAAGACCTTTCACAGAGCTGGGGAAGATGAATCACAGAACAGTTTGGGTTGGAAAGGACCTTAAAGATCATCTCATTCCAACCCCCCTGCCATATGCAGGTTTACCTTCCACCAGATCAGGTTGCTCAAAGCCCCATCCAACCTGGCCCTGAACATTTCCAGGGATGAGGCATCGACATCTTCTCTGGGTAGCCTGTTCCAGGGCCTCACAATCCTCGCAGTGAAAAAATTTCTTCCTTATACCAAATATCAATCTACCCTCTCCAGTTTAAAGCCATGACCCCTTGTCCTATCACTACATGCCCTTGTAAAAAGTCCTTCTCTGTCTTTCTGGAGGTCGCCTTTGGGTACTGGAAGGATTCTATAGGTCTCTCCAGAGCCTTCTCTTCTCCAGGCTGAACAACCGCAACTCTCTCAGCCTGTCTTCATGAGAGAGCTGCTCCAGCCCTCCGACCATCTTTGTGGCCCTCCTCTGGACCCTCTTCATCAGTCCCTTCAGGACCCACAGATACATAAGGTCCCATGGACTTGTGCACCTTCAAGTTCCTTCGATGGCCTTGAACCTGATCTTCTCCTATAGTGGGCGGTTCTTCATTCTCCCAATCCCTGCCTTTGCCTTCTGCAACATGGGCAGCGTGGTTGGAGCACTTGCTAGCGAAGACTAAGACAAAAAAGTCTTTGAGTATCTCAGCCTGCTCCAGCTCCCAAGTAACCAGGTCTTGTGTTTCTTTCTAGAGAGGGCCCACATTTTCCCTAGTCTTCCTTTTATCACCAACGTACCTGTAGAAGCTTTTGGTTTTGCCCTTGATGTCCCTGGCCAGATTTAGTTCTGTCCAGGCTTTAGCTTTCCTAACCTGATCCCTGGCTGCTTGTACAATTTCTCTGTATTCCTCCCAGGCTACCTGTCCCTGCTTCCACCCTCTCTAGGCTTTCTTTTTGTGTTTGAGTTTGTCCAGGAGCTCCTTGTTCATACACACAGGCCTCCTGGTGTTTTTGCCTGAGTTCCTCTTTGTTGGGCTGCATCACTCCTGAGCTTGGAGGGGTGATCCTGGAATATTAACCAGCTTTCTTGGGCCCCTCTTCCCTCCAGGGCTTTATCCCATGCTGCTCTACCAAGCAGATCCCTGAAGAAGCCAAGGGCTGCTCTCCTGAAGTGCAGGGTAGTGAGCTTGCTGTACGGCCTCCTTGCTGCCCTAAGGATCTTGAACATCACCGTTTCATGGTTACTCCAGCCAAGGCTGGCCTTGGGATACCCACAACTCTATTGTACCACCAAGTTAACAATAATAGGATACCAAATATGAGTGCATGTTTCTGCTGTATGCACATACAAATCAGACAAATTAGAACTTGATATAATCTGTTTACCTTTGACACTCTGCAACGCTTGATTCAGTAACATTAGCATAAGCAATATATGTGCTACCTGGAGTTCATTGAATATGATAAAACTCTGTATTATTATTAAAATCCCCAGTCTAAGCAATCCTATGTTTCTGCACTGGAAAAGTTCTGAACATATCACAAACTGCAAACAAACCAACCGAAAAACAACCTTCTTTGGTCTATTGGGTGCAGCTCAAATTTCAAGATAGTGTATATAGGAATACAAAGCCAGATTCATCAGAGCTTTATTGCCTCATTAATATAGCTGTGAATAAATGAGATTTTCTGTGTAGATTTAGTTTGAATGACAATTGGTAGGATCAACAGTGTGATATGTATTTAAACCTGGGACTGCTGCCACCAAATAAATGAAGGAATCATCACTAGTTTATCTTTGTAGGACAGTGTGTTCTTGGTTGGCCCACTAGGGATGAGTAATAATTTTTGCAACGGATGGAAAAACTCCATCATTTATAATCATTAGAAGATTTTACCATTTTGCTGAGCCAGAAATACTGTAATACTTTTGTAAGAAATTCTGAGCGTGTTATAGATAGAGCAGACAGTGTAGAAGGACAGACTACCCAAGTGCTTTAAAACATTCCTCTGTTGTAGACAACTAAGTCAGTATTTTAAGAATAATATGTGTTTTATAAATTCTTTCCAATCATTTTACTGTCAGTCCCTAGAATGAGAGAGACTAAGGGTTCTGATATGGGAATTGGTTCCTTTGGTCTGGAAACAACAGTCACATTCTAAAAAAATTTTGAAAAACATCTGCTCTGGAATATTTTTTAAAACACATATTAACTAGATTGTGAAAAATTGTAGGCTATAATATTCTTTAATCTTAATTTTGGGTGGAGCTCTGTTGTAGACAGCTCCAGTTATCACAGAATCACAGAATGTTAGGGATTGGAAGGGGCCTCGAAAGATCATCTAGTCCAGTCCTCAAGGCAACAAAAGTAATCTGATTAAATAAGGATTTTCTGAAAAATAGTTTTTACTATAGCTTGAAAACTAACAAATATTGGGAAAAAATGGTAGAGCACTTGCAGACCAGTTTTGAATGATGGTAGCTATTGGGTCCAGGCTAGATTTTCTGATATTCTCTGCAGAGAAGTCATTAGCTCAGAGTGCCCTGCCTAGGTAAGGAACTCTCCTCTGATTCAGGCTGGAGATGTGAGAGCTGTTTCCTGCTCCTCTCTATCTGAGGTGATTTACTTTCTCCTGTTGGCATGACTCCACTCTGTACAAAGAAATTATTGCTCATGAACTCTGGCTTCCCAGATCCCATGTGACTTTCTGTCCACTAAGCTATAGAGAAAGTCTGTCTTTCCCCTTTTCTCCATAGCAAATGAAGTGACATTGTAAATTCTAAAGGTTTTGGTTTAGACTCAATTTACAGTGGGAATCCATTTATTACCTAGATCCAAGAAAATGACTAGAAATTTATTATAAGATGTAAAATACTTATTATACTTTAATGAAAATTAAAAATTATCTACATTAAAACAACCTCCACCAGAATATTTATCTTTAGATGGTCACTACTGACATTCCACTGAGATGAAGAAAGAGGATCAGCCATTCTTAGATGGCTAGTCAACAAAAAGTTATTTTCAGAATTGTAAACATCATATAAAATTTTAGTTATTACAGCTTTAAAATGACCAAAAAAAAAGAATGGAGTCAGCAGCTGACCTCCAGGACATTGACTGCACACCTCCATATGACCTAAGAGAGTTGATCACAAGGGACTTTACACTGGTAATTTCACATTTTATAATAACTACTTTAGACAACGGTAATATTTAGGTAAACACAGAATGTTAAAACAACTCAAACCCATGAATGCTTTTACATTTCAAAGCAATGAGAAATATTTGACCTTGAGTGCTAAAATAGATAGAAATATACAGACAAAGCAAAGAAGAAACGGGTGGATTTGACTAAGTTATTCCAGGGGAAAAAAAAAAAAAAAAAAAAAAAAAAAGACCATTTGCTGATTACAATCAGCCAAAAATTACGTGAAGAAGGAAGACAAAGACCCAACCCTGAGCATTGAAATAAAAAGCCATAAATAACTGCAAATTTCTTATTCTGAATATACTCAGGTTTTCTCAACAAGCTAGGGAAGATTTTACTAGGTCAAAATAAGAAAATTGAACACCTAAGCATGATTTGTACCTTTGTGAAAGCATCCATCATGTCTAAATTAAAGTCAGTCTGATTTCACAATTATAATTAAAAGTGTCCCACTTTTCATTTTTTTGCACATTTCAGTAACATTTTTAACAGCTTTATTGTTTTCCCTGGATCATCCAGAGACAGCCAGGTCAAACTATTTATAAAAGTGTTCCCACCAAATGTGTTGAAGGAAATAACTGGTGATGAAAAATATTGAATACATCAAAATCAGGTTACTGTAGTTAAGATTATGTGCTAAATTTAAAACTACAGCATTTGCATTACATGTTATATCTGATTAAAATAAATTGAAAGAAAATACTTTACAAGCACTGCTGTGCTTTTTTGATGTTTTTTTACTAAGTACAAAGTCATAATTTTATATTCCAGTAAACATAACTGATTAACCTAGCTACAAAAACATATTAGCTTATATCTAATGCTCAAAATGTTACACAAGAGACATCCTGATGAATGGTGATTACAATGGTGAGGACAATGAACAAACAAGCTACTGAAAAGTGAAATTGTCAAAATGACCTGTTCCCTCTTGCTGTCCCTCTGTCACCCTCTAAGTGCTGCCCTGTATAAAAACCACTGTTTCGCAATACCCGTGCAGCCTCACTGCAGTTAATAGAATTGCCTATAAACTTGTGCAAGTTGGTTTGGATACTAAAGTTATATTCTGTTTTTATTTTACCAAATGCCCTATTACTTCAGTTCCCCCCCCTCCATCATCAATGGTACCACACACAACAACAACAATCTCTCTCTGTTCCCTTCATATATCATATACCTTAATATTTTGCTGTTGTCAAATTTTGTTCTTTTCTCATGTCTCCTGTGTCCAGCCAGGGTCATTTTACTTGTATTTGCGTTTCTGCTTTTGTATAATTAATCTGAAATTTTAAGATCCCAAAGAAACATATCTTTGTATGCATTCGGCTTAGCATTTGTGTGCAAATATATGCATATAAAAGTGTGCAGATATTCAGAATACTCAAAAGAACTCAAAATTCAGTGAAACAAATTTTCCTGCTCTGATCAACTAATTTTAGACTCTAAGTATTACTATTAATAAGTAATCATATTGCCTTTCCTCCTAGTAGCTCTAGTCAAGTAAGAGATTATCATCGTTGTAGGATTTACACAGAAAACAGAAGTTTCTATCCTGGAGACCTTACAAACAAGCGGTCTATCCATCTTCTCTGGAAGATGGTCAGTTCAGAGGTCTAAAATGGCACCTGATGAAGTGAAAAGGAAAAGTTTTGCAAAACTTTCCCTGTACCTTGCTTTTCTTTCCCGTGTTGCACTGGGTTGTAACTTCCTGTAATATCTGCAGAATCTCATTATTCACAGTGAATTGCATAGGTTTAATGCTACGTTTAAAGATATATGGCAATGCATATTGCACTTTCAAGATTACATCTGTCTCTTTGCTTTTGTTTTTGCTGGTTTTTACTTTTTGTTGAGTAGAACAAATGCATTGACTGCGCTCAAGCACAATACATCGAACTGGTTTCTTGCCAGTTCAATGTGTTAAAAGTGAAGCCTAGAAAATGAGTCTATGGAGCAATTACGCATGAAATGTCTTTTAAATATATTTATTCATTACTACTAATAAAAAAGCTTGTCTTTAGATGATTCTTTCATTTGTTCCAGACACTAATATTTGTAACTGTCCAAACCATAAGCATCTCCTGTGGAAAATTATGTTCCTATGGTTATTTAGAGAAAATTATTTCAGAATATGAAGTTGTGTCATTCTGTTTAGCTACATGTAATCTCTAATATAATAAACTGCAACATTCATACGCCATTTTTTTCCAGCCTAATGTTTGGCAATTGTTGACACTAATGAAGTAGACCTTCCAGTCACACAGCAAGTATTATTGCTATTTCACAGATGAGAGAATTGAGGTAAAGAGAAACAAAGAAAGACAAATAGCTCCAGGGTCTCCTTCCCCTAGAAAAATATTCCAAGTTTGTGACTCACAGCCCTAAAATAAGATCACAGCTACACTATTTTTCTGTAGACTCCAAATAATTTGTAGATCTTTGTCATCACAGAGTCAAGTGTACTATAAGGAAAATATGTCCATTGTACTGGATATTCGCAGATAAGTAACACATAATTCAGATTTCACTTGAGAGCTATTTGAAATTTTCAGCAATAAAAACACAATTGCTCTTAAGTGCTGAATTTCATCCTCATAATAAATTGGTCTCTGATATAACAACATGTAAGAAAAAGAAGGAAGGAAGGAAGAAAAGTCATGAAAGCCAGCAACTAACAGGCTCTACACCGTAGTGGTGCCTAAATGTCTCTGTGATGCAGTTCATTGAGTTAGACTCTTCATACACGTTAACAGCATTGCCCAAAAGCTTGAAGTTCAAAAAGATGGAGAAATGGTAACTAAAAAATAGGTGTGAATCACTTAAGGATTCTCTCACAGCCTGGTTCAATGGTTGGAGATGCTGCGCAGTGAAACACATCCACACCTCAACAACAAAGCCAGCCCAGAAGTCCCTGCAGCTGTGTAGCTTGTCGCTGCCCTGTAGACCACAGCTTATCCCCCATATATTTGTACTGCTGTTCCTGTCGCAGAAGCAAGGCTGAAAATTAGCTTGGCAAGTAAAGAGAACAAATATTCTGGGAAAGTCATGGGGGAGGAAGAATACCTGAACTTCAAGAGTCCCAGGGAGCTGATGACAATTTTCAAAGATGCTGGTGGAGGTGTAGGAACACTTGTAAATTGCTGTGGTAACAAAAAGTACTCACTGCCAGAGTGCCCAAAAGGTTTCTCAGCCCTTATAATGATCTCAATGCTCTGCCAGATGAAAATCTGCTGGCACAGGGTCCTGCCATCCCAGGTTCTTTTAGGCCAATTTCTGACTTCATATTTTCACCATCTTTTGTTTCCCTTGCCTTCTCTGTGAGCTGGAGCCAATATTAACAGGGGTTTTTTGGTTGTTTTTCTTCGCTTCAGTAAACTACTATTTTCATCATCGTTTCATCCAATAACTGCAAATATTTGCTTTATTTCTCATCTTTATCTGCTTCCAAATTGCCATAATCACCACACACATCTCTGTTCTCTGAATACCGTAGCTGAAAGCAAAATAATCATGTCACAAGTTGGCTAACTTCAGAGAAATCACAGGTATCTAATATATATCTAAAGTTGCAACATCACTCCACATTTACTACAGAGAAATAAAATTAAAGCTAACATTGCCTTTCAACCCTTCGTGATCCTCTCCCTGTTGCTTCAGGGATTAATGGCACTGAGTTCCCAAAACATCTGAGTTTCTCTCTTTCAAGAGCTATGCAAATTTCTATTTGTATGCAAACTGGAACATTAGTCTTTAGTCTCCTAATTGGCACACCATCATGCAGACGGCTGCTAATAGTAGCTTGATTTCTAGATTAAGGTCAACAGACCCAAACTGCACAGTATTATTTGTTTCAACTGAAAAGATCAAAACCATAGACAAATGATAAAAAGCAGAGAGTTCAAAACAGAGGAGAGACTGGTTCCTCATCTTCCTAGGGGTCCATAACCTCAGCTAAACATTAATGTGTAACGGGAGCTGGATTAATTTTGTCTGCTTCATCAGATAATTTCTGAACAGCTAGCAAACTGGAATGATTTGCCATTTATATACAGATATTACTGACAGATCCTGGGATCTTGCTGAAAGATAAGCTTCCAAGTAACATTGTCAAAACTGATGAAAGTTTCTAGTGCTAGGAAACAAATATCAGATTTTTTCTGGAATCTCTCAGTATTTCAAGTAAGTATTTTTCAAGGGACTCAGAAGTTATTTTTTCACTTTTGTCCCTCATATTTGATCAGAGGAGTTGAGACAACTAGAACATTGATTCAAAAAGGTTTGGTTCAGAAAGTCTCCAGCTTCAATATCTTTATTTCTAAATGCCCATTAGAAGAGAAAGAATGTAAATGAACCATTCTTGGTTTTACCTAATTGTATCTCTGTACCACATGAGTCTCTCCTAAAGAAATTTAAACAGTACAAAATACAACTCAGTATGCTTCTACAGGTCCTCAATTAACACAAAACTATACCTCACTTCATCTCACAGAAACTATTTGAGTTAAGGAGCCCCTATTGTTCCATCAGACAGGGCATGTTACAACATACTCACACCACACACACAAAATATATTTAAATTCAGGAGAATTCCTGAACAGAATTTAATTAATGTTACGTGGCAAACCAATTTTCAAAGTGTAATTGGAGGCACAGCCGCTGCATCTATAGCTCCAAACTTCTGGGCCAAGATCCGGAAATTATACCACTTGAAAGCCCTTTACAGGAAATAATGAGTGTTTTTATGGCACCAGAGCCATAATTCATATTAGCCATTTAATGTGTGAACATAATTAAGCAGTCAATACACTTTGGTGTAATGGCTGGTTTCTAAGCTATCCACTCCCACTCTAAACATTACAAAAAGGAGATGAAGAAATCAAAGGATTTAAGCATCATAGGGCCTAGCAAGAATCTAGACATCAGTACATTAGGGAGATTCTCAATCGAGCATCCAAGAGTGTGTTGTGAGGAGGCCAATATTATGCAAAGCAGATCGTCATCTCATTGAAAAGAATAGAGATAAAATTAAGTCAGGAAATACAGCAAAAGGAGGATGATTTTCAAAAGCAAATAAAAAAAAGCCTGGAAGGTTTCCTTAACAGGAATTAAAATGATTACTATTTTTTCATTTGTGTGGAAGGCACTAGACTTAGTAATTGTATTCTGAAGAACATTTCTACTCATATGGCTTTGTAATACAAGCATGGGGAGACACTAAATGAAATTAAAGAAAGTAAATTTTTTGTATATAAAGGAGAATAGATTTTATGCACCATATAATTACCATAACTGCCTCAGCCTTATAAGATATTACTAAAGAAATAGCTTGGTAAGATTAAATAAATGACAAAGGTCACCATACCTCATGTTTACAGTACAAACTAATGACTAGCTCAAATAGGAAATTATTCTTCTTCTGCCTCTTTGTACACAAACTAAAATGACTCTGCATGAGATGTGACTTACCACCTCTGAAGCACATAAAATATACAGACTACTGTAAGAGGATAGACCAGAGAAAATTAGCCATCCAACCTATTTTGGAGCAGAAATCCCGTCATTCTTAAACTGGAATACAGAATCCAGCTCTGTAATTTAGGGAGTCTTTAGTGCCTGGGCAGTGCCCAGCCTGCACTCATTCTGCTAGAGTTGTAGTGATCGAACAATTCAAGAAAAGTATGATTTCCATGCTGTGTCACAGAATCATAGAATAGAATCATAGAATCTTAGGGTCAATTCTCTTCAATGTCTTCATAAATGACTTGAACACAGGACTTGAGTGAGTACTAAATAAGTTCATTGATGACACAAAATATGGAGGAGCTGTTGACACACTTGAGGGCAGAGAGGCCCTGCAGAGGGATCTAGACAAATTGGAGAACTGAGCAACCACCAACAGCATGAAGTTCGACAAAGGCAAGCGCCGAATTTTGTACCTGCGACACAACAACCCTGGCTGTACATACAGACTGGGGGATGAGATGCTGGAAAGCAGCTCCGCAGAGAGGGATCTGGGAGGTTCTGATCAATGGCAAGTTGAACATGAGCCAACAGTGTGTCCTGGCAGCCAAGAGGGCCAACCGTGTCCTGGGTGCATCAAGCACAGCATCGCCAGCCAGGTGAGGGAGGTGATGACCCTGGAAATTACAGGCCTGTCAGCCTCACTTCTGTTCCTGGCAAAATCATGGAGAAGATTATTCAGGGCCTTATCAAAAAATATCTAAACAACAACACAGTCATTGGTCCCAGTCAGCACAGGTTCATGAAGGGAAAGTACTGCTTAACAAACTTAATTTTAATCTATGACAAGGTTACCGACCTAGTTGACCAAGGGAAGCCTGTTGATGTGATCTTTTTGGATTTCAGTAAAGCTTTTGATACTGTCTCTCACACTATCCTCCTGGACAAGATGTCCAGCATACAGCTGAATAAATGCACAATACACTGGGTGATCAATTGGCTGACGGGCCAGACTTAAAGGGTTCTAGTAAAAGGGGTTATGTTGGCCTGGTGACCAGTCACTAGCTGGGCTCCACAGGGATCCATCTTAGGGCCAGTACTCTTTAATGTCTTTATAAATGACTCAGGGCATGAAGGAATACTAAGTAAGTTCGCTGACACAAAATTGGGAGGAGCTGTTGACACTCTGGAGGGCAGACAGGCCCTGCAGAGGTTTCTGGACAAATTGGAGAACTGGGCAATCACCAGCCACATGAAGTTCAACAAAGGCAAGTGCTGGATTTTGCACCTGAGACACAGCAACCCTGGCTGTACACACAGACTGGGGGATGAGATGCTGAAAAGCAGCTCTGCAGAGAGGGATCTGGGGGTTCTAGTTGACGGCAAGTTGAACATGAGCCAACAGTTTGCCCTGGCAGCCAAGAAGGCCAACTGTGTCCTGGGGTGCACAGCAAGGCCAGCCAGTTGAGGGAGGCGATTGTCCTGCTCTGCTCTGCACTGGTGAGGCCTCACCTGGAGCACTGTGTGCAGTTCTGGGTGCCACAGGACAAAAAGGATATAAAGCTACTGGAGAGTGTCCAGAAGAGGGCTATGAAGTTGGTGAAGGGTTTGGAGGTGAAGTTGTATGAGGAGCGGCTAAAGTCACTTGGTTTGTTCAGCCTGGAGAAGACTAAGAGGAGACCTCATTGCGGTCTATGGCTTCCTCGCAAGGGGAGGAGGGGGAACAGGTGCCGATCTCTTCTCTCTGGTGACCGAAGACAAAACCCAAGGGAATAGCAGGGAGAGGTTTAGATTGGACATTAGGAAAAGGTTCTTCACCCACAAGGTGGTGGAGCACTGGAACAGGCTCCCTAGGGAGGTAGCCATAGCCCCAAGCCTGACAGTATTCAAGAAAAAACGGGGCAACACTCTCAGACACATGATGTGAACTGTGGGATTATCATATGCAGGGACAGGAGTTGGACTCGATGATCCTTGTGGGTCCCTTCCAACTCAGGACATTCTATGATTATGACATCATTAGATCATTAAATTTATATCAGTGGTATGGTCTCAGCTATTCCCCTTGAGCTAAAATTAAGATTATGACAGTAAAGAAGCTGACCACAGTAAAAATGGAACTACAGGAAGCCTGCATTCAATTACAGTCTGAGTTTCACCTCTCTGCATCTTTCCTTGAATCTCACTAGCAGACAACCTGCCAGGTCCTCAGCATCTTCTGGAGCACAGAATTCTCACTTCACTCCTTTGTAAAACAGAAGCCCCCATATTCCACAATCTTCCAACACATACAAGTTCATTACAACAAATCACTAATGTTTCCTCAACAGGCTGAAAAGCAAGGGAACCGTCAGCCAGTTGGAAAAACACCAATAAAAAAAAAAAAAAGAAAAAAGGAAAAGTGTGATAATTCATTCTCATGTCCAAGACTGTGAAGAGGAGAGAAAATGTGAGAAATTAATCTATTCTAATAAGGAGAGATTGTAATAAGAACAGAGACTCATTCAATTAATCCACTCTTAATATAATCCTATAAGAATGATATGGACCTCCCTGGATACCATATCTCTAGATATGACAATTCTTTTTTTCTTAGTCAGCAGTGCCTGGTTACAGAAAAGTAATTAGTTAAAACTGTTGAATAAAGTGGTACTGGAGAGATAATCAAAACTTAACACAGAAAGGACCGATCTAAAAATGTAGCAGATTAGTTTATAGGACCTTGTAAAAGAGCAAGGTCCTGAGTAGGGTAAGCAAACAGACTCACAGCTTTATTCAGGTTCTGACTGAGACAAGGTTTGTTTTTTTACACCCACGGAAAATATTCCAGTTAAAAAAAAAAAAAAAAAGTGTATTCAGATTAGCTGGTTCCTCTATATAAAAAGAGATTTTTTTAAATTATGCAGGAAAGATATTAGAGGAAATAGGAGAAACTGTTTTTCATGCTCATTTTCTATGATCCAAGGCCAATGACTAAGAGTCATAACACTTTTCCACAGACTTTTATCAGTTAGTTTCCCACTGAGCAATGTGTTAAGAATAAAATGCCTGGATCATTGAAAAATAGTAAAATGCAGTGGTCTAGCTGGTTAGGTGCACCAGCAGTCTTTAAGAGTCAGCCATATTCTACCAAGGTTTACTATGGCTGCACCAGTCATACCTGCACACCATTACCACAGTCACACTTGTCCTATATCCAGCAAGTCACTTGAAATAAATAAATAAAATCTTATTTTCTGTTCCTTGATGCGTAGACACACCATAACACATATCCTCAAACCTACAGTACCGTATTTCCTGTCAGTTTAAAAAAAAAAAAAAAAACACCACAGACTGTAATGGAAAACAGACTGTAATGGGATCCTGCTATAACCTCCTCAAGAGCAAACCAAATTCTATCAGCCCATTAGACCTAGCGCAAAACTGTTAGATTCTGCCTCTTCCCCCATGACCATTGCATTGGCTCAATATACTTTACAATATATCACAGTTCACATTCTAGTTAATTATAACTTGGTTATTTTTTGTTTGAAGCTTGATGATACCTGAAAAGTGCTATCTTTTGGAATCCTCTTTATCTGCATGGTTTCCGATATGCAATGGTTACTAATAAGGGCTGCCATCTAGTATGTTTTTTCCTTTTTTTGTTAGTTCATATATTAAAATAGACAGTAGACCCGTGTTGGATCTACTCAGGTTCCTCCAGACATGTTCCTGTCGCTTCATATAATGGATACAACATAATTTAAAATTCTCACTAAAACTTCAGGCTTAACTGCTTCTGTCTGCACCTACTTTACAACCAGTTCTCCCTAGTCACATGTTCCATAACACCTTCTTAGTGCTAATTTGCCCTCAGAAAAATCAACAAACCTGATGCATTCACTAGTACATATAATGACTAATACTGGGAAGATAATATTTTTTATCAGGAAAACTTGCTACATATAAATTGCTGTTATATAAGTTAATATATATATTTATACAGTGTTAAGTTTAATATACACATTTCTGTTACAAGGGCATTCCTTTTTCCTCCAGTAGCAGAAAAAATGATTGTTTGCAGTTTCAGAGGCACTGAAAGAAAAATAGTATTTTGGTGATGGTTTCAGTTTTCCTAAAAACGTATTTCCTTTTGATTTTAGGATTTTTCACAGCATAGAGATTGCCCTGTGGAACATGGCTAACCACCTGCTTTCAACACCAACTGGCATTGCTACATTTATTACCTTAGATCTTTCAGTAGCGTTTGACATCAGTTGACATTGCTCATCATGGGATTCTCCTGGAGCATCTGGAATCTTGTGTTGGCCTAAAAATCATTACTCTACACTGCCTGAAGCTGTCAGTTTTAATCTTCTTAATTTATATGTCTTCAGTGCAGCGGGCTTTACTGTTAGGTTCGTTTCTTGTCCCCAGGCTCCTGAGGTCTGCATATTGCTCTTGACCATAGTGTTTAAGTAGCAGAGCACTTGCTACAGCAATTAATTAAACAGTGGCATCCTAGAAGTGTTCACTAAAGAATGATAAAAAATAAAATTTTAAAATTTTAATACAATTCATAATCTGCAGCATGTGAATTCATAGATGGCTGTTCTTGGACATAGCAGTAGAAGAACATCTTGATAGTGAGTAATTCAGTGAATATAATATACTTTTTATTATAATTTTATATCTATTCAGCATTTAATATTTTTTATTCATTGTATTTATAGAGTAACTGTCAAATTAATGGTGTTTAGAAAGGGAGCTGAACTACATTCTTTGTTCAGTATCTGTAATGTGTAATTTGTCCATACATCTCAGGATAGCAAATGACTGATATTTAATAAAAATAATTAGTAACTCTCTTGTGAAGAACAGAAAATTGTAAATGTCAGATACTCTTCTTTGCACATACATAATTTACGTAGATATAAACACCAGTATTATTATGAACTGCTGTTTACCAAACAGACCAGACAACAAAGCCATTGCTTCTTTAAACAATTAAGTTAGTGGACATTAATTTGACCAAACGAGCTAGCTTTGATTCCTTTTTGTCATTGTCACTAAATTCTGCTTTGAAGATTTAAGTTTTGTGACTCTGAACTGGGTTTCCAGTCATACCTTTCAGTTGTGTTACAGACACAAGATGTTGCTGCAGGAACAGGTGAGAATTTGGGTTGGTAGTTTTTCATGAGGTGGATCTGTTTAACAGCCACATTTCTTGAGAGTCACATTAAGAGTAGAGAAGCAGCCAGAAAGACCAGGGTACTGGGATGAGATGAAGGGAAGAAAGGTTTTCAAGCAGAAAAACCGGAAGACATATTAGGATGTCATAAGACAAAAAGGCTTGATCAGACTAAACTAGCACTGCAGAGAAGGAAATCATTGTTGCCCATGAAACACCAGGACGGTTTCAGAGTCCAAAACTAGATAATCTGCATCTCTCAGTTCCTTTTTGTAGACAGTTAAAGTCTTCTTTCCATTCCCAGCTGATCTCAGTCTGATTTTTTTCTGGAAAGACACTGAGACACACAAGCAGTACAAAAATTTAGAATTTTTAACCACATAGCTATTTTGTGCATGTGGTGGAAATACTGATATTTCTGGAAGCTTAAAGGTCTTGAAACAAGAATAGCAAGCCAGTGATCTGTAAAAGCCATGTTCTGATTTGATGTAAAAATGTCTGAACACAGGATATGGGATCACTGAACCATTCCAATTCCAGAAATACAACTTCTTAATACACTACTTTGCTGGAAAATTCCTGTCCACCTCTAGTACTCTGTGCTTGAGTTTTTTCACAGATTTGAAAATGGCAAAACTGTGGTATGTATGAATAAGTTCCAACTTCTAGTCTCGAGGCATGAAGTTTCTTTTCATAAAAAAATGATCAATCAGGCTTAAAAACACCAGCCCTTGGAGTTTATTCTCTGTTGAGCATCTTCATTGCAGTGCCAAGAAATGCTGCTGAACTGAATCAGCTCTGCCCATAAAAAGCTCAGTTTTGCTCTTGATTGCCTAACAGATTGATTATTATAATTCTCTGCTTACTGTTCTCTCTGCCTTTCTGCTGAACAGAGACAAGGCAACTCCAAAAGCTACAACAAAAATGCTGACCTCTAAAAAAGGATCCCCAGTGTATTAGCCATCCCCTTAATATTTTGTATTGGCTTCTACCCAAGTGTCTGATTAATGTCCTACAACACCATGATCCACCACAAAAACATCTATGGCTCTGGATTTGGTAGCAAATTAAACTTTTTTTTTTTTTTAATAATGTTTCATGCCAAGCCAAGAGATTCAATGATCTAATTCACCACTCCTGCTTATTCTGTAATTCCAGCTGATTGTTGATTATTCTGTTTCTGAAGTTAGCTACTGCAAGAACTCTTTACCATTAAATTACTCACCTTTGTAACTCGGCTCCTTCTGACATCAGGAAGATGGATGCAATAAGCAACTTTATGGCTAAGTTTAATTCATTCTGCCTGAAACAGTTTTTAATTAGATATCATTCGAGATTTTTTTTTTAATTACTTCTTGGCACTTCTGGTCACTGAGCTCTGTAACATGCTCTAGTATGATAAAGAAAAGTATGCCTTAGAAGTTGAAATGCCAAAATACTAAGCATAAAATCCACTCTTCAAAATTTTTCTGTCTGTAAGAATAATATATCATTTGCCTTTTGCAAATTATTTTAATAAAGTTTCTAAAACACTGCAGGGAAAAAAAGCATGGTCTATCTAAATCCAGAGATAGTCTTTTTACAGTGCTTTTTGAGGGGAGAAGACCTTAGAGTGTTATTCAAATGTCACCATAAAATCTTTTACTTTATGCAGAAGAAGCTGAAATCGAAAGATAAAATCAGTGGAGATTAAACTAACCATAAAAATAAAAAAAAAAAAGTAGTACAAAACAGTTGCAAATAAGTCCTTCCTGCCTATTTCACTAAACTTCATGCATTCCAGAAACACAGCTCATACAGTTCTCTCTTGTCTAGGACCATCTTTGTACAACATCTGTACATTTTTTCATGCCTTTAAGCTTGCGGAAATTGTAGTACCATAAATGGAGTTAGAGGACAATACATTGGGATTTTTTTAATAACTACTAAGCCAAACTTGTCATTTTTGGCACTGAGTCTACTGACAAAATGTATTTTTGATCACAAGCGCGTTACCTTCACCAGCAACACTGGGTAACTGAAACCAGATATTCCATAATGGAAGTAAATGCAACATTTTGTATGGCTACTGTCATCAAGACTTAATTCTAGTAGCTTATTAGAACCACAGAAGCTAAAGAATAGTGCACAAAGGTAATGCAGTGATAGACTGTTTTTGCTTTCAGCAGTCTCTCTTACAAAAAAGAAGCTGTCCTTCTCAGGAAAGGTGCATCTCCATAATAAACAGGTAATAAAAGCAACTAGTTTCATCCAAAGAACCAGAAGAAAAAATGTTATTTTATGCAAGAAGTAGGTGTCATCAGTACAATCATACTTGTAAAACACTCACACAACTGTTTAATGAGCTTCTCACACTGCTGTCATAGGCACCCAGAGTTCTCTGTGATAAAATATTAACTCTCATACTCCACTCCATGTGTTCAGATACTATTTTTGTGCAGATGCTCTGAAACAATGAGAGAAAATTATATTTTCACAGAAATTATCCAGAACAGAAAGAAGGACTACAGCATGAAATAGGTCATCTCCATCTCTGAATGCTATGAATCAGATATAAAATCTTTCCTACAGTGTTGCTCATCCCTGCTCACATTAATATGTATAGGAATAAGCAGATATTCAGTGCAAACCAGAGAATGGAAAGAAATGCTGTTGTAGTCACTTACAGAAAAAGGGTAAGCAGCACTTTACTGGCTGTGTTTGTTTCAATCGTGTTACTATTTCCTTTAGTGTCATCCTTACATATAAATTTTATGAGCATGCTGTTTGTCATTGACCCCAGCTGGAATATAATCAGGAGTACGAAATTCACTTATACAACACATACCACGATGATGGGGCATATGGTCAACTTGTAAACTTTCATATTTCAGATTCAAATTTTCTGTCTCTAAGAACAGTTGGAAAGCCATGATCAAGGCTTCAAAGGGTTAAATGATTTGTCCAAGACTAGGCAAAAATTTGTGCCGGAAAAGAGATTAGAGAAAAAAAAAAATCATTTTAATGCAAAGACACCAAGAAAGGCAAATCAATCTTCCTTGTCAAATAAGCATCACACACACAAAAGGAGTACTTGGTTTGTAACAATTCTCATTCAATATCAGAAAAGAAGTTGACATTACCATCCTCTGGTTCATTCTCAAAAGTCTTCTGTATCAGTGGGTAAATCACTTTGTCCTCTAAGTCACTCAACCCAGTGTCTCTGCCAGTCACATAAGATGATAACTGAAGCCTTGGGATGTTATCTCTTAGCAAAAATACAGGAGAAATGCAGAGTTACATTAACTCATCAAGAGCAAATTGCCGTATTTGTGTAAAAACTAGTATAGATATTTCTAATTAAACTTGCCACCAGAAGAAGCAGCTGCTAATTATGGTAGCAACAGCACTTCGACATGCAAGCTTAATATCTTTGTTTGGTTTCATACTACTGACAAATAACAAATTGAAAAAAAGAAAAAAATGAAAGAACCAACATCAGGCATTTGGTTGGAATCTATTAACATTTAGATATGATCAATCCAAGACATGAAACATCATTAATCCAGGTAGTGACCCCTAGTTATGTCACTCAATTGCTCACAGAACCACAAACCTTGTAGCTGAATTAATAGCATTAATTTTATCCTTTCCAACACTGGCTAACTACAACAACTGTAAATTATTAACAGTGGTATAAGTAAAACCAGTGACACAAACATCTTGACACAACGCAAAAATATTTATGCTCACTTTATATGGCACGGAAAGCTAGTGGTTTGGTCATCTGTAGATCAGCTGCGTAAGTCTCCCTCATTTGAGAAATCAACTCACAAGAAACAACTGCAGTTAAGACATTTTCATACTTGAACTCAATTACATAGTTAGGTTTCTGACAAATTTAAAAGCTGAGTACTACATTTCTTTCCACTTTTCTCAAAGCAAATAATCCATTAATCTTTTAACATATGGCTTGCTAGAGATGGATTACTCACAGTCTTTCCCATGAAAGTCATGTTATTTGGAAATTCATAGCCGAAGCATTTTGTTTACTCAGACAGGAATATCCTCGAAGACACTGGTATTTCCAGAAGGCATTATTTTTAATTATAAAAAACTGAATCACTGTATTAGTCACATATTTTTCTACAAAATTCTAGTTGCAGACATGTAGGTCATGATAGGAAACTTAAGCAAAAAACAACCACCACTGCAACAAGAATGCACATCCATAGAATCATTGAATCATAGAGTACCAGGTTGGAAGGGATCTCAAGGATCATCTGGTCAAATCTGTCTTGTCAAAAGCATAGTCCACTTGTCTAGTCCATAACGCATCAGTTTCTCTAGGAGGAGGCTGTGGGAAAACATATAAAAAGCCTTGGGGAAATCCAGGTAGAAAATATCCACTGCTTGCCCCACATCAACTGAGCATGTCACTAAGCCATGCAAGTCTGTCCTGGATGGAGAATCCTCCATTAAACCACACTTTCTAAGATGATACTGAGAAAGTATTGAAGTCTTTAAAATGCAGACTGATCAGTCACTGATTAAGATGTAAGGAAGACAGGTGTTTTATAAGAAGTTAAAAGAAAACCAAAACCAAGCATCTAAAAGACTTTGGTATCCTGGCCTCACCAAACAGTCTCAGGTTTCACCATTGAATTTAGGGCAAGCCAGAAATTTTAAAAAGGTGTCTATTCATAGCAATATCTAAAGCTGTTCTTTAAAAAGTTTATCTAGACACAAATATCTACATACAGAAGATTTTGGTCAGTCCTTTTGCTGCATGAGCATATTCTCGTAATTCCAACATTTCTATTGTAGCACTGGGCCATTATGAGTTTAACATGAGCTGTCTGAAGAGTCTGCAGCCAAAAAAACCCTACTCAGTGATTAGATACTAGTAAAAAAATTGTAAGGACTTAAATTCCATTCCCTCCTTTACCAAAAGGTTTCTGTCTGCTTGGGGAATAAATTCATTTGGGTGCAGATGCCTTGTGGGCCAGTACTGCTACAGAAAGTTGTTAAGGAGTTTGTTCTAAGTCTGGATTCCTTACAACTAAAAGGCAGATAAGAAGGCTTTTGTACTTCACCCAGATATCAGAAGAACGATCACAATGTATTGGGTCACTTTGATAATGGTCACATAAGTGTCACTAGCTTGCGGACTACCAAGATGCGTTATCAGAAGAACTGGTTGTACCTCTTCTAAGCTTGGTGAATAAAAAGTGGTAAATAAATTCTTGTCTGTACAGAACTCGTTTTCCTTCCTAGTAAAAATTGTCAAGCCCTGAAAGCATAAAATCTGGGAAGTTCACTCTGTCATTCTTGATAGTTTGGGAAATAAAAAGGTTTAATCAGGTCATCTTCAAATATCTTGAAATTATAACCCAGCTCCACTGAAGCCAGTCACCCCAAGAACATTAAGATACTTCAGAATCCCAAATTAATTTGATGCAACTGCCACTCAGCTCCTGTCCTAGTACTTTCTGTTTGTTAGGCATAACCAACTACTTTAATGACAAGGACAGAATTAAGGGACAATACACAATGTGCTTTTAGAGAAATTATTTTGTTACCCACAGCATCACTAGACTCAGACTTCTGAGTAGAAACAGAAGTTACACCTTATATTTACAGGAAACATGAGATATGCTATACAATATGCATGTGATTCCAACTTTGTAAAGACAGTGTCGTGATTTCATTTAACCTTAGAAACAACCATTTCTGCTATTAAACTTGCACTCTTTTATAGTCTGTAGAAAAGCTATTATTTTACAGCTACTTGGTACTTTCTTTTTTACCCCTCAGTAGTCAAAACCCGTATATTCTTGTACAGCTCATCTTCAGGATACAAGCAACTCCCCCGAAGTATCTGTCATTAAGGGCTACAAAGCATAAATAATTGGATGCAGATTACCTTGTCTACCCACAACACTCACACATCCCCATTACCATGGTGCCTGAGCACTTCACAGTCTTAAATGCACTTATCCTCATAAAACAAGAGAAGCACTACCGTCAGCATTTCTAGAAAGAGACCAGAAGCACAGAAAGTCTATGGGACTTTCTGAGAAGTCAGTGGCACAGGCTAGCACTCAGACTAGTGGAATCACCTCTCCATTGTTTTATTTTGCCCCAAGATAAGTATTCAGATAGAAACAGTCTATATAGAAAGTTCCCTGACACATTAATCTGTGTGTGTGCATGTGTGATGCTGAGAGCCCAGCAAAATTGTGCCCTGACCTAGTTACGGACTCCAGATGTTTCTGTAGGCTAAATAATTATGATAGCAATTATGTTAATTTAGAATAAAGTTACTGAAGCCAATCAAGTTATTCCAGTGTTCCATCAATCCGAGATGAGAGTTGAGCACTGAGTGACACATCCACTAATGGTTTTGGACCTTTTTAGAGTGTTCATAGCGCAGATGGTGCATTCAATTGCCTCCCTAAATGTAAAGTGTGTCCAGAGTAACAGGAAAGTGCTGGCCAAGCAGAAAGACTCTCTTGTTCAATAAACTCTGTCCTCTGAATTACTAGCATTACTAGAGGAGAAAAGCTTCTTTAAGCTTTCTTCTGTTATCTCAAATGTTCTAGAACTGTGTAAAATTGTTTAGAGGTTACAGCGGCATTTCTGCTTTTACAGCTCATTTAACTATGCAATTAGACATTACAATAGATATGGAAGATTTAAAATTAGATATGCTTATCTTCAGTGCATGGGTCAGTACTTTTAACTTTAAAACAAATTAACATTTTGCTTCTCATTCCCCTCCCCTCTCTACCACAAAATGAGAGTGTTTATCTTAACTCAGCAGTTCTCATGACTTCCATCAGATGGTAGGAGGCAAAGAGAAAAGTTTTTGTGATTTAAAAAGAAAGTGTTGCTGTGAAGCAATTGTGAGATAGCCAGACCAATAATGCATTTTGTAAATGTGGAGGGAAATGTGTATGAATACAAAATTTCTATGATAGAAAGGTGAACAGCCTGTCCAATGACTGGTAGTTCAATGCTGGAAATCACATCACCCTGAACAGATATACAATATTATATTTCTATTTAAAATGGAGAAACTGAATGTCAGCACAGTGTGGGACAAAGTAGAGGAGGAATATTGCATCTTTAATAGGATTTTGAATTCAAATATGCTGAGCAAAACTGCTTAAAATTGTATCTGAATAATAAACAGATAACATTTTCATTTAAAAACCAAACCAGCTGCTGGATCAACACGTAGCTATAAAACCCATTTTTTATGAAGAGGATGAGAAAATATACCCTGGAAATAGGAATGAGAAGTGAAATCTCAGCCGTGTGGCCTTCTTCAGGCTATGGAAGGAAAAGTATAATAAGGTTAACTTTGTTCTTTTTTGTCTGCAGTCCAAAGAAAGTCTCAAAGCCACAATGTCACTTCTCATCACAGTTTCTATTTCTAGCATAGAAGAGGGAGGTTTGAGGGTGGAGAGAGGAGAAGTTTAAGCTTTTTTTTTTTTTCCCCCATTTTCTTTCACTCTTAGAATAGCATTGCTCTTATTTAACATTCTAGATAATCTTGGAGTATATTATGTGAGAAATTATGCAAATTAGTAAAAGAGAACAGTGTCACAGGCTACAGAATATCCACATTTCTTGGAGATTAAAAAATCTATTGAATTCAGAAAGAGTACTTCCACTGACCAATACCAAGCATGACTGCAACGGAATTGGATAGGTCTTTCATTCACTTGAGGCTTTGTCTAGGACACATCAAAATCTATAGAAATTGACTTTTTTTTATTTCAGTGGGTGTAAAAGCAGCTATTTATGTCTTACTCTCAGCAGTTTCGAATGATGTGTACATCGATAATGAACCCTTTATCCTCATTGATATTGAGGCACCATTGGAAACATCATCTTTTCGACATAGAAAACAAAAAACAACACCCTTAAAGCATCCCTAGTTGTAAAACAATACAGCAACTATAGTTTTAAGAGTCAGAAGATTTGGGAAATTAAACACAAATTTTCAAACAACAGTGTTTTTTGGATGTCCAGCTAAAGAAAGCAAAGGCCTCACCAGGCCCTCCTTTGGTATCACTTGCAGAATTGAGTGTCCAGTATTACTGGAACGACACCTGTCAAACTCAAAACCTGGCACTTCCATTGGAAGTGTTGCAATAGCTCATGGCTTCTCTTGCAGAGCATGCTAACCAAGACAACCAGCAGCTGTGTAACAAAATGCAGATGAGATATGCAAACTGCGTTTTGTCAGAGATCCAAAAACCAAGGTGAAAAGGTGGAACATCATCCCATATCACCAATAGAAAAAAAAAATAATCAGCCACTAATTCATTAAATGAAATGGGCATCTCAAGACCTGAAACAAATCCCTCAATGTCGCTACTGGAATTTGAGAGCGGTACAGGAACCTGTACAAAGGACTTCACTGCAGGATCAGGATTTAATCTTTTTCTTTTTTTTTTTTTTTCCTCATGTCAGGAAAATCAGTAACAGATTTTCACGTACTGCCTCAGTCTACGAGGCCCTATTCTCAGGAATTTAAGTTATTTTCACAACCATGCTTAACTCTTGCATTAATTTTGTCATTATTTGGTTAGCAGTAGTAGAAATTGTTTTCCCTTAATCAAATCTTATTTGAGCTATGGCTAGTAAAGTGATACAAACTGAAAAAATGGGAAATGCAGAGAAATCTCAGGTTTTTCTCATCTCTTCCCTTTTCAAACAAAATCCCCATGATTTTTCATTTTTTTTTCCAATTAAATACTTCAGATCTGTACTCATTTGGCTGTGATATCACACCATAGGCTGGTAAACATGTTTGGAAGAAAAACTTTGTGGATATGCTGAAAGTAAACACATTTTCATGAGCACAATAAACTTTGTCCCATAGGGCTGCAGAGGTGCTGAACACAGAGAGCATTTGCATTTAAAGAACTGGTAAAGCTCTTGGTGTTCTTGCTATCAGTGCTCACCTAGTTTAGCTAAGTTATTGAATTAAAATTTAATGAAGGACCAAGTTTTAAATTCTGCCCCACTGCACGAAGTTTATAAATACCCTACAACGATACTGCATCGTCATGATAAATTATACATGTAATGGTGCTGAAAGTTATGTAAATTCAAAAAAAACTTTAATAAAGTTGCACTCTAACTGACATTGATTGTGTACAGTTGCAGACACAACTTTAGCAACTGATTCGGAGCTGCAATAAAAGAGAAATATGTATTCTCTTCTCTTGTTTATTCCCTGGAAGAATAAACTGAAAATCACCAAATTATCCTCCCTTCACAACTGTCTGAATATTAATTGCAAGCTTGAAGGGCAACAAAACACATACAGCATCGCCAGGACTAGTAATTAATCTGAAAGTTTCAGACTCTGACATATTGTGTACACAGTGTCGAAGTGATAACCCAGAGAATGTATTCCTCCTTTGCTGCTGATGGTCTATTATAATTCTTGTGAATACATTCAGAATTTAATTTTTTCAAACTACAGATAGAATAAAGTGCAGAACTTCAGAAATTAACCCTAAGCAAAAAAAATTCATTATGGTAAGGAGAAGCCTATGTTATTTGTAAGTAATTTTGCTGCTTAAGTATTAATGAGGAAGATTCTTATTTTTTTTACAAAATTTAAAATTGTGTTTCATCCTATTATAAAAGAGTGGTTAAACCACCATGTCAGTCAGTCAGTTCTTCAGTGGTTTCACTATAACCCTTTATAAATGATTCCAACAGAAATGAAATTGGGCAACACAGAGAGCTCACAGAATGCTGACAAGCAAACTCTCCCACTTTAGGAAAAAATTTTGCATTTGTTATTGTTGCATTTACTGCAGCATCTGCTGGTAAGGACTATTTTTCCTTCCTCTAATTATTTTTACAAGGTTTAATGCTTTACAAGCCCACTGGAAAGGACTAAAGGAGTCCACTGATATTACTTTCTAAGGACAGCATTTCCCAAAGGGCTAGTAACAGACTATGGGGACAGATACTAGGTATTCAGGTTTTCTCCATTCTTTCTAATTTCTTTGAAGGAGAAGAAAAAAAAAAAGTCTATTCCTACATAAACTGAAACTTACTTCCCTTCTAAAGCTCAAACTCGTGTAAATGATGCAGATACCTCAAAGCTTGCAGGGTGTTTGTAAAAAGAGCACTTAGGAATTAGCTGCCCTGTGCATGCTGTTAGACGGTAGATCATTTTACTCATTAGAAAAGAAGTAAAAAGAAGGGTGAAGACACAGCATGAATGTAGAATCCGGCTCAGTAACTTCTCATTTTGATATGCCTCTAATAGGTACTAGAGAACTTGATTCTTGATTTATGTCATTTTCTGAAGAACAGTTCAATTTTCAAAACTGGGAAATATGCCATATAATTGGGTTGATTGCTATACGCACACTAAATTTGAGTATGTCCACATTTGTTACACTTGATCTACCCAAACTGGCTAAATACAAGACGCTTGTAGTCTGGAAGCAACAGACATGTCAGTGACACACTCAGAGAACATAAAAACCTCTTACATGCAAGGTGCACCTTAGCTTGTCATAATCTTTCTAAAATCAGTGGTAACACTCAATTACCAGCAGAACACATTGGCTTTATCAGAGTACAACATTATCCCACCTGTAATTCTTAGGGTACATGACAACTCATTCAGGGTTCATCTGAGTACCTTGCATGCCACTGCATTGTGGTCATGGATACACAGACTGAGACTGCTGGCTGAAAAATGTAGCATTCTGTGAGCGTTAAGGATTCAAAACCTAGACTTTGGAGTTCTGAGTTATCTGGGGTACTGAATTTTGGATTTGCCATCTTATAAAGTAAAATATCACCAAAAGTTCTTCAAGATAACAATCATTAAATAAGGAAAAAATAAATAAAAGACAAGATACAAAAACATCATCAAATCATTTCATCAAATCCATCAGAGATCAGTGATAAGAAGATACAGGACTCAGACTTTGAAAGCACTTACATTCAGACAGTGACTTAATTCATCTTATTATGAAGCCAGAGGAAAACAAATTGGGTTCAGAACAGAGCATATCCTAATAAAAGATATGTTCAGATATAGATTTTTGGGTTGGACTCATTTGTCTTAGAGGAGAACAGTAAAATAGACCACACAGCACGGAAGTTCTTAAATAGAAGACAGTAAAATATTACATACAAACACCACTTGGAGCAAGATATTCTTTAACATGATGTGTCAAAGACTCAGTTTAATAAAAAATTCTGAGGAGACTTCCCTTCTTGCTGGGCAATTGTATGGTGAAGCAATTATTCCCTTATTCTCCATGGTGGTCAGCTGGAGAGTTTCAGGCTAACACCTGCAGTTGCCCTTTCTTTGCCCCCTCCCATGGGCAAATGGACTATACAAGTCACTAAATCTTTTCATCTTTATCTTTTAGCTTCTTAAGGAAAGCTAGTTTCACCTGACCCTCCCAAGACCTGGCATCAGGGTGGAGCAGTTCAGCATTTCAGGGCTGCTAAAGCAGAAATTCAAAGGGCATTCCTCCCACCTCTTCAAACCTAGCCACGGGCAACTCTGTAACCTCTGGCCTCAGATGCTTTATATAAAAGTACCAACAAATCAGTATGACATCTCAGTACCACAACACCTCAGGTGATTGTTTCTAAGTTTTAAGATCAGAAGTGCAAAGAAACTTCTGATGACTGAGTGTCAAAAATAATCAGAGTAAGAACTATGTTGTTTGTAGTCCTAAATGATAAATGCTTGTCCATAAATGCTTAGCACCTGATACAAATTCTCAGATGGCCAACACCACCTTAACCTCCACACCAAGGCAAAGCTGTCTCTTGGAGAGCCTGAAAGTCAAACACAATATTTTTGGTGGTTAGAAATATTGTCACTTCCTCTCCATATCTGCACACACTGTTCAACCTGTTTATAAACAAATCTTCTGTCTTTCTAACATGTGCATATCCATATGCACCCATTGTGACCATGAAACCAACCTATTAAAAGTGGTACTAAAAGATGAGGAATTTCAGATACTTTAAAAGTGTGGATAGTTGAGCAGTGTCAAAACAAGGTGGAAAATAGGACTTAATCCTCCTTCTAAATATGGAAGTAGTACAATTCAGATCTATAACGCTCTGTAGAGAGAGCTTTTAGCACTTGTTTTTCAAGGGTAATGTTTTTCCTCTGTCAGCTTCTGACTCTAGTCACTCATTTTCTTTACTTTCCCACAAGTACCTCAGAACAAAATATTTTATTTCATGCTGAATGGAACCTTTTGTGTCAAACTAAATGAAACGTTTCAGTCTTTCATTTCAGCAAGAAATATTCCATTCATTACTATTTAAATAATTCTCTCCCTTTCTCCCTTCCCCTCCCCTTAATTTTATATTCTGATTTTGCAAGAAAACATCTGACATGACTGCACAGGGTGTCAAACATTCCTCTCTATCATTGACTAATTTCTATCAAATTTAGCCATCAGAGTTCAAAGCTATTGCGTGAATTTTGTGAAAATTGGTGTCTCATGAGATGGTAGAGACCGTATTAGTACTCTTGCTGAAGAAAAGGCAGAGACAACTAAGTATTTGACAGGCCCTATCGGGCTGGTCAACGCGTATTTACTATCTGGTCAATTTGCACATGTTGTGCCCTAGACCAGCCACAGCACGTACACCGTCTCTCACCCAGTGAGTAAATCAGAAAGCAGGTTTGGATTCACGAGGACTGACAACAGTATGAGGATGGTCCTCAAGAACACAGAAGAGATCCAGAAGTATCTCAGTGCTGAGTCTGAGGTTTTGCAGTGGGATGGGAGGAGGTTGTCGGAGACATAAGACATAAACCAGGCATCCACTGCTCCTTTGCCTTAGAACTATTTGTTTTAGATTGGCTGCCAAAACTTTTTGCATGACTTGCAAATTCCACTCACCCCAAATTTTGGAAAATTAACAAGTTATCAACTGGGAAATCTGGGGTTTTCACTTCACAATAATGTCTCTGGCTCTGACTTAATTTCTGCAGACACTACCTGTAAGACAGACAAGAACCCCTGTAGGGTTATTTTATCTGCAGAAGCAGTGAAAATAATTTGCTATCCCAGAAGTCTCCGGCACAGTGCTCCCTCATACATACAAATGAGCTTCCTGATCAGTCTGGTTCTCCTTCTTACGAAACTCTGCTGCACTGAGTAAGGCATTGGCCTGCATTCACTAAAATTTCCATCTCTTTATTCGCCCTTAATAAAAAATTGAGGCTGGCCATGATTAAGGAGGACGCCAACTGCCAAGTGTGAAATATCTGCCTTGAGGGCACATGGCTAAGGCCAAGTTCAGAGCTCATGTAATGTATTCCATTTTCTTGGATCCACCTGATCAGACATGTCAGTTTATTAAGGGCAGTTGTCTATGTCTGCCTCTGTATTCAAATTCCTCCCAAGCCAGGGAGGAATTATGTGGGAATGTATGCTCTCTTTTTTGAAAATATTTTCAGAATATGTATAAATCAAGGTGTAACAAAGGGCCTTAGTTGATATGTTCTTGAATATGCAGGTTTGCCGGGGAAAAAAAAAAAAAAGTATCCCTGCTTTCTTCTCTGAATCACAACAGGAGCAGGATCCTTTAAAAAACTGTCCTTTCTCATGCAAACCTTACCAAAGTCATTCCATACACCCATGAACTGTAAAAAATATAGATTCTCAGCTTACTTGTGAACATAATTGTGCTTAACTATCCTCACTCAGGCTAAATGAGATGTCACATTACTGTATAGATAATCCTTGTAATATTTAGAGTGCTACTCAATGCAAATAAGGATGCAGACTTCACAACCTGAGTATCTTTTGGGGGCTAAAAGTCAAGAACAAAACATGGCAAAAAAAATTTCATGATATTGCTATATATTTATGGATCCAAGTGACTAATTGAATTGCTAGCATAAAAACACACTCGATGGGAAATTGATTGTATTTTTTCCAAACAGGGTTGGAGCTTTCCTGGGGTTTAACCTGTCATTTGCATAGGTTAATTTTAAATGGCAGTGCAAATTTAGCTTGAAAAGTTAATTATAATATTTCACCTCCTTTCATCTCAGGTTATGTAAATGAGACTTTAATCTTTTTGCAGTTCATATTATATTAATAAGTAAAAAAAACACCTTGATTTATGTTATGCTGTCAATCACTTGATAGTAGCGGACACAATTGAAACTAGGTGGGTACAAATCAGGCTAATTTCCAACTATTCTCTTATGTATTTCTTTTTATCTATAGGGTTATGGCACATATTCTAGATAAGAAAGTGAACAGAGAGATAGTTTTGACAGGTATCTTGTTAGATTGATATGTCATTTTTATCAGTAGTAAATGAATTCATCTCTCTGATAAGCAGACTACTTAGACAGACGGTTCTTTATGCAGTATTTCACTGTTTAAGACTTCACAGTTCTGCTCAGGTTCAACCACCTCACACACATAAACCTACAGTTGCTAGAAGTCTTCTTTACCCCACTCTTTTTGGTTGCCCACGGTGAGAATAAGGCCCAAATCATTTTGCTCTAGTTTCTCCCTTCTGTTTTCATACAACTTATGAATCTTACTGTATACATCACAGCTTCTACATATTGCAAGATCTTTCACAAATTGTTCCAAGAGTAGTGCAGCTCAGCTGGAATCGGGATGGGCCAAGGCACTAAGGACTTACCTTTGCTTTCAATTTTTTTTCCAAGGATGTGAAATGAATGAAAATAGGTCCAGTTCCTAATCAGTACTATCAAGTGACAGAGGTTTTTTTACCTGTATGTAAACTTTGTTCCCTGTTTCACAGCTGAAAGAGTTTCTGGGCCTTGTGACCATCAACCTACCACAGCAGGAATCAATACTGGGCAGTTAAGATATTTTTTTTTTACTGCCATTTGATTTCTTTGTTCTACAGAACATAGACTAGGCCTGTTTCCTTCATGAGAAATATTGCAGAAATTATTTCCTTCAGAACGTCTGGAAAAGGCCATCTGTCTCTTTGGAACACTCTAGAACCCCCATTATAACTTCAAAAAAGAACCAGGCAGTGAAACACTTCTGTCTCACTGAGCCCTACGTTTACTTCTAGGTGAAGGTATGTGACCTGGACGAGATGTTTCTCCACTTACACAGCTTCTCTGTGTCACAAAGGAAGATTGACAAGATCTAATAGTCTCAAGAAATGTAAGTAATTTAATGAGCAAAACCAAGACTTTTTTTTATATATCCCGTATCCTTTCTATAGAAATTTAATGTATAGAAGTACTTGTATTTTGGTATCATTGGCAGCCTGAGAATAATTTCTCATTTCACTATAAAACCTCTCTAACAGTTATAAATGCAGTTTTCAAGACTGTTGTCCCACAGTTGCATTTTCATTGGGCTTTGATACACCCACCTGTCACCTGAGATGTTTTTAACATTATTCTTAGTGCATAAATGACAATACCAGAGAGTTTAAATAATCCTCTGATTGCCTAGAAGTATTTGAATCCAGGCCATCTCCTTTTTTTAAGATATTCAAAAGTCTATTTTTCTCTAAAACTAGTTTTTCACATTAAAGGGTTCTAACGTTATTATCTCCATCAGCTCAAACCAAAGGCAACTGGAATTTTAATCCTTCTGATGTGTTATAAAATAGCCCTTGATAATCACTGTCCAGTCCTTGAAAAGATTTCTCATTGAAAGGAAATGGTGGACTTTCTACAGCTATGTAAGATAACTGACACCTGAAAAAAGAGATCATCTAAGAGAAAAAACCATACAGACAGATTCTCAGTTACTATAAATAAAAAATAACTTTTATCAGTAGAAAATTTGGCTTATGATTTATGTATGAACATTACCTAAGCCAGCCTTCATCCCTCTCTTATGCCTAACTCAGTCTTTCTGCAGATTTCAAAGCATTTTCTGTATCGTTTTATAGATTTCAAGGAGAAAAGTAAGCAGAAATGCTGGAATGAGAAAGTCTTTTTCCAGTATCTGATCTGTATTGAAAGAAAAATCACCAAGCACATTCTTACATGTTTTGAATCAGAAGTTTTTTTATTATCATCAGACATTGTAGTTGACATATACCCAAACTACATCTGTAGTTTGAAATTTTCTTATTACAGTGCCCTTGCAAAGTAAGCTGTCTTAAAATTTTCACCATGGTTATCTAAAGGAAGCAATTTAATAAAATATAACATGATGTTGTGCTTCCTGACTGCGTGTGTGGAGGTTCCACTTAATTACTTTTCCTTCATTTTCTCCCACACATATACAAATGCATGCACTCTTCCTCCCACGTTTTCATAAATGTGCAGTGTAGAATTACTGCAGTGACAAGAAAATAGAAATAATTAAGTCCTCTGCTTTAACTCTAGATCATCCAGGTCACATTCCTACCCTCCACTTTCAGTGTAATAAAGTATTATGAGACACTTTGACCCATTAAAATCAATAGGACTACTGCTGGACATAGATAATATTACATTTGCAGATAAGCATTTTTCCCCAGTGAGAATATGGATCGGATTATTTTATTCTCTTCTTCCTCCTCTTGTTTTCTCTGCTACTCACATGAAAGTAATGACAATTTTGAAAAATTAAGTAAGGCTTTCCTTAGCTGCTACTCGAGTAAGAACTTCTATTTTTCTGAAAGCTAAATGATGTTCGCTCACTAGACTTTTTCTTTCAGCCATGCAAAACAAGCTGGTTTGTACGAAACCTCTTCCAAGGCCTAAAATTCAGTGTAGTGAAAAAATTGTCTTTTGCCTTCTCTTACAAGGTGAAACAAAGTACAAAAAAATTAAAAGTTCAGCTTTGGTAATGACACTAAAATATTCAGGAATGTAAAAAGGAGAAAGTGCGCACTCTAAAACTTTACTCCATGGCTTGCAGTGAAAATGTTTTACAGTAAAAGGTTGTTTCACTCTTGGGAATTAATCTGCTCTCTGTTTTTAGTGTGTTACACAGTCTACTCCAGAGTGGTAAAATAGTAATTCCAGTACTGAAAGCATTTTTGTTATTTATTTGTTCTCCAAAGAACAAATTACCAGTTTTCACCTGGGAAAAGCTCCCAGCTGAAAAGCTCAAATTTTCAGCAGATCAGGTTTTGCAAAGCAATGTTCACACTTACTTTATCTTTTTTTTTTCCCAAGAAGAACTTCTTGTTGCTCAGAATTACATCAAAACACAATTCTGTGAAGTAAACATTTTTTTTTAACAGAGATTAAGAAAAAAAAAAAAAACTTTTACCACCTCTTTCATAGGAGCAGAATCCCCTTTTTAAAATAAAAATCTATACCTTCTATGCTTATCACACAAGTTCTTTTCTTGAACCAATCAGACTGTAGCTACTGTATTGAATAGGCACACAATAAGCAGCTGTCGCTTGTCACTTTACTAAACTAATATCCATTAAACGAAATGGTCATAAGCACATCAATCTAATGCAATAGCAAGAATGTCATTGAAATAGGAAGTTGTCACAGGATCAATGTCCCCTGCCTTGAAAATAAACATTGTGATTTCGACTCAGCACTTATCAAGCAGCAGGAGACCATTATCCTGTGATAACATCCTATTCTATTGACATTATCTGTTAACTAGAGATACTCAGCAAAATATCCACTTTGTTCACTTTGGATAAAATAAGCACTCATTTTACATCTGCTATATATAATTAACGGGTGCATGCATTTCCCACAAACCTGAGTGACTTTAGAAATACAAAAATTACCAAAAGATATTTTACAACATACACTAGTACTTATATGGCCACTGAATGTTCTTAGATGAGCAAGAGGTAGCAAAGCCATCAGAGTTACAGCTACTTCCACATTGCTTTCTACTGCTGCCAAACCCTTCCCTGGCTATTAGTCTGTCATTTGCCCATCATATTGTTAAACTATTATTTTTTCCTTGGCTGACTCCTTGTTCTGAACTTCATTTCTAATATCCATTCTCACTATCATACAGTCTAAGGTTTAGGTTTTTGTATGTAAGTAGGGTAGGGTTTGGGAAGTGTTATTTGTTTTGGTTTTGAAGTAAAAACTTCTGCCTGATTTGTTCTAATTAAGCATGTACATCAAGACCAGACAATACTTTGACTGACAATTGAAGGATTACTGATCCTAGGCTGCTATCTTCCTGCCACTAAGACCTACATGCATCTCCCTTAGAAGTCAGCAAATCATTGGAGTACTGCCAGACCTTTTACAAGCACCTGATGCGTTTCCTAATTCAACCTCCCCTTCACAATCTAGTTACTAACTAACTTCATAGCTGAAGCTGCTACCTGGTATGCATATTATTCATTCAAGGCATCACGTCATTTACAAACTAGGACCTCGGCCTCCCCTATCCATCATCCTCTCACTCAAGTGTCCATAGATATTCACTGACAATCATAATGAGTTGCCTTATGAGGTCTTTATTTTCCCCTCCTTGTGTGTGATTTTTACACTTAAAAAATAAAAGCTCTTAATCCCTCTCCTTGAAAGTATGGAAACTGCTTATCATGTCATCTAGTTTTCAAGACAAAGATCCATGTTTGTGGAGTCTAAATGTTCATACTGAAATCTCCATATAGACATCAAGTCAAATAGTATCTTGAATTTGATATTGCTTTTTTTTGCTTTCCTTACTGATCAGTCCTTACTATTGATCAAAGCAATTTTTACACTCTCACCAAATAATATATATAGTGAGTAGATTCTACCTGAAGTTGAAACTTCATCATTGGAGGTCAATTACTGAATATGTTCTAGTACATTTCTAATTATTCTTCAAGATGGACAAGCGAAAAATAACAGATTTTGTTTCACCAGAGAAAAAAACTCGCTCTCTCACAGAGTGAAGAGAGTGGGTGATGTTGGAATCGGCTCACAGATGTAACAAATCTCATAACCCATAACTTACTCGTTATTCTGGCATGCCCCAGTGTGTTCACTCCCCTCAGCAAGACACTGAAGAAATCTGATTCATATCTAAAGCACTGTAAAACCATCCCAGACATATGTGAGAAGAAAATTTTGGATGTTTCCCACTTCAGAGAGAGGTTAGAAATGGTAAGTTTCAACTGTTGCATACATTAGGATACCATAATGTTGTACGAGCTAATTTATGCGTCCTTCCTGGGCCTCATTACCACAGAAGTAGAGCAGAGAAAGACAAAAGGGTAGCTAAAAATCTGTTGCAGTTACACATATACAAGCAATTAGGGGCAAGTTGTGTTTGCCCTTTGTGAGGGCACACAGTAGGAGCTGCAGGTACAAGAAATTCCTATACTCCTTAGTATATTTTTGCTTGCTATCTCAAAGCTCACAGCAAAATTTAGGAAATGGATGGTTACTAATACACATTAATATATAAAATGAGTTCATGGTTGCATTTTGGTTATACACAGGTCTTTTATTCATATTATGATTTTGTTAAATTGGTACAGAGCTAGGAAAAGAAAATATGAAATATTAATTAGGATTGTAAAGGAAGATTCCTGTGAAAAGATTTTCATTGGTTTTGGGTGGGAAAGCAAAGAAAAAATGGTTTGGAGTCACTAGGTTTCATGGTGGATTCTAAAACACTGAACAAAATTTTTAATTATATAATGCTGCCTCTTTCCCAGAAGGAGTTGCTCTTTGGAAAGTCCAGCTCTAAAATGATCAACAGCTAAAAGTCTTGACCATTCTTGCATGGCTGCACATCTTTTATATATCCTTTCAGACCAGGGATTTCAGCCGGTTTCCCACATGAGGTTAGTGCCTTTGCTGAACAGGTCATTAGCTACTTTGAGGTAGATCTCTCGAACCCTTCCCTGGATCTGTTCTATTCTATAAAATTAAAAATTCGTTTAACCACACCAAGAGGCAGCCTGAGTTTGTATGACAGTAATTAGAGTACTTTAAGATGCAAGAAACTGATGTTAGAGTACTCGTTCAATGGAAGTTTGATTAGTTATTCAAAATGGAACAGCCCCAACAAGGGAAATGTATCCCTGGAAACAAAGCGTGGCAGTAAAGGCACTCAGATGATTGAAGTTCAAGTCTATAATTAGAATGAATTAAGGCAAATTCATGAAGCATCACTTGCAATGAATGCCCTAATGTTTTGAGCATTTCCTATTAGTGGGAACACATGTGGTTCTCAGTGCTTTTTTGTGAATAACTTTGAAAGGTCACACCTTAACATTAAAAATGAAACAAAACAATTAAATAAATTTCTACAGCTTCTAATCAAGCTCCATTACTCACTAAAGTCTGCCCCAACTCCAGACCACACTTCTCAATATTATGCTGCTAACGGAACGTGTACAGCAAAATTCTCCATTCTGTTCCAGCAAGTTTATCATATGTTTTCAGTGGTTCTGCAACAATTCTGTTCAGTAATCAATCATGATTACTAGCTATATACAGTGCACAGAGCAGAAGAGATTAATTTGGGACAGTCTGGGGTAGCAAGCTAATTAGTGATATGCTGAAACAGCATTTGTGCATGGCTCTTGAAACTGCAATTTTTTTCCATTGGCACAATTGCCTCACCCCAAGTATCTCGCCTTACAAATGATGCACCGTTTTATCAAATTAATTAGCCTATTACATCAACACAGACTGGAAGGAGACTGGTTTTGCCTGTAAAATCTGAATAACTTTATTCTTCGTTTCACCATGATTCTTAGGTATCACTAGATATTTTCTACTTTTTAAATCCAAATGGGAGAGCAATAACTTTTTAACATGTTTATTATACTTAATATGGTAGGATGCATACTTTTATCCTGGTAGCCTTTTGCTGTGGCATATATTAATCGTATCTCTGTCAATATAAAAAAAAATTTGTAGCCATGTTTTCTATGACACAAGTCACTTTGGAGAAAGAAGATCAGAGCAAGAGTAAAAAGTGAAAACTCCAGACCCAGTGTCAAGTTTCAACCTCTACAATCCCAAGAAATGCTAAAACCAAAATCCAACAATGTAAATATAGTTGGGTTTGATTTGTTGTTTTGGTTTGTCTTTTGGTTTTGTTTGTTTGTTTGTTTTCCGTTTATCATCTCCCAGGAATGAGGGCTGATCTTGAAACTACTAAAGAGAATGGCACAGCACAAGTAGCCATGTCCCAAAGGTGCTTACAGACTGAATAATCAAGAACTAATAGTTCATTGCCAAATGAGCAAAACAGCAGCCCTCATGCAAGCAGCTGTTATTTTCCTTGAGATAACAGCTATTGGCCTGGATTTCTCAAAAAATATCTGAAGACTGTCAGTGCAGTCTTATGGTTGGATTTCACACAATATCTGGCTGAACCGATACTGCTGGATTACATCCTGAACTATGCTGTGGTATTCCATTTCGCTCCTTCACCAATGGTCATAATAGACAATATCCAGGAAAGCAAATTTCATCTCAGGACTTTCTGGTCCTAAATAAATGTGTATTACCAAAAGAATTGTGCCTGCTTGAAATATATAAGACGACACAAGAAGCAGAGCTTATAAATAAAACTGTTTTACAGGAACTTTTTATAGGGTATTTATTTCTGCTGAAAATGTTGTTGGATCAAAAGTATGTTAACTAGGGGTTTTTCCTCAATGTTTTGCCACATTTTGTGCAGGGCAGAGGGAAAGTAGTGTCTTTCCATTTTAATTCCTTTCCTGAGCTTCCTACATTTTTCCTCCAGAAGAAGGAAAATTCAAAACTCTGCAAGAAACACTTTTTTTTTGGTGGGGAGAGAAAAAAAAAAAAAGAGAAAAAAGATAAATTTCCCCTGAAATTAGAAAAGCATGAAAAATATAAATGTTGAAAAAATTCTAAAAATTTAAAAGTCAAAATTCTACTTTTCTTCTACAATTTTTAATAGAAACTATATCAGTTTCTCTACAGGAAACATACATAGCAAGAGAAGCCACCTACTGAGTCCAAAATAGCTCCTACTATTTCATATAAATGAAAGAAAACCTACCAAACTTTAAATTGAGTACTTTGGAGAAAAAGTCTCGGACATTCAAAGCCATGGTTCAACATTTACCAATACTTAATATATGTATTGTCTGACCCGCTGGCAGAACAAATGTGATTTGGATCAAGTGCGAGCACACCATTACATATTTCTTCAGCCACCCACACAGAAAGCAATTCAATACTTATGCCAAATCTGTGCCTGCTGTGGGAGGACAGACGCTAAATGACTGAGCAAGAACTGCTGAGACAGCAGAGTGGGCTTATACGGTTTCTGTGCTTTGCATTTGAGCCATTTTTATTTGTTGCGCTCCACTCAAAAGCCAGATTTACCATCTGATGGAGCTGCAGCCTGAGGCACTCTGCTCATCACATCGGATAGTGCACGCATAACCAGGAAAGTACTACTCTTCAGCATCTGCTGAGATGGCCACCCGTGGACGTAAGAGATACCTAGTCCTAAGGCACATTCAGTGTCTTTTTATTCAGACTGTTAACAAAGGGCAATCACAATCAATTCTGACAATGCCTGTTGTGCTACTGATGCCCATCACCTGCAAAATGGTCCGAGAGCAAAACAGTTGACAGAATTCAAGCAACTATTTAAGAACAGATAGTTTTCAAAGCCTAGTTTCATTCTAAAATCAACTTGACCCCTTTCTGATATTTCTCCTATACTGTTTTTACACAAAAACTTTGATACAGATTGGTTCAGTTTTCAAGGCCAAGCTTCTGCAGTACCTGCCCACTTTTCATCACACGGAAGGCAAAATCAACCTATTACTTATATGCATCTTCCCCATTTCCCCCTGAAAGACAGACAAGTTTTTCTAGAAGTGATGGAATTGACTGGAGAGAAATCCTGCACTTTTTCAGTACAATTAATCATGAAAGCAAGTCTTGTCCTTCTACTAAGTGGCTGTACTGTAGGCAATCACTTGTACACAAGTTAACTTATTCAAAGGGTCCTTCTATGTGGTTCACAGTGCATGAAAGACACAACTTCAGCAGCTATCCACTTGATAAAGAATTCAAGCAACAGCCTATGGATTAAAGTTTCCTCAATTCATTATCTGTGCTCAGAAATATCCAGTCACCTCCAGAAAGTGTCTGCCTACTGAACTGTAAGCATGACTATCATGGCATTCTGAAAAGATAAGCTTAATACAATACAAAGTACAGAGAATGGCTTCAGTTATAGAATAACAAGATTAGAGGTGCAAATTCATCTTTTCTGAAATATAAGGGCTGAAGACACATCACCAATATAGTTGGAGGATTTCTGTAATATTGAATTAATTATAGTTAAATAATTTTCAGATAGTAGACACTACCTTCTGCTTAAGCGGTTACTCTAATATAAAAAAACTTCTATCAGGTACAAAAGATGACTTTTTGGAGGAAAAAAAAAAAAAAAAAAACACAAAAAAACAGGGGGGTGATTTCGAAGTATACAACTCATAATGCTTAGAGATTAGCTGTTTCACCTAAAACGATGCCAAACTTCTGATGTGCAAATCCTACTAAATGGCTAACTCCCATCTACATTTCCACAATATCAGCAAAGCACAGAAAGCATCCATTCCCTTGAGAAAGTATGGAAAAGGTCCATTTATTATCAGAGACATTAAAAACACCTTTAGTAAAGAAAACCAAAATAGTAACACAAAAGTAGAGCAACTTAGTAGTCTGCTTCTGCCTTATAACTAAACTCAGCATGAAATGATGGGATTCAGAGGAACACATTATTTTCTGAATTAAAGGTGACATTTCCATAACTCTTACCTTAGTCTTAAAGTATTAAAGAACAAAAACAATTTAAAAAATCCCTGGTTTATGGCTGTCAGAAGACTGACTACTGAATTAACATAGTTTATTTTCAGTTTATTCCACTGAAGAGGTTTTGGATGCTATCTTACAACAGTGCTGGAGATTTTTTCAAAGGTGCATGCTAAAATGGGGTACCCACTTTTCCATGAAAATCCATTATATTTCAATATCTAACACTTATTTTTTGTATATGTAGTCTATTGACACTGAACATAATGGTCTGTAGAAGAGGGCATTTTTCCTTATCTTTCTCTTAATAGATTTTTTCCTACTTTTCATAAGTTAATAATGTATTGTGCTTAGTAGTCTTCTTCTACCACAAAAGTGTCCATAAGCAGTCACGTTATTTATTGGCTTACTGTCCAGTGTTTGAAAGTGTTCTCACCTGTATTAGAAGAAGAAGATTATTGTAGAAGTCTGAATTAATTTAATAAGAAGTAATTATGAGTCACTTGAAGGTTCTGGAAATCCCAACCTCCCTAGCAATTTAGGAGTCTAATTTTAGACTCCCTTCCCTGGGCAGGGAGGATGTAAAATGCTTGTAAAAACATATTGTGTAACAGAGGGTGGTGAAGTTTGCTAAGGTTTGTTTAGCATTGAGATATATGCAGAACACCGATGACGCGTTGCTACCACAAAACTATTATTGAAGTTAACAAGCAAGTGGACAGAAAAGAACTTCAATATTACTAACATATTGACCAACTTCTGCATTTTAGCAGAACCCAGTCTTGATTGAAGACACAGAAACAGTTTTCTTTTTTCACAAACAACATTCTTCCCTATTGCCCCTCTAAATATGAGCAAGAAAAAGAAATATTTTTCGTATCTGGAATAACATTTCTGATCATAACCGTGGGGACACAAATACTCTTGCATCCCAAAGACAACAGGAGATTTAAGGCTAGAGTCAGTGCCAACAATGTGGGAAATGGCGATCCACACTGCTGCTGGAGGACCAGAGTAGGCCCTTTCTTACATGTCCAGTAAACTGTAAGCATAACCCGCCTGGACGCCTTCCTGTGTAACCTCATCTAGGCATTCCTGCTCTGGCAGAGGGATTGGACTAGATGATCTTTTGAGGTCCTTTCCAATCCCTAACATTCTGTGATTCTGTGATAAGTAAGAGAAGATTCCACTGTGCATGTACTACTCAATGCATGAAAATCATGTTGAACATATTTGATCAACAAGGGCAAAGGAGAACACAAGACTAAGGAAATAAATTCTAATCCAAGACTAATGGCGAATAACAATACTCCATTTCCCAAAAATATACAAAAATGCCTGCAGACTCCAAGGCAATACCTATTTGCTCACCTGGAGGATATTAAACTTGGAGGTAGGCCTAATTAAAACTATGCACAGATCTAAAATATGAATCTGTATGGGGTATGTGCATTGCACTGACAGCAATGTTAGTTGGATGTTACATTTAAAATAGCATTCAATGTTTCCTTTGGCACTAGGTTTTATGTAGCTATATTTCTATAAAAATAAGATGTTTTCAAATATTTTTATAAAGCTTTTATTGCTACGATAGAATTTTTGTAACCTGTACCAAGTCTCTATTTATCTTGAGGAAGGGAGCTATAAAACTGCTGGTTTTAAAATCAATTTATTCTCAAGTCATCTTCCACTAGCAATTGCAACCTCTCTCACTGCTACCTTCAGTTTAGTACTTGCATTTCTATAGGAGTTCTTGCAAAATGCACTTTTTTCCCTGATTCTCAATTACAGGTTTCAGAAAGGAAACTGCGCTGACGAACTGACACTAGAGAGACCTTTCAGTAAGTTATCCCAGAAAGGGTCAAGCTTTTGTCTCTGAAGTACTTAGAAATGTATTGTACATGACTCTACCATCATAATAACTGAGAACACTGCTGCTGGGTATAAAATCCATGGTCTTCTCTGATATTAGCCTTCACAGTGATCAAAACATAGTATATTGAGTGTCATTTGTGATGAAGTGCCCGTTGGAAGTGGAAGGAACAGGAATAGTAGTGTTGAGGAGCTTATGAAATCTTCCAGGGATGGGGGGAAGAGCACCTCACAGATACACAGATAAAATGGTAAAATGAAGGATTTAAAAACATGGTATTCTACCCAGGTGGTATCTACAGTGTTCTGGTGATAACAGCCAGGAAGATCCCAGACATCTCTGCCACACACACAGAAAATGCTTCTGTGCATTGTGCAAAACCAGCTGCTATATCCTTCCATTTGAGGGCGAAGCCTTTTGTAGTTGGCTGAGGTGATATGCAAAGAAATGCTTATATTTGGTAGTTCATCTTTGTACAATTTTACAGTCACATTTTAAGAAACACAGGAAAGTCTATGGCAGGAAAAAATAAAAAGATTACTCCCTTTCTAAATTTAGCTTACAAGCCAGTTCTAGAGATAGAGCTTGAAGGAGGGTCCTCAATCTCAAAGGTCAGAGCCCTCTTCACTAGGCTGATAGCTATTTTGTGACCGACACCTCTTTCTCCCCCCGCCTCCCCTCCATTTCAAACCTGAAATAACTTCCTGACAATATTTTTGACGAAACTTACACCTCTGTTCTCTCTCTCTTCAATTTAGTATGCCTCCACATAACGCTCGCTATGCTTTGAACCACAGAGTTGAGCTCACATGTAAGCATTTTGTTGACAGAGACATAATAAGTAGTTTAGAAGAATTTGTTTAAGCAGTAAGGTACACATTTCATTTTCATACTCAAATACTATGCTTCTTAAAAAGTCATTCCAAAGATTTCAGATTGTCTCCAGAATAGCAAATACTCTCCAAAACTTGTAAAAACTATCAACTTTGCCTTTGTTATGAAAGACAAAGTGAGGTACAAACAGAAAGAGCACAGCAGATGAAGTTGGATCCATTTCCTATGGAATCCTTTCTTCTCCTGTTGGGGACATTTTTTTTTGGTTTTAGGATTAGCAGTTTGCCAAATCCACCAAGATGGCATTCGAATACTAAAGCGCAAGAGGTTACTCAATGAAAAAAATTAAACTTCTTATGAAAGTTACTAAGAAACAGTCATGACAATGAATTCTTACATGTACAATGTAGTACAAAGTTCCACTGATATTCAATCATGTAAGAAAATGGATTTTAACTGATTGCTTTTGAGCATGAGTTCACCACAGCCAGAAATTTACTTTGTTCTTTCAGAGATTAAGTGCTGTTGGGAAATGAAAATTTTGGCACTGAAATGTTCAAGACAGTTTTTCAGCTCAGATTTATTTCTGTTCTCTAATTATTCCAAACTCTCTATTGTATACTTTTATGGAGAAGGAAAAAAAAAGCCAAAACCAAGCAAAACAAATAAAAACAACAACAAAAACAGAAAACAACTTCCACAAATTGGAATGCTAATTGGCTTTAACATAATACAACTTAATGACTTTGAGAAGATCACTGCAGTTAATAGACTTCGTGAGAATAATTAAGTAAAGTAGTTGCCTTATCTTTCATGTGCTGGGCACTGGAAACTTATTATACTTTCCCTTCCTTCCCTTTGAGAAATTTCTCTAGCAAGAGAAATGAACACAGAGAGGCCTGAAAAGAGATTCCATGTTAGCAATTAAAACATTTTCTCAAAACCTCTTATTTCACAATTGTATTTTGTGAAGGCTTGTGGATAGTAAGACAAGCAAGGAAAAAGGTGGACTGTATTGCTGTGGGCACTACCTGAAGGACAGAAAAGTTATTGAGTACCGAGCAAGCAGGGAGGAGAGGAAAGAAATTGTGTCTCAGATACAAAGTTTCTGTTTGATTGGTTTTGTGTCAGTTATGAGGGGAAAAAAAATAAAATAAAATCGCTGATTAGATGTGAACTGATACAACTCCCAAGATAGTGACTTCCAAAGGGCCCAGTTAATTCAGGAGTGCCTTTATTAAAGGCCCCTCTGTGAGTATCACTGTGAGAAAGCACCAGGAATGCATTCCTGACCAGTTACAACTTTTCAAATAATTAACTACATCCACTTGCAATGCCCCAGCAACCTGGTAGCCCATCACAGATCCAGTGCCTCCATTTTCACTCCACTAAAGAAAACCATCTCTCTCCTTTGCAAGTGCAAAGATGGAGAGTACGAAATCAAGCTACCTGATAAATGCAGAATATTTAATTACGCAGAGAGAGAAAAAGATCCAGTCAAGGGTCATTGATCCCAAATATTAAATGCTGCCGTTCAGACTTATCCCTTACTGCCGGCAAGCCTACTTCCCAAAATAGGACAGCTAGCACTCTCATAGGTCTCATTTGAGATCATAAGGTGAACATTGAGAAGCTGCATTCTCTCACTACCCCTTGATCATCTAATGCCTAACACTTTTTGAACATGGACTGTTCTTGCTCTGGAGGCCTTTGACTTGCTCTTTTCTAATGACTGATTTTATCACAGGCCAGGGGTAAGTGCTTCCAAAAATTCCACACCTAGGGAGCCTCATTGACCAGAGGAGCCTACTGGAGTATGTCACACTTCTTCCCTGCCCAAGACCAGTTCTTCTTTTCTTCTGACACAAGATCAAAAGACAGCCTCTGTGTATGCCCAGGACACATTATTCAGTGTGTACATTCAGCAGCATAAAAATAGATTAAAATACATAACAATGGCTATGTTTACATGTACCCTCGCAGCCACTTTCTCACTTTGTTCAGCAAATTCCTCTATCACAGACAATTTCTCAAAGCTCCATATATTACTGAATTTTAATACTTTTCTCCCCATTAAGGATCTGATACTTATCTACCCTTGAGACAACAGAAATTACACTTAAAAAAAATTAAAAATAAAAAAAAAGTTAAAATGACAAGTGTTTACCAACATAGTGTTTCTGGTTGAGTTACAAACCATATGAAAATTATGTAAGCTACTAGTCACAGGATCATGCAACTTAAATGTGTGTATTGGTGGAAAGATACCATTTAGGGCAAAGTTAAGGAAACAATCTCAAGGTTCAGTACCTCAAGAGGATTAAGTCATGGAGGACAATACTTAGATAAAATCTCATTAAAGGGGAAAACATCTATACACAATTGTAAACATAACTGCAATTAGATACCTATATATGCTGTGGCTGTTGCTATGAGCTAAGCTTCTAAAAAGCTGGAGTAGTCTACAGAGACCAGCAACCATTTTAATTTCATTTCAGTGAAGGCTGTGAAGGAAACACAAATGCTCTCTTTCTCTCTGATGGAGCTTTATTTTTGTTCTTATTTTGTTGTCCTTAGTTTAAAATTAGAGTCATTGCAACAGAAAATATCTGATTGCCCTTTGAATGCAAAGAAACAAAAAGGAACAGATTACCAAGGTGACTTGCTGGTACTGATGCCTGTTGCTGGAATCTTTTGTCATGAAATTATTTTTGGAAAGCAAGTAGAATCTGTCAAGTCCTTAACATTAGTCTTTTTCTCTCTAACAGTATTTCCACAGATTAATTAACTGAAATGTCATTCTCTTATAGCTGCATGCACTCTACAGAAGAGTACTTGGTAGCTGCTGTGTGTTTTGGATCAAACAAAGCTCTGCAGGGATACAATCAAAACTCCAGTAAATTACTGTTGCAGTGGAATGCTACAGAATAGCTTTTCAGACAGACTCTGGGAAAAATCTTGGCCCAATTTTCAGAGCAAAAGATTCACCACAGCCTTTTCTTCACCATTAGAGGTAACCCATAGTTGCCTTTCTACATGCATTCTGAGGAAGAACGATGCTACTTTTTAGTAGCCCTCACTTGGGCCATTACACTTTGGTGGAAATATTTTATTTCAGAACATTCATACCTAAGGTATAGCGATATCACATTTATTTAGTAACACGAGGAGTTGTTATGAATAAGTCCTGTTTGTCTGTTTAGTTAACTTTCATCATGTAAACAGCACATGCAAACACACTCTCTTGTACAGTCTTGTAGGTTCAGTCCTTTCAACCCTTGAACATCAGACTCAAAATTAATCTTTACATTCTAAATATTTCAAAGACACACAGTGACTTATATAAAATTTGCTTCTTACTCTGTTCAGGCAAATGCCCTTGTATATTCAAAAACATAAATGTGTCTTCATCTTCAGATAAGAAAACAAAACAGTAATAACACAGCCATGCTGCTAAGTATGCGCATAAGTGCTGGAGAATAGTTAACCAGGCTGAAATGCTGCAAGTGACTTCACATGAACTTTCATTGCCCGTTACTGACTCAGGTAAGTCTGAGACTTTTTTTGCCCTCATCAATGGCTCTTACCTCCTTAGTGTCCATTCTCAGTGACAAAAGATCAGAGTGTCTTTTTCAAAGGTTCTTCCTTCTTTTTCTTTTCCCCCTTTCATTGTTATTCTTAAAATAAGACCAAGAAAAGGGTGCAGCTCTGATTATCTCCTTCCAAACAGTGTAATGATTTCCCCATTACAGTTTTCCCTGCCATGGTTAAAATGCAAAGCAGTTATCCACTGGCATTTTAGAGTAAATGACACCTAGTGTAAACCCTGCAGAGGTAAATCAGTAAATATACAAACAGGTAGCAAAAACACATTGGAACAACATTTTGTATCTGAACCTCACAAAAAGCAAGTCTGAATATTAGATTTATTTTAAACAACAGGAAAAAGAAAAGAAAAAAATAATTTAAAAAAACACTGTCTGCTATAATATAATTACTGTAGAAGCCATAGAAGCCAGAGGGATAAAAAGTCCTTTGAATTCTTGCCATTCTCTGAGCAACTACTAAACTAACAGTTAAAAGGAGCTGAACGCTTTCTAGCCTAACATAGGGAAGCATTATGACAATCCCGCTCCTGAGCTTCTCTGAGCTTAAATCAGCATGGGTATATTAAAATAATGTCACTAAGTTTCCTCATGAAACTATCATTTTGCTCTTACCTGGAGGGATACTGTAAGATACACTATAGTACTATAAATGTAAATATTCTGTACACCAAGTGTTCTGTGAGAATGGAAACTTAATGATGTTTATATTACAACATCACTGCTGGAGTTAGGGTTGCATTAGCATTTCTGTGATAATCCACCCCACCATTTCCCAGAGGTTTATAACTCAACTATAAAAATTTACTACCAGTCAAAATTTAACGTATCAAGTCCACTTCAGGAGTAACTAAAAAAAGGACATGGCTATCTGCATGTTTTGAGATTGAGAATGTATATATAAATACATTAAACATACTTTTTGGTGTTCAATTTAATGGGAAAAAAGAGTCCATAACTACAGCCTGATCTGAATGCATCAAGTTGGAAAATATGACAAACAAACAAAATATAATTTCCAAAACAGTTTATGAAGAGTCAAAGTAACTGCTAGGAATAAAACCTGATGAAAAATGCTAAGATCATGTGTTTCTTTAATGTATGTTTGTTTTTCTGCCTTGTAAAGACCTAATTTTCATCCTGTTCTGTTTGAGAACACAGCATTGATTTTGCTGGTACAGCTACAGATTCAGTCTCTGAGTTATTGATATGCTTTTAACATACAGGATACACTGTAATGTAAGCTGAGCCATGGAAGAGTTTCTTCTCCCTAAACATACTTATTTCTCCCCAGAGCTCAGCATTTCCATACTACAGATTTAAATCACCCTGGTAGCCATCATGTCCAGTTCAAATCCTAAGTAGCTGTGTAGGGATCAAAGCCTTCACCTCCTTATTCTAGTGCTTATATATTTTGAGGTTAGTTCTCAAGAGGCCTTTTGTTTGCTCAGATCAGACCTCATATGACTAAGGCAGACACAGCTCTTTCTATATCTGCACCTGTATTGTGAAGCTTTAATACTTACTTTTATTTCCACTGATTTTACTTTGTTATTGCCACTGTATATGTTTTACCTTCTTGAATATAAATGAGGTTTATTGCTAAGGTCTAGGCTATTGCCGTAAGCTGTTCTAAAGACGTGTAAACTATTCTTTCTTCTGTAAGACTGTGAATTATCTGAGCTCAAACTCAATATATATTTTTCCTTAGAAGAATAACCATGAAGTTCTGTAGCATAGCCCAAAACCGGGAAATTGGGTGTGGGGTGGGTGAACACATACAAATTTGAAACTAAGATTTCAGAACTACCTGAAATTACCTTTGTGAAGCTTCAGTTTTTGCCTAGGAAGTTAAGAGGAATCTTAATATTTTCACATCAGCTAAAAGTATTTGAATTACAATTGGACGTACAATGGAATTTGGAGCAGAATTTGAAAGATAAACACTGGAAACAGTTCAGTAACCAAAATCTTGTTGTGTGGGGAACACCATTACAGACTTTAAGAGTGAGGACAGTGTTTGTTAGCTGTTCTTCATGGGCTGGACCTCTGCATTGTACAACTGCAAACAGAGCATACACTGAAGAGTATATGTGTAAAATACATAAGAGATACATAAAACACAAGAGAACACTAACGAGCATAAAAATTTCCAAATATAAGTATTTCATTCTTTAACATTCTCTGGTTTTGGAGAAGGCTGGAGAAGGATGACTGAGAGTCCAAAGCAGTGCAATACTTAAAACAGAAGTCTTTAAGATGTATCCGAGTGAGAAGAAGAAATTACTCAACTGTAAAAAGCTTGTGATGGCAACAGTATGCAGTGATATGCATGGGAAAAAAAAAAATTTAAAATCCCAAGTTTTTGAGCAGAAAGATGAAAATCAGGGCAAGAAGTAGTCACTTGAAACTGACTAAATCCTTTCAAATAAAAACAGGTATTTACTTAGTGAAATAACCATGAAGCTAGGAACAAGAAAAGCACAACAGCTTTGAGAATCATTATCAGAGTATCGAATAGTGCTGTCTACTTTCTGAGAGAATATGCTTGCACTTTGTGATCAGTCACATGTTATTTCTCCCCTTAATACTTTCCAGTCCTAACACTCCAGCAATATGATGGTATTTGTTTTTCTTCAGATGAAGCCACTGCATATAATTCATGTTACAGAAGTGTCAAGGAATGATTGCCACAGAGTAATTCAAAATGTAGCAAGAACAGACCTTGAGATACCTGTGCATAATCATTATAGACAGACCTTTGCCAAAAGTGATCTTAAAAAAAACCCGTTTGGTGAAGTAGATATGATACGCTCTTCCATCAGTCCTTTCCTGCCCACCACATGGCCCTAAGGACAACACCAAACTTCAGCAAGGTGACTAGCCCATCTGTAGGAGAGAAGGAAGAATAGAGCTCCAAGTGAAATATAAATTCAATATCTGACCTTCCCACCTGACACTCACTTTCCAGACAAGCTGTATATTGGCTCTGCAGTCTCAAGTCTTACCAGCTTTGATAAAGTTGCTACTTCCAGGCTTTCAGAGGGTCTTTTTTCTAACATTTCTCATTTTTCCCCTATTGCAGCTCCCTTTGCAGATGCACTGAATGATAAGTGTTATACAACTCAGCCTGGAGAACTCTCAAGGAAATCAATTTCGCTAATGCACACACAGCATAAAAGAGGATATTTAACTGCAAAGAGGATGTTTTTTCCCTTGGACTGGAGAATAAGAGCAATCATTTGAGCTAGAGTTTCTGTATGGAAGTTGGAGAGAAGTGATGGTTTCCCCATGGATTAACATTTCCTGACTTTGCTCTTCACACAAAGGTTACAACTACTTATGTTATATGCAAGCTATGCATAATAATTAGAAACAGGGCACACTGTCTAAATCATCATACTTGTTAGCATTTCAATGCAGATATCATTTTAATCCTTGAATTTCTAATGTCAACAGTAGCTGCTTAGAGTTGTCATTGAAATCATTAATTTCTCTCCTCTTCACACTGCATCTATGTGCACACATTGTTCATTGGTTATGGTTTCACATTTCTTCTAGGGTTTTTTAACCTTGCAGCAGATTTATCCACATGAGAACTTCTACTGGCAACCTAGTACATGTTATATACCAAAGTATTGAAGTTACTTAAGACCCTATTCAGCAGGATTATATAGTATAATAAAGGTCAGTTGCAATACATACTATTATGTTAACATGCAAAAGGATGTGCAGTAGTAGATGATGGGAAGGGTTTATTTATTATAAAAGCAGGTCATGCTTTAGGAATAAGTTTCAGATAACAATAGACGGCAACAGTGGATTATTGTAGGCTTATGGGAAAAAAACATTTTCATATCACGTGAAACTATCACTTTAAATCTGGAGTCAGAATCTCAAATCCCCACAGAGTAAAGAAAAACATCTGAGGAGCTTTAGAAAGAAGCTTTGGTAAGGGCTCTGAACTGGCGTGGTTGTTTCCATCAGCAGGTTTCTCGGTAGTGGATCTATCCATTCATACTAAACTCATACTGAAAAGTCCTCCCAGTGACTTTTGCACATCATACATCAAGCATACAAGCATCTTCTGTGATGTGCCATAGTTAGTAACAGCTAACTAAATCAAGACATTCCCTGATAATTAAAAATAAGTATGTTGGATATTTTTTGACCAACGATTGCCTCCATCACCATTCTTCCAGACTTCCTGTGGTTTGGAAAAGGAGGAAGAACTTCTCTCCTCTGCAGTTTCCTTACGGAAGGTGATATGTGTCACAAGGTACTTAAGGCCCTGTGCAAGTCAGTTTTGAAACATAGTTCATGCATTACTTATGAGATTTCACTGAAATGTAAATCTGAGTGATTTTTGTTTGTTCCCTTGGTCTTAAATGAAACAACATTTACTAAGTCCAAGGAATCATTTTCAGAGTTCAAATTCCAAAGAGAAATGTGTGGTATGGTAAAAAATTATTAATAAAAAATAAATACATGTCCAAGCAAATAAAGCTTCTGCACTATAAAACTTCACATTTGTCTGTATTAATGTTTAATGCATTTGTAAAAAGCAGTCCTGTTTTGCAGAGTAGAGCCACAAACGTGTCCTGCAACCTACTAGCACTTACAATCACAGCATGGGTCCAAAGAGGATTGTCAGAAATGCGTCATCCGTGTTTGATAGATCAGAGGAACTGCACAGAGTGTATTAAAGGCATATTATAGTTACTAACGAGAAAGTGAATGCAAAAATATTTTGAGTTAGCTCTAAACTTAGATATTAACTTATCATCTGGCTGGCTTAAGCACACTTAGGAAATTAGCAGTAATGTTGGAGCTTGCTAAAAAAACAACTTAATTATGACCTACAGAAACCAATCACACAACAGGGATCTAAAAAAAAAATGCTAATCATAATGTTTAATAAATGGCATATCTTTCCATCATAATAAAACAAAAATACACCTTGAAAGGCTTTGATGAGCTCCAGTATAACCAGTTTACATCCACGTTATTGAGAGCAAAACATAGCCCATACTTCCTTAGGCATCTCTATAAAATTCCTAATAATGTATCTGGAAATTGTCTTCCATCTCTGAGTAACTAAGACATGTAGCATTTAAAAACAATAAGAATTCAGAACACAGGCAGGATATATTTCCTCTAGCATTTATTCAGATGGTTTTGCACTGGGTTATTTCAGTGATAGTGTTGCAGTTCCTGCATTTGTGTCCAGATAGGAGTACCATGACCCATCAGAGCAATGGGAAATATTTCCAACTACATTTACAAGATATTTCAATTTCAACTTAAAAAGCTATTTAAAGGTGTTTGGTGTTTTGGTTTGGTTTGGTTTTTTTTTTTTACATGTAAAGAGTATAGATGCCAGTAAAAATTAAAGCACTGAATTGAGTAATTGCACAGAATTTCAATGAAGTGTTAATATTTACAGTAAACATGATTCCAAACAAACATGTTAGATTCAGACACCTTGTAGAAATACAATCTCAACTTATTATCCCTTGAAAGATAAAAAAGGGCAGGGGATCTCAGCATAGTCTCAAGTTCATCACACACATGGACAAGATACAATGTGAGCTTGAGACTCGACGACTTGGTTATTGAACAAAAACTTAACCCTCCAAACTTCTCAGGGAAATAGCTTTAAACGGGTGAAAATAAAATACAATTAACGGAAAAGTCATATTATGTGAAGAGCCATTTGAGGCAGCAGGAAAAAAAGAGAAAAAAAAAAGTCAAAATGAAATAAGATTTCCAACCTGAATAAATCTTTATGGAAAATACTAAAACAAAACAACAACAACAAAAAAAAAAGGATAAAAGGAAGAAATTAAATAGAAATGGAATTATGAGTACACTAGAAAACACAGTATAATAAACTTCAAGTCAGCCTCTTGGGGAAAGATTAAAAATAAGAATTGTAAACTATATAAGAAGTATTTTGTAGAAACTGCATCTTGTTCAAAAATAAAGCAATCTAACTTATCTTCCTTGATGCAACATTCGGCAGTTCAATTTGGTAAGCTAAATACTGTTTTTGATCTTTTAGCTTATTGCTGCCTAACTAGCTTTAATTGCAATGTTTACTTTTAAGCGACATTCAGCAATTTCATAAGTTATTATGCCAACAACAGGTCTTCACTATGTAAAAAGGTTCAAGAATATCTTGAAGTCAGAACAACCAATTAAAATGCTGTTTAGATTTCTCAAAAGACTAAAGAAGACTTTCCAAAATGATTGCAAACCTTTTCTATCAAAGGAGGAGTCAAAAATGACTTACAATCCACTGTTGTAGTTAATGGCTTGCACACAAGAGAAGCAGGGCTTACCACTACATCATCTCCAAAACTGTTTATGATTGAACTGTAATTTGTAAGACAAGGTTTTCAAAAATATCTCACGTTATGAGGAATGAACTTCTGTGCATTGTGCAGTATTCACTTACGTGTTTAAGGCAAATTGGTCTCTAGAGGGGCATTTTCCAAAAGTGTATACTATAGTGTACAAGGGACTGAGTAGATGTTGAGCATTTCCAAAAAAATATGGTAAAGTCAGTCAGACCAAGATTTCCTTCTATCAGATTCCCTAGGATTATAGTCTCAGTAAAGGTAAATTCCCATTTACCAGACAGAATGGGTGGAGAATTGAACTACCAGAATACCACATTCTCTACCATTAGTTTGGCAGCAAGAAGTTAAGCCAAGGTCTCCAGTTTCATAGGACGGTTTACGTCAGGGAATGAAATGCATTATACACGGGTGTCTTTGTGTTAGCTTCAATGTGGACTGTAATGCAGCAATGGAGACGCAGTGACAGATTGGCAATCACATAATTTCAGCCCCTAGAGAGTTCGATTTTTTGTTATTAGCCCCTGTGTTGTTGCATATATAGCTGGAGAGATGTAAGTATATTCATTTTATTCTTAGCATGCTACAATCACACCTGTATTTTACTTTGTAGTTACACCCTTAGGGAGCAGCTCCCAGGTTGATTATGCTGGGAAACTTCCCAGGAAAATGTCATTCAAACTTTGTATCTTCTCTCCTATCCCTCTCTGCTATATCCACCTCTCTTCCTCCTGAAATATTCTCCTTCACATCAAAAGTTTACTGTTCTTTTGAAGCAAAAGGAATCAAGGACAAGGGAGAGAGCTGGCAGGTCCGATAGACCCTGCATTTAAAAGTTCCTGAGGATGTGGGAGAGAGGAAAGAAACAAGAATTACTGCAATCCAAGAGGAAGAAGTTGGAGATTGGGATGCTAGGATTTTTGGACAAGTCAGTGGAAAGGAGGGACCAAAAGAAGTAAGATTGCATAAAGTTTCTGACATGTACTGTGATAGGTTATTAATTAAATCCTTGATTTTCCTCCATTCAGTCAACTTCTTGGTACCACTTCAAAATGAACCCAAGCTTAAATAAAAGTCTTATAGAAAATATCTGCAAAGCTCTTCAGAGTGAGTACAATAGGTGACAACTTTTGGAATGACAGAAAGAGAATGCTGATATGTTGAGACATTTCATCCATTTAAAATCTTTCTTCCTTTTATCAAGTATGTTTTAATTTTTATAAGTTCCTAGAGCTAGAAAGAGGTCTCTTTAATTATAAATGTGAAAGAATAAATACAAATCTTTAGCTTGCAACACTTCACTTTAGATTTAAGAATAAATTTGATTTAGAACATTCCTTTATTGTATACCAGTTTTTAGTAACTGGAAGTCAAAGCCACTGAAGACTGAAAGAACAAGGTAACCAGCTTGGGTTTGAGAAATTCAGGGCAACTGAGAGGCTCCTCTCAGACAAAGACACAACATATAGATGTCCTAAAACTCATCTGGAAGGAACGCTGTGCACTCCATATGCACTTTTTGCAGGTAAAAATGCTTTTTTCTCTGCTTGGAATTTGCAAAACCTGCTCGTTGCAATCCTATAAATATTCCTTTAAATAAAAAGAAGGTATAGTTGCTAATTTCCAGTCTGATGTCTCATCTTTGAAGACTCTCAGAAGAGAGAAAACTTTCTTCCTTTTCTCTTCATCACTTCAGGTATCATTAACAAAGATGAGAAGGCATCACAATAATAATAAAGTCCAAGTTCTGTCTTCAAATATACGCAGGCAATTCCAACACTGCAAAATCAATAGCCTGGGCTTCACCCAGAAATGAAAGCAGCAGGGCAGAGATTACACTTCAGTGATATGAACAGACAGGACTGCAGCTCTGCCAGTCAGCTCGCCATCTGGGCTTGGATGGAGCAAGGAAATACAGTTTGGAGCATAAGCTATTTCCCCTAGCCACAAAAGAAACAGCTTCTCCTAGATCCTCCACAGTGGTAGATTTTAAGTACCTTTTAAACAAAATAAATGTATGGATCATAGCAGAGAACAGGGAGTGCAAGTGATACCTTCGTGCAAACTCTTCTCCTCTAAGAAGCAGCAGCTCTGGTTTCACTGAACCACTTAGCCCAGAAATAGATGGAAAATCAAGAAGGTAAGTTGAAGATCATCTATTCAATGATGTTAATTCAAAGTGATTCCACCAGCTTTTCAGCAGACCGAGAATCAACTGTACATATCTGCAAGTCAATATCAGCAAAAGCAGTATGAAACATCAGTGTTTTCCTGAGATATAATAAGGGGAATATGTATTGAGTAGTGGGCATAAGGAAAGCAGAGAGAGAGTTCAAATTATACATAATCCTTGATCATGCATATCATGGATGTATCCTGCACATTTTTGCAGCTTTCTTCTAATTCTATAGAATTTCATCTTCAAGGGCAGGGGGCAGGGTGGGGGATGGCAGCCCTAGGTCTCACAGCTACAGAAAAACCCTTTAAGTTGGAATCATGTTCAAAAAGCAAGCAAGAAATCTAGAGACGCAGAAAGATAGGAAATGAAAAGCTATGCTACTAATCACTTCTTGCATGAGCAACACATGAATTTGGAGGTGAGAGTTATTGCCCTACTCCTTTCACCACAGCCTGACACGTGAAATAAAAAAAGACAGAGGGAGGGACCAGAAGACCCAGTTGCGAACTAAACTGATAGACCACACCGTCAAACGATGAGAGATCTAGTCTCCTTGGGGCCAGAAGTGGTAACAATCATCATCTCCCCAGAATTTATCAACTGCAAGTCTTCCTTCTGTTAGATTCTCTCCACAAACTTCAGATGACATCACTGCATAAATTGCAATGGTCAGGTCTCCTTTCACAACCAGGAGGCCAAGAAACATGATACCTAAGGATTCAAGCCTAATTAAATTCATATTACTGCCAGGTTAAAAAAAAAAAAAAAAAAAATCCTGAGCCTATATATCATTACTAAGAGGGGTGCTAAGCTTGGATAGTTCATAACATGAATTATGACCTTCTGAACATATGTAGAGTCTGTTATGCAAGGAGCACAGAATAATTCAGCTTGGAAGGGACCTCAGGAGGTCTCTAGTCCAACCTCCTGCTGAAAGCAGGGCCAAGTCTGAGGTCAATTCCTGGAGACTGGCTTCATCTTCTTGATAACCTCCTTGTAAGCACTGGGAGCGGCTATTAGGTGGCCTCAAAGTCATCTCTTCTCCAGGTTGAACAAGTTGAATTCCCTCAGTCTTTCCTCACAGGACAAGTGCTTCAGCCCTCCACCATCTTTAAAGTAGTTGAACATTAGCTTCTAGATAGAAGTAGAGTACATGACAAATTCCTTCATTTATCCAGTAACAATTTAGGGAAGAAATACAACAGAATGGTTAGAAATGAGGTAAGATACACTTTTTGATAGTGGTACTAAGATCTATACTGGTGAAGTAAAATACCAAACTGCTATACTGAAAAATATTGCTATAGCATCTCATATAGGAGATAATTCATAAAATCACAGGGATATTCAAGTCAGAAGGAGCTAATCTAGTCCAATCTCCTTCCCAAAGCAAGGTCAGCTATAAAGTCAGGGTTTTAATTCTTCAGTCATCCATTATCACTGCCAGCAGATGAAGAATCCAACCTTATTTTCAAAAAAATCCATTTCCTGCTCACATTTCATTATAGGATTCTAAGAAATGAAAATATTTCATTATGAACATGGGAATTATAAGGCAAGAGGGAGGGGTAGCCATCTGTAGTAGAACACGCTGCTCCTGTTTACATTCATCTCATCAGTTTGTTTACAGTGAACCTTCCTGAACCTCTTCTTGCTAGATAGGATGCCTTCCTTTTGTGTTAAGCAGGCTTATGCTTAAAGTCAGAATGAGCAGATGGAAAGAAAAGTTTTAACAACAAGAGTGCTCTTCCATTGTACTTATGATGACAAAACAGTACAAAGTGTCAGCAGTAGGCAGAGTCTGCTGCCATCTACAATATTAGGTATATTGCTGGTTTTCTCAAATCCAGAGCAGGCTGTTTCTGAGCAACTTGAAACATGCAGAAAAGATTAAAAAAAAAAATGTTCAAGTGAGGACAAAATTCAGAGGAAGTATTTTATTCCATGGCTTATCCTTTTGTATATAATAAATATAAAAGAGGCAGTCAACCCTACAGCCTTGGTGCAGAGGTAGCGCACAAGTACAATTCACCTGCCTCTGCTCTTGCTGCTTTTCGGTCAGGGGCACCTTGGGCACAGGCAAGAGAGGGAATGAATGCCTCAAACAGGCAATTACAGCCTGCTTCTACCTGACCTCCTCAGTTTTAAATTCAGACACAGCAGTCTGCATAGCAGTTTCTGGGCTCTGCTTCTAGATCTTCCTTAACTCCTGGGATTGTTGAAGGACTCCTGGCAACACTTTGAGGAGCATCAAGGTCCCTGTTGCTGCCAGGAAAGGACAGTTACAGGAGGCTACAGCTTCTAGCAAGCTCTAGCAGCTTCTAACAAGATCTGTCAGCTGTTCTCAATTAAAGGGTGTTCTAGACTTAACCAGGAGATTAGGAAGGGTCAAGCACCCTTTCAGCAGGTACTAGAGAGAGGCCTAGAGCAGCAAAGTTTGTGCAGAAGGGCGCCAAAAAATTCTTTATGTGTGCCCACACAGCCACGGTGACTTGACATAGGGCACAATCCCCACTGCAGCAACTAGCCCTAGCATCCTCTTTGATGACGGAGGACTGCTTGGAAGAGACAGGATCCACCTAACTGAGTGGAGCAAAAGCATCTTTGCCAATGGACTGACCAGCTGGATGAGGAAAGCTTTAAACTAGGAAGAGGGAGGCCAGGAGAGATGGCAAAACCTGATACAGCAAAGAAGTGATAGATAAGTTGGCCATGCGCCCTTGTGGCAAAGGCAGCCAGCAGTCTCCTGGTTTGTGTTAGGAAGAGCATTGCCAGCAGGCTAAGGAAGGTGATTCTTCTCCTTCACTCAGCACTGGTTAAGCCATTGAGTGCTGGGTCCAGTCCTGGAATCCCCAGTACAAGGGAGACATGGACAATACTGCAGCAAGTCTATCGAAGAAAGCCATGAAGATGATTAAGGGACTGAAGAATCTGTTCTATAAGGAAAGGCTGAGAGAGCTGAGACTCTTCAAACTGGAGAAAAGAAGGTTCACATCTGATGGTGGGAGAAAAGAAGGTGGAGATAGACTCTTCTCAGTGGTACCAGACACAATTCCAAATATATGCAATACCATTTAACCATCAGAAAAATAAGAGAGGAAAAAAAAACTCCACATTTTTACTGTGAGGAATATTAAACAGTGGAACAATTTGCCCAGAGAGGCTGTAGAGTCTTGGTCCTCGGAGATATTCAAAATCAGATTTGACGCAGCCCTGAGCAACCTGCTCTAACTGACCTTGCTTGGAGCAGAGGGACTAGACTGGATGATCTCCATATGCCCCTTCCCACCTCAATGAGTCTGTGGTTCTGTGATTCATTTGGTCACCTTTGCAAACACATGATCAAAGTACAGGAGCATTTCATCGTGTCATGCATACACTTGTGGTCACTTAATGGGAATACTCATCTGTTTTAGCGACATTACAAGAGTGCATTCACATCCATAACAAAAGAGGATCATGACCTATAAGCCCTGGAGTACTGTAGGAACACATGTATGCCACACCGCACTGGAAACATTGGGAACTGCTGATGGAGTAGATCTTTTTATATAAAAGTCCTGAAGTGATAACAGAGATGTTATAATTAGCCATGGATTCAAAGCTATATTTGCTGGTAGTGGAACTCACAGGAAGAATTATTCTGATTTATAGTAATTTGCCACTGAGGGTTTCAGACTTCACCAAAAAAAAAATCTAATGAGTTCACAATATAACAGCAGAGATAAGGAAACTCCCCAGGAAGGTTTTCTGTATTGGAATATTTTTGCAATATTTTTGCATCCTTTCTCAATTCTGATTACATAGAAGACTGTACTTGCTAACAAAAGAATTAGGAAGATTGAAAATATATTCATTAGAACCAGGGATGAAAAAAAAATGGCTGTCCAGTTTGCAAAATATTTCTAGTTTTCAGAATTTCTTATTTCATACTGGTTTGAAACAAATACTTGAGGTTTTTTGTCTGTTTTTGGGGGTTTTGTGGAGGGTCTTGTGTGGGTTTTTTGTGTGATTGTCCTTTTATTTGGTAACTTTGTTTAGTTTGGGGTTTTTTGGTTTTTCCCTTTTTTTTTTTTTTTTAAGCCCCAAAAAGGAAAATCCCACTTCAGACCAATCCATTGACTCTGGCACCCACAAAGGAAAGCATAGATGGAGGTTCACTCTCCTGCTTTGAATTAAACAAAGCAGGGACTTGAAGTTTGGTCTCCAGAATCCCAGTCAATGCTTTATGGGCTAATCCAGTGGATTAAGCAACACAAAATGCTATGGGGCTAATATGACTTTACTATCCCTTTACAATACCAAGCATTAAAATAAACCAGAGCTCTAAGTTTCACACACTTTATCTTCTTAGCAGACAATAACCACTATCATTTTTAACATTTTATGGAAAACAGAAAAATAGGCAAACAAGAAGCTGAAATCTAAAGGGAGGCATTTCTAGATGGGGGTTTGTTTGGTTTATGGGGAACCTTTCCTACTACCAAGCACATTGCACAACATGATTACAGTGTTAGCAGAAGTCCTTTTTAGGGGAGCAAGGCAATCTGTGGGATGAATTAGGTTAATTTGAAGAACAACAACAACAACAGAAAGACAAAATAAGAACCACCACCACAAAATCAAAAAGTTAAAAAAACATAATACCTGTTTGCGAATGTTATACCACCACCTTGCAGTTATATGATATATATACACATACCTGCACACATGCACAGCAACATGTGATATCACAGCTCTTTGCATAAACACACCAAAGCTCATTTTAAACTAACTAGATAATTGTTGCTATTGTCATAATCACAGCAGCTCGGTGCAGACTGGAAGACCTACTTGAGAAGCTTACTCAAGACCCTTTGGTAACCCCTACTAAGACCTATGCTTCCAAAGCAATACTAATAGCAATATTTGAAATAGAAAGTTTAAAACTACCCTCATATTCAATACCACTGGAAAAATATTCTCTAACACGTAAGTCATCCATGGACAAAGAACGGGAGCAGACTATTAAGCTGCCAAAGAGGTATAAACTTACACTGCTTTTATAATCACCTAAGAAACACCTATCTGCATCTTTGTTGAAAGGTTTACATCACAATGTTTCAGAAGACACAGTTTTTCCTCACTAAGAAGCGGCCGTGGCAGGGATTATAGAGCATAGAAGAGTGAGACATTCATTTCAGACAACTCAGGCTTGTTAACCAAAACATCCTTTAGGATGCCTTCTTACTCCAACTCTCTGATCAGTCTCTGTCTGTCCCCCAAGTCTAGGTTAACCAAAGCCCAGAAGTATCTTGAGGGATCCCAGGATACAGCAGGAGCTACGAAATTCAAGCTCTTCAATCTAGCCTTCCTCCAGAAAGGAGAGAGGTAAATAGACTGACATCTAATTGTTTCAACCACTGTGTTGTTTAATCACCAATTAGACCTCATTTCTCATCTGCTGAGTTCAACCTATCGATTTCCAGTCACGCGCTCTCCTTGTTTACTGTAAAGAAGCACCTCCTCTCTGCTCAGAAAGAGCAGCAGTGTGTGGGCTCCACTCGTGCCCCGAGGCCGCTGGCTGTGTGCCCGCTCCAGCGCAGCACCCGGCAGCCCCTCAGCGCACAGCTCTGCCCACGCCTGGGCGGCCACCCCAGGAGCAGGACGTTTCATTGCAGATGTAGCTGCTCTAACAGGTCGGAAAGCTTCAGGCTGAAGCTGGCTCAGAGCAGACATCTGACTCTGCAGATACTACAGTTGAAAGCAGCCCTTGGGTCGTGCCTGCAGAGCACTCTGCTCATGTTAGTTCTCTAACTTTTTCAGACTTTTCTTAGAATAATTTTACATAACAGGTTGGGATGGCACTTGAGGTAGATACAGCTACATACCCACTTATATAGGGATTGGAAAGATGCCTCTGTGCAGCATAAGTACCAAACTAAAAGCAACATTCATTTTCAGTAACTGGCTGTTAGCTGTTCTGGGCTGAATGTATTTTTAGCACTGTTTCAGTATTCCTGATGCTGAGACACCTTCCTGATAAAGGTTTATTAAAATCATTGTTTCCACAAAATGTTTCTGCTTCAACAAAACAGTATTTCCTGACCAAAAAAAAAAAAAAAAAGTAGTGCATCCAGTAATGCTGAACAGTTCTACCAGTTTCTTAAAATAAGCAAGAACATCAGTATCAGAAACAGTGAACTGCAGTCATAAGCATAGTAGAGGCAGGAAAAAAAGCCAAGAGTAACAACGTAGCCCACAAATGAAACTCAGAAAAAGGCTTGCATTTATTGTCTGGCTATTTTACATGCTAACCAATATAAACCTACTAATGTTGCAAGACATTAAGCCATCACAACTACGTAGTGTACACTTTCCTGTTGCAGAGAACTGAATGGGTCATTCTTATCTATGTCTTCACAGTTTATATAGCTTATTGATACTATGAGATCAAATTTTGAGTGAAAGAAAGGTCTGTCAACTTGTGGAAAGAAACGTATAACAAAGCTATGCTTCTGTTAGTTTATCTGCGTCTATCAATCTGATTACTTCTAAGCTTTCTAAACTATTCAGAATGAAAAACTCTGTTAGAATTAGGAGTTATTCTTATACCCTTCTAATGTGTTTAACATGACAGATCATTACAGAATTCAAACACTTTGGCAAACATATATTCCTGGCAGGGAAATGGACATTAACATGGCAGAAAAAGCAGTTTCTCATGCTCAGAAGACACTCCAGGGGCCTGTCCTGGAATAGAGCTTTACCTCTGGACAGTCTTAAGTCAGATAAAACCAGCTGAAAGAAATAAATAAGAATGTTGGAGAATAGAAATTTTAACAGTTCCTATGAACAATCAAAAAAATTGCAAACCTACCATCACAGATAGCTGTAGAGACAGAGGCTGATTAATGAAAAAATATAGCATCTGATCCTCTGGCAAGATGCTGAAAAGCAAAATCCATTTATTTAGAAGAACAAGATGACAATGATACAATCTGTTTAGAACAAGAATGCAATTTTCAGTTGCATGTCCACTTTCAGCAAGTGCATTTGCTGGGGGAAAAACAGGAATCGAATCACACTTGCTGCTAAATACATATTTAATTGCTTATGGTTTTTTTATATTTTGTTTTGCACCAGACTGTTTACTCTGCTCATGATGATGTGGAATTAGTGTTGCAAAGTTTTCTGCTTCCCTTCATCAGTCTTAAAGTGCCCCCTAGTGCACACTCAGCAAATAGCCCAACCTCATAAAGCAGTGCCAGGGCTTGGTACAGAGAATATTCTGGCAGATTTTATTTCGTGTGAAAACATTTCATTACCTCCCTCCAGACGATTTCATCAAATTTTAGTGGCTGAAGTGGATTCTGCATCTCTGGGAGCGTGAATCTGTAAAAGTGAATCCAGTAAGGTCCTAGGTTGATGTAACACAAGACGTAGCACTACTCCTCTCCAGCCCTCTAACCCACACAGCTCTGACAGAGGAGTTCTTATTGCAGAGGCTGGAGCACCCTGGTACCAGCTTTTGGCACCAGCTTCCACCCACCAGGACACTTTCAGTGCCACCAGCCGGACACAGCAGAACCAGACCCTGCACAGAGGCTGTCACCCCTCCCCACCGGGACATCCAGAGTCCAGACCTTCTTTCCTCTGCTCAGCAAGAAAGGACCCTGTGACTGTGTTTAGATTTAGCAAAACGTAAGGAATGTGTTTACCTCTTCCGAGGCTTTGGTAGAAGTGTTAGGGCCTGATATCCATTCATAGGGTTACAGCTGGCTGCACCAGTGTGAGCAGCTGCAGCTGTAGATATAGCTGAAAACTGCAGTTGTTTAACCACATGCAGATATAGCATTTTACATCATTGTAACAGTCTGTGTTTTCCTCAGAGGTGAACAAATCACCAGCACTCCGTGACACAATGAAAGGAAAAAAAAAAAATAAAAAAGAAGAGGGATTTGGATTTTCCTTTTTTTTTTTTAATCATATAAATAAAGAGATATGACTTACCCAAAAGACTACCAAGAATTACACGAAAAATCTGAAATTATCTGAGCTTTTGGATACCTGACTTCTGCTTGAACCACAGGCTTCTCCCTCCCTTCCAAAACGGAGTACATCTGAAATAAGCTCTGATTTTCACTCCCTGATAATCTTAACACTGCAGTAGTATGAAAGAGCTTGATTTTCAGATGCTTGAATATTACCCCTGATGTACAGGGATCTACCTGTCCTTTGTGATATGTTGTGATAAGCTAATTTCTTCTGCAGGGCTTTCCTGAAAAGAAATTGTACTGCAGTATGGAAGTCAAATGGAAATAAATTGCTACAATATTTTCAGTTGCACAACAAAAACAATAACAAAAAAAGTGTCCTTCAGTCTGTACTACCATATGACCACATATAAACCCAAGAACAATTGAGGATCAATAAACGTATTCAGCCAGCAAATCCCAGTGATAAAATGTCCTTACCATTAGGGTAGCATCATCTGTGGTATGGCTTCTAACTGTTTTTCCCATCCCTCTCCCACAGAAATCACTTCAATCTTGCCTGTTTAGATATTTAGTGTTTACACTGATGAGAAGAATACAAATTCCTAGACAGAAGACACTGCACATACACATCAAGAATATTTTAATTCTTCTCAGATTTCTCTTCTCTTTGGCATTAAATCAGAGTTCATACTATGACTCCACATTTTGGGGTTTTATTAATATGTGTCTAGTTACTTAGAGAGCTATTTTGACATTATTCCTACTTGGGTTGTGTTAAAAGATTTTCAACAGCTGTTCCAGATTAGTGTAAGAATTGATTTCACATCCATTTTATCATCAGAATTAATGAAGAGAAAGAAGCATCTAACTTGCTGTGTGGTCCATGGCAAGTGGTTTTGTTTCTCTGCTTGAGTTTCTACATCTGTACCTCCTTCACAGAGACTTATAAGGAATCATTTTTTGACATTCATACAGTACTAATAAAAAAAAAAAAAAACTGAGAAAATACTCAACAGCATTCTTATATGCATCTTTTAGTGGTGTATTTAAAATTTGTCTAGTGAAGATTCCAAGTATTTTAAAATGTCATCAGATAATAAGACCCAGAAGATCATTGGTCCATCTGGCCAAACCAAGACAATAAGACTTTGTACTACAAGATTTGAAAACACCCTATCATGCCACAGCAAGAAGTGCTATACAGTAATGAATTTATTTATATTTGCCACAAGCAGCTTGTTCTCTCATTCTCTTCCCTGTAACCAAATTATATATGCAAAGTACGCTCCGGTAGGATTGTGTTTCCCTGCATAAATATATACATGCTGCTCTGTTCATCTATCAGAGAAGTCAAGGTCAAAAAAAGTACACTTTCTCTTCGAAGCAGCAACTCCCACTGTGTTTCCTATAGGAGATTATTCAAAAACCTTTGCTGAAATAGACCTTAATTTCATACTGAAGAGCAACGCTTACCTGGAGAGCCAAAGTGTCTATGTCTGAAAGCTTTCATCTGAAACTTGTACTTGGTGGAGTGCTGAATGGACCCAGATTTAAGCACCTTCAAGGAACTCCTCTTGGGGGCATTCAAATCGGGTCACATAGACTGGAAACAGAATCACTGAAATGTTATTTGTAAAAGACCTCCAAAGCTCTCCAGTCCGGTCTTGCCTTCCAAGTGAGATTATCAGCAGAACTGAATCAGGTGATCCATAGAAAATCCCCAAAGATGGTCACTTGGTTGGGTGCTGCACTGCATTTCTGGGAAGAAAGGGTGGCTAACCTGACCCTCCCTGTGCAGAAACGGTGGCCGGTGTCCCTTGTTATATCATCTGCACCTTCTGAGGAACATTTGGTACTCTCATTTTCATAACTCCCAGTCTTAAAGTAGTTGTAGACATCTACTAGATCACTGACTTATTGAAGAAAGACTTATTGAAACATGACTGTGTTCAGAGCTAAAACTTCCTAAGCCACTGTGTTACACATCTAAACATGGTGTAGTGCTGTAGACTCCAAATCTGTGGCTAAGACATGGTCTGCTGGACAGGACAGGACAGTACAGGGAATGAATGACAGAGGGTCTTCCAGATGCTCTTATGCAAGAACTCACACAGAGAATTTATCCTTCCCACAGAGAATACCATACTGTGGCTGAAAATACCTCAAAGAACAGTTTAGGTCTACACCAAAACCCTTGCACGTGTCTTGTTTAAATTTCATATAGTCATGTTTTCAGCACCTACCTTTGGATCATTTTTATGGGTCATATCACCTTACAGAGCTGAACAATGCACTCCAGCATGCATTAAATTGTTCAAATCTTAGCTCAGCTCTTTCTAAATGTTGTCAGGTTGCATAATGCCACAGTCAACTAGAGCATCCTCATGGATCTTCATAATATCTCCATCTAAACTTAAAGTAGGTCTAGAAGAGGACTGACCCTCCTGAGAGGACTGAGCCACGTGACAGATCAGTTAGCCAAAGCATAGTGCTTTTGACATAAATGTTTGACTTGGAGCAAATATATACAAGTTCTGGATTTACAAGCAAAATCTAAAGTGGACACATCAACAGGGTAGCCACAGACACAATTTCATTATCAAACTGAAATGCTAGAAATTAAAATGTGGAGTATATTTCTAATGTATATTCTACTGTTTATACTCTAGCTCAAAGCAAGACCAGTACTGTCTGGCCTGCAAAGTGGACCTCAAATACCATCTAAGGCTGAGGCTAACATAGGAGCTCCTTCTTGCATCTCTTACGTCAGTCACTTCATTTCCAGCCACTGGTCTAAAAATTGCCTTTTTATCCCTGGACATTTTGACTTAGGAAAACCACTCAAGTAGCTTTAGAATCGTGTCAGCTCCCCTCTAGCCTGAGCTACATCATATTTTCCTCAGTCAGACCTATTTCATCCAACGCACTAAGTTCACTGGTTGTTTTGACATCTGCCTTCAGAGAGCCATGCCTTTCCAATATGGCAACAAACAAAAAAAAAAAAGTCACAGACTCTGACAAGCAGCAAACTTGTGAAAGAAGCTGGGACGAGATTTATTATAGACAATATGTCTCAAAATTTCATGTAAGAGTTGAAAGATGGGTTTCTACTTAGAAGTTGTATGGTCCAATTCATAGTTGCTGTTCTGTAATTCTACATGTGAATGCAAACAAATGAGAAAACATCTTACTTTTCTCTTCGAAAAGAAAACAGTTTAATTCTGGATTTGAAAGTTTTCTGGCTGCCCAGAGGCAGTGATAAAACTTACTATCTACCCTACCTGCCAATATTTGTGTGCAGATAACTCATCTAGCATCACAAACGTCTTGGCTTTGTTTTAATCTAGCAACTGTTCCTGAGGATTTCCATCACTTTTACAAAAATGTGAATGTTATCCATGTACTGTTGCACATCAGCAACATTTTCCAATGTCTTTCTCCAATAAATCCGTACAGAAGACCACAGCAGGAAATTCTACACGCCCCATTGGGTTTGCAATCATTAAATACAAAACATCCTAATGAAAGGCAGTTTACAGTACCAGCAAAGAACTTTTCGCACATTGACAACCAGTTTCTCAGCTTTCGAAAGCCACATAAAAAGGCTTCCAGCTGCCATACAATATTTGCAACCAAACAAAAACTAATGCTTGGCAAATGTCTTTGCAAAATATGACTACAGAAAATAATAAAGTGGTTAAAAATGGAGCCACACCAACAGGAAAAACAAACATTAAAACAATGCTTTTTAGCCTCCTTTCCCATTTCAAGTTGATATGACTCACTCTTCCACATCATTCTCCCGCCTGCGCAAACTTTGAGGCAATATATCAGTTTCCAGTCCTTCAGCACAGCCAAATATGATAACAACTGTTCTGGATGCAGCAAAATCTCACGTATCTCAGCATTCAATAGTACACAACCCCCATTCAGTTCAGCGGAAGCCTAGTGCAGGCTGCCATGTTAGTATTTTGACATTCTACTATGTTTTTAATAAAATTATGATAAATTCATGAGTGAATCTAATTTCAAAAACCTGACCAAGGCAGGGGAGTACAGATTCTCAAGGCTTTTGCCTTCCCATCTCCCTTGGCTGCACATGGACCCGTGACAGCCCACAGGGCAGCAGGACCCTGGTTACGATCTGGACGTCAGCAACAGAGAAGAAGCTCGTCAAGTGTTCACTTTTCACTCTTTTTTGACTACAGGAGGAAATCAGCAAAGCAGATGATGGCATTGACCCCCTCCAATACAGCTAGAAGAGGCGGTCAGACCTGCACCCAGAGGAGGGGCACCAAGCGGTGAGTGAGGCCAGTGAAGTTGAATGGGGAGCATTCGAGGTTGTTTTAGGTTGGGCAGCAGCAGGAACCATGCTTGGCAATGCACCAAGGTACAAATCCAACCTGAAAGAGTAACAAAAGAGGCAGGTGATTTGACTCAACATCAAAGGCTTTATCAACCCCCCCCCCCATCCAAACCCTACTCAAGAAGTATCTCAGCATTTAAGAAAGAAAATCCATATACTTGTGGAATGAGTCCTTGTGGGAGCGAGACTATGGTGCCGTGCTCTCAGTAAAGATTGATCCTCCCAGCCAAAGCCTGTATTCCCAGAGAGCAAACTGCAACTTTCTCAGAGAAGACGTTGAGTTTGCAACTATGTGATGTGACTTAATACACACCCGAAGGGGACGGCACGCATCTGACCTATTTTAAAACACAAAGTATGGAAACAACACTCAGCAAGAAAATATGAGCTCTTCTTGCAAGTGCAGGCAGGCCAAAGCAGCCCAATTATTTACCATCCAAGATGCTAAGGAGGAAAATAAGTCTCTCAGCTTCCAGCATTGTTACAGTATCTCAGAAATATTCATGTCTCTAATTACTAGATGATGTTAGTAATACCCTTCACTAACGCTCTCCTCTTCTTTTTTTCCCTGTTTATCAACAAGCTCAAACTACAAATCTCATTAACTGAACCCATTTAATACAGTAAGGTCTTTGCCTAGATTGTGTTACATTATATCTTTATTTACTTTGGAAATAAGAAATATATTAATTAGATGGGATCAGAAAAATGCAATGCTAGGAAGAAATAAAGGGACAAATGTGTGTTTAACTTTCAGCTGAGTTTTAATTTTGTAGTTCCACAAAACAGGCTTTTTCTGCTCTTTCCATGAAAGCAAGCAAAAATATCACTAACGCAGAAATAGTGCATTGCGAAGACAAAAAAAAAAAAAATTCCCTATTTCTTTAAGCCTGCCCCCAAGAACTCCACATTAGAAAAATATTTCACTCAAACACCTCTTTTCCTCATCGTATTTTTTAACACAGGGAACAAAAATTGTTCTGTGGTGCATTTGTAACTTGCACCTAAAAAAAAAAAAAAAAAAAAAAAATCAATGGCAATGTGTTCTTTCTTTTCTCCTTTGCAAAGCAACTTGTGCAAGAATCACCTTTCAGCATATCTGCTAAGTTTTTCGGCCTGGTCATTAAAAAAAAATAAAATAACAAAAAAAAATAAAAATGGCAAGATAAAAACACAGATGTGTAACACTGGAAATGCCTAAGGTAGCAAGAGCCAGCCAGGAGTCTGCCTGCAGTGACATCTATGAAGATGTCCTTTCATAAAACTGAAATGTTTGCTCCCACTCATCACTGATTTTTAGTAAGATCCATTGGCTGAGACAGCTATTCATGCAGAGCAGCTATGATCCCCTCAGACTTTCACTGACCTTCAGGGAATAAAAAAGAAAGGAGCTGATTCCAGTTCCTGGAAGGAGGAGGGAGAAAGGCAAGGCCTCTCTCACAGGGTGAAGGTAAATACTTCAACAGAAAGAGCTCTGATGTTATAAAATAATTCCTAACAGCAGGGACGAAGGCATCAAATCAACTGCTGTCATTTTAAATATTTCCTACAAAGGAGGAAATATGCTTTACTGCAACGAGATATCCCGTAGCGGATTTTTATGTAGCATGCTCAAGAATTAATCTCTACGTTCAACCCCGCGCTATTACTGCTGAGTCAGCACCATTCTTTTAAATGACCTGATTCTGTAATCCCATTATTAATATCATGAAAATGACTTTCCTCTTTGCTGCTTTGTGCTATCAATGGAAAGCCGCAGAACTAAAATGCATTAGCTCTCACAGGTCTCCTCTAGGATTATTTGCATCAATACAAACTGAATTAATCACGGAGACATTTGAATAATCACCACTCACATCCTAGTGCCACAGCTATGGCAGGAGCTGTGGTTCACTTCTGTAAAATGTTGCATTTTATTTGTGTTATTGTCATCTGAACCATGCATATTTTATCATTGTCTAACAGGATGATATCTTGCAATCTACATTGTTATTCCTTTCTTATTTCTTGTCATATTATAGATACGCTGTCTGCTTTATGTTCCCTAATCAGCTAGTTTATATTTTTAAGTGGCACATGCCTAAATTTATGCATTGGAAGAGGGGAATTCATTACAAGAAATAAACATTAGAAATACCAGCATAATGGAGACCTCCTTTATTTTTGCAAGACATAGATTCAATTTTTGATTTGCAGTGTATAGCTACAGCTTTTAACTACAAAGAGGAGAGAGTCTACTAGATTACCAGAGGATTGCTTTGATGGCCAGTGAAGTTTCATGCTTATTTCTGAGCAGTGCTATAATTCAAGTGGACTGTAAATGTGAAGAGTAAAGTGTTTTAGAAAAAAGATACCCATGCTAAAATTGGCCAGTTCTAGCGCAACTGACTTGGTAACCAATGGGTTCAAGGCCATTTGTGGAGCCTGTTCAGCAACCTAAACTCTAAAGACTTCTGCATTTGTAGCAACATATTAGTAAGCATTTTAAGTGCCAACGAGCCTTAGGTAACCAGAGTCAGAACTCTGATAAAAGTGTTGTACAGTTTGTCAGCATATTTATTCTGTAAAACAAATTTAAAAAATAAGAAGCTTCATAAAACGAAAGCAACCAAAATTCTCACAAGTCAAAGGACACATTAGGAGCTTGTCAAATGTTGTGATACACTGATGAATAAAATTTCATCTCCCTCAAAAATAATTCATAAATGCGTATGAAAGAGATGCAATAGGCACAATGATGGTGATAACAAGCAGTGCTACACACACACAAAAGCAGGAGTCAAAGAAATGACTTGTACTGAAAATGATCATAGAAAAATACATTATGTCACTGTTAAACATGGTTGAAGCAAATTTTCAGCTGTGAAAGATATCATTATCAAAGAGAATTCAGAATAACTAGAGTGCCTCACTGTTGCCATGGGCTCTAGAAGAGCCCTGTCCTGTCGGTTGTGCCCAACATTTTTCTGAGCCTTTCCCACTTCCAGGCCACTTGTCGCAGTGGTGTTGCAACATGAGTACAACTTCCCGGAGACACAAAATTTCATGATGCAAACACTCTCTAGGCAGAAGTAATGAAAGAATCACCACCCCAGAAATAATAAAACTGGAATAGCAAAAAGTAGCAGTGTATCAAAAACATACAACCAAAACAAACATCGACTTTCAGTGGAGTAAACATACTCATCTCTGCCTGAAAAGAGGCAAGACCTCTTGTTCATGAGGGGCAAGGCCTTTGATGGAAGTATAACAGCCAATTTACACAAACATTTGAATGACCTATTTCCTCATTAATTTTCTTCCAAAATATTTTTTCTTCTTTGTATGTGGAAAACAATGCTTCACAAAAGTCCACACAGGGAAAAAAAATAAAGTATTTAATCCTACCCTGTTACCGCACAGCTTCAGTTACCATAACAACTTGCTGTAGCTCTTCCCACAATAGGCTTAGAGCAGCTTGTCCACAAAACCATTTTGTGACTTGAGCTACCGTTAGTATACTATTTCACATCCATGCAGTCTCTCTGTTGCCAAGAGTAAAACCTATTTTATTTTAAGTGTAAACATAATTCACAATATTTTTAGATTTCATGGCTAGAAAAGTCATACTACAGGAAATCAGGAAATGTTAGTAATCACATCACTTATCACTCAATGTGGCACTGAATTCATCATTTAAAAAAAAATCAGCTTTTTGCTACTGGTGCTCATCAGATGTTTCAGTATTTCACTGTGCATATAGCAGGAAATAGTATTTTAAATACATATGTGAATTTGTAGTTGTATCATCGGTCATCTCATCAGTTCATTTACAACAAATCTGTAGCTCTTTCATTTATATATTTTTAAATTAAATGTTATTTAAGCCTGCATTATATAACAATTCTTTCTCAGGGATCTGTCACTACTGTTCTTTGAGAAAGTATTGCAGCTATGAAGAAAGACTGTGAAAACAGCCAAAATCCTGTAGGTAAAGTTGGAAACAAGGTGCTCAATTCAGGGCACTTTTTTTTTTTTTAGCTCCATTTCACAATACAGACATTCTTACATGTAATTTATTATTAAACATCAGTTTCCCTCAGCCTGATATCGGTAGGAATTGTTTGTACAGTAGCTAAGATGAGATTTGATGTCAAAGTACTTGGTTTGAAAAGAGGATCCTCAAAAATATCTTTTGGATATTTTGAGCTCTAATTATTCTTTAATGAAATCACGCTGTCTTTTCAAGATAATTATTCACAATGCCTTAGTGCAAGGGAAATTGTGTACACCCAGCCTAGCCTGCTATTTGGTGTTTCCAGTGGAGCACGTTGGAGCAAAGTGCTGGACAAATGCAACTCTCAAACATTCCAGGTCTTCTAGACACCTCCTACTGGCAGGGAAGACAAAACATTAAACTAAAAGCTCCAGAATTTTCTCTCCTGAGGGAGAAAATAAACACTTTTCTCTACAGGACAAATCTAAATGCAGACAGCTCCAAATTTTTCATTCTGTAGGAAGTCTTAAAACCTCCTTTTAAGCAGGTCATGAACAGGAACTCATAACTTTGCACCTATAGCTGATGGTCAAGATCCATCCACATTTGCAATAAAAATTTCTTCCTCCAGCTCAGCCCCTTGAGGCAGGCTATGCTCCAATCCTGCATTTGGTTTTGGTGCAGCAAGACTAACAAACCCTTATCGATAACAGGCACCTGCTCGTTAGATGCAAGACCCGACCGCATCTCAAAGGAGCAAAGGAGTGGTGCCCTCTCTAACACTACAGGGCAAATATCACACGATCTGTGTGCAAGTCTCTGCACTGGATAGTGCCTGCTTCCCCGTGTGAGGGAATTCTCCAACACTCACCAATTTACATCTGCATGTGGGAACCAGGGTGAAGGTGGGCAGTGGTCCTGACTTACAGAGAAGAAAAATCCCCACAGTTCTACTGGTTTTCTGTGCAAATTTCTATACTAAGACATTTTAACCATCTTGTCAACCTTTTGTAATTGCTTCGTTTCCTTTTAAAATGCATTTCTTAATCTAAATCCTCCCTCACTGAAGTTTATTTCTATCTAAATCATGTGTATCTGCAAAGTTCTTCGAGGTCTTCAGAGTCAAGGTATGTTATTTTGTGAAGCTTGATGTTTAAAGCATTCCTAAACCAAAATAAACAACTTGACATATTTGGACTTAATTTGATGTGTAAAGACCATTATTATCTAGTTAGCAATTTCCTCTCAGTTGTACATCTTTTAAAAAGATCATTAAGGGGAAAATTCTGCAGTGTTACAGGCAACACATAGAAGTCATTAGCTAACACAGTATCTATCCTTACCTATGGATAGAATTTTGTCCATTAAATTAACAAGTTATGAATGGCAGCAAGAATTTTTGCATGTAGGCGTGCTAAGTGGTTCTAGTCTAATTGAATCACATTTCCTGACCAGAAATGGCAGGCTAGCAAACATTACTTCGCTGATGTCAGCTCAGCTCTGACATCAGTTAAGTCCTTTCTGCAAACTTACAAAGGACAGGTAAGTATAATGAGCAGACTTTTATTTCAGACCATTAAAATGCCGGAGATTGCATTGTCAAATAAAATCAGCAAAATTGATATGAAAAGCAATTATTTCCAACTTTAAATATTACAACGAAGAAATGTAAACTAAAATAAAAGTGTACTTGAAGTTTCCTTGGAAAAACAGCAATATCAAATTCTTGGAAATTCATTAATCTGTACATGGTCCAGCTTAATATTGCAATTTCTTCAACCTGCATAACTAAACAGCCCTCTGTGGAGGGAGATGAAACGTACAGGATAAAGAAGTGGTGATGAAATAACAGCAGTACAAACTGAAGTTTAGCAGAGCCTTACAATTCTAGTTACTCCCGTGGTCAAGTTAATAGGCTTTTTACTGTACACAAACTAATGGGGTTTTTTTTCTTTTAAAAGACAGACGTATGATCCATGGTAATCACTAACCACTAGGCAGTCTATTTAGCCAAGGGAACAAATAAACACTCCTTTAGGAACACACTGCAAAAACCAAAGCTGTTGTCCAAGACTTTGCTTTGTAAGAGACGGCCTGAGAACCACCTGCAGGCAGGGTGAGAAGGAACTCCCTGAGGCTTTAGTGAAAATAAAAAAAACCCATAAAATAAAATAAATGGGAGCTGTGAGGTTCTGGCACAAGGAATGGTGGAAGCTCAAGAGAATTTTAGTTAGCTGTAGTCTTAGAAGATTTGGAAACATGCAAACACAGAAATTGCTTCTTGTCCAGGAAAGCTATACTTTCATACATGTTCTTCATATATCTGTCATACATACAAAAAGAATAGTGCCAGGGAAATTACTGCCTCATCTCAACCCTCCTCTGAACAAGCCTCAGTGTAGTCAATCATTTCAAAGAGCAAGAATGCTAAAGGCATTCACATCCTGAGATACTATAACAGCTAGACATTTACAAAAGATATTAAGAACCAGGTGCAAAGCCACATGCAAGGATAGGTGCAAAGTCTGCTCTATTGCCATAACATGAAAAATATGTTTGACTAAGTGAGCTTATCCTTCATGTTCTTCTAAACACAGGCTTCATGCTATATCTCTTAAAAAGCAGCTGGATATTGCACCAATTCATAATACTGTGAGTAGCACCACTTGCAAATTACTTCCAAGGAAATGAATACTTAGGAATTTGTCAGAGACCTGATTAGATGGTGAAATGAATCAGTGTTAGAACTGCAATAGACTTTGATCAGTTTAAAAATGGCTTGTTTGAACATTTGAAATCATTATCAAGGTGCAAATGGGAGTGATACAACAGTGTTGAGAGCAATTAGATTGGAGTTCATTTTGTAGTGTCTATTGAGTACATTATTTTTATCTGGTTTAGAAACATTATAATACTTGCATAATAGATGTGACACCCATTCTCCTTGAACATTGATATAGATGTCTTTTCAGTAACATTCATACATGTGAAAGCAGCAGTAAAAATAGTATTTGCTCATAACTTGATCTTTCTCTGAGAGAAAGCTGGAGATTTCAGTGGATCAAATGCTTATTCTGCCTTTAGACATTTATCCAAAGATCTACTAAAGTGATCAACTCAGACGGAAATGAAACTTTAAGACCTAGATCTACAAGGTATTTAGATTGAATTGGTTTAGAAAAATCTAACTGCACGTATTAAATAGAATGCAACTTCCTTACAAAATACAATTAGTCTGCAAGTTATACCTCCAGTTTGTCCCAAAATGTACAGTATTACTTTTAAAATAAAGCCAAGTAAAATTAACATGCTTCAGAGAGATTCCATTCAGGATATGCAGCGATTGAAGTCCCATAGTTCTCTGTTATTTATCAAATTAGTTCCGTATTTTTAATGTGAAATTGTTGTGGCTGCCTCCCTGCCCTCTTCTCAGCAGTCCTGTTTCCTTCTCCAACAACAAAAACTTAAATGTCTCTTATATTACTTTGCAGCAAAGAACAGTTGGGAAACATAACTGTTTTAATGGTAGCCTATAGACAAATACACATATTGCCTGTAGTGGTCTGAAAATCAAGACAGATAGCTCAAGAAGTGACTCACTGATGGACAACAGGGTTTTCAAAATCTTATTGTTCCACATAGTTTAATACCTTCTTTCATTAGAGTAGATCACATTAAGGGTCTGATGCAAACCATTTCAAAATCAACAGTAGTCTTTCTGTGGCTATTAGTAAGCTTTGGATCAGACACCTAGCATGGAAGTCTATATACATGGAATGAAAAGTGTCATTTAGAAACCAGTAGTAGGACTGCCTCCAAGTGATTTATGTGCAAAAGAAAAAACACATAGAAACAGAGTAGTAAATGCACAGGGGGTTTCGTTTTTTACCTAATGGTTGTCTTCACCTTGAGGCGTTTCTAATACACAACACTTACTGTGAAATGGACCATTTCAGTCTTTCCTCACAGTACCTATATTTGAGGTATGGAATTAATTTTGTCTTCATTTATATATGTCCTGGTTTCAGCTGGGATGGAGTTAAATTTCTTCCTAGTAGCTGATATAGTTCTGTGGTTTGGATTTGGTATGAGGATAATGTTGATAACACTGATGTTTTAGGGATGTTTGAGTTTTTGCTAAGCAGTCAAGGACTTTTCAGCATCTCATACTGGCCTGCCAATGAAAAGACAGGGAGTGCACAAAAGGTTGGGAGGAGACACAGCTGTGACAGCTGACCCCAAGTGACCGAAGGGATATTTCATTCCATGACATCAGGCTCAGCATATATTTTGGGGAAAGAAGGAGGAAGGGGAGGACGTTTGGAGTGATGCTGTTTGTCTTCCCAAGTAACCTTTACACATGGAGCCCAGCTTTCCTGGAGGTGGCTGAACAGCTGCCTGCCCATGCTTTGCATTGTTCGCATGCTGCTATACTTATTAAACTGTCTTTATCTCAACCCATGAGTTTTCTCACTTTTACTCCTCTGATTCTCTCCCCCATCCCACCAGAGTGGAGAGTCAGTGAGCAGCTGTGTGGTGTTTAGCTGCTGGCTGGTGTTAAACCACAACAATAAACAAAAAATTGAGGCACTTAAATATGCTCATAACAGAAAAACTGTGACAGTTCTTTACTAAGCGAAAACACGAATTTCATATAACCAACTTTTTAATCTCCACCTTTTAAGTCTCTTACTTACTCAGGAACTGCTGTGATATTTGTCTCTGTACCATTCCTAGTTAAAAAAATACAGCTTCCTTCAAGGAAGCATCAGGAGTTCAGACAAGTGGCACAAGCATGTTCCACAGTGGCTCTAGATGGGGACTCATTTCAAGTCAGAGGATAATTGCCTGCTCCTCAAAGTCCTGCTTCAAGCTCCACAAGCAGATTTTGTTGTTCCTAGAGCAGCACTGACACGGGAATCTGCTGTGGTACATAACTGGAGCACGCATAGCAGCTCTGCTAACAGGTTGGAGGAAAGCAGAGTATACACAGTAACCTTCGCTATTTAATGTTGCAAAAGCTCCTCATCTGCCAGATAATTTATGCCTTTTACTGAAGACAAATCCTTAGAACAAACATATTAACTATATACAGAATCAGTTTCAAATAAATGACTACTTCTGCCCCTATGCCAAGTTTTCACTCAGGAGCTTAAACTTTTGGCAAATCAACAACTGCTGTTCCCCTCGTTATCACTGCACAGCTTTCAAACTATTACTTCTCCTTCAAATCCTTTCTAAAAACTCATCTTGCTTAAGCATGTGATTGTGGGAGACTAAGTCCATGAACTTTTACTAAGCTTCATTCCTTCTGCTTTTTCAGTCAGGTATTTTATAAGAGCCACACAGCATGGTTTTGGTAATATATTTTGTAAAGCACAGAGTACACCAATAATCAGTAAAATTATTAATAAGAGGTTAAGAAACAGAGTCAAGCTAATCAGAAAAAAAAAAAATTCCCCAGCATCATAGGTATTTCCAATATTTTTGGTTATTGGTTTTCCCTCTGGGAGGACATGGCAACATGGAAGGCAGAGCAAAGCAAGGCAATTCAGCTCCTGAGTTACCTCTAGTTGCCATGAGGCAGCTAAGAACAACAAGATTAAGTGGAATCAACCCAAAACATTTTAACTATGAATTATTTTTCTGAAGTAAAATGTTTCATTCTGCCTGTGTAAAATACAGAATTGTATAATTTAAAAACTGTAGAAAATTCACTATGTTCAAAAAGTAACAAGAATCACATTTTTCTTCTGCAGATGGCCAGATGAAAAATAAACCAATAAGCTTTTAAGTGCAATTTGTCCTTCCTAAATAGTTTCATTGTTTTGGGGAGGGAAGAGGTTTTAATATTATTTCATTTTAAACAATTAGTCTTTCAATAACATCAAGTCACTTAAAAAAGAACCAGTAAAAGAAAAAAAAATAATAATTTCTGCCCTTGTTAGAAGATGAGTAATCAAATAAAAGCCAACAATAAGATGATTTCAGAGAGAGAGTTAAATAGAGAGAAGCTCCCACAGGACCTTACTAACAGATGTGAATAGTATATTACGCCATTGTTATCAGGCAAAACCATTCTCTTTGCTTGTAAATTAACTTAATGTGTTAATATTAATACTTAGGGATTTGAATAATGAAACAGGTTTAAATTACCAGCACATTTCTATACCTGGTAAGGATGGAGTCCCTCGTATCAGGATGCAGCCTACGGAGCAGTAGCTACTTACAAGTGATTTCCCTGTTCATTTCAACTGTTTGCAACACAGAACAGGGTAGGGAGGGGAAGCTGTCGTGGGTGGCAGCAACGCTGCTTCTGATGGGCCCCAAACTGAGCCCCCATGTAGGTTCTCAACACCACCCACCCACCCACGCAACACGTCTGAAAGACAAGCAAAATTTGGGCAGGCCTTAGAGCAGTCAATTCACCATATCTCTAGGACTGATCTGAAGAGATAGGGCAAAGCTAAGGGCTATGACATGGCCACAAGTGGTGACAAGCAGCACTCAAGGGACTCAAGGCTGACCTAGTCAAGAGAGAGGGAACCAAAATGCTTCCTCACCTCAGCCTCACAGCTCATTTGCGTTCTCCAGTTTGACACCCCTTGGGCCTTGCCAACGGTATCTCCCGGCATTTGGGCAAGGACCCCTACCCTTTATATATATCTCCTCCTGAACAGCTTCACAGAGAACTTCCCTGTGCCAGATCCAAGTGATGCTAAACAGGGCAGGAGGTTCCTCAGTAGAACACAGAGCTTTCCCTTCTACCTCTACAGCGAGAAACAGGAAATTTGTATAATTAGTTAATTTAGACCCTGTAATGAACGTTGGTTTATGTTCTGACACTAAAGGATGTAAGAATCATTTAAAATCTGGAAGGTAAATTCACTGTTGGTGCAAACAGCTGACTTCAGTGACATTCAACTTGTTTATACAAGCAGCAAATTTGGTCTGTGTGTACTTTTTGCTCAATGCTTCCGTCAGACAATGCAGAGCAAACAATATTTGGCTTCATCTCACTCTGGGCAGATCAACTATTTGCACCCGGACATTTTCTTTACCCCACCAGTTTGAATTTTCCCCCAATCCAGGCTTTGATGTACCTTTCTAACAGCTGCAAAACACATTTCATGCCAAGGAGCAATTTGCAGGCACAGCACCAGGCATTTCAGAGCATTGCTAGTTATTCATACAGTGGTTTTTTGGCAGCTTTTCAAAATATAATACCATAGAGCTGTCGTCTCTCACAGTAACAAGTATTTTCATGCATTTGTCTTTTCTGTGAAAATAATTTATTTTTTTTTTTTTCCACAACAGAGAAGTCATCCTAGGAACATACAAATTTTAAATCCCATAGTTTGCTTTTAACAGTGCTAATTCAAAAACAGTCTTAATGAAAGCTATCTTGACACGTGCGTACAACACATCTCTTGCAGGTAACAGAAAGAAGGCAATAAAAAAAAAAAAAAAAACCCTTACATCCCTCACTGCATGCTTCAGCTGACCTACCTTCCCCCAGGGAAAGAACGTAATGCCTGATAAATCATATGCATGCTGTAAAAGCAAAGGCTCATCTCTCTGCTCCTGCTTTTTCTGTACAAAGAAGTACTTTTGATTCAGATAATAATTCCACAAAAGAAAAGGTTTCTGTTAAGCAGTCATAGGTCATAGGTAATTCATTTACTTGAAACTCCTAAAACCAGGCTAGAAAAGCCCTGAACTTTGTAATTTATGAGCCTTTTAAGACCCAAATGTATTTCCCACAAGGCTGTTCAAGGACAGTTTCATCACAGAATTTAAATTCCATTGATATTCCACTGTTAGTAATCTATTCCTATGTGCTAAGAGCCACAAGGCACCATTTCTAGCCTTCTGTCTTTCCTCACTTCAGCAGATACATCACTGTTTTCTTTTTGTTTTGCATCACAGGCAGACTTAGCTATCACGCTGAGCTACATTTTCAATGCAGAAATCAGATATCCAAATCTCATATTCTGGAAGACATCCATCTCCACTCACTGAACCCACCTCGTTCACCTTGTCAGAATCTCATCAGACTTAAAAGCATCCTGATATTCTGGCTTTTAGGAAAGTACTGATTCATCCCTGAGGGCTGGGCTGGAGGCACTTCTAGGAGAACCTCCTGACAAGAGCTACCTGCAGCAAGTCTCAGCTCACCAGTGCAAGTCCCCTCTGTCCTGGAAGGCAGGTCAGCCCTGCTTCTCCAGGAAGAGATGTCCTTCTCCCATCTGCTCCAGCCCCAGAACCTCTTTGGGAAACAGAGAAAAGGATAACCACAGCCAATTCATCACTCTGCTCCTGCCCCCAGCTGCCAAGGAATTTGATATTCAGTTGGCAGCAAGCATCTTGTTCTCTCAGAGAAAGTAAACTAATTGCCTTCATTATTACTGTTGTTTCTCATATCTCATTTGTGCCTTGTGCCACTTGGCTCTTTTGATCATTCATCTTAAATATACACAGACTTCAATCCATTTAGAATTATCAGTGTTGTATTCTGCAGGTTATTACTCTTTCCAGAAAGTAAGATTTCTCACAGTTTGATAGTATTTGGATAAGTAAGCAGCCAAAGTCTCCCTTTGCACCTTATTTACTTTTCCCCTCCCTTCACGTATCAGTTAATAAAAAAATATGAATGCAAAGTGTGAGAAAATCTTATGAGATAAGAGCAACTGCAGAAACATACAGATAAGTTAAAACACCATTGCCTAGCAAATCAATAGCAAAGTCAGAAAAACTTCCAATCTCTTGATCTAAATCCTAGACAGTGACAAAAAAGTACTTTATTTCTAACATCAGCTTGGTTTCATTTATGACATATTTCTCATTTCAATTGCTTGAAATACTTTCAGCAGTGAAAGAAAAAAATATACTTGATGAGCTCTCCTTTATTTTTCTGGTTTAGTTTTAAATTAAAAAGAAGAACCCAACACGATCCCTAAATCCTGCATTTCAAAATTTAGGTTTGATTAAAAGAAGGAGAGAGAAATGGACAGCAGAAAGGGCAGAAGTTTTTTGTTTAAAATGAGGCAATTTTTATTAAAAACAGAAGGAAAAACTCTGCAAGTATTTCTCAACTGTAACTGCCTAGATAGATAAAAAATAGAAACATTTGATGCCAATTAGGTGTACAGAATAATAACTACATAACAACAATAGTCAAAATCTAAAGATGCAGTTTTGATCTCCTAATATTGAAAACTTTACTTGGAAGCATTTTTGGCATTTGATAGATGAAAGAGACACATATACCCAAAATGATCAGAGCAGATAGTGCAGCAACTAGGTAGCCTTCAAGTTGTCATTTAAGGGACTCAGACAGCAAGAAATACAGCCAGCAAGGCAGCTGGATGCACAATTTATTTCCAGTTTTGGTTCTTATATTAAAGACTATTTCTCTGTCATAGCAGCAACATTCATTATTTGTGAAACAATGAAAAGATCATCACACTGTAATTGGCCTGGGGGATGCTGGCATTAGGCCATGTCAGTTCTTTCAGCTAGAGGAAGATTGTGGCTCATTCCTCCAGCGATACCCAACCAGAAACAGCTCTGCAGCCAAGAGCTCCTACACCTTCATTATAGCTATTAGTTTCTCCTGTCAGGCTTAGATACCCTACAACACAGTAAGCAAACTCCCAACAAGCAGTCATTCCTACTGCATTCCACTCTGGCCTCTAACAAATTGTGGGGTTTATAAGCAATTACAATTAAACCATTTTGTGACAAAACTTTTATTGAGAGGCACCACAGGAACAAAACCAGGCACATAATTCAATTTGTTTTCTCACTAAAGATGCATTGTTGATCAGTATTTTTCAAATCAAGGCCTTCTACCCCTGCGTCTTGTAAAAGACAGAGGACATTTCTCTAACCTCATTAAGTTCATAACAAAGACCAGAAGGAATACTGTCTTCAGTTTTCAAAAGATGACATATGGTGTGTTTCACAAGATTGTCAGAACTAATCTCTGAAATCTTCACCTTAAATTAGCTGACAACTGAGCTAAGCTAAATTTATTTTTGTATTAACCCTTAGGAATACAAGTACTTTCTAGATTGCCAGCAAATAGTAAAACTAGTAAACTTTGCAATTCTATTTTGCTGTTCATCTGAAAGCCTTAAGGCAGTATATATGTGCCAATCTTCAGGACATCCAGTAGGAGAGATACTAAAGCCACATCAAAGATAAAAGCAGAGTGAAAAATAGAGTAAATCAGATGGCAAGATTACATTGCAATTCAAGGACAAAGCTGTGGAGCTAATTTCCCAAGTCTTAGCTCATAGCAGGAGACAGTCTCACCATTAAAGGAAGCATTTCCTAAATGTTCGCCAGATCCACTACAATATCAGCCTGTTTGAAAACTACCATTTTCATATTCACAGAAAGCCATTCACACAAGGCACTACAGCCTTGTTGGCTTTATGAAAGCTATTCTGGCTAGGACCCAAAAAGATATTCATTCCAACACTTCCATTCAGGTATGTCAAGAATTTGATGAAACCTGGGAGACCTCTGCCTTGGTAGAGAGTAAAAGTGCTATCATACTAAGCAGGGACCTTAAACTGAGATGCTTAAAAATAGTAAGCAACTTGTTTCCCCTACCCATATCCCCTAAATCTATAAATAGATAAAACAACACTCTGTACTTCACAGATTCTATGATGAAAGCTGATTAAGCACTAAGATACTCCATTATTACAGCCAGCAATCATGTAGACAGGGTAGGACTTTAGTAAAAGGAAAGTTTTTCCATTAAGCGCAGAGTCATCAGGTAAAACTTCTCCTTCCATCATTTCAGGTGGTCGCTTCTAGCTTTTGCTGAAGGTTGTTTCCAGCATTACTCTGTAGAGCATGTGAGGCTATCTAAAAAGATCAATAAGATCAGTGAACACTAGCAAAATCAGTTTTAACAACACATCCAGACTTATATTTCTCAGAAACCAGACAATGTAGGCATTCTTTGGCTTAGTAGCAGAGAAAAAGGGAAGCTTATAGCTCCAGAAATCATCTCCTTTTGATCATTTCTTGATCAGACATAACAGTTTCCCTCAACTCCATCTAGAGGGGTTGCCTTAACCCTTCCTAGATCTTCTTCACACTAAGGCATATCACAATATACTACTCTTCCAAGGTGAGATATTTTTCTCATAAAACATTTCACTAGAAGAAAAGAAAAGCCTTTTTGGAAGGGAGAAATATCTGCTGTCCTAAAGGTATTTTTGTGCCCTCAAATGTTAGAGATTGCTACACATTGTTATCTCTGAACCTCACGGCTTCTTCCTAGCTGTATTTCCACAAACAGCTACAACTCATACTTATTTTTGTTCTGCATGTTCATTGTGCTTGATTGTAATGTTAGAAATAGCATCCCACCTAGATATGGCTTTTTTCTGTATCTGACTACTGTTTATTATAGCTAATGAGAATTTGCCTCTGCATTCTTCCCAAGCTGTCAATGTGGTTATTCAATCATGATACATAAAGATCATTTCAGAGATAACCTCAGATTCAATACAAAGAATAGGCAAAAAGTATAGGCATTCATTTCATGAACAACAACAACAACAAATCTTCAGCTGGTGGTGTTCAGGCAACAACATCAACCTACACAGTCTTTGGGAGACATCACTTGGATTCTCTTTGAATAAAGAATCTTCAGAGCTGGAGACACTCTGTCATGGACCAAAAATTAATCTTGCAAGCTCCTCTAGGCAGAGAGGAAGAAACAAAGAAAGCATTCATGTCAATACTCAAGTAAGGGAGCAAAAATAACACCAGTATAAAGCCTTCACCTAGCAGCTCATCACCTCCATTGGAACTGCTAAAGCAAAGACTTTGTGTCAGCTTCATATTGATCACAGATGGAAATCTGTTAACCATTTTCCCCTCACAAAGATTCTTGCCATGAAACTGTGAGCATCTTTGTGATATAAAAATTACTTTCTCAACAACAGAAAAGAAGCTTTAGCTTCAACAGTCCTGCAAATCAGGCCACTAACTCCATTGTGCCACAGCCTATATTCAAAACTCACTGCATTCAAAGTAATTAGAAATGTCTATCTACTGTTCAAAATGATACCTGTTGATTTTTTTTAATGGTTATTTTTGCTGCTGTACAGTTATAATAGCAGAGGTATGTCTAGATTTTTTGTAAAATTTATTTCAATTATTCCCTAAAACTTAATGGTGACCTTTTGCAGTAGGCTAGTTTAAGTTCAGTATCTATAGACTTTCTTACAGAGCTCTGGAGAGGCGTTCTCAAAAGAAATACAGACATTATTGATGAAATACACATTATCAGAATGCATGAAGTGTTACACCAGAGAATACTGTAAGATTGTAAGATCAGACAGGCACAGCTGGCCTATAATTAATATCATTGTGCTGACAAGTGTGTGTGTATACTGAAAATTAGTTAGAACATAAAATCTTTATATTTTGCATAATATCAATTTACATATAAAGTAATATGTAATATAAATAATTCTCTCCCGCAATGATAAGCTTTCCAGTTAAACCTCATATACAGTAAAAGCTTTTGCCTGTGCCAAAGCATCTACAAGCACTCTTATGCTAAGTCAGCACTACAACACTGTATTAGCAAAGCATTTGCGAGACAGCAAGTCCTAGGTTCTCAAACATCTTTGAAACCAAGCCTGTTTTACACCAGTTATATTGGCAAAAGTGTTTCACTTTTAAACTAAAGTCCTGACCTTTCTAAGGTAACAAAACTTTCTACTGTGCATTGCCATTTCCAAATATAGGCAGAAATAGCCCTTTCTGTAGCAAGTTCACAGAAAGGTATTCCAGTTCATTTTCAAGTGAAATACAAATCTGTTTTCCCAAGCGAAGCATTGAAACACCAAGGGTAGGGGAAATGGTTACAGCCAGCCTTCAGAAAGATGAAGTCTATTAGGTGAAGCTGCATAGCTGGCCAGAGTCTAGGTGTCCCAAGACATGTTCAGGGCAGCCTCCAAAAAGTACAAATAGCAATAAGATAATGTTTCAACAGCATATGTAGGCCCTAGTTTTCCTACTGGTTTCAGTGGTCCAGTTGGTTTTACAGCGCAAAATTTGTGGCCATCCTTTGGTAGGCTCAGGCTCCCAAAATGTGTTCTGCCCTGTCACTTTAGGAGGGGAAGCAGCTCTCCAAAACAACAGTAAGGGCTTGTATGAACATGTAACTGCTGGGAACAGAGCAAGGGGACACTCTCACCCCTCCCTCACCACATTTCCACACTTCACTGTTTTACCAAAAGGTTCATCTTCATGATCGTAACATATTTAGAATTCTCCTTGATGACTGCAGAAGCCTGCACACATCCCTGCTGCCTTCTCCTGACTTTCACTCAGTAAAACTTTAAGTCCTATCATTTAAATAACCATGACATTAGCATGAACACTTGCCATCACTATGTTGCTTACTCTTCTTGTATCTCCACCAGGTCCGTTTAACTTATAGCATCTCTGAGATGAGGATTAATTATTGCTTTGTGTTTGCACTCCAACATGACTGAGCTCTACTTGTAAGCATTTAAGATAATAATTGCATGCTTGCATAAGTTGCCACAGAGACAATTCAGACACAATTACTTTTCTTCAGTGCATGTAAAAATCTCACTTTGCTGTTATTTAGAAAAGAAGATACAGCATTGAGGACAATAGGAAATACCAAAAATATATATTTATATGTATATATATATATATATTGAAGTCCCTGTCTAAAAACTTCAACACCTAGAATCAAATTTTCATGCCTAAGACTGTTCCTATATGAACCAACTCTCTAATTAAGGCAGAAAACAATTAAATGAAGCTCACAAAGTAGCCATCCTTCAATTTATGATTGAAGAAATTCCATGCAATTTTTATCATTTATTTTGAACTATTTGGGGTTGAATTAGCTTAACATTTCAAAGAGGTAGGCGTCATTGAGTCTAAACTAGAAACTACATCTGATCTGGCCTCAAGAATCACAAACATGATCAAGTCCCTAATGTTTTTCTAAGGGAGCAGATTTTTTCATGGAAAACAAGTGAAAATGTTAGTAGCTCCAGTTTCACCCAATACTTCATATAAATGATGACATACATTAATGTGACACAAGTTTTCAAAAAAAACATTTGCAACAGAAACATTTCAGCATTCACGCATCAGTGTTTCCAACTCATTTCTAGTAGCATCACATCTAATTATTTGTTGTACTCTATATCAAACTACGAAAAGTTGTGCTATCTTAGTTTTGGGTCCTTCTGAACAAAAAAAAAAAAGATAAAAAAGTGGATGTTTTTGCCTATGTAAATATAAAACTGCACAAAATAATAATGAAATGGTTAAGGTGACACAGATTATTAAATTAACCTTCCTCAACAGCTCATGAGGAGGGAAAGCTGAGCTATCAAAATCAGCTGTAATTGTTTAATGTGGATGAAAACCAACAATTCAGAACTGATAACATAACTCGCAGATAGCGTGCAAGTGTTAATGTGTAATACCTACATGAGATAGGCTCTATGGACATATTTCGAAGACCCAAAATCTATTTTTTGGAGCAAGTGTTTAGAGAGATGGGGTTTAAACTATAGTTTAAACTATCTTAGAAATGCCAACTCAGAATTTGAACTGCTTAATATATTCTTGTACTAAACACCCCAGTATTTTCAGAGAACAGGATCATGTTTGCTTAATTTCCTGACATGTTACAGATTAAGACATAAAAATTGCATGGGAAAGCATAACTGTGCCCCCTTGTGTGCATTAGTAACATCATCATACAACAGGTCTCAAATGCCCTACGTGCTTTTCTGCCAGCTTAGTTTTCAGTTTCTGAAACTTTTCACAGAATTTAGTTAACTCTGGGAATAATTCCATAATGAGTAACACAAATGTGACAGATAAGAGGCAGCAAAGGGAGATGCACTGTAGGGCAGCCCTCCATCCCTACCGCTCATGAGAGCTGTTTGCCCATGATACCCTCCAACATCGCTCATAGGCAGAGGAAATTAAAAAGTTGAGTTCAAGCTGAAGGGAAGAACAAAGTACAATACGCCCGCAGCACATGACTCCTTCAGTATCACTACCCCCAGGCCAGCAATGCTGGGGAACAGTGCCACATTCAGGGTTTAATGCCTTCTTTCATATGCTTAGCATAAGCTTTTTTTTTTTTTTAAAGCTCTACTGAGTGAGGAATTTTTTTTTTTTTTTTAATTAACAATAATGGAGCACAGCCTCCAGAACTCCAAAGAGTCTTTCCAAATAATGAGCAATAGTTGCAGTGACAGCCTCTGAGTTTTTCTAACACAGTGAAATAAGGTAGCTCAGGTGTCATCAGAAAATGACACTGGCTGCATTATTGCGATCCGTCCACGGGCCGAGGTACTCCTCAGAAGGGAGCTATTGAAGACCTTCAGGCAAATTTGTTCGCTGTTCAGAGTCATATGACTAAATACCACTCAAATTAAGTCAAAACCAAAAGGGATTGATGCTCTTTGCTTTTAAACAAGACAATTTTGAAGTATCACATGGATGAACAGAGTACATGAAAGTCTGGCTAGGTACAGCACTGCAGTTCTCTTTGTAGACAAGGTAGACTCCCTTCTCACAAATAATTTTTAAAAATGATTCCTAATTTAGATGACAAGGTTTAATTGCATAAAAATCATATGTCCTACACTAAGCAAATAAAAAAAAAAAAAGCACACACAACAGCAGCAAATTTGGGGAAGGTTTCGGTGTGTAAATCAGGAAATAGTTTTTTGTTCCCTCCCTCTCCCCACCAGACTATTTATACTCTTGGCACAGTGTGACAGAGCAGTACCTTAAAACACCAAGTAGGATATAATTGCTTTAAAATGTATTTCAGTATTAACTAGATATGACTAGGGTACAACCTCACCACAAGGGTTGGTGTTCAAATTATTGATCTACAGGAGAAGAGACCCTTTACAGAAAATTGCTTGACCTTTGTAGGAGGTTAAAGAACATGTTAGACCCTTTTCCCACCCACATATTCTGTTCTCCCTTTTGCTGGTTTTCTAGTTATCAAAACCCATAAAAACAAAGAACTGCAGGTTAAATAGTGTTCCCATTTATAGAAGTAACATTGCAAATACTGGGATTAAGGCAATGAAAACAGACTTGTAGCCCACAAAAGTTTCAAAGACAGTACCCAGACGTCATGAGAACACATGTATGTTCTCATACACAGACATATGCACACAAGAGAGTGAAGGTGATGCCTAAGACACTGCCTGAGTTTCAGAAATAATAGAATCTGACCCTTAAAAGGAAGAAAAAAAATTCTGAAAAAGTATGTGTGACATTGAAAATACATTACCAAGCCAGAAACACAGTAGCTGCACTAGGTAGCTGGCATAATCTCTTTTCTTTGTATGTGACCCGTATAGTCTGTCCAAAGACAATCACCATCCTGTAGGCGTAAGTTGTCCCACACTGCACATACAGCCCTGTGCTGTGCCACCCACCATGTGTGCTGCTCCAGGGGTTTCACTGGAGACATTCGGACCCACGGAAAACAGAGTTAACCATGCCAGGTAGGCTCCTCTAGGGGCTCACACCAGGCTGCTTTCAATCTGCCCCAATTTCACCTTCCCCATTCCAGAAACCATTATAGAGAGGGAAGAATGCAAAAGGAGAAAAACTCCGAAGCCTACGAAAGAAAAATTAACAAAATAGCAAAACAGGTCTGCAGAAGAGCGGGCAGAGCCTCACTGCCAGAAATGGAGAAGTCTGAGACAAGTTCAACCATCCTAAACATTAGGAAAGATGGGCTTCTAAATGCTGTCTAGATGCTGTCTAAAATCCTTTCACTCCGATTACTACGAATAAATATCATATTTTAAGAATCTGTTCAAAGGCCATGAAAACAATTTTTGTAATCGGATCTCAAAATGTTTGGGGTTTTTTTCTATGTTGATTCAAGAACTAACAAAGGCCTCTTCATATAAAACATCAGGTATTCACATGTATTACTCAGCAGACATTAGATATGCTAAAAAACTACTGAAATGCAGGCAAATTGGTATTGAGCTACATCAAGAAGCTTAAGAACCTATTTCAACATGTAATGGAGAGAGTTTTAGCATATTGAACAAACTTTAAAAATCCCATTCTTGTGCTGTTTGCAGAAAAAAAAAAAAAACCTAAATACTCCCTACAGCCAGAGAGTCTGCTCTGATAAGAGTTTTATGTAGCTAAGCATGATTTAAGACGGAATAGTCTTTTTTCCATATAATTTGCTGTTTCTCCCCATTCTCCCTCCAACCCAGAAGTTCATTTTTAAGCAAATTGAGAGAAGTAGTTTTCCCTCGAATTGGATTTTAAACAGTCATCATTACAAGTCTGTCAAGTGAGACTACAAGACCAAATGCCTCTCTCAGTCAGGAAAATGCGTTGTGAGCAGTAAAATTTTAAAACCGTTTAGTTTCCAGGTAGCATCTTCACTTGTATTGCCTTTTTTAAAAAATGAAAATTATGTATCTCCTGAAAATACACTCTGTAAATGGATCCAGTCTCTTCAAGGATCTCCAATCCCCTGTTGACACAACAATCCTTTTTTTTCCATGATCCTTCAGCTCCAAATACGTGCCACCTCTCCAGTCTCAACTTTGCTGTTTTCAATCATTAATAATGTTCTAGTGTCAACCATTCTTCAAAAATAGATGAATGATGCATCTGCATGGATTTTGCAGTAGAAGTTTGAATCTTTATTAGCTGCAAGGTGATCCTGCTCTCCCAAAAACCTGATACCTTACTGGGTCTAGGCTGAAGTTAAACAATTTCTAACATCAGTCAAGGAATCACGGTTAGCACTTTTAAAGAAAATCCCTTGACTCTTCTCCTCCTTATGCGGGTAAGAATATAGCAGCTATATCCTAAGACTCTATTCATTATTTATCCCTGGAAGCTGGTTTTCTCAGCTTCACTTTCCTTAAAAGACACACAAATATGATAAACTACATCTCTGTAATATGAAACAAATCCTATTCTTACATCCATTTAAAGCAAAGCTGTCCCTTAAAATGCAAGCAGAGACACAGACACCTGCTCTCTTTTCTCTCTGATAACACTTCAGGCCAAAAATACACAGGGAATTCACACATTTAGGGTCTAGGCAATATCTCCATTGTATGGGAGGACAACAGGTAATGCCAGCTGAACAACCGTCTGATTCTCAGAAACGCCTTAAATGAAGAAAAGACTTGTCAGATTGCCAATGGCTCCAGGAGGAAGACCAGACCCTCTCCTCCTTCAAAACATAAGGAAAGTTAATGTCCCATAAACAGCACATTTTAAGGGCAAAGCTGTAAGGTAACTTTAGCTAGGGACACTTTTTAGGTAATCTGACGATGATTAAATGTTGCAATTAACAACTAAGCAACATTTCAGCATGCAAACTCCATTGAAACACCTTTACTTCCAAAATATTTATCCTTACTCTGAGTAACCTCCATTAATGCATAGGAGTTCAGCATTTACTTCATTCTGCAGCATAAGCTGCATCGTAATATTCCCTTTTAATAACCAGATTTCAGATACAGCATAGACTACATATATCGGATATTTTGCAACCTACCCAACTTTATTTTTTCTTCTTATTAGCTGGTAATAGAGCTTCCTTCAAAGGCTCTTTGCAGATCTAAAATCATCAGACCTACAAATCATTATACTGCATGTGCTAGAGTACTCTTATGCAACCGCAGGTTTCTCACACCTCTTTCCTCTGCAGGTCATACCACATGTAATGTTACAACCATCCCCTAAAACGGCCTGTGCTTCTGTTAGAATAGGTTTTCCACAGAGAAAAGCCTCAAATTGAGAATGAAAAGCTCTGAAAACTGACCTCTATCTTCTGATTAAAACGTAAAATATTTGAGCAAGTAGTTTTTACTAAGTCATCTCCAGGTTTTCTCAGTGAAACCACAGCAGCCCCACTGGGCAGATGGCCTTGACGTCCAGACACAGCCCTTGCTGGGCCTGCCCCAAGGGGCTCCACAGCAGCAAGGAGGCTCACTGAGGCGGGCAGAGGTAACTCAGGACATTGGTTTCAAGAGGCAAGGCAAATCATTTCAGTCACTTGGTTTGAGCAGTAAAAACACTGAAACAACATTGCTAAAGAATAATGAGGGGAACATTTATACAGAGGAAGGTCAAAGCACACAAACTGACAGAGAGAAGCAAAGACTTTTTTCTTGATGCCATGTTAATAAGGGTACGATAGATACCAATACTGTTTGCAGCTCATATAAATAAAATTGCGTGCAATACATGGTAAAGTGGTGGGTGTTAACGTTTCACTTATGCTTTCTCCAGGATAAAACGCTAAGTCAAAAACCTTTTGTAAGAAAGCTTCACAAAATGCAAAGTCAAAAACCTTTTGTAAGATAGCTTCATTAACATTAAAAAGATGTAGAAGTGTGACATTCTTCTAGTACAGAGAGCAGCTACAAAGGTAGTAACCCTCACCTCCTGAACATCGCTTTATGTTACTTGACAGCAAACCCCTGTGGAAAACACATTAAACAATATTAGCATAGAGCTTCCCACTTCACAAAGAACAGAATCTCCTCATGGTGACTAGAGCAAGCAAGAAGAAAAATGGTGTCGCAAAAGGTGACCTCTGAATAGTTTTATAGAGAAGTGATAATATAAACCTATTCTCCCAAAATAGAACAGCACAGGAATTGCAGTTACGAGCTAAAGAGGATTAGTTCAATTGTCCTACAGCAAGGAGAAAGTATTTTGTTTAAAATTAAGAAACTACAAATTAAGAAATATGATTACATTAAGCAGAATTCAGTTTTGTATGACCTTTCCCATTGACAACAGGGTATGAGTAATCTGTAGAAACACCAGACTTGTCACATCAAGCAGTGCATAGCAGCATTAATGCTGTAGACCTTCAAGACTCCCTAGTGATAAACGGTTATGTTGCAGTGGCACTAGTTAGCATGCAGAGTGTCAAAATCCCTCGAGAGTCAAAGTATTCCCACAAATATATATCACCGATTACAGTTTTGTAACGTAAACACAATGGATTTCTTACAAACAAATTGAGCAATTGAAGGCAGTCTTCAATTTTATTCAGTAATCGAGTTGATTTATTTTTTGTAGAAGCCGTAAGAGCACAAATTCAAACCAGTTTTAGTCAATAAAAAGCTGTTTTTATAGTCTATAGAAATGCTAAACTTGTAGGCTTTGAGGATTTATACATAAAGCTGAATCTCAAAAAAGGCAAAGTATTCTTTCCTTCCTGTTTAAAAAATATTTAAGAGTCTTTGAGCCAAGTTGACTGGCAGTTTTTTCACAAATTCAAATATTCATATTTTCCTGAAAATTCTACATTAAAAGAATGTAGTTATTTAAAATTTCCTTTTGCTTCTCACATTTAAAAAACCCTCAGCAGCATGTGGGTTTTTTTCTTTCTTTTTTTTTTTTTTTTTTGGACAAAATTGCTTTCTTGAGGGATATTAGGAGCCAGAGTCACCTCCAGCAGCTCCTGCCCAGACAGGACCCTCCTGCCTGGCCGCTGGAGCCCAGCCCAGTGCCCTGAGATCTCTGTCCAGGCTGAGGGACACTGCTGCTGCTTTCCCAGTTGCACATTCAACCAGTAGCGAAGCCGAGCACGTGTCCCAGAGACACACACACAGACAGAGGCATGTGCACACAGAGGACACTGACATGGCCGGTCACACAAGCTGCCACGGGCAAGGCACTGCTTTAGCAGCACCTACATACAGGACTCACGTAAAACCCAAGCACAGACAGCCACGTCCCCTCCGCCTCTTCATCTGGCAGAGGCAGGAGGTCACTAGTGAAAGCACACACACCCCAACACAACGTTCTCCAGGTTCACAAGCACACACGCATTTGCAGATCACAGAATCACAGAATCACAGAATGTTAGGGATTGGAAGGGACCTCGAAAGATCATCTAGTCCAATCCCCCTGCCAGAGCAGGAACCCCTAGGTGAGGTTACACAGGAAGGCGTCCAGGCGGGTTTTGAATGTCTCCAGAGAAGGGGAATCCACAACTCCCCTGGGCAGCCTGTTCCAGTGTTCTGTCACCCTCACTGAGAAGAAGTTTCTTCTCACATTTAAGTACTCAGATCCCTGAGTACCAGCACAACTCCTCTGTCCCTCAAACACCCCTGCATAGATCCTGGGCCCTCTTACCTGCCCCAAAGATCCCCTATTCACCACTTGGTCCAGCTTGAGGTTTGCTAGGGGATACACAGGCACACCTGATCTGGGGGAAAAGCCTTCCTCTTTCCCTCAGCAGACGACACCAGGCACACGGGCTGTGACCCGCAGTCCCGCTCCAGCCACCAGCACCGAGCCCTTCGCTCCACTCACTCACACCCCTCCCAGCCCAGTGGCTGGGGTTAGGACCCCCACGCGCTCCAGGGGCAGCACAAAGACCCCACTGGCTCCAGTAGCTGACACCACAGGCCAGGGGTGCCCACAGCCCCCGTCTGACTGCAGCTGCCCCAAACCCACTCACATCAGCACGCCAGAGACCTCATCTTTGTAACACTCACACACATGGGACAGAGTGTGAGAATGCACAGAGAGATCACAGAGTCACAGAATCATAGAATGATTTTGGTTGGAAGAGACCCTCAAGTCCAACCATAACCTAACTCTAGCACTAAACCATGTCCCCAAGAAACTCATCTATAAGTCTTTTAAATACCTCCAGGGATGGTGACTCAACCACTTCCCTGGGCAGCTTGTTCCAATGCTTTCCAGCCCTTTCTGTGAAGAAGTTTTTCCTAACATCCAATCTGAACCTTCCCTGGCACAACTTGAGGCCGTTTCCTCTCCTCCTATCACTTGATGCTTGGGAGAAGAGACCAACACCCTCCATGCTACAACCTCCTTTCAGGTAGCTGCAGACAGCCATAAGGTCTCCCCTCAGCCTCCTTTTCTTCAGGCTAAACAGCCCCAGTTCCCTCAGCTGCTCCTCATAAGATTTGTTCTCCAGATCCCCCACCAGCTTCATTGCCCTCCTAAGAAAGGATTTAATCAGAAGACTGGACAGACTGTGGTGATCACGCACAGAGCTCTGCCAGACAAACACATTTTACATGTGACCAACCCCTTTTAGTCTGTTCCTACTCCAGTCTTCCCCAATCCTGTTTCCTGGTACAATCCCCCATCAGTTTGCAACTCACAAGGTTGCAAACCTGAGGGTCCAGGGTGCTGCACAAAGTCACAGTTTGGTTGCAGATTCCTCATAGCCCATCAATTTTTGTTTCTTGTCATTGTGTCATTATATTTGTCTGTCAGGTCTGTGCCTCTGTATTTTGGTTATTGCTTCCCCCTTCTCCTTTTCATCACATTTCACAAGGTCCTAGACAAGATAATCTTAGAGAAATCAATATCCCCACATTCCCCACACTCTTTATCAGTTACTGTGGCATTCCCATATGTACTCCTACATAACCTTACAAATTTCTGATTGAAATTACATAAAATCAAGTGAAAAAGCACTTCAAAAGTATCCATGGATAAATTGCCATGGGAGTCTTCCTCCTTCTGTTTTTGCTTCTGGTGTGCTCAGACAAGGACAGTATTCATACTTTTGTAGAGAATTTATACTCTCTGCAATTACAAAGTGGCTTCACTTTATTTCCAAGAATCCTTTAGGGAAAAAAGTTATACTCAGTGTGAGTAAAGGATGCTTTCAACTCAAAATACTGCGATAAGCCAATCTTGCCGGGGGTGGGGTGGAAATCTAGATAGTCCACAAACCAAAGGCAAGCATTTAGTCAACAATTCTATTTTCTGTGAGAAGAAGAAAAAAAAAATACATTTTTTTTTCCAGCTTTGAGGAGCTGTTTGCAAGCCAATGCTATAGCTGCTTCACTCTCTTTTTAAACTGCTAAAAATGGAGAAAGTTTTTGGTCATTTGTAGCATAATTTTGAAAGAAAGCTTATTATTTCATTCCCTCGTGTTCCAGTAGCCATAGCTATGTGCCCAGCTAACTGTCCCCACCATGCAAAGAAGGCAACATCAATCTCTGGAGTGGCACTACGCAATAAGTGCTTAAAAAGTCCACAACAGCAACCCTGCTATAAAATTTAAAACAAACCATAAGCACTATGAGAGACTTTTTCCTAAATAGTTTTCATTTATGAGTAGCAATAATATACTGGCCAAGGATGGCCAGGGAATGTAACAATGTAGGCATATAAACACATACTAAATGGAAGAACTGGCATCATTAAAGCTGGAGAAAGAAGGAAAAAGTGGCGTTTGGAATTCTCTACTCCCCTCTACAGCTGCAGAAAGAGTTTCTAGACTTCAAATGCCTGATCTCCTAAAGAGCGTAAGTTAATTCTGCTTCCTCCTGAAAGCATTTGTTGCCTTTTCTTTTTTTCTCTCTGTAATCCGAAGTTCAGAAACACTGTCAGGAGGACATCAGATATTACACTTAAAATTTATTACATTGGGTAACAAGGAAAATATATCCAATGTTCAAAAACATTATTTGAACTAGAGGATCTAGGGTGAAGTTTTATGTCAAAGCATTAATCGAGGTAACTATCAGACCAGCTCAATCCTTCAAGGCTCTTACAATGCACCTGACAAATAGAACCCATGCTCGCTCACCACACACATACATATTTTAGCTTAAAAGAGTTGTTTCCTTACAAATGTGTCTAAAGTGCCCCAGCTCCCTGTTTAACATGCATTTTCTGTTAGAATTTATTTCCTCCATATGCAAAGAATTTGACATAACACTGTTGGAAATATTAACTCTTCCCCCAACCTCAACCCCTCCTAGAAAACTATACATACGTGGCAGTTCATACACATTCCCAAAGAGTTGCTCCAAGTATCAGGGTTTCACAGCAATTATACTTTACAAAATATTCTGCAGCTTTTTATTGAGTCAGGCAGTTTTTACAAAGAAAGGCGCTTTTTTTTCCCCCCCATCTTAAAAAACACGGCATATGAATTCTACCTGCATACTGATAAGTTTGACACTCTTGCACAAATAAGGTAGCTGATTTAGGAAACAAGAATTATTCACACTGGGGAGGTATACATCATTAACCATTTTTTGTTTCTTAATCTGTTCATCATGTGTTGTAGATAGAACAATTCTGCCACCTAGAGTAAAATCCAGTACCAAGATAAAAAGATTGGGAGAACACGCACTATCTGCTTGACTAATTTGAAATGGAAGATACACCTTCCATGGCAAATAATTAAATGCAAATATTATGGGTTTATTCATTTTTTAAACATCATGCTAAAAAACATTTAGTAGGCTGCTTGCTATCAAAATCAGCAGCATTGCCAGAGAACTAGGTGAAATATATGATAAATATGGTTGAGATCATTTACATTTTTATTGGCCCTTTCATTACACACATCTCCAAATACTTCCACAGCTTCACAAAGTAGTTAACCATTTCCTCATATAAATGGGATAGAATCCCCTTAACAAGGTTTTAAATTAGGAATTGGTCTATTAGTGAAAATGAGGAAATCATAAACCAAACTTAACACAAAAAAATTCCAATTCATATAAGTATATATCTCCCATTTCCAAATCTTTATATTTCTGAGGCCAATAACTGCTGCCAGTTGATATGTAAAACACTGTCCATTAGCTGGGAGGGGAAAAGTGAGGTAATGGCAAGGCAAAGCAATTCCTTACAGAAAGATTATGATCTTTAGTGTTATTTATATAAAAGCTAGGATTTTAGCATCTTATTAATATGAATTAATGCATCTAACTCCAGTTCTCTAGCTCACAAGGGTGAAGAACTGATGTCTCCTTGGATATGAATCTGTGGCGTTAAAGATTCAGATAAATTTGAAGCAATAAATCATCCTATTCTGAGAGCTGAAAAGACATATGCTGAGTTCTTCCATGAGCAGTTATGTACCAAATAGCACATAATTTTTCCTCTAGTGACTGAAATACATTTATCATTGTGGTAGATGAAGATTTACTTCCAACTAAATAGACTAAAAATATGATTTTTTTCCTCTAGGTTCTCTCCCTCAGACAGCAGAGAACACTCTATGGAAGGTATGCAAGGTTAATCTCCTAGCTCACAAAGCACTAGTTGAAAAGACAGGGACAAGAATTCACTTCAGAGGCAGGTTCTGGATGTAACCTTCGGATCACAAATCTGTAAAATATTTGTTGCTAGAAGCCAGGAGGGTTTGCCAGGTAAATAATCTGTCTTTTTTGCAGTTTGCTTCCTTAAACACCTGCTATTCCTGGAGACTAGACAGTGAGATAACTGGACCTTGGCACAATCCGTCATGGCCATCCTCATGTGATTGTATTTGTGATAGGAAAAGCACCAAGAATGAGCTGCTGCTGGAATTAAAAATAGCCTGTGCTTATTGGCAATAATATGTTGCACCGGATGCACACAGCACACTTCATCTGAGGATCTAAGTGTTTTGCAAACGTTAATTAAGCTCTGCACTGCTGTTATGATTCACAGAATATCATTATCACACCCAAGGGATGCAGAAAAGGAAGGCATTGAAGCAAAGTACAGGGAAGCAAGCCCTTGAAAGCACAATGACTCTGGTTCCATTTCTGATCACATCAACCTACATACATCCCAGGATTAATAAAGTCAAGGATTACTAAGAACAGAGCATTTCATTTTTATATGATTTGTGAAGCATAGATACTTTTTAAAAACTCTAGTTTCCTCTAACCATTCTTTCCTTTCTTGCCAATTTTGGGATTATATATTATTAACATTTCCCAGTCCTGTTATTATTTGTTTATTCTGGTCTCTTCCTAATCCTGAGTGCATTCAACTTTCTTTTCAAATCTGCGAGTCTTGACCTACTTCCAATCATTTCTCCTTTGAGTATCACATTTCCTCCAAACACCCTATCCTTACTTTCTTTCACTTGACATTTTCCCCCAGAAGTCAGAGAACATTTTCCTCTCTCCTCCTTTGCCACATTTCTCAATACTGCACTAATAATTTCTGACTCCCTGGGGAGCAAACTGCTTTCTATTGCTGGGAACAGGCAGTGAATAGACACAGAGGATCTCCTCAGAGTTTCAATAATTGGTTCGTTTTGTGTTGCAATAGGTCTGTATGATATTGGCCACAGTATCAACAGGAAGCCAGCACGACTGAGCGCCTCCCTAAGTGCCCACACACTAACACTCCCAGCATGCAGAACAGACATTAAGACTTTGAGGTCTGCAAGCAGTTGTAAGGCTATGATCTTATTGGGACCATGGCAACATGGTGGGATAGCTCACACAACTCAGCTGCTGCAATGGGTGAATACAGAGCACGACGGTGAGGAGGTGGAGTTGTTCTTGATGCAAGAGCACTGCGGGGCTGCATGGAGCTCTGCCCAGGCACGAGTCATGAGCCAGCTGACCATTAATGGGTCAGAATCACTGGGCAGCCCAAAATCAGTAATGTTGTGGTGTGTCTATCAGCCACCTGATCAGGAGGAAGTATTGGATTTTTGTGGTCTTCTTCAGACAACTGAAGAAGCTCCACATGCATGGGTCCCGGCCCTCATGCAGACTTTGCCCCAATATCTGGTGGGTGGACACCACAGCAGAGCACAAGCAAGTGAGGATGTTTCAGGAGTGCATTAGTGACGATCTTCTGATACCAGTGATCAAGCAGCCAACAAAGGGAGATGCGCTGCTGGACTTTATACTTACAAAGAAAGAGGAACTGGTCAGGGGTGTTGTGATCTAACCCCCACAGGCAGCTCAGCTCCACATAGCTGCTCCCTCACAGAGGGACGAGGGAGAGAATTGGAAGGGCAAAAATGAGAAAATTCACAGGTTGAGATAAAGACAGCTTAATAAGGGGTGGAAAGAGAAGGAAAAACAACCCCAACAAAACAAAGAAAAAAATACACAAAAACAATCGCTTACCACTAGCCACACAATGCCCAGCTAGTCCCTGAGCAACAGCAACCACTGGAAAACTCCTCCCCAGTTTTATTGCTGAGAAAAATGTCACATGGTATGGGATATCCCTGTGGTCAGTTGGGGTCAGCTGTCTCAACTGTGTCCTCTCCCAGCCTCTTGTCCACCTGCAACCTATTCACTGTGAGTGGTGAAGTGAGAAACAGAGAAGGCCTTGACACTGTGTAAGCACTGTTCAGCAACAACAAAAGCATTGGTGTGTTATCAGCATCATTTTGGTCACAAAAACCAAACCATAGCACCATGCAGGCTGCTATAAAGAAAATTACCTCCATCCCAGCCAGACCCAGTACAGGGGGTGTGAAGGCTGAGGGCAGCCTTGGCTGCAAGAACCATGAAACGTGGAGTTCAGAATTGTCCTGGTTTTGTTAAAAACAGGTTTTTCTTTTAGTGAATTTTCCTTTCAGCTAAAGTCTCCTTACTAACTGCACTTTTCTGAAAGCTAGATACATACATGTTTTGGTAGATATAGCAATGAAATGCAAGGTCACTGATAAGGATGCACATCCTGTGAGAGGGGCAAGCAGGAGGTGACTAAAACTGACCAACTAAGTATTCCATCCCATTCACATGATACTTCATATAAAAGTGGGAGATCAGGAGAATCTCATCCCTTTTTCCCTATGGCCGGCATTAGGAGAAGACCTTGCGAGTCGTCCCTGTGAACTGAGGCCTAGTGACAGACTGAATCCAGTTCCAGTTTGCTGCAGAGTCCAGTCCAGGACTTTCTGGGTGCAGGCTCTGCTGTTGCTGGAGCAGCGCTGATCTTCGCCAGGATTTTCAAGATTGGTTTTGTATATTTTCTGTTATTTTCTCTATTTTATTAGTAGCACTAGTAAAACATTTTTAATTTTTCCGACTCTCTTTCTCTGTCCTTCTTTGCCTTCCAATCGCCTTTCCTTGGGGGAGGGGGCTAAAGGGGGGTTAGGGTGGAGAGGGGGTTAACAAAGCATCTGCCACGGTTTATTGTCACCCTGCAATCAAACCTTGGCAAGAATCCAGACAGGAGGGAACAAGGTAGATAGCAGGATCCTGAACTTCAGGAAAGCTGATCTTGGCCTGTTCAGGGACCAGTTTGGAGGAGTCACATAGAGTATGGTCCTGGAGAAAAGAAAGGTTCAGGACAGGTGTTTGATTTTTTTCAAGGATCACCTCCCTCCAAACTCAAAAATTGTTTATCTCAATGTGCAGAAAGTCAAGCAAAGTTGACAGGACACCTGCACAGATCAACAGAGACCTCCTGACAAAACTCATCAAAAGTAAACAAGAGATGGCAGCAGGGACAGGTGATCCAAGAGGAATACAGAAACACTGTCCAAGTGTGCAGCAATGGGGTTAGGTGCACCAAAGCCCATCTGAAGCCAAATCCAGTGAGGTACATGAAGGGTAATAAGAAAGGCTTCTAGAGGCATATTAGCAACTTAAGACAGACTAGGGACAGTGTGCCTGCTGAATGGGACGCACAGCATATGGTGACAGCCAACATGGATAAGGCTGGGGTACTCAGTGCTTCAGTCCTTACTGGCAAAATCTGCCTTTCAGGTCCCTGAAATCAGTGGAAAAGTCTGGAGCAAGGAAAACTTGATGTCAGTAGAGAAGGGATGTACCCACAAGTGCTGAGGGTGATGGCCAATGTCATGGTGAGACCACTATCAATTTATCTTTGAAAGGTCATGGTGATAGAGGAAGGTTCCTGAGGACTGGAAGACAGAGAGTGTCTCATCTTCCAAAAGGGCAAGGAGGAAGATCTGAGAACTACAAGCCAACTGACCTCACCTCAAACTCTGACAAGGTGATGAAGCAAATCATCCTGGAAGCCATTTCCAAACACATGAAGGACACGGCGGTGATGAGCCAGCATGAACTTAGAAAGCAAGAATCATGCCTGGACAGCCTGACAGCCTTTCACAATAAAGTTTTGAGCTCAGTGGGTGAGGAGAAAGAAGTGGATACAATTTATCTTGACTTCAGCAAGGCTTTTGACAGTCTCGCATTACAAAATACAGGCTAGGTAAGTGGACAATAAAGTGGATTTAAAACTGTCTGGAAGCAAATCACTAATGTTGTATCCTTGAGGTTGATACTAAGGCCAGTATTGTTTAATCTCTTTATTAATGAACTGGAAAATGGGACAAAGCACACCAACAGCACGTTTGCAGATGACGAATGAATGGGAAGGTGTGGCTGATACACCAGATGGGTGTGCTGCTATTCCAAATGACCTCAGCAGGGGTGTCAAACTCATTTTCACCAGGGGCCACATCAGCCTTGCAGCTGCCTTCAAAGGGCCGAATGTAATTTTAGGACGGTGTAAATGTAACTACTGCTACATTTACACCGTCCTAAAATTACATTCGGCCCTTTGAAGGCAACCTTGAGGCTGATGTGGCCCCCAGTGAAAATGAGTATGACACCCCAGCCCAGAGAAATGAGTTAACAGGAACCTAATGAAGCTCAGGAAAATGAAATTTCAAGTCCTGTATTTGGGGAGAAATAACCCCATGCACCAGCACAGGCTGGGAGGCAACTGGAAGAAAAACAGCTCTGCAGAGAAGGGCCAGGGAATCCTTGTGGACAAGAAATTGAACATGAGTCAGCAATGTACTCTTGCAACAAAGACCAGCAATCTTCCAGGATGCACTAGGAAGAGCCTTGCCAGCAGGCAGAGGGAGATGATACTTCCACTGCAGATACATGGCCATAAGTGCTGTGACCAGTCTTGGGCTCCCCAGTAACACAGAGAGATGGACAAACTGGAGCAGTTCCAGCACAGGGCCATGAAGATGAATGCAGGACAGAAACACCTGAAGAGTGTCTCAGGTAGATGAGATTGTTTAGGTTGGAGAAGAGAAGGCTCAGGGGGACCTTATCAGTGTGTATCAATACCTGATAAGAACAAGACTAAGCCAGATTCTTCACCGTGGCACATAGTGACAGGACACAAAGTAATGGCCATAAATTCAAATAGGAATTTCCCTTCAAAGAAAATACTGGTTTTACACTGAGGCTAATCACACACTAGTACAGGTTGCCGAGAGACACACTGTGAAGTCTCCATCTGTGTAGATATTCAAAACCAGAGTCCTGAGCAACCTGCTGTAGGTGACCCTGCCTTCCGTAGGGGTGCTAGAAGTGTTAGATTACACAGTCTCCAGTGGTTCCTTCTGATCCTAAGTTTCCATGACTCTGTGATCCATGTTCTGGTGACTGAATAAGGTGAAAATGAAAACTAATTAAAAAAAAATAAAGGAAACAGACTGTTCCCCAGTATGTTTCAAAATCAACATAAGCAAAGAGATCAGAGATTTTTAGACATTCTCAGGAAACATACCCTGACTGCAATCCACCAGCAGATTAAGCCAGTCTTCTCACCCAGGATAAGATCTCAGAGTACTTTTGAAATACTAGGTGGGCTTACTGAGCACATCAAGTTCCAATGAAGTCAAGCTGCAAGACTCTCTCCCAGGAAAGGAAACACAAACTCCAGAAACAGGGACTCTGCTTTAGTAGAATACCTGCGTCAATGTCTTCGCCTTATGAGAAGCAGTGACAGGATAAGCTTGAACATGCCTCTATCTTATTTGTAAGTATTTCATGAACTTATAGAGGATTTTAGAATAACTAGCAACACGGATGTGAAATACATGTAGAACACTGTTCAAACTCTTTGTGATGGTTCCGTACCACTTACGCTTTATATTCTCAGTACGTTTGTCTTTTCCTTCACCACCCCCATCCCCCATCATGCCACTTTATGAAACGTCTGTTTAATATGAAGGAAGGTCAAACCTGCTTTTTATATTGAACTCTTTCCTGGCTTTTCATTTTAATTGCCACACACTCTTTTTTCCCCCTGAAAATGAATAGGTTAGAGTATCCTGAAAGGCAGAGCAGAGTTTCATGTAGCTTTGAAAAATCAAGACTTTTCTTTGCAAGAGAAAATGATTAGCTCTCAGAAGAGTTTTATCTCTTAAATCTGGTGAATTGCTAATCATATCTAGAATTCAGAGTAGTACTTTCGATTAACAGAGGCTTAACATTCATTCAACCTCTTGCAGGAAGCCAGTCACTATTGCCTTTCTTTTATGGAACAATTGAATTGTCTAATTAAAAGTCACAAAGCAAATAAGTGACAATAAGAACTAGATTTCAACTTCCTATCTGAAGCTTAACTAAATGTATTATTTATTCGTATTCATTAAAGCAAAGATCCAAAGGTACTATCTTTGTTGATACCTTTGAAGGGCCAGAAAATGACAAATCTTTCACTTCGGAGTAACAATAGACGAAAAAAAAAAAATTTTCACTTGAAAGATTCATTGCTCTAAGGCATTAGTGAGAATTTATATGGATCCTTAGCCATATATTTATTTTATACATATGTATGTACATAGAAAAACACATACAGTTAGCTAAAGTTGGGTTTGAAGCAATGTCTATTTTCTTTTAAGGAAGTTTCTTTCTTTTTGTATCTTATTACTGTGAAGATTTCTGTGCTATGTAGTAGCTATTTCATTTAGACTGAACCTGGCTGAGCTGCTCTGACTTGGGTCCTATCAGGTAAGGCCTTCGAAACATACAAAGCACAATCAGGAGCAGACTAGGCAGAGTAATCAAATGCTAACTTGGAGTGCACTGGGAAAGCTCGGGTGGGGCTGCATTATTTGGCTGCTGAAATGGAAAAGAACAAAGTCCTACTGGTTCATTAAAAGCAGTTTTGAAAGACCCGTCCTTTTGTAGAGTATTTCCAGAGCAGTCACCACCACATAAGACGAAGAGGGCTGCTTAAAGAAAGGGTCATGAAGTAAACTTCTTCACAGTTGTGAGCAAGACATTACTGCTATGTTTGAGCACCAAAAAGCAGAAATAACAAATACCACACTACCTCATTTTCACTAAGGACAGGTCAATGATTTGCAACAGGTGCAGAGTGTATGTAGCAGTAAGTTACATTCTTACATTGTAAAGACACAAAGTGCAGTCTCATACATACCAGTCATTTTCTATATATTTCTACAATCCAATTCTATAGTGCTGTGGAGGGAAAGTGTAAAGAAAAAATTCAGTAATTAAAGTTCTGGTTGCACTTCCAGCACAAGAATTTGCTTGTTTTACTGACTATATCATAGTACCAGAGATGGGGGCAGAACTCCAATAAACAAACTAGTAACAATCTTATTGGAAGACACTTAATTTGGAAAAAATGCTCAAAGTAGCTTGCATGAGCTGTAATTTCAAGTTTGCAAGTTGATAGAGCACCACTTTCAAATTTACAAGATACTATTTTAAACCAACTTAAAAACACAGCTGTTGGTAAATCTTTCTGGTGTCTATATCAGTAAGCTATAAAAATTCAAAGAGGTATCCCATTATAGATTCACAATCCAACGGTATTTTCCTGAAAAGTAATACCGATACGATCTAGGAATTCCTGTCTCTTCTACTATTCTCTCTTCCACAAGTTCACTATCACTCCAACTACACCCTACATTAGAGTATTGATCACAGCTGATCTCCTTGACTGCTATGATCCCCTTTTTTCTTACATGGAAACGCATCCACTGGTGGGACACACAGATTTCCCTAAAATCTTCAGTAGGCAAATTATGAGTGTGATCTATCATGAACACAGCACTAAAACAGCGATTCACCAGTGCGAGACCCTCGAGAAAAAAGAGGAAACGGGCAGTGTTTCTGCAGAGGTCAGGCTGCATTTAAAGTGAGGGAACTATTTGTTTAATTTCCAAGTCTTTCTGTTCAAATGAATGTTTGACTTCTCCCAGACAGGGAATACAGTAAGAAATAAAAGGCTTTTCACAAACAGCTAAGAAATTGAGCTGCTTGCATAGTTTATAAAATTTTTTGTACAGAAGTCATCCTCTAATGTGCATAAAAATTTTCCCTTGTGAAAAGGAGCAGCAATAATAACCAACAAGTCAAACATTAGCATATTTGCGACCTAGCTGTCAAATCAAAATATGTGAATTACAGTGCTGCTTTCTCCACTGATGTTCAGAATTCAACATATGCCAGTTTACACAGTGCTTGGAGATGAAGAGCATCTTTAAAGGGATGGAAAACATACGCCCCCTTCTCCCTCTGGGCCAAAAGAAGAAAATTAATGTTTGGTTGTAATGCAACAAAATCAATCACAGTTCTTTGATAACAGGTTTGTCTGAGCTCCCCTGGAAAACAGGACACTTGAGAATTCTTAACTACAGAAGATACAAATCCAAAATAGCCTTTGCAGTTGCAGCAAATTAGTGCCAAGGAAGGGTAATTATTTCTATATAAATTTCAGAACAGTTTGGTTCCACAGGAATACTGAAAAATCTGACAGAAGTCAAAAATATCATCTGAATGAAAATACATCACCTTTTACCTACAGATGTGTACAGCAGGTAAGCAGCATAGTGCAAATATTCATCGCAAGTTTGGCAAAGAGTATATATAATAGAATCCAGAGAAAGAATGAGTATGTGTTATTGGAGATCTCACACTTTATTTCAACAGCTCTAGATAAAACAGGGAGAGCATAAGCAGCAGATCTGTGTTATTTGCTATACACTCAGGAGCAAGGCATGGGAAAGTACATGGTCTTCAGTTGTGTTTAGAGAAAATGCCAGCAGGGGTTTCTGCTTTTTTCTCCTTTATTTTTAAATTACGAGATCTCCTGATATTCCTCAAATTATTACCATTGAACATTATTAATGAGGGCTCTGAACAGCAGGAATCTCTTCAGACATGCAGAGGAGCCCAGTTTGGTTCTCTCTTCAGCTTGCTCTAATGCTGAAGAGTACACTACACCTCTCAATATCATTGATTCAAAAAGAGCAAAGTTAGCTCTTATAAGAGAAATTAGCATCATGGCAGCTAATGAATACCTTGCACAACTGGACATAATTTAAATGTTTTTCTCACTATACTTTCTACACACCCAATTGCAATCCCAACATCATGCATGTTCAAGTTGATTAGCAGCTCAATGCCAAATTCTACATTGGGCTGGCAAGTCTCTTTCCCGAGTTCTAAATTACATTCTGAGCATACTAGGGATAAAGCAGTTCACATTTCTGACCTACATTTGTCAAAATTTATCATCTAATCACTCTTCTACACTTGTTTATACACATTCTGTCTTTCCCATTTTTAATGAAGTTAAATACTGATAAATCTTATGTAGAGCCTTAAGGGGCCTTCATTGTTCCCATCAGCTATGCAAGCATTTACTCCTCTTAGTTTCTTCATTCTTGGCTGCTGTGTCAAGAACACTTTCATTGGTAGCCCTTTGCAAGAGGAACTACTGTGTTTTCTTTTATTCCCACTACTTTGGGATATTGAAGGACAAAATAATACTCATTTTTTCTTTTCAAGAAAATAACCTGATTCAAGATTCAGTAACTAGAGCCTCTTCAAGGTTTTTTCTTAATTTATACTGGCATGACTTAGATAGAAAAAGCCTCAGTATTTTGGTGAATGCAAATTTTCTCCACTCTCCAGAGCCTCAACAAGACTAGTATACTTGTCTATGGCTAATATTAGCAATGGCACTGAGTAGCTACAGCAATTGCCTCAGACACATGACGTCTAGCAATGCCCAGTAGCTCTGACCAGACCTGCTAGGAATAAAGTATTTCAGGCTTGCCAAAACAAAATTGCAATAAAATTCCAATAAAAAACTTCAAATCTGCCAGAAAACTTAGTTTTGTTGTAGTATGAGGAGATAACATTGACAACAGCAAAGGAGCAGAGGTATCCCTGGCCTGAGTTAGACAATGGGGCTTGCAGATGTCGACTTAAGGGCACTGCAGAAAATTTTCTTTGCATTACAGAAGACAAAAACATGTCAGACTTGCTACAAAACAACGTCATGTTGAGGTAGACATTCGGAGTGATGGGTTGAACAGCTTAACAAAAGAAATCAAGAGCACTCATACATAACTAACTGTTATATTTACATATCTTACACTACAAAACTTGTCTTAAAAGGATGTTTTCTTTCCTATTTGAAGTTTCTCAACTGAGGATTTGAGCTTGGATTTTTAATTTTTTTTACTTCTACATATTAAATTTGGAGTTTTTGCTGTTTTCAAGTCTGAAGACATACATCAAAGCAGAAATTACACAGTTAAAGCATAGCTTCAGCTGAACAATTCACCAATGCCTGGACTTATGAATGCAAGGACTTTTTAAAGTGTCACGAACCTCATTAGAAAAAGTGTACATTCAGAAACTCTTTGCTTGTTAGGTCCTGGTGACACATTAACTTTTATCAACATTCATCAAAACTCAGCATTTCTTTCTTATGTCTCTGCTGCTTCTTCCAGCCCAGACAAAAATTCATCAAAATCTCTGGCAATGTAAACTACAATTATCCAGGCTGTTATATGCTCTAACTAGGCAACAACGTACTAACACCTTAAACACCACAGGGTTTGGTACTTTGAGGTTTTTTTTCTTGTAGAGATTTAGGGTAGTTATTCATCTTAGAGCATTCCTGGCAGATAACATCAGATATACCATTGGTGATAGAAAGTTATTATATTTGTGATGTTTTATCTTTCTCAAACTATTTTATCTAAAATTGCTACAAAAAGATTAACACATTCAATTGGCTGAGCAGAAAGCAGAATGGACTTTTTTCCCCAAAGCAGTACTTTCATTCATGGTATATTTCATGAGAGGAGAAGCGGGGAGGGCACTCCAGCAATTCCATAGTCCATGTTGAAACTTCCCTCACATATACCTCATCTTTCCAACCATTCTTCCAGACTCCTGCCTTTCAGAGCACAGATATAAAATGATACACTCCTCTTTCTCCTGTGCCCCTGTCCCCAGTCTCTTTCTTCACTCACACATATTCACATGCCTTCACCCACATGCTGTAATTGTGACTTACAATTTCTGGAATATTTTTGTGTTGCTAAGTCTCCCCCATATAAAACTAATGAGAAAAACTGGAAAATGAATAGCTTTATAAGGTGTAAGTAGTATACAGAACCAATGGAAATCTAGCACGAGGTGCAGAAATGACTTCCAGAACACTGTCAGCCACTAGCTGAAAGATAAGACCTCTTAGAATACAGACAAGCCTTAGCGTTCAGAACTTAAATATATTTATATTTTAAGACTCATGAGTTTGCCATTTAACTTCCTCTTGGAGACATGGGGGAAAAAGTCATAATTTTAAGTACAGAAGTCAGAGAGAAACAGGATTGAAGCAGACAAGTACTGCAGCATCCAGCTGATTAAAAAAACTCCCCTAAACTTTACTTTGAATACAGATTAATGCCTTGAATAAGGAAATATTTTCCACTGTATTGTGATGTTAGGGGATACTTAGCACATCCTTACAAGTCACTCAAGAAGAACGGGGAGCATGGGAGACCTTTATGAAACTGACCCAGAACCGGCTTAACTGGGAGCACTCCATCCCTAGAAAAAACGCAATGTTCACAGGACCTTATGAAAGATTAGCTGTCCCATTTCAACCTATTCCACATTCTGCATCTCACAGAGGGCAAGCAGGATGCTATAGAATTTCACAAGCAATGCCATCACCCAATGGAACCAGTAAAACTGTCAGTTTAAAAGCCTACATTTGGCAGAGTAAGGAAATGGACTGTAATTCAACAGTAATCAAAAGCAGTTCATCTAGGAAAAACCAAAAAACTGACTTCAGTGACTGAACACCAGCTTGCTGAAGCTGTTAATTAACCAAAGCTCAGTAATATCTCATGGGATTAGAATGCTGTGTTCCACTTGCTTGGGTGCCAAGTCTTGCAGTAAAATATTTCTTAGAAGCTATGCTATAATAGCTCAATTGAAATTTGCATGAGAAATTAATAGGTCCCAAACAGAAAGGTAATTAGTGCTCTGAAGATGCAGAGCTGATGAAGGCTTTGCCAGCCCACGTGCTTTGTTCTCTGTCAAACAGCACTACTTATTCAAGAACACTGCGGATAAACCGAAGCAAAACCAGGTACCAATTCACACACACACACCAAGTTACTGGTTCTGAAGGGGGCTATACTAGACAACTACAACTGAAAATTTATATGCAGATTCATTTACCAATATTCTAATTTTATCAAGGAAAAACTAATTTATTTTGCATTGTACATTTTCTAAACACTATTCACATTGATTCCCCAGTCCACACCTGTATTGTCACTCACCCATTTATCTCACTGCAATTTTGTCACCTCTGCAAAGGCAGGACTTTTGGTTGCAAGAGAAGCCACTTTTAAAAAGCTATTCTTGATGTATAGCTAGAGCTTCTTCCCTTCTCAGAGGTGCTTCAAGTTAAAAGGTATGTTAAACAACGGCAAGGACTTTTTTTTTTTTTTGGTAGAGAGCCACAGGTTCTCAAACTAATCCTCACGCTGAAAATCACAAGGCTATGTAGTGTTCCAGCAGTCACTTGGAAAGGCTTTTTCACCTTGTTCAGGAAAAAAAAAAGAAATCCCAAATCTTCAAAATATGAAGTAACTTAAACTCAGAAAGGCCCTTTCAAGCAAAAGCAGTAAGACTCAGGATTTCGAAGCCTAACTGTAGGCACCCCACCTACCAAAGAAAACTGTCTCCACCTTTCCCTTCCCAGTAACATTGCTGTCAAGCTTTAATAATAGTGTGAGGCAAAGAAATACAGAAATACTGGCCAGAATCCTAAGCAGAACAACAACAACAAATTATCTCAAGTTTAAATAAATAAGAGTTTATGTACTCTGGGAACAGTCTATGATGAATTAACATGACATAACATTTTCACTAACACAGTTTTACTTTTCAAAACGGAAGTCAGATTTATTCAACGTTAAGTGTAACAACGCATCAGAAATCAATATCCACTTATAAAATAAAGCAAAGTAACATGAATAAACACAGCAAAATACTGTCTGAGACTCTTCAAGCAGGACATTTCTCATAAGACTCACAGAAAAAAGGAAAAAAAAAAAGATTTTTATATGCAAACAGACTAAATTCCCGAAAACTCATTTTTTTCCAGTTCTAAAGGAATATATAGCTAATGAGAAGTAAACCAGAAAGGGGAATGAAATGCACCATGCTGTACAACACCAAAGAAATACTCCAGCTGCGTTTGTGTACAGCGTTAATAACATGCAGTAGATGAGGTTAAAAGCAAGTACAGTGTGTATATATTAGAGAGACAGAAACTAGTCAGTCTGAGGGCTTTGTTTCTTATTTTAGTTCAACTAATGAAAACAAACAGAAGCTAGGAGCAAACAGAGGAAGAGCAGAATCTGCATGGAGAACAACATCTCTTCCCAGAACAGTAAAGCATCTTAAGTAAGATTTAAATTGTGCACATATTTACTTGTCTTGGTCCTCTTCTTGCCATGTCATTGAAACATACCTAGATCCAATGACGGGCTTTATGCAAATATCTACATTTTTATGAAGCTGTAATTAAACAAAACAATGCAAGTCATTCAAATTCTGCTAATCTTTTAAGTCAGGCATTAACGTGCTGAACACTTACTACAACTCAACGTTATTAAAATTAAAAAACAAAGCAAAACAAACCACACAGGGCAAGACATCTCCCAACAGCCTCACTGAAACACAGGTACTTTTTTTTGTTGCTTAGAGGTCAGCAATGTGAAAATTCACATGCTACCCAATTAATTTAATTAAGAACTATTTAAACAATCCTTCTGGACAAAAAGCTGGGATCTTTGTTGGTTCTAGTCAGTTCATAGCCTGATGGATTACTCTTGACACTTTTTTTTTTTTTTTAAGAGCATTTTTTAAACAAACCCCCAAGATCTCCTATAGGTTTTGTCAGCAATTGAAAAGCAAGCAAGCATAGCACACATGCAAGTTATTAGAATTAGATAGCCAAATACAATTAACTACAAAATTCCAAGCAGTAAGTACATCTACATTTGCCTGGGGAGACTCTGTCTCATTGGGAGACAGATCTGAAAGCTGACAGAGAACACAGGTTACCTGCATCACTTCAGAAGTCCTCTGCCTTTCACCTGAAGACTTCCAGAAACTCATTCTACCACCTAACAAGCTAATAAGTTACTACAAATATTCAAGATTTGAATTCATATCAATAAGAGTGGACTGATGGCTGACAACTGAAGACTGACTTTTGTAGGGCTGGACATACTGACCTTAATTTTAAATGAATTCAAGTCTGAAAATAATTCTGCAGTATCAAATTAATACACAAATTAAAAAAAAACCCACCAACCACAAACTAAAACAAAAAAACCCACACACATACAAGGAGAATTTAAGGATAACTTTACCACTCATACAAAAATTGCACCAGTCAATGCTCTACCTAGTTCAACTGAAGTACAGCAATGTGTTTACAAGTATATCCAACCATGACCTAGTTTTTAAAAAGCAAATATCTACCACTTACCTATTAGTAATTCTCAGCTGAAAAAAAAAGGCTGTATTCTAAATGGGAACATGAATCAACTAACAGTACCCGTTTATTATTTTTAACAGTAGAGGAATAACAAAGAATTGAGCCGAATTAAAATAAAAGGAACGTAAAGAAGAAAGTCTTAATTCTGATGTCTTCAGCACATATTAAACCAAAATTGACGTTAAGACATGCTACTGAAATCATTATCTGAAACTGCTCTGAGGTCTGGCAATCACAAGTTGGTGCTGTAGCTACCAAATTTAATGCTGGGACAAAAATGAAATAAAAATATGAAGGTAATGCCCTGCAGAGTATATCTAAAGAAAGTTTGTTTTCTTGGATAGTTACTGATCTGAAAGCTTTCAGATTGATGGCACCTCTCATTGCCAGCAACATAAGTCGTGAGTATTCCTTAGTCTTCTGACTTCGGAGCAGATGAAATACCTCTGAACTCTTTTTCATCCTCTGCAATGAGCACGAGGAATTTCTTTTTACCCTGCTCAGATGTGCTTTCCTTAACATTTTATCAGAGACCAACCTTCCCACTTTCATTTAGGTGAAGCATTAAACACACAGAACACAGACACAATCTGGTAAACTTGAGATTCGAAGTTGTAGAGAAATAAAGATAACATAAATCAATTTTTTTTTCTGAAAGACTGAAGTTGACTGGTAAATACTGGTATCTTGCTTAAGTAATATCAGATGCAAGAGCAACTGAGAATAATAGGTTAATATTGTCACAATTTATATGAATCAGTGCATTCTGTTTATGCAAGGGAAGACTGGGTGTAGTTTCAGATAAGCATCACCTCCACAGGGCTCAAAGGGAAAGCTATCTGTTGAAAACACGTATGACACTGTTGAACTGCTACCGAAGCCTCAAAGAACGGTTACCTAACATTTACACACTGTCAGGCTGTCAAACACCTTTTTTGGTTTTTGCTTATACCAATATCTGTATTTAAGTCACTAGTAAAAACGTTTACCAGCACCAGCAGAATCAAACAAACATAGGAGGCTTAACCATTATCGAGATGCAACATCCAGGATTAAAATGCCTACAGCAATTCTGAGCAAGCAGTGTTTCAAATGTGAGATAGTGATGCATCACTTTAGTCAGCACAACTGGAACAGATTAGAGAACCGTGTTCACCTTACTTAGCATGTTGTACAAGCGGATAAGCAAATAGTAAAGAGGTCCAAGAACAAGTAATTCCTCTATTTGACTTCAAAAACTTTTTTTTTTTTAAGTTAAGCATTCAATTTATTTACATTCCTCTCCCCTGCTTGTAAGTAAATGAAAAATTAAATGCTTCTTTGCAAACATTACAAAATTAATTCCTATCTTGGAAATAAAATGAAATTACCTTGAAGATCTAAAAGCTCGTGGTATGCGAAATGCTACTTAGAACTCATCTCTCTCCTGTATAAGCTCTTTTTCCCATATATTGGAAATCAAAAGGGCAAAATCTTGAAAGTTCCTATTTCTAATTCATTTTTAACTTAGAACTGATTAAAAGCCCAAAAAGATAATGCCCAACTCAAGCTGGCATCCATAAATATCACAAGAAAACTGAAGTCTAGTATCCTTGGGTTTACCATCTTCAAGGATTTCAAATGAGGAACTGTATTCTTAACATTATTACTCTGACTATTGATGAAGAACCTTCCCTCTTTCAGCAAATTGCCCATCAGAAAGTGGAGTGTAATCTGCTACCTTGGTACTAGTGAAGCGAGGAAAGAAAAGTTGACAAACGCCTGGAACTGTCAATGAGCAATTTTAAATTCCATCAACTGTTTTAACTTCAACGCCCACTGTAAGCCAGTCAAAAGCATTCCCCATGGCAACCAGAAGTGCCTTTCCTGTAATTTCTACACTATTAGGAAAGAAGTGTTACATGGTTTTAATCAGAATTGTAGAAGGGTTCGGGTTTGTTCAGTTTTGGAAGAACTAGGAATTTTTTTCTTCTTTATATAGAGCCACACACTTGACACTTCTTCCTTTTACAGGTGAAAGACTGAAATGGTAACCTCTTCAGGGAGATGCCTTCTAGGCAGCTTCCACAAAGGGGTCACTGACAAAGGACTCTAAGAAAATATGTAAGAAAGCAAAGATCCTTATCTTCTGAAAAATATTGGAGAACCAAAAAAAACAAACCACCTCTGATGACAACCATTCTGAGTTTAGAGCTTAGGAAGTCCTGAGCCATTTAAGGATGATGACACTAGATGATTGTTTCATATGACTGACATGTCTTAGAGAAATCTTAGTGGCTGGAATGCTGGCTGGACTCACTGACCGCCAGCCAGTTCCAGTTACACCCTTAAGCAAACAGAGGAAAAACGTAGGACCTTTTACAGCATATTGAGTCTCACTTCTGAGATGTTGACATATTGCAGATACTTCAGCATTAAGACTGGATTTGACATTTGCCAGCAAGGATCTACCTTAGAGTCAGTGCTCCAACATACTTTGGCAAAAGGATGCTCACAGTTTCAAGACAAGCATTTCTAGAGCAGCCATAGTAGGCATAACACAAGTCACTTAGGCTGTGGACAAATTTAGGTGGCAAGATGTGAAAAGGGTCTATTAAATTAATTTTTAAAAACCCCCAACTCTATGAATTTAAAATTACAGTTTGTGCTCCAACATACAATATTCACCACTTCTCATCATATTTTAACTTAAGCTTTTTGTTCTATAATATTTATATATTATAGACAGCATGTGATAAACTGAGTGTTGAGGGTAGTCTGTGTGCTTCAAAAGTTTGCCATTTCAAAGCCAAAATCTATCATTATGATAATCTGATCTGATTTGTTTGTACAACACCATGGTTTTTTTTTTCCGGAAGACAGTTAAATTGTGTATTTTAAGAAGATACTTAACACTTCAAAAAAACCTCACAGACAATCCAGAGTCTAACACCTCCTCTATTTCAATTTTTAATTGTACTTACTAGAGAAAACTGTATTTATCTGTTTTGGCATCTCAGTATTTGAGCTTGCCTGACTTTGACAGCAGGATTAAGAAGTGCTGTCCTCCCACTCCTCAGTACCAGATACTTTTTTCCATGTGTAAATGTTTATTGTCCAGTATCAAAATGCTGCTTCATCTTCTTTGGTAATGATAGAGACAGAGTTCCTCAAACCCATTACTTCAATACCTACTATCCAGCCCCAGATCTTACTTCAAACTCGATTATTGCTAAAGCCTTTTCAAGTGCAGACATCAGAATGGAACATTTGTCTGGTAGTGGTCTTCTCCATGCTGTTTGGGAGGCAAAATAAGTTCCCTACTTTTACGTAGTTTTTTCCTTTGTACATGTTCGGGTACTTCATGAGGCTTTTAACTACAACTCTGAAGGCTCTGCACTCAGGTGGCTCTCTGGCACAAATCTTTTGGCATGGCTGCTTTTGTGCAGTCTGTAGGTGGTAGACAAAAATCTGTGTTCAAAAAGAACACTGCTACCTTGTGATGACTTTTTTGCAGCTACAGCTTTTAATCTGATGATTCAGAGAATAATGGAACAATACCATACTCATTATCTTCTATTCCACCAATTTTTCTTTTCTCCAAACTTTATCAGACAGTTGATTCCCCCTATGTCTTTCCGTATACATGACGTACAATCATTCTTTGTTAGACAGTAAAACTCTTGATTCCTTCTGTTCTCTTCAGGAATTAATCAATGCACCAGGAATTTTAAGGTACTTGCACACGTAACATCTCCATCCCACTTTTTAGCCCTCCTCTTCTAGCCATTTCACTACCCACAGTAAATGCTTCTGTTAACATCACCACCGCTTCTTGAGGACAGAACTAACACATCAGTTATGTACAGTGGAACTTAAATAGGAAGTGATATAAAACACATGTATCCCTTGATTTCAATTAGCTACACGTTTTGAACGCTCCTTACAAAAAAAAAAAGTTTAGGCAGTCAGTGAATTCTTTCATACAGTACAGCATGTACGTATTGGCAAGGAGTGAGCCCCAATCACAGGGCCTTGGCAGTGGCACCTGCTACTGAGGCAACTAGAATACCCCGATGGAAGAGCTGAAACTATTTAGTCATCACTGGGTGAATTGCTTGTGTTCACTAGAGCAAGAAGTTATTTCTTTGGAATGTACCTCAAAAGAAATTCCTGCTCAGTATTAAAATTTTCAGACAAACTGAATAAAAGGCACTGTTGCTCAAGCAGTACATTTGTTGTCTCCAACTGTTTAAAAAAAAATAAAAAGGTGTTTTTAAACAACTACCTACTGTTGCCCTAAGAAAGCTTCCTTGTTACCTCATAATAATTTCACCTCTCCCTATAAAAGCTTAACATAAAATTGCTTTTATCTGACACATGTCGAGTCTCACCTTTATATCTATCTTTATATCTAAAATTATGAGTTAGTATAACAGTATGCATTATAAAATTATACCATTTACTTCAGACATGTCTGAACAGCTAGATCTTCAAACTATACAAAAATAAAGTGTATGAAATATTACAAAAGGAGGACATTCAGACATTAATAGCTAATCCAAAAAATATAATAACTTATACACAGCAGTAAGCATAAGCAATGTAGCCTACAACAGCTTTCACTTAACCTCTGAAACAAGCATCAGCTAAAACTGGGACACTCCCAAGCACAATGTTTCCAATTTATTATCTTTACCACATTACAAACTTTCACAAACCAAATGTCCATTGCCTGTCAGTCTGTAAACAAAAGCTATTACACCCCTCTCCTCAGTTTAAGAGGGTGAATATTTTCAGTCCTCAGTCAAGTTTCATATCCGTCACTTGCATAAGGAATCAAGAGCCTCTTCTCTTGTTAAATTACTTTTTTTTCTTTTTTTTTTTTTTGTCATACAGCCTGCAGTGAAATAAAATCACAGTGAAAGTTCTGGGTAAAACATGATCTTTACAGCAGGACTTGAACCATTCTAATAATAAATGCATCTAACAAAGCTTCCCATAATAAAAGCATGGCATTTCCATTTCCAGAAATCAAGTCAATTAGAAATCCTAAGTTCTACTTAAAAAACCCGAAAGATCTAAAAGTGAAAAGATTCATCTTCTCAGTCAAATACAAGTCTTTCAATTTCACTTGCAGAGAGACTCTTCCAGTCTGTAAAACAGTAGTGCAATTCCATTAGTTCTACTTCTTTTATTTTTCTTAAAGTCTGGTAGATAAGCGTCCTAGCTCTACGGAAAGATAGGAAGATGCTCCAGTAAACAAGAAACTTTGGCAAGCCCAGGAAGGCTTACTAGTCCATTAAAGCTTAGAAGTCCAAAGTGGCTTAAAATGGTTTATGAATAAACTAAACAAAAAAAAAAGACAAACTAAAAAAAGAAATAAATAAGCAGAAATGAATGTAAACTGTCTGAACTTTTTAATGACAGCTGGCACAACCTTCGACAGTACAGTCAGTTAAATATAGTTGACCTACAGAGCATTCCATTAGGGCATCCAGCCTGGAATGCTCAAATGGAATTACATTCCTAAAGATTTAAAAAATAGACTTCTTATGACATTACTACAGGTTTCTTCTGCCCAGCTCACTTACACTTCTTCTTAAAGAGGCTTTTTATTTTTGATGGCTTTTTGGTTTTTTCACCATTTTGGTACAGGTCCTGTGGTATGCTACTTATCCTAGGGACAGAAGCAGCTTCGTGGCTGGGTTTGCTATCACTGCTGGCTGAAGAACACGAGGTGTGCCGAGGCTTTGGGACTGGGATCCCAGTAGAAAGCTGGTTCATGCTGCACGACTTCTCCAGGATTCCATTATAAACTTTGCTTGCAGGACTAAAGATCATGCTCTTAGTTTCTGCCATGCCTACACAGTCAGGAGAGCCTCTAGAAATATCTGCAGTTAGAGAAGAGGAGTCTCCTGTAGATGATTCCTCCAGTGAGAATTCTTCCGGGGATACTTTCTGAGGAGAAAGTGTCTGGTACATCTCAAGACTTGCTGGAGGGGATTGCTTCCTTCCGGTGGAGGAACTTAACGAGTCACATTCCGAACCTGTTTCCTGTGCTTCCCTGAGTCAGAGCAAAGAGAGGAGAAAACATTATGAAACTACTATTTCCTTCTGGCAGTTAAAAAGAAAATTAATTTAGAATCAAAAACATTAGTCTAAAAGCACCACCCACAGTTTTCCTTAGTAGTTAATTAATAAAAAACATTAAGTTAAAGTGTTTAACTTACAACTTGCATTACATCATTTTATTATCTAAACTTCACGTAATTAATTTGTGCGATCTTGTTTTTGCGGGCAGCAGCATCTGCCCAGAATTAGTCATTTGTATCTGACTGCAAAGAACAAAAACTATCTTTCTGGCACGTGAAGTCAGAAAAGTTATGAAATGAAAGAAGGAGATTTAAGCCTATCACATACAAAAAGTTTCCTCAGGACAAGTGTCCCTACCTTTCAACAAGCTCATTTGCTCCTTCCAAAAGGAATTTAACCTTTTCCTATGAGGCCATGTAACAAGAGTAGATACACGCTCAACATGCTGTAAGAATTGTGTTACCATCCATCTTCTCTTCGCCCAGTAGCTGACTTTGCTTTTGATCCTAGTTTCAGATGTAAAAGCCAGTAACATATTGTAATGGAGAATCAGGGTTAGTTCAGTGCACCCTGGATTTTAACATTACTTAACTGTATATGACATGCTAGCTATTTACATACACATACCAGACAAGAACTCTCTCTGTTCCACGTGGATTATATTAATTTATATTATCCTACGGATTACGTTAGCTTTTGGCTTGGTTCAATCTCTAATTCTAAACTGTTAGTCTCAAATAATCCTACAAGAGTTCCAAGTGCTGTTTGCTAATCTCCGTACCATTGTTTATCAGCAGAGAAGTAAATGGCTTCCTCCTCCTCTTCAGTTCGATAAAGAGCTGGGCAGCTCGACACAGAAAGGATGTCAGGGTCAGGGGAGTGCAAAGCATGCTGAGACTGTGGAGATGATGGCACAACATTGCGTCTTGATCGACACAAGCTACTGCTTCTTGCCAGTGTGCTGGGAGGTTTTACAATGGACCCTGAGGTAAAGAAAAAGCAAACCAAAACCCTCCAAGTGACATTGATGTTAACAGTATCTACTCTGAAGACTAAATACCAGGTATCCGCTTCAGCCACAGTGACTCTTAAACAACTTTGACATTGCGCTACTGTTCAGAGGAAAGAAAGACTAGAATCACCTTATACATTCCACAGTTAGCTGAAGCAGCTAACCAAGATGCAACTGCAGCAGTTTTGTGCCTGTCAAATATTACTGTGACCATGTGCAAAGTTCTGGCTCACTATGCTCTCTTGAGAACAAAGAGAAAGGTTCTACTGAAACTCCTGACCCTTTAGAAACTAAAAATAGCAGTGCTGAAATTAGTATGCTACATAACATCCTGCATTTGATTTGTGTGGCAATTTGGAGCTTAAAAGAATAGGTAAAAGTGTTACAATGTAGGTATACCTAACCAAAGATACAACTGAAATACACTGCATTAGTTGAAACTTACATTAGACGGGGAACACCAATTTAATTTGTAGAATGTGATAGAAAATACATAATTCAACCCCATTTTTAAGCTCAAGAATTTCCTAATTTGATAACACTTTCTCTTGCCAGGCAAACTATGAATTTCTGGAAACAAAAATGCTAATTATGGGTGGAGACAGCAATATAAGACTTGACCAGGAAAGTATCTAATGGGAAGTGACAAACTAAAATGTTCCAAATCCAATTCCTCCCTCAAAAGATTATTAGGTAGCAAGACTTTTATGGAAATAAATCTACAGACCCATTTTCAGTCTAGCTGTTACAAGCCTCAAGATTTCTCATATCCCTCCTCAAACTGTCCCAGAGAAAGCATCACTGCTTAGGTAAAACAGACCATATCCTTACTGATGTTCAAAACGTTTACCAAAGACAACACATTAAAAAAATTCTATTGTTTTTGTAAACAAGGATGTCTAGCCTGACAAAATCCATTTTATTTTTTGAGATGCCAGTTTAGCATCAGAAAAGTTACAGTTTCCCTTCCTGCAACCTCAGAAAAGGTTGAGTTGTCATTCTGCTTTTAGTGCAGGAAATCACAACTTTCACAAAACAGCAAGTAGCTGCACCTTTGCCAACACTTAGACTTTGTTTACTGCCAGGCTGAACAGAAAAGAAAGGTTTACAAGTTCCAACATGACAGTTGTCATGTAATTCAAACTTTTGATTTTACTTCTGATTAACTCCCTACTGACCTGCAAAAGAGGTGTTGGCAGCTCAAAAATAAGTGTGTGTCATTACAAAAATATTCCTAAAGAAGCAAATGTGAACTGAGATAAGGGAACAAGAACCCTTGTAGGAAATTTGTACTTTGTGTCCAGGTAAATCAGATGGCATTCTACTTGCCAGTGTAAAAAAAAAAACAAACAAAAAACAAAAACAAAAACACACCCAAACAAAAAACAACAACAACAACAACAAAAAAACCACCCATACAAACCAAGAAACTAGGATTGCACCGTCAGTGAAGTCTGAAAGAAGCTACAAGCACTTTGGTTCCTTGTAGGATGCAGCTATGACAATTTAACATCTAGAATTCTCTAGTACAAATGAACTCACTACACCAAGAAATCAGCTGAATCCTAATCAGTCAATGGAAAAGTAAAAGGTTCACTATCATCTTCCTGTAATGACTTCATTCCAGTCTCTAAGATTTATTTCTTTATCTCCTTTTGTTCTTCAGCTCAGGATTGATTAAATAGATCTACTACTTCATACCATTTTAGCCTATGATCCTAATAGCTGCAGCACAAATGAGCCTGTCTGGCAGATTTCAAATTTTGTCCATCTTGTGAGATCAAAGGATGCTGGGGCAAGGTAACATCCCAGATAGGTCACTTTAGGTCCAGAGACTGAAACAGTCTTGCTCATAACTGACCTGTCTGCACACTTGCATTTTGCCTGAAGCCTCATGAGTGAGACAAGCCCTTTTCCTTCTGTCCTTCCTTGTATGCATGTAATTTTTTTTTTTCTAAATAATAGGAATAATTTAGCAGTTACCAAACTAACCTATAACAATTTGATTCCTGAATAGGTTTCAACAACAGATCATTGAGTATATTTTCCCTCTTTACCCACTCCCAAATGTTTCCAGGGGTTTTTAGCTGAAGCTAGGAAATTAAGACAAAGCTACTTTCCCAATGTGATCACTTTAACAAAATCAGGCTCTCGTGCCTTACCAAAATTCAGAAGAGCACATTCAAAGTTTTTGTAATGTTACTAAGACTCAAATACCTTTCATCACTGACTGAGGCAGCATCCATTAGGTAAATACTTCCAAATAAGCTGAACTTTAACAAAAAAATATTGCAAAAGCTTACATAAAGTTTCAACTAAGTATGCTCTTACAAACTGTGCAGTCCTTCTCCAATCGTAATTCCTCTGAAGGAACTGCACTTTGTTCTCTGGCTTCACTTCTATGCAAGACTTGAATGAGAAGAATGACTGAAAAAATTCACAAGTCTGAAGTCGTATATACATATCCAAGTGTTTTGTCATTTTAGACCATCCAGAAAGTCATAACAACAAATGGAGCTTTTCCTTTTGCAATCAAACAGGTTTCTCCATACAGACTCCGAAGTTCAACTCTATGCATCCATATTTTTTTGGGCCATCCAAGAAATTTGTTGCTTAGGTTCAAATCAAAGCCCACACAGTGAAGACAACTAGAGAGACGGTTTTCTTTAAAAGTGATCAGAACTTGCACTAAGTAGTACTGCAAGGGGATTAATGAACGTTTCAATGTGGTGTACAGAAAAAAGGTTGGTACATTCAGACGAAAACCACGTGCACAAGGCACACTAAATGAAGCCAGCAAAGTGGTGACCATTCTCCTTATGCTATTTTAAAACGCAGTTCTCATTTCTTCTGAGAATCCCAGCTCTGGAAGGAAAATGTGCACATATGACAAAGTTTTCTTCCCTACTCATTCCTCAGGTTGATCTGCATGTTTGAGAGCTCATCTTTTTGATTTGTCTCTAAAGTCCAGTTAATCACAACTTCCATCAAACTGGCTCTTGTATTGAGGCAATGACTCAAGATACGAGGGTGGTCTGAATCCCCAGTGTGTATCTTCAGATCATAGTCCAACTGAAGCTGAATCTCCCTCCCTCCAGCACTTGGCCTCTCTGCCTCACACTCAAAACCACCCGCTGTATCCAAACAAACATTCTGCCTCAAAGCTTTCCTTGGACAACAACAGGATTTTGTTCCAGCCACTAAAGAATGTTCGAAGAGCTATGTAGCGTGCAGCCTCTCAAAAGGTGTGATCATCCTGGTAGCTCAAGGGACTCTAGACTAACCCCATTCCTTCCATCTGAAACAATAAACGTGCTAAGACAAATTTAGCATTACTCATTATAAGTTTTTGTTTAAGTGGCAATCCAAGCATGACTAGCAGACTTCCAAAACCTTAGCTGGATTCGCCCCCACTCCTCCCCTCACAGAAACAGAATAAAGGCTTTTTTCTTCATGTTATCTTTATTGCAAAACCCAGTTTTCAGTTCACGCAAATCCCAAAAGATGCATTGGAAATGCTAGATATAGCTTGGGTCCTTTTGACTTTCATCCAATCCTGTTTTATTTCAGCACTCTTCTCCCACCTCACTTTAAAATCCCATGCTTCCACAACTTTCCCCCTTTCTTTATACTGAGCTCACCACTTACCATGAAACTGTGAAACTATTGGAGGAGTATCTTCATCTAAGTCATCAACTCCTCCTGCTATTGGGTAGGGAGGAATGGAAACTCGGGGCATAACTACCCAGCTGTGATCAGAGTAGAGAGAGGAGGTCAAGCTTGGCAGCCCAGAATTGTGTGCTATTTGAAAACCACAAATCTTCTCAATCTGTTGCCATCGATAGAGACGCTCTCGCAAACATGTTGTCAACTCAGAGAGTGCTTTCCTGAAGAAAAACAGACATTAAAATTACATACATCGCTCTTAATGATAAAGCAAAAGAACACAAGTGCAGTCACTCCAGCATACCCAGAAGATCCATTAGGACTGTCAAAATATTCACACAGGAGTATCTTTTAAATTATTTTAGTTAAAAGCACAAAACCACTAAGACACTAATATATTTTAAGCTCTTTTACTTAGAAGTGCAAAACCACTAGGACAATAAATTCCATTACTCTCAAAAGATTCCATTGTTCCAGGGATAAATAATCACAAAAGAATACGCATCCTGGTAATACTCTTACTTTGCTTCAAGGATTTTATGGTCCACTTCATCAAGGGAGGAGCTGTGTGCAACATGTAATGTTCCAAATACAGTGCTTCTCTTCTTTTTTATCTTTTCTGCCTAAAAAGATAAAATTAAATGCATAAAACCAGGAATTATATACATATATATAAACACACGACAAAACATTAGCAATATTGACAGGTAGCAAACAACCACTCGGAGGAGAAAAAATGCAAATACTTATCTAAATAAATTGTATTTACTATTTCATATATCTAGCAACAGATCAGATAAGTCTTCAAGTGGCTGAAAAGTATCAGTACCTCATCTTTGGCAATTGCTAGTTGCATTTCTGCATGCTGTCTTTTGATATTGTAATATTGTACTTCAACCTCATGTGTTAACTGAAGCCACTTCTGCAAAGCTTCAGGAACAGACCAATTACTTCTCAGCTCAAACTCCTTTTCAGCCTTTTTTAAAGCCATGCGAACCTAGCAATCAAAAAGAAAAGTGTCACCAAGAAAAGAACTGGAATGTAAGCACCTTTCTACCCCACAGTAACATACTAAGGCTTTACAGAGCTTTGGTGTGTGCAATTGCTGCCAGGAAGGCAGATTAGACATCTCTGAAATATACTACACAAATTTCCATATACTATATTACATTTAGATTTTTTCCTATGATATACAGTCCTTAAGTTAAAGCTTCAATATTTTTGTAAGACAGCATTTCTATTTAGTACAATCAATCCAATCTATTTCTTCTCAGAAGAGTGAGACAAATCTACTATATCTCATCTGATAATAAGACAGAAAAGAAGCTCTTTTCCTTTTGTTCCATGAATCCAACAACATTATGATAATATACAGAGTCTAGGTCTTTTTATAGTTTCAGGATTATTTTACTAGATAATGGCATGACTGACAGAAAAAAAAAATAATTAAGTGCTCTTAGAACTTTTGCATTCAAATCTAGCATTAGAGTTAAGCTGCTTTAAATACTCCTAAGGATCTAATAAAAACAGGACCAATTTAAAGTCAACACTAAAATTATAAACAGTTTACAGATACCTGTACTAGCTCTTCCTCTGCATATTTGAGCCTACTCAGCTCACATTCAGCTCCCTCCCTCAACTCCCTTAGGCGATGAGCTTCCCGTTTTGCATCATTAATCTCATCCATCATTTTGCGCTCCAGATTTTGCTTTTCCACAGCAACATTTCTATTCTCTTCTTGTGCCTTCTCAAGCCTTCACAATTGAACAAAAAATATGAGAAAATACACAACATACTTGCTAAAAATTGCAATCCTCAGAAGAAAATGTGTCCAGCAATAGGGCAAAGGGCACAAACCAAAACACAAGGGGTTCCATCTGAACATCACAAATCACCTTTTCACTGTGAGGGTGACAGCACTGGCACAGGCTGCCCAGGGAGATGGTAGAGTCCCCATCTTTAGACATATTCAGCAGCTGCCTGGACATGGTCCTGGGCAACCTGTTCTAGATGATCCTGCTTTAGCAGGTGGGCTGGACAAGAAGACCTCCATAAGTCCCTTCTCATCTCAATCATTCTGTGATAGAGACTACGCAAGCTTCATGAATCAGCAGCAACGTGATATCCACGTCAGACAATCATGCAAATTTTTAAGTGAACTTTCATTAAAGGTATAAAACGACCAAAATATGAGTCTTTATAGAAAACCGAGTTACATGTTAATCAGAGAAGACTATTAACTCTCGCACTGCCAAATAAGCAACAGAAAGTAATCAGTCCAGATCCGTTTCAACCTTAAGAGCTTAAAAACAGGAGAAATGTTCTCATTTCCACATATATAAGTATTCCAAAGTAAACTAATTATATGAAAATAACAGTACACACTCCTAAATCTCTAGGTAAAAAAGACTGAACTTTTATTCTCTACCTTCATCATCAAGTTCACATCTCCCACTAAAACATGCAGGAGCAATTTCTACCCCCACAAAAAAAAAAAAAAAAAACAAAAAAAAAAAAAAAAAACCACACACACACACCACACACACACAACACAAAACACCACAAAAACACAAAAAACCCCACTGAAATCAGCATTTCCATGCAAAATCAAGATGAACAAAATCCAAAGGCAGTCTAATGAAAATAATTTATGACTGTAAAGGATCTGTATTTGCATTTAACCTCAAAACAAAAGGGGAACTAAACATTGACTTTTTATATTTTTTTACCTTTCCTGCAAGTCAAGAAGACTTTGCTCTGCTGTTTGGAGACTTTCTAAGTCCTTCATCATTTTTGTGATGTGTTCTCTTGAGGTTCTGTTCTGCGTATATGCAAACCAGCAGCCTCCAAAACCGATAACTATAGAAACTGTTAATATAAAATCCTTCATCCAGTTGTGAGGGGGACCTGTGCAGAGAATAGCATGATCACTAACTAGTTAATTGATACAAACTATGGACTTCCCCTCCCCACAAGCCTAAAAGGTGACAGAACCTGATGGTAAACAGAATTCCAGCTCATTTATCTCAAATCATTTCCAACAACTACCTTTCAACTTTTCAAATGGATTCCAGAGCAAGCAACTCCACTCTAATACAATCTACTTAATCTATACTAAAACATACGCTATATTGAGGAAAACTTACAGACTATGTACTGTAAACATTTAGTATCTTTGTTCAAAAGAGTCCAGAGAGAGTTTCCCCAATTACACTTTATGAGGTCAGTATGAACTTCAGTTATGTTGGAGTAAGTTCTCCTCAGTCCATGCTCCCTGGGATACCCTACGCAGAGTTAAAAACGCACTTGTAAAAAATGAAGTAGATGTTAATAGGGTGAGTACCCAATAGCAGCACTTTTGAAAAGCAAAACCTGGACTGTTGAAGCATCATATCCAAGATTCACATACACTTCTTTGTTAGTACAGCTTTTATAGTCACTTGTCCCTTTGTAAAACAAACTTTTGAGAGACAGTTTCTGATAGCATTAAAGGTATAATACAAACACAAAGTTGGGTGGGTTTTTTTTTTCGCCTAAAAATCTCCAGCACAGCTCTGTCAGGCTAACTCAGATCAGTTGGGCCAGTTCAGATCTGGCCTGACTTTTGCAAAGTCATTCACTACTCTCCAAACTCACCACCAAGCTCTGGAAAGGCCTCCCATTTGAGGAACACACACAGCACCACAACAGATGTGTAACTGTGCACAAGCAAGCATGCAGCCCACTGGGGATGTGGTAGGAAACGTCTGCATATGCTACAATGGTTCAGATGTGGAACTGCTGCATTCAATTTGACTGCACCTAAAGTCAAGTCTGCACAAAAGGTACTGGTATTGGATTTGCACCACTATCTCATTTTTTCCTTCCTTAGGGAAGGTCATCTCCTCTCATTTCAATATCCCAGCTTACACTATTCAAGCTAATCGGGAAGTTAATATAACATTAGCTATAAGTGCAATTTAAACAGTCAAACACACTTAGAGGACATTTCTTGCCACACAAAAGCCAATATCCATCTGTCAGGTGGGGTTACACTAAAATTTCTACGTAATCTTACACACAGAAGTGAACCTTTGTCCTGACCCCAGAATCTCGATAACCTTTTTTAATTCATTAGCCATGCCATTTAACTCACAACACATGCCAAGCAATCCATCAGTACATCGACAAAATATCCTACCTACAGTATAAAGTGTCACTGAAAGTATTTTCTGTTGAATTCTTACAAGTAAGAAAAAACTCCAGAAAGTTACTAACGTGTGAGAGGTCCAAATAAAACAACATCCAAGGCTTTAAGCTGAAGCTTCTGTCTATGGCTCCGGTCAATTATTTTCAAGTGAGAGATCATGAAGGCATGTTCATTTACTGCTATCCTGTTAACAATAAAACAAAACGTTACCTATTCCACAAGCCATATTCAAAACTAGTCTATGGAAAAAAGATACCTGAATAGCATTTCCCGCAGTTACACAGATTATAGATATGCAACTAGATAGATATAACAAAATGACAGTAGTGGCCTTTAAAAAAAAAAAGGCACATCAGCATGTGGCAGAGAAAGAATGTCAAATCAATTCCTTATTCTTTTCTTTCTGGAATAATCATAAACCAAAATCATTTGGCATAGTTAAAGGTAATAGTATGTTTGCAGACTTGCGACACCAACTCTGAAATACGTACAATACTCAAATTTAGTAGTTATGCTCAAGAAAAGGGATTCTGCAGGTAGTTTCTGGTGTATACTCATACGACAGATTGGAAGTTGTTCAAAAGAAAGTTCACTACCACATAGCATTATGTGATCACTGATAAAAGCTTCACCAAAAAAAATGCAGACAGCTCTTCAAAACTGCAAGGATGATTCACTTTTCATGCATTTGACCATATCTTGTTAGACTTTAGGTTCACATAGTTGTTCCCACATACAAACTTAAGCAGCAACCTACAGGGAATTATTTGAAACTAGTCTAGAAGCATTCACCTGGGAAGTGTTGTTCCATTGACATTGCTGTCTCTAAAATTCTTTTCATATTGGGGCAGCTCAACAAATTCTGACAGCCACTGAAGAGTGTCCTCTTGAGTCCAGTTATGAACTGAAAAAAAGTCAGTTCGATTTCCTTTAATTTTTTAAAAAACCCATAGCGAAACAGACAACAAGCAGTAGAAAAGTACGTTACAGTGAGCAAGAGAGTTTAGCTAAAAATAATTGCAGAAAAAATAGCATTAACATTCACCAAGGTGTTTCTGGCATTTTGCCTTTTTCATTATATGCTTCTCAGAGGAAGCTTAGATAAACTATAAACAAAACAAGCATGGAACCAACAGAAACATTTCTTTATTAAAAATTCCACAGAATAATTTAGTGTTTTGCTTTAGTTTAAATCAGGACAGCGTCTTGTGACTTTTATCTACTTAAACTGATCTCAGCCTCAATCCTTTTGTCCTTGTCAGCAGGTGCTGTAGCCATTTAAGGCAATGCACCAAGATCTTTCCCAGGATGATGGCTTAAGAACTTGTTTTCACTAGAATCTTCACAAAGGTTCATGCCTACTAACCTCAAAATGAGAGCAGTGAGGAAAAGAGCAGATTGAACAAAAATACTGAAAGCCAGCAGAAATTTAACAGGAAAACAATTAAATCTTCAATATGCTCAAAACGGCTGTCTTACATGCAATAATATTCCCCCTAAGAACAATTATTTAAATACGTAGAGAACAATTAACAATTCTCCTTTATAACATCAACAGTCTACACAACCTTACATAGCTACAAAGACGCTCTAAGAAAATACCATCCCCACAAATTTTACAAAAAAAAAAATTTGCATTTCTGGCCCTTACAGGCCAGCTGCTCCAGCTTCACACTGAGAAAGTTGAAGGGAAATTGTTCTCTCCATTTATGAAGTCTGCAAAAGTTTGCCTGCACATGAAAGAAATAAGCAGCCTCCTTCTGGACAGAAATATCTTTGCATGAACAGACATATTTTTTAAAACATTCCTCTATCTAAAACTACTTGCATGTGAAAATGCTGGTCAGAGATTTCCTTAGAAGCCTTATCACAAGGACACATTCTTAGTGGTGAATGTTGACAATGGTCCTTCATAAAGAGCTGCTGAAAGCTTGACAGGTAAGCTACAGTCAATAAAAAAAAATTTGAGTTCAAATTCATACTGAAACTGAAATAAGAACTTCTAGGTCTCTTGTCTACACTGGCAGAGCTGAAAAGCTTAAACATTTCAGATTTTCATCATTCCAGACAACCAGAGACAGAACACATTTCACAGACCCACTTACAGCTTTAAAAAATAAACTCACAGTACAAAGCACTTGTATTCTACCTAAGTGAATGGCTGCACCTTCTTCCCAGCATGTTGTCTCATTTCTTACTCTGCTTTTGAGCCAAAATTTCCAGGTCTTCATCTTGTAATGGTCTCAGTTCCGTCAAACTACTCTAAGCTTTTATGCAAAATGCCTGGTCTCTATTTGTAAACAGATTATTTTCACATTGCAAAGATTCTTAACCTTTTTTGTGAAAAATAAGTGATTAGCTTTACAAATCATTCTGAGCATCTCAAAAGGGTGGTAAGATCATTCAGAAAAATATCACCTTAACTGCAGAAATATGTTCATAAACTAATCCAAAGCAAAAGCATCGTTTTGATGTGACATAGGGAAAAGGTTGCCTAAAATAGCTACTACACACTACAGACCTTATCACTGACAATACAGAACATGCAATTTCAGAAGCCACATAATTCACTGAGTTTCTAAACTGAGGAAGGTGGCATGGGGGTGGGGAGAAAAAAGAACATCAAGAAGTTCCACTTTTACTGCTGACAATATTTTGTAGTCACTGTCGAAATTTACAAGTTTTTACTTCTACATAATTCAATAGCAATTTTAAATATATTATCATGCAAAAAATGAAGTACATATTGAATTCACATCTGTTCTACCATATACATCTGATCTGTCAGTCAGATCTGTTCTGCCACTTAAGACTGCTGTGATGTTTCCTTCATAGAGTATCAAAGAAGTTTCCCCAAACAAACCACTAATATTTAGGAAAAAACATTTTACTATTCATTATTTATCTCTGTGTCAGATATCTCCGTTGATACAGAAACCACAAAAAGAAACAACCAAAGCCTATCCCAAAATAGAATGAGAACTTGTACTTTCTGTATTCTTCTTACACTGCTACCCGTTTACATAAAAATTAATATCAATTGCTTTCTGGTATATATTGTGTCTTTTTAAATGGCCACTCGCCATCTAAGCTAAGCATAATCGATACCGACAGGCAACTCTTATTCTGGGATTTCACAGTCTGAATCTCTGCCCATGCACATATTTCACAAGAAATTTAGATTTATATATAAGCTAATTACACATTAGCAGAATTCCAGTGTCAGTACCCACAAACCCCTAACTTTTCCAGGTGGAACCAGACACTGAACAACCCCACCCTCCCCTTCCTAAAGCACCAGTCAAGCCCTGGGAGATTGATTTTTATCAGTGAAAACGTTGAGACTGTTTCTTTTTGTTGATATCTCCTATATGCTATATATTGCTAAGAAGTATTGATTGACTTGCCTGCAACAAGACCTTCTGACCAACATATACGTGTATTCTACAGCAGCACACAGTACTGAGAAGCACACTGACCTTTCTTCAGCAGAAGCAGTTAGTCTTCTGAAACATGACACAAGACAAGGGATAGACACCAGGTGTACTGGAAGTCAAGCAGCCCAGCTGAAATTCATCTTGATCAGCATTGTCAATTAGAATGTGACAGCTCCGATTAATCAGCTGAGGTTGTAACTTTTCCTTATTTTAAACACTCCAAAAGAATATAGTGCTTCAGCCAGTGGAGTAGTAACTGACCATTACTTTAAGTTAAATGCACATAGCGTTAAAGAGTAACCATAATATCCTTCCCTCTCACACCTATTTTTACAAATAGATATCTTGAGAGAGGATGTGAGCAACATGCCTTGGGCAGGCAGGTGTAGAAGCCAGAGTGTTTACACTCCAGTGCAGCACTTAGTCCCTAGACTTGCATCAGCTGTTCTATTTCAGATCACAAGTTTTGTGGTGGTTTTTGTTTGGTTGGTTCGTTTTGCTTTGGTTTTGTTTGGGTTTGATTTAACTGCTCTAATAACACACCTGAAGGTGAAGACAGCAAAAGCAGTGTCAAACTGTCTCTGTATGAAAGTTGCTCCTTGCTAACCCACATTAATAGCTGATTAGAAGATCAGGCTATATATCACTTTTTCATGTTAAATTTATCACGCAGCACAGTACTTCAGGGCAGGGAGGTGTGAAGTAAAACAACACTACACTGTCAGCCCCAGTACTCCTATGAGCCTCCTACTCCTTTCAGAAATGAAGTTACATTTGGTAAAAGTATTTCATGGCAAGGAGTGAATGACAGCCATACACTAGACTTACAAAGTTGAGAACAGGCTGACTGGGCAATATAGAAAAATAGAAGACTGCTCTGAATCAAGCAAACAGGATTCAAAAGTTAGTTTTATTTTAGCAAGACTTTCAGCAGCAACATCAGCATGACATATGCTGCCACCAGTAGGTTTTTAAATAGCATGAAAAGTCAAAAGAGAGGACTGACCTTGACCATCTTTTCCACAGTTTAACACCACAACCCTTGTTTCCTCTCACGCAGAAAGGCCAGTCCACAGTGCCGTACTGGTCCTGCCTGGCACAGCACCCAGCATTAGGTAATCCATCCTTACCCAAGCCCTGCTTGCATATGCATTTCCAGTCTCCAGGTGTTTAAAACCTGAGACAGCAAACAATTAAGAAAGTGCAAAGCAACCATAACATCTTTGTGGTATGCAGTTTAGTCCCAGTTGCTGCAACACCACTTGTGCAACATTACCTGAGAATAAAAGATGATCACACATAGAAACAAAAAAAAAAATTTCTCTTTATCCCCTAATAAATAAAGTACCAGACTTCAGGTCACCTCCTACTCACCACAGAGAAGGAAAAAGAGTTAAAGAAAAAATACACACACAAGGGAAGGGAGAAGCTTTTTTGTATTATAGAACAGTCTACAGGACATACTACACATTAGGTATCAAATATGCCATAATGGTAAAGAAAAACCACTTTAAGACAGTTCGTAAAAACTAGGTTTTAGTACAATTCTGATTAGTCTGAAGAGTAAACCATTCATGAACTCCACGTTTCACCACTATAGTTTTACTTTGTTGCAAAATCAAGTCCAAAGGGACAATGCTGCATCACCCTACCTATCCACCAAGACAGGTCAGAGAACTACACGGCTGAAGACTCCAGCACTGATTTTACAGACCCCCTTACTATTGAGACTAAATACCTACACATCCCTCTTCAGACAGCAACTTCATATGACCTTAGTCCATTAGAGGAGCAAAAAAAGAGAAGTCAGACACCCTCAAGACACAAAACTTTCAGAGATAATTGTACAAAAGACTGGTATTCGGACATCAAAACAAATGTTCATCTGTCATCTTTGCTGCACTCACAACCACCACCTCTTCAAGGCCTTTTTAGAAAAAAATACTGAAGATGCACCTTGGATTTTAACCCAACAATAACTACTATGCTTGATACTTTAGAATAACTGAAAGGCTCTGAATATGTATAAATACTGCTTAGTTATAAAGAAAAGGAGATGGTCAAAGCAAATACCATACAACAAGCATATACTGGCATTTACATTTAAGGAAAAGACACACAATAATAGAAGACAGAGGACTTTCAGAAAGCAGTGTTTTCTATGCTTTAAACAGCTATGATAGTTCCTCTAGCCATTCCTTTAGATAGAATTCTCTGTAGAATTAGATTACAAGATTTAAAAAAAAAAAAAAAAAAAAAAAATCGAACAGTCACAAAAAGCAGAAGTAACATCAACTAAACTAAATTAAGTGACAGTGTTGTTTTATACTAAAGGACTCATTGAAACTGTGCAGCAATACAGCACAATAGGCTGGATGCTGACTTAAGCTACAATATTATTCCCTCCATGCAGGTAAAACCTATAGCAGCCTTGAAACTGCTTTAATTTGCACCAATACAGACTTTGCCTTAAGGATTCTGTATCAGATGGGGATACCAAAACCTGCTCAGTGCCAGTAATATTAAAAAGCAATATTCTGAAGCTGCTTTTTTAATTTCATGAAGCAATTTTTAAAGCTTTAAATAGAGCCAATCCTCAGGGTTTCATTAACTTCCCAAGCAATTCTTAAAGAATAGCATCTGTTTTTCTTTATTCTAAATGGAGACACCAAAGAGCACACTTGCTATCTTATCTTTCTCATATCACCAATATCTTAAACAGAAAGCATGTCTAAGCTATTTGACCAATATTTAAGACAAACATCCACATAAAACAAGCTTTATGGCAAGTAATGGGCAATTCTACCCAGCATAAACTAAGCAGCAACAGATCCAGAAGTGCATAAGCACTAATGGGCACTGTCAAGGGCACTATTTAGAGCTCGTAATTCTCACACAGATCCCTCAACAGACTACTTAACAAAGTTTCAAATTACAGACACCATCATTTACACTACCCTCCACCCTCTTGTTTAATGCTGTCAGATTGCATTAAACTGGCACTATAAACTAGCAACACATAAGAAACAAATCAGAATTCCTAAAACATCTAGAAAGGAAAAGCAGTATTTTCCAAGCTTCCTAATACAAAATTAAAGGAGTTTATTATTTGAGAGGCCTCATGCTTTCTAACAGTCACCAGACTCTGGTTAACACTGCTTCGGAGTCTCGTTCTAAGGGTCTCTCTGTGGTGCAACTTAAGTTTCCTCAACAGGATGCACAGTAAAGCCATTACAAGTACACACAATAAGACCAGACATTCCTCTCAAAATCTCTTGAGTCTTACTGTGATCACTACATTCAAGAAACCTGAAACAAGGATATACACAATAGACAAATTAGAGCCTAAATTTTTGAAGAGTTACTCACAAGTTGGATGAACAATTGGCAGGAGATAGTTTTCTTGGATAATTTAGTTGCAATGTTTTCACTGAACAAAATCTTTAGTTAATAAGCATTTACAGAATATTTGTGAATATGAAGCTAAAAATCACTGGTTAAAACATAGATATTTGCTACACAGCAAACACTTAACCAATGTATTACCTCAGACTGAACTTAAATGACTTCCTGCATTAGCAGAATGAACCAATGGTGTGCTCCTAGTCTCATTCTTCTTTTGTTCCTACTTTTAGTTGTTTGACTAATACCAACTTTGAGATCTCTATATGTTCACCATTAGCACACCACCATTTGAAAGGTGTAGGGAAAAAAAGCCTTTTTCTCCTAACTACTCTAACATTCTGGACCTCTAAAAATTCCTTTTTTACTCACTACATCCTGCAACATATTTGGTAATGAGCACCATACCACTCATTACATACTGTCTTTTGATACTGAGAGTATTTGGCTCAACTTATTTCATTCAAATCAAAGTGGGGGAAGGACGATTGTGTTAGGTTGTCAGTCCATTTTTCTGTATCCTAAGTTTGAAGGGATTTTCCAAAATGCTTTGGACTAAGAACTCTAGCTTTTTATAGCCCAAAGAAAGTTTACGTCAATGAGGAAGCACATTAGACTTTCCACTTACTATAGTGTACAATAAATGTTTAAAAAACAGCTTGATGACAGACCTTAGAACTTACTAAATTAAAATCATGCTTATCTGGAATTCAGTGCTTGCAATGGTCACTTTCATAAGTTACAACCTCATAATGATGAGTGTGTAAGCTAGCTTAGTTTACTTATCCCCAACATGTCAAGATGAAATTAACACTAGCTGGACTGAGTTTTTAGACGGGTTTACATATGCCTATAAATAACAATACCAAAACATTCATGAAGATGGTTTAAAAGAGGTCATCCATTTACTACTCTAAACAACTTGGTGGAAAAATTGTTTAGTAACATCTGTTTCAATAACCACCATAATTTTTAGCTGCTCTTCTTTACCTACCTTCAGATGTTTTCCAGCGTTTCCACAGATCCTCAATGGTGATATGTTTGTCTTCTCTGTGCAGGTGACTATGTTTATTAGAGGCATCCTTGTATTGCATATCTTCCCTTAGAAACTGAAGAAAAAGGGAAAACATCATCTCAATATCATGCCAAGATAACTATTTCCAAACAGAAACTAGAAGTAAATCAGGAAGGACAATCTTTACTATATATTCCCCATGTAAGCTGCACACAATTTAAAGTAAGCTGACTACATCAGACATTCAGAAAGCAAGTTAAACACACTTACAGGATTTGATTTTCATAGTTATTAAATCCTAGGGAAACTGAAGGAGCAGTTGCTAGTATACTAGGTTTAACAACATTATTAGTATGTCTTAGATTTAGAGTGCTTAAAAGAACCAACCACACCAGTCATACTGCAAACTTCTGTATTCTAAAGACATTTAACCAACTTCATCTACTTGAAAATAAGACCATTTAAGATTTGAAAGTGTGACAGTTCTTTACAGATGAGTAATACTTGAATCCTGCTACACCAGTTAAGTGCAACTGCTTGAGGGATGAGAGAAAGGTGTTGACTAACTATTACTAGAGTCCTTTGATTAGACAACAAAAATTTGACTTCTATTTCATCAAATTAAAAGAAGTCATGTTAGGGCCAATTTTCTTCTTGTTAATCATTCCTCAGCAGTTACACTACAAGCACAGAAGCATTACACAAAGCTGTTTCATTGTCAGTAATTAACAGGATGCCAACATCAAAACACTGCATTGTGCCTTTTGGTAAGCATGATAGAAAGGGAGATTGCATCATATATAGCAGTGTTCTGTCAGTATTTCACAAGTCACTATAAACGGCTTCTCCAACTACATACAAGGAAAAAAAGCATGGAGCTGTAAAGCCCATTTTATTTTTATTTCAGGCAGGCCTAGAAAAGTTGGAATACTGGTTAGAAAACCACTTTCACATTAATAGTGGAAATCTTCCATACATATCAGTCCCTAAATGCACAGCAGGAGCAGTGTCTGTGGGTGGAGATCTTAATATTAGTACCGGAAAACTAACACGCGAGATAAGTAATCTTCCAGAGCATTCCATTTCTGAAGGATACATCTGCTTAAATAAAATCAGATATAGATAGTCACTACAGCTAACTCGAAAAACAGCTTTTTATGTTGCTGCTCATATGTCATCACCACTTCAAGAAGGCGGCCAAGCTAGCAATGCACTGCAGAAGACCCCACTTAACATTTAGTCCTGGTAGTAATTTATCTGTAGAGCTTCCCATATAGGCCCCATTTCTAACAAATCTATAGATCATGTAATTCAAGAAACTGCAGGAGAGACTGAAAAATAGCCAATGTTAAACCATAATACCAACTCTTAATAAAAACAGTGTATGATAACAGAAATATGCAAGTAAAAAGCTAACACTCATCAATTTCTCCTTATTAAAAACTTCATTCTTAGTAGGAAGTAAGGAGTCTAAAAAATGAGAAGCGATTCAAGTTTCTCCTCTAACTGCTAGACATGGGATAAAGTACCAGTTGCCTTTCCTAATCCAATTGTAAAGTCATACATAACTTTTAGTTCCAAATACAGCTTGGATGCAAACCCTCTCTCATTCATCTACCACTTCAAAACCTTTTTCATTGTCAGACATTAGCTTTCTAAAGCCTTTTGATCCTTAAAATAGTTCCATTAAGTCCATATGAATTGAACAAGCATTTTTAACTTCTCTTCTGTATGTATGAGAAAGGCATAATATAGATATACGCCCATTATATGCATGAGAAATACAGGAGGAATTTATGAAATATAGGAGAATAACTGAAAATAACAGTCAGAGCAGAGGCAATTACAGAACTTCTGAAACACCATGGACCCAGCAAATATAAAAAGGTACAAGCACAGAAAAAGACTGTAACTATAGCTGTAACTATATGCAAATATAAAGATATCTGCTGCATAACCTCTGTTGCACATTCCACAGTCCAGGTATGAACTCCGAGTACTTCCCAAATTGGCACAACTACCATGAAGCTGGCAATCTCCAGAGCTAACATGCAACAAGCAAACAAGGGCGGATCATCTTATTCATTCCCACTCTGTAAACTAAAGAAACAAAACAATAAAACAAAAAAATTTTCTTATCCACTAACATCTCTAAGACTTTCCAGATTAAAGTATAGTCTGACAGCTGAAACAGCAGGAAAGAACTGATGCTTCCCTGCTTCACCTTTCCCCTTCAGACTCCAAGTACATACTATCAACTACCATCCCCAATGTGTCTTTTGAGAACTTGTGAAAAATGTACTAAAAAGGCAGAAAAATATATTACAGGTCCCTCCCTATAAAGACAATCTCCCTTCATATGGGGGCTAAGGTACATGTTAACACTTACTCTCAGCTTTCTAGTGGCTGGTGAGGCACTGCCCTCGGAGACTCCAAATGTCAGGCGTGGACACTTGTTTTAAAAACAAGCGCTGTAGGCCGATCAAGCTCCTGAAGAAGAGCGGAATGGCATATGTGCTGTATATGAAGGTTTCAGCACACTTTGCATCTCCTCAGCTAAAATTCATACCTCAGATCAGTTTTGTTCCTCAGAAATAAACTTGCCTCTATCTTTACTGCTAGTTGTGAGCAGAAGTTGTAAAATACAGTAGGATGTGAAGGTTTGAACAGTCACAGGTGCTGTCAAAGAAAATCTGAATTGCTGTTAACAATTCTACATACAGGGTTAGGAATAAAGAAGAGAAGAAGCCAACTGAAACAGAAAAGCTTCAAGGTGTTAACATCTCATCCCAAAGCACTATAAGGTACTATAAAAACGCATTCTGATTTTAAAAATGGGAGGGACATAGGTTACCTCGGCACAGAGCTAAGCAATGCAAACGACAGTTTTTGGAAAACTTGCAGCATTTCATGTCGTTCTGCTACAGAGCCCGCAGAGGGAGCAAGAGCTAAGGTATGAATCCACGCTCTCAACACACCACTGGAACACAACCAGCTCCGCTGACAAGTTGAGGAGAAAAAATGAAAAGCTGATTTCACATTTCATCACAAATACAGAAAACAAATCCAAGTTTGAAGCGCAAGATTTCCCAGGAGAAGAGGACAAGAGTGAAAAAGATCTGGTGTATACTGAGAGATAGTTTAGAGTATTTTATTAAGTCCCTTTTTTAAAAGAGACTGTCAACACACAAACTTGTAAACAGTTTGCGTTGAGTAATCCATCCGCAGTTACATCACAGAGGGAGAGATTATGCGTTTATGGGAATTCCTTCAAAAAAGAGCCTCTCTTCTGTTCAATCCTACTCATATTGCTCCCAGATCCTGTGAAACAACCACGATAATTTCCTCCACAAGATTATCTAACACCAGATGGTCACAACAGTAAAGTTACAGTGTGCATAGCTATAAAGAGGCTGTCGTGTTTCAAAGAATGAACGCATTTACTAATGAAAAGATATATGACAAACATCTTTCTTTTGTTTAAAATACCTTTCTTTCAAAACTGGCCTAATATGGAAGTTCTCCTTTAAGAAAAGGAATTGTGTCCTAAATTGAAGAAAGCCATAAAAACAGAAAAACTCTGGTAAAAACAGAGGATTTTTCTGTTCCTTGTCATGACAGCTAATCTCTCTTCTGTTGCCTTGGTCATTAAGTATACACAGAAAAGGTTAGAAAAATAACTCTAAATAGAGAGGTTAAAAGAATAAGCTCTAACGAAAACCATCTATGGATTATCTTAGTCAACATAATTACTCAAGAGGGAGAAGGCCTTTTAAGACTACATAATTTAAACCAATAAAGCAGCAGATAAGTTACTTAAAAATTCTGTGTGAAACAAAAAAATCATTTTGTCAAGGTAGTTACTTCAAAAAACAAGGAGAGGGTAAAAAACAACATCACACCTAGACTCAGAACTGGAGTTTTGATCCCAAAAGTACCACGACAACTTGCCATTACAAAGATCCACATTCCAAAGCCCAAAGTTCAGCACCATAATAGGTGGAGAGGAAATTTTCTCCACCCTGGAGGTGACAGGGCTTGTGGAACCCTGGAAAGGAGTTACGAGCTCAGGTAAGTCACAACCTTCCTTCTTCTTCAGAAAGCTGTAACCTGATGCTACAACGACCACCAAAAAAAAAAAAAATTCCAACCCTTCCAAAACAGGAAAAAAGATACAGCAAAATCCAATACTTGTCTGACATGGAGAGAGCACTTATAAACTAAAGCCACATGCAACCACACAAAAAGTTAAAATATGCTAAATTGCAAGAGTATGCAAGTTGCAAGAGATGCTGGCTCCTTGAGGAGCAAATGAACAACTACATACTTTTGCAAATGCCAGTGGAAAAGTAAAATTAACCACACGCACTAACTGCAGAAGGAAGTATTCATATGCTATGTTTATATTTTGTTCTGGGTGAAGGCTCAAGTTTATGATTTTCAGTTTCATGAACTTAAAATAGAGCCTCTAACTGACAAGTTTACTTTAAGAGCAATTAGTAACATATTCTGGCTAACTGTTCTGTCTTCCTTGAGCATCTATTCCTTAAACAGTGTTACTTATTTTGGTTTTATTCCATCAAAAGAAAACCTGCAAAAGTTACAACTTTGGTTTTCCTCTAATCCTACCTTCAGATACAGCTGGTCACTGTTAGACAGACGTTCCCTCCCATCTACTGCTTCCAGACTTGTTGGCAACTATTGCGATGTCACATGAATCGACTAAGTTATGTCAAGTGTGCTTTTAAAAGGCAATGTTCAGGTATGACAGCATTCACAGCTGCCTACCTTATAGAAATGGCTTCTAAAGATGTTGCACGGTAAAATAAGAAAATGTATTTAAGCAGAATAGAAAGACTACTAGAAAAATGTAGGATGTAGCCATGAAAGCATTACCAAGTATATCTTCAGTAATCTACAAACTCTATTGAAAAAATATTATTGCAGCTCTAAACAAAGTTGTGGCTATTGTACTGCAAAGTAAATGTCGCAATCTCTTCAAGGCCAAGTTAGAAGTTCCAAGGGAGCACTTAACTGTAGCAGGACTAAATGCCTGCAGTGCTACATAAACAGGTGCAGACAGCCATGTATTAGCTTAAGTACCTCCAAGGAGACAAGGCATGAGGTAGGTCTGATCCAAATCACATTGGAACAGGTTTCTATGCAACCGTACCCACGATAACACATGCTGCCTCCCTACAGGACTCCTTTGCACAGGCACAGCCGCAGCTTAACACAGCGGTACTGTTTTCAGACAAGACCTGGCTTCTACCTGTCTTGCTCTGAAAAAAAACAGGCTGTGTAGACGTGCTCAGAGGTGCTTACAAAACTTCAGGAGGCTAAAAGACACTCTTGCCTGGGGACAAATACATTAGCAGTTGACTGATAAAACTCAATGGAAAAAAAAAAGACTTCTATTAACAGATCTACGACAAACTAAGGGAATTGAACTAACACAATAGTTTTGGGGGAAAAGGTTTGTTATACTGGTTAGGAAGCTCAAAATATTCATTTGAAAGATTAGTGTTTGTAACAGAATGGTCTTGCACAGTGAAATGTAAAACACACTCAGGAGCCTTCCCAGTATTATGCAAAACATTTACAGTGTTTTCAGTTTCTGAACCACTGTAGCAGATATTTCTCTACCACAGAATTTTGCCTAATCGGCTGACACTGAAGTATAAACTAGTTCCACAAAAACGAACACCAGTTCATTATATGAATGATATGGATGAAACCAGAATACTAAGGGAATAGTAAAGGACATTTAACATCTTGCTAAGTGTATATTTGCAAACAACAAAACGAAGCAAGAGCTCAGGCTGTAGCAGAACCTCTCCCAGCTGAAATGATAACACCTGGGGTAGGCTCCTGAGGTTTATCAAGGTACCAAGATGCACTAAACAAAGTGAGATCAAGCTTTTGAACAAATGTCATCCATTATTTCTTAACATCTGTTCCACACATAGCTGTACTTCCCCCCACTCCCCAAAACTTCTACTAAATCTTTACACCCTCCAAGATGTAACAATCAAAAGGAAGAGAAATTCTGTGCATAAATTTGCTTTTGTTCAAGAATACAGAAAGGCTATTAACTTAAAGCCAGCCTGAGTTTAATGTTAAATTCTGAAAGTGATTTTTCATCTCACACATAATGCTCCTAATACCTCAATTATACATACTTAAAAGGGGAGCACCACACTATCTTGGCACCTAGCTCTTCAGGAGTTCCTGTCATAGAATTTCTTGCAAGTTTGCTTGAAGTATTTAGTACTCACTACTGTCCAGAACAGATTATTGAAATAAATAGGTCTCGGGTCTAAACTAGTAAATCATGTTTCATTCATTTTTATATATATTTTAAGGAATTAAAAGAACAAAGATATCCACAGACTTCTTTCACCAACTCAGCTTTACACAAATTGAATACTCAGCTTTATTTCAGCAGTAATTTGGAAAATAACTTCACATTGAGAAGTTCCATGTTAAATGTTATTTCTCCAGATTCTCCTAAAGCAGTAAGACTAATGCATAATATTTTAATTTAGCAAGCTTGTAAAATAAATTGTGATGTATAGAGGCATATACCATTTTAATTGCTAGAAGGAAGGAAGCATAAACACCAAGAATATGACTAGCAAATTAATTACATAATAAAAGTAAGTAATAAGGGCACAAACTGGTTCTCCTATATTATAAAAGCCTTTAATCACAAATTAGCATTAAAAGGAAAGTATACTGAAGCATGTTTCTGAAGTCACTCTAGTTCTATAAATTACTTATTTTTAACCAAGTTGTTTACATTTGGCCTCTGTATCTTCTCCATTTTTATTTCCTTCTAGATTCTTTGACTTCTTTCTTTTTTAAACTCCATCTCTTCAACTTCTATCAAAAAGCCACAACATACTCTCTCAAGACATTACATTAGTCCCACTTCTCTTGGATTATTTGCATCTTGGATGCAATATAACCTCAAGCCCTCAAATAGCTTCACAGAGCCCATCTATTCAGAGAATGTCAACTTAAAAGTCTCGGGCTGTCAAATATTCTGCCCAGCAGATGTACTATCGCCAAGGCGCTATATTACTATTGCTATTCGTAGTCAGATCATATGAGCTACTTTTCTGCTTTAATCACTGTACGGAAGACAATTATCCTCCCTGGTTTAGGCCACTAAAGCTGGATTCTTTTTGATTTTAGCCTCCAGATAACGTTTGAAGTCTGGCACTTTGCATATCACCCCTGAGCTTCCAATTTCTTTGACCACAATGTTAAAAGCCATTCTCTGATCATTTCATGCTTTCAATACTGCAGTCTCTTCCTCTCCACACAGTGGTTTTTGTCTTTTTTTTTTTTTTTGATGGTGGTGGTTTTGTGTGGGGTTTGTTGGGTTGCGTGGTTTTTTGTTAAGTAATTATCCAAGTCCACCCATTAAAAAAACTCAAACAAAATATCAAGATATTAAGTGATCTATCCAAAGATCCCACGCAAAGTTGTAAATTCATGCCATTAGCTTTGTGTGGCATTAGAAGCACAGTTAGATATTAATATTTCCAAAACATCAATTTATTCTATTTCTAGAGAGAGATTCCTTGAGGAAATCGCTTGATGTAGGATCCACATATAGAGGTTCTCTGGAAACCGGAAAAACCTATGTAAATAGTGAACATATGATAAGTCTGTCTTACTGCTTGTGCCTCTTCATCATTAAAACAAATCATGTACATGTGGTGCAACAGACGCTTCCTGAGGCAGATAGCCTCCCACAACACATGACTAAAACCTCAGTTAGTAATGTGTTCTCCCTTTCACTTACCCATTTACAGCCTGCCTCTTTAAACTACTTTAAACAATTGCAATCTTTCGTATGTTAATAACAACATAACAATAGCAAGAGCTAGATTTGATAGAGAAATCCGTATTAGCCTGTCCTAACGGTAACTATAGTCTTTTTCCACATCCTTCCTTTTACTCTCTGCTGTACTGTGCTCTCTGGTTTTCATACTATGATAGTGTACTTTACAGAAATTAGTAACTGCAAAGTAAAGCATAAAGTATGACACAAACTATTATCCAAAACATTTTTTTCCTTTAAGTTATGCTTCTTGTTTTGAAGTACATAATTCTACATTGACAATTCAGAGCAAGTACTAGAAAGTTATGTGAATCCTGAATGCAAAAAGAAAATTAAAACACGAGTAGCTATGACAAAAGCTCTTTTTTCCTCCAAGTATTTTCTAATAACTACAATTAGAAAAGTATATTCTAGTGTATTTAACTTTTTTTCATCTTTATAAATCTCTTAAATTATACCATCTAGTCTAACCTAGGTAACAGACCAAAGAATAAGGAAAAAAATATCTAACCATTATATGCTCAAACCAGAACTCCTCTGTCTTCCTCAGAAGACTTCAACAAATCCCTCATGTGTTTAAATGACTAATAAATCTTGTTCTAAAAATTTAGATCAGGTTTCCCCCCATTGATTTCAAAGTCAAATACAAGCTTCTTTCCATTCCACACAAAGTAGATCCAAGAAGTTTCCAGTATCAGACATTATTTGAGAAAACAAAAAGTTTCTTATAGAAGTTCAAATGTTTTTACTTCCTAGAGAAATTCTCTCTCTACAGAACAATTTTATGTGAGATAACATTTCACAGAGGAAAACCAGAACTACAACATAAAACAGGGCATGAGGAACATTAGGAAAAATAATTGACTGTGCAGATTAAATGTCTGGAATCACTGTTGGGAGTTCTCAATTGGATTAGCAAATTAAAATACTTAAACAGTTCAACATCTTTAGCTCTTGTTACCTTCCCCCCTAAAAATAACTTATTTACAAGAACTTCCTTACTTGGTGTAAATATACACTTGTAATTTGTAACACCATTTCAGTACTGGTAAAACAGCAGGAAATTATTGTACAGCATCACATTTTTCCTGCCAAATAAAAAGCCAATGAATATCTGATCAACATAGTCAATATGCTGTTCTTCCAGGAGTCTTGCAAGCAAAAACCATGCAGCATGAAACGTGAAATCCATTACCCTGCTGTTAAATAAAATTCCTGTATTTCACATAAGCTATTCTTAAAATAAAGTTGTTTGGTTTGGGGTTTTTTTTGTGTGTGTGTGGTTTGTTGGTTTGGTTTGCTTGCTGGTGTTTCATTTTGGTTTGGTTTAGGGTTTTTTTTTGTTTGTACATTATCAGTCCTTACTCAAACAAAACAAGCAGCATTACTCACTGTTACAGGGGGGGAAAAAAAAGAAATCTGGTTTTGAAATAGTATATATTAGGACATAATTAGTATATATTCAGACCTACTGTAATCAGGTAACTACGTAACTATGTTGTCAAAATGTCATATCTTTTAAGATTATGGTAAAGTCCCAGTAGGAGCGCTACAACAAGAACATATAGATTACTACTTGAACTTGCAATTAAATTGCAGTTCTCATTAATTTCAGGTTTTCTTTTTCTTTTAATTTCTTAGAATAAAGCATTCTATGCAAATACATATTCACCACTGATTTGCATGGAAACTCTACATACAAAGAAGATCATTTAGGGTTTTTTATTAAATATTTTTTCAATAATTGAAAATGAGCTAGCAGAAAAAAGGCTTACGTTTCAGTCATCTTATTTTATGCACAGCTATTAGCAGTGCCCCTCATGAACTGTTCTAATTACAACCATTTTAACAGGTTTTAAGAGTAGCTTCTGTTGCTTGGATTTATCTCAACATTCCTCTGGATCAGGAAGAAACTTAAGGTCAGATATAGAGATGGTTCACTGAAAACCAGGACAGATCTTTCAAATACTGATTAAAAGTTTCCAATTTCAGCATTTTCTTTTTACTTTCTTAGCTTTTGTGTACAACGAATGCAGCACAAGTCAAGAGAACCACACAATGCTGAGAAGCTCCTCAGAAAACTCACACACCAACACTAATGTTTCAGTTTGCAGACTGGATTGTGCCTGTCCCAAACATGAGAACAACCAAACATTCTGTGATAACAGAGCAAGACGATTTCCAGTGCCTGGACTACCTTGCCATGACACCCCCAGAGTAGATTTTTTTCCTCCAAAGTTAAAAAGTACATTATTTTATTCTGGATTATTCTCTCCATTGTACCGTATTCCTTCAGAAAACTCGTATCAACCAAGCATCAATCACTGTTGATGCTGTTTACACATAGTCACGCAGAAAAGTAAGTAGCATCACCTTAAACTTGACAATGATAATTCACAACTCATTCAGGGAGAACAATCTGCCTGGAGATGTTACAAAAAAAGAGAAGAGAAATCAGGACTAGATTATTCTCCCACTCACCTCCAGTGAGAATGGACTTCAGAGCCACATGGCAATACCTTTATTTTTAGGGGACATCTCCACTCCCCTTACTTTCTCAAGCCTGTACCTGACAACTGCCAGAAAGCATGAGCAAGAAAATACACAGATATTTCCATTCCTATCCAGTAATTTTGAGAATCCTGATGGTCAAGTTGAGTAAGTGCAAGAGCAAATCCTTTGCCAGGACAACCAGGAGCATGCCTACCAAATTCACTCAAGTACAATCACAAAAAACTTCAGCCAGGTCTGAAGAACCTTCCTTAGTTCACAGGACTTAACCTACAAACAGCCTACAGCAGAAGGTGCTTGCTACTTGCCTGTAAAATGTAATTAAAAACACATAAGAAAGGTTTCTCGACTGCTATCTGTACCAGGTATTGTTTTACACCATGCAGCGCCTGGAACAGATCTAAGGTATCAAAAAACAGGAAAGCCCAGCAATGCCTTAAGCAAGAAAACCTTAGCACAAAGAAATTAAAATACCAGGTGGCAGATCATGTCAAGTCTTAGTTGCCTCGTTGCAAGCTAAACCAACACCATTTGCCTACCTCTTACACTAATCACAACAATAACAGCATTGCTACATAGTTGTATAAAACTTTCCTTTAGGCCAGAAAAATGGATAATACTACTCCATTTCAGACAGTTCTAGAAATTAGACTCTCCTTCCACATTTGGCTGTGGGAAGGGCTAAATTAAGAAAAACCAGCAATGATTACTGAAGTCCTGGAACATGAGTAGCTGTATCAAACCAAGGGGAAAAAAAAAAAAAGACCTTATGTATGCAAAAGTGAAGGCTTTTTACTCCTACCTCATCACTTTCATCTACTTCAATACCACCATCCTTGTCATCATCCATTTGCTTATGGATCATGCGGAGAGCTTCCAGGCTGAATCGGTCCTCTTCAGTAAAGCACGGTGGGCTGAGCGAACTGCAGGGATCTAAAGTGAGGAGAAAAAATACCAAAACAAAACAGAAATATTAGTTACTATCAATCTAGAATATAAAGCTCCCATGCAAGAAAAAGGGCTTACATTTCTGTATGTATACATGCACTTCACTGCACACAGACACCAGGTCAGAGATGACAAATTTAACTATAAAATAGTATTTTTTTTACCAAAAAAGTGAAGGGAGTGGGATCTGGGGGATGGAAATCAACTCTTTTTTTAACTCAGAAGAAAGCACAAATAATAGGCTAGAATAGTTGGACTTGAATGTTTTTTTCCACCCCTGTGACTGCTATTATATCTCCACTTCTTCTTCAATATATCATCTACCTTTAGTAATATATCACTGTAAAAGCAAATAAAGTCACTGTGTTTTCCAACCTCCTTTCTCAAAGCCCAGGCTAAACAGAGAGCAGTGGAAGAAGAGAAAAAGAATTATCATAACCTATCATCATAGCTTCATAAACAGATAACAAAGGGATGATAACCACATTACAGATCAAATTCAACGTAGATAGTACTACTGAATGCAAAATATTCAAGGACTGCAAAAGAAAGCACACCAAAGAAACTTCATCTGATAACAACATATGATATCTCAGGTCTATATGCTCTGATCAAAAGAAGCAGTCACTGTGGAACAGGATTCCAGGTCAAAAATAGTACATTTTTGTTTGCATTCATTACTAAAGGTTCATGGTTTATGTGCTTCTGATGGCTCTGCTTCCACCACGTCAGACTGTTTTATCCCTGTTCTTTCCTTTCCACAAGGCACATACCAAAGGCTCCAAAATTCTACAATGCATGATGGTCAGCTATCACTAAAGACTAGTCTTTCATGGACCTTGACATTAACTAATAGTTAGCTATTTAATGTTGATGTGCCAAATGCCATCAAAGAACAGAAGGTGGAGAAAGATCATTTTTTGAAAGTTCAGCTTTAATAAAATGATTAATTCCCACTGTAATGGCCATTATAAAAATGCACCGACTAGTCCCATGAACTGCAACCATGGCACAGTCAGAATCTCAGACACATACTAACAGACAGATCCCTACAGCCAGACATGAGTCACTGCATTCTTACTTCATACTTCAGTTGGATTATACAGAAAAGTTACCTGTGACCTGTGCCCATGTATCCATTAAACTGAACAGAGATGCTGGGTTTAGAACTGTTTCATATAAATCAGAAAGACAAATTACTAAACATTAAACCAGGCCAACCACAGTTTTCACCTTTGGAATGTAATTAATATTTCTTGAAAAAAGTGAAACAATTTTTTTTATATACATTACATTTTTTGTCCACCTTTGTTTCATTAGAAAAGGTTTAATTTGCACAATATACAACCTTTACACTTTTACCTTGCAATGAAAAAATTACTATCATTGGGGAGTTTAAGGACTTATCCCTGTAATACAGAGAATTTGGTGTAGAAAGGCTTCCCTTGCAATAGTAATGAATGAGAGTTCTGCTACTAATTCAATTCCAATAGCCATGAACAAAGAATATGACACTACCTAAATACAATCATATCAGAAGAATCATCTTTGTACTGCAAGATTAGATCTATACTGTGTTTTAAGTTAGAAGAAAGAATAATTGTCAGAACAGATAAACAGGTCCCTCAAACACACCCAACTTTTTAAATTTGTAATTAGTTCTATTCCTGCATAGGATAAAGTGTTAGATAAATAGTGTTCACAGTTTGCAAGCATCTACTCAAATGTTTTTCCACTGTTTTCAACTGAAAGCCCAGCTTTTCAAATCAAAAAGGTTTTCTCAGAGTACATATTCTCAACACTGAGGTTGATCAGTTTCTTAAATCAGAGTACTTATTTATCTTAAATATGCCATTTCTGTGTAAGTATGAAGACACTTTAAAGAGCTATGGCTCTGAGAGAAGTAAACAGGCTGCTGGTGCTTCATATGTCCCATGTGCTGGCTCTAGGAACACTTGATCTCCCAAGAGAAAACAGAGTTCCAATTGCTCCTTTTGAGACCGAGAAACATGGAGTAAGACATCTCAACTGCAATAAAAATTAACCCACTCTGAACAGAATCCAGATTTAGCTTCAGGTTTATTTGCATATGGCAAAATTAAACATTCCCAGACTGATATCACTTGTCATCCCCCTCTTTCAGAGAACAATCTTGAAACAAAAACAAATTACAAAGCCACAACCTAAAGAATAAGCGAAAAGCATTTCACAAGCATATCTACAGAGCCGTACCAAATAAAAAAAAAAAAAAATAGCTGATGGAAATTTAATTATCTGCAGCTCTACAGAAGATTCTAAAATGCAGTATTTTCCTCACTTGCATGGCAAAAACAATTCAAATTAATACTAGATGGAGTATGGTAGGAAACTTCTCAAACATCCAGTTAATTAGGATAAAAGCCAAGAGGAAAAAGTGCCAATATATAGCACAGCACCATAAATATAGCTAATAATTTATTTTTCACTTGGAATCCGCTCTATTGAAGGTGTGCCGGGATTCCAAACCGTCTATTGTACAAACCTGATTTCAAATCTGGACCAATTTCTCTGTCCTATTCTGCTGTGTTCTCATAAATACACTTATTCCAAAATCATCATCACAGGAAGGAGTACGGAGATGTTACCAAGATGTTTGCTCATGAAGTGAATCCGATAGCTTAGAATTTGACCCCTCCTTTAACAAACAGCACAGAAGAATTAGCAGAGCAAACAAAACAGACACAGTCACATGAAGTGGACAAAAGGCATACAAGCACACCATATGTCACTCCGGGCAGGAGTTATTTTACAGCCCAGTTTTTAACGTTGCCTTTTGCATTCTGGTAATGATAAGGAGGGAATTTGTTACTGAAAAACTGAATGTCAAATTCATGGCGCAAACTTGGCAGAGGCTTTTGAACCAAACCTTCCTCCTGCTGTGAGTAGCTCAGTAAATGCCTCCTGGCTCTGTGGTGAGAGGAGAAAGCACCTGCCCTGGGCCAGGGAGCTGCACAAGGCCACACGTACAGACCGCTCATACAGGAGACAGTTTGATAATGGACCAAGTACACAGTTATCCAACCCGGTATCCAGGAAACTTTGTATAATATTTACAGATAAGGGGAAAGTAATGCTTAACAATTCCCCCCCCCCTTTTTTTTTTCTTCCTCTCTTTTTTTTTTTTTTTCCCTCAACGAGGCTAAAATAAGATGAGACTACACGAAAAACTTCAGTTCAAAATTTACCTGAACTTTAAAATCATGGCTTTCTCATACCATTTCCTGAAGGCAACTGGAGGTAAACTTAAAGGGGCACTGTCAACACAAGCCAGTGAGGAAAACTAATTACACCCATATCTTCAAGCATGCATGCCCTTGAAATCTGTTTTAGGAGAAATACACCATTAGAAATGGTTCCAAAGAAAAAGGGTGTGTGCACCTCGCAGTCTGTCATCTATCCTGCATTTACTTTTCCCTAAATTGTCGTGAGTGTAGCAGACTTCAGAAAGAAAAGGACTGACAGGCCAACAAATAGCTAATAATCCTGCAGATATCCCACATACACACCCTTCTGCATACAGACACTGAAGCATAAAAGCTACAACTGCGCCAAAGCCTGTGACAGAGGGAGCCATGCCAGGTGTTTGCAGTTCTGATCTGGCCTCCAGATCACCTGCGGCCTTAAGTCTCTTCAATGCCTCAAAGAGCCTTTTTAAAAATACAGGGACACATAAAACCTTTATGATTTTCAGAGGTCCCTGGAACTAGATACACACCTCCAAAATTAAATTTTAAAATTTAAATGCCTTTAAAACTTCCCTATTAGTTCACTCAGAGCAACTTAGCAGTTGGGAGTTATTTAGAGAAATGGGCTACTACACATCATTTTTGTCCTGTGAGTATGTTCAGCATTCACCAAGAAGGAATGGCACTATTTTTTTTTTTTTTTTTTTTTTTTTTACACTAACATATGGTAGTCCTATGGAAGCTCACAGTGTTCCAGTGACTGCCTTTTTCTTATTAATTCAGGACTACACCATGTTCTGCTAGTTTTATGATTCCTTGTTCCTAAGCCGCCATCTGGGATAAAGCAAAGCCTCACAGAAAAGGCAAGCACTATACACAAGTGTCAGCTTCCTAAATACATTCTCTCAGCTTAAAATAACTGTTTCAGCAAGCATAATGACAGAAGTAGGATTTCTTTGCATTTTCCAGAGCCAAAGCAGGTGGCTACAATATCCCCAATCACTCGAACAAACGCATCGTCACCTAACTAGGATTTCTGTTTCCTTACATGCTTTAGTTTTACACTGCACTTTAATACATTGCAGTTTCTTCATGAATTCAATATGGTTCTCATCAAGGGGATAAAAAAAAAAAGAAAACAATTATTTTTAAGGACCTGAGTACAAATCTGAGTGTCAGATACAGTAGGGATTATTGGAACTATTGAAAAGCAAGTGTTTTCAAGAATTTCACCTGATGTTCAAAACATCTATTCACAGTAAAGCTAATAAACATGTTGCTTTTATCTTAAATCCTTATATAAGGTATCTTTAAAAATCTTCAAATGCTTGAAAAGACAGCCTGGTGTCTCTGACTGTGGTGAGCTTCATTTAATCTTTCAATTAAAAGCTCCCAAAGCAAATCACTCCTACTTTTAATAATTAAACTCCTCCATATGGCAAGTAGGCTGAGCAGGATATGACAGTTAACTTGACAATGTCATTTGTGACATTTATTTAAACGATTAGAGTGAAAAATAAAGTTCGCCATTGCAGCACATCTTTCCACTAAAAACATTTTTAAAAACAGACAAAATTTTGACAAAAAGGGCAGAATACACTTATCTTCTAATCACAACACTGATGTTGCTTAAATGAGCTTCCTGAGGAGAACACAATAATACTAATGACAGCAGGGAAAGGGGAAGAGGTGCAATGGGAAAGAAGATTCAGGACACTGTTGTCTCCAAATAATTTTTAAACTAACATTTCACATTAGGCTTTACCACTACTCCGTATTAGACATTCAGGTAATTTCTGAAACTGAGTTTATAAACTCACACACTAACAGCAGATGAGACTCATAGATGAAACTCCCAACTGAAAAGTCTGGTATATGAAGCACTTGTTTCTGAATACATCTGTAACACTTACATGGTATTTCAAAACAACTTAAAATAAATCATTGCCATTTCAATATGTATAGAAGTGATCTTTGTAAGAGAGATCCAAACATGGTTTTCTCACTATTGAGAAGCAACCATTTATTCTGCTATTTCAGTATCTTTTAATACTGCAATTCCATTATATTTTTTCCCCCACATGGAAACTTGAAACTTGATGAGGCAAGTAAGGCTTTGATTTTTCCTTAAATCACCATTAGCTCATTTCTGCTTTCTCCACACCCACAAAAAAGCTGTCTGATTCCAAACTTAAAATTTCAGTTTTTATGCACAGAAAACAAAGTGAAATCATAGGTCGTTATTTAAAGCAGAAATTCAGTGAAATAATGCCACTTGCAAATCAACTGTTAAGATAGGTTTTGATTAAAGCTTTTCTAATCTTTCCTAGACAAAAACTTCCGAAACAAACTGCGGAACAGCAGACACCATTAATTTTCTGATCAGCTGTTTAGACATTCAAAACATCATACACTATCTTAGGGAACTATTTAAAAACTTTGTATTAATCAAAATGTTTATTCAAAGCAAGAGATGCAAAACGAATTCTCTAGAGAATGAAATATTATGTCAAATCTAATTTTGCTTTAATTTTACTGCATTAAACCAAATCAGCAATGCTTGTTTAAAAAGGAAGTTACAAGGGTTTGAATATGTTAATCATGTCAAGGATTATTCTGACAAGACAAAATATCAGTATAAACACTTCATTTAGACTGTTAGGAAATTAATTATTAAATTACAACACTACTCGGTCTGACTAAAGGAAAAAAAAAAATCAAGAAGATGGATTCATGGCTTTTCCATCTCCTTCCCACACCCTCCCTGAGCAATGACACAGTTTGGAGGGAAGAGGAAGTTGGACAATTATTGTATACAATGGTCCAAGTGGACTGATTTAGAAGAGGAACGCTTGCCAACACTAACAAAGCAGGATGAGAGGAAACTGGGAGATGCATCTTATGCAAGCCACCAAAAATTCTTTTTTTTTCCCTTCCAACCTTACTTGTACTTTAATGACACTTAGCACACAAACCTACAAACACACACCAATGTTCAGTTAAAAAAAATAAAATGCCAGATGTCCAATACCTACTCTCAGAAAAGTCTGTCTCACTTTACTTATATTTATTATCTATATTATCTATATTCATTACTATCTAATGCAGTATAAAAATCTAGTTTTTCATCTATGTATCTTGATTTGGTAGTGAACACTATAACACATTTTAAAATGTATAATGTACTCTTTGCATGTTATAGTAATTATTCACATCTAAAATTAGAATAGCTCCAAGAAAAACGCATTTAAATAGGTTCAAAAGTGACCTAAATTTGTAACTTCATCTGCAATACACACTGAACTCCAACAAAATGAAAACAAAAACAAACAAACAAAAAAACCAAAAAAACACTCACCAGCCTTTTTGCTTTATTTCCCCTACGTGCTTAAAAGTTACAGCTATCAAAGAAACAGAACCATGAATTTACTATTTGAATTCATTTGTCAACAGAACATTAGTTAAGCTGATGAAACAAACTACCGATGTGTATTCATACATAGTCATTGACAATTAATGCATAACACAAATCTAAGCAAATATAACAACACGCATCTAAGCTTTTTATATCTATCAGGTCTGACCAGTTCTTTCCTGCTGTTCTAACAACTTTCTCCTTTTTCTAATAGCAGGAAGCTGGAAAAGACACAGTATATCCCTCATCATATACTTTAATCTGCCCAAGAATTTGTCAGCTCTTAAGGAAGAACAGTAGCACAGCATTTAAGCCACTTACTTAATTTGATCAAGAAATGAGAAAAGCGTTTTACAGGTGACCTTCAAATGCCCTCAATATGTCCATCTGATTTCTGAAGCAAACTTCCTAGTAACTGTTTTCTAAGTAAAAAATCTCATCTTCTTGCTTAGAATTCCATGCTTGTTAACACCTCTACTGTGCACTAATCTGGAAGCCTGATCTTCAGCCTCCTGGCGAAAGTGCATAGTCAATATTCAGTGTACCAATTTGTATTCAGATACGGCTGAAGAGTTAAGCAGAGCATGAGCCACTAAATTCCTTTCTGCAAGACAGTGACCTGCAGAATACAATCACCATGATAACATGGCTGATAATTTAAAAGTTTACAAACTCCATGCTGGAAAGGGAGTTCAAATTTTCTTAGAATGAAGGATGAAGGGGGAAGAGAGTAGCACTTGAAATGTATTTTAGGACCTTACATTATTTTTAGAAAGCTTAGTAAAAGGCAAAAAAAGCTTTACAGATACGGTCTTAAGATTTAAAAAGCATATTTTAAGACCTAAATTCTTGCACTTTTAGACAAATAAACTGAAACATGCTAAAATTATAAGTTAGAGAAGCATAATTAACTCATATTATTTTCATATAAAATTATATATATTTTGAAACTTCTAATCACACCAGTTTTTCCTCCAACACATTTGTTTTTACATGTGATTCATAATCAGATCTTATATCCATGAATCAGGCGTGTAAGCATGACATTGGTGACATTACTGAATTACTTTAGTCTTCTACACCATCTGATCTAGTACATATATTATTAACTGTTCTAACCAAGGAATCAAATTTAATCCTCTGTGAGCACCATCTGTAGCATCATCAGTTCCCTCAAAGTTCCTGTAACAACATGTTGTCAGGATGTATTTATACTTTAAGAGAGCATATCAGAATTATACAACTGAAATCTAAATTTAAAAGATGTAACACTGTACTTATAATAAAGTAAGCTTAGCATCAGGGCATTTTTTTAATACACAATCTGTTAAGATTCTAGCATTTGAGTATTAAAATTGCCAGCCTATGCAACGTTTATATTTTTGAAAATACAAAGGCACTGAGTGCACGGATTAATTTTATTTCATCAATAACGCTAAAATGAAACACTTCCTTCTAGCACCATTCAACGTATCAGTAATTTTAAGGATCTAAAAACATCAGCTTCTTCAGGTACTCCTAATAGCTTATGTGAAGATCGAGTAGTGCAGATTGCTGGGTCCTTAAGGCACTTCCAGCAGCTCACATGACCTGCTCTACAGTTCCCACTCACATCCAACTCCAGATTGCACAACTGGCAGTTTTGCTCCTACTAATATGCTGCTAAATATTTTTCTCATGATGAATTTCACCAAGTGATAAACCGACTGACAAATCTAATGATGATGTCCCAGTTCACCTTGGCTTGCTTGATGCCAATAAGATCTAAAGAGGCCTTTAAAAAAAAAAAAAAAAGAAGTTTTTGGAATGTAAAGAAAAAAGAAAAAAATTAGATAGTCACATCTTTGGAAATAACATACCATTGTTTTATGCTGTTGCTTGAACTTAATACAAATATTGATATTTACAATTATCAGAATGTTAGAATAAACAGTAGTTACACATCTCAGATATATCTTGGTTGATACCATTGTGATAAATATATTTCTGTGCCCATAAAAATAGTAGTGAATGGTGTACTACCCCATAACTGTTAAACTAGTCATTAAAACAAAAGACAGTTCTTACACAATAAGCATAAAACAAACACTTATCCTTTGCATAAAGTCATGCAGTGGAATCATGCAGGGCAGCAAAGGAAGAAACTCAGTTCAGTTAAAAAATTCCAAAACTTAAATTAAGTCACACCATGTTAAAGAGGATTAGCTCAAACTGATTCTGTTTAAAAAGAAATTTAAAAAAAAAATCATACTACAAACACATGGCTTTTCCCAAAGACTTATATACAATTTGCATACAAATTTAAAGTAGTAGTCTCCAGTGTCTAGACTAACCTCAAGAAGTTACATGCAAAAGGAAACTGTAGGGTTCCTGAATGTTCTACATTTGCCTGAACACCACACATTGCCAAATACTACTTTTACAGCTTCAAATCCCATCAGTTGCTCCTGAACAGCATGAGCATATTCAGGATGCAAGGAGTCGAGAGCCAAGGCAATGATTTCACATATGCTCTACAGCAGGATAAGACAAAGATTAATGCTAAAAGGATTCCTAACTGTTTATGCCCCCACCGTTCATTCCTGTCCCTGTACCATCCCCCTCCTTGTGCCAATATAAGCACACTTGTGCAACCACGGTGCAGGAGGGATCAGGAAACTGATTCTGCCTGAATGGGGTCTCTCTAGGCCTGCACCAACAGTTGGAACAAAGGCACAGGGGCAGGAGGAGGTGGAAACCCACGCAGAAGCAGGCAGAACCACACTTTACAACCAGTGCTGCTGCTAAACCCTGGTCCTGACGTGCCCTACGAAGCCACTGAATCTAGCCAGCAACACAGCAGTTGACCAACAAACTGAAAACCAGAATTAATGCAGTGGAACAACATCTATGCTACTTCAGCAGAAAACTCAAGCTCCATTTTTTAGATCCTCACTTTCTCTACTAGGAGGCATAGGACAAGGCCATGTCCTAGAATACTTGTTACAATTAATAACTATCAAGTGGAAAAATTACATACATATTTACCTGCAACAAGCTGATGCATGGCTGGACTTTAAACATAACATTGAGGTCTCTTCTTAAAGCAATCTGCTTTTTTCAAGTAGATTTTGGGGCCCACAAAACCTAAGCCAGACTTTTGTAACACTGTAGCAGGAGTTGGAGTAATAGCAAACACAAATAAAACACTCCAGTGGATTTGACAAAACAGTTTCTAAAGCCACTGCCAGCAAGCCCAGAATCTGTTGTTTCTCCAAGGCTGTCCCCACAAGCCTAGAGAAGCCACAAGTTCCAGACGTAGCCCACTTGGGCTGCACTCAGTCCACATCATAATCAACAGGTCTTCAGAGACACCTCATCTCTACAAACTTACACCAGCAAGCTCAAGGTGTCCACTAAGTGCATGTCTGTCCCAAATATTGCTATTATTTATGTAGTCCCTTCATTCGACCTCCCTTTTTTGACTGGTTTCCAAAACCTAGGAGCCAGAACACACATTAAGAATTCAAAACACAGAACTATTAAAAAAAGCAATATAATAGGGCCTGTCCCAAAGCTGACAACTATGACACTTGGGTCCATAAGGCCAAGTGAGTTTGTGTTTGGGTTTTTAATTTTGTTTAGGGGCTTTTAAAAATTTTTATTATTGGCAGCCCAACAAGACAGTTTTCTGAAGAGAAAAAACAGCCAGGAAGATACTTGTGGAAAGCTCAAGGAAAGAACAAGAAAGTATAAAGATCTTTTAAAATGTAATGCTGTAACAACTGAGGTTACAACCAGCTGCAAAAGAACATTGGTATATCTTTAAAGGTAAACAATGACATTAAGAGATATACAATCTACTGTTAAGTTCCAATATGTGTTCCTGACATATGTTGGGAGAAATCAAGATCAAACGAAATGAAATGAAGGGCATTAAGCTTCTCCCAGATGATGACTACTTGTACTTGTGAGAGTCATTACAGGTACTTTATGATATATATATACACATATAGTTTAAACATAAAAATTTAGTATATATTTTAGAGACTTGCATAAGACTTTAAACACTAATATTAATTTGTCTCCAACAGATTTGAAAAGCTAAAGCATAATAATAATATCCTAGATCCTTTTAAACTTTGCTGGACACATACTGCAAATGGAGCTGGGTATCTCATGCACAGAATTACCAATGTTGCTGTTGCTATTTCCTCCGGGTGACAGAAGACGGAAAACAGGCACAGTGCCAAATTCCAACAGACTTGTTTCCGCTACATTACCTTTTTTTAATATATCAAATATCAATATGTACAGGCAGTCCATCATTTTCAGTATCAAAAAGGAAGAACTTCCAAAAGTTAAAAAAGCCACCTGCCTGTTACTAACCATAAGCAAAAGTAAAAGTAGAACCACGAAAGATTAATTCTACCTCAATGCATTCGATTAGATCTCATTTTTAAAAAACCCAGGAAGTTAATTTCAGACAAGACCTTCTGTTTCCCACAGAAACAGAAATATGTTACAAATAGAACATATAGAAAAAAAACTTCTACTAAATTAGGATTGTTTTCAAGTATGCTAGGGTTTCTGTCTGACCTACTACCCTACTAGCTTAGCAATTATTCAGTTCTCCATTTTTCCTCCATTTCTTTTCTTTAAAGTTCATTTTTGTATCTAAAAATCTTAACATTTATTTAAAGGAAGAAGTCATTAAAGAAAAAAGTCTTCCACTTAGGCATATCAGAAATTCAATTTGAAAACTTTCTTTTAAACAAGTCTACATATTTACCCCTCTGTGAGCTACTAATTCTCTATCTCATGCAAGGTAATACTCTCAAGAAACAGTCTGAAGCTGTTAAATGTTTTGAGTGATAAACTCTCCATCTTTTTCTCACTGGAGTAATATGAAATTATTCCATTTTCTGCTCACATGCCTTCTGAAACTCAGTTGAATGAAAGAACCTTTCTACATGTGACTTCACTTGGTTTCTCTCCAAAGCCTACTGGGTTATTATTCATATGTGAGGGTCTAACACACAAATGACCTCCAGGCAAAAAAAAAAAAAAAAAGAAAAGAAAAAAAAACACTTTCAAAAATGCACATTTTGAAGTACTCAGACTGAAGGAAAACATTAAATTTCTTCTATAGAGAAACAGATTATAGTTTTGCAAAAAGCCAACTGCCAATCTACAAAATCCAAGTAACTTTTTTTTTTAGTAAAATGTTGTCTTGTTTGACCATATGTATACACATGAGCACAAACATACTTGCAGCATGCAACCTTTTTTCTTGTTTTGGAGGCTCCTTTTGAATGCGTTAATAATACATGTTCTTACAACATTTACCTCCCAAATCTTCTGCTCAATGAACTTCTTCAATTTTATTAGCATTAAAAGAAAACAAACTTTCAACCCTATATAATTTCAAGGAGATCACTGATTTCCAGAAAGCTGGGCTAATGTTCAATCTTATAAAGAGGAGACCAAGATGATCCCACAGTAGCCTGCAACTAACTACTTGACAACAGACAGCAAACCCTCCTCAGCAGGCACAGACCATAGAACGAGGGGCAACAGTCAAATTACGCACGGGGATACCAGTAAACCCTTTTTTGCCAGGAGGGCATTGCAGCACTATGACAGGCTACTCAGAAAATGCAAAGTCTTCATCCTTAAGGCTTTCAGGAGCTGCCCAGATGACCTGTTCTTGTGATGGCCACATTCTTGCTCAAAGCACAAGTCTGACATCCAGTGGTCCCTTTCAATCAGTATCTCCATTACCTATTTTGAAAGGCAGATTCTTGAATAACAACTGCCCCCAATACTGAGGGCTCCAACTCACAAGTACAAGCAAAACTGTAATACCAGTAGTCATACTTATTTATGAAATGTTAATTGTACCCTCCTCGTGTGTTCCTAAGATGCTCCTAGGAAGCATGCTCTTGTGAAGTTGCTGACCAACCACACATCCCAAAGTATTAAGAAAATATCTAATGATAACAAACAGAAGAATAAGACAAGCCTGAAGATACCCTTGGAAAATCCTAGTCAAATCCCAAATGGGATCTTACAGCATTGACATTTACATACAGGTTTTACTGCCTTTCAATGTGCATATGTTACTCATGTCAACAGTAAAGAATGTTTGTATTCATGGATACAAACGAACTTCTCCTTAGGAATGCCTTAACAAAATCTGTATGTTATTACCATCACATCAGTTTATTATTGTATATAATGAAGAGACATGAGTTTCAGCAGAACTTAAGGCATGCTGAAAGACAATGAAGAGATAAGGATTTCAGAAATTGGTATGACTGTAGAAGGCCAGAGCTTGAAAACAGGGTGATAACTATTCAGAAGAAAGAATTCATCACAACTAGAATAGGCATGTTTGTTCAAGAAGACGTTTGTATTTTTTTAAAGCTACACTATGTTGTATAACATTGCTTTGCATCTTGTAGTTCCATAAGAAATACTTGTTATATTAGAAGTTTTGTACGCACAACCTCATAAAGGCCAAAAAGGTAAAATTCTACTTTATATGGCCATGTCTAGCCCTATTAAATGACAATCCATACTTTTAAGTGACATACCTATTGCTAAAGTTTACACTTTTGTGCCAGGGCTAAAGCAAAGAAACTTTCTGGCAGAGTCTTCTCAAGCTTCAATAAGATTCAGTGTTGTTTTGGTAAGAAGCCTCACCTTTCCTTTCAGCAATCTAAAAATTGAGACATTTGAGGTTCTCTAGGGATGAATACCTGATTTACATTTAATGGCTTTATTGACATTTACATAAGTTTAAAGTCAAAGATTTTGAGAAAGGTTAACGATTTGCATGTAAAGAAGGAGAAGGGAAGAAAAGACAGTTTTGTCAAAATGCTTTCACTGTTTTAATAAGCAGAAAAAGTGTTACATAAGTTACTGCACTACAACTGCAATCTTGATCAAAAATAAAATTCAAGATGCTGGTAGCTAAGTTGTAGTCAACAGCAGGGGAAGGGAAAGAGAAGGGTGTGGTAGAAAAGGAGATAATAAGATAGTCAACCACCAGTTTTATTGATCTACTTAGAGCAGTGTAACAAAAGCACCTTACAGAAACATTCAGTATATCAACAAAAAAAAAATTATTTGTAACCTTAGACTTTACCCATCTTTTGAATGGAAAGCTGTAGGAATGATTGCATACATGAAATGCACTAATACAAAGAAGCAACCAAAATCAGCTAAATTTAAGTGAAATTAAGGAGATATGCAGAACTAATGAAACCGACACCCTGAAAAGGTACCTCAGGCTATTCCTATAGAGTTCAGTTCTTAAACTGAAAGAAGTTCTACCTGGACAGGAAAAATACTGAGCTCAGAGATCATTTGTGTGTAACTACTCGTGGCAGCACCTTACAGACGGTATAAACCCTGAAACAAAGTCAGGGCTTAAACAGAACACTAACAAGAATTCATCCCAACCTTTTCTGAACAGCATGAGCTGTTCCATGTAACTGCACGCTGAACTTCGGCATTATTTATTGAAAGGTGGGCTTTAATGCAATTAACTAAAACCTTCTCTAACGCTTGCCAGGAATAGCTTACCTAGTAAGCAGAATAAAGCTATTAACATTTTTAAGTAGCAGTACTTAATCAGTCTCAAGCAGCAAACTGACACGTAAAAATCAATGTAGCAAAAATTAAGTTTACTAAATTTACTGGTAGAAACAATTGCAAGTTTCATTGAGGGTTGTTTTTTTAAAAAAAATCTACAAATTCAGAGAATATAGAAGTCAGTAGGTAAAGTAAGATACAGGCAGTAAAATTTCATCTCCGCACTGCACAGAAGTTTATTTGTGGGTTATTTGAGGTTGGGGCGGGGGGGAGGGTTGCAGGTTTTTTAAAGGGTAATTATTTCAACCCAAGTTTTAATAAACAAACTTAAACACTGGAGTTCTTTAAACTCCCTTGTTTCATGCAAGATCACATGGCTATTGATTTACTGATCCCCTACAAAGGATTATCTGTTGTAGTAAAACCTGATTAATGGAAGAAAATTCTTCTAGCTTGGCAATTAAAATAAATATCACACCACTATTTTAAAGCCATAGACAAGATTACAAGACTACTAGGCTGAGGCAAAACCTAAGTATCTAGTACTCCAAGTAGGGAATGCCATAAACTTACAGAAATTGGGAAAAAAACCCCCACACTTAGATAACAGGAAAGTTGAGAGCCAAATACAATCTCTCAAATGATGGCAGAATTCTGCAAATACCTGCAGAGACCAAAAAAAAAAAAAAAAAATTCTACAAATCTACATTACTAAAAATGCAATTCTATGTTGCTACCAAAACAGTGTCTTGAAGAGAATTATTCCTTTAATCATCATTTAAGCGCACCTTTCCATGAGAGGTCAAACAAACAGAAAATATTCCACAAATGCAGGGCAGTGAGCAGACAGATGAAATGTCCAACTCCAGAACATGCATTTTCTGATACTTTTCCTCTAAAAGCAAGTATTCCATTTATTCTAAAAGCAATTAACTTGTAACTCCTGCCCAGACTCTATAATATGCAAAAGCATATACCCCCCCTTTTTTAAACTCCTTAAATCAACACACGCAGAATCCTCTTCTTATCTGAAAGGGCTTTCTACCTGCAGGCCAATTTGAAATGACTGCAAAAAAGAAACTGTAAGAGGGTGAGGGCTGTCATAAAAGGATATATTCTTTTACATGCTTAAACACCCACTTGCTCTTTTCAAATTAGATAGCATTTGTCAGAATTGTATACTTCTATGTATGTACAAAAGCCAGTACATTCATAAGGGCAAATAAGTGTGCACATAATTACTACATAAAAGATATCCAAAGTAACAAAAAGCAAGCAACTAGATAAAATGAAGACAGGTGAGACTTTAGCTACGTTTTTGTTTGTTTGTTTGTTTTTTGTTGTGGTTTGTTTTTTTCTTTTTAACAGGGACATCTTGATAGAAATGGCCTCTGAAGACTTATCTTTTCTCATAATACTTGTATTTTTAATCCCATAGGTATTGCTACATAATAAACTACATTAACATGTGCCAAGTTCATATACCAATAACTGAGCACAGGCTCAGTGACCTACTTCAGAAAAATGCCTGCAGTAGCTGAGTTAAACTCTCAAGGGAAGAAAAATTTGAGAGTGGTTTTCAACCTTGTCCAAATTAAGCCAAATGGCAATTTAAAACCAACAAATCTAGGCAACAGTTTCATTTTCCTTCAAAAACATGCCAGAGTCCCAAGTTTGTTCAGTCACTCCTAGCATCTTGATCCGAACCTTATGGTGCCACCCCAGCTGTGCCCGCACACCAGTTTATCGGTTTCTAGAGAATTAACCACCCACATGAAGATGTGGCTGATAGAAGCCACACCTCAGAGAGGTTTCAAACAGAAACAAGGAAATCAGGGCAATCATTCAGCCATGGCTGTTGCATCGTGTCTTCCTGTCACCTCTGAGACTGCAAACCAACTCAAAACCAGATCTCATTAGCATCTTGCCTTCTCTGCGCAAAGCTCCACTGCCCAGCCAGCCCACGGTCCCTTGCATGAGCATGAGAGAGAGGAACCAATTGCAGCACAAGCCCAGCTGAAGCCTCTGTGGTGCATCATTAACTCATCAGGAAGACAATAGAAAGCCGATTTCATAAGTCACTCTCGAGATTTTCTGTATGGGTCTAAATATTTAACTCAGCTTACACACGCCTCAGGCAGGACTCACAAAGCAAACATAATCACTTTTTGCACATCACTGCGCAGGCGATGGCTGGAACCACCAGCCTGTGCTGGTGCGTGCTCAATTCACAGCCAGGAAAACAGCGTGATTCAAACAAGCTACAGAAATTCGTAGCACTCCAAACACTCAACTTGTTATCTAGCAGGAAAAAAAAAAAGTTTACAAGATGCTACATATACTGCCAGATAGGTATGCCTACCAACACATAATATAAATCAAGGTGACAAGAGCAGCACAAAATGCTTATTCCTACTTTACACAAGTTTAATCTTTAGCCATCAGTAGAAAACTGACCGTAACTTACTACTTTATCCTTTCGATGCTGTCAGGTCCTACAATAAATTAGTTTGCTGCTTTTCCCATTTGTGTCAATCCTCCCTCCACCTCATCACACACACAAAGCTATTCCCTACTGTGCTTGTATTGTTCTTCCCTTTCCAGGTCTTCCCTCAGTGCCCTCCATGTTTCATTTCAAGTCACAAGGTTTGCGTTGCAGTTTCTCAGCAATCTCCTTGCCTATGAAAGGGGGGTTATCAAACTATTGTCAGATAGTTTTGATGTCCTGATACAAAATCCATCTTCTTACTGCTTCTTCCTAGTGTTTTTTAAACCATAAATGCCATGTCATATATAGTGACCTATCAGTTCTCTTACTTGATTACATAGACCTGCTAATTCCCCATTCCTTCACTTCTTCACTTTCTAACTTGTTGTTTTTCCTTTAAAGCAGCAGCGGCAACCATTTATTTCTCTTTATCCTTCCCATTCCTGGCAATGCTGGGAATGTTATAGTGGTTTCATTCTGGTTAGGTTCTCATTTTATCAGCAATAGAATGTCAGATATGTGTAACTACACATTGCTGATCAGATTTTTTGTTTGATTTTTTTGTTGGGTTTTTGTTTCTTTTGTGTTTAGTTGTTTCTTTTTTCCCCCCATTGAACCAGTGAAAGCTATTTTTGCATGCACGCACACTCCTGCAAACAATGTTAAGAACCAGGTATTTTGGTGATGTGTGTTTGTTTTTTTCCTGAAAAATATTTGTTTAAATTTGACAGTTCAGAGAAGAGAATTAAGAAAATAGCATCACAAGGACAAAAGCAATTTGACCCTAATAATAAAACCCTGCTTCTGTACAGGGAAGGGAGTAAATCCAGATTAACATCACTGCCTGAAAACAGTGTGACCTCTATCCGGAATTTCATTCATGGCTACACTCACACAAAGCATACACCAATCTTAGGGGGAAAAAAAAAAAAAGCATCAAATAGCAATCAAATTTTGCATGGAAGGAAAAAAGTTTGTTTTCAAAAACTGCCAAAGGCAAACTTCTACATTACATGTTTCCATTAACAACACAAATACCTTCACTTATTTTTAGCCTCCTCAGTGTTTGTCCATCTCGGGGTTTAGCCTAATTAACCTGCAGGAGAACAAAGATGGACACAGAACAATTATGAGACCTCTTCATAATAGGCACTTGCATACCCTTTTAATTTAATGCAACCTGCTGAATTTGATCATTTAGAGCTACCAAGCTGTCTTCTCTAAGCAACAGCTTATATCAAAGTTCTCTTCTCCCCTGCCACTTCAGAATTTAAACTTTAAGAAACTTTTCCCCGTAATTTCCAGATGCAGACTGATATCTAGATGTACAAAGAAGATTGCCACTCACTGTAAAGGAAGATCATCATAAGTCAGCATAAGCATGCTAAAGTTGTTGATACAGGAACACCCTTACCCCATCAGAGACACAGATGAACACTAGGGCAGGAAGGCCTGAGTGATACTTTAAGCTGTCTTGCTGTGGTAGTTCATCTGTTTCAGTGCTGTACATGAACCAAAAAGCCCTGAATTTCAAGCTCTTCCAAGCGAGTGCAGTCGGGACTGCCTGATGCTGTGCAGATTCCCAGATAACGTACACACTTAGCTCAGAGAGCTCAGCAAAGTGCTCCCTCAAACCATAAAACTTGGTCCATCATGAACTTAATTTTTCCTCAGGAACAGTGGTTGTGTTTTTCCATTCCACATTAATAATTCTAGTGAAAGATGCTAGGCACATGTTAAAATAACAAGTACATCACAAAATCTCACCACTTGTTTATCCCACCTAGAACTTGCCTCCATTAAACCGAGTCCCAGTAAAACCAAAAACTTGTAAGCATTTCAGTTTTCCTATTTCTTCTTGTTTTCCCAAACACCAACAACAGAATTTCATTTTTGCATGATGTAAACATGTTTATATGCCCTTTTTTCAAAAGAGATTTTCCCTTCTCTTTGAAAGGGAGAGAAATGTGATGAAACTAAACAATATTACTGTAGTTGAATACTGAATTGGAGATACTGTAACTCACTGGAATCTAAGCAACATTATCAAAGAAAACGCCTACATAAATATGCTTAATAAATTTACACAACATGTAAATAAAATGTTGTTTCTTTATAGGAGTTACTCCAAAAAGATGATATTATTTGTCATTTCATAGGTAAAAACATTTTATTAGTAGAAATGAAGGAAGTTTTGCTTGTTCATTTCAGTTTGAATCCACAGGAATTCTTGGCCACACAGAGCCAACAGGTTCCTGATAGAATATCCTCTGTTTGTTTGCTGTTTAACATAAAATGTTTACCAAATAAGGAAAATTACACTTCCCCTTATGCAGCTACCAGAGTGCCCTGAGTTTTCTCTGCCCCTTGCCAACACACTAAATACTGCATAAATACATTCTAGGAGAAAAACGGCCACATTCAGTTCTTTCTGGAAAATTTTGACTTTGTTTCTTGAAGGTAATCTAGTATTTTACCCAAAGCCAAACTCAACAGCAACCAAATCATACAAAATCTTTTTCATAAGCTGTTGTACTCAACAGAAGAGAGAGTACAACATGTAAAACCAAACAAAAGACAACTTTTCAGAGACAGGATACAAATACAGCAGAGAAATATTGAACACAATGTATGGAGCAAATCTTTTATAATCAGAGGACTTCTCTGTTTACAGCCAGAACAAGAACTAAGACTCCCTTTTTGCCCCATCAGTGCCGAAGAGCTACAAGTTCAATTGCAGAAGTGATACCAAGCATAACAATCTTCTTCCTTCCCAATGAATTTTGCTGTTGACCAAGTAAAGTGTGTCAACAGCAAATGCCATCTATGACAATTTGAAGAGAAATCCAAGCCCAAACTGTGGAGTGGGAGATGTGGAAGTGAAGTTGGAGAAAAACTGACCATCGTTGATCTGTGCAGTAAGTCACCTAAGGTAATTATACACAGTGGAATTTGTTTTGGCAGAGAATTTCTTACCAGAGAGATTGCTAATTGGTGTTAACTCCATTAAGTTATTTGCTTAATAAGCAGCTATTAAAAGTTACTAAACAGAGAAATGCAGAGGTAATTACACCTCCTTTGCTTGAGTACTGTGTTCTGTTCTGCTCTTCTCCAAACACAGTGAGCATAATTCCAAAGGAAGAAATGGGAAAGCCATATGAGAAAGGCAGAGTGATAGAAAACAAATCAGAGAAAAATGAACCGGAGAGTGTTGGTTTTGGTTTTTTCATAGTATTTCGAAAAGCTACCAGCTAAAAAAAAAAAACCACACACACAAAAAAAACCAAAAAAACCACACACACTGAGTTCTACTGATCATCATGTCCAAGACATCAAACGTTTTTCAAAGCGAAATCTAAGTGTGGAGCATAAAGCCACGTTTATTTTATGTAAGATAAAAATCAAGCAGTCTGGAACAAGTCTTCACACTTCAAGACATAATGCAACTAGCAAATGCTTTTTTGTAAGGAAGAGTGACACTGAATCACTGTGCTGCAACTATGTGCTTGCAAGAGTCTTTTCTCAATCTCCAGGTAGACTGTTATTCTAAGCTAATAGATAAGCTACTTCACCAGTTTTGGAAGGTAATGATTATGTTCTTCAATAAGGTTTTAACCAGTCACTTTTGGACCAATGAGGAGGGACAAGCACAAAACAATATGCCTAAAATCATATTTGTGAATAATAGCACCAATTGTCTGAAAGGACCATCTCTGGAAAAAATTATTATTCCAATACTCCTAAATAGCCTCCATGGATTTCCGCGCTACAACACCATAAATAATATGCATGGCTTTTCTCTTAAAGAAGCAGACACCAGTGTTTGAGTTAAAGTTGATGCCACAGGACTTGAATCCTCTCCCCTAACAGGAAGTGAAACTTCAGCAAAATGGTTCTGAATAACAGACAGCAGTGATAGTTGCATTTCTGCAGAGCATCTAAGTTTTCCCTTTTATAAAAGCAATAAAAATATTGCCCAAGATCACTTTGTTCCAAATACAATATTTCAGTGATCCATAAAAATCTACGGTCAGATACAAAATTTTATTCCATTAATTCTTCTAAAAAATTAGGTAACATAAGAATTTGATACAACCATACAATAGTCTTTGTCTGTTATCCAGGTCTTTGGAAGTAACCAAGTACTCATCAGTAAGACTAAATTACTTACAGAAAAGTGAAAACAACCTTCAGGGTTTCTTGTGGCATAATTTCAGTAGTACTAATTTTTGGGCAATCAGTTCTCATGCCTACACTGACACGAACTCTATAAAACCATTTTTTTCCAAGTAAACCAATTACTAAACCCTACCCTAAACAAAAGGTGCTTTATCAGTGAATTAGCTAATAGCTTCCAGTCACAACAAAAGTATGCAAGAGGGTATGCCATAAGTGGAATAAAGAATACACACTGTAACCTGCCAGGCACCCTCAGAGTGGAAAATTTCAGAATTACCACATTTCTCATGTAAAAAATAAACCACATAATGAAAGATGTATCTTAATTTCACATTTCTGTTTTGCTTTATACTTGTTTCTTAAACAGTTAGGACAAAATATTGTTTACTTATGTGAACAAACACACCAAAAGAATGAGAGACAAGGAATAATCCAAAGCAACATTTCCCAACTTGCTTACAGCTAGGAGTTGCATATGCATCCCTTAAAACTCTATACAAAACAAGTCTGTCACCGCTGCTGCCTTAATGACTTGTATATCTAAATGTCATTAATGCCAAGGTGTTTTCTTCTAAACAGATGCAGTATTTTCACAACGCATTGTGCAGCATGCACAATCTTTGCCATCCTTCCTTGACCAGAGCTTTCCCCTGACCCATCCCTCATTCCACTGGCAACTTTTCTTTTGTTTCCTTACCCGTGTTCAGCCAGCACTCATCTTCTGTTGAACTTTCATGAGAACATACTGGCAACCTCTCACTAGTTGCTGTAATTTGCCTCTGATTTTCTTATTTCTTCTGTTCTTTCTACAATCTGGTTGGGCAGCAGTGACAGCTGGTTGGCACATTAAATGCTACACCAAGCAGGTGCACGGACAGAATGGAAGAATTAATTTTGACACACTTTTTGCTGAAAGCTAACTACGCTACTTTTATTATGGATTTTTTCATATTCATGGAATATTCAGTCATTTACTAGTGTCACCATACACAACTAAGGTCCCAGTTCAGAGGGGATATTATCACTATAATACCAAATGTAAAGTCCTTTTAGGTGTGTTAGACTGAACACAAAAATCATTCCCAGCATTAAGTGTTGGCTCAACCATCAACTCTGAGTGCAATGATACAGGCATTAATGGGGCAGAAAACACAAAAAGTAATAAGGCTTTAACTAATCTAAACGTCTTTGCATCATATTCATTAATTAAGAACAAACTGCACATTTCTCAAGTACTCACTCTCATATCATGCACTCCCTATCTGAACTGAACCACCTTGTAAACAACATAAAAGCAAAAGCTGCACAAAGATTTATTTCTGGATTTTTTTTTTTTTTTAACACATTGCTTAGCAAGTTCCATTTGACATTCATGTGAGGAGGTAAATAACAGGTGTGATCAAAAGTTGGACAGGCAACCAAAGCCAGAGTATTGCCCAAGGAAAAAAAAAATATATATATATATTAATTGAAAAAAAAATACATGACAGAATAAGCCATTCTACACTAGACAAATCACTACTTCTAAATATATTATTTAGTTATTAAAAGATTTGCATATAAAGAGTTACCCTGCAGATTTCTAGAAGCCTTAATTACATGGAACACATTCAGCTGTGCTTAGAAGTACAGTACAGAATTTAATTTGATTTATTACAGCTTGCATTAGTCAGATATAACAGCTAAGAGTTCTCTGCAGATTCCAGCCTTAGCACAAGATCCTCAAACACAGGAAAACCATAGCCTCCTAACAAGCTGCAGATTATATGTCACCAAACATTCATTAAGATTTTGGGTTTTCTCTTTCTCTCTGATACATTTCAGACATAAGCTTATGTCATCAGGAAAAAAAAAAAAAAAGAAAAAAAAAAAAGACACTGCCACAACTCTCATCCTCCCTTCTGCAAAACACATATGAATAATAATGAACCGCTAAGAGCAACTCAAATGCTATGGTAGCTTGCAAAGACAGAGTAGGCAGACCAATATTCTGCTTGTGACTAAACCAATCACAGTTGCATGATACTGAACAATTGTGGGCGAGGATATCACAGTTTCTAATTTAGCATAACATTCTGCTATGAAGTACAAAGTGTTACTTGAAGTTCCCAGATGCAATTAATGCAGAGGTGGAATTGTTCTTTCCTTTTTCCATAGCTATGCTTCAGTCTTATCTACAGATCTAAAATATTTCTGCTAAGAGTTTCAGAACCACACTAACTGATAGCTGTCTACTCTTTACTTCTGGTACTTCTCATGAACATAGGTCGATAGGTCTAAAACCAGCTGAGCATGTTATATCCACAAAAAAAATAATAATTAAAAAATCTAGCAAAGCATAGAAATTCCTTCTGGAACCTGCACGGCATTTTCAGTTATGTGTTGTTGTACCCAGCATTTTACAACACCTGCACAATTCTTGCATCAGAAGTTTAGCAATAGAGAACGGCTGTGTTTAGTTTTTCAGTATTCCTTTCCCTTTCTTAAAGTGGAGCAAAAGATGAGTGGTGAATCAAATAAGGTATGAAGGCCTGTTAAGGAGGTTGAGGTACACAATCAGAACACAGAAAACACGCACAAGATTTGTTGGGGTGGAGGAGGCAAGGCAAGACAAATGCAACAGCATGACTCAACAGATAAGACATTTAAAAGAATCTTACAAAACAGATTATGAAACATTACATCCTAAAAAAAATTAATTTCCTTACACTGCAACCCAACCACTCAACTGAAGTTTGTAAAACTGTTCAAAAGCTGAAGTGAATTCAAGCATAGGCTATCTTCTCCAGTAAATAAGTCATCCACTAAGTCTCAAAACTTCTGAAAGTAATAAATTATAGCTAACAAGGCTACCAAAGACAGAGAAGGAGTTAACATCACCTCCATTCCACTGAGTAACATTAATTACAGCTTGCTGGGTAATATTACTGATGGGCTGAAACCTAATCCTGCAACATTTTAAAGCTAAATTACATAGAAAACAAAACTTAAGCACACTGTAAACATAAATACTAAATTAATATCCAGCCTGAGCAGAAATTATTCATTCAGTAGCATTCAAAAAACTTAAACATGTTAAAGAAACATGCCAGAAACACCTGACTCAAAAAGTGTTTATATCTAAACTTAAACGGGTTAAAGGCTCCTAGAACAGTACTCACATGAAGTGAGGAGAGCAACATTTTTCCCCTATATCTGAAGTAAGTATCCTCTTCACACTCAACAGAAATCTAACTGACACAGCAAGCAGAGTTAGTGGTATGATCCGCATGTCCGAACGGGGCTCTCTACCTCATGGCAAAACAAGTTTATTCTGTTATAGAAGGAGCCCAGATTCCTAGCTCAAATGCCGACACCTCAAGAGACATGAAACTAATTCCATCCTTAAAGCTTCTGATCAAGTAACACCAAGGGTAAGTACTTTAACACCTCTGGGCCCTACAAACTCAACAGTGTTAAACGACAAATGAAAATAATGAATAGTTGAAGCAGGAAACTGCATAGTAATTGCCACCCAAGTATGCTTTTCCCACCACATCTTGACGCTTGCGTGATCTGAAAGACCAGCTCCCAAATGATGCCACATTCTTAAAGTCCAGCATGACAACAATAGCCTTGGCATGAGGAACAGCCAGGCAGAAAAGCCAAAGAGAAGGAGGCAGCTCACTGCTGGAAATACCCACTGTGGGCACCAAGAGCTGCTATGGAGCTGGCTGCTTCCCTTGCTCTAGGCCCTGTACCCCACCAGTAACTAACCTAACATGCTTCAACCCCTTCTGGAAGTGGCACTGAAGCCAACAGCAAAGCTTTCTGCCTGCCCTGCCAAATGTAAATCATTATTTCTCTATTTCCTCTGTAAGGGATGACAACTGGGCAAGTGCTGAAGGATGCCTGAAAGTCATCCTTTGGATGATGACACCCTAACAATAATAAAATATAGTTTGTGATAGTAGAAGTATTTAACCCATATTGAAATATCTAGATACACCAAATCATCCTCAAAAGCTTTTAGGTTAGGAGACAAAAAAGTGAAGTTGCTTTCATTACAACTAAATTTCATATCCATTTCAATAGGTAAACAGAAAATGACTAACATGCAATCAGTAAAATCAAGGAGGTTTGGCTGTTTAACAAATGAACTAACTAGAACTTGCACTTTGAAGTAATCTGTGTTTGACAGAAGTTTGAGATAGGCCAAAGAGGAAGCAAGTTTAAAAATATTTCCAAATGAGAAATCTGAGACCATCAGGTGAGGCTATTTCATAGAACAAGTGAACGTGTCAGAGCCAAAGGCTCATTATTCATGCAATCATAGCAGGCTCCTTATAGCTCTTGAACAAGATGCACAGCAAAAGTACAGTATTTACCTCACCCTAGCACTTACAACTGCAATACTTGGAGAACTTCATCATTAGCACTGGCACCTGTACTTGCCACCAGTACAAACGTCGTAATTCACCCTCTATCGTGTCTCTAACTTACACTTACTTCACATACTAACATTAAGAAAATATCCAGGAATTAAGCTCTCCAGTAGGTATCCAACAACCCTGGGATTAAGTAAAATACTTAAGAGAAATCACAGAATCCCAGAATTGAAGGTTGGAAGGGACCTCTGGAGATCATCTAGTCCAACCCACCTGCTAAAGCAGGTTCACCTGGAGTAGATTGCACAGGAATGTGTCCAGGCAGGTTTTAAATGTCTCCAGAGGAGACTTCACAACCTCTCTGGGCAGCATGTTCCAGTGCTCTGTCACTCTCAAAGTCAAACAGTTTCTCCTCATGTTTAGATGGAACCTCCTGTGCTTCAGTCTGTGCCCGTTGCCCCTCATCCTACCATTGGGCACCACTGAAAAGAGTCTGGTCCCATCATCTTGACACCCACCCTTCAGATATTTATTAACATTGATAAGATCCCCCCTCAGCCTTCTCCAGCCTGAACAGACCCATCTCAGTCTCTCCTCATAAGAAAGATGCTCCAGACCCCAGTCATCTTTGTAGCCCAAAATGCCATATATGCTTTAGTTCCACACAATACAAACGCTCTATATTCAAGTTCTGATCTTAAATTCTGTGTACACATATGCAGGCACATCGCAAGAAGAGCCAGAGGCCACAAATGTATTGCAAAGAGTAAGTTTTATTTTAGTTACCTCTCTACTTGGGGATCTCCGAAGTCGCACCTAAGCTCCCATGCAGAGGTAACACAAGCGGGGACACAGGCACTGGTAAGTTCAGCCCTGCTGGAAGATCGCTGGGCCTGCTGAGCTCGCCTGTATTTCAAGGCTTCAGGCAGGCGCAGCCTCCTGCTCTTTCTCACAACAAAGCAAGAATCTCAGACATAGTGATAAGGTGCCTAGAGTTTCTCACAGGCCTATGTTATCTAACACAGAGGTTCTACTCATCAAGCACACAAGGTCAGTAAAACTAGTGTGATGTATGTGCTTTTCCTACAGACAGGTGCAAGTCACTTGAGCGTATTTACATTTAACTAACCTCCTCACCAAATCTTCCGCTACGTTCCCATACAATTCACTGCCTCACCAAACAGGAGCTCTTTGAAATATCCAAGCAGTTGTACAAATGGCAGCCTCCATGGTGATTCCAGGACTTATGCTGTTGTTTTCCATCGCGGTTTACAGTTGATGTTTACAATTTTCATCTGCATGCAGACAGTGCCAGAGAATTTCATATTTAAGTCTTCTCCAAAATTCTGAATGCAAAACTTGGCAAGGAAAAGATAATTATAGCTCTGTCTTCTTGATAGTGAAATACATACTCCTTCCTGCTTCTAACAAGTCTCTTGCTACACTCCCAATAAACAGACCAGAATTAAGCTTGTCCTTTATGATGATTGAAGAATACAGCATGGACCTGGAAAAGCAAGCTGAATTTTCACTTCTTCAAACACCACATCTCTCAATTTTCATGTGCAAAATGTCCTTGTTACTAGCAGTGTGTTTCACTTTCACTTTCATTTTTATTGTGTAGACCAAAAAAATTTGAAAAAGGCAAACTGAACTAGACACATTCATGAAACATTTCTGCAGTCAGTTTTCAGAGCAGAACTCACGGCAAGACTAGATAGATTCAATTAATATATTCACAATCATAGAAGAAACACTGAAACAATCGTTTACATTTTTATAACCCTTAGAAACCTTTTGGAGGGGGGGGGGCGGGGGGAAGAGACAAGAGGCCAGAAAATCTGAAAAGTTTCTTTAAAGTTATTTTCCCTCAACATCCTGTAAATAAGAGTGGCCTGGTAGGAGCTTCAGAGCAAAAGCCCATTTTCCAAAGCAAATTGGGTTCACTGATACTCAGCAACAGGTTGCTTGATCTTCAAAATTGTCACACTACTACCTAAAACACTGCAGCTGCCTAAGATCTCCACTTCACCCACAGTAAGATCTGAAAGCAAAAGACTAGACATTGGTTCTTTCATCTCAGACAGCAAGGCACTACATCTAGACTATAAGCAGGTTAGCAATATTACAGTATCGTGAAAACTCAGTATCTTCAGTTGGTATGCTTAGTCCTCTGCCTAAACTCTTCTCAAACACTTCATAGAGCCAAAAAATACAGTATCAGAACAAGAAGTGACCAGAATTAAAGAAATACTTATTAAAACATTTGTACTAAAACTTAAAAAAATCTATTCAAATGAATAGCCAACTACTACTTTCATATTTAAAGAAGAAATGCAACAATTTGGGTAACAAGACAATGGCTGTCTTGTTCTTCGGCTTCTGTAAGAATGTTAATCTACTGCTGACAGCATTTTGAGCATAGAAAACTAAAAGTGGTAAAAAAATCAAAAACAAAAAAGTCATTGTAATTTTACTAACTTCTGGAAAGGAAGAAATTTCACTCTTAGGATACCATTTAGGAGACTGCAAATGAACACAAATCAATGGAAGAAACACAGTTCAATAAAAATCAATCTACAAAGTTAGTCATTGCCAGTAAAAATTTTGCCAGTCCTCAAGCTGAAAACCACCATCTCCCAAAAACTTATAAATTATGATGCAGTTTACTACCACCTTATGACATTCTCCTTTAACCATTTTACTCTTTTTCTTCCTGTCTTAGCAGTCACTTTAAACATTTCCACAAAACTAAAAATGAAATGCTAATGGGAAACAGCAAGTATTTGCCAAACTGTCTTGTCTCCAACACCCCTTGCAGTGCCACAGAAGACTAGCAAAAACATATGACTAGCCACACTGACTCAAAGGTGTCCATTCTAATTCAACCTTGCGCAGCACTAGTTAGCAGCACATGGTGCAGTACGAAGGGTGATGGCAAGAACAAGTTTTCCCTGAAACACCACATTTTGGTTTTGCACTCCTATGAGATTCCTAGTTTAATACCACCTGTTCACACAGATGTGCCCTCTCCTTTCCTCCAGGAAAATGGAAAGTGGTGGGATATATCTAAACCTTCTGATTTTCAATGAATGCCCCCAGGTCTCATAGTACGAAAACAACTACCAGTCTAACTATAGTTGCCTCCTTTATAATACTAATCATTTCAAAGAAGTCTACCACATCCTCACTATCACCTCCTAAGACCTGAAACCCATCTGGCTGCCACAACACATTTCCATTTCTCCCTCCTTCCACCTCATTGGCCTCCCTTGCTTCCAGCCTAGGATCCATTTGACCTTCACTTAGCCAACTTCACCAAGTTATTCCAGCAGAAAAATGAATCCAACAACTAAACTGAAATAGGTCAGCATGAGGAAGAGGACAGGCTGAAGGCCTAAACCATAGCTGCCAACATATATTGGCTTTAGCTTCAAGTGCCACGGCCACGGGGTGGGTCCCTTAAAACCAAGAAGTTCTAGTTCTCTTAATGCACAAAAATGTATATACAAAAGCTTGATTCAAACCTTCTCTAGTTTTACATATCCTTTCAAGTGAGAACAATTAGTATACTATTTTCCTTTCTTCACAACTTGTAGTGTTTCTTCCTGACCAACAACCAGGCTTTTTCCAAAGAACAAACCACTAGTACTCCCAAAAAATTCAAGTATAACAGCTAATCAGAGCTGAAATTATTCAGTTAAATCCAGTCCAAGTATACTTTTAACAGTATGAAGGTACTAAATAAAATAAGCTCCTTCCTCCTTTCTCTCCCTGTCCCACTTTTTTGCACTTTGACACTACCATCTCATCACTCTGTCACACAGTATCATGAAATACCATCTAAGATCTCTGCAGGCAACAGTAGCTAATGAGTTCCCCTTCATCATCCCACCACATGCCAAACTTCTACTCACTATATAGTATAATACTCCACTTGTAACCATCTAGTACTATGAAGATGCATCCTTCTTCTGCCCATTAAGACAACATTTTAGCTGTGATTGCTTATCACTCTTTTGTAAGGAAATAGCAATTTCTGTGGACCTGATCACAGCCAAGGTTGTGTACGGAGCTTCCATTCTGTTGAAATAAGGAAGTCTTACCACTTGATAACATCAAGAAAAATCAGAGCCTTGACTACTGTTATTAGGGTGTTATAAACAGACATGAGGCAACATAAAACATGTGTCTGGGTGCTTTTGTGACAAAAAAGAAACATACCACAGATGCATAGTATTTTAGGAAGGATGTTTACTTAATAAAGGAAACAAACCAGTTTTACTTGGATTATTTTATAACAAAGTTTAAAAGTAGTCAATTGAATGCATTAAGAGTTCAGATAGGTGGTTTTTTTTTTTCTTTGAAACATCTACACCTGGATCAGAATGGGATGTGTCTTTATTATCCTGTATTAATAAAATCACATAATCACATTTACTAAGTTTTGCTTTATAGAAGTAAATAGCTAAGCCAGGCAAGTGATTTTAGTTTCTAGACATAAACTCTCTCTTACAGTAAATCAAACATTAAAAACCAAATTAACTCCCAAAACAAAGGTTTCATTCCAAAACTCATATTTTTCTGTAAGCTATTATCATCTACACTAAGCTATTTAAGAAGCTCTGCTAAAATCTTGGCTCTACTGCTAATCCAAAAGTCTACCTCTATAAATTTTATGTATTGCTGAAGTATTTCCTTACCAATTTTGAATGTCATTTTTCAACTTCACAGTTGGTAACATCTGTCTAAAAACACTGCTTCTCCCTTTCCCATCTTTCCCAATCACTTACTATTTATTTGGGATACATGGGCTTCTACTAAAATGGTTAGTACTACCTTCCTCCAAAGCTGGTATCTTCTCACAGATGCTCTTGCACAGCTGTGCACTGACCTAAAGCAAGGACCTGACTCTGCTCCAAAAAAAATTCATTCCACCATTCAGCTCAACCAGTTCTCCCAAACTAGCTCATCTCCAGCCATCATAATGTTAAGGGAGCAGGTAGAACACAGAGAATAGGCAAGGAGGGAGAAAACGCCTACATACACCAAGGTCAGTTTAAATCAATAACTAAGCAACATCCTCCAAAGACTGCAGAGCTACAGGTTTCCTATCACTGCCTGCAACACAACCAAAATAAGACCAATTATCAGGAGTACAGTTTCATAGGATCATAACCAAAATATTAATTTACTGAAAATGCAGTCTTAAAAAGAAATCCCAGAGAAGATGTAATACAGGTTCATTCACTGAAGTCGATGGATTCAATTTCATGGTCTCTTATCTGCACTTTAGACTGACATTACTGTGCTCTTTCCAAAGTAACTACAATACTCTCTATTGCACCGATAGTCATGTTTCAGTAGATATATTCAGGGAATATGAACCAGGTAGGAGAAAAGGGATTGAGACAGCCATGCTCCAAAAAAGTACTGGAAAAGTTAAGTTTTTCAAAGAAAAATTAAAAATATACTCTGGGGAAGACAGAACTGGCTTGATGCATTTCATTTGCAAGTAAAAATTGCAAGTGGGAAAGGATATAAAAGTACTTTTCCTTCCTGCCACATCACGATAGAAGTATTGGAGCTACATGATATTATACAGTCTAATTTTCATATCTAGCAAAATAGTAAACAACAGCACTAAAAAAAGTAATTTCATTTTCACTTCAAAATCATTTTTATGTCTTTAGGCAATGAAAATAACTTAAGTCAACAGTATTTTTCATACAAGTATACAACGTTACAGCAAGAAGCTATCCTGTAACCTTCTACATATAGCAATCTAGGATCAAAACTACAGTAGAAGGAAGTCTCCTTCTCAGAATAATTAACTTTCATATTTGTTTCAAAATCATCACAGACCATGTGAGTGGCTTTGTTTATCTGCTAACAGTATAATACTTCTTGCTTGTTGTTCTTCAAAATAAATACTGGGTAGCATTTCTAACTGAGGAGAAGCTAATCAAGCTTGTCATTTTCAGACTATAACTAGAGAGAAACAACGTAAGATTTATTCTTTTTATTTGCTTTAGATCTAGGCATACAAACAGAAAATTCACGTGCTTACTGCATCTACTGAGGGTAAGAGTTTTAGAAGCTGAACACATGACAATTTTTCACAAATTAACAATAACTACAGAAATAAACTACACACACACAAAAAACCCCAGGTCTTAACATTTTAACTGGAGGCAGTACCAGAGGGCTGGGCTGCTGACAGTTTTAAATGCCTCATGATGCAGAAGAAAAGGTAGGAAACAGAAAGCATTGCCTAGAGGAAAAGGATCAAAGCTATCTTTGCATTCCTATAAATTCTGAGCTACTGCACAAATTAAAGCTTCACACAATCCAAGTAGCCACAACCACCATTCCAATTCACACAAGTTTCTGTGGTGGTGCCTGTGGTTTGCCATACAAGCTGCAATAGGCAGGGACAGGTTCCCTCCCACCTCTGCATCCAGGAATCACTGGAGAAGCAAGATTCATCTGCAGTAGTATAACACTATCTGCATAGAGAAGAAATTTCCCCCTGATACACTGAAGAAAATCTTTGCTAGAGACCACCAGAATGAGATTTTAAAGGTCGGTGGTTCTTACCTGTTAATTCAAATCCTGTTGACTCAAATGAGTCAGCAGTTCTGTTATAATAAGTGCTGTTAACTCAAATTCTTAAATGCTCTGGCAAGCATATTATCTACAATTTTCAAGACAGATTTTAGTTAAAACTCTGGAGTACTTTTCATTATGCAGACTTAAGGATTCCTGTAACAAGTCTCTGAAAAATGCTGTTGCTTTTGGCATTGGAAGGAAAAGCAGCAAGGATCAGAATAAAATTTTTAAAAAAAAGTTATAGACTCTCTTTAGTTAAGTTTGAAGTGCTCACAGAAATCAAGTAAATGAATGCAAATTTTATCGTACCCAGACAATCATCACATTCTGTTTATGCTAATCCTAAATTTTAACAATGCATTATCATGTTATTCACCCCTCCTCTTTTCAGATATGCAAAGATAGTTTCCATAGTAACAGGAGAGACTCAGTAGTATCCAAAGGCAGAATAACACTAACTTATGTAATAACTTGAAACTCACCTTGGTTTGTAAATGTATATGTGCTTATTTTAAGACAACATACATACTGATTATTTACTCTTAAGGGATACCATATGTGATCAAGATAAACATCTCAAGTTCCTGTATTTTAAAAAGCCAGTGTCAGAGATAGGATGTAACAAACTAATCCAAATGACGTCTTCTCATACATCAGGATTTCTGCAGTAAATTAGCATCAACTCTCACGTAAAATAATACGCTTTTGACTTCTGAGGAGATTTTGACAAAGCGATAAAAATTACCCAAAAAATAAAAAAAAAATAAATAAAACCAAACCTGTAGTAGTTTTCCTAGCTTTCCCACAACATCACAGCTCTTTGCAGCACTTTCCTCTCCCCCAATGCTGATTGAGACCAAATACAAAATACAAAAGGACATACAAGTTACAGAACACAAGCAAAAAAAAAAAAATTGAATCGCTTACTTTAAAAAAAGTGAACTACATTTTTATGTGTTTTTCCTAGTGACAGAATCATCATGGGAAATCTTATCAAGATAACTGCCTCTGTCGTTTGGTCCAGTCCTCCTTTGACAAATACATGGCAGCTCAACCTAGTTATGATAGATCGGTATCACTGAGGTTACTTAGAAGAAAATGAGTCATGCCTAAGTTGCGTAGGAGCAGCTCACCAGAATCTGGTAGGAGGCCCCCAGAAAAGCAGAGCTGTCTTCAGAAAGCTTATAGCTGAAAGGGCAACACAAAAATCTGCTGATGGAGGGATGATACTGAGTCACAGAATTTCAGAGAGGGCCACTGAGGGGTTTCAAGAAAGGGTCTACTACAGCCTGCTGTAAGACAAGAAAAAGAAAACACCAGCTAAATAACCTGGATAATTCCCAACAGCAAGATCAGGTAAGTCTTCAGAAGTGGTGAAGCTGATAGCCAAGGAAAAAAAAAAAAAAACACCACGGTTCACAGGACACCAGAAGGTGTAGAATGCACTGGAGAGTTACAGTGAAAATGCTGGAAGGCAGAAATATTCAGCTACAGGCAAAGGAAATCACAAGTGCTGGACTCACACCCTCACAGGAGCCAGGCCACCCTTTGTACTGCTGACCCCACCCATGCAGTCCCATCATCTCTCTTCTTTGCACTGGCGCTAGTGCTTAAAGCATGTCAGGAGAGAGTCTGGTAAAAAAATCCAGAAGTTTTCTGTTGCCTGCATTTCTTTTAACATCCCTGCAAGCCAAAGAAACAGACAGTGGTCATCACAACACTGAGGGCAAAGAGAGTACAAAGTAGAAAAGGAGCAGGAATTCCCTCCTTCCTTGTGGGTTTGAGTATTAGGATAAGCACACCTACTCCTACTGGCGCTCTGTGCTAACAACATTGCTGGCATGGCCAGCTGGGGTCCACTCCAAAGAAGAAAGCCACCCACATTACAATTGCTAAAACCAATTGTGAGGTTGCAGCTAAAAAATACATTTTCTAGAAACCCTCACCCCTGACTTGCTGAAGTCAGATTACTTTGAAGAGCTCAGAGTGTTAAAATGATCGATAAGTTCCAGAATGGAAACTCAATTAAAAGAAAAAAATAAATTGAATGACTTCAAGGAAAAGGTTATGTTATGTTGTCCATTGCTTCTTTAGTATATAAAATGTAGTGCTGTAGTTAATGGCTTACAATATTGAGCTAGACCATTTTTATTTGAGAGAAATTTGTTAGCCAAATACAGGTCCAGGTACTCTGTCTCACCTGAAAGGCAGCCAAACTAATCCATGATCCTGGATTAAATTTAGACTTTTTAACAAGAAAAGAATACACAATTATCCAGAATTACAAACTAACTTAATTAAACGTTAATAAATTAACTGCATGTGAGAACCCAGTGTTATCTTCAGACTCAGAACAGAAGGTGCCTTAAAATTTTCTACCAAATTAAGTAGTGAACAAGCAGAGCTGGAATGAATAGCAAATAGCCTCACGGTGTTCCACCCAGTGGAAACACAGTTTGTTGATCTGATTTTCATAACTGTGACTAAATATCTTCAGCAGTGTCAGGTTTTACATATATAGCTGTCATTTATAAATTACCATTAAAAAGACACATACACACAGGAAGACAACAGTAATGATAATCTATACAAACAATTGAGTAAATCCCTGAATATCTGATAAAATATGGCAGGAGTAGAATCTCAAGGGGCTTTCCCAGTCCTAAAATTCATCGTACATCCCTTTTTTGTAAAGTGTCTCGATTATCTTTGCCAGCTTCTTCTCTAAACCAATAAAAACCTCCAACAATGTGAAATTGTTGAAAAATCTACATAATTTGACTGTTATAGGTAAAAACCTTCCAGCTTGTATTTAACCTACAACTTGGCCACTACAATTTAAATCCTCTTAACCTACATGCTAACCACAGAGTTTTAAAAACATACATATAAATATGCTTTTGTGAACTACTTCTTACATACACAGTCCTCCCACAGTCTCTTCCACTCCCCAAAATAAAGCAATACTTTAGTATTTTTTTGCATCGGTCACAAGCTTCTGCGCCTCTCAATCCACATGGTTACTTTACGGATTGTTTAACACTCAAGACTAGACCCAAAAGTATAATTAAAAAAAAAATAAGAGCCTTCTGTAATTTAAACTGGATTAACATATCCAAGGATAGCACTCATGTTTGCCAGCTGCACGTTGCTTATTCAGATCAATTTGCAACCAGGACTCCTGGATTGCTTGTCCAGCTGTGCTGCCCATATGCCTCTGGTTGAGCCTCTTCCTAGCACAGCATTTTATACCTAGCAGCTTTTGTCTTATGAATTGTACTTCTCAAACCTATCAAAATTACTGAATTAAAATCTTATTCTGCTCTTCTCCAGATGAGTGTCAGCAATCCCTTCTAACTCGTCGGCACATTGCAAGTTTTATCTTTTAAGGAAAGAATCATAGATAATATAAAAAAAACCCACATCCTGAACATGTCACCCGGTTTTCTCCCAATCTTTCAGGAGTCCCTCCAGTTTTGCAAATAGTAACTTAAAACTACCTGGGGGTTAGTTACCAGACATGCAAACAACTCAAGTGATCCACTGAAACACCTTATTTATCAAGCGGATGAACATGGATGAACCATGTCAAAAACCTCTTAAAGAGTGGACCTGATTCTAAGATGGCTCTTAACCATACGTATTTTCCAGACCAAACTGTCATGTAACAAAATAAATGCACTTAAAATATGTTAGATTTCTCATATAAATGTATTTCTCCACCGGATTTTCTGCTGGGGGAGAAAGGGGGCACCAAGACAGCTGACAAACAATCCAGTACTTTTACAGTCCATAACATATATTTTAAAAAAATAAAAAACCCACACAAATACTTTTTTTCCACACAAGCTGACACATCAAAACTGATTAAGCATAAAATGTAGACAGCAACAGCACTACACATATCTAGAACTGTTTAATACCACCTACAACCAGCTCAGTTACAGTCTGGGGAATTAAACAGAAAAACAAAAAAAAAAACTCTTCCAATACAGCATTTTCACAACACCCTTGGGAGGTTTGACTGCTGCTTCACAGGCTGCGGATGTTCCAACTTCCTCAGTTTATACAGCAAACCAACAGATTGGACAATTTAGACTTCAGAAATGCTATGTCCTCAAACATGACTGCTAGATCACAGAGCCTTGCATCTCTATCTCAGAGTTATTTCAGAAATATTATTGAAGTTTACTTAATTATAATCAAAATTCATGTTTTTAAGTGTTACATTGAGAAGAAACCCATGCATGTTTCATCCACTGAAGTTCAGTAATTTTAGCTCAGGATGTCAATACTATTCCAAACAACATCAGAAGTTTATCTCTGATAAAAATGCACACTACTTCGATTCAGAAAGGGTATGTTTTCTCCCTTTTCCACCTTCCACACTCTCTCTTCAATCAGAGAGCTTTTAGAAAAGCACATTATGAGACATGACAAACTTCTAAATGTTTTTGAGTACTTCCTAACATATAAACCCCTTTTTCTTAAGTGAACTGTCTAAAGACTGTAAAGCTTCCTACTGTTCATTACAAGATAGATTCAGAATGTGTATAAGCAATTCGGAGCCATCAAAGCCTGCTAAAATTAGATTATTTTAAATGCTTCAGTTTTTAACTGCAGGCATTACCACTTGCCTTAAGTATGGTAGCCTAAATATTTCACTTTTTTAAAAAAAAAATAATCAAGTGGAGGCAAAAAAAAGCTTTCCACGCTTTCCTGGAGAACTAAAGCCTCTCCGAGGGTACGGGGTGGGCACCTTTGTCTTTACAGCATCGGGCTCCCGGGCGGCGTTGCAGCCACCTGTGCTGCTACACAACGGGACCCGCAAGTTCGCTGGGGCGGGTCACCTCGCCCGCCCCGCCCGGGGCCGCCGCAGCCCCAGAGCCCCGCCGGGAGAGCGCAGGACACCCCGCATGGAGCCGCCCCGCGGTGCGGGAGCCGGGGCGGGCGCGCTCGGCGGCTCCCGGCCGGGGCCGCGGCTGGCGGCGCCCGAGACACCCACCGCACACACGGGCGGCACCGCGGGAGCCGACGCGGAAGCGGCGGCTCCGGCTCTCAACAATATCGCTATTCAACAGGATCCTGCACATATCCTGCGGCGGGCTCCTGCCCGGGGAGGGGCGGCGGGGCCGGCCGGGGCAGTACCGCAGTGCCGCCGCCGCAGCCGGACCCCCTGCAGACCGGCCCGGCGCCCTCTGCAGAGCCGCATCGCGGCTGGCCCCGCGGCGGAGGGAGGCGGCTCGGAGGCGCCCGGAGGCACCGCGGTGCGCGCCGGGCGGGGCAGGGTCCCGGTCCGAGGGCGGCCGTCGTCTCGTCCCCCCACCCCCACCGGCGAGATGCTCCCCCACCGCCGGCGGCACGCGCGGGAGCCGTTACCTGCCACAACCGCCGCCGGCTCCGCTGCAGGGGCGGCGGCACCTCCCCGTCCTCCCCGCCGGCCACCGCCAACGTCCGCAGCCTCCAGCTCGCATCCCCCGGCGGCTGCGGGCAGGAGCAGCCCCAGCAGGAGCAGGCAGGTCGGCACCCAGGTCGCCGCCGCCCGCCCGCCGGGCGCTCGCAGCCCGCTCATCGGTACCGGCGCTGCCGCGCAGGGAAGGAGGGACGGAGGGAAGGGGCAGGAGCTCCGCCACTGCGACGCTGCCCGCTCCGACAGCATGAACCCGCCTCACCGCCGGCCCCACGATGCCTCCCGCCGCTTCCGGCGGGCACCGCCGCCGAAACGCCCGGGCGACACGTCACCGCGCGGTGACGTCACCGGGGAGGGGCGGGAGTGGGGGGCGCGGCCGCGGCGGGAGCCGGCGCGGGGGTAACGGCGCGGGGCGGGGGTTGCGCCGAGCCGGGGAGGAACGGGTCCTCGCGTCTTCTCCGTCGGATGGCGGAAGGCTTGTGGGCCGCCCGGGGCGGTGGAGCCATCTCGGTGCGGCACCTCCGCCGCGGTGCCCTGGGGAGGGCTCGGCCGGCTCCCGGCCAGCTCTGCCCGGAGATCGTGCGGAGGTTGAGCTCCCCCCGGCAGCGGCGGCCGGACAGCGGAGGTGTGCGGCAGCCTGAGGGGCGGCCGGGGCTTTGGAGTTCGCTAAATCTGCCCTTACCACATCTGCAATAGGGGGCAGCGTCCTAAAGGGAAAGAATGTATGAAGGAAGTTACAGTTCAGCGTAAAAACACACAAACAAAAAGTCGGTTTAAATCTGGTCCCATACAACTGAAATCAGGCAAACTAAGCACTCACAGAGACTAACTCCTGATTTAATTGTGTTTAGGACCTTGGCAAAACAACTAAAAAAAACCAACCCAAAAGCTTTTGCCACTTAAGCCAGTGAACAGGGATAAAATCTCTGTCACGCTTTGTCCTGTTCAAATCTGTGGGATTTCCAACCAGTCTGTCTTGAGTCAATCAAGAATAACGCAGCTTTTAAAGACAAAATCCAATCTAATAGATACACAATACAAGAGAAAACAATGTACCATGGATGGCAAAAAGCTATATAAACATTATATTCACTCTTAACCATTGTGATCACCTCGGAAATAACAGCAATGTTTTGAAAGGGTCCTGAGAAAAGCCTTTGCGTGCTTTGTAAAGGCCACAGGACACAGGAGCATAAAATGGAGTGGCACCAGCTGCTTTCCCGGGTCAGCAGAATCCAGAAAGCCAGCTTACTGTAGCACTATTAAATGCAGCAGGAAATAATTTGTCTAGCAACATAGTTAATGCGCATACTCCATCCTAGCTGAAACATCAATACCACAAAACCTTTAAGTAGTCATATAGCATATGAAGATTTGGAAAATGTGCCTAAACCTAACAATTTCTGTTTGAATTGTGAAGTCTGTGCATAGCCTTATCATTTCTGTCGTTGAATACAGAAGCCTTTAAAGACCAACAGTATCTGACCAGATCTTGTGCAAAGAGAACAATGAAGTGCCTGCACCTTACGAAAGCTTGTTCAATGTTGTTTAACTTCAGGGAGGGGAGCTGGAGCAGAGTAAAATTCCCCAGATGGAAACAAAGAAACCAGCTGCTAATTTAATTAATTAGTTAATTTTAAAATACAAAGAGAGAGGTATTCATAAAGGGTACCTGACAGAGGCAAGTTTCTTGGATGAGTGTGAACTGTTTTAACTGAGACCCTCTGGGGTGAAAAGATACAGACTGCATGAGTCCTATAGAGAAAAGCCGTGTGTCAGAATAGCTGTGAGATGGGGACACTCACAGGGAGCACTTTGGTGAAAATGCTGTGGGCCTGGAGTAGAAAATGATCCTTGTTAAAAATCCTTCTGCAAAGTCAGTTCATCTTCACTTTGTGCTTTCAAGTCCCCAAGTCAGGCAGCATGGAATGGATTGTTTTCAAGCAACGCTTGTGTTCTGGAGTTGGGAGGAGGTCACTGCTGGTCAGGGCACCTCAGCAGATCTCACGGTGAGAAGTAGTGTATGAAATGGTAACATGTCTTGATGCACTGCTGCTTCGCATCACACACACTCAGCTGTACAAGCTCAGGAGGAAGGTACCTGGGCTGCAGCCTAACCCGTTAATCCACAGAAACCTAAATGACCCAATACTGCTGACAGCCCTGCAAGGCTTGATCACAGAGTCACAAAATGATTTAGGACGTCTAGAGGTCATCCAGTTTAACCTCCCTACTCAGCCCTGAGGAACACCACTCATAACCACATGCCAGTTTCATTTTGGACCGTTGAACACTAGCTTTTGAGTAGAGTGATTCAGACCCTTTTTCCACCCACCTTGCCCACTTACCCGGTCCATAAGTCCCCTGCCGGGCTACAAAGATTCTACGGATACCGTGGCAAAAACCTTGACAAAGCCAACGTGTGCTATCACCTCAACCATAGGGCCAACCATGTCATCGTAGAAGGCAATAATGTAGGTAGAGCTGTGCTGGTTTTTCCAAACGAGCTTCTTGTCCTTTGTCATCTCGGAAATGGCTTTTACAGAAAGATTTACTTCATTATCTTCTCTGTGAGAGAGACCGGTTGAGGATGACTGTCCTGTAGTTTCCCGCACCTTGCTTTGATGATAGATATGACATTTGCTTTTTTCCAGTAACAGGAAATCCCATCTGATTGCCACAGCCTTTCAAAGGTGACAGGGATAAGCACAATGACATTAGCCAGCTTCCTCAGCAGCTTCACAAGCACCTCCTGTCCAGCCTTAAGCACTTGTAAATATCTAATTTGCTAAAGTGGCCCTAATTCAAGCTTCCTTTACAATTGGTAATAGTCTCCTCCCCCAAACTTTGCCACTAGGCATAGAGATCTGTGAGGCCTGAGCACTGAACTTGCTAATAAAGAACAAGGGAAAATGGGTGTTGAGTATCTCAGCCTTTTCCCTGGTCCTTCACCACTAGGTCACCTACCCCATTGAGCAGCAGAGCCTGGGGTTCTTAGGGTTAGTATGCTTGACACGAAAATTATTTAGATTATTTTTTTCTACTTCTGAGTCTGGAGAGCTGTAGCAGAAAGGGTGGAATTGGTGTGAATGAGTGGTAACATCTGGTCATGGGGGCACCAGAGGGAGCACACTGCAGCAAAAGGCTCTCAGCATGATCTGTGCTAATAGCACTCAAATAAGCAGGTCAAGACCCCAGCACATCTGTGTGCAGTTTCACAAGAGACCCTGTTCTGGAGAAAAAGAGCAGTGAAGAAACCCCAGTGACTCACAGAGGTGGGACAGGATGGAGGTACTGATCACTGTCAGCTGCTCAAGGCTACAAAGAAGCATATCCAAAATCTGTGCATGGGTGCCAGCCCAAGAAGAACCCAGGAGACATGAGGAGGACTTCACAGCTGGCATCACTTCACCCCCATGTAATTGCAATGGATGCTGGACCTAACATCTGGACATGGGCACTGCAGAGCTGTACGGGCAGCCTGACACCGCTGCCTTGGTGCCCCATGGCTGTACAGATGTGCTGGACACACATCCTGGTGCTCCTCAGCATGAGGGCACCAAGGTGTGAGCGAGAGCTACAGGTATTTCTGTCCAAGTTCTCATTTCAATAAAACCACCTTCCCCTCTGAAGGTCTGGCACTGGTAGGTGCTACCTTGTTGACAGAGCATTGCAACAGCATTTCCCACAAGTGCATATGTTTATCGTTTTGCAGAGAGCAAAGCGGTCTCACAGCCTGGAGTTAAGACATTTATGTTACTTCTAGTCATTAGTCCTGCTCAGTATTAAACAGTCTTGGTCAAATTTTCTGAGTGTACTTTGCTGTATGGATAACCTGAGATGCTTTTTTTGAGTCCCATCTGCCATCCTTTCATAGAAAGCTAATTTTTTTTTAATATAATGTATATTTTACTGCTTTGAGTTGCCATTTCTGTCAGCAATTTTATCATCCACCAAGCATTGCCGTGCACATTGAGTTATCTAAAAAGAAAAAGGGAGATGACATAATCTTCAGACTTGTTTCATGCACACAGTTCTTTCCCATACATATGTTTTGCCGGTCCTAAAACCCCTTAGCAGCTTTGAACAGTAGAATAAAGGAAAACAAAACAAAACAAAACCAAAAAAAACCCCACCGCACACACACATACACACAAAACAACCAAAAAACAAACAAACAAAACAACACCACCACCAAAAAAAAGTCAAACAAAACAACCTTTTACTTCTATGTGGTGCTGTTTACAGCCTCTCCAAACTACAAACTGGGAATGCTCTGGGTAGATGTGAGGACTCAAGAAGAAAAATTATAACCAGGCACAGAAACAGGCTGATACTAACAGATAAGAAAGAAACCTGGTGGGCAAAACAGAAACAAAGCACAAACTGAAAAAATGCTTGAACGGCACATAACATAAAAGAAGATTTAGAAATAAGCAAAATATCAGGTAGAAATTAATACAATCAGTTTTATTTATTAATGAACAATGCAAATACAAACTAACGGTAAGTTAATCTAAGTTCAAATAAGCAATGACCACCAGAATGTCAGTAAATTGTCCCAAAAACATTTGATTCTACAAATGCTGTGAAAAGAAACAATCATTTTGAACAGGCTTGAGAGTAAAATTCAAATATCTTATCTTGATTCGGGATGTTACTCTCATCTGTACCCTAATTATTAAAAAAAAATGTACTGATTTCAACCTTCTAGTTCTCTGATTTCACATGCTGACTGGAGGTAGAATTTTATAGGCTTTATATTTGCCAAGATGAGAGGATCAGTCTAGGAACCCTTTCTCAGTTGTTTCTGAAGTTTATGTTTCGAGGAGGGAAAGCCGTCAGCTCAAGAGGAAACAGTACTCAGTATTTTAAGTGGTCCTGTGTTCCCAGACCTTAATGGACACCAAAACTGTGGGCCATAGATGTTATCTTGGTCCAGTAATGAAATTGGAACTGAGAGAATGGAAATGACTTAAAACATTTTCCTTAACTGATGAATGTATTAGTTTTTATGATCTTCTTATCGATGACCGAGTGTCTAGGTATCTCCCAAATGAGCAAATTGCCTGGTAATAGGCTCAAATGCTGATAAAATGACAAAATCTCTTTCAATCAGTGGGAAGGAGCAGTCATCAACTGCAAACTAGGGCTTTAGATCTGCAAAGAGCTTTTTGATTATGTCTCCTAATCTTAGATTTTTTTTCAATCAGTATTGTCAACTAGTATTGCAGAGGATTGTCTCCTATAACACTTAAAAAGTAAAGTACAAATATGAAAAAAGTCTTGAAAAATACTAATTATTCAGCAAATGTTCATTGCAGCTGCAGCTGCTATTTGCACGGAAGACTGACTTACGCTTTTTTTCGATTTGTTGAGTTCTTTATGGGAACAAAGATGACAATCCGGCTAGAAGATGTTGGGTAGGCAGACTGTGGTTGGATGTTGTTTATTTCAAAAATAAACAAAGACTCAATCTGTTTACACAAGATCTGGAGGCACATCTGGAGATACCAAATCTGAAGGAAAACAATAGCAGAATGAGTGAATAAAGTATTTCAGGCAGCATTATGATTTCTGGAATCTGCAGCAAGAGCCAACCAGCTTGCCTGGACACAATCTTGCTGGTGATGGAGGGGAGGGAACCTTGCTATCTGGCTGAATATTATTTGGCATGTCAGTTAGATTGCAATGAAGTGATGGGTTGTTATATGTTTTGACAGCTAAAAGACATTTGAGAGTAACACAAAAACACTTGTGGAAATGAATACATTACAGATTAAGGTGATCAGAAGTATGTTAAAAACTGTCAAGGGACAGTCTTGGAGGTCATTATGTGATTGAGTCCTTCTCCTCATCTGGTCTACTTAAAGCATTCCTCATTATAACTTTTTTGCCAAAATGGATTGTCTGGCCTTCTACAGTCTGGCATCTTATTAAATTTTAAGGAGGCTTTTATTGTGGCAATTTTGCATCCCCAGTAAAGTCATAAGCAGTTCATTTGTAATTCAAACTCTCTTTAAATTATCAATGTAATAATTCTTGATGTTTAATGCACAGCAATATTACACAACCAATCCATACACTAAAAATAATTTGCTTGCCATCTTTCTCTTTCAGCAATGCAAGCATTCAACCCACTTCAACACAGAAGTGATATGTATAGAGATGACTCACAGAAAAAGGCTATCTCAGGGGGAAGGAACTACAGATAATTTCGATGGGTTTATATATATATACGTGTGTATATATATAAAAGTCCAGTATGTACATATTCTTTCTTTCACTTTCTCTGAATCTCAGTAAATCTCTAAATCCACCCTTACCTACAGCAGAGACAGTCAGTGCTTTGTGTCTGCTTATTCCCTCCCTTCCTGCTAGACAGGAAACAAGGAAAAAACTTACAGTCAGGAGGTGATGAGAGTCACTACTGTGCATGACTAGCTTTTATCTTTTAACAAGTATGCCGATAAACTGTGATGAAGAAAATAGAATAAAATTCACAATTTTAAAAGGTATCATTTAGATATAGTAATTTAGCACATACTCGTGATCGTAGCAAGGATTGAAGTCTGTCTCCTGAAGCATGTTTAGGGATGTTTTCACTAGGAAAAAAAAGTTCCCGCTCACTTGCAACAGGAACTGTTCAGGATGGAGTCCACCTATTCAGGCTGGTATTGCTGTGCTGGAGGATCAGTTGTAATTTCCTCAGTGGCTGGAAAGTAAATGTTGCATTAAAAATTGTGTGAGTAGTAACTTTCAGAATATTTTTATTCTGCCTGTACAAGGAGCTAAAGCCCTGTTAGTTCCTAATGTATAGAGCTGCTCTGTACCTGAATAAGCATGGTCATAAAAATGTTGTTGGATTAATTATTTATAGTGGAAATAATTTGCCCCTTAAAGTAAAAATTTGGGATAAGAACAAAAAATATTTGTGACCTTATGAAGAAGCAAGAAGGAAGTGACCACAACTTTTACTTCAAGTGTGGTTCTGGTAGTTCTAGCAGCTGTTGTTTGAAAAGTAGAAGAAACAACCAGTACACCTGAGGCCAGATCTTGAGTGAGTAGGAAATTATATTCTCATGATCTGTGACTAGCAGATAGCAATAAAAAGCCTAGTGAGCATGTGTATCATGTGTAAATACAATTCTATTGTCAGGTGGTTTGTGGTGGATTGAAATGGCTGCTCTGAGGTCACAGCAAGCAGACGGTTTCCTGGAATTTCTGCAGGCAAGTTGCACATCCTGTAAACAGGAGCTCTCAGGATCCCTCACAACTCCATGGCACGTATTGCCAGGTGCTGTGAGTGACGCGGCACCTAATATATAAGATCGTTCTGCAAAGGCAGAGACAGCAAGTCTCAAATCACCTAGAAAGTTGAAGGAGGTATGGAAACTACTGCTCAGAAAATCAAATAACAGGTATTTTGTCTTTGTCTCAATTTTTTTTATGTTTTGGTTTGGGTAATAGGGAAAAAAACATCGGAGGCCATATCCTCAGGTACAAGGTCATTGGAAATAGACCGTCTTCCTACTTTCAGATACAACCTTGGTCATTTGGCATTATGACTCACTACAAACACTTATATTCCTCAGGTAAAAAAAAAAAAAAAAAAGGAGAGTGAAATTTCATCCATTGCTTACATGTAGAGAGATGGTACATACTGTTCATTTTGTTCTGGTTTGCTTTGCAGGTTGTGATACTTGGAGGGTTGTGTGCAATGCACTAAACTTCCCTGATAAGTGGAGCTAAATGACCTTCATGATCTTCCTCAAATCTGGACTTTTTTATTCCTTTTTCTGCTTTCATGATGAAACTGGGAGAGTTTTGGTTAGGAGTGGGACAAGAAAATTCTATATTTGGTGAAGTTTGTCACCTTTCTCTGATATGATCTGTTTAGGACTTATCTACTATTTAATGAGTTTTGTCAGTTCCTTTTAAACTGTTCATGGTGGTTAATAGGAAACACAGGGAAGGGCTCAGCTGAAAGTTAGACATCTATAATAAATCAGAGACAGTCAACTGCTGATCCCGTTAGAGTCAATAGGCAGTAATGGGAATTTCCAGAAAGTTGTTCATTGCATAGTAAAATAAGCATTTAAGATCAGACAACTTTTCCTTTTAAACACTTGTTTCTCTCCATTGACAATAAGGGGAGCCTTGCAAAACTATTTTAGCCATTTAACTGCTAGATTTCTATAGTAAGTTTAACTAGATCCTGCTCTACATGTCTTGCCATTAAAGACAAAAAAAAAAAAAAGAGTAGGAAGTTGAGAAGAGAGGCAAATCAGCTTTCAGAAGAAAAGAAACTGAATGTTCATTTGTTTCTTATCCACTAGGGAATGAGCCACAGAAAGTGGTCTTGATGCTTTTCCATATGTCTTATTTCATGTCCTTGGGACACAGGAATCTGAATAACTTTTAGGCCTTACTGAAATGATATACCTAGAAAACAACCGTAAAGGTAAATACTTACAGTATGTAAGCATTGGAACAGGCAGCCAGTAGCAATGGGTAAAGCTTTCCGTATGATTTGGTATTTGCCATCATATTTACACTTAAGTTAGTCCAGACAGTATCTTTAGAACCAGTCTTGAAGGACTAAGGAGAGACACAGAGAAGCATCTGGCTCCAAAGATGCATTCCTGGTGGGAATAACTGTGCTAACACCAGTGGCATTTCCTTTCACCTGGAACCAGGATTTGTGATCCTTCAAAATTGAAAGTTTTTATATCACTCCAGGACCGGTACCTTCTACACAATCTTGGTATTTTTGTATCTGAAAAAAGGGCAAGCTCAAGAAGCAGTTAGCTACAAAACCAAAAAAATTATACTAACGTCTCCTGAATTATAAAGGCTTGAGGTAGATGTGACATCTGTCCAGAGTTACTGGGGAGAGACTGGAGCCAACCATGAACTACGGCAGTGGGTGTTGTTCCTTAAAGCAGGGTGGTTGCCTTGTCCTGGGAGTTTTAAGCTGGAAAGAAGAGCACAATGCATGGTGTACTTCTTAAATTTCAATAACTCCTCCTTTTAGGTCTGACAGATCACCTGTAAACTTATGCTAAAAAAAGGGGGCTAGTGAAAATGTAAAATACATATTACAAAGGAAATAAAAAGCTAAAATACCTAGCATTAATTCTCACTAAAATCTTAATACAGCACTGAGTCCCATGTCTGTCCCATAATAACCCTGCCTTTGAATGGCCCGATCTCACCTAAAGCAGAGAGTGCAGTGTTGACCTGTTTTCATTGGAACGATTTTCTGAGCAGTATCAGTAACCATCTCTCTGTTTAAATGTCTGGACTGAATTCAGGAGAGAGAAGTTTATCCTGCACTTGCCATTTAATAACCTCACCATGGTGTTTTCAAAAAAAGGGGCAAAATTTCAGCCTAGAGAAAACCGAAAAGCTGTCTTCGATTTCCACTGAGAATGTATTCATTTCACTTGGGCTGGGTCCAGTTTTCTGAGAGATCTTCAGTAGATTCTACAAAGAACAAAAAGGACAGTTCAACTGCAAATATTTTTCATTAAACTGTTTGGAACTTTCAAAAAATATTGTATTTATGAAGGGCTACTTCTTTTATAACATTTTACATTGCACATGTCTGCTGCTGAAAAAAGGTGATCTTTTCATTTATAAAAGTACAACAGCCTGAATTGAGATTTTATAAAAATGTTCAGAATTGCTTAGCTATAAGAATACTAGCCTTGAGTTGAAAACACAGCTAAAATAACCATAAAAATTACAGTTCCTGCTTCTGAAATAGGAAAATACATATTTATATAAATTCCTTTATTCAATGGAAAAAAAAATCACATGTCAATAGGCAAAGATAGACCTTACATGTCAGAGAGAGCCTTACTTTTTTACTAAAAACAAACCAAACCAAACCCACAGTTTATTTTAAAAAATCAAGATTTTTATCAGCTTCTAGGAGAAATTTTTACCATTTTGTAGAGCCCAGGAAAGGTCTGACAAACTAGAAGAAAATGTAAAGCCTCTAGCACCACAAATTTCTATTTTACATATTGTACATATCACATAAGATGATTTTTTTTTTAATTCTTTGCCCAGATTTCACCATTCTCTGGAAATGTTCTATTCTTATGTTCTAGAAGACCGCATAAAGATCTAGCGTATGCAAAACAAGTTTATTTGTACAAGCGACCATCCTGACCCCTTCCTCAATACAAGCCTGGTAGTACAGGGGAGTTTTGTGAGTGGCAGAGATTAATGGGAATCTCTTCCTTCACCTGCTTGACAGTTAGTACACACACCGCCTTGTGTGACTTCTTTCAAGGCCAAGGTGTTCAACAGAGATTTCAGACAGGTTTTTTTCCAACTTTGAGTGAACTCATAGGGTGCCATCCAGCCTGAGAAACTTTGCACTCATTATGGGGTCTGTAACTTCGCTGCTTCTGTCTGGTTCTGTCCTTCCCACTGACAACCCGACAGGTACGCACTGCTTCCTTTCTCCACACGCTTCCTCCAGGTTTGCGTTCGGAAATGTGACAGGATGTTCAAGAAAACATCCTGGGCACCAGTCCCTGCTGTTGTGAGAAGACTGCACTGACAGGAAGGTCTTTGATGGATTTGGCTTTCTAAGATTTCAAGCCTCTATTCAGGTGTTTCTTAACCTGCAAAGCCCAAACATCTACAAGTTCCATCTTTTAACTGTGGGTTTCCCGGTCTGAATATTGATTATCTGCCTAAATAAATTAATACACGCTGTAAACTGTCTCTCTACTATAATACTCACCCTTTATCCATATCACTACCTAATGCAGAAACGAACTGTTATCGAATCTTTAAAGTTTTTCCAGGATTTCCTCATAACAGATTAAAAACAATATCTTTCTTAGTCCTAATCAGAAAAGTTTGTATTTTCTTTAAGCTGTAAACAGTAATTCACAAAGACAGGAAAACCAGATTACACAAAACTATGGAAGGATGATGAATATTCCAAAAAGGGAAGAGAGGGGAAGATAAAGCTTTGGAACAGAAGCACTTAGTAGTAGAAGCTTGAACTTCAAAATTTATACTAACACATCAAAAAGACATTTTCTCTTTCATATGATTAACCTCACTCAGGCTTTTAAATTAAAAATAATTATTTCAGAAGTACCTTTTTATGTTTCAATTGACATATATGTTTTTATTGCTGACTAAAGATGCAATATAAAGTCAGAAGAAGAAAGTGTACATTGTTAAATATATAAATAGAAAATCATATTCATTTTGGTGTTGCAGAGATGATAATGTACAGAATTTGAGCACCTTTTCCCACAAGAGCTTCCTTTCTTGAATCAGTTTCCACATAGTGGAAGTGTGTTTTGTGAGAGTGACACAGAGGTGGGGACAGGTTCTCCTGCCTGTGTGTTGACTGTGAGGGGTATTAATACTGATAACGCTACTTTCCCATGCCTGTCAGTTGACTGCATTGTCTTCAGAAACTGGTTATGGTTAAAACATCTCAAATGTATCACGAACTAAAATTAAATATCTAAATATGTCTTTATATTGGAAACTATGGAGTGACCTTCTTTGCCACTAACATGAATGCCGAAAGCAACCCAAACTTCCTTCACAAGCTGTAACAACGCCAGTTTTCCACAGGCAGAATTTGATGTTAACATTAATGAACCAAGACTGTGCTTCAAAGCAATGTTTATGTTTTTGTAACCCAGAAGCGCTTACAAAAAAAGATGGAAAGGGAAAATGTTGTGACACTAGACATTATCAAAGAAATTTAAATAATAAATAATTCTGAACAGATACAAAATTAATTATTATTGCTTTTTACAGCATATATTTGTGCTGATTTACTACTTATAATTGGGCTCATTAAGAGCATCACTGCTCTAAATAGAGCTTTTCAGAAAAAAAGAACAAAATATACCATTCATGGAATGCACAACTGTTGAATAAAATGAACTATCAGATACCTACTAAAACATACTATGTGGCTATAATATAATACATTTTTATTTGACTGTCAAATTCCAATTTGCCTCTTAGCAACATGATACAGATTTTTTTAAAAAAAAACAAAACACAGAAAATGGTCACATGCTTTGCGTTGCGCAAATGGTGAGCTTTTAATGCTTCGTTAAATATTGCATTTATTTTGGTCATAATCCCAACAGAAACAATTTGTTCAAACTGTTCAGCCAAACACAATGTCATTTGGCAAAGGACCATGGTCCTCCATAAAACCAGTTCTCTAGAGATGATTGTTTGCACGTATCGGTAGTCCAACATCTAGAACACCACACTGATTCTGAAATGTGGGCAAATAGAGGTCTCGCTATGTCTTCCCTCACAGACCCTGCAGTTCACCTTCTGTACCCAGCAATGTCTGACAATGCACGGAATCAGGTGAACCTCCCAGTTTGCAAAAAGCAGTATTACCGCTCCTCCCTCCAGTTATTTCCAGGCTGATCCCCAGTCAATATTTAGCACAGTTAGACTGCGTTACAGTTGTCTATGTATCGCAGTCTTACAAAGTGTGGTGAACCCAGGACAAACATCCTATTCTAACCATATTTTTGTTCTGTCCCCGTTAAGATCTGCACTGTTTGTCATCAGCAGAGGCACAAGTATCCTGAGGTGCTTCTCAAAAGTGTAATTGGTCTGCATCGCCATAATTTGGTAGGCATACTATTAATTGTCTAATTAAAAAAAAATACAAAGATGAGACATTTTAACGCTGTTCTAAAGCACTGCACAACAGTTCCGTTACTGGAACAAAATGATCTTCCCTTGCATTAACAGTTTTGTTAAGGTATTGAAAAAGCTGAGCATGAACTGTACAAGAAAAAAACAATCTTTCAGTGATTTCAATTAGCAGCACAGCTTATTCTGTATTCTAGAAATTTCAGATTATCCTGTGGCTATTTACTACAATAAATGGTTCTTGCAGAACTGTTCACAGACATGCAGTCCCTCATAACAAGTGTGGCCTTGTGCTGAAAGCCTGAAGCCTCCGGAAGGGTTTTTTCCCCCCTCTCATACTGCATCCAACAGCTGTAAAAGCAAAACAAACCAAACAGCAACAACAACAAAAAGCACCACAGTTATCCTTCAGCACTTCTGAAACCCAGTACCGTTCATAGGGCTGTCTGGAGGGGGAGTTGTTCACAGGGACAGTTCTCCTGGTGGTGCTGCCCAGGAGGACAGGACGGCCGGCGAATGCTCCCTCCGATGGCCATTCCCCAGGGGACCTTGCCTTGGCCCTGGTCCTAGCCCTGGTCCTGGCTTTTTCTTGGCCCTGGTCCAGGCTCTTTCTTGGCCCCGCTCCTAGTCCAGGTCCTGGCCCTGCTGCCTTCCCTGCCCAGCGGCTGCACAGGAGGGGAGTTTTGGGGCCGGAGGAAGCCGGCTGTGGCTGGCTGTACAAAACACAAAGCTCTGTTGATCTCAGATGCTCTCCTCAGCTAATTGCCTTTCCTGTCTGGGCTTTGGGGATGAAAACAGGCGGCACAGCAGCGTCCGCCCGCAGCCAGGCATGGGCAGGAGCAGCCTTTGGGAAAGGAGGGACGAGGAAGAGCCCAGCAGCTCCCACCACCCCTGCTGCATCCTCCCTCCTGCCCCCGCTTCCTCACCTAAAAGACTGAACAGAATTTTTCACCGATTTGTTAAAATATGTCAAAAGGCTCTTCCCCTTCCTCACTGAAGATAGAGCCCTACAGTTTTGCCGTATATTTCAGTATCTTTTAAATAAACTCTTACTTATTATTAATAAGTTGCTCACTAAATTGCTTTGTCCTAGGTGATCTTTATACACCAATTCTGTTTAATGAAATCCCTTCAGTCTTTTTGGAAGAATTTTATAAAATTTGTTAGATAACAGTAAGAGAGGCATATGCTTGGGCATTTTTTTTTCTAGTTTCTGGTAACAAGTAGAAATTTGTCTTAAAATGGAGTCTCTTTTTAGCCTTTTCTCTTTATTGGGATACCCAACTGTTTTATGGTCTCCATACTCTCTCCATTTCTCATAATAAAATTTGTTACTATGACCAAAAAAATCCACTAAAAAGTAGAAACTGTTCCAGTTATTCAATTGTTCCATTACCCAGCCAACAGGATTTAAGTTTCAATATATTTTTGGAAATACTGAACAAGATAACTCGGATACATTTTTAGACAAGTCTATTTACTTTCATGTTTTTTAAAACAGCCTATTTGACATTACAAGAAACCTTTGACAGACCATAGCCAGAATCCTAAGGTAAGCAGCAAAAAAAAAAAAAAAAAAAAAATCGATCTTTATCTATAAACAGGGAGACAATTGTTTCTTGTACAGAAATGTCTGTTCATATTGATTTCATATAGGGAGGAACAGACCAAGAAAAATAATTTGGCTAAATTGAGTCATTGAAGGTTCAGCTGAGCCTGTTTAAATAGGTGTAATTATGAATTAAGATATGATTCTGCTGTCAAAATCTGGCCATTACTTATAACAGCAAAAAAGAAAAAGGAATTTTAGGAATTTGCAAGTCAAATGATAGACCACAGACATCAACAGGTTTGATCTGGTCCCTAAAGTTAAAGAATTAAATAATCAATACTACTTACATATACAAGAGAATCATCTAGCTGAAAGATAGAAACCAGCCATTTTAATATTAAAGAAAAATATTTGAAATTAGTGTTATTTAAGCAAGGGAGATTAAAAATACAAATATCAGCCAGAATCTGAAATGGTATTTTGTTGGAACTAAATTGAGAAACTATGGGAAGCGTGAAAACAATACATCTTCAGCAAAAGCAGTTTTTTAAAAATAGATTTTAAAAATATATAAAAATCTAACAGTAGAGTTGAAGTCTAAGGAGAGGATCTGGTTCATTTTAAGTCTCATCTTAATCTCATTTTTAAAGCAACTATCCTCATTATGCCTGTATACATCTCTGTGTGTGTGTGTATGCGTGTGCATCTTTCAGTGTTTCAAAAAAATTCAACTTAAATATTGTGTCTCAAAAAAGCCAACTTAAATATCTCACAAAAGGCAGCTGAGGTCTTCGAGAGATTTGCTGCTACAGCTGGTCCGTACAACACCTGGCTCAAGAGCTGCGTGCAGCCCGTGAAGCCTTTGGCACCGCGGCACCCCCGGCTGACGGGGCAGCCAGCCGCGGCACTCAGCACGAGCTGAAGACACGTGTTGGCCCACACGAGCCGCAGACCATAAGGTCCCCTGTCCCACCATCAGGAGAAACGAGGGTGGAGGTCAGCAAGAGGAGTCTAAGTACTCCAGTGGGGAAGGCAGAGGAGAGCCAAGGGAAATGCGAGATTGTTCAGATGAGTAACGAGATGCCAGGTCAGAGGAAAACAGACCGTATTCTGTTAGTCGCAGAACTGCTTGTTCAAATAAGAACCCAACAGTCTCTATCTCTGCCTACTTAGAACATTTTCAAAACTATTGAAAACAAGAGAAAAAAAATCACTCAAAAATCCCAATATGGAATGGGTTAGGGTAATGTTCAAATTCTGCACCATGTACTTGCACAGAGCAGTGGGAATTAGGGGGTCAACAGGCCTCTAGGGTATCTCCCTTGCTATTTAGTAAATACTTCTAATTCCCTAAAAAGCCACGGTAACCATGTCACCTCACCACAGTGACCTTAGTGAGCCATGAGCCTTGCAACTGCTTTGTAACATTACAATTTCTAAATTGCTACCCAATCTCACAGATTTTAAAAACTGCAACATTCTGCATTTTCAGAGGTAGGTGTGCACTATAGGTGTTGTTCTGAAAATGAAATAAGGTCTTGTGGTTAATACACAAACTGAGCATCCTGAAGTATAAACAGGAATTCAGGAGAGGAGACACTGCTCGCATCTTTTAGGAATTTACTCTGTAATCTTTAGCAAATCACTTTCTATGCCTCCATTCTCCATAGATAAAATAGGGTAATACTTGCTTTAAGGATAAAAGCTGTCACGTATGTCCTCTTTTTAAAAACTAAATGTCATAGAAAAGCCTCTAGTTAAACAGTTTAAAAAAACCCCAAAACAACAACAACAAAACCCACACAAACCATTTCTTGCAAATATTAAGATCAATTTTCTTTGTTATCCAGAACAAAATTTCCCCAAATATTCTCATTCGATAGGTCATACCTCTAAAGCAGTTTGGTTCTTTATATAAGAAGTGAGAAGTACTGAGTCCACACCTCTACCTTTTTAAAAATTAGCCTTAAAAATTTACTAGCAGTCTATAAAAGTTCAGTAAGTTTCTTACTACATTATCCTGACAGAGACAACAAGAATCACAGACATAAGGCTCACAACCCTATCTGACGCTACAGCTTATATCACCGTTCAGACGACTTTTGTGCAAACTACGAAGGATTTGTGTTTCACTGTCATACATTCAGTATGTATGACAAATGATGACAACTACACGTACATAAATTAAGCAAAGATAAAAGTCCTATGGCAAACGCAGTGGCTATATTACCCATTATGTTCTTTTAACTCTGATGCTTTTTCAGGTAGTAAGATATGCTTAATCAAACCAGATTATTGATTCCAACTTTGGTAGCAAACAAATCAGTGGAAAAAGCTGGAAGACGTCACAAAAAGGTACAAGCACTACCAGACAACAAGCCAGCGTGACAGTGTAGTGACAATCCGTCACACATCGATACGAGTTTGGATTCTAAACTGAAGCCTGAGCTGCTGAATCAGAGAGGCTGGAAAACTGGCAAAGGCACAGCACTGCGCTCCCCGAGGGGTGTGGGGCACAGCAAAAGGACTCCTGGCATCGGGCTCAGGGAATAGTTTGGCTCATGTAAGGACTGGCTCCAACAAGTTCTGGAGGAAGCTATGCTCCGGCCTTGTCTGCAGGGGAACATATTTTACAACACGGGCCCTTTGATGGGACTCTGGGTAGGAGTTTAGAAGATGCCTGAGATAGCTGTATACCTAACTGAAGATGAATGGGGAATGCGTGACTACATCTTTGTACATGAAAAGAACAAACAGAAGTTTATTTAACATGAGAAAGAACATGGAGAAAATTTATGTGAAGAGAATAAAAAAGACAGAGATAGCAGAACCGATGTATGATCCCATATTTTTCTTAGAAAATGAGAAAACATTCTTGCAAGTTAAAAGTATCTTTATTTTCTCAATTGACAGTATTTGAGCTGATAACCTCTAAGCCGTGAGCATGAAAAGGTAACTTCATATTAAAAGAGAGCTTTTCCAACTCCAACATTAACATTACAACACTCAGATCACAAGTTACATTTACTTTATTTAATTTAATACTACATGCATTTTAGACACAGATTCATATTGTTTATTTGAACAAATAGCAATTCTTAATGTGAAAGTAAGAATCATTGCTGTTATGGTGAAATTCAGTAGCATGCACTGCACAAACTTGTGTGCAAAGTTATTGTTTTCAGTTCAGAAATTTTAAGGTCACGATTTCTAAATTAATAGTATACATACAGCTTAATTTTGGTTTTATGCAGACATTGCATAGTTGATTAGGCTTCTCAAGAAAGACTGGAACTGTGGTACCAGTATTGTTGAAGCAGATCAAGTGACAGTAGCAAACAAGAAGATTTGAAGAAGAGGCATAACTTTCAGGGTTGACAGGTCAGCAAGTACAGCCTAGGATAAAACAACAAAAAGGCTTGTTAAACCTGACATTTAAATCGAATTTCTTTAAACCAAGACAAGAAGTCAGAAAAAGATTCAAATACTACAATACTAACAACAATTAGATTCAGACCTGGCTAGAAACAAATTATGCTGTTTTATGTTAGTGCCTTATTGTATTATTCTTCATTTTAATATTTCAAAGAAAAAGCATATGTTTATGTATATAAACCAAGTAACTTTATTTTAGCCATTAGCCTTCAAATACACATGGCATCATGGGGGAATAAGGGGTCTAACATTTCAACTTGCTTCTAAAAATAATTGGGAATTAAGAATCCTTATCCTGTGGCTTGGCTAGTACTTGTGAAGTAAGTCCAATGTAATGACTCAAATAGTCAATGTCTTCTCATGAAGGCATGTTTAAAAACATCAACAAAAAAAGGGTCATCACAAGCACTCAAAGTTTGAAAAAAACACATCACCAGATTTTTGGGAAAAATATATTTTAACAAATTGGTAGAGATAAACAATAATAATTTTCATCTTAATGACTTAATTTTCTTCATTTTCCATCTGTAAAATGGCAGCACTCACAGTGAAATTTCAGATTCAACATTGATAAAAATAATTTTGCAAAATTTTTGTAATATCAAAAACCATATAAGCAACTACATTAAAACGGACCGAGAAAAAGGAGACGAACCTCCACAATATTTTGAAATCCCACACACATAAATTATATATTAAAATAGTAAAAAGATCAGATTGTATGAAATACTTTTATAACATTGCATTTCTGTAAAGTATATACTCTTCTATTTCTTTTTACTCCAGAAAAGCGGTATTATGTACTGCATGTTCACAGTTTCCTTAATTTTTTATCTAAGGTAAGAATTCAGGCAGAAAGATTTGCACTATGTACCATGTGCCATGTGAAGCTTAAGTTACTCTTGTTGGCAAAGCATCAGAAACTATTTCAATCTCCTCTAACTGAAACTTATCCTTACTTCAGCTGCAGCCAGTGATGTCACCTCCATCAGGTTGACTGCTCGGAAAGCAAACACGGCAGCTGCCAGGACTGAAAGAAAATGCCCAATATTTAAGTTGCTGACCTGTTAATTAGTGGTTAGAATTAATTTTGATGTAAAACACCAATTCTCACTCCCTTAGAGTAATTATTTTCATTCTGAAGAATCATATACAATGATGCATGGCTGTGTTTGAGTTTCTTTCACCATTCTTTAAAAGGACAGGAAAACCACAACATTCTTTCAGGAAAGTCTGATTGAAAATGCTTTATGTGACTAGCTTTTTAATTAAAGGGACAGTGTGATTTACAATTTGTCCATTTCTAAGCCAATAATCTTAATTTATTGAAATAGCAGTATTTCAATTGTGAACATTATATAATACTAATCAAAGTTCATCTGGTTTATCTTATAAAATTGTATCTCTCTACGTAGCTGTCTTACATGCACAAATAGAACCAAAATCTTTTTTCTTCTCTTCTATTCACCTACTTTGTTGTCAAAGTCTGACCCAAGTGAAGATACATGTCCTTCCTTAGAACCCCCATCTAAAACTTTGCATAAAACTTAGCACAGAATTTCCTTTTAAAAAATCAGTACGAAACTTCCAAAATGTCTTAAAAGATGGAGCTGTGAAAGAAGAAATCCAGCAAAATCTGGGGAATTCTCAGCTGCTGTAAGTACTGAAGAAGTACTTGCCATAAATGAGTAACATGAATCTTGTATTTTGTGAAAGGTGATAAACTAGTTTATTGTTACTGCTGAAGCTGAGAGAATATCCTATGTTCTATTCACAGAGCACTTGGTATTTTTGGAGTACTGTCATAACAAAAAATACCTCGCATGTTTTTGTTAGAGATGTAGTATTTATGCAATTCTAGTTTTCTGGAACATATTTCACAAAACATATTCAAGCTAACATGTATTTGCCTTACATCCACCCGGACTTAACACGTTTTGTAAAAATAATTCTATTACCAGCAAGAATTTCTAGAGAGTTGTATCCCAGGATTCTGTCCCACAGAAGCAAGAGCTGATCTGTAGCTAAATAACCAGAAAATGCCCGTACCAGCCATTTAAATGAAATTCGTAGCCTGCAAACAAGTGATAAATAATAGTTATTATATTTCTGTATCCCATAACTATTAGACAAATCCTCTATAAACTGAAAATATTTTACTATTCTTCTGCATTTCTTTTCCAGGAAGAATAGCCATTTTTCTCTTGCTGCATTAGCAACCAATATTTCCCTTTGCAACAGCCATGAGAAAACTATTTAGCATCTTGTTTAACAAAGTACTATTATCATAAAAATATTCTGACCAAACAAGCACATTAGAGAGATCCTCAGCTATTATCATCCCCAATGTTTCATCCTTCTGCTTTTAAGATGGATACCAGTTGTAACAGTAAGATTTTCAGGTTGTATTGCACTTGGTGCCATGAGTACTCTATAGAATGACAGTCCCTTGCGCTCTCTCTCCTTTCAGTAGCTCCTGCTGTAACTAACAAACCTCTGTGTCTTCTCTCTCCCAGGAAATAAATCAGTTCCATCAGATCTGACATGAATAACTGAAAATTAACTGAATAATGCAGCATTTCTTATAGAGCAATTCTCCTCTCTTCTTCATAGAACATATAGTAGAAATGCACAAAGCACACATATGCATGTTAGAGAAAGGACTCCAACTGACTTTCAAGGAAAAATGCGCTTTTGAATAATTTCCCATAGCTTTTCAACTAAAATACTACAGAACAGCATTTTCAGAACAATGAATCTGCAACATTTGTAGCCAGTCAGAAAGAAGTACTTACGGCTGAGCACCGATTTCTCGAAGGTGATAAAAGAGCTGGGGCAGATGGGTTTGTAGAAGAGTCTCGAACAGTAAGCACAATGACACGATGCCCTAGTGAAACAAGATCACATCCTGAATACTAACACTCATCCTGTCAAATCTGAGAAAACAGTTTCAGCATGTAAGTATGCATGAACTTTTAATTCAAGTCATAAAACACTATTAGTGATACATTAATAATATACAGCTCACGTAAACAGGACACAAGCAGCTCTAATGCCTTCAGTCACCCAAGCCTTGGTCCTATGTATTAGCAACATAACGTATTTTCATAGTCCATTTCAGCTGTAAGTTACTTATGGTATTTGTATGTCAGGGTCTAAGTACTTAGCAGGTTATTACGATATGACCTACTTGACATAGTTCCCCTTTCATGAAATAGAACTCAGTTACACTATACATCCACTAAAAATAAGAAGATGTGACAAATAATATATCTCTGATAACTAGAAACAAACAGTAATGGGGATAATTACAAAAGGTGAAATGCAAACACATTTCAAAATTTGTTTTAAAAATAGCCATGAAAATCAAAAGATTCCTGTCTGACCGGTTTCCCTGCTATTACTGGCTGAAAGCACAATGCGCAGCCTTGGAATGGTACATAAAGGAAAGGATTTTCTTTCAACCAGGAAATTTTTTCAAAAAATCAATGTAACTATTCAGCATTTCGTGAAGAAGAAAAAAATTTACTATGTTTTATTCTTCAAAAATAGAAGATAAGCAAAGTTCTACAATTGTCTTACATTCAAGACAGCTGTTCCTGGTCATAAACAGAAGCAAATTATTTAAATTCATCTAGTAGTGCTAAAAAGCATGTGCTGTCACACAAAGATAATTGAGTTAAAGAAACAGACCTTCACTTGAAATCACTGAAACAGTACCTGTAGATCTATGACTATATTTTAGTTCCTCTACCCCAGAAAACACTAAACTGTGTACGCTTACATGTTATTGATAAAAATGAAAGCAAGTACACATTTATGTGACTTCTTGAACTAAGAAACTTATTACAGGAAAGACTTGATTCTCAAAAAAACCACCCTCTCATAAAATGAGAACTGTACTATTTTAAAGCACATGATATTGTATAGCAACAACTAACATTGACACAGAAAACAAAAATATCCAAATTGGAGTTACTTAATATTCTTTTCAAGGTTGCCTGAAGTACATACATATTTCAATTGCATACAAAATCACACCAATGTATATTACTGTTCCATAGCAAACTGAATATCAAGTGAGTTTTCATTCCTGATGAACTTACAGAAGCATGAGAAGAGATGGAATGGAGCCTGAAGAAAAATCGCACGTACATCTCACGGAATATCTGATACAATCTGGAAGGTTCATGGTACAGAAAGCAAAGCGGAGCAACTGAAAGGATAAAAAAATTATAATCGACTCAACACTGTAAACTGCTAAAAGAGCTCAATGATTAAGTGCATGAAATATAAGGAAAAGTAATTTATAATAGCACAATTTACAAAACCAATGCTAAGCAAATTATTTAGAAAGAGAAATTCTATAGTAGAGTCTATCATTTGACATAAAAAGTTAAGAAAGGGAGTATAACACATTCTGGGTAATAGTTCTATATATTTCAAGAATCTAAACTAATTAGAACCTGCTTACTACAGTGCTGGCTTCCTAAGCATAAGAAATACACTTTAAGGATAGCTTCTCTGGGGTGTAGGGCAATGATATGTTGAAGAGTGAAAGTTTTTAATTCAGCCGTCTGTAAGTCCCAATGTGCTCTTGGGACAGTGACCATCTCCAAACTGGTTCCCAATTTGTAAGACTGGAATAAGTTTACTGCTTCAAGATGGGTGTTATGGAGATGAAAATATTAAAAAAATAGCTTTTGGTTGCCACAATAACATTGCATAAGTACGACGGATTGATAGAGACCTGTTTATTTCTTGTAAGATCTCAAAAACATGGGCATTCAGTACTGTACTCTTTAGAAGTCTCTTAATATACCTGATTCAAAACAACAGTTGGCTACATTTGTAAAGCAGCAGTTCTCAAACTTTTTTCAATCAGTCCCTTTTTTCTTTTTGTAAAAGTCTAGCATACAGATAAATCTATCGTAGGTACACGTTGTACAAACATAATCAGTTCCCCCCGATTTCTACTCATCCATTCAATGCATGTTTCACAGACAGTTGTTCTATATATACCTCTGTAAAGAGTCTTTTGATCTGTCCACTCATCCCATCTACTGCTTCATTTTACAGGTGCATTCATCCTGGATGACAGCTTATATTTTAACACATTCATAGCCTCTATCTCTACATTCATCTTCCCTTCCAGTTTTATTTACACAAAGGTAGGGATGCTTACACATTTCGTCTGCATACATATGTATACATACGCACATAGCTATGGGTCTATGTATATTTGAATTGATTTTCATATGTACCTCAGAGAAGGTGGCTTAGTAGAAAAGAATGGCATATGTGTATAAGAGGTGGGGTGCTAAGGTAGAGTGAGATGTTCACAGAAATGTGTATTTACGTAGGCGTAAGAAAAGCAGAAGGTGTTACTAGTGTGTATGTTTTTAAGGATTAAAATTGGAAGAGCTGGCAGTGTGCATATGTACGTAAAGGCCAGAGGGATAACAGAGCAGTGCCTGACAGTTGGCATCGTCCAAGGGTATGCAAGTGAATGTGTAAAAGTGCACAGGGTTTACATAAGGACCCAGATACTTCCTCCCCGGGCAGCAGAGCACGGAACAGACAGGGTGCTCTGCTTGGTCCCAGCTGCCTTACCCACAGCCTGGAGTTACACTAACCTTTCTTGCTTTTCAGCCCCCTCCTTCTCAGTGCCAGCACATTCTGAGCCCTTGCAAAGAGAGAAGCCAGGAGGGAGGGAAGCAGCTCACACCCAGTTTGAGATGCTGTTCTCAAGGGCAGAGTCAAATACAAACATTTTGACAAGTGGTTTCACTTCTGTAAGTGAAAGCCTCCTAGTGAGTACCTAAGGAAGAGTCTGTAACTAAGCTGTTAATTACTTCAAAGACTTAAATGCCCTACTCAGGTCGAAATTTGCATTTCATATTTAAATAATCTGGTTTTAATGAATGTGTGATCATTAAACATTCTTATTAGCAAAACATAGCATTTTAAGTATAACCTTAAAATCTGCTTGCCTTGTGATGCCACAAACACCTTTGACAAATCAAAGGAAAAAAACTGGCAAGCTGCAACAAACAGTCTCCCATTGTTGGAGTCTCTCTACACCAGCTGCCTTGTTACGTCTGAGACCCGAGGAGATTCTTCTGCTCTTTTCCTAGAAATCTTGTGGATATTTGAGCTTTCCTCCATGCAGTAAAGTAGCAACCATTCTATCCTTTAATGCTTCTTTAACACCTGTCCTAGGCAAATTGATACAGCAACAGGCCTTTCACACAATTCATGTTTTTACAAACTCTTTTCACAGGTAACTTGGTCAACCCAGAAGTGAAACACAACAGAAGAGCACTCTGTCAACAAACCATCCCTCTCTTCATATACATTAAGATGTATAGCTCAGCTACTAGCTCTCAAAGAAGGAACTCCCACATGGTAGCCAGCTCTAATACAACTAAATAGAAACAGCCTAGAATTTTAAAAATTATATACAACTGTCTTCATACCCAAAGAAACAGAAAACACACACATTTAAAAGTTGCAGAAAAGTACAGGCAGCTTTAAACTGCAATATGATAAAAAGCAGTCCTGAGGTTTTAAAAGTTTATGAGTCACACTTACCATACATAGAAAAGCCGTGAAAAGGAATTACACCTACAAAACAAAAACATTTATTTTTTTGCTCTTTTATATTTCTTTGTATCCATGTAAAAAAATGCATTTCCCCCTCAAGTTTCTAAATTGTATTCTGCCTACTATAGGAATAAAATACTTCCTTTTTTATGGCACCTTCAGTCTTAGATCTCAGTCCTGTAAATATTTAAGCAGAGGAACTGTATCACTTACTTCAGTACAACCAACCACGTGCTTGAACACATGCTATAGCTCCTAGAAAGCCAAGTACAGCTCTGTTTCCATTAAGTTATTACATATAAGCTTTGCTGAAATCAGAATCTAATTTCAGATAAATGACAACCTGTAAATGTCATGCACTGACAAGTAGAGAACAGGAAAAAAGGAGGCTAAGACCTCTAGTAATTCACGTAGTACTCAGACAAAACATTTATAGGACTTGGCAGTTGTATCATGACAGTTCTCTCCTCTTTTCCAGCTGATCTTAGCTCCCATTCATTAATTTTCATACAGGACTGGTATGAGGGAGCGGCTTTGGCAAAAGGTCACAGGAACAATGCTTCATGGCTACAAAGCTGCAAAGAACTGTGGAGGCAAAAACGGAAGAAGGGGGAACAAAAGTACACGCTATAATTGACACCACTGGAACACAGAAGACATAAAAGACAAGGCCAGCGATGCGGATTTAAGATTGGTGACGTAAGGCCTTGAAAGCAAAGAGCTTGAACTTAAAATACAAATGCAGCACAAAAACAGGGAAAGGATTCAATAGAAAAGGATTTAAATGGTTAAAATTAGAGCTGAAAAAACTTTTAGTAACTGAAGTAAAACCAACAGCAATGATATTAACTTAAAATTATATAGATTAGTTATGTCTGAGTTTTTTAAATGAACACAAATTTTGAAAGGAAAAGACTCTAAGGTGTGGTTTGTTGAGTGCTGAAAAGCTGAGGGTCAGACTGTTTCAGCACGTATCATTCAGATCCTCTGAGTGGTGATACAAGACTGGAGCACAAGCTGCTGCACCAGAAGTTGTTTTCATTCTCCTTCCCACCCACACAGACAGACTCCATGTGTGACTACTAACACCAGGCTGAACGTGGCTTTGGAGTAGCTTCAGTCCAGCTTACTCCTTTAAACTAATGAATTTCACAGAATAACAGTGAAACATTATTTGCAATAGAAAAAAGAAGTTATCGTGTACTTGAGAAAAATATTCTGTATCTTCCCAGTCTACCACTAGAGGAGACAATAGTATAATTCTTACCATTTGGAGGATAGAAAACAGCGTACTCTTCCATTCCAAGTTTTCCTGTGAATCATCAAACCACAATTAAGATGTCATTAAGCTGTTAAAAGGTGTAAAGATTTAAATTAAAAAGGTGGATTCTTAGTTACAGTTATAAAAATAATAACCAATTACCTTGTTGACCATTTGTTAATGTCTAAAACAAGCAAGCAACGCAATAGGACAGGTAGAGTGTCAGATATAAAAGTAAAATGCAGCACCAATAACAGAGGATGACAAACAGCAAAAAAGAAGAGGAAGATTTCAGCAATGCTATCCTGTAGAGATTTTATTGGAGTGTGTCTTAGGACCTCTAAAGGCATTCGCTGCAGACCTGGAAGACAGTGAAGCTCTATGAGGGAATAAGGTTAAGGGGACAAGTCTGCCATGCTGTGGCAGACTGACCTAGGGACAGGAAAGGTATTTTAAAAGTTCTGGAGAACACAGAAAGCTACAGTAAAAGAATGACATTGCAATCTGGTCTTCATGTGATCAGCTTCTAAACTGTCAGAATCTGTGCAGATGTCAACTAGATACATTACATTTTAATTAACATTCTTTTCAATGTAGTCTACTAGGTGTAATGAACATAAAGGAAATTCACATACTGTATTACTGCAGCAAATTAGACAATCTATGCTGCAGCAAAAATCTATACAATCTTTTTTAAAACAATTCCTTTTACCTCGTATATATGATTTGGGTGGGGTGGCACTACTGTAGGTGAAGTGCTCCAATACAGATGTATCTCGGGAAAAACAGAGTAATACCTGTAGACAAGATGGCATATAAGAATGAGCTGACTTACTGGATCAACAAAGCAATGTCAAACAGACTTAAGGACCTGCCTTAATTAGCACCTATTAGATGTTATTGAAGAGAGCTAATATGCTTGAAAGCTCTTGACCAACTTGATTTACTTTCTTCTTCAAATTTCCAGGTTCATTTTGAACCTGCTATGATTTTACCTCACATTCATTTGTTGTCAGTAATATATCCCCATTTTCCAACTCTCCTCTTTGCCTCTCAACACGGGTCTGTCCCCTGCTGTCACATCATTAGTGACTGTGCATGCAACTGCCTGCTTTACTGTCTATTTGGTTACTTTTCTATTCAGTTACTATGACCTGGGGAAGTCCTAGTAAGTGAATAAGCAAATGAAACATTTACATTTCCACCTGTGTGCAGATATAGAAGACTGATCCTTATGTCCGCTTTCATTCCCAGGAGCTTTGCAGAGTGCTTGCACGATACTCAGTTCTTTCAAAAAGCACAGATTAAAATGTTCACCTCATATCCATAAGTTCTGAAATGCACATTGTATTTTGTAAAATATATTTGTATTTTTTATTGGTTACATAAATGAAATATCTAGTATTCACAGTAATTGAGTATAAAATTAAATAATGAAAGCATTCCTAGAAAAAAATTAACAATAGAGACTCTTATCCTACATGCAGTTGTAAAAACTGTAATAATTAGTACTGAGCTTGAAAATCGTCATGTTTTCATGCAATGAAAGATTGCGTTATCAAGAATGTACACAAGAGGGCAGAAGTAAGACAGATTTCAACTTGCTGCTGACTTCTTTGCATAAGTTAAACCCTCCCTCTTGTAGGTTTTAAGCGTTTGTTTGTTTTACCTGTAGCCAAGGTGTAAAAGGTGGAAATGCTTTAGATGGCGTTTCATGACATAATTTATTGTGAATAAAAATGAATGGATTTTTCCTTCAACTAATTCTTGAAGACATTTTCCAGATACCAGCATTTGTCAAAAGGAAACATGCAAAACTGAAACACTGACATCTGAACAACACTGCTTTTTAAAATTTTTTTGTGGAAAGGTCATATTATGAGACTTTTTCCTCCTTTGAACCTCAAAACTATTTCTCAGATACAAACAGCTTTTAAAAAATAAATAGTCTCTATCTTGAACAGTTTAAGCTAAACATTATTTTTGCACAATACACAATCATTTTTGTAGCTGCCAAAATATAGCTGACAATAACGATACACAGGCAAATGTAATTCTTTGTATATGTTAACTGAGGTGAAAGAAAAAGAAACTAATCTAGAAAGGACATACATTATGTTCTCTCATAAGGGAAAGAATGTAACCTTAATTTGAGGCCCCCTTTTTTACGAATACAGTGTCCAGTACCAGTATCTGGAAGTCTTTAAATTAAGACTATGCATCTTTAAGAGATAGACTCTAGCTCAGACTTAAGTTATGGCTGTACCTAAAAACTGCTGGGTGAGGTTCTTTGCATATATTCATTATGTAGGATGTAAGACTAAAGTATTAAAACTGAACTTCTGGCCTGAAATAATGAATTTACAAATGTAATAATTTGTGCAAGATTATTCTTATTCACAAAAAAGAGAATGCCAAAGAAAACAATGGCACAAACCCCCTTTTTTGGCAAACTATTGGATATTTATAATAAAAAATAAAATAAACCCACAGCATTTAAAGGACTGAAAAAAAGAAAAAAAACCCCACAAAACCGAAGCTTGTATGAAAAATAAATTACTATATTAAAAGTAACTGTATTCTATTTCAGTCGTTAGAAAGAACTAAGAAAAGCATGTGAACTTTGGGATGAAGAAAGCAAAGATAATAAAGGCAATAAATTACATCATTTCACAGTGTTTTTCCCAAGAAGTATTGCATGGTAATAAAGAGGTACCAATAATCCAACCAAATATCCTCATTGCTATTTTAGGCCTAAATTTTCTGGGTTTGATGGATGCTTTATCTGTTAAGTAATACACAGACAAATGCCACACTCTGTTCGATGACTTGGAAAACTCGGAGGCAGTAACTTGTCATGAAAAAACCCACAAACCCAGCGCAACCAGAAATAATTTATCTGATTTAAACTAACATTTTCATTACCTATTTTATTTAGGCAAATTTAATTCCAGTTATCATACGAAATCAATATATAATATTCCATATCAGAGTGATTCACACTGCAAAATTTTTCCAGAGGCCACAGAATAAAATCATTCAGCAGCAATGCATTTGCAAATCAGGTTGGAAGAGAAAACTATCAAGGAGAACTGGCTGATTGGCAGAGCTCAGAGGGCTGTGACCAGCAGTGCAGAGCCTGGTTGGAGGCCTGTGGCCAGTGGTCTTCTCCACGGGTCTCCATGGGTCCAGCCTTGTTCAACTTGTTCATCAATCACCTGGATGAAGTGTCTACCCCCAGCAAGTTGGCTGATGATACAAAACTGGGAGGAAGGGTTGATGCACCAGGAGGCTGTGCTGCCATTCAGCAAGACCTGGACAGGCTGGAGGGACTGGAACAGGCTGCCCAGAGAGGTTGTGGCGTCTCCTTCTCTGCAGACATTCAAAACCCACCTGGACACATTCCTGTGCGATCTGCTCTAGGTGAACCTGCTTTAGGAGGAGGGCTGGACTAGATGATCTCCAGAGGCCCCTTCCAACCCCGACCATTCTGTGATTCTAAAAATGGATAGCTTTCTTCTAGAAAAAGAGTCTGAGGAATACCACAAAGTGCCAAAAAAACTAGAGCAACCAGTAATTAGAAGTTCGAGATATTCTTTGCCTCAAAGCTTTTGCAGTAAAACTAGGCACTTCATTTTTCAAAGATTTTTGGTGATTCTCCTTCAAATTAGTAAGGCTAGTTTAATCCTTTTAATGATTTTCATTCCCTAATAATTATTTTACTTAAGAGAGATATATGAAAATTAAAATATTCAACTGTGCTATATATTGGGAATGTTGAACAAAATCTATTTCTGATGGCCTTCAAATAAAATATTATACCGTATACTATTTCATTCTCCTTCAGAGATTATAAACTTGTGTCCACTGGAACTGCTAGTTTATGACTAACTAATATGCTTTAGTAGTCTATATAATGAATGAAGCAGAAATAAGAACGAGATTTTCACATTCCATGATGAAGAGATAATGTTACAACAATGAAGATCGACTCTGACCTTTAAATCAAGGAAAACTTCTGCATGTATAATAAATATTTTAGCGAATAAATATCCCTGAGTTGTCACTATGAAATAATTTTTCAAATTTTAATTCAGAAACAAATTCAGTTACAGATCTTAATCCTGGAACTATTTTAAGTCAAAAAGGCTATAATTTCATGAGGTTACAATTTTAAGTATTAATGTTTAAATGTTTATTGTACTAAAATGTTATATGTAGACATGATTGAATAGTATGCTTAAACAGTAATGCATATTTTTATACCTACATGGACTAAGCAGCACTAAGGACAGTTTCTTGCTTAGGTAAATTACTAGCAGTTTTACATATTACCATTAAAGAAGAAATCATTTAGTTTCACATAGCTCTTAAACAAAAAATTAAGCGAGTCTAACCTAACAGATGTGACTAATGAAACTGAAAGCACTGTGGAAATTGTAAGTTTACTGCATGACATTTATGTTGACACTGCAATCAACTACACATTAGGAAACTCATAAATGTAATGTCCTTCTATTTAAGGGCATCTGACAGGCAGCAGTAGCTGGGTTCCCCATTGCTAGAAGCAGCTTTGGAATGGGAGCAATTCTAAAAGTAACCATATATATCACTACCTTATTCAGAATCAATGTCTTCCATTTAAAAATATGTCAACACGTCATCTTCTATGCTTACTGTAGTACATCACTGTAAAGCATTTTTTAAAATTTGTTCATTTTTTAACCAGAACCCTGAATATACTTCTCAAGTCTTAATTTCTCTGTATGCCATAGCTGTTAATAATTTTATTATTGCAAAGCTGGAAAGGGGAAGAATATGGCTGACTGCATATTTTCTGGCTACTGCATTTGAAAGATGTTGTGTAGGGTCTTTCAGAATAGGAGTTTAAGAAGCCTGTCCTGCTTAATCTGTTGAAGTGTACAAGATTAATTTACAGTATTGCTATTCAGAAGGGAAAGTACATGTAATGCAGCAAACAGATGCTGTCCAGGGTCCCACTGTACTCTGCCTGCACATGAAAAACAAAGGCAGTCCTCACTCAGAAGATGATATAATCCCACAGGAGTATACTTTCTAGCTTTTCTAAGAAAAAAAAAGTTACATACCTGATATAAATAATCCTCAAATACAAAATAGTAGTCATCATTGCTTGCTGTCAGCTTTACATCCTGCAATCAAAACATGCAGCAGTTTGAAGCCAAAAACCTCTTTTCAGACTCCCATAGAAGCTGAACTTAATGCAGTAGTAGATAACACTGTTTCACCATTGAATCATGAAAGAGCTGTAGTTAAGCATATACTCCACATTTTAAAATTAAAAATGCTATATTAACTTGATGATTAGAATATTCAGAATTGAAACTTCAAATGGATGCACTCAGACCCCAGAGCTTTCTTCCTTGCAAAACCAGTTATTCCTTCAAATGAAGTTACCATTTCTATACAAATTAATGGCTCAACTCAAACAAATATCCTACGCAAGAGCCAACACAGGCTCAAGGAGAGAGTTTACAAATATAAATCCACACTAACTATTCTTACACTACTTAAAACCAAACCATCTAACATTTTCTTTGTTAAAAAACCAAGATACTGATGTGATGCAAATATAAATCACTTAATCACTGTTTAGTGAATCACTTACTTTGTAAATCAAGCTGTCCACTAAAAGGTCGTGCTGAATCACATTTGACTTAAGCTGTTCATAATACAAGATATCCTAAAATTAAAATATTACCATAATCAGTCTGAGACATAATTTTAACTTATATTTAAACAAATTAAGCCAATTTTTAAAAATTAAAAATTTTTTTAAATTCAAGAAAAATGATAAGCATGTATTCAGCTGAAAACCCCACTGCATAATTTGTGAAGCATTCTATCACTGTTTATTCTAGCTTATTCCCTAAGAAATGAGCCAGATATTTGAGACTTTATAAAATGACATCCCCTTTGGATAATCACTAAAATGAGAATGAAGGAACTAATTCAAACCAAAGATCAGTATCTTCCAATCTTTGGGTCTCTACTACTAAAACCTTTTCAATGCTCAAAATAATGATGTTGTTTTGTTGTTGTTGTTGTTGTTTTTCTTTGTTACCCTCTATTTACACGCACCCCTCCATTACTGGGTTGTCGCATCTTCTAGCATTAATGAGTTGTTGCAAATATTTGATGCTAATCTAACATGAATCTCTAAATAGTATACATTTATGAAAAGATGAAATTATAAATGTATTTTAAATACCTTGTGAAGAATACAAAGAACTCAGACCTTTTTTAAAACTCCAGTCATTTCCTGAATGTCTACAGAACACATACAAGGATAAAATGATGGGGCAGTACTAAAGCAAACACTTCTCTGCTTTCGCTTAGTCTACCCCTTTCTTCTTAAAAGGAGCTTGCAAACGAAACACAAAATTAAATATCGCACTATCATCATGTAATTCTAAAAACCTTAAATACCTCTCTGTCATTATTCCTACAATTGAATAACAATTTCAGATTGAATACCACAGTTTCAAATGGATTTGGAATAAATTTATAAACTAAATCAGCTGTCCCAAAGCTCCTCTCCTCTTCACAAAAATATTTTTATTTCAATGTGTCTCTACAGACACCACATGAATGCTTGTATATTCCAAGTTTTACATAATATTTACTGCCAATTTCTTTGCAAAAAAAGCTAAGTCTGGAGTAAGGGTTTAAAGAACACATGGAAAGTAAGATAAAATTTTGAGAGGGAGCAAATGGAAAAAATGTTAAGAGAAGGCTAGGGAATATTGTAACTGTTCTTTGTATTGATCCAAACCCAAGAAGTGGTGAATATCATACACTTAGAAATTATTAGAACTAATACATTATTAGACTGTTAAGTTGAAATGAGGACAATAGCTATATTTATTAAGTACTGACAACTACCACAGGGAAAATATTTACATTTTTCTTTCTGAGAAATAAAAAAGGGGATGTATAAATAGTACACTATTGGACACAAATATTTAGTAAATGTAAATTAATTGCCATATGAATGTATCACTCTGTTCTTAAGAGCTACAGAGAACTACTCTAATATTCCAGTCACAATTTTAAAGCATCAATACTGTAGTCCAATTAGGTGTAACACTGCCAAATGAATAATGTCTGGGGTTTTTTTTGACATCTCAAGTGACTGTATATATCAGAACAGAAGGAGCTAATAAAAAAAAAACCCTCTTCTTTTTCATACTAAGCAGACTGCATGTTTAACTGTTTCTGTTGTGCATGGAAATAGTCCTGCATAACAAATAGCACAATGAAACTCATGGCTACAAGGGCACTAGCTAATGCAACGACTTATTTACTGAAACTTAGGAAAGAGATTCTAATAACCTCAAGGTTTCCTGTTATCATTTCCTAGTTTTTAGTTGTCTAAAACTGCCTTGAACAAGGCAGGTCACACAGTGGCTCCAAGCCACACGTTGACATTATCACTAGTCCAGGATTTTGTACTAAACTTTTCCTTCCTGAATTAGGAAGCCATTCAATTATGTTTTACATTTGCTTACAGGAGCCCATGCTAGCTTCAGTGCAGTTTTGTTTATGGCATCATACTGAACTATGATTGTTATTTTATTAATCACTAAAATATTTACTAGCTTCCCATGCCTTAATTCAACTGCATTGTTAATTAGAAGTGTAAAGAATCATGTTAATTGCAAGTATAATTGCAGTTTAGTATAGCCAGTGAACAGTATCTTCCATGGAAGAAAAACGGAAAACCACTGAAAGACATTTAAATGAAACAGGTTTAATTAGAACAGAGTATTTGCTATTTGTTAATCCAGAATGACACATGCATTTAAAACATTTTGAAAAAAATCTTTTTGTTTTAGCAAAGAAATCAATAAAGCTGAAATGTAGAGACTTCCCATTTCTCAACCTTCAGACTACTTGTGTACTGATTTTAAAAAACAATCTACCTATTAAAATATAGGGCAAATATTGCCCGAGTTAGAACAGAGATATAATCACTTAGCCTTAGCCAGCAGGATGTACAATTTTTGAAATATACGTCCTTCCCAATTTACCTCCATTAATTTGGTTTAATTAGTGTAAATATTTCAACCAGTTAAAAAAATGGTAAGAAAGAGCAACCTGATGGACATTGTCTTAAAAGGGAGAACAGCTGCGCTCAGATTCTTCAGCAGCTTGCAGAAACTGAAGGGAAGTTCTTTATAATTCAGTTGAATATTCAGTATGATTTTAAACAAAAAGCTAAACAGTTTGTCACTTTTTAGTTTTTCATAAAGACTAGTTTCTCCTTTGCTCTTACAAAAACCCACTACGCCAACTTGGTCATTTCTCAGAAAGTAAGACACCACTTCCTGTTGCTCTTACAATTTCAGCAAACATAACTCAAAACGCTGTCCTGAAAAAATGAATAGCAAATTTACATTGCAAATATTAGCAGAGTAAAACAGTACAGCTAAATAATTTAGCAAAAAGACCAGAAGGCCAAGCTGTTTACCTGAACTAAAACTCATGAGAAAGAGTTTGGGAAACAAATCAGAAATTATTAAAAAGAGACTTGCAATACAAAACCAATCATAACCATTCCAGGAATAGTTTACTCATTGCTTGTCATTAATTTTCTCTTAAAATGTGATTTTTGTGATGCAAAACGAAAACAGGGCTTGGGAATCCCTCTGGTTCTATAGACATGGCTTGACCACAAGTAGGTCTTGCCCATGCCTCTTAGTAAGACAAGAAGCTGTGATTCATTAATAAATGTATTCCTTATACACAAATCATAAACAAGATTGGTCACAGATCTGCTTTCAAGCCACATGACCCTTTTGCCCAGTGATTAGTTTTTCTCACGCAGTGAGAAATGTTTTTAAGAGCCTCTCTCAGGCTTCAAAAAAGATTCAGGTCCTCTTTGATTACTTTTTGGTTGCATTTCTTCCTCCAGATGAGACAACTGACTATTACCAGGAGTTTCAGGAGTGTCCAAAAATGTAGTAGGTTTCTTAGCCTAAAATGTTTTGATTTATAAAACCAAAATCTTACCATTTGCATCTGATTCAACCTTTCTTCTCTGTCTGCCAAATCTTAATGTAATCTTGAGATTTGTAACCTTTTTACTTTTTTAAAATGTGTTGCATTTTTATATAGACCAGAGCTGTTCTCAAAAATAATATGTATTTTTTTATACCGCACGTCCAAACATACTCATCTTTCCAAGTTGATACAAAGCACATTTCAGGATTGCAGTGCCCAGTTCTCTTGACTTTACAAAGCCACACGCCAAACTTTCCGCCCAAAATACTCATATCGTATCGACCTGAGCGCATAAGGAAAAGGCAGCACTGAAAGCAGCTCAGAGGCAAGAGAGCGCAGATCTTTCAGCAGTACCCAGCAAAGCTAGTTTAAGCAGAATCTGGTGATTCACCTCTTTTGAAAGGAAGGTTTGGATTACTCAGCAGCCTCTGTGCTAGCACAGGCCACGTGTGGCCACCATGAAATCCCTGGCACAGGAGCTGCACTCTCACTGCTGAGTCGCAGGCAGGTCATGATTCATTTTCAGGTTACCCTTGTCACTTGATTACATTGTCTACACTTGTCTCTCAAATCTAATACAAGAAATGAGTGAGTGAAGCACAGAAATAGGAATATGAAGAAAGATTGACATTTGGGGGTCTAGAAAGGAGACACTAAGCCTTGTGGGAATTGGATGAAGCCTAAAGAACGACAACCAGCATTAATTAGGTGAGCTGTAGATTTTGGAATAGAAGTACCAGAAACGGGTACAAAATAAAAATCTAAATGGATTACATGAAGAGATAACAGACAAAACAGCTAAAGAAAGTCCCTCCTGGTAAATCCTGGAAGAGGATCCAAAACTTATTCTCCTTTGACTAGACACCTGTGAAATATGCTTGTAAAATACATCCTTCTCCAGTCAAAGATGATGACAGTCCATTACTGCTACTGGTTTCTCAGCTGGTTGAATGGTGCAATGGGCACCTTCAGCTACTGATCCTAATCTAAATAACTCTACTGATAAGGCACAGAGTTACATCATGCTCCATTAGGAACTTACCACCCCAACTATTTATTAAGTTTTTTAACTTAGGATATTACATTCAGTAAAATCTATAGTAAAGTAAAGCATTACTAATTTCTGCATGCTGGAATTTGCAGAATTAAGATTGATTTTCAACCTATTAACTTAAAAAAAATAGAGGAAAAAAGCCTATAAGATAATGAACAAATTTGGTTTTTAAGCACTGCTTGAATAGCATGCAGTGAATAAACAATAAGGTAACACATGAAACAGAAGGAAAAAAATAATAAACTGATTGTCAGTAAGTGTGCACCGTCCATTTTGTGTAATCAATAAGGCAGACATCCCACAGGAAAAACTGTGATTTTGTGATTCAAGAGCATACAATAAAATATAAAAATATATACAGCAAATTGGACTGTTTGCACAGACAATATTATCTGTGACACTGTTCAGCTTCCAAATGTTTGACTTTGCGACCTTAAAAATGCTATTTTAACACAGTTTCTCTAAAATGTACCATTACAAGTGAAAACTAACAAACAATTCATGGCCACAAAATGTGTTTATGCTTTTCTAAATAATCCTACATATAGAGTTTACAGTTTATCATTTTTACGATTACGATGCTAGATTACTAGCATCATCCGTTGCTTGGCTGTATATTAGCTTTATACAGAGGCTGAGTTTTACTGAATAATATTTTCCAAACAACTATATTGGATGCTAACGCACACAATGCTGCCTTTACCAAACCTTCAATAATATGTCAATGAGAATGTATTAGCTGCCCTGACATCAGTGTCCACATGGATCCTTGCAATAAGTTGGAGCTGAATTACCATTACACAGTAAAGGCACAAACACGAGCACTTGTGATCAAACAGCTAATGTACTGTTTTCTAGCTTACCTAACAGTAACTTGAGTTAATATCCTCACAGGAGAGACTAACCTTTTGAGAAGGTCTAAAATATTCATACTTCATGCATAGTATAAACACATATCAAAGCCAACTATAAACTAGAGTTAACTTGTAAAGGACCTAACAGTTTGGCTGACAAATATATTAATAGACAGAAATATCTTGTTCCTCTTTAAAAAAAGGTAGCTGTTGGAAATTGTCTATGTGATGATGTGTGTCTATGTGGCTGTTGATTTTAATAAAACTATTTCTGTAACAACTCGTGCTTCATATGAACATAAAATGAAATATTTTATCATTTTTCTAAATACTATCTTGACTTTCAGTCATCAAAACAGAATACCTGCCTTTTTAAATTATTTTGTTTTCCACATTAAGATAAAAATGCTCTTAGAGCATGCAGCATTTAACAGAATACAAATAGATGCAACATAACCAACAACATTAATTTCACACCTCTAATATTCCTGCTCTCATCAAGAGAAAGATTTCTAAAATTTGAGCTGTCCCAATAACTTCAATTTAATCTAGTGTTGAGCATATTAAGTAAGATGTACAATATTTCATTATTGTTTCAACAGCTTTCTTCTACAGAAAACTCAATCTTTTATTTACTAGAAATAAAAGTCTATTTTATTTTTTCAAAAAGAAATAAATTAAGTAATTCTAATACAAGACCAAATAACTTCAACTCCTTAGATAAGCTGTGAATGAACAAGACTTACATTTGTTTTTAAGGACAAGATCTTATGATTGTACTATGTAGTTACCAAGAAATGCCCCAGTATTACAAGAAAATGGCTACATCCTCAAAGGACATGAGGTACTGTAAAATTCTCACATTTATGAGCAAATTTACATGTATGCATGTTATTTGTTACTACAATGAAAGCCTTGCATCCAAGTATTCACAATTCTGCAAAGATTTAAACAGGGATTTAACTTTTTATGTTATGTTAGATATAACGAATCTAGCATGTCTTCGGATACTGCAGAAGATCTTATTGTTGAGTACCTGAGTCAAATATAAGGTACTATGAAAAACTGGTGCTGTACAAGGCAGTATGAATACAATTCACATCTTACTAGTTCCTTTTTATGTCTTTTTGATTGTACATATGTAGAGTACCTGCAATAAGATACAAAGCAATTTACAAGACATGTACATGAAATATGATGACAGATTCAAATAGCCAAGAAAAAGGTATAGCATGTCTTCTTTTTCTAAAACTTAGCAAAGATAAGAAAGGGTCAGCCTTCTTTCCAGGACTTTTTTCTCATCTCCTTCCAAAAAAGTCAGCAACATATAGGAAAACCTCAGGAGCTAGCCAGATGAATTGAGTAGTTTTTTCTACAGTATTTTGCCCATTTACCTGTTAAAAAATTAGGGAAGAATGTAAAAGACTTAACCATAGCACAGAGTTTTTTTACAGGCCTGTGTCTATTCTCATAAAATGTTTATCAGTTTCTGTGACAACTCAATGAAGCATTTCTGTTTCGGAAGATCACTAGAAGATATGTGCTGCATTTCTGTGTTTTCCCCTAGTCTTCATATTTTACTGTCACTTTGCTCCTTACCTCTGGCTGATTAGAAATATTAAGAATGAGGGCCCACAGATCAGCTCGGAGTGCTGTTGGACATCCCTGACGAACATATTGTTGAGCTGCAGCACTATCTTGCTCTGCTAAAACTGTAAGAAACAAAGCAGGAAATGAATTAATGTAGGTTAAAACTTCCAAAGTTTATCAAATTATCAAGTACTTTAATTTTTAACTTTACAAACTGGTTTATCATGCCACAAGCATTAGCCAATGGGAAAATATCTAAAAGGTCTGGTTTCCACAACACATTTTTGAAGCAGTTCCCTGGGAAACAAGGCAATTTATATTAATAAGCAAGGCTGTACTACCTTCTGTCAGAAAATAGCACTTAGCATGTATCCTTAGGATGTATCTATGGCTGTATCAAGGATAGTTGCAGCTAGTGGGCTGGTATCAAGCAGAACAAGCAACTGTATATAGCCACAAAATACTCCTGTTTAACTCTGAGTGATATCCCAGTTCAAATAGCAGATCAACACTCATTCTGTTTGAGGGGTTTTTGGTGGTTTTGTTTTGTTTTGGTTTATTTTGGTTTTTTTGTGGGTTTTTGTTTTGTTTCGGGGTGGGGTTTTTTGGGTTTGTTTTGTTGGGGGTTTTTGGTTTTTTGTGTCTTCCCTATTTTTGTGTGAACTGTATGAATATCTTCACAGATAACCATGGGGCAAGATTTTTCCATTTCAGAGTGTACTGTCATGTTCTCTCATTATCAGTACACATACTCTGGAGGATAAAGACTTTCTCAAAAGATTTTGTTGTTTCTTCAGATTGACATAAAACAAATACTCTACCGTTGACAGGTTTGCGTAGATGTGTCATTGCTATGAGGCTTTAGGCTACCCTGTCACATCCTGAATACAGTATTGTACATACCTTAAAGCAGATTATCTCATTCCTTATTTAAATCTACAAAATTGAAAAACTATTACCTTTAGCTATCCTTATCTGGTAGAAGTGTTGTTTCCTATCAAGGTTATGTGATTAACTGTACCCTCATACCTGAAATGTCTTTCACAAAAGAGAGACAGGAGAATACTTCTGTGAGATTACCTAGACATTAGATAGGTGTTGTGCTCGTACTCAGAAGTTTCCACAAATCCCTATCCTCTGATTTTTCTGAAGTCTCTCAGAAACTGCTTGCTTTTCTAAATTTTACTAAACTCGATATTCACAATATCTGTGACTTGGAAGGATAAGGTTTGGAATTATAAATCTATTTAAGTGATTCCTCTCTCCTTCCCTCTCTTCTTAAATACTGAATAGACCAGTCTGCTGAGCTCTAACACAGATGGTGTGTAATCCTTTTTCCTAAATGAAGAGGGCAAAATGAAAAACTCTTACGTTCCCCACAAAACTTCAGAAAAGACTGTGACTCATCTCAGTGTCCATGAGTGTTTCCTTTATTGTTTCTTACTGAGATGCATAATATTTAAAAGTAGCTTTGCTATATACAACATTGGTTCTACTAAATACAATAAAGAAAATTGCTCGGACTTGGCAATACATCTAATATAAAAGCAAAATCAATACATCAGTGGCAACCAAAGTCATGACCAACACCCAACAGAGCATGCAGTTGGATTCCCACTGAATGAACTGAGATTTCAGTTTATGGTCAAGACTCTTAACTGACATTTTTACAGAATTTTGTGTCTCTGCATATAGGAAAAACTAAGACAAACTCTGTAACAGAGGCTGCTCTACAGAGACAAGAGACAAGGAGTAAGAATTACATTGTGGAGTTGAACGACTGGCTCAGGAAGTCTGGATGGGGAATTTATTTGGAAGAACAGGAAAAGAACAGAGAGATGGACAGTACCGAAATGAGTTGCTCTTGGATCAGAAGACAGATGATGAGGGATAGAAGGAGGATTGCAAAAGGAAAAGCAAGCAAGAAAGGTCACTGTTTTGTTACTGTAGCAAAAGAATGGGATGAAATAGTCTTGGGATGCTATCCTCTCTATTTTTTTTTGATGGTGATGATGTTTAGCAGGTAACACAAGAGACATTAAGGAGCAGATATTGATAGATTCCAAACATTCCTTGTATGTTTCTTCTACAAGCAAACTTGAGCTAATATATTATTATTATTTCTTTTATCTTTCCCTTTCTTTTGTAGGTTATTTCTTAACCTACAAAAAACCCCAGAACTTCTTCAGAAAAAGCAGTATACAGAGACAAATGAGTGAATTTTCCATGGTGGCTAAGTATTGCAATACTTAGCAAGTCCTGAAATTGCAAATAACCATTAAAAAGACTCTGTTCTGACGCACAGGCGTAAAGCCCATTACACTAATGAGAACTGTGTGTGCAGAGAAAGGAGTCCAGAGTCTTTTGATTTTAAAATGAAATTCTGTAGTGGAATAAGTTGCCACCAAAATCTTACGTCTGTATGCCTCCTATTTAATTTTTAATGAAATCGCTACAGAACTGTTTATCTGGTAGCTACTGGTAGACTGTAAATGCTTGCTTTTCTGTCTCTGCCTAAATTACAATGGTATTACTGACTGTCTCTGTCTAAATTTCAATGGTATTAGTGACTCTGATTTGCGCTAGTCTGTCTAAATTATTAAAATTCTAAAAGGTATACGTAATTGAGATAGAAATTTACTATATGCTTTCCTAACTACTCACAGTTTATTTCAGATGAAAACAGATCCATACCTTTCTGTCCAACATGTACATGTTCATTTTCAAAGAACTCTAGAAAATAAATAGAAAAGAATGGCAAAAATTAAACAGAAAAAAATATATTCTAGCTAGTAATGTATTCTATATTTTTACTACACAACACTACATTCAGCTGATTTTTACTGTTAATGTCACTAAAAATTAACCTGCATCAGCATCGATGTTCTTTTTCAGAAAGTAAGAAAAAACAATACTACAGATTTTTTTCTTATCTGAAGGACATAAACACTGAAGTAGCACTATACTGCATGAACCTAGACTTTCAATTAGGTATGTTTCAATTTAAAAAGAAAAATTACTTGATACTACAATGTTTTCCACTTTCATATGGAAGACCATTCTAAAACCTGTTTCTACAGGACTAAATGCATACATGGAAAAACAACAGAAATTACGCACTATTTAAGCTACTGAATATTAATGTTTGGATATTTTCTGTAATTTTTTTCTCAAAGACAGTTATTTCAAAAATGTTTGTATATAAAATATGCCTGTTAGTTGGCTTAGCATTTATTGATGTTTTCTGTATTTTTGGAGACAGGCAGTTTTGTTCTCTAGATCCTGAAGTGTTCAAACACACTGAAATTAACATATTTTCAACTTAAGGTGATGATTTTAAACATTCGCCAAATCTGACTCTTCATATTTGCAATGTTTTCTATTACTAGCTGTATTTCACTAAGAAAATAACTACAATCACAGCTACAGAAAAAATATGTATGGCTCATTATGGGAAAAATACACAGATGACTTGATAATAAGTAGTCAGCTCATTAGTGTTCTATTTAAATGACTGAAGCGCAGTGTTAGCTAACCAGGAGGTACTTGTGCTGAATCATCTATACCCAGCTGTCCTATATTTAAGCCCAGTTCACTGAATTCTTCTTTCTGAAAAGAAACAAAACCATAAAACAGTAATTAGCAAAGTTTAATTCTCAAAATCACTGGAGATATCTTCTGAAAGGCTTAATGCAACAATTTTCTAAACCAAACATTGTTATTTTGAATGCATACAAATGAAATATGTGCTCAGGTTTTTAAAGAGAAGAATCTGACATCAATTCTTACTCTAGTTTTAGTTATAGGCCCCAGTTTTCATGTCAACTATGAGCAACACCTGGATGTAATAAGGTGGTGAATGAAAGATCAGGTTAAGGATCTCTAATTCCCAGTTCTTTTCCAACCCAGGTGCAAGTTTTTCTACCAGCATAAAATCCTCAAGAGCCTTATCAGTGAAGCATCAAGAAGAGATCTCCTATTTTCCAATTATAATACTAATACCCAAGCATTTCCTTTCATTTACAAGGGGATTTAAAATTACTTTGAAAAGAAAATCAGAACCTGACTGTCAGGTTACTGATCTTGTACAGCGTCAAAACTGTAGAACTAAGATAAACTACATATTTGAAGTTTCTTGTACAGAAAAAAATTAGTAAGTCAATAATATGTACAGAAGTGTATTGTAATTTTGGCACAAGTCAAACTTGTGTGGCATAAAATGAAAACCTTCCTACTGCCAGATAAATAACTATTTATGTTTTACTTCTCATTAAAATCTATTTTTATAAAAACTTCTTATGGTCTGTGTTTTAACTACATATTTAGATTGATTTTCACTTTCAAAAGGAGAAACTTATGATACCAATATTCTTCTTATCGTTTAGCATCTAATTCATCAGCAAAGCAAAATAATTCTTACAGAAAACTCTTGTAAGAAAAAATATACTTACCAATTCTGGAATATCTTTAACTTTTAGAGGAACCTGAATTAGCCCCAGGTGATTTCTGAAACTAAGCTGTTCTCCATTTTCATAATTTGGGTTTCGAAGGTTCATCAATACCTTAAAAATGGTAGCTTTGTCATTCCTTGTGTAAATTCAGAAATTTACATTCAGAGCTCTTCTTAACATCATGAGTATTCCAAACCGTACAATCAGTATAAAATCATGTGTTGTAACTATCATATATGTTGTAGGCCCTAATTTTCAAATTATATCTCAACCTTTTCAAAATCAAGAAGGAGACACTTTTTTAAAGAAGCAAACATATTCTACTTCAAAAAGTAAGCTCATATTATGAAATAAAAAAGCAGAAGTAATTTTTGATACATGGGATTAAGTGCTGGCTATATAGTAATGTCTTGACTGAAATTCACTTCATCAAAGCTATTGAAACACCAAGAGTATATTTCTAATAGCTACAATATCCAGGATATTCTTCAGTATTCTTTTTCAGAAAGAATTTTTATCTGTATTCTTACACCGGTGATCTTATGTAGCTTTCAATTGAAGTGCTACATAATTTGCTGCTAAAATAATGTCTTACTAAATAATAATACACCAAAATATCTTCTTTCATTTAGGAGAGAAAAAAAATTACAGAATCGAAAACCTAAAGTAAGGATAAAATTGAAGGGACAAGGAAACATGTCAAGATAAGTAACTGTGATATGTAAAGGAATTTACAGTCTCTTACATACTGGTATGCCATGGGTATAGATTTTGATATAATGTTGAGCTGGCAAGGATTCTTTCTAATATGAGTTTCCACCTCTTATTAAATTCTTCCACAACATCCTACCTCTACTATTGTCAGACTTGTAAGTATTATAATACCATATAACCTCACTGTCAGACTTGTAAATTAAAAGATAATGTAAGAAACCACAAACTCTGGAGAGAAAACAGTATAAAAGAAAAACAGAGTGACCATGAAGGTCACTGGATAAGGCTAAAATGAAGACGGATTTGTTTATAGGTTCAAGATTAAATATACAACTCGGCTGTTAGTACAGTGATGGAAAACAAAATAATTTACAAATTTCCAATACTATTATCACTAACTGAACAAGAGGAACTCTTTAGAAATGTAATAAAATGGACAGAAAGTTTATTGTTGGATTCAGAAATGCATGCACAATTCATAACCATTAAAAAATCTACATTTAAGTCAGAAATACTGTAAATCTCCTCTACCACTACGAAAGACATTCCACTAAACTTGCACTGAATCACACTGCAATATTAATACATTAATTCTGACTGATAATTCAGTGTTAGACTTCTAAGTTTTATTCTGTAAATCAGGAGGCCATCTTAATTCTAGAATTCTACACTGTTGTCATACTATAAACGTAGGAGTAATTACATTTATACAGTCCTAAAATTACATTCAGCCTGTTGAAGGCAACTGTGAGGCTGATGTGGCCCCTGGTGAAAATGAGTTGGACGACCCTGCTCTAGATGATTTGTTTCCCTGTATAACACATAGGATATACAGATACTGATTTTTAAAATTTTCTTTTCAATCACATCTTAATCCAAAATCTCCTACTGTGTCACCATTAAGTTCATTGTCATCAACAATGTTTACTATTCTTGGCATAGCTGGTAAAGAAACTTCTGTTTTACTAAGATGTCCTGTGCTTGAACCATACAAAATGAGGAGTAATACTGTCATTTCTGACTTTAAAGATTCAGCAGTCACCATTTTTTTAATGGTTTGGTTTGATTACAGACAAAAGCCTCCAAATTCCACACAGTTCTGTTTCATGTTTGATTTTTCACAGTTTTCATAGATCACCTACAATTTCAACTGTATACAGATCTGCTGTCTACCACCAAGCAGTCTATCAGATGCACATATTGCAATTTATCAGTTCAATGTATTGCAGCTTAAAATGTAAAATTATTTATGAAATCAGCTGGAGAATTGCCCTCAGAGAAAAAAGTTAGCTCCAAACTGTTCTTTGGAGAAAGAGTTTATCACAAGTACACTTTAAAACTGCGGTTTTAAAAAAAAGACACAATAGGATTGCATTTTGTAAATAAAATACGGAGTCATCACAAACGTGCCAATTTTCACTTGCTATAAAGGACAAGCTGTTTGAAATACACTTAGCAATTGTTTTTCCCACTTCACATAAAAGACTATAATGGATGCAAGCCAATGGCTGAGTCATTGTTTCATGAATACTTACCTCGAGAAAATCTTTAGGAGCATAAACAGGCCGGAAGAGACTTAGATCTGAAATAAGATTTCAATGATTCCATGTTAAAACCAAGAGATGAAAAAAAAATGCAGTTTTGCCATACCTGTAACACAATCAAGCAATTTCAACAACATACTAAAGCAAAGACGAAAATAACATCACAGGCACCATGGCTACAACCACCACACGTTCTCCGAGATTATGCTACTGTTAGTGCCCCAGTTTTGTAAACCCCAAGTACATGAACAGTAGTCACAGGAAGTTTTTACTTATTCCACATAAGTCTTTAGATTGAACCATTCTTAGACATGGAAGAGACAGGATATTCGAAAGTGTTTGTTTTTTTCTTTTTGGTGTTGTTGTTTTGGTTGGCTGATTGGTGGTTTTGGTGGTGGTGGTTGTTGTTGGTTTTGTTTTGTTTGTTTGTGGTTTGTTTGGTTTTTGTTTTGTTTTTGTAACTGCATAGATTGTTGAATTAAATATACTGCTGTCAAGTAAAAAAAAAATAGGGACTAGTCATAAGCAATTCATGAAAAGTATTTGCCATTGCAGAGGTGGTACTGCATTACAAACTAGTACTTCTGCAAAATCATTTCTTTTAAGGAACTTGGATATGAACTAACAAGGCCGTTAGCCTTGCTCTCCCAAAGGATAATATGACTGACTATTCTGTGCAAGTGTTAGTTTTACCCTTTGTTAATAAAACACCTGAGCTTAATTATCCATAGTTCTGAACATTTTCTTTCTATTAGCTTGAGCTTACACTAAGAGGAGCTGTGCCCTAGCTGTGTGAATCTCTAAAGCCCTGGAATGAGAAGTATTATACTATAACCTCTCTGTGGTAACTCACAGTTACAATAACTTGAAACAAAATAACAATGAAATGAATATATATTTCTTTATGCATGACGACACATTACCAATGAGAAAAAAAGACTGAAATAAGTTTACTTTGAATTGATTACATCAGTCTGTGACTGATAAATAAGATCTATATGCTATTTTTCTATGTACAGAAATGTAATGCACATAAATTTAGTGGACCTTACCTGGCTCATCAGTTCCCATTTCATTCCATTTATTAAGCAGTTCTTTCTGTTCATTTACAGGCCTCTGAAAGGCACAAGAAAGTAACTCTTATTTTTGACAGAATGAGTTAAAACATGCCTATTTCAAATACATAAATTAATGTAACACTTTAAAAACACTTTAAAAAATAGATTGCAATAGCAACACAAACTTATTTTGCTTACAAATTATCCCCAGCCTGAAGGCAGATTTGATTGTAGAAAGTTCAAGTTCCAATTCAAGGAAAAAAGGAGCCCATTAAATAGTTCTATGCATTCACTAATGAATTTTAGGTTATTTAGTAGTTGTTTTCATATTACTGAAGATTTACTGCTCATTCCATAGAGCTGTTGGACTTTGTCATCAAATCCCTGTCCCTGGCACAGTTATGAAAAGCAAACACAGCTGCATCCTTTATCTCATATGATGAACTACAGTGGTTCTGCTACCTTTCATAGACATACAACAGGAGAAAGATAAAATCCAAAACATTCTAACATTATTCCCCAATTCCATGATCTTTAAAATTAAAGCCTCTAAATTAATAAAAAACAAAACAAAACAAAAGAGAGCAGAATTAATGACAAAATTAGCAATGTACCAGCATCTCTCTCTCCTAGAGGACCAGTTCAACTGTGGCTTTCTCCAGCACACAGTGTATCTATATAGTGCACAGTCTATACAGCTAGAAGTTACACAGCTGAGTCTGCACACAAAAATGCTCTATTAAGAGCAATGAACATAGTAATTAGCTTTCCAACATGCTGCTCCCTCAAGAGGATAATTACTGCAACAGCAAAGAGGAAAATCTACCTATAGACTTCATCTCCCAAGTTGAGCTGACGCATACATTTCCACTATCCCTGAAAATTATTCTGTATTAAAATTATTTAGATAGTGGCCTTGCAGCTCTTGATAACCAAGTGCAAAATAAACATTACAAGTGTGCAAGATGAGGTTTAATGTCCAGAAATGTATGTTTGGCAACGGAGAGTTAATAATACATTACCTTCTGCGCTAGTGGGATACCGAGTTCTGTGCACATGCTGTTTAGACTTTTCAGAATTCGCTTCTCCCAGTTTCCCTAAAACGCACAAAAAAAATAAATTATATGGAATTTCTTTTTCCTCCAATTGCATTTATCATATAATAACAAGCAGCTTTTTAAAGTCATATATAAGAAAGGACAGCAAGGGTCACTGACAAACATTTGCAAAAATGTTAAAGGTACATTTACATGCTTAAGTGAAACAAAGCAGAGAGATCGCATCATTTATATCACAATAAAGAACCAGAAAAATGAGTTGTTTACATTTCAGATGACCAAAAAGCGTATATTTCACAAGTACTGATTTTTGACATATGTCTAATGATCAAGCTTCCTTATCAACATTTAACAAATTTTTCAAATTATTACATGCAGGGCAATCAACTGTGTCCAGAGAATGCCTTCTCCACTTTGTGACCTAAAGAGAGTGCAAGTCTTTCCCCACAAAAGGTGTTTCTTAGAAGTTCTCAGAAGTTAAAAAGTTAGAAATTTGTAATTCTGCTATGCTCAAAAAAATAGTTCTTCTAAAATATTGCTCAGGAAATAGTTCCCTAATTGAAGAGAAAAACAGAAGTAGACAATGCCTCAGTAGCAAGTGGACAGCTTAAAGAGCAATCAGATTCTTCCCACTATTGCATTAGACTTCGAACTTACCATATGGTGCCTAATCCATGGATAATTCCTCTGAAGTTAATGCCAACTAGTACTGACTTCCTTGTCAACTGATTTAGGATTACGCTTCTGTGATTACAGCAGCACTGGTGGGTTTTATATTTAATTTAGTTTTCTGTGGATGATGAATCAGGCCTTGATCAAATAAATGCAAAGACTCCTCTTAATGTCATTTAGTTCTATTTATTACTTGTAATTTGCTCTAGACACAAATTCTACAACAGTTAGTGACTGTCTATTCCCTTGTTCCTCAAAGTTCCAACCAAAAGAAGCTGAAGCTTATTAGACAGGAAGCAAATGAAGGGAAAGGCAGATGTCCAAATGTGCTGTTAAAAAAAAAAAAACAACTTGTATCTTGTCTATAATCGCTTCCATTTACAAGATCCTCTCATGACTTTCTCCATCAAGTGAAACAGCTATCTTTCACCAGAAATTTATTCTCATGATCATGTCATCCCTTCAAATAATTTGAGTTTTGACTGTAAGGAATGTTTTCCAAATGGCAGTATTTTCAATAATGTTCTGTATAATATTTTTATTTAACTGTATTATTGTATTCAAATGCCTTCCAAATGCTGCAGTTACACAATGTCATGCCACAAACCAGCTATTCTCTTGTGGAGGGGTTGTGCAGAGCATTTACAGTACCCTATTTTGCTAAGAAGTGTAGTTTTGTTGCTAGAAGAAATGACAAGTGAGAGAGCACAAACACTACTAAGCCATATAGGATAAGAAAGTGGAAATAAAGAGAAAATACAGAGGTCTTAGTAGCAGTTTAAACCAGAAAGTGAAATCACCAAGATAAAAATTAAGAGGGGTAGGGGAAAGAAGGCCAAAAAAAAAAAAAAGCATGGATGTGCTCCAAGATATAAAAGCTACAGAAGAAGCAGAGAGGAGGCAGATGGCAGCTTTGCAAGACCAAGAACCAGCTTATTCCAAGGAGTGATGGAAGTCGATACTCTTGGTATGACTGACAACTGCCAGTACAAACATCAACCCGCTTATGTGGTTGAGGATACAACATGTAAGTAATAAATCACTTCCAGATACTCATAGACTGTGCCATAATTCAGCCTTTAAGACTCTGCCCAGTAAAATATGTCCAAATAAAAGCAACCAAGTCAAAACAGAAGTGGGGACTACACAGCCTCTCCAAGCCAAACACCCTCCCCTCTCCCCAGGATGGCAGAGTCACCTCCAGTGAGCAGAAACAGAAAGCAGTGTCCTCAACTGGAATAAATCCGGTGGCAGAGTTTGTAAATTCATTTAATTGATGGGAAAAATACATTTTCCAAGATGATTCCACTAATTTCATGAAGAAATTTAACGCTAAGAAAACATGTTGCTCACGTCACGTCTCACGGAAGGGGAAAAGGATGTTTGCTCAGGGGCTAGGCAATGCTGATTGATAGGGCTTTAAACTAAGATTGGAAGGAGAAAGGTGACAGTACCAGGCCAGTCAGTGATGAGCAGTGGGATGGCACACCAAAGCTTGAGGAGATGCTTGGCAGCGAGATTTCTCAGACCGTGCCATGAGGTGAAGGGCACAATCAACAGCACTTGAAGTTCTTCTACACTAATGCACGCAGCATGAGGAAAAAGCAAGATGAAATAGAAGCCTTAGCCTGGTCCCAGAGATATGATATAACTGCCATTACAGAAACCTGGTGGGACGAATCCTGTGACTAGTGTGTCACGGTGGATAGCCACAGGCTATTCAGAAGGGACAGGCAGGGTAGGAGAGGCAGGGGATGGCACTGTATGTAGCAGAGGGGCTGGAGTGCATAGAGCTGGCGACAGCAAAGTTGAGAGCCTCTGGGTAAGGATTAAGGGTCAGATAACTAAAGCGGATGTCATCGTGGGTGTCTACTACAGGCCACCCAGTCAGAATGACAACACTGATGAGTTATTCTTTAAGGAACTAAGTGAAGTCTCCAAATCATCTGCCCTTGTCCTTATGGGGGACTTCAACTTGCCAGGTGTCAACTGGGAATATCACACAGCTGGCACAAACAGGTCCAGAAGATGCCTAAAGCATCTGGAAGAGAAATTCTTGGTGCAGGTACTAAGGGAACTGACCAGAAAACGTGCCTTCCTAGACATCTTCCTAGATTTGATTCTCACTAACAGAGAGGGTCTCATGGGAGAAGTGGTGACTGGTGGTTTCCTTGGTCACAGCGACCATGAAGCAGTCAGGTTCAAAATCTTTGCTAATGAAAGGAAAACTACCAGCAAGACCTTAACACTAGATATGAGGAGAGCAGACTTCAGGCTGCTCAGAGAAGCATTTAGTAAGATTCCCTGCGAAAAGGCTTTTGAAGGCATTGGGGTCCATCAGTGTTTCTCATCTTTTAATACCACCTACTAAAAGCACAAGACCAGGCAATTCCAAAATGCCAAAAATCTAGCAGGTAAGGCAAAAAGCCAGCTTGGTTGAGAAGGGATCTTCTTCTTGAAATACAGTGAAAAAAGAAATTACATGGAAGCACACCAGGCAACATGGGAGGACTACAGAGATGCTGCTTGCCATTGTAGGGAGGAAATTCGTGCTGCTAAAGCTCAATTAGAATTGAAGATGGCCAGTACTGTGAAGGACAATAAAAAAGGCTTTTTAAACTATATTAATGGCAAAAGGGAAACTAGAAGTAACATTGGGCCATTACTTGATGAGCATGGTCACCTTATTAAAAGGGACATAGACAAAGCTGAGACATGTAATACTTTCTTCACCTCCGTCTTCAACACCGATGATGCACTTAGGGGCCTCCATAACCCTGGGCTGGAAAACCATGGCTGCAAGAGCAATAAACTCCCAATCAATCTGGAACTTGTATGGGATTTCCTACTCCAGCTAGATCCCTACAAGTCGATGGGCCCTGATGGGATTCATGCAAGGGTGCTGAAAGAGTGGGCTGACATCATAACAAGATCACTCTCCATGATTTTTCAATGCTTTTGGGAATCTGGAGAGGTCCCGGAAGACTGGAAGCTGACAAACGCTGTCCCAATCTACAAGAAGGGCAACAGGGATGACCCCAGCAACTACAGGCCTGTCAGCCTCACTTCTGTGCCTGGAAAAATCATGGAGAAGATTGTTCTGGGAGTTATTGAAAAACATCTGAACGACAACACAGTCATTGGTCCCAGCCAGCACGGGTTCATGAGGGGAAAGTCTTGCTTAACAAACTTGATTTTGTTCTACGACAAGGTTACCCACCTAGTTGACCAAGGGAGGCCTGTCAATGTGATCTTTTTGGATTTCAGTAAAGCGTTTGATACTGTCTCTCACAGTACCCTCATGGACAAGATGGCCAGCATACAGCTGGGTAAACACACAATGCAGTGGGTGAGCAATTGGCTGACGGGTCAGGCTCAAAGGGTTCTAGTAAATGGGGTTATGTTGGGCTGGTGACCTGGGCAATCACCAACCACATGAAGTTTAACAAGGGCAAGTGCCAGATTTGGCACCTGAGACACGGCCACTCTGGCTGTATATACAGACTGGGGGATGAGATGCTGAAAAGCAGCTCTGCGGATAGGGATCTGGGGGTTCTGGTCAACGGCAAGCTGAACATGAGACAACAGTGTGTCCTGGCAGCCAAGAGGGCCAACCATGTCCTGGGTGCATCAAGCACAGCATTGCCAGCCAGGCGAGGGAGGTGATTGTCCCACTCTGCTCTGCACCGGTGTGGCCTCAACCTGGCGCAGTTCTGGGTGCCACAGGATAAAAAGGACATAAAGCTACTGGAGAGTGTCCAGAAGAGGGCTACGAAGTTTGTGAAGGGTTTGGAGGGGAAGCCATATGAGGAACTGCTGAAGTCACTTGTTTTGTTCAGCCTGGAGAAGAGGGGACTGAAGGGAGACCTCATCATGGTCTACAGCTTCCTCACAAGGGGAGGAGGAGGGGCAGGCACCAAAGTCTTCTCTTCAGTGACCAGTGACAGAACCCAAGGGAATGGCAGGAAGATGTGCCGGGAAGGTTTAGGTTGGACATTAGCAAAAGGTTCTTTACCCAGAGGGTGGTGGAGCACTGGAACAGGCTCCCCAGGGAGGTGTCACAGCCTGACAGTGTTCAAGAAGAGACTGGACAACACCCTCAGACACATGGTGCGAACTGTGGGGTTGTCATATGCAGGGACAGGAGTTGGACTCGATGATTCTTGTGGGTCCCTTCCAACTCAGGACATTCTATGATTGCTATGGTTACAATGATAACCTTCAGTAAACCAGTTTAGACTGAGGAAGGCAGTAGTGCAATGTGCAAACAATTTCAAACATGACTATTACAAATCGGATTTATCTTATCCTGTAGCAAAGTCATTTATAAACTTTCACTGTAGTTAAATGAAACAAGGTGGACAAATAAACTAAAGAGAAATATGTCACAAATGCATAAACTAGCCAGGATTAGTTATGGTTTTTTCCACAAGAATGAATCCTAAAATTCTTTCTTCTACAAGACTAGACAGAAATGTGATTCTTTCAGAGGGTTCCTAATAAAATCTACTCTGTGGGTACAATTCAAGGTATCTGAACACAGGTTTCATTTGGTACATTTTCTTGAATCAAAACCTGTAAATTTCAAAAAGAGGAGAAATATAGAAACAATGTTGGTAATGCGCTCATTTTGATGCTCATGAACTTTTCATTTGGCCTCTGATATGAGGCATAATTTAATTTAGGATACAAGAAGCCAAATCAATACACAGTCTAAAAGATACTGAATATCCCCTACCACAACTTCTGCAACAAGAAACAGAAACTCTTTTAGGAATAACAAAAATGTTACCAAATTTCTTTTGACTTTAAAACTTTTCAGAGAAAATATGATTTTTCTTTATCAACTATTCAAGCACTCATGTCTATCTTCTCAAAAAGATTTATAAACTAGGAAAGGTGAACTGACTATTGTTTTAAGCAGATTATTAGCAGTCACAGCATTAGAATATGCCATATTGTCATTTCAATTTTTTCAAAGTCCACCAGTCTGTTTCAAGAAAGAAAATTGATAATCTAGCTGGTTTTTGTCCTTTATGGATTATTTAACTCTTCTGGGAGAAATTATGGTATGGATAGGGACATCTCTATGTAGAAATTCCTAGAACCCACACTCCTATTTCAATCAACTGTAACATTACTCATATTTTAAATTGCACTGGGACTTGCTCTAGCTTGTAACTATAAACCTACAGGTGAGAATGCTTTTTTCAATTGTGTGTCTGTACAGTGTGTACAACATGGAGAATCTGGTCTTGGCTGGGAAAAAAACCTACCAGAATATCAATAACAAATATAACAATGTATTTCAAGATAAGTTTCTAATCAGATGTGTTGTTTATGTATGGACTTTCTTCAAACTGCAAGATCTGAAAATGAGCAAAGAGCAACATAGGAAAATTTAAGTACTGGGAGGAAGGATTTGCTTTACTAAAGCTCTACTTCAGCAAGATCGTCACAGATTTGACTAGAAGCATAGAGGTAAAGAATCTAATGAAACAAGGGACAAATGGGTTAAAAAAAAATAAATAAAATAATAATGGTCTTCTATATTCCCAGAAGTCTGAAGTGCAGCCCACCAGGGAACAATTTATCTTTTCAGGTCTCTGTTTTTAGACAACCAGTTGATGCTACTCAAGAAGAACACACTGAATTACGCTTAAGATTTCCTGAAGTAACAGATCAGAATTCTCATTTTTGTGAATGTACTCCAGTACTCAAGTTTTAAGAACTGCCCGACCTTCAGAAGGTATATTGTATCGCAAAAGATCACACAGAGTTATGTTTCTGACTGCACAAATTTCAGATAAACCTATCATTTTTTTCATTGGAGACCAATTTAGAAGTAATGGAAAGAAGATCAAGCAAAAATAAGCATTATTAACTCAAACAACATGGGTCCTCCAGACCCAGCAGAGTTTCTTGGTCTCCTTGAAGATGGCTGGTTAATGTTGCCTTGCTCTGGAAACCGTTGGAGTGATGGTGTTTCTGTTCCCAAGTAACCATTACGTGTGATGGATCCGGCATTCCTGGAGATGGCTGAACACCTGCCTGCCCAGGGGAAGTAGTGAATTAATTCCTAATTTGCTTTGCTAGCATGTGTAGGTTTTGTTTTACCTATTAAACTGTCTTTATCTGGTTTTATCACAAATTTTCTCACTTCTGCCCTTCCAATTCTCTCCCCCATTCCGCTGCAGGGGAGTGAGCAAGCGGCTGAGTTGCCTACCAGGGTTAACCCACCCCAGAGGACACAGATGCCTAATACTCTTTAAAACAGGGCTATGAAATTTTGAAACTAGTAAAGATAAGGCTTCTCCTACTCATTCCTAAACTATTAGAAAAACAGTCCTTCCCACATAGAGCTAAAAATATTGCTTACCCTAAGTATGGTAAACACTTCTATAAAATAATAACCAATGAAACTGGTTTAAGACAAACACACACATAGATACACCTCTGTGGGGTTTGCATTAGTAAACTGATGAGTGGTTATTTTCAGGCAGTAAATTGTGGCATTATATTTCACACCACAGAAGAAAAATTGTTTAATACAATCTTTATCTCCAAATGCTAAAGATTCAAACTCAGGACAGGAAGATAAGCTTTACTGGAATAAGCAACAATATGATTGAAAAAGTAACACAATTTGTCAAATACCTTGTAAAAGAATACTGCAATATATTTCTAGGCACGTCTGAGTTCAATACGATTTTATCCTTACCTCAGATATTTTGGTCAGATCATATTCTTGAAGCATTTTTTTTTTACATATTTATGTGGACTTTTTTATTTATTTCAAATAGCATATATTGGTGAAAAAATAAAACCAACTAAGCAAAACTATCTTTTTTCCTGACTCTAAAAATCCTCATTTAATCTTTTACAGTCCAGTTTCTCTTATTCTCCTTCAATATGCCTTAAGGTTCTTAGCTCTATACTTTTCATCTTCCTTTCATATTTCTAAGTACTAAATATATCTCTACTTTCTGAAGATCTCGCTATCTCTGCAGCCCGTTGTCATTCATTGTGAAACTGCCTGCCTGTGTCTCTTCCAAACAATATTTTTGTAACTTAAGTGAAATGACCTATAGCTACACTTTTTCTTCTCTCCAACAAAATAAAATTATCCTCGACATATTTCACATTGTCTCTATTCTAAAACATTCACCTGCCTGACTGTATCCTACTTCTTTCATGATTGGAGAACTACTTGAGCATTTTTTGTATGTATTTAAGATGTCACATATACAACATTATTAACAACTGCGATGCAATTACAAATTTGTGTTTTTCCTACAGTATAATACCTAGAAATTGTACAATAACATTATACAGAGTAAATGTCAAATGGTCAAGTCAAAGATCTCATATTAGCAGTAAAATCGATAACAACCAACCTGTGCTTTCCTCATATAAGCTAATGGTTCTTTCATATGCTCAGGCGGTGCTGCAGGGTGACAGGGTGAAGGAAACCTTTAAGAAAGCATCATATGTTTTAAATGGTCAGATTTCTATTACGCTTAATTAATCCTGTCTTTGTAAACCTAAGCGTAACTTCTTCTAAGAGAGTACTAGTAAAACCACTGTGTATGTTGATCAAAACTAAAAATAAACATTGTTTTTAGAAGTATTTCCTCCTCATCCTTTCCTATGGACACAAACAATACAAAGGTATGTAAGTATTAGTAATATTTCAACACGAATTTTTCTCATACTAAAAGTAATATTCCCTAATAATTTCACATATTTGTAAAATAAAATCAAATAATTCTATGAACAGATCAGGTATTTTAAAAGTGTATCCTCTTCACATCATATCATCTTTATGACTCCCTGGAACTTTTACTATCCAGGATATTATATTTTTTCAAGAGACTATATTTTTTGGAGGATTTTAAAAACCAGTAGTGAACATGTACATGTACAAAGCAACTAAAACTTCGCAGTATTGACCTAAGCAAAGTTGAATATCCATTCATAAGCTGCATTATGCCAAAATACAAAAGCTGGAACAAAAATTAAAAAACAAAACCAAACCAAAACACTAATTTATCTTCCAGTGGTGCAGACTATTTCCAATGAGTTATTGTCAAACATTTTATCCCGTTTAATCTTAACTTTCTCAAATTTCTTTCAGGAAACAAAATTTACACAAAGCTTCTCTCGTTATCCTGAATTTTCTTTTGTTTAAATGTATTCAGTCAGTTCCTATCATATGATTTTGCAAAACCCTCCCCAAATTTCTTCCCATTTTTAACTGATAAGGTCGTTCTTTTACTTGCTGCTAATTTGTTCTAGACAACTCTGTGCCTGTGTGTAAAAGGGAATCGACACTAAAAGATTTCAGCAATGCCATTTCCTGGCTTTTCCACAATGCTCATGAAATCATGGTATTCTTAGTTAATCTCAATTTTCCAGGGCTAATTTCATTATTTTGCAGCTTATTCCTGTGAAGTCAAAGAAAGTATAAGCATTAGTCTAAAAGCTAAATATTTTTGCCTTGAAAGATACCATGAACATGAATCCTTACTAACAGATACATTTAGAAGTATTTTGCTGAAGTACTACTAAGACACATTGTTCAAAACTGCTAACAAGCTTGTTTAAATTAGCAGAAATAGATACACATACATTTCTTATTATACAGTTGCATTTATGGCTACATCTGTTACAAAATTCACCTTTCCACCTTGTCAGAATGTAACAGCAACTTATGCTTCCCAGAAGTCTAATCCAAAATTCGCTGAACAATTATAAAATAGGAATTTCACAAATTTCAGTGTGTTTATAACCATATCCCAAGCATGATGAGTACTGATCTGGTAAGTCTAGAGATCCAAAACCTTAAAGATTCTTTTTAATAATTAATAAAACAAATATGTGTGATACTGTCATAAACATCTGAAAATAACTGAAATTCATTTGCAACAACTAACTTACCTACACAAGAATTATATTATGACTGTTGGTACCTTTGGAAGTAAAACAACGAAGAAATTACTGAAGTTGCTAAAAAACTTGGTGATATTTGTTTCACCCATTCTTTAAAATGTAGTTGAGTCCAATATTTCACGAGGATGAAAAAGAAATAATGGCATTTTAAAAACAGAAACGAAGCAGGTACCCTTGGTATGACAGATCTTGGAGATTAATAGTAACACATCATACACCTACATATACAAATGAATCAGAATACAAATCCTGTGAGTAGAATTATTAAATAAAAATACTAAATAAACTCACACATTGAGTTCACTATAAACAGCATTCTGAAGCTTCTTTTCCCAACCTGTTAAAATAAAAAAATATCCAGAAGACTACTTTAGGAATTAATACTAGTGGAACATGCATCAGAGGTTGCTTTGCAGTCACTAGTTTTCTGTCCTGTCTCAATTCATGTCTACCTGGCAGACAAACAGGAAGAGATGAAGAAACCTTAATCTAATTAACATAGGAAAAACTGCAAGAAAAATTGCAAGTTGAGATCTGTTTAAAGGTTGAATATCCTTTATTGCCATCTACTGTTCAACTAATTATAACATAGTTTTGATTAAATATTATATGCTATTTTTAAAGCCATCATATTATTAAAACAACTACAAATGCTATTAGACACAGTGTTCCTGATTATTATAAATTTTATATCACTTACAATCAAATCTTCACATTATAGTTACATAACCTACATCTTCCAATGGAAAGTGGAAATTTAACTAAGAGTAAAATTTTCAAAAGCACCTCCACGAATGCTAATTTCCATTTTTCAGAAGTGACTGAACTTCTGTATCATTCAGAACTTTCAAAAAATTAGCAGTATCTAATAAAATTATAAAATCACTTATTTGCACAGTATGTTTTTCAAAATGCTGCTGGAATCCAAGAACTTTTTCACTTTTAATTTTCTGTATCTCCTTTAATAATCTAGAATCACTGAACATCTGCTTTTGTCTACTGTCAGTGACAAGATACCAAGCTGCAGAAACTACTATTTTCATCATGTATGCCACATATATTCTTACGTAGATCTATATTATTCACAAATGTATCAGTGAAGTATTACAAACCTGATGTCCTCAGAAAATCCTTAATATCTTCTTTCAGTGATTCCAGTTTAATTTCTGGTTTGTGTAGGCTAACCTAATATGAAAAATGAATAAATGAATAAATAAATAAGCACCAAGCAAGCACTAAAAAGAAAGTAAACTGCATATTTTAAGTTATGAAAAAAGAAACACAGATGCTTAAGGTTACATACAAAGCAAACTGCTTCCTACTAACTTGACAATGGTAATTGCAGCTAAAAAAATCTGCCCACTTTTTACCTACTCGATGTCTTTGCTTTTACATCAGTGCTAAAAGCTGTATGTGGGGAAGGAGAGAAAAGAAGGGAGATGGAGTATGCAGTGACATATATATGCTTAATATCCTGAGCAAGTATCTCATGTACTTAGCAAAATGCTAGACTCCAGACACTAAAGGACTGGTCATAAGTTACACGAGAAAGTAACTCAAAGCTGCTCACTGTATTCTACATCAAAAGAATCAAACTGAAAATATTCCACAACTTGACCTCTTTCAGATCAGAAATGCCATATTCAAACTTCAAATAAAAACTGTGGACCAAACATTCGCCACTGCAGCTGGGACAACCAGGTACATTCAGCCTCTTGTAATGAAATGCACTCGACACAGACAATTAGGCACTAACCAGCTTCACAACCACACCATGACACTACCATGCACATGATGCTGCAGACTTTTCAGCAGCAGCAGGAGCAGCAGCTACAGCATCTCTTTCTTCTTCTATAGCTAGACCAAGAGGAGAAAACAAATAGAACACAAAGGTCCCAAAGCGCAACAGTCAGAAACTCAGGAGTGTCTGTGAAGTGACTTCTAATACATATTTTTCTAAACATGAAGTGTGGCATTACCTAATTAACACCAGAGGATAAAGCTAGAGGCTTAGAAAACAATAGCACCCCCACCTGCTAACTTGAAAATAACACTGAGAGAGCTGTGTGCAACTTACTCCACTGCCACGACAGCTCAAGGCATATGTTAGAAGCATATGGCCACAACATTTGCCTAGAAATGTGAGATATCTCTTACCAAAAGCTACTCAGCAATATGCTGGAGGCATATCAGCTGCTGATTCTATTGCAGTAACTTATGCTGCAATTAAAAGTAAACGTTTGCCAGCTTGTGTTGTTTGCCAGTCCTAACAGCACTGCTGACAGCACGGCGTGCTTTAGGTCCATCACACACAACTAACAAACTCCACAGTCCTACCATTTACCTTACAATTTATATACAGAAAGGGGTATTTGCTGTGCTGCACAGCTTGCTGGAAAAGTTGGTCTACATGAATTCACACGGCAGAACTTTAAGGAAACCTTTCCTTTTTCCCCAGTTGAAAGGAGGAACAGCCAATAATGCAGAGACTGACAGCATCAGCATTTCTGCTCTTATTTTAAGTCACCTTGCCATTACAGGTAAGGACAGCTTTTTTATTTGGTTTATGGACTGCAATAGCAAAGAGATCTTAAGCATGCTTTCTGAGAAAAAAAATTTTTAAAGGATCATAAGCACAAACCATAAGGTGTGGTGAGTTGCGTAACTCTCATGTCAAATGACAAACACGTATTCTGTCTAGCACAATGGTAATAGCTGGCAAAGGATCACCACTAAAGGCAGGAGTCCAAAGAAAGACTCTCATGGGAGTTCTTGGGCAGCTCACAAAATATGCTTTTAAGCAATAGCCTCAAGGAGTATTTTATGAAGGATTCCTTCTGAAGCAACTTTGATGGAAAGTCCTATGTCCATTTTGGACTGACGTATATCAGGCTGAGTTTAATTTTTTTCTGCTGAAAGGCAGTAAATTTGTACCTCTCCTGTATGAATTTTAAATAAAGTGATATGCGTCAAACTGGGCAGATTGTACCTTACTGTTCCTTGGAAGTTTTTGCGCACAGTTTTGTAAATATTCAACTTTGTCTTCTGGGTTAAATATGGCCAATTTTAATCCCAACGTAAACAGGGTGTTTACCTGTGCAGCCCGGTATACATGCTTTGAAATCCTTTTTAGATATGCAAAAACTGCCTCACAAATACAACTCATTGACAGCTGATTAATCACAACAACAACAATAACAAAAAAGCAGCTTTACAATCTACTGAAAAGTTGGTTCATTGTCTTGACATTGTAGACAGTGCAAGAAGTGACAAAAGTGTGATCAGGAGAACAGTATTTTAATTCTCTACTGTTCACACATTGTAAAATTTGTGAGCTCTTGGCTCATTGAGGAAGGTCTGACACTCATATTAACGACCCTTTTTTTTTTTGTGGTTTCTTGGAAATTCTGGAAATAGATACTGCATATTGCATTAGAGGGGACAAAGGCATTCAATCCACACAGATGACTCCCATTTTCCCTGCCAGGCCAAAAGATACAACAGAGGACTTTCTTGTAAACTGCTGTTCCCAACAGAGCCTGTTCCCCAGCGATAGAATGAAAAAACCAGTGACTCGTTTGTATGCAGCAGGGCGGAAGTAAAAAAGGAAGCAGGACAGCACTTAGGGGAGAACTTTCTCCAAGGACTATGTTAGTGCACCAGTCTCCATCAGTTACCTTCACCTCTTCAGGGCAATTTATCCAGTCAAGTTCTAGTTCACTGTTCCTAGCCCTGCCACAGCTGCAGCAAATATTCACAGAATCACAGAATCACAGAATGTTAGGGATTGGAAGGGACCTCGAAAGATCATCTAGTCCAATCCCCCTGACAGAGCAGGAACACCTAGGTGAGGTTACACAGGAAGGCGTCCAGGCGGGTTTTGAATGTCTCCAGAGAAGGAGAATCCACAACCCCCCTGGGCAGCCTGTTCCAGTGTTCCGTCACCCTCACTGAGAAGAAGTTTCTTCTCACATTTAAGTGGAACCTCTTGTGTTCCAGCTTGAACCCATTACCCCTTGTCTTACTGTTGGTTGTCACCGAGAAGAGCCTGGCTCCATCCTCGTGACACCCACCCTTTATATATTTATAAACATTGATGAGGTCACCCCTCAGTCTCCTCTTCTCCAAGCTAAAGAGACCCAGCTCATATATTCCTATGCTAATCTTTAATTTATCAAAACTTTTATTTGTAGCCTCTTTCCTGTGTCCTTTCCTGTCTCTTGACTGCAAAATGCCCTAGTGAGACAAATTTTCACATAAGAAACATGAAAATCCCCCCCTCAAATCATGGCAGAGCTTTTGTCCCCATTCTCGCCACTTCAGGATGCAATTGCCAAAGCCTCTTCTCATTTCAGCTTTTCCTTTTGTTTACTTCTGGGTTATGATTGATACATTCCTGCAGTGCTAAGCAGCGCTACAGAGCCACTGAAACCCTTACTGTTATAGAGTCATTACATACCGGATTGCTGATCAGTTTTCAAATCAGAAATTAGATACCTGGAAAGTGAGAATCTGACAGATGGTCCAGCTGGTGACTGCAGCCTGTTCTGACCCAGAAGTACATACCCCAGCTCTGCATAATAGAACCAAAGGGGAAAATACTTACTTTGGTAGGTGAAAGAAAAGCTGTAGCTTAACAGAATGATACCTCTTTGGAATTTATATGGGTGTTGGAACTAAATTGAGAGGGGAACTAAACTGAGGAGTCAAGGAGACTTAGCAGTGCTGATGTTCCAAAATTACTAAACCAGGTCTCTCACATACTTTTATTTTCCCTTTGGACTCACTAAACTAACTTATTTCTATGTTGCACTACATTGCAAAATATAATACATTTAGGTGTTTATATTTTAGGTAGGGTTTGTTTACTGTAAACTGGTTGGTACAACATACTGCCTATGTCTTGTTTGCATTTTCATCCCCTATGAGTTTTTGGTAGAATGAAAAGTGTGTTGACAAAATTTGATTTATATAAAAAGCACTACTACAATTTACATTGATAAAAATGCCTGGTTTATTGGGGAAAAAAAAACACCTTGATGAGATTTGTACTGATGAACTGAATTCATTGCCTGCATGATCAAAATGCAGGATACACCCAGGTAGAACTACAGACTTGCCAATTTCAATACACACATTTCGATGAAAGAGCATCTTCCTTTGGGAAAAGAAAAAAAAAAAAAGTCCGGTACTATAAGGAGTCTACCACAAGCAGGGTAAAGGAGAGTGAGCAATACAGGAGAACAACTCGTGAAGGCAAAGAGTGACAGCCAGACCAGGGAAGAAATCACACTATTCAGAGGCTCAGTCAGGCCAACACAGAGTCCTGAGAGGAGACAGGGATGAAAGTAGTATATTTTAGCAAGCAGTAACAAATTATTTTAAATAAAAGTTAATGTCTACCAGTGTCTTTTCCCATATAACTGGCATTGTGCATATTCTTATGAATAGGGCGCCAGCGCTCAGGCATTGGGTGTCCATGTTCATCTACAGTCTCGGTCACCTTCTTCCAAATCAAGAAGCAACTGGCTGTTAGACATTCCTTCATAAAACAAGCTATTATTACAGCATTTCTTGGCACTCTCTTGTTCTTCAGCTGTACAGAAGATAAAAAATAGTTTGGGACCTTTTAAAATTTTGCCAAACCTTCCAAAAGCTGTCTCAGGTACCACTAGCAATCCTTCGTGTACATCTTCTTTTGGCAAGGTATCCTGCTGAGATACGAGCAGTCACCACCATAAGTGATACTCTAAATGTATCACGCTTTCTGGACTTGGATGCCACAATGGAAGAAAATCCAGACACTCAACGCTGATCTGGCTCAAAGCAAGCAACAGGATAGTGCAGTGCTAGGTGGAAAAAGTTAGCAGGCATAGTAAATTGATTTGTAGAGCAACTGAACACAGCGAGAAATCTATTTGCAAATTAACATCTAAATTTGGAAATGGCATTCAGTCATGATGACTGGAACAGCACTGATCATGCAAGAGGACAAATCAGCCATCAAGGCACCACACTCAAAGAAGTACAGGAAACAGCTAGAGGACCAGCAACATACTACAAAAAGGAGGCTTGACAGAACAAAGTGTTCCAGTGTAACTCCTGTGTTGAATTATTTCATTTCTCAGCAAGAATAAACATTGCAGAGAAGTGATCCAACTGTACTGAAATGTGGAACTGCATCAGGTGAGCACATATTTTTTATCCTGCTGCAAACAGTTCTGCAAATAACTTACACAGTCTAAATATTTTTACAGGCTATCCACCATGATTTCTCTTCAAAGCCTTTTTGTTTTAGATAAGTATGTACACTCTCAAAGCATTATTACTGTTCATTATTATTTTGCACAAGTGTACAATGTTTTCCACTTTTATTGCTATTATTTCCCAAACTGCAATAAAGCACATTACCCCAAATATAGCCCAACTTTAGCAGAAGTAAATTCAATGAAAGCTAATAAATATTCACATTTTCTCACATACTTCATTCTGCATAACTAGATTTTATCAGGATCAAGCTGACTTGTTTAAAAACCATTTCAAGTATGACCACAACAATTTCAACATAAACACTCTCTAAACACTTAAAATCCTACAAATTTAACGGAGTGATTTTGGTTTTGCTTTATACGTTTCTGTAACAGAAAGAGAAATCATTCTGAGCATAACTAAACACATTTCAGTTAAGTGTTAAACCCTGACTACATTGACAATTTTCCAACCCTTCTACATTTCGACAGTAATTACACTAAGGGAAAAAGTACTGTGAACGTTCTTACACAAGTAAAAATAACCTCGCAGTTAAAACAGAGAGCTTCAGTTAGCCTGATACAGGAATAAACAGCTTCAAATGTTATGTTCTCCTACAAGATACACAGGATACGTTTTTAATAATCTAGGTTTGATGTTTTAATACATTTTCTAGGTTTTATTTGAATAAAAGTTAGTGTTGCAACTAACATACACACACAAAGTAAAACATATCATCTACATGACTAAAAAAAAAAAAAGTGTAAATCAAGCTTGCATTGTATCTGAACTCCGTAATCTCTTCAACGTATACACAACTGCATTAAATTTAAAATTCACTGTACTGCAAATGTTACTGGTGAACCAAAGTACAAGCTCCAGCAGGAGGGAATAGTAAGCCCTTTGTTAAATATAATGCATGAAAACGAATCGTTAATTATCTATGATGACTCATGTGCCTACGTTTATTTGCTAAGTTTTATTAAATAAATGCTACATTTCACAGAAACATTCTCCTCCTTAATTTGATCTTTTACTTAAGTAGGAATCAGTATCAATTTCTTTTTTTAACTGTTGGAGAAAAATGTCATGAAAATAATATCCTCTGATGTCTTGCAAGCCATTCACTCCACATAAATGATTCTAAGATGTTCACACAGTCAGGCAATACCCCAGCTGCACTGCTCCCGGTGCCCCCAAAGCAAACTCCTCTTCTTCCTTGCCCCATTTGAAGTCTTGTGAAGACCCTTACCTCTTACTTTCATTAATATTTTCTTTAAACTTTTGTGGTACTAGTCACAGGTCTGCTCAAAGAGTGATGGCAGAGCCCTCTCCTCTGGGCAATCATTCTGACCATGACATCCTCTGGCACGTCTCTCCACACCTTGTTCATACCTTCAGGTACCTCCTAAAATCTTTTCTCTCTCCCAAACTTAATTGTCAGAGTGCGGTGGGATGGGGTGTCAGGGCTGATTCTTACAGACAAGTTACCACTTTTAGACTACTTTGACAGCCATTATCCTGTTTTTCTACAAGTTCTCCCTCAAGTTGTCCCACTACGGACCCACCTACAAGAAACAGATCTGAGAATGTCTACACAGAAAATGCCCAGAGGGATTCTTTGGATTGTGAGTCTTTCTTGTTCAATTTAAAACTACTGAGGCTGTTGTTTGTTTCATTGTTTGTTGGTTAGCTAGTTTAGTGGGGTGGTTTTTTTTGGTTTGTTTGTTTGTCTGGGATTTTTTAACTTTACTTGTTATTTGCCCCCCGCCATTAGAGGTTCCAGGTAACTAACAAGTCAGACTGATTTCTATTAGGGTTTGCATAGGACAAAAATTGAGATCGATGAATCTTACTTGACTAATAAAGCCTGACTCGCTTCAAACATGATGAAAAACAAAGTTTCTGAATTGTCTGCAAATGAAAATGTGTTAAAAGGTAGCACTTTTTTCATGTCTCTGAACTGTACCATTTTTTTTTGTTACTTTACTGACAAAGATTTTCCCTAAAACAAAATTTTAGCAGATTTCACAAATACATTTGTTTTCAAACCACATTTTGAGATTGAAGATGTCATGTCTCAGTTTTTCTGACCACTTCTAACTTTCACCTTAAAAAACATTCACATTTCAGAAAGGGAAGAGAAAAATTAAGACAAAAGCAAATAAATTTGGTTACAAACTCACACAGCAAATGCTGTGCCTGAGAAACTGAGATCAGATTCCTCTTCCAATACTCCAATAACCCCAGCAGCAATTCTACCTGTTGAAAAGCTACTGCCTAATATTTTGGCTCTTTGTAACTGTTATTCTTGCCTTTCAGTCACACTACAAAATACACTCAGAAGAAATTTCAGAGCAAATGACAGGCAAATTTACATTCCCTCCTGCACTAACCTCTTTGTATTAACTGCAAAAACACTATCAATGTACCGAAACTCAACCTACAAAATCAACCTAAAATTTATTTTCCAAAGCATCACTAACAAGTATATGACTCTACCTCAGTCCTTGGGACAAAAATGCAATTATCCTGGCAACCACAGAGCTAAAGCTGTGACAGCAAATCATTTGGTACCCGAGCCAAACTTATTTCAGAGATTGTGTATCAGAGCCCTTGACACAAGCTCAGGCCCTCGGTGACAGGCAAGCACAGGGCTGGTGTGATCACAGCATAACCACAGGGCTACTCTATCACCTCTTGCAAATAACATCAGGATATTGTGTTTTCCAAAAAATTCTATTTACTCATGAAAGAAACTGTTCGTCTGGAGCTTTCCTCCCCAGATGTTAAGAGATGAATTTACAAAACAGAGTTTTTGTTAATAGTTAAAATATTGTTTGTGAGACTACACAACTTCTCAAAAATTTCAGGCAATATTATAATGGACCTTAAATCCATTTTGACTCTCATGTTTTCAGACATGACAAATATTTTTGAGAAATGAGTATCAGCAGTGTCATTTTCTACACTGTCAGATAAAGAGCAATCTTTACAAAGGTAAAGTATAACTGTAGTTTAAATATCCAAAACAAGAAAGTTTTATTCTGATGCGCTGCCTCAAGAGATTTCTAAAAATATAGTACGCGTCCCCAAAAATAGCTTAAAATTGCCTAAAAAGGGACCACCCGTAGATCAACACTGCAACCAGTGCAGACTAAGCGTTGTTCAGAAGCTGACTGTTAACCAGCAGACAAAAAACCCACCACGTCCTATTGATAAACTGGAGTTCAGGTGTGATGCATACCAGTAGCAAAGATTTTGTATTTGATAATGCATCTTCAGAAAGACTCCATGTCATGGGAGGGAAATGAAGCAACAATTTAATACAGAGAGTAGCAAAATTCGGAAATATTCAGAATTCTGTACAGCTGCTAAGGGACAGAGGAAGCATAAGGAACTTGCTGATAGCAGCTCTGCAACTGCATAGTGTAGCAATAATATGCCTATGCAAGCATTATAAATAAAACAAGTCTATACCATAATGAAGGAATAGAAATGCATGCAAGGTCAATGAAAAAATTCAAGATCAAGGATAATATATAGATTCCTGACAAATAGGGTGTACATTTGGCCCTGTTAATTTAAACTGCAAGCTCCAACAGATGACTCCTTAGATTAAGGAATCCTCTAGTTCGTTATCTAAAGACTTTCCAGTCGTTCAGATCACTACACCGACCAGAGCTCTGATTTCATCTCTATTACAAACTCTTCAAACACCTACTCTGAGAACCAACTTGAATACTGTTGCCCTGTTTATTTTTTTCCTCTTAGTACTTTATATGACGAAAACAATCTTCTGACCTATATATACATTAAGTTCTTTGAGAAATTTGTAAAACAGTAGTGTTCTGCAAAGCTATCACAACAGATTTGGCTGTGGTCATGACACTGTTTTATTAATTTTATAGGTTGTCTCTGTGCTTTTAGATTAAACAGGGTTTCTGCTTGCATTGACTAAATTGATATGCTATAGCATCAGGGAGGGATTTAGACATTTAACCACCCTTTTAGACATCAGACTCCACCATGGAAGGCCACTGCTAAGGTCCTCGGAGTGTCCACCTCTACAAAACGCCTGTACGAAATAGCCACCCACCAGCAGTATTTAAATACCCTGCCAACTCCTGCCAACACCAAGCTCTCTTGTGTTTCAAAACAAACATGCAAGGTATCAAGTGACTGTGAAATCAGGCCTCAGAGGTGACGGTGGCAAAAGAATGAAACCAGAGGTGAGCACATACGTGTTTTATTATAATCAGTAGTTGTTAAAGAGTCCTGTTCTGAAATCCCATCTCTTCCCTTACTGAGGACAAGGTCCTGAATTTGACTCTCCACACTTCATGTCAGGCCACCTACTTGGGATGCTGAATTCCTCAACACTTAGCAGAACCCGATGCTGTATTCTTTTATAATTCCAGCCCCCTTCAAGTCATAGAATCACAGAATGGTTTGGGTTGGAAGGGACCTTAAAGATCATCTAGTTCCAGCCCCTCTGCCATGCATATTTGCTTACTCACATATTCAGAGAACAGCCAGTCAAAAGAAGCAAAACAGGTATATATTTAATATACCATTTAGAAACCAAACCAGCATATGTTTAAAAAGAAAGGGGGGGGAAAAAAGCACACAGTGATGTCACTTGCTATGGAAAAACTTTAGAGATATTCAAAGAAGAAAATTATGTTTCATTTGAAACCTACCAAAGGCAAATAATGGACATTCTATCAAAAAAAAAAAAAAAAAAAAAAAAAAAAAAAAAAAGCTTTACAATTTTAAGCAATGTTTGGAAAAAAAGAAAATAAACCCCAAGATTTTATAAAACCCAATCCAAAATATTCCACTAACACACAATAATTGTTATAGCACCACTACTATGTTATTACATGAAAATTGGTAAAACCTTAATCTGAAACATTCTAAATGAAGTTCAGCTGAAATATGAAAATCTGGTTTCAAGTGCAGATAAGTTACTAAATATAAAAAAACAACTGTCTTCCCAGCTACAAAAATGTATTTTCATTTGTGGTTTTGATTTATTTTCACTTCTTTCCACCAAATCCTGGGAAAAGTAATATTTCCTGGGGGAAAGTAATATTTAAAGCTTTCCAAGTTAGAGATTAAAAGACAAAGCAATTCATTTCAGGAACCATTGGAAGCAGCGAGATTTCAGAAGGGTCGTCTTAATATTCACTGAGAAATCCTCCAGTCCCAGGGGGAGAGACTACAAACACAGCTCTAGAAACCAACCGGACCGCTCTCCGGCCCGGTCGAGGAGGGAGGGACGGAGGAAGGAGGGGAAGCGCCGGGCCCCTGCCCCGCCGGAGCAGCACAGGCCGGGCCGGCGGCGGCGGCCGCGGCCGGGAACAAAGCGGCGGGGAGGGGGAGAGGAAGGCGGGCCTGCGGGCACAGCGCCAGGGCGGGGCTCACCCGGGCCTGTCGCTCCAGCTGCGAGTGGAGGCTGGAGCCCTTCAGCCGCTGCACGATCCGCGCTATGGTGAGGGAGAGCCCGCTGTCCGGGTCCAGCATCGCGGCGCCCCTGCCCGCGGGCGGGCTGCCGCACCGGGCCGCGCCCCGCCTTCAGCGGCGTTACCGGGCAACGGCGGCGCCGCTCCTCGGCCGCGGCGTCCGGCTGGAAAGCGCCGCCTCACAGAAGCGTTCCCCAGCGCCGATGGGGACCGGAGCGCCACAGCGTGTCCTCCGCCCGGTGTGGCGTCGATCCCCGCGGCCCCTCGGCCCAGGCGGGCTGTGCCCGGAGCCGGGGAGGTGCCTCGGTGGTGCCTCCAGTCGCCGCTTCGGCCCGGGCACCCGGCGGGCTTCCTGCGCCCACCTTGGGCCAGGTAAGGGTCGCCTAGAGCTCTGGTGGGAGCCTCGCACGCTGCTTCTGTTTCCGACATAAACATTTATAATGTATCATTACTAGAAAGGAAGTCGGAAATAAGTGTAAGGAAAGCCTGCGAGTGGGTCTTGGGCTCCGGCCGCGCAGAATGCCAGCACACGGCCGTGCTGCTGTTGGGGCGTCCAAACAGGCCCGGGCTGCTGCTCTGCCCTTCGCTTCTGCACACAAAAGTGTCCTTGTCCCCAGTCTGTGACTGCCTCAGCCGTACCGGCGTGCCCAGCTGCTCACCGGGCTGAGGGGCTTCGTGACAGGAGCCCGCAAAGGTGTTTCTAGCTGCTGTTGCTCACCACCTGCAGGACCAGGTGGACTGTAACTGGCCATGAGCATCCCAGATCTCAATAACGAGTTAAATAATAACGAGTTAAATAATACCTTACCTCATCATTACTTACAGCTTAATTAACCTGTCTGGCTTTGCCTTGGGAAGGACTAAGCTTTCCCTTACAGTCAGCTATTGCACCTCAGCTGAGCTGCTGCCATTGGCAGCTACGAGGCAGCTGCTTCTTGAATTGCTTCTCAGCTGGAGCTGGCAGTGAAACGGCTTCAAACCCACTTCAATGCAGTCAGAAAGATTAGCTTAAAAACATCTTTAGCTGCAGTTTAAGTGGCTTTGCCACTAGTGTGAGGTAGCAGGATTAATATCGTTACAGCTTGAGACACAGTTTTAAAAGCTGCTTTTTAGGGCTTGAGGTGTGACATCCAGATGGTGTGAACAGCAAATTCAGCTCCGAGGCTCCTTTCTATGTGCTTCCTGAGGGACACTAGTTGACCTGTCCTCAGGTGAATTTTTATTGCACTGTTGACGCTTTTAGCCCATCCGCTCATCATGGTGAGGCTCAGTACCAGGAGCTGACACAGCCCTCATTTAAGCCGAGCAGCTGTGTGGTACTATGTACATCTTGTTGGGTGGTGTAAATGCAAGGAACTCTAATCCACTTAGTCCTTCGGGAAAAATCTATTGCTGCGTGCATCAGTAATGGGACCATGTAATCAAATTCTCACTTAATAAACTAATTTACTAAGCCAAAATACTAATTTTGAAAATCCCAGAATAATTAATAAATAAGCTAAGAGAGTTCGAGGAGATAACATGGCAAGTATGATTGCTGACTTCCAAAGCCAAGCATTAATACTCATTTTCAGCTCTGAGGATGGCCATACCCTTGTATAACAAAGAATGTTTCAAGATTCTGAAACATCAAGTTGCAACTTTTTCACTGCTGAGTGGTACAAATGTAAGGAAGTGAAGACAGGTGCCATTAGTTAACTTGCTAGAAAAAACAACTAGATATAAAACTAGGTATAAACTAGGTATAAAGTGCACCTGAACTCATCAGTCTGCAACCTCTTTTGACTTACCTGCGAGCATTTCTGGATAAAAAGTTTAAAGAAGAATAGAAGATCAGAGAAAAAAGTTCTTTAACCAACTGCAGAGAAACCTGAAAGGGTTGTTTATGCAAACCAGAACACTGAGGAGCGCTGGGTTCTCAATTCATGGAGAGAACAGAGAGATCAAATGCCCAGTTGTCTACCAATGCCTTGAATATCTGTTCTGATTTGCATCAAGTTTTGTGTCTGTTCTGCACTTACATGCAAATGTGAAGTTAGGGGCAACAGTGAGCATGTTTTATATCTCTGTGCGTTGGGAGTTAATGAAATGTTTGCCTACATTCCCAACTGAACAAGCATAAAAAGATAAGCATATGCAGAAAACCAGGACATGCGACTAAGCTCTGCAGCTCATGTCTGTAAGTCCAGGAGTTTACATTGCAGCTGCAAGTGTGAGGGGAAGCCCCACCCCCCATCCCGCCTTGCCTGGCACAGTCCTCAGCAGCATTTTCCATTTTTTGAGAGAATTTGTGGACTGCCAGAGGGATGGCAATATTACATTGCATTTGACAAGTGTGTTATTTATCAAAACTGCTTGATATGTGGGGACTCAGAGGTCAGGCACATTCCTGCTGGTTGCACAACACAGTGTCTTGCTGTTTTCCATGCTGTGATCTGCAGGCACCACATTCAGCCAGATCGCAGGTGATGGAACAGGACAGAAGCCACTACACCTTGCTGGTTAGAAGTGTGAGTTCCTCCACTCCTAGGGAATATGGGGAAATGATACATCAGGTGAATTTCATGTGCAATGCATAAGGCTTTGCAGGTCTGCAAAAGCCATCCTTATCTCTATAGGTCAACAAAACAGGAGAAATAGCTAATGTCAGCTAACTACCTCTGTTCCAAATCTGCCTTAGTTTGTTCCCCTCTGCATGTGCACATCTGTCACTCTTCATTCCCTATTTTCCTGGGCTATTCCCAGTCTGGTTTCCTTCCTCCTGTGCACTGGGTTTCTCTTTGGTCAGCTACATCTGCGATAAGGATAGGAAAACTTCTCGTAAGTGCCGATCAAAGTAAGAAGCAAGGCAACAGAAAGATATCATCTTTACAGCATCTCGCTGAGCGCTGTTAACAGCTTCTTGTGTATTCTTACCATATCCAGTTAAGAAATCTTATGCTTGAGTGCATGCTTCTTTTTTTGTTTCCTTACAAGGAGCTTACTGCATCACAGCTTGAAAAATACAGGGTCGTTGTTAGAAAATATCACTTAAGTAACAGACATTGGCAGAAATCCCAACCAACTCATTAGCCTGTGCCCCTGCTGTCACATGACTACTTTAGCTTGGTTCATGTGATAAGTGACAATTACTGCTTTTTCATCATGATTTTACTTTTAAATTGCAAGTAAGCAACTGCAGTACAGTCAGCCTAGGGTAGTTTTATGATGTCCCGTACAACATACCACAGGTAGCTTGCTGGTTTAGCAGAAGGTCTGGTGGGGATGTCATCGCTTTTCTGGTTTTGGGTTGTTTTGTGGTCTTTCCCTCTCTTCATCACAGTCCCACACTGAGGAATACCAATTCAGTTCCCCATTGAATTCCACCTTCATTTACAGCTGCAGTTCTCTACAGCGCTATACCTTTCTTTACTGCGTTTTCTGTCACATTGCTGTAGTTAACGGTACCTGATACTGGTATCCCAAGTGTCTTTTGTTTATCTGCCACTGCAGGTCTGGAAAACATCAAAAATTTGGCAAGGAAAAGTAAAAATTACATAGTGAGTATCTGAAATATTTCACCCATATTCTCTCCCTCTTTTCCCAGGTAGGTTTTTGATTGAGAAGAGGATATGAAGCAACAGACACATCCTACTGTTGTATTTAAGGCCACGTGAGATAATACACATTCTAATGCTTCTAAATCATTCTGAAGATGAGTTTATTTCCTAAAACATCAGTGAAGTCAGGAAAATGGAAAGGCATCCAAAGGATGCATGAGTGTCTGGAAGCTTGGCTTTTTCCATACAGCCGTGTTAGCTGACCTAATAAAAACCAGGGCTGTCTGCAGGTATCACCAAAAGAGGCAGTTGCCTTGTATGGCAGAGTAACGGGTGAGGGAAGTCAACAGAATCCCAGCAGCATCAATGAAATCCCAGCTCTTTCAGTCAGCTGCTCACAAGACACTCTTCCCCTAAGCAATTCACAACACTCATACTGCCCTCATCCCCCCTTCATCTTTCATTCTCTTGCTGCTAGAAACACCAAGTCATGAAGTGTCCTCTTAGGGCTGCATTCTCTGCTGGGGGAGCAGGGGAAGGACCAGAGCGGGGACACTGCTCTTTACCTGTGTGGACTGGGTGCATCATGCAGGGTGGCAGGGTGAGGAATGAGGGATGGCACAGAACAGGACTAAGCATGCAATCATTGTCACCCATTACTGTAGATAAACTACTTACCTTTCCTTGACACCCTGAGTAATAGGGGGTTAATGGTGTCCAGGGGGAGCTACATGTTACGTTCACCCTGATAATGTATCATAAATTTTGTGTAGATCCCCAAGTTGTTCCCTTTTTTTGTGCTACATGAGACGCTGCCAGGAGAATGACAGTATGTGAAATCTCTAATGGCAGACTGGGTCACGTGTAAGGAAACCCTCCACAACATTTTTTTTTCTGCCAAAACAAAAGGATAAGACATTAAAGGAAAAACAACAAACAAACAAAGAACAACAACAACAACAAAACACCTCAAACAAAAGCCACACACATCCTACCCACCCTCGAAGGCCTCAGCATTTTTGTTCCTTCAGACAGGAAAATAGGACATTTTTATTGCCTCTCAGGTAAACTGGATGTTTTGTTGGTGGTGGTTTGGATTTTTTCAGCTAAAAAGCTGCTCCTGTCCAGACCTTCTTTTATTTTTCCTACATTTGGAACCACTTTAACTCCTAAGGGTTTAAAATCCATAATCCCGATCCTCCATCTCAAGCCATTAGGAGAACTTCACTTGTGAACTAAAGCGTCAGGTTCAAAAACTACTCCTGGGATTTCTCATCTAAGCAGGTTATTTCAGAGAACATCATAGTCAGGCCTTTGCTCAGTGTGCTCACTCTTTATATTAGACTAATGCATATTAAACTTTAATCTTAGTTATGAGACAATCCTGCAACCTTTATAACATCCACTGGTTTCCTTGTGCAGTTGGAACCACAACTTATTGTTTGAAGCTGGAAACAGAGAGGTGTGACAAACGAGAAATTTCTGTCAGTGACTCAACCCTCTTCATTTTCAAGCTTTATTCAAATTATTGCCCAAAAAGTTACAGTGTATATTTTAACAAGTTTCAATACTTTATTTAAAATAATCAGTTCCTGAGGAGTAATGAGATTTTTTTGCCCAAATATCGCTGATGCAATCTGAAGAATGTAGGAAGCTTAGATGATGTATCTTCAGTTATCAGGGGAGAAAACATCTCTTATTACAGACTATTATTCATGAGTAGTAATATATTTTATCTAATATGTGGCTGAACTTGAGAGCTAGATTTTACCTACCAATGAAGTGAAGGATTATCAGTCTAGTTTTAGGAGTTTCACATTGCTTCAGTCCTTGATTTTAGGTAATTTCCTACCAGACCTTGGCTTTAGATAGGTATAAGCCTCTCTAGAGAGGATCATGTATCTCAGGTCATAATATCTATTACTGGTGCTTTTTCATAGCATTGCTGAATCATATAATAGCAGCAACTGTGAGTTATCAGATATGCAAAACAACTAACATACACAAAGTACCTAATTTTTCTAGTGTTATTATATTTAGTCCATTTTTCATGTGTTTTGTTATTAACCAAGTGACATGGGCTTTAGCAGTAACATTCTGTATCTTCTGGTTTGTAAAATCCCGTGTGTACATTTATCATGTATTAAAATATAATTATGCAGATGTAGGATTTCTTGGGCTTAAAACAGAAATGGAGCCTATTGACCTAGATCAGTTTTGAAGAAAAACACATGCTGAATCACAAATGCAGTTTATATACTGAGCTGTTTATGCACTTTGTGTATGGCATATATTTTTAATCTTAATTTTAAATTTTATATTCACCTTTCAGGAGGTCTGTTGGGAAATTTACAGAACTATTGTACATATCCAAACTGCTTATCATGTCATTAACTAAAAGAACCACTGTGTAAAGAACAGGATGACAGGAAAACTGTAAGTGAGGAAAAATCCTGTTTTGTTTCTCATTCTCCCATACTGTTCAGGGAAATGAAATTTACTGCCTTCTTGATAAGTGCGCTGGATTTCATCAAAGGAATATCAATTTGTACTGCCAGTTTCTTCTCAAACAGCATTAAATCTGGAAGGCCTTGGATATTTAGTAACACATGAGACAACAAGAACAAAAGTTTCCTGTAATTTTAGGTTGGATAATATGGTATATGACCTACCACCTACTCCTTCTTAAAACAGAAAATCAAAATTTATTTAGCAATTAATATAATGATCTGATTTTTTAGAATTTAGTTGAATATTTCTCACACAATCCAGTTTTAAATTTCTAGCCTTCTCTATATAAGGTCTTGTGAAGAAGTTGTTCCAGTATGAAATTATTCAGTTTAACAGCTAGTGAAATAAATAGTGCTTTACTTTTTCTTTTGCCAGAGCACTCAGATTTGACTTCTAACAACAACTTTTATGAGCAGCCATCAAGAATGAAGTGAAGACTTTGGGGAAGTCTGTCTTTACACAATATAAAATTGCAGCTGGAACTTCTGGCTTTCTGACTGAAATGTAAATGAAATGTAAAGAGATAACATCACTGTAAGATTATGGTTTGTGCAAGATTATACTTCTGATGCTGCTGTGTTTAAAACCAGAGGGAGTGAAAGTAGAATCTGGGGGCATTTCACTAGCATCTCACTTAAAATATTTTTAAAAACCCTTTACTTGCTCCAGCAACTTCAATAAGCAAAGTCTGTGAAAATAAAATACTAGTTTTACGGATCTTTTATCATGGTCTCATCAGAAATACCTTTCCTACTTCAATTTATTCATTTTCCCCACATTGCAGGATTGCAAAATAAATGCACTAGAATAAAAGGAGAACACTGGGAAGAAATAAGGTATCCAAGAAGTGAAACAGTAGTAGACACAATTCATATGATCTGTGCCTGTTTTGTGCTGCTTTGTCTGTACAAAGCTCGCTTAACACCAGTGCAGTTGATCACAGAAGGGGCCAAACCAGTATGCATGAAACTGCAAATGCAAGATAGTGACTTCTGGCACACAAAAAATTATTAAAATAAATCTTCCACATTAGTTGCAAATTTTCAAGTGTTTGTTAAAGCAAAATCGACAGTATTTCATATAACTTTTCTGTAGACAAAGATTACCTCTCAAAGATCCATCTTCTGATGTGTTTGTCTGATTTATAAGCCTCTGGGTGTTTGAGGATACCACAGCATCCTAACTGAGCCTGGCTCTATCAAAATGTTAATGTAGAGAATTCAGGACAGCATTTATCCTTTGACTTTTGTTTCTCCCTTCTTTTGAGAGCTGAATCTTCTCCTCGGCAGCTTTAAAGCAATTTTGTAATGTAAGCAAAGACTAAACAATCAAAATGAATTTAAAACTTACGTACTTTCAGTCGCATTAACTCCCTGCACAATGTAATGTTGTATAAACATGGGCAAACAGTACAAACTAACTATGGGAATTGTTCCACGGAGTCTGTTTTCTTAAGAATTATATAGACAAAAGCATGGCAAATAAAGCAAATACTACTATCATTTAACAGCCCATCTGTGCTGAAACTATGGAAATTATCATTTTCAGTGTTTCAGTGTTCAAATAATATTTTGAAATCACTCTGTGTGGAAATACTATCAAATACTCCCAGGATAGCTTAGCACAAGAGTTGAAATAAATCAGAGTATTTGTTATCACTATGGGCTTGACCTACCTCTCTCTGTTTCTCAAAAAATTATAACTGACAATTTTCTATATCCAGTTGTTGGATAGCATTATGCCTATCAAAGAAGTCCAAACTGCAGAGATAATTTGGTTAATTTACAATTAAAGATAAACATTCCAGAAATGAAGACCTAGAACAGAACTTCAGCTGAGGTAAATTGTCTTCACTCCCAAAGGTCCCCTGTACCTTGTCTTACTTCATTCAATAATTAGTCCAAACTGTCAGCTAGCACAGTTCCAGTTAACCAAAAAACTGGCCTGGAGATTGTCACAGTAAAAGAACAAGAGTCAAACAATAAAATACTTAGTTGTGTACAAGGAAATACATGGCCATGAGCCTAACTTAAAATCTTACTTTAATTCTAGGAGCCCCAAAACTAGAAAGGGACAACCCATCATTTCACTGCCTGAGTACCTTTCCATGCAAAACCATGATGATGGAAAACGAGCAAAATTCTAGACATCGCACAATCGTTTGCTTTTCTTTTTGTTAGATCAGTATCCCACTTGGGTTAAGTACTATCAAGGATGGAGTATTGTTTCTTTGTGGGGATTACTGGTAGGGATTTACAGACAATAGTATCTCTCTATGTCATACCAGCAGTAATGGTAGAAAGGTCTTCTAAAGGAGAGATGTTTTGCAATATCTCCTAAAAGTTTCAGATATAGCTCTGGGTTTAGAAATAACTCTGGGTAGGTATTTCATACTGCAGTCCTACTGCGAACACTTTGTTTCCTGTTCTCTTTTTCTTATTCTTTACCATCACTTCATGTTCTGAATTCTCTCAAATGACTAAAATTTGTACTCAGAATTCAGTTGTAGATAAGAGACTTGGCCAGATGTGTACTTTGAAAAAAATGAGGCCGTGTATCCCACTTTAGCTACTGAATAATAGAGAATTCATCAAAATATAAGCAAATTGTATGTTCAATTTCTAGTACAGACTTGTGGAAATTTATGTCAAACCAGATGACTGCTGTTCATGGCAAGTTTGATTCCTATAAAAACTGAAGATTTCAAATACTACTGTTGTTGATTAAATGAATTTGTATGTAAATTTAATTTTCAGTATTTTTCTGATAGAGACAATACGGCTCTTGCTACACATAGCTTAGGTTCCCTTAAGATGAGGATTAAATGATTCTTGGGAACTCAGATGTCAAGGAACAAATTTCAGTAGTATTACTTTAAAGGTATTTATAATCTGTTGCAGAAACTGATACTCCTCCAAAAATTTAGATGTCAGATCAGATGTCATGAAACACAAAGTAACTTCTCTGTGTACCTAGTAAGCCACATAAACTTTGGAATCTTAAATTAAAACCCTGGCTTCAGACATGCTGGTACCAATTCACCCAATAATACGTCAGCTGACTTTCTCTATTTCCTCCCTACTAACTGCACAGCCAGTCCCTTAATGACTTAGTTGATGTTGTGAAGCTAACATCTCTTTATCTAATTCTGCGGAAATGTGGAAATCTATTTGATCTTAACGTCATGAGTATAGCGTGGCTTCTTTTGAGAGCAGAACTATCTGACAAATGTTGCGTTAGACTAAGTCTGAAGAGATTGCCTTCCTTTTCCTGACTCTTCCACCAGGCCGTGGAGTGGCCTGTGCCAAATATTTCACTTTCCTGTGCTTCATTTTCCTAATCTTTAAATTGAAACTCATAGTGGCTGCAGTTAACACAAGTAGCTTCTTTCATGTACTTCTGTGAGATCTATTAATGAAAATCTCTAGCAGTAAACCAGTAGTGACTCTGTTATGTGCTGAACTGGAATCTTAAAAAGAAAAGACTACAGCTCTCAGTTGTTACAGTTAGAGGTTTATTTAGCAGTCTGTTCCAGTTTTGTTGCTGAAATTACAACCCATGGGGGCTGTTTCTGGTGGCAGCCCCTGATCTTTCATCTGTTTGTTACAAACCATGCCATGACTGTACCTCAGAAAACAGTCTTGGGCAGCTGGTACCTTAGAACATGTGATGGATTCTCACTTTGGCTGGTGCTGGTCTGTATGCAAAAATGTAGTCAAATGAGCCCATTAATGGTACTAACACCTGATAGTGTTAATTTAAAAAAAAGTGACCTCTTGGGCCATGTGTTCATGCTGGTAAGTTGGCAGATGGTTCTAGCATCCACGACACGAGGGTGTGTGGGGCTATTTCCTTGCATCTCTAGCTTGAATCCTGAACTGTTTTTTCTGCCGAACTAATATATTCACAGAGTGAAGAAAAACATAGGGCTGTACAACCCAGCTTATAGCTTACAAAAGAAACAAGCACATTTTAAAAACATCTGTGGTCTTCTTTCATGGGTTTCTGTTCATTTCTCATAAGCACTTGTACATCAGTTATGGTAAGCCACAAAAAAGAAAAGGGTTGGCTTCAGTTGTTCAGTGAGCATTGTTACAACTTCTGCCCTCAGATTTAACGATTAGTTAGATGGCTAGGTATATGGAGAGAGGAGATGCAGCTGAGCCTAGTGCTAATGATTCATCCCAGACCTCATTAATGGTATCTTATTGGCTGTCACAGGGTGTCAGAAGGATTTTTATGTGATCTCATGTTACACTTGACAGACCATTTACACCTAGTTCTTCGAAGCAGTTTTCCCTAAACTTTACACAACACTTGCATAGCGATCTCTGGAGCCAAACTGAATTTCTGGCTGTTCTTTCACCTGGAAAACCCACAGAAACTTTAACATAGTTATAAAATTAGACCTGAAGAATTCCGGAGACAATATGCTTTACTTGTCCATCAGTGAGCCTTGAACGTTGTACAAAAGTCACAGCTATCACCTGGGAGGCCTCTTTTCCTCTCTTCTGAGGAATATGTTATGACAGGCTGACTGGATGCCCATGAAAACATCAGGACCAGCTGCGATGTGTCTCACAGCTACGGCAGGTGGATGATACTGCAAACACCCAAGAAGTTCAAATACTATGAATTTGTACTTCAAAAAAATGAACAGTGGTCACCCCCAAAATTGTTTAAAAGATACCTTGAGATGTGTCCAGATGAAGTATCATCCATCATGACCTGTGGATTCTTCCAGGCATTTATTAAGCTACATGCCACAGCCCTGTCATACATGACCACTGGAGATGCACCTTGTTTGCCTTTGATCCCCTCTACGGTTGGTGAATGCTATTTCAGAAATTATTGACAGTACAACAGGGTGCTCTGAAATAAATTTTATCCTTATGCTATTGAGTTCAGATGAGCATGATATAAACAGGTCTTAATTGCAGTTGCTTCAAGACAATGATCAGACTCAAGCTCAGATCACCTTGAAAAAGATTAAATTAAATGTATTCTTGAGAATTTTGTGTGTTCTCCAAAAGTGTGGCCTAATCCAGATCTCCCTGTAGTTTGTATCTGTGTGGGTAACTCCATTGAATCAATGGCCTAATGCCAGTGTAACCTTGGCAAGTGAGAACAGAAGTAGACTATGACTTTCCATATATATTTCTCCTAATTAATTTATTTTATTTCATTTGCCAGGACAAAAAAGACCTGGCAACAAACCCCAAATTGTTTGTTGGTCTGACGACAAGATAAAGGTAAGCTTTTCCAGAGTCATCATTTTACAAGTGAAGTTTCTCTTTAAATTTAAGTAATGATCTTCGTTAAATTAATGAAATAACAGAACAGATGCATATTCTTAAGGAAAAAGAATGAGGCAACTGTAAATTGATGTGTTTTGTTTTCAGATGAGAAAAGCATTATACACATAGCATGGAATGACAGACCACAGCAACTGTTTTGGCATTTGACATTACAGGGAAAACAAGGATTATGACTAAAATATAATAAAATAAAATAAAATAATTTTTTATTGTGGATTAGCAGGCCTCCTCATCTTTGAATACAGGGAAAAATATTTTTATACTTTTCTCTAAACTATCTACACAGGTAGACTATGGTACCAAAATTATTTCTTAATTAACAAAGCCAATTTTATTAATAAGGTAGTGTTGTTAATAAAGCAGCCAACTCAAAGGAAGTTCTTGCCTAAAACTTCCAACATCCCAAATAATGCATGATTAACTTCAAGTGGGACAGACATTCAGGTTTTTGTTTTTCCTGTGTAATAAAATTACATCTGTGATTAGCAAGCATTTCGTTAAAACAGCATCCTTTTTTTCTTTCTCTTACAGCTTGCAGGGAGACAATGAGATGACACTGATCTGCACGGAGAACAATCTATCATGCAATTAGCAAAACGTGGTGGAGAGAAATTATGTTAAAAAGGCAACTCAGAACTGTCCAAACATTAAGATTATTGGTTGATTATTTGAGTAAATCTATGAAAAAAAATGCCTAGGAAAACAAAATTCTTTGATCTTAATACGTTTCATGCAGAAATCCATTCCAAAAGGGGAGTCTGGAGTTCATAGCAAATTCTTACTTATTTAGTCTGGCAATTTAACCAGCAGACACTGAATCCAGCTCAGCCCGGAAGCAGATGGTATTCATCCAGAACTTCTAAAGGAAATAGTAAAATTATTAAACATGATGTGTAATCTCTTGCTTAGAACTACACTGTTGCCAGAGAAAAAACATTGCGCAAATGTGATGCCAGCGTTTAAGAAGGGCTCCAGGGAAACAAAACCCTTGGAATTACAAACCAGTCTGTAAGCCTGGCACCCATAGAAGGGGCACTGGTGGGGATTGTAATAACAGATAAAAATCTCTGAACATGTGATCTGCCCAAACTTTGTAGAGGAAAGCTACACCTTTCAGATATAGAGATCTGAGCATGTGAACAAGATGATCCAGTTTGTTTAAACAGTAATTACACAGTTGTTGGGATTTGCACTAGCTAGCACCCCCTCACTTGTCCTGCATGTGCTTTTGGTTGAGATTATTACCCTCTGGAGTCAACCATGGCTTGGTACTTATCCCTCAGCCTTCCATGTCTGTGCTGCCTACGCTGCCTCCCACCACCACACCGTCTGCTCATTTGCTGTCCGCACAGCACGTGGCTGTGCCGACAGGCTTCACAAAGCAGGCCATGTCCAAGGCCGTTTGGGCCATTTTGCATTTCTACAGACTTCACGAGGCCTCTGGCTGTGGCTGCTGATCCCATTGGCTTCAGACCTCTTGCATGTGCTGAGGAAGCACGTAGTGGGCCCATCCCTTGGGATGGGGCTAGGTGAGGGACTCCGACTGCCATGACGAAGCTGGTCCTTCACACATTCCCAAATACAGTTGAGACTGATGTAAGCGACATGGATGGGTTTTTTAGTGTTTTTTGTAGTGTCCTGCAGGCCGGCCAGTCTCTCATCCCCTTAAGAGCAAGGAGGTTAGTGGGATCATGCGGTGGTATGTACCACTGATGACCAGCTACGTCCAGGACTCCCAGAGGTGAAGAACATTATGCCAAGTCCTCCACAAGAGCCCACTGCTCCCTGACAGTTCAGCCTTTTCCATGTGACATGGTCATGGCAGCCTTTTCTACACACAGCCTGGTACTGCCACTGCCACCACCAGTGGGCTTGCAATGGAAAGAGAGGAATGGCAAGGGATGAAGCCATCTGCTCACATGTAAGTCAGGACAATAAGCCTGACAAATATCATATTAATTTGCACATACAGAAAAAGTGAGCTGCAATGCAAACATGGCTCTGGGCTACTTTTACGAAGCAAGGGGTGATTCAGTGGTGGCAGTGCTGGTAAAGGTCTTAATAATTCAGTAGAATACATGCTGAGCTTTTCAATGACTTGCATGTGTGCGTCAGGCTTCATGTTCTGTTTCTTTAACTTAAAACATTATTCCCTCCTGCTGTGGGCACAACACAAATCATTGAGCTGCTGTATCACTTCTTATTTTGTTTCTTCATTGCTTCTTTAGGTGGAGCTTCCTAAGGCCTGAGATGATTTAACACATGGTGATCAATGTTCACAGACAGTCCTGGAAGACTTATCTGGGCTGAGGGAGCAAATTTGGCATGGAATTGCTTGCCAGAAAGAACTAGGAGAATCATGGAAGCAGGAGTTCAGGAGCAATTTAAGACCATGGACAAGGAAACGGTTGGTCTGGAGTGAAAGAGGGAACAACATGATTAGAAGATTGGAAATAAAACAGGGAAGAAAAAATAGGAGTGAAAGGCAGTTCTGAATGGAGCCCCACAGGAAGCTTTGGTACAACTGTTCATCTCTTTCATAAATGCTCCAGAAAATGGGAAGAAGGTTTGAGGTAGAAGAGTTTTCTGCTCCTGCTAAGTCATTCAAGGAGAGGAGAAGCAAAAACTGACTTTGAAGGACTGGAGAAAGATCTTTCTGATGAAATGGGAGAACAAAAAATCACTGCAAAGCAGAAAACAATTATAACTTTTCATGAACAGTGTAGGACTCTAAACTAGATATTACTATGCAGGAAAGAGACTACTGAATTTACGGTAGGTTATTCCATAAAAACATCAGTTCAATTCTCAGTATTCATAAAAAAGGTAAATAGGATTACGGGAATTATTAGGAAAGGAACAGAGGAAAAAACAACACAAAACCACAATATGCCATTATTGAAATTCTTGGTTCATCTTTATGTGTTAGCATCTGTGAAATACTGTAGAATAACTAGAAAATATTTTAGACCTGGGCCACAATGCTCATGGAATGTATGAAATCGCTTGTTTACAAGGAATGAACCGCCAACCTGATGTTCTTCAGATATGACAAAATTGTATCAGGTACATGGAAGTTAACTTCAGAATGATAATTCACTGTCTGTCATGATACATTGAGAGGCAACAGCCCATGTATTCTCTTTGACTGCAATGATCCCCCTAATTATTCTCCTAATCTTGTCTTCCCTCCTGATCACTAACTATGTCTCCTCCAGACCTCCATTCACTCTTTTTCTTCTCTTCTTTTTAACCAAGTCCTGGAGACTTCATGGAAGGCTCTATGCAATCCAGCTTAGCAAATCTGGAAGCCCAGCAGATGTTAAGTGCACAATGTCAGTCCAGTCTATATTTGACAACATGAATAAAAATTAATCTTTAGTGTAACATTGCTTCCTCAAAGTACAGGAATAACTTTGGGGGAGAATCTAACTCCGAATTGCAACACATCTATGATAAATAAATAATACAGTAAATAAAAATACTGCTAATATCAGCGATTCAACACAACTGCAACTGAAAACGTATCCAATCATTTCTCTAATGCAGATCTAATAGAAGGTGCCAAGAATTCAGAAAGATCTCTTCCACATTAAGAATGAGCCCAGAACAACAATTAGATATCCTGCTTATAGAAAGACTTGAACTCCTTTACAAGGTATTTAATTCAGTAAAGGAACTGCTAACACAATTGCCCAGCCTGTATTTTGCAGCAGGTCAGACCACAGTAAGAATTATAAATAATTGTAATAATGTCTTTTTATACACAAAGGTTTCTTAAATCTCAGAATCAGATTGGATGCTACTTCATGACAAAAGAAAATGCCCTAAAATTTGAAGACTTCATTGAAGTGAATTACATACAGATACGGAAAGCAGGATCAGTATCTCAAGTGTAAAGGACACATTAGAAAGGCAAACAAAGGCTGCAAAATTTGGTCTGAGTTGGTTTGTCCTTGATTTTCCTTCTACAGAAAGTAATTTTCAAAGGAAAGCGAAGTTGTTAACCAGAAGTTTGGGCAGCTTAGGCTAGTCTGCATCTTGTTGTTATCTATGAAGAGGAGCAAAAAAGCAATCTGAGTTCAGTAGTCCTTTCCAAAAAGCATCTGTTACTTTTCCTGTGCATTACCACTACTAAATCAGTACCTATCCTGGCTGCCATTTTGGCTGTTTGGGATATTATAATAATTTTAAATTGTCAGAGAATATATTCAGGAAATACTTGGATAATTACAAATAAATTCAAAATGAAAACAATAAAAAAATTATATGTTTAATTCAATGCAAATTTAGTCATTTAACCACTGTTGATTAGTAACACCTGTCAATTTCATAATAGAAAAGATATAAAAAATTTAAAGCTGAATTAGCTAGCTAAGAGAAAAATCTGGTTTCAGAGATGTTGATACCTAATGTTCAGGCTTAATGCTCAGTCACTGCAGAAATGGAAACCTATTTTAACTTTCATTTCCGCGGTATGCTTGTCTCCCATTTTGAGATTCACAAGTGGAAAAATAAACTAGAACGTGTCGCTCTGGAGTAATTTCTTACCAGTACGTTACACCTTTGAACCTGGAATTGAGTCCTGCTGGACTGAATGTTTTTTTCAGCTGGGACAGTTACACATTGTATAGACTAATTGCCAGCTTGAGTCATCCTATCTCAGAGTTTTAAAAGAAATGAAAAAATATAGTTAATCTGATAAAGAAAAGATAATTTAGAAATAAGAACTTTAGATGTAACTTTTCAACCTACTCTCCTACATACCTGTTCCCATTAATGGCACTATAAAGCAAAGCTGGGGAGATTGGAAAAGAAAGCCAGGCCTTCCAGTCTGTGTATATCAACTGTAAGGTGTCCAGACTTGTTATTAGGAACCTGTTATTGCTTTATCTATTTAAGTAGCAGACATTTTGTATGTGAAGTTTTCCATTGAGCCGTAGCAGGGATTCATTTATAATATTAATTTACATATTTGGCCATAAAAAATCTGTATACTGGAAGTTAAAAGCCCATGACTTTGTGAAAACACCAGAGAGGATGATGTTTATGTATTCAAAAGGCAGAGCGCAGAAGAAAGACTTTCTTTTAAACAATCAAGATTGTTGTGTTTTACTTACACTAATGCATTACTAATGTAGCACAGTTTATCTGTTCATTAAGTTTGTATTCACGTCCTCGCACTGAGAAGAAGTGTAGGCCTCTACTTATATTAACCAAGAATTCTGATTACATATTTTCATAAGGTTTGACCCAAGAACATTAAAATTAGTGAGTCTTTCTGTTGACTTGCTGGCGTTTGGATCAGGCACATACAGCGCTTTCGTAAGAAGTTAGCACTTCACCAAATGAGATAAATGTAACAGCTCTTCTTTTTCTGAGCACACCCGGTCTTCAGTCTGCTCTGAAAAATATGAAGATAAGAATCATTTTGATGCAAGGCATGCAAAATATTCACTATGTTCCTCTCTGCCCTTTTATTCAGCTACTCTTACCATTTTAAATGTTGTTGGTTGGGAGACGAGTTTGTCACTCTCATCACTCACTGATTGTGATTTATTTATTGTGGTGTAACAGACTGCCTCTGAGAAACATTGCAGACACACTAGTAGCAGCAATGTTGCAAGGGGTTAACGCTGTAATCTTTTTCTAGCCTGTTTATAATCCCGACAGGAGTCCAGTAACAGGAGAGGGTGGATCTTAAAAAGTACCAGAGGGGATGTGTGTGGATGTGCATGTGTACGTGTGAGCAGGGATGTGCCACATGCTTTGCTTTTCTGAACTGCCCGGTCTGCCCCCAGAATAAATCCTGTTCAGCCTGAGCAGGACTCTGTGTGCTGGGTGCTCCTGACGGAGAGTTAGAAAAGCTTCATCGCACAACTGCCTCTCTTGTGTTTCTCCGGAAGATTTCATTCAGAAATGTATTTGTTTACTGAAGGAACGGGCAGATAGTAACAAACCCATCCTCTTCTTCCTCAAAGATAACCTGTGGATACTGAAGAATGGAAATAGTTGATGCAAGCTTCCTCGGGAACAGTACCAATATTACTGCTTTCCTGTGTGATATCATCTTGGAAAATGACACTTTCTTCTGTGTGGATGATCCACCTTATCCTTCTAAAGGTATGTACAGAAAAAGAGAATTTTTCAGGCAGTTTTAGTTCTAGCTGGAAATAGAGGTACTATGGAAAGAAACAGATACGCAAGGCTTTTTCTGTGAGGGAGTGCAAAATCACCTGCTTGCTGAAAAGTTAGGATGAGAAACAGGCAGGAGAGCATTTAGTATGTGCTAGTTTTCCAAGCTAAAAATTCAACTAGAACAAAAGTCGGACTAGTGTTACTAAAGCAGTAACACTATCGGGCACAACATATAAACAGCTCTGCTAAGAACTTGGAGAAACATTATTTTTACTCTGAGCAATTAAATAACAATCGAGTTATCTTACCTGATACTGTGTATTAAAGTGATTAAATATGAAATTATAGCACTCTGAGGCCAAAAAAAAATCCATGTATTAAAATATTTTTGATTGCTGTATCATTTCTTACTTCTGCACAAAGGATGAACTGCCATGGTAAGTGAGCAGCGCACACTAAATAGTGTGAGCAGAACGTGCTTTTAAGAAGTTGTATTTGGCTCTCCAAGTGGACATTGTATTGCATGTGTTGTATTTTAATGTTATGCAATTCAGGTAGATCAGAATAAGTTTAAGAATTTCAGAACTTCCACTGATTTTATATTGGTGTAAAGACATAAACCTTAGTAAAACTAAATGCAGAAAGGTTTTTGAAAATATGTATAGTGCATAACCAATTTTTTTTTCTTGTGACAATTTTCAGATTTGCATCAGATTATTCGGATTCTGCTGTATTGTTTGATATTTCTGCTCAGTGTTCTGGGGAACATTCTAGTAATTACAGTACTGATAAGAAACAAGCGGATGAGAACAGTCACCAACACGTTTCTGCTGTCACTAGCAGTCAGCGACCTGATGCTCTGCCTCTTCTGCATGCCGTTCACCCTCATTCCCAACCTGCTGAAAGATTTTATTTTTGGTAGTACTGTTTGCAAAACTGCCACTTATTTCATGGGTAAGTCTTGGAAGTTTATACTTACTTTGAAGATTGCTAAATGAGATAAGTGAGAAGGTCATTAAAGAAGTAAAAAGCCAGTTGTTTCCATCTGCCATTGAACAGGTACCAAAATCATAAGGAAACAACTTAATAGTGCAAAACTTTGTGGTTCAGGTTCCCTCAATATGATCCAGCAAAACGCAGAGGTGCCACTTAATTTTAACTAGCCACAGAGGTGTTTTGCTGGCTGAAGTTAAGTGAGAAGTGTGTTGCACGATGAAGCTTTAATGAGGAACCCGACATGTGCACTTGCTTACCCATCGCTGACAGAGTTTTTAGCAGTGTTCAGATCACCCAGCAGAAATGACAGGGTTGTACCAGCCTCAGAAAGGGCAGATTTTGCTCACAGATTTTTGGTAGCAGTGTTACATGAAAAAAAATAGTCTGAAGTATGTGTCGTTTGTGGAGCTGGAAGTTAGAACAAGCACCTTTTGAGAAGAGATCACATGTGATCAGAGCTCACCAGGAGACCACAACAGACAGATACAGGTTTTAGAGGCTGACTTTAAGAAGCATCACTTTTATATACCTTGCCATGCCCCATTTGGTTGAAGAGCCAGGGGTTTCAAAATGCCGGGATTATGTATGTCTGTGTAAGAAATTCTGTCTCACTTGTTTGTTTCTTAAAAAAAAAAAATCACATTATGTAAAGTTTTTGTTACCTTGGGAGACCCTCAGGTAATTCCAGAAACCTTAGGTCTGCTTTCAAGCTGTGCCCTTGAGGACTTTGATATAATGTGAAAGTACACACTTAAAGTGTGCGAATGGGAAATCAACATCTTTTTGTAGATAAAGCAAATAGATCTAAAGGCCATGTTTAAACAATTATAAGGAAATGTTGCCATAAATACCATAAAACATTACTGAAGCATTGTAACCTTTCCCCTATTTCACACCGTGTAAATCCCTTTATAAAAAAATCCTGTGAAATATTTTCAAACATGAAGTTTTTCATGATGAAGGTGTTCAAGAGTCAGAAATTGGATATTTCCCATTAGCAGTTCAGGTTAACAGAGGCTTCAGCTGACAAACAGATACTGCCATCCATTGCATCCTCTGTGCTCAATTTTTCATTTTAAGATGTAGGAAGACTTATTTTAAATTACAGATAATTTGTGTAAAGCAAACTGTAAAGATATTGGCATTCCATATTTTGACACACATTAGAACATTCACAAAGACCATTAAATGAAAGATCATTCACTGAAAGAAAAATTTGTGATGAAGTTAAGAACAAACATTTATAATTTTGCAGTGATAAACTGGGGCACCTCAGTGACAGGAATACAGACCATAGCATTACATTTTATAATATATGAATAGGAGAAATTAAGGACACTTGAAGGACAAAGATTCTGCTTCATTACTTCATTCTCCTGCTTTGTAATGCCATTAGCATCTAATTAAAAAAAAGATAACATATTTAATTCTCTTGAATGAGAAAATCAGATCACCAGTCAAGCAAGACACTTGAAAAAATTAAAACAACGGAAGAGGCGTTATGAACTCCTGTGTTTAAAAGAGTAATTAACAGCATAATCCCACTGATTTCAAATGCTTGTTTGAATTTCAGTGCAATTAGTGGAGTGGATAAACCACAGTAGCAAAGAGAAGAATTAGGAGGAAAAGTGTCTTCTTCCCCTGTTATAATTTCATGGTTTGACAAAACAAATATGTTCTATTGGAGTTCCGGAGTTAAAGAAGCACAGAGCAGGAACATCAGTTTGGAGACCCAGACCTATTGCCCACACATTCTTTGCTGACTTACTATGATATTCATCAATGTTTTAGCTTATAAATAGTTTGCTATGTTTTTTATTTTTATATACATACAGAAAGTTAGCAAGACTATTTGAAAATAAAATGAACCTTTTAAACAAGGGAATAACCTTTTTCTTTCTTTCATATATATAGGTATCTCTGTAAGTGTATCTACATTCAATCTCGTTGCAATATCTTTGGAGAGATACAGCGCAATTTGCAAACCTCTGCAGTCCAGGGTCTGGCAGACAAAATCTCATGCCTTGAAAGTGATTGCTGCTACCTGGTGTGTTTCCTTCATTATCATGTCACCATACCCAATTTACAGCAAACTGGTGCCTTTTACCAAGTATAACAACACCACAGCAAATATGTGTCGGCTCCTTTGGCCAAGTGATGTCATTCAGCAGTCTTGGTAAGACATAACTGACTGTTAGGAAATGCATAATTATCTGGTGGAAAACAGGATTTCATGGTATCATTAAGCCTGTCGAAAATCAAGTAATAACCTTCAGCAAACATTTACACTTCTATCATGTTTATTTAAGAAGTAAAAAAAAAAAAAAAAAAGTGTTTCTAGGCTGCTTACATTTTGACACTTGTATGACTTTTCCCTTGTCATAGGAGTGATACCCAACACGGCAATGATTCTCACAGTATGGTCTGCTAAGCCCCTACCGTCGCTGTAAAAAAAGCACCTGTCACTCAAGTAGGAGTACTGCTTCCACTCATTTATACAGAAACGTAAATATTTTCAGAGAAATCCTTCGTTAATCTTTGAGAGACACAGAGACATACAAGCATCTCTCTGGGTGCTGCCTTGCCTGTTAATTTGTTTGTCTGAAGGTCCCTGATGCAGAGAAGTAGAATATGAGAACTTGGAGAGGTTGCAAATGCCCTTCTTGAGAATTGAACCCTTTTGGTCACTTACAGAAAATAGGGGCAGAGAGATGAGGGGAGAGACAGTGCTCCAAGTCACACCCAGGCAGAGAAAGTAAGTAGTAGCAGTGTCAAGCAGCAATATTATTAATACTTAGACATTGTGTCCTTGTGCAACGACTAAATGCTTTAACTGGCACTGAGAAGAGGTAAGGTATTTTGGATACTGAGGGTCAGTTGGAATTGAGAACAAGATTAAAGTGTGCACCACTTCAGTGTGGTGTATCCACAAACACGGTAAATTTGTATTAATGCTTTTGGTAGTCTCAGGCATTTGCCAGGTATCTGCCTGAGGACAAAAGAGGAGGGAGGGTGCAGAGCAAAATTCTCTTTTCTCTTCTCTTCTCTTCTCTGCTCTTCTCTGCTCTGCTCTGCTCTGCTCTTCTCTTCTCCTCTCTTCTCTTCTCTCTCCTCTCCTCTCCTCTCCGCTCCTCTCCGCTCCTCTCCTCTCCTCTTCTTTCATCTCTTTTGTTGCAGATTCCCAGGTGCCGTAGTGAATGTTCACCAAGGTCCCAGGGAGCAGAGGAGATGTAGGCTCGTGAATGCATTTAAACAGAATTATTTCCCCAATTTCTAATCACATTAGAGAAGCTGCCTAGGAGAGTAACAAATGTGCAATCAAGTAAAAGCTGCTTCCTTTAGCGAAGGTGTTGCCAGTCCTGGGATCCCTCCCAGGGATGCAAGCCCAGGTGGTGGCTGCTCCGTCCCTGCCCGTGTGTGCCACAACCCTTGGCAAGTCAGATCTCACTGAAGTAGTGACTGCCAGTACCAGGGGCTCCTTTGAGAATCAGCAGCTGCTTCTCTGGCTTATGCCAGGCAATTTTACATCATTCAAAGCTACAGGGCATCCGACACTTACCTGGTTAAGCAGGGAGCCCCACTCCTTGGGCAGAGACCTTCTGACCCCTCCAACCACTGCGGGAGTACCCATCTCCTCTGGGCCTGCGGAGCCTGGGTGACGCATGTTTTGCAGCCACAATAACCTTGTTCCTGCTGTACTTTTCTGGGGGAAGAAGGAAGAGAAGAGGTGGGAAACTTCTAATTTCCAGAGCCGTCAAAATGATGCTTTGTATGAGTATGAAAAAATTCCATCAAGATCTTGAAATCCTAACCCACCCAAATTCTCATCTGGAGAAAAAGGAGTTTTTTATGGGTTTGTGCTGTTCCCTGGTCACGGTTTGCCTTTTGATTCTTTAGGTACATTTTCCTGCTACTCATACTCTTTCTTATACCTGGGATTATAATGATGATTGCATATGGCCTGATTTCCTTGGAACTCTACAGAGGAATAAAATTTGATGCCAGCCAGAGAAAATCTTCACGAGGTAACAATACATTTAGATTTGGGGATTTCTTTTAGGTTAGAGTTGAAGATACGAGCAGTCATCTTGAGGCTACTAAAAGCAAAATTCCTATTTGCAAAAATATCCATTGCAGTCAGTTATGGTTGTGATCCTGCCAGATGCATTTGTTGACTGAAGTTATTCCATTATTCACTAGCAAATAATTCCTCACCTATGGTTTGCTTGCAAAGACTCTGGGCAGGATACATTAAATTTCGAATTTGCTTATTACAGAAATAACTTTTTTTTTTTTTCTGACCATGGATGAGGACCATCTCTGTCAATAAACACCACAATAAAAACAGTCAAATTAAGACAGATGCATACAATTTTGAAAACTATCTTCAGTGAAAACTTTAGCAAACAGTGTTCTTACTTTTTTTGCATCGATTTATATAGAGTTAAGACATGAAATATTGGGAGACAGTGGAAGCAGAGCAGCTGATACACAACTGACTCAGAAGCAGACCAGTGCTATTTTGCAGCAGTTGTTCAGCTATGAATTATGTTATTTATTTAGACTTAGACTCCATTTTTTGTTTTGTATTTTGAATCACTGTTTAGAGATATTTTGCTAACTATTTAAGTACTTCTTTATATGTACAGAAAGAAAAATAAGTACCTGCAGCGCCAAATATGAGGATGGAGATGGATGCTACATCAACAAAACCAAAAGAAAAAGGAAAATGCCATTGCAACAGCTCTCTGTAACTAGCCATAGCAAAATAGACAGGGTGAGAAGCAGCAGCTCTTCTGCCAACTTAATGGCCAAGAAACTTGTCATCCGCATGTTGATGGTGATAGTGATTTTGTTTTTCCTTTGCTGGACTCCCATCTTCAGCGTCAATGCCTGGCGTGCGTTTGACACCGTTTCGGCAGACCAGCGTCTCTCAGGAGCTCCCATCTCCTTCATCCACTTGTTGTCTTACACTTCTGCCTGCGTGAACCCCATCATATACTGCTTCATGAACAAGCGTTTCCGCATGGGTTTTCTGGACACTTTCACCTGCTGTGCCAAGCAAAAGCCTCCTGCAATACGGGGAGAGGTTGGTGATGAAGAGGAGGGGAAGACCACAGGGGCTTCACTCTCCAAATGCTCTTACATGCACGTGAATGCATCCGCACCCCCCTGAGCTGCATCACAAGAGGCTGCCCGTGGCCTACAGACATTCTAAGTGTTTATCGTCTGGTCTTGGAAAGTGACTGTGGCATCAGATGAACGTGATTTAGTTCTGAGGTAATGAAGCACTTCAGCTGACAGTAAACGCAGGGAGAATTTCATGGGAAATGGATGCTATCACTGTCTGAGCTTTATGTCACTTTCCTTTCAAAAGTACAAAGGAGGAAGAGGGCTCTTTGAAGATAAGGGGCTTTATAAAAAGCCTTAGAAGATGCTATATTTGTCACAAATTCTCCTGTAAAAATTGGTGTTCTTTACATCAACAGTTTCCCTCAGTTTTCAGCTGCAGTTCTGAGTATCTCTTAAAATTTTCAAGACACTAATACATTTTCCTCAAACGTGATTACATGTATTGCAGTCTTCACTTCGATATCTATGCCTCAGAATCAAAGTCTTTCTGTTACATTCATAGTATTTTTTCACATTATTTTAGCTGAGCTAATACATATTGAGTTCATTTTGGTGTCATGGTCAATTAAAAGAAGAATTTTGGGGAGGAGATATTTGGTTTGTCCATGTGAAAATAACACTTTAAAGTAAAATAATTTTTTTTTAAATAAAATGAAAATAAATATTTGTGACTTTGTGGATGGAATGCATTCTTCACTTAGGCAATCTCTTAAATTAACATCTTTTCGTGTATTTTTGGTTTAAACAGACTCCATAGAAAAAAGCCCCAATAGTGGCTTTCTTCTGCGCAGCTGCAAGCACCCACACGTGCAAGTGGAAGGGTCTTGGATGAGCCCCAAACACTCACGTGGAAGTTGCCACACTGGAAAGCACAGGGATAAGTGCTTGGGATAAAGGTAAAGAGGTGATTTTACAAAGGACACGGGACTGAAGACGTAGGATGATGGCCATGGTAGTAACGTATTTCACAAATATATTCACAGCCACTACTGTTGTGGTACTGCCTAAGTAAAAATAGAAGCCATTAGAGGTAGAAATGCAGAAGCAGCAGACAAAACAAGCAAAAAGTGAGAGACTTTGTCAGAAAACATAGTTTTTCTAAACTTTGGAACAACTGTTTTCTCCAACTAGAGGTGTTTGTAAGCAGACTCAACAGAGGAAAAATGCCTCATTTGAATGATGTAACTACTGGTGGTTTATTGAGCAAGGAATCCAGGCTCCTTCCTGCGCAGCACATGGATGAGTGTGGGTGTTCAGGTCCTGCCCTTTGCTCAGTGGAGCTCAGCAGAAGAAGTTGTATAATTTTTTTTTTTTTTTGTGAAAATATCCTGTTGGAGATGCTTCTATCCTCTAGCTGAGTCAATATCATTTAAAACTTGTTATTAAACAGAGATTAAATTCGAGCACAGCGTGGAATGTAGATGTGGATATTAAATATGACCCCTCTCCAGGTTTTTAATCAGGAAAATCTGATCTCTTTACAGAATGATTTTAAATTGGAATTATATTTTGAGTTCCAGGCACCTAGATGCCTGTTCTGCACTCTGTTACTGCTTGAAACAGTTTACGCAAATAGCATAGCACACACCTTTGGCCATTATGTTTTTTGCATCCAGCTTGTCCACAGACAGGAAATTAAAAAAAAAAAAAATCAAACACTATTTATGCACAATCCATAGAAACAATGTTTTGCCTGGCATGTTAATAAAGTAGCACTGTTCCTGAAATGGTGCTGAGACTACTGACATTGATCTGACCTTTTGCAAATACCCATCAAATTAAATTATGGGATTTAATTCATAACAGTGAAATGAAAATTTTACTTCACTGAAGGATGCAGGATGAGACCCTCTACAGCTTGTCTTGCATGTTGAAATTGAAGGAACAAACTTAGCTACTTTTGGATTCATGTGGAACAATGAGAGCAGAAAAAATATTTAAGTATTTTGTGACATTTGAAAGCTTGGTTTTATTATAGGACATAGTTTAAAAATTTTTGTTTAAGTAAAAAAACCCCCACACATTAATAGTATACTGGATGTCGATATTGCTGACTATGCGCTGTATAGTGAGACAGCCTATTTCAAAGTTCTCTATGCACTTTAAAAGGCAAATTCCTTTTTTAAAATGTGGATTCTCTGATACCTTTAGAGCCCACATAGCGGTACACGCACTGTTCACCTGCTCCCACTGATTTAGTCCGAGGGTAGTGGTTTCAGATGAAAGGCAAAAGCTATTTTCAACAATGCCTTAATCAGATCACGCCCCCCATGGCCTCCGGTACCTGTGGCTGAAAGGAGCGGAGTCTCTGATTGATTTCCCACTCATAACTATCAGGGAACACAATTCGGAGGTGATGAAGTAAGAGAGACAGAAGAAGATCCTGATGGAGTGGTGGTTGGGAGACAATTAGGGAAGGGTTAGAAAGGTGCCAGAAAGGACCTTTCCATTTGACCGGGGCTCATTCTGTGCATGTGTCGTTCTTCCCCTCCGTTGCCACCTATGCACCTTTTTTTTTTTTTAAACCAATGCATTAACTCTTTGACCAAGTTCCTGAAGTCACAAGCTTCAAGCCAGATTCTAACAATGACTAGGAATTAAGTTTTAAAAATTTAATATTCAGTCCAGTCATTTTGTTGTCTTCTGCCCTGGTCTCCTAGTAGGGGAATTTTCAGCCTTTCTGCAACCTGCATGCATCTTAATGCCATTTTCCCTGATCAGTGCATTGCAGAAATAATTCCTGCCTCTGAATGTTGCCCTTTCTTTGCTAAAGAGTAATGGAATCCTCCCAGCACCTTTAATTCAAATACTGCTATTAGTGGAAATGTACCTTCGACAATAAATATGAGTGGAATAAACTGATAAAAAAATAAACTACAAAGTCTCCTTATTTTAACATTAGTTTATAAGGGTTGGGGGGAGAAATCCTATCCTAAAAGTCTACTTTTACAAGGGCAAACTGTTTCCCAAATAGAGCAAAGAGCAAAACACAAGATTCAGACAATAAATTTCAGGTATAAAATGCCCACAAATCTCTGAAGGCTTTATTTTCTTCCTTGTGTTCCCTGACTCCCAAGTGTTTTTCTCCCTTTGCCTTTCTTTTATCTCTCTCAGCTGCATGTCAGCCTCTTTTTTTTTCTTCCTTCCCCTTCCTAGTCTCTAGGTTGCTTTCCCCCACCAACAATTGCTAGATAATTTTTTTCTTCTTTGACGGGTTTATTTTCCTTCCCAGATGTTTTTTCCCAGAAAACACTCTCATCTTCATTTCCCCCTGTCATCTCTGGTCGATAGCCTCCTGAAACCCATTGCTCCAGGCAATATATCCTGCCCACAACACAGCAGTTCTGCAGTCACCTCTCAGAGCCCTGCGCCTGAGTTCCCCTGCGCCTGAGTTCACACGTCCTCTCTTGAACACCAGCTCCTGGCAGGTTCAGACAAGCTGCATATACCAGTCCATAAAACAAAACCATTGCACTAAATAACATCCAAGTCCTCTTTTGCTGCTTCTGCCATTATTACTTACCACCTCACATTAAGACAGATGCCTAAAATCCTGCTAAATACAGCACTTGGAGGGGGTTCCAACTAAGGAGACATTTTGCTGTTGCCAAGGCAAAATACAGGTGCTCTGAATGAAAAGCAGCACGTGGATTTGGAACTGCAGCCACTAAAGGTTTATGCCCCCCTCACATGAGTCGTGGCCTCTTTTGTGTTGCTGCCAAGTCTTTCTTGGCAAGGTGCTGAGGCTGTCTGGGGTCCCGCCTGCTCCTCCATCCCCTCCCGCTCCCCCTGCCTCTGAGCCCAGGGATGGTGCAACCCACGTTCGCTCGTCGGGGCTCGTCATGATGCTTCTTTGGTTTGGAGTAGGTTTATTTTTCAGGATCAGATGACAATGAACTACTACAATACAGAAAGGTTGCAGCTGAAGCATAGCAGATAAACACCCACCCACACAGTTTCTAACAGCTTTTAGGAGAATTTCACTTAAAAGCAGGCACTTGCTCAAACCACGTGCACAACCACGCTGATCTGACAGCATCTGCCTTTTGCGAGACCTCACAGGCAGAGGCTGCCAGGAAACTCCGCATGAATAACCGTGTAGCCCGGAGTACAACGCTGCTAGTGCTTCTGAATCAAAGCTGCTCTACCGTCAGATATACTCACACTACGTACAGCCCAGAATGTGGAGAGCATTTGCTGACTGCAGGCAAACCATCTTGTAATCTTATGATTGCAATGGCAAATGCAGGTTTTTAAATTGTTTTTTGCCTCATAAAGAATTAATCTTGGAAGAATGCATTCAAGTGCTGAGAGGATTTTAATAGCTACTCGTCTCCTTTATTTTCTCAGATATCCATTTTTCCATAGCGGATGCTTTTTTATACAAGTCAAGATACACAAACTAACAGTGTCTTCAGACGCTGTACTGGTTTTGTCTTCCATTTCTCAGGACTTTGGTAAACAAGCTTCTTTTTTTCCCCTCAGTCTAAACTGAATGGATGTTGAGCTAAACTTAGGGTTCCTAGTGGCCAAAGATGTGTATTCTCAAGAGAAGAGTGAAGAAAGACAAAACTTAATGGCTTTGAGCAAGAATTATATGAAAGGCAAGGCTGTAATCTTTTTATTAGGGCATCAGAGACAGGGTGGTAGAGAGTATAAAAAAACTTGGTTTTTTTTTTTAAACGAAATGTCTTGTTCTGCCATTTAAAATATGACACAGACCAACCAAATTACACTTCACGAGGGTATGCACATATAGTAGGCCAGCAAGTTGCTCGCCTTCTGACCATAGTTTTCCTATCCATTTTTCTATATGCATTATTCATTTCTGTTAAACTGTTCCAGCATTTTATGCACAATCCATCCTTGGCTGGTTTTGTCCACATCCATATCATAGTAATGTGTGCCTTAAAGATGCCAGAATTTCTACCTAAGTGGTTTATTAAAAGATCAATTTCTAGCATTACCTTTATATTTTTTCCTCCTGCAATGCTCGTTAAGCTGCCTTGAGTACCTACCTGAGGAAAAAAAATACAAAGGAAATGTTCGTGAATTGTAAAGCTACTGCTTTTCTTGCCTAATGGCGAACCATCCCTGCTAGGAGTTATTTGCATCTGTACGTGAAATCATGGCATGAAGACTTTTCTCTGGCTTCCGCTCCCACTTGTGTCCAAAAAGCACTAATTCTGAGCTACTGAGACAGCAGTTGTTCACTGTACTGTGAGATGAGAACAAAACATCTTCATTAGCACCAGTAGGCAGCAAATACCAAGTAGGAATCTTTCCCTATGGAGTAAACACAATTTAATTGATTTCCTGCTATTTTGGCTGTTATTAAACATTTAAAAATATCTCCTGATAGAATGAAGAAATACAACATATATATACTAAGTTTGATTTAAACCAGTGGACAAATCTCTGCATAGCTCCTGTGAACATCGTATAAACACCAGTGTTACTAAACAAGGATGACACACACAGAACTGAAATCTGTAGGAAAGATGAGGGGCTGCTCCTGCTCTTGGCTTGCTGTTAGAGCCATTTGGCCTTGCTCTGAGAATATTTAGGACTGGTAAGAGGCCTTATTCATGACCAAGTGAAGAACTGACACACAGAGGGGCAACTGCAATGAACAGATGACATACGCAACGGAGAACTGGCCGGCCAGCTTGGAAGGCTGCGATGACTCCTGCAAACTCCTGTGGGCCCTTTCAACACCTGAGATCTTCAGGATCCCATAGCTAAACTGACGGTAGATGTGGAGTAACCTGCGCTGCTTCCTTGCTCTGAAACTGGCTCAAAACTTAATCCACATCCCTGTGGTGGCATCTGGTAGCGCTGCTGTGACTGGTTTGCTATTGTTGTAAAGGAATAAAAGGATAGTAATGGCATCCAAGACACTCTGTCTGTGGAGTTGCTTTTTCTGGTGGCTCCTCAAAAGATGGTCCTGACACAGTTCACATGCAAGTAGGAAAAATAACACTGTCATTATGGCACCGGAACTAATCTGTTGTATCAGAGAGGGTGCAGCTGCTGCTTCTGCTGAAAACCTAACCTCGCATCCCTTCTAGTTTCCCAGGGTGCTACAACTAATGTAATGCACCTCTGATCATCTGATGGAGAAGGACAGAGGTCATCAAAGGATGAGGAGGCTGCCAGGTCTTGAAGACGAAGACATTTTATTTGCAGTCCAGATGTGGTCAGCATTCAACTGAGGTACAAGAAAATCAGTAGTGACTAAAGCAAATTTTCAGCTATAAGGCAGAGTCTCACAGGAGATTTTTAACAAGAAGAAAGTTCTGCTAATATTGAAGTCCTCACTTCACTGGGATTGCAGATCTAGGAACAGGATCCAGAAAAGATATCTCAGTGTGCTTGCGTTTATTAAATAGGAAACCTGTTTAAATAGTGTCAACTGACTGAAGCAAAACAATACAGTCCAGGAGACACTGTCAGGCATAGCTGTGTATTCCCTGGTATTTTTCAAGCCCTTTTTTCCTTTTGTATTTATTTCCTTCCTTATTTCAAGCAGTGAAAAGTAAAAGCTGGTGGAAATTCAAAGAACATTTATTGAAAGGCATGGTTTTCCACAAGACATCAAATGTTTATTAACATCTGGTGTGGCTCCTCTGCTGCACTAATTTGTCAAATATTTATTAAAACTGGGATAGACTTTGCTTGACATACACTGAAGTCAAGACTGACAACCCTCTAATTATAGAGGCTGCGTAAAGAGGGAGAGAGCTGCAGGTGTACAGCTTTGTCCTATATTGCTTTTGTGAGATATGTAAGAGATTAAAGAGATTGGTAGAAGAGCGAATATTTAGAAAGATGGTGACTGAAGACAAAGCTGAATCTGATGCACTTGCAGCTGGAAACATGGTTCTGCAGAGCCCAAACATAGGGCTGGGGGAGGAATGGAAGATGAATGGGAAACAGTTTGGCCTTGTAGAGTCAGGGAAAAGAAATTATAAAAAGGAGCAAAAGACAAGGGGATCTGATCTGTGTAGGGAGAACTTCATTGCAAACACTTTTTGGTTTTGGATTGTCAAGAGCCTCTTGAGAGCAAGAGAAAAGGCATCTGTGCCTTGTATGTGAAGGAGGCACATGGAGGGCAGATAAAGTCTTACCTGGGCAGCAAGATGGGAGGAAAATCAAACTTCATTTGGGGTATGAAAGCACTTGTTTTAGGCGAGGTCGAAAGTGGAGATTTGAAAAGAACCAATTCTGGAATGAATATCTTTTCTACGGGCCTTGCATAGGGTTTTGCTGCTGAAGGGACTCTGACAGCAGGACAGAGCAGGCGAGCAGAGCTGGGCGCTCTGCAGTGCGCGCCACGCGCAGAGGCCAGAGGGAGCACCCAGGGTCACGGGGAAGCCACGGCGTACACCGTGCCGCGAGCCAGCAGAGCGGGCTGCACCGCACCTGTACCAGTCAGGCATCTCTCACCTGAGCAGTTTAGACTGCACTGCCACAAGGTTGGTACGTTCCGATCTAGCTGACAGGTTAAGAGAATATAATGCCACGTTCCCCTGTCCACAAAGCCTGATAGCCCAGAACACTGCACATTCACGGCACCTATTGCGAGCTGCACCTGCACATTGTGTCCGCCAGCCAGAGACCTCATCTCTGCTGCCACTGCCGTGGAGGAGGCAGCCTACAGGGACCCTGTATTCCATCAGAGCTAGAAGCGACCATAAAACGCAGTGGCAGTCACGAAAGTAGAAAAGCGAGTACCTAAATAAGCAAGGCATTATTTTAAAAAGAAACCAGAAAACCCTCACACCAAGCCCTTCCTCCCCACCCCAAATTGTGGTGCATTTAACAGTGACTGGTAACTGAAACAGTCCACTCTTCACCAGCATCCCGCGAATGAACTTAAAAAGAGTGGTGCTCTGCTAGGAGAACACAGGTGTGGCCTCTCCTGCCCCAACTCCAGCTCACTTTCGCTAAAGCTGTTTTTCACCACAGAGCTTGTGTGTCCTCATTCCGATGTCTGACAGCAGCAGTCTGTTATGCATCTCGCTGCTACCAGTCGGCTTCACTAGATAATAATTTCCAAATCCATGTGTCTGCTTAGACTACAGTGCCTTGTACATCAAGAGCAACATGTTTCTAAATTAATGTAAACTTAGCAAAATGCAATTTTATAACTGATTCATGTTGCATCTGTGCTTCCTCCAAATTTAGTTTGAACAATGTTTTCTAATCTACTACTACATAAAACAAACTGAAGAACTTTGATATTATTTCATGTGCCTGTGGGCTCAAATGTAGCCATCTGTGCAACTTCAGGCTCTGCTTCTGAGCCAAGAACGGTTAATTACCTACATTTGTCCTTGGTCTCTGGAGGAACATATTTGTGCAACTGCTTTTGAGTACTTTCATGTGTCGGTGAGACTCTCTCCATCTGTGTGACCAGTTATCACAGAGAGCCGTCAGGACAGCCTTTGAAGAATGGACGCTTGGAAACACCTGCTTTTTAGTTACACGATCAAGTAACTTTACATACACTTTTTTTTAATTTAACTGCAAAATTTCATATCTGGCTTGAGTTACCTTTACTTTGTTTCATAGCTTTAATAGCTTTTTCTCTTTCACTTCTTATGACTGATCTCTAAATCTGCCAATTTCCCTTTTCCATGTGGAGTATGTCAGATCTAAAAGTCTCACACACAGGTCACCACACCACTTGTTGTTTTGTATCAACAACATCAAAGCAATTTTGATTGCTCCTCCTGCTGCATTTTGGTTGGCTTCAAACGCTGAGCTTAACTTTATTAATATTTCAGGATTTCCACGTCCTTTCTGACAAGTTACCTTTTGAAAATGTTGGACCGTCTTGCACATTTTGGTTTCTTGCATTTGGGCTCTTCAGCTCCTTCCATGGCATGAAGAGAGATGTGACGACTCATCTACATCTTAAGGAGTGTCTTACCCACAGCACTGAAAATAAGAGGAAGACAGATGCATTTTCTAGATTTCACTCTTCTCAATACATTTTAAGGACTGAAGCACATATACACGCATTGTTAAGGGAGGTGGAGGTTTGGACAGCAAGGCAAGAGTGGATTAAAGTTTTTGGCACCTGGTGAAGTAGGAGCAGCATTTTCAGGCCACTGAATGAGTACATAGATTGTGTCTGTACTGAAGTAAGAGGAAATTAATTTTAAATGTAGGTATTTAAATGTTGTTTTGGCCTGGGTGAGTGGATGAAGTAGTTTACATCTGCAACAGAAATCTACCGAAAGGGATAAATGTTGCAAGAAATGGTCTAAAAAAAGGTGCAGAATACCTGAGGTGCTGCTGATGACTTGAAAACCTTATATACTTCATTGGCCAGCTCTGCTTCAAACCCCATCTGGGGTCAGTCCCATCTAATCGTCTTTGCTCCCAAACAGCAGCTGCTGCAAACAATTTTGGGCTTACATTTGCAGGTTCTGTTGTCATCAACGAGAGTTTGTCTGGGTAAGTCAGTCAGAATAAAGCACAACTTCCCTTTTCTCTGGGTATCTGAGAGAAGATTGTTAATTTATTTTCAAGTGTTTGTTCCCACTGGTCTTAAATACATCAGCCCAGAATCCTACTCAGGTGTGTCCAGCGGGACTTTTCATTCTGACCCCAAGCACCCATTTAGGGAGGGTGGCGTGGGGCTGGGGAGGCCACTGCAGCCCAGAGCCACCATGGGGCCAGCTGAAGTGCAGGCTTTTTTATTTTTCCCAGGTTATTTAAAGCAGATAGAACAGCTTTAGTGTTGTCGTAAGGTGCTGGGGGGGTTGTATCATTTACGGTAAAACAATTCTGCTTCCACCTTCCTAAGGAATTGAAATTTTAGCTGTCGCTGAGACTCCTCCTCCCACTTCAGAAGAAGGATTTAAACGTCAGTTTGCTTCATTCCAGGCAAAATGAACCCTCTAAATGGTTACCTGGAAGGCAGACTTTCAGCCTCTCTGGTCTGAGGTTTTATCAATGCCTATGAACTATTCACAATTGGAAAAACAGGGAAAACAGATTATAAATCCCTAAAGAAACTGTACTTCAGTGGGAAGCAAGAGAGCTACTCATGTCTCAACTTTGCATTAAAAGCAAGCATCTTGACCACACCTTTTTTTAAACTTTTTTTTTTTTTTTTTTTAATTTAAAGCTTGCTCTATGTGCCCCTGTAAAATTCATCAAATTGGTTAAGATTAGGTAAATTCAAGATTATTTCAATTTGCTTGGCACACATGCCTGAGTTTTCCTGGTAGATATCTTGTATTTGATTTGATATTTTATACCTGACCTCTTGACTGCTTACCAATGACAGTTAATGAATTGCTAGAGAACAATACATTGTAACTCAGTTCTGCTACAGTCCACCTGCTTATCCAAGTGTTATTAGAATTCATCTGTTATTTGATTTTCCCGATTTTACATTGTTAGGTTTTAGAATAAAATGATTCGTAAGTTCTGGCCACGAAGGTAACACTTTAACTGGTACTGGAGAGGGGTTTTCGTGAGGGATCATTCTTCCTTCCATATCAACATCACTGTTGGGCGGTGGAAAAAAACCCAAAAAACCCAACAAAACACTAAACCAGCATATCCTTTTGGCTTATATGACAAGTAACACACAGAATTCAATGACTGCATCCATTACATGACCAGTAACTCCCATCAGCCCTGAAATTTCCCACAGTCTGACTCAAAAACTAGCGTTCACCTTTGCTGTTCTCTCTCTCCTTCCATCTCATGTAATAATTTGCCCGTACTTACATCTAACTTAAGGTCTAAACTCATTTTTTCCACCCCCACCTGGGACGTGGACAAATGTCCTCCGTGTCAGGGTGTTACTGCACAGGGACTGTGATTTGCCTGCATCAGAATAACAAAACCAGTTCAATTTGCGTTGAACGCACCATAGGAATTTGCAGAGAACACTTCACAAGCTGACCAGCATTCAAACACCATTTTTAAAAGAAAGGAACATTTTCACAGGCACATAAATACTGAATTAATTGCAAGACAAGATAAACATCAATATTGTTAGTGTTCGCTCTAATATGACCAGCTGCAAAGAATTTACTTGCTTGGAAGTCTATTCTGGAATTTGTTAATAACTCATCAGTAACCTGCACAGCACTGCCACAAGACAGTGGAAAAAAATAAACCAAACTCCTACTTCATCAAGAATTTTGTGTTAGTTGCCCCCTTTGTCAATACAAGATCTAAGACTTTTTATTTTTTTAATGGTTTCGTATGGCATTCTGCTCTGTACTACTGCAGATGGCCAGACTGTGCCACCTTGGCAACTACACTTAATCTCAATGCTGGAAGTGACTGTTACACAAATCAGGCTGCAACGCCTGTAAAATGTGAGCAGGACAAAGGGACAACGGGACTGCTCACTTTCTCTCCTCGAAGAAGAAAGTAGATGCTGCGCTGGGAACTGCATTGACATCAAGAGGCGAACCCACAGTTTCCTTGTCCACGCATTGAGGTGCTTGTTTTCTCAGTTGTGCAGAGAATTCCACAGAATCACGTTAATCAGTGTGAGAAATGTACAGCTCTTGCTTGCAAAGGCAAAGCACAGAAACACCTTTCACTAAAACCAAGATACGAGTACATTAAAAAAATCAGATGCGTCATTTCCTGACCTAATGATTTCTTTGATGGTAAAATCTAATAATATTGCTGAATCTCTCACATTTTTTTGGGAATTCCTGATCATGTTTCTTAAGGCAGTAAATTCAATCACCACGAACCCTCTATCTGCCCTTTCCCAATTTCCACAAAGTAAAATTGTTGGCAGTAAGAGAACTGAAATGGAATTTGAAGCACACCTAACTGAGAACAAACAGAAAAAAGTACAAGAATAGGAAGAAGGTATAATTCAAAATATTCTAGTAATAGATTACTGGCGACGAAAGGGAACAATGGAAGCTAACGAGATACAAACCAACCAGTTGTGTTTTTAGGGATTTTTTTGCGTGTGCATATGGTGCTGCATGAGACGTGTTTTTTACAGGTAAAGAAATATTTAGAGTTCATACTGGACTACACCCTGCAACTATATGCACATACAGAAGTATCACGCAAAGTTGTCTTTGACAGAGATGAAAAAAAAAAGTCTGCCATCACATTTGGCATGTGTAATGAAAACACACACAGGGATCTCAGGATCACATTCCATTTCACAGCACGGATACCTTGGCTGGATTAGCTCTAAACAGATTACATACAATTCTGTAAGAATTGTCAAAATCAAGAAGTAACACTAGAACAAAGTATCTCACTCAAAACAAAACAAAAGTCACTGGGCTCAAACCAGAATTAAACTCATTTGGAGATTTTAAGAACTAATTATATGTTTGTGACCAGCTGTCTATTAGACAATTTTAAGACAGAAAACATAGTATTTATAGAACTGAGCTTCTATCTTTTCTACAATTGTTGTTCTTTAAGCAGAACTATGAAGTTCGTAAAACTATTCTGATGACATGGGCTGTAAGGCTGCAGTTTCCATGAGGAAATCCTTCCTACTGCAAAGGACTGCCAGCTGATAGCAATATGTTATAAATGTCTTAATGCATTGGTATAGCAATGAACAAATTAATGCAGTTGTTATTATTTATTTGTATGTCAAAGGCCTCAAAGTCAAGTCGCTCAGGAGAAGCTGATGTAGGAAGCAAGAAATGGAGGTAGGACACAGAAGTAGCGTGAGTGGCACAAGGTCCCACTATGCCAGTGAAACACATTTGTGGGGATTAGCAGAGGTGGAAATGGACAAATTTCCCAGTTAACAAACCAGTAAATAGAACAAAGGTATTTTAGTCAAAAGCAGAGAAGATTTAAGGTTTTAATGAAGGCAGATGAGGGGGTAATGTGACAGCAAATATAAAACAAATAATAAGCGACGACCTTCTAAATTCAGGTAAAGATTCACAGGCACCTGTACATGGTTCCAAATTAGGTGTGTCTTCTTCAGACAAAGACCTGCAGGTCTGTAGAAACTCCCAGTCAATGTACCTACACGCAGCTTAAAAAACAACCGACATTTCTTTCTCTCCCGCCCCACTGCACAACAGTAGAAACGGCAGAGACACAACAGCACACTCTCGAAGTTGTAGTTCACCCTACTTAACATTGACTTCTCTCTCCTAAATTATGCAGCAAAATTTACACATTCTGAGAAAAACTGCAAACTAATTAAGAATCTGGAGAAGCAGACATAAGAAGAGAACTGAGACTAGAATACAAAGGCAATAGCGCATGGAAAAGACAACAGCAAACTTTTAAACATCCTTTTCCATACTTGAAGGAGATGGAGAACCTGAAAGGTGTCAAATTCAGACAGTAGTTCTCTTGCATGTCTGCTTCTGCACAGAATCAGGAGTTCCTCAGCTTATTTCTCTTTAGCATACGTAATTAATGTTCATATTCAATACAAAAGTACTTTTAAACAAATAATATGGGCTGTAACTCTTCATGCTTTTAGCCTCACGCTAAGCACGTGCTACTGAGTATCAGAAATAAATATCCTTTATGGACACCCTAATTGAGCACATACAGGTTCTTCCTACCTTTCTCAGAAGCACGCAACTCTGATCCAAATAGGTCACAGTGAAAGGTGAACTACCTCCCAGTTTTGTAATTCAGAATGTTCTGAAATGGCATATATTGCATTTAACCCTCCAAATGAATCTTGTCCTCTAGCCAAATAATTTAATATCATTCTCCTTTTAATCCTCTACTCTGGATTTTAACAGGATTTATCATTGAGACTATCTATGTAGCTAATCGCCAAGGTCTGGATGAAGAGGTTTTTTGTTTTTTGCTTTTTTTACATCTGTATTCCTTCATCTAAGACCAGCACCATCCCACACAGTTTCTTCCAACCATACCAACATTGAAGTTCAGTAACTGTCCTCTTTGCCAAAACCTCAGATCTGATTTCTATTCTGTTCCAGAAGAATCAATGTTATCATTCCAGAAAGAGACTGCAAGAGGCTTTACAATAATTTTGAAATGTAATCTGCCCATACTGTCCCTGTTTCAAACAGCAGAAGCTCTACCAGTGTTCAGTTTCTGGCTATTGTATGTGTCTTAATAACAGTGGCATTGACCTTTGCAAAAGTTTCAATAAAAATCTGTAATGCTTCCTTATAGTCGAATGATCTAATTTTTTCCAATTAAATCTCTCTCTTCCCACAACTTCTTAACAACCACTTATGGCCCCTTCCCAGCCTTATGGATAAACTAGTAGTTCTTACACTAGTTTAAAACAAAACTAGTAGGTTTCTGCCATTCCAAATTCTCCTGCTGTTGTGTCCACTTCCCATCTCTTCCAAGTGACTGTGTCACTTGTGCTTGCAAACTGAAAGATCACATAATTTCTAGCTGTTCCTCATGGCCCTACTAGAGTATTTTGTCAAAGCAAGAAATAGGCTGGCTTGCTAAATTTCTAGTTCTAATTATTATCCAAGTGAAAGAAATACTAGACAGCCTGCAACTAAGTAAAGCATGAGAACAAGTCAGGTATACTAGTTACAATAATGAAGTTGCTAAACAATTAAACACAGTTCATTTTTTCTTATTTAATAAATAATATAAAAAAGTGAACCTTTTTTTTTGTTTGTTTTACATTATTGGAAAAAACAGTTTCTTATCTAACTCCAGCAATAATACAAGCAGTAATGAAACAGATTTAGATTTTGGGGTGGACATTCCTCATCCCATTTAAGTGGAGTCCAGTGTGCAAAGCCTCACAATTACTGATGACTTTTCCACTCCTGGGGCTGGTCGTCTTCTGTGCTGTTCTGGATCCATAGATGACCTCACTGTTCACTCACCAAAAAGAAAAAAAAAAAAAAAAAGGAAAACAAGCAAACAAAACCAACAATAACCAACCAACATATTCCTTGGTTAACATTGAAAAAAATCCACAAAAACATGGCAAGTTTCAACACCTGATCAAATCATAACTACTTTTATATCATCATACAGATGTTCAATTATGTTTGTCACATCAACAGTAACATGGCATTTTATCTTTAGCCTTGTAGAAAAAAAATGAAACCAAATAGTATATGCACGTACACACAGAGAGTACACTTGACAAAAACACTTTAATGCGGTTTACATTTCACTTTTATTTAATCCTCAAAACTGCCCATATTGCAGGGTTTCTCTTGATGAAATATGGAACTGAGCAATTAATTCTACAAAATTATGGTAAGAACTTGCTCATTTTTCTATCTTATTGCTAAGAAACTTTACAGGTGCACAGTTTGTAAAAATAACCCTTTTAAGACTGAATGCATATACATGCTACAGGATTTAAAAAAAAAAATGACATTAGCATAGCACCTCCAGATGGGGCAAATGCAGTGCTGAACACAGACAGAATGCTTACAAAGTCAGAACTGCTCATTTATTTTACAGCTTCTAAAAGGGAAGAAATTTTTCAGTCCTAAAAGGGTTAAGTAGAAACCCTAATATACTTATTTTTCTAACAAAGCTGCCACTCAATCCCACAGTACAGTGCTTGAAAAGAAAGTCAAAAGTCTGGCACAGGGAAGTATACACATTTGTTCAGTACTCATAAACACAGCTGCTTTTGAAAGAAAGTAAATAATACGGTTAATAATTGAAGAGTGTCTTAGTTTCAAGATGGACAATTCTATGGAGTAATTTAACCTACTAGTGGGTAGTTTACTTCCAATAGATAATTTGTCTCACTGGCAATAATATTTTGTATATGGGGAATTCACTGATTTATGTCTTGAGTTCACGTCTTTTCAGGTAACCATTCCGATCTCTTAAGTCTGTGCAATAAAAAACATTACAGAATACCATTACTAACACAGTTGTGGGATGCCCTCAGGGCAAATAATTAGGAAAAACATCAGCAGCAGATTATTAAAGACTAAGCTAGTGTTGAATTCTGAACTGCAGTTCCAAACAAAAGAAAACAAGAAAAGGCATAGCTAAATTTGAGCACTTAATTTGCTTTTTCTTCCTATAGTTGGAACTACAACAACATTCTGAACACAGACTCAATTTCTATGTATATAGAATTAACAGCAGACTTAACAGCTAGACTTGAACAGTTATAATAGTTTCATATTGAAACATTCTAAAAGTAGTTTTACCAAAATCTTGAGATATTGTTAATATTATGAAAATTGATTAACAGCTCACAAGGCCAATAAATGTAACAATATCACCCCACAGGAAAAAGTTCAGGAAGATAACATCTGAACAACTGGACATCTTAACAACAGCAAGGACCTGGAAGACCATTTCTGTACTACAGAATAACTACTGGCAACAATGGACTCACAAGCCCAAGGGAAAAAAGGGGTTTAAAATGGTCTTGTAAGCAGAAGGTACTAGTTTGTTTTTCACCCACGTGGCTGTAGTGTGTAGAACAGCAGAAATTAGGCTAAGTCATTAGGATTTTTACAAGTCAAGGAATATTATATCTATTGGGCAAAATTATTGCAAGAAACTGAATATAAAAAGTATTGCATTTATATGTAAAAATTTTAAAATAATGAGTATAAAAGCAGGTGTCAAGTTCTGAAAAGCTGTTTTAAATAGTCTTTAAAGGTTAAAAGGCTTGTCATGGTTTGCCTACTGTGTGTATATCATGGTTTGCTCTTTACCCTCTATATCTGATATATATATATATTGCTTATCGGAATTCTCAGTCTAATTAGTGATTAAAATCTGTGGCTCTTGAATTAAGCCATATTGTAAGATACTTATGTGTTTCTAACAAAACCACTGTGAAATGATTGCTGCCACAACACAATTACAATGAAATTTTATAGCACATACAAAGGTAAACAGATTTGCAAGTAAATGCCAGTAAACAGTTTAAAACAGAGATAAGGCCACAATGAATTCTGCCCTTGGTCACTGAACAGAGATGAGGTGAGGCAGTATTCACTAGTGCTAAGAACCAGCATTGCAACTATGTCACAAGAATAAGTTTTGTAATGCAGAAGAACAAATATGAAGGCCTGTGGTAGAATACAAGCACGTTTTAGAAGGATAGTGGCACTGATTTCACTATTAGCTAAATATGCTTTATAACCAATTTCTTCCTTTAACCACAATGTTTTCACACACACAACGGAGCACTAGAGCAAACAAGTGGAACGGAGCGTCAGAGGACACAAATATGGTGCAGAGACAATTCTCTAAAATGGTGGTGGGTGCTGAAACTGGAGTAAGTGGTCAGAAATAAAAACTCTATGAAAATGGTCAACAGATAAGCTTGTAAGAAACGCACTGGAGGAAGCCACAGGTTCACAAACAACAGTTGTGGCTCTTGCTTCAGGGTATAGAAAACGCTGAACACACCATAAAATTTGTATTTTGGCTTTTAAAGAAGATGATCACGCTATCAGAACTTGTCCTATGAGTCTATGCCTAGTTCTGTAACTACAAATGAACTACTGGGATATACTTTCAAATACGAATGAAGCAGGCAGGTCTGCAAGGGGGGACAAAACACGGCAAAGACAAAATGAAAAAATAAATGCAACAACCAAAGTCAAAGTGCAAATCAGCCTTGAATTTACGATGGAGAGAAGACTTGAATGTTGCACAAGCTGCTGGCAGGGAAAGAGAAACCCACAGGAAAAAAGGATGGGAGGAGTTGACATCTTCATAGTGCTTTTATGATTTTCTACTTGCCCATTTCTAAGTAACAAAATTTACTTCTAGTTATTATGGTATGATCACTTCACAATGAAAGCACGTTCTCAATACAAGTGTTACACCAAAGTCTGGCCTAATTTACCCAACAGTATGAAGAAAAACATGCTTGCTGTGATTCTCAAGTGATGAAGGGCATCACCTACCAATCCCATTTGTAGCACATACTTATCATGGTATTTTAGTTACATGCCAACAAGACAGAAGACATGCTGCCAAATGAAGTTATCGGGAACATTCCACTTTCAAAATAAAACATTTAACTTACACTTAATACAAATTATGTACAAGATTAGAAAAACCTGAACAGATCCTGAAACATTTTCAGATGCAGTATGACTGAGCAAGGAAGAGAGGGAGTAACCCAGTAACAACCCTTCAAAAACACCAACGTATGCCTGTGACATGAACAATCATTAAGACGACTGCTGAGATGCCACTTTAAAAAAAAAACTCATGTAATGTTAGAACCTCATGAATTATCACTATAAATACATATTTAAAAAAAGGAAAACAGAAATAACTATTAACAATGACTGAAAACAGAGCACTAAAGTTAACATACATTGCATGTATTGCAGGCAAGGCAGAGGCATTTTTTAAAGCTTTTGCACAGACTTCATATAATCTTAAAAAAAATATGCTGGCCTTTACAAGGTTCTACTTGCTGAAATAAAAACAATTTCAGTTCATAAAAAGTCACAAGACTTCAGTTTAAAAAAAGGAACAGTTCCAGCCACAGACCAAAAATATATATATTTTTTTAAAACTGGAAGAGTATGGTAATTAGATTATACAAGCATGGTCAGGCTTGGAACCTGAATATACTTCAGAGCAAAAGCTCAGAGGAAAAAAAATATAAACTATTTGGTAACAAAAGTGTACTATATGTTGTGATACAAAAAAGGTATGGTGAAAATGTACCTTTTATACTAAAGCTTATACAAGTTCCTTGGTCCATAAAAACTATGTTGTGTTCATGTTTTCTAGTTTGCTCAACATGTATCCCAGCCACATTTTTTGTTTCTTGCCCATTAAAAAAAAAACCAGCTGAAAAATAGATTTTCAATAAAGTTCTTATGTTTCGGATTTTTTTTTTATTGTGGCTTCTATATTTAAGATCAGCACTTGCAGGTAACAAGGTTCAAATAATATCACCTAAAATGGAAAGGTGTTTTCCCATGAAACCACAAAAAGTGTTCATTTCTCTTGAATGTAGCACTTAAAAGTCAGTTAAAGTCCATACAAACAACAGTAGTTAGGAAACTACAGTCGCTGTAGATGATGTGACATTGGTTGGGTTTGTGCTGACGTTTGTGTAACTTCCCTCGCTGTTTGCGTTTGTTTCGCTGGAAGCCATGAGGCTTGAGTTGGCTCTGAGGATTGCTCCAGCAGCGCTGCAGTGTGGTCGTGGCCCTGGTTCCGGTGTGTATGTAAAGGTAAGGCTGGTGGAGTAAATTATGCCATCGTTACGGACCAAAGTTACTGGCACCTGGACTGGCTGACGGACCCACCTCCAACCCTCTCGAAATGCAGAAATGTCTGGAACAACACACAGCATGCTCTCTGCGCATCTGAAAAAGAGAGAGTCAATTGAGCATCATAAACTTAAGCTTAAATAGAACAGAACAAAATAGTTCATTTTTGAAGGGACCTACAAAAATCACTTAGTTCAACAGCCTGACCAGAAGTCAAAGCATATTATTAAAGAAAGGCATTGTCCAAATGCCTCGTAAACACTGACAGGCTTGGGGCATTGACCATCTCTCTGGGAAGCCTGTTCCAGACTTTTGACCACTCTCCTAGTAAAGAAATGCTTCCTAATGTCCAGGTTGAACCTCCCCTGGTGCAGCTTTGAACCATTCCCACACATCCTGGTACACGATACCAAAAAGAAGAACTCAGCACCTCCCTCTCCACATCCCCTCCTCAAGAAGCTGTAGAGGGCAATGAGGTCACCCTTCAGCCTCCTTTTCTCCAAACCAGACAAACCCAAAGTCCTCAGCTGCTCCTCACAGGACATGCCTTCCAGCCCTCACCAGCTTTGTTGGCCCTCCTCTGGGTGCATTCAAGTGCCTTCACATCCTTCTTAAATTGTGGGGCCCAGAACTGCACACAGTACTAGAGGTGAGGTTGCACCAATGCTGAACGAAGTGGGATAATCACCTCCTTTGCCCAGGGGGATGCAGGTTGCCCTCTTGGCTACAGGGCAAGCTGCTGACTCATACTGAGCTCTGTCAACCAGCACTCCAGATCCCTTTCTGCAGGGCATGAAGTACATGCTTGAGTGTATACACATGAGGACATGCTCTTTAGACAGTCCAGTAAAATGTCATCACCATAAATGTAGGAAATACTGTACCTGTACATGGTTTCAGCTTCCACATCCCCAAACCAGACACGTAAATTTGGAGTGAAGTTCTGCCCTGTAAGTTCCAACATTGCTACATCCCCGCCACCATTCAACTGGAAAGGGAGTGAATGGAAAAAAGAAAAAAATCCATAAAAAACATGTATTAATAAAAACAAACATGTCCTTCTCAGGAAAAAAACAAAAACAAACAACCAAAAAAACCCCAAAAAACAAACAACAAAAACAAAACCATACAAAAACCTCCTTCAAAAACAAAAACCACCAAAACAAAACAAAAGAACAAAACCAGAAAAAAATTCTTCACATTTGTACAAGAACTGTAAACGGTGCTGTTTCTGTCAGCTGGATAAAACTGAAAGAAACACACCTACACAACTGAACTGTAAAGTAGTAACACATCTAAAAGATACTGCCAATTAATGTGATATCCTGAAGGAACTTCTAAGGTTTGATAGTTTCCACTTAGAAGTCAACAAGGCTTTGGAAACAGAGAGCAAAGCATCTTCAGAGAACATGTTACAAGAGCTTCAAGTTTTTCCACAGCAGAATGCTGATTTTCTTAATAAGGTTTCAGTCTGGTCTTTGATCTATAATTGGCTGTTTTAAGAGCCAAAATCTATTTCTAAATAATCAAACCAAAGTAGAAGTTGTTAAAGGATATAACTATAGTGGTTTTTTAAGAAATAAAATTCTTAATGTATAGAACAATATTATTCCTGTGATGGATAGGCTCATGTATTCTGAAATGTATAACAGGTAAGAAAAACTATTGCAACATATAAATAGGAAAATTACTTTAAAGCTAGTACGAATGTTTTCCCACAGTATTTTGCACAAAGGTACCGTGAAGGTTAAACCAGTACGATAAAATAATCTCACATGAAAGAACTTGTTCAAAAAAATAAACTTACTTGAAGACTTTCTACAACAGGCACAGGTGTCACTGGAGCATGGACCGGTCCCATCCCCTCATAAAATGTGTATTCTGCTTTATCCGTGCTAATGATTGTCCAAGAAGCTCCATCATTAATCATTTCTTTATTTGGTTCTTTTGGGCATGGAGTGGCCTTAGAAAGAAGGAAATTTTAAGTCTGACCTGTAGACTTATTTGCCAAGCACAGAGCTAAAAAACAATTCAGCCAGTAACAACGACTATTATTTCAAGAACATATTTCCTTATGTTTTTCCTCTAACAAAATGCCCAAGAGAAACAGTCTCATACATTTCAGCAAAACTAGTAGAAAACTCAAACTTGTGAGGACAACGTAACTGTCATCTATGATACTGTCACCTCTCCAGCCTTCTATTATTGAGTTTTATTTTAGTTCAGGTTTCAAAGTTTTAACATTATTCAATAGCCATTAACCAAGAAACTACAGTAACTAGAAGTATCTACTTTGAAACAGATCTTGTTTTATTAATGCAAAGTGACAAAAACAGCTACAGACTGAGGTGGGATACTTTTCATTAGTTATGATTTACATCTGGCCAAGATTTTTTTTATTTTTAGAGATTTCTTCACCACCCACAAAACGATGGAAAACACAAGCTTGTATTTCAGTGTTTGTCAAAAGAGATGGGAGAGAAGCTGAAATGACAACCTTGCAAATTAGTCAGAAACTTTCACTGTCTTCTTGTAAATATTACTAAATTAGTGTACACACATATACACTGACGACTAGTTTTTATGGCAACAAAAGCCTCCCTGAACAATTCAATCACCTAGCAACCAATAAGGAAATTATGTATAGGTTAAACACAGTCACAGAAAAAAATGGGACTCAAAAATTCTGATTTTAACACCTAAATCCTGTTTTCTTCCTTTAAGCTTTAAGCATATTCAGGTATGTAACTACAACCTTTACTCTTCAAAACTGTTGGACAAACTTCAGTAAGCATGAATCTACCAGTTCAGATGAAAGGAAGATCAAAGCTGCATTCTCATATGGACTCTCCGCTCTGATATGATCATGTAAAAAAGCACTGAAAACAGCTTGTGAGGAGGAACTGTGCAACAAGGACAGTAACTACAGATCTTTCTAAACTACTAGCCCAACTTCAAAAGAACTGTTGTATACTAATCCGATGCATGACATCTTTCACACAGGTTGACTACAATTCCTGTTAGCATGGACTGACATACTTCAACTCATGACAACTACAACCATGGATATAAAAAATTAATTACCCTATACGAGATCCTTGACGGGCTTCTTCAGATCTGCTAAATCCCTGCCACAAAGTGGAAGGCAAATGCCAGAGAATTTGTTCTGAAAGTCCCGCTATGTCAAGAATCATTTCAGAACACACTGTCACAGAAATCCTTGAAAGATTACGATTCCTCTTCTAGAGAAGCGTTCCTTGTCACTTCCAAATACAGCAGTTTGCCTCCAGACACTATTTCCCCCCTCTTTCCTTTCCTTTTATAACTAAACTTTCTCAACAGGTGGCACTGGAAGATTGAAATGCCTTAACACCATGCTCAGTACCTCATGTATTGACTGGCTTCACATGGAAACAGAATGGGAAACAAACAGTTGCATAACATTAACAGATAAAAGACAGAACAGCCCAAGAACTGGTAAACACAACAAAGACACAGACAAAAGGAACCCAAGGAATATATTTGTATTAAAAAAAAAAAAGAAAAAAAAAATACTGCCGAAAAGAGAGCATCGGCATATTCAAAAGGAATCAAACTGATGGACTACACACCCATCTACCAAATGATACTAAAAGAGTCAGACATGGAGCTTTCAACAATCCTTAATACAAGAAGTGTGGGTGCTGGCAGAGTACAACTGCACTGAACCGCACAAAGCATCCAGAGCCACCTCCCTCCTGTAAGTACCATCTCCTGTTGCTGCTGCTAGACATAGATACAGACTATGCTCTGATCCAGTAAGGCATTATTTACGTTCTTTCTGCATTCTCCAGAATGCATGGACATCTTTAAAGAGAGATCTGGCTGGTACTTAAGCAATTGAATGTCGAATTTTTTATAGCCTCATGCTGACCTGCTGACTCTTTACAGTCTCTCAGGTCTCTATATTGGGCTTTTCCATTCACCCAAGAGAGACTCGTTACCCTAAAGTCTGGAGTTTTTGTGTGCCTGTGGTTTTTCTGGAAGGTTGTTTTGTTGTTGTGGTGGGGTTTTTTTTGTTTGGTTGGGTTTTGTTTGTGTTTGGTTTTGGTTTGGTTTTGTTTTTTCCTGACCACAGTGACCACAGTCTGTCTAGACTCCTACTAGAAGAACTGTATTCAACAGTAAATGCTTAAGAGTAGGCAGGTGAAAGATGCTACACATGCCTGTTTCTCTGGTCTTGGTCTTCTGGTCCAAATGAAAAAAAACTGATAAAATGAGATTCTCTCCTGCCACTGGTAGAAAGAATTTATCTTCCATAGTGACTTCACTTACCAAAGAGTGATAATAGCCCAATGTGCAAGTTAACAGATTTTATTCAACAAGTAGAAGCAGCAGGTACCTACTCCACTAAAAGAATCCAGAATAGTGGGTTGCCCTTTTATCTAAGACCTACCCACATGGAAAATTCTGAGCTCTTATCAGATTGGGCTCCATGAGAGCTGCAGAAACTGAAGAGTGGTAGAATGTCCTGGTAGTCACACAGGCAATTCCAGGATGTTGAACTAAGGCAGCTGTCAAGAGAAGCAGGAGTTGCTTCTTCATTCAGCCCTTCCCATACGATATTTTGAGAAAGACCAAAGAGCAAGGCTGACCCTGAGCTATGGGAATTCCTGTTTCATAGCTTTCTTCTTCTTGACAAAGGTTCATTCTCCTTTACAAGAAAGTATATTGACTGATAGGTGTATCTCTGCTATGTCTTGTGGGTAGAACCAATAGATTTGGTGCCTTCTGAGCCACAAGTCACTAATATGTTTCCTGAAATACAAACAAAGCTTCCCATATTCTCTTTCCATTGTACCAATCCAGGATAGAAGTCAACTGAGCCTTTACCAATCCTTCTTGTGCCTTCCCTTAGATTAAGGGGAGTCTTTAAAAAGTTAGCTTCCCTCTTTCCTACCTCTGCCTTTCTTACCCAACAAGCTACAGCTGTTCTCCTAAGGAAGTCCCAAGCCTTTCCCAAGTGTGGCCATCTTCCTGGAGCACAGCATTATCTCTCAACACCCTTTGCTATTTGAGATGTCCTGGATGTTTAAAGAAAATTGCAGTACTTAGGCAGGCCTGAACTGGGTTACAGTCTTGTTACCCTGATGGGAACTGCCATGTTGAAAGTCTGCTAAAAGCATGCTAACATACACAGGAGACTACAACTACAATTTAATTTGTTAGCATATTGCATAAGCTGTCAGAACAATTGTACACTGTAGTGGTGGTTTTTGTTGTGTGGGGGATTTTTTTGTTTGGTTTTTTTCCAGCTCTACCTATGGGTTCCCTCCTGTTACAGTAACTTGCCATGGATATTTTTCTCCACCTGCTGGAGAAACAAATACTTGAAGACTGAGACAGCTACATTCTTCACAGACAAATCAATTTCTGTGGCTTAACAAATTACTGTGGTGAACTGCCATAGCTATCTATGTTTACACTCTCAGCCAAGAAGGAAGACAGTGCAACTCTGTTAAACTCATCATGAAATAAGACATCCATAAATCCATGCGTCCAAATGGGATGCACCCACAGGTGCCGAGGGAGCTGGCTGCACTCATTGCCAGGCCACCCTCCATCATCTTTGCTAAGTCATGGGGAATGGGAGAGGTGCCTGAGGACTGGAGGAAAGCAAATGTCACTCCGGTCTTCAAAAAGGGCAACAAGGAGGACCCGGGTAACTATAGACCAGTCAGCCTCACCTCCATCCCTGGGAAAGTGATGGAACAACTTATCCTTGGTGCCATCTCAAGGCATATCAAGAATAAGAGGGTCATTAGGGGCAGTCAACATGGGTTCACCAAGGGGAAGTCACGCTTGACCAACCTCATAGCCTTTTATGAGGACATAACGAGGTGGACAGATGATGGCAAAGCAGTGGATGTGGTCTATCTTGATTTCAGCAAAGCATTTGACACAGTCTCCCACAGCATCCTCACTGCTAAACTGAGAAAGTGTGGTCTGGACAATCAGGCTGGAGAGTTGGGCAGGGAGAAATTTAATGAAATATAACGAGGGAACAATCTGTTAGAGAGCAGTGTAGGGGAAAGGGACCTGGGGGTCCTGGTGGACAGCAGGATGACCATGAGCCAGCACTGTGCCCTTGTGGCCAAGAAGGCCAATGGCATCCTGGGGTGTATTAGAAGGGGGGTGGTTAGTAGGTCGAGAGAGGTTCTCCTCCCCCTCTATTCTGCCCTGGTGAGACTGCATCTGGATTATTGTGCCCAGTTCTGGGCCCTTCAGTTCAAGAAGGACAGGGAACTGCTGGAGAGAGTCCAGCGCGGAGCAACAAAGATGATTAAGGGAGTGGAGCATCTCCCTTATGAGGAAAGGCTGAGGGAGCTGGGTCTCTTTAGTTTGGAGGAGACTGAGGGGAGACCTCATTAATGTTTATAAATATGTAAAGGGTGAGCATCACGAGGATGGAACCAGGCTCTTCTCGGTGACAACCAATGATAAGACATGGGGTAATGGGTGCAAACTGGAACACAGGAGGTTCCACATAAATATGAGAAGAAACTTCTTCACAGTGGGGGTGACAGACACTGGAACAGGCTGCCCAGGGAGGCTGGGGAGTCTCCTTCTCTGGAGACATTCAAAACCTGCCTGGACACCTTCCTGTGTAGCCTCATCTGGGTGTTCCTGCTCCGGCAGGGGGATTGGACTAGATGATCTTTCAAGGTCCCTTCCAATCCCTAACATTCTGTGATTGTGAACTGTATCATTTCCTATTTGCTTTGATCTAGAAATGGACACAAAGTGGTGCAACTCCACTGGCATATGTCAGGATGTTAAGCCACAGTATTATGATTTGCATGCTTAAGTTCCTAGTGTGTTTCCATTTCTTCCACTGGAGAAAATAAAATTCATTGTCTAGACAGACATGGAAGAAGGTTATGAGGAAAGAAAAACTTACTTGGAAAGGAGAGATAAAGTTCATTTCCCTCCATCCTCTGTCTTTTCAAAACGAAATATCAGACTTGAATTCAAAACCAACTGCGAAACTGGCATTCAGGCATATTTTGGGAATATTTGGGAAAACTTAGCAACCACGCTTCTCAGCTATTGAAATAGTTTTAAACAACTCACTTGAAATTGGATTATTCTCTCCTGGGAAAGGCACAAATACATTCTCTCAGTGTCTTTAAGGTAAAATGCACATTTATGGAGCTGTGATACTGGATCATCTGCATCCAATAACGCTGTTTGTTTATCTACTTTTCGAATTATCTGTGAATAAAAATCGTACATACATATATTTTAGGCAACTTCTGTACTTCATTATATTGGAGATTATACACATACTGTTAGTAAAGGAAGTGAAAGGTCATTTATTTTTAATTTCCATGCCTCCTGTTTTAATACCAACATTAGATTCATAATTCTCAATGCTTTTGAAACAAGAGAACAACACTGAAGTGACAGATAGTAGTACAGCATCAATGTGCTGCCTGCATATATATTTTATCTTTTTTGCTGTAAGAGTGAGGAGAAAAACTTGAAGCTTCAGCAAAATCTACTTTTGTTCCATTTCCTGGTACAAAAGAGCAGCAGATCAAGTATTAGTAAGACTTCTACAGAAGCTTCCACCATTGACAGCATCAACAACATTCTGTAGCAGACTGATTGTTGAACAAAAACAGCTGAAAATAAGGATTAACTTTAAAGGTATCGAGATGTCCTTAAGTACAGTTTTGCAAAGACAACAATCATAGCATATGTTAATAATAGTTGGTCACTAAGTATTACTTCAAGACAAATGCAAAGAACAATTGTTCTTTATATCTGGCAGTTCAGCGAAAAAATATCTGCTGACTTAATTCAGAGCTGTTACACTAATTTAATTTTTAAAATTAAAAAAAATTATTCCCTTACAGACAGTGGAAATCTGTAGCTTAGAATTTTAACTCAACTTCTAGAAAAAAGTTTAGTACTTCGATTTATGCAACATCAGCAGAAGCAGCAGCCAAAATGCTACAAGATTTCTAAGCTGACAATCAGAAAGCCAACCATGTCCTCTGGGATTTCTAATTATAATAAATGGCATTATTAACAATATAAGTTTCAAGGTTAACTTGTTTCTTCAAAGTTCTTTGCATTAACCTATAAAATGTCTGCGAGTTGCCTTTCAATCACATCACCTTCAATCAGTCTTGGAAGGCAGCATGATAAATGTTCCCAATAGCAAACAAACCAGGAACCTTTAGCCTAATTTGTTTTAATCTATTTCTACCTACAAATAAGGTTTCTGGGGATGGCATCTCTTTTATGCAATAAGAAAATATTAACATGAAGCCCACAAAAAAAGTGAGATCCTCTTACTTAATTTCATGTGCACTGAACCAGATCAGTAGTAACCAGGTCTGGATTTTTCCATCAAATATTGTGACTTAAAAAAAAAAAAAAAATCTTCAAATTATCATTTTATACCACTTACTGGAGCAGGCTATTTTTTAGCCAAGTTTGATACTGGAAGAGAAATTCTCATTACAGTCCTAGTAAAATAAGTCTGGGAAGGGGAACAAAAACATGCCTGCAGGTAAGGCTGGCTTTACATGGGTGCACTGTAAAAATTGTTTTTAGTTAGAAGTGGAATTAGCAAAGCCCTGTATGAAATTCATAGTGGGCTGACAAACCACAATTTCACAGAAGACCTCATATGAAGCAGTGTTTCTTGTCAGTCACATATAATTCCACTTAGGCTGACATTAAATGCATAAAACAGGAGGAAAAAAAAAATCTATAATTATACTTTAATTACATTTATAAAAAATGCAATACTTATTTAAAAAATTACTGTGTACTCAGCAATTTTGTTGTTGTTGTTCGCAAACCTTAATTGGTTATAATAAATTTTTTATCTCTGACAAAGACAAGGGCTGAAATTGTCTTTTTCAAAAAAAAAAAGTTATTTCAAAGGCTTTCCCAATGTTCCATATTTAAAACAGACAGTATTAATAAGTGTCCAAAATGCTTTTGCCAGCTGATATTGGTATTACATATCCTTAGGAGGACACAGAATTGCTTTGAGATTCAAATGAACATCACACTTAATGCTGTGCTGAACTCAACAAATGGAATAGTCCTACTGGCTGCAAGGACTTTATTCGCCTATTGAATACCAATATTGAAGTATCTTGCTACACTGAGACCTACGTTACTGTTTTTAAAAGACATTTTCTTAAGGACAGCTTGCAGATTAACCTACTTTGGCAGGTTTGAATTCTCAAAAATCCCCTATGCTTATTCTACAGCTGTTCTTTGCTTACAGAATAAACCTGCAGATACAAAAATACGCTTTTATTAAAATGAATGCCATTTTCTATTTAAAACATGTATTACCAAAGGGAAACACACAAAGCCAAAAACTGCAAACAATGCAAACCCAAGTATGCAAATACATTAAGTAGCCATCTACAAATTAATTACAGCATTGGAGAAATTAAACTGTACCAGTCTTGGGAGTGCCATGCCAGTAACTGAGCATACAAGTTTCACAGTCTGCCCATAATGAATGTATCCGTCTCTCACTGTGAATTCTTCTCCTTCTGATTCATCATCGTCCACTGCATGAAACAGGTATTTTCACATTATTTGTTTTAATCGCTGTTTTCCTCGATAGGAGGAACATTTAACATCACACTATTGCATCAAACATACACTCAGTAACAAAACAAATCTGCATATGGGCAATTAATATGGAGGAAAAAATGCAGGACTTTTTTTTTGTGGGGATGGAGGGAGGGAGAGAGGTGAAAAAAAAATTTACTTTTTTTACTTACAGAGGTGAATGTAAAACGCTCCCCACTGTTGTGAACTGGCATGGAAATTACCACCTTCTACGTGCAAATATCGGGTGCTAACTGTTTGGGATCGAAGTCTATTAAATAGTGCCACTTTTGTCCCTGATGCAATACATACTGCAAGGAACACATACAGACTTGAGATTATAAAATTACTTCATTATTACATAGAAAAGTAACAAAAAGTCATAAATACAGTAAAATAAATTGATGAATACTGGAAATCAAGAGACAATTCTCAACTATTAGTTAATTTAGAAAATATTATATTTGTGACAGACCAAAAATAATCACAAAATTACAAGTGGGATAACATACAGAGTGGCTGTTCTCCAAAGGCATGCTAGTTCACAGAATTTTGCCACTTAGCCAAACGGCAGGTGCTTGCTAGCTAACAACTCCTCCTGTTCACAGTTCTCCAAAAAACAATTACTTGAGAAGCTTTAGCTTGCCCGTGTAAAGTACTTAAACAACTTTCAGTGATCTTTTGAAGTATACAGAAAAATTATTCTTACCAATCACAATGAATTGAAAGGAAGACAGACATAACTGTGTAAAAAATAACCATGCAACTTGAAATTTTCTCAGATCTGAACTTACTTATCATTCAAGAGACAAATACCAAGTCTGCTCCCCTAAAAAAATAATCAGCAGCTAGCATTTTGCCATCAAAACTGGCATGTTTCTTTCACTTGATTCATATTTACTATCGAAGAATGCTTGGTTCATATTCACTGTCCATCAAAACTATCTGTCTGAATACAAAGTCAACAGCGCATACTCTGAGCCCATGGGCGTGAACTGCACAGCAACAGACTGCCTTTAGTCATGCCCCGAGATCCACATTCCATAGGTGAATGGGTTCCAGCCCAACACAGATGGAAGAGCCTTTTAAAGCACTAGTGAAGAGAGAGAGAAAAACAAAAACAAAAAGGGTATCTCTTGAGGTGCTCCAGTGGTACACAGGCAAAAACTTTGGAGGAAAACCAAAAACGCTCCCAATTATACATTAGCACCAGAGATATCTTTAGTTGAAAAACACGGTAAGCAAATAAATCTTGGTGAAATAGCACCATACAGATTTCTTAACCAATTACTTTAAAAGAACCATGCAAAACATATTAAAAATAAAAACAACATGAAAATGGCATGAGACAGTAAGAAGGTGGCTGTGATGTGACAAAGTGCAGTTTTGATAACATGAGGCTACTCATTTATCACAATCTAAAAGCTATCTCTTTGATACTGATCACAACATCCTAAGCACCAGATCGTTGCAGCTTAAGAGATCTAACAGCTTAGAGAGCCGAGGCAGAGCATTCTTTATGCATTTGTCTACAAGGATTAATTCCTCAGAATAAAGTGGGTTTGGTGGACCTTTTATATTTTCTCAATAATTAACTGTGACTGCATAAAACTCAGTGTAATCCAGCTATATTGGAATACTTTAAAATACACTGATGTTTACAGTTCTAAAATACGTTATGAAAAATAGAAATTGAAAATTTCATTGTATTTGCTTTGTAGTCAGACCTCAGAATACGGAAGAAAAAATTAGCAGGAAGGAAAATCAATTGCTACATAAAGAAAAGAACTGTAAAATACTTACAGTCTGCATTTTTCAGTGACTGTTTCTTTTTAGAAGGTTTGGAGATGACTTTGATCCGTTTACTGAGGAACACACCAATGTCGTCGCTATTGCCATAGAACATTTTTACCGATAACATGAAGTGCTTTCTCTTGTCTGAGTCTGATATGTATAATGTTTTGGCAGTGCAATAATTCTGTAGGTGAAAACAAACTGTTGTTTCTTCTTTCAAGTCAACCCAGTTCAAGAAACTATGTATATTTAATTATGAACAAAATAGGAAAACTGATGCAATAATTTCTAAAACAGATCAGAAACTGCTTTTTCCCTCTCTTCCATGTGGATATCTTTTATGATTACTGTTCAGCTTTGTGAAGCATCTGACTTCAGTACCTTAGCATCTTTCTAAAGACCTTTACCAGTACTTGAAAACAAACAATTAGCTTTGACACAGTTATAGGCTCTATCTCTGAGTGGTTAAGAGCACTCCTAAAATTACATTTGAGTACAGCTATACAGGCAGTGCACTGGATGCACACAAGAGGCTGCCTGGGCAGAAAATGTGCTGAGCCAAACTTTGAAAGGATGTTGTGAGGTGATCGGGTTTTGAAGCAACAGAAAGCTACTTTTGGCTAAATGTTTATGCTAGGTGACAACAGGAGCTTAAAAAAAATCTTAAAGAGAATTTTGATTATTCTTTTCCTATTCAGCAACATACGAAGCATTTCTAAGTAGACTGTGCTGGAAATACTAGGTAGCTATAATATAGTGCTTAACAGAACAACCAGCTAAAATGAGCACTCAAGCTGCCAGTTCTATTCCAACTGTTTAAGTCAACATTTCTTAAAAGAAATCATACAGCAATTTGTATCACTGTAGAATATAATCTACTAAGTTTATGAAGACACTATTTTATTTCTATTTTTATGCAAGGAGACTTAAAGACCACTTCTAGCAGCAGATGTTCAGATACCTCCTTGATGAGATTATTGATTCATGCAAGCCAGAGAGAGGAACAGAGTCTGGGCCAGAAACCTTACTTGAGTTAAACATAGGTTGTTCGGTAGGCATCAAACAGGCTACTGACTCTGAATCAACAACCTATGAATGAAAGGTTAGTACCCTGCTATGATCCCATGAGCCAAATCCACCTCATTCAATTGTCCTACATGTCTTGGAGGGATTTTTAAAACCACGTGTGGTGCTACAGTGCAATGACATATCAAAAATATCCAAGGGTATTCTTTGAAATATGCACCATGTAGCTATAATATCCTTTGCAGTAATCTGGGTGGTTTATTATAATTCTTCTACCTTTCCTTCCAAGTTCAGCTGCTGCATTTCTTGGTCACTGTTTCCTATTCCAATGAAGGCGCAAGGTTGTGACTCTTGCTCAGTGCAGCCATCCCGTTCCATTTGCTCTTTTTTTTTCTTCCATCCACTGCCCATAAGATACACACATGGAGGAGGACAAAAGAACCTGAAAATGAAAAATACATTATAAGATTACGTACATCTTTCATGAAAATTCTTGAGACAGAAACTGTTGTGTACCCAAAGCTTTCTCAGTCCTTTCACACTTTGCATTCGGTTTATACATTCACATCCTTCATTTGCCTTGAAGATTTTCTAAAATGCGTATGAAAAAAAAGAGAAAAAGGAAAATCAGCATTAGATGCACTGTCACTGAGTATCTTTCCAGTTCAATATATGATGGTAACAGTCTGCATCTCTATAAAACAAAAATTCTTTCTACCCTTACACAGAAGAGATTCTCAAAGAAAGTAAAAAGGCCTAGAAAGTGATGACAGTGTTTTGCTTTTGTAGATGCTTGACATGATGGAGTGATTAATACACACAGAACAGTTCTACAAACTAATTTAATGGACGACTGCTGACTACAATTCCTAAACATTTAGTGTTTCATCATTAGTAAGGAAGTAGTCTATTCCATCGAAGCATAAATCTCTTTTCAGCTTTTAAATGGAACAGTGGATTTTACATCTTCACCAGTAACGGTAAAAGATATGATCTGATCTTCAGCAGCACTAATAAAATCAGTCTAGATGCTACTTACAGCATCACGTCCAAAATTAAATGCAGCATTTTAATGCAATGTATTGAAGTTTCTGCAAATTGTTAAAATGCAAATCCTAATCACTTTCAGTTTTATTTTAGCCAACAGTTTCAGCGTTTTATCATCATTTAGTTACGGTCAAAGTGAAAAAAGCAGAATGAGTACATCTGGTTGTGAGGTCAGGGGTTAGGATGGCACGAAGGGAGAGGATAACGGAAAATGTTTTAATTATTCTGTTTATTTCGAATTGGAGAGTAGTGCTTAACTTGGCACTTCTGAAATCCAAAGATGACTCCTACCTTATACAGGTAGGTAAGTAGGACAACTGAATTAATGGATTGTTTCTATTAAACACCATATAAACCTCAATTGATGGAAGTCAGCTTTAGCATGAAAATCAAGTCTAATATACTTCTTTATCTCACCTATTCAGCAAAATTACCTTTATTAAACAGATATAAAATGCTCTTCTAAGTAACAGAATTCTTAATAAATGAAACCAAAGTCCTCAGTTAATAATCACATAATACAATGTAAATATTAAGAATGCAAAGATTTGTAATATTTTCAGTCAATGCACACAATTGATATATAATCTTTGTTAGAGGAAAAAAAACACACCAACCAAATTAAGTTTTACTGCAATTCAAAATGTCTCAGTGGTTACAATAATGAGCAAAAATTATCAAGAATTCCACAGTGAAAATTTTTCACTTTATTTTGCTCTTTAAAACACAACAAAACTGATGAGTTACAAACACACATACGGCTTAAATATCTATGAATGTCTTTCAGAAGTACCGTGCTCTGGTTTGAAAAAAGATCACTTCACAAAAGAGAATCTGCAGAAAGTAGCTCGCTACATGACATCAAAAGATCTGCATGTTTGAGAAGTCCATTAAAAATTAATTTGTGAAACTGCTCCTACAGATTGCGTTTTAAACTTCATAATTCTAAACAAATAGAAACAAATGCTCTGTTTTCTCCATTATGATAATCCATTTCAGCAAAGACTTATCACAGTAATTATTTGCTCTTTTTATTGCCTTCACACTGTCCTGAAGCATAGAAATTTTGATAAACGTGGAATTATGAATTAACAGAAAGACACTTGTAGAAGCAAACTACACACAGTTTAACAACTTACACTTTTTCATGTGCTTATTAGATCAGTTTTAACTATTTATATTTTATTCCTTGGGGTAACTATGGGTCATATGAAGGCTGTGGAATTTTTTTCTTCCAATTGAAAATGCAGAACACAGAGAACCAAGGCAACAGGTAGAAACATGGCAATTTGCAAAGCAGATGTTTCCTGATGGAACTGTCAAGTTGAAAAACTACACAATAAACCAGCTCAAAAAGAAAATTTAACACTTTCACAGAAGCCACACAAGAGAATACTTCCACTAGCCCAGCCACAAATCATAAATTTGAAATTTATAGTTATCTGATATTAGAATGGGTTATTGTAACTTTATTGCTGTAAGAATAGATGTTCTAAAATTTGAAAATCACAATGAATAGAAAGAGTAAGCAGCAATAAATGTTATCAAACAGCACACAGTGTGTATCCCCTTTTTGCTTGCTATTATGCCTTTTGCTTCTTATCTTCTGCTACCTGACCTCTGTTCCAGCTTTTTTCATGAAGATGCTGGATGGTGCAGTAGGGGTATATTTAAGAACACCATGAGTTTCTGTTACACGCCAATTAAATCCTCCCTTTCCTACTACAAATTTTTGATCTCAGAAAAAGGAATACATTTCCTACTTTTCAATTGCGTTTATGTCAAACAGCACAGATGACATGACCCAATTCCCTCAAATGCATCTCTATTCTAAAGGAAAAATGATCTTAAGAGGACTTCCATTCATGAGGGAGACAGTGCAATGACAATGGCCAAGATCATAGAATTCCTATAAAGTACAAGGCGTATATTTGCTTTCTACATGACAAATCTAATTTATATGCTCTATATCATCCCACATCTAGATGTAAATACAACAATTGTTGTTAAAAATCTATTCTGAGGCTCATCTACTGGTTGCTGCAACTTTCAGCCTGTTTTAAGAAAACAGAAAACTGAAACAAAGCAAGAAATAACAGCTTTAGCACTACACTGAGAAAATTTCTACTGCAGACAATTGTGATGACATTTAAAAAATATAGACATATACACAGATATCTATGTGCGCGGGAAGGAAGCAAGAGGATAAGAAAGAGTCACATTTTTATTAGACTGGCAAGGGGTCAAGAGAGGGTGACGATCCTGCACAAGGACTGTTTAGGAGACCTACTCTACTCTGGCATCCCAGATAGAGGAAATATGATGGGGATTCTCCATGAATAATACTTTTCAAATGGGGGTTATGAACAAACTCCAAGGTTAAGAAATGCAAGGTTTTTGGGAAGAAACTTGAAGTAACAGATGCATTAATTCAAGAGTTGGTCTTCTGGAAACGAACTCAGACTGCCAGAAAAAGCACATCGTACTTCTAGTCAGCTTCTGGCCTCTCCAACTTGAATGACAATACATGATCCTTTCAGTGTTCATGGATGTATCCCACTAATTTTCTTTTCAACAATTATAAGGTATGTCCAGTAAAGAAATTATACAAAGACTAGAAACTAATATCAGCCTATATTAATGGAGCACACTTTGCAAGAAAAGCAACCAAACTCCTTGTATTCCAAGTAGGTATAACACCATAAAGCAACCATCACACATTTACCTTTCTTCCTCATGTACTCTTTTGTATTTATCTTACTGGTTAGAACACAAGAAAAAAAATCCCAAACTTTTCTCATATGCTGTTTCATTCCAGCTTTATTCCAAATGAATATTCCTTTGAATAACTATGGCCACTAGATGGCAATAAAGACCTTTAAAAAGCAAGTTTTAACTCATTGATGAACACAAGCCACAACAATTAAAGCACTCTTTTTAAATTAGAATTAGAAAAACCTTGGGAAACTATGCTTTACTGAACAAGGAAAGCAACTTTGAAGCCGAGACAAATTTAAGTTTGGTTAAAACAAAGAGTCTGGACATTCACAATCCGAATAGATTTTCTTATCTGTCAACCTCTTACCTTTCAGATACAGACAAGTACAGTCCAGAGGCTTTTTACTTCATATTTACAATCCCAAGAACTCGTGTATAGAATACATTAACTACACATTTTCCTATCCAATATAGTGCAAGTATACCAGGAGTATCCTCATATTTACAATTTTCACAGAGGATTAGAGAAAATGTTTTTGAAATGTATAAAATAACTGCTGGAAACAGGTTCTCTCATTAACAAAACATTTCCAACATAAATAGCAATGTAAATGTTTATGTGAGAGCCTGGCTTTCATATAACTATAAAGAGGAAAAGAGAAAAAGAAAACCACCTCCCCAGAATAAATAAAGTAATTTAGGTAATTTCCAGTATTACTGATGAGAAATAAGGTAGGACAATATTTGGTGGAACAAATGAAAACGTGCTTCCTTCGACCTTTGATTTACATGGCCTACCTCTCCTTTTTTTGTTAACCACAAAACTAAAGTAAGACTGAGTAGGAGGCAAAAATTCTTCTGAAGTGTTCATCTGACCTATAGTAAAAAGAAAATTATGTTGGAAGGAAAAGTAGCTGTCTGGTTCTTCTGAGCTTGTTCAGAACTTTCAGTGTAAGATGTAGTGGTAGAAAATCATGTAGCATGTAATTTCCTCACTGGATTTATACCATATTCTCTTAACATCTCTTCTTTATGTCATGAGCAGACTGACGATTCCTTGCTGAATGAGCAGTAAAACAACACAGGACATTCTTCCGTGAGGTAAACACCTAGCAACTTGATCTAAAAACCACATGAGATCTGTAGGAATCAACTCTGTGAGCTCTTTCATTACTGGAAGTAAAACGACCAGGAATGTCTTTCCTGGACAAAACTTATTCCACACTTGTTAAAGCAGCATGATGAGATACAGATTCAGTGCTTCCCACTTGCTGATAAAAAGCACAGTGACTGAGCCAGGTAACATTCTGGGATACAAGGTCTCTGCAAATACTTCATGTATTTAACATATCCCTACAACATTTTGGTGTGGACTCCTGTTTTCTCAGAAGAGGCTCTCTGTGATGCTCCTATGCTCCCAGAATTTGTGATCAGTGTAATTAAAATGATGAGCAGTTTAAATGACACTGACATTGGGACTGATATTAGCCAGGAAAGATCAGAGAATCAATCTCCAAAAAGTAAAGGGCATCCCCATAGTGCTTTGTTATACTATAACTTCACAGGCCACTCAAGTGAGGAAAGACCATAGTATTGCCAACATCATCTTAGATTCCAGGCTCAGTAGCTCAGTACAGCAGAGGAAAGCTGTTATTCATCTGTTTCATCAGACCAACTGGAAACTGAGCATTTTTCCATGGCAAGAAAAACAAGCTGAGAATTGTCTAAGGATGCTCCCCTTTAATCCAAATGACTTGAAGGAAAGATAATTTCTAGTGGTTTATGAGTCTTGACTGCAACAACAAAGTCAAATAGGTTGTGTCTTTGGCACAACTTGGAATATTGTTTTAATTCAGACAATCACCAAAGAAGAGAACAATATTCCTTCGGTCAACCCAGGCCAATCAATACAGAGAAAACGGGGTACTTCAAGTAGAGAAGTTACCCTTACTGAATGTGCCAGGAAGCAAAGAGTAGAAAGTAAAATAAGAACTGGCTCATGTCATTGCTACCTTGTTCTGATGCATTCAATGCTCTTTTCAAACCACAGACTTCTGTTCACAAAGGTTTGCTTTGTCAAATCATCCAGGTCACCCCTGTGTTCCTCTTACAGAAGTCTTTGCCTTCATGAGGATTTAGAGGTGTCTACCAACTGCTTTGCTTTATGTTCAAGGCAACACTAGCAGGAAATGTTTCTTTTGTACCTGCTGGTCAATTCTGAGTCGGTCAAGGCACAAGGTGTGTTTGTCAATTACCAGCATTTGTTTTGAGCATGAAACTACTGGGCAGTCTTCTTTCCTTCTTAGGAGCTGAAAGAACTAACAGCATCCACTAAAGAATTCAATAGAACAACAAACAAATGAAAAAACATTAAGTGCTGGAGTGCTAAGGATGAAGTAGTGGAGCCATGGGGTAAGCCCTGGAAAAGGCCATGCTCTCAGTAACAAGAGCATCAACCAGAGGGCAGGCACACTCTGTTCGGTAAATGGAAATACTTGAGCAGAAATTAGAGGAGCTCCTTCACTAACAGCCATAAAACAAGCGGCAGCTAGAACATTCTCAGGCTAATCAGTAGTGATAATGTTTAAACTCAGAACAGCATGTAATCCACAAATACCAATCTGGCTCACAGTCGTTGATAAACTATGCCCTGGAATCAAAAACACTTCAGTCCTCTAAACTGTTGAGTGTTCACACTGTTCAGGTTCCGAAGAGAGAATTCTCAGTGAACGGTAAACATGGAAAAAATACAAGCAGCACAAGCCAAACACCCACACTCATCAGGACTAAGCATCACCTGAGTTGCTTTCAGTTGAATGCCTTTGAAAGGTGACAGCCATCTAACAGGAAACATGAGGCAAAAAGTCTTAAATTTAACTGAAGTCCACCCAGCTTACCTCCTGGTTTCTTTGTTAAACTAAACAACTTCAATATTGGGAAGAGCCAGACTGAGAAGAAGAGTCCACTCAAAAAAGAAAGAAGCCTCATTTCCTTACTGTTATTTAAGAACAAGTATCAAGAATAAACTCCAATTAACCCAGAAAGTCCCCATCCACGTGGCAACAACCTGCAATTGTGTTTCTGTGAGGCCTATTTAAACCAGGCCACACTACGTGACATCTGCACCATCTACAGTGAGTTTTCAACAGAGTATTTCACCATCTACTAAGCCTCATCAAAACACTGAAAGGTAGTTATTGTGCTTTTAATTATGCCATGCAAAGTTTATTAATGATAAATATTTTCCATGAACTTACAACAAACAATGTTTAAAGACTGGAACGAAAGGTGGAAGTTTGTTTAGGGCTTTTTAGGTTTCATATTTACTTGAAAGACGTCAAATTTAAGAAATAATTCCTTTTGTAACTTGAATTCTTAGTTACAAAGACAGGGCAATTTAACTTACTCTTTATGGATCAAAAATTAGCCATAATATATCCATGCCATAAAGAAGTCCCATGGAAAACATGAAATTTCTCCATAAAAACAGGTGTGAAATAGGTTTCTGTCTATAAAGCAGGTGTATGCCAAACAGCTCACTTCAGAAATTATATTTAATGTAAAAGTGGCTAAAACTTGATTGACCAGTCGCATAAAGCAATCCCAAAGCGTTACTGATTTTGCGATCAACCAAGAGGCATGTTCTGCTATGAATAGAACAGAAGCAATTAAACAAAACTCAAAAAAAAAAAGCCGATTCATCATTCAGTTTCACTGAGTACCTGAGGGCACACATGGATCCAAGGACTTAATAACTGGCTTTTTCCTTTACGCTGATAACAACAACGAGGCCTGTTATCTAGTGGAGTGCCTCAAGGGTCAGTTCTGGGACCAATACTGTTCAATATATTCATCAATGACTTGGATGAGGGAATTGAGTGTACTATCAGCAAGTTTGCTGATGACACCAAGCTGGGAGGAGTGGCTGACAGGCCAGAGGGCTGTGCTGCCATCCAGCGAGATCTGGACAGGCTAGAGAGTTGGGCGGGGAAAAATTTAATGAAATATAACAAGGGAAAATGTAGAGTCTTGCATCTGGGCAGGAACAACCCCAGGTTCCAGTATAGGTTGGGGAATGACCTATTAGAGAGCAGTGTAGGGGAAAGGGACCTGGGGGTCCTGGTGGACAGCAGGATGACCATGAGCCAGCACTGTGCCCTTGTGGCCAAGAAGGCCAGTGGCATCCTGGGGTGTATTAGAAGGGGGGTGGTTAGTAGGTCGAGAGAGGTTCTCCTTCCCCTCTACTCTGCCCTGGTGAGACCTCATCTGGAATATTGTGTCCAGTTCTGGGCCCCTCAGTTCAAGAAGGACAGGGAACTGCTGGAGAGAGTCCAGCGCAGGGCCACAAAGATGATGAAGGGAGTAGAGCATCTCCCTTATGAGGAAAGGCTGAGGGAGCTGGGTCTCTTTAGCTTGGAGAAGAGGAGACTGAGGGGTGACCTCATCAATGTTTATAAATATATAAAGGGTGGGTGTCACGAGGATGGAGCCAGGCTCTTCTTGGTGACAACCAACAGTAAGACAAGGGGTAATGGGTTCAAGCTGGAACACAAGAGGTTCCACTTAAATTTGAGAAGAAACTTCTTCTCAGTGAGGGTGACAGAACACTGGAACAGGCTGCCCAGGGAGGTTGTGGATTCTCCTTCTCTGGAGACATTCAAAATCCGCCTGGACGCCTTCCTGTGTAACCTCACCTAGGTGTTCCTGCTCTGGCAGGGGGATTGGACTAGATGATCTTTTGAGGTCCCTTCCAATCCCTAACATTCTGTGATTCTGTGATTCTGTGAACAGGACATCATTGCTGATGCTAACAGTCTGGGAACTAACAGAACAGTACCAGAGACAGTCTAAATGGTATATCAAAATGTAAGAAAACCTAAAATACTTTAAATGAAAAAGGACATCTTAGTATGTATGCCAAATTTGCATATCATACCCATACCAGAATGTCAATCATTTCACCACTGTATTATTTAATAACAAAAATCCAACTATTGTCATTCCTACTAGTCTTCTGAGAAGCTCTGAAATTCTCTATACTCATTTGACATGCTTTCATTTTTAAAGAGGTGAATCTGAGATACCTTTCATGAACAAACGCAGCTGTACTGAGACAGGCATCTGAACTGTACCTCACAAAATCTAAAGTGGTAAAAGAACACCCAATTGCAGTTAGCAATAATATCAAGAAATGAGAAACCAATGAGTAGTTTACCAAACATTACCAGTACTTAGGTAGTGTATGTGTCACAGTGACTTTCACAGCATCAAGTGAAGTATACACGCATATTCAAGGCTACAGAAATTTATGGCAATGGTAAGAAATGCACACAGGAGCTTTCAAAAACTGTTAGCAAATAACAGTTCCCTGGAAACACTCAAGGCCAGGCTGGACGGGGCTCTGAGCAATCTGATCTAGTGGCAGATGTCCCTGCTCATTGCAGGGGGGCTGGACTAGATGAGCTTTGAAGGTCCCTTCCAACCCAAACTATTCTATGAACAATTTGAAGCTTTGCCCTGCATTCTTCAGAAGACTTATGTAAGTTTTTCGAACAGTAACAGAACTTTCAAAAATCAAAATTACATACTTTTTTATTTTCTCCCTTCTTTTGATGCAATTTGTTTTACAAAATAATGATATGCAGTACAGCTTTGCAAAATGTTCCTGCCCCCATTAATTGCTCTGGCCCCAGGAGAACAAACTGACTGAAGTTACAGATACACTGTTTAGAAAGACACGTTCTCACCACACTTTCTTATCTGCAGGCACACCCCTCATTTTGTGGGAATAATATGCTTAACTCTGCAGTAATGAGTTAATTACATGTTTTATGTTACAATTTACTGCTAGTAAGGCCATACATTGCAACCCTTTTGCATTTAAGTGTAGAGGTGAGCAGGAGGGCTGTATAGTTACGTAGCAGATAACACACAGCATACTTGTCTGCCTCTGTGCCCTTCCTCTTTCACTGAATTCCCATTTGATTCTCATCAATAACTTCAGAAAGATCTAAAACCCACTTTGAGTAAACAATTCTGTGGAGCTGCAGAACCCAGACGCTGCCCAAAAGAAAGGACTTGAGACACTGGTTAACAGAAAAGACAACACACACTGAAAGACAAGTACTCAGGCACAGAATACTGAAGAACGGTTGAAAATATAGTTTGCATCTCCATGATTCACAGACATCAGGAACTGCGATTTAGATCGGTACCAACAAACTGAGAACTTTGCAGGCTTAATTCTAACATTTCTGTTTTCTAACGCTTTCATACATAAATATGTTAAAATCTCAAATCTCAAAAAACTGTAACACACATAGCAATGTAACAAGACCAGTGGCAAAAGGAAGGTTAAAAGTTCAAAATGATTGAAGTGCTGAATGTGTGGTCTTTTGTGGTGAACAAATATGAATAATCTGAAAACTAAGTAAACACTGCACCATTTATTTTAGTGAAATTTAAGCTAGAAAAGTATAATTTACACTTCAAGAAAATTCTATTCAGTCATGAGAGGCCTAGAAATCTGCATGTGAAGGACCATCCTATTTTCTTCTCTTAGTCATGTAACTGAAACATCACATAGAGAAGGCTGCAGGAAATTCACCTTTGCCTAAAAAGCATTCATCCTCACATCTTCCTGTAGATTCTGTCCCTTGGTAAACTACCTATTATTTTAATTTGGACTGTATTTTTAGAAGAGAATGTTTGTCATAAATATGGTTATGATTGACCTGTCATCCCTTTTAAAGCTATTAGAGATCTGATTCAGAAAAGTATCTTACTGAGGCTAGCAATTTCCCTCTGATATTAATTTGAAATTACTCAGGAAAAGAGTCCTCCACAAACAGTCACCATCAACACGTTGTTTGTGGGAAAGCAAGATGTGTAGTTCCAGCCACCTGGATGATAAAGGAAGATCAATAACAACAGGACCATGCGGATGGTCAAAGAAGAAATAGTACTAACATAATTAGATCACAGCAACTAGTCAAAATATAAAGGGCCTTGGACAGGTTGTGCTGAAGTATGTCTCTCATAATTGTAAAGAGTGATAGCCCAGACTCGTGAGAACAGTATCTCGGGCCCGATAACCGCCCCCAAGTACATGTGATGTGTGAATGTCGTTGGGCCTGACCTATGAATGAGTGGGAATGTAACTGAAACAGACATGAGTGTGGTGTGTTTTTAAAAACAATTATTGATAAAACATCTTGTGTAACGTCTTAGTCCAGGCCCGTATCTGTAAATTCTATAAATTGTCAATGGCTAATAAAGAGGGCCTCAGCTTGGCTCAGTTCTCTGTTCTGCGCGGCTCTGCGCTCCTTCCTGAACAAGATCTCTGCCCGCGTGTGCATCTTTGCCTGCGTCCTGGTGTGCGTCGTTTCTCATCACTGCACTTGTTTACTCCAGATTTAAAATGGAAGGTTTAAAATTAGAGCCATTTTAGTTCATTGGAAGAAAAGCTTCACCCACGGATAGAAAACCTGTTGGTAGGAACAGCAATCACTAGATTGAGTGCCACAGGTTTGCAGCATATGTGACATAATGAAATGATTTTTGAGAACACATTTTGGTTTATGTTTCTTCAGTTTATAGTACAATCTGAGGAATTCTGGAATGTACTATGCAGCAGACTACACATTACAGTTTCCCTAGCTGGGAGCTGTACAGGGAAGCCAGGAAAAAATAGAGACCTACCTTTTTTCATTTCCATATGATTTCTGCGCAACTTTTGCATGGAGTATTAGCACTGTTTGATCCCCTCGTTCCTTTAAGTAATTTCGCATTGCTTCCCTAAAAATTAGAAGACAAAATTAGTTTTGAAAGCTGTTCTAGTTTTGTTTGTAATTATAATAATCTAAAGACAACTTTAGGACAAAAAAAACCCAAACGCCTGACATGCAAAAAAAGGCAACTGTTAACAGGGTCAAGATGAGTTTGGTTTGTTTTTTAATAAAATTACATAGCAAAAAGAAGCAACTACCTTGCAAGAAGCTAGCAGTAGAGGTCTGTGGTCACCTGCAATTACTACATTTTCCAGAAAATAGATACTTCTGATGTGAAATTGTATCAATGCCAATCACTACAGAATGTTCAAAGGCCAATTTTATAAAGTACCATGCCATAAATATTTGATTAGAACGAGCTTTACTAATTCAATAATCTCCTTAACCAATTTGTCTTTCATGATAATGACAAATTGTTCTGAAATTTTGTTAAAGCTATTAATTAAATCAATGCAATGTTTATATAAAAGTTTTTTGTTTGTGAAGATACTAAAAAGTTGAATTCTTCATCTTATTGTTTCATCTAGTTTTCTAGAGAAAGCTTCTACTTCCTGCATACAATCAGGTAAAAAAAAAAATTAGATTTTCTATCATTCATCGTCACTGTAATGACAGACGTCATATAAAAGCTATAATTATCTCAAACACACCAACAGCAATTCCTTGAGAGAAGTAAGAGAACAATACACCCTATCATTCTTCTGTATAATAACCTAACTGTTCATTAAGCAGCATGCCAAATTCAACACCCTGGAGTTTAGCTGAGTCGGAGCGCTGACAGGAACAATTTTAAGTCCCTGGAGGAGCTTTTGCAGGTTGAATGCCCACCAATGCACTCATCTTCAAAGCCATCAACCGGAGAAACAAATTATACATTTAACAGGAAGTTATACAAAGAGGTAAAACCCTACAGAACAGGGATTTTGTTTGTTGTTTTTTGTTTGTTGTGTTTTCTTTGTTTTTGTTTTGTGCGTGTGTGTTTTTTCTCTGAACTGAACCCAACTCTTGAACTCCCTTTGGAGAGATCTAGAAAACCAAACATTTCCAGTGAAAGAAGATGCAAGATAAAAAGCGCTATTATGTTGACAAGACCTTTTCCAAAAGAAACACCACATACAGTTTCATGAAGGAAAGCAAGTAGATTATGGAGGGGATGGTGTTGAAAAACAACATCAATCCAGCTTTTCTAATGATGTTTTGTAAATTCTTGCATTTGTCATGCCTGCATAAGGCACTACATTTTCTGTGTAAATAGGATGATATAAAACCAGAGAAAAGACTTGAATTACTGTTTTAAATTTGAGCTAATTTGATCTATTTACATTTGGCATTGGTAAAACTGATGTTTATCCACGAAAGCACAGATGGAAGAACTGTCTCAAAGCACAAATACTTACTTTATTTACAACCACTGTTTAAGAATATATTTTAAACCACAAAACATCTCATTATGGAATTATGATACATTTCATTATGATATATATTAGCTGCATTTAAGTGGTTTAAAAACTTTGTAATCTCACAATTTGTAATATTCTATTAAGAGTACTGTCATACTAAATTAAGAACATCTGCCATACTAAAACCTCTTTACTCAGAACCACTCAAAACCAGCAACCCACGCACAAAAATTCTAGGTGCTGTCTAATGTTCATTTAGCATTGTGTGAGGAGGAAATTTTGCCTTTTTTACTAGTCTGTTGCTGCAGTGGGCTTGTACAATCCAAGCTCCTAGGAGAACTAGGAATGTTCTCCTCCAGCCCCTGCCACGGACAAAGGCAACACATAACCATTGCGATTCTTACATGACATTTTTCATTATTAAAACTTAAAACTCTCCACAAAGGTAGTACTACTATAGTTTACATCTAAATACAACTAGCACAGTATGAACAAAGCAGTGTTGTTCCACTGGAGCGTGCATGACAATGAACAGATTATTAGACAAACAGGACTGCTTTTACACAAAAAAGCAGAATAATTTTCCAATAATTGAACTAAATGCCTGTAAGAGTTTACAGACACATTCTTCTAGCATTACATAAACAAATCATACTGTTAAAAATTTGTGTGATGGCTTTTCTGTTTCACCATTTTTCTCTTCAGAGAAAAAAAGTGAGGTTGGTTATTTTGAGCCTCAATCAGTATAGAAAAGGTTTGCAAGCTGCTGCTTTGGAGGACAGCCAGCAGTTTCCCAGACACCTACCAACCTCTACTCACAGGAAAGAGTACCTGGCACATCTAGTAGCTAAAATCCTGCACATTAAATTTAGAGTCACTACAGTTCCTAGAAAACTTAGTTAAAAGACCTTACACAACAGTCATTATCTTTGTTGTTCTTTTTAAGTCATAGAAGATAATTTCTATCAGTAACTTCAGGGTGACACTAATCAGTGTTACTGTTCACGATGCAAAATAGTTAAATCACTTAAAACTTAGTATCTTTAAATATCCCTGAAAATAGGTAGGCCAACAGGAAACAGCAATGCTTTTTCAATAACTTTTAAGTCAGTATAGATCAATTTTGCATTTAAGTGAAGTTTAACAGTGACGCAAGCTAACCTGAAGCTTGTCCAGAAATGCAATGAGACAGATGACATCCCCAACACAAAATGTAAATGCTCCCCCCAACTCTGTGCTGTAACATGAGGCATCATAATTTCATTCAAAACAGAAGTAGGCCAGAGTGACAATAGGTTTCCATGTCTTTATACAGCACTATTACCACACAAAACTACAAAAAAAGTCGCACATCCTTTGTAGTTCAAGAAAACAGTGGATATTAAACTCAGCAGCTACTTATAATCAGCACAGTTAGTGGCACAGAATAATAAATAGCTGCACAGACTCTGTTAAATGGTCAAATGGTCACTAGTTAACAGCTTCTAGTAGAAATGCTTCCCAGGCAGATCATGAGCGTATCAGGTATTACCGTCATTCTAAACACTTTTCTGAATGGTTTGACTTGATGGTATTATTTGGTGCTCTGACTGTTTAGGGTTCACCAAAAATTGGTTAAGATCACTCCTGGACAGCACCGTGTTCATTTTGTCCTTACCTGCTGCATGACAGCAGTAAAAGCTAAACTTTGGCAGTAAAAAGTGTTATTTTACATAACCTCACAAGACACTTTTACCCAAGAAAAGACATCCAGCTCATTCCTGGTGATTTAAAACTAAGCAGAATCACACAGAATCATAGAATGGTTTGGGTTGGAAGGGATCTTAAAGGTCATCTAGTTCCAACCCCCCTGCCATGGGCAGGAACACCTGCCACTAGACCAAGCTGCTCAAAGCCCCATCCAGCCTGACCTTGAACACTTCCAGGGATGGGCCATCCTACTCAATAATCTACAATAACTGATACGTGAAGTCAACACCATTTCTAAAAAAAAGCATTTTGAGTATCAAAAACAAGGCACCTACTGTTCAAAATTTTACTTCTGGTTGCTGATGGCATACAATAATTGAAAAGCTTTGATATTCAAAATTCTAGGATGAGCAAGCCACAATTTTTTAACTTAGAAATCCTTCTGAGAATGAAAAGGGTAACTTTAGAAAATTGTTAAAACCACATTTTCATTAATGCTTACCTGGTGAGCCGTTTCGGTTGAGGTCGCTCTCCAAATTTCCTGAAAAAAAAAAAAGTTGTTGCTAATTTAAAACAAAAGTGTTTACTCATAATTTTACAGTGAAATACTACCCCAATTTTACACTTTTTGAAAATATATTGTCATTTGGTGTGTTTTATCTGTGATTTCTTAGATCACTAATAAAATATCAACCATCTCCTTGCAACAGCTTTTCCCACAATAGCAGAGGCTTTTTTATAATATTTGGAGCACCAGATAACTTTCTTTGCTAAAGTCACATTTACTTTCTCTCAGAATTGCTTTTGAAAAGTTCAGATATCACAAGTATGTAAATAACTGGGAGATTTTTGCCATAGCATTGAACAAAAATGCCAACAAAAAGCAGTTATTATCAACATACAGAACTCAACAGACTTATCGCTGAGTTGCCAAATCACCGTGAATGTTTCCCATCAGGACAATTTCTCAGAAACCTGTTTTTGCTTAACAACTTTTTAAAAACAGTATGACAACATATTTTATATGTGCCACTACAAAATTATAAGAAAAATCTCACATGGAATGTAGCTGAGTGTGACCCAGAAATATCCTGCTATACACTTAATGCTTTTTAGCCATAAGGTGTTTTGAGACAGCTGTATTTCTTTCAGTGCTTTAACACTGTTCTTGAGAGAGTACACTCTTTATGCCAGGTTAAGACTTCCCACAAAATTCTGAAGACTAAGACTCTGAATTTCCACAGGACAGAAACATTTTTATTGAAGAAAACATCCTCAGATTAAACCAAAACGGTCAGGTGAAAGACCAGAAAAAAGGAAGGCTGTACCCAGCAATGTACATCTGCTCAACCTGGTGAGGAAGTATAACCATAAGCTAAAATGGGGGGGGGGAGGGAGTGTGTGTGGAAACAAACAAACAAACCCAAACGAGCTTAGCTTAATACCTTTCTATCTAAAAATAAACTGAGGCATAAGAGACTGTGCTTCTGCTGCCAGTGTTCATAAATATCTCTACAACTTGTCATACTCTTTGATGAGTGGGCATATATTTCCTTTTATGCTTCCTGGATAGTGAAAAAAACTCTCTCCTAATATTGCCCTACAACAGTGTTGGAGACTCCCTAGAACTTAATCATTAAATGACGTAACATGAAATTCCCCTGTTTGTGCACTGGATCTGTCCAGAACTCTACAGCAACTGGTGGCAGAATGATTCAATAATTCCAATTTCATTTGAGTAATTCTAGAAATGTACAGAGTAAAAATACATAGCTATTGCCATTTATACAGCTGAACAGAATAACACTCTCCTGAAAATACAGTAACAAGAACATTCAGCAAATTTTGAAGCTGTTTTTCAAGACTTGAGAAATAAGTCTTCTAAAGTACTGGTAGTCCACTCCACATAGAGGGATTGAATAAACAAGATGAAGTCAAATTATTTTCCTCAGTTTAAACAATGAAATTAATTTTTTCCAACCAGACAGAAGTTATTTTTATGTTTTACTTTGTTATTAGTATACTGCTCACTTGCTTAGCTTTATTTTAACTTTAAATGAAACAATGACCCTAAAATTCTTGCTGCAAGATTTGTTTTTATATATTCAAAATTAAAAGGTCTATTGGAAACGTACTTCATTTATATTTTACTCTGTGGTATGTATCACTGCATTGTCATATTTGTAATGCAGAGAGACAACTAAAAAACCAAACAGCTTTGCAGTTTGGCAGCAGGAAAGTTATATCCCAAAGCCCTTCTGCTTCCACCACTTATCTTCTCACAATCTGTCTAGATCTGTCTAGCTTCATCTCCCGAGCACGCCCTGTGCCTCTGATTTTCCCTGGATAAGTGTGAGTAGGTGTGCATATCCCACCTCCCCAGCACTATCTGTGTAGTTACTGTTCTCCCCTGAAGACCTAGGATCATTATATCTGCCAGAGGATTCAGCTGTCTATGACTCACTGACTAGACAACAGATTACCTTTAAGCAATACTCTCCAGACAAACAACATCCCTATAGATTAGCTGCCTGATTTTGAGTAGAACTACAGTCTTTGTTTCAATCCCTCTGCGCATTTTAATTCACCATGAAAAAAATTAAGAGGTGCCTATTTTGGAGCAAAGGAGGCATTCCGCACACCACACTTGCTTGTACTGCAGCCAACAGATCCAATCCAAGATGAGGACACTAGTACATCAGAAACTGCATTAACACAAAGAAGTCTCCCAGACAAAATCTTACACTCCCCTAAGGCAACATGTACCCATGCAGGAACTCCTGAGCACCGCAGATACACTCCCCTTGCACGTACACTTATTGCTGCCTAAACAGAGCTTTATTAACCAGGCATCTACAAAAAATAGTTGCATTTACTTAAATAAACAAACCCCATTTTTTTTCTTTAGTCAAATCCTGAATATACAGCATAGGAATAAGTACCAAAAACCCCATTCTTCAGAGGCAAAGCTAAAGCACTGTGTCACTCTGGAGATGCACAGGGTAAAACTCTGATAATCTGATGCTCAGTGCAATACCTTTATAAATCACATGCCAGCTTTCCCTTGCCTCCCCCATCCAAAATAAATTTAATGATGTCACTGTAACAACTCACAAAGACATATAAATGCTACCTTTAGCAACATGAACCTTCCAAAGAGATGATGCAAACTAAATATGGTAGATGTTTTTATTATGCTTTCAATATACATTAGAGGGAGAGGTAGAATAAGAAAAAATTAAATACTCGTATTTACTTAAAGTCCATTTTTTCCTGTCTATAAATTAATCTACTTTTTCCTCAATAATGTTATCTTGACAGATGACTGATGGTTATGTACCCCAGCCTTCGTGTCAATGAACAACCTCTCCTGTTCCATCTCAAAATCATTTCGAAGACCCCATAAATGCTCTTCAGAAGTAAGAACTTTAAGACTCGACCTACAAACCACCTAGATTAGTAGACATTTTCACAGAGGTAACTGTATTTCAGGAAAATTAATGTGACTTGTACAGGAATACTATAAATCAAGTTATTTAAATAAGTGACCAATACATATATGAACAAGGTTGATTGACATTGCATTCTTATACACCCAGTAAGAAACCTCCATAGCTCAATAGCAAGAGTCACAGAAGTTAGAATTCAAGAATGATTAAGAATGGAAAAGGAACCACAAGCATTACGCTGTCATAGCATTATTCTGCCACACGACCACAATTCTGAAAGCTGCCTAAAGTTCACTGAAAACACAATGGAAAAAAGTTCTCAGAGTAATAAAAGATACCACAAAAGTCAATATGGATGATCAATAGTTTTTATCTGCATATGGCTAACACTTCAACCTTTAGTGAAAGTGAGAGCATGAAAGAAAAGCGACAAATGGATGTGAAGACCTAAGAGACTAATAAAACATAGGCAAAACATGAAAAGGAGACAGTTATTCTCCCTCTCTCACAAACACAGGAACTGGGTAGCATATCTAATATCTGAAAATTTCATTTTGAATAAAAAAATTTTTCTTTGCTCTACAAACACTGTTGTAACTAAGTTGTGAAACAAATTGCTAGAGGATATTGTGGAGGCTGAAAGCACAAATGGACTCAAAAGATTAAACAGAAGTCTGGTACAGAACTCCATTAGCTTCTGTTAAGCATAATGACCTAAACCTAAACCATTTTCTACCAGCAGCAAAAAAGTTACCAGAAGGAAAAGAAGCAGTCTACATTTACCCTGTCTTTCCTATTCTTTCCTTAATCATCCATTACTGCTGACTAGCAGGCACAGTCCAGTATGTATACTCCTACGAACCAGACACATTCCACAGCAGCAACTGGACCCAGGATGCCAGAATTTCAGTCACATTGCAAAACTCAAGGTGTAGAAACAAGACATGAAAGTGGGGAAAAAAAAAGAGTACCATCAGATATATATTTAATTTAATGGTTCATCTGGTTTACTCTATATGTTTGCAACTTGATTTAGATAACTGTACTGACAAGGCAAACTGAAGTGCAAATACTATCAGTAATTGTCACATAGAAGAAAAAAACTAAGAGGACTTTTAATTTTTCTGATGTTAAGACAGCACATTTGAAAATGAAAGAAACATTATCTATGGTTTTGTACTAAATGACAGACATCATACAAGCTATGATTGCTTTTATTTCAAACTTCTTTATTTGACTGGCATGTTGAAAAATGAGCCAGTTCAGACATTTCAAGGTCACCTGTCAGAGATGACAGAGACCTCAATATTTTTCTTGCATACGTTTTTCCCTGGATTTCACTTTTCTGGAATTTCGTTTTACATTCAGTATTTCTATTCCTCCTCTTTGTCCACATCTTGAAAATATGCAGACTGATGAATAACAAAAATATACAGGAGAGGAAACTATTCTTACAGTTGTTATTAAACAAGCTAAATATATACAATATAAACCCCTAATTATAAGTCACATATCCTTATATCAGAAGGAAGTTCCTTTCCTGTTTTGTTGTTTGTTTGTGAGGACTTTGTTTGTTTAATTTTTCATTTTTTATTTTATTTTACTATTCGAGACTAAACACTGTTTCGGGTGTACTGTATTTGAATTCCAGACACACAGTCAAGTTGCCATTTCAATTCACAAAACTAATTTAGTATAAACTGTGTTCTGTTAGTATCTCCCTAACACACTGCACTACAAACTTGAGTATGAGCATTACTCGCACCATCATCACTTGCTGTTGCAGCAAGCTATGCTTGTTCTAATAATTCTTTTCACACTCCTGTATTTTCTCAAACCACTAGTTTGTATCTATTATTTCATATATTTTGTCTTGTGATGCTTTGCATAAATTAATTTCACTTCCACATTCTGCACTGTAGGCATAACTGTTCTCCCACATCATGTCTCAAATCATTCTTCTTTTCAAGTCTATGCTTTTCATTTAGCAAGTTTGCCATTCAGATTTTTATTCAAAACTCCTTTTCCCCATTCACAGAATGGGAAGTGAACTTTGTCTTTTTACCTCTTTACTGCCCCTCAAGCAACTATGGAAATGAACAAATGCACTAACAGTAATGTTACAAGTACATTAACTAGTTTTGCTCAAACTCTTAATATCCTCAAGTACAAACATGACACAACATACAGGGTAAGTTTCAAATGTTTTCAGAAAATACCAGAAAACCAAATCCTATGTGGAATTCCTAGCTCAGACACAGTATGTAATATGCTATAGTCTTCTATGGCTGAGGAGCATACATTTCCACTGTTTCCAGCATCTACAAAAGAGCACAGAGAAAAGCCATAATCTATTATATGCCTCTACTAAAAGTATCAAACTTTTTTTCTGTTATACAGTCTCACTGTCTGGAGATAAATTTAACTGTTTTGGCTGAACTTCTGTTTTCAATGGTTCTATGTGTCAAGTCAACTCTGGAAGGAAAAATAAATTAATTAAAATTAACCAAGACAGTTTTACCATTTGCAAGAACAAAATATTTTTTTTTAAAAAAAAATTAAAAAAAAAAAAAAACCACACATGCTGTCCCATCCTCAACTTTAACTGAAAATCTGTGGTCACTAAACTGCTCTAGCACCCTCCTGCCTGGAATAGGAACTTCAAATTTTTCCGGTGTTGGCATTCAGCCAAGAACACTCTTATTACAGTGCCTGAGAAAGTCCATTCACCTTTATTTACCAAGCACAGGAGCCTTAAAAAAATATTTCCACAAAATTCAAATAGAACCAAACTTTAGCAATTTGCCTTAAGAATTCTATCTTCACTTGGGCTATAGAGTGACACAATTTTTGGCATCTAGTAGGAATACTATGGATCCTTCTGTAAATAATGCTCTCCAGAGAGGCAAAAGAGATTGTCAAATTTGAATACAGTAGGAATAACAGCTGTGCAGAAAGCAAGCATGTTGGAGGGGCCAACATGGGGGGAATAGCAGGAAGAGTGAGGACTGAGAATGGGAAGACATGAGTGGCCAACTAAGAGGAGGTGAGAAGAATGGACTTGAGAACATTATGAGAGAGAAGGCAGAAGAAAAGCCTGTGGCATGGCAAAACATTCAGATTTAACTCCAGCATATACAAGGACTAGTAAAAATACACTACGGTTACTCTGTCAACTTTTTTCGTGACAAAAGTTTTCATGGTGTCTTAAAAAATTTCAATACTGAAAATAAAAGCAAAATACTTGTCTCACCCTGAAGAATCAAAAACCACTATAGTAGATATCCATGTGTTGAGATCTGAGTTGAGATCTCTTTATTTTCTTTTTGCCTCACACAAGTATGAAGAGATCATCACGGGTGTTGGGGCCTAAGCCCAATAGACAGTTAAGCACCACACAGCCGCTTACTCCCTCCCACCATCAGATGGGTGAAGAAAAAAGCATGAGTAAAAAGCATGGAAACTTGTAGGTTGAAAAAAAGTTGTTAAACAAAAGAAGAAGTGGAAGAAGAGAAAAACAAAACAAGCCAATCACTCACCACCTCCCACAGGTAGACTGATGACCAGCCGGTTCCCAAGAAAAAAGCTGGGTAACCTCTCTGAAGTCCCCTCCTCATCATTTTATTGCTGAGCATAACATTATATGGCATGGAATGGAAATACCTGTTTGGTTAGTTCAGGTCATCTGCCTGGTTGTGCCCCCTCCCAATCTCTTGTGCATCCCCCAGTCACTGTGGGGGGATGGACACAGAATGAGACACAGAGAAGGCCTTGACGCTGTGCAGACACTGTTCAGCAAAAGCTATAACATTAGTGTGTTATCAACATTGTCTTGGTCACAAAGAACACAGCACCATGCCAGCTGCTACGAAGAAAATTAAATCCATCCCAGTCAGACCCAGTACAATGAGCAATCTACAGAAAAACTGATGCTTTCTACATGGGAAACATTTTGGTTTTGAAAAGGCACAGAGTGCCTGTTTGTTGGAGAAATTTCACTCCAAAGTTCAACTGTCAAATCATGTCCAGCTGGACCTACACACTTGGTGCTTTTGACTGGTCTGATCTAGCAAGAGACTAACATTTTTCCCGAACAGCAAAACCAATTATTTATTAGTCCAGTTATATGATAGCACATATCACAGTATTTGCTGCAGAACATGTCAGAGAAACTCTTTAGTAAGCTACAAGAGGTGACTGCAATACCTCAGTATGGATTCTGGAAACAATCCCAGACAAGCGCTCAGAAGGGAACTTCCCTGGAAGGAAGTTATCCCGTAACTGCTTAGTGCAATTGTTCCAGCTCCTTCTCCTGAAGCACAAACCTCTCAACATTGTCAGAAATAAGATATGGCAATCACTAGTCCAGGGCAGTATAAGATCTGAAGACTGAGTGGCAAGTCCCACTTGCCTTAAACAAAGCTGTCAAATAAATAGGTTTTGAGACACAGGCTTCACATAGGCTTACTAGGAGATAGAAATGATTAAGAATACTAAATTAAATACAGAATAGAGTGACTAAAGAAAGTTTTTACTTCCTCAGAGGAGGTCTGAGGGAAACAATGCTTGAAACAAAAGGAATCAAAAGAAAAGAATTTCAGATATAATCTCTAGAGAAGTTTCAAAGTACACTATGCAATTCAGAAAGTAAGAACATCAGAAACTCCAACCTCTACTCTCCAACAATATGAAGTGACAATGAAGTTTGGTAAGAGGCTGAAGTTCCAATATTTCTAATATCTACCAATTGCTGGTATCCCAAAAGCCACTAAGCGTGACGGGACTGGGGAGGAAGAAATATTGCCATTTCAATTACCATAAGTATATTGTAGTTAGGAGTGTAGCAAAAGAAACCTCTGTGTGTCCCTTAATCCCAGTTCTAAAAACACAGCCAGCTGTCAGATGCAACCTTCTCCTAGATCTCTTATATAGCCAGGAAACTTATGAAAGAATCTGGAAAGTTTGGGGTTGGATAGTGGGACAACAGCCTTTTAAAGAAATAAATTTTAAAAAGATAAGTCATTTACAGGTATTTTTTTTCATTCTCCCTCAACTTTAAAACAACTGCTACATATCTGGAAAGCCAGAAAGTCTTTCAAATGCACATTCGGCCTTTAGCACAAGACAATCCTCATCATAACAGGGCCTATTGCCTCTACTATAAGAAATAAAAATGCTTTTCAAAGAATCCATTTCAAGTTGCTATGTGATCAGTTATCACAAAGCTATTAAATATGGTGTACTAAAAGCTCACCAGTTACGTGAGCTCACTTAGGTGTACTTGGCCTACTGAGGTTATCTAAGATCTAGGACAGTGAAATACTAGGTTTTCTAGATTTACATTTAATGTTTGAAGATCAATATAAAAGTATTCCTTCTCAGCCATTTAACAGGGACATCATCTGAGAAAAAGTGAAAGAGACAGATTCAAGTAGCAGACTGGGACTCAATTTACTCTGTTTCTTTTAATCCTCTTTCCTCTGCCCATTTCCAGCTTCAGTTTGCTTACCACAGACAAATTAATGAGGAACTGAAGAAGCACTGAGGAAAGTCCATACTCACAGACTTCAAACATGCTTAAAATTATCAAAGCCAACATACATACAACAGTGTCCATGTACAGGACACACTGAACAGTTCTCAGGAGCTATCCCTTAATCTTCCATTTGTTAAAAACCTTTCATACAGGTTAAGCACTATATTGCAACCTACAGTGGAAGACCCAGCTACTCCACATCAGCCTTGTTTCATTTTTGTAGATTTCTACATTTAGAATAACTTGTTACATCAACAGTAAAATCAAAGCAGCAGATATAAGTTTTAAAACACAGGAATTCTCTGTTAATGTATCTTTTCCTGCACACAGATACCTGTCAAGATGCAAATACTGAAAATATTTCTGTGCATTCACCTACACAACCGTGTTCTAAAATATTTGTAAGAGAACATAACTCCCAAGGGAAGAGATCATCTATCGCTTGGAAATGTTATCCCATCTGGTGGTTTCACAGGCACAAAGACAATTCCTACATATTAAAAAATGGCCATTTATGATCCAGCATGAGCCGGCCTATAAAAAAGACCATAAAATTTCATATCGTGGTTTCTGCTATGACTGGCCTACGAAATAAACACTAAATGTAGCTACTGATTCACTTCACTTCTAATATTTGTTTGCTATTGGAGATAACTGATACATTTGATTTCTCTAAGTACACCTTATTCCACACTGATATCCTCTGTTTTTTAAATGAAGCTGAAAGTAGGGCACTGTTACGATTTGCCAATGGTAAAAACGCGCAGCTCAAAAGAGTGATGTTCTACACATTTAACTCACAATTAAAAAAAACCAGAACGCCTAAAGGGCACAATTTCTAAGAGGTTAATCAAAAAGACATACAATTGGATATATGAATTCAGTTAAGATGGAAGAAAACACAAACAATTAATATTACTTATGCTCAAATAGAACATTTCTCATTTATCTTTTCCAGGGATGAGGATATTGAATAAATGAACCATACAAATGGCTAAATCAAAGACCTTCTAAAGGAAAATTTTATCTTGTCCAAAATAATATCCACAGGTCTGATCATTAAGGGAAACAGAGACAGTTGTACTACCAGTAACATCCAGCACTAAATAAGCAACACACTGGAAACACAAACTAAAGGGAAAGAACTAAAATAAACAAGGACAGGTGATCGAGTAATTCTTCTCTCAGTCACTATAATCCACAGCCCACGATTCCACACAACCTTCATTCTTCACAAAATTCTAAGCAGATTTACTTTTCTCAGGCTACCCCCTTTCATGTCCCACACCTTTTTTTTTTTCTTTGCCCTCCACTGATCTTTACAGATTGTGAAAATTTAGGCCATACAGCCTAATATGACACAACCTACACTGTGAGTGTCCCTACCTACTGTGGCTTTATCTGCATAGCATCTTAAGAGAAAAGAGGTTTTAAATCATTAGACTATTCACACCTTAAACATTTTTTGCTCTTCTAATATCTCCTTTCACTTAGCAGAACCACAGAAGTTGCTACTGTGCTGCTTCCTCAATAAAAATACTGCTGTGACCATTACTCAGCTCTAAGAAAGGAGTAGAAAACACCGAAGACTATTCAGATCCATTACTTTGCCGTGTTATACATATCTTAGAAGTATTCTCTTTTTTTTTGTTTTGAACATACTTAGATTTATGTAATATGACATATGTAACTAAATACACAGACAAATTACGCATTTCAGACGCTCTTATTCTTTTTATAACATCACACACCTGAGGTACAGAAACTGCTGAAGAAACACCACCTATCTCCCCTGTTGCTCTCTCCAGGTGCAACCGTGTTGGTAAGCGCAATCCTCTGGAGCCATTGAAGCCAGCAGAACAACAGTTTGCCGATGCCCCATCATGCCGCAGGTTGGTGCATCATTCAGGATGAACACATGCACTAATAGAGTCACATGCAGTCATCAACTCACACTCGCTTTCGCCTGCCAGCAGCACTTAACCCCTGATTCTCATTAGGGTGTCTGCTGTAATAAAAATTGCTATAAAGACTTTCTCCTGAAGATTAGGAGTTGAACTAAAAGCTAACCCATTTTTAAAAATAAATGCAGTTTTCATATCCACACGTAACATACAAAGAGCCAAGCTAAGCCAATCTGCTTTGAAATACTACTGATCCAATGTACCCTTTCTTATCCATCCTACAAAAGGAGACAAAATTAATTAAAACCTCATCATTTGAGAATGTCTAAGGGACAATGCTAGCATTTCTCCTACTCCTGAAGTTCCTTTCTCCCCTGTAAAGAGCAAATGATGGGTGGTCCAACTGCACTGTGGCTCTTTGGAAGTAGGGGGCACAGCAGCCCTTGAAATCACAAAACCAGTAAGTTTTTGGTACACAAAACATTCCTCTCTTCAAGAAGAAGAAGAAAAGAAGAAAAAAAAAAAAGACCCACCTGCTCCAGGGTGAATGCCACCAACCATGCCCTATCACATCTTTGTACTGCATGATCCTGTACTGCTCCGGCCTATACTCACAGAATTTAAGTCCTCCAGCACAGGGAACATGTTACGTGCTTGAAACAAGTCTTCTACTGTACAGCACTATATACACTTTTGGCACTATATCAAATAATGCTGACAAAAATACAATAAAAAAAGCTCTGCTTCACTTAGTCACGCCCTCTCACTAGAAGTCACTGGTTCAATTAGAAACTCCCTCTCCCTTTTTTGACCCGCTTTCATCCTCCCACATTGCTTTCATTATTGTCCTCACTCTCTTCCAATCCCCGTAAAAAGAAAATCGCAGAACCACAACTGCAATTTAAATACAGCTTGCACCGTATCAGTAAATAGGCTCACTTTTAAACAACTTACACAAGTACACAAACTCACTTCTTCATACTAATCTACCTACATTTGGAAAAAACTTCATCCAGTAAATCATTATACTTATGATTTTAAAAATGAAAGGTCTAGTCCACGATGGACATAATTTTAATCCAGACAGAATTCACAAAACTGCCACACTAAGTAAGGCAAGAAAGTCAGTAATGACAGCTTGTTTAAGAACAATAAAGTGCCTAAACATGTATCTGGAGATGTGTTTTCCCTGCTTTTGCTTTTTGCTGTAGGTATCTGCTGCAAGAACCTACAGTAGCCCAAAGAGCTCAAGTAAAGAACTTAGATATTATCAATTTAAAGGACGCCATTAAAATGTTGGAATACTGTAGAATGTGAGAAACATCATCAAAAAAATCACTCAATTTAAGATTCCTTTATATTCACGTTATTATTTATTTTTGATTGTTTCCCTAATAACATTGGCTCAAATGTTCAGTGGAAACCACAGATTTGCACACACCTTAGCAAATGAGTTATCAGCTTGAAAAATCAGCATGGCAACACAATCTCAGTCCCTAAAACACAATATAATTTGGCTCAGCTATTGTAACTGCATAAGGAATGTGCAATATAAGGCTCATTAATTTTATCTGCATCCACTCAAACCAAAAATGAGAGACTGTTACGAAAAAGGAAAACAACTGTATGTAGTTCACAAAATTGGCTACTAAAATAATGGTATACTGCTAATATGGAAAAACGGTCTGAAGCTTCCTCATGTAACATTCCACATTCACAGCTTTCAGTGACAACTACTTTGCTTGGTGTGCAGTTATTAGGATTCCTTTTGTCCACCTAGCACAGTAAATTTCCCCTTGTATCTCACCTTGCACATCACCTGTGAATATACATTTTGCTAGTGAACTTAACTTTTATTTCCTATGAAAGTGATTCTATATCCCTTACTAAATGATAATTTAAGTACAAGCAAGCCTTTAAAAAATAAGCAGCTACCTTTTAAGAAATTAAATTTTTAAATATGGTAAGAACAGAGCTATTGAATAATAAAGCAGTGCTTTTTACAGTTACCATCTGCCCATAATTGAAAATAAGATCTAGTCTGAAGAAGGATTTTTTAGATGCATCAGGAATCAAATTTAATAAACCTACTGATTGTTACCGTTGTTGACTAAAGTCATGAATTAGATAAAAGATGAGACTTTTTAGACTGCTTTCCTGTCAACATAGGAATCCTCCACTACACTATAGTATCTGAGGATTTCCCCAACCTTGCTTTCAATGACTGAATGTCTGCACTGCTCAGAGAACAGTTTTCTCTCTTTTAATATACTTTCCATCCTTAATTGGAAGATAAGCATTCACCTTCTGTGCAAAAGGCAACTTCAAAAAAAGTGAACAAAAAAGCACAAAAACCTAAGGCTCATGGTTTTCCTTGAATTGCCATAGTTCACTGTAATGCCAAAAATACATAATAGAAGCAGAAATTGTGAATGATTTTGCAAGGAAGTGGTAAAGAACCATACTGAACTTGCAAAGGAGGAAGATTCTCAAAAAGCCAGCCTAACCTCACTAACCATAGAGGCAAATACGTATTTCTTTTGAACACCTCTTAAAGAGATAACAGGTTCTTGACAGGGATAGTCATTGGTCAGTTCAAAATTTCTAACCACTGCTCTATTCAAGTTAATTACTCTTCCACGTGCTTTTCCTTACTCTATACCCACATAAACAAAGGAGCTTCATTACTACAGTGACTGCTTCCTATCAGCAGAAAAACAAGGAGCACGTACTAATCTGTTCCTAAGGGGCTTACCGTCCTGCTCCAAGCTCCTCAATCAGCTTCCCCTGCACCACCTGCAGAGCTCAGACCTTCAGAGGGAGCCAACTCAGCCCATCAGTCTGTCACTACTAATACACTGGGAAGCAGGAGAGAGACAGAAACCAGCGTTTTGGATTGCAGAAAGCTACTCGGTCACCTCAGCAAATTCAACTTCACCAGAAGCCAAAAAAGATTACACAGAAGAAGCAGCTAAGCTTGTTTTCTCTTGCATTCTAGCAAGCCTGTAACTCTCACGGGAAAGAACCATGTGTAAGAAAATAAAACATAGAAAAATTCTTTAAGGAAAACAACTTGCAAAAAACCCAAGTCTTAAGCATAATTAAGAGATCTTACCAGTAGACTAACATCCTTAGTCAAAGTTTAGGTTAGGACAGTTATAAGACTCTCACTCCAAATGCAGTCAGAACTTAATGCAAAATGACAGCTAAGTATACTAACATCTGTAAGGTTTAAGTTAAACTGTCACAGCAAGACTTGTCTGAGTTGGTCAAGTCACCACTGTCACAAATGCCTCTCCCACCTCCCTGCCAGGTCAGGGTAAGCAGACATGTCTGTGTCCCAGCCGCTCCAGCTCACAGGTGGACTGTGGCTTCACAGGCGGCTGAGCTGATTTGTCACCACCAAGCACAAGACTTGCCTACCAGCTTCTCCCTGGCTACACTGACCCACCCTACGCACCAGACCCCAGCACTTGTCAGACCTTTCCACACACAGATTCAAACCAGTAACCCAGAACAAAAGTATATTTTGGGGGAGGAGGGTATGAAAGGAAGGAAGGAAAGTGAATTTTATTGATTCAGTCACAAACCCGGCGAGTGCCAGCGCCACTACAATGCAATCAACAGGAATACTCTGAGGAGAATGGGACCTCCCACTTTGATAGCAGCACGCTGTTAGAAATCTGGTGCATCCATAGCTTCAGTTTAGACCCACTTCATTGTATTTTAAATAATGTAATTAAAAAACCCCCCAACAACACCACACAATTCATACATTCCCTTTACCGATCTTGTTTTAGGAGCTGTAAGCTCTGACAGCAATAGAATATACAGTGCTTAGCCCACCAAAGCAAAAGTTTCAAGGGCCATTTTTAAAAAAATCTTTACTATATTTTCATACGTCACCTTTAGGAAATGCAGACAATTCCCTATCATCTCCTTCCTCCAGCAAATCAGCCAGTTGAGTTAAATTTGAATTTTTTATATTGTAGAATATTTTTTAAAAATACAGTAGTATTACAGTCTGTACTCTCTCCTTTCATTTCCTTTCTTACTCCAATTTCCATAGTGCTCTAATCCTTCAAAATGCAAAATGGAAGCAGCTCCTTATATTTGTTAAAAGGAACTGCCGGAGTTATAGAAGCTTGCTTCTATGCAACTATGTCTCATCCACTGATTCTAGACGTGTTAAACAATTCACAAATGGTATCACCATGTAAGCAGAGAATAGGTTATCAGCTCATAAGCAGGTTTCCATGCAAACCGTCATTTCCAAATTGGCAAATAAAATTCATCTCTTCAGTAGATTAAAATGATGACACCAACCCTGTGAATACCTACACTTTTTAACAAAGCCATATTTGACTCCAACTTGTTTTAAAAAATTACAGGGTTTCCTAGATTTCAGATGTTTTCTTATTGCATCACCCAGGAATTATGTGGTTACACTAACATTAACTGGGCACAGGTGCAAAATTAGCTGTCAGTATCCTCAAATTAATCAATCTCAATTATATTGTTTTGTAATTAAGTTTATGAATACATCATCCCATGAATACAAAAACAGCAGCAAAAAACACATATCCCAAAAAAGAGGGAGAATTAGAAGGCTCTTTTTCAACCTTCTAGGGCAGCTAAAGCATTTGGAGGCCATTCTTCATCATCAATCTTTTCCCCTGTGGTTGTGCTAAAGGTCTCTAAGTGGGAGAATTTTATATAAGCAAATTATTGTTAAACCTTTAAAGTCACATAACTAGACAGTAAAATTAGGTGATATTCCCTTTGCAGTGTATAAATGTGTGATTTAAAATATTTTAAAGCTTTAGATGGGTTATTGTTGAATTGATTCACAGGTAGATTATTTCTATGACTCTAACAGATTAATATATACTTCAACTACAGCCCCTGCAACACTTAACAGAGCAATCCCACATAGGAAAGACACAGAAATTCAGATTCCCATTCAACAAATACTTGACTACTGAAAGAGAAAAATAGAGTATGTATAACAAGCTGTAAGTTCCTTTCAATTACTGCTATTTTTAATTGCAAAACTCAAAATATTTAGAAGCAAATTGCTAGAGAAACAATCTCCACAATACCTATCATCAAATACGATTATACTTTTAATAACTGTTGTGGTAAATGGGTAATGATTCCTGAACAAGATAATTAAATGGACACTCCAAAAATACATTTTTCCTCCTCCTTATCACAGAACATTTACAACAACGATATGAAAAGATTAGACTATGTGTCTGGGATGTCACCAGGCTAGCACCTTATCATCCTTTCTTCTAATATTATAATATTACAGTTCTCTTATACAGTTACATATGTTCCTATTGCGCTCACATAGCTTTTATGGGGCACTTTGCATACGAAAAAAAAATCTGCAGAGCACAAATGCAAAGCAGTTATTATTGTCCATTTTTTTAAATAGAAGTTGTGTGAATCATACTTAATTCAAGCAGGCTTGCTTTTCAGGTTTGTCAAGTTTAAACGCCACACAGATGCAAATTACTGGTAAAACTTCTCCCTGCATCTTAATGAGGTACACTATAAACTATGAAGCCAACTTGAAAACAAAAATGTTTCTGAGACAAATTTTACTTGACATAGGTATTCTAAGTGGTTAAGGAACTAGAATTTGAAAATAAAGTTTTACCCAACAGCACCTAACTTGTGCATGATCTTGAGCCCATGACTGCTACAACACTAGTTTCCTAGAATAATGCCTGTGCTGGCACAAACTTTTGTGTAAGGATGTGACTGCATGATAAGCGTGCCTAAGCAGTGTTGCGAAGACTCCCAACCGCTGAGCTCTGAACCCGACCTCTTTTCAAAACATTGTCTCATCCTTTCACATACATTCAGGCCAGAAGGGAAAGTAAATTGTCAAAACTGTTTTGAAGTACTAAACAATCAAATTTAAGATTTCAGTTAGCAGCTACTACCGTCTCAATTGTATCTTGACCAGTTTAAAAATGATTGCCAACACAGGACTGCTGAGTGTGTAGTATGTGGAACGCGGTAACTCACAGGGAGATTTCCATCCCGCAACTCCTGCCTACTGCTGCTTCAAACAGGGCAGCCTGAGCTCTCCAGGAAATATGGGAAAATCATGGACAAACGCAATCATTAATGTTCAGCAATCACATAGATGAGCTGCACTCCTGAATTAAGACATGCAGATGCCTGTGAAGCCAAGACAAATGGGCAAAAAAAGTCTCATCCTAAAGAACATCAGATGAGCTATATTAGAAGTTACAACTTAGAATTCCGCATTTTAGAGCGATGGCATCGTTTCTTCCAAGGCATTAATGCATTCTGGAAAATATGGACACACTAATGTGTCCAGAGAGCAGGCATACAGTTCTACTAATAGCTAATACTCCTTCACTGCTTTACTTTCTCGGTTTACTAAAAAAATCAAGCTTAGGCTATAAAACTGATTAGCTATCCTTGCAATAACTTTGGAACCCATAAATCAGTTTTAACTAAGTTTTAAAAAAACAAGCAAACAAAAAAAAACCCCCAAAACACAAAAAAGGAATTTTTAAGGGCAGTTACGTTGCTGCAAGTATTATGAAAACTGAAGGCTGGATAGACATTTCCAAAACACTCATCATAGAAAAAGACATGCAGAACTTGGAAATTACATACTGTTTCACAGCTGGTCACTTTGCATATGCCATTTGGATAGATAGTAAGCATATGCCTTAGCTATACTACAGCTACGCTTTGCCATTAGGCATGAAGGAGCTCATGGTATTGTCCCATAAACTTCTCTCACCGTACAGGGAACAAGCATACAAGAAACACAAGTTCTTTAGTCCTGTTTATAGAACAATTTGGAGATCAAAAAAACCCTGATACTTGACAACAGCATATGCAAAATGCAGACTAAACAAAAGAAGAAAACTCAGAATGACAACTTTAAAGTGCTTCAATTATCTTATATGATTATGGGAAAGTTTAAATACTGTCAAAACAAAAGTCACACATATAGAATACAATACCGGCATTTCATCTTAGAAAATTCTTCAATTTGTTATCTAGATGCTGTTCACCGAGGCATAAGATACATAGAAACCAATTGTTTGCTCTACAGTCAGATTTTAAGCAGAGGGTCTCCAGAACTTCTACTGACAATAATAAATTATGAAATGCAACTTAACTGTTTAGTTACACACAACTTTAGGGCCTCTCCCTTAAGTGTATTTTTTTAAACAACAAAACCCATGAGTTCCATACTAAATTTATCAATGCCTATAAACTTCTTGGAACAGGCATCAAATTATGTTATGTTTACTAGCCTGAAGAAAGCCTAATAAAATATTCTGGCAATTTAAAGATAAACACCAGAAAAGTATATCACTATGTAACTTAAATATTTATTTTTTATTTCCCCAGTGGTTCACAGGATGCTGTAATAATTTTGTTTGCCAAGACACCTACCATATTACTTATGATGATGTCTAGCTCTTTAAATAGATGGTATTGCTATGGGGACAGAGGAAGAACTGCTGGACTGTTTCTGTGACAAGAAGGGTAGTGGGAGAAGTGAAGAGTGAGTGGCAGGTTTGGAAGCCTAAGGTATTTTTCACTTCTGTTTTGTATTTTTTCCACATACACAGGAAACTCTCTTGGGGGGAGAAAGACCAACTTCCCTACAGCTAAATACAAGAACATGTGTAAAACAGTAAAGACATTCAATGTTTCCATACCTTAACAAAAACAATTGGGCAAAAACTTCAACCCTGAGAGAGTGAAATCTACTTTTCCCACCTCCAAAACTTCTTCAGACAGTCTTTGCAGTAGTAGAAAATTCAAGAGAATCAAGAGACAAAAGAAGATGAGGATGCCTCGGCACACACATACACACATCATCATCATAATCATCTACTTTTGTATTTAGAGAGTTCATTCTCTTCCTGAGCCCAGACTACTGTTCATTCATTCCCCTCCACTCCCTTTTGCTGCAATGAGGAAGAAGGGCAGAGTTAAGACAGTCCATGCAGAGGTGCAGGGCCTTCTGCTCCCACAGCTAGTGGATGCAGGGGTTACTCTTATTCAGACCAAGGCTCCAGCAATCCATTTGTCCACCTCCAACAGCAGGATTAAGGGACAGCTGAAGAACCGTAAGAACCAGATGATCCTAAATGGTACTTCCCCTGAATATTCTCCTGTCTGTGACTATTTTCAGTTCAGGGGATTTCTGAGCCCAATGTTGTCAGGAATGAACACAGCTTTTATTAATAACTGGACCTCACATAGTCCAAGGATACTGTATATAGTAACAGACACATGCTATGTGCTTTGGAGACCAGCAGGGCAGAAGAGACCAAGGGAGAGTTCTGCTACAGAACAGGGCTACACTTAGATGTGCAAGGGAATCCCAAGGCAACTTGGCATCATTAGTATGATCAGCCTCAAAGGGTCACCCCATCCCAGAACTAAAATTCAGTTTTAACACATCAGCAAAGCCAGTTTAATACTGGAGTGACACTAGAAAAGCCTGCCAATCACATGGCTCAGAAGCTGCAGACACTCACTGCTGACCCGAGTGCTGTGACAGAATGCCACAGCTGTCCAAAGGTGTGCACGGAAAGCCAGCTGTCAAGTGCAGTATAATACAAATACTTATTAATATAATAAATTACAAACAGTAAGGGAAAGTATAATGAAACTTTACTAGTCATGTAGTTGTTTTCCAGAAAGCTAATTTAAATAAGTAAGAAAACAGAGCTTCTACATCTGAGGGTCCCAAGCAGTTTTGCTTTGGTACCATGCAATATAGCCCTGCTACCAGATGTTTCTAACTTTTCTGAACAAAATAATATTTTTCTTTTTTTTTTTAAGGCTGCAAATCCAGCTGAGTTGGGGGGGGGGGGGGGGCGGGGCAGGGAGGTTGTTGGGAGGTTTTTTGGTTTTGTTTGGTTTGTTTGTTTGCTTTCTTTGGTTTATGTAAGTTTTTGGCGTTTGTTTGTTTGTTGTTTTTAGGTGGTGGTGGTTTGTTGTTGGTTGAGTTTTTTTCCACCATGAGGAAAAGATTTTCCCATTTTCCCCAGGGACTGGCAACTACAAAGCACAATGTCCTTTACGAAATATATCTTTGTTAACTACACAAACAATGCCATGACAGGTACCCAACAGCTGCTCAACTATGCTACTTCTAAGAGTTGCAATATCTAGTTAACCATGCCTGCATACCTTGGGACAAACCTAAAATATACTCACCATCAGGGTACCACTCTTCACAATACACAAGTAGTACAGAGAGGTCCCGAGAGCTCCAGTTATCCTGACTGGTTTTATAATGAAAACCAACACACTGCATCCTTTCAGGTATACTAGAGCCCTCACTGAAAGGGCTCCCTGAACCTGCATGCCACCCAACAGATGAAGTTTGCAAGTAGTACGAGTTACAGGTGAATACAGGCTACTTACAGCAACAATATTGTGCCAAGACCTAGGACACTTTGAACTCAAAGTCCTCAAGAAGATATTTCTAACAGCTACAATTAACTGTAGATACTGTAGAAAATTGACAGAACAAGGAATTAAGAGGGCTGAGATGGAAAGGCAAAAGCAAGTGGACAATGCAATAAATAGCCTCAGGCAGAAGAAAATGTAGTGGATTCCATCACAGATTATTTGGCAAAGGAGAAGCTGATAAACGACTCAGCTCTTAGGAGAACAGCATGAAGTTGCTTTTGGCTTCCAAGATAGAAATTAAGAAAGCAGCTGAAAAAAGGAAGAGGCCACAGACAGAAGAAGCAATGAAGATCTGGGACAAAGCCCAAGTGTTTGCTTCCTGTTTCTCCAACTACAGTCCAGTGTTGCAAGACTGAATGTTCGAAGGTTCCTTCTACCAAAGGAGAAAGGTTACACACATCAAGACTCTCTGGTTGGAACTATTGTTTAATTCCAACAGCCAAAGGACATGCCTATTTGATTTTTTTTAATTTTGTTGCAAAATGAAGGGGGGAGGAAGGCTTTAGCCAAAGGGCTACATGAGCTGCTTAATCACTGAGAGTAAACTGAGGCTCACTGTTGAAAAAAAAAAGTGCATCAGTGTTATACATATACTTCAGGAATACCTTGACACTAACCTTTCAAATATGTATTTATTTGTGATGCAACAATAGCAGAAAGTGTATCACAAAATCTACAAACAACTAAAAATTCCTTCTCTGATGAGAACAAATGTAGGACAGACTATTTCAATCAAACCGGTAGTTTTTAACCTATATTAAAATACGCCAGTATGAATACTATTTCCCTAAGGTTCTTAAAAAGTGTTAAGAAAAACAAATCTAATGTTTGTATTCAACCTCTGAACCAGGGAAAAAGAAAAGTTACAATTTTATGCAGAAAGTTAAACACACGGTTTTAACCCATCTTATGTTCGGAGAAACTACCTGTACAATAAACATTAATTTAAGTTGTGTAACAAACAGCCTGAAGTTTATCTGTATATACACACCACTTCCTTTTTGGGCAATGCTTATTTACAGAATTTAGCTTTCAAAAACTGGTCTCAGCTTTCCTTTGTTTGCTTCCATCACTTCAAAACCAATCCTTTCTTCCAACTTCTGTTGCTTTAGAAATGAACCATGCTAGTAAGAACAAAGTGTCCTGCTTCTTCACAGCTTTCAATATACTCCCTGCAAAGCCACTAGCAATAGACTGCAGTCTCTGAATTCATTCAAAGATCTATTTTATCCATTCCTCTTGGAGTAGCAAAAGGATAACAAATAGTTTCCCATACACTTCTAAGATGATGAAGAGGACTGAGACGTGTCAAAAGAGAGAAGGGTAGTGAAAGGAAATAACACAACTCCTCCAAAATAAAGTGATCCTCTACTATGTCTTCTTCCTACCCCTCCCAAAATACATTTTCTGCCTTCACAATATTAACACTTAAGATCTTTCTTTTGCCTTGCCCATATAACTTAACTTTCTTCATCTCTCTGAATCAATGTTTTGTCTTTTGTTACACAAGATATCTGGGGTTCTTGAATTCTTTAGATTCTGTTTTCTTTCCAGTCCTCACCAGTTCTGTAGCTGGGAGACAAGCAGCATACCAGTGCTCATCAGACAACTCCTATCATGACCAAAGACACTGATATGGCCAAGCTTCAAGTTCCAAAAAGCAAGAAAGAGGGTTTAGACTTGACGTAATACATACACTTGTTAGAGTATCACATTGGTTAAGTAGTAACACTGACTTCCCCATTCTGTAGATAACGGTGGTGATGCTCTAAGCACACCATAAGCTTTACAGGGCTACTAACAGCAAAAATTGGGAGAAAAAAAGGAACATGACAGATCCAGAGTAAGTAGCAAGACTGTTGGGAAGTACTCTGGAAGTACCACTCTGGACAAAGGTAGGTGAACGCAGACTGCCCAGGAACAACAAGAACAGGGCTTATACAGAAGCTTCACAGAAAAAAGGGGGAGAGAAAGTATTCTGGTGTACTACTTCATAAAAACAAAACAAAACAAGATGTAGAAGCAAAACTAACTGAGGTCTAGTCACAAAATTCAGAAAAGAACAAGACTGGAAGCAACTAGGTAAAATTTTAAAAAGACCAAAACAAACCCACATTATTTCAGTATGCTGTATATATAACAAAAGGAAGCAGAATTGCAGAATTGACCGGATCTAAATTGGATTCAGAGGAAAGGAATGTCAAGCGGTGGCTATACACATTTTTTAACTAACATCAAAACAAAAAGGAGAAAATATTAGTTAGGAAAGCAATGTGGACACTGGTAGAATAGTATCTTCCTTTTTTTTTAAGTAATATTATTACTGAAGAAATTGCATAAAATCAGGACATTAAGTGGGATATAATCTATCTTAAGAGAGTACCTTAAACAAGAATATCCACAGTTTGAATCCTATGCACCAGAAGCACAAAGGAAAACTTCCACTAAGCAAATAAGTCTCTTATCTCTACAGATGTAATACCCATCACTGACTAATAACTTCTGGCAAACACAGGTCTGTTACTTTTGGGGTTCTTTAAGAACCGCTCTAACCAAAAAACTTTTAAATTTGACCTCATGCAATACAATTTAATGACTATGCAAACTAGCAACTCTAACCACTTCTAACTTTAAGTGCCATACAACAACACGGTGAAACAGCTAAGAGTCAGTTCAGGTTTTCAGATTGCTTGCCAAAGTATCGAACAACATTAAAAGGAAAAAAAATTAAGATTCTGTCCAGAAAAACTACCTGGATGAAACACTGGAAAACCACTGGATATGTCCAGAGAGTTCTTTCTTATAGATGCTATTTATATATGAAAATTCAGCCTAGATTCAGGGAACATGCACAAAAGGACTGGCTTAAAATTCTGCCTTGACAGGTACCTTCAGTATATGTTCTGAGCAGTCTCAAAAGCTACACATAGATGCAGCTAGTCGAAAAGAAGAACAATTATCCTCCTAGCTCAGGGAATACAACAAAAAGAGTTGTCCTATACTTTGTAGTAGCCTTTAACACTTGCAAATGACTTTGAGAGCTTGCTCTACTTTGCTACCATTTGAAGCACAATTTATCACTTCAACAAGCTGTGAGTAAAACTTCTCAATAAGACCTTTTTTAAACATTGTTTCATAACGACTCCTTTGTTTTGCCTGTTAAGTATTGTGAAATACAGGTGTTTTGCCCACTGCAAATAAAAATGCAAAAAGTTCTGACGTTTGTTTTAGTGTAGTTCTCTTGTTTAACACAGTTCTCAGTATTTTGAGAGTGCTGCTATCTAAACATCAGCACTGCAAACACAAATCTTATTTACAGTATTCTCAAAACTGAACATGAACCTGGCCAATTTCTGTATTATTCATTAAAATAGATATTAGAATAAGTCTTTATGCCTTTACCTTACTGTTTCTGATGACCTTTGCAGCAAAAAAAATTTCTTCAGATCTAGAGAGCTCTCTATTTTCTAACTCTACATAATATAGTCTTCTGCCACTCTTGCAGAAAAACTGAGCCACATTCACCTCCATAATCAGCAGCAAAACGATTAATATTGGAAACCACTCTTGTAAATTTAGTACTTATACAATGATCTCTCAAACTTTTACATGATGATTACGATTCCAAGCTAGTATCACCTGTGCAGACTGAGTTTGTCATAACGCATCAAGCATGCAACAAGCCTCTTCTAAAGAGGAAGCCTGATCCCAAATACTTATTTTTATTAACTGCTCTGCATAGCTAATTTATGAGATATTTGTAACACACATGTAAACAAACAAAAAACACCACCAACCATGCAATACCAAAAAAAATGGAATGCAAAAGGGGGAGGGGTGAAAAGCACACACACAAAAAACCCAACAAAAAGAACAACAACAAAAAAACACACCACACAAACCAAAAACAACACCCCAGGACTCTGTGCTGGCAAAGAAGTGCTGAATAGCAGAAGAAAAAAAACTTTGGCCAAAAAAATACTTGGACAGAAAAGACATGTCCAAAATAGTTCTGCTATATCCTCCTCACTTCTGGAAGATATTACATTATTTAGGATTTTACTAGTCATCACTGTATATCTACTACAAAATTAAGGGAGAGTGAAAAGAAACACACACATGCAGAATAACACCAGTCTTTCAAATAATGCTTTTTCTTCTCCGAATCCTTACACACACTATTGAAGCCAAAACTAAATGGCTGATTTTGAAGGCGGTAAAATATTTTGAATTTTAAAAATAAATACCTATACAGAATAATTTATTCTACAGCACACTGCACCACCACTTCATTTTCCCTCATGACACATTCATCCACTGGTCATGCCCCATCCATTGTTTTTACATCTCAATTATGTAAGAGCAGCATCTCTCTAGTGTCTATTCCAATATCCCTCACTATTACCAAAACACATTAATTATGAATACAGTCACTCTTGGTCTTCCTTACCATACCTTTCTGTTATGCAGACTAAAAACCTAAGAAAGTCTGGTATCTTCTGAGCATCTTTCAGAATCACAGTTGGAAGAGAAGACATGATGCCACCTCTCAAAACCCAAACTCTGAACAAGCCATAACCACAAAGAGTAATGAGAACCAAATCAGGAGACAGTAATTCCATGTTCACCTCTCCATGGACTCTGCATTTGACCTTGGCAAGTCACTGGGTTTTTTGTGCTTGTTTTCTCATGTTCAGGACATGAAGGGCTTTTACGCAGATGGCTGGAACAACAACAACAAAATAACTGAGTAAGTTTAATTATTATTTGTTCTATTATGCCAGGTCTTAGAACTCTTCCGCAATGGCATAAATTCAGAGTGAGTGCAAGCACCTCTAATTCTCTAGACCTTCATTTTGAAGTTTCCTTTACATAAAAGCACTGGTGAAAGCAGTAACCCACTATCAGAGACCTCCTGCACTGTATCAAATGCTGACAAAAGCTTAGTTTCACAAAATCTTCTGCTGAGCAAATAAGTTTAACCTTATTTTCTACACTGGCAGTTCCTAATCAACAGCTTGCAAAAGAAACACTGCCTGCAAGTTCCTCTGCCACTGCTCCCAGACAAAATTAAATTACAGAGTTAAAATAAGAGCTGCCAGGAAAAGTATGATATTGCCTAGACAATATTTTTTTATCCTGTGCCATTTCTTGGTCCAGCAAAAACTAGGGTCCAGTATTTTACACAATTCAGTTCCCTCAGGCTTCAAAAATTCTGAATTTCATGGCTGCCTGATCAAGTTTCATTCTGATACCAAATTTCCTGGTAATCTCCCAAAGCACCACATACTGGAAATATGCCACAAGTATAGCTTTGAAAAAAAACAAAGTGTGGATGAAATGTTCCACAGACCAGGCAATATTACCAAGAATACCAGTAGAAAGATTTTTTTTTTTCCGGCACATACAGAAAAATGTCAACATTTATCTTTACTCATAAAGGGAAAATTATACATGTTCATTCTGCTACTCAAACAACTATAAATAATTAGATTAACAACCAAAAGGCTGACTAGGACCAATTGCAATATATGCCTTAGAATCTCACCTACCAGAAGCAGAAAAATTAAGTGAAGTAACAGGTGTAATCTCACACAGAGCAGTCAAAAATGACCTCTTGCCAATACAGCTTGTTACGTATTACCACAAGTGTTCTGGATTTTGAATATACCGATTAAATGGCACTTCATACAAGTTAGTCATGCAATTACAGTGAAAGAGAGATAGTTCTTGCTCCTGCATAGAAAACAAATGAGGAAAAGTTACACCTTAACACAACCACCTTAATATCTTCATGTTTTCCACGTGAAGCAATGAAAACAACTTTGTTTAAATAATTACAGAAATATATACTTAAAATCAACAAGAATATTTTCAGGACTTATCTACATAAAGAAGTCACATTCAAAAAAGAGCCTCACAAACTTACTAAAGAAACATGCTGTTGACTGAAATGTTCAGATTGCTTTAGAAAGAATAAATCATGCCCCAAGCAGCATGCCATTCATTGAATAATCTGATTAATCAAAATAGTAAAGCATTATAATGATTATATCTTATGGTCAAAGTTTATAGATTAGTCAAGATTTTCAAAAACTACAAAAAAAGATTAAACGCAACACAAAAATAGTGTTTATCCTTGTAAAGTTATAGCTTCTATTGTAAGGATCTAAAACTGCAACCTTAATCAAGAGATGTCTCAAACTTGTATATACTGAATGCCCCACCTTCTCTCCTTTCTCAGTAAAAAAGTTTACCATTGCAAATATGTAGTTTATGCATTTACAAGCAAAAGAGCATGAATATACAGGGCATATATCACTATCTGGCTAAACTCCGGTTGAAGAATATGAAATATTTTTCAGAAAATGAAACTATTTAAAATCGTATACATAGGCTCTGAAATGTCGCTTATGATGTTACTGAGAAACCGGTAATGAAAGAGAGTTTCCTTAGGTTGCAAAGGGTACTTAACATTTTTTATAAAAAGGTAGCAACCACAAAATACACACACATGCGAATTATGAGTAGGGAGCACCACAACATAAGTAGAACCCCAGGAAATGAGATAATGTCAAACTCTAAGTTTAGCACTTACTTTTCCAAGACTCAGTAAGAATATAATGATATGGAAATTGCTAGTTTCTATTAATAATTTTCTCTTCAAAGAAGTTTTGTGCTGTTTCCTCTTCTGAGTTTTTACATTGGAAAGAGAGAACTATAACTCCATATTTTTTCCTTGCCTTGTATAATCTTAATTATTATTGTAATTATGCTCAAGACAAGTATGGAAAGTGTTCAGTATTAGAAGATCATAAGCATTTCCACATAAAAATAATGAAAGTTCAGCAAGATGAATAATATAATTTTACACCTATAATTACAAACTCACTTGAAATACTATAGACTTAAAAGGCATATCAAGTTTTGTCAACAAAATTAAGATTTCATCTGACAACACAGCTAGTGACATTTACCTTTTTCCCTTCTTCATCTAAACACACAGGAAAAAATAAGCAACACTTTAAAAACAGACAGATACTACAATTGCTCAATTTTTTAAAAATACTGCAATAATGTAAATTTTTAAAATACACTTAAAAGTACACCTTCCCTGTGAAATGCTCTTGGGAGGCAGTGATTCAGCACATTACAGTTTCATATGGGTCAGTTAACGATGTGCTTGCAATTAACATCCAAAGAATTTAGGGTGGCGAGTTTTACAAACATAGAAGACACATCCTGAAAATTTAAAATTCTGCTGACGTGATTTGCTCTCCAAATGTGAAACTAATATTTTGCATAAACTAAGTGCTTCATTCCCAATAAAGAGTCAAATGTATTGCATAAAATGGAATACTTGTTTGTATTAAATATGTATCTTACAAATCTAAAATTACAATTTCTTCCTTCAGTTTTATCAAAAATCAAACACAGTGTAGAATAGGTATGTATTGCACCTTAATGTACTCTTCACCAAAAATTAGTTACTAACTATAAAACTTTTTTTCAAAATCTTTGCCTATGAAGGCACCACAGGTCTTTTAGGAAGGCTTTATAAGTAGCTATAGGCTACTTTAGCTTCTTTTCACATTATTTTTAAATATGGAAATTGCTTAAGTTCAAATAATGAAAAACAATTCTAGAATGAATTATTACTGCAAAGTAGAAATTAACAAATTAGAGGAAAGAAACTCTCATTCACAAACCCACATTCATTTATGCAATTCATAGTACAGAACAGCATACTTAACAGAGAGTTATCTCTGCAAAGAGATATCAGCAAAGGATATTGCCTTTTAACTAGCTGTAAAAAAACACACACATATTATGCCTAATAAAACAGTCTACAGATTATTTCCAGAGAAATAAAGCTATAAAAAGATTATTTTTGAAGTTTCTTTGTGCTCTGCACCAACCAGAATAAGTCAGAAATTACGAAGAGCTTCTGAATACAATGAATAAACAATGAAAGCAAATAAAACCCAAATCAAGACCTTAACTTCATAATATTGTTCCTACTGAAACTACAAAAGGTTAAAAGAATATTTGCAAGCATCTCAGAAGACTCCTTCAAAAATATAGTGCTCACAAAGATTTCCCAATAGCCAAACTTAAGACATTGACATGCTCCTTGATAATGATTTAAATGTTAGTCACGCAAATCATTTGATTGTAAACGAGTTTTCCCCAACTTTTAACACTCATCATGTGCATATACATGATACAATATCCATAGTTATGCTATTACTCAAATCTTAATAAGCCCTGTTTAAACCTCCAGTGATAGTAAAAACCGTAGCCTGAAGAATCCCATCCTTGAATTCTACTTCTGTAGTCTATATAATCCTGTTTCCACTCCTTGAGCTTCACTGAAACCATTTTAACATCTCTTGCAGCCTAACCCTGTGACAAGGCTCAGAATCAATACACAATTCTTATCTTCCTAGACTTGTCAATCACCCAAGACTACCAGTAATGCTTCTTTTCCAGAAACATTCTCCCTGGTTTCCTTGGCATTGTTGCTGTCGTGATTCATCCCTTATCATACTAATTGTTCTTTCGGTGTGTCCTCCTGAAGGAGACTCCTCATTCACCTGTACTATTTTATGAAACATTTAATGGGTTTGTCTTGCATTCCTTTCCATTCTCCTTCACTTTATCCAGGGCCAGGATTCAAATTCAACTATTAACTCCCTGTCATTAATCAGAAACAGACTTCATACTTCATAACTCCCATGTTGTCCAAGCTAACACCTCCACTTGTGTCTCTCTTTGTACAGATGCCTATCAGCTCAGTCTCAGCAGACGAAACACAGGTCTTACTCTTCTATCATTGCTTCAGTTTGCTTTCCACCACTGCAAGTCACTGACTTTCAGGACTCTTAACTAAGCATCAGCCCTCAAACCACAGTTCTCTATAGCTCCTAGAAATAAGCTGGTTCCAAGATCCTGGCAATGCCCACCGCATCACTAAGATATGCCTTTAATAGCCGAAATTTTATCCTGTGACCACAGCAGTTCACATCTGAACTAGTGAAGCATCCTTCTTCACCTCTCAAAATCCAGAGATGACCCTGTTCTATTTATTCTGAACATTCCTCTCTAGATAGCCTTTTTAGCCAAAGGTCTGACCACACAAGTCTTCCCCCCCTCCCATCTATTGAGCAGCATCCACTTCACTCTCTGCTTCAAGACCCTTATTGGTCAATGTCCTCATCCTAAAACTACTAATCAGGATGTAGATGAGTTTTGATAAACTGTTATATTTTCATCTCTGAACCTCTCTTCTGTTTTCCTTGTGGCTGGGAGAGCTCCATAAACGAGTACCTTCTCCCTTCAAAAACTTCCTACAAGTTTTTCCATAGTTTTCATTAAAAACAAACACACAAAGCAAACAGATGGCTGGCACACCTAAACCACTACAATAAAATTCACTGCGCGGATGCCAAACATTCTCCCGTGTCATCCCCGATCTGTCTTCCCTTACCCTTAAATCGTTACATATTCTGGGTGAGGGAACACCTCTTAACCACAGAACTTTGGGATGACTAATTCAGACACATAATTTAAATAGACTGATACTTAGAAAAGTGTTACTAAAACAATTTTCTACTTCACAGTGCCTATGGAAAACATCATACCAGTGATAAGCCGACTCAATTGTTTTTGTCTTTTTCAAGGCTTCTCAGCCTGTTTGAAAAATACTCCAAGTATTATCTTGTATACTGCTATTACGAAGGTTTTTGCTGCTAAACAAGTACCCAAACCTTTATCTAGCATTTTTCACTTTTTTCTACTCTTTCTAAATTTTGTTCGCTTGTTTGCTGGTATAGGAATCTTTGCAAGGTTTTTTTGCAATGGCTTCTTGCATTATTTTCTAGTATTTAAAATATCTGGTTGTCCCAGACTACAGAGAAGATATAATTCCATATTTATGTCATTTTCAAATAACACAAAATTCTCAGGATTACAAATTCTCTCTGTCATATGCTTGTATTAGGTCTAGCACAGCGATTTTCAAACTAATTGAGACCTACAAGTATTTTTGTAGTATCAGTAATGGTTTAAAACAAAGTGTTTTGCACTCAAAACGTGCTCTAATTAAGTAACACTTTCATTAATTTTGTCATCTTAAATTGATGAGTTTCCCTAACCATTCACAAGAAAAACCAAAAATTCTCCACAACCCCCCAAAATACTATCCTACTATCCCAGCCATAAATTAGCCACTTCATTTTAAATAATAGTTCAAATAGTTAATAATTCATTTTCAGCTACTTGTTTCATGTTTCTGTGCACTTTCTCATTATATCTAGTTCTGCCACTGGGTAATTTTGGCTCAGTCACACAGTATATACAAGCAATTTTGATCAAAATGTTCCTTGTGATGCAAGTAGCAGGAGTATGCCACACGTTGCAAACAAGCAGCTCTTAATGTACCCTGACTGCCTCACAAAATTACCTCAGTGAACTTCTACTATTCCATTCCAACACCACTTAAACCTATGTACCATAATTTAGGCTAAGGCACACAGTTTTCACAGGAGAAAAAAAAAAAAAAGTAGTTTTCCATTCAGTTTACACTGACTGCAGGAAAGCCATATGCTTTATCTCAAAGTTTGAGAACCCATAAGAACTGCAAGCTGTCCATGAAAATACAATGCAGTATTTGGGTACTACGTTCTTCAGTTATAGCTATTTAGTTGCAAGCACTTTTTTCCTGTGCAAGTCAGCTTTTACAGAACAGTCTAGAAAGAAAACTGTCTTCACTGACTATTTTGAAAAAAAATTCAGCTACTGAAGTATCATCAATTTTTCATCTCAATACACATATCAGAGCCGTACTCCAAAAACAGGTCATATAAAAAAAAATACAGGGTCCTTAATGTAATCTAACCATAACATTAACCAAAGTTAACAGACTTCATTTTACCAACACTAAAAATATTTAACAATAAGAAAACAAGACTACTTTTCAGAAAATTGTTCAACTTACAGGTTTTGAACAACAAATTTAGTATTAAAATCCTAAACTACACAGTTTTTTTCCACTCTCGTTAAAACGCTATTTCTCCTAATGTTAAAATTATTTGATCATTTATTATTAAGAGAAAAAAAACACCCTACAGTTGTTATTGCCAACATTTTAACAGATATCTGAGAGAAGGATAAAGGTAACATCACAAACATGAAAACACTTCTGACAAACCTGTAATAATCAATGAACAAAAGGAAATGGAGCCCAAATATTCAGATGAGTAAACTAACAGACACATGGAAAAACTTAATCGCTAACTAGAACGCAGACTAATACTTATCGCAAACTTTAAAAGCATTTTTTCCCTTCTTTCAACTCTAACCTCTAAAACAGTACACTCCAGGAACCATAACAAACAAGACTGGCTTCCCTAAAGAACATTTAATTGGGAAAATGTGTATGAGCCACAAGACGCCTTTATCAGGATGAAAATGAAGCAAAAGCTTCTATTTAGTTTTTGACAAACAAGAGTGAGGAATTGGAAACAGTACTGCAGCCAAACAAAACAACTAAATACCATAATGCTACCTTCTCCATGAGAACAAAAGCATCAACCACCAACTCCACCCCACCCCCAAGCAGGCTGTTGCTCTCTAACCACAGAGCCAACGCTGTAGACAATGTAATCCCACAGGGAAGACAGAAGGTCACAGACGCACTGTGAAATCATAAAATAAGGTCCACGTTTTAGAAAGACACAGTGGCACTTCCACCAGTCAAGATTTCATTTGGAACAAACAGGTGGAGTACAGAAACTGCCTGTTCTTTTCTTGACTGTCCCTTCCCTCAACACCTAGAGGGAGATCACACGTGCTCAGCGTAGCCCAAAATTAAGGACATGGCACCTACAATAAGCAGCAGAATTCAAGATGTGGTGAGGATAGCAATATGCAATGTAACACTGCAGGTGAGATTGCATGCTGTATACCAGCAGTGGATCTGTTATTATTCATCAGCTGTAGGTGTCTAAGAAGGTGTCACTTATTACAGTGACACACACTGCAGCCGGCTAGCCATGATTAAGTATTACCCAGTGTGGCTGAAAGGGATGGCAACTATCATTCATTATGATCCAGAGTGGCTTAGTGGGGTGGGGAGGCCGATCTCCTTCACTGCGATACAATATTAGCAGGAAGGCAGCTAAGAAAACTCAACAAAGCCCTAGGAATGGTGCACACGGAGGAGAAAAAGAGAACCGCAGCCCCCCAGCCTGAGAGGACGGGTGTGGGACGGCCGGGGACGCCCGACCGAGAGCGCTTCACCACCGCCCGCCACGGAGCCGCTGGGCGAACCGGGCCGGGGCCTCCGGCCGGCGCCCGCCGTGCGAAGGGGGCTCAGGCAGGACAGGAACACCGCGCTCAACTTCTCCTGACCGCAGGAGCCAAAGCCTTTGTCCGAGCGGTCCCGGTCTGTGGCCGAGGGAGCCCGGGGGTCCCCCTCCTGCGGCGGGATGTAGCTGGGGCGACAGAAGCGGGGGACCGGCCTGCGCCAGCCCTGGGCGACCCGCCGGGCTCCGCTGTTCTCTAGGAAGCCCTCAGAGAGGGAAGCGCTCCGGAGCGGCGGGATGAGCACTGACCCCGCACGCAGTCCCGACCGCGGTGCCCGTGCCGGAGGGAGGGAAAGCAAAGGAAGCGCACAGCCCTGCCGGGAGCCCCACGCCGGGGGGCGGCCGGAGCGCCCGGCCGCTCGCAGCCCGTCACCCGGGGGCCTCCTCCGTGCGCCCACCCGGGGGGATCCCAGCCCCCCGGGGTTTGCGTCTCGGGGCCTGCCCCCGGGCCGTCCGGAGGGCAGCCCTCACTTCCCCGCAGCGGCGTCAGAGGCGCCGGCGGGCAGGAACGGCGCAGCCGGCGCCCCGGCGCCCCCAGAACCAGGCGGCTCCCGGCGCGGCGCTGCGAAACCCCCGCACTTACCCTGTCACAACAGGCGCCATCTTCCACAAACTCTCGCCAAAACTCCTACTCTCGCGAGAGCGCCCCCCTCCACGGGCCCGGAGCGCGCGTGCGCGGGCCCGTGAGACACGCGCGGGGCGGGGAGTGGGAGGGGGGCGGCGCGCGCCGCCCACTCAGCGCCCGGGCTCTCCCTCAGACACAACAGCCGAGGCGTGGGAACCGCGCCGCTCTCGCGAGAGTAGTGCGCCGCCGGCCGGCAGGCAGAGCGGGGAGCCGGGCAGCTCTCGCGAGAGTAGAGGGCGCGGAGCCCGGGGGGAGGAACTGAGGGATTCCCTCTGCCCGCTCGCGCGTCTCGCGCCTGTGCCTTCCCCCGCCGGCCAGGAGGGGCGGGCCAACGCGGAGGTGGAGGGGGGTGGCCGGGGAGAAACCATTCGGGGCGAGGAGGCAGGGGAGAGGTGACTGACGGGCCGCTCGCGGGAGCACCGGCGAGGGGAACTCGCATCACCGCCTCCTTTCCTCCCCCCTCCCGGGAATGGCGTGTGGGACCGCCCGCCTCGTGCTGCCTGCGGGCCCGGCACATGCGCGGCCTGGGGGGCGCCGCCGTCCCTCGGGCCCGGCCTCGGGTGGGGGCCCGGGGGGGACGCTGCGGGGCCCGGCGTCGTGGCTTTCCCTGCCCGCCCGGCTGGGCGCCGCGGCCTTCGGTGAGCGGCGGGGGGAGCGTGCAAGGAAGCGCGGCGTGCGAGGAAGGCGGGCAAGTTTTTTCCCTCAGTATAAAATAAGTACTCTCACAGGAGTTCAAACCGGAGCTTTTAAAGTTTTGTCGATCAGCGATGTGCCCGCTCTATGTGAATCAGTTAAATGGTATGAAAACAAACCCAAGCAGATAACTCGAGCAGCTCTAGCCTCCTACCAGAGCTGTGAGTAAAGTCAAAACCCACTGGCTGGGGTTCACCTGTGTCGTTGCTTTTTAAGGCTCTGTCAGGCTGTACAGGCCAAACGCTTTGTCATTCCTGTTTATTGAGTTGAAAAATTAATTCATGCAGAGCTCAGGAACCAGTGGGAAATGGAAAAGAAATTATTCTCCTAATAGCGAATAAAAACAGTAAGAGACTGGGATCTAGAGGCACAGCTATGAGATCTGTTAGGTTTCTTACACAGAAATATTACATCACTTTTTTTTTTTTTTTAAATCAGCTTTAAATGAAAAGTCTGATTCTATTATTTTGTTGTCATCTGCAAGCAAAATGTGTAACATAACATTTCTTTAGCAAACAAAAATTTGGGGTCTGCTAAGACTCCAACCAATAAAGCGAACCTTGTGGTGACCTCTTGGGTAGATGGCTGCATACAGGCAGGGACAGAAGGTGTCTGCAAAACAGAGTTACCTGGATGAGCTCCAACATTTTGACATAACAAAAAAGACCCCAAGTTTGGATTCATTTAACAACATTACCATTGCAAGGTGAGGGGCTGATTTTCCATTAGAAAACCGTGTTTGAAAATAAACCCTTTTACATCAAGGATTTTGTCCAGTCTGTTCAGCTTCCTCTATGTCTTCAGTATAACATGTCAATCTAAATTCAAGCTTTAAAGATCCACTGAGATTCCAAAACTCACATCATTTTCATTACTTCACCTCCGTACCTCTGCTGTCTCCCAAATTAGGAAAAAAGATAAAATTTCAGTAATCCCGTTAATATGATTTTGGGTTTCTTTCCCACATATGCTCTCTGCTGCTAATACTAATTCAATGAATAATGTCTCAGATGAGTAAAATCATGTTTGAAGAGATTGCTTGGCAACAAAGTTTGCTGTAATTCTACTCACTGTACAAACAGCTATTGTTTGCTATCATTAAGGGACTTTCCCCATCGTGATTTCCCCCTCCTCATTAGGTATGAAAGGACTTGATTGGCTCCCTCATAGGCACAGTTCTCGGCAAAAGCACAATGCATACTGGAAATCCTCTGTATTGTTTGCAAAGAGCAACTCATAATCCCCTTGGAAATCTCTTCCTAAAAACATCTTCTCTCTCTTTTTTTTTTTCCTCCCAAGGCTAAAGCGTGATCTCAGCTTGTGCTAGCTCCATTCCATTAAGAATGGTTTCTGGATATTTGCCATGGACTGTCTCTAGATGGTCATTTTCTGGGGCCCCTCTTTTAGTGTGTTTTGAATCAAACTGGAAAGTCTAAAAATATAGCACACAATAATCTGCAGTGTCTAGACTTTTAATATTATACAAAGAAGGCATTTTGATTAATAACCAGATTAATTGGATACTGGAGCAGTTATATTATTTCAAATCATTAATAATTACAGAAACTATTGTAGTCCTTTCTGTCACTGAAAGTGGTACATTATAAAACAAATAGCCATTGAATTTTTTTTTTCTTTTTGGTGATAAGCAATCTGTAGTTCAAAAGGCCAGGAGTACTATTCAAATCAAAAACAATAGCTTGAAATTATGTGAGTAGCCGGTGGAAGGAAAGATAATAAAACCACAGAGGGTTTTTTAATATTGTTCATGCATTGAGTTTTCTTCTTGCTGTTAAAAGTTTGTATTTAACATAGTTGAGTGTGAGCAACTCCTGTTGAATTTATTGGAAACTGAAAGCATCTAGTACCTTGGGGAACTAGGCCCTGCTTTCTGGTCTGTGATGAATGTAAATGCTTCCAGAGCTGAGGTAGAAAAATTTAAATAGAAGGTTTGCACCACTTAAAATTTTGTGTTTGCTGTGCAGATTGGTAGTTTGACTTTTTGATCTTAGCCCTGCTGATGTTGGTGGAAGGGTTGTGAACGAGGCCCATTGCTTCAGAGACGATTTGGAGAAGCAAAGCTTGGAGGCGCCTCTGAAGGATGTGATTTCAGCAAGTGTTGGGGTTCGCTCTTCTTCTAAGCAGATGCTCTGCCATGTGACTCCAGCTGGGTGCTCAGAACCATTAGCCGCCTTCGAAAACAGAAGGCTGTTAAAGAAGGAAATCCAGTTTACTCTCACTTGTGAACTGGATGACAGGACCACCTCCTGCTTCTTTGGATTCACAGACACGTGCCGATGTGGACAGAGCCAGCTCCACAACTCTGTGCCAAGTGGATGCCAGCAGCTTCATCTGGGAATTCATATGATTCTCCCAACCCCTCAGGATTTCACTTTGGGTGGAAAGAGGAGAAAAGACAGGGACCAAGAGGCCACAGAGTCCTTAGAGACTAGGCCTTCCCTGTGGACAGGGAAGAAGTTCTTTAGCCTGGAATTTGGTCTCCGCAATGGTACTGAGGGAGCTGCTGGCCAGCGGTGCTCGAGCAGCCCAGCCCTTGAGCAGAAGGGCCGACAGCAGCAGGGAGCACTGGGTGCAAGCTGTGATAACTGAGCTGAAGATTTCAACAGCTTGTTCGACCAGTCCAGACCAAACTCTCTCCAGCTCAGCTTTGGCTCTGGACTTCCCCTAAGCTCATTCCTTTGGGCACAGCACTAGCGAACATGCTGGCTGCCTTCTGGTTTGGCAACTGCCTCCCGCCTCACTGGCTTGGAGAAAGATGAGAAGACAACAGACCTACATCTATTTCTGTAGAAGCACCCCATGTCTCGTATGTGCATAGCACAAGCATGTAAGAGACACACAAGGAGGCAAGAGTGCCCTTCTCAGCTGAGTCTATATTCTTATAAAAAATAACTCATAGTGTGTCTGGTAAAATCCTAGCTATTTATAAAGTCCAGTGACCTTAAAAAGCATTTTAGGTAGTAGAACCACACAGTTATCTGAATCTTCATTATAAGCAGCAGGTTTATCTCGAGATGTTGCAGTTTGTATCTGGTGGTATAAATCACACGTTCTAGTGGTAGGTACTGTGATACAACCTTGCTGGAATTTTAAAAGCACAGGATGTACAATGTGGTTTAACCGCGTGTCTAGGAAAGAAAATAAACAGGCAGTTGCCCACAGAACCTATCTTACATCTGAACTTCAGTGCATATGCCAACAAAAGTTATCACTGCAGCTGCTAGCTGGGCAGCTCAGTGTCAGAAGTGCCTCTGCTGTTTGAAATAGATGACATCGTTCAGCATAGCTCGGAGGATTTGCAACGTTGTCTTGAGGATGATAGAGAGAAAGGACAGGCCAGTTAGCAGTCTGCAGCAGACGTGTTGTTAAATAGTTTCTGCTTGTGTGTCATAACCTCAGAGGGGAGAGTAGCACAAAGAAAAATCTGAATCTGCATCTTAATGCTAGTTGGGGCATAAGTGTGCCTTCATATGGTAGTTCCCAAAAGTTACAGTCAGGCTGAAGCCTCACTCTGGCATTGCCTTGCAAACAAGTATGGTCCCTTCACAGAGGGCAAGATGCAAGAAGTGAGCATAGCAAACAATAGGAAGGAAGAGGGGGAGGGAAGATGAGGTTAACAGTAATAACATCATGTGGTTATGTAGGTTAACAGTGTGAACAGCTCGATGACTGACTTCTGTAACCTCTTATTTTTAAGTACTTTTCTAGAACACACTGTTAAGACACTTTGAATTGTATTAAATTTTGCTCCTCACCCTACCTGAGAAAAGTATATTCACTTGTTTTCCATTAGGTGAAGACTTGGGGGTTTTTTTGCTTGAATGTAAACTATCCTCTCCTCCTTAGTTTTACTTGGCTCCTTGAAGAGCCCATCTCTGAGCCTCTCTTACGCAGCAGTCCTCCACTTGTGCTCATGGTGCCTGTCCAGCAGGGAAGTATGGCACTGGGTTATTCCCTTATGCCCACTCTCCCACACAGCCCTCTCTGCAGCGGTGCTCTCTGCAGCGGTGGCAGCTGCCATCAGCCTCCCCACCCTCAGGATGCCCCTGCAGGTACCACCAGACTTCAGTGAACATGTGCATCGGCTGGAGAGTAACATGTCCTGGAGGCTGGCCGAGCCTGCCCAGCACCCACCGGGTATCTCCTGACCCTGCACTCCAGCATCCACAGACACCAGCAGAGCTGGGGTTCACCAGGCCAGGTACCTCCTGCCTCTGCCCCCCAGCATCCACAGACACCAGCAGAGCCGGGGTTCACCAGGCCAGGTACCTCCTGCCCCTGCCCCCCAGCATCCACAGACACCAGCAGAGCCGGTGTTCACCGGGCCCCACCTGGGCGCTGCCAGGGGCTCCCACACTGCCCTGACCTCCTGCCATGGTTAGCGTCTGTACCCACCAAACCAGTTTTAAGATTAAACCGCAGAATGCAGGATTACAAAGTCATTACTGACAAGGACTACAGCAGGGTAAACTCCATGTCTAAAAATCTCCATGCTTCCAAAACATGCTGGAGAAGATACAGCTCCTTTTCAGTCTGTCTGTGCTTCAGACAGGGTATGCTAAAGGGTATTAGTTGCATCCCACTGAAATCAAGAAAGCAGGGAAGATTGAACTAGTCAGACTGTGAATTATCATGAAGAATTAACAAAGCAAAAGGAAGATTTAAACATTATGATATGACTCCAGATGTTTTATCGATTTTACATATAAATACAAACTGAATTCGCAATGCTACAGTTCTGAACCAATGTGAAAACAGATGTCTTTGTGCAAAAAAACTATTTAACCAGAGCTGCTGTTGCAGTTCCGTTGTTTTCATGATGTATATTACTTTACAATCTATGCTGCTGGAGATGTGCTCAAACCCAAGCCTTTAATTCAGTGACTGAGTTAGAGCTGATTTTTTCAGCTAATCTGTTCTACCGTTCATGAGACTCTTTGAGAAAATGTATGCTGACATACTTCACCTTTACCTGCAAGTAAAATGTGTTTTTGGAAAAGCCCCCAAAGAATGAAAACTCATTTGGTTTGACAAAACACGAGAGAAACCCACACTCTTGATTATACACATTTTTCTGCTGAATATAGTGCTTAAGGGAATTTCAGACTAACTATAACAAGGTACAAAAAAGAGCTCAGCAGCCTACTCTGAAAGAAAACCACAAACTGCACATAACCCCTTGATAAAATTACCACTAAAAGCCTATTTGATATTATAAACCAGCGCATTTTACTATGTACTAGGAAAGTCTAGGTCCCAGTCATAACCACATGCTATGTTGAATGGAAGGAAACATAGACAGAGATCCTTCACCTGTAATTCTACATACAAATATGTGCACACAGGAATTTTCCTAGTTATGGCTATAGAGAGGAGTTAGGAAATTATTTGCTTCACAACAAGTATAAAGCTAGGTCCCACATAAATACGATTTGGAGAATTTACTGATGGTTAAGCCTTGTGCTGGTCCTGTATGAAGAAGATAAACTAATTTTGTGTGTTTAGTGGTTTACAGGGACTGTCCATGGCCTCAGGCTTTGAAGATAACACTTGGTTTGGGGCTGTTTCTTTATTTAAAACATTCAGGAAGTTATACACTCCTGAAACAGGAGATTTTTTTTAAAGTAGTCTAAAGGCATGCTAAAAGAACAAGTAATCCTAAAAAATAATTATCTTGTAATACTGCCATGTTGATATCTACTTGGATTATTTCTTTCATCAAGCACAGTTGCACAAATTCTATTTGTTGTGGACTTGGTCTAACCTTCATACCACTCTCATTTTGAACCTCTGCTGTCCTGTAGCCCATTTTCCATAATCCTCATTCTGGAAAAAGAAAAACTATTTCTGGCAGTAATTAATGAAAATAAATTCCTTACAAATTGCCTGAGAATATTGCTTGGATCCAGGGTGGTTGACACTTGTGAATAACACAACCTTTCGAATTTTTTTCCTTTTAGGGTATTACACATGAGCTTTTAATGCTAAAGTTCATTAGTGCTTGGATATCATATTGATGAGCTTTGTATAAATGAATGAATGAATGAACAAACAGATAAGTCATAACTCAGGTAATGAGCTTATAGCTGTTATAGAGATAACTGAAGACATGCCATGGATGCTAATTAGATAAAGACTTTCAGTATAATTTTATTTATTGTCAGTCTTGGTTCAGAATTCGCTCTTCTCTCATCTTAACAAGTGGTGTTTCATTTTTAATGTTCCAGGCAGCTATATCTTTTTCCTAGAAATCTGGATAACCAGCCATTCTTCTTACCCATGGCTTCACTATCACTTTGTTTTTCTGTTCATCACTGGCACTGACCTTGCCAAGAGCTAAGCACATGCATAATTTTACTCATGCGATTAGACTCATTAAAGCTAATGGCATTAGTCAAGAAAGTAAAGCTACTTCTGTTTAAGTGTTTGTTGTTTGAGGTAGTGCAGCTAGAAATAAGATCAGAAAAGTCTGAAAGAAATTCAGACCGAACAATAATTTTCATTAAAAGTCATACAAAGAGAAATTCAAACAGTTTTCCCTTGACCCAACGCTGGTGGGTGATGAACACAAGGTGGTTTCTACACTGGAGGCGAACACGGATTTTCTAACACTGTTTTTTCTTCAGGAGATGGGGGCGGCTTGTCAAAACTGCAGCTGGTCTCAGCAAACTTTGCAAGGTCATTTCTCAAGTCTAGGATGAAATTTCTAAATGAAAGATAATGAGAAATATGCATCTCAGCCAACAGCCCAGCAGCAGAGGCTGAATGTAACCTAACAGCAATGTCACGATGCTGCGACCTGGGAGACTTGAGGTGCCCACAGGAATATCACATTAATGTGGGGAGTCTGAGAGAGGCAAACCGAGGACAGGTTTCCCCTGTATACAAAGAGGGAGATTGCTCTGAATTTAAAAAAGTGAAGGTGTCCACTCTCTCAGAAGAATGATCTGACAGTTCAGACATGGGCTTGTAGGTTACAGGTCTTGTGCGTGAAATCTTCAAGAGGCGTTTATGCTGGTAGAGAGTGGGGAACACATTCTGTGGGGAAAAAAACGCATTTCCTGGCCATTACTCGTACCTTTGTTCCGCATTTCTAGTGCTGTGAGTCTGCCTTTCTTTGACCTGCCTGCTGAAAGCCTTGCAGACGCATTATAGCAGCCAGAAATACAATGTTTAGAGCGCAGCTGGTTTTCAGCCCCTTTCTTTGATAGCTGTCTCAGCCAGGGCTAGGAGAGGAGGGGCAGGGAGCAGTTATTCCATCCATCCCAAGGAAATTCCCTTCTGGACCGTCAGGACAATTTTATGGCGATTGATAACACAGGCCAAACATACAGTGGGTGATTATTAACTCCAACACGCTATTATTTGTCATTTTTGACCTCTGATGAGATGCCCCGTATACAATGAATTATAAAAAATCTGGCCTCTCACTTACAAAAACAAATACCAAACGCTCCGCTATCATTCTGAAGCAATAAATCTCCCCTGGCCTTGGAAAAAACCGTCACTTGTGGACTTTCACCCATTTTATACCTTCCTTTCAAAAAAACCACTTATTTTGCTCCCCAATAAATACAAGTGACAATGAAAACTTATTAAAGCTACAGTACAGGCTATATGTAGTCTAAAAGTTAAAATTCTTGGTTGATACTGACTCCCATACCCTGGCATTTTCCTGGGTAGAGGTTAAAAAACCACCAAATCCACCACTACTGAGTATAATATTGGGGGTGGTAGATATCTTTAACCATTACTCACTTTTTTCTAGGAAAGCAACTGATCTATGCCTCAATGCATACAATTTTATTAGGATTGGAAAGAGCCATGTGGCATTCATATAGTGTTTAATTTCGATGAAGTCTCAGCACCCAAGGTTTTGTGATTGATGGCAGAGGAGGAAGAGCAGAGCGACAGTTAGGGTTTCGCTAGTTTGTACTGTATATACAGCTGTTGCTGCACAGGGGAGGGAAACGCAGGGTCTGGCTGTCTGTTCCAAACAAAAAGAAATGGCACATGCTATTACTTCCAGATCATTGCAGCCCCTGCACCACCATCTGCTGGGGGTCAGAGCAGTTGTCCGGGTCGGCGTCAGTCATGCACAAACTCAATGCCTTCCACCGAGCTGTGCCCAGCAGTACATATTTACAAGAACAATAAAGCGAACCTGCTCCCTGGACACAGGCACCACAATGCTCCGTCACACTGGGAACAAAGGAGCACAACAAAAGTTGATATGCATTACAAAGGAGGTTTTCGGGGATCACAGCTTTGTGATTTTGGGCTGTAACACAAATTGAAGGGAAGAAAAACTGTCACCAATAAGCCCAAACCCAGTGATCATTGTATTTGTAATTGACGTAGCATTGCTAAAGGGTGCCTGGGTCTCTGTGTTTTCCCCTTTTCCTATTTACAAAGTCCTCTGTAGAAGATACGTGAATAGGGAAAGCTTTGATGATAAATTGTTAAACCCTTGGATATATTATTCTGTAACAGCAGCAGGATGATCTCTGCCACTTACCCTGCTTCTCTGTGTGTATCTCTTTTTACAGGGCTTATGCCACGTGCTGGAGCGAGGTGCAGAGAGCCCTGACTGACGTAAACTGCAGAGTTCCTGGAAACGGGACAAGTACAACTGTGTCACTGTGATGTTGAAACCGAATGAGCAGTTTTAGCATCTCTTTGGCCCGAACAGCAACTAGTGAGTAATTAATTTCTTCTGCTAAAAACGGTGGTTTCAACACCATCAGTGTGACACACCAGGCATTATGGCAGCGTATTGCAAACCCTTCACTCAGTGCTGTCCTGCACTGTGGCTGAATGTGTGTGCCAGAGGTGGCAGCTTTGGTGCCTAGAACTGCAGGTGGGTCTCCTTGCTGCATTTGAAGACACAGGGCAGAGGCGAAGAGGTAAAGCACAACCTTTCTTTTCAGTCTGGTCTGGCTTACTGCAGGGCTAAGTCCAGTGTTTCTGCACTGCATCAAAATGGAAGCAAGAGAGCAATGGAGCCCAGTGCAAAGACATCTGCATTGCTTGGGACAAACTCAGCAGTATTCAACTGAGTTTATTCTTTGGTCTCAGCTTCAGCACTGTTGAAACAGGCAGCAGTGCCAGCATGGGGTGAGAGGAATGGGCAGCAGCCCTGGAAAGCTGTGAAAAGGGCAGGTGGAGATGGACCCAGAATATTTTTTTAAGTGAGGCTCATTGTCAAATGACTAGAAACCATGCTGTACTATCAAAAACACATGAAGGATGGCTGTACTCCCTGCCTCACATAGCTGCAGTGTCTGTCACAACACTACCATTTACATAATCTTTGACATTTCATCTGATAATTAGTCATTTTGGCACAAGAAAACCTGATCTTGTTAGGTCCTATCCTCAGCTGCTTTTTACAAAGCTCGACTCTGGGCATTTTTGCATAAAGCCTCTCCAGTCCGTGTAACGTTTGACAGCCTTCTCAGGTGCTTTGCCTGAAACATAATACGGAAGAGGAGACCTCCAGGTAGCTGCACCCACATGCCTTCCAGACTCCACCTCCCCAGCCTCACTGGCACCAGGACAGCCCAGCTGCTTGGAGCCGCAGAGCTGGTTCTGGAGCCTGCGGGGGCATGTGGAGCAGCCTCTGCCTGTTCCCTTGGAAAACATCGCCAGGCTCAGCCTCGTATTTGTACTTGGAGGGCACTTGCCCAGAGCCCTTCGGCACGGAGCTGAACTGCACAGGTTTGTACTGTAATTAGGCAGCCTTTCAGTGTCACAACTAAGAAGGATTTTTTTATTGTTATTTTTTAACAATCTAGCGCTGTGGAACTGAGTTTGAAGCAAAAAGTTGCAGAAGAGGTGTCAAAGTATAGTTTAGATACATATTAGTGAAATATTTTGGAGAGGGGAAGGCTGGGGATGGGAAGCTGGCAGAGTGGCTCTCTCGGGACACTAGTAGTAAAATGGGACGATAAAAAGCCTTTAACCTGCAGGTAATTGATGTAAGTCTGGCCCAAATGTGTTGGGACCGAAAGTCATTCCCATCAGTAGTCCAAGAGAAGTGCCGGGTTGTTGTGTGTGTGTAATCCACAACAGACAGGTGCTACGTTGTGGAAATTGTCTCTTTTGGCAGTTGCTTGCACCTTTGTTGGCAGCTTTATTGTAGCAGCCAGTAACTAGATTAGCACGGGGAATAGACTAGGTTTTGCAGTCATCCTTCTGGACACAGTTCAGACATATTCTTCAAATAATGCTGGGGGAGTTTAGGGCTAGTTTCATGTGTTCTGCAGGTAACTAAGGGACTTCAGTATTCAGGAGATATTTTACAAGTTCTATGTTTACTAACAAATGCAAACCACAAGAATATATACATTCTGCCTAATAAAATAACTTTTCTGCTAAAAATAAAGCTTTTACTAAATGAGCAATTTAATAACCATGTTGGTACTCTTGTTCTATAGCAAGTTCCTGCTAAACCATGCTCTTGTTTGTGGAACACTCCCTTCCATCAGCCGTAATGTGGCATACTTAAAAGAAATGGTATCCTGGATAAACCCTATTCTTAACTTCTAGTTTGTAAATCTGTCATTGTGTGAACAAGAGTTCAGTTTATTTTCTGAATTGCCTAGATGAAATGATTTATATGGTGCCCAGCCCAATGGTTACCCAGTTAGGCGTACAGCTCAGGAGTCTGATGCTGAAACCACAGAGCATCCAGGGGCTGCATTGAAAACTTTTTGTTTAGGTAATCAAGTGGGAGATGAGCTGTTGGGAAAATCTAAGGCAAAACGACAGTTTTATTTTTTATATTGCCTCTTTACCTCATCTACATCACCCTTTATCTCTGAGGCTGCAGATATGTTTTTATAAAGACGAGTTCTGTGATTTACCAGACCTCTGGGCAACACAAATTCAGTCCAGATCAGGCACAATGAAATGTATGTTGAATCAGCCAGAGCACATAATAGAGTGCTTATGCCAGCTTTTTTCTTTGTGCTGATTCAGTGACAACTATGGGAGAAAAAGTGGTATTTGATCAAATACAAATTGCACAGAGGTGAGTTTTTGCCTTTTTGAACAAATATGATCTGTTACCTTAAGCTGCACCAGTTGAGTACATTGCATCAAGAAGCAGTGACATTTTTGATCTGGGATTAACTGCTGTAACTTGGGGTTTACTGTCTGGTAGAGCCTTGGCCCATTTTTTTTACCCCAAAACCACTTATATGCTGGTTTCTAACATCTCTGCCCTGAACTCATTTACAAATCTACTAACCTATCTTCTTGCAAATATTTTCTCTGAGTTGCTTCTGCAGTAACATCTGCCAGACGTTTCTAATGCCTAATGGCCAGATAAATGAGTATTAGGAAATAATGGATTCATAAAATGCAATTATATAGCTTTATGAAAGCAATATTTTAGTGATTTGCAGCTGGCCTAGGGCACACAAACGTTTATTGTGGACTTCTGTTGCTTTTGTCCTCCATCCCTTCTCACTGCTTGCTCTAGCCACGTACATCATTGTATTTTAGTCCTCTAAATTTGCCTGACTGAATAAGTCTTTGCAGTGGCATTTCCTATGTATTATAATACAGGAAGTTCCCCAAGCATATTGGAGAAGCTTAAAACTTCAAGAGAGAGAAAAAGATATTCAAAGCTTTTAATATTTCAATATATTTGTTCCCATTGGTTATGATGTTACTTTTCATTGTTACAGAAAATTTCTGAAAGGATTATTGAAAGGGTTGTCTTGCTTTCATCAACTTAGTAAACTTTTCTTTTGTCCTTTATGTTGATTACAAAAGCAGCTGACATTACTCCATTTTACTTGCACCTTTTTAGGCCATTGCACTGTGTTAATGACTGAGCAGCACCTCACTGAGCAACAGACCTGTGCTTGCTGTGTGTAAATACTGCTGCAGAAGTAGCACAAGAGAAAAATGTTGTCTTTAAGGTCCTAGGGAAACTCTGGCTAAGCTGGAGTTGTGGAGTGGAAAGAGATGTGGCAGAGAGAGAAATCACAGAAGAAGCGAAGGAAAAAGGAGTAGGAACGCAAAGGGAGAGACTGTTGTTTCGATAAATAGAGAGAGAGATGGCTGAGCAGCCAGCATCAAATTGCTCCCCATCTCTGTTCTGGCACTTGCGGATCTATTGAAAAGGGGCCAGAAGGACATGCTGAATTTGTTGCTCCCGTGTGCCAGCCTTTTCTGCAGCAGCGAGAGAAACCAATCAGTGCTGCTTCAAAAGCAGCTGGAAACTGAGAAAACCCTGGTCCCCTGCTGCCTGGCGAGCAGCAATACAGGGTCTTCTCGGTTTCCAGCCACTACAGAGGCTCCATTGACAAAATGTGTGCGGCATTTGAAGGAGCACAATGTGACAATGAAAGAACCTGAGGGAGACAAAACAAGGAAGGGGGAGAAAAGAGGGAGGGGGGAGAATTAAATGGGAATGTGGGAGCAAGCTGAAGGCAGGAGGACAAAATCAAAAGAAAAAATATGCTAATCACTGCAAAAGTGGTGGTAAAAATAAATCATCATTGTCATATTTGATACCTCTGCACTGCTTTATCAAAGAATATATTTGTGGTAGCAAGACTTGAGAAAACAAAGTAAGACTTTACTAACGTTTGCTCTCACCGCCTCTCTGAGATACGGACACGCTTACTGTAGTCGTCCATTTTCACAAATACTGTTATGAAGTACAGAGCAACTGGAAGACACCAGGTCCCACACCCGGGACCATGTTGCGCTGCGAACAGGACAGTTCACATCCCCATCCTCCATTTCAGAGAGGAGCACAAAGAGTTAAAGAGCCCTGGAAGCCAGGAGGACAGTATGTCTTACTGTTGCTCAGAACCATTAGGAGAGAAAACAAATGCTGCCCGAAACAAAGCTATGGAGCTGCCTCACTTGCTCCTTGTACTTCATTGCACCGGCTTGGAGAATGTGTAGCAGTGTGGAAACCAGGGTATCACCGACAGCTCAGACCGAAGCAGCGTGGCTGGGTTTTATTTCTTTTACAGCTGTCTGCCTGGCCGTGTCGTGGGACATCTAAGAGGGGCATCCAAAAGCTCAGGGGACGTGCCCATGGCAGCATTGTTATAATCTCCCACCTGTCCCCACTTGCACTGCTTGTTCAGGGTGAAGGGCAGTCTGGGGGTGCAAGAGCTCAATTGTGTTACAAAGCAACTGAATTGGAAGGAGCTTCCCAAATGTCCTCACACAGCTCATGACTTTTCAGGCCACTAGTCCAGCTCAAGCTACTTCAAAGTACAATCCACTGAAACATTTGCAGGGTGAACGCAGGGTCTTCAGGACCAACAGTTTCCCTCTAGATAGCTGCCCTCATTGCAAACAACTCGGCATTGTAGACATGCAAAAGAGAATATTGCTTTGGGAGAGAGCACTGATGTCTACAAGTTTTCTGGGAATTCTTGGTACTTTCTGAAAGGTCAGAGAAGTGCACCATAAAATCTGAGGCAGAAGAATAGAAATTGTGTTGTTAGTTTCTAAAGGCATACCAGCCAGGAACCAAGAAGAGAGTAAATTCTGTATTGCCCGGCTTGGAAGTGGGTAAACTCAGTTTACCTGCATCTGCCTTTGAGCACCCTGCTGCAATCATCTTCAATGAGTTTTTCTTTTTAACCAAAGGAAGGCGCCTGCCCTGATGATGAGAGTTTTGAAGTTAATATAGCCTTCCTAAAAAATTCTTAGTTATCATTCAAGTTTAAAATAAAATGTTTCCATTTGCTCTGTTAAGTTGGCAGTTACTTCCAGTCTTGAGAAATTATTCCTGTTGAGTAGTTACTGCTTAGGTGAAAAAAAATAATCTGTTTCTCCAAAGCAAACCTAATTTGGATATGACCTATGGCATCTACACAATCCTGAATTTTTAGATCAGTGATCAATTTGTCTTTCTCTGTAGGAATGGTAGGCAGCGTAGAATGGAACTGATTTTCTTGTGATGTTTTTACTAGTGAGTTACAGTGGGTTATAATTTTTAAATAACCTACAGATGCTTTAGCAGTTGTAAAATGAGACCACCATCACATCTGTCTCTGCAGAAATCCTCCACTGCATTGTAGTTTAAGAATGAGATGGTGTTTACTTTACTATTTCATCGGCTTCATTCACATATAGTAGACCAAAATTGATACCATATTTTCAAATTCACCATTTCAGGGTTTTTCCATCTGAACTATAAGTAAATATAAAGCAAAGGTATCTTGCTTCATCTGTAAAATCTTAGCTGTACTTTTTATGTCATAGGAGGAGGCAATAGCAAGGGCTGTCGAGAAACTACCAGCACAATAAACAAACATGTGGAGATACCTCTCCAAATAGTGTGCAGAAACCTATTTGATACTTTCAGGGATTTTGGGTTTTTTTCTTTTTTTGGGTATGTCTCATGGGCTGGCTATGTCTACATTATTGAGGAATTCATCATTACAGAAATAGATCACCATATTGAAGTAGTTAGTTCTGCGAATCGGTGTGTTTGTTATAAGCACGTCAAGGATTTGAACTTCAGGCTACCTTTAACTTGATCCCTTGGACTGGGTCCTCTCACCATGCCAGTGGTTTAAAGCTGCCCAAAGGTCCCTGGCTGGTTTGGATTCTCGTGTCCCCGCTGGAGGCTGAGGCGCATTTCATGTGCGCTGGGCAGAGCTTCTGGGTTCATTCCCTGCAAAGGGAATTCAGGGCTTCTCTGCACCAAAACTGCTCTGTGCACCAAACCAACGGGCAGTAAATGGGGATGATCAGGGGATGGGTTTTGTTTCAAAACTGCACTACTGCTCTGAACCAAAATGCTAATGTGTAGGCAACCATATATGTCTCTGTGGCTTTGGGAAGACACTGCATATTTTTCTGTTGCATGCAAACCCAGCAATTTTGCATGGCAATGCTCATATATCTGCTTGTACACTTTTTTGGCCAGCAACCTCTGGTAAGTTCTGTGTTTAACGATGCAAAGACTGAAGCCAGATACACTGAATGATTATGTAAGCAGAGAAATCCTTACATATGTACCTCACATGCAATTCAGAAGAGCTGATTTTATTATATCAAGTGATAACATTTGTGGTCCTCACATAAACAATATGAAAGACTGGTTTCTGAGCTGCATGATGAAATAACTGTGATGTAAATTGAGGAAGTTTTAGTCCAGTTCTACAAAAAAGAGAAAGTGATGGCTTTGCCACAGACTAGCAGTGTGTGATCAAAGAAAGTCCCACTCTACACAGGATTTCATGAGAGTGCATAAAGAGTGAAGGAAAGAAAATGTCCGGAATCATGTAGGCTTTATTTAAAGCAATGTGCTTGAAAATTCATTCACTTAAATGCTGCATATTAAAATAAAGAAGTCCCTCCTGTCTTCTCAGTTGGAAAAAAAACCCACAATACTGATCGTTTTCCCTAGCTGACAAACTTCAGGCAGGGAAAAAGGACATAGATGTAGTAACTCGTAATTATGATACTTGGGATCTTTAAGCAGATGATATTTAAAACTTCATCCGTATTAAAAGTTTGGTTTTGCTGCTAGGATCAACCTTTTTCTTTCATATCTCAGCTCCTATCATGCACTTTTCTTTTCACTTAATGTTTTAAGCAATGAGTACAGCTCATAAGTATATTTCAGCATCTGAACAAAAGAGAACATTTTCTTTCCAAGTCACTTATTCTGATACTTAAACTCAAAAAGCAAGTTGATACATTCTAAAGCTCTATGAAAAGCAACCTCTGTCTTCTGCTTCTACATTTCTCGAGGAAAAAGGTGACCAAAAGCATCAGTCAAAACCTGGAAAGAATCAGATATGAAGTCTGAAAAAAGTAGTTAGCTCACCAGAAGCGATCACAAGTAACATTACCAATGCAAATACCATACAGTACATCAATGTATTGAGCATGAGATCAGAAGTCAGAACTCCTGAATGCTAATTCTGACTTTGTCAATGATTTTCAGCTTTTGTCAAGTCATTACTATTCAAAGTTGCCCACTGGACCGAAGGAATATTAATGCTTCGAAGAGCAGAAGAAACAGTTCAACACTTAACAATTTACCTTTCTGACTTTTAGTTTAAATAAATATTTGCGTGAGTCATTACTTTGCTCTTAAAACACTGCTCTGAATTCCACTTACTACTGCTGGCTAACTTTTTGCACTGAATGTTTTAATTTTGATTAGTCACATTCATTTGTGTAATTTCAGTTCCCTGGCTGAATTGCAAGAACGCAGGCAAGTTTCTAGTGCAGCTGCTGGTACGAGTGCAAAACAAAGTTTCAGTTAATTCTTGCGTATATGATTTTCACATTTTCTCTCAACAAGTGATCAGGCACATTTTGAGTGAATGCATGTTTCCAGAAAGCCAATAGAAAGGAATGTAAAGTGAATAGTGAAAAAGCATTTGACTGCTAAAAAAAGAGAATTCCTACAGTAGTGTACTCTATTGGCTTTGCTCTAACACTCTTGAATTTCCTCCACTGGGTCTGATCCATAAAGGGATTTGGTCACTTAAAATAGCAATTATGTCCTAAAGTTCAGAGTATGTACTGTGAGGACTTCAGTTCAGCTTCTCTTTAAGAGAGCACTCATGTCTACACTGCAGATTATACCCACAATGTGCCTTCCAGGTTGCCTTGCCAGCTGCCAAAGGGAAGAGTGGCACCTAAATTCATGGGCACTGCAGGAAATTCAAGCAAACATTCTCTGCTGCCATGGAGGTGCCCGAGCTCATCCAGGACCTCCTTATTTTCACCTGGAGGCACCTTTGTCACCAGCAGTTTTGTGTTTGCACATATTCAGAGCTGCATCTTTCGACTTTCAGCTTAGTGGCATTGAGAGGTGGCTGATACCCAGATTCGGTGCAGTGACACCAGGCTCTCATAAGGGCTGAGTTTGATACGAGCAGCAGAAGCAGGACAGATTTCTTTCTGTAAAAGGCAGAAGTAGGAATTGCTGCCATCCACTTTTGTGCACTATCCAGTTTGGTCCAGATTCCTGCCAATAGTATTTTGAGGGCAGCGTCCCAATCTGTAATTTTCCTATCCCTAGATGAGAGGCTGAGTTTGCCCGGAGAGCTGGGAGATGCTGTTTCCCCGGGAGCTACGATGCTGTCAGGCAGCTGTGGCTCTGGCACGTCACACGCTAATTAAAACCTGCTTCTAGAATGTCTTTTGCACTTCTGCCTTGAAATGTCATTCTAGTCTAGGAAACTTACAGAGACTCCCATCCTCAGCTCCTTTCTGAGTCAGAGTGGACTCAAATTTACATTGTCCACGTAATTTTTGCAAAACTAGAAGCTTCCTCGTAGTCAGACACTACAGATAGCCTCAGATTTAGTTTTTATTCTGAACTGGAGGTGGTCCACAGGGGTGTTTAGAGGTAAGGTCTCAGTTCAACCTGATAAAAGACCAGGAGCTGTTTGTAAAAGCAGCATCCAGATTTTGAACATCTCCTATGTGATTCTGATTTTCTTCTCTCAATTTAACACAAAAATATAAAGTATCTTCCCTTCCACCCCAGGTTTATGACAAGTTTAGATTTGGAGGAGTTATAACAACTGCATCTCTCAAACAGACCTTTTTAATTTTATCATGCTTTTAAAATTTAAATTTGGTCAGCCTTTCTGAATTTGATCTCTAAAGAAAGCTTGCAGAACTCCTGAACAATTGTTAATGGTCACCTGGTAAGTCATGGAGATCAATACTTCTTATCTTCAACTGTTACATCCCTATTACGAGTGAGTGCACAGAGAGAGACAGCACAGGCTTTTAGTTTAGCACGGTCCATACAGAAACTAAAAAACAGGCCCAGTGTAGATGATGCCAAAAGAAAAAGTCCAAAGCATGAAAAAAAGAAAAAAAAATTACATCATTTCCTTGTATATTCCCTAAGGACAAAAGATTGGAGAGTATGAGTCAGTCTGAAGAAATAAAATAAAAACAGCCCAGCTTTTAGTGACTTTTCCTTGTTGTTACCTTATGGAACAGAGCAGGCCATCAAGAACAAGGAGGAGAAATCTGACTGCTTGCTAGGTTTTAAAATAGGAGTGAAGGTTTGTCTGTGGATAGCTTGGCTTTACAGTTTATGACAAAGATACAGTGACAAGGAGAGGTGGACTTGAACATAGGGCGGCATGGCCTTGTGGACATCACATCTACTGCTGCCTACAGTCAACTACGAAGTAGGTGTGCTCTGCAGCTAGTGAGTGGAATATTTTCAAAGCTCCTTAGAGAGAAGAACACACATTGCATGTCCTTTTGGGTGCTCAGGCCTCTTCTTTCTACATCTGCTTTCCAGTCTGCAATACAGAGGTGCTGGGAGGATGAAGCAGTGGATGACTTATACGCTACTTTCTTGGTATAGGGGCAGTACATTTTGTCCCCGACTTATGACTTGCATATCACTTTGCCCTGCACTCACCTTGCTCTCTGTCTGACATCACAGTGTCAAATATTCTGGCAAATGACATTTAATAACACAATGTATTTTTCTGCTTAATAATCCAGTGAGTGAGAATTATCTGTACGCTAATGAACTTCCTATTGTGTCAAAATCCTATTGTTCACATCTGTTTAAATAATGCTCAAGATAACGAAGGATCAGCTGCTTGAGCCAGGGGTTCATTTGATAGCATCATTCGCAATTCCCTTAATATCAAAGATATTCACCAGGTCAATGTCTCTAAGGACACTCTGACAGACATAATTCTATGTTGTTGACACTGGTGAAGAAAACAAAAAAGGCAACAGAACACATTTTTGTTCACACTCTCCAATGCCACTGAAGTCTTTCAGTGATCAAACCTGGTAAGTTCCAGGACTACCCTGGAGACTCCCAGATCAGAGCTTACAGGGCAGAAGGCTTAATTACCTAACTCAAGTCTCATTGTACCCTGATTCCTGAGATTTCATTTCAGAAGGAGACAATTTGAGATGTCCCTTTGCGCATACTTTCACAGCTTCTTATTCTTTTCTGGTTTTAACCAGTAATTTCTACAATCTCTTATATCATGTTCTTTCCCTGCTCTGGGGAGCTAGTCTGGCAAACACAAAGACATTTAAAGGACTTCAACCAAGTTAAGAGTGTGTGTGGAACTGATGGAGGCTTTAAGATGAGAAGGTGGGAAACACCTACCAGGCAGTACAGATATATTTTCTTCTAATAGTTTAGAGCCAAAACCTGCTGAGATTCATTTGATTGTATCATAGTCTTACTTTTCATTTGAAATTGAGTCCCTCTGAAGAAATATTGATGCCCATACTGATGCCTGCATGTGTGAGCAATGCTGGTCTGCATCATGTAGTGTTAGTATTAGAGCTTCAGGGCTCCCTGACAACTTTATCAAATGACTCCATGTGCCAGGAGGAAGCAAATGTGAAGACCCTCTCAAACCCTCCAAAACCTTGGCTTTTTCAGTATGACGTCTTTGCCTCCGTCACCCTGTGAGGGGCAAATAGGAATGAACCGTGGGGTGGGTGTGAGAAGCCAGGACCACGTGATCTTCATGTCACGCTGTGCCTTGGGCAGAGGCTTGCAACCATCTGACCCCGTCCCCAGCATCTGTTTCTCCGAATTGCAAATAGTTCCATTACCATCGTGCTGTTTTACTGTCCTGCAAATACAAATTTGCCCTATGACAGAACAAGTCCTACCTCTGATGGAGTAGATTTCGCCATCCCATATCTGTGTGTGCTTTATTCTGCAGGTCCTACGTAAGCCTAGGAAAAACCTTCTGATGTGTACTACTGATTGTTTACATATGTTATCAGAGGGAAAAAAAACAGGAAAGGAAAGCTGGCAGCTCACGCTGCCAAGAGACCTGGCAGTGGCTAGAATCACATTTAGATCATTTCCAGTCAATAGGCTTTGTTTTCATTTTAAAAAACCCCTTCCTAGAAAGTTGCTGCGGTGTTCTTTTTTCTCCATTACAATCGGTCCAGAGGAATACTTGCAATGGCTCCTGGCCTTACAACCAAAGCAGGCAACATTGGGAGTTGCTTCCAGACAGAAAGTGAAAGGTGTGGTAAGATATTGTGCTTTATACAAGTCCAAAATACTCAATGCTGCTTGAAGCTGTGATCACGGTTCTGTGTGATAAAGGCCTTTTAATGGTAGTGAAATTGGGAACTTGTGATGCAAATAGAAATCAATGCCGAAAGAAGACGAAGATAAAGTTTAGGACATAGGCATGTTTCTCATCTTCAGGTCAAGCTCTGCGATGGGGCTAAAAAAGATGAGTGCTGGAGGACTGGGACTCCAGCTGCCTGCATCTAAGGATCGGCTATCGCAGAGGGAATGTTTCCTTGGCCAGCTAAGCCAGAAGAGCTCACGGCTTTTCTGAAAACAAAATATTAGAGGGAATAGATACCAAAGTGAGTTTAGTTAGAGTCTAAATCAAATTCTTTCAAATGTGTTTAAATCTGTGTTGTATCAGCTGATCTGATGCACAGGCAATACTGGAAACTTCATTAGGGTGAAAGAAAAGTTTCAAACTTGCATCAACATCTCAGGTACTACAGTCCCAGCTAGTCCAGGCCCAAGCTTTGAGAGTCCTTGGGTATCCATACAAAACTATTCTCATAAGCATTTGGGGATTCAAGACTGCAGTCTTTGAAAGTGCTGACTCATTTTCCAGTAACAGCCTTTATGTTAACTCTGTCTGCATAGATACAACATAAGCAAAAATAAAATGCAAACTTTAGTATCGCGTAAGTATTAGCCATTCATACTAGCATCAACCAGAGAGAAAAAAAGGAAGTTCGAGTGCAAGCAATCACAGTGATAAAGAGCTTTAGCATAAATGCTGAGTGAGAAGATGCAGTGTTATTAGCATCAGCATTTCTTTTGACACCTTGGTCATCAGGATAGTAGTTGCAATGCTGCCATGGAAATAGGGCAGTGAGAAATTCGCTTTACACCCAGCACCAGCTTCCAAATGTAAACCCAAAACACAAGGACTATTTTCTGTCATTGTAAGGATGTAGAAGTGTAACAAAATCTATCTGCTTTTGACATCTAAATGAGATACACTGAGGAGACTAAAGTTAGGGTCCTAGTTTTACTGTGTCATCCCTAGATAAGGGAAGACCAAAGAGCAATGGTTAGATGCTGAAGATGCCTACAGGTGACAGCACACGGTACTCCCCCCTGACCTCCACAGCCAACACAGACATGGTCATGTCAGAGATTCTGGCTGTTAAGTCAGTACCCCAATACATCTGTGCAAGACATTAAAAGTTGTCACTAATACAGGAAAAATAAAGTAATGCTTGTAGGCTGAGATGTCAGAGACATGACAAAAAACATAGCTGAAAAGGAAGCAAAATTATGGTGCTGTTCAGTCAGGGCTTGGTGGAAACTCTCAGCTTCTGCTGTGTTTTTCTTATGAGATGGACAAAGATGGGTTTTTTTTCTGAAGTCTGACAATGGTAGAACATTGGTGTGCAGAAATTTCATATCTGGAGGTACTCCAGACCAACAGAAGTGGAAAAGAAAACAGCCTTTAAATAAATGGAAGTTGGTGCCCAAATCGTCATCCAAAAGTCCTGATCCCAATCTGAGCTACTTCAGATGGCAACAATCACTGGTGCCAGACTCCCAAACATTCCCCTGACTATGAGCTTTTTACAAGTTTGGGAGTAGGGGGAAAGGTTGGATGAGCCAATTCTGGCTGAAGATATCCTGGTTCCCTGTTGCAGGCTGACCAGGAATATTTTTGAGTTTAGTTGTTCTGCAAGAACTGTCTGACTTCTTTCCATGAGAAGAGTGAAAGTGGACCAGAAAAGCCGTCGTCCACCTTCATTTCACACTCATGACTCCTGCAAATGTTAGATAGGCTCTGTCTCAGAGCCAGCATATGGTAGGGGCAGCAAGAACTTTTCATTAGTTTCTTTAATTCACTGTTTCCCTTGCAGATCTGAAAAGAGGTGAATCAAAAATAATTACTTGCTTAAAAACTATTACTGATTTGTTCATCAAACCTTGTCGGGGCACCGGGTGCAGGCACTTGAATGATCTGGAAAATATGAAAAGAACTTGGCTGGGGAACAAAACCAGAGCTGATACGTGGTAATGGCAAAAACAGAAGTAGAAGCTATATAACACAGGCAAATTCCTATTGAATGCTTCTTTGTCTTGCTTTAAAGAAATGCAGAGAAGCACTCAAGATGTGCAGATAACTAGCCACTGTTCCTCACTGCAAAGCTCAATGAAAGAAGGAAATGCTTCAAGGGTTAGTTCCTGGCTATATGGAATATTGCTGGACTGAAAGCAGTCAGCTGGAGTTCGTCCTGATAGTCCTGCAAACCATTTTATCACAAAAATGTACAGTAATCAGTAAGAAGCAGCCACAGTATTTTCCCACCACTTTGTGCTTTACAGGCATATGGGGAAGCGGGGAGAGAGGCTACGGTGTGGGGTTCATGCTGCATGTGAATAATGAGCTTGCTCCACGTTTTTAAAAAATGTGTCTTGTAGAAAGGGAGAAAAAAGGAACTATGATTGCGTGTGAACTTCAGCTCCTCCTCTTGCTAACTAATTATTTGTTCTGTTTGTTAGGGCAATGTATCTTGCATTTTTGTTCATCTGTCATACCAAAGGAATAAAGATGGGTGTAACTGATGGACGTGATGTTCTGTAATGTCTTTGCATCTGCCTCCACTGCTACACTACCAGCTGGGGAGAGGCTCCAGAAGCATCAGTCCTACTTCACAGGCTGATCACTACCTTGGTGAAGACAAAATTTCTCCTATTTACAGAAGTATGAAATTAGAAGCAGCAGAGTACTATACCTTCAGACAAACTGATATTGGCTACTTTCAGAGATAGAGTATGGGCTTAGCCTTCAACCAAGATCCACAAGAGCGCAATTTTAGGATCTGTTTTCCATCTGTGCCAATCGGTGTCTTCAATTGAATCACTGTATTTCAATGTGGTGTTCCATAATGCTTTTGATATATGGCTTTCATTGTCGCAGTGTAAGGGTAAAACTGTATCATCTCAAAAAACTGGATGTTTTGTGCACCAACTCAATTCACAGTTTAGATTCAGGACTACAACTGCTCTTAAGTTTGTACTCAGTTCCCAGGTCAAAGTGCAAATCTGCTTTAATAGGGCCCTTTGAACACCGACATTGAAAAAAAATTAATTAAACTGGTAGTAAAGTAAAAGACAAAATGACCCATTGAGGTTTCTGGTTCAGGCAGGTTCTTTCTTACACTGTCAACCTTCTACTGGTTCACTTCTAGCTGACAGATGATGTATAGGTAGTTGTTAATGTGCTATGAAGCAGTTGTTAGAAAGAAAATCACAGTCTTGGCCTCAGCGAGAAAATTGAGTAGGAAGAGTTTTTATCCTATTTTGTAGGGTTAAAAGGCATAGGATTGATGGCATGACAGGAAACGCCTCTTCTGGTATTTTAGAGACACATTTACTAACTCTGTGAAATTATGATACAGTCTTTGTTCCACTTGAGGCATTTGTATTTTCCTCTCACACATCACATCCCTGTGGCCAGGATGGAAGCAGTGGTTCAGAGGTCAGCTCATCGCTTTTTAAAAAAAAAAAGTTACAATTTTTTTTTTTTACAAATCTATCAAATGTGAAGTGCTCTCTCCCGGTCCTGGTGGGCCACAGCGGCATTGCGGTAAGGTTTCTGTCTAGGAATCCATGCTCCTAGAGCCCACAACTCCAGGAGAGCCCTCTGCACAAGCAGCCCTGCAGCCAAGGGCTGGGGAGCGTTTGGGATCCTGCTTGAGCCAAGAGCAAGGAAGCCTTGGGAGCTTTGCCTTAAACTTTATTTTGGCCTCCGTCTCCGCAGTACTCAGCTTGCAGCCCCAGCTCGAGCCAACACTTGCCTGCCCGCCAGCGTCCTGCCGTGCAGGAGGCCGCAGAGGTTCCCTGCTAATTCAGCCTGAACTGGGCCGAGGGTCCCAGGGTTTCCAGGCTGGGTGTCCAGCTGGCTTTCCAGGCTCCCCAAGCCCGCCTGGAGTCTCGAAGCTGTGGCAGATGCTGACATGGTTCCTATTGATTTCCCTACTGCTTACCCTGACTAGCAGTCACTTTCTCAAAACTGTTGCTGTGATCCAGAATGCCAAAATGTCATCCTTTCAGATATTCTGGGGTTTGGCTACCTCCACTGTAAATGTTGGTATTTAAATCCCAAGAAAGATTCAAGAGATTTGAAGGGAGAGACTCTCAAAATGTAGCCATTTGCACAGGGTTACCCTGCCAGAAGGAAAGGCAGAGGTCTGCTGACAAGGTCCAGCTTCTTCATGTTTAAAATTTGAGAAAGTTCACTCCATGAAGGTATTGTAACCGGTTTCTTTGGTTTTCTTATTCTTTACACTGAACAAGAATTGCAAATTCAGAAAAGTAGTTTTTGCTCCCTTTGCAGCTCTGGAAGGTCTCTCCCCAGCTGTAGAACCATCATTAAGAACCATCACTGCTGTGAAGACAGTAGCTGTAATTTTTAATGCTCTCTTTTGTGGGTTGCTTTGTAGAATGTCTCCTTTTAAGGCTGACAATCAAGTGCCTAATCGCTTATGAAAAAAAAAAAAGGTTAATGTGGGTGCACAAGGAAAAGTCCATGGCTTCCTAATTCTTAAACTTCCTGTGCTCCTGTGGCTGAACAATATAGAATTGTCTTGAGAAGGAAAGCACATTCCCAGTGGTACCTGTCTGAGTTCGGGATTACACTATCATTTAAGGATACACCTAAAAGCAGTTTTAGAAGGCTCCAAAGCTGACATTTGCCTGAACATCTAGTGTTGCCTTAGTTTTAGCACTGTTTTTATCTACCTTCTGCAGTTAACAACGTATGTTTTTACATGATTCTGGGCTGCTATGGTTTACAAACCAGGAACCCCTGCAGCTATTGTGCTGGGTCAGATGAGTAGGAAAAAGAGAGCAAAGCATCACTGCTTTGTAACTACCATATCTCTCTGCAGGGCTTCTGAAAAAAAAAATTAAAAATAGCTTCCTGATTTAGCAGGAAACTTCCTGTTATTTATATAGTCCTCTCTGTCACCTAATGCAAGGTGTCAAGTTTTTAACTGAAATTCGATGTATCAAGTATTATACCTTCATGAAGCTGAACCAGTTCTCATTTCCGTTGCTTCATTCTCGTGGGCACTACTAGGAGTGGCATGAACAGAAAAGCAAAACGAGGAAGTATTTGGATGACTGTTTTCTGCTAGAAGTTCTTGTTCATTTTATATTAGAAGAAATTTAGTGAGGGCAGGGAAGAATCTCTTACATAATGCACCTTCAACATGCTCTATGTGCTTTCATCTCTCTATTTTGCCTCCAACCATCCTTCAGGAATAGGGCCTTTAACCTTGCAGATATTTAAAGCTTCAAGGTAATAAGCAAGACAAGGTAGAACATCATATCTTTTGTATGTTAACGTAGAAGAGAACAGTGTGGTATGGCAGAATGGTATTCAGCACTGTGAAATGGTGGGGCTAAAAATTAGGAGACTGTTAATTTTTCTGCCTCTCTAATACTTTAATTTTCTTGGCAAGCATGTTTTCATTACATATTACACTTCCCATCCCTGTGTCGTCAGTAAAGGCTATTACAGGATGTTTGGAGTAGCAGGACAGAAAGTATAGCGTGGGTCCTCTTACTGCAAAGCAATTCCACTGCCACAGACTGCATCTGAATTTACAAAGGTGCCAGCATGGAAATGGGCAATCCACAGGCAAAGTACTATTTCACTGATGCAGATCCAAAGAATCCAGAACCTCAAGAAAGAGCAACCAGCAGGTGTCTATGCTGTGGCTTCTCTTTAGGGAACAAAGGTAGGAACCCAAACCAAGATATTTTTCTTGGTCTGTGTTACCACTGTAAGAGGTTTGCTTGTCAGGAGTAGCTGTGTACAGGTTCCCACCATTTTAAGTGATAAACAAGAAGCAGAGTATAAAAAAGCCCCGCACAAGCGTGTGTTTCCTGCAAAATTCACTGTGTCCTCTCTTCCCTCTCCCTTGGCAGCAATAGACGGAAAAAATCTTTCCAGCTTACAAAGGTGCAGTAGGCTTCTCTGCAGACCGTTTTCAACTGTTTGGCTGTTGAGGTAAGAAGGGTTGAGTTTTTCAGATCTGCTAGGATTTGGCCTGCATGTTTTGTTTTCCTTTTCCTGTGTTATTGCAGCCTTGTGCTCTTCTTTCTTACCTATTGATTGGCAGCCAGGTAATGACACTCAAGAAATGATTTTTTTGTGATTTTCTTTTTTTTTAGAATTTTTTTTTCCGTGGTAGAAAAACCAGAGGCAGTGAAATTGAGTTTAATAGTTTAGCATTCACAACCATTGGTTTTGTGCAGAATAACTTTCAATTTTCTCACTTTAAAATGCAAACAACCAGAACTGTTAAAACAACAATGGTGTCATAACAAGTCCCAGATTTGTTCACTGTTGTGCAGCCTGCTTTTAATTGTCTCAGTGTTATAAAAGTAAATTCAAAAGTTTTGAATTAGCAGCATTTAGAAATCTGTGCAAATCTGGAACTCATAAGGTTTGTACTGAATGTTAGTTCTAGAAAGTAAGGCCACTTCAAAGTATATTCATTTGTGGCCATCACAACCTTAAGTTTTGGCCTGAGCTGACTTTGTAGAGAACTGAGGACAATTACGCATGATTTTAAGAGAGAAAACAAGCCTAGAACTCGAGAGGACAGACATGCTAGATGTGACCAGGGAAACAGAGACGCCTGATAGCGTAAGAGCACTGAAGAAGTTGCAACCATATTGCTGTAAAAGAACACATAAACAAAGACACTAAACAGATGGAGTAGATGCACTTTCAACAATAGTGTGTGAAGGAAAATATTGCTAATTCAGATTGCAGGAGAGATGGGAGAAAACCTCATGTGAATTTGTGCAGCCACCTGCCATTAACTAACCTAAAGTAAAGTGAAAGTTTTTGTGTGGCTAGACAAACAGAAGGGAAATTACTAAAAGTATTAAAATGAAACAGCTGAGCTTTCCATTACAGCCACAGATACAAGGCATAAAGTGAAAGAATAATCAGAGAGAATTTGAACCTAGCAATCATTAGATCAATAAAAAAGAATTCATTTAGGACAACTGGGAACTTAAGAATGTAAAAGCAAGCACAAAAGGGATGTTTTGGCCAGGAACGTCTGGACAGGGAAAATAGGGTTTTTTTCTAATGTCAGCAGAAAACTTTGTCTAAATGTCAGCAGCAAGAAGAAAATGTGAAATCATCAGCAAAAAGAAACATTTATCATTCCTGAACTTCCATGTCACCTATGGCAACTTCTGGGAACAAGCTTTTCTGCAGGGACTATTATGAATATTTACTGGCAATAGTTTTCAAATATTTTTAAACATCTCCCTGAAAACAAAATATATCATTGGATGTCCACTCCAGAATGGCCTTCTGTATCTGAGAGGAGAGAAAAAGTGAACAGTCCTCCCACTTTTAAGCAAGATCCAGGAAGATTTTTTAAAAAGCAAAGGCTGAGGAGGGTAAGGTTTTCTGGTTTTGCTGTACAGACACAATCGATCCTAAAGTGCTGAACAAATGAACCCAATGTAGCCTGTTGGTCATCACAGTGAAGCAGTCACGTAGGAGCCCTTTAAAAAACCCCGAACCAAATAAGAGCAGGTAGAGAAAACTCGTCAGAGGGTATTAGCAGATAGACGTGAGCACAGCCCCCCGCCGGTGTGTCCCCAGCCCCCTCTGCTTCCCAGCTCCCACAGGTCCAGCTGCCCACAGCACCTTACAGCCCAATGGCAGAAAAATCACAGCAGCGTCTCCTCATCACTTCCCAGCGTGTGAAACTCTCAGATGAGGCCACCACAGTGCAAACCACCCAGTCTGCAAGGCAACGTGTGTATAGCCATAGCGGAAGATGACATTGCTCCCAGTCAACCAGGCTTCTGACCGGTGCAGGGTAGGAGCTTGCCCTCCCATCTGTCTGAAGAGTGCATTCCCTTCCCCACAGAATTTTGGGTGGTGGTGTACCCAAGGCACTGCTGGGAGCTTTCCATGTTGCTGCACCCTGCTCCTGATTTGGTGGGATGAGGCAGAGTTCTGGGCTGAGGTTGACAGAAAGAGCCCCCGTTGTTGGACAGAGGGCTGGCCCTGCTGGCAGGGTGGAGGAAGAGGTCCTTACTTTCGCCTGCCCTAAACCCAGAACAGGTTACTCCTAGGAAATGAAAGGTGTTTGAGCTGTTGGTGAAGCCTAGGGGTAAGTATTAAGTATTTGTCTGCCTACGAACATGTGAGTGGGATGCTCGTTTTGAAGCTACACTTAAAAGTTATTTTTATAGTAACTCAGTACCTAGGGACAAGCGGGTGTCTTTGAGAAAATGGTTTGGGGTTTTGTTGGGGGTTTTTTGGTAAATTGTGACACTAGCTGCATGAAATGTATGTCCTACCACAGAGTCTATGCCAGGAGTATGAAACCCCAAAGTTAAGCATGGCATAGCTTAAAACCACAATAACACACAATTTCTGGGAGAGCATTCATCAGTAAACAGCATGGATTCTTGTTATTTCTGCTTAGAAGAAGACTTCAAGGACTCTCAGAATACCTAAAAAGACAATACTCTTTTTGTATTTTTGTACCGTATTCCCACTCTGTATTACACTAGGTTTATCATTTCACAGCCTGATTACCAGATACTGGACCATATAATCCACCACATTCTTTTTTATGGAGAATAATTCTAAAAAGCTAAGTGAAACTAATGCAATTTGCATTCATTTTGCCATAATCAAAGGCATTCCTATTTACAAAAAAATACCCCTGAGTTTTAAGAAGACAGTAAGAAAATGACACAGTCCCCTGTCACATCCAGGATTATGACATAACACAGTCAATAAGGGGGAATTTAGGCCACTGCTGTCTGTTGTGTCACAAGATAGAAACTTTAAGTATGCGGAGACATGAAGAGGAACTGCTATGATGCTTTAGAGACTGTCTTGGGCCACTGAAATAGTAAAAGTGAGGAGAAAGCAGCACTGTCTGTATTCAGCGGAATGAATAACCAGAATTCTTAGCAAATAGGTACATACAGGGATTTTTTTTAGGAGTTAACACTGGAAATTATAATCAATTTCAACCACTTTTCCCTCAAGCTAGGAAACCAAAAATCCTAAATCAAAGGAAAAAGCAAAGCAGCAGCCTCAAAGCACCATATAAGCCTGTTAAAAATCAGCCTACACTATGGCTCCAGGAATGTAAAGGCTATGAAAACAAATCCAATTTTACCATTCAATATCTAAGCAAGAGGTTTTCTAGCCAAATCTAGAAAGGAGTGTGCAGCAATACTTAAAGAACACCTTGACAGTGCTATTTAGAACACAGATTATTACTCAAAACTTTTAAAAGTGCAGCTCTCACTTACCGAGGTTGCTGAAGATTAGTTGAAAACATGGCTTTTTGCCATACGGCTTACCTGCTCACATATTATCTAAAGATCCTATAGTGTCTCTCACAAAATGAAGCCCAGATTCTGGATATAATCCTTGACTGGAATGGTGCAAATATCTTGCTAAGAGAGATAAACATTTGCATTTCCTCTTCTGGATTTGTGCAGCTGTGGACAGACTATTACCATGGAAAATTCAGGAATATTTAACTGCTTCTGTTAAGAAACACCTAAGGAAAAGGTTAAATAAATCTCATGCCAATGCAATGCAGTGATTCAATGGATTGACGATCGTAAAACCCAAGCTCATGGAATTTTGAACGCAACACAATTTTTATTTTGCTCTATTGGAAGAGCAGACATTTTATCAATACACAGGAGACCCTGGAAATTTAATCTAATCTTACTGCACAATTCTCTTTTCTTAGTCTCAAACTAAATTTCAGTGATCTGGAAAGATCTGAAGGGCCATTTTTTGATATAAGATTTGTAAAGTATTTTTGTGTACATACATCACACACACATGCATGTGTGCGTGCACCCACATTCTCTTTGCTGTCATTTCACCATTAGGTTCTATACAAAAACTGTGGAAGTTCTTTGAATAGTTTCTGACAGCTCAGAATACCCACTGAGACTGAGAGAAAGCCAGAGTTTCTGGAAACTTAAATCCTCTCATTTTAATAGTTTTGAAAATCCTTGGCATTTAGCTTTGAACTTTAACCAAGAAAAGTTATATCTTATAAACAATGGCATTTGTTGATTGGATGAAGGACTAGATCAATATTGATTTTGGCAACTTGTTTTGGCTGGGTTTGCCTGAAGAAATATGCTGGTTGTGGTGCTAAAAAGTTATGTCAGTTCCTCAACATGTGCCTCTTTTTCTTGGAGCATTGCCTGAAAATTAGTTTCCAAAGTCACTTCCAGAAGTTAACCTAGAGGCTGGCCTCCTCAGCAAAAGAAGCTACACAAAAAATACTGGAATATAATCTGTTATTGTGAGCTAACAACAGCATTCTTCTGAGCTATCAACATGTATGAAACAAAACCATTCAAGAAGATTAAAGACATATAAACCAATAGATTTTTTTCCACAGAAGTGCTAAAGCATGGGACCTAATTCACATTTCCATGGGTCTGATTTACACTGTTCTTGCAACTTAAAATGAGCTGTAAAATGATTAACTAGAATGATAGCGACACGATTTTAGGCACTATGGGAATTATCTAGTTGACACACAGCAAAATAAAAGCCAACTGATGTCCATGAATCAGTTCCTGATTTAAGACCAGTGCCATGAATGAACAAAAACCTATCTTTTAAAGAAAATGTGCCATTTTCATTTCAAAGTTTCCACCGAGACAGTATCTACCGCAAACTGATAAATTCCTACAATTAGCATCACAACTCCAATTTTTATCTCGTTTTGGTTTGAATTTTTCTCGTTTCAGCTTCTAACTGTTTGAGCCTCTGATGCGACTGCTACAGGAAAGAGACACCCTGACTGTGACTGCCTATCTACCCACCCATCTACCTCCCTGCCCACCTCTCTCCCGTTTCCTGTCTATGCTGCTGGTTCACATATCTTTCTCCTCTCGTGGCGCTCAGCCCTCTGATGTATTTCCAGAAAGCAATCATATCACATCCCAGCCTTCCTTTTGCTATGATAAACAAGACAAGCTCCTTCATGCCTTCTCTGCAGGAGCAATTTTCCCCATTTCGTCCAGGTGCCTGCTCTACCCATGCACAAGTTCAAATTCTCAAACATGAGTGAACAGATTTTCCAGATAACATCTCACCAATAGTCTTGGCAAACAGCATGAATATTTTCCCATTTCTAAAAAGAACTTCCTTCACCTGATTCATCCTGAAATTACTTGTCACTCTCCTTGTTTTCATGTCACTTTGTTCCTCTGACTGCATCCTGCAGCTGACTAGCCTTCTGGTTTTTTGGGGTTTTTTTAATTTTATTTTTATTTTACCCTGATGAGGAATGCCACTTTACAACATAAACTCATGTTCTTTGACCCAGAGGGTGGAATACACCTCCTCTGTTTTTAGGCACTTTCAGAAAGTGATTTAGTGAGAGAGGAGCCTTTTGAAATCTGCTATAGTGGAAAGTATTTAATCAACAGATTATGAGAATGCAGTATTGTATTCCTCCTCACCTAGAAAAGAACAAAACCACTCAACATTTCTGGATTTTCTGCAGTATTTCTAATTTTCCTCTAATAATGGCTAAATACACTGTTTGTGTTCCTCTCTGTTCATCACTTTTGACGTTTGATTTTGAATATAGGTATATTAAAAATTATAATTAAATACTTATCATGTATGGGAATCATTCCTTCCTCTGTCCTATTCAGAACCAAGGATATTTTATTAATTTTTAACATCCAAAATAACTATTTCTCAAGGAAACACAAAGGAGACAAAACAGCCCCTACTACCAGGTAACATATTTTTTATTATATATGTATAGAAAACTTTTCAAATGGACTGTCCTTTATTAAATGGCTTCGATTAAATAGCATGAAGTTTATTTTTTAGGAAACAAATTGCTGTTTCAAATTTTTTACTGTTGTAAATTATTACTAATGAAAAATGAGTTATGAATCACATAGTAAAAATTAAGTTTATGTTAAAGATGTTAATCCATCATAATTTAAGGGTCTTGCACTTATAGTAAACTGTAGCACTTATAATAATCTATGAAGTGGCATATTCATTCCATAGATTTTATCTTTTTCCCCACTACCATGATGATACAACTGTTCTGTGTGACTATTTTATTAATAATCTATGTTTGCATCAAACAAAAATTTGTGCGCTGTGTGTGCAGCTGGCTTTATAATTTTCATTGAGCAACTTTTTCCTTAAATTAAAAAGTGTTCTACAAATATATCAGCTGCACATCAGAATTATTTTATTCAATAAAGGAACACATGTAGCACTGAGGTATGAAATGGTATGATGGTGTCAGTCAGTTTAGGCAAGAGATGGATTTCAGGTGGGATTTGATTACAGGTTGGAATTTGACCAGTTAGATGTTACTCTTCCATAAACCAATGGAGAAAATTCAATGGCAATAAATATTCTGCACTTGCTTTTGCTTAGTTTTCCCTTGATATAGAGAATATAATTTTGGAAGCCTGCTTTACCCAACATTAAGACAACCAGAGTGAAGTAATACATCAGCAGAGCTGCAGTTACAGGGCTCCTTTAAAGATTTTGTGATTACTTCTTCCATTCTCTAAACATTCTTTTGTTATTTCAGAAAACATTTCCAGTGTACACTCAGTTAAATGTAAGTTTTTCATCACCAGGTCTAATAATTTCAAGAAAAGGAGAGGAAATGCTTTACGAGTACGTGTTCGTCTTGCTTTACTGTACAATAAAAGTCTCAGCCAGTTTTGTAAGCCCAGCACTCCCAGCACTCCATGGGAATCTGCTGCCTCGTTGTGATCAGTGCCAGTTTTGATAGCAGGACCTATTACCAGTTTGAGGTGGTATGTGATAGAAGATTCTTTAACATTTTGCTCTAAGTTTGGCTAGAGATCTGAAATTCTCTAATGCTCTTCTACCTGAAATGCTGATTCTGAATTATCACAAGAGCAGAAATAATTTCCTTATTGCTCCAGAATTTGTCAGACATCTGTGCGAGAAAGCTGTATCATGGGATTTCCACGTCTCTGCCTCTGGCCCTACCTTGCCAAGCTCAATGATCAGAACACACAAAAATGAAAAAACATTATTTCTCCAAGGGCCCAAAAGAAATTTATTTCGCTTTTGCCCCCTGTTTGCTCAATCCTAATACACATTAAAAAGGCTCGTTTACCAGTCCATGATACTAAAATCAATCCAGACTTCTTGAGAATCTCTCAGCAATTCACAGGTGACTTGTCAGCCATACGGCCATTGTCTTGCCTGGCTTCCTGTCTGACGATGAGCATTTGACCCCTCATGTGAATTTGTGCATTTGATGCGTAGCGTGTCCTTGCTGCTGCGGCCAGACCAGGGCCATGGGCACAGCTCGTCTTGCTGGAGACAGTGCCTGCACTGGATTCAGCAGAAGGAACTGTTCCCTCCATGACCATCTCAGCTGGACCAAAGTGGAGCTGCTGAGAAGGACTTTCTTTTTTGTTGAGCAGAACTTTCTTTTCTGTTGGACTTTTAGGGGAGGCCTCAGACCACATCTACTAGGTCTTACACTTTTGTTTATTGGATCAGAAAGCTCTTTATCATGAAATTGTTTCTTCTTCAATGAGCATGACTTGCAGACTCTTCCCTAACTTTGTCAACTACATCATACATAGATTGAGGTCCTATGAGTCTTTTTACATCCTCCAGTTTTTTAACCATTGCTGTGGATTCTCTTTGAGTTCTCTCAGTTTTTTCAAGATCACTTTTAACTGGTAAAAACAAGAACTGCGCTATTGTAGAAGCTGTTGAAGCAATGCCAAGTACAGAGACAGCCAACTCAATTGCTTGTCTTCTCAGGTTGGTGTTTTACATACTGGTTTCCACTACTTAGCTCCACACTCCTGCTAAGAAGCAGAGAATAACCAATGAGAATATCCGTCATCTCTGAGATCCTCATCAAAGGCCCACAAATGTGAGGTATAGGTTCCCCAGCTGTGCAAAAGGCTTGTCGACCCGCACACCCACAGGCCAGGTCGCAGTTCAGGGAGGTTCGGGTGATCACTGTCTCTCCATCAGCTCCTGGGAGGGACTCGTGGGCAGGTGGGAGACAACACACACTTCAGCCACGTGCTTACTTCGGACAACTAGAAACCAGCCGCCTTGAGGTGCTTCACAGCATGTACCTGCTGTACGATTCAAACATATTCAGAGAGTCATTCAGGCTCTGTTTAGAGGCCCTAAACTGTGGCCATGTGGCTCACAGAGAGAAAACGGCTAGAAATACAGACTAAAAACACAGTCTCTTCTCCTTCCAGTATGAGATCTCTCAAAACTAGGCATGAAAGGCAGGCAAATGTAACTGATTTCAATAAAAATGACAGAGTTACACTTCTTTATAGCACCAAGCACGGGTCATTTAACTAACAATTTTTACATCGAGCCCTCTTTTCTGGAAAACGTATTGCTAAAAGAGCTAATACAAAGCAGGACAGAGGCAGAGTAACAGTGTGGAAAGGTTTAAGAGCTTCTTTAAATAGTATAATAAGCACTTGCAAGACTTTCATTTGGTCTGGTTTACACTATCAGCATGTGATGTTCTTGCAGCGCTTTGACCTCCTGAGCCACAGGATTGACAGTCTCTTACTTCATCCCCATCCCTCTGTATCCCTCTGGTTTTGGGGCTGGTTCTGTTATTTTTAGCTTGAAGTGGAAAAAGGAAGTTATTCGGATATTTCATCTGAAATTCACTAACTCTACATAAAAAAGTAGACTTCCTGGTTTATATATGGAGCAGGTCATATTCCTCTTTCGCTATGACTGTCAGATCTGCGATATAACCTCCACAAACCCACTGCAGAGAAATTCAGACAGATTTTAGAGAAGTCATTTACTTTTGCAGGGCAGGGACTTGCTTTTAAAGACTGAAATTTTGCTTTAAAAGTGATCTTAGTAAGAGAAGGAAAATGAGTCAGTAACACGTGGAACATATATTATGTGTGACACATCTTACCCATGCAAGGGGAGAGGGGATGCAGAGAGGAGCTCTGCCTGCACTTTTAACAGCCTCAGAAAGCTTCTTTCTCCTTACCTTGCAGGACAGCATATTTCTTTCTCCATATACAAAACCAGTCATTATGTGTGTCCAACCTACTCAATGACATCCTTCCATCTAGTTATGACAACTTCGAGTGGCATTGCCAGTGTGATCTACCAATAGAAATGCATGAAGTGGCCAAGGGAGAATCCTCTGAGTTTCGGGACAGCTAACACAGGGTGCCTCCCGTCTCACACCCGGCTGCGGTGGCAGCAGCAGAAGGAGGTGGTTGGAAAGCTTGTGACCCAGCCAGCTTTCCGCTGCACTTGAAGCCACCTGTAACCCACAGAGCCCCAGCTTGGTGATAACCATCTCCCCACTTTCTCACCATTCCTCTGGGCTGTTGCGCTCTCCAAACATGGATGTGACTAATAGAAGGGAAACAGGATAAAAGCAGGACTGTGGATAAAATGATGAAATCACACAGCCAGTTGGCATTGATCAGGTTCAAAATTACAAAGTTGTCAGAGATCTGAGATACTAGACAGGTCTAGTACCCTTTACAAGAAACACCCACATGCTTTTCTGTCTTCTGACTTTTTCCCCTTGACATGTGTGCCAGGCAGGAGGGGGCTATCACTGCTTTCATTTTATACCCAAAGAACTGAGACCCAGTGGTTATAACTAAGCAACCCAGTGCAGGGACACATAAATCTACCCAATTTAATAATGTAGCTGCAAAACAGCCGCTAGGAAAACAACAGCCACGCTTGCTTGGCTAGTCAGCCCTGCTGGAAAGCAACCTGTGCCTTGCTAATGAGATTATCCTGCTTCCAGAAACCAGGATTGCTCATTCAGGGACTGTCTCTTAGTATCTGAATCTTGGCTTTAGAAACTGTCTTGGTATGAAAAGGTTCAGAGTGGGCTTGGTCATACCTGCATGGAAAGGTATCCAAAGGAACTGAATGGATCATCCTAAAAGTACTGAAGACTTTCAGAGGGAGTCAAGGCAGAGCAAACTCTACCCACATCTATTTGCCAAACTAACCCCCAAAAGCGGTGAAACGTGTGCTGTTCTCTTGATGGCTGTGGAGAGTCTCACTCACATGAAAAAGCTTTGACTTGGGCTCCTGGGTATGTCAACGGTTCCACTGAAATTATACTGCTGTTTTCATAAGCTATTTATTTCCTGCAAATACCTTGGAAAAATTCTTAGAAGAGACTTAAATGAAGACAGTATTGTAACTTGGCAAGTTCACTTCAAAATTCATTAGTGCTCGTTTTCTGTTTTCCTTTGCGGAGCTCTGGTGTCTGTTGTCAATAGTCATGGGGAGCAATGGGGGCTGTTTTGTTTTATTCTGATTCTACAGAGGAAAATCCTGTTGGCTTCAGTGTTTGGCCCTGAAAAATTATTGAATTTCCCCTAGGAAGCTGCAACTTTAAAATATTCTGTGCTGATGCATTTTTAAGTCTGCCCAGATGTAAAATGTTTACATGAATTAACTTCACTTTTTGAGTACCTGGGACAGAAAGATTTCCTAATTAAAGAAGATAGATTCTGTATTAGTCTTTTCTATCTATTGTGATTCAATCCATATGATCAATCTATTTTCCTTATGTCATGGATTGCAGAGATCGTTGAACCATGGTGATTTAACGTAGTGCCATGCTGTGTTTGTACAGAAACACTGCACAAGGGAGATTCCAAAGGGATTTTAGCAGCCCCCTTCTAACACAGGAATTTTGAATAACATTACTTGGCCATAGGCAAAAGAATTTCCTTTTGGAAGTTTTTCTCTCCAAAGAAAACACAAAAAGTGGAAGTTAGATAGTACTGTTATTAGAGCTTTGTTGCAACAAGAGAAAAAGCGGAGTTCACAACCACATAGATACAACAGCTGCTGAGACACAGCTCCTCTGCTGGACCTTCATTTGCTCAGCCTCTTTCCTAGATTCACGTCTTCATGGAGCTCATCCCTCTCTTGGACCATGCCTGCACATCCCACTTCCTTTTCTTAGAATCCTCTGTATCACTGGGAGTTTTGGAGGGCAGAGAGCAAGCAATGAGGTCAATGTTGAGATTTTTCTATTTTAAGTGTTAGTTGCTAAGGAAATGTTTGGAAATATTAAGGTTTGCTCTGTGTGAAGTTTTAACAGAAATAAAAAGAAGACTGAACAATCCTGTCAAAAAACGCACAAGCTAAAAAAGTCACCTATACTTTCCCTTGGCTGCAGTCTGAATGGTGTAGGAAGCATCAGAACATAGCAGGTCTCTTTCATGCACTCACTAGAGCCAGGGGAAAATGTTAATATTTTCATTAAAAACATTTCAGAATAATCTCCCTTCTGAAACAGTTTTTGGGTTCAAAGTTTTTCTGGTTTGTGTTCTTTTCCTTCGCTCTCCTTCCATTTCACCTTCAGTGGTGAAAGAAAAGAGAGCAGAAAGGTGGTAAGTGATCTAGCTAGTGAGATACATAGGCAGGTATCTTGCAGTGACAGGGCAGTAAATATGCCTTGAGGTAATCGGGCCTGTTGAACTGAAATTGAGTTTTCAGATAGTTCCTTCCATCTGCCCACCGCAGGTCAGACTCGTGCTGCAGCTCCAGCGGGCGGCACGCCGTGCTGAACGCACTAATGCAGCCGTGCAGGCAGCTAATGGCAAGTGTGACACTACCCGCTGCCCAGCCGAGAGAACATGTGTTCCTGCTCCGTTGCAAACACAGGACAGAATAATTTGTAAACAGTTCATTTATTCTTCTGACTGCCATTTATCACTTGTTGATGTTGACTTAGAACATTGTCTTGTTTCCATTTACTTCTGCTTTGTGCTGTGCATGGACAAAGCAGCAGTAGATCCTCCAATAGTTCCCAGTTTTCATTAACAGTTCTCTTGTTAAGTTTCTGTTCCTAATTAACTATGCTTTAGGCTTTAGAGAACTGGCTTGCTCTTTTCCTTGAATCGTTTCATGCCGTATTCTGATTGCATAAGGTAACAAAATCATAGACCACCCCTCTTCCTCTGTTAGACCGAGCTCCTATTTTAATTCATCCCCTCTTGGGTGCAAGGTTTTCTGTATTTAAAAGTTGGTTCTTATTTTTAGAGTTTCTTGAAGAGCTAGGCATTCGATACCTAGCAAATTCAAACTGAAGTAACACGATATTTTTTCATCTTCTTCTTCTTCATGCTACCAAATAGATGTCTCCAGCACTTGCATAAAATGACCAGGCAATCTGTAAAAGCTAGACAATGGTTCCTCTTCCAGAATTTCACAGATGTGAGCCGCATGTGCAGGTAAGGCTCAGCACTTGCCAGACCTCGTCGGTGCCAGCAGACGGGGCTGTGCCCACTGCAACGTGCAGCCCCTCCTCAGTGCGCTCCACCTGCCCAGGCCAAGCTGGTGCTGCATGTGCTCATGTTCCAGTTGTGAGACACACCTCATGGCACTGCAGCCATACTAGTTAGGTTTTATTAGTGGTACACATGGTAGCACTCAGCAGAGTAAGAAAGTGGGGTTTTGAAATGTGATTTAACGTGAGTAACTGAACCGGAGAACAATGCAGAGAAGCGGAGCTGGAAAAGAAGCCAACATATCTCGGAGAACACAGGCATGACTCAGAGTCACAGGACCCTGAACACTCGAAGTTCTAGCATGTAAAACTAAATATGAAAGGACTACTGGCTTTTCCTTCCACGTCCTTATTTTGTCTTTCTTTGGGCCATTTTTTGTGGTAGCTTCTCCATCAGCTACATGGAATGCCAGATGAACTAAAAACATGTGGCTTGCAAAACACTACTTTTCTACCTCTCAGAATGAAATGTCATTTGTAACAGGGTAGACCTCTGCACCACGAAGAGTTATTATGCACTAGATGGTGACTATTTCCATTTCAGAGTTGATTGTGTTACTGATGCAAACAGTGTAATAAAACCCAGCATTAAAATTTGAAGAACTTGAGACAGCTTTGAAGAAAACCAGCATTTCTTAACAGAAGACTTTCTAGTCTATATTTGGACTCTCATTTAAATGGCTAATAAAAATTTGGCCATAAGCCTACTTCCCTCCTTCTCCTTTGCCCCCTTCACCCAGTGCTGCAATTTACAGAAGCAAAAAGAGGAAATCCGATGATGACATTTTTCCAACTGTAGAACAATTTTTGCTTAATGTTCCCTGCAGTGTTCTTTGCATAATGTTCCCATTTCCTACTCCTGTTGTACATGACAGTAGTAAGAAATAGCTCCTGCAAGACTTGTCGTGCCCATGCTACCTTTCCTTCAGAAAGCAAGGACAACGTGAAGGCTGAGGACCCAACCACGGGGCTTTTGGCCAGGGTCCCATGTGGTTCCCGGCGCCCGGGCTGAATCCTGTGCTGCCGCACGATCACTTCTGTGAATAGTGGATGCGCTGCCTGGGGCATCACTAGCATCTTGTAACCGATTCTGTTGAGACTGAGCACATCCTCAAGTTATTTCTGTTTCCTATGAATCACTAAGGAGACAAGCACCTACCACAATGACACTTCCACAGTGATTTCCATCAGATGGTCTCAAGATATTTTGCAAGGCATATTTGTGAGAGGAATACGCCTTTAGAAAGTGGCAGACCGCTATCCCAGAAGCCCTAAGACTGCTGGTGCATCAGCATTCAGTGGCCTTTCTGATAGTAGACAATACCAGATTTTTTAGAAGACAATGAAAAAATCCTTGTAAAGTAATTATTTATTTATAAAGGAAACTAATAGTGGCTAAGTCACTGGACCAAAACAGCTCATCCAAAACTAGCAGGATATGCTGCATGGACACATCAATGTCCAAATAACAAAGGTCTCCCTCTGCCTGTTATGTAGAAGTATTTATAAAGTCAAGAAAGACTATAGACAAAAACACTTAAGAAGTTCAGAGAAAAATGCTTGCTGAGTGAAGTGCTGGGTGAGATTACATCCGAGAACTGAGAGGAATGGCCCAAAACTGGTGAGCAGGAAATTTGACCTGCTTGGATAATCTTTTTTTGCTGATTGCCCGTGTCCATAATTTGATGCCAAGAAGGTTGAACGGAGTGAGATTTACCTTCATGGCACAAAATGCTCACCGTTTGCCAGGACATGAGGGTTCTTTATGGCATTGTTGGACTTTAATTCTCCTAATGCTAAGAGATGATGTGGGCAGACAGAGTCGATGGGAAGGATCCAAAAGATAAACCCATTTCCTCTAGCTCCTGTTAACTTCTGAATGATATCCAGCATGTGAGGCTCAGGTTCCTGTTCCCAGCCTCTCCCTCATCTCTCCTTTTCCTTCTCCCACTCAGTTAATCTTTCTGTGTTCTTGCTGTCTGTTTAGTTAAGTCTGTCCTAGGCTGTTTCTTTTGCAACACTGCTGCAAGCCTGCAACCAGCAAGATAACTGAGAGTGCTGCTTTTGACAGCCCAACACTAGTGTAAGTTTGCCAAGTCTCAGCATGGCTGATAAGGCTTTCTGCTACTTTTTTCTCTCTTTAGCAGCAAACTTGGAAGAAATAGAATGAGAAAAGGACTCTGCTGCCTTGTTGTCTCTCTCCTCTTATGTTTTTTTTGTCTTGTGTTGTCCTCATGAAACTAGGAGTCAGTTTTTAAAATAACAAAATCACCTTTTTTCTGTCCTACCAAATGGACGGTTAACACCATAAAAGATTCAGAACAAGGAAGTGAAGGCATCTTCACAAGAACTTGCTGCAGCTACATGGAAAGGGAAAAATAAGGAGAGTTAACTCCCTTTCCTTTTTTGCCCAGGTCTCCAAAAACGTCCAAGTGATTATTAATGGTGACTGCTTGTCAGCATGCTGTATAAGACAAGATCATGTTAACTCCTGTATGTGTCTATGTCCAATAGTTTCATTGAAAACAACTCAAGAGCAAATGTGCCTCCTCTGCTTCTGCTTTCTTTATTGACTGCCTGTTTGTGCCATTGCTGTAATCAGTGCACATGGCACAACACACACGTCAGCCTTGCTAAGATATTTGGAAGGGCAGGTAAGCAACCCTGGCATAAGAAAATTTCCCACCTTCAGATTGTTCATGATGAAGGAGACAGAACTTCCCAGCTACTGAATCCTTCTTAACCATTTTATGGCAATGGAAATTTGGCATTTATACCTGTTTCAAGTACATTCCCTTGAGTCTGTTCTTTTTAGAGAATGCTACTTTTTGCTTCCTTTTTCATCGAGTTCAGCTGATGACAAAGTGCAGCAAAGAAGGCTGACTGGAAGATTGTAATTCTGCTCTGGTTCCAAAATTTGTTTCGGTATGCATGCGAATGCAATCCGTGACCTTTCCACTGAAAACAAAGCACAGCCCTGAGACAGAGCCCCCAGAGAAGCTTCGTAGTGGCTGCACTCCCCAGGAAAGGGTGAGAGCCCTCTGGAGAGCTTTCGCTAACCAGACTGGGGTTGGAAAGTTGGTTTTCCACACCTGGGAGAAAGCCAAGGCCTTTCTCTTAGCTTAATTCTCCTTCCCTCCATACTTCATCTGGAGAAGCTGCTTTGCCAAATTTTGGTGAACTGACATTTCAATGTCTGAATGCTGCAATGAAATGACATTTTCTGACAAAAAAAGATTTATCAAAAGACTCCTAATGTTTTATTGTTGAGTGCCCAAATAACATTCTCTGTACAATTCATTATTGTATAACCCTTTTTGAAAAGAAGCAGCCCTCTAATTTTTTCTCTCATCAGTTGCACTTAAAACAGGACTCCAGTCTCGACGCTTAAGGATCAAGTCTTTTATCCCACAACTTCTATGACAACACAACTGTAGAAAAAGAAAATGACAGCACAACGTTTACGAAAGCTGAACTGTACAACAAACCAAAATCATAAACAAAAAATCAGACTCACTTTTTTCTGAACCCTTGTATTTTTCTGCAGTATTACTTGCAGGTTTCATGTGCATTACTTAGCATGGAGAAGAAAAAAACATGTTGCAGACAACTGAGCTATAGGTAAAGCTTGGGCCAGAGACAATAAAATGAGTTCCTATTGTAGCTGAACTCACAGAGCAGCCGGTTCACCTCTGAGAGCTGAAAATGTACCCTCAAGTGTACCACGACGTACTTTAAACCAACGTAAAATGGAAACACCACTAAAAATATGGATCTCACCCTTGATGCAGCTTATACTTTGCTCTCCACCTTCATCTCTTGTCTATATGGTCCTTTCCCATACAGACGAAAGCCAGGAGAGCTTCTCCCTTGATCTTGTTCACCATGAGGCTGCCCAAGCATGTGCGACAAGAAAAAAGGTTGGAGCAGAGCTAGGAAGAGATGAGCAGCTGGAGATGGGCGTGACAAGATTTTTTATTCCAATGTCAGTGCCAGTTTAAGCAGGACATTAAGCAGCATTTGCTGCTACCTGGTAGTTTCTCCAGATAAGGTCACCAGCAGCTGCAAATTTCCCTCTAAAAGTTGGGCTATGGGGAGACCTATTTTTTAATGTCAGTTGTCCCTCTGCGTTTCCAGTACAACAGAAAGGAAACATATTTGGACGATCCTGAGAAAACCCATTTTCGTGAACCACAGCAGATGGCTACGAACACTTGAATAGGCGCTCGGCACCCCCTCGCCCAGGCTGGATTCCATCAAAGGTCACCTGTCTGGCACACACAGCAGCGGCGTGTGATCTGCAGCATTACCCTGGATTTCACTCTCCCATCAGAATTTGGAAGAGTCACACACCTATTATTTCTCCAGCTATCGGGAGTAGGAGTTACATGATTAAATTACTCAGTTGAAAAAAACAGACTGTTTTATTGACTAAACAGTATTGTTCCTCTAAAAAAACACACACAAGACATAAATGCAGATGAACTGTTAAGTAATTTTCAATAGTTTGAAATACTTATATTTGTATCATGCTTATACACTTCTTTTTTTCCATCGGAATACATTTTCTGCTCATTAAGAAAGATGCTATTCCATTTAAGTCAATTGGGGCTTCTCTGGTGTATTTTAGAACAGAACTTGAGCCAAGATATGTATCTTACTCAGTTCATTAGACTCTCCAGTGCTGTAGATTAAATAAGCAAGTATGTCACTAAATCTGTTCAGCATTAAAATGATACAAAATGTGTTTTTCTTCTTCCAACTAAATAGTTTTCTTCAAATCTGAACCAGATGGAAACACAGTGAGTTATCTGGGATGAGCTCATCTGGACTTCTGAGCGGGATGTCCGACATTTGGTCACACATCTTGAGATGTGAGTTAGGGTCTGAACGGGGAAATTTTTATCATCCTATGTTTACTCTTGTGGATAGGCTCATTAGCTTCAATGGACAAGTAAAATAAATGACACGCACAGAGAGCAAGACCATACAGGATACGTTTCTGTATAAAATCTCTCAAATGTAGTTCACATTCCCAAAGAAAATTTTTCCCCAAAAGTCCAGCAAACACAGTAATTCGAAACTCAGCATCAAAATTAGTTAAGAAACCTGGAGCAGCTCTTTTTTTCTATGTCTTCAATTAAACCTGCTTTTGCTATATTTGCCCGAGAGATTAGTATTCCCGGGAGCACGCTGACTTGTAAGTCCTTTATAGAACCACGTATACTGTTACCATTTGACTGATTAAAAAAAGCAAGCATCTAAATTATTCCTTTTTATAGTTATGGAAAAATTATGAGGGCAGTTTACAAATGTAAAGTGGCAGATCTTAAATCTCCTGGTTTACAGGACTAAAAATAAGCTGTTCCAATGAGAACTGGCTCCCGCGTGGCAACGCTACCAGGAACTGCACACGTTTGAGCTGTGGAGTCACCCTCTGTTGTCAGGTGCGCTGAACGCTGCAGTGAACCTGCTCTTGTGTTGGAGACGTACCTGTCCTTTATTAGCCCAGTCAGGCTGATCTTGCCTCACCGAATTCAGGGCAGCTTTGCCACTGGCTTCCTTGACACTAGAATTTTACCTTTAGTCAAGAGCCTGGATATGAAATGCGTTTAGCTCCCACATCTTCAACAAAGTAAATGAGACCTGAAAGTACTTAGTACCTTCTCTACATTATGCACATCCGATTTTTAAACAGTCTGGTGATGGCTGCTTCAGGCTAATTTACCAAGCTTCCTGAAAAAATACATTAGCATAGGTGGGATCTCTCTCCGTGAGAATTAAGCTGCTTCTAATATTTAGACTGAACAGGTTTGGTTCTTTACACTGCATTGCACTAGGCCCAGCATATTTTTAATGTGCAACTCTCCTGACTCCCACGAGCAAGCTGGAAGTGTCTGCTCTGTGGCAACGGAGAACAGAAGATCTGTGTATCTGAGAGAGATTCTGCCTGAAAGTTTCTCCAAACTCTATTATAGGTGGTTGTTGTTGGTTTGCTTTCCTTTTTTCTTGTTTTGTTTGTTTGTTTGTTTGTTTGTTTTAAAAAAGGACTTCCTATCACAGTCATAGAATAAAGGGCTCACTCAGGACATCAGAGAACATCAAACATCACAGAAATTCAAAGAAAAAGATTTCTAGTCAAAATGGCCGGACTTTATTCCTCCTATGACTCCACTGCAGTTCAATAAGTTTTTTGTATTTATTCTTTCCCTCTTTTGGAAGGAAGACAGTGAAAATAGCTGCATTTAAACAAACTTCAGGCTCATAAGACAGCTTTCCATCCTGAAGAATTCAGAGGTTTTGTGGTTTGTTTTTTTAATCAAAATCAGAGACACGAGATCTGATTCGTATTGGTTGAATTCCAATTTACTCCTCTCGCCTAATGTTTCCTCCTGGCTGGCCCTGCATCTTCAGCCGTGTGTAGCCAAGAGGAATCACCAGGCATAGGGATGTTAGTGGAATTTAAACTGATTAAATCTGGGCCCTGGTGCCTTCATTTTGTGACTTTCTTTTTTGATGTCTTTGAAATACCTGACAGAGGCGTATGATTTTGTGGACTGAGATCTAGATTACTACTTGAACAGCAAAAGATGAAATTGAATTCTGAAACATAAATGAATTTGCACATGAACTCAAAGATGAATTTATCCAGCAGAAATTTCTCTGTAGGACTTAATGGACAGCAGAAAGAATGAAAAATAGTGGAATTTAAAAAAAAAAAAAAAAAAGGGAAAAAAAATAATACTGAAGCTGTGGACATTCTCAGGATAATTAGTTACATATGTTTTGGTTGTGCCCTAGGGTAAAATCAGTTCTGGGATGAGGTAATAAATAAATTAAATGTGGTTTTGGAAATAGTTATCCCTAACTACCCAAAATGTCCACTGCTAGAAGAATTTGGATGCAGCCAACTTTGGAAATCTGAAAAGACCACAGAAACAATTTTTATAAGAGCAACAATGCTGCAAAGAAGACACCACAAAAACTGAAGTCAGCGCAATCTTGAACACTGTTGATTGATGCACTGAGCTAATCTAATTGTTACATTTTGAAAAGATTTGTTTGAATAAGCTAGGTAATTTGGAAATGAGGTATATAATAATGTACCCCCACATAAAGTCATAAATTGTTATAGCAGCAACTGAAATATTAGCTGCACCTTTTGTTCACATGGATGAATTCCATAAATACTGAATTGCTTTCCACTGCCACCACCTTTTTTTTTTTTTTTTTTTCCAGTTTTTAGAGTGGAAAATATAAATGCAGCTTAGCTTCACTTATCATGTCATATGTTCATTTACTACTGTTGTTACTCTTGCTTGCAGTACCTCTAGAGCAAACTTTTTTCAACTGTTATAGGCCAGATCAAGGTTAGACCCTGCCCTGCTCCTGTGATGAAATACAGAACCTGTTTGACCCAGCCACTCTAAGAAGATAGATTTTAAGTCCTTGACTAATCACTAGGCTTGTACCTAGGGCTAATTTCCATTTTCAGTGGAAAAGACAGATTTCAGGTATTTGACAACATGCTGAGCCTTTATTTGGTATTGCAAGGGCAAGGATGTATCAGTAAATTTACCCAAGTCTCCTGAGATTTTGTAAATTGCATGATTTCCTTCCCACAACATGGCTGATTAGCCTCAGAACTTGTTCATCATTTTTTCCAGAGGATTTAATAGAGATCCCACCATTTTAACTGTATTCTTGGGTTGGACAACAAAATATTAATACTTCGTCTACAGGATTTAACTCATTTCTATGTGTCTTTGCTGTAAAGTCAGTTATTGAATTGTTTGACTCCATTTTATCGCTTCTCATTTCTCCTCCATTAGATGCAGAACAATTCTGGGCGGGCAGCTCCATAAGAAGAATCTCCAAAGTAAGAAGGACTCTCAGTGGGAAATAGGAATCAGCAAGTCCTGAATCTGGTGTATGTTGACAATACCTCTCTAGCATTTTATTAAACAAATGGACAAATCAAAGCCAGGCCACTCCTGCCCTTTTTGTGCCACTTTAAGCTTCAGCCTGGTCAGTGGTAATGGAAAACTCAAATCACTCCAGCATCCGAAGGACTGTACTCAAGGACTAGACTTTGGTCTCTTCTTAGTCAGAAGTTCCCTAGTCTTTGGGTTCTTCCACCAGTCAATTTTAAGAACTTAGCTTAAAAGATAACAAGAAAAATTAACTTCCAATTCTGTCTTGCTGTTCTCCCACTTTTTCCATTTAGAATAAAGGTGTAGCCATTTTTCATTTCTCTTTTTAACTTTGAACAAAATAAAGGGATGCTAGCATTTCACACCTTCGAATCATTCTGAAGTGCTAAGGAGTAAAGGGAGAATCCCCCCCAAAAACCTGGAATGCTATAAACTGTTTTTTTCTCATCCTGAATAAATCAAAACAACTGCAAGACTGTCAAAACCAAACAAACAACCACCACCAACAACAAAAACCCAACATTTTCTTAAAGGAATTATTTCCAGAAAGGTATTGGAATCTTCCAGCTAGCCCTGCCCAAGTCATAAATCTTCAGATTGCCACTGCCTTCTCTCCTAAATCTAGATGTTCCTTCTTTCCCCATTATGCTGCTCTAAATAATCTGCTTAGTCCCTGCTCTCTAAGATACAGCCATGTCTCTTGTTCTTAGAAATCCACATGTGAAATTATAAGCAACCACCAATTTCCTATCACAAGAAGCCATAGGACAACATCCGTTCAATTTCTGCTATCTGGCATATTTATTTTTTTAAAGAAATTTAAGAAAGTGCTAAATTTACTAAGTTATCCATACCTGATACATGCCTGAAAATAACGCAGTTTCATCACTGGCCAGCAATGGATCTAGTCTTTTAACCTACCTTATGCCTCAGGTGACTACCAGCAGAAAAATTTTTCTGATGGAAAATGGCCACGTCTTCAGTCCCCTACCATTAGTATAGTCACTTGCATCTGAGAAGAAGCTCTGAACTCCTGTGCCATAAAGTTAGCAGAGATTTACTTTGATTTCAGCATCTGTATATACCTATACAAGGCAAATAACAGAATCCAGCTGAAGTATTTTACTCCACAGTCAGGTCCCCACTCATCTGGGTAACTCACATGAAATCTGGAATCTCTCTTCTCTTTAAGTAAACAGAGATGTCTAAGAAATGAAGGGAATACCCAAGCAACATAAGAAATTAGGTATTTAACTGGAATCTTGGATGCAAGCAATAACTCTGCAGACAAAAGATATCATAGAAATGCTCAGAACAAATTCAGGGCCACCAAAATAACAAAAGAAGAGATTATTTCTGTACAAGACTAGCAGAGGTAAACTGATCAGAGATGAAAAACCTGTGTTTCAAATAAGGAGCTAATCAATCTTTGCTCAGCTGCTTATCTCATCTGAATACTGTTTTGCCTGTGGTAGGATTCTACTTCAGGCTGACTAACTTTAACCATAGCTTTTCCCCTCTTCTCGTCATCAAGAGGTGTCGAAATCAAACACTACAAGTTTACCTTGCATTATTTACCAAGGCTAGTCAAACCTCATGAACACACACACAAAAGAGGAGAAAGAGAAGATGGGATTAGTGGCTAGCTGATAGGAACACATCTCTGATGCTAATTACCAACAAGTGATAGGAACACCCTCACAGATTAGGAATGCCGTGTTGAATCATTTTTTACCAATGTGTTTTTCTAGAACCTCCTTAAGAATACAGGTTACAGCTGGGAAATATTGTTCACTTTATTAAGATTATTATTATTATTTCCAAAGCTTCCAATGCAAATCTGATAATTTGCAAGTTACAGTTTTGTTTTCCTTGTGCCTGTGTAGCAAACACTTTATTAGTCAGCTCTCTAGCAAAGCTTGGAAGTAACAGGGACTCCCCCAGCACTGCCTCTGAGCAACAACATAGCATGAAAAAGTTGCTTCAGATCCAAATTCTTTCCCTGACCTTGCTTACATACACTGGACACCCACATAATCATGCTGTTAACTCTTTAAGCACTGACCATTATTTCTTGATTTGGTATTTGTTCATTTGGTATTTGTTCCATGTACCTCCTGACTACTTCTCTTACAATGTCTCTTTGCTGAAAGCCTCAATTTTCAAGCTTCCCAAGCCTCTAACTTTTCCTTTTTTCACTGGTCCCCTATTCCTATATATTCAAGTACCCAAGGTAAGAATTTTGCAAGCAGGTAAATAGTGAATCAAAGAGCAAGAAACTGTCCACTTATCATCACTCAGATTGGAGGCCTCACTGCTGAGTTTCCTCAGCCTTTTTTCCTAGATGTGAAATCATTCGAGGGGACTAATGGATTTGAAAAATCTGTATCAATATTCACTTTGGGCATGAAACCTAATAAAGGGTGCTTTTGCAAGCACCTTAAACCTAATTTACACGTATCATCATCTTATTGTAGAGAATATCAGGTGAGCGTTTGTTAACACAGCCAGAACTTCTGAAGAAAAAGTTGTGTTTGTTTTCTATTAGGAAGGTTCTCTTCAGAAGATCTTCTGATGTTTTTGTCCAGAATCAGGCTTACAGTGATACCCACACCTAAATCCACATCCTGCTCAATACCTTCAGAAGGACCTTTACCTGAAATCAGTATTAAGAAAATTCATCATATTCAAAGGAGAACAAAGAGTGCATCTACCTCAGAAGGCTACAGATCAGTGGGTATGCATGAAAGTAATCTGGGAAATACTGCTGGCTCCTGTTCCTGCACTCTGCCCAGAGTGCCTGAAGCTCATCACTGTTCCTAGTGGATTTTCCTCCAAAAGTAATGGGCCTTAGCCAGTCCCCAACAAAGCTGAACAGTGTCTCCCCATGACCTCCCAGCAAAGATTGTGAGGAAAATAAAAAATGGAGAGAAAACAAACGATGGGGACAACAAATGAAAGAAAGGGAGAGACTTCGTGTTCATAGGTTAGAAATGAAAAAACAGTATTTGGAGATGGAAGGAGACAACAAACAGAGGACCCTTCCAAGGGTCCCTGAAACCAACCAAGGAGCTGGGGGATGCTGTGCAGCAGTGCTCTGCCCACAGACAGGACAGATGAGAGAATGAAAATAGGCTCAAATCCCTGGATCCCCATCAGGCATCCCCTCCTGAGGCTGTGAGACAGCAGCTGAAGAACAGCAGATGAAACTGGAGGGGAGGTGTCCTACAACCTGGTGGGTCTTGGATTGAGACATAAAAATAAAAAGGTAAGGAGAAAACTGAACCCAAAACCTGAACAAGAGGTTCTGGAGAAGCTTTAAGAGGGACTGCCACATGGTAAACTCAATATGTGTCTACATCATGGTCTTCCACTTGCCACAGAAAGGACACGAGTCAAGGGATCCAGACAAGCTGAAAAGTAGCCAAAGTAGCACTTTGACGTAATGTCAAAGATACATGCTAAATCTAAAAGAGTTGTAGAAGCAAACATATTTTCACAACTGTATTTAGCAACACATTTATCCAAAGCCACTGAAAATCATCTTTTAATAGCAGTCACTGTCTACGTTCTATCAGCATATTTACAAAACATGTTCAAGGGTGTTACAGAAATATAAGATATGATGGGTAAGTTAATCTGGACTGTGCATAAATGGGCAGTCACAAAACACACATTAACCGTAGTTGGTGACTAGAGTTACGTTAGAGTTGAGCAGTTTTCTACAGGATTGCACTTTATAATAGTACGAGGGAAATATCTTAAGCACAGAAGCTGCATGAGTGCCATTCATCCATTTCTTGCCATAATGGTATGTCAATGTTTGTAGACATTGCTCCAAAATCCTGTGTTCTGAGGAGCAGCAATTTGCAGTAATATGACTGGTAGAACTTAAGTAAATTAGAATTCATGAGTACTAGATCCAGGGCTATCCATTGCATCATTCTTAATACGTTAAAAGTTAATAATCACCTTGATTTTTTACTTTATCAAATGTAGGCTTTAGCACAGCTCTCCTTTTTTCAGCAGAGAGCTGCTGCTGTAGTTGCACCACCAGATTGGCACTCAAGAGATGGAGAGTTAGCCACATGTTTCCTGTGTGACTTCGTATAAATTGCTTAATCTCCGTTTCTCAACTCCTCATCCATAAAACAGAATTATTTCCTTTCGCCACAGGAATGTGTATTAAAACACATGTATTAATAAGCAGGTACAATGGTGACACAAACTATATAAAATGGCACTTATGAAAATGTTAGTATTAGTTGAAACTAACTGTGAAAGCTCTCTGTAATCATACCTGTAATTGATTCTTAACTTCAGCCCACTCTACAATTTCTGCAGACCTATGACAAGATTCCACTGGTAATTTTTTTTAATTTTCTGCTTAATTCCCTAGAGAGCATTGTAAAAATACAATGTTTATCTAGATAGTATTCTATCAGAGTAATTTTTTTACTATTTCTTTCAACGCGTTGTGGCTAAAGTACATGAAAAAAAAATAGAGGATCATTAAAGACTATTTACATGAGAAATTAAGTATCATATAAGGAAATAATCACAGAAGACTTTGTCTCCTTCAGCAATCTTTGCTTGAGATAAAAGTATTGTTGAAAATTTGTCCAATGTGAAATTCAGATATGTTATGGATGAAATTGTAGATAATTTAATAGGTAGAAAAAATGCAAATAGATTATAGCAATGCCTACTTTATGATCTTTGATTAAAGAAATACCTGGTTATGTCCTGAATGTATCTGAGCAACTATTTTCATGGCGGGTAAGAGGAGGGAAGAGTGAGGGATGATGTAAAGATTGCACAATCGCTCCACATGAAGTGAATCTGCCCTAGCACTGAGGAACCATTTGAGGAAGCTGGGAAAAGGAGAAGGGTGTGGCTGGTGAAACTGTGTCTCTTAGAGCCATAACCACATGTTTAAAATAGCGTTGAAAAAATACACTCCAGACCATCTTTGTTGGTTTTGAGTGCAGTAAGCTTTCCACACAACTTTAAAATAAGCACGCATACAGAAGAAAAAATAGGAGCCATCAGTGGCAGAAAGTGTGTCCTTAATTTCCATAGTCCTTGCAGTTCCAGGCAAGAAGGAGCTCCCAAAGCCAAGACTCTATGTAGTTACTGTCTAGCTGAAGTATCCTCTCTAGTGATGCACAGTGATAGAAAGTGTTCATTATTGATTCCATAGAAAATGAAAGAACAGAAAAACAGGGAAAACACTTATTCTCATTCATAATAAAAATAAATATGTGGGCTTAGGCATCATGAGTATAGACAGGTCACAGTCAGGAGGGACATACTATTCTGGTAAAATAAGCTTCCACTTTATTTCTGTTGAAGAAAAATATTTCATTTAGGCAGGGCAAGAGATTCTTCAGAGCTAAAGAAATAACAAAGACAGCCATGCAAATAAAAGCAGTAACTTCACTAAAGGTCTCTTTCTAACCAGTTATTTAGAGGGAGGGAAAGCAGACGCGGAACTACCACAATCGCAGCTACCGTTTGAATTTGACAAAATGCTTCAGGAGACAGTGAAAGGATAGAATGAAAACAAAAGAGATCCTCAGAGCAATCCAACTCAAATCAGGTCAAAAGGCCTTTATGTCGTTTTGTGCTAGCCCCTGTTTCAAAATGGTTCAGAAGGCCCTTTCCAGAGGGCAGCAGTCCCACATCTACCAGGCTGAGACTGTTCTGAGTAGCCACACAAGAAACTTCTTTTCTACTTGCATAGTTTCTTCTTTTTTTGTTTTCATTTAAACTGAGGTGTGATACCAAGGCATGTACCCTGACATGACACCAGGACTTGAGATTTTCATTGTATGGAGTCAGTGCAGTTGTTTGATCAGTTACTAAGATAAATGGAGTCCTGAATAAACAGGTACAAGACAGCACATCAAACAACTGAAAAACAGTTTAATGCTATGTCTCAATGTTGTAGATCTTTCTGTATTGGATGTAGTATTCACATCCCTAAAATTGTTCACAGAGGGCCTGTCTGAGTCCTCTTACTGAGGTCACACCAACTGTCAATCATTCAAATTCTTGACGAGACTCATCAGTCTTATTGCAGATATTTGCCCTGTTGAGCAAATGTTGGCTCAGGGTGATATGAGCAGGTCATTCCCTGAAAAGCTGCTCTTTTGTTAAGGTCTGTAAAACAAAATTTACAGAATCACAGAATGGTTGAGGTTGGAGAAGACCTCTGAAGGTCATCTGGTCCAACCCACCCTGCTCTAGCAGGGCCACCTAGAGCCAGTTGCCCAGGACCAGTCCAGATAGCTTTTGTATATCTGCAAGGATGGAGACTTTAACACCTCACAGTGAAACAGTGTTTTCTGTCATTCAGAGGGTTTCTGATTGTTTGTGCCTCTTGCCTCTTGTCCTGTCAGTGGGCAGCACTGAAAAGAGCCTGGATCCATTCTCTTTGCACCCTCTGTTCAGATATTTATATACACAGATGAGATGCCCCCTGAGCCTTCTCTTCTCCAGGCTGAACAGTCCCACATCTCTCAGCTTTTCCTCGCAGGAGAGATGCTCCTGTCCCTTCACCTCATACATGGTCCTTTTTTATCCTGTAGTGCTCAGAACTGCACACAGTGCTCCAGGTGAGGCCACGCCAGTGCAGAGCAGAGCGGGACAGTCACCTCCTTCGCCTGGCTGGCAACGCTGTGCTTGATGCACCCAGGACATGGGCCAATTGACCTTGCTTTCATCTGGCATCCTGCACAACAGCAAAGGCGGGTCCCAGTTTTGCCCTCCCATGCAGGGGTGGCTGGTGATGATGTCCTGCTGTGCCGTGCCAGGGCACACGCACAGAGATGCACCTTGCCACCCTGCCCGTCCCACCTGCGGCTCTGCAACTCGCTGCCCAGGGTTTGCAGGCACCATAAGCGTTCAGCTGTTTGAGATCTGCTCTGTCGTCAGGTATCCTCTCCCTTTCACCCCAGGGGAAAAGTTGGCAGGTCAGGTCCAGCCCTTTCCCCCGACTGTCCTGGGCCACATCTCTGCAGGACCTTGGGGAACAGTGCAGCCCATGTCAGGGGAGAGTTGAGCAAATGGGCAGGACCAGCTCTGGGCAATTACTGCTTCGGATCCCCAAAGCAGTTTTGCTGCATTTGTGCACTGTTGGGTTGAAGCTATCAAGCACACATTTTGGCTGGAGATGTGAAAGACTGTGATAAGCTCCTGGAAAAAGTGTAAGATCTCCTTCATGTGAGGTTTATAATGACAAACTAAAAATGACCTGTCACAAAGGTGTATGGATATCTGATCCTGCATCAGTGCTTGGCAATTTCAGGTCCAAAATTTTTCCACCCTGCCATTTCTATGATACCTAGCTGAGAGCTTTCTTTCTCCTCTGGGAATCAGTCCTTAGGTTGAAATTCTCCAGCCACAGCTTCCTTATTGCACAGCCATGCATAAGCCCGTTGAACCTGAATAAAATACTTCCAGCACTAGTGCTTCTAGTTACTTCTGACTCATCTCACGTGGGCAGCACACCTCAGGATGGCATCATGCCCCCGGTTCATGCAGCAATCCCAGCCCAGAGACACCACCTTGGTGATGTTGCTTGAGCTTACACTCTCCTGCTGATACAGAGAACCACCTTTAAGAGGCCAATTCTCCCCTCTTGCACCTGTTTCACATTTGCCTTGATTTATTGATCACACATCCAAGTGTGGGAAAGAAATATTTTCATACCACTTTGTAATCTTATCATGCCACTTTGTAAGTTTCTATATGTATTGATGTGTTATTACAGCAAACACAGCTCATTTTGGGGAGTTCACAACTTCCTCTGGCCTGGTAATCAGACTGACCAATAAGAATACTGCAGGAAGAAGTCTACCAGATGCTCCAGAACACTTCAAAGATTGATTGGAAATATTTTCTTTGTTTAGATTGAGCTGTCTTTAGATTAATTAGAACTGTTTTTAATAAACAGTGAATGAGTTTCTGCTGAATGTAGCTGCCAGTTACTTCATTCAGCTGTGCTCACAGTGAGACTGTCAAAAAAGATCTTATGGGAATCATTACATTCCCTCACTGTGAAAGGATTTCTTCTTGTTTATCTTGTATACTCTTACTGTCAGTTCAGGCATTCAGCTTTTAAAAAGTTCACCATCACTTTCTTGGTCTGTCACTGCCAATTCTCAACCACTGTCACCACCCTATACCCAAAATGTGTACAAAGGCTGCCACTCAGATCTCTGGAACACTATCTTTTTTATTAATTAACTGTAGTATTACAGTTACTACTACAATACTATCGCAGTAGTCCCAGTGTGCATCATAACAGTAACATTTCTGATGTGCAAATATAAATCAAATATTTTATTGCAACCTAAAGTGGTTACGTTATTTCTGTATGAGCCCCTGGTTAGGTCCCAAACCCTGGGGCAATGATATCTGTATTCTCACACTCATGGCCACTCTGCAGTCTTGGGTCTGTCTTCAAACATCTGCATCCTTCAGTTTTGTCATTTGTGAAACACAGACAATGACGTCTTTGTAGACCTTCTTTATGATGTTTGTGAAAAGCTTTGAAATACTGGGCTCAAAAGATGCTACCAAAACCCAAAGTAAAGTTAGGAGCTCAGTTTGTTTGATTGTGTCTTACCTAGAATCTATGTGATCTGCAGGTCCAACTCTAAATGGCCTGGAGACAGGGGAAGAAAAAACCCAGAGTGTAGGCCTGATAAAAGATTAGGAACAAAAGATGTCTGAAACAGATTGTCACCCGGCATTCACTGGGCTTTTGTTTAGCTGTCCCAGAGATTTGCCAGACTCATGCCCAGGGTAGCTGGACTCAGGGATACCCGTCCTGCCCATACTCCAACCTGGCCAGCTGTGATCCAGCTGTGGTCTGTGAGCCAGGTAGCCATGTCCAAGCCAAGATACCCTGTGTGAGCACAGTTGCGTGCCTCTCCGGTCAGAGCTTGGCCAGATTCAGTTAGCTCAAAAGGCTCTTGGACTGTCTGCAGCAGCACAAATACACCTGGCTGTATACAGTATATTCCCTGTCTCCAGACAGCTCAACAGCTCCTGCACTCTTGCTCATCTCTGCTGAAAACCATGGTGGCAAGCCAAGGAACAGGACCTCCAGTAGCCCAAGCAGGCTGTAGAGCCTTTTTGCTGCCATTAGGCATTCGGGCATTGGCTGTGTCAATAATGCTGTGCTGGGCCTGTGCCCACAGCCCGCCAACTGCAGCCTCTGCAGACAGCGCCATCCATCCTCAGTGCCCCCAGCTCTCCTGGCCAGTGTGCCCCGGAGGCACCGGCAGCCATGGCTGTGGAGTGCAGGAGCTGCTCTTGTCCCTGTGAACCTTTGTCTCTGACAGGACTTAACGCCAGCTTCATCTGAGAAGAGCTTCAGAAAATCTGTGCAAGCAATTAGGGGATGAACCGCCTCCAAGGAAACTTTCTCTCTAACCCTTATTAGTAGTTAGAGGTTGGCCGCAAAGCGAGTAACTTCACATTCTCAGACTTGCAGACACCATTATGATGGACGCCCTGACAGGAGCCAATTCAAAACAGAGACATGGCACTTTGTTCGGTAATGTGGGTACACTGGTCTGCGTGAGGTACTAGTGCTGCAACTCCGTACTGGATTGACGTGGCTTTATCTTTTCTAAGCACTGGTCTTTAAGAGATTAAAAAGATTTTTTTTAATCTAAAGCCAAAATAACTTCATTTTGACAGGACTTCAAATTGCCCTGAAACCAAAACCAGACAATCTACGAACATTTAAAAATTAAATCTGTTATGAAAAGTCATTTGTTTTTAGGCGGTTTAAAAATATTATTATTGACATCTCATGTAGTAGTGTTTGCAATGGTCTCTCACAGGACATGTAACATTGTATAAGACCTTCAATATTCTATGAGCTGATTCTCATGTTTTATTTTATATATGGACAGCCGCATCTTAGTTAAGACAGAAACTCTTATTTTATGGATTGAGAGGTCTTCTGTTTGTACAGTGACACACTTTTCACAGAATATTTCAACAGAATTTCCATTCTACAGGAAGCTTCAGACTGTTTTCATTCTGGAGAACAGCAATTTGCAAAGTGACAATATTTTCCATGACATGGAAATCCCAGCTTTTAACTCATTCCTGCCCCAAAGCAAGGAACTGTGTGAGTGACTCCTTCCATCTCAATCCCAGCTCCGATGCCAATCCTGTCACTTCTTGCATTACTTACTGTTGCTTTTCAGCTCAGGATTTATGTCTCCAAGGTTAGCACATATGATTCCGAGTACAGGGCTAGGAATAAGATTTCCTGAAATGAGGTGTCTCTCTTCAGATCAGAATCACACCATAAAATCAAAGTCACAGCCCCAGATTAAATATATATCGTGCATGACCAAGCCCTGCCTTTTCCAGGTCATAAGAGTTGTTACGACCTGGTCTTGAAGGGATTTGGCTCCTGAGTTGTGCAACTATTTTGCAGATCCTTTTATTTGCATGAACAGCTTCATCTGTAATCATACATGCATCATACTCAAAGTCCTGTTTGCAATTCACATAAATTATTAATTCACAGCTTAATCTGCACATGTCGTCTATTAGTCACATTTCTTAGAGGCTTCTCATTACTCCAGCATATGGAAGTCCTCTTTCCCTGTGGTGCTGTGCAATGATTAATTGTGGGAATCAAAAGGTACGTAAAAGTCGTAATTTAGAACTAAACTTGACATAGACATTTCCCTAGCATAAACCTCAAGCAAGCAGCAGAGTTACTGAAAGTTTATATCACTACAGACTTTTTCAGTGTTTGAAGACAATGTATTTTCAGCTTGCCCAGTACCAAATGGACAACAGGAGCTTGAGAACTGTTTGTAGGGATTAATGACCAGCTGGGAGGAGCTGGTGGCTCAAACAGAGTTGAGGGCCATTAATCGTGGACAGTCATTAATTCTCAGGCAACACCCAGTGTCAGAGTTGTTACTCCTATGAATTGTTGTTTAAAATCATGTGTATGAATGTTTTTAGGGTTAGGTAGTTATACTCAGCATGTATGGAGCATTTCTAGAAAATTAACGCTTTGTATGTTAGGCAGATTGCTTATGTCAGCTCTCCCCATGGCTCTCATTTGCTAGTATAACTTATTTTGGATGGGGGATTGTGGTTTATGTTTTTATACACTTCCAGTACAGGACATTTAAGTCACATCTATTGATTTTTCAACAGCTTCCCTGTCCGTTTGTGTGTGGTTTTTTGTCCACCTTTTAAGACAGTGTATTGCAGAAGACAAACTCCATGTTGATACATCTGACATGACTTGTAAAAGCCAAAGGAAATAATTTTAGGTAAATCACAAATGACAGGGAAAACCTCCCAGGATGTTGCAGGTTATGTGAGTATGCAAGAAAAGGACAAAGGAAGGTAAAGCAAACTGCTAGCAACAGCCATACCTGCAAGGTATTTTTAAGTCAATTGTAAACATGCAGACACATGCCTGTTGGACAGGCTGCAAACTCCTCCAAGATGGGTACAAAACTGATAAAAAAGAACTATGAGAAGCTCAGGAAAATGATGCTGGATATGAACTAGTTTTCTTATCAGGCCTCCAATTAAAACCTTGCCAATGATAACCTATATCTATTTTTACGGGTCTTATGAAACGAAGTTGTAGTTTCAGTTCCACTCTCAGCAAAGGCCTAGTATTTGCATCACATAAGTCATCATCAGAGAAGATGTTAATATGACTTCCTTGTTGAGGAAGCCAAGACCTAAAGGACTATGGAAAATGAAGCTTCCTTTTCCTATTAGAGTTGTTTTCTCAAGGTTGAGTTGGAAAGATATTGGTAGTGAAACACAAAAAATATTTCTGTCCTATGTATGTCTCCCAGGTGCCTCAGCATGCCTAGTTAACACCTTTCACAAGTGCAATATCCATTTTTAATGGTCATTTTAAGGAAAGAAAAACATATTTTATATGTATATATGACTGCTAAAGCCAACAAGCAGACAGATAAAACAGAGAGCACATGAGCAGCTGCAGATGTAATCCAGGGAGCCAAAAGACTAGTGTGAGCGTATTCTTCTAGGCCTCAGCCTGCCAGAGAACATTCATCCTCTCCTCTCCTCTCCTCTCCGTCTCTCTTCTTCCCTTTCGAAACCCCCTTTGCCATCTTGCAGATCTGTTTATTTGCCCTACAAATCCCTAGGTTCTGATGGGTTTTCCTGAAATAAGAAAATAAAATCCAGCTTACTGGTGGGAGGACTTAGAAGCCCTATTGAGATCCATCCAGGTTCTGTATGAACATACCAGTCTCCAATATGAGCTTATCACTAATTTTGCTTCACAGTGTGCTGTCCCTGAGGACAGAGCATTTCAGAAGTATTAGATTGCTCTGCAGGAAGAACTTCTACCTTGTGCACATGGAAAACAGAAGGGTCAGGGAAAGAAGTAAGGAAAGAGTTTAATTCTCAAATAAAACTTGGTACTTAAGTGACCCTTATGAAACATAGAGACATCCATGCAAATTTGAGAGTTGTGTATTTCCCTGATAGGGAAACTGCCTCATCTGCAGATGAAGCAGTGTATTTTATGCACACTTGTTTGACTGCACAACAGCTTAGATTCTTGGTCTTGCAATGAACTCTTTGTAAGCAGGTCCCTCTGCAAAGGTGATTATTTTTTGATAACGCAGACTCTAAGTCTCTTTTCAGAATAGTTTTAAGGTTTCCATGAACTTTGCTCAAAAATGTGCCAAAAGACTTCCAAGTAACAAACATGCTTTTGCAATTTACTGAAACTTTCCCCTTGTGTTCCAGAGAAGCAACCTCCCCATTACTCACCAGAGAGACATATGAGCCAAGGAGGAAGGAAAGGGAATCAGCTAGTAAAAACAGGCAATTCCCTTCTTTAGTGTCTACACTTAGTCATTAAATAAAAAATAGAAGCTAAATCCAAACTTTTTTTTTTTCCAAATGGGTCATTGCCTCAGTGAAGATTGAATAAATGAGGACTATTTGTATCTTGGGTTTGTTCAGAACTTTTTGTAATCAGTTCCTTTTTCAAAATAATACTGCTGTGCTTCATACTGTAGCAGGGCTGTTGTGCATTTGAGGTACTCTGCATCCTTCCAAAGGAATGCAGTCTCCCAAGTATATCTTTTTACACTTCTTTAAATGACTAGTGAACTATATTACCCAATAAGCAAGGGGGCTGGGGTATTTTTGCCAGATACTAATTTTACTTGGAAAAAATTGAGTCAAGGCCAAGGCACAAAGTTCAGATCTAAATCAAATTCACTTCCCTCTAAAGTTAAAGTGGTTTTCAGCCTGAGGTTTCCAACTGACTCTCTTTAAAAAAGGACTTTCACAAACTTGCAGTGTGGCCCTTGCTTGGGTTCTAGGCTTGGTTCAATTGGGAATTGTAAAATTAGTTTCACAAGCTGTCACATGGAAGGACAAGCATAGGAGATCATCATGTCCCTTCTAGCCTTAAAAATATGGCAATCAAGTAGAAGTTGAATTTCCAAAGGAAAACGTCAGTTGATACATGATGAAATAGTAATACCTGTTCATTTCACACCGCAATGTATTCAAGGCCTGAGAGTGATATTCAAACCTTACTTCCTGCAAGACAGTTCTGTACTTAGTAACACACTGTGTAGTATGAGTTGTACACTTGTAACTCATGAATCCCCCCTGCAAATTTTCCAAGGGCGGTCAGTGGTAGGTAGCAAAAAACAAGCATATGACTTCTTTTTCTTGAGTTATTCTTTGAAACCTTTCTCCACTAGGTCACCAAAAAGATTGGGGTGGCTACCTCCTGTATGCTTGCTACATCAAAGTGTAGAAATCCATAAAATAATCAGTGTTACATTGTCAGGGAAGCATTCTTTCCACGCATCCTGGCCAGAGCAAATCTGAAAGGCTTTCTGGTGCCAAAGCAGTTGAATTAAATTTAAAAATGGCTATATTTAGCCATCCCACCAGATTTCAGTTTCTGAGTATCACTTGGCTGCAGATGAAGGTGCAGGAGGACACACAATCATGGGTCAAGTCATCATATATCAGCAGAGCCCCAGGCAATACCTGGCTGTACACTTTTAATTTGTCCAAACACAGGGTGGTATGGCTTAGTTTAGCCATCTTTCCCTGCAGGCACAGCTACGTCAAATTGCCTTACATTCTCTGTGGGCTAAAAGCATTCACACTGGATTTACCACATCTCAGCTGACAGATGGTAACTTATTAAACATCAGTATGCTGATGAAGATTTTGAGCCCACAAGATTTCTGAGGTTTTGAAAAGAAATAATTCCTAAAGAATGCTACACAACTTCCACCTACACTGCTAGCTATACATTTGCAAATGCTTTGTGGGCATAAGGTGCCATATTTGCAAAGCCAAGTGGACATGGCACTTAAGGCCCTCTCTCTCCTCCCTCCCATTCTCACAAATTGTCATCCTATTGAAACAAGCAGGCTATTTGGCACACTGGTAAATGTGGTTACATAACAAAGCCAAAAAAAAGCAGCTCCCACAAATCCAAAACACAGATTAAGTCCAGTTTTAGAAGATATAATAATATGTACAGTAGTGACAATGAGAATTATGCTGTAAGAAGGAACAACTCTCTGACTCCATTGCTCATGATAATTATGTTTAAAGGCTCATATGTAAATATTCCAAAATACAATAAAAAAATGAGTATAATAGTCAGGATGGCATTTCCCCTTCATATCGTTTTCCCACACCCACAAGCCCACATTGGAGGTAAGCAAACTAGTTTGTACTGGGCATTCCTTCACTAACATAACAGCTGTCTCTGGAAGCAGTGCAAACAGTGTTCTGTGCTTATATACACAAAAAGATGAAGAAGGAAAAGGAAGAAAGGATGTAGGCTACAGAACTAGTGTGTCTTGCACTTCTTCTGGAAGAGTCAAAAAAGTGCACCTGCAGAGTCTTAAGAAGTCTTTGCTGGCCTAGAATCCCATTTGACTCCTTACTGCAGCACACATCTTCTAGAGGCAGACGCGCAGCCACATTCCGCTGCTTGCGGGTGTTGAGTAACGAGTGCTTGGAGATTTCTGGTAGGTGAAACATTATTTTTCTCACGTCATTTGGGAATGTTTCTCATTATTACCTTTTCCAGCAGTTTGAAATGAGTCATAAAAGAACCGGTTGATTCTCAGATAAGCTGCCTACGCAGGGCTCCCAAAGTATGTATCCTCCAGTGGAACCTGACAATCAGCTAGAGGTTCTTCACTGTTTATATTTGTTTTGTAACTTTGCATTATCATCATTAATGAGGCCAAGAATGAAAATGAAAAGCTACATGCTTGGTTAATGGGAACTAGAATAAGAACAACATGGTTTTGGCTAAACTTGAATAGAACAGTAGTTGAGAATACAATTGGTGAAAAGAACAAGAACTTTCAGATACTGTAAATTGGGATATTCACAGGCTTAACAAAGCATCACACGTCTTGATGTTCTGGCCCTATTATATGTATTTTTTTTGTCCCAATGGTTGTTGTAGGAAAAAATGTGCAGCTACCATTTTATAAAATAATTGGTAGAACTAGAATTGATTATGAATGACGAGAAACAGAAATGAGTTTCAAATGTTCCAGAAATAGTCACAGCTCTCATAAAAAAACCCCCCAAAAACCAAAAAAAACCAAAAAACCAAACCCCACACAACAACAACAACAACAACAAATAATAAAGCAACCTGCTCCCCCAACCCTAAAGCTTAGTAGCAGCATACAAAGCACAAGAACTAATTCCTTATTATTACACTAACAGTTGTCTTAGATATGTTGGCAGGTTGAGTGTTGGATAAGGACGAGCCAGCCTTGCCCAGGACAAAACTCCTGATTTTTCTTGAGTCTACAGAACTATTTGTCTGTGTGAACAATTCACAGAATGAACAAATAGAAAATAGAGGGTAGCTGCATAGCCATTTCATACCAGAATCTTCTCCTGGACAGGAGACCAATAGGAAAGTAATACCTGTACGGTTTTCACTGAAAGCAGTCAAACAGAGAAAGCACACTGGCAGAATGAGGTACGCGCCTTGCAGATCTTATGCATCGGATTGAACAATTAGGAGCGGCTGATGGAATGAAACCAACATACCACTTTTCTGGTTTGATCAGGACATTATCAAGACCAAGTTTCTCCTTTTACCACTGCTCTCTCGGTGCTATGGAGCTTTCTCACCAAACAGGTCTGTCTCTGAAAAGAACCTCCTCTTTGGAAACTTCACTCGCTCTAGGACAACAAAAATACTCATTCATTGATGCCTTAATCAGCAGCCCACTACCTGATCCTAATTGTCATCAACATGTAAATTTCAAGCCGCCCACACTGATAGGAAGCTCATCATGATTCAGAGATGGCTTAAGACCAATGAATCAGACAGAAATAGCTCTTTAAAAAGTGTAGCACAATTACAACCAGAATAGTTAGTTCACTATGTAAAACAGCTCATCAAGCCAGGCAGTTTAATTAAGATGTTAGACTGAAGCCCTGAAATCTGTGAAGAATCATCAATATACAGGACTGGTAAGATAAAGTAAACCCGCATCGGAAAAAATGCTCCATCTTTCAACAGATACCATTACCTGTTTCATCAGTTCTGGATGATCTCATCCCATATACATACGGCAAAGCTCAAGAAAAGTGGTAAAATTTAGAGCCATAAACTAGTTCTGTGGCTTTCTGTATTGGTAACAGTGCAGAAGTTTGCCTGCCAAAGGTGGAAACAGCCAGTGCCTCAGTCAGAGAGCTTCACCTATCAAACTCCTTGAAAAATAAGTAGTTTTTCCATTCCTCAGGAAGAAAACACTATCCCCTGAAGATTTCTGCAATTGCCATCTCATTTCTGGGCAAAACTTTTAAAAACACAGTAACCAGAAAGTGCCAACAGCACACGACTGCCAGTGTTCTGGAGACCTCGCAGTCAGGGTTCACATCAGGACACAGAATTGAGACTGTCTTTCTTGCCACTCAGGTTACCACTAACACAGAGAACAGCCTGATGCTCCCATATAGAGCCATATGCAGGGGTGCAATAAGCCACAAAATGATGGATACAGGAAGAGATGGCCCTGCATTGTGGTACCTGCAATGTCTTGTTTGAAGCAGAGCTCAGGATGACAGGTAATTGTACCTTCTGTGCAAGCCTTCACCTGCAGGGTCACATGTGTTATCCTTTTCCTTTAAGAACTACACAAGATAGCTGGTGGATACTCTGAGGTGGCAGAGGAACAGCTGATAACACTGCAAGGACACTTACTCTCTACAGCTATTACTATTATTGAAAAGCCAGAACACATACAGGAATTCAGCTCTTTGATAAAGCACGGCTGTCTGGCTCAAGGTGAACTTAGGCAAGACTGAATAAGTGTTGGTCAGACTGAGAAAAATGCTTTGAGCTGCCTGGAAATACTTCCAAAACCTTCCAAGTTGAGCTCACACAGTCATGTGGTGAAGCAGGACACTGACCGTTGCCCTGCTAGGTGTGGATGGCCAGAGAGCACCTCATCCCTCCTTTGCTCTGCTGGAAAACTTGCCCCTTACTCCTTACTGAAGATCAAACCATGCCTTGGTCAGATCCAAATTTAGGCAACTCCATTTGCTGTAGCTAAACAACTTTTAAGCATTAACAGACTTCCTTTGTCTCCTTTCTCATGGACTCAGACCACTGTGTCAAGATGCCCTTCCAGAAGCTTTGGAAGCTGGTTTGAAAACTTGCTCCTAGTTTCTAAAGCAGTTGATGGGCTAAACCCTAGAAACTAAAATGAATTGTGATCAACAAGCCTCTGCAGCTGCTTTGTGCTCTGGGACAATGCAATCATGCTGCAGCAAAGCCTTCTACCACATCATGGCCCTTGTCTCAAATAAAATCCAAACAACTTTCCTGTCCTGCAAAGAACTCTACCCTAAGCATTTTTTTTTTTTAATGAGTATGGGCAATGTACCACAAAGAACATGACATCTACTCAGCATTTCGTTAATTTTTAGAAATAGCATTTGCACATCGTGGTGACAAACAGTGATACCAATCCCATAAATAGGTAAGTTCAATACTGAGGAGGAATAAAAACAGAAACATAGGTGGTCAGATAAAAGAGTGATGGTAACCAGAACAGGAAGATAAACAAGGGAGAAGTTGAAGGAAAAGGATAGCTTTTTTTACTCTTTTGGGAAGAAGAACATCAAGAACAGAAAGGCAGAAGCACAAGCTTATGAAGATGGGTTTCTCAGCTGAGTACCCTAAATACTGCTCGATTTTGTGGCAGTTATAACGAAATTTAACATTTCCTAGATTTGGATAGTACCCTATCACTTTTAACATGGATCACCCTAAGAATGAAAATACAATAGTAACAGCTTGTGTATCTGCTCCACGGTGAATGGGACATTTTTTTGCCATTCTGGTGATACACAACAGGAATGGACCTTAAATGTTTCCCCCTGATTTGACAGCCTGGAATCTAAACTGGTTTCTCCCCTTTTCCTTCTATTTTATTTTAAACAGACCCCCAGCAGTTTTGAAGAGATATTCCTCTTGCATACTGTACACTAATCTCCATTCGTGTGCTCCTCAGAATTAAGCACTGACTTCATTGCACGGAAAGTCTTTAAAAAATGTGGAGGTGTGTGTGGGGGATGTCATTTCCAAGTGACATTCCAAGCCCCTCCTTCTCCCTGGCTCCGAGGAGTAATTACTCAGCTGGAAAATGAAATAACACTGCTATTTTAGTGTGGCTTAGGACCTTGGGCCTGGTTTCATGTTTCAGATTAATGCTTTCTGTGCCATTTGGAAATTCAGAAGAGTAGAAAAGCCACCCTTCAGAGCGAGCTGCATCCCTTAGATGCAAGGCATTCTCAAGACATGTATGACTTGCTGCCGCTTTCCTATTTTGCTGTGTCCCATTGAGACACATCGCTATTCTCCCTCCCACTTGAATGAACTTCTAACCTGCATCTACAAAGCCACATCTGTTCTTCCTGACCCTCTGTCCCTGGTTTCTGGTTGCTCTGTGATGAACACTTGGTATATTAATACTTTGTTGCAACACACTAATAAAGCAAGGCAGACTAAACCAAACTGTTTAAAAATGAAGTACCAACACAAGCCACTTCAAATCAAATGAAAAAACTACTCAGTATCTTATGATCCTACCTGATTCTAGTGCTAGTAGGACATGGCTGGCTAGAATCCCAGATCTTTCAAAAAGGAGTTGAAATGCTTTCTTTAGCATATTCTTTAGTATTTCAATAAGCAACATGTAAGTGCTTATGGTTCTGCAATTCTTATATTCCAGTGTGGTGAGCATTCCAAGAATATGGACACACCAGGGCAGTGGTGAGATGCCACACAAGGGGCATTTCAGTGTAACCTATCAGTCCAAGGAGCACATCGAAGCAAGGTACCACTTTACAGAAACAAGGCAGTCTGAGACCGAAGTTTGGAAACAGAGAACGATTTCCAGATTGTGAGAATAAAGTAAAGAATAAAAGCTTCCAAAAGCAACATGATCAAGGAATTATCAGCAGCTGAGGAAAAAATGATTAGAACACTGACTCAAAAGCTTGCCTTTCCAATATAATAACAAAACAGAATGAAATAAACTGTGAACTCTGTGAATATCTGTTTCCTCATTTCCACAGCCTTAAAGGATTATGGAAAGAAATGGATATCATTTTAATAGCATTCTATAATCTATCTGCTCCGTTATTTGTATATTCTAGAAATGGTTTAACATTTAACACTGCCAGATCCACTCGGACACAAGGTCCGTTTTGACCAGAATATTTCCATTTAAGTGTCCAGCAAGAAATGTTTCAGCGAAGGGCACCAGAAGCCTCACAAAAAAAAAAAAAAAAAAAAAAAAAAAGCCAGATGTGGTATACTTTGTAGCCTTACTTTCCACCCAGGCTCTCCATACACTCCCTTCTTCATCACTTAATAAAAGATGAGGATCCCTTTCAACAGTCTGCATGCTCTTCAATGTACCAACAATAATGATCCATACCGCTATAAATTCTTTCAGGAAAAGTAAGACAGTTTATTAATAAAGCATGAGAAGAATGAATTCCCAAAGCTGCGGGTAGGACATTCACCTATAAATCCCACATACACGGTTGCCAGCAGTAACAGTTCATAGCAACCAGACTGTGCAGCATCAGATCCCACCATCTGCCCTCTGCTGAGAATATTATTGACCAGGTGATTGTCTCTGTTTGTGAAGTCTGGAAATGTTTTCAATAGTGCAAAAGCAGACACACAGACACACCTCAGGTCTACCATATGTGTAGAACAAATTCCTAGCTGTTTCTGTAAAGTTTAGAGCTCTCAAAAATTCTGGCAACATGCATTTCACTTCTGCTTTACTAAGGTAAGCATACATTTTATAAGGAAAGTACAAAAGTGAAATCTCACTACTTCAAATAATTCCTTCATACTTCAAATAATTCCTTCCTGCTTAAAGAATTCTAATAATTCAAAATTATTCATTGATGTCTAACATGCTGCCTAGAGAAGATCACAGAGACTCCTACAAAGATTTGCATATTGTCACATTCTTCCTGCTGGTGATAAGATACCCAGAGGTGGAAATTGCCATCCCTTAGCATTGCACAGAAATCAGCCTCCAAAAAAAAAATTATCACTCATTTTCTTATGAAGAGCCATGAAAACTCACTCTGGCACAGCAATAATAGGCCTAGTTCACTGTGCAAGTACATAAACACCTCCCTGTTCTTTTTGATATCTTGCATCCAAGTTACTCTTTCAAATCCTCGAAACAACTCAGTCCTATCTGGTAGCATTCATAAGAGAAAGTGAGCCTCCATTTTCTCCTCCCGCAGGCGCCACAAGGGTCTCCTTGTTCTTTGAACAGCATAGGACACCATTGCCACCAAAGTGGTGCCCTCCTGTTTGTTGCTGAGTCTCCCCAGGTACTACACAAAAACTTCTTTCAATCACAACTGTCTTGCAAGAACTTCAGCAGAAACTTCTTCCGTCAACACTGAACTTGAGGTTTAGCCTTTGTTTAGGGGGAAAAAAACATAGGAGATATTATTACACTCTCTACCTTCAGAACATGATGGGATTTTGAACTTCATTATGTTTCCTGAAGTCTTCTGGGACCTACAATAAACTGCTGCTTCGGGGAGTTGTTCTGAGAACTATGAACCGGGTTTCTAGAGAATAATGCAATATAGTGGCAAAGTGACTGGTGCAGGGACATAAAGTACCAGGACAGCTGAATAAAGATAGCTCTTGTTCACTGTTGTTCCTTGGACTAGTAGTATGAGTTCATTTCTCTAGCCAAAGCCACAACAGTTAATAGGCTTCTTTTTCAACACAAATAAGCTCACTTGTGGAGAGAATACATAAATATTTTCTATCAGGCATGGAAATTTATTCCAGAAAAAAAAAATTACTTCCTTCCTTGAAGCAATGAGAGATTTAATGAGATTTTCCAATCCCATGCCCTTGACTAGCAAGATAAGAAACATACAAATCCTCAGAACAAATAGAAGAAGAGGCCTCAAGTTACATAATTATTTAATAAAACAAATAAAGGTTGAGAGTATTGTGGACAATTTCATAATAACTTGGTCAGTTAACTACAGCTTTTGACTCAACACCTTTTTTTAATCTTTTCTGTTTTCCACATTGTGCCAGCAAAATTATTTTTATTCAAGATCACTGAAATTGAAGACAATTTCTGCTGCACCTTGTGAAAAAAGAGGAAATAAATCATGATCTTCAGCTTCTGAAGGATAGGGCAACACTTAAATGTGTCCTGTTTGGGCCCTGCATGCCCAGATTGTTTCTCTGGCATTTTGGCTGACACAGGTGAATGAAATGGTCTGAGAAATCCAAGCCTGAAGTTTTCTAACAGCAACCAAACATTACAGCCAGTAGAAACTCTGTATCCTAAAAACTGAGCTTCATGCAAAACAAAACAAAACAAACAAACAAACAAAACCCCCCAAAAAAACAAAAAAACAAAAAAAAAACCCCAAAAAATAACATCTATTGAGTCTTTTCACAGAAAGTTTTAAAACAAAATCCCACAAAAGATTTCAAATTGAAGTTTGGTTTTTTTTGCTCACTTCATCCTGCTATGGAAATGTAACAAGTTTAGTAGAGTTATGGGGATGTTCCTTCCTTTACTATTTTCATATCTATTGTTTCACTTACTCAACAAACATCCTTCTAATTGAGAAACTTCAGGAGCAACAAAGCATTGTGACTGTGGTGCTCTTAAGAGTCATGAATTTACAGAGCAAAAAATAAGCTCTTTGTATGTAAAGATAGCTGGACATTATAAAACTTCGTGGTATACTTTCTTAAAGGACGAAAATATTAAGAATGTAAACCCAACCAGTTTTAAATGAAAATTCATTTCATGTCAAGCCCTATAATGGAATGGCAACAGCATTCTAATATTTAGTTTTAATTTGCTTTCTATTTTTTCACCTGCCATATTCACTGCTCTATCAGAGCTGGCATGCATGAGTTTTTCTTGCATAGCACTTGGAAGAACTTGGATATAGTGGCTGAAGACACTTGAGGATCAGAGCAGGTTTTACCTTTTAAAAGTGAAATGGTAGAAGCTAGGACAGTGTTATCTACCAGCGCAGGGCCCATTCACATGTGGAACTGACAGATTTCCAGTGCATTGGGGTTATTCCCTGATTGATTTCCTAATAATTGCTTTGTCTGCTTCCTCCCATATTTGTGCCACTTCCTTCTTCTGTCACCTCTATGTCCTTCCCCTTTTTGCTGCCTTTTCTTTATCTTTCTTCACCAACTCTTTGGTCTCAGATGGGTATTCCTCATCCTTTATCTGCACACTTCCTTCAATACAAGGCACTTTGTTGGTGCCAGCATTAGTTATCGGTATTCAAAACACCTACAGAAAACAAATATTTAATAGAGTTTCTCCCTTTGTGTTGACTGTGAAATGCAAAATGTTCCTCCCAAACAACACAGCCCAAGGTCTCAGTACTACTGCTTTTTTATATCCATCTCAATTCCTTACTGCAGGAATTATACCTAAAAATTTATTAATCCCTTGTTTGTGTCTTCTTATTTCTCCCCAAAAAAGGAAATAGCCTATTTCAAGAGACCAAAGATTCCACACTGCCCAGGAGTCATGACAAATTCAGCCCTGGGGAGGAGCGGTGGCTCCACGTTAGCCAAAGTATACACTTAAATGCTGTTCTGGTGCTTATGGTTTCCAAAGAAGTGTCATGTGGCAAAGATGTCACTTGGTACTTGATAGTTTAATCAAACCCTCGGGGGTAGCAGACATTAATTATCTTGTAGTCCAAAAACATTATTCCCTTCCCAAAGTGACATCATTTCGGTATGATAAATGCATGTCCTTTCACTTTTCTGACTGGAAAGCTAACACCAAATAATTCATCAACGGTATCATTCTTTCTTTAATAGCATCATTGCCTGGGTGGAAAACATTGCACAAATGAAGAATATTGCCACAAGCACGGAGGCAAAATCGGGCCTCTGAAGTAGATTGAAGCCTCTACCATTGTGCCATCTTTTCCTTAGTGGTTACTAAGCAACAAATATTCCCGGTTCCTAGTTATGTCTTGGAAACTAACCTTGGCACCGGGATCCTTTTACCTGTTTTTAGATGTTTATTTCTCTGTGAGGTGACTTTTCAGACGCTGAGTGCTTGACATTCTCCTTGGGTTTCCATTTAAAAGTGCTCTGTTGACGCGTAAACTTACTCCAGTTTTCAGGGAGACTTTAACTCAAATGGGCATAAACATTTTGATCATAGTCAGAAGGCCAGACTGGTGCCGAGGTTTTGCACTCGCCATTAACGAATGGTCTTGTTTACTGCCTGACCAGGTGATAATTTTGTCTGGCTACGCGCAAGAGACATCAGGATTTCTAAAGCATCTCTAGCTACCCAGGAAAAAAGCCAGACTCCCGATCCCCACCGCCCTGCCCAGCCATGTCCCCCACGTCCTGGCCTGGCTGCCGCCCGTCCCCACAGAGGCGCCTGATGCCCAGAGCTGGGCCTGCCCCCGTGCCCCTCCTGCTGCTCCCGGCTGGGGCGGTGGGACAGACCCCGGCTGCCAGGCCCCAGCAGTGAGCAGCACCACAACCAGCAGTATCCAAAAGGGAGGCTCTTGCCAGCAGCCCGTCAGGCAACAAAAGCACCCTGGCACCATTTTAGCTGAGGAAAACAGAAAGCTCTTGGAGCTGCTGCGAAGCGGTGACAGCTACCAGCATGGCTTTCATTTATTTCTGTGAATGTCCTTACACGCAGCAATTGCTATGCAAATGGTACATTTCATTGGAGACAGCTCAGTTTTTGCTTTTAGCTGGAAATCCGTTGGATAGGAAGAGTGGTTTCAGAGCGGCTGGTGAACTAGGGACTGCTGGAAATGGCCATTTCAGCAGTCATGGTCCACCGCACCTGGGCCAGCACGGACAAGATCAGCAGGTGTCAACCCAGTGGAGATCCTGCAGTAAAGGGTCGATTTGGGATAGCACCTCTTGGGATGACTGCCCCTCCTATACATAGTAAGACTGGGAGAGAATGTGATTCCCAAAAGCAAGGCAAAGCTGTCACACAGGCTCCTCTGGAAAGCTGGGCCCTCAGCAAGCACACAGGCATTTAACAGGGGTTAGATGGTACTTACAGATGGTATTTACTGGTGGCTGTGTGTAGAGCAGGTAGGCAAGAGAGACCCAGCACCTGCCCCCAAGGAGTACTGCAGCTTCTGGCAGGGTTGCACAGACTCACACGGTTCCTCAGTGGGAAGATGCTTGGGAAGAAGAAACAAAGCGAGGTACAGAGGAAGCAGGAGACACAGCAGAGAGAGAGACTCTTAATCATAAAGGTAGCAAGGGGTGAATGAAGGCAGGGTAGTCTTGACATATGAACACAGGGATTTCCCCCCTTCACAAGAAACTGAGAGCTTGGCCGTGTGTGGCCAGATATTGGCATAGAGTTTCATATCCCCCAGATTCACCCCCTCATAGGAGCATGTTTTGTACCACAGACCTGTATTGCTCTCCAGCATGTTGTCTTTTCTCCACACAGCTGGTAGATAATGTAATACCATGGGTGCCACTTTCACACTGTTTTAGTCCCTCACTCCCGCCTTTCAGGGTGATGGTACAGAGTCACGGAGAGAAGAAACGGCAAATACCATGAATCAGAGCCTTCTCCAGCAATTCTGCTCTGCATGTCAGCTTGGAAGGGTCGGGAGAGTATTTCCTCTCCTGCATGGTGACATTTTCTCCTCATCTGTATCCAAAGGTTTGTCTCAAGTTGTAATCTTATCATCTCATAACCTGCAGTTTTACCTTCACTTGTGCCTTATTGTTCAATATTGTAGACACAATCTTGTTCACTTGACCTGCATACATGACTTCATTTAGCTCTACTGGACTTCCAACTCCAGCCTGTGCCATCTGTGTGCTACTTAATTGCACACTAATAGTCCTCTCTCTAGAAAGCCACCGCAATGACTCACACAGGGTTTATTTTCAAGGTACACTACAAGCAGATGTTTCGGCACCCAGGGCCGACTGGGAGCTGTGTAGCCATGTTAGAGAAGTGCTAAGCCACAGCTGCAAGTTTATGAGTTGGGCTCTGCACCGTGGTAACTACGGTCACAGCTGAGAGCACAAGCAGAGAGAGCTTGTATCTGCTGGTGACTGATCACATAGCTATAGATACAGGTATAAGGAAGTGAATAATAATAAGAAAAGCCACATAAAAAAATTTGCTGGAATGAAGACATCTGATATGTTTTACTTCGTTGAAGAGTATAAAGTTCAAAGACAGCAACTTTGTGAAATCCAGCAATGAGGAAGTAAACGTATCACGGTAATCAGGTTATTAATCATAGATGGATCGAAGGTCCTGTTTAAAGTTAATAGGATAAGGTAATAAAGATTATCTGTGGAAAGGGAAACATCACAAAGAAGCAATCAAATGGGTTGTCAAAATAATTGATTTTTGGATGACAGCTTGATCTGCATTAGTGGGGGGAAAAAAGTGGGTTTTGACAGAGGCACTTGTAGGTCACAACAGTCTGAAGTTCATCCTCTGTTTTACGAGACTGAGTCAAATTATGTGCAACAAGCCTCAGATATGGCGAAAAATCTGGTGTCAGAGGATACTAAGGCAAGGTATCCCCTGAGCCCTCAGAGTTTTCCTGTTGACCGCCATGCTCAGTCCCCAAGAGCATCACTGGTGGTTTGTCTTCCCCCACCCTTCTTCCCCTGATGCTTCCCAGCATTTGGTGCTGTCATTAGTGATTACGGTATGTTTAATGTTCAGGTGACCTACGTTGTTCCTTCACAGCTAGAAGCCACCTCCTGCCCACCCTCTGCTAAGATGGAATACTTTTCAACATAGGAAAATGTGCATGTACCACCTGGACTATAAGATAAACCACTCCAGAGATGTTTCAAGGTGAGCTATTGTACTTTACCCCGAGGTCGAACGGGAGCATGCATTTAGAGACAGACTTACCTCCTTCCATCTTAGGGAAAAAGACAGATGAATAGGGTAACAGAAGACTAATGTGTGCACCATCTTACCTGTGCTTGGCACTGCCATAATATTTACCTAGTCCTAGAATACTCGGCTGCCTAACACCTGGAAGAGGAAATGCAGTCTGCCTTCCTTCCATGTCCCAACGGCCTTGTAGCTTCAAGGCTGATGCTTTTAAATCTTAAAGACCTTTTCTCCTGGTTTTCTCCCCCAGGGTCTTCTTCCCCTTGCAGGCTTACCTGCAATGCACATCAGGAAGTGGTGGTAAGCCCACAAGTCTCAATACTTGAATTACTAGCCAGGCATCAGCAAGTATCTGCCTACACACAACTACACATCTGCAGGAAGGAAGGGGTAAAACCATCTTAGACTGAAATCACCACCTGCCCAGCTGTAGCTCACGCAGTGGTATAAGTGAAAAGGCAAAAGGTACAAATAATGTGCCAAAAAAAGTCTCTGTCTTACCACTTAGTTGTACATGGAAACTAAGGGAGCCCATACATGGTAAAAATTAGTCTAACATAGGAAGTCTCTTATGTGACAAGGGAGCTATAACATAGCAGACTGTCTTTACATTTTTCTATGTACTCGGAGCATACGCATCTGGAATGGTTCCACATTTTCAGTGTATAAAATCTGATTTTATGTTTACTATTCAACAGAAGCTAAATTAATTCAGTGTCCTGCACCAACATACTTAGTAATCAAATTATGTATTTAATACTAGCCTGTAGAAAATGAGCTCTGACAGGTCCTGATCCAGCCTCCATTCCCAGCCCCCAGGGAAGTCCACAGTCTCATTCAGTCTTGGATTAGACTTGAAGAACTGCACATAGCAAAATGGTGCATGCAGAGAGGGCAGGAGAGCTGCAGCCTGCACACTAGACTGCGTTGTGAGAGTAGCTGAGGACTCTACAAGCGCAATGTAGAAATGCCCTGAGTGCCTTACAAAGCGATACCATGTTAAGTAAGGCCACTAAATGGGCTTAATCCGTTTTGACAGCCTCAGTTCTCCACAGATAGAGGGAAGGAAACAAAGCATCACAGGCATGGAACAGATCTCTAAGCACCATCCAATCTATTTGCCCACCTTCTTACTTCTAGTTTTTAACACAGGCTTGGAAATTTACATTATTTATCTCATCTTTACTGTATTTGAAGATTTATGTCCCTCCTCAATTGAGTAATTTGTCAAAGGTATATTTTGGGTCCCCAGCCTCTTAAAAGTAAAATAAAATGACAAATTGCATACCCTAAGCATTGTTCAATCCCTCTTAGGGTCAGGCTGTCTTGCACAGCAAGCTATTGCAGAGGGAGGACTACGTGATGTGTGGACTCCATGTGCTCCTGAAGTGTGTGTGCAGCACCGGGCCAGCAGCGTGCTGAGCTGCGGCTCTGTTCCACGGAGACACTTTCCACGTTTATTGTTCTTGATTAGAAAAACATTCCAAATTTTAGAATTGACATTTAAGACTGAATAAAGTTCCAGTTTGGTTTTATCAGGGCAAACTTTAAAATAGATTGTCTATTAGCCTTTGTTACTATATTTCTTTTATGAGTGTGAGTGGGAAGAGCATTAAAGAAGGCCATAAATCAGATGCATACTTCTGGTGAGTGCGGAAAATCCTTTAACCTTTATGTTTCATAGAAACAGAAATAAATGCGGATTTATTCATATTGCCTGCATTTTCCAAAACATCACCCAAGGAGTCATTTCTAGAAGGAAAACAATCAGAAGAGGAAAACAAAAACAACCAAAAAAAATCCCCCCAAAAGACAAGGGTGCCTAAAGCAGCAATTAAAAGCCATTTTGTCCTACTTATATAAGACAGAAGAAGAGACCGAAAAACCCTGCACTTTTTTTCTTTTTTTCCTTTTCTCTTTTTGGTGGGGGGAGGTGTTAAGTGAGGGAAGAAGAAAAAAAAAGAAAAAAACCCACCCCATGGTACTGAGACTTGAGACAATTCTCTTAGCACTGATAGCGTGCAAGCATGTCCATTGGAAAACAATCTGCCCGTGGTGACTAACTCCCAACAGAAAACCTGGCTACTTGCCAGAATGTAAATATCCCTTCATGTATGCAGGAAATCATTTTCAGCAAACCCAGAGCTGGTCTAGCAGGATGGGAGATTCTGAGCAGTCCACCATCCATACATTCTTATTGGAATGGGTTAAAAGGCACTCAAAGCAGCAAGTTATGGATGACACCAGCGAGAATTTAAGCATGCAGCATAATGGTAAAGCAATTAATAAGAGCAGTTGCTAACAGTTGCACAACGGAGGAGTGTTTTAAAATTCCTGTGCTCTTTAACAATAATGTGGAGAGACGCTGTGAAAGGAGGGGAAAAAAAAAGCCTGGCATTGAAGGGACATTCCTTCAGTTCCTCTCAAAAGTTGGAAAAACCTCTGGATAGGAAAATAGTATTGAGCAGCCAATTCTTTCCACATTTGGCTAAGCCTAATACCCAAAATACACAGAACACTACTTCACTTTGAAAGGATTGCAATACTCCTATCTGAGTCATCTGAAAACAAATAAAATGAGACCTAAACAAATAAACCTAATTGTGCATGGAAACAAATCCAGATCTCCAGCTTGGCCGCAGCTTTGTTTTTGTTAGTTTAAAGCCTGCATATGCAGTTTTAGTGGCATCAGGAGTTATACAAATATTGACAACAAATTGCCAAATGTTGTTTTTTTCCCCTCAGTGCACAGTGTGAAGAAGCTGGGGGAATGCTTCTAGGAACCATCCCCAGTGCGCTGAACCAAATCACAGCTTGATGGGATCCACTCCAGCCTCTTCTCCGAAGGGTAGACACTAAAGAGATTGAGCTTGTTGATTGTTATCGTCAAAGACTTTTATTTTTCACTCGTGAACTTTGCTGAACACAAACCCAGGCTTTCGAAACATAGCTCAAGTGTTTGCACCATGGCCAGGACATTGTCACATGCTCTGTCCTCCACCCCGTGATTTGTTGCTAGTTTGTGTCATCCTTAACCTGCTTCTGGTGGTTCGGCCAGGAGAGAAACAAATAAGGATGACATGTGAGAAAACCAAGCTGCTCTCTGACATCCTTCCTTTAAAATGCTATTGCCCCTTGCTGGTTGCGGAGAGGGGGCAGTCGTCTTGAGACAGAAATCACTCATGAAATCCTGCTGTCTTCTGCCAAAGATAGATATCGATCAAGTTGGTCTGAATCCTTAGCAGCTCACAAGGAGAAATGAGAACATGTCAAATCTTGATCTGTCGCAAGCCAAAGTTAGCAAAAATATATTTACATTTGACTTTTAAATGAAGCCCAGACTTTCCTCTCATACAGAGCCAATGAAACAACACATTTTCTTCTTTGCCTCATGTTCACAAGACACCTACAACTTTTATTATTCTAGCTGGCTGGATAACAAGGTTTCCATGTTTTTCAAAAATACAAACTTCTAATACCAGGTTAAAAAAAAAAAAAAAAGGAATAATTTTAGAATTAAACATTGAATGAAGACCCTAAGAGTTTTTGAGTTTTCACACAAAGAAACCACAGACATCAGACTCATGCACCTTCCTCAAAAGCCCAACACTTAAGACACTTATCTACGATACCCAAGATAAGAATTCATATTTTATTTCTTCTAATTCATCCTGAGAACTTAGAACTTGGTCTTTTACATCTCAAATATCACGCAGCTACCAGGCTATTGAACACTCTGCAATGAACTTCTCTGTCTTTTTTTTTATCAGAAATTGCATGCTACACATGAGAAACTCCCCTAAGAGTTTCATTGCAAGTACTGAATTTCCAAGAAAAGTTTTAAGTTTTAGTTTTAACATCTCCAGCAAAAGAGTTCTTGACTAATTGTACATCTCTTAGCTTTCACCATTATAACATCCACTCTTCAGTTATTATAGCATTATATACTCAATATATTAAGACACTAATGCAGAAGCATCTACATAGGCTTTCTGTATTGCATTTCTTACCATGTTGCAAGTGCCCCTAAGCACTTGCACAGTAAAGGGTGAATTGTTAAACCAGTGGAAGGAAGGCATAGTGAAAAGGCAAGTCAACTTGTGGGTTTGTGAGAAAGTGGAGGAAAAAAGATCCTCTCTATTTCACTAACCCTTGGACCTTCGTAAAAACAAACAAAACAAAACAAAACAAACAAACAAAAAAAACCAACACCATAATGCTTGGAACTGTTCATGCTGTGAGCAAACACTGAAATATGACAAGGCATCAAGGCATGGTGCGTTACATGATATGCAGGCAGCTGCTGTGATAGCAGCACCAACTGGTGCAATGAAACAAATCTGAAATGTAAAAGCTAGATTTCCACCAAAATATTTCATTAATATTACATGCATGTAAGTCAGGGAACTCAGACTACTAATCCCCACAGCTAGCCTAAGTCAGCCCTGGAGGACAAAGCAACAACACAGCTGCACAGACAGGGTCTCCAAAGATATTCTAGGTTTCAGTTTGCTGACTGGAGCATGCAAAACTTCTCTAACAATGTTTTGGTAGTGTATTTTCTTTGAAAATTGTTGAAGGGGGAAAATACCCTCTGCTTTTCTGTGGAATGCAAGTATGAAATGACTGCACACCAACACATGAAGATACCCAGATATAGCCAACTTTGTATGAACACCTACTAGTGGAAAGTCCCACCCTGTGCAACAGACCTCAGCAATATGCTTTAGGTCAGAGGAGGAGAAGAGACCTGAACTTTCTCCTGTCCTTGATTGCAATTTGGACACCAACGAACTTCATAATATAGGTCACCCTTGAAACCTGGTCTGTGCTAAATACAGCCCCATCCCTCCTTGAAGCCTCACCAGCCAGTCCATCAGCACAGGGGTGCGTTGCCATAAGCCATTGCAAGAGGTGCGGACCCGTTGCGTGCATCGCCAGAGCTTTGTTTGCCCCATCTCAGCTGAAATGACCTGTCACCAAAAGCCACCACCAAGGCAGGAGAATGACACACTTCCTAGCAAAATAAGTGAGCAAGCAGGAGGGCAGGTTTTGTCTGATTTAGCAAAGCACCTTCTCTTCATGGAAAGAACCATTCAAGACACCCTGAAATTTCCAGAGATTAAAACAACAAGGAATGAGGACAAGTAAGAAGAAAATCAGCATCTGAAGCTGTCTGTAAAACAGGGCAATATATGTCTGGATAATAGATTACCGGGCGTAAAGGGCACCTCACCAGCCTGCTCTCTCCCCACCTCTTCTGTTTCTTTCTCACCCACCCACCCCCTCTTCCTTGGGCTGGGCGCCTTCTTGAGCACTGAGGCAAGTCAATTAAAACCAAATAAAAACTATAAATATCACACATAGGAAGGAGACTGCCCTCCCAATGCTGACAGCTGCTACTGCCAACCTGAACCACCCAGGGGCACCGAGTGCCATCCCTCCGGACCGTTCCTCCCCCGACAGCTCCCCAGATGCAGGGATGTCAGTCTCCCACCACAGCACACAAAGTCCCCCTGAGCACAACACGCTGTTGTTTTCCACCCTGGCTGCCATTGTGGGTGGTCACATTGGTCTCTGCTCATGTCTCCATGGTACTGGATGCTGTGGAGTGTACAAACTGTTCCATACGGCACGCAGAGGGAAACGTCCCGTGGAGAGAGAGCCATGCTAGCAACGCGTTACAAAGCTGCATCCAGCAGTCATGTTACCGTATAGAGCCCACGGTCCCTATTCAACTTGGCGAGTCTCAATTATTATAAGGATAAATGAGAAAAAATAACTTCCCGGTTCACGAAAATGCAGGGAAGGTGGCTGCTAGCAAATCTGCGTGCTGTCTCGGGGTTTTACCTGTTGCCCTTCTGCTTGATATTTTCCACATATTTAACTGTTTGTTACAATCTTCATTGTTCTGTTTAAATAACTTTTACTCCTTCCTCTTAACTTCCTAGGCCACCTACTTATTTAATATCTGGTCTTGTCATGCTAATTATTTGACTGCTATTTCTGAGAGACATTGTCGAGTTATTTACCTTGCTGAAGTGACATAAGTTCTCCACCCCCTGCTCCCCATCCGCCCCCTGTCTGTCTGGTTTCCCCCCTCTAGTCTGGCTGAAGTGACAAACTCTCTCCCCTAGCCAAACATTTGTTTTTACAAGGTATTTTTATACCGTCACCTCTTCCCTGCATCTCCCCCGCCTACTCACCACAAACATGTGCTGTGGTGGGAGGACATTCTGGTTTCACATCATTTGCAACGTTAAGGTGAAAATTTTCCCCTCCTTCTAGTCTTTTTTTTTTCAAGATTTGGTTTGTAAAATGCAAATGGCAAAGGGCTAGTTTCTCTTTGCCTTTTTTACCCTGTGCACAGAGATGTCCTTTGCTTAGAAGAAACCAGTTGAGAAAAGGCAAAAACTGCTTAATTTATGTTATTTGAAACCTATTTATGCTATAAAAAGATTCAAAAACATACAGGAAGAATATCGTCTGGGTCGATAGACTACAGGAATGATGAAGTTTTCCAAGAAAGTAGGCAAATGTAACCACCCTACTGACTTCCTTAGTCTATCACAGTCTGGTTTTGCCTGTATTAAAATGCACATGCAGTCACATTCACACAGTAAAAACAACCTCAAATGCTCTAAGCATCAGGCTTGGAACCATGAAAAACATGACTGTGGCCTTCATCATACTCAATTAGGGGTACGTGTACACAGCAGCGATTCTGGTGTGGTGGAGAAATGCCTAAGCCAGCTTTAAATTAGGCAGAAGCAACCTAGTTAAAACAGCACAGAGCCCAAATTGGGCTCAGCCACTCTAAATATTTACCCTGCTCCGAGCTAGAGTTTGCAGGGGTATGCATTCTACCACGACTGGAGAACTTCCAGTACCTACATTCACCACTGCACAGCTAGGTCTGATGTGCTAAACATCCTGGTCATTCTAGCAGCATCCACACACAGAATTGGCCAAATTAAGACTGTTTATAGAAAGACTGAGTTTACATGGCAGCATGGCTGAAAAATGCTTTTTATATGAAGACTTTATCTATTCAGCACACACCATTAGACTTTTTGAAGTGGGATAAAATCTTATTCCTTGTCCCAGGCGCAAACTGAATATTGTTTCAGGATGTCAGCTGCATTTAATTCTCATTTTATGCAGAACTTTTAGTGCAACACACGACAATCAAAAAAGTATGCACCAATGATGCATCTTTGTTAATTTAATCTTGTGATTTTGTCTGATATAAGAAGAGCAAAGAAAGATAAATTTGAAAAACAAAACAGGGTGGGTCAACTCACTGCCAGCAGCAGGGGGGAACAAAAAGGGAAAGTACTAAACAGTGAGATTTATTTATACTGTGTAGCAGGAGGCTCCAGAGAACAAATTATTAGCAGAAGGAGCCAGTCACAGCACATGCAAAGCTTCCCTCAAATCAAACAGATATGGCTGTCACTGTGGGCAGCCAGAGAACACGAAAGAGAGAGGAAAAATCCCGCTCCACAGATTGAAAATATTTTGTAGTCAAGGGACTCAGAGCAGAATGTGGGTAGGGCCTTTTGTTTCAATTTGGTTCTAGCAAGGTCATTTGGGGGAAATGTCTGCAGAAAACCACCAGGAGTGAGCTGAGCAAAGGAGGAGAAGGGAACGATGGGAGTTGCTCGGTTAAAAAGCATGCAGGTTGGAAGGATGTGAGCTGTTTGTCCGTCCCAAGAATGTTTGGACATTGCCCCCTTTTGCATGCTGTGGAAAAGTGAGTAGAGGATCACCGGACCGTCACAGAGGAGCCATCCAGCAGAACTATTTGGGGATGCATTAGAGAGGAGGAGCCATCCCCAGCCATCTGGGAGGTATTGATCTGATCTGGAAACTGTTCAGGACAGTGCAGATCTGCTGGCTCCTGACTCATGGCCTGACCCCTGTCACATACCCAGAACCAGGTCATATTTGTTTGGCAGCACATTACTAGAAAAACGATATGAAATCCCTGCATTAACACCCTTCTATTGACTAAAGATGAAGTTCTCTATGTCGCTGAAGACTAACAAGTGATCTCAAAATGAGCATCCAAAGGGGCATCTGTTGGTCCATGAGGAAAATACGCACGCACATGAAGAGACTACTCTCCCTTCTGGGTCACTGGACATTTCCCTGTCAGACATTACCTGAACATTCACTCAGCAGGTAGACATGGCACAACCTAGCCTGAATGTATTTTCACTAACGATAATCTACTCGATACTTCATTTTTTCCATTTCTCCACTCCTTAGAATCAGCAGCAGAAGAGAGAGGTGTATCTTTGCAACTTGTCTTTTGTCTTCAGTCCAGGCCTCGGATTTTTTTTTCTTCCTAAAAAAAGGACAAATGTATCTTTACACTAAAGTGGCTGCAGCTCACATGTACCTACCTGAGCGAGCTGTGCAGTGGCCAGCTCAGGTCCTGTTACCAATGTAGCTGTGTCAGCATGAGCTCAGCACCAGCTGCAGAAACCATCCATGCAGCTAAGGAAGAACTTGGCCAAGTAGCCACAGCAGTACCAAACTCAGTGTAAGCTATATGGATGGCAGTAAAAAACTGGATCCAATATGTCTGCAAACACTGGCATTAGCCTGCCTTTGGTAAGGCTTCGAAAACATCCAGAGATTTTGGGTGAAAGATGCTGCATCAGCACAAAAGCATTCCCGCAGCAGTAAACACACTTGGCTGGACCACTGCTTTTTCTTGAGCTCTGATTTGCTTCGAGTAAATACAGTCATTTATTGCATGTTTCACCTTCTCGTGGAACATCTGCTGCCTGTGAGGAGCCAAATAGCAGACAGACTCTCAATCCTCCCGAGATACCTCTGGCTAGCAGCACACATAACTTTCCTCAGAGGCTAGCATGTCACTGAACAGTTGGCTTACTATAAACCACCGCGTGCTGTAGGTGTTTCCAGCTGCCTCACGCCGCATTTGTGTCACAACCCACGTTCCTGAGGAGCTTGTGCAGTCTGAGCCATGCTTTATACCTACCCCGGGAGCAGTACATTTCTTATAAAGCAGTTCTTTCCATCCACAAAGCAGAAAATTAAGAGAAAATTCACCAGCTCTTGAGAGAAGGCCAGGAGTAGAGTGTGAAAGTAGGGGGATTGAGTGCTAGTAACACTGCTCAGCTTATTAGGAGAATATCTCTTCAGGAACAGGGAAGGATATGAAGAAAATAAATAGAGGAAGACCACAAGGACAAGGGTAAAGTCAGAGGATGCTAGATGGTCAAGATGCACACAATGAACCAAATGCAAATGCTGGCTGAAAACACACTGAGGAATTTAAATTTCATGCAAAACATAGCGAGCCAATGAAAACATTCAAAGGCGAAGGTAGATATGACAGGAGCCAAAGGAATTTTTGCTGTAGGGCTGTCAGTAGACTGAATGGAAAGTAAAGCAAGCAGGACTGCAGCAGGCTGTTGCAATTTGTCTGCAAGATGCCCGATCTGAGTCAGGCTGCTCACCATGGAGGAGGCAGTGCTAGAGATGAGGTCTGACAGCATCACGAGGTTGTGAAAGAGGGAGAAGCTGGAACAACCTTTGAGTGACATGAGGAAGATGTAACATAAATTGCTTCTCCAAAATATGGAATAGGTTAAGGCAATGCCCAGATTCTGTACAACATACTTTAGGAAAAGGCGAGCCAGACTCTTACCAGTTTGGAGGTCTGTAGAGTCTGGATACTTTCGCTGTCTGCAAAGGAGCTGCTCCCAGTTTACACCAGCTTAAACCTTGTCCTCCTCTGTACTCACTGTTACTCATCTCAGTTGTAACCACTTAATGGCTTCAACCAAGAGGACAAAGTCATGCTAATCCAGCCAAGAATTCCTCAATGCTCCCTCCCACCTTGAGGAAAGATTTGGATATCACAAATGGATAATGACAGATGGTGGCACAGACACCCATGTTCAACTAGTCAAAGCCCAGCAGCTGAGGCTTTCCCTGCATATCTGAGAAGGCAGGCTCACATCTATTCCCCCTGGTTCAGTTTTTGACAGTTTGAGGAAAAAAACTTGGTTTGGGTTGGTTGGTTGGTTGGTTTTGTGTTTTGTTGTTGTGGGTTTGGTTTGTTTGTTTGTTTTAAATCTTTAGCCAAGCCATCTTGTTTTATATTAATATGTTGTGTTTATCTGGCCTATCCAGTTTAATATAGATACAGATTTATTCACCCCTCCATCCAACTATGTCAGGAAGCTTGCCCTGCTCTAAAATAAAACAGGATACATATATCATTACCTTTTATTCAAGGCTGAACAGTGGGAGCTGCTTTCAGAAGAGTAAGATACACCCCACTAGCCAAACAACGATATCTCATCTACAGGACAAGCAGAAGCTCCCCATCGCCACTGGGCTCCACACCTGTGGAGGCTCCTACCTCACATAAGGCCAACTTCACCAGAGATATTTGCCTCATGTAAGGCAGCAAATGGTTCTTGCACCTGCACCTCATTGCTTGCAAGAACACAACCAGATCCAGGACCCGCACTACCAAGCTGAGCTCCAAGGAGCAGGGACAAAGCAGAGCACACTTAGGGAGCTAATGTGTAGAAGAACATGCAGAAGTGTGATTGTGGTTACAGAGAAACTAAAGACTTTACATTCCCACAGGTTCAAAACAAAGCATTTATTCCTTATAACAAGCAGTATTCAGGGACTGACTTATTTTGAGAGTCACTGTCTCTTTGGATAAGCACATCACACAAAGTGTGAACAGGAATCCAGAAGTGTGATCAGAAAGCAACTGTGGCCAGCAACTGTGGTCACTCATGTAGTCTGTACAAGTCTGGTGCATCAATAAATGCATAAAAGTGACAACAGCTTTTGGAGGAGAGAATTGGAGAAGATGGCCCAAAGGCAGGTAAGGTGATCTTGCCATTGGTACACTCTACAGGCACGTGGGAGACTACCAGGGACTAAAACTTGGATCCTTTGCATCCCTGTTAGTGCTGTAAACAGCTAACTATTGGCTAGTTTTGGGGAGGGAACCCTCATTCACATATCTTCGCACAACAAAACCTTCGAAAGATTTGTTTCCATCCCTGTGTAAAGAAAGGAACATCATTTTAAATCTCAGAATTTCAAGGAACTGAACAATTGTTTACGACACATGTTTGTAAAGAAAATAGTCCAGTTGCGTCAAAGTACATAATTTACCTTGCAGTACAAAGGTAAAGAGCCTTCAAACTAGACCGTTGACCTAAGAGCCAACGAGGGCTACATTTTAACCTTGCATTCGGGAAAATCGTGATCGTAACTAAAGGAGGCCCACTTGCCCCATCTACTGGTCAATAGGAAGACTCGATTCACACTACAATTAAAAGCATCACTATTAAGGCCCCAATTCAGCTGAATTCTCAAGTTCTCATTTCTAACTTTAAACAGATGTGTAAATGACATTGACAGCAGCATTTCAGTAAGCAAATAAGTGCTTTATCAAGCTGGAGCCTAAGGCTGATTGTTTATCATGGCAGGAATAGGGTAATGACTTCTTTTGCTCTGAAAATGCATTCATTTCAAAGAAAATACTAGGACAGCCTGTTCAGTAACATCAGCTTGTTAACCATGAAAAATTAAATAAATATGCCTTATTTTGTTCTGAAGTGGTTTAAGGTCATTTAATACTATAAAGGCAGCCTACAGAACCCTTGTCACAAAGCAGTCATATGCATTGCAGCTCGGTAAGGTCATTGCAATGTTACCATGGCTTCTCAGAGCTTTTTTTTTAGAAGTACTTCTTTACTAAATAGCAAGTCAAATTTCCTAAAGGCCTGTTGACCTTGTATTTTCCATCACTGTATGCAGTGCATCCACCTCTCTGAAGTGGCTCTGTTCCGTCAGGGAGCAGGCTTGAATCTGGAGTGAAAATGTGAAGTTTGGGTTGACTTGAAGAGGCCTTTCACCCTACCCCACGTAGAAAGACTTGTCGATGTCTCACTTTGAGGGCATGCCTCCCTCTCATCCACGTTCTCTGAGGGCAGCACCTGTGTTCATACTGTAACATCCCTCTGCTGCACAACTTCACGCTGGTTGCAAGTCTGATCAGATCTGCCTAGAGAGAAGCTGCAGCCAACAGAAAGGCCACCAAAAAGCCCGTCAGCAAGCTGACCTCCAGATAACCCAACATATCTGCAGGCTGATTTACCATGAGATATTACACACAGCCATGCTCTCCCCACCTGACTCCAGCATGCCTATGATACTTTGCTTTAGGTAAACTGGCATATTCGGTATGCAAGTAACTACACTTAATGCATGACATCCAAGTCAGTTTGGGGGTTGGACTAGATGACCTTTGAAGACCCCTTCCAACCCAAACTATTCTATGATGCTAAGCCTCCTGCTCAAAGGACTGACGTGTCTTGAAAAGTCTAAGCGGAGATGGGAATAAACTATCAGCATGTCTATCCAGGCCCAGGCATGAAAGTTCACTGAGGAATTATTGTCACAGCCACCACAGAGAATGATGAACCATCATACTCAGCAAACAGAGCCCAACACTGTCTTGAGGCAGCAAGGCACAAGTGTGACCATCTCTCTTAAGAAGTTACCTGGCAAACTCTGTGAGAATAAACCAGAAGAGATGGAGGAGGAGGAACAGCAACCCCACTGAAGCTCATTCATCTCAGGTGATAAACCTGAGAAGCAATTATGACTACTTTTAAATATATCATTTCTATAGGAGGCACGGAAAGAAATCATCGGCAGCAGATTTAGACCTCCTGGTATACAAAGTGACGCATAGTACATGAGAGTTCATAAAGCACATGCACTACTCCAAAGTTCATCACAAAAGGTTTGCTTAGCCTCCTCTCGGAAATATATTTTGGGCTGAGTTATTTATCTTAAGGGTATGGTCAAATGTTTCTGAAATTGCTAGAGTCCAAGATTCTATAATGGAAAAAGCAATGGATGATTGTGTCTTGGAGCAAATGCTTGCACAGCCTCACAACTGCAGTGAAAGCTGAGATCCAGCATTTCTAGCTGACATCCCTGGAGCAGTCACAAAAACAGCCAAGAGATTTCTCAGGCGAAGCACATAACAGCTAGCACCTCAGTTACCCAGGGACCGGGGTATAAGAAACACTGTCAGTGTCCAGAAGTGTCTGCAAGGAAAGTCCACTGAAGACAGGCTGTGAGGGCTCCCTCCCCAAGTCCTCTGAGCATCACAAGCCTGCCAGGAGATCCCTTGCAGGCACACAACCTGCTCCAATACTTGCACTAGACAGCGGGGGAAGCCAACAGGTGCTACCCAGGATGGTGAAGAGATGTGAACCACAGGCAGTGTGAGCTGCTTCCTCATGGGCCGGTGCTTTGGGAGTCCTGTACCTCAGCACATCCAGCTCCCTCAGTAATTCCTCAGCTGTGTGGGACCAGTAGCACAACTTAAGAGAGTTCCAAGTCAGGGAAAAGGGGCCAGAATTTACACCTGAGGAAACATGTGCCAACTGTGCCTGGGCTCGTGAATTCACGCACAATTCCTGCACATGAAGACCCAGCCAGAGAAACGTATGTGCCAGCAGCTCAGGCTTCCTCCCTCCTGTGAGGATGCACAGCACTGAGCTCCCCAAGCAGCCACCCCCAGAGCAAAAGCTTCAACCCTGGTGCGCTTTGGGGACCCACTGAGCCCAGCCGGTTGGGTGGAAGCTGCTGGAAAAGGAGCCATAACAGGTAGTTGTGAAGGAGGCAACCCTGCTGAAGAAAGACACTGAAAGGATGCCGGCACAGTTTTACTAGCTACAGAATAGTATCGGTCTCAAAAGCAGCCTCCACAGAAAAGGGTCAGACTTCATTAATTCTCTAGTCCTTCACAGCAGACACCTTTGACAGGCCAAGTTCTGGCTTGTTAGGCTGGGAAAACCCACTCTGTTCCCTATATGAGGCCAGATTTAGACATCTGACTTATGTCATGGGCCCAAAGCTTATTATGTCAATCCGAGCTGATAAATAATCCAGAAACTGGCAAAAGCAAATGTTTGGAGAAAGCTTTGAATATAAACCAGACTTGAACTGAAAGCTACGACCACGACTGCAGATAAATCATTCAGTCTTTCTGTTGCCATCAATGTACATGAGACAATCCTCCTCATCGCATAACTCCCCAATCTCTTCCCTGTTATCCATGTTCAGAAACAATCTTCAAATGCAATTTGCATGGCACTCAACAGATTGAGGAACTTTTTTTTTAAACATGGTGAATCAAACATTCTTGTTCCAAGTTGTGAATAATTCTATAATAAATTATGATAGTTACATACAACACCTTTGAGGGGCAAAATCTAGCACTATTCTTCTCTGAAATAATTTGTTTTCTTGGTTACATAACAGAATTGAATGCAATTTTTCTTCTCTTTTACCTTTTTTCTGGGGAAAAAAGTCTGCATTCTTCAGCTGTTATCACTCAGACTACTGGCTGGTGGGGTTTTTTTAAGTAATAATGCACAAGAAGAATAGAAAGACAGGGTTCCCTAGAGGCTGAACCATGGATTTTATATCAAACGGCAACGTGCTTTCGCTGGAAAATAAACAGTACGGAAAACACTAAACCAGAAGTTTCATTTTGCATTCAGACACTGAGGAGTGGGCAATTATCCAGCTGATTAGTCTCTGTTTTGGAGGTTCTTCTGGGATCCAGAAATAACAATATCTTTAGTCACAGATATTGTAAAATTCAGAACAAAAGAATAGGCAAAGCAACTAGAATATCATTTCTTGCTAGCACCACAAGCATTAAGAATATTCTTAAACATGCCACTCACCAAGAAATAAACATCAGAAGGAGCTGGAAATCACGGCTCTGCCACCACTCTGCTTTGATACTGTCACTTTCCACCTCCTTGCAGAAGTCCGGCAGCACCTTTCCGAGCACCACCTGCGTCAGGGCACACTGTAACGTCCCACGGGATCAGCCAGCTCGCTCTGACATAAAACTAGGCTCAGGTGCTGGAATCAGCCCAGGGGCAGAGGCCCAGCTGGCAAATCTAAAATGACTTCCAGCCCAAGGGAAATGTGAGAGGAGTGTTCAGAAAGAGTTTGTGTAGAGGGCTTCCAAATGGTAGTACCCCTCCTTCAGAGAAACAGGATGACTGCCTAGGCTGAAGATCAATAGACAGTTTGGACTGTTTGAGGTGTGCTGCAGGGATGGTTCTCTTCATGTCCTGGACTGGGCTGAGCAGCCTCCATCCTTTTGCTTGTGAGTAAAAGGAGTTTGCACAAATGTGACTATGGCTCTTGCTTTGTTGCATGGAGGGAGGTGTGATTACCACTCGTCCCCCACTGCACAGCTGCCTTCCAGCTGCCAAAGCCGTCCTGCCAGCCAGGCTTCAAAAGGGAGCACGGCTGGCCAGTTTGCCCAGAAGTAGCTCCTCACCCCTTCTGGCAGTGCAAAGCCTGTTCCAGCCATTCTCCCACCAGGCAGTAACTGCTGGGTACCACTCGCTCACCTGGGGTGGGAAAAGCAAATACAGATCTCTAGCTCTTCTGTGCACTATGGACACAGGCCTCTACTCAGATAAAGACTGAGACTTCACCATGACCCTCCACGTCCCTAAAAACACTTGCAAGCTGGATGGAGCCTCCTGGCAAGACAGATAAATCCAGTCAACGGCAAATGTTCCTGCCCAAGGAATGTCTTGGGTCCTTTCCTACACATAATTTATCTCCAAAAACTCCTGTCCCTTCCTACAATAGGAAACATAAGGAGCAATTGTAATTCCCCAGATGCCCAGCATCTGCAAAGTTAAGTGGCCTTTCCTTGGATACTTTATATGAAGTATCACTGTGATGTTTTCTGTGATGATACAAGATGGCAACATAACAGCAGGCATTCAACTCAGACATACTCATATGAAGCTGACCATAAAAAAATAGACACAGAGAGTTTTAATATACAGATAGTTTCAAGGGTTCTCTTCCGCCATGGTCTTGAAAGTATCAGAAGATATTTTCACATAGTTGGAATCTGAAAATCCCACTAGGGATCTGTTTTAGGACAGACAGACCATAAGTGAAGAAGGTCCCTATACCATATGTAGGAACTACATTATTTCCCTTGATTTATCTCCGGATCTGAAGGAGACACAAAATCGCTGAATCCTGAAAGAATTGAATGGTAAGGAGCCTCATACCTGTTGCAGATATTTGCCCCGAGAGCCAGGTTCCTGGCTACCACAACACCTAGCATGGACACTTCTAGTACTGGAGCTGTCTGCCTGCAAATGTATATAGGAAAAATAATCTAGATGATGAGGAATCTTCCATGGATTTAGGGCTAGAATTAGAACCTGGGCTTGAAGATTCATAATAATCTCAACAGAGAGTAGCATGCAAACTTATTTTATCTTGGAAGACAGAAAATAACAGGAACAAAATATCTTTCACTCTTCTGTGACTTAGAGATGATCAGAACTACGCCTAGAACGTGCCACCACGGGAAGATTCCTCGAAAAGGGTGGGGTGAAGTGACTGACTGTAAATAGCGCTGGAAATTAGATAAAGCCATCTTTAGAATTTCTAGGATCCAACAGAGCATACACATCATATTCCAGATAGTTCCCAAAAGATGTGACAGTTCACAAATGAATCACAAAGAGCCATCAGTATCATTCCACTAAAACCTTTAGCAAAATTGAAATATTACATTTTTACCTTTATCTGTATCTCTTCTGTGATTCCAAAGAGTTGAAGCAAAGGGAAAATCCTTATCTTTTTGAAAGCAGTCATTATCTCGATGTCATGTCTGCCTTGTCTGGAGCCTAAGTGATATGCACCCAATGACCTGTGGAAATCAGAACCAGGTATAAATTCTTTTGCACCCCCTGAATAATTTTGCTAATGAATGTGGATGTGACAATTCACTTAATAACATTTTGTAAATAAGCTTGCTAACTGCCCTTACTCTTCAGTGAGTTTGATGAGTGATGATTTTTCTGACTAAATAAAGCCGGCCTTGTGTTCCTGCAGTATGTTTACAGCAATTTTGTATTAGCCAGGCCTGGTTCTTAGGAGCCAATTGTCAGTGACACAGAGACAGGATGAATATAAATTTCTGAGCTTTTGAAAGGAACCAACAGCAGCAAACACCTCTCCTTTCTGCCTGGGCTGGAGATGCACGTCGCTCTCATGATGTTTAGGTACAGACCTGGTTTAGATCCAGTTGTTCCTTTTATATGCATCATGATGCATCTAGACAGAAAGAGTGTGAGGATGTCTCGGTACTTCTGGAACTTCTTTTGGAAAACATCAACCTAGCTGTTATTCTTTCCAGAAGAGCACACAAGAATCATGGCAAAAGCTGAAGTAATGAAAAGTGGGGACACAAATGAAAACCCCCAAAGTAGAACATCAGAGTATTTATCTTGCTACTTTAGCAGGTAACCAGCTTGTCAACATGACAAAAACTTGGAGATATATTCCATCTGGACGTCAGCAAAGCATTTGGAATGATATCACGTGGGAAACAATTAGTAGCTGCAAGAATTGTAAAGCAAGTATGGAAGTCGCTACAGAGGAAATGACGAACAGGAAGTCATTGGCCTGGAGAGATTTTACTGGTGGTGTTCCTCAAAGAACTGTCCTGGGACACATTTAACGTAATTGCCTGGCACAAAATAGCAGTATACTAAATAAATGTTTTGTTTAAACAAACTGGGAGGCAATGTAAGTGCACAAGACTAGCTGGAATGGTAGCTATGGGACAACATTTAACTGCGCTAAGTGCAATAGGGAATAATAACAAGAGTTTTTGCTACAAACAAAAAGCTTGTCAGCTGAAAACAACTAGGAGGAATTCTGACACATATTGCCAGAGTTCATGTATGGGAATGCCTCCCTTAGATCCTCACATCTGTTTCCAGGCTCCTTCAGCTAGTGGTGCCTCTGACATTATTGCTTTGATCCAGAAGCAGAGAGAGGTAGGCAGGGAGCAGGCAGCAGAGGCCACAAAATCACACAACCCGTCTTAAAAACACACAGAAAATGGAAGGCGAAGTAATACCCCATAACTTCTTAATGTGGGACATGGGATTTTGGATTGAACTATGAGAAATTCTTTGTTAGGTGGGAGACCCAGCAAGCCTGCGTTAGCCACACACAGGATGACTATAAGAAGGACCAGGGGAATGGAGCTCATTTCGGAGGAAGCTACAAGCAGGCAGTGAAGATTCTGTTACTAAGATCACCTGCATTCCAGGCTTCAGAGGGCTCCTAATGGTGCTGTTCAGCCAGTAACGGCACAATTTGGAGTTCTTGTGTGAACCTTCCTCTTATCTGTAGATGGGAGGAGATCTGGATCTACAGCTGGCCTGCTACAATCACTGGCATCCCAGAAGTCACAGATCATAGACCAGGGAGCAAATGCTTCTGCTTAATATCCACAGTGGTTTCTCTTCATCTAGCGTAGAAGAATAAATGCATTCCTATACTGTGCCTGAGCCATCCAGTTTGGGAGTGAATGGGTGGCTGAGGAGAAGGACTCCTCCTATGGGAATTTCTGCTGAAGTAACTTCTGCCCTGATTGGTATTGCTGAAAGTCACTGCACCGGATTACAGGAAGAAGTTGATGGCAAAGAAGGCACCTTTTCCTGTGATCTGAAAGGTACTTTTCAACACGAGGTCCCTTCCAACCCAAGTTATTCTATGATTTCTGACTTCTCAAGGTAGGCTAGAGCAAAGGATAGTTGTATCATTTCTCCTTAGATGATCTCTTCTCATTGTAACCTCCTTGACTATGAACTTTCTTTAGAAAAGTTTACCTCTGGTCTGCTGGGGAGTAAAGAGAAAAGAGGGAAAGAGGTACCCCAATTTGTTCTGTGAGCAGCAGAGCCCACGAAGGTTGTATTCCAACAGATTTGTGTCTTGTGTCCCTCATGCTCCTGCCCATTCAACTGACCTGTATGCCCTGTCTCCATATCCACCATCCTTCCTCCAAGGTGTTTCTCCACTCTTTTCCCTGCAGCACCTCCAGTTCTTCCTCACCTCCTTTAACTGCCACCTGGCTTCCCCTGCTCAGTGCTTGTACCTCTGTTGGAAGATTTTTAGCTACTTTTTTTCACATGCAAAGGTCAGAAGGGGGAACTCATTGTTACAGAAGACAAGGGAAGTGGCAAGTCAAAATACTGAAAATTGCTTAGTCTCATAAAATTGCACCTGAGCCAATAGCAAAAGCTGACCAATTTTCTGCCTTTTTCTGTGTAACTGTAGTAACATTCACATTGGGTTGCATTTCAGCTTACATGTAGAAGTTTATACTCGAATTTGGAGATCTTCTAAAAAAATATTCTTATTGGGAAAACCAGGTGAGTTTTGACTCCCAAAATACAAAATTTCCATACCCAGAGCATAATACTTCAGCAGTATAAAGTCCTGGGAAATTTTAGAAGTTGTTTCCTTTTGGAAAAGATTCTTAAAAACATTTTAAGTTCTTGGAACTAACATATCTGAATCCTACACAAATCCAGACCTGTTTTTCCTGACCATGAAGAAAACTTCTCACACAAGAATCAAAAATGTTTTCTACAGTATCAAAAACCCCCCAGCCCATATTTACCTTCATCATGCCTTGCAAGGAAGGGGAGTACTATTATTGGTATTTTACAGATGGAACTGAAGCTCAAAGGCTAAATTACTTACCCTGCTGCCAGACAAAAGCATGATGGAACAGGGAACTGACCACAGCAGTCCTAATTGCCAAGACAGTATCTTAAACACTGCACCATTTTTCTTGCAAGGCCCACCCAGTCTGCACTATGCACAAATACACCTCGGATCATAGGTTAATATGTGAAAAAGAAATCTTTATTATGCTTTGACCTGCACTTTGTTTTCTGCTCTCTCCTGTTATACATTGTCCACCTGGAAACAGTGTATATTCTGCAGCACTTTCTCAGAAGCTGGAAAATAATTTCCTTCCACTAGCAAACACATTATTTGGGCTGTGTGGCACCACAGAAAAAGCCAACATAGCTTTTCATTTACTGCTGTGTCTGCATGTTAACATGAAGAAGGTCAGTAAGAGTGTACACAATACTGAGAAAATGAGTAGTTAATTATTGCTAGACTGCAAGAAGGGAAAATACATGATTTATTTTGGTTTAGAAAACTGCAAATCACGAGAGCGGCTTCTTTTTCTGGACTGTTTTTTGTGGGAAGGGCATATGTACAGTAACATTTGTGACAATCAGTTGAGGCTATTCAGTGTGCTTTGAGCATTACAGGAAAATATCCCCTCATCAGTGGGAATCCCATTTTTCTTGCTCATGTGTATAATCTGGCAACTTGCCAATACCTTTTGCCATACTTACTCCTCCTGAAGTGCTTGTGCTTGAGGGTTTCATCGCATCACCAACAGTCCATTATGTTTCAAAACTAAGCTGCATTTAGACCAAAATGCCAGATTTGCTCTTCATGGTACAAGTTTTAATAATTTCAAAACTTACTAGCATACAATAGCAGGCCTAAACTTAGTACAACCAGGTCCTTTTGTTGTGATGACAAAGCACCGTTTAAAACTTTTCTCCAGTACTCCAAAGGCTGAAGTTATATTTGCTGTTCATATTCCAGCCAGATTAAATAAGTAAAATGCATTCATATTACAGAATAGATATAACTGTTTTGAAAACATTTTAAGAAGGCATTTTTAGCAAATGCTTTGTCACAACTTTTCCATTGGAACCATCAAAATAGGTGGACCAAAACTAGCAAATTGGTTCCTCTGCAAAGGCAGACTAGACCCTCCCAACTACTAATAATTATATAAAATCATGCATAATTATAAACACATGTAACATCTTTGTGCAATTATGTTGAAAAATAATAGTTGTTGCAGGCTACAGAAGTAGCAAAATCTCTTACTTCCAGAACAAGATAGGGAAAGAGTCCTGGGGAGCACAATTTGCTATAGGAGAGGTTTATGTCCAGTGTCCATAAGCAGAACAAAGCATTGTCACAAGGCCCAGAAAGGCAGCTGCAGGAGCAGGACTTCCCACGTGAGTCTTGGGCAAGTCTCCAGGCAACTGGCAAATGCCGGAGCAATCCCAGAAAATTTCAGTGTAAATTCTGCAGAATTATTGCAGTATGTTCCTTGTTGACTTAACAGTTTTATACAGACAGAATACCAAAGATTTGAAAAAGACATCCAGTATCCTAACACTTGAAATACGTGGTCAATCAGACCACTTTATTAGGTGGAACTCAGCAAGTGAGAAGCCATGTTCATTACAACCAATGTACACCATTTGCAGAGTTGAGATTCACTTCAGTAGTATTCGACAGACACGCACTGCTGCACATTCTGTATAGGCAGTTACAAAACTTATTCAGCTTTTTTGCACTGGAATGAACACGGGATCACAACCAACAGACATGTGCAGTATAATTGAGTTCATGTACTCAAATGTTTTGCAGCATTTAAGTATGAAGGCAAAACGCTCAGCACCTGCCAGCAACAAGCACTGTTCTGAAACCATTTAACATTTTTCTAGACGAGATCCAGACTCACCAAATTGTTCAACTTCACAAAGTAAATAAGTAGCAGAGATCACCTTAGCTATTAACTCCAAACTGAGTAATTTAATATCCTCTATCACATAATTTATCTTGAAAGAGTGGTTTAATTGTTTCACACTACCATTATGTATGGTTTTCAAGCATTTGTGTGACCAAGTGACAGAAGCAGCATTATTGAACAATTCCCAGTTTCTCCTAAAACTCTTTGTTTTGCAGCTAGTCAGTTATAGATGGAGTATCTGCATTTAAGTAATGCTACATTTCCACTGGAAAGGTATTTTAAATGAAACAACTTGGTTGAAACTGTTCGATGTATTAGTATGTTTTGTTCAAGAAACAAAATCCAGGGCTCTCTCATTTCTGCGGTCTCAATGAAGAGAGCTTTAAGTGATAAAAACTTCTTTGTTATTCAGTTTAATTGATTCTTCTTTTCCTAGCAAACACCGAATTAACTTTGTGACAGTGTTGCTCTGTGCTATGTAGTGAAACTTCTCTCAACATCCCTACAGTGAATGCGTAAACTCACTTTGACTTCAGCCATCAGGGCTGAAATGACCTGAGAACTCAAGGGAATCAAATATGGTCACATTTTCCCAGCAAGCAAACTGAAAAAAATTGTAATGCTTACAGTGATAATAGGAAACTAAAACCCCTAAACTCAGAAGAGGAAACATGTCTGAGTGGGAGCGGAATGACAACAAGTAGAAAGGGAACAGCAAGTATTAATAACAGAAAGGCAGTCCGGAAAAGAACACTGTGAACTTTGAGTCTTTCATCTGTCTTTTCAATAAAACTGTGTGATGTCTGAAAAAAAGAGCAAACATCCGCTAACTTTATGACTAACACTCACTGCACATACATTCCTCATAACATATATGATCCTGCAATTGTCTTTAAAATGTTGTGTACCATAATGTAGTGCTAAAAATAAATCAAGAAAAGAAGAGAGTATATTACAGTTAAATGTACATGCTGTACCTGTCCTCAAGAGTAATATTGGTTAGGTTATAGACTGTAACTATAGCTTATAAACTGTTTCTTTCTTTTGAAAACACATAGTTTATTCAGAACCTGTTATGACGACAGACATCCAATTTGGGTCAAGTTTTTCAGTAGGGGAAATCCTTTACTCATCTGTTCTAATGAGCATTATGCTTACCATGAAAAAGTGCTTTTTAAAAAAGATTCTTTATCTGCTTTTCTAAGCCAACATTTGGTGTTAACCTCCTGTATCAGGTGTGCCCGTCAAGGTGTTTGCAGCGAGGAAGGCAGGCTGCAGGACCTGCCCCATGATGGCCACAGACAGCTCCAGCTGGGTCTGCACAGGACCCACTGCAAGACACAGCTCAGCCCAGCAGCCAAGTGGGTGGCACCTTTGTGAAAACACTAGACAAGCAGAAGAATGAGGGGGGAAAACGTGAGGAACAGCAGTATGAACACCGAAGTCAGAAAAGAAGGAAGGGGAGGAGATGCTCCAGGCACCACCAGAGCAGATATTCCCCTGCAGCCCATGGAGAAGACCAGGTTGGAGCAGATATCCACACCATGGCCTGGGGAGGAGCCCACACTGGAGCAGTTGGGTATGTCCTGAAGGAACTGCAGCTCATGAAGAGCCCATACAGAAACAGAGGAAAAGTGTGAGAAGGAAGGAGCAGGAAAAAAAACTGTTACAAAGTGACTGTGATCCCCATCCTCATGGGACCAAGTGGGGAGGAAATACAGGACTCAGGAGTGAATTCGATCCTGGAAAAAGGGAGGCAATGGGTAGGTGTTATTTTTCGTTTCTCATTATCCAAAACTATTTTAACCAGCAATAAACTACATTAATTTTCCCCAAGTTAAGTCTGTTTTGCTTCCAACAGTAACTGGTAAGCAATCTCCCTGCGTTTATCCACATCCACAAACTTTGCCATTCTATTTTCTACCCCTGTTGAGAAGCAGGAGTGAGAGAGTGGCTTGCGTGGGCACCTGGCCAAGGTTCATCAGTCACAACTACTTGCAAAACAAATGAAAAAAATACACATTGGTTTAAAAGGAAGCAATTTTAATGTACAAATTTACACTCTGCACTGATTTTGCTCAGTATATACTTCTATCATGTTTTCATAATAAAACCACAAAAAGTAATTCTCAAACTAGGGAGGAAACTGCAGTGGTCTGCATGACTTATTCTGTTCATAATTCATTCTACAACTGTTTACAGATTCACCACAAAAATAATTCCTCTTTATTTCACAACTCAATAATCATTCAGCTCTCTAACAGTTTGTGCACTATGCCCCAGCATCCTCTGTCAAAACTAGCATGTTTTTATCTCTTGAGATTCCAATCAGTAGCGTTTGTTGCTCTTCATGTGCCCACACAGCATATTCAGAATTCTTCTCCAGTGACTCCCAAAGACACACTTCAGTGAAAGAAGAAACAGCTGAAGATGTCCATCTTCAGTTTTGCCTTGCAACACACCCAGCCACCAACATTACTTTCTTCCAAATGGATCAGACCACACTTTTAACCCTACAAATCAGAGAATATCAGTAGTTCATAACCAGACTGTTGAAGAAAAAAAATTATAATAACTGGTCTGCTACCCCAGCCTGTGTACGAAACAATGAAAGAACCTAACAATTTCTGCACTGAACTCACAACTTCGCTTGAGCTTGCAAAAATATTTAGAAAGACAACCTCATCTTGAACTTAAGCTTCAGATAATGGAAAAATCTATCACACCCATAGGTAAGGTGTTCTAATATTGTTAAAACAACCATTTAGAATTGCACCTTCCACTTGAATTTCTCTAGATTTCACTTTCAACTAGTGGATCTCATAACTTTTCATCAGCAGCTAAATTTAGATGAAAAAGTTACACTGAGGAGAACTAGTCATCAAGACCTGCATCTTGGATAAACGAGCCCGTCCAGTCCTCTTTAATGTTTAATAAAAGGGCAGGTTTACCAGACTTCTATTTCACAATACCCTTTCTACTCCTCTTCAGCATTTCACCACTTTCCTGGAAAGTAAGGCCTGCAGTGACGATTTAACTGATATGTGTAGTACGGACAGGGCATTAATCCTATTTGGTTTTCCCCTGCTGCTGATGTTAGGCTTTTCTAAAAACAGGAATACTTTAGCCTTTAACATACTCAGATATGAACTGTTTCACCACGATAATGACTGTCATGTATTTAGACGAGAAGTGTCAACCTTGCATAATGAATAGCCAGTTCCATTATCTCTGAAACAATGGACTGTCAAGGATAGTCTGCCATACTTTAATTTTATTCCCCTTGTATGCTTTTCTATGCCTTCTACCAGCAACAGCAGAGATCGAAAAGCTATTAGCACTGTGTTCCAAATTTTCCTTTATGTGTAGTGGATTTCTGCCTTACCCCCTCCACCCATGAGGCTTGAAGGTACTGACAAAGTGCTCATAAATTGTGTTTCAGCTGAACTGTAAAGCAGTATTCCACAAAACAGGGTGAAATAGTGTATTTTTTACAGCTAGAGCCCAGCCCACCCACGGTTCTTGTTTGCTCTGAGCTGGTTCAGAAGTTAATTTCCAGTGTGGAAACCAGCAGCTGTTTGAGAAACTGTGAAGGTAACAACTTACTTGGCCAGTTAAGTCAATTAAAAACAAGTTTTATTAAATTCATAATTTTCAAACGAAGAATTTGCCCAAAAAATATTTTCATAGTAAGGTTACTGTATATGTATTATTTGAATATATCATTCACTGTATTATTTAAATCCATATAAATATTCAGGTCTAACTCCAAAAACATCTTTAAAACAATCAATGCACAAACACATGAATCAGGTATACCTGCAGGCTGAATATCCTCTTGAACAATACCAGCTCGGTTTATTGACTGTTCTTTCTCTGGAAAACAGAACAGAAAGGTCATTTCCAAAAGAAAAAAACAACAAAACAAAAAAAAAAAAAACAAAAAAAAAAAACAAAAAAAAAACAAAAACCCACAAAAAACCCAAACAACCAAAAAAACACAAAACAAAACAAAACATCTTGACTGCACCCAATAAAATAATATTGAAAATTTTATTCATTCTGGATGCTACACAGTAAAATTCTAGTAAGTATCCATCTACACAATGCAAATGTAGTATTTGCACTTCACTGAGAAACTAATGGCTAATCTGTTTTGAGATATTACAAACAATAAGATAGTCATCTTAAAGTAATGACTACTGTTTAATAAAAGATGCCAAAATACCTGCCATGATGCCATCGCTTAAGGAAGAACAAGGGACAAGTATTTTTAGGAGCTACCACTGATATGCTCAACATAAAAGTCTTCAAAAGTTTTATTCTTTCTGGAATCAGTGATCCTCATTTTCAGGCCCCGAAAGATCTCATGTCTTATCACAAGTAGATTTCATGACACCACCTATAGAACTAGAGCTTGTAAGCTTTGTGAAATTAAGTATCACAGGGATATTTTCCATACCATTGGCCTGTCTCAGGCTTTTCTTTTTTGTTTGAAAGATTCAACCACTTCCAAGAAGAAAAATGGACACAATTAGCACTTCCATTTTTTAAATGCCTCCCTTTTTTTCCCCGTCCAGTTAAGCGCTTTACCACTGTGGTACTCAAAGCACGAAGTCAAAGCTCAGCCGGATTGGCCTTTTGGCCATACCACTGAACTTTGTAAGCCTTTAAAAAACTGTAGGGTATACACTCTCAAGAGAAACTCAGAACTAAGCTCACCTTAAAACTGAAACTTTTCAGCATCCTATCCCACTGAGAATGTGTGAGCATTACGTATTATTAGGCTGTCCAGGTACAAGCCTAATGCTGCTGGAGACTAACGGGTATATCACAATAATTCTACTTGCAAGGGTTTAGGCACTAGAGGCAGATCCAGATTCCCCAGTTCTGTTCACTGAGCATGGTAACTGCCATTCCATCCTTTTTAGCAGGCAAAATCTCAGGGAACTCTCTAATTTCAAAGGAAAAAAACACAAAACCCAGACAGAGAAAACAGAATAAATTAGGGCAAGGAAGCACACTTATTCTAAGACACGGAGGAGAAAGATATTTAGTCTTAGATGGACGCTAAGATTGGAAGAGAGGCAGAGACCAAAATGGGAGTCAACCTGCGAAATCCGGAAATACATGTGGGGTGAACAGAAAGAGCAGTTAACTGCTCAGGCAAAGAAATCAGTGCAGAGAAATAGCAGATGAGAAACATGGAGACAGGACACAGTACAGTCAATAGTGAGACTGGGGTGGGGCCTGGAAACAACCTGGAAAACAGGTAAGCCAAAAAAGGAACAATGAGGAGGAACCAGTCTTGATGAGAGGACAGCCCCTCACAGGATGGTGAAAGAGCTGAGTTTCACAGTTCAGCAAAATCACAAAATCCACTATGAAAATGCCCCAATATCAATCCCAATAGCAGCTGTCGACCCACTATTTTAATTAATCCAAGGAGAAGAGGTCTGTGCTGAAGATATCAAGGTTTCAACACAGCCACTAAACTATGCATTTCATATGAGGAAAAACACTTTTAAAGCTACAGACAGGAAAACATAAGAAACATCAAGTCCACAAGGTGAGGTACTAGAAACCTATAAAATGATAACACCCCTGTGTGCATGATTTAAAGTACATATTATCAATTTGCTTACATACAGTTTTTCCAAGTATCCTCCATTTTATTTGTTAAACTGCTAGGAATTCCTCTGAAGATATGTAACAATTGTGCAGAAAAGTCTTCTTCCTGAATGTATTGTGCCTCATTTGTGTAGAATTTGGAAAATATAAAAGAAAAACAAGACTGAAGAAGAAAAATATAGCATTTCATGTTTACATAGTTGAATGTCACTCCAGAGAACTAAAATCCATTCTTGCCTTTTGCAAGATTGCTGTGTGATGCAAATCTAAATGTCCAACTTCAGACCCAGCATCCCAAAATGCAGAAATACTGAGTATTTGCTGCAGCTGAAGCCAATGGGGGGTGTGACCTTCCAGAAAAACTCTGTTGTCATACAGCTTAACAGGCCGTACTCCAAAAAATGAATCCTTTGTACCTCAAAGGTTAAAATGTTTCCACTCAAGTACCACAACTGTGAAATTCCATGTTCTTGTCTAAAGTATTATGACAAGGAATGCTTGTGCTTCTCTCATATCACAGCAATGAACATCACGAAAATCACATATGAAATTAATAAATGTCAAAGGAGAGTTTGAGCAGTATACAATCAGTAAAGTTTAGAATCAGGTACTAAATAACAAGTTTAACCACTTGCTAATTGCATATCACCCATTTTATGTGCTAAATGGAGATTAAAAAAACCTCTAGCCTGCTGGGGACCATTTGCTTGTGTAATTCACAAGTACAAAAGAGGACACTGTCTGCTAGTTCTGTTCTTTCCTCAATGTTGAGTGACATTTCTAATATTATATTTTTGGAAAGTGCACCATAAGCAAAAATGACTTAAGAAGAAGGTTTTTAAATGAGAACACAGGGTAGGAAACCTATCATCGTGGGCAGTTTCCAACTTCACAAACATAGCTTCCTTAAATAAAAACTTGCTTGCAAACTAAATTTTACTTCAGCTTTGATGCAAGGCTGAAGTCCCTCCAATAAGATAAATAAATTTGTTACCCTTTTCCTTTTTTCTTCCTCAAAATCTCTACAGTTGTCTCGGTAAATTAACCACATGCTTCTTCAGGTTATCACCAACAGCTTACTTAGCTTTATAAAAGTTGAAGTGAGAGGATGAGACTGGTGACACCAGAACTTTTCCTCGCTTCCTCAGACGGTAATTAACAGAAATTTAGGAGTAACGGGTGCTCCCCCTACCACTCCCACGGCAGGGACCACCCACCTGGAGCCACCAAGGCTTCACACCTGAAGCTTCAGGTGCCTTTGAGTGCTCAAGAGCTCCCTGATTACAGAGTCAGTCACGGCTTTTCTGTGTTTCTGGCAGGAAAGGTGGGTTTTCCTCAGCAGTCAGTTTCAGAGAAAGCTCTGCAGACTGAGACCACATCTAGAAAATCATCACTAAAGAATCTGTTACCACGTTTTAAGTTAAACTTTTCAATTGTGGCTGGAAAACGTCTCCAACAACCTACACAATCATAGAATGGCTTGGGTTGGAGGGGATCTTTAAAGCTCATCTAGTCCAACCCCCTGCAATGAGCAGGGACATCTGCAACCAGACCAGGTTGCTCAGAGCCCCATGCAACTTGGCCTTGAACTCTTCCAGGGATGGGGCATCTACCACCTCTCTGGGCAACCTGTGCCAGTGTTTCACCACCCTCATTGAAAAAAAATTCTTCCTTATATCTAATCTAAATCTATCCTCTTCCAGTTTAAAGCCATCACCTCTTCTCCTATCACTACACGCCCTTATAAAAATCCCTCTCCAGCTTTCTTGGAGGCCCCTTTGGGTACCAGCAGGCTGCTATAAGGTCTCCACGGAGCGTTCTGCAGGCTGAACAAACCCCAACCCTCTCAGCCTGTCCCCACAGCACGGGTGCTCCAGACTTCTGGTCACAACTTCTTACACCGCATCTAAATCCTCTCCATCACTTCAGAGAACAACTAGAGCGAGTTCTTAATCGCCTGCCGGCCAATAACTTGAAACAAGAATACCACGGGCTCTATTATTATTTTTGAAGTATTTCCTAGGCGAGCAGAGTTCTCCGGGAGTTCCCCACCCGGCGGCAGCCCCGGCCCTAACACAGCCCTGGCCCGGGCACGCCCGCCGGCGCTCCCGTCCCCGCCGCAGCCCGGCCGGGCACACCCCCGGGCACAGCCGGGCCCCAGCCCGCCCCGACTCACTGTACTCCTCGGGCAGCAGCAGCGGCCGGAAGTAGATGGGGTAAAACGCCGCCGCCACCACGGCCACGAAACCGCCGAAGATTCCGAGCGTGCGGGACAGTGCGGCCATCCCCGCCGGCGGCCACAACCCGGAAGCTATGTGACTCTCGCTTCCGGGGCGCTCCGGAAGCGCAGCCCTGAAGGCACCTGCCGATTCCGGCCAGTCCCGTCAGGAGCGGCGCGCAGCGCCCCCGCGCGGGCGGGCGGGTGGCGCACAGCCCGGTGCCGTTACCCACCCGCCGCGCTCCCGTGTCCCGCCTGACCAGGCGAGCGGCGGCACCTCCCGGGCAGCCCCGGCGGCTGCCGCGCCGCACCCGGCGGCTGCGAGGAGGCTCTGCCGCGCCGTACCGCCCCGAACCCGCCCCGCGGCCGCGCCGTGCCCGCAGCGGAGCTGGGGAGCTGGCAGCGCAGGGCCGAGGCGTGAGGGTGGGGACGGGCGCGGCCGAGCCCCTGGGCCGCGCTGCCCGGGCGCTTCTTTTATTGGGGTGCGCGGGGCTTCGAAGCGCCTCTCGGCGCGGCCGGGGGCTCAGCAGCCCCACGGGTCTCGGGTCCCGGCTGCTGCCGGCCCGGCCCCGCCGCGCACTCCGCTCCCCCCGCACCTGTGGCGGTGCGGGGCCAGGCGCGGCCCGGCCCGGCCCGGGAGGCGGCCCCTCCTCCAGGAAGCCGGATCCGCCGCATCCGTGTCCCGACAGCGCTGGTCAGCGCCGCCACCGCGGCGACATGCGGCCCCCGGCCGAGCGCCCCGCCGTGCCCCGCCGGCCCCCTCTGCTCCTGCTTCTCCTCCTCACGGTGAGTGGCGGCCGGCCCCGCACCTGGCCCGGCTCTGCCCGCCGCCGCGACGGCCCGGGCCGGCGGGCGGTCCCGGGTGAGGGCCGACCTCCCGGAGCTTCGCGGTGCAGCTCCGCGTTCGGCCGGGCCGGGCGGGCTGCGGGTTGCGAGCGCGGGGCGGCCGGGGAGGCGCAGCCCCCGGGCGGTGCCGCAGCGGGTGTCCGGCGGGGGCCGCGGCCGCCCGGCCTGCGCTCGGGCCCGGGGACACCTTGTCAGGCCTGGCCCGGAGTCCCTCTCTCCGGCCCCAGAGTTATGCTGCCTTATCGAGCGGGAACGTCAAGTCGTTAAATCAAAGAAGCTTTCGATCCAAGGTGACAAATTTCTGGGTTTGAAGGAAGTGGGGTGCCCTTGATATGGCCCTACAGGTGCAGGTGTGAGTGTGGTGCTGCACTGGCTTACAGAAACAGCTGCGTTTTAGGGGCGTCTGTTCAAATACTTTTTCCTCTTTTACACTCCTAAATACAAACTCTGGACAAAGTCTTTGTGTGCCTGTACAATATTGATGCTGGTTGGGACCAAATCAACACCCTTTTTGGTGTGTCTCCTTTTCACACATCTTAAAATCTAGCATGACGTGGCGGGCATTCACAGGTAAAGGGCTACAGTTATCTTCGGGCTTTATGCAAACAGGTGCAGCTTCATAGGGTTATGTGGAATTTCTGCAGCATTGAATTCAGGGAGGGTCCTGCTGAGGTCTTATTCCGGTGAGTGAAAGAATGGCTTCTTATCATTTCTGTAATATTAGACTACTGAACGTTTTCAGTTTTCATACCAGTTGTTGTGATTGCCTCCCTCAGTGATTTTTTTTTATCCCAACATCTAATGGGATGACTTGGGATAACTCCTTCAGATTCAGCAAGTTTTAAGAAAAAGTTCAAGAAAAAGCTTTTGTGGCTAAGTTACCACACACAATGAAGCCTCTATGCCTTTCTTGTTGAACTCTGCCTAGTTTATGGTAACATTTTTAATCTAGTATAGCTGGCCTCTTTACTGTGCTGGAAAACTTTTATATTTAAATCTCGTAATCACATTCATTGTGTAATCTTTTCATCCTCACTCTCTCTAGCCAGAGATTATGCACAATTAGCGCTGCCTTGTCCGAGGTAATAGGGAGGGAAGAACTAGAGTTCCTCACTGAGTAGGATCACTTAGATAACACACGCTGTGCAGTGCACTGGGGAGTGCTGTGTAGAGGCGACCCAGTGGTGACAGAGACTCGGCCTTGGTCCAGAAGAGTTTACAGTCTGTGGTCTCTGCCACAGCTGGATCGATGTGGAGTTGCTCAGGGGTCTTTGCAGTGTTCTCCTTACAGGATGAGCCTCCCGAAGGATTTATTAGCTGTGTTGTAACAGCAGACCCAAACATACTTTTTGTAGCTTGTGTCTCAACTAATACCCAGGCACCAAAGAACACAAAAGTTTATTGAGTAACTCTGTGGGATCTATTTAGCAGAACAGGGACTAAGGGAAGGGCAGTAAGACCTTATTTGACAGTAGCAATACTGCATGCTGAAGTGCTCTAGGAACATCGTGGAGTTTGTTCTACAAGGAACTGGCTTTGGTTTGCAGAGGTTACTACCTTGAGATCTCCACCACAAAAAGCAGCAGAATTTCTGCCATTTACTGAAAGTCAGATGGCCACATTCAGAAATTAGTATTAAAATTAAGGTTCTTGCGTCAACTTTGATATCAGTATTTGTGCTTGTGTGTTATTGCGTGATGTGGTGGTAACTTTTCCAGTGGACACCAGCCTCCTATTGCTATTCCTCTTTTAGCACCTTTACTACACATCATTTGTACAATATCCATTTTATAGAATGGGAAATGAGGCAGAGAGGAAGGCTGTTACTCTGAAGAAGCCACCTATTGTAGAAAGCCTAGGTACCAACATTGTGGAGTGTTTTGCATTTTTATAGCATTTTATTTGTTCAAAGTAAGTATTTTGGTGCTTACACACACATTTATGAGTGCTCAGCGTCACCACATGTCTGGCTTCCTTTGTATTGTCAGACACAAGAAGATAAAGAGTACTCAGTTGTTCTTGTGGAAAGTGGTTTAAGTGACAAGTTCAGAAACACCTAGCAACACTAAATAAATCTAATTATCTAGAGTTACCAAGCTGCTAAGCAAAGATATCCAGCTTTTTAATCTAGAGTTCCTTCATCCACTTGTGTTTTCCAGCTTCTAGTTTAAATAAAGTGAAGATCTTGGGGTAAATAGTCTCCTCTATGCACAGCTGTCTTCCACTTGCAACCCTGGAGCTCCTTTGTGCCTTTAAGGAGGCAGGGATCTGGGGTAGAAACAGCATTTGGTCACATAGTTAAATCCAAAATCTTTATCTATAGAAACAAGGAAGTAGGATAAGTAAACTTAGTTCTGACTTTTCCTAATGCTTACACCTTCGCAGGTTTTGCTGGCTCGTTTTTTTTGGTGTAGCTCTCAAGGAGTGTCAACATCTTCTTAAGAAATAAAAGGCAAATTAGTTCACCATTAGGAACTTTCACTGATCCCTGTATTGGACCAAGGGCAAGGTCTTGTCTTCCAGGTACACAGCACATAATTCTGATAACTCAAAATGTACTAAAGACTTGGCCGAAGCTTTTAAATATTTTGAGAATCACTGTGAAAAAGCCATCAATCCAAGATAAATTTCAGTTTTATTTGTTTAAGCTTAGCAAAGTTAAAAGTCACCCAAGACAGATCTTCTCATTTTAAGCAGTTTTAACGACCAGCTTCCCTGGTAATTCTGTGTGACAATTCTGAATATTTTAGATGGATCCAGGGACTTGGCAGAAGTGCCGTGCTGCTGGCTGCCCTCTGGACTGAGTAATCCTCAGTATCCTTGGCAGCGCATCAACCTGGACACTGACTGCAGAGCAGAAAGAAAAGAAGCTGTTTGAAGTCTTAGGGACAAGAACTTCAGCACGGAGAATAATCCTGGTGTGCGTCTAAGCACTCACTCCCTAAGTATATTATAAGGTATGTAGCTATAGAGAGCAAAAACTAAGCAAATACTGTCTGCTGGTCTTTCTGCTCAGATTTGTAAGTCTGCCTTCAGGACAGGAACATTTCTGGAATAAGCTCCTAAACTTTTTATGAACTTGAATTAATTCTCAGGAAACTGTTGTGAGCTGACTTAGTTGTTATTCTGCTCTACAGGTACCTGCATGAGACATAACAAAATTAGCTAACCTTTTTAAAAGGTATAGAAACAGGCTGTGGCAGCACAAGTGAACGATACGATGACTAAATGCCAGTACATTTTAGTAGATACTCTTTAGGCCTGATCCTAGGAGCGTCTGTTAACAGCGTGACGTGTAAGTCACTATCTTAGACAGGATTCCACTTGCGAAAGGGCTGAAGGATACACCCTGCGAATATGATTTGTTTGTAGAAGCATGTGTAACTTTGAGAACTTGATGTAGGGGAGTTGTTACCATTAAAACCTCAATCAAGCTCTCCAGTAATCCACTTGTACTTGCTGTGTGAAAGAATCCCAGTATTTTTGAGTTTGAGTATGGTGTATAAACCTTCTGCTTTTGCAGTGTTCTGTTATTGCTGTGAGTATATTACTAATCACATAAACTTAGACTCTCTGGTTAACACGTTTTGTGGTTTTTTTCCAGAATTTTCTGCCATCCTCTGGAAAGGAAACATTACGGACGACGCCAGTTACTGCACAGTTTGAAAAAAACATGAATTATGTGGACTTTATTCATTTAAACATTTTAGAAAAGAAAGTTCTTAACAATTCTGAGGTTTCAGTTCAGTATTTATGTTCTAAACCTTGTATCGTCAATTTGGAAGCAGTAGCTTCCTCTGAGTTCAGGACTGGTGTACCAGTGTACAGAAGGAGGTGGAAGGATGAGAACAACCTTTATATTAGCAGAACTCGACAAGTACATTTGAAATTTCCAAGCATCATGGTTTACAGAGATGATTATATCATCAGAAACTCAATAATCGTGCACAGTGTGATATTATATGCATGGATTAGTCACAAATCAGTTAGCAGCTATGATGTTGAGCAGAATGAAGACTACCAGGATGCAGTTGCCAAGAATTACACTGTTTTAGAAGCAGTTCCACCATTTGAACGCCCATATAAGGACCACAAAGTTTGTCTTCAGTGGGGTGTTGACTATTTGTGGATGCTCCAGGCAAACAAGATACCTCAGTGTCCTCATGAAAGCGGTAGGTGTAATGTCACTTTTTTCCCCAAGGAAACTAGTGGGACCCAAATAACATCTTTGGTAAGCTGTTAGAAAGTGCATAACTGTAGTAAATAGTAAAGGTTATGTAGAATTTTTTACTTGGCCAACATTGTTGAATATGTAAGCTTCATAACTGTAGGGCTGGAGTTGCAAGTGACTGAAGTCATCATGTCCTTCAGAGCTGGTTTGTTTTATCCCAGCCAGCCTAGAGATTTGTAGCAGCATGGCCGTCTATTTTCTAAGTGTATTCAAACAGCTTTATTTAAAACCCACTGATGTCAGTGGACATGATTCCTGTGTCTTCAGAGAGAGTTGTTTAGTTCTTTATTGCATTATTTCAGGGTCAGTCCTGCAGTTCTTACATATGTAATTCTCACACGGGTAGTCTGCTTGATGGCCGTACACTCAGAAACATGTTAAGTCTTCATAGTGCAAAAAATTTTATAGTACTTTTCTTTTTTTCTCCCAAAGCTATTACGGACAAGCACTTTTGCTTTAAAAATTAGTAGTTTTAAATTTTAAAAATTGTCTTGCCCAACTTTATAAATTACCGAAACCCACAACTGCTTTCTAGATTTTCTCAGAGTTCTTCTGATTCTTTTTGTTTCTGCCTATCGCTAGCTTTATGTCTGCTGACAATTCTTTTTGTCCTCAATATGTATTCAAAGCAGAACCTAAAAGCAAGAAGGTTATTTTCTTCTAAAGGTTCTCTTCTAGAAAATCCCATAATGGTATTTGTGTCATTTATTTTCACTACATTGGCATGTAAATGCACTGAAGCTGAACAGGAAAGCACTTGTGTTGCTGCCTTCAGGGGCTTTCTAAAATACTTGTTGGAGAGCATGTGATCTCTGACAGCAGTGTGAAACATCTTATGCGTTATCTAATTGTATTATAGATGAAATAGGAGGAAGTAACATTCAGATTAATTTTTAAAAATAAGCTTGTAACAAATTGCTTGGGGTTTTTGGGGTGTGGGGTTGGGATTTCTTTTGGGTTTGTGTGGTTTCTTTTTTGGTTGGTTTTGGTTTGTTTTTCTGTTTGGTTTTGTTTGTTTGTTTTTCTGGGAAACTTGATGATATGTAATGGCCTTGAAGATCTTTTTCCTGTTTCTTAGCAGAGGCAGCATTATCAGGTTTGTTACAGGATTATGCATATCAGTTAAGAACAGAATTTATATCTATCCATACATATACTGTAAGCTGGAGAGCTAAAAATGGAGAGCAAGTCCAAGAGTTGTGGAGTAACGTCACGTAGGCATAACCAAAGATAGGATGAGATTTTAAACAAATAACATAAATGAAGGTGTCTTCCTTACTAACTGCCCCTTTAAGTATCTTAGATTTAAATGAGTCCGTTCTTTCCTTGCTTCTAGTACCAGCTGGAAATGGAATTAATTTCACTCTTCGTGGGTTATTCAGTCCAAGACTGTAATGTATTTAATAACAGTGAGTGATCTTGTGTTTAAGGGTTTATTGATGATTTGTCTTAATTTTTAATCTGTTATGATTCAAATGTTTGAACAAGTGTGAGCTAATTAATTAGTTATCAATGCTTGTTTTCTGGCAGATTAAGAAAGATTGTGTTTTGCAGATGGTGTCCAGATTCTCAACTTCATATACGCTTCCAGTGGGGAGAAAACAGGAATCGTGAAGAAATTTGAGCAATTTGAAAACAGAGAACTTGAGACAGTCAGACAACATCAGATTGATTATCCCATGTAAGTGTAGGTAAATAATTGAAGCAGGTTATAATTGATTATTGAAGGCTATAGAATGTACTTAAACTCTTAGGCTACACCACACATTAAAGAAACACTGCCTACTAGTTTGAGAAGCAGCTTAAAAGGAAACTAGTTAGCTATTCCTTCTGTTTTCTCATTTCAGTTTTGGAGGGGATTAAGCTGAACTTCAGAAAGATGCTTATGGTATGTGTCAGTGCAGTGCTTTGTAAGGGGTACCAGTAGTAGATGTAACTGAGCTGGTTAGGCACGGGTAGGAGGGTAAGTTAGCTGATACGTGCTGTCATGATCAGACTGGTGTCTCATGACTAGCTGCCTTAAAAACAGATCACATTTTAGCATTTGCAGACCAAGTGCAGAGTAGGGTTACTTGCAAGGGCAAGTAGTGTGGAGCAGCTTTTTCCCTATAAATTCACACTCTAGTTTATTTTGCAGCTGACAAGCCCTTAGTGATAGTCCCCTGCCTTGATAAATCTTCCAGCTTGAGCTTATACTATTTTCTTCCACCATCCCTGTGTAAACTCTCCTAGTTGGAGAGGTGTAAAACCCCTTAGCCCCCGCTTGCCATTCAGTTACAGAGGAATCACTCTGGGAAGATCATCTTTCTCTACTCTTCTCCCCATTCTCAAAACTGTCACAACTCTTCAGTCATATTTTGCAACTTTAGGGGGAAAAGGATATATAGAGATATATAAATATATCTCCCTTCCAGCAGATGCTGTTACCCCAGCAACATTATTAGAGAAATAGGAAATGATCGCAGGAACTGGAACTTGCCAGCTGGTTTGTGTTTGGCCTGGGACCACAAGAAGAGTGCCAAAGACAACTTGCCAGATAGTGCAGGTTGCATACAGACTACTGGCCCTCAAACTGTAGCTCTGAAGTCATAAGTACTGAGCAATTTTTGGTTCCTGGCTGCTTCAGGCTGGGTGACAGCCTGGTTTGTACAGCCTGCTTCCCTTTGCTGACCAGCATGGTCGCATTCTGCTTCTGGCACTGAGGCACTGGAGCTCTGGTCGAGAATACATCACATGAATTTATGCAGCTCCTTACTTGCTCCACACAGTTCCACCCTCTCCTGCCCTTGGGTGGTGCCTCCAGTGTTAATATAAAGCATTGCCTGTGTCTTGCGGTTGTGTGACGGCCTGGGGTAGCTCTGTTAAGAAGAGGAAAAGAGTTTTCCTTCAGCTCTCTGTATGTGATGGTGTTTCCCCACTGCACCAAGAGGCCAACAGAAACAGATGGATCTACCTGAAGTTACTCATTTGACTGCAGTTGGGGATTTGTAAAAAAGAGGACTGGGGGTGGATGACAGTGATATGAGGTAGTTACCAGTGGACAGCCTGCAGCAAGGACAGGCTGGGACTGTAAGAGACTGCTCATGCTGTAGAGCATTCTGCAGCAATAGGGAATGTGAAATGAGTCAGCATTGTCCCAAACTGTCCCAAGAAATTTGTCCAGAACAGTTATGTGCTCAAACTGGTGATCAAGAATTAAATGGAGACTGCAGCATTTAAGTTTGATATATTGCCAGAGATGAAAGATGAAAAGAGCGATACATAAACACAGGCAGTATTTCTGGAAGCGCAGTGTTTGCCTGTAGGTCTTAACAATCAATATACAAGTGACTGTGATTTACAAACCGTTCTATCTCACCCATGTACCATCTCTGGAGGATATGGTGTTATTAGCTATTTAAAGTGTAGACTCCATTGGGGAAAACTTCACTAGCCTTGCATCTTTTTTTAAGCAGGAGGGCAGGTGTCAGGCTTCCAGACCTATATTGGTTTAGTTTAGGAAAAGATACAAGATACTCTATGTTCAGTGCTGCCTTGAGACAGAAGTAAGGCAAGCTGACCCAATTCTAAAGTATTAAATATTGACATTTTTTCCTTAATTATGGAAATACAAGACCCAAATAATATGTCCTTCTAAAAGTCACTAAGAAAAGATAACTTCTTTATCAGAGATTATAGTAATTGTAATGCATTGCTGGGTTGTACATTAGAGGTATGGTTTTCAAAAGCATTCAGCGTTGGCCTAATGGCTGTGGAAACATTATGGAAATAAGTGCTCAAGTTTCTGTTAAGAGCACTGAAGTAGATTTAGTCTGGCACAGAGGAACTCCTTAGAATTAGATACTGTGGTATAAATTCTGCTTTTAGTGCATCAGCCAGCTTTGCGCAGAAATTTCTGAGTAGATAGCGTTGTCAGGTCTTCGTTTCATGTTTTGCTTTGGTTTTTTATTATTATTATTTTCAACCACTCCATAGTTTGCACAGGCTCCACCTTTATTTATCCTGTGATAGCTCTGTGACAGCTGTTCAGACCTATCTGTAATACCTAGAGGCTGGATTAATTTTTAATTGTTTCTCCCAAGCACATTTTCACAGTTGGCATTTGGTACAGAAGAGACAGCTTAGTTTTTACTGGCTTCCACAATCAAAATTACAAGACCGTGCATTTGGAGGTTTTGTACTGCAGCCTGCATGCAGGAGGTTGGCTCCAAGTTGTCTCGGTCTTGTTTTCAGTTCCCTATTGATGTGGGATCTGGCAGTCGCTCTGACCCACCATTCTGGAATTGATTCAGATAACGCTCCCTTAGTCTCCTCTCATGTCGTTACCACAAAAGTGCACAGTTAAAAGGAGATCACAGATCCAAGAGTCTTAAGTGCTGTTGCTCTGAAGGTTTGCGCTGCAGAGGATGTGTTCTGTTCTGAAGATTACATGTGTGAAACATGTTTGCTAAATAAAAGTGAAATGCATGCTTTTCAAATTATTTAGGGAGATTTCTCATCAGGACTGGATTTTTTGTTTATCTTTGCTTATGCAGGTTCACCGTTTCAATCTGGCTGTACTTACTCCAATACTGTGAAAAGGATCTGTGTGGAATACTCTATTTTATTGATCCGAAAGAAATGTATAGTACTCCTGCTGTATTTCTAAATGAGGAAGGTAAGGGATATTATCAACTCCCCTTCAGAAGGGGTCTGTTATAGTCTTTATAGATCTGTGCCTGCTAATAACATTTATATTATCAGACCTATTTTGTGAAACTGATCCCTTGCAAAATGCTGCTTTTTTACTATACTGTCTCGATAGGAAAGTAGCTACTAAATTAGTAGCGTAAAACTGAGAAATAGTTGCGTACCATCTAGTCTTGGGTGACCTCAGAAAATGTCTTTGTCAGGAGAATACACTGAATCTTACAGATCAGGAACGTATGCTGGGACTAAACAGTCTTATCTCAAGGAACAACCTTTGTTGTTATTATTTAAGTATTATTTTAATTTTTTTTCTCAATTCTTTTATGCACACTACGTGAAAATGTTTGTAAATTTGAAATAGCCTCAGAAAAAGGCCAAACAATTCAAGGTCTTGCCTGTATTGCAGTGTTCAAGAAGCGTTGTCTATTTCCCTGATCTAAAAAAAAGTTAAGAGGTAGCACTTAGTCTGGCAACACTTGCAGTGGAGGAACATTCCTGCCAGAAGACAGCCCTTCAGCCTCAGATAGAGAATGAAATTCAGCAGCTGGAGGCTGGCTGGCAGGCTCACAGAGGAAATAAGTGTGGACCTGGCTTTCTCACAAGACATGACGTCTTTTCCCCTTCTTTGCGAGTTTCACAACTAAGCTTTTCCTCTCTGTTATTTTTACTATTTCTGTTTTCTCTATCTTGTAACCAATCTAAGATAATTAATCTGCCCATTATGAACTGGGTGCTTTTCTTTGAAGAACAAACAAAATTGGCAGCTCAACTGGAAGTTATTGGCTTGATTGAGAGTTGCTTGGAGAGGTTTTACGGCCGGTTCTCAGTGTTAGACTAGATTCTCAGAATAGTCTCTTCAGGTCTTAAGAGCTCAGGCTGTTGAGTCTAGTTTGTGCAGGTCCAAGTAGTGGAGGGCAGAGTCATCTTATACTTGATCAGTGCAGTCTCATGTGTTGAGTAGATACTGTTCTCTGCTGTTTGCTGCAAGTCCTGTCTGCTTTCTGGTGTTTGAGATCAGCTGTGGCACCCTCCCTGTTTGCCTTATGTTTAGTGTGTTTATCCCTCAGACAGCTGGTTTTGAGTCTGTGGTTTCATGTTGGAGCCTGGGCATTCACATCCAAGATGTGTAACTGAAATGTGGAGTATGTTTCCCTGGGATCCTGTGAGAACTGATGTATGGCTTGGCAGGTGCCCAGGTCTCTGTTGGTGATGAAGACATCAGAATCACTGTGAATAATAAAGCCCATTCTTGATGTTGATATTTCTGTGGTGCTTATTTCCTTTTTCTTCCTTCGTTGCTCTGTCAGGTTATGTGCATATTCAGATGCACCTCATGAGAGGAGATGACCTTGCTGTGAAAACTAGCTTCAGCCTTCCTCTGAAGCAGTGGTTTCGACTGGATCTCTCTTTTAAGGGCGGACAGGTATGCATGCTACTGAATTACAGGATCAAGGCTGAGGTTTGTCTGCTTTGATTATGCCTCTGACAACCCCCTTAACAGCTGAGTCTGAAAGACTGTGATTTGTACATACATAGCAAAAGAATGAAAAATTTAACACTAGAAATTGTCTGGGGATGTTCAGACCATCTGACTTTGGGAAATCAACTTAGATGCTCAAGATAAGAGCCAAGAATGACTATGCATTCAGTTGCTATCTTGGCAAACAGTTGTTCTCCAGAGACTTTATTGACTGTACAGGAAACCAGGACTCCTGGTTTAGATACCTTATCTAGATATTCTAAGTTATTAGACATGGTGTGGATAGCTCTGAGGGACTTTGAACTTGGAGGCTTAGACATTTTCACCGTTCTGATATGAAAATTTAAGTGTCTGGGCTTCTGTGCAGTAGCATATCTCTTGCCTAGATGTGTTAGCTAACAAGAGGCACGTGCAGTTTCCATGTTTTGCATATTTGACAAAGTGGCCTAGGATTGACTAATTAAAAGAGAAAAAATATTGTAGTATGCCTCTATAGTAGATAAAATACATCATTTTCATTTTAACAAATCACAGTTGTTTTCTTCACAAAACCTCCCAAAAGCAGCTCTGAAAACGCAGGCTCCCTGCCCAAGTTCTTGTCTGAACCTCCAGCTATTAAGATATTAGGGTGTGAAAATAATAAAAAACCTTAGTCTTCTGTTTTCTAAGCTGCTTTCTCTTTCACAGTGTTTGAATAGATTGCATTCTGAGTTGTAAAAATAATTGCTAATTACTGACAAGAACAACTAAGAAAATTTAAAGTATGAGGTAAATGACCGATAAAGCTGAAACAATGCCGTATTGAGCAATGAACAGGCTAAACTGGTGCTGTTCCTTTTGCACCCCATGTATTTTCTTTTTTAAGTATGTAAGTGGTGAGCAGATTGGTTGTCTTGCAAGAAAATCAGGTAGAAACATGTATTTACTTTTAATATAATATGTTTTTAAATATGTTGTTTATAAAAATTTTTAAAATGTTTTATAGAATCAGAACTGTCTTTTTCTGCTTGTTTAAATTGTAGTTATAGTTTAAGTTCATGGGAAAGGGAAGAGCCTATGGATTTTGAAGCTCAGCTTCAGGTGCAAATGTGAAAGTTACTGGCAATATTGATACAGGAATTAGTCTTGACTTGTTGGAAATTTGAGGTTTGCTTGTACGATTGGATTAAGAAAACATATTCTTCCATCAGAGAGCAGAGGACATTTATTCAGGTGTGAGATAAAACCTGTGGTCAATAAATTTCCCCTTCTAGACAAAATAAGAGAGCCATGAAGAGTGTGAACACTCTTGTGGAAAAAAGAGAAAGTAGGACCAAACTTAAAAACATTTCACTACTTAGAACCATTCTCTAGGACAGATAAAGCTGTGGTTCAGTTCCATCTGATTGATGTGTCTTCCTGTAGTAAGTTTTCAAATGCTACGATCCTCAAAAGGTACAGAAGAATCTCTGTATTTAGGCACTTCGTGTCCAAAGAAGAGCAATGAAGCAGGTGAGGGATCTGGAGCACAAGTCTTATGAGGAGCAGCTGAGGGAACTGGGGCAGTTTAGCCTGGAGAAAAGGAGGCTGAGGGGAGACCTTATCACTCTCCACAACTACCTGAAAGGAGGTTGTAGCATGGAGGGTGTTGGTCTCTTCTCCCAAGCAGCAAGTGATAGGACGAGAGGAAATGTCCTCAAGTTGCGCCAGAGGAGGTTTAGATTGGATATTAGGAAAAACTTCTTCACAGAAAGGGTTGTGAAGCACTGGAACAGACTGCCCAGGGAAGTGGTGGAGACACCATCCCTGGAAGTGTTTAAAAGTCCTGTAGATGTGGTGCCTGGGGACATGATTTAGTGGTTGACTTGGTAGAGTTAATAGTTGAACTTTGTGATCTTAAAGGACTTTTCTAACCAAAATGATTCTATGACTATTTCACTTCCGTTGATTTAGATACATTTAGTCCAGCACGATCCGAGACAATTAGGTACGGTTGGGAATTGAGGCATCAAGAAATTAAGAGCCAGATTTTAAGAGCATTTAAAGATGCAGCCGAATCCCTAAAAAACACTTGAGAAAATTTTGCAGAGTTTTTTCATGAGTCCTTAGACAACTATTTGCAATACCAACATGTATGAAAATCTTATCTTGTCTTCCTTCCTAGGCATGTGAACCCCTTTAACCATTCAGGCACTGAAAGCGTACTGAAAGAACATCTCCTGTAGAAGCAGGAGTTGAACCCAGATTTTTTTTAAAGTCATGGCCTGTTACATTGGCTTTATGGCCATTCTTCACCCATAAGCTACAATTTCTTGAGGAGATTAATATTCTCTTCATTTAGCATCTTTGCTATATATAAGCAAAACAGCCTTTCACACTTGGGAAGAATAAAAGCTTCAGCAAAGTACAGATATCTTGTAACTGAACACAGGAATGAAATAGCTGAAGTAGGCAACATGTGTGCTATTTTTGCTACTTTTCATCGCTTATGGGTTGGCCAGGACAGACCAGTGCCAGTGCTTTCCATGACACTCTTCTGACATATATCAGATATGTTACACCATCCTCTTTAGGGCAGAGGCGATACAACAAGCTGCAGCTATAATCTTCTGAACTATCAGTTCAAATGGCTTAATAAATGTACCTTGTAAAATTTCTTTACTTATAATTAATATTTTGTGTTCTTTTAGATAGAAGTGAGCAGCATTGGGAAGAATTTGAAAATACATCATCATCAGTCTTTTAAGTAAGCAGCATTTTCCCTTTTGTTGAGTAATATGTGTCTATGTGTTCAGATATGAAAAATGGGAGGAGAGCACAAGTTTGTAACTGAGATTCCAAATGATTTTCAAAATGTCAGTGGTCTTTTTCCACTCTATGCTTTCAAAACCAGTTTACATTACTATGCTTGCAATGAGCATGAGCTGAATAATTTTTTAATTGCCATGAGCTAGTTGATTTAACATGCTGCCTGATCTAGTACTAGGGTCTGATAACCCTCACTAAAAACTGATTGGAAGATCAGTGGCATTAGGATCAGTCTTCAAATTAAGTCTTGGCCTTACTGAAGTCAAGGGAAGTTTTGCTGTAAGAAAGTTAGGATGCCACCGCTGAAATTGTTATCTGCTTTGCTTAGGTAGAGGATATAATTTCTACCAAGAATGTTCTTGCTCTATCATTTATTTTAAGTAACGGAATTTTTTTTTTAAATGGATCTTTAATTGTTCTATTTCACTATAATTTAAGATTTTAATACGGAATACTTTAATACTTTTAATACGGAAACTATGCAACAGTAAATTGCATGGCAGACTTCAGTGTTGTTCCTTCTCTGCTATGGTTTACAAGCCAGAAATTGTAAATTTGTAGGTAGTAACTCTAGGATACAGATAACTTAAATTTTCATATGCAAATTTTAGAAAAGAGCAAGGGATAGGTGGAACTTGAAATCTTTAACGTTGTATAATGATCTATAAAGCACCAGAATATACTTACAGGTTAGAAAAATAAAACACCCTGCTGGTTTAATAGGTTTGTAGTCAAGGGAGTTGTTAAATTTACTCCAGAATTTATCACACTAAATTGCAGAGTAGATATTGAGAGGTGAGAAAAGAAAAATATGTTGGCAATGAGTTTGAGGCCGTCAGTTACAGAAATTCTGAGATACAAATTTATTTTTTTCTTTCATAGTAGCTCTTGATATCCAGCTTACTTCTCTTTCATGTTCTCAAGTTTTAGGGAAGATTTATATTATGATGACACTGCGGGATACTTTGTTCTTGGAGGCAGTGGATATGTGAAAGGAATTGAAGCATTCTTTGGACCTGTGAAATACTACCGTCTCAATGTGTTGGAAACAGAACAGGTAAACAAAGGAAGTATTTGGTAATATTTAAATATTAGCAGCCAGCTATGGCTATATTTTATTTTTTTTAAACTGAAACTCTTACCGAGTGATAAACTTGCTGTGAAGCATACTACTACTTGGGAATATGTAAACAAAATACGATAATTTTCTGTTGAAATCTAGCAATGTTAGTTACCACTTAAAATGCTAAAAGATAAGACTTTTAGAAGCGAGTATGTAAAGCAATGTTCCTGAATCTGTATTTAAGTAAGAACTTATTTTCAGAATTGCTTTGTTTCCCAAAGGTTTTGATGATACAGCATTGACCACATTTGATTGGTTTATGGTTTTGTTGAAATTGGTGGTAAAAGTCACACAGACTTGGTCAATTTTGGAAGCTCACGCATGATTTCTTGGATTATGCTGTTTAAAGTCATGGTCTATCGTGGCCAGTATCAGGTTGCCTGGCACGTTGACATGATGTGCCAGAGAAGCTGATTGTCATAAACAGTCTGTTTCCTTTTGTTATTTGCCTACAACACTTCTATCTAGCCAAACATAGACAAAACCAGACACTGTAGATGCCATTTATCCATCATTTGCCTTTTTATAGATTTCTAACCCTCTTCATGACAAAGAAACAGTGGAACAAATTGAACTCTACTATGAGAGATGTATGGACATTCAAGAAATAGTTTCTGAGTACAGATACCTTGTAAGGCAAGGCGAAAAAGCACCAAGAAATTGTAAGTGTTGACCTATGAGAGATGAATTTTAAACTGTCATCTTTGGAGACTTTTTTTCTCTCCTTTTACCAGGATTTGGATAATGATCATGAAAAGTAAACTTTAATTCAGTGATAACAAGAAAAACAGTAATTTGAGGAGTTTAGCCTTGTTACAGGTAGCTAAAACTGTGGTTTTGTCCCAGCAAAGACTTTTGTGCTACGGAATACAAACTTAAATCATGTTCTTGATATTTCTTCTCTAATCAGACAGGTGCATAAAGGGACAAAGAAACACCTTCAAGTTTACGTGTAAGCTGTTCAGTTGCCTTTCTTCCATTTCGTTCTCAAATGACCCTAAAGGCATATGTATTTTAAGCCCTTTCCCAAAAATGGGTGGCTTTTACTAGAATGTCTCTGCCACAGTTGCCTAATGTGCAGTAATTGACAAGTTTATACCAAAGCAACCATTTTAACGAAAGAAGAATAACATAGCTTAAATGTGTGCTGAAAATGAGCTTATCTTTCCAACTGGAATTCGATCACATGCATTGTGACCAGAATTTGGATGAGAGTGGAAGGAATATTAGGTATTTATAAGTGGCCCATGCTATCTGTATGAGTTTTTAGCACTACTTTGTGTTAAGGATGTCCTGATCTTGTCCATGAATTTTTAGGTTACTCTAGAAACATATTTTTTTCTACCAGAAGTTTGTTTTAAAGACCAGACAAGTCAGCTTTCGTGTCTTAAATATGTGGTTTTCTCTAGGTTACTATGAAAACTATTATTTGGAGCTGATTCACAAATATGGAGAAAAATCTAAATGCGATGCCTTTGTGTGGGGAAAGGAGCTCAGGGAAAAGTACCACGCTTTGTTCAAGCTGTTACAAGAGATGGATTTCACTGCTCCAGATGGTAATCATATTTTATTTTATTGTTCTTAAATAATCCACAATATATGTCAAGTGTGAGTTAGTATGCTTTGACTTCAGTTCATGTTTTATGCGGTTTTTTTTTTATATCAGCAAACTTAGTAAAGGAGTGTTGTGTGGCTTTTGTGTTGTGCTGCAAATGAAGGATGGCTTATTATGCAGAAGGAAATAGGGATAGTCTTACATTTTTAGTGGTTAGTTACTTTGAGATGGTCTTTTGGATTTTTATTTCCCCTTCCTATTCTACAGTACCTTGTATCTCTAGGAATTTTGATTGTCTGAGTTGAGAATAACATTCAGCATGAGAAATAACAGAATCTATCTCAGTCCCATTAAATTAAGGAGGGGAAATCAATTCCTGATTTTAACTCTTGCGATAACTGTGTGTCTTATGTTTTCATTTTAGTGTCAGAAGATGGAAGTGATACAGTTCTAGAAGTTGGCCGGAGGATATTTGAGAAGGTTACAAAGAATCTGTCCAGTGCCAATGGCCTCAGCAATATGGGCTCCTCTGTCCCTCTCTTGGTGGATTCCAGTTGTTGCAGATACCATAAAGCTTCCTATTTCCTTGCAGTTATATTTGAAACAGGGCTCGGTGTGTCTGTGGATCGTACAAAGGTAGTATATTAAATATGTTGGGTTATGTCTGTGAAATTAATTACCTTTAAAGGCAATTTAGAAATGGGATGAATTTATGATCAATTGAATTAAAAAATGTGAAATGGCCTCCAGATCCAGGCTGTGATTGAAGGGATTCCCCAATACAGCTACTCCTAAATAGCCTGATGGCAGTGAAGCCTTTATGAAGTCACGGTGGTGGGAATCCTCATCCTACTCATCCAGAACAAGGAAACTGATGATTTACTGATACCTAAAAACAGTGGTAAAGTGAACAGCATGGAGCATACTGCTTTTCCCAGTCACTGAGGAGTTAGGATGAGGTAATAACCCTCGAGTCACCCGCAGTCATTTTTAGATGGGTATGAAAAAAGCCTCACATCAGGCAGATCTCCTGAAGCAGAAAGGTTTCATTGCATAGTCAAGAAAGAAGTCCCATTTTGCATTGTGCAAAATGTGTCACTGGGCATGTTATGGTCAAATGATAAATATAAAAATATAAAAAACATTTTCTTTGGGAAAAAACCTGACCATGCTTCAGCTGAGCAACTGCAGAGCATGTGAACTCCTGACCTTTTAGGCAGGTTGCAAATAGCTGAAATGTCTCCCTGTTATTCTATTACAAGGTCGAACAAAGGGAAGGTGTTTATATATCACTGGAAGAGGGCTATGCTGAAATTCCCAACAGATAGTTAGTTCTCTTATAATACTGTAATACAAAACACTCATAAAGAACAGCAGATTTGCCTGATGTGGTTACAGGATACTAAATCAGAAGAACCCTTGAGAGGCCAATCCGAGATTTAAGCTCACTCCAGTTTCTCAAACAAAATAAACCTTAGACAGGAGCCTTTTTTATACCCTAATTATGGAGTGTACCTAGTGCTAATTATGGAGGCTAAGTAATTTCACTGTTGGATCACCTCCAGATAGCGTAGGAAGTAATTTAATATTTAGCGCAGATGGGACACCACTGTTTTTATTACTGTGCAGGTAAAAAATAATAGTAGTGCTGAAAGTGGTTTTGGCAAATGTGTGATAACCTAGACTATTTCTAGCATCAGTCAACATATTTCTCAAGGGAGCTTTGTGCTGAAACATTGTCAGCCACAAGTCCCATCCTTTTAGTCTTGTCAGATCCTTAGGGTAAGATTTTCAGGTGCTGTTTGTTAACTTTCACATTTTTCCACTGAATTCAGTGCCAAAACTCCAGTTGACATCAGTGAGACTAGTTAAGTCACTGCTGAGTATAAAATATGTCAGAGTATAATTAACACTATAATAAAGTGGCATTAAAATTGCTGCACACTTAGTGATGGCAGAATAAGTGCAATTCTTGAAAAGTATTTAGACAGTCTAGCTTTTCTTTCAAATATTTCTCTCTATATATAAAAGACATTTAAACTACTTTAGGGCTTTATATAGCTATGTTTACATGGTATAGCTAGTATATCATCTGCCAGTATGAACACTCTGTTCCCTGTAAATCTCCACCAAAGTGCTAAACTTGTGAGATGTGCAGTGAATTCACTATTGTTTATGTCTGTTGATTTTTGCCAGGGACTGGTGTATAGTTTGGTTGGCGCTCAGGGAGATGAGAGACTTGCTGTGATGAATCTTGGCTATAAACATTACCAAGGCATTAATAACTATCCACTTGATTTGGAGCTGTCGTATGCTTATTACAGTAATATTGCAATAAAGACATCGTTGGATCAACACACTATAAAAGGGGAACAGGTAAAAGAGTTCTAAGTGTACCTGAATTTGTTTTCTGTGCAAATGACTTTTCATGTATTAATTATGTGGCCAGAACGTTTTTGTCGTGATTTACAAATATTAGCTCATCTGATTGACGACTAAATGATCTTTAAAGGTCCTTTCCAACCCAAACCATTCTATGATTGTTACAGTAGGTATCATTACTCTGTCTCTTAGCAAGGGGGAGACCATATCAGTGTTAGGCTCAAATCCTCAAAATTGTCCACATGCCTATTTTTCAGTAAAGTCTAAGTCTTATTCTTGGGCCCTAATTCCTCACTCAGATATTTTTAATTGTAAATATAATTGGATGTGTTTATTAAGCAACTGATCTTCTGTTCCCATAGCCAAACATCATGAAGTTCCTGCAAAAGATGAATTGTCCTCTCCATATTTACACCTTTTATATAATCAAATGTAAAGATTTGGCTATTAAATAGCAATCTGATGAGGAAAAGTTACAGTAAAACAATTTTAGAATGAGCTGCTAAACAGGAGGTAACACAATTTTATCTGTAAAGAATACTCAAGGTAGGCCAGTACTAGAATCCTGGCTTATCAGAAAGAATTATTATTGTACAAAAAATAGAGAGATTTTGATTCCTGACAAACTAAAAATCAGCAGATGGCCACCTTGATAAGAGTGCTGTAGGGCAGGTCTTTATCAAGCTTCCTGCCAGACTTTTTTATCTTTTAAGAGAGATCTGTATGGAAACTAAAAAGCCTTAAAAGGCTTAAAAGCATTTATTTGCCATTATTAAGTGCCTTTAAAAACTACAAAGGAGAGGTGTTGTTTTGTTTGGTTTGGTTTTTTTTCAGTTGTTGACATCTTTGCATATCTTACCAGTGTAGAATGCACTTACAGTTTTGTTCTGTATCAAAGCAGTAAATGTTTTTTACACTGGAGGTAAGGATGTTTCTTAATGCACTGGCCAGCAGAGGGGTGGTGAGAATTTAAAACCCAGAACTAATCCTGAATTTTTAGGGATAAACAGGCAACGGGCAACATTTTCATTTTGGCAGCAGGTGTATAAATTCATTGTGTAATTTTTTTGTTGTTGTTGTTGTTGTTCAACTACAATTCAGGCATTTGTTGAAACTATAAGGCTGATGGATGATGAACTGCTAAAAGCTCAAACAAAAGAAGATGGTGATGTCTTTATGTGGTTAAAACATGAAGCAACAAGAGGAAATGCAGCTGCACAGGTATAAAGTAATGCATTTCCCCTTTCTTGGTTTTATACACATCATGTATGTACATCTGTAGACCATGCAGGAAAGCTGCGGAGGAGAATGAAGCAGACAGATGTTTTCTCTTTCTGCCCAGAATTTCTTCTCTTTTTTTATGAGCTCGAACTATTTTATTTCGCGTGTTTCTGTCTGATAATATCCAGTGACCGTGCAAGAAGCTGTAACAATGATGCTAGGCAAAAGGGAAGAGTTATCAAGACTTAGCAACCTCCTCCTCTGATCATTTTCTCTGGGTTCATGTTTGACATGGTGCAGTTGCTGCAGATCTGAGACCAGCAGCAGTATGTTGTAATACTGAGGCATTTGCATGCATCAGATCTGCCTTTATCGCTTACCTCTGCACTTAAATCAAGACAGAGTTTCATGGTACTGACAGCTGTGAAAAATAACCCTGCTGTAGATTTAATATCAGTACATTTCACCACTGGGAATATTCCTTATAACCAATTGTTCTCAAACTGTTGAGGACATGAAACCAGTTTATTCACATATTTAAAATCCCTTTAAGCCTGCAAAAGTCTGCTCCTGCAATTCCAGTTTCAATACTAGCATTTATAAGAGTAGTGATTATGTTTTTTTCTTTTAGCAACGATTGGCTCAGATGCTGTTTTGGGGCCAACAAGGAGTGGCAAAAAATCCTGAAGCTGCAATAGAATGGTATGCAAAGGGTGCGATGCAAACAGAAGATCCAGTGTTAATATATGATTATGCCATTGTGTTATTTAAGGTAAGTCATGTTTCATACTTTCACTTAAAAAAAAAATCGTTCCTATGATATGGATGTTTGTAAGTTACCTGCAGTGACGCACTGTGAGAGTGGGTACAAGTGCTTTTAGATTTACTTTGAAAGTCAATCAATAGTTACGACGCTAATGTTGATTTTTGCCAGATATGCACAAAAAATTTTAAGAAGAGCAAATTAAAAGCAGTTTAGTCACTTTGTTCCTAGCCAGGTTTAGGATCAAAATACCAACTAAATTGTGGATCCTAATTTTTCCTAATGGCTTCTCATCTCAAAAAATCTAGCCAGCTAGTAGGCATAGGCCTTGGTGTAGAGATGTAGGTCAAAGTTCAAGCCTTTCTTAGAATGCCCTTTATTAGATTTCTGGGAAGTTGCTTTTGAATAGGAATTAATAGTCTCTGCATGCAGTTAGTTTTTTCCTGCTAGAGCAGTAGACAGCAGAGGCTAAACTCAGGCATAACCCCACCTGAGTCAAATAAGTTGTATCAGCTAAGTGGTGTCACCTGTAAGACATTCAACAGTACTAAAGGTTAGAGATAGTAGTGAAGAACTGTTAGGCCTTCATTCCTTTGACAGTGGCTGTTATCTACAAAATGCTTTCTCAAGTTTTGCTTGTGTTAATTTTGAGCACCCATAGTCTGTTTGACCCATGTCTGGAATTAATTTATATGGACAACATCAGAATAGCATCTACGTGTTTCCTCTGGAGACACTCCTTTTTCAGGAAAGCTGAGAGCTCGTACTCACTGCCAATGAAAAATCTGTGTACCTTTGAATGCTATTCATTCTTCCTCAGTTGCTGAAAATTTAAAAATATGAAAATTATCATATTATTTATCCATAAAAATCACTTGGATCAATTAGTGAAATAATTTTTCCTAGACTGAATCACTGAAGTATTGTAAAGCTGTAAATGGAGGATAAGCACAAAGCTGGTTTTCTTTTGTTCTAGCCGTTTAAAGCTGAATAACACCTAGTAAATAATAGTATCAATGTTAAAATGCATTTTGAATATGTATGTTTGAATTTTCATCAGCCTGTATTTCTAAACAATGATTGTTTCACGTATCCATTTCCTAGGGCCAAGGTGTGAAAAAGAATACAAAACTTGCTTTGGAATTGATGAAGAAAGCAGCAGCCAAGGTAAAATGTAATAAATATTTTATTGTATAAGTCCTATACCAGGTGCTAATAATAATGAACTCTAATTTATATAAAATGCATATTATCATAATTAGGTGTAAATACTAGTTGCTTTTGCTGGTGTCTTTACCATGAATGCTCAAAACCCTGTTTCCCCATATTGGGAGACTAGACCACTCAAAATCAGCCAAAATTTCTATGGAAGAAGAGGAATTTTCTTTACTCACATCTTTTAGAACCTGATGATAGTTAGGTGACTTACAGAGTGAATAGCTGATCCAGGAATATGCTTTTGCCTCATGTTCCCAAGCATTCTCTTCTAGACCACACTAGCTATGTTTTTTCATAGGAGTGCCTACCAGGCTTGAGCTTTTGACATGACGATCTCTCCAGAGTCAGATGTAGATAACTGCTGTCTTTGAACATCCATGCCAGCAGGCTTTGCTATAATAGCAGAACACCTTTATGTTGTAACGTGCATGAAAAAGAGTAAAGACCGAGGTCTGGATTGTACTTCTGCAGTCTGCATCGAGTGATGGTGCATTCCTGCAGCACAAGAGCTGAATGCAGAAGAGTGGTGGCTTCCCTGAGCAGTGGTGGTTTGTGGCCAGTTCTCTCTGCTTAGAGTTGGGACTCCTCCAGGGGATGCTGGTGACTGGGAAGAGAATGTATGTTCTCTGTCTGGCCAGCTCTTCTCTACTTCAGGGAGAAGACCTGGATGTCCCAAAGCCTTCTGGTTTTTTTATAGCAGGGGGGAAACATTTTATAGCAGGGGGAAACATTGACCGGCACCACAGAGAAGAGGAGCTTCACTCCATTTAATGATCTAGTACAGTCAGATTACCCAGGCCATGATCTGGCCCTTAGTATAAAAATAAAAGAGTACCTAGACCTTGAGTATCTTCCTAGCTCTAGGACCAGAACTAGTTAAATTACTGACAATGACAATAGGACTTCGCTGCTGACCACCATCAGAAAAGAATCGTGCTGGTTCTATCACTTCTTTGAAACAGGAGAGATTACCTGCCTGTTTGGGAAGGCTTGAATAGACTGAGTGGTTTTCACAGTGTGATCAATATTCCCTGGATTCGGGATCTGAGGAACAGATTCCAGGAAACATCCTAGAGACAGCAATTTCCTTACTCTCCTTGAACCCAGATACTTTTTTTTTTGTGCTCCAGTGCACATTTTCTGTACAAAAATAACACCATAATTATTGAAAAGTTTAACTGCTTTTGCATTTTAATGGTTAAGCTAGTAACATTGTTCAAATCTGAAAGGAAAAGGAATCCTTACAGGCCAGAGGCCCTTTGAAAGCGCCAGTAGTATGGAGTTCTTTCTACAGAGATTACAGGAGGAGACTATGCAGTGTAGAAGCCATCAGTAGCAAGCAAATAACTTGTATTTGTGCACAGAGGTTTTTTTAGGTAGCTTTTACCTTATGTCACTGTTCTGGCATGGCTGCTATTAAACATACATTATAAAATAAGAGTAAATGGTACGTTCATGTTTATTTGAGTGATTTGAACTGCTGCCATACTTGCAGCCACCATATGATCTACCCAGTTTATGCAAGGAGACAGTGACTCATTGCAAACAAAATAAAAACTGTCCCAGGAAGATCTCTTGATCCATAATTATTGATGCAAAGATGCAACTTAGCAATAGCACGTAACACTGTCTTAAGCAGATCTGTATGCTGTTGGTCAAATATATTTGGAAAACAGCATCATGAAGTTCTATGTTCATTGCTTTCTATTTATTCTTAGATAAATGTTCTAGTTTAAAAGAAGTGGGATTTTTTGATTGCTAATCCTGTCAACCAGATTCTGGGAGTTCACAAGAACAGGTGTCCTGTTCTGGCTTTTCAGAGGAAATAGGTGAAAAATAGTCAGTTTCTTCTTGTCAACAAGTATAAATCTGAATGCAGACACGGCTGAGACTATATAATAAGATGACACTGTAGTCATTCCTTGCTCTATATATGAGGCCACAAATCAAAATAGCATGAAAAAAGCCAACGAACCTTTTTATCCCTTAGTCCCAGATCAGTAGTAATCCTGGCTGGATTCTTGGGCCAGGGGTCAAGATAGGCAAGGAGAACCCAAAACTGAGCAGCAGGTTGGAATTGCAAAGTGACCCAAAGCAGAACCAAACTTGTGACCTGGGACTGCTCTTCTCCTTCCTCAGGGCTTGCCCCAGGCAGTGAATGGATTGGGATGGTATTACCACAATTTTAAAAGAGACTACAGAAAAGCAGCCGAACACTGGTTAATTGCTGAAGAATTGGGAAATCCAGATGCATCGTACAATCTTGGTGTCCTTTATTTAGATGGGATTTACCCTGGAGTACCTGATAGAAATCAAGTGAGTAAATATTTAATAGTACTTTTTCTTACATATGGGCCCAGTTTAGAATTTTTTGCTTCATTCTGGACGCTGCTGTGTTCACTGTGAGTCAGATTTGGTACCTTTTATCACAAAGAAGGGTGTTACTGGGGAATTCAGTTAGATTGCTTAGAGATACATGTTACTCAAATATCTCGGTCATACTTGTGTGCATGTGTTTGTGTTCCTTTACTTTAGAAACAAAGCAGGTGCAGATTTAGCTTCAGGGACTTCCTTTGCTCTCCTCCTTCCAGTGACACCAGCCAGGACATGGTGTACTCTCACATCGTGTGATCGTTTTGGTTTCTCTCAGCTTTAGATTGGAAAGGATACAGGGAAAGGATGCTTTCCACAACAGACAAAAGCAGCAGAACCTTGTTCCTGAACTTGTAATCAGCTATGCTACATTCACATAGCTTCTGTGAACCTCAGAACTGCAGTAAAACACCTTCAAGCCAGAATTCCTTATGTAACTGTTGAACATAGTCCCGATACACTGCACTATTTTGATTTGTCTTTCTGTGACACGGTCCATTTATTTAATTTTGTATCTGTCAGTAAGAAAAATGATTTTTGCTAAATATAAATGGTCCGCTTTGGTTATATTTCTTTTAATTAACTCTGCAAAAAAGTGTTCTGTGTAAGTAGTTCATGACTGACAGCACCAATAGTGAGATTGGGTGTAATAAATGCAAGCAGACCTTGTGCTCAGAGCTAGAAGATATTTCTGATGTGGCCTTTGAGTTCTGGAATCTGGACATACTCCAGCCAGCGAGCATTTCTGCTGCCGATAGCAGCAGTGCTGACCAACATGGGCATTTGACAAACATGTTTTCCTTCCCTGTGGACCAAAACACACATTTTGGAGTGGACTGATTTTAAGAGTACACCTAAAAATGCCCAGGTTTCCTTATTCACCCAAGCCATGGGAAAGAAGTACTTTGTTATGCCTGTGTTGGATGCTCTGAAGTCCATGCTCACTCCCAGAAGACATACATCGATGGTTAAAAATTTCACAAAATAAATAATTTCAGGCTGTATGCTGCTTTGGTTGACATTACAGATTATTGTTTCTGAGTATAAATCATGGAGAGTCACATTGCCCTCCTGCTTCTGCAGCCCCGGCTCTGCCTGCTCAGCCTCTGTTTTCTGGGCAGTTTTCAGAGGCTCGAGCACGGTGGTTGTGCAAGGCTGGACACATAGAGCGTCACCGCTGCTCCCAGCCTTCACTTGGGCATCACCGGTGTAAAAGCTCCGTTCCGTATCTCTTCTCCGGGGTCCCTTATTAATCTTCCTACTAATGAATAATTAATTTTACTTTTGTCAGTGCACACAAGATTTGTATGCTACCAGGTGTTAGTTACACAATTAGACACTTTTCTATTTGACATTCAGTGTATTACCAGAATTTAGGTTTTTTAAAACCTTTTTCCAGCCTAAACTATTAAAAAGTTAGAAAAAAGGAATTCGGTTCACCTAAGTACATTAAAAGTAGTTAAACTGGCTTGCCCTCATTAGCCAATTGCCTCTTTTAATTCATCTGATGATGCGAGTCCCAGGAAACAAAACTCAATAAACATTAGTAATGCAGAGTTGCTAATTGTGTCTTGTTTTTTCATAGACAGTTGCTGCTCAGTATTTCTATAAAGCTGCCCAAGGAGGACATATAGAAGGCACTTTAAGATGTTCTCTGTACTACATCACAGGAAATATGGAAGACTTCCCTAGAGATCCAGAAAAAGCTGTAATGTAAGGAATTAAACCATTTGTTAAAGGAGAATGTATTTCTGGTGGGATTATTTCAATTATCGGTGATTTTTTTAAAGTCCATAGTCTAAATATCTTGTACTTCATGGTGCTTACCTCTTCAACAAAAGGTTATTCTGCGATAAAGTTTGATCCATGTGAATCTGTGCATTATTTAAATGACCGGTAGATTTTGAGAGATGTTGGGTGCTTTTAGTACTTTTTTTCTGGAACAACTTGGAGAGTTTGTTTCTAACAAAGCCATGCTTATTTGATTTTCAAGAAATATCATGCTCCTAATATGGTATAACTGGTATTTTGCATCCAGAAAAAGACAGATAATTAGTTACAGCACTTATTAACTTATGTTTGAAAAGCCAAGAAAAAAACATAGGATGTCTCTGAAATGCTCGTGGAGATGAATGGACAAAATGTTCTCATTCAGTCAACAGCTACAATACTGATGTAGCACTTACTGTGAAATCCCATAGTTTGCCTTATGGACAAAGTCAGAAGGGGATCCCTTATCCTTTTGTGTCCTTATAGTCGATGTGAGTTGGGATAACATTACTGGAGCACAACTGTTCATTTTTTATTGTTTTTTCTTTCCTACAGCTGGGCAAAACACATTGCAGAGAGGAACGGCTACTTAGGTCATGTCATCAGAAAAGCTCTCAATGCTTATCTGGAACTTTCATGGTATGTTTGTTTTGTTCTCTTCAAGTTCACTTTCTGTTTTTCATTTAATTCATCGCATGATAAAATAATTAACATTGCGTCGTCACCTCAAAAAAACGCAAATAGCAGCACCACTGAAATCAGTAGCAAAACACCCATTGGCATAAAGGGAAGGAAGAGTTGACCCAAATCATAATTCAACAGTTCTGACAGAATCAAGTGAAAAAGAGGAAATCGGGTGAAATAGGGTTGTGTCTGCTGTCTGTGATTTTCATCCATTAGTACTGTAGTGTGTAATGTGCACTGAATTAATCAGAAAAATGCTTTCATTTTTAATATTCCCTCCATTCCAAAAATCTTTGTTTTCTCTTTTCTGTATAATTCTACATCATGAAAACTCAGGCTGTTAGATTAGATTTGTTCTTTTTTTTGTATATAATAAATATTATCTTTTCTGTAAAGTATAATAGGAGGACACAATATCCTGTGAGCCAACCAGGAGGTTTCAAAATAGCCTGCAGGTTAATGCTCCATTTTTCAGTGGCCTGTAGGCATGAGCATCAGATGCTGTGCGTGCAGGCATCAGACTGTCACACGTGATTAAGAAAATGGCTCGTTTAGTGCTGCAGCCTCCCCCTACTAGTACTTAATTAGGCTTCAGGCTTCGGAGGTCTACGATGAACTGTCAGTGGACTGTTCTGGAGTAACCCATTCCTAGAAGTAGTTGAATTGCCCTTTGAGACTGAAGGATCAGAAGAACTAGCTTCCCAGCTTAGATATCCTGAATTCCCTCTGTGGTGCCAGGTCTCCGTTGTCCCGGTCGTTTTTACAGGACAAGTGCAAGGAAGAATTTGTAATCTTGCAGAAGCAGTTGGGAAACAGGAGGTTACACCTGCTGATTCTGTAGAGGCAACTGTTTCCACAATTTCATTTAAAGTTTCTTTGCTTAAGCACCTGCTTTTGAAGCCAAATGTGTATTTAACCATATTTGCTTCCAGTTAAACAAACCATTGAACCCTCAAACTTGCCATGGTTTTAGCTTTGTGTTGTGGAGAAAAATCACTGGAAGCATGACCCTTTAATAGGAAGAAAGTGCACCAAGTGTTTTATCTTGTAATTTTAAAACCAAGCACAAGATTTTAAAGGCTTTGAATGCTTAGTCTTCGTAATATTGAGTAGGTGAGTGACAGAGAACATGAAAGAGATGCTCTGCCCTGGAATCATGAGCAGTGCTGTACCACTGTACTGCAATACCAACTCCTCTACTGCAAATGCAGAATTAGCTTTTATTATTTGCTTTACAGTCAGCGAGGTGCATGGAGTCCATACAGGGACTGAGACTGCTACTTTATTCACACATTCAAATATAATAAGAGACAATACCTGTTCCAAAGAGCCCATAGTCTAAAAAGAAAAGACAAGTCATAGAAGTAAAAGGGTAAAGCATACCAAAGAAGTACTCAGATGGATGTTTGACACATACATGCACAGCTAAGTTAATTACAGATTTTTTTGAAGTGGAGGAGGTAAGAGTGTTTTAAAAGTGTTTTATCTGAAACACTTAAAGACATAATTGGGCTTAATATCAATTCAACTTTATTATCAGTCTTGTGGTTAGAGTAAATGCACACTGGAACTAATCTAGCTTCAATGCAAGAGAGAAAAACCCTGCAAATTCTTGAGATCCAGCATGGCTTGTTCAACTCAGCATTACCGGTAGATGTAGCTGTTGCTCACTAATTTGTTTTATCTAATGTTAGGGATGAAGCTCTGCTGCATTACGTTTTAGCAGCTGAAACTGGGATTGAAGTATCACAGTCAAATTTAGCACACATCTGTGAAGAAAGACCAGTAAGTAAATGTATTCACTGCTCATTATCCCGAAAAGAACACTTGTTAATAATAATGTGATCCTAATCTCTTATCTATGATAAGAATGGATTTATTTTCTTTCCAGGACCTAGCAAGGAAATACCTAGCAACTGATTGTGTTTGGAGATACTACAATTTCTCTGTTTCTCAAGTCAATGCGCCCTCATTTGGTATGCATAAGGAATTCTTTCTGAATTTTAATTTCACTTTTTTTTTAAATTTCAAGAACTATGTTTGTTATAAGTTCTATGTGAGTAAGCAAGGTAAGGGAAGAGTAATCCCTGCTTATCATACATTTCCCTTTTAGAGTTTTGATTGGAATATCAGGGGGAAAAAAGGTATTTTAAGTGTTGTGTTTCAGCACAGCTTTTCTGAGAATTTCTTTTTTATGGCATAAAATATATAAAATTTGAATAAAATAAAAAATCTAAGGCCTGAGTAGGGACTAGATTATTTCGGAGCCTGAGCAATTGACTCAAGGTTTAAGAAAAATAGCAGTAAACTTTAGGGGCTCACGCTGTCTAGTTTATCAAAGAGAAAATCCAAAAGCAAATTTACTTCATGTCATAATTGAGTCATGAGAAGCTAATGAAGGCTAAAGGATTCCTTATCTAATTTATTATGAGCTTTTCTGTTAGGGTACAGAGTTTTTCAATATTGGCAAAGCTTACCTTGGAGTACTAAAGGATTCTCTGTTTAAAAAAAAAAGTCTTTCTGGAAGAGAAGGTTTATCTACATATGAGTTACATTCCTCTGGCCTTATATTTTACTACATCTTTGGCTTTAGTAACTAAGTCACTTTGGTGTCTTTGAAAGAGTTATTCAGTATTTGAAAACGTTGATCCAGTTGTGTCACAGGAAGGTTTAATTGCTTTTTAATAGGCACGTGGAAGAGTGACATGTAAAAATAATTCAAGCTATTAATTTAAATACACAGCAGCGTGGCAGCTGAATACCACATGGACACAGCCTGAAGCCACAGGAGCTGGCAAACTTGTCAGCTTTCCTGGGGAGTCTGTAGATGCCTTAGCAAGGTGCAGTTTGTATGTCACGCTGACAGATCCACTGGTACAATGTTAGGTTAGAGAAGCTTCTCAAGGTCACACTCATGGTGTGAGACTGTGATTCCATTCAAGTAAAGGAGGGAAGACTTGCTGGCTTCAACAGGGAAAGGGTTTTATTACTCTTCCTCACATGAGTAGCATGAGGGGAGTTTTGTCTCAGACACCTCTCTGCAGTAGTGAAGGATCAAATCCCCAGCGTAGGGCCAGGGACGGAGTCCAACCCTGGCAGCAGATGTTCCCAGGGCTACATTACCAGTGCAGGGCAGGGTGAGCTTGAGGCCACTGCCTGTTGCGGGACTGTTCTCCAGGCCAGGCTGGAATGACGCAGCTGGCGTGGTTGAGGGGAAGTCTCTTCTTGGTGACCCCCTGCATCCTTCATGCCCTTCCTCGCTGCATCTGTCCCAGCTGCTCCACCTAGTCTTTCTGCTGTTGGGTCAGTGACTGAATTGCTTCCTGGAAGGGCTCTGCTATAGCCCACTGTAAAAACAGGTGGGATTTCTCGGTAGCTGTCTTAAACACACAAGGTGAGATGTAGAAGTGTTTGAAACCGTTTGGAGAAAGGTTAAATAAGTGTGGATATTGTGCAGACATATTCTTGTCTGGATCAATGCCCACTCTGTTGACACATTTCATTACTGTGCAATATCAGAGAAAGATGTTTGTAAAATACTTGCTGGGCTTTGCTTCCTTCTAGACCAGGAAAATTTTATATTTATCATTGTCCTGGGTTGGATTTGAAACTAATGAAATTATCATCAGCAAAGTTCTGTAACTTTTGGGATGGGTTCAGCCACCATAGTGAGAGTTACAGAACAAGCACTTAGCTCGTTTTTAAGTCTCATCAAGTTAAGTAGGCTTGAATAATAAGGCCACAGGTTGCCCAAAGACAGGTTCAGCAAGTGAAGAAGGAAAACAATATTAAAGTCTCTAAGTCTTAGTTTTTGTAAAAGTAGCAACATCATTCACTAAAGTCATTAAAAAGAAACCATGAGAAACTTCATCCAGGATATTTTCAGTAGTCAATCTGATGTAAAGGATCCACAGAGACAACCAGAGAGAGAATACCCCTTCTTTTTTTTTAATATGCTGCTTTAAATAGAATTACCATGAACTTCTCCATCACATAATAGTTGGTTAATTCTACCTCTACAAATACTCTAAATGATCTGCTACTGGTTTCTTCCACAGCATATTTGAAGATGGGTGATTTCTACTACTATGGTTACCAGAACCAGTCTAAAGACCTGGAGCTCTCAATGCGGATGTACGCACAAGCTGCATTAGAGGGAGATTCACAGGTGGGCCGGCAGTTGTAATGTATTGATAAAAAACCGTCAGTGTAGAACAATCTGAAGATTGTCATGAGACTGGTTATTCTGCTTAGCTGTATCTGTGCACTGAAGAGACCTGATAGAATAAGTTATAATTATTTCAAAATACCGTGTTGCTGTTTCATTATAATAGAAGGTAAACCTACCATAGATGGACGGTCTTAGACTCTTTTGAAAGCTGAAGGTGAATGGCCTGATTGAGTGCTACCCTACCTTGACACAACTGATTCTGTTGTCACCTTGGTATTTTTGCTCCTGCAAGGGGAAGAACTCCTGCTGAGTTTTATTCCAGTCCTCTCCTCTGCTATTTTAGGAAATAAACAAGAAGACTGTTCCATTTCCCTCGGTATATTGAGTGAATCCTAGGGTGAATTTTGTTCACCAACTAAAGCTTCATCTTAAAATGTTTTATAATGTTACATTACCGAAGACATGCAGTGTTTCAATAATGAGCATCCTGCCCTCAAACCCTCCCGAAGCATCCTAGGTGCAACATTTGGTGCTTCTTGTCCTTATGACAACATCCCCAGACAGTATCTTGTATGTGAATTCATTAGAGGTAGCATAGTTGGCTTCTGTTTTGAGGATATTGGGACAAAACGTTACTGCTAAACTAGCAAAGAAGGGAGTCATGGACAATTACTTACAAGTATGAAAGCCAAACTGATGTGGAATCCTGTAATAAGTCTCCTGTGTATTCATCTTCATGCCTCTGAAAAGACATAGGGATGCCTGACTTGTCAAAACTGTAAGATTAAGGATTTAAATCGTGTGGAGCAGATTTCTGCTCTCAGTTTCACTATTCACATTGCTATTAATCTAAACGGTAATGGAACAAGAATTCATTTCCTTTCGGTGTATATTTCCCTAGAAGATAAAAGATTACAGTGTGATATGGTGGCTGTGTTTAAAGAGCAACTGAAAAGGAGAAGGCTCAGATCTCTCTCCAGGTGGTTTCTGAGAAAATGGTGTCAGAACAAATAAGCACTAATTCTTTTGCATTTTTGGTATTTACCTGGATATATTATTAAGAGATAAGGTTCTTGTAATTATTCAGTGAAGATCACATTGTACTAAATCAATTTATAGAAGACAGTTACAATTACTTAGATAATTGATGCTTACCTCAGACTGTAAATATGTATGTGAAAATTTATTGGTTAAAAAGCATGTACAATTTTTTATTGTTAGGGTTTCTTTAATTTGGCCCTTGTCATAGAGGAGGGCAACTCCATACCTTCCTACATTCTGGATCACTTGGAAATTGATCAGGCGTTGCATTCGAGTAATACTTCACTTCTTCAGGAACTTTATTACAGGTGAGTCTTTTTTTCCCCTTAATCAGCATCTTGTGTTTTTCCATGTGAGTAGCATTTATTCTGGAAAACAGCAACTCCTGTAATTATTAACTTTGTTCACTTGTAGGATTTAAGGCAGGTTAAGGTCGATATGCTTGAAATGCTTAAACTGCCTAAATATATTTCAGTTTATGCCTGTTTTAAGATACCCCATTATGTGTGGTTGCCTGAAATAGCCGGGATCCAGGTGATCTCTTCCAATTCCGTATATTTAGGTTTCTAAGTTAGGCACTGACAATTTGTAAAATGTCCAAAACAATCTTTTAATGATAAATATAGCATAATTTTAATGTGCAATTTAAAAGTATGTAATTGGGATAATAGCAGTCCCTACTCTTTATTCTGCAAAGATGTTCCAGCCTGTTACTGCTCACACTGTGCCCCCCATCCTGGCACAGATGTTGTGACACAGAATATTAGATATGGGAGAAGGTCACAGGTCTGCTGTCTGCACTGTTCGTGCACAAACCACCAGGAGACCTCTGGTTCTGGTGCAGAATTTACATTTCCTTCACCTGGGTCAAGCAACATGTGTTGAAAACACAGTGGGAATGTGAAGCTTACATAATATTTGATGGATTTTTGGAATTTCCTTTTGGGTATTTAAATAAGGGGGAATTGATAGTTAATACATGAGGCTGTGAACCAAGAATGAGTGTTGTGTGACCCAAAAAAAAAATTGCGATGATACCAACATTAAAACCTCATTTGCCAATTCACCAACAGCTGACTGAAATTGTTCTTCACTGCAGTTAGCCTGAATTTGTACCCTAAATTATGTCCACTCCACATGAAATTACCGGTTAGATACCTAGGGCTTCTGGACCAGCTGGTCCATCTGGGACTGTGAGCTTGAGTCTGAAGTCTGCCTTCACTTAGGCTGAATCTGTCTGCTTTGCAGTGAGAATAACTCCAGGATGTCAGCGCTGCAGGTGTTTCCCGTCATCATATGCTCTTGTCTAGAGAGGCACACCCCCACCCACCTCCTCCTCAGCTTGGTAGAAAAGAGTCAGTCGTAGCTTCAAATAGGTACCTGTGACATCCCTGTCTGAACTCCCCTAGTTGGTGAAGTCCTAACTGATGGAACAACGCAGCAGCTTAGCTCACCCCACAGCAGATACCTCATAGCTAGTCAGCTAAAGCGCTCTTTAGGCTCTGACTGCATTATGTAGTACCCCGTTGTCTCTAAAGGCAGTTCAGGCATCAGTCTCCTGCACAGGCAACTAGATGTTGTATGTCTAATCTTGCATCACATCCTGCTGCTGTTGACTCACAGGAGTTAAAAGAAGTTATCTTGGGTATGACCTTGTACTGTGACTGCTTGGCAAGGGTAGCCTGGATGCTTAGGCCCATTATTGACTAATAAGAAAATAAAAATATACCCCTAGAGGGTATATTCTCTGCTCAAAGGTGTTAATCTGGTATTTCTGTGAATTTTTACTTCACCATCTGTGAGATAGTGATGATAATATCTGCTTGTTTTTCTGGATTACTGAGGTTTGCTGCAAACCCACTGGAGATTGCCAGCTGACAGATACCACAAAATTGTAGAGGACTAACTAGTTGTTTTAATCTTCTTATTGTAGGTGCTGGAATAGTAGTAGCCAAGAATCAATTAGTCCATGCTCATTAGCATTGCTTTATTTTTACACGAGAGTTTTCTGGAACAATATTTTACAATCTACTCTGGTATGTATTGTTCTTTTGGTGTATGCACAGTTCATTCAGAGCACTACCTTGGCTTTGCACTGCTCTAATATATGTTTTTAAACTTACTGTCACAGATTTACTTCATGGGAACCTTTCTTTTATCGATTCTGGTTGCATTTGCAGTGCAGTATTTTCAGACTTTTTCTGGTAAGTATTTGTTATAGTAAAACTGAAGAACAGAGTGATCTTTTTATTTCAGTAAAAACTTGAGCGGGAATTCTAGATTGGGTGGAGCTACCTCTGAACAGCAACTTATTTGACACACAATTCATTTTTTGATTATTGAAAAGGTGTGGATGATGCGAGGCAGAAGTTTAAACCTGTTCATTTCCAGAGAATTTCCCTTGATAAAAGGAAATTCTTAATAAAAACATTAGTTGCAAGAGATTGTGACTGGAAATAAGACATTATTTCCCATGTCTCAACATGCAGTGTTGTTAGAGTAATTATATGATTTTGTATGTTGTCTCCAAAATATGTGATGAGACTTGTGTCCCCTGTTTCACAGGACTAGACCTGTTCAGATACAAAGTGGGAGAAAAAATGAAGTTCAGAGAGCTGGGACATTGGAGTAATTTAGGAGAAGGCAGTTCAGCCTCTTCAGACCAGTAACAGAATCAGTAAATATATTTAATGAGCACTTGCAGACTCCTCCTGTCCTAAACGAGAAAAGTTTGCTGTATATTCTGTGCTCTGATGGGACAAAGAGTATTAAGGGACAGAAAACCAAATGCCAGACTTCGGTGTCTTAAAACCCCCATTATTTTCTCACCATATTTAAGGAAATATCAAATACAAAACTACATTGCTCAAGAAAGGGGAAAATAGACCCTGTAATCACCTGCAAAAGTAGTGAGTCATCATTTAAAAAGCATTGCCAGCTTCAGCCAAGTGTTACACTTTAAATTCCAAGACAGGATCTTGATCAGGAAGTTGCAAAATTAATATCACCAGTTACAAAAAGAGTTTCTTCCACTAAATAAATTTTCTTATGTTGTAGTTTAACCCCAGTAGGCAGCTGAAGCCTATGTCAGAAGATACTGTTTTCTGACATATTTCTGTAATAAAATACAGAAAAAATTTCCATGTTGACAACCCACACCTATAAAGGAATAGTATTTTAAAAAACCCACATTGTATTTAATATATGTTGCTGTGAATAATATGCTGACTATGGAAATAATTCTGAAGCTCTGCTTTCCTTTCTTACTAGTTATAATTGATGTAACTTGGGATTCATACTACATATGTACAAAGTATATAGTTAAAGTCACAGGTATTCTTTCAATATTTCATAACTTTTGAGTATTATCTTAATATTGTGATTTTATATTGACATAATATTTAAATATTGATGAACAGACTTCGTAGACACAGTAGGGTCTCTTAATTTTTTTTTTTCCCCACATTTTTCCAAAGCCCATAATTCTCCTGGAACAAGATCAGAACCATTGTCAGATGAGTCTTCTTCCTCGGGGAACAGCAGTGAGGATGCTGCTGCACTAGTACAGCAAGATGAATCTACTTTTTCAAACGATTTAGCACAGCAGGATTCAAACCCACAGAATCCTCTTGTTACAAACTGAAGTCTTTTTCTTAAGGTTATCATCCCGTCGGGAATATGGGGTATGAACAACTGCAACTGTAGGAACTGGCAACCAACCCGATTAGCGGCATTAATAATGCAGTCCAACAGCCAAAATCCTAGGGGAATTCACTGAGGTAATTTCTCCACCTCTACAATATATTTAGCAGTCTAAACAGATAATGCAGATTATCTCACTATACCCAACACATGGTCATACTGTGTTTCATTTAAGGACTGGAAGAAAACACGCAAAGTCTTTGCCTAATTGAAGAATGAGCAAACCTCCCACTGGTTTTGATGAAGAGGAAATTCTTCTCATATATCTAATATCTTATTAAATTATCTTTACTGCATTTCAGCTTATTTTACTGATTAAGTTACCAGAGTTTTCCAAGTTGGGAGCATGGAACTGATACGAAAGTGAACCCAGTCACCAGCACTTTCCAGGTTCCATGATACACCCACCAGGACTTCAGTATGCGCAGTGATAACAATACTTTTCTGGCATTTTAAATTCCATCATAACTCCTTGATGTGAAGAGTGTTCTATTTTGAAAGAAAAACGCCAGGAAGATTTGCAATATGATAATAACATAGTAGTTCTGATGCCCAATCCTTCAAAAATGTCAAAGTTTCACGAGTGTCAGCAATTCACAGGGGGACACAACTGTTAATGTTTCCTGCTCTGCCAAAGAAAGTAACTTCCCTAATGAATAAATTAAAAAAAAAAATTAAGTGTGAACAGGCAGTACAAAGTGAATGGACAATTTATTTTTGGATTCTTATATAGATAACATTGGAAAAGATGTATTTTCTACAGTAACTCCTAAAGAACACCTATTTAAATGACAGTTTATTTGGTAAAGGTTAGGTGGGATATATAGATAACAGGTATGGAGTGCCAATGCCTTCTGTGTGATTTAAAGGTGTCCAGTAAGTGGCTCTAGGAAAGGTCTGACCTTTAGAGCACATTTGCATGCACCTTGGCAAATTGATTTAGATGACAGACTACAAATTGGATCAATCTATGCATTAATGAGGGTTAAATCCACTCTCCTTGCACTACATTATTTCTCTTGTAAATAAAAATATTTTTCTAATTCAGCCTGCACATGAAGTATTTTTTTAAATCACCTCTCAGATTAAATTCTCGCATCAAAATATAATGCTCTTGGGAATTTGTAACAGCATTATTTAAGTGTCTATTTTCTTAGCTTCAGATCAGACAAAAAACTTTGCTTGTTTCGAGGAGCATGGCATTCTCACAGCAGATCTGGAATAGATTTTGTTTTTCAATCAAGACATGGGATTTTTCAGTATAAAATGAAGTAATTAAAAGGAGAAAAAAAGCCTTCAAGAGAGATTGTATACATACATTGATATGTATATATAACATATCATCAGGGTATGTTTCTCTTACAGAAAACAGAAGATGTAAAAGTGTTTAGAGAAGAGTTGATACTTTGAGACAGCAGTTCCACTTAGTAAGGGGGAAAAATCCAGATGTTGAAGCTTTTTTTTCCCTCTTCTCACTGCACGTGTAACAGAAAGTGAATTAAATGTGCCACATTACTTTTCTCTCCTCATTTATTTGAGCAAGAACAATGCAAATGGAGCACTTCTTGTTCTTAGTACAGTTGTATATAGAGGCCATGTAACACATTTTGTTGTGCTTTTTATACGTAGCTTGGTATTCCTTTCTCCTAAGTATTTTGAAGTGTTACAAAGGAGCTTCACTTTTACATCCTAAACAGCCGCTGACTTGCAGCGGTTATATGCTTTGTTTTTGGTATCCATTGCAAATGGATCCCCAGCATTTTTTAGTCTGTGTTGAGTTGCAAAACCTTGTGCAGCTAAATTTGATTATATCTAATTCCTTAACACAAATGTATGGATATTTTAAGAATCCTCTCAGCATTGCAATTATCACTTAATAAAAGAAAACAGTGTGCAACAAAACACAGGCACAACATTAGGCACAAAATTACATGTACAGTTAGAACGGTCACAAAAACTCTAACATATGGCAAATCTTGCTTGTAGTAAGCTACACATGTAAGAGGGATTTTACTATGTATGTCATATGTACATAAGTGACAGTTTCTACATAAGGAGTGCTGCTTTTTTTGAAGGCCCTAGCAAAATATTAATCCCAGGGAAGGCTGGTGGTGGTGGCATGACTGCAACCCATGTGTTAACATTTTGGGGTTCTCAGGGCAACAGTGGTTTAGGTTGTGTACATATAGGTCAGAGTCAGGTGTTTGCCGTCAGCATGACTGCATTTTCCTCTCCAAAAGTAAGCCCGTGTTCTCAACTTCAGTAATTAACTAATTTGAGGAGGTTTGCCAGAAATGTCATTTTACATCTGTATTTCAGGAGGCCATTGCTGAAGCTGCAATGTATTTCTTGACGCCAGCAGTTAATAGTTAGGTCTTTGTTTATTGTTCTCTATTACATCAGAATTTCAACCAAAGAATAGTTTAAATATGTTAAGATAAGCAACTCTTCACAATAAACTGGCAATAGTTAAGGCTGAAATAATAGTAGTTACATTATTATCCTTCACTTATTGTGAGATCTAGGAGACTATTATTTGACAACCTAGAGAATCAATTCCTGGAGAGAAAGAGAGGATGGTCAGTTAAGTGAAGCAGCTACATAGTTCTACTACATCTGGAGGAAGAGAGGAAAAAAACAAAACAAAACACAGCCACACCATAGAAAAAAATAAGTGGGCATTCTTGCATCCTTGGGTGGGTGATTTTGCGACCACAGCACGATGCTGCTTCCTGGTCCGTACAGTGATGAACATGACATCCCAATATATAGGCATGAGTGCGTGCTTAAAGTTCAATATTAATACATGTTGCAAAATCATGCCTTACAATCAAAATTTATTCAGTGATAAAAGGGGGAAATTAATTGAAATTAGTCCTGGTACACTGATTATTATCTACCAGTATAAGTGCATCCCCTATTGGGACTTTCGTATTCCCCATTTTGAGCTACAGGAGAAGCATAGACAGAATTTCAAAGCACATGGGAAACATGGATTATCTGTGGAGATTTGTTTTACAGCAGACATGTTGCCTGTGTGAGCTGTCCTCATTAATGGACTATGATATTTAACACTGGCTGTTGACCCTTATCTTGAATGAAACGCAGCACAGAAGGTACAACACAGATCAAATAAGCTTCAGCTGAGGAATTTTACCCACACATCCTTCTCCTCCCTCCCATAAATGCATGAACTACATTAAGAGCTTGGGATGTAGCGAGAGAACAGAAGGAAAAGAAACAGCTGGAATTTTTGAAGAACGAGCCCAAGTGTAAGGAAGCTAAAGAACAACAAGGGAAGTCCACGCACAGAGTAGTTTTCCCTGCTGTTTTTTTAGACTTCTGGGTGACAGGAGCAATTCCTGAATAATCAACAGCATTGTAAATGGAGAAACATCAGTCACCGTGATATAGGTGTGCTGGAAATGCATTGCACCTTGGATATTATGAAAAGACCTAATTCCTGTGCCACAAGGCCAAATTATTATTTACCACAAAAAGAAGTAACATCAAGTCTCTGCCTGAATATGAGGTATCTGTGTTAAAATCACCTGCGTGCAGATTCATGTAAGTGAGCTTCAGAACCAGAAAAAATTGGGCATAATGAGTAACCAAAATGGAGCGGAAAAGATCACTTACATAATTGCAGTACATGCAGGCATTAGATGTATTTGGAAAAACAAAACCAGAACCTAAAAAAACTTGCTCTTGATTAAATATTCTGAAGCATTGAGGTTCCAGACTTAAGTTGTACCAGTGCTCTGTGCCCATTGACTTCAGGGACTTGGGTTGTTTGGCAAGTGCTATCAGACACCCATCCACCTTTGGGCATATTAATAACCCCTTAGAGGAAAACTGGCTGCCACGGATTAATTTATAACTTTGCATTCAGTGGTCTTTCCTCCCTGCCAATGTACTCCTTGACCTTGCTTCAGTTCCTGGTTTGCATATTCAGGTTCCTCTTGTTCTTCCTCATTTGTCCACACTGATTTCTCCTTAATCACTCATCAACCTTCTAGGTATTATAGCTCCTCATAGTCAGCGTTGCTATTTGCTCTTATCAGTTCCACCAGGTGAACAGGAGAAATCACAAGCCCATTAGCAGACTCTAGCACTGTTTTACGATAGTTTGCCGAAGTAGGAGCCAAGATACCTGCACGGCATTTCTATCTGTTCATTATGGTGTGGAGTCAAGGATTTACCCAGCAAGTATCTCTACCTGTGCAAGTCAGAAACAAGTTCCCTGGCTAGATTGTGTTAATAAACTAATGAAGACCAGACACTGCTATCTGGCTGAGAATCCGTTTGCCTCATGTGTTGCTTGTTGGGACCAGTCCTGGTCCATAAAACCCCTGAATGGCAAAAGGCCATTGTCTAGGAAGGTACCATTTGAATGGGCTCAAGTTAGGCCAGGAAGCACGCTGCAAATAGTGGAGATGATCACAAGCCAGTGCCCAAGCATATCCTTTAGGCCTCGTTTAGATTAATTGTGGAAATGAACTGGGACTGCTGGCCTCTCCGATTTAGGCTGTGAGACTCCATTCCACACCCAAGCAAGTGCTCCAAGATCAGTCTTTCTGATGTCACCAGCCTGTCAGTGTGTCCCTTCCAGCAGTCAGAAGGTGGCCAGAGCTGTTCGGAGGGCTTGCTCTACCGGGATCAGTGTGCTCAGCAGGTGTTTGTAGACTACAGGCCAGCCTTTCCAAAACACATCAGTACTGACTGAAATAAGTCAGAAGTCTGCACTCATGCTTTACCTCATTCTGGGAAGACCAAAGCATAGTTTTCCCCTGTGCTCTAGAGAGTTGGTTAATGGCAACATCACTGTCCATGCCTCCTCAGCCCCCACCAGCTCCATCTGCTGCCCTCCCCAGCAGCCAAGGTTTACAGGCTCACATCTGCTCATCAGGGTTACGTTGCCCTTTCAAGCCAGCTCCAGTTACACAGGGACGGCTCTTGCTACTTCATTTTCTAGGCAACCCCAGCATGCTAGTCCCAGAAAACAAGTTAACCAGTGCAATTCAGTTAGTTACAACACCAGTAGTAGAAACACAGGTACACATACTGTAATGAAAACAGCTGGAGTTGTCTACATTAAACACGAGAAATTGTGGAGAATCGGAAATCTTTCCTCAAAGTATTTTTCAATCTTGCTCAGCTGTGTCTGGTGCCAAGCAATAATAAGTTATATATCAAAATCCCCATCAGCCTTCAGAAGCACCAGTAGGCCAATATTTAGGAGTTCATTCACTGACCTAGAAAGCTGCAATAAAATAGAGACACAAATGCAAATATCCATGGCCTAGAGCGATACAGAGCCTAGAGTAACTCTGGCCATGTTCGTCAGATCCCAGCTTGGACTAACAGTACTAAAAGCCATCTCCTACACTTACTAAGAGCATGTGGCTGTTCTTGGAGAGGCCGAAATCCACGCCAGAAACGACAGCCATGCAGAGGGAACTGTGGCAAGTGCAGGCGAGACCTCGGAGGCTCCCGGGGCCGGGGCCCAGCGCCCGTCCGGCAGCACAGGCTGCTCCTGGGGCAAACTCTTCTATCCCGCATGACACCGCAGTGTCGTGCTCGGCAAACATACCCTCTGTGCCTTTCCAGCATTAAAGGGGATAAAAAGCTTTTCTTCCCTATCTTGCGCATCCAGTGAGAATACACAGGAGAGCCTTGGTGCTCAGATACTATCAGCACCACGTGGGTTTGCACAGAGGAACAGCATATGACAGGGTTGGTTACACTGATGGTGATACCAGGGATAGGAAACACTTTGTTCAGCATTTTGAGCAATAAGATAACTATACACCTTTCCAAGGAAGCTTTACTACCCCATGTGCCAATTCAGTTAGCAAGTGGAAAAAGAAATCATAATCAGGCTACCTTCCAAACCCCTGTCTGGTGCCTATTTATACATTGCACCCCAATGCCATTACCCTGTGTATGTTTACATTCTCTTGTGATGCCTTAGATGCTTGTTAAGCGTAAGTGCATAAAATAAAATCCCTCTTTCAGTTGGAATAGTTTTTATGGTCATAAGTCTGCCTAAAAAAACATAATGGGTAAATTTTCCAGGCACACACCCACGCCGCCACTTGTAGATGAAAGCAGAAATTTAGATAACGACCCACCACTTTGTGTACCTGCCTTATATAATTCCAGAGCCGTATGAAATGCTGGGGATGGGAGGCTGGGTATAATAAAGGCCCTTGCTGCAAACACATGAAGATACACACAAATGTTTCTCTCACCAAATCAAGTAAAAGAATTTTCCTTCAAACATTCAAGAGATTGTGCTAGTGTTAAGAACTACCCTCTTAGGACAAAGAGAAGGTCATCTTATAAGATGCAGCTTCTGAAGATACACAATATCAATGCTACTTAAAAGAAGAATGATTCGTCTAAACACTTAGATAGTTGTCTCACCCTTGATCTCCTCCAGACACAAAAACATCATGCCAGAATCACGTGCTTTAAATTGAGGCTAGCTGAAGAAGAAAGACATTTATTTGCCTGTGAATAAGTCGAAGCAAGGGGAAAAGAAGGGAGAAACACACCCCCCAAACCCAACAGTCACTGGAGTCCTTGAGAGCCTTCCACAGCCTTTTACAGTCTCCACTACACTTCTATCAGAGAGAGGGGGAAAAAAAAAAAGCCATTCTCTGAGTCTTTACTATGGTTCTCTGATAAATACAGTGACTTTATTTACAACAGCACACAGGGGCTTAGAATGTTCTGCAAGTCTATGTGTAGCACCAGTCTAGATAGAGTAGTTCGAGGACGATTCTTTGAGGTAGTTCCTTGCACAGGCTGTCCCAGGTGCTATCAGCAAGTTAAACCTCTACATGCTCTTCAGTGCAGAGTTAACTGTCCCTTTTCAGCCAAAAGTACCGGGCAAAGGTCCAGACAGCAATAGCACTTGAACCCTGCTTGCTAGATTGCTATGTCAAGCCACAGGGAGCAGCACAGCGTTTGAACACCCATAATTGCTCTAGGGCATGGCTGGACTGTGATCTGGGGTTCGTACCCTGTACATTTTCCATACTGTTTGCCTAGCCATAGTTTTTGTTCCACCAGTCCCAACATATATCTCAACCACATAAGGCTAGTCCACACCCACACACATTTGTTAGCACAGGTGAATAAGTTGTATATAATAAGGTGTATAAAAATCTATACTGCAAGGCAAATTTATACCTCCATCAGATTAAGAACACCGGGTCACTCTCACAGTGTTCTCCTTCAAGGCTTCTGCTTCCTAGAAGCAAATGTAAGAATGTGTCCTCAGGGTTTGTGTCTTGCCAATAATAAAGTAATGAATTAGATTGGTGTCTTGGACATTTGAGTTCCACATGAAGTGTCGTACAGAGTCAGCAGGAGAGTTTCTGATAGAAATGGGTTATCGTTGCAGAAAAACAGAACTTTATACCATCACACAAATAGAACAGAACTCCAGAGCAGTTCCTCACCATAGAAAGAACTATCACGACTGTCCTTGTGTTTTATCACAGAAAACCAAATTGCTCTGCTAGAGCTGATCGTAAGCATGAGCCTTTACAGGAATCTTTTTCCTATTCAAAAACCATGGCAGAAAGGCCCACAGGCCGTGACAGGTGTGAGTATTCAGGAGCTAAAGGGCTAATTTGGGAGCTGAGCGTCCAACTTCATTAAAAATTAATATTTCTAACAGTTTCTTCCACACAAAGGTAACACTCAGGTAGTTGATTTTTTTATGAATTCAGAATAGTTAAATTTTCAGTCCAAGCCTTTTCCTCCCTTACAAGCTGGAATTTAGACACCTAATTTTTGTTGACATCTGCAGTTATAAGCCCCCAAACCCATTTGAAATACCTGTCCTTATTTTTCCTAATTCACTCTAGTGCTCTTTAAGACTCTGAGAAATAGCAGTAAGGAACTCAAAACTCAGAAATGTTTGTGGTACATCTTTCTGACTTTGATTACAGCTTCTAGTTATTGTAAATGCCAAAAATTGTCATTTGAAGGTGCCCCAGTGCCTAGTGTGTCCAAGAACCTGCTACTCTACTGCTGCATTATATATGTATAAGATGTATACCTAATATACCAATAGGACTGTGTGATTGTGCTACTGTCTTTGTATGAAAAGGCAGATTTGTATTTTTAAAAACAGCTCTGTGGCTGAAGAACTCACCCAGATGAAGCAGCACTCAACAGCCTCTTAGTCCAAGGAGGTTCCTCTCTACATCTGTCACTCCACAGAAAACTGCCATGCCCCCACAAATTATTGGTATGTCAGCCAGAAATGTGAAGATCGCATCAACATCACCTGTATTTGTGCCACAGGAGATGTGAATGGGAGCTTGGCTTCATAATGTGCCTCCATAAGTGTTCCCAGGAGTCGTTTTGTGCTCCAGTGCTGTTCTAACCCAGAGGCAGCATTTCGGGCACTGCTGGTATTTATGAGTGTTTTCTCAGTTGCTACTAGTCCAGTGGAAACCACTAGAGGGCTAAGATTTCTACAGGTGGCCACATGCAGAACTGTCAGCTGGCTGAAGGTGTTGAGGGGCTGTGCAAAGCCTGGCAGCCACTTCACACATGTCCTGAGCAGGATGACTCCCCTCCCTTTGAGGGCTTAGTTTGTTTGGGGGGTTTTTTTGGTTGTTTGGGGCGGAGGGGGGGGCCTTTCTTTACTAGTGATACCTGCTCTGGGACATATGCACCTCATGCACTTCCCAAAAGACTAACAAGAAAAAAAAAAATCAGCCACCACCTGCCCGCTACACCAACAGCTCCTAAATTCAGCAGTCTAAATTCGTATCCCTTTGCTGCTCAGAGCTTTTGAGCCAGCCCTGGGCTGGAGACACCCAGGCTGGCTCACAGTAAGGTCAAGTCTCTGAAGCAATATTGCCACCTCACATCATCATGGAGGTGACAGCCCGTGTACACAGTATTGCCATGTAGTATACAGCCTACGCCACTTGCACCTCCAGTGTTACCTACCTGTCACCAGGCTGGAGCATCTCAGCATCACGTTGCACTAAGCCTCACCTCGTTATCCTCTCAAACGGCTTCCCATGCCACATGGTGCTTCCTCTCAGCTTCCTGACTTTCCTTCCTTTGCACAGGGGCGTTCAAATGAAGGTAGGCAGTGTAATGCCAGAAACTCTGGTGCTTCAGCTTTACTTCTAGGACAGGAATTCCGCCACTCAAGGCAAAGCAAAACAGGTGGGATTTTTACTTTATTAAATGCTGTATTGCCTCACAAACTTGAGTTAACCATAATGTAGCCTTCGTCTATTTTTTTTTTTTATGTAATCCAGTACACCACACACATTTTTAGTGAAAAGACTTCCAGTTAATAAATAACAGGTTATGACTTACCAGCACATCAAGACCTTTGCTACAGTAATTTTCTGCACATTTATCTTGGTGTGTGTAGTATGTTTGGAACGGTATCGTCAGTAAATGACTACCTGATTCTCAAATGGTTCAGCCAGAATGTGGCCTAATCTCCTGTCAACAAAGCACTTCTGGCCGTTTACTCATACCGCTGTCACCCAGCAGTTTTCCCTGCCTGCTTCTGGGCTGTCCCATCTATCAGCCCCATGTGGCGCAACCCCAACCCAATGCACCCAAGCTGAGAGTGTCTAAACTGGATTTTCACTGAGGTTGCAAAGCAGTCTTTAAGTACTCAGATCCATTGCAGTCCTTCTGAGAAACCATCACTGCCCCTTAAGCACTTCGTGGCTCAGAAAGCCACATCCTTTTTAAGCATTTTATCATATGATAAAACTGCAAGGCTGGTTCAACTTTGGTTGCTTATTATGGACTTATGGGGCCGTGGGTGACACTGGTTTGGTTCAGGTCCCCTCTTCTGGTGAAGCCTGAGCTGGGTCTGTTGGGCTTGGCTGGGCCTGTGCCAGTTTTGGTTGATGGTCCTGAGCAAGGACAACAGGCTGCTCAGGAATAGGCACTGGCCTGCATCAGGGCAGTTTGGGCTTTCCTCATTCAGGTCCCTCCCTCCCATGTTTCCCTGTTCTACAGGAGCAAGCGCTGTTGTGGGGTGGATGCTGAAGGAACAAGTATACACACAGAAGGCCAGACGGAATTCCCACTTTGAACTTCGGCTGGCTTTTCTGCAGGGTTGCCAACTAGATGGACAGGAGCTGTGTCCCCAGCCACAGCAGCACCCTTGTTTCACAGCAAAGTTTCCTATCTCAGGAGCTGCCCTGACGAGTTACACCCTTCACATGCAGATGCCCCTACCGTCAAGTACAGGCAGGCATATATCCAGGCAGCAAGATCTTCCTCAAAGTTATTTATTTAAAAGACAAGCCACCACACCTATACAACAGCCTTGGATAATCCCCTTTAATTTGCTTTACTTAGCTGCACTCACGGAGGCAGAATTTGTGACCTCAAGCCTTGACCTTGCTGTAGAAGGAAGCCCTAATAAATCCCTGCAACTGCTACATTTTTTCGTTCTGTATTTCCTGGATCTCTGTCATATCTAACTTCTCACACTTAGATCCAAACAAGTGGATAAATCCAGAGAGAAAATAAATTATAATAATGAGCAAAAACCCCAGAAGCACACATCACCAGAGCCTCTCTTACTGAGTGCAGTAGGACATTCAAATCCTAGTCTGCCTCTCTCCAGACTATTCCCCAGGCACAAATCAGAAGCTCCTGCTGCTAAAGTCCCTCCTGGCCAGGTCTCCGAAGAAGGTTTCTACTCAACCTTTACTGCCACATACTTCCAGCATAAGCAATAGTACTTTACTTAGGCTTCCCTTCCTTTGCTCCAGCAGCAATAGCTTGCCCCTCGTTCCTTGCCCTCTGTTGTGGTTTAACCCCAGCTGGCAACTAAGCACCACGCAGCCACTCACTCATTCACCCTGGTGGGATGGGGGAGGGAATCAGAAGGGTAAAAGTGAGAAAACTCATGGGTTGAGCTGAAGACAGTTTAATAGGTAAAGCAAAAGGCACACATGCAAGCAAAGCAAAGCAAGGAATTCATTCACTATTCCCTATGGGCAAGCAGATGTTCAGCCATCTCCAGGACAGCAGGGCTACATCATGCTAATGGTTACTCGGGAAGAAAAACACCATCACCCCAAATGTTCCTTCCCCCCCCCACCACTTCCTTCTTCCCCCAACTTTATATATTGAGCATGACATCATATGGTGTGGAATATCCCTTTGGTCAGTTTGGGTCAGCTGTGTCTCCTCCAGTGTTTTGTGCATTCCCCATCTTCTTGTTGGCAGGCTGGCATGAGAAGCTGAAAAGTCCTTGACCGCGTAGCAATATCTAAAACATTGGTGTGTTGTCAACTTAATTCTCATCCTAAATCCAAACCACAGCACTATACCAGCTACTAGGAAGAAAAGTTAACTCTACTCCAGCTGAAACCAGGGCACTCTCCCTTCCTCAGCTTTCTCTGATTTCAGAGAGAGAACATAACAAGGGGCTGTGCTTGTCCTGACTTGGCTCTTCTCTTCCACTGTCCTTCACCATATCTTGAAACAAAAAGAAGAAAACCTACTTAGCAAACACAAATTGAGCTAGTCTCTCTGGGCACAGCTCTAACACAGCTGCAGAGCTGTTTCCTCCTGTCCCAGCAACATCCCTGCAGGTTACACCTCCTTGTGTAAGGCCAGCAATGAGTTTTTTATTCCCAGGCAGCCCCCGCCAGCGCCTCTCCTCACCACCGTATCCTACCTCCATCACCACCCAGGCACTGTGTGGAGCTTGCTTCTCCGCCTGCAGACCCTTCATGTGCCATATTTCTGGAAGAAAGTTTCTCTAACCATCCCCAACTAAAATCCTCAGCGCTTCAGTTCCCACAACATTCTTTTAGTTAAGTTCGCCACATTGTGTAGTGGTGGTAACTTGTAGTAGTTAGCCACATTTTATGCCTCTTTTTCCCCACGACAAAAAGTGGAAGCTTTCTTCAGAAAGACAAGCATTCTGCTGTGTATGTAGAAGTACCTGAAAGACAAAAATCCAATCTATCCTCCCTAAAGCATTATAGAAATAAGGAGCCATAAATATGCATAGATATCTATCGCCTTACTTGTTTTTCCTCCCCTAAGGACAGAATAAAACCTTAACTAATGTTTATATGTCATATCCAACTAGCAGACAGAATTGCAAACTTTGTTTGTACATAAAACCTTCACAGAAATTAGCTCATGATCAGGGAAGTAGAAAAAATTAATAACATTCCTGCAATAAAAATCAAGGAAGAGAATCTTAATGAGTACATCTTTTAGAACACCACAGATATGCCCAAACAAAAGCATCCTCCTCTTCCCCCAAAATCTCCTTTTCTTCAAGAAAACACTCACCCTGAATAGAAACTTCCTTCCTTTCTACTATAGTACAATGGATTATCGACAAACTATTTGGTACTAAATGATAAAAAAATTAAACACATACCTTTTCACTAAACAGCCACGATCTTAGATTATGCAGCTCCAAGACAATCATTGTCTGCTATGAAGTAATCTTCAGAAGGTTAAATACATAACAGTTTCCAGCTCATACCTTTAAGCCAAAAACTGATTGCTCATAGCAAGGCTTTTCTACTTGGGTCACTTTTCAGCTGTTTTCAATCACTCCCTTTTGTTTTGAAGTATCACCAGCTGTTTCTCGGGAGCCCTGATTTAGCTGTTTGAGATACCTCATCTCTCTAGGGCAGTTTTTTTTCATCCTTTCTAGGCTGAATTGCTCCTTGAAGTTTTAGAGGGGTTGGAAAAATCCCCAGCCCATCTTGAATGGTGTTCATTTGTAAACCAATAGCTATTCGGAAAAATTTGAGTATTTATTTGTTATTAATTTCTACTTCATTTACTTGTTTACATGTATATATGTGGATATTTAATTAAAAAAACCCACACAACAACAACAACAAAAAACCAAAACCACAACAGCAAACACAATTGCAGCTGCCTGTGGTATTTTGCACAGCAGCAATTATCCTACTAGTCATTTGCAGGCCTAAGACTAAGGAACACCTATTGTACAACTCACACATTCAGGCACAGACACACTTGGAAAGTCGTGCCCTAGAGAGGCCAAGGTCAATGCCTGTTCCTGAGGTGAGACACCTGGCCCAGGTGAAGCAATTTTGAATTCCACTGGGATTTGCATCTAGGACAGTTGCCAGGACATTTCAATAGATGGTGCTGAAATGGCCCTTTCTACTGGTCAGATGGGAAGTTCGTTCTCAGCATTGTGATACTTTCCATTAACCACAGTCTGTTTTGTTGAAGATGCTGTACATATGCTGAAGGAATTCTGCTGTCCAGTATCCCCATCTTTTAAAAGGTTGCTAAACTTTTAAATGTTGGATTTGATGTGAAAGCACTAAGCGTTCACTCTCTAGTAAGGAGAAAGACATTTCGCAAAACTGACCTACCTGACATTTTGGCTGAAATCTGCTCCTGAGCAAAAGAGGGGGGAGCCCCCTCTACGTGCTGCCCCGTGCCTCAGCCAGCCCCAAGCCCCGAGTCCTGGTCCTCCTCCAACCCCCAGAAGTCCTGCCCTATTTTGGAGCTCTGTTCCTCCAGCACCGCTCCTGCTCTGTCTGTGACTCCTCAACCCCCAGCATCCCAGGCTCCCGATGTGGGGGAGGGAGGGGACAAAACAAAATATCATTCCCTGCCCCTATTTTTCCCAAGCTGGGTGAACATCAGCTTGAAGGTTCCTTAGTTGAGCAGCATTGGCATGTTAGAGGGGAGGGGAGAAGAGCTGTCCCGAGCGCACAGGACTGAAGGCAGAGATGAGATCCCACCTGAGCCACAATGAGCTGCTTGGGATTTCTCCTGCTCCTTTCTTCTTTCCCCTTTCCGTGAGGGGGGTGTCAGCTCTGACAGCAGTGAGGACATGTCCAGCCTGGCCAAAGGTGGCAACCAGACTAAGCAGATTTCCCCAGAACACACTTAGCCCTCCTAAGTTTCTTTCACCTTCCTGCATACAAGCCCAGGACCTGAGCCACTGTGCCGTCATTTTCATCAGAAATGCTCCTTGTGTCACACGTGTCCTCTAGCACAGACCAAAGGATGCTCTGCACCTAGCACAAAGGAGCAGCTATATGCTTCCCACTCTGCTGGGGAGTGTTTGAGACTGTGTTCTAGCACAGTCTTTGAGGAAGACAGAGAAATTACATAGATAGGTACCTTTAAACACAGGTTTTCAGGCAATATAAGAGCCGAAGCAACAAGCAAGATTCAATACAGTATGTTTGTACTATACAGCAACACCAGAGCTAGTCTTCTGCTGGCAACCATTTGAGATCCAGGGCCTGAGGCCACTGCATTAGTCAGTTAAAATAGGGCTTAATGCTACCCTGGTTCACACGTGCACCAGTTTTCCTAATGTTAATTATGGTTATGTGTTGCCTAACCAAGGGCAGCATTTGGTCTACAAATTGTTTGCATGCCCTGTAATTTATGCTTTTTGTATTGTGTAAAAAACCCAATCTATCTACTGTGGTGTTGATTGCAAAATATCTTCTCCTGTAACTACCCTGATTGTTTATGCTGTGGTAACGTGTCCTCAGAGGTTGAGCAGTGTAAAAAGATTGATACACCCCAAAAGTGTAAATGGCAATTAGAGAATTTCATTAGGTGCTGAGTAAGATGGGAAGTTTGTGACACCTTAATGCTGGCCTTTGCTCTGTTTCTCAGTCTTGCTGAAACACTTGGATCTCATTTGTCAGAGCAAACCTGCTAGGGTACAGCTCAGTGAAGATCAGTATAATTACTATCCAATATGCAAAGTAAACACTCAGCTCTATCATATGAATCACATTTCCTTTGTAGGAGAATTGTAACAAAGGGAATAAGATCTACTGAGTATTCACTGTGAAAATATCATGAGTAGGTTTACGCATACAGTGTCAAGGCTTTGGCATGTGGCAACACAAGGATCGGCCATTAGCTGGAGAAATAAACATCCAAAAGCAGTTAAAGCACTTGCATGGAAGCACAGCCTATTGAAATTGTGCAATTGAAGTGTGGCCTGGCATTCCCCGGTATCCGTACAGAGTGTATCCTCCCTTACACTGCTTTTGAAATAGTGAACTTTTGCTCGGTACTATTCACTATTCAACTGACCAGATCAGCCCCTTTGCTGCAGGGTGCTGGTTAAGCTGCTGCTAATGGTGCCACACCAGTCTACACCCCCAAATAATTTGCTGTAAATCTCAACAACAGGGCCCATGGCTGTCTTGGGGACCTGAGTGGGTGTCCACTGTCATGCAATAAGCTGAAGAAAGAGACGAGCAAGCATTTAACCTGCATTTTGGACTACTGGGAACCCTTCCTAGTGGTAGGCCTGGTGCAGTTGAATGCAGTGTCATCAAGAATTTGAAACTGGGGGAAGTGACCGTGAAGCTTCAGCAGAGGTTAAAAAAAGCACAGGAGCACCAGAAGAATCTGTGGGCAACATGGGTAAGTCACAAGCAGAGAAGAGGACCAAGGCCAGTTGCAGGAGCAACTAGCCAATTAGCTGAAGCATCATTTTGAATGTTTTGGAGGCTTCTGATTAGTGCAGCACATCACAACATACCTGCTGTTAAATACCTATAGACATTGCAGAACTTTGCCCTAGGTAGCTCTACAAAGAGTTTGGAAATGATGAGTTGGGTGGCACAACCTGTGCATGTAGGAAACATGTGCCTCGATTCCTGATGGACAGTGAGTCATGGAAGGTGATGGCACGCAGAATTACAGTATTTCTGCATGAGTGTGAGTAGCTGCAAGTTTTAAAGCATGGGCTAAGGGTGCTTACTGCATTCCTAGAAGAAGACGGTTTACACTGTAGTGCATAAATACTTGTGTTATAAGAAATACTTGTGCTATCTTCGTTTCACTAAAATACGGTGTAGTTGGGAATGACAGACACTGGTTCCTCAGCTACTGTTGAGCTTGTAGTTAGGAAGTCTAATGACCTTTCTTAATAATCTTTAAGGCATTTAAGAAATAGTTTTTATTTCTCTGTTTAATTTTAAGTTACATAGGTCATGTGTGACTAAAAAAGTGGAAGGTGGATATTTTTGCCCAGTTATAAGCCAGACATCACTCTGGTCATGGGGTATAAGGAGCATTTTGGAAACCCTCTGTTTACCATCTTTCATGTAGAGAGGAGAATCTGATCCTAGCACAGCGATACAGGTAATTTGCCACAACTCATCAAGCATCCTGTTGTCACGATAGCCCTGGCTTTGTTCTCCCATGCTTACCTTCACTGAGGACAGTCTGCAGAACCCTGATGGAAAATATCTTGATTCACGCAATTGCACTGAGCAATTGTTTTTATTTTTCTCCATATGAAAACCTCTCACTCATATGAAAACGTCAGACACACAGGCCTCTGCTTGTTTTCTTTAGCACTCAATGCTAACCTCATTTCTTGTATGTTGCATCTGCCCAGACTAGAATTTGTCTGCTTCTTATTTTTCTACAAGCTTCTATGATATGTATATAAACAGACATTATTAAAAGATCTTGTTTTTTCAAAACTTCTCTTTATTTTTACATTCAATGCACGAGGACAGACAAGGTGAATATTCATGACAAAGTATAATGTCATATACTGTCCTCAAAACAGCTAAAAGATATAGTGTTTAAGAGTTTAAAAAAGTGTTTTGGAAACCTTGTATTTCCAAAATTCCTCATTACAGTAAATTCATATCTGTTAGAAGAGTTCAGTATCCTTGTGCGTTAAAAGCCATATTATGAAAGTATGTAGGTGTTTTTCATCTTTACTTTAAGAAATCTGTCTCTGCATTGCTAATAATCTTTACGTAACCTGTTGATGGAGCAAACAGCCTCCATAATATGCAGTATACACAGTTACAAACAATTTGAAATGTTATATTACAAAATATACAGTTGTTCCTTTTTACATTTTTATAGATAAACATTGCATAGTTTTGAAATATGCAATATATAACACAATCATGAGCCTTTTTCTATATAACTTACGAAAAATTCTGTACACTCAAATAATTATAAATAAAGTGTAAATATCATTTGGTAAGAGTAGGGGGAGAAATATGCCAGGACATGTTGTGCTGTCAAGTGTTAAACAGAAATCTTTGTCAGAATCTGCCTAAAACAATGGCACAATATGGCCTGGAACAAAGAGAGAGGACAGTAAGATCTGAACATATAATGGGGGAAAGGTTGCAATGAGGAACCGTAAAGTACCGATATGTCTGGCTATTAATAATTACCCTGATTCTTTTGTAAGAACTGCTTTCTCACAGTTATTATCACTGTGCTTGACAGCTTTACTTCAAGATGTAAAATAAGGTGCATGTTGTTTAAGAAATGAATGAAAATAGATTAAAATTTTTCCTATTTCAATGGGTGGTCAATGGAAACATGACATAACTTGAAAGAATTCTGGATATTTTTCTCATATTTTTCCCAAAGAAACAGAGCATGGGAAATGCACTCTCAGATTTAAAGAAACAGATTCTGAAAGCATCCAGAATTGTGAGACTAAAATAAAGAAGAATTATTGAAGATATCAAAATTCCACTTTAAAAATAAGATGCTGACAAAATTCTTGTTCAACTACATGAAGGACAAGGAAAATAAATTTTAAAAGAATAGTTGGGCATAGCTCTGCTATATATACTAAACCCCAAAAAGAGCAGAACTATACCAAAACTAGATGCTTCTGGAAATTCACTCTGATCCTAAGCATTTTGTCACAGGCTCACAATTACAGAAACAGTTTAAATCTCAGTATGAATGCAATTTGCAAACACATTTTCAGCAACATAGTTTGCCAACTTAAGTGTCAGTTAAAAAAAGTAAATTAAAACAATTTTCACTTCTAAAATATACATATTTACCTGATAGCCAAATTCAGCCTACTGAATTCCAGAGCTCTGCAGAAAACAAACCAAAGTAAATGTGTTCTAGCAGCACTGAGTGGCTACATTAAACTAAGGGTCTTTTCAGCACTTCCATTGCAAATTCATCTACAACTCGGCCATGTAAACTGGTTTTCAATGATGCCCTACGCTCAGTCACCTGATTTGTTTTTAAGGTCAGTGGTTGGACTTCAGATTTTATCCCATGCTTACTGATATCGAAGCTATTGAAGGCCAGCAGAACTGGCCTTCGGTGCATCTCTGAAACGCTCTTTTTCTGGCATTGAAATTATGCCTTTTGTCAGCCCATGGTTCACAGCAGCCTCACAAGCCTTTATTAAAATATCAGTAAGATTTGAGCACAAGCAGCTTCCTATCAAGTGCTATACAACCTGTGCATTGACTACACATGCTAGTGACTACACTACTTACACATTTTTGGGGGGATTTGGATTGCTACATACAATTACCATTAAAATTCACATTATTTCCAAGGAGGGTAGTTCAGAGCAGAAAATGGTAGTGCAGAGCGAACACTCCTTTTTCTACAGTAAACGTTATCCTGTGTCCTGTACTAGCCACAAGCTTCTCTCCAGGTTCCCTCTCTTGTAGCTCTAAAGCCAGTCTCCACCACTACTCTGAAAGGTCATTTTGTGGCTCAGCCAAATGGAGCCACGGTTGCACACAGATCTCTTGGCACCAGCCCAGGCTTGGGTGGCCATCTCCTCCCCTACACTGGCGACTTGTCCTCCCTCCTGCACCATACCTCTGACTGTGGGGCTACAAGGTGAAAAGGATTGGGGAGGACAATCTAGAAAGAGGAATGGTTGCACAACCACATCCTGAGTTCATCAAGGCCTTTGGTAGCCACCCAGTGTCTCCAAATCTTGTGCTTAACCTTCAGCAGGCAGCAGGATCAGCAATTACTTTTGTAGCCTTTAGCTCGAGATAATAAAAGATCATAATTCCTGTCCCCGGTATTAAAGAAGACAGAGATTGCTCAAAATGGGTTTGTGCATATTCTTGTCCCAGAGTAGGATTCCCAGAGCTTCTGAAGGATGTCCCAGCATTTCATTTTCCTTCATTTACAGAATAGATTTTGTCCATAATGGGAAAACTACAGTCTTCCATTTTGACCACTGCAAACAGGCCAATGAAAACATGAGGAGTCTCTTTTTTATTCTTTCTTTCTTTTTTCCATTTCCAGATCTTTTTAGGTATTATAAACTAACTTCTGCTTAATAAGCGAGTAGGTCAGAAAGGCTGTTCTACAAGTGCATTGGTTGCTTGTTTATTTTTTAATCAAGTTTGGATTGATCATCACTGCTTTCATCCCTCTCTTCATGAGACTACATCAGGATTTCTTTTGTTTGCTACTGATAGCATTGGATGAAGGTACCACATAGTAGATCCTCTGTAAGCAAGGCTTTTCAACAGACCATAGATTTTCTAGGGGCTCTGTCAAGCTTGTTTGACTCCACTTCTTGATAAGTGAACAAGTGACATATCACTGGCTGCAGGAACCTAACAAAGTGTTCGTTCTGTTCTCAGTGCATTGTCCAAGGTGGTTTTCAAGAGCCTGACGGTCCTATGCTGTATCTCTGCTAATATGGGTCGATCCACTACTATAAGGCTGTGTTGTTTGTGCCTGTTTTGTCAACACAAGCTGCAGCTGGTGCTCTTCTTCCACCTCTTTCTTCATCAGCCATTGCAATGGTGTTTTCATAAACCTCCATAGTTTTTAGCTGGTTGTCTTTGGCACCCTCCTGCTCTGCATTAACTTTGCAGCACTTGCAGAAGCCACAGCAGTGTTTCCCACAAAAGGCGAGCATAGACATAATTATATTGTCCCAGGGCTCTAGGGAGTGCATCCAGATGGGTAGGAAATCCCAGTTTTGGAGCTTCTCTGGCAGTAAATGTGGTTTCCTTGACTGCATAACATTAATGACAACCACAGCAATAAAAAGAGCAAGCAGGGGAAGGCAAACACCTAAAAGGACTGGCCAGCCTGCCAGTGACAGACCAAATACAAACAAAGGCAAAAGAAAGAAGCAGATGAGAAGATAAAATATAGCAAACCATCTGTACTTGGCTGTTGTGTTTCCCAAAGTCTTGGCCATGCGGATTGGCAGGCGGGTATAAGGTATTGGGTAAAACAGAATAATCCCAGAGACATTGAAGAAAAAGTGGCACAAGGCAATCTGAAAGCAAAAACATTTGAGTTCATTGAGTAAAATGACTTTAAATGCTCCTGCTTGCATGATAACTTCCAATGGCACTAAGATTCCATCATTCCCCTTGCCTTGATTTCCACAGTTTTTTCTTGTCTTTCATGCTATTTCACTGCAGGGCCTCTCCTAGCACCAAGCAAGGACTTGGTAATACCTCAAACATAAAGATCACAGCCTACAAACAGGGGACAGCACCTGGAAACAAAGCAAGCCTAGAGGGGACGATGTGTCTCCCCACAGATGGGCAAGTCTTAAAATTCACCCTAAAAAATTGCAAGAAATGGAGCACATAAGAAATAAAGCTGACAAAGCAAACAGCTATCAGGAAAGAGCCCTGTTGTTAGTAAGTCATGAGAACGCCACAAAAAATGTTCATTATTGGGTTCTGCATCCATCAGTTTTTGATTAAAAGATGGGAAGTGTACATTATTTATTGCATACAGGCTACTGAGAAATTGCTAATGGTACAAACCCAAATTTTCCAAAAATTAGTTAAAATTTTATAGGACACTGAGGAGATTCCTGGAATGGGACTTTGTCTGGGTCTTTTATAATCATTTCATTCACATACTTCAAAACTGGTTTGGTTTTGTTTTTTTCAAAAATAAGCATCAAGAGACATCTACTTGCTAAAGCTTTCAGAAGCTGCTTAGAGAGAATGAGCATATACCGAACAAGACAGTACATTCCCTGCTCACCTTTATCTTATTTTCATTCTGTAACTGTTATCAGACTAAAGTAAACATGAAAGCACAGGGGTTTATTTTTAAAGTGTGTTATAAAAACAGCAACTTATCACGAAATCTGAGCTTGGTCAAGATAGTATCTTTTCGTGATTACATCTATTCTATCATGCCTCAGGACAATAAAATAACTTGTGTGATTTTCTTGATTTATTGTGGCTAGTAAAAAACATTCGTCCTATGCACAAAGGAAACTTTATTTCTTTTCACTCTCTGATGTACAGGGTTCATTCAAATGTTATTTGCTGCCTGGAATGTTCTTTACCAGGTATTAAATGGGAGCCCAAAGCCAGGCTGCCTACTTTTTGAATAGTCAGAGGCAACAAAGAATTAAAAAAAACCCACTCAGATTAGATTTACAATGACAAAGTGAGTGCCACGATGCTCACTGCAACCCCAAGTAGGAAGACAGCTTGCCATCCTACAGGTTGTACAGCCTCCACTTAGGTTACAGAAGTCCCTACACCCATATGCATGAATAGAGTTAGGGTCCTGAGAAGGGAACTTACAGAAATTAGTAACCCTCAGAGGGACCTACCTCAGAGGGCTGTCAGAGATGTGGGCACTGAATTCCAAGCTCAAGGGGACAAGTGGCCAACCCTGTCTCAACTCTGAATTAATTCAATCAGATCTAACCCGATTTATGAAAGCAAGATTTTACTATATAACAAAATTCTGAGAATGATTATGAAAAGTTATTTTTCTCTAGTAGTTGAAATTAATGAGCTGCCATTAATAGCTCAAAATCAAGCATGACATCCATGGCATATTTGCATCACAGCAAATTTTGTCAGTTTTTTCTTCAAAAAAGTTGCAACTTCTAAATGAAGTCAAGGAAGCATTGGTTTATACTGACCTGCAGTGAATATTTTAATGTACTCCCTGGACTTGCTAAAGCTGCAAGTATAGCTGTTGTGGTTGTGCCAATGTTAGCTCCCAAGGTAAGGGGATAACAACGCTCAATGCTTATAACGCCAATGCCTAGGAGAAAATAAACAGGATTGAGTGGTTTCGGAATGGTAGACAAGATAAAATATGGGATAAAGAACACAGTATTGACAACTTACCAACAAGGGGTGTAATAGCAGATGTGAAAACAGAACTGCTTTGGACAACAAAGGTCATACCAGCCCCTGCAAGCATAGCCAGGTATCCAGCTAACCAAGTGAAAGGAAACGGGAAATCTAAAAAATAAGAGGGAGAACATTGTCTTTAGGATCACATAGTACCATAACAGTGAAAAGACTATTAAGTATTTCAGATGTAAATATATTGCTTATTATCGTCTCTTTATAGATGCATAGAATGGTTTGGACTGGAAGGGACCTTAAAGATCCCAAGATTCCAAGCCCCCAGCCATGGGCAGGGACACCTTCCACTAGACCAGGTTGCTCAAAGCCTCATCCAGCCTGGCCTCGAACACTTCCAGGGATGGAGGATCCACAACATATCTGGGCAGCCTGTTCCAGTCTTTCATCACCCTCATGGTGAAGAATTTCTTCCTTCTATCTAATCTAAATATTTTTTCAGTTTAAAGCCACTACCCCTTGTCCTATCACTACATGCCCTTGTAAAAAGTCTTCACTTCTCTCAGCCTGCTGGTCACATTTCTTTTGATGCAGCCCAGGATACAGCTGGCTTTCTGGGTTGCAAGCGCACATTGCCGGGTCATGTTGAGCTTCTCGTCAACTGACACCTCCAAGTCCTTCTCCTCAGGGCTGCTCTCAATCCCTTCGTCCCCCAGCCTGTATTGATACTGGACATTGATCCAACCATGTGCAGGAACGTGCACTTGGCCTTGCTGAACTTCATGAAGTTCATATGGGCCCACCTCTCAAGCTTGTCAAGGTCCCTCTGGGTGGCATCCCTTCCATCCAGCACGTTGACTGCACCACACAGGTTGGTGTAGTCAACAAACCTGCTGAGGGTGCACTCAATCCCACTGTCCACATTGCTGACAAAGGTGTTAAGCAGCACTCGGTCCCAATACCAAACCCTGAGGAACACCACTCATCAATGGTATCCACTTAGACATCAAGCCATTGGCCACAACTCTTTTGAGTGCAACCTTCCAGCCAGTTCCTTACTCACCAAGTGGTCCACCCATCAAATCCATGTCTCCCCAATTTAGAGACAAGGATGTTGTGAGGGACAGCGTCAAATGCTTTGCAAAAGCCCGCACAGATGATGACAGTTTCTCTTCTCTTATCTACCAACAGTGTAACCCCATCACAGAAAGCCACCAGATTTGTCAGGCAGGATTTGCCCTTAGTGAAGCCATGTTGGCTGTCAGTCACCTGCTTATTTTCCATGTGCCTCATCATAGTGTCCAGGAGGATCTGCTCCATGATCTTGTTGGGCACAGAGGTGAGACTGACTGATCTGTAGTTCTCTGGGTCTGCCTTTTTTTCCCTTTTAAAACTGTAGGTTATGTTTCCCCTTTTCCAGTCAGTGGGACCTTCACCAGACTGCCATGACTTCTCAAATATGAAATACAGTGGCTTAGTGACTTCATCTGCCAGTTTCCCCAGGACTTGCAGATGCATTTTGTCAGGTCCCATGGACTTGTGCACCTTCAGGTTCCTTAGATAGTCTCAAACCTGATCTTTTCCTACAGTGGGTGGTTCTTCATTCTCCCAGTCCCCACCTTTGCCTTCTGCGACTTGGGTGGTGTAACTAGAGCACTTGACAGTGAAGACTGAGGCAAAAAAGTCCTTGAGTACCTTAGCCTAATCCATATCCCAGGTAACCAGGTCTCCTGTTATCTTCTGGAGAGGGCCCATATTTTCCCTAGTCTTCATTTTACCAGCGTACCAGATGTACCTACAGAAGCTTTTCTTGTTGCCCTTGATGTCCCTAGGCAGATTTAATTCTATCAGGGTTAGCTTTCCTAACCCGATTGCTGGCTGCTTGTACAATTTCTCTGTATTCCTCCCAGGCTACCTGTCCCTGCTTCCACCCTCTGTAGGCCTCATTTTTGTGTTTGAGTTTGTCCAGGAGCTCCTCGTTCATCCACGCAGGCGTTTTTACCTGAGTTCCTCTTTGTTGGGCTGCATCACTCCTGAGCTTGGAGGGGTGATCCTGGAATATTAACCAGCTTTCTTGGGCCCCTCTTCCCTCCAGGGCTTTATCCCATGCTGCTCTACCAAGCAGATTCCTGAAGAAGCCAAGGGCTGCTCTCCTGAAGTGCAGGGTAGTGAGCTTGCTGTACGGCCTCCTCGCTGCCCTAAGGATCTTGAACTCCACCATTTCATGGCCACTGCAGCCAAGGTTGCCCCTGAGCTTCGCATTCCCCACCAGCCCCTCCTTGTTGGTGAGAACAAGGCCCAGCACATCGCCTCTCCTCATTGGCTCCTCTATCACTTATTTGGAGAAGCAAGTTGTCATCAACATATTCCAGGAACGTCCTGGATTGCTTACGCTCTGTCGTGTTGTCCCTTCAACAGATATCGGGATGGTTGAAGTCGCTCATGAAGACCAGGGCTTGTGAACATGAGGCTGCTCCTATCTGTCTACAGAGGGCCTCATCCACTAGGTCTTCCTGGTCAGGTGCCTGTAGTAGATCCCCACTATAATGTCATCTGTCCCTACTCTCCCTTTAATCCTGACCCATAAACTCTCAGCCAGCTTCTCACCCATCCCCAGGTGGAGCTCCATGCACTCCAGCTGGTCACTGACATAGAGGGTGACACCTCCTCCTCATCTCCCCTGCCTGTCCCTTCTAAAGAGCCTTCTGTTCCAATACTCTTACATGACGATTTTGGCTCAGAGTCGGTTCTACTACTCTACTTTACCAGTACTCCAGCTTTCAACCACCAAACACACTTTGAGGTGAATACTAGGCTAGGGAGACATTTTTGCTGACCCAAGGTGGCATTTATGCTGTAATACTATTAAGTAACAGAACTGTTTCCAAAGAGCTCAACACAACAGCTTCTAAGTGTCCAGAGTGTCTTGGTTTTGGCAACCAAGCACCTACTACATGAATGGATCTTCAGAAAGCTCTGAAGACCATCCTGAGAAAGTCAAGTTGTTCTAACTATTTCCAAGGTGATCATCTCCTAAAAATCCACTTGTTAACTTTTGCAAAGAAAAGCTAATCACACTGATTAGATAACCTAGGCACAATGGTCCCCTGTATTCTGCACATTTATGAGTGAGCTGATAAGTCAGGAATTACTCAGTTGGGAAGACACAGAGGAAGACAGACTAGGTCCCAAATGAACAGTAACTGGCAGCTGATTATTTTCTAACCCTTGTTTTTAATTCAGGCAGTCTACTTTGCCCAGGAAAAGAGAAGACAGTATGGGGACCACTATGTTGCCTTCTCCATTTCTGTGAACCCTCTCTGCAACCATAACCGGAGATCTACCAGGACTCCTCTCTATTCAAAGGAGGATGAAGAAAAATCAGCCAAGTGAAGAAAAAAAACCCAACACACGAACAAACAAAAACAACAACAAAAACAAACAAAAACAAAACCAACCAAACAAAAAAACCCCAAACAACAACAAAACCACCACCACCACAACATTTGCACTCAATGGATCCAGGCTGAAAAAACAGCTGGAGAACACAGGGAAAGACAGCAAGTACCGCTATTCAGGGCTGCCTTATCCTACTGAAGAGAAGGTTAAGGAGTGGAATAGGGCAAACAAAGGGTATTAGATTATTAATCACTACAAACTTTTTTCAACTTACTTTAGAAGAAACATGCAGGCTCTGTGCCAGGGCAGGCAATCAGGATCTCAGCACTTTGGCGCTATCTTTGAGGCTGAGAATGTTACATTTCTAACAGCTAATGATTATACATCAAGAAACAGAGCCTGGACTTTGGTCTCTGTTGCTGTTAATCTGCTGCAAGCTGTTCACTAATAGATTTTTCTAAAGAAAGAAAATAACATGCTGAGGAGAAAAAATGTTGAGGCAGGGGTGATTTTAGTTTAATACTGTTTTCCTTAAACTACTCTATAATATCTGCCAGAACAGGGGATATCAATAAATGTGCTCAATGTCCTTGTCACTCCTGAAAATAATCTTCAGGAAAAGCAGATAATTACCAGTGTTGATTGTCTTCTTGATAACACTCGCCACTTGTCCTTTAAGCACAGAGTTTAATAGCTTAACGATCATCACCAAACAGGAGCACAGAACAAGCAGAGACAAAGCCAGAAGGATGAGACCGATGGCAAGATCAGGCAGGTCTGAGTCTGCAAACAGATGCCGGCCTGAAAAAGAAAAGGAAAATTAATTGGCCCAGCTACATTTTTCCTTCTGAGCCCAAGCCCAGCTCTGGTTTTCATACGTGCCCCTAAGAAAATGGGACCAAAGCACTCACAGCTTGAGCAGCCGATGCAAAGACCAAAAATGCCACCTCCTTTGCTCCACAAAAGCCATATCTGAGTGGGGCAAGAGGGGCTCTTGTATGGACACACTTATAAAATACACAGCAGGCACCCCTGCGGGGCTGGCAGGAGCTGGGTGACCATGTGCAAGAGAGGGCAATACAATGGTGTGAGAAAATTTTGGCATGCTGAGCCAGACGGTGGGTCAGCTCTTCCCAAAGGTGGCTGTGTGCCTGAGAAGGGCTGTTCCAAGTCCCGAAGGGCATACACAGGGATGGAAATATCCAAGCGACCGTTACAGTGAAGTAACTGTAGCTCCAAGTCACCCGAACAGTGAGGGTGACATGATACTGAAGACCTCAATTACTGGTATCAGGAAGCATGGAAAGAGACCGATCTGCAGCCAGATATCACAGTGATGCTGGTAACTCCAGCTGTGTAGCTATAACAGAGCAGGGGCTGCTCTGGCTGCACCTGCAATAGTACCTTGTGTTCATATACAGGTGAGTGCCTCTTGAGGTACGTCTGAAATGGTCTGTTATCACCATACATTTGTAAAGATATTACTGAAGGAGAAATAGTTCTGCTACTTACATTTACTGATATTTTCTGTTTCAGTTACATTCTTCATGGTCCACGTTGAATTTCCTTCAGACCAGCAAAGGTCAGGAGATGTGCAGTTTTCTGAAGATGGAATTGTGACATTCTGCAGTGTCTAAAGATTACCAAAGCAGATACTTCAGTCACTTACAACAGTTCAATAAGAGCACATGCAAAGTTCTAGGTTTTTACTGAAACCAAGCATTCATCAACTAAAGGTGGATTTGTAAGCTGGCACCACATAGATGACAAAACAAAATTTTTTACATTCTTAAAATAAATGGTTGTGCTGTTACTTAAGTCAATCAATACGACATTTAAAAATTAAAATACCCCTGAAACCTTTTTCATTGTAATAACCATAGCACCAAGCCATCAGTAGCTAAGAACCTTAACTAATGATGTCAGAGTCTGTAGAAAGAGGTTGATGTTCGGCAGCAGCAGTGGCATTCCTTCTCCAGCCAGTGCCACAGCTTCCTCAGGTCAAAAAAAGACCCCTTTACTGTCATCTTAGCTGCAGCTAATGGTCTGGTAAGTACTACACGGGACTGTGATTCAGCATGCTACAATACTAGTGCAGACCCTGTTGCTCGATGAGCACAAGCTGCTCACACTGCCCTTTTGTGCCTTGTTTCCTATCTGTAGATTCAGAAGCGCTGCTACCACTTCCCTTTCTAAAGCTCCAATGCTACCTAAGAGCTAATTACTATCACTTTAATTATCATTGGTATTACTGAGTTGAACCTGAATTTCTGTTTATACTGCAATAAAACCTTGCTTCTAAGAGCTCCTAGCCCAGATGTATCACATTCTGATGCCAGGTCCATAAGTTGTTACACAGATTGAGGAATAGTTTGCTGATGGAACTGTACTTCCCTACAACAGCAGCTAGTGGCCAAATGGACTCTGAACCACACTGCTGAACAGGAGGTATCTTTAGGACGTGTTCAAGTGATAGTCTTTTACAGAAAGGAGGCTGGAGAAATCATATTTTCTTGCTGGGCACTGCCTGCAGACACCCACATTTGCACTCCCACTCCAGCTGATGGGCGAAGCTGGGGTTGGATCCAATGCCCCAACATCTTCAGGGAGCACCTGGTCTCCAGCCTGCCCCAACACATATGCCTTTACAAACACAATGCAATGTTTTTTCTTGCCTTCCTGAAATTTTTGAGCCATGTGAGCTTCAAAGCAGCTGCATCAGATCAGAATGTTTACCCTTGTGTCTTGCTTTAAACATATGGGGTCTGCATGTATTTATCCCTGCCATCAGTCTGTTTAATCATTTTTTGCCAGGAATTACTTTAACCCACTCGGAATGTAAATCATTTAAACAATCTTCCTCTTCCCCCTGCCAAGTTCAAGTCAAGCTTATAGGGGTTTCTTGTGTTTTTGTAATTTGACTATATGCTTGGGCAGTAGTTACACAGCCAAAATATAGACAAACACAGAAAGAATTGTGTATATGGAAATGTAACACTCAGCCTACACTTTCTGGGTAGGTTCTTGTCTTCTAAGAGTGGGAGGGCTGTAGGACTCAGGGGTCTGACCTTGCTGCCGAGGCAGGGAAGGGGTAGCCAAGTGTTGGCTGGGGTCTGGGAGCATCATATCTCCCCTGAGATGAAATACCCAGCTCCTCCACAGCGTAACCTGAGCAGTTTCACATTAGCACAGCCCTGCTCCGCACTGTCTCCATAGCTAGCATTTCACTGGCCATCCAGACCATCATTCAACAGGAGCTGGGCTCCTTTAAAAACCCAAGCACTTAATTTTAACCTCCGCTATATTGTCACAGAATCACAGAATGTCAGGGATTGGAAGGGACCTCAAAAGATCATCCAGTCCAATCCCGCTGCCGGAGCAGGAACACCCAGATGAGGTTACACAGGAAAGTGTCCAGGCGGGTTTTGAATGTCTCCAGAGAAGGAGACTCCACAACCTCCCTGGGCAGCCTGTTCCAGTGTCTGTCACCCTCACTGAGAAGAAGTTTCTTCTCAAATTTAAGTGGAACCTCTTGTGTTCCAGTTTGAACCCATTACCCCTTGTCTTACGGTTGGTTGTCACCGAGAAGAGCCTGGCTCCATCCTCGTGACACTCACCCTTTACACATTTATAAACACTGATGAGGTCACCCCTCAGTCTCCTCTTCTCCAAACTAAAGAGACCCAGCTCCCTCAGCCTTTCCTCATAAGGGAGATGCTCCACTCCATCATCTTCGTGGCCCTGCGCTGGACTCTCTCCAGCAGTTCCCCATCCTTCCTGAACTGAGGGGCCCAGAACTGGACACAATATTCCACATGAGGTCTCACCAGGGCAGAGTAGAGGGGAAGGAGAACCTCTCTCGACCTACTAACCACCCCCCTTCCAATATACCCCAGGATGCCACTGGCCTTCTTGGCCACAAGGGCACAGTGCTGGCTCATGGTCATCCTGCTGTCCACCAGGACCCCCAGGTCCCTTTCCCCTACACTGCTCTCTAATAGGTCATTCCCCAACCTGTACTGGAACCTGGGGTTGTTCCTGCCCAGATGTAAGACTCTACATTTTCACTTGTTATATTTCATTAAATTTTTCCCCGCCCAACTCTCCAGCCTGCCCAGGTCTCGCTGGATGGCAGCACAGCCCTCTGGCGTGTCAGCCACTCCTCCCAGCTTGGTGTCATCAGCAAACTTGCTGACAGTGCACTCAATTCCCTCATCCAAGTTGTTGATGCCTCAGGACTTCGGGAATTACCTTATATACATACTAACAAGTAGAATAGTCTCATTAGAGATCCAAGGGATATTTAATGCTCTAATTGTCAGTTAGCTGAACAACACAAACCAAACACTCAGCTCCACACTCCACTAAAACACTCATTGGTGTCAATCTGGTCAATGGATTCCTTCCAGCTGCGGTGTTGCTGGGGTGAAGAACAGGATTTGGTCCCCACAGAGGCTTTCTCTGAGGGCAGTTTTCCAAGAAAGCTGCAAATAACCAGCTGCCACCAGATCACACTAACACACAGAAGATTAAGCTGGCTAGATCAATAGATAAATGGTAGCCAAAAATATATTTTCTTTGGCCTATATTGCAGATATTTTCCACTTTCAGGGAGTCAGTAGGAGTATCAGAGTTTAAAGGCATTTGGATGTGAAAGGCATGGCTCCAAACCACCACTTCTGATAAGCAAGAGCCTGCATGGTACCAAAAGCAACCAGGTCAAGCCCACCACTGGTATGACATCCTCACTTTAAGTGGAGAAAAACTACATCAAATTGTTTTCATTCTTTTTCTGCTGAAAAGAAAATTTATTTTAAAATCTAATTTCACAGTTCTATGATAAGGATTATCAGCTACAGATCAGTAATATATTTCCTGAGAAGCCTGACAATGGATTTATCATAATACTCACCACATTGGTTTCAGTTACACACCAAATCTTTACCAGGCTTTTGTTTTTTGCTGATTCATCATTTGTAGCAATTGCATTTATGACTGATTTATCAAGCTTTAAAAAAAAAAAAAAAAAAAAATTATTCCAACTTGCATCGCACTGTTCAGCTCTTCTCAAATAATTCTCTTTGGAAGCTCAACCACATAAAGCCTGCATGACCATCTCTGAAGCTGAAGCTGCTGCCCAACAGGTAGGAGGGGGTTTACTCCCAGAAAAAGGTACAACTTGACATACACAAACACCATGTCTCATTCTCCCCAAATCACCCACCACCTCATCTCACCCTTTCTGTTTAAATAACTACTCTGACACAACTGCCTAAATGCATTTACTGTCACTTTAGGAGCTGTGCGTATCCCCTTTGGCCTCTGGCTGTCCCTCTAGACGTGCTCGAGTTTCCCGTAATTTCAGTGTCGTGTCTTCAAGTCTTATGCAGGTCTTCTAGATGTGCTAGGTTGTCTCAGCTAGTGCTATCTGCCAATGTCTAGGCAACAGGCTGCCATCCCATCCATCCCGTGTGGCTGTACTTGTCCTCACTTGCCTTCTCAGTCCTCCTAGCTAGGAGGAGCTGAAATGCGGGGGAAACAGAAACACGACATATGCAGCTGAGGTGTTATGAAATGTCAATAAAAAGAAGAATCCTTCTGCTAATGAGCTTTACCCCTAGGACAGAGGGAAGTGAATGGGAGCCCCTCCCTCATATTCTGACTAGCTGTGAATAAACCAAGAAAGCACCTTCCTTGAAGACAGAAAGAACTTACCTCAATGATGAGCTTTGTAAAGGGGTCTGTGATAACTTTTAGTAGCTCAGGGGCATCCTCACCACTTTCAAGATGAAAGGACTCAACTATAGCATTGGTGAGATGGTAAAGATAGCCAGAAATTACTTCAATGGGCAACAGCACAAACACAGCGAGCCAGTTAAAGAAATCATGGATTGTTGCCCCAGCAAAGGCCCTGCAAGAATAAATTAAACAACAGAGCTGCTTTTAATTAAATAACACGTGCACAACACCAATTAAAAATGAAATCATAGAGGTGGGGATGAAGCCCAGTTCAAGATGGGAGTCATTTCATTTCTGGGGTCACAGGAGATGGCTGCTTTGCTATAGAGCACTAAGTCATCTCCACACCATTGACCCAGTGAAAGAGCCAGCCAACTGAGTGAAACAAGACAAACTAGAAAAGGCAAAAGTGGTCCTTAACAGGAGGCTGCTAAGAGTACTTCTCTGAAGAAAGAAGTTGGTTTTGCTTCTCATGCGTTTCTGGTACATTTTTAATCCTCGGCCAGGAGTTGCCTCTGGCACCTGTTCTCCCTGACTCATGGGGGAAGATAGCTCTTTGCAGCCCTCTCAACATGTTCTTGCAAATCGTTGGTGTACAGCTCCCTTCCAGCTTCTCCTCCAGAGCCTGAGGAACCACAGCTCTTCCCTCAGAGGCACTTTTTCCACCTTCCTAGCAGCTGCTTGTGGTCCTCTTAATTCCCTGCAATCTGCCTGTATTTGTTTTAAAATACAGCTCCTTAAATTAAGTGTAATGAAGGAATAAAATCTGGAGGAAAAACTCCTTGAAATGCTAATCCTGTAATTTCGGTTCTCACTGAAAAACTGCTTGAGGGTAAATCAGGGGGGAACATTCAAAGCAGGCCAACAAATATTAAGGGGAAACATTCAAAGTAGGCCAACAAAATGGATAGTGCTACCACCTTCAGTTTACAGATTGAAGTGGTTGTTAATGGTGCTAATGAATGTTAAAAATCAGCTTATTTTTCGTTATTATTTAAATTATTTTCCTGAACAGATATTAACATACTACCTTGGCACTGGAATTTAAGCGACAGAGAATAGCACAACCAAAGATTCAGGACAGTAAATCTTGGGGAAATATACTTGGGCTAGCTGTATTTCATATGTCTGGTATGCCATAAATGACAAGGTACCAAAGTCTCTTATCCCTCACAGGTTTACTGCCCATCTTCAGTAAGCCATGATTTCTCCCAGCAATTACATCAAGTAGCAGTCTAAAAGTTGTCACTGTATATATTTGACAGCCAGGACACTTCATTTCTCTACAGTTACCAGCTCTTTCTTACTCTAGACTTAAAAAACCTTCAACACTGAGGTCTCTTTTAAGGAGAATAGACCAAGATACTGTAATATTAACTTCTTGTACAGGCCCTCATAATTAAGAGACCATCAAATGTGGGTGGTATAGTGGCAGCAGTTGAAAATTTATCCTTGTGCAAGATCCAGTTAAAAATGGTGGGTTCTTACAAGAAACACAAAACTTTTAAAGGAACCCAATATAGTTTTCCTAAAGTATACAGAGCCAAATATCTAGACAGCATTATACCTGGGCCATGGCCATGCTTAGGACTTTCCTAACTAGACATTGAAATTTTGGTCAATAGAAAGGTTGAATGGCTGTAGAAGTGATAGAGAATATAGAAGAAAACCTACAACGAAGGAAGAAAAGCAACTTTTCAGATCTAGTGTTTAAGTACAATACCTTCTAAATTCATTCCTGTCCCCAGCTTGCATGAGTGCCACAATCGTGTTTGTAACTGAGGTGCCAATGTTTGCCCCCATTATGATAGGAATAGCTGATTGAACAGTCAGCACTAAAAAACAGAAAAGGAAGCACTGAATGAAAAAATCCGATAATCAGCAAGCTCTTTGCTCCAATGAAAATTAACATCTGTCAATGTCACTAGAACCCTGACTTCCCTTGATGTCACTGGGATTAGGCGCTCCAATCCAGGTATGTTTGCTTTAATCGAGCCCCTTGGGAACCTGGTGGTCCCATAGTCCTGCGATCTCCACTGAAACTGCAGCCTATGGTTGTCTCTTTTCACCACGTGTTAGAGGGCCAGAGTAAGACAAAGTCTTTTCCTTCCCAGGCGTTTTCCTACTTACTGCAGAATTTTGAACTGATGCCACAGAAACAAACGAAGTACAGCAACTGGCTAACATGAGAAAAGTGTGAAGATACTTCCAAAATTAATGTATTCAATGCCAAGGCTTCCAATGATTTTCATTGCAGTTACAGACTTACTACTACTACTATTATTATTGTTGTTGTTACTTTATTTTATCTTTATATCATGGCAACAGCTGTGAAAATCTTTATCTGCAGTCTCTACTCTTAGACTCAAAGCTTTTACAACTTCAACACAGGTGGGAATGTTTGCACCCCAGACCAAGATTTATGAGTGATCTCTAGGAAGATACTATAAGCAGACTTACATGTGGAGGACACCATGCTGACCACAATGGATGAGGAAGTGCTGGAGCTTTGGACCATAACAGTCACCAGAACTCCAATCACCAATCCCGCCACAGGATTAGACAGAACTGAATCATCTTGAAAAATGTCCCCTGCAGCTTTACCTACAAAAAACATATTCTCAGAGCGAGGGAAGTGCAAGTGAAGTCCACAGCAACTATCAGAGCACTAAACTAAAGATCATTCAACCATTTAATTGATATGTATATAGCCATGCTTGGCAGACAAAAAACATACACGATGACGTAACCCCGGGATCCAAATTCAGGTCCTGAACTCTCAGCTTCTCAGTTATGGAAGAATACTTTCTATTCTCTCATTTCAGTGACTAAACAAGCTCTACTGAACTCTACAGAGAACTACATAAAACCACAGCCAGAGGAAAGACTTGTAGGACAAAAAAACCCACACATACGTAGATCTAAATGTTATTACTGCCTGGATATTTTTGGTTACAGCATCAAGGAAAAATGTTTTAATAATCCTCAGTAATTCTGTTCCTCTAGCTTTCTTTTTTCTGTTGTTGCCAAAAATCCAAAATACTTCCACAGAAGCTCACATATTTCTCAGATAACCACTTCTGAATCCATCAGCAGAATTCAACTCTTGGAGACAGGTAAATGTAAAAAACGCACTTCAATAGTTTTCATCTTTGAAGAATTTTGGGGACATTTCAGTGCTTTGATCAAGAATGTAATTTTCATATTTCACCTTGTTGAAATGTCTTTCACATGGGACAGATCTACACACAGATGTATTCATGTAAATGGTCACTAAAGTAACAGGAACCTACTAAGACATCGGGGCAAATTATCCCTACAGCAACAGCTCTTTGGAATTTGAGAAATAAAGGCCTTTTCAAACAGATGAAGGTCAGTCTTCAATCAAAGCTACTTCCCTCTGAATCTACATTTCAAGACATAAATCTATGGATAATGTTCTTGAAGAGTGATACTTGTAATTTAGTCACTCAGATGAAATGTACTGCCTCATTCATAGTTTATCCTTGATATTTTAGACAATTTCATACCTCCTACTAGTTGAAAAGCAGAGCTCAGCACATCCAGAGAACACACGAACAAGTAGAGTAATCCAAGTAGCATAATAAACTTCCCTATCCCGTAGAGTACACGAATTATTTTTCCTTTTCTATCCAGTTCTGCAAAACAAATACATTATGCATAAAAGACTTGCTTGATGTATCTGGTGTTCTCTCTGGAACAGTCTGTTGCACAAGCAGAGACTACGAAGTCAAAGACAATGTTGTGACCCCACTGTGTGATTAAACCCGAAAGAATGTTCTTCTTGATCAAATTTTAACTGCAGAAGCAGGTAGTTAATTTACTGGAGAGGGACTTTTTACAAGGGCATGTAGTGACAGGAAAAGGGGTAATGGCTTCAAACTGAAAGAGGGAAGACTTAGATTAGATGTAAGGAAGGAATTCTTGACCATGAGGGAGGTGAGGCCCTAGAACAGGCTGCCCAGAGAAGTTGTGGATGCCCCATCCCTGGAAGTGTTCAAGGCCAGGTTGGATGGGGCTTTGAGCAACCTGGTCTAGTGGAAGGTGGCCCTGCCCATGGCAGGGGGGTTGGAATCAGATGATGTTTAGAGTCACTTCCAACCCAAACCATTCTATGATTCTATGTCCAGTTTTACCATGTGAAAGCTTTTGATATATGACAAAAGCCTTATGAAGCCTGAGATTTACCCTCAGTTTTACAAAGTCACACTATTGAGTAAAGAAAGGCCAATAGGAGCCTGGATATAAAATCATATTATTTTTTATTGTTTTCCATATATCTCCCTGTGTTTTAAGGAGGCTAAGCAGCATGATTTCCAGATTCTTCTTAATTGAATAAATATAATATCCTCATTCTCTGTTGGGGAAGGTGAGACAGAGTGTAAGCCTACATCTGAAAACTCCTCAAATCTTAAATACAATTTTTCAGCAAGTATCATTTCAGAAAAACAACCGAGACAAAGAGAGCAGGACTGATGGAAAAAATAAATGCAGGTAACTTATTTACTGAGAAATGGCTACCTGACCACTTGACCCCAGTGTCCTGCAGTTCTGGCAGAGCCCATGGGTCATCTTCTGGCCTTGTCTCATCTATCAAGGCTATTGTGGAAAATGCAGGTTGAATTTCCCCTTTATTTCCAAGTGAAGCCACATTGCCTGAAGAAATAGAACATTTTTAAAATTGTTTAATTACCTTCTATCTTCTCCAAGGAGCCCCAAAACATATATCTCTGTAAGTCACAGCTGAGCACACATTACCTTTGTGATTTTCTCCTTCTTTCCCAGCCATGTTCTGGTTTTGTTTGGAAGAGTCCCCAATATAGTTATTGGTTTCAGGCTTTTCCACCTCAGGCCAGGGAGCCATGATCTGTGACTAACAACATAGTGCTGATTAAAATGCGCATGCAGTCAAAATATTCAACTCACAACAGAGTATGTGAGAGATATGATTAAGAGCAAAAGAGGTGGAAACAGAGTGGAAGCAATTTGTCCTTGAACGTAGCTTTTGACTAATCTTTATGAATTATTCCTTCACTTGTACTATTGATTTCTCAGTTATTTTTTTAAATCACACGGTTGATTTATTTGTGCAATTTACCCAATTAAAAAAAGAAAATCCATCTCATGCCTATATTTTTTTTCACTTTTAACTGTCATGAGAGCAAAGATTACTCTGCTTTCCAAATCTTAGGCATTTCTTTAATTCCTTTTATGTCCTTTCAGCAAAATATCAGAAAACTGTTTTACTTTCTTCCACCTTCTGGATTTAGCTGACTGCCTTTACCAAATTGGTAATTCAATACACAGACCTCAGCACAGAAAGTTGTTCCCTAAAGCACAGTCTAGCTTTGGACGCTTATGCCAAACACAATCTTGTTGCTTTTACTGGTTCATTCCCATGGAAGCATGGAGGGGAATGTGACTCTGGACAAAGTGGAGGAAGAACCCTGAGTTTTGAGCCCCAGATTGGTGCTTGCTGAATGACTGGACGAGAGCATAATTCGACAGCAGTGGCTATTTGCAGGTCTCTTATTTGCCTGCAACTCACAGCTGATGCTTCAAGTGAAGCTGAGTTAGTGGCAGTAAGGTCAGGCTCGCCCACCTCACGTAGGCTCTCTGTCTGAACCTCTTCCTTCCTGACTCCTTTGAGCACATTTGATATGCATTGTAATATTAATAAATAATAACTTAAAAAGTAAGACATCACACGGCCAAATCCTGCCAGCACAGGTATGAGCACATGCGACAGACCAGGCACAAGAGGAAGAGACAGCTGTTCCTTGAACCAAAACCTGGAAGGGTCCTACTTATTCACTTCACCAATATCGGAAGCCAGAGGGAGGGACAGGAAAGAGGGGGAAGGTGACCATGGGGAGCCACAGCAATATGAGACAATACTTCTACACTTCCAGGCTTGTAAGGCTGTTGGCTAGCTCAGCCAGTGCGACCGAAAAGGATGGGAGAAGTGAACCCCACCCAGAAAAGCCTCAGCCTTGGTCTGTCTCTTCCACCCTCTCTGCCACGTGAGTTGGTCAGTGCCACGGGCAAAGCTGCCCCGTGGCCACCACGTCTGACACCCATGCGGCTGAAACACCCATGAGCTAATTTGCCTGCAATGCTCCTTGTAAAAAGGGCGCCTGCGCCCAGCATCCAAAGTCCGTGTGAGAGTTGGTATCATGCTCCTGTAAACAAGGTTCACTTGCATTTAGCAGCCACTCTGAGACAGTATAATTAATCGTTCATTTAATCATAATCCTTTATGTAGCTGATGGTGAAAATGTTTTGTCTCTGTCCACATCAATAAGTCACACATCTTCCTCCTTTAGCTGGGAAGGAAACGTCACAAAATCACTCATGTCTTACTGTAACTGAGGCGGGTGTTGTTTTCTGGCATTCCACAAAGAAAAGAGTATCTTCCCTTCCACATTAGCGGGAAAAATTATTCTACAATCCCATTAGCAAAAGATATGCTTTTACACATTCTTTATCTGTGGCATAAGATCCAGATCAGCTCCCAAGATACACAGCGAAAGATCTCAGAACAGACAGAAAAAAAAATTTCTTGCTTGTTTCAACAAGGGTTTCCATTTGCTTGGAGCAAATTCTCATATTTTCACCCATGCCAGAACAACCTCCAAGCCCCACCCATGTCAGAACACCTCCGTCTTGTTAAACAAGTTTCATTTATACACATTCAGCACTGAAAGAGCTCTAAGAAAAATAACTGCTCGGCACGAGTGCTGCTTAAGTGAAATGCAATCATGAAAATGCGTTGAAAATTCAGATGTGAAGTTGCATTGACAACATATTCCCAACATGGAGAGACCCAGAATACGCTGGACACCACCAGCCTTAGAGATGCCATGCTTACAGATCTTCTGTTACATTCATTATGGAAAGGAAGGATTCAGCCCGCATGATTACTGTATGGAAACTGAGCTGCTGCATTCGCTGGAGAAACTGGAGCTTGAAAACTTCAGCAGACATTCAGCCTCTATGTCTCCTAAATAAACTCTCCCCATTCAAGCAGGGCATTTTTTCCTATCATCTCCCATGTTCCTGAGGTGCTCGGGATCCCACAGGTATGTCATGTGTTCTTATTGGTTTTGCTTTGTGTGATTAAATACCATCAAATGAGAGTGGACTGCCTCTGTGGAGGAAGATTTTTATACATATGTATATACTATTATTCGTATGAGCCCTATCTAACCTCTGATTTGGGAAGGTGGACTTGAATACCGGAGGTCCTTACAGTATTTGCCTTGTGCATTTGGGTTTGCAGAGGTATTACTAGAACAGCCCATTCCGTGTGATTGGTATCAAGGACTGATGAAAGCAGAACCATTTAGATCCTTTCAATGCTACCAGAGCTGTCAGCTTTCTCCAGATCCCAACTCTTGTTAAGAGGAGCAGCTGAGAAGATAGTTTACAGCCACTTGATACTCTGTTTACTGGAGTCCTGGCCACAGCTACTTACTGTTAATTAATCGCTGTGCTACAGGATGATCTACATTCTACAGTTTTCCTTTCAAATGATTCTTCCTTGGCCCAAATACAGACATTACCATCTTGAGAAAATGCTCAGAAGAAAATCTGGGTGCTGCAGAGGGCCGGAGCAGTGGGGCAACTGCATCATTCCCTGGCAGCCCATATTAGCTGTGCCTTTGGAAAGGCTGACGTGGAGTGTGGCATAAAAGACCAACATCATTTGACGCAAGATATAAATGACAATGAGAACCCTAAGCGCGGCTTAATTTTGAACAACAAAGACATAACTATACCGCAAAGGAACACGTTAGAGTATGGGTAAAGGACGGGCCAACGACCGACGCACACCACAACAAGGAGCTGGGTTCGGCTGGATGCACCAATCCAGGTCCAAAGGCAGGAGAGCCACAATTGCTGGACAAGGTGCCCGGAGTGATGAGCTCTGCCCATCCCCATGCCAGCCTGGGTGTCTCAGCGCTACGCGTATCATTCCTGCCTCAGCTGGCAGGACCTCGGCCAGGATGCCTGCACCCGGGATGCCTGCACCCGGGGCGGATTTGTGGAGCTTGCATCCAGATAAGCACGGTTGCTCTGAATATCCACCTGGTAGGAGCTGCACTGAAATGGGAGCTCATTTCCTCCTGAAAGTGGCAGGTCAAAATATGCTATGCATATTGCAAAGGTCTGAAAACTAATGCCTGCACAAACTGTAATCCAGTCCGTTTTGGTGAACCGTGCAGCAAATCCTCTCACACCATCGTGTGTACTCCTTTCGGTGTCAGTATAGTCTTTCCTCGCCTTCGGAAAATGCTAACTACATGTGACATCCTTTCTAACTCCAAAAGAAACCGAAACCTCCGGCTCCTAAGAAGGAGATAGATGGAAATTATGGCATTCAAATTACGAAATAAAATGTGAGAGAAAGTCAAAACCAAAGTGGGCTCCTGTGGCATCTACAGCCATATTCACTCACTCTCGGCAGCATTTCAAAGAGTTAAAGTCTCTGGGGAATTATCTGAGCAACACCAGGTGTCATGCAGGTGCCCTATATTGCATTCCTGGGTGACTCACTGGACTGCAACAGCATTGCCTCGGTTGCAGGGCTAGACTCTCAGTGCTTTTCAGTTTCGGTGCTTTTCAGTTTTAAATCAGAAACAGTTGTAAATCTGTTTTTTGCTGCACTTAACAAGGAGAGTATGAACTACCACTTGCACATGCCTGGATGGTATTGTTTGTACCTCTCCACCCGTGACAGCTCACTGAAAGGCCACGTTGTGCCTGAAATAAGAACTACAAAGCAATAACCCTTAAAGAAATCTAACCTCTAGGTGAGCAGACCCAGCCAGAACAAGATGAAATAAATGCTCTGGAGAAAACAACAACATTTTCAAAACCAACTACAAATGCCAGTGTGACTATACATGTGCCTACAGGTTGCTTAAGCAGCTCCAAATCAGGTTTTGGGTTCAGCCAGACTTTCCTCTCTCTTGCTCTCTCCTTCTCTCTCAGCTTTTCTACAAACACACATCACTTTCTTGTCATTTACCACTGTGCTATGCTTTTTGTGTTAAAAAGGGATTTATCAGTTAATCTGATATATGACTTAGTAAATACAAATATTTACCACACATACTTCATAGGAGTAAATACCAAGCTACATAGCAATCCTTCTTATACACAGTTTGAAGAAATATTGTGGTTTTTTCCCCCCTCAAAATGTATCATTTTGGATACAGAAGCATATTATGTATCCTCAGCCAGCACAAATTAATTCAGTAGCTTTTCATCAGTAGATAATTTTGCCACAGAACGTGTTCCATGGCATCCAGAAAGCCCCAGGTGCAAGAGAACAGGCAAGAACTTCAATAAACACCAACAATGATTCAGCCTTGCTAGGAGTAAGTCTTGTATTTGCTCTGGCACCAGCCGCTTCCTTGGGGTTTTTTCTCTGAATAAGTTATCAGGCTTAGCCAGGATGTAACCTTTCAACTAACGTGGTGGTAAAGGAAAAACTAGATATGTGAAAGCTAAGAAAAAATGAGCATTGTGCTCACTGTTTATTCCTATGGATGCCTGAGACTTACTGCTCACAAGTTTGAATCTAACACACAGCAAAACTTAAAAAAACCTATAAAACAAACTAGTAAAGAGAACTCATTTCTAAGCAAGTGCAGAGAGAAAACAAATCCCAAACATCAGTTTTTGCATTCACATCCAAGCAAAGCACTGGACACTGAGGAGCCAGAGCAGAGAAACATCAGTGAACTGCTTGAAATACCTGCTAGGTATTTTAGTAAAACAATTACTTTTTTAGAATAAAACAACAACGAAACAATTCCATCAATAAGGAAATACAACAGATCTACCCCATCCCAAACACACAGTAAAGAATCAAGAGAGGAAAAAGTAATGACATTTAAAAGACTTACTGATCTAATGGAAGAGCTGCTAAAAAAAGTTACTGAGAAACCAGCTGATTTCTGCCTACTGCCACATTAGTTGAGCTAACTGCATTAGACTAATGTATTCCTTTTACCTCCATGTATCAAACCAAATTAGCATAAGAAAATGTTTCCATCAAGAACAGCCTGACACGGCCATAGCGCAGCACACAGACTTTACACACTATCTATGCTAACACATAGACAGTGTTTCCTTCCAATGTTTCATTAATCATATCCTAGACATTTTCCAGTATCCAATACCATTGATAACTATAGCTTAAAATCTTGATTCTTTTCAATCCAAATAGTAGTTGAAACAATACTTCCTTATGGTATAGGCAGTTTGTTTTGTTTTGTTTTGTTTCTGACAGCTACTAATACAATGCTTTTTTCATTGTTGTATTCCATCAAAATAAATGTAGTTACTTGCAGACAAAAAGTAGCCCAGTTTGTGCCTAGAACTATGATTTTTTTATCACTTCCTTAAAATATAAATGCAGTTGAAAGAACACAAGGTGAAAATGCTAACAAGCAGATGACATTTCACATGTCCACTCCAGTTCCCCACGTTAGTTCTGTTGCTACTCCCTGAGCTGCAAAAGCAGAGGTTTGGATTTATAATCTAAGCAAGTACAAAAAAGAAGAAAACTTTGTCTTGGTTGTTCTTACTTACCACTTCTTTCTTCCCAGACAACAGAGCGAACAGATCAACTGGGCAGCCACTGAAACCTGCAATATATATAGACAGGTGTTGAGCAAAGTTTGCTTTCATCACCGCGCACTAACATTCCTATTTTTACAGTCCAGAGGCACTGCCTACCTGCAACTTAATGATCACAATCAACTTTTTTTTTAGCAGGAGTGGGCAGTAACCAAGACTGATAAAACTACCGGCTATTTCACACTTATCACATTCTAAAAAACGTCCCATCAGCATTTAAGTATGAGCTACTAATGTGTTCATGTGAATGCTGGGGAACGCTTTGTTCCAGCCTGAAAAACTGCCATCCACCTGATCATTCAGTAATCTTTTTTCCAATAATAATTTTCCAAAAATATTTTGCAATCTCAAAAGTCTGTCAAAAGGGTGTGAAAGAGATGTAGTACTGCTATTTGTCTGTTCAGGTGCCTATTAATCTGCCTAAGAACAGAAGTGAAGGAGAATCAGATAAAAAGCAGTGTAAGTAGGAAACACTTAAGAACTTCTCTGAGAACCGAGGATGGAGTTTCATTCTTATCAGTGTCCAGTGTTTACAATTAAGGTGAGCTCATTAGCATTTTGGCTGTGGCTCTTGTTCTAAATGAGATTTAAAGATGTAAGGACACCTTTGCTAATTGCATTCCGAGTGCTAGAAAGGAAGAAGACTGTATGATATATAGATATGTTATTCAATAAATAGAGTAAGGTATTACAGATGAGACAAAGCAGTCACCAGCATTGCTGTCTGTTCTACTGATAAGTTCAGTGAGGAGCTGGAGGGGTATCTGCATTAGGTACTGTAGCTTTAGTATATCTGAATTTTTTACTGTTTCAACAGGAAACTTATACTGAGAAAATAAGCTGTAAGCCAGCAGCCTAATCAGCAGATCTGCTTTGTCTGCATGTACACAGTCATATCTGCCAGCAGCTTAGTGACTTAGTAACTTAGAAAAATAAAACTCTTGCTTTTTGCACCTTTCAGTCCCGCAGAGACACGGAGCCTTTGGAGCTGTGAGTCAGATCTTAGTCTTCCCCTCTTAAGCATCAGAAATGTTTAATAAGTAGGGATCGTAAAAACCTCTGCAGCCCCATACGCAGCATCACATCGTGGCAGCTGTACCGCCGAGCACCTCCCGTGGCCACGGTGGCTCTGCTGGTCCCCACTGCCCCCCATTCCTCAAGGGTGAAAGCACCAGCCCTGTCTCACCATCTCAGCTGCAGTTTGCACAGAGCTGGCTGCTGAAACTGATTTTCCTTCCTTGCAATGCAGAGAACAGTTCAAAGTGGAAAGAAGTGACAGAAAATGGACTCAAGGTCCACCTTGGTGGTTCACAGGCTCAGTTTTCCTAACAGAAATGTACTTTAATGTTGCACCTAAAAATAGTAGGTTTTCATTGATGTCCTACATGTAGGTAATCAGAAGAAGCTCTTAACTGGGAATCCTTGTGCTTCTCTGAGCTGTGGCTCCTTCTCTTCTGAGTCACTGTTTGTGAAACCCAGCTCTGACAGTGAGCAGGTATGAGATGGGCATGTTCCAGGTACCCAGTGCGGACTCAACCACAGCGTGGTGATGTCTTCTACAGCATTTTTATTCCGACGCTGCTCATTCCATTTACTAAGCACAATCCTATGTGCTGACCACATTAATGTTTTAGGAAGGGAGCAATCCCAAAAAAAATCTCAGGAAAGAAAAAACAGTTGCTCATGCAAAGGCAGATCTGCAGTCTGCCTTTGGAAGTCCGAGGTGGACCTTCTGCAGAGTCAGTCCAGAGGAGCCTCCATAAGGAGCCTGAAACTCTTTTCCCAGCCACAAGGAATGAAGGTGGGTGTTATTTGTCCCAGAAGCCTTTCCCTCATGCAGGATCAGAGCAGAAGAGGCTGAAATTCTTCACAGGACAGCACATCAGAGCGATAGTCCAGAGCAGTTTTCATCCATCTGGCACAGATTCAAAAGATGCTGCTGCTAAGGAAGAATAACCCAATGCTCTTTCACCCATTTTTAGAGCTTGCCTTGAAGCAACTGACCTGATTTCAAAAAAATATTATTGGATAGGGAATATTTAATAAATCAAAGTAAGCGAGCAAATTTCAAGGGTCCTTATTTCCTACCACAAAGGTGCTGGATGACTCCGCAGTTACTTGGAAAAGTACCTGCGATAGTCTAGCACTCAGCAGGAGGTGCAACCACAGAAAATGTCTCAAACACAGAACGAGAAAAAATTCCTGGCATGTGCATATTCTGTGAGCGGTGAACTCTGTCCAGTCACTCTTATATGTTGCAAGAAGTTATAACACAGGCAGGAAACGTGTCTCCATAACAGAGATCTGTGCTACAAGCTCCCTCACAGTTCTCCCACACAAATAGGAGACTCACTGTGCAAGTGTCAACCCCACTCAGCTCTAAGACCCAGGCCCTAGTACAGTAAACCACGTGTACCTAAGTCAGAACTAAAATCAAAATCATTAAAGGGAAGTAAAAGAAATTGCCATCCATCACTGACAATACTATTCACATTATGAGATTTGCTTTTTCAGTAGACACAGCTTCAAAAGACAGCCAGCATGAGCAAGACTCTCAGCTAACATCAGGAGAAATAATCTCTCTCTTACAGTTTAACTTAATTTTCAATGTTCCACAAATGCAAAGAATGCACAGCTAAACACTTCCAGTGCATTCAAGATGCTGGGACTCTAGAAAACAGCTACATGGTTCTATACTGAAGATAATTGGTATTGTTTCCATCATTTGGAAACAACGTTGTCCATTTTAACTTGCTCAGAAAGCTTGAACAAATCTAGTTGGAAACTGCATTATTGTAAATTAGCCTTTCCTCTTCTGGATATGTAAACCACTGATCATTAAAGAGAGAGACAAGTGCTGATTTCAATATGAATTACATCCAGAACAGTTATTTGTTTGAGGACTTACCCCATCTCCGCTGAAGAACACCTTCCCTCTTTCTGCAATTACCTGGAAGAATTTAAGTCCCAGCTTTTCCTATTGTTTGAAAAATATTCTACATGTAAACATTTTAACAATGCAATTTGTTATGAAAACACCCAGTCAGATGTGTTTGTGCATATTAAATTCCACATTGATATACAGCTGGTTATTTACTAGGAATCAATATTTGTAGCAGACTCTGACCCTGACATTACATAGAATGCTTTGATTTTGGAACAGAATGCAAACGCTACAACTTTGTAGTTGATTAATCCATTTATTTTCCATTAAGAAGTGTAAATTTGCCTTTGAACCTTTGAGGCCTATCAGGAAATTGTCTGCTTTTAGCTATCCCGTACTCTGCTGCAGGTGGGTATGGCTGCAATGCATCCTCAGAGCATTTTTTTCCCAGTATTTCTACAATTGTTGGAAATAGTAAAGAACTCCTACTAAGACTACTTTCACAGATATAAGAAAACACCTAATTTAATGTATAAAGAACCAGCAGCTTATCACAAGGTTTTGTATTACAGCACTGTGCGTTTTATCTCACGTAAGTGACACGCAAAAAATTTATGAAGTTATGGTAGTTAGCATACTTCTAGAGCTGAGTGATGCATAAAGTCATAAAGAGGCAGCATTCAACAGAGCCAATGCCAGGAATGAGAGGAGGAAGTAAAATGTGGAGTGAGGGAGTCACAAAGACAAAAACTACAGGAACAGATAAAAAAAGGAAAATAAATATTTCAATATCGGAAAGACAGTTTTTATGAAGGACTAATATGGCCAACAATTTTAGGCAGATAGTTGGGTCTGAAAGGAAAAAGGGACTCTGTTTTGGTCTTATAATAACTGAGCAGCCCCTTCACCATAGAACCAGTTCATTCTCATTACAACCGTGACTCAAATGTTTTTGTCAGTACAAATGCATCCTTGGGCTACAAGTTAGGGGGGTTATTTTGTTCACATCCTCTGTGATGGCTATGTTTTCCATTAAAGTCACATCTTACGATTGTTTTTATTCTTCCTGGAGTATTTTAACTTCCCTTTTAGTGGATGTTTTGCTACTAACATATATCAGTACCCATTCTCAACATCTACCAAAATGTAAGGGACTGCTCATCCACAGCCTGCAGCCCAGGAGTGGGGGGACGGTGGGTTCGGGGCGGTGGGAGCTCTGCCCAGCCCTGCAGAGACCCAAGAGCTTCCACCCCTGTCCTGGGGGTGGCATAGCACAGGCAAAAAGGCAAAGACTAAAACACTGCACGTGTGGAAAAGATGGACCAGCACTAGCCTGAGTTTGATCAGCTAGAATGCTAAAAACATGAATCATATCACATGCTTTGACAACTGAAGTCAAGATAATTTTTAAAACTTTTCTTATCATAGCTGCTCTAAACTTTTATTGTTTGTCATTAATGTTTAACTAAAAGGTTTAAGAAATGGCCATTAAAATAAAGCAACCCCAAAACATAGATGTCATGATGCTTTAGGGTAAGACATTTTTAATCACAAAAGAAATCCAATATTATTCCCCTCCTGCTAACCTTTCCTTATTCTTTTTACAGTCTCTCCCCTTACCTCGCCCCCATCCCACACCCCCTTCTCCTCCCTGCTCCTGTTCACTCTCACAACCAAGCTTATATTCCACATCCTCCTGTTGTCTCCCACTTTGGACACATATTCATGAATGCAAACAACATCTTCCCAACAAACAAGTAATGAGGAAGAGGAAGAAGAGAAGAAGTGAAGGGAAATGTGAGAGCCTTTAAATAAATAATAAGATTTACACTCTTCTGTAAACGTTAATTTACAGATCTCAAAGTGGTTCGTGAAAGTAGGCATTGTTGACTTCTTTTATTATTCACAGAGTTCAAAGGGTTTTTTTTCTCTTTTTTTTAAGAAATCCATTGATTTCTTCCTACACAATTTGTTAACCCTTGGCTAACACTAGACGTGGTGTTGTCAGCAGCAGGATGAGCAAGTATAATTACCAGCAGCCTGTTGAGTGTGTTTGCAGTGAAGATTCATCTCACATTTCCAACCCATCTACTTCTTCTGCCCCTGTGTTCTAGAAGCCGCTGGCCTCCACATGCTGCCTGCAGAGCTGCCACTCCAGTACAGAAGCCACACTTATTGGTCTGCTACCCAAACGATTTCTGCCTAAAAACAGATTTGAGAGTGATTTAAAATTAGGATTTTTTGCCAAAATAAACAATCTCACACAAAAATGCTACTCTTTCAAAAGCCATATATGCACTAATTCTGTATAGAATTGTACATTCCAAATAAAGCCTTATATACCTCAAACTCTAGTTTAAAAACTACGAATTATCTCATCAAGGTCATGCTTTGTTACTTATTGTTGTGAAATGCTTGGCAGTATGTCCTTTCTGAGCCTTCATCCCCGAAACAGATTTTGGACAACTCTAGGTGAGATACCTAAAGGCAATCTGTTGCCATAAGGTGAGAGAATAAACCTCTTTTCTTTGAACTTACTTTCCATACAACTAAATTTCCAACACACTAATTCTCTACAGACCTTTAAACTAGATCTGCAAAATTAACAGCAAAATCAAACCATCCATTATTTAATAAATCTCAAATACAGTAACTTTTCTTAATATAAAGTTCATGAGCAATTATCCATGATTATCATCTAAGATGAAGGTCCTTGAATGTGCCCAGAGGAGGGCAACAAAGCTGGTGAAGAGCTGAAAGGCATGTCCTGTGAGGAGCGGCTGAAGACTGGTTTGGAGAAAAGGGGTCCAAAGGGTGATCTCATTGCCCTCTACAGCTTCCTAAGGAGGAGATACGGAGAGGGAGGTGCTGAGCTCTTCTCCCAGGGATCCGGGGATAGGACATTTAGGAATGGTTCAAAGCTGCACTGGGTGAGGTTCAGACTGAACATCAGGAAGCATTTCTTTGCCAAAAAGTTGGTCAAACACTGGAACAGGCTTCCTAGAAAGGTGGTCAATGCCCCGAGCCTGTCAGTGTTTAAGAGGCATTTGGATAATGTCCTTAACAACGTGTTATAACTTTCAGTCAAGCCTGAGTTGGTGAGGCAGTTGGACTAGGTGATCATTGTAGGTCACTTCCAACTGAAATAGTCTATTCTAGTTTAGTCTATTCTGTCAGAATAATCAGTAAAGAATCTGAAGTCAAGTTGGGTGCGAGGACAGCCCTCTCCAGAGTGAGCACTACAGTAATTTTCTTACTGCATTAGGCAAACTAGTTTTGTTGCATATTTGTGAGATCTTGCATTTAGGAAACCTCTCTGTGCCACACATCAGAAACATTTTCTCCTCCGTCATAGCAACTTCCTCCAATGACGCCCGTGTCACTTAAACTGTTTTGATCCAACCCTACCGTCACCCGTAAAAACTGTGGATGGTTTTGGAGGACTTCATTCTTGGAAATATGTCACTGTACATGGTACAGGAACCATGCCCACTCTGCTTGCAGTATAAATTGGATGTTGGTCCCCAGCCCTAAGTTACACATGAAGAAATGTAATACTTTTTTTCTTTAACATAATTCTATTCCTGTGGACTTTCTATAGACTTCATGTGCCTGTCTTCAAGATGCATTTAATGCATGACTTCACTAGATTAAGACAACAGTCTCTACCTGTTAACAGCATAACTTCTTGTAAACTATTGAAAATTAAAATCTACCAGAGATACATAATTACAGTTCCTATTGACTTAGAAGAACTTACGTGTATGTATGTAAGACATCATACGGACCAAGGCACGCAGGCAGTAGCTGCTATTTTTAATTGTTTACAGTTCATCCTTTTAAACAAATATTTTTGGCTTTATAAGGTGTAATTAAGGGAGTAATGAGACCAATATTTGTTTTTCCAAAGGAAGACTGTAATAGACACAACACAAACCTAAAGAGGAATTCAAGACAGGAGGCATTTCCTCACAGCCCTCAGCCTTAGCCCATCTGCAGAGGTTTCCCTGCCTGATTCCATTAAAAACCAGAAACAGAGTCAAGTGTTTTTACTGCAGTTGAGTCTCTTTGTGAAGAAAATCTATAACAGCCTTTCATATGGGGCACAAAAAGCAGAACACAAAGGTATTGAATAAATCTCTGAACCTCTGGGCTCAATGTTGGCAGAAAGATGCTTCACAAGCAGCAGGGCAGGGAAAAGTAACCAAGGGATTTAAAAATCAAATCACAGCAAAATATTCTCTGTCCTGTTCTTAAGCTGAATTCATGGAACAGGAATCTGAACATTTCTTGGAAACACAGCAGGATGCTTCAAGGATACCTGACTTTTTTTTTTTCCCCAAAGCAAACAGATCCAAACTTTGGCTCATCACAAGTCCAAAGAGGTAAAACTACAGCAGAGACCATCTTCTTGCTCTAAAAGGTGGATGTCGTTAATTATTAAAATGATTATGAACAATTCCTCCGCATAGGGAAGTATAATTTTACCTCTCTAAAGAAAGATTGATAGAACTCAGGGTATGTAGTTTGGCTGCTTTCTAAACCCTCTTCAAATTTAAGCCCAAATATTATGTTTAGTGATAAACATAAATTTCCTAGCATAATATGACCTAATTAAGTTGTTGCTTTTGAGTCTTGCTGAGTATCTTTATCACTCTGTGGGAACATAATCTTAAGAATCAGTTTATGTACTTTCATTAAAACTTACAGTATCAATGAACATTACAATACCACAAACCTAAGACTTCCATTACTTTAAAATTGTTTCTTTGTTTAAATTGCAAGCATAAATTAGCACAGCAAGAAGACAAGAATTGCTGCTTAATTGTACTGGAAGGACTTTTTTTTTTTTTTTTTTAAACCTGACAGTAACAAGTGTCATTTTGCATATATTAAGATTTAAAGAGGTGTCTCTGTTACAGCTGATGCGTAACTCAAGACTTGCAGACTTGTAAAACTGTAACTTTATGCTAATTTCAATTAATTATGTATAGCCCATTTACAAATATATTATGTGCTGTCCTCGATCCCCACGCAATGCTCGGATTGGTCTGCTATTTATTTATTGGCTTGGTCTCCACAGGCCACACAAACTGTTACTGGTTACAGGAAACAGGAATTGACGTATCAGCCTCCTCCCCGTTAGTCACAGCAAGGGTTTTCACGTGCCATATACCACAGATCACTTTGTTCCATTATTATGCGAGTTTGAAAAAGTCTGTAGAGCTTCTTTATTTGGAAAATACTATTCAATAAAACAAAAGAGGATGAAATATAGAGTTTGTGATATCCAGATATATTCAAAACAGACATTTCAGACATTTCATTATTATACATTACTTCTACACAGACTGAAGCCCTTGATCAGATTTAATTGTACCAGGCTCGTGGTTATTCTTTCCACTGAAACTTAGCATCAGGAGTAGCGACCAGGAATTTTTTCAGCGCAGGTGCATTAAGGACAGCAGGGCACACTGTGCCTGGGATGAAAGCCTGTCCGAGGCACCAGCTGGGAACCGCAGCCAGCAGCGACCAGCGGTTTGCCTGGGGACAATCGAGCACCACTTTCTAAATGTGGTGCCTTGGGAGACACAGAGCTATTTCTCATGAATGAATAAGTAGTGTGAGGAAGTACAAGCTCTGGAAAATGGAAAAAAGGAAACACAGCGAACTGTCAAGGCTTCCAATGGAGTTTATAGTGTGATTGCACACATCTCCCACGTGCATGAGACTCAATCCAACTCTCTCACCCTTTGCTCACAGAAGTAGTCCACATAAATGTTATTAGCAGTTGCAGTTTGTCTTTCATGTCTGTCATATATCATGCACTTGCCTGCAAAGATGAAGCACTCTTATGTAGCAGGATATTACAGAGATGAAGACAGCAAACCACCACAGCAAAGGGTAGCATGAGGAAGGAGAAACAGCCCATACAACCCATTTCTTTTTTTAATATCAAGCATGTTATTGTGTCTCTTTTACTGGCTTATCGATATTGCCTCTGAAAAGTCACTTCTTGTTCTTAGTCCCACCACTTTATGAAAGGTGTAGTATTTACTATGCAGCAGATTCAGCTACTGGTCTTTCACGCTGAAGATTCAAGCAAATCATAATGCAAAGCCAACACAATCTGTTCAGGAGGCATATAGAACAGTTTCCAGGACCTTTGGTGTATTCTGTAAACAAAATACATGAGGCTAACTATGTCTGATAACAGTATAATAATATCTGATGTTTGTATAGCACATTTCACATAAAAGGGAATTAACCTGTTACAGCGTGTTGAAGATGTAAGATTAAGAGACATAGAAATGGTTAAGAGCAATTCCTGGTGAAGGATGAGTTAATGTTGTGTGGGATAGATACCACACCATACCATACATGAAATATCAACATGTCTCTGTTCTGCAATCTTTGTTTTAAACTTTCCAGATTTTGGGTGGTACTGAGCTTAAAATTGTTCTTTGAAGGGAAGGACAGGGAGGTGCCCATTTTGAACAACCATTTCTGAGAACATTCTCTACTTGAACCGTCACACTTCTCACACTTTCTCCTCCAGATTTACATATTACTTCCTTTCTAAGAATATAGTCACAGTTTCACAGGAACACAGATAAGAAATTCAGCAGGCCTAGAAAATAAATGCTTTTATTAAAAAATGTATGGGTTAGCACAACCTCCCTGAATCTGACTTTCTGTTTTATGAGCCTGCATATGTTAATAATTCTTGCCTTGAACACTGTTCTGAGATCTTGGATGCTACAACAAACCTGGATTGATTTGGTCACCGTTTTTTTTTCCCTTCTCACACGGCTAAATGCTACACTTGCTATCTCCAGCCCTGTTGTCTCCCTCTTGGACCAGCAGACATTCGAGCCATCTGACCCACAATTCCTTCTGCCCATTACTTCAGAATTTCCTCTCACAAGTAACCAGCCTCCCCAGCACGCTGCAGCTCCTGCTGCCATTTCGGATGTGGTCCATACATTCCCACAGCTCTGGCCCTAATAGCTGCCCCGTGTTTTCCCCCAGGAAGAGCAGGGTTTTTTCTGTTTTCCCTTCTGAGATGCACTGTTGACTTGGGGATCAACATGAGACACAGCTAGCCGCATAGCCAAATTTTGGAGGATTTGTCCTGTTTTACACGCATGAAACTTTTGAGGCTCTAGGATTTTGAACACAATATCACTTTTTAAAATTCTCTTTTTTTAGGTAGATCTTGGAGGTGAGAACTGCCTTATAGAGCGTATCATCACCTCAGCTGCTGTTACGTCGAATAATAACATATAAGAGCACACTGTGTCTAGAAGCGCACATGTAGCATAGGAACTCACTGGAAACCCTTATTCACCAAATGCAGTTGCATACAAACATTTTTGTGTCAAAAATGCCTGAGAAAAAAAATGCGGGACGCTTCCAGTCATTACAATAAATACTTTCATACATGACAGCAGAGAAATTTTATGTAATATGTCGTGCAGAGCAGCTGGCATGACCTTCATCTGGTGCAGCCTTCATCTGGTGCCAAGTCACACAGCTTGTGCGTCTGAAAGGTAACCACTCCATAGCCCTTGAGCACTGTTGTGGTTTAACTCGAGCTAGCAATACAACCATGATAGCCGCTCACTCAGCCCTTCCCCAAACTCCCCCCCAGATTGGGGAGAGAATCGAAAGGGAAGGGAGAAACTTGGATTGAGATAAACACAGTTTAATAAAATAACAAAATACTAACACACTACTAGTAAATATATATATTAAAAAAATAGAAATAGAATAGAATGGAATATAAAAGATACTCAAGGCAATTCCTCACGAACTCCATCCACACTGAGCAGCCAGTCCCAGGAAGCAGCACCTGGTCCCAAACAGCCAGTCCCAAAGAGACAAAAGAGGAAAAAAGGCAGAAAGGCCCAAAGGCCCCTGCAAAACGGCAAAAGGCCAAACTAAACATCCTGAACAGAACTCCCTCGGCTCTGACAAATAGAGCGAAGAGAATGCGAGAGAGAAAACGGAAGATTTCGACTCTCCTTAAATAAGAAGCATGAGGCTAATGGGACGGAATACTCTTATTGATCAGTCTGGATGTCAGTCAAGCTCTGCCCCATCCATGCCCCCCTCTCCTTGATGCCTCACACCTGTGGGCAGAGCTCAGAACATCCTTGTCTCTCAGACCACAATTAAAAACATTAGCTCTGTTCCAGGGTGTTATCTCTTGTTCTCAAACTAAGTTCAAATAATGACCGTGCTAGCTATGAAAAACAAAGGTTTCTAACTGCATGAAGAAAATTAACTCATTTTCAGCCAAACCAGCACAAGTACAAAACCAGAAGCGGGAAAAGCTCCCAGGAAAGTCCCCCCACCCTTCCTGAGAACTTGGTCAGGCTGCCTGGTGCAATGTGATCTCTTCCCAGTACAGACACCACTGGGTAGGGGAAGCAGCATGACAGATCTCAGGGACCCTGGAGAAGGAGGCCACTCTACCACTCTAAGCCTTTTCAATTAATTTTTGTTTTCTTACATTTGATTCAAAACAGTTTGTATAATTTATTACTTATGTTTTGTAGAAGGCCAGCACAGTCAACATGGCCTTGTATTCAACAATAGTTTACATAAGGATGATCAGGAACTTGGAACTGAAATTAGATAAGCCTAACCACAGCTTCATAGAACAACATAATACTTGTGTGTCTCACTGGCCATATATTCAGGGTTTTGTCATTTGAGTACCTCAAGAGAAATGGGAGCAGATCACTCAAGCTGCCTTTCTGAAGCATTGCCTAAAACCTCAAGGAGTCATGAAAGGCGGTCAGACTTAGAGGTGGTTGGGACCTTCCACTTCTTGGCAATTCTGATTTGTCGAAACTATTTGTGATTCATACATTTTTTAATAATGAAACTGCTGAAGGAATGGTTTCTTGGACTGGGAATTGGACTGTTGTTCAAACAAGAGTTGATGGGATGTGAGCCCAGAGAGCTTAGTTCATGAGTAACTCCTAGTAAGGCTTGACTGTACATTGTCTTCCAACCACAACTACCCAAATACCTGTGAACAGGGTCATTTCAATAGCAATTGCTGGGGTCAAGAGCTACCTGAGCTCATTTTCACTTGAAAAGATTAGGAGTTGATAACCTGAGCAACTCAGCAGCAGAGCTAGCTTTGGAGCAGAGGCGGGGCCTGAAGATGCACCTCATTTAGCTAATGAAGCTGCCCTTCACACAATGAGAACCCACCAAGATTTTCAAGGTCAATCAGCATATCAAATTTTGTATCTTTAACAGCGATTGTCTAGTGAGCAAGACTACAAAGCAAACATGATAAGATTACAAACGTACCTCTTAGATTCACCTAATGGTCAGAAAAGAGAGAAAACAATAACCTTTTTGTTGTTGCCCACGTCAGATACATATCACTCTTGGATGCAAAAAGAATTCAGGGCCCACGTCTGGAAGTAATTTGCATCCTACTTATGGTAAGTCACAGCAAAGCTCAGGAAATTTAAAAATCATTTATAGGCAAACAAAACATGAACTTCATAATAAATAAAGTTTATAAATAAATAATAAATAAATAAATAAATAAATACGTTCATAACGTTTAAAAGCCAGAAGTTCAAAGAAGGGAAAGAGGAGAGAAAAAAGGTAATGGGTACAGACAAAAATTACAGTACCATGTGAAGAATGTAGTTAAATACAAAGCTGCACCAAAATTGTAATATAACATGAGTAAAAAATACAAAACAAACAACCCACCCCCACAGATGTACAAAACAGAGTTTCCATTTCCTGAAACATGTCTCTTCTGCTGACTCATAGGAGTAATTTGAGGACAACACCTTTGAGGACATGCTCCCATGGAAATAACCCCCTCATGCCGTATATTCCAGATACGTGGTCAAACTAGAATTCCACCTTTCTTTGAGCATTAATCCACATTAAAATTCCATTTTCTCAACACTACTCTTTTTATATTCATTTGATTCAGATGTTTAAATCTGATTAGATCTATCAGCAACTGTTCATAAGAACACCAAGCAATTGCCAAGAAGAGGTAAAAAGGACTTCTGGATGTGATGAGTATCATCAAACAATTCAGAGATCTGTAAAGTTTAATGACATTATTACAAGCTGGTATTTCTAGTGATACAGACTAACAAGAAAGTACATGACCTTTCTAGTGCTGATCTTAACTTCCTCTGTTTAGAAAAATGGAGCATCTCTGCAAATCCCCTGGAGCAGAAGAAAAAGATCTTTCTAAAGCCAGTACTCACCCAAATGCTAGGCAATGAGACAAAGTAAAATCAGTTCTTGAAAGTTTGAAACATGTTGAGCTGAAGAGAGGAGGGCAAGCTTTCAGCCAGTCCTTTCAACATGGGAAAATGCCCTCTAGTAGCTTTCATTCCATAGAACAGAAAAAAAGAACACTGCTGATTTTACATGGAAACACATGTTGCATATCCACTTTAACACCAGGATTTTAATCGTAAGATATAGCTACTGATCTGTAACTACTTTCCCTTATTTCACAACTTGCAGTCCTTATTTGAAGAGGTCCTAACTACAGAAGTGGTAAGTTATATCCTTGGACTTCTCCTGAGCTACTTCGTTGTTCTCATCCTTTCCCTCATCCTCCCCAAGTGTGAAGATCATGTGGCAAATGGTGACAGAAACACTGAGATTCCTTTCCAGTCACTGGAAAAACACGGATACTTCCAAAAGATGTTTCATTCCCCTACATAAAAACTTTACTTAAAATAGATCGATGTGCTTTCTGTTAACTGTAGGCAGCCTGGACCACCACTGGTCTCTTCAAAGGCTAAGCTCAGTGAAATGAATACTAGCATAATAGTCACTGTCTTGTCATAGTCAAAAAAACCAAAACCAACCAACCAACCAACCCACCCCACAACAAAAACACCCTCTTACAAATTCCTGACATCTGTGTTTCATTTACCTCCACATGAGGACTCACCTTTTCAACCTGTGGATAAGAAAACTATAGAAATGCTAAGCAATACACAAAGGTGCTGGAAGCAGTCCATCTGCATCAGTCTGGCATCAAACTGGGCCAGTCTACCTTCAGGTACTGGTATTATGCCAGTTCTTTATATGGCTTTATGTTGAATGTGCTCAGGCCAAAAGAATTAGAGCTTTCTTGTCACATAGGGTTTGTTCTGACAACATATCCCTTCACTGCAGAAAGTCTTGGGGGTAATCTGGAAGACGCAGCAGATAGGCACAGTAAGCACATTTGTCATCCACAAAAGAGGAGCAATTGGGGATTGCAGAAGAGCACACGGCTGCATGCTTGTGTTAAAATTATTACTAGACAAATGAGGTAAAAAACCTGAGAACAGGTAACTGAGAGAGGCGATGAGATAGCTTTACCCTCACAAACTCACTCTTGCTACTTGCTTCTCAGTCACAATCAATGGAGAGAGACCTGCTCTTCAAGAAGGTGTCCAGAAGGCAGCAACAAACCACAGTACCCCTGCAAAACCAGCTTTTTTTCCTCCACTAGTTGAAGAGGCAGCCTACAAACATTTACTCCTTTGAATTCTTTCCCTAAACTCATTTTCTGAACTAAATCAGTACACTGTGACCCCTGCTGACTCATGGGTTATGTCAGGGGAATAATCTGGATATCTTGAGCTCCCGGAGGCAGTGATAAGCATCTGTCCTGTTCACTGGACTAGGTTGAAGGACTTGATGACTTTAGACACCACAGTGGTGAGTCTTCTGCTTGGGACGAAAGGGCATCCTGAGCGAAGGCAGTGGAGTAAGGCCAGAACACAGGAGAAGAAAAACGCTATGAATACTAAGGGGTGATCCCTCAAGAAGAAGAAAAAGGGGGAAAAACAACCCCACCATTTTCCAGTTATGATGTAGGCTGGACCACAGTCTGATCTTGTTCTTTACCACTGACCTTTACAAAGGTCTGAGATATATTTACATGTCCAGTTGAGTCAGCACTTAGGTTTGTTGACCTACTGCCAATCCAGCTCCAGAACTGAAATAGTGTAACAGCATCACCTAAGAAGCACTGCAGAGAGGACACCGTAATCAGTCTGGAGATGGTGCCATCCTCGTGCAAGGTGCAAGGCTCGTCAGGTGCCCTCGCGCTGCGGCCACATCAGTGCTTTGTACCACACTCACCTGTTGGGGAGAGTTCAGCTGGACCGCGCACGGTGCTTTGCAAACACCAGCAGTTACCACAGGGGTGAAGAAAGATTGGCTGCTGACATTTGAACACAGTTCAGGAAAGAAATGCCAAGGGATATTTAAACATACTAAATCCTCAGAAATTAATTTATATCCAACTTACAAGAAGGAAGCAAGTAACAGTTCCCCAAACCTAATGGCATGCAAAACATGAAAAAAGAAAAATGCCCTGTTGCTCAGCTGTTGATTGTACACGCTATAGAAACCTCAGCTAGTGTCAAACAGCATGCGAAGTATGAGGAGATTGCAAGCCAAAGCTCTACGACTGCAAGCCAAAAAAAAAGAAAGACTATATAAATTATATGTTTCCTATAAATGAAGAGACATCATTCTCAGAAAAATGGCTAACTGCATAAAACATGTGGTGCAGCAGAAGTATTTAGGAAGTTCTTATTTCCCTTTTAAGCAGTCAGGGGATTACACCTCTGTACAGGTAAGATCCCAAACCAAGCCAAACGTAAGCAACATTGCTTAACTTCCAGTGAGTGAGAGGACAACTGTGTTTAAAACAAAGGGACCCTTGTGTCTTGTCTAACTCTACTGTTTTCATCTTTCTGCAGTAGTGGAACTTTTAGGTTAAAAAAACCCCCAAACATAACAGCCTAATAGCGTAACAGCCTCCTGTTCAATATAAAGAGTAGTCCAGCCCCACCATTCCCATCAGATCAAGTTTGTGGTTTGGATTTTCTGTAGTGTAATTCTGGTATTCCTAAAAGAACCTGAAGGAAATTGCATCAGCTTTGTGCTCTAAGTAGCTTTGCCTATTGCTCTGGATTCACACGTATGCTGCAACCTTCTGTAACACTTATTTTAACTACTGTTAAAATTCAACATGTATTCTAAAGCAGTTTCAGTTATTCCATAAGTAACATTAATACTTTAAATAGCTGCTTTTACCAACTTTGTACACCATAGTGCTGATTAAGAAATACTAATATATGTAGGCCTAAATACAAGAATTTGTGGCTCCATCTGTAAGCCTATGAAAATGTACAGTCATGCAATATATGACAGCTAACCTCAAATGTGTGTCTTTAGCATATTTATTCACATTCAAAAATCTGATTATTGATTTTGGTTAGACTTGTGCTACATTCATATCTACATTGAATTTATACTGTACCCAATTGCCAAAATCAGAAACAGACTGTTCAACTCTTTCCTTTGGCATCGATGGGACGGGGTGTTAACAACTTCTGGATGAGCAAGTGCTAGCTAATATTTGATGGAAATTTCAGAAAATTCAGTACAAACATAAGACTCATTTTCATTCACAAAAGCGGAAAGGAAATGGGCAAGGGTTATATATCTGTGTTTTCCCGTGTTAATAATATTTAATGTCAGACCTTTTTTTTTTTTTCATCCAAGTTAATTCACTAAAAGCTTCATCCTGCTCAGACTTTTTGAACGGACTCCCTGACTTCCACAAAACTGGTCTAATATCTAAAGCAAGCAGGACTGTAAGAAAAGTTGCTGCGTGAGAGTGCAGTGAAAGTGCTACGGAGCAAATATTTTTGAACAACGGTGTGTGTCTCAGGCTCCTTGCTTGCTTATGTCAGTCTCCATGAACTGCTGAAACAGAGCACAGGTGCCTCTGAGGGAGCAGAACTCAGAGGGTTTAAGTGGTGCCACCACGTTGGTGCCAAGCGGTGTCTGAACTAGCGGGTGGTACGTGACAGGGTGCAGCATCTCTCCAGTGCACCTACCTTGACTCCGGATCCAAGCACGCAGGTCTGTGCAAGGGCACTGTTTAGGAGCAGAGGAGCTTGGGCTGGCACTACTTCAAGTATTTCTTGTGCCATCTTCCAGTGGCTGGTGCTGACCTGTCCTCTGGGAATTAGAAGCCCAAATTCCACAGACATCTTAATGAGGCTGAGGTAATGTTTTTGACATTATCAAGGGCTTCATTTTACTGTGACAAACACCCCTCTTCTGGCCAAAACAGTCAAGTTACAGGCACACATGAGGAACCACAGCATTCCACGTTTCAGGGTATTTCTTCAGTGTCTCTTGTTCTCATAGCTTTCATGTGGTTGATCACCAACAGTCTTCATGTCTCTGAGTATAACTAAAAATATATAATAAAACAGTATCATCATAAAAATATACATATAGCATAATAAAAATAGTTCAATTTCTTTAAAAACAATAAAAATAGAAGCTAGCCTTGTAAGAGGAGAGGCCTGGATGGGACGTCAGGCTGAGAGGTACAGCATCTCCGCACCTCTGGAGGACTCCAGCCTCGCACCTTGCAGCTCTGCAGCTCCCAGAGCAACACAGAGGGTGCTCACAATTAGCTGACAAGAGGCACTGGTGGTGTTAAATACTAAAATCTAGGCTCCACACGTTTGCTTGCACTTCAGCACAAAAAGTCTGTAGAAACATCCTTCTTTTCTGTGGCCCTATAGCCCTGTGATTCACTTGTGAAGCTTTTCACCAAATGTGCGTAATCAATTTTCTCCATTATTTATAACGTTGATGTTCAGAGGGTTTTGCTAAGAGCTATTTATTTTGCTCTTGTATTGTAACCTCTGTGCTGGTAGCCTTGTACCCAACAAAGCAGATGGAGCTGAAATACAGATGCAAATAAATCAGTAGAAAAGTGATGTTAACAGATTCCCCATTTCACAGAATGGGAGAAGAAAACATTAAAGAGGACTGAAAGAACATAATTTTTTTACATCAGTTATACTTTTCTTCTATTTTGCAGTATCTGAATGACCAAATGCATCCAGCTGGGGTGGCAATGAACCTCAGATAAAGGTAGAAAAAGAAGCTGAGAAGCCTAGATTTTTTCTGGCCTCTGAAAATGTCAAATTCTGCAGGCTGATCATCTGAACATTTAACATTGCTTCATTCCTGTGAAGTATCACAGAAGACAGCTTTATGATCCAATTTACAAAAAAATGTTTTGTTTGAAAAGCTTGTTAGCCTTTCAGATAAAGTCAGCTTAGCTGCAAACCCATCTATCAAAGTTTCATTTCATTACAAATAAAAAATCCAAATAAAAAGGCCAAACAAACCCCAGCCGAACCTGAAGACCTACATACTCAGGGTTCCCAGATTCTCTCTTCGTTTTCTTTGCCTTTGTAGTCTCTACTATTTTTAGCCCCAGCTAACAAGCAGAGTCACATTCCTACAATGAAAGGAAAGTCAAACAGACAATAGAGCACCCCAGCCTCGTTCTAGGAGACTGTACACTATGGAAAGAGTAAATCCAAGTCAATCAACAACCCTGCGAAGTTTGTAAGGCCTGTGCCTTGGCCAGACAAGCGCAGGCACAAGCTGGCGTTGAGTAGGCCCCAACCACCTCGATCCCTGGGCCAGTGACCAGAAGGTGAGCGTGTCCCTCAGCAGCGCAGCCTCACCACCCCCTGGCTCCTCAGGGAAGAGCCGGAGCTTCCGCCTTTGCAACCAAGAAGAAGACAATATCCAGAGAGGTGTCTCTGGACAAAACAGCCTTTGCTAGAAATTATTTAGGGAAAAATAACAAGCGAACGCCGAGTTTAATGTTGCACAACACCCAGAACTGCAAGTATCTGCAGTGCTGACCAATTTAGCATTCATGCTCCGGATGTCTAAAGAATAGGGCTTATTTTGGAAAATTGAGAAAGCTGAGAGAGTACAAACCAGTGAGCACCGGTTTGCCTAACACACACTGCAGGTAAGAAGGGCAAGTAAAGGGCTGCGTTGTCATGTCCTCACCCACAGTCAGCAACACTTTTCTCACCACAGGAAGCCTATTTAAATCACCCGGCCTATAGAAAAGCTTTCTCAACATAAATATCAGAATCTAATAGATCTCTTTTCCATTAACAGACCTAGACCTGCTCCAGAAAGACAAGAGGAAAGACTCCCCTAATAACTCAGAGAAGGAGAACGAGCAAACCAAATTTAGGCGATTTGTCCCTTCTAAAGAAAGAAGCAATGGTGCTGGCATAAGTTCATTAGCAGATGGGAGTCTCCTCCAAAGCAGGGACTGCAGCTGCAATACCTTGCTGCTTAATTGTGATGACAATTGTACTTGTTTCAGTACCTAAGAACATGTGCTATTTCCTTGAAATACATTAGAGAAAGTGTAGAGTTCTATAATAACTGCAATAACTGAGGAAAATTTTTGTATATCTATAAGAGGAAAATATTATTTATCTTCTCTGATTTGCGCAGCTGCAGTTTCTGAATTCGACAAAATGACTGTGCATAAAACGCACAATTTTAGATTAAGTTGAAGCATTGAGCTTACAGAAAATACTTAGCCATGGTTTAAAAAGTCCAGATGATGAGAAAGCCAATACATCGCCAAATTAACCATTTCCAGGGTAAATGATCCTCACAGTTAAAGACATGAACTGTATTCCAAGATTCTCTCTCTCCATCCTCAAGATCTTGAATATTGTTCTTGATGCAATTAAATTAAACATGTGGTACTATTCAAGTTCTACCTTGAGCATACTTAACATTGCGTCTGCTGACCTGTCAAACTGAAAAATTCACATAGGAGTTTAAAAAAAAATTATTTCATGGGCAGAGCAAGTAATTTTTCCAAGATATTTTTTTACTTCAAAACTGAACACTGTAGTAAAATCCATGCACGAATCCATTTTTCATTTCCTGTATTCATCCTAGCGTGTTTATAATTAGAAGATAAATTTAAATGGACTTGAAATTGCAAATAGACATTCACAGATAAGAAATATAAATTATGCTATCATGTGGAAGAGAAAATCATTGCAAAAATTAAAGAATAATTTCTATGACTATTTGTTTTGTTCTATGGTTTCTCCTCCATGATTTACCTTGTACATTCCTACTACCAGACCTTTCCCACATCAAGTAAAATTTTAATTAATCTTGGTCATGTATTTACATTGAAAACTATGACAGCAGTGGCTGAAAATTGGTATGTGTACTGACATACTTCTTCCATAGCTGGTAAAATTTTAATTAACCTCCACCATGTATTTACATTTGAAACTGCATCACCTGGGACCGACTGACACCAGCTGGGCTGCCTGTTGGTCAGACTCATTTCCCAATGAGCAAACACCCGGATCACACAAACCTTGTTCATGTTCAGCTCTGCTCACCATCCCTGGGTTATAATGTCACCAGAGATGCACTGAAAGACCACTGGATTCCTCGCCTACAAAAGTGGTTCCTTGCAGGGACAGTAGATCAGTATCGCGGCCGTGGAGATAGTGCAGTCCCTTTGCCTAAGAACAGGTCTCTGTAAATCCACGAATGACAGCCAAGTGGGTTTTTTATTACTATTTTTTTTTTAAATTATCTTTGTTCTTTACATAAAGTATTTACAGACATAAAAACAAAGGGGAGATTAGCAATGAGTGGGGTGTTGTGCGCAGATGGCCTAGAAGAGACAAAGGGTGGGAGAGGTCCCTCCCCTGCCCCACGCAGGAGGGTGTTGTGGCTGGAGACCCACGGGTGCTGCAGCTCTGCACCCACCAGCGCAGCCCGAGCAGGGTACCCAGGCTCCCCTTCCAGGACCATGCACCTCCAGATGCTGCAGTGGAAGAGACCAAAAAACCCCCAGCACACAAAGCAGAGCAGCCACCTGCTTTAACCCCTGTGACGGGCGAGCAGAGAAAGGACTTGCAAAGGGGTCCCACCCAGCCAGAGCTGCAGCCCCGGGTTCATGAGGAGTTGGCTCCTCCAGAAGCAGGATTTCTCAAAGCTGCTGCTGTTGTATCTATACTTACCAAACAAAAAGTATTGGGCCACACCCTCTCTCATGCTGGGTGACATCCAGATATAATGCAATATTTAATTTCACAAAACCTGTCTTGCCGAAGTTTGCAATGACCTCAGCCTAGATGCTGCATCCTCACCTTCCTGCGACACAGGCACTCACGCTCTTCTGCATAGGAGGTTGTTTTCCTTCTGCTTCTCTGCCAGCCTTTGCTTTTTCTTCTCTTACAGTTCTGAGAATGGGTGTTTGGCTTTCTGAGCCCTCTGCCACTCTCCTCCACTTTCTATTAGTATCCTACAGGTCTTTGACCTTATTTTCTTTCTCTTCACCTTCAAAAGTTCCTCCTATAATCTCAAGTGCAAACAAATTATAGCTACCACTTCCATACTTCTGAAGTGCTAAGGGCAGAGAAGGTCCTATGATTTCTTTCAAAGAAGTTAGACTCATTCGCAAAACAAAAATACCATCTTGTATTAGAGAGCTTCTCTAATGTTTTGGTGACTGGTTTTGCATGTAACTTACCTATAGCTTTATATACAAGGTAAAAAACTAATCAAGCCAGAGGTTACACAGTTGAATTCATTCGTGTTCAGTCTTACAAGATGCACTTCGGTTTCACAGAATCATAGAATATCTTGAGTTGGAAAGTACCCATAAGGAATATCAAGTCCAACTCCCCAAAAAACTGAGGAAAAAACACTTGACCTAATAGCGTATTGTTTGAAAAAATGGTGTGCTATATAATAAAGACTTATAAATAAACAAGAAGCAGCCGAAATTTGCGGGCTTACATGGATTTGCTTTGACTTCTGAGTACTTGTTATAGGCTATGTTTTGAGGCAACTCCTTGAGAAGCACACCCTCGGGTGACCTCCAGAGATGACTGCACTGTGTTATGCTTTGAGTGTCATGAGCATGGGAATAAAAAGCTATGACCGTTGTGAGACAAATCTTGGTCCTTCTGAAACAGGCGTCAAAATCTCCATTGACAACTCCAGATGGCCTTTCATCATCATGTGTAAAACCAACATAGCCTGGTTTTGAAGCTTGGTAGCATAAATGTACAGCCTGCACTAGATCAGAGTATTGCTATGCTTACAGTAACTATAAGCACTTCCAAAGAGAGCAGAACACAAAAGCCCTTAAAAATACCAACAATAAAAAGAAGTCATGGGTTTTATACTTAAAGTCATCAGAGCTGGCTCCATCTGAGCACAACTCTGGACCCCGTGTGCTCCAGCACTACGAAGCACGCATCATCCCAAAGCTGATGGAACCGGGTGGAACCAGCGTTGGAGCTGGGACCAGGGAAGCCTGGTCTCCTACACCCACGGTGGCCCCGGTGACACTGCCCATCACCTGGGCAGGGAGTGCCATTTCCCCAGAACAAAGGTGTGCAGAAACAACAGGGCGGGAGAGGAAAAGATCAGAGTCTGGCAAGAATCGATTATCTAAAAGGGAGGAGTTGCAGTCATAGCTGGTCATTGGGCTTGGTTAGACAAGGAGATTAGGGTTTAGAAATTAATGAATTGTCTAGGATGAGCAAGGAGGGAGACAGATCTGAGGTACTGGTAGGACTGGTAAAGAGTGTGAGATAGACCTGGGAAACAGGGAAGCTTGGAATGAGGAGGTGGCTGAGGAAACAAATTTTTCTTGAGTAGGAGGGAAAGATTAGAAAAAAGGGTAGTTAGGCGCAACAGTAACCAGCTAAATAAGCAAAATAGGAAAAATATATGGGGGCACTGATGGGGGACAGGACAATGGCACCCCAGAAAGGAGAGTGGTGTCTGGGAGAGGTTTGCAGGTAGGAAGGTCAAGGAGCTTGGGTAGTGATTTCCATAGTGAGCTGGGGGGGACATCTGGGACTGGCTGGAGAAGGAGACTGGTAAAGAGAAGGGAGATGACAAAGCAGCCAAGGTGCACAAGGGATAGGGCTCAGATCGGAGAGGCAGGGAGAGATGTGACCAGCGTGGGGAGAGGGAGGAGATGAAGGAACAACTGAGTCTGTACCACCAAGTACACACTGTTCTTCAACCCCTGGGATGCCATCTAGCGCTTCGGAGCCTCTTCAGCCTTTCCACATGTCCAAGCTACAGTGCTACTTTCTATCTGAAACAGCAGCGCGCTTGCTTTGAACAGGACTGCCTGCAGAAATTGGTTCGTATTCTTATTAACCACCACCTAGCCCAGAAGCAGTTACAGATCTGTTACAAGAAACTTGAGGCTTTTGCTGCATCACTTTCTGATCTTTGAGTTCGAGTGGTGGTTATTAACCTAAGTATAATGCTGTTTACTATACTAACACTTATTACAGCAAGCGAGAACACAGAACTTGAAAAAATGTAAACAAGAACCATCAACGCTATCTAATAGATCCATCTAGCCTGGTTAAGGAGGCTAAATAACTCATTAAGTATTTCGGGAGTTGGTTTGTCATGAGAGATAAAGCCAGACAGTTTGACTTTTACACGGAACATTTTTTTCTCATTATTTTAATCTCAGAAAAATATTAGAACTACAGAAAAGTATAATTAATCAAATCTGTTTATTAATTTCATTAGTGTGGTAATGAATTAAATAGAATTATCAGAGTAGGAAAGCACTTCTAAACCACCATTCGTCAAAAAAGATGAAGCAGAACTCAGAAGAGATCATCTGTAACCGGACAATTAGACATTAGCCTGACAAATTTGGTTGTCTTTCTGGCCTGGCCACCAGCAGCTATCGACACCCAGCTACAGGGTGAGACCACAGAGCCCGTACCGACAGCGGGAGGAGGATGGGGCTGCATCTCGGTGACAACCTATTCTCAGATTAGTTTACGTCAGCAATGAAGACTGACCCCTTTGAATATATCCACCGACTTTGGACCTGTACTCCAATAACTCTTATTTGTGCTTGAGAGAGCAGGTATTACATAAAACTGTTTCACTTGTAGAAGAAACCATTTCACTTGCATTTAGAAAATAAAATAGCTTTTAAGACAGCACAATGACAATTTGAAGACCCAGTTTTCCTGTTATTCTTGGGATATATAACTCACGTCTGGCAGGTAAATAAGAAGAGTGTTGACAACAAAGTGATCTACTTTTTTGGATATGAAGCAAATTCTTTTTGCTATGCATTTGCTTACATATACATGTGCAAGTATCGTTTGTGAAAGACAGCTTGAGAGCTGCACATCCAGATTGTTATCTTTCAGGAAGGACAAAACCAAACCGAACCTACAACAACTGTAAAAAAGTATTTACTCACTAACCCGCACTGATATGTTTATGCCAAAGCCAGATGAGGATCACGCACTCCTCTCAGAGAAGACATTCATTATTTCAGGATGCCCTGTAACATTGCAAGGTGTATTTCCTACCTTATCTTCATGGACTTTCCTGTCCCTCCCCTACTTACCCCAATATTTAGAATGCCTTTCCTTGTGCAAAGCCCCTCAAGGCGGTGGTTTAAGATTTCCCCCAGAGCAATGGGGAGTCACTCCTGTCTGTCCCTTGCAGGAGAGGCATTCGTTTCTGTCTACCACACTGTTAGCCTTTGTACTACAATCTAAAATCGCTTCAGGTCTTGCGTTCCCAGCGTTCATCTGACCACAGCCATCTCACAGGGGTGTCTGGGTATATCTTCCTTGTTTGGTTTGGTTTTTTGGGGGGTTTTTTTGGATTGGTTTTAGTTTTTCCCAGATCTGCAGCCTCCAAAGTTTGTTGGTTCACCCTGGGAGTCCTTGTCCCTTATCGTGCCAAATGATCTTCAAGACAAAACAAAAGCTTATTTAGGAAGATTTCAGGTGAGACTAGAAGACTGAAAACAAAAGTATCACAAGTGTAGAACACAACCCGGCTGATATTTAGCTGGATACCTTCCCAGAAGCTTTTGACTCCCTTGCCTGAGAGTTCCGAGACATATCCCATTAGCTGGAGCTGGGAACACAAGTTTTACGGCACCATCGTGTTAGCCAGGCGTGGGCCAAGCTCTGAAACTTTCTAAGGCAAGTTAGAGGAAGAAACAAGGCTGGGTCCCATCTTCCACACCCTCCATCAATTTCGCAGTTAGTGTTACAATTGTAATTTTCATTTAGGAACTTCTCCTCAGTATAAGCAGCCTTAATATTGATAAAGCTTCTTGACAATAAATTCTATGTCAGCTTTCAGTGTTCTCTTACTGTGTTTAGAGCTAACATCTTAAAAATAAGATAAACAATTTGCTAGTTTTGCTTTGTGAGCAGGAAGGAACTCCCTAGATGACACCCAGTCTCTACTTTATGACTGTTAACTAATGCCTACACCTTATCATCACACTAAATTACCTGAAGACTGAACCCTGACCTCATGTAGAAGATATTATTGGACTTACCTTCTCTTCTGAGGTCTGATCTTCTCAATGGCAAAAGTTCTGGTATCATAGATACATGGCTTCATCGTACTATCATTTGCTCATCTCACAGCAGTTAACAGGTTCAAAACACCAGCAAAATGATCTCTGCTTTTTTCTATGTGTAACTATCTTCTTTCAGTGATGTTTTCAAGCTTTTATCTATTTATTAAATTACAGCAATATTGTGAAAGTTTTCATAACAAACCATTAAAAAAATAATTTTCCTTCAAGGGAAACACCTGGGCTAAGACACACACATCTAGCAGCAGATTCCTTGTGACAGTGAATAAAACAAATAAAAATTAGCACTGCAAATTCCTAATTCAGTTTCCTTCCTGCAACATTCCTCCTTTCTGTCAAGTTCCTTCAGACTGAGACTTTGAAGCATGGGTAACAGACAGTGGCTTCCTCCCGCAAAGAGACAGAAAACAGGAAAAAAATACTCAAATTTATTCATTCTCCTCCTATTTGCAGTGCCGCCTTCTTCAGAAACAAAGCTCTTCCACCTCAGACGTAGGACCTTGCCATCATCCTTCCTACACACTTGAAGACCCTACTCTTTGTCTGGTACTGGAGCTGCTGAAATAAATCAAATATAAGGAGAAGACCATGGAGCATTGGTCCAAACACAGGAATTTGAACAAAGTTTTGTGCTTGGGCCATCCTTTTGACATGTACCAGAAAGTTGATAAAACATTAGATGCTGTTACAGAATACAGGGAGCCAAGGACATGACTTTGTATTTTGAGTCTGCTTTATAATTAATAGCAACTTCTTTTCAGGATGCACTTGTCCCCACATGTAGGCGGATTACAACCCAAAATCAGAGCTAAAGAACATTGTTAGCTTCAGTCACTAATTCAACACTGGATCAACAGCTCAGCAACTCCTGAAAAATCACCCCTAGAACAAAAAATTCATAAAGCTTGTGGTGTTTGAGGCTCCATACTTTATCAAAAGGACACGGGTTACTTTTATCAGTTACTGGAGGGACTAAGCATTTACAGTTGCTAAACGCACACAGTAAACTACACAAAACAGGCAGAAGGGACACGAGTGCTGTGCTGACTGGTGTGCTGAAGATTTTGGTTTTACCTCTATAGATGAATTAATTTTGATCTGCTTCTCCAACACAGCTACATTACTTTCTTGCACATGCTGTGGTTTTCGCTCACCTCTTACTTTAGCAGCCTTTACTTCCTTCGTGTCTGCTCTTGAGGGACGTTGCAGAGCTCAGGAACTTAAATATTCACAGTTACGTATTCTAAGGAAGTATCAGGAATTGAGGATACTCACTCAAGAAACATTTTGCATCTTACTGTCTGCAGCCTCCTCTGGAGAACAGTCATCCTCCACCTCTTCCTCTGGGACCACCTGAAGATGAATCAACCCATAACTTGACACACCTAGTTATTACATGCTGCTAACATTCAAGGGTGCCGCCAGATAAAGAAGAGGGTGTAGCCTCCATGTGAACATGCTTTCCTGCTCTCAAATCAGAGGCCTTCCTTTAATTAGAGTCATCTAATTAATTTAGGTCCAAATGAGGTTTCACAGGCAAGGGGAGATCCAGGTGAGGCGTGATAAATAAGCAATACAAATCACTCATCCATCCTATAATTATTAGAAGTTTTCAAAACAAGCCTTACAAGGAGGCTGAGGTCCCCTGTTGTTTCTATCAGAAAAGGAAGAAAAAGCTTCTTTAATCACCTTATTTTGAAATATATTTCTATAGAAGATGACTAAACAAATAAATATAGTAACCTAAAAAGCTTAGAAAGCAATTAAGAGAGGTTTCTAAATTATTTAAAACAGCTAAAGCTATTAGAATGATGGACAATCAAATCCTTTCCCTTGAAACAGTTCTGGCAATTAGCCTGGATTTCCTGATTATGGAAAGGCTGCTCAAATATTCAGTTTAGGAATCTCTAACAAAGGGAATCATTAATCCACCTCAGGCATCACATTTCACTGCAGAGACTTGTACTGGATGAGTTTACACCTTAAGCCCGAAATTCAGTGGTATTCTGGTACCGGGCGATGGGTCAGCTGTCTAACCAATATTTAGCTACTAGTTTCCCATTTGCTTTGGTCCACATTATCTTTCAGTACACACTGTCCCATCATCCTGACAGGAAGGGATGGCAGAACAAGTCCAGAATTATTTTTCCAATCTTCCTTTTTTTGGGGCAGCAGAAAGACACAGCTGAAGGGTGCTTTATTCTTCCAGCTACACCAGCAACATGAGGTGAATGAGATGAGGAGAAAGAATGAGCAACAGGAGAACTGGCTTGTCTCTCTTTGCACCTGACCCGTGCTTAGCTCCCAGGTAGCGCTGCTCACACAGACTATGGAAACAGAGCTATTGCCCTCAAAAAAAGAGCAGAGCTCATACCGTGGCTTAGAAGGCAAAGCCCTGTGCAAGCGAAAGGACCGAAAGGAGGAGCAGGGTCTCTGCACTCCCATAGCCACCAGCTCTAGTTTGTGCTGGCATGTAGTTCACTGCTCTTCTTTGAGTTCTTTCAGGCACCTTCTGAAAAGCATCTTGAGACAGCAAACAAACAACTGAATTGGACACAAATTTGGGGAACATGAGGATAATGAAACATTCACAGCAACTTCTGCCATTTCATCTGAACCCAAATAGAGGTAAAATCATTCGCCCCTCTTGATCTGGTGAGTTCAGACAAACCCCACTTCCAGTTACAGGAGCAGATTACAATGACCTCAGATGATGGTCATTAAGTTTTCTCAAAAGGCAGGCCAAACAAGTTTTCAGACAGAAGTAATATTTTGGAGTTCTTTTTCAACCAAGCATTCGCCGCAAGACAAAGTTGCAGAGGCTGAAGCAGCACTTCTCTTCCTTAAAGCAACTCTACTTTTTCCAGCTACATTTGTTGGTCCGATAAAATATATTAGCTTCTCTCTATAAATATGGCCTTTCAGAACATCACGGATATACCAAAACTACCGCTACAACAACTGATGTGACAGGTTTGTAATCTGAAGAGTCATTTTAGGACAAACTGTAAAGGAGGATTAAACGTGTATTTCTGAAGTGCCAATAAAGTAGTCACAGCATTTCAGACTGCACAAATGAAGACAATACAGGTTTAAATAGGCAAATGAAGTTATTAGCAAGCAAAGCATATTTCCTCAAGACACTTTTAGGATGAACTCCAAACAGTCAAAGCATGGGACAAGATTACTGACCCCGGCTGACCTACACACCTTCCTATCAGGATTCCCGGACACCAGGATTAGGTTAACAGAGGAAGCATAAGGAGGCCTCCGGCAGGTCATTAAGCAGAAGACACTGGCATTTGAAGTGGGCATCCGATATAAAGAAAAACATTGCTTGAAGGGTCCCAGTAACACACGCTTATTTAGGATGAAGACAAACAGGAATTCAGTAGCAGCTTTTACAGTTAGAGAACAACGAATCCTGTAAATATTTTCCACTCATTTATTTCAAAACAAATCCATCTAATCTGTGTTCTCATTTTCTGCATTTGCTCTAGGTGGGATATTTTTAGAAACAGGCTCTTAAGCAATTACTAGAGATACCAGTTTGAACTTACAATGCTAAATATACACACGGAAGGCAGACTGGACAAGCATAGGCTAAACGAGTGGGGGCGGGGAGGGGGAAGGAAAAGCAATTCTGTTGTCACACAGGCACCCCAAAAGTCAATTTTAGGTAGACAACAAGTTCCAAAACAGATTTTATTCTAGCCGGAAAAGTGTAGCAAATAAACCAACTAGAAACAGGATTTGTGCAAATTATTTGGCACTACGACAACATAAAAACACAGATTCAGATAGCAGTTGAGGAGGTTATTGGGGTGTGACCACGTAAGAATAATGAGGATCCACAACGTGCACGCGTTCACTCACAAGGAACAAAACCAGAGGCCTCTCACTCCGGGGTACCCACAAGAAATAATCACTTGCCCGGGTTAGGCGAGGGCTCATTCAAAGATATATCCAGTAGAGAAAAATAACCACTCACCCAAACGAGGAGGTGAGGCGCTCGCAGTCCTGGGAAGTGCCCTTAGACTGTGTCCCAGCCTAAGGGGAGGGCTCCAGTTCACAGACCCACTGCTCTGAGAAGACCACTCCAAGGGGGTCTTTGGCCGGGACCCGGTTTTACAGCCTGGTCAGATGTGGCTGTGGGCATTACGACGTGGTCCAGGAGCTTCTCAGCTTCACTGGGCACCTCCTTTGTTGAGGACCCTGTCAACAGACTGAGGGTCCCCCCGCTCCTGCCCCCCCAGCCGGCGGAGGTGAAGTCACCCTGCCCCGGGGTAGGGGACAATGTGACTGTCAGCACCTTGGTGCCACCCTAGGTGTGTACGTGGGGACGGGCACAATGGGGCACAAAAGGTGCTAAAGAGCCATCAACTGCCCTATTGAAGGCTACGGACCTCAGGGGGATGTGCAACTGCCACACCTGCGTGGTCAAAATACCTAAGAAATAAAAGCAATGAGTAGAGCTGGCTTCTTAAGGCCCATGTTCACCCCAGCCACATGCTCCCCCAGCTCCTAGTCTCCCCAGTAGCACAGTAAACCCAAAGAAGTTTTCCAGAATCAAACTTCACAATATAGAATTCCTCCTTTTTTTCCCCTCCAGTTTCATACAACAGAGTGGATCTCATGGCTTCTTCTTAAACAGCTTAATCTAGTCAAAGAGAAAAATGCTTCTGTCTTCTCCAGTTGGGCTCTCACACTTTTAGCCACCCCAGACCTATTCCTGCCTGGGTCTGACAACTGAAGGACCAGCCAAGAAGGCACAGCAACATTCCTTTGGCATCACAAATAGTCAGAAATGGGAAACTACAGGTTTAATAGGAAATTTTATGTCACAAATATGGTCTTCAACTGAAATAGAAATGACAGAAAAGAAAAAGGACAGATTCTAAAGCCTGTCTCCTGGTACAAAGTTATAGTTTAGCTTTGAGAAAGCAATGAATGTACCAAACAGCTGGACCTTTAAAATAATTGTAGTGCTTTATGTACTAAAACATTCAAATTATCCAGCAGTCAGCAAGTAGTACCACCTAACCTCTGAGCATTTCTTCCCACACAGACTCTCTTCTTCCCCTTTAGGTATTTTTTGTGGCCATTTCTCTGTGTTTTCTGGATTTCAGGTAACTGCTCCTCCAATGGGGCTAGTATCTAGAAATGGGGCAAGTATCTAGGAATGGCTAAATGGCCACTTTGCACATACAGACCAACCCTACAATGGGTGCACAGGGAGTACTTTAAATTAAGTGTACATATAAATCCAAACACTTCCACCACTATACTGTATCGTGTTTGTGGATCCACATGCACTGGTCCAGATTTTTGAAGTAACTTGGGCATTTAACTAGGCTATTAGACATTTAACGGATCGGCACAAAGCAAGATTATGTTGAGTCACTGCATATACTACAACAGGGAAAACTGTCTAGATTTTATTTTTTAATTAAGACATGCAGCACAGGACTTTTTAAAGCACAGTCCTGTCTGGCTGTGTGAACCTTTTGAGTTACCCAGAGCTAAGCTGTAATAATAACAGCCTTACTAGCACGCAGAAACCGTACTGGGCAGGTATCGGGAGACACTAAAAATATGTGTTCCCTTTTAATTCACATTCTTCCAGACAGGTAAGAAACTTCAGTTAGATTTTTAAAAAGAGGCATTACATACTTGGCATTGCATTAGTATTATCAGCGTGTGCCTACAACGCTTTGAAAATAAACCTTTCATTATGTCCAGTCATGATTTATAGATACACTCCTTCAAACAGAAACAGTGTTAATTTTAAGACAACTCCTTTGTCATGTCCAGATCTGATTTACAGTTAATTTCCTTCAAATAAAAATGCATGACGCAGATTTCCATTTGCTTTCTGCCCGAAGCTTCTATTTTTAGATGCAGGGCAACTTCATACTCCTTTAATACGCCTACCACTCCTATATAGCAAATGGTGCGCCTTAGTAAGGGTTGACACATTCCATTAGATAAATAAATCCTGCAGAATTGCTGACAAAATTGTATCAACATTGATAAGAACAGCAATGTGTTTGGACCTCCTACTTGATAGAAGTCTGCTAAAGAAAATTACTTTTTTTTTTTTCCAATTGTCATTTTTATATGTGGAAATAAACCAGAAAAAAAGCAGCAGCTCTCTGTATACACTCCATATTGCTATATTGGAACCAAATTGCTCTGACACAAAATGTCCTTCTGCATCTGTCAAGTTGGGGTTGCTCTCGAACTCTCCACCAGCTCCCATTTTCAAGGCACAAGGTCTCAGGTCACCAGCATTGCCCAATATTGTCTCCACTTACATCTCTGCCATTTCCCCCCCCACTCACCTCCCACTCTCTGTGCTCTGCCCAAATTACTGATGTCTGAGTCTTTTGGATTCTTCATCCACTCCCAGCTTTGGACCTTCTTATATCCCACCCATGCCAGTAGAAACAAACCCTCAGCCAGTATCTACCAAATATTTTCCCTCCATCAAGAGCACTCAGAAAACGCCTGTTCTGGAAAACGCTCTGCTGTTAAAGATTATGGGGATATGTAGGAAACCTGAAATGACACATACCATACCTTGCGCCTGACCCTTTGTCTGGCATACATTTGGTAACATACTGACAATATAAATATTTTGTTAGCTAAAGGAAAGTACTGAAACAGTTTTCTTGTTTTGCTTTTCTTTTTCCCAAAGTGACAAAGCTGGGTTTAGTTTTTCAGTAAAAGTGAAAATTTGGCACACATTTGACACATACATACGGGTTTTCTCTTTTCCCTTCCTTATCTCGATATCAAGTCAAATGGAATTTTCCCGATTAGAAAAAACAGTTTTTCTATTTATCTTGTCGTCGTAATGGCCTGTGGTTTCTATTTTATGAAATAACGACAACTTCAGAAGCATCTATTTGAATACATAATGTGAGAGGAACACACACTTACTGCTCTTCCTGAAATGAAACAGCTTATTATCCGAAGTGTGGAAACACACGCACAAAAAGCACTTAGTTTACTAATTTCATTCTCCAGAAGGCCTCTGCAACACAAGGAATGTCAGAGCTCAGCGAAGGGCACACCACTGAAATACCGTGTGCCAGTGATCTGCAACACTCCTCGCTGCAAACTTCTGGGAAAGTCTCAACTTCTTCTGGTAAGAAGATTTTCTTGTATTAGCTAAATGATTTTGAGTTATTTGAAACTATGAATATTTGTCGAAATGTTTACATTACTGAGCAAATGTTAGGTAAATTCCATCCAAACAATGAAGCAACTTCCAGCAATGAGTAACAGAAATAGTGCCTCCCTTACATATTTACTTCACTAAATGTCTAAAAGCAATCTCACAATCAGGTGTTGCAATGAAAAATAAAAGACATTGGGAGGAACACAACATTTGGAACAAAAATGGTTTCACGATAAAGTGGATAATGTCTGTGTAGGAAGAGAGACTTTGTACTCACTTTCATTTCTCATGGATGTTCTCAATTATCTATTCTTCTCAACACTTCCAAATTGTTTCCTGCTTTGACAAAACAGAACTATTTTTAGACAATTTCTCAACTCTGGAAAAACGTTTTAAAATAACACTTGGAAAGCCTACTAGAATGAAAAATACTTCTCCCCTCCACTTAGTCTAACTGGCACTATCAAATATTTCCCACTTAATTTAAAATACTTCCATAAACTGAGGAAACAAGATTCTGGAAATAATTACACTTAAAATAATGCACAATTCTGATTGAATAGGAAGTCCTTCGAGAACACATATGCAGTCTCCTTCACATTAATGACCAGCTCCTTCAAAATCACCTATTACAGAGCTGTAAGTGTTTAAAATTAAGCATTAAATTAAGAGTTTTGTCAAGGATATAGTTATATAAGCCCGTCCTTACTATTACGTGGGTTAAAAATCTGAGAACATGAGTATGGAGTATGCAGAAAAAGATCAGAACTGGGTTTTACCTGTAACCAAGAGTTTAAGTTAACTAAGGAACCTATTAGATTACAAAAATACTGTTTACTTATTTTTGCCATATGACATTTTCTTTATTTTCTCCACGAACAGTAAAAGCTGAAACAAGAGTGTCACCCATGCAGCTTACACGGCCATCTGCAACACTGAATATTTTTTCAAAGTCAGTGCCTGAAATTTTTGCTGGCTGCTTACAACTAATACATTCCCTCACATCTCAAACCAGACCTCCAGCTGTCATGGAGCTACAGAATCTTGTGTCAGCCCCAAATTGTCAGAGGGCTTCTAGATATGTTGAAGGAATACTGAAGTTTTAAACAATTGAAAGGTCTTCCTTCTCTAAAACAAACAAAAAATACAGGTCATGATCTAAAGCACTAACAATAATGGTGTGTGGTATTTAGGAACATTACTGTAAACAACTACAAGGTTTGCGTTAGGGTTAAATAAGGTTATGATAGACACTGTGGAAGCAGTCTCCAAAAATTAGACCAGAAAACAGCAACTCAGTACCCTGGTTGCAGAAACCACTAAAGGATTTCCACCACTGCTGTCCCTCTGTGGGCAAATCCCCACCCCACGTTAAGAGTTGGCTTGAGCAGCAGAATTTCACTGTGGAAGCTGCTACATCAAAGCAGCGGGTGGAAGAATAAACGACAAGGAAAGTAACGTATGGCATGATCCATGTCCTGCCATAGTTGTTTCTCATCCTGCAAAACACATAATAATAACACCACTTCCCAACCTCGACACGTCGCAGAGTATTGCTGAAGCACTGACACACAACACTAGTAACTCAAACTGCATTTGGCAAAGAGATTGAATTTCAAAGAAAACTCTCTCTTGGGAGAGGGAGCTTCAGGAAACAGTCCCGACTGATATCTTTTTCCCAGTGCTGACACCTTACTGACATAATACCATGATGAAGCTTTATTTTACTGCCAAGTCTGGTATCCTCTTGTGAATCTAAATTGAGCAAAGAGGTCGCCTTCCGTGCATGCTTCCTACTGCTCTTCAAGCACAGGCAGCAGCAAAGTTCTTGTGAGCAAAGACGCCTGAATCAGCTTATGCTGGATGGAAAATGGTATAAGCAACACTGACTTTGCAATAGATCAGCTAAGGAACAGTCACAAAATCCATCCCAGAAAGTGATGGTAACAAACAAGACGACAATGGTGGAGAGTTTGGACAGACAATTACCAAGGCAAACGTGTCCAGCCTTTAGAGAGGACTCAGGGAGAAACGCTATTCCCTGAAAACACCAGGGGTGTTCTGTGTAGCACCTAGAAGTCTCTTGTTTGACTCCTGCCTCAGCCCAGCCATACTTAATTTCTGAGATAGCCACAGCAGTTTGCTATAAAATGCCCCCAAATCCATTTTAAAGATTGTTAGAGCTTTGAACTTATTCACCTTCATACTGAAATGAAGTCATGAAATTACTTGATAAAACTCGCATGCTATAAATCCATGCACCTAGATCACAAATGAAACTATAATGGCCAACAAAAAGGGATTTGAGTTCAAAAAAACCCACCAAGCAACCAACCAACCAACAAAACCCCAAACAAAAAACCCACCACTAAAACACACACCAGAAAACCTCACTAGCTCCCACTCTGCTTCACAGAACAGCTCCATGAAGTGAAGTTGCTTTCATTCTGTACTTCAAGCATCCTAAGATGTTCAAAACCACATGACATCCAAAGGTAATACTCAAATCAGGGCATGAGTCTGGACCTTGCAGGACACCCAACAAGTGCTGATTTTGCAAAAGTCAAGCTGATTCAGTCTGAATTTGCATGTTCTCCTTGCAGCCCTGTGGGAGGCAAGAGTAGTTTCCAGATTTAAACCTTTCTCTGATGCCAACTCAATGGCTTGTTTTAAAATATAATGACTTGAATATAAACTTTAGCGATCTCCCCAAGGTACAAAGTGTGCAGAAAGACAAGTGTGTGTCCAGACTCAAGTTGTGGAACGATCCCAGCCTGAGGGAGAATTAAGAACAGTAAGACAGATTTCTGTTAAAAGCGTTTGCGGATGCATGCAAGTGAGCTACTTCATTCACGATGAGCGACCTGTAGCTTCTCACATAATGAAACTGTTACACTCAGGAATAGTCTGAGGACACAAGAGCTCCTTGTGAGTCCAGGTTGTCACCAGCACGACTCAGGAGCTGCGGGGCAGAGGACAGCAGCTCAGCTGCAGCCACAGTGAAGTCCCACCTATGAACCAGAGCTTAGGACCACGTTGTCTATGGTGAACAACAGACGAACGAGAGAAACACAGACCGAAGGACATAAGCTGTTCATTTAAAACAGGCTTCACCTTGCACAACGTGGAACATAACGTGACCTAATGAGCAAGCAATGCCACTTTCAGCCAGACCACTGCACTGAGAACTATTCTTCCTATATACCATACTCCTTGTATGTACTTCACTTAGTAGAAAGGGGATGCAACCACAGGAAACTGAATTAACTTTGCTGGTGTTTAACTGAAAGTGGCTCACTACACATTGGAAAATTCCATTCTGTGAAGTCAAGTTTGACTCATTACAAATCCAACACAGCAATAACTGAGCTGCATGTGCTGTCATGAGTACATGCATGTTAGCATCTCTGAGGGACATTATGGAATAAAAAGTATGTATGATCTCTGACACAAGCAGAAGAGCTAAAAGGGAAGTCTGGGTCTGCTACAGAACCTTAAATCTGAAGGTTTCCAATTGTAACACAGAAAAATAAAAAAAAAAGTCAATAAAGATTGGGGGGAAAATGGAAGGTGTAAATGTCACCTCCATTGTTCAGGGCACACCCACACCCCCTCACACCCTCAAACTTCCCCAAATTATGACTAGCAGGGATGCACTTGTGCACTCATTTTGAAGTTCTACCTTGGTTCACTTTGAGAGAACTCAATTCCAACATGCCTACAGGGGCTTGGCACAGCTGCACTTAGGTAAGAGACAGCTCTTGCAATTGGAGCTCCTGAGGGATTTTGTTCTACAACATATGCAATTGGTGCTTTTTGTTAATGTACTTTATTTCAACAAATTGTAAACATTTTTCTTGTATTTGTTTACTACTCCTCTTTGACTCTGACTGCAAAGACTTGCAAGTTTCTGCTGATGTTAATGTTACGAAGTGAACCAGATGAGGATGTTCACTGACATCTAAGCTTGGCTTTTGTAGCTGTTGGGTGTTAAGCTAGGAGAGAGGAGGGGAGGGAAGGACTCTCCCCTTGCTGGGAGATCTCCTTCAACTGGGACTTCAAAGGCTAAGCCTGGCTCAGCTTTCCTGGGTTAAGGACAGAGTGGCACAGGACTTTGGCTAGAGCTGAGATTGTGCCAGTAAAAGGTCAATATACTTGATCGTACCAGATAAGGTTGTTCCTTCGCTCAGTACTGAGCAATCAAGCTTCAGGTCAAGGAATTACAAGTAATCTACAACGATAAAATACACAGGGGATACAGGAAAGGGGAAACAATGTCTCTTCACTCTCCTCCACCTGCGATTTGTTTAAAATCCCTTACACTTCGGTCATCTCCATCTATCGCCTCCCAGAAAACCAACTCAAATCAACTCTTAAGAGTGCCATTCTCCCTTAAAAAGCCACCAGATCACTTGATTTAAGTCAGATCCTTCTTACTCTCAGCCTTCAGTAACTTCAAACTTCTGCAAAATACACATTGCATCATTATAAGAGGATATCACATCCATTATTTGACATGTGATCATTTCAATGATTCTGCCAACTACAGTCATTGTTCACATTAAAAAAAAAGGTACTTTAACATTTAATACATAGGAAAACTGAGGATACCAAGACACTTTGTAATCAGCCATGTATTTATCAATCACCAGCAAAACTCGAGCGTGAATCTCCCAGGTAAAATCCACATCTTCTATTTGCACACCCAGCACACCCAGCATTGTAGATCTCCCTGCAGTTGCAATAATACTCAAAATTTGTGCAGAAGAAAGTCATCTGGGTGTGAAATAAGTGAAAAGTGAAAGCCCAGTCATATAGTTACTTCTGATTTCAGATTAGTGGCTGCTTTTATTAGAAAGCAGAGATTGGCCTTGAGATTTATCTACTAAGCAGGGATCTTCAACTTAGAACATAGATGGAAGCGAAACGTGTAGCTGGGAAACTGGAACTCTTGGTCACTTGTTACTTGTAGGGCACCGTTTGGGAACATCAGTTTATATTGAAATTCATACGAAGCAGTCAGCTCTGCTGGTTTGCACCTTTTTTTTCCTGTAGTCTGGACATTGATACTGAGTAGGAGGGACTCTCTTTAGCCATTTGTTGCAAGTCATGATATCATTGACCCTGCATGACCAACTTCTGCCATAAGTTCTGATGAGAAACCAGACCAAGATGTAGGTCTAATCCAACTGTGGCCATAAACATAGTGGGAATTTAACAAAAAGTCCTACTTTTAATTGTGTCCAGGAGCCTCCGGTGACCTTTTACAGGGATAATCAGAGGTGAAATTTGACCCAGAACAATTTGCTTTTAAGTTGCATTCAGACATCAAGACGATTAATAAATACCACAGAGAAATCAACATACCCCTAAACTCTGGACTAGTATTTTGAGTCTTCCAAAATGATCTCATCATATACATTGCTGAACAGCTTTGCATCCAGCTCTTGCTCTCCACTTTCACTTCATGGTCTCTTAAGACTGCATCCACCCTTTCAGTCTTTAAAAAACACCTCGCTACATCCATCCCTCCCCTTTGCCATTATTTCTTACATAATCAACACTGCAGCAGCAGACACACAGCAAATCATAAAGCCAGGCAGTATAAGAAGGGAAGCCAATTTAATTTTAAAACAAAACTGATTTTATTCATTCACACCCTCATACCCACATACTCACAAGGATGTTTGTGTCCAAGTAGTTTGTGCAAAATTCAGGTGCCAAGCCTCCTGAATCCAAGAGGTCTGTCTAGGACTCCTTGTCACAATGCAGAGAAAAAGGGACACCAGCTGCTGAGTTCTTACCACTTTGGGCTCTTCTTAGGCTGGCAATCGTGTGCTGGTTTTGGATAGGCCTTTTTGTACCCTTGAGGAACTGTCAATAATCAGTCTGCCCATCTTGTCCTGCCTCAAGAGGCATCAGGATTTGCTCGTTTGCTTGAGTCCTTTGCCTCCTGACCACCTGCACGTAGACACACGCTGAGATTTTGATGACTTGCTAATCTAAGTGACTTCAGCACATGCCATTCTTATAGCCCTCCTGCTGCTGCAGTTCCTTCTGGTACCTCCACTCCCAGACACCCCCATTCATACTGGTCTTAATGTGTCTATTACAATTCTCCAAAATTTCAGCGATCACTGACCACAGAAAAGAACTACAGAAATTACAACCCTGTGCAGAGCAAAGCAGAGAAACTGTTTCAGTGCACAGCAGAACTGCACAGTATTTTAAGGCAAGAAGTTAACCAGAATTTGGCCACAGGTTATAAACAGGTTGTCTTCTGATATTAGTTTCTTTAATAGTCTCCTATGCATTCCATGTTATCTCTCTCAAGTGATTACTATACATTGAAAAAGTTCTAGAAAATAAATTAATTTAGAAGACGTTTATTTCTAGGTACCAAAAAAAAAAATCCAGAACACTGATCTGCTTTACTCACTAGTTCATCTTCCTGCCTTAATAATACTTAAAAAAATAAAATAACTAGAAATTAGAGCAGCTATTATGTTGGTTTTCATGCAACTGATCGAAGTAACATCACCTCAAAATTAATACACAGTATTTGGAAACCACAGTGCCCACTGATGCCTTCCATCCTCTTTCTGCATTTCAATATTCTGAACATCACCAAAGTAGCTGGAACATTGAGTCTAGTACAGATTAGCTGTGAGAGAGGGGAACTTCACAAATACCACACTTTTCTAGAAGAGAAAGCAAAAAGCACTGTCTGTGTGCTTCTAGTCTAGTAGGATTCCACTACAAAGGCAACAGGGTTAATTCAACATATGGAAAGATAAAGTTTATTGTTCTTCAGATTACTGCAACATTTGAAAGCACTGGTATTTGTGCTATCCCCAGGAAACGTAGTAAAATAAAGACATGACCAGATGAACAAATTCCTTACCTTTGTTTCTGTGGGTCTCATCTGTTAAAGAGATGATCTCCAGTGTACCTGAGGGCAAGTCTTCATCTTCATTACAGAATTCTCTTGAAATTTCCAGGAAGCAAAATCAATCCCTGAAGACTTTTATTTTAATAAGTAATTTATGAAAAAAATGTACAGGGAAAAATGACTGCAGCTCTAAATCTCTAAAAGAATCACTAGGGTGAGAAAAAGAGGGTTTTATTCAAATTTTCAAGTAACTTTGGAAGAAGGCCTTGAACCTGACTTTCTCAGGCAGCTAGCATGTACCCTGATCTCCAGATTGTAGAATCAAACATTTTTCAGTCAAGGAAATAAATAATTGGTGTGTTCAAAGCAGAATAGACTCAATTACATGCTAAGAGAACTCCAACACCAGATCCAACACGCAACAGCTCTACTGAGATGGGACTGAATTTCTTCTGTATGACAGTAAGAGAATGGATTTGAAATCAGTCTTTTATTTATTTCCTATATAGGCCTTAAGTGGTTCTTTTCTTTTTCTCTTAGTAAGAATCAGCTCACTCTAGGAGGTAGCACTCCTGGTGAGAACTGTAAGAACTAAACTTGATAGGATTCTTCATTTTATCATCTAGGTTAAGTGTGAGAACTGCATAAAACCACTCAAAGTCTTCTGATTCACAGGAGCAGGTGTGACTACATAATTTGCAGAGAGCTGCCAGCAGAGCTGTAGAACTGCCAGCCAGGAGCAGTAGCCATGTTAATACCCCCTGGGGGAAGAATGCCGCAACACCCACACTACTTCTGTATCTCATTATAACTTACTTCAACCTTGGACTTTGCTGGCACCAATGGTCTCCAGACTGATTTGCTAGGAGCTCTATTACTTAAACTAGAGGTGTAGTTAAATATATTTTATCACCTACAAGTGGCATTTCTTCTCTTCCACTTACAAAGGTGGTATGTTTTTTTTTTTTCTTAGAGTTCTTCCACAGCAACATTCTCCATAGAGATCACTATGTCATTTTGCATCTCCATCCTTGAAATTCACCCTGTGGCAATTCCTTTCATCCTCTCTCCTCATTCATATGCATTCTTCCTGCTGCTTATTATGAAGCGATCTATGGTGAAGTCTTCCTACCCCTGTCCAAAATGTCCTTCATAGATTGCTACCATTGCTCCATGGCACAAGCTAAGCCAACTCTTCTGCTAAACCAGCTTGTGAAGCAAGAAATTAAGAGTCACAACTCCAAGAGTTACAGCTAGTTTAAGGTAGCAAGAGAATTCTTCTCGGATATTACTGCAGTATGTAACAAGACACATGAGCCATTTTTTCCTACAGATATTAACACAGGCCACAGAAACTTACTAAAGAACTTAAGCCATTACATAGATGGCTTTCCCATTCTTGCAAGGTTCACATGTAGCCTTAAAGCTTTTAAAGTAGGTTTTTCAAAGCCAAGTAACATTAGGACCAGCCGTAGGTATTGTTACAAAAATACACATCCCTTCTCTCCTCTACAAAAAGAAACAGTTAACTAAAGCAAGCTTTTGTCCGCTATTTCTCTCCATCCATCTCCTGCCTTTTCGAGCAGCTGGAGAGGTCACTTGTGGAAGCAGGTGTGAGTGCGCAATGAAATCCACGTAAGTGTAAAGAAACGGTCCAGGGCCCGGCCAGACTGTGAGGCAGAACAGCACCAGCTGGTGAGAGACTGAAGTAAAAACTCAGCCACGTGGCAAATCTTCAAGTCATGAAGATCAGGCAGAAAAGACATGGATAAAAAGGCCAGATAAAGGATTATACAAGGCAAACAGCAGGAAATAAAACAAAAGCTGCCCAAGATCTTTAAAAAAACCCCAGAAATGCCACATACAAAACAGGTAGACAAAAAAGCTGCAGCAGTAAATGATTCTTAAAGACCTAAAGATTAGTATTACAAAGAGTGGATTGTGTGCACAATTACTGAGAACATAAAAAGTTCTTTTGACTACAAAACTATCAAGAATGAGAACTGGAAGCAGAAAAAGGCTGAAAGAGCTTGCAGTTAGCACTGAAAAAGGGTGATGAAGAAGAGATCCACGTGGCAAGTGAGATCATCAGATCCACACAGCACCAAAATCCTGAACAACTTCTAAATCAAGTATTTCCTATCACCCTTTTGAAAACAGATGCATAAGCACATTACTGCACATTTATTATTACAGAAACCTGGTACCAAAATAAAAATAAGTTTGATAGGAGAAATCAGCAATGCATTCAGAAGCACTGACCTAAACCGGTGCATTCATACTATTTTACTGTGAAATGTAGAAAGCGTACACGCACTTATCCGAGCCAGAAGCAAAACTCCCATTGATTCAAGTACATCCAAGAAAACCGCAGATATCACCTCAGGGAGATTTCTGAAGGCCTTACCCCTGTGGCATGGGACACACCTGCTCTTAACACACATTGAGAAACAATTATGGGCAGCATAGATCAGATTTCCATATGCCCACAGACTAAAACTACTTAGCAGAAAGCACAGCAAACCAATTGTTTCTAAGCACTCTAGTGTGACAATTCTTTAATTCAGATCAGAAGCAGAAGTTTCCTGGAAGAACACAAGGCCTTAAGCTGAGTGGGTTCTGCTGCAGCAGTAATTTCTCATGAAGAGTAACTTACTCTACATAGAAAATCCACAATGCTTTTGAATGGGCATTTCTGCCCCTCCTGTCCTACAGCTTCACTGTGTCTTCAACCATAAACATCTGTTAGATGAGAATGTGGAACAGCAAGCAGCTTTCAAGGAGCTTGGTAAGGAAGGGAAAAAATAAGAAGTCTCTCTCAAAGCTGAACAGCTTTGTTTACAACCACCATCCCCAAAACAGTCCAAAAACTTCAGAAGTCCAGTTTAAAAACGTGCTACTTAAAAAAGGCATATTTCAAAGCAAGAGAAAGAGGATAAGCCTAGCATTTGATTTTTGCAATGCCAAATAGCAATTTCAGGAGATGTATTTAGTTTTGAAGCACAGAATGCATCACATGCATACAACCTGATCCTCATCACAATACAAGGTACCCTCACTATTCTGAAAGATCATGCATTAGCAGCATTGTTCATTCAGAGAGCTGATTTTTAAGCTAGTAGGGAAGAAGAAAACATTTTACATTTCTAAAACACTTTTTCTAGCTTCTAGCACTACACCCTTCCTACAGCAATATATGAATTAGCAAGGAACATGATTATGCTGAAGCCTATGCACAACATACAATATGCTATCAGAATAAAAAAAAATATACTCTCTGTTGTAACTTTTCATTACAAAAATACCAGATGGAGAAGACAGACCTTCAGGAACAATCTCACAGAAACTAGGCAGGCTGAGACATGGAAACATTTGACAAAACACATACACGCACAAATGTTGCACTGGGGACTAAAGAACTGCGTAGATGGAAATACTGTGTTACTGAGGATAGATGTCAGAGTTTTTAAAAGCATGTATCCAAGTAACAATTGCTCAGTTTTGTTGTCTAACCAGTCTTATGCTGATCTGCAAGCTTGTTGTTGGTCATACACACTGTGATATTTTGACTCTGCAGGAAGCTTCTGTACCCATTACTAGAACATGAAATCTGAGAAGAAAAGAGTTCAGTCCTGAGTTTTGTTGTTTTCACATACAAGTTCATTTTATCTTAATAACAGCATTCAAGACTGAACAGGTCAACTACAAAACATTGGTTGGTATTTCTTTTTCTCCTCGCCTATAAAAAAAATGCAAATGGAAAAGCTCTCAAGGAAGTGTAGTTCATACCAAACCACATGCCAGACAAAAAAGGGTCAAATAAACATGATCTAGAACACATACAGTCTTTGCTGAGAAGCAATACAGAATTCTGACACACAACACCCTACTACAGCTGCCTGAGTAGGTACAGGATACATCCTCTCAGCAGCCTGAAGTTAGATGACAGTCTTGTCCCTTTACCAGCATAAAAGCCTATGTCAAGGATCCAGACTTGATTCCTGTTCTTCAGTTTCATCAAGTAGTTCATCAGCAGATGTACCACACACATTGTCCTGGTTGTCTGCGGACTGATTTTGTTCATCAGGTTCCCCAGCTGCAATCTGAGTTGTTTCTTCTTCCTCTTCTTCCTCAACTTCCCCATCATCCTCTACATCCATCTCAAACACCCTCACATGACGGAGATTTGAACTCAGCTATGGAGACAGTAAGAAGTTTCCATTAATGAATAAATAAATAAAAGCGCCAATATTTTAAACGTTAGCTAACAGCTCTGAAAATAGCCTTTATCTTTGAAATGGAGCTCTCAAGGAAATTGGCAACTTTTTTATTGCTCTGCAGGCTGAAAAGTAAAGCAAGATCTATTAACTTCTGTTAAAGTTTTTCCATGCTGTATTTTGAGAGAGGTATGACTGTGTCCTGACACACTTATAAATAACAGATTTTGAGACAATAATATATTTGTTAAAAAAAGTTTTGATAAATCTCACTAAATTAGCGGAAATCACTCTCGCTAGTTATACCATATTTTCTTTAATAGTTTACAGGCTTGTTCACAGACACTGTACTTACCACACAGGAAACTTTTCTAATGCCATTTACAGAAACATACTGAGCTTTCATATTCTCCAGCACTCTCCACTGATTCTCCAAGAAAACAGTACGCGTGGGTATCTCATCACTTTGCTCATCCAGCCTGCAAATGGCAAGAAGAAAAGCACGAAGTTAGTACATAAGAAACAATTCCAGTACTAAGAAAAACCTCAGTCAGTCCAGTTTTTTATGTCTAAATTTTATTATATGATATGCAACAATCAGATAAGCATTTGAAACCATCATAACACCGCTGCAGATACTCTAGAGCAGGGGTCCAACTGCGGAGAGACAGCATGTTTCAACTGAGGTAAAATATCACTGCAGGTGAGAAGGGGGTTGTAAAGCCTGATCTTCCCCCAAGTAACAGGTACAACAGGAGGATGAGAATGGCCATCCTTCGAACGTCTCCTCGGCAACAAGAGGAGTTTCTGAACAAAGCTCTGGAGGTGATGCCTCCACTTACATAGACGTTTGGCCTCCATGACCTTTCAAAGATGTATCACTCGAGTTCACTCCCACTCATAAGGATTCTACAAAGGAACTCCCAGCCTATTACAGTGGCCAGGACTGGTTTGAACTGTTCATTCTTCAATACACAATCTCTTTGTGGCACAGAAAAAAATATTTACAGTTCAGTATGGCTCTTTATTTTGAGGTAAAAATGTATCTTAAGCAATCCACTAGAAAGGCACAGGGAGAAAAAAGAAAAAGCAGGTGAGGCACAACAACTAAAAGATTGGATTCACCGCCTGAACTACACTGGCAATTTGTGTGTGTGGGAGTGTTCACTTCCCCGATGCTCTCCTCCCTCTGTGCCAACACAGAGAGGCATCAATACTGATATTTCAAGGCTAATCTGACAATAGTTCTAAGTGTGACTGCTGCCAGGGTAAAAATGAAGAAATATCTATGTATCCTTATTACAAGGCAGAGGTATATAAGAAAATATGCTGAAAGCATCCTAAATTCAAGTATTCTGACCAGCAAAGTTAGCATTCTCTGAAGAAAAGAAGATTTCTGATTCTACAGGATATCTTCAATTGGTCCTCCCATTTCATGAGAGCCATGTACCCAGGTAGTATTCAGTCTCAAAAAAAGCAAAATCAACCCTGACCCAGCCCTCAAAAAAACACAAACCAAACTGTTCCGGAAGCTTCCATCTCCCCACCCTACTCTCCTTGGCATAAAAAGTTTTTGTCTTTAAAATATTTACACACACAATGCATGAATACACAATTAGAACATTTGCTTAATCTGCCTTTCAGTTCTGCATTCTCAGACTTGCTCAAAGTTTTTCAGTACCTTTTAGTAGAATCCCAGATAAATTCCCTGTCTTGGTCCTCATCTGTGTATACCAAAGACAAAGGCAGCTGAGCCAAGACTCTCTCCTTCCCCTCTTGTTCCACACTCTCCTTCAGAACTACAGTTACGGTTTCATCATCATAGAAGTGTGCATCTAAACAACTGTAGCACCTACAGGAAAAGAATTTAGAAAGCATCAAGGAATAAAAATGAATACAGAACTAAAATATTTTCACATTGCATAGCATTCATGTTAAAAACTATTCGGTAGTTAACAGTGAGTTTCACTGTAAACAATAAAAAAAAGTCAATCATGCAGCTAAGACACTGGAAGACAGCCATAACCACAGCAGCCTCCTGTATCACGCAGGAAAAATGATTCTTAATGGCAAAAGAAAAAAAGCAAACCATACATACACACAACCAAAAAAAAAAGGAATTTTTTTTTTTCCTTCTCAAGTGAAATGAAAGAAACAGTAAACACAGACACACCAAAGAAAATTTAGAAACACAACTGAAGGTACTGAGGGCAACCACATCTGGCCTTTCTACATGAAAAGGATGAGCTTAGTCTGTCATGCCTTCTAAGATGCCTTCATTCAGGTGTATCGAGTCTCACTCCATCTTGAAGAACATTACAGATACAAGCAAGAGCTGTTTCCAGGTAGCTTCATTTCTTGAACATGTGCTACAGCTCTAGTTTTCATCTGGAAAACTAAAATTTACTTGACCTTGAGATGAAGTGCAAAGTAAGACTCCCACAGTCCTGCAGCTTCATTCACCTGTGCCATTTCTTACAGCCTGACTCACCCAGGGACTACAAGCTGGTCCAGCGACTGCAGTAATAACTTGCAGGATAAAAGCCAAACTATAATACCTTAGAAGTTAGCTTAATGTAAAATAAACACTAGAAAACATGGTCTTCAGTTTAGCAATCTGCAATTCTAGAAGAAAAATCAAATATACTGACCTGGCGTCTGAGCTCTCATTTATACTGTTGTTCAAGAAGTTTCCAAAATCTACAGCAAGAATTCCATTACTGACAGACCTAGAAGAACAGTGTTCATTAGCTCAGTGACTAATTTCTTTTCCATTCACAGAGAATCCAAAATCTCCAACAGCAACTGCGGTGAGAGATGGTGTAAGCCTGTCTGAGCTTAAGACAATATACAGCTACGTCCCAAAGTGATGTAACTGGTCGATGGGAACCTTTTGATTTCTTCTGTCCCTCAGCAAAACATGACTAATGGAACCAAACGGGAAACTGGATCTGGTTTGTGGGATGCAGTTCTTCTTTGCTGAACTCAATTGTCCTAGTCTCAGGTCCGTTATGTTACTTGCTACTAAAATCTACAGAAAACAAGTTTAGACTGTTTTATCAATGTGGGAGGAAATAGGATGGAAACTACACCCCGAGGCTGTAATTTTGTCATCAGTGGCTCTCAAATGGAAACACAAAAGATGGATTCACCACCTGTTTTCTTCAGCAGTAAAACTGCTTTAAAAATTCCCACTCCTATCACAGTTCACTATCTCCTCAAATTAAATTACACAGATTATAAAAATCAGTATTTTACAGAGAGGAGGAGTTTTTGTTGTTTTCTAAACCCAGGGCATTTCGGCACTCCCACTGACAGAATGCATCTTACACAGTTGTATCAGCACAACTAGGCAGTGACAAACTGCCTCTTGGACACAGAAACTCCTGAAGGTACACAAAACTACACCCTAAAGAGGTGTAGTCAATTTGTTGCACCTGAGTCCACGTCCCATTTTTCTTCAGAATATTAAGTTACAGGCTGCAAGGGGTTAATCATGAATATTTACAGTAAGACGAAGCAATGCTGAAAGCATGATTCCCTGTAATTTTTCACAAGTTTGCACAAACAAGTAATTCTGGGAGGAGCAAAACTAAGGGAGCCTGATTTTTTTTTTCTAAGCCTAAAATCATCTTGGGTCCGTGATCCAATTTTCTGAACCTAATACAACACAAACTCCTGCTGCGATTTCCTGCCATGCTTCCTAATGTCCTCCTAATTTTCTCTAGTATCCAAAAAAGCTTGTATTCATGCTGCTCATTCCTTCTTTTTACAAAAAGATTAAAATTGTAATTGTCTCTCTATCCACGTGCCGAAGCTCACAAACTACTTCTCTCTTTCTGTCTTACCTGGAAGTATCAGTATGTCTCCTCAGAATGTATATTTTAGAAATAGAATTTTCTAATATGGTGAAGAGAACATAATGTATATTGGATGTTTTCTCATTCCACCTGTAATGTGGGAGAAGGAAATAAACAATTAGGTCACATTTTAATAACTGGTAAATGACACAGAACAAGGAACAGCAGCATACTTACAGAAATGGTAATTTAAATAATTGAGGTGTGGAATCTTCACTGAAAAGGAAAAAACAAGCCAGTTTATAAAATGCTACTGTAATTTTGTACAATTGAGTTTTAGAAATAACGTAAAGAAATACCTTTGAGAAGTTTTGTAAAGAGACATGCAGACTGCTTGATGCACTGACTTTCCAATTACATCCTAACAAATATAATGAAAATACGCCAAAAAATGCAGAAAGTTATTCAATATTATACAGCTTTTTAAGACAAAAACCAAACAAATAAACAAACACATCTGAGTACATCTAAAAGAGAAATCCACCAATGTTTCTGCTGGAATAAACATCCCTCATGCAAACACTAGTGTCACTTGATACGCCTGTTTCATGTTTCTTCTTAATGTATACACTAACATACTGCTGACTAACACAGGTATCTAGTACATAGCGCATACAACCAGCTAATTAACCTTAAAAATACATCCCAATAATGTGGGAACAAAAGACACAAAACAAAAAATCCCCCATTATGCTCAAAGGCTTGAGACACCCCGGCAGTGGTGAAGCTTCACTACACGCTGCCACCTAAGTTGTAGGCACTCAAAAGCAAAAGATTAAAACTTGGAGCCTTACTAAGCATGACCACTATTTTCAGTTGACTGCTACCCCTAAAAGAAAGTTATCATTTACATAATGGAACTTACCGCTGGCTTTTGTAAACACTGATCAATGACCCCTTCCATTTGCCTTTTGACGAAATGCAGTGACTTCTCAGGATAGTAGGGAAACAGAAGTGGACTTTCTGGAAACAGATAAAGTTAATTTTAAAAATGCTTGTACCTCTTTAAAGTATACTACACTGCTATTATAGTGAGAAGTTGGAATGAGGCCAGTTGAGGGTCAGTAGGATGATCACAGGGCAAGAGCATGTGCTTTACGAGAAGCTGAGGGGGCTGGGTTCATTCAGCCTAGAGAAGCAAGGGCTAACAAGGAGGAACCTGTTGGTCTCTTCATCTGCCTTAGGAAAAAATCATTTTCAAAGCCGCACACAGAGAGAGGAGATGATGTAAGAGTCACAAGCTCCAGCAAGGGAAATTCCAATCAGATATAAAGAAAAAAGGGCTGGTTAGTCACTGCATCAGGGTGCCCAGAGGGGCTGCAGGGTCTCTACCCTTGCAGGCCTGGAGGACTTGACTGCACAAAGCCTTGAGCAACCCAGCCTGGCTTCAAAATCAGCCCTGCTTTGCTTGGATTAGGTGACTGACTAAATTATTCCCTGATTATAAATTCTAACTCGAGCAATTAACTGCATTACAATACAAAACGAGATAAATGAATGAGAAATGGAGGTCTGCCTGCCCCTTCAGCTTTTCTTCACAGTCCATTCAAAACTGCAAAAAGGCAGAATTGCATTTACCCAAGAGCCAGAAACACAGGTGTCATAAAATATCTTGTTTAATATCTTTGCAACAATTTACATACTTTTTGTAGTAGCTATGATTTGGCTTCAATAGGACTGATTGGTTCTTATGAAATACTTTGTAAGAAGACATTTAGGCTTTGAGATAAATCTCGCTACTTATTTTAAGTACATAACCTGTTTCTTTTCCAATGTTTAGCCAGAAAAATGATAAAAATGACATCAACCAACCAACAAAATAAAACACCAAAGAGCAGAAAGTGTCAATGACAGAAGCATTACTTGTCCTATAAACCTCACAGTTCTGAGAGTGAGACAAACACCTAAATATTTGCCAAATCAATACTAACAAAACCAGTTACACTTCACGTCTACAATCACAAATCTTGGGTAGTAACAGAAATGACCAGTCAAGTAGTCTACACATTTAAAGTATCAAACATATTTTCAAAGTATGTTTAAAAATACATTTTCTAAATATGACTTTGCCAAACAAAAATGTTACCATTTCTCCCCTCTTTATTGAATTAAATAAGCAGAAAAAGGCAGCCTACATAGCAAATTCTGTTACAGACAGCTTACGTTGTGGCAGTTTTACAGTCTATGATCCCTAAAGGTAAACAAGAATCATTTTCACTATCAGCTTGTTAGAATAGGTTTCTTCTTTTCCACCACTAATTAATAAAATAGTCTCAGACTACAGTCAAAGAGAACAAGTTAGGACACTTCCCCTAGGTATGACCTAAGTGTAATCATTACTTCCTCAAACTGGAATTAAGATCTCCTAAAACAGATGTCTCCTGGGATTTCTTCCAAGCCAACACTTCTGAGACTGGTACCTAAAAGGTAGGAAACTCCTAATACCCAGAAAATGGTAGTTAATTGGGTAAGCAGCTACATAAAAACTGTGGAAAATAATAAGGTCCATTTATTTTATCCTACTCAGATGGAGACCCATGACTAACACTATAAAAATAATAAATAAGCATTAAAAAAACAGATTACTCTTCTACATTTGTTACAGTCTATGTATATCTTCAGTTCACTTTTACTTTTTACTAAAGCACACGTTACCTTTAAGATGAGTACTATTTTTAAGAAAGTTAAACCACTGGTTTCCCTCTGTATTGGGTGGTGACACAAGGTCATCATCTTCATCTTTCAAGTACTAGAAAAGAAACAGATGTTTGTTAAGACTGCATTTTAAGAATAAGGGACATTAGAATCCACCTCCAATACTGCTCCTTACCAGTCTGTTAAACATTTCTTCTTAATTTAACATGCGCTACTCTTAAAACTAAATATTCTACCCCTTCTTGAAACAATAAGAAAAATCAACTACTGTCTAAGATCATATAGTGATATTTCCATAAGAAACTGACTTTTTATATGAAGTTTGAGCATAAATGTTTCGAAATCCACTGATTAATGGCATAAAGACAAACACATTTCAGTTTTACATTACTGTTGCTACCTGTGAAGAACTACCATCCTTTTCTTAAAATACAACATCTGTAAGATAAGACTGTGTTTTCAAACACTCTTTTTCATAATAACAGTGGAAAATAATTAAAATACTGTCATTTACCGTTACTGGAATGGGGAACATAGAGCAAAAGGGACAGAGAAGAAAAGTGGGCACAGCTTTAAAAGCTTCTCCATCTAAGGATTTCATCATTTACTCTTTTCCCACTTACTCCCTAGTTCTTTACCTGGCCAACTCTTTCCACATTGAAGTATTTTCCTTTACGATTGTAAAGTTCTGGTGCCTGAAAAAATAATGGAAACAAACTCATTATTTAAACCCAAAGTTAATGAGAAAAAGATGATTGAATTATTTTATTACAGGATTTTTCTGATTCAATTCTTGGCAGCAAAAATACAGTCAGATGCTGCACTTGGCAAACCAACATAACTTACCTCATTGAAGTGTTCAGTTAGAAAATCAGCAACAAACGTGATATCTTTTTGAGTCATCTAAAAGAAAAAATAAAGAGTGAAAAAGGAAAAGGATAAGAAATACATTTCAATGAGGAGAGAACGCCTGTTCTGTAACTACCTCCCTCGATCTCCTGGCCGTGCTCCTGTTACACAGCCCTGGTTACTCCTGGCTGCCAGGGCACACTGCTGGCTCCTGCCCAGTCAGCATCCAGCAGCACCCCCAAGTCCACCTCACAGAGCTGCTCCCTGGCAGCTGGGGCCCTGCTGGGCCACTGCAGGGGATTACTCTGCCCAGGACAGAACCTCATACTCATCCTTGTTGAACTTCAGGAGGTCCCTGTCTGTCCATTCCACCAGGCTAATCTATTGCCTGCTGGAAGACACCTCTGCCCTGGAGCGTAGGAACTGGTTCGCCCAGTGTGACGGTGTCAGTAAACCTAATGCAGGTGTAGTCACAGAATCATGGAATGGCTGGGGTTGGAAAGGACCTCTAGAGATCATCTCCTCTAGCAGGGCATTGGTAAAGATGTTAAAAACCCACTCCTCTTAACTTTGTAATTTAGGGCATCTAAAGAGCTGCTATACACAGAGGTCTGACATTCACATACAGTTTGCTAAAAAGAGTAGTATTAACAAAGCAGCTGAAAAAGAAATTCATGCGAGACAGCATATTAGCGTGAATCTGCAGGCACCAACTTTCTGACAGAAATGACACAGACACCATCCTTTAAGTTTTGGAACAAAAATAAACCTTTAATCTTGCCCTCTAAGTCAAGCAGAATACAGAGTATACCACCATTTATTAGAAAATGTTACTATTACCTTGTTCAGCTCTGGAAGCACATGATCTTCTGACATCCTCAACATGGCTGAGGGAAAAATTATATTTTTACTGCATCAATATTAATACGTTTTCCTAATATTCTTAATTTCCAATGCCTACGCAATAAGACTCTCTTGATAAACAGGAAAGTAATTTGTCAGAAGTAAGAGAGTCTGGAATGAAGAATATGAATTGAGACTGAAATCAAGCCTCACTTGCCCCACCATCTTACAATACGAATCCTGGAGAATTTTTATCTTTAATCTTTTCCAACTGCATCATACCCTCTACAAGACTGAGATAAGATTATTATAAAAAGGGTTCATATGAATTTATTCTTGTACATACTGAGAGCAATAAAATGGATATATACAAAATAAACAAATACTGTCATGCCCAGAGTAATGTGTTTTAAGAGATTTGCACAGAAGTAATTTTAGATCAGTGAGGCTTAGATAAGCAGTTCTCTGTTTAGTTTCAACACATGTAAACACACTAAACATTTAAATCAAGTTCTCATGTTATGACAGAGAACTCTGACAGTTCTGCTTTCTCCAATTTTTAAAATTAAATTTATTGTATTCCTGCTAGTAAGTGCTAAAACTGCATTTCTAGTGCTTTTACAGTGTCTGGTAAGACTAGTAAAGTAGCTCCAAAAAGACCAATTAAAAATTGTAAACCTACTAATAACCGCTTTATAAAAACAAGCAGGGTAAAATACAGCGTTCTGCACATCTCTGTAACATTTTACCTGCAGCTACCAGCTACAATTGGAGGTGGCTGTTAAGTGCATCCAGACATTCAGGGACTGTTTACATCTGTGGGTGACCTTACAGCTTAACCAGGTCTCCACAGGGGAAGCAAGTGACAGAGTAAAAACAAAAAAAAAAAGTAAATTTGGTATAAACTAAATAAAGGCTTTTAATTTCTCCAAGTCAAGACGAGCAAATTGCTCTTGAAGCAGATAACAGTCTGCATTAACATTACAGGATAAGCATACACAATACCCACTGTACGCACACAAAGTTCAATTGAGAACTATCAAATTTATGATCTATGTGTTTAATATTATAATTATTCTTGTCACATCAACTGTAACCTTTTAAATGCCCAGAAATTTTCTATGATAGAAATAAATAAATGATTATAACTAAGACTGGCTTAATTACTTGCTGACACTTCCAATGCTTACAACACAAAACAGATACCAGATGCTTACTATATTATCACACTTACCAACATACAGCCATCGAAAAAATGCTTTGAAGTTTTTCATACTACTGTCAATAACTCTGAGCAAGAAAAAAGAAAATAAATTACCAGATCTAAATGTCACAAGCTGCTCCAGGCTTAAGTCCCACCTTTACTACAGAAAGGCCTGCAAGCACTACCAATTTTTTAAAAAATGCCTGGTGCAACCTTCCAAGTAAGACTGTTCTTGGGGTCTGAGTCTATGAGATGCAGTGAGACAAGGTAAAGCTACCACCAGCAGAGCAGCCTTGTTCTCCCAACCTCCTCAGTTCCCAGCCATATGCTTCCCCTAGGACACAAGACTCAAAAGGTATATTTTAAAAATTCTCTGGACTTTATACTTACTGAAGCAGCTCATTTGCTTTCAGGATGAAAGAACCAACAGCAGTAATAGCATCTGCAAAAAGAGCCAACCATTACTATTAAGCTTTCAAAAGTGAAATCAGAGTGCGTAAGTAGCACACACGCTACTGTACCTTCAATTCCGGATGCATCTAATCCCAGAGACTCATATTTTTGTTTCCATAAAGCCATTCCTTTCAATTCACTCAAGTGGTATAATAGTGCCTCAGAGCCACTAGAAAAGCAGAGCAGAGAAATATAATTGTTTAGTCAGCCTTTGGATATTCACTGCTTCCTTGCATGCTACATTTTTATCACTTAATGTGCGAAGTGGAGAGCTTTATAAAGTGGCCTGGCATATAAGAGTTAAAGCATCACTTCACAGAAAAGCACATACTGTCCTAATGATTTGAACCACCACACAAAGCTGGTGTGAATATTTTGCATATATCCTATAAACACATCACACAATGATACACAGGTGATGTATCACGGAGATCTTTCAAAATACTTCAATAGCTCTCCATTACCCAAAAGTAAATGAGTACATTTTGCCATGATCACGGTCTCTGCACCAGCACATGTACATACAAAGAACCACCGATACAGCATCCTGCCTTTTAGCCATTTTATCTATAATCCATTGGACATTCTGTGACTTACCTCTGCAAATGACTAATGACCAACTTCTGTATACTGGAATAGGAAGACTCTATGGACTGACCAAGTTTTTTTAAACCCTGTAACAAACGAAATACAAGCATATAATAATGTTCCGTTAACTTCACAGAACAGTGATTAAAATATATTGAAATAGATTATTTTAATATGTTAAAAAGTATTAACATACCTTTACTGTCAGTTGGTTCATTAGTAATGCCTGAAGTTCCAGACTGAAGAGGGGTGGGGGAGAGAACCAAACATGCATTAATTTTGTATTTCAATATCAAATGTAAATACGTGCTCAGATAAAACAACTGTAACTACCTTGCTTTGCCCCATAACAACAGCTGCATAAACTCATCCTGAACAGAAGTGGTTGTATTCTTTTCCTGTCAGTCAAAATGATTGAAATAGATTGATAAGAGAGATTAAATCCAGGCTACCAAATCATCTTACGAACACTTCAATTAAAATAGATCAGAAAACCCACCCATATACTTGAATGTTGAAATCAGACTAGTGACCACTGGAAATTTTCTGGTATTTGTTTTCAGCTGTATTACCCAGTAAAAATTATAAGCAGTTTTCCATCACCAATAATCTATTTTTTAAAAATAAATAAATTATTTTATTAGTTTGACTTCTAGCCATGGCCAGTGAACCCAAAATTTAAAGAAATCCAAGAGTATCTTATCATGGCTGTTATATGGGCTCTATTGAACTAGGTGTAAGTGCTGGGGGGCCATTACTTAACATTTGCAGTATTCAGTTTATCAATGACTGAAGTACAAAAAGCACAACCTTAAATAGAAAGCAACCAATCAACAGCTGTGCGAGCTGAAAACTATCACTTTTGAATAACTTAGAATAAATAAAATAAAGAAGTATCACAATACAGTTGTGCTTGATTGTGCTCTTTAGCGTCAGAGCACTTGACACACAATAGGTTCCAGGCTGCCTCTGAACTTCGAGATTGTTATCTGGAGGCATTATGCTTAAACAACAGTAAGATATGCAGTATGTTAACGTGAACAACAGAACTACAGAAAAAAAAAAGTTTTTCCAAAAGAATGGTTAACATCGCAGTACCTGTACAAACTTTGTTAGACGTGAGTCCATCTGCATCAATATTTCTTCCCACGCTTCACACATGCACGTCAATGACAACTTTATATACTGTAACACAGACACACACTTGCATGTTACTCCCTTTTTCCAGCCTTCAAAACACATGCAAGAACTGGATGTTACAATACAAAGGGGAGACATACTGAAAATATTATATAAAATTTATTATCAAATTCCAAGTTAGACCTCTACATTGACTTAAAACCAACTTAAGCTTCCTACTAGAAAACATATTTTTACTTGTGTTAAGAATATAGAAGCTGGTAAGAACTGTGATATTAAAAAGATTTCATAACACAACTGTACCTGTAACAGAGTTGAAATGTGAGTAAACTTCCGGGCCATCCGAGTTACCTCAGGTAAGTAACTTGATAATAGACTAGTGTCCAGCTGTAACAAACAAAACAAGCAACAGTTCACAGATGATTTGTCTTTTAAGAAATTTTAGACTACACAAAAGACCAACGGGAAGGACTCACAGAAAAACTGTTGTTTCTCATTTCCTTAAAGCTGATTTTAAGAGGGTAATACACGTAATTCAAAGGGGCAATACATGTTTTTAATATGTCTATAAAAACGCCTGATAAATTTCCTCATTTCGGAGTTCTAACAGTAATAGTTTTAAGGATGACTGTTCTGGACAGACTGGATAATCAACAGCACCACTCCTAAGCCGTTGCGTTCAGAATAAAGAAAATCTGAATAAGTGCAACTTTAATTGAATAAATTAATGTCATATTTAAAGTAATATTTTAAAAGAATGCCTCAGATCATCATCATCAGTCTCATCAGTGAAACTGCATGTTAACATCATAAATCCAAAAGTTAAATCGGGGTGAATTTCAGAGAGGCTGGAAGCAGATCGTGGTTTTTATGAAAGTAATGGAAAAGCAAGAAAGCTACCAGAAAGTAATTTAAAAAGCAGTTTTACTTTTAAAGAACGTTTTAAAATTACTTTACTTGCCTGAAAATATGTTATCTCTGCTTCGCTGTCTGAAGAGTCTCGTATCTCTGTAATAACCGATAGCGATTTCAAATCACTAGACAAACATAATCCACGACAAGAACCTGCCACCTGAAGGAATCCAGTTTAAAAATTAATTAAATATTGCATTTCCCCTAAGATGTATTTACTGCTCTAACACATTCACATATAAAGAAGGCTGCATTCAACAACATGTAAAAACGAAGTGCAATATTCAGGTATTGTTCAGGAACAAAAAGAACCATTTTACTGTGGATTAGTGTTGAACTTTGTTTCATTTGAAACAAAATGTTAAAATCATCAGAGTGAGAATGTCTCTCCAGTGATAACCACACAACCCAATGGAGTGAAAGAACTATCCCACTCTTTAAATTGCAGTAACCCAGTTTCACTTATATGTAAGCATACATACGTATTTTTCCTTCAATTCAGCTGTAGTTTGATATATTATGAAGATAAAACATGGAAAGGAACAGAACGTACCCCAGTGACTGTAGCAATCTTGAACATTCCATAAGCATAAATCTCAATAAATCCTGAGCTGCCACCAAGGACCAGAGCATTAAGCCTATAAAAACAGAAGAATGTGTGTTGATGAGCACACTGAAACAAATTCTAATGCATACGAATATAATTCTTAATACTTCAATTCCATCCTTTTACTAAAGATCCTCTAAAGAATCACTGAACAATAAGAAATACTGTACTACTGTCTACGATCCAAGAAATTTAAAAACAAAACAAAAAAATATTCACTTGGATGAGCTTAAGTACCACATATAACATAGCCTTCAAATTAACCCAAATAAATCATCTTCTAAGGAAAAGAAGATATGGCACAAACAGCAGCTGCTGATAAAGGTGTAAACTGATGAAGACTTTTTTAAAATATATTTTTTGAATTTTATCTTTGTACATGAAAAAAACAGACATTCCGTACCCTTTCTCCAGGACCCTCAAAAATAGGTTATGAATAACTTAAAAGTAAACTCACTTATCCATTATTTTATAGCTTAAAAAAAAAAAGCCACAAAATCCCCATATACGGAATTTACCTTACATCACCCAGAAGTTTCATAATCTCATCTGACTTTTCTTCACTGAAATACAAAACACGATTGAGATTTATGTAGCTTGTCTCAATACCAGAAAACAAAATAAGAAGAAAAAGAGAGATATAAGATGACAATTTCTTACCTGAAAATTTTTGCAGTGGTACTGTAACTGAAAACAAAATTATTATTCTCAACCACGAGCATCTGCAGAACATTAAAGACAAATAACCAAAACAATGACAAATTGTACCTTCTAAAGCTTACTAGTATAATGCTTACTTTTTTGGTAGTGCTGGTAATTTAGGCAAAAGAAGATTTGATTCATCCTCAGCATTGTAAAAGGAAGTGAGAACACTGAAAAAGAAATGACTGTCTTTACTACCCAAGCTGTAAAAATGGGGGAGAATTTCTTTTTCACTTCAAAAGTTACAGCATATATTCAATATGTCACATATATTAAAGAGTTACAAGTATCAGAGGATAATCCCTTATGGGACCTTTAATAATTTATCAAATTAATAAAACAAAACTGACAATCTTTTCAGTTTTCATCAAAAGAGAATATAAAGTTTGTATCTGCTGGCTCAGTAGTTTGCCACCAAACTCCTTATCACCTGTAATGCAGTTACTGACTGAGGCTTTCTGTTTAAACCCTGTACAACCCTGCAGTACAACCTACTCACACCTCAAAAAATCTTCACTATAAAGACGTAATACAACGAGAGGAAGACTAAAGTGCAACACCTAATACCACACCTTCAACATGCCAGAAGGATGAGATTCCCCGTAAGGGGAGATAAGTCTATCCGCATCAGGAACAGAATGCTAGAGGGATTTCAGATGCACTTATCTTCTTGCTGTTCTACGATTGGTGTTTCCTGGAGGTGGGGATGAAAACCCCAAGTCAGGCTGACACCACCTCCCCTTTTTTTTTTAAAAAAAAATTATTTAATTATTGTCTGGCACTGCAATAAGGTGCATAACAGAGTTTTTTATAAGACCACAGAAATAGGCACCACGATGTCCCCCGGCTCACAAGTGCTGCTGAGAATTGTCTAACGCCACAGCGCTCATGGTCACTAGGGGCAATCTGACTTCCTGAAGCAACAGAATTGCCAGTGGGCCTGGATGTAACACCAAAGGCACATCGTGAAAGACGTAAGCACCAAACTAAATATCTTGAAAGCACAAGTGAAGAAGGATTTAAATATAACACTTATTCTCACCAACAAAATAGACAAACATAATAACATTATTATAATTAGATTTTAACAAATTAATTGATATTGAAGTAAACTGGATCAGTAGCCAGGTTGTACAAGCTAATGCTAGATTAAGCAGCTCTTAAGAGGTGGGTGCTCAAGATCATGCTGAAATTTTTATGTATAATGTAAAGAACCACAACTCTAAGACACGAGCTTTAACAAGCAGCATATGAAAAGTGTCTGTTCTAACCAAAAGGAAAATTTTAGCCAAGTGGTAACAAAAAGACACAGCTATGTAATATCATATTATTTTATATGACTGCTTGTAACAACCTAAATATAAATTATTAGTAAGGTGGCACTACATAGCCCATAACTGACTTCTAGAGTTTTTCAGACTCACCTGCTTTCCTCAGTTACCTCCATCCAATGCATGTAAGTAATAGATGAGTCCACAGAGAAGGAGTGCAAGCTTTCAGGTTTTTCTACATCACATAGAATAATCCGCTTGGTATCATTAAGGCCAAAAGCCAAAACTAGAGAAAGATGAGTAAAACATATAAATGGCCAACATGCAAAACTTTGTAGTTACTTTATACTGAATTAGAAAATAATGTGTCTTCAAAGCCAACTACTGGATAGAATTTTCTTTTTGTCTATTTATAGTCCTTCCAAAGTATCATATGAAACCTCCTCATTAAAATTAAGGTTTGAACTCCTATCATATCTTAGGTGATAAACTTAAGTCAAAGGCATGATTCCACAATTATTTATCTACATGTTGAACTGAACACACTTCTAACACTTCCAACACCAGCTCTTATAAAGCAGAGGCTTCAGTTTTTGCAATTTTGAGGCCAAAATTACATAGACTGTTCACCAGGAAGATTAGGCTTTTGTTACAACAAAATACAATTTAAGACTTGCAGAGCAACTTTTCCATCACCTTCTTCTGAACTTTATTAACCATAAAAGCATATGGCAAGCCAAGGTTCCCTTGCTTACTTCCTTGTAATCACAGGCAATGAGCTTAAAAATAAGTTTCTTAAACTCCTCCTATCATAATACACAGGCATTTTCACCCACATGTCGTGGCAGAAGATTGTCACCATTCTCCAGCCTCTAATGAGTCAAAAAAAGGAACTAATTTCCAACTTAGGTTTATTAAGGTGCTAATTTCAACATTATTTCTGTTGATAAGAAAAAGTCTGTTTTTTTTTTTTCCTTCTCTGGTATCTTATTAGAGCAATTTTAGCCTCTAAAGTTCAGCCTATGCTAAATAAGCTAAGCTCTTCAGTCAACTCTGATCAGACAGCCTCTGTACTCCCACAATAAATTTTGTCATTCAAAGAAAAACATGGCACTTAGGAACTGGAATTTTTGCTATACCTTCGAAAGCAGTACTTTGGACATCAAGTCACCTTGCAAATCTTTCTTGCAATTGCTTTCAACAGTGTAACTCACTCCATTACTTTGAATAACCCTACATAAAATTAAGCTACCCTTCTCTTCAAACACGGTTTACTTTAAAATTTCTTTCACAGATAAGAGGTACTATCACCACAACTTTCATTGTTTTCCAATGGGATTTTTATTGCACCGTATCACCTCATATACTTGACATTACTTTTGCCATCTGGTCTCCAAGCAAGAGCAGTCACTTCTTTTCCCGTATTTTCGTTTGGAGGCAAACTCCACACCCGTTGAAAGTTTGCAAGCCGATGAAGTAAAACCTACAAAGCAGACATGTTGAAGACAGAAAAATAAACCGCGTTCTCCCATCGATACCAGTTTGTAAAGCAGCTCAAGATACACTTTTTTACCATTTGTAATAACTCCTGCATCTTATATATTTATCACCTGTTCCTCTAGTAGGTGATTCACTTCTGTGTCACTTTGGAGGACAGTATGCTGTTTACTATACAGGAACACAGAAATAAGCTGTGCCTTGTATAAGCCCACGGGCTGTAACCAGCAGGGGTTACCCGCAGCTTTCCAGCAAAGACGGACTGCAAGCACAAGTCTGTCTACACGCACGATCGCAAACAGCAGTTCCAGGTAAAAAAATACCTGAAAAATAGATTTAATTTACATAGGAAATTTCGTGTGCTTCAACATCCCCCACATGCGGGCACTGAGAGCATCATCAGTGATTTGTCTGGAAATCAGAAAGCAAAACGGGCAGTAAGCATGGATAAACTTGATAAAAAACCCTGCCATTCCTAAGTGCTTGGCTTAGCTTGCAAGAATTCTGCCACAGACAACAGCAAAGGCACCTCAGCGACTGCGCACGACAGGCGGCGTTCTCCTCCCCCGCTCGGCGCCCCGGGGCCGCCCCGCACGCACGCACTCACTCACTCGCACTCACCTCCCCCGCCCGGTTGGCCAGGGCGATGAGGTCCCTCTTGGGGGACCAGGCCATGAACACCACCTCCTGCGGCAGCTGCTTCTCGCCCACCTGCCGGAACGCGGGCATGGCGGCGGGGCGCTCGGGCCGGCCGCCGGCGCTCCCACCAGCGGCCGCCGAGCCCCTTTCCTCCCGCGGGCCCCCCCCGGCCCCAGCGCGCCGCCGGCCTGCCGCGCTCCCGCCCGCCGCTCCCGGCTTCCGGAGGCGGCGCTTCCCGCCGCGGCGCCGGTTGGGCCCGGACGGGAGCGGGGCGGCAGCGCGGGGAGGCCGGGCCAGGGCCCCGCCTGCCGTGCGCCCCTGGGCGGGTCCCGGGCTCGCCCCGGCGGGCTCGGCTGCCTGCCCTCGCCCTGCAGCGGTGCCGCTGGGAGCCGGTGTCACAACGCAGCTGGGCCAGCCCCTCCTGCTGCAGCACGAGCCTTCCGTTTTCTCAGGCTTGCGCCCACGAACGCGCTGCATCAGTGCTCAGTTCCCGTTTTTACAATGTAACCCACCTCTGGCACCAGTGCCAGTCCAAGACTATAAACCTAATGATCGTTTAACTCCAAGTAGTTTAAAAATAAATTTAAACATGCTTAGGAGTTCACCTTTTCCCACTTACTAAGCTTCCGAAGCATCTTTCTGTTCTGAGGCTTTCTTCCATTTGGAGAGAAAATTCAAAAAATCCAAACGCATACTGCAACTGGAACCCGCGGAGCTTGGATTCCTACCAACCTGTGCCTTCCTGCCACCCACACTCCCTTGCCCCAAGTCCCCCAGTACCTACCAAAAAACCACAGTATCTGCCAGCTCCTCCTGCCTTAACTTCAGACTCACACTAAATCAGCCCAATAGCTGATCCTAAACAACAAAAAAAGGTTACATTATACAAACACATGGTAAGGGTGTGGTTTACTTAGCTTTTTTTTTTTTGTGCCACTAATGATGCATAATAAAAGAATGGCCACATTTAATTAGGTTTTATTTTGGATGTTACTTTTAACATTTTTTAGAAAATGGGTTCAAAGGCTGGCCGTAAAAAATTCACTATGTACCAGCAAGCAAAATCGTGTCTTTTTTTTTCTTATTCTTCACTTTCTTCCTGAAGAATATGGCATGCTTCATAGCTGATCTTTTACAGATCCCCGTCTTCACCCTCTTTAGAATTTTCTGCCTTTGCTTTTTGTCAGCTCTGTAAAGCAAAAAAAGGAACACAGAGATTAGAACAAAATGGAGAACATACTTCTACATTCGCTGGTATTTTAAATAATCTGTCCATGTAAGTATATGAACTCAAAAGTACTGTCACAAAAAGTACAAGGAACATTCCATCTTACAGTGTTATGACATGTAATTTTCCTGAAACTGTTTGTCCAATTTGTTGCCATTATTTTTCATTTATGTACTTATTCAGCGTTTACTTTTAAACAGATGTAGAAAACTTAAGAAATGCCACTCATCAAGTACAAAAAGTACACACAGACTTTTGTGCTCAACATATAATGCATGAATATATAATAAAAAGGCTTAGAAAGTACATAAAGTTTAACATCACAGGGACTCCTGCAAATAATACAGGACCTAAATATAACTAGCAAGTGGATTGCTTTGTCTCTGACAAAGGATGTATTGAATAATTTTAAAAAAGAAAACATATGGATGTTTTTATTAGAAAAAACCCCTAAGTTATCTTCTGCAATAAATTAGCAAAAGAAACGATAGCCTGAAAGAACTGAACCATTCCAGTACAAAATATACTTGACAGAAGAAATAGATGAGGTTTCATTAATTTTAGTAACTTTTTGACTTTTTTAAGCAAAGGAAAAAAAAACATTTAAGAGAGGAAATTTTTAAAACGATAAATGTAAAATTAAATACTGCTACCTTTTAGCTCCAACAGTCCATAACCAAAGCTCAGATTAGCATCCCAGCAGCACATGAAGGAATACACCTGGAGTCCTCCACCATCCAGCAGGCAGCTGGTGACTCTCTTAATGCCAACCCAAGAGGTGAACTATCTGACCCTCACTATGCAACAGAGGTACGTATTTTGGGAGGGACGATTTGCGTTTCCACTGCTACAGCCATTCAAGTCAAGAATCACAAACTAACCCACAGTCTGGGGAGGAAGTTACAGAAGTGTGGGCCAACTACCCCAAACTGGAGAGACTGAGCCAACTGCTGGATCATCTCTTAGCGAAGCCTCGTTCCTCTTCTCAGTTAGTTCCATCTGAAGACTATCACACACATTTTTTTTTTGACTTTTGATACACACAAGTATGTGCTTGTGTATGTTACAGAATCAGAATCATGGCAGAATAAAAGTACTTAATGTGACCCTCATGAATACAGATCTTACATGGTAGAGATTTAGACTGTACTACAGAGAGCACCTTGAAGTACCAGAAGGAAAAAAGAATATAATGTCACAAAAAAGCAAAAGAGACAGGAAGCAATAAAAAGTGTAGTGACTCCTTTCTCCACCCTTTCATGAGGAATCCAAAGGGGATAAAAGTATTTAGTTACTTTAATTTTGAATCTCCTTGACAGAGTTACCCCATGCACCATTCACCATGTTTGAGATCCATATAAATCAGTTTTGAAAGAAAAGCCACAGCTAAGGAACTGCAAGCCAGAGGAGGTGACCTGCCTGGTGTTTATCAGATTCTCCTTCGGTGTACACTGCCCAGCCGTCCAGCACGTGGACAACAGTGAAAGCTGACACCAGCACCCAAAGCCCAAAAATCACCTCTTTCTAAATCTTTTTCATGACACAAGATCTAATCTCACCTGAATGCTATCTTTGATTATATTAATGCAACATCACACTTACTGGCAAGCTGTTCTGGTGCGGGAGAGGCTGGGACAGGCACTGCGTTTGTGACCGGCCTTGCCACAGACGAAACAGCCCGCGTCAGCCTTCTCACAAGTGTGGGTTTGGAGGGCGCAGCAGTTGCAAACGTTACAGTGAAACCAAGCTGCGAAGTAAGTAACATGATTTATGATCTTGAAAAGGTTTAAAATGATCATTCTGAAACTAAGCTTTAAATAAAGGCTATATTACCAGGCTTTTAATTTTGCTTTAGTTTTACAGAGATGGATGTAATCAGTTTCTGGTCCCTTACCACACTTCATAAGGCAGCTAGGTGCTTCCTTCATTAGATATACTGTGTAAGTATTTCAATATAACTGAATTATTCTGCCATTAGAACTATTAGCCTGTATGTGATTTTAACATGAAAAATAGTCCATATGTTAAAATTTACTTAAAAATAATGATTTCTGTATCGGTAACAAAAATGATTGCTTCAGCTATTTAAACACACCTATAAATAAAAATGCATTTGTGTATGAAACAATTTGATCATGTCCTCACAAATATTTTAGTAATAACCTATTTGTTTATAAGATTCTAATGAAAAAGTTTACAAAAATCAGGAAATACTTATATGACAAATCAAAACATTTAAGTTTTCCCATAACAAATATAAATGGGATTTAGTACACCTTGACAAGAATTTACCAATTTCCACACACTGCAAATATACCTAAGTTATCGAATGGCAACTCATGTGAAATTGAGATTTTTCCCTTTACTCTATGTCTTCTGAATTATTACATTTTATTTCTTTTACAGACTATTTTCTCTTCTGGTTTGTCATCTCAGTTTCTTTGGACTATAGCTTAAACAGCAAGCGTACTTTTATTTAGAAAAGTGTTTTTCTGTACTTACAGGGTTTTACACATTTTTTGCAAAGAACACAGTGTTTCCATCGTCTGCCGTCCTGTAAGAGGTGAATAAATGCATTGTTTCTTTGATTGTTTTAAAAAAACACTGATTCTATCTTAAAACTGAACTACTAATGTATAGTCCCTCGTACTTACAGAAACAGGTGCTCTGTAGGAAGGACTGTAACTTAAAAACAGTCCTGACAATCTGTGACAACCACAGCAAAATGGCTGTATATTGAGGCTGGCAAGTTCTACAGCTTCCAACACATAAGAAGAAAAGTGTCAACAGACCACTGCTGAACACAGTACGGTGTCAGTGGCAAGTAGCAAACTTTTCCTGTCCTCTTTCCAACACAAAGGCATCAGGGAAACAGAAATTAATACTCAGTGGGTTATTAATTATGTCCTGTGAAGTTAATAGTAAGGGTACAAAACTGAACTGTCTGGGGTTTCCCAAGGAAATTAGTATCAGAATAGCTTTTTACCGGAGCAAGAATTACAGAAGTTATTATTTGACTACTGCTAAAACTTCTATCCAGAAAGAAGTCAACCTACTTACTTTTGACGTACATGAATTGCAAATCTCACAGTGTTGATTACCAGAACTAACATACCGCTGACATATAGTGCAAAACCTGGAAAAAAATTATAAATGTATTTGTCCACTATGTGCTCAAGAAGCAACATAAATGAATCTTATACAAGCTAAACAATAAATACAACGATTGCAAAATCACTCTGCTATATTAAAGATAATGGTTTTTATGTATAAAATCACCACTTAGGCCCCAAGCCTCATAATCATTTAGACACAGTACATCCAAATAGTAAAATTCAGGTGGCTGAATTCAAATTAGCAACACTATCAGCAGGAAATCAAACCAAATCCATTTCTTTGTTCTTGATGCTTCTCTTGGTGTTCATTTTATTAATGGCTCAACCAAGCAGATTATCAGGGATAGCTGCAAATCTGTCTCTCATACGCATACACGACATTTCCTATGGACTAGCTGAGGAATCTCATCATTCCATACTGGAAAACATAAACCTCTTTTTAGGCGCTCAGCTCTCCTACACACCATTTATAGAACACGCAACCTTAGAATGAGAAATGGGCTCTTGAGCCTCGCATACAAACGTTAGGCATGACAATACTGAACAGCACCATCCCAAAGTCCTTTAGAGACTTCATGCCCTAATAAGAACCATCACACTCTCAGTCACTTGAGCATCAACACATCTTACCTGTAACCCTCTTCTGCAGGAAGCGCAATCATTCTTGGGGTGAGGTTCGTGAAGATACGAACAGGGGACTGTCTACGACCTGTCTTGCCATGTTTATAAAGTGCATGATTATCATAGTCTACCTAGAAAAATAAAACCATAGAAAGAGTCTTAAACTGAATGCTAAGCATAGGCAGAACTACTTACGTAATTATTATCTTTATATGTAGCTTAAGAAATTTTCTTTTTCATATAAAAGACTCTAGTCCCAAATTAGATGACAAATTCAATGGCAAATATTTTATCTCATTTATTTTTAAACTTGTGCAACGATAGTATCAGAAACCCATTAAAGAAATAGAACTATACTGTTTGGTCTGTCTGGTGGTACAAGAGCTCACACACACCTCAACCTATCTCAGAATAATTACAACATTGCAAATCCAATCAGCACTGCTTTTTCCAGCACTGCCTTCAGAGACTTGTCACACACACTCTCATCTCTGAACACCAGCAGCAATGCAGATGGCCTAGCATGAGCTTCCAATTTTCTTCCACAAATTTCCATTCTACAAGATACAAATATGTTGTCTGGAACATCCACGTCAAGCATTATGCAGAGCTGGTTTTTTTAAAAATAAAGCTTAAACATCATGAATACATGATTGGTCTCTTAAAAGTCACTGATGAACGTGTTCTCGTGTTCTTAAATAACTTACAGAATGGATACAATATTGGAGAAGCTGATTAGTGCTTTATCACTGACAACTTCATTTACTACATAATGCCAAAAATTTCCATTGCTGTAATTCTACTCTGGTTCCAGCAGTTTTGGAGATGAAAGACTTTTTTTTTTTTTCTTTTTTTGACCAGAACTGGGCACATTACCCACTAAGCTACTGCCATTTCAGCAGCTGGAAAAATGAAACACTCTTCTTCAAGTTACCTGTCACCTCCGCAATATGCACCTGTCAAAATCAGTACAAATTTTATCACACTGAAAACCTGGCAGAAGAAATGAGTTAATGGACAGATGAGTTAAAGGTACATAAACTGTAGGAGTGTGACAAAGTTGTCAAAGGTATGACTAATACAAATACAGCATCTGGGCTTGATACGATGAGCACCACAGGGTTTGCAGTGCCTTCAGTGCAGTCGGCCCATCTACAGACACTGTATCTGCTTGCTTTCATACTCCTCTTCACATTGCACATGACTGAAATTTAGCAGATTCACTGTGTTCAGTTATACCTGGTAATCCATCATACTGAAGCTTGGGAAAAATTCCAGAATACGAGACTCAAAGAAGTATGGAAATATCCAGAACATGGGCATCTCTTGGTTATTAGGACCTAGGAATTAAAAGACTCAGATGGACATTAAAGAAAAATAAGGCACATGAAGCATGAAAAAATGTACAGTAAACTATATAAACATACATATGTATATCATTCTGGGCATAAGGACTAGTTCCTTTAGGTGACAGAAAGTTTTAGTAAATTTTATATATGTGGAGCTGTAAGCTCCACTTAACTAACAACTCTTGTCACCTGCCCACCTTGGTAAGAAATGGTACTGGTTTGATAGTTCTTCCCTGCCTTTAAAGATCATTTTAATTGCAAAGTAGATTTTCAAACAATTTGTAAAAAATTTTTAAGAGAGACGTAGAAAACTTAGCATTATTAACCTAAAAGTATCAAGAGAACGTATTAGATATATGGTAGCTCATCTTTAGAAATTGTAACATGAATGTGTCCACATTCACCTGAGTAGCAAGAATCACAGATTTTTAAATAGCTACTTTTTCTTACAGTGATGTTACAGCTGAACCCACCTATCTGGCTGTAATATGTACCTTCTTCTTCTGTGTCCTTCCACATTGCCATCAGTTTTTTAAAACTAGAAGCCAGTGCTTCCACTAAACCTCCAAATGGGGGATCAGTTACCATAATGACTCTTTCACCATTGTCTTGATGTAAGAATTTCCTACAAGTTTCATGTGCAGCCTGTAAGAAATAGAGCTTAATTTCCAGAAATATACATTCAAAAAGTTTAAAAAACATATTGTATTTGGTAATAAAATGATTATTTTAGAAGTTCTAGCTTTGAACATGAAAGTTATTTCCTCTTGTGGAGGTGAATTTTGTCTCGTACAGCATTTAAAAACAAAACAAAGCACACAACTAGATTTGAAGCACTGAAAACAAATGTCCTGTTCACTTAGAGACAATGTCTCCATGGTAGATGCAGTTCAAGCTTCCTAAAATAGTCTTCTTCCTAAGGGTACTAAATTTAATTTGGAAAAAATATGTTATTCATTCCAAGAAAGCAAAGTTCAGGCTCAGAATACATTTTACTCATGCCCTTTAATTTTATTCTGTAAAGCATTATCGAAGTAATGGGAAAAATTTCACTCCACTGAAAATGGGTTCAATGCATACTGGTTACAAAAATAGATAATGTTTAAATTTTGGTGATTCAACCCACACTCTATTATTAAAGGAAATGTAAAAAGTTATGGATTCATTGCCATGTTGCATTGTTCTCTCACCTATTACTTAGATTCTATGGCATTCCAAGCCCAGATTTTTAACACTAATATGCATTCAAAGTGCTGCAATTCAGTCCTTGAGTACACTGCAATACAGTGCCACTACAGGTGTCACCTCTTCACACCTGGAGAAGAACACTACCAAACTTGAATACAGTAATGGATAAAAATTCAAAAGTAAGTATTTCAGACCAGCCTCCCATTTCATTCTAGACAAGTCTTTTGTCTTTTCAAGATCCCATTCAAAATTAGGCTTTAGAATGTAGATAATTTTCAGATTTTTTCCAGAGTGTGAAAGGTACTAAAATAAACATGTTTATGCAAATCAGCAGTTGCTTACTAATAGTGGCAGGGGAAGAGTGAAGAATGAATATACTACAGGGATAAATGTTTGAAATTAATGTTTGAGATTGAATTACACTGTGATTCTCTGTACAAAGCTATGAGAAATGTCCTACTGTAGCTGCAGGTTTCCTAATGAACTCAAACTTAAGCACTTAATGCGGCATTTAAAAAGAAACAAGAAATTCCGCACTTTTTTAACCATGAAACTAATTCAACGCCATTTTATGACAACATTTTATGACCTTGCTTGACTGGAATCAAGCAGGAAAACCTCTCCCCTCCCAGCTCAAGTACCAGTGAACATGTCCCATGGCATCCACTGTGCTTGTAAAGGTTGGGAATAAATAAAACGATTCTGTTGTAGAAACTGAAGAATAGGGCTAATAAATACTAGCATATAAGGCGACAACTGACATCAAATTTTAATTTTAATAAAAGTAGTAGTTAAGGTGTTTAAGTAACATCAGTTAGCATAAATTTAATAGGCAATTTTATCTTTGAATCAAGTGGGAAAGAATTACTTCAGAGGCACTGCTGCTCTTTGATTTCACTACTGTTGACCATTTTATCTCATGATAGTTGTTTTCTACTAGACTAGCCATGACTTTCTTACAAAATTCTGCATCAACAACATGTACTTCTTTAGAAAGCACTCAAGAAATACTTGGCCTTACCTCTCCACCAAAAAAATAATGATTAAACATGTTGTAGTGGCAGAATTCATCTTCTGTATAAAACTGTGAATATCTGTAAAATAAGTTTTAAATGGTTGAAAAGTATAAGCGACTTCTTGCCTGCCCTAAGAGGCATTAACAATGAAAATAAGGCCATAAGAAGAACAACATCTTTGGGTTCTGATTACTGACAACACATACCAATACTGGGAATTATTAAGTATAATTACTTCTCTCATAAACTGGATGTCATTTGTCTATGTGTGCAGGAACAGATGCAGAGATGGGAAAGGGGAAACATCCACCAATTTATCTTTTAAAGCAGTAAGAACACAAATCTTTGTACATACTCTTCAGACAGATAAACGCTTATCGAAACCTACCTGAAATCAATATCTAGCAGAAGGCTTCTAACCCTGAAATCTTCTTCTTGTGATGCGTTTGACTGGATCATTTCATGAAGCCTGAATTATAATTGGAGCAAAGAAATTTAACACATGATCATTGGCTTCAGAAATTATCTTGCAAGACAAGAATGCCTGGTACTTTACTAAACCTAAAACCAAACAGATAGAGAAAATGGAGTAATTTGAAATTGGATCATTCCATGTGTCTAATTATTATAAGTCAGAAAAATATGGTAGTCTTAAAAGATGAAAGGTCAGTGGAGCCTACCAGGTCACCATGAACAAAACAAGACTCAAACATAAGCAAAGAAACTCATTGTCATTTCTGTAAGAAACAAAGCAAGACTAAATGTCTATGTGCATGTGTGTGTGTGCGTTAGTTGCAGTGCAGCTACAGTCTTCTGTATCTTACAAGCTCAAAGCAAGACCCCAGTAGATGCTTGGGTAATCCCAACCAATTAAAGCATAGTTAACCTCTTACTATGGGAGAATCCTTGATTTTTAAAATATTAGTAAGCCACACTGTCTTGAGACAGAAACATGATTTGAAAGTGTAACAACTCTCACTGACGTACCTGGGTGTTCCAACAGAGAGCACTCGTCTGAATCCTAAATCAATAATAAGATCCAGTAGGAACTGGCAACTTCTGTCTGTAAATAAATACTGTGCATTTGCTTTTTTATTCTCCAACGGACACAGAAGTTGACTGGGACTTTTTAACTGAGAGGTGGAGATATCACACAGGAACTGGTGATCTGAGTGTTTTTCCCATTCTGCTGGCAACAGCAATTGCTGGCATTCCTGGCAAAACCTCCTCTTTGATAATGGCAACTGAACAAAATTCTTGTACCTTTGAATACAAACAACAACAGGGAAAAAACTTTGAAAAAGCCTCCCCTGCAAGCGAGCATATAACATGCTGGCCAAATACATTGAGAGTCCACATAAAATAACTGGATTACTGCGTGAAGACTCCACATCAACTACCAGTGAGGAGTCCTGTATGTTTATATACAAAACTTGGACAATACTTGTAACTGTATTGCTTTTGCTTCTTTTTACAATGTTAAGCCTGTTACTTTCACGCAATAAAGTCAGGAATGATTTTTTGAACTGAAACTGCTACTAACCAGTTGTTAGCACATTATACGCATTAACGTAAGAAGAACTATACATACATGCAAAAAAAAAAAGGATACAGTTTCTAGGTTGAACATACCATGCTCTAATTAGACATTTGATGCTATTTTCCCGTTGCAGTCAACCAGTTCTTATTTTTCCAAATCCCTGTGGCATGTCTTCATGTTTTAAAGAATCCTGAAATACTATCTCTACATTCAGAGTACCTAATCTTGCATTACTTGATCTTTTACTGAAGAAAATATACACGACAATACCTTTCCACATTCTGTCTGTGTGTAAAAGAAGGCTGATGGTTTCTATTATACTCTTCACGTGCTGCAAGCCTAGTTTCTGACACCTGTAAAATGCATGCATATAGAAAGTTACAAAACGAACAGATATAATTCTGTATTGTACATTAAACCTCAATATCAAATAAAAAGGGTGCAAAGGTCTCATGCTTTACTCCACATAGAAAAATTATCACATTCTTTGGATTGTTGTTTCAGAAGAACAAGCACGACTGCAACACAGAAGCATGCTGCATAACAACACGAGTCTCGCACTGTGAATTTAAACTGTACAAAAAACAAATAAAAGTATTTCATTCTTCTACCATGTGTAATACTCAGGGAAAAATCAAAACATGATTATGATGAGGACAGAAAGAGGTATACTTTCCATTAATGCATGTCACCAGTCACATTCCCTCTGAAGAACTATGATCTGATCCTGCACAACTGATGACAGTAGAAATGTCACCCAGATCTTTTATATGTTATTATTTTAAAAGCATGACAGCTCTTCTCTGAGTCTTCTACTTTGTTCCCGTAAAATACACGTAATGGTTTCACAGTTAACAGAGCTTCAAAGCATTTGCGTGAAGCTTATGGAATTGATTTTTTTAAAGGGGGAGACAGAAAATTCAGTACAACAAAAGATGCCATGGCACAACCGACATTCAAAATGAAATTTCACTAGGAATACCATTTAAATCTACACAACCGAGTGATTAACCACCTAATTTTCTCTTTATACAACTTTTCAGTAGTAACCAGCACAACAATGAAATGCTTACGAACCCAATTAAATTCCAGCCTGCAATGACCACACCAGATACTCATTTAGGAAACAGAAAAAGTAACACAAAATCTAGTGGACAAAAACCACGGTAAGCCCTCCGTGAATACATATAAATCCCAGTTTTGTTACCCCACAATTACTTGACCGATATTCTTTGGACAAAGAGAAACTGCTGCGCATATTCTGAGGTTACTGAGCATCATGTCGACCCTCACCATCTCACTATTTTGTATGTCTCATTGCTTGCCTATATCCACCAGATTCTCTGTTTTGATCACTGAACATGATGACATTTTGGGATCAGAACTATCCTATGTCCTTAAACATTGCATAGTATTGGCAAACTTCTTAACTTGAATAGCTAAGTGTTTTGGCAGTACAGTAACAAATGCCCCTTTTGCTCAAGCACACACAGCCTTCCTTGAAAGTTACATTTGAAGCATGTTCTCCTGACAGAAATAAATGCTCTGCTAAATACAAATGTTAGACAAAGTTTACAAAACAGTAATTGCCACAGATTTCCAAATAAAATATACGTTTGTTTTGTTAAATAGAGAGAGAAATTCCCAGAATTTACCACAGTCTTAGGCAGTGCTCTTACCTTCTCATCTTCCCACTGGAAAAAGTTACAATCTTTTCTATCCCTACAAGCCGAACAAGCATAAAACCTTCTTCCCTCCTCTCTTCCTTGGCTGGTCTTCACAAACAGGAGAGCGGGACCTAAAGGACAAACGCAATTACACGTCGACAGACGGGACAGGCGCAGATCTGTTTTAACGCCACCGCTGCAAGGCCGGGCTTCCAGGATGAAGCACCAACAGCGGCTGCGGTGAAGCACGGCGGCAGGGACGCGCAGGGAGGTGTCAGACCCCGCTCCCGGGAGCTGCGGCCCTCTGCTCACCGTGCGGGCAGCGGGGAGCGCCGGGCACCGCGCCGAGCAGGGCCTGCCCGCACAGGCCCTCCGCGCCGCTGGCCGCCATGTCGGCAGCCCTCGGCAGCCCTCGGCAGCCCTCGGCAGCCCTCGGCAGCCCTCGGCAGCCCTCGGCAGCCCTCGGCAGCCCTCGGCAGCCCTCGGCAGCCCTCGGCAGCCCTCGGCAGCCCTCGGCAGCCCTCGGCAGCCCTCGGCAGCCCTCGGCAGCCCTCGGCAGCCCTCGGCAGCCCTCGGCAGCCCTCGGCAGCCCTCGGCAGCCCTCGGCAGCCCTCGGCAGCCCTCGGCAGCCCTCGGCAGCCCTCGGCAGCCCTCGCTCCCCGCCGGGCACCGCCTGCAGTGTAAGGCAGCAGTGGGGCCGGCGGGGCCCCCCAGCGGTGCGGCGGCCCCACCGCCAAGTGAGGAGGGAGCAGGTGCAGCGACACGAGTGAAACGAACCCAAATTGGGGTCTACTTACTGCAGAGCACACGAGACCCATGCATTTTAAACGAGGTCATTTATTTTCTTTAGTAGGCATGTCTGGTACATAAACACCATCTTTAATTTTTTTAAGAAACTGTTTGGATAAAAACAATCAAGGAAAGTCTATAAAGGATTTCAATCTTATTTTGAACACCATACAGTGAGTTTTACATTTAAGGCTTAAACATTTCAGTTAATCATGTGAAATGCTGACATGCTACATTAATATTTTACATCCACTCAAAATCATATGAAATACAAGCATTTTATTATTTTTGAGTTCAACAGTATTGCTTAGAATTACAAAATACAGCAATGTCCAAAATACTGAAAGTTTCATAAAAGCAGCGATTTTTCTCCCACTTCCAGTCTTAACTGTCCAGAAAATTGCTAAAGAAAAATATTTACCATGTTGCATAAGCCACAGATCTAGGAACATAACCAGCAATTCTTAAACCATGTAACTTAAATGTAAATGCAAATGGCAACTGGTAGATGAGCAGGACATTGCAAAGGGCACGATAACAAGTCTCTGTGCTCTCTATATTACAGTATTTTTTTTCTGATCTAAAAATAACGCTTTGTTTAGATAGAAATTTAGAAGGCAGACTGGCTTTGTGATGAACACATCAGTGCTCCTGTTGTCAGTAGTGCAGAGCCACTTCGGTGAGCACTGATGAACACATTTACACATACGGCAAAACAAACCTGTAACAACATGGTGCAACTTTCATCCATGATGGATCTATAAAGAAATATCAGAATTTTCCATACATGTGCCCAAATACACAAGTTCTAAAGCTACGGGTGAAATTTCAACCTCTGAAATGTACACTCAGTTTATTTTGTCACAGTAGGAACTGCGTGTACTTACTCAGGTTGAATTTTGCTGTAATTCAACTATTTAACTATTTTTGGTCCCCACATGCAAAAAAAAAAAAAAATAAAAAAGAACCTACTTGGAGCATTTTATCCCGTCTCCCTTTCTTGTTTGTCAAGGACAGATTGATGTTTTCTATTTTATCGATTTTTTTTTTTTAGTGCACGACTTTTCAAGTAACTAGCATAAGAAAATCTATAAACAGCTTAAAATATCAGGAAGAAATTCCAAGGAAAAGCATGTTCACAATGAAAGATAACATTCTGCACTTTTTTTTAAAGACCATATGAAAAGAAATTGGTTAGTGTATAGGTTCTCACATTTTTATTAAAAAAAAATTGTTGTATTCAAAAGTAGTTTCTCAGCAAACTGCGTATCTTCCCTTATTCAGAATATTATTCAGAATACATTAATCTAGCCTATAAAAATACAATATGGACAAGTTCTTTTCATTCCCTGACATAAGAATTCACAATTTTGACACAAAAATTGTAAACTTCTATTACATTCAAAATACATTTCTTAAGTCTTTAGAATTCTGAGTTCTGTGTCAGCAGTCAGAGCTCTTGGTATACAGCAGAAGTGCATTATTGCAGGGCCCTTACACAGAAGTAGCTTTCTCAAGTTAAGAAAAACTTACTCTTCCCATGTATTTTTGTTGCTACCAGGAGGAAAAGAAAGGCTTCCTGCTGTGAAAGGTCTGAGTGAACGTATTGCTCAGATGAACAATTCGGCCCTGACTTCCAGTGCTGCTTCGCTCCACAATCACACGTGGCATCTGGACAAGCTGAATGGGACTTTTTTCATCCTTTAATGCCTGAGTAAGGTTTAGTATCTAAAACAGTAAAAGCAGGGAAGGTGAGGGCACACAAATAAAACCGCGGCTAACAGGCTTATAAATTTAGATGACACGCTTGAATCAATTCTGTAGAGGACTGTGCTGTCAAGTAAATTATCTTTAAAAGATACTCTACTGCAAGTAGAAATATTTTACTTATTTGGTATCATTATGGCATCCTACTGCTATCTTACTACCCTTTTATTATTTTCTTGAATATTTCATGCAATTCTCTCCAAATTTTCAGAAAGTGTTAGAGACAAAAATCTAAGAGCATTTTAAATTTACCATATCTCTTAAAAGCACCGCACCTTTAATGAAAAAACCTACAAGAAAACAATCAACACGTATTTAACATAGGATCTACCAGGAGTTTTGCTACAAGTTATTTTTGTATCAGAAGATATGAAGCCATACTATTAACCCACACCAAACCCAATTCAGCCCTCAGCTCCCAGGAATCTCTTATCTTCCTTCCAAAACTTCACTGCTTATTAACTGCCCTGATAATTTACTCCTTGTTCAATGTTATCCTGCTGAAAACTGAGGCAAGTATTCAGCCTAGTTCTGGTGACACACTTGCATTATCCTTAATATCAGACCTTTTTTCTCCTGCACAATGCCCCTTTCTTCCATGTGTGACTTACTGATTCCCTGCTCATTCTGCACTTTCACGGCTGGAGAACCCTGACATATAAAGTCTTTTGCATAATTTACCACAACCTGGCCCTTCTGGCAACTCCACCTGACATTTAGCTTTTCTAAGTTCTAAGGCAATCCTTGCAGATCTGTTATCTGGTTGCTTATTCTCTATGCTCTTGAAAGAACAGTTTATCTTGGGTTTGAAACCCTTCCCAATATTTCCCCCTCCCATTTCACAAAAGCATGCTTCTCACTACTTTTGGTACCTTAGATTTAAAGATCCCACTCCTTACATGCAAGATATATTTCTCTCCAGCCTATTTATCTTTGTCAACTTGATTCCTCATTTTCTAATTCTTAGAGTTTTCATTTTTCAGGATGTATTTTACAGACATTTTGGCTATCCTGCAAATTCATATTAACTGAATGAATCCATTATCACGTGATATAGTTATCCAACTTTCCTATAATGCCCTTGTAACATACTTTGGTTTTACGCCAAAAGCAAGTCTAAAATCAGTGCTAAAAGGCAAAATTTGCTGACATATTTCAAATGACATCCAAGAATAAATAACTCATTATATGCATTTCTTCTCTAAATCCATGCTGGAAAGCCTGACATCTCGTGCAGTGAAACACACTCCTGTATTGCTAGACAGTTAAAGAACAACAACAGAATGTTGATGATGATAAGAATAATTAATTAATAAACCTTAAAAACCAACACAACACACGCACGCCAAAAACCTCTGCTGAAATCCCCCTCGGTGAAAGGGTGTGAAAAAAGGTTCCAGATGCAGCCTTTATGGTGGGAAAATAATTTCGACAATCTTAGTTAGATCTCTGTCAATTATACAGACCAGGATCTTCCCTTAAGGTTTTTTTAAAGAACAGATTTCCCGTAGCCAATTGTCTCATCACAAAAAAAAATACTTAACACGGTTTGAGATGCATGAATACTTCAGAAGTGGCCTTCACTGACTGCACGAACTTCTCAGAAATAACTCCCATAATTCAATTTAGTAAGTAAGTGTGTGATGGCTTGTAGCCATCACACATCGCTAATGTGAACTGGGATGATGTTTGACTAAGCAGAGCTGCACTCTTGGGCAAGGTATTTCTTGACACAGGAAACTCTACAGAGAAAGGTTGGATTAGGCCACTCTAGGAATTGTGAGTATCTGGCTTTAAACAATCCATGTTGAATTTATGAACACAGAAGTCAGTTTCAATAAATTCAGGGTAAACAGTACTATTAATTTATCTAGTCCAATTTCCTTGCATTTTCACAAATCACTATTTTATGCTTACAATGAACTAAATATTTTTTTCTTTAGCTAAAGTTTCTTTTCCAGTGTATCACACCAGTCTTACATTTTAAAACAGCAAGAAGATGTAGAAACTTCTCATCTCTTGTTTCAGTGTCAAAAAAAAACCCCAATACTTAATTATCATCAAATTTCTAATCCAACAACAGCTGGATTGGTTCCAAGTATGGTTCTGACGTTTATTAGGGTGAAGAAATTTTAATACCTAATATTGCTTTCTTGTGAGAGGTATTCCAACCAAGTCAGCACTCCAAAATAAAGTAATATTTATTTTAATAACATAATTACCCAAATTTTCCATCCAAGTTTAAAATACCATCTAAGAATATACAGTTAAGTCCTGCCCTATCTCCCACAAAAACAATAAAACTCAATTACATTATTTAAGAAAATCTTCTATAAAAATAAAAATTAAAAAAAATCAGTACAGACTTTCTCCTGTCTCATCTATATGCAAATAAGAACAAACTCTAGAAATAAATTTAGTTCTCTCAGATGAAAATACATTCAAGTCTTTCAATTCAATAGGAGACAGTTTTTGTAGCTCTAAAAAAAACCAGCTGAGAAGTGATGATAAATTAAATATATTTTTAAAAAATAATCAAAAAGCAGTCTTACCTGCCCCCTCATTACAGACATTTGGTTTTCAAAAGTAGCCTTGTCAAATCCTTTATCAGTCTTTATTAAAGAAAACAAACAGTTACTATAGGAAATGAACCATTTATTTTTAGCTATATATTTAGTACACAAACTCTTCAATTCCGTAACATATTTACATACATTATAATAACTTTTTGGAAGCTTCAAATAGAATCATAGAATCATTCTGGTTGGAAAAGACCTTTAAGATCATCAAGTCCAAGAATTAACCCAGCACTGCCAAGTCCACACTAAAACTTGTCCCTAAGCACCACATCTATATGTCTTTTAAACACCTCCAGGGCTGGTGACTCCACCACTTCCCTGGGCAGCCTGTTCCAATGCCTGACAACCCTTTCCAGGAAGAATTTTCTCCTAATATCCAACCTGAATCTCTCCTGGTGCAACTTGAGGCCATTTCCTCTTGTCCTACCACTTGTTACTTGGGAGAAGAGACCAACATGCTACAACCTCCTTTCAGGTAGTTGTAGAGAGCGATAAATTCTCCCTCAGCCTCCTTTTCTCCAGGATAAACAGCCCCAATGCTCTCAGCCATTCCTCAAAAGACTTCTGCTCCAGACCCTTCAGCAGCTTTGTTGCCTTTCTCTGAACTCTTTCTAGTACCTTGACGTCTTTCCTGTAAGTGAGGGGCCCAAAACTGAACACAGGATTCAAGCTGCAGCCTCACTGGTGTCATAGTATAACCCACAAAAAGGTCCATGTATTGCAGCAAGTTTACATATGCTAAAACGAAGGATAAGTAAAAAGTAAAATACACCACTGGATACCACTTTAGGGCATTGGTAGGTAAGATTAATCCCATCACGTAATGTTCCACCGCTCTGTCTCTCACCTTTACTCTGGCAAAAGAATACTTTCTCCTTCAGGGTTATTAAATACTTCAACTTCCAGTGGGTTTAAGAGAAAACCCAGAGTCACTTCGAATACAACTGAGTCAAAGACAAATATTGCAAATGTGTTCCAGCATCTAGTTTTGACATTACAGCTGCAATTTCACTAAAAGTTTGAAATTTCCATTTCTTTCCATCCTGATCATTTGGATTATTCCACTTGAACATCTGACACAATTGTTTATTGAATGTTTAGGGTAGAACAGCTTCAGCATCTTTAAAAGAAGTTTGACTTACTTTAAACAGGAATAAGATTTCAGCACCAACTTCACACAATATAGGTATGTAAAAATCAAGTATATGAAAAGTATGCAGGTACTTTAAGTTACATTAAATACATTATTTCTTCAGGTTGCTACAGTTTATTTTAAGTAGATACACACCACACAGGTATGGTAAATGGAGTTTTTACACAAAATTGTGCTGGAAGAGTTAACTAGCTTTAACTGATTATGTGAAACAGATATAAAATGTAATTATGTTTTCAGATGAGCTGATTATTATCAATTAGCCACATTACTGACACAGTTTCCTCTTAATTATATAAACCCTTTCTACCACCCCATTGTTAAAGCTAAAATAGCACAGTATAATGACATACAGAAGATAAATTCATTTAAAAAAAAAACTAACTGTTCCATTATGGCTATCAGCTATTAATATTTCAGCAATGCTAAATTCAAAGAAGCCCTTGATTCACCTTAAATAGTTCATAAAGATCTTCACAAAGATCCTGTACAAAGTTCATATCAGAAATGCGAGGAAGAACTAAGTCTCTGGTCTCCTGAGAGAAAGGAACCTTTGCTTGAGGCAGCCAAGCCCAGTGAAAGGGATCTAATGCAGAAAAACAGAACATTTACTGATTAACAACAGGCAAATTTAAATTCTCAAGTGCTTACCACTGATACAGTACACTGCTGCCTACTGAAAGTTCTCAGTAACACACCATTCTCCACAACATTGTTACCCCATGTCCTTCTTTTGGCTACAGTTAGAAAACCAGCTTTACAGCTATTTAGCTTTTTTTTTTTCCAAATAGTGAAAATATATTTAAAGTAGTAAATATTTAGTTGAAGCAATAAGTAAAAAAGGTATATATATACATTAAATACTGTAAGCAATAGTAGGGGCCTTTCCTAGTTTAGTAATGCAATTTCCTTTGGAGTAAAATAATGACCGCGATAAAACAGAAATCTTTCATATGTTTGACAAAAAAAGTAGCTAGTGTTCTTTAATGAAATTTTTAGTTTATTAAAACGCCTTCTTCTAAGCATGCTGAGAGAAACATTCTTAACTTTTCACATAATTGCTATTAAACAGCTTTCTCAAGAGATATTGTAAGTTAAACACCACCAAACAGTATCAGTTGCAGAAACTGAGAACAAGTAAAAATAACATGTAACTTCTCTGCCTCTTCACCTACAACAGTACCCTTTGTTTTAAAATAGAAATTTGGCCATTAGAGAGACAACTTGCATATCCTTGCACTCAAGTAATTTTCCACTACTGTTCTGACAAAAACACACATGAGAAATGTGTTGCTGAGTTTTTCCAATTCCATCATCAGTCAGTTTGCATACAGTAGTATGTTTGTGAATACCCATGTATTAACACTCTTTAAAGGTATAAGGGTAAAAAAAAATTATAAACAAGGCCTAAGTCACATATGCCACTGTAAAAATGGCATTTGTTGCTAATTTTCTGAAGAAGTGTATGTTATTTAAAAATTCAATATGTAACTACAGTGATGATTTCTTAGCTTCTTACTGCAACCCAAATAAAAAAATACTTCTTTAGAAGCTACTCTCCCAAAAGGAAGAGGATTGAAGAATGCAATACTTACATGCCCTCCACTCATCAGGATGCTTAAAAGGAAATGCTAAACCATTGTCAATTGCAGCAATTTTAATAGTAGATTCTTTAGTTATAGTCCACTGGCCATCCTACAGAAGGAATATTTCAAAAATAAGCAATACTTATGTGCTTACTAAAAGTAGGGAAATACATTAAAAATACTAAATAATATACTTTTAACTTCACTACTTAAAGTCAACCTAAACAATATAAAAGAGTATCCGAATAAACTCCAGAACATATAATTCTTCCTCTGCCACCATTAAAAGGGAGCCCTTCCCCCAAATACAAGATAAGCAGAGCACCTTAACAGCTGAAGAAATGTGCTTGAGCAACAATGGGCAGTTTTATCATTATTGCAGCCCAAGCTAGTAAAGAAAAAATACAGAACAATAACAATAACTTCTAGCACTGTTCTATCCAGACTAGTCTAATCCAAACAGCTTTTCCATTCATTTCACCTAGAATAATTTGCAGATACCACATTTCTTGAGACCATGCACCAGGATTAAAGCCATGCACTTAATCCCCTGCAAGACCAAGCTGTAAAACTAAACAATTTAAAGAACATAAGTTTTGGAGTACAATTTTCTTACCTTATCTGACAGATCAAGTCCATCATCTTGTTTTTCATACCTGACTAACCAGTTATCATTACCTCTGTCTTTAAACAGGAAAATGCATGTCACAACATGTCATTTATAAAGAAATCATAATCTAAAGTGATATGCAATGACTAATATTGTAAATTGAGAATTTACCAAAGGAGTCAGGGGAAACTGTTCAAAAATTTTTTTCCAACCACAATACATGTGTTTTAGCTTTACTGAAATGTTTGAGGAAACTGATTTACTGGAAAGACCAAATATTTACCAAAGTGTTCTTAGGTATGTACTGCTGCTTTAGCTTCCTCAACTGGCTGAATATACAGTAAAATATCAAGAAAGCCAAGAGAAACTACTTTCATCCATTTTATGCAGAAAAATTGGCTGTAGGGTGTACTTTTCCTGGGGAAAAGACTACCACAGCAGCAGCAGCCACAATGACTTAATTTTTAAGCTTGTTTTGATGCTGATGGGAAAAAGGAGAGGCCCTCCAAATTTGTAGATAGTTGCATGTTTGATTACATGGAAAAAACAGATGCAAAGGTGGTGACGGGGGGGAATCTAAAGAACCTTTCAGAAGCTGAAAATGTCTGCACCATTCAGACAAAATGGAGACACTGAGGGATTTGACAAGGTCTTTCAGATATAGGAGCATTACATGGAGTTGTAGGTCCTTCTATCATCTTAAGGTGCTCCCTTAAGTTTAGTTAAACCACCATCGGAAGATTTTCGTGTTCTATCATGATTACATATCTTAGATGAAGGTAAAATCATCCATGTAATGAGATTTTATATTTTGAGCATTTTCCTTACCATGTTAAGAATGTCACGGGACACATTAATTGTTTGGAAACACTGGGATCTATTTGACAAGGCTGACAGACCACAGCCACAGGTAGAAAGTATTACATTCTTACAAAATTTTCATCTTTTAGTTTTCTTCTAAAAAGCCACAGGTTAGAGTGACTTATTTTCAGCTGGATTCCTTTCTAATAAGTGAATTTAAGAAAAAGAAAATGAACTAGAGCTGGTATGTCTGAAGAAGCTTAAAGATGTCCACCTCTGACAAAGGCAGCAAAAGAAATATTTTAAATATAAAACTGCCTTTGGATTCTTGAGGAAATAAATCACTTACACAGTGAAATAAATCACTTATATGGCTTCTGAATGAAAGAAACAGAAATGCAGGAGAACTGAGAGATATCCATCACAGTTGTACTTCAGTGTCTAGTCACAGTGGATATGAACTATTTTGCACTGATGCAAAACTGTGCTGTTATGGTTCCAGCTTCACATAAAAGGAACAGCAGTCACGGCTTTTCTTATAGTTGCTGCAGCCCCACCATCCCTTATCCCAACCAGAGGAAACAAACAGTTAATAGCCTACTGACAGAATTAAAGCATAATCAAAGGATTTGTTCTTGAATTCTTACACTGCCTAAAAATATCAACAGCTGAAAGAGGTTTGCTTGGATTTTGTCATATTGCAATATTTAAAGTTTGAATTCAAAGTAGATTTTTTTAAAGTTTAAAATGCAACATTCTGGCCTTCAATTGTTAGAAAAGCATCTGAAATATGCGTTAAAAGTCTTCAGCAGCAGCTTTCCACCAGCATTGCTTACCATTCCTGCTTCACAAAAGTAGACAGATACCGAGAGACACTAACAAATACCTGTATTTCTGATGACGTAATCCAAGATAACCAATCTTTCAAACTGTGATTGAAATTCTTTCCTTGTGTTCTCAGGTAAAGGATCAGTTTCAAACTTCCTGAGCCAGTAGTCAGCTTCCTTATATCCTTCAACGAACAGCTGGAAGGAGCCAACCTGCAAGAGCAAGAAACTGCATTTGGAAAATGCACTTGGGCAGGTCACACAACTAATCTTAACAACAGCAGAAATACTGATTCTATACTTTTGAAGTTCAGAACACAGGAAGTAACACACTAGAAGATTACTAAGTGGTTTCCCTTTCATTCCTATCGCTGTGGTGATATTTTGGGGATACAGTAAGGCTCATTAGGCAAGAAACACTTGAGGTTTTAGTCAGTGGAGAACTGCACACAGGTTGAAAGGAAGGTAGGATGAACACAGCAATAGGATACCTAAAAGAATAATACAAACAAGAGAAGGAAGAAAAAAACATTTAAGAAAAATGAGAGAACTAGATAAATTGCAGGGGAGAAACAGTTAGAAAATAGAAAAACATGACACTGAAGGGAAATGTACTGAATAGTCCAGGAATTAAAAAGGAGACATTCAACATTTTAACGTTACTCCTCCAGCAGAAAGCTACACTGAAGACTGATACAAGAAGTGGCAAGATTATTAAAGTAGTTCAAATGAAGGAACAATGTAACAGAGTGGATAGATTTTGCATAAAAACAGTCATATGTATCAAACTTCAGTCATTCAGAGATGCAACAAGGTTCTACTATTGAAGTTACCTTTTTTTTTTTTAAATTCAAACTTTTGTGTAACAATCAGGAAATGCACATATTACTTATTTTTCATCTTACCTTAGGAGGTAGTCCAATTCGATTAAATTTTTTAGCAACTTTTGGCACTTTCTCTAAAGCGTATTTTTTTCCTCTTGACTTTGCACGATCTATTGCACTGTAATTAAAAGTCTCACTGACAAGCCAGACAACCTTAAAATATGAAAGTTAAAAACACATCTTATAATTCCTTATCATTTAAATTATAAATTTACAGTAAATTTTATGCTTAGTTGTGGAAAAAGCAAGAAGGAAACACCAGGCATTTCCAACAGGCAAATTTTATATGCAAAGGTGAATATTTGCTATTTTATGTGTCTCAAACAAAAAAGTGGTAAAAGACTTGCAAGTGGGAATCTTTATATGCTGCTTTTTGCAATGTTGATGCATCTCGCCAAAATGTAAGGTAGAAAAGTGTTAGAAAATGCAAAAAACTGAAGAGTTTCCAAATAAAATATTCAATTCAGATCACAAACTTTTCCTTTAAAACACAAATAACAGTCACTATTCCTACACCAAACCACGGTGCCTTTCAACTTGCAGTAGTTTATAAATGACTTGGGATAATGCATGATATACAAGGATGTGTCCACAACTACAATCCAGAGACTGACAAGTCTGTCACTATGTATTTTTTTTATTTAATAATTTATGTATTTTAACTTTTACCTTAGTTTTAGGTACGACTCCCAGCCCCAGCTTGTCATCCACGAGATAGGCACCAGCTTCAGAGAGGTATCCCTGATTTGGAACGAGGCAGCCTCTGCCAAAGCAGCAAGGACAACAAACTTTGTGAAAATATTTGGTCCATTTTGGATTTAGGTGTCCATAAGGCTCTTCAGATTTTGGTTTGAACACTCCGATAATTTTCTACGATAACATGAAATTAAAGTATGAATGCTCTTAGTTGCAAAATATTAAAATTATTTTGAAAGGAAGTTATTTGAACACATTGCTTAGATATTATACATTGCATTTTACAGTTGCTTTTTTTAGATTATGAAATAAAACCAACAAAATGGTACTCCAAATAAATTCATCACGAACTGCTCGTATAGAAGTAGTACAAATTCAAAACAAGCCTTTCATATCAGAAAATAAAAATATTAACTAGTTATCAAAAATAAAGGACCACATTCTAGAATATACACTTTTTTATATCCTAAGTTTTTAAATAATGGGGTTTTAAAAGCAGTTTAAAAATCATTTTCAACCCACCAATTAACTCATTGACATGATATTTCGGACAGAGACATAAGAGTTCCAGAAAAGTGACAAACACACAGAATGCTAATAATCAAATGTTACCTTTTCTCTTTTATATGTATTTTATTTACTGCTTTAAGTTAGAATGGATCTAAATGTTCTCGGCTTTGCAATTCCAAAGAGTGGTGTCGTTTACCACTGCTGTAGATTCCTCAACTCAGAGCTGACACCGGTTCACACTATCAGCCACCATTGACACTGGAGACATGCAGTGAAGTTTAAAATTACCCACAGTACTGTGTCCAGTTTTGGACACCATGCTTCAAGAAATCTGTTAACAAACTGGAGAAGGTTGAAAACACTATGAGAATACACACAAAAAATGTGAATAATGAAAGACTCCATGAACAGGGTTTGGTGTAAGAGAAAATAGGGCACAATGAACTGTGAACCTGCTCTACAACACAGGCATTAAATAGATAATTTCTCAAGGTGCCTCCTACACGTGATTCTATATTGGTTAACCTCAAACCACAAGATTACCACCATACTAAAATATATAACCTTCTAACTGTCTGTGATAAACTTCAGCCCAGTGCATAAAGTCCATGTAATGACTCTTCTCTAGCTCAACTGAAATGCTGCAGAAATGCTGCATCTTCATTCCTGCTCACATGGTAGGTAAATAAAATCCTTATCTAATAAATATTTAAGAACAGTTTAAGGAGTGTTTTCACATATTAGTACTTTCCTGATCATCATCCAAAAACGTGAATATCTCAATAAGCTAAACACTGCCTGTTGCTGCACCAGCACTTGTAGCTGATTCTCACTCTTCAGTCAGAAGAAGTTTGCCAGCAGCCAGAGCCCAGCACTCTGCAACAGTGACTCCTGATCCAGCCATGTTAGGGAGAGGACTTGACTAGTTGTTCTAGATTCTAGAGAATTTTCACTCACTTTGTCCAAGAAAATCTAACTAGTCCAAGACTGTCCATAATAGTCATGCTTTGTCCAAGACAAACTAACTCCAGAGAGCTTGTTTCATTCAGTTTGTAAATAGATTACACAAGCCACCAGGCATTAGTAGCACCACTGGTCTTGTCCATCTATTTTGATTAATTCCCCTCAACTACCAGGAGAAATAATTTAGAAAATATTATTATTTGCATTCATCTTATTAAAAAAGTTTCTTATCAACAGGGGCAGGAAAAAAATTGACAAAAATTATCTTGGTTTTGGTATGCTGTTATCTGTGATTCTAAGGTTACATTCAAAACCATGAGCAACTGCACAGACAATTCAGTTTAGACCTACACAAAAGGCAACACTCAGTAAATACTCTATAGAACGTGAAGGACCGCAATGTTCTTCGAATACTTGTTTTTTAATCACAACACTTTGGGAACAGAATTTACTTGGTATACTAGTTTAGTCAAAATTCTAATGTTAGGGTTAGAATTGTTTAAAAATTATTCAGTTTTTTCCTGTTGAATCACAGGTATCTACCTGCTCAAAACAAAGCTAGCAGCTTTTCATTTCCCAGAAACACGGTGCTATATTTGGCTGCATATGCCAAGCCATTAATTATCTCTTTTCTGAATCGCTCTTTGGATAACACTTCCTACAAACTGCCGATTTTAAAAAGGAGCAGAGCTTGTTCCATTCCTTGCCAGGACCATACTACGCTATATTATCAAATCTAGGTATGGTTTTCAAGGTTTCACTGAAGTGAGAGCCTTACTAAATTTCACACAGCCACTGCTGGTGAGGACCAGAGTAGAACCAGAAAGTTCAACATGTACACAACCTACCATGGCCAGTCTTAATTTTGCAAGTCAAAATTAATTTCTAAACTGATTTCATTACCATTACCAGTTCGCCAATAGCTGAATTGTCAAAAACATGTTGCAGAACAGTTTGTAACAGACATAATGTCTTTTACTTTATTGGTTACATAATGAACAACACAGAAATACTCAACACTTCAGCAGTTAGTGCTGCTTAAGTACTGAACTGCTTCATATCAGTATACAACTCTGCCAATAAATGCAAAAAGTTAATTTTAACTAGGCAACTTTAGTGTTATCCTTCTGATAGACCCAAATCAGCTCATGAGATGACCTAATGGAAACACATTATTTTACCTGTAACTTTGTATTAGTGTGGGTAAACACTTGAGAAGCTGACCAGTAAGAAGGCTCAGCATGTCTTTAATAAGCTCTTTCCCAGCATAAGAGGAGGTTACTCGAGAAAAACAGGAGAAAGCAAGTCACAAAACTGGTCTGAAGCACAATGATGCAATACTCTGTCAAAGAGGATTTGAAATCCATTCTATAAATGGGAGGTGCACTATTGACAAAATGAAGTTTTATCAGACCTTTAATATGGATAATGAATTTAGATAAGCCCTGAATTTAGTACAAAGACTAAAAGCAAAACTGAAAGTTAGCTAGGAACTCAGTATTCACACAATCCCATGTTAGCAAATACTTGCACATTTTGCAATGTAGCTTTGCTGGCCCACATAAAATATTGGTGGTTTTTTTAGTCTTCATTTCTCCTAAATACTTACATTCAAATCAATGATCTGCATGAAGAATGAGGCCAAGTCACTACTAGGAACTTAACTAGGAACAAAACCAACAACACTTCACAGCAAAACAGAACTGAAACCGACAAGAAAATCACCACATAAGAAACAAAGAAATAAGGTGCTCTGTCCAAAATACTATGGTTACAAAAACGATGTGTAAGTGCTCTTTCAATAGCCTCGGGACACAGTGAGTCTCTCAGGCAATTGCTGGTCACCAAAAAACTGCAAAATCAGTCTGAAGAGTCTTCAGACGAAATAGATTTACATATACGGAAATCCAGAACTATTACGAATTATGTAATTTCTCTACTAACTAACTTTCTAAAAATAAAATATCTCAATTGCGTATCATTAAGAAAAACACCAAAAAACCCCACTTAATCAGTTTTAAAGCATTTTAGCATAACTCTGTAGAATACTCTTTAGACATGACATGCACTGAATTTCGGAAAAAGTATTGATTTAAACCAGTATTTGGCTGCTTACTCAGATTTTTTTTCCTATCGCATTTTAAATGAGATATAATACTAATTTAAAATACCTCTTTAAAAACGGTATAAAGTTGGAATATGTATATATAAGCATACAACCTGAAAACCTACAAAGAAGTAAGCTACTGAAGTGATCTGCAGTTTAAAAAGTGTGCTGAAACTTTGAACAGGTTTTCCTATTAACAGCATTGTACACAACAGCGAGAATCCCACAAAGCAATTGGAGAAAGAAGGGTTTTTCCTTACAGTTTCAAAAAGAAAGAGACCCTCCTTTCCAACCTACTTTGGCTCTCCTCCACCAGAACGAAGGGGGTCAATACTAACAAATGTTCCCGGAACACAGGAGTATAACCTGCAACATGCAGTTCTTAGAAGATTTCAAAGAGGTAGTTCTGCCACTTTCCATCTTAGAAATAAATTTGTAAATTCCTATATTTATTTGTAGTAAGTCAGGTAACTATTCTAAAAATGACTCATTTAATCAAGTGTAAAAAACTATCACCAGAAAAATGGCATCAAAACAAATGAAGCCTCTATGGAAATTAAGTGGTAAAACAGAAATATATTCCTTAATGACCAATAATATGCATAAAAGCTAAAAAAACCCCACAACTTCCTAAACGAATGGGAAACAACCGTTTTAGGGATGCAGGGAAGAGCAACAATCTTGAACGTGTTCTGAAAACCAAGGCACTTAAAGTGTTACAACTTCCATATCCAACACAACTGGGATCTTCGGGATTAATGAATACCTACATCTACCAAAGAGCAGAAGACTTCTGATTGAGCTTAAATAAAATCAGATATAACAAATTAACAAAGGTGTGCAGGTTAGGAGTCTTCTTTTTTGGAAGAAATCGATAGGCAGACAAAGTATTTGTGATTTAAATAAAACAATGTGAAAGTGTGTCAAACATTTTTCTCTTACTGACTAATGCTAACCAACTGTTACTTTTCAAGCAAGATATTCAGGCAACTGTTACTTTTCTGTCTCAAAGTAACCTTAGGACAGCTCTTTGATGATCACTATTCAAGTTACCATTTAACACTAAGGGAGGGTACACCAAATCAAGATTCAGCAGACAAGTACAACTAAAAAGGTAGAGTTGTTTAATATCACTTTTCTTGCTCATCTGCCACCCACAGAGGAGGAAGGAGACATGACCTAAATAAAAGACTCTCCAACATGAAAAGAGATAAAAATATAGGAGGTTTGGTTAAAGAAACCTACACAGTACCCAAATCAGAAGCTCAGTTACGTCAAAATCAATTAAAACATACAAAGAACAAAATGTTAGACCCTGCATAATGGAATTCCTGAATTATTTTCAGATGTTAAAGAGGCCCTTTAATTTTCTCCATATTTCTTTGGTGCAGATCATTCAAAACATGTTAAAACTGCAACAGAGAAATAATAGTTACTTTGTTATTAGCTTATGCTGCAAGACATAATTAGAAACCTAAATATTACTTGTGTAATTTTTCCAACATAGATTTTGGCATACCATTAAATATTAAACAACTTATTTAAATGAATTTCCATTTAAATAGAATGTTTAAATTTCCATTTTGAAATTGTTGCTGATAGTGTCTCCGACTTTGCAGTAACATGCTCACCCCTTTTGGATCCTTGGCAAAATAACTTCCACTGGATCCTTGAGAGATTCTTTCTGGAAAAACTCCACACTCTATAGCTTGTTCTGCTCTCAGAATAATTTCTGCAAATTCTGGATCATCTAAAAATGTATTCATATCAGCAGTATGTCCTGTATGCCCTGAAAAATAAGAAAACAAGCAATCCTAAGTGTAATTTGTACTACGAATTAACAACGTAAGTAAACATGCTGAACAGCTAAACAGCCTTCCCTGCTAATGCTCATTCAACAGCAGGCTGAAAAATCTGGTCCATTAAAGCAGTGCAAGTTTTCCCACTGATTTAACCATGTCTAATCAACCTTTGGTTTAAAGTAATTGAGCCTGATCTGCAACGACTAATTTGAAACTACCACTGCAAACTGTTTACACTTTTCAAGGATTTTAAAATTATTTTTATTTACATAAGGATGTCTATAAGAAAAAAATCCCTCCAAAACTGTATCTGTAAAAAAAAATGCTAAAGATTTTACATACAATTTTTATTAAGATTTTTTGTCCTTTTGTAGAGAAAGCTATCTGCAAGTAAACTGTCCATTGCCCACTGTTAAATGAATGGTGTGATACCATTCTAACAGCCTCCCTAACATGTTAATTATCTGCTAAGACTCAACGATGTCATTCACAACCCGTTACATGCAGCAGCAACCAGTGGCACCAATATCCCAGTGCAGTGCTGCATGTCATCTCCACTCCAACATTAAAACACGATCCACTACTTGCAGAATTTCTTTAGCTCTATGCGGACATTTATGCAAACTCTATGACAATAGCAAATATTTTAGACAGATAACTAGAAAAGAAGTTGCAAGAATTCAATACTTCTACTGCTCTTTAAACTTTTTCAAACTACTTCTTTGCAAGTCTTGAAACTGTAGATTTTTGTACCTTACTGTTAAGGCTAGGATTACTCCACATTCCTACTGAGTGCATTTTAATGGGTCAGTGCATTAGGGCTCATTTCTGTATTAAGAAACAGCTACATCATTCTAAATTAAACATTCACAGATAAAATTGCCTTGTTCCCATTTCAGCACTTGAAGAAACATAAGATAAAATGCATATATTCTTCTGGAATGACAACTGACACAGAATCCATTCAGAAGAGATATTCCTCAATAGTTTGTGGACAGGCAAATAAAAAAAAAAAAAACAATAAAAATCACTCTTCATGTTTTGGAACACCTTTTTGTGGCACAGGACATTCTTCAAAGTTTTCTAGAACATTAGCACTTGCTTGCATGAACCACTCACAAATAACATGGCTTCCAAACAAAAACAACTAAAAAGCATAAAACATAGGAAAACCTTAGTATAAGTTGGCAACAGGAAGAAAAGCCCTAAAACTGATAACAGCTCATTATTAAACACCAGCAACTACAACCCATTGGACCAAAATCTGTAAGACTACTTGGCCAATCCTTCTGCAGTAAACTACAGTTTAATTTTAAGACTTTTATTGGAACTATGAAGGACAATCAATAAATTGCATTTCATAGTCAGCCACCAAGAGAGGGAAAGGGTTCTAAGATTTCTCCGTCACAAAGTACCTCGTTAGGGAACTAAACCAAAAACTCACAATACACTTATTTTTATGGGAATAAAAAAAAAATCACTTCAAATCAGTGCTTCTTGTTCCATATTCAAGCCTCAACTATCTTTACACGAGAAACATCCCATCATACAGCTGAGTAGCGACTACCAGATATTTTTGTCAGTGAAAGTAGAATCAGGGTTGTGCATTATACTGGTACCAAAAAAAATGCAGCATCTGTATTAGGTTGCTCTGCACATTAATATTCCAGGTGAAAAGGACCTACAGATGAACTTTCCGTTACAGGGACTGAAGTCGTCTATGCAGAAGACAACTTTCTCAGTGGTCAGTTTTTAATTTCTGTGCATTCATTCCAGAATCTAAAACGTAAGAAGTCTCACTGTCTTGAGGAAATTCTTCAGTCATGTCCTTTCTAACATAACAGATAACTGCACGAAAAATATTTGATTAAAAATCAAATAAAATATTTTTTAAAACCCCCACATTATGCTGTATGTTCAAGGAAAGTTTTTTTTAAATTTATGATTTGTCCATTATTGGCACTGTGCTACTACAAAGCCTTCTGTTACCACAGTGATGTGGCCATACAAAAACATACAGGCTGAGAACAAGGAAACTCGCAGTTTTAAGAAATTTTCTTTTGGTGTATTAACACTCTCCACATGAAAATGAGCCATTTTAATTGAAGACAGTATTTGCTCAGTGTGGCAGGGTTTTCCAAGTTGCTTTCTTCAAAAATTATTTTAGTCAAGTTTTCCACTGTGAAAGCACGTTATGGTCACAACTTACTCCCAGTACAATCTCTAAACTCAGAAGTATTACTAATCGAGTTTTTTTCTTGCAACCACTCTTGAAAACTACTCTTCTTATTAAACTTCCACTTAGGAGACCACAGTTTAGACATACAGTCTGACTACCAAGCTCAATACCTTTTTTCAAATTAATTTGGACAAGGCCTAAGGCTGTGAAGCTGCTATACTTGAATGATGAGGACACACCAAAGAAGATACAAATGCTGTCACCCACGTCTACACCTCAACCCATTCTTCCATCAAGTTAATACAATATAAGCTAAACACACTTTGCAAGAGTAAAACGTATGAACTTCTTCAATACTAAACTAGCTTTAAACTATTTTAACATTAACATAATTAAAGGTAGTCCCTTGAACTGATTCCATGTTTTCTATACAGAGTCTCATATTCTGACTGTAAATCCATTACGAAAACACTCTCCATGTTGCAATAACGTGCATGAATAGCATCTATTGCATGTTTGTTCCACCTGACATGTGAAACAACCCTGTACCTTCAAGTGTTAGACATACAGAAAAGGTAAGAACAAGGAAACAAGAGCAAGAGATGAGATGAGATCCTGCAATCAGAGTTCCGAGATTTTCTTACACACCCCAGGGGCAGATCCCAAGAACTCTGCATTCACCACCCTAATTGCCCCAGTAGTCCAAGACTCACAGCTCTAATCCCCACTCTGAAGCATTTACTATGCTTTGTGAGAAACACTGTCGCATTAACATATCTTAACTCTTGTGGGAACAAGACAGGAGAACTCTAACGTTTTAACGGCATGTTCTCATTACAGGCCTGGTCTACACTTGGGATCATTTGTTAAAATAAATGATTTTTTTTTGCTTGTCCTTAAACACAGTCCAAGAGGAAAAGTTCTTTGTGGCTGCTAAAAGAAGTTACTAGCATAACTTTTTTGCTCAAATTGATGGGGGTTTTGATGCAAAATGAAGAATTTTTACCAGTCTCTGGCAAGAAATCCTATGCTATAATTACAACAGCAAATACTATTAAGTGATGGAACTCCACAGGTTCCATCAGCAAACCTCTCCTAGATGTATGTCTATTTACGAAGTTCCACAGAATCAGAAAGTTTGAAAGTCTAAAGAAAAAAATAAGCAATAGATACTATGTGGTTTATCATCTTGCTCGTATATTTAGAATTAGATTATGGCCACGCTTATGCTTCTTTTCAAATTCAGAACTTAGTTCTTGCATTTCTGAATTTTCACATCACATTTTCTTTCTCTCTTCAAGACTGGATTTCAAAACACGGAAAGATTAATTTTTATGAAAACAAAACAAAACAAAAGACAGAAGAGGACACACCTAAAACTCTTAATACATGTGATGGTAAAAAGAAGCGAAGAGATTATTGGATGAAGGAACAGAGTAAAATTTTTTTACAGGATGAAAAGATAAGGGTCACAAGCAAGCAATTGCTGGAATAGGCAAGACAAATAGAAAACTTGAAAGAGTCCACCAAATGTTCAGGAAGCAGCAGCAACCAGTCCCACCACAGAACAGCGTGTAAAATACACAAAGGCAAAAGTTTCCAAAAAAGTCACAGAAACAAGCAAAGCAAAGACAAAGAACAACAAGTAACAGTGGAGACACTCATGAAGATATAAATGAGTTCGTGCAGCCCTGCACATAAAGACAAAGCATTTTAATTTCGAGCCATTCGCAGCACTTTCCCTTCAAAGACTATTAGTCAGCGAGCCCGCTTGCCGGGCAAGAGCCGCGCACCTCTGCCCTCGCTGATGCTGCGCCTCCCGATAAAAGCTCGGAACAGGCTCCCCACGAGCCAGGGACACCTCAACGCGGCACCGCGCACGGCACATCACGCGTACTTCATTGAGTCCCCACAGGCATTGTCACAGCCCCGCTGGCAGGACAGGGGAGGACAGGGGCCACCGCTCCCCCGGAGTCACCCGAGCGGCCCCGCCCCGGCAGAGCGGCCCCGCCCCGCGCACCCCCCGCAGCTCCCTCCGCGTTCGGCCGAGCCCGGCGGGAGGCGGCGGCCCCGGCCCGTACCTGCGGCGGCGCGGGGCTCCTTGTCCCAGGCGGCGCCCGCTCGGCGGCCGCGGCCCGACGCCCGCAGGAGAGGCTCGTCCTCTCCATCTCCCTCGGGCCCCGAGTCCTCCTCACCCTCCTCCTCCTCCTCCTCCTCCTCGAGCCCCAGCTCCCCACACAGCCTCACAGCCCCGCCGGGGGCGGCTTTCACCGCTTGCGGCCCCCGCCAGGGCGGCCCTCCCTGAGGCGCCGGCTCCGCGAGGAGCAGCAGCCGCTGATCGGGCTCCTCCGCACCCGGCTCGGCCATGGGCGGCCGCGGGCTGAGCGCGGGGAGAGGCGCCGCCGGGCCGGGCAGGCTCAGGGCCCTCCGCCGCAGCCCATGGCGCTCCCGGCCGCCAGCGCCAGTTCCGCGGCCGCGGCGCCTGTCACGGCCCTGCGCATGCGCGCACCGGCACCCCGCCCCTCGCTACCTGCCTTAAAGGCGCCGCGGCCCCTGCTCGGGGGGCAAACTTCAAAGCGGCTCCCGCGCGTGGGCGGCAACCGGCGTCGGGCGGTCAGGGCTCCGGAGTCTCCTCCGGGCCAGCTGCCAGTCACGGGGCCAGGACATCCATGTGTAAAGAATTCATACCTCACGGCAAAACGCTAGTGGAGGAATCGCAGTTGGTGCCGTGGAGCAGCTGCGGTGGGTCAGCCGGGGGAGGGGAGTGCTGCTGGGGCAGCGCCCGCCGCTGCTGGCTGGCTGTCTGTCTGTCTGTCTGCAGGCGGTGTGAAACCGCCGAAGAGTGGCATGATCGGCTCAGCGTTCCTGCGCGAAGTCACAGCTACAGGCCTCCATACTTGTGCTATTTTCACTGCTAGTCATTTAACGAAAACATGCCTGAAAGTTGCTTTATATCTGTGTCTAGAACTGGCTTGTCTCCTGACCACCACTTCCCACTAGCCAGCTGCTCTCCCTCCACGTACTTTAAAAGACATCGTTCTACACCATCACGCTCATTTCCAAAAGGAAGACTAAAAATAATATAAGTCAAAACAATATTAATATATTGTCATTATTTCCATGTCCCCACAACCATCCTCACATTATTAACTGGAAGAAAGAATATACAACAAGAGCCCCAACACGCTGCACCAGCCACCAGCCTTCCTCCATGCCTCCCTGCAGAAGAGGGGTTTTCCTCAGTACACCACTCAAAGATTTTGGTGAAATATGGGAGAAAGATACATGCACTAAGTATTTGTATAGAACTGGGATTCTGGATTATACTGGAAGCAAATTGGTTCTCAGCTAAAAAAGTAATTGCACGTGTTTATTATTCATTATTCTCATAATTATTCATTATATGAGGACTCATTCTGTGCATTACCTGGATCATGGAAAGAAAATTACTTTCCTTGGTTACCAACAAAATAAGAGCTTACTGAAATGTTTGTTTGTTTTGTCTCGGGTTACCTGTCAGGCACTGGACTTTGGAACTAAGTTGAGCGTCATTTACTTATGTAACTATCAATATATGCAACATTTGATAACATTGGTTCATGCTTGCATTTCTGATTCTATTCCTTTCTATTAAAAGTGAACATATCCAGTCAATTTCAGATGAATAACTGTTTTATGCCTAGTTAACAAGTATATGAAGGTTACAGCAACTGCATGCAATTTTCTGCACAGAAAATTATACCGATGTTAATTCCTGTGTGAAGTAAACAAAAAGATCAGACTAAAATAGGAAAAGTCTGACACTTTGCCCAGCAGATCATTAAGGAAGACTGAATCTCCCTTCAGCTACATTAGTTACAAGTGAGTTGTGGCTGTTTCAATAACGCTCTGTCAAGCAGTTCATCCATGGGTTTCTAAAAACTTTGAAAGTTCTCTTAAATAAACTAAACAAGAAGAAATTCATTAGTTATTTCTTCTGGTTTAGGGGTTCATCAACACAGGCTAGTGTATGTCTAAATGCAGTTAACTGTTAGTTTTCCTCTTCTACTGCAGTGGGAATTCTGTAGCTTGCCTACGGGTCTTGATCTAACGAAGTCTTTCTATTGCCTCAATTTTCGGTAGTGCAGAGTTCAAACATTATGACAGTTCATAATCAAACAAAATACACATCATCATCATAGTTATTAACAAACTATTAATTTTACTTCTGAGTAGCTAATACTGTCAATCAGCCACCTGGATTAAAATTGCTATCAAATCATGCAAATAAGTTCGGCCATTTTCCTCATGCTAGCACCTTTGTCTCTATCCTTCCAATCCATAGAGCATACTTTGTCATCTGTTTATAATATGTGTCTGAGCGCTATGCTGAAACAAAGGAATGGGGAAAAAAAAAACAAAAACAAAACCAGAAAGAAAGTGGAATACGTGCACAATCGTGCACTTACAGCTTTAGGGGAGCGCCCTCTTGTGATACTTCGAAATAAAGAACAAGATCAATAACTGCTCAGTATTTCTAAAGGAACTGCCAACATGAGACATCATAACAATCCAGATACAGCAGGTCTACGAGGACTAAGAAGCAGGACAAATCCACTTGCAAAGTTGTTTTCTGTCCAAAAGGACTAAGAAACTGTGTTAATTAGAGTCTGAGACAATAATTCAAATAGGTGTGTAAGATTACTGTCAGAACACCTGAAAGATCCTAATCAGGCTAACGAAACCTACGGAAGCAGGACGGTCACTATGTACTTTTCACATGTTAATCAGCCACCTGAGCTTAAAACAGTAAAACAGAAGAATCAGATAAGACTTCATAAAAAAATTCAGTTGACTAGGTACTGGCTGGTTAAAACTAAACATTGGAACAAACACACTGTGTACTTAATGCACTTCTTTCAACTTTTTGGAAGGCAAATGGCGCTGCCAGCCCCCATGGCTGCCTGAGCGCAAAGGGCAGCAGAGGGAGCGGGCGCCCAGGTGCCCAAAGTTGCTCCCGTGCTCCAGAAGTTTCTGCTTGCCGAGGTTTCACTGGCAGGCCCCAGGAAGGCTGCAATGCCTGCCCCAGATTTCCTACTGGCATAACTGTATTTTCCCAAATAACGTGAGGAGACAGCAGATTAGATCTCTGCTAGTAGCATATCTCTGTACCTGTAACGCAACTTTTTGCATTGCCTCCACAGCGCTGGCGGGTAGGCCGGGTTGCAGTTGCACCAAGTGAGCAGGTTGCCGGTGTTGGCTGCGGACAGTCACACAAACACCTTTGCTCACAGAAACGTTGCGAGGAGCAAAGGCTGTTGCCCTGACAGGAACCTCACGGGGAGTTCCGTGGCTGTTCTCAGCAGCCTCATGCGAAACTTCGGAGGGGGGTAGGAAACAACGCAGGAACGCGCAGCAGCCTGGTTTCTGACGGGCTTCCCCCCGCACGGAGGGACGCGGAGGCCCGTGCTGGCTGTGGAGGCCCGGCCCCGAGCGCGGAAAGCAGGAGCACCCGGCGGCGGCTCCGGGCAAAGGCGGCCATGGGCCTGGGCCAGCCAATGCACCTCTAACACGGGGCGGCCCAGCGCTCCCCCCGGGGCCGGAGCCTGCCGCCGGCTGCGCGGGCGCAGATGCCCCCGGAGGGGCCGTCCCCAGCGCGGCAGGCGGGGCGGGGCCTCGGCGCATGCGCAGCGTCGCCACCTGTCCGTCTCCGGCGCCAACTGAGCGAGCGGCGGGGGGCTCGCTCGGCTGCTCCGCACACAGCGTGGCGCCGAGCGGGCAACGGCGGCCGGAACCAGTGCTGCCGGGAGCCGGTGCCCCCGCCCGCGCTGCCGCCCCTCGGCCATGAACGCGGAGAACTTCGGCTCCAGCGAGCGGCTGGTGACGGCGGCCTACGTCCGCCAGGGGGCGCAGGGCCGCCGCGCGCACGAGCTGCGCCTGCGGGCGCTGCTGGAGCAGGTAACGGGGCCGCGCCGCCGGGCCCTGCGGCGGGGAGGCGGCGCTGAGCTGCCCGCGGGCCCGGCGCGGGATCCCGCCGCTGAGCCGTGCCCGCCTGCGCCCCGCCCAGCTCGGGCGCGGCCTGGCGGGCGCCGCGCAGCGCCGTCCGTGCTGCCCCGGCAGCTCCCGCCCCGCTCTTCCGGCCGCCCCCAGCTGCGGCGCCGCTGCGCAGGGGCACGGCCCGGGCCGGGTGGCGCGGCACAGCGCGGCTGGCTTCGCCGTAGTGGCAGAGCCCGCAGGGAGCCCCGGAATGAACGGCCGCGTTCGGGGTAAAAAGGGGTTGATGTGTGTTTGCTGAGGAAGGCCCAGCAAACAGTTAAAGAAGGTTTTCACGACAGTAAGATACTAACATGTTGTTATATGAGGTAAAAAATGGTACTTACGTGCTGCCAACACAATGCATTTCTCTCCAATGTACAGAAATCATTATCAATGAATTCTCTGATGTTTCAATTCTTGAACATCCTCGGTCACATCATCCACTATTTCAAACTTAACTTTCATACCACACTTCAGAAGTGAATTATTTCTTACTGAAATTGTTTTACTGTTGTTTGGACATGTAAAAAAAGCCTCTGGACTCGAGCTGCTACAGTATTGCTCATGGGTTTGAGTTCCTTTCCTCTGAGGAACTTTTCTGAGTTTGCAAAGACTGAGTGCAGTTCTTAACGCAGTAAAGAACACAAGAAAGAGCATGTCTCTGGCTGCAGGTTTTAACACATTATATTCTGTAAGTGGTTTCTTTACCTGTTAGATAATATCTGTGAAGGAAAATATGCAGATAGGAACCTGTTACAAATGAAACCATATTTCTCTTTCTGCTCGTAATTAATATTTTTTTGTTCTATAATACCCAATTATCTCACTTTCATTGGTTATCTCTGCTGAATTCCTATAGTAGTAGATTCTTGTTCAGAGAATACATCAAATAATCTATAGTCTTCTAGGCAGTAATTAACATGTATGTGCTGCAGTGGTTTTGTGTGTACCTTAAAGAACACCTGAAAGTGAAAAATATCTTGACTATTTTAATATCAGGATATGCTAATGTAATTGCACTTAATATATGGAAAAACATTATTTAACATTTCTCCGGATACAGGTTAATAATATTAGGTAATATGAAACAGCATAATAAAAATACAAGCTGCTGTTCAATGTGGGAAGGAAGGGTAACATTAATCAAACAGTTGCTTGAAGTTGTGTTCATTTTTAATTTCCAAGTTTGGTAGTTACCTTCATATTATTATTGTTAAGGGAAAATGTCCTGAAGATGGATGGGATGAAAGCACCATTGAACTGTTTCTTCATGAACTTGCTATAATGGACAGCAATAACTTTCTGGGCAACTGTGGTGTGGGTGAGAGGGAAGGAAGAGTGGCATCAGGACTTGTTGCCCGAAGGCATTACAGGTACAATTTGTTGGCAATTTGAATTATTCAGATTTATTATTAATGCTTTCAAATGGCATATTTTGTTGTGACTTGTTATCCGAGACCTTGATAACATTTGAGAAAAACAATATGGTATGATATTGTATTGATACAAGTTTCTGTGTTGAATTTTCATTAATAACTCATTGGAAAGTCTTGAATGAAACAAAAGTGTTTTTGAGGGTTATGTCCTGTGTGCTGAACTGATAGAAGCTGAAGATGTTAGTTGACTGCATGCAGAGGAGGCAGAGGTCTTCCTGTTTTAAAACATTCCACGCATTACTTGCCTGGTTTAACACTGTCCAGTTTTTTATCTGTATATTATTAAAAATTACTGCATATTGCAGTTGTAAAGTATTGAACATCCCTTGTGAACAGCTATTTGTATTTTGTTATGTTCGTTAATATCTTTATAATATGATTAGTTGATATGCACATGAAAATCCAGTCCATCTATCGTAGATTTTATATGTATTAAGGAGATCTATAATCACAAAAAGAGCTCGTAGCCCTTCTGACACCTGATGGGTATGTTGGATGCTATCATTTTAGAGGTTCTGCATTAATTTCTTTACGAATATACTTTTGTGTGTGCATGTGTGTAGAGTTCTGTGCTGAGTACCTAACTATGATGTTTTATCTAACAGGAATGAAACAAAGTGAAATTTCCTCAAATGTTTGTCCTTGAAAGATTAACACAAAAGCATATTAGAGAGCAGAAATGTAGCGAGCTATACCATATGGAAGTTGAATTACTTAGGCTTAATGGCTTTCATAAGCCCTACACTACCGTGAAAAATTAATGAAGAAAGCCAGTAATACATCCGTTTGGCGTTTCTTGTTTTCTGTACTGTTTTCTAGTCTAGGTTATGTGTGGCGAGGGAGGTGGGGGTGACAGTGGGGAGAGTCTCCGAGGCAGTATTGCTTTCTGACAGTGCTGGAGGAAGCATGCCCAGCTTCTGGGCTGGCATTCAGCTGCTGTTGATACAGCTCTGTTACCTGGCATCTCACCTTCACCTGTGAGTGTTAGAAACAGCAAGAAAAGGTGTAGAGGCATCCTCCACTTCACTTATTTCTGTAATAAGTTTTACAGGTATCTTTGGGAGTGATGAAGGTAGCAGGAGATGGTCCTCAAGCTGTATTTCCTTTCAGCTTAAAAAATTCTAAGGGCCAGCCTTAGGGAGGATTGCTCCTTAGGAAGGAAGTATGCAGAAAAGAAAAAGTAGCAGTATGAGAAAGCTATTAAGAACATGGCAGCAGGAATGAGGGAAGAAAAATATTTTTGATGGAGTAAGGATTATGTGCAAGTTTCAATTAACTATAAAGCTATTGTTGATTTCAACCTATGTCTTGAAATGGGGGAAAAAGTTTAAGCTGTAAAACTATGCTCTAATAAGTTCTGAATTCCTTACACTCATCAGACAGCATTTTATTCTATTCGCAAAACAAAAACAGAATTAGAGGCATAAATAGATATATATAGTTACTAGTTTACTTGAGCGGCTGCTTCGTTTCAGCCATGAGTAAAGTTAGTTCTGTAAGCTTATATTTTATAAATAGTTTCAGGATCCTCCACTTGTGAAAGGTGCTAAATAATATCCAACATTTATTAACACGCTTTATCAACATAATTTATAAACTGGATGCAGAGAGAGATGGTATTGCATGATACATAATACTGAATAGTAGAATGAGGTAGATGAAGTGAAAACATAGAAGAAGATGGGCAAAGTGATACATTAACCTTACTATCTTTCGGGATGCTTTGTCACAGTATATATTATTTTTCTGCCCTATGGAGATGAAGCATTTTTCAGGGAAGTATCTGTATAATACCGCTATGCCTTTGGTATGCTACACTATAGGCAACTGATTTTTGTCTTCCTTGGAGTTGTGTGTCAGAACATGTCAGCATTTATAATGCTAATTCAACAGGCATTAAGAAGTGCTGAGGTGTGCTTAAAAGGAAGCCTGCCAGATGCTGAAGGTGTTGCTACTATGGATCTCCTCAAAGTTTTTACTTAGGTACTGGAACACTGTGAAACTACTGTTTAAAAAAAAAATGACAGTTTCATATGAATATATGTAGTTTGTTATAATGGAAATCATTATGGCAGATAATTGATGTTGCATTGGGTACAGCATTTTCCACAATTGTTTATCAAATTAATTTCTCTTCAGTTAGCAAGAATTATTGCTTTGGGATGTGAAAAAAAATGATGTATGTTTTCAACCTTTTTGTTTAGGTTGATCCATGGAATTGGAAGGTCAGGTGATATTTCTGCAGTCCAGCCTAAAGCTGCAGGATCCAGCCTTTTGAACAAACTTACTAATTCAGTAGTTCTGGATATTATAAAGCTGGCTGGTAGGTGTAAATCTGAAAATATCTCTGATTTGTTGGGGCATGTCATGAGTTCTTCCAAGTTAATTTCTGACTTGCTTTTTATGTGCAGGTGTCCGGACAGTGACCAATTGCTTCGTGGTTCCTATGGCAACTGGCATGAGTCTAACTCTGTGTTTTTTAACATTGCGGCACAAGAGACCAAAGGCAAAATACATTATCTGGCCACGTATAGACCAGAAATCTTGCTTTAAGTCAATGATAACTGCAGGTAAGAAGGAACTGACTGATTGCACAGTGTGTTCTTCCAAAGATATAAAACTTCATCTGGCAGGATCACTTCGTATGCTTGCAGTAAGATCCAAAAAAGGCCTAATGCATAGTAGTTCGAAGTGCCTTTTTTTCTATACTCCTGATTTCTAACATGCGCTCACATGTGTGAGTTGTCTTAATGTCTTGTAAAATGTAGGCATATGCTGAGGTACAGAGGTGTATAAAGCTGTAAGTAGAGAATGCGGTACTGAGGAAGTTACAGTTCGCTCTTGGAGTTAGATTTGCTGTCCTGAGAATTATGTAAAATCAAGGCTCATGGTGCAGACCTTTCTCTTAGGTTTATGCAAAAAGCACGTGTCCTAGGAATTGTGATCAGAAGGTGACAAGCTGTCTGATTTGCACATTCTTTTATTTTAGAACATGAGAAGTGTTAGCAGCTCTGTTTGTTTTTAATCTCGCAGTGTCACCCAGCTCACTCAGGAAATGAGTTTTGTGCCTTTCTTAGTTCAAACCTTGATTTCTCTCAAATAGAATTCCTTGTCTACTGCACTATAAGTAAGCTAAGGATAGAAATCTATCCCTGCACTGAAGCTGTCCCCTCCTGCAGCAGATGCATGGGATCAAGGAAAGGGCAGGTAAGGGAGACCATAATTTTCCAGCTCAGTGCACATACCTGCAGGTGGTGGCATAGATTCTGGTCCTAGTTCCTAGGACACATTTATTTTTTGCATAAAGGACTCATTAGATAAAAATGACCAAACAATTGGAAGCAGAGACTGGATTCTGTCCAGGTAAGATACAGAGATGTTTAAAAGGAATCAGATAACAAATAGAACACATATATAAGAAAAACGGGAGTGTTTTTGGAATATTATGCTCAATTTAGCACATCAAGCTAGGAAATTACATTTATAATGGAGAAGGTTGTGAGGAAATAGAATTGATCTGTCACTTTTTTTAATAGTTAAGATAGCTATCACATAATTGATTAAAAGAATTACCAACTAAAAATAAGAGGGAAGCAGGTATTGGGTATCTATCAACTATCTATTAAGTGCAATCTCTGCCTTCTAGATCACTAATTGAAAACTAGACTAGGGCTAACAATGTCAATAAATAATTCTAGTCCAAGTTCTTGTGCAGAGTTTGAGCCTTACATGTTCAGTGTTAAGGCACAGTGTTGAGCCATGAAGGAAAAATTCACATTGCTGCTGCCATGTTACACTGCTTTGGAAGTCCCTCTTTCCCTTTTCCCCTCCTCCTTTACTTTCATTCAGTAAAACTGAACATATTTGGTTTTTAAGAAAGTAGCAGTTGCTTCAGCTAGCATGATGTTGCTTCCATGCCACACCTGCTTGGGGAAGGGATATATGGTTTCCAGTGTTTTACTCTGTAAACAAAACCTGAATTATTTATTTAATAATTTATAAGCTAGAAATTTGAGCATCTACCATGACAGGCTTCCTTCTTTAAGAAAGAAAACTCTTTATGTGCTAGATTAAGTCACCCATGCCTTTGTCTAGCTGAATTTTGAAAACCTTTGAGGATGGAGATTCCACAGCCTCTCTGGATAGCAGTGCCAGTACTGTGCTATCCTCTGAATGAAAAATAAGTTTTTCTTGCTGTTTGTTCTGAACCTCTTAAGCCAAAATTTGTTGCTGTTGCCTCTTACTATATCCTGGTCTTTGTAATTCCCTTTCAGATGGCTCGGGGCTGCTATTAGATATTCTCCTTACCCTCCTGAGGCTTGAAAAGTCTGTCTCTTACAGCCTTTCTTTCTAAGTTGTGTGTGCTGTACTGCAACCACCTTGGTAGCTCTCTGATGGACCCTCTTGGTCCATCCTGAGCAGCCCATTCCAAAACTGGAAACATTCCAGCATTTACAAGAAGGGGACTATTTCCTTTTTTTGAATGTTTCTTATATGGGTGCTTGAGAAGCAACCTTATGAGGTTCAGCTGTTGTACATCTTAAATACAAACTCAAACTGGAGACTTAAAAAAATGAAATAAAATAACTGGGAAATAGCTTGGATTTTATGATACGACAAAGTTCGCTTTCAAAATGAGGTCAAACATGGGCATTTTTATACTTTAAGAAGTAATTCAGAATTTCATAGGCTGAATAAGGCAGAGCCTTATGATGAAAACCAATTCATAATTATCATTATTGCATTGCTACATCTAATGGCATCCTTTGTAGAGAGGCTGTTTTAGTGTGCTGATGTTTACAAGAATGCCAGTCAAAAACTTTTTAATTGGGAGGGCAGAAGTTATTCTGTTTCTAAAACAATCTGCAAACCGATTGCTATTGCATGCAAAGAATGTAAGGTAAGCTTTTGTCTGGAGTCCTGTATTTAACAAGAATATTATTCTAGTTTTTTGCTATATGGGCGTTGTACAAAGAAACAGCTCATGTATCTGTGTTCTTAACCCAAGTCTGAAAGAACCTGGTAAAAACAGCAGAAGCAGAAGATTTTTCAGATTTATACTGGAGCTAAAACCCCACAATTAAAGATTTGATGATATACAGGTCTTGCTTTTATTTGGGTCAGGTTTTGAGCCTGTTGTGATAGAAAACGTATTAGAAGGCGATGAGCTACGGACAGACCTGGAAGCAGTAGAGGCTAAAATCAAGGCTCTTGGTGCTGAAAGTATTCTTTGTGTGCACTCTACAACATCTTGCTTTGCTCCAAGGGTGCCTGATAGGTAAGTCATCTTTGTAAGAAGTGTGGGGTTTGTCCCTAAAAAAAGGGGGGAGGGGAAACAGCAACCCAAACCAAACAAAACCTCCATGTTTTGAATGTCCGTCTTCCAAAATTGCTTTATTAGTGCCAACAATTAGTAAAGAGACATTGATCCCCATGCTTAAGGAAAATGGCAGGTTGAAAGAGTGTTCCACTTTCAGAAAAGTACCTTAAAGTGAGAATAATGCAGAAGGTTTTCCTTCTGTCATATAACTGAGGTTAATGATGATCTCTTGTGATGAAATGAATGTCATCTTGACTGTGGCTTTCTTATAATTTCATGGGAGTAGTAAAAGTAGATTTTCATAGAACCATAGTCCAGAAAATGCAGTTCCATAGCTAATGTGACATTTTTATATTACTGTTGCCTTTTCTATGCTTCTCCTCTAGCCAATGATGAATTTTCTTAAGCTGTTAATAGAGTTTAAAAAAAAAAGCTACAGCTAAATTTAAATTCTTTGCTTGAGTTACTCTTTCCTGTATTATACTGATGTTTATAGGACTAATTAAGATATAGTGAAATAAGGAAACTCTTGTAACCATCTAGGGCAGATGCGCTATACAACTATAACATATGATTTGCACTGCTGTAACTTCTCTTGGTTTGAACATTTGCTGCCTGATTGCATGATGCTGCTTCTTATAATTTCCAGCTGTTAAATCACCATTAAAAGAAGCTTAAAATACACTGCCTTCTTTCCTAATATTGTGTGTCCATATACATAACTTCCGTAGTTGCTACGAAGATGTCATTCAAGCACTAGCTGAAGCTGAGATGAACATTACGGTTCTGGATGGGAAATAGAGTATCTGAGACATTATTTCAGCATGTAGCCTGGTTATGAAATATTTGAAAAACTTCTCAATTTGAAAATGACATCTTGGAATTGAGGTGGCTACAGTACTTGGTATATTGAGTTATTTGTCCAAATGAGAACTATTGTTGCTCACAAAACCTGCCTCCTCTATTTTCTTACAAAAATAAGTATCAAGAAGCAAATTTGTTAGGTTTTGCATTTGAACAGGTATATTTTTATGAGCTTGTATGTAGTATGTTGAACTATGAGATATTAGTAGGATGTCTTTTTTTACATGGTTTTAGATGTAGTGTCTCAGTTGTTCCACTTTAATTGTTTTTAATTTATCACAAAATTGCCAAGACTTATGTTTAGAGTTCCTCTGCAGTGCATGCTTTTTTGTAAATTACTTTGTTATCTGGAAAATTTAGTTGAATATTTGCAGGTGTAGGAAAGAAACATTATTGACTCTGAAACATGGCAAGTAAAGATATGTTTTGCTCTGTTTTCCTACCTTCAAAAAATCCCAGTATTTATCATCGGTTAACCCAGTTGCTAGGGGGAAGTTAAAACAATATAATTCTGTCAGAATACTATGAACATTGCTTGAAGTTGACTTGCAGATTTATTGGCTAACTTAAATCATAGTCATCAAAATTGAATAGTCTATTTTATAGCTTGGGTAAATGAATCTTTTCCTTATCTGCCTCCTCTTTTTGACATGCGATTGTTTTGTCCTCTGCAACTAAGAGATGAATTATTAGGTAATGGCACTGTGTTATGATATACCACAGATATAGGAGGATTTGAACGCGCTTTCTATTTAAAGGATACTGTCAACTGTTGAAGGCTGTAACATTCATCTTCCTCCAGGAAGGAAAATCCCATGCAGCATTTTTGGAGCGTACCATTTTAAATGTCTATTTTTAAATGTCTTGCATTTATAAGGCTTTGTTTAGTTGCGTTTGGTGGTGGTTTAAAATTTTAAGTGGCTTAGGATTGTTAAAAGATCAGGGTAAGAGTGTTATGCCTGTGTACCTATAGCTTTCCTTTGGAGTACTATTAAACTTTATGGCAATAATTCACTACTGTCTCTTAGAGAGACAGTTCTCAGACAATTTGTGGCTGTGAGTTGTCTCTAAACCTACTGTCTTTAAGAGAACTAAAGGAAAAAATGCCTTTTTCAGTTAGTTTATGTACTTAGCAGAACTCTGTATCTTGTTACTTTCATTAATATTACAAGAAAGAGCAAAGCTTTCTTTTATATGGACTTTCACAAGCTGGAGAGAAAGAAAGAAAAAGCTGGAAAATATTTCTTTAAGTTCCATTTGTGAATTTTAAGAACTTGAGTAGTAGCCAAACTGGTTTATTTTCCTGACATGACCAGCAGCTCTTTTGATGGTTCATTCTAAGTCTTGGAAGCAGACATGTGTTGTGCATAATTGTTTGCTTCCCTTGCATAATTACATATTCTTTTCAAGCTGTAGCACTCTCATCTTGTATTGTAATATGGATCTAATTGTTCAACAGAATATTTTTAGGAAAAGAGACTTTTCTGTTTGCAGTCCCTGTAGAAGCTAGCTTATTGCTCCTTTAAGCCTCAGGAGGCGAGATAGGCAAACATACATAGCAGTGCACCCTCTATGTTTCCAGTTTGGTGAAATTCTCCACGTGCACTTGAAAAGAAACCTGTAAGAGGGGAACTGTTTTCCTTTGAGTCTCTGTGGAAGGTGAGGAATGAATCTGATTAAGATCAGCAGATCAGAGGGCAAAAACTTTGCCACATGTAGTGTTATATTTCCTGAAGTATTCTGTTAGTGATGCATAGTTCAGGATTCAGGATGTTGATAAATGTGAAAAATTGTTGGACATGCAGCTCCTGCTGAATATCTTGACTCTAGGAGATCAATACGTACGTTATACTACTTGTGTTTCCTAATCATTAAATACTTGTGATTTTTTTAGGGATAATACAGTGATGATGTTTTCCAAAGGACTGAGGCTTACAAAATTTAATCTGAGGTTTGCAGCTGAATTTTGCATTACAAAACGACACTAGGCAATGTAATAGAAATAGAATGCAATGGAATGTCACCTCTTGGAAAATGTTTTCATACTCTGTCACGTTTTATGTGAATGTCAGTAAATTACAGTGAGAGGCTGTACAGAAGGAGATAGAGTAAAAATGCATTGAAGGTTTAGAGTTTCCTAATTTAAAAAAATATTATTACCTTTATTATCACTTTACATTATTGTTTATTACCTTATTTTTTCAAATAGATTTTATTTCTAAAGTATATTCACAAGTTTGAGGGAAAACAAGAGCTTTTTTGAAAAATAGAGCATTATTAGGGTGGTTCAAAAAAGGATACTAAGTACATGTGTGCTTAAACAGTTGAAGGCCCTTACCCAAAATGACCTGTGCAGCAACATAAATCCCAGTTTGACTGAGCAATCTATCCAAGCTGAATTCAGTGTGATTTCAGGGATTTCTAAAGGCAAGGGAAGATTTGTCTTTATTTCTGAGTAAACAGTTAAACAGAGTTTTAATTTATTGATTTCCACGTTCAAACATTTTAGGGCTCTCCATTCCTTTGAAGAATATATTTTCTGTTAATCAGTTTATCTGAAATATGCAAATGAGATTTCAGCCAAAGGGTTGAAATATTAGTTCTTTGAAATGAACAGAACCATGTAAAGCCTTACTATTATATGATGCTTTTGATTCCCAACCTGCATCTTGTAACTTCCATTGGGCCATTTTCAGGTTGAATATTAGAAGAAAAAAAAAAGTGTGAATAGCTGAAGCTCTGTTAGTTATCATTAAAGTAGTATTAAAAATGCTTATATCTGAAACAGAATGATTTTTGTATCTGTTTACTGTGTTCCAGACAAAACTTTCAGAGAAGCATAAAAAAATTCAGCCCAGGTCAACAGTTTGTCATATATGGAAAAGCTAACAGAATTTTCTTCTCAACCTTTATAGCTTAAGGTGACAAGTAACACCTTGAGGTAATAATCAAAAAAGTTTCTTTTCTCACTCTGGCCTCCTTGTGGACCTTTCAGTCTTTTAATGGTCTGATTTGTAACATGAGTTACAGTTATCAATGCTTCTCTAAATTACAATTTTATGCTCATAGACTGGAGGAACTGGCTGTGATATGTGCTAATTATGACATTCCCCATATTGTCAACAATGCTTATGGAGTTCAGTCTTCAAAATGTATGCATCTTATCCAGCAGGTAGGAGCTGTGTATTTCAAATCATTTTTTTAACAAGTATAAGTAACCCTCTGATTGTAGACGACAATAGGAAATTTTGTCGGATGTTTCACAGCTTTGAGACTCATCCTGTGCGTGTCTGATGTTTGAACGTATTTCTGAGAAAGCGGAGCAGAGGGAAATATTTCTATTATGTGCTTTTTTTTTAATTAAAACCAAATTTGTTTAGGTTTTGTTTTATGTTCAGGTGTTTTTCATAATGGAAAAATGTCCTTAAAAAGCTTTCTTAAAATATTTCATAAACTTATTAACTAAAAATAAAGTAATGAATTGTACTTGAATAGGGATTAAGCCTTCAACAGAATGTGAGTTACAGATTTTCAATTGAAGGTACAAGATTCTACAGCAACACTTCGTAGATGTTCCCACTGTTAAAATATTGTTGTCATTGACAACAGCTGATAAAACTGGGTTTGGTGTTATGTTTGAAAAAGTTTAACTTCTGTTCCTGTTTAGTTTGAAAAGGAGGTTGCTTCATATCCAAGATCAGCCATGAAACTTAAAATTCTTTCATTTTTGCTCATTGCAATTTACGTGCACTGTTTCTTCAATATTTCTCTTTTCTCTCTGTTGCCCATATCAAAAGAACAGAGAGATATTTTTTAACAGAATCCAAGGGATCCTGAACTATTATGCTGGTCATTTTTTTTTCTAATTAAGAAGTCATTGTGTTATTAACTGGGCACAGACCAGCTTGATATATGACAGGAACATCATGTTGGCATTTCTAAATCTTGCGAGAATGAAGGAATTTGACAAAACTTCAAGTGATACATGAAATAGAAAATGGCATATGCTTTGTTTGTAATGTACTTGATACATGTTTATTTTATTTAACTTGCACAAATTTAGTGGAATTCTGACATGAAGGGGGCTGTGGAATTGCTCAATTTTACTGCATGAAATGTATCTAATAATCTTTTCAGACTACAAAGCTACAAATAGAACTGCTACTGTGTTGCTTTCTGTATTTTTTTCTTGGCTTCTTGATAGGTTGTTGGAGTTTTTGTGGTGTATTTTTTTATTCTTTGGTTATGCAAATGTATACATTTGAGCTCTGATTTGTTTTACATTTATTTACAAAAATTTATTTCCCATGATAGAAAATGTCTGTCTGTGAGGAAGTAGTTATTAATGAACACTTAGGAGTATGTACATGCTGAGCACAGCGTGAACAGAACTTGGAAGGGTGTCACGGGAACGAGCTTTTGAGACCATTTCATTTGTCATGCTTTTTCCTTTGGTGGCCTCCTGCCAATTAAATCAAATGATAGCTGCTGACATTCATTTTCCCATCAAAAAGCTGACAAACTTGGAGTCCTTCTTCCCACCTCTCATACACTAAGCTATTAAAACATAGAAATAACAGCTGCGGTTTAGGTGGATCTGCTTTTTTAACTCTTTGACATAACTGTTTACCCTGTTTCTATTTCTTGGTTTTAGTGTGTAGTAGTTTAATACATATGTATTTTCATATACTTTAATATGTACATTCTTTAATATACTTTTCAGGTTCTGTTATGCTGCATACTTTTTAATTGTGCAGTTCACAGTAGCATATTACTCAAATTGAAGATGTACTGCAGAATCTACATTTTTTCCTTTAAGAGTACCTGAGTAGCCAGCTATTAATATGAGGACATTTGGTTTCCTGGGAAGTAGGGAAAGCTACTATAAGAAGTTATCTGGATTTTGATTTTTGCAGGCAGACTTATAAGGAGGAGTGCTGTCACAGCCCAGTTGTTTTAATGCAAATTTACACATGTATCGAGTAAAAGCTTCTTTTTTTAATGAAGCATTAACCTGTAGCCCTTTACTGTGAGAATCTGTGAAACCTTTTGGGTTGTACAGTTTTGACTGTATAATTCCAATTCAATTGCAAGGGTTTTTGGTTTTGCTTGTTGTCAAAAATAAGCTACGCTTAGACTTGAAGGAACTAAAGTCAATATTTTAAATCATAGCAAAATAGGAATTTGAAAGGTACTATTTAAGCAGACCATGGTAATAATAGTGAGCAATGCTGAGAAGAGCTAGCACTGTGATTTTTAATTTTTTAGCACATACAATATTTGAGAGAGTTTCAGGAATTTCAGTTACATTGCTGTGTAATTATGATGCTATCATGTGTTTCGTTTTTCCTAATATATGCTGTGGATTTTTGTTTGTTTGTTTCTTTTTGATAAAGGGTGCTCGAGTAGGCAGAATAGATGCTTTTGTTCAGAGCTTGGACAAAAATTTTATGGTTCCAGTAGGTGGTGCCATCATTGCTGGCTTCAATGAGTCCTTCATTCAGGAGATCAGCAAAATGTATCCAGGTAACTAGTTCATGGACTGGTTTATGAAATAACAGTAGAAAACTTGATTATCAGCTTTCTTTCACATAAAATAATATTTTTGCCGATTTAATCTGTATATTGTGTTTTTCAGGAAGGGCATCTGCGTCGCCTTCTTTAGATGTCCTCATTACACTTCTGTCTCTAGGTGCCAGTGGCTACAAACAGTTACTGAAAGAGAGAAAGGTAAGCTTTTTGGCAAGCAGCACTTTCTTGAAGTCAGCTGTTAACAGTCTTGTTGCAAAACTGCTTTGTGTAGTAAGTCCAGTTTCTATCTAGAAAGCTGTTGAAGTTCTTCCGAGCTCACAGCTCTGAATCTGGAAAGGCCATATGATATAATTACTTCTTGGCCAAATGGTGCTCATGAGTAAGCTTGATTTCCATGTTGTTTTCCAAACCAGAAGGCTGAACTGAGGTCCTGTGCTATCTTGTACTTTATTCATATCTGTTCCAAAGTGTGACTAACACAATAGAATTTTGCCCATAAAAGCCTAATCTGGGAAGCACTTTGTGTTATCGTGATCACACTGCTTCCAGGACCAAAGCATGAGATCAGATGCTCAGAAGTAACCAGGGGTTTCTGCTCTTCTTCATTTGGCCCTATTATGCCTTTGTGCTATGATAGTGTTTAATTAAATGTTTGTGTACCACATTCTCTGGAGAATCACAGCTTCTGGTTAGGTTATAAACACTGTGCATGGCAACAAAAATAGAAAAATACTGTCATTCAAGGTATTCAGCTAGACAGAGAGCTAGGTTTCTTCTCTGCCTTTCACAGACTCTCTTTTAGGTTGGGTATAACTGCATTACACAGACATTCAAGTGGTCTAGGGTTGGAACCTGTACCTCTGGAGTTGTCATTGATTCTGGCAATATTACAGGCCTGATTTTCCTATCTGTATATATTAACACAGAGGGTTCTTTTGTATAGTATTTTAGGTAAGGAAATGCTTTGAATTAAGTACTGTTAATAGTTTTAAATCATGCATGATCTGTTCCATTATTTTGTTTAGAAACTGCATTCCAATTGTTCTCTGCTGACAGCTTGCTGATGCCCCTGATTACCTGGCAGGGCAATAGTGCTGGATGCTGTGACTTGTTTCTAGCTGCTCGTAAAGGCATCCACAAATTCTGTACTGGAATTGAGATCCCGTAGGAATAGCTAGACTACAGAAAACCAAGCCAGCTTAGTGGCCTTACAGAGGTGGTGTGGGCAACTGAAGTGAAAACATGGCTTGTGAAAAACTGAAGGCAGTTACCTCTTCTGCCACTGTTGCAATACAGTTTCTAACATTTTATTCTGGACTGTTGTATGTATTGCCATGTATGGTTTGTGTCTTCACTAATAGCAAATGGTCATTTTTTCCCCCTTCACTTTCATCTCCAAAAGAATCTCAAGTGAATTTATCATGTCTGCTGCAAAGCTGATTTTGATGTTAGATTTACACAGATAGCAGAAATGCAATGGGCAGTATAAATATTCTCCAGGTCGTAAATAATAATTTGTTCATAAATAGTCTTCATGAATAGCTGTATGTTTTGAGTCATGTAATTTTCCTGGAAGTAGAATTCTAAAGTGAATAAAGCATTATATTTTTACAATTTCAGGTCTTTTCATTTCAAATGGGAGTATACTCTATAAAGACAGCTTTTTATATGGCATAAATATGTTTCTTTTATTGGATTTGCTGTAGAAATATAAACCTTTTTTTGCTTAAATCTGTTTGTTCCCGAATTGTAAAAATGTAATAGTGACAGTTTATTGCCTGTGCTTTGTGAAAGCAGAGGCAGAGGCTATTAGGCTCCCAGCAGGAGCTATTTATAGCTTGACATTGAGTACTCCTTTCTATATCGGTGCAGCTACACCTACTCACACAAAAAGTCAGCTGTAAAAAAAACTTCCAAGTTGTTTGGTTTTTTTCTTTCTCTTTTTACCTTATCCTTATTCACATGAGTGTTACTTAAGGTTATTCGAGCTCAAACCAGAAAGACCAGAATATTACTGAGAAGAGATTAATCTCACACAACCAAGGAAAGAAATAATCTGCCCAGTTTTTCTTTTACACGGATGAGGTTTTTAATATAGGAAGGGAAAAGATTATATGAGGGAGAGGAGCACGTACATAGAATGGTATTTTGTGACAAGCTGGCAGTCATGGAGTGTGCAGTTGTCCAAGAGTATGAGATCATATGTTATTACATGTTATGATATGAAGGAGTAAAATGGTTCAATGGATCTGAGAACAGAAGAGCAAGGGAGTAACACACACTGCTGTCCAAATGTCTGAATAAAAGTTTCCACGTATGAAAGCTTAATAAGGAACATTTTCAAGAGTCATATTTACCCTTGATGTTTTCAGAGAAAGGATGGAAGAAGACCACCAACAGTAATGTTTGCTCACTTGTTCTAAATGTTCAATATTCCTTTTTCTGTGTTCATGTAAGGTTTAGCACAGTATTTTTCTGATCTCAATAGGGGATTCTGGGTTATTTTGTAGTGCAGATAATGGCAGCTGACCCATAGTAAAGTTTGTTAGTCTTTGCTTTTAAAGAACTCATAATATTATGTAATGATTATGTTTTAGTAGTGGTTCCTTGGGTTTCCTCCATACACGTTATGTTGTGTCCCATATTGTGCATTGCAAGGTCTAAAACTTTATTTTCATGTATGTGTTTGTGTGTCTGAACCAGGCCACATGTAGCGAATATAGTGATTGCACCATGTAGTAGCATTAACAGTAGACTTCAGTTGTCACCTCAGAAGTGATAGAGAGCAAGGACCTTACATTCAGGGTTTACATTCAGGACCTTACATATCAGGTTTGATACCTGTTAACTATTTTCTAATGTGGTCCATTTAATACATTTCACTAATTATTTGACAGGTATTACTGAAGAGGAGATGGCTTCATTTTGTTTTCAGCAGTTATGGATTTTCTTGTTAGACTTTCCTTAACAATCTAACAATCAAGATAATTCTGATTTTCTGAAATGTATTTTTGTGCTACTTGGGACATGATGGAGCTTTTTATATCTATATCCTCTGTCTGTATACTTTCTAAGAGTGATAAACTGGAGTAATTTTTATGTCCTTATAAAGTATGTATCTAAAATACTGAGTGGGAGGAAATGGTTTGGTTTTCATAATTCGGTAAAATCCTGGGTTTACATTTTATGGTTTACCATTGATGTAATTATTCTGATAGGAATAAATTATTTGTACAGTTCAGTGTGAGTTTATGTGGCTGCTGTATTTATGATTGAATTTAAGAATAAGAGAAAAGCCACTTAATGCTGGATATTAAACATGTAAAAATCAAGTATTCTTACAAGACAGACTTTTGTTACTTTTTTTTGTCTAGTCAGTTTGCTACACTGTAGTTTGCCAAATATGTGGTAATATTGCAGGATTTTCCTTGTGTGAAATATGTGGAACCATATTCAAATTTTAGAGTGGCTGGAGGCAAGATAATTTAACTGAATTCAATAATTATCTTAAATAGTGGTGTGTAGTTGAACAAGTGCCAGGTATGAATGGAAGCTTCAAAGAGGCCGTACGTACTTAAAGCTTGTATTGGGGTGGTGTGGTGCACAAGGAGCCTGATCTCCAGGTCTTGCAAGTGCTGAAGAGAAAATGTGTTGATCAGAGTTGTTAAAAAAGACCTTTCAAAAATGTATGAGTGTGGTGATTGTCAGCATTAGTGTTACAATAGCAGATCGGCAAGACTTACTGGACAGTTTCCGTTAGATTACTTTTACCTGATATAGAGATTTTAAAGTTCCATAATTAGTTTCATACTTTTACAACTTGCCATTATATTATAAATTCAGAACAAAATTCTTGATCTTGCAGTGCAGGAGAATCTATCTACGAGGGTAGATGGCATATGTAGGCATCACACATGTACGCACGGTTTCTGTCTTACGTTTGTTCTTGTTTTTAAAGAAATCAAGCCTTCTGCTGGGGCTTCTCTGTGCTCGACGCTGCAGCCTCCCGCTGTCTGGGTGCAGCGGTGGCCGAGGGCTCTGGCCACATCTTGGGTCAGAGGCAGCTGGTCAGGCTGACACACAGAGCAGAAGAGAGGCCGTGACAGTTGCGTTATAAACAGCTGCTGCAAAGTAGTTTAAGGTGGGACCACATCAGTCTCAGGTACAGCACATGAGCGCTGGCAGTCTGCATCTAGTGCAGAGAGGTTATAGAATTGCTCTTCTGCACTGTCTTCTTCAGCGCCATAAACAGGTGTATGGCTCTTCTCTGAGGACAATTCATCCCTCCAGATGAGAGTGGAACAGGGAGGAAGGCAGATTGTTCCAGGCTGGGAGCGTGAGCAAGCTGGCTGGTTAGAACCAGCTGCGATAGTTTCAGCCATGCACAAAAAGTTTTCTGGTCTTCATCAGTTGTCTCTCTGTCACCTGCTGTGGGACTGATGGCATATTTAGTACCCCCATCTTGTGCTTTTTCTCTGGACCTACTGGCTTTCTCCTTACTTTTTTTTCCCTCTAGTTATTTTCATTTGGAAGAAGAACAGTACCTATCACAATGGAGCAACAAATGAAAAGTCACCCATGCTAGTGTACGTTCTAGTAAAAAAATAGTTTTATAGTGTAAATATAGCATGATTCAAATACTTTTAATAATTGTTACAAAACTTCTTGAAAATATTTTTGTATATGTGTGTGGAGGTGGGCCATATTGTCCAGCTAATTGAGTCATTTAGCACATTTGATGCATATTCCATTGTTGACTTGTTCTTTGTATTTTTTGAAGTATTTTATTGTTTCAGGTGCTAGAAAGACCAGAATAAGTGCAAGACGTTTTCACATAGTTTGGCATTCATTTCACTAGTCTGATGAGGTTTTGTGATAAGTTTCTAAGGGGAAAGAGTGAATGAAATAATGAAACTTAAGTGACATTTAGTATTACTTGCATTGTTCAATGCAACTTTAGCATAATAGCTTCACTGGAGAGAACGTGAGTGCCTGCTACAGAAAATCAATTATGTAAGAGCTCATTTGTATATAATTGCTTAGGGTGCTTATAATTTTTCCACATAACAGAAATATTTTGTGATAGAGGTTGGTTATAGATTTGACCTCACAAAATACTGCTTTTTTCCCTTTTTTTTTTTTTTTTTTGGAAAGGCCATTCATCTATCTTGCAACAAACTGCTTAACTTCTCAAACTAGAAAATATCTAGAAGGCTTCCTATGAAAAGATGCAAAATAGTGTCGTTCATGAAAATAAGTTTCGAATTTGGGTTCAGGTAGCTTCAGTCAATCTGATGCAAATACATACTTAGATTTTTCTTTTTTTTTTGCCATCTTTCCATTGTCCCTTTTTTTAACAAATTCTTATGTACATAAAGGCTCATCTAGTAACCTAGATACTTGATTTAATGTAAAACATTTATACAGTGGCTAACTGGTTATACCAACTTGCAGTCCTTTCAGTTACAAATACTGCAAGAGATGCGATAGAGAATTCCCTAGGTACAACACACAGAAATTAATTCATTGGGAATATGTTCCTGTTCCAGTTTTTCTCAGTACTAATTTCGCCAGTAATATCTCCATGGTACACACTATTTATGTGTATTTCTGTAACTTTGTTTCAGTTGTAGAAGTAAATAGCCAGCAGAGGGAGCACAAATTAATTTATGATTTGGATTAAAAAAAAAAAAAACAAAACAAAACACCAAACAAAAAAAACCAACTAATAAAATGACTAACACATGGGTGATGCTTATTGTGGAAAGCAAATAACAAATGAGTAATGTGTTTGTATTCAGTGAGGGACCAGAAGGAAGGCAAAAGTGTCTGAACATTTGAAACATAAATGTTTTTCAGCTTCTGTGCATGAACTGTAAATAAACTCTGGTAAATTGAAATTTGTGAGAAAACACTCCTATTTTTCAGAGGCATTTGTAAGTCAAATTGTTTTATGGTTTCAAGTTCTGATAATTAACCATAGATGCCTCCTGAAATGTTTATTGTTGTTCCAAGTATCACGGTCGCGTTATGCTCTTGTTGATACTTGATCAATAGTGTAATCATTTAGACAGTAACAATGGTATTTTTTCCTCTATGTCTGGATTAATTTTATGGTAGGAGGAAAAGCAGGTCAGGAGCTGTGCTCATTTGGTCACTCATGAAGTGAGGTTGGGCTCCCTGCAGTGGCTCAGGAAAAGCCGCTGTAACATTCTTCTAACTTAGCTGCCACGAAGCTCATTTGGTTTTGTAAGACCTTTGGGAGGTTCTGCTTAAAAACAGGATTTTGTTGATGAGTTATAATTTGTATCTGTCAGAATGTGCAGATCAGAACAGGATACTGGTCTGCAAACAGAAGAAGCAATTCTATTTACGAGCGAAAAACCACTTGTCAGGTCCAGAAATTGATGAGGATGCTTAAACAGGCTGTCTCAATGAAGCAGAAGAGCAGCACAACCTTTATGGCCAGAAAGAAAAAAAATCTGGTGTTCAGTATCTTTTAAAAGGACTACCCAGTATTTGTATATTTTTGCTAGTTTTTATGAGAGACTAAACATTGAAAAGGATGGAAAAGAAGCCAAAGGATACCATAAAAAGAATGGCGTTTATTCTCTGTCCATAGGTGTTTTGAGCTGATATGTGAAGATATTAAACTGAGGAAGACCATGAGCAATTATCATAGATTACTACTGGGGAAGAGAGAGGGAATAAAATGCATATGAAGTAAGAGAAGCGACCTTTTGTGTGCAGTCTCACTTGTATCTGAGCCAAAACTTTTATGAATCCCAGTTTTATGACACTTTTACGGTAGAGGTGCGATCCAAGTGATAGCAGAAATTCAGATATCTCCATTCTTTCAGTAGGCTAGAACAGGAGGGCTCAGTCCTGGGAAGAGAACTGGCCTCACAACAGAGCTGAGGATTCGGGAAAGTAGATACTGTGTGAAACTAAATGTGTGCTCGCAGCCTGCTCCTTAAGCCACGGCATTGCCGTTCTCCTACAGAAAAAGAAGTCTGTGCACTAGTGGTAATTGCAGTTGTGTGATACCTGGTAACAAAACGCACTACTTTTAGTCTGGAATGTATTACATGAATAGAGAGAAAACAAAAGTAAGGAGCAATTTGCCACAACATGGCAATCTGCAATGGCAACAGTTCATTTTCTGTGGCTCAGGGGCCTGGATGGGGGGAGGTGGGTGAGACCTGCTGTGCACTGGGAATCTCTTCAAGATTTTTACCTCCTTAGGTTTCAGGGCCACGGAGAGAATGACTGACATCCCAGGCACATTTATTAGACCAGATAGAGAGCTTTGTACTAGCTTGAGGAGGAAAAACAGTGTTCAATAAATGGAGCTGTTGCTTTATAGAATGATTTCAGGGAATTGCCTGGTCTACTTGGTACACATGAAAAGAGGATCAGCTGGGCACCTGTGGATTATAATGGAGACTTAACAGTTTTGTGAAATAGGTACTATTTTCTCTGTTTGATAGCTAATAACAAAAATATTGTGTCTTTTTTTCCAGGAGATGTTTTCCTATCTTTCAAGTGAGCTGAAGAAGCTGGCAGATAACCACAATGAGAGACTGCTAGACACACCACATAATCCCATTTCCTTAGGTAATTGTTGGTTTTTGTCTATTAAAAAATTCTTACATACTGTGCATTCATAATGCACTTTCGCATACAGTTTCTATATATTAAACATTGTCCACTACACTCCATTAAATTGTTCTTAGGCTGATATGAGACCATTGAACCCAATAAGGTAACTCTACTATAAAAATAGAGTAGCCACTTGAGCCTTTGATTTTTTTGCAAAATTGTTCCTGTCCGATACTCATTGTAGTCAAGGCAGGCAGAAGATGTTAGCATGCATTAATACTTTAAGTAGATTTTAAAATAAATTAGGGCATAATTATTTTATCCATCCTCTTGTAGTGCTGTAAAAGAGATTATGGAATTCCTACTCAAGATATTTGTTCTAACCAAAAACTCTCCTGAACACCAGAGTAATATTGCCTGCCTGTGCAGAGTCTGCCTTACTTACAGTCTAACTGAAGAAGTAATCTATGACAGCTTGTGGAAAAATTAAAAACTATGAAATGTACTATTTGTATTTCTTTTTTTCTTTGTATCTGAACACAAATATTTGGGTAGATTTTTATTGCTGGAAAACAGCTTGTCCTCTGTGGTTCTTTGCGGGAGAAAAAGAAGCTTTGTAGTGGTTTTAACCTGACCTTTTGTTACTTTAGCCATGTCACTGAAGAATCTAGATGAAAATAATGATGCTGCTGTTACCCAGCTTGGATCTATGCTTTTCACAAGACAAGTTTCTGGAGCAAGGTGAGGATGCTGTGAATTTGAAAAATTTGCGTGGTCATTTTAGTATACATTTTATGAAATCCTGTAATATTTGTATTATACCAATTGTCTCATGATGATGGGTTATAGTCTGACAATAACAAGTCAGAGAGCAATACACCCTTCTTCATCACTGCTATCTGCTAATAATATCTACCTGCCTGAGTTAGCAATGAGGCTGCTTTGGTAGGCTAAATAGATAATCCATGCCCATTTAATTTAGTGTCATTATTCCCTAGTACCCCTTGGTTTCGTTTAGTTTCCAGCTGTTGTCTGATCTTATAGTTACGTTGTAAGCTACTTAGGGAAGATCTTTGTTTTGTTTATTGCAGCACAAATATGGTTGTGCTGGATGTCAGGGGAATAAGCTTTTAATACCCTATATAGCTTTTTGTCATATGGAAGAAAATCCTGCTTTCCAGAACTAATTGCCTTTAAAAAAAAAAAAAAAATCTACAACCCGGGCCAGTCTGAGCTGAATTTATTCTTAGAGACACTGGTACATGGAAATGCAAGCCAAATAATTTTAAATGTTTTTTGTTTAAACCTTTTAGAAGAAGAGAATGATTCAAAATTTGTGTTGGCAGGATTCCTTAATCTGAATATTACTGCTGCCATGCTAACTTCTGCCATAGACTTAATGTCATTTTTTTTGTGGCAGAGCTGAATGTTTCCACATCAGAAGGTATGCTTCATTAGCTTGGATTATTCCACTTCCTGCACAGATGAATGACAGTAAATCTATATGTACTTTAGTTAAATGCTCTTCTTAATTTGCCTGTCCTAACCTTGGCTTGTCCTGCAATTTCAGCCATCTTTGGCTGAAATATTTTAAGAGGCTAAGTTTTTGAAGTTAAAACTCTCCAATTCTTTGCCTGATATAGAGGTTCCAGGTTTTCCCTTTTTTTATGTTACTCACATTCTTTTGTAGCATATACACTGTTTGACCCAGCCTTTCCACAGATTTTAAATGTCCCGCGGAGACTGGGGTCACCAGGTTGCCTAAGGAGGGGTGAACTGACCCAGGTCAGAGAGCAGGTCGGATAGTTAGGGCTTGTTACGGAATAGAGAAGTTTGTGGCAGACGTCTTTTCCCTCCGCACGGAGGAGTTCATAAATACCAGCAGTGAAAACCTTAATAATTTAACTGAAGAGGGGAAGGGACACAGACTTGAGCTAATTCGGGATCTGCTACTACTGTCACTCATAGTGATGCTTGGGTACCAACTTGGAGAATGCCTGCTCTAAGCCTGCTTATGGTAATTTGTTTAGAGTTAGCAGCTGCTACACCATGTAGGTACTAGCGTAAATGTGTTCGTCACAGGGTGTCACATAAGATATCTAAGGCACCTTTAACTGAATCACAACTTTATTTGTTTCAGGGTTGTTCCCTGTGGGTCTGTACAGACAGTGAATAACTACACTTTTAAAGGCTTTATGTCACATGCAAATGACTATCCTTGTGCTTACCTCAACGCTGCCTCAGCAATTGGAATCAAAAAGCAAGATGTAGATGTATTCCTAAAAAGACTCGACAAATGTTTGAAGACTTTTGGAAAAGAAGCAAAGAAAGAAAAAAGTGTAAATGAAATAAGTAATTCTAATACAGGCACAGAACAACTTGAAGACTAGAAGATACAGATTTAGTAACACAGGAAGATATGCTTTTGTTTGAAATATGTCAGGTTTGTATTGGTTTAGCATTGTGAATCTGCAGTGCAGAAAATTTATTCCTGATCTGAAAACAACGACGAAAGTTGGGTGAAAGTCAGCTTTAAAGAAAGTAGGTGAGATTCTCTCCAAGGCAGAGGGCCAGACACAAAGTTTTTTTTTTCAGCATATAAATGTTGTAATATCTGCCAAAGTAAAGCTTTACATTCGTAAAGACCTTGAGCTGGCCTTTCAGTCTGTGGGTGACTGGATCAGTGTTCAGCAAATCACAGAATGCTTATTCACATGTTTTTGATTAACAAGATTTTTTGTGGCAGTGATTGAATTCCTTCCCCAGGTATAGACCATCCAGCAAGAAATGTTTTGCTGCTCTCAAAATCTCTCTTGTTTCTCATCAGCATACTTGCCACTTTTCATTTCCTGTTGAAGATTTGTGTAAGTGTTGGGATAGCCCTTACTAAATACAATGTTAAAACTGCATTAGGAAGTGATACAGTTGGAATAGTAGTGTTTTTCAAGTATGCTCACCTCTTAAGAACTGTCTAGAACAAAGCAGCCCTCAGTGGCAAAGAAAAACCTAGAATACCTCATATCTTCTCAGTACTCAGCTCTTGAAAACATTTGCATAGTTCAGCAAACCAAAGGAATTTTGATAATGAAAACAAACACTTGTGGAGCGGAGAGATACAGTTGTCTCTTTTATTCTTTTTTTTTTCTTTTGTTTTATTTTCTGTTTTCCATTTCATCTTTTCTTTGATAGGGCGATCAGATCAGAGACCCACTGAAAAGGAGGAATGCCTTGTGGGATTAATGCAGAGGTTTCAAGAGCCAGTGGGACCTGAGAGTATTTTGGCATTTTTAGTCCGTTGTTGTTAAAATGTATAGACTTCCATTTCTGAAGTGTCTCTTGCCATTTTCACTGTTGCTTCTGTGGCTTGTATGCAGTTGCCGATTTGAATTCTTCAAGCAAACAATAGATTCAGAGACTGTTCCTTAAACAAAGGTTCTGTATCACTGGAGTGACAGTGCTCTAAGTTGCAAAACTTTTAGTTATTCTTAAATGCAATTACTACATGGTATGTAGTTTTTATGTCATCTACTGCTCAAAGCGAGTTTAATGTTCAACGGAATTTTCTTTGTCTGTAGGACAGTGGTACTTGGGACACCACAATTAATGAGTTCTAAATGTCAGGAAATATTCTAGCCACTTTGGTGGGGTCCGAGACGTGTCCTGCAGAGCCCTCTTTAAATTGCTTAATCAAAGCAGTGGTGCTTTGGAAAGCATTGTTGTCTCTCCAGTGTGTTCAAATGCATTGATACAAGAGGTGATGTTAATGTGCAGGAGTTAATAATATGCTAATCATCATGGAGCTGTTCTCACGTAGTGAGGTCCGTTGTATCTTAAGTTTAAATTGAACTGCTGCTTCTACGTTGTTATTGCTCCAGTCAGAGGTGAGATGGATTACAGCTTGTGTAGGAATGGCTCCCTGGACTGCAGTCACGGTTGTTATGTGCTGTACAAACACATCCTAGGAGAAATGTAACTTGGCCACTGAGTCCTTATGGCTCCAAGAAGGTTTAAATTTTTTTTTTTTTCTTTCTCTTTTTTTCACCTCCCCTCACTCTCCTTTTTTAACTGGGAGCATGCTATACCTCAGTTTTTCCTGTCAGTAAAGCATTTCCACAACCCTCGGAGCCACAACTGTGCAGCTCACTGCCTCAGTATTCAGTATATTGGAGCAGGCAGGGAAAAAAACCACAAGGCCTTAGTGATACCTTTCTTCCTGGTTTTTTTTTTGTTTTGGTTTGGTTTTTTTTTATATTGCAGTTCTGTGCCTGAATGAGTATAAATGATTGATTTACATGACTAGTCACAGAATGCAAACGTTAGAACTATTGTTATGAGAGTTTAGGGAGGTGCATGGTAGCAACTGAAATAAGCATTTGATGAATAATATCCTGAAACTGAATAAAGAAAACAGCATTTGCCTTCTCTGAGAGGAAGAAACCTCTGCCTTTTATGTTCTCATAATAAATTGTCTGCTGCAAATAATTCACTCACTTCTACTGTAGACTGACCTGCTTTCTCAGGTGGTGTTTTTCCTGTCTTTGAAATATTTCTCTTCTAAAATCAAAGCTGAAAATTATATAAACAAGTATCCAGGGAAATAATTAAGTGGCTTATTTTGATTTCAACCTTTTAAGAATTTTTTAATTTAAAAAACAATTTAAGATGATGGCTTTAATTGAAAAAAAAAAATCGGCTGTCATTAGAATTCTTCACAAATCTTAGTGATGTCACCTGAACTCAAGATATTCAAAATATTTTGAGAAATGTACCCCACCATGATGTATAAACTCTCAAATTAAATATTCGTGTTATATTACTTTGGTAAGCTGTTGTACCAGTTCGCAGTTTTGTTTACTTGCTTTGTCCCTATAAATGTCTTCAGTTTTAATATTTACTTTTTAGAGACAGAAGCATTAGATAATGTCACTGTAAATATAATTAAATTTTAAGTAATTCAAATGGTAATATACTTTTAAGTAATTAGAGAAGACTTGGTTATTTATGGCATATTTGAAACAGGAGATTCAGTAGATGATAAAAAGTATTTTTCAAGGAAAAGTATAAATCACTTATTCTCTATTCACTTATATCTGTAATAAAGTAGTGAAATAATATCAGAACATACACCCATGAGCAGAGTTTTCATTTCCTTTGTGTAACAGGTGTGGGGAGATTTCATGGCTACAGCAGGTCTGACCCACTAAAAGTAATACTGTGAAAGATGGTAATAGTGTGGGCATAGGTTTGTCAAACTGTGAAGAGTAAAGCAAAGATATTGATATATATTTGCCTTGTACAGTGAAGTAAGAAGCATCTTAATTAACTGTGCCACCCTGTTCCTAACCTCTATGTAGGCACATGTCACTAGCAGATCTCAAAAATCTGTAAGAGCTACCATGATGTCTCCAGCATCCACATTGCTGGTGGGAGACCTAGGAAGGTTGCCTGGGCTTCAGAACATACTTGGGTTCATACAGCAAGAACCCTTAGCAGAAACACCAAGAACAGACGCCCATTTAGTAAGGCAGTGTCACAGCTACTGTTCATGCAGCTGCCTATCTCTGTCATCTGCTGGGGCACAGCATGTGTTTACCAGCTGTGAAACAGGCACTTGAAACATTCCAGAAGAGCTGAGGTTTCAGAAGGAGCAGTTTAAGAGGTTACTGCTCTTGCTGCCTAGTCTGCTGCTCCGAGTTACTGCCCTGCAGCAGAGGGAGCAAAGTGATCCATCTGCTTGGCGGCTACTGCAGTTCATACAGGGTATTAACATATACTGAAACTGGGGCGTTTGAGCATTCGAAGGATGAGAAGCAGTGGCTGTAGAGCCTGCATATTTCCCATTTTCCTTCTGCAGAACATATATTCTGCAGATAACTTGCTTCCTGAAGACAGTAACCTTTGGCAACAGGGCAGGGTGCACGAGTAGGCAGAGACCCCTCAAATCACCGCCGTCTGAATCGCCGAAGTGACTTTCCTCCCTTATGGTGCCTGTAACTGTTCTGTGAGATGCTTTTCTTTCCCTCTGATGTTGCATCTTATGCTATCTGGATCTATATAGGTGGAAGAAATGAAGGAACAGATGGATGAGTCTTATAAACACGGCACTGGGATAATGTAGTGTAAGCAAACTGAGGCTGAATGACCCATCTCACCGGCCTACTCTTCGTTTACTTCTTTTGTAGCATCTGAGATCATGAACAAAACGAAGGACTGTTTGAGCAATAATACGGCCTATTCACGCTTTGTTCATAACGATTGCCCAAGATACAAAGCAAATAAAATCTACCAGATGCAGCAAATTCTCTTGAGCCTAAGAAAGCAAAATTGTAATGTTGCAAATGTAAATGCTGGCATTGCAGCTTAATACACATATAAACTGAGCAATCTATATTGTGCGATCATCATTTTTTAAAAAAGGCTAGAGCCCAGAGACTAGCGAATATTCTCATCTGCAGTGTATCAGCAGTTCTCAGTCTTCAGCTGCTGTATAGATAATAATTCTAATTGAAGAATCATTACATGAATCCATATGTGAATGATAGATGGGCTATAGCCTTTTGTTCGTGATGCTTTAAAAACCGAGTTGCTGTTTTCACTTTTATAAGAGGTGATTAGATTGCCTTTTTTTCCTTTTTTTAATGCAACATTTTAATCAACCTGGCCTGACAGGATTTGGAATCTGAAGGAAAAACAATTTCTGTAGCTGACAGTTTTTTTAAACAATAGCTATTTAAAGGCTTGAATTGGTTACAAAGTGATTCCAGAGAGAGAACCTTTGTTCAAATGTTTTTAATTCTGAAACCAGTGCTTGAAAAATTGTGCTCTATGTGCTCTGTAATAATTGTTTTTCATGTATTATATTTTTTTCCCTCAAAGATAACAGCATACACTTTAGTGCAGTTTAATAATTCTTTTTAAAAATTGTAGTTAAAAAGGCATTTGCTCTGTCACTCATCAAGCATCTGTCATATCAAAGAACTAGTAATATATTTATCTTGATGGATAAGCTTCAGTGTTCTGGACCAAGCTCAGTGTAACTGGACCAAGCTTTCAATACTGCTTTGGGGATCCTAAAGTCAAGTTCATGATCTAATTAAGATTGGTGTGATAATTATATCTGCTGCTGAACAGGAGCCTTTCATCATACCGCATTTCAACTAAATTCTTTAGTGTGGCGTCAAAGACAATCCAGTTCAGAAGCTGAATTGCTTTCTAAAAATTTGATTTGCCTTTAGATCCTGGATTCAAATGTAGGCTGAGTCAGCTGTAGCAAAATTATAACTGCTTTATTTTAACCTAATGTGAATAGAATGAATATGGTGGTTTCAGCTGGGTGCTACCTTTCATGTTACATGTTCTCAAAGAGCTGCAAACATTAGGCTCCCATCTTACACCTACTGCTGGCTTGGGGGAGTTGGTCTTGTGCAAAATGAACAACAGCAGCAGAGGTGTGTATGTTATTAGTCTCTCTCTAGGCATCCCAAGTAGGAACACACCGCTGCACTGGGAATTCGAGAGGAATGCGTTGTGTCTGTACTGATCTGTGCTCTCCAAAAGCTGTTTCTCTGGCACATTTCTTCTGACTGAAGGGTGTCAGAGGAGCACGTGGCCAAAATACAGGGAAAAGGAACAAGGTCACCAACATTCTGGAAGGTTTCTTGATTGGTTGTGTGTGTTTGGCTTTTGCTGTGTATAAAGGTCATACTGCTTGAAAAAAATGTTTGCAGCCATTCTCATCCCTGAACCTGCAATGTTTCCGAACTGTATTTGGTGCAGTGAGCCCTCTGTGACGGGTCACTATAATGCAGGGGCAGGGTCCGGCTGCAGGAGCAGAACCGGGTGCCCAAGCAGGGCAAAGTGCTTTGGTTTGATACTGGACTGCCAAGCAGATGTGACAAGTAGAACTAGTTTGCAGACACAGATAGTGTTGAGCAGTTGATCCTGTAACTTACCTTTCTGGAGTCTGAGGCACTGCACATGGAAAGTGTGTTTAGTTTGGTCTGTAATATTTTAAATGAGGAATGTTGCTATTGAGGGCAGAGAATCTGCCAAACGTAACTAAAGAAAAGCATATTTTTAAAAAATTCTGCAACATACTGTATAAACTCTTGATTAAATATGAGTTCTCTTACTGTTCTCATTGCTTTCTTCTGGATCCCTCTGCAGATCCTGGCTTCAGATTTTACACAGCATCTAGTTCAGTAGTGGTATAGAAATTGCAAATGGCTTAGTGAGTGGAGGGTCTTGGGATACAGTTCAAGGTACATTTTTAGTGGAAGATGAGTAAAGTGTCTGGAAGTTTATAAAAATAGAAACAGCCTGGGATGCTTGCTGTGCAGCTGAGGAGGCAGCGAGTCCAGCAGGACCTGAGGATGCACAGCGAAGTCTTGATCTGCTGCACAGTGCAAGCACCAGAGAATGCCATCAAAATAAGCTCTCGTTCCATCACAATTGTAGCTGCCCTCTCATAGTATTAATTTGTAGTAGTCTGTTCTCTCCTCACCCCACTGAGTGTTTTTGGGTGGTGGTGTTTTGGTTTTTTTTTTAGCGGACTCTGCCATACTAGTGCATCAGAAAGGGGCTGGGGAGGGGAAGGACGCCTACCAGTGTGTTGCCATCCCCACCGATGCAGAACTTGATATGCAAGGAGTCTGCTGGAGCACACAAAGGCAGCAGGTGCGAGTGCACATGCCGCTAGCTTTTTTTTGTTGAAGAGTTTATAATCGGTAAATGGATTTGAATATAAAACTGTTTTTTAATAATGATATAACTGATGCTGTTAAAACTCAAGCTCATATTCCATGCAGATGGCACAAACTGTCATGGTCTGGTTTTCTCTTTGGTTTTGTTTCTAAAAATTTCAGCTGAATGTTTTGTCTGTGTCAGGGCAGCACTTCAGGTTTTGGAAAAGATGCACACCATGCCAGTCTTCTAGCAGTAGGTGGCCTGGTTGGGCCCCACACAGTTCCTCTCCCCTCTCTGAAGGCATGCTTAGGAAATTCAGCCCCATTAGCTCCAAGGCCTTTGGAAGGCAAGTGTTTCTCAGTGACTCTGTGTTCAGAAAGAATCTGTTGTGGCTGCTGGAGGTCTTCGTAGGCTACATAGACTCTTCACAGTGCCCTGTGGTGGCTTCATGCAGAGAGTTCTGGATCCATGTGCTCTTTTACAGGTAAATAGTTTTTGTTCTCTTTTTTCGCACCTTCAAATGGGCAAGACAAACGCTTCTTTATTGCTTGTACACCCTTACCAGCATTAAAAGTTGTGGCGACTGCAGCACTACTGCTGCCCTCAGCAAGGCTGTAAGGTACGTGTGGACTTGCCGATGGAGCGAAGCGGGGCTAAGGGCGTTTCAGCTCCAGGGACAAGGTACTTTGTGCTCCCAAGGATGACACACCATGGCACTGCCCCGCGAGGCCGTGGCCTTTCTGGAAGTGTGAGCTGGGCAGCAGTGAAGCGTGCCGCTGGCCCTGGGTTATTTGGTCTGCTGGTCCAGGAGGGAGTTGTGTTTTCGCTTTTCCAGGTGTGGCAGCTTTGCAGTGGGCTCAGGAAGGGGCAATAACAACGTATTTTTGCCATGGAAGCAAGTAGCTGTGACTCACGAGGCTCCTGGGGCACCACTTGGCAAAGTTAAAAGATGCTCTTTTCATTTAGTCGCTATATAACTGCATTTCCGAGTCTCCTTGTTTACTTTGTTCTTGCATAAGCCCCTCTTCCTGCATTTCCAGGCCCTAATTTCCCCATACGTTGCACTTTCCGTAGACTTTTACATTTGTGCAAGTGATGGTAAAACTCAGCTCTTTCGATGTGATAGCATTTAGCATATATGCTCCATTTACTTGGCACAAGCGTAGAAGGCCATAGCAGGGGCAAGGCAACGGGGAATCAAGCCAGTTGTTTACATCTTCCTCTAACGGGCTGGTAGGTCAAACATCCCTCTCCTTGTCCACAATTCTTTGCCATTAACAGCTGTTAGTGAGTGTTAGCGCATCATATTTTTTCCCCTCGAGGCTGAGCACATTATCTCTACAACACTCCAGCACCTTGCTGGGAACATGCCACAATTCTGTTTTCAGAGTGTTTTGTTAATGCTAGTGACCTTGGTGGTGTGACCACAACACCTGCTTTACCTGATAAGATCATTAATTTTTTTTCTCTGCAGCCTTTGTGTTGAGCGTAAGCAAATCTTCATTTGTACCTGGAAAATGGTGCCCGAACATCAGCTTACTGGAGCACTGACCTGTATCTCCCAGTATTTTTTAAGGCATTAAATAGGCAATTAGAAGAAATCACTTCAATAAAAGCAGAACGAACACAAGCCTCTCGTTAGCTGCAATGGAGCAAGACGGTATTGGAGTCAATCGCACAGCTTTTCAGCTGTCACTCTGCTGCAGCAGCAGCTGTCTGTCAGCCGAGGTGACAGCAGAGAGCTGATCTATACTCTTCGCTGAGCTACAGAGATAAGCTGCACACGCACAATGAATGTGTTCGCAAAATAAACACATTGTGAAGAGCAGGATATTTTTCTAGTGATAAATCTTCTCGCCCTTCTAACAGTTCCTCCTTTTTCCTCCTCTCTTAGTTTCCCAGGTCGCTGTCACCCCCCACCTTTTTTCTTGCAATGGCTATGTGTTTTCCTTCCGCCTTTTCCCCTCTGGGCTTGTTCTCCTGCGTTCCGCTGCTTTGTACTTCTGCGGCTGCACCCGCGTTGTGCATCCCACCCGCAGTTGAGGTGTGCCCGTCCGCGGAGCAGGCACAGGCGGTGCCGCCCCCGGGGCCAGCCTGGCCACGGCTGGCAGTGCCACCGTGACAGCTGCTGTCCATAAAGTGCTGACTGGAATTGCCCCCAAAAAGGTTTAAATGGATCTGAAACTCGGAGTGGAACAGAGGAGCTGTAACTCCAGAGCTTCTGAAGGGGCTGGTCCTGCTTCAAGCCTTACCCCAGTCTTTTGCGCAGGCAGGACTCCAGGGTTTTTGTATTTGCTTTTTCTTCTTATTTATCAGGCATGAGTTTATTAAATGATAAGGTGGCTTCAACTTTCCCCTCCCCACTGTTTGCTCCAGTTTTGTTGTTCCTCCACAGCAGTGCTGACATTATTTGACACGCGTGGGCCAGTCCTGCAGCTCTTCTCTCTCTTCCTCGTCCCCGTGCTGGATGTAGAGCAACAGATTTCCTTGGCAGAAATCCTGTGCTATAGGTCTTGCTGTGTGGCCCCATGCACTAGTATATACTGGTCGTATGTCCTGCGTGACGGGGCTGTTCAGGCTGCTCTGATCTCTGGTCATGCTGGGGTTGAGGTTGCTTCTGTTTTTCTGCCTTACTCTACAGTAACAGGCATTTGTATTTAGGAGTCTGTGAGTCTTGGGTGACCTAATTTCCTCAGTAAAATATAGCAGTGTAAGCGTTTTGTCATGAAAGTGCAGGGGATGACAGTGGCTCAGAAGATTGATCGTGTCACTGGTCCAGACTAAGAGCACATACATCATGAGGGACTTTCTTCAAGGCCTTCCAAAAAGACCAGTAGAAACTAGCAAATGGCATAAAAAGGGGAAAAACTGATCCTGGATAAACCTTTACACATACAAAAAACTCCTAAATGTTTTCATTTAAAAATTCAGTTTCATTCTTTATTTTATGATCTTGGTTGTACAACACTTATGTATATTTTTTTAGTTTTGCCTGAGGTCTACAAAGCTTGAAATGGAAAGCATGTACTTCTCCATCACTCTGTGAGATGGAGCTAAGTATCCTTCCCATTTTATAGGTAACGAGGTAAAGACAGCAGGATCGCCTCTGAGTGCCGATTGCCTTTGGCCTGGCTGTGCTGGTGGATGCTGTTTGTGCCCTTTGGTTCCACCTCAGAGAGCCCAAGACAGGTAGCTCAGGACACATGCTGTCTCCCTCTTTAAGGTACTGCTTACTTCAACCCTTCCTTTTTTAGCTGTTTTCTACTTAAACAAAGATAAATACATTTTTGCCTCAATACTTATGCTATAGGATTCACAAGACCTAATACCACATTATGGCATGTACGGGGGTAAAATCGGCAGCTCCCATTTTCCAGGCTGGTGGCTTCGACTAGCCGACTCCTTTGATAATTTCAAAGGGCCTGAGATAAAAGGAGCTTAGAAAATACAAAGACCTCTGATTTCCTTGCAGGGGTACAGTGAAGGAGCAGGGAAGTGACACTGAGCTATCACTGGTTTTATAACTCTCAGTTCACTGAAGATGCACGGCCAGAAAACACCAGCTTTCAGGCCTGTCAACAGATATTTTTCTTCAGTATTTGAAGTACCTCAGCAATGACAATTATGTAGGCTCTTGCACGCTGCCAATCCTACCTTTGAAGTCTATGGTTTGAGGGAAGTTTAATACAGCTTGCTTAAAGTTAAGCAAAAAGCTTATCCACATGCAATGGAAGTCTGGTCATATTATACTTTTTTTTTTTTCAGCTGTTACTTGCAGCTTTCCAGAAAACAATGTGTTTAAAGTAAGGTTTTGACAGCTAAAATTTCAACACTATCAGTTAGTTGGTAACATTATTTTTCTTTCCAGTTATTATCTCAGAGTAGATTTTTCTCTTCAAAGTTTAAGAGACAGAGAGTGCAGAGTAGCAGCATATACTGCATCTGTGCACAGAGATTTGGTTTTCCAATGTGGTTATAATTTCTGTTCAAACTTGGTGCATTGCTCAGCTCTGCTTTCAATTTTACTGCAAAGTCTCAACAAAATAAATAGAAGGCATAAAAAAAAGACCTAAAATTAAAGGCAAAAATTTTTTAATGGTCGTTTCTAAGACGTATTTTAAAAAAAAAAATTCCAAAGAATTTAATTTAAACTATTTTCTTAGTAAAAAGTAGGTTCCGTAAATCCTGATCTCCTAAGCCATGCTTAATCCACACCTATACAAAATTTCCCTTATGATTTCACATTTTAGACGAATGCTTTGTGTACACAAATACCTTTCCAAGGTTTTTGTGGAACCTTGGTATTTTTAATAGTCGATAGAAATGAGAGCTGCATCCAGAAATGTCCGACATTAAGGAATTAATTGGCGCGCGTGCAGCAGACGGAGCCGTAAGCTGTGCCCTCCGTGCCTCGGGCCCAGCGGTGTCTGTCCGAGGGCTGGGACATCGGGAGGTCACCGATCGCTGCCACACGGGCCGGGCACAGGCAGGTCCCAGCAGAATTATTTGCTCTTGCCTCTGCCCTTTATTTAACCGGTTGTTAAACGCGAGGAAGATAAAACACCTTTGAACAAATCCAATTATACGTTGATAGGCCTTGCAGGAGCGGGGCCTGATCCTACGGGCTGTGGACAACCAGCGGATGAATTTGGAGAAAGCTGGGGCTGGCACTGGCGCTTGGCACCGGCACTTGGCACCAGCCGGGGCAACGACCGCAGCTCCGGGTGGACATAAAGTCTCTTCACGTAGGCTTTTCCCACTAATGTTTAACCTGTCTGAACTGCAGACCAGTCTGTTTGCTGTGAGCGGAGGTTTCTAGCTAGCAGCCTAGCAAGAAAAGAAAAAAGCAAACAAACAAGAAAAAGGCAATTAAAATAAAATGGATGCAGGGAATAAACAAATTAATGCATTTAAATTGGAGGCTCACTAGGGCAGCAGCTGTATTGCTCCATGTCCAAGTTACACGTGCCATTACAGAAACTCCTTCTTTGTTGGTGACCATTCAGTGACCATTCCTATATGAATGACAAGTGCTAACTAAAAGCCCTCAGAACAATACAAGAAGTCATAGTTTATTTCAAACAGCTCCCAAGAGCGCTGATGCCATGATGGATGGCGCCTTACTCGAAACCTCCTTTCCCGAAAAGCACAAGACTGCCAATATTTGTAAGCTGTACTCATACGGGTCAGCAAATATAATAGGCAAATATGCAGAGCAAAATACATTTTGATTTATTAGACTGGCTTTGGAGAGAAAGCACCGAGTTCTTTATTACAGATATTTATCTTGTAGTCTTTTCCACCCTGCTGCTTGTTAGAGTGTGTGGAGATTTTTGCGTGTATTTTTAAATACTAGTATATGTGAGAGACACGGGAAAGGCGCTTCAGTGGATTTTCTCTTATTTTGATTGAAATGAGGTCAGAAATACTGGCCTAATCATATCTTGTTACACTCAAATGTATGTATTTTCCAAGTACTTAGTGCATTAGGGAGAATGAACCTAAAGTATGTCACAAGAAGCGCGACTAAGAATCCCATCTTCTTTTTTGTCCATTACAAAAACAAACATCATAGTAGCAATGGCTTTTCTCTTTTATCTGCATAAGCATACTTGGGAATATGCCAGAGTTTTCCCATCTGAAATGGTCACCAACAGGTGGTGCTAACTATTTCCAAACTCAATACAAGTTCTTCCCTTTCGATCCTCAAGCAAATACATTGCTGCCTCATCTTCCTGGCAGATCTGCCTCAAAGCCTATTCTTGATAAATACGCAATTCCCAACAGAGTAATCTCATCTTTTTATATTCCTTCTTTGCTGCTATGACCTTTAGTTTCTCTTGCATGCTAGTCTTTGGGTTTTCCCCATGCTCGGGTTGGTTGCAGCCAGCTGTCAAGCAGGAACTTCTGGGAACATGATTCCTGCGCCCAGAGCTTTGGCTGCACTCCTGAAGAGCTTACCTTTGTCTTTGTTCAGAGTTCTTTGATCTTGACTGTATTTTTCCATTCTTTCTGGAAATAGGTCTTAATGTTGCTCCAAAACAAATAAATCATTTTCACTCAAACTCATCTTTCATCCAACATTTTCAAAATTCTGCTTTTGAAAGCAAAAGGGAAAATGTAAAGAAAGGAAAAGGTCATATAAATATAGAGCAAAGTCAGTCGAATGGTGTAGAATAACTGGTGACTTCAGTCTTTTATCTTCAGCAAGGATATTCTTTTAGCTCGTTGATTCAGAATTCAAACTGATAGGTGTTTTCTGTTTTCAGTGGCCGTCTGGTTCAAAGCAATAGCCCGTTACTGCAGCTTGCAGATACTGTAGTGCTAATTCTCCTGATACAAGTCATGACGTTAGATTTGCATCAGTGGGGAGAACCAGGCTCATCGCTATTCAGCTGTCAGCGCTGCAGATTACGTTGTCCTGAGCCCTGTGCAGGAGCTGAGAAGTGCCAGTGAGAGCTGGACCAGAGAGGGACAGCAGGAGCCAAACCTCCCCACCGGAGATCAACATGCCCCCTTTCCCAGCTGTGATACTCAGGGTACGCGTTTGCATTTGTAATGGCTTTGTTAAGCCTTTTTTCCCCAGTGCTGTGGGTAAGAAGCAATAGACGTAGCACTGAGGATAACGGGGGTACTTCTGGGTCGTGCCTGCCAGCCTGGCTCTGGCGTGGGGCCCACCATGTAGAGGAGCAAAGCTGCCATCTGCAGCACCCCTGCAGCACAGCATGGCCAGCCCACGTCCCTCAGCTCCATCTTGATTCCTGCTAGAGGGTATGTCTAGGCCAGGACACTTTTGGTAAGAGATTGCCTCCACAGAGGTCAATTTCCTAACAGTCAGAAACAGTAAAAATACATGGGGACCTTGAAGTGCAATGCTGAACTCCCTAACCCCTTTGAAAGGCATCCACAGCCCCCAGAGGGTTTATAAAGAAGCTGCCAGAAGGCTTTTTGACCTAAAAGCTTAGGAACTCTGGGCCCTATGATCCGTCTGAAGGACCAGATTGCCTCACTGGGAGGTGTGGACTGCAACGGGATCTCCCTGGCCAGCCCCGCACTGGGGCACCTGCACCACTCGCTCAAAGAGCGGTGGCATCCCTGGAGCACTGTCCCCTCTGTCCTGAGTCATCTGGCCACAGGTCACCAACCTGTTTGTTCCTCCTGCTCAGTTTAATGAACGTTGAGGGGATTTTTTTTTTCCCCCTCCTTGGCACACCCAGAAGGATGAAACACATCCTTTCTCTTCCTCCAGAGGAGACTCTCAGCCTCAGGGTAAGACCCTCCCCTCGAGGCTTAGAGAATTGCCTGGGGCAAAACCAAGAATAGATTTGTCACTTCCTTGGTGGATGGTGATCAGAAAGCTGTGGACGGAAGGTGGAAGGTGGTGCTTAAAATGAGGTTTTAAAAGTAGTGGCTGGAGCTGCATTTCACGAGGGCTTTGATCCTGTGGTATGCTAAGGTGCTCTAAGAAAACACAGTGGCTCAAGGCTTTCATGGGAACAGAGGCGAAGAAATGTCTAGCTTCTGCATCTCCTTTGAATTTAAGTACCCCTAGTCTGGAGCCTTAAGTCTTGGGCGGTGTTGGGATGGGCACCTTTTGAACTCGGTACCACCAGGGAGGCGGCCACCTCGCTACTCAAAACCGTGTTCTGTAGGTGATGCCCAAATTCTCAAGCTGCGCAGCCTGCTTGACTTCAGACATGGTTGTTTTTCTCTGCAAGGTCAAGGCACACGAAGGGATGTCTCAACCATTTAATCTAGCACCTCCACATCAGATTTTCCTTTTTTTTTTTTTTTAACCTCCAGCCTACCCTCAGTTAGTTGTTGTTACTGATCCATCCTCCTGCCTCTGGGAGCGAAGAGCCTTGTGCCCTCCCTCATGTGGTCTTCAAGGTCCGTCTGATACTTTGCTGAGGTTTCAGTGTTCTGCACCTGGACCTTGGACAGAAAGCTATTAGCTTACTTTCCCAGCATGTCTTTTTTTTCTTTAACTGAAAGGTACAACTCCTAAACTGCAGCTTCTAATGTGTTTGCATTGCTGTAGATAAGATCTGGCTGACCCTGTAAGAGATTTTACAATAAAAGAAATAGTTTTGTTGCATCAATATGATTTATGAGCATTGAAATGTAGACAAGGATCCTAGCAAGGGAAATAGAAATCTGATATGAGGAAAAGAGATGCTGTTTGGGTACACAACTTGGAAACACTGAGGTCGTTGTTACAGCTCCGGAGAAACCAGATCAGGTTAACCATGTGATCCAAAACACAGTGGAGTGTCCACATTAATTTTAAAGACCTTAGTAAATCAGCAAGTGTCTTGAAAGGTGAAGCAGATCACCTGAGCTCGAATACTCATCTTTGTCTCCAGTAGGTTTTATTCTGATCTGGCTGTGTTGTAGAAGTTGGTGAAGCAACCATCTTTCACTTAGTATCATCACCAGACGCAGTGTATGACATATATAAATTCACTGAAGAAACTGAATCATCTGGGAAGAGGAACTTTTCTGATGCTTCATATAGACGCAAGGGAAGAGAAAAACACAGAACTGAGCAGGAAGTCAGACCTACCCTAAATAAGCGTGACCCTGAGAAAAAGCCCCAAGAAGCAGCTTTGGAAACACGCTGTCTGGAAAAGGCTTGGTAGAAGCACAGAAACCGTCTTTGTTTGCTTAATCCCTCCAATGCCCGAAGGAACAGGGCTCAGAAATTTTGTAAGAAACAGCATTGCATCAATTTCTCCTAAGCAGAATAACTTGGAAGGCCTCCACGTTTTTGGCCTGAAAGCGTCTTGGATTTGCTGGTTTGCAGCTGCTTTAGGATTAGGTTTTTTAACATTTTATAACTGCATCCTTTTTTTCCCAGTTTATTCCATTTTATCAAGCTCGTGTAGGGCTGGTACACATCATCACTCCTCTGCCAGCTAGTAACAGATTTGAAGCTTTGCAGGTTGCTGTCCTGGTGAGCAAAAAACCTGTGCTGCAGGAGTACATTTTTAAAAAAATTTATTTGCTTTACCTGCAGACTCTGTGTGTGTAGATACAAACAGAAAACACATTCAAGAAAATACCTTGTTGAACTATGTGCAGTCAGCAGCACCACGTGGTTCCTGCCACACAGGCTCCACTTTGGTTCTTTGTAAATCACTGGCACGTACTGACCACTATGTGTTCAGTCGCTTATTTAACCTTGACAGAGCCCGAAGAGAACAAAGGTTAAAAGAGAGATGTGCAAAAGATTACTTAGTACCATTAAATTTCACATCTTTTCTACTAATAGATAAGATGATTTCCTCCTAATGTATTTTTGACTCAGTTGTAGGCTATGGCAGCAAAAAAATACATTTTTATGTCTTTCTGCTGTTTCCTAGTTTGGATGCTTTCTTTTATTCAGTTTTATTTCTTTGCTTTGTATTAGAAGGTTCCAACATTTTCCCTTGTTGTTGCTGTTTCTCAGTGTTCTTAATAAAAACTCCAGCAATAAAAGAGAAATTCACGCTGAATTCAGCTGGGATTTTATCATATATTTTTCATGCATTCCCTAATTCCCAAGTTGGAAGTCCACGAATAGGAAATCACGATTTAAGCCAAGAAGAAAGTACAGCTGATGGTACCTCCCAACGTTTACTCACATCATTAGCCAAATGGGAATAATACTTGGAATTAGCTGAAAAGGTGCTTATTTTCTCAGCTTCCTGCAAAAATCCGTAGATATACTCTATTACTTTACTGTGCAGCCCGGTTGGCCATGAGTGGGCTACAGATGTTTAGTCCTTTGAAAGGCTGTCACAGTTCTCGCCTCCCTTGAGCAAGGCTGGAGCATTTTGGCCCGATGTCCGGGAGCGCCCTTGGCCGGGGCAGGTCCCGCGCCTGCTGCGGGGTGGGGGGCTTGTCCCCAGGGGCGCGGGTGGGCGCCGCAGCCGCACGCAGCGAGGGCTCACCCTCGGAGCAGAGCCCCGGCTGGTGCGCGCACGGGAAGGAGGACGTGGTCGGCTGCTTTTCTCATCAGCAAGCCTCTGTCTTGCGCTTAACGGCCTTCAGCTAATCAACCCAGCAGTCCCAAGGAGTAAAACGCAGATATAACTCTCCCGTAGCAGGTTGGGGATCTGTGGGCAGGGTTCAGCCACGATGCTAACATCCCATTCAAGCTGAAATGTCACGTTATTTACTTACTAAAACAATGCTCTTATTACAAAGACATGTTAGGAGTGGAAATATGACAGCATCTATTTTAGGTTGTCATTGATCTTTAATTTGCTGTGACCTGAAGGTTTTCTATGTAGTCAGGACTTTTTGGCCGAAATATATGACTGCAGGGAAATGAGTAAATGAGTGCCAGAGATGTTCTTTTTTTCCTATGAAAAGACTGAAATTGCTTTGTGTAAATGTGTGGAAAATGCTGATATTTTGTTTCTATAAATACTTCGCCTCCTGCGTGCTGTATTTCATTTGTGCTGTTTCCTAGGAGTATTTGGCTTCTTATCACTTTTACGCAGGGTGCTGAATACAAATGAGCTATGGCTTACCCAGCAACCAAGCTGTGGAGCATTTGTGACTGTCGTGCATTTCCCGAGCAAGAGTAACTACTGAATGAAGCAGATTACCCTGTAGCCTTGCAAAACACCGAAGATTATAAAACATGCATTTAGTGGATAAATACACAGAGGAAAATGCACAGACGCTCTGTGTTTCTATATATACAGACATGCGTGTATATGAATATATCTGGGTGATGTGAAAAACAAAACAAAACCAAAAAACCACACCACCACCCTGAAATAATCCATCATTTTTAATGAGAGTTTAAATATAGGGAAGGTAAAAAAATTTAAAGTTGCATTTCTTCTTCTCAGTGAGATCGCCTACAACCAGGCCCCTTGTTTACGGCATCTAGAAACAAGGCTCCATTACCACAGACTCATGTGATCACAGGATGATTCAGGTTGGAAGAAACCTGAGGAGGTCACTAGTCCAACCTCTGCTCAGAGCAGGCTCGGCTCTGAGGTCAGACCAAGTTTCTTGGGGCTTGATGCAGTTGTCCCTTGGAACCCTCAAGGATGGAGACTGCAGATCTCCTCAGGGAAGCTGTCCCACTGTCTCATTGTGCTCCTGGGGAAAACCTTTTCCTATATATCCAGCCAGAACCTCTCTTATTTTGCCGTCTGTTGTCTCTCCTTCTCCTACCATGCATCTCTGTGAGTGAGGACCCTGGCCTTGCCTCCTGGATGACCTCCCCATAGATTTTGGGAAGCTGCTGTTAGGTACCTCCAAAACCATCTCTTCTCCAGGCTGGACAAAACCATTTTCCTCAGCCTGTCCTCACAGAGAAGTGCTCCAGATCCCAGCCAGCCTGGATGACCTCTGCTGAACTCACCCCAGCTGAGCATCCTCTTTCTTGTGTTTGAGGAGTGCAAAACTGGACACAGGACTGGAGGCGTGGTCTCTCTATTGCTGAGTAAATGGGTTTAGTTACTCCCTTGGACCTCCTGGTCGTGCTTCTGTTAGTACAGCCCTGGTTGCTCTTGGCTGCTATTGCTGCTGGGCTCACAGCTGGCTCAAGCCCAGCTTGGCCCCAGTTGTGTCATTGCAGGGGACTCTTCCTTCCCAAGTGCAGGACATGGCATTTATCTTTGTTGAATTTCAGGAGATGCCTGCTGGCCCATTCTTCCAGCCTGCCCAGCTCCCTCTTGATGGCAAGAGCTGCCTTCCAGTGTACTGACTGGTCCCCCCAGTTTGGTGCCATCTGTGAACTTGATGAGAATGCACTCATGGTGTCGTTGATAAAAATGTTAAACTGGACAAGTCCCAGGGACCCAAGTTTGGCTGACTGGCTTGTGTTCCCCAGGTTGTGCTTTTGACCTTTTCCAAAGACAGATGCAAGAGTTGCTTTCCTCCAGTCCTGCTCTGCAAGACCTTTCAAAGGTGACAGTGACATTACAAGGGCAGCAGCCAGCACTGTGAGCAGCCTTGGATGCAGTCTGTCAGGTCCATGGACCTGCGGGCCAAGTTCTCTCGAGATCCCTGGCTTGATCCTCACCCGCAGCAGGTCATCTCCTCCAATCCTGCCTCTCAGCGCTGAGGCCTGGTGTGATGGTGGCAGCTGAGAAAATTCCATTTTTGTCAAGAACATTTAGGGTGAAAAGCCTGGACAGCTTTTAAAAAACTTTTTGAACAATGGCAGGAGGGTTTCCTGAATTAGCCATGGGCACAGCAGGGGTGGGAAAGTGCGCTTGGAGTTACGCACCTGAAGTCATCACCCAAGCCTGTTTTAGCTTTTGCTCACTCAAAGCCTGAGCAGGGATATTGTGTTGCCTTCAGAGGGAAATGGCAGTGTAAGTGCTGAGCTCCTCAGCCCTTCCCACGCGTGTGCCATTTCTTGAATTGCTAAAATACACACATGGGTATGCCTGACCTTGTCACACAGGAACATTCGTACTGTCTTAAATCAATTTAAATGAATCTCGCTCAACTGTTCGACATATGTAATATATATGGACTTGGCAATTTCATCCTTTGTTTGAATTAAACTTTAGTCTGTGATACGGTTTACCAAATTAGGCAAAATGATGTTTGATTATTGTAAGCTAGTAGTTTCCATATCATGATTTCCACCTCCTTCATAATTGCAGTTTTAAATCTGCCTTCTTTGCTGTCTGCCATACATAGTGATAAACTTTTCAGTGCACTGGATTAGGTTGTATGTTGCAGTAAAATATAAACATATTTTATAAATATAAACTACATTTAAACATACTGTAACATCATTAAACACAGACTGTACGTAGTGAAAATACTACTTACACCCTGTAGCACAGTGTTACCACACGTGGTTTTCATGGGTCTGGGATAAAAGAAAAATAAGGGATTCTCACATGGAAATGAGAATAAACAGCAATGGAGGAGCCTGCTCTCATCCCGATGCTCTCCACGTGGGCAGGACAAGTGTGAGGGCATCCAGCGATGAGCAGCCCACCTTCAGGCAGCTGCTTTATGAAGAAAGAGCTGGAAAAGGGACAGCAGGGACATCCACAAGTATTCCAGTGTGTAAATGCTGTGGTGGAAATGGTGCAGGACAGACTTAGGAGGGAGAGAAAGGAGCAGGCAGGGCTTGAGGAGGCCCCTTCCCCTTCAGTCAGCGCTGCCCCTTGGCGCTTCCAGCAGTATTTAGCGTGCCCGGGCTGCACAGGGGACCGAGACCGTGTAGCAACAAGGAGGAGACGAGAAAAATCTAACAAAGATGGCACCAAATGCTATGCTGCCAGTACGCGCAAGCTGCTCCGCAGCTCTTTGGGTGATCTTGGACTGTTCTGCCTGTCCTCTTTTCCGGACAAAATGGGGTTTGACTTTCCTGAAATTCAGAAAATATCACGGCACTTTCTAGCATGAATAAAGCTGTGTCAGATTAAGTCTGACTGGTGTTTAGAACCTGGTGTTTACAACTTCCAAGCTGAGCGATGTCTGTTGCACGACAGACAGTATCTTTAGCTTCATCTCAGGGGTGCAGAAGCCAATGCGGGGTCATTTTAAGAGAAATTAGGACTGCAGAGAACTGGTCCTTTTCTAAAACCCAGTGACTGCTTTTTCTGTAAGGACGCTGTACCCAGCAATCTTGGTTTGAATGGTGAGGTTTGAAGTAGTTCACTGCACATGAAATCAATAAGCGGAATTGGGGTGAAATGGTCAGGGAACTGCAGTTGATCAAATGGCATTAAACTTTATTAGCTGATTGCACAATTTGTCAGTAAACAGGTATATACAAGGCAAAATCTAGCCTTCTTTGTCTTAGTGGTCCCCTGCCATGATTCCTACAAAGACTGCTTTCCTTCGCCCACAGCCTCCTGTCTCTTTTCATGGATTACCTGGAATTATGGGTTATCTAAGGTTTTATTTTCAAGTGCCTGTGCTTTTGAGGGACTGCAGATTATCTGAGCTTTGGCCATAGATGCAAAAAAATACAGTAATTCTGCTTCATTGATTTCACAGGACATAATCCACCCACAAGTGGACCACTTTTTCTGTAGCTAATGCTACAGATATTCTGTCCTTAAGGATATAAAGGATAAATTTTACTTTCATTTGTAAGAGTAATTTAGAATTTTTTTCTGAGTTTAAGGTAGAAAAATAAAAATTAAAATTCCTTATTGACCTTGTAGGGGGGGTTAGGTGGCCAAATAGTATACCAAATTTCACATAGCAAAATAGTGAAATGCAGTCACCCTGCAAATATGAAAATCTCTTTTTCTCACAGATTTGTCATACTCTCTATGTGTTTTTTCTTTTGCCTTGTGTCCTAAAGAAATGAGACTTCTGTTTTTGCACTATCTGTTTGCATTCGTGTCTGTTTGCCAGAACTCTTTGATAACTTTGAGCTCATTCAGTTTGAACCAGTTTGGAGAGAAGGACGCAGAGATCCTGAGTTCCCACCGACAGCCGGTGGGAAGAAGAGATGAGGGGCAGGCAAGGCGGGCTCTGCCGCCCCCAGTTCTGCTCGCCCTTCGCAGCAGGCAGCGCTCGCAGGCAGCCGGGTTCAGCACAGCCAGAGCACCGTGCCCGCTGGAGGGACTTCCCAAATCCTGCCCCCCTGGCAGGCACAGCGATGGGCACGGGGCTGTTCGGAAGGAGGGCGACCATTGCACGAGGTCGCTGAGACTGGGGTGGCGGGGAAGCACAGGTCCCGGGTGGGTGAGGATGCTGCAGGGAGGGGAGGCGCGGGGGGATGCGCATACACAGCCTGAGCTCAGACTACGTGCATTTTGCTCTTCAAGGAACAACTTGCAGCTCCTTTGGTGTCTTTGGCGTTCACAAGTGAAGAAAGAGACACATGAATTGTTATGTCTGTTCAGTTCTTATTCCGTACATAATGCTAATATACTACTAATAAATTTTCTCAAGAGGACTTATTGCAGGGTAGGACTGTAGGTGAAGCTACGTGTGGAAACATCTGAGGCACCCCAACTCGTTCTACCTGTTCCTCTTTCCATGGTGAGCACTTTCCAGATCTGGGGCTTTGGAGCCACCGTGAATCCCTGTTTAGGGGCCTCTTGGAAAACACGAAAGCAAGGACAGTATGCGTGACCAAGTCCTCTTTTGCTGGTGTGATGTGAATGACCACCTCCACAACATGCGGCACGTAACACGCCTCTGGTGTAAGAGACCAGGCTGGTGACCAGGGTGTCACTGCAGAGGACTTCCAGCTCTTCCAAAGTAGGTTTTGGCAAGCTGTACTTTTGTTTGATTTCTGAGATTTTTTTTTAATAGTTTTCATAAAAGCCTACCTTGTAGTACTGCATTTCAACAAAGAAAACTGCTTTTGCACTTTTTTAAAGGAAAACTGCAGCAACATACCAGGTGTGTGATCTGGACCAGAAATCTTCAGAAGTCAAAAGCAAAGGACATTTGATCCTGACCAAGCAAACTAAACATTTGGTAAGAAACCTGGAGAACGTTCAAGATAATAATAATGTACTCTGCATGTTGCAGTACATCTCCTCTAGCAGTTGGAGTCCAAGAAGGTCACATCAACCATGAGCGAAGAAAGAAAGGAAAACACTCAGCAAGATGAATACTGCTCAGAGCATTAATTTCCCCATACTTTCTTCCACAGCAGGGTCAGAAGCAATTAAGAATCTTCATAGTGGGAACACTTCTACTGACATACTTTCCTCTCACCGACAGTTTTTTTTCAAATTTTTTACTTTGGGCAGGTGGTCGGTTGTGATCCAACAAAACTCATTTTTATTTGCAAATTAACCTAGAAATCAAATATTTTCAGACAAAAGGTTGAAGTGTTCTTCCCTTCTATACTTCTAATTTTGCAGAGGGTCAGCCAATCAGCAGCTTTCTGTCCACTACTGTCCACTTCTGTCAAGCTATAGGAAAAATAAATTAATACATTACATTACAATGCATTTACATTAATATTATAATCAATAGAACGGGGTCTTTATTAAAAAAGAGTTAAGAAGCAAAAATAAGAACATGTAAGAAATACCTTCCTGATCTTGAAGAAACAGAGATGACAACTTTCACATCGGGGTATTTATTTTAATATTTATGTGCTCCTAAATGTTCGTCTGATTCCATTTCTCTTTGCAATTCAAGACAAATACCTGAGATTTTAGAAAAGAGAAAGAGTCATCGCGTTAGCAGGAATGACGGTGATAACGTAATACATCAAAGTAACAAGATGTCTGAGCCGTTCTCACCTGGGAATCAGGATATTTTCCATTTAGCGTCCTTGTGGAGGATCACACGCACCATTGTACATGTCTGCGCTCGGGTTCATGCGGTGTCCCAGGGGACCTACCTGTTCCCCTGCACACTCGGTCAGGGTGGCTGTTTAAAGACATGGCATATCCTTGCACCTCACGTACCTATTCAGATTTTCATATCAGGCCCATTGACAGGCTGTCTGAGTGCTTCTTTGATTGTGTTACTCATTTGAAATGCCATTTTATCTATGGGTATCTGATAGCACAATCATTCATATGCAGCTGACTGCATTTATTTGTGGCATGACTTAAATGGATGCACCTGCAAGTATACATAAAAAAATCACCTGAGCCTATGAACTGGAATTTGAAGGAAAGCAACAGAATGCACATTTCAGTGTTATTTCTCATTCTTCGGAGCTCTGTTTCAATGCCTTTTTTCTTCTCAAAGAAGAGAGAGGATTTCCTATTTATGCAGGGCTATTGTATGGATAAAATAAGACACCGCTTTTTAAAACAAGCAATTTTTGAATGTTCTTTTAAGGAAATTTATGTGTGTGTGTGTGTGCATGCATCTGTGTATATGCATATTTATATTTCTAACCCCCCCCCCACACCTGTTTTCTGTCATTTGAATGTTCTGAAACAATCATTCATTTTCAGTTTCAGCAAGACGGGGCCGTCTGCTGCGTCCTGCTGGCGCTCCAGGCTCTCTCCTCCTCCTCAGCCTCCAACAAGCCCTCGCTCTCCACGCCGGCTCCCTCCTGCACAGCACCCTGGCCCTGCCGCACCTGCCTCCCCTTCCACTTCATCCTCCTCTGGCTCACGATGAAGGCTCCTTGGCGTCTCTGAGACCCCCGGTGAGCATGGTCTGTGCCTGGCAGCCCCTTGCTGAGTGGAGCAGGGCGGCTTCAGGTGAAGCTGCACGCAACACCTCAGGAGGGGAGAGAAGGAGAAAATCCTCCCTGTGGAGGAAAAATTGCAGTTAAATTGGAAAACATGTTGCCTGCAAAATTATTGTGGGCAGTGACAGCACATAAGTAGGCTTCTCTTCAGAAGTGTCATGGGATTTTGAGAGATCTGCATGAAACAGCTCAGCAGGAGTAAAAGTCACAGAATAGAGCCGCGGAATGGGGACTCTAAAGTCTTTGGGGTTAAATAGGTGTGTATCTTTTAGAGAAAGTGCTTTACATACCCATATGGCCTTTGTAGACATTTAAAGCCTTGTAGCAATACCAAACCTCCAGACTGTGTTTCCTGACAGCGTGTTGAGTGCCACTTGGAAAGGGTGGGCGCACCGAAGGCTTCCCTAAGTGGCATCCCTACATGGCCACAGCAGCCATGCTTCATGGAGAAATGTCCTTTGTGGCTCATGGGAATATGACAACTTTGCTGCCCTGCTCATCTCAGACCTACCTAAAACTAAACCGTATGACCAAGAGCATCATACAGATGCTCCTTGAACTCTGTCAGGCTTGGTGCCATGACCACTTCCCTGGAGAGCGTCTTTAGTGATTGACCATCCTCTCCGTGAAGAACCTTTTCCTAAAGTCCAGTCTGAACTTCCCCTGACTCTGCTTGATTCTGTTTCCTCATGTTCTCTGGCTGGTCACCAGGGAGAGGAGATCAACACCTTTCCCTCCTCTGCCCCCATTGAGGAAGCTGTAGACTGCAACTCGGTCACCCCTCAGCCTTCCCTCTCCAAGCTGAACAAACCAAGTGACCTCAGCCACTTCTTGTAAGTCTTTCCCTTGAGACCTTTCATCATTTTGGTCGCCCTCCTCTGGACACACTGTAATAGTTTGGTGTCCTTCTTATACTGGAGTGCCCAAAACTGCACCAGTGTGGTGTAGACTGGGACAATCACCTCCCTCGCCCGGCTGGCAATGCTGTGCTTGATGTACCCAGGACACGGTTGGCACTTGTGGCTGCCAGGGCACACTGTTGACACATGTTCAACTTACCATCGACCCAAACCCCCAGATCTCTTTCTGCAGGGCTGTTCTCCAGCCTCTCATTCCCCGATTTGTGTGTATAACCAGGATTACCCCATCACAGGTGGAGAATCCAGCACTTGCTCTTGTTAAATTTCATCTAGTTGGTGATCGCCCAGCTCTCTAGTCTGTCCAGATCTCTCTGTAAAGCCTCTCTGCCCCAAGGGAGTCTATAGCTCCTCCTTATTCAGTATAGTTGGCAAACTGACTTAATGTACATTCAATTCCTGCATCAGGATCATTTATAAAAACATTAAAGAGCACTGGCCTTAAATTGAGCCCTGGGGAACCCCGCTGGTGACTGTCTATCAGCCTGATGCAACCTCATTTACTATAACTCTTTGAGCGCGACCCGTCAGCCAATTGCTGACCCAACATGTTATGAACTTGTCTAGCTGTGTGCTGGACATTTTGTCCAGAAAGATACTGTGAGAGACAGTATCAAAAGCTTTTGGGTTTTGGTCGTGTTCTTGTATTTATTTTGGGGAGGTTTACAGTGACTTCAGGATAAAGCACCTGTGACCCAGCCGGAAGAGACAACAGGGCTCACAGTTTTCAACGACTGCTGTCTGCTTGCCAATGAAATAAATATCCTGAGATTATTGTGGCTGTTGAATTAATATGCAGATGTGGTGTGTAATAGCTCCTGTGAAGAGGTGTACTACAGGAATCATTAAAATCACTGAAAAGATAAAACCGAGCAAAGCAAACTGGGAATAATACTGACCTCAAATAATTTCTCTGTCTTGTTTCTAACTAATCAGACGAGAAAGGAATTAACCGGCTAACTCAGGTGTTGCTCATGCTTTCTGAATGTTTGCCTCCCGGAGGGATTGTGTGTGGGCAGAGATGATGAGACCTGTGTCTGCTCAGCACAAAGGAGTCTCACTGCTGTCTTCACGTACCTAATAGGAGGCTGCGCTGGAGCTGCGCTGTAAACAGTGAGAGGCAGCAGAAAGGAGTTGCGGCAGTGGAAACTGTCACAAAAATTTTGCTACTGTCCTGTGCCAATCCAGGAGAGAGGCCAGGATGCAGCGTGTAGAGTTACAAAAGTAATTCTTCAGTTCATGTTGTGAAGGAAGTTTCTTTTCCCTGGGTTTCCCAAAGAAGACACTCAGACATGAATTCCAGAAATTCCTCTAAAATAAATAATTTATTTGCAATGTATAGCATAGAGCAGCTCAAAATGGGTTCCCCTGGTAGATGGACCCCTAGTAAATAAAACTCTGGGCAATTATACCCTTACAATCTAAGCTTCCCACCCATCACACATCAATTCGGGACAATTGTAAAATTAGAGTCTGGGATCTCCCCATTCTCCATTGGATCCCTTCATTTTCATCAGGTGGGCCATTTCTTATCTCAAGGGGTAGTTGTTTGTCTTTTACTGACTAGACTAGACATTAATCGAAGTCCTGACCTTCAGTTGCTATTTTGCACCTGCAGCTGGGAAGAAAAATAAGTCCTTGGCCAAAATATTCTTCTGCTTCTTGTCTTCTTTTAGACAGGCCTTTCCATTTCTTTACTTCTCTCTATGGTTGTAGCTCCTGCTGACCATCAAAAGATCCTTTACCTTCTTGCTTGAACAGTCTACGGGGCCATTTTTGCTTGAACAGGCAGAAAGTTCAAAAGTTCACAGCTTGTGGCCTAAGTTACTCCTGCTAAGCAAGTTCTATATTAGCAGTTTCTGAACAAGTCTTGTAAGAATCAGTATACCAAATAATTCAATAAACTAAGGCAGTCTATTCCCTAACAATGTGTACGGGGTCTCCCAATCAAACTGGAGCACCCCACATGAGGTTTCACGCGTGGCTCTTACACCTTTCAGGCGTTCAGATACAACATGACTTGATCAGTCGGTACTTCACACACACGCACACACACACACTACTGTTCTGCGAACCACCCATGATTCTACGGTGTCACCATCCCATCCGCTTCTTTCTTAGTGTAGACGTCCCTGGAGTCTCGCTACAGTTGCTGTGATGCCAGGTGATGGACGGGTTTCACAGAGGCGCTAGAAGGGGGAGGATGCTGGTGGACAAGGGGGTATCGTTTTCCTTCACTCGGGATTCAGGAGCGGGGGGGCGCCACCTCTCACCGCCCCCGGTCCGGCCCCGCAGCGGCGGGGCGGCGCCGCGCTGATGTCAGGGCGCGGGAGGCGGCGGGAAGCGGCCGCCGGCCGGCGGGCAGCGGCGGCATGGCGGCCCCGCTGCGGCTGCGGGCTCTGCGCTCCGCCGCCCCCGCCGCGCTGCTGCTGCTGCTGCCGCTGCCGCTGCTGCTGCTGCCCGCAGCCGCGCTGCCGCGGAGGCCGCCGCGCTGCGCGCCGCCCTGCAGCTGCTGGCGGGAGTCGGCGCTGTGCGTGGGGGCGGCGGGGCCACCCCGCAGCCTGCCCGCCGGCCTGGGCTCCTTGTGAGTGCGGCGGGGTGGGGGCGAGAGACGGCGAGGGGGATGCGGGGCGGTCCCGCTCGATGGGCGGCTTCTCTTTTTTTTCTTTTGTTCCAGGAGCCTGGTTAACGGGACCTTCTCCGAAGTCAAGGACAGGATGTTTTCCCACCTGCCGTCCCTGCAGCTGCTGTAAGTACGGCACTAAAAATGACAACGGCCGATTAGCACTTGGCCCCTTCTTCCTAAACAGAGTGCGGGTGCCCTTGTAGAAAGGGAGATAGCGGGTAGATCCCCAGCTTGTGCAGCCCCCCGATGTAGCTGCTGTTTCATAACAGAAGGATGCATTTTCTGCTCATGAACCACTTCATAAAACATGTGTGTAGTGGCTGAAGGAAGATAAAATGTTTTCTGATACCCTAAGGTCCTTTTTTTTTTTTTTTTTTTTTTTAAAGTTTCAGCTTTAGTAAGTTTAGGGCAGAGTTTTCCCCTGGAGTTGTGTGGTAGTTCTCACTCCTGCTCACTTTGTGCCCGGGACTCTCCTGTTGGTTTTGGGACATGATGGGGGGTGAGCAGAGGCTGCTGGGACACACCTTAGAGGAAAACCTCTGTGCATGAAGCACTGGTACTGTCTGCAGCATGACTCTGTGCTTCGGCATCCAGCTTGAAGGGTGGCCTTTCAGACGCCTTCTGACCTGGTGGTCCTGTGCGCTGGGAGGCTGCGGTCCAGCGCCCGGCACGCTGCTCCCCTCCCTCCTGCCTGACCTCGGGCAAGTCGCTTGGTTGCGCCCAGGTTGCAGCCAGGTGTGTGCCTGCAGCTCCTGTATCTTACCCAAATTTGCTTTGGTTTAGCTGTCCTGGGAGGCAGTAACCGGGAAAGCACAGAGATACGGGGGGCAGTACAACCCCCCTGGGGAGCCTGGGTACTTGTTTCCCTGGTAGCCTGCTCGAAGGAATGCCACTGCCCATGCCCTGCCTAGCCCTGGGCAGCCTGCCTGCAACGCCTGGTACAAAGCAGGCTCTCCACATCTCCCCTCATCTGGACCAGGTTATTCCCAAATCAAAGGCATGTTGCAAAGAAAAAATCAGCAAAAAGATGCAAGGCACACCAGAAAGACAGGCTAAATGCTTGCCAAAGAGCTAGACGTTAAAATCAGTTCTTAGCAAGAGAGAGTCCCTAAAGGCATCTGGTAGGGTGGTGGCCCTGTCTCCTCGGGCACCCTCAACTTGCTTGACTCAAAGGCCTGTCTTGCTATTTGAGGAGGAGCAGCACCCCATGAAAAATGGTGGAGAGAAGTGAACGAGGCAAGAGGGGGAGGCTTTCATCCTCTCTAGCATAGCACCAGTTCCAAACCCAAGTTTTTGTGGGACTTGGGGCCCAGCACAGAGCCCTGGGCAGAGGACAGGGCGACTTTGGCCACCTGTGAGTGGGGGCAGACAGCAGACTCCTGCCAGCTGGGAAGGAAAGAGATGAGTCCAAGGCTAGGTTGAGAGAAACTCAAGTTGCGCCAGGGGAGATTTAGGTTGGATATTAGGAAAAAATTCTTAGCGGAAAGAGTTTCAGGTGTTGGAACAGGCTGCCCAGGGAAGCGGTGGAGTAACCATCCCTGGAGGTGTTTAAAAGGCATTTCGATGAGGTTCTTAGGGACATGGTTTAGTGCTAGAGTTGGTTACGTTATGGTTGGACTCAATGATCCTGAGGGTCTCTTCCAACTGAAATGATTCTATGATTCTATGAAAATTAGAGATGGGGGGAATCTGGCTTGTTCTGGATAGTGGTACTGGGAAGGGAGGAAGAGTGATTGAAGGTTATGCTTTTTCCTTTGCTGTAATAGGTTTCCAGGAGGAGATGCTGGGGTGTGTGGGGTGGTGGGGCAGAGGTCAGTTGTTGAGAAAGTCAGAAGTTGCCCGTGTCACTTTATGCGGTAGATCAGATATGGGAGTAAGAGAGGTTTGTCAGCACCACCACCACCACCTTGGGCCCTGACTAATTGTGTTGGTTAGTGTAATTTGTGACTTTTCCCTTCAAACGTGAGAAAGAAGAATGATCAAATGACCAAAGGATACATGCATAATTGAGCACTTGGGTACTTCAACACTGTGTCTTCTGTGGCAGTAACGGTAAAGCAGTAATGCAAGGGTTTCTTTTTGATGGTGGTCTGAATCTTTGTCAGATTTCTTTGAGATAATTTAAGGCATTTGTCTAGTATTAGCATAATAACCAAGGATCATAGGGAAGGTTTGCATTTCATGTTCATTAGACTTCTAAATTAATTTTAGTAAAATGCCTAAAACCACACAAAAAGAGGATTAATAAGTTACTCTAATAAAGTGATTAGTGCAGGCATTTTCACTCATAGCAGAAAATTCTGAGATTTACCAAAAATGGTTCCTTTTGAATAGCACTTGTTCTTTAGACTGAATTAGAAGTTTTGCTAGAGGTTTCTCTCTGTGCCTTTGAACATCAACGCTGGATATCATTGTGCTGAAACAGCAAAGAAAGAACTTTGCTGGCAAAGCCTTTCCTTAGCATCCTTCTCCATGACCGCCTTGTCCTGGCTCAGGTGTCAGCCACTCCGGCGCAGCTCTAGTGTTTTGTCCCTGACATTCATGCAAGGCAGTGCCTGGAGCAGGCAGCACTGCCGCTCCTCCTTGCTGCCTGTGGACACAGGGCTTTGTTTTGCGAGCATGGCAGGATTCTGGCGGTTTGGGCACGTCTGCGATTCCAGCTGACAAACGGGCCGCGTGAGCCGTGTGCTGTCCCAGGTCAGGCTGGGAGCACCCCCGGGGAGTGCAAAATGAGCAGGTGCTCACCCACCCAGACTGCACAAGTGAGAGCTGGTGCTTGTGAAAATGTGCTCCCCCTCTTTCTGGGAGCTCAGAAATGGTGCTGAGATGGTTTCTTGAAAATTTTCAGTGTGGGTGAAGGAGTGGTAGGCAACCGGGGTACACACTCAGCAGACCTACCCTCTAAGGATGGCTTGTTCTGCTCAGAGGACCAGAGAGTCAAGGGCCAGGTTGCATTTCACCAAGGTGAATGGCACATCGAACATTATTCCTGGGAAGTGGTGGGCATTAACTAGCATCACATTATGCCTTTGATTTTTTTTTTTTTTTATAGACCATTCCACAGTATTTTATGTGTGCTGCATTGGTAGGGCAGTATGGGCTTGAGTCAGTAAGATGAGTTTGGTCATGGGCAATAAACACAATGGGCATAATCCACTGTGTCAAATTTTAATGTGCTTTCCTAATGGCTGCTCTCCATTTTCAGCTTGCTGAACTCTAACTCCTTCACTGTTATCCGAGATGATGCCTTTGCTGGTCTCTTCCATCTAGAATACCTGTAAGTTTGGTATTTTATGTCTTCCCTTGTCCTTTATAAATCAAGATGTTTTGATAAGTTGCCAAGAGTCCTGCTGTGGAGTCTTAGTCTTTACTGTGATTCCCAGGAGCAGGGGAGATGAAGGATTTATGTTCCACTCCTGTGCAAATGTCCTTTATGGTGGCTCACCATTTCTCAGAGGTTGCAGTGGATTTTAAAATATGCTGTGAGCACAGGGTAGTTCCACGCGATTACCATACACTGAAAAGGGCCTGCTGAGCAAGAGCTTGTCCTGGCTTTCCAGAACAGTGCTGTCACTGTCAAGGAGGTTTGAACCGCAGAAGGAGGTGGGGAAACCTCTCCTGGCCTGCTGGCAGCCTGGGGAGGAGGTGCAGAGTATCCATATACTGCCCAGAACAGCCCTGATTACCAAACTGGTCCTATTCTCCCAAACTTTCCTCTCCAACTTCGCCTTTTTTCTGATATCTCATTTAATGCCCGTGGCATATTACAAATAAATATATGAAAATATAAATATATATATCATAGCATATATATTATTGTAATTATGTATATTATTACTTAAATTTATTCAACTTTCCTTTACTTAGTTCACTTCTTCATTGATTTTTACGTTACCTTCATTTCTTTCCCCATCTTTTTTTTTTAGGTCACCTTTTTTTCTTTTAAAAAAAAAGTATTAGCCCTGGTACCAGGTTGTCCTCACTTCGTACTCCAAAGGACAGCCATTTCTCTGTGTTACTGGACATGAGTTGGTACGTTTGAAACTCTGAATATGACCTGCAAAAAAATTCATCTTTCCACCCACCTTCCTGTGCTGAAGATTAGCTGTGGAAGACGTTTCTGTCTTTTTCTAAAGGAAGAACAATGCTCATAAAACTGATTCCTGCTAAAGGCTTGCAGGCAAGTAGGTATTCAGGAGGGGCATATTCAGAACTAGTAGTCTGATACGTGCGGAGCAGCCAATGGAATTTTCAGATCAAGAAATAGAGGATAATGGTAAATGGTATATGCTGAAATCCACAGTTCAGCTACATCTGGATTTTTCAACGATAGCTAGTTATCTAATCATTTTCTTTTCTGTGTGTCTGCAGGAAAAAAGTAGTTTGCAGAATGTTTGCAAAAAGGAAGCAAAACATTTGTATGTTGTTTAATTAATGGCTTGCTAATGTGTCTAACATGGAGCATGTCCCAGCAGGACATGCTGTTGTAGCAGTTGCACTGGTTACTGCAGCCAGGGTCTTCTCTGAAATAAAAAAATCCTGCCCCTCCTCAGCCGGTCAAAGGGGACACCCCTGTCCCTGGTTGCCAGCTGCAAACCAGGGAGCAGAGTGAAGACTGGTAAAGCCTTGTAGTTTCAATTTCCTTTAGCTGCAGCCGGACAAGTCGTCTTGGTTAATGGTTGTGGTCGCCCGCCCTGGCAAGTCCACAGAACTTGTCCTTTTCCCAGCAAATCACACCTCTGCTGTTTGGGAGCTGGGTGCGAGTGGCCTCTCTTCAGGATTTTTTTTGGCCGTGCAGCTACTAACACCATTACAAGTTCACAGTTACAAGTCATCAGACCTTATGGAGAATTAGAAAACCTCACTGAGAAACAAGAATGACAAGTTTCTTTGTGCACAAACCAAAGTCTCTGGATGAAGAGCAGCTGGGGAGCACCCACAGCAGATACCTATGTATATATTTCTATCTCCAGCTGTGTCCTGCTGTGCTTGCAGCACTGATAGTGGCATTCAGTGCGCCCTTAAACTAAATGGCTCTGTGTGCAGAGTCCGGACAAGACAGGTCTGATGCAGACAGGAGCTTTGCTGGCGATCGGAGTGGCGTTTGCAGGGTAGCACCCCTTCAAGGCCAGGTTTGCTGACTAAGAAATCCAGCGACTTTCTGAGTCCCAGCCCAAATTTGCACCATCCCGCTGCAGTGTGTGCAATGAAGCCGTGTTTATTCACACAGACCGGTGCGCTGGCGCTGTGCGGTGGTGCCAGGTGCTGGTGAGGGTGTCAGGAGTCGGGTTGGCTCTCAACTGCAGATTGAATTCATGTCCTCAGGCAGCCTTGTAACGTGGTACGGCTGACCCTCTTCTGACGTCTTCCTCGTAGACACAACAGTTTCTCATCTGTACCCTTTGCCTGCAGTCAGGGTCATGGTCACTTCAGGAAGGATTTTGGCTATGCCTAAACTGTAGAACCAAGAGCTCTTCTCATCTCTAGCATCCACATCTTGACTCTCCCTCAAAGACACCTTGGCTCATAGCATTTTTCCTCTGTTTCCCTGGAAGGCAAAAAAGGATGTGTAGGAGGAAGGGAGACACTTTTATCTCATAGAACCTTTTATAAAGTCAGCATGCAGTTGTCTTCCTTTAGGTACAGCTGTACCATGCAATATCTTGATGGCCACCTGGCTGCAATCGCTTTGCAGGGCTGATGCTGTAGTTAGGGATGTGTCCTCAAGTGCTTGGGGGTCAAGATGCTCAAATATCAGCTCTTTCTTTAAATGCTGACATGCAGTCAGGAGGAGCAGCATGCTCCTGGAATCGATATGTGCCCGTCATTATTTCCCCAGTGTGCTGGGCTGTGACTTGTGAGCAGCAGGACAGGCTGCAGAGCTGGTGTCCCGGCTGGAGAGAGCTGAACTGCGGCAGCAAGGAGAAGAACAAGGCAGCGGTCTTGCCATCTGTGCAGACTCCGGATGCCTACCAGTATGTAGCTGCATCTCTGTGGGTGCGACAGTGGCACTGCGTGTGCAGCCACGGCAGCTCCCCGTCCGAGCGTCTGTCTGCAGCCCGGGCAGCCCCGGCACTGCTGCGCTGCCCTGCGGTTTCAAAATGCAGGTGATTTGTGAGAGGAAGGTAGGACTTGAGCTTCTAAAGTCCGTCTCAGAGGCCTCTCCTACACAAGTCTCTTGCCCCACATAACACACCCCAAGAGAATTACCCAGCAGAGGTATAACGTTTTTTGCTTTGTTCATTTTGTTCTTCGTGCTGGATATTTGTGTCACAGACTCTCCCTTGTGCTGCCCGGTACCTGTGTTGTTCCCTGTGATCCACCTGAGGAAAGGGGAAAAGGGAATGTGAGCAGCTCCACTGAGACTTCCACCCCTTTACGTCTGAAGGGGCAGCCTAGGAACCAGCTGAATTTGGAGACCATATGTTAAAGCACTGGTGATGCTAATAATACTGCTCATTAAAGTCTTTTAATTTTTTTTTTTTTTGCCTAGGTTCATTGAAGGAAACAAAATTGAAACCATTTCAAGAAATGCGTTTCGTGGCCTTCGAGACCTGACTCACCTGTAAGTTATTTAACACTCGGTAGAGTAATTTGTATTTGAATAAAACCCTTCTGGAGGACCATTGGTTTTCCTGACACATAGAATACCTCCCTTCCCCTCTGTGTATCAGCTTCCTCCCACTGTCAACAGTATGCCTTCCACAAATTTAAAAATCGCCTTTAAAAAAGTCCGGCTGGGGCAGCACGGTGGTGTGTTCGGCTGCCTGTGCACACTCACAGCTGGTGCAGGGGCGCGGGTGTCACCGCGGGTGCCGCACTGGTGCCACTGTCACACAGGTGCTGCACTGGTGTCACCCTCACACCACGCACTCGGGATTAACACCCTGTTTCTTTTCAGCACGCCCAGTGGTTGCTCTGTGTGTTACATATGCACTTGGGCAATAAAAAAGCTTTAGATATTTTACTTTTATGTGAGTTTCAAGAAATAGTCATTTGTGATTAAGAATAATTAATATGTGCCTGTTCCTCGTAACTACTAGTGATGCCAGTAGTTAGCAATATGCAAGTGAACACAGACTTAGTAAGAGTCAGCCAGACAAGAGACAGCAATCATACTAAGCTCTAACTTTCTTTTGTAGTTCTTTGGCCAATAACCAACTCAAAGCTCTGCCAAGGGATGTCTTCAGTGATTTAGATTCTTTAATTGAACTGTAAGTAACGAGAATCTTTCTATTGACTGCTTGCTTCTGTTACTGTTTATGTTCAGGGTTTGTGTGGTGCTCTGATATCTGCACAGAAAAGAAATCTGCGTTTTGTTGTTCTAGTGTTTCTCATTTTAAAATTATTTACTTGATAGTCTCCTCTAAAAGAACTACTATTTCTCAAATCACTGTTTCTTCTCGGGATGCTGTACATAGCTTTCATTATTGTTCTTCTTTCCAATGTTTTATATACATTTTTTTGGGGGAAAAGAGAGACAACGAATTTTAAAACTACAGTTTCTCTGAACATTTTTTCCTGTTATTGTTGCGTGTATTCCCTGAGATTATTTTAGTAGAAGGCATTCATTTTAAAAGAAGGCTTTTTTTTTTCTTGGTTTTGTGCAGTTGTAACACATTGCTGACTTACTATCAGTGTTTTCTTGTATAACTGAGCTGCTAGTCACCTTCCCCTGTTTTTTGCCTTGCTCTCACAAATAGCAAAGTATAATTGTAAGCCACAAAAATTGCCAAGGGATCAAAGAACAGGTACAGTGTTGAAATTGCACATACATTACTAGAGGGAGGTTAAATTGACTCCACATCAGCAGTGATTCTAAAATACAAGCCTTACATCTGTATTTTAATGTAAAGAGAAATGGTACCAGCAAGGCGCCTCTGTCAGCCAGCAGTACTGGAGCAGTTTAGTGAAGGAATGGGATTTATCTGTGTCAGTGGTAAATGGTGCTGTGGAGGTTTGAGCAGACAGCCGCAGTGTTAGGATTTATTACGTTATAGTCCTAATCCCATGAAAACTTTTAAACATGAATGACTTCATACATGAATCACAGTGCTCTATTAGTAAGATTATACGTGGGTGTATTTCCTAGATTGAAACAGTTTTTCCAAGGACAACACTCAGTGAAGGAGAGTCCATAGTAAAAGAGTCCAAATAAAACTTAACTACCCTGTTCTCCATTTAAAAACATTTCAAGGCTACTCAGATATTTTTAAATTCAGCATGTCAAGGTGATAACAGTTCTGTAGTATTCATATTGCTATCAACCTTTTCAAATATGTTTATTTCTGTGTGTTTTTTAGAGATTTAAGGGGAAATAAATTTGAGTGTGACTGCAAAACCAAGTGGTTGTTTTTGTGGTTAAAGATGACAAATTCCACTGTTTCTGATGTCCTGTGTATTGGTCCAGCAGAATATCAGGATAAGAAGTTAAATGATGTGACAAGTTTTGATTATGAATGCACCACTACAGGTATTCAGAATGTATATTTCTAAGCACACTACAAATGGTTAAATATCAGAAGTTTAGACTATACCCTTTTGCTTCTGTGAGCATGATCTGGGGGGAGGAAAGGGTTACATAGCAAGCATTTCTGAGTACTGGAACAAGCATAAAATGGGAAAATTACATTTTGAAGCCAAAGTAAGTACCAAGTTTTTATTTGGATTAAGTGATAATGGGAAAAGAGCTGTGACTTTTCATATTCCAAAAGACTTGATTATGACTCACTTTGTGACTTAATTTTCATCATAGAATGCTTTCTATTATCTGGAATAAAGCCATACAGTTATGGCAGATGAATTTCCCAAAATCTCTGTATTTCACAGAAAGCAATGAAAAGAAGTTCAAATAATGTGGCTATATCTGTTATCTTTATTCAATAGGCCACGATTTAATAGCATCAAATGTTGTGGCAATACCGCCAGCAGTTCTTTATGGAACTCCATTAAGTTGGAGAGAAATGTCCAATAATATTCAGACTACTGTCTTGTTTAGGATCTTGATTTTTATTTTAGGTAATGTAAAGCATGCTGAAGGGAGTAAAGAGAAACTCGCATGTGGCTATGCTTGTATTTTATGATGAAACAGCTGCGGTTAACTATCTTTAAATGTAGTCACATCATATAACTGAGAATATCAGTTACGAGTATTGTTTTTCATCTTTCATATATATGATGTCAGTACTGTCTTTTTTCTACACAGTAATATCAGAGGCGTTTGATTTCTCATCTGTCATCGAGTCAGCCGTCATCATTGAGACAATAGAAAAGTTAATTACTAGTAATGTAAAATAAAGTTTCAGGACAAGGTATGAAAGATAATTCAAGGGCAATATATAAAGGCAAAGAGAAGTAACACAAGATGCAAAAATACCTCAGAAGAGCAGCAGAGGTAAAGTGGGATAATATGCTGCATAAAAGGATGTCAAAAGCAGGAGAGCAATGTAGCTTAGAACAGTACCAAAGTTACATCCCTGTGTCTGCAAATCCACCGAGATGCAAAAGTGCAAAGGAAAAGTGGTCTTCCCCTCATTCCAGTCTGCTTTAAGCGATTGCGCAGCACTAACAGTGTGCGAGAACAAGCCTTATCTACCTCACCCTCAGACCTGTACTGACCTACCTGCCCTCTGCCATCTCTTTTCACCTACAAACCTAACTACAAAGTTGCTGCAGGCAAAATTCACCCTTGACGTTAGTCCCTTTGTCCGCTCTAAGCGGAATGACACCAAGCATAACTAATTTCACAGGCCGTAAAGTTTGCTGGGGAGCTAAGGCGTTGTGTGGTGCAAGGATTGCCTGGCTTAGTATTTGTTCAGATGCCACCAGAGAAATGTTCTCACAGCACAGCAAATAGCTGTGACATACTCTTCAGAGAGTAAAGGACATTTTCAAACCAGCCGTTTGCTGGCTGCTGTGAGGGAAGGCCGCGAGAGGGACAGGCCGCGAGAGGGACAGGCCGCGTGCAGAAATGACCCATACGAGACAAAACAGAGAAGAGTGGAGTAGAAATGCAAATCTCTAGGAGTGTCACCCCTGAGACGGCATCATGTCCCCTGTACTGAACTGCAAGCTGCCGTGCTGGAGCTGTGACCCTGCGGTGGCCTTGGCAGCCTGCTGTGTCAGGCCACAGCTGCTTTTTCCTTCTCCGCAGTTGCCTCCCCCAGGTCCAAAGGGAGTGTAAATACGCCCATATTCGTTCCCTGAGGATTGATTAGTCACAGGCTCAGGCTTGTACCATATTTTAAAGTAAAGCAGCATTCTCCTTTCCCATTCATCGATGGGCAGTGCTCTGCAAACCTCTTTAACTCACATTAGTCTTCAGTACCTTATTTCCATCCTTTGCCAGGCGTGATCAGACTCTCCATCATTCCTGGTCTCTGGTACTCCATGCCAAGCATGACTGGATGTAGGATGTGGTAACAAAGCAGTTTGCTTGATAAAATGTGCATCTCAGAGGCTCCATCAGTTCATTGCGCGCTCTGAACTGATAAAATGGTGACAGGAGGAGAGATGTAAAGAGGTGCTGCCATATTGAGGAAAAAAAAAAAAGGCCAGAGAACAAAATGCTGCTATCACTTATTCACAGCAAAAGTGATTCACAGTGTCGGTGATCTGCACTTTTAACTCTTTTTGTGATAGCATCTCGCTTTTCCATTCCTCACAGCTTGCATCAGGGAAGCAGGTTAAGCCGTTTCACTTCATTTCTCATCTTTGCCCCACAACAGTGTGTGAGGGGGCTGCGCTGTGGCTGTAAGCATGGCAGAGGAACGGGTACTTACTTTCAGGAGACTGGAAAACGAGCCTCGCACTCCCGCAGTCACTGGCAACAGGCTGTGTGTGTGCCTGGGACCTGCCTTGCCCAGACCTGCCAGCAGCAATCACCTCGCCGAGCTTTGGGAGCTGGTTTTCCCCTTTCTTCTCCTAGCTGGGACCGTCTTCAGGAGGTGGTACTCTCTTTCCCTGGGACTGGAAGGAAGGTAGTTTGCAAATCGAGTCAGCCACTGCTGTGCGGGAGGTCACCCATGCCCCCGTGGTGGGACAGCGGGAGGGATGGCCGACGCTCCCTGGCAGCACCTCCAAGTGCTGGGTAGCCTCACCTGGAGCAGCAGTCTCCACCATGGGGAAGAAGGGCCATGAGGAGAGGAGGACCAGCTGGTGGCAGGATGCAGTTTAGGAGCTGCTGCCAAAGGAGGCACCTGTGCTCCTGTGTGCTGGGGTCAGCCAGAGCAGGGGCTGCGGGAGGGAAATCGGCCCAACAACAGAAGCGTTGGGTCCCTTATTCCTGGCAGCTTGTGCCAGTTCAATAGCCAAAGGAGCAGAGATGGAATGGGTGGCTGCAGGATGGGGTGACCACCCCAGCCCTCAGCCAGCAGAAAACTATTAAAACCACGTGTTTTGACCCAGGGAGAGCAAAACTGTATTGGGGCGAGAGGGAGAGAGCGACAGCCCATGCAGCCAGCAGCCCGGGGGGGATGAGGGCCGCATCCTCTTCCCTCTTCTGTGCAGGCTGATCCAGCTTAAAGAGAAAAATGTTGGGAAACATCTCCCCCCAACCCTATATTTACCATACAAGCTCTTTCTAGCATTAAAGCAGGGCATGTGGATCTGCCTGTAAAACTAAATTAAACCCCCAAGACCTAAATATTTGGCAAGCCTGATGTGGCAGCATCTCTTTACTGTGTAACCCTGTTCCACATTAGAGTCTGGTATTTCCAACTGGTGCTAAAAACAATGTTTATTGCTTTTTACTGATTATGACTGATTTAGTTACCCATTTTTACTCATCCAGTGACATAAAGAGCCGAATGACAGGTACAAGTAAAAATAGTTATGTTAGCACTGAATCATATCTGAATGAGCAGTGGGTTTTAACACACAGAATGGTTTGGTTTAATTCACAGATTCCCTCAAAGTGTTTCACAACTGTTCAGATTTCAAGAGATGTCTTTTTCAGTGCTAGTGGGGCTTTTTGTTATTTTTCCTCAAGATTTAAAAACTACTTTGATTTTCTCTGGCAATATCTGTTATTGTCCCATCCTTAGCTACCTTCTGTGATTTATGACTTAATGTCTGCATATTTTGATGTCAATTTTCTCCGGTTCTTTTATTTTCCCAGTAAGAATGAAGATAACTTTCTTGTTTTCCTACCAACATTTATGAATCAAGCCCAAACTCTATTTATAATATTCCCTCGAAGAATGGAGACTGTCATTTCTTTTGCAGCTGTAGAATCTGCTCTGTTTGTTTAATGGTAGTCATCTATCTTTATTCTTCAGAAGTGTAACTCCTCAAGGGCAAGGCTTTCAAGCATGCAGAGAGAGAGATTTCTTCATTCGAAAACAATTATTTCATAATGCACCGAAATGAGGGACTCGAGTGAGGACTTAATTACCATCTCACCAAAATCCCTGGGTGCTCAGGCCCTTCCAGCGTAGGAGTGCATGATGAAACCGTGTAGCAAATGGAGCTTGAAACAGAGCGGTGTATGGTTCTCCTGAGAAACTCCATCGTAGTGGAAAATGCATTTCCTTTTCTATTTATCTATATCCATATATAACTTCAGCGCAGGCCTTCTGCCGTGTTCTAGACCCAAGTGCTGTCTTGTCTTTGTCAACTCTGCTACACTGGTTTCTTTTTCTGATAATAATGACGTTCCCCAGCTGTCAGGCCAAGTATCACATTCAGACCCAAGCCTCCTTGCTTTGCCCCAGATTGGCTCTGTCGTTACTGCCGACTTAGCCCAGGGTGAATTTTAGAGTTGAATCTACAAAGGCACTTGGATTTTGAGAAGAAATCTTGAATTTTGGAGTTACACTCTTAGTCTTTACAGGTTGCTCCAGCTCCTCAGTCTTAGTATTTAGAATAAGTTTTCCACTGGATAGTAATTTGCAGGTTGGTTGTATTTTATCCCTAAACTACTTTACAATGCCCCATAAAACGTTATGTTAACCAAGTTTTTGATTACACCATTTTGTCTATGGTCTAGCCAAAACGGGATTATCCCCAGGCAAACTTCAGCTTATCATTTCACTTTCTGCCTGGTTTAGCATAACACAAATTACTAGTGATTAAATTTGCATGACTTAAGAAGTTATTGGACTTCAGCTGGAAGTTGCTGTCTCTCAGCTTGAAAGTGATTCTAGCAAGGCCATTTCGCTTGATGGGAAAACAACTTCCAGCTGTGGAGAAAGAGACTTCTCTCTTGACATCCTGATTTCACTGATACCAGCCAGCCTAGCTGGAAAATCTGATTTCTGCTACTATTTACCTATTTGATCTCCTTGGCAACTGTATTTCCAGGGGGCAGTTTATGAAGCCTAAAGCAGCAGAAGCTTTCCCCTGTTGCTGCATGCCTAACGGGAGCACTGACACTTCCATGATAGCGTTATACAAAATCCAGAGTATTTCACTCATTTTTCAGTGTTAATCGTTACAATCAGTAGCCACTTACCCTATGTTCCTAGCAAGGATGTATCCTAATTGTTGTAAATGTATGTTTCTAGATTTTGTTGTTCACCAGATTTTGCCCTACCAGTCAGTTTCAGTGGATACATTCAACTCAAAGAATGACGTGTTCGTAGCCATTGCACAGCCCAGCATGGAGAACTGCATGGTGCTGGAGTGGGATCACATTGAAATGAATTTCAGGAGTTATGACAATATCACAGGTATATGAACACTGGGATTCCAGTTGTTGATGAACTACTGGCTTTTCACAAGGGTGAGATTCATAGATGGGACCAGCTGATGGTTTTTGTTCTGAATCTCTGCTGAAGTTTGCCGATCAATGTTTATAATGTTGGGACATGAGTGATTTCATGGAGTAGTGCATCTTGTTAACACACGCACATTTAACCTCACGGTCGCACAAAAACTAGACTTTTTTTGCCTAATCTTGTAAATTGTGCTGAAGGCACAAACACTTGATATGAATGTCACGCTGTGGCCCAGCTTAGACACTCTCTGCCTGAATCACACTGTGAGTTAAAGTATAGGTCAAAGGAGCCCTCCCTCTTGCCAAAGTGCCTGAATAATTTTAAAATACTCTATTGCATGTAGAAGGAAATAGGTCTGAAGGGTGCGTCTAGGGTGGGCTGGCCAGGAAAGCGTGTTTCACAGCTGAAGATGACATAGAAATATTTAAACCATGATCATTAGCTGAAGAGATGTGCGTAAAGCTTTCATCTATAATTTTCATTAACAAAGATGCTAAATTAGCATCATGGCCAGATTACTTATCAAACACAAAGCCCACGTGGGTGCCAGGTGATTTTTTAATGCTAATAGCCATTCTGTCCCTGGCCGACGCTCATGGTGCTGTACAGAGCTCAGTCACAGCATAGCAGTCTTTAGAGCTGTTGTATGCTGCACCATTTACCAGCTACTTCAAGCTATTGGTTCTGAAGCCTCGGGAGCTATATTTACCCATGGAGCATGCTTTCCTCCTGTTCCTTGTTACATGTGATAGATTATTTTCTACCTTGCATTTTTGGAAACAAAGAGAATGCTGCGTTCTCATTTGGTGTTTTCTACAAAGGCAGAGAGCACCTACCTCATCAGATCAGCTGTGTGTGTCACTAATGAAAGTTTACAAGGTGCTACCCCGCTGTCAGGAAATTTTGGAAATGAAAAATCTTGCTTTGTTTTAGGTTTCATTGTGTTTTGGTAGACTAGGGAGAAATATATACTAGTGGATGTAAATTGAGAAGTCCATGGCCCAAAGAGAACTAGCAGAGCTTTAGAAAAGCTCTGGAAATGAAGCTGAGAATTTGGGTCATTTCCAAAGATTGCTGTCTTCTGGATGTATTTCAGCTTTCTGTGAATGACAGGATTAGGAGACACTTCTGCTGGGGCAAGTGTTGTAGCTCCACACCCAGCGTATGTGCCCAGACTCTTTTCTCAAGTAACCGTCCCGCGTTCCTGGAAAGCCTGAGCTTGAGCTCTGAACTCTGGCATGTGAGCAAGAGACTTTTTCCAGGGGAAACTGGCATGTAGAGAGCCTCTTCCACAGCCTAAAGAGTGTTTTGTAGAGCTCCGGAGCCAGCTCTGTGCTCCACGGGGAGTTTCATTACTAACTGTATGCTTGGCATTTGGGTATCTGGATTTAGCCCTTTACAACATGGGCTTATGGAGCTGTGTTAGTTGTCAAGATTGCCTTTACACTCAGCCTATGCAGAGAACAGGTGTTGCTGCCCTCTGCAAAAGGAGACATCTACACATCAGGTGGAATCTTCTAGAGTGCTTTTTGACCAAGTTAGACTAGAAAGAGCCTGGATGGTTGGCTCAAGCATTCATGTCTACACTGCAGATGCCTTATGGTACTTGAGATGGATCCCCCCTCTCCTGTGCTGGAAGGGTGGTGGGTCATGCCAGGCCAGCTGTGACACAGCTGTGGGTCGGGGCCAGCAGAGATGCCAGGGTGAGTCTCCCGTAGTGACTGTGACCAAGCACGCACAGGGGAACCTGTGCAGTTCTGGTACTACTTAAACTATCTGCTTCAGGGAGGAATTCATCTCTTCTTCCAACTAAACCTTTCGTAAATAGTCTAGATGTTATTTTTTTGATGTGGTTCTTGTATAGCGACTTGACATTCTCAAAATGGACTTTAGCTCAATGTGATCTAATCTAGGAACTGCAGTATTCCTAAATATTTCTAGTTTAATGTAATCTCAAGAATGCTTAACATAAACAACAGAGTTAGATTTATCTTTTTCATCCTGCTGTCAGTTGATACATCCACACGATGCATCAATATTTCTATTTACAGCAGCAAAAAGCTGACTCTGGCCCTCTTGGAGCAAGACAAGTAGACTATATTTCATTCTCCTAGTGAAGCTGTAATGACAGACATTCCAAGAATAAGAGAATTTCAGATTCCTGCTGAGTCATGAGATAACAACTCCTGTTATTCTAAGATAATAAAATTTGGCTTAAATAATTGTTTCAGATATTAGGGGGCATGTGTTTGAACAAACAGAGAAAGAAAAAGTTTTCTACATAAAAAAGAATGAACATTTTAGGGTGCATCATACTTGCACACCTTGAAGGGTGTGACTTTTCCAACATTTGAAGTCATCTTTCCAGTTACTGGGGAGAAAAAAGCATGAGAAGAAGCTCTGATGGCATGTAGCAGAAGACAAATTATGAGATGGTGCAAATTTTTAGAAGGTGGGGGTAATGTTGTAATCTTTCTGTGGCTTAAAGCGTGCTTTGTACTGTGTTAATATATGTGATTTTTTTTTTTTCTTTGGGCAATAGGTCAGTCCATAGTGGGATGTAAAGCCATTCTTGTTGGTGACCAAGTCTTTGTGGTGGTGGCACAGCTCTTTGGTGGCTCACACATTTACAAGTATGACGAAAGCTGGACGAAGTTTGTCAAATTCCAGGATATCGAAGTATCTCGCATTTCCAAGCCAAATGATATAGAGCTTTTTGAGATAGACAGTGAAATGTTTTTTGTCATAGCAGATAGCTCTAAAGCGGGTTTGTCAACAGTGTACAAGTGGAATAACAAAGGATTTTACTCATACCAGTCCCTTCACGAGTGGTTCAGGGACACCGATGCTGAGTTTCTCGATATAGATGGGAAATCATATTTAATCCTCTCTAGCCGTTCCCAGGTTCCCATTATACTCCAGTGGAACAAAGTCTCCAAAAAGTTTGTCCCACACAGTGAAATCCCCAACATGGAAGATGTCTTGGCTGTGAAGAGTTTCAGGATGCAAGAGAACCTGTACATCACACTCACGAGATTCATTGGTGACTCCAGAGTTATGAAATGGAATAGCAAACAGTTTGTGGAGATACAGGCTCTTCCATCCCGAGGAGCCATGACGCTGCAGCCTTTCTCCTTCAAGAACAATTACTACCTAGCCTTGGGAAGTGACTATACCTTCTCCCAGATATACCAGTGGGATGGTGAAAAGAAGATCTTCAGATTATTTAAAGAAATCTATGTGCAAGCACCGCGGTCTTTCACAGCTGTGTCAACAGATCGAAGAGATTTTTTCTTTGCCTCTAGTTTTAAAGGAAACACTCAAATATTTGAACATATTGTCATTGACTTGAGTTTATGAAAAGCTGCTGAAGTGAAGTTCATGTAGAATGATATTTATACACAAACAAAACAAAAAGAGACCTTTCCAAAACCAGGGTGCACCTATGGAGTATGATGACATTTTCTGAACTTTTCAAACTTGCATATTAATCAGGGATTGCATTTACTTGGTTACTGCATGACATGTCTGGTTTATCCTTTTTCGAAGACACTTTGCAATCTGCAGTCATTCAGAGGAGAGTGCAGTGCATTAGGATTAATTTAGACATCTAAGAGAATGATCTAAATTTTACCCAGAAAACTACCTTGAATTGAACATCTCATAAGAAAGTGAAGAGTAAGCCATACAAGACATAGAAATGATATTAGTGATGATTTTAAGATTAGAGCCAGTTCTTCATGGTTGCTGATGAATTGTAAAAGTGAACAGTAATGTTCCAGAATACACTTTAGTTTTGTTTCCTGAGGTCTGTCTTCAAAAATCTCTCTTTGTGGTTTATAGTAAGACTGGGGCATCATTTTAATTCACTGTAAATTAAAAGGAAAGTCAAAATCTATTCCATTTTTCTTCCATTGATCACTATTTCAGCAACAAATTGTGCATAACAAAGAGCCCAGCCCACAGTTACAGGGTAGCCAGGAAAAGAAGGATACGTCACTTCTAGACTGTGAGATCTTAACAAGTTAACATAGACAGATAATACCAGAGGTCTGCTTGGTGCCATGAATGAAGCAACTACAAATTCTGGCCACTTTCTGTTTTAATATGTATTTCAGCAATCCACCCCGTGTTGCCCTAATCCACACTCTTCCTGATGATCCCAGTAGATTCTGGGATGTTGTAACAAGTAAATGTGTAGTGATCTCTCATTCTAGAAGGCACAGCTTAAGTTCAGCATAAAACACATATCCACATTCGTGTTCTCCGTGGTGTGGCTTGTCTGTACACAATGAGATGATTTATTCTCCAGTTTTCTCCCTTCAGCACAGCTCACAAGCAATAAATTCAGGTTTTGGGCATCACAAGCTGTATTTGAGGACTCCTCATTCTGGCTGAGGTCTAAATGTGACTTGGGTATCACCGAGTCTCTTCAAACCAAGGCAGCTGGAGCTGTTTTAGGCTAGAGCTAACCCTGGCTCCAAGAAGGGTTTCCTCTTGGTGGCTCCAGGCTTTTGCCAGGTTACCAGGCCACCGAAGGTTAAACAGACCACACTACATGGGTGTTTTGGGTGGCTACAGACTAAGGCATTCAGTCATTCTGGGCAGTCCTGGCATGCAGAGCCTCTGCCGGGATAACAGCTAGCGACTTTTCCGACTTTTCCTGGAAAGGCTCTCCACCAGCCTTACCCAACAAAGCTGTGTATCAGAGGCCTTGTTTGTTCATTTACACTATATGTTTCTTTATGTTTTCATACCACTTAGCATATTAGGTTGTTTTATCATGTCTTGCTGCTGCCTCAGATAACCGGGAGGCTCTGCGTAAAGCAGGCAGGGCAAAGGAAATTGTCCTTTTTTCCTTCATATGCAGGGTTGTCTCACCGTCTCTGTGCTGAGTGTCATGTTTTTGCCCTGGACATGTGAAACATAGTCTGTTGTCACAAATTGAGACATTCGCACAGGCTTTCCAACATCTGAGATGTGAACAGTGCTGCAGAAGAGGATTATGCACAAGAACTCCTGTGAGGAGTCAAAAACCTACCAGTGACCTGGAATATCACAGCCTTCCCCAACTGTTGCCTTGCTGCTATGAAATAAAATTATTACTGTCAGAGACATAACTAATTTTATTGTGGTTTTAAATGATGTGTTAAATATTTTTCCTATAGAGGTGCTCATCTTGGTTTTATTTTTAATCACATTGGCAACTTAGTCCATCCAGCCACCTGAAGTATTGTGCTCTGCCCTCCAAATCCCGATGCAGCGTCAGTCATGTTGGTTCAGTCAGACCAGTAGATGCAAATCAACCCTCTGCAGCAGGTTTTAGCAATACCTCTTCTAGCATGAAGCTAACAAATCTGGCAAAATGAAGAGATGAATCATATGTCTGCTAGTGAATGCAATTTCTTATCATGTTCCAGTTTACTTTTTAAAGTGTGCATGGTTGGCAAACGATGTTTCTTTAAACTGTGTTGTGGGAAGGCATTCTTTAATTGCTTTTCTGCCCAGTGTGCATGTTTAAGGAGAGCCAGATGTTCTGCCAAGGAGGGACATTTCTCAGAGCGCCAGCGCTTTCTGTTGGGGATCACTGTGGGTACCATTCATTCAGCAAGGGGCATCAGTCAGAGCTAAAAGCCAGTTTAGAGAAATTGGATCTTGTCATTTTTTTACATGAAGGAAAGCAAGAGGATGGGGAAAAGCGCTGGTGTATCCAATACCAGGAGATGGTACTCTTTCAAGAGCCAAGGGGATTTTGAGACTTGGCTATCAAGTTGAATTAAATTAAAATGGTCTCTGCAGAGCCAGGCTTAATAAAGAGGATAAAGTGAGTCTAGCTCATTCATGTGGGACCAGAAGAAGAAAGCGAGGGAAATGAATGCCGTGGGCAGGCTGCCGCTTCTGAGTAGCCGTGTGCGTTGGGCAGCAAGCCCAGCTCAGCAGCACTCCCGGCCGCAGTGGTCTCGGGGTTCGGGGCGGCTGCCCTGCCTGTTCTGCTGAGTTAGTGCACGGGAGGTCAAAGCAGCTAAGAGGGAGGGAAGAAAAGCACCACTTGATAAAGGAAAGAGATGATGGTACATTTCTCAGGGCTAAACAGGCAGTGTCTCAGAAAGAGCCGCCTTCTGCTCTTTCCACTCCCAAGGAGAAGCTGTAGGATGCAGCCATAAGAGCAGAAATCACCAAGCATCAAAAGTACTTTGTGCCTTCCCAAATGCAACAAGTTTTGTCTCCATGGTCTACATTCTGTAATGGAAATTGTTTTGAGTAATAAATAAACTATGCATATCCATAATTTACTGCAACTGTTAGACCATCAGAACAGTGAGGAAGGATAACAGAACATGCCACCTTGTAATTTTTGATGTATTCTAAAAGACATACAACTATGTAAAGAACAGTAGTTTATATAAGCATAGGTTTAATACAATGTGCTAGCTACAGTGGGAGCATTTTAAGGCTGTATAGACATAGAGCTTTTTTTAGTAAAGAGGAGCTGATGCAATCTATGCTACTGACACATGTATGTACTCTTTCAAAATATGAATAAAATGTAGATAATGAGACTAATAGTGGTGTGTCGTGCATGTTAAAATATCCACGCTGTGAAGATCCACACTGCCAGAGGGATGGGCAACGTGGGCAAACGAGTCCTTGTCCATTTATCATCAGTTTTGGCTTTTGAAAACATGGAGGAAGCCCTGCTCTGCTTAAACTGTTTCTGTGCCTGGGGTAGCTTGGACCTCCAAGGTTTTGCTGTTCCCTGGCTTTCCCTTTCACTCTTTCCTTACACCCCATCTAGTGTTAGCAAGTATGTAGTGCGGCTGTTACTACAATTTTAGGTTCATATTAAACCTGGCTGTTTCCTTTCTTTCCTACTGCAAAACCAAGAGATCTTCATTTTCGAAAAAAAATTCAAAATGTGAGATACTTAACCAGGTTTCTTACGTGCAGAGTGGATAGAAACCACGCCCTAAAATTAATCCCTAGATTTTCAGATCTTCACTATGGGATCTCTTAAAGAGCTGTTAAATTTTACTGAATCATTGGCATTTACTCTGAAATTGCAAAAATAAATAGAAATCTATCATCAGTTAATGCATTTTATTTAAAGGAATCCTTGAGCATTATCCACTGATCCTGCTAGTCACTAATGCAGGGAATAATTCTTTTTGTTTCCTTTCTTCAGAAACAGCACAATTCCTGTAACTAATTATAGGCTTGTACAATCAGAGACGTGTCTGACATACCATAATGGGATGCAATTGCTCTGGGATCATTGCTTTCCTTTTGGGTATTCCACTTTTTTATGAGTCAGCAGCCCTTGTGATGTGGTTCACTGAAACTCCATCATAGCTCAAACATCGGCTTCACATCAGCACCATTTCCCCACCTGCCCTCCCCCAGGTTCTCTGTCCTTGCTCGGTGAACACTTTTTTTTCCACCCGTTACCACCTTCTTTAAATCTTCCTTGGAAAGTTTCTGTTCCTTCTTGAAAGTCACAGCCAGATACCAAGAGAAAAGCATTCCCCGCGAGCAATGCAGAGAGGGTCACTCCTCCGCAAATTTCAACGGGAAGCCAGAGCAGGGTCTTTTTGATAGGTCAAGCTGAAGGCAGATGTGTAAGAAACAGCCGGAGGAGTCCCACTCACCCCCTCTAAGTCCCCTTCACTCCTGGTCTACAGACCCGAGCTGCTACCACCGCTCCCTCTTGGGCAGCAGTGCTCACAGCCAGGAATCGCTGAGACTTTTTTTCACACCCAAACCCAGAAGAAATGGAGCCAAGCTGCTAATGCTGTTCTTTTTTTCCCTGGCATCTGGAAAACAGCTCCTTAACTCCTCTTGTATCCCCATACAGTTCGGCATCCTTTTTGAGAAACTGCAGGCTAGATGATCTAATGGGCTTCAAAACTCACCTTCAAAATCTGACAACACCAGCTGGCCACATAATGTTAGATCCTCCACAAAATTAAGAGACTGATACTGTGAAAGCATTTCAAATGATAGCTACAGAAACTTAATCCACTCCCTAGTACCGCTTTCCCCATAAGCTATTGCCATTCTTGCTGCAGAGCTGTGTGGTGATTTACAGAAGTGTTTTGCAAAATCTTGAATGGGAGGAAAGTCGCTGGATGTTATGAAGCACTAGGCAAATGCTGTTATCTTTAGATCTGAGTGGATGGTTTGGAGCCATCCTCTACATGGTGGGTAGCTGCATACATTGCAAGTTGGACGTGATTCCTTACAAAGCCACACACAGCAAAATCAAAGTCAAACTGAACCTTACATCATGGCTCTGGGTAAGGAAAATGTTGAAGGGAAGCATCTGGAGTTGCACAGTGCCACCCTGGAATGATTCGCAGAGGAGTGCGATGTACTTTGACTGGCAGACAAGGGAGATACATTTTTTACAATCTGTGGGTTGGGCTGAGAGAGATTATATGGTTCTTCATATAATCATAGAATAGGTTGAGTTGGAAGGGACCTTTAAAGGTCATCTAGTCCAAACCCCCTGCAACGAGCAGGGACATCTTCAACTAGACCAGGTTGCTCAGAGCTCTACCCAACTTGACCTGAAATGTTTCCAGGGTTGGGGCATCTACTGTCTCTCTGGGCAACCTGTTCCAGTGTTTCACCACCCTCATAATAAAAAATTTCTTCCTTATATCTGGTCTAATCTGCCCTCTTTTAGTCTAAAACCATTACCTCTTGTCCTATCATAACAGGACTGTTTTCATCTTTCTTATAATCCCCCTTTAAGTACTGAAAGGCTGCAATAAGGTCTCCCTGAAGCCTTTGCTTCTCCAGGCTAAACTCGCCCAACTCTCTCAGCCCTTCCTCACAGGAGAGGTGCTCCAGCCCTCCTCTGGACGTGCTCCAACAGGTTCATGTCCTTCTGATGTTGAAGGCCCCAGAGCTGGATGCAATACTCCAGATGGGGTCTCACCAGAGTGGAGAAGAGGGACAGAATCATATCCCTCGACCTGCTGGCCACGCTTTTTTTAATGCAGGCCTGGATATGATTTGCTTTCTGGGCTACGAGTGCTCGTTGCCGGCTTATGTCCATCTTTTTTCCACCAGTATCCACGAGTCCTTCTCAGCAGGGCTGCTCTCAACCTCTTCATCCCTCAGCCTGTATTGACACTGGGGGTTGCCCCAACCCAGGTGCAGTACCTTGCACTTGGTCTTTTTGAACCTCATGACGTTCACAAGGGCCCGCTTCTTGAGCTTGTCCAGGTCCCTCTGCATGGCATCCCATCCCTCAGACATGTCAGCTGCAACACTCAGCTTGGTGTCATCTGCGAACTTGCTGAGGGTACCAATGTCCCACTGTCTATGTCATTGATGAAGATATTAAATAGTACCGGTCCCAATATGGACCCCTGAGGGACACCAGCTGGCAGTGATCTGCATCTGGACATTGAGCTGTTGACCACTACGCTCTGGATACGACCATCCAAACAATTCCTCATCCACCAAACGGTCCATGCATCAAATCCATATCTCTCCAATTTAGAGAGAAGGAGGTTGTGAGGGACTGTGTCGAAGGTCTTGCGGAAGTCCAGAGAGATGGCATCTGTAGCTCTTGTCCACTGATGTAGTCACTCCACCATAGGCGGCTACTAGGTTGGTCTTGGGAAGACTGGATAAGAAATTTCTATAGGCATCACATTATTCCAGTTTTGCCGTGTCGGTGAGGTAGCCTAGATGGAGTTTGGTGGAAAGCAAGGAAAGCAGGTACCAGAAGTTTAATATAAGTAATATTGAAGTAGAGATTAGCAAACTAGACATGGTGAGGCTGTCGACAAATGTTTAGTTACCTTGAGGGAAATGAATCACGTTTTCTAAGCACAGAGATAAATCAATGTAAGATCAGGGAATCAGGGAGAACAAAAATGTTTCTAAATAAAGGAAAGGAATAGGAGTGACAGCATATGAAGTGTGAGTTTACTTAATTGCTATGTAGAGAAAGCATCTAAGTGCCTTTCCAAGGTCACTCAAAGAATGCAATCCACATCATTTTCCTTTCCAGAGTCACCCTAGTTTATGCTTAATTAAACTATGCAAGCTCTGCACACTCTAGAAAATGCCCTTTTTATTACATTGTAGGCAATTTGTGTTTCTGAAGGGCATTTGGGAACCGTGACATCACCAGAATGAAGAGCTTCTGGTAGCGTTGCTCCCATTTTTATTCATTTGCAATTGTTGACTTTAATTCCAAAGTTCATTTCTATTTCCTGCTTGGACATCAGCACTGGATTGTACAAGAATGCTCCTCTGCCAGCTTCAGTGCCTGTTTCAGTTCTTCTGACTCAGCAGCCCCTTGGGGGTGGCTCATCCTCCAGCTGCAGGTGCACCCTGACAATTCATCCTCCATTGTGGTCCTGTGAGTGACGGGCCAGGGGGTTAAGAAAGTTCTCATGACCCACTGCTGGTGGGGTCAGTGCAGGGTCTGGGCTGGCACATGGAAGGAGGGAGCAGCACTGCTCTCTGCATGTTGATTGCCTGCTTTCTTCCATTTCTTCCTCTTCTGGTACTGCCAGTGTGGTAAACGGTTTTGTCAGAGTTTTACAGAAAGCAAAGTACCAATGAGGCCAGGATGGTGCAGATTTACTTGGGATGCTTCTGAAAACAAACTAGAAATAGAAAGGGGAAACAGAAGTTAAATTCCCAATTCTGGTTAATAGCACCTGCCTACTCTTTTTTTCTGTGAATTCTGTAGCCCAGGGGTCTCCTTGGATCCCCAGCTTCTCTGGGTTCCTGCTGACAGCATTTTCTGACTCTACTTTGTACCATTAGGTCTGGGGAGAAAACTGCAGGCCTATCATTTTGGAGGAAGACTCATTAAAACTATTTGTGCCTCTGTCACCTCGGGATCTGATTACAGTGCTGGGGTTGCACCTTGAAATCGTTACAATTAAGATTTAATCAAGTGAGTACCTACAGAGTCCTGCAGTTACTCCCTGCCCACTTATTGCATCTGACTCTATCTTAGGAATAACTACAACCTGATTTTTACAATTTTTTAAAAGTTAAACCCATATTTGGAGTTTGTCCTATAAAATCCCACATGACTGGAACTCTGAGAGCCTGGGCAGCTCTCCTTCCCCATCACAACACAGGCTGGAAGAGCTTGGAGCACGCTGCTAGCTGGAAATGGGTGCAGGTAGGAGAAAAAACAAATGAACAACATTCACTGCTTTTTGGACTGGAAGGTTATAAGGAAATCCTGGATGTCAATGGTGTGGAGAGGACTGTGCTTGTGTCCACGTGAATCCCACTCCCATTCGGTGCAGCGGTGCAGGTGCAGCGGTGCAGGTGCAGCGGTCCCAGCAGCCGAGGTGCTCAAGCCAGCTTCTTGCAGCCCTGCGGGAGCTCCACAGCTCCCACTGGGTTTATCCCAACGTGCATTAAGGATGTATCCGACCTAAGCCAAGAGAATAAAGTGAAATATGAGACTAACTTGCACTTTAATGTCTTCTTGCAACCCTTGGCTTGAAACGGCACATACACGTGTGCAGATGTACTTCCCAATCCCACACCACTCTGCTAGTAACAAATAGTGATTTGTTCCTTTACTTTTCTCAGACATGGATCAAGACAGTTCATCTCCTTTCAGTTTTCTTTCTTTGCCCCCAATTTATTTGCCTTCGTCTTTCTAATTGCTGGGAGGTTATGATGTCTGAATCATCAGATGTGAAGAACCATATGCTATTTCCCCTTAAATGACAGCTCAGATATTTACCTTTATTGTTGTAGGGAGATTCATATTGACATCTGCAGGTCAGATGAGGATAACTGGCCTTTTGATATTTTTGGTGGACTACCAGTGAGGGCCAACTGGTGCAAATGGTGGCCCTTTGGTGGGTAGGGGAGAACAAAGAGGTTTTTGTAGCTGGGCATGAGGCAGCTCTGGGACCCTCTTTTTCTTCCCCATGGAAGGTGTGGGGGAAAATGCTAAACTGTCCATGGGAGTAATGAACTAAACCACCTCTTTTAAAAAGTCATTGACTTCAGTGTTCTGTTCTACTCTGGAATATTTTGGCAAATGTGATCACGACTTTGAACATGGTACTGGTAGCCTCTCTGATGTTGCTTGCTACAGGGGTTGCAGAAATTATTTCTAAAATGCCTGGAGCTCTAGGATAGGCAGAGATTTAATAACAAGGGGCAGGAGGGGGATGCGATTGGCAGCAGGTTGCTTGCTGATGTGCTAACAGCTGTAAGAGCGGGTGATGAGAATTACTGTTCGAATTTGGGAGCTCATGAAGATGCTGGAAGCTCCAGGCTGCCAGGTAGAGCTGTATGTATGTCTTTGTCATCTGACCGTCGGCACTGGGCCTTTTGGGAAGATCCTGGGAGGGAAGAATCTGCTTGCAATATGCGGACTGTAAAAAGAGGTGTGCAAGTCAAGCAGAGCTCTGCAGTGAGAAATGCTGCACATTTGCTGCAGTCATCAGTTGAGGCATGCTAGATTCCTTAGGAAAAAATGCAGGAATGTTCACTTTTTTAGCTGTTATTCAATTCCTTATTGGTGTTGTCTTTAGTGTTTGCTTCTCTGAGATTTATTCTCCAGGTTTTATTTAGTGAGGTGAGTATTAATTGTGTTTTCTACTTTCTTTTCTATTCTGTCCATGTTGGTCAGGCCTGTGATAGGGAGGATCAGCAAAGACAAGGCACTCAGGTATCGGAAAGGCTGTCAGATCATGACCTGAGCCAAAACAGAAAAAGTCACAGTCATAGAATAGCTGAGGTGGGAAGGGACCTCTGGAGGTCATCTGGCCCAACCACCTGCTCAAGCAGAGTGACCTGGAGTCAATTGCTCAGGGCCATGTCCAGACGGCTTTTGAGTATCTCCAACGAGGGAGGCTCCACAGGCTCTCTGAGCAACCTGTGCCAGTGCTCGGTCACCCTCATAGTGAAACAGTTTTTCCTTTTGTTCAGTTTTTTCCTTATGTTCAAGTCCTCCCTATGGAAGGAGGGCAAAGAAATATGCTGCTTATGACCACTTATATAGAAAATCCAGCCATTCTAAGAATATTTAATTCTCTGTTCCTCTTATCCTCGTCAAAATGTGTGTAGATTAAATAATTTCCATGTCATTTGCAGCACCAAAGTGTTCCTAAGTATAGACTTGGCTTAGTGACCTTGTAGTGAATGTCAGCAGTCAGTTAAGTCACCACTTAGCACTGACACTGAAGCTATTTAGGAAGTAATGAGTTGGCACAGCATACTAACTTCTGGAATAACTGGGAGCTTGCTAATGTCTGATGCATGCCCCACGCAGTGGTATAATTTAGGGGAGAGAGTGAGTCACTCCTACTACTCCCAATGGCAGCCCAAGGCATTAAATTTGTCTTCACTAAAAACAACTCAGGCTCATCCATGGTCTTCTTGCCTGCTGTACTTCCCTTTTACTTGTCTACACTGACAGGTAGCTCAGGATCTTCCCTTTCAGACCAAGAAGACCAGCTATCCATGAATACTTGTGAGATTGAGGTAAACATTATAAATATTATCTAGAGTCATAATGATGATGACAAAACGGTGTTCCGTTCCCTCTGATCTGAAGTAGGTCATGAGTTGCTCCCAGGGTCTCCCCATGGGTGGGCTAAGGAGAATGCTTATTGGGCCCTCTCTTATTTGGAAGAGCTTGGGTGGTAGAAAAGCTCAATTCTCCCCTATCCTGAGGGGAGACAGAGTCTGGTATCCCAGTCCTGGGGCTCCCCACAGCCTACACTTGGAAATAGGAATAGATAAGCAACCTTGGAAATTCCTTGGGAATGACATGTGGTTGTTGGGCAGAGGCAGCCTCTGAGAGTGTGCGGGTCAAAAGACAGAGCGTTATAAGCAGCGGCTTTGAACACCTCTGAGCAACAGAAGGTGTGGATGGGAGCTCCTCGGGGAGCAGGTCCTCCCACCCACAGAGGGCACGGTGTGCGGCAACTGCTCCTGCAGCATATTCTGTAAAAAGCAAGTTTCAGTCAGAAGCACCTGGTTTACATGAACGATTCAGCAAGGGAAACTGGGAGGAAGTTTGCTCCAGTTCACAAGGATGGGGTCTGGGCCTTCCCTTCCCTTATTTGGTAAAAACTGATCGTTTTTGTCACGAAGTAAACCAAGGCACAGCACAGAGTTACAAACTGGTTTGTGTGGGAGGGCGGAAAGGACGCCTGGATGCTCATGCCAGCCTTCAGCACTCCCTTCTTCTTCCAGCATGAGCAGGTACTTTTTGTACTTTGAGTTGGTACTTGAATGTGCCACCTCAGTGTGCCGGCTGGTGACCCTCCAGTTACGAGTCCTACCTTCATTAGGTATCATCACGCCTGCATATTTCCATATTTTGTTTCATGTTCTCAAATCAAGACTAGTCTTCCAACTGGTTCCTCTATGAAGATACAAATATAATCCTGTGAGGAGTATATAGCTTCAGTCTGAGGCAGCTTCTGAGCAAGACAGACTACTTCTTTCACTGAGTTTGTTCTGTAGTGTCAACAAATCACATCTGAATTTGCTCAGTTTAAATACATTTTCAGAAAAATCCATTGTTGGATACATTCTATTACACCAGTGTACAAAAATCAAAGGAAAAATGATAAGGAAAGGTTTCTATCGTTTTTTTTTTTACTGTTTCTTCTCTGAAATATTTCACATGCAGATGTTGATGCTTTGTCAAGTACACGAAAAACAGCTCAGTTTCTGCAGATGCAAGGAAATAGAATATCTAAGGAAATGGCAAAGAGTAGGAACAAATGAGAGATCTTTTTCAATAACATGCAAGGTTACAGAAAACAAGGATATTCATGAACCTTCTAAAACAGAATGCAAAGCAATGAGATTGTATTTACTTTAACAACAGAGCTTTCTTTTGTCTCTTTGTATTTAACCTCAAATTATTTGCATTGCCTCCCATGGCAACAAATTCAATCCTTTGAAAATGTATTTGCCTTTTGCTAGTAATATCTATTACAATAAAACATATGACATTTATTGTCAAGAGCTGTACAGGAGATACAGATGGAAATTCAAGAAAGGTGTGTTGCATTTGCATGGCAAGATTTTGGTAGCAGGGGGGTTATAGGGGTGGCTTCTGTGAGAAGCTGCCAGAAGCTTCCCCCACGTCTGATAGAGCCAGTGCCAGCCGGCTCCAAGATGGACCCACCGCTGGCCGAGGCCGAGCCCATCAGCGATGGTGGTAGCACCTCTGCGATCACATATTTAAGAAGGGAGGTGGAAAAACCTGCTGTGGAACAAGAGGAGCCAGAGGAGAGGACTGAGAATATGGAAGAGAAACAACTCTGCAGACAGCCAGGTCCGTGAAGCAGGAGGGGCAGGATGTGCTCCAGGCGTTGGAGCAGAGATTCCCCTGCAGGCCGTGGTGCAGAGCATGGTGAGGCCAGCTGTAACCCCGCAGCCCATGGAGGTCCACTGTGGAGCAGAGATCCACCTGCAGCCTGTGGAGGAGCCCATGCTGGAGCAGGTGGATGCCAAAAGGAGGCCGTGACCCTGTGGTAATCCCGTGCTGGGATTAAAATTAAAATTAAAACCTCCTGGCGGGACCTGTGGCCCCATGGACAGAGCAGCCCAGGCTGGAGCAGGTTTTCTGGCAGGACTTGTGACCCCATGGGGGACCCAGGCTGGAGCAGTCTGTTCCTGAAGGACTGCACGCTGGGGAAGGGACCTGCGCTGAAGCAGTTCATGAAGAACTGTAGCTCATGGGATGGACCCATGGTGGAGAAGATTGTAGAGAACTGTGTCCTGTGGAAGGGACCTCATGCTGGAGCAGGGGAAGAGTGTGGGGAGTCCTCCCCATGAGGAGGAAGGAGCGGCAGAGACAACATGTGAAGAACTGACCACAGCCCCCATTCCCTGTCCGTCTTCATTGTTCAGGGGTGGGGGAAGGTAGAGAAATTCAGGGTGAAATTGAGCCCAGGAAGAAGGGAGGGGTCGGGGGGGGAGGTGTTTTAAGATTTAGTTTTTATTTCTCATCACCCTACTTTGATTTTGTTTGCTAATACAATTAAACTAATTGCCTCAAGTCAAGTCTGGTTTGCCTGTGATGGTAATTACTGAGTGATCTTCCTGTTCTTATCTCAACACATGAAACTTTTGTTATATTTTTCTCTCCCCTGTCCAGCTGAGGAGTGGAATGACAGAGCAGCTTTAGCGGGCAGCTGGAGTCCAGCCAGAGTCAACCCACCACAAAAGGTAAAATAAAAGAGCTATTATACCATGTGTTCAGCACACCAAACAACCTCCTGTGTCTAAACTGTCCCTCTTCAGGTCAGCAGGCATTTGAAGTGCTGCCAGGACAACATACTCCTTTTGCATGGACTAGAGATTGCTCCATAGTGACCTCTCTGCCCAGTTAAAGGCTGGACTGAGAAAAGACTGCATGTGTCTAGGGATTTCTGCCTCCTCTTGCTTGGCTGCATACTGAGAAAGACTGTGCAGGTAGTGATTACCCACATGTTCTTAGATGCCTTTCAAGAAACAGCATGAAGGAATGACTTCAGCTGTTGCAAGTTGTGTTTGGTTTACTTCTTAGCAGATGACTAGGTAAACAAGAGAAACACTATGTTTGATCCGTGTGATTGTGGCATCTCTGGGGACCAGGAGGAACAGGGCGGCAGGGAGATCCGTGCATCCAACAGGGGTGGGTGGCTGAGGCAAAGTGCTGCACCAACACAGCGCTTCTGGGCTGGTAGATCCTCCAGTCTCTGCACTGCGCATGGGTTTATTGGGCTGGGCACCATTGCAATGTGCACTGTTGGATTCATGTCACTGTGCTTCAGTGGCTGTAAATTTGGTGTCCTTGCCAGAAGCTTCAAAAGTACAGAAGGGGTCCTCCTTCTTGCTGCTGACTCCCTTGGTGATGAAACACAAAAGACTGTTTCGAAGATCTTTCCTTGCATGATCCACCTCTCCTCAATTCCTCTGACACATGAGATTTATGATAAGCAACATGGGGTCATAAGCAGCTCAGGGAGTGGAAAGAGCCCTGTTCCGGAGAGAGAGCTGGTTTCTAACCAGGAAGACCACACGCTGAACTGAGCCCTCTCAGCTCCTCTCCTTGATGCAATCCACAGTCAGAGAGAGGATAGAGCGAAGATGCAGACCCGTACCTCTGCAGTGAGAGATGGTGCTGGCTGGGGAGGGGAGCAGAGCTGGACTTCAGTGAGTGCTCCTCTGTATAAATTCCTAAGAAATGGCACCATTACAGTAGGCTAAGTAGTGACTTAGAGCCTTCGAAATGGGAAACAGACCAAAGGACTACTGCTGCAAATTGCAAGGAGGGAAGAGAGGATAGGGAGGCAGAGTGGCCAAAGAGCTGTTACCTGCCTGGGTGGGAAGGCACCTAAACCAACCATCAAAGAGGTGGAAAAGATGGTTTGCTTTTTGTTTGTACATGTTTTCTGCTGAGTTCTGAGCTTCTGAATGTGTTCACTTCCCTCGGGCAAGACATGCCTCTTTGTCAAATGTTCCGGACACCCACAGTGGGTGCATTCAGCCCTCTGGGGTTTCAGGATGCAGGTTTAGCTTATTCTATTACTCATTAGTTTTTATGGATTTAGTGGAAACCTCTGCAGAGTTCAGGCACCCAATATTTCCACCTAAGACTTGCATATTACTCCATTGTGCGACTGAGGATAATGAAGATTTGAGGCAAAGTTTTCAGGTAGTTTCTCTTCCTGCATCCTTGTGTAGTCTTGTGAGGGCTTTTTACTCTGAACCCTGCACAATCTATGCTCCCAGAATTGAAAGAAAAATATGCTAAAGAAAACTACAAAACTACAAAACTTCCTGACTATCAGTCTAGTTTATGCTTCCAAAGAACACCCTTCTTGGCTGTTAAAGCTCCTTTTCTGTCTTATTGTCTCTTCCTATTGCTCTTTCACCCTACAGCTGGTGTGGGCAGCCAAGCTGAAACAAAAACGGATGGAGGAGAAGACCTCTACCAGGAATCTCTTGCTCATGGAAAACTGAGGTATCTCTGTGGTAAGAAGATGTTTCCAGAGGTCTTCCTGTCCTTGTCTTTATTATCTGTCACAGGTATTACTTGCAGGTCAGAGAAGCAGAACTAAAGTGTTAGGCTGAAATTGTTCCTGGAACTAAATCCTTCAAACCATCATGAGGTGGGGCTGACTTTGCCCAGTCTCTGCCAGCCCCACCTCTAGTCCCATTCCCACCACCACTCTGAGCCACATGAACAGTTTTCAGCAAAGTAAACCCTACAGGAGCTTCCTGCCCCCTCTCTGCTAATTTGATTAATAGGCTGGATTGAGCAGCATCTTCTTCTCAGAGAAACCTCATGTCACCGGGAGGGTGCGATGGCTGGTTTCCAAACCACGCAGTGTGGAGCACTAGGGCTTAAGAGGCCGCTTACAGAATTGTCCTGATAAGCAGTGATGAAGAAAGCAGAGACACTAAGTCACAAGGAGGCCGGGGCTTTGACAGTGACAGCCGATGATGTACAGCACTTGCATTTGCTTTGCAATCAGTTCAGGCTACTCTTCAGATGTTGATGTGTCTTTTTGGTTTGTTTTCTTTTTTTTTAGCATGTCCAGAGAATTATGCACATCGCTTTAGTTGCTATGTATGCACCAGACTGACAAAGTGTTCTCTTTTGAATCCCCAGCGGCCTGCTAAAGCCCCAAAACAAGCAGCAAGGATTAATTCATCCCCAGATAAGATTTTCCTAAATCCTAACAGATAATTTGTTTGAAGTTTAATTTTAGTCTGTTATTACACACACGGGTCTTATCTTCATTCAGAGTTGTTAGCAAAATTAAACAAGCCTCTTCAAACAGGAAAGGGAAGCATAGCAAGAGCACGAGTAAAGGAGTGAATTGCAGGGCTAAAGGCACTACTGGTAGGCTTACACAGTGACGGCAAGCTCAGGCCCTCAAAGAACCTCCAATTTGTCACGTTCTTGCATGTTTGAGCCGTGTGGTCAGGGCACACCCTGCCATCTGGGTTCTCATGATGCTCGAGCTACCTGTGCTGTGATCCACGTCAGGGTACCTAGACACTGCCACTCCTTCTAGTTAATAGGATGCCTCAGTCCATGGATCCCCAACTCTCGCCCATCTACCTGCATTGCAGCAGCTCTGGGTTTGTTTCCTTAGATGGCAGAAGAAGTTATAGCAGCAGTGTGCAGTGGAACAAAGAAGAGAACAAAAAAACCGCCACGTCACATCTTGTGTGGTCCTTCAAAATGTGCACTGTACCACTGGTTGAAGCCTGTCTTAGTGGCTTTGCGTGGTGAATCCATGTCTCCGTCAGTGAGCTGAACTCTTCCCCTCTAGCCACCAAGACATAGGAGCCTGGGAGGAGGAGGCCATCTCCTCATTGCACCACTCTGTAAATAGGATTTAGGTCCTCAGTCTCCAGGTGTAGAAGAGTGTCTGAACATGTTAGCATTGCAGCGTGCTCCTGATCAGGGTGATATTTAAGGGAACAGCTAGGCAGCTACCATTTTTATACTACTTGACCTCAGTCAACAATGTTTGGATCAAAGCTCAGCTGACCACATTAGTGTTTCATATGTAGTCTTCATAAAATGCAAGGTTCTCTTCAGACAGTGCTCCAGAAGTCTCCCTTCTCCAACTGCAGTTTGTATAAAAAGTCCAGATCTAGAAAAGAGAAAAAGGGACTAAGATTACTAGTGACTTTAATCAAGCCGGGAAAAAAGCAATGCTGCTGGTCTCTGCCTTTAAGTCAGTTTCTTTCTTCTTTAGCACTGCTGGGACCACATGGGCTCCCTCTAGCGAGTACAGGACAATTTCTTCTGCACTGAAGCTGTGAAGGTTACCTGGAGCTCATCAATTTTGGCATAAGAAATTGTGGGTGATAAGGCAGTTAGGACATCGTATCTATAAGATTAGGCCTCAGGACAGGATGCTGAAGACTTACGTTACATTTTCTGCTCTGTCCCCAGTCCATATGTCCACGATCAAATCACTTAGGTCTAGACTGATGGGTATGTCAGGGGGATGCCGATGTGTCCCTTGGACACCCAGCCAAACAGCCTGGAGGCTGCCCCCAACCCCTTGCACAGCTTGTAGGTACAGACAGGCACCCCAGAAGAGATTAGAAATGGTGGTGGCCACCCACAAACCACTCCGTTGGGTTCTCCCCTTTCAAGATTTAAGCATTCAACCCTGGCCTCCCTGCAGTGTGCAGATGCTTGTTATCAGGAGGTGGAGTTTCACAGCCCAAGCCTCTCCTGGAGCTGGATGGCCAATGAACCCTACGGGCAAGTTTTGATGGGATGAGCTAGATGAGTGCTATCACCGCTCCAGAGTACGTTGTGGGCACTTGCTCATGCCCTGCAATGAATGCAGGGTTATGCAGGGTAGCTTGCACCTCCATGAATGTGAGGAACTGTACAGATCTGGGGACCTGTCAAAGGTAAAATGACTTGCTGCAGAGCTGCACCCTGCATCAGCCCATGGGAAACTGCCCATCAGTGTTTGAGGGCTTTTAGCTGGAGCAGAGATCATTCTTATCTTTAGTAGCTTTTCCTCCAGGACTGCTTTTAAAGTAAAGTGGTTGTGATCACTGCTGACGTATCAGTTGTGCTCTGAGACATGGTGGTTCAAGTCTAGGGGCTTAAATAGAGGCAAGACATCTGGAAGTTTTTGAACAGACATAATCGTGAGACAGATATGGAGTTGTTCAGTCCAAATGGAAAGGTGGTTCTGACCACATGAAAAGCATAAATGCAGGTGCGCAGCAAACTTTACATGCAAAACTTACAGTGTCACCGAGGGCATAGGGGATTGCAGCCTTAAGTAGAACACAGGTATCCAAGACCAAGGTCCAATGCAAGTGCAAAGTGTGGATTTTGACATTAGTCTCACTCTACCTCATTTCCTAACCTTAACCTTTGATAATCATATTTCCTAATCTTCTAGATGTATTACAGAGCTGACCACCTGATTTACTGTTTACCTGTGGGTATAAAAATCAATACGATTAATACAATTCTTAATTTTTAAATCAAATATTGTAAGTCAGGGTCTCTTTTTAACTCAGGTAAACAAAAATTAAGCAAACCAGTCTAGATTAAGGATATACAGTAATCTTCCTTCCACATAGTCTATCTATATGTTCCCTAATATAAATACATTTGTAACTATTAACTAGCAACTTCAGTGGTTACAGGCCTGCCACATATATTTTAAGGACAAAGTAGAAGAGTGAGCGAGTAACATTAGTTCCTCGTATTTCTCATAAACATGAAAAATCTACTTCTACCATAGAAATGCAGACATGTTAATCTTCGTAAAGGCAGCCTTGAGGCATGGGAAATCCCGTATCTGAACACAAATGTGATGCATCAATAAAAAACATTGAATTCAGCCATTACCTTCTGATAATGGAGAATTGACTGTATAATTTAATTTCGGACAGCCTGCAAAAAGAAACTGTAATAGCCAGAAAATATCTTCATTCTCCCTGCCTTGTAGTATGGATAGGTTTGTGTAGAGTTAGATGGAACAGAGAATAATTTTTCTTCTAAGTTTAAGTATTGCACAGCAAAGGACAAGAGGCAACAAATACAAGTTGCTGTAAGGGACATGCTGGTTAGATATAAGAAAAGAAATTCTTCTGTGGTCAAATGCTGCACCATGTTGCCCAGGGAAGCTGTGGGATCTCCATCCTTGGAGATACTCAGAACTAGACTGCACAGAGCCTCAGTAACCTGGCCTTTGACATTTGCCGTGCTTTGAGCAAGGTGTTGGACCAAATGACCTCCAGAGGTCCCTTTAGCCTCAATTATTCTATGATTTGATGATAGATACCAGTCCTTTTGATGCATTAATTGACAAGTTTTTTTATACTAACAAGAGGGGAGAACGTGTTTTAATTCACACACATATGCTGGAAGTAGGCAGGGTGAGTTCTAAGGCAGGACAAAAAACACCATACAGGCTTTAAATATTTACATGTAATTTAATGACTTCAGAGAGCAGCCCACCTGTCCCAAGTCTCAGTGACAGATTTTGAAGTTTGCAAGTCTGGCTGTTCCTTAGAGTTTGGACCACATCTTTGTAAAGTGGCCCACACACATAGTTGCACAGGCACAAGTGAAATTGAAAATTATTTATGCAGAATGGCATTTTCGGGCTTTCTACTTGCACTTATCTGGAGGCTGTTGGGATGTTTTGTTTTGTTTTTCTGGAAAGAATATACTACCTCCAAATAGACTAGGTAGTATTACGTTCCTCCAACAGATTACTAAAATTAGGCAAGTTCTTAAGAAATTATTAACAGCAAGTCATATTTTTAAGTTATTTCTTTCATTATATTTTCCATGAATTCATTTAAAGCTTTTTTCTTTTTCCTTTACAAAATGACCAATTTTTATACCACAACTGTTTAAAAATGGTATCTATTCAAGCTTCTATGAAAATACTAGAGCAAATATACCCGTTCATGTATGTTCCTCCTCAGCCTGCATAGCCACGCTAGCCTCTTTGCTGTAAAGTAACAGCATGTTGTACCTTCACACTGGGAAGAGGAAAAAAGCATTTTCAACAGCAGCCTGAGTAGGATTGTAAACAGCATAACAAGCTGTAGAAAGGCTGAAGGGACACTCTTTTCTGAACAAAGACCACTAAAGACAGATAAGGAAGGTAAGGTACCTACCCGGGTACCAATCTGGCTGGTACAGATATGCGCTGAGTTTGAATTCTGCTGCTGTGGAAATATGCATCCCCTGTGAGATGCAAAGCATGCCTTTCATAGACTAAAAGCCATTCTGATTCGGGCTAAACATTGTAACCCACTCTCATTAGAAGTGGGTTAGGTGATTTAGATTAGTCAGGTAACAGATCTCCAAATTCCAGGTTCAAGTGACAAAGAAAGATCTTCCTTCTTTTCATCACCTTGCTTTCATATCACCTCTAAACAGTTTGGAAGGCTGAGCTAGTGGAAACTCAGTGTTTAGAGAGGAGACAAAAAAACCCCAATGCTGTGATTCTGACGAGCAGATGACAAGGCAGGCGGTAAGTCCCACGTATCTGGATTCCCGATAGTGTTGATATCAAAAGTGTTTTCTCTTTATTATGATGACTTTTTATAACCTTGAATTTTTTTTTTATTTTTTTTTTTTTACTTCTGTACTAGTCTAACTTTCGGTATTTTTTCCAGTGTTTGAAGATTCACATATATCCAGGAATCTTCCCTCTCATAGTTCAATTTTACACATTGTTTAGGGTCGTCACTAAGCAGAAGAAGTGCTGTTAGTTTTTGTGGGAAACGATGCTAACTCTCATGATGGTAGCGTTGAACAGTCAACTATGTTTTCTGAAAGCACACTTTAGTAAGTCTCTGTGCCAGTAGAGCTCTGGGATCAAGCAAACCTTACATGCTCTCCAGATAAATTGTATTTGCACACCTTTCTGTTTTATACGGTGATGGTCAAAATTCAAAAGAAAAACTGTGCATCAAACACCTCAGACATTTTGGGAGCTAAGTGTGAAACTGTCACCCTAATATGGGGTCACCTTTAACAACTTTATTTATGGAAGCAAAATTCTCTCTGATTGAGACCATGGCCCTGAAATCTATAATGGGATCTGATTTGTGTGCTTTGATTTCATCTGGGATTTTAAGACTGTTGGTTCTTATTTCTTCATGTGCTATTAATTTGTGTTCCCTGACAGAATAAGCACAAGATTCATTTACATGAATAACCCCTGAGGGTTGAAATGCCCCAATACTGTAACAGATTACCTCATTTCTATTTATTTTTTGTGGCAGTGCTTTTTTCCCCACTGGTTACTAACTGCTTTTGTCCTAGCATTATACCAGTGTAAAACTTGGGAGCTATTTAAATCCCTCCCTTAACAGAAAAGAAAAATGATAGCTGTAGTGGCAGGCATGAACCCAGCAGGCAATGCAAGGCAGGGAGTTCACTCCCACGTCACCTCCTGCCGGTGTGGTACATGTGGTCCGGGTCACAGATGCAGCTACACAGCCCTGTTGGCAACGAGATGGCTGTGGGGAAACGTGTCTGGTGTAGCTGCCCTGGGACAGCTCTTTGCTTCTAATGTAGATAGGCCATAGGGTAAATGCAATCCTGTGGACTGCTCAAATTCATGAAGGTTTCCCTTCTTTTACTATAAATCACTTTTTCCAGTATAATTTGCTAATATGCTTAGTTATTGTAAAATTCAGTAAAAGTATGTTATATGTCGAATGGATGCTTGAGTGGAGAACATTTTACAGAACTGCCTACACTAGTGCTGCTCACCTGAAGCCCAAAAGTCATGAGTCAGACCCCTGGAAAGTCACAAAATCCTGCCATTTTTTGCTTGCGCATAGGATCACATAACACCACTGATTTTTTGTGTGGTTTGCAGAGTGTGCAGCTCGCTCTTCTGTGCCAGGACCCCTCTGCCTGGGCTGGGAGCTGAGCAGTTTGGTCTTCATCGCTCTCCTGAGAATCTGCCTCTCCTCAGTTTTCCTGTACTGCTCTCTCCTGCTGCTTGGGGAGCTGTTCGGCGCCTGCACCCAGACTTGCGTGCTGGCAGGTAATGGCCTAGTGCTTTGACTCTGCAGCGGGAACACTTTCAGCCCAGCTTGGTGTTGTCCAAGTTGCTCCTGTGCCCTTTGCAAGTTGCTCAAGTGCTGATTCTTCTACCTGTCAGCCTCGGCTCGGCTGCCTTGCAGACTTTGAAAGGGCTACAGTGACAATCCACCCTCGCCAGCCCTCTCCCTCTGTTCCGTGCCTGTCCTTCATCCCTTGCGCTGCTCGGCAAGGAGACGCTCCCCACTGAGCCGTTCTTTCTGCATCTGCATACCATCACCACTAACTGACCTGCTGTGGAATAATTACTGAGGGAGCAAATCATTGAAACTAATTATCGAGGATACGCTTATTGAGAATAAAGTTATATCCACATCTTCAGCATATAAGGCAGCTGTGTGGCAGGTAAGGAATCTGCTCTGTGTGGTTCTGCCCCCCAGCCTGGCCTGCATTCTTGGATGTTAGTGCATGGAAAAGCCCAGTGTGCTGGCACTAAGAAGTATGGGGGAGTGGAGCGGTGTGGAGGTACCGCAGCCAGGCCCTGTGTACAAGGCAGGTACAGGAACCAGGTGGTATGGCTGCTGTCAATTAAAAAAGATAAATGTTCAATTCCATCCAAAATGCTAGTTTTGAGCCAGCAGATGTGTCGAAATTTGCCCTGTGGATGAACTTTGCTCATTATAATCTCATTACAATACCAAAGCACACCTCCATCTCAAAAGATATACGTCTCCCTCACGCCCCTATCTCCCTTTGAGCAAGCGCAGTGAAGTTTTTACCTTAAAAATCAAAGCGAGAGCCTTTACACCAATCAATAACAAAGTCGTGTATGACTAGAGTCGCTCAAGCTCTACCTAAACTTAGAAAATAGTATAAAATACCCTAACAGTAGGGGAACATCAGGGAAGACACCTTCACTGAGAAGCCAAGGAAACACCATAATAATTTCTGGGATCAGTCGATAGGCTGAGCGTATCTTCTCCACCCAAAAGGATGCTTTTGGGTAAGATTTGGGCACTTGGTTATTCCAAGTGTTTCCCCGGGACACTTAGATTTCAAGCTTGTATTTGTAATCACATTAGTAGCACTATATAGTCATCTTAGAATTTATATATACTTGGTACCAATACGTATTTTTGCAACTAAAGTGTATTTTGCAGACCGCGTATTTTATCAATGGCAATCTAAAACTCGTACCTGTTGCTTTAATAAACCTCATTATTTGTGGATCTAGTCATAAGAATTTCTCATTGAATGTGCTCAGACTTACAGTGTGTATATTATACTATTTGTGAATCTGTGCAAGCGCATAAATTCAATGGTCATGACCCAACCCTGCATTATTGGTGGATCTGTAATCATGTGAATTCAACATAAAGTTGGACTGGCTGTTGAGCACAATCAGACTTACGGTGCCAACCTGAGGTCATTTGGTGTGACTGGGCATCGCTCAGGGGTTCAGCTCAGCTGCCCCCAGGGCCCCAGTGCAAGCACTGAGGACAAGCTGGAACACAAGCGAGCTTAACTTCTGCTAAATTAACCCTCTTAACGCAACACACGCTCTGTGCTCTCACACTTGTCACGCTTTGTACCATGTGCCCAGACACACCTCTTGCCACTGTGAACAGGGTAGTCCAGCTCCCAGAGCCAGAATATAACACACCGCCAGTATGTACATCCTCTTGTATGACAGCAAGAACCATTCTCTGGCTTTTGGCCAAGTAATAGCCTTATTTTTTATTTTTTTTTCCCCATTTTCATTTTTTTGGCTGTTGAGATGGAAACAGCGTTGTCTCTATATGTTAAATTGTTCCCATTATACTCTCAGCTGGATATTCAATGCATTTGGCTTGGCTCAAGCCTATACCTTTCACATCCCTAGCTTTATCTGGTAGGTATTCATCTTGTTTGGTCAATTCTTGTTCCTTCCATCATTAGCTGGCATTTTTCAAAGTCCCGCCTCAGATACCCAGCTGACCCTCGCAGGGAATGGGGTGAACTCTCTGTGAGAGCCGTGGATTGATTTGCTGGACCCAGCTCTCGCGTACAGCCCAGAGTTCTCCTGGGAAAGGCGGTGGTCCAAGAGCACACCGGCAGATCCGTGTCTGTCACACACAGTCTCTCACTACACCCTGTGGCGAGCGTGCTGCTCAGTTTGCTGCTAGTAGTTACTCTCGTTGCCTGACTTTATCCTTGGCTGACATTACTGGAGGCTCGGGTAGGATTTGCTCTAGTGCCTTGCAAGTCCTTTCTTTATGATGCTCGGCAATGGCTTCTGAGCAAACTGCAAATGCACCTCAAGCCCAAAAGTAACTGCTAGAGTTAGAGCAAAGACAGCAGTCCTGACTCTGGCCTCATTTGGGACCGAGAAGGGAGCCATGGATGGTCCAGTGACAGATCTGGGGATTCAGGAGAGGAAAGCTTCTCTGACCTGGACTTTTGTAATGGTGAACTAGTCCTTCAGTCAGGCCCTGGGGTGGAGAGCGTGGAAAGCTGCTCAAAGACAGAGGCACAAAATGAAGTCAGAGAGAAAAACAGCCCATCTAGAGCCAAAGGGCAGAAAAACATAAAAAATAAAATGTGAAAAGGAAGAAAAAGAGCCAATGCAACAAAACCAGGGAAATTTAGAGTAGATTTATTGTAAAGAGGGGGGAAATGGAAAGGGAAGCTGAGAGAAAATTACTCAGTAGGCTAATAAAGGGCAGGTAGACGCACATTCTCAGGTTCTAATTGTCCCTTCGGTTAAACTTTTATGCTTTTATTTAGAGTTAAGAGAAGGAAGATGGACTTGTCGGCACATAACAAGTTACTATTTTAGGTCACAGTGCCTATCTTTGAACTTGCAGCCCTAGGATAGTATTTGCTGTGTTATCTGTGGGCAATCTCTACAGCACTCAATTCTGATGTAGCCATGCCATAGCATGCATAAACTTCTATAACTCCTGTCTCAAAAAGAAGGATTGAAACCTTGGCCTTTCTAACGTCAATGAAAAAACTCTATTTCACTTCAGTGTGAATTCAAGATTTCATCTCAAACATGGAGTTTGTTCAATACTGAGAGCTCTGTGAACTTCAGGTCATCAGCAAAGCCAATTCCTGGGAGTTCAGGTGTTTTTTCCATGGAAGCTAATATAAGTTGGCAGGAGTTTCTTCCATTCCTCATAAGTGGAGAGGCTGTCCCAGGGTTAGTATAAAATAAGCTGCAGTTCTTACTTTGAAGATGAATTGCTCTGTGTGGTGTAGCAGGGGCAGGTTTCACAAAGGTGATTATAAAACAAGCATTTGCACACAGGACTCTCAATGAGGACGTTATCTCTTCTAATCCATGAATTCTGCCTTTTTTCCTGGCTTGGAGCGTGAGGCGCTTTACAGGCAAATACAAAGGCAAAACAGCCATGCGCTCTGAATAACTTGCATTCAAATTAGATTGACAACAAATGAAAGCTGAATAATGTTATATTTGGAAGTCGTTGATGGAAATCATGCCCAGCTCATATCTTGAGAGGATAGTAGGATGAGTAGTTATCTATGCCTCTGCTGCTTCTTTCACAGTCACTTTCTTTTCTCGTCTTGCCCAGCATTCTTCAAAAATAGCCTCTTTAAGATACGAAATTTATCTTTATTCTTTAAAAAAATATCCTCCTAACTTTCTGGATGGACTCTTATAACGCTCCGATTATGTTTTAGAGTTGGTGTACTCAAATCCTCACTGATTTCCAGGATGGGTCTTAAATCACACATTATATGCCCTTATCCCCCAATACTCTGCTTTGGATTTACAGTTTCAGTTAAAGTTACATCTGTGAAGGAAGATGACATTGTGCTGCTCCCTGTCCTTTTAAAATACCAAATCGATTTGAGGGCTTAACTTACTGTTATAGTTTATCCTGAACCTTCTGAGTCAGTTCATTGAATTTTAGCTGTAGCCATATAAAATTCTATACAGTGAAATTGTTTGGCCATACTGAAAATGGCTATGCCTTGATCCATCAATGCCACTAACTGCCAGCAATAAAGAAATTCTCCTTTATTCTTCATTTATTTCAGTGAATTTGTAAAACTACTATTGAATACCAAGAGTATATTTTACCGGGTTTTAATTTTTTTCTTCTTCTTTTAAGCAGCACATCAATGATATTTACCTGAAATGCACTTCACTGTTGAGTGGCTTCAGTAGCTGTCAAATAGAGACACTGGGAAGACCCAACAAAATGCAGACTTGTAAGACTGACTGTAGTAGTGAGCAAGATAATGGAAACATTTATAAGGAGAAGATTACAATTCAGTTACAGATGTGATTTAGTAAAGGGAATGCTGCATGGTTCTGTTCAAAGAACATCATGTATGACAAATGTATTAGGGTCATTTCAGTGCATTGCTGAATTGATAAAGATGAAATGGTTGACATAATTCATCCAGATTCCAGGAAAGTATTTGTTACAGACTGTACAGGAGAATGATTTACAGGGTCAGAAATCTGAGCATAGGGGACAGCTCTTGAAATGGAATACAAATCGGTTTAGGCACAAGAAACAGATGGTGTCAGTAAAATGAAACAATTCAGGGTGTGATGAGGTATGGATATGCCTGAACACGAGCACTGAATACCACATGATTCAGGTCCCATATCATTTGTTGCGCTAGGAATGTGGACATGGGCAGGTCTTCACTGCTTTGGAATGAGAAGATTTGCAAACCTCTCTGGGGTGATTGATTGAAAACAACCATGAAAACGCAAATCATCGTGGAGAAACCCATGCAGTAAATGCACTTCTAAAGTCCTCTATGGACAGCAGAAAAATGCCTAAAATTCACAGGTGATTAACCACTCCTACCTGCTTTTTAACACCATCTGTGCACCTTGTTAAATACCAAATTGAAATAGATACATTCTCCTGGTGTGTCAGAATCTGCCCAGCCACTAAAGATGAGAAAAATGACATTGTGCTGTTAGTGAAACCTGTGAACAGTGTAGAATTGGAGGGCTGGAGAGCGCAGGGTACACTCTCCATCGGCAAAATGTCCAAGAGGACAACCTCCAAGAGGTTTTGACTTCTTTTCCTTACTGTGTGGATTTTTTTCTCTTTATTTTAGAAATAGACTGAGAACAGTCTAGGACTGAGAACAACTACAACTGAGCACAGCAAGCTCATAGGAGGGTCCTAAAAACTAGCAGTGTTCCACCAATGTCTCATTCTTTGTCTACACAAATTGGCTGCCACCCTGCTCAAACACAGAAACAACAAGGGGCCACATTACTCAGTACACTCCATTAGATGACAGTGTCATTGCTTATTTTATAGCAGAAAGGATGGATGTCTTAAAGTCTGGACGGGAATTAGGCTCCTCATTGCATTTAAAATTCCACCACGGGTCTCTCTGCATCTTCTAGCCCTAAAGTTGCTTAAAGAGTGTGATACTCTTGGACTCCACCTTCAGTGGTGAACGCACTGTTAATTTTATTTATTCCAGCCTTTAAATGTACATATTTCTGTAAAGCAAAGATGCTCCTTACTCGACAAGAATCTTGATATAGAATCACAGAAGCATTTAGTTTGGAAAAGACCTTTAGATCATTGAGTACAACTGTAGACCTAACATTGCCAAGTCCACCACTAAACCATATCCCTACGTGCCACCTCTACACGTCTTTTAAACACCTCCAGGGATAGTGGCTCAACCACTTCCTTGGGCAGCCTGTTCCAATGCCTGACAACCCTTTTGGTGGAGATACAAAACTTTAAGTCCACGATGGAGAAAACCCTTCATGGAGAAAATATTTCTGGCAAAACCAGAAAGAGCAGAGGTCTAAATCTCCTAGGACCAGGAGATTATATTTTAAATTGATTCAATGATCAACAAGCATGAAGATAAAAACCATTTTGTAGCGAAAGAGATTACTTTGAAAATAAACAGGAACCAAGAATAAAAAGAAAAAGGTATAAAATTCAGATGTAAAACAAGTAGCAATGAGTAAATTAAAGTTATAGCTCTACTTTCACTCACATAATAATTTAATAGGATCATAACCTCATCAGTAAAATTGCTACCAATACAATAAAGCAGCAGGGGCAAAGAAAAGAGACGGTCACTCTAGAACATCATCTATTCCAATGGCTCCTGTGATAGAGGAATTACGGGGTTTAATTTCTTTCCATCTGATTCAAACCTGGAGGATAAAAACAGATTTCTTAATTTCTTCTGTTAAAGCTGTTGCACTTTCATAACTAAATATTTATGAGAAGAGAGGTTATATCCCACTAGCTATGGCTTTACCTGGGATGTAGAAACCCAAGCTTCAGCTCCTTGATCCAATTAACATTTAACTGCTTCTACCAACTGGAGAAGCTTCCAGAAAGATAAAAGAATGTTCACTAAACTTCACTTAGAAGAGACGGAGGTTGAAGCTCCCAAGGTCTGCACAACTTGAATGTAAAAGATGCAGACTTCAGCTCAGTGTCACTGGGTGCTGCTGCCCATTCTAAGGCATGCAGTCAGGGTGTGACGAGAAATTTCCTCACGAATCCAGAAAAATTGGATACCAAAACTGATACATTTTGTTTTTTCCAGATAGATATTTTCAAATGGAAACTTATTTTTCTGTAATATTCTCAACAAGTTCTGTTTCAATTTGATTTTTGTGCTCTCTGTCAGTGAGCTTCCCTTCTTCTCCGAATTGACTAGGAGGCACAGGATCAGGCTGGTCGTCTTCTAGATTCTCCACCTTGTTCTTTGCTTACAGTCTGCTGAGTATTGGCCACATATGCAAAGTGATGGTCTTGGTGCCGGAGGCTGGTGTGGTCACAGCAAAAAATGTCCCCGCAATGATCAGACAGTTTTCAGGAATTTGATATACCGCACCAGTTTAAAAATGAACTTACAAGTCTGAAAAGCCACTCATATGTCAGATTTGATGACAGTACTAGGTCACTCTTCAATTTCATAGTAACAGAAAGTAGTCTGAATTCCCCACCTGGATTTCTTAGTAAAATGAACTATTTCTTATCTAACACACTCAGAGGAACATAAAATGCAGAACACGTTTCCTTAGTACCCGTCGGTTGTGCCTGTCTGAGTCACTTGACAAAATATTTTCTCTGATCTTATATTGCATTTTTAGTTACATCAATAGCAAGATACTTTAAAGGAAATAATAATAATGCAGAAGGAGGGCAGTGAGAGACTTTCCAGTCTCTCCTGAGAGACTGTCTTGACAGGCGGAGTTTGATGCCTCTAGGAAAACAGAATTCATTTACAGTAACTATATTCAATTGTAATGACAAGGCCTTGAAACGGGCTCTGAGATTTTATCCTTTTTTTCTTTACTGCTGTGTTCTATATCCTACTGAGTCTTCCTTATTCTTAGGGTGAGGGAAGGAAGAGTCACTAATTCTGCTGGTGAACATAAAATAACTTATTTGTAACCCGTACACAGTTATCTACTACCACTAGCAGAGACAACAGTGCCGAACTTTTCCAACACAGCACAGATCAAACCAATTAATTTTACAGATGCTCTTAAAGAACTTAGAGCTCTCTTGGTCAAATAGGATTTGAACTCCCGCCCAGCATCTTCCAGAGCCTCATCCACAGCCTGGTGGTCCTGGGGGACTTCACTAAGTCCCTGCTTGGTGTCAAGCTCAGTACATCCACACAAAAGTATCTGAAATGAGCGTTTCTATATAATGGGTGTTTACTAGCAATATCTAAGGGTCGGTGACCTCCTCAAACACCTGTGTCCACCATCCTGCCTGTTTTCTGAGCCATAGCTAGCTAGGAAGCACCCAACCAGCTGTTTTTCAAGGAAACCTCCCATATTACCTGAGGCTCCAAACTTCTCTAGCCAGAAGCGTGCCTAAGCGTTAGGTGCTGCAACATCACAGGGCCTCGGAGAAACCAGCCTTTAAACCAAAATTGTTTAAAGCACTAACACATGAAGTTATACATAATATATTACTCCTAAAAAACCCATACAACAGAACACTATTGAATTTGCCTTCTCAGTCACTCAGAAAAAGAAAGAAAAAGAAAAGAAAAAGGAAAAAGGAAAAAGACTCTCAAGTTTTAATGTTACATGCAGCATCTAATACACAAAGGAACACAATACATTGTAGGTGCAAAACCGTTGAAGAGGAAAAAAGAAATACCATCCCTTTAAAGATCTTTGGTGTTTGCCTAAGATGTGTCCTTCACAGACCTGTCTGGGCACAAAAGGATTCAACATAAACGAATAACTGCTAAACTGCTTCTGATCTGCAGATCATATTGTCCTGCTGACAGATCATGCATGTGAAGTAGAAGAGCTGATACAGGACAGTGAAACCAGCAATGAACCTGAGAAAATTGAGAAGGCGCAGCTGGAATATAAATGGACCAAAAGCAGCCTCTGACAAGGAAAGGCAAAAGCAAAGAAAGGAAAACAAACAGGGGAACAGATAAATGCTAAAAGTAATAGTACCCCCCACAAACATAGGATGCTTCCTCCAGAATGTGTGCATGAGGGTTTGAACATGTATTTATCTATCATCAGATTAGCAAGAACATGAGCCAGAATAATGCTGATACAAATTACCAAAGGTACCAAAGTGCATGTTTTATCTATGACAGTTTATATCCTCATTCAGAGGTATTTAAATCCTGATTAAATGGAACCCTGGAACATCTGTGGAGAGTCAAATTGAATCATCCTTCAGGGGACAAGCACTACATGTTTTCATTACATTTCAATTATATAGCCTGTCCAGATCTTAAGGATTTACACTGTTTTTTAAATCATATATTTCTTTAGAGCTGGACAGAGATGTAATGTGATGCTAGTGCAGTAGACAAATGTTGACAAAAATAAACAGCAAAATTTGAAGCAATCCATTCATTAGCTTACCTATGGATGAAAAAATGTGTTATTTTCTTTTTTAATGTCTGACAAAGACACTGATTTCTGAAAGCTGTGGTTTAGAACTGTTGATTAAATCCCCTACAAGTGAAAACTGTTGGTTAAATTTCCTACATGTGTTTACCTGAGTAGTTGCATCAAAGAGCCGCAGTAGCTTGGATCTGATTCTGAATGTGAAAAAAAAAAAGAAGTGTTTTTAGAACGCCTGGAGCCTTCGTAATGAAATGTGGAAAATGCTTAGAGAAGTAGAGGGTAATCTGGTGAAAAGCCAGATGAACTCGAGATACTGAGGGAAAGATGGATCACAAAGCAGAATTGCAGAGACGGGAGATGAAACACTAGAAGCAGATAAGTTTATCTAGTGAATGTATAGAGGAAGAAAGCAAAGAAGATAATGGATCTAGAGACAAAGACAATGAGATGGTAGCTGAAGAGGAAGGTGGAGAGATGATTTTTTTCCTCAGAGGTTCAATGACAATACCGTATTCTTCTGATGCTGGCAAGGTGATGGCACAAAAGTAGTTACTGCAGCAGGTAGGAGAAGAATCACGACACCTTGTTAGTTTTGCAGTTAAAACAGCAGACTGATACTCCTGAGACCTGCAATTTCCCTTCTCGGTTATGTTTGAAACCTTGGTTTCCTTGGGCAAGGCAATTATCTCTCTCTGGTAAATAAGGCAGAGAGGATGAGGAAAGCTGAAGAAGCTGCCAAAAGGCCTGATAGCACTAAAAGTGATTACTTACAAATACATATTTGGGTTCTTTTGTTTCCTTTCTCATCCTATCAAGAGTACTCAAGGCACATTTCAGCTTATTTTTTATTTATTCCCTTGAATCTTCCTCTTACTTCAGAAGAAAGTGGTTATTCTCACCCAAGAGCTTGGGCTTTCTGAAAAACACCAGCTCTCATCAGACTTTTGATAAAATCGTAAGAGCTGGAAACATTGAAAGTTCCTTTTGTTTTACTAACCTCTCTTTCATGAATACTTACTTCTCATTTGAATAATTATCATAAATAAAAATTAAAACCTTATGGTTGTGGGAAGTGTGAGCAGCTTTGGGATTAAGATGAGTGACATCTCTCAAAAATGAGGGCTGTTAGAGGGTTGTTTTTCTTAGAAGTGGAGCTGTTTCTGCAAGAGAATTCTGACTCTGGCATACTACAAGACCAAGAAAATGGAGGAGAGAAATTCTGCAAATGAGAAGAAGAACTGGGAAAAAAGATTGTTTGATTCATCTACAACAGAAATTGTACGGCTTTAACTATTAATACTATGAAAATGATGGAGTTTCTAATACCGCTAATGATTCTTTTAAGCAGTGGGTTTAAATTATTGTTCTCGTTCATTTAATTTTCATTATTTGCTATTTGCCTGTGCAAACAAGATGCAGTTTTCAGCAATGGTTTGCCAAGAAGCCTGGGAAGACATGCAGGATTGTGATGTATCACACCCATGACAATGTAAACCACAGAAAAATATGATCAAAGGCAAGACAAATGTACCCTCTAGAGCACTAAAGTTACAGAATGCCTAGAGATAAAGAACAGCTAATTTAGGAGAAAATGGGCCATAATTTGGAGAAAATGTCTAAGTTTGATTTATAATTTGCAGGTAAAATGTATGAACTCTGTGTCTATCAAACTAGAGTTCCATACTAAAGCTAACTGCTCTCGTGGACTTTTTTTTTTTAATATATATATATGGAGATAACCACAAGCATTTACTAAACTTGATCATTTCACATTCGAAGAGAGCTCCTGCTCTTTTTAGATGTGGCCTATATTTCTTCTCACATATGCCATCAATTAAGCACCTAGAACAGAAATGTTGTCAGTGGCAAGGCCAAGGCATCACCTGCTCAAAGGGGTGTGAAGTTGTCAAAGGAGGGCCTCTCAGCCATTTTAGAGAACAGAAGGACACTGCGCTAAGATGCCAAACCACAAACAAATCTTAACAGTGGGGAAATTGTGTTAAGGAATGAGGCACATATATTTTATTGTGTTGTCTTGAACTGTTTGTTGTGTTATTTAAAAGAAAGCGTAATTGTTGGTTAAACTGCTTGAATACTCCATGTAATTACATTTGGACTCTGCTGGGTGCAGCTGAGCCATGGAGGTATCTGGGAGGGAGTGGAGTGTGCTCGGGTTTCAATGCCGATGGAGGGGTCTGCACTAGCAGGGAGAAGAAGCCAGACCAAGTCCTGGGTTGTTACATTATTTACATCTCCGTGAACAATAGAGATCTGTGCCCAGACTGGGCAGCGTACAGTACCATGTCTTGAGAAGATGGTTTTCTACCTCGTTGTCCTCCTGCTCTGTCTTAATTTACACACACAATGTGTGTACCTGATTCGCAGGGGGTGGGTTACATACAAATAATACCTATGGTGGATGAAAAATTTGACACGAGCCAGCAACGTGCGCTTGCAGCCCAGAAAGCCATGCATATCCTGGGCTGCATCAAAAGGAGCGTGGCCAGCAGGCCAAGGGAGGTGATTCTGCACCTCTGGTCTGCTCTGGCGAGACCCCACCCGGAGTCCTGCATCCAGCTCTGGAGCCCTCAGCACAGGAAAGACATGGACCTGTTGGAGAGGGGCCAGAGGAGGCCACCAAGATCATCAGAGGAATGGAACAGCTCTCCTATGAGTACAGGCTGTGAGAGCTGGGGTTGTTCAGTCTGGAGAGGAGAAGGCTCTGGGGAGACCTTTTTGCAGCCTTTCAGTACTTCAAGGGGGTTTATAAGAAAGATGGAGAGAGACTTTACTAAGGCCTGTAGCAACAGGACAAGGGAAAGCAGTTTTAAACTGGAAGAGGGTAGATTTAGACTGGACTTAAGGAAGAAATTTTTTACAATGAGAAAGGTGAAACACTGAACGGGTTGCCCAGAGAAGTTGTCGATGCCCCATCATTGGCAGCGTCCAAGGCCAGGCTGGACGGGGCTCTGAGCAACCTGATCCAGTTGAAAATGCCCCTGCTCAGTGCAGGGGGGTGGACTCCATGTCTTTGAAAGTCCCTTGCACCCTCACCCATCCTGGGACCCAACGGTCTCTACTGCAGTACAGTATCCTGACGCACACCCCACGGGTGTGTTCGGTGCCTGGGATGGCAGCGGAGCCCTGCCGCTATGCAGCAGGAGGATGTAAGGAGATGAGGACAATCTGGGCAACACACCCCAGCCCCTTCTGCACAGCCCTGGGCGGGTGGCTGCGCTGTGCCCCCCGCTCTCCCCTGCAGACCTCTCCTCCTCCTCCTCCTGCCCAGGCACCGCAGCCCTGCCCGGCTGTGCCGGGGCCCTGCGCCGGCCCCGGGGCCCGGCAGCGCTCGGCGGGCAGGGCCGCGCTAGGCCGCGGGCGCTGAGGCGCCGCCGCAGGCCCGGCTCCCGCAAGCCCATGCCCGCCACCCCGCCCGGGCGGCCCCGGCAGCTCGGCAAGAGGCGGCCGCAGGCCCCGCCTCTCCCCGCAGGCTCCTCGGCGGAAAGCTGGGGCGGGCGGGGCCGCTCGCCGTCGCGGGTCGCCGGAGCCATGAGCTCCCGCCGCAGCGAGAGCGACTGGCAGGGGCTGGTGAGCGAGGTGAGGCGGCGGGCCGGGGTGGCGGTAGCCGCGGGCCGGGACGCCGGCCCTTCTGGCGTCGCCCGGGGAGAGGGGCGGGCGGGCCGGCCCCTCCGCCTCGCCCGGCTGCTGCCCCGCTCCTCGGGGAGACTGTGCCGGGGGGCAGGGCACAGCCGGCGGGAGAGGGCCCTGCGCCGGGAGCGGAGCCCGCCCCGCGGCTGGCGCGGCAGCAGGTGCAGCGGGCGGGCGGGGGGCGCGGAGCGGCAGCCGGGCAAGGCGGAGCTGTGCGGCCACGGCGGCCGTGTGGCGCGGCCCCGCCGCCACCCCGCCTCGGGCCGCCGGCCCCTGCACGGCTGCGAAGCACCGGGAGCGAGTGTGTGCGAACCTCTCGCGTGTACCGGCTGCCAGAAGGCAGGTTTTCAGGTGCCCAGCCCGCTGTCGGGGCCGGGCACCGGGGATCAGCTGTGGCCGTGGCCCGCGGGGCCGAGGCCCGGGCTGGCCGTGCTGCCGGCCGGAGGGAGGCCCAGCAACCGGGCTGCTCCGGCAGTTCGCTCGTGTGGCAAATGCTTTGTTTGCTTAACTTGGCTTGCGTCATGAAGAAAAAGGTTTTGAGACCCGTGGTGTCATGTGTGCAATGGGAGAAAGATCTTTAATAGGGTAGGGGCCGTGAGCTTCAACAGGTGGAATGAGGATTTTCAGAATGCAAGTGTAGAAAACTGTATTATCTACTACATCCTCATTAAAAGTTCCGCAGTGTTTACAGGTACACATTTTCATGTAGGACAAGTTACTAAATTCAAAACAACTCGAGGTCAGTATAATTTAAAGGAGTATCACCAAAGTCAAGCTGGTTTAATAGGCAAAACTATGAAGTGTGTAGTAGGTTGACATGCTGGTTTTTACATTGCATATCGCATTGCATTAGTTCTGCATAACTATAAAATAGCATTTTTATGTTTACAGCTAGCAAACAAAACTTTTGTGCAGGCGGCTTGGGCCTAGATCAACCTGACTGAATCTACCGTCCTAGAGTATGATGCACAGTGATGAATTCCTTCGATTTCAGGAGGTCTTTGCCTCTGTTAACATTATGTTGGCATCGCTTAGGTCCCTGACCTGTCAAAAAGATGCATGAGTTCAGGATCCTGAACCTGTCACTTCTCCCCGTTATTTCAGTGGGAGTTGGTGTGGGCCCAGATCTGTGCTAGTACAGCATGTCCAGTGTTGGAGTCTACCTGTGCACACGGTGTCCGCAATGACACAAAATTATCCAGAAGAAAGTAAAAAGCGTGCTTTTAGTAGTATCCTAATCATGCAGCGCTGCATCTGACCTCTCATTTCCCAAATGAAGGGTTAAGACATAGAGGCAGTTCATGAGGTGTGTTCAGCGGAAATGTCGCCATTCTTTGCTTTAAAAAGTCATTTAGAATTACCTTGGAACTTTTTTACTTTTGATATAATTTAACCTAAAAACTTAATCTTGAAATTGAACACTTATTTCTGGTTTAGGGGCTTCTTGATTACAGCGAAGCTACTGCTAAGCTACATTCTTGCAAATACATAAGCATACATATAATTTCTTTTTCTCAGGAACAATTGGAGGCCTAGTGATTTATATTCCATTTTTCCTTCCTTTCTCTCTGTTCCCACAGCAGGCTTACAGCCTGTTTTTCTGTATGAAGTCTATAGCATGTATGTCAGGGTAGAGGCTTCCCTCTTTTGCCTTCGTCTTCCTTTGGCTGTTGTGATTAACTTTGTGTGGTTAATCCATTAACTCCAACATCATCATGGGTCTGTGAGAAGGTGGCTCTAATTTGCGAAATAACTGGCTATAAGTTTTTCCAGTTGACTGTATCCCTCAGTGGTACAGAGCTTCTCCAGGCTTCTTAGTTTCAATGTAATTTAAGTTCTCTTCCCTACCCATTTTGTAAACGTTTTGAAGTGCTTTCAAAATAGGAGATAACATAGCATGAAAAGACTTAGTAGCTCTAAACAAATACTCTCACATTGCTGATGCTCGACAGTTAAAATATAGAATGGGGTTCAAAATCCTGGTATAAAAGACCAGAAGGTAGTGGGTTCAGATCCGTGGTCATATTCTTTTTCATTTCCACAAGCTCAGTCCTCTGAGTTTGAAAGCCAGGAGTAATTGAACTACTCGTCAAAGCAACTGTAATATTTTTAGAAGTCTGGTATTGCAGGTGTTAAGTAAAGTGGTAAGATGTATTTTTTTGTCCTTATATATACACACAAACACTTGTACACACAGCTGTATATTTTTGTAGTTTGGCTTTTAATTCTTCATCAGAGAAAAAGAATGCTTGTTTTGTGTGTTCCAGTCTTTTTCTGTATGTACTCCCCTTTTTTTTTTCTTTCCGACTTCTGTTCAATTTCAGTGCCTTTTGCTCTGTACCCTTTCACGTACCCGTCTCTGCTTTTATTATGCTCATCACTAACTTCTTGCTTGTTCTTTTGCCACTACGTTCATGTATTTTTCCACTTATTCTGCAGCCACTTGCCTTTCAGGCCTAGTGTGCACGTGGTACTCTTGAACAATCTTTGCACCACATGTACCTTGAACATTCTTTAAACTAACTTTGAATAGTTTGACTAGGAAGGAATACTGGGACAAAGCCAACTTAGCAAATACTGAAGGAGCAGAAAGAGTCATTATTTCCCTTGATAAGCTTGCAAACTGAATGCAAAAGAATAAACTTCAGGAGTGAGAATCCACATAAATTTTGCCTCTTCTTTAGCTGAGTTCAAGTATTGATGGTGGATGAATATAAATAAAAAGCAAAGTACTCTGTTGCGTTGCCACATAATTTTTGCTTGGAGTTTCAGTTTTTGTCTAACATTTACCTAGAAAGCAGTCACAGAAAGGTGGTTGTACTGTGTTTTTCAGTGAAGAGAGCAGAATTCTTGAAAACAATTTTGGTCACCAAAACTTGGTCACAGAGTTTTGTTTGTTTGCTTTTAAATGTTTTTAAATGTCTGTACTTACTTCTCAGCCTGAGAGCCGTGTTTATGGATATGCTAAGCTGTTGACTTTTACAAACTCATGTGAGTCAAATGCTTAGTGGCTCAGTTTTCCTGTCTCTGTAAGGGAAATGAAACATAACTAAATGCCATGGATGTGAATGAAAAACATGATTTATGAACTTTGTTTGAGGGTAGTTGGGGGCTTCTTTTTGAAAGGTTGTAGAAGCTTCCAACTCTGTATGTTCTGCTGTGGAGAAGGGTGGGATTTCAGTTTTTGCCTGAATTCCATTTTAGTCTGTTTTGGAATCATTTGATCTAAGGATGATGACAGAATCAGTGGTGGAGAAAGGAGTAGGTGATAGCATGATCTTGGGGTGAAGGGATGAGTTGAACAGTACTGGGAGATCATGTATGGTAGGGAAAAAACACTTTAAAATCATCTGCAAGACCACCTCTGCCCTTGCTTCAGAGATCTGACTTCTATGAGTTTGGTCTGCTTTCTGCTGAAGTCTGTGAGTGTGCTTCCATTTACTTCATTAGGAGTTGGCACCAGTCCTAATTTAATACTCCTTGGAGAACGTGTACTTTTAGCAGTGTTTTCTACTGGGAGCAAGAAGGGTTTCCTAGGAAACCCATAAGGCTAGAGTGGTTGTCCTCTGTCCTTTCTGCTAGCTTCTCCCTCAGATTTGCCAGCTTCTAGAATTAAATCCAATGTCAAAAGGCTTCTCTTTTCCTTGTCAGCTCCCACACGTTAGAGCATTTACTGTATGCTATTTACAGCTACTCATATGTGACTATGCCTCCTAAAATTAGTTTGAAGAAATTTAGTCTCCATTTAATTTGTCATTCTCAGGAGCCTATTTCTTGATTAATAACTGTGTATGATCTTCGGCACCACAGAGGGAAGTTATATGCTTGTGCTCTTGAGCTTCGTTGCCTAGTAATTACCAACTTAAAATTTGGAGAAAGAGTTTTGGGCAATTATTTATCAAACGTGCAACTACTAAGCAGTAGTTCTAGTTGAAATAGTTGAATGTTCCAGACATGAATTCTGAATGAGAGTGAGAAACCTAACCTTGTAATTGGCAGAGCATACCTTTCACATTGCTTGCACTTTTTTTTTTTAATGTGGACAAGAGAGAACAGGAAGGAAAATTAGTTTATAATATCTCTCTAACTTTGTCTCATTGCTTTTTCAAACAGAGCATAAAATATAATTCACCAAACCTCTGTAAGGGGACCTGACAGAGCCACTAATTTCAGAGCTTTTCTAAATGCAGGCAAATGCCAGTGGCTGTAGGGAAGAACAAAGTGGAGTGGATGCTCTGAGGTCCCCAGGTGATCGGGTTGACATCATAATGGCTCTGCCATTTGGAAAAGGAAGTGGAAATGCTAAACGAGCTGGCACTGCGACTTACTGCTCCCCAAAGTTCTTGGGAGCTTTGGCAGAGATGCTACAGAGACCTGCGTGCTGCACTTTCAGGCAGCAAAACAAGTGTTTGCTTCTCATGTTTCCGTGTTCCAGGCTGGACTAAGATACCCACAGGGATGCTGAGGAACAAACACAGAGAAATTAATAATGTAATTGGATGCACAACATGCAAAACTTTTAAGGACTGGGCCACGTTGCAAACTAGTGTTATTTTGACTAATCAAATTGAATTATGGTAATTCCTAAATGACTAGTGAAGATGATGTGGTGTAATATTGTCATCAATACAAGATGTGGTGCTCTGGGGAGCTGCTTATATCACTTATGTCATCAGTGAATGACAGCAGCCTGCTCTGTGTTTCAGCAGTCAGGAGGCAGCTGATGATGCAAGCGCTGGGCAGCAGGAAAAGCGGAGGTGATATTGTGGGATAAAACCAAGGGCACTGCGTTGTTGTCTCAGGTTTTATCGGAGACAAGGACATGAGATGGCAGGCGAATAGCCAGTAATTGTGTATTTCTCTGGATTTGAGCGCTTGACTCTTTCAGATAAGTTGAACAGTTTAATCTCAAGTCAAGGGCAGCAACGTTACTGAAACGCCATCAACAAACACCTCGAATAGTGACATTGCAATGCATTTTGGGACTCTGCAGTTTGCCATTTCCACCACAAAATTGCCTCCAAGAGTACAGTGATGAGAAATTTGATAAAACTTCAGGCAGTTCAATAGCAGGTGGATCAGTTGTCCAAAAAGTGGTGAGTAGAGGTCATGGTTTCTCTGAGAGCATGGTGGACAATAGGTTTCCAGGCCCACGCACAATGTGGTGGTCCATCGGCATTTTGGAGGACACCAGGTCCTGGAGTGTTGAGCGAACATGGAAGATGTTCCACAGTGATTCCAAAGCACAGTTTGAAGATCTCTGCTTTTACCCTCAGGAAATTAGGTATTTTCCTTCTTATCACTAATTGCCATTAAGTACCCAAATATAGGCCAGTAATTTGTACAAATTTAAAATAAATTACTTTGTGATAGGAATTCAGTGCATTTGTTGATTCACAAAAAGAAAGTCTAAAACCTTGAGAGTGTTCCAGCTTCATCAGATTATTAGACCATGTCTACGGCATCATTAATGAGATCTATCCAGATTTGTCAGTAAAAATAGCAATGGACAAATAGTAAATGTTCAATGTAGAGAGTCACCTTGGAGCAGTTACGCTCTCCTGTAATGTCAGTCTCTTTTTACTCAATTTCACTAAAGTAGTTATCTGGTTGTAAAGCAGTTCAGGCAGTAATGTAGGATGTCATATATATTCCTTTAATTATTATGATCTTCCTTGTAGCAATTATAATTTGCTTTATTGCAGATAACAGTGAATTGGTAGATAAAAGTCACTAGACAGATATGAAAAGTTGTTCGTCGTAGCTTTTAGATTGAAAGTATAGCAACTGATTCTCGGTTAACTTTGTTTTTTAAATTCAAAAATTATTTTGGAACATCAATTTAAAAAAACAAAAGACAATAAGAATATTTTGTAGTAACTGTATTGCACGATAGAATTCACTTATTTGTCTCACTGATAGACAGTGTGTGAGACATACACTTTCTTTCAATTACAGAGGAAGAAATATCTGTATGAATGCCAGAAGCATCTATTGAATGCTCTTTCTCAGACTGTATGAGCAAATTTTCCTTATTGCTTGCATTGCTCCAAAAAGACTGTTGAGCTCCTGTGTTCCTTGTGACAGCACACCAGTTTCGCTGTACTTGCTTGTCCATATGTGGGAAATTGTTGGTGAGACTCAGTTGTTTCCCTGAGTAGAATCCATTTCTGCTGTACAGTTGTTAGATCAGTTTATGGCCATTATTAGTACTTTTTTTTTAACATTCAGAAGCATATATATTGAATAACCTGTTTCAGGTCTGTCTTTGTATAATTTGGTTTTCCTTCAAAAATGGTAGTAGGAATTGTAAACATAGCTCTGTCAAATAATCAAATCCCACAGAAATGCTGTGGCTTTATTGCTTCTTGTGCCATACACCCATGGAAACAAATTGCCATACAGTATTATCATTTTTATCCCATTTATTTGTGAAAGTAAATATATGCAAAAGGCAAAAATGGCTTCAAAAAGTCTTCTAGGTGGTCACTTTCATAGTAAAATCCAAACAGTAGGTTGATGAAAGATGCCAAGCCTCTTCCTTCTGTATGGCACACCATCAGTGTATAATTCATGAAGTTAAAATATACTTTAAACTTTTCATTTGTACTTTAAACTTTTTATTTAGAGCCTGAATACAGCTGTCCCCACAACCTGTTAATGGTTCGTTATCCTCAACCTAATAGATGATGGAGAATTCCCATGTCCCCACCAGTGCTGCTGTGAAAGGTGATGCCTTCTTTTGTGCTTTGAGGGTGTCCTTTGTGGAGAGCTGTGACTCATGGCAGAAACAAGATTTGTTTAGTGCTAGGTGTGCATTTCCTGCCTGGTAAGTATTATTTTTACAGCCTTACCCACATGCTCTGGTTGCTTCCGACTCTTTCGTACGCTGTTTTGTATTCCAGCACTTGTGGCAGGGCCCAGAGGTACCTGCTGGTGGTGTGGGTGTCCTAGGGTGATGCGTTTAGCGTTGCTCCCTCCCACTGTGCACATTGTACAGGCTGCTCTGCTCCACCGAGGCATTGGCTGGATGGGCCAACTTCGTTCTTCCTGGAGGTTAAAGGAACAGGACAAGCTACTTGCTTCAGGGGTTTGGGCTGTTGAGGTTTTTTTGTTGTTTGTTGGGGGTTTTGTTTGTTTGGTTTTGGTTTTTAAGTGATCGCGAGGTTTGCTTTTACTCATTTTTATTTGCAATAGCTGTATCAGATTGTTAGTATTTAAAAACAATTTAGTGAAGGCATATTTTACAATTAACTAAGACATGAGGTGAAACTGGAAAAAACAAGGGAGATTATCAGAGGCAAATACTTCACTGTAAGGGAAGGAATTATTTTATCAAGTTTGAAGCAGGTTTACCATGTCACTATAATCACTTGCTGGCAATATTAAAGTTTAGCTTCTGATACTTTTCAGTGCTTTGTCAGGGGACTTGACATTTGTGTTAGGTATCAGTAAGGACATAAGTACATAGGTACAGTTGCCTTAGTAAAGTTGATGCCAAGGCGTCATAATCTAGAAAATTTATGGCAGGATTTCAACTTCAGTGTTGCCAGAAATAAAATTAATCCAAGGTGGAAGTGTCCTTTTTGTGAGTTGAAAACCTTCTTGGAATTGTTTTTCTCATTCCCTCCCCACTTTTTTGCAACTAAGCATTTACCATTTTTGGAAAATTTTGGCTGTACTAATATACCAAACCTGCTTTTCCCTTTCTTATTGACTTGAAATTGAGGTTAACAAAGTCAATTCCAAGCAAGGCATACATACAAGTAATGATTTTTGTCCCGAAGAACAGCACCGACTTGAACAGTATGGAAGTGCTGATGCTTTGTGCAAGAGCCCATAATGACGAAGTATTCTTGTCAGGGTATATAATGAAACTATAAATTGTTTTCATGACTGCCGTGATATTTGGTCTCTTGCAGAGCACATTCAGAAAGTATTTAGTGCCACATCTTATGTGAGTAACATCAGAAATAGAAATATATGGCTTAGCATGTGCAGTGTCAAGTGATGGGTGAGAAGAACGTGCTGATTGAACATCACATTAAGTGTAAAAAGTTGCCTGAAACTTCTGCTAGGTAACAGCCAGTGCAGGAAGGATGGCATACGCGATACTCGCTCTTCCTCTCAGTGGAGAAAGGCAATGAAGCAGGTCAGACTGATGCAGAACGGCTCAGATTTGCAAGTCCTGCTTTGCTTTGTGCCGGAGCCCCACGTGTAAGAGGCCATGGCTGGAGGGGAAGGCTCACCTCTGCCTTCCCTCCCCATTCAGGTGCTTGCGATATTCCTACATTATTTCCCATTCTTGACTCAACAAGCAAGTGCATATAGTATCACAGCTAAATTAGTTTATTTTACCAGTGCTGATAGGATATTGCACTGTAATTGTTTCAGACTCAAGGTACATTCTGCTGTACCGCGGCCCTCTTCCCCTGTCCAGGTGGGAGGCTGAGCCCAAGGACGTTGCTGGTAACGGGAGGAGGGAAGGGAAATGAAGTGGGAATTGCTGGTTGTGAACTGAGAGCTGGGTATTGTGGACACAAGTAGAAAGGGAGTTTGCAAAGGCTTCTTCTTTCCAGCCATCTTCCCAGGACTGTGGGTCAAGTTGTGAGGTTCCTCATACTGTTGCATATGAGGAAAATGAGGAGAAACTCAAATTGCTGAATTTTCTAATTCACAGCGGTCAGGTGAGTGTGTGGCCTTACAAATGCATTTCAGGCTTCTGATATAACAGATTTCTCTCCTGTGATTGTTCTTAATAAGCTAAGACAACTTGTGACAGCCTTTGATCTTGTGCAGAGTCTTTCTCCATATTTTCAGAGAAAAACTTGAGCAGTGCTGGCTGGGGTGGAAATGGCTTGTTCCAATTATGTTTTATTTTCTCTTCTGCAGTATCTGGTGTGTAAAAGGAAGCTTGAAAGTAAAAAGGAGGCATTGCTAATCCTTTCCAAAGAGCTGGACACCTGTCAGCAAGAAAGAGACCAGTACAAGCTTATGGCCAACCAGTTGCGGGAGCGACACCAGTCTCTGAAAAAGAAGTATCGAGAGCTGATTGTAGGTTGTTCTTTATGAATACTGTATAATTGGGGAACAAGAATCAACCTCTAAAAAAATTGAAAGGAGTCCATAACGAGTGCTGTAAAAATGTTTAGGTACTTGTTTGCAGTATTCCTGGAGTTGTACAGCCCTGATCATATTATTACTCATTTGTTCCACATTGATGAGGTAGTGCCTGTTATATAAGACACAGAAAGACAGTGCATGCTCTGAGGAAATTAGTTTCAGTCATAATTCCATTTAAAAACTGACTGCAGCATTATTATTCCACAGCAACTTAATGTACCATTATGAAAAATAATGCAACATAAATTTGTAATGACCTGCTGTTCTAGAAAAAAAACAAATCTTCAGCCTTCGGCAATTTTTTGAGATGAAACTAATGTTACTGATATTAACCAAGATGCAGTATTTTAGAAACAATTTTGATAACATTTAGTTTAAATATGTGTTTTAAAATTTGATCCACAAAGCTAGTATAGTTGCTGGCTTCACAAATAAGTTGCCAATAAAATACGTCTGTTTATTTGTAGGATGGAGATCCATCCCTTCCACCTGAAAAGAGGAAACAGGTAGGATTTATTTTTCAGTTGGCGTTATTTATCTGCTAGAAAACTACTTAGCAAAACTGTGAAAATCTAAACTAAGAAATCTGGTAAAAAGCAAACATTTCTGTCTATTCAAAAACTGTCTTTAAACTGTGGCTTCTCGTGCTTTTGTCTAAACATGTTTCACTCTGAAATATCTGAACTATCATTAATTAGAATATATGGTTATTGCTTTTATGTTCACCTGAGACTGAAATTGGTCAGTGTACTTTAGATTGTTCTTGTTGTTTATCCTTCTTGTATTGAGTCCTAAAATGGGTTTGTGACAGTGCTTCTCATACTTAAAAGCAATTTGGGAATGCATTGTCTGCATTCCATGGTTGTTAATTTATTGTTGTGACTACTGGTTTCCATTAGGCACTCTCCCAGATTACTTGGGCTCTATGACTTATAAATAGTAAGAACAACGGTAATTGCATTTTATGGTTCCCCTAAAAAACTTTTTGCCTGCTCACTTATTTTTTTTTTCCCCAGAGATCCATGTAGTGTGTCCCTGTTACAGAGTGTTGGTTGTCACATCTTAAAATTATCTTAATTTTTAGAGAAAAATGGCACCCAAACACTAGGTGTGAGCAGGAGATGGAGAACCAAAAAGAAGAAAAAGTATTGCTCTAATTGCTAGTCCAGAAAGTCTTTTAACCATGTTTAAAACATAGTTATTGCATTCTCTTCATGGACCAGAAGTCTTACTTATCATCCTTTCCCTGGGAGTTTGTATGTTGTTCTTACTGCTTTTTTGAAAGTTTAGGGGCTTAGGGTTTTGGTTGTTCTAAACTAAACTTTCAGGGCAATATAATTACTCCTTCAGGCACTTAAATAGCTGCCAAGAAGTCAGTAGCTCAGTGTAGAATCATTTAACTTCCTCTTTATTGTGCATAATTTATTTGAAATTCTTTCAACAGAGTTCTATTAGAAGTTTATAGCCAGATACAGGTTTGTGCGTTCTGATTACTAAAATTGGAGCTGAAGAATATACAATTAAAGGGAACACAAAAAATGCAGTATATGGGTCATAACAGAGATATGTAGGAAGGGAGGTTTGCTATGCCATGGATGTTGTTCTAATTTCCTCTTCTGTCTTTCAAAACAAATAAATTTGACATTTGTTTCTAAAATATTAGCAAAATTTAGTCTAAATTCAGAAGCTGCAATTATATTAAGTTTTGGCAAATCTTACAGTGGTAAATACCTGGGAAGCCATTTAATAATCTAGCTAGGAATCTTTTTTTCTGAGGAAGTTATGTATTCGTCCTGGGTAACAGTGAAGGAAAGAAAATCTTGTTCTCAGAGGGGGTCATATATGAGTCTCCCTGAAGGACAATATGTACTTTAGGTTGTACGGTAGCTGTTAGTGCACATTCTCCTGAGAAGTGTGCCTGTAGCATATAAGGTGGGTAATCTGGAGTAGTTAGGGCAGCCTTTCTGAAGAAGAGTATAGTTTTGCTTTGAGAAATGCATCAAAGAATAATAAAATAAAGTTATGAATATTTTTCCATTATTACTTTATGTACATTTCTTGGCATTTTCTCATCTAAGAAAGAGTCAAGTTCTCTGTGCTCTTTTGGACTTTTTCCAGTCCTTTTTTTGCCCAGAAGCCTTGTTGCAAGCTGGGAGAAGCTTGTGACCTCAGTCACTTCACAAAAACAGAGACCCTGATCCTGTAATGAATTTTGTGTGACTCAGAAGTGCATCCTCTTCTCATGGTCAGAAATGAGATGAAAACATGACATGCTGAACCATTTGCTATCTGTTACATTTCTTTACTGCAACGGAGAAATTATTATTGAAATTGCAATCCAGAACCTTAAATATAATAGGTGGGTTGGGATTGCTACTTCCTTCTCCTTCATCTCTTAATTTTTCACCTTTATTATCAATTATGCTTTGTGACTTCTTAAAACATGGTTTTTTCCATACTGTGCCTTCTCTCGCTGTTTTGCAACACGGAGTTTTCATGTTTTATGTGCAAATACTATGTAACTGGGCAATTTCTATCAGCAAGCAGTTAACTCAGAATGTGTTTTTGTAAAACTGGTGTGATTTAAAGGTACCTTAATGTGCAGTGTTCTGCACTGTTTTCCCTCTCAAAGCTGTGTGTACAGTGGTGCACATCTCTGACACAATCTGAAGATTGTTCCATGCGTATCGTCTTCTGAAAACCAACAAAAGCAGGGAATAAGAAACTCTGCTACTGAAATCTCTTTTCCTGCAGTAAGTGTTTTAGCATTAGTGTTGTTATCACAGCCTCTGAGCTTTCAGTGCTTTTCTGGCCCCTCTTACCAAACAGGCACAAATAAATGCCGCAGTTGAAGATAGTTTAGCAGTCATGTGGTCTCAGGTGTAGGGTAGTTTTTGGAAATGTAATGGAGGGATGGAATGTTTCAAGAGGATAGGAATAATGAAGAGTTGATGTTAAAATTCACCAGAGATGGTAAACAATAGACACTCCCCATTCTGAAAGGCATGTTTAAATGTTGCTCTGTCAACAGAGCCTCTGCTTTGCATCCTGTGTAAGTAGAAGTTCTACCCTTCTGCTGTGGAATACATTTATATGCATTTACTGTGATACAGAACATTTTTATTACATTGGCAAACAAATACTGGATATCTGTTCGGCAGTGTTGCCATGCTGGGAAACTTGAAGAAAAAATATCGATGGGATTTCTAGCTTGATTTATACTAACTGTTGTTTTCATCTACAGTGCTTAAATTTTCAGTATAACTTCAGTTTAGGAGGTGTTTTGTCATTGAAATAACAGATCAGTGAATCCTTTGACCTTCTATAGGAAATTAAAGCTCTTTTAATACAAATGAGATCCTTTGAATAAACAAAGGTGAAGTAAAATGCATGGTTAGGAAAATGTGCTGGGCCACAGTCCTAGATATGCCTTGCTTAATTTGATCTCAGTGAGACCACTCAGTTGGAGTTAATGGGTTTGCAGTGGAGCTGTGTGTCAAGAACAAAGCTGCAATGCATATGTTCGTTGGCGAGGGCTTATATTTGTATTTTAAATGTGTGACAGATCTTGAGATCAACTAGTCCAATCCACCTGCCCAAGCAGGGCCATCTAGAGCAGGTATCCCAGGAGTGTGACCAGTCAGATTTTGAACATCTGCAAGGATGGAGACTCCACAGCCTCTCTGGGCAACCTGTTCCAGCGTTTGACCACTCACAGTAAAAAAGCGTCGGGGGTTTTTTTTGTGTATTCTGATACCTGCAGGTATTGGGGTGACTAAAGTCCCTCATGAAGATCATGGCCTGTGAACATGAAATGTCTTCCAGTTGTGTGAAGAAGGGCTCATCTAATACTTCTTCCCAATCAGGAAATCTATGGCAGATACCTAATGTAAGAGCATCCATGTTGGTCTGCCTGCTAATCTTGACCCAAAAGCTCTTAAGTGACTCCTGAGCTGTCCCAAGGCAGAGCTCCATGCATTCCAGCTGCTCTCTCACATAAAGGGCAACACCCCATCCCACCTTCACAACTATCCTTCCTGAAGAGCCTGGATCCCTCCATTGCAGCACTCCAGTCACGTGAGGTGTCCCACTATTTCTGCATGATCCCAGTGAGATCGTAATCCTGTAACCACACACAGACTTCAAACCCTTCCCCATGCTGTGTGTGTGTTGGAGGCCCCTGAGGGGCATCCAAGTGTGCCAGTTCTGCCGTATAGGCTTGAGAGCTTTCCCCACGAGGCTGTTCTGCGGGCACTTCCATCTACACATGCCTGCGCTCAAAGGGATTACGCTTCAGCTCGGTTGTTTCGTGAGTTGCTGTGTTCCTTCTCGTCCCATCATCCCAGGCTCTTGTCTTGCCTACCCTAGTGCCAGCCTCCTTGTTTCCTCTTCCATGATTTTTAGTTTTAAAGCTCTCCCTAAGAAGCTGGCCAGCCTATTGCCTCATTTAGTCAAGCGCATCCTGTGTCTTCCAAGTAGCTGTTGAGCCTTTGAGAGGATCCCATGGCCACAGAACCCTCTTTGAGCCTCGTAACATAACATAATGATGACATAGTCCTAGTATAGAGCCCAGCTTGATAGTTACTGTTTTTGCCAGGCAAAAAGTTTAATCAGAGAACTTGTGTGCATCTTTCCTGCAGGTCGTGGTCCTTAACTCTGTTACAGTTTCCATTTGGTGTCCCAAGGTGATTTGTTCAAGCCAGGACTTTGGTTCAGTGATCATTGACATCACAGCAGCATGCTACCCACTCACCAAGAAATTGGTCAGTCAGCTTGACTTCTTCTGATGAATAAGTTCATGAGCCTGGCATTTTGGGGCAAGTAGAGCGTCAGATGGACTGGAGGCTCCAGAAAGGAGTATGTTCTGACATAGCACAAGTGGACCCATTTTGATCCCTTTCACTTTTGCTTCTAGCTTAATGTACTCAGATGTCACAACTCACTTTTGAAACAAAATTCAGGGATTACTTTATGACCGTTTTTAACATCATCAGAAAAAATGACTGATGTGACTATTTCTTGTTAATTAATGAATTCTGGAGGTTTTGCTAGTCTTGCGCTAAGGTGCAAAAGCTGCGTTCAGAGTCCTGTGAGATAAAATCTTCAGATAAAGTACACTACAGGGTAAGCAATCATTTTGTATTTGTATCACAAGGGTGCTGTGAAGATTAATGTGATTTCCTCCTCTCTTCAGAGGGTTTGAAGATGAAAAACATTATGCATGTGCCAAACTGAGGCCTGTGTGCTTTGCTGTGGTTTGTAGGTGCATGTGTTTGATTCCCATAGTGTGAGGTAGCAGATGGAAATCAGTGTGATCGTTTGCCCTGGCAATGCCTCAGAGCAGTATTCCCATGGATTTCAAAATGTGCCTGTGCAAGAGCACAGCCAGTGGAGAGATTTTGGTTTCTGCGCACTGAAATTTGCTGTTCTGTTGGTAGGAGCAGGTGACAGTATGCAAAAGTTAGAACTTCCTAGCCACGCTAGGAGTCGGGTTTTGTGAACTGACACTGTTGTTTCTTCAACAGGTAGATTCTGCAGTAAACTTGAGGCTAGCAGAGATGGAATGTTGATTCTAATAAATGTGGTAGTCCTTCTTTAAAATTTGGAGCACTGTTCAGACCTGATGTGTACAACGTCCTTTCTTCTGGTTGCTGTGTCTTGTCTTGATGGAATGAGAGAGACTTTTCCACACCCCTGCACTTGAATATTCCTGATAAATATTCTGTTGATTAGTCGTAACACTCAAAATGTGTAAGGGATTTTAATTCCTTTTGTGCATTATCTCAAAGCTTAAGTTGTCCTTAAGATCTCAAAGCAGCTAAAATATTTCTGCTAAAACAAGGCAATGAAACAATCTTTTCTTCTATCCTAGTATAGTAGTCTTCGTGTAAGTACAAGTTAATAGTTTGACTATGTTCATCTATTGTCAACAAAAGCTTGAAGCCTATATGAAGTATGGAGGGACTGAAGTACCTTATTGAACCTTCACAGTGAAGAAATTTCTACCACGTAACTTCTCATGATAACTAGTAGCTCATACTGACAATCTCAGTTGCCACTTACAATGTATGCGAACAAGTTGCTTTGCAAAAACTGGCTACCTAAAGGAGTCTGTAGTTGATGCTGACCCTGTTTTGTTTGTCAGCCTTTGGCAAGTGCTCTAGATCTGTCTGGGTGGTGTTTGGTACAACACTACACTAAGCTAATACGTAGAAGACTGGTTGAAAAGGAGGGAAAAAGTATTAATTTTCTATGTGTACTGCTAAAATGGCTTTTTGCTTCTATTAATCAGCTCTATAAAATTCTGATTGCTGAGTGTCTTGAATGGTGTCCTTCTGTGGTGGGATTCCTGCCGGCTTCTCAGAGCAGCATGTACTCGGAAAGGGAAAGAATTTTCTTCTCCTGTTTCATGTCAAGTGACTACTTGGCAAGGCTTTGATTTTTGCTGTTGTTTTTCTGCAGGGAAATATGACCCGTATTAAGTGTATTTTGTTTAGTATGCCCAGGACCTATAATTTCAGGAGTCTTCTCTACCTGTTTTTTCAAATGAAAGAGAAAAGTACAATAATTTTTGCTTTTTATTGTAACGAAGCTAATGCTAGGGGTAGATCATCAGTTCTACCTCAGAGTGAACAGTGGTAGTTGGTAAGCAAAGCAGGTTTTTCTGTATTAATTCAGCCTTTGCAATCATGTGAGTGCATTGAAGGAGAAACCGCAATTGAATTTGCCATCAGTCACACCCATCAAGTGTGCTTAATGTTTCATCAAACTTTTCTTTCTGTCAGCCCTATAATTCAGTGTTCTTCTTTGTTTAAAGGTGTGGCTGAAAGAAACACAAAAGACTGTAAACTGCAGTATAGAAATGCTTCTTTGTATTTAAAAATATTTTTAAACTGTAAAAGTGCGCTGGAAGTTTCTCCATCTTCCCCCTTGCCAAATTACTTTTTCAGGTAGTATCTAAAGGCAGAAAGACCTTCTTTTAAATACTTCTTGTGTGTGTGTCAGATAAGATTTATGTGCAACAGAATTGAGAGCTATATTAAAGACTGTGTTACTATCCATCATTTTTAAAGTGGTGTGAAGAAAAATAACACTGTGTGGATGTGTGGCTAGTTTTGCAAAATTGTTACAGGAGACAAATTCAAATGTGCATAATGGCAGGGATGACTATTTGGAGTTACTGTTTTGTTGGGGTTTTTAATGGTTTTTTTTCCCTTCTTGGGTCATTGGTCAGTGGTGAGCAAAGATCTGTCACTGTCTGACAGGTATTCACTGGCTTATGTTAATCAATATTTATAGGTATTTTTGTCAGTAGTTTCAGTTGCTCATCTGTAGCTAAAAGTAAGGCTCTCTTCCACCTTCTATCCCAAAAACATTCTTGCAAATTTTAGCAAAGCCTAAGTGGAAAAGGGTGAGGTCTGTGGTCCCACCCCATTGAATCTTTCACACTCTGGTCTGTTTGGATTTGTGGTGCTTTTTTTCCCCTATGTAATAACAGTAGGCACTTCCCATTTGGTGCTCTCACATCAATCTTTTTCACCTTTCATCCTATCTTCTGGTGGGATCATTGTAAATAGTTGCTCTTGCTTTTCGTCAGAGGAAAAAGGAGTGTGGAGACACTTTCTCATGTCTCCTGGGGGTTTGGACTGTGCTCACATTGTACACGGACACTTCCTCATGCCAGAGGGACATAAAACAAGGAGCTTCTTGTGCTGCAGAGCCTCAAGAATACCTACTGGAAACTGAATGTCACCAGAGGTGGACAGAGCTCCAGAAAGATTGCTTCATACCACACAGTCAATTAGAGGCTTGAATGAAGCACGCTCTGTTATTTAGTATTACAACTGGTTGCATTGAGAGAGGGTAGGAGGTACAGTTTCTGCTGCTGGGGCTTGTTGCAGAGGCACGACAAGGCCGCAGAAAGGGACAGACCTCGGTGTCGTTCCCTCCCTTTACCCAGGGCTCAGACGTCTGTCTTCATCGGTAGTTTGGAGTCAGCACTGAATAGTCTGAGCAAAGGAAGTGAAGTCTCTGGCAGTTACAGGAGCCTTTTTAAGGCTTTACCTGGAGTCAAAAGAAACTGTTGAAGAAATTGAGTCTAGGGAAGCTGAATTTGGCCAACTTTCGGGGAGCTGTTCTGTGTTGCACAGGTAAATTGTATGGGCGTTATTGTCTGCTGAAGTAACTTGTCTTAAATTTCTAAGTGAATTCTGTGTTTGTTCTATGAATATTGAAATGAAGTTGCCAGGTGGAAAAATGAATCGCATTTCTCCTCTTTCTTCAAAAAATACATGCTTACAGGTTCACGAAGCCAGACCTCCATTGTTAGTTTTATCATCTTTCAACCATATGGTATGTTTTCTTACATATGCCAAAGAAATGGTACCAAGTCCAGGTGTTGTTCTACGTATCATCTTGGCTGGCTCTCTTTAAGCCCAGTAGAGCACTTTTGAAAGTCAAATATTTCTCCTCCTGTCCACATTTAACCGAGAGCTTTAATGAGGTCTTGCCAAAACCTTTAGAGCTGGGAACAATTTAAATTATAGTTGTATGGAACCTCTAAGCCAGGGAAATGAATAATTGCTGGAGACTGCTTCTGTGACATAGCTTGGTTGTTTTAGTTTAACAGAAGTATAATAGAAGCTTTGCATTAAGGAGCAAGTCTATACTTAGCTCATTGTAATGCTCTTAGCATGCTTAAATGAGGCTGTTTTATTTTGGTGTCTAAAATCTTTGTTTAAAGTTTCTTCCAAAATCACCGTCTCGAGTATAAAGTTTTTTGTCACATTAAGTCATTTATATGACTGACAAATAAAATTCAGCATAGAATTGCAATCCCAGAGAAATGGTTTTAAAGGAAATAAATCTGAGCAGGAAGATTTAGTATAGGGATCATAATGCCTTTCCTGCAGTTGCTGGGAGCTGAGTTTTGACTACAGACTGCTAGAGTCCTGGTTTTGTGGCTGTAAACACTAATTAGTAAGATCGAGTTCTTCCCAGGTGTGGAAATTACATGTGCTATTCCAGTGTTAGGAGTTGTTCAAATCCATCATAAAAAGGGACTTTATAAATAGAAGCGTTTCAGAGAGGTTTGTGCAAATCATGTTCCTTTTAACTAACACAGTCTGGTGGTTGGATGGGCTTTGTTGAAAGTCAGCTTTCTTAAAAAAAAAGCCATCTGAGCACTAGCCACAGGTACTTCAGTTTAAATACAATTTTCTGCAAGCATGGGCTCTTTGTTTTCTTTCTTTTAAACAGCCCTTAAGAAGTACCTCTCAGAACCATTGACTGAGTGTGTTCTGAAGCTCCTTGATTCAATCAGTATATAGATGACTATTACACGTGTTTAATGTGTAGAAAAAAAAAAACAACCTAAAACATTCTACCAATGCATACTTGAGGAACCTTCTGCATTTCTTGAACGGTTGCCATTTTCAAAATAAAAATAGATGTAGCTTAATTTTGGCCCTGCAATTGGCTCTTTACGTTGTTTTTTTTTTTTTTTGCTATTACACTCTTTTCCCAAATAATATATATATGCAGTCTTCAGGTATATCAGTAGTTTAAAAAAATGCTATATTTTCTTCCAAAACTTCGGGAAACTTACATTACTTTCTTCAGAATCTCTGACCTCAGAGCACCAGAACTGCAGAAGCTGTAGCAGTGAATTGGGCTTGTTGTTCATGGGGTAGGATGTAGCAGTTGGTGTGTTGGCCTCAAACCCAGAGGGTGCGTGTAAGGGCAGCTTAGAAATATTGACTTGTGGGGCTGTACCAGGGCATGTTTAGAAGACCTGAAATACCTTTTTCCGTTTCTTTTTATTTTCTTCAGATTTCTGGCAGTGAGAGACACCCCTAGCTGTCCACAGGCAATGTCTTGAAAGGCTGCATGTTAGCCACTGTGATTATAAGTCTCTCAGAAGACGTGTTGTTGGTTTGGCTTTTCCTGAGCTGGGTCAGCGTTTGTGTATTCGTGACAGTTTGTTAGGGGAAAAAATAGAATAAATTTATCTGTGGTACTTGATTATTTTCAGATATCATAGATAAGAAAGGAAGAAATTGCATTATTTTTTGATTAGTGATCAAGCTGATGGAATTTAATTATAGAATCATAGACCAGACTGCTTGCCCTGATAACTTAGTAGGTTAATGTAAATGATAGTTTTTGACCTGAATTATTTGGGGGGATGGTGTGTGTGTTGGTTTTTAATCTCTGGCTTTCACTTCTCATTTTCTAGAAGTATACCCACTAGCTAACAACTTAAGTCAGGTCGTGTTTGAAATTTTGTGCTACTAGGTATCCATGGTACAGCCCCATCCAGGGACAGGGACTCTGGCTGGTGTCCTCTTTATTGGCTAGGAATCTACTCTAAACACTATTAGAGAATATAATTATATCATAATTATTTCTCAGCTCTGCCTTTTATCTAATTACATACAAGTTTAAAACTATTATTTTGGCAACTTTGTATAAATATTGTCAAAGTACTCTGCATCTTGCTCTTCACAGGGGCCAAGATATCAGAACTAGCGTGGATGTTTTCACTTTGGTTTTTTTGTGGTTTGTGTGCTGTTCTGGGAGTGCGTATGCACACGTGCTGTATGTAAAGGTAAAGGAACCCTGGTGATTTTTGTTATTGTCTCTGTAATGAAGCATTAAGTCTGGGTGCCAACAACATAAATAAAGGTTGCTGGCAGATAAGGAGTAAGTCTACAGTTTCTTTTCAATCACCACTTACACGTCTCTCCATAGGCACTAACTTTTGATTGCTATTTGTTCCTTTTCTAGGCAAATCTTGCTCAGCTACTGAGTGAGGCTCAAGATCGAAATAAACATCTTGGAGAAGAGATTAGAGAGCTTCAGCAGAGACTGGGAGAAGTACAAGGGGACAATAAGGTATTACAAACCTTTATTATCAGTAAATGGCATGGAATGTGGAAACTGGGCTGGAGTTTTGCATTTATTTCTTAGGAAAGCAAATAAAACAATAGGTTGCAGAACTTCTAAAATATTTGGATTACAAAAAAATGCTTAAAATAGAAGAATGAAAGAAGCTTGTATAGGAAACCAGTAAGTGCAGCTAATCATATATTTTTTTTTTATACTGCTTTTGCTCTGTTGTCCTTAACTATGTATTTTGCACCTAGTCTTGCTTTAATGATCTCAGCCTTTATTCCTTTCTTCCATGTATTTTATTAGCGGTATTTCCTCTTACAAATAAGTACAGATAAGCGTTTCTTTTTCATCATGGGATAATTTTCAATTTTTTTTTGCAATGCAAATGCAAAAATTTTAGTAGGTGTTAAAACCAGGGGAGGCATAATTTTCCCTTCAAAAATATGGAGCAGGTGATCACAAATATATATAGTGAGCTTTGTATCAGCTCTCATCCTATTACACTTACATAACCCCATTTATTTTATTGCTAAATTTAGCAAGTTATATGCAACATTGCTCAAAATCTGCCATTTGGTATTAATCAAACTCCTGTTGTCTCTGTTAATTGAAATATTTAAACTCAAGCCAAATGTGTGTAACATTCACAGCTGGAGCTGCATGCAAAAGTACATTCAGAGATCAAACTAGCGAGAAGTTGAATTTAAGAGTCAAGGTGGTTAACGAAGTAAAAAATGAAACAAATAACGAATGAGAACTTACCTCCTTCAACTATGGTTTTAAAGTTATGGGATTTGAAAATGTGAATAAAAATTATGTGGCTTTTAATTATTCACATGCTTTTTTCTTTCTATCTGTTTTATTTTAAACGTAAGTATATTGTGACAATGCAGTTTTATTCATTGTTTATCACAAAGGATTTTCTCGAAGACATACAGGGAGCTGGGAAAGGGTCAAGTGAGACCTGAATTTGTAGCATGCATAGCATTCAGTGTAACTTGCTCAAGTCTCCAAAGACCAGCTTCTCCAGTATTTATTTTCGTTTGCATATTATAGTTTGAATTATGTTACAGTGTGGAAAGCAGTACCTTGCAGTTCTCCAGTACCGATATTATGCCATACAGCCTTTTCCAAGCAAGTCCTGAAGAGATAACAAGGGTTTGTTAGTACAAACAACACAGAGGGTAGTACAACTACGACATATTTAAATATCAAGGTTATGTACCTCTTCTAATTCCTTATGACAATATGATCTTGGTAACACAGAGCCGTGTATTTTGTGCTTGAACTGGCTTTGTTTAGACTTATCCTTGCGGATTAACTTAATATCAGCTGGTTGTCTTTGTGACATCTGTATTCTCGGCATGAATTTGAATTCATGACTCTCATAAGGAATGGAAAAATCCAAAAAGGGTTATTCAGTGCCCTTCTCCAAAAGGTGCAAAATAGTGCATCGCTAAATAAAGAGGGGGAGGAAAGAACTGCATCAGACAGGGATTAATTTAGAGTAGGATTTTCTTTTTTGGAACACATTCTTCACTTTCCTGGTAAATGAGAAATAGAGCTTATTTTAGAGTCAGGTTGCTGTTTTTTGAAGTGCCTAAAAAAGCATTTCCATCTCTCTGAGGGATTTAACGCTCTCCTCCTGTGTCAGATTTTGCTCCCTCCTCGCTTTAGTGATAAAATTCTAGGCTTGTTCCTGAAGCCGTTCTGTTCTGCTCGTCAGTTCTCCTGTCCTGGCAGCTGGGTTACTTCAGGCGCTGAAGTCCAAATAATGCATGGTATATACAAAAATGAAGAACTATAACAATTTGCTTTTTCTTACATTTTTCCTTTGCATTCTTCTCTCTGCTTTCTCCAAAACGAGGGAGGGCATCCTGCCCAGCTGGTCTACGTCAACCTTACTTCTGGCAAGAGAAACAAACAGCTGCTTTTGCAGCAAGTGAAGCTGCTTATGGATGAACAATTCTGCCTGTGTCTGAGCAGGGGTGACTCATGCAGGCTTTGTTACTGAGTGGCAAGAGCTTTGTAGGACTAAAAAAGAAAAAAAAGCTCTTTAAATATCACACATTAGCTCTATTGATAAAGAAATGTTTTGATAGCTTGACTTGTTTTTCTCCGCTGTAATGTTTGTTACTAGTAGGATAGAGTCACTTGGATTAGCAAGAAGACCTTAAACTGGCGACATTTTACTTGTTGTTGAAATCATATTAAGTCCGTCATCAGTTAGGTAATAACAAATTACTTGCATTTGGTTTAACAGGACTATTTTTTTCCTTTATTTTCAGCTAGAATTCTGTTGGCACAGAAAAATAAAACTTCTTCAGGCAGCCTCTGGAAGGATTTGTTGCTATAGTTTGAGAAATACTGCAATAGACTGCAGCGCTCCAGCAACAGATATATAAGACTATTTATTTTTATGATTGATCACAATCTCTTATCAGCTCTGACACATGAAAACTATTCTATGTTTATGATAGTTATTTGTAAATCTTTTTCCTTCCTAACGTTCTGGCTGCAATGCTTGGAGAACAATTACTGAAACTTAGGAGAGGATAGGTAGGAGATCTAATTCTCTCTTGTAAAAGGGTGAAAATGGAGAACATAAGAGAAACTGGAGGCATCTGGAAGACTAGATGACTCAGTTGCCTTCACTCGAATTCCTACCCACGCGAAGAAATGGTTTTGTGAGCTGTGGAGGGCAGCGTTAAGCGAGAGGAAGATGCATGGAAAACAATGGCTGTGGTATTACTGACAGTTCGCTGTTGTAAAGCAGACAATCACTGATGCAGCAGATCCACATAGTTCTGGTCCACTTTTTAAGATTTTGTAGACAGCATGGTGAAGACAATTGCTGTCAGTGGCTGTGGCTAAACATGGTGGTGTCTGCCTTCCGTGAAGAATTTACTGGTTGTCCCTGTATCCCTTTTTCTTCTGCATGTTTTATCAAAAGGCAGGAATGCACAGCTTTGGTGCAGGCGTTGCCTGTGGACTCCTCGCCTGCACGGCAGCGATCACAGCCTGCGCAGCAGCTATTGCGGTGAAGCCTGTTTGGAGCATTGTGGGGCTGCTCAGAGTTGCTCCCTTATGAATAATTAGTTTAGCTAACACTGATGACGAAAAAGCTGTGATATTAAAATAATAAAGACTAGTGGCTTGCAGCACTGGATTGTTTTGGTTAACAATCTATGAATTTTTGACAAACGGGAGCTATCTCTGGTAAAGTGCCATTAACTTATAATAAATCCACTCTGCTGTGGATGCTGTTCACAGAATCCTGAGGAGTAGCGTTAACCTCTAGCTGCAAAATGAAGTTGAGCATTCCTTTCCTCAGGGATTTCTGAATGACAGAATTAAAAATACAGCAGCCAGAGGGCAGGTGTATAAAGTTTATAACAAAGCACTAATATATGAAATAAACCCTTAACCGTCTGGCATAACACTTAGTGTCTCTTTGGGTCACAGCATTTTCAGGGAAGAATTTTATAGCAGGTGGTGCTGCCTCATGAGACGTTGGCAATGCAGAATTAAAGGACTTGGCCTGTTCTGCCCTGTCAACTCTCGGATTGGCCAACTGTCTGGAGGAAGCATTCTGTTGTTTTTATGGATTGGTGTTTTACTTTATTTTATGTATGTTTATAATGCTACTTTTACTGGCTGAATCTGGATTTTGGAAGCATTCTTTTCATAAGACTTCATACGTTTTTTTTTTTTCCCCTCAAAATTAGTAGTAAATAAAGAGCTCTCCTTTTATTGGCAGACTGTTTGACCTTGCAAGTAATAATTATTTGCAGTTAGAATTGCATCTTATGCCTCCCCGCCTCCCGGGCTGGAGGAGAGTTGGTCATAGTGCGTGAGTCACTGCTCTGGTCCGGTTCCCAGCCTGGTGCCCAGGGTTATGCACAAGTTTTGCCCTGCTGCAGGCGTTGGAGGCATTGGTAAAGTGTCATTCCCCTTCCCATTTCCAGTTTTTCTGAACAAGATTGAGTCCTCAAAATGTAATTCCATTTGTTTCTTACTGCCTTTCTCACTAGTGAGAGATTCTAGAAATTACATTAATCTAACTGAATTAAATCGTGTTACCATGCCTTTTGTTCATCAGCCTTTTAGCATTTAAAAAAAACCCAGTCCTGTAGCTATGAAACCATTCTGGGATTTGCTAGTTGCCTTTTTTACTTATTTGTTTGGATAAAGAAATTAGTAGGAATTATATCTCCTAGGATCTGTTCAGCCTTACCAACTGTGCAATGATTTGTACTTTCCCTGTGGGAATAGAGAAGTGTAGTTTGCCAAAACCAGTTACTTTTGAGGGCACAGCTTCCCCCGAACAAGCACACTGCTTATCAGAACAGGTCGTACTGGCTTCAGTGACTTACACTGAACTGGAGCTGAAATAAAGTGGGCAGGATGATTTTGGTATTTGGTCTTGCATCAGCAGGATTTTAATTGGCACATTGCAGCTATGGTGACTGGCATCCCATAAATACCAAAGATAGATTTTAATGTACAATCTTCTACTTCAGAAGATTGATTTTTTTTTTTTTTTTTTTTTTTCCCTAACTCTGCAATATAATGATGTACATTAATTCATTGGTGCAGTCAAAGATACAGGGAAAGTCAGGCTGGTTATTGTGCTGGGTTTCTCTAGTCTCTGTGGAGCTCCTACAAATGAGTCCATGGGGAGGCAACACTTTTGCCTAGTTGTACTCAGTGTAAGCAACTGTAAATGCTGAATGCCTTGTAGACTATTATTTTAATGCTCCATGATTCTTGAAAGGTAGTTGCTTTTTCTTTGGATATTGAATATATCTGTGTATTGATTCGAGTCAGATTGTTTTCAGCAGTCACAAAGCTCCTGAATTCATTAGCTGTTTGAGTGTTTTGGCCAAGTCTATTTGTTGTTGGCCCATTGTTTTGTTTTTAACATGAATTAACTTTTGTAAATTGATGAAAAAAATAATGTACAAGCAAATGTATTAGCAGCTTTTAATGCAAATTCTGCACTGATGTAGTGCAGTGGGATTTTAAGTGGTACCACTAAAACGAAGCTGAGCAAGTCACTTCATGCCCTTTTATTCTTAACTTGGAAGAGTTCTCTGCTGCGGAGAATTTTAAGATTTACGTATGAAAATGGCTTTCTGAGAATTCCCTAGATTTAGTCTGACTAGAATTAGTTCCTGTCACTCCTAAAAAACATTGACCATGTGTCTGTGTTTACTTGGTCTTTCATCATTTGTTATCCTCTGGTGACTGTTGTTGCAACGTCTAATTCAGCTCCTGTTGATGCTTTGAGTGTTAGACCAGAATTTTTCACTGAGAACAGGATTGAGCCCTCAGCTCAGAAAATTCCCTCTGGTTTAGATAATACCAGCTGTTTGACCGCCAAGAGATGAAATCTGTGACAGCTTTACTGTTTCTAATAGAGATGTACTCTGATGCTACAGCCTGGCTTCTCTTGCTTACTGAATCTGGTTTTGTTATCACAGCTCCTTCGAATGACAATAGCAAAGCAAAGACTTGGAGATGATGAAGTTGGGGCTCGTCACTTTGCAGCACATGAACGGGAGGACCTTGTTCAACAGCTGGAGAAGGCTCGAGAACAAGTAATAATTAAATGGGCATATACTGTCATGTTTTAGAGAGCTAGTGCAGTAGCAAGCAAATGACTGCTTCTGTTGTGTTTGGAGGGCTGGTACCTGATTAACATTGCAAATAGCAGTGAAGGTATTGGGATTTTTACTGAAATAGTTCTTACTGAGCACTCACTTAAACATGCATACCTGGTTAGAGTGAGTTTCCTAATCTCATTAATTCCTTCTCTAGATTATTGATTCTCCTCTTTTTATAATGTGCAGCAACAACTTGTGACAGTTGAATATTTTCAATGAAAGAGGCTCCTTTGTTACAAGCTGTTACAAGTATTCATCATAATATGTGGTGGCTGATGCATCTTCTAAAGATATTCTCAGAATGGATTTTTCTGTAGGAGTGTTGTTAGTCTCCTCTTCCTCCTGCCTCTTAGGTATTTCTTCCCCTTTTTTGAAAAATTCTTGCATCAGACCTCTTTCCCCTACTTCAAGTCTGTACTAATACTGTGTACCACACAGCATCTAATTTATCAGACTCTTACCCTAACACCGATACACAGCTTTCTGGACAATTTTGGGGGGTTGTGTTCTTAGTTGTTCCCGCACTCATTCCTACCAATGTCAGTTCCCCCCTGAATGAGCCGTTCTGTGGTGCAGGAAGAGGTGGGTATTTCTTGGTTTCCAGTCTTCACTCAAGTGCAGCGCTGCTTTAGCTCACTAGAAGGACTGCTGACTGCACTTGGTCTTCTTCCAATGCGATCCTCTTTGCTCTCTCTGTTTCCAGGCTCGCACTATGTTCATCACCTGGCCTCTTTTCACATGGTCTTCTGTTGTCCTTCCTGGCTTGTCAGTGTTTTCTGAGGTGCCAGGGGAGACTTCTCCACTCGGTGCACACTTTTCTCACACTCTCCGTTTCCTCTCCTTGAAAGTTTGAAGCTCTTACTCCTTAAGTATCTTTCATACTGGACTCCTTCACCTTTTTCCTTAATAGCAAAGCTCACCCTGTCAACCGCTTTATGTTGTACTTTTCTCAGTTCTTCTTCCTGTTCTGTGGAACTTCATTGCTGAAAGTCCCATGATTAGTATAATTTCCACCTTACAGACTTTTTCTTTATCCTCTGAATTTGCCAAATTCTTATTCAGTTGAGTTCATTCCTGGAGTCCTAGAAATTATGTGCTAAAACCAGCTTAATATGTTTGTAACAGAATTATAGTATGGATTAAGGTTTATTTTGCAGTTACATTTTAGTTGTTTTCTAGAAATTTTGTAAAACCAGTCTTACTGCTAATGTTAATTATCTTCACATTAATGAAATAATACCAAAATAGAGTAAAAGTACTGGGGGTTATTAGCTTTGGAAAGACTTTTGACTGTCCAAAATCACACCTTTTCAGTGCTTGTTGCTGTTTTCAGCTATGTGATCTTTTGTTTAAACTTAAAATATTCATACAGCTCTTCCTTCTTCTCAGATCGAGACTCTGAGACATGATCTTCAGGCTGCACTGGATGAGTTACAGGATGTGAAAGAGGAACGCTCTTTTTACCAAGATAAGTCTGACAGACTAAACCAAGAACTTAATCATGTCTTAGGAGGGCATGAGAACCGTATCATTGACATAGATGCTCTGTGTATGGAGAACAGGTGAGCGCATTGCAAACTACTGTTTCCCTAGAACAAGCAGTGCATTGCTTTAGCAGGAGCATCAGGAAGTCAGTCACAACAAAACTTTAAAGAAAACATATCCAAGAATAAAAGTCAAGAGATGTTGGCAATTTGTTTTGTCTGGTACTGTAGCTAACCATCAAATAGTATTGAGAAAGGCTGCAGGAAATTACCGGTGTTTTATTTGGCTACAGAGATGTCAGTGATATTCCCAAATAGAGCTAAACAAGGAAAAGGAAGAAAAATGCAGACCTTTTATTCCCATCACTGCATGGCACCAAAAGCAAGACTATTGAAACTCGGTGTCTTGAGAAACTCAATGAGTTGTAATGGGCTGATCTTGGACTGGAAACAGGGACTTTGAGTACCCTGAGCTAACAGTTTCAGACATAATTCTCACCACAGGGAGAGGCTGTCAACATGGAGTGATTTGCCAACGAAAGTTGCTGGTGAAATCACCCATGTAGATATTCTTGCCACTTCCTTGGGAAAAGAATTTGTTTTATGGTCTCTGCTAAGGACGACAGAGGAGTCACTGCCAGAGCCATAGCAGGTACTTCCCTTAATGTCAACAATTACCTTAAAGTGAAATAGATCTCGTAAGACACTTTCCATTTACAGAGACTTATGCTTCAGGTAGCAAAGTGTAATAGCAAAGGCATTACTTCCTCCCAGCAACTCCATTTTTTTTTCTGTTTTGTGTGGCCTGTAGAGTTCGGTATTAATTTAAGCCCTCTGCTCCCCTGAGAGTGATATGTTTGGGTTTTTTTTCTCTAAAATAGTTAAATTGTCACAAACTCTAATACAGCTGCAGTTGCACTACATGAAAGAGAATATTTTATAAAGCCTTTATGCATGAAAAATATATTTTCCTATGTGGAAATAGCCATCTAATCCAAGTGCATAAGCTCTGTTAGGAAGAAATGTACTGTTTCAGTTAACTGTATACCATTTTTCAACTATACTGTTAAATTTTCTACTTTGTGATTGCTAATGAGAAGTGCCATGTAAGTGATGGATATTGCAATCTGAAAGTTCTGCGTAGTTGAGTCTTGGGTTGACATATATACAAATCTTCATGCATCCATCTCACAGACCTTCAAGTACAGAGGGCACGAGTAAATGCTTCCTGTCCATTTCCTCTAGACATAAATATATCCTTTTAGCTTCCCTGCCCCCAAACCTAAGGACCGATATAAAATGGTCGTGCAGCATGCTTGACAAATCTAACAGGAGAGCAGCCTCCTTCTCTCATGCACTTTGTTTCCCTACTCAAAGTTTTATGAGGTCAAGAGCAGTAAGATTTCGTTATTTTATCCCTCACAAAACCGCAGAGGGAAAAGAACTCTCAATAGTTCAAAGAAAGGACATGCCAAATAATAAAGAGGAGTGCTTGAGGCAGTACTTGAAGGTAACATGAAGTAATGGATTACATTTCTTTTTCAGGTATCTTCAAGAGAGATTAAAACAACTTCAAGAGGAAGTCAACCTTCTTAAGTCTAATATTACCAAATATAAGGTAAGATCCTCTCAGTGTACCATCTAAACTGTGCTTTGTTGTTCATGAAGCTAATTGTTCATTCTCATGTTCAAATGCATTTAAAGAGCAAAATCGTGTCTTCAAAGAAAAATCCACCATTAACATTCTGACAATACTAGTATGTATACATATTACATGCACAGTCTTCTTGTAATTTTCTTAGCTGATGTAGTACAAAGGGATACCCATTAAGAGTATTTTGAAAAATGAATTTAATACCTTTTTTAAGTTTTGTGGAGGAACCCTACTCCTGCTGGTAGGTGCAAAGTAGCAGGTCAGGCACTGTGTGGTGAATGACTGCAGCTGTGTTGCTGTCACAAGCAGGTCTTGTCTTCCTTTTCCCAAACGGCCACACTGTTTCTTCACATGGCTTAGTGATTGCTAAGTCTTAATTGTTATTCCAGTCCTGGGTTAAGATACATGCTGTTTTGCACGAAACATTCAGGTCTGAATTCTGAGGGTAAAATATTCTTGCTCTTCCCTGAAGTCAAGCACTCTGGTTTCTTCTGCAAGTGATTTTGTTATGTGGGAGGGGAGAGCTGCTTGTCAGGGCGTGAGAAGGGTTGTCTTAGGACTGCAAGCTGCACTTCTTAACCATTTAGGTCACTATGAAGCAGCCACAGCACTAATTGCGTTTTTGTGCATGAGCAAAGCTCCTCAAAATACCAAGTTCATTTCAGTGTCTGTTCAGACTTATGACTTGGGTCCCTCAGAGTGTGAGTTAGTTTATCGGTGAGAACTGAGCATCGTGGTGATCTGGTGGGTTTCATTGAACGGTATTAGTTTTGGAAGAACTGGACTTCTGTAGCAGGATCTTTCTGCTGCTAATTCCTGAAAATCAGTATTTGCTACTAAAAGGGCTTCTAGAAACTCTGATAGAGGAGTTTGAGCTTTCCCTTTGAATGCTATCCAAAGAGATGCTGGGGAAAGTCTATTTGGTACCCAACCGATATTCTCTATAGGGTACTGCGGGATCTTCACTGGCACTGAGCAGATTATTAAAAAACAGGCAATTCTTAAAAATGCATTGGGTCAAGTAGGTGGAAGAGACTACAATAAAGAGATTGCAATGAGACAGAATGAGTCTTTGTAACATTGCAAAGACTCTTTCGGCTGGAGAATAATTCTCCAGGAGAGTCACACTCCCATGACTTGCTATGGGTGTAAGCTCCAGGCCCTGCAGAGTTATTCTGAGACCAAAATCCAAAGTTCCAGATCATTTAATGGAAGGATTTGTTTGCTGTTGTTTTTCTAAATAAGATACTTCTTATTTCCTTAGAATGCACTAGAGAGACGAAAAAATTCAAAGACTCACGGTAGATCCAGTAGCAGTGCTCTGACTGGAGTCCTGTCTGCAAAGCAAGGTATTACAGCAAAGCAGCATGATCTCATTGCATTCCTTCCATCTTACCTCTTAATTTCAGTAACCTTTCCTCACCAACCAAACCAAAATCTTTCATCTCTTTCCCCTTTATTATCATGTACTAATTTTTGTTCTTTTCTCAGTTGACTTGACAATATAAAATTTGCCTCGAGTGCTGCTTCTCCTGTTGTTACTCCTGTGCCATTTATTCCCTCCATCTCCAGTTTTCAACCACTTTTTTTTTTAATCTCTAAACCCCTCCACAACTTTGACCCTGACAAATCACTCCTTTATTCATCTCTTTGTTCTGCCTACAATGGCAACCACAAATCGTATTCCAATGAAAAATAGACTGGGTGGTGGAGGAGAGTCCCTAACTCAGGTTTCCTGCTCCTGTTATTGGAAGCTTTTACATTCAGATGTTTTGCAATAAATCCTTTTGTTCCATGTTTTTTCATGGGTAGTAAAATGGAGTAATATATATATGTGTATATATTTTTTTTTCCCTTCAAAGAAAATATCAAGATTAGGAAAGAAGGGAGAATGGAAAATTCTCTGTACCGAACAGTATACCTGGCACCCTACTGTTTAGGTGCTGGTGTATTTGCACATGCACATGAGATCAGTAGTATTTGTCGTGGTAGGTTGAAATGTGCTTTTCTGGTTTTGATTTCTCTTCTGTCCTCTTCTACATGTACTTACATACATGTAAATATATATATATATGTATATATGTATATATATATATATGTGTGTGTATATATATATAAAAAGAGGCAGAGCCAGATTCTAGTTACAGAAGTTAATGATACTTGTGTACTTCCTGATGTGGTTGGGAGGCGCGGGCTCTGAGCTGCAGAGGAAGAGTTCGTGGGTGGGTGTGTTTTCACATTAGTCTTAAATAACCTGAAGATATAATAATTCTAAAGTAAAATAAAAGCTTCTTTGTAGGCTTATGTTTCAATATAAGTGGGAGAGAAATAAATAATTTTTACCAATATGTAGGCCTGTAGAAGAATGAGGTTGCTTCCTTCTGAACAAAAATAATTTTCCAAAAGCAGAATTAAGTTAACGTAAGATGTGTCTGTCTATACTTGTTCTGGCAAGTGCTGTGGAATGATGATCAGCCTAGAAAGCCACTGTCATTATGCCAGCTAGAGGTTATATTTCTGGTCTTTTGTCTTTGTTTGTTAATTGAAGGGAAAAAATATTCATTTAAGTAAGGAGAATAGTTCTTTAATGCTAAGTAAATGTTTGTATCACATCTCCGTGCATAAGCAGCCAAAACTCATTTGTGTTTTTAACATTATAGTCCAAGAGCTGTTGTCGGAGGATCACGGCTGCAGCCTGCCGGCCACACCACAGTCCATTTCAGACCTCAAATCACTGGCCACTGCATTGCTGGAAACTATCCATGAAAAAAACATGGTCCTACAACACCAAAGGCAAACCAACAAGTAGGTAGCATGACTTCTAAGTAAAATAGAACTTAACAAGGTATGGAAAAGTCATCGTTTTGGGAGAGTTTGGGAAATGGGAAGGAAGATCCATTTTCACAGAAAATTTATTGTCGTTTTTAACTGCTGAATCCTTTAGTTTTTAAGATCAGGTATGTGTTCAGAAAAAGATTGCATTTTCAAAGCAAAGTCTGGGATTGACAGAGACCAGTCTGCCTCTGCTAGGCAAGGATTGGTTTGCTGCTCAGGTTTAAGACAAACCATAATAACACAGGGGGCACTTGTAGCAGATGGTCTGTAGGGAGGGCTGAAGAAAAACTGCTGGGAGGAAGGATGCCCTTGAACTGGAGGAGAAGATACGTGGTAATTGGTTGTTATTGTAGGAATTTGCTAATGAATGCTGGTGAGAATAGTAAATATTGCACCTAGGAAAGGATCTGAAAAGATTTAATGTAACATTTGTCGCAGTCTAGCAGCCTGTCATACAAATGATAGCTGTTGCTCCTATAGTTACTTTGCCAAAAGTTGTAGGAGATAAACACATTTGGAGGGCTACTATATGATTTTTTTTTTTTTTAAATCTGAACTGAACTTTCAAGGAGAATTTGTTTACTCTTAGCTGTTCTACTCATCAGTAGAATTCTTTGTCTCGCACAGGTTCTATCATGGCAGAATATAATCATTTTTGACACATCTTCTGGCATTCTGCTATTATTCTCCTTATACAGTGTATGAAAATCAGGGCTAGGAAGTGTTCCCTGATTCTCTGCTCAGTATTTTTTTTTCTTTCTTTTTTTTCTTTTTAACACTGAGTCACTACTGGTAATCAGAGGTTATTCAGGCTTCTCAAAAGCACATCAGGACCAGATGCCAAAAACAGGCAGACATCTTTCTTGAAAAGGAGTAGTAGTACTGAAGAGAACTGTATTGCACTAGAATAGATGATTCATTTTGAAAATTGATAACTCTGATACTAGGCAGACTGTTGCATAATTCTTAGTGATGTGGCAAGAGAAATGGAGGAGCAGTTTATAGCCGCTCTTAATACTCTTCAGAAAGCTAATGCCTGATCAGCTAAAGGGAGACTAAAGTGGTGAAAATGTAGCCCAGATCTAACTGGTGGCTGCTCAGTCAGTTTGTGCCTGCGTGTCAGATAATGCAAGAGGAGTTCTTACACTGAGCAGTGCTAACGAAAGGCCAATGCCTGCTTACTCCCTCCTTATTGCTAACCTAACATCAAATGAAAACATCCAGAGAATAACTTTTTTGTTATTCCAGGTATAACCAATGTTTGCCTTTTACATCTTCATACTGTCATTACCTGATGTTCTAGTTTGCATACACTCCCCTATAACTATGGCAAAAGTCTTTCTTAATTTTGTATCTCAATCTGATCACATGCAGCTTCTTGCATCTCTCAAATGTATCATTGTGATGATGGCTTTACTTTCTGATACCAGTGTCTCTGCTTTCAACTACTGAGTATGGGTTTTCTTGTGATAAACCTTCTCAAGGAGATACGAGTCTTTTATCTGCAGGCCCAACTGGTCACATATAGCCAGGGTAGTAGAGGCTGGATGTGTGCACCAACTAATACTCTGTGGCCAATAGAAGATCAATTCTTAGAGAGAGTTGACCAAGGTCTGGAGTGTGCTCAGAGCTGTAGTGTTGGCATTTGTTTCAGCATGCTTCAGGGGGGAAAAATAAAGACAAGTCCTGGGCAAGTTGAGTGAAGAGCCTCAGCATTGCTCCTGTGTGGTGTGCTCATTCTTTTTGTCATGTCTGGCTTTAGTTGGATTAAAGAAGCTTTTAAGGAGCTAGGAGGAATGGGAACTACTTCAAGTAGAAATACCTAAGACACAAAAGGGTTTAATTGAAAAAGGGAAATACAGGTAGGACATCCAGGAAAAACATCATTTATTGGAGGTGCACTAGCTGGTTGTTGGGGGCACTGCCATGTGAAAATTTACAAGTAAAGATTGGTGACTCTGAAAATAGGGAAGAAACTGCCCATCTGTTGGAGAAGGTTAGAGATGAGAGTGAGGTCAGTGCACAAGTAAAACAGACAGATCCATAAACTGGTACTAGCAGAAAATGCATTCTTTTGTTGAAGACATTTCTCCATTCAAAGTAGGAAGTTGAGAAGGGTGTGGGGCTAGAGAGAATTGTAATGACAGAAGGTTTTACATAAATCAGATAGAAGAAGTCTTCTCCTTCACCCCTCTGTCCTCTTTGCCCAGCTTTCCCTGCGCAAAGAGCATGTTTGGAGGACACAGTTACTCTTTTGGGTTGTTGGGTGAAGGTGAGATTTGACTGGGTAAAGAATGTGAGATTTTGAGGTGCCTGTTTCATTCAGGGAAAAAGTTCTGCTTTTGATATTTGATAGATGATTGACCTATTAGTGATTCTCTTATCAGTAAATGAGACTTTTCAGACCATATGAACTTATTTTCCTCCAAACAGTTAACCTACTCTAAAGTCAAAACTTCTTTTGTTGTTTGCAGGTTGCGATATGGCTATGTAAGCTTACAATAGCAGAGTGGTACATTTGCTTTCTGATTAACTGAAACAATAAGATAGTGGGTTTTTTTAATATAGATTAGAATTTGAATGTGCGGTTGAAATTGACTTTCTGCTGTTATACTGTTGTTAAAAACATCTGTTGCCACTTGCTCTTGCAACAGACACACTATTATTATTACCACTTTTCTAAATATGATAAAAGGAGCTGTGAGACTATATGCCTACGAATGAGTGGGCTAAATCCAGCCTTTATTTTTTTTAGCCCCACTTTTAAGAAAAAAAATAAGTTGTTTGGGAAGAAAACAGATCATTTTCCCCAGGTGATTGGTAGCTACTGCTGCTAAGTTTAAGTAACGTCCTGTTTCTCCTCAAAAGCACATTAGCTTAATTTGAAAAGGCAGTTGTAAATGAATTCTGTATGCAGTAATGTGTTGTGAGATTAAATAGTTACATAAATGCAAAATGAAACAGTCCTAACCCTGCCTAGCAAGTGGATAAAAATATTTTTTTTCTTCTGCCAGCTGTAAACTGTTTATTAGATGTTCTTTTTTGTGCAATTTGTTCCTGAAATTGCCAGCACACATGCAAGCCAGATTAGTGTAGAAGCTGCTCTGCTGCATAGACATGTTGCACTAATTTTAACTTTTCTAACTTGGGCAAGCTCAACCATGGCCAAAATTACAAAAAGGATTGTGTCAGTATGTATCCGAGTAAATGTTTCTGTGTAATGTATAAAGTGGATATGTGACTGTGACAGACCTTATTTACAGACATTTGGGTGATTGTGCCTGTGTTAGGGTACATGTCTTCTGTAGCAGGATCTGAATTGAAAGTGAGGTGAATGGAGCTCAGGTGCTGCACGTCGGCACAGCTCTCTTCAGATCGTGGCCGCATATGTTGGGAAGCCTGGGAGAGCCAGGAGGCAGCTTCAGGTGGGAGCATCGCTGCTGTTACGTGAACAACAGATTTCTGCAAAAGGGAGGTTTAGACTAACTCCCTTGTGGCATTAGACACATGACCAGGGGACAACAGAAATAGCTATCGGCACCTTTGTCCATGACATGATCCTTCTTTTTTAGTGGAAGGAGCCGATCTATTATGGCTAGAGATAAAAAAATAGATTAGGGAATTTGATGCTACCAGCCCATGCAGCACCTTTAAAAATACCTGCTGTTACAGGCCACCACAGCTCAGTCTTCCCACAGCACATACAGAGGTGGCAAATTATCGGGAGGTCATAGGGCGACGGAAGGAATGGGATAAACCATGCTGTGTTCAGGATTGCTTATATGTTTATTTTTCAAAAAAACTTTTCTATAAGAACTCACAGTTTTACATGGCGTTCATTTCTCCCATACCGGTCTTCAGATAATGTGGTTTGGAGCAGACTAGAATCATACTCGTCACTGAATGTATTCTGCTTTCTTCCTGAATGAAAGGAGCAGGGTTAAGCGTTGTCGTCCCTTTTTGCCAACCATTGTTCAGAGCTGCAGAATGATCCTTCTGTGTGAGAAACTGCAACAAAGGTTAAAAAATAGCTCAGCACTTCTTCTGAGGATCCAGTGGGAATTATCAGGACATATTTGCTCCAAAACCTTTAGAAATAGTGTGGTGCAGCTGATAAATGAATTACAAAATTTAAGAGAAGAAGGAGAAGAATGACTCTGCTATTGTTGCCTGAATAAAAAGAGCAGTAGCAGTAACTGAACTTGATGCTGAGGGCTGAGTTTCCTCCTGTGATACCGCTAGCCGACAGGGAGGGCAGGATCTTCCCCCCTTTTCTGCCCTGGAACTGCTGGTGAACTACTTATGAAAATAATAAGGATTTTTTTTCTTTTCCTGGCAGAAGTGCTAAACTTGTGACCCATTTGTGGTGACAGTCATTAGCCACATCAGCTTTGCTTTGTTGGCTCCCTGGCTGAGGTAACATGACATGGAAGAAGTCTTGGATCATCTCTCTCTGTTCGCGGCTCCTCCAAGCCAGGGGGGCTGCGGGGCCAGGCCAGGGAGATGGGAACGGGCTCCCTGTGCGCCAGGGAGAGCTGCCCGCGGGGCGCTCTGTGCCCTTCTCCATCGCCCCGGGCTCTGTACCGCACAGCACGGCTGCTGCATCTCAGGCCATACGCTGGGATATGAAAATAGAGTTATTAAGGATGAGTCTCATATCAGATGGAAGCATTCTGAAAGCAAAATCTAGACTTGAACAATTTTGATTGTAATTGGAGAAGACAGTAATAGATCCATCATGACCTTGGTAACCTATTTGATTATTGAATTTAAATGGGGAAATAAACATAACTGCTCCCAAATGTCTTCTCTCTTCCGCTTGTAAATGTGATGGACTGTTTGCTTTTTAGTCGATACACACTCCCGTACTTCTCAGTACTTTCTTTGATAAGTATTATAAGCTTTCTCCTTCTCTTTTACATTCCCTCATCTTGATATTTTTGTAATCTTCAAAATACTTACAGACTTCCATTTGGCATTGCAGAGCCCTCACAGTAGAGATTTCAAAAATACTTCTTAATCAACTTTCCTAGACCGTTTGATATTTACTGGGTTTGCTGTTCTTCACGTCCTTCCCACATTCTGCCATCGCGTCAGTAGTGACGTTCCCAGCGTGCTCACATGTCTGCGGCACAAAGCCCTTGTGGGCAAGCGCGCGGCGCAGCGTTAGCGGCCCGGTGAGCGGGGGATACGCTGCTTCTCAGCATCCGCTTCACATTTAACTGACTTACCCCCCTGCTGTAATTTGATGAGTAAAACTTGCTGTCCATTCTGTCTGCTGTCATTTAGAATTGCTGCCTCGTCTAGGTTTCTCGCTCTGAGTATTGTTTGGGATTTATTTAAAGACTTTAACTCTGGAAGACTTGCTGTGCTTGTGAGAGAAACACATTCCGAAATTCATTGGGAAAAAGAGCTCTCTTTGCAAGATAGAAATCTCTCATTTGATCGTGGGAGAGAATTAAGACTAAAAGTTAAACCCTGCAGGAAGGCTAACTGCAAATAGTATTTGTGTAGGAATCGGATACAAAAGAAGTGATGACCCAGGAATGCAGTGAAAACTAAGAGTGGGTGATAAAGGCGCTAAAGAGCTTGAAGCTTTTTAGTAAAGCAGAGAACAGAGTTCAGCACTGAAAGAAAAGGCGTAGTGGAAAAGATACTTCTTGCTATTTTAAGCAATTTTAGTGATAGAGAAACTTCTGTGAATAAAGGACTAGGCCAATGTTGTTCTTAGGACTTCAAAATCAATCTAGATGTTGTCTTGAGGTTTCCATATTTTGTCTGCAAGTGTTTTGCCTTCAGGTTTTAGCTGTAGAGAAAGTAAAAGTAACCAGGAAGAGACATTTGCTGGCAAGGAAAGAGAAATGTTGCAAGTTGGGATTCTTTGTCTTTACCAAAAGGCAAAGGTTGAATGTCCATTACATCCTATACCTTTTTTTCTTTTTTTTTTTAATCCACGGGATGGATTAGACAATTATATTTCAATTTTTTTTAACTCGGAGGGAGGGTGTCCATTGCCATTAATGAAAAGAGATGACTGTGTCCAGGTTTACTGCACTAGTTAAGTGACAAGTTAAAAAATCGACTGTAGTCATGTGTGCAATTGTGCTTTGGCTACCTTAGCATCACAAGGAGTCTCACGTCAGCTGACTATCCCTGGCTTTCGTTTTTGTTTCTTTTTCCAAAGAATTCTAGGTAATCGAGTTGCAGAACTAGAAAAGAAATTAAGAACTTTGGAAATTGCTGGCTTGTGGAGTCTTCCAGGTTAGTAAAAATTCAAGGGAACAGCTTGCATTATTTAGTTTTTGAGGGTATATTTGCATCTAAGAAAAGGTTGGCTATAATTTTTTACTGACAATTATTTTGTGAATGTGCTGTTCAGTACATTTGCAAAATGAGAAACCTCTAATAAATGTTAAGTTGAAAACAAAAATCACTAGACTATTTTAACTCTAAGTCAAATATGTATACTGGAAAAAAAAAAAGAAAAGTTTCAAATACTGGAAATAATGAAATTATCTCCATAGTCTGCAGGCAAAAAAAAAAAAAAAAGGAACTATATTATTTATGATACACAGAAGATTGGCCATGATATTTTTTCAACAAATTTTATTTATTAATTTTGTACTTCTTGAAACTTTCATGGATTTTATTGCTGTATTTTTAATGTTTTTCTGTAGAATCATAAACTCTGAGAAATTTGAAATGTAAATTATCTTAAATTTTCTAGTCCATCTCTCCATAACAGACTTATTCCCTGTAGCATTTTAAGTATTGTATTTGGGTTTGAATTACTAAAGTAATGGGAGATTAATCTGCTTCCTAATAGACCTCGCTGTTAGGAAAATGTGCAACATTCGATTTACATTTACTTTTTGCTTCTTTTCTTCCCATTACACCTAATTGTGTCATTTTTAACCACTGTATGTTATGCGATTCCATTGCTGGTGTTTGCATCATTAGGCTTTGTTGTTTACAGCTTCCTGTCAGTACCGCTGAGGGTGGGAGATAGTGTGGTTTAGGTTTCTAGGTTTTTTCGCTGTATGTTCCACCCAACCTTTCCATCTAGAAGAAAACATCTGACAAAGCTGAAGAGACCTCCGGACAAGCTGTTGCTGTTAGCCCTTTGGCCTGGGGGGTATATTTCCAGTTCAGCGTGCCCACCGTAGGCGTTCTGTCACCTCTCTGGAACGGGCTCTCTCGTTGACACCTTCCAGAACTGAAGGTCCCAAATTTGTTGCCGTGGATTACTCTTCAGTCACCTAGTCCCTCCCCACATTCTCCAAAAGGTGCAGATGAAATATTTGTCTAAGACCCTCCTCACGGCAGTTTTGTACATTAGTGCAAATGCGTATCATCGACTCACCAGTTTAAGGTACTGTAGGGTTTTTTTTCAAATACAGTGTTCCATGAAACTCATACACTAATAAATGCAGCCTTTCTAGTCTTTGCAAAATATATTTAAAAAATTGAACAGTGGGAACTTCTTGCACTGTTGTTGGTCTGTGTAGGTAAGACATCAAATCAATGTTTATACAATAACAACTGTCTCTTTCCTTCCTTTCTTTTGCTGCCTGAAGGCCTGAGCTACAATATCTCAGTGGGATTTGGGAGTAGGTTCTGCTTGATGTATATTTTTAGTAACTGATTTTAGCAGTACGTTAAATATTTTCACTGCATGTAAATAAACATAAATGTTATTTGAACATTTTTATATCCAACAGATTAAGATGTTCAGTCAAGTGAGTTAGATGACCACAAGAGAAATAGAGACTGCTCTACAAGAGAATTCCTATAAATTGAGCAAATAGTAAGAAATGGTGATATTAAATAGTTGTAAAGGAATTTTACGCTGGAGTGTGAACTCTGAGCCCCAAGGTTTGTTGATTTGCTGTGTGCCTTTTGCATCAAGAGTGCACTTTTGTTTCCAAGTGCACTCTAGATCCAAGGTGGTCTGTGAGAGGCTCGCAACACCTGGTGGGTCAGCAGTTCTCAGAGCGTGGAAAGCTTCTGCTCCACAGAACAGCAGCGTGTAAGAAATAGTGTGGGAACTACCCCAGTGGGCTCTGCAGCTGGATGTTGGCTCGGGTGAGGGGCAGAGCATGGACGGTATCTCATCTAGTCAGTCTGAAATCCAGAGAGACAAAATTCTTATTTGGTTGCGAGTTGAACTTTTTGTCATTGGAAAAAAAATACGCAGATGAAAGCTGATGTTCAGCCTAGCACTAAAAGAAACGCACATTTTAAACTGCAGGTTTTTAATCTGAAGTTAATGTTCCTACTTAGTCATCGTTGTCCATTATAACATAAGATCCACTGTCACCATGATATTAACGTCTTCCAAATGGTGTTAACAAATGATATTAAGAAACTTTATCCTATTGAAGAGCTTTTTTTTTTTTTTTTTGTTAGGGGACATATTTGCCATCCACTTTTTGAGCAGTGCATGAATGAACTATGGGGGAGCTAAATCAATAGGAAATGTGTATTTAATTTTTGAAGTGGTATCATAGTTCACTTTCTGTAGAAGTTCTGCCTACCACAAACTTCAGCTTCCCCTGTTTGGAAAATGTGCTTTAATTAAACAAATCTCTTGCAAGGTTCATTGCTGAAAAGAAAGCAATATTGGGCACAGACTTGGCTCTGATTTTCTTTGTATGACCCTACTTGCCTTGAGAAGGAAGCAGAGAATGTGATGTTTGCAAGAAGCATTTAATTATTTGCTTTGTCTTAGGTACATTGTGGTTCAAATATGCATGCGTAATATGTTTAGTGTATTCAGTAACAGTACACACTGAACAGACACCACCTTATTCCTCTCAAAATTTGATGTCACTAGACATTCAGTTAAGTAATTCTGTATTTTTAAAAGTTTATAATTTCCTGGAAATTCCCGATTTCCACTGAAAAAAAGCCTGAGAAAAGAGCCAGCCGTGATGCAGCCCTTTTCTGTGTGGGATGACAGGGAAGGGAGGTTTCGGCGCTGCCTCTTGCTCTGCAGCGCTGGGCAGGGAGCGGAGCGGGGCACAATCCCCGGGCTCAGCAGCTGCCGTGGCTGGAGCCACTTACAGCCAGTCGGGTGCAGCACAGGGTGCCCAGCCCTGGAGAAGAAAATGAAGAATTTACTACTACTGGAAACTCACTTGTCTGCTTATTTGGCGACGTGTATAGTTTTCACTAAAGTCCTTGAAAAAAAAAAAATCATTAAATAGAGGAACACAAAGCTATACAAGTTATAAAATTGAGGTTACACGGCAGCTAATTGAAATTCCCTGTGTGTAATCCAGCTTCAGATCACGATTCACAGAACGTAATGCAGCAATACCCCCATGTCCCTCCTTCATGAATGGATGTGAGTCATTGTTAATAAATAAATATGCATCAGGTGCTTTGGGCCACATCCGTTGCTTACATGTGCGGATACTGAACTTAGGTCTATTTTCTGTAACCAAGTTGGTTTTCAGAGAAGAATGTGAAAGTGAATGTGTTTACTGTCTCAATGCTGGCTGGAAGTCAAGAAGTTTCATTTTTGAAGTTTGTCTTGCAATCTTTGGGGACTTTAGCTCAGGCTTTACTTTAAAAAAAAAAAAAGAAAAAAAAAGAAAAGAAAAAGAAAAATACTCTGTGCTCTACTTTTCTGGCAAAACTCCCCCTTACCCCCCAATGCTTTATTCATCATGTTTTTGTATTTTTCTTCCTCTGTTGGATTCTTTTGTATCTTTTTAGATACGTGGCTACTTTTGACTGTGTATGAATATCTATTGGATGTTTTCATACCACTAGTTCCCTGTATGACTTAGCTCTTCTTCCAACACAAAATTCCTCACTGTTACAGGAAGGTGCATTCTTCTAAGAGCTTTTGCATTTTGAAATAGCTGTCAGATTTTTTTGGCCTTTTTTTTTTTTCCATTTTAATTAATTTTGCCTTACACTGGGGGGGAGTTCCCCACTTTTACGTTTGTTTTGTTACGTTTGTTTTGTTACGTTTGTTTTGTTACGTTTGTTTTGGGTTTTTTTTTTTTATTACTTGCTATGGTGAAGGCAGAATTCTGATGTGTACTTGACAAGGGAATCAAAGCTCAAGAAGATCCATTTTTCAAAAGCACTCATTGCATCCATATTGCTGCAGTATATACCCCAACACATTACAGATACAAAAACGTAATTAATACCTTCAGGATCAGGGTATTTACAGCCAGTGCTTTCAGAAGTAGTTAGGGACTAGGGCAGTCCAGTTAGACTCCATGGGAACAGTGTGACTTTCATTATTTCTTAGTAGGTACCAAAACTTTCTCAGGGCTGGATTTATTCCTGGTATGTCCTGACTTTGGTGCTCTTTGGAAAGGCTTTGTTTTGGATGGATGATCAGATTTAGGATGTTGCCTTAAGGTGAAACGTTCAAACAGATTGAGAGAGGAGAAGTGGTTCTTCCATAAACGTCCCTTCTCAGGGAGATAAATAGCGCAGGAGCTCGCTGCCTCCCCAGCCATGACTGATGGGTTGGCCCTTGTTCTGGAGGCCACACGAAGACCACGCTCAGCTGATCGTGCACATTTCCTGCTGTTTGCCCTCTGGGTTTAAGGTAGTTTCAGTCACTGAAAACATAAGCATCCCGGATAGTGGAGGACTTCCTGAAGGGTCTGCAGGTGTTGCTTTCTGTATTGCTAAAATATTTAAAGACTAGGCATCTGCAGCAGAGTCCTCAGCTGAAGAGTTTCTTGCACTATTTTGTCTGCAAAAGAGCTGGAAAATTGCCCTTTTCTATTTGGCTTAAAACAGAAATGCTCAGAAGTGGTTTTGGAATTTTCAGGTTAAAATCTCTCCTGTTCCCCCAGCAACGTATGCTTGTTTGCTCCCTCCATTCTTAGTTACTATTTTTTTAAGGCAGCGTTGTAGGATATTATGTGTGAGAGTTTGTAGTGTAAAACTACATATGTGATATGAGCAGGTTCATCACCAAGGCAGAGTAATAGACAGTACAGATAAAGTGCGGAACACTTGCTGGTAAAAGCATGCAAATGATCCATTACTCTTTGTAAAACTTTTGGTGTGATCTGATTATTAATATTCTGAATTAAATGCTAATTGCTAATACAATTTACTGCATACAGCACCTGGTCTTTTTCAAAATCTGTCCTTTACTCAGTACTGTGGATAAAAACATATGCCTTTTCTGTGTTTCACTTGCATATTCCAGCCACAGTACAGAGTATGTTTTTCCGTGCTACAGAAGGATCATTTGAGATGCTTTTCCTGTTCTGTACTTTTCAATAACATTGCAAAAAAAATGTAGGATATGTTTGAATATCATTAGTGCATAATGGGTGTAACTGGTGAATTAATAGTTCTAACACTTTGTTTCAGGCGGAAAGGATACCATAACATTCAACGACCCAGCCTTGCCAGTGATACAGCGGTCCAGGTCACCATTATTGGCGTTTACTGATAAGCCACAGAAAATTGAAGTACAAGGTGAGCACCTGGAATGTAAGGACCATGATGAGAGCTGAGCGCTCATTTCTTTCCAAATAAAAAGTAATAAATTGTCATGCTGGGATAGCAGAAGGCAAAGTTTCCGTGGTCACAGAGATTGGATAAATCATCCACAAGTGAAATGGATAGGTGGTCCCAGTACAAATAGCGAAGAAACGACTGAAAAACGACTGTTGAATAGATTGCTCAGGGCTAGGGATCAAGTCTTACACCTCAAAGAATTTTCCTGGCAGATAACTTGATACTGTGAGAAGCTATTCATGCCACCTCTGTTACAGTTAACAGCCTCCTTCTCCTTTTCCCTCGGTTAAAATGCCCAGTAGGGAAGCAGCCCGTGGAACTGGCTTAGCACTTCCCTGCATTATGGTTGATATCTAGATGAAAGGCTTCCTGATTGCGCCCAGTAAATTGAAATACCTTACTCATTTTCCCAGAGAAATTGACTGCTTTTTTTGTAGTCTTGCATGTGTTTTGTTAAAAATCCGTCCCCAATAGCAAGCTTTAACATCTCTCCAAAGTCAAGCTTAACTTTATTTCACAGTATCAGAAGATAGTGTTTTGGTGATAACCTTGATTTATTTTTTTTTCCCCTTAGTTTTTCATAGTGGCTGGGAGATGGATTATTATGCTTGCCTATCGGCATTTGGATAAGCTCTTTAATGGGCATAACATTTTGGTATGCCCAGATTTTACTCAGCTAACCATGAAGCATCATAAACAATTTATTTGTTAGCCCTGGAACTAAATAGATTGTGGTTTAATTTTGACTTTATCACCCATGTCATCATCTGATAAAACTTGACAGCCGGTCTGTTTTTTATAATCTTGATCAAATGATACTTTTGCTAAAAATAAGAAGTGAAACTATAGTGGATAGTTCTCCAGTGAGTAATTCATAAATATTCATTTTTTGCCTGCTTAATCATTGACTTTTAATTAAATCTGCAGTTACTGAAAGTATTTACTTGGTGACATGATGTTCTTTACGTATTTGTCCTAGGTGAGGCTGGTATTACAGCTTTGATTAAAGCTGCCCATCGAATCTCACCAGACCCTGTTTCTGTTGCTTTGTAACACTGCCAAACTCTTGCTTTGGGCTGAAGCTATGCTGTGTTTTCTACTTCAGCTGATTTTTGTATTGACAGCCAGATCTCTTTTTCATGTTAAATTCTGACGATCACATTTATTTTGGTTGCAGGTTTTTTTAAATTTGTCTGGTTTTTGTTGTGGTGTCAGTGGTTTTGGTCATTGTTTTGGTGCAAGCATTTAGTATATCTATAATTGAAAGGAATTAGAAATCTGGGGGAAAAATTTCCACCCGGAGGAAACAGGCTGGAATTTCCACCTCATTCTAAACCATTCACTTTCAAATTTCATCTGCTAAAAACAACGGAAAAAATCCAGTTATTCTGTTGAGCTTGCTTCATGCCACCAATGCTGGTAAAAATCTGCATGCACCATTCCTTCAAAATAATGTAAACCTGGAAGGAAAAAAAACCCTGGAGCAGAGAGGAAAGAAAGGCTGAGATCAGGACTCTTGAGTGATGGGGAGTGACAGAGTCCAAGGAAGTCTGAGTGAGGGGGGCTTGGGTCTTGCTGAGCAGAACTCAGAGCACAGGAGCAAGGAATTAAAATGGTGACAGTGAAAGCAAGGTGTGATAAAAAAAGATGGAAAGGTGGGTGAGAAATGAGTGGAGTGAGTGTAGGGACTGGATAAACAAAGGGATGTAGGGCAGGAGCAAAGAGCTGGGCAGGAGAAGAGGAAAATAAAACAGCCTTGGAGACCAGAAGGCAGACAAGGATTAGGACTGCAGCGGTCACAGAAAGAATCTGCTCCCAGTAGGTCATCACCCTCCTTCCCCCTCCCCGTCCTGTCACTGTAAGAGAGACAACATCAGTCACAGAAATCCTGTCATTAAACTGGAGTAGGTTAAGAAATTACTGTTCTGCTTGCACAAACAGCTTGGATTTTTTTCCTTTGCATGTGGCTCAGTAAACCTGATAACCTGCAGTGAGAACTCGGACAAAACTCACCTCTGTGGTAGTTTAAATAAACGAGGCCAACTTTTCACTGGCCTGGATGAGCACATATATACTGCCCGCTGTGCAGGGGACACCATAGCGTCTAGCAGCAGGTGGAGCAACAATGACTGCTTCCATTGCTCCAGATCCTTTTTCTGGAGAATGTTTGGGGCTGCCAGCCTCCCTTGGAAGCCTGGGAAGGAAGCAGCGTGTTTTCAGCTGTGGGGCACGTCCCTTTGCTTGGAGTCACACAGCTCCTCTGCACTCAGCGGCTGTATGGGAGCGATAACCGAGTCGCCTTTTGTGCCACTCTGCATAGAGAATGACTCTCTGTGGTTGAGGTGTAGGAGCTTGGTGCATATTGCATTTTTTCATCTACGCAATGTAGCTCCAAAATCTGGGGGAGATGGGCAGCTGGGAAAAATGTAGGAATGTGTTCATCTGCCTTTGTTTACCAAGCGAGTATGCCCTTGGTTTAGAAGTATTCCAGAAATAAAAACAAACCCACTTTTATTTTCCTGTTAGTTAAATGATCAGCTGAGTGAAAACAGTTGGTAAGCAGAAGGGCAATGAAATTCTTAAATATCTTTAAAAACAAGGCTTGATGTCACATCAGCTATGGTCCTTTAAGTAATACCATTGCTAATTTGGTGCCTTTTTGGCGCAGGAAACATTTTTGGCTTTTGTACTAACACACATTCTTTATCAGAGCTTTCTGTAATACATCAAATGTTGCTCTAGCTAGGCCTACAGATAATCAGATGGCTTTTTCAGGCTTTTTTAATCTAATCTGTCTGCTCACCCTGATCTCATCAAGGCCTGTTTTAGTCCATACTTGCTATCATTGTTTCAGTTAAGCTGGATGGTGGAAGTCCGTAGGCTATACTGAGCAGTTCCTGTGTGAGAATGCGTAATGACATAGTGCAATCATATGAATGAAAGACTCTCTTGTGCCACCAAATCTCCCTTTATACAACACACGGGATGGATGGTGTCGTGGGACAGGTTGGGCTTGAGCATCAGGGCTGCTAATGAGCAGCTATTCAGGTTTTTTTCCTCTCCATTGTTGAGTGCATTGTTCCTGCTGTATTGCCTGTGTGCTATTTCAAGCATTCCTTGAAGACAAAAGTGCTGTTTTTCTACAAACTTATCTCTGCCATCCTAATGCTTTGAAACAATTTATCCTTAGAATATTGCAGCAAGGTGATGGGATGGTGTTACCCCACTGGAGAGGGAGGAAACTGAGGCATGCAAAGAATAGGGTAGGGTCCCTGCTAATTTCAAGTGTCAATTTGAGGTACCTAAGTTTTGGCTCTTTTTGGAGCACTTTGAGTGACATGAGCAGAGCAGTGCTGCGATTCAGGCTCCCAGGCTTCCAGCTGAGTACTCGGATAATGAGGATTAAATCCAGTGGGTGATCGCTTTTTGAAAGTTAATTTATCCCTGCCTTTTCCACAGACTTAAATTCCAGCTCTTCAGAGTAGCATTCCTAGCTTCCTTAATGGCAGTAAGAGTGTTCCCCTCATGCCAACCCTTGTCTCACTGACTCAGCAGCTCCCAAATTATAAATGAGGCAGATCCAATGGAGACGGAGGCTCCTCAGTTGTGTAGCTCCGATCCCTCCCTGCAGCCAGGCTGTCCTGTGCTGTGCATGAGGCAGGAGTCCTGCGGGAGAAATAGGGTAAATGCTCAGATACTACAAGGTAATGCATATGCATGACAAGAGTCATTTTAAGCTGTCAATGCAGCCATACTTCTGGCATTTCCTAATTTTTCTTACTTGGCTTTGCAAGCTTATTTTCAATGAGGCTTTTTGTCCTTAACTGAGATGAGGACAAATCCTCCCTTTTGCACAAAGCTGTTTGTTTACACGTTGGTGTTTTCTCTATTCTGACATTTAGTTCAGTGTTTGCCTTTTGGTATAATGGTATATTTAAAATTCTTCCACTGCCGCTTTGTTTTATGATGTTTCCTGAATTAGAATAATCTTTTATGTTAGGAGAAATGTTGCAGGACCAATAACAAAACTTCATTATTGGGTGAAAGCCTGTGAAAAGCTCCAAATGGAGCTTGGGTTCACCCCTGAAAGTGGTAATGATGTGGGGATTAATGTTAAGCTGTGCCAAAAATTTCTGTAGCTGAGTGCCTTGCTTAGAGTTGATATTCCTTTGAGAAAGCTTGCCTGACCCTATTTTTCTACAGTGCAGTATTGACCATGAATCTTTTAGAATTGTCAAGTGTTAGGGAAAGACAGGCTCCAAAACAGGGCCAGATCCAGCAAGAAACTCAGTGTTGATTGCTTGTCATCTAAGAAGTGGGCCTGGGATGCCATAGGGAATCACTTTTAGAAGTTCCTTACTGAGGTAAACGTCTCTGTGGCCTGGCACTGGTGGTGACGGTCTTCAAATTAGATATATAATCAGTATCTGTGACTGACCAGCATGTCTTGCTGTTCCATTTCTCTTCCAGCAGAACAGAAGCAGGAACATGATGAAACTTGTGCTGTTGCAAGTGAGTCCTTGGCTCCAGAGGGAACAAACTTAAATAACAGAAACCAAAATAAACATTTTTATCCTTCATTACCCCAGCTACCTTCTGAGGAAGAAGAAATAAGCAAGCTCGGAAGTCAGATAATTAAACTGACAGAGCAGGCAGTTGCAGAACTGGAAGGGAAAAGAGCAGGCGCTTCCGCAGGGGAGCAGAGCGCCGTGGCTGGAGCGGAGCTTAATGGTTCATCTGAGGGAGAGTTCCCGCTTTCCAGCCCTGACCCATCCGACCCCACAGATCCCTCAAACTCAGAGAACGAACAAACAGCTGAAACTGAGGCCCTGAAAGACAATGACGCAACCTCAGAGAGTGATTGTGAAATTCCAGATGAAAGAGGACATCGAAACAGCAGCACTGTGGATGTGGTGCGTACCGGGGAGCCTGGAAGGCACAGGGGGCTCAGCGTTACAGCGGCACACACAAGTAACAGCTCTGAGGAGCTTCCTGAATCTGAAAACAAGAAACCATCTGATTCTGCTGAAAACTGTGAATATTTGGATAACAGTTTGGCTTGAGGTATGAAGTCCAGGCCCCCGAGCTTCTCGCTGTAATCCTTTTGCAGTGTTCGTGCTGCCTGAATATGATAGGTGAAACTGTGCCATGTTGTTCATTTTTGTATCTAACCATTAATTTTTGTCTAATAAAGGTGGTTTTCTGTTAGTTTTGGCTACAATGTACAAAAGATGTAGATTAGCTAAAGGAAAGAATTAGTGATGAGGTTTATTCATGTTGGTTTTTTGTAATGATTTGAAGTTTCTACGTAGATTGATGCAATTTACATTGGTGTAGCAAAGAGACCAATGATAATGATTTACCATGTTATCACTAGGCCTCTGTAACATGTATGGTCCTAGTGCTGGACGGTATTTTAATGGTTAGAAGTGTCTTCCAAGGATGAAAAATTTGAAGTGATAAATTGAGAAGCATCTTAAGGCTACAAGCTTTTGCTTGTTTCTCAGACTGCATTCTTTTTCTCTTTACTTATAGTGACCGTAAGTACATCCTTAGAATAAAATCACTATTCCCTGTAGGAAGTTTCTGAAAACCATCCCTGCATGTGTATAGTTCTCTCATTACGAACCTTTATATCTTCTCAACTGAATGAATTTTTCCTTCCCTCTCCCAGCTCATCTCATGAAAATACGGGAGTTATTTCACCAGATACCGAGAACCCAATTTAATGAATCTCTGAGGGAAACGTTGTCAGAGAAGCCAGAAGTCTTTCTGTGAGAGGCAGCAATACTGTTCTAAAGCAAGGAGGGCAGCAAGAGAACCAGCGATGCCGTGTCCACCTGCTTGGCTCTGTTACTGGAATTGCATTCCTCAACCTACAGGAGCTGGAACAGCCCTCGGGCTGAGGAACGGGTGGTACATTTCAGCCTACTCCATCTGTGCCCTCCTTTTTAAAGCAATCTGTGTCTTTTTGTTTTGTCATGGTTTAGAATTAAGGCTAACTCCTCCTTTCCTCCTCATTTCACCAGTCTGTGGTGTAATAGAAGGTTTACTTGCATTGCTGCCGCTTTCTTAAACCTCTTCCTTTGTTGATATTTAGTCATAGGACAACGTTCCTATGATAACTGGGGAAAAGGGAGGCTGCTGTGTCATTCCCTGCTCACTCCTGATGCTGGAGCTGTGCCAGTCTGCTCCTAGGAAGGCAGCAACAAGGGGATACTTAACGCTGAAGTTAGCAGCTGTTGGAGAAGGGGAGGCACGTCCTTCCTCTCCTGTTTGTAGCATAAGGAATAGTCTCTGCAGCTGTGGAGCTTCTATGGGCCAGCAGCCGTCAAGGCAATTTTTCTGCTGGCTTGAGACCTAATTGTCTGTAAATGTTCATTTCTCACTCCTAGAACTTGAAACCAATCAGAGAGAATTAAACCAAATTTAATAAAATACTACTAATAAAAAGGAAAATCCCTCCCAGATTGAATCCTTCTTTGACAAATAACTGCCAGCTGCAAATTTTTACAGCCCACTTGTCAGCTACTGAATAAACAGAGTTTATATTAGCCATACTGACAAACTCTTCTGTATATGGAAGATGAGCTAGCAGGTGCTGCCATAATCAAGGTGTCAGAGTCCATGAACGGTTTGTATTCAGCAGAAGAAAGGCTGTATGTAAATGATTACATATAAATATAAGGAACGATAGTGGGAAGGTGAAAAATGTGGCTTGTCTCTCTTCTCATGTGTTTTCCCGAGCAGGTGCATCCATGTAACCCTTTCAGTGTCTGTCTGCAGGCTGCAAAGCCACACTCACAGTGCTCCTCGAATATGTTTCCTTCCTCTTTAAAGGTAATTTGACATTGCAGCATTTCACTGATATTAAGCAGCAGCCCTTAGGAATAAAATCCATCTCTATATTTAAGCGTGTTAGGGACATGGAGTAAAAAGTTTTTCTTTCATTATCCTCATCACCATTTAAGTTCCTCATCACCTGAAAAAACAAGAAGAGTTTAAATGTTTGAAAGATTGTTATGCTGTTCCCATTAATGGTAACTGACTGCATTATTGACTCATTTATACGACAGTACTGACAAGTCGGAAGAGAAATAGCTGCAGAAACTGAAATCTCCAGGAGAATGTGACAGGGGTTTTTTCCTTTAGTGCTTGAATGTCACAAAAAGTAGCATTTTATTGAAGATGTATTCTTTTCCATCTTTCACAGACTACTCTTGCGCAGAGCTAAATATCAATGCAGTCAAAACGGAGGCAAGTGAATAAGAAGGTCAAGGTTTCATGTAGCTGAGCTCTGAAACATTCGGGGTGTTGCGTTGCTTGCCTGACGCACAGTTGTGTGAGTTGGTGTTTTGCTCCTGGTCCTTCAGCAGCCAGTTAATGCCATTAATTAATGAAGAGCTTGGTGCAAAAATTTGAACAGGTAGAAGCGATGCTGGACCAGCAGCTTTCTAGGGCTGCATTTGCTCATTCTTTTTGTTATGTTTTTTTCTGTGAGAACATAGTGATGTACAACCCAACAACTAGGACATCTTGGTAATTATCCTCACACCATTCTCCCTCTTACATGCCATTTTTATATCTTTGCAATCATTAAATTCCAGTGAGATATCTAGATCTCTGGAAACCTAATTTTCAGTGCTGTGTCACTGCTGCAACGCTGTCCCCTCTCCTTTCTGCCCTAGTGAATGTGTATTCTAGCTATGTTTTTAGCCGCCTTCTGAGAGCACAAAACTTCAAAGCTGGGAAACTTGTAAAAGTAAGACATATTTGCTGCATTATGTGTGTCAGGATCTTCCTTGGATATTGCTTTAATTTATATTGTTTTGCTATTAGAACGATGATTTTTTTTCCCCCCAGAAAATTAATTAGTGTTTTGTTGTGGAATCAACACTACTTTAGATTTTTAAGGGGAGTTGGTTTAGTTTGGGGTTTTTGTTTTGTTTGGGGTTTTGGTTGGTTTTTTTTTTTTTAGACCTGTGTTCACTTTTTCTGGAACCTTAGAAATGCAGAAATTGCATCCAGCCATATAAGCCATTTTGGGCTCTGGGAAGCAAACTGGGAAGGGAATATCGTGGCAGGGATATAGAGAAGATGCATTTCACAAACTGATTCTAAAGAGGCTGTCTCACGTAAAAGTGAATTTGTGCATTATCTGTGTGAAAATATGATGTTGTAGTTATTTTAAAAAAATGAATTTGTAAAATAAGTGTGTGAAAATGACAGATTAAGATGCATCTTTTAGAATGCTGCTTCTTTTCTAAGTGAGACTATTTTAAGTATGTGGGAATTTGTATAATAAAGAAGTGGAAGTTCTTTAATCATTATGAGCTCAGGAATGTATTTCAGAATCCTAACTGAGATTAAGTTGAAAGTCTGCTACATCTCTAAAAGATAGGATTTTGTTTACCAGCTTCTGTTTGTAGTTTTACTTTCTAAATTATGCAGTTTAATTTATTTGCAAGCCTCTCTTTTATGCTGCTTGGATTAACTGCACAACATGGTTCAACTATATTAATACATTTTGTCATCTTTAATAAAAGCATTTCCTGATATGCTTGTTCTACCTGCTCATTTCCTTTTCTCAGTACCAGATGAATGATATTCATGTGTTTTAGTATTTTCAGTGAGTTGTGTTAAATTAAAAAGGTAAAGCTTTATTGTGTGAGAGTTTTAAGTTTGAAAATTATCTGATTTAAATATTTTCACCGTCACTTCTCCGAGTCTAAATTGATTGATTTACTTCCTACATTTCTGTAATAAAGAAACACACTCAGTAATTCTTTTTGCTTTGAAAATAATATTTATCTCTGATCTGAACTGTCATTGTCTAAGCAGCATTAAAACTTTTGTGTACAAAGTAGTTACTAACAGGCACAAACTAGAGGCTTTAGGCAATTTTTGGTGGGGAGTGATGGTGAACTGGAATATTTCTTTTAAGTCTGCTTTCAGATGTGAACAGTGTGACTTCGCTGTGGCCATGTGGACAATTAAAAATAGTTAAGAAGCTCAGACATGTTTCAGGAAACAAACAAACAAGCAAACTGGAAATACAAGTAGAACAATGAAATCGATCTAAAGTTTAAAACAGAAATGTCTGTACTTCCCTTTACTTTTAGGGGAAGTCCATTATCCAGGTCTTGTAACGCAACACCCGACACTGTTGAAAGCATAGAGGTCTTTTTACGTGTCAGATTTGGAGCTAAATACAGGGTAGCATCTAATGAAAGGCAATTTTTTACTTATTCATATTAACTTTTTTTTCTTTGATATCTAACTTAGGATCCCTTTGCAGTACACGCTCTCTTCACAGGCTGCCAACCGTATCCATTAGCTCTCTTACTTACATGCATTCAACTCCCAAACTGCATAAAGGGGAATCTTTTATCTTCAATAAAATACATCACAGTGTTGAGTTGATGCTGTTTTTATTGATGGTCTTACAGAAAGGAGGCTCTGCAAAGTGATAGCGCATTTCTTAGAGGAGCAAGCAGATGGAAACGGGAATCCTTTAGCTGTGTATCTTGGTGGCCAGTGGCATAGCCCGAGGTACTTTGTGCTGCCCGGGCTGTAGCCGCCTTGTTGGTCTTCACTTAAACCTGATTCTATGTTCGTTTGTTGAGCCCTCTCTTCTTCTTGTCTGTAACTTCAGGCAGTTTCTCTTCCCACAAGTTCTTGTTGCAGATCCCAATCACGCAGCAAGCCAGACGTTTCCCAGCGTTTCCATTTTCCAAACTGGCCTTATTGTTGCCCTTGCCCATGTCGTCTTCCTGTTCGTGGATCACAACAGATCTGCCCATGATGGAATATGGACCAAACATAGTGGCAAAGAGATTAGTTTTGTATTTTCTGATTTTGCCTTCTTTAGGAAGAAAGTTGCCGAAATCCCCTGGGTGCCGGGGATGGTTCACTCTGAAGGGGTTATAGTGTCCTCCCGTAGCATCGCAGCCGTTGCTGAGATCCCCAAGCTCGTGGATGTGGATAGCTCTACCAGACTGATTATTATCCAGCGGAAACCCATCCAAGTAGAAAATGGCTTCTAGTCTTCCATATGAGTAATACTGCCTGAATAAGACTTGTCCAGTCACTTGTGGCTTGTCAGCATCTATTTTGGAGCTGGGCTTCATTTCACAAGTGGCGTAAATCATCCCGTCGGTCTCATTACCAGGCGCTACTGGATAGAGCAAACTCTGCCAGAGGTCGTTCACTTTTTTCTGTATGTCTTGAAATGGCTCTTGGCTTGGACCACTTTCTTTGTCTGTCACGCCACCAGAGGCAGACAGGGCAAGCCCGGCGACCAGAGAAAGAAGCAGAAGCATCTTGGCAGCTCAGATCCTGAAAAGGTACAAGAAGCTACAAAGAATTAGGGGCGTTTTGCAGCAGCGCGGCTGGAGAGAAAGGCACGCAGGCTGTGGCGGGGCTGAGCAGAACAGCTGGAGCAGGGTCCCCGTGGGCTGCTGCTTGCTAAATCTGTCTGATGTGATGAACTGAAACTAAATCAGAATGCAAACACGTTTAAATACATAAAACTGAAACCCATGTCTAAAAGAAATACTAGTGATTTTATGTTTTACACTAGATCTTGATCTTAAAAACTGCCTCTGTTTGCATGCAGGAAGCAAGTAAGCCAAAGTGTTATTAAATACATTTTTGAGTTTGCATTTAGAGTTTTCTCCTACTACAAATTCCAGCAAGACAGTTTGCCAGGAGGCTTTTTTTGATCCGTCTGCTTAACCACTAGTTAGGCATTACAAGCAAAAAGTAAAAATCCAACAAGCTGATTACCTTGCAGAGCAGCTGCAGAACCCCTCAGTAGTAGCTCTTTGCCTCCGCTCCCCTAAAACAAGATGTGATCAGCCAGAAAGCCGGAGCTGTTGGAAGTTGATGCTTATGGGAAGTGCATGTTTGTGTAAAGTTAGGTAATGCTGGCTCAGAGGAGGCGTCACCGGGAGGACCCTGGGAGGGGAGGAAGGGAGGGGGAAAAGTTTTCGGCATTTTCATTTTGGGCAGGGTGAACACTTTGTCCTTTCTTGGTTGGTTAGTCTGGCTCTCGGTCCTCACGGACATTCCAAGAAAAGGGGAGAAAAGTTAATAAGCTTTTAAATTAATCTTCCTTTTGATTACTTCATGTGCTTATCTAAAACACGCAACCTTCAACATGCAGCGAGGGGAGAGGAAGGAGCTTTACTAAGGCACATTTGGGCTAGTTCGCTCACTTACGTGCTGGTTGTCATGGAGCTGGTTTGCATTTTTATTTCTTCGTTAGTCAAAATTGAAAGTGGTACTTGAGCAACATAAACTGTTTGACGTGGATGTATCCCAAAGTTTTGGTGGTTTTAAAACCAAAAGGGCACAATTCAAACTGTCAGATGTTGAGATACATTTCAGTGATGCTGCTTTGTCAGATTTTAGGGCTGCTGTCTGCTGCTGTACTTGCCAACTCCGAAGTAGTTTTTTTCTTCTTTTTTTTCAAGACAGCAGTGATTTCTTTCCAAAGAGAGGAGTAAGCAGTACTGGGGCAGTGCAACATCAGGCTGAGGCACAGAGAAATTGTTTCCCGGAGGCTGGCTGGAGCACGGAGAGTTCACACGTGTTTCATCATCCCGTGAACTGAGAAATGCTCTTCTCCTGGGGCATTGCCCTGCCGGGAGCGCTTCCCGCTCCTGCAGCTGAAATGTGGGTTCAGCCATCACAAGAGCTATTTAACAGGCTGAGATTTCTGTAGAGAGAAAAGAGTAGCTCTTATTACTCAGGAACAATTCTCAATTCGAGAAAATTGCGAAGAAAATCCTTTTTCGCAGTTCATGTCTCCTGCCAGCTGGGTAAGGAATGGGACCGTCAGCTTCTGGAATGGTAAAATTGCGCGTTTTAGTCTTACTACTATCATATTCTACATCAGATCTCAAATACTGGTATCTGAGAGCTATTTTTTTTAGTTCGTGATGAGGGAGAGTAGAGCTAAAGGGGTGTCCACCACTTAGATCATTAGCCAGGGACTGCAAATCCAGAGCTGGCTTCTGCTTGGGATATCGGGATATTGAAGGTGTTACTTTAGCCCTGGGCTTCAGTTCCTAATCTGTGAAACAGAACAACTAGTATTTCTTCAGGAAATTTGAGTTGTTCAAATTACTCTGCTCATGGGAACCATGGAGTGCTCGGTGGAAGCCAAACCCTGACCAAGAGCCAGGATTGCCTGTCACCCCAAGCCCAGTGCTGCCTCCTTTGCAGCCTTTTCCCAAGTTCACTGGCAGTCTCTGAGCTGGGAAAATCCGTTCTTGCAACATGGTAATACTATGAAATTTCTCGGTTTTAAAGCATTTGAAAGAAGTAAAATGTTTTACAATCAGGTTTTATAAATACATGCAAAAAATGTTCATCTGAAAACTAGCCAAATGCAAAGGGGGGTGGTTGAAGTTTGTAAAATGCAAGATGCAACTCTCTAGTCTAGGTGCTATTAGAAAAACTATTTCTTAGCATCATAAACCATTTTTAAGGAGACATGATGAATGGAAGAAAGAAAGGAGCATCATTTATGGTTTACTCCTTGAGTCACAAAGTAATGGACTGCAATTGAGTTTAACACTTCTGCAAGGAAATTTCCAAGCCAGCAGTCAGCGCTTCAAGAAAAGAATTTTAAAGCTTTAGTTGAATTATATAAGGCATTTTGCAATGGGAACTAGGGTCAGAATTTTAGCAGGTTTAAATACAATAATGCTGCTGACTTCACTGGCATTTGTGATGTTTTACACCAGCTGGGATTCTGTGCTTCAAAAAAAAACCACACTGAAAAGCCCAAGGTACTTGCTGCAAAGCTCTTTTTTGATGTACTGCACATGTGGGAACGAAGCAGAAATGCAGAAGGGTGTAAAGGAGACGATCAAAGGGATGGAAGGGACTGCAGCAAAGCTAAATGATGTGTTTGTAGTGCTCTGCACTTCAGAGAATGAAAAGGAATACTAGCTGTGGGCTGCTGTCAGAAAGATGTATTTTAAAAAGCAGGAGGGCTGATAACTACAAGAAGTGCAATTGCCAGGGTGATTTGGCATTCAGTCTGGGTCTGAAAGATGGAAGTCGCTAAGTACTAACCAGGTGTAGCATTAAAGTCTGTTGCTACCCCTGCCTATGTTTTAGTTTCCTGGTTAAAAAGAGGTGCAGAATAATGGGCTAACAGCCTTTAGAGCAGACACAGCTAACACAGGAAAGCCCACAGTGACCTGACCATGCACTTGGACTTGTGTTACAATCCCTGTTTGAAAACCAGACTTCTGCTTTTGTCCAGGTTGTACAGGATCTATCATATCTCACATTTCATGCCTTGTCCTAGACTCTCCTGGGCTATACAAGACAGAGTTGTCAAAACAACTTCTGCAAGGCTCTCTAGACCACATAGAAAACCCAAACTTAACTTTACTCATGGGGTTTACAATGAACTTTATTGCCTCTGCTCGCGAGTTCTCAACCCATGCTATGACTTTGAGGGTTGGTTGGTTGGTGGGTTTGTCCTGGGGTGATGCAGTTCAACTGAACATCCTTTGATCTGTCCACTGTAGAGTTAAATGTGATGAAGAAACGCTGCATAGGAGAACATCCTTTTGTAGCAAGCAGTTGCCTTGTTTTGCGTCTCCAGCAGCTGGATCTGCTATCAGTGATTTTATGGTAGAGTGATTCTCCATAAAAATGACACCCACAGAAGGCAGGTTTTACATCTTCTGCAGTGGCTGATGGAACTGACTGCTTTTCTCCACGTATGGCCGAGGCTGGAGCCACGAAAAGAAGAGGGATGTTTGTAGCCTGAGGGAAACTGAGGCAGGATCTTTGGGAAACCAATCTGCTCCTTCGGTTCAGGGCACTTGCTGCTATTTCTGAGTCACGGTCCCAGCTATACAGGTGGGTCATCGGGCAGCAGAGCATCTGGCGTTTGTTGGTGTGTGGGAGTTACCTGTTGGCTGTAGAGAGACTGCAGGTCACCAAAACTTCCACACGCCGAGTTTGGCGCACCAGACGTGCTCCGCGCAGCGATAGCCCGCGAGCCCGGCACCAGCCCCGCCGGAGGTCTGACCCGCCTGCGGCACAGCCTGCGGGGCTGGTTTTCATCTGCAAGGCTGGAAGCCGTGCTGCCCAGCTGGGCAGGGTTTAGAAAGCAGAAATCACACAGGATCACAGAATGGTTGGGGCTGGAAAGGGCCTCTGGAGATCATCCAGTCCAACCCACCTGCTAAAGCAGGTTCACCCAGAGCAGATCGCACAGGAATGTGTCCAGGTGGGTCTTGAATGTCTGCAGAGAAGGAGACTCCACAGCCTCTCTGGGCAGCCTGTTCCAGGGCTCTGTCACCCTCAAAGAAGTTTTTCCTCAAATTCAGATGGAACCTCCTGTGCTTCAGCCTGTGCCCATTGCCCCTCGTCCTATCTTGCACCACTGAAAGGAGTCTGGTCCCATCCTCTTGACACCCACCCTTCAGATATTTATAAACATTGATGAGATCCCCTCCCAGCCTTCTCCAGGCTGAACAGCCCCAGCTCTCTCAGTCTCTCCTCATAAGAAAGATGCTTTAGGCCCCTAATCATTTTTGTAACCCTTCGCTGGACTCCCTCCAGTAATTCCTTGTCCTTCTTAAACTGGAGAGCCCAGAACTGGATGCAGTGCTCCAGATGTGGCCTCACCAGGGCAGAGCAGATGGGGAGGACAACCTCCCTCGACCTGCTGGTCACAGTCTTCTTAATGCACCCCAGGATACCGCTGGCCTTCTTGGCCACAAGGGCACAGTGCTGTTGGGGTGCCCATGAAGGTGCAATAACCGCAGCTATTCACTGCCCGCCCTGGTGTCCGACACAGCCCATCGATGTCCGGCGGAGCTCCGGTGCTCGGGGCAGAGCACCAGTCCTGGACTGGGCCGTTTCAGCCTGTGCGGTGAGCACGGCGCTGGCACTGGGACTGCGACAGCATTTCCTTCCACAGAAGTCACCATGGAAGAACTTGTTTGTGAATGCTACCAGGAAAAAAAAAAAAAACAGAAAGAAAAAAAATAAAAGAGAAAACGAAATGAAAAATCTTGCTGTAGCAAATGGAAAATCTGTCACTGATCTAGGCTTACTCTTTCTGTTTATTCCTGTTCCTTGACTTGGTGTTTCTATTTAAAGAAATAAAGATATTTAGTGCCTGAGATAAGCATCCATTTATAATATTATTGCAAAAGAGCGATATGCATTTCCAGCTTCTCAGGACATTACCCATAAAAAATCAAGTTAAATAAATATACAAAAGAGAAACAACACTCTTCTCTCTGGGGAATAATTTCTCTTGAAAATAGAAGATCACGCAACTGTTAAACTAGTCTCCATCAGCCAGTTTGAAAAATTCGTGAAATTTTTCCTCTTTAATAGCTTGAGAAGAAACCATTTTATGAGAGTGAGGGAGAGATGAACTGTAAGTGAGGTTTTTGAAAAAGCTGCATTCAGAAGCTCATTCTAGATCTGTCAACCTAATTTAACAGAATTTCATCTTCATGTGTGGATATAAAATATAAACGTATATGTAAAAAGTAGGCTTGGAACACAACTATTAGATAATGTAGGTTTTTATTTGTGTTGGCCTTAATTCCCTGAGCCTTTATTAAATGTTTATCCTTTCTGCTGCGTACCATTAATGTGGATGGGGGTTTGCTGTTTGAGAGGAGATAAGAAATACACACAAGATGCTCCTCAAGTTCAGCAATGGCCATAAGTGAAATCATCTTGTTGTGTTGTTTTTTTTTTTTTCTTCAAAGTGTGCAAAACTGTGTGTAGTTCCAAGTCAAAGAACTGACCGTGAGTTTCAGATCTTTCTGTCCTTCTGGTGTATTAAGGTGAGAGACCCGCGGGCAGCGGGTGAATCCCTGCCTGCCTGTGCACGCTGCCACGCTGCTGTTCCCGCACGCGACGCTGGGGCAGGAGGTGGCTCTGTGGGTGCCCACAGCTGCCAGGTGCCTCTTGGGAGCGGGAGACTCGAGGCCTCCTGCTCATCAGGACTTTCAGGACCAAAAACATTAGGGCTCAGTCCCTTCCCACAGGAACAAGCCGAGTCCTGGCCCGGGCTCGTCCCCGTCCTCAGGAGCACATCAGCAAAGCAGGAGAGGGCAGGTAAGAGCTGCTGCACAAAGCAGGGATGGAAACAGGCAGGAAAGAAAGAAAGACCTACAGATATTACTACGAGAAAGCTTAAGAGTCCCCAAACTGGCCTGATCCTTCTTCATACATTCGGTTTAATTTCTGTTATGTTTGTATGTAAAGGATTGGTCCAGTTTCACTTAAGCAGCAGACAGTATTTCAACTAAAAGATTTTAAACTCTGTTCATTTATGTATTGACATACAGTTACATTTCGCTTTTTTGCAACAAACCCCAGAGTTCTCTTTAAATAACCTCTAAAATTTATTTGAAAGGCTGTGGACTATCATGGATACCCAGTGCAGTTAAAGACTGGGAGTAAAACAAAGTGTGCAAAGAACGTGATGCTGTGTTCTCTCATAGCCCCTTGTTTTGTATTTCTGCTAAGGCCTGCAAGCGATTTAGAGACTACGTACGCAGCCATACCAATGTAGATCATGACTTAAGGCTTGTCTATCGTGTTCCTAAAACTCACCATTGATGAAGAATCTACCATGACCCATGGCTTGCCTATCCTTTCTGTTATAGGTTTTTCCACTCTTAGCCTGGTTCTCGCTGCACGTTAAAGCCCTTGTTCTGGTTGTATCCGCTGCAGACATGGTGGACAGATTATTCTCTTCTTTGCAACAGCCTTGTGTAGACTTGGGAAATGAACCCCATAGCAATGGCCCTTCCCTCTTTCAGCTAAACAGTCCCAATTCCGTTCAGCTTTCCTCTCCAATGCTGTAGGCTCCTGTGTTGAGCAGATCGCCTTTTCCTGTGGGCTGTGCACGCCTTTCTGGAAGGGAGGTGCACAAACATCTCAGCTCGTCAGCCGACCAGCTTGGACAACTGCTCCACTTGTCTGCAGACTACATTACTGTCTATATCATAGTGTGACCTTTGCCTGATCCTTTCCTGCAGAACTGCTCACTATGCAATTGTTTTCTTTTTATATTTCTTTAGTTGGCTATTCCTGCCAAGTATGGGATTTTACTTTTGTCTTAATTGAGTTACCTCCTTTTTTTTTTTTTTTTTTTACTTTCCCCACCCTTTATTGTTTCTCCAGCTTGTCATGAACATTTTGAATTCTAATCCTTCCCCACAGTGTATTCACAGCCCTTCCAGCTCGGTGTCAGCTGTGTATTTAATCAGTTTACTTTTTGTTCCATCATGCAAGTCATTAACAGAAGGGCTGAATAAAACCAAATCACAGACGAACTTCAGCACCCGAGGCAGGCTGTCGTCCCCATTGGGAGCTGACTGGTTACCAGACTGGGTGCAGATTTCCCATCATCTCTGTACCTGTTTTATAGGAGTGTGATGAATACTGGATTTTTCCCTAGTTTGTGTGTAAGAATATTTTGTGAGATAGCAGTTGAGATATTCCATAAAGTAAACATCTACTTCTCTATATGCAACATTTATTATTCTCTCATAGAAAGAAAGCAGAAGTTCCTGATGTCATTTATTTCTGTTTCAGGCTTTCAGGTCAACGCAAAATTTTGCCTCTTTTATTGTTTTTTCTGTGGCTGTGACCTCTGGATTGAGCCTGACCAATCCTCCCTGAATCCTCAGGCTTCATAGGGACCAAGATCATTTACTGCTCCTATCTCAATGTATCTGATTTACCGTCATTCCCCTGGGAGAGGCAAAGTGTCTTTGAAGTGCTGCTCAACGTTAAGCGGTGCCTGAAAACTCTGGCATCCAAAAACCAGCGAAAAAACACCTTTTATGTGCATATCCCCACATCGTTGTCTTCCTTTGCTAAAACAGTTGATGGTATCTCTTGTATTTTAATGTTGCATCAGCTATGAAAGCAAATACGAAGTTAATTCATGCTAAGAGGACAAAGTATATTCCCAAAGGTTCACGTTTCTGACCATCTTACTTCTCGCAAGCAGCATCTATTTGTAAATGTCTCCCAGATTGTCCGTGTTCCCCACCACCTTCAGTGCAATCACCCAGACAAGAAGGCACAGCTCACCAGAACCAGGAAAGTTTGCATTTTGTTGTGGAATCATATGTACATGCCAAGTTATTAAAATAAAGTGAAAAATTATGAGGTTTTGTTTACAAACTCAGGAGGATTTTGACATTCCCATACCGCAGACATGAAGCCTCCCGCAGGGATTTAAATTCTTGCTGGCACCTGCAGGCACCAAGGCCTCTGCTTTGCCAAGAGCAAGCTGGAGCTCAGCTGAGGACAATCAGGTTTTATGAAGACAAAAGCCCACCTGGCTTTGATAGGAGGCAGCGGCTCCTTCTCTGGTAAGAGCCCAGCTGTGACTGTTACACGTAGAGGCTGGTACTGCTGATCGGTGGCTTTGGAAGACCCTGTCCCTGGGATTTTGCTAAAGTCAACACAGCAGCGTCCAGGAGGCTCCTTGTCCTTGAGCACTGCAGGGCAGCAGGCTGGGTTCCCAGAGGCTTCCTCAAAGCCGGTCTTTCACCGCAGATGTTGTGGTATCTTACTATTACCAGAAAAAAAAAAGAAATTAAAAAGTATGGCTTACTGTCGGACATCCATCTCCTCGGAAAAATGTGTGCAGTAGCTCAGGGCCTGAACCTCTGGGTACTTTTGAAAGCAGTTTGTGATAAAATCATTGTATTTGTACCTCTCAGAACAGCAGAAAAAGAAAAAAAAAAAGCATTTTTCTGTAGAGTAAAAATTGTTTTCATGGTAAAGCGGCTCCCCACCTATTTAGCTATATTTATTCTAGTGGGTTGATTTTTGTAAGCATGACTAAAACCCTGGGAGACTAATGAAGTTTAACAGTGTGTGTCAATTATATCCACTTCTGTTTTCTCATTGAAAACACAAGATCCTAAATCCTATTTACAACCTGAAATTTCAGAGGTTCCAGGCCCCTCATCTGACCTTAACCTCTCCTAGTTTCATGCAGCTTTTGTAAGACCTGTGCACATATTTAAGTTCCCCCGTGGAGAATGGTTTTGGGGATCAGATGTTCAGGGATTAGAAACACAAAAGTTTTTTTACCTTGTTTAAAATCATTTTGACACTTTAGTGTAAGTCATTAAGATTGTTTTCTTGAACTGTCAAGTGGGCCACAGTATAAGTGAAGCATTTTTAGGAAAATTAAACAAAAGTGTTTTGATTTCTAAATGACTCGCATACTCTGGAGTTTCTGTCTGAGGTGAATATTTTCACCTGAATACCTCCCCTGGGAAGGTTCATTCCCAACTAAGGAAATAATGAAAGTCAAGGGCCATTTTGGGGGGAGCAAGTAGGAATGATCACTTGTATATGAAGGTGCTCTCAGTATTGTTTATTTTGGATTTGCTTTATTTTCTTCTTTCATTCCACTGCACAGTTAAGAGAAAAAAGCTTCCCCAAATGGTGTCGGGTTTTAGGATCTCTGCAGAGATCCCGTGTGGTTCTGCAGATACTGATTTTGGACCAGGTGAGTCCCATTAGTTCCAACCCAGCTGTACAAAGGATTTGAGCATCTCTGAAGCCGGGTGTTTGGGTCTAGAAAAACAGAGAACAGAGGGGAAGCAAAACACATGAAGGGACTATGGTTTTACCGGCTCAGACAGATGCATTAATAAGCAAGACTGAGAATGCCACCTGCTTACAGGAAAGGTTTTCAACTCGCAGGGCATGGAGTTCTTAATAGCATTCCATTAGATATAATGAGGTGTGCTGGTGCAGATTTCCCCCATGAAGTTAGTACACATTTGTACAAAACAAGGCTCCTGCTGGGATGTTTTATGAATGTGGAGTCTTTCAGTTCCAGTTAAATAAGATAACCAGCTGTTTTCCAGGGCACACGAGTTGTTGTTCCTACTCCGAGCATTAGGACGGCTTAAAAAAAAAGAATAAAAACATATAAATATTTTACTGTGGCCTTGTTGAAGGCAAAGCAACTCTTCAAATATATCAGAAGTTGTTCTAATAGATTCAGGAAAAAAACCCCAAAGATAAAAATCTGTTTTCCTTGTCTTTTTGTTACAAACCTACCTTCCATCTTCAGCCTCTGGGTTTCCCTCCCCTGAGTTGTCATCTGTTTTGTCATTTGCAAGTCTTTTTTCTCAAAAACTGCAAAAGTTATTAAAACTAAGGATTGCAAGGTTATGTAGTATGTGGTAGAAGCCAGATACAGATTTGATGTTTTTATTAGAGGATTACCAAATTTTGTTAACAGGGTTGTGCCCAAATAATTCCACTGGAAGCTCTGCTGGGCTTGTTATGAAACATCTGATCCCACAGCAGCTACCGAGCTCCCCCTTGGCAAAGTCCAGCTCTGTAACCACGCCAGGGATGGATCGTGCTTGTGATGTGTAAAGCTGTGTCATTGCAAACAATGTGTGATGGTTTAACTGGAAAATGGGTAGCGGTCATGGCAGAAAGTATCTCACCTACCCTAAAATGCCAAATGTCTTGTTAACTTCCGAATCCTTTTCCACTGCTGGCACACATTATAGGCAACGAAATAAAATTAGCATATGAGGTATGCACTTCAGTGTTAGCTTTGAATATAGTGAAAATATCTAATGCTTTTTGTAACTTTTTATAACTTACATATCCCTAGTACATGGTACTAGGCCCTTAAACAAACTTGTTGCTCCTAAGGCATGAGATTATGATGACCTCTTGACTAACTCTCCTAATCTCGATACATTGGTGTGTTTGTGAGCAAGGGGCTAACTCAAGCTAGTGAGCCTAAAGCAAGAAATCAGAGGAGAACCTCAACACTGAAAAAACTAGACCAACCAAACCAACCCCCCCCCCGCCAATAAATCCGACCTTGGAGCCACCATTCTCTTACGGTGATGAACTTGTCTAACTAAGGCCGTCCAAGAGCAGCTGAGGAGGTAATTTCCGCAGGCTATTCATTTGAGAGGAAGGTGAGTCAAGAAATTTCTAGGAGCCTCTTGCATTCTGCTTAATGACCTGTACCTGGTGGGCAGCTCAGGCCCACCCAGCCACTTGTTCCCCTGCAGGAGATGGAGGAGAGAATTGGAAGGGCAAAAGTGAGAAAACTTGTGGGTTGAGATAAAGACAGCTAAATAAGTGGAGGAGGGTGGGGAAGGAAGAAAACGTGATGAAAAAGCAGTTGCTCGCCAGCAGCAGAGCAGAGCCCAGCAGTCCCTGAGTAGCAATAACTTGGGAAAAGCCTCTACTCTCAGGTTTATTGCTTAACATATGCTATGGGATTTGGTCTGGGATATCGCTTTGGTCAGCTGGGGTCAGCTGTTCCGGCTGTGTCCCCTCCCAAAGTCTCGCCCACCCCCAGCCCACTCGCTGTGGGGCAGAGTGAGAAACAGAGGAGTCCCGGACGCTGTGTAAGCACCGCTCAGCAAAAGCTAAAACATCCTTGTGCTGCCAGTGCTGTTTTGGTCACAAATCCAAACCACGGCACCCTCCGGGCCGCTATGGAGAGAATTAACTCCATCATAGGCAGACACATCACACCTGGATGTGTCTGGATGCCGGCACAGCCTGTGCTGGGAGGAAAACGAGAAGAGAGCTTCGTAAGTCACAGACAACGTGGTTTGCAGTTCCAAGAGGAAAATGAAAGGTATTGAATAAGGACTCAGTTTTGTGCTCTCAGGTGCACCTTTCCTTCTGCTACCGGGCTGAATTACCACTGCTGTGATAATAAAGTCCACTTGGTTTGTCTGAGCAGACTCCTAATCACTTAATAAATCACTTGAAAAGTTATTTGGTAGAGTGGCAAATTATTAACTGGCTGGAGATCCAGCAAGCAGCAGCTGTTTCATACTAGCAACTTGACTGGGAGAACTGGCCCAAGAACACCTGTGTTGAGTGCCAGAACCATGATTTTTCTAAGTTTTAAAGTTATTCCTCACTTGTATCCACAGGGAAAGGGAAAAACTTGGCTCCATTTATATGAAGCATAATTAGTGGCACAAATGAACATTTGGTATTTATACTATATGTATGTCCAAGCTGTTAATTAGTCAAACAGATCCTGCTCCACTCTGAATCTATTAATCAATTTGAGTTATTATGGTATTCAGTTTATTAAAATCCAGTTGTATGTTTCTGCAGGAAGGATGAGCATCTTTTGCCTTAGTTATGGCAGTTTACTTGTGTTTCTGACTAGATCTAAGATGGCACAGTAGGATTTTTAGGTTTTGTTTTGATTTAATAGATAATTTGGAATTTTAAGATTGCTCTCACAGTATCCAACAGAATGGGGATTTTAGAATCACCTTTGGGGGAGTTCAGCTAGAATTCCACTATGAAATTCAGATTTAAAAAACCATCACAGCAGAAGGTAAGTCTCTCTATAAGGCAGATTAGAGGGTGCATGTTATATGTAACCGCATAGTTACACGTTCTTCATTATAGCCATATAGTCTCATTTTTCAGACAAGAGAATCTCCGTGTCCTGAACACTGCTGGTGTGGTGTGACTGCATAGTTTGATAATTGCTGCTTCATCAGAGAATATTGTCACACCACAACAGGAAATACAGTCCTAAACTTAAACCGCAGATTTGGATTCCGGATGCATTTTAGTCAGTGTCTTCTTCTTGACATGGAATAAGCTGTCTAACCTCCTCCTACCTCCAATTTGCCCTTCTTCAAAACGTTGATAAGGATGACTCACTTCTTCCTGGGGGTACTTTGAGGCTTAGGCGAAGTCTGAGAAGTTGTTTCTGACCCTGAGAAAATTGATGTCAGAAATTGCAATATTGGAATACTAATCTTTCAAGGCTTGGATAAATAATTGTCCACAAATGAAAAGCAATTTTCTCTGCCATTTTTTTGGTCCCCTGTATAATATTCCTTGAATTAGTAGAGTCCAAACATAATACAGACAACAGAGGAGACAGTGGACACTGCTTGCTCAAGTAAACAACAGCCAGAGCCCAAATTATTAGTAAATACCAAGGCTCCATTTAGGTTGAATAACGCTGCAATCCAACAAATAAATGAGCCATCAAGTTTGAATTTATGTAGCATACGAAACACATTAAAGCCATCTGACCATGACAAAGGCCTCTTCTGCTGTGAATAATGAGGCCAACACATTATAATATCTTTTAGATGAGACATTAAACCCAAGGTCCTTTTTGTTTGTCTCTGGTGGCTGTCCAGGTGGAAGTTAAAGACTCCATGGCATTTTGATAAAACCATAGAAAATCTCCAGCTCCCAACAGTGTTACTTTCCCTGTAAATAAATAAAATAAATGTAAAAATTAGAATAGCCAAGGCTGTGTGTGGGTTGAATGCCACCAAGCAAAATGCTGGTTTTCCTGTCAGCGAGGACAATGGGGAAGTTCTCTTGCTTTAGTGCGAGCAAGGTCAGTGTCCCTGGTACAAATGTAGGACTTGGAAAGTCCTTTGGAATCTTGAGAATGTAAAGTACAGAGAAATGCTTCATTCTCATCATTAACACTTACTGTAGTGAAGAAGAACGAATCAAAATAATTACATTTGCAGGTGTCTGTGCTTGGGTAACTAGACATGCACCTTCATGCAGATAATTTCCAAGAAGAAATGGTTTGGAGACAAACAGAAAATAATTATGCCAGGAAAAAATTCTTACCTTAGCCTGTACATGTGTGATTTACTTCACAAGCCCATCTCAATTTTCAGCAGCTTTTGCATAATCCCAATGATATTGTATCACTTGAGATATTTTAGCTATACTTCTACTTTGATATGAGCCTCAGTGAACATTTATTTACCAAGTGAACACACAAGTGTTCCCCGAGCCTGCATCTTAGTTGTGTAGTTTCACACCAAAGTTTCTCAGCATTGGACTCACGTGAGGGTATGGCGCAAGAGGTCGTGTGAAAGGTAAATTTCAGAGTCTTCGCACAGGTGTAAATCTATTGTCTTGTTGTTACCACTCTGACTGAACTCACTCATTTGAATTTAAAGGAATTAAAGAGCGGATGGGAACCCCTTGAAAGGAACAGGAGAATTGGGCTAGAGCTGAACCCCCTTAGCAGCAGAGATGATAAAGCCTTTCATGAAGAACTGACTGATGAATCTGGGCATCTTTCAGTTTTCTGAATAATGAGCCAGTTCTTCCCTCTTGCTGAGAAACATATGGGCTGTGAGGAAATCAGCAGGAAACCCAGTCGTGTCTGTCCCACTCGCCATCCTCTCTGCTAGAGCCGGGGAAGTGGGGCCTTATGAGCAAAGATGGTTTGAGGGAAACCTTGGTATTCAGTTAAAGCAAACTCAGTCTTCATGAGTCTCATGCACCTTGATGTCTGCTCCCCTCTCATCAGCAGGGATGCCACAGAAAGCTGTGGTACTTGTCCAACAGAGATTAATGCTGGTTAGGCTAAGGAATCTGTTCTGCTTCCTTTTTTTAACATGTATCTGCTTGAAACTCCTGACTCAAAGGAAATGTCCCACAGGACATATCTTTCATGTCCTTATATACGAGAAAGGCACTTTCCAAGTGAGACGGTGGTAAGAAGAGAGATGTAGATATTTTCTAGGTGTAAATGTCTATTTGTGACACATCTTAATATTGTTTTCATTGACTTTCATTTAATTTATCCCTGTATTAGGGATAGGAAGCTGTAGTAATGAGGACCGATAACACATACTGGCTTTGATTTTTTTCAAAAGTAACTGAAGACCACACTTTAAATGCATTTAATGCCACTTAAGGATGTAGGTTCTTTGTGGGCTTTATTTTCAAAGCGCTGAGACCTTAGCAGTATAGACCACCTCATGCAGGGAGGATGAGGGTCGGTGAGGCAGCAGAGATGGGCTACGGCACGGGACTGGTCCAGACGGGCTCCAGCAGACTTGCCCCCGCGCGGCGGAGCACAGATGTGTGAGTTTCAGAGTAAGATGTGAGCCACGTACTAGGGGTGCTCAAAGTTGATGCCATGGATGGCAACGGCGAAAGGCTGTGCCCATGGGACAAGGATGGGGGGCTTGGCTCCAAACACCTGATGAGGTTGATGCTTCTGTGCTGGTCTCACACTCCGGGGATACATGTACCCTGTGGCGGTGCAGCCTGGTGTGACACACGTAACCTGGGTCATGGCAGAAGGAATTGCCACAAAGTTGTGCGGCTGACTGGTCCCTAATGGTCACCATGTGGCTCCATTTCACCCTGTGACACGGAAGTCTCAAAAGGTTAAAAAAAGATTGTTCCAGATCTTCCTATCAACAAACATTGAGTGTGCTGTTCGTATTACTTGTCTAAATGGGAAGGACTACAAAGAAGGTATTTAAATACCACATTGATTTTTAAACCATGCCTTTTCTTTCATGGCAATAATTACAGATGCTATTCTAATCTAAGGGGCCAGATTCAGCCTGTGCTTTGTGACAGCCACTTTGCACCAGGTAAATACAACCTTGGAAGTAGCATAAGTGATTTTCAATGCAACAAGTGGAGATTTCTTAGTTGTGGATCTCTCCTAGATGGACATGGAAAATAATTTGTCCCTTCAAATTTAGCTCAGTAACTTCTAAAAAAAATATTTCAGTGATCTGAGAATTTTGTCTAATTTTTCATATGATCTGGTTTGATATCACTGTGTACCCTTCCACAAATTACCTATGGAGCTTTATTCTATATCTTAAAATATTTTCAGCATAAGGTATTCAAGTCAACAGGATTTTAAAAAAATTTACTTATTCCTAACCTTCCTTTTTGCCTCTTTACCTGCTGTCCAAAAAAACTGGAGGCAGGGTGCTTACAGCACAGGGTCTGTGATATATGACTGGATTGGTTGGACTCCATCCAGTGGAGGGTGGTGATAGACATCTGCCCAAAAAGCAATTTTCTGCAATGTATTTGGAGAGACAAAATAATGCAATGGCGATTTACCACCTCCAGAAAGGGGGTTGTGTCAGGAACAGGCTTGCTGTTTATTGTGGATTTTTTTTTAGCTGTTTTACTCTCAATTTTCAAGAATTAAGAAAAAGGAAAATTTTCAGAATATTTTACCATATAACACAGACAACAATATGTAGAAGTAATTAATAGGGACATTTGAAGGGAAAATAGGGTCGCACCATTAGCCCCTACTAAAGTGCATCAGAGTTGATGAATTATTTTAATGGGACAGAATGACAAAAAAGGGACTGTTTCACCTAAGCAGGGACAGCTGGTCCCTATGACAAGGATACATTGCTGTCTTGTGGAGTCTGCCAGCCAGCAAGGCTGAAATAATAGCGCTGAGAGAGGGATGAGCGCTCCTTTTTCACCTTAATTGAGAGCTAATATGAAGTCTAATTATGAACACTTTGTATTAACCGCTTCATGTCTGGAGGCAGACCTCTGATCAGCAGCCCTCCGTCACGTCCAGGGAAGGCCTGCTTTGATTTTCCGGCCCGTTACACATCCCAACGCCACGATGCCAGCTGTGCCAAACCGCATCCAACCAACGACTGTCCCCACCACTGGCTTTCGATCCTATTTCTCTTCCTGGGCCACGGGAGCTTGGGACAAAATTTCCACCTGGGGACCAAACTGCACATTTCTAAAAACCAGAACTTCTCCCTGCCACGGCCCGTGGGGCCGAGCGGCTCTGCAGGACCTTCCCGGGCTGTACGTGCACAGAAAGCGCCCTCGCTGCAAAGCCCTGGAGCAGCGCCGGTCCTGCTGCCCGCCGCGGGGACAGCCGCCCCGTCACCCTGCCGCCCCGTCACGGGACGGAGGTGCAGGCACAGACTGCGCCCACCCAACCATCTGCCGGCATTCAAAGCACGACAGGTGGGATTAGAGGATTTAGGCGACTAATTGGAGAAATTTACTTTCATACCAAGTGTTTGTGTGAGGGGAGAGAGAGGAGGATTAACTTAACTGCCAGAGATTTTGCCAGTTATTTGAAATGTGGTTGCAAAATGACTATTTAATCTTGCATCTCACCGGCTTCTGAGAACAAAAGTGCTGAAATTTAAAAATGCCAACGAGATGGGGATGGGATGGCTCTGGGGACTGAGACTAAGGCTGCTGGAGCTTCATCTGCATGTCACACGACCCAGGCCAGTGAAGAATGCAAAGCGCCGACCGTTTGCTGGCTTTTGTGGAGCGCGTCAAATCGGACTGGAAACTACAGTACAGTTCCAAAAAAAAAAAAAAAAAAGAACTTCATCCTGCTTCCGCTTAAAGCAGTGGTCCAAGACTGAGGCTTAAGTACCGTGTCGCAAATCCTCAGTGCTACTTTTAGCAGCCGTCCTGGCAAGCGGTGAGGAGAAGGGGAAGGCGAGCGGGCGCTGAAGAGCGAGCGCTCGGTGCTGCCTCACAGCAGCGCTGGGCTCATCCTGATGCTCACATTCCAAAGGAAATGCGGGGGGAGCGTGTGCCATCTCCCACCAGCATTAAAACCAAACAAACGAAAAACCCCACAAAACAAAAAAACCTATGTGGGAGAGAGGGGAAGGAAAAGGAGGCTGGAAAACAAGCTAAGGAAAAAAAAAAAAAGAACATAAACAGAAAACCCATGCCAAAACCCTCAGTCCCCTGATCAAAACAAGTTTGATCAATGCATCTATTCTCAGAAGCGCCTTATTTTAGAAAGCAGCTAGCTTTTCTAACAAATGAAGAATTGCTCTGTGGTTTCTCTCTAAAGCTTAAATTCAGCTTTCTAGAGTAAGACGAAAAGCTAATTTTCTTGAAGTTTAACATATTTGTGTAAGCATGTCAGGTGAAATAAATGACATTGATATTCAGTGTGTATATAGGTGGCACCAGCTCCCAAAACTCTATCTCTTTTTCATCTTACTGGAACATTAACTTATGCTCCCGAGGGCTATGCAGCGTGCAGAGTGAGAGTGTAAACTTAGAGATAATTTATCATAGCTCTCTCCTGTGTATCACTCTCTTTCCCTAAACTTTTCCATATCAGAATAAGAACAGAGGGGGGTTTATTTTTGCCTTAGCTGCCTCTAACTGCACCCATGCAGGGTCTCACTCAAAACAAATGTTTGCATCCCGCAGATTGGCTTCTCAGCATGTTCCCTTGGTACGTAGATGAGCAGATATCCTACTGTAATAACGGGGTCACAGAAACCTTAAGAGTTGGTCTTTTGAATAAGTATAGTAACACGAAAATATTTTGAGAGCTGTAGTAAGGGCGGAGGGAGGGGAAAGAGGAAAGGAATTTCATGGGAAAGCCTGTTATCCAGGGCGGTAGCAGTTGATGACAGAGAGGACGAAGGAGCACCGTTCTTTACTCCCTGCTCCAACTGACGGTGAGCAACAGCTCTGGGAAGACTTGGACTCTCTTTTTACTCTGCACTTATTTGCTGACAGATGTGACAGAGGTGATGTTCCACTAAAGGTGCTGTCCGAATAAGCACAACTATTAACAAGAGAATAGAAATGTAATGTTACTAACAATGTATATTATGTAGTGGTGGCACCCAGTTTCCCTTTTTCGTATTAATATTGATAAATTACTCTGCATTAATTACTTAAACTTACAATTTACCTTTCAGGTAGAGCTCAGTTTTGCAATTCACATTTTGCAGAAGGGGAAACTGAGGCACATGTAAGTTATGTGACTTTTTTTCTTCCTGATCTACAGTGTGTTTAAAAAAAAAACTCTGCCGACTTCTGCACCACAATACTGAGCTGCTTTTTCTGGTGGTTTGTTTTTTTCGTTTTGGCTTGAGGTTTTTTGTGTGTGTTGGTGTTGGTTGGTTGGTTGGTTTGGGGTTTTTTGTTGTTTTTTGGTTTTTTGCATAGGAATACCAAGACGTTAGCTAATGACTGATGTTGCTGACAGGGATCAGCATTAGAGATGTCTGGAGATGGAACATTATGTAGCTTTATTTTGAAAGTAATGTATTCTGAGGTGTAATATATCTTCCTGAATTTTATTGTTCTGTTCTTGTTTATTTGTACATGATGTTGAAGGCAGGAGTAGGAGTAGCTGCAGAATAGGTAGAAAGCAATAAGTGAGAGGATGTGTGGCCCTTGAAGAGATGTGATTCAGAGTGCAGCAATTTCCCTGAAGTATCAACATCCAGAGTTATTGTTTATTTGTCTTTAGCTGTCTCTATAAGAGAAAGCAGCAGAGCTTGGCATAGGAGCACATCTTGCAAATTTTTTTCCAAGGCCTTTACTTCCATCCATCAGAGAGCCAAACTCAGAAAAATAGTCCTCTGAAAAAGCCAGCAGAACATGTCATCAGACCGACTGCACATTTTGAAGAGAAAACTGACTGCCTCAGTAGATGACGGTATTAGACAGTCTTGAACCCATAGAAACATGCAACACCTGGGTAAAAATAAGCAGGGCAAAGGGAAGTCTATGAAATGTAAACTCTCTGAATGTGCAAGGAGCTGAATGACAATGCGCAGTGTGGGGGCACACACGGTGCTAGGCAGTGCTCCTCCACCCATAGCTAGACCTGCCAGAATAAAGCCATTTCACAAAAGCGTGCTGGTAAAGGGAATGAAATAGCAGAAAAACAAACTCCGCATAGCCTGGCGAGTGTACGCTGCACAGAGACGACTGCACTGCCAGCTATGCGACTGTATCAGATCGTGTTGTAAATATGGTTCCAACGGCGCGTGATAGAATAAAACGTGGAGAATGCAAGGTCTGTGGTTGTGTCAGGAAACAGGCTGCTGCGTGCAGAAGGCTTCGAAAGTATTCTCAGAAATGTTTAATGCTGCACTTGTTCTGTGCTTGAAATTTCTCCGTACTCATATGTTGCTGGCCATGATCGGCGAAGGATGCTGCCTAGTCTGGCTCAGTACAGCTTTCCTGTGCACCAGCGTTCAAGAGGAGGTTTTCAGCCTTTAAGAAAAGGTGGCCAGTGACTGTGGAAGCCACACTGTAAAAAGACTTTCCAAAACTAACACAAGCTTCCAATACTGTTTTTTCTATACAACATATATAGCACCCCTGTAATAACCTTGTTGGAGCTTTGTTGGGATGGAATGGAATGATTTTCCTAAACCCTTGCAGCAAGAATTGTTACATCTCCTGTATAGGATACCTAGACACGGAAAAATTTAGACCACAGGTCAGAACCATGCTGTGCAGGGATAAATGGACCTAAGTAAAGAAAAAAAGGGATGTTTAAAAAACAAGAAATCATCAAAAATAGCTGAATCAAAAATCTGGGAGGACAGTTCCAGAAATTGTAAGACCGTGGTCTAAGGTTGGCAGAGATTTGTTTCTTTGCGCTGCAGACAAATATGTATTGGTTTTGGATTATTACTATCATTGGCCAGAGTTGCATAGTTTGTGAAGGCAGTTAGAAAATGGATAATCTTATATGTGTTACCAGAAACCACTTGTAGTAAGAAATACCGAGCTGTAACTTAATAGTTATGCGTTTAAATATTTATCAGAAGAACATGATAACAAGCACTTTCCTCTGAGAGCAGAATAGCCGATAGTTCCTTTTAAGATAACATTAATATGGTTGAAATAATATTTTAAATAAAAGGCTAAGGAATGTTATACATATTCCATGCAGAGCTGTCACCTGCGGAAAGTGTTGTTCAACAGAAAGGTTATTACCAAACAACCTGGCTGTTTAAACATGAAAATTAAAAATAGGGGGCTGTGGAGTTCTTTAAACACCAGAAACAAGCACACAGAAATCACAAAGCACAAGCTACAATCTACGCTATGGCAGAACAATATGCATATTAACATGAAGAATAAATGCAGGTTAAAAGGTTTCTTTTGCTTTTTTGAAGTCGTTTTAATTTTTTTTAAACAAGAACAGACTAAGAAAATGAAGAAGAAATGCTTTCAGAGGAGGAAAGGGATTTGGATGCTGAATCCCAGAATCAGAAGGTCGTAGAAGAGTGTGAGATCTTTACAAGGACAGACTGAGAAGACCAATGCAAAGACTAGGCAAACTGACTCGCAGACTGAGAGTATAAGGTACGGTGTCTCACAGTCCATACTTTGTCCTTTCCCTTTGGAAGAGGGAGATATAAAGATGAACATTTCTTCAGTGGTTTGTACTGAACCGTGGTGTTCCTGGTATAATATCTTGGCACAGACTGGCTGTTTGGAGTCGGTATTAGCAGACTGACTGACTTGGAAATCCCTCTCCTTCTCCCATGAGCTCCTTCCACTGTTACCTGCTGGTCATTATATCACAGACTCATCACAGCTACAGCTGCTACTCAACATGAAAGAGCTGTTGCAGAACAGGAACAAACTACCATGATGCTAGTGATAAAAAGTTTGGCATTTGCAAGAAGTGGTGTCCAGGCAATCCATTTTTGCTTCTCTTTCACACCAATGCAGCACTTAAAAAAAAAAAAAATATATATAGGATAATTTTCATCTTCTGCTTCACTAAAGTCAGCTCCCTTTGCGTGTGTTCTTTCTTGAATAATTAGCATCAGTCATGGCTAAACATATCCACTCCACCTTAGACTTGTGACCTCTTTAAAAAGGACACTGTTCAAAGTTTTTCCTCCTTTTTCACACTGAAACCCTTGAGTATGAGGCACGCTGTTTGTATAAGTCATCACAAAACCAGGAAACCAGCTGCCAAGCGTTAACCACTTTTCTATCCTACCTGAGGAGCACTCACTGACTCCCCTTAGTTTAAGCTCTTTTTTCTTATCTGTAGGTGTTTGGGAAGAGAAGTTTCTATCTACTTGATTACAGTGAATGAAGGCAGTGAAGTAACAGCCAGTGCAAATCCCTTATACGTCCACCACAAAGAAATGTATCAAAATGCATTCGCTTTGGTCCACTGACACAGGTCTAATGTGCTGTAGTGTTAAAAAAGTGCCATGGTGTAAAAACTGTATTTTGTAGTTGCAGCTCATATTATAACAAGTTTATGATAATAGGTATGCACAAATATTGGTGCATTTGTGTGCATGAAGCAGGCTTCTGAGGCAGGAGTGTGGATTCTAAAAAAATCCATCCGAGTGTACTGGCTTTGGTGGGGATAAAGTTAAATTTCTTCATGTTAGCAAGTATGAGGCTATCTTTTGGATTTGTGCTGAAAAATGTTGATAATACAGGGATGTTTTGGTTATTGCTGAGCAGGGCTTACACAGAGTCAAGGCCTTTTCTGCTTCTCACACCACCCCACCAGTGAGGAGGCTGGGGGTACACAAGGAGTTGGGAGGGGACGCAGCTGGGACAGCTGACCCCGGCTGACCAAAAGGATATCCCACAGCATATGACATCATGCTCAGCAATAAAACTGGGAGGGGGTTGGCTGAGCATCAGTTGGTTGGTGCTGAGCATTTTTTTTCATTTGCATCATTTGTATTTCTTGGGGTTTATTTTCCTCTTTTTTTTTTTTTCCCCGTGCTTCACTTTTTAAAAATTATTATTATTATTACATATTTTTAATTACTGAACAGTTTTTATTTCAACACACGAGTTTCTTCCTCACTTTTACCTCTTCTGATTCTCCCTCCATCCCGCCGGTGGGGGAGCAAGTGAGCGGCTGTGTGGTTCTTAGTTGTTGGCCAAGGTTAAACCATGACACAGGGACAATGGTTTCCATTATCATTTAATTTGTCATAAACAAATTATATTTGTTTATATTCAAGGAGCTGGATGACCTAGATCCTATATACTGAATTAATCACTTAAGTGTGCGGAAACCATCGGTACGTAAAAGTTGTTGATTTCCGAGGTAAAACTGGCATCTGCAAGCAAGGGGAGCCTAAGAAAGAAACAGCCCTCACGCCATGTTCTCACCTAAATCTCTAACTGGTTTCTTCAGTCTTGCTGTCTGGCTTAGCCGGAATCATCACGTTGGCCAAACTAAGAAAGAACCAGGTGTGAAATGCCTCCGTCTAGAGAACAAGGGTGGCACAGAGGCAACAGCCACTCAGCTCCGTGGTTGCTCTGAGCCAGTAGATGAGGCTATTGCCATTCTACCGAGAATACATTAGAGTTGTTGGCTTGCTAGGTGAATCAGTGTTATCTGTTTACTTATCTATCATTAAGATGGGAATTATATAGGAATGATAACAGGAATTTTCATGCATGCATTTTTTTCCTTCTTGTTCCCCACTATACTTCATACAACATCAGCACTATATTAACAAGGATGAGGTTGGGGCTTTTCTAGATTGCTCACTTAGAACCAGTATTCTTAATGCCATGAAGATTTGCCAGAATAATAACCTGCAACCTTAGAAAGTAAAACCAAAGTTTTGGAATCTGAATGCATTCATTACTATGTTCTCTTGCGCTAATGGTAACATGAGTTATATACCTATGTATATAGAGCTCAATTTGAGAACTGTCTTGGGACAAGTTAAGTTCACATCAGCTACTGCTTAAAGTAAAAGTGGCCAATATATTATCAAGACATAACAAAGATAGCACTGAATGTGATGTATGCTTACATCTTTAAAGCATCCTTGCTATAAATGCTTCTCTCTTCTAGGCATTTGACCTCCAGGGTGAAAACAATCCACAGCATCTGAAATCTCACTTAGATTTTCTAAGTGCAGGCAGCAGTTCAAAACTCCACGGAGACTGCTTAGATGAAGATGGAGTATTGGATACTATGGCCAGCGGGCTCCAGAGGCAGTTTCTACACAAAGAAGGAGGCGAAGTGTAATCTTTTCTCCCTTCAAAGCAAAGTAGGTTTGTCTCTGAGGCTTCCAGCCTCAGTGGCTATCACCCTAAAATTGAGAGCATTTTACCCATGCCTGTGTATAGCATGAAATCTTGTAGGTCTCAGCTAAGTCACTTCCTGACTGGAAGCTACATAAAGATGTGCAAGGAAACAGCACAAAATTCAAAGGTGACCTGACCAAAGAGAGAATCACTCATTCCCTCTTATATCCAAGGGTTCTGATGCTCCAGTCCTGCTCAGTTTTTCTGTGGTAACTAAAAGATTATCACCCCACTGTCTGCAATACCTAAAGCAGTAGCTTATGGACTGATTTATTAATTTCAGCCACCACCGCATGCATCTAAGGGACGAAAGAGTTGTACCAGAATTTTCCACAGCCCACAGAGCGCTGTTCATACTCATTCACTCCCTTTGGTTCATTGACATCTTGATAGAAGCACAATTACCATGTGTCACTTGAAGAGGACAGCAAGGTAGTCCCTCCAGAACGTCCTCTAGAGTGACACCTTATTTGGGTCTCAGTGTCCTTCTTGGTTTTTCAGTGTTCCAGAAACTTGCCTCTGTGCCTCCCTTTTCCTTCTGCAGGACATCCACCCACAGGTCAGCCTGGATCCTGCAGCTGAAGGGTGACCTGCACCTTGCGGCAAAACTAGCCAGGTCAACAGGAAGGTCCTTCCTGTGGCTGAGGGATCTGGGGTTGTTTAGTCTGGAGAAAAGGAGGCTGAGGGGAGACCTTATCGCTGTGTACAACTGCCTTAAAAGGAGCTTGTAGTGAGGTGGGTGTCCATCTCTTCTCCCAGGTAACAAGTGATAGGACAAGAGGAAATTGCCTCACGTTGCACCAGGGGAGGTTTAGGTTGGATACTAGGAAAAACTTCACGGAAAGGGTTGTCAAGCACTGGAACAGGCTGCCCAGGGAAGTGGCGGAGTCACCATCCCTGGAGGTGTTTAAAAGACGTGTAGATGAGGTTCTTATGGGCATAGTTGAGTGGTAGACTTGGCAGTGCTAGGTTAACAGTTGGACTCATGATCTTAAAGGTCTTTTCCAAGCAAAATGATTCTACGATTCTATGATTTCCAGCAGAAGGCAGAGAGGACTCTGGCTTTACTTTGGCAAGGTTCCTCAAAGTCAGGGACAGCTGGCGAGAGGGCCCATACCTGAGACACAGTCCTTTCAGAATATGAGAGAGGTGCAGCTACTGGCTCTGTATTCCACACATTGGGATCCATCTCTCCATAGGCACAACATGAAGTACTCATGGTTATTTTAGCCAGATGGGTTTCAGAAGACAGAAAAAAGCTCACCATTTGCAGATGTGAAACCAGTTTCTATAACTGACAATGTGCTTTGGCTATTTCTTATTATCTATTGATAATCTCCTTCAGACATCAAATTTACTGGAGGGGGACAGAGACTCCGTAGACAAAGAGTATCATTTGCAGTAACAGAGAGGCTTACCTATTAATTTGAACAGGGTAGGAGAGACTCTCTTTGCTGACCTGCACTATACAAAATAAAATTAGTCGCTAAAGCGGGATGGCTCGCTTTGCTATAAAGGTCCAAATTTTTCTTCTCCCTTGTTTGATAAATGAGTGTCATCAGAATTATGTGCTGTCCTGAAGCAATTAGTCATTATTGGATGATCAAAAGTATTTATCAAAACTTCAGGTGCAGTGCGATTGATCTTCATTTGGGTTGGAAGTGTTTCCTTGCTAGATTATGGAGAAGGAATACATCAGTGGCACAGCCATCACACAGAAAGCAGCAGGTATATCCTTGTCAGAGAGATATATGACTACCAGAAATTCAAAAAGGAGCCAAAAAATGCAGCTCAGTAGCAGAGGTGGCTACTGTCACCTGGCAAAGCTGTTGGGGTTTTGAGCAGGAGACAGAAAGAACAGTTAACCAACCCACCTACATCAAGAACACCATAGCCTACCTTAACATGTGCACAGAGGAATTTTCGTTAAAGGACTTAAACAGCTGTGGAATCCTGAAATCCTGAGTAATGTGCAATGGACTGAGACCTCCCTGGGAATGGCTCTTCAGTATTTGCAACCTTAAAAACCTACAAAGGAGCTATTCTAACATGATGTGTTTGATCCACCCTTAATCAGAAATCCTAGTTTCAAGATACACAGTCTGGGTCAAAGTACTCTAAAATGTCATTATAGCTGTTACAGGATTGTGTTCTTGAGCAATAGCTGTGTTTGAGAAGACATCTCAATGGCAGGTCTTGATCTTGTAAAGTGCCTTTAGTGGTAGTGAAAGGTTATCAGCTTTCTGAACTTATCTTCAAGGTTTTCTGGTGATCTAAATAGTTTGTGACTAGATGTAGTGCAGAAACTCTCTTTGCGTGTTAATCACTGTTTCCATATGCGAAAGAGGTTAATGTTTACTCAGGAAAGGCAGCCTTGCTCCTTGAGACACCAGCTTCCTCTTGCTATTCAATAATTCAAATACAATTAAATCCCCAGCTGAACTGGAAATACAGAACTATCAGTGGGAATTGCATTTGAGATTGTCTTCCTTCCTGGGGCGAGTGTTGCAGCAACAAAGCATCATATACCAACCCATTTTGACCATTCAATAAGCAGGCAATTTTTTCTTCTAATCAGTCTGTTTCTTTTCCTTTTTTTTTTTTTTTTAAATTTAAGCTAAAGGGAACAATTTTTGACTGTTTTTATAAAAACAGGTATAAATTCTGACTAATCTACTGAATACAGTTGAGTTACTCTGGATTAACAGCGGTATAAATAACAGTAGAACTTGGCACTGTGTTTCCAAATTAACAAGCCTAAATGTTTTTCAACTAATGAAATGGCTTGGAGATGATCAAACAGATTTTGCTTTTAATCTGTGAAAGAAAAATGTGTTTGCTTGACCTGTAAAGCAAGTTATGCCAAATTTGATCATGAAACAGTATTTATGACTAATTTTTAATGCGCTGAAAACAACTGAAGTGGGAAATGCTGATACACTAGTGTAACTATGATTGTGGAAATGGAACTAATGTAATAACTAAAACGAATGGGTGTAATGAAAGAATGAACCCACAGGGGTTGGTAATGCCTTAAAGTGGTGTGATTTTTTAACCTAATGTATACAGGGGATGAAACAAAAAAAAAAAGTCAGCAGCCACAGCATGTGGCAGGAGTCTGCTGACATTTGCAGAGCTTTGTGTTGTGCCAGCACTGTTGTAAGAAATGCCTGAGAGCAAGAACATTGCAAAGTAATGAACTCTGGAGCACAGTGAAAAAGAATTACATGTGTGTGGACATAAATGTGGTCAAGTCCAGCATATTTCTATTGAAATTGGCATAACAGATGATTTAAAAAATAGGCTCAGAACCTTTTCTTGGTGACATACTATCCTTTCCCATTCTCCGTGCTTGAAAATAGAAAAAAAAATCATTTAAGGACATTCATTTTTGACAGACAGCACATGTGATGGAGTGCTGACTTTGCGTATATCTGAAAATACAAGTAATTGTACCACAAAGTAAAACTTGATAAATGGAGAGAGAATTTACTTCCACTGAGAGTGGTGTTTTGTTCTGTTTTTAAAGTATCCTTTAAATGTTGTTAATAGATCTTCTTAAAAATAAATTATTTAAGGAGGCTTGTCTTTAAAATACTACTAGAATTATTACTATAAAACATATGAATCATTGTTCTGTAGCACAATTAATTTTCATTGCTGTGTTTGTGACCTACTTATACAGACTGCAAACGCTAATCTCACTGGATAATTAAAAGAGTGTAAATATCATTTGTCCAGTCCCCAATGACTTGTTTTAGAAATCCAGTGAGCTCTCTACATTAACTTAACTTGCAGATAAGAAATCCTCAGTTACATATAGACTTCAATTGTCATGTACCACTAATGATTCTTCATGCCTGGTTTCATATTTTACACTTAGAATAATACAAACTGTATTTAACATGCAATTAAATATTTTCACTCATAAATGAATTTCTCTGTTAACATTCTGATGCAACAGGATGTGGATACACTGTACCAAAAAGGCAAATATATTTGTCTTATATTTAGTCTTGGATAAAATATTTATAATATTTTTGTTGACGTAAAAGAGGTTTTCTTTAAAATTTACTACTGTCCTTCTAAATACAGGCGTATATTTCAGGATTCCACCAAAGAAATCAGTTTCACAATCAAGGAAATATTTGGCTAAAAGCCATCCTGATTCAATGATAAAATACATTTAGCAATTAGAGATCATACATATTAGTTGCATGTATAATAAATTACATTGGGAGTCATAACAAATGGGAAGTAGTAATATAAATAGAATGAATGTCACAGGCACAGCAAAATGATAAGAGAAGCAAAAGACAAGGAAAAAATCCATGACAGTGAATGATAACTTTATAAGGTATAGTAAGAAATCCCAGCGATGCAATAAAATTGTACCTAGCTGAAGACAGCAAACTTGTTAATAATGATGAGGAAGGAGAAAGCATTTAATTTTGGGGTGACTTCGGTTGGAAAGAAACTAGATGACATACTTGCGTAGCATGAAATGCTTTCACGTTTACTAGTAAGCTGTGAATAGTGTAACCATACTTACTTGGTAGGTCTGTGTTAAATGGATAGATAAATACATTTTCTGTCCTTAAAAATACCTTTTAAAAGTATACCAAAGAAAGATCTTGAGTCCCGATGTGTGTTGATTATTAAATCATTTAATTACGAAATAATTCAATCTTTGTTAAATATTTTATAAACAGTTCCAAAGATCAAAGGTCCATGCTAGTAGTGCTAAAATTGTGGGGAAAAACAGTAAATACCAGAAACCATTAATAACAGTTGCAGATCAAAATATAGTAAGTGAGTAGGTTTCATCCTGTCTCCACAGGGTGCCCTCAGGGTTTCTCATCTCCAGGACATCTGTTCCCAGCCACTCTACTCCCATAAATCTCCCTGTCATCCTTGGCTTTCTGTCCATCACTAGAGGTGATGTTTAGGCTCATTTGCACAGCCCTGTCATGTTCAGACCACCAGGAGGTACTGCTCCATGCCCTCCATCTGCCTCCTCTTGGTCCTTCACCCCAAGTGTCAAGCTGGCCTTGTCACTCCTTGTGACACTGCAGGACTTGGTCCCTTCCCAGTTCCATTTTTCCTCTTCCTTTCCCTTCTTTGAGGGCAATAGTGCTCCTACTGGCCAGTGCACAAGACCATATCAGTACAGTGTTGATACAATCCAGCAAAATATTATTAGAAAGCAATGAATGCTTTATTTTACTTGATTGGTGATGACGGTCACAGCATAGTTACGTGAATTACTAGTTTATTGCATGTCTGTCTTGATCCAGCTTTTACAGGCGGGTTTATTAAGAACAGGAATTTCATCTCTCTCTACAGGAAAAACTTACTCTGGCTTTCTAATAAGAACAAACAGGCAGACCCTGCAAAGACATTGACATTCTTCCACACCCTAAGCTGAAGTGAACGCTATTCACTGTAAACACTATTTGGTCACCACTTGCTGTTGTCATAGCTCTAGCAAGAGAAAAGAGGCAGATACTGAGCTGAGACAGTAACAGCCAACATGTGGAAATTACCATTAGAGACTGTTCTGAGAGAGAAAACTGCAAGCGACACAGAGAAACCTGGAAACGGGTTGCATGCAATGAGATTATTCTTCAGCTGTGACATGTGGCCTACCTAAAGTGGAAAAAAGAAAGATTCCTATTTTTGTACAATTTTCTCCTGTATTCGAAGAATTATTTTAACAATTGAAAAAGACTTCTTTACCACTTAGATGACTCAAAACTTGGTAAACAGGCTTTCTTTGAACTTCCTAATTAAATTAGTTTTAGGTAGAATGAAAGCACAATAAATTCCAGCTCTAAAGGTCATATTTGGGAAACATTATAAGCCACTTAACAACAGAAGCTTAGAAGGAGAATGCTTTCTCAGCCTTTATGACTGCCTTGCAATGCTGTAATAGCACTGGGACAGCAGTATTACTGTAATTAAATATCCTTTGCAATAGCCTGGGGAAGCGGAAACACTCTGGTCATCTAAGACGTGTAGCTGAGCAACAATCTCAGTCGAGATGTGCATAGGGGTTAACTCTTTCCCAGGCATTGTAATGTGATGCTGTCTGCTCCCACACATATAGCTCAGCCGATAAGCTTGAATTAATATAACGACTGAATTTATACATTTTATTTGTCAAAATGTTTGTATTTATGGAAGCGGGAATTCTTAAAGCTGTCTGTTATGGGATCCAGGAGATTTAGCTTCAGCCATTTGAGACTGCTCCCCTCCTCACCTTTCTGTGGTTGTGCTTTGAAGGGCAGAGAGGGTAGGATGGGACATGTGTCTGGGCCATAATAAAAACAGCAGATACCTTTCCAGTTCCAGCACCAAGGGGTGGCAGAAGCACACAGGGGCCTCCCGCTGGACACGAGTAGCTTCCTAGAAAGAACGGAGAAGTTGGCAGTGCAGGAACATCCAAAACTGTCCCAGCTGAATCCTCCAGAGCCTGTCTGTCAGGGTCTCACCACCATAGCTATTTCATGTTAGAGAAAATAGCTACTCAGCTACTGCTCTCTGTCTTATTAGCTACGGGTTCTTAAGCATGAATCTGAGAGCAATAGGTATGTATCCATGTTCAATATGAGCTTCTGTGCTCTCCAAGAATTCTTCGGTGACAAAAGGTAAGGACAAACTTTGGGAACTGCTCATTCCAGTAAGTTAAACTTTATTCTATGGCAATACACTTGGATAGTGTCACACAATCATTATAATTAAAAATACAGAAATAGCATGGTTTCTACAATGTAAAAAAAATAGCTAAGGGATAAGTTATGGGAGTAAACCAAGATACTTTTCTGTCCTTCGGGTTCACCTGGACGTCATGGCTGATTCAAGACTTGTGTACCCCCTATGCCTGACTGCATCCAGGGCAGCTTCTGTATACTTTTGTCAAACAGCCATCATTTTGGCTGAACCAAGTTTGGTTCTTAACCAAAACTGGAAAAAAACTGCATAGCTTGCACACCAAATGATGAAAGTAAAAGGTATGAGAATGCTATGTTCTCTGTAGAGAGCACACAGAAACACTTAGAAAAGAGGCTTTCATATTCCCTTGAGATATGCAAGTTCATTCTATATATATCTATCCCACAGCAGCTTGAATCTTCTAGTAATATTTGTTTCTGTGCTATCTCCCTTTTTGACCAGCACTGGAGGTTTTCACTGTTGCAAGCAGAAGTTTTTAAAACCTGAGCTTGTCAGTGAGGCTAAGAGGTTTAGCTGAGAGCTGCAACTGCCATCCTCTCTGGTTTGGGCATGGATAACATTATACAATTCATACCATCCAGTAAGTAATATTTGTACTGACCTGCTGCATAGCATTTCATGGCTTGTATTACATTCCGATTCCAAATATAAAGCACAAAGAGTGGGATTATACTAATGTAGCAAGTTTGTTTCTACATGTTCTGAAAACTAGCATTTGTGGGATTGTTTACGGCTTACTTGTGCATTTAGTGTATTGAACAGTCATATGTGATTTGAGCTGCAAATCTCAATATAGTATTTCTACATGCTATAGAAATGCAGAAAATTTCTTTGTGCCCTCCCCCCACTACATGTTCGTACTTCTTATGTCTGCCAGATGGTGTGAAGCAAATTATTCTAGCACTCAGACCATGTGAATTTTAAGCAGATGAATATAACAGTCTGCGCAGCATTTTGCCTTCTTTTATCATTGACTGTGGTGCTGGCCTGTTTGATCACACCCCAGAACAAACAAACCTCATTAGTCAGTGTTTTCCTTTTTTTCCCCTTGGTTGCTTTTCCCTTTCCATTCACTTTTGGATAATTTCTTTGGGAAGCCTTGTTTTCAGAGGGACATAGATATTTCAGTCTGTTTGGTGTTTTTATTTAAAAGTGAATTTAGCTTTAAGAAAAAGTGTCATCTTGATAAAACTGAGAAATAGCACAGTTCACTTATAAATGAAACTTGGCCTGGATATCTATGAAGTAAGTTATCCACTAGTAATCCACAGCAATTTACGTCTCTATAGTTGAAAGGGTAATGTGATTTAAAATCCATGTACCTTACATTATTAGGACTCCTACTGAAACTGTCATTGAAGATTCTGAATTATGCAATTTGAATATAGCTACTTCACCTCAAATGTCAGCGACATCAGCCAAGCAATAATTTGATGTTGCTTAATTCACTCTGCCATGACTGAACTGGCCTTGAAGCACTCCTGACTTGTTTTACTTTCAGTTCACAGAGTCGTAAAAATATTGGTCAGAAGGAACGTTTGGAGATCATCTGGTCTAACCTCCTATGTCACTTGGGACTAGATCAGGTGACTAGTGCTAGATCAGGTCAGCCATGGCTTTATTTGTGTGAGTCTTGGAAAGCCCCAGTGATGGAGATTTCACTGTCTCCCTGGGGAAACAACGGTATGAACCTCCTCCAGTGCTGCACTGTCCTCCTATCGAGTCCAAACCTCCCTAACTGAAATTTGTGCCCATTGCCCCTTGTCACATTATCTGTTTCTGTGGAGAAGAGCTTTGACCTGTCACCTTTGTGATGCCCCTTCAAGCACTGTAGCCTGCTAACAGATTGCTGCTTATCTCTTTGTCAGACTGAACAAGCCCAGCTCCCTCATCGCTCACTGATGGCCAATGACCAACCACTCCTCCTTGATGCCCTAACTGTTTTGGTGGCCGTCAGATGGACCCTCTCCAGTTTCTCCACATCCCCTTCAAAATAGGACACAGACTTCAGATAATGCACTGGCCAGTGCACCTCAACGACAGACCCTCTGCACAGGCTGGCTTAAGAAAACAGGTGCTTTTTAAACACTGTTGGCTGCTGAGTTCTTGGAGTAGTTTTCGTGTATTAGGACTTGGAACTCTAAAGACCTATGGTTCTTAGACAACTATTGTGGAATACACAACTTCTGGTACAGTCTTGGCTTTGCTTCTTGGCTGTCCTGGGGCTGCTTACAGGTTTCAGGACAATCATTCGTGTAGGAAGTTTATCTGGTATCATGAAGACATCGTCTCTACTCCTTCTCCAGACTACAGAGAGAAGGTAAGAAAGTCAATTTGCAGGTCAAGGCACCATCACTTGAGCACATTTCAAATAAATATTGAGCAAAAATATAGTCTTTTGCTCTGTTGTTTTTGCTAATAAGCCCTTCCATAGAATCATAGAATGTCCTGAGTTGGAAGGGACCTACAAGGATTGAGTCCAACTCCTGTCCTTATGTATGACAACCCCAAAATTCACACCATTAATGTCCCTTTGATGAGAATAGGAAAGAGCTGGAGGTTTGAGGAATTTGGGGGGGGAGGGTGGGTTGTAAGGCTAGTTTCAAGAGCTAAATTTAATCATGTGGCAAGTTTTTGCCAGATTATAATATGTACATATTTCTGTCAGTGAAGAACTACACAGAGATAGAGATTCCACGCTGGGAGGGAGTCTTAATGTTGAAGGTACAAGAACATTGTAATAAGTGATAAAGAAACCCTTACTTATCTCCTCTTCAAAATCAGAAGCCATTGTTAATATTCCAGCACAGACCTGGTTTATGGAGCTGCTGGCAATAGCAGCAGATCTATTTGAATCAAAATGAAAGCTGATGGAAGAAATAAAGAGTACAGTGAAGCAGCCCTGTGCTGATGACCGTGTATGGTACACATCACATCGAGAAGCAGGCAGGAAGGAAGAGGCAGTGAGACAAGTACCAGTGCAGACTGGGATGTACTGCATCACAGGTGTCTTGAAAGAAGAAAACCAATGAAACTCAGAAAGCTGCATTCACTGAACAGCAAGGTCAGAGTTAGGCTAATGCTTAGTTCTGATCTTGACTCAGTGTAGGATAATTAGATTTATGTGGTATTTATCATTAGGAATTTTTCCCTTCCCTTCCCTCCTCTCCCCTCTCTTTCCTTCCCTTCTTCTTTTCTTTTTTTTTTTTTTCTTTCTTCTTATTTTTGCCCGCTTCAGTGACAAAGTCACAGTTGCATTTTACATAGCATCTGGGCTCATCTCCTGGGAGATCTGTGACATTGTAGCTAGAACATATGGCCACTTTGCGCTTTCCCTGACTAAAGTTTCACCTGCAGCCTTCTTTCTTAATATGTTCTATATTCTTCCTTTTCCTCCAATGAAATATTAGCTCTGCTCCTCTCTCCTTTCTGGTTTAGAGTTGATTTCTCAACATCGGTAACTTGAAAATTATTTTTAATTGAAAGTAAATGTTGGTGTGTGGGAGTACATACCCAGCCTATGCAAGCCTGTGCCTGTGTGCAGCACAGAGGAAGAAAGCTGAGGACAGGCGGGGCTGCATAGCCATAGGCTGTGTGTATTTTAGAACATTAGGATAAGGGGGAACAATGGGTAAGAAATATGTCTGAGGTTTGCAATTTCATACCAACACATAAGCTTGCACATTAAACGTCTGATGGGGGCTTTAAGCCAAAAGACGGTGATACTCTTCCTTACATGATTTGTCTTCCACTCTTACTTCCTGTGACTCTTCCATCTTCACTTTAAAATTTTATTCCTTTAGAAAGTCTGAGAAGAGGCTCTGTTAGGAAGGCTGAGTTTTTCTTAATCTTTCTTCTGTTTCTCTTTCTTTTGTAACTGTCAGCTCTTACGTTCTTCTATCCTTTTAACACTACTTTTTTTCCCTTGGCTTTCTCATCTTTTATAGCCCCTGCTCTTTTTCTTTCCCCCCAGGGGAACACAAGTTTGGAACAGAGATAAACCTAGAGAAGTAGTATTCCTCCAGGGACCATCCAGATGATAGGCATGGGCAGAACTGGGTGATTCTGTCACTGCAAGAGTGCATAGGACAATCTATATCTCAAAAACTTAATGCTGAAATAAATTAGCATTTTTCATAGTAACCCTATGAAGCAGCACAATTTTCAGGTCAAGTCAGCAGATGTTTTTTGAAAGCACTGACACCAATCTCAATCTTAACTGTTGTGGAGTTAGTATAGAAAAGTGGCTTGTTGTTAAGATATGACAAAGCAGATTATGAACATGTCTCCTAGCTATTTCTTAGTATTAACTACTGAGAACATTTTAATTCAGTAGTATTAATCACCATGGCATTAGCCAGGGGTGGTATTTACTCTCAACCAGAGTAGAGATGGAAGATGCTGTGGTTACAAATAAAGCTACCATAGACCACCTGCAGAATTGGTACTGGTTATTGTTCTGTGGTATTCTTAAAGCATAAAGCAGTAAAACTTCCCCTTGATCCATCCTGGGGATTACAAGACATTATTACCTTCAGCTTCCTAGCAATGTCCCTCTTCTGGACTGTTAATAATTTCCTGCTACCCTAATCTTTCAAGAAAGCGATTTATGTAAGTGCTCCCTAACTCATTTCTGTCCAAATGAGAAAGGTTAACTTAAAACAGCCCAAAAATCAGTTCTTTGTTAGTGCAACTTATTTGACAAAAGTAGATCAGAAAGCTTATAAAAACTACACCTATGGGAGAATGTTAAAGGATGTGTAGGAGGGATATTAGAGTTTTCTGTTGTATGAATATCTACCAATAGACAGGCAACAAAGCTGTTCAAGTCTTGTTCTCGTTATTTTAGATTTATTTTAAAGTGTCCAAAAAGATACGCTGTTAAAAAGATGAGCATGTAAGAGTCTCATTTGATTTAACATTCTCTACAAGGTCCACAGTGTTTCAGCTATGTCTTGGAGGACTTGAAATGTTTTTTCCTACTTAACTGTTCCTGCAGACTGACATGCTTCAGTGCAGGATACTGCATGCTTTTCATAGAATATGAATGCTTTTCAGAGAATATTTGTGCTGAAGATTCAGTCCTTACCCCATCACATTCCCACACAAGGTGCTAAGCAGCACTTCCTTCTTTTAAGGGAAAGAAAATTCTCTAGGATTCTCCACTATAAATCTGGTCCAAGATATTAATTAATTCCTGCTGGAATCTGTGGAAAAATAAAGCTGATGTCAAATATCTGAATATTTCTGCAGAAAAATGCTGAATAAGTGTTTTTCTAAGAACAGCTAATATTATTCATGTAAATGTATCCAAATCAACCAGGATATCACTTTAATGTAGGATTAGTCACCTGGTATGGAAAAATGCTTATTAAAAAATGGCCTTTACCAGAAAATACACAATTATTCGGTCCTGATCCTCCAATTATACATTCAAGTACTGAATTTAGTTGACTATGAGCAGTGTCAGGCTGTTATGTCATGGATTTTTACAGGCAGTATAGCAGCTGACACAGTGTCCTGTCTCCGGTTGCTTGTCTGTGTCCGCACGCTACTTGGTCTGTTGTCCTTGACAGGAAACCAAACAGGCTAAGAAACTGCTTTATGTTGTTGTTGCTAGGCTATTTTTTTTAGCCGTATCAGTTTCACAGCCTGATGCAGTGCATGACTACCCAACCAACCATGCCATAGGGAGGGAGAGGTACTGCAGGGGGACTGACTAGGACTGGGAAGGTCAGGGACTGCTTAGGTAGTGCTGCAGCACAATCTTGAAAAACTTCATCTACTCCCATGGAACTATGTGCTGCACCTTAAACATAACATAACATAACATAACATAACATAACATAACATAACATAACATAAGACTGGGCTGTGTGTTACATATTTCACGTGTCATTGCGTAGACAAGAGATACTTCAAAAAAATGTTAAAACTGCAGAAGAAAGCACTTCTTTACCTGTGATAACGTTAACTCTGCCTCCCTTCTTATTACAGTACTACTACGGTAATAGCACAATACCTCTATAATAGTAGTATTACACATTCACGTAGTACATGAAAATATTATACACAATGCTATACAGCACTATACACAATATAGTAGTATTACACATTCATAGAAGACAAAAAGAAGTCTGAACCAGCATTGCTTTATTTGGACTGTGTAACACCCAACAAGCATGGATGAGTCCCAGCCATTGTCTTTTCTGGAGGCACCTCCCACAACAAGATGTTCACTGACATGATGCAAGATGGGGCCCAAGCGAATGAAACCTGAAAACAAGCTGCTGCCTTCACAGCAAGTTATCTGCTTTACAGTCCAGGTCCAAAGAGTCTGAACAAGACTATGGCAATAGCACGCTCCTCACCATCCTCTTTCCCAGCAACATCTACACAATAAATCCAGCCTGCGCACGTATAGCTGAACTGTGCTGTGTGCCTAGGGCAGGCGCGCTTACAAGACAAGAAAGCGGCTACACATATGGCTCACCTTTGCAAAGGCAGAACTGTGTAGAAGACAAGGTCACCACTACTCTAAATACAAAAATGAGCCTAAGGGCACATGAGACAGTTCTTTACATTAACCTAGATATGGCTATTATAATTTTTAAAAATGCTGTAACCGTAGTGTTCTCCTTTTTATCAGCCGAGAGACAAGTTGCTCTATCTCTAAAAGAAGGTCACTTACCAGCATATTGTATCAGTTCTTTTGTTTTTACAAGATGGAACAGCTCTAGCAGCACCCTCTCTTTTCCCTTTGGGAACAGTCTTGCTCATTAGAGAGAAGGATATCATTACAGGGTATGCAATGTAATACAATAGTGAATTAATCCCCACTCCCCACAAAAAAAACCCCACCAAAATTCCTTTAAGAGTCTTATACTGTTTTTCAGATTGCATTAAGGTCGTTACTCCCAGCTGTGAGCTGGGGGTAGAAGGACACACACTAAAAAATAACCTCTCTTCTACAAGGCTGGGGGTTTATGGTAAAAAGTTGTCAGGAGGGAGGTTATGCAGCTGCAGAAGTTTAAATCCACTTTCAGTGTTTTCATTGGCTGCTGAAGACTTTCCTGCAAGTGGTCTTTTAACACAGTTGGGAGAAAAAAGTTTTGATCATATGGAGAAAGAATAATGAAGACCATTTGTCAAAAAATTGGGCCCAGATGGGCAGGGTATGAATGTTAATGTTTATGGTTTGTTATAAACTATTTCTAGGATATGATGGATTTTTGGTCAGTATAATTTTCTACTGCTATTATTTTGTTAAGTAGTCTGGAACATATTATGAAGATAAGGATTAGTATTTGCCGCTTTAGACATTAGTAGCCCGTGACGCAGAGGTTATTAGATCACCTATTCACTGCTTGCTAGTTTTTTTGTAATCTTAGCTTGTTGAAACTGTGCATGCTCTATATAGATAGCAGAAACTAAGCAAATAAATACTTAATACTAATACTTAAGCAGATACTCAGAGTAAAGAAGTACCACTGGCAGATCCAGCATGCCTAATCTTAGGTATGAATATGAATGGTTTACAGATTGTATTAAAGAGAGGACTAAAAAAATCTTAAGGAGCTAATGCAATAGTGAATAAGAGGTGACTGTACTCAGTACAAAAGGAATGAAAAATATATATCAGCGTAGTACATTTTTCCTCCTGCTCGTGTGAAAAATTTGCAAAGAAAATGCAGGAAAGAATCAGACCTTTGCAAAAGAATTGCCAACTAAGAAACTTGTATTTCCTCCAACATTCTAGCACAAGATCAAACAACAAGCTTCATATTGTGTTTTTCTCTGACTTCAAACAGTTGCCCATGAAGTAGTTACTATTCCCTAAAACCACATTATATTTAGGGAGCTTCTCCCAAGATTTCAGACTTGGCCTAGAAAGCAGTCAGATTGTAAGGAGCTCAAAAGATAAACTGCCTTCACATACAATATGTTAGCTTGTAGTTTCAGACATTTCCGAATATGGAAGGTACTAAAACAATGTCACTTTAACCACAAAGATCAAGAAGTTACCAGAACAATGTGTAAATTCAGTGTATAATAACTGTAAATTAGATGTATAACCTAAATTGCTCAGGGGTGATATTTTGTATTTACACTGCCTCTTCAACTTCTGTTCAAAGTACATGATGAATACTGGGTCTTGCAAGGTTTCCCAGAGTACTACAGGTGACCATAGGCCTCAGCAGGTGCCCAAGGGCCTTAGAACAGCAGCTGGGTGTCTACAACAATGTATTTCCTTCTAGACCATGGAGTTTGTTTCAAAACGTGATTTGTGACTCTGGTTAATGTTCTAGTAGATAGAACTGCAATCACTCTCTTCTCTTTCTCTCACTCTCTTGTTTTTTTTCTTTCTTCTTTATGAAACTTTACCCAAACTATTCAGATCTTACTGACCTGCAGACTCAGTTCCGATGGTGCATTGTCTATGGGATAATGTTTAATAACCATCCACAAGATTCAGACAGTGCCTGTACAGCTGATCATGCTTGCTCAAGCCATGCTGGCTTCCTCCAGCGTACTTCCCAGAGCAATTCTAAGCATTGACTTACATATATTTGAATTGTTGCAAAGGTTAGAGTCTGTAATTACAGAAAAGCTGCTTCTTTTCTTCACTGCAGAAATTGAGATCAGCTCATGTGTTCATCTTCATATTTTTAAATTTGAAAATGTAGAAGTCTGATATTTTTAAACATCCTCTGATTGCGGGTTCTTGTCTCGAGTATTCTTTCCGTGATGATGTGACAGAACATGAGGATAAGTTCCACTTATTTATATGGACTTGGTGGGGGAGGACAAAATGACAGCTTCTCTATGATGAGCATTTGTATTTAAGGCTCCTGCCTTCAATACCCTTTGAAGGGTATTACCCATTGTGGCCGGTGCACCCACCCCAATAAAGACCCGGGCTTTCAACATGGCAGCCACTGGCTTTTTCACGCCCTTCGTCTTCTACCGTGGCTATCATCATGGACACACTTCGGCTGGGCACTGACCAGCTCGTACCTACTGTGGTGCAGAGACTCTGGTCACACACGCCCCTCAGATAGAGGTGCAGGAGAGGTGAGACCCTGGGCAACAGATGGGGTCCTCAGTCAATGGGGCACCTCAGCCCAGAGAAGCTTCTGGACCATGACCATACATGACCACAGCTTGGATCCCACCAGTTACAAAGAAGGCCCTGCCAGAGACCCAACCGTCCCCTTGGGTTGGGATGTTCCTAAGGGACTGAGACCCCCACCTTCCTCTTGGTGAGTGACAGTTTCTCCTGGATACATCCCTGAGCGAGCCCTGGTGCTGTGGGTGGGCGACCACGTCCTCCGGGTGCCCCGGAGAGAGTTTTCCCCTTTCGTGTGTGTGCTTTGGATCATCATTCTTCTGTGATAACCTGCAGTAGTAACACACCAACTGGTACACTGAACCTGTAGTGCTAGGTGTTATCAAACTGCTGATTGTTTTGGATTACCCGTTTACTTATCGGTTTCTGTCACTTAGTTTTGGCTTCATCAGGAAATCAACTTTGTTTGAGCTTATCACTCATTTGGGTTAGTTTTGGTGCACCTCCATTGACACTCATTTATATATATTATTTTAAAACAGTGATTGCAATGATAACTATTAGAAATAGTTCCAGAATTAGTTTGCACAAAATTGTTTAACATCATGTTTTGTAGATATATAAAAAATAGGGGCTGGAGTTGTTTTTTAAAAGCAAAGATATATCCTGGCAGCGTAAGTGTGGCCATAGCATTGGGAGCATATAGACTGTAGCTTCGGGTCTACTGCAAGCCAGCCAGCCATAAAAGAAACACGTACTATAGAGGTTTTAGGGCTCTAACACACAAGCCTTTAGCAGATTTAACCTCACCTACCTGTCTGTCTTACAGCTCTGCTCGTTATTATGGCTTCCATTGCAGCAGTGGCTTGTGGTTGCACTTCAACATCGCCTGTTTTAGCTTAAGTGGGTGAAGGTGTGTTTCAACTAAGAAGCTAGACTAGACAGATCTCATTTTTCTGCCCTTTACAGACTGGATAATCTCTAGCAAAAGGGTGAAGCAATTTGCTACAGGCGATAACATCCTAAACTGTGACACTAGACTTACTCTGTCAGAAACCTCACTGGAGTGAGGGTAAGTCTTTGAATTATGGCTTGTCTGAGACCCATATTTATTCTTTTGGGGAAAAGGCCCTACACAATCAAAAAAAAAAAAATTGAGATGTTATTCCCCTAAGCCATTGTTTCAGTTCTAAAAGTTAATGCTTCTTTCAACCTGAATGGCACACTGTTATTCCCATACCAACAGCAAAGAAATATTCACTGGAAATTGGCTAAGAGGACTTTGATACTAGTGAGTATATTTTTTGAAACGAGGGTAAGAAATCAAGAGTAGAAGAGTAGATAGTCAAATGGAAACTCATATAAACGTCTCCTGTTTTAGTAATCTAGATTTTCATTTTTATAGATGGATATACAAGACTGGGGGCGGGGGGTGGCGGGGGGCGGAATATAAAAATCTCTTGTTTAAAAATGCCTTTGAAAATGCAGAAAATGTGCTTAAATATGCCCTATTTTACCCATTCCTTTCATCCTTTAGGTTTTTGACATAATGCTTATCAGTTTGTCATTATGTCAATTTGTGCTTACCAATCTTTTTTCCTCTTGTCTCATGTTATATTTAGGCTGTGATCCTGTGAACACTTACCTACATGCTTAGTTTTGCTACTCTTAGTAATCCCTTTGAAGTTAAAAGGATTATTTGCATTAGTAAAATAAGGCATGTGTATGCTTGCAGGATGAAGGCCTTACATTGTAAACTCTTTGGGAAGGGACCAGATGGTTTATTATGCAGTTGTATGGTTCAAAGCATGGTGGGGTGGAGGATGAGTTCAGGAGTCTGCAAAGTGTTGTTACCAGAGTGAACTAGTATGTGGGACATCAGTCTGGGGCACAGCACTCAAGCAGCTGCTCACCCCAACTGACACACAACCTTCTTCCTTTCTTTTTTGCATTCGCTGCAGAGGTATAGCCTAAGATCTCAGACCTGCTCAGATACCTGCTCCTTTTTTCTTACTTCCCAAAGCAGAAACTTCCCTGGTGTTGGCCATGTGGTAATCTGGAGCAAATCCATAAATAGCTTTATGCTGCTGCATGCAGGGAGAAGCAACCAAGATCTGGAATGTGTAGCTGCAGAGCTCTCCTGGCTCCCGTTGTTGGACAGTTGCTGCCTTCTGAGAACTGCACAGCAGCAGTACTACTGCGTGTAATGCTTTTGTCTTCTTTTCCCGCTTTCCAGGGAGACCTGGCCATATGATTTTTTCCTCCCTTCTCTGAAAAGCTAAATGTGTGCTATTCAGTCTGTTTCAATGATCATTCACTTTTGTTTAAGACAGCCATAATTCATAATCCACTTGCAGAGATGTGTAGAAAGTCTTCCCTTAGCTGTGTTCTGAGAATGCAGCTTTGTGTACACTACCATAGCATCAGAAAAAATAAGCTTGGTATTTGAGAGACACCCCGTAACACTTATGCTCTGGTAACTTCTGACATATATATTTGAGTGTTTTTTTATAATATAACTTGAAAAATTACTTCCAGATTCACATGGAAAGCTCAAAATCCAGTTTTCCAGGAATATTTATTTCAGTTGATAACTCTAAGCAGACAGATGTTCTTTTTATTACACTAGTGTTTAGAACTCTACAGTGGAGCTATGGGTACCACTTTGTTATATTATCTAAAATCAGGGACAGGAATGCTCTTCTACTAAAGAACATACTCTAAGGACTTGTCTGTATTAAATATTTTAGTAGTTATACTGATGTAATCCCAGAAAATCTTTGGAACATGAAGCTATGGACAAACACCCACTAGCTGAGCTGGCTGTACTTGTGGAACAGGTCACTACATGATCTTTCCTGACCACTTTTGTGTTTGTTAGCTGAGCCGTTTACGTGAATGCTCCCTTGCTCTCACAGTCAGATGGAGTTAACAAAAATTTATTATTTAGAACATCTGAACTAACCCAGTTCCTTTGACTAAAGTGTTTAGGGAGTGAGTGCTCAGGCAAGTAGCTGAGCAAAGGTTGTGGTAATCTCTGGCAGAAGGGCTGTGAAGAGTGATGGGGAGCAAGCCTTGCAAACTGCATGTTTTGCAACAAATGTACCTAGATGAAGAGAAATACTGATAACGATGGTGGTTCTTTTAATTTCTATCTTAAAACTACTTGTCTATGGTATGAACTTACATCACCACAGTGGTGCTGAATGAGCATGAAATAGACTGGGAATAGAGAGGAGAAGAATAGCAAGCAGAGTCTCCAATGGTCGATGTTCTCCAAACAGCTGTCAGAAGTACCAAGAACAGTGTCTCTTGACTTTCCAGAGGCTCTTGGAGACTGGCTGTTATGAGCTGTGCTGAACCATCAAGTGGCTGCGCTGGGAGGTGAGGCAGCTGCTGAGAGACAGTGCTGGGAGGGAGCAGGAAAGGCTGAAGGAAATTGTGTGAGAGCAGGGGCTGGTCAGTCCAGCGCTAAGTGTGTTTCTGACCCGAAGACATGGTCATTAGAGGCATCTCACTGCCCGACTTCATCTTCTCCTGCCCAGGCTCATTGGTGCCTTCTGTTAGAGGACATGTTCTGTTTGTGTGGACGGTTACCCCAGTTCTTAAAAGCTGCTGGGGGAGGTAGGAGATGGAGAACACAGCTCAGGGACAAAAGAAACAGCTCCGAGGACCAACTCTTTTGGACCAGGCTCAAGCCTGCAGACTTCTGCTGGTCGTGTTGCTGGTTGGAAGTGTGGAAAGTAACCACAGCTGTAACTGCTCACGCAAAACGCAACTGTAGTGAGGAAACAGGGCTTGACTGCATCTGGAATATTGTGTCCAGTTCTGGGCCCCTCAGTTCAAGAAGGACAGGGAACTGCTGGAGAGAGTCCAGCGCAGGGCCACGAAGATGATGAAGGGAGTGGAGCATCTCCCTTATGAGGAAAGGCTGAGGGAGCTGGGTCTCTTTAGCTTGGAGAAGAGGAGACTGAGGGGTGACCTCATTAGTGTTTATAAATATGCAAAGGGTGAGTGTCACGAGGATGGAGCCAGGCTCTTCTCGGTGACAACCAATGATAGGACAAGAGGCAATGGGTGCAAACTGGAACAGAGGAGGTTCCATTTAAATTTGAGAAGAAACTTCTTCTCAGTGAGGGTGACAGACACTGGAACAGGCTGCCCAGGGAGGTTGTGGAGTCTCCTTCTCTGGAGACATTCAAAACCCGCCTGGACGCCTTCCTGTGTAGCCTCATCTGGGTGTTCCTGCTCCGGCAGCGGGATTAGACTGGATGATCTTTCGAGGTCCCTTCCAATCCCTGACATTCTGTGATTCTGTGAATTTACGTGTTTTGTTCCACTTAGGGAATTGTGTTACTAAATGCCATTGTAGCTGTGTCCACACTTGGAAGACTTTGGAGTAGTAGAACTTCACAGGTCTAGTGCAGTTTGTGTTACGAACACGGGCTTCCCGCGCGCTCGTGATTTTACATACAGGAGACAAACTACAAGTGGAAAAAACTGGTGTGTTTCTGGGTCTTTGAAAGACAGTTAAATTTTTTCTATGTGAAATAGGCTGCCATGAATGCCCACTGTTGACATCTGAGTAGTTAGAGCCTGTATGTGCTTTTACAGCACACAGCTTTGATGTCCCTGGTTTTCTAATATTTCTGCTGGTACAGATGACCTGTGAGACCGCCTTTCCCCGCACGCAAGGCAGACGTGCCCAGGGAGGTCTGTGCCGGCCCAGCCCAGGGGTTTGCCAAGACAGTTGTCCCGGTTTAAACCCCCCCTGTGTAACCTCTCGTTCCCGCGCACGCGTGCCCGGGCGAACAGGAACGGCAGCAGGAAGGTGCTTTTCGTGTCGGGCACCACCGGTGGCGGCCCGGCCAGGGCAGGGCTCGGTTCAGCTCGGCTCGGCTCGGCCCGTCCCCGCCCCCCCCGTGGCGGACCCCGCGCGGCCGTTGGGCGCGCGCGGGGAGCGGCCTTTCGCGGGCGGGCCCGCCCGCGCGCCCGAGCGCGCCCCGCCCTCTTTCTCCCCCGCTCCCCCTCCCCCTCGCAACCTCGCCGCGCGCGCGCCAGCGCCTCGCGCAGCCCCGGCGCTTCCTTCCGGCCGCCATTTTAGTGTGTGTGCCTGGCCTTGCGGCGCCGCTGCCGCAGCTCGAGGAGCGGAGCGCAGCGCGCGGCCCGCCGCACCCAGGCCCGGCCCGCACACAGACCGCCCGCCCGCCCGCATCGAGCGGCCGCCCGCCCCGCCGGCCGCCGCCATGTCCAAGCGCCACCGTCTAGACCTGGGGGACGATTACAGCTCCAGCAAGAAACGCAGCACCGACGGGTAAGGCGCGGCGCGGCCCGGCAGCGCTGCCCGCGGCGGGTGGGGGGTCGCGGCGGCCCCCGCGCCATCCGCTGCCCATCCCCGGCTCCGGCCGCTCCGCGCGGGGCCGGCGCTCCCCGGGGCGCGGGGCGGCCGCCGCGCGGGGGCAAGGAGAGGGTTGCAGCGGCCGAAGCCGCGCGGTGAAGCCCCAGCGGCGGCTCCGCGGCCCGGCAGGCCCGGCAGGGCAGCCCCGCGGCTCCTGCAGCGCTAGGCCGCGGCCCAGGACCGGCCCTTCGGGGGGGCCCGGGCCCCTCGATGGGGGCGGAGGCGGTGGATGGCGGGAGCGGGCGGGGAAAGCTTTGCGCGGCGGTGTCGGGAGGGGGGAGGGAGCCGCCGGCCTCGCCGCTTGGGCGGGCTGGGCTGGGCTCCCGGCGCGGCGGAGCCGGGGGCGGTGCGCTGCTCGGCCCGCTCCCCCCGCCCCGCTTTGTCTGCCGTGCCTTTCGTTCTTTATCTCTTTTTCTTTTTACTCTCCCTCCCCGCCCCCCCCCCCCTTTTTTTTTTTTTTTTTTAATCCCCTCTCTGACTTGAGAGGTCTGGCAATGTGATCCTAGAGGTCAGCATGAGGTTCGTTCCACCCGTATAATTAGTGACTAGTCTGGTAGAAACGCTGTTCCTCAGTTAATATCTTTCACTCGCTAACTGGAAGCATATGCCCGACTTTAAGTAAAAATCGATAGTGGGATGGGTTTTGGGGTAGGGATCGGGGGAGGGATGATATTTGTTCGTAGTCTTGCAGAGGTTAAAGTTTTAGGGCTTTACTGCACAAGCTTTAGCAGATTGTTATCCAGGTTAATGAAATTGCAGGAATATAGGCGATACAATGATGCTGTCCTTTTATACACAGCTGTTTTGGAGCCTTCTCTGCATAATCTCTTTATCTGCTAATTGGGTGGGGGAGTCTGTTTCAAGGAAATTTCTGAAGTCTAAAGAAAACACAAATACTATGTTTATCTTAGTCTGCCCTTCTTCATGCAGCATAAAAGACTTCCGTGTATTAATCAGTATTTAAAGTCCAACAACATCATTTTGGTCTAGAGTGTTTATCTAAGAAAAATGTTTAATCTTGGTCTGGAAGCTTGCAGCGACTAAGAGTTTGCTGTAGAAGTTAGTATTCACTGATAAACAGTCTTTGCAAAACTTGCCTTTTTTTTTTTTAAAGGTGGGCTTATATAGCTCAGTTTTTAGCCCCTAGAGTTTGATGCATTTTTCTCTGCTACAAACAAAAGTGAATGATTATTATTGAACATTTATTTCCTGTATGTAGCATCACCATAATGTTGTTTTTTTTAAATCAATGCGTTGAACTTTTGATCTCCTTTAAGATGTTTTAGCATTGTTTGCCAGAAGTTAAAATAGCTCTTCTCTGTATACAGAAGAGTTGTACATATGTAGCTTTTTTATGTAGGTATTTCTGTAAAGTTTTCAAATGGTTATGCCAAAACTGGGCATTATTTAAATGTGGTATAACCATTATGGTTGGTTGCAAAGATAATCACAGGTCAGTATTTCCTTGTTTGTATGTTGGTGGGTTTTGTTGTTTTGGTATGACTTTATTATTTGGCATCGTTTTTACTGATAACCTACTGTCATCTTGAGCTCTTAGTCTTACCATTTGGTATATACTGTTGTAAGTTCCCAGGTAAAATTTTTTAACCAGAAGCCTTTGACATTTATGGCACATAAGAACTATACAAGTGCTGGTCTTATGCCCCTTTGTCTTGTTGTCCTCTGCCAATAAAAACATTGAACAGTATAGGATGGAGAACAAGTCACTATAAGCATAATTGTTGAGTGTGATTATTTCTACCATTACTTGAAATCTTAATTCATGTAGCACAAGCTGTGCTAATGTTACATTGTCTTGATTTATTTTAGTTTGGTTTTACAGTTTATGGAAGGCGTTAAGGAAGATGCACGGAGATTCTTGTTAATCACGTGGATGTACATGTCTTCCCCTGTACCAAGAGTGGCTTTATGCAATTTAGTTGGTTTGGGAGCTGGATTAAGCTGAATTAGCTCCATGAATGGTTACTATTTCACATGCAGAATAGTAGTTTATCTTGCATTCAGATGGAACCAGCTGATTAAATATGGAAGTCGTATCAGGTTACCCCGTGGTTTGTTTGGTTTTTTTTAGTTCCTTTTGAATTGAGGCCTATATTGGTATGTGTTGCTCTACGTGGCGATGATGCCAGGCCAACAGGCTTAAAATTGTTGGTGTAACCTTAAGCATTGACATGACATCTGTTTTCTTCCAGTCTTGAAGTATCATCCATAAAGTAAGAAGACTTTTTTTGAAAAACGGGAGTTCTGTGGGAGATTTTTGGTTGCAGTGTTTGTGCGAATTGCATACACACTATTTAAAATATGTTAATTTTTTTCCAAGCGTACTTCAGTTGTTACTGTATAACATCACAGTTTGTAGGATGTATCACTCAGACTAATCATGCTTTGTTTTTTTTATGTATAGAACAGAAATACTCCTTTAGCTGCAATGGCTTTTTTGCATCAACTATTGCCATGTCTAGTAATGAGAAAAAACACTGATATTCTGTTAGATGTGCTTAGACTTTCACTGCAATGATCAGTGGTTTTACTTTCGTGCCCTTTGTTTCTCTTTTCCTTTTTATGTGCTTTTCATCCTCTGATTTAGTGACTGCTACGGCATTTCTTTTATATCCACGTGTGCATGTTGTTATATATGTATGGACATAAGGAAGTGAAGGCAGATAGCAGACCAGAATACTTCACTTGAAAAACAAAGCTAAAAAACCCAACCCCCTCTGATTATGGAGGCTGCCAGGGAATTCAAATGTGATTTAATTAAAATTCTTTTATTGTTTATTTCTGGGTTTGAGATCGATCTCTGCAATAATGAAAAGTAACTTAAATGTGACAGTTCATAAATGAAGAACTACCAGGTTGCATTTTTAGACAGTTTAGTAAATTCATATGGCAGCATAATTGTTATTCCTCTTTTCTTGTTGACCAAAGGAGTCTGGATGTGTCTGCTAAGGTTGAGTTATAATGGGAGACCGGGAAACACTTTGTGGGGAGGGGGAGGGAGGTCCTGCTATAAAATGGTAAGTATTAAAGAGTATGTTTGAGGGCATATGTTGTATTTTTTTTGATGCTGAGATCTGGTTGCCCCACATTTCCTTTTTTTTAAAACAAGAAACACAACTCTCTTGATTAACCTCTAAGTAGTTTTTTACTTCTGAAATGTAAATAGAACTTGATAGGTTTGTTTTCTTATTTGTATGATTAAACAGCTGTAAGAGTTCAATGAAGAAACTGAGAAATGGGGGATTAACAAGACTTTCCATTCTGGATTGTATTTTTAGTCCATTTAATCCACTGTCTTGTTCTTGATGTGGTATTTTTATCTATGTTTTAAGCCCACACAAATTGCTACCAACATGGAAGAAGACAGTGCTGCCCTCTCCCTTGTGCTGCATTTGGCAGACAGATCAGAGAACTGATCTGAGTTAGTTCTAACCTTGGTGAAGGGGGTCTAGGGAGGGCTTGTGCCTCACAGGCTGTTGAAATGCTTATACTAACAGACAGGAAGGGTTGGCAGCAGCGTGGGAGTTCTGGTTTGTGTGAGGCTGAAGCATACCTAAAGATACGCTCCATCTGTGATGTAGAACCTTAGAATCATAGAATGTCCTGAGTTGGAAGGGACCCACAAGGATCATTGAGTCCAACTCCTGTCCCTGCATATGACAACCCCAAAATTCACGCCATGTGTCTGAGGGCGTTGTCCAGTCGCTTCTTGAACAGTGTCAGACTTGGGGCTGTGACACTTCCCTGGGGAGCCTGTTCCAGTGCTCCACCAGCCTTTGGGTGAAGAACCTTTTCCTAATGTCCAACCTAAACCTCCCCTGGCACATCTTCCTGCTTTTCCCTTGGTTTCTGTCATGGGTCGCTAAAGAGAAGAGTTTAGTGCCTGTCCCTCCTCCTCCCCTTGTGAGGAAGCTGTAAACTGCGATGAGGTCTCCTCTTAGTCTCCTTTTCTTCAGGCTGAACAAACCAAGTGACTTTAGCCGTTCCTCTTACGGTTTCTCCTCCAGACCCTTCACCAACTTTGTGGCCCTCTTCTGGACACTCCAGTAGCTTTTCTCCTGTGGCGCCCAGAACTGCACACAGTGCTCCAGGTGAGGCCGCACCAGTGCAGAGCAGAGTGGGACAGTCACCTCCCTTGCCCGGCTGGCAATGCTGTGCTTGATGCACCCAGGACACGGTTGGCCCTCTTGGCTGCCAGGGCACCCTGTTGGCTCATGTTCAGCTTGCCGTTGACCAGAACCCCCAGATCCCTCTCTGCGGAGCTGCTTTCCAGCATCTCGTCCCCCAGTCTGTGTGTACAGCCAGGGCGGCCGTGTCCCAGATACAAAATCTGGCACTTGCCCTTGTTGAACTTCATGCGGTTGGTGATTTCCCAGTTCTGCAATTTGTCTAGATCCCTCTGCAGGGCCTCTTCTGACATCATACTGTTTAAGTAAATGGTTATGGAATAGTTTGCTTTGTGGGTTTTTTTTACGCTTTGACTGGATACCAATGAAGAATAAAAATCCTTCAGAAGCATGTGCACACAAAAAGAAACCCCCAAACAGACCAATAAAACCTCATTAGTAGTGTGTCTTCACACTTCAGTTAAGTGCGTGCTGTTAGCAGGTTGTTGCATTTTACCCTGGCTTTAACCATTCTTAAGTTGTTTTTATATCTTTATTTCTTTAACAATGTTACTGTCTGGCCATGCACTTGTTTATACTCATACCTGCGGATACTTAATCTGATTGTGAATAGCACAGTAAGTCTAAAGGTTCATTCCTGTCTGATACATGCTATTAGACTCTTCCTCTATGAAGTGTTAGTTCCTTCAGTTTGTAACAGAGGTAACTTTTCCATACCAGAGAATTTGAATCTATTGGGTTCTGCAATATTTTCCTGCTGTTTTACAGAAAGAAAGGACTTCTAGCTTGTACAGTATTTGACCGTCGTAAAAGTAATGTTGAAGTTATGGTATCTCAGATTCAAACAAGTAATCTAAAATGGCCTTAATTTTTAGACAATCCAGTGTCCAGAGCTTTAGGAAAATCTACACCGAAGTGAGTCAGGTAGTGACAGTAAGCAGCATGCTTTGTAATCTTTCTTTTCAACGAGTCTGTATTAAAAGAAGTCTTAAAAAAAAGTATTGTGACAACCTCTGAAGCCATGATGTGTTGAAGTATTGAGGGGAAAAAAAATACAGCCTGCATAGATTGCATTCATTTATACAAGAACAGGAGTGGTGGTTGTTTCCAATTTGCAGCACATTTTGAATTAAAATTTGTAAAATCAGTACTAATGTAGTCTTGATTACTTCATCATCCCTGTAGGTAGGAATTTGCTTGTTGTTTCATCAGTTACATTTGAGTGCCAGTTTCATGGGTTTTTTTTTAAAAAAAAGCCGTGTAGAGGAGTATTGACCAACAGCTTTCTTTAGAAATGCTCTGTGTTCTTTCTTTCAGGCATGTCTGAGTGCTGCAAAAGAACGGGGTGGGGGGTGGGTTGTTTTCTCTTAATGTCTGTTCCTAAAAATTTTTATATGTACACTTACTATAAAGCTGGCGTTGACTTAGCTTGTTGTTTTGCCTTTTTTGATGGGATTCCACTTATAATGCACAAAAGAAGCTGAAGCTGAGAATATCCTCAGTTCTGCAGGGTTTTGATTTAGGCTAGTTTAAAATGTGATGGGGTATTTTTTGTAAAGCAGGACTTACTTCAAAGTGCTGAATTAGGGTAAGTTTGGGATTTTTATTAAAAGCATGTAGCTGTAGTTCTTTGGGTCAAACTGGAGACTTTGCAAATGTTTCATTTTTTGTAGGGAGAGTAACAAGTAAATGGATTTGCAAAATCAGAAACTGCTACTAAGACTGAGGCCAGAGACTGAAACTTTAGTGGTAACTGTGGTTAAAATAATACAGTTTTTCTTTTGAAAGAGCAATTAACTTTTTTTTTTACTTAATATCTGGAACAAATGGGCATATGTAAATGCTGGCTTTTTAAGTGTGTGGTAGGAGGTGATACTGGAGAAGATGGTACAACTTTGTAGTGTTAGGTTAATGGTTGGACTTGATTATCTTAAGGGTCTTTTCCAACCTAAATAATTCAATGGATTTACAAACTGTAGTAGCTGGTTTTAAGTCTAAGTTTCAGACTTAACAACCTGTATATCGAAGTTGATTAAGTCAGAATTGTATGGAAGACTTTGAACAAAAAAAAAAAGCTACAGAGTAATTGTGAATGTTAAAATCAAACTTTTCCAGGGCTCACTATCATCTTGAGTTAGCTTTTGTGCGTTACCATAATGCCCTTGCTAGATAGGCAAAAAGACTACTTAGTGTTATTTTTCTGCAGCAGCAGCAAGTAGAGATAGGAGGAATTGTGAGAGAAGTCTGGAATGTACCGTCAATTCTTGATTATAAAGTGAAGAGGGTTAAGACAATGGTCTCTTCATGTGATGGCGTTCTTCAGTCTTGTCTGTAGTGAGAGGAACTGTGGCAGTGCTTATGTATGAGTGTGACTATGTTTAATGTTCAGTATCAATTGTATGCTGTTACTTTTTGCTTACCCTTCCAGGTGGCTGTTCGCAAGGCTTTTTAAAAGATTGAGTTTATAGCCACTTTGTACTAAATATCTTTAAGGTTGCTTTGTATTTAATATTTAATTTCCTACTCTGCATTTAAGTATTCAAGTATCTAATTTTCTACTGTCTCTTAACTCATTTTAGGAAAGATCGCGACCGGGACAGGGACCGTGATGACCGTTCTAAAGATCGCGACAGGGATCGTGACAGAGATAGAGATCGTGACAGAGAAAGGGACAAGGAAAAAGATTTGCGATCTACATCTAATTCTACGTATTATGCAGCTGCTGGGTTACCAACTATAAAACAAGCAATGATTCCACACAGTATTAACCCTTTCACAAATCTACCACATACACCACGATATTATGACATCCTGAAAAAAAGGCTACAGCTTCCTGTCTGGGAATATAAAGAAAGATTTACAGATATTTTGATCAGGCATCAGTCATTTGTGCTGGTTGGAGAGACTGGGTCTGGTAAAACAACACAGGTGAGTTCTTATCCGTATGACACTGTAGTTTTTTTAAAGTTTGAGACTGTTGCTAGGTGTGTGGGGGGGTTGAAACTTCCTTTGGTTTCTTGAAATTCATTATGTAAGAACACCTCACAAATTGTGAGTAAAACTAATTTGAATGTTTTATTTGCTTAATGAATATGAAAGCTAGAAGAATCTTTCAGCGTCTTTCACAATGCAGTCCTGTTCTCTGGCCCCTACTTCTGTTGTGCTTTATAACTGGTAGTTCTCCTTTTGGTAAAGGAATGTGAGATATTTTAATGGCTAGACAGAAATGTACTGATCCACAAGCTGAGGAGATTGTTGCAAATTTACTACTGTAGTTTATTTAGCTGTTTGTGTAGGTAGCAGCTGGAAAGTAGGCAAAAATTACAGAAATAGAGACTTGTTAGTGTTCTATGAAATTTACTGCTAGAAATATGAATTTAAAGGGGATTGAAATGTCAGATACAATTCTGACTTTATGTGATTGGATCATGTATTTTGGTGATAGTAGAGAGAAGTGACCTGTGTTTCCTTGTGTTGTGGTTTAACCAGGCAGGCAGCTAAGCACCACACACAGCCACTTGCTCACTCCCCTGTGGTGGGATGGGGGAGAGAATGAGAAATGTGAGAACTCATGGGTTGAGATAAAGGCAGTTTAAGTAAAGCAAAAGCCGCTCATACAAGCAAAGCAAAGAATTCATTCACTGTTTCCTGTTGGCAGGCAGGTGTTCAGCTGTCTCCAGCAAAGGGCTCCATTGCACACAACAGTTAACTTGGGAAGACAAACATCATCACTGTGAACGTCCCCCCTTGCCTCCTTCTGCAAACTTATTGCTGAGCATGACATCATATGGTGTCAAACATGCCTGTGGTCTGCTGGGGTCAGCTGTCCCAGCTGTGTCCCTTCTGAACTCCTTGTGCACCCCCAGCCTTCTTGCTGGTGGGGTGGTGTGAGAAACAGAAAAGGCCTTGACTCTGTGTAAGCCCTGTTCAGCAATAACCAAAACATTCCTGTGTTATCAACACTTTTCAGCACAAATCCAAAACATAGCCCCATACTGGCTACTGTGAAGAAAATTAACTCTGTCCCAGCCAAAACCAGGACATGTTGGTACTGAAACTTGTCAGAGTTCATATAGCCTTCCATGCTGCAGTTAAAATCACATTATGTTGTGGGTTCATGGCTTTAAAAATCTTCTTCAGAGCTAAAAATAGTGGTAACAGATCTGCAGAGGCTCCTTAACCCTTAAAAAGAATTTTGGGGACCAGTAAACAGAGAAGATTTAAGGAACACCACTGTGTATTTATAGCAGGACAAACTTGGTGAAAACTTTAATCTATCCTCTGTTTTGCTGTTTATAATCTGTGTGGAAAAGTAATGTAAAAAAGTTCTTTGTTCTGTAACCTGATAAATTCCTTTTATCTAGTCAGAAAATAAAAACTGAAGGATATTTTGTTCTTTGTAAATGGATTATAGCTATCTTACAGTAAGTCTTACAGAAATACATTTTTAGCCATAAAATTCGGATGTTGAGAAAATGTGAAGGACATAGTAGTACATTAGATACTTTTTATAGCTGTACCTGAAGTATTTGAAGTTATATGCCCTTGCTGCATGTTTTAGGATCCAGCGTCTTGTGTGGAAGGTACCTTGTTGCATTATCTATATTGCTCTTTTTTTTTTTTTAACACGTATAAGATGAGACTGGGATTTTATAGGATTCTTCAGAAAAGTTTGATTATATAGTCACTTAGAAGATATAGTATTCTGAATGTTCATGTAAAAAACATTTGGTACTTATCTACATGAAAACAAGATTTCTTGTTGCATGATCCGAGACTCTGAGGGCCTAAAGGGTGTGTATTCTTAGTATTTGTGGCTTAAACTTCAAATACATCTTACTGTCATGTCATTCCCCAGACATAAAGCTTTTCTTGCACTGTCTTACTACTTTACTCCTTATTGGCTAGAAGGACTTAGGAAAGATACCTTAGGTTTCTTAAAAATGGAGTTTTAAGGTCCCAAAAGCACATAAGCTGACTTGGAAGCTTCACTGCTTCCTCTGAGTTCTCCTGCTTTATGAGACTGCAGGTACGTTTTGAAACAGTTAAGTGTCTCTGTAGGAACATATCACTAAAAATGATCCTGCTGGCCCTTAATGTAAACCTTGTTTTACATGTGCTAGTGTCACATCCTTTTTGTGATCAAGTACTGTCTTAGAATCAGTTGAGGAGTGGTTGTTTTTCTTCTCCTTACATTCATTGATCAGAGCAACAGAATTATTTATCTGTAGTTAAGAAACCCTATAATGGTCGAACTGAAGATGTATGTGAATTATGTATTGTTGCTTTTATTAGTATAAAGTTGGCATTATTTGAAATATATAATGAATTGTTCTTCTGAAATTGTGGTCTTCCCTTTCTTGGCGATAGTAGAAGGCTACATAGTAGTAAATCTTTTTGAGAGTGAGCTCCTGCCTCTCAAGTCCCTTCTCTGCTTATTATGTGCATGTTTTCCCTTCAGTCTTGTAGAACACCCAGGTTTGGGAATGCTTGGCTATGATGATGGAAACAACAGGACATAAAACTTTTCTGGAAGGTGTGTTCCACATACACTTTCAAAAGATCCAGAGCACTGAAGAAGTATGTCGAAAGCCAAGACCATACATTTTCAAGTCTTCAGTATTTGCAATGGCTTGACTTGTAATTTAAACTTAACCTTCTAAGTTAACTGTTTTCTTTAAATGCTCTCAGAATGTGGTCAGTGCTAGAATGGGTATACTGAATTTCTTTTAGAAAGAGGTTAAGTACTTGCTCTAATTGCAACATGTATTCTCTTTAAAATGTGGTGTCATATATGGTGCTAGTATGATAATTTACATTTCTTCTGTAGATGAAATATTAGAGTAGCATCTGCTTTTGCATGAGAGCCTTAATTGTAAAGGGTTGGATGTTTGTTGACATAACATAAAGAATGGCACTTTGTCAGCAAGTTTTCTTGGCAGATGAAGTTAGAAGCAAGGTGATTCTGAGTATAGCTTGATCTCCTGCTGTCCTTGCAGTCCACAAGAGAATTGATGTTGGTAAAAGTCTGACACCTCTTCAACTAATGAAAATTCTGAGAATTCTACCGTGTAACTTTTAATGGAGAAAGTTTTCAATAAATTAAAGTGACTTGGAAAAGCCAGGATAGCACTCTCACCTGTCATACTCTGCATCCCTTTAAAAATGACTTTCCTTTGACTTTGAAATAGGCTTTAACAGCCCTCAGTGCATTTAAAGGCCACTGTATGTGTAGTCCCTACCTCCTCCTGTTTAAAGGGGTTATATTTGGAAGTCTCTCTTCATTGAGGAAGTACTTGTGGTTAAGGGGGTGCTAACTTAAGCTTTTTTTCATGCTTTGATGTTGATAAAATGGCTTTTTTTAAGGAAACTCAAGTTTTTTTGTGACTTGTAGGTTTTGTGTGTCAGTGGAGTTAACTTTGTTAGGTTTTACACCAACCAGATAAGTTTTCAGTGTATTCCCAGTCATGACTGAAGTAGAAAATGTAGTATGGCAGAGCCCTTTTTCCTAGTGTGTTTGTATTTCCTTTAAAGCTGGACATGAAAAGTATTCTGGTGGTCATTTAAATCAGCTTAATACATTGAAGTCTGTGTAGCCCTTTTCTTTCATTTGACACCAATGCTGTTGGTTTTGCTATTTACTGGAAAACCACTTCTAAATTGTTTTTACTTCATGCTACTGGGGCCTAACAGACCTGCTGTTTTAAAGTTTATTTCAGGACTTGCTCTGTTTAAAGTCCAGAAATTTTGCCTAGTATGCTTAGAGGTTTTATTAGTGACCTGGGAAGCAAATTCCTTTCTTTACATTGCACTTTAGCGGGGTGTGTATGTGCTACAGTCTAAGGTTTCAGGTTCATGCTGTCATTGTTCAAGAACTATTGTTTTTAGTATTGCATAGGATTTCCAGAAGTTTGAGTTCTGTTCTTCTCAGCAGTCTGTTAGTCTCCTGTCATATTTTGAGTCTTTGCTTTTCTTTTTTTTTTTCTTTTTTCTTAAATTTATAATGGAAGTATGTTCTCCATTTAAAAAAAAAAGTTACAGTCTACACTATTCTGTCTGTAGGTATGTTTTAGCGTGCAATTATGTCCATTTTGCTGTGGAAATATGGTATTCTAGAAGAAAAAATTTCCTGATTTAAATTACTGTTTTTCCTGTTATTCCACATTGGTGCAATGTATGAATGTCTGTGTGGGGGGGGGTTGTTTGTTTGTTTTCCCTTTCATTTCCTTCTCACTCTGTAAACGTGATCTTTTAAGAATACTTTGAAAACCAATTACTGAGGAGGAGTGGATTTTATTTGATCTGCAGTCTTGGAGCTAGTTGTGCCTGGAAATGTCTTCTCATAAAATGTCACACTGAGAGCGTGTTAAGAGTATTCTGTCTTCATCAGATTGTTAATGACCTTAGAAGTTCTTCTGAATAAAGCTGCTTATTTTGGGTGATTCTCACTGTTTCCAGATTCCAAACAGGAGCAGAAAAATGCTGACTAACAAAATGAGTGCTAAGGAAAACATAGGGGTTTCATATATGTTTGACATTTCAAAAGAGCAATAATTAACCAAATGAACATAGCCGATTATTTTATTTGTTGTGATTCCTAGCTATGATGATTCTTTTTGTATCACTAAGATATTTCTTTTTTTTGCTTAATGTATTAATAAGCATTATTTTTTTAAAGCCACAAAGTATAATTTGCTTACTGTAAAACTTAAAACAACAAACTCTGCTGGAGATCTTAAAATTCTGAGTGTTAACTTTGGTTGCTTTGGAGCATGTTGGCTGCTGCTAAATATCTGTATAAGGTTCACAGTACCTTTAGTCCAGTACCTATGCATTTCCATGATAATGTATAGTTACATACATGCTTAATGTGAGTGTACTTCTAGTGGCATTGGGTCCAACTAACTAGTCTATCTACAGTCATGCTTTGGATATTTTTGTGCATGCAGTTGGCATCTCAGTGGAATTATAACTTTATTTGATAAAATACAAAGGTTACAGATTACATCTGGCCATTTGAAGTGTATTTAAAACTGAATTTTATTCTTGACAGATCCCTCAATGGTGTGTTGATTACATGCGCTCGTTACCTGGACCAAAGAGGGGAGTAGCCTGTACCCAGCCTAGGAGAGTAGCTGCAATGAGTGTGGCACAGCGGGTTGCTGATGAGATGGATGTCATGCTGGGCCAAGAGGTTGGTTACTCTATTCGATTTGAAGACTGCAGTAGCGCAAAAACCATTTTGAAGTAAGTATGGCAATTGTCAGGTAAAGGTATAACAGCCTACTTGGAGGTGGGAAGAATCACAGGGTAGTAAAGAGTGTGAGCAAAGTTACTGAAGTGGTAGTGTGGAAGGGAATGAATCTATGGACACGCCCTTTCTGTGTCTGAGTGGAGAAGAGAGGTGGGAACCATAGCATGTGCTGGGGTGTGGGGCTTGAGTAGAATTGAAAATGTCTCATTCTACCTGAAGAAATCACTACACAGTAAGGAAACTAATTTTAAGTGATCCATAAGAAGAAGGTGATCTGAGGAAGTATTTTTATTAAGGTGCTATTAAGAATAAAGCCCTTCAGCATTCAGTTTTTTGTGTTATGCGTTCAGCTGACCTTTGTACTCTCTTCCTACTCGGAGTGAAGTCTGGTAGCTTACTTCAGTAAGGAGAACTAGCACAGAGTTTTAAAACAGTCTTATACCTGACTCTGGGACACATAATCCATAGTGTTTTAGTTGTCAGCTTTTCTAGATTCCTGTGCTGTGTAGATGGAACCAGTTCCACTTAACACGTCACTTGCAGATGACATTCAGAATGATCAGTTAAAAAGGATTCTACATAGTGTGGTTCAAGGAATAGTGCTTTATGATGTCTTTGCTTGTGCTCATACAATTAGTTGAGGACTGGGAATAAAGTTAATATGTAAAAACAAATTTAACTAAGATAGCAAAGCAAAAAGTGAACGGATGATCTGGAAGCAGAAAAGGGGAGAAACAGCTGCTGAAATAAGATTTCTAGGATTTTAGAGGGGTTTTGTGCTTTTCCTGTCTCTTGATTATAGACCTGGAAGTCTGCCAGTAATAGCCTACAAACTAGTTAAAAATGTTGCTAAACCTTGTTTCCCCTTCCTTTTTTTTTTTTTAAGCTTCCTCCCCTACTCCCAGATTTCACTTATACTCTGCAGTAATTTCTATTCGAAAATACAAAATGAGCTTGTTACCTTGTTGGAAATAGTTTAGTGATGTTTCAAATAAAAAAGGTTAATAAAAAGTTTTGTTCAAGCAACCCAGTGAATGACACAGAAGAGGATTCTGTATCAGGCTTACTAAATAAAATTTGTGTTTAAATTGTTTTTGTTTGTATTCAGGTACATGACTGATGGTATGTTACTTCGTGAAGCAATGAATGATCCTTTGCTGGAGCGCTATGGTGTTATAATTCTTGATGAGGCCCATGAGAGAACACTGGCTACTGATATTTTGATGGGAGTTTTGAAGGAGGTTGTAAGACAAAGATCTGATTTGAAGGTCAGTAATGATGAAGCCCAACAGCATCTCCTTTCTAGTTGCAGACATACCAAATAAGATATCTGTGTGCTTACCGTTAGCTGATTTTTATAATCAACTAAAGTAGATCAACTGTTTTTAGATCTGATGATAATCTGCATTGGAAAGATAACCCTAGCAAATTCTTAATGCAGTTTGTATTGAGGAAAATACTAGAAACAACGTAATTGTAGCCTAACCTTTCTGTATTTGACTAGGAATATTTTTGGATCTTCATAACAAGGGTACTGTATTCAGGTGATAAAAGCTGCTTAAATCACAGTCAACAGTTGAGTTTGCATATTGTGTGCGTATTATTTCAGAAATTCTTGTTAACCTTAGGAGTAACATCTTTTTTGTGTCCTTCAAACCTACAGGTTATAGTAATGAGTGCTACTTTAGATGCTGGCAAGTTTCAGATCTATTTTGATAACTGTCCTCTTCTAACTATCCCGGGTCGCACCCATCCTGTGGAGATATTCTATACACCAGAACCAGAAAGGGACTACCTTGAGGCTGCCATTCGAACAGTGATCCAAATTCACATGTGTGAAGAGGAGGAAGGAGATCTCTTACTCTTTCTTACTGGACAAGAGGTACTATATATTTTTTTTTTAATCCATTGTTCCATACAGAAACTGTTTCAAGTGGCTGATGTAAACTAGAAAATTAAACTGTTTCAGTTTATCATTTGAGTGACCTTGGGTTTTCTACTTGCCATACACTTCAGGTCCTTAATCACTGTATGTATCTGTAATATGCATATGCTATGCAAGCCCTCTCTAAAATGAAATTTCTCATCTTACTCATATACTTCTAAAATAGAAACCTAGAGGATGAACCCCAGGTTTGTACTGATGTGAACTGAAAAGTTCTGGGTACCTGGTAGCATCCATGTTTTTGACTGAAAATGTAGTTCTGTGCACTTCTGGATGTGTGTTGTACAACTTACCTGAAGAATAACACTTCGGTTCTGCTACTTAGCTATCAGTAGTAGTTTGAATAAAGTGTTTGTATTTTGTTTTTATGAACAGGTTTGAGTATTAGGTTGTAGTCTTTCTGTACCACAATACTGGGAGTTATATCTCAGATGGACTCAGTGCCTTGCAAAAGAGGATTGTACAAAGACACTTAAGCTAAACTACATCAGGAAACAAGGATTTTCTGGAAACCTTAAATCCTTTGCTTGAAATAAACTAGGATGTTGTTTTAGTCCTAATCTGTTGCTTTGAAGCTCTTTCGAATGTTCCTATTAGTAGACAGAGATGGAGAAGAGGTAAAAACACCCATAAGCATTGTGACAGTTTACTTGACTGGATCAACCTAAAATAGTATTTTTAGGAGGAGGAGCAACACAGCTAGCAAAAAATGTTTTTCTGACTCATTCTTGTAGTCAATCCCTTGAAAAAATATCCTTCAAAGGATGTGGAACAATTCAGTGTCTTTTAATCTAAGCATACACAGTCTTAACTATGCAAAGGGCGGGGGTGGAGGGATGATACAAATAACTTGTGATGCTAAAGGTACATGAGCTCTTAAATGAGTTTTAAAAGGCATTTGATTAAAATATCTTCTGGCAGGTTGTCTGTTCCCTTAGGAAACCGAAATAATGACTGCCCCTGTAAAAGCAGATACTCTGGCCTTTGCATTTGTCCTTCTTTGTTTGGAGTATTGCTTTGAGTTAAAGCACAGGTAGGGAAAAATGCTTTAACAATTGTGGCTTTGAAACCAGCTTGTTTGGTTTTAGTTAGAAGTTCTAGTTCAGAGTAGTCTGGCAGGTAAATGTGGGTAAATGAGCCAGTAGCAACAGAAAGGAATACTGCTGTCCAGCCACTTGTGTGGACTGTTTTCTTACTGGCATGCATGAAGAACAAATACTTGCCCTTCTCATTACCAGTTGTAGATGATGTCCTTGTTACATTAGTTGCTATGTATTGCTCTAAATGGTTTGTTACAACAATTGGTCTGGAAGCAGACAGGCAGACAACTGCCTTCAGATCTTACCAGCTCTGAGCACCACTCATGTTTGGTAAATGGCTGTAGGCCCAACTGGTCTAGTATCGGCCAGCACTATGGAGGTACTCTGTTCTGTTGCATGAACAAGTTTTTTTTGTTTCCACTGGGTTGATTTACAGGACATATAATACATTATAAACATTTTTAATAAAATCATGTACATAACACATATTAATGTGTACAAATATTAGGCATAAATGTATCTAACAATATCCCTGTATTGCCTTACTGAATCACTTAAAACTTGCATTGGTAAGCCACCATCCTCTCTTTGTTGTCTAAAGTTCTCCAGTCCACATATCCATAGATGGTACTGTTCAGGGGCACTGGAGTGGCTCTGCCTGGAGCTAGTCTGGTTTTAGCCGTATTGTTAGCGTGAAGTTGAAATCTGGTTTAGCTTCTGTAGAGAAGCTTTGCAGTGTGTTATCCATTTTGATTTGTAATGCTTTGAGGCCTCTGTTTAGGCCAACCTTTGAGCCTCATGGTACAATCTACATGTGTACTACTGTTGAATGTAAAGTGATAGGACCTACCATAATTTCAGGAACTGCGAAGTGTAGTCTAGGTACCACTGTCGGTTCGGGTTTAGTACATGTAGTAGCTCGAGTCTTGCTATTGCTTTTTGCTGGGCAGAAATGCTTTGTAGTTCTTTTGGATTATGGAAAACAGTATAAACAGGGTGCAGGATGGTTTGATTTTTTTTTTTGGTGTCATAAATATGCATTTACAAAGCCAAATGAAGTTACATAGAGGAAAGATGTTTTAAGTGAAACCATGCAAGTGTGAACTGTATTGAGTGTAAGAGGCTTCAGATGAGGAGTAATCGCAGTGGTCTAAGCAGTGACATAATGAGAGTCTGCCCTCTGCTACTGCCTTCACTTCCCTCTGAACTTGAAGTGATTTTATATGGGCAGTAAGATGAATAGCAGTTAATTAGTACAGAATAGTTAAGACATCAAGTTGATTATGGACCCTACAGATACTAGGGAAGATTCTTTGTTGTTAGGCCCAAAATTAAAAAATTTAAGTACAGTTGGAAACCAAAGGAATCTTAATTGTGTAAGCCTGTTACTGGATGAAGATAAAACTATTGTTAATGGTGCAGAAATAAATGTTCAATAAAAACTTCCTTCCTGAATTCTGAAAGGAGCAAAAGCGTATGATTATGTTGCATGCACTGCTTTTTAGTCCATTAGTAACAAAAGAGGGTTTTTTAAAATCAAAATTTATTAGGAATAAACATTTTGAAACAGGACTTACATCTCACAGTCCCTGTAAGGAGGAGAGCCCATCTGTTGATTTTAAGAACAAACAAAACTACCCTAGTATATTAGGGAGATTCTGGAAGATTGAAATAATGTTCATGTTTCATGCCAATGTTAAAAAAAAAAAAAGTATAACCTGAGAGAACCCAGATGACTGTGAGCCAGGTTGCCTGTTGTCAGTCACAGGCAACATTTGAAACTGACAAGGAATTCTGTTCACAAGGTAAAAGTATAATTAAAATTCAGTCAACATATATTTCTTACACAGTAGCTTTTGTCAAAACTTGTTTTCAGTCGTTGAGATTACAAATTTTGTAGTCTAGTTGTATAGATACATGTTTGTCAAACTTCAAATGTCTTGAGACTGTCTCACCTGCAGATCTTAGAGGTAAGCTGGTTTATTGTCTACTGGAGTTCTGCTAAAACAGTACTAGATTTTGCACTCCATTAAGACCAGTAATCTGAGAGTAGGTGTAAAATCCACAGAGATTAAATTTGTGGGGTGGGGGAGGCAGAAATAACGCCACAGAAACTGTATAGATCTGTCAATGTATGTTAGCAACCTAGGCACTTAAGAATGCAAATTATGTTCTCTGGCACCCTAGTACCCTTTTCTTCATAAAGCCAAATGCATAGTTACATATTTAGGAGGAATAATGTAGGCTGCATCTGGAGATTTGAAGTACAGATCAGCACTGTTGTTCTTGATTAAATACACTGAAAAATACTGCTGTGAAGTTCTGGTGTCATTGTTCCAGAAAGGTTTAGAATGTGATGTTGGTAAAACTGATGTTTGATGTAGAAGAATTGTAAAATATTTTTGAGGTTTTGGTAAAGGTGCATTTTTTTCCCATCACAGTGAGGCTGGTTAAGCACTGGAACTGTGAAAGAAAGTAGCAGAAACTTTCTTATGAGGAGGTGGAAGTCAAAATTGACAACTCTTCTAGTCTCAGTGGTAGTGATAGGCTGAGGTTAAGCCAGTAAGTATACTGGACTGCAATGAATGTGGATGTGTCTTTAGGCTCGTGTAGAAACTATTGAGGAGTTGGGGAGCATAAACTGAAAGAAGAGTAATAATTTTGTGTTCAAATGCTAAAGGGAGGAAGGTTTTTTTGCTCTTTATTAGTTTGAGATGATGTCAATGTTAATTATTTCAAATTGACCAGGTCAAAAAGATCCTGAATATAGTGCTGAGGCAAGTTCAGTTTTGACTTGTTGCCAGAGCAGTTCTCCATTATGGTCAAGTGCTGACTTGTTCCATGGATGACTTTTTGGTCTAAGTACATAATTTTACAAAGTTTTGTCTCTGAATTTTTATTCAGAGCATTTATTGAAATGGTGCAACTTTTAAGGCCAGTTCTTTTTACTGTTATTTCCTCATTTTAGCTTACAGCAGCTTGCTTTCATTCCTGGAGGAAGAAAGGGAAATTAATGAAGTTCTATGCAGCTTTAAGAGCAAAGACAAAATTTCTAGGAGATTCATATTATAAAAGCCAGATGTGGCTGGCAATGCCCATCTGTGATAGTGACTTAAAAGTGAAGGGGGAAGGTTGAGGTGTCTGCCAAATACTTCTGCTTTGGAAAGTCCTTTTCATTTATGCATTTACTACTTTCCCCATGAGCTGCTCATTTTATACAATGTGAAATTGCCGTATACTTTTTTTTTTGGTGTTAGTTTCCTTCAGGGTTTAACAGTTATGTCTACTTGACTGATTTGTCTGAAGCTAAATCTAACCGTGTATAGTGTGGCAGCTGATCTGCTGTAGATAAGACTGTCATCCTCTATTTAAAAGGCTTTATGTTCTAACTGGAGCAGTCTTGAAGTTTTGCTCACCTCATGAAATTCTTTGTAAGTGCTCTAAAGTCAGCTGAAGAGTGCTCTGAAGTCAGCTGAAGAAAGGGTTTCTGAAATAATGTTGCCAAGGACCACGTTTACAAAATCACCAATATTCATTTTGCATGCGAAGTGCTCAGATTGTTTCATTAAATGTACTTAAAATGATATCACTAGTCATAATCTTTTTGTAGAACCAGTTTTTCTAAAGATAATGGGAGACAGCTTAGATCTTCAGATTGAGTGGAGCCTGACCAGCAAGTTGTATGGATGTTTACATGTACCTGTTTGGCCTGTGAGCCAGAATGAATGCGAGCACTCAATGTACTTCGGTGGCTCAGGATAACTTGCAGTCATTCATTTGGTAACTGCTGTTGGGTATCAGTGTAATTCCAAGCCTTATCTGTGGCAGTATGAGTGGGTCCTGCACACAAGCAAAAGGGAAGGGAATTCAGGTTATTTGATTGTTAGCTGAGCAGGAGCAATTTAGCTCAATGACATCATTATTGCTAGTCTTCCTGGGTTCTTATTATGTTTGGGATTTTTGACTACCATTCAGTGGAACTTCTTTATGTAGGAATCTTGACAGTATTTGTTCAGCACAAACTTGCTTCTTAAAGATGTAGTGTGCTAACTCTGTATGTGCAACTGCTTCTATAATTCTTTCCTATTCTTGCTGATAGTATCCTTTCAGTATGAACATCTCACTTTTTGCTGCAGAAATACCATCAGGGAAAGAAATGAAAGTGAATTTCTACTGAGCATTCAGTTTGGATAGTGTAATACTTTATTTTCAACAGCAGATGGGAAAAAAAAGTGCTGTGCATGATAAGCAAAATTGGTCTCTTCTGTGCTTAATTTTATAAAGCTCCTTTTAGATGAAATCCTTAGTTTTCGATGCAGAGCTAGGGAGTATTAAATATTGGAGTAGTGAGATGATAAACTTAAGCAGTTGGAGGTGTGGTGTTGGAGGCAGCTGGGGAAATATTGGTTTGTGGTTCATTTATTTCCGAGTCTCTCTTAGCTGTGTGTTCTGATGTGGAGCCCAAGGAACCAACATGTTTCTAAATTAAACTGGCACAGGCCATCTTTAAAAGTAATACCTAGAAGATTTTCTGTGATAAGGCTTGCAAATGTGAGATATTTTAGAAAAAGAGTATAGCTAAATATTACTTAGTAATACTAAGTCCTGTTTGCATTTACAGTCTTGTTAGTATATACTAATGCAAATCAAAGAGGATGGGGGCCTAGATGGGATTTAAGCACTTGCCCTGTAAGTGGTACTCTTGAAGATAAGCCAAAGGAAAAGTATCAGTTCTGACCCTCTTAGTTTCAAATATTGACAGCTTTTCATTATGTTTTCCCAGATCGTTTCTGTCATGTTAAAGAAATAGTCTTCTTCAGGAGACCTTCGTTTTGCCCCCTTCCCATACTGTCCCTTGAGCAATATGGAAGGCTTTATATTCACTTTCTGCAATGAGGGATAAAAAGGAAACTTTAGCACTGTTACGGTGATAGAAGATAAGAGGATTTAGTTTTACAAGTAAGAGGGGAGTAGGAATTCAACTCTACCCTCTGTGTCTTGTACTAACCGAAGCAGTTTCTCTGCACGTTTTTGGGTGAGCAATGCAGGCAGTACCGGGCAGTATGGGAGGTGGCAAAGGGGCAGATTGAAAAACACAATTGAGCATTAAACATACCAATCTGCAGCTAGTTCTTTCTGTAGGTAGTTGTATCTGTTGTAAAGGAGTAAGAGGCGGCTGACTAGAAACCAGCATTCAATACTTGTCATACAAAGAGTAAATGCAGCCAGGTCTGTTACCACAGTTACAGTCCAGCAGTTCCAGCTGTGAAATATCTCCAGGTGATATTCAATATGTTTGTCTCACCAAAGGGTTAAAAACGCTTTGGAGTACTTAATTTTGACCATAACCTGAAGCATTAAATACACTTATTTTATGCCTGAAAAGCACCTATAGCTCTTTAGTTTTCTTTGAAACAAGTTACACATCTTACAGTTTCAAAGTGTGTGCGTATTTTGTGTACTGTTACTACAGTATTTAATGCTGTTCATGGGTCAGTGCGTGTGACTCAGGACTGCTGGTTTGGCTTTTGAGTACTTGTATATGTAGTTACACATGCTTAGATGAAGTTTTCTCACTCTATTTCCCTGGAGCTGAAGCAAAAATTCTGCTCTGTGTCATGTTGAATTGTTTAATATAACCAGTTATTTCACTTTTAGTTGTATTGATCTGCCATGAGAAGCGAAAATTTAAAAAGCAATGTACTTTTAATTTCTTGAGAGTTTGATGTGGCACTGCTGTCCCCATTCAGAAGACACTAAAATCAAATATAAGCAGCAATCCCAGCATTCTGAGAATTCAGGACCCCTTTTGTCAGAAGGCTTCAAACTTGGAGTTCCCCTTTGGTCTGGTGGATCTTTTCATTTCTAGCTGCACAGAAACACAGCTTCAGTGAGAGGAATAAAAATTACTGCATCCAAGGGGTTTTTTCTAGACACTAGTCATCAGCCTGACTTTTCTTTGAAAAGTGGGTTAAGATGGAGTAAAAATCCTGTCAGATTTAGGAGGCGTAAGTATCCTACTTACTGTTATGTGAAAATACAGATGGCTGCACTACTGTTTCTAATAAATTGGAGGGAAACTGTGCACCCTGTTCTTGCTTTGTTTTCTGAATAAGACACTGCTAAGCATTGGTTCCCATACAGACTTGGGTCTTGCTGAAATTTGTGTTTCAGTGGAAGTTTCTGTTGAAATCCCGAAGCTTTTTGGTGTCTCAGAATTTTGTTCTGATACTTAAGTTCCTGAAATCCACCTGATTTGTGTTCTAAATATTCCCTGTTGTCTACCAGTTGTTAAAAAACCAAGCAGCCTGCTCAGGATTGTGTTTCTTGGAAGGAATACCATTTAAATTTCATTTGTTTTGATAATAATATTGAAGTTATTTTCCTGGTTACTTCATTCCTTTCCTTTTGTAAACTATCTTTATTTAGCTGTAGGTACAAAATACAAATTGTTGACTCTTGCACTTGGATGTTTATATGACTTTATTGTTCCTGGTTGAAAAATATTCACCACCCCATTACCTACTTGGTCACTAGTATATCTATAAAAAGAAATTTTTTCTCTTTGCTGATTCTTTTCTGTCTTTGGAGGTTTTCCAAGGAGAATTTTTTATGGTGTTGAGAGTGTAGAAGAATGTCGGGAACTCCATATTAGTATTAAAAATGCACTGCTATGGAGTCCTTAACTGCTACTTGATTCTAGTTTCCATAATGTTGCAGCTGACCTATAGATATTGTACATATATTGTTAATTAATTTTTTAATGGATCAAGCAAGTAGTTTTTTTAAACTTTAAAGTGCATAGTAGACTGTTTGGGACAAATCTGATTACTAGATGTTGTGAAATATAGATGTGTTGAGTGTATGTGGCACTTGCAGCTCCAGATAGATCAGCATTTCAGCTAGCATGTAACCTTTCCTCTTTTCGTGGTCTGTTTGCTATTTACTTTTTGGTAGTCAGCACTTTTTAGAAGGAGTGTACCAAAGGACAATTTCATTGACTACAATTTTACTGAGAACTGTTTCTCAAATAGTACCCCTAAGAAGTCTTCATTTTCGTGAGGAGCTAGGATCTAGTTCAAGTCAGTATCTTCAGCATTGCCTAAGCCTCACACTTTTTCAAGTTAGGCCTTTCTTCTGTGGTTAATTCTGAAGGAGGTCTTAGTGCAACTGCAGTGGGCAGTCATGAGTCTTAGTTGTGGCTCCTCTCTGATCCTGTGTCTGTTCCTGCTTCCAGTAGCCTGGTATCTGCCATCTCAGGTGGTCAGTGTGATAGTTGGGCTTTGAGGAGTGTTTTGGGCGTAATTTAAATGCAAAGCAAATTCATTCTACCTTCTCTCTTTTCCCTCCCAGAAGAAAAACCTCCTTTTTATGTGTGGGCTGATAGAATAATCTCTCTGCAAGGGGTTATGTAATGGATTTGGAGTAAATGGTGTGCAAATGTTTAAATGTGTGTATTGTTGTTGTTTGTGGGTTTTTTTCCAAATAAGCCTTTCATATTTGTGTAAGTCGGGACTATTGAATTAGACTTGCTGAAGCCTCAGAGGATTAAAGTTAGGGTTGTATCTTCAACTGTATCTCTCCTATCTCCAAACTTACTAAAACTTGGTTGTAGCATTTGACTTGTATTTGTGGTGTGTTTTTGTTTGTGTTTTTGTTTTGTTTTTTTTTTAAAGATACAATCTAATTTTGTATTAAATATTTACCAGGCCCAAGTATAAGCTGGTCAAAACTTGGAATGGGTGCAAGCTTTAAAAGGGACCATCACTGCCTAGTTAGTCAACTAACACATTAATTTACTGAGCTACTGTGTATGATCTGTCAATTAAATTAGGTTTTTCCTTTTCACTGAGAGGCTATTGCTGAACTTTAAAAAAGGTTTTATCAGGAGAACACCAGGTATTGCCAGATATTGCCATAAAGAAATACATTCTCTTTTAATGCACCGGGGGGGGCATTCCAGCTCAGTTTCTTGTATGTCCCTTGTCTTTTATGAAAGGTGCGTTTGGATTTGTTGGCAAAATGCATAGTTGTTTAGAAGGATTTTTTGTAAATATCTGCAGTTCATTCGAATTGGCAAGATAATACCAGAAAACATTTCTGTTCACTGTTAAAGGGCTCTTTGACATCAAAGAGGAAGAGCCTTCATTTTTCCATGCATGATCAATGCAGTATGAGGTATTGTCTGTGCTTCTTTAAAACATACTCAATACAGTTGTGCTGAGAACTTATAAGTCTCTTTAAGAATAAATGAAAAGGACCCAGATTTGTTCCAGGATTTGTCTGAATTCATGGTTTTTAAAAAGGAGACTGCTTTTGCTTTTCTAATTACAGTTAAAAGCAGTAACTTCACAGAGCCTTTAGATTAACTTGTTCTGTATATTTGCTTGAGGGTCTTAAGCACCACTTGAGCTTCAAGCTGGTGAATTATTTGTGATAAGGGAGGTCTGGCCTCTTTTCTCAGTGTGTTGCAGCCATTTTTTTGGTTTTGCCTACTGTTGCTACTTGTCATGGTGACTTCATTTTCTCATCAGTGGTTCAATTGGAATATCAGTTTGGGAGTGTGCATCTTAGTTATACCAGTGGAGGCTCTGTTGTACTTTTAAAGTTGAGGTTAATGAATTGTGTTACTTGTTGACCTAAATTTCTGTGCACTTTAATTTTCATTAAATCCTGTAATAACTACAGGTCACCTTGCTGGCTTAAATGTGGTTGTTTTAAAATGCTATGGTATTATAAAAGATTGGTCTGCAGTTAACTTTTTCATGTAGTAAGCTAGTCAGAAAACAGGCTAGCAAATACTGTAGAAAATCCTAAGGTAAAAGAAAGCATCAAAAGTCTTTCTTATTCTCAGAGTATGTAACTGACTTTTCTTAAGCTTAAATGGGTTTTCAGTTAATTTTGAAGTAAAATCCAAAACACTGGATTGAGAGGTTTGGTTTTGAGCATCCATGTTTAGACTGTAAAGGTGTTTGTTCTCATTAGGTACAATGAAGCAAATCTTTCATATAATTGCATTAGTGATACGTGACATTAAAGCTTAATTGGCTTATTTTAAATATCTTGCACATCAATTTCTTTTAGATTGTGAAAATTGAAAAGGTCATGAGTGCAGTTTAATATTCCAGGGTGAGAGATTTCAATTTTAGTACAATTTGTAGAGAATTAATTAGGAAACATGACTAAAAGAAGGATGTTGAATGCAAATTAGGCTGTTCATTAGAGTATAGAAGCTGAAGCATCTTGAAGTATTGTGGAAATTCAATTGCAAATTTAGCAAGCACCTTGACTTTATTATTATTGTTTTTATTTTTTAAAGTAGAAGTTATTGTAATTGGTCTTCAGGGTGTAAACTTAATATAATTGTCATAAGGCACTCTATGTGCTGCCTTTTTCATGGAGTTCTTTTAACCAATATTTTTGTTTTGCAGGAGATTGATGAAGCCTGCAAGAGGATAAAACGTGAAATTGATGATTTAGGCCCTGAAGTTGGTGACATCAAAATCATTCCATTGTATTCCACCCTTCCTCCACAGCAACAGCAAAGGATTTTTGAACCTCCCCCACCAAAAAAGCAAAATGGAGCAATAGGAAGAAAGGTAAATAGTATGTTCTTTCAGTATGCTGTTCAGTAACTAGCTACTCACAGTTGTGTGGGCAATTAAATATGAGCTTCAGCTGGTTTAAGTGTATTTGGACAGCAGCAAGTATGTGAATTTTTTTTTCCGGTGTATCCTTAATAATCCGATGTTTTATCACTTTAAAATTTTTAGATAACTCAGTTTGTTTCTCAGTACAATGCAAAATTCTGGCTTCCATCTATAAGGCCATAATGTTCTAGTAACGATTTGTCTGAATGGGAGTGCCTTTTGTATACGTTTTTTATGAGAAATACAGTAAGTCAGATTAAATACTGAATTTGACAACCACATGATTTATGTGTAAGGGTGGGATTATTTTTTTTTGCCCAAGTAATTATTCTGAGACATGCTCTTTTTGGAAACGAAAATGGACAATCTTTTTAAGAGACGTTGTCAGGCAGGTTTTGTTTGTTTCTCAAGGTTTATGACAAGGTGCAAGTTGAAACAAATACTACGTTTGTGTTTTCTGTAGTAATAAGCAAGGAATCGAGGTTCTTTCCTTGGGCAAAATGGGTTGCGAAACAGAAAAATGTGAAATGACACTAGTGAGTGTTCTTCATAAAATTAATAGTTCAATTCCTAAATGCTCACATAAACCACGTTAGAAACTATGTGGTTATTTCTCTAAAACTGAACATTTGGAAGGAGCTTCCTCAAGTTAAACTAATGCTATATGAAACTGTTGCAATCACAAAGTTAAGATTTTGAAGGTCAAAGCTGAATCATACTATCTGCTCTAGGCAGGGTTTGTTCCTTGATTATTTGCTTTTTTGTGCGCTACAATGCATGTAGAATACTAGTGACAACTTTCTAGTGTTCTGGAAGAATAAATCACTTAATAAATTTACTGAAATGATAGTCTTTTTCCTATTGAAGTTGATTGCAGAATGCGTTCAATGTAAAATCATGAAACTAATGCTGCAACAAGATTGTATTAGCAAATGGCTTGAATGAAATTGCTTTTCAGTGATGAACAAGTGATAGTTGTGTATTTCATTAAATTTTCATTCATGTTTGAAACTGTGCACTTCAAAATAGGCAGTTTCTGGTTTTCTTGATAAGAGGATAACAGATGCAGTGTGTAGCTTTTGTTATGTTGAACTGACAAAGCCAGTACCTGTGTCGAAGAGGAAGATACTCTCAGTGTAGCAACTACTTTACTACAAGAAAAATTGACAGCCTGGAACAATATCAATTGTAGGCAAAAGCTGGCACAAAATATGTAAGCAAGGGATTATGTTTTTATTATGTTTAAAAAAGAACCACACTGCTTTTCCTCTTTGCCCGCTTTGGCTGAAATGTTCTGGCTTCTGTGTTTTGTGTTTTATTTCCATATCAAATCTAGCAGTGAGTGAAAGGGTGTCTGTGTGTTGTAAATTTGCTTAGATGTTGTTTTAGTTTCAGTTAAGTCTTAGTGATCAAGATGTGTAAAGTAGAACCATGGATTGCTCTGCCTCCACTATCTTACAAAGTGTCTGCTTTCTCATGATCTTCTGTGGGAGTTGAACCTAGTTTTTAGAACTGCTGAGGAGAGCGAGCTAGCGGGAGATCTGAATCATTTCAAAGTCTCTAATGGTCATAAAAACTAAGTGAAGTGCTTGCAGTATCTGAATAAGTACCTCCTGAGCTTTAACTTTCTGAAAGAAAAGTAGGATACTAGAAGTTGTGTGGAATGTCGCAGTAGTAGTGATGGTAACAGCTAGTACTGATACAGCTTGATAACACTTTTTTTGTTCTTTTAGATGTGCTAGCCAAGATCAGCTATTACTGCAAGAAATCTAAGGATTAAAGATAAAATGCTTTTACTGGTTACAGTTAATCAGAGTGTTTAATTTATAATCCGGGGGAAGATGACTTTAAAAGGAGCCTTTCTATTCCCTTTTCCTTCCTACCTTATCCCTTCTTTCCAAACTGCATTCTGTTTTTTGTTTCAGGAGTCTTAAGCATTGCTAGTTAATACATACATAATGTAGAGATGTTTTTATATATAGATAGTAGATTTTAATATTCAAAGTAACTTGTTTAAATTAATCTTTAAAACTCTTTGGTGTATCAATCTGTTAATCTGATATTTTAAAACATTTTTAACATAACTATTTCAGTAAAACTGTAGTTAAAGCTCATTAAGTACGATTTATTGTTTTATATAGTTGAGTGCTAATTTCATTTGTTTGATTTCCTGGGAACTCTATAGTAATACTTTGATTTGGGATTGAAAGAGGTGGGGTAATTTCATCAAGGTTTTTTTTCTTAAATTTCTTGTGGTTCTACATTAATTATATTTTTTTAAGCACTGCGACATTAACAAATGAGATCCAAACATACAACAGAATCTGCCGTGTAAATAAATGTGGTTTTCTTCTACCTTTGGAAACTTCTGTGTGGTTCAAGTACAAGTTAAGGAAATTCAAGTACAAGTTAAAGAAATTCAAGTACAAGTTAAATTGCTGGACCTTTGTGGACTAAGCATACTAACAGTATTGAGTTATTGGCATTGAAGTGTCCTAACAGAAACAGGTGATTAAAAGGAGGACCAAAACTTGTTGACAATGCGTTGTAGTTGGTGAAGATTCTGGGTATGGACGCTTCATACTTTAATAGATCCCCCCAAAAAATGAGACATTTTAGATAAAGTATGCTGTGTAAGCTGAAAATGGATTGACTGGACTTTTATTGTGGGAGTGCTAGTTCGATTTGCATATTTATGACTTGCATATTTTTAATGAAAATGTATTGTGCTTTTGTGTCAGCACTTAATTATGTTGATATTTGTGGCTTTTGTCTCTGATTAATCTCTACAAGTTAGCCATGAATGAAAGGTGTACAGTAGGTTTGGGTTGGGGTTTTTTGGATGAGTTCTAAGTAACACATTGTTTCAGGGTGGAACACCGTAATTCCAAATTAATATCAACTTTTTTTTCCACCAAAGCATTGCTTTCAATATATGGTAGTATTTGGGCAAACTTGGACCTTAAGTCTACTAAGACAAGCTGAGCATAATTAAGTAGCTGACTGGCAAAGTAGTCAGCTGGGAGGAAAAGGAATCAGCAGGATTATCAATCTAGTCCAGCTGCTGGCTTCATTGTAATTCTGAGCAAATTGTTAAGGGTCTCTTAAATTCTAATTGCTAAACCAAAAGAGTGATGACAGAATGCTCTGAAATTAAGTGAAACGTAAGTATTGATGAAGTGTTGAATGGTCTTTTCTGAGAGAGCTGATAAAATTTGCTAACAACACGTGATTTAACGTGGTCACTTAGGATGAGAGCTAATGATACCGAAAGACTGTTACACCACATCACCAAACATAAAATTTAAAAGATGGCAGATCAAGCCTCAGAACTTGGACATCACTTTTGCTTTAGTTTTTCCTGCGAGACTGAACCTTCAGAAAGTTTCTAGAAATTTAAGAATGCAACTTCAAATTAGTAAAGGTGTTTGAATATCTGGTAATTTAAAAAGGCAAAGTTGAAATTAAATATATATTGTGGAGGATTTTAGTTGGAATGTTTGGTAAAGCTTTATTCCAAACAGAAGTAAAAGAACATACTATGCTGGTACAGTTATATAACCTTTGATTTAATATTACTTAACCAGTTTGCCCTGTTTAGGCTTTTTAAAAAAAAAAAAAAAAGCTGGAATTAACAGATTACGTTAAAGGCATCCAGTATAACTTGTCAGTTTGTACCAGAGATGTCAGTAAAATTTTGAGTAGCAGTTTTATGAGTAAAATGTTTGCCCTTCAGTTTCTTTTTCTCAAGACTGACATTTGCTGTATTGTTAGAGACATAGGGGAGCAGAACCGGTGAACAAAAATTGCTCTGATTTTAATAGAAGTTCATCTGGTTGATTTCAGATTGCCCTGTAAAAGTGTTGGAGCTCTGGTAATTATTGATGAAGTGAAGGAGAGTTTGCGAAAATTTTTGGTGTAGAGACAGAATCAGAGCTCTTCTTCAGGACAGAGCAGTTACATTTACTGTTTTATTTTTCAACAGGTTGTTGTGTCCACTAATATTGCCGAAACATCTTTAACAATAGATGGTGTTGTGTTTGTGATTGATCCTGGCTTTGCAAAGCAGAAGGTAAGTACTATTTCACTTTCTCTTTATAGTAGGAAAGATACTGGAATCTGGTTTGCTCAGGTAACTTCTCCCTTTGTAAACACTGAGAGAGCTTTTCCCAGTTGAAAACTTGACCGTAGTTGTTTTGGTTTTGTTTTAATTTATAGTATGTTTGCACTTACTTTGCAAACTTTAGATATCTAGAGCAGTCCAAAACAGTGCAGTGCAGAAGAATTTTATTTTTAAAAAATTGAAATATGAGGATTTTGAGAGTTAGACCTGGAATATGGATTTTTCCTAGGTATTATACTCTAGATAGGGTGGGTTTGTACCGTGTGTCTGTGCTTGAGAATGCTCAAGTAAGACCAAGAAATCAAATGAAAATAAATTAAAATGGTGCTAGGAGCCACCTCTTCTTTTAAGTCATGTTAGTGTAGAAAGCTCCAGCACTAAAATGAGAGAAATGATACCTAAGTTAGTTCTGTTTCTTGTCAGTATTTATCATGTCGCAGCCCTGAAGATTGTTATTGAGCTTGTATTGTGCTGCTTGGAAGAACATGATGGGATGTTCAGAGGAACTGAAGTAGCTTCCCTACAGTCAACCCAATAATTAAAGACAGAATAAAATTCAAGACTCTTAATCCTCATGTAGTTTTTTCACTAACTGAAACTGACTTTATAACTTGGTTTCGTAGACTTTTCCTTTAATACTCATATACATTGTCCGCCTTTTAAACTTTTGCAAAATGAGAGATACAGCAGAATGTGACTACAGTCAACGCATCTTCATATACAAGTTTCAATCACCATTTAGGCTGAGGTTTTTTCACAAGTAGTTCTTATACTGGAATAATACCTTTTGTAATAACAAAGGGTTTGTATATGTTGTATACATGTTCACATCAGGAGGCTGTTAAAACATGAACCAAACAACATTGTCAACTGAAACTACTGACTACTTTTTTTTTTTCTCAGTATGTTCTTTTCCATGAGCCGTTATGAGTGGGAAAGGCTGCTGTTTGACTACAATGGGAATTTTGCAGTAAATTCCAGCTTATTTTGTACTGTGGAAGCATTCATGTACTCTTGAAATACAGTCTTGCTTTGTCATCAATCTGATTTTTACAGTTGCGTTCAACCTTAATGTTAGATTTTTCTGACCTCTAGAACACGATCATTCAACCTTACAATTGTATCAAGACAGCTTTTTTTTTTCCATGGAATTATTTGAGCATCTAGAGTTTGTTTAGCGCTCTTGAGAACAAATTGGACACATTCTTTCTGCTATGAAAATCTTATCTAAAAATACACCCATTTAAAGAGGATGGGGAGCCTGGCAGGAATTGTTGTTAACAAATAAATAAAAAGCAAATGCTGTTCTCTAGGCAGTTATATTTGAAGCTGTCTGTCACAGATCCAAAGGCTTTTGTAACCTTTTTTTTTTTCTCCTTTCAGATATATTCAACTTACTATTTCATAGGCATTTGAAAATAAGTTTAAAGCAGTCTTTATTTTTTTAGATAGTTGTCTTATCCATGAGCAGCGTTAATTCTTTTCCTTCTTTCCTGCTCTCGTTCCACGTTAAAATAGGTGTACAATCCTCGTATCAGAGTGGAGTCTCTCTTGGTGACTGCGATTAGTAAAGCTTCTGCTCAGCAGCGAGCTGGCCGTGCTGGTCGTACTAGACCAGGCAAGTGCTTCAGGCTTTACACAGAGAAGGCTTACAAAACTGAAATGCAGGTAAGATTGCCTTTTTTCGGGTTGTGTGAATAAGAACATCTGATCAATACAGGTAGTCAAGTGCCATCCTACCAAACAAAACCAGAATTTGAATGCTTGTGTAGTTCACAGTGTTTGGAAAAACAAGTATTCTGAGTTTTCTTGTTTCCCTCCCCCCACAGGACAACACATACCCTGAAATTTTGAGGTCTAACTTAGGATCTGTAGTATTGCAGCTCAAGAAGCTTGGTATAGATGATTTGGTACACTTTGATTTTATGGATCCTCCAGGTATCTCTATTTTATCTTGTCTACCGTGGTATGATTTGACTTTGAAATCTTTTATTTTGGTGAATATTTTATGGAATAACATGGGATGAATTCCTTTATGGTTTTTATTGGTTTTATTGTAATCCATAGGGAATGTCTTTTGTTTATCCTGAAATTTAGTGCTCTGTGTCTTAACAAAACAAGCTTTTTGTGTTTCTGTCTGCATAACAGCTTTTAATGGAACCAAAGAATCTACTGAATACCCCTTACCTGCGGAGGATAAGACACAATTATGGGCATTAGAGAATCTATTACTTGATGAGGTTTTTTTTTTTTTAACTTATCACCTTGATTACACATTCTAATCGTGCATCAGTTAACAACTGGATGGAAATAAAATTGGCTAATGTCTTTACAGCTGAATACATCTTTTTGGCTCAAACTATAAAGTTATCTCCCTTCTGACAATGTTCATATATGCATTAAACTATAACTGGGTTATATTATAACTGGGTTATATTGCTAATTAAAAATGTAGATGAACCATATATAAATACATCAAAGTTGGATGTATTTTTTTCCCCCTAAAATAAAAATAGTTTATAATCTGTAAGCTTTTAAATAGCTCCACAGAACAGTTGCATTTTTTGTGCTATGCAGCATGTATGATAGCTTAGCAGGAAGGCTTTTGGATTTCCTTCTGTTTTTCTTTGTGGATATAATATATACTCCCTATGAGGGATGCAGGATTAAGAGAACATTCTTACAGGCTCTGATTTGTGAAAGACTAAAGATATCTGAAGTTGACACAGCTGAGATTTTAGCACTGTATCAATCTGTTTTGTATGGAACAAGGGAAGATGCGTCAATGCATTGGTAGAGAACTGATATTACAGTGATACTGAATATTTTACGATGCCACTGCTGTCTACATTTTGAAAAGCGGTAATATTCACATACACACACACACATATGTATATATACACACACATATATATACATATGTGTATATATATGTATGTGTGTATAGATACAGAGATATATGTATAGTTTTTGATCCAGTTAAGAGCTCTGCTAAATAAGTGAGGTTGTTTTTTCCCCAATTCATTCATGTCTGGATGTATATAACTGAATTGGGTAACAATTTTGTGTTTGGAAGTCAGTTGAAAGGAGAGAAAAAAAAAAAGATGTCTTAGAACAGTCTGTGCCTCCTGGTTTTTTTGCTTATTCAGAGCAATTTGATTAATGTGCTTACCTAAATATTTTTTTCTTTCAGCTCCTGAAACTCTGATGAGAGCCTTAGAGCTTTTGAATTATCTGGCTGCTTTAAATGATGATGGAGACTTGACTGAGTTGGGATCCATGATGGCTGAATTTCCATTGGACCCACAACTGGCCAAAATGGTTATTGCAAGTTGTGACTACAACTGTTCTAACGAGGTCCTATCTATCACTGCCATGTTGTCAGGTAATAGCAGGGAAAGAAATACTAAACAAAATGCATACCGTCAGTTTGGGGAAGATATGAATTTTCCACTTCAAAAAGATAAACAATATGAATATGTTGTAAAAGTAGAGTTGTTTTTTAAAACTTCACATAGGGGTTTAATCAATCATGGTTTTACATGGAGACCTTGAAACTAATAAATAGTAACGTTTAAAAATTAGTATACATAAGATGACCAGTTTACTCCTAACTTTAGATAAAAGTGTATGTATTTGGATTTATAGAGGAGGGGGGAAAATCAGGCTAGTGGAACCTAAATTTCTTTCTAGGTTGATGGTCAGGACCAGAAATGTCAACTCAACCACTCTGTTTTTAAGGCAATGAAATCTGTTTTGTATTGTGCGTTCTTTTGCACTTTGATAAATCCCAGTATTTCCGAAAGGATTACAGTGTAATTTATATTAAAACGTAAGCTTGTACATGAAAGAATGATACATTTTTCAGTCATTGAGTGAAGAACAGTCATTACTTTCGAATAGAAGAAAGAAACTTTAGGAGAGGATGTATATTTGTAAGAATTCATTTGCGCGCACGGCTGTACTTTGCTGTGTTATGTGAATAGCAGTGTGTCAGAGTGGAGCTGCTTGTTGAGAGAGCTTGAGGAGAGAAAAATGTTATGAAGCAAGGCTTGTACTTCATTTCCCACTTATGTGGAACTGACTTTATTTTATAGCCTAGTACTCATGGGACAAGCAGCAAGATTTAGTGTATTATGAAAATTGGGATGTTCTTACTCATAACTATTCTTGTCTTTTGGGTGTGCTATTTTACCAGTCTCTTCACAATCCAGGTGTACTGCTTACATGGGTAACTTGGTTGAATAGAGAAAAAAATGTTTTGGCTTAAGTGTAAAATCTGTTGCTTCAGTTTAGTCTTACAGTATACTTATATGAAAGTTTTTAAGAACAAGCTAAAATGTTTGTTGCAGAGTTATGATTGTTCAGACTCAGAGCAGATGGGCAGGGCAGAATCGTAATAATTTTATTTAATTAAATAGTAGGCTTAATTGCGGAGGTGGTGGTAGGTTGGTGCCTGTCTTTCTCTTTTCCCCTCTGCCCCCAATCTCTACTATGGAACAGTAAGCCTAGTATTTTTGTCTGTGGTCTTCAACTGATTTTTCTTAGTCCTTTTTCTATTTACCTTTTCCCAGGCCATGGTAGTTTCTTTTGTTTAAGACACAATGTAATTATAAGTTTTTAGAAAAAAAATTGATTGAAGCTGGTTAATGTATGGATTGTGACTAAAATTCTGCTCTTTAAAAAACTTGGTCCTAGTATTTATGAGGACTATTTCCCAAAGTAAATGTGTGGTTTTTTTAAACCAGCAGCATGACTGTGTGTCATGAATCCTTAAGTCCACATAAAGATGGTCAAGCTCTGGATAGCAATCTGTGTATTAATAGTTTGGACTGAATGGAAAACTAGAAACCAGAAAAGAGCAGCGAATAGCATTGAATAAATGAGCAGATTAAAAGATTGTACTTCATTTTGTAAGAGCAGTGGTGTCTTATTTGGGGGTAGAAAGTGCCATTGTTTATTCAAGACAGTGAGTTAAACCAGTGATAGAGTAATTTGGAATTTACTTTTATTAGTCTGAGTTTGAAATCAATATACACTTTGCTGTGTGTTTTCAAGTGCAGGACCCAAAATACAGGGTGTGTTGTTTTTTGTACCTGCATTTCCATTTTGTTTAATGCGTTAGTCTTTCTGATTTGTTACCATGTGATTCACAGTTGCAGTGTGTATTTTTTTTCTCAAGTTCCATCCAGTATTCAATTCAACATATTTTTGAAATGTAATGTTTTGGGGCTTTTATGGGAATTTAAAATAAAGTAAAACAGCATAACATGCCACAAAAAGACCCTCATCTGTTAGGGACAGATGAGATGCAAAGAGGAGTTGTCATGAGATTGGTGGGCTTCAGTTGTGAGAAGGCTAATGTAGTCCCAAGCAGCTGGAAGAAGAGAAAGGATTTGTAGTATCTTACTTAGCATTAATTTTATTTAAATTTAACCTCTTAAAAATTACAGCTACTTAAAACCAAATTATTTTTTATATTTCTATAGATCTCTCTAAAGTCAAGATCTCTTATAACTACTTTGAACATCTTGTGAATTAGTATTGACATTACAAATCTATAGGAATGTTCACAGACCATGAGTTAAGTTGGCTGCAATACCATTTGTGGTCTTTGGTAGTCTGTATTTGGAAAGAGAACATTAAAACATGATTTTTGGATTCAAGTCAGACTTACTTAAGAGAATATAATGATAGAGCAAGCTCATCATGTTGCAATTTTTATTGTTTGGGGTTTTTTTATTTCAAGTAGTGCCAAAGGACGGTTTAACCTCCCACCACTACCGCTATCATCACAACCTTTAGACTTATTAATACTTTCATTCACATATTTCTGTATACCAGTGCTGATAACGATACCATCTGGGGAAGAGGACTTGACTTTACTAGTGTGTTCTGTCTAGTAGCAGACTTGTGATAAAACATGTGCTTGTTTAGGCTGTGCTAGTGCAGTACAGTTGCAGAACTATCTTCATTCTGTCCACAAAGGCTTTCTGAGAAAGCAAATCTGCAATTGAAGTGTTTTGTTACATGGGGTGCAATCCCTTGGTAGAGCTATCAGCACTGGGACTTGAACTAAGATATGTTTAGCCTTCCAGTATACATATATATGATGGCCTTCAGACTAGAGATTTTGATGCCTACATATAGTTCTATTAAAATAATCAGGTACTCTGTAGCTTTGAAACCCTCTTGTCTTACAGATGTGGTTAGGTGTTGATGTACCAAATCAAGGTAGTAAACAGTCCAAGATGCAGTCGGAGGCCATCCTGCCCTGCCCTATGCTCTGTGAACTGACCTAGCTAGGCCTTGTTCCTCTGTCTGTGAATGCGTGACTCATCGATATGGGCGTTTGTGTTGGGCCCATACCAACCTTGTTTAGTCCCACAGTGTTTCGTTCGCCCCACGGAAGCAAAGAAAGCAGCAGATGAAGCCAAGATGAGGTTTGCCCACATAGATGGAGATCATTTGACGTTGCTGAATGTCTACCATGCTTTCAAACAAAGTAAGTGTGCAACTGTTTTAACAAAACTATTTGTAATACATTGTGCTGCCAGCTTTCGTTCCTGGGTTCCAAGGGCAGTTGAAAGGCTAGGGCTTGTTTTTTGAGCCCTTTTTGAGTCTATTGTAAACCCTTTTTTTTGTTTTGTTTTTAGTATGTAAAAGGCTGTTTTAAGTGCTGCGTTCCTTTGGGAGGAACTGAACAACAACAAAAAAAACCCTAGCCAAGAGATCATGTAATAAACTGAGTATGGAGACAAGTCAGGCTTTTAAATCAACGCTGGGTACCTTTGGACAGAAGGAAGTGCTTCTGTAATTAAGAAATATTGGAAGTTTGTTATCTGGCATTAATTATAGAAGAATCTACATAATTGCTTAGTAATTTTTCAGGGAGAGCAGTGCAGAAAATACTCTGAATTTGGAGGATATGTTCCTAGAACCAAACCTTTTTAATCCTAACTTTTTAATATAGTTAGGAATTCTGTAATAAGCCTTGGGATGGATTGAAAGGCAAAGGGGTGTTGCATCAACACGAAGTAACTTAGAGCCATATGATAAGTTCGTTTCATTTACCTCATTTCTGTGTATGGATTTTAGGGAAAAATGTATGGTCCTCCTCAGCATAGCTGAAGTGTATTTTAGCAGATGGAAAAAGATAGGAATTAACAGGTGAAGCCAGGAGTTCTCTTGAAAAATGACTGTGTAAGTGGCACACTTTTTAAACAGTGACTTATCGTGGTAGTAAGTAAAATGATTACTCTCAACTGCCAACCAGGTTAAATTAGATGCTCCAGTTGCATTTTTCTGTAAGCAAACAGAAAAAGACAAGTGTTTAACCCTGAGAGAGAGAGAGGTGGGGGGGAGGGGAGGAAAAAAAAAAAAAAAGGAAAACAACCACAAACAAACCCCCCCCAACCAAAACCAAACGAAAAACCCAAACAAAACACAAACCACACAACTGGGTGCCTCTTTCTGTTGCAGCTTTCATCCAGACAGTTTGCATTTAAACATTCTAACACTGTATCATGTGGCAACGCAAAGTGAGGATATCTTCAGAGTTAAAGTCCAGAGTATTCAAAATTGTTAAAAAAAAAAAGTAGCTGAGAAACTTCTGCTGAATACCTATGAATTGGAAACACCTGCGGCTTATTTTTTCTGTTAGCTCTTTAGTTAGCAGGACCCAGTATGTCTTGCAGACATTTGGTGTGTGTTTCTGGACGCTACTGCTTTCATACTCAGGTTACTGAGGGGTGGAATTCTTGGGGGATAATTGTTTGTTCAGATTCACTGTGAAATTGAGTAGGATTTCTGGGATTCAGGATCAGAAGACAAAATGCTGCTATTGTTTGTATCTAGAACAATATAAAACAGTTCTAGGTCATCTAAAATGCACAGTTCAAATGACACAAAGTAGCATGCTATGATACTACAGTTATGACTCTGCTGTACAGTGTACAAGAGCTTCAGCATTCATACTTTATTTTAAATACTTTCTGCAAGATGAAGTGCAGAAATAACTTAAGCTTTGCTCAAGTTATGAAATGTTCCTTCTTTTCAATGCAAATTAAGAATAGTCTCTCTCTGCACAAGATATAATTTAAGTTTAGTTAGGGCTGGTTTTGTCGGATTAAACTGACAAAGATTAGAAGAGAGTGACTTAATGTAACAAAATTGATAGGGAGAACTGGGTTTCTTGATGTTAAACATGCAGATTTTTGTCCTGACAGGATGGCTTAGGCTTGATGTCTTAACAGATTTCATGTTAGTTATCAGCAGTAGAAACAGTAACTTAAAAGTACAGAGTTCTGTTACTGGTGCTGTATTTTACCACTTGCCTGCATTCATTTAAACTGCTGTGAAGTACATCATACTTAGTATTAGACTAGTGTGTATAGCTTGTAACTGTTACTTCAGTGCTTAATTTAAGGAGGTTGTACTTCCTCAAATACGTTATAATTATGTACAATCTTCTTGTGTGTTTGCTTCACGCTACTGTTAAGAATGGTGCGGTGTTCCTTATATTAAGGTTTACACTGCATGTTTGGAAGATGATTTTTCCAGTTGCAGGGTGTGTTTGAAATGTGTGAAATATATTGGTGTGGTATTTCAGCAAAACATCAGCGATTGTGTGTATATTATGTTGGGGAGGGGAGGGGCGCAGTGGCGGGGAAATCTAGTTTTCTTTTGTCCTGACCACATTTCCTGAATAGAAAACAATTTGCGCAAGTTATCTAATGCAAGAAACTAACTGAATAAACTAAGAGCTGTTGTAATTTATAAAAGTTTATGGATATGTTTTTCTGGTTCGTCTGACTGATCAATTGGTTAGTTGCTGTTTTATTTACTTGTTCTAATTGGATGAAATGCTCATTTTTGATTCATGTGTTTTAATGTTGCAGATCATGAGTCGGTTCAGTGGTGTTATGACAACTTCATTAACTACAGGTCCCTGATGTCTGCAGACAATGTACGCCAACAGCTGTCACGAATCATGGATAGATTTAATTTGCCTCGTAGAAGCACTGACTTTACCAGCCGAGACTATTACATAAACATAAGAAAGGCATTAGTTACTGGGTATTTCATGCAGGTACGTGTGCGTTCTTGTAGGGATCATAGTTCAGAGTTTATATGGCTTTTAATGTTAGTACTATAATGCTACTGTTAATATTATAATTTATCAAAACTTTATGCATGTTACTTGAATACTGTGTGGCTAACTGTATTACCAGGTAGTCTTTGTCAGGTTGCTTGATTGTTACTCAAGTAGTACATTCTTTAGTCATATCTTATGTGGAAGAGAAGTTGTAGGGAATCATACTAGTACCAAAATACTGTTTCTGGCATGACTGTCAAAAACTGACTGCTAACTTCTGAATAGCTGAGGAAGTAACTTCATAAAACACTGCAAAGTAACTGCAGAATATGTAGTTCTTAAATTATTTGTAATTTGATACAAACAGGGGAAGTATAGTTGTATATAAACACTAATTATATATAATCCTCATAGAAGGAGCACATTTTCTTTTGCATACTTTTCCATATTTATATTTCATTTTTAAATTACACGAGTCACAAGTACCGGAGTACTGGAGCAGGTCTGTAATTGCAAGATGTATGCTGTTTGCAACCCATTTGCCTCTTGAACCAGGATGGTATGGAAGCTGGTCTCCACTGCTGCCTCCTGGATGCTTTGCATTTCATGTTAAGCATGCCTCCAAGCTAGAATGCAGGCTGAGATTTGATTTCCCCACCCCCCTGGCATAGTCTGTTCCTGCTGTGTGGTTTGTGGTTTGTTTTTTTTTTTTTCCTCTTCAGCATTCATCCATGGGGCTAGAAGAGCCCCTTTGCTGGCTCTTACAGGCCTGGGAGTGCAGAACCTTTAATGGGAGTGACTCTTGACTCTGGACTGTTGTGATAATGTTTTTGCCAGCAAACGTGCATTCTGATGCATCTCAGCAATGTCTCTGCTAAAGCCCAATATCTGACTTCTGGAGAACATAGCCTTGTTATCCTTAAGAGGCTGACCAGTACCCATGGCATTTCCTAATTTTTCACGTGAGCCATGCTCTGGTGTTATTTGCACACAACGGCTGAAAAGGGAACCACTGGTCAGCGCTCTGCAGCTTAGAATGGCGAACAGCTTGCTGGGCATGCATTTACCACGTCCCAGCTGGGGTGCAGGCTGGGGTACCATCTATGTGTAAACCCTGCTCCAAGGAAACAGTGCCTTCCCCAGGGCTAAGCCAGCCAGTCTGTTGCAGAAACATATTTCTGGGTTTTCAGAATACAGGAATATCAATGTCAGCAACTGCATTTCACTGTAATGCAAATGGGAGATGAAAGCTGCTGGCTGCTTCTAAATATTAAAATGGTCCTAAAGACTGACTTGCTGTAACCCTTCAGACAAGTGGTTAGTCACTGTGTTCAGTCCTTGCTTTTGGGATGCATCTTCTTCATCGTTCCTGGGGGATGCTTTAGCACACATTTCTGCCTACACCTTTAATTCTGCAGGTGTTTTGCAAGAGGAAGAACAGCTCTGCCTGATGCTCCTTGTTGGGCCCCAGCTGGTTGAGGCAGGTCAGATTCCCACAGTTGCACATTTGCTTGGCAGGATATCCTGTGGCTTCCTTCATTTGCTTGGACCTATAGGAAGTCATGTCCTTGGAAGTTGGTGCACTGTCAGTTTGTTACTTGGAGTGAAATTCTTCCTCCAGTAGATGTTTTCCTGACATGGATATGGAACTGCCCTGTTGGTGTAGGTAGCTTTTTGGTCTCTGCTGCTCAGGAGTTAAAGATCTGACTTTATATTTTTGGTGCGAATAGAGTAGTAGGCTGCGTTGGTGAAAACCTTTCCAGAAGTCTCGTCAGACTTGTGTGGTCAATAGGTTGCTTAGCGCCCTCCTCACCCAGAGTGCCTAACTGAATTTTTGGGCCGAATCAAGAGAGAGCTACGGCAGGCCTGTTGAAGGCATTTGGAGTGCCATTTCAACAATTTCTCTTCTCCTTTACTGTGTTGGAGTCCATTTTATTTTGAGTTTCTTTAGCCTCTGTGATAGTGTGATACCTGTTCAATGTTGACTCTGAACTTTCTCCTGTTAATTCCATGTTGCTTTGAGTAACCTTCAATAGAAAACTTACTAATTTAAATACACAAAACAGATGTTTATTTACCAGCAGCTGAAGTACTTAAAAATGTAGTCTGTATGCATGTTGTACCCTGTCTAAGTGGATATTCAGGCTCTGGCATTTGGGGGCTCTTGTTCAGAAAACCTGAGTAATGAAATGCGTATCATTATTCTTTGTCCTATTAGTACAGAACTTGTGTGGAATTCCAAGTTGCAAAGGATGTGCACATACAGTAGATAGTGTGTGCATGTAAAGTACTAAGGTCTATAGGCAACACATGGCAGAAGTTGATTTTTCTAAAGTTTAAAAATGCCATGTGAAGTGGCAAAAAAAAAGTAGTAGCCATTGTTCTGAAATAGTTCTTATTGACTGCATTGTTCTATACTTTGGTGATTGTCCAGTGTCCTAAAAACAATCATAAAATTTTACTGTAGAAATTCCTGTACTAATCAAGACCTGTGGTTGATGTCAGACAGTGTGGGCCTGTATTAACTATTGAAATAGTACTAATGATATAATTAGTACTAAGTACTGTAAATTTGCCTGACTTCAGTTTTGTGTCAGTGACTGGTAAATGTGGAATTTTTGCTGGTGACAAATAGTCTCTTTACCCTTCATATATAAACTCAAACTTGAATTCCAGTAAATCTGCCATAGACAAGCAAAGGGAATAGTAAAATAGTTTAAAACTGTCAGCAATTTTGTGTGTAGAAAAGCTGGTGGGTAGATACTGACAAGAAGTTAAATCTCTCATAAATTTTTTGTGCTATGTCCTTTGTTTCTTCTAGTGTTTATAATGGAAAGCTTATTGGCTTTTTTCAGCAACTGTTTCTATATCACACATCAGAATATGCAAAGTATATATAAATACAGTAAGACTGGTGGTTGCAAAGTTATTAAGAAACTGCTTGTTGAAAACAAAACACATCAGAGCAATACTGCTTTCTTAATACTTTTAACACTTGACATATCCTGTCTTAAGAAGGGAGAGAGATTGGAAGATTGTACAACTTTAACACAATCTTAATTTGTTAAGAAAGCTCAGGAACTAGGTATAGATGGTTACTTAAGTAGAAAGACTAACCTAATAGTTTAAAAAGTGTTACTAGACATATAGTTGAAATAACTGTATAGTAAAGACTAAGTAAAAAACAATTACACTACAGGAAGTAACCTAAAGAAACAGTTGAATTGGAAGAGGCAAGCAAGTGCTGAAGTATCTTAAAGATGAATCATCTTCATAAAGATTTTTTTTTTGAGATTGATACTACAAGTTGTCTTAAAGAACTTAGGTTTTTATCATTGTATTTCCAATCTAGTAGTGAGGGGCCTTCAAGTAAAAATTTAGATCAGAATTTAAAGGTGGAACAAAGTCCTGTGGTGTCTTCAAATCAAGCTTGGAATCATTTTTGGAAGATGTGGCTTAGTCAAACACAGGATATATCAGGGTCACTGCAGAGGATGACATTAAATGACCTGTGCTGTATGAGAAGTTAGATGTCAGATGATTGGACTACTAATTAAAATCTCATTCTTGCTACTACTCTGTCTTTGCTGTTTTATATATAGAGTGGTATGTATTTTGAAGTCTTTACATACTCAGACTCCTGCAATAATAGAATGGTAATAAAATAAACCTATGACACTAAGGTGGTCACCAGTGCATTTCATAGTATTCATTTTGCTCTTTAAGAATGCAGAAGATCAGTTTAAAAATTTTTAATAGCTTCAGAAACACTGTTGCTTGCTCTGCAAGCAGAAATTTCAGAAATCCAAGCAACTGACATTGCTTCTTTGGTGCATGCTAGCATTCTTTCTTCAAAAAGACCATAAAAAAAAATCATTTCTCTAAACTGTCAAGATGAGCCTGCCAAAATTTGTAACTTCTAATCTAAAATAGGTTGGATCTTGTGATGCTATTCCTGCTTATACCCTTTTAAGTGTTGTTTGCATTGACAGTGTTTGACATGTTTGACTAAAGACCCCTGGGCTCAGTGACATGATAGATAATAAATAAGCACAAGCACACTTAAAATTTCAGAGGAGGGTGTGTCACTCTTAATGTGACATCCTTGACATCTCTGTTAGGAGAATGTGAGCTAAAACCTTTTCCTATGGTGGCATGTGCTGTGGTGGCCACTTTTTCCATGTGGGTTTGTCATGTCGATAAAAGCATTATAATTGTCTCTCAGGCATCTGCAGGTGAGCTTTCTCAGTCTGTAGAGCAACCTGTTGCAGCGATGCATGGGCCGGCTTTGCTCTCTGATCCTTCTAGCCATGTTTGTGTAGCTCCGTATGTTGTGTGGTCAGTAGTGTTGATAGCGTTTCCCTCCATTTTACAGCCTTGTTCTTTGTTCGGATAGCCTAATGCACAAATGTTCTGTACTGATACATGACAAATTCCTTGATGATCTCAGTGTTTACGTGTGTTCCCTGGTATCTTGTTTGCTACCACTACTCACTGGAAAGCGAACCCATTTCATAGACATGCTTCGTACGATTCTATGGTTTCTGTGGGAGCTCATGGTTTTCATACTCTGAAACACAACAGAATTGCAGAACTTTTGAGGTTGGAAGTGACCTCTGGAGGACATCTGGCCCAACCACCACTGCACTGTGTTTTACAGTCACTAGAAGTGGTTATGTGCCAGGGGTTCAAAGGAGTGTAAGTTTATGTGCTGCCTCCTGTGTGTCTTCATTCACTCCCTTATGTCAGCCTTGGGGCTGGCCTGAGCCCATTCTGAATTAGTGACTTCTTCTGTCCTCTTATAGGAAGAACAGAAACAGGTAAAGCACCAAAATATTTTTGTACACGTGCTTTACTTGTGATCTGAAAAATGAAATGGATTAAAAAAAAAAAACAAACCCCCCCCCCCCCCCACCAAAAACAACAAAAAACTCCCCCAAAACAACAAAAAACCAACACACAACCAACAACTTTGTTTAAAAAAAAAAGCATAATCCCACAGCAACATAAGTGCCATGATTGTGCTAGGTCTGTGACAGATGAGTTTCTAGTCTGGTTTGCAGGTATACTGCAATTCAATTTTGCAAACATTGGATTGAGTTGAATGAAATTAAGCCTAAATGGTTACAGACAGTGCACTGTTAATCTCTGTTTTAAAAAGTCTCTGTTGGCTCCCCAGACTTGAAATAAAGTAGCAGTGTAATCTCTAAAATCTTAAGTGAAAATATTTGCAGACTATTGAAATACTTTGTTCCACTCCTAAAACATGTTCTGGATATTGATGTCATAAAATATACGAGAAGCACACTCAATAAGTAATTTGTTACTAAGGAGATACTCTGAGTTAAAACTTGAGGTAGCTATTGCTTTAGAAATCCTGGCGTTTTAGTCTAACAGATGGAATTTACCTTTCACTAGGAGAGGAAAAAAAAAGGAGATACACCTAGGAATTAAGAAAACAAGGAATTACAGAGTCTGCATTAAAGGAAATCAGCTAATGGTGATATGATTAAAAATGTCTTTTCAGCCATTGTCCGCCTTGCTTAATCCTTTTACAGTATTTCTCTGTGTGTGTGTATATATATATGTAATGAAAAAAGTACTGAGGTCATCTTGAGTTACAAGTATCAAAAGGTTAATTTTAGTTACCTGTTCTGTTAGATTAACTGTTCTTACAGGGGATATCCTTCTAGGGATAACTGTCTGCCTTACAGATCTTAATGAGCTCGATATCAGAGCATCTTGGCGAGGTAGGCATTATTCCCTTTCATAGAGCGAGAAGCTTGGCCAGAGAGAGGTTAATTGATTTTCACCAAGGTCACAGCAGAAGTGTGGTGCTGAGCTTACATTTTCCAGCTCTGAAGTCACACTGTAACAACACTCTTATTTCTGACATACTAAACTTACCATTTTATTGAACTGACATGTATTTTTCAGGTTTACCATATGAGAGGATTTGCAGAATAAAATGTGCATGAGTAAAATTACTACAGAAACACTGCACTAATAAAAACTTGAAGGGATAATGTGGCTTACTGGTCCCACAGTAGCTACTGCAGTGAGGTGCTTGAAGCAGATGTCTGTAGACCACAGTTGACTTTGATGTTAAAACCTGTCCAGTAGATGTTCCCTTCCCATACTTCTGTTTGCATTGCTGCTGTTCTAATAATGCTGCTTCTCCTTGGGTGAGAACTATGTTTGTATGTTGCTGGAATTTTATGTTAGAATATGCACCTGCCATAGCAGTCACCAAAAACATCTGGCATCTTGATTGTGTCTATTTAAAAAAACCCAAAAAACCCCCAAACCCAAACAAACAAAACAACAAAAAAAAACCCAAAACCCACAGCCACGAATAGTTGAAGTGGTCAAGTAATGTGCCAAATTTAGATGAGGTTTGAAAGCTGGGATGGTCTATTTTGTATAGAACACTTAACAGCTCAAAATAACTTAATTCAAAAGTTACCTGTGGTAATGAAAGAATGTCTTTTTACTTAGGTGGCACATTTGGAACGAACAGGGCATTACTTAACAGTAAAAGATAACCAGGTGGTGCAGTTGCATCCCTCCACCGTTCTTGATCATAAGCCAGAGTGGGTGCTCTACAATGAGTTTGTCCTTACAACAAAGAATTACATCCGGACATGTACAGACATCAAGCCAGAATGGTAAGTCACAAGTCATGACCTACTGTAAAGCTCCTGTTTTTCTTTTTCCTTTTCAAAATTGAGGTAATTCCTTTCACGTTTCCTGAAGCTAATGTTATTAAAACGGTTTGGGGAATGGCAATGGCATGGACTTGAGATCTTGTAGAGGACTGAAGGTTTTCTTTGGGGATACCTGTTCCTGTTTGAGGGAGCTGCGTTGAAAACTCAGGTGCCCAGGCTCTATATACAGTGCACAGAGAGACGCTTGACTTGAACCCAGTTACTTCAGTCAGCCTATTGGAAAGGAACTGCTGGAAGATGGTAGGTTTGGGGATGTGTCCTAGCACCCACTTGTGTACCTAAGCGAAGAGATACTGGTAGGTGCCTCTGTTGTCAAGATTGAGGACATCTCTCGGCAGTACGTGTCTGTAATTTTTCCACAAGGATCTCAACCGGATTTGGTGCCATTTTAAAATATGAAGGGAAGAGGTGGTAATACTGGTACAGCCTACTTTGTTCTAATATTTATTAGTCAACAGTGTGCATATCAAGGATATGGAGGCCTGATCCTCTGCAGACAAGCAGAGGTCTTGTCCATATTTAAGGTTGTACTTAAACTGCCAAGCTGTAAGCTTTGGGGACGTGGCAGGTTCTTAAACTGTTGTTAATACTGTGCTGTTTTGCAAAAAGTGTTTAAAGATTCGTAAGCCATAAAACATAGCGCATATATATATATATATATATGGTATTGTCCATAGCATTTTAATGGAAAATATATGTTTGAACCCTTCCTTAGAAGTATTTTTCTGAACGAGCGCTGTATAGCCTAAAGCAGAATCCTGTGGCCTTGGTTGCGTTTTTAAGCTTAAAACAGCTATGGCTCATCCGTGCTCCTGCATAAACTGATGTTTGGGTGGACTCCTGTGGGCTTTGACATGAAGCAGCAGGTCTGACTGTACGGGCTGCTGAGGCAGCAGCGTGGGTCTGTCAGGGACACCAGGCTGAGCAGGAGCGCCTGGCTGACACTCAGGTTCATGTGGGTTTGCTTTGGATTTGGGCACTTGTGCAGGAGGGGACTGAGATGTAAATGTGTGTGCATGTCTGTAAACGTCCATTAATTTTAGAATAGCAGAATGACTTGAAAAAATAGCGGATAATCTTTGTTTCCCTCAGTTGTAGAATTTCTGTAGGATGCATCTTCAAGTTTGAGTATTAGTAACAAACTTTTCCTTTTTCGACAGGCTGGTGAAAATTGCCCCTCAATATTATGACATGAGCAATTTTCCACAGTGTGAAGCAAAGAGGCAGTTGGATCGCATCATTGCCAAACTTCAGTCCAAGGAATACTCGCAGTACTGAATTTATGCTTTGAACTGAAGTTATTCAGAGGACAGCTTTAAGAGATGAAAGGATTCAAAGTTCAAGTTGTGCTCTTCACTTTGGTTCAATAATGGCCTTTATTTGAAAGCTTTTAAATTTTTCTTTACAGTAAATATTCCATTCTGATTTCATAAATTAAACATTTATGCCTCCCTTTTGTGTTGACACTGTAGCTCATACTGGAAAAGCTGATCAATGTTTTGCAGTTTATTGAAAGTAGTTCTATATATAACAATGTTATAAGCATTTCTTTAGAAATGGTTGAAAATGCTTCTAAAAATGTGATTATCGACCATGGTATGCATGATCGTTGTAATTGTTGACATTCCTTTTAGAAGTTGTGAAATGTTACAACTTGTGCTTATGTAGACACAATCTTCAGCTTCAGTACAAAGGTACTGACTTCAATAAAGTCTATTTATACTAATTTTTTTGCCACAGTATGTCAGTATTTCTATTGTTTTGATCAAAACATGAGAAGCCCTTTAGTCTCCCATTAAACTGCTGTTTTATTGACATGGCAATAGTTAATATTTTAATATTAAGTGTAGATGCTTAAGCAGCACAATTACGGTGACATCAATATCATACATACAGTGTAGATCCGTTGCAAATTTGTTTAAGTTATGTAGGAAATTGTTTTAGAAGTGAAATGCATGCAGAATTTCTTGGAGAGTGCTTTTTTCAAACAGAACTGTAGTAACATGTCCTGTAAAGTGAAGTGTCTGTGGCCAGTTAGAAATCACCCTGCTGGGCAATGTTCAGATACAGTTTAAGATCAACACAATTCTGAAGTGACACTGTAGGTCAAATTACATTGCACTGTTGTAATTTTGTAGTGATTTTTAGTGAAATATGACTCAACAGCATTTTTAATTTGGGAAGCTAATCCCATGTGGAATTTCTACTAAGATCTGATCAGAGGGCTGGAGCACCCCTCCTCTGACAACAGGCTGAGAGGGTTGGGGTTGTTCAGCCTGAAGAAGGTTCTGGGGAGACCTTCTAGCAGCCTGCTGGTACCCAAAGGGGCTTCCAAGAAAGCTAGAGAGGGACTTGTTACAAGGGCACGTACTGATAGGACAAGGGGTAATGGCTTTAAACTGGGAGTAGATTTAGAAGAGGTATAAGGAAAAAATTCTTCACCATAAGGCTGGTGAGGCACTGGAACAGGCTGCCCAGAAAAGCTGTGAATGCCCCATCCCTGGAAGTGTTCAAGGCCAGGCTGGATGGAGCAACCTGGTCTAGTGGAAGGCGTCCCTGCCCATGGCAGGGGGGTTGGAACTAGATGATCTTTAAAGGTCCCTTCCAACCTGACCCATTGCGTCATTCTATGATTTAACATAGTTGGTCAGATTTCAGTTTTTGCTTTTCCTGGAGTACACTGAGATTTGGTTCTTCTGGCCGAGAGAAGCTGGAGCAGCTCTTGCTCTTGCCCTGATTTGGGGGGTTTCCTCTTTAAATCATGGCAGTTGGCTACAAAATTAGTTGGAATCAAGTAACTTGAGGATTCTTTTTTAATTCCAGGGTTTTTTTTCTAAAATGCTGTTTACGTGAGGGGGACTGGAGAATATCTAAAAATCTTTGTTAGCAATGAAAACAGTAGTGTGAAAGAAAACATGTCTGAAGCAAAAAATTTGATTGAATTTAGAATACAGCGTGGGACTTGTGAGTCTGCCTTGTTTGCAAGTAAGGAGTGGGGATCTCCCTGTCTGCAGGCACTGTGGAGTGGGTCTGGGCCGCCTTGCCCTGTGCAGCTTTCAGTAGGAAGGAGGGAGGTTGACTCTTCATAAAATACTAAGTTTTCTGACTGCAGTTACAGGTGTTTTTATTTAAAAAACATGGGGGGCCAGAATTTAAACAGTTTGATTTCAAACTAGCATTCCTAAGCAGACAACTGTTTTATTACAAGTTCCTGCTCTAGGGTAACTCCAGTTCATATTGTGGGGTTTCGCGATGGTTTGCTTATCGCCCTTCTGGAGGGTGGCAGAGCTGCGCTGAGTAATGCTGAAAACTGCCGGCTCCCCAGGTAAGAATTTCTCTAGTATTTGTGTGCAGCCTCCAGCTAAATGGTGTAGAACCGCTTCCTGTGTGGCTTTCCCTGGGTACGGCAAGGTCCACGCACACAGCCAGTTCTCTGCGTGAAATCCCTTGAGGACCCAGCACCAGCTGGCACGGGCTGTGGTAGCGCTGGTACTTGCGGACAGGGGAGCAGATGGCTGTGGGACTTGATGCAGGAGGGACTTTGGCCTGGTTTTCTTTTTTTTTTGTTTTGTTTTAATTGTCATACCCTCAATCTCTGCTCTGGCTGTGACAGGCAACCTGGGATCTTTCACTCTATCTTACCTACCAGGAACACAAATCCTACAGGCCAAATTAACATCCTCTGACAGCTGTGCAACCCAATTAAGTCCGTGACACCTGTGCAGTCCACCTGAAAACACTGAGGTGCAGTGGTGTCACTGGCTTAATTGGGAGGTTTTGGGGTGTCCCAGCTGCTACTGAGGACAGAGCGGGCCCCGTGCCCTCTGCTGGCAGCGGGTGCAGAGCTGTGAGAAGCAGACCGGCTCTTGGGACACCCCAGAGATCTGGGGACTGGTACTGAAGCACCTTGGGAACCTGGTGGATGTGATACTTGCGTGACATTTGCATGTCATCGTGATCCCCTGGAAAACACTTAACCAACTGAAGAACTGACAGGCAAAGCACTTGCAACACTTCAGTTTAGGACTAACGCATTTTTTCCTACCAGACTGTATGTGCTGAGTACAGTCGCTCCTTCACTAAGGGTTGTGTAGTGGAGGATGCTTCCAGGGCGGGGGGAGCTCCCTGTCCTGTGCAGGCGTCGCGCACTCGCTGTTCTACTGCACAATGCTGATTCCTGACAACTGGGAGTATTCCAAGGTTTGGGGCAGTGCCACATAGACTCACTTAAATCACTGTGGACACCTTAGAGTTACTGCAAATTTTGCCTTTTTTAGATTTTTTTTTTAAGATGTGATTTTAGAGCCATATAGCAGTGGGAAGGGAGCAAGTTACCTAAGAAGTAACTGACCCCTTCTGAAGGAGTGATGGAAGGGATGCCAGGGCTGCTTGGAGAAAGAGGTTTTCTAGGTCCTGAAGGGAAACTGTGTCAGAAACCCTCTTCTTAGCTAGAGTTCTCTCAGGGATACAACAGATGCATGCAGAATGACTCGGTTTTGACAATAGCCCTGGTTTTTCATAAATGTTGAAAGGTGAAGAACCTCTTTCCCATTTTTCTAGTGGAAAAAACTGTCAAAAAAGGTTGCCCAAAGAAACAAAAATAGATCAAGAATGTGGTGTAGGAATGAGGCCACCGTATCTGTGAATATGTGAAGGTCACTGTCTGCCTCTTGCAACAATTAAAACCACCCACAGTCCTGCTCATCATCAGAGCTTTGGTTTTGGCTGCTTATACTGTAGACTGCAGTAAATGGGGAAATACGTTGGAAACTGCGAAATATACAGGAGTTTGATAATGTCAAACAGAACTTCAGCTTCCCATGCATTTTGTGCTGTGAAATGCCACAGCTGCCTAAAAGATGCCGTGGCCCCTGCTGGGCTGTGGGGTGAGGGGTCCCGCAAAGGGCATCAGGTGCCCCAGCAGTTTGCTCCTCGCTGTGTTCCTGGCCTCACTGGTGCTGCTCCGGGGCGTTCGGGCTGTTCGCCAGGCTGGGAGCGTTTGCTTCGGAGCGCTTGCTTGAGGAATTGCTCCCGTAGGATTAGTTGGTTATCTGTTTTAGAACAATGTAAAAGGAAAAGCAATGCTTTGTTTACTGTGTGTGGTGTGTGTTTTTTTTTTTTTTTTTTACCCAAGGAATTCTGGTGGGTTTTGGAAATACGTGGTTTGTATAAAATAAACTTTATAGCATGGGACTTTTGGAAATATAGAATGGATTAGATGATAGGTAAATAGTACTAAGTGAAAGGAGTATATTTTTTTGAAAAGAGGAGAGTCTTCCATCTTAACTGTGATTCTGTGTAATACCTCAAAGCAGTAAAGGGCTAATATTGATGTGAGGCCATAACTGTGTTTAGATATAGAGGTAGTTCCTGATGACTGAGTACGTAAAGCTGTGGTTAGGTACATAGATATTAACATTGTGAAGACACAAAGGAGCAACATGTTGTACTGTGTTTAGATTTGCAGGGGTTTTTTAGCATTTAAAATTTTTGTCAGAGGAAGGAATAAATGGTGACTTCATGCTTCGCTATGTCTTGATGTCACGAAAGCCCTTAAAGTTTCACCTTTGGGAGACCTGTACACAGACCGGCGCAAAAGGCGGGCGCTGCAGCTGCGCGTGTGCTCCTGGGAGGGTGTTTGCGTGGGTACCTGTGCCGGCTGCGGGTGTGCGCTGGCACGGCCGGGGGCTGTTCACGCAGCTTTGCCTGGCAGAGCAACACCCCGGGGGCCGGTCCCCTTCTCCCTTGGATCGGGGCTTGTGAAGCACCATCGGTCCGTGATGCGTAGTTTTCAGCCTGCGCCTCTGTGCCGTGCGTATTGGAAGCTGCTGATTACCTGCCATAAGAAATGCAGCTTAAAGAAAAAAATGCTGGAGTTAGTTGGCTTTCAGTATGTCATTTAAAATGATACCTTAACAAAAGTCAAAGGGCAAATAGTTTTCCTTCCATCCAGTCAACCTACAACTATTAATTTGTAATCGGATTCCTGTGGTTTTCTTCATTTTCTGACAATTTAGCGAGGAAAAGCTGTACCACGCCATGATACTAGGAAGCAGAGAGTTGTATTCTAAAGTACATGAATTTCTTCACTTACTGTAATCCGTGAGGAATAGTCATTTGTCTTGCTTTTAGAACAGGTTTTAATAATAAACATCTTTTACTATTAGAAGTATAATCTTGTATTGGTACTCTGACCTTTTAAAATTCTTTAACTTCAAGACTCTATGTGACAAAAGATTTATGCAAAGCAAGGAGGGAAAATGATCTGCTTGGTCAACCTAGTTGATCTTTCTACTAATACCTTTCACTGGTGGCTTTCTTTTGTGATATGTTTCCTAGAACCGTTCTGATACGAAACCGGGCGTTGGTCCCCAGTGATACAAATGTCAGATATTTTGGAGATATTTAAAACCAGGATGAAACCATTCTGTGAGAGTGCTTGCCCCTCTTCTCACTTTTCCTTTTTACAAATGACAAGCTTGGGCTGCCTCTAATTTGCGCTGATGCGACTGGGATAAGTGGTTGGCATCGAGGAGATCCCAGCCTCCAGTATCAAGGGATTAAACTAAATATGGTAACAGCAGTAAAATAACATTCCTGTAGCAGCGGTAACAGACTAGTTCTGCTGATTGGAGGTGTTTTAATTTTGCAGTTTCAACTCAGACATGGTAGTTTCTCAGGAACGCTGAATGTATGTTGGACAGATGATAAAATAATTTTCATTTGTGTACATCTCGGCTCCGAGTGATTCTTGAAGCTTTTTCCCAGCTATGAAAGCTATGCAGTAGTTATGTTGTATGGAAAAATAAAACATAGCGCAAATTAATGTTGATAATAAATATTTCCTGTGGCTCTAAACATTTGTTATTTTGGGTCGGTCTTATTTTTTTAGCTAAAGCAGGCTCTTGCCTTCCATTTGCATTCAGTGTGTGTTTTGTTAGCACATCACATTAATGTTCCCGGCCTCATTGCTCCCAGCAGCATCAACAACAAGCACTTAAAGCACTGAGCACTTACCGGGCTCTGTGGAGTGGAGGGTCCTGGCGGAGCCACGTCCTGGCTGCTTTGTCTATTTAAATATTCATCTGTGTAGTGAAACCGTTTCCGCTGACATTAATAACCAGTGTTATCCTCAAAGATATCAGCTGCTTCAGCTTGATGGAGATGCTAACGTTTACTAGCAAAATTAATGAGTGATTTCAAAGGGATAAAAACTAAACTTGACCTTCCAAACCTTAGAATGGTGCTGCTGAGGTGGTTTCATTTTGCGTGTTGAGTAGGTAACTGATAAGCCTTTCACTGTGACAGGGATAGTATTGTTCTTTTAAAAAATGCAGTGCACTGTGAACTTTTCCTGAAAGGCCTACAATTAGTACAGCGGGAGGTTGGAAGGTGCCGTGGGCAGCTACCGGTCCAAGAGGGTGGTGACAGCTCTGTCCAATGAGTTATTTGGTTATGCGATGTAATGGAAGTAAACTCAAATTACTGCTGCTCTTACATACTTTTATATATATATAAAGAGCAGAAATCAGAAGAATTGGCAAGAATTTAAAATTCCAGTCTTAATGTTCAAAATAATATCTACCCTGCTTGTTGAAAACATGATTTTGTTTTCAGTAAATTTATGGATGGTGAGCAGCTTCTCCCTGTTAAAGAAAAATCCACACAGGAGTAGAAACACGAACATTGGCGTATTTAGTTCATTTGGATGTTAGATCAGGGCTGTGCCTTCCACGTGTTTGCTCGGAAGCTCCTTGTTGGACTCACTGCTGTGTAAATCCAAACCACTCCATTCAAATGTCTGTTCTCTGCATTCTCGAGCATCGTCAAATACGAGGTTAAATGGAAATGTGGTGCTGCAGTTGTGATTTTTTTTTTTTGTAGCCAGGAGAAAATTCCTGTTTGGTTCTGGAGGAGAATTATGGAAGGAAAAGTGAATAGGAAAATATTCAATTATATGAAATGGTAATGGCTTACTTCATGATCTTCTTCATAATCGTATTTGTTCTTCAGAGAGTAATTGTCTGTAATGAATATATTATTTTTGCAAGTAAAGCTTAAGAATCCAACCGTTTGTAGCCTACTGGCTTGATATGACACTAATGTTTAGATCTCTCATTAGGTACAGTGAGGTTTCAGAAATTAATTTGCTTTTTTTAGCAGTCTCTTGATCAAACTAATCTGATTATAAAAACAACTTTATCAACGCTGGGCTGTCTAGACTGAGAACACAACTTCCTAAATTAGCAACGAAGTCAGCAGCAAATATTTGTTCTTACTACTTCCAAAACTTTGACTTTAAAAAAAAGTAAAAATTTGCAGAGACATTCTAGTTGCCTTTCATTGCATTCACTTTAACCTGCTTTAAGAAAAACGATTGTTCTTTCCCTTGACTTTGGGGATTTGGAGCAGAGGGGCACGTGCTGACGAGCTGCAGCACCATGGCCGGTACAAACGCTGCCCAGGCTGTCTCCTAGTGAGGTTTGGTTTTATTAATTGGATCAAATGGGATGATGTCACTGAAGAAATCCAAAGTTAATGATCTGTCAAACCCCTTTGAAAGATCTATCAATTATTTCTGAGGATTTGCTGCCTCTTTGTGGTATTCCTCGTGTAAAAATGGAATTCTGTATCGATCACAGCTTTTCTTGGGATTAGGCGAAAGACATCAAGTGCAGTTTCCCCGCGTTCGGCAGCGTGTGACTGGGAGGTTTTTTTCTGCCTCCTCCACGTTCCTGCCCACAGGACACAGCGCCTGGTGCCGAAGGAGTAGCCACATTTTTCTCTATGTCCGCAATACACTTTGTAATTAGGGTGTTGCCACTGCTTTATCAATAAGCTTTGAATAATGTGCCGAACAGCGAAGCCTGTTTTTCATTATCTGAGTGATGACAACAGATCTCGTCATGCCTTTCAGTACATTCATTCTTACATGACATCTTTACCACGATTAATAAAATAGTGGTGAGTCTACTCCATTTATATCACTCAGTGTTTTGCTAATGATCTGAGTGTACCCAGAAGCCGGCAGAATAGCTGTGTGGCTTTTTTCAGATGTAAAGACACTCACACTAGAGGCAGAGACTCAGGACAGGCCAACCATCTTGATTCCTGCTAATTCGGGTTATTCTAGGATTTTTTCCTCACCCTTTGATTAGTTACTTCATATAGTGACTTCATAACTATAATCACAGAAATCACAGAAACATAATCACAGATGTTATTTTTGGGAAATTATAATCTGGTAGGGCTTTAGTAATTTATTTACATTGTTAATTGGTGGTGAGACTGTAAAAGTTATGAACTACCTCATAAGCTTATGCCTGCCTACAGTTCAATGCCACATATTCACTGGTTATTTATAATTTTGGGGGTATTGAACTGATGGAGGATTACTCATGTTGAAAAGCTGCTGGAAGGCCTGAACTGGGAATTAAATTATCATAGTGGCTTCATTTTGTTAACAGTCTCATTGAAAATATCTTGCTTGCGGGACAATCAAACTCATCAGTGTTCTGCTCTTCCACTTCAGTAGACAAAGTTTTAATCAGTGGCACAGTTGATCTTGCAGAATTCAAGGAAAATAATTTCCTGCATTTTTGAGATGAGCAAAAATTCATGTAATCTAGCTTTTAAACTCCTGGCACTCCTTCTCCTTCTCCTTCTCCTTCTCCTTCTCCTTCTCCTTCTCCTTCTCCTTCTCCTTCTCCTTCTCCTTCTCCTTCTCCTTCTCCTTCTCCTTCTCCTTCTCCTTCTCCTTCTCCTTCTCCTTCTCCTTCTCCTTCTCCTTCCTTCCCCTATTTCACATAATTTCAATTATCAAGATGACCCAACGCTTAGATGGGATTAGCTCATGGATGAAGAGCAAGCAACTGAATCTGAACTTGGACAAGGCAAATAAAAGACTGATGGTGAGAAAAACATTTTGAAAAATGTACCGTTTTCTCTGAAGTTGTATACTTGCAATGGGTCTTTGCATTTAGATGGCTTTAGACAGCCTTGTTATCCATTTCTGGTGGACTCACATAGCAGCATTTACCAAAAAAATACTGCTCTGTCCTCTTTTCCTTGGAGCTGCCATCCTATCTTAGTGGTCTGTCATCTAGCTTCAATTATCTCTCTGTCTTTTGGATGAAGCACAACAGTACAATCTTCACCATCTAGCAAACTTAGAAAAATGAGTTATATTCCAGGTCTTGGAGGGGCAGGGTTCTTTCTTTTTTTTCTTTTTTTTTTTTCTTCAAGACTCCTAGCAGCCTGGACTCAGCTCTGGAATGAAGACCTTGAGTGTCAAAGCCAGTGCCAGTTACATCTTTGGTGTAACTGAGCTTTCTGAAACATGGGTTAAACTTGTCTGTGCAGCAACCATAAGTACAAGATGGTGTAACAAATCTCAACAGTAACTAATGGTCATCTAGAATCTCACTACCTTCTGCTTTAATTGCAAGGACCATTTATTCTGTCACCGTATACAGCAAAGACTCCAATGCAGCGCTGCTGCCTTTTTGACTAGGGGAAGAACAAGCAGATGTCAGTCACCCAGCGTAGTGCGCTGTTCGAAAGTATTCAGGTATTACAGTGACATACACAATCATAAGGGCATTGGACATAACGTAACAGAACCTAGAAAAGCTGGCTCTGCTAAATTCCTGTACCACCACCATTCAGTGGATGGAAAGTATCTGCTTTCTGTATTTTGATCAATGACATTCCGTTTTCTGAATGCAATTTTCGTTCAGCGGAACCTTGTGTTTTTTGAATGGTGGCGTGTAATTGAAGCTTGGGAGTGTTATGCCACGATACTTGATAAAAGCTGTATTTTGATCAATCTTGATCTGTTTTGCTAGTATTGGCAAAGCTGCCCAAGTAGCTCTTGTGGTTGAAGCTGATGAGAATCCCACGTGCGGAAGCTGTTCTGGGGACTCTGGGTCTCTGAGGTAGCTGAACAAACCCATCTGGATTCTAGAATGCAGTGAGGGGCAAGAACCTGAACACCGAAATGTTTTAAAGGTGACCGTGGCTGCTGCGTTCTCACCCACTGGTGGTTTCATTCTCAGTTATGCCTGATCTTACATTTTTGTATTATAGACGTGAATTATCTTGAAAGTTAAATAGAAACCTAACCACTCTGAAATTTCCAGTGATTTCTGCTGTAAGTAAGTTTTTGCTCCTCTGGGGCTAATTGCTTTTATAAACATTGTCGAACAACGTTGCTTGACTTTTCCAAGGGTCTGGTACTTAGGCTGTTGATCTCCTCAAATATTACGCGGATGTAATACCTAGCTCCAGAGGTGTTCATAAAGCTAAATGAAATCATTTGATGGAAGGTGCTAAGGAAGCTTTAAAGCATTAGCCTAATAGAAAACCTATCAGTGGACTTTTAAAGCCTTTCTTCTTCAATTTTTATGGACTGTCTTAATTGACTTTAAAAGGCTTTTATGCACTTATGAATAGGCTAAGTAGAAATAGTCTTTTTTTTTTTTTACCTGCAAATAAGTTAGAAGGACAGCTTCTAACTTTATTTTAGAATATCAGATATTTTAGGCTTTTGCCCTGTAAGAAGGGATTTTCAACTAACAAAGTCTAGTAAAGTCAAGAATAAAAAAGTTACATGTGTCTGGTAATGCTGCAAACTTGGAAAAAAAAAAGTGACAGTGGTGAATAAAAGTACTCATAAAACTTTTTGAGGTATTTATGGTCACAACCTTTAAAAATAGTGGGGACCACAGCGGTCAGCGTAAATGCTATACTGATCGTTGGAGGGACACTAAACTGCCTAAACAAAAGAACAGCCACGGAGTATCACTTTGTGTTGTAGAATCGTAATTTAGAGGCTACAGCTGATTCGAATCCTGATCCCCTTGGGCTGTTCTGATACAAATCTGTCTGCTTGCATGGAACATATAGGTTGAAGACGAATGTCTTTTCTGTCTCGAATTCTCCATATGCCTCTCAAACCAAAGACTTCCAGAAGCCTCGCTTTTCAGGGAATTTCTCAAGAGATCCCTCTCTGTAAAGAAAATAAAACAAAGATGTGTTCACGATGCTCTGGCTGTTGCCTGTAGCCATAGGGGTACGTTTACTCTTTGAGACATCTCTCCCAAAACTTGCTACTTGGTGATACCAGATCTGTTATTTGCTGTAGTCTTGTCTCTGTGCACCAGCCTCGGACAAATGAGGATGTGCTGTCTCTGAGAAGATAGGACCAGCCTCAATTTGAAAGCTTCACCTTGCTTCACCTTGCTCCCATACCAGACAGGTTTTGCAGGTAAACAAACCTCCCTCTGCCTCAAAAAAAAAAATAAGGCGCCAAAAAGCAAACCACAAAAAATGCCCCCACAAACCACCAAGACAAACAAAACCCAGAAAAAACTCAATCCACAACCAACACAAAAACCCGTTTTCTAGTTTATTTAACAGACTTTGAAAGTCTTTAAGCTGAAAACATGGAAGCAAAGAGCAAACCAAATTAAATTCTAGACTGTATTTAACAATATGCCTTTCTGCCTGCTTTGGTATCCTTGACCTGGTGCTCTGGCACATCTGAACTGCACAGCATTGTGCTGTGTGTGTCTCTGAAGACACCTGAGTAATCTTCACTGTTCTACCTGCACCAGGCTGCTTGCTTTCAGCACAGATGGACTACTAATGATTATCCTGAGGTTACCTTTGTTATTCAAACGTTTCCAGGATTTTGCTGTTTCCTCCACCCCTCATCAATCCATGTGTTCCAAGTTCCTCACAACAGTTTATTTTGTTTTATCTACACTTTATTCCTTCCTGCCCACGGGACTGAATACACCTTAGCATCTATTATTTGAAGCTGTTAGTGCACTGAGATATTAGACAATGGTTATTTGTGGATTTTATTATGTTTGGTTACACACTTCTAGCAACAGAAGTAACATACGAAGTTTTTTGCTTCATCACGAACATCACAGTAACGATGACGTTAGCGTGCTAAATCATGTGATAGACAAATAGATTATTAGCCATTTCAATAATGGCTGGTTGACTGAAAACGTCTGCAAATGGTCTGGAGGAGCGATACGTATTGCTATTAATAAGTTTTCAGACTGGTTTTGCTGGCAGCAGAAGTGTGTGTGCTCTGCAGAGGCCTTGAGCAGGTTCTGAGCAGTCTGCAGCTACAAGAAAAGGCTGCAGCTGGATCTCCATTAGTAACTGATCACTGCGCAATTAAGCTTAACCTCCTACCAGTGATGGTCCCCCAGGGGCAGCTCTCTGAACTTCAAACGAAGAGATTTGGAGCTAGAGCAAATGGTTAACAGCAGGGTGAGGAACAATGTTTGAAGGAAAAAGATAAGGAAAAAACCCAAACATTTAAGAACCCGTAATCTGTTCTGAGACTTTTAAAGAACATCGCATGGGGGACAGATAGTATGTCTGTCACTAGAGGAAGTAGGACAAATGCCACCTACTGAAGTGTATAAATACATCAGGTATTGGGGGAACGGGGTGGGGGGGAGGTCCAAACTGTAGTATTTTCAGTTCAAAAGGTAGGAACTTTGGTTGAAACCATAGGATTTTCCAGTGCTAACTTTGCCTGAACAGCACAAATAGCTCAGAGGTCAGGCTACGCTGGAGTACAGATTCAGGATGGAATGATCTAGGACTTAACATGAAGATGAAACATGCAATGCCAAGTTGCTTGAAGTTTAGAAGTGAGACGCTTTGAACACTGACCCCTCTGAAAGAAGGGAAGAAAACAATTCAAGAAGGAGGATGAAGTGGAAAGGAATTTTATGCCTTAATTGCTGCTGTCCGAAAAGTGCAAATAAATTCTTGAACCACATGATTTTTTGTGGGCCGCTGATGAGCAGCCTTGACAAGCTGAAGTCTTGGAAGGAAAATACTGAAGCAATTTGAGAAACAAATCACTGTGGACATGGTGAACACCTTGTTTCTGAGGTAGTTTCCATATTCTGTTGCTGGGAACCTTCCTGCTGTATTTTACCTGGTTTAGGGCAGGATGAAATGTTCTTTCACCTCAAATGGAACAGAGCTGCCTGTCACAGAGGTTCCTCTGGATGATGAATTCAGGTATTCTTGGCTAGCCTTCATTCAGACAAAGTCAGCTCATGAAAGAGCTCAGTTTTGACTACACTCATGTGTGTTTCACGGTATTCCACGCTCGTGACACATTCGGAGTCTGAAGACTTCCTCAACAAATAGAATGGTCAAAGGGTTCCATGGCTATTACTGAATGGTGGTTTCTTCCTTAAAATATCATGTGAGGGGGAGTGAGGAGCCTTCAATGGGCCTTTGATCAGGTGTGGCAGAAAACTGTCTCTAGTCTTTTCCACTGATGGCTGTGTTGGGTGCTGCTCCACAAACCCCTGGTCCTCCTGGTTACGGTTTGGAAAGAAAAATAATACTTTTAATAAATGAAAAATATATATTAATATATAAAATAGATCAATTATTCTGAAAAAAAATCCCACCTACATTATTTGTTTTCCATTTATAACGATCTGAGTTTTGTGATATCAATGTTAGCTGATGAGGAAAACGTTCCCGTCGGAAGACTGGGCGTGAGGTGCTGGGTGCGCGATCAGGACAAGAAATACTCAAGAAACACGGTCAGCGTAATCCGGTCTATTTCTGCCAACTGTTTGGCGAGCCCTTTGAAATCACTCTATTCTGCGTGGCTTCGCTGTGCGCGATGGGCCGCGTGGTGACGGCCCACGGGCCCCGAGTTCCACTTTTCCTCATGGCCCTGCGGGACCGCGGCGGGACCTCGTCACCGCGGCTGCGACGGGAGCCGGCGGCACGGGCGGGGGTCACGCTGTGACCACTGACATGCTTTACATGAAAAAAAATATATATGTATTTATTCCGCTTTGCTCCCGCTCCTTGAAAACGGGCTGCGGAGGAAAATGCCCCCAAAAGAGGCAAGAACGCGGGAAGCGCACCGACAGCCGGGGACCCGCTGCCGACTCCGTGGCGAAGTTTCCCGCGGGGGCGGCAGGGCCGGGGGCGCCAGGGCCGGGCTGCAGCGCCGGGGTCCCGCCGGTGCCCGCGCACCCCTCTCCGGACGCGGGTCGCAGCGCGGGCAGCGGGCTGCAACTTTCGCGGCGCGGCGCGGCGGGGCGCGGGGCGGGGCGGGGCGGGCCGGGGGGGCGGGCCCGCCCGCGGCGGCGCTGCCCCGGCGCGGCGGGGGAGGACGCGCGTCGCCACTTTGCCCGCTCCCTTCCCCGCCGCGGTGCAGTCGCAGGTCCTGCAAGCGCCCCCTTGTTTCCTTGCGCAGGCTGCGCTGCCGAGCGCGGCCGGGGGTGGGTGGGGATGGAGAGGTCGCCTGGCGCCGGTGATTCAGAGCCGGGCTCTGTAGCGCAGCCCGTCCCCGGCGGCGGCAGCGGGGCGAGCGCGCGCACGTGACGCCGGTCGGGCTCCGGCTCCGCGGTGCCGCCGCCGCCGGCCGCGCACACACGCACACGCACACACCGCCGCCGCGCTCCCGCCCGCGCCGCGCAAGCCGCGCAAGCCGCCGCCGGCGCGAAGCTGTCGGCGCGCTCCGCCGGGGCTGCACCAGCAGCGGCAGCGGCGACTCCGCGAGAGGCAAGAGTTTGCGAAGGCTGCTGCGTGCCTTCCCGAAGAGGTTTTGCGCCCGGAGGATGGCTGGCTGCGGGCTGTCGGAAGACGCTTGCTTCTCCTCCTTCTTTTACAACTACACCTCCTCCTGGGAGACCTCCTACAACCAGGTAAGAGGCGGCCGGTGCTGCCGGGCGCGCTCGCCGCCGCTGCGCCCGCCGGGCTGCTCGGGGGAGGCGGAGGTGATGCCTGTGCGTGCAGGAAGGAGCTGGAAGTGTTTCTACTCAGCATGTGTGGGGAGAATCAGCCGGGGAAAGAAATGAGAAAAGAGCCTTTTTTTTTTCCGTGTGCTTTTCAGCCCCTTTCCCTCCGCCCCTCCCGTGAGGAAGAGGAGCGGGCGGAGGGCTGAGGAGCGGCAGCTGTAGCGTTACCCGGGAGCAACTCGGGGCACAACAAGGCAACTCGAGCGAAGCCTCCCCGAGCCTCCCGCTCGGCTGCGCTCGCCGCCGCGCTCCGCGCAGGGCGGGCCCGCCGGGGGCGGCCAGACGAGTTTGCCGGGGCGGGGGGAGCGGGCGTGCGAGTGGCAGGCTGGGTGCGAGAGGGACTCCCCTCTCTCTCCCTCAGAAATGGCCGCGTACGCCTTCAGCCTCGCAATTTCGGATCCTGCCTAGGTGGAAATAGTTCGGCTCACCCGTCTCGTCTGATTCAGCTCCCCCCAGCACTTAACTTTGACTGTGCAATGCGGGGCGCAGCCGGGTAACGCGGGCTCCGCCGGCTGCGCCGGGGTCTCCCGCCCGCCCCGTGGCTGGAGAGGTGGGGAGGGAGCGCGGGGAGAAACCAGACATCGCGCCTCGGAGGCAGAAGAGCTATTCTGGGAGCCTCCAAAACGTTTTTAATTAAATAACTGTTGTAGTCTGCTGCCCCCGCTGCTTGTTTGGTGAAAGTCTACAGGCAACTGTCATTTATAAACTACATCGGGGTGTGTGAGTGCGTGCGTGTGGAAGGGGGGTTCTGGTGCTGGAAAAGTTGGGCAGCGGGTGGGAGCGGGTTGCGGAGCAGGGGAAAGGCACCCCCGGGCTGTGGGGGCGGGAGAGCCGCCGGCGGCCCCCGAGGCGGCCCGGGGCTCCGGGCTGGGGGGGTCGCCTCCCTGCGGGGGGGGCAGAGCCGGCTGAGCTCATGAAAAAACGCGCAGCCCACAGCCCCGGTTTCCAGGAAACCGAAAGCCCCAAACTAGCGGTTGCCAGTTTAAGGTTACACCTCTGGGCGAGGGATGGAGCAGCCCTGCGCTCCTCCTGCCTGCGGGAGTCAGTAACGGAGCGGCGAGCAGCAGGGCCCTCCGCGGGCGGCAGCCGGGAGCCCAGCCGGCGGAGCTCGGGGGCCGCGCCGTCGCGGTGGGGCCCCGACAGCCGCGCCGTCCCTTGAAGCAGCCGAATAAACCCCGATCTCTGGCGTGCCGGGCGCGGGTGGGCGCTCCCCGGGCCCGTCTCGGAAGGCACCTGGTGCGGGGTGAAGCGACCTGCCGAGTTTGCCGCCCCGGTCAGGGCAGAGCTCTCCTAGCAGGGAACGAGTCGGGCTCGCCCGCGCTGAGGAGCGCTTGGTGCGGGCACAGACGCACGCACGCACCGAGCCCCCCTGGCTCCGCCGGTGCCGCCGGTGGCCCCGCGCCGGGCGGGCGGCAGGTGCGCGGGTGGCGGGGCCGCGGCGGCGGGCAGGGCCGGGCTGGCGCCGCTCGGGGCCGGGGGCTGCCGGGGCTCCCGGGCGGCACGGCGGGCCCGGGGCGGCTGCGGCCGAGGTCGGTCGGTGCTTGCGGCGAGCGGTGCCGCCGAGGCCGTGCCGGCGTGCGGCTCTGTGCACACAGCGGGTGCGCACACGGCTGCCGGTGTGTTCGTGCGGGCAGAGAACGTACGTTATTATCCTGCTAAATACGAGTCCGTGCAAGTAACTGAGATTTAAAAGGGCTTATGCCTGGTATAAAAGGCAGGCGGGCAGACGAAGACTCCTTTGAAACCATCAGAGGAGGAAAATGGTTAGGAACGCAGACAATAAAATCAGGTTTCAGCCAGTTCCTTTATCTAAACTTAGTTTCATTCTGTAGCGAAACAGTTCGGTGAAAGGATGGCATTGCGGAGTGACAGGTTCCCTTACATCTCCTTTCAGGAGAGCAAGCCCATATCACAATGGAAGCAGGAAGAATTACTGACGAATCCAGAGTTGATCTATTCTACATACCAGCGTTGAACTTTATCTAAGGGAAAACTGGGGACACGATTCAGGATGCAGAAGGTCTATTTATAGCAGGACTACATAAACTGTAGGATATACACACAAAGTTGAATTAAATATGCATGATTAGGAAAGGAGTTTAGAAGGAGAAGGTGTAATCATTACATAGCATTACAGCGGGAGCAGATGAACTTGCAAGACTTTCCAGGGTGAAGATGAGAAGAATTTTTGAGATACATATTCTTTCGGGTGCTCAAGGCTCCTTTCTATTTTCATCTTTTGCGTATAACGTTAGCATTTACATCAGTCAAATTCACCAGCTGAGGGTTAGCAGTAGATGTTAGTCTGAATATGAAATCAAAACGAATATGGGATTTTGCTGCAAATAGGTTTTTCTTTGCAAGTTTTAACACTTAAAAAGGTGGAGCTGGCTTAAATCTGACAGTCAGCCATATTTGTGTTTGTTTTTACCTGAATTGCATCCAAAAAAAAAGCTTGCAAACCATTTCTTCTTGCTAAATATAGCAATGTAGCTGAAATAGAATTTGTTTTGTATGCTCTGTTTCAAACAAAACAGCAAACAGAAAAACTTTAAAACAAAGTGCTGAGATGAGAAGATGGGTTGACTACTGGGAAGAATAGTTTTTTTATTCCTAGATCAATGTGATGCACTTCTAACATCTAGTACGAGGTAAAAGGGTCCATTGTATAATATCGATAGCAGTTCAGCCATAGCTTACTAAAAGAATCTTTTCCTGGCATCTCAAGACTTTATTGAGAGTATAAGTAATCAAAATAAGACTTAATAATGGAACCAGTCAGGTTAAAGGGAACAGTGATTTGTTCTAGAAGCACTGTCTGACAGTTTTAAAAGCAGAGATAGGACATCTGCTTTTTAATTCAGGAAGGCTGAGAGATGGCTTTCAACTTTATAATTTTGATGCATTTTTTCAGTTCATTTTTAAGCACAAGATTATATGCGTGATTTGTTGGTAATGTTCTCGGAAGGAACTTTTCCATTGCATATTAAATTCCAAAGTGCATCACAGAAAAGCTTGTATCAGAAAAATTATGTCTAGAAACTTTTAATGAAGTCTGTTTTGAATCAATTTCTGAGATAGTCTTCCAGAAAATAAGGCTCTATGATAATTATAAATAAGACTTTGCATTACTAAAGAGAACTCCAACAAGATTGACTGTTCTCCTGAAGCTGGCTATCTTTTTTTACAGTTGTTTTAGTACAGGGACTTAACCATTATGCTAAATTCTAGACTAGACAAACTTGTAGACTTAAATCCTGAGAACTATGAATTGTGGTTGCATAAACTTACCTGCGTTATGTTGGCAATGTGTGTAAACCTGAGGTGAGGGAACATCCAGCAGATTTCCTGTTGATTAATTTTGTAATCTGCATTTTTAGCCGGTCAAGAAACATTCTACTTTTAGTTCATGTTGTGAATATGTGTTCGCTGGAAAATTCCTAAGTGTATCTTCTGGTTGACTGAACTTCTCTTTACATCTATTTCTTAATTATTAGTCATGAGGAGAGAACAGCTATTCCTAAGTACTGCAAAGGGGGTATTCAGCCTTGCAAGAGCAGTAATATTCTTGGGCATAACCTGTCCAGGCTGAACTGGCAGCATTATTTGTATTAATTATTTTTCAGTCTCCAGTCCAGAACTGGATACGTTGTTGTGTTACTAATCTATGTAGTTGGGAAATGCTTGGAAATAATTTGAGATGTAGTTCATGAATGAAATCTTTATGACTAAGGCATAAATCTGGATACTTATTTTTAATTTGACCTCAAAAAAACCCCTGCAGCATAGAAGTAAAATGAGAGTATGCTGCCCGATTGCTGCTGTTGTTTCAGAGCTTTTTCCCTGCAACACCCAGCTGAGGGCCTGTTCCCTGGCACCATCTCTTTGTCCTGTATTTTCAAATATGGCAGTACTTTATACAGCATACTTCCACAGACTGTATTCTGTGGATATAAGTCAGTGTAAAATGAAGCTGAGAGCCAGCTTTGTGGCTTGGCTCTTCAAGGATGCAGGGACACAAGTACCCCAATGCAGTCACAGCTTTCTGCCAGTATTTTTGGGGTGCTGGACTGAACATAGTATATTGCTTTTACTTTTTTTTTTTTTTTTTTTTTTTTTTTTTAACTAGAGTAGTTGCAATGGTCATTTTGGTTTGGTCCATAGCCAGTGAGATTTTTTGACCTATTTTTGTTTCTGTGGTGTCTGGATTTTTTTTTAAATTTAATTTTTATTTTTTATTTGAGTGGTAGAACTTTGAGTCTATACAGTTTTGGAAATAAGTCAGATGAGTTTGTGTTAATGCATTGCACATGTATAGCATACACTAAGTATGTATGTGTATGAGGATGTTGAATCACAGATACTATAACAATCTGCAAAGACTGGGCAGTGCACATTATGATTTTTGTAGATCTTTTTCTTTAATGGAAAAAGACTCAGGCGATAGTAGTACGTTATTTGACTGTGAAAACCAATGAAATAAAACCATAATTCAACTTCAGTTATATTTTAGCAAAGCCTATAACATCTCTGCAAATTAAAAGGACACTATCAAAACTAAATTAGTTAAGAAAAAGCAGCAGTCCTGGTTTAGTATTAATAGAAAAGACTTGGCAATTAAAAAGTTAATGCTGGATTTGAAATTTTCCTGACTTTTCTTTATCCGAGGGGTGTTGTATGGGAAAATGGAACACTAAAAATGAAAGTGAAACTGAAGAGACCTATTTTCTTGGCATCCCAGCAAAAGATAGGCAATAAGATAACGAGGAAGATGTAATTTAATACAATAGGTAATAGACTGTAAAAAAAAAAAAAAAAAAAAAAAAAAAAAGTAAAAAAAAGTAGTTAAAATGTGATTCTCTTTCTTCCAGAGGTTAATGCCTTAATTGGTCATTGAACACAGTAACTTTGGAAAGTTTCAGTGACCAGCAGTGAATGCTGCCATTTGTTGTCAGGGGTTGTCGCTGCCATTGTGGAGCCTTTAGAGAGCAGATTTCCAAGTGTATTTTCTGCCCTCTTCCTGTGGTGGTGTTCTGGTTCTTGTTTAATAAGCCTATCCACAGTCTGGGTGAAAAACCAGCGTGTTCTGATGCAAAACGGCTAAATAGTGGTAAAATAGAGCACAGCAGTGTGAATTTAAAGCACACGCAAAAAAATGGTCAAGATGTTATTTTTGTATATTAGTTTAGAAGAAAAGCTTATGTGCAAGTTGCAAGTTACATTTATGGCTGTGATGAACTAATGCATTTTAGTGCTTTATCCATAAGGCAGGATTTTCAAAAATGCAGTTGTGTTCAGGAGAAAATGTCAGTAGCTCTAGCAATGTGTTCTGTAGGAAGAGGGCAGGGAGTTCTTAGCTGGTCAAATGTTCGTGTGGTCTAAGCAGAAATGTAAAAGTGCAGGGTTTGCATTGGAATGAGAATGGGGTCATCCACCCTTTGTACTCATCATCAGGGAAGCAGAACCTTCTTCCAGAGAGACCATAGGAAATCAATGAGCACACTTTGCTGGTGTAGAGATAAATGTGTACTGCAGAAGGGTATTAAATATAAAAGGGCAGCAGTAAAATGATTTACTACATGAAGCGGTGGAACTTTCTCTTGGTTACCTAAAAGGCAATTGTCAATTTCTGATGACATAATTGTATTTTTTTAATACTAGTAACTGAAGAAACCCCCCTGGCAAATAAACTATTTTGCAGGGATTTGAGGTACGTAATGTAATCTAGAAGAGGCTTGTTTACAAATGGCAGCTTATTTACAAATATGCACATGTTTTTGAATGTATTATCTGGCATCTATAATTTAGATCATAGTTGTCTGATCTGACTTACCAAAAGTTACTGGGTTTTTTAATGTTGGTTTTTTTTTTTTCCTGAGGTAGTGTGGATGCTTGCGATCCAGTTTGTCTCGCCGTGACCAGAAGGTATCACTGAGGGATACCAGCACAGCGGATGCACGGAGGAAAGAACCTGATGTACGTTTAGGCGTAGAGGCTTAATGAAATGTGGAAGAGCAGGTGCACAGTCCTAATGTGTTGGTGCTGTTTTTGTTTCCTCTGATGTGTCTGCTGTGTGGACAAATCTCCTTGTGCATTTAAAACCTATAGGGCTGTAAAATTGCTAAAAAGGACAGAGAACCAATACTTTTACAATATTTTTTTCTTAGACTCTGCGTTCTCTACAATTGGCAATTGAGATTCTCCTGCTAAGTAGCTGTGTGTTATTGTCTCTAAAGGTAAAATTAAGGTGAAAAGAGATGAATAGCAGAGTGGCCCTTGCTCTGGATATGGCACTTGTGACACTGTTGTCCTGATTTTGGGCGGAGAGATAGGGCACTCTTGGTTCCATGTGAACCCACTGGGCCCTGATACGACCAGGGATGTTTCTACACTGGTACTTTCCTTGGGAGCAGGAGCGTTCTGCGTTCATCCCAGCTCTGCTTTGGTTAGCATCGTAGATTGGTCTCGTCGCAAATGAACAGAATTCCTTTCGGATAGAGCCGAACTGGGAGTTGTGTCCGAGCTATAAATTGACATTCAACTAATTAGATGAGACCAGAGCAAGGACGAAGCTAAATAATCAGACAAGCTACCCCCTGAAGAGCGTGGTCGAAGCTTATGGTGTAGACGTGGGGTCCTCAGCAGCAGCTGGGTGGCTGCTCCAGATGTGCAGCCCCCGTGCTCCCTCGCCGAGCGGGGTGCAGGGGAAGGCCCACGTTTGGGGAGCTGCTTGGAAACCCCTGGGTAGAACGGTCACCTGACGTGTATCCTCACATCGCAATCACAAGACCATTATTCTTCCCATCAAAAAGGAGTGGTTTGTGTTGGCATGAAGAGAAAGGGTTCGTTTGATCACTTGTAATACAACACATGAGCGAGTGAGAGGCACTGATGCTTTGGCTCACAAAAGCCCTCCACATTTTTAACCCATTTTATTATTTGCAAGAGCAATTTAGTTCCTAATGTTAACAATGAGTGATTATGATTCTGTACTTCCGTTTACAGCATAAATTAGCATTTTGTTTTCCATTACCGCTTTTGAATGAGGAATTATAATGTATAATTTGCTGCAAATAGATGTTATCATCTCTTTGAATGTGAACAACCACATAAACTTTAGCAAATGATAAAAATGGAATCAATTACTTCTCAAATGGAAGTAGTTTACAAACCTTCACATACAAAATGGCAATAGTAGCTGGTTATTGGTGGTTATTGTAACAAATAATTAGTTTTTTAAAAAAACATTTATTGAATTCCATTGACAATTTTGTAATTGTTTATAGAATATTTAACTATCCCCCTCACAAAATACATGCCACATAATATATGCATTTTTTAAATTGCAGATTGCCTCTGTAGTCCTTGTGTGAAGCTTTACTCATGTATATTCACCTGTATAAACATTCCAGAAGGGGAGCACTGAGTCACAAATCACACTGATGATGATGATGATTAGAGAGCTTCACGGTATTCTGGAATTGGTAGATCAAGATGGAAACTGTAGAGGGGAGAAGAGTGAAGAGTGTGTGTTGTAGGCTGTATCCAAAGCCTGCCCAAAGCAGTGTGAATTTTTCTGCTCCTTTTGAACTTATGATTTAGGTCCTGGATATTAGAAGGTTAAAGGAGAAGAAGAGTTGTTACTACAGTTGCTTGAATGAGTGAATGCTGTAAGTCTCTGCTGGAGGGGGAGGTAATATCTTGTACTTTAATTAGAGTTTAGTAGTTTGAATTTCGCGAAACAAGTCTTCGCTGTCAGTTGCTACAATATGTTTCTGTGTTATACAGAGTTATTCATGCTTGGAAAAATACCCGTCCATAGCCAAAACGAATGTGAGAGACAGTCCAAAATCCCACTCATTCTCTTCCCCTTGCAAAGCCTTGCTTCGTATCACTAAAGGACACAATCCAAGCGTCATTTCCAGCCCTTCCCTTTCAAGGAGGCCGTGTAAAACCTGATCGTTTTTCTACATACTGATTTGCATGTATATTTATTTCTGATCCTCTAAAGCTCTGACCATAAGGCCACCACCTGCATCACCTCCTGTCAACCTGAATTCACCAGCTTTTTTCTCAGAGCCTTCCCTGGTACCCCCTTGCATCCATCCGTTCCGTGTGCAATATGGCTGAGCGTGCTGTTTTGATTGCCCCCACCTTCAGGCTGGTATCTGCTGCTGTGCTTTGATCAGTCGGTAGATCAGATAAACAATAGCTTTTTATTCTTCTAATAATTAAAAAAACCCCACGATAGTGTCTTTTCTCACTTGCTTCACTCCAAGAAACATTACAAGTGAAATAATTAAGGGAACAGGGGTGGAGAATTATAAAATGGGAATAGCATAACTTGCAATTCAGGGTGCTGTGTTCAGCCTTGGAGCCTTCTTTTGAGACCGTGGAGCTGATTGCTTTGGATGGGGCTTTCTCATAATTTTATTTTTGAGGCAGCTGTTTGTCGTGAAAATTTACTTTGTTTTCTCATTTTGACTAAAAGTCTGTGTTGTGGATGTGTTTTTAATTTGCCGAACAAACTGTCTTGGACTGGGGCAAGAAGGGAATGTTATGACACTGCATATTTGCTGTGGGGCAAGGTTAGAAAGGTCGTCTGTTGTAGTCATGATTCCCGAAGGGCTGCTGGGACTTGGTTTTAGAAGTGTGTGCATGGTTTTTTAAAACGTATCTGCAGTCGGTCATGGGGTCCCTGGACTGAGCAATTTACAGCGTCAGAGGTGTATTTGGGTTGTAAAAACTCACTCCAACAAGATTAAAAAATTGTTAGTTTTATTTCTGGAGTCAAACAGCACATTATGACCTGATGTATATGCTAAACTTTGACTTTTTCTTCATGAAGCTTCTTGTGATATCTGTGTGCTGCCTCTATATGCTCGTAGTTTCCTTAGGCCTTGGTCCAGCAGACCACTTAATTGCTCAGCGGTAAATGCCTGAAGTCGAGGGAACTGCTTACAGGTTTGAAGTGAGCCTGTGGTGCGTTGGATTGGGCCTCAGACATCGATATCCTGAGCACAGAGAACTTTGCTTCCTTCTGGTTCGTCAAGTACTCGCCATGTTTCCAGTGCATCAGAAGTATCGATGGTAATTATGGCAGTGGGAGCAAGAAGGCAATGAGGACATGGAGGAAACCTGGTGGTGTTCACAGTACTGTTCATTGACACTCCAGTCTCTTTTCTTTGTTAAATGGATTTGCAAATAAAAGGTGATTCCTCTTCCTCTCCCGAGCAAAAAGCCTTGTGATGAAAAGAATAGGTAGTGCATTAAAATGCAAAATTATGTGCAGTGACAGAAAGCCATGCATGAAAGATACTTGAGGATGGGAAACTCCTTTTGGGTAGTAAGCAAGGTTTAAAAAAAAAAAGGCTGAAAATGTGTAATGGTAAAAAAAGAAAGATTGTAAGTAGGACATGCATACACTTAAATATTTAAACCATGTGAAACAATGAGTAAACGAACTACTGACCAAATAAATTAGCAAAACAGAAGGTTGCACTTACAGCCTTTTTTAATTTTAATCCAAAAGACTGTTAATTGCTGGAGGATTAAAATAATTCATATTCAAGGAAAGAAAGTGATAACAGTGTGCAGAAGCTTGGATGCTCCAGCTATACAAGAAACAGTGAAAGGAATACTTTTCTCTTTGTGTCATGCCAAAGCCAAAAGAAGGGGAAGAAAGAAAAAAAGAGGAGGAGGTTGTGGCTCTTTGATGTCACTTTCAGAAAAAAAAATAATGCTGCAAAGAAATAGCATAATCTTTTTCCATTTATCTAAGACATTTTTTTTCTAAAGAGTTAGGGCAGCATTGTTAATTGATTTTTCTGACACTCATAATAACAGTTGTATTACAAATAATTTACAAAGGATTTTTTTTCTAGAAGCTGAGCCCTGTAGAATCTGTTGTAGAAAAGTGGGTAGAGAGTGGATTATTGTACATCACTGTTCTCACATAATTATAATCTGCTTGATGGGTAAAATGCGTGTTGTGCTTTTGCGTTGTCCGTTTTCAACCAGCGGTGTCTTTCCGATAAGATTTGCTCGTTTAGTAGTAATAGCATCAGGATATCTCATGCCCTCTCAGTGTAAATAAAGGTTGTCCTACCAGCTGCTCAGATTGTGCTGGCAGAGTCTTTGCTGGAGTGCCAGTTTTTGGCTAGAGTATTTTAACACACTGGAGCTTTTCTTTGGTTACCAATGGTTGAATCATTTCCAGCTGTGAAAACAGATGTGTGGCTTTTTTGGGAAGTAAAGTTAATTAGGGGAGGTTTATGAATTGGTTCTCTTTTTTTTTTTTTTTTTTAATATGAGGTTAGAGGATGCCTTTAGAAAAAAAATTGGTTTTTTTATGAGCATGAAGTTGGGCAGGTTTTCAACACACACAGCATTATAAGGAAAATTCTGGGCATACCCATGTCAAAAAAGAGCTTGCCTGTTGCATCATTACCTCCTAAAAACATGTTAAAAATGAAAAGAAGAAATACTTACTGTTCAAATGGATAACTAACAAAGTTGAGACAAAACTGGCAAAGAGAAGTGGCTAGTTTATCTTAGTGCATACTGTGTATTAATATTGCTATTTGGCCAATTTGTAAGGCAGTTCGTAGTCTTTTCAAATCTGTATGGGCCAACACTTTGCACACGTCTCATTAAATTTTTTGTTTTCTTCATCTTTAGCTTTTGTCTTTGAAAGGAGTTCTTTAGGTGAAAGCTCTGGAAAATATTTACCGTGTTTCAGACATTCTTTTCCTTTTTGTGCTTAGCACAGTGATTTGTACTTTCAACATTGATGTCTGTCTGTCTGCTGGTAGGCACAACACAGTTGTTAAGGAAAAAGGAACTTTTCCTGTGAAGAAACTGTTAGTGTTATGATTTTTCTTTTACTCTTTTTGTTCTTGATTGCTCCGTAAAAAATAGTGAAGGATGAAAAAAAGCAGCAGCAACTTGTTTAATTTTTGTTATTTTTGTCACAACGAGGAGGCGTATGAAATTGCAAGCTATTCATTAGAGCATCCTGAACTAAGTATATTGTTCCTTGTGCACGGTGCACGTGTGCTAGGGCTGCACAACGTATTGCACAGTAAAACAAACCCCAGATGTACAGAATTGTCTCTAGAACTGTCACTGAACCTTCATGTCTAAATGAACTATGAACTGACTGAGCAGCGTTCAGCTTCTCAAAGACTTCTTCAGCTGTCAGCTAGCAATGCAAACAGAAAAAATATTGTCTATGCATGTATTTTGTCCGTGTTTTTTTTTTTTTCTTGGGAAAAAATAAGTATTTGGGAAGATCATGGAGAGACTATTATTAAAAAAAAAATACTTGTGGAGAACACACACATATGCATCCATGACACCGCTGAACTTTTCTTCTCCTATGAGTAGATTGAACTGTCCTGACAACCACAGGACGTATTTGGTTTGTTGGATGCATTCCCTCTTGGAGAGTCTCGATGAAAAGCTTTGCGTGTTCCGGAGAACGTGTTGCCTCTCTGGGATCTGCAGAGGCTGAGCAGGTGATGTACTTGTCCGGTTTTAAAAGCACAGGAGGCTGGGCAGTGGTGCCGGGGCTTTTCTGTAAGGGGCATCACCCGCTGCTTAAGCAGACTAACCATCTGCCTTTGGATCAGTGGTTACCCAGGATGAGGAATGGATGTGGCAGTGCTGACTGCACTGCAAGTTGCTAAGGCCTTGCCCTGTTAGCTTCTCATTTTTGGATATAATTTTGCCAGGTATTAACTGTATGGGCTATTTTTTGCCCTAGTTGTAGGTCTCAAGCTGGTGGTGTGTGTGGTGGTGTTGTGGGTGTGTTTTTTTTTTTTTTTTAAATGCACGTATCAGTAAATATGATTTCACTGTCTTCAGGAATGTTATTAAAGAAAAAACAAGCAAAATTTCATACTATGATGTGTCATTAAATCTTACCACCGGGGAAGGCAGTATAAAGTGTAGATCAAATTTTTTTAAACAGAAGTGTTGTGGGTTTTTTTTAGTGAAGAATTATTAAGTATAGGAGAAAAAAAACCCAGGAGAATAAAAGGGCTTGCATATTGAGAAATATTTTATAAAATATTAATTCTTTTGTAGTTTAGAACATGTAAAGCAAAGTGGCAGCAAAAGTCAGAGCTGTATTTGATTAGAAATCAAAAGGTTATAAATAGTGCTGATTAGTTCAGCTTAGTTATGTCTGCTCTAGTATTACTCCTGTGTGTTTGCAACACTAATCAAGCTCACTGTAAGCCCTTATCTTTGACCAGCCAGAAGAAATCATAAAAGGAAATAATTGTTTAGTGAGAAAGACTTTGATAACAGCATGACTCTTGTGTGGGAGACAAGGAGATAACACTGAATGAAATAATATAACCAAGGTAGCTAAGGTGATAAATTCTTTAGTTGTCTTGTCCTCAGCAGTAGAATATACAGCAAATTAAAGATGTCTTTTCAAGAGTCATCTTAAGAACTGATGGTATTTGTAATTTGCATGTTTCACATTTGGACGTGTAGAGGAAAGGGAGGAGATTTGGTGTTGAGGGTAATACGATTTTGCAAAGCCACAGATTTACCCACAGAGTTTGACCAAGCAATTCAGCCATTACTTATTATCCAGTTATCTCTCTGAATTGAAAACTGTGGTTAGCGTTTGACTTATATTTGACAAAAATCTTTTCCAAAATTTAAGTATTTATCTGAAGGAAGGCATCGAGTAGTCAGTAAAGCTCTTTATATTTATTGTACTGGTTAATCATTCTCATAGTTTGCTTTCTTTAGAAAGCCCTGTTTTTCACTAGAGTTGCTCAGAATTAGCTTTGTAGGCAGAGGTTCTCTTTGTGACTTGACCTGGTAGGTTGGGAAGCCCTTCAGTATCTTTTTGTTTCTCCCTCTGAAAAATACTTTTACTCAAGACAGTGCTCTGTCTTCTTTTTTCCTAAGCTAATCAGAGTGACGTCTTTAAGACTCTTACCGGAGGACATTTTTTGCAGACTTCAAGTGCATTTGCATAACTTTTCTGTTTTCCTTCCAGTTTATTTATTTCCCTTTAGGAAAATCAGATGCCAGAAGCATGAGGCGGTATTTCAGTATTGGTCTCTACAATGCTCTCACTTCTACAGAGGAGAACTCACTTAACTTGCTTCTCTGCGTTACATTCAAGGTTCAAATTAATTCTTTTCGCTGCAATATCACAGTGAGAGTTCACATTGAGTAACTTCTGCGCTTCAACACTTGCTGTCTTAGCTGTATCCAAGATACAGTCTGCTGTTCTGTACATGCATTTTCTGTTCATTGGTCTGCCCCTTAGCACTTTGTTTTATCCAAACATAGTTTGTTAAGTGAGCCTCTTTTAATCTTTACGACTTTTTGTCTATCTTATTTCTGTGTACTAATTTTATCATCATTTTATCTGATGAAAAGTTGAGTAGTGTGAAGCCTGGTACAAGTTCTTGCTGAAACCCAGGAGAAACATCTATACTAATTCCTCATTCAATTTTGTAATATCTCTCCTAGCCCTCTTTTAATGCACTTAATATACTCTTATACAGTATCTTAATTTGTGACTCCGAAAGTCATGCTGTAATAAATCATCTGCCTTGCAGAAAGTCTTCTACAGATGCATAATTACTGAACAAGTGGCATCATCAAATATTTGAGTTAAAACTACTGGATATTTTTAGTGATGAGATGCCAATCCTCTAGTTAAATTACAAATGTATATAGCAATATGTTAGTTACTATACCTTTCCTTGTTTGTTAATATACCTTTCCTGGGAGGAGGAGAAACTTTCACATTCATAGTGTGTAAATGAACATCTTTTAATAACTTCAGATCTGTAGAGATCGTACCTGAGTTTTCGCATGGTTACACTTGCAGCGCTTGCACCAAAGAGAGTGGTAAAAGCATCATGTGGGAGCAAGACTTTATGCGTGATGCATAATCCCAGTGTGGCTGTGCCAGCATGTTGCGTGTGCCATGCATAGCTTTCAAATACTTCCATCTTTTTCTAGATAGGACTTGAATAACTAGAAATGTACTCAGAATTGGTCTACGCAGGGGTCAGCCTCCCACCCCGCCACAAGGTAAAGCTCTACGATATTCTTGGCTCCTTCGTTTAATGCAAAAAAACCCCCAAACCAAAACAAAAAAAACCAACCACGATGAAATATTACTAACATAGTTAGTACTAACATACTAACTCCTCATTCAATTTTGCATCAGTTGGTTTGTGACAGGGCTGAATTCATTACTCTTTATCTGGAAATCAGCTGGACGCGTTATTTCTCTGATACGCTGTAGTTAATTCTCTTTTAAACTCCTTCAGCCAAGACTGTTTCTGAAAGAGATGGCCCTGGTGTTGGCCTTCTCTCCCATCTTGCTTCCTGCATTTATGCTGGCACAAGTGTTCCACCTTCAAGTGCAACATCCAAATTTGCAAGCTCAACTGCACATGCAGGCGCTCCCTAACCTGGTTCTTTCAAAGTGACCCGAATTAACATTGAAAAAATTCTATTCTTATGAATCTTGACAACCTCAGGCAAGCCTGCCTTTGTTTTGAAAGAGCTCGGGTGCAGCACAGCTCGGACGCGCTGTTGTGCTGGGTGATGGTCAGGAGGGGATGAGGAGCAACCAGAGGTCTGTGGGGGTGGTAGGCTGGGCCAGCTGCAGCCTCGAGAGGCTGATCTCAGCCTGCATTTGCTCCAATAGCACCAAATAGGCAGAAGTACTAAGCAAGTAAGAATCAAGTGCCTTTTGTAGGAAAAATTCAAGGTGAAATCAGTGGGGGCCCCTCCTTTTCGATAGGCTTGGATTTTTCGTCACTGAAGAGCTGTAGGTAAATGAATGCACCTTTTTGTAGGTGCGTATTGCAGACAATTTTTTTTATTTTTTCCCCTCACCCCTCTTTGGGAAAGTAATGATTTCGAGCGTCCAGGTTTCTGAAAGCTCAGCTTCAGACATCTTAAATAGGACTGACTTTCAGCGGCTAATTGTTTAGCATTTACTGAATTTTGGGGCTTTTTGAGCAACCAAATCTTAACCACCACAAATCAATGTCTCTTGACACGCGTGTCTCTGGTGTTTAATGTGTGAAGACAGCTTGCAACCGCATCGCAGGGAGAGCTGCATGGAAACCTCGCTAGGCTGGATTATGCAGAGAATTACCAGTAGTCACAGAAATTGATTACTGTAACTGATGTCTCTCTCTTTTTAATAATGTATTCTTATTATGTTTGTTAATCGCAGGCTTTGAAGGACTGCTGTGTAAGGCTTTTAAAAAAGGCCCAGCTTGCTCAGTCTTCTATGTAGTTCCACAGTGCAGAGCTCTGAACTTCATGCAGTCTCCTGAGCCTTAATGCCCATGTGTTCCCCTAGAAAATAAGATTTGATGACGTGTATTTTGCTTGCAGATTTTTATAAGCTGAAACTGAAGACCGGAACAGGCCTGTCTTGATTTCTGTGCCAAGCTTATGTGAGATAAAACATAGCCTGAAATAATTCCCTGTAAACTGTCAGCGACCACCGTGAGTTTTGGTTTGGCAGAGATGACTCTATTTAGAGCTGGGTCCAGGGGACTTAGCAGAACATTTGTCAAGGGTGCCAAGTCTTATTTTCTGAAGGCACGTGGCCGTGAGAAGCAAGGTGCCTTTCACTAAGGCTTTAGATGAGCTCTCCTACAATATGCAGTGCTGTGTAGGAGTATTTGAGATAGTTTAAAATTAACTAGCTCAGATGACCGAGACAACAGAGCCAGGTGGCATTTCAGTCTTCTCGTGGGTTAGTTACTACAGGTAGGCATGTCAGTGTGTCTTCATTTTGTCTGCTGTCCAGATGGCAGGCTATGTTGGATATCTCTGTTCAGCGTTGTGCTTTCTATATAGTAGATGTGTACTTTTAAACTGATGTACGTAGCAGCTGAGCATAGAATGAGGGGGATTCTGGAAATTTTATTTTTAGAAGGTTGAAAAATTTAGGACTGACTTTGCCTGAAAAAGGGTTGTTCACAGGTGTTAGGTTTTATTTGTGGTGGGTTTTTTTTAATCCAACTTAAAACCAAAATAAAAGTACACATCGCAGCACCTAATTTTTTGTTAATTTAGATGTAGTTGTTTGTCCAGAACCCCTAAATACCATACTGCCAAGCAGTAAAAATTCCATCCACATAACATTTTCTAAAATAAGTTTTATATACATGCCTTAATTAAATTCTTAATGTAAGAAGTGTGACTGCTTTTGTAGTGCGAAGTACTGATTTCAAATGAGCAAAAATACGTAATACTCTCAAGCAGAGGAAGTGTGCATCATAAAAGTATCAAACTAAAACGTGTATAGTCAGTTGTGTGGCAGGAAAGAGAGTGCAGAAATTTCCATTTTTACAAATGAAGCTCTAATGGAAGTTTTAAGCATTGTCCTGCTGTTTCTGTAGTTCAGGTTCTCCCCAGCATCTCCCTGTTAAGGAGCAGCACAATGTGTGGCATTTAGTAGGTGTTTAATTTCTCTTTTGTTTTTAAACAGATCTTCTTCAGCTGGTAACAGCTTTAAGAATTATGTGAGTAGAATTGTAGAAATGAAAGCAAATGAGAGAAGAGAATGTAATGATGCTTTATACTTATTTATCAGTTTTCTTTCATTTGAAAACTCAAGGGCTATTGCTTTTGGTTGCCAAATGTTAGGCTGATTGCTTTCAAGGTGAAGCTGTACTATGCTGCTTTGAACTGATACTGCATGATTAAGATAATAAGTAAGTGCCACTTAATTGGAACAGGCCTGATCAGAAGACATTCCAGGTAACTGATTTAAGCCAAACAATACTTAATTGCAATGACTATTGCTTAATGGGGATGGTAATTATGTGCATGGGGGATACCCAACCACCAATGAATCATTTGAAGGTCTTTTGTGTCTCCCTCGCTGTTGGCTCTTTTTCCTGTTATTCAAAACAGCTTTCAGTGTCTTCATAAATAACCATGATTCATTCAGAAAGCGGATAAACTGTTGCTTATGGCTGGCTTTTAATAATTCTGTGCCAGAGCTTTAAAATCAGCTTGCTTAAAATCATGATGCCTCTAATGAGTTTTGAGGACCTTTTTATTTGCTTTCAGGATTTTGAACTGTTGGGTTTACTTTTTTCACTTTGTGATCAGAAATGTTAGAAATTGAAATAAGAAAAGACACGTCACATAATTTCTTGGCTTCTGGATCAGGGCAGGCTCTAACATCACGAGACTTACTAAATCATAGGAGTTGATATGTTCTCTGCCCTTGGCAAATCATTGGCTTGGTTTAGTTCTGTCATATTTTCTTCACCAGGTTTGCCTGTTTTCTTCTGTGTGAATCCACCTGATCTGTTGCAAAATATACTTTACAACTGAGGAACCCCCCTTTGTAGTGAACACTGGCCAAGGATAAAACTGGGTTCTTCTACTTTTTCTTGAAATTTGGCCTGCAAATACATGTTTGCACCTTCATAATTTAGCCTTGCTCTGCCTACCTTCTCTGCTGCTTTATCAGATCAGCGTGTGTTGCTGATGTTTTCGAACCTGTCAGACAAGAGTTTGCTCCTGATGCTAATGTTACAATTAGTTTTTAATTTCAGAAATCACATGCTTCCATATTTTTCAGTTTTCTGTATTCTTTACAGAGTGAATATGTGGGGTTAACACAAGTAAATGCGCTTCAGTTTAAAAGACTTAAAATTTTCAATTTATTATTTCTAGAATAGCTAGTGCTCTTATGTCCTTTTCCCCCCTTTTTATTACGTCTGGCACTTGACATGTGGGTAGATTTTGACAATGGCTCCTGCAAGAAGTGATTTTCAATGATGGGAACATGTTTAAGACATTTTCATAATTTAAAACCCAGACGTGTTTCTCTGTCAGCAAATCCACTGCAAATAGGAAAGCGGGACAGTATTTTTATAATGAATCTCAGAACCAGACTATATTACCTTTTTCAAAAATGAAAGGACAATCCAGGGTTTGTAGGATTACTCATCTTCCTGTTCCTCCATTTCTCATTATCTCTTCCCTTTAGGAATGTTTAATATATAAATTTATAGTGACACATACAAAAGGTGGCACAGGAGATTTTGTTGGCAAAACCAGAACTACATTTATCTGGAGTGCCAAAGTTGTCTGTTGACTCCAGCCCAAGCAGTCTACATGTGACATTGTATCTCTTTATTTAAATCACTTGAGAATATTTAACCTCATTTTCTTCGTATGAAAAAAATATTAGAAATACGAAGCATTTTCCATATAGGTTTTTATAGGGAAGTCGAGAAGCGCTCAGATTTTGTCTAGGCTATATAATTCATTAGCCAGTATTTTGCAGAAGGGATGGTTAATAACTTTTTTTTTTTTTGGTACCTTTGACATGGTGGATGGCATTTTCAAAATGATTCTCAATTTTGGTGCCTTTTATTGTGCTTTCACCCCACCCTGATGTTCACGAAACGGCCTGATTTGCAGTGGGTAGAGATGCTGCACTTTTTCTGAAAGTCTGGGACTCTTTAAGGTGTCTACAAGTTGGTTCTATTTACCTGTAGAAATTAAAAATTAAACCAAAATTATTTAAAATAAATTTATGATCCCACTTAGCTCAGTAAATTTGGTGGTTTTTAAAGCGTATTAGTGAGATCTAGACCCTTGTTTTGCTAGGCATTGTACTCCCTAACATAATCTCTTTTAAGTCAAGGACTTATGTTAAAACAAATAAACAAGTAAATTAATAAAAAAAAGTCATAAATCTAACATCTCCCATGTAATAGCCAATTATTCTAGTTCTCTGATGTATAAAGAAATACACATTTTAATCACAGCATGACTTATACTTCGATGCAACATAAATGCAATTATTTCATCAGTAATTTCCACATATATACACAAATTTTGAAGTAAAAACAATCATAAAATGTAGCTGAGTTAAATCTGTTGACCAGTCTATAGAACATACTTGTGTTTTTGTGAGTAGATGGTTTTGTGGTTTCCCCATTAAATGCTGTACTAAATATTGTTTTTTAAGGAGGCCAATGATCGTAAGTATTTTGAGTAAAATTATGAATAACTACAATGTTTCTCATTCAGTAACATCTTTTAAAATAAAGGTCACAATTATTAGAGCGTTAAAAAGTAGAATGGTTTGTTCTAAGCTGGCGGAACTAGCAGGTGGGTTGTACTGAGTTTCAGGTTGCGTGGTTAGGCTGGAGTGCAGCTGATGTAGGTGCAGGTGGCTGATTTCTGGGGACCTGCCCCACCGCCTGTGCTGAGAGTAAGAGTTCCTTCACTTGTGGGTGTGTCGTGGGGCTATTCGAGTGAAATACTGCGATTTAAAAATTATTTTAAATTTTTTTTTAAGGTTTTCAGGCTCAAAGTCTGTCCCTTACTGCTTGGAATACCTGTTGAGATAGGAGGTTTTGTGGCTCAGTCTGATGAGTGTGGCTTCTTGTGTAAGAACTACAGACAGAAGTGACATCGGGACACCTGCAGCCGCACGAAACTGTGTTACAAGGTGTGGTCACATAGGAAACGCGTTCTTTGCCTAGCGGTCACTGTCAAGGGCCCTCTTGCCTCTCACCCAAAAGGACGGTGCTTCCATCTCCAGCTCCTTACCTTCCTCCTGCAGCTAGGGCTTTGGTCACTGGAGTGGTGACATGGGGGACACCGGCAGCCGTGGCCGCGGGGGCTGGAGCAGAGGTGCCGTTTGGTCACCGGGCTCTGTCTCTTTGTCTTGCGATGCGGACGAGAGCGCAGAGCGTTTCTCACTTGTGCTGTTGCGGATGCGGTGGTTCTGGGATCTGAAGCCTTTCATTTTTTTCATGGCCTTCGTAACCTTTCTTTTTTTTTTTTTATGCTCCCTTGGCATCTCGCAGTTCAGAAAGGAAGAGTTGGTGCTCAGAAGACCTTGTGGTGTGACTGGTATGTGCATGGTTTGTGCAGGGTGCTGCAGAGCTAGGAGGAGGAAAGTGAGTTACCATGACTTGCTCAGCTGAGACCCTTTTACTCAGAGGAGAGGTAACTGCATATCTTCATGGGAGGTGCTGGGGGGGAACAGACAATTTCATAGGCTTTCGGTATTGCTCTGGCTTGTTTACGGTGGGAACTGTAGCTGAGCAGAGTCTTTTGCAAGCTGTGTTGTGTGGGAGAAGATAAGTGCCCTTGTGAAACCCAAGTAAGGGTGTAAGAAAAGACATGGAGGGCCATGTGGAAAAACCGGACAAATGGGCTATCTGTAATATTAGATGCACTGCTGCTAGATGCTGGTAGTGCTTCTAAAGTCATAAATTGATAATGCTATTAGTGTTAGATTCCTGAACTGCTGCTGGTGTCCAAGAGCAGGAGTGATCTTCCCACTGGGAGAGTGAGTCATGCTGCCCCTGTGGAGAGAAGTGTATTAAAAACACGGAAACTGGTGAATTATGTTATTTTTCGGAAAATACTGAAATACGTCTTGTACGATGCGTGCATTGTTGCATTTTAAATAGGTTCAGATATGTAACCTATAGCAAAATAGGAGAGTGTATGGGACTGGTTTGTGTTAGGCACTAAGATGGTATGTAGAAGGGCATAAGAAGGAAGGAAAAGGACACAAACAAAGGATTTGAGGTGGAGATAGATAAAGGATAAGTTAGAGGTGGCTTTCCATCAGTGATGTCAGCCCTCAAGTAAGAGAATGCAAGACGTGTTCTCCTTCAAGGAAGAAACTGGTGGCAGGAATAGAATTTCAACTGAGTTGCCCTAATGATAGGTGTCGTGTAGCAGAGCGATTTAAAAGTTGCACTTCTATTCAAGAATTGTAGAGTCATTGGTGTCAGTGACAGGAGGAGATGCAGTTTGGAGTCCCCCAAAACACTAGCACGATCAGTTTTTCAGCCGTGGCAGTGCTGAGGAGCCCTAGCCGGGCAGGGAGCCCTGGATCTGTCTGTCAGGCCGCGGCAGGGCCTGCTGTGCCCTGCAGGCCGAGGGGCCGGGAGCCGAAAGGGGTGGCGTGGCCAGCAGGACGAGGACCTTGCCAGCCAGGGCCTGCCCCGGCAGCCCCCCAGGGCCGCTGATGGCAGCCCAGCGTTCCCATTGCCAGGCAAGTCTGTGGTGATGCAACAAGTCCAAGGTCAAGTTGGGAAGTCAGTCTGTGGGTCAGGTTTGATGGACCCGTGGCCCGCAGGTACAGTGACGTGGCTGGGGCTGTAGCTCAGGCGGACAGGACAAAGCAGCAGAGCGTCAGCCTAAAGCAGCTCTTGCAGGAGGAGGTCAGTCCTGGCTGAGGCATCCCAGCAATAGTGTCTGGGAGCTGTTTTCTCCAGCAGGAGGGGGCCAGCCCTCGGCTGTACTGTCTCTAAGCTGGCTCTGAGCCCGGGCAGCCAAACCTCCAGGAGGGGGATGCTCTCGGGATACTCATACTGTACTAACCGCAGCTGCCCTGAGTCTCTCACTTGCAGCACATCCTCTTTCAAAAAATATTAAAATCTACCAGGTGAGACATAACTGGTAAATGAGATGAGCAAGGGTGTAGAGGGAAGAGCAAAGTAACAGGGCAAAAAAAGTGCTTTCTGCAGATAATAGCTGTCTACACAATTTGTAGCCAAACTGAAACAGTCACCCTAATCACAATTTGGTGGTAGTTGTTCATTGTATTCCTTATATGCTGGATTACTTACGTGAAAAAAGTCTCAAATGTTGCATCAGAAGAAGTAAATGTTGCAGTCTTTGACATGAGCAATAAGGAGAGAGACTTTGGAGGAGAACTTACAAAACCAAAGGAAGAAAGGATGCTGTCGACATGGGAAGGGCAAATGACCTGATGATATGGCAAGTCTTCTCAAGGACTGGGAGGAATTTAATAACATAGAAGTGGGTGGAGTGGATGAAACACCATATGTGGCAGAGCTGCTGTCATTTTTGCCTGACTGGGATAACAGCTTGTGACTGGTTTGAAGTAAAGGCAATATAAGGTTCTGCACGAGTCATGGCAAGCCAATACCACACTGAACACGACTTTGCGTAGCGTTATTCCTTTGTTCATTGCCACAGTAGTAGCCCCAGTCATGTGTGGGCACCCTGTTAAAACAGGCTGTGTACAAATGCCAAGTGAAAGATAGTAGCTGCCCGATAGAGCTTACCCTGCAAATGTAGTAGAAGATACATGTTGTAGGTGAGTGCAGGCAGGTGGGAACGTGCAAGGAGACGTTGCGACAGTTGTCTCTAATCTCGGTATGTATTGTTGTGAAAACAGGTGGGGCAGAGACCTGTTCTTCCAAGGACCTGGTGCCTCTTACGGCAGTTGTTTTCTCTTTGGCGTAAGCGGGGTTGCTTTGGGAATGTGTCAATGCTGCACCAGCCTGTTTTAGAAGAGACACCTGATAAACAGTTGTGAGAGGGTCGTGTGACTGAGGCAGCGCCTGCTCCTACCAACCGTATGGCTGAGACTTGTACCAATGTAGTAAATGGCTCGGTAAGGCAAGCGGAGCTGGAGAGATGTTGTAGAACCACAGGTGAAGCAGCTGCTTGAGGCTTCTGTACTCCCAGAAAAGTGTGACTTCAGTGACTGCAATAATGATTTGTTTGTGGTTATACAACATAATTTAGTTCAGAGCAATGAGACAGAGCATTCCATGGTGTGGTTTTAGTGTAGTGTATCCCTTTGCAACTTGTACTTCCACGTTGTTTTAAAATAATGTGTCTGACTTTACGGAAGGTGCCTCACACATGCGAACAATTGTGTACTGAGGAGATTGTCTGGCTTCCAAGAAAGTAGTCTCTATTAAATCAGACACCAGGACATCACCTCAGGTCATAAACTATGTTGCAAAACATAAAATAATTCTGAATTTTCTGAAAATTTTTGTATACAAACAAGTAACAAGTTAAGGAAGTCAATGTATTTGATTCCATGTCAGACTTTCGAAAACAAACAAACTGACACCCCAATCTGATAGTACACAAAAAACCTGTGGGCATGCAGCTCTTCCCTGCCATCCCAATTAGGCACAAAGATCTTTATTTTGTTCATGTTTATATCAGGTAGACTGTCTGCGTTATGAACCTTACAATGTAGTGTTACATGAAGAACCAAGTTCATTGTGGAACATTCTCAGACTAAAAAGGGGTGAAAATATTGTTGTGTGTTTGACAGCAGATATTTGGTGACGTTTTGGTAACTTGGTAACTTTGTTTACCACTCAGGAGGTCAGTGTGGGCAGTTAAGCAGTTGGTTACATGTACAAATAAGCAGATCCCATGTGGCTTAAATGACAGTGACAGAGTGTTGCAGGTTGGATCTCATTTTTCATTTCCTGCTTTTAGAATAGTTCCATTCAAATCCTTTCCCTTTTAGCATTTGATGTATTGCAACCCATGTGTTTGGAAGTTACAACAATGAATATCTCTGAATATTAGGTAGGGGCAAATCAAGTGGAGAAGATTTGGAAAATGTGAAGTGTTTTTTGGATTCACAGAATGTATCACCCTCGTGGAAAATATTTTACTCCCAAGAATAAGAACAATACGATGTCCAAGAAACATCAGTTGTGGCAGGGAATGGGGGAGACAAGAGAAGAAAAGTAGTTTTATCTGAGTAAAAGTTCTTTGCAAATGCTGAAGAAAACCCGAGATGATGTTGCATGGCAGAATTCATCTGTTCCAGCAAGTATATATGCTGTAGATGGAGTAGCAGCTGAATTGCTGTAGAAATTAATTTGCCTCACACAGAATAAGTTGAATAATTTACTAGAATAAACATGCAGGGCCATGATGGGAAGCCATCTATTCAGTGTCTCTATAAGGAGACAAAAAATGAAAGCAATCTTGTAACTTGCTCTTTGCAAGCAGAGAGGGAAGGGATGAAAAGATTTCTGGGGCTGCATGTATGACAGGATGGAGAGAAGCCACTCTGCCATCTTGTTGAGCAAATACAGATACCGAGAAAAATGGACTTGCTGACACTTGCACCTGACAATACAGAAATCTCTAGTGTCGCTCCTCATATCAATGCGTGTTTCTTTCCTCTGGAGGAAGAAAGAACTGGAATGTTCAGAGATCTGTCCCTGCAGTAATGTAGCTGTGTACCGTTCCTTACACAGGACCTGGGACATTTGTATCTGGCTTCTGTATGGTGGCCACAAAGCTCGTCTGGTTACTGCCAGTAATACAGTGGTGGAGCGTGGTGATAAGTTAGTTAGAATAATAGTGCTGGTACCTGGTATTTAAGAGTAGTACAAGGCGAGATGCAAACCTTACCAAGTTAAACAAGGTGCTCATCAAGATAGATAAAAAATATGCTGAAATAAAACATAGTTGTTTTTTGCAAGCAGCTGGGAAGTGTCAGCCTTGGTGCTGAATCTGAATTTTTGTTGGATAAATAAAAGTTAATCAGAATAAAACTATTTCATCCTGTTTCACATGTGAGGAAGAAGTGAAAGACGTACAAATGCACAATTTTCTTTTGCACATTCACTGTTGTTTCTGACTTCTCTTGGCTTTTCTCTAGAGGACGGGAAACTGTAGTGCTCGTTTTTTTCACTTGGTCTGTATCAGAAGGTCCTTATGTCTTTTACACAATATTGAATGGTTAATTTCAGTTGAGACCAATCAGATCAATATGTTATTTAGGAGACTTTCTCACTTCTGTTGCTACAGCTTCATGTCACATCAATAAGCATGCGTGCGACTGTCCCCGGTTTCCCCCAAAAGATGATGGAAGTGTTACACTGGGTTTGTCTGTGCATGTGAAACACGCCCTGTAGGATAAAGTTTTTGTGCTTCTGTTGGAGAGCTTTTCAGGCAGCTGAATTTGGTGATGTGTAACACTTGAGGTGGGACACATCTTAGGCAGCATTAACCACAAGTCTGCACGGAGTTGCTTGAGCTCCCTTAGTAGCCTAAGTAGGCTAAGAAAGAAAGAGATATGTCCATAGGGTGATTAACCCTCAGCCAGTGGTTCAATTGTGATGCCCTTGTTTAAGTACATTACTTCTAGATGGCTGAAAGTTACATAAATTTTGTCTTTACTGGTGCGATAGCAAATGGTTTGATCATAGTGAGTAGCTGAACTGGGAACTGCTGTGGCAGGTGAGCACGTTTGCCTTAAGACACAGTATAACTGGCATATGTGTGCAGGTGAAGTAGTTTGTTCTAAGCTGGCAAAGGATACTCTGGTATCCAGGTCTTCAAATGCTTTATTTCAGTAACATAGCTGTATACCTTTCTCCTTCTGCTTGTTTTGCTGTTGAAAGAGGAACAGCCAGATTTCTTCTGCTGCTGATGCCTATAAAATTTTGACTCGCAGAACTGCTTCTCTAACCACTGCTGGGAAATGAGTTCAGTGGGGTGGTGGATGGAGCAGCTGCTCCCTGTGCCTTGCCCAGCTGAGAGGATTATTCTGCTCTTTGTTGATTTGCCTTTCCTGCCTACCCGAAGTTCTTCCACCGTCCTCACATGGACCATCTTCTGGTGAATTTTTGAAGCCTTATACCTTGGATCCATTAGTGAAACAGACTTTCTTGTGCACACTTAATTCACTGTGCTCTCGTGAGAACAGTTTCATGCTACCCAACGCTTATGATTAGTCTGGCTTTTGAAGGCTGATTCAGCAGACGTATCTCCTATAGCAGTCTCAAGTGCAGCAAGTATTATGCATATCTGCTGTATCAAATTCCATGGAGCTTGTGGGTGGTTTGGAAATAATGTAAGCTAAGCAATTTTTGAGCACAGCTTGTTTCTGTAGATGAAGGCACTACGGCTTCTACAAAGTGCAGCTTTTAAATTTTTTTTTTTTTTTTTTTTGTCCTGTACCCTAAACAGGGCTTAGAAGTGAAATTTCAGTGAGAACCACTCTTTCTTTATGATCTGGGTGAAATGAGAACCCAGTTTGCAGTGTTCAGGAATTTCTGGAAGACGTGTAAAGTTTGAAAGGCAGTGCCCTTACAGAGTTGTACTGCAAGTTTCACTAATTTTACGTATGTGAGGATCTACACATGTAGTTATTCCACTCTATATCATTAAGAGATGATGCACACAGGAGACTTAATTCAGATTGGACTTCTAAGGTTTGTCTCAGGTTATACTGAGCTTCTCAAAAAAGAGCTGGTAGCCCTGGGTAGTGAAGAAATACCTGCAAATGATTTTTTTTTTAATATGAGGAATGGTGACACTTCTTTCTCCTTTTGATAGGATCAGCGGCTCTACAAAAGAGTGCTTGCATTTTTATCCTAAGTGTGCGGTACACCACTTTTAAAAGCAATGGGTGCAAACTAACTTTCTTTTTTAAGGTCGGGCTTGTGGTTTTAGAAGGGGTACTGCTGCCATTTAGCTCTGTTCTCACCACTAGCACTCACTGCTAGAGGGATGCTGTTTATCATGTCCTTTCCGTCTTTATACTTTTGAAAATGGAAAGCTTCATGTGCAGATGGCATGTTCTCTTCTGTGGGAGCAGCAGCAGCTGTATAAACTGGCCTTTCGTGTGAAACCTACAGACATTATCAGTGGCAGGGAGGGCACAGCTCTCCTTAGTGTTACAGGGACTTGTTCCACAGCCTCCCTGTGATCTGATTGCAATAAGCAGTAGAGAGGAATACGGCACGGGTAGGGAATCTTTGTAATTTTCCCATATCTTACAAGTCCATTAGCTGCGCAGCTGCTGGGTCCCAGGCATTCTTTGCAGGAGACGTGCTGTAGCCTGGGTGGCGTTTCCAGAGGTGGGTGCACGCTGCCAGTGCTCCGTTCTATGCACATCCCGCTGATTGTGTTGTTAAATGCACTAGTTTGCAGGGACCACTTTGTGCTTCTTCAAAGAATCTGCGCTTAAGAATTCTTAACAATTCCCATGTTACCTGTGCACCCAGCTGCAGTCGCATCAGCCTTTCTGCTGAAAAACACAGGATCTGGAGGTAGTGGAGGGCAGAATTGCAAGTTGGCTTATTTTGTAATCCAGTTGGTTCGTGATGGTTCTCTAGCCAGCTGATGTTTCTTCTTTGAGAAACAGTGTTTGACTGGTGTTTGACATTTTTGCTTTTGCTGATCATGACATCTGACACCATCACTGTCCCTGTTTCCCGATCTTGTCCCTTTGATGCTCTTAGAAAAGTCATGCAGTTGCTTCTAATACACACTGTTTTTTTCTCAATCTGACATCCTTTTTTTTTTTTTTTTCTCCCCTCAGGTTTGGTGGACTTGTGAGAAGAGGCTGTTCTTTTAGCACAGGGGATGCAAGTTCAGAGGAATGCCTGTTATGGCAGTATTGCACATGTGTCAATGGGCAGTTTGTAGGAGCAGCAGGGCAGTAACTCCACAGGTGATAAAGCACATGGTGAAGAGGAAGAATAACTTAGCCACTTAGGCTGAGAGAAACAGAAGTTGCTCATGTTTGAGGGGTCAGAATTGTACTATGTTTCAGTGAAAACAGCTTAACCTATTCCTAAGCTTTAGAGGCAAAAACATTTAGATAGAGATCTTTATAATCTGAGCAAATAAGTACTTGGAAGTAGCATTATATAACTCTAAACATGAAGTCTTTGTAGTGATGTTAGCAGTATAAGATCCTAGATGCTTCTGAATGTGTCGTCTTTTGTTTACTTTCTGATTCGTTGAACGAAGATCTCTCCACTTAAGTTTCTTAAGGATCTGCTTTGTAGAGTAAGTTCTTTCTGAACTAAGCAAAGTGTATTGGCAGTGCCTAACTGCTGTATTAATTTGGAGGTGGTGGTGATTTCTATATTCTGATGAGTGAGACCTTGGTGATCTTAATCGGTCTAGCCCAGATGCCCCAGTTATCCAGATGTCGGAGCTGATCACCAAGTGTTGTTGTACTGGTTATACTCTTAACACATAAATCTTTCCCTGCATTGGCAGATAAATGAACTTGGTGACCTGCTCGGTCTTTTCCATCTCTCTCTTATGTGATTGTCCGTGTTGAAGCCCTAGAGCATCACCGTTGTTGCCTCCATCTGAGCCAGCTGGTCTCAGGGAAAGAGTGTCTGTCAGAGGCTAGGAGAGCTTGCCAACTGGCTGTGAGTTGTGTGCTGGCTCAGGGGACCCCTCCTTCATACTTTCATAGCCTGCAGAAACGGGTCTCTCTATTATCTGAACCCGTGATTGTTTGGAGATTGCTGGGCTTTGCGACGACCCAGGCATAATAGCCTTGTGCTTTATAGTGTTCCGCTGCCCTTTAAATTTGAAGTGTAGTGTGAGCAAAGTGTGACGGTTCTTGAAATAGCATGGAAGTGGAGCCAGCCCGGGGCCCCTGGGGAGATGTAAAGCAAGTGGGGTGCAGCCAGCAGAGCTGCCGTGCTGCTGGGGCAGCGCACCCCTCTGCAGCCTCTGCTTCCCAGTGACCCAAACGTGCTCTGTCCCACTGCAGCCAAGGGGCAGGATAACGGTGGCGTTGCGGCTGGAATTCTGTGCGTGAGGTGGATCCCGTGTGCGGCACGAGGCTTCCAGGCGGGGGGAGCACGTGCCCTCCCCATGCCGCGCGGGCACGGAGATTAAGATAGCGTGGAACTCGTGAGCTGGGAGCGTGAGTTACCGCTGTGTGCGTCTGTCTCCTTCACTCCTTCAGGCCCAACATAACAGTGGCTTCTAGAACGTTACGACAGTGGCTTTGAATCCAAAATATATTTTCCTCATCGGTGTATACACCAGCTTCCAGGTGTTACAGAGGAACAGGTAAATGTGTGAAGAGGTGACTCTCCCTTAAAAGAATGAATAAAAGAGAGAATTAAGTTGGTTAAACAAGAGGGTAGCAGAAGCAGGAGAACAAACAGATGAAAAATATATGAAGACAGTGAAGAGAGAACCTAGTATCTGCAGAGATCAACATATTTTCAAAGATTTCTAGAAGTTTTGGGACCGCGGAGTCTCACTTTATTTCTCATGAGAGTTAAGCTTCTGGGAATCTAAGCCACTATTGGAAAGGCTTTTTAGATTCCTGAATCACTTCTGAATGGTTTTTCAAAATTTTATCCTGAGTCTGACCTATTAGGAAAAGCTTCTCTTTGTCACTTAAACTATACAATATTGGGAAAGACAGGAAGCAGTTGTGAAGATTTCCTGTATGCTATTGATACAGGATGCTGAGGGAAGCGAGATGGAAGTGCACTGACAGTAGAGAACCAGGTGGGATGTGATGTCCCTTACCGCTTCTAGGTCACAGGAGGTTCACAGTGTTGAATTTTGGAGTGTCTGGTCACAGAGGCATAACAGACAAGTAGCTGTGCAGGGTCAGAATAAAGGTTTATACAGTCTTGTATAAAGATCTTGGGATGTTATTTATTTATTTATCCCTCCCTCTCTGTCCTCAGTGTAAGATTTTCTCTGTCAACAGATGCTTTGAGAATATACTTCTGTGCCTCGTGAGCAACAAAAAGCTGTCTGATATGTCTTATGTGCCACAGTAATATCTAGACTTACAGTCATATAAAGCACCTTTGGATATCGAGTTCATACTGAAGGAAAACCACAAAGTCAGCCTGTGTCAGGGTATGTTAGTCTAAGACTGTGTCTTTGAATAGCTAATTACTGTGCACTGCACTCTGCACTGCCCTGATATCTGGTGATTAAATAGCATTCTTTAAAGTGGCACTAATACTGTGCATCTTCTGGCAGAAGTTCTTAAAATCTGAACCGATTGTAGTTATTCAGTAAAAGGTAAGTATACCCCTTAGGAGAGCTGCAAAGGATAAACAGCTTATCTGCACACACCTGAAACTGGAAGAGACAATTCACTGGAACTTAATTTGCTGCATGCTGGAAAGACTAATGATGATTCTGGATTCCATTGGCAAAGAAATGAGGTAGATGGCAAAAAAGAAGACACTCATATTATAGTGCCTGGGTAGTAGAAATTTATGAGCACCTTGTTCTGCTTTTGCAACCTGTGATGTCATTTCAAAATCTTGCCGTAAGGTTTTTGAGGGAGAAAGTTGCAATACTGTAATCTAAAGAAAAACGACACATACACCAAATCTGACAATAACTTAATTTCTGTCACGTCACATCTTAACTACTGCAAATATACTGTTGCTGTAGGAGAGTAATTTAATCTGATTTGCAGTGTTTTCATAGTAAAAGGGTATAGAGTGGGAAGAGGAAGGAAAACCCCGAGGAGAAGCATCTATTTCATGTTATGCTGATATAATACTGACAGTGAGGAAAGGATGAAATGACTTCTGTCTCATCTCTTCTCTGCTTTTTCTTCCAGCAGCTTTTCCTGTTCAGTGGAAGTTAGATCAGAAGGTGAAGTAGATAGAACAGGTATGGTATTGACATGCGTGATGGATGGGGGTGGTAGCTGAATTGCAGGAATTTGGAAGAAATGTCCATTTCTGTAAAACATACCTCTTCAGTAAGGGACATAGGGAAGACAAAGACAAAGTCTTTGACTAGAGCTTTTTGTAGCCAGTATCTTGTTTCAGTGGGTGACCAATAGCAAAGGTCAGTGGTGAAAGGACTGTAAGAACTGGGAAACCCATTTTGGTACTTCACTTGTAAATTCTGATTTCTGGTTGTCTGGGACTTCCTTGGCTGTAGGTTTTTAAACTTCTCTGTATTGGTCCAATCGAGCTCTTAACCCATGAACACTTTTGGCATAAACCTCATCCTCCAGCAGTGGATGGCACAGCTTGGCTACATGTTGTAGGAAAAAATAAAACTCTTTTTCTGAGCCTTCCACCTGCTGATTTCATTTGATGACTTCTGTTTATTTTGGAGGTAATGCTGAAAAATAATTATTTACTTTACTTGAGATTTTGTAGACATCTATGGCATTTATCATAAACTCTCCAGTTGCTGCTTTGCCAGGCTGAAGATCCCTTATATTTTTAGTCATTCCTTACATGTTAGCTGTTTCATGCTTTTTGGGTGGTTGTCCATCCTTGTTTTCTGGTTCTGTTGTCTTTCCTGAGAAGAGGCAGCCATAGCTGTGCACAGTATTCAAGATGCAGATGAACCTCTCATTTATGTTGTGGCATAATGTTCTTCTATTTTTTTTTCCTTTCCTAAAAACTTCTAAAATTGCATTTGCATGTTTGACTAGTGCTGAGCACTGAGCTTAAATTTCATAAAGGTTTCTGCTGTAACCCCAAAATTTCTGTCCTGTGTGAAGTCAGCTGTTTCAGATCCTGTCCGCATGTACGTCACATAGAATTGTTTTAAGCAATTATTAAGAACGGATTTCATCTGTCATTTTGTCACGATATTGTTAGTCATCTGTAATTACTGTCAAATAGGTTTTGGTTTTACTTGAATAGCTTGGTGACATCTACAAACCTTGATGGTTCATTTCAAAATAAGGGTCATTTCACCCTTTTTGTGGATAATTCGGTAATCTGTTGGACAGCAGCAGCTCTGGATCTAGAATAGGTCCCTGCAGGACTTCACTGAATCCCTCCTTTGAAAATACTAACCTCTTATTTTTCTTCTACCTTAATTTTTTCCTGCCCCTCCCAACCAGGTCACTTCCAGTCTTCACCCATAGCAACGTCAATGAGGGAATTTTCTTGAATTCAGGTAGACTTTATCACAATGATCTCTCAGGCCTGCATGCTCAGTGATTTCTTCAGAGAGCTCTAATGTAAAAGAGAGGCACATTTCCTTCTACAAAAGGTCTTTCTGTCGAAAAGAGAGGTCATTTGATTGTAGGCAGTAAGGGGCATTCAAAAGCTGCAAATTCAATGGCAATTAAAAACTAAAGTTAATCAAAGCCTAGTTGTGAAAATGAATTTTTGAATTTTTTGTTTCAAAGCTGTGGCTTTAAGAAACATAACCAAATATTGGGGCACTGACTGAGCTGACAGCAGGGACTCTCGGTTAATTTCAAATGCTTATCTTAAAATGGTTTGGTTTGTGATTTAGTGGAAAACACGCTTCTTATGCAGACTTTATTTGAATGCCAAATCCGAATTTCCAGCACCAAGCCGTTTTATAGCAGTTCAGACTTCCTGCAGAAGCAGCGGTTACATTAGTTTACACTTTCATAACTTCCACGTATGTGACAGGATTTTTGCTAAAGGACTGCGCTGTCAGAAAAGCTGTATACTGGGGGGCACAAGAAATGTAGAACCTTCTGAATCCACCACAGCAGATGATGCTGTATCACCATCAATGTATGCTTATGTGTTTGTGGTTTTTTTTTCTTTCCTCCCATGATTTCACAGCTACAAGAGCTACATGGGATTACTTATGAAGTCTGTGTCCATTCAGCAGCTGGTAAAGAAGCAGTATTGTGGTTTCTTCATGTTGTATTTAAGTTGGTCTTGTTCCTGGGGAGCTGCTGTGAGAAATAAGAGACTTTATTCAGTCCGTAAATTTTTCTGTTTTGAAAGTCATGAGGTACCTCCTTCCATTCTCTCTCAAATGCTGATGGCATTTTACAAAAGAAAAAACAAAAAAAACCAGTAACAAAAAAACCCAAACCAACCCAAAAAACAGAACAAGATTGAAAGATAGATCAGATCTACGTAAAGATGAAATTTAGCTGCCTGGGCTTGTTTGTTGAACTACTGAGCTGGAGGTCAAAGACCTGGGTTATCCTCTGAGCAACCAATACTGGTAGCAATGGCTGGTGCAAAGCATAATTTTTTGATGAGAAACTGCCGCGCAATGGAAAACAATCCTATGGAAACGTGTTGCATGGCAGCAGAGCAGCAGTTAGAGTCCTGCCAAACTTTTAATACAAAACAAAAAGCAAACCCCTACCAACAGACTGGGGCTCAGATGAGCTTTCTCATTAAATTAAACCTTTTTTATATTTTTATATATATATATGAAGCCGTTGTAATTATTTCTGTATTTGGAATCATGTGCAATGCCATGAGGCTACTGGTGGGTTTGGGAGCCATCATGCAAGCTAACGCACTTCTGTGTCGTTTTGTCAATAGAGGAGTTACAAAAATCAGTAGTAAGCTGTTTGGGAACTAGGGCTTTGCCAGACAAAAGGAATTAACAGCTTCTTGAATATCAGCAATAGAAATTGGGTCAGCTGAGGAGTCAGCCACGTGCTCAGAAATAGATGGTAACTGTAGTTTATTTAATAAGAGAGTTTGAGATGATTGTGCAGAAGGCTGTGGGAACGAACATACTTTTTGCAAATATACGAAGACCATTACTGTGTTTTTTTAGGGAACAAATTGGCTGCCTGCTGCATCTCAAGCATAGGAATGTTCTTTGCTACCTGAATCATTCTCCTTTTTAGCTTCCTTATTTTATACCACACATTTTTTTCAATAACTTATCTCCTACTCAGGTAACATCTGAAATACTCCACTGGCTTGCTCCATTTTTGAAGAGGTTTATCATCCTGGCTGGAGAAATCACTTCTGGTTTACAAGGAGAGCAGTGTTACGTTCCAAATAATACTGGAACTCGGTATCTTGTTTCAAAAAATCAAATGGGAAATTATTTGGTTGTTCCTTAGAGACTCATCTCATGGGAATAATCCAGAACAAGAAAAAACCCCATGATTTCCCATAACAGTGGGAGAACAAAATGATAAGGCGTGGGTTGTGGTTTGAACTACTGGTGCTTTATATTGGAGGGAAGCTGCAACAGAAAAGTAAGTTTTAAGTATACAGAATTTTTGGAAAAACGGTTGGGCACACCGAGTTCTGTTTGTCAGCAGTAAAAAAGCCTTTTCAATGGCTACATTTTCAGAGAAGCTGGATGTGTGGTCCAGCAGCTGGAGCAATGACTCTGACTTCGGTTGTGTTTTTCACCACTGAGCCGTTCTGCTGTTTTCTGTTGTAACTTCCTTGTTTATCTGTTATCACACTCACCGTTGTGAACTGGTTTGTGATAGCTGGTGTAGAAAAAAAACCAGTGTGTTAAGCATTGCTGTATTTTGTGAAAGGCCTGAGGGATGTAAAAAGCCCCAGAAACAGACAAGAGAAACGTTAAGGGAAGTTTTAGTGTGAATGTGGATTGTATATTTCTACATGTACTTTGTAGACTCTGTGCAATTCTCTTTGATTATGTTTGAATAGGTAATTCTGTAATTCTTGAAAAGAGGTAGTTAGAAGTATCAGTGTGAGCTTTGGAAATGTTCATGACCTGTAATCACAAATGGTGAGAAAGGGTTTTCCCTCATAAATTCATAGGCATGCAGAAGCTAGACCTTTCCTTCTGCAAGAAAGAATGAACTTTACACAGCTTCACTGTATTTCTTCCTTTGAAGAATATATTTGGCCAGGTTTTAAGAGCTCAGCTCCCATTTTGGCACCTATATTAAATGACCGGTTTTGCAAAAGTGTTCAGCATCCAGCAGCTACTTTCATTCCCACATACGTACCCAAGTGGGAGATGAGTTGTTTTGACAGTGTGGCCCATTATTTGTCAAGTTGGTTGTGATTAAGACTCTGAGCATTTCGGGAGCACTCTATTAAAATGCTCACAGAGCAGACGATATTATGGGGCCATTTATAAGGCCGTACTGCTGGGCCAATAGAAATGAAATTCTGAAGCTGTGCAAGCACATCTTGTAAATAAAAATGGAGAGGGAAAATGGCTGGTGGTTGTTATTTTCCCCTGTACAGGGAATGCAGCTGAAAATGAGGGGAACTTGAGGCAGTTGCAGCCATGAGAAAGAAGATACTGAGCATTCACAGAGCAGTGACCATTAAGATGTGCAGAATTATCACTGTTAGGTAAGCAGGGAGTATAAATGCAAGGAGTATTCTTCGGGAACAGTGCAGAGTTGAGCAATGTACATCTAAGACATTTGTCCTGTTCTTGACATCTTGAGAATAATCTGAGGAATCACAGATTTCCACGGAATTCAGAAGCTGAAAGCTCTTAAATATGGAATAAGAACTTGTAGGGTAAACAAGGAGGGTTGCTGAAGGATGGATCACTCGGTAGCTATTGCACAGCATTATGGCTGGTAGTCTTTCTCATTCTGAGTTTTCATTTTAAAAAAAAATCTCGACCAGCTATTTATCCCTGTCACATTGAGACATTACCTGTCTGAAGAACCACATGAACATCATTTGATTCTCAGTTTATGCTCAAACTAGATGTTTCCTGCTCTCCCCAGCGTGTGCAGGAGCCCTAGAGAAGAGCACTCCCCTCCGTGTTGGAGCCCCGCAGGGAGGCAGTGCCTGATTGCAGGACTGGGCTGCTTCTGGAACACTTAGATGCTCTGGACCAGGAGCACTGTTGGTGACGTGTGGAGGTAATGCTGCCTGGCACCTGATGAGAAGAGCATCTGTTGTCTGAAGAGAAGAGTGGAGTGATGTATTACAAACTCAATAATCCGAAGCATTCTTCTTCCTGGTTTGCTTAATGCTTGGCCTCTGTTCCTCAATGTAGCTTTTTAGGCTTCAAAGTGAAAGGAGAGCTGTCTCCTTACGATGAGTGCATTGGTTGAGCAGGCTCAAGGATGTACTGTCATCTGTTTGAGTTCTTGAAGATGCTGAAGATATCCTTCATTCAAGAAAGTGCCAAATGGTGATAATAAGGACCTTTATGTCTTGGTCTTAACAGCTGTAAACAAAAATGTCAGACGTATTTTGCATCTCAGTGAACTTCTTTTCTTCCTTATCACTAAAGATGTTGTTCAGATGTGATGCTTGGAGATGGAGGACACCTGCCTCAGTTGGCAGGGAGTCTCCTCTGTCCTGTGTCTTCTGTTGTCTTCTTGCTCGGGGTTAAGAGGTTCTGGCTGTGTGGTTATTGCTTGCCCTTACTTAGAACCTGTTGTGATGATTGCAGAAGATTTATCTCTTTTTGTGGCTGATCCGCTGTCCTCTAATGTGTATCAGAAGTAAAGGTCTTGTGGGCCTGACTAATTCAGGATCTTACAGAATTTTTTTTTATTGGTCAATGTGCAAAAATGTAGTTCAGTTGTTTTCCCCTTGTCTTTATACTGTCACTGAGGCACAACCGTATTGCAAGCACCAAAACTCCCATTTTGGGAAAGTCTTTGGTTGTTAGAAACTTGCAGCAGTGTGCCTAAGGTGGCCAGCTATCAGAAGAAATGATTATTTTGCAGGTGAAACTTGTGCCTAAGGGTAAAGAAGAGAGCTGAGCCTTTTGTTTTCCTTTGCTAACTGTTATGTAGGGTTGGAGAGTTTATGGGGAAGATCTAGAAATGTGCTGAATCCCCTCCATAGGAATGTGTTTTCAATACGTCGAGTGCTGATATCCTGACTTTTATATTGTTGAAATTGGAGTTTGCTGCTTAAGTCCACTCTGTGCTTACAGGTCCCCTGAATCTGTGCTCTGAACAATTTGGTTTTCTATGAATTTGCATTTACCTTGCCTCAACTCAGATTTTGTGCCACTGAGCTTATGTAGGTATTTTAAAATCATGGTAGCTGAAGTTCTCCCAAATACCAATGCATGCGTATTTGTGATGTGTCTCTCTTATTGGTACGGACAGAGTAGGTTAATGTCGCGAGTTGAGTATGTCTGCATGGCACAGCGAAATGCTTGCTGACATGCCTGAGCTGGTGCACACTTGTGGAGGCATTTTAATCACATCAACACAATGATGGATATATAGGTGGATATAGGACTTTACAGTTTGGAATTAGCCTGATTTTCTCTGCAGAGAGTGGCTCGGTGTTGTAGACACGGCACTAAGTCTGGCACAGCTGGGAATTCAATCCGAATCTCTTGGATTTCAGGCCAGTGTCCAAATTTGTCTTTTTTTCATTTTTTGTTTCTTTAACTCGTTTTGGTTCCTGTGATAGCAACCAGGAGATTCATTCACGACCTGAGCTTGTCCAATTAGGGTCTTCACAGGCACTTCAGTGTTGATCTGTTAACCTTCACAGCCAGTGGAAAGACTACAGGTCTCACATTTTTTATTAGAAGCGGACCAGATGCTTGCAGAGATAAAGTGCTGTGTCTGAGGGGCTGCAGTTGTGGACAGTACTGGAGTTGGGGGAAGCAGCGGTGGGGTGTACTGCAGGGTGCTGAACAGTGAAATATGTTAACAAGCATGTACAATATAAGGGGCTATTGTCTGTCCAGGGGATACGGGTAGTGAGTGTGCCAACATTCATACAACATGTGTTGCCTTGAAATTGTTTCAGCATACTGGAGTTGATATTTTCTCTTTCAGTGCAGCACTGCTAGTCAAGGTATGTGTGTTTTAGATCGTTATAAAGCTCCTTCGTGGGATAACATTGGAGAGGGAGAAATCCATGTGTGCAAGCCAGCTTTGTAACATTGTGGAAATGCTGTGAGCATCATACCATACCTAAGCTATAATATATAGTTTAAAGTCACTACTGGTCATTATCTCGTAGCTAATGCCTGAGAAAACTATACATTATTGCTGTTATAGATTGCCTTTTTTTTTACTGTTTTCAGTTTCCTGTTTTATTAAATAGCTGCTGACAACACCCTCTGAGTCTCTCCAAGCTGGTCTACAGTGGTTGACACAGAGGACAGTTTTATAGTTTTGTTGTATACGTGTACGTTTTAGAAGAATATAGGTGTATCTGCTGTGTTACTTATTTGTATATTGCAAAAAAGTTCAAGCATAATAGGAAATTCTGCATTATGTTACAACTTTACTGATGCACTTTTTGGAAGATTTGTTTGTGGAAGTTATTTATCTCTGTCCTACAGTTTCAAAACTGCAAGCAACGTCATGTGCTGAAATTTGGCTGTTTATTATATATTCTAAATTTCTTTGTGAAAGGATTACTCACAAAATAGAGATAAGGGAAAAATGGAGAAACATAACGATCTGCTTCCAGATGTTAATTCTTTTTCCCCTCAAGGTATAGGTGTGAAATGACAGATACTCAGCCCAACAATAGATAAAAAGGTCTCAATATTAAAACCAAAATGTGACAGGAAATACACCTTACAAACACAGTCTCTTGAATACTCATCCTCACTTTCATTTGCCACCCTGAATTAATATTTTAACTTAACAAGATCCGCAAGGGAGTTGTGTAGTGATTTTCATTTGTCTTCATGTACTGCAGTGCTGCTGTATAGAAAACTGTATTAACGTTTATAATGGGCAATTTCATAAAAAACCTACTATATAATGTAAATCTTCATTAATTATTGCCCATGTTAGAAGTGTAACAATAAAACATCGTAAATCTATGTTTATATATCCATTATACAACTGGTGACTATGGCCAGGCTGCTGTGTGTGCATGTGAAATAAAAAACCAAAGTCCAAACACATACTCAGCTTTATTATTAAGTAAAGGACAGTGGGAGACTTAGATCAACTACAGCATGGAACAGGCTTTGCTCCCACTACAAAAGAAGAGCCTTTTCATGATGTTTATCGATGTGGTCCAGTTATTGCGTAATAGCCCCAGGTAGCCATCGTACACATAATTATGATACATCTCTCTGTTATTGTAATATATTTTTCTTCCACAGGAGAAATGAGATGCGTAGTGTTCTGTGGCTCACGATTTTGCCATCTTAAAGAGATGCTTAGTATTTGAGTGATGGTTGAATCGCCTATTTTATACTTAAGTACATAATCCCAAGAAGGTTTAAATCAATGTGTTAATTGGTAAGTGATACTGTAATTATATGTATAATCATGGAAATTTTGAATCCAGATTATTTACTTGCTCTCAGGAAATTAATCTGCAGAGGTCATATATTAATTGCTTGTTTATTAAGTGGAACCCCTGTAGTTACAAAGTACTGATTGGCTATAAGCTGAATGAAGCATTCTTATAGCTGTATCCAGCAGGTGTCAACAGTTCAAGTCTTTGAGTGCGCATTGATCCAAATTCAAACAGTTCATTAATCTAAGCACACATTATATAGATTTTTCAATGCAATTTTGAAAGAGTTGAAAAATTGTATTGAATGATGAGAGATGATACTCAAATTATGTTTTTATGGCAAATTTCCCTTGCACTTGTGACATACTTGGATGGGGTTGGGTGCTAAAACTGACACTGTGTCTTGATTTTTATTTTCGGATGTACTTTTCTGGCTTGAGAGTAGCTTCAGTGGGTGAAGCAGGCTTTGTGTACCGGCAATCCAGACCATCTGTTTTTCCAGCATCGGGTTTGTGACATACAGCCGCTGCTTCCTTTCCATTTGCTTGCTCAGAAATACTATGGGTACCACTTAAGAATCCCAGAGACTTTCAGCTGCACCTTGTTTTATTTCTTTTCCTTGGTCTTGATCCTCGAATCCTCCAGAATCTTCTGGCAAGGCCATTCAGCGCAGGTTTAAATGGGATGGTTCTAATAAAACCATCTGAACAGCTCAAAGCTTTAAAGCTAAAGCATGTGCTTAGGTGTTTTTTTCATGGAGGAAAATGCTGTGGAGAGCCTGCGAGGAGAAGCAGGCAAAGATATTTGGCCGTATTCTCCCCTTGTCTGCACTGCTGTACCTGAGAACAGAAATCAGCTGGTCGTTCAGATCACTGGTCAAATACTTTATTCTCACGTATGAGGTTAGTAAGAGAAATAATGATGAATTCTGACAGAGCTCTATCAGTTGGTGAATCTGTAGGCTTTTAATTTGGTAATTAGAAGGTTTTACTCCCTTTCTCTTCTCTGCTAATTGCTAGTATATTTGTTGGAATAGAGAACAAAGAAAAGAAAGAAAAAGAAGAGATGTTTCTGCTGTTGTCAGAGAGACAAAAAAGAAGGGAAGGTTGTTCAATTTTAAAGGAAAAAATGCAATATATAGAAACAGATAAAGGTTTTCAGGAGTTATTACATTTTTCCCTTACCCTAATGATAAAGCTAAAGATATACTTCAGTCCTGCTGACCAGTTGTGATTAGATTGCTGTAATGCCTAGCACCGTGTATTAGGATAGCAGGAATGCCTACTTAATCATTTATAAATGAGAAGAGGTTTTTTTATTCTTTTATTTTTCTGACTCCTTGCAGTTCTCAGATTATTTTTGGGGCAATGTTACAGAAGTGATGATACCTCTCTGAGACACTTGCAATTCATACAATATGAATTGCAAAGCTGCAGAGAAGGTAACAATTGTGCAATTGAGACTTGTAGATTTGATTCAATAAAGATACTATACAAAATCTGACCCAATTATCTTACAGTTTATGCTCCTTTTGTACTGACAATGCTATTGTTATTTCCTAGTACTAATAACTAACTTTGTTATGTTAAATTTCATAAAGTACAGCTTGTATTGTACAGCTTGCGGATCTAATAAAAACATGCAAAATTGCAATAAAGCTTATAAAATAATAGATAGGAATTTTTCAGAAGAGTTGACATGCCTGCCAAGATAATGCTGATAGAATTTCATACATCTGCAGTAGGACACAAAATTAATTACCAAAACATCTGACATTGTTAGTCCTTTTTATTCAGTTTTATGATAGCTTCAGTGCTCTGGAAAAAAATAATCAAAGCAGAATTTAAAACTGTTCTCAGAATGGCAGGTTTTAATCTAGAAATGTTAATGTATGTTAAAGTTTAATTAAAAAGAATGCATATCATATCTTAACCTTTTTTTAATATAGCATAATTATCTGTGGTACAGGTCCCATTCAAAGGCATGTTATGTTGTTGAAAGATTCTATTTTAATATAAAGAATTTGTGCTTTTCAGCAAATGATTGTCATCTTGCAATTTTGGAGAGCCGGACATACGCACAATGGTGCAATCGGCAGCCTTCCGTAACGTCCAAGGGTGTAATTCAGTCACAAAGACTGGTGACATTTCCAACATGAAATACAATTTGAGCACTTCATACAAATATAAAATACCAAGGTCCCTTTGTAACCTTTATGTTTTTTAAAGATATTTTATCCAGATATCGCTGCCTTGTTGGAACGTGGATGCGCGTCAACTGCTGAGTCCCAGGACCCGCTTTTGCAGGCAGCCGCCTTCGCTCTGCCGCTGCTCAGCTCCGCGGATGCTGGCGTGGGGACACCATCTCTTTCCTCCCTCCTTCCCCCCGAAGCTGAGCCGCCCTGCAGGGCCCCAGCCGCAGCTGTGGGGGCAGCTGGGGCGTGCGGGTGGGTGCCCAGATGTGCACATCTGGCGGGCACTAGGTGTCACTGTGCCTCCGCCGCCGAACCGCCGCAGGGGCAGTTTTTGGGCTGCGAGATGTAGGTGGCAAAGGTTCGTTGGTGCAGTTTGTGTAGTGCCACTTCAGATCAAATGGTCACGAACTCTGAGGCAAACAGCAGCTGGATTAGTAAGCGTTTTCTCATGTGATTTAAAAATCAAGCGTATAGTTGAGAGAGAGGCATCAGCAAGCCGTTTTTAGCTGGATTGGTGGGAGCCAGCTGTGGTCTGCTGGTTTTGAACCACTGAAACCTTAACGCCCAGGAAGGACAGCAGATTGCTAATCTCCATTTTATTGATCAGCAAAGGGATGTCTTTGTTTCGTAGCCACCAACTGGAAGAACTGGATGAAAACTTTACTAGAACTTCATAGGTGAGGGTGGTTAGGTGGCGTATGCCAGAATTTCTCTCTTCAGCCACTCACTGAAGCGCTCTCTTTTAACATAACTAAATACAGATTTGACTGTTGTTGAAGCTGAAAGTAACCACCAAAGGTAAGGAATAAAGGGGAAAGCACAAGGCCAGCTCTGGCAATATGCTTTTATGCCTGCATTTACACCAGAATTTATTTGAGAAGTACCAGTGACAAAAGTGAGTACGGAAGTTGGCCATTGGTACTGCATTATTAAATTAAAATTAAATTAAAAAAAAAAAATTAAAAAAAATAGCCTCAGTAACCTACAAAATCTGTCTTGGTGTGGAGGCCTCTCCCACTCTGTGTATTTAGAGGGCACTTTTTCTGGGTCTGTCCTCCCATCAGGAGAGGATTTCTACCAGAAGGGAGTTCTTCAGCCTGGAAATCAAGAAGTAGCTCTTAACATCCAGTGGAAAGGAGCCGAAGGTAGAGAACTGTAACTTTGTGGGTTGGACTAGATGATCTCCAGAGGTCCCTTTCAACTCCAGCCATTCTGGGATTCTGTGAACTGTAACTACTTTTGCTATATTTTTATATATCAATTTATCAGCCATTCTTTTTACTTCACCACATAGTGACTCCTGAGTCAGCTGACATCTTTAAATCAAACCAAAATGTTTTTCTAAAAGATACCCTGCGAGTAACTTAGAAGGTGGGGGCTTTCTGCAGGAATTACTGGATGAATTTTTGTGGACTGTCTAATACATGAGACCTAAGGCTTTGACTCAGTCTCATGACTCCACCTCCAGATATTCTTGCGTGTGCTGCTGTGTGACCTCTGTACTTTTCCTGTGGTTCTGAGTAGAAAAATCTCAGGTTGTGTCCTGGTGGGATGGAAAAGACCGAAAGTTATTCATCTAATGTGGCTAAAACGTCAGTCATTTTTTATGTTATTTATCTTCAGAAGACTATACTCTATAAATAAAATCTCTCTTCTTGTTTGTTGTCCTAATGAGTTGTGTACAATAGCTACTTCATTTACGAGAATATTTTTTTTAGTGTTGAATTTGGCAAATGAAATGTGGGCTTGTTATTTTTAACATTTCTCCCCAGTCAGTAAGGCTGTTGAGCAGACAGATCCATTCAGCCCTTGTTGGTCTTGCATAGAGGTAGCTGATTTTGACTTTGCAAGCAGTTCTGGTGATGACCTAGAAGTCGAAACGAATTGAGTTCACTCGGCTAGGTGAGCTTTTCAGAGCTCAGAGGAGCAAAAGGCAAGTGAAAACATTTTATCATTAACATCATAGACAGGACTGGATAGTCACAGGATAAATAATTGTGGTAGAGTAATGCTATTCATGTGTCGAAGTGCATCTTCAAGCAGGAAGGACGTAGGTGACAAAACTTAGTTAATTAAGAGTACAGGTTATGCAAGTCAGCAGGTCTCTGTTTGACAGGTAATGGATTGCTACAGGGATCCTGTTACAGACTAGAAGGGGGGCTGTGGTCTCTGTAGACATTTTTAGAAATAAAAGTACTATGTTGCATCCAATTAAATCAGGCCCATAGACCCTCTCTGAGTTTAGCCTTTGTTTCTGAGGTCTTCCTGTGTTACAAATTGTGTATATAAAGATTACCCATTGACTACTGAATTTTGGCCGACCGGGGGCTGGGGTGTTCTGTCCTTCATGCTGCTAACACTGTTAGAGGAAGAACAGATTTGACGTGAAAGCTTAATGCTGCAAGGACAGAATCTGGAGGCTCGCTAGACCTCCTCTCAGAGGGGAGGTATTGAGAAACCTTTCCCGTTGTACAGATGTAGTTTAAGCTCAAAGGTGATTGTGGTGGGACCACCCATACCACTGTTTCCCTGGTAAATCCAGCTGCTGTCCGGCGTGAGAAGGGGATGCCCGTTCTGTGAGCTGCGTTACTGAAATCTTCATGTGGCTGAGATCCATAAGATTCCAGTAGAACCAGCCAAACTGGCTTCATTGGTCTCTCTCTCAGCCTCACGTCCTCCCACAGCCAAGGACGGTGGCTGCTGGGTGGCCCTTGTAGCAGCACAGAGCTCCATACCAAAGCTACAGGTATGATGTTTAGCCCCAGATAAACTGTTGCTGTTGCACAGTTGTGCTTTATCTCAAAAGGGCATCATCTATATCCCTCTGCAGGATGTTGCAGTTTAATGACCCGATTGTCTCTCTCACCCCGCCATAGAGAACTGTAGGTTTGAGGCAATATTACACACAAAGAATGAGTTTAAGAATGTGCCTCAGACCTTGATTTTGGGCTCCAAGCCCAGTGAAGAATGAACTTCAACTTAATAGGGTCAGAGGTGTTATAGTTTTCTGTCCTGTCTCTGTAAATAGACAAATTTTGTTGCAGTAATTTAAATTAGTATAAGTCAGGGTAGGGAGAATGGATCATGAAGAAGCTTTTCTTTACTTTTGGGGCTGGACTTTGAAAGTGGAACATCTGTGTGGATTTCTCCAGCCTGCAGTGGATCCTTCGGGATGAGTAAATTCTGGGTGCAGAATCTCTCTCTTCTTCCACGTGGGCAAGTCCTGCTCCATGGTTCCTGGCTGAGCTGACACACAGCACCTCTGCTCTTGCACTAAGGTTTTTTTTCCCCATTTAGAGGCCTGAAGGTCAGAAGGAAAGAGGAGCGTAGTGTTCCAGGTGTGAGGAATAAAATACCGGTGCTACCGATGTGTTGTAAGGGTGGCTGGGAAGCACCGAGCTGAGAGATAACAATCCAGGGACCAACTTCACTCAAACACTTGTGTTTTATGTAACATTTATTTAAATAGTGAAACTCTTTGATTGTTAAATTAGCGTTAAAGCAGGCTGGAAACTGGTTTACAGTTTCTGGAAAGCAGCCACGCATCATCAGTGTCATAAATTACGTCCTTTTTTACCAAGATATTGGCTGCCAGCTGAAAGGTTAGAAAGAACTTATTTTATTTTCAAATGCAATTTGCAGTTTATCCACGGAGAGAAATGAGCAAAATGGATGCAGCTGTCTTTTAGATTAACCCCATCCCACTCGTCAGGCTTGGCATTCCCCGAGAAGCGGGGTGCTTCGGTGCTGTCCCGACACATGAGCAGGGAACGCCACGAACGCCACCTCTTCACGGCACCTCAGAGTTTGGGGAGCAGGTTCGCGTGTGCCTGTCTCGGCAGAAAGCCCAGGTTCTCCTAGTGACAAACCCCCAGGAGAAAGCAATGGAATAACTCTCAGGACATCAACAGTAGAGTGATGTGTTCAGGTGATGCAAACACAGTTGGATGATGTAAAAGCTTTTTAAAGCCTTTTTTAGTGCTGATGAGCAGTATCAAATTTTATGTCTCTAGTTAAAGCGTGCTATCTTAATTCAGTCTTTGAGGAAATTTAGTCTTTTAAAGAAAAGACACCTTCTGCTTTGGAAACTGTGCCTCATGCAAGTGCCAAGGATGTGAATATCTGAAGAACTCCCATGAATTTGAGAGGTTATGGCATTTTTTCAGTTTATTTTGTATTTAGCTTTTTTTCAGTGCAGTTTGTACATTTCTGCAAGTCAGTTTGTCAGGCAAACTGTAACATAGGAGAGTAAATCTTGAATTAATAGATCCAGTGGCTTAGCATTCGTGTCAGGTTACCTAAAGTTATTTTAAAATGATATATAAAATGATTTTTAAAAACAGTGAGCCCCCTAGGTTGTTTAATTTTCAAATCCATCACTCAAGCCAAGACAGTTTACAGTGCATGTGACATAGCAGAAGAAGGATAACTGTACGTGTGAAGCATGAGGACAAAGATTACTGAGGAAATGGCTGGAGTCAGATGTAGCTGGGAATCATCATTTTTTGTATAGGAGGTGTTATTTATTTACAACAGAACTCCTTTTGATTTGACAATGAGACCGGGCCCTACCTTAAGCATGCAAGTTAAATCTGAAATACAATCTACGTGGCATAGATGCACGTTGGGTGTTTTTTTTTTTTTGTCACACAGCTGCATCATTAATAACAGTGATGTTTTATGTGTAGAACTGCAGTGGTTGCTTACTTCTCAAAATACTTTCCTGTAGTATGTGCCTTTTTAATGTTCAAAGAAAACTCAGGCAATATCTGCTATCTCGATGTCTTTTGACCTGGGAACAGAGCTTATTGTATAAAAACAGCAAGCAGAAACTGGAGCCTTGCAGTGACAATGTGCAGTTCAAGTCCAGTTGGATGAATCACTGTGGATTTTTTTTTATAAGGTCACTTATTGCTGCAGATTTTTAAAGAGAAAATACAAAATCGTACAGTCACTCTTGAAAGAATTTTCCCTACATATTAGTAGTATATTCCTTGCACTCATGAAATCAATGTCAGTGATGTAATGGGAGTTTCTACATCATACTGGTATGTCATTCACACGAAGAGAGCATCGTGGGAGCTGGTGAGATTGATGTCCTCTCTAAGAATAGCACTGATTATAGAACAGATTTTCCCATATACAGAGCCATTTTTAATTCACTGCCTACTGCAGCTGCCAGCCTGCGGAGATAATTCCTTCTAGCAGAATAGCTCTAGATTATTATAGGGAAATCAAATTTGCATAAAAGCATTTTATCTCTCCCCTTTTTTTCATGTCAAAGTTACCAAACATTTACTATCAGTTACTTTCTTGTGTGTAGGAAGAACTTAGTTAGAATTACATCTTAAGTAAATTTTGTTAAGATATTTCCAGCTCTTTCTTGTTTTATGCATTTTAGAATGAATACTAAACAACTACAAATAATTATTGTTAGGGAACAAGCAAGCTTTTTTTTTTTTTTTAAAAAAAAAGAAAACTAAAAGCTAAGAGCTGTTTTTGCACACCTTGAGGAGCCCAAGTTAGCTCCATTCATATCTGCTGAATTACGTGGTCCCTGCGACCTGGGAAGAGCTTGCAGGAATAGATCTGTGTGGTTTGAAAGTGTGATGTAGGCAACCATTAATCAAAGTGCTGTGCAAATCTGAGTAGGTATTGTCTTTTACTGATGAGGAAACTGAGGCACAGGTAAGTTAAATGACCAGAATAACCTTATAGTCTCCTGAATTGCAAGTGGTGTCCAACAGTGGTTGAACTGTTCCCCACATTGTTGTCCTACAGTGCTCGTTCAAACAGATATTTGAGGTTCAGCAGAGAGAGTAAGTTTGTTTTTTGGGATGATATTTTTAATTCACATTTGTACTTCAACATAGCTAAGTGCAGTACTGGGTATTTTAGAATCTGTATGTAAGCTGCTTTTTCAAAGGTCAAGGAAAATATTGTAGTGAGGTCTTAGGGCAGAAAAAGAAATTTTCCTCCTATTTTGAAATCTGAAGTTGGCATTTTTCTTAATTTGTGTTTGCTTCAGCCTTGTTCCTAGGTCAGTGGAGTACCATTTTAAAGTATTAATGAAATTTGTCTTCTCCGCTGTTAAGATCTCTAGCGTGACTTGCAGAATTCTAAAACTGTGTTGCAGAAGCTGAATATTTAAAGGAAACACCATGGCATCATTCAGTTGCCTGAACTGAGGTGGCTAATGTCATTTGATACACAGTGGGACAGCCTGTACCTGCTGGTCCAGAAGGGTGCAGCATCCTCTGGATACTGTGTTGGACCCAGCCTGGTGTAGATGCTGTCAGGTGCCTCTGCTTAGGCAACTGAACTGAGATCCCAGATTGACCGCAGAGCTAAATAGTTTTTTTAAAAAGCAAACGTAGCAGCAGGAACGTGGGCTAACACACTGACCATGAAGGTAAGCTGGTGGCTCGTATCTGTGTGAAAGCAGTCAGAGGTCCATTCAGTACCTTTCAGATTCAGAATTTGCTGCCTTATTCCTTTGGAGACTCTTTGAAGAGGAATGGTGGGTATGGATAAGCAGTTAGACCCTGGCCACCACTGGGAATTACTTGGTATGACGGAGCAGAGAGCCTGCATGGGAATTGATGTCTATGCTTCGTGTTGTTCGAGTCCAATCCTTAAGTAGATCTGGAGCTTAAGCTTGCCTGGCAACGGCCCGATGGGACCTTCTGCCAATTACAAGCAGCTGAAGTCCTGAACGCTCCAGGAGGGTCCTCAGTGATCTTCTAGCACATGCTCTGTAGGAGGTCTCAGCGATTTGAGTTGGAGTGGCCAGGAGTGAAATGAATATTTATGTTGGTAGTTATGAGATCGCGAGCTATTACACAGAAAAAATTAATTAGTGACCTCTGTGCCTCTTCTGGCTTCATTGGTTTCAGTAGATGCGGCTTGTAGCCGTCTTGGCTACTCTGTGCACTACCAGCAGAAGAAATTATGGTTTTCCTTAGCAGTGTGCAGAGTTATATTTTTCCCAGGAACTGTGATAGCCTGCTTAAGTACTGTGCTCCCTCTGCTATCAGCTGCTAACGCAGAGTTTATGGTCGTAACAGGCAAAATGACTTTGGAGGATTGTGCTGTAACCTGATAGTTTTTCCCCTACCCTCAGTGTTATAACATGATTTGGTCTTGCTTGTGGACAGAAGTAAATCATATTTTACCCTCTCTGCTAAATTGTATTATGGCCCTGACCTTTATAGGTGAGACAAAACTGCATTATAATGTGGTTATAGGACTGCTGTGTTATACAGGGAAAACGTGGTTATGTGAGGATCTCCCGGGAGGGTCCGAAACCAGAAGATAATCAGGCGTTTGGATAACCGGGAATTTCAGCCCCGCAGATGCGTTAAGCTAAATCAAAGCTTCCCTGCTGAAGCTGGGGGACAAACACGAGTCCAGTAAATATGCATTAAAATGTGACATAATACTCAACCTGATGAGAAGGAGTGGAGCAGGCCCTCATGTGCTGTGATCGTCGTGAGTCTGAAGTGAAGCTATGACAACCAATACTATCTGGGATCTTCCTGTCTTCCCAGACTGGTTTTTCCTCGTATGATTCCTTCTAAAAATAGAAAATTAGAAAAGTCAAGCCAGCAGGCAATATAAGGTCCCATTAGGCAGAAAAGTGGAGGTTCAAAAATCCTGCTAACAGCAGCCAGGCTGGTGCCTGGTTACAGCGTGTCAGTTGAAATGCTGCTTTTGTATGCCGTGGTTTCAAGCAACCCAGCAGAGAACTCCACTGAGAACAGTACGCTAGGAAACACATACCACGGCAAATTCTCTGGAGATCATAGCAGATACGTGGAGTTCCCTTCTGAACGCGCCATTCTGTCGATAGTGTGTGAAGGGGTGGTCGGGGTGTCTCACAGAGACCTCAGGTGGCTGCTGCCGCTGCCTCGGTGTGGGGGCTCTGAGCATGGATGCTTCTCTGAACAGCCTTGGTGGCCTCTCCTTGGTGGCCTCTCCTTGATCACCTCTCCTTTGTGGCCTTTGCTTGGCGACCTCTCCTCACGAGGGACATGGCCGGTGGGAGGTGGCCTGGGGGTGGCCTGGGAACACGGGTCTGTTCTATCTCGTTTCTCTGATTCTCACCAAGAGTCCGAGTGAAATCTTCAAGTCCAGGTGTGCACCTCCAGACCCTGATAATTCACAGCTAAAGGTCAGTTTACCTTGGGTGTTTCTTGCACCCCGTATCTAAGGGCGAGCCTTCACCTGGTACAGAATGGAGCTGTGTGAAGCACTCTGAAGGGTGTTTGTGACGATTGCTTACCTACTATATTCAAGTTACTAAATGAAGTCTAAAATTAATTGGAATGCTCACAGCATCTTCAGGGATAAGGGTTTAACAGTGTGCAGACCTTAAACTGTTTGCACAGTTGTGCCTTACAGAGAGGATGTGTAATGTTAGCAAATATATTCACATTCCATTTTACAGACAGCTTCTGTCTTCCTGCAGCATAAACCTGACAATGGGGACTGCCATCCTTCAGTCTTTTACGAATTGCACTTGACTGGATGTATATAAAAGTGTATGTAAATGTATGTGAGTGTGCGTTCAGCCATATGTGTGTGTATGTATATATATATAAGGAGAGAAGATTTTCGTGTGTGTATACGTATAGTACTATTTAAATAGTACAATTGCATTTCAGATTTTAGTTTAAAAAGAAAAAAAAAGCAAATCTTTATGCCAAGGAATTCCATTGCTCAGCCCTCACCACTATGACCACTTGTACTCTGTTGGGTTTCGCATTCATTGGAGCTGAGGGTACAACTGGATGAAAAGGTGGTTTCACAGGCTGACAAAGTGTATTTCATTTTTTAGTGTATGCTAAGGACTGGACATTGGTATCCAGCTCTGGCTTTCTCCTTCATAACGAAGAGGGATGGAGGCATTTTGCTAACACTGAAGTTTAGTTTCTGGGGAACCATGGTGTATGAAGTGACAGAGCATTAGATTCTTGGGCAGTATTTTTTGTTGATGTGAATGAGGCTACTATGGGTTACAGAGGACCTAGCTCTGTAAATCCTTCGAACTTAAAATTTGCCACATCAAGTGATTTCTGTTGCTTCATCTCACAAGTCATAAGAAGTACTACCGTGATTTCCTGCCCAGTCCCCCCCAAACATTTGAAGCCAAAAGTACAAACTCATCACTCCAAAACCATACCAAGGCAGGCGACCAGGTGATTGAAATGTAAAATAGTATCGTGTAATCAGAACAAATTTCTTATGGACCAGTTAGCCCCCCTGTCATGTTGTCTAGCATGATAGAGCTTACAGTTGTATGACTACAATTTTGATATGATTCCAGCAGACATCAACATTTATTATGTCAAAGTTGCTAAAATAAAAAAATGCTGTAAGGAAGCATAATGACTGACTGCCTTTCTGCAGACTGTATTAGCTTGCATATGATCATTAGCTGTAAATAAAAAATAGGTGTTGATGGATTTTATTAAGACAAGACTGAATTTCATTTGAGCTTTTACTATCTTGTGTACATGACAATCTTGACAACTGTGTACTAATCGTTATGTTCTTGTAGCAACCAGATAAGAGATTGATCAATTGAAGACATAATAAATTAAGGGTATAATAATGTTGCTTGTCAAGGTATTGCTAACTAAATAAGACTTGGCTTGCAATTTATCTGGTATATTTATATTAAGTGAGAATTACACTTAGAGATTTGTATTAATTGACTTCTTTGCAGTTTTTTTTTTAAATAGATTAACTTTTAAATTGTGTGCTATTTGCTGTAAATAACGATGATTAGTTTGGCTCAGGTGTAGGGAACCAACAAACTGGAACGAGAACCCTGTCAGATGAGCAGCACCATCATCCTTTACAGTTTATGCTGGCAGTCAAATTAAAAGTTTTTCTTTTCCCAGTAGAGAGTTCCTCTTCTGGGTTTCCAGTAGAGAGTTGGTGTGTTCTCAGTGATGTGTGTTTAAGCTTGCCATTATCAGCAGTTTACTGAAGCAGCTGTACAACACAATGTTCTTCTGCATAAGCATTTTGCAGGGAAGGTTATAGAAGCATCCAGAGCCGCTCATGAGGAAGCTAACCTTAGGCTAAAGTAAAAGAAGGGCAGAAGTGTTTTTTTATTAATGATGCACTAACCCATTGGGTTTAGAACCGTGTCTTCTGGTTGACTACTTGCTTTATGTGAAGCCCAAAAGATGAAAAGCACTGACCAAACATAGCAGTAATCTAGCAGTGAGAAAGATGAATAAAATACGTGGAGTTTTTATACTTGAGCACTTCTGTTATCCTTGTTGGAGTTTTAGTTAAGGAGCTTTGCACAATCTGAACAGGCGTCAACATTGGAAGAAAGTATATGGAATTAGAACAGCGGATGTGTTTTTTTGGAAAGGAGTCAACTTCTGTTGCAGGTGTAAGTTTTGAAAAATATAAACAAGAAGCAGACTCCATGTAACTGTACTATCAATTAAATTGGTTTAATAACATTTCAACTTGTTAATAAAGCAAACATTTACTAATCTTATCTCTTGTAAGCAGGAAGGAAGTTAAAGTGCACAGTAATGCACATTGCTGTCAGGAAAAGTGGTTTATAATATCATATGATATAATTTGCAGTGAAGCAAAACCAGCAAATAGCTATATGGGAGCACTCTTCATCCTCTTGATTTAACTTCTTCCCCTCCTTTCCCCTCGGTAGCTTTGTTGTTGTTGTTGTTGTTCATTTCCCTGGTTTCATGCATCCTTAGCGTTTCCTGCTGTAATCTGCTTGGATATCAACAGCCTGGCTGTGCAAGGATCATACAACTGGAGAAGAGATGAGAAGAGGGATAAATGGTGTGAAATCTCCTTCCCTGCCTTCTCCCTGGATCGAGCTACTTTGAGGAGCAGTCAGTGTGATCGTTTAATTGTACTCCAAAGAATGCGCTGGTATCGGCAAGACTGACAAATAGTGGTCTGAGGAGTGAGGGCACTTGCTCAAAAATACGGTTTGTCTCTCATTTTGAAAAAGGTGGATATTACTGATTGATAATGAAACAAACATTTATTTTCCTGCTCACATGGCTGATTTTTCCCCTTTTGCCCTCAAATCTTCTTGCACCATTGTCAGTACTACCCAATGAGAGGAAGGCTCTTCTTTGCTTTTAAGAGAATCCTAAATCTTGACTAAATGTAGGTTCTTAAGACCATGTTAAGCTTCTTAAATAAGGAAACTTCCTGAAGCTGTTACGTGCTCAGCACTTCACAAGTCAGCCTGCTGATATTTAAGTACCTAACTTTGGGCTTCTGCTACAGATAAAAGGCCGTAAGCGTGCGGGAGGAGTTTGGAGTGCTGGAGTCACAATTGCTGCAGTGTCCCGCTGCTGTTGTGTTGGAGAGAATGAATTGCTGATTAATTCTATAGTTTTGCATGCAATACTGATTTCTGAAAACACTCCCCACCTCTTTTGTCTGGAAACGATCCCATAGTCTGCTGACATTTGAAAGAATATACAGCTTATCTGTTGTGAAGTCCACTGAAAAATAATTTACTATTCACATGTTAAATATAGGGGCAGTTGGTCTTTTTATACTACTGCAATAATTCTGTGAGCAAAATTTCAATGATGAAAATGAAAAAAAGTTAAAATAGTCGTAATTTACTGCTTTAGTCTGCAGGGCAGCTGTTTTCTGCCTCTATCTGTATTCTAATAAGTCTTTTAAATGAAGAGATTTATGAGATTATTTTAATTTTGATGTCTTTTTAATGCTTCATGCATTTTAAATACAACCTTTTAATAGTTTTTGAGATTGAAGAATTTAATTTTATTTTATACTGCAGAAATAAATGTATTCTCAGGAGACTGCACCATTATTACAGCTGCCGCCTTTTTTTTTAAATCCAAGATATCTGGCATATACAACTGTAGTACCAACCAGCAATGCTACCACATAGCATCAAATGTGAGGCATCATTAGAGTTCGAGACACAATCTGGCTAGTGAGAATACTTAAGAGAAAAGCCAACAAAACTCTGCTTGCTCTGGGCAGTAACCTCCTGTTGCCGGAGTTGCACAGAAGGCTCGTGCTGTGAAGGTAAGATTCCGAACATTCGGAATGCAGCAAGGCAGGTGTGGTCCCGCTGTGCCAGGTACCTCCGTGTCCCACGGGGGTGGGTGCGAGCCGCGGCTTCTGCGCGGGGCTGTGCAGAGATCTGCTTCTTAACTCACACAAAACTCCTTTCTGCAAAGTCTCGGTGCCTTGTGCTTGTGCTCTGGTTGCACGTTGTTAATAGCAGGCGTGTATTTTGTGTAAGAGAATAGGAAAATGGACAAAAGGCTTTAATAGAGTAGAAGGAGTGGCAGACTCTCAGCTAATTGTAACCATCCGAAAATGGAGTATTTAACTAGTTGGAGATCTTTTCAGAACTTAGGTAATGGGCCTTGTTTGGAAGGGCATGGTGCATGTTTTAGATGCGGTTGGGGGACGTGGAGCGGCTGAGGCTGGCGGCAAGCGGAGGGTGCAGGTACGGCAGGGTCTGGCAGGGCACACACAGGGCGGTTCTCAGTGCCAGTCCTGCCTCTGCGCTGTTATGTATTAAAAACCAGCTTTGTAACAGTGTTTGAGAAGAGTGCCCTGTGCTGTTTCAGGCTCTGTCGGCTGTGCGTGCTGCAGAGAGCACGGGGCTGTGCTTGGCTCCGTGCTGCCCCGTGCTCAGCCAGCCTCCCTGCGGGTACCTGGGGGACATGCGGATGCACCACTTGGAGCCACTGGTGCTGTAATGACTCACTTGAATGCCCTTAAGTCAGCCGTAAGCACTGCTGTTTTGTCCTCCTAAAAACTTTGGTTGAGATTTGTCAAAGTCCCAGCTATTTGGCACATGAGGGACCAGGGAAGAACCTTAAATATTTTGAGAGAACATCTTCCGAATTGTACTTTCTACCTTAACTTCCAGCAAACCTTGGAATAGTCCTAAAGAAGTGATTGGGATGTTCCCAAACAACGTGAGAATCTCATCAGTTCTTAAAACGCTGAGGTCACACTTGGAGTACTGTGTCCAGTTCTCGGCTCTCCAGTAGAAGAGAAACATGGACATAATGAAGAGGGTCCAGTGAAGGGCCACAAAGATGATGAAGGGACTGGAGCATCTCTCCTACAAGGAAGGGCTGAGAGAGCTGAGGCTGTTCAGCCTGGAGAACAGAAGGCTCAGAGAGGACCTCATCAGCATATGAAGGGAGGGTACAAAGAGGGTTAAGCCCAGGCTGTTTTCAGTGGTGCGCAGGGACAGGGTAAGAGACAATGGGCACGAACTGAGACACGGGAGGTTGCCTCCGAACATCAGGAAATGCTTTTTCACTGTCAGGGTGACCAGGCACTGGCAGGGGTTGCCCAGCGAGGTTGTGGAGCCTCCATCCTTGGAGATATTCAAAAGCTGCCTGGACATGATCCTGGGCGACCTGCTGTAAGCGACCTTGCTTAAGCAGGGGGGTTGAGCCAGATGACCTCTGGAGGTCCCTTCCAACCTCAGCCATTCTGTGAATTTTTACTCTAACTTTGATTTGCATAAGACAGGCGTTTCGTAGAGGGAGTTAAAGAGGAAATATTAGTTGAATGACTTATATGGACATTAATGAATTAAAATATTTTGGGAGAAAACATAAACACTAGGATTGGAATGTAAAGCCGAGAAGATGGAGTGAGCAAAGCAAAGAAGGTGTTCAAGGAAAGAATTGGATAAGACCTTAGGAGATCCATTGGGATTTAATAAATCAACTCCATCAAGTTCAGGAAAAGCTCTGAACTGCAAATGTTCCAAACTTTCAGAGGAAGGGAGGAAAGCCCATATATTCTTCTGGCCACTGTTGGAAGTAAGATTAGCTCGACGTTTGGCCTGAATTAAGTCTAGTCTTCCGTGCCATTCTTATGAGTAGTGTTGTCACTGTAAGATGGCTATTAGGCTGTTAAGTCAATACCGTACAAGGTTAGAAGAGTAAAGATCAGCAATGGAAAATCATATTTGGATGAGCAGAATCTGAGAGAAAGACATATTTACTCTGTGGTCACGTTACACAAATGGAAATTTCTGCATGACTAGGTGCTAACAGCACCTGCACGTCCAGCTTCACATGTGTCTGCCCTGTGACAGCAGTTACCTGGATCAATTAGTGACAACAAATACATGAAAGATTATGTTTTTATCATGAAATACAACTGCTAAGTCACTCAGTCTACTGAATGTCCCTGTTTTGGTCCTAGTTCCTCTGTTGCAGTATTCCAGGCTTCTGAGATTTCTAGAAGATTAAAATATAAGGCTTGGAAAAAGTAATCTGGTAATTATCAGAGAAGGAAAAAATAGGAAGTGAGTAAAAGCAGATGAGAGCCAGTATCTGTGTTTCCAGCTGGTTCTACTTATTTTGAGCGTTTCTGCCTTGATCTGCCTCGCGTTAGTCAGGCTAAAGCAACAATATTTGCTGTGCATGCATGTGAGATTTCAACTACCACACTTCAAGTTTGTAATTAAGAAATTAATTAAAATACTATACAGTTTACTGCACAGTCTATCAAGAGAAGGGCAGTTTACAAGATTTTCCGCGTGTGTGCTATAAATTCAGTGCTACAGATATACAGAATCATATTCACGCTGACATTAAAAGTTCTCCTCCTCCTGCAGAGGAGTATCATGAAAAATAATTGTGAAGGACTGGTTATAAAATAATCGTCTCAGCAGAAACCTAACCAGTAAGAATGACAATTTTAACACTGGAAGACTAATACGGAATCTGAAGTCAGAGGAGGAAAGAGAAAGAGATGTAAAAAACCAAACCGTACAACCAATTTTTACCGCCGATATACCTACAGAAGCTTTTCTTGTTGCCCTTGACGTCCCCGGCCAGATTTAATTCTATCAGGGCTTTGGCTTTCCTAACCTGACCCCAGGCTACCTGTCCCTGCTTCCACCCTCTGTAGGCCTCATTTTTGTGCTTGAGTTTGTCCAGGAGCTCCTCGTTCATCCACACAGGCCTCCTGCTGTTTTTGCCTGAGTTCCTCTTTGTTGGGCTGCATCACTCCTGAGCTTGGAGGGGTGATCCTGGAATATTAACCAGCTTTCTTGGGCCCCTCTTCCCTCCAGGGCTTTATCCCATGCTGCTCTACCAAGCAGATTCCTGAAGAAGCCAAGGGCTGCTCTCCTGAAGTGCAGGGTAGTGAGCTTGCTGTACGGCCTCCTCGCTGCCCTAAGGATCTTGAACTCCACCATTTCATGGCCACTGCAGCCAAGGTTGCCCTTGAGCTTCGCATTCCCCACCAGCCCCTCCTTGTTGGTGAGAACAAGATGCAGCATAGCACCTCTCCTCATTGGCTCCTCTAGCACTTGGAGAAGGAAATTACCATCGACGTATTCCAGGAACCTCTGGGATTGCTTCTGCCCTGCTGTCTTGTCCCTCCAACAGATATCAGGGTGATCCCATTAAGAGGCAAAAGAGTGGGGAGTTGTCAGGGTCCCTTCACTGTGTATCTCCTACCAATGAATATGAGTCAATGATTCCCCTTTAGGTTCAATAAACTTCTTTTTGGAGCTTCTAGGAGGCAAAAATGCTCCCAAGCAAATTAAATTCCATCCTAGGTGATGAAATATAAATGAGCACGCTGAGCATCAGAAACTTGATAGCCATTTGTAGCTCCACAGTTGAGGAGCCTTTGTTAAGTACTATGCTCTCCACTACATTATGAGACGTATTTATTTCATGTGCATTTAATAATGCGGTAAAGATGATACCTGAAACACTGAAGTACAGTGAAGAATTACTGGTTTTCTGCAAGTGAGGTAAAGCCACTATGTATGATTGCCCCAGAGGATATGCAAGATACAGAAAATGAAATGAAATAAATAAAAAGTGGCAGATGACTGGTTTCTGGATGTTGCTAGGTGAATTTATTAATTGCTAATAGAGCACCGAGCCATGAATTACTCAGTCATTGCCATTGTTTGAATTTTATGACTTTCCTCTTAAATACAGATTCGTTAGGAAGAAATCAAATGTCACTGGGCAGTGAATTATACAGAAACAAATTTATGCTTGTGAATGCTGATTTCCTATAGTAAGTTATGACTTTAAAAGGACACCATCAAGGTATTTGTCATAGTTTCAGCGAGACTTTTATTTGCTGTTACCTATGATAACCCTTTGTGCTCTGGATAAGGAAAGCTGTTATATAAATTTCTTTTTTGTTTGATCATGTGTGAAAGAAGTTTCGTCGTCGTAGGTTTTTGTACCATGTATTATAAAGTTCTTACGTTTTAGCAAAATATTTTGCTTTAAAATATGTATGCTAGAACAACCTAATGTGTAACCAGATATACCTACCTTCTGGTCACCTTAAGAATGTATTATCTTTGAGAAAGGCTTACCCTGGAAACCTCAGTGTGTCTGTTGGTCTCAGACACCACCCCGCTATAATCATGGGGCTAGCTGGATCGCGTCTGGCCTGTCAAAATGAATTTCACGCTCTGATCTGCTTTGTAAAGTGGTTCCTGTGCTTGTGGGTTCTTACCTCGTATTCCAGGTTTGACCACTCAAACGTAGTTTATAATGGTTTAAAAAAACGCTAGTAAAACTAATGAACATAAAGAAGAAACAGTTTGTAGCTCCAAGAGCTGATGTCTGTGTAAAAATACCTCCAGCCCTTTTGGTTTCACGTGGAAGGTCGCTCTTACTCATAAGAACAAGTCTTACGAGGAGCAGCTGAGGGAACTGAGGTTGTTTAGCCTGGAGAAAAGGAGGCTCAGGGGAGACCTTATCACTGTCTACAACTACCTGAAAGGAGGTTATACCAAGGTGGGTGCTGGTCTCTTCTCCCAAGTAACAAATGATAGGGCAAGAGGAAATGGCCTCAAGTTGCACAAGGGGAGGTTTAGGTTGGATATTAGGAAAAATTTATTTACAGGAAGGGTTGTGAAGCACTGGAACAGGCTGCCCAGGGAAGTAGTGGAGTCACCATCCCTGGAGGTGTTTAAAAGACGTGTAGATGAGGTTCTTAGGGACATGGTTTAGAGGTGGACTTGGCAGTATTAGGTTTATGGTTGGACTCCATGATCTTAAAGGTCTTTTCCAACCTAAATGATTCTGTGATTCTGTTTTACTGTGTTGAGGGTGAAATAAAGCGAAGAGTGAAATAAGTTTCCTGGATTAGTCTTGGCAGCTTTTTTCAAACAATAAATGGATAAATGTGTCTCCATGGGTCCAAGCGTGGCAAAACTGGGAATCAGGTACACCTTCAAAATTGTAAGTCCATATTTGTTTTTAGCAGAAAACAGCATCATAAATCTTGGCATGGTGCTGTGCACATTTCTAATGTGGGTTTTCATTTGATTGTGATACTGTGTTGGTTGCTTAATATGCAATGTCATCAAATGAAAGGTTTTCCTTTTGATCTAGTTTTTCATTCTGTGGCCAGGAGCTTAAACTGTAGGGCATTTTTGAATGTAAAACCAGGAATTTCTACCTCGTTCTTTCTGTATCTGTTTGGTTTTGGGCATGATCACATTTCTGAAATATTGCTGTTCATGCTATTTAGATGTTTGTAGACATTTTAACACCATTCATAGTGCTTACTTTAGTCCTTGTGTAGCTGAACTATAAGCAACCAACTCTTACGTTTTCCCTTTGCATTTTTATATTGTAATGCCAAACAAAGGCAGCGTGCTTTCTGTCTGTCCTGCCATCAGTCTCCTCACGTCCCGCAGCAAGATGTGTGTTGTACGTCCCGGCCGCCTTGTGCCGGGCTGGGCCGGGACAGCCGCAGGGAGCCCCCCGAGCTGCTGGGCACAACGCATCTCTGTAAACAGGTGGAGATTCGAGGCCAAATCTGTGATATTCGAGGCCAAATCTGTGATATTCGAGGCCAAATCTGTAAAGGCGCGAGGCACCCGCCAGTGCTTCTAGGCACCTCACAGCAGTTGAGAGAAAGAGCTTACGGATCCTGAGGTACCTGAATAGATGGTGCTTGTCCGTAAGGTGCTGTCCCCACATCTTTCCTGGCCCAGGTCGGAGCCAGGTGCACGGCAGAGAGCCGGGATGTACCTCTCCCCCGTGGCTGCGCGAAACTGGAGCATTGTGGGATTTGCTCCTTTGGTAGAGCTAAGGTTTCGTTATAAAATTGTGTATTTGAATGGATGAATTCATAGCCTCAACTGGAATGTCACAGTTGTATGGGGGACATGAACAGCTTGGAGATTAATAGGACTGAACTTTGGGAAATATGACTAGTTAACAATTTTTTTTTGTTGTTTTTAATGAGGGAGACATGAAACAGCAGGTGGGGTCCATTATGTCAGGGGTTTTGCAAATGCATAACAAGGCTCTCTGCTTTACCTTATCTCACAGTTTCCTTCCCTGGATCTTCTCGTGAGGGCTGAATTACAGTATTACTTGGATTGCCATTATGGTCAAGGCAAGCTGGTTTTCAGCAGCTGCATATGGCATTTCTCCAAACTGTTTTTGGGATGGAGAAATTCCTTTTTCAGCAGTCAATTCTTTTCCCATGATCAGCTGAAAAGATGATAAGAACAGGAGAGCCAGTAGGTATAGAGAGCAGGCAGTTGCACCACCTATACAGAAGAGCACAGGAGTGATGTAGTAACATGGAGCTCTCACTGAGGACATGCGACTAAAGTTTTACTGGAGTGACATTATAAAAACATATGCCTTTCAACATTGATTAAGTGCTTATAACTTTATTTCTTTATGTAGCACTTTGGGCCTAAGCATAACATTTTTTTCTTAAGCAAATTGCATCTGCACTGCCATGCAAACAGAATGTGGACAGTGCCATAGCTCGCTGTAGAAAGGTACCATGTAATCCCTTCCAGGATCACCTTCACAGGCTGAGGCTGTGCTAGAGTTCAGTGGTCTGCCCGTCTCTCTGTTGCACACCACCGGAGTTTGTATGGGCAGCTGGGCTGGCCCTGCACCGCGGGAAACCGCTGTAGACTATATAGGGGATGCTTTGAAATCGCATTTAATCTGGAGGGGTGTTTTGGTTTAAAAAAGGGCAGGTGTGTTCTGACGATTTTGCTGGTTGAAGCTTTATTTTATAAAAAATAATGTTTAGCCAAGTCAGTTTTTAAGTCACTACGTTAGTCATCCTGGTGGTTACATAAGGAACCCTGTAGGAGCATTTCACATCCCATCAGCCCTTGGCAGTGGAATAACAATGAGGCTGAAGTATTAAGAACTGTGTACTCACAAAGACAAATACGGCTGGATTGTTACATAGAGAGATCATCTCAGTATTTGCTGTTGAATATATCTTTACATTAATTCAGCTCATTTCTGAGACAACACACTGGAAGAAAACATAATTTGAATTAATTATTTGCACATATGGCATATGCCTGATGTCAGCTAATGCTGCATTAAGGATAGGCATGCTGGGCACACATTAAATAATACAGTAAATATTTGTATTGTTTATGATAAACTAGTTCCTTCTGCAGATCATCTTTGTTTGTGCCTCAGTAAACATTCCCATTGGGCTTATTTACTGTGATTCATATAGTGCAATATGTTAAGTGTTATAAAAAGCATGTGTTTAAATCTAAATTCTACTGCAAGGCCTCACTGTTTTCAGAGCAATTGACGGTTTAGTAACACTTCAAAATAACACTGAAATCATTATGGCACCTTACTATTATATGGCATATTCTGTTGGCATTAATCATGAAGGTTCATTTTGTGTCAGAAATGCATCTATAGAAGTTCCATTGTAATGTAACTGTAATGAAACGTACATTTTATCTCAACGTGTTTTGAAATATTTATTTCTAGGGATCATTTTAGGGAAGAGAATTAGATGCTCTAAAGATGAGCAGCCATTGAAGAAAGAAGGATTGTAGGGGAAAACGAAACGCAAACAAACAACACCCCCCCCAGAAAACAACAACAACAAAAACCCACAACCAAAAAAACCCCAACCAAACCCAACAAAAAGACCCTAAGAAGCCTCAAAAAAAGAAAAAAGCTAAGATCAAGGACCCTCCATAAGAAATTTAGGCACAAATCCTTACCTTGGTGAACAGACAAATAGATAAGAACAAATCTAGTGTTAGAGGTTGGGAGAAAGCACTACTAAAAGAAATCCGGAAAGTCATTTAAATTTGGGGAAAAACCTTAAGCCGAGCTTTGTTTTCTACTGCTGTTGAGTTCTTAAGGAGGTCTAATGCCAGAATGGAGAGGCTTGAGCTGTAGAAGGTGGCATGTGTTTTTTATACTTTGTCTGCCCCAGCGGCAACGGGTGATTGCAAGGTGTGGGGTAGGTGGGCCTTCCAGCTTTGGGAAGCCTGACCCCATTCTCAGGTGGGTCCTTTGGTGGATGTCCCGCATGCGTTGTGGCTCATCTGCATGTGCTGGTGGGGTCTGCTGTCCTGGGCTGAGGAAATGCTCAGGTCGACTCACTGTCCCACCTGGGACAGGTCTGATTTGCTGTGCTGTGGATGTAGAGCACTCTATGTGGGGACAGTAACCGTTTGTTGAGGATGTGTCAAGCTACCAGAGCTCTAGAAATCTGGTGAATGACTCAAACCGAAAGGAGGTAAGTTATTACTAAATGCAAGTGTCTGTTCCATGCACTGGGAAGCCAGATGGGTGTGCTAGAGTCCATTGGTAGGGATGATCTGACCTACCAAGTGTTCCTCCTCAGGTGGGTCAATGCCTGCGGCAGAGGGTCAGTGTGCCAGCATCTCGTGTCTTTTGTTGAGAATGGCTCATGGGAAAAGAAGCAGAGGAATTCAGGAGAGGCCTTTAGTTTTTAGGGAGAGGGTGGCTGGGGGATATTTGGCTACAAGATAAATAGGTGGATTTATTCATGCCTCTTGCCCTCCTCGAGATCGTGACATTGCGTGTGTGAATGCTCATGTGTGAACTCGGGTATAATCGTGTCTTCATTACTCCCTCTTAATTTTTGCGTGCATATTTTCAAATGTGTAATACCTTGAAATATGTTTATCAGAAAATGCCACCTGGCAGAACATGTGTCTACATGTGTCTAGATACTGAAACAAAATAACAAAAATGACAATTCCCAATTTCTGAGTGGCTGTTGAAACAGAACAGGAATAAACCCAGCAGTCTCATTTACATATTAAGAAAATAATAGACATTATGAAAAAGGCTTTAAGATAGGAGCAGTCCTATGATAAGCCTGACTGCAGACTCTGAAGTCCAGCCTTGTAAGTAATTTTTAGATGCAGTGTAACAGTTGAGAAAATGCGTGATAGAACTGAGGTCCTAAAATGCGTAGATGAATGCAGGCTTCCCCTTTTCTGTTGTTGGGTCCCCCTTTTTCCCAGGCTGACACTCTTGGTATATTAACAGCATCAGTATTATCACATGTGACTAAGATCTCCCACATTCCCAAAGACCAGTATAGCCATTAGACTTCCAGTTAATGCAGATAACAAAAGGTCCCTGATAAATAGTTTGATTTTCACTTTACAGGCAGAATGAGGAGAGGTGTAAGGAAAGGTCAGTGATGTTTATTACTAGGTTGGATATGCTGCAGTGAGAAACAATTCTGCATTTGAGAGACAGTTAAACTGCAGTGGCCAAAGTGGACTGTTAATCGTTCCACCTTCCCAAGAAGTTTCTAGTCCATGTTCAGGATCCACAGCACACATTTGGCAAGGCAGACAGAGTTCTAAACCGCCTCTGTGCTCTCCGAATTTTGGAAGAAGTGATCACTGCTGCAATATGAAGCCATCTCCAGAAGGCTGCCTGTGATGCCTCTTCTGGAGCACAAGTCTTATGAGGAGCGGCTGAGAGAACTGGGGCTGTTTATCTTGGGGAAAAGGAGGCTGAGGGGAGACCTTATCACTCTCCACAACTATGTGAAAGGAGGTTATAGCATGGAGGGTGGTGGTTTCTTCTCCCAAGTAACAAGTGATAGGACAAAAGGAAACGGCCTCAAGTTGCACCAGGAGAGGTTTAGTGGTTTTCCTTTGTGGTAGTGCTAGATTATCTTTGGACTCCATGATCTTGAGAGTCGTTTCCAACCAAAATGATTCTATGATTCTGGATCTGCTTTTTCTGAGGGTGGAGGATAGGAAAAGACAAGTCCTCATGCCTGGGCATGGAAGTGGGGAGTTCAGGTATGGGAGAGGACAGTTGTCCATGGGTGCCAGAGGCTGATCTTGATTGAGGATAAGTGAAGACCTGTGACAGATATGTCACATAGAAAAAGCTCTATTTCTGTGCTTGATCTGTGGTGAAGTTGGCTATTTTCCATTTTTTTTTTTAATATTTAGCCATGGCTAGTATAAGCTTGACAATTGTATTGGCTTCCTTAATTTATCCTTAATCTTTAAAGTACAATGAATTTTTTCCCCCCAGGTTTTGTTCAGAACCTTATTAAAGATCATCAAAGAAGTTTGGAAATATGTGCCCATACTTTTAAGAATGCATAAAAATGTAGGGTCACCAAGTAAAATGCTGGTAGGCAGTTTTGTGCGTGGAGACATTAAATTTAGAGCAGGGTGTGTGACTGACCTGAGAAGGCACTGGCAGGAACAGCCCCTGGTTTCTCTTTCACCTCAGTCACCACAACTCCTCATGCCCCTTTGCTTATCTTGCTCGCTAATCGACTACAGTGTGCGGCCTGCAGAAAAGGCACCTCATCAGTTTGTAAAGGGATCGAGAGTTCTTTCTTTAGGGGAGAATGGGGATTACAATAAAAAAGATTTTTTTTTTTTTTTTCCTTTTTTTTGAAGTGTCATTTGGGACTGGCTTATGATAAGATCCTGCTGCATTATAGACAGTCTTTGCCTCGATTCCTGGCAGCACTAGATGGTTTAGGGGTTTCTAGAATGCAACTGAAATCCGGAGATTGTGTGCCAGGTATTAAGTAGTGGTGTAAACCTAGTGAAAAGTGGGAAGGCTTTTTCTAATAAATGGCTTGCTGTTTTCTTCAAAGGCAGGAATACATTTCATTGATTGAGGTCTGGATATGTTTATGCATTTTCAGTTGAGATGAAATTATTTTGTAAAGTGATTCTCCTATGCATCAGAAATATTGGCAATCCATTTGTATTAAAATATCACATGTTAAGGCTCTTCTTATTGTTATAAATCACCCATCCTTGGAATCTTTTTAACTAGTTCTTAAATTACAAAATGGGTTATTCTTGATTGGTATGTCTTGATTGGTTAGTCTTGGTTGGGGTGTACAACTCCCAGAATGTATATTTATATCTGCTAGGGGCTGTGATTACAGTGTGTGCTGTTACTCATGTTCATCTATATTATCATGGATTAATCTGATTTAGTAATTTTTCTGCTTGGTGCAATTCTGAGCTCTCTTCCTGTGCACATCCGAAATGAGGCACCGTGGTCCACGTAGTGGCTCAGCAGCTCCGCGCAGCGAGGATGCGCAGTACAGATGTTGATACGCCAGTGTCGTGACCCAGTTGGTGACTCATTGGGCCTGTAGGATAAATCTGAGAGATTTCAGGTTGTCCTCAATTCAGTCTTGCTCTAATGGCCTCATATGGGCGCTTCTGCCCGTTTTTTGTGTCTATATCAAAGCCAACCATTATGGCAAAAAATATTTGTAGGTATTTTTAAGAACAGAGAAGAAGACAGTGAACGTAACACCGCAAAGAAGAATAGAAGTAGGAGGTTGTGGGCTTCTTTCCTGCAGAACAAATGTATGTTTGACCGCAGAACTCTTTGCATGAAGCAGTCACACGCAGAAGCACTTTAGGATGATTTCTGAATTTTGGAAGGAAAGGAGAAATGTAATCTTGTTGAAGTTTAGCAATTACGTACCATAGTTAATTAATCATATAATTAAGTAAAATGAGACCATGTTTCTTGAAATGTGTCAGATAATTATGATACATTTTGGTAATTACGTGTAATAAAATTAATTAAACATATAATTCAAAGAATCAGGAAAATTATTACTTGAAATGATTTATCCCATCTGTAGGTCAGAAAGATCTGTTTTATTTTTCGTGTGCTCAGTCATAGCCTTATAATCCGGTCTTTTCTGTTTTTGAAGAATTTGCAGACTTCCAGTATTGGCATTTTGCCTTAAATTCTGACCAAGAAGTAATATTTTCTTGGGATTCTTTAATCTTTATAATAGTATTGGTTACCCAGTATGAAAATGCTCCGATTTTTCTTGTTAGATCATTACTCAGAAAACAGATGTGACTCTTATATTGTGATGATTCATGCTTCATTGCTGTGGAGACGTGCAGAATATATGTAAAAGAAGAGCAGGGAAAAGGAAACAAGATGGAAACAAATATTACCCAAGTGTAAGCCAGTGTGCTCAGAGGTGTTTTAATATGTTTTATTGGCATTTGCCTGAAGCATCAAGCACACAAATACTTTCCCTTGGTATGGAGGGCTAAACTGACCTCCCTTTCAAGTTGCAACGTTTTTTATAGTTAGTTCTCATTTTCATTACTGCTGGGAGGAAATTCTGCTGCCACTGCAGATGAGATACTCTAAGAAGGGGAAGCGATGTAACAAAACCCTATAAAATCATGCCTGCAATATTAATTTTCTCACCTCAGGCTTAATAATCGTTTTATGGTCATTTTTGAGAAGTTTTTTAGCCATAATGTTTTATCTATCTTTATGGTCCCTTACGCTGTATTTAATCAGTGTAATTATGGAAGGATAATTAAATATAATACTACTCAGTTCTTAAGATTTTAGCACTATTACTATTAATGTAACTAAAAAAAACCCCTTGTAAATCTTGATGTCTACACAAAGCAAAATATTGGTGCAGTATATTCGATATGCCATTAAAAAGGAAATGGTGGTGCATTTTTGTTGGTACGGCAGCACACACCCTAATTCCTTAGTTCATTGGCAGTTGAAGAGAATCAACTGAAACAAAAGAGACTCTTTATTTTTAGGATGTCTCAGGTTTTCAAGAAACAGCATAGGCCCCAATTTAGAAAACTACTTAGGCATATGACCAAATCCACCTTTCGTAAATCAGATTCTTGAGTGCTTGTGTGTGTTACAGGTTAATGTGGCCAAATGGACCAGCTGGGCTGTGTTTGTTTCCTTACATCTTGTCATACCTTTTGGAAAGGAATCCTCTGATCTGGTGCCACTCACTGGCCATATTTCCTTCTTCAATTAAATTGTTTGATGAAAAGGCGTTCTATAAGGGGCCTCACAGAAAGCCATGTTAAGTCAGGCAAAAAGCCATGCACCATCTTCTGCAGTTGAAAACGCCCCATCTTGCAGCTTGCTGCGCAGCTGGTTTGATTTCACATCAAGTGAATTCTGAGCATTTCTATACTGGAGCACAGAAGGGGCCACAAAAATGGGCAGAGGGCTGGAGCACCTCTCCTTGTTAGCCCTAAGCTGTGTTTACACTTTCAGTAGCAAACGTAACAGTGATTCAGAATTGGTCCACCATGCAAACAGAAAAATTTAAAAAGTAAAATCATGTCGCCTATTAGTTGCCTGGCGGTGATACCAGATAACTTCATGCCTTTGAGAAAATATATTCTAGAAAAATCTGTAAGCTAGATGGTTCTTCACTGTGAATGTCAGATAAGAGTAGCTGTCGGTGGCAAAAGTATGGTGCCATACTTGGCTACCTCTAGGAAACTTGCAGAGCCTGCTTCCCAGAGAATGGGGCACAGGATTCGGGCAGTGCCTCTGCCAGTGGAGTTGAAGGGTCTGAGCTCACTCCGGGGTGGAGAGTTGCAGAGTGACTTGTATAGGAAATGTAAAATTTCCCTCCAGTCTTCTCACTCTTGTTACAGAATTCATTTTCCATTTCATTTTCCTGAAGGAAAATGTGTCTTCTGTGGGGGAAATAATTGGTTTTGCAGGGAACCTAAACACAGCCTGTATCACCTGAATGCTGCCTCTGCCCTGCTTCTTGTGGCAGTGATGGGAAATACTTCCCAGGATTTTCACCGATACTAGGTGAAGTATTGTGGTAGCACAGAGTATGAGATTAGTAGCACAGGGTGTTTTGAAAAGGTGGACCCAATTTGAAATCACTGTATCTCTGCAATTGGGTCCATCTTTTTGAAACACCCTGTATATTAATTTGAAAAGTGTTGCAAGACTGTATGAGGGGTGGGGATGGTCAGGGTTTTGTGTACCTCATCATATTAAATGCCCTTTGTTCTGCCTGTCCTTGCCAGAAGAGAAGGAACAGCACAGTTCGGAAGTGCTCAGCCATGTCCTAAGTGATTCTAAAGGAAATCAGCAGCTTCTGCTCTCCTTTGGCTTCCAAGAAGACCCCGAGCACCCTTTCCCATGCGCTGTTACAGCTGCTGCTGCTTCCCTCTTGGTGCAGCTTTGTGGATTAAGTTGGGCATAGGAGCATCAGCAATCTTGGAAGAGGTGAACACGGTCTGACAAGCACCCAGTATTACTCATAGGGGGCTGCCAAAAGCATAGAGTTATCAAGGCATAATACTGGTACCATGTATTACAGTGGTCATTTACTATTCATAGCATTGAGTACGCGTTCCTTCACTACCTTGGAGGTTGGAGTGGAATGTAAATGTTGCATCTGCCTTGTAACAGTGCTCAGCACAAAAGTAAATTGCATTTGGTATCTCCATTTCTATGGAATTAAGTTAGAGTTTATGGGGCTGTATGTTCAGAACGCCTTGGATTTAGATTCAGGGTTCCTTGGCTAATATCCCAAGCTGTTTTATAAAAAAAAAAAAAACAACCAAAAAACCCTGTTGGTTTTTCAGATGTATGAATATCCCTGTGGTTACTGCTGTGGTACTTAAGGACTGCTGCTTCTCTTCACATTTCAATGAAATACAAGGTAGCAGCTTCTCACAGATTACTGTTCTTGAAATAAAATGTCTACGACTTCATTTGTTGCTTAGGAAGGCACTGGTGCTGAACGTTTTGTTGGTGGACTCATGAAGAAGACACTGGATATCTCTGTATGGTATTAGAACTTTAATGAGTGGAAAACATGTTAGAAACTGTATTTCACATTTAGGATACGAACAGAGGCTGTTAGGTTGCCTCTCCTGCTTCCTTCAAGTAATTGGTTCCTTAGAACATAAAGGATGCTTTGGCTTCAATGAGCTTCTTTTACAGCACATAAGGGAATTTCTTAAAACAACAACAACAAAAACAGGCTAGCTAATGAAAGAAGTGATTTTTAAAATGCCAGGTAATTCTTGGATAGTTGGGCTAATACCATGCTTAGCAAAGGTGTAATAAGGAAGTTGCTTTAATTATAAATAAAGGGATTGGTAAGCAAGATGAATTTCTGCCAAGCAGAGAGCTTAGCCCAGCTTTGACTTTCAGTGGAACCCCATAGCCCCTTTCTCATTTTTACTAGTGTGGTTCATTTTAATAATATGCTTTGTTTATCAGTGAGTGGATGGAAGGAGCATTAAGAAAGCTATAGCGATTCATTAATATGGGTTTGCATTTTGGAAACTATTGGGTAGTGAAGTCCATTAAAAAACAATTAAGATCCAATGAAATGTAGTAATTTAATTCTCCAGAGGCATCCTGCCAAGGGGACGGCTGTTACAAGTTACTGGTGGTGTTCTTGTAATGGCACCAGAACCCTCACAGCTACAACCAGGTTTTTTTCTCTTCACGTACCTGGCTGTCTCTGATCAAGGGAACTTCTTACATGGGTGGTTAAATACATTTCAGAATACATAGGTTTGTGTTGTATCTCTTCTCTGAAAACCCCTTGTCAGAGAGAAGAGAATTGCAAGTCCTGAGACTGGATTCAAGAAGGAAAGTGGCTGTCCTTGTAGGCTAGGGGGACTTCTCTGCAAAACTCTAATTTGCGTGGGCTTAAAAACCTTGTATCTGGCACAGTTCCCCTGCCCCCCAGTGTTTAAGGCAAATCTGTTTTGAAGGTGCATACGTGTAGGCTATTGCCATTCTCTTCTGAATCTTCAGGCTCAGGACTTCATTCCATCTGCTTATGAACGACACTGGAGAATATGCAGTGGATATTCCTGTGGGTTTCTTCCATCCAGCCTGTGGTCTTATCCCTTTTAAATCTGCAGTGTTTATCTCCATCAGTCTTTGTGGGCAAAAAGTTAGCTCCCCATTTTCTGTCCTAGAATTTCCCCCCCTTGCCCAGTTATTCTGTAGATTTTTTTTTTCTTACTGTTTTTCAGAAGCAGCTCACCTGCCTTTCCAGTAGGAGCTAATTGCTGCTCAAAACATGTCGGTTCAATGACCCAGACATTGCCTGTAAACATTGATTCCTTCAAGCACTACTCAGTGGCATTTATTTTCCCTTTTCCCACCAAGCCATATTTTCTTGCATTCTCCTGCCTGCCTCTTTTCTCATCCTGCAAGCCATTCCTAGGACCAGCCCCTTGCCCCATTAAAACATGGCTGCTGGGCTGGAGTTTCTCACCCCAACACTCGGTCAACGTCCCATTCCCCTCCCTGGCTGGTTACCTCTCCAGAATACGCTGCATTCAGCTGTGGCCACGTCTTACATACAAAGGACGGTTCCTTGGATGATGTGGCATTCATAACGGTCTTGGAGGGTGAAAGGTTGTGATAGATGGACATAGTATAAAAAAAGGCATTTTTTTTTTCAGAAAGCAGGAGCATGTTTTTACTGTGCTGTCTCTACTGGTCCATTTACCACTGAGAGAAGAAAGAAGTGGATATTAGAAGCTGTTCTGGTAAATTAACCCTAGCTGGTCTCAGGTGATTAGTCACTAATACATTTTTGCATGAGCACCTTGGGTTGACAAATTCTGACTCCTAGCACCAGGTGGCCAAGAGCTTTCTTACAGAAATACATAAGCATAAAGTAATCCTGGTGAATTCTTTTTTTAGTTAATGGACACTGGCATCTTCTGCCATCAACTGTAATTCAAGTAAAAGATACTCTTGGTGACAGAGGAAATTAAGGTATATTGTATAGCACATGACCTCAACACAAATTCATGTTTTCCAACATCCTGAATTATATAAGCCATGTCTTTACAGTGAAGTTTTATAAGGCAGATTAATTGTTCATGTCAGTGCATGTTTTTTGAGATCTTTGTGTTTTCATTATTCAGTTTTTCCTACCTCACCAGCATTCCTTAGGGCATCTTTTCATAGAAACCTGTGGAAAGTTATTTGGTGTTTGATTTGGGAAACTCCAGCACACTCAGCAGTTTGGAAAGTCAGGTGTCTCAGTAAGGAATTGAAAGACTATTTTTAGATAACCATGTTTTGGAAATCTTGCTTGTAATTTTCTACCATAATAAAATGTGGTCAATTTAATCTGTTCTGCATAATTTCCAATCATGATACTACCCTTTGTGCATTTATAATTAACTAGAACATCTGAGGTCATTTATATCTTTTGCTCTACAGAACAAATAACATAATGACCGCTACTCAGGTTTAGAGACAAGATGGTCTTAAAGATGTAATATTCCTGGATGTTGTTATTATAGCTGACCTAAACCAAGACACCGAAAATGGTTTGCTAACCGCAGAGGCAACTTCAGATGTTGAAAATAATGCTGGACAGGCCTGTGCAGCGGTCTAAAACCTCCACCTAGAAGGTGCTGAGTTAACCGGTTACTGGAACAGATGCTTTAATGAAACCTTTGGGCAGTTTAGGACTTTATTTCTTTTGTTCCTCCTTTCCTCCCTGCAGAACAGGACAACTGGTATTTATCTGCTTGGCAGGGATGCTGTGGAGAGTCAGGAACGCCTGTGAACTGCTCTGAAGTTGCAATGCAGAGCCGAGTAACACTTCTATGAATAATATTTTCTGCTCCATTTTTCATGATAGCCAATTAATGTATCAAAAAGAGTAGAACATTCAGAATTGCGGTGGTTAGAAATCCACAGAATGTTTGTTTTGTAAGATGTAATAAAGTAACTGAATATGGCAAAAAATCACTTGGAAGTGTGTGTGTGTGTGTTCATCTTCCTAAATTAATCAAAAACTTCCTTAAGATGGAAGATTTGACTATTTCAGGTTCACTTGTCACAACTAAGATATCAACCAGTCTTCAATATCTGGAAGTAGTTTTTAATTAATTTTCTCCTACACTTTAAACTGGAGGAAAATATATTATTTTGTGGCATTAGCAGTTATGTAAAACCACCCCTGTATCTTCAGTTACAAGACTTAACCAGATACAGCATGTGGGTGTTTCGATGGATCATGTTTCTTCTTCTATTCTGTCTGCTTGGGTAGGTAGAACTGAAATGAGTCAGGTCTGCAGACAGAGAATTGTACAACGTGAAGGAAGCCTTTACCACTCAACGATATAAAAGCCCTTGTAAGTGCCATCATCAGCTCTGTATCTTCTAATGCTGGTTTTGGTGTGGAAACAAAAACACTTAAGTGAGCCCAATGAACAGAGGTAATTGTGATTTGAATGTCTGTTTTTCTTGTCTGTTACTGGGAGAAAGATTAGTATATTTTCATATGAATGCCACTAAGTAAGACTCACTAGACTGTTGATTAATCCTGCATTACATTTATTGATACAACTCTTCTTCTAACCAAGAGATTGACCAGGTGACACAGAAAGACTTAGCCATACGTTAGGTTTTCATTGTCCATCTACTCTTAAAAGTTCCAGAAAATTTAAGGAAATGCTTAGCTTAGAAATTTTCAAACTAAAATATCTAATTTTTTTCAGTGCTGGAGTGATTTTGGTTGTGATATCTTTCAAGATTTTTGGCAATCGCTTAAAATTGAAGTGCCGTATTTGAGGCCAAGCAGACTGCTACATTCTCAACCTGAAGATTTTTTTTTTTCTCACCTTTTCATTCTCAAAATTAGTTGAATAATATTTCTGGTTTAACCTGAAAAAATGTCGTTACTGAATAAGACACTTTTTGTTACTGATAGCTTGTGTTAACAAACTGAAAAATCTGTTATTTGACTACCTAAGTTGTTTAAATTTGCCATACATAGAAATCTATGGGAACTTTCTATTCTTGAGCAAGGAAATAAGTAGATCTGGACTGGATTTTTCATGAACTCTAGATTTAATCATTTGAGATCAGTTTTTGCAGGCCCATTGCAGATAAAAGATTTTTTGGTGTCATTCTCATCATCAGTATGCATAAATGTATATGTATGTATATACCTATCACCTTTGTGTGCTTGGGCATATAATTTATACAGCACCAGTTTGATTTGTACTGGGACTGTTAACAACGTCAAACTTGGTATGTTTTGGATTCAGTAATTTTAACATAAATAATTCCTAGGTTGAAATTAACTCCAGATTTCCATTGGGAAAGGAACAGTATCACCCGTTTAGAAAATTAGCCTGGGGTTATACGTATCTGAGGAGTCAAACCGTTGGGGAGTCACCGTGTTCGCCATTGCACAGCGATGCTTTGTGTTGGGTGATGGATTCAAAAGGAGCCATAGGATGACAAATCAAGTCAAATGGAAGTGACTTTTTTGATGTTGTCAACATCAAAGTCTCACTCTTTAATATTTTTGATATCAGTTTGATTATGTTGGTTCCTGGTTTTGTGCTGGTTTTGGTCCATCTTGCTCTCACATTGTCGGTCGTGTTGTCGGTTTCCTGACAGTTGGCTGAGAATGTCCCCTCCTCCCAATGCGTATTCTTATATTTAGAAGTTTCACATAATTGGTGTCAAATCTTGGTTCCCAAGCTAGATTAATCTGCAGAGTGAACCCTGTGGTCCTTGTAATGTTTTTTCAATATCTAATTTCATTTTAAAAAACCCCACTGACAACAAACAAATTTTATATCTCATGCCAGCTGAGAAAACCTTTAAGTGAACTAGTCACAATGAAGTGCAATACCTGGCATGTTAATTCCAGAAATAAATGATAATTCTTTGTGTGCTGGTATTAATGACATTATTTATTGTCTGTGTTTTTAGGAAACAGAAGCTAGAAAATGGAGCTTATTTTCTTGGGAAGCGGTGCAGCAGCAAGGCGGGGGAGCCCAGGGCAGGTCATGCCACACATCCCAATCCTCCTGAGCCAAGCACAGGCAACAGAGGAGATCAGGGGCAATAACGAAGAAGTTCTGAACTTACTTTGAAAATAAGCCTTGTACCTAAGAGTCTACTTTTGATATGCTCAGGGGATTTGGGACCCCATCTCAGCCCACTCATGCATAGGGGTGTAAGCCAGATGTTTTCCTTGGCTTATGAATTGCCCTGATAAGGGGAGAAAGGCACAGAAGACAGTGGGTGAACAAAGGCAACTTTGTGCCAAGGGAGAGTTGTTTACTAGGAAACAGAGCACTTGCACAGCTTGCTTGTTGCTGCGTTACTACTTCTGCACTCAGAGCAAATCCACATTTGTACACTCTGTCATAGCTTTTAACTGTTCATAATTTGAGATAGGTAGAAGCTTTAGAGTTTGGAATGCAGCGGAATTATAGGAATGAAGGTAGAATGGGAGAGAGATGTTTACTACTCAGAGATTTTCTGTGGAGCAGTGTTCCTTTTCTAATAATGCTAGGTATTTAAAAAAGAGAAAGTGTGATTTTTTTTTTCTTAAAAAAAAAGAAATTCTGTTTCAGTGTCATGATGTGTATGATGAAACTTGAAAACCATTAGACTAAAGTGCTAAAGAAATTAAAAATTAAAGATGACATTTCATCCTTAAAGTATTACTAATAGAAAGCAGTGCATCACAGTGGAATAAAAGAAGGAAAATGTGTGAACAGAATTTTTAGTTTTCTGGATTTTGTGATTTTTTTTTTTTTCCCCCCCTCATCTTGTGTCTTGTAATCTAGAGCATTATTTGTTAATATATCAAAATTTCCAGTTTATGAACAAGCCTGTGTTGTGAACATATACAAGGTACCAGCATTTGACAATGCAAAACTTAATGATCCACAGCAAGAAAAGTTGGGGAAAGCAAGCAATAACACATGGCAGTGAATTTACTCATTTCTTCATTGTAAAGATAATCATGGTTCTGAAATGCAATGAAACAGGATGATGTTGAGATGTTCTGGTTAATGGGAGTCATATAAAACTGAAGTAGATGGAAGAGAACAGATGGAAACTTGAGGAGGGGAAATGGCTGGTCCAGAATCCTGCCTGCTGCTGTTGTTTCAAATCCATAGGGTTTGGTGCTATATAGAAATGTAATTTCTTTGGGTTTCCAGGCACTTGGATGCAATAAATGGGCTCCTTCACCATGTTGTAGTTATGACAGAAAAAGGAACTACTTATAGGATCATAGGATAATTCAGTCTGGAAGAGTCTTCACGAGGTCGCTCGTCCAACTTCACACAGTGTGGCCAGGTCAGGCCAGGTTACCCAGGGATTGATCCAGTTGATCTTCAAAGCCTGTGAGGCCAGAGACTGAACAATCTCTCAGGGCAGCCTGGACCATCCTTATGGGGAAAGGTTTTTACCTTATATCCAGTCTGAATCTCTCTTATTTCACCTTAGACCCATTGTCTTTTGTCCCATCAAGCTCTGCTGTGAAGGCCCTGACTTCATGTCCTCAGTGACCCTCCCCATAGGTGCGAGGGCACTGTTGGTAGGTGCCCCCAAAGGCATCTCTTCTTCAGACTGAACATCCCTGGATCCTTCAGCCTCTCCTCACAGGGCAGGTGCTCCAGACCCCAATCAGTCTGGGGACCCTCTGCTGATATTACTCCAGTTTATTGATGTATTTCTTGTATCTGAGGGGAGTAAAGCTGGTTATGATATTCTAGATGTGTTCTGACGAGTACTGAGCAGGGAGGGGATGGTCCCTTCTCTCTGTCTGCTGGCTCTACTCCTGGTCACACAGCTGAGAAGGCTGTTGGCCACGTTTGCTGCCAAGGCACACCGCTGGCTCATGTTCATCTTGCTGTACACCAAGACTGTTTCCACCGTGCTGCTCTCCAGCCAGGCCCCAGCCTGTGTTGTGTATTCCTTCCCAGGTGCAGGGTGGAGCATTTGTCCTTGTTGAATTTCGGGAGATTCTTGCTGATTCTGTCTGAAGACAGGTGCAAGATTTGCCTTCCTCCACTTCTGGGGGACCTCTCCTGCTCCCCAAGACCTTTCAAAGGTGACAGAGTGGCATTACAAGGGTGTCAGCCAGTGCTGTGAGCAGCCTTGGACCAGCTCATCAGTCCCATGGACACCTGTGGGCCAAGTTCTCTTGAAATCCCTGACTCGGTCCTAACCTACGCCTGATCATCTCCACCTCCAACCCTGCCTCTCAGTGCCGAGGCCTGGGAGACGTTGTTTGGGAAGACTGGGGCAAAGAAGGCATGGAGTATCTCAGCCTTACCTGTGTCCATGGTCGCTAAATCACCTCCTGCTGTTGCTGTGTTCTCTGAAAGCTACGTAATCAAACATTCTGATTAAAAGCATGGGCACCGTCCTGTGAACAAAGGCCAAAGTCTTCCTAGCCTGGTATCTTGTTTCTCTTGGTGGGTATTCTGTGCTAATTCAGCAGATGGAGGCTGGCATCAACGACAATGGAATAATCTGTCCGCAAAGAAACTTTATTTTTCAACTGCTTTAGTTATGGACCCTCTTCTCCTGTGAAGCAGGACGATTTTTATCCTTGATGTCCTTTGGACTATTTTTTCATGTCCTCCTTGACAGCTGTAATGTATTCAAGGGGAGTATATGCCATTAATTTACAGCGATGGCAATATAAATGGCAGTATATTAATATTTTTCATATTCTGTATTCCCTTCTCAATACGTCGTAACATTCTGTTCACTTTTTTGACCCCTCATGTGTATTGAGCAAATGTCTTCATTGAAGTGCCCATGATGAATCTTGCATCTTTTTTCCTGAGAGGTTATAACTAATTCAGAACCCATCAGTATGTACAAGTGGCTTTAAATTTGTTCCTTCTAGTGTACCCTACTCTGCACTTTTTTCACAGTGAATTTCATCTGCTGTCAGGTTGTCCAATTACCTAGTTTTTTAAAGGTCCTTCTGGAGTTCCTCACTATCCTTTGTAGTCTTGACTACCCTAAATAGTTCCCTGTAGTCAGCAAATTGCACATTCTTATTACTTATAGCATGTCAGCTTTTAGTTATTAGTAAACATGAATAACTGTGTCATTCATAGTATTGATCATTTGGACATGCTTTCTTCCTGCACTAGTTATTTTTAACTCCATGTACCTATTTCTAGTGCTTGAGTTGGTCTTTTGTCCATGGCAGGAATGCATGTGTAGATGTGTGGGTCACGCTGTGAATACTCACAGAGCCTCACGTGTGGCTGGTCTCCAAGCTGTCCTCTACAGTCAATGTGTATATATGATGTGGCCTTTGAGACAAGAATGCAGTCTTAGGTTCTCTGAATTCCCTTGGAGGCCTTCCCCCACCCCTCAGGAATAGTTGGCCTTCATGACTGTGTGTCCAAGTTTTCCAAGTAAGTTAATATCAAGAAGCTTCTAGAAAGTCTGTATAATGTTCCTTTGCTCTCTCTTTTCTTCCCTCAGACTGTTACGGACGGGTGCTCAGGGCACTCCTGGTGGGATGAGGCCACCATTCTGAGGAATTCTGTTACAACTCCTTATGTGTTCTGTGACTCTTGGCTTCTGTGTAGGTAATAACCAACGCCCTTTCTTGTTGACGAATAGAAATTATGCACCTCTGATTATGTGGCTTATGCACAAATTCTCACATTTATCTTTAAGGCTGGAAATAAACTAATACATTTATGTTAGTAGCTCTGTTCTCTTGATCCTTGCTTCTTTCAGAACTTTCACAGCCCACCTTTGGGTTGGAAACTGCTAAGCTTGAGATACTGTTTAGGAAATATTAATCATGAAAACTTGACAGAGGAGGTTTTGTATACAAAAGGTTTACGTTGGTTCAAGGTTATACTGAGCAAGTTATTGAGAGAGAGAGACCTCTTGAGAGTAACAAAATAGGCAAACGGCATCAAGAACAGCAAATACCATCAACTGGAAATAGCCAAGGTGGAAGAGGACTTTGAAGGGGAGAGGAATCATATATTTGTGCCCAGTTCTGGCTTCCCCAGAGTTGAGCACTGAGAACACAGTTGAAGATGGGTAAGAGCTCACCCTGGTTCTGATTCAGCCCAGTTGTTCTTATATTCTTAGAAATTATGAAACTATGAAACAAACTTTATACAGTATGCAGAGCATAGAACATTACAGCATTCAAAATAGGAACTTCTTCTTCTACTTGACCTTCAAACACTGTCTCTCTTTCCACTGTCAAAGTCCTATGATGACAGATGTGCTGTAAGTGGGGTCAAATTTGCAAAAGGCTTTGAAACCGAGGAAGGCTCTTGGTCCTGAAGGTAGTAGACAGTTGAATTTGTCAAATTTCACCCTCTTTAATCATCCTGTCTCTGACCACACCAATATTATGGAGAGTTGCCCACCTCAAGTATTATTAATTGTGATGGATAATGATTCCAAGAAAGATTTTTAGCTTCCTCACCATTTGCTTTACTTTGCTTAACTCAACTGTTGATATCCAAGTGGCCTAATAGGCACACAGGTCCTGCTGGAACTTGTACTCGCAGAACCTCTTGTATGGTGCATTTAGCTGTTTTGGGGATTTTTTCACCCTTTTAATCTATTTTTTTACACTATATATGATGTAGTTAGTTTTTGCCTATTGGCTTTTCATGGCTTAGGGGTTTTTTTGTGCTTAATTATTTAGCCATACTATTTTGTTCTTGACTTTTTACTTCCTTTATTTTTGTTTTGGGATATATAAGCCTGCTGTGACTTCAGTAAGGTATTTTTAGTAGATTTCCATGGATTTTAATACCCTAACTCTCCCCTTTAGGCTCTATAACTAATTTCCTCGTTTAGAAAAAAAAGCCTCTTTTCTACTTCAACTTTAATGTCATAGCACTGCCTCTTAATATGATGACCCCAAGAGGGGATCCAATTTAATTACACTGTGACCACTGCTACTTAATGGCTGAATTTCCCTTATTTCCGGAACCAGTTCCACTGTGTTACAGACGACACATATTTTGGGACTTCTGCGTGCTCCACAGTGAATTTCCATAGAAATAAATAGGTTTGTGGTGTTCAGAATGTTTTTCTTCACTCCCTAACCTAACGTGACAGTCAGCCAGTTGGCAGTCGGGTAGCTGAGGATGTCCGTTCTGTTGGTTGTAATTAATACTGTTTGTGGGCGCTCACGGCTGCCAAACACGTTTACCTTCCAGGTCTGGCTTCCCCTTCCCAGTTGAAGAGGAGTGCAGAGGCAAGGGTTTCCCACATCGAGCCCATGATGGCTTTGTTCTCCTTCACGCTTATACGGGGAAGACAAGATGTGAAGTTAATGTCACAGCACTCTTGCTCTTCATATCAAGCTGATTTTCTTTGCCTCTTGTGCTTTAGGAAAGAGAGAAGGTCTGATGCTCAAGACTCAGACGCTGAGTCTTTGCGTCAGAACAGGCGTCTGTAAAGCTGGGGCTCTTGTGCAGGTAAAACAGGATTGTATATTGGTATAAAAAATTACAAAGGAATCTCAAATATCTGGATGATGCTCTTAGTCATTAGTCATCAGGTTGAGTTTTAGGTAGTCCTGTGAGAAGCAGGGAGTCGGACTTGATCCTTATGGGTCCCTTCCAACTTGAGATATTCTGTGATTCTATGAAATACAGAACCCAATTTCAGATTTCATCATTTCTTGTCACTAACCTGGTCGTCTCCTAAATGAGAAGGTACTCTTGAATCTACAAAACAAAATTCTGTATTTCACCCGGCCTATATATATTTTGTCCATATCTGAGAAGAGAGCAGGGCCCTTTCTCTCAAAGAAAGTTTCTTTACTACTTGCCTTGATCTCTCTAATGTAATCACCCTGATAAAATGTGTTGTGTTTTATAGTGGCTGTTACATTGTGGTGAACTCTGGATTGCTGCAGTAGTTGCTGATGCTTACTTGGGTTTCTGATCTGGTACAATCAGAATACTAGGAAAGCCAATGGTCTGTAGGTCAGTTGGGCAGTGGGAGCCTTCAGTGGTAAAACAGTACAGTGTATCAAGAGATGAATTTCATAATTTCACTCCTTCCCTTGTCCCGTTTTCCTAAACCTTGGTGCTATGCAATGGTATTTATTAGGTCAGATGATGTACTTTGCTCCAAAACATTCATATGGAAAAAAACGAACAATTGTGATTAAAATTGATTTTTTTTCCCTTTGGGAAGTTAGAATCAAAAATGGTTACCTGCTCATTTATGAAACAGATTTATTCTGTTGACATGGAGGCTTGTTTGAAATGTAATTGAATTTCTGTTACCTAATGGAAAGTGACAGTTAACAGTATTTATTTTCCATTTGTGTCTCAGTAGATAACATAACACAATTTTGATTTGTAGTTAGCTTTGGAATCTGAGATTGTTCTATCGCTGTAATTGAAAAGATGGGAGCGTGATGGCCTAATACAATCCTATGGGGTTTTTTTTTGTTTGTTGTTTTGTTTTTTTTTTTTTTTTTCACCAGTAAAGGCAACATTAATACAGTAAGCAGCATCTATTTTGGCTTAATAGTTATGCTGAGATGTTATTTTTGCATCCTGCCTTTCTCATTAGAAACTGCCACATGATGATCTGGATTGATAATTCTTCCATTTAGACACTCTCTGCAGCAGCTAATTTCTATAAGCAATGCCTCCCTTTCCTTGCCCATCTCAAAATAACTTCTTTACCTTGCAGCTAGAACACCTTTCTTAGTCACAAAATTACATTTCTCATAATTCTTTTTTCACAACGTATTTTTACAACATGTATCGTGTTCACTTTGCATGGGAAGCCATTACTTCATCCTTAATGTTAAAAACAATGGATAACAACTCGGTTCTTGCATTGTTACATACTTTACCCCGCAGTTCCCCTGCCACTTTTTAGAATTCCGCCTACTCCAAAATAATTACCTCTGGGCAGCCTCTTCCCGCAAAGAAAGTTTTCTCTCTGCAGCCAAACTCTGCCCGTTCCTACTTGTACCCCTGAGTCTGGTGGTGCTGAAGAACAAACACTTTTTGGAGAGGCAGTTGTCTGTTCTTTTCCTTTGTCCTGGTGAGACCTTTGCTGTGTTGCCTGGAGCCTGTAACTGGCTGAATCTATGAAAAAAATTTAGCGGTCGCATTAACACACTAAGGTGAGCGTTAAGGCAGCAGGACTAAACATTATGAGGGAGCTTGTTTTCTCCGAATTGCGTAAGAATGACCAAGCAGATAAAGCGTTTAATCTTAGCTGGTGCTTCTCCAGAGCAGGAAGGTGCTGTCCCAGCACAGCCTCCGTTCGCCCAACCTGCTTTTCAGATGGGGCAGAAACAGGACACTAATCACCCACGTTGGCTTGTGAGCTTCCACGGCCACTTTTGCCACGCTATTTTAAACTAGGGGGTTTTAAAGCAGCAGTTGTGCACTGCCCTATTAGAGCATTTGGGAAAGGGTATTATTCAGAACATATTTTTGCTATACTCAAGTGCCGTGTGCTCGTAAACTCAAGCTTTTTATAGTGTATCAGACATCACAGCTATTAATTATTCTACCACCAGATTTTTTTCTTCATGCTGATGAATAAATTAAGAAGTCAGGTTTTTATGAGCTACCTTGACTCTTAAGTTGATTCAGAAATAGAAACCAGAAACATGGTATTGTAGTTTCTGAAATGGAAACAGCAAAGAGTTTGTACATCCATAGCAGGCTATCATGAAGGATTGTTTCATTGCGATTATTTTAAGGCATTGAGTGTACATGAAAACCACAGAAAATGGATACAGATTTTTGAATGCCCAAAAATAGTTCCTGAAACATAAACAAGCAGTATGTTTTATAGCTTCTGCCTTTGGGTTTTTAGGTTTTAATTCACACAAAAATCTTTATATTTTCAGACTGCACTTCATTAAAACCTCAGAATTTTCTGATTCAACCTTTGTAGAAGTTGAATTTATCTATTCAATAAATAGATGAAATAATAAATAATAACAATGTATAAGATACCCTAAATTGACAAAAAAACAAACTAATCTGAGCAGGAGACTTGCTGCATTAAATATGAACAAGAAGTATTACAATAAAAAGCATGAAATGTGTCATATTTTCAGAGCAGCCTTGAACTGCTCTGCAGTATTCAAAACCCACAGATTTCATCCTTGTCCCTTGGCCTAAAATATTCATCATTTCAGACTTCACCTAATTTAAGACCTACTAATGAACAATTACTTCATGAACCATTTTTAATCGTGCTACTGAATGTGTAAATATGCAGTTTCAAGTGATGGATATCCAAGCCTGTAATGACTAAATATTTCAATACATTTTAATCAGGCCTGGAGTGGAGATTTCAATGGATATTTCCATGCATACATACATTTTTCCATATGTAAAGAAGCATGCATACAGAGGTACACGTGTGTGTGTGTATATGCATATAAACATATATATATAAAAATGTGTCTGTGTGGGCATGTGTAAATCAGGAAGTCTGTTATGACATGAGTTACCAAATGCAGATGATAACCAACTCATGAGCACATATATTTTCAGTGGTATGTAGTGGCTGCCATATGGATGAGAGATCTTTTTCACAAACACAAAAGCTTAATGTCCTATACTGTTTTGTACTGAAAACATTAAAGCTAATGGAAAATGTAAGTTGTAAATATCAAGGTTTAGAGGATTCTTTTTTTTTTTTTTCCTCTAAATCCATAGATACTCAGCAGTCTCTACCAGACAATGTGTTCATATTTGTTCTTTTTAACCCTGAATTATGTCTGTGTGCTAACCTTTATAGTAATCTCCTACATGCCCTATTCTGATTATTCAGTCTGGGAGAGGATTTCTAGTAATTTAATTAATAGCTGAAACATAAACCAACATAATTAACACAGCATTTTGTGGAATACGCAATCTTTTGCTGGAAGGGTGGTATTTGAGTAGGCTTTATGTGGAAAGCTCTGCGTGTGCAATCCACAGCAGTGCTCAGTGTGGGAAGGACACGGAGGGTCCAGGTGTGCTGGTTCATCGGTTGTCTGTGTTGAGCTGGTACGTTCCTGCTGAAGTGTGCTGATCCCTCCTGATGACTGTGTAAAACTGCGGTTTTAGTCATAACTGCGTGCTTCAAAATAATCAGCCGTACAGCAGAAATGAAAAGGTATTTTAGAAGTAACTAGATCTGTGGAAAGACTTCCAATAGAGAGAAATTAAAAAGCTGGAATTACTTAGTTTTGAGCAGAGATTAATGGTAGAAGCTGTAGGAAATAATGGTACAAGAAAAACCTGGTGAGATTCCTTACCTTTCTCATTGTGTAAGAATAGCAAAATGGAGGAAGCGTCCTACTTGAATTAACTTATTTACCTAGTGATTTATCCATCACTGTACAGTTTGACTTGTCAGTGCGTTAATGGTTTCATTTTTATATTACAAATACATTGCAAGGAGGGAACTGCAATTATTCCTGTTTTAACATAGAAATTGGGGCAATGACTTGTGCAGGACATCAGAAACAGGAGCCTGTTCTTGAATCCACGTGCTCACTGCTGGTATGGTTTTAGTCTGAGACATAACCATCAAGTAAGATGTATTAAATATTAAATTGCTAAAGTTAGCACATATCATGTGTGCACTTTGTACCATGAGCAACGAAAGCGTAGGCCTCGGTTTCCCTGATTATGATAATTGCTGCTTAACTGGAGAGGAGGGTATGTGGTGTAGACAGAATCTTTCAGGCGTTGTTGCAGAAGGGTGGGTAGTGCTGACAACCCGTCATCTTCCCAGAGGGTGCTGAGCTCCTCTCCTCGCACGTGTCCGTGGTTCCCTGCTGGGGCTTCTCTCGCGTGCTGGGTTTTCAGGGAGTTACTTGCGGTGAAGGTGGCTCAGTCTGTGACGTGGGTTGAATTGCATTGATAAAGTATTGAATTACATCTGGATTACTTACTCATTTGAGAATGTTGTCTATACTGTATCCACCATTGATGGGAAAAAACCTAAATATGGATGAACTTAGTCTGCTCGTACGACACACGAACACGGTGTCCCCAGAGAGTGTTACAGATTCACAGGATGCCCTTTAGTGCTGGATTCTGTACTTAAGCCTGTAGTAGGCTGTAAAATCAGAGGTGGAAAGTCTCCTTTTGACTTCAGCAATTGATGAGGCTTGCGATTATTATTCCTTCTAGCAGGTACGTGGAACCTGTTGCATTTTGGACACGTGAACCTGATGTAGGGCAGCAAGAATGTGGCCCACCAGTTAAAATACCAGTTCCTTTCACTTCTGTGCTGTTTACTGTAAACAGCACTGTCAGCGGTGGGTTTTTTTAAGAGCCAGATGAGCTGGGCTGGGGATGAGCTCATCTGGAGATGTTGCCAAGCCCCCTGCGCAGGGGTAGCCCCAGCCTGGCCGGGGCAGTGCAGCTCTCCCTGTCCTCAGGTGCTTTCTCGTTTGTCCGCCGCCTGCACCATGTCCCCTCCTGACCCACCTCACACACCACTTAGGACAGACTGAAACTGGAGCAGAGGGAATAAACTCAGAGGTTAGAATGGATTTGCTCCCTCCTTCCCTCTCTTCTGTCTATAACAGAGGACTGTCATCCTCACAGCTTCCCTCGCGTTCCCTGGAAAAGGTTGATAGTACTTTTCAGAGCAGTGCCACTGTTGCTGTATCTTTTTATCTAGTCCAGAGTCCAAGAGCTTGAGCATTTTAGGAAAACAGCCACAGAGCCTGTGTATATAAACATGTAGACATCCAAAAGTTGTCCTTTTCTGTGTCCTAAAATGTGTGCCTCAGCTTGCATGCCTGAAAAAAATTGCAACAGGGATTCCTGTCAGAGATCTTGCCTATTAAAACCTCTGCTCTTCTATTTGTAAAATACATAAGTATATGCATGAATTGTAGAAAAAATTCTAGAAAGATTTGCTGAAGAAATTGTAAATACTGAGTTCTTTTAAGTGCATTTTATTGCAGAGATTTCAGTGGCTCCTGTGTACAGGTAGGGCTTTGAAGCACAGTGGTAGGCCATCTTCTGGCAGGGCCTGAAGTTTCTACGTACATTACATTTGTTCTCTGAAATGTTTATTGTAAGCTCAGCAGCATGAAAGTAGTGGTGGGTTCCTGCTCCGGCTTTGATGTGCTGTGCTGAGCTGCAAAGAGTTTTGTAGAGGGAGATTTCGCTTCACCCTGCTCAGGTTGGAAAGCAAAGCTGGTGCTCTCCAAGTGTCAGATGCAGATCAGTGAGAGCTTCAGAGGAGAAATGAGGAAGACTCCTTCAGAAAAACAAGACAAGCAACTAACAAACAACAAACCACCAGAATAAAAGAAAATCCAAACCCAAACAGACAGCCTGTTGCGGACATTGCTGTAAGTGCTCCAGCTCATAGTTTTGAAAACTGGAGAACCTGTCCAGAGGAGTGGAAATAAATGTGAGGAAGTATTAGGAGTAATAATATAATTGCAGGGAATTCTCTGTAGCTGCATTCAAATTCTTTCCTTGGTGCCCCTCCTTTCAGTGAACTTTCTGATGGTTTTAAACCCAAATCATGTGTATTTGATCCCAAACAGCCCTATTTTACATCTGCAACAATTTTGAAATATTTTCTTTGCCAATTCTCATAACAACTATATGTGCTATAATGGCCTTAATTTTCTTCTGAAATCCAAAATTACATATTTGAAGGTTTTTTTCTTAATAGCTATAGACTGCTAAAAGTTGCATCTGGTTTTGATATACATTTTGGATTTTTTGTATTAAAGTTTTACCTATTATAAGCTTAATACTAGCTGTATGTGGCAAAACACTGGGTTTATTGGCCCAGCACAAAGTTTGGTAGAGCAGGGACAGTGGCTGAGTCTAATAATTTTTATATTTAAAAAATGATGTATTTATTTTTTAAATTGTATGCTTGCATGTGTTATGATTTCAAGAGGCACTCTGATAATTAAAGTACAGGGAAGTTAGTTTAGTTATATAAAAATGTTCACTGTAACAGCATGTAATATTGTTTGCCAGACTTCACCTATAGCTACAATGACATGTCTTGGTAGGACAAAAGCTTAAGTATTGCTAGCAATTGCTTTTCTTTCAGCTGAGAAAGCAAAGATTGGGTTGAAGGCATGTATTTTTGTTTGAGACCACTGGTGCCTTAAACCATGAAAATGGCAAAACATTTCTGATATCTTTTTTTACTATATAATTGAATATAGTTATTTTTCAATACAGGAATAAAAGTGAAAGACGAATACTGGGAAGAATAAAAAGCATACTAGAATAATGTGATTTAAACTTTGACAGTGTACTATCATTTGTGGCTGATAATGCTAATGAAAATTTTGGAGACACTATTTTGCCTACAGAGTAACAGAAAATGAGAATGAATATGTGCTTCCGGCTAATTGCGGTGCTTGTAATTCTATGATTGCACATAGCAGGAGAGGGAACACTGCATGTCATTCACCAGCTGCTTTTAAAACTGTGTAAGAACAATTTTAAATTGCTTTTCTGTGTCTGACAACAGAGTTTCAAAATTACAGGAGATGTGTGTGAAGGGTGGCTTATATCAGAGAGTTGAGGACACGTTCTTAGGTTATAAATGCTACTGTTATTTGAAAACACATTGGGGCAAAATAAAACCATGAAAAGGGATTTCATTCATTAGTGTACATGAGGGAGCTCTCAAATACCTGTCTCACATTTTTATTCTGGTGAACAGGACTACTTTAGCTTGATTTGGTACTTTTCTCTGAAAATATGTGAATTTTTCCTAAATGTTATTAATAGTGAAATTTGACAGAAGTCTGCATTTGTTGAATGAAAAAAAGCTTTGTATTGACATGTTCAGCGCAAAGGTGAGATGTAAGCGGGCTTGGTTGCACAAAAGAACTTTTGGGATTACCTTTCACTTTTGACTTGCTGTACATATGTGTGACTGTGTGTTCCTGTGCATGTAGCAGTGCATAATATTACAGTGTTAGGTGTATGGCTCTGAAGAACTGTGTCCCAGACTACAGTGTAATGCTGTTCACTTTTCGTGAAGTATTTGCAGCATTTAAAACAATTTGTATGTTTGTTTAGGATTTTTAATTGAAACCTACCACAGAGCTTTGTTAAGGCAGCAGCAGAAGTCTTTTCTGTAGCAAATCAGTGGTGCAAAAATAAAATTTTTTTACAGAACAGGGTGGTTCAGTAACACTCAGGTGGCCACTTAATTCAAAAGGCTGCTGATCACGTAGTGGTCGGATGGTATCGGGCCATTTAAGCGTTCAAAGCTGACTTGAATTTTGGGATAGCAATGTGGTGTTAGTGCTCTGACAAGGGATTTCTCTTTCCCCTGAGAACATCAACCATTGATGAATATGAATATACCAAGCTGTTTGTTTTAAATGGTATAGGTATCCAAATTCATAAAAAGAATTAAAAAATGGTCTTGGATCCCTAAACAAAATATTTCTCATTCTAAAAAAAAAAAAAAAAAGGCAAAAGCACCCACATTTGTTGTCCTTTAGAGGAAAAAAGAAAAACTTTCTTATTTTAAGCAAACTGGATTTGCTCATTCGTATGTCTGTTCCAAAACTCTTGACTTGAGCTGTGCCATCCTGAAATTCAGGACAGCCTACAGTATTCGTGAAGGTAAACTGCGGAAAATCATAGAATCGTTTTGGCTGGAAAAGACCATTAAGATTGAGTCCAACCATTAACATAACTGCCAAGTCCACCTCTAAACCATGTCCCTAAGAACCTCATCTACGTGTCTTTTAAACACCTCCAGGGATGGTGACTCCACCACTTTCCTGGGCAGCCTGTTCCAATGCCTAACAAACCTTTCTGTGGAGAAATTCTTTCTACTATCCAAACTAAACCTCCTCTGGTGCAACGTGAGGCCATTTCCCCTTGTCCTACCACTTGTTACTTGGGAGTAGAGACCAACCCCCTCCATGCTACAACCTCCTTTCAGGCAGTTGCAGACAGTGATAAGGTCTCCCCTCAGCCTCCTTTTCTCCAGGATAAACAGCCCCAGTTCCCTCAGCTACTCCACATTAATCAAACTTATGTGGAGAGTTTAAAGGGCGCATTTTATGTCTGTAAACATATTGATTGCTCATATATTAGGTGCCATTAAGGCTTCACAAGTCAGTACAGTTCATTGAGGAGAACTTGTATTTTTGGTTTATTTTGAACTTATATTGAGGAAGAAATGGTAAATGGTGTAGTGACTGGTTTATTTCCTAGCAAGATGGACTTGATCTTGTGAGATACTTAGCACGTACCCATCCTATTGATCTTGTAGGTGACACATGCTTCGCGAAATTGCTAGCAATTGAGAGGATACGCTATATTCTTGCAGTTACTTATACTGAAGTCAATGGGATCTTGCGGGTGCTCGGTACTTTTCGAAATCAGGTCACATCTTTAGATTTCTAAATAAGGATTTTCAAAAGGACCTTGGCTCCATGACTCTGTCAGGTCAGAGCCCAAATCTGTTATTCCTTTCTCAGCAGCTTTGAGGATCCTTTCATTTTTTTCATTATTTGCTTCCCTCTGTTCCTGGTGAGATCAACCAATGGCAGCCAAACCATCACAGGACGAAAGATGTAAGAATCTGTCTACCCCTTGTACGACAGTGCCTCTCAGTTCTGTTATTTCCTTGCTCTTTCATTTCACTTTTCATATTTTCTCATGTACAGCAATCTTACTTGTCACTACATGTTCATAAAACACTTGCTGCACTTCTTAAATTGCCCTCCGTCAGGGTCTAATTCTCAAATACTAAAAATAATCATTCTTGAGTCTGTTTTTATGCAGGACCTTGTATAAATGGCAGTGCTGTTAATACCGTGGATGGCTAAAGTCTTCTCCTTACTGCTCCTACCTCTTTGGAAAGATTGGGTCAGTTTTGCTTTGGCTAACTGCTTTGAACTCCAGCTGAATAGCAGTATGTAGCTGAATAACATAAATTAACATCTTTTCTGCAATCAGAATATAAAATTCCACAAGTGAGAAATGACTTTTGAAGATAAACCTGTGCCCTAGTATCATCAGAGTTGTGAAATACTAATTATGTGTGTGTGCGTGTGCAGGTCAGATAATCTGTGCGTGCACATCTGGTATTTGCATGTGTAAGTTAGCCTTGCCCAATTGCACATGCCTGACATGGAAAAATCTGCCCTGTAGTTATTAAAAGATGTCATATATTTTTCTGGCACATTATGAAACACAGGAGAATGAACTCTTGTCCCCCAAGACACAAGCACAGATGCACACATGCTCCAGAGGTTTGTCTCCACCAAGGAGGAGAGCTTTATTTGCTTTGTGTTTGCCATTTGAGGAGGGCAGAGGGTTGAGAGCAGGTGTGAGAAATCAGGTAGGTTTGGCTCCCTTTACCACAGACACAAGAAGCAGATGGCTTAGGTCGGTGCTTGCTGAACACACAGAGTGAACACAGGAGTTGACCAAGCTAGAACTTCAGCTGCACTAACCTGTGCTTTCTGCTTGCCATTTAGCTGTGAATGCTTATTACGTATTTAGAATATTGCTTGATTTCTTCATATTGTGTTCTGCCTCAAGCGACCTTTTCCCTTTGGTTATCTTTTCACCCTCCATCTTACACTCTCTTCCTTGCTGCAGTCTCCTTCGTTATTTTACTTTTCATCTAAATGGATGCTTCATTTTTGACTGTAAGGATTGTGTGGCCAAGTTGCTAACAAGAAGGAGCACACCTCAGGTTTGCATTCATGTCTGCTGCTAAGGCAAGAGGAGGGAAAAAAACCCCAGAGAAATAAAAAGCATAATAAGCACACCTGTTAATATTTGGAGCTTATATGTAGGTGTACCAGAGTACAGTAGATAGGATCATAAATCTTTCTCTTAAAAATGATATGAACTTTTAAACTTATCAGCCACTGAGGGAGGAGAAAAGTAGAAGGATTGAAAACATTAATAAAACCAGCAGAAAAGAAGTGATTTGAGCTGTGAACTCAAACTCATTGACTGAATTATTTTGGAGGTCCCCATCAAAAAAATCTAAAGATGTGATAGGATTTTGAAGCAATCTGTTTGGTGGGAGTTTCTTGGCCCTCAGCACCACTTGCCGTAAATCAGTCTGATTGATTGGAGTCTGAACCATGCGTATAAGTGCTTGCGGCACCCATTGATGAAAAACCTGGTCTGTTATAACTGGCTATTTCTCTGTTGAAATAATGCTGCGATTGGTATGCTGGTGCAAGGGATTGGGCAAGATGTTCTCCTGAGGTCCCTGCCTTTCTGCAATCTTTAAATATTTGAAAGAGATGAGAGAGAGTAGGAGAGAGTGGCCTCAGGCCACAGTGCAGCACTTCATGGGATGCATTTGGCCCCTGGGCTTTTTTCGCCTGTTTGTTTTTACTTGAAAGAAAAGCCCTAGCAAATCTGGCTGTTAATGAATGTCTTAAAAGCAAATGAGAAAAAGCTGGCAGGGAGATGGCAAAGCAGTCAATGTTTTGAGCACCGCTGTCCTCCAGCAGCTCTAAATTCGGGAGTGTTTCCCACGGGGAAGGGCTGATGAGGGTGCAGGAGCTGAGCTCGTCGAGGGCTGGCTTTGGGGGTGCAGAACCTCACGCCCTCAACTCGTACGCCACCATTTGCTTCTCGGAGGGCTGGCTCGCATCTACAGCTTTGTCTTTCCGACTGTTCCAGTGGCCCTGTGTACTGTGCCCATATGCTGGAGACCTGATTTATAATTAAGAGCAGCTGGCCGTGCTGCTGTCCAAAATAATTTCCCCTAGTGAAGGATCAGTGCAGAAAAATGCAGACAGGTTTTAGCCTTTTTGTTGAAAGAAAGAAGAGGAGCCTTCATGCTGCGCACAGCCGGGGGAAGTTTATTGCTTGCCTGAAGAACTGAGAGCTGGGGATCTTCCATTTTATGAGTCCCTCCTGTGCTGTACCTGTGGTGAAAAAAAAAAGAAGTTAAAGTTGCCTAAAGGTAGCTTATGGGGATTCCCCATACTGCTTATTTAATGTGTGCTGGAGACTGCGTCTGCCCTCGTAATCTTCAGAAATGCAGGCTGCAGAAAGATAGTAAAGAAACCCAACACAAACAAACAAAAAGGTTCCCCCCTTCCACCTTTACCCCCATTTCCCTGGACGTGCTTGGCACTTCTCTAGTATGTCTAGTAACTAACCAACGTGAGGGTTGTTTTTATAGTGCTCATGGAAGAAGATTTTACATTGAGACTGATATGGCTAACTGGACTCAAATACAGTCCATGCATAGTGTTGGTTTCTAATAAGTATAAGGGAAGTTAACGTATATTATGATTTTTTTTTTTTCTCTCTCAAAGATGTATTTTTCGAGTGAGTAAATCAGATAAAGTAGTGAGATATCTAGAACCATTTTTGGGTAGTTCAGTTGGAACGGCTTGTGTTGCAATGTTACATCCCTGAGGGATGGTGGGAGTGCAAAGCCCAACCATGTCAGTGCTCTGCTGCTTTCCTGGTTGTATTTGGGCAACTTTTCTGCCTTGCTGTCTTTGGAGCACTACAGGAGACAGGGCAAGAGGATGAGGCTGGCCATGTCCAACTCTTTCAGGGCAAGAGTCCTTCCGCAGGGTAATCAGAGAAGAGCAGCCCTGCTGGCTGTTGCACTTCTTCGCACCCTTGCCCACACCTCGGCTGCGTGATCGCCATGATCCTGGAGACCAAGCTTTGGGTCTCCTGTTCTTGTTCTTAGCTAACACAAAACCTTCCCCAGGGTGGGTGAGCTCAGGAGTGGGGCGAGGAGCTCCAGCTGCCACGGGGCTGGTTACCTCCCGGCTTCTGGGAGGTGGCAGCACAAGGCCTGTGGCCTTGAGGGGCTGGGAGAGGGTGTGAGGGAACATCACAGTGCTTGACAAACCTTTGACCTCCTGAAGAAGGTAATGATAAGCTAGTTTTTAAGAGAAACTTTAGGGACATATTCGTAGGGAGCAGGAGGCAGCATCTCTCTCATCAGTAATTCTGTAAAGTGTGTGTTTCTGTATAAGGAACTGCAGCTTTTTGGAGAAAATGGAGGAGGGATTATCTAATTGTCACTCCGTGACTTGTCTTGGACAGCAGCCTTTCCTTTTCTTTTGAGAGTTTTTACCCTGAGTAAATACGATTGCAACTGACGTGTAATTGTCAAACTCAACCGGACACGTCCTGTGCCCTCAAACATGGGGGCACCATCGTGGGTGGCAGAGGTGACCAACTTCTGCCTTTGTGGCCTGGACTTCTGAACAGGGGAGTTCAGCCACCTGGTAACTGGGTGCACCTGAGCACACAGGAACAGGTCAGCTGAACGAGATAATTACATTTCATAGCAGCCTCAGTGCAAGTTTTCACCTGGAGTGAATTGTGTGCCTAAGTGAAGGAATATGACTACTCAACAGGGTTAAACCTATAGATATATATATATGTATGTCGTTGTTGTTGTGCGTGCCACTGATGCTGTTTATGCAACCTGTGGCAGTCGCCAGAGCGTGATGGTCAGTGGCTGTCCCTGGTCTGCCGAGTGCCGGGTGGGCGCTGAAAGCCTGGGCTGCAGCACAGCTCAAGTCAAGCAATAAGGTTATGCATTTACTGTAACATGATTTATGCAGGCCTCCGCAGCAGGTATTAAGTTGGCTAAAAATGGATGCTGTCCTTTTTCTGGGCATTCAGCTCTGCCATATAAACATGCTATTCAGGTCCACTAAGTTTTTATAAAATGCTGTTTCTGCCAGAATAGCTAACAGGGCTTATCCAGCAGCGACACTTCAATAGCAAAATGTTTTGTGAATGATTTTAGCCTATTTGTTTTCCTCTCCTGCTGTGATCCTAAATATTTTTACAAAACTATGTTTCAGAGATGTATTCACTTGGAAGGGCTTAGAAAAGGCAAATTAAGAGGTAAATTTGATATTCACTGATGTAGTCTATTTTCATTAACTTGGAAGTTATGATGCATGTATGACTTTATATTGAAAGCACATATTCACAAATATAGCTATAACGCTCAATTCTTCAATCCAGTTAAAAAAGGAGTTGTTAAAGGTGGCTGCTGAGGAGGCAGCATTTTGTCCACGCGGTATATGCTGCTGTACTGTGGAGCTAATAGCATTAATAGAAGGAGCATTTTCAGCTTGTAGATCTCATGAAAAATACTGGATTTGTCAATAATTGAATTGTGAAACAACAGTCCAATTACTAAGGCACTGTAGCTTTTGTTCATGTGATGGTTAGGCAACAGTTCTTGCTTGTACCTGTCCCTACCGATTATTATTATGCATACTTAAAGTTCCTCTTTATTTTTCCCATTTTCATAACAACTGCATTATGGTGTGACATATCTCTTCCAGATATTTTGCTTGAATAAATAAGTAGGATATTAAATTCAACTAGGGTATTAGATTATAAATTAGTTCTGTAAGAGGCGTCATAATGTTATTTAGATTTTCAGTTTACACAGACCTTGTAGCAACTCCCAAGAGCTATGCTACAGAATTAGGGGAAGATGTGAGTTGATGTAAGAAAATTGGTTTTGGTAATATGCTGATGTCAGTAAAGTTTTGCTGTGTGGAAAGATATTTAAATTAACGTTTTCACTTACTCTATTGTACAAACTGAAGATTGGTAATGATTTCAAATTACTGATGTGTTGGTGTTTGGACTATGCTAACATGACCATAAATGTCTTTTCCCTAGTAGGATGATATTTATATTGTGAGTTTGTGTACGTGGTTTGTGTTTTGTTTTGTTTTTTTTCTTAACAGAGTAACGTATTCCAATCTTCCCTGTAACTTAAGCATTTCATTTCATGTCAGGAGAGTGAAAAAATTTAAGAGCATTTTTAGATGAGAGAACCCAGGCTGGCTAACAGGTACAGAGCTCTCTGTGTCAAAGAAGAAAGTACAGACTTACAGTGCCAGTCTTGAAAAATTGTATCACGATTAGCAAGCACAGTGACAACCATATTGGTGAGAGATACGTGAAAACATGCACATTTATAAGTACATTTATTAGTCGGATGGATGGTAATGGTAACCTGAAGAGAGGGCTTCTGAGTATAAAGATTTATGGCTGCTTACATAGGTATTCTGTAAATATGAGAATCCATACCCACTGCGATGTTTTATATATTCAGCGCAAGAGTAAAGGTGAAAAATAACTGTGAAAAGAAGTAGACATCCTCCTGAGCCATTTACTGAGATGACAGACAGAAATATTGGTAGGGGTCTTAATTAAAATCAAACCAAACAAAAACCACCCTGGTTGCTTTTAATAATGAGGAGTGCCGGAGTAAGGGAACAGATTCTCCTTCTCCAGAGAAAATTGGCAGATGGAGAAAATGTATGTGCAGGTATCAGCAAGATTGCCTTGAAACCCCCTGCGCTGCCTGTCACTGAGGTGCTATTTCAGAGTCTTCCATCAGGGCTGTGTTGAGGCCATTCGGTACCCGGGGCTGAAGGTGCATTTTGTGCCCCCTCTCTTTTGCCTCCTCCCAACTCCTGCGGCAGCAGCCCGCGGTGGAAGTCCGCGCCAAGTGGGATGTTATTCAGGAAGCCTCTGCCCTTCACCTGTTTGAACAGCAGATAATAATCACCAAGGTTCTGTTTCCTGCAAAATATTGTGGTCTTCCCCAGGAAGAGGAGATGGTCGTGGAGCTACACGTCTTCTTGGTCCACAGCTGTAGTTGTGCAAATACCTCCCGTAGCCTCGGGAGCTATCAGCCTCGGCTTGCTGCATTCCCAAACTGGGCATGTGGTGCCAAGCAACAAAACAGAATTGGTCTAAATTGGGAGTCATTCTGGTGTAAAAGGACTTAAGGAGTTTTGAAGATGGAATGAGAGCAGACTCAGGCTCAACATTTTACTGTACAGATCCTTTGTATTTCATCAGCCCATTACACAGAAATATGGGTGTCTTACGCTGTGGGCTCTTACCAGGTACCCCAGGCTGTGAGGGCCTTTTCCTGCGGCTCTTACCTTGCCTTTTGGGGTGGATCCTCCTTCATCAGGAAGCAATTCCCCTCTTGTTGGCTGACCACCATGATTTTATAGATGAATGCAAAAACTTAGCTTCTGCTCACATATGCTACATGCGGTCTTTCTTTGCTTTGGTACCTGCTAACATTCACTCCATATGCATACACAAATAGCAAGGTTAATGGGTGCTGCCAGCAACATGACCTTTGATGACTGGGCTGCTTATTTAAATGTCTTAAATCTGAATTTAGAAGCCAAGAATAAGTTAAAAAAAAATTAAAAATCAGAGGCATATGGTAATGCTGCACGTCAGTTGATAATGCTGGCATGCTCTTGTCTTGTTTTTCCGTGCAAGTTCATGAGTCTGACCGTGCTTTTATATGCAAAATATGTCTGGAGCCCATTTTCCTTGTTGCATCATGGACATCCAATGTTTGTCCACTGTTTAGAATGTGATTTGTCATCTAAACGTTGCTGGTATTAGAGTCTGAATGCCTCGTTACTGTGAAACATTTTGCTGCTTTTAGAGCAACTTGAACAAAGAGAGCACTTCATGCTGCACTTTGATGTGTGTCTTTATTGAAAAGCTCCTCTCCGTTGCCGAGGCACTGAAGCATTTGCATTAAGTGATACAGGAGATGTCGTAGCAATTTCATGAGAATTACCCTTTGCAATGAAGGTTAGATTAAACACCTAAGTAAAATCCCTTGAAAATGGCCAGAAGATGAATTAGAGCGGAGCTGTACCTAGGTACAGTTAAATTATGTACCTTCTTTTAAAGATTGTTTTTAATTGATTTGGTGCCTACTCTTTTGTTAGTTAATAATGAGTGTTGTACCTGTGGCTATATGATCACTCATGGGAGTTAGATTTACAGCACTAAGAAACTCCCTTTGTCAAAGAAAACAATTTCATAAAGGGGCTGTCCCCTCTCCCTGCTCTATTGCTGATAATGTGTCTGGACTGTCTTCTGATTGTGCTCCAGACTTACACTAATATTGAAGATGTTCTCTAGCAGATAAATGCAGGGTTATCACATCATTTTAGCAACCCAATTTGCTCCTTGCTTGCACACTACAGCAACTTTCATGTCTCAAACCCTTCCTCTCCATTAGGGCTTCTACAGCACTGAAAAAATGAAATAAGAAGGGAGATGAGCATTGGAGAACAAAGATATGGGATACAAAAATGTGGAGGAAGGACTTGCAAGTAGCCGGAAATTTAGACAGGACAGAAGTTCCTCCTGTTTTACTTCTGAAGAAGGTTGAATCTAAGTGGCCCTTATAACTCCCATTGTAGCTGATAGGAATTACAGATCTTGAGTACAGGTCAGTATTGGACATTAACATCATCATTTTAAGGTAGTGCTGGGTGTTAGTTTTTAACTTTGGCCAAACTTCTAAATGATCCTTTCCAGTTCTCACTTGTTAACATTTTAGCAAACCTATATCTACACTGAAATCTAAGATAAGAATTTCCAAAGCCCTGTACCTGATGTTTGATGACTCTATTTGGAAATGTCATGATGATCAACACAGAGGAAGAGGTCTAAGAGGTCTTTCCTTAGCAAGGGACACATACACCACAGATCAAGAGAAACAGAAGTATGGAACTTGGGAAGAGAGGAATGGTCTGAGGTGGACACCCATCATGGCTCACCGAAGTCCTGCCACAGGAGGAGGGTAAGACAGGCCCACAAGAAGCCAGCTGCGACCTGAGGCCGATGTCGTGTTTGCTCCACAAGAGTCCGGAGAGGTCACAGTGGCAAGAAGGTGTCTGTGAGGTTGCTGTGGTTACTAATCCTGATGACTAATTGCGGTTGCAAGCTTCTGAGCTATAAAAGTAATAGCCCATCTTGCAGATTGAGCAAGGAGAGGATTCCTCTTTGTTTGGGGAAATCCTAAAGGTTTTCTCTTCGTAGTCCTGCTTGGGTAGCCATGTATATGGGCATTGCCTCAAATCCCCATTTGGCTCAATGAGGACACGTTTCTTGTCTTCATTCCCTCTTGGATTTTAAAAAAAGCCTTCAAGTTACACATTTAAAAATTTTTTGGATAATGATCTCAATCTCTAAAAGGAGAATCTAAATGGAAAAAAAAATCCACCTAACAATTAGATAGCTAATGTTTGCATAATTTTAATTATCACATGTTGCAATTATTTCTAATTCATTTCGGTATACAAATCACTATTTTATATATGGCATGTTGTTAATGTTTACTACTATAATTACTAATTTGCAATATAAGGCAGCAATTTTATAGTTATTCAGTTATGTATAATTACTATGTCAAATAGGAGATGGCAATTAACACTGAAATATATTAGAAATAATTGTACTAAAATCAGTCTAAGAATATTTGACACGTACTTGTCATGTAGTGGAAGGTGGACTGCATTTTCCTACTCCTTCTCCCTCTATCCATGCTTTTAGACAACGTATTTATTTGAGATCCCAAAGGATTTAATCCTGCAGAAATGCCTATTTCACCATCACATTGACTGAAGAGTTAGAACTAGAACTAATGAGTAAAATCCAGGGGGTCTTCTCCAGCTAAATCTTGTGTGAGGCTTTAGGGTTTAGGTGCCTTGTTCTCCATAAGCATTTTGGGAAGTCCCTGCTTCAGTGGCTGCTTAAAAAGGAGATGTTCAAGTCCTGCTGCTGCCTGTAGCACCAAGTCTTTTAAAAGAGATGTTCAGAGGGAGTTTTGAGCTGTGCCGCTGGCAATGCCGTAGCAGGAAGGTGCTAGAGGAGCCATGAACGTGCAGCCGGTGTCCCTGGGGGCTGTGCGGAGCTGAGCGGCACCTGGGAGGTCCCCTGGGGGTTGGCAGAAAGAGTCAGGGTGAAGAAGAGGGGGCCAGAGCTGCTCATGGTGACCTGCAGCACGATCCCTACATTTCTCTGAGACCGTCCAAAGCACCATGTATTGCATTTTCAAAACAATAGTGGTACTGTTGGGCAAAAATTTTGCTGGAAGGTGGCAAATCTGAGGTCCGGGTCTTCTTCTGGAAGGAGGGAATCAGAGCAGGTATCTCCTGTCCCACGGGAATAAACCCTAGTGCAGACTCTAGTCAGAAGTTACTATAACTTCTTTTGCTGTGCAAAATGTGGAACAAAGCTCCTCTTAATATATAAAAAATTACAGCCCTGAATCATCTAGGGCATCTTTAAAGAGGGGAAAAATCCTGATTCATAGAGAACCTAAATTAGCACCGTCACTTAAACAAACTTTCTTTGTGGCAAAATAGTTCTCTATGACAATTGTTTGTTTTTTTTTTTTTTTTTGCCAGGGGTTTAAAATCTGGGCAGCTCTAAGCCCCGCTAAACAAAATTCATGGCTGTACATCTTAATAAAGCAAAGAAGAGCGCACAGAGTGTCAAACAAATTCGCCTTCTTCCTTGGTTTAAGTGTGAGGCTGTTATAATGGCACGTGGCAGGGGAGATCCAAATAGGGCCCTCGGTGTGTTAACACAGCGTATTGACTTATATCAGTCCTTTTGCCTGGTTTAAAATTGATCCCCTTAGAAAAGTTAAATATCACCTATGTTTGTAGATTGCTAGACAGCTATTAAGATAATGCTTTTATAAATACAGATGGTGCCCTTATCAAAATTACATGGCAGTAAATAGATGCCAGTAGAAATAATATGACACTTTGATTAGCTAATAAAATGAAGCACAAATAGACTGGGGATGCTAAGTTGCTCTGACAGTTTTCATACTGTCTTATTTATTGCTTATTTAGCTTTGATAAGTTTCTATTACAGTTTTGCTTCTTACGCAATTCCTTTGAACTTTTAATTTTTCAACAGTAATCTGTATTTTATTGACTTGAGTGGAAAATCCTCATTGTCAATAAGCTCTTCATCATGATAGTAAACATTATAATTCTTTTTAAAGTAAATTGATAAGCCAAATCGCATGCTCTAAGTCGTGGAGATTAAAGTGGTAAAGGGTGCCAATTAATATGTTACATGAAAATTACTGAATAGAGCAAATTATTGCTGGAAGTTCGGCAAGCAGTATTGGTTCACTTATGTGGTGGCTTTTCATGCCATGGGAGATACAGTGAGGTTTTTGTATGAGTACCTCAAATGACAACAGGAAAATGGTACAGAGGGCTATTGCACCTTCGGGACTGACTTAGTCTCAGTTGTTCGAAACTGGCGTAACTCCATTGGCTTTGGGGGGACTGAGACATAGTCTGGTCACTTCTAAATCTGCTGATAATAGATCTGAGGGAAATACTGCCTGACATTTGTGGTGTATCGGAAAAATGTGCTCATTGACGCAGTTGTTCTTGGGATTCGTAATGGCAGTGATAATCAAGAGGCAGAGACAGCAGATTAGAAGAGTACAAATAGCATGTGAGTCATTAATTGTGGTCTCACCAGCATAATGCTGACCAATATTTCTGCCTTTTGGTACCTGATAAAACTTGACCTAGAATGTCCAGAGTCCTGAGTTGGAAGGGACGCTGAGCTGAAGGGGACCCACAGGATCACTGAGTCCAACTCCTGTCCCTGCATATGACAACCCCAAAATTCACACCATGTGTCTGAGAGTGTTGTCCAGTTGCTTCTTGAACGCTGCCAGGCTTGGGGCTGTGACACTTCCCTGGGGAGCCTGTTCCAGTGCTCCAGCACCCTCTGGGTGAAGAACCTTTTCCTAATGTCCAACCTAAACCTTCCCGGCACATCTTCCTGCCATCCCCTTGGGTTCTGTCACTGGTCACTAAAGAGAAGAGTTCAGTGCCTGTCCCTCCTCCTCCCCTTGTGAGGAAGCTGTAAACCGCAATGAGGTCTCCTCTTAGTCTCCTCTTCTCCAAGCTGAACAAACCAAGTGACTTTAGCTGCACCTCATATGGCTTTCTCTCCAAACCCTTCACCAACTTCGTAGCCCTCTTCTGGACACTCTTCCAGTAGCTTTATGTCCTTTTTATCCTGTGGCGCCCAGAACTGCACCCAGTGCTCCAGGTGAGGCCGCACCAGTGCAGAGCAGAGTGGGACAGTCACCTCCTTCGCCCGGCCGGCAATGCTGTGCTTGATGCACCCAGGACACGGTTGGCCTCTTGGCTGCCAGGGCACAATGAAAGCAGAAAATGATTATTACCTGCCACAGGTTTTAAAATCTTCTCAGAAGCTTTTGGTTGGCCCTGCTTTCTCAATGTACAAAGTTCAGTTTTGGCGTTTGGGTGCAGCGTGTCACTGACAGTAAGCCAGTGGTGTTAGCAGTGCTCCCAGTAGATATGGTGAGCTCGATCTCCTCTTGTGGTTCTAGACAGAAAGGTCTCCATGCCCGCGTTCCTGTGTGCGATGTTTTCCTCTGCACCTTGTGACGCAGCGGTGCCGGGGCTGAACACGACACCCAGCTCTCCTCAGTCTGACTCAGTAATGAGTGCTGTGACATGATGCAGCAGTTTGGCGCATGCTCCAGGGGACCAGCCGTCGCCCAGGTGGCACCCCGCTGCCACGCTCTGCTGGAGCCACACGAGCATCCCAGCTCAGATTGCCGTAGCCCAGCGACGGCTCCGCCGCCCTTCAGCACAGCAGCGTTTTCTTTTTGTCTTTATAAGCCCTGCCTACTGCCAGGGCTGGGCTTGGGGGACGAAAATTTGTCTTCTCACATTTAGACAGTTGGCGTGAGGATGCACAAGTCGCATAAAGCCTGTGGGCTGCGTGGGAAGTTTCCACCTGTTGCGTCCTCACTGGGAAATGTCAGTGGAAAAGGCAAAGGAGTCTTTTAGATTATATTAATATCTGTTAGGCCCCCTGCTATCAAGCTTCCTCATGAGGGGGGGTTGGTTGGGGCTATGAGTACGTTTTACCCCTGATTAATCCTGTAGATTTAGCCCAAATGTTGCAAATAGCTCTTTGTCAGAGAGCAGGTGAGACACATATCTAGTTGCCAGATGGAAAAATCCTTTTAGGTGCCCAGGCCCTGGCTGTGTGGGCCTAATGGAATCATGTTGCTGTTCGTACTTTCACCTTTTGTTATAAAAATTTAAAAACCTATTTTCCAAATAAATAAATTTAAGAAATCCCAAACCATAACAAAAACCCCCTTCAGATTTCACATCTTTATGGCTGTATTGTCAACTTGATGCATGAGGTTTTAGCTGTGCAAATCCCTTTAATGCCAGTGGGAGTTGTACAGCTGAAGATTTACGCGTTGACTTTAGAATAATGTTCCTTCATCTCTCTCTCTCCCCTTTTTTTATTTTTAATTTTCCCCCTATTGATTCTCTCCCCAGATTTTCCCCTTTGCTCTTTAATTAAAACCATAGGCTAATTCAGTGCTTCTCTTTTTGTAGTGCGGCAGGCCTGGTGATCCCGTCCTACTCACTGAACAGGCCTAAGTCCAAGGGAAGGTACTGATAATACGTGATTATTAAGGTGACAGTGAAAATAATTTATCTCATAATTGATTCCGACCCTAAAAAAAGAAGTGTGAAACAGTCAGTGCTGCAGAACCCCATCCCAGTGAACTTTATTTATTTATTTATTTTTAAAAACCAGTTTTTTTTCAGGATGACTGTGTCAGACTTTCTGGCTAAAATTTCCTTCACTGCTTATAAGTAATGTGGTTGACACAAACAGATGTACATAAATCTAACATTTCAAGGAAGATCATGCCATATCCTATCTATATGACAGGGCAGAATTTGAACAGTCTTGTGCTAGCCTGTGGGCATAATGCAAATTCCCTGGGCTGGAGAGACTTGCTTTTGCTCCAGAATTTCAATTGGTTGTCACCTCATTTTAAAAAAAGTGGGCTCACTCTACATGGCTGGGTTATAAAGGTTTTCTTCATTGTATTAGGAGGGAGCGATTGACCTAAACATTCAATTCTTTGAGACTCTGAACAATAAAAACCCCTTTGTCCCCAGTTTATGTTAGAAAGTGCATTCTCTCCATCTCCTTTTGTCCAGAGAATTTGCATTGCTTCCCGGTATACAACTTGGGAACATTTTATTGTCTGCGTAGCAGGATATGCAGTTAGGTATTTTCTTTTTTAATCCACGGGACAAGGCAGGAGTTGTCATCCTTCTGGGTGGGGTGATAATCCTACCCATCTCCAATCCCTGTCAAAGCGAGAACGCAGCCCAGGTAGAATTCAGAATACGGTAAGGAAGGCATTTTGCCAAAATGTTTGTCTGCAGAATGGCAGAGATTAAAGCCCTTCTAGCTCTGATTGGATTACCATGGACCAGAAGCACTTTAATCTCCACCACTGTGGCTTTGGGGGAAGCCGGTGACTGAGCCGTGTAGCGGGACCATGCTGAAGAAGCGGATGACTGCACTTAGCTCTTCAATCTTCTAGTCCTGTGGCTGTAGTGGAAAAATATTTAACTGTTGCAGCAGAGAAGCAGGTAGTGAGTAGTCATTTTACCTTTTACTGTGTGAGGAAAATACAAATGGCACTTTGTCCCCTCCAGAGTTGTGGAAGCAGCCGGTGTGCGATAGCCTGACTCAGAGCAGCCTGAGCCCCTCCTCGTAACACAATATTGGGTAAGCTTGTGGTTGAGATGAATGTAAGCACGTAATAGCAAATACTGCAAATCAAAGGTTTCTGTAACCTAGCACCATGGCTCAGACCAGCAGCAGATGCCAGTGGAAGGGTATTAAGACAAAGTATACTTAAAGTGACTTTTTTTTCCCCTAAGGCTGATAATAGTCAGTATTTTGTGGACACTTCTTGAATAATTTATGTTTAAATGCTATACTTTGTGCATAAGAGTGGCTGCAAACAGAGCTATTCAAGAATGATCCCAAGTACAGGAATGCCCATTTGGAGAAGGGAAGAACACAGAAGTGTGAAATACTAAAACCCAACTTTGGATGACACGCAGGTCAGTAAAGCAGTAGGAATAACAGTGGAAAATAAATGGTGATCTGAGCAATTTCTCATGGTCAAGTCTCAGTCAAGAAAGGACACGTTTAGTAAAGAAAACAAGATATGGGTGAAGTGTTGAAAACTGTCATGAGAGATGTGAAAAGTCCATTTGGTGCCTGGCCTGGAGCAGCCTGTCTGACCAGTGGGATGCAGGATGCTGTGGGGACTGAAAGGTGTCCTTCTCACTTACCTAAGGGCCCCCAACACAACTTCAGCTTTGTGCACCTGCTTAACTTATTTTGGTGTTCCTAAAACAGCAGGCTAGCCTCATTCTCCCAGGAAGAAAGGTAGGGGATGCTGCAAGACTGACGTAGTCTCCAAAACCTGCCAGTAAAGTTAAGTATTTATTAATCGGCAAATGGCTCCACATAAAGAAAGAACCATCCTGGCTGCGGTTTCTTGAGCTTCAGCAAGAGCAAAAGCCTCGCTTCTCTTGTCCAGCTTGTGCTGGGGTGGCAGGGCTGGAAGGGAAGGTGGGGGACTCACCCAAACTGGTAATGGGAATGGAATTCCCTCTGCAAGGCTGTGCTCAAGCAGGCAAGAAACTCATGGGGCGGTTAGCTTCAGTGGAGCTTAAATCACCAGAAGAACACAACTCTCCAAAACGCAACAAGTCTTAATTCCTGTTTTCATTTAGCGCTACGAGTCTGGTCCTTCAGTGAACTGGCTGCACATTCAGCTTTTGTGAAAATACGGACAACTTCAGTCGGAAGCATGTCCAATGCCATGTAGACATCTTTAATTTTTAAATGATCCTTCAGACTAGGAGGGTAAAGCTATATAATCCTTATGTTTTATATGCTGTTGTGCCCGCCTTTCATGGTGATAAGCTAAATATTTTTACCATTTTAGTTAGTTTATATATGCTGTCCTTGGTTTGCTGACAAAGTGAAATGTCTGATGTGTCCCACCCCTGATGTCTGCATTTGGATGCAGGATGAGGTAAAATGAACCCTATAAGCCAAACACTGAATTCCTTTCCATGCTTTTATTAGCTTTTACTTGGCAAATTCTGGTGGCTTTTGTATAGAGAACATAACATTGTAAAAACTGGATGTTTATGGAAGGCACGGCATAACTTAATAAATATAGTATACATTTGAAGAGAATGGATGCTCTTTCGCTAAGTACAGAAGCTACATATGGTGCTGATAGCAAGTGCCATATGTTTGTAGAAGAAGCTACATTTGTACAGTGCCTTTTTCTGAGACCTACTAATCTGTGAAAAATAACAATTCTGTTTAATACTGCTGTTTGTGACCCCTTGGTCTTGTCTTTTAAATTCTGTTAAATGTACCCGATTGGAATGGACTTGGCCACATAGGTCTGCGTTCCTCTTCAAGACCACTTAATCCTAACAGTGCCCACCTGGAAGATCCAACATGCCCTTTAAGCTAATCATGGTGCTACAAAATTTGCCTATTGCTCGTGTTACTCCTCCTGGTGCTCCAGATCCTGCGTGCCTGGCTCCCCAGTGGCACAGCTTCCACAGGAAAGTACTTGTCACCGGTGTCACCTATGGGCTGCTGGCAGCGGTGCTCTTGTAGGAGATATGCTTCAGTCTGGCTCTCGGGCTGGGAAGAGATGGGAATCCAGGTGTCCCACCTTTCTGCTGCCCTAACCACCAGTGTAACAGATACTGATAACATCTCCTCTGCTGGGTGATGCTGTAGGGAGCTGCTGCTTTCAAAGAACAGAAGTAGGCATTTATGCTCACGATGGGATTCTGGGCTGTGGATGGAGACAACCACCTGATGCCTTGTCTTGTGGAATTTTGGAAGGTGGGTAAGACTTTGGATATACTCAGTGGTAAGCTTTCCTCCTTGGCTACATGGCCATGTGCTCAATGAGTCTGAGGTTTCTCACCTTCCATCACACTCCTGAGACTGGCTTCTTTACGCCCTCGGGGCCTCTGTGTCTGCCTCTGTGTTTCAGATTCGCTTTTGGGACCAAGTTTCTAAAAATTTATGCCTTGAAATGCCTAACTTGGAGGTGGCCAAGCCCTCTGTGGGATCCAACCTGCAGCCTAAACCTGCTTAGTTAGAGACCTGATTAGATAGCAGCCATTCCTTGTGTGGTCACCGCTTCCAGGAATGTCCCTGGCTGTTTCATCTAAAGATGTTTGGATTAACTAGATCTCTCTCTGAATGTACCATGCATAAATAATACACAGCTGCTAGCAATTCTTGGCATTTTTAAATTAGTATTTTTATTTGTTCATTGAAGAAAAGCATCTGGAAACAGTTGTGTAATTAATTTGGTTGGGCAGGCTTTTTAGCAATAGGCAATAGAGAGTTAATTCTGGGTGTTGTCAGCTGCTTTCAGTTTTGGACATGTTTCAGATTCAGAAGACAGCCATATAGAAAATAATGTTATGTTAATGTGACAGCAATCACAGCCACCGCTATTGAAAACTCACTGTTGCTCTCCCCTCCAAAATTAACATCATAACCTTATGTCAGTGACTCGCTATTATCCTAATACCTGTTTTTGGATTCTGTCCAGTCCCATTAGATATCCCTGTGTTGATTGCTCTGTTACTGGTGAATGTTAATTGCCTCCAAATCTCGATGGAGTTCAAAAGCTTGGGGAAAAAGTACTGACTGGTAAAGCTGTTAGTTTTATTAGCAGGCGAGTAAATAAAAAATCTGTTCAGAGATTTGAGTGAAGTGCCTTAGACATGAGATACAAACATCTTTCTTTGCATGTCCATCATATGCTAGTAATGAGATGGCAGAGTAAAGCCATACGGACTTTGAACACGTAAATGGTGTTAGCGGTGCCTGTCCTGACCAGCGTACTTTAAGAGGCAGTCAGGCTCCCTGTCCTTCCCGTTTGGATTCTCGTCTGCTGGACACTAAATGATGCCTTTTATTGCCTTTTAAGATGCTTTTTAGAGTTAGTGGGACTATTTAATTGAAATTAAAGTATGGTTAGAGCAGGGCTTGTCACATGTCATTTAATATTTTTCCTCCTGGTAATGTATATTTATGACTTTCCTTGTAGAGAAACTGCTCTTTTGCTTTGCTTTAAAGGAAAGCTGAGGTCTTTATTACTTGTCTGCTTTTTTCTGTTTGTTTTAAACAAAATCCCTGCGTGCTCCCCCTTTTCCACAACAGAAATCTCCAGATGGAAAATCCCCAGTATAACGCTATTGTGGGTTTGCTTCTTGTAACGTATTTTTTAGTTTAGGTACCTCTTAGTAGTTTTTAGTTTGCATAATAAAAACATGGGTAGCACTTACAGAGCTGAAATAAGTGATGTGAGGAATATACTGTAATCACATACTGCAGAATAATTACATATTTTATATCACTGGTTTTCAGTTGGTAGATAATATTTAATCTCCGAGTAGAGATCTGTAATGACTCGTTTTAGACACTGACCCTCTAACTTCATTTCAGGAATGAAATATTTCCTAATCCAGTAATGTCTGTCTATACCATCATGTCATGTAGATAAAGAAAAGCAACTCCAGGCACCCACTGCTAGATTGCTTAACAAAAATAAATGTCAGCAGGTGAATTGCTTGCTGAATGCTGGGCTGAAGTCAGACGTGAGCTGAACGTGTGTTATGGCTGTATGAAATCTGTATTAGAGCGGGTGACATGAAGTTGCTGTTTTTGTTATTTTAAGTGAGTGTTAGGCTGATATAATGAAAAGCATACCCAATCTTAACTCGAATTACATTGATCTGATAGGCATAGCGTGTCCAGACTAACGTGGGTTTTTTAAGCAGTGCAGAAGGGATTCAGTAACCATGCTGGTGGTGAAAATGTGAACACAAGCCAAGAATTTCATTGTGAGACTTACGCCAGAGAAACCAAACCAGAACAAAGAAGGTGAGAGAGAGAAGCAGGATAATAAATAGCATTTTTCTTTTTGTGAAAGTGAGTTTGATAGGCAAGTAGTGCTTATTATTAAAATATTTGTGGGCATTTGAACCTTATCCATGTTATCACCAGATGTAGTAAAAATTATATATAAAAAATGAGTACAGTGCCAAACACTGTGTGTTTAAGAGGTCTCTGAAGTAAAGATGGTGGGTGACTGAAATAAGCTTCTTTAGCCACACTGAAGCATATAAGTAGCTGCCAGGATTTCACAGCTTTTGAGCATTAAGAATGTCCTATTCATTTCCATGCTGAAAATGTTGGTCACGATCTTCTCTAGCTGGTCAGTGTCTCTCACTGTGAAGATCCACTTTTCCTATGAAGCCCCATTTCACTGCTTCCCTCCTCTTCTGTGCACATTTATGAAGAATTTCAGCAAAACGAAGGACTCTGCATGTTATATTTTGTAAACAATTCTACATTTCATTTTTCATTTTTAGAGTGCACGATAACACAGACTGTATGCCAAGGCACGCAAGAAGAGAATGAATAAAATATTATTTACTGGTTATTTAGTTTTACCAAGTCAGTACTTTGCTTTGTATATATATATAAGTTTATTCATGTTTATTATTAAATAGTATTTCTGTAGCTGTCCTGTAGCCCTGAAGTGGGTGCTTGTCCCTGAAGTCAGAGGAATTTTATTTCCGTAAGTGGAGCTGCGTGTGTTTTACCGCAGGTTTTGCATCGCAGTTTTAGTTCCCGTTTTCCCTCCTGGATTCAAGCAGCCCAGCATCTCTGTCTTTCCCTGCGTCCTGCTGGAGTGAATTTCCCATTTCTGCCGCAGCTGTGCCGAAGGAGACGGCACAGGGAGGGTGACACGCGTTGCCGCCCGTCTCTGCCTGCGCTCCCTGTCACCTCGGCTGGCAGCTGGTAGCTCAGGCTGGGGGGTGACAAGCCTGCCCAGCCTCATGGAGCAGAAGCTGGTGTGTGCCACTTGACCGTCATTAGGGCATGGAGATGTAACACCAGTCTGTTCGGTAGGAGTTTGATGCTTAGAAATGTACTTTCTCGTGAGTGCAAGCGCTCCGCGGAGCTGTGGGCACTTGACTCAGCTCTAAAAATGGAACAAAACCCCAGGTGTGGCAGTTCGGTGTGGGTCAAATTCATCTTAGATGTAAACATCACCCTGCATTTGCATAAATTATAAGAGTTTATGCTAGGGATTAATTTGGCCTGGTGACTCTGCTAAGATGAAATTCTTTGTGTGCTCGTGGATTATGGTGTCAAGAGAGGGGATCACTGTTGCTGGAGAGTGTCTAAGAGAAATAGGCCAAAAATAGAATCATTTCCATAGCTTAGAAAAAAACCCCATAGAATCATAAAAAGTAATCAGCTGTTGGAAAGAATGAATTTTGTGCTCCTAATTTGCAGAAATCCCAGCAGTTGCTACTGTGCCCAACCACTCACTAATACAATAAAATATAATTACATAATTAAATACAATATAGGATTTCCATAATAGGGAACTTTATTTCCTTGTCACAATATGCGAGTTGCTGCGGCTGAAGCTCATAGTTCAGCGGTGTAACTATTATTAGATGCTACCGTATCACATACCGGGCAGGATTCTCCTGCAGGGGCACTTCCCAATCTGGGCGAAAATTGCTTCTTGTTGACAGTAGAAGCTTTACAGGAGGTTGCCTAAAATGCACCTTTTGGATGGAGGAGTGTCTTATTAACCATGTCTTGCTTTGTTAACTGTCTCCCATTGCTATTTTTTTGGACTGATGCAATCTGTCCCTAAGCCCAGGACTTGCTGGAAGCTTAAATTCAAGTGAATGAGTGACTTGCTGGGGTAGAAATTTTCTTAGAACCTGATTGCCCATTGCTGATGTCAGTGGCAACTTGAATAATTTAGAATTGCAGAAACAGACACAGGTAGAATACAATCTCTGTTTGGATGAGTGCTGTCTGTTAAGAAGCATTAATCCTAGTTTTATTGATATATTTCTATTTGGACAATCATTTGTGTGGAGTTCTTCAGTATACGAGATTGGTTTGCAGCTAGCAGAAGCAGTAGAAAAACATCTGGATCCACTGGTGAGGAATGTTAGCAGGAAAGGCAATCATGGAGGTGCAATCCTTGAAGCTTCTAGAACTTTAATGGGTGAAGTATTTTTGGTGTTTATAAGTTTGAGGTCAGACAGAAGGAATTACCTGGCCTTTAGTGTTTTTTGGTTTTTGTGTGTTGGTTTTTTTTGTTTGTTTGTTGTTGTTGTCGTTTTACAAGATACACGCATAAGGGAAAATAAAGAAACTGAGAATTAGATTTGGGGGGAAAGAAATGAAGCCAGGTGGGGTGTAGTACAGTGTCCAAATAATAAGGCATGTAGCATCATTGTGAAAATATGGGTCTTTTTATGTTCAACCAGGTTCACATAAAGACAAACATGAAATGCTAAGAGTTTTGGTTATCTGTGGGGTTATCCGTAGCCACTGCTGACAAATAGTGGTTGCTTGTGGTTTTGCTTTCAATTTCTCTTCCCATCCCTTTGTTCCACCCCAGCTTCTGCCCTTGCCCCCTTCCCTCTCTGATCGGCTTGCCTTCGTTTATTGCAGTTCATCAGTGGCCTAGTCCCCACCTCATTAACATCAATGGCAAAGCTATTACTGACCTCAGTGATGCAGGAAAAATCCCAGGTCTACAATTTCTTGCTTATCCTAATCAGTCAGATCATCACCATTAATTTACGGTATCTCAAAGTCCATCAAAACACAGCATACTTTTAGTTTACCTGCTGAAAACGAAGAGCATAATCCTGAGCCTTTAAGCAGAAGCTCGTGTGATGAGTTTCTCCCTGGCCGGGCAGTTCCTTGCTTGTGTTTCAGTTTCCTGAATGTAAGAATTTGAAGAACTGTAAAGACTTTGGGGCTGGCATGTTCTGTTTTTAGGCTACAGAATGTACTGACTTTGGAGTAATCTGTGTAGATGTGCGTGTAGAGTAGTTTCACAGTCATAATCTTGAATAGTTCAAATTTAATTATGATGAGAGATCCTGTATTTCACTTATATGTAAAATTAAAAGGAAATATGCAGAAGCTAATCCTATTCTGAGGCTGACTCCAAATATTTCTGAGCTAAAATGTTTGTAACATAGAAATCTTATTAAAATTCATATTTCTACACATTTTAGTAGTAATTTGCTTTAAAAATTGCAAGACTGTAGTTTCATTTGACTGAGAGAAGAATTATGAGACTGTAGACAGACTAACTGCAGTTTTAACAATGCTAAAATCCACTATAAATCAGAAAAGGAGGGGAAAAGTACACATGCCATAATAATAATTTATTTGATGGTGCTATTGAATATACATACAGCTCACAGATTATGTGTTTCTAGTACACTAAAAATAAGAAGGCTAAGCACAAGAACATTATTTTTAATATGAGGATGCAATGCTAAAGAGGAGAGAAGTTTTTGGAATGATAATCAGGCTGCTGGAGCACCGTGTTCTGCTGGCTTTGGCTACGCAGCCTCCTGTGCCAGCTGTAAAAAAGAGACATAGAAAAGCAAAGAAGGCAATACGATTGGCATCTCTGTATATTCTCCTTTTTTTTTTTTTTCTTACTAGGGAGATTCCTCCAAATTTCAGAAATGTTTTTTGAGCCCTTGCTTTCCAAAGTCCAGTGTCAGAAATGTCAAGCTCCAGTACGGATTAGAAAATGTGTGGTGGCTCGGCTGTGTCCTGCTGGTATGCTTTGGTGGGGATGGGGAGTGAGTGACTGTATGATTACTGCTTGTCAAATCTGAAGAGTGAAAATCTAGCTATTATCCTGTCCTCTCTATTCCCCAAAGGTCACTTAAATCTCAGTGGTCACTACTGGGATTTATTTTGGGAAGCAGACTTTGCACCAGGGCTCAGAAATACACTGTGATACTCAGTCTACAGAAGTAAGTCTGTATGGATTTCAGATGGATGGGAACAGGAGTTAGGCATTTTTTATGTCTTTATGAAGTGGATTTACAAAATTTGTTTGAGCTTTCTTTTTGGCTGTCAATGATAGTGTATGTCTACCAATAATATGCTTCTTTTTGTAGTCCTTTTTCAGGCAAAACTCTCATTCTGAAATATTAACCTTAGCAGTACTGCAGCTATGGATAAGGGTATGATGGGGTTTTCTCTGAACGAGGTGCTCAGAGTGAGGCACAGAGTCTGGTCAAGATACAGGTTTAGCTGACTTTTTTATCTGTATTTACAAATTCTGTATAATAGGAGCAATAATAAGTAGCAGCCAAAAGATGATTGTGCTCTTAGTTCAGTTGAAATCGGTTGTCCTGAAGGACTGTGCTTTATAATACTGGTCTGTGCTTTAACTGCTCAGCAATGCATTGTTGTGTGTTATTGCCTAATTGGTGAACTGTAATTGCCCTTATTGAGAACTGATTTTAAAAGTTAATCTATGCTGGAGTCAGGAAGATTAATTGGGGCAATCACCATCCCATAGATTTCTAGTAAAGTGACACCCCCTTGAAATGGTTTGCTGCGAGTGCAGTGTAGTCCAAAATGGGAGATGGCAACATGTGGCTTCTGAGGGTGTTCGTTCTTGTCCAAAAGCTCGTCTGTAACTCAGCACACCTTCACCAACTGCTCTGGACACAAGATTTTAGAGGGAATGTGGCTGAGAAAAGGCACAGAAGATTTGAATTATACTGCTTTAGGCGAAATCTGCGATCATGGATGGCGTCCCTTTCAGGTTCACTTTAGCCGTGCGTTTCGATTCGAGGAGGGTTCCTTTGGCTGGTGTACAGTGTGTGGGACCGAGCCTCGGCCACGCGTCCGCGGAGCTGTGTGCCTGGAGTGTCCGGGGGCGAGACGCTGAGCAGCGCCGGGCGTAGTTCGAGGTGACAAGCGGTGCCCCTAAAACGCCTCTTTCTGTGTTCGGTCAAGTGCGTTTTGGTGCTGTGGAGTTGCCTGAGTATGTTTCCCCAGATGCCTCCCGGCTCGTCTGCGGGAGCTGAGCAGCGGGAGCGCTGCGGGCAGCCGTGCTCCCTCCTCTCCCGCTGCACTACGGCCGATGCCGTTAGCACCTCTCGAAGGGGAAGGCCACAGTTAAAGCTTGGATGTAAAACAGAGTTTCTGAAGACACACTGGAAGTTTTACATAGGTGGGAGGCCACCTTTACATAGTTTGAAATCCAGCCTTACTACATGCTTCCACTATGGCAGCTGAACCACAGAGGTGTAAAGCTAAAAGATGTTGGATCGTGTGGCGTCGGGAGGAGATGGACTCGGTGTACTGTAGGGAAATGTCACATTCCAGAAGGTCCTGAAATTAGTAGTCTCTGTGTCACTCCACACTACAGTCTCTGTTCACGTGATGCACGCCCTGTTTATGTGATCTGTCCTGAAGTAAGAAAGCTGTTTGCTTTATTTATGAGAGTTGCTCCGCCATCGCAGCGTAGAGTGGAACATCATTTGATGACCTTGGTGTGCCTTCACTGCCTGCTCCTCGTTTACCTGACAACTCCGAGCTGGCCATGCAAAGACTTGGAGCAGCCTCTTGTGCTGGCTTGGGGGCTGCTTGACGTGTAACGTGATCTAGCTGCTGAACTTTATAAGGTTTCTATTTCTAACTCTTCACTGGTTTTCATTCTTTAGAAGAACTTTGACCTGGCGCCATGGGTGACAGGACGTAACTGAATATCAGGAAGCGGGGCACAGGCCGGGCTGTGGAAAGCCAGCGGCGTGGGGATGGCCGGCAGGGACGCTGGTTGGTGTGACGGGGTGGTTGGTGTTCCCGGTGCTGTATCGTAGTGCACGAGGCCGTCGTCAGACCTGTCGTCAGGCGGACATTTCAGCTCCACTGAATTTCTGCTTGTTACAGGAATTCAGCGAAGGATAAGGGCAAAATCCCTGTTTGATATAATGCAACAGATTTCTGGCACTGTCTTCTGTTTGTTGAGGGTCTGGTTCTTGCTCTCCTTGAAGGACATGAGCAATTGGGAGAAGAAAGTTTGCGTGTAGATCCATGGTGGTAGTTCCTGAGAGGACCACTGTGGCCGTCTGGTTTGATCCAGAACATAAACACACTACCTGAGCTCACCACAATCAGTTCGTTGTTGTGCTAGAGCCTCTCTCTGAGGGAAAATGTCTGATACTGAAACTGCTCATGACGGACAGGGTACCGCAGCCCAGAGTCATCGCTCCAGCAGCTAATTACCCACAAAATCTAGTCCGATTTTGTGTGGTTTCAAGCTCCTGCCATTAGGTCTTCCATTTATTTTACTTGCAAGGCGAGTCTTTGCATGCCAGCTACAGCTCACCTCTAGACAAAGCCTGGAGGCAGAGGGAGAGCAGTGCGGATGGCCAGGGTGCGCGTGGAAATCAGCCTGGCCCAAACGCCAGAGACATAAACCTTTGAATTTTGTGTTGCCTCTGTGCAAACTCTGAAATTTGTGTTTCATTATCTGTACAGATTTCTGGCTAAGGTCTGTCTTTAGCTGTTGAAAGAGACATCTTGGAGTACAGTCCTGTTGGCATGTCTGCAAATACCTTCGGCTTTAACTTAAAACTCTCAGTTAAGTGTAGATTTTATTACAGGGTCAGAAACAATATTTCTCAATTACCATTTACTCGTTCTTATGAAGGCAAAGCGAATTTCATTTCAGTGGAAAAAGAAGACAGTTCTTTTCTAGGTTTACGTTAGACCTAAATGAAAAATCCAATACTGTTCTTGGTGCAAAGAGCAAAACATGGTGTGGGAGCAGGCTGTGTTTTGGAGCTCTTCTGCCTCACAGCAACAGCAGGGGCTGTGGACCAGAACTCCATAGCTCAGTGTCTGGCCTTGTAGTTGTCACAGCTTGTTCCAAGCAGGGACATGTCGGCTGGGAGCTGTACCTGGGGCTCTCCAAAAGCAAATGTTGGGGTTTGCCCATCCTGACTAGTCTGTTTGTGTTCCTGACCCTGTTCAGAGGCAGCAATGTTGCAAAACCACAGCTCACTGCTGCCGGGGGCATCCTCGGAGGCTCCGCCAGCCTGCGGAGCCCTGAGAAGGCGCAGCCCAGAGGGAATGAGAGCAAACCACCCACTTCTGCAAACAAGCCAGTAAGTGAGCAAAAAGAATGGTGTAGTCCTTGTAGCCCATTGCAGTCTGAGGCATGAAGAGGTAATGGAGATTCTCCTGTGCAATGGTTCTGTGACTTACTGAGCAGCCACCACTGCTCCAAGCGTTGGTGCACTTCAGTCAGGTCTTAAAAAAACAAGGACCAGTGAGCAGACTGCAACCTCCCTGCCAGACTTCAGTCTGATAGAGAAATGCTTCTGTGCAGAGTAGAAAGGAAAATGAAATAATTAAGTAACTGTGGAAAGGCTGAGCTATAGGTTACAGATAGCATCAGTAAGAAAATTTTGTGGTCAAGGGTCTACACTCAAGAAGCCTTCCCCGGGTACAATTCATTTTGCTCATCTGACAGAAAACAAGGGCACCTCAACTGCGCTCAGTTGCTATATGGAATACAGGGTGAAAGTCAATCTTGAGAGTGGCTCGCTGCTAGGTTATTAAGGATATTGTATCTAATGAGACCTTGTACTTCCAAGACCTTGAAATGCTCCAGTGCCTTGCTTGCTGACTGCCAGTGCGAGGTGGGGAGGTGTGTATTATCCGGGTTTTCATTTTTCACTTTGATTCTTGTTATAAAGGCACCAAAAGGAGAGCTCTGTGTTTCTGTAGCTCATTTTTTAGGCCAAGTAAGCTTAATCAGTTCAATGGGCTTCCATAAACTCGTGAGGTTGTGGTACAAGTTGTGTAATCAACCATGACAAGTTTATCACTTGTCTTGAGGTGTATTTAGATTGACTTTTTAGGCACTCAGATGTTAAGTATTGAGGTTTTTTCTGAGTTGTATTGTCAGGAGAAAAATTTATCTTGAACAGCTGGTTGAAATGAAACTGTATCATCCATTAAAATGAAAATGATCATTTCTGAATAAAAGTGACTTTTAAGCTTGCTCCTGGCACCGTATTAAGTGATCAGTTTATTTTCCTCATGAACAGCACTTTTCTATTAGAAGATCATGTAATATAATGTACATTTAACCCTTTATAGACCCTTCCTGTTTTCTCACAACTCATATGATTCCAGTATTATGACTCTAGCATAAATCGTTTTGATCCAGGTACATGAAGGACTGTGTATTTCTTGCTCCTAGTTTCCTATGGTGGCAGATTTTTTAGAATGGAAGTGTCATGCTACTGACTTTCTATAAACGGAAGAGAACTTGTGGGTGTCCTAAAACTGATGGACCACTATCAGTTTGGAGTCTTTAATTGATGAGTACAAAATTGTGGTTTTTACCAGGTTTCAATGATACTAGCAAATATATATAAATGTGATATAAAATTAGTCAGCTACTGTTCAATAAAAACACATCATGTTTACTGCAGCCTTGTAGGTATTTTGTCCTCCTGCAGGGGCTATTTTAATTAGCAGCATTCATTTTGGATTGTTTAATTTATTCTGTGATTGTGTAAAAGTACCTTTTTTGGAAAGGTTTATTTATAAACTGCCCAGGTGCTTAGCAATAACATTTCAGCAACATCTGTAAAAGTAGGGTGTCTTGTAAAACACAACTTTTTGTGGTGTTTTTTTTTTTTTCCTCTTCTTTAGCCTTGCCAACAGGATAGTTACTGGGGTGTCTTATAATTTGTTGCTGCTCTTTGCTCGTGACAGCAGAGTGAAACAAAGTGAGGATCAGATAATTAACTGAAAAAATAAACATTTACTCACTTGTCTCCTCTGAGGGATTCTTCTGTGTAAAACACTAATAATCATGCCATATGTTTCAGTGGTGACTTCCATTCCTGCAGACCACGGTAGACATTACAGACTTTGGGACTCGTTGGATTCGTTCATCTGCTGATGGAAATCACGGCAGTTTCTGTAGACTTCAGTATTTGTAACACTTGAGTGACAAATGCCATGCGGCTGCAATTCTGGACCATTTTGTGTTATGCTGCTGTTCCGTGGAGCTGATAACGTGTAATGTCTTATAGAGTCAAGCCTAGGTAGACTCAGTCCTTACATGCTTGCATAACCCACATACCACCAGTGAGATTCTTGCATGAGAAATGTGAGCAAGGGTTTGAGTATTTGCACTGACACAGACAACATTTTGGCTATAATTTAACAAAGTCCCTTCCTGTGTTTGAAATACCACAAGTGCCCCGGTGTTAGCAACTGGGTTTAAACTTTGTAATTAAGCTAGGAAATTAACAAAGAATCTAGTTATACCATGTACAAAAACATTTAACTCATAAAGTTTATTTAGCTTTGTTTGTACAGTGAGTAGAAAGAACATTGTATATGGATGGTGCTATCTTGAAAGTGCAGAGAGTCATGAATGCGTAGAAGCAGACGGATTAGGTATTTAGGCTCGTATAGTACATGTACATTCCAGAAATCTTGCTTATGCAAAGCTCTTGCTGATCTGTATGAAACTGTCTGAGGAGAGACTAGATAAACGTGTTGAAAAACTTGAGGAACTGGAGCCACCCACAAAGTTCAGAGCTCTGTCCAGTGAATCCAGCATTCCTGGTGCAGAAAGACACTTGCAATAGGGAGTGTTTGGTAGATGTCTGGAGAGCAAGATTTTGGGTTTGAGAATGTTCTCTGCAAGACTCCACGTGGAAAGTTTTGCAAACTGGTACAACCATTAAGCAATTAGACTAATCAAACGTTCCATCACCATAATTTCCTGACAGAACTTTCCATACATATGATGACCTTTTTGAGAGCACAGATCAAAAAGTTATAAAGAATAAGAAACTGCCTTTGAATTTTGTGGTTTTCAAAATGGCATTTAAAAATGTGTCCTATAAAGAATGATCCCCAAATGAATGTTATGTCAGTATATAAACAACCTTTTCTGGATGGGATCTCATAGTCAACGTCCTGTAATGGACGAATTATGTCACTTATCCTCAGTTTCTCTCTGCCTCGCTCCTCCTTCCAAGTTAGGACTGTGGTTTATTAATAAATGAGATATTTGGATGTTTATTTAAACATTGAAATCTCTTTTAAAAAGCAGACTATTTTTCTCATAAAAACGACATAGTATGGACAATGCTGTGGTTCCTGCTGTTAGAAAAGAGTAATTACTTACAGCCACTCTTATAATATGCTTGCTTGCTAAATGCATAAATCTAATAATGCAACAATACAATGCTACAATGAGCTTCATGAATTGGAAAAAGATAGAATTTAAATGCTTTTGGCACCTGACATACATTTCTCACAGAAGGTCTATAATTTCCTGTGGTGGAGCGAGCTGTATCCTTTAATGAATGCAGCTGGAAAGAAGAGTAAAGGATGTTTTGAGATTCATGTGCTTAGTACTTGGTCTACTAGGTACCATTTTGCTTGTTACTTTTGATTTTAAAGCTATCAACCTTATTTGGGCTGCTTATCCTTTTTGTGGGGAGAAAATGGAAGCAGAGGACGGCAAATTGTGTTTGGAAATTAAGACTCAATAATGCAAGGTTAAAATTACGGTCCCTGTCCGTTGTTGTTGGAAGTGTATTTCAAATGTGTCAGTATCACTTATATGCATTTTGAGTCCGTGTTTGTAAATGTTAATGTGTGCTTGCCGGGCTCACTGTGCATTTATGAAAAAGCAGTGAATTATATTGTAGCTCGCTGCATTTTCTTTGACCTAAGCATCAGCCATGAAAGTTTTAATGTCATCTTTCCTGGTGCACCCAGCGGCCACACAGGTGTGAGCACGAGGTGTCGCTCCCACGAGGATCCGTTCAGCGCTGATACTGGACTTTCTTATTCCAGACATAGGTTTGGTTTATGGAAGCAGCCTCAGCGATAAAATACAGGAGCACTATATCCTCACCAACACCACTGAAACAACTCTAGAGAGCATTGGAAAAAATGCAGTGTTTTAAAGCTAAGTCTGATGCTGAAGCTGGCCGTACAGCGCAAGTCAGAGTGTGTGGTTCTGGGGATGGGGTTAAGACACTCGAAGAACAAATTCAGCCATTTTGGAAATGCGTTTTACTGGATTGGTCTTTTTTTAAGGCTGTGCTTGTTATAAGAGGAAGCTATCTAGTTCTCCGCTAGACAGCGCTGTGATCTCTACAAGTTTCTTGCTCCCCGGACGTTCTTCAGCACGTGGGCTGCTCCCCTCTGACCTGAGCCAAAACGCTGTTCTGGCTTATTCCATGGTTCTTGTTGCCGAAGGGAAGCCAGTGGAGAGCAAGTAAGAGGAGCTGGCTGCTGGCAGAGCCGGGGCTTGACAAGGCTGAAATGTTTCGTGCAGATGTATCACAGTGATGCACATCCTCTCTTTCAGAGAAAATTACTGTTTCACATATGTGTATGTCACAGCCTTCTCCAATTTGAATCTTCCCTAAATCATATTGAACCTGTGTTCCCGAAGTGTTGAGAAACTGAGTCCTGTGGGAAAGCTCTTCAGGAAAGTCATAATAATCCGAAGAGTTAAACCTTCTCCTTTCCTTGTGACATTTGCCTGTCCTTCAGGTGCGGAGGTCATGTCAGTCGTCTGGCCTGATCAAGAGAAATCACTTACATATTCCATGAGCTGAGTACCCTTTTGTGTTGGTTAATTCCATGCAAGCTGTCAAATGTTTTTGCCTCACTCGTGCCATTAGTCTCATTTAATTAGATACAAGTCTACATACAGTTCAGTCCAACTAGTCTCTCAGTGTAAGTTGTGGTTTCTCTTTTTGGCTTACTCTCTACTTCTTCTGTGATTGAAGCTGTGGAGTCTTGTAATTCATTTTGTTCCACCATTATTGATTTGATGGCAACAGTCCAAATGTTGAAAAATATTTTCCAGGTTGTCGTTGCCCTTGGTTTCTAAAGACATTGCATACAATGAAGCATGTGGATCAGGAATTGACGTATCCATAGTGTCACCAGGCTTTGAGGGTGCATTTTCAATTGCAAAAGCAGTTTATTGTTAATTAGAGAGACTTCCAAGGGCATCATGATCTCCTGATAGTCTGTGAAGAGTACCTGCTGTAGACTCTGCTCTGGAAGGGGTTGCCAAGACCATCACTTGCATAAATCCTGAACTGATTCCCTGCAGAAGAGGAGTTGTTAGAGTATCCAAGTTACAGTTATGAATAAGATTAATATTAAATTTTAAATTCTTCTCTTTTATTAATGGATTTTTTTTGTGATTTTTGTAAAAGAAAAAACCCAAACCTAAGTGCTTCACTGAATCTTAACAGATGTGTATGCTAGTCCCATGTAGCTACTGTCCCTGCAAAGACAGTAGCTTGCTTCAGTGGCAACCCACAATTTAAGCATATTTCCTTAGCTAATTTGACTCTTAGAGTGTTAGACTTCTGCTGAGAAATTTTTTGATGACATGCAATGTGACTAACTAGTGAAAGGTTATAGAATTGGATTCCATTGTGTGTTTTCTCCTACTTTAATAACCGCTGTCTTATTAGCATGTTAGAAGGTTGTGGCTAGAAAACCCAGTGACTTACCTTTGCAGCCAAGTACTTCATCTCTCACTCTGTTGTTAGATGTCTGCAGATGTCCCAGAGAACGACTTTCTGGGGACCCTCTACTGGGTTACGTGAAAATCTGCATCTCTGGTAAGGAATTGAGAGGAAACATACAGTGCAGAGCTGGGCTCGTAGGCCTGTTGTACTACCTTTTCATATTGTTCAGCTGATCATGGTGAAAGCAATTGGTTGATTTTGTCAGTGTCTTTGAGGACTGAGTTGTTAATCTCTGTCCTGTGAGGAGCAGCTGGGGGAACTGGGGCTGTTTATCCTGGAGAAAAGGAGGCTGGGGGGAGACCTTATTGATCTCTACAACTACCCTAAAGGAGGTTGTAGCGAGGAGGGTGTTGGTCTCTTCTCCCAAGTAACAAGTGATAGGACAAGGGGAAATGCGCTCAAGTTGCACCAGGAGAGATTCACATTGGATATTAGGAAAAAATTCTTCCTGGAAAGGGTTGCGAAGCACTGGAACAGGCTGCCCAGGGAAGTGGTGGAGACACCATCCCTGGAGGTGTTTAAAAGACGTGTAGATGAGGTTCTTAGGGACATGGTTTAGAGGTGGACTTGGCAGTTTCAGGTGAACGGTTGAACTCAATGGTCTCTTCCAACCAAAATGATTCTATGAATGAGATGGTGTGGAGAAGAGCCCATTCTGTTGAGTGTCTGGACTGTATTTCCACAGTGCATGCTTTGATGAGCAGTTTGAATTAGTGTAAAATTACACAAGTCTCCATTTTAGATGTCCAATCTTTCTCTAATTTGTAGCACCTCCTTCCTTTATTTTAAAAATGTGTTTGTATTTGCCTGTCTACACTTGTATGTAAAAATTATCTTTTTGAAGTTGAAGTCTCTTTTTTGCGTCTCTGCCAGTGCTGCTTTGATATAATGGAATGACAGACTGTAAATAGAATTGACTTAAAGGCTGAATCAGTTGTTGGTATTTTGTTAATAATAATAATATGAGCTGCCCCCCATCAGGTAGTGTGAATATAAATTCTGAGTTGTTATTAATGCCAAATAACTTTGTGAAGATTACTAACTCAATTCATCAAATCTATTTTGTCATATATCAGTCATTTTGACCGGCTGTATGATGAAATGTATTTTTATTAACTAACCTTGCTGTCTCTTGCACAGACGTGAATGTCTTTTAAAAATCAAGACAAGCTCTGGACAGCAGATGCCTGTCCTGTTCATGTCATAAACTAGTGAACATGTTTTATAGTTCACCTGTGTTTTATTTTTGATGAATCTCTGAGAGTTTGACTAACTTAGTGGAGAATTACACAGCGAAGGTGCTAACCTGTACTAGCTTTGTGCAGAACATACTCCGCTGCTTCTTCTGCTGTTATGTTGCCTTTTAGTTATGTGCTGGACTGAGGTTTAAATCCTGATCCTGACATTCATTGGATTATATGGATCAGCTCTCTCCTGTCTTTCTGAATTACCAAACTATTAAACTCTGAACCTCCATCATTCCCACGTCAGGCCAGATTTTGGTCTGTCATGAGCATTAGGTTAGATCTGCTTGAATTCCATTCCTGATTGTGCCTCTCAGTTTTGAAATGCTCCCCCTGTTGAGCTTTCTGGTTAAAAAAAAAAAAAAATAAGAAATTTAGATTATGACTCCCTTTTTTGGGGGAAATTAGGAGTTACTTGGTTTGTTTTGCCTAGAGGGAAATGAAAGGGCAAGTTTACAGATATGAGTGGGGGCTGAAACATTTTTGCTCTGAGGACATTTTGCCTTTTTGCCAGAGCAAGTCTTTCTTTCCAAAGCTGGCAGTGGTGAGATAAGATGTCACATTGTCTTCTCCACTAGTTGCGGCTGGCACACTTCGCTCCCCGCGGCCCCACACACGGCCCTGGCAAGCTTGGGCAGGTGTGGTGGGACGTGCTTGGATGTGGGTAGCTCATAACCCTTCGTGCACAGAGGCGGATAGGAACAGCCTGGGCAGAGGTGGGCACCTCCTCTGGGTAGAACTTGATGCTGAAGGTCTCGAGCCACCACTAGGCCCATTCAGGGCAAGGACGTTGCGAGGGTGTGGGTGGTGGGCACTGGATGTTGAGTAAGGCATCGGATGATTGTTCAGACTTTTCATTGTAACTCAGTAAAGATGTTCTGAAGTGGTTCTGTGAAAAACCTGTGCTTTGGGGAAGGAGGAAATGAGTGGAGTGTTGGACAGCACGAGAAGGAAAGTCAGATCTCTTTTACTTTTTTAGTCATACATGTTCATTAATTCCCTTCCTTGGTGGTTTAAATGGGAACTTTCAGGTCTTAGTGGGTAACTTCATTTTTAAGTACAGAGGGAACCCATAGTCAAGCTTCTCCATGTCTCCTTAATTTCTCCTTCCAGTTCTCGTATCTTGGTGGCTCACAAGAGCCCATATTGCAACTTAAAAAGGCTGATATGTTGTCACCTTCTGTCTGTATATGAAAAGGCTGTTTTGTTAGTTCTCCATTCCCGCTGGGAGCATTAAGCAATATTTACTTGAGCTTTGTTTGTGACCATCCACGCTGACAGGAGCAGCAGGACTTTAAAGCAAAAGCTGGTCTGGAGACCATGCATGGACTGACTTCAGTTGGTCTGGTTGGCTGTGAAAGCACATTTTTCATTAAAACTTAAATGCTGTCAGACTTAGACCACCAACTGGTAGTAAGTGGGGGTTTTGTTTGTTGAAAAAGAGATGAGACATACTGTTTTTACCCAGATGGGATCAAGATGTTAACATGAAGTAATAACATGTGACTGTCATTTTGCGTCTGTCTTAAGAAAAAACACTTCCTGCTCTTAATTAATGAAAGTGTATTTGCTGAATGGCCTGCTTATTGATTACAGTAGTTACTGAATTTGTATGTGCTGTATCTGCACGTTCTTATTTGGGTTATCAAATATTCAAAGACCATTTGATTTTTTTTTTTTTTTCCGAAAGGCAAAGTATTTCTGTTTATCATTAGACTGACTGGCACTGTTTTAAGACAAGTCACTGTGGGCCTGTGGGGAACACTAGATATCTATTTTTAATGGGATCATGGAATTATGGGTGTACTAGGTTACAGTACAGGAATGGGAGTAGTCTCTGCTTGGTTCATTGTGAGCTCTACTGAGATAATTTTGGTGTATGGAGGAACATGGGTACTGTAATTGCAGCTGGTCAATAAACTTGTGAGCACTTGGGACCATCATAAGCTTTTTTTCTTCAGTTCTGCAGGCCAGTTGAAAGGTCGTAGCGACCATGCCAGAGCTGGGGGCCCTGGAACGGTGGAGTCTGTTCTTCTGTAGCGTTTGGGTTTGGTGGGATTTTTATTCTAGAAGGAAGAATCAGAATGGTGGAGATGGCAAGAGCAGAGGTCATGGTGGGAGGTAGGCTTTAGCGGACACTTAACAAATTTAGCAAAACCTGTTTTGCTGTATTTCAAATGCTGTCTGGAACCTCTCAGGGTGGGGATTGCCTTTGCTCTGCTGTGTTGTACATGAAATGCCTCATGGGGTGATGGAGTCTGATTGATGCTGCGATACATTATTGCCCCCCTTGCAGAGTCCACAGTAGTTCTGGACTGTTTTTATGGGCTATACATTCACGATTTCTTAGTTATTGCGATCATATGGTAGAAACAACTGTGTTTTTATTTGCAACAGTGTTTATCTTACTCTGTCTTTACTGGTAAACACCGGCTGTCACAAATCTTTGTGGTACTTTACAGATACACCTACTTGGAACATTTTCTTTGCCTTTTTGTGTTGTACTGTAGAGCACAATAGGAAACTTTTAAATAATCACTTCCCTATTTTCAAGGTTGACTACACTGTTTTATGGCTGTGGTGTCTCAAAATAACCAATACCAGCATTCCCTTTAAAAGAAATCCAAATAACTGAGTGCTGATATATCCAAGAAAAGAAGGGAATTATTTTCAGCATTTTGGCATCATTCTTTTGTGCTTTTCAGTTTGTTTTAATTCTGTCATGCTTCCTTTCTAATGTTATATACTAATTTAAATAATAGAACTTGAACATAAATATACAGTCATGCAAGGATGACTAAGGATGATAAAATTGGAACAGTGATGCTAAGTGCAGCATTGCAATCAATAGGACTGCAATGGTAATAACACCAATATGTCTGGTTAAAGAGATGTAAATTGCTCTTAATCTGAAAGAAGGTTAGAGCCACAGTGGAGCAAGGAAATGAGTAAGCTGCAGTGTGAGAACTGGCAAAGATGTCTGTGCCCGCTCAGAATATGTCTTGCTTCACAAAGAGCAACCTCAGGAGGCCTTCAAGGGATTGCTATAAAGTGAGCAGGAGCTCTGGAGAACAGAGGAGATCTCCTATGCAGCAGAAAAGCCCTGCTACTAGCAAAGAAATATTAGAGAAAACTAGTAGGAGGATTTCCCAGAACTGATTCAAGTTAAACTTGGAAACGATGTGCCTCTTTCTGCCGCCTGAACTGCTCCTGTAAGCTTCGGTGCGGTAAATCACAAAGCACAATGGTGCTCCTGGCAAACAAAAGGTGTGGAAACAGGTGCAGGACGGATCAGCCACGGCAGACGGGACAATCTGCCATCTTCTCAGCTCCTTCTGAGGCCTGAACCCCACGATGTTCCCACAACAGATCATTATGTTCCCGTGCAAAATTAACTCTGCGCAAACAAGGGATCTCAAAGGCAAATGCTCAGTGGACAAACCCCTGAGTGCTCTGAGCTCAAGCTGCCCTTGCAGCTTTAATTTGCCTTATTGCATCCATGCAAGGTATTTCAGTTCACTTGATATGCAGAAGCACTCGTTGTTCAAAGATCCCTGCAGATGACCAGGCACCATGAAGGTGCATTAAGGTTAGAGCATTTATCTTAGCTCTGAATTCCTCTGCTGGGTCAGTGTCAGATCTCCAGTGTTGTTCTCACATTTCTTCCAGATTTTTGTGCTCGTTTATTTTTAGTGATGCTTTAGAAATAATAAGAAAATGAGGCCACCCTTTCTTTTCTCTCCATTGCCTGTTTAGGTTGAAATGTTTAATTAGGATGTGGAAAGTTGTGTTGCCTGAGAACCATATTTAGATTATGAAACAACCCGCTTCCTATGAATAAATGCATCTGAAAAAGGATCACCAAGTTTGTATGAAACGTTGACTCCCTAGGGAGGTGTTTTCTGAACCGTCGTGCTACTCTGGGCAGGAGGAAGGTCAAGAACTGGTCCCTGGCATGCAGTGCTGTTTAATGCCTCAGTGCAGCACTAAGTAGAGGGTAAGTGAGGGTGTAATGAGCAATACAGTTCATTTCGGATGAGAGAATAGAAGGTTGTGGTGCACAATAGTTGGAAAAACGTATTTAATGCAAGAAATAGAGGTATCACTGAAGTTGCTGTTTCTCATGCAATGAGCTGAAGATTTTTAATGTACGTGGGACATAACTGTGAGTTAGACTTCTGCACAGAGGTCTTTATCTTAGAAATGTTATTATCTAGAAGTCTGTGCTCAAAACTTGCATTTTCAGTCTCAGCAATACGTGAAAAACAATTAATGGACCAGATACTAATTGATGTCTACTGCCATAAGACCCTGACAATAATGAAGATCTAACTCCTTGCCATTTTATCCTATAGAGTGCAATCCAGTCCCAAAAACCAGCCAAATTTAAATGCTCTAATGGACACATACTCTAAATACCCTTTTTTTTTTTTTTTTGCTAAAGAAGAGGAATCTTTACTGTATTTTCTTTGCAGATGGTAACTTTTGAGCCATTTATTCACCGCTCTGGCAAAAATTTTGCTTTAGCTGACATTCACAGAAACCTGCTGTCTACAGAGAGGCTACATGATTTGTTAAGAGACAAGTTAGTTTGGTCCTAAAGGTGTTTGTCATACCACTGGTAGAATATATCCTTCTATGAAGAAAATCAAATACTCATATTTTGTACGTATGTCTGTAAAATAATGTAAAAATTTGAAGGGCTTGGATGGAGATTCACACCAGTTTTCTAGGCTATTTTATAAAGTTTACTGACATATTAAAGGGAGAGGTGATGAATCATACACAAAGTTCAGTTCATTATGAATGGACTGGCACAGGTAGAAAACCATGTTATTACAGTTGCGATGAAGTGTCTGCTGTTGCAGTTAAGTATCTGTAACCCTTAAGAAAAGGTTCATCATGCAGCGAAGTAGTAGTCAGTAGGAGCTTCTAATATTAGGTGACAACTCTGTTGCTCACTTGAATGGCAATGAGAAGGAAGAGAAACTATTTTAGTCACTGAATTTTACCAGCTGAGCTGTTTGTCTACTGCTTGGATTCTTGAGTGGGCTTCTGTTCAAGGACTTCAATTTGTTAAAGAGCATAAACTCTTATTACTATGAACTGTTACTTAATAAAGTTACACCTGGGTCCTTGAATAGTGTACAGCCACAGGAACATAAAATAGATCCATATTTCTAAAGTCAAAACCCAGGATTTTTGCTTGAGAAGCTGGTTCTACACATACTGAAGCAATACACAAAAGTTATCACACCAAAGAAATTAATTTAATTTTTCTCCCCAAACAATATACTTTCTTTTTACTTTTAACCTTGATCGTTGCATTAATAGATGATAGAGGCACTGATGGGAGAAGCATAAGAAAAGTGCTGAGTTGCTGGAATACAGTGATCTGAGGACACTTATATCACAGAGCAGATAACCTGTTTGCTTTTATTTGTGAGCTTTCAACCATGAATGTAGAAATGGCACTCCACGATTATCGATCAGCTTACCCCGGTGTCTGCCATTAGACCTACTGCCAGACAAAGGACACTGCAAACAGATGCCACGGAAAACATGCCTTACGTATTGCTTGCTCACTGAGCTAGAATATTGTATTAACTTTGCAGGGCTTCTAATATTTCAAGAATTACAAGTTAAGTGATTTTAAAAATCTCTCGCTCAACAGCGTTATCATGGAAGGGCTATTTATGGTATCTGCATGAGTAAACTGATAGCAGCCTGGTTGCGTATTGTGGTCCTCCAAATTCATTTTCCTAATAGCTTATTGGAAGCTTTGGTGGGGACACTGCTTTTGTGTGGTGTCTCATCATTCCTCATACAACCAGCTCTCAAATAATTAAAGCTGCTTCATTCTATCAGAAGGTGCAGCTCAGCCCAATATTTTACAGTCATTATGTAGCCTTCAGTTTTGCAATGAGATGAGTATGTAACTGGGATTTGGAGGAGTAAATCCTGCGCTGGCATTCTGTGGTAGATCTCAGATTGGACATTGTAAGATGATGTCTGCTCCTGGGTTGTGTAAACTGCCACTGGGATACCCATGGCTCACAATCCCTCCACAAAGAAAGAAAGTAGTGAGATAGAAGCCAGAAGTAAGGAGTACGGGCTGTGCAAAAGTGGCAAAAGAGTTGTAGAAAGGGCAGAGATCAAGGGCAGAGAGGCTGGAGCAGCCCAGAATAAAACAAGATGCTAAGGCATAGAGGGCAAAGACCTGGAGGAACTTGGATTGTACAGAGCAATGAGAAGGGGGCTCACAAATGGGGGTGCATTTAACAGTGCAAATTTCCTGCTCCTGAAGACCAGTTGTCTGTCCATGTACCTGCGAATTCATGGTGGATGTAGCTAGAATGAATGTTTTTATGCTGAATGTAGATCTTCCCTTGCCTTGTTCCCGGCTTTGGCTGTGGCTGATGTTTCCCAACCCTTAGGAAAATAATTTGAAATAATGCTGTTGTTTTCAGACAAGCATGTCATTTGTTTTACCGGTCTGTAGTTGATTAATTTGCAAATGATATTCCCAATAAAGTGCTTAGAAGTAGATAATTACAACTATATTAACAGTTACCAGGGAAGCAGATGGTATTCTGAGGAGCTGCCATGTAGAATTAGTGCTGATGCTCTACTGTAATGTACCATATACCCCAGCAACCCACAAACAACAAACTAAAATCCTGCTGATATTCCAGATTGTAAGTAAATTGTGCTATTGCTTTGCATTCCGTTCTTCTCTGAATTTTTATGTGTGTTTTCTAGATAGCTACAGTGCTCAGTGAGCTGCTCCTTTTTATGTTCAGTCGCATAACTCTCCACGTCTGTATTTTGTGTTTCCTTGGTATTAAACCCTCTAAAATGAAGTTTCTGGGCTGTCTGTCCGTGTTTTCTCCATCCTGCTGCTAGATACTCTGAAGCACAGGTTAACTCTGTACAAGAGGGACTTTTAATTTACTAAATTGTTCAAACCAAAATTCCCTGTGAGGTACGAAGTGAGGGAAGCTCGGAAGCAAACCGGTGCCATTTAACACACCCGCCCGCCTTCTCCCTCTCCCCCGTTTCTTTCGTTAACCTCCCAGCTCCATCACGCTGCCTGATAAAACGTGACCCTTTTTATGCTTCTAGCGATCAAGAGAAAGGCCGCAACGTCACAGCAGTGCCCGCTGTGCCTCTAACCCTCGATAGGTGTTGTTTTAAGCAGGCTGGAGTTGCGCAAGCGGTAACCCCACGCACCGGGGCTGGAGGCTGTGGCAAAGGTGAGGTTCCACCGCCAGCGCCCAAACACACCTCACCGCAGCCAAATGGCCGGGAGCATGTGCAGAGCAGGGTTTTACTTCTTTATTTAAAACAAACAAACAAAACCAGAAAAAAAACCCAAACCAAAACACACACACAAAAACCCCAAACACCAAAACCACAAACCAAACAAAAAAACCCAAACAACCCTAACCTGTTTAAAAACACTGGAAATAGTTACTAAACAGATTTTGTTCTTCCCCGTCACCCCCAGAGTGTATGCCTTTGGTGTAACTGTCTCTAAAACAAGCGCATAGCAGCACGTCTATGGTATAAGCGCATGTACGTACAACATAGGTACCTTTCAGGTAGAGTATCAGACAAGGCACTTGTGACATTTCTGATAAGTCATGTTTCTTCTTGCCTGGTTGGAAATGCCTGGGTTCTGTACAACTGAACGAGGCCCAGACTGATGTTATTTTATCCCAGGACTGTGATGAAACCTGGAGGGAGTGGATGGATGTGGTGTCCCCTTTTTTCAGCCAAGGAAAAGAAATTTTTCAGAAGGTCCTTTTAGCATAGTCCAAGTCAGAACCTCCTTAAAAATACATAGTATTTTGCAGCAAAGTGCAAATTGAAATGGCTGTTTTGCTGGTCTGGCGTGTCAGTAGTGTGCACGTGTGCCTGCGCTCACAAATGCACGAGTCCATATAAGCAGAAGCAGCACAGGCGTAATGAAAGACAGTGGTGGAGAGGCAGGAGAGCTGGAGCAGCATTTGAAACATAGTTCTGAGGGAAATTAAAAAAAAAAAGCAAAACAAAACCAAAAAACCAAAACCAAACCAAAAAACCATACCCAACCCACAGAAACAAAGCACTTTTTAGTATGATCAAAGACCCAGCGGAAGGTCTCAGGCTACAGAAGCAGGAAAATGTTTCGTTCTTGTTCATTGTTATTAGGAAGTATGTTGTATACTAGCCTTGGTGAAACAGAATTGCCTTCAAGCCATACCTGATTCCCTATGCAATGTATTTTTGAATGGAAAGTGCAGCTGGATCCTGAATGTTAGTTAATTGCTTCAAAGCAGTGAATGCTGCTGCCTGCCATCCTGCGTCTGTAGGTAAAGTGAGCAGAATGTGCATTGCTGACTTTCGGGGTATCTTCAGGAAAATAGAAGAAAGAGGACTTTGTCCAATAAGGTCTCGTGACCCTGGAATCTTTCCCCAGTTTGCATCGAAGTATGTCTCTGGCTTCTTTCCCAGCTTTGCTTGTCTTGGTTGAAATGAGAAGTTATTTGATTTATTATAAGGAGGGCGAGGGTGTGACACGATGGGTTGTTTTTAAGGCAGTGTAGCCTGTCCTTCTAAAGGATCCCCTTTTGCCCTGCTTAAAACTTCAACCATTTTACAAAAAAAAAAAGACTTTGTGGCAGAATTTCCTTGCACATACCATATGAAGTTAGCAACTTTCTGAAAATCAAGTGCTGAAAAACATGCAGTTCTGCTCTTTTAAAGAAACACTTCAGACTTCTTGAACAGCTTGTGCTTCAGAGCAGTGGTTTGGTAACTGGCAGGGTAGTCTCCTTTGTCAAGGACGCTCCTTTTGCACTCGTGAAAAAAAGCCCCATTTTTTAGCAGTTCATGAATCTAAAGGAGAAGAAGACTGGGGTATGTCCTTTAAAGATTTTCTTGGTTTTTGCTTTTGTGTTTTCTATGTTTTTATGTTATAATTGAATCTCTCTGCCAATGCTTGGGCTTGGTAGAAGCCATAGTGTCTGCATGAGGTGTTGCAAGTGAGGTACTGGTGGAGGGCAAATGGGTCTCAGATGGACCTTATGTCTTTGAGCTGCACCAAGCCTTGCTGGTCCTGGGTTTCAGAGCTGAGAAGAGACAAGTTGGCTGTGTGAGTTAGTGCAGAAAATAAAACCGATGGAAATGCAAAAGAGGGAAAAGCTAGACCTCAGGAAATGGGTGGAGGAGGAGGTGGGAAGATGGGTTGGCTGGCCAGGGGCTTTGGCAGAATGGGACTGGAATGAAAAGGAGAGAAATGTAATAGGAAGTTGGAGGATGATGCTGAGACTGACTTGATGAAGAGTCTAAAAAAACTTGGGTAAGACTAATAGTTGGGGATGTTGGACAAGAATGGGGAATACCATATCCAAAGAAAGAGTTGCATGTACAACTGGACGTGGGAGCCTAGTATGGTGGTGCAGAGGAATGGGGAACTACCTTTTCTCCAAGAGGAACGTGGGACACTGGCACTGGCTGGAAAAGGAAACTGGAGAAGGGGAAAAGATCATTTGGACAAGGGCCTGGTGTGAACAGGGTGCTTCTGTGAACATGTTAAAAAGCACTGGAGTGAGACGAAACGGGGAGATTCCGCAGCTGGACTAAGTGCAAAAAGGGAGAGAGGAGAGAGATCACAGGGTGGCTTGGGAGGACATAGCAGGGTCTGGCCAGGTAAAACATGAGTCTGGGAAGGGAGAAGGGAACAGATGGATAACTGGATGCCAAAAGATTGGAGGTTGGACAGCGAGGACAAAGGGGGTGGTTAGTCCTAGCAAGGAGACTGGGATTGTTCTGAGAAGCATAAGGAATGTAAACTGGGAAATTCATACTTATCTGTCTTCTGCTGTTCCCAAATATCTCTAAATTCTCCTGGTAATAGAATTTGTCATCCAGTTTCAAGTTTTCGTCCACATCAGTGAGGATAACATATTACTGCTGTCAGTTACTCTGCAAGCTGCAGGAGTCAATGTGGTATAACTTAACACTTGAAACTCTTGTTGAGTACGTGGGAGGATAGCCACACGATGTTGCAGTTCTTGTGTTTTCCCCCTTTTTGGGGAAAAAAAATGGAAAATGCGTGTAAAAGTCTGCAATAGAATGATAAGCTTTTGAATTGTTAGGATGTAGGGGAATTTAGTTTATTAATGCAATACTGATTTGCTCCTTACACATTGTAGTAGTCTTGCACCCGTGATGCCACGTTGTTCCTCTGGGATTTAAGGCTCAGCGATTGTGCAGGGCAGATGATGGCAGGTGGACAAGCTGGGACTGTTGTCAACAGGACTGTGTTGTCCCATGGAAGAGGTTGGTGGTGGATGACAGAGGTGGAAGGGAGCTGGTGGGCCTCCTGGTTAGTTAGCGGGGCCCTGAAACAGGGTACTGCCTCTCGTTCTGTCATAAATTTCTCCATCACGCTAAGCCCCTTAAATCAGGCTTTTCAAAGACGATTGCTAATTGCGTGTTTTGCATTTTTCTGGAAGCCCAACCTCAGCCCTAGGGCCTGCTTTGCAGAAGAGCATAGCTGTGACTGAAGTCAGTGAGACTCACACGCTTTGAAGGTGCAAAGCACTGCATAATGTTAAAGATTCTGAAAAATCATGGCCTGGACATCTTAAGGCAGGCTTTCCTAAATTAGTGCGTATTTTTGGCTTTAATTTATCTGTGCCTAAGTTCCCCATTTATAAAACAGAATAATAGTTCCTTCAACTCGCAAGGATTTGGTGAAGATTAGTAAAGTGTCTGTGACACCCTCACTTACTTTAGTGATGAGTGCTGTAGAAAAGCCCATAGGAAATTAATAATTTTGTCTTCACTATTCAATAGTTAGCAGGAAACAAGCCGTAAGGCTGTACCCTGAACAATGATAAGACAAAATATTGAATAGTTGCTTTATTAATTCAGTGCCATGCACCCTGTGCTGTGAAGGAGAACTGCACTTAAAAAAATGTTAAAAAAATTAGACTGTATGATAATGTGTACGCAAAGGACACCAAATAAAGTTTGCATCAGCAACCATAATTCTTTCATTGCCTAATGTTGGAGTCTTGATTTTATAGCCTGAAGAGTGTTCTTTTTAACAAGAGCGATTTTTGTGTGTGTGATGCAGTATTTTAATGGAAATGTGACTTTTAGATATTTTTAAGAATTGTTTTACTCAATGCATAATTCAATTTTTAAGTATTTCTTGCTTCTTTAAGATGTGGAGAATTTCTAGCAGTGACATTTAGTATCCTCTTTTCCCCTCAGCTAAAGGTCCTACCTTGTAGCATTTGTTTGTGGCCAGTAGCATTTACTAACACAGCTGAAAGCACTGGACATGTCAGGATGAAGGAGGATGGCAGAATCCTGCCCTCCCTTTCCCATGCAATTATCAGGAGATATCTTACAACCCATATTGACTTTTCCAAAGACCAGAAAGCTCTTTGTGGGGGAGGGAGGGGAAAGCACAGAGGGTGAATTCAGCCACAGCAAGGTTAATGTACTTGCACAAAATTATACATGAAGCCATGAGAGAGCCAAGAATAGTAGCACCCACCAATCCTGCCGAGGAGGTTGATCTTGTGAAGTGACGCCCTTCTCGCAAGGTGCCGATGCTCTGGAAGTTGTTAAGTGTAGAGGGCACTTAGCCCCCAGCGGGATGAGCCTCTTGTTTCCTGCTGTATCCATCCGAGTCTTGATCTCACTCTCTTTTACACTTGTGAAGTTGTCCTAGCGCCGTTCTAGGAGCCAGCCTCACGATTTCCCAGGGTTTTTGCCTGACCTCGTGAGTCCTTTTTAACACTCGCCAGTTCCAGACAGCAAACGTCTGCAGGGTCTGCCCGGGAGGCGAGAGCAGCCACGGTGTCAGGGCTGCACCGGGGCGATGCCGTTCGCACCCCAGAAGGGCAGAGCTCACTGCTGCAGCGGCTCAGCTGCTGCTGCTTCTTAGCTGCAAAATGCTGCCGGGTGAAAAAATTGCTATTTTTTGTTATTCAAGAAACACTCGAAATTTGTAAGTGTGGTATTAATATCAGCGTGGGTGCTGCGGTCTTTGTCTGGAATTTTGGTAGTTATCATTAGATGCGTAAAAATTCGCAGGGAGTTATTAGCCAGCCTTTTTCCATTTCTATCTTAAATTTTCTGTAGATGAACGTGTCTCCCTTGCTGAGAAAAATTCTCCATAAAGACCATAGAAGTTAAAGGATATGGAATAAAGGATCTATTTACTTCTTTTCATGGGTGCAGGAAGCTAAATTTGCAACCTCTCTGTTCAGAAATATTTTTTAATAACCAGATCAGGAGGTTGTGATCTAATCTGTATTTGGAAAATCCTGATACAAGCAAGGCTGTAGTTTGTTGCTGAAGTGCTTAGGCACAAATTGTTCCAGCTGTTCCGTGATGATAGCAGACTTCTGATGGATCATATAATATGGAGATCAAGGCTAATTTTATCTTCCTGTGCTTTGTTGCCATTGGACTGCAGGGCTGTATAAGGCAGATGACAGGAGTGAGGCTGCAGGGGAAAGGGTGTTGGACATACTGAACCTCCACCTGTCGAACGCCGCTCTTTAGATCTGTGGAGCTGCTGTCAGTAAAGCTTGCAGTACAGGGCGTATCTGGAATGCATTTTTTTAAAAAGATCTCAAAATACACGGGCAAATGGGAGCAGTTACAGTGGAGCAGACTCTTGCCTTCTTTGCACTGGTAGGTTTTAACCAGAGATGGTCAAGGCCAGCAGCTTTGTTGGTCTCCAGTCTGACAGGAAGAAAGGAAGAACCTTTCAGCTGCAGGACACTCTTTGCAATTTCAGTGTGCCCTCTGTGATTCTCCTTAGATCGATCTATACTGAAACACATGAGTTCTCTATCTTACTATTTTTTTTTTTTTGCCTAAGCAATATCCTGCATCATCCAGTTCCATGGAAGAATTAAATGTTGTACAGACACTTTTTGCTCTCTCTTTCTGTGTCAGACAATGCCCGAAATCCTGATCCATATGTCTGCAGAACCATATGGCCCCTCTAGGATGACCTGTGTCTGCCAGAAACATCAGAAAATGGCTGGGAAGCTGGTTCCCTTGCATTACTGGGTCCGGGAGTAGGGGGAGGTGAAGCGGCAAGCTGGCTGCCCTCTGTTCTGCCCTTTTCCATGTGGAAAGCAGCCTCGGAGCTCTGTCTCCATTAGGAGCAGGCTGCTGATGCAGCTATACCCACACACTGCAACAGCGCAGCAGTCCTGGGTGGACTGCTGGAAATAGCTTGTCCTGGCAAAACCGCGCGTTTTGACAAGATAGCTTATTATAGCAGCCCCTGCCCTTCCCTGCAGAACCAGCAACACCAGCAGAAGCTCAGCCCTGGCAGCACAGCTGCCCTCCCCTGCGCGGCCGTGCTGGTCGGGGATCGTTCCCCTCGGAGATGCAGGGCGAGACCCCCTGTGCCTCAGGGGGAACCTCGCTCCCGGTTCATCCCCAGCACCGTGAGAGCTTTGCTGGCAGTGAAAGCATGGTCAGAGCACGGTTTGAGCCACCCAGCTTTCTTACAGATTCACTCGGTTCCTTTCCTACACATGGCCTCTTTATTTCTTGATTTTTCCCCTCTTTCTTTTCCCGCATGTGTGGCGTTCTTTGTATGTGCAGCTTTCCCTTTTTATTTCCAAAGGACTGAGCACTCACTGGCAGAATTGCCCTCTTACCGCAGTGGGGGTGACCCATCGGACCCCATCAGAGAGGTGTCAGCACAGCAGCAAACAGGGGCTTGGCCCTGGTCCTTGCCTGGGTGCTCTCCTCCCTCCTTCCAGCAGTCCTGATGCCTTTTTCTAGGTGTGCTTTACTCCACTTGCTTAGTTCATCTTCTGTTTTAATATGGCTCTATTTTTTTTTTTCTTTGACTGGTATTTTATCTGAGTGATGGCAGTGTAGGGTCTCTCTGGCAAATGATTACGTTTTGAAAATCAGGTTGCAAGCTGGAATATGTGGCCGAAAGATATTCCCGCAAGTGTAATGTTTGGCTTAGAAGACCTAATGGGAGTTTGCCTGGGGAGGTTTGCACTCTGCGTAGCAGCGCAAGAAATGCTCTACAAGGTCAGAGCTGTGGGCTGCGTCTGGTGGTGGCCACAGGAGATGCTGGGAGGGCTTGGGTTGGAGCCTGGCCAGTCTCTGCTGTGCATGCCCCTCATCTCTGTCCACCTCACCATCCCTTTGGATGAAGAGAGTGAGATGAGAGCCCAGAGCGCGCCTGGGAAGCACACAGGCTGTGGGATTCATTGGCAAATAAATGGAGGGCAGGATGTGTACTCATGAGAAAAAGTTTTCTAACTGCCGTCTAAAATGTAGAATTTTCTGACCTGCCGTGTCTCCTTTGGAGTGTGAGCGGAAAGGAATTACTTCAGATCAGTGGGTGTGTAAACAGCTGTATGATACATTGCTGCGACAGCACATGGAGGAATAGGCCAACCACAAGGACTTGTTAAAACAGTATTTACAGGATTTTTTTCCCTCCCTCTCAGAATAACTCCTCATTTCTCTGCAGCAGCAGGAAAGGATTTTTTTTTTATGTTGTTCTTTCTCCATGGATGGCAGGTCAGACTTTTCCCTTGATATGTTTGCTTGTCAAAGAACTGGTATCCAGCTTTCTCTCTTTTTCCACATTCTGAGATATAAAGATAATGTTTGTCAGTCCAGTGGGATAAAAGTATTGTACTTTTATCACCATCATCATCACCAATTATAGGAATCACTAAGGCATCTGTCACCATGGTAGAGAGGTACTACAATATGCCTGTAAAGCATCTGGTTCCTTCAAGAGAAGGAACTAGTTCTAATTCCCTCTGCTTCAGTTATACATCTTTTGCTTATGGGTACTTGAATTCATGTAGTTTAATTCAGGATTACACTCATGGGGCCATTCCACTGTTCAACTCTTAGTAATGTAGAAGATCCACTGCCAGCTTTGAATTGCAGTCTGATAGTTTTAGTATTTGTGCTCAACTTCATCTCCTTGATGAGAGTGAATTCCAGAGGGGGAGGCCACTGGAAATGCGAGGTCTCTGGTCCAGTGAGTTCAACTATGGTCTCCATCATTTTTTTCATGCCCCTGTTGCACGTAGTCGCTCCTTCTCCGGTGCAGAGAAATAGGTGGAGCTGTGCAGAGTTCCACCTGGGTTTCGGGAGTTTGTCACGTACCCATTCTTGTCTCCATCTTTCAGACACACACATGGTGCATGCTGCTTGCCTCACTGGATATCGTAAATACTGGAAGTTATAATAAAATTAGGAGCACAGATGTTCCTCTTACAAGCAGTGCACCCTGTATACAATAGTAATAATGAAATATATCCATTGCTGTTCTCTGCCCTACTAAATTTTCTCCAGTGAAGCATCTTGCTTTAATAATAAAACCACATTTTCTTAAACAAGGGACTATCAGATTTACATTGGCAGTAAGTCACTATTTTCAAATAGCATCAAGAGAGATATACAAGGTAACCGTAAGACTCTCTAGGACAGCTGACTGTGCATGGAAACTGCAGCCAGGTGGAGTGGTCCACCAGGTTCACCATTAGTCTTCATTTCTTTCCTTCATCAAAGCAATTAATGGAAGAGGACTGTCAGCCTAAAGGCTCGCTCTGTGCTGCCAAAGAGGAACTGCCTTTGTTGGAAGGCTCGTCAAGGTTCAAAACAATCTATTGCAAACTGATGTAGTTTTTATTTTCCAGCCGCGGCTGTAGCCAAAGGTTCTGGCCTTTTTTCCTCCGTTAACCTGTAATGGGAAGCAGATTGCTCTGAAGAGCAATGTCCCCATGCTGTGGGTCAGTGTGACAGGTGTGGGCCTGTGAGATTATTATCGGTGGGTGTAGCTTTGCATACATTTTTCCTTGAGAAATATGGAAATAATACGGGTGTGGTGCTGTAAAGCCCTATGTAAGTATCTGTGGCTTTACCCTGGCTTACTCTCTCTTGCTACATAAAAGTAGTGGGTTTGAGTCCTGCGGGCAAGTTTGCAGAATTGAGCCCCTGCTGCCCTGCACTCTTAATTGTGCGGAAGAAGAAAAGTGCTTGCAGTGACCAGGGCATGGCTGCAGTAAATGTTATCCTTCCAGGTGGAAAAGGAGTCAGACCGTGGTGAAAGAGAAAGAAAAATATAGGAAAAGGATGACGAAAAAACTGTAGGGGAAAAATAGAATGAAAAATATAGGGGCAAAAACTTCACTAGTAATAATTCTCACCAATTCGACTTTTCCCTTGTAGCATACCATTCATTTACGCTGTCTGCATTAAATTTATCATCTCCAGGCTAGCTGGAAAATGGAGGTCAAATTTCATTTTGGCCTGCAACTTGATAAAAATGACCTGCAAAAGGTAGATGACAGGCTGTTATTTTATGCGCTGGAAAATAGCAAAGATCAGATCCTATCTCCTGCGTGTCCTCTTTTCCCTGCACGTCTGATGCAGGTTCCTGTCCATAATGTATCGGCAGCAAGTGCCCTGATTTGTTGAATCACCGGTCAAAGTTTAAAACAAGAACGATCTGTTTGGAACTGGCAATCTCAATCAGCATGGGTTGACGAGGCACCTTTTGCCATCTGAAATCTCCACTGAGTCACTAATAAGTCATAAAAATAGCAAGTGCGTTGATGTGACAGTCAAGCAAACTACTTGTTATAGTTCATTTCATCTCCAAAGCTGTCTATTAATAGTAATTAATGATTCCTCAGCAATTGCCTTCACCGTGTCTCAACAACTTTGAGGAGGCAGGAAAAATCCTGTTAAAAAGACAGTGTGCCAACTGAGCTTGTGCGCAGCAGGAGAATGTAAAAGTTAAACTCTGTACAGGAGGAAAAAAAAAACCCAAACAAGCGTTTCTGTAGAACTTGGAGTATTTTGGGATCGACACCAAATAGAGACTGTAAAGGATTAGTCTGGGATTAAGAATCCTTTAAAGTTATGAAGTGCTTAACCTTCACTGTGTCTGCTTCTTACGCTGTTTGCAATATTGCTGTGCCACTTTTGCAGGGGAGCTGGTGGCAGAGCGGCAGTGCTGCAATGCAGCCTTCTCCACGTTGGGTCTTTCATGATTCAGGACTACTTTTGGTTTGCTTTGTAAAGATCATTGCAAGGGCTTATCTTGTGTAATTGTTTTATTGCCATCTGCATTACAGTATAATTACCTTTCAAAAATGGTAGATCTCTTTTGCTAATGTTTAAAGGCAAATAATAGGCAACTAAATTGCAAGGTCTTGGGATGTAGCAGCACACAGGCGGCAATAAAATGTATGCTATATTTACAGCATATACTTCTGTCTCGTTCTTTCTGCTTTTCTTTTTTTTTTTTTTTTAATTTGTTTCCCCCCCTTCAGAAATGGTAGATGGTGATTATGGTTTTCTCTTCCTCGTATTTTTTCCCCTTGCCTGTCCTTTTTTTACATAGAGTTAATCATAACTCGTGAGGGGTTTTTTTTAGAATTTGTTCTGATCCTTATCTCATAGCTGTCCTACAGTTCAGGAAGGATGGATATTCTGGTATTTTCCTCAACTATAATGACAAACAAATATGGCAAATAAATGTAACACAGATTGAACTAAATAAAATAATTTTTTTTTTGGTGGTTGTTGTTTTAAAAGGAGATGTAGCTAGTCCTTATAAAAAGTCAGTACTAGCTTTTCAAAGTTTTAAGATATACAAATACAGTTGTAAATCTGTCTATCTGTTTTCTGATTGTAGCCCATAAATGCCCTCAGGTTCATAAGATAAACTACTTGTCCGATAATATCTTTAAGTTTTCTGTTCCCTGCAATTATGTACCAGGAATTACAGGAGGTGCCTTTAGTTACGTGTGAATGTCTGTTCCCTGCCTGCTGCTGTAAATCCTGTATTACCTGAAAGGTTAAAATATGGAGGTGAGGACATTAAAAACGCGTCCAGAAAATGTAGATGACAGGAAAAAAAGAAAATACAGTGACAGAGGGGAAATACCATAGATAAAATGATAAGGCAGAGATATAAAGCATGACAGAACCATGATAGTTTGAATAAGTAATGAGAATTGAATTCGTGGTTTTTAAATTGCTGTTTAAATTCCTATTTGCATGTTTATCAGAAATCTCCTTTGCTTAAGAAAAACTGCCCTATATACATTTTTAAAATCCGTGTGTAGCTCTGATTTTGTTGACTGGAGGAGCCTGATCTGGTTAGCCAGAGGCATGTGTATGCTACTGTACGTAGCGGCCGTGTACGTAGGTCAGCGGCAGCTGTTTTAGATGGGCTCCATGAAGGGCTGGTCCCTGCTTTCCCTGAAGCCAACGGGGACACGTGTCATCTTCGGTAAGCGCAGGACTGAGTCCTGAGTGACTTGCAGAGAGCCCCAGGAATAAGCCCACATGGCCTTGAGCCTCCTTGCAGTCCTCCCATGCTTACGGATGGGTAGGGAAAGCCTCCTCCGCAGAACTCGGAGCGCGTTTTGGCAGGGTTTGGTGGCCTCAGCTCTCAAGTCAAAGGTGCTTAGAGGACTCGGTGCTGGTTTTGTGTCTTTCATGGTGCCGATCTGTCCTGGTTACCTGTGACTAATTGCGCTGGCCGCTGGGTGCCCCTGGTTCCTCAGATAATTGCAAGTACAAGACCATAATTTTGGTACTTAAAAGAATTGCAGTTTTAATGGTCGATGTCAGACTGCGTCACCTCTGCGCTTCGTGCCTGCGTGAATTTGGCTGCTTTTGCTTGGTCCCTGTGCGCTTGTGGCTGCAAGGAAACCCATGTGCTTGGATAATTGCCCCTTCCACACGTGTCCCTGCCATCTCCCACAGACACCCAGCTGCTCTCCGGACACCAGCCGGTGGCGAGGGAACCATGGTGGCTGCTGTGGAAGCTGACCTGGACATGGCGGGGGTTGAGCATCATCCCAAGAGACATGGAACACCTCCGAGGGTCCTGATCACCCAACAGTGATCAGCAGGGCTTTCAGGAGATGGAGAAACTCTCTGGTCAACAGGGGACAATGAATGTGCTTACAAATAGGTTCTCCAGCACATAGAAACCCAGAGTAGGCAAGGGCAACCCTTTCCTCCCCTTCTGGAGCAGTTCTGGGAAATGGCTTCTGCTGGGCCATACAGTCCCGTGAAGGCTACAGGAGCCAGTTGGGAATGGAGTCACTGCAGGTCTGAGTCCTGTGCCGGCTCCTCATATGCATCCTTATGGCACCTCTGCAACAGACGCAAATTGAATTTCAAACAAAAGGTATCACCACGGCTGCTACGGTGGTGAATGACCTAGTCTTTGAAAACTGACACTGCCATACACATTTGGAGGTGTACACCCTGTGCTGATAGGCTTTGGGTACAATGCACAATTCCTAGCAGAAAAATCATCACTGAAGAGCTGCTGTTAAAATATAAAAATCTTATTTTTCTTTTTGTCAAAATGCATACATACATTTTTTTGTCAATATATATTTTTGGTTATAGAATCAAATGGAACATACTTGCCTGTTTCACATATGCAACCTCTTTAATTAATCTATATATCTGTCCTGAATTTCTGTTTTCTAATATACTGGTACTATGGAAAAGTCGTATGTCTAATTTACATGTCCAAATTAGTTTCAACTTAGTTATATTGAATGATAATAGATTTCTTTTTCATATAATTAATGTTGTCTGCAAACGTAACGTGGATTAAATTTATCATTGTAAAGATCTTAAGATTTTAATATTTTTGCAGAGACATAAATACAGTGTAGCTATAATTATTTCATTATGTATGTATAAAAATAGGATACAGGGAAAAGTGCATGCTTTCCTTCGCTGATTACTCTTAATGTCTCCCAAATTTCCTGATTTACAATATTCTCCAAGGATGTAGATTTTTCTAATTGAAGTACAGTAATTTGCATATTTTTAGACCTTGTGACACAGTTAATTGATATGTCATTACTTATACAGCATTGAATATATTTTACACATTCGCTGCAGAGCAGGCTTAACTTGAGATGCAGTGGAACTTTGCAAAGAACTCAAAACTATTGCATTTGGTTTAATCTTCTCCTTTCCTTCCTCACCCTTTCTTTATAAAGGCTGAGCAAAAATTGACGATTTAGTAATCGGTGTAGTTCCTGTTCAAATGTACTCGTTAAAATAATGTTACTGTGTAAATGACAGGACAAAAAAAGTAAGAGCAAGTAAACAAAGAAAGGAAGAATAATGGGAGAGACAAGGACAAAGAAGATAAGGTTAAGGCTGGGGGGGAGCTAAATGTCAATAGTATCAGTGCTGGGTGTTTGAAAACCAAATTGTTCTGTTTTCTTTTACGCTATTCAGTATAAACTTGTTAAATGTTCACTGTGTCTAGGAATATTTTAAGTGGGTCTTTTAAATTTGGGAGCACTATATTTATCATGGATGCTACCAATGTGCCTAATAGCACTCCGGTACTCAATAAGGGGCAGAGTTTCTCTAGTGGCAACATACTTATTTCTCCTGGAGTGTACCCCCACAGAACCGAATGCTTTTGAGCTTTATTTGCGTACCGGTAAGGTCGCTCTGTTTGCATAAAAAGGACGGATGCAATTAGAAGTTTATTTTTGCATGGTTCTGGTTTAGAGGTATGGCTCATTGGCAGTGGCATCTTCACCTCTGGTGGATTTATTACTAATACTGACTATAACTTGCACAGGGGTGAGGGCGAGCAGGGGCCTTGCTGCAGGGCGAGGTGACAGGACTCTGCTCCTGGTGGTGTGAAGCCGCTGGGCTGTGTGACAGCAGAGAATGCACTGGGGACAAGGGCAAGTGTAGAGTCTTGCATCTGGGCAGGAACAACCGCAGCTTCCAGAATAAGTTGGGGAATGACCTGTTGGAGAGCAGTGTAGGGGAAAGGGACCTGGGGGTCCTGGTGGACAGCAGGATGACCATGAGCCAGCACTGGGCCCTTGTGGCCAAGAAGGCCAATGGCATCCTGGGGTGTATTAGAAGGGGAGTGGTTAGTAGGTCGAGAGAGGTTCTCCTTCCCCTCTACTCTGCCCTGGTGAGACCTCATCTGGAATATTGTGTCCAGTTCTGGGCCCCTCAGTTCAAGAAGGACAGGGAACTGCTGGAGAGAGTCCAGCGCAGGGCAATGAAGATGATGAAGGGAGTGGAGCATCTCCCTTCTGAGGAAAGGCTGAGGGAGCTGGGTCTCTTTAGCTTGGAGAAGAGGAGACTGAGGGGTGACCTCATTAATGTTTATAAATATGTAAAGGGTGAGTGTCACGAGGATGGAGCCAGGCTCTTCTCAGTGACAACCAACAGTAGGACAAGGCGTAATGGGTTCAAACTGGAACACAAGAGGTTCCACTTAAATTTGAGAAGAAACTTCTTCTCAGTGAGGGTGACAGACACTGGAACAGGCTGCCCAGGGAGGTTGTGGATTCTCCTTCTCTGGAGACATTCAAAACCCGCCTGGACGCCTTCCTGTGTAACCTCACCTAGGTGTTCCTGCTCCGGCAGGGGGATTGGACCAGACGATCTTTTGAGGTCCCTTCCAATCCCTGACATTCTGTGATTCTGTGACATGAGGAGAGCAGGGCTGTGAGGGGCCGGGTCGCGGGTGCGGGTCGGAGCGATGCCGGCCTTCCTCCAGCCTGCCTCGGGTGAGTTGCTTTTCTGCCTGGCTTCACAATGTATATGGTGCCCAAAATGTGTGACTTATGCTCATGTTCATGCCACCTGGATTTTGCCCTGTGGGACTTGCAGTGTGAGTTGCGTATGAGGGTTGTTATTTAAGGAAAGTCTTACGTGCGGTTTTTTTCCTGGTTTGGGAGGATAAGGTTGGGTGTGAGAGCGGGTGGTGTCACTGGCGTGAGAGTTACTAAGGGAAGCTATTGCATTTTCTTAAAAAGTGTGATATCTTGGCAGGAGTTTCTTCTAAGGCAGCAATAAAAAATAAATATAAAAACTACTGAACACATCTTATAAAATGCTTGTACACTGGAGGCTTCTTGCTTCAAGATGCTTCCTATTGAATCAAGCTCAGGAGACAAATACAAGTTCTGAATCCTGGCTACAAAAGTAGAATTCACTTTCATATCAACTTGCCCTTTTTTTTTTTCTTTCCCCCACCCCCAAGAGAAGGAGTGAGGAAAGGGGAAAAATGCCAACAGTGCGTCCTGTCCCTCCCTCCAAATTTGGGGTTCCTCCTCCCATCTCAGGCCAGAACACTCAAGCAGCTGCAGAAGATGAAAATGAGGGTAGAGCAGCAGCTCAGAAATGTATATGGGGGGCCTGCCCAAGTTAGCATTTCATCTGGAGCTGATTTTGCTGCAGCCCCAAACTTGCCTGAATTCTCTACCCTAATAGGCAGTGGGCCATTCTCTCGCTGTAACAGTACGTTTTACTGCTCTGTGAGAACACCACGTTTAGGGAACTGTGGAAACCAAAGTTGTCAAAATTGAAGGAATTTTCATTTTTTCATTTGACTTTATTTATTTATTTTTTAAAACAAGCTACGGTAGACTTCTCCATGTATGTAACGTTGAATAGTAAAAAGCCTTTATTCTTGCAGGATCGTAGCACAGCAAGAGGCTTTAGGGCTTTTTAGGACAGCATTAACTTCACATGCCTTTAACCATCTACGAAGCAGCTGTTTATGGTACGACAACTGTTTAGGCACAGTGTCTGTGGGGAGGGAGGGAGAGGAGCATCGCCGGGACACACCGCCCACCAGTCTTTGATGCCAGACTAAGGATGTGGCAAAAGATATATGTGAGAAAATTAGCAAAAGGATTCGGGAGATTTTGCTGTGCTGCAACAATAGCTTTCTCTGAAGAGGCAATTTCATGATGGTGTGAACATACAATAGTTAGAAGAGATTTCTGTATTTTGTTAAACATAAATTTAACATTAAGAATAACATAAAAATATGCAATATTTTTAATTGGTATTTCTGCCCCTTTTAAAATGGTCCCATTGTCTGCTTGAACTTTTTAGTAGCAGTCCAACAAAAACTTGTAGCATTTGTGAATATTAAATTATAGTCTACTCTGTATGATTAATAATAATTAATAAATGCTTTCCTTGATGGTTGTATTAAATGAGGTGATTGATCTTGCACCAGAGAGCACCTTTCCTTACAGGATACTTTTAACTATCCTGAGAAAAAAAATGTTTAAAATTGAAATATGCAGCACTTCAAGAAATATTTTATCAGTTCAAAACAGTTCTAAGCATCAGTAAATTTATACTATAAGCCATTAATTCTTAAAAAGCAACACGAAGTCTTTGGATGTTTTTACATCGCTGCATTTCTCACTTTGCTGGTCGTGCAACTCTCAGGTTTTACTGCCCTTGAAAAAGAACTGCACTTAGGCATCGATTGTGTACACACAGAGCGCTGTAATTTCATAGACGAGTACGTAAGGTGCTGCCGTGTTACAGCTGAGCAACGCGTGTGCCATTGGTGCTAATCTCCCGTTCTTTGGGAGGGTTTCTGAAGGTTACTGTGAGAACACAACCAACCTGTAGGCTTCTGCTTTGTTAATGGGAAGGGAAACCTGTGAACACTTGTGTTTCCAAGGAAAGAACTTATATTTTGCTTTTCATATTTTATGATGTTCACAGATCTCTTCTTAACTTTACTGCAGAGCGCCCCGTCACCTGCCCACACAGGGGCATCCCTTCGTGCATCCCTGAGGTGCTGCTGCTTCTGGGATTGTCCCTTGTAGCTGCACGTCTTTGCAGGTCCGTCAGGGAGGGATGTGGAGGTTAACTTCTCCAACTGAAACTTCAAAGGAATTTTAAGAGGGCAGAACATAATTACCTGAGCTGAAAATTTGCCAAGACGCAGGTTGAAGTTCCCACTCTTGAGTGTTTTCTGTTAAAACTACTAGCCTGGATAAGTCCTGGTCCTTTAGAAGTCAGTGGTAGTTGTCCCCTGGATTTTGCCCTGTGAAGCACCTTCAGCCTCATCTAAGTCACATCTGGACTTGCAGCCCTTGAGTGTGCAAAGCTGCTGGTGTCTTCAGGGTGAGGTGTGTATAAATTTGAGGTATGTGCATGTAACTGACCTCCACGTTAGGATGAGAAACAGCTCATTGTATAGCTGGAAAAAGGATGGGGAAGCATGCAGTGAAAAGCAGTGCCAGCTGGAAATCGGGGGTGGCAGCTTTTTGGTCTGGCTGGCAAAAGCACAAAGAAATCCAGTGGCTGGAGTTTGAAGTTTGACACATTCAGCCTTGAAATAACACACATGCGGGAAGCTAAACACCATGTTTGCTAGGAGGTGTGGGGTGGGATTTGCCATGGCTTGTGATTTTTGAGGTGAAGTTGAATGTCCTTTTAGAAGAAGTAGTTTTCACCTGTAGGAGAGTTTCTGTGGTCCTTTGGAGTCAAGGTGAGGTGCAGGTGTGTGTTTCCCTTCAGCTCTGTGCTCAGGGCCACTCTTACCCTTTTTCCTTTGCCTGCTGTGGGCAGAACTGCAAGGAGCAGGTTGGTGTTTTTTTTCCTCTCCCACAATTAACTGTATTTATCCTTTGTTTTATAACTGTTTACATCTGAAGCCTGATGTATTCCACACTTGGCGGTGGGGCTCGGAAACAGAGGGGTACCAACGCTCGCTCCTGAGCCATGCGACTTGTGTTTGAGTGACATGGACATAGTCTTGTGCCTCATCATGTGGAGGTGGGAAGAAGTCTGTCAGACAGATGTGAATGTGTGCTCACCTGTCTCGGGTTGTCTTTCTGCTGCAAGGATCTTACCCGATTTCCTCATATTTAGAGTCTTTGGTATTGGGTAGAGCTTTAGTTTCTGTTTATTGAGTATTGAATTCTGGTCACCTGAGAGCTGAACTATTGTAATTTAACTGAAATTTTGGGTTGAATGTAGAGCATCTGTGTGAAATGCCATAGCCTGTGGGGTAACAAAGATCATGTCGTGTAATCTCATGGTCTGTTCTGTCTAGAAACTGTGAAAACTATCTCCCTTCAATTTTATTGTCCAGATATTTTGATGAATAGATTTCAGTGCAATCTCTTATAGAGAACTGAAATGAAAGTTAAATCTTTGTGCTCTTTGGGTATTAAGTATGTGTGTTATTAACTGGTCTATAAACGTAAGTCTCTTGAAGTACTTGCGGAGAGACCATGACCCCAAAAAGTTTCATCTTGTGTATCATCCATAGATACACACACATGAACATGAGCACGTCGCTTTGGCAGGACCCTTGTCAACAGAGGAGTGAGTGGAAAGCCCAGGAGAGCATCTCGAATGAGAGCAGGAGGCTACAGGAGAAGAAACTGGCAGTATCTGCTGGTACTGTGTTATATTTACAAATGTGAATGATCAGTGGAGACCCTTACCCCATGAAGGCAAACATTGCCTTGCTTTGGGTGCTCCCACCGTGTTTTTAATGTTATCTTTCAAAGGTTAAAAAAATAAAGGTCAGACCTCAAATAGGAGAGTGTTTACTACCAGGGTGGGTCCATCACTAGGTGCTTATCTGTCTTTTGAGTTGCTAACAGGTGCTTTGTCTGTGCTACTGGATGAAATAATGAAGTCTCTGTTTATTCTCATACATATAAAAATACTCATATAAATTAGTTATCCTGAAAGCCAATATTCCTGATGCTTATTTCCATACTATTAGAATTGCAGAAAATCTGAGACTAATATATGTCAATTAATATAAAATGTACAAGCACGTCTTTATTGAAAACTATATTTTTCTAATCTCCTGATTGTTTTTAAAAGCATTTATTTTTATTAACTAACAAACTTGCTTTGTTGGGCAGTTCATTAGCTGTAGAAAGATTTTATTATTTGCATCAAAAGTCTGTAATAAAATTCTAGCGATATCATTTAGAGCTGATTTTTTCATAAAGCTTTGTGCATCAGGTAAATAGTCTGAATGTAAATGTCTACTTTAGGCAGGGTTCATTAACGGGTAGAAAAGATGCAATTTTGGCTAGGAATGAAAAATAAAACAATGAACTATTTCCTGACATAAAAATGATCTAATATTTCAAACTGCCTTGTACCAAACCTTAAAAATGGTTAGATTTTAGATGTAGCTACTATTATTTTTACCCTACATTGGACCAGTGTAAGCCAGAGTATAGTTTACAACGTGCAGTATTATACAAGCGTATAGTGCTGAACAGTAGGTCTTGCTCAGCCATAAAACTAAAACGCTTGCTGATTTTAAGATCTGCACCATGAAATGGCAGCAGATCAGGGCTCTTTCTCTAGTGAATATGTGTATAAACAGGGACTCAGTTGAGTCACTATGTAGATTGACTTGTAAGTTTTCATGGTAGAGATCCACTTCTTATGGGCACCAAGATGAGACCATTGATCCATTTCTCCCCAGTACTCGAATAATCATTATTAATAGTAATTATATCTTGCATTTACAGGCAGCTGTATATTCATCAGTTTTGTAAATTGTGCAGCAAGCAAAAGAAAAATCCTTTCCTTCCTACTTTCCAAGTAGTTCCTTTGACTCAGGGGGCATCTGATGTCTGTGATATATATGCAATAGATTTTTGTGCCAGTGCTTTTTACAAGGAGCTGATCAGCCTTTATTTTAAACTCGGAAAAATCTTTGATTCTGTATGAAATGCCTCCGTACCATCTAATATCATGGCAAATGCAGCCAAAGGGTAAAGATGACATTTATATGAGATTTCCAGCACATGACTGCCAGAGTGAAATAGCGGGGGTAAGTATAAACTGACTAAAGGGCTTTTCTTCCATTTTCTGCTGCACAGGAGTAGTTGGATATCCCAGAAGGTAGAATAATTTGTTCTGTTTTCTTAGTTTTCTTCTTTATGCAATTAAAGCTTAATCTCCTGTGTCGTATGTGGCAGACGGTTATCCTTGAAACTGGGAAGTAGAATGATCCTCCTTTTGCAGATGAGGAGTCTGAAGGGCACCAAGTGCCTGCACCGCGTGAATCCGAGGGCCGGGAGAGACGAGGGAGGCAGCTGGGAGTTCTGGCCCTTAAGCCTCAGCTCACCTCTGGTGCTTCTTTCTCTGTGAATTACGTGGTGCTCTATAAAACATGAAATGCCCCGGTAGAGGACTGAAAACCTTGCTGATACTCGCACTCACACCCCATTGAGACCAAGAACTTCAAAAGCTTCTTGCAGAATTTGCGTTGTGCTGCAACCTGAGCATATGTTCAGCTTCCTTGTCTGAAAGGAACATTTGCCAGAACTTCAGAAACTTTGATTACTTATTCCCTGAGGTGAAGAGGTGTCACCAGTAGAGAGAGGTGGACCAGGTTTAGGATCTGTCCTTCATCCCGCAGTTTATGCCTCCCCATACCCCCAGGTGGATTTAAATCCCCATTCTTAGCACATCACTGCTTCAGGTGAGCTTGGCCTGCTGGCTAAAATATATAACCTGGGAAAACAAGGAGGAAAATAACCTTTGCAGTCTCCACTGTACAAATCCAGCAACTTTTATCACTGTGTTAACCCTTCTGTTGGGGTGGCCGTGCATGGACCAACATGGCTCCCAAAGAGAGAATCTGTTTTCTGGGTGAAATAATAAGCTTCCCTTCTCACCTCCTCTAGTCATTACTTCACAGAGAAAAACAGATCCTTGGGAACCCATCCAGTCTGTTGGGTAAAGGGTATGTTTCCTAATTTTGTTGCAACTCAGAAGTGAAGCTTGTGAAATAATAATATATATACTGAAGGCTCTGTGGGAGACTGCAGTGAAGCAGTAGTTACTTCTCATAAAGTTTTTTAATAGGATGGGAGCTCCAGGATTCAAGGGAGAGAACATTAATGTCCTTTTCAGAACGTTGTGGAAAATAAATACTGTGCAGCACCAATCTCTTGGCAGTTTCAAAGAATGTCTAAAGAGGATCATTATGAGACCATTTATGATGGAAACAGGACTCCATTGCAAGTCTTTGGAGTCTCAGCTGGGATGTTGTTCCTACTACTTGAGATTAGGAGAGGAAAGCAATTTCAATAGAAATCTGTGGAGACCGTGTGGCAATTACATTACTGACAATATCAGTATGATTTTAGTGCGAGTCCCTGGAGACCCTGACTTCTCAGTGAAGTGAAATGCATCATGCCCATACAAATTATATTATTGTTTGAAATAAACCAGAATAAGTTAAAGCTAAACAAGGAGTGGAATAATAGGAGCATTCAAACCGATAAGCTTTGTGTCAGCTTAGGCAAGAAGTGCTGCCCACAGCCTTGCCGTGGCCCCGGGCTGCCGTCCTTCACCCCCGCGTGCCTGCGGCGATAGGCGAGTGATGCTTTCTCTGGAAATCCCAAATGGAAAGACTGGTTTATTTAGGTGTCTGGAGAGTTGATGGCCAGTTTAGAGAGGGAACTGTACAACTGGGTGGTTTTACTGAGCTCCTGCTCTGCCAGTGGTGATTTGTGGGGGCTGGAAATGGCAGAAGGTGAAGCTGTTAGTGGCAGCGGTCTGTCAAAAAAAGACGAAGGAAGGAGCTGGGGTTAGAAATGTAGCGATGAATGAGTACAGCTTTTGGCCTCGTGGCAGTGGTGAAATGATGACTGGTTAAAACCATCTGGCTTGGGCAGCGGTTGAAGTCGTCTGAGCTCGGAGAAGCAGTTCCCAGGCTTTGCTTTGCTCCAAGTACACCAAGGCTGCCCTAGCTCTTGCTCACGTCTTGCAAAGCGTGTTTGCTGCCTGGGAGCCCGCTGCAGTATGCTGCCGGTTCCTGAAGCAGTGGGGTTCCAGCACGAAGATGGTACCTGTGTGTCCATTGCTGCTGGCTAGGAGCTGAGCAAGCCCCCACTTTTCCTGCCCGTCAGTCACCCAGGGCCTGTTTTTCCTCTTCCCTTTAACTGCGCTATGTCGGCTGTGAAGGGAGAGCTGCAGCATCTCCAGGGCTGGAGGAAGGTGGTCTGAAGAAGGCAGGGTAAAGTGCAGCGTTTGCATTTTATTGATTCTTACCTATTGATTCCAGTGGGATGAAGTGTCTGCGAAAGAGAAGTGAGACTGGCAGGCAGACAGGAGCTGGGGCATCAGAGGCAGCCTGGCCTCGGCTGACAAGAGCAAAATCATAAAAACAGACACCCCAGTTATTTCCTAGGTCAAGTCTAAGAAGAACCAAAGGAAAGGAGCGCTGTTCCTGGAGTGGAATGAGATTTGCCAGATGAAGTTTAGTTTGAATTTGATCACCTCTGCAGATATAGTGGGGCAAGGCAAATATGTGAGCGTTTTGTGACAGATTGCCTTGTGCCAGCTACATTTATGGTGCCATTTTGTGTAAGCTGGAGGGTGACAAAATGTAAATCTACATCTCCTTGCATAGGAGGTGATTTTCATTTGGTGACTCAGAGGTGAGAATGAAGAGATATGCCATAGCCTGACACATCAGGTAGGAGGAGGATGTCTGAAGGGGTACTGAATATCCAAAATATATATTGATTGTGCAGAGTCCATGCTCTACTCAGTATGCTTTATATGAATTATTTTATTGCAAAGGCTAAGCACATACTGAAGAAAATATGCTCAGTAAGAGTATTGATCTTATTAAGGGTTTCTCTGCAGATATATGTATATATAATCTCAAACAAAGCTGCTCTTCTGATTGTGGCCAGTTTATTACTGACTCATTAAAAAAAAAGTCTGCGTGATTTGGCGATGAAGGGAGCACTGAATTCTCTCTTGTGCCCTCTGAATCCTGGGTGCTGCCAGAGTCAGAAATACCCTGAGGTGGCTGACAGTCCTGAGGGGTTTGCTCGAATCCCGGCGGATATACCCGAGCAGCATCTGCGGCGGCCGCCAGACCCATGGCTGGAACGATGGCACCTTCCCCTCCGGCAGAGGCTGGGGACACAGCTCTGCCCAAGCCTTCAGGAACAACAGGGCTGAGCTGGCACGTCTCTGATGGGGAGCCCCGGTCTGGTGTTAGCAGCCTTGTCTTTGCTTGAAGAAAACCACTTGGAAGTATCCATATTGGGAGGCCTGTTGTGCCCAGTGCCTGCGCTGCACCTACCAAACAGAAACCTTGACAAATGACCTTCTCGCTTCATTTTCTGCCTCATAATTAATTGTTGAGCTCTCAAATAAAATTGGTCGAGCACCAGGACAGTGACCCTCTGTACAACCCTACAGAAAACATGGCCCCAGCCCATGGGGATCCCCAGCAATAGCTGTCAGCGGTGCTCCCACCCTCAGTTTGTACCAGGCTCTGACTCTGTCCATCGCTTCTTCCCTGGGGAGTAAGAGCCCAGCAGTGCCCCTGGTGCCTTTGTTTGCCCTTTTGCTCCTCATCTTCCAGCACAGATTTCCCCACAGCTCTTTTTCGGAGTGCCAAATGCATCCCTTTATGGACGTTTTGCAGAAGCAGCGACAGAGCTGTCCCTGCTCCCCACTTCTCCTCTTTAAATCCACCTCTCCTGTCTCTTAAACGACCCTCAGTTTCCGACATGGTGGGATTGTGGACATGGAAGTGGATCTGATTGTAAACAAAAGGATAACTGACTTCATGGCATGAAAAAGAAATGCAAAAGATTATAAAAGGATAGAAGAGGGAGAAGATGGACTTTTTTCTTCCAGTTGAAGTAATATTAATCAAAGGGCTATGAGTAACAGAGAAAATTAAGTAATATGAATAGTATATTTCCTCCATCCTGCAGAGTCTTCTATGCTTAAATATAAGTATATATTAATTTTTTTTTTTTGAGATGCTAACAGAAACTTGGTGTGGGGTAGCATACTCGAACACTGGTTTTTAATTCCCCTTTTATTCCTGCTTCTGGATTTCCCTTGCTTACTGGTTTATAGGTTTACTGGAAGAGAAAGTAACGTAAAATTTGCAAACCATGGCCTGCCTTCTGTTCATATCATAGAAGCAAAAAACAGAATGAAAAATTGAAACAATTGTATCCTGCTACTTCCCTCACTTCTCGCCACGAGTGGGTGTTAGAGGAGACAATGACGGGACTTCTTGGTGGTGGAGCGGCGGAGTGCCTGGCCAGGAGAGGCCTGCGCTGGTCGCAGGGCCGCTGATCTGGTCTGTGTGGATGTCTCCTGGCAGGACACCGTGCGTCTGGTGGCAGCGGTGGGCATGGTCAGACTGCCACGACCCCCAGCTTTGCTGCTGTGTGCTCCGGGGTCGTGAACAGGCAGGGCAGGCCCGGGGGTCTGCCCCCCTGCTTCGGTCACCCCGGGGCAGCTCTGCCTCTGCCCAGCTCTGTGACCTCTCGCTGTCCTGCTCAGGGGACACCCATGGGTGTCCTCTCGCACCCGCTCTCTGCAGCCTGGGTGTACCAGTTAGCGTCCAACCTGGCCGTCCTCTCGTCCTGGGTGCTGGTGTCACTAGGTGGTGGCGTCACCTCTTTCCAGCTGACACTGAGAAACGGGATGAGTTGTGTCTTGCAGGCTGTTCTGGAAGAAGCGTGCTTAGCGCGCTCCTTGGCTTTAGCCGGCAATATGTTACCCACAGTCGCTAATCTGCTGGATTTTGAGCTATAAACCTAAGAGGTCCTGCTCTAAGGCCCTATGTGACCCAGCATCCAAGGGTGAGATCCTGCCTACACAGGTCAGAGTTAAGGATGTGTGATTTGAAAACACTGTTGCCTCTAATTTTTGCTTTCCTGTTATCCTACATTCATTTTGAGTGATCTTAAATCGTCGTGGCTTTTTGCTTAACCTGTTGAAAGGAAACAATAGGCCTATCGTTAGGTTTAAATGCAAGATACAATTAAAAGCTCAGATCTCTGATGTGGCACTTTAAAAATCCCTCTGTAGAGGGAAGGAGGTGTCTTTTCCATTGAGAACTCTGCATTATTTAGTAGATTTGCCTTGCAGGACAGATCGTTTTAAGGCTTTATGATTATATAGAGGATGAAACATTTCTGTGGCTTGAATTAAAGCAAAATAATCACCAGCTCCGTGAAACTTTGTGGTTTCCTGGACAGGCCTTTTTCTTCCCTTACCTTCTTGTCTCTGAGCAGATTCTTTTTCCTAAACCCTCTTTATTTGACACATTTTTTTTTTCTTCAGTCTGGTTCTCTAGTGAAGCATCTTGGCCACCTCACATAAAACGAGAGCTTCAGTCAGCTGTTCCACCGCCTCTTCTCGCGAGCACCCAGGAGTCTGTGCCCCAAAACCCTGGCTCCCAGAGACCAGAGAACCTCCTCCTTCTAGTCAAATAAGAAAACTGGTTCACTTCACCCTGCACTATTCATGCTCTTCTGCTGCTCCTTAATGTCTCTCCTTTACAGCAAACTCTGTAAATGTAGAACTTCTTGGCATTTATTTTTCTTTGGCTGGTTTTGTTGCTGCCCTCAGTTTCTCCAGCTGAGCAGCACTTTTCTAATGCTTCTTCAGTTTTCTTGGAAGGATGCTGTACTACTCTGTGCTCGTATTGGTCCCTGGGGTGAAGAGCTACAGCTCAAACTGACATTCAAAAAATAAGTTATTCCGGGAGGCGGGGGGGCAAAGTGTTGTGCATTTTACATCTCCTTTAATACACAGCATATATTGGTGTATGCTGGGCGGCTTGGTTTGAGAGAATATTCATACTGAATAAAAAGGTTTCATTTCTGCAGTGAATTGAGACTTTCCAAAAGCGTTGGTTCTTTATAAAGTGCTTCTCCCCACAGTTTTTTTCAGTGAAAGCTTGAATCCTGGCTGCCAACTGCTGTTTCTGGTGGTGGGATGGTGCCTGAGCCAGGGCGGGCTTGGTGGCAGCCTTACATCTGCGCACCGTAAATGATGTATGAAATGCAAAATCCTCACTTGCCCCGTGCGTGGGGAGGAGGGAGACGCTGCTTTGCTGCCGCTGGTTCTCTGTTCTCTTAGCTAAACTCCTCAGCGGAGAATCATTAAAAAATAAATACAATGATAAAGAAAACGAAATGACAGCTGGAAGACATTGCAAAACTGCAGAACAAACGAAGGAGAGAGCCAGTTAAGGCCACCTACCACTGCCTGTGGCTGGCTGCACGAAATGACTGCCAGACACGCTCCCTTCTTCTCTGACTTGATTCTTTTTGTTTTCCTGAGGTACTGTGCTTTGTATCAGCCACAGCACCTGGTTAAATCCGTCTATTTTTTTTTTTTTTTTTAATTAAGAAATAATGTCAGTGGGATGAAAATAAAACTGACAGGATGAAGATCTCCTACTGTATCATAAAAACAATGTGAATGTGAAACGGAGATGTTTATATTTGAAAGCAAGAAATCGTCTTCTACTCGCAAGATCCTATTACTGGGAGCTTATTGTTGTTACACTAATGAATGAAAAATATATATGATGAAGTGAACAATGGGAGATCTGACCAGACAACCAGAAACTAAGCTCTTCACACACGCGATGGTGCAAGTGAGGCTAGTGGTTGACTGCTATTTTTGGACAGCCTGTCCCGGCTGGCTCAGAGAGGATTTTGTTTGGAGTTAACTGGCCTGAAGAATTGCCAGAGAACCCTGGTAAGGGATGGGGGTGTCAGGTCCTTAATGCTCTTAACTCCCATTGACCGCGGTGGAGCTGACGATGGATAAGAAGGCAGCATAGATGTCTCTAAGGCCTCTGGAGCTGAACCCAGAATTGTCTGTCAGGCATGCAGGCTTCCTTGGTGGTGTCTGCCGAGGGCCGGTTGCTTGACTCTGGGAACCAAAACTTGTCAGCCTCGTGAGAAGCAGCATGTCTGCACACTCAGCTGCTTAGTGCAATAGGAGATGCAGAGGAAAATAATTTTTTCCTTAGTTGTGCCTTTCAGGCTATTTACTGATAGCTGCAGGGAAGGGTCTCGATCTACTCACAATGTGCAGTCTTTTACTCTCTCCTCAACATCTCAAATCTTTGCCTTGGACAAATTGACCTGGCTTTTTCCCTTAGAGGGCACCTGAAAAGAACATCTCCCCTGCTGGTGAGATATCCACCTGAGTGGTCAGGTTTGGCCATGGTGAGATGTCTGAGGGTCTGGGTTGTCTTCTCGTGGGGATGCCCACCAGGATGCCCACCCTCAGGAGCGTGGCTGTGGGCTGCAGGCTGGTCTCGGGGGTAGATTGTCATCGAGTGGGACAGCTTTCACACCCTTCTCACCCTCACTGAGCTGAATCGGCGCCCAAAACTTCCCCAGAGCTGGGCAGCCAGCCAGCAGGGCGGAAAGACGGGCAGCGACTAGAGCAGCTGGATAGGGAACTGTGTGTTCTTGCTCCCAGGAATATGTATTTCTAATTTAAATCACTCCTGGATACAATGAAGAATAAAGCATTTTGATCAGAGTTAGCGATGACCTATTTAACATTTAAACTGTTTGGCACTTATTTCAGCTCGTTTATGAGTCCTTAATGAGTTTAATGAGTTCTCTTGGATGTCAGCATTTACTACTAGTGTAACTTTATGGCCCCGGATTTGGGAGATGTGAGTGGATGGATGGTTTTGTGACCTTGGGCAATGCCCTGAATGTAGTGGTGCCTCAGTTTCCCGTAAATAGGAGGATGGGAGATACCTTTCATGGCTGCTTGCACTGCAATCTATTTGGGACAATTACTTTGTTACATTTTGTTTGTGCAATACCCTCTATAACGGGCAGCTGGCTTTCTGTAGGGCCTCTAAATGATGCTATTTTAAAAGTGAAAGATGATCGTTAAGAAATGCAGCATAGCATGACAGGGACACACATATATATGTATGGTCTTGTCTTAAAGAAGGCAGAAAAATAGCGGTGTCTATTAGTCAAAGTGATGCAGTCCCAGGACACCACAGCAATTATTTCATTTGTATTACTCTCTGCCTGTGTGAGAACCCATACTGGCTTTCCAGATTTTCAAACAGATAAGCAACTTTTTAATTGATGCTTAGCCTGAATATATCTAATGTCAGCCAACTGTTGTTAATAGGAGCTATTATAACATAAAAGTGCTGATATTTTAAATGTAGTTGGTCAATCCCAGCAGGACTATACATTCAGGCCTCTTCTACAAGGTTGTATTAGTCATTTGACACTGGTGCTGAATTTATGTTGTCAGATCCATGCCAGCTATTGAAACTTGACAACTAATTCTGGATAAGACTGATTGGAATTGATAAACCCTCTTTTATTTTGGGGCGAAAAATTGGAAGTGGCTGCTAGTCCAAATAGAATCTCTTATCTAGTATGGCACGATGGCATTTAATGAAAAACATTCAAACAAATCTGCTCTTGGATTGCCCTGAAGATAGAGAGTTGCAGAGTTGGATGCAATTCAAATCAGTAGTTCTTTATTTTGCATAACTTTGGGGCATGCCAAGATGTTTCATCAGTACCTGATGTCATTAACTCTGGCGGCCACTGCCTAAATGTTTTGCTCCTCACGTGTATGAAACATATTATTAGAGGAATGCTTGGAACATAAGAAAATAAGTTTGTTGGGGTGGGTTGGTTGGTTGGTTTTTGGTTTTTTGCTTTTTGTTTTTGTTTTTAAATATTCTTTGCATGTGCTACTAATGACACCGTAAGTTATTAGGACTGAGACACATTTTGAATTAAAATATAATTTTGCCTTGTATGAAAAGCGTTACCTTGGACTTGCGGTATTACAGACTTGGACACTGAAAATTTTTTTATTTTTAGACACTGGCTCTGGCTCAGCTGCTTATTTTTTCATGCAATACCTCTAAACAAGCGATAAAGCTGCACAGAAGGTGGTGTCCACTGTCAGGCCACCTCCTCCTGCTGCAGCTCCGTTTGTCGCCCTGGAGCTGCGTTACCATCGGGTTATGGCCACGCTAGGAAGCGATGGTGAAAATTAGTCTGAGCCTAACGCTGTGACAAGGTGTTTTAGTGGCACTAGCTCGTGCCACCGTGTCTGTCCCTGCTGTGAGGACGGTTCCCGGAGAGCAGGGGAGGACCAGAGATCAGAAGCCAACTCAAGCTCTGTTGGTGGTTTTAAAAATAGGAGGGATCTCAGCAAGGCTTGACAGTGCCACCTTCAGCCCCTTTGTGATGGTATAGCCCTGTGTTAAGTGTGATGCTATGGGGCTGTGTTGTGTTTTCCAAGCAGGGCTCCCATTTCGAGGACTGTCTGCCCAACTTTGCAGGGGGAATGGGCTTTTACAGGTTGGCTTCTTTTGGTTTGGCTTTTCAATGTAATTTCCATCATTCTTCGGTACTGCAGCATATGCTAGTACATTCGAGGCATTATTTCCTCTTGTAAATACAGGTAGATGAGCGATTCCCTTGGATGTTATCGTGTGGTGACCGCTCAGTGGACCAACTTCCCAGTAGTTGTGACCCTGCTCTCCTGGCTGTGCCGACGTTGTTCCGGTAGCAGCAAACTTAAACTATGTGATTTTAATTTGCACATAGGAACTAAGCTATGGAGAGAAACTAAGCTTTTATCAGGTAAAAAAGCACAGACTCAACCTCATGCCTCGTGCTTCTAAGCAGGCTGTCTCTGAAGGCATTTCAGCAGGGATAGAGAGGATCACATTAAGGTTCAAATGTGGGGGCAGCTGGTAGGAAATCAGAGGAATAGGGACACAGGTGGGATTTAGGCAGGCCGAGTTTAAGCTTAGGAGGGTAACTCATCTTCTGGGATGGCCTTCGGATAGGGGAATCACCTGAGACTGAGGAGCACGTCCCATATTTCAGCCTGCCTCGTCCTTCCCTCTTCGAGACCTCCCTCACTCCTAGCGACAGTTTGGCCACTGTCCCATTTCCCCAGACCTTGGCAGGGAAGGTGCCTCTCTCAGAAACTGCCGACGAGCTGTCGGTGTGTCCCTCCAGCCTGACCCCCTCCTCTCTTTTGCCTACCAAGAGTGCAAGGGAGAAAAGTTTGACAAATTGCTGTCCACCTAAAGGTTCCCGAGTTCTTTTACTCACTTCTATTTTTAGACTGATTCCCTTTGCTTTTTTTTTTTTCATTGTGCTACATTTTGCCAGATTTCTGCCCAGAGGAAATTTTTATAGCTCAATTTTAAAGCCCTTGCAATTGAGGATTTATCCTGGGAATGACACAGTCCAACTGGAGTAGCACAAATGGCACAGCACTGAAATAAAAGGTTATCAAGACTGTAATTTATTTGTTTAGGCTACTCAGAGTACAAAAATGCCTCTTATTTCTTCAGCTCCCGGAGTGGGATGCAGCACAGTGGATGCTTTCAGACTGTCTTGCTTTTTCTGTCAGTCATTTTCTCTACGGCAGCATTTTTCAGGAAGCACGATTAAAAAGCTGTTTCCTGATACACCTTCCGCCGCCTCTGTCCCTTCCCTTCCCCCTCAAAATCCCAGCTTGGGCACAGGTTGTTTCCTTCTTTCTCATCCAGGTGACTCGGGGATGACAAAGGGTAATGAACTCTCCTCATGTCTTGTTATGTGGCAAAAGACTGAAACAGCCAAGTGGCAGGCTTAATCTCCAGCAGTTAGGTTGAAAAAGAGAGGCAGCACGTGAAACCCATTTAAAATATGTTTCCATGTTCTAATATACATTTTGAATTTATAGAGAATTGACTCGTGCCATTTGTTCAAAGCCAGAAAATGCATGTGGTCTGCAGTTGAACTTATCACAGTATAATAATGTGCCAGGCAGCTCTCAGGAGTGATGGATACTGTTTTTCACGAGTCCTTCCTGCTGAGCCGACTCAAGGCCAGCCACAATAAAGCCGGTGATGGTCATTAGCAGTGCCCCCTGCAAAGCTATTCAGCTAGGAGCTGGCAGGTTGAGGTAGGCAGCGTTTTTGTGACCCTTCCTTGCTGGAAACTCTTTGGACCTAATCACAGAAGAAGATGGCATGGCCCTGGGGGTAAAGCGGGGCACGGAGTGATTAGTGTTTAATTGGAAGCCAACTGGAGGGCTGTAGGGAGTGACAAAGAGCGGCGATAGTTCCTCGCTAAGCATAAGGAAGTTGTGGTGTGCTCCAGGTAAAGTCAAGAGAAGGGAGGTAACCCAGCTCCCCAGGGCACCTGGGACACGCTGGTGCCACATCAAGGACCTCCAAGGAATACTTCATTCCCCCGTGGTGCAGGCAGTGCTGCCTACTCAGGGATAGGGAGAGGAACCGGGGGAGCGGGCCTGAGGTGGGGTGTGGGAGAGAGTGAGTTTCTAGGGGGACACGCTTTAGCAGGAAGGTTTTATTTCCCCTTGGCTATATCTGCAGCAAATGAAAGGTTGGTGGCACCATCTGTGCCACGAGCTGGAAGCTCCAACACGATAAGCGCAGGCCTGGCCCGGTGCAGAGGTCGGCAGGGAGCACGGGGTGCCAGGACCTACTGAGAAGTCACCTCCCGAATGCTGGTGGGCTTGTGATGGAGAGCCTTCCCTGCTGATGGCTGGGAGACCGCTCGGGGAGTGAGGGTGGGAAGGGACTTAGGACAAGGAATCCAGGGTTTGCTTTGGACAAGGAGTGTGGTGATTAATGTGCCAGTTTTTGACAAATGGGTGTTTGGAAGAACTGGGAACAAGTGTGTCAGGGGCCCTTCACCCCTGTCAGTGCAGGGTGTCGATGGCTGGGAGACCCTTCAGAGGAAGGTCATCTTCTGCTTACAGCTCCCAACCCATGCTACAGGTGGCTCAAGGCAGAAGATCTAGATCCCCAGTGTTTCTGGTTTTACCTAAAAAATCATGAAGCTATTTTAGATGGCATGTGGCTCTCTGGATGTCTATTTTGGTCTTGTTGAATCAGGCTGGAAGAGTTGAGGGGCCTCTCATGGACCAGGCAGCTCTGGCTGAACCCTGTGGCCCAGGCTCCTGTGCTAGAGCATCATAGCCAGATGCATGATGGACATACCTTTCTCCTATAAGCATCTGTGAAAATTCTTTCCTGCTTTCTGCCACTCCTGGAATAGGCCTGTTTTTGTGTCCTGTGTAATATTTTTAAAACCTTTCCACATAGCTTCCTGGCATTTTTCTTTCCTCTGATGGGAATTTATAACCAAGAACCTAGTCCAGTGCATCAAATATAAAAATAGATAAAATTTCTTTTCAGTTTGTCTGCTGCTCTGTACAGGCGAATGAATAGTCCAGATCAGAACCTATCACCGAAAAATGCTTCATCCCACAGGTAGCCCCTCCTCACCCCCCTGCCCGCTGCATGACTCCTGAGGAAGGAGGCTATCAAGAGTCCATTTCAGCATGGTCGTAGGTGGCAACCACCATGCTTGCACAGACTGCCTGTTTGCTCTGTGTCAGGTGAAGCGATGCTCCTCGCAGGCTGCTGCACGAGTGTCAGGCTTTTCCTGACACGTACCACCACCATCCGGGTGGGTTCTAACCATGTAGGATGAGTGCATGGAAGAGCTGGAATGTCGGAGGGAGATCTGCTCTGGGAGTCCCAGCAGGAATTTCCTTCTCTCTCTGCAGCTCACAAGTATGAGTTCACACCACTGTGCTTATATAGGCAGCTGTGTAACATATTTGGGAAGTACCACATTTATGAGCTGGGAGTTTGGCCCTTATGGTCACTGTTTGTATTCCCTTAGCAAGAGGCAGAACCCGAGTACAGACGCTTAGAGACACAGCAAATAAACAATAAAAGGACTCCTCAGCTACCCTGCATTTTTAAGACGTAATAGTGGCTGAAGCCTGTGAGAATATGATAAGTATCAAACACTTATTTTTCCAACAGAATGACAAATGCATCTGGTTAAAAAAGGGTAATTGGGTAATGTGGAGTACAATAATATCTCGGCAGTCTCCCATTTCTTTTTTTAAAGAAAAGTACAAATCATAATGCATGCAAGCTAACATGCAGCTGGAAAATGACTCTCTCAAACCATATGCTGGCTCCTAACTGGCGTCTGGTAGCAGTATTTCGGCAACTAGAAACCAAATGTAAAATCTTGATTTGGTTGTTTTGATAAGCACATCAATCATTTTATATTGCTACAAATTTTAAAGTGTGAGATTTTTCACTACTTTTAGAATGCCATGCAGATTACAGAACTGTAGCCCATGTGTACTAATCATAGATTCATAAAATACCAGGTTGGAAAGCACCTCAAGGATCATCTGGTCCTACCTATCTTGGGAAAAGCGTGGTCTAGGCAAGATAATATAGTAATTTGAAAATAAGTACTAAGGCTAAGAATGCTGTCAGTGTTTCTGCCACTTGAATAGCTGGTTCGTCTCTATCCCGGTGCTGGGAGATGTTTGCTGGCTGGGCAAGGGGGTTTCTAAGTTCTCAAATATGTGTGTCACATATTCCAGAAGGATGATTGAAATGTTGCAGCAGCAGGAGGCTGGGATTCCCACATACAGTAAAGCAATGCTGTCTGCTGCCATGGAGGAGGACTATAAATGTGATATCCTCTATCTGCTGCTAAGGATTCCTATGCTGGCCCTTCTGATCTGCAAACTACACATGCATTTCTGTCTCTTACCTTGAAGCTTGCATTTTTATGTGGATATCACACAACAAAGATTCTGATTTTTGCTGCTATGGATTCAGATGCAAATAGGCTTTTCTTTTGTACTTTTTTTTTTTTTTAATTTTTTTGGTCTATGGGATAAGGACAGGGAGCTGGGCTTGCCCTAGTTTTCAATATCATTTTTTGGATAGAGATATGGGCACAGGGGCTACACAGGTGGCCTGCACATGCTCCAAAACCATTTGCTTGGGACTTCCTGACATCCGCGTTGGTGGCTGCAGAGATTTGTACATCCGAGGCATCTGGCCAAATTCCTCCTCCTTCACCTGGAAATAAACTTTCAGGTGGAAAAAGAGGTCTTGCCTGGAGAAGCTGGGACATATGGCAACCCTAGATGAAGGTTAAATTGTACAATTTGAAAAAAATGCTAATGCTTGCAGAAGTGCTACTTAAATCTCCACTGCATTAAAATCTGTCCATGTGCTTTTTGGAGGTGGGGGGACAGGGAGGTGTGTGCATAAAAACCGATGTTTCACACCCATTCTGAACTTCATGTTTGCTATGGCATTTCCCACAGCCTATAAACAAACAGTTCTCCAAAAAAAGGATACGCCTACTCGTCTGTTTGGTCAATGTTCCTGTGTGGGTTGGGGGTATTACACAGCATTTTTGTGCTCACACTGGAAAAATATTAACGTTGAGATGGTAGAGAGGTACTGGTGGTTACAGGTTAATAGTGTGAACCGGGCAATCCGAAGGACTCTGCTGTCCCAGCTTGCTTTCCCTGCCCCTCTGTTCCCGTGTATACTACACCAGTAACAAATACAGAAAACTCGGGCTTGCTGCAGGTTTCTGGAGGCTCCGTGTGGGCAAAAGTAACACTGAGATGCTTCTGCAGAGAATACTGTACGGAAGGCAGGGGCTGTATGGTATTTGACGGTCTGGCAATGTCGAAGACAATCAGAGCTCATAGAGTTCTGATGTATAAATATCAGGGACAAAAATATTCTATATGATTTCTCTGCAGTCACCCTCTACCAATGCATATAGACCAAAAAAAAGGGTTTCTCCTTTCTATAAAATGCTTTTGGATACTGAAAAAATGAAGGCTGTGCTATTGCCTGAGCAATATTGTGTGTCAGGATCCATCACTGTCTTGCGTTGCAAGTGGGAGATTTTTCCTTTTTCTGTGCAATGGCTGAAGTCTTCACTACACCTCTGCATTTGCTTTCTATCACCTGAATTCAGCCCATTTTTGCTGACACGGTGGTTTTAAAATATTTTCCTAAGTTATTTTAAATGCAAAAGAGCTTATTGATTTTTAAAGTATTATATTGTCATTTTTCTGTTTTATTAAAAGACAAAACCAGCACCAGCTTAACATATTTCACAGCTTGCATCCTGGGCTTGAAAGCTCTGCAAATACAAATAGATCACAAAGGAGAAAAAAAACGCATTGAAATGTAAAGGATTGGTATTACTAGATGAGTTGAAAATTAGCATGGTAACTATTTTACTGCTAAAACTACCTTGCCCAGTAGATTTCTTACTCTCCAATTGAAGATGAAATAAAGTTTTGTCATCTTGTTTGTGTTGCTGATTTGTTGGATATTTATCGATTTACTGATCATAATGCATAATTTTTTTCCCATCTACAGTAAGAATATTCTGTATCTGTCATGCTTTCTATGAGTAACTGATTTTCTATGATCTGTAAAACTGGTTTGTACCAATAGTCACTAGTCATCAGCATTTCCAAGGACTTTCTTGAAAGACACTAATTCATTCTGCTAGGAATCAATGAATTACAACTGAGCACTAATATTGTACCATTGGATTTTCTGTAAAACATGCTGGAATAGATTTAGATGCAGGTAAGTTTCTATTGAATACATAAACATCTTTTATGTCTATTGTATGACTTAACTGTACTTCCTGGAAAAATCAAAATACCAGATCTTATGGGAAAAAAAAATGAGGCATTCATTGTCCTGTTCAGCCCTTGTGCTGTTGAGAGCAACAGCATCACTGGGTCATTCCCACTCTCTGTTAGGAGCTCGAATGGTTCTTGGTGTTCCTCCTCTGTTCAAGAGGGCCTAGGATCAAAGTGTGGCATCAGGCAACATAATGTGTGCAGACAACAGAGCTCCGACACAGCAGGGCTATGGGTTGGGACTGCAGCTTCACTACTTAGTTTACCCATCCCTTTGTATGCAAAGAGAGGCAGCAACAAATGTCCTCCTTAGTTGTTTCTGATTTTCTTGTGATTTGGGTAGTTCCTGTGCTTGGCCAGAGACCAAGCTCTTCAGATGATCTGCTTTTTGCTGGAGCCCTGACCTGAGGAGCTGTTGGTAGGAAATGCAGAGAGAAGAGCATCCTCCTTACTTTCGTGTACTTAGTATGCTGGGGAAGAGAGGTAGTTGCAGCTATTTATTGCCTGAGAAATCTCATTACGCAGGAAATATCCCCGAGGTTGAGTTCTGCTGTCTTTAAGCCTCTTTATGCTACAAGAGCAACAGAAAAGGCCTTGGGGCACCAGAGAAAATTTGATCCACCCTGTTCAGAAGGGTTGCTGTACAGCATCTTAGTAGCCATAGTTAAGACTTTGCCAGAGCCTACTGATGCTCTTTCATCAATGACGCTGTTGAGAGCTCATTTAAGTATTGCACCGCTCTGTTTCAGTTTATCTTCAAACAATGCTAAATCTGTGGAAAAGATGCTGACACTTGCTGTGGCGTAATTTGTAACTGAAATTTTGATGATTTTTACGACCCGACAAGACTATGGTTTTTAATTTAGCTGAGGAAGACACCTATGGCTATGAGTACGGGGTGTTCATCCTAAATGACTTTTCTCTAATAGGTTTTGTAATCGTGAGTGCAGAAATACAGCTTTCTTGTAGATGCTTACAAGGTGCAGTAAACCAGCAAACTGAAATTAATGCCAGGTTCCAGCCTCTGCATTCATGTGACTTCAGTTCTACATGTCTCTTTAAAACTTTCCTAATAACAGCTGAATTTTTTTCTGAACAAGTGAGTGAGGAGCCTTATTAGCAAATGCCTTCTTGTAACAGTCTTCTGTCAGAATTTTTCATTTTGTACAATGGTCATTTCAGGAAAGTAATAAACTGAATCGTTGATTTATTATTTGAAGTGTTTCAGATCTGACTGGAACATTTGCTTTTTTGTATATTCTTTCAAAAGATAACATACTGATTAATTAATAGTGAGACATTTGAAGAGCTCGAAACTCCCTTTTTGCATCCCTTAGAATCATGGAATAGTTTGGGTTGGAAGGGACCTTCAAGGGTCATCTAGTCCAACCCCCTTGCAATGAACAGGGACATAACGAGCTTCAGTTCCAGGACCGAATCCTGGCAGGCACCGAGCTCAGCACCCTGCAGCAGGAGGTCGCGCTGTGTCTTCACAAGGTGTTAGCTGACTACATGAAGATTTGGTCTAAAGGTGTTTCATTTTATTTTCTGGATTTTTATCTTTTTTTTTGATGTTATAAAAAACCTTCGTGCTATGTTTCGTTGAAGGACTTTGAGGAGGAGCGTGGCACACGAGGAGGGAGGGTGTGCTGCTCATGGAGGAGGGGAAGAAGATGCAACAGAGGGGCACGAAGGGACATTGCCGGAGAATGCAGGTGAGGTCCCAGCAGCCAGGACATCAGCGCACTGGCAGGGTCAAGACTGCCCAGCTTTCCAAGTGGAGATGAATTGCTTGAACTTAATGTGGAAGGGAAACAAGAGAACAAATCTCAGTGAGGGGAGTGTGAGGGATGTTAGAAATGGGTTTGGTTTTGTTCCCCTAGGTGACTTCACTTCTTATCGCTTTTTCATTATTTCAGGTAATTGGCTATCGAATTATCTCCTTGGTTTTGGGACAGTCTAATTTGTTATGACAGCTGTGAGGCCTGTGTGATTCAACTTCTCCATTTTAAGGCTTTGGAAATGTTCATATACTTTGGGTTTGTATTTGTTGAAACAGGAGCTCAGCATTCAGACCTGTAAGTCCATCTGCTCCTCTCTCACACCCATCTGCCCGTCAGGTCTTTGCTTGGTGCTTCCTGGATGGCATCCATGCAACTTATCCCTCTACACAAGAAATTTTAAATATTTTGAAAGGAAATAGTAACTTTTTAGAGGCAATCTTGCTGGTGTAATGTTGATGTAGCAGCCTACAAGAACAAGTGACGTATTTTTTGTTATTTCTCTGGTCATCTAATGTCTTTTCCCTCTTGAACTGTCTAACAGCCTCCTGGCTCAGCATCCTCTAGTGCCTGTAATGGCAAATCCAGAGAAAAATCAGCAGCCTGTCTTGCTCTGGGCAGACTACAGAAAGCAGCGTTAAGCAGCAGCAGCAGCAGCTTGCTTGCTTTCCAGAAGATTACATTAGTCACCAGGTGATGCTTTCTTGTCACAGTTGTTCCGAGAATCAGTGCATCAGTGGCCAGGGATGCACAAATTCCATGGGTCGCATTTTCATTCTTGATACTTGCCTTATGTAAAATGGGTAAAATATACCATTAATCAGCCATTTTATAAAGAGCGTCCTGGCTTAATGATGGAAGTTTTTGCTACAGCCTAGTCCTGGCAGTTTCTTCCAGAGTTTAAGGTCCTTTTTTGGGATTATTAGGCTTATCTATGGAAATCTTCCTGATAGATCTCTGTCTCCTTTCCAGTTCTTTTAAATTAAATAATACAGCTCAGAAAAGTAAAATTGCAGGATTATGTACAGGTGCAGACCATGGGCGGGAGGGAATTGATCTACATTGTCTAATGTGAGTTTTATGTGGCTCCTCTTTGGTTGAGTTTCATAAGCAAGTCCAGGTTCCTCATCCTCTTTTAACCAAGAAAATGCTGTATTCTGCTCTCAGCTTTCATGGACTGGTGTTGAGAGGACACAAAGTATTGCCTCAATAGACCTAAAGTAAACCTGTTGAAGAAAATGAGTTAAATCATGTAAGGGAACAAGACAGGTGAAGGCAGAAGTTGGTCTGAATATTTTCATACCTAGTCTTTTGTGTTAATAAGGCTGAAAGACATTGGTGAGACTGAAGTGGCATAAGGGTTACTTTTGGGTTTTACCTTTTTTTTCTCCACCCCCCCGCCCCCCGCCCCGAATTTTTGCCTCTTTTTCTCTGATAATCAGGGTGTTGACAAAATCACCCGGAGTACCCAGCAGCTGCAGAAACCATTTTGATTCCTTTTGTCATATAGAGAATTAGGACACAATAGTCTCCCCACTACCATGCATTTACTGGGTTATATTATCATTCATACAGTGTATCTTTGGGCATTTTATATAACATAACTAATTGGTAATAAAATAGTATCAGAATGTGGGAATTGTCACAGAGTTCATTAGACAGTAAGATAGAGCAATAAAAGAAGAGCCTTGTAACCTACTGTAAAAATGGTACTGTTAGCCTGCTTTTTTTTTTTTTTTTTTAAACTGTTATCTCCTGCTTTTCCAGAAGGACAAGATTCCTCCCATGAAAAGCTGTTACTCCCTAGCACTTGCGAGTAGAACTTAGGACAAGTGACAGATTTCCCTCAGCAGATTTGAGTGTACATCCAAGAACATAAAAAAAATTAAGAGATGCTGGACACAGGCCATGTAGTACCTTGTAGGTTAAAAGAGCAATTTTAAAATCAATACTTTTGTTTAACTGGCAACCAAGGTAGTCGTTTCGGACTGGGTGAAATATGTGAAGAGCAAACCCTTTTCACGAGGAGCTTATTCAGATTATCGGCACTGGAGTGCTGGGCAAGGTTGTGTTGCACATTCATGACACCTGGGAATTGCAAATAAAACTCATCTTGATGTGACAAAATCATGCATAATTATTTTGAAACCCAAGGGAGGTTGAAATGGCCCCAACTTGGTGATGTCCCATCAGTGACAGACAGGCAGCTGCAGAATTTATAATGGCTCGTTTTCCTAGAAGATGAGAAGGAAACTGAAAATAACTCCTTCTGCTGCAGCTCTTGTACGTTTGCGCTCCCAACTGAGAGGCTTTGAGTGGGCCGGAGCAATGGCCGACCCTGCGGGGCACGGACGGGCTCTGACGGGCCACGCGGACCCCAGCTTTGCTCTTCCCTGGGCTGTGTGTGCCAGGCCCGTCCGGCAGCATCACGATGAGCATCTGCCCGAGTCTGGGAGGCACCTGGAGGGCATGGGAAGCCTCCCAAGAGGTTTGCGAGTCTTCGTTCTCCTGCTATTATTTTTATTATTAAAATTACTATAAGAAATTGCAAATCCATTTGTGCACAGTTGTCTAGAGCTACCATCAAACTAATAGTGGAGAACCAAGTCTGAAATAGTGTAATTAACTGAGGAGGACTGTTTCCCACCCTAGCTCCCTGATCCTTGGGAAAATCTCTTTCCTCCTCTCAGTAGTTCTCCGAATTTTTACCATCTGAAAAAGGAGTCTGCTTACACACCGATAACAATATACAACACCCCCCAAAAATAAATCAATGTATCAATCTCTTTGGCCTGTACCAAATTGGAAATGATCAATCAAAACACCGAAGGTAAATCAGCCAGCTCGGTTGCAATTCATTGGCTTTAGACAGAACTAGGTATTTTGCAGTCTTATAATGAGAAACTTTGTTTTTCTTTTTAGTGCATGAGGCAACAAGTAGGAAAAATTTTCATATCAGTTCTTGTGTAAGAAAGTGAGAAAGCAACAAATGCGACACGTGAGGTCGGGAAGCAGCGGAAATAAATTCAAAGCAGAATTTCTTGGTTTCAATCAGGTATACCAGGAAAGATTAACCACCAAGCAAGAAAAAGAAAAAAAGCCAAACCCTTAATTGTTATCTGATAGTAAACGAAACAAAAGGTTGCAGATCTTCTTCCTCTTCAGCCAAGGCAGTTTCTGCCGCCTGGTTACTGACTGGCGTGAACTGAGCTGCTCGACAGAAGACGACCGAGGTTTTCAGAACCGAGGTTCTGTCTGACCCGCTGGGCCGCCGAGGTTCAGGTGCCGCTGCCGTTCCCCCTCCCCTGGCGCTGCGTTGGCCTTGGGCTGCAACGCGCTCCTTCCAGCGCGTGTCTGGAAATCGTTTCTGTGTCATGGCAGATGGACGTGTCGTGTTAGCAGGCAGAGGAAGAAAAAACATTTTTTTTCTTTCTTGTTTGAAGTGTGAAAATGGTTGAGGAAGGGAGAGAAGCAGCAGCTAGGTAGGTAGATAGTTCCTGGAAATGGTAAAAATGTTCCTGTTCAAAGAAAATCAGAGTAATAATAGCAAGTGTTTTAAAAGCTGTCAGAGTTGTGGTGCTCGGTAGCCTAAGACAAAAAGTTCAATTTTCTGAAAATTGGCTTGGCTCAGGTCCCCAGGCCTCCAAAATCAGAACTCCTCAAACCACTCACTGCTTTTTGAAAACCTGACCCATTTTATTTTGGTGGTATTAAAAGCAGTGAAATAGAGGAACATAAAAAAAAGTATGATAACATGCAGAAAAACATAAGACTAAAAAAGAAAAGGCTGAACAAAAAAATTTCAATGTATCTGCCTGACATACTAAAATAGTTCTGTTTTCTTGAAAATGTTTATTGGAAAATGCATTACAAAAGCTTGTAACAGCTGGAATATGGTGATCTAATTGCTATTTCAATAGCGCTGCGAACATACAAACATATTTCCTATGCAAAATGTCAAAAAGGCAGCAATCAAAGTGAGGCTTTAAGCTTCAAAACAAAGACACAATGAGCTGATTTGTAAACATTTATTTCTAAGGTTACGTTTAAAACCAAAATAGAACAGCATAGGTTTGGAGACAGTGCGACAAATCTTTTTACAAGACAGTAGATCTGGAGCAACAAGAGGTTTATTGGCTAAAAAATACTTGGGCTGCATCGAGTTTTCGTTCCCAGTGGTGCTGCAGCTCCCCGAAACCATGAATTTCTTCCCATTCAAACGAGGAGCAAATCTTTGAGTAAGGGAGTGGGATTTTTGCCACTAGAAGGACGCAGAGACCTGGAGATCCTTCCTGTTCAGAAGTCACCGTTTACCTTCATTTGCACTACTGCGCCTTTTCTGTGGACGTCCTTGTCTTGCCGTGGGACTTGGGTCAATGACGCCGTTGACTTTTACTACAGGTGTTGAGTGAGGCAGGTTCGGAGTCAGCGCTGAGGGATGTGGCGGGTTTGGGGTTGTGCAGTACAACACAAATATTGGAGTCCAAGGATGCTGCCATGTGCAATGGTCTTTTGTTGCCAGAAGAGCACTGTTGATTTTCCCGTGACTCACACCGCTGTGGTTGGCGTAACCCCACAGGCATTGCTTGACTTACACGAGCGTGAAATCAGAACCAATTAAAACGAACGCACCCGCTCTGCACCAAACTGTGCCAGCAGCATACAATGAAAATCCTCTTAAATATATACTTGATAAAGAAATAAATCAGTTTGAGGAGTAAATTTACTTTTCACCAAAGCCATCCATTTGTAAGATTCTTACTGTATTGTGCTTGCAAATAACATTTATTTCTGTAGTGTAAATATGCAAGAGTTCATTTTAATAAAAAGTAAGCCCTAAAATAAGATAAACCCCATGACTAGACTTGCATTGAAGATTTAAAGTGCATTCATCTGCTGTTTTTCTATATAAATATTCATTGGTTTAGTGCTCTCAGGTGTTGGAACTTTTAATCTGCATTCAGATGGAGGTACTTTAATCAGAGAGTTCATAAAAGTCTCTAACTTTTTTTCATAAAAAATAGAGTAGTAGATATAACGAAGGGTTGCAAAAGCTTAAAAAAGCTAAACTGCAGCTCTAGGAGGAAAAAAAAAGTAAACACCAAATGGCATTTAGCGCCATAATATCAATATTCTATTAAAAATAAATCTCTCACTGTTAGACTGAAGAGTCTCAAACAACCTGTCGCTTTGCTGCAGTCTTCAGAGATGACTGATAATGGGTAAAAAATCCCATAGCATCTGTTTACCGTGTACTCACACAAACTGTTAGGAATGTTTTTAAATGTCAGCAGTAATGTATGCATGTATTAGCTATCACAGAGCAACAGCTCAACAAAGCCAGCATCGGTGCTGCACTGGGGGCTCGCACTCCAAATTTGGGAGGTCAAGTGGCGGAGATACAACCCGAGTGCATTTGAAACCATATTGTTTGTCTTCCAGACTCGGGAAGAAATTGTGCAGTCAGCTGCAGTCACAGTGCCGACGTACAGACTTTGTACACTTTGAAAACAGCTAAGTGGGATTATGTTAAATCTTTCAATTGCAAGGAGGTTAATCACGAAAGGCACCGAATTTAAGGTCGGTGGGATGCGCGCGGGGGGTAATGCTGTTGAGGCTGTCTGTTGCATTAGCAAGGTATCGCATTTCATTTGGGAACGCGGGTGTTCATCGAGTGTGGAGTGTCGTATAGGTGCAGCTGCTGACTAAACGGCGCTTGTGTGACAGCGTCGTTAGCAGCGCCGCATTACTTGACAATTCTGCACTACTTAGCTACGGCGATATGCTACAGGGTATGTTGTCCTGGCAAAGTCATCGTGCTACAAGCCACTCTTCATGCTGAAATTCATAAATCAGGTTTTCTCCCCTGTTACTCACTAATCAAAATCTCCTTCATGTGTGCAGGTTTTTTTCTTGTTTGCCACGAAGAGCATATGTTGTTGAACCTTAGTTCTGCAGTCAAAATGTGAGAAGAGGGTTTTGCTAAATGATTGACAAATACATTTTTGTGCCCTAAGCTCGTGTCCTCCCAAAATGCAGTGAGCCTGGGCCTGACTTGAAAGTTGTGTGGGGTGCTGGGTATTAAGAAAAGTGACAGTCAAAGCAGGTTGCAGATATCAATTAATTCATACCACTGCCTTTTTCAGTCCCTCTCCAACAAGTAGCTGGTTCAGCGGATACTGGTGTTGACACAGATGCACCACCAGTGAGGATCCGTGGAGACAAAGGTGGGTGTTTTGCACGGCCAGGCCCCCACACGCGGCGTGTGAAGCCGGTGGGAGAGTTTCCTGGAGATCCAGTGGTGGATGTTCGGGTTCACCGGGGAGCGGGGATTGATGGGCTGTGTGGATGCAGAGCGCTTGCTGCTTCGCTGCTCCCTCATCCCGCAGTGGGCATTTTGGAACTGCCCATAAACATATGCCCTATACAGTATACGGCCTTTCGTGAGTGAAGGGAACTCTATGGAACATTCATTAGAGAATCTCCTGTCCTGACATTTCTTTTATGTAGATATGGTCCATGATGGGTGATAGCCAGTGTCCATGGAGTTGTAGTGGCCTTTAAATCTGGCAGTTAAAAAAAAAAAGCCAAAAAAGAGCAGAGATAGATCAAGGACATAATGTTCTTGACAGAACAGACTGAAATCCCTGAACAACAAAGAGAGGTTTTTTTTCTTCTTTAATTATCTAGATCATTTGGCCAGCTGTGAGCCGTGAACCCAGCTGGTCAGCCGTGGGTGTGAAAGGAAGGTCTGCTGGGTTGTTTTGTTGGTGTAACTCTTTAGGCCGCATTACAAACTAAACATAAATATTTCCTTCCTTGCAAAAATGATTCCTTAGGCTGGGAGGTAAGGTATCTGGGATGTGCAGGTGGAAGGGATCAGCAGGGTCCGGGTTCACCTCGGCGAGGGACGCGGCGCTGGGGCCCGGCCGGCTTCTCGGTCGGGTGGTTTCATTGGATCTCAGCAGAGCCACCATCTAATTCTCCAACCTCTGCAGTGGGCAATTGCAGTTGAATTAGAGCCTCGAGAAAGTAATTATAAGAGGCATTGTGGAACACCCTGCTAACCCAGCAGTAAATTAAACCATAGACTGGGAACAACTGGAGATAGTGAGATTAGAGCTTGCTTTTGGAAATTGTTTTTCACTTCTGGTAGGTATATGTTTTTCTTTTTTCTGCTTCTGAGGCTGGATGTTGGCCTCTGGAGTGGTAGACTAGAGTCGCTCCTGTGATCAGCCACAAAGAGATTCTCTGTGGTTGGAAAAAGATTCTGAAAGTAGACAGGAGAAAAATGTGTTCATTTTAGAGCTGGAGAAAAGTCCTGCAAAGCAGACAGGAGAGACCCAAAGTTTAACACACAGTGCTCTGCATGTTTCTTTGCCTGCCTTATTTATATATATATGCCTTACATATATATATATATGTATAAAATTGTTTCATAATACGGACACTTAAGAGTAAGGACTTCGAGTTAGAATATTGCAAGAAAGAACCTGATTTCAGAAAAACTGCTTGAAATTATTACTTGTGCACAAGCAAATCTGGAAGAAGAACTGTGAAGCACTTAATAGTGGGAGTAAACAGCAATTTCAGAGGGCAAATTTCTGCAACTTTTGTTCATGTAGCTGGTTCAGAAAGTATTGACAGAATTTTGCACTTTTTACTGTTAAATGTTTAATTCACGACCAGCTCAAAGGTGCTCTTTTTAGGCATCAAAGAAGATACCACTGCAAAACTACAGTTGAGTTATTTCCCCAAATTATGCATCATTTTTTAATATCGTGCAAAATATATTCTAAGGAGCAGAGAGCTGTCTTTTGACCTTTTAGAAAACTATAATTTTCGTATGCCTTTATTAATGCCCTAATAAAATACAGAATATACTCTTATATTTATGTGAATTTTAACCCATTCCTTGTTTGGTTCTTACACTGGTGCACTGATTTTCCCCAGCTAAGGATCTGATCCCACTCAGACTCAGCTTTTTTAGGCAATTGTACCATTTGTGAAATCATTCCTAATTTGAATTCTTAGCTGTAATTTCAGAATAAGGAGATGTCCGCATTCGGCAGATGAAAAGCTCCTGATAAAGCCCAAGTAAGAACATGGTGCATCAGTGAGCAAAGCAGAAAACGGGGCTCCTCCTTGCCTCTTGGGATTAGAATAAGCATCCCTGAAACAGCAGAAGCCTGTTGGGATATCAGAGCAATTTACGTGTCCTTTCAGCTTTACTGCAGGCTCTTCATGGCTGGCCAGTCCTTCATTGTGAGCCCCTTGAGTTTGGAAAGTCCCTCAGACCAAATCAGAAATAACTGCTGCTAATATAGATGTTCCTATATTTGGGTTTTCAGCACAGCTCTCTTCTCAGGGCATGTCTGCACAGCAGTGATAAATTGTAGACAGCCTGCTTTCCCACATCACACTCTTCTTTCTTACTTGCATTAATGTATTTGCAACTGAACAGAAGCCTGGAATGTGTAAGTAGTGATAACTCTTTATGTAACTTTAAAACATTTTCCTTGGCCTCTAATCTGGATATTTGAGATGGTCATAACTCTAATTCCAGAAAGAGATGAGAGTAGCCAAATGCTCTGAGGCAAAATGTATTTTGTGCTGGTTTCCCCAGCACTTAACTGTTCCGTGAGAGTCTGCGTGCGAGGCAGGAGGGACGCGTGCTCTGTCCCCTGCACATTGTCCTCAGCTCATTTTTTACTTACATAAACTCAGCACAAGACCATATATGTAATTTGTATACATGCACACATATGTATCTATAGGTACCGTATGGGTTTATGGGAAGAATCTGTGAGACAGCCTGGGATTGCAGATACCATTGTTGGGCTGGAATTTGAGACAGACATTAATCCCCACAGTGAGTGCTCCGTTTTGTCTCCCGACATTTTTTTAACAACTCCTGATGTGTGTTTGATGTGACTGTTGTCCCTTAACATTATTTTTCAGGCAGTGAAACGAATGCATAAGTGACTCTGTTTTTTACCTACCCCTTGCTTTATGAGGTTTCTATGTAGTACTCCAACGTCCTCCATCCAAGGTCCTTTCCAGGCGGGAATGAATTAAACATCTGATGGCCATATAGTGGTATCCTGCTTTTGTACAGCAATAGGAAGACTGGGACAGAAGAAGCGAAGTCACACAGGTGACTGCAAAAGCTTTTCTCCTTTTTTTAGCCCAAAGGTAAACAAAGCACATGCTGAAAATTGGATGTGTTTTGGAAACTGGATGTACATTCCTCAGGTGTTCCTGAAGACATTGTCTTGTATGAGTTTCCCACAGTCACTATAAATACTGAATATTTTTTCTGTGGAAAGTGTAGCACCTAGTACTGTGTTATCTAAGTGCTGATAATGCACTGAGAGCCTCTGTTTCATGATTCCTCGTTGCATATTTCAACCAAAAGACAGATTTTCTTACTCCTCTCCTACAAAAGCAAACATTTCGGAGGTATCTTGGATTTTATATGCTTGAATGGTTGCAAGAGGAACGGTTAAATCACCCCCAATATGTGGCCTTTGCACAGCATGATATGATTTCACAAGAGCTGCCTGTAAGTCGTATTTCTCAATGTAAATTTTTGAAAGGAAGTGAAACCTTTGGAAAGCAGACATTCCCAGAGGCACATAACAAGTGTAACAATGAAAATAATTGCAATCCTCCAGAATTAGACGTGGTAAGAGGCCTTCTCTGTATATGTGAGACATCGTCGTCTCGAAAAGAAATGTCTCAGAGTCAGTTACCTGTGTTTTACTTTTGGCCTAGTAACTGGTGAGTTCTGTAGCCCTTTAGACTTCACCGATTTACAGCTCTATACCACCCTTTCCTCATCAGACATTGTTACCTGCTTCTCCCTCAGAAAACCTGTAAGAGTGCACCATAGGGGTGGTACCAAGTTCTGGTCTTAGTTAAGCCAATATAAATCCACGGTACCTCTTGGGAGTTGGTCTGGATTTCATATGTGGTGGTTGATATATTTCTGGTTTTGCCCAGAGAAGACTATAAGGAGCAGTCTGTTTTAGATTAGACCTTGCGTTCGTTCTTCTTCTGTCCTTTTAGTTCAAACATAGGACATGAACTTGGGTTCACTGGGAGTGCCATACCCGGCTTTCTGGAGGCAGATTTCTTCATCTCCAATCTACCAACATTTCTATCTATTGCTGTGTAACATATGGTGCTGATTCTTAATAAACAACAGTGATTTACAGTTTTAAAATTTTTAACTTAATTCTACATTGTTTAGGTATTGATACTTAATTTGAATGGATTATATTTCTATACTCTTGTGGGTTTTTTTTGGTTGCTTTGGTTTTTGTTTGTTTTTAAGAAGGAGGCTGACTCTGGCACTGGCAGGTGACGATCAAATTATCACATTTTTCCACTAAAAATCCTTGGAAGTCTTCCTCTGGTTGTCCACATACAGTGATATCCCTATTCTAAAATGTTTGTGTTTCATCACTATTAGAATAAAAACATTGCGGTCTTGATATTGCTGGCGGTGATTTGGCTGATGCAATGCTAATGACTCCAATGGATATACTTCTGATTTGCACTGAGATTGCGGAAAAGCGGGACTGGTCCCCAGATGGAGGAAAATTAAAAGTCCAGAGCTCAGTTCATGCCTGCTTTGCATAATGTATGGTCGCTTGCAGGATGGGTGCAAAACTTAAGATTCAAGAGAGTGGGCAGTCAGATTTTTCTGGTTTTTAAAAGTGCGATGGTGGATGGGTGAGGAGTAGCTACTCGAGCTTCATCCCCAGCTTTGCCTGTGGCGTCCTTGGGGACTGTGGCATTTTCATTGCCAGTCTGCAGAATAGAGTGGATAATACAACATGCTTAAATCAAAGTGTGGTTGAAAAGATTAATTATTTCTAAGTACACTGAAGCTAAATGCAAGTATTAATAACTAGAATTTGTAAAATGTTAGTTTTAGAGCCCTGTGGATTTCTAGTTGATTGGCACTGAACAGACGGGTATTTAGAGATCTGAAAGTTCTTCTCTGTTGAGATAACAACTCTTGTCATGAAGGAGTAAAGAAATTTGGTGTCATCAATTACAAAGGAAAATTTAATGATTCAGTAAAACCAGAGGATGGATTTCTTACTTTCAGGGTAAGAATGTGAAGAATTTACTTAAAGTAATTGTAACAAGTAAGAAGGTTTTAATAAGTTTGCCATTTTCAGCACTTTTTTGTCATTGTGGTGTCTAGCACAAGATCTCCTGGTTATATCCTGGACTGAGATTGCTGGTGCCCGTCTTATGCAAAATCTGGGTGCCCGTTGCCCCACCTTCCCAGCTGTGCCCACTTCAGCTGTGGGGTGATGGACCCCTTCATGGATCACCAGAGCAAAAAGGCAACAAAAATAGATTTAACCAAGTGATTTCTTACCCAGCACATTCAAGTGTTGCAGGATCCTAGAAAGACACGAGTCAGCCCTGGCCCTGGACCCATGGCTCCCTTTTCTTTCCTTTTGAGAGCACAGAGTTCGTGTCCTCTGGTTAGAAACTGTACTTGTCCCCTCAGCCTGACTCTCTTCTACAATTTTTCCATCTTTTGCCTTTGGTAAGAAAAATCCCAAGCGTTAGCCCTGCCTGTTGGTTTCTGTATGGAGAACCGTTAAAAAGTGATGGAGCTACTTACTGGAACAGAGGGGAAAAAAAAAAAAACCAGAATTCGTGATTTGTCTGTTGTTATCTGTAGGAAGCAGAAATGTGCTTACAGAATTGGGGTTCTACTTCACAGAGCAGGCTCTGATCCAGTGTGATAAAATACATGTTGTCTCCTGGATAACAGGCATTTCACATTCAGATAAGGGCATGTTTGCAGTGTGTCACAGGCACACATAACAGAAATACTAGAGATGCACTGATTTAAATTTTCTCAAAGATGTGGATACCAGATGTGGCTCAAAAACTGGACTGATTCTTGAAAATTCTGCTCTCAATTTGCTGGGTTATATATATATTAGACTTACAAGAAACAGCTGAAATGAGAGATGAACACTTAAATTTTTCATCTCTATAACGGTAATACTCTGTGAGTCTTGGGGAACAACTAAAGACGGTATCAGTATTTTCACCTTATAGTGCCTTATCTGGAACCATTGGTGGAAAGGAAAAAATTGTGTGAGTGAAAAATTAGGAATACTTTTATAGAAATACTTGATGCTAGGAACTTCCTAAGCTTTTCTTACAAAGTTCTAAAATACCCGGTTTTGTTCCCTTTTTTTACCCCATATCTTTATTTCTCGGGATTTCTGTTGTTGCCTCAGATTACTGAATACCTTGAAAAAGACTTATTTGTGGTATTTCTAAGAAAAATGGAAGCAGAAAATGTAAGAAGCATCACAAGAAAGCCTATTCTCACAAGATTTCCTCTGAATTTGTATGGATTCAAAGGATTTTGTTTGCTCACATGGCGTTCATGTTCTTTGATGACAGGTGATCAAGCCAAAGCTCAGCTGAGAGCTCTGGAGCTGCTCTTCTCTCCTCAGCACTTACATTTCTCAGTATGGTTGTTTCTCCTTCAACCTCCTAAAGCATTTTGTTTTAAGGTTGCAAGTAATTTTAGATCTGCATGTTTGTCTGAAATAGCAGACGGTTGAGTGCAAAGCAGAAGAACAAACCCGTTGTTAAAATTCTGGATGCACTCAGCTGTCTGTTCTTTCTTCAGTGGATCCACAGGACTCCTCCTAAATTTACCCACAGTCTGGCATGAGAAACTTAGTATGTTATCACAGTTGTCTATACATTAAGCTCAGTGCCATAGGTAACGTCTCATTTGTAATGAAAATATGAGGAGGTATTTCACTGCTGAGCTATAGGCTGTGATGAACTTCTCAGTTTCTGAAAACATTTTGTTACAGATTTTTTTTCTTCCACGAAAGAGAATACCTGGTGGCCAAAGACATCGGGAGGACATGTTCACAAATACTGCTACAGGAATAAATCCACTGTAATATTTCCTGAAGAAAGTGTTATCTAATGATCTTCTTATTAAACTAAAAACAACCTGAATGATTTTATGACAAAGTTACAGCCATATTAAATTGAAATTATGTACTGTATGCATCTGTTTATGTTAAAGAAGCATGCAATGAAATCTTCCATAAATGAATACCTGATAAAGGCACACACTGCAGAGGGTTACACTCCTGAAAGGTCATCACTGCTCCTACAAGAGGTACATCTAACAAGAGCAGGATAAGGATGACTTTCATCTTGGATATTTTTAACCCAAATGGCCATTTTCTGTGTTAGGAGCCAGTATTCCTGACATGTTAGGAAACAGAACTGAGTGAAGACGTGTTATATTGGCGCGACTTCCATTTAATCTGCCATGTGAAAGTGCGTGTGCTGGTGGGGGCAGAGTTCTGTTGATTACCCACCTCATATTTGTCGGTGGTCACTGAATCAGCGTCAGCCTCCAAACTGAAAAAGAGATTTTGCCATTTTTTGTGTAAGTGGCATGTCTAGGGATGACGTGCAAGACAGGTCAAGCCCCAGGGCGCTTCACCTGGGAGAGGCGGGTTTACCAGAACGCCACGGCCTGGACAGGTGGACACCTGTGGTGCTGTGGGGGCCGCGTACCCGTTTTTGTGTGCTTTGATGTTAGGTGTTCGACCCCGACCGCTGGGCAGCACAGGGTTGGCTGGGTTTGGAGGTAGAGAGGCAGAGCTGCGAGCACAACCTGGTTTGTGTCATTAACATCTTGTGGAGGCTCATTTCCCCCAGGCTGCTGGTGTTACTGGGTGCCCTGGGCCTGGCCGTAGCAAACCAGGAGCTACCCAGGTCCAGCAAAGTGGACACAAAGACTCATTAATCTGTTTTCAGCGGTTACTGCGTCTTTGAAAGACGGCAGTGGTGCAAGAATAAAAAATAACTCCGAGACGAATCTTATGGGGAAAAAACCTGAGATGCATCATAAATAACCTCAGTGAGATATAAGGACCATTACCATGAGTCAGATTCCCTCTGGAAGTGAGTCAAAACCGTTTGACAAAGTGCAGCTGCATCTCTAAGCAGGAAAGTTCAGAGATGCTCCTGTCAGTTTTGTGGCCCAATGTATGTCTAGACATGCCTCTCTGAGACGATACTTTGAGAATGAGATAGTAATGCCAGTTGTCTGGATATGAAATGACAATATTTGACATCACTTCTGCTAATATTGCCTGCCAAAAAGGGACATTGGGGAATGATCTCCCTATCTATCTAGAGCTGGAATCAAAATCCTAATATTGATCATCCTTGTTCCCCTGTCATTTCTGCTAGCTGCCCTTACGAATTTACTTCTCCCTCATACTTGATTTCATATGTTGCTATTTGATCTTATGTGTTAAATTTAGCATTTTACTATGACTTTATGATCACAGAGTCCCCCTTACTATGCTGGAAGCACATGCAGGCACCAGGCTATGGAGTCTTGAAAAAATGTGGTTAGCATCTTGTATATAATTTTGTCTGCTGATGGTAAATTTTTTTAGGGGGAAAAAAGTTAACTTCTGAAAAACATGGCTTTATTTCGACTGATATTTTGCAATTTTGTGGGATTTTTCCTAATAGCTTGACTCATGCCTATACCTGTAGGATTAAAATGCAATGTTGAGCAAGCGCTCATGAGGATCTGGTTTTGTCAGGAGTCATTTCCTTCTTCAGAAATAACACATGGGACTTGCACACTTGTCTGGCAAGGCTGTTGATTCATAACTGTGTAATCTGAGCTTAGTCACTGGACAAATTTAAAAAGAAACATAAAACAAACGCCTCAGGGCTTGGGGGCTCCAAATTTTGTTGTGATTTCATAAAACTTTCTGAATTTTGAGGAGCCATGCAAAAAGCAAGGCTTTGTGGTTGTTTGGTTGTTTTCTTGGTGGGTTTTTATGCCTTACCATCAAAATAAGCCACATAGGTTTGCCATAAACAGTTCATCTAATTATTTTTTTAACTGAAAAGCTGGGAAGAAAAAATCAAAACCAAAAAAGAATCACAAACAAACAAACAAAACCACACACGCACGCATACACAAAAAGAGGCAATATTTGTGTGGAAGGTTAATATTCTTTTATTAGATCAACCGATTTAGCTAGGAAAAAAGCAGAAAAGCTCTCTCGGGTATAACGAAGAATCAGCACACATGAAATGTATCTCAGTTTGACTTTGGAAAATTCCCTTACTTTGAGGAAAAATGCACAATTTATATGAAAAGGGTATAGGTGACAGAGAAGTGATAACGTCATTTGCCCACCTGTAAATAGGAAAACAGAGAAGAACATTGAATCCAGTACACTGCTATTTCTAGAACTGTCTTTGTATGATTTCTTTCATAGTGCTGATCAAAATCCATGTTAAAACCAGTTACATTTTTACATGTTGTTTTTGTTGCAGGTGTATCCTGGAATCCTATATTCTCATGTTTACAAACCTTGTTTGCAATCTAAAGAATAGTTCACTCCTTTATGCTGTATTCATTTTTTGTGTATCAAGATTGTTCTGACCAAGAATAGGTCTTCTCATTTTGATGTTTATGCTCTAATTGAAAGCTAGCCACGGATGAACCTGCTTGTCCTTCCCTTGGATGGGCTGCTTGCTTCCCTTCTGGTTCTTCTCTTCAACCCACCTTCTCCATTTTAACCAAGGATTTCCCATCTAGATAAACACTTTGCCAAAGTCCAGAGACATGAGGTCACTATGTTATCTTGAAAATTAATTATCATACCAAAAGAAACTGTTAGTTTAGTTTAGTCTGCTCTTGATAAATCCATGGTGATTTTCATGGTGGTTTTCATTTGCATACACCTCTTGTGGGTATCCTCTCTTGGAAGAGTTGTTCTAAAGCCTTACAGGCCAGTAAGATCAGATGAATTCGCTCATATTTACCTGAATCACTTTCCCCTCTCTGAAGTACGTAAGTCATTTTATCTGCTGATCTTCAGCCATGTAGTTCCACCCTGGCCTAGGCATTTGTTCAGATGCCCAACCTGTAATTTGGTCTGCTAGTTCTTTCAGAAGTCAGAAGCTGCGATCGTCTTGTTCTCCTGACTTGAAGGAATTACGGAAACGGAGTTTTGCTTTGATTATTTCAATTTTTCTACCCATAACTGCTTTTGCCCATATCGCCATCAGTGCCAGCATCTTTATTGTAATATAAGTTCTGTGGTGGAGATTGCTACTCTTTCATCTTCCCCTGTTGTCACTGCATCATTTGCCCAACTTAGTCCAAGATGTTTACTGAATTTTGCCATTAAAGGTCAAATCCTGAAGAAGAGCTACTAGTTAACCCATTTTCATGAAAATCAATGGTAAAACTCTCCAAGTGCTCCCACTGAAATTTTGCATATCCCTTACATTGCTTTCTGAGGGGAAAAAAGCGACAGAGGTGACGGGTGTAACATTTCACTTGATCTTTAAAAATAAAGTAGGCTTCAAATTTATACTGCCCCAAATAATCATTTAATTTTTCTGCAAAAATACTTTTTGTTGGCTTTTTAAAAATCATTAATTAATTAATTGAGTGCATTTAAAAAAAAAAAAGCTGGTATTTTTAGAGGAAAAAAATCCACCCAATGTTGACCTGTTTGTAGAATTATAGGAACTGCAGGTTGCATAAATATATACCACTTGTCAAGCTGAAGATTGTTTCACTGTAAACCTCTGCTTAAATGGCTGCATTTTGCAGATGATATTTAAAGTATCTGCATTTTGAGGCTGGAAATGTGCACTTAGACTATTAGCTCTATAAAAAGAGAGTCAGATCTTACGTCCCTTAGCTGGGGTGGCTTGTGTAACGCTTGCAGGACTGGTCCCTCGCCTTGCAAAGGTACCAGCTTCAAACTCTCTCTTCCTTAGCAAACACAGAATTTACCTGGCAATAGAAGGTATCTTTTTATCGTGTATAGTCACAATAATGTTTATTTAAATATTATCTGATTCCCTCAGCACTTTTATTATTTACCAATAGAAAAAATGACACCATTACTTTTCTTCTAAATTTTTAAAAATGACAATAGTGCAATTAAATTACTGAATTCATTTATATTTAATCGTACTTTTGGTTTTAATGTGCTATTGGAGGACATTTCTTTCCATGACTGTTAGTTTTCCATGCAACATAAGAAAATCTAAAGCTATATTAAGGAAATATATTACATGGGCAAGACAAAGTCTCATTAGTGTTATTTATGGCATGCTGAAACCTCATTAGGAAGGTATGCTGGATTCAAAAATGCATTACTGAGAATGGGTTTTTGAGGGGGTTAGGAGAGAAATTGCTTTTATTGTGTTTCTTTATCACATACAGAGTGGTTACTGGACATGTTGGTTTCCTAAAGCGTAAAATAAATTAAGATAGAAGAAAAAGAGTAATTAATCTTAAGTACTAAGTATAACCTCATTACAGATTGGGAATAGCCTGCACATGGTCACAAGGAGTTTCTGTTTACTGTTCACCTTAGTTTCAACTAACCATTAATTTTTAACTTCTTTCACTGAAGGTAAAAAGTGATATTTTTCAGCACAGTAGTTTGCATCTTAAGCAGTAATAATGTGCTTTTAGTGCACTTCAGACCAGGGATGAGTGAAACTCGAGGTGCAGAGTCACAAATAGCCCAATTTAGGTAGTAGTATTTGCTCTAATGAGAGCTATTTATCCATTCCTGCGTAAATATTGTTTGGTAGGCGTACAAGGAAACCATTATTTGCAAGTAAATGAGACGGAGAGGAGAGTCCCTGAGTTGTCAGCCTCGGACAGGAAAGTCATTCTGCGTGGGCAGTGTCTGTCCCCGGGCCGCTGCTGCCACCGTTCCGTCCTGGGGACTCGAGCACCCTGAAACGAAACCCCCCGTTCCCGCGCCCTCCATCCCCGCGGGCGCACACCAGCTGCCAGCCCTTCGTGCCCCTCCTCGTCTGCTCCCTCCGGCCGCTGTCACCGCTGCGCCACAGCTGACAAACCCCCGGCGCTTCGCCGGGCTGCCTCTTCACCTGCTGGCCACGCACATTGTTTTGACCTCGTACGCCGAATCCGCTTAATGCCAGCACCACACACAACCGCTCTGATGGCTGTGAGTATTCCGACTCCCCACGCGGTGCCCGTTGCTAAATCGTGTGTACCTGTGGGGCTCTTCAATAATAAAACATCTACTCTTGTACTAATAGTTCTTCTTACAGCCACTCCACGTGTTGCATCCGTGGTGGCATCCGTAACATTTATGAATGTGGTTTAAGTGGTTTGTGATAGAAGTTGCAATACGTGCTAACTTACCACTGCGAATGGTTCAGCTCAGTGAACCCAAAAATGCCGCATACCACCTCTCCTTGTAGGCTTTTTTTCCCAGCGTGCCAACTTAGGGTTCCTCAGAGCCCCTTAGGTGTCAATGGATAACTTTATGATGGATTATTATAGTCACATAATTATTATAAGCATATTTATTTATCAGTGGATGGATGACCAATGCCAGGGTTTTCTCTTTGGTTTTTGGTGTGGTGGTGGTGGGGGGGGCTTTGTTTGCTTTTTTTTGGGGGAGGAATCCTTACTTTGATTTATGAAGACCTAATAGTTGAATGAGATACTATCCCTTTTCCCCATCCTTTCTCCACCTACTCACTGTGTTTGCATCTTTTTATCTTCTTATGGTTGCAGTGGACACAGTATCATGTTACTGCAGCATCTGCAAACTACATCTGAAATGACGACCCTGTTGAATTATTCCCTGTAGTGGTGGGAAGTCATAAGCAGTCTCTGCTTAAAAGTGATCTGTTTATGTAGACAAATCAGATTGGGAGTGGGTGGATGGAAAGCATGCAGGCAAAACAAATAAAGCAATGGTTTTTAGAAAGTAGAATCATAGAATCATTTCAGTTGGAAGAGACCCGCAGGATCATTGAGTCTAACCATAACCGAACTCTGGCACTGAACCATGTCCCCAAGAACCTCGTCTGAAAGCTGATGAAAGCTACCTTCTTTTTCTGTTAGTTTTCTTCTTTAAAAGGTTTTTGGGAAAAGATGAAGGAGGGAGGGTATCTCGCTGTGCAGATAAAGAGAGATGGCGAGCCTGGAAGGGACACAGGAAGAAGTAAAAGAAACTGTGAAGAAAATGGACTTTGGGGAATGGTTCAGCATATCAGTGGTCAGTAGCAGAGGATGTTTGCAGCAAGGCCATAGAAAGTGACTGGTTCCGTCTGATACTGTCGTCGTGCCAGGGGCCCAGCTACAGCTAACATGCTCTTCCCGGAGTAGCATCAGAAAGGGCTGCCCATCAAATTGAGGCCACTTTGCTGTCGTTATGCACGTGTGCGTGATCTCAGCTCACTTCAGGTCCTTGCTATGAGTCTGCTGCCTTTGGAGGAAAAGGTACAAAAAAGAAGACCAAAGGAACAGGCCTAGAAGGCAAGGACAAGTTGAATTCACCCAGGAAAAACAAAACAGGGTATTTCAATAGAGATAGAAATGAGAGGAGTAGGTAAAAGCGAGGAGCTGATGAGTATCCCCTGGCTTTTTTTCAGGAATGGCTTTCTGCTCAGATTCACATAGATGAAGGAGAACAAGGAAGATGATGTTGTGCTTATGCCTTAGGGAGACTGAAGCTGTGGGTCTGAGAGTTGCTGGAACATGTGGAATAAGCAATGTCAGTCTTTCTTCTTCTATCTGTAACACAGCTATCTTGTGCTGTGTGAAGAGGAAGCTATGGCAAGGTCTCATCCTCCTTCCTCCATCCCTACCCTGCACTCTCTGTCCATGTTGCAGTGGTGATGACGAATACCTCTCTTTTCTCCTGTGCCAGCCTGCTCTGTGCTCTAGCTCACCATGTAGACTGATCAGTGCTGCCTCTTCAGTGAGGAAACAAAAGGAAGAAGCCTTACTGAAGACACTCCTACCCCACATTCAAGATATGCTTGTGTTCACACCTTTATTCTGATGGATTCCCAGCACTCCTGGAAGCCACACAGGGTGGTGAGCGTCTCCAGAAGATGCACAGACTAGCTAGAAAAAGGTGGCAATTATTCCTGTGTAACAAATGCAGGCAAGGCCCTGAAAAGGGTTGCAGCATGAGGGCTTCCTATCCATAATCACCTTCACAGAGCAGAGCTGTGTGTTAGGCTGGGGATCTAAGCCACCCCGACACTTGAGCAGGAAGATAGTTTGTGTTAGTGGCATCCACTGGCAAGGTGGAAGAGGAGACCTGATGGCTGTGGAAGTGGACGGGGTGGCAAGCACCTCTGCATTATCTCTACCTATAAGTAAGCCACACGTGATTTAGGCAAATTAAGAAATCAAAGCATTCTCACTCAAGTCCATGTGGGTCTTGTGGTTTAGACTTCAGAATTTTTATCCTCTGTCATTTGGGGTGGTACTGGTAACTTCCTTGACATGGGGGATGTTAGTCCATCCTTCCATCATTATAACCATCATTTTAAACCATACCTTTAATAATAGTTCTTAATAGCACTGCAATATACCTGTAGTGCATACTAAAGATAGAAGACTCCAGATGTGTTCATGATGAGCCTAGGAAACCTTTGTGTGATTTACATGAATTCTTCTGTTACGGCCACTTGTTTTTGCGTGTATTACTGTGAAAGGGGTAAGCAAAGAAACCATGTAGGCTGGTCAAAGTGCTCTCACAGCTAGCTGGATTTCCCTTTGGGACGAAAAGGGACAAGCCAGGATTCCTTTTGCATTCATTTCTGGAGCATTTGCATACTCAAACAAGTAAAAAAGGAGTAATTTTCAAGTGCAGCCAAATTCCTGGCAGACTGTGACACTTCCACAATAATCATCACACTGAGGGCTGGTGTCACATGGAGATTTACTGGCAGTACTTGTGTGGAAGCCTACTTTGGAAAGAAAAGTAGGCAAATTTCATTCCGGTTCCACTCTAAAGAGGACAGGAGAGGAAAATGACTATGAATTTGGTTTTTGCTTTCTTCGCTTTTCACAAAATGAGGGTGTTCTCCTACAGCAGTGCGTAAAGGCTGCAAGATCTTGCACTTGTCACTAGGAAACCTGCCTCAAGATTCGATGCAATATATTACTTGAAAGATTTACACCATTTTCCCTTTGTCTGTTCTGTACCTTGTTAGTGTTACTAATCTTCTATTATCAGGAATAGAGCAGGCTATTTGTTGCTCAAGTGTCCGTGATGATATGTGAGAAATTAATCTGAAGACACTTGGAAGTTCTCCACCACATCGACATTGATCGGGTGGAGAATCTGAAGATTATTAGTTTGCAGGAATGCCTGCTTTTTATCATAATGCCTAAATAAAAGCAGTATGATAAGTGAGAGGAGTAGAATGTGCAAAAGACAAGAGACTGCCTTGAACATGGCACAGGAGTTGTTGCCCTTTTATAAATGGGAATTGAAAAATAGCCATTGGCAACCTTACTGAGCTCTGCAAGTTTGTTAAACAGAAAGTGGAGCCTGTAATTTTTATTTTGAATAATAATTTTCAAAGAATTTGAGAGCAGTCTAAGCTCAGCCAGCCAAGGATTTGGGGAAGAGGGCAGTAAAATAGCCATGCTGTGACTCCCATGAAGCTCTGTGCTCCTCAGGACGCATGTAGGTGAAAATGGTGAACCTTCCCCAGAGAACGAGGCAGGATAGGTTGATCTGATCAAAATAAAGCTTAATACTTGGCCAGTGATGCTAAAATGGTATTTGCCTCCAGGAAAATAAACTTCTTATGGTTCAAAGACCATTTTTTTGAAAACTCCCTGCTGTTTTCACTGTGGATCCCATGGCAGCTGCAGGGTGGTTGAGGAGGGGTTGTCCTCCTTTGGAAGGGTTGGGTTTACTTGCTGCCCTTGTGTTAGCGCCAGCACAAACCAAGGCTGGCAGTCTGGAGGTCCCAGTGGGCCTCCAGCGAGTGCCAAGGACACCAACCTGTGCAGTTCTTCACCACAGCCAATAATTACTTCGTTGTAAAATCCAGGCAGCATGCTTGTTAGCTCTGCAAGGATGAGCAGTGACTTCATAAGAGGGATTTAGAGAGGTTGTTTTGGTAATTAATGGTTTACCGTAGCATTTGGAGCTTATTTTCTCTATTTTCAGTAGCTGTATGACCTAACGTTATATTGGGGGGGAAGGATTTTTCTTTACTCTCTTCCTGTTAGCTAAGCAGATCCTTGCACTCAGTTATTCTAATTTGTATGGAATCCTAAAAATCAGAAAATGAGAAGACCTGTTAGTCCTTCTAGTGAAGGACTGTTCTTTACTTATAGACATCATTCTTTTTGTAGCCTTGTTTTATATGATTCAGTTGATAAGACTAAGAATATTCAACAGGATATTGTTTGTGATACATAAACGCGAACATATAGATGGTCACAAGATCTAAGTCAGTGTCATTCATCTTCCAAAGGTCTCACTATCAGCACTCTTCATTTAAATCCCGAAGCAGGTCTGAGTATAATGCATTTAGTTGCCTGCAATTCATTTAGAAATAATTTTGTGCTGGTTTTGAAAGTGACTTAGTTGAGGTGGACATCCCAGATCCCTTGCTGTATCTGCTGATGGTGCCTGAAATCCGTGGCTGTTGCAGGTCAGGGGCTGCAACAGGGAAGCTCCTTTTAGCACATGTTATTTAGTAATGTAATATCCTATACAAAGGCCAGTTATTCAAGCTGTAAATGGAAGAGCTGAATTACCCCATAAAATTGAGGCTTATTAATGTGAGTTGCTTCTAATATTTCTATAGGGAAAGCCCACTTATTGATCACTTGGGGCGCTGTCTTACTTCGGACGTTAATTCAGTTGTAGATTAGGTTGGAATGTATTACGTTCATAAAGATCCTGAGTGGCTGGAGTCACGCAGTGAAACCAAAGCACAAATACCAGCAGACTGTGCGGCTCGTGACACCTCGCAAATAGCAGGCGGCAGCAGTGAACTGGCACGCTTTCAGTTCGGCTTCTGCTGAGAAGGCTTATTACAATAACAGACAACAGGTAGGGCTTTAATGAAATAGATCTCTTATTCGAGCTGCTCAGGGATCATCCTCAAAAGTCTCCCTCTGGGTGCTTTAGGATGAGTAAGGAGGCTTCAGCAAAGGATTCGGGCGAGTTTATGTCCAGCACTGGAATAGATGTCACAAGGGATTAGCAGAGCAAGTGCGTGAAGCCAACTATAATCTTGGTAGGAAGCATTAGCATTGCCCAGAAATGGTATCGGTGGCAGGACAAATCTCCTGAGAGGGGTGAGGAGAGGGCAGAGCGAGATTAAGGCCATTTCTCTGCATTAGCTTAGAACCGTGGCCGTGCTAGGGTGGCAGGAGCGGGGAGGGGGCTGCTCCTGCATTTGGTCAGCTTCTCCTGAATCTTTGTGACAAATGTGCTTTGCTGGAGTCCTATGGGAAATACTGATGAGCGTTCTCATGTCATAGCAGTGGGTGCCAGCTTCCTCTTTTGTATTCCCCGTACTGGTTCTGGTTTACTGAGAAATGAGGCAGCATCTTCGGCTTGATCCATCCTGCCCACACAAAGGAAGAGCAGATCTCCCAATGGCCACTGCAGTGTGATGGACGGCACATATTCCTCTTCCCCCTAAGATGACAGGTTCCTCTCTTCACAAATGGAAAGTGTTACCTTCTACTCTCTGGAGAGGGAGACTCGATCCTGTTAGCTCTGCTGTTCCTAACATAAGTCCTCCAAGTCCTGCCAGAGCAGCACCGTGGACTTGAAGGCGATTGCACGGGCTTGTGTTCAGCTTCTTTTGGCAGTACCTGAGGCTTTGGGATCTGTCTTGCCTGCAGATTGGAAAGATAAAACTGGCAGATAATGAATGGAGATGCTGTTTAGGTGACAAAGGTATGAACAAAAAAGTAAGATTTGTTTCTGATGTTTACCTTTTGGTCTGTATGCGCTGAGGGCTATAAATGCAATAAAGCTCTAACCGTTGTAAACGCTGAGGATGCTCTGACTCTGAGCTGACATCTTCTCTCCAGTACAGCTGACATGGAGAGTGGCAGCTGCCTGCCCAGGGAAGGCAGGAGGGCCCAGTGATGATCTGTGAGGCCACGGCAGCTGCTGCAGCTCCCCAGCTCTCTGATGCATCCGGGCTGGATGGAGCCTGGTCTCTGGAACTGGCCAGCACCAGGGGTTTCCAGCAAAGGGCGGAGAAGGGTTGGGTGAGCGTCAGAGCAGTCAGACGTGCCGGTCCTGCCTTATGTCCGACGTGAATCTCCAACTCTGCAGGCCGATACATACTGTGAAGCACAAATCTTTGTTATTCATACCTGCTTTAAGCTTGAATTTCTTACTATTACAGCTGCACTACATTCTTTCCCTCTGGCACTTCTTTTGGCCATTTCCACTCTCTAATTACATGTTTTGCAAAAAGCATTTGATTTTGTTGGTTTGGATCTGCTACCTTTGGCTTTTGTGTGTGTCCTTACCTTGTTTTGAGAGTCAGAAAGAATGGACCTGCCGCCTTTTTACCATTTCCTCCTTTAGAAAATGGTATCATGTCCTGTGCTAATCATTTTTCTTCCTTGAATGAAAAGAAACAGACAAAAAAACCAAACCAAACCAAAACAAACACCATTTTTTTTCTTTCACTTTTCATAGGAGGGATTTTCCATGTTCTATTTTCATTGCCCTTCTTTGACCTACTTCTGCAAAGGCGAGTGAGGAGTTCTGTGTGTAGTCTTCAGCAGGAAACTGGAAGACATATATAAGTGTGTTTCCATTATACGTGATCTCAGCTTTCTTCTGCGTGCATCCTACCATGTAAGGACTTCTTTCATCATTAAAAGAAAAAGATAACGGATACATGGTAGGAAGGAATTAGTGTGTGGCTGTGTGTTACACAGGGACTTTTATAAACGGGGGCTCAATAAAAGCAGAAATGTGTCCCTTGAAGTGATCGGCTGCATTAAGGGCAGATCCACAGCTGTTACAAAACTTCGAGTGTGAACCCAAGTCTTCTATTTTCTGTTCTACCGTCGTGACTGTACAGCAGTGTTCCCATTGGGTTCCTGGCCTAGCGTGCTACGGAAAGTGGGATCCAGAACATGCTACAGAAGGTGGAATCCGAAACGACAAAGAGAAAAAATATATCTATAAACATGTTAAACTGTTCAGGCCGCTGGAGGTGGAAGGACCTCTGGAAAACACAGAATGCGTCCTCAGTTGGTGATAAGTGACTTAGTGTACTTTTAACCATTCCTGGTTTTAGTATTGGTGCTATATTACTACTAGGGATCCAAATCAGAGTCAGCGCACGGTGCAAACACGTTACAGAAAGATGGCCACTGTCTTTTTGACTCAAGCCCAGAGCATGAAGGGAATTCACAATGAAGAGGAACATGTTTGAGTTAATATTTCATTCTCAACTTGTGTCAAAGCAATTTAGTTGTTCTTTTCCTACTCCTCCCTTCTGTCCCCCTCTTCCTCAGTGATGCTGTTTAAGGACAGAGCTTCCAGCCTTAACCCTGAACTACCTTCCTTTGGGGTTTCAAGAGGCTGGATATTGCTTTAACATAGGGGTTTTGTAGTTTAATTTATTTTGGTTGGTAAAGAATATTCATCACTCATTTAATTCAGAAGGTATCTATTGATTCCTTTCTCCTCATCTGGTATTTTCTGACATTTTATAGCACTTGCTATTGATTTATACAAAATCCGTAGTCGGAATGTCCCAAGGAGTGCTTTATTCACTTGTCATTTGCTGTTTTTCTTAACTAATAAATTTAACAGCCATGTACATCCAGTCTGTTAAGATCTCGTGGCTCAACTTTCAAAGAGATGACAATCTGGCACTAACAAATGAATAATTCTTTCAGGCAGGAGCTTAGAAGTTGCAAGGTAGGCAAGACTGAGAAACGTGCTCCTCCTTGACTGGTTAGCAAGACAAAGCAAACTCGTCTACTCAGAGGACACTTAGGTTAGGGTAGGGAAAATACGGCTGTGCTTCAGCCTGTGGAATGTCACACGTTGTGGTGCTCTAATCGCAACGTTATTTATAGCTTGTCAACAGGTAATCAATTTAAGCGGCACAGGCAGCAGAGCAGGTACGTCTAAACGGGGCTGATCTGCCATGCTGTCAGCTCGCCAGCTGCCGGAGGTGGTTGTGCAGGGCTGCAGCAGGACGGGGGCACTCTGCGAGGAGGGTCGTGCCTTCAGAAACCTCCGCTGCGGGTAATAGTCTAAAGTCTAAGCTGTTCTTCCAGGAGTGCTCAGGGGATTTCATGTGCCCAAGTCTCTCTGAAGGTCGATGGGATTAGGTCTCCTTCATCACTGGTACCTTCTAAACCATGTTTTAATTTGGGAATGAGGTGTGAGCTTTGTGTGATCTCAGACATGTGGGAGAAGATTCTGGAGTCCTTCGGAGCAGGGGGAAGTGGGATGTGCAGAGCTCTGGGTGCTCAGGAGGTGCCCAGACACCCTCTTACTTGCACTATGGATGGTTCAGTCTTGGCCATATGTCCTGCACTGCACCGCATGGGGATGGGGCTCAGAGAGACAAGGTGGCTGTGAGCTCCGTCCAGAAAGATGCTGACTTTGCGTGGAGCCAGGGGAGGGGGAGTCCTCTGCACCAGCTGGGCCACTTGGGCATTAGGTAAGTTTGAGGGTCACCCTGAGTTCTTCCCACTTGTCAGCAAAGGCATGTCCCCGGGGTGGTGGTTTGTGTCAGCCTAAGGTGAGTACCTGGGCTGAAGTTAGATGACCTGCCCTCTGCAAGTGCCTTCCTTCCGTCTTTACTAAAGGGACATGACTCAGGTATGGACAGGTGACATTCAGGTTCCACAAAGCAGGTGACTTGAGTGTCATCACCAGAAACTGCCTCACTGTGGTTGGGGCATATCCTGAGTACAGCAGGTTTGAGAGCAGCTCCCTGTGGACTGCTCTTTCCTATCTCTGGCCTGTTGATACAGGTTCCTAAAAGGGAGCCTGGTTGATGAATAAGAAACACTGTTGTGAACAGCTTTAATATAGGCTGTGTAGGAAATTATGTAGCTGTGGCTTGGATTTAGTTCAGAGATAACTTAAGTTTTACACTTAGTAACCACTGTATAGTTAAAAGTTAAGGGGTACTTCAAAACTTTTCCCTTTCATGTATTATCATGCGGTGCTCCTTGATCCGGGATGCACTTGAAGACATTAATAAACTCTTCCTCTGCAGTGTCTTAGAGAGTGCTAGAGGGACTTTTTGGTGTCAGTCTCATGCCCCCACGAGTCAAGGTGTCAGCCATGAGTCTGGCACTGAAGACACGCTATGTGCTGAAGACTTGTGATACAAGAGGCAGAAATGCATAAAGATGTTCTGCACTGAGAGATCCCAAGGATCCTTCGGTAAGTTTACTTGTTCACGCCATCGTCCTCTGATGAGAAAACTCAGAAACGAAGGTTATTGCAAGTCTGCAATGGGTACGTGGAGCAGGAAAACAAAGCCGTAGTAGGAATTTGATGCATACGAGGTACTAGACTTCAGTGGTTATTCATGTGGTAACAGAGATCAGAGTACAGGGAGAAGGAAATAAAAGGTAGGCATAGATAGGGCTGTTAGAAGAACACGAAACTTTGAAAGAAATATGTTGAAATGTGATGGGCCCATGCTTTGCTGTGTCTGAGCTGACCTCATCATAACTTTTGAAGGAGATGGTGAAAATTGCTTATATTTATCCTTGTATCCCTCCACCAATCATACCAGTTAGTCTACTGGTATCCATCATGATGCTGAGTCTCCTCAGAGTGGAGTTCAGAGCTCCACTGAAGACCCTTTGTAGCAGTGAGGACACCGGGAGGCACCAGGCCCTTTCCTGCTCCATCGTCACTCCTGTCCATGCCACTGGAGAGCCGATGGCTGAGCAGGAGCTCCGGGCAGCCCTGCCGACGCGGAGACGTATCCTCCTGACCATACCCAGTGTAGGCAGCGCTACTGTGCCTGGGCAGACAGGCCTGCAAGGGCTGTGTGAGAAGCCAGTCCTTACCCAGAACCAGCACCCATTTCACAGTCCAAGTGCTTTGAAAAATCAGGATGTGCTTGGCTAGCTATTCAGTGTTGAAAAAACCCTCGTGTTTTTCTCACTTTGTTTCTTTACACTGCTGGCAGCTATGTGGGGGTATCACAGTAATAAATTGTGGATCTATAAAAAAAAAAAAATAGCCTGTGGTTACAGTTGAAGCTGATCCTCAGGATGGACATCTGAAGCATCCTTGTTACCTGATGCTGATAAATCCATTCTCACAGTAGCACTTTTCTCACTATTGGAGATGGAATTGCGGCGAAAGCCTTTTAGACTCAGAGCTGTAATATCCAGAGATGTTTTGTTTAGAGTAGTGTAAAATCAAGTATGGTGTGTGAACTTCAAGCAAGGTACATTTGAGCTGAGTACTGGATTGCAGAGAATGATGTATGGAGCTTCTTTAACTGTGTGGAGTTAGATTTGATTCTTAGCAAATAAGTGACAGATTCATATGTAGGGGAAAATCGAAGTTCTCATCTATATATTGTTTTTATTATGTTTTCTTTGCTTCAGGCTCTAACATACCAGAGGCACTGTGTGCAAAAAAAGTAGTTTGATTTCTGTCAATAAATGTCTTCATATTCTTGCAGCTCGTACACAATTTGGGTTATTTCGTGGTGGTTAAAAAGACAAGGGGAAACCACAAAATAATTCATTGCAATCCAGAGCATCTTCGATTGGAAGCATTGCTAATATTTACAGTTATCACCAAGCTCTTGCCGTGTGCTATCCGTCTTAGATTTAGAGTTATGCTCCTGGCCCCGCACAAACGTGTCTGTATGTTGGTTTGCATCTGTCTCTGCCATATGCAGAGTAAGACAAGAATTCCTCCTGCTTTGTTTTTATTTTTTTTTTTATTGTACCCCTCCAAAATCAGACCAGCTGTTGCCTTTTGCAAATGGCAATGCTCTTAAAAAGCGAGCTTATCTCATCTCAAGGATTTGTCACCGTCGTCATTATATTTTGTTGTCATCTGGGAGGTAGGTCTCCGCATTGTCGGTACCACTGGCCTTTGTCACTGCTTTGCTGCCAGCCAGCATGAGGGTGGCTGTGGAGAGGGGTATGTTCCACCGTCCCAGTGGTTTTGGGTAACCTTTGCCTGGTGCCTCTGTTTAATTTAAGTAAAAATTACTTTTTTTTTTTTTTTTTTTTTTTTAACCCAGAAAGCAGAATTCTAGTAAGTAATTTTTGAATGAAAAGTGCCTCTGCACCTCTTTTTGTTGCCAGCCTGATGCACCCCTCTGTGTCTGTGCAAGCATCTGGCTCCTTCCGGCGTTTGTACTGCTTTACCTTGTGCTCCTGGGTCTAAAAATAAAATATCCATATGTGTAAGAGGAACCGGCGCTCACGCGCGCTCCCGGTATGTAACACAAGTCCTAAAGTCACACTGAAGGCAGCAGAGACCCGCACTGCCCCGGCTGCGGCGATTATTTAACTAAAAGGAGAAAGGGGAGGAAAAAAACCAGCGAGGGGAATGCGGAGCTGCAGGAGGGAGGCTCACGACGTGCCACGGTGCGGAGCAGCTGGTGCTGCGTACTGCTCGGCTCCTTCAGTGTTATGGTGAGGACACTGTCAAGCTGTGGAAGGCCCAAAATATCTGACAATAGATGTTTGTGAAACTGAAGGAATTGGAAACGTTTTCCAGCAATCTAGAAGGAAGTTGCAAAGGAAGGGGGTTTTGCTTGCATTCCAGCAGCCCCGTGCAAAGGTCTGACTCAGCTCAGTGAGGATAACTGGGGGTCTGCAAATGCAAATCCCCAGGAGCAAAAATTAATCGAAAAATCAGTCCAAACTTTTTTTGTCTGCTTAGTAAATAAACAATGTGAATGGTTAATAGTCAACACTTAAAAAAAAAAAATCTCATCCTAATAGTGATAAAGTTTATGAATTTTAAAGATATCACAGTATAGTATTTTTACAGGAAAGAGTTGTTTCAGCTAAAAGCATGCTTAAAAATTTATCTATTGTTTTTGTACTGAAGCAGCACTTCCAAGAAAAGTGTTTGATTTTGTTGTTCCTTGTCACTGCCTGAAACCTTGATTTCCCAAATGCAATGAGTTCAGCGTTCTCAGCCAATCTGTGATAAACGTTATAATGAAGTAGCAGCACAGAATCCCTGATTTTTTTTTTTTTTTAATTTTTTTTTTAGTTTAGTAAAAAAGCCAGATGATGTTTTAAGGGTTGATGCGGAGACCAAGCTGTCTCTTGGTGGGATGAAAGATGGTGCTGCTCGGTTAAGGAGCGATGAAGAACATCATAAAGGAAATCTGTCCATGCTCAGGTTATGCGGCTGGCATTTCTAGGTGCGATGTATGGGGAGCAAGCTCAAGCAATTTTTTTTCAAATACATAACATCGGGACTATTTTTTTCTGGTTTGGGGTTGAAATACTTGTGTCCTGCTGAACCCATTTCTGCATTGCTGAACCTGAGCTCTGAAAGAGCTCAGCAGCCAGTATGGTAATGAGCCCATTTCTATCAAAATGGCCTGTATTATTATTCATGTTTATTGGCTGCAGAGCGGTTAAGGAAGCACTTTTCAAACAGATACGCTAAAATATTGTCTTTTAAACAGACCCAGCAGCTATTTGTGTTTCCTTTGCTTGAATCCACACCCCCAATGCAGTCTTAATTATAATGACAACAAATGAGACAATAATTGCAATATGTGTAAAAAAACCACTTTTGGGAAAGGCGTGTGAGAGTACTTTGGGTAGTATTAGCAATTCTGCCATACTTACATCTAATTAGGGCCGTTCCACAGTGTCACCAACCCTGTGTCGTTACCCTGTGAACTCCCCGGCTGCAGCGATGCATTTGCTGGACCGGCGGGGATGTGTCAGACCGCAGTCACACTTCCCCGAATCTTTTCACGTGTGGATCCTTCGTGTCGACCCTTTCCCTCCCCTCCCTTCCCCTCTCCCCCCTCGCCCCCCCCGCCGCCACCCGTGGTGTGACATTTTCTTCATGACAGTGTGTCTGGGAACTGCACTTGCTGCCGCCTGGGCACAGCTCACGGAGAGCGCGGATCAGCCTGTGGCCAATCGAGTTCGCGCGAGCTCCGTCAGCGATGGATGAAACATCCACGAGAGAGAATAAGGACTTGGAAGAAAACTGGATAAAAGGGCTGCGACGGGAAGCTAGCTGGCAGGTTAGTGATACAAAGACGTGTGCTTGCAAGCGGATTGAATCTCAGCGCTAAAAATCTCTGAACTTTTTAGCCTAAGCATAGGTGAAACGTGCACGTTTATTTGTAGCAATGCCTGAAAGCATTTTCCTGTGAGAGCAGTTATCATTATCTTCTTGTTTTCTTGGAAAGAAGAGTTGTGTGATTCCAAAGCTATGTATTCCAAATTTTAGGACAATTAAATAGTTTTATAAATCTGCAGACATTACTAAATGCACACTGGCTTAATAAAGGTCCTTGCAATAACAAGTTGCAGGTGCATGCTGTAATATCAAAAGAAATACGTGCCTGTATATATGCAAGTTTATTCCATTAAAAATATACACCACCCGTCACCCTGTTACTTAATTGTGTCATAGGAACTGTAACAAGGGGTTTCTTTTAGCGTCTTTTAAAGAGGCAGCATCTTTAAATGCAAAGTACTTGTTTTCTTTATTATACTGGACTCATAATAGATGTGTATGCAATTCAATCCAAAGGCAGGCAGCTTTCATTAAAGTGTGCGGAGCAATAGTGTTTACATCATGCAGTACCTTTCTCGAGTTTGCAGAATTAGATACCATTTCAGACCTGCTAAGCCCCACTGAGTGGTTGTGATTGCTCTTTACATTGCATCCCGAGCATCGTCTGTGCACTTTTTCTGCTCTATTGCATTTTAATTAGTCAATCAACAATATTCAAGAGATGTGTCACCAAGATATTTCTTCCCCCCGCTCCCCTTGCTGTTTCTTACAAGGGATTTTAAAGGAAGATTATTATTATTATTATTATGGTGATGCAATTGTACAAAATTCAGATGAAGTGGCGATTTGATCTGTTCCTACCAGGTGAAGCTGCACGAGAGTCCCAGCTTGGTAGGAGTTACCGCAGCAGTCTAAAGGCTACATGGCATGCTTCCTTCCCCCAGGAGAATAGCTGGTTTAGTTTGGTCCCCTCCCATAACTTTGCTCTAGAAAAGGAAATACAAGTCTCTCTTCAGAGGAGCGCGATGCTTGGTGTAATACTGCTTGCGGCTTTTGTTGTGGCACCTTTCTGGTCATCTGTCTGTATCGCTGACAAAATGAAGTATAAAATCAGGATGTTGTGAATATAGAAGCCAAACGATCCCCCCTGTCTGTGTCGCTGTGGAAGCAGGTGTGTGGAGGTGATGGAGAGGAGGTGGTCACTGTGCAGGCACAGTGCGGGAGACCCAAAGAGCGCCGAAGAGCTGGGCTCCACAAGTGGGTGACCTGGCAGGGGAAGACCTGGACGCGGTGAGGGAAAGGCCGGAGGAGAGCTGGGGCTGTGCAGGTGTCTGTAGCTAGTCGATACACCCATTAAATGACCTGGAAATCTGTTCTGCTGCTGCCCTCGTTTGTGCTGTTTCTGCCAGGTCGGATGAGTGAAGAGTGAGTTGGAAAAACATGGAAGCAATTTGCCTGTAGTACCTGGCTGGAAACCAAGCGTGCTGTGGCACGAATTAATTTCTAGTCGGCAGCTTCTGCCTCCTTTTTTGCGTGAGGGAGCGGTGGCAGCACGGTCAGGGAAGGAGTCTCCTGTGCTGTAGGTGCCATGCCTACAGCCCTGAGGCGGATGGAGGTGGGATCTTGTCTCTAAGGAGACAGCGTGCCCTGGTAAGCCCTGCCCGTGTCCATCACCGTTCTGCTCCTTCCCCAGCAGAAATGCTGTCTCCATCAACTTCCACTTCAGCTGGAGCACGGGGGTGGTGGTTGTAGATGTTTTGCTCTGGGATTGCAACCCTGTTACGTGTGAGTGAGATTTTCAGAGAAGTCCCTGGGAAGGTGTTATCCAATTCTCACTTGGATTATAACTCATCCCATATTTCTTCACGCTGCAAAGTCTTTAGAAGTCCCAAGGTAGAACAGAGTGTCAGTCTTGAAAAGAGATGATGCAGAGTGAGCGTGGCAGAGCTGGAGCTCCTCTTCAGCCCTGTCTGCTGGGGAGCTACAAGGTGACGTTGTGCATCCTTTCTTCTTAAATGGGCCAAGTTTTTTTAGAGCTAGGCCCTTATATCCATATTTAGTCTCCTAAATAAGTGTCCTGATTTTCCGAAGTGCTGAGTATCCTGGGAAGCCAGTAGACATTTCAGTTTTCTTGGACTTCAACTTGCGAGGCTTGTGCTTCAGGCCGCGTGGTGGTGGGTGCTTGTCGCGTGGTCCCGGGGCGGGAGGCAGGCTGTGGTGCTCGGCGGCAGCTGGGGGTTGTGACGGCTGTGAACTGCCCTTGGGAACTAATCAGCGCACCGTGGAGCTGCCGTGCGGTTACCGCCTCTCCTCCGCGTCAGTCGCACGTGGTGGCAGGCCGAGGGGACACAGAGCAGGGCGGCCACGTGGCAAAGGCGGCGGAGCGGCCGGCCGTGAGAGGCTCCCTCTCGTAGCGAGAGACCTGGCAATTCTGACTTGGCGCTTCGCAAAAAATCAGGCCGCTTATTTAGCAGGCTAAATATAGGTTAAGCAGCCAAGCTTGAGCATCCTGCTTTAAAATTTCTGGCGATAGTCATCTCCTGTCCTACCTTTCAGCCAGCGCGCTCGTCATGCTGTGAGAGGTCTGTGCGGTAGCCCCATGCACATGAATAAACATCAGCTTGCAAGTGAAAGAAGGAAGAAGCTTACCGTGTTTCTTTCAAGGGGATATACAGTTTGGAAAATAGATTGCATTCTCTCCCCAAAATGAGTCATTTTTCTATTAAGTAAAAAAAAAAAAAAAAAAGAGGACTGCTAAAATGATAATTATGGTTTTATCATTTAGCTTTAACTTTTTATCTTCTATTGTTCTTATCATCCCAGACTTTATTGTGGTGGTCTGTATCTATTTTTGATTTTTCATGGAGAAAGGTGGGCTTTCTTGCTCCTCTTAGCCAGACCTTCAGAACAGGTTTTCAAAACCTCCTGTAATCCCTTTTCCTGATGTTTCCTTGGGAACAGCTTCTGACATCCGACAGATCTATAGCTGTCACAAAGCTGGCACAGCTCTACCATAGGCCAGGCACATCTTTGGGTGACCGCAACTGTGCGGATAGACTAAAGGTTGAGAAATCTATAAGGGTGTGGATGTCAATATTTAAAGAAAAAAGTCCTGCATATTTTTAGAGACGAATGGATTTTCCTTCGCATTTACCCATCCAGGGAAATTTGTGCTCTCAGAGGCGCCAGAGTAACTCCAGTTGATTTAAAAGGGAATTTTTCTTTGCAAATAAGAGCAAATGGTAATCCAAAATGTCCGGAGAAAGGAGCAGTGCACCAATCCCAGCAACTTGTCAGAGCCGTGAATCCTTCTGCTGACACACTGAGATTGTGAAAGCCACAATTTTCTTCCTAATTGATGGCTCAATCGGGGTACGGCCTCTGTCTCAAGCTTACTTGTAAGCTTTGTCCTTGATGTGCTGAGTTACTGTATAGCCTAAAATACACTGCCTGTGTTGCAGAGGGAGGGGTGTAGAGCAAGAAATGTTTAAGTCATTCCAAAATCATTTGTGATCTTTCATCAAGATAGGCACGCAGTTGATGAAAAATAGCCATTTTGTCAGAGCCTTCAGCAGTTTGATGGTCATTGCCTACAGAATAATAAAAACAGACATGTCCTGCCATTTTCATTTAATTTTTCGTTCTCGTATGCATTTGTGGGGAGTGGGAGTAATTTGGCTGAAATGAGAGCTTATCAGGCTTCAGTGGAGCTGGGAACACAGCAACACATGGTATAAAGTGCAAGGGACACAATAACCTGTCTTCTCCTGTGCCCTATGGTCCCACTGAGTTAATACGAATTGGAAAAGAACACTGGGTAATCGCTGTACGTATGTGAATTACATGTGCAGGCACGTATCCATCCATCCACAATTGGGCTTGAAGACCTTAAAGGCTTTTTCCAACCTAAATGATTCTACGATTCAGTCTGGGTGGGAATGTGCCTGTAAATGTGTATTCACATCTTCAAGGTGTGATAGTGCTGAAAATCGGATGTTTTGGAAAGGGAGATTTAGAAATGCCTGCCTGAAGTAATATGTAAAATTTTCATGTTCTTTCCTGTTCCGTCTAGAGTAGACGTTCTTAAACCTTGTAAAATCTCCAGTTCCTAATTTAATAAGTATTTAGCTCTCTTACGTTTACTACAATAACACAATGTTTTAAGCTGTCAAAATTTTGGGGTTTCGTTTCTTCCTCTTTTCACGAGGACCTGAACGCCATTCTATGATGATGGACACGTGAGTGAAAAAGCCTGCAGACTCATATTTTTTAAATATTTTTTTCAGCTGATCACAGTGCTGATGGCACTGTCCTCCTGTTTTAATGATAGCCCAAATAGGGCTATTAAACACCTGGCAATCCGGGCATGGAGTATAATCTGCTACTTTTTGTATTATTCCACAAGTCTTCCCTCCACAATATTGGATGTGAAAATACTGGAAAATTTAACTTCGTTGCCCGAAGTGTGGGTGATTCAGGTGTGGTATATCCAGCAGCACCATTGTACTGCGTTTGCTGTGAACACTGAATTCCTTCAGTGAGTGAAGTTGCTGAAGTCGTCGTCTTTTTTTTCTTCTCCCCCCATAAGGGAGGAATGGTCACAATTCAGTTATTCTAGACAGATAACTTCTCAAACTGTTTGCTTTTTATTGTTCCCACGAGTATCGTATTGTCAAGACAATCATCATAAAAAGATTTGCTGCGGGATTAATTTTTAGCCTTACCTAGGTATTTTGTTGCCAGTTTCCATATTTAAGGTACAGGACGAGGTCCGTGGCCAGGCAGGGCTGGCTGGGCGTCCCCCGGGTGCCCTCGGAGGAGATTCACAGAATGATCGGCAGCCAAACAGAGGCGTATCAGAACTGGAAATTCTTTATCAATTCTGCCTACAGTTTCTGATTTGATTGTTGCTTTGTTTGATTTTGTATATTTAATACATACGCACGGTGCTTCACAGTGTGATACTAACACAGCAAACTTATCTAGGAGCATTTGGGAGAAAATGCAGGTTATTCGTAGAGGCTGCTGCTGAGTGGCAGTGCAGTTACATCTTGGGGTGGTTAGACCCTGGCGCTGGTGTTTGTCCGTCTGCGATGTTACCTGGGCACTCGCTGACCTTCGCTCCACGTGCCACATGTGACACCGGCCACTGGCGTTTGGGAGGGACGGACATGCCCATCCCTCTTAGAGTGCTGGCAACGATCAGCCCATCCGCGGGATGGAGGGTCAGGCCCTACGCTGTGAGGACAAAACGATTTGCCTTATTTTCATCAGGCCGGAGGAAATGTTCTCTCCTCGATGCTCCTCATCAAGTGCAGCGGAAGGGGAATGTTGCCTCGCGAGACAGGACGGTGTCGGTCCTTCTGAGAGCTGGCATCAGGCACGTAGCAGTAAGAAAAGAGACATAGATGCACCAGGATAGTGTGAGGTGTCTTTTTGATAATAAAGTACCTAATTAGTGTAAAGAGAAATAGGACTGATGTGTGATATTGTATGGACTGTAGTTTTAGAAATCAAACGCCTTAAGACTAAACCGAGGGAGAGGATCTACCAACCTGCGTTATTTACTACCCTGTGAAATGCTCTGTGCATGCTGTGCGTAGCTTGCTGCTGCTCGGTGCTTTAAGCTTGTTCATAACCGTTCACAGCACTTAAGATCTAAAGATACACTCATCCTTTGATAGGACAAGGTCAATTATTCTTGAATTTATTGCCAGTACCACAGTGTTTATGCGGTTTTATTTATAAGCTGGGTTTATGCTTTTCTAACATTGAAGACATTTGATAGTAAAAAAGGGCATTTCATTTGAAGATTACTTATTCTGTGATATATTTATATTAAAAAATGGGCACGCATGTATTCATAGAAATGATATAAACCATATCTTTTGGTTTCCCCAGGACATCTCTTAGCTTCTTTTTAACCTGATAAATGAACATTGCGCTATCCTGAGTTACATATGTGAAGTGTACTGATGCACAGAAATCTGGGTCTGAGAATAACATTATTTAACCAGCCACCTTTTTTCACTGGATAATTGGGTTTGGTCTTACAGGCTTTGTGTTTCTCTGCTAAACTACTAGGACCAGCACCCAGAGCCACCTTTAATGCTTTATTCCTTTAATACCAGTACTGTCTATAGAAGGGTGGCTCTGTTTCTGCAAAGCCTGGGGAGGCAGGAGTAAGTCTGTCCCTGTGTAATGAACTGCTTAAGCCTGTGCCTAAGAGAAGCCTGTGTCAACTGTCTGGCTTGATAAAAATGAGCTGCTGGTTTGCTGATGGAAACATGTGGGCTCCCTGGCTTGCTCTCCACTGGAGGTTTTGTTCTGTACCTATTCAGCTGTTCTAAAACTTTTTATTTTTGGCAAAGGGTTTATTTGACAACGGACAAAAATAATCAAATAACGTTTTTGAGTGTGCTGTTTGAATCACTTCCTCTCCTCTGTTTATTCTCTCAAAATCTTTAAGGAAACATCTGGATGAAGAAGGTATTCCTCAGACATAAATGTTTTACATTTAAACCATATTTACTTTTTCATGTTAAAGCGCTAGTTGCTATCACGTGCCCACCTCTCTGGTGTTACCACAGTTTCAGTGTTCCCTGAAGGCTTCGCACTGTGACCTGTCTGCTTTGTGTCAGACGCAGGGCAATTATATTCCAGCTCTGGAGATGGGTAGTTGGCGCCTTACAGAAACGTTCACCTCCCTCTCCCCAGGTTACCCCAGGCAGAGTTTAGCCTGTTTACATCTCTTTGCTAATTTAGCCCTTTACTTGCATAAGAAATTACTCCCAGGCATGCTTGAAAGAGGAGGACAAATTATTTTCAAATGAAAACCAGTATTTTTAGTTGTGTGACTTGTCTTTAAAATATGTTCCAGCATATTTCAGAGGGCAATGTGTGGCCAACATGCAACTCAGAGTTCACGAAACTTCTTGAATTCATGCATGTTCTTACAAAAAAGTGTTCTTTATTTTTTTTTTAATACTTCTGACTGATGAATTTTAAGTCTCTCTCAATCCTGTCTCCCACAACTGTATGGTGTGGAATTGAGCGCTCGTCTTGCTCTGGCTATTGGCTCATTCTGTCTGTTTTGCTGGGGGATTTTCACAAGCCCTGAATGTCCCTCTGAGCTGGGATGGAGGGTTGGTGATCAGCAAGGCACCACTGGCCCCTGCTCCTCCTTCCAGCAGATCCCCAGCCCTCATCCAGCCTGGGGCTCTGGGGGGGGATGATGCCACCTGGGACAGCTCAGCCACCACCGAGGTGACACGTAGCTGGAAACTCCTCCAGATGCCTCAGCATTATCCTTCCTTCTCCCCACCCACCTTCTGCTGGATACTAGAAAACTGTAAACTTGGCTTTTCTGATTCTCAGAAGACTCTTTTCCAGCACTACTGGAATTAGGGGTTGTCACCGACACCAGAAATGACATGACTGAGCCATCATGTCCTACTCAGCCCTTGGTCTTCAATAGGAATGCTGCAGCGCGGTCATTGCAGACCTCCTTGATCACTTTAATTGGAGGACAGGTGGCCTTCAACATTTTAAGTAGCTGACAGAAGGATCTGTTCCCAACCCCTTCCCTCTAGCTAAACCTGTAATGTGTCAACCCCATCTCCAGGACACAGACAGTGCTGTAATTTTGACCTTTTACCATATTATGTGCTCTGCTTTGCCCTGAGCTGGTTTTCTGCAAAATGAAATGGATTTTGCTTCTTGGCAAAATAACTATAGAGGGCTGGAAAATCCAAATGAGCTGATACGTCTTTTATTAGCGCTACCTTATTACCGAGCAATTTCTTTTTCTTTTTTTTTTTTTTTTTTTGGACATTCATAATGTATATGTATCTGGTATATGGTATATGGTATCTGTTTGGTTTTTATGGTAAAGTCATCAGATGGTACATCTTTTTATATCTTGATTTAGAATTAATTCCAAAATAATGTAGTGAAGAAGGTGATACCACATTTTGATTTTTTTATAGGAAATTAAAAATATTTCAGAAGTTGGTTTTTCAACTAATAATGTGAGTTATAGGAGCTGATAAATGTGAGATTAATAGCTAAGAAAGCAATCATTTCAGATGGATAATTTAGATTTTTATCATTTATTAATCATAAAAAGTAAACCTGCTGTATAACTGATTTTAGTTTTATCAAGAAGACGAATTGTTCCAGCTAATGAATGTATAGATATTCTATGCCAAAGGCATTCGTAGGAATCTGTTAATCATTTAACTGTGTCATGGCATATGCTTTGTCTTCATAAACCAATTAAAACACATAACTTCCTCCACTGAAATGCGTCTTGGTCTTCCGTGCCTACAGCAAATTAGAACAGCATTTGTCTTAAAATACGCTTCAGTATTGTGGATACAAAAATTTCATGGGGCTGGTGTCTCCAGGTAGGGAGCGTTGCCAGGCTGCCTGTACCAGTACCTGGGGAAGACGGCGCCGTTCGCAGTGTTTCAGGGAGCTGATCCCACAAATAAAGAGTCATATCTGCTAATGGGAGGGGGCTGGTGAAGGGCCTCACCCTAATCCGCTGGAATACTTCCCTGCTGAGGTTGAAGCGTGGGCATAAACATGTGAAAACGGGGCTTAAATCCAGAACTGTCTGGATGGAGAAAGCCCTTGGCAGTGGCGAAGTTGGTGGTTATTTAGAGCAGGTCAAGGAGATCAACTTAGACCTGGCGGTGGTCGTCATGGATTTCAAGAGGGGTATGGCTCTGTTTTTGGAGGATGAACTGTAGCAATGGGAAGAAAGGCTCTTTGTTGGGAGGTGTTCGTGGTGCAGGTCTGCACACACCTGGGCAGTGCTAATGCAGGGTTGGAAGGGACATTCTGAAAGTCCACTTTTCCTGAAAATACGGGAGGCGGTTTTCAGCATTTTGGCTTCTTCCATGTCTATACTCATGAAAAATTTGGTTTATTCTTTGCCATTTTCAAGAAGAGTCATTGCTTTTCTTCTGTTTTCGGAGAGCCTGCAATTGCTGTTTTGCAGACCCTTCCTGTTCAACAGCACAGCAGCATCTCAGGCTTCCTAAGCCCTGGTGCAAGGAGGTCCTGCTGCTCTCACCTCCGTCCTTGCAGCCTGGGCTCCCTCAACAAGCACATCATGGTGCGTAGGATAGGCAGCCCGGTGGGAGAGGTGGTCTCCTGTAAGGAAGGTGCTAATGCACTGCTGAGAATCACAGAATGATTTGGGTTGGAAGGGACCTTAAAGATCCCAAGATTCCAAGCCCCCAGCCATGGGCAGGGACACCTTCCACTAGACCAGGTTGCTCAAAGCCCCATCCAGCCTGGCCTCGAACACTTCCAGGGATGGAGGATCCATAACGTATCTGGGCAGCCTGTTCCAGTCTTTCATCACCCTCATAATAAAAAATTTCTCCCGTATGTCCAAACTGAACCTACCCTCTTCTAGCTGAATTGTGGTAGTTCTGCCAGACCTGCTTCTTCCTCCTGCTTTCACAGAGCTGCTGCTGGTGCTTTCGGGAAGGGGGGATTGAGCCGTGATGTCCAGTGTGATCTGCATGGTCTCACCTGGGATTTCGCTGTGCCTCAGGTGCCCCCACGCCAGGTGGAGCTCCCCCCTTCCTTGTCTGTCTTATATATTTAAGACAATCTCTTTTCCATTTAAAACCTTTGAGATGGGGCCGACCTGTTACGTTAGACTTGTGTAAGAAATTACCTCACTTGGACTTACTCTTGGTAAGGGCTGAGAGATGCTGCTGTAATACAAAAAGCAGCGCTGATTGCTGCTGGAGATTTTCCTGGGAATGGCATATGCAGTTGAACCAAAGCTAGAGGTTAGAGGGTAATAATTGCACTCATAGTTATTTTTAGTCCATCCTGGAAGAGACAGAGATTTTTTTTTTAAATGGATTTTTATATTTAAGGAAATTACAGCTTTCTGGAAAAACTTCAGAGCTGTGACAAAAAGTGAGAGGCAAGAGGGTGTTTAAATTTGCGGGCTGGATTTCTATATTCTGGTCATTCAAAGCTGTTTATTTCATCTCCTTTCTTACTCCCAGTGAGGTGAATAAAATAGAAGTGTGAATGTGTTTAGGTTTTATCCACAGCATTGTCGTGATGTCAAAGGAAATACAAACAGAGACAGACAGTAAGCCCACGATGGAGAAATCAAAAACCAGCAAACACTCAAATAACTAGCTCTATCTAATTCAACTCTAAAACACACTTTGTTTGGCTGGTTAGCAATGTATATGTTGCTGTACCACCTATACTCTGTTCTTTTATTTATATCTTTAATACGTTATCTGTAGGCGACATTATGGGTGAAGCGCTGTTGCTAAAAGAGAAGGAAAAATTATAGTTATTGCTATAATAAACAGCTTGAGAATATCTTTTTAAGAAGATTGCAGTAATACAAAAGGAAATAGCGTTAGATTGCAACATCAATTATTTAGAACAATGTTGTTATATTCATTTTTTTACCCGATTTCTTTTCTCAGAAATAAAGTTCAGTCTTTCCAGCATCAGGTTTCTGGAGCCACAAAATGCCTGCTTGGGTCAAAAGTCCGTAGCTTTCTCGTGAACCAGGTCTTGAGGCTGAAGTGGGAGCGTGTCCTGGGCTGCAGGAGGCGCAGGTTCCCTGGGGTGGATTTGGGAGGTGCGAGTACCGGACCGAGCACCCCAGCATCGCACCCGCGCGGTGCAAGGGAGAGGTGCCGGTGGCCTTCGCTTTTCTGGGACTTTGAGGAAAATAATAATTTTAGGCCATCTTGCCCTAGTTTTAGCAGGCTTCTGGGAATAAGAAAGGGAAAATGGATCTTTGTAAAGACTTAAAGAATGTTGCTGAGAGGGAGGGGGTGAAATCAGGTCCTTATGGAGCACTGAACCTGGTTTATAAATGGAGTGAGGAAATGTAAGTCATTGTGCACTTCTAAATTTGGGACTTTTGTATGGATATTACTTACTTAACTGAAGACAGAAACCTTCCCTAAAAAAGAAAACGCAATTGTGTGAGGCAGGTAGGATCGGTCGGGTTTCATTAGAGGCAAAGGCAAAAGCAGTAAGTTATCAGAAGAATAAAAATATTTTTTTTCCTTTCTTTTTAATTCTGTCCACATATAAGAGTTCATGAAATAAAGCCCCTTGACGTACTAGTAAGCATGCAGGTTGAGAGCTTCACACTATATTAATGTTTGGAAACAATGATATGAACAACCCACTCAGCAATAGTTTTGTCAGTGCAAATAAAATCTTCAGTGGCACAAACCTCATAAAAATAAATGATATTTTTATATAAATGCTGAGTGAATACTCATAAGCTGTGAATACAGTTAGGGTAGCTGCCACTGCTTAAAGGTCAGTAAAGCATAGCATTAAACGGCACATTTTGTGCTCCCAGACATGTAACCCATGATAAATTTTATGCAGTACATTTCTGAAATATCTACAGACACATTTTCTTCAATAATTCACAATCCTTTAAAAGCTTTTTTTTTCCTTTTGACAATCAATATCAGGACATAGTGTCTATAAAAGTTGCTGGTACTGGACTTCCATGATCAGTTTAATTGGAGGACGGATGATGTTAAACTCCCGTAGCAGCTGATCTGAGCTAAAGTCACAACACGCCAGCCCGGTCTGCAGGATACAGGCTGGACCTTTAGCCTGGTGCTTGGACCATTTTGACCGGGGGAGGTTTTTATTATTTTTGTCTCCCTTTGCAAGGTGATGATCTTCTAAAGCAAGCCTGGGAGGACTCAGAATGCGTATTATTGTGAGATATTTAGTGGGAAATGGCATTCCTACGACACAACTTTTTCCTGCTTCTGTTTGCTAGTGTAAAGTCAGCAGAAGTAAATTAGCTGGCAGATTTCAATGGAGACTGTTACCGGCGTCCTCTGCCAGATAGTGTGTGGAGTGCCAAATTAGAATTGATTTCTCAATAAAATTGAGCTCAGCCTCTTCAACATAATCTAAGACAGAATGACAAAATCTCTTTCACTCACTTTTTAATTTTATTATTTTCGGTCAGTTTTGTTCTTGGATATTTTTGCTGCCCTAATTGCTTGTTATAATCTTCTTCCTCGAATCTTTTCCCTTGTCCAAGACAGCAAAACCTCATCTGCTTTTATAAGTAATTCAGGAGTGAAGTAAAAGGGAAAGGACGTCTGCACGTCGCCTCCCTCGCCCCTTCTCGCACTCCCAAGACTCATCCAGCAGCGGAGCCAGGAGTGCGAGTTCCCTCTCCCTGCCGTGACTCAGAGGCTGAGAGCACAACAAGCTGTTTACAGTCCCATCCTCATTTCTCCTTCCCACTCACAGCACGTTGCTTTGGGAACCACCAACCAACCTAATTAAAACAAATTTTTCCTATTGCGGGAGCAATTCCCCGAATGATCCGCCTCGCCAGAATCATGCTGTGTCTGCTCAGTTCGCTACCTCCATCCAGCTCCCGAAGAGGCTCATCTTACTGTAAAGAAAATCAATGCCTTCTAATGTGGCTTTAATTCTTAAATTCAGCGCATTTATCACACATACTTCTAGGGAACCTCATGTAACATACAGAGGTGAAAAAATGTCTTCTTTTTAAAAGACATGTATGGTAAGTGACTTCTGAGACATCAGCAAAGCCTGTTACATGATCAGGTAAGAGAGCTATGCAGAATTAAATAAAGGACGTTAAGTGGGGAGGCGCAGGTGGAAACACAAGATGGCAGCACTGGAAGCATTGCAAAAAGGTCTGGAAGTGTAACCACAATCTGGAATTTGCTGCCTTGACTTGTACTGCAGACAAGGCATTGCATCCACTCGTTATGCCCAGCCCAGCCTTACAGGCTTGCAGGAACAGCAGGATTTCAAGGTGTTGTGACAACTGTCTTCTTTCTTCAATGTCTGGGTCCTGTTTCTCACCCCACGTGAACTCCAGCCGCCGAGGTCAGTGAGGCTGGATGGCTGAGGCAGTTCAGTCTTCCAAAGCACTGAAATCTTCCATCCCTCAGCCCGTTCTCTGGAAGACTAAATATAACACGGTTTCTGAAAGCACCTCCAGTACTATTGGAAATACCTGTGTTTGAAGGTGTTCATCTCGTGTCACTTGTATGCCTGTAGTTTCTAGGTTTAAATTGCATATATTTATACCAGCCCTGTTTTGCAGAGTTTCTGAGAAATGCTGAGCAACATGGTAGGTCTTTGGCATTCCTCAAAATATTTCTTTTTCAGCTGTTCAGCTTCTTTCCCTTGCCTTCTAGTTCCACCAGTTTCTAGCTTTCTCCTTCCATCAGGATGTCTGGACCAGCCACCTTTACATTCCTTCTTTTGCCCGTTTTTGCAGAGCCTCACACACATTCTCTCTGGCTGTACGAATGAAAATGTGACTCCAGACCTTATTTTTATTTTTTTTTCTTTTTCCATGTGAGATTGGTAGTTTTTGGAGTATTGAGAGTGTCCTCTCTGTTCTTTAATTCTCCAAACCAATACTGGTACGTAGCTTTCTTCCTCCTTTTCCCTCTTCACTTGCTGTGGTTCTAGGTCTTTCTGTTCCCACCTGTATTCTGCATGTTTCCCTCTCTGCAATAACCACACTTAGATCATAAATCCTTCTTTACAGATGTTTACTACCTAAAGAACTGGAAATACAGGACACTTGCTGCCACAGTTTTGCTCATGTGTGAAACTGAGCCAGAAATGGACCCCGTTGACATCACATGGTGCAGTGTAGGTGTCAAGACACCAAGTGGCTGCCAAAACCGATGGAGACAGAAAGTGATGGGTCCGTGAGCTTTCAGGCATCTGAGAGTGCTCTCCCTGTTCCAGCAAAACACTGGACCAGATGCTTAGTTTAAAGCGTGTAAGCAATCTGGTGGAAATGGTTCGGACTAGTGATATGCCTTATCTTCAACATATTCTTAACTACCCATAGGCTGGTGAAGCATCAGAGTTGCTTTCACTCCCAACCCAAAAGCTGTGATGGAGTAGGAAGCAGAATAATCGACATATTGACTAACTAAGTGAAAGACACTTATTGGAGAGGAGGACTGCTGTTTCCAGCTGCTTCCAGCTGCAGAATGCGGGAATGAGAATTTCCTTCAAAGGAGTGGTTGTGTCTCCTGAGTGCGTTTGCAGACTGGCTGGTGGATCATGTGGGTGGGGGTTGTGCTTTCTAGGGTTGGTGCTGGTCGTGAATGAGATGATAATTTCAGGTGAAAGGGCTAGGACGTATGAGTCCTCATCCACCTCCGGAAGATCCTGTACTGGACGTTTTTATGCTTCCAAGCTCCGATCAGTTACCTTTTCTCCAAGATCTCCCTTAATGGCTTTAGTCAAAGGCCAGGAAGGACCAAGTGTTGGTGTCGTGTATCCATTAGCAGGCTTAGAGATCCCCTCATTGTGATGGATTTGGTACTGAGATCCCTCCCCAGTACCAGCATGGATTTGAGACTTGCCCTGCTTTCATTCTTTCCTCTTTGGCCAAAGAAATTAAATGGATTAACTAACACTTTTGAGAGAAGTCTTCCTGGCAGTCGTTGAGTCTCAAAATGTTGTTTCTCAAGGCTGTCTTCACAAGGGAGTTAGTCCTATCTTTTGCCAGCAGGTTGAAATTACCTTCTATAGTTATTGTATATAAAAAAAAAAAAAAAAAAGAGAGAAAGAAAAAGAAAAAAAATCAGGAGAACAGGGATTTGTAAAGGTGGGGTTTGCTGACTGAGTGCTTATCCCATGGAGAGCCTATAGTGGGATGTGCAGGGTACAGGAACAGAGAAAATGAAAAGTGCTAGGTCATCCTGTCCTCTTCTCAGGCATATGCGTATCCCCTTGGTAGTGCAGGTTTATTTGCAGGAATGCTTTGTCCCTGAGTCACGCTGGATGGGGAGAGGCTGTTACATATGCAAAAAGAAAAAGAAAATGTACTTAGGTGCTTTGTCTTCTAGAATTTTTACTATTTCCCCAAACTAGCTAATTTTGGTGAGCAGGTTTGAACGCGTTAAGTAGTATATACACCATGTGCTAAGCATTATTATTATTTAGTGGTTTATTTACTATTAATGTATTTTTTATTAACCATTGGGACTTTCAACCCTTCCTTTGGGAAGCTATTGTACATTCTCATAGATTTCACTGTCAGAGTTTTTACTGATAGCTTGTATTTTCCTTTCCTTAATTGCTGCCTGTTACTTCTTCTTGTGTCCTCTTGTACCTAATTATAAATGTTACAACATCAATTTAGGAAAAATATCAGGGGAGGTTTCACGAGGGTCAGTGCTGATCGCAATATTGTTTAATACTTTCCTAAACAATATATACAGAGCAATACAATTTGCAGATGATGCCAAATTAAGAGGGATCATAAACACAGTGAAAGGGAGAGAGAGAGAGATAACAAAACGATGTTGAGAGTTTAAAGAACTGTGCAAAAATTAACAAGATGAGATTTAATTTAGATAAAATACAAGGTCATACACTACGGGAGAAAAACACCAACTACAAAATGGAAGATGCTGGTTAGAAAACAGCAATAACGGTGATATATTTTACATTTGTGTAGCTTCTTTCATCTTACAGAGTCCCAATAAGCCTTACAAATTAAATGAATTAATACAGAAACTACACATAATGATTATTTTATTCTCCATGGAGACACCTCCTCTGTTGGTGCAGAATATGACAGCTACTCAGCTGAACTCTGCAGTGCTGTGCAACAGTTCAGGACAAAATATTACAGGTCCCCTTGAAATGGCAGTAAAAGTTAACGGAAGCCAGCATTCGTGCAGCAGGGCACTGCTCAAAACTGTTCTTCTGATGAAAACTGCCAGAGCATTTTTTTTTTTTTTAAAGCTGCAGATGAAGATCGCGGTTTTACATCTGTCTTTACCTTTACTGCAGTGATGCAGAGATAAGCCCACCAAGCCAGGGTGGACACCGACTACGTCAAAGCTCCTTGTGTGAGACAGTTGGGAAAGAGCTGTGGCTTGGTTTGTTTTTTTACTGGAATAGACAAATATATTTGACCTATTTATTAGAAAGTGTATAACATTATCTGTAGTTATTTGAGGGCTATTCATTTTTACATGGACAGGGGGGTTTAACTGGAGGATGTATAAAACTGGCGATGGGTAAGGAGGACACATGGTGCTGAACTGATGGTTGATGGAAAGGGTGAGATGAAGAAGATGGAAGCGATAAATAAAGACGCAGCAGAAGGACAGGGTGGGTCAGGATGACTAACACAGGAAAGGCAACAGCAGAGGAAAGGCTGGGGATATTTCCCTTAATGCCTCTCTTGTTGCCCGCTGTGACTACATTATTCGGTGAATATTCTTTCAATGGTGGTATTTCAGAAGAACACAGCAGATTCGCGGAGGAATACTGCTTTGCTTGTTTCCCCCATCCTCCTAACTCTAGGCAACATTATGAGAGTCGACACAGGGTTTGAATTTACTCACCTGCAGAGATATAAATGTTTCATCATGGAGGCACAGCACAGGTTCATAGAATCATAAAAAGGTTTGGGTTGGAAGGGACCTTCAAAGCTCGTCTAGTCCACCCGCCCTGCAATGAGCAGGGACATCTGCAACTAGATCAGATTGCTCAGAGCCTCATCCAGCCTGGCCTTGAGTGTTTCCAGGGGATGGAGCAGGTTGTGTATGGGGGCATATAAGGTGTCTCCTCAGAAGCCAATGGAATGTTATTTTCTGAAGGTGGCCGATGGCACAGCGTACCCAGTGTGATGGAGGAGTCTGTGCTCACAGCGTGTGCCGGTCCTAAGAGTTTGTGCTGGGGGGATCCCCAGGGTGACAGATGTGGCTTGGAGGTGGCGGGTGCGTGCAGCACGCTCATCCTGCTTCCCGGGAACCACAAGTCTTTGCCGTGTCCGGGTCTGATACCCTTGATGCAAACTTCGTAAACTCAGGTCATTCCCCAGGCGTCAACAGGTCGCATGTGTCTTATCAGACGGATGGGTCTCTGATTAGGAACAACTCAGAGTCATTTCAGGCATCACCTTAAAGCGTCATTTGCCCTACCTGGGGGGATTTTCTGGTAGTGGTCTTTGTGTGTGTCCCTCTGAATGTGGGTTTAGCGCTTTTATCTACTGGGCCAAATTGAGAGTTCACTTGTCAGATTCGCCTCTCTGTTTCTCTCTGCAATGACACTTGTAATATGTGGCTAAAAGCTAGAGGAATTAGAAAGGGCAGTTTTTGAGAAGAGTTTGCAGTACCTGTTTGAACCTGTGTTTCTTGAATCTGCTCTTTTTTATTCCTCTTTTCTGTTTGGCAAATAAGTAGAATTCGTTTTCTTCCTTCTGTCCCACCCCTTCAAATATTTTCCGTGCTCAGTTGGCGAGGGGAAGTTCTTACACTCATTTGACTATTTCGAGGTCAAGCTAAGTGCTTGGATGTGTAACTGCTTGTCCCGTGTAACCAAGCAAAGTGAGTTTAGGCTGACATCTCAAATTTTGAGGTTTTTCGCATTTGTGTTCCAGAAGTTGCTTAATATTTTTGGTGAGCATCACCGGTGTGGCCTGTTACGTTGGGGGCAGCTGCTGCCTCAGACTTACTTAGAGGGGGGGATTCACTGGGCGTGATTTTCCACCAGCCCAGCCCTTGTGTCACTACTCACAGCTGTGCAAAATGCCACCATTGTTCTTCAGCAGCGCTTTCGCATCCATTTTGCGCAGGGATGAGTGACTACAGAGGATGCAAGCCGGTGGAAAATTCACCTTGTGTTCTGTGCTCCATCTTAACCGAGGCACGAACCGGCACCCTCATGGTCTGTTGACTGTAAATCTGTTACTTTTAGATGAGCTAAGAAGGAGCCTTGCCATGGGTAAGCTAGTGTGAATCATGCTAAGCTTACTTCAGCTAAAAAAACCTCGCTTTTTCCTCCTGAACACAGCCGTCCTCCTTCCGTGTGGCTGTGTTCGGCTGTGTGCAGTCTCTCAGCATCCTCGTGCTGCCGGGCTCCACACGTCTGGGAAAAATTGTGCTTTGGGGTTACTGCTCCCAGCCAGCACAGGGATGCTGGCTGTGGGCAAAAAGAATTTAAAATTAAGTGTTTCAAATAAGTGATTGCAGGAAGAAGGGGCTGGGTACTAGTCTGTTATGCTTTTAAAGTATATTAGCTCTGCACTCAAAACCCTGTGGCTGTGCCTGTGTATGGAGTAGCTCAAGGTTTGTTCATTTTTGGAGAGAACAAGCACTGTCCTTAAAAAGTAAAACCCGCTCTTGAAGACCTTCTGAGGAAGCCGTCAAGCTTTTTATTATGTCTGAGTAGTTGTTAAAACTGGAAAGGGAGGAAACCAGGCAGTTGAAGGACAGACCTTCTCTCCCCAAGTGTTGTAGAAGCGCCTGCTTCAGTCTGCTGCCATTTTGCTTGAGAGAGCTGGGGCACATGAGTTATGGTGACATCTATTAGAATTCAATTAGAGGTAGTTCACTGACCCAAATTAACTTTCTTTGTTAAACTCCAGTCAGTGTATACGTATGCTATTTCCAGGCCAAACGGACCTGCATAGAAAAGAGGCTCCGAATCTCTGAGCTTGTTGGCAGTGTCTTAGTAACTGGATTCAGAGCACAAGCTTATCTAATGCCAGCGCTGTTAGGCTGGCTAATAGAATTGCACATGTCTGTGGTTTGTAATTAAACTGTGTGGAGCTCTGACTCGAGGTGAGCGGGGAGAAGGAGGGCGATGGAGGACGTGCCTTGCGGCTTCTCTCCCCCATCCTGGGGCAGAGGCGGCTGCTGGGGCATGTTGGAGGTGGTGGATCTCCACTGGGTTGTGTTGGAGGTGGTGGATCTCCACTGGGTTGTGTTGGAGGTGGTGGATCTCCACTGGGTTGTGTTGGAGGTGGTGGATCTCCACTGGGTTGTGTTGGGGGTGGTGGATCTCCACTGGGTTGTGTTGGAGGTGGTGGATCTCCACTGGGTTGTGTCGGGGGTGGTGGATCTCCACTGGGTTGTGTCGGAGGTGGTGGATCTCCACTGGGTTGTGTTGGAGGTGGTGGATCTCCACTGGGTTGTGTTGGAGGTGGTGGATCTCCACTGGGTTGTGTTGGGGGTGGTGGATCTCCACTGGGTTGTGTTGGGGGTAGTGGATCTCCACTGGGTTGTGTTGGGGGTGGTGGATCTCCACTGGGTTGTGTTGGAGGTGGTGGATCTCCACTGGGTTGTGTCGGGGGTGGTGGATCTCCACTGGGTTGTGTCGGAGGTGGTGGATCTCCACTGGGTTGTGTTGGAGGTGGTGGATCTCCACTGGGTTGTGTTGGGGGTGGTGGATCTCCACTGGGTTGTGTTGGGGGTAGTGGATCTCCACTGGGTTGTGTTGGAGGTGGTGGATCTCTGCTGGAAAAGGCAGCCTGGCATTCAGAGTTTGGAATATTTCAGCCTTGTGTTGCTTTTTATTTCAAGCCTTTCACAGGCTCCTGACAGCATCAGATCTGCCCAGGTCCCAGATTGGATGTTGTTTGCTTTGGTGTTGGGACCACTGACCCACTCCTCTCATCCACTAAACTTTTCAGGTGTCTGATCCGTGCATTGCTGGGTTTGTGGGAGTGATTTTGGCAGTACCTTGCATAGTCAGGCGTGACTGTCTTGGAAATAATACCACTGCAGTCAGTAATGCCTTTCAGCATCAGGAGAGGAAACCAAAGGAAATACCCACTTTATTCCTTTACCATGGTCTATCTGGTGCCTTGAAATACTCTAGAGCTGTCCACATGGCTGTAGTTTCCCTACAGTGTTTTTTTTTGTTAAAAAAATCCACTGCACGGTATTGACCTATGTATGCACGTTTTTATTTTTTCATGTGCTTGTATGGCTTTGTCCCACTAAGAATGAGTGAATTGCTGGCTCTGACCAAGTACAATTTAATTTGAAAAGAAAACATGACTTATTAGCGAACAGTTGCTAATGATTGATTTTTAAAGGGGAAAAAAGTCTGTTTAGGGTATTTTTTTGCAGAGTCTACTTCCACGCTGACATTTACACTAAGACGGTGGGCAGAGACATGTTAGTCTGGATCTGTTCCCATGTGTCACTTTGACTAGTTTAAACTGTCACCAAGCATCTTAGCATAGTCAGTGTCATGTGTCTTGTGGGTACCAGTCATTATATTTCACATTTTAATTTTAATGGCGACTGATGTAGATGTCAAAAAGTATTGAGGCATTTGGGCATTGAACTTATGGATATTTTTTCTTATTTAATAGGGTTTTGTCTCAAGATACAGTTAACTATTATAAAACTAAATTCACTCCTGCTGCGACTGAATGTTTCCCATGTGTGTGGATTTTAATTTGGCCCATAGAGAGCAAGTGCTTTTTGGGTTGCAGTGATTTTCCTTCATTATCTGTGCCTGTTTTCTGTTTGGTAACTTAGATATACACATTTTAAATTTAAATACACCAGTCCCTATGAAGAAACAGCTAAATACATGTCAGCTTCCATAGAGCGCATGTTTCCAATGCTGACTGTGCTCAGTACAAGGTAAAACTTCAGAAATCTGTTTCCAATATACTTGAAGGCATTTACTTATCAGCAGCACAGATGGCACTTGAAATGCTGAATAATAATAGTTAAGAGCCAACATAAACGATGGTGCAAATGTAAAAGCAGACACAGGAATTATAGTCTGTGTGGATTGCACTGCTTGTATAGACAGGTGATAAAATTTGCATGTGCAAACTCTGCTTTACTGCAGAGACAATCAGCTAATGTGCCCATTTGCCCGCGGGAGCCTTGGGAGCAGAGGGCAGGGCAGCTGGCTGCCCACTGAGGAATGAAGTGTCCAGGCCATGTTATAAACTCAAATTTCTGCTCGCCCTGCTTGGAAGTGACAAGGAATAGGCTTTGTAGCCATGGGTGCTCCAGCCTTTAAGGCAATACAATCTAACTGCTTTTTGGTTGCCTCAGGCCATACCTATATGGGCCTCCTCTCTCCTTCTGACAGCAGTTTCTTCTAGGCAGCCTTCGTAAGCCTTCTGTAGGTTCTGGTGGCACGTTGCAGTTTGGGGCCAGGACGTCTTTGGTGGGGAAATACGCCCAACCCGAATCAGTATGGAATTCAGCATCAAGTTAAATGACAAAGTGACCATCCCCCAGTTGTGGGGTTTTTTTGATATGTCCAATAAAACATCTGCATCTGGTTTCTCATAAAGCCGCTCCTGAAATGTGGCAATGCTGTAAGTTTTGCAAGTGCTGTGGTGCAGCGATGGAGGAGACTGGCAGCTCCGTGGGATCGGTGCTGGCAGGGGGGCCGCGGGAGCTCTGCCCACCCGCTCCACCTCTGCCCGTGCACCCCGCGGCAGCCTCTGCCCGGTGGCACGAGGAGACAAGCGGAGAGGAGGACATGGAAGTGTGAGGAAGCTGTAAACACAGGGGGAAGCAATAAGCATGTTGGGAAGCATGATGCATGGTGGTTTCCGTTCACTAGCAGCTTAACCCTTGCCAGTTTTTTTGTAGGCATCGTAGTAAAGGAGAGTTTTAAGTGATAATCACAGAATGTTAGGGATTGGAAGGGACCTCAAAAGATCGTCTAGTCCAATCCCGCTGCCGGAGCAGGAACACCTAGGTGAGGTTACACAGGAAGGCGTCCAGGTGGGTTTTGAATGTCTGCAGAGAAGGAGACTCCACAACCTCCCTGGGCAGCCTGGTCCAGTGTTCTGTTATCCTCACTGTGAAGAAGTTTCTTCTCATATTTAAGTGGAACTTCTTGTGTTCCAGTTTGAACCCATTACCCCTTGTCTTATCATTGGTTGTCACCGAGAAGAGCCTGGCTCCATCCTCGTGACACTCACCCTTTACATATTTATAAACACTAATGAGGTCACCCCTCAGTCTCCTCTTCTCCAAGCTAAAGAGACCCAGCTCCCTCAGCCTTTCCTCATAAGGGAGATGCTCCACTCCCTTAATCATCTTCGTGGCCCTGCGCTGGACTCTCTCCAGCAGTTCCCTGTCCTTCTTGAACTGAGGGGCCCAGAACTGGACACAATATTCCAGATGCGGTCTCACCAGGGCAGAGTAGAGGGGAAGGAGAACCTCTCTCGACCTACTAACCACTCCCCTTCTAATACACCCCAGGATGCCATTGGCCTTCTTGGCCACAAGGGCACAGTGCTGGCTCATGGTCATCCTGCTGTCCACCAGGACCCCCAGGTCCCTTTCCCCTACGCTGCTCTCTAACAGATCGTTCCCCAACCTGTACTGGAACCTGGGGTTGTTCCTGCCTAGATGCAAGATTCTGCACTTTCCCTTGTTATATTTCATTAAATTTTTCCCTGGCACTCTTCACAGACTGAATCTCCACCAATGCTAGGCACTGGGTCCACCCAGAGAGCCTTTGCTGGAGCCTTAACTGTGCAAAGCCCGATAATCTTAATGATGAGCAATTTTTTTTTTTTCTCCTGGTATCAAATGGCCATATTTCTTCCCATCTTTTTAGGATTAAAGTAAGAATAGGTCTTGCAGCAAAGACAGCATCATTCAAAGACTGTGGCTGACCGTGGTACCCAGCAGCACCGTGTTAACTCTCCCTTCACATCTCCATTTTTTCTAAGTTTGGCTGGTCCACCTCCAAAGCTGTGAGAGTCTCCTTCTCCCATTTCACCTCTTTTCTAGCTGTTCATTTATTTACTGCTGCCATCTGGTATGAGACCACTTTCACCTGCGAATTCCCCATATCCTGATCAGCGCCAGCAGCCAAAATTCAAATCTGCAGCTGGAGATTTTATTCCTGCTGCTGTCCTCCCTCCTCTTCTGAGACAAAGTGGGATGGTATATGGCATATACTGGATATATATGGCAAAGAGTGCCATAGATTTCCATTGCTTGAATTACATGTAAATCCTTGGCTGGTGGCATGGCCGTGGTGGTATAACAGAACTTGACTAATTTGAAGGCATTTGGAAAGTCTTGAAAATGTTTATTTTAAATAGTTTATTTGGAAATATTTTGCTTTTAGTATCAGGAATGGATTAGGGATGGAGTTTGCTTTTTTTTTTTTACTTTATAAATGAAGCATCTCTAATATCCTTTGTCTCCATTTCTCATACCTCTGCATATTCCCATCAATAGAGAAGAAGATGGAAATTTATATTAGTGGAATTAATCCTGTTAGCAAGATATTTTGCTCCTAGTTTCAGGCCAGCTTGGAATATGCAATAATAAAGCAACAGGCATTTCGTGGCAGAATATCTTTTTTTGTTGAATTTACATGTGATATTAAAAAAATCAGTGTCCATAGAGTAGATGAAATAACATTTTAGTACTCCGTTGGCTACATTCTCTTCAGGAGTCGATACAGAGTGGCATTTGCTCTGCGATGCAGAAAATAATCTGTTACAGAAAAAAAGATATGTACATCTGTAACCTCCACTTAAAAAAGCCTTTAGACTAGCAAAGAACAATAGTATGTGACGTTGAGACTGGAGAAGAGTTAATAAAATGTTGAGAAAGTTTTAAATGAAAAGTAAAATAAGGGAAAAGCAGTCAGCCTCCTTCATCATCAAAAAAAACAAGGATAAGGAAATAGTTTGTGCGTTTTGTTGCTTTACTCAGGTTGTGATTTCTCTTCAGAATTTTGGTTTTTCACCAAAATTCAACAGCCTTGAGGGCGTATTAATGCTGTGTGTTGGAGTAATTAGTCTGCATTTTAAGTTTATTAGTGGACTGACTAATGTACTCTTAAAAGGCTTTATTTGGAAAATAGTCAATATATGAAGCCAATAGAGCTCTTGAGAGTTTGTGCCACATACGCATTCACACATAGAAAATCATGTTATCAATTTCCATTTGACTTTTAATCAATTATGGTGACAAAGAGATGATTTGAAGTCAATTTTCTGTTGGTGCTAAATTAGTGTTTGATCACAGATGTTTACTCTGGTGACTGCTTTCTTTTGCAGAAAGCCTTGTAGAACTCTGTTGCAGAGACTGATGCTTCTCATTTTCAGGTGATTAGCAGTTTTTTCTCTATTTTGCTGCTTTTAGCAGCATGAGGGATGCGCTGCTGCTGGGATATGACTGTGTGGGAACCTCTTAAGATAAACACAGAATTTAGTAATGAAGCCTGGCGCTGGCTTAGAAGCGCCGCTCTTTGAATGGAGATGCTCCTTCTCAGTGATCCAGCGCTAAATCAGTTCTCAGAACAACAGACTCCTCCATCCCATCTGTTTAGATTTGTAAAATATATGCTAACAATAGCTTTGGACCAAAAGAACATTTTGGTTCCTACTTATTTTTAAAGGAGCAAAAGAACATTTTGCTTCTGACTTATTTTTAAGGAACGGAATACAAAAGAAGAAGAAAAAGCTATAAAAATAAATATGAAAAATAAGATGCGAGGGTTCTTTGGAAGAGAGTCAGACAATCAACTCTGAAGTCTTTTTTTTATTATTATGCCCTTTCTTTATTTATGAGATGTTTAAAATAGATAGGCCAAGACTTTTCATTCTCTATTCATAGGAGAGCGGTTCCTGAGGCCACATAGCAGGCACGTGTGGAAAACTACTCTGTCTTCTTTTGGATTCCCTGGTTGGTATTCAGAATGTTGTTCTGATGTTTAAAATCATATAAAGCCAAGCTTTAGACCAGATTTTGAAGTGGTCAGTGCTCTCAAATGCAGCCAGATTTTTTTAAGAGTGCAATTTTTATTTAAATTCTAGCATAGTTTGCCAGAGAGCAGGTGTTAAATGCTTGGATTTTTATTTTTTTTTTTTTAAATCTGTGTGTCATCCTAAGAAATGCAGGATACTGAACATCACTGAAAATCCAGCCATAGAAAAATACTGCATAAAATGCAAACCATAACACACACAACCCAAACCCATCATATAAATCAGCCTAAATCATCAAAGCGATAGATCAAACAAATGCCTCAAAATTCAATTCCCCAAATGCTTTGCATAATACCCTGAAGATCAGCAAACAGATTTTTCGTGGTATGCACTAAAGTGAGGAATGCATTTTATTGAGGGACCATGGAATAAAAAGACCCACCAGGAGCCTTGACTGTACTAAACTGAGATTGTAATACCAGTGGCATTGCAAAGAGAAAATTAAGGGTGTTTTTCAGTTAGACTTTGGTCATTTGTTGTTAGTTGTACAGAGTTCACTGATTTAACACATCCTCTTCCACTGATAATCCCTGAATCATGACTGTCTAGGTTGAAAATCATAGATTATATTTGGAGTCTACAGCTGCCTGAAACTTGATAGATAGTTCTGATAAGTAAATTTGTAATGCCTCATAGCAAAATTACTACTTCACAAAAATGCTAAAGGCTTAAGTGTCCCAAATTGCCATCCCCAAAGAAAGTATTTCAGCTTGTATTCTTTGGGATTTGCCTTCTCATCACCAAAAAAGTACTGAACAAAACAGAAAAGTAGGAAACAAAGCAGCAGAAGTTTGATCAATTATTGATGAAAAGTTAGAAAAATTCTACGCAAATGGTAATTGTTTGCTTTCTCTTGTAAAGGCAACACCCTTCTTTTACCAGTAATTATCAGAAATTTTCCATCAGTAATTCGGTGTCAGAGGAGGGCCGTGGTTTTCTGCCGAGCTGCTCACGTGCCAAGGCGGTGAAGCATCTGGTTGGTATATCCAGATGTGTCCCACATCCTGCACCAGCTCTTTGGAAGGAGATGGAGATGTGAAAAGTGGCTGAACTCCCCTGTTCGCCTTGCTGTGTGTAAGAGATGAGCAAACTCTGTGCTCTGTGTAAGAGGTGGGCTAACTCATGGGAACCAGCTCTGTCTAATTTCAAAGCCTTGATTTCAAAAAAATTGAATTTTGATGTTTGTGTGCTACATGATGGGAGGATGCAGGAGGGAGTTAGCAGGGTGTCTCTGGGGGCAGAGTCCCCCGCTCTGTCACCAGCAGCAGGTTTGGTACTCGTGCTGCTGCACCCCTGTGTGCCCACGGCATCGCTCTCCCCATGTGTACAAGTCAACTACATGAGCTCCCTTACAAGGAGAAACGTCGTGACTCTTGCTAACAGTGCCACATCTGCAGCCAGAGCCCAGCTGTTTGTACCCTGACCAGGGCATAGACCCTTCTCTGACATTTCCCTCCCATGACCTCTAAATCCAGTACATTAGCATATGCAAATTATCAGGTTGCATACAATCTGCTTTTTTAGTCATTCATAAAAAGTCAGCTCGGTGAACAATGACAGCAAAGTCCTATGTTTAAAAGACGGTGCCTTCAGTCTACAAGAGGTAGAAGAACATTACCTTGGCTGTTCCTGTGCCTTGATTGTCTAAGAATAGAAGCTGGGGAGCTAATCAGATGTTTGTGCAATGCTGGTTTTATTTTACAAGCCTCCCTTTCAATGCAAGCCCAACATGCTGTACTTACCTCTTCTGTTACACTGTCGTCTTACATAATTTTACTGGGTTTTTGCATTTAATGGGATAATCTGAGGACTGATTCACTTCCCGCATGACACGAATACCTCTCCCTGATTTTTAATCTTACTTTCTAGTAAAGTAAATAAGAATTATTTGTGTCTCAGGAGGAGAATCAGAACCTGAATTATTGGGGCTTTTTTTGGCTCCAGTTCTATTTTACAGGTTAATGTATCTCTTTAGAAATGCACATGGCGACTCTGTCTCCAGTAATTGTTCAGCAGAAATTGCTGTCTGCTCATGGGGAGAGATTTTTCTGCAAGAGTGGAGGAAAACCTCTTGCCTTGTTTCACTTTCTTCTGCTTCACGGTAGAAGGGAGTACTCCCAGTGGTGTCCAGAAAGGCTCTTTTTCACCATACTTTTCTTCTGTTTTCCATTTGTCAGTTTTGGTCTAGAACATGAAGGATGAAGTAGGCAGTTGGGGTGAATCTGCTCTGTTGGGAAGGGCCTGGTTAAGTCCAGAGATAATGAAGGGTTTTGTAAAACTTTGAAAAAAATGTCATTATGCATTAACCTATAAATCTGTAAGTATCAAGTGAGCTTTATACATAATATCACTTAGCAGGAGAAGAAAAGACATTTAAATACTGTCAGAAGTTAACGATGAGGGATGCCTGGAAAGCTTCATGACAGAAAAGTATTGCGTTCTTTGCTGCTTTACTTTTGTACTGAAATAAATATTCAAACTAAATTTAGCTGGCGCGGCTGGGAGGTGTATGTCTTCAGCATTTCCATCAGGATTGACCCTTTCCAGCTGGCCATGTTGCCGTCATCGTTAGCGAAGTGACAAGCCAGTTGTTCTGTGCAGGAAGCCAGCCAGGGATGGAGGGACGGAAGGACACCGCATGGAAAGGGGCTGGTCCAGGAGTGGCCCAGAGCTCCTCCGTGGCACAGCTCTGGGTGCTCGTGTTTCCTCTGAAACTCGAATTAATTCTCACCGGCCTTCCCGGCGGGCAGCAGTGCGGACCCTGTGCGGCCATCAGATTTGTGGTGAGGCTTCTGTCTGCCTGCCCTCGTAGCAGTCTGGCACTTGAGAAGGGGCGATTTAACTTGAAAAACAGTTTATTTTACATAAGTTCTAACCAGTGTAATGTTTATTAAACCAGCCATAAAATTCCCTGCGTACCACATGAAATTCAGCTTGATAATGACAGTGCTGCTATTGCGATTATCTAAGCACACAGCAGCTGATGTAACAAAGAAATAAATTCAAATAACACGTTCCTGACCTGCGGCTGGGCAAGAAATACGGGTCTTGAAAGCTGGTGCTGGAGTCAGTATGAGCATCAGCAACAGGCTGCACCAACTTTCAGCTTGAGGTTCCTCATCTGCATTGAAGCTGAATCATTTACCACAATGTGACGGCTTTGTAGCGGTTTGCATAAAATGAAGTGAAGGTCTCAGGTCTGTTTCCTCCTGCACCCACAGCAGCAGTGAGGCGGCCGTCAGGGGAAGCTTCTGAAGGGAGGTTTAGCGTGGAACGGGGCTGAACTTCTCCCCTTGCAGCAGGGACGTTGTTCCCAGCCACAGGTAGAGACTCCTGATCAGTGCTGCGTAGGTTCCCTGCGACATCTGGGATGTGAGTCCTTGGGCTGCCATTCCCACAGGGAGACAGAGAGCTGTGAGCCCGCATGGGAAGGGTTGAAATGGCAGCGGGGGCGATTACCGGTGAATTTTCAAAACGCTGGGTGGTACAGCTAGTGGTTGAGATCAGAGATATTAAATGCTTTAAAAATGGCCATTTCACCTTTTTTTTGGTGCCATTTTATTGTGTTTTCATTAGAAAAGTAAAAGGTCAGCATCCTGGCAGGACATTACATTGCCAGTCCTAGGCTCTTCAGGGCTCCATCTCTAGCTATTTATTGCTTTCAGTTTTATCTCCTGCTGAAATTCACGTGAGAGAGAGCAAATAGACACATCCTGGGTAAAAGTTAGATGTAGCACATGCCAGAGTAAATGGATGCCTTTTAATTTTGGAGATTACATCAATCACATGAACGTTATTTGGACTAGCATGTGTGTTTGGAGCAAGCAGCCCATGAATATTTAAAAGGACAGACCACAGATGAGAAGCCTTCAGGAGGCCGACAGCCTAACAGGTATTTCCACATACCACAACATTTCCATAGAAGTACTGGGACTGAACCAGTAGCCACCCTCCTCAGTCAAAGGAGTTGTGTTCGATTAGTTGTGTGCAAATATTACGCAGCCCTTGGTTCTTCAGCCTGATTGACAGCCCCAGTCTGTCAATTCTCACTTTATTTTGCTCTTAAACCCCCACACTCTTTCCACCCACACAGGAAAAAGTCTGCCCAGGTGCAAGTTTGGGGTAAATACCTGGCTGAGGGGTAGGTTCGGAGCAGAAGCTGCCACCTTTGCTGCGCGGGGCCAGCCACATCCCCTGGGGACCAACAGCCCCCCAGCTCCGCTGCTGCCGTTTTCCTGAGGGACGTGCAGGTTGCTTTGCAGTTGGCACAGTCATCTGGGAAGGAGTCTTACTGTGTCTCGGCACAAAAATCAATGAGATGTGCTTCCACATAGCCTTAAGCAGGAGCTTGGAGCATGAACGCACAGCAGAACAGCTGCGAGCGTGCAGCAGCAGAGCTCACACCAGAGCCGTGCTGTGAAGCTCAGACCTGGTTGCCAGTTGCCCAGGTTGACCTCAATGTATAGATGTAGCCCAAATAGCTAAGTCTACTTGTGTCTTTGCTCAGAACAGCAGCATGAGCTATGTCATCTTAAGCATCTCAGTCCCAGGGCTTTTCTGCTTTCCTCTTTTTTTTTTTTTTTAAAGCAAATTTGTGACTAGTGAGTTTTGCTCTCCTTCATTTTTGCTGAACCACTGCTTCAACCTCTACTTCATCCTGTACCATCTGCACTGTATTTTTCTTTGCTGCTCTGCCTGTAACTACACGCAGTTGAAAATATCCATCTGTTAAAGGCTGAGGTATTAGAGGGAGAGACAGATTTAAATAGGTATTACAGGCACGTCAAACTTAGTTAAACAGAAGATTACACAAAAACTGTCCCAGGAAAATCTGGGTGGCATTTCATTCTCATGAAAACATGAAAAATGATCAGAAGAGGGGTAGAAGGAAAAGGCTGTTTAATCTGAGAATCTCCCATTCTAGTTAGATTTCTGTCATATTCCCAAAATACAATGATCTAACCATGACGTGAAGATGGTGATGTGCAATTGACTGTATCAACAGTTTTGCAGATGTTTATTTGAAGTTAATGAAATACAGAGATGTTCCTTTTACCTTTTTTTTTCTCTCCTCAGGTCTCAGTTTTCACATTTGGTCTTCCTAATAATGGAATTAATTTTTATGATTTAGCACCTGAAGAACAACAGTCTTCAGAAAGTGATTTAACAAATGACTGCAATAGGAGTCCTGTGTTTAAGACAGGCCAGGACGGAACAAGCGAACAGGTTAAAACTGAGTGAGCCTGTAGGACAAAAGATCTCTGTTGGGGTCTATTGGAAAATCTTATGCTGCAGCTCATAGCCTGGCAGGTTGAAACTCCCTTGTCAGCAGGTCTGAATTTATCATTATTAACAGTACTAAGTAACATGTCATTGCCTTTGTAGCTGTGAGAGATAATTGCAGGCTCCATACTTTAAGGAAACAAACTGAGGAAAAGACTATTTACATACACTAGGAACATGCACAGATTAGCTTCAGCTAGCCTGTTTGTACTGTCAGCCTGTATTATATGGGAGATTAGATGAATGTACATAAATGTTAGGCATAACAAATATTTGGCGGTGTTTCTCTGTCCTTGCATTATGCTCCATGTAGCCCCTGACAGGACCTGCCTGAGAAGGCTGGGGGGACAGAGGTGTTTAACTCCTTCAGGATGCTCGGGGTAAGAGACAGCCCCAGCAAAATGGTTTCTTAACAAGCCACAGTTTTTGGTGTATTTCTTCCTTCCGAATGTTCAGGTTGGAAACTGCTGCAGCTTAAAACTACGGATCAGGACGAAGCATTATCAGGATATAATTCCGCTATTGCTTTTGTTTTATTTGTAGTTATCAGTTTGCACTGCCAAGTTAAGACCATTTGGTTACTTGTATTTAGCAAGTAACCAATCCATTTACTCTGTGAACTGGGAATAATAAAACCTTAGAGATCTTAGTGGTCAGCACTGTCTATTTAAATATTTAGCATTGTATTTTGTAATTTCCTTCTCTGTATTTTTGTATTTAACTGTATTGATTTTTCTTCTTTTTTTAATGGCATAAGAAGGAAAAAACTATATGTAGGAATACAGTTTGTCTCAGTGGCAGAGTAGGATTGCTGGGCAGCCGGGAGACAGCAGGGACAGATTCTGCTGTGTGTCCCTAGCAGTCCGGGTGTCCCCTGCTCCGAAGGAGCATCCTCAGGGCCTCGCAGTACAGCACTGGTGAACTACAGCAGGGCTAGGAGGCCAGGGAATCTGTTCCCTTTTTCTTTGTTTCTCAAGGTTTCTCCTGCATAAGGTGATGAAGATTGCTCATCGTGAAATACACAGTTTAGTATTTGGCATGTGTCTGTTTTTCCATCCATAGATTTCAAAAGAGATTACATAAGCGTATGGATTACTAGCTCATGCAGAGTAGCGCACAGAAAGCTAGACTTTGTTATTTAAAAAGTGGCCTGCTTTTTTGGCTGTCCAGTTGTAGACATCTGTTGCAGCTTTTCCAGAGGGCCAAATGTGCCCCAGCTCCTGTTGTTTCAACATTCAACACTACAATAATAAATGCTATTTTATTACCCCAATACTCCATCTGGTGTCTGGCCCAGCAAGTGAATCCCGGGCTCTCGGAGCCAGTACCATGAAGCCCCCGTGATCCATGAGGAATTCTTTGGAGCCTGGGAGAACCGTCTTCACAGACACAGTTGCAAGGGTGATGGCGTGGAGAAGAGGTGGAAGAACACGTCACGAGGAAAGAAAAGCAAGGAATTATTGAGAAAATGAGATTCCAGAGAGCTGAGAATCTGATTTCAGGTGTTGTGTTTGGACAGACTTGTTTGAGTATTTGCAAGTCAAAATGAATGAGTAAAGAAATTTGTCAATTTTAGACCTTGGTAGTCTTCAGCCATCCTTGATATGAAGATCTGTGAAATATTTCTCCTGGATATATTGACATCTGTATAGGAAGTTTAAGACTACAACCAGTAGTCTCACTTTGGTAGTAATAATTCCTGAAAAGCTCAGAAACGGAGACTGAGAGGGATCTGCAAATCATGGATTGGAAAGCACTGTTTTGAGTGCTCTGGTAATTACAGAGCTGGCAACTGCTGAATCGCCAGAAATATTTCTAGTTGGGAATCTTCGGATTGCCTAAATAATAAAAACATCGGAGCTGCATAAGGGTTTTCTTACAAGAGCTGTGGGACTGTCCTTGTTGCCATATCTTATGAAAAGTTCAGTGGCTTCTTATTCATGTGTCTGGAGAGAGAGCTGATTTGAAGCTGGGGTGAAACCTCCTCCTAGGTCCTGCTGTCTGGACATGGCTGTCACCTGGCTGGGTGTTCTCCCCCGCTGGACCACGTGTCACATATCCCTCATCCATCCAGTTCCTCCCTCTGCTTCCCTTCGTCATTTGTCTCCTTCCCTGACTCTCGCTGTACCTAATAACTGTATAATGAGAAAAAAATGGTATGGTGTTCCATGATGTAAATTGGTGCTTTTAACATAATTTCCCTGTTGACGTTTCTTTTGTTCGTTTACTTGCACTGTGTCTGTACTGAGCCTGTTCTTTCTCTGAAGATTGTCCAAGTAGGGTTTTTTTTTTCTTTCCTGGCTGTTTATTAGAGTTTTGCTGTATATTTTTCTATATATTTTAAAGTGCAAGACACAAATCATACAGAGCTTTAACTGGGATTACGTCGTCGATAGTTGGTTCTGAACCTTCAGAAATGGGATATTTTGTTATAATAACTGCTAACTCCTGTCAGCAGTTTGTCGCTGTAGATAGGGAAGATCCATCCTATGAACATCCAAAAGAGATAATGGAAGGATCTTCGGAAGATGATGTCAATATCGCTGATGTTATTTTCATAGGGATTCCAAAATGGACAGTGTGATGTATTTCTCTGAATACAATTATGCTTATACTATCCCATTTCAAAGCAGAGAAATACATGCCCAAGCATATGTGTGGTCACCTGCTGCTTCAAAGGGAGTAGAAGGATGAGGCAACTAGTGACAGTGAAAAATTCAATTACTGAGGCATGAAAGGAGAGTCTGAAGGTAAATGCTCTTAGTGCACGCAGCAGACTTTTGGGAATCATGACATAAGGTCCTGTTTTCACTGCATCATGACTGGAAGGACGCATCTTAAAATGTCCGATATGTTTTTGTAGTATAGAGATATGCTGAACCTGCTAAATTGGATTTTTGGAGACAGCATAGAATATTAAAATATCAGGTAAATAACATCTTCTACAGGTGTTTTCATTTATACTGTACCTGTAAAATCCAGAAGCTCCTACTGACTGTAAAATTAATAATAGGCAAAGTTGATGCTAAATGGCCTCAAGAAAAAAGGCACAAAAATATTATCAAAAGTCAGGATCAATAGGATACCTCTTGCAGTACAATATCGAGCCTTCTTTCCCCTTCCCCCAAAATAACATTGTCAGTTTTACAGCAAAGTTTTACTTACTTCTGCTAATGGAAAACTGTGATAACGATCTTTGAATAATAGGGGTTGAGAAACAGCAGCTCTTGGGTCCTTATACCAGTTTTACCAGTCAATACTATAGTTTTCTTTTCAAGAGGCAGCAGTCCTGGCGGCTGGGAAGGAATCAGTGCCACCCACCCAATAGATCTTGAATAATTTTTTTTTTTCCATCTCAGGTGAATTATTAAATGCAAATTCAGCAGTGCAAGGGAGGAAAAACCAGATTATTTTCCTTTTGAGTTTGCTGATTAGTCAATTGCCTAGTTCATGGAGGATGCCACTTGTGTCAAGTTTCTGTATACTTTCATAGAACTGGAGCATTATACTTACCATATCTCAAGTGAATGATTTTTCAATTAGCCTGTAGTTCCTTGGCTGTATTCCCTTTGCAGTCCTACCTGGGTGATGTAGAGCAAAGGTTTAAGAGGCTTTGGACAATTTATGATGTTTGGAGAGGCTGTTTGTCAAGAAACAATATCTGCAACAACTTTTATGTTCCATTTTAGTCCTGGGTCTTTTGTTTATTTTTGTAGCACTATTTTCTGAGGTGTTAAAGCTTACTTGAAGGTATTGTTTAAAATGGGGAGGGGGGAAGAAAGAGGGAAAGGGCCAGTGTTAAAAGATCAAGATATCAGAGGGCACACAACTGTTTTTCTGATGGGAGTTGCAGATGGGAGTGCAGCGCGAATTGGTTTGCTCTGCCAGCCAAACCGGGAAAGAGAGGAAAGATCAGAAACATTTGAAAATGAGATCATACAGTACGTGAACTATACAGACATCTTGCCCATGTTTTTTTTATGAGAAGTCTTACTGACATTTGAAAAGTAGAGACCTGTTCCCTAGTCTTAAGGTTGACTGACATTTAAGGGCAGCGTAAGGCATGATTTCCTTCCCCTCTTTTTAAATTGAAGTTTTCATAAATCGGGGCGAGGGAGAAGCCTGGTTACATCTTGCAAAGCGTTAAGATCTCTGTAGAAATATGAAGAAAGTAACCCGTGGCATTTTAAACACTTTGCTGAGTCTTGTTTTGTTCTACATCTATAGAGGCATGGATGTGGAGCTGCACCATGACGGGGAGGGAGAGAACCTGAAAATGGTTTAACACCAGGTATTTATCACAGCAGCTCTTACGCAACTGCACAGAATTATCAAAATTAGGGAAATCTGGGGCAGTTTAAAAGCACTGCTGAAGTTGTTTCTTCTCTGTAAGAGCAGGGCAGCGTGTTTTATCTGTGTCTCAAATGCAAGCAGGCAGCCAGACTCGCTCCGGGGACAGATTCGGGTTCGGCTGCACTTGCTGGTGTGGGTGGGCAACACCAGCCCCGGCAAAGGGCCCTCGGTGGGTGCCACAGATCCAGAGAACAAGCGCCTGCCTTCGGTCACTGAACCAGTGTCATTGCTTAGAAAACATTCACCTTCCTGTGTTTTTCTTCGCTGATGCATTTCTGTGCTCTGAGAGGCTCAGGACGCTTCCCCTGAAAGGGCAGTACCACAGGTGATTTATAAGGCTGCTGCTGTTTCCAAGTGTCTTTGCTGAGGCTGAGCATCAGTCACAAAAAGCTTAAGTGGCTCCAACAGCTGCGTTTCTTCCAGCAAAGTCTGAGCTGCAGTTTCAGGGTATTCTTAATTATAGAAACCAAACCTGCTTCCATGTGAGGTTTTCGAGACATTCCCTATGTATCTTCTTTCTTTGACCCTCAAGCCAGCTTCAAGTGGTCATGTAAGAACTTAACAAATGGCTTGATCTGGACATCCCGAGTACTCAAAGGCAAGGTCCTGTGGAGTTGCTTAGGCTGGAAACCAGGAAGATGTTTTGTGGTGGTTTGAAATCAGTTTCTGGGAGAGCAGCATCGCTCGGCAGCTGGTCCTGCTTTTGTAGGTGATGGTGGCCAGACATTGCAGTCAGGCACTGAAGCCAGTTTAAGACAATTGTTTTATTAAGGGTAATAAAGAGCATCAGTGGAGGACATTAATATTTAGATGGGGTCCTGTTAAAACTAACCAAAGAGGAGTGATATAAAGTGACATAAAAATTCCTGTATTGTAATTTGAGTAGCACAGAAGAGTGATGAATGAACAGCATTGCTTTTATAGCTAAATAGACTGAGAATAAGACTGGTTCTAATACATGCCAACTACACAATTATCATGGGAAGAATTTCTGTCACTTTTTGTATTTCATTTGCAGTATCATGTGTTGCACGTGTGTATGTGTGAATATTGGCTTCTTTTGTGCTGAGGAACAAAAGCTAAGCAGTTCAGCTTAACATTAATTTGGTATATTTATGTCTTTCTACTCTAGAAATCTTTCTATGTATATATTTGAAAAGCACTTGTTAACAACTTAGTAAGCCTTTTTTCACCAACACAAATTGTTTGTTTACTTATGTTGCTGTTACCTTTTTAGAATAAACACCAGGAATACAGTACAAGCTCCTCTGCTGCTCCAGCGTCAGCCATCACGGAGTGGGAGGACATCAGGGAGCTATTAATGACACCTGGCTTCCCGAGCGATTACTGCTCAGGACACCAAATAAATGATAGGAGCTTCAGGGTTTCTCTGATGTAAGGGCAGCCAGCTGTGGTCCTAGCGGAGACTTTCAGTTTGCAAAATCCAGGGATGCCCTTCCCCTCCCTCACGCCCATGATTTTCCTCTCCTACTGCTCCCAGCTTTCATTCATCTTCCCATCATGTAGAAGTTTCCTCCTTTTCTTTGAAGCAGCTGAGGTTCATTCAGAGACGCGTTAGCCTAATGCTGTCTCTTTCCCCTGTACCTTCCGTGAGCTTATTGTCAGGCATATTGCTTCCTCTTGTAAACAACTCCATGGAGGATGCTCACAGCAGCATCCACAGCGCAGGACTAAGTCCCGATGCAGTGGGACTGAGCTGCGAGGCGAGTGGCCTTGGGGTGCGTTGGCCATCCAGCTCCCACATCTCCAGGGCAGTCCTGAAGCCAGGGGATGTGGTAAGTCCCTCTCGTCTCTACGCCACTTTTTTGAGTGTAGCCTAAGAGTTCCGGTCTGGAAGTGTTTTCCAGGTTTCTAGTGCGTATTTAATGATGTTTGACCACGTGGGACGGTATTGGTAAGAGTCTGGAGAGCAAGAAACCTCCAAAGCCTTAGGATCTGTGTTCAAACCTAACAAACAGAGAAAAATAATCTGGATATCACAGCTTTCTAGTGAGTGCTTTCAACCTTAAGCCTTGCCTCTTTCTGGAAGTTTTATGACCTTTTGGTTCCTCGAGACAATCCTTTTTTTCCCCTTTTCTTATGCCTAGGTTGTAGGACTCTAAAATAACTGCTTTGCTTGTAGAAGGCTGCTTAGAAAGGGAAGATTTTGTCCAGTGGAAATAGCAGCATTGAGAAGAAAATCTCTTAAGGCTTTTGCTAGACAAAAAGGACAGTGGGTAATCCAGTAACTGTGTGAAAGAGATTTGTTCTGGAACAAACTCACATTGCAGAAGAAAGCATCCAGCCTCCTCCATCCACCTTGAATTCCGCAAATGTAAAACGAAGGGAGGATCGAGCCCAGGGTGTCCATTCTTGCTGCCTGAGCTTTACTCTCAGGCTTGCACAGCCCAACAGGACTGCACAGCACTGCAAAAGCTGGAGAAGAAAACCTGTTGTGGTGGAGGGGTGAGTCCCACCTCCAGTATTCATCCGTCTCTTCCCCTGAGGTAGCTACCAAAATAGTTGTTTTCTCGCTTTAGCTTGTGCGATGACTAAGCACAGCTCTTACCGCCAGCTTAGAGAAGATAACTTCACAAGGTTTGAAAGGGAAGTGGGGAAACCTGGGTCCATCCCACCACGGAGCAGCCTATGGCTTCCGGAGTAGTCAATGGACAGCAGGTGGTACCTGCAGAGGAGTCTCTCGATCTTTGTTTGGAAAGGATCACACTCTGCGGTGAGAGCCCCCAGCTGCCCTCGTGCTGACTCAGGTGGGTCAGCCGAGGCTCCAGGTTGGGAGGATGAAGTGAGGCTTCAGAAACAGGAATGAGATACTGGGGTAGAAAGCAAGTGAATCAGTGAAACTCGGTGAAACTTCTGCCATGCTTACTTCTACTCTTCTTCTCCCGGCTAATGTTTAGGCTTATTTCTTCCATACCGTTACGCTGGTGGTACTGAGTTATGATGGGAAAAGACTTGGTCTGTCACCAAGCACTAATTTTCAGATAATTAATACTTGGCACCAGAGTAGCACTTAACAACCATGACTGGAAGATGACTGACAAAAAGTCCAGGCATGGCATCATCTAATTATTGCTTCTTTTGTATGTGCCAAGGACTTAATAATTTGTTAGTTTTTCTAGGAGAAGGGGAAGTGATTACAGGTTTCTTATGGGAAGCAGAGGTACCAGTGGCACCATTAGCAGTGCCATGGGTATGAAGGGCAAATTAAGCTTGGTGATCCTGCCAGGCTTACTTACATTCACCCAAGCCAGGCTCAGGATTTATAAATATTATTCTCTGGTGACAGATATAAGCGACCCTCTTAGCAACAAGTCTCTCTGTATTTTCTGCCCTTGTCTTTCACGTGAGTTCTGCCTCTTAATGTTTTTGCACTTTCATCAGTCCCATACCAGGACTTGGCTCATCCCCAGGGCTGCAGCTGGGTGTCCTGCTGCTTGAGGTGCTGCACTCTGGATGAAATGTTGCATTGAAGCACCTCATCTTGGTGACTAGTGGCCAGGTAGAAGTGGAAATATCCCAGAGATTTTTTTTTTTTTTTTTTTTTTAAATTTATTAGTGAAGAAGGTATAATCCTGTTGTCCTGGTAGTATTTCCTCTTTCAGCAGAGCAAGTCCATACGTCAAGATCTGTGTGTAAGAGCCACAGGTAAGCACATAGTGGCATCTCTCTTCAGGCAGGTGGTCACTACCCTGGCAGTTTAGTAAAAGGTATTTAAGGTGCTGCGTATCTGAGAGGCAAATTATAAAACCAAACTGTATTCTTGAATATAAGAAAACACAGAAACAAAAAGCCAAGTGCTGGGTTTCATGCCGGATACCTCATTAACTTAAAAACAGAGTACGAATGTAAATTATAACCCTTGTTATTACTCATAACTACAGTTCAGACGATAACTTGGCAGTTTGCCCACAACTCTTTTATAAACCAGTAACCTCTGGAATAAATTATACATCATACATAATACATAATTGTCCTTAAAAAGGCAATAATTGTTCTAAAAAGTGCAGTTAGCAGTGTGTTTCACATGAAATGTATGCCACAAAGCCAGCCTGGTTGCTTGGGCTCCAGGTTCCTGGATAACCTGTGTGCTTGGCAGTACTGGAGCTTCAAGTTGTTGCCTTAAACTTGTGTCCCAGTACGGGACTATTCCACACGCCCAATATGTCCTCTGCCAGGGATTTCTGTGCTTCCTTTAGCTTGGGCTATGACAGATGCCCTCAACTTTCTTTGATTTATTCTTGATGAATCCTGATGTACACAGCCTGCGTCATACTGGAAGGGTAATCGCTGGGTGTAAAACAGAGTCTTGTTTCTGTGCACTCAGCCTAAATTCTTTGTTCTCCCACGATGAGCCAGTTGTACTTGGCTGTGCTCCGAAGGGGACATCAGGACAAAGCCAAGAGCAGAAACACACCCCACGAGAAGCATCCTGTCCCCAGTCTCAACACCTCTTCAAGTACACAGGATTCTGTGTACACTGTTATTGTGATATTCAGGTGAAGAACTAATACACCAAGAGTACCACACTAGGAGGAGTTATAGTGTTTGTCCTGCTAATCACCTGGTTATCTATTCAGAGCTACTCGTTATTCGTATGGAAAATAATGTTATCTCCGTGCCAGTAACTGTTTTTAATAATGTGCGTTTCAGAAAAAAACTCATTTATAGCGTTTTGTGCCCACCATACCCTATCCCAAATCTCAAATTTTTGAAAACATGTTTCATCATGGTTTTTGCTTCAGATTTTTTTGATTTGCAGTTTTATAACGTTAATGTTGGGTTGCCAGCTCGAGGCTTTCTTTCTGTGATCAAATTTCCAATTAATTCTCTGTGCTTGTAGGTATTTTTGTAAGATAGACAGCAAGAAGGTTATGTGTACTTTGTCTTTTTTTTTTCCCTGTGTTTATTTGTCTACACAAGACACATTACAGGAAACCTTTCACACGGGAGTTGCCGTGTCACTGTAATAATTGATACCGGAAAGTTATGTGAAGGTCTTATTGTGCTAAATAAACTAGCTTTTTCTCAGAATGGAAAGATAAATGGTGGGACCTAAAAAAGAAAACTCCTTAAAAATGACCCATGGTGTAGGATATATAAACTATAGGAGAAGTACCCACATATTTTTATCATTGGAAAGAAAGGTCGCTATTTTTCTACCACAGTAACAGAATAATAATATGTTCAGTTAGCAAAAACTCATACAAGCGAATGTTAAGACGCTAATAGATGTTGCAAGCCAGAACTTGCACAGAGAATTCTGCTTTTCTAATGTGGGTTTGCTGCCCTTCAAATGATTAGATTCTGTCAATCAAAGACTGTTTTCACATATAAAGCTATTATAGCCTGATCTTCCTCATTTCTGAAGGGCAACCAAACTTGAATGCTCTTGGTGATAAAGTACTGGTTGCTTTATGTCCTGATTTTATTGAGGGGTGTTAAAACAAATTTAGTCTTAAACTTTCTGTGGAAATAATTTGAAATGCAATTCACTATGCATGTATTCATCTTCCCTTGCTCTTCAGATTTTTCCACTGATATGTTGATCATAGTGGATAAGAAAGGTTATCTCACAGCGTTTTCCACCATGGCCCATCTCACCATCCAGTCTTCCAGCTGAGCTTACTCTAAGCTATCTAAATGAAGAGTCGGCAAGAAAACACATCTCTGCTCCTGAGCTAGCAGCCTAATTTTAGGTAAGAGCAGAGTAAGAGTGGTCTTGGAGCCGGGTTACTCTGGCGATGTAGGGCTTGTAGGCCGCCTGCGTCTGTGCTGTCCTGCTAGCCTGGGTCACAAAGTGACGTGGAGATCCACACTCTTTGATGGTCAGCACTACCTCCCCTGTTCTGACTCTGGCTTGGCATTCATGGAAATTTCCCCACGGAAAAGGGAGACAGAGGGGACACCGGTGACCAAATGCCATGGCGGCCCTGCCCCAGGGACAGGCCATGTCCCCACCGCTGCCTGGGATGGGGCTTTGACCAGGGCTCCCTGTGGTGCCACCACGGGAGGCGGCAGCAGAGGTGTAGTCGATAGAGAGAGCTGAAGAACTGCAATCAACACACACAAAAACCCCCATGAGACTGAATAGTTTAAAGCAAACATTAGTTAAAATCTCAGTGTTTTCTGGTGCGCTGTTGTGTTTTTTCTGTGTGAAACGCTGGATGATAATAAGGTTCTTGTGTCTAACTGTGGTAGTGCCTGTTGAGATTTCTTAATGATGTTTATTAATTTCATTAAAGAAAAATAATTTATTTAAAAGTGTAAGCACAGAGACAAAAGTAAAGTTGAAGTATCTATTCAAGCTCGGCATTTCCTGCTTTTTTGAGCACTTGATTTCAACATTCGTGTTAACAGTAACACGAACAGTATGTTTGGGAGTGGTGTGTATTTTTGAACAGATCATTACAGATATATCCGGTGTTGCTCTTCCTCCCTCAGGTCCAAAACTCTTGTTGGCTTTGGTGGTGCAACACTAAGTGTCTTATCTTTTGGGGATAGGCCCATGAGAGTATGGTAGAGTTGCCATCTGTAGTGATTCAAATGTGATAGACTGCTACACTCTAGTCACCAAAAATTTTCTCTTTCTAAATACATCTTCCAAAATTGCCTGCTAAAATATTTCTGAAAAGCTAAGAGAAAAGGTTGCAGATATGGCTAGATGAAGTCCACTTCTTCCTCAAAATAACGATCATGGCTTTTAGCAATGGTACCTGGTCTAAACAGCCTGCTTTTGTCAACAGTGGGTGTCTGGCACCACGTATTGTACAAGGTTGTTTACTGGGAGGCTCGATTCATCTTCTGGCAGGCTGGATGCAGCGCGGCCTTACAACCCACCTAGTACCTTGCTCTGAATTCACCCAAGCGCTGGATAACTGAGCAAAATTTTCCTGCTGGATGCATCCTGCTCCTGCCTAGCCTAAGCCGACGTTGAATGCTGGTGTGCTCCTGGCAGAGGCATCTCACTCTTCCCAGTCCCACGCTGGCTGGTTTGCCTTGCTGTCTCATTTATCTCAGCCCCCATATCCCTGCCATGATACGTGGCTCCAGACAACTGCCTTGTTGATTTGTCCCCCAAAAGTTTTACCTTCTGCCTTCCCTCCTTCCTTCACGTTCTTATGCAGAAAACTCTGCATATCGCAGCTTGTTGACATCCAGTGCGGCGCGGTGCTTAACTGCCTGCTCTGACGCCGTTCTCCTCCCAGAGGTACATCAGCAAGTGCCAGTTATCATGTCCTTGTCAGCCAGAGGTTGTCAAATAATAACTAGCTTCCGCCCGTGCAGCACGGTGCTTCCCAAACAGCGTGGGAAAAACGATTAGAAATGACTTGGCTTTTCCTTGCTTTGGCTGTGAGGAAACCCCCTGGTTAGCCCATGATTTTAAGCTCGCTCTGCGTTGTGGCAGAGCCCGGCTTTACCGATGGGTTGTGGCAGAGTTACGGTATCTCCTTGCGTGGAGTGCCCCGTGTTTGTGCGCCACGCGCTCATTAAAGGCTGATACCCAGCCTAAGTAGTTTACATTTCTTTAACGGCTCTTATGGTGGTGCCGCGTGGAGTGAGATCTGTCTGAGGACAGCCAGAGTTCAGAGCAGTTAAAGCATTTGGAGATTACCGTAATTCCAAGTGATCAACATTCAGTGCTTTCTCCCTCCCCGCTCAGCCGAGCACGGCTTCTCCTGGGGCAGCTGCAGGGTGGGAGCTCAGAGAAAGTGGCTTGGGGGTGACAGTCACGTACAAACACGGTGCCCAAAAGGGTCACGTCGCTGCCCTCAGGTTTAGGTTGTTGCTGCGTTTCCACCAAAGGCAACTGAATCGGTGCTGTGCTCAGCAGCGCTGTTATTGATACTCCTTGCCTTCATCTGTTCGTTTGTATTTTAATCATGACCTCATCTTTTACGTAATTGAGATTCTTGTTCTGTTTAAGTGGCATTCCCCACAGATTTGCTTAAGAATGCACCTGCAGAAATCTTACTTAGCAATCTTCCCTCAATTACATCCTGTTCTTGCAAATGTTTTGAGGTAGTAGCCAAAAGTCATGATAGTGGTAAAAGGGTTAAAATGAAGAAATACAAATGCATCCTGGATAGATGAATCCATTTTTCCACTAATTAATAGCATACTTCTAACAATGGAAAGCTATTAAAACATGAAGTTATGTTTTGTGAATCACATTTATCAACCACTATACATGCTGAAGTTCCATTATTTATTCTGTATTTTTAACGTAGCGTATGGATTTTTTTCATTCAAATGTAGAAAGTAGCAACAAAAAGCATTTTTTTTCCTCCATTTAAGTATATACTCATGCAAAAACGAAAATGTAATAAGAACAGTACATTTTTATGTCAACGGTAGCCTTTATATGTTGTTCTTTAGATAAAACTGTGAATATTGGAACAGAAAAAAGAAAGATAAGTGGTTCCCATATTCATCTTAGTCCAAAATCTATTTTACCCGCTGCTGGTTGTTGGCATTGTTTGATGATATGACACAGTAACGGAGTATCAGATTATCAGAGAAGGAGATTCCCAATTTAATAGTTACTTGGAGAAATCAAAGTTGTTTTTTTTTCCTTTATCTTAACATCTCAAAAATAAGTAGCTGTTAAATTTCAAATTGTGTAGTCTTCCTGATTTATCATCATATCATGGATGCACTTGGCTGTCAAAAATCAGGGAATCCAATAAGTCCTGTCGCATAAGAAGAAAAGAGAAAATCCTATTGGATAATGGTTTGCATTCTCCCCTACAGTGATTTATTTCTGTCACAAGACTTAATTTTATCATGGGGCAGATGCTCCATCTATATCAACGCAATACATTCCTGCATTCATTTGTTTCACACCAAAATTGTACCTGATCTATTTTCCGATGCATTTTGGCTTATTTAGTACACAGAGTGATTAGATGGTGTTTAATCACACGTGTAATTTCCAGTTTTCATAATTCTCAAGCATAATAAAGTGAGGCCCATGCGAAGAAGCATAATATTAAATTAAATTGCAGAGAGGAGCAGTTAGAGATGCAGCTGGTGTTAACGTTTCGATCTCCAGCGTGTCACGGCAGAGCACGTCAAGTGGAATAAGCTGGGCTTAGTCAGGCGATCAGCCCGAGGAGACCATGCCAACTTTGCCTCGCATTAATTTTGCCCAGGCTATAATGAAAAAAATAGCCATCACACCTTCTCCTTTGAAATCTGCAGTTCCTCCAAGTGCAGAAAGCCTATCCTGCGCGTTTTAACGAGAAATGCGCGTCCTATCAATGCCTCCCCCGCCGTCCGTCTGCCACTTAATACAGATTATACTCTCCTGAATAATCACCTTTATTCAGCGGGGCAGCTGAGGTGCACAGGTTGGGCTCTTCTGCCGACTGTCACACGCCGTGGGAGTGGGTGGCAGCTGCTTCTTGGGCCGGGGGAGCCCGGCCGCCTCCCGGGGACACCGAGCGGTCCTGGCGAGAGGCTGTCAGAGCCGGGACTTCTCCGTCAGCGGAGGATGGATGTGATTCCCGTTTGACATTCCGCCTGGAGGACCATCTCTTGTCAGCTGCCTTTGACAAGTGACAGCAGAGCTGTGACTTGCAGGAAGTTTATTTTCTTCTTCACCCTCCTTCCTACTATTCCCTTCTCTTTTTATAAATAAGCCTTGACCAGCCACCCCTTCCTTCCGTATGGAGCGTGGACAGGTGAAGGTAGGCGCAATGTAAAGTTTCCCAAATTTACAATTTAGCGGTAGCGCTGCAAGGGAACGCATAGATGGGGAAAGAGACTGAGTTAATGACAATTCTCTAAACAGCTGTTGTACGATTCAGCTTCACTACTTCAGTTAATTAATCAGCACCTTGCTGGCAACTCTAGGGGAGATACTCGTTAGATACTGGTAGCAAACAGACAATGCTTTCATATCAAATATGTTCAACGACATCTAATACAGCGATAACTTCCACAGAAAAGGGCAGGGAATACGGAGGCTCGTAAAGGCGCTCACAAAGCAGCATTTAATATCGTGGTACACATGGATGTGCTACATATGCTGCCTACTTTGTTGTTGCTGTCTGGCTTAGAACACTGTAGACTAACAACTGCAATCTTCCATGTGTTCATTAGAGGTATTTCTTTAAGATAATATTTCGGTGTATATGTTAATGTAAGTACCGTGTATGAGTCTTCACCATATATTGCTGCGTTTGTGTGTGATTTCAGAGCAGAGCATACATTCTAAATGAAACTGCTCTGTGTTTTGCCGCAGGATGAAAAATGGGCAGACTTAAATCCTTCATGAAAATATATCTTGTAGAAAGTCAAAATGTGATTAAGATCAAAAAACTCAGTCGGGAGAGTGCTGAGTCTACACATCAGGTTGGAAAATGGCTGTGGTCTCAGAGGTTTCCCTCTTTCCTCTTTGGCTTTAAAAAGGAGAGACTTCGCATCCTACCTACTAAGTCGATAACAGCATTCATATTTTATGAGGAATAATGCACAGAAACCTTAAACCAATGAAATTACGTCTCTACATTTGTAGTATATTTTATATTTTAGTACAGTCCTAAAATTGCCATTAATGAACATTAGCTTCAAGTTCAAGACAAAACTGTCTTTAAAAAAAATGTTACAGCCTTGTTATGACAAAAATTTCCTTCTGCCATGCTGATATACTGGTAAATTGCCATTCAATGCACTGTAGTTCCTTTTCTGAGACCTCTTCTCTTGCTTTATTCACTTTTCTGATTTAACCCTCTTGTAGTGTAGGCAGTAAATTGCAATGAAAATGACAGCGCTTAAGAGACCAAAATATATTTGCTGTCAAATGTTCCATACATGCTCAGTTTAATTTTTCAGTTGACTTTATTGATTTATTAAGAATGATAATAGCCTAGATATCGCTTCATATACATAATTGTCACATAAATCTTCGACATTACTGGCACGTAATCGTGTCTGCCATGGAACGTAGTGAACGGGTTTAAATGTTTAATGCGGAGTTGTTTGTGGAGTTCAGCACCAGGTGGTTTGATGGGGTTTGGGGTTGTTCTGGGTCCTCCAAAGCCCCACGGAGCGGCAGTTGGTGGCGTAACCTCGGCTGGGACTCGCTGGTGTCGTTGTCGGAGTCACCAGTGCTCTGGAGCAGGGCTCAGAGTTGTATTAAGCAATTTATGTGGACAATTTATCCAGTCTGCCGCTACGTACTGATGTAGACAATTATAGCTCCAGCTCTTTAATGAAACGTACATTATGGTAGAAAGAATATCATAGCTTATATTATACTCAGGGGAACTGTAAAGAGAAATGTCCTTTTTTAAATTAGCTTTACGGCACTGAAGCTTTTATGTATTTACATGCAAGTGCACTATTAACCCAAACTCCTTGTTTTGAACTCTCTCTGTTGTCAGCTCTCGGAAAGTGACACAAGCTGGTAAAAAAACTTCTTTTGTGCCTTCCTTTAAATGATGCTGTCCTTTCATGTTAATGGGGAGCCTGCTAAAACTTCCACTTTGCCGCAGTTGTTCACACGACAGAGCAGGATGCTTTCTTAATCCTCCCTAATCTGTAGCAAAAACCTCAGATAAAAAAGGACTTTTGTCTAATCCGGCTTCTCAGGTATGGTTTACTTTAGATTTGAGCTATAAATATCTTTCTTTACTTTGTTCTTCTGGGAAGCAAACTGTTGAAAATGGGGCACGGATTCATTCTTCAGCTGCCTGTTCGAGAAAGAGAGAAAGACCACTTCTAATTTGGAAGAGAGAGAAATAGAGACGAGGCTTTTGGTGTGTGTCTCCGTTTGGTGAATGCACTTGGGAGCAGACCCTGTGGCAGAGCTGCCTTGTTGCCTTTTCAACCCCTGGGCAGCCGTGAGCACGGGGCACCCGGCGCTGGGCGCTGTCGGGCAGCCGGAGGTTCAGCCTCTGTTCTCAAGGGTTTAGGGCAGGTGCATCTGTATCTGATTAATCACCTCCCTAAACCTCGGGTTTAGCGTTTTAAAAATATATGCAATTGTATTCATGCTTATGCATTCTTAATACGCTAAAAATGAAAATCGCACTATGAAATGAGATATGGGATGGGGGAGAGACCATCTGCTTGGAATGAAATAGAGTTAACAATTTTGCCATTGACTTCTGTCAACTCAGTATTTCATCTGCATGTTCTTCTCTGTTTACATACTCCACATCTCAGATACCCTTAGATCACAGTTGTTCTTTAGCAGAAGGCCAGTCCAAGCAGAAGTGAACTCCACAGCTTGTTTTCCTTTGTTACCAGTGATGAAGCTACATGAAATACCCACTTCACTGCAGTCCAGTTTCTTGTGTACTGTTTCTTGTCTGAGGACAAAAAATGGAAAGAAGGAATAGTTAAAAAATGAAGTAAATGCATGAGAAATGAATTGGAATGACTTGATACAAGGGGGTATAAAATTAATGGACTGTCCGAAGGCTTTTAATTATTCCTGTTTTCTTTTGCAAACTTTTTGGGGGGTTATAAATTGATATAAGAAAATTGCTTCTCAGAATTTACTTGCTATTCAAAATCAGGCTTTAACAAGACTTTTAGCAAATCATTATTCCCCGGTAACAGTGTTACTTACGATCATCACCATATCCATATGAAGGTGTCTGTTTAATGTTGTCACTCAGCTAAAAAACCCCTACATTTATGCGCTCTGCCTGGGTATGGCTTTTGCACGTCATATTCCACACAGCCCCCAGTCTTCACCATAGCAATCCCTGGACGTCTTTGTCCAGTCTGAATCAATTTCCTTTCTTTTACTTTGAAAATCTACTGAAAAAACTCCTTTTGAGGAAAAAAAAAGTGCCAGCGCTGTGAAAATAGGATAGTTCTGAAATCTGTAATGTTTTCTATGTACTTAATGCAGGGGAAAGGTAAAGGGTGGATTTTATAATCCCTTGAAACCATGTGTGTATATCATAGTTATAAAATGTATATAAAATTAGAGAGAAAAGGTTGAATTTGGATCTATAGTCACTGGGAGTCAAAGATTAACGATGACAGTGTCATCTGGTAATGAGGGGCTAATGGGGCTAAACTTCATCAATTAAATGCTTTCTCTTTTATAGATTCATAGATTATAATGCCAAAAGAGAATACTGTGATAATCTAGTCTGACCTCGTTTTATAACATATACTATCAAACTTCCCTGAAATAATTCTTGTTTGAACAAGAGCATTTCTTTCAGAAATAAAGCATCCAACCTTGATTTAAAATCGCCATGGTTGGAAATGCCTGAGAAACCTTGATAAATTGTTTGAATGGTTAATTATATCTCTCTGTTAAAGGGGCACACCTTCTTTCTCCTCTGATTGTTTCTCTTTTCTGGAGGACCTGGAGAAGCAGGGTCTGTGTGTGCTGTGGACGTGGTGTAGCGTAGGTCGCCTTGGGGCTTCTTATCCTCAAACAAGCACTTGCACACTATTTAGAGAAGGTCAGCCAGAGCCTGCTCAACAGAGTACGTGGTGTCTCACCCCACGTCCCGAGGGCAGAGGTAACAAGCACAGGCTTGGTCAGCGCAGGGGAACTCCCCGTGGGCATCCCTGCAGCCCACCGCAGTGCTTGGGATGTGGGCGCTCCTCCCCGTGGGCATCCCTGCAGTGCTCTGTAGTGCTTGGGATGCGGGCGCTCCCCGTGGGCAGCCCTGCAGCCCACCGCAGTGCTCGGGATGCGGGCGCTCCCTGTGGGCATCCCTGCAGCCCACCGCAGTGCTCGGGATGTGGGTGCTCCCTGTGGGCATCCTTGCAGTGCTCTGTAGTGCTCGGGATGCGGGCGCTCCCCGTGGGCATCCCTGCAGCCCACCGCAGTGCTCGGGATGCGGGTGCTCCCCGTGGGCAGCCCTGCAGCCCACCGCAGTGCTCAGGATGCGGGTGCTCCCCGTGGGCAGCCCTGCAGCCCACCGCAGTGCTCGGGATGCGGGCGCTCCCCGTGGGCATCCCTTCAGCCCACCGCAGTGCTCGGGATGCGGGTGCTCCCCGTGGGCATCCCTTCAGCCCACCGCAGTGCTCGGGATGCGGGCGCTCCCCGTGGGCAGCCCTGCAGCGCTCTGCAGCACTCGGGATGAGGGCACTCCTCATCGTCTGCCTGGAGCAGGGAGCAGTATGTGTCCTATATGGCTTTTAAGTGTTCTGAGCCTTCCTGTGCCTTGATAGGGAGATACTCTAGCTCAAGCATACCTTTTATTTGGGGACGTCAGTTGTCCCTGAGTATCAGATGTGTAGCTATTAACAAAGTACCAGCCAGTGAGTAGTCCTTGATGTAAAGGACACAGTTGTCATCCTGGGACTTACCTGTGCTTTATGGGCTTGCCAGTGTTAGCTATAGGGCAAGACTCTCATGAACAGATACTGTTCAGAGTTGCTTTACTTGAGCATCTGTCTTTCTGCTGTCATACTGCCTGTCTCTGCCACTCTCCTCCTTGTTTGAAAACCAGTTTTACACAGGAGATAGAGCAGAGAGATGCTGCCTGAGGCCAAAGGGACTTACTTGCGCTGCTTTGTTCCTAATCCTTTTGTTGCTTCCTTGCCGTTGCCTCTTTGTGCTCTCTTCCTAAGGTAGAATCCTTAGGATGTGTCTGAGATGCAGTTAAGTACTGAATAGTACTTACCAGGGAGCATTGAGAAGAGAAGGAATAGGCGAACTGCCTCCACGAATTGCTCAGCCTTGTCCTCAACTCAGCTGCTTTTTCCAGCTGCCTCTTTGGAGGAGGAAGGAAACGGATGCATTTCAGGGCCCTGCTGGAAGCAGAGAAGGGCATATCAGTGCAGGGAGTAAATAATGGATGTAGCAAAGCTTTGTCCTCCATCATAAGCCTTTCTCCTCAGCCCAGCTCATGCCTGAGCTGGCCACAGCCCCAGCATGTTCTTGCTGAGGGGATGCAGTGTCCATTTAAGAAGTGCTCGTCTAGAAAATGGAAGTAGAAAGGTTTCCTGAGAGACCCAGAAGAAAAATTACTTTAGTAATTAATGATATTTGTACATGTCTAACATTTAATATTATGCAAGGTTTTGCATGCACTGGAAAGTCCTTTGCTACTGATTCAGGTGTCTTGCAAATAGGGGACATAAAAATAACAGGGCTCACATGTGGGAGTGTAAAATTCTGGGATGGAGAACCTGGCTCTCCAGATCAAGAGGCATATTTCTTAGCAATATTACTTTCATAGATTTTTGTGCAGCTTATCCCAGTGTCTCTTCATGTTTTGCACATTTACCGCAAGGAGAAAATCTTTTCTATTGAGCAGAATATTTTCCTTGTAAAATTTTGTGAAATATAGGTGTTGCATTTCCGATTGGGGAAACTTCAGAAATACACTTAATTAACAGGCCGATTGCACTGTGACTGTGTTCCCTGTGGGATCGAGATTCTCCATTTAATGCAGTGAGAAACAAAGACCAAACAAAGTTTGGCGGCTGAAGACTGTCAGTCCAGTCCCACAAGGGCTAGCCTGCCAGACAACAGTCTGCAATTGCGTTTTTCCTGAGAACAGGAATTCTGAGGGAATAAGGATTGCTTCTGGCCAAGAGTTAGGGCAGCCATCAAAACCGGTCAAATGAGGATTTCCAGTTTATATTTTAAGCCAAATGAATATTTATGGCTTTTTCTGTAAGCCAAAAAGCCCTGAGTATCTCAGGAGGAGTTTATGGCCTTTCGTTATCTTAATTGATCAGGGTCAGTATTAATCAGGTAAATTAATCGGAAAAAGCTTTTGCGCCTCATCCTCACAAAACAAAGCTCCACCTGTCTTGTCCCCCAGAATTTTTATTACTTTTTTTTTAAACGAGAAAAAAGAGAACCCAGAAGTGCCAGGCATCTGCGACTCCCAAATGAGGCTGCTCCTGCAGCAAACATTTCCCAAATAGCTTCTCATGTCGGTGGTACCTACGTGGCTCCGAAATGTCCGCGTCACCAAAACACTGGCCCATGAACCTCCTCAGTTCCCGAAATGCCCAGTGCTGCTCCTCGGCAGGAGCTCCATCTCCAGAGAGGCCAGCTGTGCTCCTGCTGCTTGAAATGGCAGATAAATGGGGTCCTTTAAGGCAGATGGCAGTTTCTTATGGATAATGTAGTATTCCAGTAATTACTGTAGGAAAATGATGTAACCTAATGTATATTAGTTCTGCTTACTATAATCTAAAATGTATTAATATTGTGGCAGTACTATTCTGTTTAATGGTTGCATTAATATATATGCTGTGGATATTACGGTACACTTGCATTTATATTGTACACTTTACTGCAGTGTTTACAATAGTATTATTTTCAAAACTATGAACAAAGCCACCTTATTTCATGGGTGGGTCCTACCACAAATAGTAGATTTTGTGGCTTGTTATAGATTATTAGGAGAGTCATGTATATAGCTTAACTAGTTATCAATACAAATTTTATGAACAATAAAAAAACCCCACCAGTCTCTCAGCAGTAAATCTATTGGCATACATATTACAGCATCTGTATTGAGGCTTCTGACCACTTACTTGTTCCCAAGTATCAAGTTGGGTCAGTTGTGGGAGCACTCAGATGCTGGAAGCTAGGCTGGGTGGCATAGGTTTCGTGAGGAGCCGGGCAGGATTGCAAAAATACCTTCTTGCCAACCAAAACTCACCAAAACATGAAAGAAAATAGCCCTTTTAAGTTATGTCCAAAAATACCATTATAAATACAACCCATGGTTAGTGCGTTGTACTTCCATATAGTATAGGTGTAGTATGTTGTTACAGCTCTCTGCCCAACACTCAGGGAAATAAAGCACTCCCAGGCCTCTCAAATATTAGGATCTTTAGCTTGATGCCTGTGAGTCTTTGATTTCCAGTTCTTCAGCCATGAAGATACTCATTACACAGACTCCTGTGGGTCTTTCCCACCAGCAGCCACTCCAGATACAAGTGGAGCTGAAGTGACGGTCCAGCCCACGATACGGGGAGGCCTCCGTTTGGGTTACTCGCAGTTTCAGAGGTATAAAATGAACTGCACTGGGACAAGACAAATCCATCCGTAATTCTTACTGCTTTTCTGATCTCTCAGTTATTTTTCTGTTATCTAGAACTACATTTCATATTTCAGGCTATAACACTGGCAGGATCTGTTTAAAGACAATTAAAATGCAAAATTTAAGGTTGCATGAGAGCATAATTTAAAATGATTTACTGTCTGGCTTTTGCCAAGCGCTTGACTGTCACCAGCATAACATTTGGTAAATAACTGAATTTAAGGAGTGTGCTAGCCACAAGTTGTTATCATACCAGTCTTTTTTCATTATCTGCTTTGAACAAGCTCGTTTATATATAGAAATTTTGTTAACGAACAGAATGAGGGTTATACAAAAGGACTTAGCATTTGACATTTTCACACACTACTGAAACATTAAACTTCAAAGATTTTTTCTTCTCATTGCGAAGCCTTAAGTAAAGCAGATTGCAAAACGTTAAGTGTACAGTGAGAGATTTGCAGGAGATATTTGGAACCATAACATCTCAGAGATGGTTTTGTTATATTATCTTCTGACCTCTGAGCACAGAAGTTAGCCAGCTGAGGTTCCGGGAGTAAATCCTGGCAGCATTAAAGCCAATAGCAAATTCACTCAATCTCTGGAAAACAGGCCCTACAATTACAGATTTAAGCAGCTCAACGTACTTACTTGGTCCAAAAGGAGGATGTGAGATGATGGGATGATGGTCTACAAGGTATTACCTGAAGACAATTCCTTTGATAGCAGATAGCTCTTTAATCTAGGTGAAGAAAGCAGGCTGAGTTGCCAGGGTTAAAAGATGATCCCAACAAATTCAGAGGAGAAATGGGCCACGCTTGCGCAGGAGTTGGATGGATCAGTAGCTTCTGCGGCATGTCGCTTGGGAACGGGATGCGTTCCCCACCGGGAGCTTTTAAGTCAGATTACAGCTTCAGAGCCCTGTTTCCCCCAGGGGATGGAGGACCCTGCTGGGACTCCTGCTGCCAGGACCTGTGGAAAGTGTCGCTGCACTAAGTGCGATCAGAAGCTTTTCTACCAAAGAGTTTTATCAGTTTTGATCTTGCACCTTACAGTCCCATAGGCATCAAGCCTGACCCAGGCAGTGCTGTTCCCATCAGCTGCACCATGGACATGTGAGTATGTGTCACACATGCTAGTGACAAGAGAAATGACAGGGAATAGCTGGAAAATCAAACCTAAAAGGGATGTGGGTGAGACCAATCTATCCTGGGCTGCCAAAAGCTTGATGGTCCCAACAACTACCTGTTGTAGAGTTACTGGGGGCAAGCAGATGCAGCTATCACACTTTTCTGAGTGACATGTTGCTCCTGCGAGAAAGAAATCCGAATTTCCTCCAAAATTAGAATTTCCTCCCCAAGCCTTCCTTGGAGGTTGTGGGGGTCAGTGCTTCCCATCTGGTCCCTCACCATCCTTCCCTGCTGAGGACCACGCTGTCCGCCCCGTGCACCGGGGACGGGAGGGCCAGGCTCCCCACGCCGCTTCTCCCTTGTTATGTGGGACTCGACACAGCTCTCCAGGCAAAGATGGAATGAGGGGAAGTTATCCTGGCACGCAACCTCACTTGCAGTGAAAAATGGCTTTCTCTAATGGCAGAGGTTGTTATTCAGAAGATACAGTGGAAGGAGGATTAAGATTCAGTCATAATTGCATGGTTGGTGTGGTGTGTGCTGTACATAGAAGGATGATCTACCTAAATTACATGTCCCCAAAGCCTCCCTGACAAATACTTCGTGAGAGCCTTGAAGAGAAAAAAACCACCCCTAACCTAGTGTCTTCTAAACCTGCCATTAAAAGACCAATCCTGTAAGTGCTCTTTTGTTAAAAATAGTTCTGGGGCATTTCATCGAGCCATGTTTTCTCAGACTGCAGATTTCTTTGCAACGGGCTTGAATTCTGAGAAGTCAAAAAGTCTTGTATTTAAAGACTAATTGATGTGGATAGCTATAAGGAAAACCATTGTGAATACCCTTTTTTTTCCTTTTCTTATCCCAGCTCTGTTCCTCTCATGTAAATGTTTCAAAAGCGTTTTTACTCTGCCTTAAGGCATTTCAATTAATGCTCAGATTCATGCTGGTATAAAGCTTTACCTTATGGTTGTTTACTCTGAACTTCCTGGTATTCAGCAGCAGGTTTAGGACATGGATAGGTAGCAACAAGTAACATGAAAAAGTGAATTAGATGTTTTTCTCTTGAGAGACTTCATATTTTCCATGTTGTTTTAGGAAGGCTGTGCTCCCTCCTTACTGGCAGAGATGGGTCTCTCTTGTAGGGGGTCAACAGGGTTTCCCACAGTAGTATTTCCATGCCTGTAGCTTGAGAGTGGGCTTGCTGAAAACAAAATCTGCATTTCAATGACATCATAGTTATTATTAAAACCGGGGACAAGACCATTCTTAACTAATTCCAATACACCAAAGCATTGCAGAAATATTTATGGTGTGCAGAGGTGTTTAAAAACCATGTATCCTCTCCAGCAGAGCCATGATGGAGTCAGAGCATCTTACTCATGTTCGTTCACTCCTGGGCTGTGATACCCTACGAGCGGAGTTTGCAGCTGACAGCACTGACCTGACAGGCATTAAGCTTTGGGTTAATATAGTTTCAAAAGACTTTATTTATTGCAATTATTCGGGATCGAAACCGTACAATTAATTGTAAATTCCTTGGATTACTCCCTTTCCTCTCTGAAAGGGAACAAAAAAAGTTTTTGTGGTTTGTAGATTCATGCTGTTTATTTTAACACTTAAAAGATCACCTTAAAATGACATGACATGGATTGATGGCTTTCACGTGATATGAAAAGTTGGTTTTACTGTTGATTCCTTTTAATATGCTAAGAGTAATATTTATCCAGTTTGCATTTGTGGAGCCAAGTCAGTTCTAGTTGACTGGAGAAGAGGCTTTGGACATGCAGCACTGTGGAGCTTAAATGCTGTGTTTACAGGCAGAGGGAGAATTTTCTCTAATACTTCTGTAATACGGCAGTATTACTGAAATAATACTGCTGTATTTTTCTGAAATACTGATATTTTCACATATTCTTCCAACAACACCGGAGTCAGTCTTCCCCATCAGCAATCCACTAAATGGACTGACACTTCTAAGCATGGTACAACCTGAGAAGGTTGGTGCTATTTAAAAGTAGATAAAAGAGTGTAAGAAAAACCTGGAGCCCAAACAAACAGATTAATGACTTTCTGTAATGGTTTCATGATCTCTCAATGTTCTCCAGTTGTCTTTTTTCTGCTTTCCAGTCTTGTGTCCTACTTCTAGGCTGAAGTAGGTGTTAACTGATTTGCATGTGATGTCATTTTATTAGTAGAATAATTATATATATATATATATACACACACACATATAAATTATATTGCTGAGCAGAACCCTGAGGAAGAAAAATTCATCATTAAACCTGTGGTAGAGTATGTTATGTGAACCTAAGGAAAATATCTAGATTATATCTCACCCTCCTGATTTAGGCACATAGTGAAGCAGTCCTCCTGAAATAAATACCTACATTGTGAATAGAGAGGTCCACATAATTTAGGTTCCTAATCCCTAATTAATTACATTCCTAATCCAGATCACCCTCTCTGATTACAAGAGGAAACTTCCACCCTCATCTCCATAAACATGAGGGAGTTGGTTGAGCAATAGTGGTGAGGAAGGCCTGGAAACTGGATTGGCTGGGAGCAATAGGATGAAATGTGATTTAACATATGGGGCATGGCAGTCTATACAGAAGTGCCTGTGCACGGATTTATGAGGGAAAGGGGAAACCTTTTGGCAGCAGCAGAAAGAAGAAAGGGAGCATTTCTACACTTGGATTGCACAGGGCTGTTCATAAGCTTCACTCATACAGCACTCACTTCAGTGGAGCTAATTCTTGATAATTTTATTGCGATGGCTATTTTCAGTGGAGCTGTTAAAACCTAACCGGTGTTCCTGGGCTGTTGCAAGTTCAAATGCAAAAAACTTCCCGAAAAAATTTTCTATACTGAAGCTGAGTTCTGCAGAGCAGCAGTAGCTTCAAAACTTAACTCCAGAAGTCTGATCCTGCATGGATTCCCAGTTTGCTGGGAATCTAGTTAGCTAATAAAAAATGTGCAACATTTTTCTGCCTAAGCTGCAGCAGCTATGTAAATATCAAACTGTTATTCTGGGTAATCAAACAATGAGAAAGTTGTTTGTATGTACTGCATTATTGTTAATTAATTTACACCCAGAAGTACTTTAAATGTATATGCAAACATACATTAATCATGCTTTAAAGGCAAATGTGGGAAGAGCAAAGCTTATAAGAGTAGCCATGTAGATGTAGAAACCGTTAATGTTTCCGATGCCCTGTGGTAGGAAGAAATATATTAAAAATTGATTTTTTGGTTTCTGCCTTTTTCTTGGTAACATTTACAATAAAGGATATAGCAGAAAGTAGCCTTTAAATTGATATTTCAAAGCTTTTTATGTTTGGGATATGTTTTTCTGTATTGTTAATGGGTTTATATAGCAACGTAAAAAGGTCAGCTTCTGAATATGACAGTTTTATTCTTCTATTAAAAAAAAAGAAAGAGATGAGTTTAGCATTCATGAATTATTTAAGTATCAACCAAAATATTTGGCACACCACTGCAGTAAGTGGTATTCTTAAAACAGGGCTCAGAGAAGCGTGCCGTCCTTTGAATGTGAGGTGAGTGCAGTGCAGGGGGCGCGTGGCGTTCGCGAGGTGTTGCTGCTGTACCCGCACGCTACGTGCGGCGGGTGATGAGACGTGTATTTATGGTACTTTCACCGCCGGGATTCAATCTCCAGCCCGTTTACGCTTTTACAATTTAAGAGCCTCTCTTCACCCAAGAAAAGCGAACTATAATGTGTTTCGTAGCTTCTCTCAGTTCATAGCCACGCTGTATTGAGCAAGCCGCCCTGTCAGATTGTTTTCTTTTAATAAGATGCTTTGGAAAACAGCAGTCCTTCCCCCGCTTCCAGGTACATCTGAAACACACTCTGAGGAACCGCAGCAGTATGGAGTTGCTCTAGACACGGTCTCATTAATCAAATGCTGGACCTAATACTGCCTTTCTTTTTTTTTTTTTTGGTTACTTTTGCAAATAACATGCATTTTTGAGTAATTTCATAAAAGTAGTGTAGTCAGGTGGTAAGATTTACAATGTGTTGTTCTAACTCAGCAGAACTCTTCAGGGATATGGTTCTGTATTTTTTTTTACAAGTATTTTTTAAGCCTTCAATACAGTCATAATGTTTTGAAGCGCTAATTGCCAAACCTCCTAAAGTGTATAAAGAATGACATTTCATGCAGCATCGTTGATCATATTTTTAGGGAGTCCGTTGATGGATTAATAAACCGTCGTAACCTTCTGTGCAAAAAAAGTGTCGATAATAAATGGACTGTAATTTAAAAAGCCTACCGCTAAATGAATTGAAGTTGCAGTGGTAACTGAAAAGCTGAATAATTATAATATCATGGTGACGAAACCCCAGTGTGGAAGTTTACTTTCCCAGTTAAGTCTTTGCAAGAGCTGCTGACGGAGGTGGGGGGCACGTTGTCCTCGGCCGTCCCCACCGCTCGACTTGCCTGTGGGGCGCTCAGGGCGAGCGGCAGTGGGTCCGGGCAGCCCATCTGACCTGGAAGGAGCCTTTTGACAAATATTTACTGAAAATGTGGTAACTGATGCCATTCAGTGCACTGTTGTAAAAAGTTTAGTGCCTTTTTAATGTTGCCGTGGCAGCTGTAATATATGAAAAGTGAAAATTTACATGGTAAGTGAAATAATATATAAAGAGTAATAAGTAATTTAAAATCAGACATCAAACATAAAGGTGTCATTTAGCACTAGTTTATATTTTTTTCAAACTTAGACTCTTGTTCCTTGAAGTTTGAATACCACAAAAACAGATGGTTTCATTTTAACATATTTAATAGTGATGAAAATAACTCATTTGCATTTATATTTAATTAATATAAGTCAGATAGCAGGTTGAAGACAGAGAGAGAGGATTATGATACAGGCTTTTAATGCACGTGGGCTGGGGTTGGATCAACTTTCTCCTCAAGCCGTAACCCACTAGGACATTTCCCTCCCCATTCACCTCCCAGCTCGTGTCTCATCAGCCACGCAAGGGATATTTTTGGAAGAGGTTTCGAGCCACCGTTCTCACACGGGACGTACATGACCTAGTGCGTTGTCGGTGAGATGCCGTAGCCCCACATTAAATGCCTCAGACACCCAGCCTTCCCACGACCGTTCTGCGTCTGCCATATTTTTCACACTTATTTTTCGTATTTTTGAAAAATAACGTTATGCTGTGGAGTGGCATTGCTAATGTAATTCAGTGTAAGCACATGACGTAGAATTGCCAAAATAACTGTCTAGACCCTTTATATATATATATACACACATATAAGCGTACACATGTACGTATACGTATTAATGTAGATACATGTGTATATAAAGGTTTTGCATTCTGTTCCCGCCCTGCAGTACCTCCAGGCAAGTGTACCCACGGTGCTCTCACCCGTTCTTTTTTAGCACGTTGTGCTGTGAGAAGGGGCCGGATCCTGCCGATGTCACTCTCCTGCTGCGCTGCTCTCCATAGCGCTGCTCTCCTCCGTCCTGCACGGGGGATTTGATCCTGTCGCAGGTGATGGTACTGGCCCCACAATGAATATATGTAGCCACTGCAGGTACGGAGCAGCCTTTTTTCGAACTGGGACTTCCCTGTGAAAGGAAGGACGCAGGGCAAACCGTGATTTTTACACCCTTTCTTTTATCTTAATTGATGTTTCCATCTTATTCTTCTGTTCCTCTAAGTTATGACATTGTGTCCGAAACGACATTATGATATTCCCTCAAAATGTCATGGCATGAAAGAGTAATTTCTGGTGAGTGAACCCCCAAGGGGACAATTTGAACTCTCTCTGCTCCTGCTATTGAGTCCCATTCAATTAAACGTGGAAATCCACAGTCAGTCAAATGTGGAAGAGGAAAGCTTCACGGGATCTTCCCTGAAAGGCAGCTGTTAGCGGTGGGAAAACATTGAAGTCAGCACTCTTTAGTGTTGTTTCTTTTGTGAGACATACATTAAAAGAGCTGAAATCCCTTGAGATGCTTTTGATAAGCACTGATATTAAATGCCACGGTCCTATCATGCTTCTTTAAAGGTGAGCATTATTAATAGAGCACTGTGTCTTTCCGTTGTGCTTCAGCTGTCTTAATTCTTTGGTTTCTCTCCGTTTCTTTGCTGACTGCTGTGTCCGGTGTACCTATTTTCTGAAATCAAAGTAGCTATCTCTTGATGCAGAAGTAGCTCTCCCCTTTTTCACTTAAAAAGAAAACAACTCTCCTACTTACAAGTTAGATGGCTTTGGTTACTTTAGTTTCTGTTCTCTGTTAAAGAATTAATTCGGTGGTGGTGATGCTGTTGTTAGTATTATTAGCATCACCATCATCATTATCCTGGGACCTGGTGGTGGCCAGCTGTATTGCAAGCTCTTTACCTTTTAACTTTTCCGGAAGGCGTCTGTGATTTGCTCGTCTGTTGCTGAAGCTTGCACATCTTTTCTAAACCCTGCTTCGTCTTTATCAAAGCTGGCGTACTCCCAGCCAGCCTCCACGCAAAGCCTTCATACGGACCATGTTCGAAACAATCCACATTTTCAGACTGTGAGCGCTCTAAATGCAGAATTTTTTGGTGGTTTCTTCTCCATCACTTTCTCGAGATCTCTGCTCTGACTGCCACAGTTCTCTGCGCCGTGCCTCAGTCGCTTCAGCATAAGCCTTGCAAAGAGCAGATAGAGGCTCGGTTGAGATTAAAATGGTATTGATGGAAATTATTGGTTCATTGTTCAGGATTTCCATGTGCAATGAATAATAGCTCTTGTTTTCAAACAAAACTGCAAACTAATGCTGCCGTTGTCTCATTTATAGAGGGCTGTGGGAAATCTGTAGTGAATTATGCTTCAGCTGAAAAACAGAGATTATTAAAAGAACACTATGTTTGGTGGCCTACCAGTGCTAGTTGCCAGCTTGTGTTTAGCCATGAATACTTCAAACTTCCATATTCTTTTCTCATAAAGCATTCCCCGAAGACTCTATTTCAAGTAGATAAGTGCTGGTATTATTATTTTGATAAATTATAGTTTATTGAGAACTTTGGCTGAAAGCTTCAGCCTTAGATTTCAGTTTTCCCATGGCAGACCAAAGTGAGGGCCAGCGTTTCAGTTCTAAACCATCCCGACTTCCACAGTAGCAAACTGAGCGGCAGCGCTTTACATCGATGGAGCACGCACTTTCTTTTGCCTGAGAAAATGTGTGTTGGGGAAGGTTGTGTTTACATTCAATTAAGGCAGAAATGTTTCATGCTTACAGGTGGATATTTTCATCTGGGTGGAGTTTACTGAGTTATTAAAATGTATGTGAAATTTTACTGTGTAGTGAGAATGCAGTTCTGTTCAACCAAAGAAAAGGGTGCATGAAATTTTAGTGTAGACTGTTGGCTTTATCTTTAAGGAACATTAAAATGGACATCAAAAAATATAGTAATGTAGTGGGTTTAAAAAAACAGGAAGGAGAAGTACAGGAATTCGTGTGACAACCAATTTCATAGCAAAAACTTCGCAAGAAAAAATTACGTATGTCCAATACTGATAAGACCTTGTGAGTGTTCATTTTCAGATGCAGTTCTCTTAGTATTCCACCCATCCACGACAGCACTCCAAGAATAGTAAGCACAGTCTCCAGCCTTCTCTCCATGAAAGGGGAATATATATAGGGCATGAAACAAAACTTTGGTATACAGAACTGCCACTGCAAAGTTAAGGACCTGATATTGAGAGGAATTTGTAAAACACCCTTCCCTGGCTTCTCTGTCCCGCTGCCTGCCGTTTCAGTTTCCATTTGTATTTGCTGCCTCGTCTTATTCAATGCTGCGAGACCTCAATGCACGAGCTGGTCGGTCGGCAGTGAGTGAAAATATATCTGTCTGAAGCAGCCACTGACACCTACTCATCTTAAATCCTTTTCTTGGGCACAGTGTATTTAAATTTTAGCAAAGGTGTTTTTTATCGCAGAGCTCCGAGTTCCCTGCCGGAGATGCGGCTCTTGGCAAGGGGCAGCAGAAATACAAGTCAGGCACAGAGTCGGTGGCATGAAAGAGGGGAGAGCCGGGCCTGGGGTTTGTTTCTGATGGCAGCACGTCCCGAGCAGCTGCAGCGTGTTCCAGCCGAGCTGTGCCCTGCCGCTATTCAGGGCTCCTTCCAACAGCACCAGTCCGAGAGGAGTCACGGCAAAATATTATTTCTCTGCGTTGCTGCTGGGTTTTCCCCTGGAATAACAATCCAGCCTTGTTCTTGCACGAGTTATTTCTCACATCTTTTAAAGAACAGCCCTTAATAATGTGCACTTGCATGTAGGTAGGCGGAGTGATTCTGAGAAGGGTTCTCCCGAGCATTTATTTTAGACGAAGGCTTAGTTATGACATTCTCGTGTGACATTCCTGGAGGCTTGATATTTGTGATCTTCACATGGTAATAACGTTCACTGTGGTAGGTAAAACGTAGCTATGGTAATTACGCCTTACTCATGTTCGATGACAGGATGTTGTTTCTTTTTGTTTCCAAATAAAATCATGAGGAAAGAAAAGAAGAGTGGTCCCTGCTGCCAGAGAGGGAAGGAAGGAAAGAGCACCTGGCATGACCCAGGCTGGCTGTGGCGAGGAGGCCAGCCCATGGCTGCTGCTTCTTTGCTGAGAATGGATTTTTGTGTTGAATGTGCTGCCAAGAGCCTGCCAAAAAAAACCTGGGAGTCTCCATCTCTGTGGCAGCAGGCCCTATATCTATATAGCATGCAATATGCAGACAGATGTGGGGACCAGTGATAGCATCGTTCGTTTTACTGTCTTCATATGCGTAGGAAAAGGCAAGGCAGAAAACTGATTCCTTTTCATTTAATGGCTTCTTGATTTCAGGGGCTCATAGGATCTTAGAAGCAAAAAGCATAAAAATCCCATGGACTGAAACCATAACTTCTTTATGACCCGCCCTTTCACACCAACCCCATTCATATACAAGTGTATGTATTCCGAGCCACCCCGTCCTTCCCCTCACACAAATGGCATTTCATTTTATTGAGATGTAGATAAATGTGCAGGGGAGTATTCTGTTTTTTCCAGGCCCTTCCTTAATACTATTAAATAATAGTGTAATTAAAGGCTCCAGCAATTTGCCATCTCTTTTCACATGGAATTACATCAGATGTCTGGCATACACACTCACCCTGTTGTTCAAAGCCATTACAGTCCATACAGTCAATAATCTGCAAATTAAAAATTCAATAAGTAGACGCATTAAAAATTGCATGGTTCCAATTCAGTCCATACACCCGATTTAGGCTGCTTAGTGCTGGAAGGCGGTTTGTGAGAAGCAGGAGATGATGCCACCGTTGCAGGATGCCTCAGCCCATCCTCAGCACATGCCTCACCACGGCGTAGCTGCGGAGCAAGGGCTGGCTTGCAGGCTGTAGTGAATCTTTCGCTATCATAGAACACAATAACTGCGTGTATGTGTTGATTCTCTCCTAGAACCGAGCTATTGGAGTAGCTCGGCATGCTGGTAAGGTTGGTATTGGTCCGCGCACACCCCTAAGGGGAAGTGCACGTCTTACAGAGTCATCAAGAGCCGGACCTGGGCATCCTGAAGCAGCTCCTCGCTGAGGCTGCTCCAGCCCAGCCTCCCTCGACTCGGTCAGGAAGCAGTGTGGCTGAAAGCCATCCGTTCTGAGAATCATTCAACAGGGATTATTGAAGGAGACTGAAGTTAAATCTCCGTAGACTCTTCTCCTTGCCTGTTTGTTTGCTCGTTTGTTTTAATACAGCCTGTCATTACAGGTTGGGAGGAGGGTGGTAGGAAGGTTGCAAACCAGCATGCTTAATGTTTGTGCTTCCAGTTGTTTCACTTGTGTTTCAAGACCTGGTTTCTAGTGGAGGATTTTTGTGTGAAAGCCCAAATCATCAGTCTTGCAAATGTTGCTTTTCAGTAAGTAGTCCCTACTAGCCAGAGGCCACTGTAATTCAAAATTGCTGTTTTCAAAACATCTTGGGGCTTACCCCTAGGGGGAAAAGCTTGTTACTTTTGGAGCAGTGGGGTTGTTAACACTGAGCACAGTGAAGATAGTTTTCCTTTCAAACAGAATAACTAGAAACCAGCTAACAGGCCGTAGCTACACTCTGAGGGCTCCGCATTGTGTGCAGTCTGTGGAGCAGTTCTGTAGGCACAGGTTGGTTGCACCCTTCTGAAGGACACGTAAAGCTGCTAAAATGATCACTCCCCAAAACCAGAAGACCCTGCTTGTGGAAGGCCTTTGTCTTTACTAGGGTTCTTGTTCTGCCCACCAGAAATGTTATTTTCCACAGCTTTCTCCATCCCCACCTTTTTCCCTGATGCGAAAGGAGCTTCTTCACTGCAGCTATTGTGTCTCTTTTGAATCCCTGTCGGTCTACGCGTTTTACGCAAGAGATGCCATCCGACTGCACAGCATGCTTGGGAAGATGTGAAGCCCCAGATGGCTGTGCCCAGCACAGGCTTGACTTGACAGCAAAGGTAAAAAAACCAACCAACCAAACACAACACCAAAGCTACCAGATGACATTAGTTTTAATCAATGCAAAAATATTTTAGACCTTTACTCACACATGACATTATGGGCAGTTTTATCTCTAATTCTGATTGATCAGCACAGCGTTACACAAATGCTTTACATGTCTCTGTCTTTTATCTTTAGTGAAACATTTATACGGTGATTTATTTTTTTCTCCATTGTGGCCAAAGGCATAAAGACCACAGAATGGGATTTTCCTTCTGGTGCCAGGATGTAGGGGCCGGGGTAGTCACAAGCCCGGTGACAGAGGGGACTGTGCGCCCTGTGCTTGGCGGGGCAGGGACCCGCACCAAGGCTCTGAGCATCCGTACCTGTGTGCTGCGTTTCTGTCCCAGCTGTGCCGGGTGATGAACAGGTTTGGGAGTGCCTGGAAAAAAAAAAAGTTTATTCAGGGTTTGAGAAGAGATAGGGATGATGAATTTTAGCTCGAGTAGGTTCGAACTTGAGCAAACCCAATCTTTTGGAGGCTAAGAGGTGTCGGATCTGATAAGGATACACAACGCTGTGGCACGGCTGGTGGTCCTGGGTTTCTCTCCCAAGTGCATTTAGCCAAGCAGAACTTAGCCTGTTTATCCTGATAATTAGAATCTTGTTTTCTATTTAATATTTACTAATAACATGGTGCACTTACAGGGCCTTCCATCCAAGCACTTGACAAACCTTAATGGAATAAGCCTCATAGCACTCTGGGGAGGGAAGTGAATACCATTTTGTTTATCATGCTGAAATAGTAAGATGATGTAATTGTACCTCCCTGAGTTTATTTATTTCTTTTCTCCCATTATCTGTCTGATAAAAACCACTAACTAGCAAAAAAATCTATTGTTTTAGAAATCCTTCTGGTAGTTTAACTATAATATAAGATTAGTAGCCAATTTAGACAGGAGCCTAATTAGCGTAAATGTTTCCAGTAACTCCCTCTGATGAATGCCACTGCATTTGGATATTCACTTGTAGGACATGAAGCTGAATAATAAAGAGGTTTTCTCTACACAGAGTGTGCGAGCGGTGTCTGTGAATGGAAGAAGACTTAACCGGGACTTTCTGAGCTTTCCTGAGCCCCGCTGTTGGTGAGCAGAGGCAGAGCCACACCAAGCGTGGGTTGAGTGGGGCACCAAGAGCACACGAGGCGATGCCGTAGGGCCCCGTGAGAGGTGCTGCAGGAGATGGGAGCAGCCCAGGGAGAGCAAGCACTGGGTGGAAGATGCTGAGGGCACCAAAATGTCATGCCGTGGTTCTGATGGGGAGGATATGGAGGGAGTCATGAGAAAGTTGTATGTGCAGTGGCAATGGGGAGATCCCGGTCACACTCTCCTTATGTAGTCAGCATTAGAAATAAGCTAGAGCATTACTAAAAAAAATGCATGAAGTGATTAGTCTGGATGATGCATACTTTTGATGTGAGTTGTGGAAAAAAAAAACCCTGCAAACTTTTCTCTGATATCGATATATACTGGGCTTTGCTTACAGATTGGAAGTATTTATCATACCCACAAGTCTGTCTTCTGCCTGTGGCACTGAGTATGTAATCACCAGAATTAACACTGTGCTTTATGCAATTAAAAAATACTTGTTATTTCATATCAGACTGGGAGAGGACTTTATTAGTCCCAATTTGAAGGTAATTCACTAATGGCAGTATTTCTCAGATGGGTTTTTGCAGTGTGGAAGCTGGTAGAAACTGTGGGAAAACAATCCAGGACGATGATTTGGGCTTGTTTTCACATTCCAGCCTGGAGTGCATTCTGCTACATTACAACAGCTGAAATGTGTAAAGGAAACACATTTTACTTCTTCTGGCGCAGAGCGCAGCAGCAATTTGGCGAACAAGCCCACCATTCAAATCCTGGTGCACTTTAAATGACCAGGTGTCCGTTCAGTTGCCTGGCTCATTCGCTGTCAAAAAAGGAGCCTCTCGCTTGCTGCCGAGTTCATTCGGAGTGACCGTGCGGTGTGTGACACCTCCCTCCAATCAATGAGATGGCATTTACATTTCCTCCCTGATCAGACACTGAAGGAAGACTTGTTTGTATCGCAAAGGATCCTGTTTTTTTCATCCCGTCACTCTGCCTAACAGATACTGCCAACGCTGGCCCACGCGGTTCGGCAATTTTGGGTTTTGGACAAATCCCAGCAAAAGACTGGTTGAGTGTCCTCTCGTTAGAGCTCCTGAGGTTTCTCCACAACCTTTGTCTGTGAAGATGAAAATACCTTTAGGTTTGCTTTTCAACAGAAATATAAGCTGTCTTTTAAAACATATTTTTAAATATCCAAATGTGAATGAAAGTCTTGCAGTCAAATATTACATCAGATAGGAAAAATGTATTTTCTGTCTCCTTCACTTTCTCTTTTTCTTAAAAATGACTTTATCTGCTTCAAGGGGAAAGACTAGCCAGCGTGCTAGACTATCTACTAATTATAGGGATTATGTTTAGACTGCTGTATTCAAGATTTAACTCTGAACTAGAAATACATACATATTTTCACATGATAGAAATATATCAGTACTCTTAAAAATACCATTATGGGATTGAAACTAAATCCCCTTGATCTTTAGGTTTGTTCTTAATAATGTATCTGAAATATTTGTTGAGACCCTTTTAACTTTAGTAGGCATTGGTTCAAACCCTAAAGGAGGCAACTTCAAGGATTTCTGCTCTTTTTGCACCACTTTATATATAATAATAATAGTAATAATAACTATAACAATAGCAGTAATAACAAGTTTTAATCTAGGCTATGCTTTAAAATACCTTCCCTGGACATTAAAAAATGGTAAGTATAATTTACTTTGATATTTTTATGCCAACATAAGTGATTTTTATTCATTGTAAACACATTTCTAGTTTTATAAATCAGTTTCGTATAGTACTCACTGCAGATAAGAAAATGTATTTCCAAAGGTTTTCAGGTGTAAAAAATTTAACAATTCTTAGTAGAAACTTAAATGTTATCTAGTGCTTTCGATACAAAGTATCAGCAAAAAATCCTAGCCTTGGATTTGTTTCCCATTTCACATAATATATTACAAGCACTCCCTAATAAATTTAGCAGTTGGAAATTGATTTATGCTGAACCTTTGTGGTATTAACATTCTCATTTTATAATTACGAGCAAAAGGGGCATAACCTTTTCCTAATATATGGAAAAGAGAGATGTGATGTTTCAGGGAAAATCATATGTCACCGTTTTTACTTCTCTCTCTCTCTCGTTAGCCGTGCTCTCGGTTCTTCAGCTAACACATAGTGAAAGTACCAAGGCTGCAGCAAAGCTCTGTGCTTCTGTCTCGTCGTCGGGAATACAACGTGTGGTCTCTTGGCACACTCCCTAAATATTGAAGTAGCATGCGGATCCTAGCAAGCTTCTGGGATCTTTATTAATACAAAAATAACAAAACCCTTTGTACTCTCTGCTTTAAAATGTTGGCATAGACAAATAAGGCTTGATTTTAAAATACCTTGAGTAGCATTGGTGTCAGTCTTTCTTTATTTTTCAGGGCCATTTTCAACATGAAAAATGAACTATATTTTGATAAAGGGTTTTTACATTGCATTATAGCGGTGAAAACTACGAAGTACGTGCTGTTGTTTTACCTTGGTTCTGATGCTGAAGAGACCTGAGATCAAAAATGTTTTTTTTCTCAGTATCAATGATATCTCTTTACACCTGAAATTTTCATTAATATAGATAGAGGGGTTGCCACTTAAATCCCTGCACAACCTACCATCAGCTGTGCTGTCTGTTCAAAGGGCAGCTCTGCTCCCCGGCTCCATCCAGCCTGCCTGAGCTGCAAAAGTGGAGCTGCGTGGTGGAGCTGCTGGGTGGCATCAGCAAACAGAAGCTGGGCAGGAAATAATTTAGAGTTGTTAGTCCATCTTAAGGAAAAAAAAAAAAGAAAAAGTGTGGGTTTTTTAATACTCCCAAGTCCTGAAAATACAAGGTTTTCCTCTTAGCAGCAGATGGGCTTTTTTTTGCCTCTCTTTGGCAAAGTATCATCTCCCCATCTCCACATTACTGAAGAGCATCGGGTACTAAACAGTGAAGTGAGGAGCTTTTGCAGAATGATGTGTTGTGGGGTTTTTGTTTGTTTGTTTTCCTGGAGATAATATTAGTTGAAAAGAGAGATTTCTGATTGATAAGTCTATATTTTTAAAAAAGGATGACTTTCTATCAATACATTTTTAACAGGCTTTAAGAAAAAAAAATGGTTCTCTAAGAGGCACCCATCTCAGTGTTGGAAAGCAGCCGCCATTTCCACTTGAAGTTAAAAGGGATCTTTTCTTTATCTCACCTGGGTGCTGTATAAGGTCCTGAAAACACACGGAGGTGCCTCGCTCTCCTCTCCCCCATCCCCTCTGCAGTTTGGGAGCCCCTGCAGAGATAGAATTTCCACCGTGCACAAGGGCTCAAATCCAGAAGAGCATTTAATTCAAGTGTGTGAATAATCCTACTGAAGTGATTTAAAGTAATCATATGCTTAAAGTTAAGTGTGTGCTTAGAAGCTTTGCTAGGCTGGGGCATGGCCTGCCTCCCAGCTCCAGACACCACACCAAGTCAGAGCTGTGGCCAGGAGATCTGCTGCGGCAAACAGGATTGCTTCCCGTGGCTTCTGAACTTGAATTTCACCTGCTAATTTATGCTGTACCTATGTTTTTCCCTGCTACACGAAACACCCCAAAATATTGAAGAGAAGGTTCTCAAGAGGTTAAAAAATATAAAATGTGAAAGACGTAGTAAGTAAAAATTGCAGATATGACACAATTGCTAAAAAAGTAATTAAAGTAATTATTAATGCTAAACCCAAATATGTTTGGTGTTATACAAGCATATGCCTGGGACTTGCCTATTAACAAAACTGCAATACACAGAAACAGTGAAAATCCCTGTGCATTACTAAACTGCTAGAGTGGAAAAATTAAGCATGCCTTTTTTTTTTTTTTTTCCCTGTCCACATTCAGTATAGTCAGTTTGTTCTAAAGACCATCCTTATTTTTTCCTTGGTTTTGTTTCCGATTGTGATTTTTGAGAAAGCAAATGTCCTGGATACAGTTTGACAAAGGCTATTATCACATAGATAATACACGTCACATTTAGAAGCTGATAAAATGGATTTGGATTCCCTTTGCTCTGCTGCAGTGTTGATGGTGCATCAAAAACTGTAATATAAAGGGACTTTCTATCTTTTTATATTTTTAAGTATTTAAGACTGCTATCAAAACCAGTTTTTGAATGACTGCATAGTTGTTACGCATATGCGTGATACCAACTCCTCTGCCCTGTACTGCAAGAGAAATAGGCTGTGTTATACCACAGTTTGTGAACATAGTTTGTATTTTTAAATGCTATTATTTGTCTGGCTAGTTCAGTTTTAACTGTCCATTCAATTTCAAAATATAACAGAGTTCTGTTTACCCGATTTCATAGTGGGTGGGTATTGTGGTATGTGCCGAGTATATTTATGGTTTAAAAGAATGATGATTCAGCAAACTTACTGCATAATAATCCTTACTTCATTGTTATACTGTAAGTGGTTAAAGCCGAGTATACATGAATATATAATGTGTTTCTCCAGTTTTGTAGCATAGTAATACATTATACTGGTGAGCTACTGAGACATTTATTCCAAAGGAAATGCAGAGAGTGATTTAGAAATGCCAATAACAGTAATGCAATTACAGTTGCAAAACATCTTCGTTGACCAAACAAATCTTTTCTAAACACACCTAGAATATTTCTTTAGCACATTTAATTAAGTATATATTCAGCATATTTAGTTTAGGACCCAATTAAGCCCCAAAAGCATAGAGGTATAAAATACGACACTTGCCTTCCAGGCACTCCTGCTTAAATTCAGCAACAGTTGCATTTGGAGGCATAATACTGCTGCAAAGATGGGAAAGACAATACAAGCACAAGAGGCCATATTGTAAACTGTCACTGGTATCTACAGTAATTATAGCAATCATTCAGATGTTCTAGAAGTCCATACAGCTGAACTTTAGACAGGTTGCAGCTCTTAATTTATTAATGCAATATTTTTTCTTTATGAACTTCTCAAGCCAGTCTTCTGCTTGTAAATGTGTAATTAGTTGCGTTAGATTCTCTTCAACTTTGTAGGAATGGATCCTAGGGCAGTATTTACAACTATCTTTGAGTCTCTGGTTTGTATATCAAGGTGTCAAGATGTCTCAGAGGCAAAGAGCAGAACACATGCAGCGAAAGTGACAGTGACGTGAAGTTCCATCGCTCCAAACAGTAAATCATGATGCTGAGGGAGCGGAAGACATTGACAATAAGATCTAAACAGAAGGACATTTTGACCTACAGCATAACACCAGATTAATGACTGGCTGATACTAACTGTCCCTATTTCTAGTGGCCGATAAAAAGCTGCTGTTGACGTCTGTCCAGCTCCTGCCCGGTGCAGCCGGGGTGCTGGGCAGGCTGTGCAGCACTCAGCCCCCCAGCCGCAGCGGCTCTTGCTGGGGCGGACGGGGCCACTGTCCCAATTCCTTTCCAGCCAGGGTCCCAAGCTCAGTGCTGTGCCAGAGACCAGGCAACGCTCTTATGTTCCTACCGGTGCTTTACCAGGCGTTTGCACATACACTTGTCTCCTCCTACAAAGAACAGCAGCGCTGCACGTGCCTGGCTGCGCATTTCTGCCTGGCCGCCCTCGCTCACGGCGCGGCACAGCGGCTCCTCGGGCGCGCGGATTTTCACAGCTTCATCTTCGCCTTGCAGAGCTGTGGCGGGGAAAGCTATCAGCTTTCTCCTGCTGTCCTCCATCTGGTGCAAAGCTCTGTGGCAGGGTTAGAGAACCAAGGGGTCTTTCTGGCTGATGGTGCCCGCTGAAGTGAGCACCCTCTCCTTAGTCCTGACAGGAGGGCTGTCGCCCACGTTCATTAGCGGCTGCGAACCCTGGCCATGGTGTAACTCACAGCAGTGGCTCCACCATAGAAACAGATCCTGCAATGATATCTTGTACAAGTACCATAATCTATGTGTATTTTCAGGATGGGCATATGGTACATCTCTCTGAGATTTTTTCTGTCATTGACTGATGGTTTCTGTTACAGCGGCATGTCCTTAAACTCCGGTGTACACGTGAGGTTTAGGTTAGGCAAACAATGCAAAAATGCTAAAAGGAAAAACCTCTGAATGTCTCGTAAAGGATTTCTTGCCCTTGAAAAATTGATAGGCTGTCATTTAACCTTGTGGCACCTCTTTGAGCTGTCAGTCAGACAGTGAACATTTGAGACCGGTGAAGTATGATACGGAGTAGCAAAATGGTATCCACTCGTTCAAAATAGTGAGTATTGGATTAATCTCTTGAAGTATGTTGATAACAGATGGAATGAAAAATCATGTGGCACAGCTCACATAGGCTCAGGTTAACCCCAATGTCCTGGGCAGTGTCCCTTTTCTTGTTTAATGCCACTGCTAATTACCTGGCACAAGTGTTTGCAGCCTTATGTGCGATGTTGCTGGAAGCCTGCTGACTGCTGGCATACCTCGCTGCAGCCTCTACCTGTACAGCACTGCTTGGTTTGCTTTAGTTTAGTCTTGTGCTGGGGACCCTTAGCAATGGGGAGGAGGTAGAATTGCCGCAAGTGCTCTTGTATTTACCCCTTTCCTATGGGTCGCTGCATCTGGATGCAAGTGAGAGGTTCAGGTGGCTCATCAGAAAGTTAGCGAGCTGCTCTGCTTTTGGTCGCTGTGTCAGCTTCTCCGGCAGCAGCAGAACTGGTCAGATCAAGCTGGAAAAGATAACAGCAGTTAACATGGAGATGCTGGTCTTCCCCCCAACTTTGCCTTTACATTTTGCACTTCACGCAGGTGTTTATTGTGACTGGAAAGAACTGCAGCACTGGGCCCCTCTTTCGTTATAAAGAGGAGGATGATTCAAGTTCAGTAGGTTGCACAGTAACTTTTTTCCTCTGAAGTTACATTTAAGTTCAGGGTAAAATGATTTCTTCCTTGCCAAACAAATAAATAATTAGACCTTTTATGCTGCAATACAGTGTTCTAGCTTCCAGTCTTTGTCTAAATACTTACATTTTTATATATATGTCTTTATTGTGAGTCAGTAAGCACCAAGTACACTTAGAATTCTGTGTATCTAAGAATAACAGCAGCATCCTGTAGATACATTCCATATCTTTCTGCTTGTGCTATTTCCATGGCATATTTGGTGATGTGGCCCTATCAAAAATACTCCGTACAATTCAGATTGTTTGTATGCACAACTGATAAATTTAGTTTAGAATGGGTACCGAGAAGATCAGAGGAATGGTGTGTCTGTCTTGTGAGAGGAGACTTAAAAGAGCTTGGCTTGGGTAGCCTAGCAAAACAAAGGCAGAGAGAGGATTTGCTTGCTTACCATAAATACTTCAGAGGGACGAACACCAGCAAGGGAAAGGACTGTTCAAGCTATAAGAAAATGTTGCCACAAGATTAAATGGCTATAAAGTAGCCACGAGTAAAGGTGGGCTGAAGATGAGAGGAAGAAGTTTAAACTGTGAACTGGGTGCTACTGCTGCCGAGGGTAGCGGGAAGATCCTGTACGGGGGCTGGTGATTGCTTTCCAAGAGGGACTGCACCGTGTTGTAGCTTGTGACACCAGGGGCCTGGATTTGACGACTGAGAAGATCATTTCCGTTCCCAAGTCCCTGTAGCCCTATTTAGTGCAAGGTTTGTCTTGTACTGATATGCTGGCAGAGCTCCTTTCCCCCTCTCCCATCTAAAAGGGGTAGATGCCAGGCTGTCACTTGCTTTTCTCTCAAAGCATCGTGCTGCTGAGATTAGAATCAGGACTTAAAAGAAGATACAAGAATAAGTAATGCTGTGATCTTTCAGAGGATGTTTTATTTTCATCTCTATTTCCATTGTGTGTGATGCAAGGAGATTTTGCTCCTTTGTACAGCGATGTTGTTTTTCTGTCAGCTTTTTGGCATGCAAAATTAGGAGAGGAAGTGTCCTAGCGTTAAACTAGAGACCCAGGGACTGGGAAATACTCCTGCCTCCTTCGTGTAGCAGTACAAGGCTGTTCTTCAACCTGAAGGGACTATAGAAAGCAACACATTATGTTGGCAATTGTTGGAGCGAACGCTACATCGTCTGGCAAGAGGCTCAGCTTGATGTGGACAAAAAGTGAATTTCTCCTTTGTGCGTACATCCTTAGCTCCCTCATGATGAAAATAGAACCTGCTTTAATCTTCCCGGGGCTGACGGAAAGATATCTTGCAGACTGCAAGTCAGCAGTTGCCCACACAATTGTTTGGCAAAATCTATTTTTAAAAGTCCATAAATTCCCCAACTAGACAAACCAGGATCTAACAAAAAAATATCGTCACTAATGTACTATCCTTTTAAAGAAAGACAATACTCTCCCCTCTCCTCCTTCTCTCTTGGGGAAAACCTGCATATTTTAAAATGTGAATGCGAAGTGCCTCTGAAGAGCCAAGGCAGGCCAGATGCTGCCGCTCCACTGCTGCCCGGCCGTGCCCCGCGGCCCCGTGGATGGCGGGGGGCCGAGGGGTGCGGAGCGGGCGGCGGGGCCGTGCTGGTCCCTGCCGCCACACCTCGCAGATCGCATGCGAGCGACCTTCTCGGGCGTGCGTCAGCGGGGCTGGAAACACAAACTGGGAAATCAGGTTAAGCCTCCTCTGGGTTGCCGTTCCCCTGCACAAACCCTTCTTTCCTGCTCGCTGGAGTGCGCTACGTGGGAAGCTTTTGCTGACTGTGGAGTCCCCCTTGTAATTTTTTTCCACTTGTTAAGGTTACAGACTCAGAATGAGTTAAAATTGCCTGTCCTTACCACTGTTGAAAAAACCTGGAATATGTAAGAACACACTGTGCACATGAGTCACCTGCACTAAATACCCTTTGAAAATATAGCCCTGGGCTTTGAATATACAGGCTTGTATTATTTTTGTTCTATTTTAAATCATTCATAAGTGGTTTTCAGGCTGACCTACTGGTCTTTTATGCAGATAATTGTACAGATTACCTGAAGTGAATCTGTAGTGCAGAAGTTTAACTCTCTAGCCTTACATGTAAGAATTTCATATATGAAAGGGTTGTTTGTGCATGAATGAGCTTGCACTCAACACATAAATTGTTTATGTAAATACACAAATCTTACTGTAAATCTTCAGTGAGGAAGCCTCCTTTTTGAATTAACACCTCCCTCCCCCTAAAAGAAACCCTAAACCCAACAACCTGAAATGAGGAGTGATGATGATAGAATTATAGTTTTCGATGTGTATTATTATATGTGCCTACATTTAGATTCCCAAAGGGACCAATTTACTAATATTAAGTATTCTTGCAATAAATGGGATGTGGTAAAGAGAGAGCTGCATATCCTTTTTTTTTCCTTTTCTTTAAAAAATAAAACTTAAGAGTTGAATTTCAAATGAATAATAGCACCGGAGTTCCAAACGAATGGGACTTTTCCCTAAACCTCTTATTAATTAGGAATTATCATAACGCAAAATATCTGCATTAATTTGCCAAAGGGAGAATAAAGATTGGTGTATTGCAGTACTCACAAACTTATTCTGGTGGTGCTGCAATGCACAAAACTTCTAATAAATTGGGGAAAATGATGAATTTGACAACAGGCAATTAATGCTAATCTTTCCCTTTGCAGGGGTACATTTTATGCTGGTGTTGTAAGAGCAGAATTATTAGCTCTTCCACTTCACATTCAGCCACACTGAATGCAGCATTCTGCAGTATGTTGTAGTAGTCTGTAAAATGCCTCCTCAAAACAATGCTTGTGGCTCATGAACGGTGAGAAGCTGAATTTGGGGATGATTCTGTAGACAGCAGACAGAGTAAGACTGCTTGGCTACTTCTGCTGTCCCCTTTGTAAACTCCATGTCTTCAGCAATGAGAAGATGCTTTCAGAATAGTTTGCATTGTGTTCTCGAGCAGCTCATTGTTGTGAGCCTGAAATTTGGATGGATGTGATTCATTTACTGAAGAAAAGAGCTAAACACTTACTGAAGCAAATGGCAGTTTTTTATAAAGCTAATTATTCAGTTTTTTCTTCATATATAATTAAAATCTGTTAAACTATTGGAGGGGATGGGGAAGCCCTATAGTTTCTTGTGGTTATAATGGTATCCGGTTAGCAAACTCTTGTTCTTCTGAATACCCAGTGCATGTGATAGAGCATGGGACACATTCAGAGTATATGAAAGTCTCTCGATGCAGAGCTGACACAGATCATAAAAATAAATAGCTTAGTGTGTCTGTATGCATTGTGAGGGTTTCATTTTTAAAGTCCCTATTGTTCCTGTTTTTAATTTCTGAGCTGTTTCGTATTAGAATAGACCTGGGCACATGGGACACTATAATAATATTTAGGCATTGAATATTTGCAACTTCAGTTTAATTTCTATTGCCAGTTCATTTCGGTTGGCAGAAGAAAAGATATGCATACATAAGTATCAGATTTCCTTCCTTCCTTCCTTCCTTCCTTCCTTCCTTCCTTCCTTCCTCCCTTCCTCCCTTCCTCCCTTCCTCCCTTCCTCCCTTCCTTCCTCCCTTCTTTCCTCCCTCCCTCCCTTCCTTCCTTCCTTCCCTCCTCCCTTCTTTCCTCCCTTCTTTCCTCCCTTCCCTCCTCCCTCCCTCCCTCCCTCCCTCCCTTTCCCTTCTTTCCTCCCTTCCCTCCTCCCTCCCTCCCTCCCTTTCTCCCTTCCTCCCTTCCTTCCTCCCTTTTCTCTCTCCCCACCTTGGGTTTCAGGTGTTTGGAGTACAAAGTATTTGGTAAACAAAAACAATTTTTTTTCTTTGTGTATATGTTGATACCAGGTGTAAAGATACATAACTCTGTGTGAGTTAACACGAGTGCTGAGTGACAAACCCCAGTGCTTCCTGACCTGTGAGACATGGGATTACCAGTAGAGAATAGCCCCATTGTTAGAAGCGGAGGTTTAAGGCGCTGGTTTAGCATTGTTGTCATACTCTATCTTGAAATCAATTTCAAAACTAATTACAGCGCTTGCTTCTACTATTCCTTTTCTTACTCGTAAATCTAGCCGCATCTCTTGTGTGTGTTTGTGGGTGTGTATAAATTTTTATATGTATTTTTTTCTTCTCCTGTCCCACCAAACACCTCCACCAAAAGCCAAGTCTTCCTGCACTAGATGGAAGTGTCCGTCAGCCAAAGGCCAATACTTGTGTATTATTTCCATCTCTGGTTTCAGCAGCAGAAACAACAGCAAGCCACATTTATTTGCATACCTTTATAGGCCACTGTAAAGCAGTTGCTTGTGTCATCCTGTATGTCTGACATGAAGTGATTCAAGTATTGCTCTGCTCCCATCATCCAGTGGTCACTGGACCATCCAGTGGGCACAGCCAGTCGTGTTCCTGGTCTAGCCCAAATAGCTGAGCTGGGCCTGGGGGATCTTGGCATGGACAGTGAGAAGAGGAAATGACCTGTAACAGACTGGAGAGAAGGAAAAGAAGTCTAGATGAGATTTGAGATGATGTTGCTTGGTTTCTGGAATGCTTGCAGGTTTCCGAGTACATACAAGCAAATATACAAGTTCTCATGTGCTGCCTGCATATGCACACCAATGCCCCATGGCATGTGTAGGTAATTTCCATCATGTTCAGGACACCATGGTATATCCATAGGTCTCAGCCATCATCCTGTTAGATTCTGATGTGCAAAGTCCACTGGTGAGCTCCATATAGGACCATGCCAGTTTCTACTGGGACAATGGGAAGCCTGAAGTGGTCCTTAGAAGGAAACCTTCTGTAAGCCCAAGTAGTCCCAAGTCTTGCAGAGGAATACTCTGGGCATTAACCTTTCAGTAAGGGAACAGGAAGATTTTGAAGGTGTAAGAGGCAGACACAGCCCATTAGGTCTCCCTAGATGAGTAGCTCTCCTTGCAGTACACTGAAGTGACTGAGGGAGGAGAGTGGAGATTTCTGTAGCAAATGAGAGAGTTTCTCTGCCAGCAGCTAAATCCCATATGGGAGCATCAGCTACACTTCCAGACAGGAGCGGAGTCCTGTGGCTGCTGGAGAGATAGTGTTAGTTCCAGCCTTAAGATTGCTGAAACTCCCCACGGGGCTTTCCAACCAGGAGTAAATCTGTTATTCCCTGACACAAACTGCTGAATCTGGGTCTTCCCCATCTGCACAGTGCCCCTTTTTCCCCTGAACAGAAATAAGGCATCTCTTGCCTTCCAGAGCTCCTATGGTTCAAGCAGGAACTGGTACTTTCCAGTGGGTTAGGTTCTGTGAGCTTTGCATATTCTTTTTACCATATTTTGCTCTGCAGGACTGCTGAGGAGATAGGGGACATTCCTTCCACCTGGACTTTGCATATGTATAGTAGGGTCCAGCGCTGCTTGTGGAGTTTTCACCTGCAATGTTGCTTCGCATTTGTTAGCACTCTATCATTTGTGCTGCATCTTAAAAATCACTGCAGTGCTCGCTGTGAAGGTGCCCCACAGACGTTGATACTGCAAATTTTAAGGAGCAAAGATCATTACGTTTTTAAATGTTCATTTAGGATTCTGATTTAAAGCCAGACGAAAAACCTAAAAGAATCCAAGTTAAAGCAGGAATAGTTCCATGCTAGAATAGCTGCAAATGGTAAATCATACACTTAGTTACGTTTGATTGAGAGAGTTTATTGCTCATGTGAGCAAAATGTCTAGCCCCAGGCACTGTGTGGGTAGTTACTGTGCAAGCATACCACCTGCAGCCATGCCAGAATACCCAAACCCCCTGATACCACAGTGTTCGCTGTCCTGAATAGGAATTGGAGGTCATGCCAGATTGCATTGCGGTGCAGTGAAGTGGACTAGAAAGAGGCCACCCACCTCATTTGCACTTGTGCCTTACAGTAATCGGTGCTTGAATGTCAGTGGGTGGTGATAAAAGGCTAATTTACTCACCCCCAGTGCTGAGCACACCCCCTTTCTGCACGCGTGGTGGAGATCATAAAGGCTGCAAGATTGCCCACTGCACTGAAGCCTCCACGTTATTTTTACATCTTTTTTTTTCCTTTTTTTTTTCCTTTTCTTTTTATTTTTTTTTCTTTTCTTAATCTTGTATGCTCCAGTTGAGCTACATTAGTGGATTAGAATACAGCATGATCTTAGGAGAATTCCACTACAATAGATAGATAGTTGGATGGACAGACAGACAGATGCAAGTTTAAAGCACAAGAGGATTTGCATATTTAGTTCTGCTTTACAGCCTCCTTTAGAGAGTGGGATTAATGATCTGCTAAATTATCACAGTTGAGAGTCTTCAGCATTAGTGTGAATGCGTATCCTGCCAGAGCTAGTTTTACAACTTTTCCAGAGACATTTACAAATCTTACTGCTGGTGGGGTGGGGAGGGGAATGGGGGGATATCTGCTTGTTGATAAAGCAGCTGGTGACTAAAGGCAAAAAATCAGAAAATCGTCCCTTTTCTGGCAGGTCTAAGAGCCTTTCCATCACCCACTGCATGCGTTTACAGCAAAAGAAGGAAGAGTGTTCTCCAAGGACTGTTTACTTTTTGAGTACCCGAGATGCTATGTTAAGCACTTACTGCAAGTTGGCTTAGAGAAATGTCTTCCAAAAACATTTGGAAAGGAAAAAAAGAAGCTCATGAAGTCAAGTGAACTTAAGATGCCTAGCACACCTTTTGGTTCCTGATTTTAAAGATTTTAAAACTGTGTGCTTGAGCAAGGTGTGCTGCAGAGGATCTGGGGCAAATGCCACTACTGACTGAGCCAGCACCAGCCTCATAAACTTCCCTTTGATGTAGCCATTAAAGGAAAGAACATTACTTGGCATATTTCTTGGTTACACATATTGCATTCTTTGGTCCCATTAAATAATAATGAATAATAAATGGTGTAGTTTGGAACAAAATTCTGCACAGCTCAGTAAGAGAAGAGGGCTGACATACCTTCCGCCTCTCATGGTGGGAGATGTGAGTGCATCCCAGAGCCCTGCCTTGGGTTAGAGGTCCTAAAAAAGCAGGGAGCCATTTCCAGCCATTTCACTGTTGTGTAACACCAGTTTTGACATGTGTCAGTAGAAGAGAAAACAAGCTCAGGCTGCAGTTAGGTAGGAAAAAAGGGTGCTAAGCTCCCGAGATGACATCCCACAGTATCCGGACTGTATCCTAGAGGTGATTCTTCGCAAGAACCATGCAGGAACAGGGACCATCTAATTTTAGGAAACAAATTTATGCTCCTAGATTTATCCCACTTAATTTAATGACTTGAGAGCATGGTTGTTTTCGGAGAATGAGACAGATATGTCCATAAAATGATTCAGATTTTAACTGCATCTCAGTGTGAGTGCCCCTTTCCTCTCTTGCTTCAGTGCAATACCCAAGAGAGGAGGTATTAATGTAATGCCCAAGAGACCTGCAAGTGCCAGCGAAGGAATGTCTTTCTGTTGTGCAGTTTTTCTCTCTTTGCTGAGGCTGTCGTGCCGAGTGAGAGACAGATGATCATTCTTGGCAAGCCCAGACCTGATCCAGCCACCCTTTTCTGTTGTCTTCAGGACAAGGTCTGGGTGAGCAGCCTCTGCAGCCCACGTTTTGAATGCTCTGGCTTCACTGAGCTTGTTTGATGCCATTCTTTTTGGCTTAATCGGGGGTTAATATGGGGATGCGTTAGGTGCCCAGTGGCAGTTTAATGTTACAGAGATTAACATTTGCCGGACACTTAGCAGTAAGATTCAAAATCCAGATCTCCTCAGGGGGCAAAACTTGCTGGTTTAGGAGGTACAAATGGATTATGCTGCAGTTTGTAAGGACAGAGATAATTCTGGAAAAAAACAAACAAACAAACAAGAACCAGAATAAATTTTGTCACTATTTTTCCATTTTCTTTTAACTTCTCTCTAATGCTATGTTTCCCTTTCATATTTTTCGCGGTTGTTTCATTCATTTTCCTTTTTTTACTTCAATTCCCTTCCTTCACACAACAGTCCCATTCTACATTTGCTGTTCCTCCTCTTGCCCTCTCCCCAAGCTGATACTTTGCACCAGCCTTGCACAGCTCTTCTCATGTCGTGGCAGTCCAGCTGTCCCCCTTGCCCTCTCCGGAGAGCTGCTCCGCACCGCGCAGCCAGGCTGGCAGCTGCCGGAGCTTTGCCATATTGCTGAGGCACAGCCTGGTAGAGCCCGAAAGCTGAGCCGTAGGAGATAGGCAGACTCATACCGCTGTAGCTCTGGCAGGATAACATGATTCTTGTCAACAAGGATGTCTTGTAGCTCTGCAGCACATTTCTCTTCACCTCTTGTTTAAGCAGGGTGTTTGTACCATTTCCCTGGTTTTCTCAGCACCAGCTCACAGCCTGCTGCTGGGCTGGGCTTGCTGATATTACTTACTTGTATTTATTTGGCATCCTCAAACCCCAAGGCAGCATTGTGCAGGAAAGTTTACACACAAACAAAAAAAGGCATCTCCCTTACCTAAAAAAAATAAAGTATAAACCAGCAGACAGATATATGGGGAGATCGTATTAACCCCCTCTGAGCTGACCTGGCCTCTAAGTGGTGGGTACGAGTTGTGGTTCATAGGGTACAGAGGAGGTTGTTCCCTCTATCTGGGTGGGTCATAGGCACCTTGTGAGTGGGTTCAGAATAGTCTAGGGATTTGTAGCTGGAGCCCTTGACTTTTCTTACATTTTCATTGCTTTTGGCATCTCTCAAGGTCTGCACCAGTCAGTTCTGTCCCTTTTTTTTCTTGATTTCTTGCACCAATTTCTCCAATATTTCCTTTCCTCCTTTTGACTACCGTAAGTTTTCCCTTTTTGCCCTCCTCGCCGCAGATGCTCCCAGCCTTGCCGCCTCTCCTCATGGCACCCGCTCCCCTCCATGTACCTCTCCCCCTTCCCAGCCAGGGTCCCTTCTCCTCCCAGCCCCGGCCCTGCCTCTCTGCTCCCCGTTTGGCCCAGAGCTGCTCACGCCTCCCCGCAGAGCCGGGGGCAGGGGACAGGCAGGAAGCACTGGTCAAAAAAGGAAAAGTCACCCCGCGTGCCCCCTGCCAGAAGTGCTTCCCTCACCCCAGAGCCAACTTATAAAAATGAGAGGGGGGTGTCCAGAGGGTGCCCCCAGCAGCCGAACCTCCCCTCTGCAGAGGGTGCTTAGTGGGGCAGGAGGTTTCCCGCCGCAGGTGCAGGGAAGCGTTCCGTAACGCCAGCGCACCTTGTGCTGGTGTAAAACTATCTAAGCCAAAGTTCAGGTGAAGGGCAGCCATGTAGCCAGAAAGTCATGTGGCTCTCATGTTGGTTAGTATGTCACTTTGAACAGCCCTTATCTGATATTATTATGACTAACCCGGTGCTGACAGCATGGAACAGATTACAGGAGCCATGTGATGATTATTTAAGGCATCGCTGAGTGTAACATGCGGCTAATATTAACCCATTCTTTCCAGGGCAGCTCCGTCTCTCTGTCAGCAACACCCGCAGCAGCTGCCCTGCCCTGCCCTGCCCGGGAGCACTCCGTCACCGAGCCCGCCTCGGGTGCCCTCCTTCAGACAGGACTATTTTTTAACCATTCCTCTGTTTTAATGTGGCCTTACAGTCCAGAGCAGTTCTGCAAGCTACGATTGTGTTTTATTCTATTTTGTGTGATTTTTTAATTTGTTTTTTTAAAAGGATCAGTTGTGACAGGTGCCCGTTTTCTGTATTTCTTGTGGCAGCACGTGCCAATAAAATTCAGAAGCCTTTTTGTTTTGTTATGGTTGATCTTTAAAGTTATTGAGAACAGCGCTGAAGTCATAGCTGGCAAAATAGACCTCACTGTTCTACATAAATGTCAACAGCGCCAAGGCGATACTTTCCAAGAGGTAACGATTCGCGCGCTGACGGGGAAGGCGAGGCAAGCACACATATTGTACCCTTTACACAAGCTGACACCTGCGCGGGGCATTCGGAAAACAATGCTAAAAATGCGGCATTATATAAAGCGTGACAGTAGCCCTGACTGTTAAACCGCTTCGAGAGATGCGTTAAATGCCGTGTGCGAGGATACTGGGCGAAAAAGCTTGGGCTCCTGCTGAAGTGCTGCGTGCCGGCCCCAGGGCTGCGGCCTCGGGCAGGCTGAGGGGGCCGGGGTGATGGCCTCTCTCCCTCACGAGGTAATGTCAAAAGGTGTGAAGAATTTAAATTTCACGTGTGGAAATTCTGGTCACAAGAGTAGCGTTACTCATGTGGTAACCGGAGGGTAAGGTTACACCAGCAACCTCTGGAGTGAAAAGTGAAATGCTGGTGGGATGGGGGCCGTGGTTGTCTCCTCACTGTCTCCCCTTGGGGGCTGCCTGCAGCCCACCCTGTACCACGGGCAGGGAACAGGGCAACAGAGAATTTAGGCATTGGGATCAGCTTCCCTTTGCATGAAGGGGAGAAGTGGGAGCGTGAAATCAAGCATTGTCGCTGGTGTGAAAGCCTTTCCTGGGGCTGTGAAGCCAGAGAAGGTTTGGCTGCTGGTCGGGAACTGAGAGAAAGCCCAACAGAAAGGTGTTGCGTGAAGAAAAAATCATGGCACTCCTCTGGCCCTGTATGAGTGACCATATTTCTCTTCCTCTCATGTCGGCAAAACCTCAGCCGCAGGAAAAAAAAAAACATGAGGGAGAAAGGTTACGAAAGTCTGGAGCAGGAGTGCACAGTTGGCGCGAGCCCTTCCCTCCATTTTCCCTCCAGTAGGGCCAAACCTGACTGCGATCACAAGGATTAAGGACTACAGAACATGGCTGAAACTAATTACAAGTGAGACTGGAAAGGCCCAGAAGCTTTTGGAAAGGGGTTCAAAAATCCCTCAGATGGGGCCCTGAGCACTCCTTGTTTAAATTAAAAAAATAAAAAAGTAAAGAAAGAGGGAAACAAAAGAGAAACAAAAACCCCCATGGGTGCCCATGCACAAGTCAGTGTGTTGGCAGAGGGCATCCATGTGGGATTTGTATCGCTTCAGGGAGGGAAACTGCAAAAGCACAAAGATGTCCGTGCTGGTGTGGGGCTTTGCTTCCTCCTGCAGCAAAACTGCAAAAGGTAGAGCCACCAGGGTAGGGAACAACAGAACGACAGACTGAACTGTGCAATAGTAATAGTTGTAACAGCAATAGGACTAATTCCTTGGGAGCTTTGGTCAGTACTTGAGCCCAGCTCTTAGGGTGCTCAGGCCTGCAGGTCAGTTCACACTGCCTACGTGTATCATAGTTGCTCCGTCTGTAAAACATGACTGATAAATTGCTAACGTGCAGATTTGTGATGAGCTCAGATCATTAATATTTTGCATTGCTTGGAGATCCTTGATTAGAAAGTGCTCAGAAGACTAAATCCTTACTTTCTTATTTTCTTGAGCTGAATTACGCTTGGAAAAAACTGTTTTCTGCAGAGGCTTTATGAAATGTTTGTCCTAATGCTGATTTATCGTGAGTGGCACTGATGGAACGGATGCTGGTATGAAGCAGATGTATCTGTGTAATAGTTTACTTTGATGGCTCCTTTAAGAGGCTTCATAATCTTTATATTTTACCATTGGGTTTGGAATTTTATGCTCCTTTAACAGGTGTATTACCTTGATCAGATGTTTTCATTTTAAACTATTGACTTATGAGCACATGGCCTGCAGGGATTGATGTGCAGCAAATTGATTCCTTTTAAAAGATTTATTCTTGTATTCTCTTTTTATTTAGTGCAGGAGTTCACTAGAAAACATAAATGATTGATAATGACAGTTCATGAGTAAAAATGAAAGTGTTCCGCAATTAAAACCTACATTTCCCCCTATGTTTCCCTTAGTTTAAAAGCACATCTGTAGAAAGAAATCAGTAAGGATGGAAATAAGTGTAGAAAAATCCAATCTAAAATCAGACAGAGTTTAGTTTTCTGGGTTAACATTTAACAAAACCTGCTTTTTAAACATTTCTTCTCCACTCACAGCCACTATTGTTTTTGTGCTCTTTTGTCGTTCAAAGAGTTCAAGCTATTTGAAAAGGATGTGTACAAAGATTACCTTAAAATGACTCATTGTAAAAGCTCCCTACCTGATGAATTTGTCTTATCGGAGCCAACATCCATTTTAACAGAATCCACTAAAAAAGCTCAATCCGTTCAGCTTGTGAAATGGAATGCAGCAGCAGAGTCCTGCCATGAAAATAGCTTGTGTAATCAGTGGAATATAAATGGCAACAGCATCTTGTACTCCCTTTTATGATGGTGGGCAGAAAAGGAATTCAGTGCGCAGCCATATGACCAGATCCTGCATGGCTGGGAAGCTCACATTTTTGCATTGCGCTGTGGCGCAGGATCTCCAAGAGGAGCTAAATTGTTCCCGTGCCTTGTGACCAGAATCTGTGTCTGGAGGAAGAAGCAGAATAAAGGACCATTATTTTAGCAAAGGCATTAGAAATCTGTGCAACTGCTGGAAGCATTAATTAACAAAATATTTTCTCATAATGGCTAGCATTCTTCTGAAAATAAGAGTGAGGAAGCTGCTTGAAATAAAAAACTGCATATATGTCTGGGCAGCTTATAGTTTTTAAGCACTGCTTATGCCGACAGAAGAGGCAAGGACATGGCAATTACTGAAGGTTTAATACAAGGATAAATTTAAAGCAATTGTATTCAGTATGTGAGCCTCTTATATGAATGCATGATTTGTGTTGGTGCCAATGTGGGTGGCGTTCCTTAGGTTGGAGCCCAGTCTGTGTTGCTGCATGAAACAAGTGTGATGGGGTCAGGTCAGTCCTCTCTGAATGATAATCCACATCATAAAGCTACTGTAAATGATTCAGCATGGTTTAGTATTATTTTCAGCCAATGCCCAGGAGAGGCCAGGACTGAGCTAGCATTAAGAATGAATTGTCCATGCTTCCCACTCTTTTATAACTGCAGGTTCAGGTCACTGAGAAGTACGTCAGAAAAATGAGCGCAGGTTCCTTCTGCAATGTAAATAACTTGTCTTCCTTAAGCAAAGGTTCAGAACCAAGGTGGAGGGATGGGACGCGGACTACAAATGTGTTTGGTTTTCAGAAGGCACCTCAAAGCTTCCTGGAGAAACTGAGTTACGATGCTGCAAGTTGCCAGGATTTTAGGGAAGCTGCTGAATATCCTCTAGTGCCCCAGTGACCATTTCCCCCATTTTTGTAAGCAGTTGGCATGTTGAGTTTGCACCTTTAATTTCTAAGTGAATGTAATGTGTTACCTGAAAGCCAACAATTCAGTTGCAGACAGGTTATTGCTGGAATTGGTGGCCGTTGTAATTTTTTTACTGCTTGATTCTTCTTTGATCTCTTACTAAGGCACCTTTGCAACATTAATTTCATTAAATTTTTGTTTGAGGTCATACCATGTTGTCATTTTCTTTTATTGTCATGCTCAAAAGGGTCTGAATAAGTTACTGATGTAGATAGCTAGGTCGTTTTTTAAGTGGTTGTAGAAGGCTACAAAAAGGCAGACTGAGATGCTGGGCTTAAGAAGGGGACAGAGCAGAAGGAAAGAGAGAAAATTCACAAAAGCAGAAACTGTAATTCTTAATTGTCTAAACTTCATTTTGTAGCAGCTTCATTTAGGCTGGACTGATGGCTGTATGATTGCTCCATTTCATTGAGTAAAATTTATGAATATTGTGGAGTTTTACTTACATACCAAGAAAAAAAAAATAAAGCAGAGGTCTGTGTGCTTCAGACTTGGCTAGCAATTCCAGCCAAGAACAGATGGAAACTCAGCCAAGTCCTTTTTCATTGAAGAGTTTTCTTGAAGCTTTAAGAGGGGAGATCAGAGCACTGCAGACGAAATTGCTGATTCCTGCTCAGGGCACCACTCTCTTCCCTGCACTTAAGACCATCCTGCAAACGTGGGCTGGGCGTCTGGCAAACCTAGGCTGAGTTCAGGGGCTGTGTTTGTGGGGGCTGCCCGGGCACAAGGACCGTTTGACTTGGGTCTGAGATTAAGCAAAATCTGCTGCATTTTGTTCATGTATTTTTAGGAGTTTTGAAACCTTGCTGTTCAGCGTTGCCGCAAAGGGACGGCTTCAGCCTGTCCCTGGGCGGTGGGAGATCCCACGTAAGAAGGCTCAGTGGTGTTTGTGTTACTTCCTTATGATGGAGCTTACTCTATCAGCTATAATGTGCTACTGGTGCAGGTGCCAACCACGCTTGGGCTCTTCTTGCCTCATAGAAATGTCAGTATCTTTTTTTTTCCCTAGTTCTTCAGTAGTTACATTGTCCTTCCAAGTATAAATGTGCTCCCTTAGTTACAGAAGTTTCTCTCCTTTAGGACTGTACAATCCCATTATTTCAGAGGGGACTGTGTCCTAAAAGAGTAGAAAAAAATGTTTGTTTCTGAGTCTTTTTTCACTCATATATAAAGAAATGCCATGAAAAACCCATGGAGATGGAGTTCATTATGTTAATCCCATCTCTAAAAACACTGCGGTGCTGCGGGCCTCTGTTGTCAATAAAATGTCAAGCAATGGCATGTACAGCATGTTGTGCAGACTTCAAAATGCCGCAGCTGTAGGACCGCACTGTGTTTTCTACACAAGAGCTGAGAAATATGGGAGGGATTAATATCAGGTGCAAGCCCAAGTGTTAATACTGAAAACCAAAGCAAAAAAACCCCAACAACTTACAAAGTGTTTTCTTCAGCGTATTTGTAAAATGGGTTGTCATTCTTCATACTGTGAAAGGCATCTGTTCACATTTTATAGTTCACCCCTAGTTTACCTAGGAAAGCTGGTATACTAGCTTGCTTTCTCAAAGGGGCAATATCTTTCCAAGTGTTAACACCAGTGTACAGCCTAATAGTTTCAAAGGACAAAACCTAAAAAATTGGGACCTTTTGGTGCTATAACATAGTTATAGCCATTCATTTATCACACTTGTGATAATATGGGGCCAGGTAAAATACCAGAAAGCAATTTGCCCTTTTAATACCAAGAAAAGGGATTTTTCTTCAGCACTGACTTGTTTTATGCAATTGTGGATTTTGTGTTGTAAAGGACCTGATGCAAAACTGTGACCGGTTTGAAGGGCTCCCCTCCTGTTGTGGGCATGCCTGGCTTCAGGAAGGTGAGCCAAATACATTAAAAATATGACACTCACCAGCAGAAGGCAATGCGGAAAGTATTACTTTCCTGGAAATGTTTTTTTATTGGTGTACTACAGAGTCTAAAGGACAGCACCATTTTGCATTCTCCTAAGCACTAAACCAGGTAACTTTGCCAGAGTCTGGGCATGGGATAAGAAGGGTAATGGCTGTGAGCAGGTAAACTACTCCTAGTGTAACTCTGAAATAAGTGTCACACCTTGTTTCTCACATGTAGTCTTCTGGAAATTTTCCTCTTTTATTGGAGGAGTATCACCATCACCACCACAGCACTGAGCCAGTATTAGCCACTGGTGTGCATTAATACCAGGTCTATGTTATAGACACAGTTTCTACTGATTTTTCAAGAAAAACTAAATACATTGGTGTGAGGACTTGTGATACTATGCTAGTAAAGCAAAACCAGTGATTTAGTTTAGGACATAAGAGGGATGAGTGTTGTCAGGTGGAAGGAAGAGGGATGAGTGTTGTCAGGTGGAAGGAAGAGGGATGAGGGATGATGGCTGTCCTCTCAGGTCATGTAGGAAGCTCTAGCCTAATCCAGGACCACAGCATTTCCATCTCCATGCCGCTTTCGCACTGATTTCAGTGACCTGATGGCAGAAGGAAGAGACATACTACTATTATTATTTGGTATATGTGAGCCTCTGTGGCCTTCCCACTGTACTTGCCTGTATGGAGCACTGCCTTCTGCACGAGGGGACAGGCACTCTGCTGTTTAACTCCATCCACCTCTCCCTGAGTAGCTTTGTTAGGTTTCGTATAATTATGGTTGATGTCTCTCAAAAAATATTGCATGTGATGTTTTATGTTCCTTTTTGACACCTCGTGATAGGGTTTCTTTCAGCAGATCACTATGTGCAAAATGTGGAAAGATTGCAGCTATAAAATTAATTTCATTTGTATTTAGCCAGGTGTGGATATTAAGAGACAACCAAAATCTGGCATCATAAATCCTCTTCCAGGAAAAAAAGAAAAAAAAAAAAAAAAAATTAGTATCTACGTTCTGGGTTTCTCTTGTCTTCCAGGCTCTTTTGTGTTGTTTCACTGAACATGCTGGTGCTGCCCGGTTCTTTACAGCCATTCTCATTTTGTCTGCTGCTGGTTCGTGTGCTGATTCAGTAGCTACAATAGTGCACCCTCCCTTCTTTCCTCCCTCCCTTCTGCTTTCCCTTCTCTCCTTCCTTCTTTTTCTCCAATATGGCGCCAGACAACCTGAAAAATACTTTCATCAGCACATAAAAAGGTTACACTTGCAACCAGCTCTCTATCTAGTGATTCTGTGACAAACTGTTTTATCAAACCTCATTTTTTTCAGTGTGGGGGCATCTCTCTTTATAATTAATATCAACAGAGATGCTCTCTTTATGTACAGTTTTGGTGTGTTACGGGTAGCTCCAAAATAACCTGCATCTCCAGAAAAGTAATCTTCTACTTGGAGGAGGATTTGGATTTAGCAGAAGGAGCTGGGGCTGTTGTCAGGGCTTTGGTGCATGGTGTAGTCTGCTGGGCTAAGTTAGGCAGCAGCACAGGACTTTCTAAGAGTAGGTATGAGGATGAAGAGGTGCTGCTTTTGCACAGAGCCCTTGTGACTGACATTTCTACTTGGAAGAATCCCCTTTTTAAGGGTGAGAAATAGTTTAGTTTGTCTGCTTGGCCCTCTGTGATATGTTCCTACTTCACGCTAATGCCAGTCATATCAGATAGTTCTAATTATAAATGTGAGAGCTCTGAGAATTTGGAGTTTAAAATCCTGTTGTTGTTTTTTTTTTTCATGTGATATGTTGCAACTCCGAACTAGAAAGTTACTAGTAGGCTTCACCAGGTTAGAAGGCAGTGGTTTAGCTACGAAAGCACCCAGTTCACACCTGGATTTGAGCCAGGGAGTACATCTGCTATGTATCTCAGAGAGAAAAACAAAAGTATCCTATGCCCTGAGATTGGTATCAGCAGGCTCCCCGGTTTCCAACCATGCACATTTGCTCTAAGTCATGAAATTAATTAATGGAGAAAATGTCTTGTAAAATAGAGCAGCAGTTCTGATTTACGTGACTTCTGTGCATTTGCAAGCATTTTTTCCCCCCTATGGCTAGGGCTGTATTAACAGGTTTTGTTCCAATAACCGAACTTAGACGCATGCATTAGGCTGACATCTAAGGGATCCGGTCTCTGCAACGACTTCTGGCTTTCCTTCCCGTTCATTTATTTGCACCAATCCAGATGCCTCCCTCTCCGTGCCATCTCTCTCTCCCCCAGCTTAGCTACCCAGCCACCTCTTCGGTGGCTGCAGTGAATCAGCACTTCTGGCAGGCTCATCCCTCCTGTGCTGCCTCCGAGCACGATGCCGGCGCGGCGCATGGACCCCTCTTGGTCCCATTCATTGACGAAGGATCAGGGTTTGGCCCTTCAGGCAGTTTTCGTGCAGTTTTACAAAATAGCGAATAGTAGATCAAAAAGTCACGCCGGCTTTTCCTTCCTTTTAGGAGGAGAAGATTTTTGCTGATGGTGATCCAGGGGTGATTTGCAGCCTCATTTAAAGCACTGTTTGTAATAAGTGTAATAAGTACACTAAGAAATGAAAGAAGTTGAAACTAGGCACATTACACTTGCAAAAGATGGACCTTGTAAGATTCACACATCTTTGAAAATTTTGATGAACTCTCTGAAATAACTGCAGAAAATAAGCAAAAATCCAGTAAATACACGAGCTCTCTTCCCTCTCCAAGCTTGTTTGTAAATCCTTTTTTAGGTCATGCTACCTAAAAAAGAAAGGAAGAGAAGAGAGTTCTTGTATTTATTTCGTTACAAGGAGGATTTTCAAACCCAGGAAGGTCACTTACTCCAAGTAAACCCCCGCAGAAGATGCTCAGTTTCTCTCTGGGCCTTTGGAAATGTTCCCCGAATTATTAATATCTTCTTTGGTCTGGCAATGCAGAGCAAGAGGGTGTTTGTAATCCCTTTGCTTGGAATGAATAATACTTGAAACCACAGCTGATCTCACCGAGCTGGTTGATGAATAAGGTGTTACTGAATTAAAGGCTCAGAGTATGGCCTGCAGGAAAGGATAAATCCTGTTTCACTGGAATCTGTGGCAAGGCTGTTGTTGATGGGGTTGAAGAAGGGCAGGATCAGGCTCTGTGTTTTGCTTTGAATGCAGTTTTCTTAAATGGTAAGGGAAATGAAAATAATTTGCTTCCAAAAAAAGTTTTCTCTTAACCAGTACAGTAGCAATATGCAGCAGGATTCAGAGGTCCTGAGCTGTATTGTTCTTGTTTTATTGTTGAATAGTTTTTTCTCCTCTTACCTTCAAATCTGAACTCAAATCCTGGCTCAGATCCTTCATGTGTGTTTTCATGTGTGGTTCTGTAGGTGTTGTTTTCCTTAACGTCCATTGATACAAATAGCTAAATAACTGAGGGAACTAGAACCATCTAGTATTACTCCTCTTCATCAGATAATTGGTGCTTTGCAGGCCTAATATGCAATATGTTGATTAGTGCTTTTGTTATACTAAGGAGCTTATTTTTACCGTATGCCAGATCTATTGTAGATCAAGCTCCTGTATGCAGTTCATTAGCTGCCTTGGATGAGGTTTGCAAAGTGATGTCAACCTTGCCTCTACTTGGGAACTCAGTCCTGCAGAAAATCATGATACAATCTATGCATACAATGCCTGTCACCTCGAGTGAGAGACTGGGGACCTCCAGAGTTCAAAACATGGGCTCCTGATGTTGGCTCTGAAGTGCCAAAGCTTGCTGGGTGCTCACGAACAGACTCACCTCCTTCTGGAGGTCGTGCACAGAGGGTGCCCTACAACATAGGTTGATCAGTGGAGCGCTGCACATCTCACGTGGCGTTCACGTGTGTCCGTGCCGTCCTGTGTATGCTGACGTGTTCTCCCCTCTGCCGTGCAGGGACTTGTGTGAAGGAGTGCGTGCAGGTGTTGGCCCACAGAGTGATGTGTGAATATAAATGGAGTCTATATTTTCAAAAGTGGTGCATTGTCTTGGGGATTAATGGGAAACTTGATCATCCGGTTATTGCCTGTAATTCTATACCCTGTGAATACACCCAGTATTCCACATCTAGTGGTATGGGTTTGTGGTTTTTAAGGTGATGATTGTGGAAAGGATTATATTTTTTTCCTGTTTACTTTAGTAAGCCAATTAGAAATTTCAAGACTAGGAGGTGTTTTTCCAGGTCTTACAATACCATTAGTTAAGCAACAGAGGGATAAGTGAAGAAAGAAAACAAAGGGCAGAATAAACTGTGTAAATAAAATACAATAACTTCTGGTCTGGTAGCATCTTGCTGAGCAGCCTGATTATTGACTACCCACCCAGTTCTGCTGATACGACCAACATAAATTCATCTTTGCTGCTTTTTTACCGATGCTAATGCCAAAGAACCAGAGGAGCTCTAGGAAAGGAGAGCTGGATTCAATTCTGGATCATGAATCACATATTGAATTGTCAGAAAAGGAACAAATTCTGCCCCAATTACCACTATAACTATGATAGGTTGTACTCATGTCTCAGGGCAGGATATGGTCTGAAATGAAACAGGTGAGGTCAAAATCTTTTTTCATTGATCACAGAGAAAGCAGTGAAGCTGTAGAGGCAAATGTGACAGCAAAATATTGTCAGCAAGGCCATTCCTCTTGCTAGTGATGTATCACAGCAAAAAGAAGGCTGTTTGATTTTTCAGCCTTCATGATGTCTTGGTCAGGTTGATAAAAAAATAATCTTTCTGTAAGCAAGCAAATTGAACTGAAAGTAAGACACCGTGATGGACACTGAGTTGCAAGATGCCATTTATGTACAGTCTTTTTCCATGGAGGAAAAAAAAAATTCAAGGGACATTTTGCTTTTGTTGGAGAAAATATTAATTTTTTTTTTTTTACTTATATTTTTAGAATACTACAAAAGGGAGACCAGGAATGTGATTCCAGGAATAATCTTTTTATTCCATTGTATGTTCTGCAGCCCATTCCATAAAGATGACAATAATAAAGAAGCAAGGGACAGAAAATGAGAAACAACTTTCTGTTAGGGCGGATGGCTTTATAGAATGGATACTGAAGCAGCAAAGAACTGAAAGTGGTTTCTGAGAAGTGTTGACCTCCTTTCGTGCCACTTACTGTGAATTAAAGCTGTGAGCGAGAACTAGTTTGGGCATGTGGTACAGCACTTACTGCAACTGCTGCCAAGGAGCAACATTGTGTTTCTAAGGAAATGCAACAAAAGAAAATGGTTTAAGAGGCAGTGGCTGTCGCTGTGTAAAAAAAGTATGTAAGTACAGATAGGAAAGGCCAAATTGGGTTATTCTATACACAGGTTAGTGTATGTGTGAATTCTTGTAACGTGAGATTCAAAATGAAACAAGCATGGATTGTGCAGGGTTTAGCATATCTCACACTGGTGGAGTTTACAAAGTCGAGCTCGCTAAAAGCAGTTGTGAGCTGCTCTATGCCTCTGATTGACTCTTGTTTGTCATTCTTACGGGCATTATTAGCAACAGCGAGCTGCTGTAGGAAAGGGATACATTTAGAGCAAGGAAACTGGGGTTTGTGGCTTCTTGGAACTCCTTTCTTAGCAAACCAAAAGGCAAAAATCTTCAGCACTTCCAAACCAAGGCTGCCAAACAGTATCACTTACCACTACCTTTAGGGTTATAAATATCTTAGGACATGACATCCACTCGCTGATTTGTAGCAAAGATGTTACGAGAATTGTTCATGCACTGAAGTTTCATTAAGGGATGAAAACCGTAGCAAAACACCGAGGAAAAAGTATTGCTATATTTACACAGTGTCTTAACTCCTTTTTTCCCCCTTCTGGGTTGGAAGGGGAACCACCTGTCTCCTTTGCTGATGTCAGACTGCTCCCTGGAGACACGGTGCTATTGGAAAGCACATGACACTGTACGTATTTACACCAAGCTCATATCTGATTGAGATTGGGCTACGAGACCCGTGAGTTCACAAGTTTCTTCGTCATACTCTCATGCATTAAACATGTGTTTGAACTCTGGCTTGAAAGCCGTGTGATCTTATGATAGACATATTTATGTAATAGTTAAATGAATGATCATGCGCTCTCCAGCTCCTTTTCCATGCAAATGCAGAGGAAATTGAATATTATAATATTTCAGTGAGATGTCCTCAATAACAAATTACTATTTAAAATAACCAATATTTGTATGTATATCAATTGCCTAGCAGTTATTTTTGTCTGCTGTTTGCATGATATGGAAAAGACTTTTTCTAGCAAACGTTTTAAGCTACTTGGTGCTGCTTTCTTTTGGAATGATCACAAGGGTGCACATTTAGGGACGTATTTTCCATCTGTTTTTTTGAAGCTGGGAAAGCGCATAATTTGGAATAGAAAAGAAGAAGTCTGAAAGTACCCAGATTTGAACTGGTATGTGTTTGAGCCATTCTAGGAATTCTTATTCTGTAGCAGTTGGTGGAAGTGAAGGACTATATTGTGCCCTTGGCTGCAGTACACCAGCAGTGCTGAAGGCCAGTGTGGTCTGGGAGCCCAGTGTGAGTGCCCAGGGGCACACTGGGGCCCCTGAGAGCTTCACTGCTCTGTTCCTGACACAGAACCTGAGAAGATTAGGAGGAGTCTCTGAACCCCAGCTATTCGATGCAGTCCTGGGGTGTGCAGGCTGTTTGAAATGGGTCAGGGTCCTTTTGCAAAGTCCTGGGCTTGTGCATTGCTTCGTACAGTCTTGAGGGACGTGCCTGCTGGGGGGACCCGCTGAATCTTCTGTGTCCGGCAGTGGTGGGCACGGGGCTCCCAGCACTAGCAGGCTGTGGGATTGCTGAAATGTCTCTGTGACTTTTTCCACAACACAGGATCTCTGCAAGCCAACATCAAGCTTGCTACAGCTATATGACCCATGTACAGCTTGAAACCTGAGCTTCCATGCAGAGCGGTGCTAGGGTAACGATGCCTCTTTTTGGAGCGGTGGTCTTCACCCGCTGAGCTAAAGCTCACCCACGCTCCCTCTGCTCATCCAGAAGTGTCACCTTAACTCCTCACACTGGTCACCCTTCTGATGTGGCTGCTTGTTGCACATGGTGAATAAGGATGAGAGAATCTGGCCCTATGGCTCTGCTAGGGGTTGAATCAAGCTGGGCATGGTGCAGTGCAATAATTTCTCATATAGGTGGACATTTTGAAAGTGTGGAAATACTTGGGGACGCCACTGCTCTTGGGAATCAAAGGGGCTGCAGCACCTGGGAAAAAAAGGCTCCAAGAAATGTGAACTGCCCCTGAACCTTGCTGCAAAACCTCTCTAACTATGGGAACTTGAGCAGATTTGGAGATTTTGGGTTAATAGTGTGCCTGAGGTCTCAGGTTGCCCAAATTAAGCCCTGAGAAAAGGACTGCATTTCTTTTTGCCATGTTCTAGAGTAGGGTGGCTACACCACAGATGTTGAACTGCTTATGTCTCCTGAGCAAGCGCAATTCCTGGGCTAAGGAGATGTGTTTTCATTAACAACTGGATTTTTTGGAGGGACTGAAGGCTGGTAGGTCCCCATGGAAAAACTGTACCAGTGGGTTTTGCTGAAGACAGCACTTCTGGGTCACCGTGGGATCTAGCTTATTGCCAGTGCACATCCAGCTCACAGTGGTACAGAGGGAGCTATCAGTGTCTCATGCTCCAAGATCTCCTTCCTGTCATTTTTTTTAGGATATATGATATATTTATTGTAGTTCTTGACTGCATGTTATGCATATTTTTAAATGGAGATTGAAGGGTAAGGAAAAACTGGCCATCCCTGTCCTAGAGACAGAGAAGTTACAGCCAGAAATGAATTCTTGGGTCATCTGTTTCATCCTCATGTGGCAGCACCATTTTTTTGTATACTAAACCACACAGTGTTGTAATAGATGATTGATATTAATTAGGTTTCTGCAAAGTACTGCACTCCTCAACTTGAACTGAACCTGAAATAAATATATTGCCATATATTAACATTTTATTAGTTGAGAAGAAGAATAGGATGAAGGCACCTGTGTGAAATCCAAAGTATGAGCTTCAGATTGAATTAATGCCAGCAGCACCTTGAGATTAATTTGGTTACTATGGGTACAGAATAAGAAGTAGTATACCATAATGTAACTATGTTTACTGATTCATTTCTGGCATTAAAAACTAAAACCATATTATATATGCAACAACAGTCTTTTCTTCCTTGGATGAAGAAGGTGGGTACATTTTAGTAATTAAAGTGAATGTTGCCCTCTGCAAAGTGCCAGTAATCTACTGGAAGAAGAGTTGCTGTTGTTTTACAGGATCTGCCCCATCACAAGCAGGAAAGCTGCAATATGCCAAAAGAGACCTAAAAACTAGAGAAAATGCTGCCACCCCAGGAAGCTTCCAGTCTTCTACAGCTTCTCATTAAATATCTCTTGTAACAGGATAACATCTGCTTCAGGTACCATTCAACTGTATTGGTCAAACGTCAATTTTCTATCCTTGTGCCACTTCATATCTCATCAGTATGTAGGAGAGGGAGCAAGTTTTGCATCTTAAGATGTTGAAAGCTGGGTAATAATAAAATAATGCAATGGAAATACCATATATTCAGAAAGCAATTATTTTAAGGGGTTTCAGTTTTGACATAGCTAGATTAAGTATGAAGCTTTTTGGTTTTTATACTTGCTGTCAAGAATGTTGTTAAATACTGATACCACCTCCTAAGAGAACAACTTTTAAATACCAAAATGAAAAGGATAAGCATTAAATATTTTGGTAGATATATTGTACCATAATGTCTACTGCCTTGTTCTTAATACAAAGCACAGTAGGGCTTAATTAAAAAGTGATTGTACGATCTATCACAAACCTGCATTAGGGATATGGATGCCAAGAAAATTAAGTTGAAAAGGTGGTGATAATGAAATCGATATTTTATTGAATAGTTTTTATTCCTATGCCTTTGTTTGCTATTCTTGCCTCTCTGTCAGCAGGTAAGGTATTTTCCATCCAAAATTCTTTGAAAGAACTCATTTAGTCTGTTGCTGCTTTGTTTCCTTGTTTGATCAGTATAAGTTATTTCATTCATTTTTTGGCAGACTAAAATGCCTTGATAAACTTTTGACTCTGTTGGAGCAGAGCATGGCAGTAAACAAAGAAAAGCAAGTCCTTTCGAGCTCATTCCTGCTAGGAATAGCAAACTAACAACTGGTACAAGGTGATTTTCTATTTCGTGTAAGCAAAAGTCACAGTCACTCAAAGCCTCCAGGGCAGCCCTACAACCTGGTTTAGTACAGATTTCTCCTGTTCCAGCTCCTGGTGTGGCTTCAGGACCTGCTAAGCAGAGTGTTTAGCAGTAGAGAACATGGAAGTACATTCACCAAAGCATAATACCCAGTAAAGAATATTTACAATAAAAGTGTTTGTACAGCCTGGGCCCAAATCACCCTTGTTATAACTTCATCAACTTAAAATGCTATTGATTTTTCAGGTACGACTGACCTGAAGTTGCTGGGATTGTGCTTGGGATGAATTTGACCTGTACTGTTGAAGCCAAGCAGAATCACAATTTAGAAAGTGCAATGCAAAGAAATAGTTACCGTGTAATCTGCTGTCTTGTAATTCTACACCAGTCACTCAGGGTTCAGGGCACTGTTGGAAAGTCTCGTCTTTAAATGGATAGAAGTGTGTCTGCAAGCGCTGTAGCAAACAATAAGACAAAAGAGCTTATTGTTCCCCATCATATTTTTAAGAGTTGTACGTTGCAAACCAGGCAGCTTGCTTTTTGTGAGCAGAGCTGCTGGGTCAGCCGGCACAGCTCTGTTTTCACATCCTCACCAGGTTCGATGTTGCCCGTGTCCTTATTGAGGCAAACTCAAACAGCCAAAAGGGAAGGCTGGTTTTGATGCTCTTGCTGCACGTCCTGCATTAACACGTATCACATAATTCAACACGCTGCACATTGCGACTTGCAGCTCATCTCGTGCCTGAGCGCGATACACAACAGGGGATAATGTGCTAGAGGAGAAGACAGACACAGCACAAGGCTCTGAAAGCCATGAGAGGCACTGAAAGCTTGCTTTTCTGGTACGCAGCAGTATAGACATTGGAAAGGTTAGGTTTGGTCTATTTTTAGGTAGCCTTCACTTTGGGACTGATCTAAAAATGAAGGTGAAATAAAAATTGCACGTCTCTCCTGATTCGTCAGAGATTTTTGACAAAATACATAAAAAAGACTATGAGAGATTTTCTTCTGAAGTAAAGCTGTGCCTCTTATTTAGGAGTCTTTATATTCTTGATTAAAATGCTAGTGCCGTCTATTTCACTCCAAGATCAGCATTTTCAGATTTTAGCAAAGTTAAAGAAATATGACTTTCCCACTTATTGTTTTGGAAGATTTATTCACTTGCGTAAATGAATTTTAAAAAATTGGCAAGGCCTTTTATCTCATATAAAATAAATCTGAAGATAAATGATCTTTTCCGCTAACATCACCTATCATTAAAGTGGCTAAATGAAAATCAAAATGTGTTGCTATTTAGTGCCTGCTTGCTTTTTTACAGGAGATGAAATTGAGCATGTTTACTGGGCAGGAGTTGACAGCGATGCTTCAATTTATAGCATTGTCCAGGATGCAAATTAACAACCGCTGTGTGTTTCCCCCACTCTCCCTGGAAGACGGTAGCCCTGTCTCCCCAGCGCGTACATCTCCAGCTTGCTGTGCTCACTCCTACCCTGCCTTACAGAAAACCTGCAAACAATGTAAAATTTTGTTGCATTGAGCTGAAGCGCAAACATTTTTCCTTGCCTTTGTAAAGAGGAGCGCATGTGAGAATGACACAGCTGGAGGTCTACCTTCAGAAACCCCTGGGGATGTGTCACACTCATTTCTCCAGTCTGTGCAATCTCGGTTTAATAAATTGGTAATAATATTATGATGAAGTGCTCTTTGGTGTGGGTTTGCTGGTTTTTTCAGAAGTTTTTTTTTCATAGCAACTTGCAACATAAATTAAAATAATCTTCCATTCAAACAGTTTCCTATTTTTACTTGGTTCTTTGTTCCTGAGAGAGGAAGGGGGAACCTGCAATGGGCAATAGGGAAGGTGCACTGTGGGGAGGTCTCAGTTTCAGTGGGAATCCTACATGGTCCTTTCATTGCTTTCGCCTAAATGCATTGCCCTGGCTTTCTGTTCTGCATGTGGAGTTCAACAGAGCAGAGACAACAATTAATGTTTAATTGTGTCAGATTGTCAGGGAATTTTATTATGGTAGAGATCCATTAGGGACAAGCATGAAAGAAGCAAACTTGTCTTATCTGTTGATTGGCACGAAGTAATGAAAGTACAGTCATGGCTCTTCTTGGGAGGAGGTATGAATCTTTGCTGGTACCCACTTAAAAAATAATCATGAGACTAACCAGTGCCCCAGAGCAAAGGATGTTCAGCAGATACCATACAAAGATACCCAAAATGGTGACAGCTGGTGCAGTCTCAGTGCTTCATCCCTGTTCCATTCACCGGGGAAAGCTGGGGAAGCCCGAGTAGTATGAAAATTTTTAAAAGGTAGAAATTGTGCAAGAGTTTCTGCTTTGAACTGTCTTGGTCCCACCTTCTGTGATAAGGTCTGATTCAAAGCCTGCCTAAACCCATTTAAAAATTCCCATTCCCTTCCAGAGGATTTAGAGCAGTCATCTCTTCCAGCCACTTAATCTCTCTTTTACTTTGTTGTGTTTTCCTGTACAGCCATGCAAGCAGATGATTTGGATAGGATAGAATAAAATAAAATTAAAATAAGATATTAACTCAGCCCAGACCTCTCTATGGCTAGCAGTTCTCCCATTTCATCTCTCTACTAGTTTGTTTGGTCCTGAGTCAAAGGTGGAAGTAGTGACAAATTTCTCGTCAAAAGCATTGCTGGAGAAGGGGCAGCCTCCAAAGGTTTCCAGCTGCCATTTGGTACAGCTAATAACCCCTGGGCTAAATGCTCATGTTCCTTTATTTCAGTTATCTGGATTGGGGATGGAGGCAGGATGACATCTCTTGCCATTTGTGCAACTTTTTTAGATTAATACTGCAGCTCCAAGAAAAATGAATAATTGGACTTTTGAGCAGAGAGTGGAACCACGAAACCCATAGGGATTCCTCTAGCACTAGTCACTAGTTTGCATATTGCAAGTTAACTGCAACTCATGAAGGGTTCTGGCTAAAAATAACTTCAGGGCTCGATTTTGGCTGGCAGGAACTACTAGTTAAGAGGTCAGGCAAAGCTGATCCTTCAGGAGCCTTGTCTGTGGGAAGACTGTGTTGACCGTCACGGTGAGGTGACCCCGTTTCCTCTTGGCCTCTCCTTGGCTGACTCGGGCGAACGGGGTGCAGGGGCTGTGGGCAGCTGGGGAAGGAGGGGACATTTGCTGCGGTCTGGGACCGTCAGAGGCCACACAGCGTGTGCTGGCTGCTGCGGGAGAGCAGCTCTGCTGCCCACCAACAGCAGCCCCCGCAGGAGCTCGGCCTCCTCCGCAGCCGGGCACAACCCTATAAAGGGTGAGTTGGTGCATAAGCAGGTTTGAAACAAAATAAAACACAAACCACAACAACTCCAGTTCTTTTGTGCGATATCTTCATTTTATTTTGTTTGCCTGAAACTGCAGCAAAGCACAACTGTGGCCTGTGTTACTAAAATCCACTCAGATGACTACCGTTCAGAATTATCTCCACATTATACTTTGTTTTAATATGAAAAATGCCAAGAGCTAGGCCCAAGAAAAAAGGCTGACTCAGTTCCACTGAGCTCTGTCTGAAGAAAGTCTGATTTGAAGATGAGAGATGTGTTGGTAAGGCTGTCTGTCATCTCTAGTTTATTAAAAAAAAATTGCTAGGAGGCACTAAAGCTGTCCACTGCCTTTCCCTCTGTTCTTTCACTCAAAGGTGCTTCATTCACATCAACTTTACCATAGCGGCTTTGTGTAAAACAAGATCTGATTTTAGCGTATTTAAAGGTTACTGTTCTCTCCAGTGCGGCGCTGCAGACTTGTGTGTTCTCCACTGCAATCGCCTTCCCAGCCATTTCAGAGAACAGATAGGCTGTGTTATGGAAATACGGGGTTTTTTGCTTCCATTAGCTACCGCGGGCCTTGTCATGGGCCCAGCAGGAGCGTGCTCTCCTGTGCTGCTGTGGCAGCCTGGGCACCACGGCTTCCCGCTGAGCTGGGAGGTCGCGCCTTGGTGGCCAACTGGCCGGGTGGCAAAGCCAGCCCGAAATGCAGCGTGACAGCTGAGAGGCAGCCTCAGCGAGGGCTGGTGGCTGTGGAACAGCCCTGGCTCCCACCACGCTGCTCACAATTGCATCAGGGAATCTTTTCTGTACCCTAAGATATCGAAACCATGGTGGTTGTTCCTGGGATCATCTTCTTCAGATCCTTCTCAGAAAAAGTCAGTAAAATCTTGATGGTATTAATGATGAACGAGTCAGGAAATGAGCTCCAGGGTAATACTCTAGGTGCCCCAGGGAAGGTGGTGCAAGGTGGATGCTCGTGGGGGTAACGAGGAGGATCTGGGTGGGGTTTTCTAGGGCCCTGCAGAGTGTTACAAACACCACATGTATCTCTGAAGCTTCCCTAGGTTCTATGCTTTGTGGCTGGAGCCGGAGGAGACAGTTGCCCATGCCCAAAAGGGCTGTGTGAGCATCTTGGCAAGGCTGGGAGGGGAAGAGGAAGGAGACAGCTTCTGAATGTGGGGGGGATGCCCCCAACTGCTGAACAGGAGTGCCAGAAGCCACTTCCCTGGGTCTGATAATATCAGATGTGAGAAGGTTTTGGTCTCTTCCCAGGGACTTAAACGTTTGGAAGGAAAAAGGGGGGAAAAAAAAAAATTTATGAGTTCTTTTGTTCCAAGGAAATATCAGTGGTGAGGTGAGTAAAGGAGAGTTGATGAAGATCTGCAATGGTCTGCAATTTTGATGTGGTCCTGGCTGCTCTGCCAACGTGCAAGAAGCTGCAGAACTGGAATGTGTCTCCTTGGTTTGCCTGGGTGTCTGCACCCAAACAGCACCAAAGCCTCCCCAGGAAACTGATGATTTTACAGGGCTCCATTTCTCAAACATATAGCAGCAATAAATTTAAATGTAGATGCTCTTTTACAGATTAGTCTCTCTGCAAAACAGTAACACCTGAGTGAAAGACATTGATCATGCTGCTTTTAACAGGCCTGACAAGCTGGATTTTCCTGCAAATCATAGCAAATGTGGGTCCTGGAGAACATATGCTCCAAATGTTGGGGGAAACAAGTGACAAATATATTTTTTTATGTAATCAGCTGGAATGGCTTTGCTTTTCATGTTTTAATAATAGGTGAAATATGCTTCTGAAGAGAGACATGTTCAGGGAGGTATGAGAAAATTCATGAAGATTTCTTGTGGCGGGTACCTGTGCTCCTGCTTCACTTAGGCAGTCCTGGAAGGTTTTACTACATGCCCCAAGTTACAAAGAGTTGCATGTCTGCAAGCCTGGTTAACACTGATAATCAGCTAATCTGCATTAATAGTGAATATTCAGAGTAATGCCCATTTGCATGTGAACAAGCAAGCGAATTCCCCTGGCATTCAGTGCTGTTTATTTGAGCCCTCAGTCTGTGGAGGCAGATGTGGCAAAATTCAGCATGGTGTTAGTAATGTCAGTAACGCATCGCTGTTCAGAGAAAGTTATTTTGGAGTCTCTAATATATGGCTCCTGAGACAGCAGCCTGTGGCCCATAGTTGGGCCAGAAATTAATTTGGCCCAAATCTCTTGAGTTTTTCAGAGAGATGGTGTGGAGCACCATTGTGGTTTTCATCTGGAAAAAAAAAAAAAAGAAAGTGTGTATATATATATCAGTTCATAACTGTCCTAGCAAAACTGGAGAGGGCACACCGCTTTATTCCATTGTAGAATTACTGCACCAGTGAACCCAGAAGTTCAAGGAGTTTGACTCACTGGCTTATGCTATTGAGAGTGTATTCTGGGTAGCATGAACTGGATAAATAAGGAAAATAAGCTGAGAAGGAAAAAAAAATCAGCAAACAAATAGGATAGAAGTGGAACTGAGAGAATGGAGTGGAAAACAAATACAGAACTGTGCAAAAAATAAGAGTAAAGATGCACAGAAGGAAGATTTCTAATAAAAAATTAATAGGGTACATATACTTTATATAGAACACCATTCACGCTAACACACCTTTGGAGTGCAGTTTGCTCTTTTATATACAGCATTGGCTGATCTTCTGGTGTAAGGCCAGTCTGTCTTGGAGGGTCGAGTAGAAAAGGGTTGAACTGGTATAAGAACTGGTTTGCAAACAACAGCTTGCTGAACTCCAGCACTGTTTTTATCTACCAGTTTGGTTGTCCTTACTGCACTGAAAAAGTAGAAACTTCACTGAAAATCAAAAAGTACCATAGTCTTGGGGGCAAGGAAAGAAATTCTTTCTTCCTCAGTGCCTTATGAAGGGACTAAGTTTTGGGTTTCAAAATCATAGGGGCTCCAAAATCAGTAGCTTCTTTGAGAAATCTAAACTACAGGGAATAAAAACATGATCATGGTTAGAAAATGTGGGTGAAAGAAGAGGAAGAAGAGATAAAATGAATGCTGTATTCAGGAGAAAGTCAAGGACAGAGTGCCTGAAGGCTTTGGTCTTGGAATTCTGTTCCCTGTTGTTGCAGGCAGACATACCTTCCAGTCCCATTAAAAAATGTATCAGGATTTGGGAATTTGTGCCCAGATGCTGTTGGAAGGCTTGCCAGAACTCTCTTTGACTATGGCCCTTGAAGAAGAAAAGGCAAAGTTTGGGAATCTCTGAGAATATATACAGAGTAACCTGAAAACCGGGGAAGTGTGGGGATTGAGGGGGTGGTCTGATGATGGACATTTCAGCAGGGCAGATTGGGCCAAAGGGGCCGGCAGACTTGGCTGAAAGAGGGTTTTCTTTGGATGTGTTTGTTATGGAACCAAATAACGCGCACGTGCTCAGGTATTGCCCCGGGAGAGATGTTTGTGCAATTCTTTCGTGTTGTCAAAACACAAGGGGAGGGCATTGCTAAAGCCACCAGGGAATGTTCAGAAGACAAGGTTTCCTTTGAGGAGAGCAGCTTAGGTACTGGCTGGGTTTCACAGGCTTCATTTACTTAGGCTGAGGCCAAACTGCACCACTGCTGCAACTGCCTTCCTCGCTTTTCTTCTCTTACATGCGCTACGCTCAATAAAACACATTAAAACATGTGGGAAAAAAGGTCCTTGTGAGTAAATTTATACTATGGCTGGGGTAAGACACTTTGATTTTTAAAAATAAAATTCTTCCTGAGCAATGCGGAACCTTTGTTGAAAGCTCACAGTCTTTTGTAGTTGGAATCGTGCTTGGCATCCGTTCCAGGTAGCGCTGGGACTGCCAGTAAAGTTCAAGCTGTAATGTGGACAGGGCCATAGAAAAGCTCTCAGGGGCTCTGTTGTTATTACCTATGGCTTGCACTGTCTACAGTGCACTAAGAAAGTTCTCCAAGCTCTAAAGCTTGTATGGTGAGAGCACCACTAAGGTCACAGTTTATATTTATCAGTTAACTAGCTAATTTGAAGGGAAAGCAGTGAAGTGGAAATGTAGAAAATAGAAACAACATGAGCAGGTCAACATATCCAAAACAGCAATATGAAATGTTCCAGTGTAAATACATTTCTATAAAAGGTGTGAATGAAACTTCAAAAAAAAAAAAAAAAAACCAACAGATGATGGATTCGGCACAGTCAATGAACACAATTATAAGTAAGTATTGAAGGAGAATATTCCACCAACCATGGATCCACAGATAATAATTAATAAGAACCGACTCCACTCCAGGCAGGCAGGTGCCCAGCATTATTTCACAGCTGACTGTTTGGGGAGTAGAGGTACTCACCTTTGCCCCAAACCTTAATAATTTACTGCTGTTTTATCATTAAATCAGCATATAATTGGGAAGGAAATGAAGTTTTTTTCGTTGTGCGAGCAAAGCAATACCGTTAATTTAATCACTCGTAGGAAAGGCTTTCTGTAGTCATTCGGTATTTTGCTGTGGTTTTTTTTAATTAAGTAAAGTAAAAACAATGCCATTTTTGTCATCTGTGCTTGGTGAAAATATGACAGTGTGATGTGATTTGCAACTTAAGCAAGAGCCGGGAGAACTGTACATTTTATCAGGACTGGCAATAATGAATTACAAGGGAACACAAATAAGCTAAGAATATATCTGAGACCTCCTACCATTTCTGAAGTTTCCAGTGTCTGCGGGAGAAAGACTATTTCAAGAACTGTACTTCTTTTTATTTATTTTTTCTCTCAGCAAAGTCGCCATAGCCTTGTATAATAATTGAATTCGTTTAGCCTTTAGAATACTGAAGTTTGCAAATAACAATGAAAATGAATATTTCATGACAAGGAGGATGATCAATTATAGTTTTGTGACTGACTGCTAGCCCAGTGCGACGGAGCCAGCGCTTGCATTTCACGAGATTTTTGCACCCAGCTAATTAATATACCTGCAACTTAAGGCAATAAGCAGGCAGGTGGGGATAGTTACACAAGACCTTTATTTGATTTTTTTTTTTTTGGTCCCTGTTGTGGGCAGTGTTTTGCGGTTCAGCGTGGTCCCTGGAGTTTGTTGTGCGCGCAGGGGCATCACAAACCAGTTGCACCTGCAGCAGCCCCTGGTTTCTGGGAAAGGCTTCGAGGAGGAGACGCTTCTGTCAGCAGCGTGGCGGGGTGTTCACACGACAAGAGAGGTTTTTTGATTTTGAATGAGAAAGCGCTGGGTCCGGGTCAGAGAGGTTGGTGCACCGTGTTTGTACAGAAATGCACCCTGAGGCAGCGGTGCTTGTAGGAAAAGCAGACGGGGGGCTGAGCAGTTATGGGCAGGACTGTGGCGGCTGCTTGTAACAGCCCTGGCTTCTAGGGGCAGTACACTGGGACAGAGAAGTGATTAAAGAGCAGCTGAGAAATACTGTAATCTAGCTGGGAACAGGATCAGGCTCCCTCCTTATAGCAGGTGAGATAACTGTATTAATGTTTTTTATAGATGGTTACTCCATTCCTGGGAAATGCTGGGGGGTGGGAGGGCAGTGAGTGTTTGCTGATGCATTCGGTGTAGAAAAAAACTAACTCAAGTCGAAGTTACCGGCGAGAAACTGTTAAACTAAGGAAAATACTTGATGAGATGCAAAATCCTCAAGTGGAAAAAAAATAAAACTGTTCCAAGGTGTCATAACTTTTGCCGAACCCTGGGCCAGGCTCCGGGAAGGAGGGAGCGCCGGGCAGCCCGTGCGGGCGCTGCAGAGGTTGGGCTCGGGCTGCTCGGAGCACGCAGGCTGGAGCTCGCCTGGGAGTTACTTCACTTTTTCGTCGTAATAAGCACAGCTCTGCCTGTTGTTTGCGTGCAGGGAGGGGGGTGGAAAAAGAAAGCAAGCCAAGAAATTAGAAAGATAGGGAGGGCTAGGAGCTGTGCTACGGCAGGAGCAGAGTTTCGGGGGTGTGGCGTGGAAATGTGCTCTGGATCGCAGCGTGGTGCCGCGGCCGCCGAGCTCTGAGCGGGTTTTGCAAAGATTTACTTCACTTCAGGCTGGGTCTGCCCCTGGGTGACGTCACGGGCTGGAGCAGCGGCACCAGAAGGCTGGATGAGTGACAGCCCAGCCTACTTTTTAATAGCTTTGTCATGTGACGGGGAACAGTAGTAAGACAGGTGCCTTCGGTTCACTCTCAGAGAGGGTCTCGTTGCCTGCATGAGTGTCTGCTGCCTGCCTGCCTGCCTCTGGACCGTAGTTTGCCAGCTTTCCTGCCGTCGCTCCGCAGCTGGATGGCGTGGGACATGTGCAACCAGGACTCTGTATGGAGTGATCTGGAGGTGAGGGCAGCGCGGCGTGGGCAGCGCGTGGGGCGCGGGCAGCGTGGGCTTGCCAGGGGCCGGCAGGATGGCCGAGGAGGCAGACTTTGCAAACAAGTCCCAATCTTATCTTAACTCCAGTAAGTTTGCTATTTTAAGGTTACTCCGCGATGCCTTGAGCAAATCAAAGCTGAGCTCCTGTCATCAGTATCTCCTGCAGTTGGAAACTATTTTCATGTGCCTCTGGCTCGCTTTCCTGTCATATGCAATATTTATGCTCTAAGATATTGATATGAATCGGTGTCTGAAGTCTTTCCCGTGGCATTTAGTGGCCTGGTTGGAAAAATGCCATGTTTATTTACAATAAGATTAACATTAATTCCCCCCCTCCAAAAAAAAAAAAAAAAAGTTGTTAAAATTAACCAACGGCTTCATATTTTAATTGCTTGTTTCACTCTGCTCTGTCGAAGGTTTTTTTTCCTTGTTTATCAGCTGCAGAATTCAAACATGCACACAAGGATGAATACTCTGTTGTTTGGCTTTAAATGCTTTAAAAAGAGATTTCTGGAAGGAAACGTTTCCCTGCTTCTTGTGATAGTGGAATAATGACGCTGTAGCTAATGTCGTGTAGAGCAGGGTTCGCAGGCAATCCGAGTAGTCCAGCAAATGGTTAAATCCCGCTGTACGACAGAGACAACAGGATGAACCATGAGAATAGAGTTTATGCAGGACTGTGTGAACTGCTGCTGCCACTGCTGCCGCTGCTGCTTGTGTAAAAATAGACGGCAATACATCAAATCCACAGCTTCTGCTGGCTACAATTCATAAAGGGAAAAAAAAAAAAAAGGCAAGCCAGCTCCCTGGTAATCTCTGGAGTATAAAGTGAGGTTTGAGGATTTCTGCATGTTTGCATTTGGCAAAATGGAGCGTTACCTGAAAGTTCGGGCAACTTGCAAAGCAAGACAAACTTTCTTTGGACCCTATGGAGAGGAATCCCAAATACACAGACCTGCTCAAAGGAACTAACCCTCTGGCTGCGAGCTTGGAATAAGTGCTTAAAATGCTCCCCTCAGGCAACGGGGGAAGGAAAAACAGGTTACAGGCGATGCTTTTTAAGTAAGATGTTCATGCTGTAGAGAGCTACCCATCTAAAGTAAAAACGTTCCTGTGTTCTCCAGTACATTTTTTCTATCTGGTGGAGCATGCATACGGATTCTCAAGTCTTTTTGTCATGTTTTAAATATTTGCAGGTTGCCATTGTATCCGCTGATTTCTGTTTGCATGTTGTAATTGCTCTTATCTTGTTTTGATTTCTTGGTAAAGTGGAATAGATATGGATAATTCATATGTCCTGTAGCTATTATGAGTCAAGGCTGTAAGTGGATGACTTTCTGGCTCCAAAGTCCTAATTGTTTCTGAGTAGCTGGAGTATCCTGTGGGTTGTTGTCTGGCTTGTAGCATGGGTCTCAGCTGCCGTAGCTTCATTTTTCCATCATGTATTATTCCTAATGCTGCTAGGAGCTGATTGAAGAACCAGCTTATATGGAAATACTGAAGATTTATTTTAATCACTAGAGTTCCTGCAGTAATTTCAAGCTAGTAACAGAATAGATAATTTATGTCAATGACTTTTTCATAGTGTGAAAAAGAAAAAAAAAAAGGTTTGATCTTAATATTAATTGTGTGGTAGATGGATTAACTGTGGGTAGGATTTTACCAACGTACTCCTGCATTGCACTTCCTATAGCAATACAGTAGTGTCTGTGTGGTGCTTTGGCTCGGGGGATCATCTTTACTGATCTAAAATATCACAGGCCGCAGGTACTAGAGGCAGCTTTCATTTTTTGAATCATTAATGTTCACTGTCAACGTGAAATGTATTATATTCTCACTCACATAATGACAGGATGGCATGTTGCTTAATAAAGGCCTGCATCACTGTAGCTGATCAGCATCCCCAGTGCTTCACAGCTTAATGAAGGTGATGTACAGTAAGGTTGCGAAGATTGATAGAGAGAATCCACATGACACACATTCTGTCAAGTCTCTCTTTCTGGGGTTCACCCCCTTGACTGTTTGAAAAATTCGTTAAAAATAAAGAGTAGTTTATTTTTTCATTAATATAATTAATATGGCACAAGTCCAGTCTTTTTTTTTTTTTTAATTTACCTTCAAAGGCACAAAAACATCCAAAAGGTTAATGGAGAATTATACTTAATTATAATGATTCACTGTTGTCAGTGCAGTTAAGGTAATTTATTGTTTGCACCTGAACTAAGAGAAAAAAAGTCTGTTGGAGTGAAATAACGCACAGTAATTAGCCTTTTGTGTTTAGTGACTGCTTTATCCTCCTAGATATTACTATAAAATTAAAGCTATAGTTATGGAATAACTATAATATCAAATAACGGTGGGAAGACAGTAAAACGTATGCTAGCAATGCAGGTGCACCTGTTACAGATGTATAGGCAAACAGTAAATATCAGCATGTCAGATGAGGACAGTTTTAGGACTTGGAGTGTTAAATCTGGCATCATCGAAAGGCCAAATACAAATTAATAACAGGAACACTTGCTAGTAATGTGTCTCAGATTAGAAGCATAATGTCATATTCAGAAACATTGATTTTATTATCATGTCAACATTGGCAAGAGCATATATACTTCACTTCAGCAATTAAATTTTTTTAGGTGACATTGCAGTCACTATAGGCAAATTAAAGCTGCGATGAGCAGGATTTTTTTTTTTTAATGCCATCGTTTATGTTGCTTCAAAAGCCCACTGTAGGAACTTAAAAATGCAGATTACCAAGAGTAAACATGTTTGAGTAGGTGGTTCACCGAGTGAAGCTATTTTTACAAACGAAAGCAGTAACAGATCAGCAGGATACTTTGGAAGTCTACAGTATCGGTTATAAGCTACTGACCTCCACAACACAAACCTGAGAATAATGCTGAAAATCTACCTTTTCAGTCAAAAACTAGATTATCCTTTAATGAGATCAGAGATTTCGGCCAAGCATCAAAAAAGGTCATCCCTGCATTATAAGATTGCTGCGGGAAGGTTGTGTCTCGCACTAAAGAAGAGGGAACGCTCTAATTTTTTTTTTCTCTCCCCTATGACCAAAATAATGATAAAAAATTGTGTGCAGTGAAAATTATTTAAGTGGGGTTTTGACTTCTCAAAGTTCTGCGGCCGCTTAAATAATAGGAAGAAAAGCAACTGCTATTTCAGAGCCTCATTTTGCAGCCTCGCAGCTCCCTTGCCCCTTGGCCTGCGGGGTGATTATCTCGCAGTGTCCTGGTAGACGTAGAAGTTGTCTGGTAAATTATAGCTCGCACCAGCTGCACCGACGCTTTGTGCCAACAGACAAAATCTTTGCTGGTGGCTGCGCTGCTGCATCCAGCCCGCGCACTGCAGACGCACCGAGGTTCCCAGGGACAAAAACCTCAATGAAATGCACCTTCAGCAGCTCCCGCTGGCATTGTTGTGAAAGGCGGTCCTTGCGAGAGTGACATAACCGGTATCGAGCAATTCACATCCGTGGACACTGTGTTAGTGCCCTACAGACATCCGTCTTCAGAAAGTGACGCTTTCTGGGTTGACTTCAGTTCAAGTAGAAGTTGGGAAATCATTCAACCCACCCGGTCAACTGACGGGAGTCGAGGAGGACCTGCTGCTGGCCATCCATAATACAACGCTAGAAATAGGCAGGGTGGAAGCCCTTAGATGCAGCTGACTTTAAATGGCTTTTAACCATTCAGCGCCTCGTGCCTTTGCAGCTTTATGTGTGGTTTGCAGTACAGCCGTGTCAGCGCAGGTGTTCGGAGATGGGTTACAAAGGTGCGTGGTGCAGTGCAGGAGGAATTACTTCATCAAGCTGCGTTGACGTATGGCACTCTGCTATTTACCAAGCTGTCACTTAGTGTTTTCCATAATTAGGAAATGGTTTTGCTGGATACTCTTTAACATTTCTATTGCTGTGCTAAAGTGGATGTGTGTTATTATTTTTTTCTTGCTCGGTAGGTCAGTCAATACCCTATCTAGCTTCACACTAGCATATAAAAGGACACTTATTCCAGGTTTATTTGTATTTAACACTATTCTCTCGGTAAGTCACACAGACAAAAACATTTTGCACTGCTCAAGAGGATCTGTGCAGACTAGACTTTGTTTACTACCTCAGCCAAAACGTTTCACAGACCCCTTTACATTAGGATTACTGAATCAGAGGCTGCTAGAGGGAGAAAATCCATTTGTTTCCCTCACTGCGGCCGCTGTCTTCTGGGGACACTTAGGAGGCTGACTGGGACAATATACCTGTTCGCACCAAGCAGGCGAAAGGCTGCGTGAACTAACTCTGCCTGGCACCCAGAGGTGAACATGGAGGTGTTTCAGAACTCACTTCATTTGCTTGGACCCTGACGTGTAACTGGGTGGCCGTGGTCTGTGCATCACAGAGCGCATCGGGAAAAGGGCACAGCAGCATCACCTACCCGTACCTTTTTTTATGCCCATATGGTAGCCACCATCATGACTGACCTCAAGGATCACGGTGAGGATCTGTAGAAGTGTCACTATCTCCAGCTTGAGCTAGCCTCCAGGGCTGGAGGCTGTAACAGGCTGTGCCTCTTTAACCTGAATGCATCAGGAAATGCGTGACAGACCTTGCCCAGAGGTATTCATCTGTAACTTCTACCTGCGCTGGTTTGCTCTGAAGCAGAATAAGGCCATGCTTTGGCCTCTGCTGTTGGATTTAATAAAGCTTTGAACACGATTGTTATCAAAGAGTATAGGGAGAAGGAACGCTGCTGCCCCTGGACAGAGATATGATAGAGAAGGCAGCTTATGCCCTTCTGTTTCCCCCTCCGCTTTGCATACCTGCATATAGCTAACAATGATTTAATATTTAGTGGCATTTTCTTCCAGAAAACAAAGTCAGTTCTAGCAACCCTGTGCCATAGCTTAATCAAAGCTTAATTCTTATCACGTGATATTAAAGTTAATAGATTCGTGGTAATTAATGAAACTACTTCTGTGTTGCTGTTTCCTGCAGTGTGCTGCTCTGGTTGGCGAAGACCAGCCTCTTTGCCCAGATCTCCCAGAACTTGACCTCTCCGAACTAGATGTGAACGACCTGGATGCAGACAGCTTTCTGGGAGGACTCAAGTGGTACAGCGACCAGTCAGAGATCATCTCCAATCAGTACAGCAATGAACCTGCCAACATATTCGAGGTAAGGCAAGGTGATGCAAGTGCATGTTGCAAAGTCCTTGCTTACTTTTTTTCTATTTTCTTTAGCCTGGTGGACAGCAGTTTTGCCATTTTTCCCCTGTTAAGAGACAACAAACATAATGATGTGTGTTACGGATTATGACTGGCACTCTTAATCCTCATGATCAAAACCAGGCCTGCGATGTGGAGAGAGGAGGGAAAAAAGCCTTGAAAGGAATTAAATGGAACTATTCACTTTTAAAAGAAATGGCTAAACAGTGCCTAGAGTGCACTGCCCTGTGGTGTCACGGTGAGGAGTTGCATGGTTGTCAGCTACAAGGAAAACCAAAAGTTGAAAGGTGTTTGTTGTCTTCCACTTGCATTCCCCAGCAAGAAGTGGAGTGTGGCACAGCAGCTAGCTGATGAGTAGCATTTCTAGTGAAGGTTTTGACCACTCAGAGTGTTACAGTGTAAGGCACTTGCACACAAATTGAGAGGTCCTTGTAGTTGATGTATAGGGGAGAAAAAGCATGGATAAGGCAGTGAGGGCTCTGAGTAGCTCAGGAACCAGCACATCATTTGGGATGTTTCGTAGATCTCCTCGTGGAGAGCAGTCTTAAAGTAAAAGTTGAAGGGCGGTAGGAGAGATTTAAATGTTTTCTTTAAAATTCTGTGTTGAGGATCAAGGTGCATGAGAGGAGGGTTACGGTCTCTTTCTCTCTGTCTTCAGTCTTCTTGCTTTTGTTGTGCAAAGCCTTCATGATTCTCCACCCTGTGGTTATGGAATAGCCATGCCTCTCCTGAGCCCTAACCTCCCTCCCTCCTTGGTGATAGGAGATGCCATAGATCATCCACTGACTGGGAAATTGGATGCTAAATTGATTAGCTGGCAGGAAGACCTTGTGCAACAGCAAGCCACGGGTGCTGCCCCTCACACAGCAGGTACCACAGCTCCAGGAGGTGCGGCTGGCCCACTGGCTCAGGGAAGCCCTGAGTTATCACGCTGGAGTTTAAGAGCTTGAAAAGATTAACTGAAACAGTATAGTAAAATGCTCACCCAAGATGTCCTGAAAAAAATCATTCTTTTTTCTATACAGCTCTGAACCGCAGCGATCTCCCTGATGCAGATGACATTACTCTGGATTTATACCAGTGTAACTGATAGCAGAAACTAGTCCTCTCTATTCAGTTTCTATCATTTACACCCAAGTAACTTGATATTAATTTTATTCAAATCAAAATGAAATTACCCCTGCAAAACCCCTTGCTTAGGCCCTCTTTTTTCATTAGTTGTATAATGTTCTGTGCCTTGTTTTACAAAGTTTCCAAACCCTGTCTAGTTCTTGAATTGCAGTTGTACAGCCTCAGGCAGGCTACGGTGTGCCGGTGTGCAGGCCTGGATGGTCAGTGGCAGGGGGGCAGGGCACATGTTTGCAGCTGGCGTGAGGGATGGTGCTTTTGCTTTTCACATAACCGAGATGTATTTTAACTCATTCATCAAAAGCCAAATACAGATGCATTTTTCTTTTGGAAAAATCAGTTGAAGATACAGACTTCTAAGTTGCAAGTTCCTGATAAGTAGTATAATTAACCATCTGCCAACTTTAAGCACACAAATCATTCCAGTAAAACCAGTGGAACTTGGTGTAACTTGACCACAGATTCATTGCTTGCCCTGTGCATCACTGCTCGGCTGCACTGGTGGCCCCTCCTGCCGAGTACGAAATTGTCTCGTATAGGTAGTGATGATTCCCCTATACACCTTGTATAGGAATTGTCACTTCCTATATGAGACAATTCCTGTCTCAAATCAAAGCATGTTGCAAACTGTGAGGCAAACAGTTAAGCGTGCATGTAACGGTGTTGGGAGAGGGTGACACCAGGTACTGGTCATTACGTGTAACCTCTCATGGGCACGTTCGGCTGTGTCTGAGGATGAGCAGCCCCAGTGTGAAGAAATAGGTGGTATGCAACTGGGGGAATACACCTAGGCAGCAACTAATAGGTCAGAAATGATAGTTTGGAAATTAAATGTGCGGCTTCCTTCCTAACGGGTAAATTCTGTTGTCCTCTCTACAAACGCGCGGTTTCCTCGCACTCCCCAGCGGCAGTTGCAGGCTGTGTCGCTGCCTCTGACAGCACCATTTGGCCCACGCAACATCTAGGGACAAACTGTGCTCCGGTGGCATTTTGCGATACTGCAATGCAAGATTAGACTATTTTCAGCTTCATACTATGTTATATTTACATTGCTTGGTTGCTTGGCCTAGAAAGATGGGAATGAAACACTTACTTTCTCCTCCCATACATTAACCCTGTCCCCATTCTCCATCATGCAGCTGGATACCTTGCACTATTTCTCGCCTCTGCCACTCTGTAATGTGACAACTGGGGGTGCTCAAGAACAGAAGAAGATGTTTTCTTCCTCCAGAGACTAACTCACATGCTCTGCAAGGAACTATTTGTTTTAGCTGAGAGAATGAAAAGTTTTGTGCAGTTTGTGCAGTTGGCAATCTCTAGATTTTTTCATATTGATCTGCATTGGCTTTTATTTTTAAAGAAAATAACTTTTTTTAAACTTTTTTTTTCTTTTTTTCTCACTTATTATCGTGGGAGCAGTAAGCTTCCAGATGAGGCCTTGTCATGCAAAAATAGAAATACAGTCTGTTTAGGATGGAAGGGAAAGAACCAGAATGGCAAACAAAGGTTGGGAAGTACAAGAGCAGTGTTAATTGTACAAGCTGTACAAGCTGCCAAACCTAACCTTGAGTGAAGCATGGTCTCCTTTGAGGTATTAATGCAGTACCTGTGGCATTGTCTAGGTGAGGGCTGGTGTTCAAAAGCCCTTTACAAAATTCCTGGATGTCTCAAGCTGGTGCACTTCTTTTTAAGAAAGGCTTGTCGTTCAGAAGGTGAATTTTCTAGCTTTCTGCAAATCATGTGCCTGGAAGCTCACTTGAGCTGAGCACCCACAAGCTTAGACACTCCCAGTGGCACTGGGAGTCTCATGGACTAAAAATTATTAATAGTTATGGTAGCGACCACGAGCCAAGTGAGATAAAGGTCCAGTTAGTCTAGATAGTATGTTACTGTTGACTATAAATCCCTGCTCTCGTCCACTTAGGTGTGATGAGATACTGGCCTTCTCTGTAGTATTAAAACACACCAGCAGACATACCTAATTCATCACTGTGTTATTCTGCTCACGTGCCAGTGTAACCGATACTGATCCTGAATTGAGCCTGTACCGTCCGCCCCAGCGCGGAGGCTCTTCTTATCAACGTGTGTACAGATGTATGCTATGAGTTAGTTGATTTCTTCCTATTCATAGCTTGATCGCTTCTGTTTTTCACCTAGTTTTCTTTGCCTATTGTTCTGACTACTGGCAAGATAAAATGAAGGAGTTCTTGCCTCTCAGGGCACACTGTCTATTGACACAAGTTCATGCAAGTAAATAGTTAACAAGTCACCCAAGACCAGTTATTTAGATGGTTCACTACATGATTCACTTTCAGGATTTGCTTTTTGTGAAGAACTAGACTTTAAAAAACCTATATTTGTAAAAAATTAATTTGGCTACTTTTAGAAAATCAGAATGATTAGGTTTTCATTCTCAAAGGCAATGGTATATGAAAACGTGAACAACCATACAACTTAATGTGGCATGAGTGAGAATGCGTTTTGTTTGGGAAAACTGTTGTCCCCTGAGGCTTCTTCAAATATACCATACCCTATCATGTAAGGTTAGTCATATTCAAAATTATTTATGACTCATGCCTAGCATTATGGAGAGAAGAGACATCTACGGTGGATATATCTGTTGGCATTACTTACTCATAACTTAAATGATGTTAACAGAAAATGCAGCCCATAGATAGGCAATAACCTGTTTAAGTATAATGAACTTACATAAAATCATAATGATTTCTAAGTGTGGTATTCTCATACTTGGCAAAACACCTTTTCTTAGCCTTTAAAAAGACTTCAGAAAACCCACCTTGCTTGCCGTTCCATGGATTTCATTTATTTACATAATTCTGTATTCCAGAGAGATGCTTGCCCTATTTGATCACTTTATTTTTAATTGTTTTGCATAGGTGTAGCCCAGGTTACTTTTCAAGACCACGCGATGTGCCATGTATTTGGAAAGCCTAAATAGGCTACTATGTTTTATTGTGGGCTGCCAAAAAATGCCGTATTACAAGCAATGAGAATGTGGGGCGAGAAAGAGATGCACAATAAAATGCATACTGTCTTGCCCCTGGCAGCAGAGAAACTTGTGGAGATAAATGATTTCTTATTTATCTGGAAGGGTTTGCATCAGGAAGATGGTGAGGGCAGGGGGGAGCCTTAACATCACCAGGGTAATTTGCATTGGTTCCGATTATAAATTCCCTCATGTTCTGTAGTGCTGCCAGTCTCTTTCACTATTTCAGGTTATCCATTCAAGGTTTGCAGCCAGATTCATTAATGAATTACCAGATCTTGCGTAAAATGACTTGGCCTGACTTTTAAACAACCACCAATGTTTTCTTTGCCAGTCTTGTGACTGGTGTTAATGGGTTTCCAGAGAGCTGAGCCTATATAGACTTTCTGTACTGGCCTCCCCTAGCATTTTTTTCCACTTTTTAATTTTCTCCAAAACTAGTAGCCCAGGGCAGGCAGTTCAAGGAGATATAATCTCAGGGGGGAAAAAAAAGACATAGTAGTCAAATCCTTGATGGCTGATGCCCTTCAGTGCCAAATCAGCATGATTTATCATAGCCATCTATTCAGCACAACAGAGGCTGGAGGTGAGCTGCATGGTGTACCTCACACAATATGCATAACTAGAGCTCTGAACTTTGAAGGAAAGCCTCAGAGCTATTTGCAAAGTGCTGGTGCTTAGTGAATACTAAATTACATTTAGGAAATAGTCTACTGCTACCAGTTATACTTCATTTTTATTCTTGACACAGACACCTAAATCAGAGAACAGTAACATTTCAGAGATTATGGTAGCAGTTTGGGTATGTTCCAACACTATAATAGGATCAGAATTTTAAGGCCTTTTTTATTATTACCAATAGTCACTTAGTTTCTACTGCAGCGTACTTTGTAGGGAATTACAGCTTTTACTAAAAAGATTAAAATGCTATTATGCAAATGATTGCAGTATGTTATTATGTTTACAAATTAACATCCATGGCTCAACACACAAATTAACTAACTATTCCATCTATATTATTAAGGATTTAATAAAGTAACTGTTGATAAAAATGAGGAGCTTGGAACAGTTAATAGGAACTGATTGTGATTTAACATAGAACTTAAACATTGTGTTTAATGTTCTAGATGGTATAATGGCAGAGTAAAGCTTATCAAAGTGCTTAGAAGAACTGAGATTGTGTGCACGGCATGGCAGCATGTCTGGGGCCTCAGAGAGCACGAACTAAACAGCTCTGGGCAGTAACACAGAGCGAGCAGCATATTGGTGAATCCGAAGGTGGTACAGGACCATCTCATATCAACACGTAGTTTCCTGCTCTGAGAAGTAGGGTTTTTTGAAATTCCGATTCATACATATTGAATGTTTTACATTATGTTTTACATGATAAGCACAGGTAGGGTACTTGGGAACTTGCGTCCCTCTAAAATGCATCCTGTAATGAAATGTTTCTATGGCAAATGGGATTTCACTGCAGAGAGTATCGCTGTATGGCAGAAAAAGGGAAGGCTGAGTTCAGTCTGAGATGACTTTACAAACAGCGCTGCAAATTGCTATTCCTAGCAGTTCATAAGAGATCATAAAAGCAAACAGATAAGAGCTACTGAGGTCCTAGAGAAGTGAATGTACAGTATGTGCTTACAGGATAGATTTAGTAGGGAAACAGACAACATTGTAGGTTTAATACAACAATAAACATAAAAGGCAAAAGATGCAGATTTGGGATAGGAAACTTTATAAGAACAATAAAAGTAACAATGTCTCATAAAAACCGTTTGCGAGACTAGGAAAAAGACCCTCAGTTCCAGGAGAAGAAAATAGTGGAGGCTGGGCCAAAGTGCCAGAATTTTTATATTGCTAATGGAGCAATGTAACCTTCCTTGTATGTTTGAATGCATTACCTTTTCCAGTGTCTCTGGCCTGGCTCAGGTTTCTACGTCTACTAAATAGGAGACCAGCAGAATAACATCACATCTATGGGACTGATGTATGTAAACTATAATCTATGACTAGCTATGCTGACATTTAAAAAGGCTCAAGCAGTAAGTGGAATTTATTTTACTTGAACCAGCTGCTAGGTAATTGGGGAGAGTTTATGCAAATGCTCTGTATCGAGCGTTAGCAAGGTGTGCTGCTGCTCCCTTTCCTGCTTGGACAAACTACAAACTGTCTAAATGTGTCTCTGTTTTAATGCAAGAGCCTTGCATGTTGTCTGAAACCTTCAGGCAGAAAATAAGTCCCAAATGAGCAAAACACCAATTTTTTTGAGAGCTTATTGTTTGATGTATGAGGCCACCAAGACCATTCCCCAGGTGTCTGGTCAAGAAAATGCAACTGATCGCCTTCGCAGTCCCATTAAGGGAGATGTTTCAGCTGGAGCAGCCGTGGCTTGAGGCACCCGCGGTGTCTCTGCTCTGCTGAGCACCTGTCCTTTCTGCAAGAGGGAAGGCTAACACTCACCAGAACAGTAGTAAGCTAATTAGGTCATTAGACGAATGTCTTGGCCCGTGTTAAAACCAGCCCTTGAGGACACTGTGTTACACTCTGTTCCCACTGGCTCCGTATCTAAATACAAACTGGTGTCAGCTGCCATACAGACAAAAATGCAGTAGCCTCCTTTCACAGAGGTCATCTTAAATCCACTTTGGTCACAGTCACACTCCACATCTGTTTTAGTGAGATGCAGCTTCTTAAGGTGGCATTTGGACTTCATAAGCACGCAAACAACCAAGCTATAAATTGCTACTGCTGGAGTTATTTTGAATAAGTGTATACTGTTTCATATTTATAATGGTGAGGCTTCATAATATTCACAGTGAATATATAACACAGATCAGTTCAACAAGCATGAAATTGTATGTTGTCAACTTGTCACATAAATAGAGCCATATTCTAGCTTACGATAATGTTGAACTAAATATTTTCTCCCTAGCACTGCAGAGAGGGTCTCAAAAAAGTGGGACAGAGGCTTTGTCTTTTGTTAGGAAAACACAGAGACATTGCAAGTGTGAAGTAAATATTTCTGATTAGATTTTTCTGTTTTTTACTTCCCAGCTTGCTTAACAACAGCAACGGAAAGTTTGCCTTTCTTAGACAAATGCTAATTGGCTAAACTGTTAAATTTATTTCCCTTAATGGTTTTATTTCTAGTGTAACCTCTTTTATTTTTTTTTTAATCGTTGCTATTTTTGCACTGTGCATCATTGCTAATTGCTACTAAATGCTCCATCTTAACCCTGGTATGCTCTTTCCCTGCTGCCCCATCCCACTTAACATTAACTCCGGCCCATGCCATTACTGGAGGATAAAATCATAGCAAGGCTTAATTTAGGATTTTTTTTTTTTCTTAGTGCCACTAACCTATTGTGTATGTGTAGGTCGGGAGGAAGAAATCGCATGGAGCAAATTTGTTGCAGGGAGAAAGTTTTAGTATCGAATCGTGTAGAACTGGTTGTTTCTTGGGTTTTTTTTCCCCAAGAGGAGGAAAGAGACAAGGAAGAGTGTGAGTGTGTGCGCACGTGTGTGTGTCTGTGAAAACTTACCCGCTTGTAGCTCTTGTTATACTACACTACTCAGACACATCAGAAATTTGCAGCCTTCCTGGAGCAGTGCTCCCTGCCAGCTTTTTGGGGCGTTTTTTTCTCCAGTGTCTGTTCTTTATTTCGGTAGCTTTGTGCAGGTGCACACAGGATCCTAATGCCCCCGTTTGACGGGCTGCAGCACTGGCACGCATGGGGATCGGGCTGTGCGCTCACGCGTGCTCAGCCACGGAGGCTGGTTTCAGGTCTCGGTGGAAAGCAGCACCTTTGCAACAGGTAGTTGATGGCTCTGCCTGAGTGTTGCATTCTGACACGACGGAGAAACAGCCTTGCTTTGTAATCACCACTTTGTGGTGGTGATGAGTCTGAAAGGCCATTACTGGAGTTAGCTTTTTACTACGTGCAGTAATCACTGGGGTTTGTTTATAAAAGCACAAAACCAAAGCCTATAGAGATTTTGGTGTTGTCCTGAAGTCTGAGCTGTGTGATGCACTGGAATAACATTTCCATTTCCTCACACACATCTGTGCTTTTGTGCTTTACTGTGAGTAACACAATGGGGTGTTGGTCCATAATGGGTACTTCTGATCACTAAGGTGATGTTCAGAAGAAAAGGGTATTTTCTGTGAGGAGCCACGGTGGCAGCCTTGGCCAAGTGTTGTTGACTTGTTGATTTATGACAGCTTTGAGTTGCCTGAAGTGCACACAGCCATCTAGCTCATCACATGAAGTACAGGAGGATCAGCCCTTCCAAGCATGGTACAGGGTTAGAGGTGGCAAATGGGCAGAGAGAACTTCCTACACCTCTGCACTTCTGTCTGCTCCTTGAGGGCTCAGCGGTATTAAATCTTCGTAGGCATCTGGAAAGGCAGTCCATCAAGTGGCCTGATGGACTGCAGATCTCTCCTACAGGAGATACACTTGCCTGAAAATAGAGAAATTGGGTGGAAAACTTGTTTCTCACCCAAGAGATTACTTGCAAGGAGGTGGCAACAACAGTTACCTGGAAGATTGGTTTGGTCAGAGGAACATTATGCTTCCTTGTGAGCTGCTAGAAGAAACAATGGGATGTTTCTCCTGGGATAGTAGTTTCTTCTAGAAGTATTCCTAAACCTTTGTGAAAAAAAACCAGTTGTTTGTCCAAGTTGCTGTTTAAGCAGTGACATAATGATCTAGGACCTGCATTGGAGAGCGCAGGTAATAAACATTACGGAAGTGAGACTTCTCACTGGGATTTTTACTTTAGTGACAACGCTGAGGGTTTGCACGTTTCCACAGAGCAGTTAGTGACCGCAAGTGAAAAACAGATATGATAAGACTATTAAAAGTCTTCTAGTATTCAGGATTTTTTTTTTTTTAATAAATATGCATTGGTTGACATGGGGCGTCTAGTTATAATGTGCTCCATCCTGCCAGGCCCTGTGGGTTGAGGCTGAGTGAAGAAGACCTTGGGTCTATTGTCTCCACTTCAGGAGAGCTTGTGGGTGAGGTGTGGGCAGCCAGGCAGCGCAGGTGACAGTGTGGCTGGTAAAGCATGAAGAATGGGTTTGGAGCAGGGGAAGGTTTCGCAGAATCACAGAGTCTTCGAAGTGGGAAGGGACCTTGGGAGGTCATTTGGTGCAACCTCACCTGCTCAGGCAGGGCCACCTAGAGCGGGAAGTTGAGGAATGGTTTCTGTGTTCCTCTGCTGCTGCTCCTTCCCCCTTAAAATGGCACTTTATTAGGCCTGGTAATGAGTTCCTGATCCCATTTGGAAAACCTTACGCTATAGTTTTAAGCAACTATGGATTCTCCAGGAGGCACGTCTCTATAAAACAAAAGCCCATCATGGCCAAATCCTAGTTTTCAGAGGAAGATGGCTGGCAGGCAGGAGTGTTCTCAGTCTGGCCTCAGTTTTCACATCAAATTTTCATTTAAGGAAACCTGCCACTTGGGCTAGTCCTAGCATCCACAGGTACTTAGCTCATCCATTTTCAGACTTGTTGGACTAGTGAAATCTTAAAGTTGCCAAGTAAAAAAGGAGGCATATGCAATTACTTAAGTGTTATTTTAATAAAGAATAGCCTAAGTACATGCTTATTTAACATCTGGTTGGATGTGTCCTGTAAGGCTTTTGACCCCCCAGGCATGCACAAAAGAAGCAATAGGCTTTTAGTTCTACCTGTCTGAGAGAAACTTATGCATTTTTGAAATTCTTTCTCTGGTTTTGTATTTGCTTTACTTTTTTGCCCCCACCAGGATGGTGTGGATTTTCTTGGCTGTATTGACTGTCCTTAAAAGCCTAACAAGCACTCTTCACACTAATATGAAGGTAATAAGCAAAATGTTACCAATTGTCACCTCAGTTGCATCTGGAGAAAAGCCAGAAAAACTTACAGGTTGTTGGGTTTTTTTTTTCTAAGGCATAAGAAAATATTGCACAGGCCTCAACATGACAGAGACATTCATCCATTTCCAGTGAAAGGGTGTCAAACTCCTGCTCGTATGTGATGGGAGTGTTGCCATCTCTTGTCATTCTCTTTGCTGTTGATCCCACTCTGGTATAGGAAGGGTCAGGTCAAATGCCTCTCTGGAGACCAAGTCTCCCATTTGCAGCAGGAAATCTCTCGGGCAGAGAGGATAACATTACAAAACAGAGGCTAACATTACAAAACAGCTCTGCTGCCTCTGGCACAGTCTAGAGCATCACAGACCAATAATTCCTATCATGTCACTCTTGCAGGACCTTATTATCTATGTTTTTCTGTAAATCCGATCTGAGGCTGTCATTACCAGGTTCAGGTAGGTGAACACCATCTGGGTGAAATAACCATGTGCCAGTGATGGGCTGGAGGGGGCTTTTGTTAGTTAATCATCCCTACCTTCCCTTTGATGAGTTAATTTGTGTGTTGAGCCACGGAGGAGCCCCCAAGAGCTCCCAGGAGCCCCTTGTTAAAATTCTACCGACAAATGGGAAGATAGGGATGATTTCACTCTTTTTGCTGGAGCCTGTGCTATCTCTGATATTGCTAAATCATCCGTAAGGCATAACTTTCTATGCAATCTTTTTGTTACAGTTCTGGCAGCACATTACTTCTTTGTGCATTTACTTTTTAAACATTGTCACTGGATACCTAACCCTCCTGAAAATCTCATGCCATGTATTAAGGTTAATTGTAGTACTTCCATGTGGCATTTTAGTAGCTGCCATACCTCGGCTGTGATGCCAAGCCATACTCCTTTTTTTTTTTTTTTTTTTTTCCCCTCAGTTGTTTTGGGGTTTTTTTTCCACTTACTAAATACAGGCTTTATTGACTTGTCTCTTGGTAATGCCTAAAAACGCTACTGGGGTTAGTCTCTTTGTATGTACTAGTGACCAGCCCATCCCTGTTTTATAGTGTGCACTTTGAAATTCTCGGAAGGAGCAAAGGTAGTGAGAGAAGAAAAGAGCTGGTCCTTGCAGCTTGTGAGTGAAGACAAACTCGCGTTATTTTTCCTCTGCTGTCTAACTGGGCTCTTCCTCCTCCCAGCCAGCTGGAGGTGGTTACAGCCTGCTGATCTTGCCCAACCCAGGGAATGAAGTTCTAACCTACAACACAAAGGAGATGCTCGCTTGAAGTTGCAGTTGTGTCAACATGATTTGGGACTACTGAACCTGGGGAGAAGCTGCCTTAGGTAGTACATCCCAACATGGAGACTTGTTTATCTCCAGACCTAAGAAGAAAAATAATTAAATTGAAAAAAATTTTAAAACGAACAAGCACCCCCAAAAGACTATGAAGCTAAGAAATACTGTCATTTGGAAAATGCTCTGCTCCCTTTTTGACTAATCAGGCAGGAGTTATTAGCTCTGATACAGTGCTCTTACAGCCAGATCAGGAGTTCCACTTGCCAGGCAGTAACTATGTCTCTGCATAGTGCTGATGGCTGCTGTGGGTGGATTTATTAGCTTTCACTCAATGTTGATGTTTCTCCTAGGTTCTGTTTGGAGGGCAAACCCCTCCTGCCAAAACAGAGGGAAAATGATGGAGGGACACTGGAATAAATCTGGAAGGGTCAGCTGGGATCCTACCAGTTTATAGGCTCTGGTTAGAGCTGACCATGATGTACCAGGCAGGTTCCCGCAGAGTTAGTCGATGTCTTTGTATCATGTTTTCAGTTCTGGGCTGGGAAGGGGTATTTGGCTGCATCCTGTGCACATCTAGATGGTGTCCAAGAAGCTGCTCTGCTGCAACTGCCCAGGGGGCTTCCCCAGTGTGCCAGAGAGCAAGAATTATGTTGAGGTCTCCACACTGAGTCAGTTCAAGTGCTGTATGGTCAGAGCTAATAGGCCATGGAGGGCTAACTCTCTGCTGGACCATCAGCATCGCCTCCCAGCCGGCTCCCGGCACTTGCAGCTCTGTGAACACAGTCCAGATGCACTTGAACAGTCTCTCTGTGGACACCATCTGGACCCAAGAGGGCTTGTTAAGGGCAGCCCTATGCTGTATGTAAATGGTTGTTCTCTTTCTGGATCTCTCACAAGATTAGAAACTTCAATTTTTAGACTCAAAGCTAAAAGAGGAAAAAAGACCTATCCCTGAACTTCAACCTATAATAGTCCCTATTTCCTAAACTGTGTTTTTGAAAATTTTGTATATGTATTCTTAAAGATGTGCTTTGGCCCAGCAGGCATGTCAGAAACTTTATAGAAAATGGCTTTTGTGGGTACTGGGCTTTTCTGTCAGTCCAACTTGAAACATCCAGGAATGCTGCCCTCCCCAGCCTGTTATTCCAAGTTGCACCACACCTTTAGCAGGAACCTCAAACTGAACCCTTCCACTTGATCTCCCGTTATTCCCTTGTATACCATCATTCCAGCTTGCCCTCCATCACTGTAATGTTACCTATTTGCTGCAGCTTCCATCAGCTTGCTTTTTTCCTTGACCAGAATTCATAGGGAGGAACAAAAATCCACTCATGTCTCTTGTCCTTCCCTACACCTGCTTCTGGGAGTGCAATGACAGATACCAGTTTTATTGTGTGCCAATGTTACCGCTCTGTTTACAGCAGATTTAAGAGTTTACATTAGGCCACAGTGTTATCTTCCAGTTTTCCTAATTCTATCTGCTGGCAATCCCAGCGATGCAGTTGGGGTGGCTGCCCCTGTCCTAAAGGAATTTGTGTCAATTTCTGCAGGGACAAATCCTCCCTGCACTAAACCGCTTTGCAGTATTTGCTCAAACTGAAATTTTGACAAAGACATTCTGTCCACATCCACCAGAACAGATCGCCTTTTTTTTTTCAGATGCACTTGGAGGTAGATGCATTGGAAGCTGCCTGTACCTGGCTGATAACTGAGACTGAGCGTCTATGTAGCACGATCCATGCCCTTTTCTAATTTGTCTTTGAATGACAAATGTGTCTTCACTGAGTCAGCAGAAGAAGAGATTCTACAGTAGAACTCATTGCCCTTCTATCCCTTTTAAGTGAGCAGCTAGGTTTTCCCAATTCCTTCCAAAAATCAGTCTTTAAAAGAGCTCTTATAAAGATATTCTTCAAATGTGTTGTCCAGAACTGCATTATATTCTCTAGTTATTTCCGATCAAGACTCATCATGTGCTGTTATTTCTTTAGAACCCCTCCCTAAACATAGTGGTATATTCCCAGTTGGGGAAGAAAAAAATCTTTGTGAAAATCAAAGTTGCTGGGATTTGCCGATAGTCCACGAATCCTCACCGCTGTTGCCTCTAGAGAGTCAAATATAAGAGCTGAGTGTGGATGACCTCAAAAAAGAAAAGCAGATTTCATTGCAAGCTTCTGAATTTTGTGCAGGAACCATGCACAAGTTAGCCAAGGTTCTCTTGAGAGGCTTTAAGACAATAAATTAGTCAAATTTTGCATGGCTTCACTTTTCATTGCAAGTGTTCTGTTCAGTTCTAAAATGACACCTTTTTTAACTTTGAAACTGCGAACTGGTAAGCCAGCCCTTTCTCATGGGAGACACCTTCGTAAAATAACTGAGTGTGCGAGGAAGATGGCAGGACAATAGTGTAGCGTACTAAGATGCTTGTTTCCAATAGCAAAAATGCTCATAGACTTGGAATGAAAACCAACAAAATGTTGCTGTCTGCTATTTAAATGTTTGAATGTGTCTGAATTACTTCTGTGCAAAGAAAATGCATCTCCTAGTGCCAAATTTGTACGCTCCAAAATTCTTGGAGATGTCTGCCTCGTACTTCTTGAATACTTGTACCTTTGGATATGTGCAGGTGTCCTTTCTAGTTCTAAATGCTACTCAACTAATGAAGGATCAGGGCCACTTCACCTGATGTTCTCCCTTTCTGAAATCCAATAATTGTTTTGCATCAGGGTATAATTGTACCTGTAGGTATTAGACAAACCTGGTAATTCAAAGTCTGTAACTCTTGAGTATCTTCCCAAATTGAATTCCATGATTTGGTTAGATTATATCTTATCTCTAACCTTCTTGCTTCAATAAACACACAATATCTAGCCTGTCTTTTCACACCTTATACACAAGGAAAATCATCAGGACTTAATCTGTTGCTGGCATTAATGGCACGATTCCTCATCTTAATTCCAATTCACTCTACCTGATATCTCACAAATGCCTTTGAGAGAGTGTTTTATCCCTGATGGTGTGCCAAAGACACTTTCTTCCTCCATCACTGCTGTTTGACTTCCTATGGACTTTGTAACAACCTTTGCAGGCTGTGGTGGATGACACAGTCTTACACACGAAAGTCCGCAAATGCGGGCCACATCTCAGGCTGTCACTTCAGCTCAGAAGGTCCATAACAGCAGATCCCTGATCTTGAGCTATTACTGTATCGAGGAGGTGTAGCCTCTTCACTAGCAAAGAAAAGAATGGAAAAAGCGTGCAGTAAAAAGGGAGGCAGCAACACAACAGCTTTTTTTCCTCTCTTTTTCTGTCTGGAACGCGGTCAGACGTTGCAGACACCCATGCACTGCTCTCCCATGGGCTCTGCTCCTCAGGGCCTGCATGCAATACAGCTGCTGTCACAGCAGCCTGATGGGGACAAACAAGGGTTGCTTTTGCAAATATTTTAATTTCTAAGTACCATCCAGATTCTAAAGTAAAATATTTTCCTACATGACTTAGAGTAATTTGGGAGTCTTTGAGATGAAGCTCTGCTGAACCCTCAGTTCACTTTCTCCAGTTTATCTTTCCTTGGGCAAACCTGCCTGTGTGACTCTCTGTACAGGTAATGACTTATGCAACCAGCTTCGGGTGTTTTCTGGTTTTTATCTTCCCAAAGTAAGTTACGCAAAGAGAGGGCCCCACTCAAGTAATATGTTTTGTGGACCCTTTGCCTTTCCAAGACGCTCAGTTGCTGTTATAGCCTTTTGCTTGTGTGCTTTGGGGGGTTGGCACAGGTTTTCATGTTAAGCTAGATGTTCTCCTTATTCAGTTTCGAGCTGAGCCATTACTGTGTTTCTTCCCACTGGTCCAGACTTGTTTCTTTTGCTGTAGTGCACTGATGTTCTCCCTAACATCTGCTACATTGTACAGGTATCCTGTGGCTTTCTGGTATGGAGGTACATCTGGCACACTATCCTTGTTCTGTTGTGGTCGTTCACTACTGTCTCTGTGTTAATTTTCCCTGGAGAACTGCATTCTGGAATGCCAGTAATAAGTGAGCAAATATGATGGGGACTTTTTCAGTACAAAAAATGGCAAAATCACCAAGTTCCAGGAATGCACATAATAAGCCTCCCCTTATTTATGTTGCTGTGACCCAAGTACACTTGACAAGCAGTTTTCAGTCCTCTTTTGTCAGCTGGAAGCTCAGGTGCAAGTGCTTTGGGACAGGAACTGTGTGCGCTGTTGGTGTTCGTGAAATGTTGTGCCCTGCTTGGAGGGAGAGGCTGGTGTTGCTGGTTGGAGCCCTGCCCTCCACCGTGCCCATGGGCACTCTCTGGCCTGGAGAAGTTAATTAATCTCTGTGCATCAAATCCCCTGCTATAAAGTGAGGATTATAATCCTCCTTTCTTGGTATTGTCTGTTTGAACTGTGAGTACTTTCTGCAGATACTTCCCCTTACAATGTGACGGGAGATCATTCAGTGCAACAGGACTGTTACCTGGGTGGTGCTAGAGTAACACTTAACCAGGAGAAATTTAAATTGCAGGAGATGGATAGTAATGTTAATCATCGTCATGAAGATGGAGCATTATTTTTGCTGCATGACTGTGGAAGCAAAGGCTGAGAAAAAGGTGGCTAAAATGACTGAGTGCCTATTTTCAAAGACAGGACTTGTTCAGCAGCCAGGTGACAACAGACATGTTGTTTATTTGACAGAGAGGCTGTGAACTTAACTCCGGACTCAAAAAGAAAACTCGTTTCCCAAATGAAGACATATGGAGGGTTTTAATGGCAGTTGCAAGACATGTGGCTAGGTTATGCCTCTATGCGTGAGCTTATAAAGGCACTGGGTATATATCTGGTGAGGGAATCTGTGAATTCCGCCACTATTTAAGAGTGAAAACATTTCTCACCCTGAAAAGAGAGTAAAAGAAAAATGATGTCTGAGAGAACAGGCCCTGCTAGCTCCACGGCAGTCGGATGCGATGCCGGCCCAACAACGGAAGGAACTTCCGTTCAGCTGCATGGTTTGGTTTTAGCTTGACCTTGCCCAGCATTTGTCTCTAGAAGTTGGCCTTACTCAGGGTGTGGGTTTTAAATTATATTAAAATTGATTCATACTAAAAAGTCGCAGTAAAACCAGGGAGAGGAAGAAATACTTGGAAAACGTGCTAAAATACATACCTGAATCAGCTTCCATTTGGTACACTTGTTACGGCAGTCACCCAGGTGCCCAGACTGGTGTATGGCCTGGGACGTGGTGTGAAGGGCAGCGGGCAGGAACCGGTGGGCAGAGGCACTTGCTGCAGGACTCTGCGATGCTCCCGATCGGAGCTCGTACAGGGAGCGCCCACGGTGGCGTTACCTGCAGAAGTGCAGAGAGCGGAGGCAGGAACAGCGGCGGGGACGTTGCGCCGCGTGACTGATTTCTGCAGTGATGCCTTTCAGACTGACTGTAGCACAAGTAAAATGGATGTGAGGACTGAGAAAATTTGTGCTTCGCTTTGGGGTTTCATTGTTTTGATATCTTGTGGTTTTCAGTGAGGAGCAGATGAACGGGTATCCTGCTTAAGAGCATAGAATGTCTCAAGTTGGAAGGGACCCACAAGGATCATCAAGCCCAACTCCTGTCCCTGCATATGACAACCCCACAGTTCGCACCAGGTGTCGGAGGGCATTGTCCAGTCTCTTTTTGAACACTGTCATGACTTAAAGAGAACTGCTTGTAGCTGTTTAAAAAAAACCAAAAAACAAGCTCATTTTATATGTTTTAAAGTTGAGGTGGCTTCATTAAAGACTGGACTGTAGGGTCTTGCAGTTTTACCCCAAAGAAAACACTCATGGTTCAGCTGGCAGGGAACCACGTCAGACTGTGCAGCCGTGCCCGTATGCGCGAGTCCTCTTGCAGCACCAAAAATCATTTGGTTTTCTTCTGAAGTTCTGGGCAGTGAGCTAAAAATGTCTCGCTCAAATACGCATTTTGGTATTTCAGAATTAAATGTAATAAAGCAGATTTTTATTTTTACTCTCTTTTGATGAGACACGCAATGAGAAAGTGAGGACGTGGCATTAGAATATCTTTTGATTTGCTATTTGCTATGAGTTAAACATTTATATTTCAAAGAAGCGTTTGTACCTATACCGAGTGTTTGGCAAATCCAACAGCTCATTAGATGTTAACAATAGCAACGCTGCTAAATACAAAGGATTCATAGGCAAAGTACCCCTCGGGCTGTATCTCTGAGAGAAAATGTGGCAAATAGAATCAGAAACTAATTAAATAGTCAGCTAAAGCGAGCATAACTTTAAAAAGCTCTAAAACTACCAAAAATGGAAACATATTACAGTTATCTGCATTCACAGTGCAGAACAAGTTTGGTAGTATTTAAGATAATTCTCTAGTGCCTGCTATTTTTAGTCCAAGGGTAAGCTTCTGTAAGAGCCTTTCAGCGTTGCATCCCTTTAACCTGGCCTAACAAGCTAAGCCAGTAAGCTGTCTGATTTCCGTCTTACAGGAGGCAGAGAGATAGCTAAAACAAACCGTTTGTGGTGAAAATGCTCAGCCTAGCTTAAGAGCTTTCTTTGTATAGATTTTTTTGTTTATTTTCCAAACGCCCCACTATTAAGCATTGCTTGTCGGAGACCAAAATGTCAGGCTTTGCTGTTTGGAAATCGTAGAAGCGCAGGAACAAAAGGAGGATTTTTATAGACCCAGCCTAATGGAAATAAACATCCCCGCGTTGCCACCGGTGAAACCCAATCAGGGCTGTTTAGGCTATTGATACCCATGCATCTGAGGAAAAAGGAACATATTTAGTTTTTCTCGGGGAAGGAAAGGCAGACATAAAGGGCCTTATTTGCCTTCTCACTTACATTTAATCTGTCCTGGTTTAACTCCGTTGACTCCATCCAGCGAGATCTGGACAGGCTAGAGAGTTGGGCGGGGAAAAATTTAATGAAATATAACAAGGGCAAGTGTAGAGTCTTACATCTGGGCAGGAACAACCCCAGGTTCCAGTATAAGTTGGGGAATGACCTGTTAGAGAGCAGTGTAGGGGAAAGGGACCTGGGGGTCCTGTTGGACAGCAGGATGACCATGAGCCAGCACTGGGCCCTTGTGGCCAAGAAGGCCAATGGCATCCTGGGGTGTATTAGAAGTGGGGAGGTTAGTAGGTCGAGAGAGGTTCTCCTTCCCCTCTACTCTGCCCTGGTGAGACCTCATCTGGAATATTGTGTCCAGTTCTGGGCCCCTCAGTTCAAGAAGGACAGGGAACTGCTGGAGAGAGTCCAGCACAGGGCCATGAAGATGATGGAGTGGAGCATCTCCCTTATGAGGAAAGGCTGAGGGAGCTGGGTCTCTTTAGCTTGGAAAAGAGGAGACTGAGGGGTGACCTCATTAATATTTATAAATATATAAAGGTTGAGTGTCACGAGGATGGAGCCAGGCTCTTCTTGGTGACAGCCAACAGTAGGACAAGGGGTAATGGGTTCAAGCTGGAACACAAGAGGTTCCACTTAAATTTGAGAAGAAACTTCTCAGTGAGGGTGACAGACACTGGAACAGGCTGCCCAGGGAGGTTGTGGAGTCTCCTTCTCTGGAGACATTCAAAACCCGCCTGGACACCTTCCTGTGTAACCTCACCCAGGTGTTCCTGCTCCGGCAGCGGGATTGGACTGGATGATCTTTTGAGGTCCCTTCCAATCCCTGACATTCTGTGATTCTGTGTGATTCTGTGATTCTGTGACTTTGCCGGGTGACGCTTGGTTTGTGCTGCTCTAATCCAGGGGAGCCGGGCTGGGGCCGGCGTAGCGGCCCCGGGGCCGCTGGTGCTCGGGTGTGGGGCACCTTTGCTGTCGAAACGGGACAAGGGCACATGCGGCTGTAAAACACTGCGGTGCTCCTTGCATGCTGGTGGTTTGGAGTGCTTCAGGTGGATAAAACTTGGCAATGTAATTCACTTACAGATAGCTCTTTTTTACTGGACTGGGTTCCACCCCCACTCCCTAGTTTATAGGATAAAATGCAACTGTATTTACTTTCTTCTCTCTTTCCCCTTCTCCTTTTTCTCTCTCTTTTCTTCCCCCCCCTCTCTCTGATGGTGTGTGATCCTGACATGTTTACAAAACAGGATTTTATTGCTACCTAAACAGAAACAGAGGTTGTGCTGCCGTCTGCTCCCAGAAATGTCAGTTTAACAGGATTTCTCTTCCCAGGACAATGGATCAGGAATGCCGCTCTTTCATCTTGGGCTGTTTCTAGTCTGCATCTCCCTTCCCCTCTTTCTTTGTCCTTGTTTTGGGTGCTGATAGAGCAGGCCAAATGTCTCAATACAACGGGAGGCCGTCTGAGCCAAGAAAACCTAGGCTATGTTGAAGCCAGTGACCTGCAGGGTCCCACCTCTGGTTTACTATTCAAATGGCTGCAATTTAATGACTATTCCTGGGGTCAGGCACGTCCTGTGTGGTTTTGGCTGTGCATCTAGCAGCTACATAGGCTTGAATTATAACTTGGGTTAACTTCAGTAGGAATAACTTTGAAACGGAAGATGCACTGACATGAACACATATGTCAGAGCATTTCCAGTAGGGAAGAACGTTCATGAGCACAGTGTCTACTTCATTGTAGGCAAGATGCACCCAAGCCGCATTTGAACTCGTCTGCTTAGTCATAGCAATGTAGTGCTCAGCTGAAAAACTCACTTGGTAAGTAGGAAGAATTGGCTCTTACTGGCCTTGGGCTGGGCTGCTGTTAGTCCCAGGCCAGGTTGCTCCACATAACAAGTATGCAGGAGCTGCTGCTCTCAGCTTCAGCATCAACATACCCAACGAGCAGAGAACCAGGGCTCCAGCTGGTGTAAATCTGCATAGCTCTGTTAAAACCCATGGAGAGGCCCTAATTTACAGTGACTGAACATCTGGACCCAAGTTCTTTTGGTTACTAGCAGGATTAAATAGAAGTACCCAGAATTATTTATTATAGGTTCTGTGGCAGCATCTCAAAGCCCAATTGTAAATCAGGGCACCATTGTGAAAGGGGTTGTGTGAACACATAACAAAAAGACAGTCCCTGCCTAAAGGAAATTGCGGCCTAATTAATAATGGTACTTAGTGCATTAATAGGTACAGCTGGACTTGACTGCTTGTTATGGGTCATTTTTAAAGACACAGGGCAAAAAAAAGATGCCCAGGTTCATTTTCACCATTTGTGATGAAAAAGGGACTGGTTAACATCAATACCTCACAAAGAAAAATAAAATCTTTTACATCGTACAGATGGAGGGCTGGTGATCCAGAGCACACACTTTTGAAAGACTAGCAGAGAATGAGCAGTATGTTCCGTTTTGACTAAGAAATAAATAGAAGAGAGGCAACTGTGGTGGTAGCTGTAGCATGCACCACAGTATGAATGCACTACAGAACTCTCTGAGGCTCACTGAGAGTAAATGAACAAGGTAGTTTTAGTGTAAACTAGCACATTAGTTTTACATGTTGGTGTCAACCCCATTTTATCAACCTTATCTATGATGACTAGTAAGTTCCAGGAAACTTAGAAATGAGCCAACAGCCGATGAGCTCTAGAGGAGGCTTTGCAAAAGATAGCTCTTCGGTGATCTTTATATTTTTTTTAAGGTTTTCTGTTTTAGAATCACCATCTCTACTTTACGATTCTATTCGCAGACACAAAATTGCATTGAAAGAACATTAAAGTCTTGGCACCTAGTGACAAATCAAGGAAATACATAGTTAAGGATATTATGAGACATCTAAATGAATCCAAATGCTTAACTGGCGGAAAATTCAGATGCATTTCCTCATCCTGAAGAGTGTCCTCGGTGGTTGTAGGGGTTTACCAGGATGCCCTGTTCAATTGCTGCTTTTTGAGGCAAGGGCTTATTTGCCTGCTGAGATAAGCTTACATTTTGTTTTCATGGGACTGTAAAAGCGAACTGAAAAGCCCGGCAAAATGCACCAGTGACCTGTGCAGTGTTAAACCCTATACCTGTTAGCACCTTCCTTACTCTGGCATCTCCACATTCTCACTTGGTGCTTCATTAAAAAGGAGCCTTTTATTGCTCACAGCCTGGGACGCTCACGGTACGGGTACCTGGGCTGTTCTCTCAGCTGAGCATCTCCTTAGATACAGGGATGCCACTGCGGTTTTTTGAAACTTCTTTAGCATGGTGAGAGTAGAGCCCACTTATCTAAAGATACTTTTTTTTCCCCCTTCGTAGTGATTTCCTCAGGTGTTTTTTTTAGGGCTAACATCTGCTATCTTCATTTATTTTATCTAGCTAAACCACCTCTGTAAATGGTATGTGTGGCACTCAACACATCTGCTGGTACACAGCCATTGCTGTGACACTAAAAGACAGGAGTATAACTACATAGGTAAAGTATATAGAGTAAATGCATCTTTGGCCTTGTAAACAAGTTTTTGTGTTGTGTCTGAATAAACTCTTTTAGCCGTCTCAGACCAGATGGCATCCATCCAGTTAGATCACAATAAAAAATGATGGGAAGCCCAGATGTGTTAATGATGTACTGATCCCTTCATGCTGCAGGTCTAAGGAAAACTGGTATTTTTCTTCCCATGAAACATGACTTGTGTTTGTCGTACCTGTTCAGCAGGCATGGTGGCTAGGTTTGATGAAGCTGAACATGCTGAAAAATTAGAACATCATAAAAAGCATTTAATGAAGTTGATACTTTACAAATGCTAATTTTCTGGTCAAATTAAATTCCAATTTTCTAACAGTAAGAGCACCAGATAGAAGTGTCTTATTTTGCAGTTTAAAAAGGAATTTTTGAGTGTGTGTTCTGTTCACACAAACACATTTCCACATAATTGAACAAAATTTAAAAATACATGTAAACTCTTCTCTGCTGTATTGAATATAATTTTAGCCTGAAATTTATTTTTGTGTAGTCATAAATCTCTAGAAAGAAGTGGGGATTATGATAGACATCCTGACACATCCAATGTAATTAAAACTAAAGCAAATGCAACACCGAGATAGAGAATGAACAAAAGCAACAAGATTGTGCTTTATAGTTGGCAAAGGAAGGGTCTATACTACCACTCAAGTGCGTTTTTTAGAAATGTCTGTCATTATCAAGAGGAAAAATAAGTTTTTACATCAATTACATGTGTGAAATAATCTTTGCAAAATATATGTAGCTCTTTTTGTTCCCTGAACATGCCATGCTGCCTAACAAAGGTATATGAGTGTTGAAAAATTTTATGTCGGTGCATAGAGAGATTAGTGTGGGTACCATAAATCAAATAAATAAATAAATCTGAGCAAGCAGTGTTTGAATATGTGGACTGAAATACTGCTGACACTGTCACTCAAAGCTCTGCCACAGGGAGAGTCCCAAATATCTTCCCGATCTGATGCTGTAGCCTGTAACCTTCCTGCCCCCTCTTCCTTCTTTCTGCAATACCCATTCCCTGTTAGAGCTCTGGATTGGGACCCTTGGTCGGGAACCATGACTCTCTGCCCTCCTGTATATTTTAGGTGCATAATAGTAATAAAAAATATCTGTCTGGGTTGTTGCTCAGGACCGTAACGGTTCCTAGTGAGAGGTTTGGTAATGTTTTTACAGTGTCAAGTCCTGTACAAGTTAAAAAGCCCCTCTGGTGAGCTAACCCGGTCCAACATAGGTAATGCATTTATTTAGTAATCAGAAAATTAGCCTATGTAGTCAGTAAATGTTGAGGCCCAAACTGCTGATAAGATGATATGCTTTCAGCTGTTTTCTCAATATAGTGCTCAGCATCAAGTATAAATTGAATAGAGTGACCTTTTGATACTGAGTCAAATTCCAAAGATTCTGTGGTTTCAATTACTATACATTTTTGATATTGGGTCTACCACCAGTGCACTGATTCCAGCACAGCAATATCTTACCATTGGTCCCCTTTACACAGTCCGTGGCATGATAGCTCGCTTTCAGATTATTTTTTGTTTTCTCTTTTCCCCAGAATCAAAGATAACTGTCATACAGGGGAAGGATGCAGTTTACACAAATGAAATGGAAATGGCTTGCAAAACGTGAATGCATGTTGGTCGGAAGATGTAAAACAGGTTACAGGTTGCTAGCTGGATCCTCGGTTTGCCAGATGAATAAGTCAATTAGTAGCTCTTCAGTTTATTAGAAACTTAATTGCCAGGCTGTAATGGAAACTTCTGAACTGCAACAACTTGTTAGAAGCAACAAAAAAGTGACTTTGTGGTAGAAGAATATTTAGTAGGTTGTTTTTTGTTTGGTTTTTTTTTTAGTGGGCTCTTCTATACTGACATGTTTAGCTTATAGCAGAAAGGTTAGATTTTTCACCTGAAAAGATAGACCATCTCACAGGAGCTGTGGTGGCATTACTGCAGGTGATGAAGGGCAGAATCTTAAAGAAAACTCTGTTTGCAAATGGCTTGTACCATGACTTTCTATTGTGATGGTTTAATCCCAGATACTTGACAGAAGTTTTATGAAGTCAGGTGAGCGTGTCTTTTTTTAAAAAGAGAAAGTAATCTGAGTTCGGATACCAAGAATAAACAAGAGAACTTTTTGAGACTAGAAATATACACCATGTTGAGTATATGAGTAATCATAAGTATTGTTAGTTTTATGTCGTTGTACCCTGGAGAAGGAAGGAGTGGAATGTATGCTGCGGGTGTTCCCATCTCCTTCAGCCTGCGGACCTTGCGCGGGTTCTTCCTGCGGTGCTGTAATGTCCCTGGGAGTGATGCTGGGAGGTTATTCCGCTCCAGGGACCTGGCTCTGGAAGTTAAGCATTGCAGTACCTGCATTGTGTGTAATTACAGTTTGTTTAACATTGTTTTGGAGGAGAGCGGTATGGCAGAGCCAGGTCTGTGCAATATCCAGAAATCCAGCTGCAGTAAAGCTTTTACATGAATAGGGGGACATGATTGGTCCTAGAGATGAGATATATACACAGTCCGTATGTTGGGCAATGTGACTGCCAAAATCAGAAGGCACGCTCTGGATTCAAGTGGTCTTTGCCTACAGGGGCACGTGAGGAGTATGACTGTAGCTGTCTCCTTCAAGAAGAAGAGAAGATCTCTTATTTCTTCCCATACCCTAAAGGCATTTGCACAGGGGTGGTGATAATTAATCCCCACATTTATACTACATATAAAGAAACCTGGCTGTAATTTTCTCCTAGTGGGACTCCATTTTGTTTTTAAAGATAATTGATAGCTCTGGACTTAAGCATTTCAATTATGGGAGTGTCTCCTGGGGACCAGACTAACAGACCTTGGAAAAACGTTCTAATGCAAATGCATCATGTGGATTTTTACTGTAAGACAGCTCAGGATGCCTAAGGATTTGCAAAGGAGTTGAACAGTAAAATAAAAGCTGAAATACTTCTCAAAATATATAATGGCATGGGACTGGTTCTGAGCAGGTAGGGTGTATCGAGTGGTTCACCTCTTGGACCACTGATTCCTCTTTGGCCCTGGGAGAAAATACTGCCAGCTACAGCCAGCTCTAAGTTGAGGAGAAGGAGGCACTTGCCTTGGACAGCAGCTGGAGAAGGCAGCAAAATGACCATGACAGCGCTGTCTGCGCCGGTGCTGTGGCAGGTTGGCTCCTTCTGCTCCAGACAAGGGAAAACTTGGGCTGTAATTCTTCCTTTTCACTGTCCCCGACCTCAGCTCTCATTTTTCACTGGCAGGAGCAGGAAGACCAGCCTGCATCCTAATGCCGTCCCTTCCTCTGCCTCCCTGCGCTCCTGCCCAGCCTGCGGCTCCTGAGCTTGGTTTGTGGGGGGGCTGAGATACCATCCGCCCCTACTGCGGGTTTGTTGACAGGAGGTACTCAGGGCTGGGGTGGTGTTGGTGAGCTTTTCAGGGCCTCTGCATCCCTACGTGCAAAGTAGGGCAAATCTGTACCCCTCGTTTCTCTTAGTGATGTGAATCTTAAGGACGTTCTTATTCCAAAATGCGTCATTAAGGAATTAAATCCTATTGGAAGTCCCAGATGTGCTCGCAAGGCCTTTTTTGTGCTTTCGAAAGTAGTGCCATAATGTATTAGTATTTTTAGAGCACTTGGATATTTTCAGCTGGAGGAAAATCTTTTATTTGCTTTGTTAATAGTGCTATGAATAGATCTCAGGCTACTGAGGAGAAATGAGTTGATATGTTGAAATGGTGATCCCTCGTGAGTTCAAATGTACACCTGGCTGCTCTGAATTGCTTGCTGAGCTGGGCTGCTGGAGTGGTGACAGCTTCTACCAGCTGTGGATCTGTCCCAAAGTTTCCTGGGCTTTTTGCAAAGATGTGGCAAGCTGCCACTACTCCCAGCTCCTCGGGGCTGTGGACTAATGCCACAGTTTAGACCCCGCTCTTTCAGTATGAATCAAGATGGTCCTCGTACACCGTTGAAATTATCAATAAAGAAACTTTAGAGCAGCATAATCGTTCATTAGCTGATTTCACTCGTTGAGATACAGTAAGCAAAAGCTGTGCGTGTAATCATTGCAAATGAAAGGCGGAGAGAATCAACCAGAGGGAAAATGTTGGAAGGTACTACTAACATTTGGAAAAGCTTTTCTAAATGATGGGCTTGGCCCTTTTCTGGGGTGAATCAGCATACCCAGGCTGACTGTGAGAGAGCTACAGCAGAGTCCTGTGTCTGGACCTCTGCAAAGTGGCTTCAAGGTTTTCAAGAAGGGGGTTGGTGCATATGAAAGACATGGGGGCCGAGTCTCCGTTACAGCTCAGTCTTAGGCACCTGCAATGGGATTGCTGACAAGTAACGTGTATTACAGACACAAAACGCTAACCGTGAGGTTGAACCCGGCTCCATCAATAGGCAGAATAAGCAAAGGGGAAAGAATTATCAGGGGTAGAGGATTTAAATACCTTTGTGTGGGTAAATTATCAACTCATTTCTTATAGCTTTTCACTGACTGAAGAGAGAATATCTCTGGAGACATGTTACCGAATGCAGAAACCCAATTAAAATAAGATTGTTACACAACTAATAAAGTGTTTTCAGACAGAATTATTTTTAGTGCTGTAGAAATATTAAAGCATTAGAGCAAAACATGTAAAAGCAGAGAAAAGTGCAGTTAGAAACTTTTCATTATCTTTAGGCTCCTACATCTCTCATTTTTGAGGATCAGTTGATGTTCTGTCAGTTTACAGCGCTAGCCGGCTTTCCCCATTGCGTTTGCCTGTGCACAGTGACACCAATGCCAAATTTTACTTCTTTTCAGAGCTAATGCCATTCTGGATATACAAGGAACATTTGCTGTCAGAAACACCAAAGTGTGTGCATTCAGTGGGGAACTCTGGTTCCTTCCCTTCTGCCGGATGGAAATCTACATGGGTCGGAAAACCTCTTGGCCCCCATGTCTTTATGTTAAACTAACAACCAAGGGTGTGAAGAAGTTCACACGGTTTGGCTGGGAAGTGATGCATAGCTGCTTCTGAATTAAAAACATCCATTAGTTAGCAAGATGCAGTCATTATGAATTGTTTTCATAAGTGTTTCATAATTGCATGCATTTGCCACGCAGCTCTACGTTCCGGATTATCCTCCATCCCTTTTTCTTACACAGTGTAGTTCATTTAGATGGTCTAAGCACTTAGGATCTCCTCCTTTAGAAGGAAGCAAACGCTTTCAGTGTGACCCTGCTTAGAAGTTAGGGACACGGCGGGGTGAGCTCCCGAGAGCCCACGGCGCTTCCTCTGAGCTCGGTGGAGATGGACGGTGCTCAGCTCCTCCTGACCCACCGAGCCTGTGCGATGTGCAGGTTGGATGCCAGTCTGAAACACGAGCTTCTCTGGTGGCAGTGCTGAAACCATGCAAGAGCCTGCATTTGGCCACGGTGCTCCTGCTCCCCAGTGCTGTCAACACCAAGACTCAAGTTGCGACTGCAAAGCAGAAAGCTGCTGCTTCGCTGATTATTGCTCAGACGTTGATGTACCCAACCATCTCTCCTTCCGCATCTCCCCTCAGCACCATTTCTGCTGTATCTAATAATTGTGTTTCTTTCTAAACAGTAATTTCAGACAATTAGGAGCAAAAGCAGAGTTAAACCTTTAAAAGGTTATCTCGCAATGTCATTTTCTTGACTAATGTGTTCCTGCTGCCATGTCATTTGTGAATAGACATGTGTTAGCCAGCTAGTGTGCTTCATCTGTGGTGACTTTGATTTATTTGCTCTGTAAATTGGGACTGAAGCAATAATGGAAAGTGACATTAATTGTTTAACAGAGTCCTCTTTGTCACATCCTGTGCTTTCTCTGGGGTGTTTGAATGTTGAAACTTGTACAAAACTAATTGAAATTGCTGTGATGAGGACCGGTGTCCACTCAACTTTCTGTTCTTGAATGTCAGTACACTTGAATGTCTGTTTAAAGCACGAGAGCTGAGCAGCTAACAGCAAATATCAGGGTTTCTTCTGGCATGCTGTTATTAGAGAAGGCATTCCCTGTTAGAAATAGTAACACTTCCAGCTTCGTTGTCAGCTTTATAAGCTGCAAGGTTCAGTACAGGGGGGCAGTGGTGCGCCCCACCAGCTGGACTTGCTGGAGAACTTCCCGGTGCGGGGCTGGGGGTCAGGCAGGCAGAGCCCCGCAGTCCCCCCGGGGCTGAGGGCTGGCTCTCACCATCCCACCGCCTGCGAGGGCTTTGAAAAGCCGCTGGAAAAAAGTCAGCGCTCCATTACATCGCAAAGCGCTTCTTCACCTGGTAGCACCTTTTCGTACTCTTCTAGAAGTGACACCGTGATTTCGTCTTTGCATCTCAAAAAGTAGCTGTGAAAAGCTGCGTTTGGAGCACAGTTCTATTTGCAAGGTGGCTTCCCTCTGCTTATTTCCATACTCTGCTCACTGAATTATCACAGCACTGTGCATATGTCTGCTTGGTATGGTGGAAATCACCAGATACCCAGACTTAGACTCTCTGTCTCAGTGGCCGAGCCCCTTTTGGCCTTTTAAGTAATTGCTTCTCCATAGCATTAGCTTTGCCCGAGTGTTTATTTGTTTCTTGGGGATGATGCTGTAAGCACCAGAACAGGCTGTGCTCTGCTGTAGCTTTCTAGCGGGAAGACAGAGCTTTTCTGTAAGAAGCCGTGAGGTGTGATTTGGCAGAGAAGCCTGGCAGGAGGAGTTATCTGTGTGGTTTATGAGCATCTCTGTTCAGAGTCTGTTAGATACAGTATTACTGAAAAAAGCCATGCTAGGGGGATACATGGATTCACCTGATCTTTGTTTTCTCTTCTGAGGTGTTACTGGCAATGTTATTTTTATTGACTTTTTAAATATTTTTTTTCTTTTTTCAAAGGGAGAGCTTTTTGTTTGTCTCACCGGTGTTCCTTGCTAGTTCACTTTTAAACTATGAGATTTGAACATAGCTGAAATTTCTTTGCAGTGTGTATCTGGAGCGTGATGAGCCACTCCGAAGGTGGTGGAAAAACTCCCAATTTGATATCCCTAGAATCAGTGAAAGGCTTTTCATTTACTTTAATAGCACTACGATCAGCCTAGGAAACCTAGATAATTGATCTGTCAAGATCAATTTCCAGTCTTTCTGAAAAATAAATATAATGATTTTTACACAATTCTATTCCTCAGAAGTCTCAGTACTCTAAAAATCTGTACCTTAATATACAGTAGGGACTATATTTCATTTAAAAAATTGGAAAGCATTTAAATTTACTCAATTTGACAAAAGAAGTCTTGTTGCTGAAATAAGATATCTAATATAAATTAACATTACAGCCACATCTGATTAGGAATTAATCTACTTTTTATAATTGCAGTCTGAATTAGATAAATGCATACAATAGTTGCATTGAGCACTCAAACGACGTAACTCGAAAGGACAACTTCAAAGACAACCTGCCTAATACATTTCTTTAAAAGAAACCCAAGAGCTTGTCATTTACAATATGAGTCCTGATGGAGAGTCTGATGCTGAAATGCTCAGAAATGAGGAGCTGCTCGTTGGGTTTGGAGCAAGGATTTCCAGAAGTATGGAAGGGAGGCCCTTTCCGTCTTACAGCAGGCCACATATGTGAACAAGGTTTTCCAGCTTTCACTGGGAATTCATTTTGGTCTTCTGGCGAGCTGTCTTATTCTCTGATTCTTGTGATTTTGTCAGGTCAATTAGTTGGTGTTCAGTGTTGAAAAGAGAAAGAAAGAGGCAGCCTGGGCTGACACCATCATTAGATGTCAGCAGTTTAGGCGCGTCCTGTAATACAATCCCTGGGTGATTACTTCTTGTTGTTAACACTTGACTTATAAAAAAGAATTGTGGAAGAAAAGTAAACTAGAGCAATACACAGCGACTGCAAAGAGATTTCTCCTGAACACAGAGATGGATCATTTTATTGCTCTTAATTACATCTTCCGAGATGCTGTTGCAGGTTACTGTTTCAAGGGCTGATTTAATTGTGTTTTGACTGCTTTTTCAGATACAGAGGCATCGTTATGTTCCTTTTCTCTTCTCACCTGGTTCTGCGTTTTTGTTTTGTCCCCTCCCACAGAAGATAGATGAAGAGAGTGAGGCAAACTTGCTAGCCGTTCTCACTGAAACACTGGACAGCATCCCTGTGGATGAGGATGGGTTGCCTTCATTTGATGCACTGACAGATGGAGATGTGACCAATGAAAATGCCGCTAGCCCTTCCCCAATGCCCGACGGCACCCCTCCAACTCAGGAGGCAGAAGAGCCGTCTCTAGTAAGAACCCTTCCTACTGTTTAACAGGAATTGGATGTGCCTCTGGCTACCCGCTGCATGGGTATGATGTAGTCACAGTAAGGTCTGGACTTTTCATTTAGACTGAAAAGGAAAATCAAGTAAAGAACTGAAAATTAAGTGGGGGAAAAAAACCCCACCAGATCCATAAGATGACTAATAAGGGAATCTATTAAAAAGTGTGCTGAAGAGATTGTTTTTGAGATTCTTGTGCTAATGGCTGACACTTATCATTCTGTTCAAATAAGTCAGGGTAGTGGCTTTTAATTCGTATTTCACTTCTTGGGGCTCTTTATATATGTATGTTTAGACATCACTTTTGGGGATCTGTAAAGAAAGACCCCTTGAGTCTGGTGGGATGCAAGCCTAATGTTGTGCCTTTAACATTGATTTGACCGGTAAGCACCAGCTTAGTGCTAATCAGGGCAAGCCCAAACCTTGACTGAGGATGTGGGTGAAACCTTATATGCATTTTGCTCAGTAAAACCAGTCAGAGACGCGATTCTGTTTCTGCTGAAAGCCCTTTATCACTGGCTTCTGCGGAAGCAGGGCCAGATACGTGCATCTTGATGCTGTATCCATTAGTCTGTTAAAGTTAACGTCTCTGTTTAGATCAGAGGCCTCTCCTGTCAGATAGATTGCCAAGAATTTCATTTTGCTGTGGATTCAGAAATCCAAGGCCCCTGTCATTTCTGCCTGCCCCGCAGTATACTGCAGTAAAGGGAGCAGAAATACACTGCCAAGCCAGAAGAAAATGAAATCTATTTACTCCTGGGAATATTGAACCTTTCTTTCTGTTCGGTTGTAGTTTGCTTGCTGAAATTGATATAGCTAATTTTAAGTAACTATGCAAAAATGTAGATAACACATTTTTATCCATAATGATGCATAACCTTACTCTTTTCCTTCCACTTCCCTTTCCCTATGTGTTTGTAGCTTAAGAAGCTCTTGCTGGCTCCAGCCAACACTCAGCTAAATTACAATGAATGCAGTGGTCTCAGCACACAAAACCATGCAAACACTAATCACAGGATCAGAACAAGCCCTGTGGTTGTTAAGGTACAAACTTAATCTCTGTAATAACAACAAAAAAAGAAGTAGCAAGGTCTTTAATGTTTTCAGCAACTAAGCAAGCAGTAGATCTATATGTGTTGTATTAATCTGCCTACTATCCTGCATCTGCTTTAAAAAAAAAATGTGAACAGATTATAGACTGGGTTGCAGAAGTTCACCTGAGCTCCTTTATGCTCTGAACATTTCATTTATGCTTTTTCTCTTGGCAGAGTTCAATTGTAGTCCCACCGTCTGTTACTCTCACCTACTTTATTGATACACAGAGTAGTAGGGGGTACAGTAAAATTTGCTGATGGGCTGATGTTGTTTATGAGATACTCCAGGAGCGGGGCTGCCATTTTACCAGCTGTCTGAGCTAAGAAAAATGACACTGGATTCTTGACAAAAGACGTATATCGGCCATTAATTGGATAGAATGGGGGCTCTGACATAATTCTGTTGGCTGGCAGTATTAAACAATGTTTGTCTTGCTGTTCACTGTAACTGAAAACAGAGCGTTTAGGGGTACTTAAGAGAGTTGTGAATACTGGGCTCAAGCAATCAGCAGCAAATTAAGGTTTAAACCAGCTTATTTTTTTGTTCACAGTAAAGGCGCTGTAGGGTCTTGTTAGTTACATGTTGCTGAGTAGGAACATTGAAATGTGGGAGAAATGAAATAAAAAGCTGCATAAATGTCATTTAGGAATTTTAAATGTAATTTTCTTTCCTTGTTCTGCAAACAATTATTCACAGCTCATAGATCTAGTACACTTAGACTGAACACTTCATTGAAAATCTCATCTCTTCAGAAAACCTATATCTATTCTGATAAGGTTCAGCTCACTAATTTTAGCTTTTTTTAAATTTTATTTTATTGTGCTCTGTTTTTAAGACTGAGAATTCATGGAGCAATAAAGCGAAGAGCATTTGTCAACAGCAAAAGCCTCAAAGACGTCCCTGCTCTGAACTTCTCAAGTATCTGACTACAAATGATGACCCTCCTCAGACCAAACCAGCAGAGAACAGGAACAGCAGCAAAGAGAAATGCACCTCCAAAAGGAAGCCTCATCTGCAGACTCAGACAAATCATCTGCAAGGTAGGTGTGGGACTGCAGAGCGCAGCTTTGGTACCAGCAGTAATGCTGAAATACCATGGTTGTGAATACCCTCGACACCTCTTCTGTTCTTTGGATTAGTATTGTAAATCCGGCATCTCTTCTGCGTAGGGAGAATTTTAGAACAGTGTAATGAAGTTAGAATTAGTTTGCTAGATTTAACTTTTAAACAATTCTAATCCTGTCTCTATCACCCCCAAACTCAGAAAAGGAATCTCAGGGAGAAAAAATTTTAACAAATACCATATGTTAATATATCAAGTTAGCTGGAAATATTTATTCAGAGAGTACTGTACCACTAAGAAATCATTATACCCCTAAACAAGCTGGGCAGGCTGGTTCATTAGTGAGCTTCTTTCTGGTTTTGCTAGTGTAAAACTGAAGGCATTGTTAACCTGCCACATAGTCCTTAAGAGACAATAAATAGTGCTCTCACTGCTACAGAGAAAGCAATAAATGTGTCATTCCTGTTAAAGCTGGAATGCTGGTTTGTAATTTTATTTTGTAAATAGTTGAAAGTTTAGCTGCCGTGCTGATCTTTCTCTCTCTTTTTTGGATTCTTTATGGCCAAAACTAAACACTTCTGTTGACTTTTAGTGTCCCCTGATGCCTGAAGAACTGGTCTATATTACAGCTGCCTTCTAAAGCAGACGTGCAAGAGCTTAAAGACCCCTCTCTTGCTTTCTTTTCCCCTGCCTGTTTTCCCAAGATGAAGGAAAGCTGTAAAGGCTTCCAAGCCCAAAGGGAGCTTTTTTAAAGTTACTATTACTTTAAAATACATCTATGTATTTATATATTGTACCAGCATTTAGAAGGCCAAGTGCCTGTCTCAGTCATATCAGTGCAAATCCTGGATGACCCCACTGAAGTCAATGGAAGTTATCCAGATGCAACAGAGATCAAGTTATGACCCTAAATGTGTTGTTCTGGTATTTTTAAAGCAGCAATTATAAACTGCATATGTTCTTTTCTTCTTTTCCCCTCCCCCTGCTTTTTCTGCCCCCATCACATCTTATTTTTCACTCTTCACTTGGAAGTATAAGCAAACTTAACAAAAATGATCTTACCTTCCCGCTACTAAATCTCCTTCTCGCAGCTGTGCATTCTGACATCCTGAGTATAGTTTTCCCTATTATGGTCTTAAATTCTATGAACAATGTTTCTTGTAAGAAAGAAATCCAACTGCCCCTAGAGCTTCTTGGATGCCAGCTGCCACTCCTTCTGGATGGCTTCAGCAGTCTGCTTCTCAGCAAAACCCAGACTGAACTGTTCCTGTAGAACCTGGGTGTCTGACTGCAATGGCACTGAAACATAGGCTTGCCAGAGGTTATAGGGGGCTTTATTAATATGGTCGAGTGTTAAGGTGATACGCGCTAAGGTATGTCATGTATAACATGCTACATGCACATGTAAGTTATACGCATACATAGACGCATGCGCCCACACACATAAATACTGATTGTAACATCTTCCTATTCAGGTCAGAGCTCCATTTTTTCCCTAGCCGAAGCAATTGTTTAGATTCAGTGTAATGAAATGAGGCACATTGGGTTGTGGAAACAGCACGGAAGGAGAGGTTAGGAAAGTCCAAAGGGACATACAGCTAACTTACTTGTGTTTAACAGATGACTGTGACTTTGCTGATATTGCAGGTGAGATTGCAGGCAGAGAGAAAGGACTCTCTTCATTAATTCCTGCAGTTTAATTCACAGGCTTCTGCAATGTTGTTTTTTCATCAAATTTGCCTCATACACCAATATATGACTTCAATATCAATGGATTTGCATATAATACAAATACAAGAATATAATGCTTTCAGCTTGGACAGTCAATTCAAGCAGAGTCAACCTTGCAAATTTAACTGGTATTCGCAGACCTGCAGTTCTTTGTTCATACATTGCATCAAAAGTATGAGAAAATTGGCTCCTTCTGTTTTAAAAAATAATTAAGGTCTTATATTTTCTTTCAAAGCTAGGGAAAGCTCACTAAGGATAAGTCAAATGGTATTTTCCTTTAGGGTTGCTGTTGCAAACATATTGCAAACCCACAGGAATGTCCACAAACCCATTCATGCCAAAGATCATCTGTGGTTTTGCATTGAAATTTGCCCATGAGGAAACTTAGTTCTTTTGAACCTGAATGTTTTCATTTTACTTGGACAAGCAACTTCATGTGAACCCTTTTTAATAAGAAAAAAACCACACCACGGTAGACCTTGAAACTCTAATAAACAGGCACCATGGAAAATGATAGTGTCTTGGTTAAATATTTACACTATCAATAGCTGTATGTAAGGAGGAATCCTTTGCAGGAATACTGTTTGGTCAAGCCCATGCCTAGCAATAAGAAAACTGATGGCTGTTTTGGTATGTGGATTTCTCAGTGGGAGAGCTCAGTTATATCTGCTTAAAATGAATACATACGAGCATGAGATAATGCTTTGGTTCTGTGCCCATCTCTGGCGGATTTGCAGTGTGCCTCAGTGCTTCAGATTATACATACGTATATATATATCAGAAAAAAAAATATATATTCTGATGTGGGACTAATGAAAACTAGAATGAGACTTTTTAGAGGCTTAAACGGCTCTTTCACATTCAAATTCCTTAGAAAACCTAAACTGGGTAAGAGAGGAAGCCTTTGTACAAAACTATTGCTGAGCCTTTTTATAAAGTCTTTTTTTTTTTTTGAGCCAGTTTCACCTCTAGGTAGCCACTGGCAAATATGAGTGTCCCTAGATGTATACAAAATACACAAAAGATGTGCCAGGTTACATTCAGTCTTATAGCACCTGGTTTTATTCACAAATCAGTGGCAGTGCTGGATCAGACAAGTAACTCATTGAGGTGCATCTCGTCACTCCGGCAATGACTTCTGAGGAAGGTGAACCCGAGGTGAACACCTGAACTTCCATTTCTAACTTTCATATGGGGAGGAGGAGGAACAATATGCAGCTCTTGAGAATTGAGTTAATTTTTTAAAAAAATGCAATATTACTTCGGGAATGCTCTAGAGCTTATAAAAGTAATCAATTTGCATATAACATCCTTTAATGTGGATGAGAGCTCCAAGTCTGGAATGAATACGAAATACACAGTAGTGACACTCTGGACAAAAGATCTGCAGTGCGGGAGTGTTCAAGGGGAACATTTTGTCTTAAGTAATTAATTTGCAGAAGAGATCCCCTGCTGTTGTTCTTGGTACAATGCTTTCTGCGTTTCAACGTCAATCTAACTTCTGAAAAGTAAAATTTGCAAGTAATATTATTTTTAATTTTTAAACATTTTACTAGCAATTAAAGGAATCCTAGTTGTATTACAATATCCTGTCTGTTGGCTTGCTTTGGGAACATACAAGTTTGCATGAATAAAAGCTACAAATACTTGTATTTTTATAGCTAGAGCTTTGGTTTTTGCGTATGTTTGGATTGTAGCGCTGAGAGCTTCAGCCCCATTTTTAACCATCTGTGACTATGTCAGTGGCTTATCGTAGTTTGCAGGATAATGTGCAGAAATTTGGACTATAACTGGTTGGACTCTGGCCTCATAGAAAGAACCTATTCTCAGTGTTATATATGAAATTGTATATTGTAGAAGTAAAATTAACTGAATATTCATAACGTTCTGTTACTTTGTAGTTATTCTGCTGCTCCTTTTTCCAAATAAAACGTGAACTGTAGCCTAAATTAACTCCAAGAGAAGTAACATTTTCACAGTGTATCCTGTAGAGTTCTTCATTGATTTTTAACCTGTACCACTCTTCTTGTGAAAGATTCTTGGCATTTGGGTTGTGTACTGTATTTCAGAGGTACAGTAACTGGTGTAAATCATCATTGAAATTTAGGTGCCCTTTTGGTACCAGTTATAAGGAATCAGGAGGAGTCTCATTTATCTATCTAAAATACGCTGTAGTGGCTTGAAGTATCGGAGCTCAGCCCTAACTTACTAACATGGGATTCCAGCACCAAAATTTTAAAAAAAAAACCCAAACAAAAAACCCCCAACTTTTTAGTATGTGTTACAGACTGTTTAAATATTCCATAATTGTTTTCCTTTTTCCCTTCAGCCAAACCAACAAGTTTATCACTTCCATTGACACCCGAGTCACCAAAGTAAGTACTAAAAAGTGTAAACATTTATAAAAGGGAGGGGGGTTCAATAGATTTTGGCTACAGCAACTCCATTTCAGCTTGTTTTTATAAATGTGCCCTGTCTTCCAGTGATCCCAAGGGTTCCCCATTTGAGAACAAGACTATTGAACAAACCTTAAGTGTGGAACTCTCTGGAACTGCAGGTGAGAAATGAGGAGTGCTCGCTCTCCCATTAAGCATGGCTTGTGTGTGTCTTTGTACATTTTAATATAGCACACGTACACTGAGATCTCACAGAGGTCTCCAGTAGATTAACTTCAGTGCAGTCTAGCGTTGACTTTTTATCCAGTTACTTGAGAAGAAATGTGTTTGAAAATATGGCTCCAAACCTACACAAGAGAGCATAATTTCTGGGAAAATATGAATGAAGCCATTTGTCTGTTTTACTTTCCCATTTCCCCATAGATTTGTGTACTGCTGGGCACCATCTTTCAAAGACAAACCCCACAGAAGAGTGTAATAGATGTTACAGATGGAAAACTTATGTCATCCAGTCTGTCTCCAGGCCGGTCTAGGGCTGTACATGACTGCATGTTTCAGTGCTTTGTCAATTCTAGATTAATATGTCACAAATAACAGCTTTCTCCTCTACCGCTGAAAAACTATTCCATAGCTTAGAGGCAATTTTTAAAATTGATATTCATTTTATATCCTTGCTTCGTTTTTATTTCTTCCATTAGCACACTTCACACAACCTCCCTTTATCCTCCTCCTTTCAGATCTCTGGTGTTTGTTCCTTTTGAAGATTTGTAGATTTTTTTATCATGTGCTGGTGTAGTTGATGCGTCACCTGTTACACTCATTTAATTCATCTGCTCTTTCTGCTAAAGTCAATTCCTTTAGACCTCAGATCTGTTTTATTGCTTTCCTCCTAGCTCTGTTTTGCTTCCATTTTCCTGAAGTGTGCAGAACTGAGCCCAAGAGCACATGATGAGCTATTGCCAAGACTGTTTTCGTTCTTGGTTGTGTAATATTTTAAAAAAAAAAAAAAAGAGAGACATACTTGGCATGTCTTTCTCTTGGGAGCATCCCTCAGGGATAACAGTAGATTGTAAATTGTGTGATCTCTAGCATTTTGGGGGGCACCACAAAATATATCTTCAGGTACTAAATCAGCTGGGCACCCCTGAATTCAGTGACAGCTTTACACAAGAGCAGGTCCAAGCACTAAGTTTGTGTATGTACTTGGGGCTTTCACTTCCCTGCAACCATCATTTCACTTTTGCAGAAACTTCTTCATTAGATCAGCATTAAAACACGCACACTTACCTCTACCATGGCGTGAAAACCTGCAGTCTTAATAATTCCTTTCATGACAAAAGGAAGTACCTTCCAATGCACCTTCTTTTTGCAAAACCAACATAAACATGGCAAAATTCACTGTATGCAGCAGGATAATCCCATTCAGTGCCAGTAGGCCTGCAGCATGGAGGAGCCTCTTTTGTCTTTACTGGAGAGCAAATCTGCATGAGGGTGCCCATTTGCAAGCACGCTGGTAAGTCAGTGCTTAGTGCTGCCAACTGAAAGGGGCAGATGAGGTGAGTTCCGCAGACTGGTACAAGCGGCCATGGAAATCACTGAAGGGGGAGCAGCGTTTTCTCCCGGCCAGAAAGTCAGCAGCCCGCTCTCCCCAGCAGCTCACTAGACAGAAACTGGGAGTCGGTCTGACCCCTGGGTGATCCTCTAGCATTGCCTCCAGAACAGCAACAGGAATGGCCTTGGTATTACCAAATTCATTCCGCTCCATCAGCTGTGCACAGAGGAGGAAACGAAACAGCTCTGTAGTTCTCTTAGACAATCTAACCAGAACTAGCATATTAAAAAATGTGTCAGAAGCTGTGGAACAGCACAACTTGATGAATATGTGAACAGGAACATTGTACTATGAAAATGTGATTTTTTTCTTTTCCCTCTGGAAGTAAATAGAGTCTAGCTACAAAATGAACTGATGATAATTAGGAAGAGAAAAGAGTTGGTGGAGCGTGTGTGGCCAGGGAGTTGGGGCAGTGTTACCAAGCAGCTTACATGATGGTGGCTCTTGGACTTCATGTTGTTCTTGCTCTGGTCTTCACAATCCCTGGTGAGGAGGTTTCAGGAGATTGTTTTTAATCACTTGGTAACTGTACTAATCTCTGCATTCACATACACATAGGTTTTATTTGTATATTCATATATGTATATATCCATGAAAAGAGAAGTGGCTGTGCATGTCTTTTTAACTCATTTGTATTGCAGTAGTGTCTTGTGTCATGAGTCTGTGCTGGAAGCAGACAAGTACATAACAGAAACAACCTCGAGTACTGAAGAACTTCCAGTGTATGTGAGTAGATCATGGCAGAACTGGGACCCACTTCAGTGAAAAAAAAAACACCACCAAAAAAAAAAAAAAAAAAGGAAAAATAGTGGCAGTAGTGATTAATAATACCTTGGAGTTCTTTAGTAAGACCCTGGCAACTCCAAATTATATCCAGATAACCGCATTGCTCGGTGTCCTTATATCGGGCAGCCTGCACTGTACAAGCACTATTTATTATAATTTAAATAGGAGTTGCCTTGATCTCACTGCCGAATTGAAAAGACCATTAGCAGTGCTGCTCGCGCTATCGAAGCACAAAGTATTTTAATATAAATAGCAGCTCCCTTGATCTCTCTGCTGAAAACAACATTGGTTCCCTCACTGATGAATTAACTATAGAGTAGAAAAATAAATAAATAAAAGCATTTCACACATGAGCCATCAATCTTCGTCACACACACAATTTGGATTCATGTATCTAAAGTCAAACTGAAACCATTCTCTTATTGATGCTATATCTTGCTTTAGAATGCATTCGTTAGTAGTCTAGAATGTAACTTTGTCCTCCCTAAACTGTCAAAACATTGATTTGTCAAATTACAAGGAACAAATATTTTTTTAAGTGTTTTCAAGCCACACATAGAGTTCTTTGAATGCACTTAACATAAGTGGCCTCTGGTAGAGGAGTAAGTCCATTGCTATCTAAAATCTCAACTCCTGCAGCTGATTTCTGGTACTATTCTAAGGAAAATGGACCAGAACATCATGATATGGAGGGAGTCCTAGGTGATGATAATGTAGTGGATGAAATTGTTGTGTAAAGACAAGTTTCATTCTGAGTAAGAGGCTCGCAAGAGGTCCTTCTTTCTTTGTTTCCACAGCTGGCTGTGTTACCAGCGCCTTGCTAAGGGGCTGTGGGCTGGAACCTCTCTGATGTCTTCCAGGAACTTGGGATGTTTCTATGTCACTGGAAGTCATCTTTCCTCTTTGTTACCAGTCAGGCTGAGGGGGACCTGCAGGCACAGGGACCAGGAGGATCACTCACCCTTTGGAGTGGCTGTGTGTCTCTTGGTGATTGAGGTCTCCCCCGTGATTGTTCAGACTTTCTGCTGGACTTTTAAATGCCAGAAGTTAGATCATGTGGCTCCTAAATGTTTGAAATTCAGCTCTCTCTGTTCTCTCTGTGCCTTTTTAAGCCTCCACTCCTAAATAGTCGAAACCATCATGTAAGTGCACAAAGTGAGTTTACATGCTTAAGTCTCAATCAGTAACTAGGAGGCTATTTCCACCTTCTTATCTACAACAGGTGACTTGGTGAAAGGTCTCTTATTTGCACACAGATCCCTGTAATTTACCTAAGCATAAAACTCCTCATTGGTCTTTCTTCGGTGCAAAATTTGATTTCTCAAAACAAATGACAGAAAAGCTGTATGAACACAATCAGCTTGAACAGTGATTTGGAATTCATGAGCATCCTTGGGGATACGTGTACCCTGCTATTTGCCCACGTCTAGATCTGTGTTACCTCTTAACAAATACTTAAAATCCATTGTTTAAGAATTTGTTTGACCTTAGAATGATTTCTGATAAAATGAAATGTGAGATGCAGAGTTGTCCAGAGGGAATGAAATCTAGTAAATTATTTGATATTTTCAGACGTCTGTGTTTATTCTCTGCAGCACTGACAACAGGATTAAACTGAATACTCAACGAGCATGTAGTTTTTTTATTATATGATGGCTGTTTAATTTTATTATATTTTCCTGGCTTCTGCAATCTTGTGCCACACAAAAGCTCTTCTGATTCTTTTACTGATCTGAGCTGTTATCTTGTGTTCAGTGTTTTAAGTGGCCTTAAATAATGTTTCCCTTGACAATCCATTTTCAAAGTTAAAAGGTACAAAAGAATTCATTTTTCAATGCCTCTCAAAAGTCCCATGCACATGTAGAAAGGTTCCAGGGCTGTGTTCCCCAAAAGACACTAGTTCTCAGCCCCGTCAAAGCACAAGAAACATCATCAAACTTTTAAATGCTAACAGAGTTTTAGAAGGATCAGTGTCTATGTAAAACAGCATTGCAAATCAGTCCTTAAAAGTCAAGATGTCATGTTTTATGCAAAGACACTCCCCTAATTTATCAGCCCAGCTGAGCTAAATGAGTTACTAAGGGTTTTTTTAGTGGAGTTTTGAAACGTAGCAGAAGTAGTTTTACTCTCTCAGAGATTTCCTTGAAAGAAGTCGTTCTGCCAAGGTGGCAGAGTCGGCACACGTGCAGACACCTTTTGTTGCACAGGCGCGGGGAGGACGGGGCTGCTTCGGCAGCAGCGCTGTTTTCATGAGCGAGATCGCCGAGCGAGTTCGTAGTTTACAAACAGAGCCAGGCAAAGTGCAAATGTATCATTTACCAAAGCCATTCAATTAAAGAAAAGTCCCTACAAAGAAAATGGTTTTATAGCATGTAATGAAAAAATACTTGCCTTTTACTTTAAAAAGAAAAAAGACTGTTTAAGGGGGATGATTATAGAGTATGTACCACTTCTAACAGATTTGCTGTGCAGAAGTACATAAGTGTGAGTGATGTAGAGGTACTTGTTTATTATAGAGCACATTTCAATGCAGTAATCATAAATATTGCTAAGGTTGTGCTCTGTTGAAATATGACCTACATACTCTTGATTGTTTGTGTTACGTGATTTGTCTGACACCCATTACATTCTGGGTAATGGCAGCCATTTGTTGCTGTGCACAGCAGGCTCTTTTGACAAAAGAAAATAGGCAGCAATAAAAAAGCTATAGTCTGAATTACATTCTGCACAGCGCTGCACTGCTGAGAGTTTGTGCAAGTGTGTTAACAATGCTCTGAACTGCCTCTTGTCAGCCTTCAGCCCGTAATGGCCATCTGTCCTTCCATAAATCTGTCAAAACCTGCTAAGTTCAAGAGAGAGCACAGAATATACCTTGTGCTGTCAACGCTGAAATGTACACATTGGTGGAGAAATCGGCGCGTTTGAAATAATCCGACGGTTATAGAATATTGTAACGCTGTTGATGTGGGATCGCGGCCCTTGGTGACGATTACCAGGGTTTAGTGTGAAGATGAGCAAGTGTGCAACCAACTGGTTTTCTCCAAGTTCACGGTTTGGACACTGGTCACGGGAGACGCTGAAGGTGGAATCCACAGTGGTGACATGAATTCAAAACTTCGCTCCCTTCTCCATCCCCCGATGGAGATTTGTTCAGAAGTTAAATGAATGTTTTCCAACTTTTATCTGTTTCTACTTGCCTGTGCGCTTCCTGCTTCTGCTGAAAACCAGGAAAAAAGCCAAAATGCCACGAGGAAGCCCTTTCTTAGGCTGTCCCCAGCACAGTTCTGCCAGCAAGTGAAGTGCCAGTAAATTTAGCTCAGCCTGTACTTTTGCAAGGGATTTTTTGATGTGTTGTTTTTTGTTTTTGTTTTTGTGTTCGTTTGGGTGGTTGGGTTTTGTTTTGGTTTTTTTCCCCCTGTCCTATAAAGATTCGTGGACTCCTTGTCAGGCTTCTGGAAATCACTGTGCTCTCTGTTTAGCTTTAAAGAAGTAGAAATTGAAACAATATTTTGTTTTGTATATTGGGTTATCCCTGGCATTTCTTTGCCTGAAATTCTTCAATATGCGTGTTCTTTGTGGAGTGGTTGTATGTTGTAACGAAGTGGGGGCTAAAATTAATATTCTGCTTCATTCTTTCTTTAAAACTACATCCAAAAAATCAGTAACTAACCCCGCAGCTGCTCATGGGCTGTAGAATTTCATGAGTAAAAGTGACAGTTCTAAACTTTTTTTATATAAAAGAGTCTTTGCTACTCAAATCTTTGTTGAATCGGAGCCTGAAGTTTTAACCCGGAAATTATTACTGGAGAATTTTGAAGAGGACTGTTCTCTTTATTTTACCAAAAATGGATTTGGTAGTCAAAAATATTTGCTAGTGAGAAGGTGGACAAGGTGTGAAAAACATACTGCTGTCTCGAGTGAATTTTCAGGAAGGAATTAAAAATTGAAGACCCAAAGGAAATAGTTTAACAGTGATGACTTTGCACTAAACTTTTTCACTATTAAATTCAAACTTGACGTAACTAGAGTTTTAGGTGTCGTTACCTTTGCCTCATATTCCCTGACTTGGGTGGCATTAGGCAGAGTCTTTACATATCCATGGGTAGCTCAAAACCATTTTTTCCAAATGTTCCAAATGTTTCCAAATGTTCAGACAAAAATCAAGCTTCTCCCTCACATCAAGTATTCATGCCTTGGTACTCCTGTCGTCTTTTTTCCTGGAACAAATTCATTGCAGCTAATGCAATGGGACTCCCAGTCTCCATTTATGCTCCTTAGGGAGCACTGTGCATTGATGGACACTTTTCCTTCTTTACAGCAAAACACTATAAAACATGTTCCATTTGCATTGATCTGCTGAGCTGTTGCATGGTTAAAAAGACAGAACAAAATTCTGTATCCATGTTTGAAACACACATTTCCTGGAAGTGTCGCTGCCCTCTCTTTTTTCATTCTCACTAAGGAATTAATGGAATCCTCATTGCTTGGGCTAGAAGAAATCTTGAGCAGCATCAGCCTCTGGAGCGCTTAAGGGTGGTCTGGATTATCTAGGACAACTCCCTAATCTCAGCCTAATTTGTTTAATTTTGAGCATATATACTTCTAAATTACATTAGGGTCAATTGGAGGGAAGCAGCTTTTTCAGACATAATATATTAAGTACCTTCCTGAAGAGTAGTTAGTTCCTGAACGGTGACTGCAATTTGCTGTTACTGTCTCCTGGTGTCCTTTGTTACCTTTTTGTAAAGTCTGAAGAACTTTGATGATTTCTACAGAAAATATTGAGAGTTATATTCTACCCTTATGAAAAATACTTCGGTTCCTAGGTTTTACTCAAATGGGCACTAGTCCTTCCTGCAATTTTGTCTCACCATAGTGATATAATCTGTTGAAGTTACGTGAAAAATCCTGGTAGTTAGTGATATTTTCAGTCTTTGGATACTTACCTGTTGCATTTCGAATCCCTACTTCATGACTCTCACTAATATTTAGTTGTAAATGCAGTGGTTATTTACAGTTGCAGTTGTCCTGTTCACTTGGTTTTCAGTTGCAGAACCACATTTCAGGCGAAATGTATTAGTTATGCTTACAAGAATGTATTTATACATACATTAGCAATGGTTTACTAAGTTAATGGACTGTGGAGATGAAGAGTCATTGCAGTCAAGTTGTAGAGTCGCTGTACCGCCTTGCATTTAAGTTCTGCATCCTACCGAGGCTCCTTTGGTAGCACTCATTTATTTTTCTCAGGCTTGCTTTTATTCAGGTTTTTGTCTGATAATTTCTTTAGGTTTTCGACTGTGCCATTCTTTTGACTTTTGATTTTTATATCAAAAACTTTTCTGATTTTTAACAAAAAACTCTTTTGATTTTTATCTCTTGATCTTTTCTGTCAAAATCTACAGAGAGAGGGGAGTATGTCATGGAAGAAGGGGAGGGGCAGAAGTGACGCTGAAGATTAATGGCAATGCATTAGTACTGTTGCTGTTATCACCAGACCTTTGGTGTCTCGTACCCTAAAAACTCTTGTTCCCAGTATTAACAGTGCTAAATTAAAGTGACATAGAATGAGTCTTGCTTTGTATCTGTTTTAAAGAAGCACATGAGCCACCTTTATAAACTTCGTATGTGTGCTTAAAAATATTCTGTTCCTTCTTTTTTTCCCCTCAGGCCTAACTCCACCTACGACCCCTCCTCATAAAGCCAACCAGGATAATCCTTTTAGGACTTCACCTAAGCCGAAGTCATCATGCAAGACTGTTGTACCACCTTCCAAAAAGCCCCGCTATAGTGAGTCTTCTGGTTCTCAAGGAAATAAACCAACCAAGAAGGGTCCAGAACAGTCTGAGCTGTACGTACAGCTTAGCAAGACTACAGGACTGTCCAGTGGACATGAGGAGAGAAAGACAAAACGGCCCAGTTTGCGGCTGTTTGGTGACCATGACTACTGTCAATCTGTGAATTCAAAATCGGAAATGCACATTAAAATGTCCCAGGAACTTCAGGACTCCAGACAACTAGAATGTAAGGATTCTTCACCTGGGTGGCAGTGTCAGATTTGTTCTTCTTTAGAACAAGACCAGTATTTCAAGAAAGAGACTTTACAGACAAGTAAGCAGGGATCCCATGGTAATAACAGAAAACAGCTCCAAGACCAGGAAATTCGGGCTGAGCTGAATAAGCATTTTGGTCACCCCAGCCAAGCTGTTTTTGATGAAGAAGCAGATAAGACCAGAGAACTAAGGGACAGTGATTACAGTAATGAACAATTCTCCAAACTACCTATGTTTATAAATTCAGGACTAGCAATGGATGGTCTCTTTGATGACAGTGAAGATGAAAGTGATAAACTATGCTACCCTTGGGATGGGACACAAGCCTATTCATTATTTGATGTATCGCCTTCTTGCTCTTCTTTTAACTCTCCATGCAGAGATTCAGTGTCTCCACCCAAATCCTTATTTTCTCAAAGATCCCAAAGGACACTCTCTAGATCAAGGTCCTTTCCTCAACGCAGGTCTTGTTCCCGTTCTCCATATTCCCGATCGAGATCAAGGTCGCCCTGTAGTAGATCCTCTTCAAGGTACAGTACAGCAAATTCATATATCGCCTTCATAGTTAATAAGAAGAAAAATGGCAAAAACATAAAGCAACCTAAAGGAAAGGAGGAGAGAAAAGACAAGAAATAACTCAATCCAGTGCAACTCATTCTGTTGCTCCTGAGCTAATTAACTCTGAAGGTTACAGAGTTTCTACAGAAACACTTGTTGCCATTATCCTTTAAATTTGCTAAGTTTACACTTTCTGAGTGGAGGCAGTCAGGTCAGCAGCAGGGCAATTGGTGAGAGACATACACAACTAACCTTTCCCATTATCTGTGAGCTGCCCACTGCCGATCTAGCTGCACTCCCTATCAGTTGAAGTTGACAGTGGCTGGCTCTGCTCTGTGTTAGCCTCAATAAGGATCATTACAGAAGGGGTTGGGGGGTGGCGGAAATCACCTGAGGCCCCTTAGTTGACTAGGACATAGCGAAGTGTCACTGGGAAATCTCACTGGTAGCTTAGAAAAAATTGTAAGTTCAGGGAAGAGGTAGAAAATTGTGTCAATAGATTCAAACTGAATGACAGAAGTGAATGTGTTTCTTACTGCAGATCTTGTTGCTATTATGAGTCCAGCCACTGTAGACACCGAGCACACAGAAGTTCTCCCTCACATGCAAGATCGCGATCCAGATCACCGTGCAGTCGCAGACCCAGGTAGAGTATTTTGTGTGCGTTTGGTTGGCTTTGCAGCTGGTTCTCGAGATAATGAAGCTTTGCAGAAACTGTATTACTAATTTTACATTCACAAATGCAGGTGCTTGATTTAATGACTAAGTTATGTTTCCTAGATATGACAGCTATGAGGAATATCAGCATGAAAGGCTGAAGAGGGAAGAATACCGCAAAGAGTATGAAAAACGGGAATCTGAAAGGGCCAAACAAAGGGAGAGACAGAGGCAGAAAGCAATTGTAAGCACTGTGAAGATAACTTTTATTTTGAAATAGATTTCTGTTTCTTTTCATAGATTTCTAAAGCTAGAACTCAGACTTTATTTCCTTTCTTTCTTAGAAAAAACAAAGTACAAAAGTCTACTTACGTGTATTACTTAGTATTTAGAATTTTAGGCAAATACATGTTTTCATAACAATTTGTGGTTTGTTATTACAATACTAATTTTTTTCAGGTTCTATAGATTGCAACTCTCCGTGTTTTTCACAGTCAACAGATATAAAGGGTTTCATCCCTGACATCAGACAACTAAAAGTGAAACAGTCTGTTTCTTACACAGATGTATCAGTGAACCTGCATTTTATACTATGTATCACCTACCAGAGTACCAGTAATTAATGTTTATTATCTATATTTCTGCTTTTTTACATAAGCGGTATAAGGAATCAGCTTACATACCAATTGCTGGACTTTCATAGTAGCTGTAATTGTCTGTGTAGAGGGTGCAGATGACAGAATTCAAAACTACGATCCAAAAGCATGAGTTTAATTTTTTTTTCTGTCTATGGCTCGCTTAATTTTTAAGTTATTTTTAGCAAAATAAATAGTCTGAAGACATGATGCAATTTAAAAATGTCACTTTATGCTGGCCCTTTCATAATGAGTATGTATTATTTAATTATTTTGTTCATCATTGTTCTGTGTGAAAGAACTGAAATATCTTGAGGCGAAGGAAATACCCGTGTGGGGCCAAGCGACTCTCTTGGCTGTTGTAGCTGTAGGATGGAAGAATGGCTATTAAACGGACAGGCGGCTTTTGCCCCTTTTTAGTTCCCCATTGGCAACTGTGTGATGGTTTTGATAAATTAAATTGGGAGCTGCTGTAAATCTGGACTCCTAGTAGTTGCTAAGCCCCTTTGGTGGCTTGCCTTAACATTTTCCGCTTGGATTTCTGTGTCTTGCTCTTTCCATTCAGTTGTGCCATTACTGCTGTTCTGGCAGTGCTCTGGCTCTTGCATGAACCGGCAGGCTGGGATGCTTCACCTTCGTTTCCAGATTTTCCCTTAGTGCTCTGTCCAGGGCCCACCACAAGGAATAGATCTTTTTTCCAGTGCCTTTAGTGGACTTTGTAGTAAAAGGTAGTTTGTCACACACTTGGCAGCATTTCTTCTAACAGCTACAGAACTGGGAGTGCACAGAGGTTGGCAGAGGCTGGTGTAGTCTGTGGCAACAAGAAGTTCTGGAGAGTAATGGACACCTTTAGTTTCTGATTTTTGTCTCTGCTGCTGCTGTTCTTAGTGAGCTTCATTATATCATTTCACTTTTCTCTGCTTCAGGGGCCCTGTCTACAAAGTGTGGGTGATAACGTATGTTTTGTAAACCATGAGATTTAGAGCTGTAACATGCTCTGCTGTGCTGATCTGCAACTCAGTGAAGGCAATGGAATAATTTTGCTTGGCTTCAGACAGTGCTATATTTAAGTCAATTGTTGCAGTTAGTTTTAAAATATCTGGCTTCCATCTGCTTAGAGATGAGCAGTACCTTCCAGCAATCGTAACTTACACAGGCTGTTCTAGCGTAGATTTAACACAAATTAGAGATTCAAGTAGACCTCTGTCATGGGTGTATCTTGCTACTTCTCAATTACGGTACCTTACTGGTATAAATAAACCTGAATTTGCCTGAGGAGGTAGGAAATTTGATTTAGTTTAAAACAAACAAATATTTGGCAATGAGCTAATCGAGAGAAAAGGAAGAAGGAAAGGAAAGAAAAGAAATTTTAAAAGCTCCAGATACACTGCATCATAACTTACTGTGTTAAAAATCTTAGACTTTTCAAAACCAAGGTTGAATTTATTTTCTTTCTAAATTGAGCATTGTCATGATAATTAACTTCAGTAATGAAATTATTTATTAATAAACATCAATAAATTAGAACTAAAAAAATAAATATCAATAAACAGAACATTGCAGAAACTTAAAATCCAGTCACCTGTGTAAGAGCTACAGGAGATGTAGATGAAATCCTGTTAACCCCTTTCTCCAAAGTCTATCAGCACTTTTACTTCAAAAATCTATATTGAATCATGCCAGTTTATTCTCTGTGCAAATAAGTGAGGGTTAGGGGACAGCAGAGAAAGGGAAGCCCTGATCCCATGAAGTCAGTGATAAAATTTGTTTTATTTCTAGCATTCTCTGCTCCTTTTCTTACTCGTTTTGGCTCCACAGAATGGCTGGGGTAGGAAGGGACCTCTGGAGATCATCTAGTCCAACCCACCTGCTAAAGCAGGTTCACCCAGAGCAGATCGCACAGGAATGTGTCCAGGTGGGTCTTGAATGTCTGCAGAGAAGGAGACTCCACAACTTCTCTGGGCAGCCTGTTCCAGGGCTCTGTCACCCTCCAAGTAAAGAAGTTTTTCCTCAAATTCAGATGAAACCTCCTGTGCTTCAGTCTGTTGAAGCATGGCTTATGGGTCTCTTCTGTGTCACTAGTTTCTTTCTTGAGGGACTCAACACATTTATTGTTCAGCCACGAGAATCTCCTCTCTCTTTTACTTGAACTCTTTGTACAGTCACACAAGTTTAAATTTCTTTGCTGTCTGCATTGGGGAATTTTTTACTGTCTTTCTAGCTCATTCTTTTGCTGCATGAATTGATTTATGGTCATGTCCCTCCAGATATTGTTAAAAGAGTTGCCTAAAATGGGGCAGTACTAATGCCTCAGGTGTTACACAGGGCAGGTGACTTTTCTTCATGACAAGCACCGTGCTAAGGTCTCAGGATTTACTTGTAGAAAGGATGAACAGTGGAAAGGAAACAAATTACGACTGAGCTAAAATCCATCAAGTATTATTGGTTCAGTATCTAGAATCAGCCTCCACGTGACAAGAAGAGTGGGAAACCTAGGAAAAAAGAAATGAGAAAAAAATTCACATATTTTAATCTGTCAAAACCATATGTGCAGCAGGGCCCTCTGATTGTGCAGGCAGCTTGTGTTTTGGCAGATGCGAAGGCGTGTTGGCAGAACGCTGAGGAGGTTTGCTGCAGGACCTGCGCTCGTGCTCTCTGCCGGGGGCGTGTTTAAATGGCCGCCCCTTCGGTCTTGCTCACACCGCCTGGGCCGCGGTGCCTTCAGAGCAACAGGGAGCCCGGGCTAGCATTTCCCTGTATGGGCTCCTGAATTCCCATCTAGACTTACATCTATACACAGGTAGCTTGACTTCAAGAGGTACTGTGATATTCTTCTCCTTTTCCTTTTCTTCTTTTCCCCTCTCCGATTACTGGAGATTCGGTGCCCTTTTTATGGATCGGGGCCTTAATTTTGAGCAGTCACACTTGAAAAATATGGGCGGAGCCCACAAGCTGTTTTCCAGCTAGAGACTAAGAACAATATTTTTTTCATTCATTTTATTTTTGCTTTTGATTGTGGTGCCTTTGCTCACGGAACAAACTTTAGCACAGTTTAGCTTGATCATGACTTATTTCACTGGGTTGACATTTTGGTTTTGGATGGCTCCTCATTGAACATAAGGACGGTCTGCCACCAAGACTTGCTTAATAATGCTAACCAGATCACAGTGTAGGCACATTTGTCATGAAAATTGAGGAGCAACTGCTGGACAGGACAGTCTGCTCAGGTCTTTGTAGGAACTGTGATCCAGCCCCCAAGCAAAGCACATCACAGCGATTTGCCAAGAAGCCCGAGGACCACTTTTTTCTTCCAACACACCCCAGGAAATTCCTGAGCTATGCGGGACTTTTACTCCAGCAGCTTATTAGAACACGTGGCAAAGACTTGCCAAGGCACGGCTTTAGAAATACAGTTAGCACATTTCAATTCTGGAGCCACCAGTTTGTGCTTCCCCATTGACGTGGTACACGAGGGCTGGGAGATTAAAGCGTCCGATGAGCAGCCTGGTGCTCTGGATCCGTGCTGCATGCACTGACTGCTGCTAGAAGGGATAACAAAATCTGCTTTTATACCTGAATAGAAAATTACTATTAACGTTACTGCTTTTCATTTCTAAGTGCTGGCAGCTTCCATCAGACAAGCATAAAGAGTCCCTGTCCCAAACAGCTTACAGGCATAAGAAGATAAATGTGCTGTGAGGCCACTGCAGCGGAAAGAAACACATGGTTTCAAAAAAAATAAATTGCTCTACCACAGGAAGGCAGGAGAAAGGTGGTTTCATAAATGAGTGCTTGGCTTCTCTAAAGTCTAAAACCAGCGTCAGGCTATAATGGAGCGCATTCCCGATAATGGAGGATCCAATGTACATTGTATATTTAGTTGGGATTTTTTTGTCGTTGCTCATCTTGATGGTCCTGATCCCCAGCACTCTACCTTTGCTGTATGAGTTGCTGAAAATGTATCGAACAGATTACCAAAGTATTGAGTTTTACTGGTCCATCGCTTTTTTCCTAGCAGTCACCAAGGAGATGAACGTGGCTGAACTGTTTCAGTCCTCAGCCACACAGTAGCATTTGAAAATTTTGCGCAATGTTCTTTCTTTCTTTTCCAGTTTTTTTGTATCATCCTTTTGCCATTCATACTTGCCCAGGTCATACTTAGTCCACAATTCTTCTTTAATACGGAATCTAAAGCAAATTTTTTGTATTATTATTATGGCAGAATCTTCAGCTTTACTGCCTTTTCCATCCATAGCACTTCTGGTTTTTGAACTCCGCCCAACTCCACCCATTGCACTTTCAAAATGGTATTTGTCCTCCAGCTCTAAGGATAGAAGTCTTCATGGCTTTCTACTGGAAGAGCAGAGGTTACTGGGTTCGGAGGGCACAGCAGGCACGGGGCTTGCACCCAGCCAGCCACCCGTGCTGGAGGAAGCAGCACAGCCTTTCTCAAGACCATGGCAGACCCCAGCTTTAAAACACCCCTGGATTTCTTCTCTCAGCTTCACATGAACCATCACCTGGATCTTAAAGAGCTAAGTATGCACCACAGATGTACAGACAACAAGCGGTAGGGAAAACAGGGACAGCAGCACTGTGGGTGTTACTGCTGGAGTGGCTGCCCCCAGCTCCCACAGGCTGCTTAGCCCAGTGCAAAAAACCTGTGGAAACTAATATGCCTAATGGTCTGCACTTTATTTCCATGTGAAATAAAGGTTTAAGAATGAGGAAGGGAAAACAAAGTTTTGGAGAAAGCCTTTGCAAGACAAAAAGATCCTTGACATCAGTAAATGTTTTGCAGGATGAGGGGTCCCTTTATTGCTCCTTAGATGTGTAAGGTATATCCTGGTCAAAATTTTCTGCCACATCTGCCCATTCAAATGTTTCATACTGCAAGGAAGAAAGAACAAGATTATGAAGAAGGAGATTTAGGTAAACCAAAAGAAGACAGACATGTTGAGCCTGAGGGTGGTGGCTGGACTCTTCTTCCTTTATTTACCTGGCAAATCAATGAACTATGCTTAAACCTTATAATGCAAAATAAATCAGCTGCACTTTTGGGAGGGAAATATGAACAGTGTCTTCTGGAGTTTCCTGCATTTTCCCTCTGCCCACATTAAATTGAAAACAAAAGCTTTTCTCTGCCACTCTCTAGGTTCCTAAGTCATATATCATCTGCTCTAACAAGTGCAGTAAAAAGCATACTTAATATGCACAAACGGACATATGGATGTAACTTATTATAAAATAAAGGTCTTTAACATTTAGAGCTGTGTTGTAATCTTGTTAGGCTTGTATAGCTCATCATTATTAATGGGAATAAAAGGCAGGTGTCTCTGTGAATACAAATACATTCTTCGTAGTTGCTTTAAATAAACTAAAGTTAACCAAGACAATGCTGATGAATCCTGTGCTCTCTGGTGTATTCTACCATCATGGCATTCTGCTTGAAAAATACGTGAAAGAACATCTCATGTGTGCACACTGGAGAACATATGGTGCATTTCAGCTTTAAATTTGAATTTCCTCAATTTCGAAGGTTTAACTTATTCCCTTAATGATAGTTTAACAGGCTTTTTTAAAAAATTGTTCAGTTTTGTTTTATTACGGTTGTCTTAAAGGGGTATTAGGGTTATAAAAGTTATTAGAGGGATAGAAGAAGGAAAAATTGCACAGGCATGCACACAGGCTTATGGAAGAGCATGCAATAGTTATTTCTATCACACTGTAATATAACAATCTCCATGTCAGTGAGCAAAACATTATGTTTTTTCAGTCGAGATGTATTATCTCAGCTAAAGTATATTAGACAGTCTGCTATGTTATGTTCTGCTCCATCTGGTCAGTCATTTAGGTTCAATAGCAAGTATCAATGGAATTGTTTCTTATCAAGTGTTTCAGTGCGGTTAAATCCTTGATTTGGTAAAACAGTCTGAAAAAGTAATTACTGTGCATATGCAGATTTTCCTGGTTTTCAAGTTTATGACACCTAACCATACTGAAAGTAGGCAGAATTAGAATGGGGAAAATGGAAGAAATGCAGATTTCTGTTGCCTGCACTCTAGAGTCCCTAGCTCATTGAAGCCCTACCCAGACTCCTCTGGACCGGGACGCAGTAGAGACAGGGATAAAAAGCAGCAGCTGTCTGTAAAGTACCTCTCTTCCCTGAATTTATGGCCACCCATGAGCACACTTATCCTTCTTTTAGCTTCTCCAGACTGCACTGCAATGTTAGAGGACAAGGACAGCTTTTGGACCACACACTTTAGAAGATGTAGCATTTGAAAGTGAAAGTGCCTGTCCGAGCAGGGTTAGAGGGGACTACCAAAGCAGTCGCCTTGGTTCCTCGTGTAATCAAAAGGAGCAGTAGTTTAGAGCATCTAAATGAGTTACTTACCTGATCCCGTTGATTAAGGAGAGCATGTACATACTTTGGTAGAGCCACCAGGGACTCTGCTGGGCTGACTGGGGACCCAGGAGCCAGGCGGTTCCAGTGGTCACATTTTCTGCCACACCTCAGCGGGTAGGGCTTTGGGGTAGGAGTATTTGATTCTTGGATCTCTGTTTTCTGGATCCGTGAACTGACTTTTGTTTCTCAGGAGCTTAGATTAACTGGATCCAAGCCCCTGGAATTTGTGAGGCCAGGAAAAGTGTCAGTGAAAATAGTAGACTGAGTTTGCCGGTGAGAAGGAGTTTCTGTTGAGAGGCAGGTGTATTAGTTTCAGCTTCCTGCTGCAGAAATTGTTTGTTTATTTTGTATTAATCAGTTCCTGGGAGAGAGTGCTCTCCTGGGAACAGGGAGCCAAGATTTGAACCTGGTAGCTAAGAAGAGTTCTGATGGTCCCTTTATCTCAAATGAGTGCTCAAAGAAGTAAAGAAGAGGCATCAGGATCATTTCTGTTTCTACATGTGTTTGGTCAAATCTCAATCCCATTATCTGTGGTCCAAGAATGCCTAGTGCTTTATGCCTCTGTGGTGACTCATGGAAAAGAGCCATTTCTTGCTATATCTGAATTGCAACGTTATAAGCTACCTGTCTCTCCAGGCTAGGATGTTTCTGAGCAGGAATGCAAGTCTGTATTTAGGTCCCATGGGCGTTTTGCATTGCACAGTTGAGGTGTCATTAGCCTTTAGGCACCTCCAGGTTACGACAGTCATGAATTCTCAGCAGTGAGTATAGCTCCTTTGGCATTTGGCACCTAAATTCTGTGCAAGTCTCAGGTGCTGAAGCTCATGGTTTAAACTGACATTGCTCCACTGACTGACAGATTTACACCAGCTGAGAATGTGGTGGTGGTGGTCGTTCGATTTATGGGACAAATGTGTGGGGGATGAGCAGTAGGGCCAGTAGTGCCGGAGTTCTTCAGGCCAGAGGTGATCTGAGACAGGAAGGCTGAGCACTCAGGCCATGCGTAGCTGGTGCTTCTTTGCCCTGATTAGCTTAAGGTCAGGGTTTTGAAGATCTCTTTTTGCCTTTTGCTTTGCTTGCAGCTCACTAAATGGCTCTGTCTTCATTAAAGTGTTCATCCAAAAAATCATAAAGCGACATTCACAGGGTTTCCTAGTCCTTCTATCATTCTGCTGAGCATTTCCACTCAGGAAGGAAGGGTATGACCATGACTCAATTGTTTTAAAAGTATCTTTGATGCTTTGCTCCAAATGTCAAAGGAGCATGTAAATGACACCGTAGCCTGTAAGAATCAGGGAATCCAGTCAGGTTCTTTTTCCTAAGAAACGAAAAGGTAATGGTGACCACTGGGCACATTTTATTCTGCTGCCTTCCTGCAAAAATATTTATTTTCATAACAATAATCTTCTAAGCCCCTAACAGTTTTCCCTCTATTTTAAGGCATGGATTGTGGTGGAAAAGCTAATTGCAGGATGAGTCAGCTAATGAGTCATCTGAGTTTATAATGTTTTGTTATACATTTTGTCATGTCTAGGGTATATTTCTGCAATTACTTGTTACTTTATACTGCTCCACAACTAAGATGGATTTTGCCCAGTATTGGATACAAGACAAGAGAAAGGGAGCTCCTGATTTGGAAGAGTTTACAGTCTTAGAGGGGAAGTGGTAGAAAGGGCAGAGGGGAAGAAGGTGCAACGGGATGCAAAGGGAGTTGTCTGTCAGTGTGTAGCAGAACTGGGACAGCAAACACTGAAACCTTCCAGGAGCACACCGCCTGACAAATGCAGTGTCGTTTAAATACCTTAGATGCTTTCCAGGAGAGAACTATCTCACTTACTAGCAGGATGGACTAAGTCTTCCACAGAGACTATTAACTATAATTATACATTATATAACTCTGCACATCCATGTGTGTTTTGCACACGTATATGTAGAGGTTCATCTCTATTACACATTTGATAAAAATATGCCTTCCCTGTTGCTGTTTCTCAATAGGAAGAACGTCGTGTGATTTATCTGGGTAAAATCAGACCTGACACAACCCGAACAGAACTGAGGGACCGGTTTGAAGTTTTTGGTGAAATTGAGGAGTGCACAGTAAATTTGCAGGATGATGGGTAAGAACTTTCGAGATTACTTCTTGTTTGGGAGCTGCCATATGTAAAAAATTATGTCAGTAGGATTACTGGTATGGGAGTTACCATTGTAAGTGCTGTGACAGATGACATGCTGAGTTCAAAACCTTATTTATTTTCTTTCATCCTTATTTATTAATCTTGCTAGTTGAGATTTCCTGTCCCAGAAATAAGTATTTAGCTGCATGACAGAACAATCATGCTGATAAATGGATGCGGTACTTCTGGCATTTCCACTGCTGAATCTCCTGCAATTTCTTGCTCTCAGGAAGGGGTTACACTATGTGTGTTAACTCTTTTCAGCTTTTGTTCACAACTGTATTTTTCAATTGCAGAGACAGCTATGGTTTCATCACCTACCGCTATACTTGTGACGCCTTTGCTGCTCTTGAAAATGGATACACTTTACGCAGGTCAAATGAACCTGACTTTGAGCTGTACTTTTGTGGACGCAAGCAATTTTGCAAGTCTAACTATGCAGACCTAGGTAGGTATTTTGCTCTATATGAATTAAAGTACATAAATGGAACCTTGCAACTCAGGAGAATTTAGTGTTTGCTTCTCTTTTGTTTGCTGCTTATATTATTGAAATGATTGAGGGAGTTAAAGGAAGTGATTTTCACTTGCTGCAAGGAGTTTAAAAATCTACTGATCTGAGCTCTAATCTGAGCTGGCTTCTTTGAGATACTACAGACTCTGAAAATCTTTTAAAGCCCATTTCCATTCTTATCAAAAACAAGTGCCCAGTATTCCCATGTTGAAATGGTAGCACCACAGAAACCTCCTGCACACTTTACTGTTCATTGCTGTGCTATGACTGCTTGGTTCTAATACCCAGTTCATTTATATGATCAATAAACAGAGACCAAAGTAGGTGCCTCACCCAAAAAAATTCATTGATTCTTACATTGCCATGAGTTGTGCTGTAGAAGTGTAGAACTTTCCAGAGACAGAATTCATAGTTTCTCAGGTTTAAGAGCTAGAAGGGGTTGTTACCAAATATGACTCTTGGTATAGCAAAGGCCATGGGTCTCACCTGATGGTTCCCACATCGTGCATAAGCATCTATGTGTGAAGGTGTCCCCTTTCAGGGCCTTCCAGTCATGATATAAGAGGCTCCAGCCTGTGGAGAGCGTAGCAAATCTCTTGATGTTTGCTGTCCCACTGATGTGGGGCACTATGTACACCAGTCTCCAGACCGCAGTATGCTGAGATAACTCCAGTCCCAACTGTGCATACTGGCTGTGATAACACACCTGGGTCTGTCCTAGACCTGTCTGGGCAAAAATGTGTGGTTCTGTCCCATGCTCTGTGCCAAGGTCCGATGCTTCCCCTTGCAAGAATGTTTGGAGATGTTCAAATTGTTACAGCAGGAATGCTGATGTTAAGTATATGCAGAAAAAGAACATGCAGACTACCAAAACGTCCTCTGTAATATTATAATATGTCATAAACTCGCCATTTATTTAATTACCTTTTAAAATATAAAGTATTCATTGAATGTTAAACCCTTCCTGACACCTGTATAAGTAGACTAAAGGTATGGGAGATACTCTTTTCTGAATAAAATAGCAAGGGACATTTTGCTGTTGAATCTATATTAATCAGATATTGTGGGTTTTTTATGAAAAAATGACCACAGTCACTAAAATATCTCATAACCCTGTAACATAGTGCTAATGAAATCTCGTATGTGCTGCCCTCAGCTTTGTACAATGCAGGAAGTGAATACAGATATATTTTTTCTAACCAATTGATGTATTTTCAGAGTAAATGATAAAGATGATATGCATTGTTCACAATGAATATGCTATAATTCACTTCAGTGGCTAAACCGATAATGTAAAGCTAAGAAAAGGCAATTGACTGCTGAAGAGATATAGGGTTGATGTTGAAAATATAAAAGGTAGCAAGGCATTTGTCGAAATGTAGGCTGATAAAAACAGTAAAAACAGATTGAAGTCTTGACTTGATTTGACTTATCTTCTGCAGTGGAAACCAGGGTCGTCTCTGTATCTCAGAAAATCTGGGGTTTAAAATAAGTTGTCTGAAGGGAACCCTCCTGAACATTATTCATCACAGGGAGTATTCCCTGGCAGGTCTCTCCATACTGCATGGGATTCCCAGAGTATCTCTGAGCAGAATATTTTCACTTTGTCCTGCTGACAGCTTGAGCTTCTCTGCTTCAGACCGCATTCCCTGTATTTTGCAGAGTATCTGATAGAGCTACATAAGGAAATGGCAGGATGAACTTTAAAATTCATGAGCTAGTACAAGGACAGAGAGAATTAATCAGCCTTGGGTTGAGTACAGAAGAAAGAAAACACTTGAAAATAATAGTCAGAAGTTTAACACCTCTCCTCTGTGAGAAGATATTGTCTTAACAGAACTTGTAATGAACATTTAATGCACAGTGTGTCTTATAGTGGTAGATGGGGAGTTCTCATTAATTCAACACAAGAAATGGCAAGAAAAGGGCACTCTAGTAACAGAGCTGTGACACAGGACCTGGGGAGAGTCAGTGTTAAGCAGAGATGACTCCAAAAGGAAATTCAGTGCTTGCAGCCACGTCAGTAATTGTCGTTCTGGAACTGTATGGCCACAAACATACAATCCCTGCTCTGTGCTAGGAAGAGACTGACGTCTGTGTCTGAGCAACTAGCAAAGCTGGAGCAGGTATGGCAGATCACAAGAAGTGGACCATTGCTGCTGCTCTGACTTATCTCGTATGCTGCAAAAAGCTAAGGAGCTCACCTGAGATTGCTTGTGCGGTGATACTGAGGCTTGGCCATGAATTGGGCACACACTAAACAAGCAAACCCGCAAAAAATCAGAGTAGAAGCAAAAGCAGAGATTCTGGGATGTGTAGTGACTTGTATAATACAAGACGCCGAGGCAGGGCAGGCAGGCACGGTGGTGTCCCCTGCGTGCCGCCCGCAGGCTGCCCTGCCTTTCTGCAGAGCCACCCCCTGTTAGCTTTGTCAGAAGAAGTCTTGGGTGTTGCATGTTGCAAAACAATGGTGGAGTTTTCAGTGAAGCATCTATCAAGATCATCTGGACTCCTTTGAGACCTATACATAGCAGTGTGTTGTTGCTCAAGTCCTTGGAGAAACTGGTTTCAGTCTACCTGCTCTGTATGTACATGCGATTTATGGCGTGCCCCCTGCAATGAGGTGCACTGGTTTTGTTGAGTCCTGCTTCTCACCAGAAAGCTCTGTCCATGCTTAAAGCTTCTGTGATGACCGTTTCTGGGCTTTTATCATCCCATTCCACTAAAGCTGTGGTCATAAGTGGATTGGTTCTGCAGTGCCGTTTGTACTGTTGTACGAAGAAAATAATGTTAAATACTCAAGAGCCGTTCTTGCCTCTGACTGAACTTGCTTCTCTTTGGGTTTCAGATTCAAACTCAGATGATTTTGATCCTGCTTCCACTAAAAGCAAGTATGACTCCATGGATTTTGATAGTTTACTTAAAGAGGCACAGCGGAGCCTGCGTAGGTAACATGCATCACACCTGAGGAAAACGGAGGGATGGCGAATACCTCACGGACATCACGTCCTTCAATAACGGACAATTAAGAAGTCATACTTAGGAATTTCTCCTACTTTACACTCTCTGTTCAAAACCATGGTTTACATGAACACAGCTGCTCAACGAGTGAAGGGCAGGATGCCTGTCCTTAGTAAGCACATGCGTGTCCATGGGTGTCAGCTTTGCTTTCGCGGGTGATCGGTGTTGGGGGAGCCGGCCGGGCATCCCTCACCAGTTCGATGCAAACCACGAGACATGGCAGCAGTTCCACAGAGAAACACGTACAACGATGAACTGCAAAATCTGTAAATATTGCATTTTAACAAAAAAAAAAAGAACAAAAACGAACAAAAAAAACCCCTAAATTTGAGAACTATGGCTGCTGATGTCTGGGAATCAGACACTGCATTATTATTTTTTTTAAATGAAGCTTCTTCTCATGACACAGTGATAATATGACAATCCAGAAGAAACCACAGGTCCCAGAAGCCTACAATCTGTTTTAGCTTTGTTTTAAGATTTTTCTTTTCCTTGTGTTTTTGGGGGGGGTTGGTTTGGTTGTTTGGGGTTTTTTTTCAGTCCTTGCAGAAGAGAAAATGAAAGGCTCAAGCTTCCCTAACATTTTGAAGTTTCATCTTTTAATTCTGACACCCATGTAAATGTCTACAACGTTGATCTTCCACAGCAAAATTTTCAAAGCCTTGTTAATGGTCAAATGTGCAGCTTGTTCAGCGATTTATTCTAATGAGCAGACGTGGTGTTACATTATTAATGAGAGTTGGATATAACTATCTGGGTGTGTGCACATTCTCTAAAGTAGTTGCGTATTTACAAATGTTAAATGGAGTATTTTTATTTATGTACATACTGTATGACGATGTTCTTTTTTTGTTACAGCTATGCACTGTAAATGCAGCCTTCTTTTCAAAAACTGCTGAATTTTTCTTAATCAAGAATATTCAAATGTAATTATATGAGGCAAAACAATTATTGTACACTAACATATGTAGAAAGCTGAACTTATGCTTATATATATTTGATTGTAAAAAAGAGAGAAAAGCGTGCGGGTGAGGGGGTGTTTGTGTATATGCGTGCGTGCGTGTGTCTGAGTGCAAAAACGCTTTACACATATCCATCCCTTCTTTGGTGAGCTTACATAAGAATTTTGTCAAGACTTATCCTAGCCCAAAAGGTGTTAACCACTTCTGCAGTATTTTTCCACACTTTTATCATTGCTTGATTTTCTTTTGCAGTTTTATACATGGAATTTGTTAGGGGAATGAAATTTTCTCATCTAAATTTTTCTAGGAGATATCATAATTTTATGTAAAGTCCCTCAAATGGGTAATCATTAAGAAATGTTTTTATTTTATGTATCAACAGTAGTTTTGGAACTAGAAGTCAAAAATCTTTTTAAAATGCTATTTTGTTTTAATTTTTGTGATTTTAATTTGATAAAAAGATGCTGGGGTACTAAGTACACTATGATTTTTACAGTAATTCTGTGTCTAAACACTGTTCTTGAAGCCAGTAATCTTTTCATTGGCAAAGTTTAATGATGGTATTTATATTTTTTACAGTTATGCATCCTGTATAAATACCTATCCTTCATTCCTTTGTTTACTAAAGAGACATATTTATCAGTTAGAATTATCCTATTTATTATAAATTATGAGATGACTAAAATAATTAAAAGGCCAGTGGAAGTTTTATACCTAGGATGCATGACGGTTGTCAGTTTGGAGTTTGGAGTTAGCGCTTCATTTGGAAATTCAGCTTTTGCAGAAGCAGTGGGTGGTTGTTTTTTTTTTTTCTTCTTTTACTATGCACTAGCATGGCCTCAGATGTGCCCATGACATTGTTGCTGATGACATTGCTTCTGCTAAATTAAATAGAAACTTCAGGAAGGAAAAAAACCACAAGAGTAAACTACTGCTATTCTGAGCATCAGAATTTCATCTGAACTCGGAGTCTCTAGACTGAATCAGCAAAGTTTGGAATTTGCTCGCGAATGTGTAGATTTGGTATTCTATTACTGTTTGGCATTCATGACTCCTCTTAAAGGTATGGCACACCTAACTATTTAATCTCCTTTCCCACTCCCAATCTTAGAAAACCGATTCCACCCCCGTGCCAGTGCAGTTGATTTGGATGGCTGCATTCATTTTATCACCAGCATATTGTGTTCTGAGAGATTCCACTGTCTGTCCTGTCGAATGCTTGCTTGATTTTTTGGCTTCTTATTTCTCAGTAGGTAGATAGCAATAAAAAAAGAAAAAGAAAAGAAAAAGAAAAAAAAAAAGAACTTTTTAGGAGGTTCTGTGTTACAACGGTAACATTCTTTAATCTGCATAATTCTTGTTGTTGCTCTGTAGGTTAAAATGCAGGTATTTTAACTTTGTGTGAATGCCAAACTAAAAGTTTACAATTTTCCTTTCTGGATTTTGAGTATCTTCTGTTGTAAAGAAAAATATTAAAAGCAATAAATTATTTTTAAGAAATCAATATTTAGTATATCATATTACGCGTTCAAGGACCAGATGCATTACCTATTTTGCCTTTACATTTCTGTGATTAAATTTTAAACACAGTCTCCTTTGCCCAACATTGCTGACGTGAATAAATTGGTGTGGGCTTTGGGGGGGGGGATTATTTATTTTTCACCAAGCAGGCATAATGACATGAGTCAATTTTTTTTTTCACTGGCCTGGTAAACGTTCTCATCTTTAAGATGGCTTTCCTCTGTGGATTTACAAATTACATATGAAATTAATGTAGAGCTAGGACTGCTGAATAAAGCTATTTGTATCCTTTGTAGGCACTGTAGTAGGTAACCCATCAAAATATAAACTCAGTGTTTCTTTTTCTTTTTTTGTCCCCGAAGAACATTTCAAATTAGCACATGTACCGCGTTGTCACCGGAGGCAAATTGCAGTATAGCTCTGTGTGTCTTTTAGATGAAGATTGTACTGCTGCTTTCATGCTGTGGTAAGTACCACATCTGCAACACAGGTAACAGAACTGGTACTTAGAAACTATGGTCTTTCCTAGAGCTGTAACAGAGTAATTTCTACATAACATAAAATAATCCAAATCCAAACAGAGGAAGCCTAAAATTGAAGAAAAATACCTGTGCTAAACTACTCTGAAAAACAGTTGGGCTGCCATCACCAAGAGCAGCCCTGAGAGGAAGGTTTGTGCCTCTGGGGTGTAATACTTGGGTCAGTTAAAAAAAAAAACCACAACCACACCTTCTTCTCATCCCTTCAGATGTAAGCTTACAGTAGGTAATGATTATGTGTCCTTTTTGATGGCTGTAATGGGAACTTCAGTCACTGTAGTATAAGGTCTGATCTATAAATGACCTAGAATAGCCATGTAATATAATGTGATGATTCTAAATTTGTACCTGTGTGACAGGCATTTTCAATAATGTGAATCACTGACCTGATGGAGCTACTGTAAAATTTGTACAGTAGGTAAACACATAAAGCGTTTGGTTGGACTATGCTGAACAGGGAAAGCGAGATATCAGTTAAGCCCGAGCTGGGCTATTTTCCACCTGCCAATTCTACGTGTACTTTTGTGGTTTAACTCATTGTATGAAAATTCCTGTGATTTTTTTTTTTTTTTAATGTGCGGTACACATCAGCCTCACTGAGCAAATAAAGGGAAACGAATGTTTCAAATCCATTTCTGTTTCTCTTTTTTATCACAAGTGACAGGTTTTTTCCCCCTTAGCTGGTCATGTACTGTGTTTTCTGGTACTCTTCGTAATGGTCATAGTTGATTTCAGATAGTACTCCAGATCACGCCTGCATGATGGCACTCTGGGCAGGGGACAGAACCACTAGTTTTAATAAGTTCAGTGGCAGAGTGATGCTATCTGCCTTCCTGCTGTGAGTACCCAAGGCTGTTGAAGGGCCAACATAAACATTGTGGGAAAACTTTTGAAAAATGCTCAGTGGAGTTTTGGGAGCTGCTGGCTTGAGTTAGGAGAAGGTGGGCAATGTAAGGGCTTTTCTGCATGGCCATGCTTGGATCCTGGTTGTGCAGGTAGTAGGGACTAACAAGTCTAAAATAGTTGGTGTCTTCCTTCCTGAGATGATGAATATCTGTACTAGGAAGAAGCACCACCGTGATAATCCTTCACCAGCCTCTTTGTCTCAGCAGACAGGCTAGGAGGATCAGAGAGGTGGGCAGGTGGACAAACATGAATTTTCTGGGTAGCTGGCAAATGGTATTCACAGCCCGCTCATTCGGATGCGCAATAAAAAGGGAAAGGAATGGCTTTGCTTTGGTTTGCCCAGGCTTAGTTCACAGGTACTGCTATCTCCTTTGTCTCTGGGGCTCAGCAGCACAACAGGCTGTGATGGAGCCTTCTCACCTCTGGGGGTTCCTCAGAAGGTACCGCAGGTGTGTGCAGCTGCTGGCCAGGCTGGTTCTGCTCCTCAGGTAGGGAGAACCACTGAAATCACTTTAGAAAAATTGCCTCTTTCAAGACAACTACCCTCCATCTCACCTCTGCTCCTAACACTACTGTTTACTTTATACTCTGTCATGATATTTTTTTACTTGCAAAAAATATATGGCTTTTGCATTTTTACCGTTTACTAATCCACGCTGTTGTGCTTGGTGCTTGCAACAGTGGTAGAGCAAAGTTCTTCGCTGTGTGGGATTTGCTTTGTTGACTCACCGCTCCTGATCAAATTAATGCTCAAAACGTAGTGGGCCAGATCCATCCCTGGTGTACTTCATCAGTAGTGCTGCTGTTCCACAAGGCATGAATTTAGCCCGGTATTTCTCCAGTTACTAGGCTTTTTAATTTGATTTGTTTATTCATTTAATATTTTTACATAGCACTTCGATGCTTGCAAATAACCCACTGTATTAGATTTCCGGAAAGTATTGCTTTTTGCCTCCTGTCCCTTCATTTTATGTTATTAAGGTTTATTGCATAAAATCAGGATCTCATTTATTAAGAAATCATCCCTTCCATTGCCTGCTCTCCTGGGTTACCATTTTCTCGCACGGTGAATGCTGCAAGCTGAGCACCTGAAATCAAATTCAGGCGCCTCAATGAGTGGCCTGATTTTCAGAAATGCTGAGCATTTCGCAGCTCCTATTGACTTCAATTAGACCTGCCCACTCTCAGCACTTTTAAAATCAAACCACATATTTAGAGCCCAAATTCAGCACAGCATTTACATTTGTGCTTAAGTCTGTCCTGATTCGGCAAAGCACTTAAGCATGAGTGGTTTTAGATCCATTGAAGTCAAGTGCTTGGCTGCTTTGAATAAAAATAGACTCCTGGATTGGGGCCTAAGAATCCAAATACAGACATCAACGCCTAATTTTAGGCTCCATTTGGAAAACTTCGGCCTTGCCCACCACCTTTAACCTTTAATGCTTGCAGAAAACACAAAAACATCCATCAGGTCATGAGGGGAAGAACAGGAGGTTTAGGGAAAAGAAGTGGAAGAAACGGACAAAATTTTTCCTTGAGGAAAATGTTTTGAAAACTTTGAATCTGCCTCTAGCAAGATGCCTTGCTTCATCAGTATTATTTCATGTTGCACTTCTACAATCTCATTCAAGATTAACATGCAGTTATTCTATTGTCCTTCACCATTAATTAATAAACCGCTATATTAAACTTTAACCAATGCCAACTTCCCCTGCTTTTCTGCGAATCACACTCTCGCCGTTGGCATGCCATGTTCACAAGCAAACTAAACTATAAATCAATTTTCTCTACTTTATCAAACAGCAGAAAGTAATAAAGAAGGTCACAAATAGTACAGTAGTTCCTTGGAGGTTTGTAACATCATAATTTAAGGCTCAGAAAGATTGAATCAAAAGTTGAATTAATCCCTAAGGGAAAAGATTCTATATAGATTCTATTGATAGACGTAGGGCAGCCTGTCTTCATTGGGAGCTGGTATATTTGTTAATACTTCGAGACAAAGGAGACTAGTCTTCTCAGCAAAGAAGAAAATGAAATCCTCCATGAGAGGAAGTGAATATATCCTCTGCGCTTCCCGTTGCTGTGCTCTCCTTGTGCTGCTTTGCTGAAAAAAAGAGAAAGCAAACTCATCTTCTGCTGCACGATGTGCTCTGCTGAATGGCTGGTGTCTGTGCAGTGCAATTATGGAAACTTCAGCTGGATGGAATACATATATAAATCGTAAATGTTGCACTTGATCGGTGTTTATTCCTCGACTGATATTTTTTCAGTCAAGCAACCTGAGCCCAAAATCTTCACAGTCTAATGAAAGTTTGGGCTTTTTCAGTGACAAATTCTGGTGAAGTTAAAAATATTTCTTCTGCAGCTGGAAACATATTCCTTAAAACTTGCTTATCTTTTGGGGTTCTTTTCAATTATTGCAGCTTCCTTTCAACATGCCTCTGAAATCATACTTTTACCAAAGGCATTTCTGATTCTCTTTTATTTAAAAAAATCTATAACCTTAATGACGTGACTGGACCTGATGAATTAAGCTCTTCCAAATTCATATGCAATTAATTGGGAAAAAAAGACTCCCATATAAAGGAAAAAAAAATTCAATAATGGCCTCCGCTGGAAAAGTTATACACATAGGTGTGGTAAATGTTGAGATCTGAGATCAAATGTACCTTTTTGGAACACATGCATGGTGAAGTACAAGGTGATAGAAGGATTTGCACATGCATACCGTCTATTTTATTGTGGCATTTGCTCGTAGAGAGAAACTGAGCTGCTCTGTGACAAAGGCAGCTGAACAGAAAACAGGTACAATCCCAGTCTCTCCAAAATCAGTGACTAAACTCCAGCCCTTGTCAGCCTTTTATTAACCCCAGCTTGTGTAAATAGTGGACAGTGATCAAATGTAAATAATCTCACATGCCTTGTTTGCGTCATGATAGATTGTCGGCCAGATGTAGTGTAAATTAAACCCAGAGCTATGTATGAAGAAAGCCATGTCCGAAAGAGAACAATATGTAAATTACTATTAGCACTCTTAATTGAATGAAATATTTGCTACAATTTATTTTTGACAATGTGCATTCCATTCTCTATTAAATTAGTACTTGGTAAAGTAATAAAATTATTACAGCCATAAAGTTACTGTGCTATACCTTCAAGGCAAGGCATTCAAGAGAGCTTCTCGCACTCAGATTATTGACTTTGGCGTTATGAAAAACGCACATTGGTGCCTTATACTAATTCTTTCCTACTGCATTTGCAACTCAGGCCTAGGCTCATTCATGCGATGTGTTGGCAGTAAATTAAAAAAAAAAAAAAATCAGCCACACACTTGGAAACTACTGGAGTGCTTTCTTTTTTTAACCATTTATTGGAACAATACCACAGCTAACTGTAGTTTTCTATTGCATGAATAATGTATTGTTGTAGCTAGGCATGCCCTCAGTTACACACTCCTGCCAGCAAGTAGTGGAGTGGTGAGTGCTGTTGCTGAATAATGATTAATTACTCGCCCTTCTGAAGGAGGCCGGTTTTGTAAACTGGTCACACAGCATGTTACGTGGATTGTGTCTGCTACACAAAAGGTTACTTGCAATCACATAATGAGACATAATGATGCACATCACAACGATTCTTTGGTACGAATCTGCACACAGTGGAATTCAGATAGAAACCCATTTATTTACATATCCTGTTTGCCAGAGGGTACAAAACTTCACTGCATTGCTGCAGTGCTGCCATTGCTCCTTCCGCAACGCTGACATTTGGGGTGGAAACAACGCGATGGCTTCTTCAGGAACCTCCAGCCGCAGCTTTGCAGAGCTGCCCTGTGGGAGCCTGCGGGCAAACCCTGGCACGGACTGGGCTCCAGCCGCGGGGTGGCAACGTGAGCGGGGTGTTTGCCGAGGCGTCTCTCGGTGGGAGGCTGGGATGCAGTTCCTCACTGCAAGGTGAGGAGTTCACATGCAGTATGGGGTGAGCACACCTGCGTGTGCTCATACCTGTCTGACCTGGGAAGGGTAAGCAGGGGGTACGACTTTTGCAATACATTATACTTCGTTGTGCAGTTAAAGGAAGAAGGGCGTTCAGAAGTACCATCCTAAAACCTGGAGCCACAGCTTTTCTGAACCTTTGAGGGAAACAGATCTAGTTGTTCTCAGCTCCTGCTCTCTGCAAAACACAAGGGCCAGGGCTGTCCCAGGGTTGCTGGCGGCAGAGCAGCAGTGGCTCGTCCTGCCCGTCCTCAGCAGGAGGCATTTGACTGTCCAGGCAGGACCTGTGTGCTACTGCAAAGTTGCTTGTGTGCCCCTAAGGCCCTGTTGGTCAAGCTCATCAATAAAGCTGCAGAAGTTTGAGTTACTGGAGATGTGTCATGGGACTTGGTGTTCAGGAACTCCTTGGCATCTTTTAGCCAAACTGCTCGTTTTGTCCGTTGTCGTCTCAAGAAGGACAAAATGTTATGGTATTGTTTGTAAAAGATTTGTTACCCTATAAAACTTCTTGTTTTCCTAGAAATGAGGTGGACTTTTCTTACGTGGCATGAGTTTCTACTCCATATATGTGGCAATGAATAAACCGCTTCCTATGACCAGATCATCATCAGCCTCTAATGCAATTATGTGCTTACATGGAGCTAGAGAAGGTTGTTGAGGGTAAGACCAGCAAATGGCACCGCGCTACAACCAACATGGCAGATATTTCTGCTGACATTTCCCACAGCTTTGCCCATAGCAATGTCACGGCCTCAGCCACCGCTTTGCCCTCCAACACATGACAGTTATGCGAGCCACGATGGAGTGCTATGTGCCCTTTCAGCGAGCACAAGGCAACCATGAGACGCTTCGTGGGGTGCCAGGGGCGCGGTGGAGCGCGCCAGCAGCCCGGCAGGAGGGCGGCCGTAGCGCCGCGGGGGCACACCGTTTGTGTAGGGGCTGTCGTACACCGAGCCAACAGCTGGCATAATTCTGCAGCTAACAAATACAATTTTTCTTCCACAAATAGTTCCTTGAGCAGTAGATCATGCGCAGGCTGATTTACTGCAGCGCTCTCCTGTGCGGATTCTCTGATTTGTTATAATCTCGCCGAGGCAGTTCTGCAGCCTTTCGCTCCACAGCAGCAATAACAGAGGGTGTCTCTGCCTCCATCCCTCCCGCCGGTTTCGTGAAATAAAAAATCTCATCCTCTCAGGAAGTGAGGGGGAAAAAAAACCTCAGTGGAATTCTCCACTTTGATGGCTCAATAGTACTGGTATTATTTCCTAGCCACCCACACGTTGTCCGTCTGACTAGTAAGGCGTCAGTAGTTTCAGATTCGGACTTTGCATATTTACAGCTGGGCAACTGTAGTGAGATTTTTGTAGAAACCTTAATGAGAGTGGACAGGGAATGGACGTGAAGCATCAAGTGTGAAGCCTCAGAGCTGCGAAGCTGTACAGAGAGGCTTATCAGACATATATCACAATCACGCCAACTCTTTCTTCTGCTATTACTAAGCTGTTGACATTGTATGAAAGCTGATACGTAATTAAGAATCTACATATTTGTTTAACAATGGAAAAGGCATATCAATAAAAAGACTGCTCCATAGTGACCCTCCTAGGATGCCCCTTCCTAGCAGAAGCAGCTTTGCAGGTACCTGTTTATGCTTTTACTCTGAATCTCATGGCACTGGTCTTGCTCTACAATGTTGGGTCTGATGAGATCGGATGAGGTTAAGCTGCCACGAATATCTGCTGACTGGCAGTTTATTCCCTTGCTTGCTCAACAATGTCAGACTCACTACATGTCTGGGAGGCAAAGAATACAGTTAGGCTAGACAAATGGAATAGGAACCAACTGCAAAGTGAATCCTGCACTGTCGTATACATTTTTTATTCACATTGCACATAAATCTCATCCGAGCTCATGGGAGAACTTTAGCATCCCCTTAAACTCCCATTTATTCTCCATCCTTCTCATTCTTTGCACTATTAAGAAACAGATTTATTTTCTGAAAACTACTCTTAATCATTGTGCAAATAGCAATGGAACATTTATACTCAAAGTAATAAGTAGATTATTCACATCTTAATACAAGACTGGAGATTATTCTGACTTATTTGTGTTTACTTCATATAACACACAGATGCTATTCTCACTCTCTGATAGAAATGTTAATTATGGGATTTCACTATTCTCATTTAGATTTATGGTTGGGTTTTTTTTTGTGCTGTAATGTGCATGGGACAGTTCTACAAGACATGAAATTAAGATGTGCAGTGCCCCAAAACACTAAAGACAGAGAAAAAGAAAATTAAGTTTAACTGGACATGGCAATAAACTGAAGATCTGTGCAAAATACAGAGTAACAGAGAGCATGAAAATCCACTTGTTATTATGCTGGTTAGTGGTCATTCTCTAGAAGAACCAGTCATAGCTTTCAATGATAATGAGAACATAGTAAAGCAGCGGTACAGTCAGCTCCAGTGTTTATGTCCTTTGCCACAGAACTAATATTGTCAATTCAAGTACCTCTGAATATGGGAAAGTGGATTGTCAAGTCCTGTTAGGGTGGTTCTTCTTGGATGAATAGGAAATGTTTTCTCTTTCTCCTGCTTATGTCTGACTTTATTACTTTATACTGCCAAGGGCAGTATCTGGCCCTTGGAACTATATATTTGTTGTGTGCACAGAGAAACATTACACAATATTTTCATTACTCCATTTTGCTCACACGGGTTCAGGTAATGCTAAGGAAACTATTCTGTGGTCAAACTGAAAGTCACGCGGATCTTGGGTTCCTTTCCCAGGGCTGTAAGACTTGTTTGACATTTAACCTTTTAAGATACGTTTAATCTTCAGTAACCTGTCGGCATGCCTGTTCTTCAGCCAACACATGCACACACCTGCATGTATACCAGATATGTGTGTGTTTATAAGTGTATATGTGCAGACATACACATCAATAACCCGAAATAGAAAATATATATGTACACGTAGACTACTCATCTGGGATTTGTCACTGAGAAACCTCTCTGTCGTAATAAAACATGAACTCCAATAACAGTTTTATCTCCGAACAAGGCTGTAGGCTCTATCTACATCCTTATGTTGCAGAAGAATTACTTCCTGCAGGCCAGCAAAAAGCTCTGATTCCACTTGCACCCTGCTGACATTATTGCAAGGAGCCTTCCTGCCTGGGTCACCATCACAAATGGAGTCAAAGGGAATGTCTTCTGCTCTGTGGGCATGACAGCCCCCTGGCATTTACAGCATTGTTTGTAAACTGCTCGGGAGATATGCAGTACTGCTTAACTCCTCGTAATTTGAGTGTTTCTAATCATTCATCTCAAACCTGTTTCCTATACTTTTACAGTCATAGTAACAGTTCAGGGCTGCCTAAAAAAATAAATAGTTGTTCCTAAAGTTGTTTTTTAGATACAGATTTGTGTGTTCTACAAGCTGTTGGTAATGGGCAGACTCAGCCCCTCTGTTGTTAGCCCAATAATGCTAAAAAGGTGGAAAAGAGCAGTACCTGGTTTTCGCTTATGGTGAACCAGCGTCTGTTGAAATTGCTCTGCGGGTACCCAGCGTCCCCAAGGCTGTAGGCTCCACAGAGCTCCCATCCACCTTGGCTGCTTCCCAGGAGTGCAAACCAGCCTGGGGAGCGAAGGAGTCCCAGGCTCAGCGCCACACAGGTACAATCAGGGATCACTTCAAATTGAAGGAAATTGTCATTTCCTTAAATCTGGGATGGTGTATCAGCCAGTCCAAAACATGTGAACTGGTAATCGACACTTTTAGCTAATGAAGTCCCTACGAACTCCTTCCTCCAATTATACAGGGCCATATCTGTCAACTGAACAGAAGTTTGGGTTTTAGTCTCCATTTCCATATGTTTGTTCTATGATTAAATTAATGGCTGGCTGTAGTGTTTTAAATGTCAGTTCCAATCCCCGATCACCAGGAAACATTCTCCTTCAAACATTCTCCTTCGACACATTCAGCTCATAGCGATGACACTGTAAGGATTAGTTCCAGCTCCTGTGTTTAAGAATTCATTTATTTGTTTATTGATTTCTTACAGCACACTTTGGTACTTTTCAATAGCACCTCTAAACTGAAATAGTTCACGTTAGATGCAACAGCACCAGGTGGCTTCTCAGTGCAGCTTTCCCAAATCACCTCAAATTGCCACAGTTTGGCGGAAAATGAGGGGAGCATGTTTGCTGCTGTAGGACTGCCTGGGATATCCATGTTGATGGTTACTCTGAAGTCTGAGTTTTGTGCTCAGCATTCCAAAATCCCACCCTGTTTTTGAGTGTTACTACCACAGCTCTTCAGGGGTAAGTAGCAAATGTAATTTCTTTTGATTGTGTCTGACTTTGTATTTACAACATGTGGCACTATCCTATTTATTTAATAAGAACTATACACTCCCACTTAAGAAATCTTTCTATTCAGATGTGTAAAGGGAAATAATTGCTCCGTTCTACTGAATGTCTGTTATTAAGGGAGAAAGTATTTAAAGATTTGAAGATACCCCTGCTGCACCCTTCAATAGCTTTACAATCTCTTCCGTGTGTTTTTATCACTTCAGCGTTGCACTGGCTTTCGTTTAGCTTTTGATGAAATCACCTCCTTGATGAAATCACTGGAAAACCAGGCTCTGGGAAAGTGCTTTATCTGAGATCCCAAAGACAAGTTTGTTCTAAAGATGTTCATGCTTTACAGTCTTCATATTTAGACCTCTCTAGTGATAGTACAAAGTCTTTGCAAATACTCGTATTGTTTCTCCAGGCTTTGGGTTACTTTGCCAGAGAGATGCTCCTTTGTTAATTAAGTGCTCTTTGAGGAGAAAATGTTCATCAGAAGTCAGAGTTGCAATATCATCATTTTCATCATATTACTTTGAAAAGACATTATTTATTTATCTATTTTTTTACCTATTTTCCTAGGGCATATGTAACAAAGGGATTTTCCTGCCTCCTGTTTGAACTTTGCAGCAATTATGTAATGGGGCAGGGCAAAGCCTCCAGCCAGCCGGTTCAGCTGGATATTTGAAATTAAAAACCTCTTCTGGATTAATTTTTGGCATCCTTTTGCAGTCATACATTGTTTTACCTTCCCTCTCTTTGTACTTCTCCTTATAATGTGGTGCTCTCTTCCAACAATATGTAGATAAAATGCAGATCTATAAATTGAGGTAATTAAGAAAGTAATTAAAAATAAAACTACTGGTATCTTGTGGTGTGTACTAGAGGAATATAATACATATGTATATCTAAGCACATGCGTATGTGTGTGTATATATATCTGTGCACTGAAAAGATGCCCAGCTTGAATAGGGAGAACAGATTCTGGAATGAGCTCCCTAATATCTTTCATAGGAACAACCCCAGCTGACCCTTGAGGATGGTCTGATAGATATGAATTGTTAGTGGCATTATGCTACTGGAGAAACAGGGCTACTTTGCCAAAAAAATGAATCCATTTAGTCATAAACACCACAGCTAAGTTGATTCAGGGTTTATCTAAAATAGCCCAGCAGGTTTGGTGTAAAATGAAAGGCAGAATGTTAATTTAGATGGCAATTGTTTTTCAATAATGCTAATTTGCACTAAACATCCTGATTTACATAAGCAAACAAAGGCCAAATATTAGGCCAAGGAGCACAATCAAATCTTGTGTTCAATTATAGAGGAAAACCAGGCTGCTAGAAACACAATTCACTAAAAACAGCTTTTTCAGCTTTTGCCAACTTTCAGTCCCTAAGCATTTTCCTGTGGAGGTGGGGACACCTCTATCATTAAACTTAACCCAATACATGTATACTTAATTTACTTAGTTGTCCTTCATCCATCCATTGAAAGGAACCTGAGAGGCTCCGGGACCACAGGCTGAAAAGCCCTGCTGTGCTCCCGCTGCTCTTTTGCCTCGCTTTCTCTGTGGTTCTGCCGTTTCCCACGTGACAAATAGCTCAACTTTGGAGTCCTCGGAGCTTCTGTTCACCCTGGTATTGCCCTAGATCTGCCTACAGACACTTCACTGCTCTCATCTTGTGCTCCTCTTTCGACCCGCCCTGTAACGCAGCCCTGATGGAGCAGGTGGGGTTATTTCTCCTGAAGAATGGGCAGGTTCCACAATCCGATCCCACTTGGGTCACTGCTCCTGGATGAGACTCCTGGATTCCTTTTGTGCCTGAAGCAGGAACTGAACTGATACCACTGATGGATAAAAGTTTCCCCTGTGAGCTTGTGCATTTGGGTTTTTCTGTGTTGACAGTTACGCAGAGGTCTCCCCAGGTGAAGCCCCTGCCATTGCTGATGGATCCACAGGGCTCTGCGCCTCCCCAGCCCCGCAGTTCCAGTTGCCACAAGCCCCGCTTCTCTCTGCCTAAGACAGTCCACCAGCTGATTTATTGAATTTGCCTCTTCTCGGTGAAAAAAATGGAAGCTAGCATTTCAAAACAAAGAAAATCAGCATTTTTCCACTGTTGTTTTTGAGTTCTTGGTGGTTTAAAACTAGAAATCTGGAGGAGGAAAACTGAAAATCAGCTATTATCTCAATGAAATATTTTTTCTTAAATGAATGAAAAGAGAAATAATCTCTAAACCAATACAAGGTTACGTTACTGCCATTTCAGTTAAGTTTATCAAAATGCAACCTACAGCTAATAACTATTCAAAATGAAGTTGCTTAATTCAGTTTTTTGAATTAAGCAACTGTAATTGCAATATATATCAAATTTATTTGCCTTGGCAGTGGATTAAGGATATATATGATATAATCCTGATTTTTCCAAGCTTATTTTCTAGAAATCTGAGTTTAGCCTGAATCATTTATTATTATATATTACATCTTTACAATATTACATTGTCATCTATTAACTTACTAGCTGAAACCCTAGAGTATGCAGAACTTTCAATTATGGTAACAGTAGTGGTTCCTTTTTTTAAAAATCAAAATATACTTTCTCATTTGAAGGAACGAATGGCTATACAATTCCAGAGTGTGTGGCCTGTACACTGGCTGTATTTTACCTGGCCTTAGCTGACAAGAATTAGCCTGGTTGGGTACCTGGACTTGCCCCTGGTCAGTGGACTCCTGGCATCACTTCCTGACCCTCGCAACCCACACAGCTTGTACAGCGGTTAGGAGGGGACGATTGCCACTTGAGGTTCTGATTTCTCTTCATTAACTGTGTAGGAAACACGGAGGCTGATTTAGAGACCTGAAATTTGGACAGATGAAATCAGGCGTAATGAGACCTGCTCTTCGGGTGTACCGTGCCTCAGCCACTAGCAGTAGATACGTTTGTTGTTACCTGAGGTGAAGAATGCATAGTCTTTTATTTCATAAACATATGTATGAGTCCTCTGTGTACCGAATAAATTGCACTCAGTGGCCTGCTCATCCTTAAAGAAGCAAAGCGAGTTTAGTTTCCATAAGCGGAGAACCAGGAAGGCATTACTCTTTCTTCTCAAATTTCCTTCCCAGTACCTCAGAAGAATGACATCGCTTCTTCCTTGTACCTTCAGCAATGTAGGCGCAGAGTCAGCGCTTTGAGCAAACTGCAGCTGGATTCCTGCAGCAAAAAATATTGCGGTTGAAAGAGTCTGAAATACGTAAATGCAGTCCCAAGTCCTTTCTTCAGCCCAGAATCCAGCATAGGTTTTGGGTTTGTGTTGTTGCACTGAGCTAGGGTGTGGATTTGTGAAAGAAAGATAAATAAAATTTTTAAAATTGCACAAAAATTCTAGGCATTCTTTTGCAATCATATAGAAGTGCAAAAATCCATGCAAATTTTTTCCTCATTCATCTGTAACAGAACAAAATTAATGTATGTGATGATTTACTATCTCTGAGATGTCCTTTTTATTTTTAAACCTAAGCAAAAGAGCTTCAAAGTACAAATCCTTTAAAAAATAGATTTCTGGCTCTAGCAAAATAAAAGTCAGACTTTCAAAAGAAAAGCAGATGTTTCCTTATATTAATTAGAGAAATGCTTCCTACCATTGGCACATGTTAGCATCCTGTAAGTCACACTCCTCTATTATTTTACCTTATCTTTGCACTCATCACGCAAACCAAGGCTTAAATATACGTATTATATAACAAACCATTTAAATTGTCTAACCTTGTTGTGCTCTACCGTTCTTTCTTATTGAACAGTAACAAAATTAGCCAAAGGGAACTGGAGTTTACACTAGTAACTATGTTGGAGAAAAGCAGTTGCTGTGCGGTCCATTTCTTGCTCAGGCTACGTGTCGTTTTTCCACTGGCAATCATACACTGCGCTGTGACCCCAAAGGCTGTTTGCTGTTTCTTTTTCACACGTGCCTATGCAGGAGCATGGATTCTCTAGAGTGGGCTTTAGTTTGCCCCTGGCCTTTTAAGCATTCTTTTAAAACCTGTTCTTGCAATAGTAACCAATTAAACTACTTACTAAGAAAGAAGCATGTTTCAGCACTTAAGTTAATTGAACTGTTACAAACTAAATATGATTCCAAATTGTTTCTGTATTCCAAATCACTTCATGCATGCAGATAAAATGAAAAAATTACTAAATCGTTTTGAAATGTGCAAATCAGGCATACAATACTGGCATTTAGATCTGTGACCTGATCACAATGTAGTAAGTACCTTTGAAAACTTTGCAGATTTTAAAGCTGTCATACAAAACCCTTGAACCACTGCTTGATGTGATATTCAATAAGTGGAAGTCAGGCTGCAATCAAATTGTGGAACTGTCTGCATCAGGGTTTTACTACCAATTTACCCAGAAAATAATCTTTCCCTGATCCATTTCACGGGCCAAGTAAGAAAGGAGGAATGACTTAATGTATAAAACACCATGCTTTATTGTTTGGGACCTTGGTTTGAGTTCAATTTGTGGACCTAACTAAAATGAGCAGCTCAATCCCTTATGAACAGTAGTCCATATCTCTGAACTACCACACACAATTAGGCAGAATTGGCTCTCTCTGCTTAGGAGAAGTTGCAGACTGATTCAGCATGGAGACTAAATCACTTATTTCAGCTGTAAAGTGGGGTGGCCCTTTCTGAGACTCTGTGACAAAAACCAAAAAAACTCCATATTGTTTCTTTATTTCGACATTTCTTTAGTACAAGAAAAATAAGGGATAGGAAAAGCCTCATTCTCTTATGATAAAAGCCAGACGGCAGCCCTAATTTGCAGCTATTCTCTTTTATTAAGAAACTGGTAACTCCCATAACTGGCAGAGTGGTGGTAAAAATACCGGTACAGGGAACAAATGGACATGACTACAAAGAGAAGGGCAAAAAAGATGACGAAGAAGAGAAGCAATGATGCTGGAAGCTGGCAAAAGCTTTCCTCTCTGAATCCTGGAGTAGGAGAAGCTCTTGCTGGGTAATACATCTATCTAGCTGCATGTCATACACAGTATTGAAGGGTTTAGCTGTCCTGGGATTTAAACATGTTGCTACTGGGATAAGCTGCACTTGTACAACACAGAGTAGTGTAAACTATTTTGCCAGCAGTATGAGTGGCGAAGCTTTGGCAGAGGTGATTTGAGACTATCAAGGCTTGCACTGCAGCACAGGGAGGAGAGGGCGATAGCTGGACAGGCAGCGTGAGCCTCAGAGAGAGCTCAGCCAGGGGTGAAGGGAGCTGCAGCACTGCTAAGCAGGGGATTATAGGGGAGCTGAAGGCAAAAAAAGAGCCTACATCAGTGTGGTGTAACAAGAGAATTAAATTAAGTCACTGGATCTATTTCACAATACACCAGCAGAGGATATTGGCTAGTACTATGGAAAACAGAGATTTAGCATCTCTACCTAGAGCCATCCTAAAACGCAAGGATCAGGGTACACTTTACTATATTATTATGTATTAACAGGCTCAATTGAGTCCTGAAAGACCATTAGTGTGGTGCTCCGCTTTGAGAAACAGGCCATGGTAGCTTGGCAGCGGAGTGCACGGGCAGGGCTGCGCTGCTTGCGGTACCTGGGCTGCTGCAATCAGGGTTCCCTCCTGGGGATCGGGGCATCGCTTCGCTGTGACATATAGACGGGAGGCTCTGTGGGTAGCTGGAGAAAGCTATCAGCCCTTGCACTACAAACTTTTGTTCAACTCTGTGTACTAACATTAGACCTCAGAGGAAATTTACAAGCTTTTCTTTTTAACAGTAGTTTTTTTAGCTGTTCTCAGGGATTCCATTAATTTTCATTATGAACTATACTTGCCTCTTTCATCTTAGGAAGAAAAGACTGCGACTGGAGGTACACGGCAGCTCTCCCTTTTTAGCTGCTGGAAATAAGTTAATAAATGCAGTCACAATACAGGGTACCATTCTCTTTCCTTATTGATACCAACTATACTCTAACAATGAATTTCAAAGTGCTGCTGATGTAAACTCTACCTGAAGCCTGTTTGATCTCAGATAAGCATCTTCATCCCATTCTTCATTTCAAGAAAAGAAAATCTTACTGCACAGCAACATATTCATCTGCTTTGGGTTCAGTTCAAGATAAGCCGTGCTTTGCAGAAAACCTAATTAATATCAATCACAAGGAAAACAGAAATTGGAAGGAACTGTTCTTTCATTTCTTGATAAACTGATCACCCATGATACATACGCAAATGGACATACCAATTTGCTTTGTTATGGAAGTATCAGAAAAGAAGTGGTTCTGTAGGGAGGATTTTTTTAAAGAATAAAGGGGTAGTTGCACTCTTGCCCTGGTGTAAATAAGAGTCACTTCGTTCTGTTAAATAGGAGTTGAATGGTGTAAGTCAGACCAGAATTACGTCCTGCAATGGTGGATTTAATGGCATATAAAAGAGTGTTTACTTGTAACACTCAGAATAATAATTATTAATGATAGCTCATAGATACTTTTTTTAAAGTTCCTGTAATGTATTTTGTGCATTTCTTTTCTGCTTTCTCCTCCCTCCTGTCAGAAGAAAAGCCATGGCTTATGACCTAAGTGACCTTATGTGCTTAGAATAGAACTTTTAAGGGTAAATATTCATATTTGAAAAAAATCTTGCAAAATCTGAGCAGATAGCTTCTGTCACAAGTCTACTTCACAAAATAACAGTTCAGCAGACCTTTGAGGAATTTTACTGTTGACCAGCAAACTTTTACACCCATGGATATTAGTCTTGGGACTGGCCATATAGTACTGGCTGTATAGCTACTTCCAAATGATGTAGGACTTGCTTTAGATCTGATTCACGAAATGTTATTGCACAAAGCAAAGTTCTGCTCTTATCAGTGCTCTAGGTCATTTTGGGAAGGGGAGAGTTTGGAGGAAAGGTCACTAATTTTCAGAGAGATCCCTGCCTTGGCCATCAATCCACCTTTAAATTCCTTGATGTTAGCATTTCAAGTGACAGTATGGTATATACCGAGCTTGGGAAGAAATACAAGCATTAAATGGTTTAGTTTCATTCAGGCATTGACTCAACGAAGAATGTGTGTAAAATATCATTCCATTTGGCCCTAAGTGAATATAAAGAAAAAAACCATCCGTTTTAATATTTCGTTTGAGCTTCCCAGTACTTCCAGGTGTGTTCTAGCTTGTCTTCAGCTGTTTTCATATGATGCAACTTTTTAGCTGCAACATTACAAGGGTTTGCCCACACAAAAAACCCAAAGGACCGAGCTGTTAATATACTAAGTGTTTAAAGGACAGGTGCAAAGACTGGATTGTTGGAATGACTGGAACACAGTAGCTGAGGAAACCTCTGTTTCTTCCCTTAACATTTGTGGATATAATGTATGTGTGCACATCCTTTAATGTATTTCAGATGATGTCCCTTCACAACCTCTCCTTTCCTCCATTTAGTGATGTCTTGTGTTCAGCTCTGGGAACGATGTCTTTTTGGCATTTTGTGGCATTACTGAGGAAGTTTCTGATGCAACGAGTCACTTTAAGGACACAAAAATCTGCTGCCTATGCTGAAAGGACTGATCCTTTCATTGCAGAAGGAAAAAGAGGAAATAAAATGCAGAAAAAGCTGTCTTTAACAGCTTTAAAGGAGATACAAACATGAAGAATGGAAAGCATTTGCTTAAGATGAAGGTTCAGACCTTGGACTAATTCCTGATTCAGAAAGTAAGTCATCAGTGCACTATTATTTAGCCAATGGTCCATAAGGTCTTGGTGACCTGTACAAGTCCTTAGGTGTTTCTGAAAATCAAAGCATCTCTAAGGGCAGAGTTAAAAAAAAAAAAAAAAAAAGAAAAAAAAAAAGAAAAGATTGAGGCACTACAGTAGTTAATCTTGCTTTTTCCTCTTTTTTTTTAATTTTTTTTTTTTTTTAAAATTTCTCAGTGTTTACCTGCACTGACACTAAGATATGACCTATCCAGTCTACCTTTAACTACAGAGTTTGTCTAGCAGTCTGGCTGCATCAATGCTGTCTTACTGCCAAAATAAATCCTCAGATTCTCTGTTTTCTTGAACCCCCACACAGATATTTTCTGCTGAAGCTTTCCTCACTGAAAAATAGCTAGGATATGTATGTGTGGTATGTCGGTAGTAATAAACCTTAGGTAGAGCATGGACCTACTCCACAGAATGCATTTGGGTATTGTATTACGCTGTAAATAATACGAGAAGTATGTAGATAGATGGATTTATGTTGCTATTTTTCAAGTAACAGTGGCTTTGAGGCACAGTGCATGTATCTGTCAAAATAATACACACAGCTCTGCAGTTAACTATTTACAAAGGATTAAAGTTTAGCTCCTCATAAGATCTACTCTCTGATGCTTTTGCATTTGCTACCTAATACCATGAGAAAAGTCTGTACAAATTACAAAGAGAATGTAGGAATTCATGCAGATCTGAAATATTCTGTTCAAAGGGCCGTATCCAGGAGAGAAAAAAACCAGTTCAGACAAAAGCATTTCTTGCACAATGTAAGAAGCAAAATAGAAGCAAAACTTTATTTAAGTTCAAGAGTGACTTAGACACACTTCTTTTTTTTGATTGGGTTTCCACAAGGCAAGAGAACCAGAAAGCTACGATACTAGAGGTCCCCAGCACTTCAGATGAAACTGTCCTGCCTCACCAAAAACCAATGAGCTATCTAAGGAGAAAAGTCTGCGTGAAAGGTTTTGACTATATAGAAGCTACAAGGAATTTGTATGAAGTTTACAGCTGAATATTGCTTATTTGCTATTTTTTCAATTCATCTCTCCATCATTTTGAATATTTATTTTCCCCAGCCTCTTTTTGGCAGAATGTGATTCTTTGAATGAGGGAAAGCTGACACTACATGGATACTCCTCTGCATCTGTGTTTCTAAGTTAACCACTGTTTTTTTTCCTAATTGGGAATCACATTAGCATATGGGCTCACCTTTGTTAAGTCATGTTGTCATTCTGTGCATATCCACTGAATAACTGGGATTTTGAAAGAAATAATGACTTTACTAAAACAAAATGGAAACAGACAAATGGCATTTAAAATTAGAAAGATTACAGAGGTGTTTTTAAAACAAAGACTAAAGGAGCACTAAAAGCTGTAGAAGATCACAGGTTCCTGGCTGATAAGTCCTCTCAGCTGAGGTCATAGAGATGCTGTATCCTCCATGATAGAATACATTAGAAGCTGACAAAACTTAAAACATCTAATAATAAGGACAAGGTGAGCAAATTAGTTCTTATTTAAGTAGAACCCACAAAAGTGGCCATTAGACAAAGGGCTGGCACTGCTTTACGCACTCTAGAAGTCTAAAAAAACAGAACAGGAGTATGTGGCTTTAAACAAGGGTCTGGTATATCATAAACTTGGTGGAAGAAAGAGAATCAGTCAGACCATGTAATACCAGAGGGCAAACTCTGCAGAAAATAAAGAATTTTATGGAGGGGAAGGAGTGGTGCAACATGTGACAGCATTCTGAGAGTTAAATTTTGTGAATAATTTAAAGATACCAACAGATAGTATAGATTCTGTACAGGTAGCGATTATACCTACACGGAGAAATGACAGCACTGCCTGTTGACATCAGCCACCCGTTCAGGTTAGTTATAATACTTCATTGTGACAAACAGCGTGATCAAAGAGGCTATTATGATAGGATACTTCAGTTGTAAATTAGGATGTAAATTAAGATGTCACAGACACAAAATGATGCCAAGGTTAAGTTTTCTGATGTAATGAATGATTGTTTAATGGAGAGATAAATAGGAGTCCCAGAGGAGAGAGCAACTCTTTACTACCAGAAGATCTGGTTCAAAATTTTGCTGTTACTAAGCCAGTGTAACAGTGCCTGTGATGTACCTATATTCAAAACCCTTGCTTGAACAACAAAATCCAATGGAAAGTGAAAATTAAAAGCATTTTTAAAAACAGGAACTTCACATTTTTCTTATTTAGCCTTTTACTATTTTAACTATGAATGCAGCAGTAGGAACTCTTCTGGTTGCCCTTGATGTCCCTTGTAAGCATCAACTCCAGGTGAGTTTTGATTATCCCAGCACCATCGTTATATGCACAGGTCTTTCATATGTCTTTCCATACACTGACAAACAAAGAGAAACAAGAAACACAAGGGGAGTTCACAAGTGAATATGTGGCAAAATGGGAAAATTGTTACGCATATGATTCACAGCATATGCATTAAGGGTCTAGAAATTATCTTGAATTTGCTGAGGATAAGTTACTCGGTCTAAGGAATACCAAAACAATGGTGCACTGCTGCCAAGGGATTCTACAAAACCAAGTTACTGAGCAATAAAATGGCAGATATATTTGAAGTTAATAAGTGCAATCTGACGTGTTTGGAAAAAAGATCTAGACGTTATATTCATAATATTAGCTCAATGTTCTGTACTGGTCAAACAAATGAGATGAATGGCAGGAAGCACTAAGAAGGAGATAGCAGCAGCAAACTTCATTATATCATTGTTTAAACTATTGTGACTGCAACTTCAATATTACATACAGTTCTTTCTATTCAGTCTTGAAAAGTATATCATAGCACTAAAAATGCTGGAAAGAGGAAGGATGATTGGAGAACCAGCTTCCATATGAAAAATGACTAAAATGGACAAAACCATCTCAGCCTAGAAAACACATAATTGAGGCACAGATGTGTTGGATATAAAGAAAACATAAATGGAAAGAGGAGGCAGATAGAAAATAATTATTCACTAAGTATTATAATAGCAGAAGTAAAGCACATCAAATCTGCCTGTCTAAGATGTCTCAAACACAATAAGAGGAGGAATTTCAGTGTGCGGTGAAGCTGGGTACTTCCTTGTCTCAGGAGGTCAGTGTGGTAGATGCCAAACCTTACACGTGTTCAGAAAGCAACCTGACAAACTCATGGAAATAAATCATCAGAATTATTAACATAAGGATACTCTCAAGTCCAAGCTGCAGATCACTAGAAGGTGGAAGGCTTTACCAAGGGAAATAACACTGTCTAGATATTTCCATCTAGCTCACCCTGTCCTGGCACTCCTCACTAGACTTTATATTAGACAGGACACAAACGCACAGAGTTCATGTGTGGGTGTGGTGCCCTTAGTCACTAGAACAGGAGCAATGCTCAGTCTCTTCAGTTGGCCCAGGGCAGCACAGCCACTGATTTTTATAACCTGAAAGAGGCTACATCAGGCACTAGGATAAAGAAAGATATGTTCCTAATGTCCATTGGTCCGTCTGTCTTGAAATCAGCCCAGAAGAGCCAAACATGTGTCTGGGGAGAAAGAGAAATAAGAAATAGAGGGAAATTAGTTTTCAATTGCTCATTTAGAATTGCTAGTTTCAATCAATGACAATTTCAAGGCGTTAAACACATTCCAGAGTAACTTGTCAAAAAAAAAAAAAAGCCCCTGCAGTTGCTGACATTCTCAGAGGTTTTTTAATAAGATCAGGGTCAGTGATGGGAAATAAGCAGGAAGATGAATAGGATGTCAAAATTAAATTGAGTTCCAGAAGAGTTATCTTAAGTTCCCAGAAAGATAGAAACTCATGAAACTTTGTCTCAAACTAAACAGGAAACATGTTTTAGCTTAGAAGGTAGTGAGAAGGCTGATGACTGTCTTTAGAGTTATTAACAACCCATGATATTTTAGCAGCTTGAAAAACACCTTTGTCCTTTGAATTCTGGAACAGAGAAGGTTCTACTTATTTTCAATCCTAATGATTTCTGCTGCACCAAGCTCTTTCATTTTCATACAGGAAACCCAGATTAATTGTTTCAACCATCTGACTATCCATTACAATCAGAGGATGTACTCCTTGTTAAAGTTTCAGAATTGTTGAATGAAATACCATTTTAACAACCCATATGTCCGTGTTTTTGTTCTGTTCTCTTTTGCTAAACGTTGTAGCACTTCGTCTTCTGGAGCCTACATACACTGTTGGCCAGGCTGTCATTAATCATCATTGTTGTCAATGAACAAAAATCCGGTGAGAGAAAACAATTGAATGCCTAGGACTGCAGAACAGTTCAGGTTTCTGAATGACCATGCTGATTAATAATATTACTTTTATTTGGGAATTTGCCTATGCACCACTTACAAATTCTGCTCAGGTCTGTGGTCTCACTATATATTTATGCCATTGTTTAAGATAGTCTGTCTACCTACTCCTGGGGCTCAAGGAGGCAGAATGCTGGGTCTGAATAAAAGCACTAAAACTGTAATTAAAAACAGTTATCTTTTCTCCTACCAAAATTGTGCGATGACTTCATCACAGGAAAACAAGTTCTCTCTAGCTTGCCTGTGGATCAAAACCTAGAGTTTTAAGGACCAGAAAACCCTTAAAATGAACAAAAATACCAAGGACTGTATAAACGCAGGGTTAAGTAAAGGAAGCCTTGCCAAGCATGGAGCCACACAGGAATAGATTTTGCACTGATGTTACGGAGTGCCAAGCTAACAGGACCAGCAGAGAAAGTGAAATAAAGGAAAAACGACGTTTCAAGGAGTCACTCTGAGCTGGGTAATTCAGTCCAGCAGGAGGGACCTGTAACTCAAAGGTCAGGAGGATGGAGATGTTGCATGTTTTACATAAAACTACATCTCTTGGTCTTCGCGAAACAAAGACAGACCATGTAGTGAGTCCTTTCTATTTGCTTCGAGTAGCTTGAAGATGTTAGAACAACAGTGAAATTGCCCTCAAGAATGAAGGTATGGGAAAGGAGGTTTTAAAGCTTTTTTAGGAGCTCTCTTTTGGAAGAGACTGTCTCTTATTTACACGTAAAGCAAGGAACGTATAATGTTGCATTTAACAGGAGTACTGAATGAGTTAGACCCAGAAATGATGGCTGGAAGCAACCCAGAACAAAGGAGAGCTTACAAGTCCAGAGACCCGACTTGTAGGTACGTTGCAGCAGCTTGGTGGAATCCAATGAAGTGACTGAATGAGCTTCATAAAAAACATTTGAGCTCATTTCTTAACCAAGGTCACAATCTAAATGTTAGGTCTTTTCGTGTCTTCTGCCATATTCCAACTACTGGCTTAACAGCACTGCTGCTATGAGTACCTAGTAGATCGATTTTTATAGTTACACTTATCTATATCAAATTAGTGCTGTTTTCTACCCCAAAACTTGTGATTTTCATTGAGGTTCTGCTCTTAGCATTTTATGTCTCTTTAATCTACAATACAGTCTCTTAACTAAATGTCATTTCACACCTTCTTGGTTCTCCAATAAGGTGTTCTTGCCTTACTACTCTCTAAAAAGCACTGTTGTAGTGACTTAGAGCATCATTAGTTTCTATGCTTAAACATGGAAAATGATATATAAGATCTAAGCTTTATTATTCTTAATGTTTTCATATGCTTGCAGGGAACTGAAAATCCACAGAGGACAGAAATAAAAATGGAAATATAGTTACATTTTACTAATATAGGAGTGGCTGTGAGGGAATGAGTGTTATGCTCCTGAGCTCAGGGAATGCCGATGCAGAAAAAGACTGACTCACCTGAAATCAGAAACCAGAGAGTACCTGCATGTGCCAGCTGGACACGTAGGAAGATGCTGCACTCCCTCACTGTGCCTGAACGTGAATCCCAGGACATGAGACCGCCTGTCTGAGTGTGCAAAACATGAACTCAGATGTATCAGGCTATATGGTGCACATGTGGGTAGTCGTGTATTGCGTGTGGGTCCTTGTGTATCATGTCACACAATGAGGTGTTGGCGGTGGGGCAAGGCTGAGAAATGCCCCAATGCAGTGTGCCAGCGTGCTGGTCAGTGACTGCTGCTCCGTCGGGCTCAGCGGCAACCTGCTGCTCTTCCCTTTTCACCTGGAATGAGCTGCTAGTCTTCTCCAGACTGAATGCAATGACGTGGTGACATCCATGCAGATTTAATTTATATATAAAATATATATACATGAGTCTGACTCAGAGCTGTAGGCATCAGGCTGTTGTACTTTATATTTACTCTGGGCTTGATGGAAGAAAGTATTAAAGCGACTGATAAGTTCTCTGTGTTAACGGATTTTAAAGAAAAGTTAGATATTCTGGGTCACTGTGCAGGAAGTTTATTTACTTCAGTAATTTAAAATCTAATGACTTTCATGGTTAATCCTGTTTCCTTTGCTGCTGCTTTATCTCTCGTGATAATGATGTAAGCCTGAGTGTAAGTGTGAAGGGCATGAGTTTATACCTGGAAAATCACTGAGGTCCTCTATTTGATCATGCAGATCTGTCTCACAAAGACCTGAAACCTTGTGAGGGACTATGTGCTACATTTATTCCAGTGACAACATCTATTTCTTTCCTGATGCTCTCATTGAAAATGAAAATTGCCTGCTTCCTAGTCCTAGAAATACATAATTTCCTGTATATTTCTTCCCTCAACTTATTTCAATCTCTTCTTCTAATCTAGCTCGGCGTTGTATATGTCGGCCCTGGTGACAATTCAAGGAAGCGAATTTAAAGTGGTTCTCTTCACTGAAGGCCTGACTCCTTCACTGTTGACATCAGAGGCAAAATTCAACGATTTCATTAGTACTTAGAATCTGTTACAGAGAACTAAAGTCAGAATACGGAGAATGGGAATAGTCAAGCTATTGGAAGAAATGGGTCAGGATAACTGAACACTAATTTAAAAGAAAGTCCCATAAGGAACAGAAAACTATCGAGAAAATGGATGTTCTTCATGTGTTGGAATATACTGATTTGTCAGAAAGTGTTCTCAGTGAAACACTGGTGGGATTAAGGATTTCTCCAAATTTCGCTGTTCTCTTTGGCTCATGAATGCCAAGGGCAGTTTGTGTTTCTTTCTGGAAATGACATGTCCTCAAAAGCAGCTGAGCCATATGACACAGTCATGACTCATTTCTTGACTCAACTGAGTTCAGAAAGAATGGTGGAGGTGGATAGATAAAGCGAGGGTGCAGAACAGATCACCATTTCAGTCAGTTTGTTTGCTCCCTAAATGAAGTGGGCTAAATTCTGAATCTCAGAGAAAAAGTAGATTATAGTAGGAACTTGCATAAACACCGCAAAATCAAAATTTATCTGTAAAGCTGTAAATTAAAGGAAAAAAAAAATCATTTTCACCCACTTAATAGCTTGCATATAAATGAATATAATTCCAGTTTTTTTGTATTGTATCGCTTCTCTATTGAATTAAGTGTTTGTCCCATTTAAAAGCCCCGTCTTGTTCTGTCAATCTCTGAAGCAGCTATTCAGCAGCCAACCAACACAACAGAATTTCTCTATGCTGAATGTTCTTTTTCATTTTTGCATTGTATCCTAGTCTCTTATTATAATGGTGCTGCTAGCAGAACTATAGAGAAGCATGTGTCAATATTTCTATGTCAAACCCTGTTTTACTAGTAGATGTTTGTAACAATACCATTCTAATTTATATCATCCAGATGAAGCTAAATACAAGTATTGCCCATCCTGACACTGGTTTCCTCTAAAAATGTGCTTTATTTTCTCAATCACTTTTAAAAGATTGGTAATCAAAAGCTAAAAAAGTGCTGAGGTTGCAAAACTCCATTTTTTTCCTCCTCAGGTAGAAAGGGACAAGAAAGAGCGTAAGACACCACGTAGACATTTAACTCTAGTATTTTGACACACTGGAGGCCAGGGATCTCCTTGTCATGGCGGAAGGATTTTTTTTGTTTTCAGGATGTTTATTTTGACCTTGGTCGGCAAAGTAGGAGACTATCTGTAGCTGCAGATGTAGTTTATCTTCCATTTAAATAATTTTGTATGTAATTTGTATTTTACATTGTACATACTTTGGGTTTTTTGGGTTTTGTTATTTTTTCTTTTCTTTTTCCTCCTCAGAGAACATAAATGACAGTTGTGTCTATGCCATGTCTGTTTTCAGGAAAAGTGTTTGCTACCAGCCATGGCTATGAGTGTGAAGGGAAAAGATAAGCTTGTAGAACGTATGGCCTCATTTGCATACTATTTTTAGTAAAGGCCAATTCTTTCATCTTTGTAATGACTTCACTTCTTGCACAAGGTGAACTAAAAATAGAATTTGTTTCTCCCTTGGTGCTATACGGCAATGAACTGTACTGCAGCTGCCCAGCTTTCAGATCTGCCGAGTTTTGAAGTCCAGAGCTCCTGACATTTGCGGATCTCACAGGCTCTCTTAAAATATTCCCAAAAGTTCAACCAACGACCAAAAGATTGCTTGAATTCCACTTAATATCATGGTAGATTTCCATAGAACTAGTAATTTCTTTTAATGCTGAAATTAATAGTATGGTTTTAGCTTACAGTGATGGCTACAGATGTGAGCCTATCAGTGCTACAAAAGAGCTCTCTCGCGTCTTCTCTTGTGTCTCCTTTTCCCTCTCCTGTACCCATCTGCATTTGTCCTGTCCTCTTGCTTGCACTAGTTCAGATGGGTTTTGGCCTTTCCTGTGGGCTCATTTATCCACTAACTAACCAGGCAGATAACTGCATTTTTGGTGACTTAGTTTTCTCTAGAGCCAGTGAGCTGAGTCGGTTCAGACGAGCTCTGGTGGTAAATGGTGGGAACACACAGGCAGGAGCATTGAGGCAGAAGAAGGGGGGCAGGTGTGTTTAGGGAGGAGGGAGATCTCCCCTTTCTGCTGATAGTGAATTGTGAGATTGTTTCACCCTATTTCAGTGAGCTGCACCCTATGTAATCTGCAATATAGCAAATGTGTAACTACTGCCATTTCCCCTACAAACCAGGCCAGAATCGAGGTTCAGTGATCTTACTGTAACAAGTATTTGAAATATTTTCTTGCTCAACGTCATTGTTCAAGTTCATAGCCTGCTTGTGAAAGTGGCTTGTTGGAACTGCCTCTCCAGGGAGCGCTGGGATTATCGCCACGCTGTGCAGTGTGGATGATACAGCTGGTACTGCTCCTGGACCTGCACAGCTTAACATCACACGCTATGATCACTTGTAGGCAGCTTGTCATAAACAACTCAAATCCTTGAGCTGGAGGAGCACATTAGACCTGCCAGACTACAGCTTCTCTCTTCTTTTTTTTTTGTTTTTTTCTTTTTTTTTTTTTTTTCCCCAGTGGGCGAAAGAGGAGGGGGCTTACACATGAAATTTCACCCCTGGATAAATGCACACCAGGTGAAATTTGCATTTATTCATATTTTTAATCTGAATTTTGCACTAAAAATTCCCAAATGCATATGAATATTGGCCTCTGTTCACAGGCTTGCTCTTTATGCTTTCCCATGGTAGTAAATTTGACTCCTGCTAACGGCAGGTGAAACTGCTCTTCATGGAATAACACACTGCTAAAAATCTTTAACTCTTTTCTTGATGGATTGTTGCAGCCATTTGTAAATGCATATGTTTGAGGTTTCTTCGGCATTTTAAATGAAGAACTCCACATGATTTTTTAGTACATGCTATTGTTTTACTACAAACAAACAAAGCCCTCAGTTTGATAGGCTGAGGAGGGTGAACCCTCCCAGATTTATCCCATTCTCCCAGTGAAGCCAGTGGCCCTTTTCTGCACCTGTTGTTGTATGACTACATTTTCTTGGCCAAGGATGTCTAGAAATGTACCTCACTTTCTGGATGACAATTTCCCAGAACTACAGTTTGAATAAAATTAGGAAACAACTTTAAACCATGACAGCTTTCCTATTTCTGACTATATTTCTTTGGTTATGCCATAGGAACCTATTTTTAGACTTAAGTTTTGAAATATGTCTCAGTGTTAGCTCATAAAGATATATGTTCAGCAATATGGATACAACCTTTTCCCGTTTTTGTTCCTTTTATTTCCAAAGGACAAATTTGGAGTCGATGCATGAATTCATGCAGTAAAACATTGCTCTGTAGTAGTTTGTGATTTCTGCTGTCTTATTCCACCCAGAAGCCACTGTACTATTTCTGAGTTGAGATTGCTCGGTGAGGGTATCCTGTTCTGTCCTCTCCTGAGAAAACTGATTAAAAGTGCAGAATGAGGTATGTTTAGTGTGACTGAAGGTCCTGAATATTTGCTGTGTGCTTGACAGCGCAAAGTGTTACCAAAATATCAATTAGAATCACTAGAATATTAAATTCCCTAAATTCTACAATGATGTGTTTGTTTGGTTTTGTATTTATCAATATTTCCAGTTGTGTCACACATCCTTTTTCATGCTTAATGTCTCAGCAAATATGATTTTCTTTCAAGGAGTTATAGTCCTCTCTTTGAAGTTAACATTCAGTTCTATAGTGTATTAAATGTTCATTGCCACTTTGCAATTCCAGTCGATCAAGCACCATCTCTTTATTCTGTCATTGTACTTTCTACCAGTGGAAAATTTTAAATACCCATTATTTTGGGTTGAAAAATTGAGAATATAAACTCTGCAGCAACAGCTAATTGATTGACATGGTGGAATGCTCTGTGATAGAAGAGTTTTCCCCAGGAAAAAATTGTTAATGCTAAAATCACAAAATACATACTTTAAAAAAAAAAAAAAAAAAGTAAAGGAATTAAGTTAATTATACAATTCCAGTAATGGAAAGAAAAACCCTAATCAGACATGAACAGCTTTTATAACCATTAACCAGGCTATGGTAAACCATTACTTAACTCTGACTTAAGAGATCCATCATGGGATTCATGGCAGCCAGTTAACTAATGCTTAAACAATTCCACAGTAATTTAAAGCTGTGGTAAATGGCATCACTCAACCAAGCAGTCACTCTCAGTCTCAAGAGGTATTTTTAACTGGTATGAAGTTATGCTAACTCCCTCCTCCCTTTCCCTGCCTAAACTGCAAATCCTAACAAGTCTTTACTAGCTGTGTGACACTGTATGAAGTCCTGTAGCGAAGTCCAGGCAGATGACATTCATTGTTCGGGTTTTTTTCTGGGGAAAAAAAAATAAATTAAAAAAAAAAAAAATTCTCCACTGAAGAGTAGTGTCAAATGAATCTGGCAAAATCCCCCTTGGCTGTTGCTGCATTTAATTTAAATATTTGTATTTATTTCCTCATTTTTAATTATTTTTGACTTTAAAAGTCATTCAAAAATTGTATACTATTAAGATCAATCTAACAGCTGGTAGCTATCCAACTCATTTTTTCTGCATTCTCGCTGACTAATAAGCAATCAAACTAGGGGAGGGAAGTGAGTCGCATCAGAGTGGTAAAAAGTTGACTAAAGCGAACATGACCCTGGTGAGCGTTGAATAGGTAGTGGCTGACAGGAGTGAGGCTACTGGGGAGTTTTACAGTGGCTGAAAAAAGGCTCTGTGTTTGTTTACTATTTTTACTTTGAACCCGAGGATCAAAAGTGGGAGTCAACCGATAAATTATGGTAGTGACACAAAACTGAGTGGCATTGCCTTTGCAGAGAAGGCTCAAAATATACAGGAACAGCTGGATCACTGAGGATAGAAGTAAAAAGAAACGGATGAAATTTAATAGTACAAAGTTCAAGGTCATGCAGTCACAGCCCAGCAAGAATTTCTGCTAAGAACCTCGTAGCCTGTATTTTGGAAACAGCTGAAGAGAAGGAAAAGACTTGAGGCTACTGGCCAGTTATAGGTGAGCAGGAAAATGAAATTCCTTCTGTATTTTGTGTGGTAGTAGAGCCACTCTCTGTGCCTTTTTTCCCACACCTCACAAGACACACATTCCTGTCCCTGTGCCACAGATTGCCGCCCACTCGATGATGCCAATGCAATGGGATCCCTCTGTAAAGTAAACAGTGGGGAAAAAAAAAAAGAAGTTGGAAGCTGTTTCAGGTGAAGTAATTGCAAAATGTCCAGTGTATCTATGGAGGCCACGTCATGGAGAATCCTCCACGCAGCCCTGGTCAATCATGTGCAAGAAAGATGAACACAAAGTGGAAGATGCACATGAGAAGGCTATGGGGTATATTTTGGGGCAGAGAACTCTTGTCTTACTAGAAGACATAAAAATCTTCTGGCTAGTTTTGCTTAGCAAAACTGTGTCGCAGAAAGCCTCATGTAAAATATGTGGGGGGCAAGGAGAAAGGATAGATAAAAAGGAGAGGAAAAACTATTTAAACTGTTGGAAAATGTTACTGTGACAATAGGTAGATCCAAAGTAGAATTCATTTAACACTGGCATGTTTTGCCCTGTGAATTAAAATTAGGTTCCTAACCACCAGGTCAGTAGTAACCAGGGGAGCTCTGGTCCAGAACCGTCTGCCTGGTGGAACAAAAATCTATTCTTGTCGGACTGCAGATTGATTTGTTATGAAATATTATTTGATATGGAGCCTGTGATAGCAGGGGCATGAACTTGTCTCAAGAGGCTTCCAGTCCTAAATTCCTGGGCAGTAGAAGGTGTTTGGTATAGGCAAGATGTAGAGAACTGATCTGTAATGAATACCTGACAAGAGCTTTTGTGCTTTAAAATTTAAAAGTTCAGAACTGGATTTTGCTTTCAAATACACATATATTTTCTGCAGACATTGTTTTATGAGGCTCAGGGAGCAAGAACTTATTCTGTAAGAACCAGCTGAAATGTTTAATGTAGGGCTGATTATAGGTGACACCGGTAAATAATGACACAATAATTTTATGTATTTCTAATTTTTTTCCCCTCCCCAGAACATAAGTATTTAGAAAATCTGGAAATGCAGTCAATTTAAGCAAACTCTCTTCTACAACGAGCAAGAAAGCAGAAAGGAGCTTACAGGGAGAAAATGAGACCTCTTGCACCGATTTTGACACCCTACTGTCTGTCTCCCAGCCCCAGCTAGTGACCGGTGTCGGGTTAATGATGGGAAGACAGCAGCACGCCTCTGCTGTAGTGGCTCTTTCTTCCTGTAGCATCCCTGATGATCTTCCATAGCACATCTCTGAATAAGTAAGCTAGTAGCACTGAAGAGCTCATGTCACGTAGCAATTCCAGGAGTTCCATCGCGCTTTCTCTTGGACACTGGTGCTCCTGCTGATGAGGCAGAAAGTGGTAGACTTGGCCACGCTGCAACATGGAAAAGGGGAGGGCTGGAAAGACAGAGAGATGGAGAGGAAAATGACAGTCTGGTGTTATTCCAGGAGGTACGATGTGGTAAAGGTCAGCATGTGTAATTGTCTTGTTACAACTCATTTGAAAATTAGTTTGAAGATCAGTTATTGAATAGAAAGAACTGCAAGGAAAAGAGCATCATTCTTCAGTACACAGGCTTGAGGTGAGATCCAAATCAGACCTGCCACATATATTCTCCCAGCTGCACATGTGTGTAGCCAGAAGACTGACAGCCTGATACCTACTACATGTCAGTCGCCCCCTTTACCCGAGATAAACTTTTGCTTCTGTGGTACCCTATGCTTCAAAGCAATGCTGACAAGGATTTATTGAATTAACCTAAATGGCTTTAAGCCCCAATTCATGCTGGTGCAGCATGTCTCTATCAGGGGTTTGCACTGGTATAACTAATTGATTTAGTTACAGATGGGAAAATTTTCTTAACAAGAGAAGGCCTTAACTGCTGGCCAGGCTGCCTTTGTTGTTTGCAAGTAATCTCCCTCAGCCCGTTGTTAGCATAAATCTGTTCTATTTTGGATTCCCATAGAGCTAATTTGCACAGGAGTCACACAATAGCATGGTTTACATTTCCAGCTTCTTTTCAAAATGGCACTGCAGGTTTTTTTAAAAAAGGACTTTTCATGAGTTGTCTGCATTTCTGTGAACATTTCATTGCCTTCATCGCAGTGTGGAAGAGCAATTCATTTGATAAATGAGCTTTTTCTAATTGGGCGCAGAGGGCAGGGTGTGCAGTTCTGCTCCTGGAGTGGCTACACTGGACATATAGCACCCTTTGAATCACATTTCTGATATAAAATGCTATATTAACAAATCAGACAGCTGCTTCCTTTGGCTGCCCTGTAATACTTGATATGAATTTTGTCTCGTTGGTCTCAGTGCTAAGTTTAATGTGCTACTGTGTCCATGGGAGCTCAGCTGAAAACCCATGCACGTGTGTGAAACAAACAGGATGAAATCCGAGTTCACGTTCACAGAACATGTTCAAACATATTCTCACCTGAATAAAATTAAATTGAAAACTAAACCAACCTTTTTGGGGGGAATTATGTATGAGGTCTAAGTTCAGGTAAATCAGGTTTGGAGACCCGTTATATACAGGTGTAGAACCCAGGACAACTAGATCTTGGTTCCAATTATTTTATACACACATTTATAACCACAGTGAGTTACTGAAAGCTTTCCTACTTAGTCTAGAAGACACTGGAATTAGGGCTAATTTTTTATAGTCCATTTACACACTTTTACATCTTTTACATATTTTCAGGGGAACAGTGCTGAAATCTGGATACAAACTCCATCAGTTGCTATCGCTCCTCGAAACATACAGTGTTTTAGGAAACTTTTTACATAGGACAGTATGGAGCATTAACTGTTCATCTGGGACTACTTGTTACCTCTCCAAAAGTGTTTGTTTGTTTGTTGTTTTAATTATCAGCTTGATTCCTCTTCAGTTCTAGTCTGTTGTATTGTTCCAGTAATTATGAAGTAGAGGTGGTACTACTGAATGGGCCCAAATGATTCACATTAATTTAGGAAATATATAAGCATTGCAGGCTTTGCCACAGTGAGAACTGTATTTTCCTTGAAATCATTCACGCTCTTTGTATATTTGAACAGTATCCATTTTGCAGTCTAATCCTAAGAAGAAATGGTCAGAAAGTGGGGCGTTACAGAATCTGATAAAGAGCAGGTGCGGACATCATAGTAATATTTTGTTTGCCTATATCATTAACCTATGTGTGTGAAATAACTTTAAAATGTTCATAGAATTGAAAAATAAAGCATTTTCAAAAGAAAATAAACATAGGCAGGAGACTTTTTACTATGCTAAGTATTCTTGTTGCTGTCTTTTTGCTTAAACTAATTCAAAAGAAAATGGTGCTTCCATATCAGGAACAAATAATTCCATTCTCTAAAGTATATTGTTATGGCCGTATACTTTTTTTCTTAGTTATTGCAAAAAGATAGACATGAATAAGTAATGCAATTTTCAAGAAGATGTTGCTACAGCCCAGAAATATGAACTTTTATCATACAACTTTGTATATTGCAAAGACTTCTGAAAATCAGCTAAAGGAATGGTTTAATAGTTGGAGAAGGAATTGAGATGTATCTTGACTCACTTACCAGACTGCGCAACAATTATGCAGCAACTTCAACATTCATTTGTTTACCAATGAAAATCTTTACATATATATTGCTCAGAATTAAATTCTCTCTGAAAAGTCAGTCAAAACGAGAAGAAACTACTCATTTATATGATCTGGATATAAATGTAGATTTTGTTTTTCATTGCAGGAAATGCCCTACCATTTCTAACAATGTTGATAATTTTCCAGTGCTTGTGTGGTTTGTACCACAGTTTTTTCTCTGTTTTAGGAGGGTCTCTGGCTACTTGACAAAGTGCAAGGCTTAGTTGTGCAACAGCCAGGAGTCATGCACAGGCCGAAGGAACAGAATTCATGGTAATAAGTTTCGATGTTTCTTATACATTAAACACTGAAGTTCGGCTTCAAGGATGGGATTTATAACAACCACTATGGTGTAGGGCAGGGGTATCAAACTCATTTTCACTGGGGGCCACATCAGCCTCGTGGTTGCCCTCAAATTGCCGAATGTAATTTTGGGATTGTGTAAATGTAACTACTCCTACACTTATACGGTCCCAAATTTACTTTCGGCCCTTTGAAGGCAACTGCAAAGCTCATGTGGCCCCCGGTGAAAATGTGTTTGACACCCCTGTCCTAATCTGTACTTCTCCGGGTAATCATAGAATTGCTAAATAAATGAGGAACAGAGTCATCATCACAATAACATTTGTTGACTACAGGAGTCACGTAATGCTATGGAGGTGTGTTTTTCAAGGAGGCTATTGGTAGTTCCCATTCTGACATGCAAGCCCCACGTCCGAATTGTACTTGCTCTAGCCACTATATGTAAATACATACCATATATTTTAATAGACACTGTATCTTCTACAATAATATATTGACATGAAATATATTATATATTGCATATGTTCTGTAAAATATAATGTAACATATTCTTTTTCAATAAACAAGGTAAAATGACACGAAAAGAAAAATAAAGGATTTATAGTGGTTAAACTTCATGTGAATGGCTGTGTCCTTGAGGAGCCAATACTGATTCTATTGAAAAAGATTAATCCACAGATGTAATTAAAAGAATCCAGATGCATAAAGCACAGAGGATAGAGAGTGGCTTGCTGGAGTCTAAACTCACCTGTCCCTTTCTTACTTCTGATCTCAGTTAACATGAGTAAATTAGGTTGCTGCTTTTCCATTGTATGTTTTCAGGTCAATGCCAAGAATTACTAATAATATCTCAGAACATGTTTTATAATAGAAATATCTGACCAGTGTAGAAATGAAAAAGGACCCTCTTGGCACCTCAGGCACGTGTGGAGGGAGAGCACAAGAGTTTATAGTCATCTAAGCAGACCAGCTGGAGAATAAGTGGATGGTTGAACAGCTGATGTGAGAAGAAGCTGTCACAGGAGCAAGTATGTGTTCTGGATGCCTGTGGAATGAGATGAGGAAGTAATTTTCTTCATATAGACACTGTCATCCTATGAAGACTTGTTTATGTATTAATTTCATGTCAATGAGTAGCCTTACTGACTTAATTAGGACTACCTATGTGTTTAAGTTTAATCACAAGCTTATGTTTTCCCCTGCTGAAGGTGAGTTTTCAGGAAAAGTTGTCCTTACAATATTTTTCAGCTAACACTAATGTATCGCCTCAGATCTGAGACCTATAGAATTGCTTACCAGTGTAAACACTGGTCACCCGCAAATCACACCACAAGTCACCCAACATTGGACCTGCTGCATGGGAACCAGATCAACATCTGGGCCTGCAGGCCTTGGCTGAAGATGGAGCGGGACACACTGGAGCCAGGGAACAGGTGAAGGTGAAAATAGCAGTAAACTGAAAAAACAGCAAAGGGAAGTTGCTTAGAAAAGCTCCTGGGGGCCAAGGACTTTTGAAAGAGTGGAGGAATATAGCAAGGCAGAGGTACACATTATATTTAACATCAGCCTTTTCAATAGGTAAAAATTAGCACTGGTTTAATGTTTGAGCCATGCTATGTTTGTTTCTGCTGCATTAAAACACCAAACATCTAACGTGCAGTGTGGTAACACAGAACCCTTTGTTAAAGAAAAAAAATACTCTGTTGCTTGAATTAGTAAAGTTTTATTTGTTTATTTTCAAAAATATAAACATCTACAGATGCTCGCAGTCTCATTTCTAAGTGACTGACTTCAGAGTAGAACCTACCCCTCCCTCCCTCAAAAGTATCTAAATACCCGGTTGTTCTCAAATATGCCAGGCTGCAGCAGGTAGGAGGTGACACCTGGGACTGTGACCTCTCCTCTGGTACCCACTGCTTCACTGCAGGTGATGGCCAAGTGCCTTCTTCCTCTGGGGATCACAAACCCGGAATCCTCTCCTGATAGCAGTCTTCTGTAATGATTTCTTCAAAGAATTGATCCCAGCTCTCTCATCTCTTTTAACATTCAGGCAGGGAGAGGTGGTTTCCTTGATTCCTGTTAGAGATCAGAGCGCTCGCTGAGGAAGTGAGACACCCAGGCTCAATACCTGCTGCAGTATGAAATGATTCAAATGCACGTCTCTCTAATTAGTGGGGAATGTGCAAAGCAGCCTCTTGGAACTCTCTGAGAACTTCAGGGTTTGGCTGAAATACCCGCAGCACGCTTAGCGGAGGCAGCGTGGTCCACATCCCCCATGGGTGCTGTGCGCAGGAACCTGGCTGACCACTCAGCAGACTGTTCTGCAAGGAGGACTTTCTAAGGAGAGGTAGAGCGTAGCCAGAGCTATGGATTGCGGTGGAGTGTTAGGTGGGAGATAAGCATTCATTGCCTCAGGACAGGCACTTACAAGCACAGCTGGGAAAATAAATGCCAGGAGAACCTGCAGATGAAGTAGGGATACGGCTGATAAATCTGGGTCCTTCAATAGACCTTTGGTGGGTTTAGAGCCCCTGACTTATAGATAAGAAGTTGCTGGGCTGGATCTTCCCAACATAAAGCTCAGATGGTCAGAAAAACTGACAAAATGCATTTAAATGAAAAACTTAAATGAAAATGTTTTTAATTCATTCCTCCTCTTCTCCTTTCCTTTTTATGTCCTGTTATGAATTTGAATTCTTTCTCAGAATTTGTCTCTGGAGGGCTCCTCTATCTCACACTTTAGGTTCCTCAGATTTAGAGAGAAATATAAAGACTATTTTTACTTCTGCACTGGGATTAATAGAATCCAGCCTATCTAGCTGCAGGGTAAATCAGCACAATTTCCCTCTATGCCACATGCCAGTGGTTTGTCATAGATGTGCTTAAGTCCTGTCATTAACTGTGGCTTGCAGTACATGCTGTGTACTAGTTGTGGTTAGCTAGGGGGAGAAAGATACAAATGATGCCCAAAAGGCTAAGTAAGACTCCCTTTTAAACATCCTGTGACCATATCCCAAAACTGAGAGCAGATATGCTTTGCTGATCATAAATGTTATATTTTTGGGATGGACTCTTTAAACCCTGCCATTTTTGGCATTTAAAAATAAAAGGAAAAACAAAACCACATCTGGTCTGCAAATGTGCATGCCATGTTTAAGCTTGATGCAATTCCGAATTAGTTGTTAAACATTGAAAATCAGGGTTCATAAGGGAAATGCCTACTCAGCTGATTGTAGTGCAACTGGTGCAGCTGTAATAGACGCCAGACACTCCTGGAATAGTAGATAACTGTGTATGGCTACACAGGCGTAGATGGAAAGAAAAGCCAGATGGTGTACTTAACTGCACTTAAAATCTGATTGTGTGTGTCAATAATGAATGCCCAAATCGGATTCCGCCATAAAAAACAACTATATGTGCATACTAGTAAAACGAATGCAGCCGTATAGAAAAAAATGTGTGGATTCCATCACTGTAATGATGGTTATTATGATGATCAGTTATTTTGTATTTGCTGTAGGTTTTTAAAGTCCAAACATTAAATATGTTATAACACAGTAACAAAAATAAGTAAATCATAGGGATAATTCTGATAAATAGAAAACTATTATTTATAGCCAGTTTACTTAAAAATACTAATGATATCTGCTGCTCAAATTGCTGGAAAAAGTTGCTGGATGCTACAGTCTTAAACTATCTCCCTTCCTTAGACATCAGAATGAAATCCTAGCAGGGTCAGCTGAGTTCTTAATCATTTCAAGGTAGATTAAGTTGTTTATTCTGGGTGAAAGTTAGACCTGGTCGTAATCGATGGAAGCTTTCCTGTCAACCACAACCATGCATATAAACAAACATTTCATTCTGTGCTTTAAAATAAAGAATTTTCACTTTTCTATATGGAAATTAAGGTTCCCACAGTTATTCAGTCTGAGAAAAAGAATTTCCTTGACTTAATTAAATAAGAACAATTAAAGAATATAATTCCCTGTAATTCCTCCATATGGTCACTCCCTCTCTGTAATGGAGAGATTCTGAACCCCTTACATTGAGTGTATTTTCTGTTAGCAGCCCCATTGATTCCAGCTGGAAAACTTTTGGAGTAGGATGCTAATCAGTTTCAGTAAAGTTAGCAAAAGCCGGCCTTAAATAAGGACCAAATTCTGTCTGACTCAAACATATTAACCAAATTAGTCTCAATATTTTATCTGGATAGATTCAGAAGGCATGGTCTAAAGCTATGCCACGATACCAGCCCAAGTACACTGGCAAAGGCCGATTTGTTAAGTGTTACCTCTTCTAGGGTTTTCTCTCTGCGTGGAAGTGCCGTGTAGATATGTCGTCCTAATGCCTTCACTTCTGGAACTACCACCGTTGCCTCTAGCTGGAGTAATAGCAACTAAGGTTGCAATGGCACTCACAGAGTTTAGGCTCTCAAATCTCTAAAGTACTTTTGAAAATTGTATGCAATATTTATTACCCCTTCAAATCGCAATTCAGTAGAGTAGCAGAAGAGAATCAGACTGCCTTTCATTACAGTTTCCTGACCTTTTATCTAATGTAAAAACCTATTTTTAATTGCTGGTATCTTTGCCAAATCTTAAGAATTGCCTTATATGGCCTTAAATGAGCCCCCGTGGGTGTGAGCATTATGACATTGTCTAATTACGTGGTCACATTTGAATTTTGTTCTAAACTATTTGTGCTTCAGTCTGTGCACAGGACAGAAGGAGCTTAGTTCAAAAGCAAATATTCAATTTCAGTTCTCTTCCCATTGCTCAATATGTCCCCCATGCCTTATTTACTGCATAGTATTCGAACCCTGCTATGAAGATAATTACTATGTCCCTTCCAGGTTTTAATATGGTGCTTGTTGCTATAGTACCTGAACATTTTATGAACTTTAATGAATTTATATGCACAAAACCCCTCTGAAGTGAGGACTAGTAGTATTCCATTTTGCAGATGTTAAACTGAGACACAGAGTGTTAAAAAGAAAAAAAAAACCAAACAATCCAGCCTTCTAATATGTCAGATTTGAGGTGATGAGGTCTGGATTTTTGCTGTCCTACTTTATATATTCAAAATTGCAGTGCACTACTTGTATACCAGAGATATCGAATCAGTCATTCAGAAAATTAGGAGTGAACAAACAGTGTGAACAGAAGACTTAAACAAATCCCTCCCAATACATATGGCAGTGACATAAATCCAGCTTTCCAGGTCATTTTTCCATTGCCTTAACTTGAAGCGCTCTTCCCAAAATCCTTGCCCAAGTAACCACTTTTTTATAGCAAAGAGGTGCGGGTCCCATAGACAACATTCTTCACTATACAGCAAGGCAGATTTAAATCCTTCTCTCAGCGGAGCAGAAGGAAACACTGCCAGCTCTGCAGGTCGGCTGATGACGGGGTCATTTAAGGAGAGCTCAGCGAGGGCAAGGCTGTGGTGGAGATGGTAAATAAGTGTTCTGCTCTTATGTTCACCATAGGAAGACTGGGAGGGAGCCCCAAACCCTTTGAGAGGACTCAGCAAGGGATTGTCTGAAACAGAAGAAACCGTGGAGAAGTAATCGAATAAAGAGATAGAATAAACACTAAGAAATCACTGGGGCTGTATGATGTTCACCCAAGAGTCTTAACAGAATTAAAGGATGAAATAGTTGAATTATTGGTGGTGCTGTGCAACTTCCCTCTTAAAATGTCACTCATTCCTGAGGAGCGGGCAGTGGCGAGTGTGGCACAAATTTTTAAAAGAGTTTCTAGAGGAGATCTCAAAGCCTTGTGAGCTTGTCATTAAGGATGACCCTCTTCCTATTATCTGCCTGGATTTCCAGAACATTTTTGACAAAGTCCCGCACCACAGGATTTTAAGGAAATGAAGCTGACGTGGCTTAAGAGAGAAGGTCCTAGCTTGGGTAAATAATAGGCTCAGAAACATGAACAGAAAGTAGGACTAAATGTTTGTTTTTCAAAATGGAAGGAGGGCTCCAGGGCTCTTTTAGGACCTGTGCTATGCAATGTGTCTATAAGTGACCTGGAAAACACAGCAAAGAGCAAGGTGACAATACTTGCTGGCTATAGAAAATTGCAGAATGGGATTATGAGAGTAGGAAGTAAAAGGGCAGGTAAAATTTAATATAGATAAAGTGGTGCAGACGGGAAATAATAATCCTAAATTTACATAGGAAGTAGTTGTCTCTGACCCACCTACTACAACTCAGGAGTGAAACCTTAGGTCTTATCATAGAGAGCTTGAAAAAAAATCAGGTCAGTGCTCAGCAACTGTCAGAAAAACAAATTGGATTTTAGGGCAAAATTGTGAAAAGAACAGAAAGGAAAATCAGAAAACAGCATTACAGCTCTGTAGCTATGGTCCAGCTGCCCCCTGAATACTGTGTATCATTCCTGTTTCCTTGTTCCAGAAGCGTGTGGTAGGGCAGAGCGGGATCTAAAGAAGGGAATCATAGAATCATTTCAGTTGGAATCGGGAGTGATTAGAGTCACATGGCAGTTTCTGAACCAGGAATTGTGAAATGGGGTGTGTTTCTTCTGACTGGAAAAGAGAGAATCTGACTGTGGGGGGACAGACATCTTTGGAGTCACGAACGCTATAGGAAAGTGCAACTGGGAATTGACTGCTTCTTCCAGTACAGGAATCAAGGGGCAATGACATGTAACATCCACAGGTAACAGATCTATAAAGCTCCTCGCTGAAGGATATTGTGTGCCTAAGAAGCTTCAAGAGGAGGTTGGGGAAGCACTCGGAAGAGGGGCGTGTTGTTGGTGATAACATAGAGAAACTACAGCAGGCTCAGCATTACCCCTGGCTGAAAAGTGTCAGCGCAGAGGGACTGCTGGGGAGAGGCTGGCTGTGCCCCCCGCGTGACACCCGGCCCGGGCTGTCCCCACCGGTGGCACTGCTGGAGGCAGGGTACCAGGACCCTGCTCTGCATCTTCATGACTGCTCTGATGCCTTATCCTGCTGTGAAGAAGGCAACAGTCTCAGGTATGTGGCCAGGTATCATAATGCATAATGCAAAGAGGCTGAATTAGGTCATATCCTCTCCTCTGATTATAGGATAGAAGAATGTCTGATTACAGCGTCTTGGGACTGCTATGAAACAGGCTTGCAAAATCAATGCCTTGTTATATTTTGAAAATGAACAGAAACTGAGAAATGAAACCCACACATTTAAAGATGCTGAGGCTGATGAGAACATTTTCAGTTTCTCCATTTGAAACAAATATAATGAAAGCTGGGGATCTGTTTAGGGATACTCCCACATTTGAGAAATGCTCATATGCACACTGCACACAAGGTGTTGTGGGAACAGACAAGGAGTAATCTAAAGATGATTTTCAAGTCAAGAGAGAGACATCAATCAGTAGCGGTAAGTAAATTGGAACTGGCACCTTAAGTGCCTTAAACGTTAGAAGTTAAACCTGAAATGGTATCCTGATTTTTAAAGGAAGGTAGTAAATTACTTGCTGAACAAACGGGTGACATAATCAAAATGAGTAACGTGGCTGAATCCTGAAAAGAACGTGGAGTCTGGGAGTAAGGAGTTAGGAGACAGGGCAGGAGTGGATTGCCAGTTTCCAAGTAAACACCACAAAAAAAAAAAACATGTAAGAGGCACAATTGTGAAAAACACAGTCTTTATTTTGAGCCAGTCTTAGTTGAGCTTAGTAAGAGAAATCACAATTCTCAGGCAACTCACCTTATATAAATTTTGATGTTATCACCAGTGTATGCAACAAAAAAACACGAACCCAAACAACTAATAAAATAGAACAATCCTCTCTCCCAGAATTGAGACGAAATTAAAGCAGATATATTTTCCTCTTCAGGAATCTCTCGTTATTATCTTCAGAGTGTTCTTCTGATAGTGAAATGAGTGATAAGATGGTTCTAGATGAAAAGGAAAGCCTTTTAATTTACTAAGGAAAAACCCCGGAAGGCTACTGTGACTGGCAATATTAAAACTTACTCTTCTGTAATTGACTTGTGTTTAATCTAACTTATTTTCTCAGCATTAATGTTGGTCATGACAGTGAAACAATATTACTCACTCTAAGAAATATCAAAGATCTCATTTTTTCAGAAAACAAACTGGATGTCTAGGAGGTAGAGATCCCAGAACTGCCAACAAAGAAGAATTTTGCTTGTACAAAGAGTAAGCTAGTGTGGATATTTTAAAGTCACTTTTGAGTCTGACCTCAGGTTGCCCCACAGGAGGGCAATTGACCTCAATTTGGAGATTGACCTCAGGCTGCCCTCCTGTTCTATAAAACAGTGTATGGCTGCCTCAAAACAATTAATTTGAGGTCTAACAGGAACTGGTCTGCTGATAACTCATCTCTCCTTCTGGGCTTGTCCTTCCTTCTTGTGCTAAAAATGAGAGGAGAAAAAAAGCAGAATGGTCTGGTGTTGTAAGCAAGGAATTCTGGCACAGGTGCTTGGCAGATCTCATAGGATATCTCCCTGCAAACTTGCATGGATTGGAAGCCCAGCAAGTTGAAGTGGGGCTGACCTTGCACCTGGGGGTTAGTCCCTTGCTGGTCACCAGGAACTGGACAAGTTGTTATGGGGAACTGGCTTTTGTAGACTTTAAAGAAGTTCTAAAACAGAGAGTCATTAGACATAATCTAACGACATCTCGTAGCTGTTAGTGGAGTGACTTGAAAAGAGAAGATCTACTGTGGCTCAGATCTACTATGATCTACTTAGATCTACTGTGGCTTGGACAGGTTGTTGTGTAACGTTTATTCCTTTACATTTTACAGGGAGCCTAGAGGTTACAGCTGAAAACTAGAATTTACAGCACCTGTTATAGAAAAGGCCCTGCATGATTTGGGAGCTCGTTGCAACTTCTGAAGTGACTTGGGCAACAAGAGTCAGGTTTTTAAAGGCATTTCAGTGTTGAAAATGTTAAGGGCTTTTGATGCCTAGGCATTTCAAAAATTCTTCTGAGTACCCCTCTGTAACTTCAGCAATGGAAACACCTTCATGCCTGGCATGAAGACCCTTAAAGATATAATCAGCTTGCACAACAGGTAGGTGGTCTGTGCCCAAGAGCTACATTCACTTCTGAAAGTGGGCCCAAGTTCCCTAGTTCACTCACTTTTGAAAAGTGATATTTTCTCTTTCCCTCCAACTGCTCCTTGTACTTACCATGCTCTATGTATAAACTCAAAAATGAAAGAATTTATAGCACTGTTATAGTACTAGTCTAACTTGTTTGATTTCTAGCCTGCATGTAAAAGCTGAGTAACATATCTAACATTTTGAGGCTGGGATATAGGGATCCATTTTATTTATCTACCTGTGCTTTTTGAAGACCAGCTATTCCATTTTATTGAAATACATAATCTTAGTATGCCAGACATCAGTGCTATGAAATGTCATCTGTGCCCATTTCTCTATATTATAAATCCTTCTACATTGCAAAACCAGTTAGATTAAAGAGTAGAAGCAGTTAAAAGACAATGAAGAAATTGTAAATTATATATCTGCATGTATCGGCCTGATTCTTATTTGTACCTTGATCTGTTCATACTGGCAGAAAACCACAGCTCTCAACTAAGTGCAAGTGCATTCTGCAAGTTCTGCGTCACTTTAAACTCATACTAGACTGGCTCCATGCTGACTACCAGCCATGAGCTCATGGTCTTAGGCTCTTTATATCAGTGCAATTATTTGTATCAGTGTAACAATTAACGTCAGTTGCTTACACAAATATAAAAGAAATTTAATCTATGCAATCCCCATGAAATATATAAAAGGACTTGATACTTATATCGAAAGTTTAGCTACATGTAGGCAGGTAAAAACCCTTTCGTATTTCGTTCACTTTGTTCTTCCTCCAAACTATCTGGGAGCAACGAGCACTTGATTTATGCAATATGAAGAACCAGCTACCTACCTGTAGTGAGCAGCAGGTTGTGTAAACTTGAACTTGGCGATTTCCTAATGATAGCTACTGGACAGACCATTTGAAATCACTAACAGTTCCAGGCAAAATACTGCATGCACACACTAGGAGTAAATAAAAGTCATGCCTTATCAGCACAGAAGCCTGATTTATTTATTTTTTATAGATCTGTCTGATAAGAATTGCTGAGGTTAATTGCACTGCACGGATACGAGGTTTGTATGAATAGATGAACTGGGGTCTACGTATTCAAAGTAGCACACTTAGTTAACTCATTTATTAATTGAACACAGAACAAATGCCATTACAGCGGGACGAGGAGGAGTTGTTTATATTATGGCTTCATCTGGCCCTGTACCTGTTTAATTGGGAGGCTCCTACAAGCTCTTTTAAGGTATATTTGTCTTGTATTGACATCCTCTCTTTCCATATGTTTTTAGACACTGCAATATGAATTATGCTTATTATGGAAATGACAGCCAAATCTATTTTGCTCCTACAAGTGATGTGCCAAGACAGCCTCTGTTCTGTCAGCAAGCATTGCCAAAGTACAAATGCATATGGCAGCAGCCCGCTTTCAAGTTAAAACAGAAATGCTGAAAACTGACTTCACTAATTTATCAAAACTGCTTCCTGGCTCTCCCAGGATTTCTTCTGGCGGCTACAAGACATCCTTCTCCAATGCAACTGGAAACTTTTTGGAGCTAAGTCAATATTTTCGTTCACAATTCATGTTAACACTGAACCTGAACATTGCAAGGTGCTCAATCTGTTGACAGGGAGGCAACCAGCACTTTCCAACAAAGAAATCATGGCTCTACTCTAGTGGTTTGCTGCCGCTGCTTTGGGCTTTGTAAAATTACTTCTAGTTGTAAAGAAATTGGTTTGAAGTACTACTAACTGAATATCTGCATTTTACCCTCATTCTTCCTTCTCATTGCATATAAATGCACCCGTGGGGTCAGCATAGAGAAGAATAAGTCACAACTCCTTTTTCTGCCACACGATTTAAAATCTTAATACTGCAACAGTTAGACTAGAGGCCTCCTCTCTGCCTTCCTTCCTGCAGAAGCTCATGCGCTTGGTCGTCCTCTGGTAGCTTCAGTAGGCTTGGGGCATGGTTCACCACACAAAGGAACTGCTTTGCTCCTTTTCTCTTCCATGTTCACATCTATCCTTGTTTTCATTCTGAGAACGGGAGGGCCCAGTGCCATTGTCCTTTGACCAGCAGAGAAATATCACTCAGCAGTTCCCTGTTTTATGAGCCTGACATGGAAAGAGAGCTGCATGCTTTACATCTTCAGGAATTATTTACAGTGTCGTTTGTTAGCTGAATTCACTGATAAAGCTCTTCAGTGCCTTTAGACATTTATGAATGCTGCTGTCATGTATCTTACCTTCGCTAGCTCTGCTCAGTATACAAAAGACCCCTTTTTATAATCATTGTACTGGTTTCTGGTGTATAGCGAATCAACTAGTGAAACACGCTTTAATTTTGTGTAATGTAAGAATTGTGCTGGGGAAGGGCTGTTCTTGAAGGTGAATGGATCCTGAGTTTTTTCAGTGGAGTAGCAGTGACATCTCTGATAGACAATGACACTGTCATCTCGATATTGTAATGGAGATTTCAGTTACTCTCTTCCTATTCTGAAGTTTCTTGTTTAAGAATGGAAAAGCCACTTCAGTCACTCAAAATACTAAATCTTTGTTTGGCATTTTTAAAATGAATGCCTTTTAGGTGCTACTGATCATAACCCAAATCCTTAGCTAGTATAAATCATTAGAGGCCTTACTGGCTTCGAAGATGATACTGATTTACACTAGTTAAATGTACGGGCAGGGGCTGTAGGGCATAATCATTAGGAAGGAGCAAATTTTCATGGGTTTTATTCATTTGGGTCATGAACTGGCAGCAATTTTTTGTAACTGTCACCTCAAAAATAGCTTTCTGAGATCTAGGCACTAGCAAAATTAATCATAATAGTTCCCAATACAGGAATTTCTTCAGAAAGTGGCAAATCTCACCTATCTCCTTAGGAATCTGAGGTTACATACCTAATGACTTTAAGTGGTATGTGTGTAGTTTTGTGGCTTGGGATTTTTAATACATAAGAAGCTCATGGATCTGGGGTGGGAACAGAAAATCGCTTGTTGTTTCTTAGAAAACCCAACCTTGAATTTTTTTCCTCATATGTTAAACTTCAAGCATGTCCCCCCTGAAATCAGCGTCAAAACTCTCCTTGGCACCAAGCAAGAGCAGAGCTGAGTCAGCTGACGACTCTGCTTTGAGCTGCTCCTGCAGGAATGTGAAGGATGAATACACAGAGAGTTGTACCGCTAGATTAGAGAGTCCCTAAATTGGATAGGTCTGCCCCTGCGTCTGGCCATCACTTGGCAGACATAACAGTGCTAAGTTTAGCTCTGTATCGATTGCATTTTGCTGTGGGATGCTGGGCAGGGAGGAAGATCTAGAAATGGAAGATTATAATGTATTATTGCATTCACAGTATTGATATTATTGCAAATCGTTCCCTAATTTCTACAGGAATATTTTGGGCACAGCCACATGAAAATACTAAAAATAACAGCCTTGTTCCATCATTTGGAGAGCCAGAAAAATGTTAGATTACATACTGTATAACAGAGTTAATTCCTTTCATAAGATGGGAATTGTTTAAGATGTGTCTGAACTGAACTACTTCCTAACTGCATTTTAGATTAACCAAAGTCTACAAATTTGCAATAACATATTTGGAAAGTGACTGTTGATAGGAAATGAAGAGTTACAAAGTGTCCACTTGAATGAAAATCTGAAAATGCCAAAGTGCTTAGCTTTCACTAAATAAAGAAAATGTTTCCAGAGGCTAGAGGAAAACAACAATGTGTTTCCAGGCTTTTCAGCAACTCTACAGCTGTAAATCTGCACAGAGCATTTAATGACACCAGAAGGTGTGGAGTGGCACTGGCATACACACCAATAGGGTATGAATGAGGAACGAGCGGTACCTGCCAAGGTGTATGAATCAGCTGAAGTCACACAGGCTGAAAAGACCTACAAAGGAAGTCTTGACAGTGGAAGGAACAACCAGCTCAACCTTTCCCTCTTATTTTGCTTAGAAGTGTAAAACTCAAGGCAAAGAATTCTAAAGCATTTGGTGCTTTATAGACACTTTACCCTGGAGCACTGTCCGTTTGCCTGAAATGGTTTCAGCTGCTCCAACCCTCAGTACAAAGCAGTACGACCACATCTGCACGATACTTCATACAGAAAATTCAGCCCTTTTGAGGCTGGTCAGGTATGAGCTGCACTTGGTAAATCCAGACTGGCTCTTCCTACTCACCTTCTGGTCCTCCGTGTGTTTGGGTATAGCTTCCAAGAGACTTTGTTCCCACTGCTTTCCTGGAAACCAAGGTTAGGATGGCCACCCTGTTTTTCCTCAGATGATCCTTCTAGCCCTTGTGAAAGAGACATGTGGTGTTTGCCTTATTCCAGACATCAGGAGCTTCCTCTGAGTGCCACAGTCTTTTCAAGATAGTAGAGGGTGACCTTGCAATGACATTGGGCAGCTTCCACAGCACCATTGTCACCCACAGCATTCCATCCCATCAATGTGCAATTTGCTAAAGTGGTTGCTAAGTCTACCTTTCTCTATTTCATGTAATGTCTCACTCCTGCGTCTCTCACAAGGCTTAAAACGCCACAAGGTGTATGTGCAGACTTTATCAGTAAAAGCCAAGGCAGAGAAAGCATTGAGTATCTCATCCTGCTGGCTGCCACTAGGGCCTCATCCCCACAGCAGGCTCATGTTTTCTTTTGCTTTACTTTTTCTGATAATATGCTCTAGAAGCTTTTTGTCTTTCGGATTGCCTACTAGTTTCAACTTCAGCTGAGCTTGGGCCTTCTTAATTGCATCCCTGCAGGCTTGGGCAATGCCTTGATACTCCACCTGGCTCGCTCACTCCCGCTTCCACATGACATAGATCCTAGGACGTGTATTGCTAATACAATTTAATGCTGTGCACTGCAGAACTCCTTTTCCTCTTAATTGCATTTGCTAGGATCAACTCCAGTCATCTCTGGTCACTCTGCGTATCAGTTTAGTCGCTGCCACCTTGTGATCACTGCCACCTTGTGATCACTGCCACCTTGTGACCAGCCTCAACAAAATGCCAAATTTTAACCTCTTATGGTAGCCTAGAAACCAGGAGGTGGAGCCAAATTGTTGCTTTCCTTATGGTAAACAGAAAGTGGCTAATTAGGAAATAATTGATCACTAGGACAACTGCACTGAATGAATGTTCGTTTTCTCTACATTGAGTTGTGGATCTTTCATCCAAACAGAACAGCTCTTTGCAGATACTTGGGTCAAATGATGCTTAGTTCTTCAGTTGTGAAAAAGATAAGCTGGCACTCCCAAGAAGGGAAATATAAAGGTGTACATCTAGCACATTTACAACTAGGATTATACAGAATGAGACTGGCAGAATGAACACACAGCATTCACCCTCCAGATGTTAATCATAGTAATGCATTATACATAATAATTCTTTCCCCCTAATGGTTTTCAAGAATAAATAAGGAGTCTTAAGTGCTTACAGGCTACAATAATGGAAGCCTACTGTGTTATTTCAGAAGGGATAAATAGACCAAGATGCTTTGGATATGAAGGCAAGAGAGAAGAAACTTTCAGAGATATAAATTAACTGAGCTTTATGAAACACGGTTTTGAAATTAAACATTTCTACCCTTCCCCATCTTTTTACAGGGTTTTTCCACTCAGATAATGTAGATGCTTAAGGTACAATTATAACAGCTTTAGAAGATTGTTAGATTATATGAAAGAGGAAATAGTAATATATGTACAGAGAGATACTGAGAAAGAGGGTATGTGGTTTGAGTCAGAAATCCTTTGATCTCAAAAGAAGCAGATGATGCAGATAAAATGCAGGCTTCACTGGCACAGCCAGCAGGGAACTTTTATGTGTACACAAAGCAATTATAAAAGGTGTTTGATTTTGTATTAAAGCAGCCAATTAGTTCCTTTTTTGACTAAAAATATATATTTCTACTTTTTTTATTTTCAGCAGACAACAAACCAAAATGAAGCTTGGTAGAAGTCATTGACTGGAAAAAGCTTAAAAGTGCAGTAATTCTGATGGGAAAAGTCACCCCCACATCAAGACGCCTTTCCCACAAACTACATGCAGAGGCTTCCCGAGAAAATTGGCAAAGATGGTGGCTTCAGAAAGACACCTTTGCTTCTGGGATAAACTTGGACATTCAAAGGCAGAGCCAAGGTGCTGTTTGCTGGGCAGCCCACATGAATGACATGTTGGCCGTAGCTGTGGTGAACCCTTGCTGCGGGGTCATTCCACGTAGAGTTGTTTGTTGGTTTTGCAAGTATATTTCTCTTGAAAATAGGAAGGGGTCAAGAAATGCCAGCAACAAGTGACTGACCGTGACACGGAACAGAGAGCACCGGGACTGCCATACACAGGGAAAGCACTGGAGTCTCTGTTTGGTTTTTGCTGTTGTAATTGCACTGTTGTATTATTACACAATGTATTTAGCTTTTGCTCTCATGTGGGAACAGCTTGCAGGAAGGTTTCTGCAGCATAATAGCTTCCCATGAGGAGTGATTTCAAAGGGTAACTCCGAGATATAGATGTAAGAGAGCTGCTGGTTTTAACATGTTTTTATAGCAATTGTTTCAGAATAACCATGTTTTAAAGTACTAACATTCATTTATCAAAGAATATTTACTCAGAGGTAAGCACTGCAACCTATTTAATATTCCTGCATTTCTTGTAGCCTCTCAAAAATCATTAATGTTATTTCCAGACATTATTTAAATATTTTTAAATAAAAAATTGTTAATATTGATAAAACAGGATGCTTGAAACAAGATTAAATTGACTCATGGGGATGTGGAAAATTTGCATATAAAAAGTCTTGGAGGCTATTTCATGAGACCTGAGGATCAAGATTGCTATCCTGGCACAGAACAAAAGGGATGTACCCTGTCACAGATATGTTTGGTAGCATTTTAAGGATTTGAGAATGCTTCAGTCATATTCACATGAGCACTGAAGTAGGTCAGTCACCACTGTATGTTGTACTCATGGAATACCCCTGTAACACTGATTTTTCAGCCTTTCATCTCTCCTGAACCTGTCCACATTCACTGATTAAGGAAGATGCCCCAAAGCTCACTTCCGTTTCCAGTAGGAAGCAATGGCAACTCTATAATAAGATTTTGATTGAATGGGACTAGCACTAAGATTTTAAGCCTCGTGTGGATATCTTCAATTGGTTTTGATAAGACTTCCCTGTATCTTGTGTAATGCATTTGGAGACCTTAAATGTGGTTATTTTATTGGGCAACTCAGGAACCAAAAGACAACAGGACATACTCTTCTAGCCAGCCTTGGTTATTACCAAGGGAAGAACTAATTTATTTTGAGCATACAGCTGATAGCAGATGAGGAGAGAGGACACAATCAATGTTCTGGTTCATAACACAGACCTTGCCTTTTCCATGCTGAACATAAGCTGCTAAATTCAGTATATCTCTTGAAAGTATCTATTCAAGAATTTTTATGTATGCTGTTAACATGAACAACCTTGATAGCTTGTTACTCAGCTGTTTTTAAGAATTTCAGGTAGAAACAGCTCTGTAAAAAAATGTAGGGTGATAAATTCAGAAGGCTTTCACTGCAGGCCGTGCTGTAAAAAAGATATTTCAAAAATAACTTTCTCCAAAAACTCTTAAGTAAAATAAACCTTTATTGTTGGCAAACAGTGCTGCAGTTAGATGCTTACTAGCATTTGGCATCTCTCTCTTTTCTCATTCTTTCCATTCTTTTTCTTTTTTACATTTTTAATTTTTTTTTATCCCAAAGGAGAGAGAGAGATATATATATATCTTGAAGAAGCAGAAAAGATCTACTATTTTAGATGGACAACAAGGAAAAGCTCTGCAAAGAAACAGTGTCTGTGAAAGACACGTTGAGAAATTGAACTCTTTAAAAAGCAGGAAACTCTCCAAACTCGTGATAAAGGTTTAAGGTGTGTTCCTTTGTAGGGAACAAGGTCGGTTCTGAGCCATCCAGCTCCAGTATTACTCTGAACTTATGGACTTTTCTTCGTACTAAAAGTAAGTGGAAGAAAGCTGTATAAAGGCCAATGTGGACTTTGGGAGGTAGATTCCCGAACTAAAGAGGCTTTTGCTCATGCAAATCATGCCTCTCTGTGGTACAGATCAAATAACACTGTAATCAGGAGCATTTTTTTATCACCAGTCTACTAATCAAAAGCAAGAGGAGCCTTTTCTGCTGCTGTGAAATCATGAATTTCAGATGCTGAGATTACCATCTGTGGGACATACTAAGTGGGGTGTATACCACACTGCTGATGTTAGCTGGCTTCCCAGCTGAAGTGCCTTACACAGCAGCTAATCACCTGCTTCTGAGAAGGAGGAGGTACAGGAAGAATTTGTTTTTCCTATAAATTGATCTCTGATCCTTTCATCCCTCAGTATAGTCGTACTTGCTTAGTCTACTGAGGCCTCTTAGGGCTAACATGTAACGAAGCACAATAGCATAAGGATGTTCATAGCCACAGCAGTGCTGTTAGCTGTGTTCTTTAATGGATTTGGATAAAACCTTGTTCAGTAAATAGCACGCTGAAAACAAATATTCTCTTTGTTGTCTTAGGATATACTGTCCCCATTACTGTACTGCGTTTGTTCTCAAAACAGACCCACACACGGCTGCATTTTGATCTTTGAACTCTGAGCCGACCGGTTGTCAGATACTGATGCCTCAGTGTGAACTTTAGCACAGAAACAGATCATTGGACTTGAAATAGCAGGAGAAAGCGTGCTGTCCTGGTGGGCGAGCCATGTGGTAGCTTTCTAATTTATTCATAATTTTACTGAAATACGAGGTTGTATGCAAAAGTAAATTAAGTAAATACCCAGCTGAATGCAGTCTGTTTGAGCTGCTCCGCACTGTGCAGCCAACCGTGAGGGGGGGAAAATACAGCCTTAGGACAGCAAAGGCAGCGAGTCCAAAAGCTCAAGGGGTGACTAAAGCACCCAACATATTCATAAAGATGGCAAAAATCATTAAATCCATTCCACTGCTGCTCACCAGACGCCACTGCAGAAGTGAATTAATTGCACACAGTGAGCCAAATGGTGTTCTCCTTTCTGACGCCGGGCTACATCTCGGTTTGGACTGTGCAAGAAGGCAGTGCAGGGCTTCACCTCTTGTGATCCCATCTTTGAGCATTAGGACTTTGACACCAAGGCCTATAAGCAAAAAGGTGGGTAATTTCTCATTGACATCAACGACAAATCTGGAATTTGATGTTCCCCTGCCACATGTTTAGGGGCAAACCAGATTCCCCCTTCTTTCCTGTCTGGAGGAGGGGAAAGGGCAGGACTTTGGTTTTGTCTGTTTTCTGGCTGAAGCATTGTGGTCAGTGCTGGGGTTTAGAAATTACTCTCCTAAAAGCCATGAGCCACGCTGCTCCCCAGGCCACTGCTGGGACCTCCCAGGCCAGGCAGTGCTGTCAGCTCGGGGCTGTCACAGCCTCCCCGCCAGCCGTCTCCTGGAAACTTCTGCCCAGCGCGCGCTCCCCTGGCTGCCAAACAGATTTGGGCAGGGGTAGCAGAGGGGTGCACTCATTCAACAGGTGTGCCTTAGGCGTGCCGGGTCCCAGAGTGAAAAAGGATGGCAGCGTGAATAGGAGGTTTAATATTACGCAAAAATGTCACAGCTTAAAGCACCTGCTGAAGCAATGGAAACGCCTATGTGAGGCTGAAGTGAAAGCACAAAACACTATAGAATTCTTGTAGTGTTAATACCAATGTGATCGTTAGTTATTCACTGTAGATATGGTTAGTAGTATGCAGGCAGCAGGTTTTTAGTTCTGCGGCATTTTGCTGACTTTACAGTAAAATGGTCTTCCTTTCTCAGATTTTAATGTGCTATGTCAGGAGTAAATTATATAATGGATGCCTGGGACTTTTATCTTGTGGTTTGATTCTATAAAAAATTTCACCCTTCTTTTCCTCAGAGAGGGTAATTAATGAAGTGTACTATGATTTCCATATGAGATAATCTTCAGAGAACTTTTTTAGTTGTGTATGTATAGCCTTGTGAATCACTTGGCTTTAAAAGCAACTGTATTGTGCAAAGCTTAAGCAGTACTGATGATCCGTTTTCCTGCAAAGCACCTATTTAAAGTATTCATGTTTCTACTTCTTACTGAGTTAAAGATTTGTAATTTTTAGCATTTACCTAGCTCTGTAGATCTATGCACAACCCTTTGTAGTAAAAAATGGTTTTAACATTTATGTAGGTTCAATGAACTAAGAACATCTCCCATAGGTAGAAGCTGTAGGATCAGATTACTTAACTCTGTAGTTAATTTACTGTTAAGTAGTGCATGTTTTAGTTTCAGACTGCAGATCAGTAAAGGCAAGTGTCCATAAAGCAACAACCTTATTGTTACATCGAATAAAATCTGATTATGCCGATCTTAGCAAACTCAAGTGACTCACACTAGTCCTGAAGCTTTTTTTTTTTTTTAACTGAAAGTCAACATGGAGAATAGATCCAAGAGTGGGGGAAACAAGAAAAAGAGGAACGAGAATTCTCTGTGACTTTATTGTCTTTGTTCATCTGCAGTAGTAAAAGTTGCCTGAGTATGTGGTAAAATAATCGTTTGTCAAAGAGGTAAACTTACTGTACATGCATGTTCTGCATTTAAAAGATCCCTAGTGTACTATGAAGTATATAGTGTTCATAAAAAGTCATACTCAAGAGTCAAATATTCTTCCTTCTTCAATTACTGTAGTTTTCCACTGTCTCTAAGGATGGGCTATTAAACACTCAGTGTCAAGGCACACTACACTCTACTTCTATGATCTATGATACGTTCATTAGGTTACCTTTTTTTTAAAAAAAAAATCTGATAATATGTACGTATAGTTTGCATGGACTCCAAGAAAAAAAGAAAAAAAAAAAGGGAGGAAGGGGAAGTCCTCTAAAAGCCAGGCAGTCAGTAGGCAGAGTGGCTCTGAGGATACTGCACTTTAGTCCATGAAAGCCTGAGGTCATTTTTGCTTGGACATTGCATGAAGTGTGCCTGCCAGATTCAATATATATAATCCAGAGCCAAGTGACCAAAATGAGGGTTTTACTGTTTGATCTTCCAGGCAAGTAAGCAAATTGTCACTTTCGTTTCTCAATAATTGCTGGGATAACAGATCTGGCTGTTATTTTTTCCAGTCCACACTATTAACCAAGGTATGGAGGAAGGAGTCTAATCAAAGGTAATTAATGATCCTGAACAAGACTTCATTGGGGTATTGGATCACATTTCCTTTACACATGTCAAGGGGAGTATATCTGAAAAAAGAACAAGGCTGGTTAAATGGAAATGAAGCTTCCAGAGGAAGTTACGTTCTTTTAGAGGTAATATGCTAAAAGGCTGCGATTACAGAACTATTGCTGAAGGAGCAGCATACTCTTACACATTGTGAAGTGCCCCCAAGCTGACATCATCGTTAGTTATTTATAGCACACTAATATCTGAAGGTCCTAGTCAGAAATAAGACCTCCTGATATCATCCTCTGTCCAAACTAGAAGAATGTCCTCGGTCCCAAAAAGCCCACAATGTCATTTAATCTCATTGGTGTTGAAGGCAATCAGAACACCTAAGGTGGGACTTCAAACTATACGAAGAAAAGGTTTTTGCAGGAGCAGCATCTCAGAGAAACCTTTTTTGATGGATAGATTAATAATTCTTTAATGAAATATTTTAATTAATTTGGCTGACACAGGCAAGTACTATGAATGGAATGAAATGAAACTTAAAATTATCACATACCACTCTTCTTCAAACTAGCATAAATTTAAACATAATAAGGGAAAAATTTCTTCAAAGATTTGTTTAAAATAGTATCTTTCATGATCTAACAGTATACAACGACATGTAGTCAAGAAGAGACGACAGATACAGGAAAATATATATTTGTGCGTTGCAGTTTCTGTCAAGTGACTGATGGTGGAGTGGACAATTTGAGAATTCAGAGTAGTGGTTGTACTCAAACCTGGAGGTTGTGATAAAACGTTTTTGAAGGTTGCCTATTTTTACACAGCATTTAAGTCAATACAACTGCTGTGCCTGCCTTACAAGAAATCCATCATTTCTTACCAGAGAGTGAAGAAGTTCTGTTTTTCTATTTTTTTAGGAAGCACTTTTTCAAATCTTTCTAATCTGTATTCTGCAAACTCACCACTAATGGCAGGTTTGTTGGAGTGTAAACCACTCCCTATTTTGCCTTGGGCTGTCTGGTTTGTTCAAGTTACCCTGAAAGAGAAATAGCTGTAGTTTTGGCAGTATCAGTCCTGCTTTACTATGGGGAATACATCACTATTTATCAGTGAGCATTTCCAAATGCAAATGACCCTCCAAATTAGGGATGTCCTGCCTCTTAGAACCACTACTAAACGACCACCTGCATGTGTTCATATTCAAAGCTGGTCTACTCACCCCATATGCATCTCCTCCAGTGTTTTATTTGACAATCTGTTTCAGCTTCGCAAGGGAGCTAGCAAATTATGTATTGCTCATTTTGTCAAAGTCATCATTGATGACAATTCCGGCATCAAGAGCCTCATTTTGTTCTGCAGATGTTTTTTTCAAATAGAAGATAAATCGAGGTTTTCAATCTTTTTTCTTTCTTTCTTTTTCTTTCTTTCTTTCTGAGAGTGAGCATACGTGCTGTGCTGCTAGGAATAGGAGTGGGAACACATAAAAAATAAATTAATACAAAAAATATTGAACCTCAAGAGGAAATCCACTGCAAGCCTACAGAGCCCATTAATATGTTATATTTAGCACCAGCATAATGGACAGGAAAAAAAAAAATGAGTTGTTTATATAAAGGGAATGGTCTCATTCATGTTGGATAACATCCCAAATTCCGAACCATGATTTACAGTCTCTGGCCAACCCACAGCTGTTTTGTGACACAGGATTTCCCAAGCTTGTAAGGCGGCACCTTCAGATGAAAAGAACAAGTGACCTCAGAGGTAAGATGCTGTAAGAGACTCTTTTTACATTCTTTAAAAGTGCAGCTTGCCCAGTGGCTATACTTTACGCTGAAAAAGGAACACACTTTGCTACCAGTCTCTCGAAGTTGGCAGTTAGTGTTCCTAATTTCAGGGCATAACGCTCACAATAAATTAATTTTTTCAAGAGTCCTCAGTTTTCATTGACAAATGAGGTGATCGCATTTTCCAAGAAAATACACTTCTCCACACTTTCACTATTTTTAGTAGAAACTGTGAAATTCCCTGGACCTTACTGGAAGATGCATTGTCCTTCACTGAACATCTTAACTTTTTTGGTGGCCAGCTCCATCAAACAAGTTAGAGATACCTTTTCACCCTTTTGAAAAGAAATCTTGGTATTCCTCCTCTGTAAGTTGAAGTGATGTGTCACGGGAGTCTCAAGGGTTGTGTGTATCAAGAAAACTAGACTTGAAATGACTGATAAATCTCACAGAGAGGGATAGATATGTAGCCCATGTACTGCAGCTCCCTTGAGGGAGTTGACTGGAGAGACATATAGACACACTGTTCAAGTGTGCAGGGGTGAGGTTAGAAAAATGAAAGCCCACTCAGAGTTGTGTCTGGCAAGGGAGATGACGGGCATCAAGAAAGGTTTCTACAGGTGTATCAGCTGCAAAAGGAGCATGAGAGAATATGTGAACTCACTGCTTGGTGGGGCAGGAGAGCTGGTGGCAGAGGACAGGGAGAAGACTGAGGTACTCAATGCTTTCCTTCCCTCTGTCTTTACTGGGAAGACTGACAATCAGCAACCCCAGGTCCCTGAGACCAGAGGGAACGTCTGGAGCAAGGAAGACTTACCCTTAGTGGAGGAGGATCAGGTTAGGGAACTTTTGGACAAAATGTACATACACACATGCATGGACCCTGATAGGTTCAGAGAAACATAAGAAAAACCCCTTTTTACTGTAAGGGTGGTCAAACACTGGACCAGGTTGACCAGGGAGGTTGTGGAGTCTACATTCCTGGAGGTACTCAAAACTCAACTGATCATAGCCCTTGGTAAGCCTGCTCCACCTGATCCTGGTCTGAGCAGGAAGCTGGGCTAGATCATCTCCAGAGGTGACTTCTCACCTCAACCATTCTCTGATTCTGTATGAGTTTGTGGGACAGAAATAGCTGTGATTTAAGCAGCACTTAAATTCATTCATTACTGTAGGGATTGTATTAATTTTTAGCAATATAGCATTTCAAATACAAGTGACACACAGAAAAATGGATTTGGCTGAAGGCACAGTTTACCAATAAAACTCAGATAGTTGGTAGTGGTGGGTTTTTTTGTTTGTTTGTTTGTTTGTTTGGTGTTTTTTTTTTTTTTTAAACTAGGTATAACATTGAACACTTCCAGAAAATGAAACCATTTCATTTAAGATTTTTATTCCCACTTTTTTGAAAATCTGTCTTAAAAAACCCCTAAGAAGCAATATCATTTGGTAATTTAAGTGCACACAGGATATTTCAAAAATGAAACATTCTGGTAAAAATTATCATCATCTAAACTTGTGACAGTTACACCAAATAACAGACTCATGCGAATGTATCTGATGTGAAAAGGAATTAATTCCAATTACTCCTAAATGGGGAAAATTTTAATCTCTTTTCAAAGCTAGGAAACTGAGTGTGGAAAAATGCCCACTGCACAGTGTTCTACACAATTGTGCTAACAGCTTTAGACATCTCTGGTGCTTGCTGTTGAAGTTTCAGTGTTATATTTTAGATTAATACTACGAGAAAAGGACCAATATGTAGTTAGTATATTTTCTATCCAGAACAGCCTTACAGGACAGAGAACATGAGAGTCTTGACCTCGTAGCAATTTAGAAGCGACAGCCAGCATCAACCAGGGTACCTCTATGCCAGTTCAAGAGCAGGGAGCTGAAAAGAACTTGTGATGAAATATTAGACAACTTGTAAGAAATTCATAAAACCAGATGCTCATGTATGTCCTTTTGAAAGGACATACATTTGCCTCTGAAGAACTCTGTAACTAATTTGTCGAAGACACCAGATAATGTCACATATAAAGGTAGCCATGTCATGTTTTCAGACTAGCCAGAGCTGTAATGCTATTAAACTATTATGGACCAAGGAAAGGTTGTTTGATATAGTGGCCAAACATGACAAATAATAATTTTGAAACCCATTAGAGTAGCAGCCCAAGTGAACAAAAAGAAAATAATAGTGAATGTAAATCTACAGGCTTCCCAAAGAACTATGAAGAAAAGCAGAGACAGACCTTTTCAACATGAACCATTAATCTTCCTAACACTGAAAACTCTTTAGACTTGTGGAAATCAGATGAACTGCTGGAAGTCACAGCAGTGACCACTCCAAGAAATTGACATCTCACCTAATTTACCACCCAAACTTATTGGCTTCAGATAAAGGAACCTGGGTGACTTTTCATGAGTTTGTAGAATATGCTCAGGAATATGAATTTTTCCATATTCCAACATCATTACGTTGCTGCTAGACAAATAGCGATGTCTGAGTGAGTCACTGTTGACATTGCTAAGATGTTAGTAAAGAAAGTTGAAGAAACAAAGAAATAATTCTTTAATGGAGAAACAGTTCTGTGGAACCTTAATCTCAGTAATACCCAAGTATTTTGGCACATTCAGCAAGTGAAGTACTAAATCACACAGTGCTTGAAAAAAAGCTAGGCAAGAAAATGAGACACCTTTGCCCAAGACAACCTCACTACTGCAAACAAGCCAAATTTCATCAAACATTTCCTCATTACAAAATGTGTACATGAAAACAAGTCACGTGTGCTGAACTGCTGTGTCTCTTTCAGATAATACAAACTGGATAGACTGATATTTCACCAAACCCACTAATGTGTTTACTCACTATGAGCACAACACAACAAATACGGACACACAGGGTAATGAAATATGTGTTCCATTGTGATTTGATGAAGAAGACTCGAAAGGAAGAAAAGTTTGACAAGAAGCTGAGTTATATGGGAATAATTAATTAACCAACTTATCTCCAAAAGAACCAAAGTGCAAAGCAGACTTGTCAGGCTGGAATGTCAGTAGAGTCCTGTTTCTTCCAAAGACACCATGAAATATACTCCATCTAAATATTCAAGAGAGAATTATCACTTTATTTCCCAATCACTTGCTTAGCAAGGCTTGCTAAAATCAAAATACATTGCCAAAACTTGGGCTACTACCCTAGCTTTTACATATAGATTAAAAAAAATTCACTGTACTTTTATGTGAGTCACTATAAAGGCAGAAAGTCACTATATTAGGCAGAAAGAGATACAAAGATTCAAATAAGGGTTTAATAAGCTTTCACCAGATTGATGTAAAGAGATGGAAACCTGAAAGTGTGAAAATAACAGGAAAATAACACACCAGAGACTTGTCGGCACACACAACCTTCCAAAAAACTTCATTTCAGTTAAGCTTTATTTTAATAACTTTATTTCTTTCTATTTGGAAACCGGTTGAGTTTTATTAATCTCCTACAGCTTTTTGTCATTTTCTGTGGAAATCTTTTATTCCCTTCCCTCACAATATATTTTACATACTGATTTTCAGGCACAGTTTACTGTTTCCTGCAAAGAACAAAACTCATGGAACTAGCAGCTAGAGTTATTGTTAGCACACAAATAGACTAAGACAGATCATAAAGTTGCTGGTGATCCAGGAACTATAAAATGCTGACTAGCTCCAGCAGTGCCAGCAGAAATTTCATAAGCCAGTGCTTAGATTTCAGCAAGCTCATTCCATCCAGTTCTTTCTGCCTGAGGACTGGCTAAACCTGACCTTATCAAAGCCATAAGCACCGCACTCTTCTCAACCTGGAAGGAATGTTTGGGTGGTTAGTGCCAAGTCGCTTCTCTGCAAACACCCCCCAAATTCCTGGGTGGGGTGCTGGTGGGCTGAGCACTTCCAAACACTTCAGACCACATCGCAGGCATTTGCTGATGGGACATCCACCACTTGGGCGGCTCAGGCTTCAGCTGGGTAAGAGAGGTGGGCACCGCGGCGCTGCTGAGAAATAGCTTTGGAGATTGCTTAATCTGCAGTGGAAAAGTGTTACTGAGTGAGTGGGGTTACGTGAGGATCTATGTCAGATGCTTCGCATTCCTCTTTGACTTTACCCTGGCATAACTTAAAAGTGGAGACAAGCCCTTATACACTAGGCATAAAAAGTAACAGAGGGACTCCTGCTATGTATTCCTGCTCAGTATTTCCAAGAGGGGAAAAAACTCACCTTCTTACTTTTCTGAATAGCTGCAAATAGAAATTCAGTGTAAAAGTGATATGGCTCTATCTCAGTGCTAATCTTTTTGGCTCAACGTATGCTTTTTTCCAGCCGGATCCGTGTTGTGCTGCAGTGTATCTGGCTTGTCTTCCATTCCCATGGAGTAAGCCTGGAAATTCTGCAGTGGCTTCCTTTACATTTAAGAAAGAGGTATTCGTTGAATTAAATACAAGCATGAATAATAACATCAGGACAGATGTCCCTGATTGATTGATTGATTGATTTATACAATGAAATTTAGTTTATTATGTGTTTTTCCTACATTTTTGGTCTTGGCCTTCAGTATACTATAGATTCCTATCCTGGTAACAAACTATTGCATTATAGATGCTGTAGATCAGAAGGAACTGGTGGGTCTGCCATACTCAGACATTCAGGAGAAGCTAGGTACAGGGCTTAATTGCATTAGCAAGCTTTTTCATTCGATCAGCAGTGAAATAGTTAATGAGACTGAAGTGTAAGCTATCTGCAGAGCTTCAGAGCTAACATCGACTGGGATGAACAGAACAGTTCACACTTCTCAGAACTAATCTCTCAGGCTGAAAGTTTGGTTCACTGTTCTGGAAGGTCACTTAATTACCATGAGAAGTACAGACATAATCATACGATGAAGGTTAAGCTCCAGTATGTTATTCTGAGGCAAGGAGTGGAAAATCAAAGCAGATTCAGCAGCTATGCAGGCATGAAATACGTGGCCTATGTTTGTAGCTGTTTTGACCAAGTCTCATTCTTCAAAATAGACAGTAGGAATCTCATCACCGAATATTCTTTGAGGTGCAAGGACAGGTTTTTTTCGTATTAAATGTGTTCCATTCACAGTCTGGTTTTATATGAGATGAGTTACTGAGGGTTATTATCCATTGTAAATACTAGTAGGACAGTAGTCTTTTCTAGAGAATGGCATCATGTTAAAAGATGAGTGAAGTTACACTGACGTTAAGCATGGTATAACAGCCCGAGTAGACAAAAAGTCTTTGGCATAAACAAAACCCCTTTGATTTTGTGTCACTTAGTTAAGGTCAGTGGGAACAGGAGTATAAGAGCACTGAAAAACATATCCTGTGTCACTGCATCTACTGTCTGTTTGGCAACCTGAAAACACGAATCCTTTTTCAGATGCTCTAAGGTGGACTGAAGACTGCTGACATAATACAGCAGTCCTTCAGTTGTATCAACAACCAGGTTTTACATGATCTGATGGTGGCACTTGTCTATTCTACATCATTAGCAGCTGCGTATGATCACTAGTTAACTTGTGCAGGCAGTCCACAACTCCCTCAGGCAGATAAACCTGGAAAATGTACTGAAATTAAGAGGACAATATTTAAACAATACTCCTGGTGGTCCTGGAGCTAAAGAAACCTGTTTTCCCACCATTTTTTATCTTGCCTTAATTATATAATATATATATGTATATTTATATAAACCTTTACAATTTATAAACTGTATGTCTCATGTGGATTTGTCCACTGTCTAAGGCATGTAAAGGATGTGCATACTCACACGGCAATTTGTCTTTCTTACATGGGGAACACTTGCAACTTTTTTTTCTTTGTGTGGTTATATAATTTCACAAAACTTACAGATTTATTATTTCATTAATTATCACCTAATGATGTTAATTAATTATTAATAAAATGCAGATTTAATTATTTCAGACAATGAAGGTTAAAGGTACCCTTCAGTCAAATTTGGCTGAAATCAACTAATGAGGTCAGAAGTTATTAGCAGAGAGATACAAACTGATAGACAAATATGCACACACTGTGACGTCCTTGGGAGTGTGACTGAAATAAGGCTCTTTTCATCTCAGTTCATAGAAGTTAGAGCTGTAAAAGAGGTTTCTACTCACTCCACTCTGGTTCTTGTGTTTTGATAATACAGGACCTTTTTGGCCAAATACCTCTGTATTTCTCATCTCCTGGTTAAGATAACTAGATTTGGAACAGCATTACAGACAAACCTACTTGCCAGCACCTGCTTGTGTAAAATGTGATGGTCCTGGGAGGAAACACTTCAAGCAATTGGTGTGAGGAATTGTCAGGGTGTCACTGGGAAGCCCGACCTGAAGCACTGGTTGTGCTTGCAGCATCTCTGTGGACAGGAATTGTCATGGTGAGGCAGGAAAGCTTTAGAACATGGATACCTCTCATGTTTTGACTCAGCAGGGAGTATGTGAGATGTGTTGGCAACAGTCAGGCCACTGAGTCTCACAGTGAGAAACCGTCTGGTTTGCAGGCAAATAGCAGCTAAAAGCAAACCAGAGAGGCAGCATGAAAGTAGCACTAGAAATGTCCTCCCACAAAATCACTGCCTTCTACAAAAACTCCTGCATGAGAATGAAAATATCGGAAATGAAAATGGAGCCTCTCTCCAGAGGTCAGCATGTTGGAATAGCACTTTCTCACTGGAAAAATACATTAAAAGTGAATCATTGGCAATTTTTGGTAGGTAATATATTTCATATCCGGAGTGACATTGTAGAGGAAGTTCTTTTTTCACCTGAATCAGAGAAACCTCAAGGAAGACAAACATTTATACAGCAGAGATGGAAACTCTGGTTCTATGGCTGTGAGCTACTCTTGTCTCTGAAGGAAAACAGGTCCTCCTGCTGGAAGATGAGTCCTTGGGTGATAGGGCTGGGAGAATAAAATCTGAATCCTAGAAAATTTTCTATGAAGAGTGTGAACTACTGAAATGCCCATCATCAAAACAGTGACAGCTGGTGGCACAGAACGAGCATATAGGTTTGAACGGTGTGCAAGAGTCTACAAGCAGCACAAATTGTAAAGAAACTCAAAACACACAAATGCTCAGCCTTATGAGCAGTCATTCAAGAGAAGTGGGGGAAAAAAAGGTTCTGTTGTAATCTCACGAGAGAAAATGAAAACGGCATTACCTGCAGTGACTGAGAACAATGATTTCCAATACAGAGAAAGCTGCCTGCAAAGGGACTTTGGCAAATTCAAAGATATCTGCTGATTCAAAGATATAAATACACTGCAGAAGAAGGCTGCCAACTGAAAGCTGCTGTACTGATCGGGGTACTAAATAATCGCCAGGCCATATAGTCCAGCTGAATTCTGGAGCCAACTGCAGCACAGCTCCAGCACCACATGTCAGTGCCAATATCAGACTTCAGAAATGTGACAAAGGATTGATGATATTTGGCAAAAGCTCTCTAGGGTCACTGGACATGTGCAGGCTGACTCCTGAAACAGGCAAAATTATTGCTTGGAGCATGTAGTTATTGACACAAAGAGGCACCAGTGGCTGCTGAGCAACAAGGCAGAGCAAGTCATGGAGCTCATCACCAGACAGACTTACAACATCCAGAGAAAAACAGAGCATTCATCTTGGGGTCTGTGAAGAATTTAAACCTAAGGACATATTTCAAGGACTGTACACCCTGAGGGCAAAATCAAAGTAGAAATACATCCCTATTTGTAGCTGAGGAAACTAATGAAATGCAAAGTACCATTAACTGCGATGAGGCCTCCGAAAGAAGAACTGACAAGACTTCAAACAAGAGGTATTAATATGCTCATTGAAACTAGCACAGAGTGAATCAGCTGCCAAAAAGTAGTTAGAAAGTCCTCAGGTAAACCAAGGATCTGATCTGAGCCAAAACCACTGAGCAAAGTGCTTGGAAGAAGTCAGTATCCATGGCCACTGATTGGAGACATGTTACTGTGATTTATTCATGGTTAAACTGCTTGTGATGTCAAGAACAGATTCTGGCATGTTAAGCTAGTGAGCCATCTAGCTTCTCAACAATCTTTGCCATAGCTATTGGCAGATGTTTTGGGCATACAGGCATCAAGCTCAGCCTGACATGGACTGAAAATGGACTTTTAGATGTAAAGAGTATAGCCACGATTGTCATAGAAGAAGGGGTTGTTGAGGCTGTGTCCATGAAGTCAAACTGAAGCAACTTAGCAAATGCTGACACAGCATATTAAACTATAAACAGATAAATTAAGGTCAGAAGAGCTGCATTTGTCTTTTACCACACGTTTTCTGATGTTCTTTTCCAGAACTGTGAGAACTGTGAAACTGAGAAAATGTCCAGGCTGGCAGATGTGAAGAAGAAGTTGTATAATTTTTCGGTAAGTTTTTACATTCCACACATGCCCTTCAGATACCTCTGAACTCTTAAGACAGACCACAGTGATGCAGCATGAGACTTGTAGGAGAACATGAAGTGGGAACATGAAAGAATAAAAAAAATTACAAGCGAGCACCAGCTTTAAGGTGCTGAGGTATTTTTGCAACAGCTGAAACTACAACATGATACCTCAGGAGGAGGCAAAGTGGCCTTTTGCAAAGCCCACTGTAATGGAGCCCTGACAGGCACAGGGAGGTGATACATCAGATTTAAAAGGAAGTGCTGGCTCTGCTTCCAGTAGTGAAAGGTTTCTTTTGAGCACAAAGTAGACTTCTGCCTAGATATAACAGAATAGAGTATTGGATAAAACAGTCTCACTCATTTTCTAATCAATTTCTTATAAGTCCATGATCAATCTTAACAGCTACTCACTCTCATTGGTAAGAATTTTTTTCTTCTGTTTCTTCAATCATTATAAACAAGACAATTTTGAGAACAGCTGAAAATTACACTGTGCAAGATCTGAACTCAATTTATATGTTTATAAATATGACAATTTCATAAGTATTTCTAGGCATTTCCCAGTCTGAAAGATTCTTAAGAAGACTGGAGATCCAGCCAGAGACTCAGGAGAGATGCTCTCAGTTTGCTGCTCCATCACGGACTTTCTGCGTGAACTTCAGTGCCTTATAATGTGCATCATGACCAATTTCTAAAGTGCGTGTATATGTGTATGTTTGTCATTTCACTTACCAATCACAATGCTGTCTGATGCACTCTGAAGAATGCTCTGAAATGTGATAAGGTTGGACATATATACACCATACTTATACATGCTTGCAGATATTTACTTTTTTGTGAATATGTGAATATGTTAATGATTAAATAGCATCCAATTAACTACATAATACTATTTACATGAACAAAGTTTAATCACATTCTCGTTAGCAGCTTATTACAATTATTAGTCATTATTTATATACAAACAAGATGAATTAGCATTTTATGTGCATTGGGGATACTACCATATACACCTACCTTCCCTTTTACCTTACAAACTTCTAAGAATTTTACTAATTCAATGGTGTTTTTCTACAAATTTTTGTAAAATGTCCAATAATAACACATACATTCATGTTAAATGTATTTTGGATGAGTTTGGTAGTATTCCATTGGCTGAAACCAAAGTTACATCGTTCTTGCAATTCTTTCGTAAGATGTCCCAACTAAAGATCTTTCTGTTTCATACAACATAAACATATACTTATCACATATCATTTGTTCGAAGCAATAACAGCACTTACTTCCTGACTTCTTTACAATATTTATTTAAAAATTAAATAAATTGTTAATATTGCTGCACAGGAAAAACATGCTTCTTATTACACTTCAGGTTTCATTCCTGCTGATGAAGATAATGTGAGACTAGAATGAATTGGAAGCAAGAGATTTCAACTATAATATCAAGAAATATGATTAATTATTTGAGAAGAGCTGGACAAAAGAAGGTCAAATAAAAAAACTCTGTGCTCTGTTCTAATCTAACAGCACCATACAAATCTGCATGTGCTTTTACTAAAGTAACTAAGTCATGTCAAGGCAAAAGTGTCAAGATCAAGCAGGACACTTCATCCTATGCACTCAATGCACCAAGCCCAAATGACTGCAGCCCTCATTCCTTACTTGAAAATCTGCCTCTTCTGTCAGAAGCTGTTGCCTTGGAGAACAAAGAAGACAAGAGAACAGTACTTCTTCCAGCCAGACTTTCTTTTCAAGACCACGACAGAAAAAACTAGGCCACACAAAGGAAAGAGAAAGAGACGGACCATCATTTTTGTATGGCGCTCTCCCAGAGTCCCAGGAGAGTCACATATGCCAGGCTTTTTTCTTTTGTCTGAAAATGTGGGTTTCTTTTCCAGATGTACCCATTGCTTTTCCATTCTTCTCCAAGGTGACAGTGGAGGCCAGCAGACAAAGCATTTGACACCCATTTCCTACCCATTTTTGACAGGGAAGTCGCAGGACCTGTACAACTCCAATACATTTTCTCCTAAGACATTACCCTTCTATAGTGGATTAGACTACACTGGAAAACCTTTAACCTGACAAATGTCAACATGCCATCACAGAAAGAGGAATTTGGTGGTGACCTAGGGAGCCAGGTTAGCAACAAGTTCAGCTTTTCCTCAATTAAAAAGCAAAGAAGAAGTACCATTTGAGGGAAAGTAGTTTTGCTCTGGTCAGATAACATCAAATCAAGCCTTCTCCTTTCAGCATGGGGTGGGGAAGCATAGTCCTTCTTTTCAGTTTCATGATATTTTGTGTTAAACCCATTGCAAATTAAGTTGATCGCCTAGAGACTATAGCTACCGCTTACAGCTCACAAGAGAGACAAGGCAGTGTAATGATCTGTGACTGCACACCGTACATGTAGACCACAGCCATCAGTCAACTACATAATCTTCGGCATCAAGATTCATTAAAGTCAGTGGGAGTCGTGTTAAAATGCTGTGTGTGATTTGGGAAACGTAGGGGTTAATACTATAGAATCAAGAAACTGGGTAAAAAAAATTGGGAAAAAGAAGCTGCTAGAGCAGAAGTGGATGCAGCCAGAGTGTAGTGCTTGTGGCTATAGATTACTCTTAGATTTTTGCCACATAAACATTTTTAAAACAAAACAAATGACAATCTGTCATGTCTTAGGAGGTGGCATTCTTTTACATTTTTTGTTATACTCATCAAACTTATGGTTTCCATTTATTAAGAACTAGTATTTTTTTCAAAATTCTTGCATACTTATGAGCACGTCACTGCACCCTATTGCTTCTCAAATAACTAACTTTATTATACAAATAACTCACTTTATTACATGGGTCTTTGGGATTTGAAAGTGTTAAAAAGAGAGTTAAACCTTCATTATGGGCTGTAAGCTGCTAAAGGGAGTATACTAGAGTGTAGCAATGACATCTGGACTAGTGCTAACGCACGTAATGCATATCTGTCACTGACAACTCACTGGGTTACATTTAATTCACAATCATCAGTCATGTCTTCTTTTCTAAGCAAAAAAAGAAACTACACCAACATCAGTAGTATGCCTTCAGAGGACAGATTCTTCCATGTGGATTACTGTACAGATGTAAATCGAATGGACAAATAAATGTCAATAAATACAAAGTGAATGAGAGTTTCATATACTGTGTTAACATTTAATCTACCATACCTAACGAAGTTTTGTAATTCTTCTTTTGCCCATACACTTTCAGTTTCTGAGTTTGACTCTCCTTTCTCTTTGGTTTTGGGAGAATGCCTCTATGCTCTCTCCATGTAAATTGGGGCACAGCTGGGATTTAGCAAAGTAAAATATGAGCAGCACCTATCAGCCAAGAGGAAATAAGCGTTCTCTTTCTTCAAAGTCTAAGAACCCAAAATGATTACAAGATGAGTCTAGAGGCTGGCTGAGCCTTTGCTCTGCATGGTTGCATATTTGTCTGTGGAATATAGAGTGCCAGAATAACCAGTACTGAACAGAAATCAGCTTGAGTAGGAGCAGGAAATAACCAGCTACATAAGCTTTGGGCACAAAACCATTATCTTAAAGCCTTGCATTATAGCCACCTTTCTCCTGGAAATGTGTAAGCAGCAACCTGCAGGTATCTAGAAATGTTTCTCTTAAAACATGAAACTGTTGCTTCCATGGTTCCACAACAAGAAGACATATGGACACAGCCGATTTTCACTTCACAACTCAGTTGAGGCAAACAAAACAGCAGAAGCTATGGTAAACGCAGACCTCTTTGATCCCAAACTAAATGACAATTTTAGCACTAACACTTGTCCAGATGCTTTTGTTACAGATCAGAAAACCTGTTTGGCAAGCTCTCACTCATTTGGCTATAAGTATTTCAGTTGCCCTCCCACTAGATGTAGTCTCACCACATAAGTCATGTTTCAAGACAGAGTGAACAGATGAGCTTGTCTTACTCAATCACTAATATTGATTCACACATTCACACAGAAGTGAACGCAACTTTGAATTGTCTTGGCAGAGTATACACCTTACACATGCACAATTAAAGATTAAAGAATTAGCAGGTGCCCTAATCGAAGCCTTGCAGGGCAGGTTCTACAATTTGACCACACTTCATTATCCTTGTCCTCTTCCTGCTATGAAGTGACCTCTGACTAGGTGCACATTTTGCTATGGTTTATGGCAATTACGATTCTTGTTCATGGTAGATTGACTAGAATCTCTTTGGACTATCTAGTGTATAATCTTTCTTTATATATTTCTGCTATAGTACCATATGCATTAGCACTGGCCCACTGGGTATCATTTTATTTCAGCTTTCATGTATACGTTCTAATTATTTTACTACTGTACTGCCATCGGAGTTGAAAATGGAGTGCACTTTTCACTGAGTCCACCACAAAATTACAACTTGTGACACCTTAGGTTAGCTTTCACTAATAAATACGAAATAATAGTGCATAAAATGATCAAATAAATGTATACTGTTCTGAAATAACTGTGTATTAGAAGAAAACCCAGTCATAATGGCATCATGTGTTTAAAACTAACATTTTGCGGTATGGTGAGTTCTATGGTAAGCTGTTATTTCTGCTTACAGTTTGCATTATGGTAGTGCCTGAAGGTTTGGGCCCAGCTGTGCTAGACACTGAATAACAGGTTTCTCTGTACTGACATTCCTCCTGCTCTGTCTCAGCATCAGTCTTTCTCTGCTTGGTCACTTTCCAAAATCCTTCTTCTAAACACCCTTCAAACTCTGCCACTTCCAAATGTTCCACTACCCGCCTGTCCCAGGAAATACCCTTAGAATATTTTTTTTCAACCCACTTTTCATCTTACCTTCCCATAACATCAAAAGAAGTGGCTGAGTCCTATACTCACTAGTTCATACATCTCCGGATTCCCCACCTTTCCTCCACTAAATCACTCCCAACAGCCAACATCCTTGGTGTTGGTGTGAATCTTTTCTACCACTGCTCTCGCTAAGCTTGTAGGAAAATGACTGCTGAAGCTACTCTCTTTGTCCCCATTGCAGTCTCGGCTGATCAACACCCTGCCAGATGCCTTGGCTCCTCAATCAACAGTTCCAGAGTTTGTTCCTTTACACAATCATTTGCTGCTGCTATAGAATGGCTAGTTGCCCTTCCTACCACATCATTCACAGAAATGGATAGGGGATTATATTTTAAGGGGACCTTTTAAAATCATACATCTAGCATTACGTTTTGAAGTAACAGTTGCCTTCAATCTGGGCAGTAGAATCTTCCCTGTTCTTGCTAGTGTGCTCCTCCCTTGCTTGTTTCATACAACACACATGTGGATGCCTTTCAATAAAAAAGCAGAGTAATAATGTCACCAGTGCATAGTGGCACCAATGCATATTTGGAAAGAGAGATATTAATTCAACAAAGAGACAAATAATGGAGACCAAATACAACTAATTGCTGAAGAACATCACCTACAATACGTTGTTGCTTTTGAGGGTGGCAGAATGTTGTTGTATTCAGTATACTCCCAGAGGAATTAGAGGGGTGCATTTTATACTGATGTTTGTGGCAGATCTCTTTTAGTATTCATAGGTGTGCTGGCATAATACAATTCATTTAGGAATATGACACATCTGTGTAATTTGTAGGTGTTGACTGTCTAACCTTCAGACAACTTGATGGAAAAAAATAATTCATCCATAACAGAGACTTTTATTTTTCAATCCATAACATTCTATTTAATGTATTAGAAGTACATGAAAAGAATAGAAAACCAGGAAAAGCAAAACAACAGGAAGAGAAAGAAATGCCTCACTGTACAGCATTTCAACAAATAATGTAGAGATAGATTACCTCATATTTTCAAATAATTTTTAGTGAAAGTTCTCTGAGTCTTCCTATGGGTCTAGCTTATGTATCCTTGTGATCAAGTAAGAGAAAAACCGTTGCAGTCCTATATAGATGACATTTATTTTTCCAGTAATTCAGACAACTCGAACATGACAATACTGAAGAATATGTTATGAATATTTCATCTCATGATTAGAATAATCTTCAAATATAACGCTCTATATTCACGTGCCTTAGCTGTGGTGTGACATATACAGCTGCATAATGTATTTACATCACAATCATTTTTATCAAAATAAAACAGAAGTTACAGATATTCAAGGAAGGACAATAAAAAAGATAAATAGCCTGCTCCTCTAATTGTATGTCTCTTCCATTTAAAATAAGCTACTTAATGGCAAGGGAGTAAGTTTTGATTACTCTAAATAATAAGACGTTTCACTTAATAAGGCATGGTGCATTCTGGGGCATTTTGCCACCCATGAGCATCAGAGTACCAAGATGTTATTATCTGCAGCATATGAACTAGTTCACAACTATCCCAGGGCTAGTAATTTTGCATTTCAAGAAATGCAATTTATGGTTGTACTACAGTTTCCATCTTTGCACTAAGAGCATCTCCCAGGCATTCTTCGCAGATTCTGGTCCCACCTGGATCAGGAATAGGTGGTCATGAGCCTGGGTTTTCTTTTTCTTTTTCTTTTCCAGAAGTCTACACAGTATAAAATTTGCCTTCTTTTTCTCAGTGGAAGAAAATACTTTTGAATGAGTTTTGGGTTACAAAATACTGTCCTCTGAAAGCAGCCTCTAAGCTAAGCTAAGCTCCCAGCTTTTTTCTGTGGCCTGATTGTGTCTCCCAGCAAAACCACAGCCATAGCTTCTTCACTCAGAGCTTTGTACTATTCTCCAGTATCCACCCCATGTCTCCCCCACTTCTGTGGCTGGTGTGGCCTCCTTCACGGCCTCAAGCTTCCTTCCCTTCTGCTGTGTGCTGGCATTTTTCTCCACAGGAGGGCTCAGATGATCCAATTGGGTACAAAAGTGCTTTTAGTGATCAGTAATTTGGAGTCAATAAACCTCTTTAGTAGCAGGGGTTATTACTGAGCGAAACTGTGCCTAGCTCCATTTCTAGCCTGCTTTCCAACCCCACGCTTCTCTGTGCAGGAGGGGACAGCAGGACAGGAGCATTTGCCAGTCATGCAGTTAACACCAGCAATTGCTCTAGATAAAAAGAGCTACATCATCATTACTAGGAGGGAGGAGTGAGTCTAACAAAACACATTGCAGTAACAATTGGGTAATTGGATCTCTACTGGAAATGCAGCCTGAGTAATAATTTCAGACGGCACCGATTGTGTTATAACAGAAATTATACCTCTATTATCATAGTCCGATAGATTCAGTTCTAACCAGAGGCAAATGGTTTAAAGGCACTGCTACCTCCGTGCATACCTGAACTTCTCAGGAAAGGCTGATCCACTTTGAAATTTATGCCAAATTGGCAAAATACTCCATTCTTCCTGAACTTAAACTCTTGAGTTGAGACACACAGGGAATGTGAGAAAGCAACCTTTTCCTGAAGTACACAAAAGAAGGAAAAACCTCTGCTACCATCCAGTATATTGTACATCTCTTGGCTGGATGAGTGGAAAACATATTCTGGAGCATGACAGTGTACGCAGACGTGGTGTGCTACTTTTTTTCAGTAATGAATTTTATGCCTGCCTGTTTCTGTTCCTTTGTCTATTTTTAATTCAAATATGTAAAAGCTTTTCTTAATACAGACTCCCAGGTGTCAGTTGCTGCCTGGAGTCCCTTTTCTTTCCTCTATTGTTCTCTTAATTGTTACTTCAAAACAATTAGCTGGGCATTCATATGCAAATGAATGCAAATGTACAGGGGATTGGGTGTGAGAGAATACCACCACTTGTTAATTTCCACTTCAAGGTCTGCTGGTAGGAACAACAAAATTGCTTAACCATGTATTTTTCCTGGGCCATAAGAGGTGAACTCTCGACGATTACAGCTGTCCTGATGGCTCGGAATTTGTTAAGATTCTGCTGTTTCTTGGTAAGATATTTATTTGGGTTTAGAGATTGTCCTAGCCTTGTCGCCCTAATCTGCCCTTGCTCATTTATGCTTGAAGACATGCCTTAGAGTTTGGAGACAATCCTGATTAGGTAATAAGGTAAATTATTAATATTACTGCTATTAACTTGATCCATTAAGGGACAAAACCTCTCAGTGGAAGGAATTCCTCACTTCTCTGACAAAATAAAACTTTTATAATTTATAAAAGAGTATGTTTTATTGCATTTAAGGCGTAGAAGAAAGATACACTGACTGATAGGCTGGGGATGAATCCTAGAGAGACTTCGCCAGTTGCTAAGATAAATCTCATCTCTTTTGGAGCTGTTATATTGTATAAATGTACATTCTCTTCCAGGCTATATAGTAAAACTCCTTATGAAAAATAGTTGGTTATTCAGCATTCAGAACTGCTTTACAAAGATAAATACCTTAGCTTTTCAGATCCAATTAATACACAGAAACCAATTAAAAGACCAAACCCTGTAATCATTAGGCAGGAAAAATTCAGAAGCACAGACTATCCTAAGCAGGAAAACCCGTAGCACAGCAGGAAAACTCCATCACTCATATGTGACTCTCCAACCAGGATCCCCACCAGGGGAAAGTTCCCTCTAGGAGATATAACTAGAAAGACATTTCTGAGGCTGTGGGAGGAAGTGATTAACTTTTAACTTCACAATTACTTTTTTTTTTTTTTTTTTTTTACATTACCTTAGTGTTCTTCCACTTTAATCTCTGAAAATCATCCACACAGCAATAAGGGACCATAATATTTACCACTCAGGGCAGGTAGCATCTTTGTTATGCAGTGCTATTCCCACGTTTCACCAGATACATTCCTCATGGAAAAGAAAAAAAAAGATATCACTGGGTTGTGAAAGCTGGCTTCAATTCCCTGCTCCATCACTTACCAAAGGGTGGTGGGCTGACTCTTTCGACCTGGACACTCAGTTCTGTTTAGATGTCTAAATGCTACTGGAATCAGTGGAAGTCAGGTGTTTGGTTGCCTTTACCCAGACCTTAATGGTCCTGTGTCCTGGCTTCCTACCTCCAGGATGGGGTAATAGCACTGCCCTCAGTGCTGTTGTGAGAATAAGCACATTTAAGACTGGAAGGAACTCTGGCACAGTAGTGATAGGGGCCACATAAATACCTTGGGCAAAGAGGCACCACTATTCATACTACAATATAAATAAACAGTAAGAAAGCTGCTATGACTGATCTGGGGTCTCTGGCTCTGTGAGTAACATAGGAGCTAATTCAAATTGCTACTAGCAATGCATACCAGAGGAGGAGACCTTGTACACCTGTAGAGGTGACAATGAGAAAGGGACAGACTCCTCTGCCACCCCCAGTTCCTCTGTACAGAGAGTTGGATACTGTCAGAGGTAATTTGGGTGGCTACCCCCAAGGCTTCACAATGTGTTGTGCTTCAGGGAAAAGAAGGATGACAAGTCTTCTTACCTTCATCCCTGCCCTTTCTTTCTGTGGCCAGAGTTCTATTTAAATAACCTGGTTGGGTTTTTTGTTTGTTTTGTTTGTTCTTTGGTTTGGTTTTTTTTTTCTCTCCACAGGTGTATCCATTTATGATGATTTAGCCCCAAGCAAGGACTTAAGGGTTTTGTCCAAAACTAATACACAAAAACTAATACCCTTTCTAGGTCTTTAACCATAATACTTCTGTTTTTCCCTCCTTAAAACTTGGAGAAATTGAAATATCTGTCTTCATTACAACATAAGCACCTGTGGAAACCTGGAAGGTGCTGGATATATCCCCTTATGGGAAGAATAAATGTCTCACCCCAGCAGACTGTGCCCTTGCTGCAACCTGTTCATACCTCACCAACCAATATATTTTATCTTCATATGTGGTTGAAATAGGGCAGATATCTGTGACTTAAACAGGCAAATAAAACACATCCATCTTCCAATAAGCACGCAGGAAGTTATTATTAGCCAGTGGGCCAATACTAAAACACACTGAAATACAAGAAAAGGCTGATTTGAACAGGTGAGGCTCTAAAGAGTGTTTTACCCTGATGTTTCCACTAAGGTTTCTTTTTTGTAATGAGTTGTCTGAGGCCTTTGCCTTTTGCTTTATGAGGCTGACAGTTGCAACTTGAAAGTCCAAGGAATATTTTTAGTGGAAACAAGAGATAGATGCTAGCAGGGTGTTTTAACGATGGACTGTTTGTTTTGGTAACAAGCTTCAAAGAATGCATTATTTATAAAGCCCTGATATGCGCATATGGCTCTGGTTGTATGCAGCAATATAATAACAGAAGTGGTGTCTTATAACCTGTCTGCGTGACACTCCCAGATGTCTGCTGCTGCTGGGACCAAAATTTCACATGCAGTTTGAACCAGCAAAGCCAGTCGAAGTTGTTCCTCGCTAGACTGCTCATTCCCATCCCATGCCCTTGCTCCCCTCTGCTGTCAGCACAGGTGCTTGTGCTGGGTTTTGAACCAGATCAAGGAACTAATCCAGGTTAAAACTCACCTAGCGAAAGAACCCCAAGAAGTTTAACTGCTTGTATGGTTATGCTTGTAATGCTATGGTGCAATTATCCCTCATACTGTGTTCAGGGCATTTTATAGTTGTCCTTTCTTTGCATAGTCCTTTAGTCTAAAACTAAAAAAATCCTACCCCTATTTAATCTAATAATACTGCTACCACTCTTGTTCTTTACACATACTAGCATTATTTTGTATATCTGCTTTGATATATACATACATATCTGTAGCAGTATCATTATGTGGTATACATTACCTGTTTACTACATCTATTCTATAAAACGTATGTAATATGTTATATACATACGTATGGTAGTATGTAAACACAGATATCTGAACTCAGATCAGAAGCACCCTTGGTGGTTGTTGCACATAGCACAAATGTCAGTGTGCACAAATGGAAATATAATGGCATGATCCTTTAGACCTTTGATAATTTTGCTCTCTGATGTCACCACATGAATGAGAGCTGATGGAATTTAGACAAAGAAAATGTCCTCTGTTTTCTCTCTTTCCTTCTGTACTCTTTCTTCACTTTGGGAATTGATCAGATAGGGCCATATTCAGATGCTGTAAATTCCAGTGAAATCCAAATACCTAGTGTTTTCCGCTAACCAGTGGAATCCTTAGGTCTTCAGCAATATCTAGGTAGTAGGAAATACTAAATCTAGGCTTCCTGAAGAGAGCTCAGAAACTGACTGGGCTCATGATCTCCTTTAGAGATCTGCTGATCTGTGAAAACCTTCTTCAGTAGCCCAGGGCTTTCCTTACTAGCCAACAATGCAGCCTTGGCTGCCTGCTCAGTACATTTCACAGCTGAGAAAGGAAGCCTGGACCAGTCTCTTCCCACTCCTGTACTTGGCTCTTCTGATGGTGTCTAGAACAATGTTTCTCTATGTTCTTTGCTCTTTTCAGCAAACTATCACCAAGTGCTCACAGGCAGATGGCCCATTTTAGCCCTTTTGAATTGCCTGGGACATTAATATAAAGCATAAAGGTGTTTTGAATAAATCAGGTCTCTTAGAGGTAGGTAGCTGTGATGAGGCTCCCAACCAGCAAAAAGGAATGGTAATAATTTAAAAGAGGAAGTATTCACGTGTATCAAAGCCTTGGATATAACATAATATGTATCTAATACAGTTTTATGCAGTATAGATAAATAGACAGAACTCAAAGAGTGTAATCCCATCGCCAACATCAAAGCATGTAGATTTCAGAAAGGAAAAGTACGATTAGAATGCGATTCAAGATAAAAAGCTTTTCATATCTCGGCAAAATGCATATATGTGTACATATATTTATGCTTAAATATATATTAATGAGTTCTTTTGCATAGTGCCGTTTGTAAAGTTCAGATCTCTTGTCTTTAGTGTGTTCTAGTATCCTTTCTTTTATGTCTGATTCTCCCCATTAAGTACATCGTTCTATTTTTTTAGCAGACAAAATCCTTTACTAGCCTTTCTCCTTGATAATCTTTTTACATTTTTCCTTATCTCTTCCTTTGTGTCTATTTTCTGATTGTACCTCTTACACAGGCCTTCACTCAAGGTTAGTGAAATTAAACATTAGCTGGCTTAATAGGTAGCTAGTAACAGTAGTTTATCTACCAAGATAAGCTTCCAGATTTTGGATGTCTTGAATTTCTTCTTTTCCACTTTCATTATCTTAACACATTGTTATTTGAGGAGGTAGAGACATCTCCTTGAATGTCGCTTACAAGCAGTTTCCCTATATAAGGCCCTGTGATAATTTCTTCTCTGGCAGGCTTCAGCTAAGATAGTTTTAATACATCACTTTTTGGAGCAAAAGGCTATAGATGTTTCAGAATGTTTCATAATTTCTAATACCTTATACACATTGCAGGTGCCATGTTCACCCCATGTAGTGTAAGGTATTTCCATTCTAAAATGTACCCTAAGGGATCATAGCAGCAGGGAAAACTGGGGACAGTTCTGTAGGCTTCACTCTGTTATCAAGGCAGGGAAAAAAAAGTAGATCTGCCATGTGTCTATACGAAGGCAGCAAAAGCAGGAGGTTGCCCAGACATTTGGAGCTGCAGCATTATAACTGGAGGAATGGAAGTGAAGCCTAGTCAGAGGCCTCATGGATTTGGATAATAAAGCTATACACGTGTCTGTGTTATTCCACTACTCTGTTTGGTGTGTGAAAGGGAGGATCAGACCATGGTTACTTCTCTTCCACATGGCAGTCTGAAGGGTAGGACAGGGGAGTTTTGTAGGATGTAACCTTCTGGGCTAGTTATTACAAAGCACGTTTACATTCCACGCAAATCTAGAAATTTGTAATGTTTCCACAAAGAGCACGGTGGCTCAAAGAGCCAGTGGCTGGACTCCTGCCTCTGAAACTCTCCTTTTGCAGTGTTAGTTCAACCAGAGATTCACCAAGTTGAAAAGCCTGATTAGGAGTTGCTACTGTGATCCAGGGATCCTGATAGTCAAAGAAGAGACATAGACATGGCAGCCAAGTGTCTGGGATAAACACAGCCTTCTCCTAAACAGCAGTCTTCTACAATTAGCTTGAGTTTGTTTAAACCCTCTTTAAGTAGGCGTAGTCCAGAGCTAGGGCTTGGGACAAAGTCTCCTTGTCTGAAACAGTCTTTTCACTTGTGCACAGTCAATAAGATCTGCAGACATCATTAGGACATTAGACATCTCTGATGAGATGTGACTGGTTACATTGTGTGAGGCAGACAGTCGTCACTGCTTGTTTCAGAAAGACTTTTCACGGCTCTGAGTGACCGACCTGTGGTGCCAGCAGCTCATTGCCAGCCTTCCGCAGCACAGCAATCGAATAAACAAATCTGCCTCCCATCCTCCAGCTCTTATGGCTCATAGCCCAGTAAAAGGGTGGCTGGGGACTACTAGAACTGTCACGTCATGGGACATTGGCCTCTGTTACTGACTAATGATCTTTCCGTACAGAAGTCGGTGCTTTGCTTTGACATACTCTGTAATTATTCTCTGTAAACCTGTCCTTTCTGTTGCTGCTTAGCCACTGCAGATGAATGTATCAAAAGCTTAGCAATGCTTTTTGGACACTTCTTCACCTTTGGGTATTTCCTAGGTTCTGGTAGCTTGTCCAGGTGCTGCTAAAAGCTTGTTTGAATGCAGTGGGATGGGGGCTTGCCATACTATAGCCTGTGGGTTTTAACAACTCAAGCTGCCACCTTTTTTCCCCACAGATGCAGCTGGGGTGGAGGCAGGTGATACTAGCTTCCTATCCAAATGGTTTCCATGGTTTAATTAATGCAAACCCAGAATTCAGCAGCTGAACGATTCCTCCATTTCAAGTAACCGTTTGCAATATTATTTAACAGGCTGTTGTCAATCAATTCTAATTTAGTACTTTTTTCAGTACTTTTCTCCTCATCTAGGTCTAATTTTCACAATCCATCTCCTTTCTCTTCAGTTGCTCTATAATGTACCTCATCAGATGTAATCTCCTTCAATATCTTACCAATTTTGGGGCCTCCTTCAATCATTGATCCTTATTCTACTCTGTTCCTGTTAGAATCCATTTTATGAACCTTTTCTTCCTACCAACTAACACCTCAGCCCTGAATCACTAACCTTTTTACAGTGACATCTGACATATTTTTCTGTTTGATATGTGTTGTTTCTTAAAACTGAACTGTTTCTGCAGCCGGTAAACCCTCTTAGAAATTAGCTACTCTTTATGCTGCCCCATGAGACAATATGCCCAACCGAATCTTCAAAGAGCAGGGGAAAGAAGACTGGGCAAAGATAAAGCAGGGCCTTTGTTAAACAGAGTGTTTCTGCATCCATCTTATTCCAGGCAAAAACTCTGATAATCCACAATACTATAGCTTTCATGTGCTGGGGCACAGTGCCAGTGTTGCAACTGCTGCAGAAGGTAAGAACAAAGAGGGAAGATAAGGAGTTGTGCTGTAGGGGGGAAGGGAGGAGTGGGAAGAAAAAAATCTTTTGCATTCCTGGAATGATTGTGACACAATCATAATAATTCAGAAATAATTATATTTGTTATCAGTCAACATAATTTCCTGCAGTTCTACACACAACGTCATTTTGCTTTTCCAGCAGTCAGGCTGAACAAACGGTTCTGTTCTTGTTATTATTTTAGTACGAGGCAGAGTAATGTTGATTGAACTAATAGTATAAACACAAGGATATCACTTAGAAATGCTTGAAGATTGGCATTTAGCCTATTGTTTCCTAACATGATGCAACCATATTTGTTCATTATCACTTTTTTCCTCATGTTTTGCTGTAAAATGCCATGGTGCTGTGGTGTTGTAAGGACAAACACTGCAATATGGTTAAAGACTAACTCAGTTTAAGTTATTATCCAGAGCCCATTACTGTAGTATTGGAATGCATAAGAGAGACTATTTAGTAGATGAAAGAAAAATAATACAAAACCAGTATCACGCTGTTTATTCAAATGCTGTAGGCTAGAGCTCTGTGTATGACACACATAAAAAGACTGATGGATTTCAGCTTACAGTTTAGGAGAGAGGATGCAGACACCCCTGCTGGGGTATGACTTTCTTCCACCCAACAGATCCCTGGCTCCCCAGAGGGACTGGTAGGTCCCTGGAGAGACAGGTCATGCTACCTTCAGTTTTCCTGAGAGACTGTCAGAGAAGGAGGGCAGCTTTAGCCTGAGCCAGTCAGTTCCCAGGAGTTTTGCCATACGAGATGGAGCCTGTCCCCTGCCTTCAACAGGACTCTTCAAATGAGACTTTTGAGGTGCTGCCAGTTCTCTCTGGCATTATTCTCTATTGCTAGGTGTCTTGCACTTATAGAGGCTCATACAAACCAAGAGGAAACTTCACACCATTCATTCTCTTGCAAAAGTCTCCAGGCAGTATACAGAGCTAAAAGGGAGTCCTGCTGGACAGGAATACACAGCCCATTAATATAACTGGATTAGAATTTGGTCCTTTATGTTCACTACAGTTGCTTTACAATCTGCTTTTATTGTTGCACAGATATTTCCCATTGTCATATAAAATGATTAATATATAAACATGAAACAAAGACAGACTCTAAAGGATCTCCAGTGAGCTTACTGGAAACTGAGTACAGGAAAATTAGAACTGAAGAATACACATAAATAAGAATAGGCTTATTTATAACAGCCAGAAAAAGAGGGAAACCAGTTCTAGCTCTTTTGTTCCTTTGCTCCCTAATATAAGTCAGTTAATGTATTTACTCATATGAATCTCCAATTTCATTTTCCATATGCAGTAGAGAGAAACATGCAGCCTTTTCCTGAGACGTTATGAAAGATAACAGCATAGGAGGTTACAAGAAGTATGATACAAGGATCTTTATCGGATATGGACTCATATCATATTTTTATTAGAGATGTGGGAGCAGAAAAGTAGTCTGCTGATTGAATTAGCAGGTTTTTTTTTTTTTTAAAAATTAGGAGGCATGAATAGCAGATGATTATACTATGGAATCTCAAAAGCCTAAAAAGTGGCAAGGTAAGGTTCAACTTGGCAAAGGTAATATGGGATAAGTTTTATAAAAAGGCTAATTTAGGGTAAAATCCATCGCATAGTTTTAATGTGTTTTGTGGTTTAAATGTTTGTAAAGTATGATCTTTAAATTTATGCTATTTTGAACACCTGGCATCTATATGAAACCATCCAACTACACTGTTGGCTTCTAAGCCTGCAGTCTTCTTTAAAAACTCTGCTACGAAGACTTGGAGTAGTAAGGGAATTTTCTGTGCCAGCCAGCTTCCTTCCCTTTAGTCTCATTTCAAAGTCACATTGATAAGAACAAAGGAAGTTTCTCAAGCAAGAAGAACTGAAAACAAGCTAATGAGAAAGAGTTTGCTTTTAGCCAAATTGGCTGCTTCTTTACAGGGACGTAGCTTCTTCCATGAAACAGACTCAACAGTATCCACTGCTAGATGTTATTTCTTTAATAATTGTCATTACACAAACATAGATACATAAATAGAAAATGCAAGAAACATTTAAGGATGTCTAACTATGCATAGTTATGGATAAATTCTATAAGTTTACTGTGTTCATCTGGAGGAACTGTAGCACTTCCTACAATTTATGCACTAATTACGGGCTTTTAATATTTTATTGTTCAATGGACATTCCACTTAAAGGCTGATTTACAGATAGCCTCAGCAACCCGTAGCTCCAATTCAATACAGTAGGACCTGGAGACCTCCACAAATCAGAGACTTTCCTCCTCTGATTTTTTTAATTGGCAAGCACCAAGTGAGCACCAATGTCAGCAAATTTGGGCAGAAGAGGAAGAACTTTTATGTGATGTGTAACCAACCAATGGTGGAATCTCTGTCATGGAAATTGCTGAAGTAAGACCTTTGGGAGTATTTGAAAGGGATTAGGTGTCCATATGAACAGGAGCAACATTTTAAGTTTTGTAGTCTTACTACCAAAGAATTACAAGGGTCATGATGCCTCATGCTTCAGAGCTTAAGTTGCTGCTCTGTGGGGGTCAGTATAGATCGTAACCTCTGTTATAATACAGTCAACAGTTGAACTAGGTCATTACTGGGTTTGTGTTAACATCTTTGCATTTATAAGAAGTAGATCACTGAAGAACATGAAGCAATGCTTGCCCCTAGTGCGACATTTCTGTGAATGCAGATTTGTTCTCCTTTCTGTGATGGTCTTGAAATATGTCTTTACCAAGAGGACAGAGAGTGAGGTGGTCATACACAGAGGAAGAAGAGTTGTGATGAATGTGACTTTGCTCCTGATCTGTTAGTTTGCTCAGTGCTACTCTGAATGAAACTGTTCGTTACTGAGTAGCAAAACAGTTTTTACACAGCCTAATAAATATCAAATTATGTTCCTCTGTAGTCACCCCTATACCTTGCTTTGCAATACTTTGCTCAGTGTTTACCTACCCCCCACGATTGTCCATTATTTCCATCTTGTACCGTTACACACTGCCCTGGACTCAGCTGGTCACTGTAGCCATTCCTGGCACTCATTGACACTTCTCTCCTGCACATGGAGCTGGGCACATGTGTACTAACTGATTTTTCCATGCACTCAGATTGGATCGGTAAAGCTCTTCCTTTTCTCAGCTGAACAACCCAATGCATTTGCCTTTCTGTAGTATCTTGAGGAAGATCTCAAGGATCATGCGAGGTGACAAGTGGACGCCAGCAGTTCTTACCAAGATGAAGGGCAATGAGCAGGTGAGGGGTCTAGAGAACAAGTGTTATGAGGAGTGGCTGAAGGAACTGGGGCTGTTTATCCTGGAGAAAAGGAGGCTGAGGGGAGACCTTATGGCTGTCTGCAACTGCCTGAAAGGAGGTTGTAGCATGGAGGGTGTTGGTCTCTTCTCCCAAGTAACAAGTGGTAGGACAAGAGGAAATGGCCTCAAGTTGCACCAGGGGAGGTTTAGATTGGATATTAGGAAAACATTATTCACAGAAAAGGTTATCAAGCCCTGGAACAGGCTGCCCAGGGAAGTGGTGGAGTCACCATCCCTGGAGGTGTTTAAAAGAGGTATAGATGAGGTTCTTAGGGACATGGTTTAGTGCCAGAGTTAGGTTATGTTTGGACTCTATGGTCTTGAGGGTCTCTTCCGATGAAAATGATTCTACGATTCTCAAGGTGTTGAAGGGACCCTCAGGCTTCAGGAGGAGCCCTTCCATTCTCTCAGCAAAAAGGGGCTTTGATGTATCGACTTTTCCAGCACTGGGAAAAGGCAAGATACAGCTTAGGAGATCCACACAGTAAAAGGGCCTTAGATGGCTTAGGAAAAGCACAGAACAGGTCTCTCTCAGCAATGCTGAAACATTTTGATGGCTGTTGTGTTTGGTGTGCATAACACCTGCTCATATTAGCCATGTGCAGCAGCAGCAGGATCACAGGAAGGCAGAATCATAGACATAGAACAGACTCCACGTGGTGAGATGGCCACAAGGCTCTCAGAAAGACCACATCAGCTATCTTCTTAATTGGCCATTTTTGTTTTAATTATACCCAATATAACCAATACACTGTGTGTTTACCTCTGAACTGTTTGCCTTGCTTCCAAAGCCAGATGTGGATTTCAGATGGAGCAATGAACAACCAGCAGCCAAGATAAAAACCTGTAGAGGTGGAATAATCTTTGAATGGAGATAGCAAGACCCTGCAGAGACATGGGTAGATCTGCAGTACTTTAAAACAGTAATTTAGAATGAAATTCTCCTTTTAGCTTTGAATCCTTTGGAAGGATGCGATACAGTATGCCTGGAGTTTTGAGATAGATGCAGGAAAATTTAAAACTTGCTAAGTAAGAGGTTACTGACAGTATGCAGGAGGAGCAGTAATGGCTAAGCCTCTAGAAATCTGAAGGGATGCCACTGTAGTTGGATTTTAGGAAAAAAGGAAGAATTGCCAAGGCAATGAAGTACATGCTTTTAAACGAGATCAAGGAGCACCCTCACTAAAGGCTTGTCTTTGATATGTGGACACTGTATCCTAACAATTCTTCTCTTTCAGGTCTTGATAATTTAAGATTATTTTTATAATGCACTGTGCTGTAACATGCCAATGATGTAGTCTTGCATACAATTGTATTATACAACAAAGCAAGGACCATCTGAACTAAAATTAATGCACAGTATTAAATCAGGTACTTAATCACTCATTTTATTTTGATTTACTGAAGCTATTGTGTTCTTGTTCTATATTACTGAAAAAAAAAAATTAACAAGACACAACATGTTCCTGAATACCACAATATGTAAGCTCGCTTTAGGAAACAATATAGATAATTCCGATTCTTAAAAACCCAATAGGACCATTAGACCTGCATATTAAAATACGCCGTTCTCCTCTCAAACTTAAACACACTCATATACTGCCCTATCAATTGGCAAGTGGTGCATTAGTTTCCCACGTAAAAAGGCTATTAAGAGGACAAGAGAAATTAATTTCAGTTGGATACAACTGTAAATACTAGAATACTTTTTACTGGAAGACTTTTAGAAATTGATCTGTGAAAGGGGCTGACTCATTTTGTGTATGCTACTGCTCTATCTTCATTTGGAGATAATTTATCACATTATATTCTTTGCTCTCCCACTTGCAAATTAAGTTGTCATTCAACAACTCATAAAGAGGCAAGCTGCAACAATCCATAAGAAAAAATAATGCAGCTATTCTTTGTTTAAAAAATGTGGGTTTATATATGTATGGTTTTGTGATTATTTCATCCCCACCCCATTCTTTGTACCTGGCTACATATTGGCAAGATGCTTCTAATTTATTTCCCTACTAGCTGAACACCATTAAAATCCTATTGATAGTAAATACAATTATTTTTTCAGAAACAAAATATAAAAATAATCTATTTTCTGAGAGTTTACTTTAAAAAAATGTTTCTTTTGTGGCAAGAAAGTTTTGACTTGAATAAGTTTTCTCAGATGAATGTTGGTTCCAGGAGAAAATAGAAATAAAAAAAGAAAACAGCTTTTCCAATTAGTATATGGAAAAAATATCCAAAGCCTGTTGATCTATTTTGGTTTTACATTACTAAACCCTGATATTTCAAATCCAAACGAAATGAATATTTTCAAAATAATATTATGCAATATGCAAAATACGTATTTTTAGTGTGTGTGTTTTTTCTATAAAACTTCCAGGTGGGACTCTGCATGGAAACTATCTAACAGTCTCTGAGAAACTCTGTTCTGGGTGTACATGAACCAGTGACATTCGGCAGTGACCTCTTGAATTGCAGCTAATAATTTTTTTTTCTATGTAAGACACTTAGGAACGTTTATTTTCAATGGAATTTATTTTTCAAGTAAGCTTGAAGAAACAAGATCTTTCCCAGTACTTTGAGTTGAACCTTTCTCCAAGGCTTCTGCTCTCTCCTCAAGTTAAATATCACAAAGAAATCATTCAAACTAGTGGAAGTCAGCAAATACAAGTATAGCAGTGTACGGTCCTGTACTTCACCTGAATTAAACCAAGTTTTGGAAAAGAGATGGGTATAAAGAAATAGACATCACTCATGATGTCAGTGGTAGATCAAGCCTGTGGTCCCACTTCCTTACTGCTTGGCAACTACAGTGCCTGTGAACCTCATGGTGCTAACTTTGCATGAAAAGAGAACAAAACATAGGCAAAAGTGACCCAGTATTTCTGTTCTCAGCAAGTGCATGTATTTTAGGAGTCGCTGAAACCATTTAAAATTCCCTGAGTGTGAGTGGTAGCAACTCACAATTTTTCTCCAGATCACTCCCAGTCTTGTGTCTACAGTGACAGGGAGAAAAGCACTTGGGACGTTGGTAGTCTGCCATTGTCCTGCGCATCAGCTACTAGTGCTGTGCTGTGTCTGTGTCTTCCTTAGTGCAGTAAATACAGAATCAAATGTGCCTGATCAACTGTCTCTGGAATAGCTCCTGTTTTCTTCCATGAGGACACCAGACGGGACTGGAATTTTGACTTTCTGATTAATATTTTATTTTTCTGTCTGTTATTCTGGCTTTCCTACAGCCTACTGACTTACTGTAGTACTTGTCTCACAAGTACACACCCCTTCTCCCTCGACTCATGTCTCCTACAGTCAAGCAGTTTTGTAGGTGCTTTTCTGGTTTGGACTGGACACAAATGCCTGACAGTAGAAATGCTGACTCTGGCAAAACTGTGCTTTAAAAAAACCCCCAAACCAAAAGCCAAACAGTTGGAAGAAAGATATCAACCTGTTACCTGGTATTACATGGGGCTAGATAGAGGCTCATACCACGTGCCCAATCAAGCACTTTGAAATCCCTTTTTCCTCAACTGCAACAGCTAGTGGGAAAAGTTGCCCAACTAGAGCCAATGCTTTCTCCATGCAGGTTAACAAAGTGGGGAAGAGAGGACAGAAAACCTGAAGAGGCTTGTTTGCACCTTGCCGAAGCATGGCTCTGGGCAGCAGTCGTGGCATCCCTGGTAGATGCTGGGCAGATGCAGACTGTGGCTCTCCCATGGTGCAGACACTCCTGGACTGTTCCCCGGTGCAGCATATTGAACACTTCATAGGCATGGCTTACGGCAAAGCCATTGAGGAACCTACACCTTGTACTGTTTGCGTTGGAGTTGCTTAGAGGTTTAATGCCCTTATTCATAGTTTTAAAATAGCATATGCGGCTGCATCATTTGTAATTTACATTCCTAGGGGAACGCAGGGTAAAAGAGCTGTTATCAGTGAACAGGTCCTGGTGTCCAGGAACGGCAGGTATCAGGTGGAAGAACACATCTCTTTTTAGAAAGTATTTAGATTTGTATTTATTGAAAAGGTAGACTATCAACAGTAGCAACCTCATACCAATAGGCAAATGGCTTTGTTACTGGATGAAGTTTGACCACAATTTATCTGATCATAGTAGCCTGACTACCTATAGACCTCAGTATCTTCATACAATTGATCGGGAACTTCATCCTATCCAACAGATGGGAAAACTGAGAGGTGGGGAACAAGGATATCTGTAATATAACTGATAAAGGAACTGACACCTCAAGCACCCATTTGAGTGTCGTGTTCTCTGACTTCTCAGGAAGACTGTGCAACTGAATTCTCTGTCTAACTTAAAAAATAAGTCAGAGTCTAGAATGGTATTCATAACGCTAATCAAACTATTTAGCCTTTTCTCCTGCAAAAACACAGAATAGCTGTCTTTTTTTAAAAAAAATTTTACAATACACAAAATAAATGGACAGAGAGTGTCTGCTAGTGGAAAGCTCTGCAACAGCGCTGAGTAAGTGCTAAAAACAACAAGTCTGCAGTGTAACATGATAGAGAAATTGTTCTGCAAGGTCTCGACTCTGACCTTACATTACCTGTATCAAAACAGTGCAAAAAAGGAGACAGACGAAACAGCCAAGTCCCCTCTAAAATTATCGCTGGCACCAGACCCACAGAGAGTAGATCATAGTATATTTCTATGAATAGAACTTGGAGGAGTTGTGGAAGATTTCCAGACCCTGTAATTTTGCAGCTGAAGCTGACGACTGGCAGGCGACCACAGCTCTGGTGGCTGAGGAGTGAGCGGGACGACTCCGAGCTGTCCGAGGGAGATCTACAAGCAAGCTGCAAGGTACTTCAATCCTTGGAAACTGCCTATCTTTCAAAAGCTTTTTGTTATATCAAAATTAATGTCAGGGAATACAAGCATGGCAACATTCTCCAGTTTATCACATGAAACCTCTGAAGAATCTCTTGAGCCTCAGTTTACCAGTTGCACAAATCATCAGCTTGCTCTTGTACGTGCTTACCAGCCTTAGTGGGTATTCTTTGTACTAGAAAGTACCTGAAGGGTCAGGACCCATGAGTTATTATTCCTACTGCAACGCCTAAGGGCACTAAATAGGAATTACAATACAAGACATCGAACAAGGCACTCAAGCATGTAGCACAGAAGTTCTGGCAATCTGCAGTTTGGAGTAGACAGCAGTGGGTGCATTCCAGAGAAACGAGGCAAAGAGGCATGAAAAGAGTGTAAAATTGGTCAGAGGTGAAATACCAGCACCATTTGACAAAGAAGTACGTATTTAAAGCAATGTCCTATGGATGTTGTACATATTGGTTGAAAGCTTATGTTCAAGGCAAAATATATACATGCTGGTCATTACTCCGTGTTTTAGGTGTGGAGGTTGGGTTTCCCTGTGCAGTGACACTACAGATGTCTACAAATGGTGTCTTACATCTAAGTTGTTTATAATGTGATTGCAAACAGCGAGTGTATTGTTTCAACATGGTTAATGTTTATGAGCTGCATTTCAGTTTATAGGTGCACACAGATTGCCTGGAAAAGTACCAGGCCATTCCTTTTTTAAGCTAGTGGTGAAGAAAGATGAAAGTCTACACACTCCCTTCCACTGTAAAATCACGCAGGGGCGACAAAATGAGTCCAAGTAGTCTACAATTGTTTGGGTCTAAAGTTTTTATAAATTACCTCATGCTCTCCTTATGTCTGTGAGACTATCTCAGATTCCAAATACGGCTATTTCAGGCTGAGAAGAGAACAATTAAGGACTGGGAATCCATGAGAAATCAAGACTGCAATGCTGTAGATTCTCAGCATAGACTTGCAAAACCCCTTTTTCCAAAGGCTTTTGTCTGGCCATCACCAGAACCGTCAACAAAGTCCAGCTGGTTGCTGTACTGCTTTTGGCTCCATGACCCATGTGTGCACTCTGGGAAGAGGGAGTTCATGCAGTGCAAATGGATTTAATGCTGCTTCAAGCCATATTAACTGTACTCAACATTTACAGCATATGGTTCCCAGGTTTCCCAGCGGAAAATACCGTTCAGACCTGCTGCTCCTTAGCTCTTTGTACATCCTCTCTTGTGCCTTCTGTTTCCCTATGACCTAAAAACCACCTGAAGGTGTCAGAGGAGAAGGACATGCAAAGGGAAGAGGTAACATCAAATATTGCAAATATTCATTTCGCCCCCCCACATTTCATTAGAAAAGATGAAGAGCAGAAAAATGGACAAGCTAAATGTAAAGATATTGAACAGTAAATACTCTCTGTGTGTTATGTCAGAAAATAGGAAAGAATGCAATTAAAACATATTTGTAAACAGAACAATTTTTTTTCTTATTTTTACTTGTAGTTTTTCTCCTATCTCTGCAAAGTCTCTCTCATGAAATGAATTACAGAAATGCATAGATAAGCAGCAGTGCACTAGGTAGAACGAGGATGTACAGTTTACTAATATTATGTGTTTCTAGAAGTATGAGAACAGTCACTGAATGGGCACTTCACATAAGCCTCCAGATCCCTCCAACTTCCCCAGCAGAGGCAGATGTGTGATGTTAGGTATTCTGTGCATAACTGCCTGAACAGTGAGAGCTACATTACTTAAGCTGCCAGCTAGATGACACATTTTTACCTGCTCAGCTGTAAGAGTTAAGGGCTTGGCTTGCCAGGGATGGCACAGACAGGAGGTGTGCTGGGGAAGGAGCAGGACACCCCTGCTAAAAGCTGTGCATCTAATTTCTCATGCAGGGTTGTTTTCTCTCATTTTCCTGTTCTTCAGCACTTAATGATTTTTCTGTCATCAATGGAGTTTTAATTGAGTGGGATTAGGGGTGGATTAAAGGATCTCATCAGAGCTCATACTCCCTGCATCCACTTCCTGTTGAGTCCTCTCAACAGAAGAGCTTTTGACATTAGGAGAGTGAAAAATACTTAAGACAGTGACACAGTAAGGGAGAACTAAATTGAAATGTAACCAAGGAGTTAGTAAAGGCAAGCATGTCATAAAATCTTGGAGATCAGAGAAGGACGTGGTTTACGTCACGTTGCCCACTCCTGGATTTCATCTCACTGTATACAAGATATACAAGATGGGTTTAAACTTTAGCAGACACAAAGGCATCACCTCAACCCCCTCCTCAACTGCTTATGGATTTTTTAATGAAAGACACTTTCCAGCATATAGCTGAATCAATATTAAAAATATTGTAAAATTCACAACATGAAAAGCCAATGGATTTACATTTCATTCTGTATTTACATTGGATTTAGAATCAAAACTACAGTAGGAGCATAAACTCTTTCTTTCTTCTTTTATGCCAGGGAGAAGTAGAATATAGAAATGATACATTTATTTGCGTTAGTTATCTTTTTACTTATTTCTTGAAAATATCTAACCAGGACAAAAGGGAGAGGGAATAGAATCTCTGAAAATGAATCTATTGAGTACTTAGCCAGACATGGGAGAAAATCCTGACCCAGCAAAGAAAATATTCTCAGTTATTTCAGTGGGCACAGTTTTCTATACTGCTTCCCATACAGACCAAAAGCTTAGTTCTGCTCTTGATGTCCAGGATTGTAACTAGAACATTTAAGACTAATTATACAGCTCTGTGAACAATGACCCAATCTCATCACGAACAATCCGATCTTTTAGACACTATGAATTCTTCTTCAGTAATAAAATTTCATCTCTGCTATGCACAGCAGGTCTCAACTCTGAAACACTACTGACATTAATGGGATACATGTATACAGTATACACATATATATACACACATATGCAAGTCAAAATTTACCATGATGTTCTGTAAGAATAATATTAGTGATGTTTTCTCTTCCATATCTGTACTTGAAAGTAGCAGTGACATTTCAGTCTCTTGAAGGATGTTTCAGATACGGTTCTAGATATGGCTCAGTTAAGTCCTTCAAAGTTATATCTATCCAAAGGGGTCCAACATGCTCTAGACTAAAAGCATTTTTAGGATGGACATTCTTGTAAAATGTGCTATCTATAAGTCTTACATTAAACATGTCTTGGTGAGGCTATTTCCATTCCAGGTTGTCACAGCTCCCCATTAGCTTGCTTAACTAAAGGTGATTGAACATATCAGTACTTTGGTGTTTTTTCTTTGTTTGTTTACTTGCTTTTGTTTTGTTTATTTATTTATTGTTTACTTAATCAGAGTTACCACATGACTGGAACATATTGTCTTCCTGATGAAAACCTGCCTACAAAGGATGAGCAGATATTCATTTTTACAGAATGGGGCATCTACCACCTCTCTGGGCAACCTGTTACAGTATTTTACCACCCTCGTTGCAAAAAGTGTCTTACTCATATACCTGAATCTCCCCTCTTCTAGTTTGAAATCCTTACCCCTTGACCTGTCCTAACAGGCCCTGCTAAAAAGTCTGTCCCCATCCTTCTTATAGGCTCCTTTTAGGTACTGAAAGGCTGCAAAAAGGTCTCCTGGAAGCCTTCTCTTCTCCAGGCTGAACAACGCCAGCTCTCTCAGCCTGTCCTCATAGGAGAGATGTTCCAGCCCTCTGATCATCTTGGTGACCTCCTCTGGACCTTCTCCAACAGGTCCATATCTTTCCTGTACTGAGGGCTTCAGAGCTGGATTCAATACTCCAGGTGGGATCTTCACCAGAGCAGAGCAGAGGGGCAGAATCACCTCCCTTGACCTGCAGTCTGCAAAACATCAGACTTACCTTACAGCAACACCACACTTACTTCACTGCATATATGAAGAGACCTCTTCCCAGGATATCCTAGACAAAATTTGGTAGACCCATACTTAGGAGACTGGATTTCAGATGGATGCTTAAGGTTTGTCAAATATTGCTATAATGATGCAAACTTGTTGCTAATAGTTCACATGAAAACATGCGTCAGAAAAAAAAATGGGGTTCCAGGTCCCTCTATTTGTAGCTGGAATGTTATGGCTCAGTCAAGTGGAGCACAGCTGCAAGGAGGCTTGGAATTGCTGCTCAAGGACAGTAGTCAATGGAAATGGAATGAAGCACAGATAGAAATTAACTTAAAATACAGCTAGGAAAGTAAAACTCAGATTTACAGCAGTTTTTTCTAATTATTGTTCCCAGCATTCAGAAAAAAAAAAAAAAAAGATTAATGGAGAATACAGCTGCTAAAATATAATCTCATGTATTACTCTGTATTTGCTAAACATGGCAAACCACAGCACTGATGGGTACTTGAGTATAATGCATATCTTAATCATTTGTGTTTTTTTTTTTTTTTGAAAGTGCATGGTTTTAAGGATATGACTTTGAGTCCAGGGTGTTTAAAACAAATAGCATTGTGTAAACTATGTTAAAATGTGAAAATGATGATTAGAATAACTCAAGAGTCAAATTTAGATACCTATTATATGGGTCTGTCTCATGCTGGTACTAAAGTTAGGAATATTGTAAATGAAATGGAGGAAAAACTATGGCACAGGGTCCCATGAGTTAAAACCTTCAGAGCATCAGTCTAGTGGTCAGACATAATCTAACATAGCAAATGGATTCTCCTGAAGTGCGCCTTGCCATTATGAGGCATTTACTGAAAACAGGCAGAAGAGTAGATGCTTTCAGCATCTTCCACAAAAGCAGACAAATGAGAAAACTAAAACTCATGAGATGCTTTGGAGTTCTCTAAAGCAAAGGAGATCAACTCTAAGAGTGATTGAGAACTCTTAGTGGCTGTGCTATCAGCCATTTGTTTTCCTTCAAAAAAGAGAGCTGTAAGGCTGGCCAGTCCTTTAAGATACTGAAAAGAAGCTGTTATCAAGTTGAACCAGCTGCTGGTGAGAAAGAAGGCAAGGAGAAACATGTGTGTACACAGATTTCATCTTCTTCTTCACAAGGTTTTTGCCTTTAACGTTTTCACTTTACCGGTTGTATTGAAGTTTCATAGTTGCAAACTCAGTCTTGGCCTTCCCCTTAACTACTGCAGACAAATACTAAATTTGAATTTATGTTTCAGGCAGTAATAAGAGATCACATAAAATAACTCCTTGATTAATTGCATCTGCTTTTGGTTACATTTATTTTCTTATTTGTGATCATTGTTCATATTTTCTGGAAAATGTTTTTCTTAAATTAACAGTAGAATTGATTCCTGTCCAGGGGTAGCTATTTCAAGAATACTGGCCATTTCTAGGTCTTTTACTAGCTCAGTTAAAATGCTTCTAGTTCATTTGACAGTAAGAGTTCAAGCTAAGCATGTAAAACTACTACCATGAGCAGAAGGAAATTACCTTCCTCTATTTCTCTATGATATATAGCTACATGATTTTAAAGTGTGATAGGACATTTATAGTTGAATCTGACCACTGCAAGAGTATAATAACAAGTCAGATGGAGTAGAAGAGCAGTTTTCATATCCTCAGGTAGATGCAATATTTTCATAAAATTTCATAGTTTGCACAACTTGATGAAATGCTGTAAGAGACTGAGAGGCATGGTCAGAACTTTGAATAAATTAGATGATATGATTTAGATGTGTGCAAAAAACTCCAGAAATCTGTATATAAAGAGGCTTTGCGGATCAAGGCTTCAAAATAAGCTGGATTTGTAATAACAAGGTTTTATAAAGCATCCAGTCTAGAGGAATGTGCAGCTAAAATATTTCAAGGCTGAAGTTTTCCATAATAACAGAAAAAAGATGCATTTCCTCATTTGAATCATATTTAATTCTGCACCCAAGGACAACATATTGACCAAAACTCTCCATAGATATAGGGAATTTGACATGGTGATCTAACTCTCAGACTTCTGATGAAGTTTACTTTTCTCAGAAAAATTACAGGATATATGCCATTTTTGTTAGTCAAATAATGATTTTTTTGGCACAGAGCTGGAGGCAATACTATTTTATGCTTCCAAAATAGAAAGTTTTCTATATTCAGATCCTGTGAGACAACCAGGTCTTGACATGTAGTTCCTTACTGTTCCTTTGTAAGGAAAATACTAGAAAGAAGGTCAACCTCCTTAGTCTAGTATCTTTTATTTGGATAACAGGTACAACTCCAGTTGGGGAAATACAATGGGAGGAAGCCACGCATGGTACAAAGTCATAGCCTGAATGCATGTTTTTACTAACTTTGAAAAGCTCCTGGGGAATTCATTGGAATCTATGTTAATCTCAAGCAGAAAGAGTTACTATAGTTACTAATACAATACTTGCTAAACATAGTTCTCACTATATATATAGTGGGCTTTCTGGGATCCTATAAATTGAAAAGATAAAAGATCTTTAATTACGTTTGCCATGGTAATAAATGATTGGCTTCTTTTTATATAGTTCTACTGTAGACAGAGTATGTGCATAACACTTTGAATGTTTTTAACAATTCAGCATCAGCTGGGAATATTAGAGTTCTTACTCCCTCTCTTTTTTTATTTAAAGGTTGGCAGTAATTTTTCATGTCAAGATCATGATTGATGTGGGTTAACTTTCACTAAAAATCTTTTGAAACATTTTGAGTAATGTTAAAAATTATGGCATGCAATACATCAAAATATTTTTCTAGACTTCCTGCATAAATAAATAAACACTAGGGAAATGTGGAAGGCATTCATGGTATTTTGTAAGCAAGTTTCAAACTGCATCTTGCAGATTTATATGCTTCATAACTTACAATGCGACGCATGTTGCATTTTATTAAAATATACTGTGCATGGGGAATAGATGGTGATCTGCTACATTTGTGTCTTTGCCCACTTCAATTTGAAATGGAGATCAATTCACTAAGAAACGTATCCAAGCATGGATTATGTAGCCTGTCCATCAAGTGTCAGTTTCCTGGGGAAATACTAATAGCAAATCCTCAATCTTAGGCCAAATGTCAAGGCTGTAACGTCCAGCACTCTGAGTATGGAACATGGGATTACAAAAACATCTGCCATTGACAGGCAAATGTTAAAGCCACTGATCTTCAGCAGTCAAGATCTGAATAGCATAGAAAATCCCTCCAAGACATAATTCCTAAAGATAAGTAAAACAAGATGAGGAACAGGTTAAGCAGCAATGTATTTTCCTAAGAGAAAAAGAAAGAGGGACGTCTACTGTCACTCAGTAATGTAGGTCAAATAAAAAAAAGGTAGTCAGGCCACTGACAGGTGCAAAGTGTGGAGCTCTCCTCTTATTTTTGCAGTCAGCATCTTCTCATTCACCTTCATTAGCAGACCATTATAAAAGCCTGCGGAGCTGAAGACATCTGCCTTTTCTGACCACATATTGATATCTCAGCAAGGTGCTCATAAGAAATGTCTAGAATCCTTGCAGTCAGTCCACCCAGAATAGCTCAGACCACTCACAAAAGGAGTTTACCTTTCTGTCTTGGCACATCGAGAGCACAAGCCCCTAAGCAAGGTACTGAGTTTATAGACCAACACAGCCAGTACTTCCAGGGCAAAGTAAGTTCTTGCTTTGAGCAAAGTGAGATTCTGAGAAGACCACAGCATGGCTGAAGAAAAGGCTGAGAGATGGTTTAAAGCTATCCCCAGTCAGTGTCAGGAAATGTTAGGACATCGCACCAACACAATCTTTTCTACTTCCTATAGTTCTTTCCACAAACCCATGTTATGTACGATATTAATGTGTGGGATGAACTGTTCTCTGAAAGTGCGTGTCTTTCTCCTAAGATGATTGCATTAGACAACTAGTTTAGATTAGGCATTATGTGATTTCATATGGTTAAACTTAGGTGAGATGAGTCCCACATCTAATGTGTACAGAGAAATATGTGTAATCAAAAAATATTTTAAGATCCTTCCAAATGCCAAGGAGCGATGGGGGTAGCCATCTTGGGAGGATATACTTCATTATTTCTATGTATTCAAAATCACCTAAGTGAACGGTGTCTTGAGAGCTGGATGCTGTTGGAAAGGTGACGGGAAATGACTGAGAGTGTTTGAAATGCTATATTCAATGTGATATATACCATACTCAGTAAAGGAGCTAGAGAATTAGCTGCCAGCAAGTATTTACTCTTTGCAAAAATTATAGAATAACATCTACTGTCAAAGTTCAAACTACATAATTTCAGTATAATTTTTACTTTTCCAAATATTCCTAATGTATTTTTGTTGCAGTGTTGAAATTAGTCAGACAATGTCTTCTTTACCTTTTAAGCATATAGTAAGCAACAACTACAAGAAACCTTTCTCTGTTTCCATGGCTTAAGGTACCTGTGGTCACAGAAAAAAATATACCCTTTCAACCAGGGCTTTAATTGCTCCTAAACTGAAAGGAGACCAATACACTGCTGGCAATTTATGAACCTTTTGTCCTACCAAGATATAGCTGTACATAAATCTTGGAAAACTGTATTATTAAGCTTGTTGCAGCTCTGTAAAAGAATATGAATAATACAGTATGCACTTCTTTTACTTTTCATTGTTTTCTCTATTCCTACATTTCTTAGCAATAAAGGAAGGTTTCGAGAGTTTTGTTCTTAGAACCTGGGCTAGAAATTATTTTTATGATTCGCTCCATTTGCATGCTGTCTCACATCTGACAGTCCACTATGAGCAATTGAGAAACTTCTTCTGCATAAATTACAGTAAGCCTTATGGCAATTATTGCTATCTTTACTGATCCATGCAAAACTATTTCTTCTCTAATTCCAGAAAGTGCAAAGCCTCTTCTTTTTAGGGAGTTGTTGACCATATTAAGGTTTTCAGCAATATAGCTGTGAAAGTAGAAGTTAACCAGGCCCCTGAGAGCCCTGGTTAATTAGAAGTTTTGCTACATGGCAGGAGTGAATGAATTGTGGGTAAGACAGTACACATAGATTTTTACCCAGAAAGGGCAATTTTACTTTCTATTAATTAGGATATAGACTATTAAAGTAAGGTTATCTGTTGTGCTGGAGCATAAGAAGGCCAAGTCCCAGAGTTATTTCAGTATTGGACATTTTGTTAAGACACCTGCAAAGTTAGGCTATTAAAGTGAATAATCAATCATTTTAACAATGTTAATACAAAAGTGAAGCGAACCAATAGGATGGGGGACGTATGTTCAAGTGTGGTTTAGGAAACTGAAGATGTGAAGTGAATAAACTGCGGAGCATGAAGGCGTGTTTAAAAGACAAGCTTTTTGATCTGCTTTCTGAATATGGCACCTTGGGTTCCTGTTATTGGTCTTGTCCTGGTAAGCTGAAGGTTTTGTGATACCAGACTTTTCAGAGGTTTTTCTTGTTTGTCTGTTTCTGCTGGTTTAGGAATGAAAAAGCTAGCTCAGCTCTTGTTTGACTTCTGCTGTGCACTTCTACAAAAAGGGAGGAATAATGTTTTTCTAATAATGTCTTCAGAGGCATGAAATGAATAAAGGAGCAGGTAGCCTATATTTATGAGACAGCTACCAGGTTGTATCTTGATTTGTGGAAGGACTGTTCCCTCAGGATTGCTGTCATGGTCGTAAGCCATGTACTGGGCTCTAATTCAGTCAATTAAAACCACATAAATAATGTTTAAATGCTACTTAAGACCATGCTCACTGTCTGCTCTGTACCTGTATGGAGCAAGCCAGTAGACACTAAATACCCATATAGCCAGTATTAAGCCTGTGATAAATGCATGGGACAAAATCATCTTTAGATACCAACCACTTGACTGTGCAGGATGCTGGTTGGTGTTCTAGAAATGTGTCTCAAAACTGTCTTCTTCCATTTTGGTAGCAGATGATAGCATATCTATACAGTTTCTTCAAATACATCTTTTATTGTCTTCTGGATTTAGAAGTGCTGCATAACTGCTGTTACCTGGGCTCACTTGCAAAACCTGGACTTTCTCACAAATGCCCCAGCTTCTCAGAACAGATCATCATCACCCTGCAGCTAAAGCTCTTCGAGGATGGCTCACGGTCCAAAATCATACAATATATAGGTCAGTGACCTGATGAATGAACAGACGAAAGGTGACCGTAGACACTTTCTAGCGTGCTCTCCTGCAGACAGACCTCTGTTGAAATGGGGAAGGAATTGAAGGAATTCTGAGCTCAGAGCAGGGGCTTTATATTTTGGTTGTTTAATTCTTCTGGAGAGCTCAGAAAGAGAATTATTGTCATTTCTATGCTTTGATTTATATTGTCAAATAACCTTAGCTTTTTTCAGACTGAATTATTGCAATGAAAGTAAGCAACATCTGCAAAGTTTTGATTAATTCATTCAGCCTTTATTGCATCCCTACTATTATAAAACTGAGTGAATTAAGGGATTTCTCTTAAAATTAATGATAAATAATAACAAGGGGGCATAAATTACAGTGGTGAGGGATACTTGCTTGAAGTAAGAGATCACACTAATTTCTCTTCTTAATCAGCTAGAAGTGATGAGACTCTATGCTTCTCACTCACTGAGGATTGATATAGTTCGCCTTGTAAACCTGATCACTTCATTCTGAATGCTTGCTTTTGCAGTTCTGGGTCATGTCTGTCATGAACAAAAATAAACAACTGTAATGAAACTTCTGGCCTTTGTTTTTGATCCCTTTTGAATTCCTATCTAACATGAGAAAATAAGCAATACTCACATTTTTGTGAACAAGCAATATTATAATTTTAGCCACATGACTGTAACGTGTGAATTGGTATTGCATGTGTCCAGTGCATATAGCATGTACCTATGTAGTCAGGCAATATGTGATTTAGTAATTAAGGCTCTGATCTGAAATGTACCTATGTTTGATGAATGTGTTCATGCCCTGTTGAAGTCAATGGGTTATAAACACTTTTTAAAGTGCAAGCATATGCTGTCTGATTTTGTATGTGAGAGTACAGCAGATGAATGGAACTAAATTGGAAATTTCTTTACTTTGACTTGTATTTTTGAATATCCAGCCTGGAAACTATGTGGTCTGATTTTCAAAGATGCTGAGCAACTTTAAGTCAAAGTAAAACCTTGGAGAGGTGCTTCATTTTACAGTCTTACAGGTGAAGTATTATGCATCTTTGCCAGTGAGACATGGAAGGAATTGATTATATAATGTTTGCCATAAACTCTGGGATACACAGTTAAAAGGAACTTCATAAGAATAATGACTTTTTATTGATGACTGCTCTGAACTGAAATTAATGCTTCTTCTATCTGCAAACAAGAAAGAATTTAAAAAAGAGAATAGAACATATTCAGTGAGTAGCATATCTGTTTAATACAGAAAATTTTATGAAAAGATAGATCGTTGCAACAAAATTGTTGGAAAGTTTCCCAAGGAACATAGTAAGAGTCCCTTTATTGACTGTGCAGAAGAATGCTCTGTAAGTAATGTGTCCCTGGCAAAGGCTAATTTAGCTAATAAAATGTTTTTTGAGTCTATTGTGTAGTTTTTTGAATTAAGAAAATATTAGTAAAATGCTCTGATTTGTCTGCGTGAAAATGCCGATGATGCTAAGAAGTGAACAAAGTGAACACTGCATGTATTTTTTTAAACTGATCTATACTGATCGGTTCATAGTTTGGGGTTATCTGTCTGGGTAAACAGATATTTACCAGCAATCCAAATATTCCAGTGCATTATTTCAGCAAACCAATGGAAATAATTGAGCTTGCAACAGGTCAGAGCCATTGGATCACAATGGAGATTAGCTCTAACGTTGAAAACATAGGTACTAAAATATTGACAATAATTAGGAATTTATGAATTCTTTCATCAGTCAAATAACTTGAATACCTGAGTTCAGTTATCAGCCTGATATGTGCACAATCTTCTGTTCCTCTTGGAACTGGACAGCTCTGGGAATCACAGATCAGGACTAGACTAGGACACATTCAATTTCTATTCAAGTCACTGAATATGTTTCAAATTATATTTATTTTATTTTATGTGTTTGCTTTGCTGAGGAATGTGTTACTAGTCAAGGCCTTAAATCTTTCTGGCACAAATTACAAGTTTTAAATAAATAATTGGCAATTAACTTTGCAAGTACCAAACAAAATTCTACCTCTGCCTCCAAGAGTGCAATGAACATGGCTGTAATGTAACTCTCAGCACATACAACTCTGCATGGGCTTTTTCCCCTCTTCCAATTTCGTAATAGTAGAGAGCACAGAGGCAGCGCATAGTCAGAAAACACTGGTGCTAGAAGTCCTCACAGGTCCCCAAAGGACCTGGTAAAGTACTTTATAGCATCAATTGTATTATATATGATCATAGGAAACACGTAATCTTAGGAGGTGTATTTAAAAAAGCCACAGGGTCCGAAGAACACATACTTTTCAAAAATATCAATATCACGAGTATATCAATATTATTCTGGTGACAGCATCAAAAATTATTGACAGCTAAATGGACCCAAACCCGTGTGTGTGTTGGGTTTTTTTTTTCCCCACGTGTTGGGGAACTGCTTAGCAACTGTAAAGGTATTTCCTGGCCGGAGCTTAATTCATCTTCTAAAGTGAATTAAAAAAAAAATGCACTTAGAAGCTAAAAATATAATTTAAAGTAAAACTTGTGCTAAAATGTAAAAAGAAAACCCCTATTTTCAATAATCTCTCAAATTCTAACAAGGTCTAATCAAATTCTTGAGGCAGAATCATGAAAATAAATAGGTTATTTTACCAGTAGGAATAAAATGGTAAAATACAGAGCTCATCAGCAATATAATAATTATGTGTACACTTATAACATCATACAGCTAACAAATGATTACTAATAAATTTAAATTTATCTAGAATCTACTATAGAAATTTATCCTAACGCTGTATGCAACTGTAGTAATTTTATTAAAGCAAAAGTATCTGTGTAGCAAGGGTTACATCATTAATTAGCACACGAACGTCCACTTTCAGCTAGCGGCAGAAATGCCCGTGTGATCAGTAGCAGGTGGCTCTATGTGATATATGTGATGCCATCATAGAATTTGGCAAGGAATATTTAGGAAATGGCATAATGGATTAATATACTTTAGCCTAGGTCTTCACATACTGTAAACTGAACTTCCCTGCACAGAATGTGGAGAGTGAGACCCAGCAGAGATTGACAACTGCCAGGGCTGTCAGTGGGGAGATGCCTCAAGTCGCCACATCTACCATGCAGCTGACAGGAGCACACGTGTGGGAGAGCCCGGGACCAGCTCAGCGTGACCCCCGTCGGGGGGCAGAGGGGCACCCTGACTCCCTCTGTAAGGGTTTATAATTCAGATTTCATGGGGTTAGGGAAGGTCTCCTACCCGTTCCCTTTAGCCTTCAAAGATGACTTGTGCCCTGTCTACATGGCCACTTGGGTTCCCTCAGTAGTCATTAGAGAAAGGCTGGTGTGTCTGAGGTGGAGTCTGCCCAAGTCCATGTTACTCAATAGTCCCAGGATTATTGCACGAAAATGTACCTCCTTTCTGGACACCAGAGGCTGACAGAAAACACATATCTTTTTATTCATAATAACAGCTAGTGTGACCTGGACATCTTTCACTGTCAGCAAGAATGAACCTTGCAGCCCACTTACTATAACACATTGCCTCAGTACAATCAGTGAAAATCTCTAGTTAGAATGTATTCATTTACTGAAATGCACTGTTGTAGACATTTAAACAAACGTTTTTGCATTTTGTTGCAGTACCTGGACATTTATATTTAGTGATCTCTTACAAGTGGTATTTCTGTTTGTGCTGGTTTTGGCTGAGATAGAGTTAATTTTCTTCATAGTAGCCAATATGGGTCTATGTTTTGGATTTGTGCTGAAAAATGTTGATAATACAGGGATATTTGGGTTATTGCTGAGCAGGGCTTACACAGAGTCAAGGCCTTTTCTGCTTCTCACATCACCCCACCAGTGAGTAGGCAGGAGGTGCACAAGGAGTTGGGAGGTGACACAGCTGGGACAGCTGACCCCAACTGACTAAAGGGATGTTCCACACCATATGATGTCATGCTCTGCATATAAAGGTGGGGGAAGAAGAAGGAAAGGGTTGACATTAGGACTGATGGTGTTTGTCTTTCCAAGTAACCATTATGAATAATGGATCCTGCTTTCCTGGAGATGGTTGAACACCTGCCTGCCCATGGGAAGTAGTGAATTAATTCCTTGTTTTGCTTTGCTTGTATGCATGGCTTTTGCTTTACGTATTAAACTGCCTTTATCTCAACCCACTAGTTTTCTCACTTTCACTTATTTCCCCTATCCCACTGAGGGGAGAGTGAGTGAGTGGCTGTGTGGTGCTTGGTTGCCATCTGGAATTAAACCATGACATGGTAATTTGTTATTTAATGCCAAACCTAATGAAAGTGACTTATTTTTGCTCTTATACATGCATACAAGCTTTTCTCCATTAGCCTGCGAGGTCCAAGAAAAGCCTGCTAGGGTCTTTGCAGACAAGAGTGCCATTTTCTGACATAAAGGATAAGATTTGATGCTCCTTCCCCATCTTTCCTTTTCCATTATCTCTGTTCCTGTACACAGTGAAGATGATAACCCCCAGCAATATATAAAAACTGAAGAAATGTATGATCAGGCCCAGTCAACATGGGTTTATGAAAGGCAGGTCCTGTTTGACCAACCTGATCTCCTTCTACGACAAGGTGACCCAACTAGTAGATGAGGGAGAGGCTGTGGATGTTGTGTATTTAGATTTCAGTAAGGCCTTTGACAGTGTATCCCACAGCATTCTCCTGGAGAAGCTGGCAACTCGTGGCCTGGATGGGTGTACTCTGTGATGGATGAAGAACTGGCTGGAGGGCCGGGCCCAAAGAGTTGTGGTGAACAGAGACAAATCCAGTTGGCGGCTGGTCACGAGTGATGTTCCCCAGGTTTCAGTACTGGGGCCAGTTCTGTTTAATCTCTTTATCAATGATCTGGACGAGGGGATTGAGTGCACCCTTAGCAAGTTTGCAGATAACACCAAATTGGGTGGGAGTGTTAATCTGCTGGAGAGTAGGAAGGTGATACAAAGGAATCTGGACCGGCTGGATCATTGGGCTGAGGCCAATTGCATGAGGTTTAACAAGGCCAAGTGCTGGGTCCTGCACTTGGGTCATAACAACCCCAGGCAACTCTACAGGCTTGGGGAAGAGTGGCTGGAAAGCTGCCTGGTGGGAAAGGACCTGGGGGTCTTGATTGACAGCTGGCTGAATATGCAGGGTGCCCAGGTGGCCACAAAAGCCAACAGCATCCTGGCTTGTACCAGGAATAGTGTGGCCAGCAGGACTAGAGAAGTGATTGTGCCACTGTACTCGGCTCTGGTGAGGCCCCACCTTGAATCCTGTGTTTGGTTTTGGGCCCCTCATCATAAGAAGGACATTGAAATACTAGAGAGAGTGCAGAGGAGGCGATGAAGCTGGTGAGGGGCCTGGAGCACAAGTCTTACGAGGAGCGGTTGAGGGAACTCTGACTGTTTATCCTGGAGAAAAGGAGGCTGAGGGGAGACCTTATGGCTGTCTGCAACTACCTGAAAGGAGGTTGTAGCATGGAGGGTGTTGGTCTCTTCTCCCAAGTAGCAAGTGATAGGACAAGAGGAAACAGCCTCAAGTTGTGCCAGGGGAGGTTTAGATTGGATATTAGGAAAACGTTATTCACAGAAAAGGTTGTCAAGCCCTGGAACAGGCTGCCCAGGGAAGTGGTGGAGTCACCATTCCTGGAGGTGCTTAAAAGGCATTTAGATGAGGTTCTTAGGGACATGGTTTAGTGTTAGAGTTAGGTTAGGTTATGGTTGGACTTGATTCTGAGGGCTTCTTCCAACTGAAATCATTCCATGATTTTATGATTCTAAGAAACAGTAGTTTCTCTTTCTCACACATCATAGAATCATAGAATGGTTTGGGTTGGAAGGGACATTAGAGGTTATCTAGTTCCAACTTCCCAGCTATGGGCAGGGACACCTTCCACTAGACCATATTGCTCAAAGCCCCATCCAATCTGGCCTTGAACATTTCCAAAGATGGGGCATCTACAGCTTCTCTGGGCAGCCTTTTGCAGTGCCTCGCCATCCTCATGGTGAAGAATTCCTTCCTGATATCTAATCTAAATCCACCCTCTTTCAGTTACCCTTACCATTTTTTCCCCCTACCCCTTGTCCTCTCACTACATGCCCTTGTAAAAAGTCCCTCTCCAGCTTTCTTGTAGGCCCCTTTAGGTACTGGCAGGCTGCTATAAGTTCTCCCCGGAGCCTTCTCTTCTCCAGGTTGAACAATCTCATCTCTCTCAGCCTGTCCTCATAGGAAAGGTGCTTCAGACCTCTGATGAACTTCATGGCATTCCTCTGGACTAGCTCCAAGAGGTCCATGTTCCTCTTATGTTGGCATACCCAGAGCTGAATGCAGTACTCCAGGTGGGATCTCATGAGAGCAGAGTAGAGGGGGAAAATCAACTTGCTCAACCTAATGGTCACACTTCTTTTGATGCAGCCCAGGATATGATTGGATTTCTGGGCTGCAAGTGCACATTGTTGGGTTGTGTTGAACTTCTCACCAACCAACACTCCCAAATCCTTATCCTCATGGCTGCTCTCAATCTATCCTCTATCATGTTCATTGTAGGCCAGGATGTTCAGGATGGCCGACCCAAACTATTCAAAAAATGTAAGAAAGACAACTCCCAAGCATTATGAAATAGAAGAAAAATAAGTTACCTGTATGTGTAATCAGAAATACATACAGTCACATTTCAAATTATATAAATATATCTATATTTACATACAAATTTAATTTTAATACATATTTAATTACTGTTAATATTTTTGTTTCATACTTGTAAATATGTATGTACATACACATATAAATAAGATCCCTGCTACTTGTCTTTCAGTTTTTCAATCTTTAGGCCACAGTTACTATCACTACACTATCTAAAACTTGTAGGCCTAAAAATGTATTGAAGTGAACGATCAATAAGTGGTTCACCATTTGCCCATGCTCAATTGTTCAGTAGGTACAGAACTGTGGAGGAAAGAGTCTTCTATGTGGAAGCAACTAGATGTCTATAAATTTGCAAGCTCTGGAGAGCTTAAGGTGTTTTCTTTCCCCTATGTCAAAAGAAATCAGACAGAAAAAGTTAGAAACCAAACTGCAAAAGTAAAAAAATACCTACTTTGTTACTGTTATTTGTCCAGCTCTGCCTGGTACTATATTAGTATTAAAACATATTTTTTTCCCAGAGAGAAAACCCATTAATATTTGTGAAATACTTAGATATTGTGATGAGAAGGATCCTTTTAGTACTTAGCCAGATGTATCTGAAACATCTGGTGGTAGATTTCTCAGCCCAGTCAGAGGTCTGGCCTTGATGACTCTGTTTAATTATCTCTTGGCTAAGGAATGTTTGTCTTTCCTTCTTATCTCTCATAATCCTACTGAGATCCTGTCTGGGAAAAATATTGGGTAAGTGAAAACTTAGCCCAGGGAGTTGATGAGATGAGGTAAATCTCAAGCTGCCATATTAATGAATACTCAAAATTTTAGCACATTTTTACAAACTTTTGCAGAATGACATCATTAATGTTTCAGTTGTTCTCCTGATCTCTCTTTATTGCTCTTTGGCCAGTGTCCCTGTAGTTTTCCAATGGAGCATTTTTTTATTACTGGAAGAAACACAGTATCTTTTGCTGCTAGGTCACTCTCCTTCTTTAATGAGTTGCAAAATAGAGTGGAACATAACTGTGTAGGTAGCCTTAAACCTGGACATCAAAGTAGCACAACAATCAATCCTAGAAGTTGTTCAGCTCTCTTGAGCATTAACTTTATCATGTTTCTAAATATTCTGCTTTACTAATAGAGGATTTGTTACTATTAACTGAAGGTAGAATATTACACCTTAGCAAAATCTATCAAGAAGTAACGTTTAGGTTCTGACACATGAGAGTCCTGAAGGAAGTTAATTACCATGACTCATATCTTCCTAATTTCTACTGGTTTGGTAATGCTCCCTACAATGTTATTTTTTACAATTGAGCAAATATCTCTCAAGAAACTCTAACCTGATTGAACTAGTGCATTTGATTCCACTGAGAAGCATCCAAACTATAGAAAGATATTCCATAAAATACCATTGTATTAAACAGAACATATTTTTGAACCAAAGGGAAGAAAATTTTGGCACTTAAGGCATATATTTTATCTAAGCAATGTTTTATATAAAGAGTTTTCTATCATGGGCATGTTTTTCCTCAGTTAGCTTCCATGTGATTTCTTGCAGTTTCCTTTAAGCACCTGGTATTTTTTTTTGAGCCATACAAAATTTTGAAGATAAAATATTTTACTGAATTTTTGTTAAGAAACGTGAACACTGAAACTGACCATTAGTTTTGGCAAAGGCAAATTGCACCTTGCATTTTCATGGCAAATGATATGATCCAATGTGACTGGCTTGACCTTTGTCCCAATGATACTGGCTTGATGAATTTTTTGTAATACAATACTGATAGCACAAAAATAATAATCCCTGCTTACATGTATTGCTTGTGTGCAGCATTGAAGCACAGAAATTTTAAAAGTCAGAGAAAGTATTTTTGTAAAATATATTGTTTTTTAAAGAAGTAGCCTAAAATTGCATAGCTGGAGAAAGAACAAAGTGTTTTTGGCTAAATGAAGCAAGATGGAATCATTGCTGATAAGAGCAATATTTATTCCTGAAACACAGTGGACTTCCCTAAAGGAAAATAAATTCAGGTCTACTCCTCTTTGAAGACTTGACCGTTCCTTTGCTATCTCGATCTGAATGAATCTGAATTCTGTAGATATTTGAGACCAGTCAGGCTACCCTTGCCATTTAGAGTTCTTTCCTTGTTTTCCATGGGTCATTAGCAGAAAATTTACCCACAAATGAACCTTTGTGAGAGTTCAATAAGGAGTGGAGGGCTGCATTATTTTCTGGTATGACTCAAAACTCAGTCATTTTACATCTTTTACACCTGCCAGCACTTTTAAAATGTGTAGTGTCATCAGAAGGCAGTGAATATGTAATTCAGGAGATAAAACAGGGATATATTTAGACAGAAAAGAACTCATTTAAACTTGATATGGGCTGCTGCCTATGGTTTCATGCTGTACATACTGCACTTGAAGAACCGTTTGTGTCAAAGGGCTTACCCCTGTGCAGAGCACCAGCAGTCAGAACACTAGAAGAAATCAAGCCCTTAAAGTCTAATGCCTGCAGAATGAAAAACCTCTTAATGATCTGCTAGATCAGTGACTAAAGAAATGACGTAATGGTTCTTTTACTATATGGATTCAGTGAAGGTACAGGAGATCATATACCGTAGTAAATCAAATCAAGAAATATTTGAATACTGTTTAGTTCATAGATCAGTGATCTGATAAAGTGAAAAGGAACTTTCTGAGCCATTATGATCTGATGGAAAAAATGCAAGTTAAGTTCTGTTCATCTATTAGAAAGCAAGGACCACAATGAAGCTGCAATGGTCTACTGTGTCTAAGCCTGTGTGGAATGTTTTTAATTAACTATTCATCTGATCATTAGTCAGGATTAATGTGGAAGGATCTATTAAGATCTACTGGCTCAAAGAGTATGTCATGCCAGGAGTCTGTAAAGCCTGAAGATATATTACCCAGTCACAGTACCACATTATAGACTGACAGAAAAATTGCATCCTTAAAAAATAAAGCTGGCTCTGAGTAATGCTTTTGCAAGGAAATATCTTAAATCTTTTTTAACTGCTATTTTTCCCAGTTCTGTAATTAATCAGAAGAGCATAATCTAAGATTTTTTTCCCCAAGTCTCCTAATACAATCATGTTTATCATTTTCTCTAACATCATTTAAGAAATCCCAGTTATGCCGTCGTGAAATAATACTTCATCATATTTTGTCCTCATCATCCTGAAGAGTTCTAAAGTAAAATTATTCAGGGAGATTTTTGATACAAACAGTGGGAACTTGGTCTATTCAGCCTTAAGAAGAAAAAGCAAACAGGAGACCTTATTGTTGTTTTCAGCCACCTGTATAGGAGGTGTAGAGAAGATGGAGCCAGACTGTTCTTGTAGGTGTGCTATGGCACAAGAGGGCATAGACACAAGCTTCAACAAGGTGAATTGTAATTAAATAGAAATATTTATTTTCTTAATGAGGGCCATCAACTACTGCAGTAACGTGCCCACAGAGAATGAGGACTCTGTCCTCGATGATGAAGGCTCAACTGGACACAGACATGAGCAACTAGATCCAGCTGGACCTGCTATGAATGGTTGTTTGGGCTATATGGCCTTCTGAGGCCCCTTCCAACCTCTGTTTTTCTGTGATTCCACAATCTCCCATGATTCCACAATTTTCCATGATTCCACGATTAGAAATCCAGACAATCTCTGCCTTGAAGTTTTCAAATTTCATATTAATGTAAAAAATGTCTAAAATCTGAAACAGACGAAGTATAAATATTTGCAAGAGGACATCTCTAACGATTTAAAAGCTCTTTGATAAGCAACTGAGCTTTCATTTCTTTCTTTTTTTTTTTTTCTTTAACTACTCCATATGAATATATAAGTACTTTTACGAGTGTATCTCCTCCCCATGCCACTCCAGAGGCCTTGAAACTATGCTACTTTATTTTATGGTCTCAGATATTCCATAAAATGTAGCACACAACAATTTTCTTAAGAGGAGGTCTATGCATGTATTCTATCTAGTGATCTTCTTTCAAGAAAAATGTTGTGTGACATTGAAAAAATCTATTAGAACGCTCCCTGTAATAATCTGTGATGTATCTGAAAGAAGCAGTCTGAGAAGAAGCTGAATATGTTATTCCATGTTTTTCTGTGTTTGTATTTTGGGACAAACTTTGACAAGATTTGCATGTTAAGTCAACAAGTTCTGGATGTACATCAGTGTGGCAAAAAGCCATGGTTGAGATTTTATTGCTTTCACCAAAGGCAGAAAATGTGTTAATGTATTACAGGAGGGGGAAGAGAGAGAGGTACCATATTCAAATCGAATTTAACTGCCTACAGTGTGTTTTCAGTCAGTTCATTTGGAGAACTTGATCCAAAACTTCAGTCATCTTTTGATGATCTCAGCAGATTGTGGATCAAGTCATTCTTAATGGAGCAATAACCAAGAGGTGTTTAAGCTTATTTATGTACTCTTCTTGAAGAAAGAGTAAAAAGTTAGAAACAGAATATGAAGGCAGTAAGGAGAGAAAGTTATTTCAGTATGTCGTCTGTCCAGATTTACCAACTGTTACTGATATAGCTGCAAACTATGAATACACTACTCAATATTCTGCTGAATCATGAAGAAGAATACCTATTGCAATAAAGATATGTCATTATGTATTTAAAATGTTCTGGCTATATTTGAAAATGTTATCTAGGTAAATAGCACTGTAAAGCACGTGATGAATTAAAGACTTGATAAGTTATCTCGCACCTTTGAACATAATAAAGCATGTTCTACTTTTCTCACACTGTTGAATGACCTTACTTGCCATATTAGGAAGTAGAAAGTACTTCTGTTTTCTTTTCTTTCCAGGACACATATCAGCTTTCCCTTTCAGATCTGACTTTATAATCCTTCTTAAATTGAATATTTTCTTACATTTAAATGAAACCTCCTAAATCTGGTATTTGATACTAGTTCAAAGTGAGGCAATCATCTATGAATAACTGAAAATAATTACTCAAAGAGCAAGAAAAAAAATCAATAACATGACAGGTCAGATTGAAATTTCTTCTGAAAAGAGCAACTGATCAAACCTTGCATTCAATATTTTGATTCTTCTTCCTCACACTGCAGACATTTTTATAAAGCTCATACCACAGTTACGATACACCTGCAGTTTTGGCCTCATCTGAAGACCTCTGAGTACATATTCCTTCACATTTCTATAGATGCAATGAAATAAAGAGCTTTTTAAGAGGGAAGCTAATGATTCCTGGTGCAAGAATTGTGCCTAAAACTTGCTATTTCTGTTGCCCAGTGAGGTACATGACAAAAAAGAGGCCTTCACACTTCTCTGGAAGTGGCATAAACCCAAATCTGGCAAGGTGTTCCCACTCAAATGAACCATACTTTTTTTCCTACTGAGATCAGTAGCTACTGAGGTGGGTAGCATGCAGCTGTACTCAGCATTTCAGTGGAAGCACACATGCATTTTCAAAGTGATTAAGCACTGTGGTCAAGACTACACAGGTCAAAGATCTTTTTATTAGCTAAACCATTGACACTTGATAATTCATGTTAACTGAAGTATAGTATAATTCCTGTACAGATCAGGTGAATTCTGCTTTTAAAATATTTTAGCCCAATATGACGAGCTCTAGCAATTGCAACATGGCAAGATGGTTGTGATCCCATTGCTGAACCTTAACATTCTGCCCAACCTTTGGTAAGTTTGCTTGTTGCACAGAGCCCCCCTTCTCCACTTTTAAAGAGAGATGCTAGTTGTACATTTCTCCCATTTGGTATCCACAGTGGTTTGGTTTGTTTTAAATCATATTCAAGCAGACAGAAACTGTCTTCTGCCACATGTTTGTGAGGCATTGAGTGTGATGGGGTGGCTGGGCCTTTCTGAAATGTTAATAACATATAACTCCAGGAGCCTAGATCACAGTTTAAGACCAAATGACAGTGTAGAGACTACATGGACTCAGACACCAAAACACTTCAATGACAGATGCAGGCAATCAATGGCTTAGGTGACCTCTCTGCTCCTTGCGGGAACCACAGAATAGCCCAGGTTGGAACAGACCTTGAAAGACCATCTGGTCCACAATTTTGTGTGAAAGGGAGCCTAGGTTATCTTATCTAGTGGTCTGTCCAATTGCATTTTGAAACCTCCAGGAACTCTGAGGAGGTTGTTCCACTGAATGATTGTTCTTACTGTAAAAAATTTGTTTCTTACATAGAGATGAAACCTTTCCTTCTGCAATTTGGACTCACCGTCCCTGGTCTTCTCCTTGTGAAAAAGCATCTGTTCTCTTTTCAGCTGGACTTGGTATGTTTGAATACTGTGATAATATCCCTCCTGAGCCTTGTCTTCTACAGTGAGAAAGGACCTAACCACTTCAGTCTTTCTCATAGGGCAGGTTGTCTAGCCCTTTGATCATCTAGCCCAGTCAAGGGGATACTATTGATGAAGCCTTCTCTAGCTACAGGAGGCATTGTGTTCGCAGGCTCTTGTCCTTCTGGGGGACTTCAACCACCCCGACATCTGCTGGAAAAAGAGCACGGTGAGGTGCAGGCAGTCCAGAAGACTCCTGGAGTCCATTGAGGATAACTTCCTAAGCCATGTAACAGACAGCCCTACCAGAGGGAATGCGATACTGGACCTGATGGTCACCAATGCAAGAGAGCTAATTGGTGACTTCAAGATTGGAGGCAGCCCAGGCTGTTTGTGGAGTTCGCAGTCCTGAGGGACGTGGGACAGGCAAAGAGTAAAGTCAGGAACCTGAATTTTAGGAAAGGCAGCTTCCATCTCTTTAAGGGGTTAGTCAACATGATCCCCTGGGAAATTGCCCTAAGGGACAAGGGAGCAGAACAGAGCTGGCAGATCTTTAAGGACACTTTCCATCAAACACAAGAGCTCTTGATTCCCAGATGTAAGAAATCGGGTAAGGAGGGCAAGAGGTCAGCATGTACGAGTAGAGACCTGCTGGTGAAACTAAAGGGCAAGAAGGAAATGCACAGGCAGTGGAAGCAGGGACAGGAATCCTGGAAAGAGTATAGGGACACTGCCCAGTTGTGCAGAGATGGGGTCAGGAAGGCCCAGGCATAGTTGGAGCTGAACTTGGCAAGGGACACAAAGAATAACAAGAAGGACTTCTACAGGTATGCCAACCAGAAAAGGAAGGTCAAAGGAAGCATACCACACCTGATGAGCAAGACTGGTAAACTGGTAACAATGGACAAGGAGAAGGCTGAGGTACTCAACAACTTCTTTGCCTCAGTCTTCATGGGCAAGCTCGTTTCCCACACTTCTCACATGGATGAACAGCAAGACAGGGAATGAGGGAGTAAAGTCCCTCCCACTGTGAGGATCAGGTTTGTGACCACTTAAGGAACCTGAATATACATAAGTCTATGGGACCTGATGAGATGCATCCCAGAGTCCTGAGGGAATTAGGTAATGTAGTTGCCAAGTCACTCTCCATGATATTTGAGAAGTCACGACAGTCAGATGAAGTCCCTGGTGACTGGAAAAAGGGAAACATCACACCCATTTTTTAAAAGGGTAGAAAGGAGGACTCCTACAACAACCGACCCGTCAGCCTCACCTCTGTGCCTGAGAAGATCATGGAACAGATCCTCCTAGAAGCTATGCTAAGGCACACGGAGGACAGGGAGGCGATTCAAGACAGCCAGCACGGCTTCGCCAAGGGCAAGTCCTGCCTGACCAATCTAGTGGCCTTCTATGATGGAGTAACTACATCAGTAGACAAAGGAAAGGCTTCAGATGTCATCTATCTGGACTTCTGTAAAGCCTTTGACACAGTCTCCCACAACATCATTCTCTTTAAATTGGAGAGGTATGGATTTGATGGGTGGACCATTAGGTGGATGAGAAACTTGCTGGATGGTTGCACCTAGAAAGTAGTGGTCCATTGTACAATGTCTGGACAGACACCAGTGACAAGTGGTGTCCCTCAGGGGTATGTACTGGGTCCAGTACTGTTTAATATCTTAATCAACGACATAGCCACTGGGATCGAGTGCACCCTTAGCAAGTTCATGGATGACACCAAGCTGAGTGGTGCATGCCTGAGGGATGGGATGCCATGCAGAGGGACCTGGACAAGCTTGAGAAGTGGGCCCATGTGAACCTCATGAGGCTCAACAAGGCCAATTGCAAGGTCCTGGCACCTGGGTCAGGGAAATCCCCAATGTCAATACAGGCTGGGGGATGAAGGGATTGAGAGCAGCCCTGCCAAGAAGGGCTTGGGGATACTGCTAGATAAAAGATTGGGCATGACCTGGCAATGCATACTTGCAGCCCAGAAGGCCAATGGTATCTTGGGCTGCATCAAAAGGAGCATGGCCAGCACGTCAAGGGAGGTGATTCTGCCCCTCTGCTCTGCTCTGGTGAGACCCCACCTGGAGTATTGCACCCAGCTCTGGAGCCCTCAGTACAGGAAAGACATGGACCTCTTGGAGAGGGTCCAGAGAAGGGCCACCAAGATGATCAGAGGGCTGGAACACCTCTCCTATGAGGACAGGCTGAGAGAGCTGGCGTTGTTCAGCCTGGAGAAGAGAAGGCTTCCAGGAGACCTTTTTGCAGCCTTTCAGTACCTAAAAGGAGCCTATAAGAAGGATGGGGACAGAATTTTTAGAAGGGCATGTTACGACAGGTAAAGGGGTAATGGTTTTAAACTAGAAGAGGAGATATTCAGGTATATGAGTAAGACATTTTTTACAATGAGGGTGGTAAAATACTGTAACAGGTTGCCCATAGAGGTGGTAGATGCCCCATCCCTGGAGACATTCAAGGCCAGGCTGGACGAGGCTCTCAGCAACCTGATCTTATAGATGAAGATGTCCCTGCTTATTGTAGGGGAGTTGGACTAGATGATCTTTGAAGGTCCCTTCCAACCCAAACTATTCTATGATCTTCATGGCCCTGATGTGTTCTGGGAGGAAAGCCATGGGGGCAGCGTAACGAGTGGGGCCACACGGTGGGTGATCCCAGGACAAAGCTGGGGTATCCCAGGCTCTCTGCTTGCTGATAGTCATTGGACATGGTAGGAAAAACGCCGTTCTTACTTGGCTTTGTTCAAACCTGATGGCTGGCTGTTGCTGTTGCTTTGGCTCACTGCCTACCCCTCTTGAGGGTGCTGTCACCACTTTCACAGTGTTTGATGGGTCTTTTTTACACTTAAGGTACATCTCTATGCTTGTAACTAAGCTGTGGCCTCATCCTGCAGGGCTTATATGCCAAGACCATTGTCAAGTGCACCTAATTTATTGTAACTGCCAGGCCCTGCTTCAAGATTATTCTCACAGGACCCTTTACACACAACCAGCTTCAGAACTTGACCTTCTTACCCATTGCCTGCCAGAACAGGGGTAGGTTTGGCCACTTCGGAGAGCAATGTCAACATAGAGGCCCAAGAAAGGAAGCCAGGGAGCATTGTGGTCAGAGGCAAAGCGGACACCCTAACATCAGAGCCAACGATAGAAGGAGAGAAAATTTTGTTTTCCCTAATTCAAGACCGTAAAGTACTTACCCAGCTCTGAGCTCAGTGAAGAGGAAGAGATAGTCCTAAAGACAGGCAGAATGTTTCACATAAACCAGTCTCACTACTGAGGAAGTGAGAGGCGAGAGAAATTTTTTTGAAAGGAGAGGAAAAAGCCAAACGTTTATTCTATTCATCAAAGGGAAGGAAGAAACAAATGAATCAGAAATCAAAGATTGAATATCATTGGTCTTGCTGACAAAGCAATCAGCAATCCCCTCACAGCAAGTACAGGGGTTTGTTGAACAAAGCAAAGAAATGTAAAAGTCTTGAACAAAATAGGGTCTTTCCATTTATAAAATTAGATATAATTTTAGAACAGCATTTTGATTTAGGAGCTGTAAAGGATTTCTGCATTAAAAATATATAAATCCCAATTTTGTGATGTACAATTAATAATGACTTTGTCCAAACCCTCTCCAGCCTCCTTTGTAATTTTCTTTAAAAAGCATTAAATGAGGGCATTTTCACTTTAGTTGAAAATCAATGACACTTCAATGAAGCATGCATTTCCAAAATATGCAACTAAGAGGCATGCAGTTTGGCAGCTAAGTCAAGAGGCCAGGGCTTCCTAAGTAATAATGCTGATTTAGTAATGGAAATCTTGAAAAAACCCACAATCAACAGCTTCAAAATTTATAGGTGCCATTGATAGTGCCCTGGAAATCTCAGGGTAAACCCCCAGTGTCCCTCATTTCAAACTGAAAAGTGCAATGTTCAATCAATAAAAAGCAAAGCAGAATGATATTTAAGGTTTCTTTTTCTGGGATATTTTTTGAAACCACGATTTCTTTTTCTCCATTTTTTTTGTATGGATGGGAGGAAAGACAGCAAGAGGGTGATGAACACAAGAAGCAAGAGTCCAGAGCTTTATGTCTGACCATGTCTCTGGTTGACCATAGAACAACAGCCTGGCACTTCCACCTAGTGCGAGCATCCTGCTCCTGTTTCTGTTTAGTCTGTACAGGCCGTAATGTCTTTGTTTCTTCAGCATCTGTTTGTATCACCCTTAGGGATGACTGAAATCCCTTTCAGCTAGGATATGAGAAATAATGAACAGGGGTGTGTCTGTACTGAATGAAAAGAGATCCAAAAGGTGAAGAAAACATAAAATAAATATCAGAGTTAGCAACTACTGAATACCTCACTTTCGTCATAGGCAGGAAAAAATCAGAAACTTCAAAAATATAAACCAGAAATTTGTGTTCGTTGACACCACAAAGTGGATATTCAAATCTGTTCCAACCAGTCCTTTCCTCTTCCAGCTCTTCCTTGCTGCCCACCAGCTCTGCCCTATGGAAGCATATGGACTAATGTCGTTCTTCTGCTACTACTCTTCAAATTTTGGCTGTAGTTATCAAAAAAGAGAAGAAGTCAACTGAGACTGTTTCCATGAAGTCACAAATTATCTAATGGCTAAAGCCAAGTTTCTGTTAAACATCTCATGCTATCCTAGGTGCCAGTTATATATTCCCTTATCAGCAAAAATTTTGTGTGTGCCTGCACATGCATGTGTGTTTTTAATAATGAGAAACTCACATTAAAAAGGCCAAAAAGGAATTTCTAATGAGGAAGGATGTGCTGCTCCAGTGAATTGCAAAGATAAAGCAGAAGAAATTATCCAATAATTTGTCTATTGTAATTAGAGATGGGCCTGAACTGCCAATTCTTAGCCAGATCCAAGTTATGGCAGCATCTGGAGCTAGGGTTATAGTTTTGGGTCATAGACTTTCAGTCAGGGTAATATGAAGAGCAGATAAAAGCTAAGGGACCTGGTCCCTGCCACAACATACAAACAACAGCCACGAACTTTAAAGGCAGTTATTCAAGTCGTGTGACAGAATATTAGGAGTCAATTACTGTAAGTTAGTGCATCCTATTCAAGATATTTTCCCTTTGGTCATAACACTGAAAACTGTTCTATGATGCTGAGACAACAGTAATGTTTACAAATATGTAAAGGGTGAGCATCACGAGGATGGAGCCAGGCTCTTCTCAGTGACAACCCGTGATAGGACAAGGGGCAATGGATACAAGCTGGAACACAGGAGGTTCCACTTAAATATGAGAAGAAACTTCTTCACAGTGAGGGTGACAGAGCACTGGAGCAGGCTACCCAGGGAGGTTGTGGAGTCTCCTTCTCTGGAGACATTCAAAACCCGCCTGGACACCTTCCTGTGTAGCCTCATCTGGGTGTTCCTGCTCCAGCAGGGGGATTGGACTAGATGATCTTTCGAGGTCCCTTCCAACCCTAACATTCTGTGATTCTGTGATTCTGTAATTAACGACTTGCCTCCTGCAGTGGGAAAGCTGAGAACCACAGGTTTTCAAAACTAAATTTTAACACAGACACCTGAAAAGCTCTCATACTTCAGTAAAATGAAGCTTTCACTCTCAAACTTTATATTTTAAAACTTTTCTTTACCTGTCACAAATGGGTGGTGAAGTTCAGAGGAAGCGAAAGAAGAGGTAGTGCAACCATGGGCAGTACTCGAAGCTTTTTGTGAATCCTCCTAACCAGCTGGCCACACATTTAGTAGTCAAAGAACAGGACTATGGGAAGTTACTGAAGACCAATGCATGGCATGTAAGTGTATGGACACCTTGCATGATGGCAACTGAACAATGTGTTTCAGGTCTAGATGAAGTCAGTGTGAGTCTGACTTCAAGGGCCATGTACTGATCCTGCAGACCAGGAGGCATACGGGAGTGTACCACACCTCCCCCCTTGGCTCAGGTGCTCCACTCCAGAGAAAAGCTGAAACTCACACCCAGATGTCTTATCAATGCGCTGTGATGATGTAGCCAAACTGCAGTGCAGGTGCAGTTGCTTATGACTGAGCCTGAATTTCTGCTCAACATAAAGATTTATCAGCAGGTTCTGCTCAGTCACACCCGCAACAAGAGCTGACCAGGTACAGAGGTGCAAATAACCCTCTCCTGGTGTTTGTCATTATTACTAAGGCAACAACTGGAAGGCACAAGGCAACAGAAGATGCTGCATGCAGATAACCTGTTAGGCAAGTAAAACGTAGCAACAGTGGAGATGATGGCTGAAACAAGTGCAAATATATCTGAGAAGGAGTCCAGGAAGCAGAAATCCTCACTGCTGTTTGGAGGATGATTTGATGGAGGGTCTCAGGAAAAATGCAGGTGAGAGGTTCCCCCTTGCTCCAGCAGCAAACAGAAGCCATGTTGAGAAAGATGCTTTGCAAGGTGGAAAGTTCTCAACAGGTGAGAAACACCAGTCCAGCACTGCCAGCAAATTGATACTGACCTTCCAGGAAAGCTGCTGCCACCATCAAAGCATCTGGCCTGAGCCAGTCCCACACAAACAACAGAAGGTAAAATTACATTTCAGATTCTGGTTACCATAAGTTCAAAAAGAGTGAATAAAGCACACTATAAACATAAACATATTCCTGCTAATTAAGTAAAAACTAAAACAAAAACCCCAAACAATTATCAAGCAAATGGAGGAAGCTAAAATCAGCCCAAACCCTATAAAATCTGCAGAAAAAAGCAGCTAAAAAAAATGACTAAAGCAGACCTCAAAGCACAGCAGCCATCTGTGCCAGCCAGGATCTAGTAATAATGCAACTCCTAATAGCAACATGAATAATAAAAGTAAAACTCTCATGAGCTGTTACAGTTTTTTGCAGCAACAATAATAGATTTTTCTCTGTGGTCTCTGCTCTTTATGTACAGATCATTATAACTGTGCTTAACATTTGCAAGAAGGATCTTCCTTTTTAGATGTAACTTCAGGACATATTTGCATTCAGTGGGTTAAATCCCCCCAGTGCAGCCCTGGAACCCCAACTCCCACTGTTGTACCTTCTCTGTCAGTGATTCAGATCACAACTGTTTCTAAGAAGATATTAAGCTGACAGATGCTGTGTGTGTACATGGCTTCTTCGCTCCATCAAAAGAAGAACACCCTTCCTTACCTTTCTTTGCATTCCTGAATGCTCCAGAGATCCTCTTGCTCTTGTTTGGTGAATTGAAAAGTTCAAGTAACAAGCAACTGCAGTGGAAGCAGCAGGACAGCTATTGCTTGACCAGGAGTTTCAGTGGTTTCTGGCCGTACAGGTAGCGGTTGTAGCAAGACCCTCAAAATGGAAAGGCCGTCTCAGCTGCAGTCTTCTGAGACGCTGGGGTTTTCAGAAGGATGATAAAAATTGGGTTACGTTTCAGAAAGAGTGCTACAGAAAATGCTTCAGAGTGTGAAAAATACTGCCCACCTAGAAAGAATTACAGTACTCATTTTATTCATCTTAGTGAAGAAGAAGAAGCCAAAGGACAAGTTGATTAGCAATGCTGGGGGAAGATATAAGATACAGGGAGACCTGTTAAATGTAGAGATAAAGGTACATTAAAAAAAACCCAACAACAACAAGTCTCAGGAGGTAGAAGCTGGGGGTTGTCAAGACATCTCTAAGTTGTCTCTGCATCGTCAGCCTCAGAAGTTTGTGGAAGTGGAAAAAGAAGATCCCATAGAAGGGCTTTGATAATGGTGAATGCTGACCAACTCCAGTGGAGCCCAAATATCACCTTAAAATGCCACAGCTGTGATAGTAATATGATCAGAGCTTTGTAAAACACACACACCATTTATTCTTGGTCCTCATGAAGGAGGTGCGGCAGGAGACTGACTGCTTTGTCAGAAAGGCCTTTTCTAGAATTTTCCTTTCAATCCTGTGAAAGTGATCTGTCACAGCACTGGTTTTCTCCCATCTCTGTGAGAAGGAGGGAAGGAACGACAGAAAATGCCTATTTCCAGGAAAGGAGAAACAGGAACATATGGTGGAAGAGGGAAAATCAAGTTTATTATAAAGATCACAACTATTTAGGAGAAAAAAATGTTGAAGGATGGTGGGTTTTGCTTTTTTTTGGTTGGTTGTTTGTTTTAAACAGCATTCTGTGCTCTCTTTGGTTTTGCAGACAGAAATTCCATTAAACAAATCTCACCTTCGACATCTAGAATATGTTTTAACTCGTGTGTCTTTTGAGAACGCAGATGTCTGGGCCTGCTTGGTGCAGAAGAGAGCTGTTGTTCTGTGTGCGATTTCTACCTAGACCCCCCCCTGTGGGAGAAGTACTGTTAATTTGAGGCAACAGCTTCCCAACAGAGATTGCCCAAGAATGAATTCCTTGTGCCCCCATTATGTCTGTTCCCAGCTGGAGAGGCTTTCAGCGGATACACTGTGCCTTCACAATTCTCTGTTAGGTGAATTTTCTGCCACCATGTTAAGCATTGTGCAATGTCCCCTGTGTAACATTGACTGAAATGTAGAAACGATCAAGTCATCTGAAAGGATATGGGGAGGTTTTAATTTCCTGAAATAGACCTGCTGTTCAGGCAATATTGCCTTCTCTATAATAGGAAGTTCAGGAATATCAATTTCTAAATTTGTATATTCAAATTAGTCCATTACCATTAATGCCAACTCCATTGAAAAACCATGAGTCAGGCCCCCCCAAAACCATGAGAATTTAATGGTGTAGAAACATTGTCCGTTTTTCTTTGTCATCTGATTTTTTAAAGCCATTTGGAAGCAAGTTTTCAAGCTCTTCTTCGCAAAGGCAAGATTAGAAATTTACTTTTTTTCCTTCTCTCTGAGAAGAAAGGTTTTCTTGTCATCATATGAGTTCAGGAGCTGAGCCAATGTAAAACTGCAGGAGCTGACAAGACCGCCTGGTGCTTTTTTCAGGTGCTTCTGTCACTAAGAGATGCTGCACACCATCATGACCAAGTTAATTGGTTAGACCTGTCCCAGTGCCTGTGCACAGACGCTTAAGTGCACAGTCATCAGCTCACATAAAAATAGAACTGGAAAAAGCTTCCTCTGGTTCATCTCTTTGGTTATGGGTGAGATCTGCTAAATCTGTGCCATTCTTGCTCAGCTTGTTCTTAAAGATGTCTGACAGTAGAAGCTTAATCATCTACTCACTGCCTTATATTTAGAAAATCATTCCTAAATTGTAACTTGAGTCTTTGGTGTTGTAATTTAAGATCATCTCTCCTCAGCCTGTGAGATATCATGGAGAATTTATTGATCCATTCCACTGTGCAACAGCCTTGTCAGGTATCCTGACAGTTTTTCTTAAGGTTAATAATTCAATCTTTCAATCTTTTCTGTTACATCATGTTTTCTAGGGCTCTGCTCATTCTGTTTGTTCTACTCTGGAAGTCTCTCCAAGTGCTTCACTTCTTGCTGAAGCACAGCACCCAAATCTGGATGTGTTATTTTAGCTAAGCCTAACTAGGACTAAGTAGGCAGGAAGGACCATTCAACTTCTCTTACTGTTAAACTTCTGTTTATGGATCCTAGCATCATATTAACCTTTTTCATACCAGCCTGGTATTGCTGCTCATGTTCAGCTTGCAGCTCCCTATGCCTTTGTGAAAAGTTCCTGAACTGATCAGCTGCTCTGATTCTTGTATTACGCAGCTGCTCATTCCTACATGTCGTTAATACTTTACAGTTACTTAATAGCATCATATTTTTTTTCAGACTATTTCTTCAATTTGTGAAAATCAACTTGATTTCTAATTCTGTTCCCAAATGTGTGTGCAGGCTCTCCCAGCTTCGCATCAGCTGTAAATTTAATAAGCAAATTCTCTATTCCATTGTCTGAATTGTTAGTGACCTAATAGAATAAAATCCATAACAGACTGTTGCAGAACCTCACCTGATAACAAATTTCTGGATAAAGTTCCCTAACCCAAGTTTTCACCCGTGACATCATAGTTTCATTTAGACTGTGTCTCCTTAGCAAAGCAAAGCAAAAAGCAACAAAAGCCTTTCTAAATCAAAACCTGCCACTCCTTTTTTTTTCCATATTCACCAGAAAAAGCAGTTTTTCAAGATTAATGAACTAATTCTGTTTTAAGAATGTAGGTCACTACCATATTCATTTCAAAGTTTAATAAATATTTATGGCCATCTGCAGTTACCTTCAGAAGATACATTTCTACAGAAAATGCCTTTGCTGCATCTCAAATTCATCTGCCTATCTCTTACTGCTGCCAGCCTCTTCTCTGGGACCTGATTCTAAGATAACCCAGGAAATAACATCAACTACTGAGCCTTTTCTTTCTGGCTCCTGTCAGAATCCCTACAAGTAAGCCCATGTGCTTCGACCTCATTCACTTCACCATTTCAAACCTGTTTAAAGGAAGTTGCCAAGTCTAACCCTGGATCATAGTATTGCACAGCTGATTAGAGTGGTCACAGATGATCAGCACATTCAGGACAGCAAACTACATTTGAACATGATTCTTGAACAATGGTGTCAAATAATTAAAAACAATGATTACATTTAAGAGACTCTTGTTCCTTTAGAGCATACCCTCATTACATTATTATTCTCGAAAGTTTTGTTGAGCTTTGCTTGTAGAATATTATGTAGAAAGTCTCATTTCTTGAAGGGTTATACACCCAGAGCTGATCCATGAATTCACGTGTGGCCTCTATACCCTGCAGTAGGCTTTGTGCACGAGTTGGTAATGTCATGAGGTTCCACGCAAATATGAAGTCCTGGCTGCCCATTTCGGTGTAGGTTCAGGGATTCTGTTTATAACCCCTGGAGTAATTTACTTGTGGATCTGATCTGGGGAATGATCTGTAGTCTATCACTTGGATAGACTGCTCATTTTGTGAGAACCACATTGAGGCAGTCCAACAGAAAATTATGTTAAAGACATTCTGTAGTGAGGGCTTGTAATTTGTACACAATACTGGGGAAGAACACTGAATCCAGAAAACTTAATTTTGACAGTCCTGATATATAGTCTATTTTGGTTAACCAAAAGGAACACATACATTTTCTACATTAGAGAAATTTCCATTATTTTTCTCTCAGCCATGAAAATCGATTTTGATGTGATTACACTCAGAGGCTTCTTGATGTGCTTCTGACAGTACAAAATGGAGAGAAACGGTGGGTGGCGTTGAATCGAGGATACTGTGGTTAGCTGAACTCTGTCACAAACTGAAAATGATAAGATTAAAGCACACACCATTAATGCACTGAGCAGGAGAGTGAGCCTTAGGAAAAATGGTGATTACAATATTTTGATGTTGAAGATTGCAAAAGATTCAAAGAGCTTTCATCATCTTCTGTTTACTGTAATCACTGACATTTGTTGGACTGGAGGGAGGCCACCAAAAATCAGCAGATGAAAGCAGCCCTTAACAGTAAGCAGTAGGACTATGCCTAAACATGGGTAGATATATGTAAAAAGAGGAGCCACAGTATTTGGAACTCTACAAAATAATGAAGTTTTAATTCTGTTCACATTAATTACATTGAGCTCATGAGTGGCTTCATGGACACCACACCCCTTGTTGAAATCAGACTTTCACCCCTTATTTCCATATTCTAGACAAAGTATCATTTTTTATGAAATACTTAGTTTTAGGTCCCTATTTAGGAAGATCCTCTTTTACCTTGAGGATTTTCATTGCTTAAAAAAAACCCCAACTCAAAACAAAGAGAAAGAAATGAGTAATAGGTGAATGTCAGAAAGCCTGAGGTTTCGAATTATTTAGTCATCCAGATGTGTGGATCCTTTCCTGAAAATGTTTAGATTTGGCAAGACTGGAACTTGCTAGTTTGCTATTGAGGCACAAGAATTGCAAGCAGTTCTGACCATGTTTTCCTCTAGCAGGACTAAGGATCTGCTGTTATGCACTTCAGTGGGTAGTTTGTTTACAGGTAGGTAAAAATAGAAGAAATAAACATAATATACTTTCAACAAGGTTGCAAAAATAGGCTGTTATCTCAGCTGCATAGAAAATTTCTATCATCTGAAAGATATTTTAGCAGTTTCTATGTTATGTCTTCGTAGCAGATGATTTGGAAAAGGGCATTCCCTGACTTTTTACTATGTCAGCAATAGCACAATGACTGTCTTCTGTTACTCTTTCTGTCCAGGATGACAACGGGTAACTATGGGTCTATTAGAAAATGCATTTTTAAGTCTTTACCTCACATTTTACAAGTGTCATAAATATTCTATTTTGATGCGGATTTTAAATATAAGAATAAGCTGGTTCTGAATTCGTTCATTCTCAATAGCATTCTAATGGAGTTAAATGGAGATGCAATCAATAGGGTTATATACATAATAAATCAGGTCCTATGGAAATGCTATAAAATGTACACGATTAAATAGCAATTTATAACCACCTTAGTTACTAACTACTTTGAAGAATTGAAAAGAGAATTATGGTCTGGATTGAGTAAAGCTCCAAGTATGTGTTAAGCTTACAGTTCCCATTGACAGTAAAGTCTAGCACATTAATGAATGTTTTTCTGACTGAAGTCTTTAATCCCTCTGAACCTCAGTTTTCGCCATACAAATAAGAGTTCTTTATCTCAGAATACTGCTGTGCAGATACACCTGTTAATTTTGCAAAAACATTCAGATATAAGAGTTATGGAAGTGATATAGGCACATGCAAATATTTCTCTCTGCCAGTAGCAATCATCCATCCTTTACACTTCCCTCTGTACGTAAACAGTTGTGTTCGGCCTTCTATCTTACATCACCTGCCTGCTCCAGTTCATAGTAGGTATTTCGCAAATATTCATGCAATGCGCATTTGAAACTAGAGTCTTATTATGTGTAGCTTTCACTGCCTTCAAAGGGAAATGATCAGTCCTTCTCAGGGCTCAGGGTAAAGGAACTAGAGTATTCTCTTTCTGTAGAGTAAAAAAATAATCACATGTATCTGGACACTGTAATTGGTGAAATTGAGTGTGCTAATATTTTTCTTTTAACATAAACCAATGAAAAGTTAGGAAGTGGTTTTCTTTTCCAAATATGTCCTCATGCTCATTTAATAGTTTTAATAGTTAATAGTTTTTCTAAGCAGTAGGAATTATATAATCTAAACCGACTAGATGGTTTAAGAGAACTAATGTCCCATCCAAGGGTTCTTAAGGGCTAAATGTATCTATAATATTGAAATAATTGGTAGTGTGGAGATTTTAAAAACTGCACTGTGAGCTGAGGATCATCCAACTTCATTTCAGGTATGTAAAGGTTCAAGTCTGGTCTAAGGTTTGCATGACTTCACTGTTAATGAAGAGACATTCATAAACATCATCAAAGAGTGACACAATCCACCTGCTCTGGACTCCTCTTTTAAAATGGATGAACTCTTTGTTGAAGGTATTTATCTCTTTTCACTGACTGCAGAGGAAACCTAGACAGCTAGGTAAGGCTAGATTAAATGATAAGGTTAAACCATTCTTTGAAGAGCTAAAATTAGGAGATGAATGCCACTTCTACACTGTTAAAAACAAACTCAGCTTTGAATGTCTTGGTTGTTTCTGAAAAATGGAATTTCATTACTTTTGAAATTGTTATTCTGTCTATGCTTTTACAATGTGAATGATGGAAAAGTATTAGACAGTAGTTATATCTTAATAAAAAGTGCTTAACAAGCAAGAAGTATTTATATAGTATCCTATTAATCTAAATTAAACTCAGTTGAGTCCTTCTGGGATGCTTACATGTTGTATTCTATCCTTAATGTGTTCACATTTCTCCCTTTACTGTTAGACTGAAGTATGTGTATGTATCAAGAGAAAATGACTTCCATGGGGTTTCATTTTAAAACCAGACATGCAAATCCTACTATTAGGTCAAATTTTGAATTTCTTACAAAGTATTTTCTCAGTCATCACTCATCAAGATTTCCACAGACCAATTTTTACCTTTAGTGCTTTGATCTGTTGTTACTGTAAGTTTCACATCTAATTTTCCTGGTATGCAAATGTATCTCTTAATATAAAGTTTTATCTGCAATGAAATTTAGACTTCTTAGGGATATTTTATTTTTATTTTGTTTTGTTTGCTCTCCATGGTTCTGTAAATACAAATATACTGCCTTACTGTGGTATTTTTCCCTCTGGCTTTGTAATAACTGTAATACAGTGACTTTTTTTTTTTTTTCCTGGAAAACTTAATCTATCTGTAAAGATGGGCTGAACTAATTTGTGAATTGTAGGTAATTCTTCAGCATGGGAACTGAATGAGAAGCTCTTGTGTTGTCATATCTTTACATACCTTCCACTGATAGGTCCCTTGAACCCATATGAGGTTGCACACATTGACCGACCTGAGAAGGTGTAGGTGAGTTTAATGCATCTATGGTTCTTCTCAATGATCCTCTTCTGGTTATCGTAGTTAACCTGTAATTAATGTGAGCTCTTCTCTCTCTCCTCCATCATCTCTCCAGTGACCCTAATAGCTGAGAAGTGGAAAGAGGTCTGATGCAGAAAATGAGGAGTCCAGCTCAATCTCTGCTATGGTTACATTTCTGGCAGTATATTCAGGAACAGTTTATCAGAGATGCACTCTCCTGACTGTTTTTCTCTACAGGCACCAGCCAAGTCTACCCTTTCTTTCACTTCCAAATGCTATGTTTTGTTGCATGCCACCTTACTGTTCACTGTATTTGCTCCTGGCATGACTGCAATGCAAATACACAATGAAGAAATTCAAGCTATTGACCTGAACATGCAATATCCCTGACAATCTCAACTTATCCCCCATCTCCTTTTTTACTTCCCATGCATCTTTTCCTCCCTATCTTTCACTTAATATTTTCACTTTAATGCTCCATTTTTCCCCTCTACCTCTCTGATTGCCTCTGTCATGTTTTATTCATTTGGTCTCTTGATGTTTCTTCCAATCCTCTTTTAAAATACACTTCTCAGAACAGTCCTTCCTGTCTTTTCCCACATACTTACTAATTCCCATAACAGTGATCTGATATAGAATCATAGAATGTCCTGAGTTGGAAGGGACCCACAAGGATCATTGAGTCCAACTCCTGTCCCTGCATATGACAACCCCAAAATTCACACCATGTGTCTGAGGGTGTTGTCCAGTTGCTTCTTGAACACTGGCAGGCTTGGGGCTGTGACACCTCCCTGGGGAGCCTGTTCCAGTGCTCCAGCACCCTCTGGGTGAAGAACTTTTTCCTAATGTCCAACCTAAACCTCCCCTGGGTCATCTTCCTGCTTTTTCCTTGGGTTCTGTCATTGGTTGCCAGAGAGAAGAGATCAGCACCTGCCCCTCCTCCTCCCCTTGTGAGGAAGCTGTAGCCACCATGAGGTCTCCCCTCAGTCTCCTCTTCTCCAGGCTCAACAAACCAAGTGACTTCAGCCGCTTGTCATATGGCTTCCCCTCCAAACACTTCACCAACTTCGCAGCCCTCTTCTGGACACTCTCCAGTAGCTTAATATCTTTTTTATCCTGTGGTGCCCAGACCTGCACACAGTGCTCCAGGTGAGGCCGCACCAGTGCAGAGCAGAGCGGGACAGTCACCTCCCTTGCCCGGCTGGCAATGCTGTGCTTGATGCACCCAGGACACGGTTGGCCCTCTTGGCTGCCGGGACACACTGTTGGCTCATGTTCAACTTGCCATTGACCAGAAACCCAGATCCCTCTCTGCAGAGCTGCTTTCCAGCATCTCATCCCCCAGTCTGTGTGTACAGCCAGGGTTGCCACATCCCAGGTGCAAAATCCGGCACTTGCCCTTGTTGAACTTCATGCGGTTGGTGATTGCCCAGTTCTGCAATTTGTCTAGATTCCTCTGCAGGGCCTCTCTACCCTTGAGAGTGTCACAGCAGGATTTGATGTGGTGAAAAGCCAACATAGGAGCCACTAGCCTTCTCCTTGCCTCACTTACTGAGCCTGTGACATGCCCTTCAATGTCACAGCATGAGGGAGATTGACTATTACTTCTTTGATTTACATTAGACCATTGGCTATTCTCATTCATACTATGGACAGATACAGGTAAGGAAAGATTAAAGTTTACACTGAAATTATAAAGGCCTGGCAGTTAGGTGCTCAACCTCCATCCATCTTCCCTGCAGTCTCACTGGAGAACACACCTGACCCAAACAGAAACAGAATAGAGAAAACTCAGGGTACAAATACAAAACCTGTCTGTGCCAGCCACCATGGTGGAGGTACTTGAGATGTGTTTCGTTCAATGCTTTAAAATACTGCACACATTTGTGAACCCATTTTCAGACTGGGTTTTGTTCATTTTATTAGAACTATTGTTTTGGGCCATATTCCAGAGTCCTGACTTGAAGTCAATGAGAGGTTAATTTGAGCAGAGATCAAATAACAATTGAGAAGGTGTTTATCTTTTGGCACAGTGATAGTACCTTGCCTGGAATTCTGACCTTGCAATGTCTAAGATATATAGCCCTGAAACAGCATCCAAGAGATTTGGTCAGGGCACAACTGAAAGCAGATGGCATATATAACAGAAATCAATGAAAACTAAAAGCCCTGCTGAGAGCGATATATGAGATTCTGAAGGAAATCTGCCTTTGGCACATTGTACTATCATTTTAAAAATTTAAGATATCTTTTATGAATTGGAAAAAACCCCACACCTCAGGTCCTGCTGGTCTCTGCTCTGCATTTGCATTGCAGTGCAAAGCAAGGAGCTACGCTTGCAGCTCCTGTAAATAACACACCTCCTGATGTGTTCACCTCGTTTCATTATGGTTGCAGGAAGAGGGAAGAGCAGTTCCTGTCCACTTCCCAAGCTAGGACACTGGTGTTTGGGAAAGAGGGTTCACTGAGAAAAGACAGATGAAGAGGAAGGATGTGGTGTCCAAGATGAGTTTGTGGCCCCTTCCCTTGCTTGCAAGAGTTAGACCAGTTGCTGAGCCCGATTGTGGTCTAGCCAACAGGACACTGCCTTTTTTCCTCCACAGGTAGATTTTCTCCTCCCCAGTGGTGTAAACACTAAATATCACTCAGTCGTGACTAGTTCTAGAGAGTATACATACAGGAATGAGAAACATAGTCTTCTCTTCAAAAATCCTAAACAAAGTCACTCAACTCCTTTTTTTTTTTTTTTTTTTTTTTTGGCTGTTTATATGGTAATGCAAAATGGCGTTTTAATCTTGATTTGATAGTGTGTCTGAAACTTGTATACACTAACATATTTAAGTGATGTACACTATGCTATGATATTTTTTGCAAGACAAATCATATTTCTGAATGCAATTCTGTAAGCAGGAAAAATTCAAAGTGTGTTTGTAAAGTTTTAGTTACTCAGATGTAAATATTAAGCTATGATATCCGCATGAAGCTAATCAACCCAACCATTCTGTCAAAGCCAACATGACAGGCTCACTCATCCTTATAGCCTGGCACTATTAATCTCATGAGGAGAGTAACTTTCACAATAATGCACAGAAAGTATGAATGCAAAGAATTTATATATGCCAGCTTCCTTTCACTGATGTGTTTCAGAAATAATGTTTAGCCCGTGTAACAATGTTTTTCATAATCTTGTCTTTTATGGGCAACCAGCAACGATGGATACTGTGTTTCTATCCTGCAAAGCAGTAGTCCTGTGGGGGAAAAAAAAAAAAGAGATGGGAAACTAATTACAACTTCTGACATAATGCATATACTCAAGAGGGTGGAGCTGAAGTTGCCAGCTTCTCTGTGACATTTCCTAACTTTGGAAGATCTGACTTTGCAACCTTAGTAATGCTCTTTCTCTGTTGGTTTAGTTAACCCACATATTTGGTTGTGCCCAGGGGATCATTTGTAGAGCAAATATGCAACAAATCTCAGCAGTCCATTTTGAAGTTTACTTTAAAAAAGTAAAATATGAAAATGTCACTCTAAATGTTTTTTAAGATCTGACACTGCCTTGTCCATATTGTGGTGTATTTTTTCCTTGCAGGACAGTGAAGAGTGGAGTCCCCTAGGACTATTAAAAACAGACTGGGTATTGTAAACTTTATTAACATGATGGGCTATGTGTAGAATACTTCCATCTTAGGTATGCTTCTATAGTACTGAAATATTGCATCTCCATGTAAAATATGAATTCCTTGAGCATGAATTGTTATTATGTGCTTTTGTACAAGAAAGAATAAGTATGTCCACAGTAAATTCAGACTTCTTACTCTAATACAAGCACAAATGATACTGGCAACAGTGTGATTTTACCCCAGTTCCCTTATCTTTATATATTAGAATCTTACATTCTAACCAAGGCATTTGGAAAAAAAAAAAAGAAAAAAACCAAAAAAAGGTGTATGGATCCTTCTGTTATGTTGCTTGACAAAGAAATAGATGAAAATATTTTGTTTAAGAAAGTACTCAGGAAAGATCAAATATTGACTTGGATAAAGAAAATCTCAACAATCATTGAAAAATACCCAGCTGGTATGTAGCTGTGTAGCAGTGGTGCCTGGGGTTGCAGTTGTGTGAGCAAAAGCCATTAAAACTTGCCTCTGGTCTCATATTCCCACTTATACCAGCACCAGCATTCATCTGATACTGCAGTGAGGTGGATCAGAGAGTGATGCTAGCAGAAGACTAACCCAGGAAAGAAGTCTCTGCTAGTTCAGGTCCCTGAACTGGCTCGGCACAGCATCAGGCAGGCACCGGGACTGATGCAAAGGACCAGAAAACCCTGAGCTGGGGATGAGGGAAGACTGAAGAAGCATCAGCTGAGTTTGACTAACGTTGTTGTGGTATTGCGCCTTGACTTGTAAAGAAAAATTAAGGTAAGTTTTCTGTTTTCAGCAGCAAAGGGTTTTCTGGGGCCTCTGGACATGCAGTAAAACAGAGTCCTTTTCCTCTATGGGCAAGAGCAAAAATGCTCAGTTTAGGTATAATCAGGGAATGGGGGAGAGGTTATCTATCGTTACAAATACCTTTTTCTAGCTGCAGTATATGCGCTGGCACAAAAAGTCACCCCCGGTTTTGAGAAGAATCACTGTATCAGTGATCACTGAGACTTTCCGTGGGTGGAAACCTGCCCACAGGCTGCCGGCTGGCGCGGCACCCGGCACGGCCCGTGGCCAGGGGCTCTGGCTGCACCAAAAATGCTGACGGCGCCACAAGTGTCTTCTCGCCTCTCTCCCCAGCCAGGAGAAAAAATGGAAACTCAGCCCTGTTAGTTACAAGGCAACTAGCGGAAGATCCAAAAAGTTATAAACTTGGTCTTCCTAATTAAAAGATCTTATGCCATTTATAGAACTGCAAGCAAATATGGCACACTATGAAAACTTCCTTTTAAGAGGATTCCAGGAGTTCCATTATATTTCACTCATTCTTTCCCTCTCACATCTAAACCATTTCCCTTTCTATTTTGATTTACTCTGTCTCTTTCTATTCCTCCTGATATCTCTCAAAAATATAGAATAAATATCCAGTCTTTAATGGTGACTTAAAGCAGTTAACTAGACTGTACAAAGTTAGGAAAAAATAACCTTCTATCACATTAATTTTAATTATTTGCCACAGAAATATTTGTTTTCATTGAAGAGCTTTGACTTATGAAAAATAAATGAAGAAATCTTTAATTCCAAACAGAAATAAGTCTGTATTGGGTTAGTTTCAATGTTAGGTCTCACTACTTCTTTATTTAATAGTACATTTTCCTTGTTAAGTATTATTTCCTATACTTTTAGGTGCTTGCAAATTTAGATGTTATTGTGTATATAGAGAGAAGAAAGATATATCTGTGTTGATTTCAACTGAGTCCTTTTTTCCTTTCACATGCTTACGCAAGGTGCATAGCAATGGGTATTTTTTTCATTACCAAACAGCTGCATTTGCATTCATTTGGTTGCAAAGCTGTTTACTTATGAAATTACTTTATTAATTGAAAAACTTGTAAATATTAGGAATGTCTCCTCCTACTGTAATTGGTACCACATTTTTATCCACATTCCTCTTACATTTGTTGCATATCAAGCCTGTTCAACTACTTCAATAAGAGGGAATAAGATGATAAAACAGTGTTAGTTAGCCTCACCTAATCCTTGGATCTCAAACAGAAATATTAATGAACCGAGACCCTGACGATGTTTTCAGTTAGGATTGGTTTACTCACATGGGGACACTCAGATCTAGACAAGTTGCACCATGACTCTGATTTAAACAGGCTTCACCTGACAAATCCAATCTGCATCCTATCACTGTGACAGAACTAAACTAATACAGAAGGCACTTGTTTCCTAACCATGTTCTTTAGTTAAAGTGTAGACTGCATTTTCCACCAACCCTGAATTTTTTTTTTTCTGTTTAGAAGCAAGAGGTGATCCTGATGCATGAGGTAGGTAGTGTGTTGTGGGTTTTTTTGGTTTTGTTTGTTTGTTTTTTAAGTGAAAGAAATACATCTGAAATCCTGAATAAACACCCCATTCTGCAAGCCCTTGGTTCTTCCTGGGAGCTCTGCTTGGAGGGCTTGCAGGATCAGTTCAGACAATATGTGAGGAAGATGGAAAAAAAGAGAAGAGAGAGAGATTGAAAGGGATTTCGCGGAGACAGAGATGTATTAAAGCCAGACTATGCTTTCTATTTTCAGTAGTCTAAAGGAAGTTCAGCTCTGACTTCAGAAAAAAAGATTCAGAAGAAAACATGCACCCAGGATTAGTGTTTGCTGGCATGCTTCACTATTAAATTCGGTTAGTGTGTGTTTCAAAAGTCAGCTCAGAGAGAACTCTCTGGAATAAAAGTACATGCATTGTTTCTTCCTCTGTGCCTTTCTCTTGTCGTTCACACAAATACACACTGGCAGGTCCATAGAACCCAGCAGATTTCACAGTGGCTAGATGAGATACGATGTTAACCACAAAACCTTTTGGTCAACCTAATGGCTCTCTCCTCTCTTAAACACAACCAAGCTGACTAGTAACCTTTGAAAACCCAAACTTCTTTGTAAAGCAGAAAATAAACAAAACAAACAGTCTTTATAAATACATTAGAATTCTCACTAAAAAGCTAATTATAAGGGTATTTGTTTTGTTTGAGGTAAGGCACATTTATTATCATAAAGATAATTAACTCAGTCTGACAGATCTAATAAAAGGACAAGTTTAGCATTGGCTTAGCCAGAAGCCCAAGGCAAGCAATTTTTATAATTACTAGTTATTGTAACTGGGCTCCGAGAAAATGGTCTGTGATATTTAAACAGTAATGTTAATTTGCATTTAGACCCATTTTTTTCCTCTTTCCTGAGCAAGATCTATTTAGGTGGAATGAGTAAAAGAAATTTGAATAACTTAAAGAAAATAAGAATGGCCTTCTCTTTACAGAAAAATTTGGTCTCTTTATGCCTCGATAATTAATATCCTCATAAGGTAAGTGCTCTGGTAATCACAAAACAATTAAACAGCTTAACACAGTTTGAACACACAGAAAATCTTGAGTTTTCAGCCTGAAATGATGTCTGTAGACTGCATTTATTTGTGGCAACTGCATCTATTGATGCACAGACCTGCTATGTGCACCTCCACTGCCCATGTCCTCAGCATGCCCCTGCTGTTGAGCAGGTGAAGAAAGAGCCGGGGAGGGGGGAGGAAAGCACTCAGCTGCTGTAAAGAAGTTCATTCACAAAGATAAAGGGAACAAAATAATATTCAGGAATATATGCATAAGAAGTAAATTGCTGCTGGCATGGTGTCGTAGCCCTTTAACTAATGCTTACCTTGACATTTTGCAGCACATTCTCTGCAAGAAAAACAAATCAACATTTTAAAAGGAGAAAGTTATTTTTTAACTGCTTCTGTAATGAAGGTTTTAGAAATAAGTAATAACTAGAGTGAGAAAATACATTGGTGATACACTACGAAAAGGCAGTTAAAGTACTTGCCATTCAAGTATGAATTTCATTATGTACTACATGCAGGTAATGCTAACCCAGTGCATTTTGCCATTGTAGAACCAGATCTGGGGAGCACTTTAAGGTCATAGAGGCTTAAGGTCCCCAATTTTCTAAGTGCTCTGGGGCCAATACAGAGATGCTGTAAACTGCCCTAAATCTTTTGAAGACAGCTAGAGCTCTACAGCACTGCTTGAGTTTCCCATGAAAAAAAGAGCAGAGGGAGCATCAAATCTTTGTTCACAAGATGGTGGAAAAGATGAATCTGAGACACTTTTGTATGAAAGGGACCATATCAGTTCCTGTTGGAGCACAGAAAGAAGCAGCCCCTGTTTGCTGCCCCACTTGCTGCTCTCCCTCAGACCCACCCATTACTTCACAGCCTTTTTAGTGGCAGGATATTTTTAAGCTAGTCCTCCAGTTTTGGGGCCCTAACAATTTGTGTTGTTATTAATCCATTCCATATTACATCAAGGATTTTATATTAGCCCTATTAATTTTGCTGGTTAGCTTTTTGCCTTTTTTTTTTTTTTTTTTTAATTGCATCTGGTGGGATTGGCAACTGACTTTCTACCGCATACTATCTATATAATGGCACAGGTGGAGGTATTTCTTGCTAGACCTTTTGCTGCCTGGTTGTCTGGGACTGAAGACACTACCCTAGCATTTTGTGCTTCACTCTTAATGGGTTTGATGTGCTTTTAAACAGCTTGGCCAAGGTGTTTTTTTTATAGCAGGCTAAATTTAGGATCATAAATGCCTGTTTGAACTCTGAAATTAGCATACACTCTATCTTATGTTTGGCTATTGGCTGTATATTAATAATTCAGTTTTTGTCTTCAATAAAATGTACTTTTCACTAGATAAGAAAAATGAGATTTTTATCTATTTTGAGTGAAGATTTTGATGATTTTAAAAAATTTATTATGTCAGCCTTCTTGTGCTTTGAGGATTTATGAGTTTATTTATTCAGAAGTCCCCTGCCCTCTAAAATCCCAGTGTGACTTTTTGTATCTGAGGAGTCCTACCAACATCATCAGGATTACTCACCATCTGAGTAGCTGGGTGTGCTTTGCTGGAGGAGAGCTCAAGGGTCTGATCCTTGAAGATAAGCACTCTTTGGGCTACTGACTAAACACCACCTGCGAGGATTTGGTCCTTTTCAGAGTCATGGCCCAAGAAGACCAGCAAAACCTTCATCTCCAGCTGATGTGGAGGAGGGAAGGCTCAAGGCTGAGGATTGATTCTACTAACTGTAAGCTCAGATGTAACCTCTCAGCTCCCAAATGCTTTTAGACATTAACCTTATCAGTTCTAGAAAAATGTTACTGACTGTTAGATAGAAACAGGCAGACAAAACTTTGCTTTTTGATCTGTATTTGTGGCCCTTGAAGTCATAAGACAGGGACAACCTCACGTGGGATTTTGTGATTTGGATTGAGAGAAAAATCCTTCCTTTCCTGGATTGTTGTATGCATAAAAAGACAGCAGCATGATAGTTTGTGGTTCCCACGTACCCTGATGTTTGGAAATTTTGAAGCTGGTTTCTCTAGAGTCCCAGGATTTTATTTGGAATGCTGTACTGCTAAACTTCTACTAACATTTCTGGGTGCTCCTAACAATGATATTCAGTTTTCTTGGTAGAAATTGTTCATGGCAATTGTACAGCATCCATTTTTTTCCTATAAACTAAAAAAAAAAAAAAAAAAAAAAAAAAAAAAAAATTTTGGGGCAATTCTCATAATATTTTAAGAATTTAAAGTTGACCAGCTTTTGGCCTAAATGGATTGATGGAAGCCTTTAAATAGGCTCTTGGTATAGCATGCTATTAATCACAGTAGCAGACAAAAATACATCGTTTCCTTGCTGAGAATAGCATGTTTTCCTTTGCTTATGAATTGATCCCTGAAAGGTTCCTCCTGAGAATATGTTTGTTCTGTCTTTCTGTCTTTCTGTCTTTCTTTCCTTCTAAGGTAAAATGTCTTTAAACTGCAAATGTGCTAATCTGTAGGAGACTCCAGAACTCATTGATCTGTGGGCAGTGTAGGTATTAATCTACCTGGGTTGGGAGACTAAAAGAATGAACGATTAATTAAATAGCCTTGAGGTTATTTTTCAAAACAGCATTGTAAGCGGTGATGGGCAAAACTGAAAAGATTTTTATACTGGGTTCAGTTCAGGTCAGCTCCCTAAATCTGATCACTGGAAGCATACATAAGAGGGAAAAATACTTTGAGACAATGTTTTAAGTTAGACCAATCAGCCCAGTGGGAAAAAACGAGAAAATGTTTAGGAAATGCATTTTAATCTTGGGTCTGAGAGCCAATACACATTCTAAATACATTTAAATGAATCTAGAAGAGAATACATGGGTGTTTATACAGTTTTCAAAATATTATTCAGCGTAAATGCAGAATATATTATCACATTTTATTGCTTCCAAAATGACTTAGTGTTTTGTCAAGTTGGTAACAATTTCAACACAACCTTTTTTTTTTTTTTTTTTCTTCTCATAGCTTTTATTTCTTGTTGCTCCCACTACATGAAAAGACCTTCCTAAACTGACGTGCAAGATGATGCTACCAAATCCCTTAGGATAATTTCTTCTGTGACACCAATGAATTAAAAGTGCAGAGAGACAGTCGAGTATAGATTTTGTGTATCAGTCCCCATTATACTGCATAAATTGACCCATAAACTGTATACATTCATGTATCTCCCCCTCCCTGGTCTTTGGTCTTTGCTTATTGTGTATTCTGTCAATGCTGGATGATGCAAACTTATTCCACGAGGCTTTAAGCTGAGAAATAGCAATGTAACCATACTACAGTGCAGAGCCCCACTTAATTTATGTTGCTTCTAACTGAGGCTTGGCTCTGTGTTAACAGCAGCTATGTCTATCTACTCTGTTACTTTTGATCATCATAAAGGGCAGGAAGGACCAAGAGGATGCATGAAAATTCATCTTTTCCAGTATATCATGGAGAAGCAAACTCAGATTTGAAGCTATTTGGAGCTGCCTGTCATTGTACTATCAAATGATGGAGCTCCTTCCTGGATAGCGTCTCTGGATGTGATGGCACCAGAAACAATGTGACATTATTTGAGCAAATAGGTGGATAAAACAATTGCAATCATTTCTATGAGTGTTTTAAAGAGGGTCTGTATGCACTTCTATCATGCAGTTTCTGCTGCAGCTTGGCAATGTTCTAGCTCTAACATTAATAGATCCCTCTTAGATCTAACAGCCAGATGGTCAGCAGTTGTGAACTACTTACTGAACCGCTCTTGAAGTTGTGCCAAGATATCTGTGTACTCATATTCTTTCTGCAAGCCAGTGCTATAAGGTCACAGGAAGAACAAGGTCAGAAGTGATTTGTCTCATGTTTTTGGGGGTGCGTGTTGGCTTGACTGGCTGCCCACAGTTGCTGAGCTGCAAACAGAAGAGACAGAGCTAATAATTCATAACAAGTCAGTAGTTCATTGAATTTTTGAACCTTCTTATGTTTGCAAATTGTCCATGAACAGACTTTGATTTTCCTGAATGCATTTGTTACTCAGAGTTATTTGCTGACACAGGAAACAGAAACCACAGAAATGCTGGCTGGGGCTTACCCTTCTTTCTTAAAGGCTGGGCAGAAGAGCCATCAACTAGGCACTTACCAGGAGGGACAGTGAAAGAAAAATGGAGCATAAAGTCAAAATATGGGAAGCTGAGAGACAGAGATAACCATCATAAAAGGCTTTGCAGCCTCTTGACCTCAGCAATATTACCAGCTACATGCCATAACTGGATCTTTAGCATTGAACACTCTGCTGAGTAGATGTTTGCTTTGTTACCCCCTTCCTGGCTGATTTTTGCAGAGCCTTAACCCTTGGGCTGCTGCCATTCTCCTCTTGCCTCTCCTTTTCATCTCTTCCTCTTGAGACATCCTCCCAACTCTTAAGGTAAGTTTTGTTTACAAAAACCCTGAAACAACATTCACAGCCCCTTTCTAGATGTTTCATGAGTAATCTGAAGACAAAATACACTCATAATTGTATTTGTTCAACCATTTGATAAACTTTTTTCACCACACTACGATTTTTGCCTGCCTCTGCTCTTTTTGTCTTGAAAAGTACGTATTTACAGTCATGCCCTGAAGCACTTACAGTCTGAAAAGACAGATGAGGATGGGAGACAATAGGAAACACAATATCTGTCCTTCCTTTTTTGCATGCCTGTGGTTCGCCCTGGTATTTCAAACCTTTGCCCTAAACCAAGAACAGCCTGAATGCCTTTTGGGTCCAGTTTGCTAAATGCCTGCAATGATGCCCCTATATCAGTGGAATACAGAGGACAGTGCCACTCTCTGGCAGCCTCTGCCCATTAGAGCCTTGCCATTGCCATAGTTACAAATTCAAAACTCAATTTCAATTTTTGTTTCTCACTTGTTTTTTTTTTCACAGCTGAGAACACAGTCCAAATTTCAATCCCACACTGTTGTGGGATTTTTCTTGTTTGTTTTCCTTTTTAGAAAGGATTTAGTGGTTATAATGAATGACAAGAATAATACAAGTCAATGTTGTTATCTTATGTAAATGAAAAAGAATCATACTGAGATATCATCACAGAATGGTCGAAATTTGCCCTCAGAAAAGGTCTTCTCAGGAGGGCTGATTCCTAGGTTGGGGCTGAGGTTTGCAGAGCAAAAGCATGATCCCACCTTCTTGCTTCAATCAGTGGGGCTGCCTCAAAGCAATTAGAGCCTGCTTCCACCTGGCTGGTGGGAGTGAGCAGAGAAGGCCAGGAAGACCAAACCTGTGCTCATATCCCCTCTGGCAAGGACTTTTGCACTTCTCAACAAGGGCGAATCCATCACCACTTGGCTGTTATTCCATGCTTGATACTAATTAAGACAGAGGTTTCTTCCTTTTCTTTTGCCTGACAATGAGTCTACCATTGTGAAGGAATTTGAAAAAGGCCTCCGAAGCAATAGAAATGAGTTCCTGCACTTAGGGGAGTGTGGCAGTATACTGTAGCTATCTGTCTTTGCTGCTTTTGTGCTTTCGAAAGAGAGCTAGACTCGTCCTCCTGCCAGCTACTAATGCTCTCTGAAGGCAGAGCCAGTGGAGTGAGACATGCTGCTCCCCTGCCTCAAGTTATCAGCTTCCAGTCCTGATCCCTGGGATGTCAGGGAATTTCTAGCATAAACCTTAAGTGCTCCCACAAGTCACTGAGTCAGCTTAAATGCAGAAATTATTAAGCTTCTTAATTTAGACATTTTATTTCTTAAGCCTGAATCTCTCTCCAGAAAGTGGGGGAGAAAAGTCAAACATTTATTAGAATAGTCACTTATCTAAGTTCAGCTTCACTGTAAATAACTTTTCTCCTTTCTCATTAATGTTCGCCCACCCTCTGGACTTTTCATCTGTGGAAAAACTTTCCTGGAATTTGAAATTTTAGGGAAAATAAAAGAATGTACGCAAATTACTAAAGTCTGGCTTTCTGGTAAAATACGTATCTTTCATGATCCCATAGTTACCTTGCAGGACCCCTGTGCTCTAACCTTGGCTCAGCAAGGGTGACATTAGGCTACTGCACATCACCTAAGCTTGCTGGACAAAACACAATCCATGAAATACTTTGAGTAGTGTCAGGGAACATGGTATTCTTAGTCTGGAACTAGTACAGAGGGCATCAAAGTATTATTACTGTGAACATTAAAAAAAAAAAAGATATAAAATTTGTCACTTTATAAATATCTCCTTTCTGGGTCCTTTCCTTGAGTCATGTGTAGTACTGCATATTAAACTTCCAGCAGCTCTGTGCACGTATTTTGTTGCTTAGGCCTAGTACAATATTTTGTTTCCCTTGCTCTTTCACCTTATCTTTTACTGATTCCTTTCTTTCTTATTTGTTGCACTTATTGTTCTTCATTTAATCCTTACCTGCTTAGATAGTCATCTGACCTAGTTTTATGATATGGATTAAAGTAAATCCTATAATGTAAGTATTCTTGCTTTTCTGTATTCTGCCTTGTCATCTGTGTTTTGCTGGGATTTTTGTTACTGGGGCTGGCTTAGGTTAAGGGATCTTCTGTGTCTCTGAGGCTTACCCCCTAAGTGACTGGGATCATGCTGTAAGCAGCTTTGTCCTCCGAGTTCTTGGGTACCCATTATCTCATTGCTTCAAAAGCAGACTTAATTCTTCAACCTCTGAAGATAACTTTGTCTTTAATTATTCAGTCAGAAACTCCCACTGAGGTGAATGGGGGGGAGATGGGGGAAAGGTCCCTGTATATTTTAAATCAGAAATGCCTGCTTGGTAGATAGATTTCTGTTTTCGCAGTGTTAACTCACTCTGGGTAAATACATACTTTGGATGGGAAAGAAGTAACCTCTTAACATTCTTGGGTTAAAAAGCCAGCAGAGATTTGTTCTGGTACTGTAAATCCCTCTGCTAGTTTAGCAAGACTGGCAATATGTAAGGACATTAATAAATAAAAGCAAACATGAACATCAACGAAGAGAATTGGTTCTTCCTTCTCTTTTCCAGCCTGCGCTGATGCCTCCAAGTCAGAGCTGAAGGAGATCAACAAAAAGTTGTGTCAATGTCCCAGCCCTAGAAAAGGTATTAGATTGTACGGTGCCTGGGATAAGACTTTTGTATGTGCTTTTCTTTGCTTATGAAGCCCCTAGCTTACTTTTGTTTAACTGTTGATAATCAAGTACTATACATGATGTTGCCTGCTCAGTGCTGTGGCTGATTTTCATGCCTTGTCTTGCGCCAAGACTTGCTCACTGATCCGTACATTCCTGTGTAGGAATGCACCTGGATTTCATCTCTCATTTTTACACTTGCATAGTTTTTCCTTTTGGGTGATAATGGCTGTTATAATCGGTATGTGACATATAGTCTGAGAGGTCTATCCCAGTGTGAAAGTTCATTCACATCACATTTTCAGGTATGAACTTCTATTTATGCTATGCAGGGGCATAGTAATAGGGTATAACTGTTGTTACTGTAGGATTTAAACAAAACTTTGTAGAAGGCAGTAAGTAGGAGTTTTTCATTTAGAAGAAATGTAAACCCCCATCTTCATAGAAACAGCTAGCTGAAACTATAGGAAGCTTTGCCCAAAGCACAACTGTGACCCATGGAGCAAAAGAAGTTTTTTTCACATGTCTAATTAGGAATAGAAAAGAGTGGAGGAAGGAGAACAGTAATTGTATTTGTCTGTTATAAGCAAAGGAAACAGCAAAACCAAGGGCTACTTACATATTTCTGAGAGACCCAATGGCAGCTTGAAACAGGCAATGAGTAAAAGAACAGAGCTGCTCGATAAAGTCCTGTCCGAAAGCAGACCCACGAGCAAATAAATTATCCATCATTGCTTAAAATCTGCTGTGTTCAGAGAAAGGACTTTGCACATTCTCTGCACCTAGGATCATATGAAAAAAGACCCAACATCTTGCCCCTTCATCTATTTCTTCTCTGCTGGAAATAATCTGCTGGTGAATTTGAAAATTTCATTTCTGTCCAGGTCATTAACAGGATAGATGGATACTTCAGTATTCACAACATGGTCGTGAGACTTCAAGATTTGGTGCCTTTTTATAAAAGTCACAGACCTTGGAAACATGAAAATCTCAGCTTTACCTACAAAACTGAATATATTTCTAACCTTAACAGTTCTATATGTAATTCTGGAAAGCAATGATGTGACAGTAGTTTAAAAATCTAGGATTCAGAAACTGTAGAAAAGAAAGCACCCATAATTTATCTATCTATCATCTATCTATCTATCTATCTGTCTATCTTTAAATTCCCCTTCAAGAATTTAAAAGGTTGGGGTTAGTAATTCTTCATGTTTAGGGAACTACTTTGTAACTGCAGTCATTACTTGTTGCTTCTTTAATTCAGAATTCAACATCTGTCTATAGAAAGTTTAATTGCTTTGTTTTTTTGACAGTCAGTCTGCAATATAAGATGTGGGGATTTGACTTTGTGAGTCCTACTAAAGCTAACGGATGTTGTACATTTCTCATACATTGCACTGAAAATGTGGCCCCAAATGTTCTATGTGTACATGTCTGGACCTCTGGGACTCTCAAAATAATATATTGTGTGCCTGTTTGAACTGTAATCCCCCTGAGCACTGCCCTGCAGCTGTGTGCTGCTGTGGCACTGGCTACTCCCTTTCCATCCAGAAACTGCTTTACTGCCGTGCTGGTGCTTCTAATTCTCAGTCTCCTGGTGCTTGTGAATGGAGTATATATACAGATGCACTGTCACAGCCAATGCAATTGTACCAGACAAAGTGTGGCATTGTAATACAGGACAGGTAGCAGGTACAAAAACCTATGAATGCAAGATTTTTTCTCTGTACACATCCACACACAGAAAAAGAAGGAGACTGGGCAGTACCTTTTTTTTTTTCTTTTTCTTTTTCTTTCTGAATACATGAGATTAAAATAAACAACACACGTCTAAAATAATCAGCCCAAGTGTGAACAGTATAAATGGACAGAATACACATCTTTGAAGAACAGATCTTCAACTACCAATCCAGATCTCTTGAGCTTTTAAATCTGAACCCTTCAGCTGAATTGGTGCATGACTGTAAGCAAACCACCATGGGACAGATTCAGGCTGCTCTCTGGCTGGCCCTGTGGGGAATTATCATCTGGGTGCAAGTGTAGGTGGGTGAGGACAGAGTCAGGCAGACAAGTCCATCATTTATCACAAGGTGAGGGTACTCTGCTGCTTGTGGTTCAGAGTCCCAAGGGCTTCCAGTCTTTATAGAACTAATAAAGGACTGGTGTATCAACCTTATTGCTTGCATGCTTTTTATTTCTCTCTATATATATATTTGATGTTTTGAATTAAAATTAATCCCATGAATAACGTACATATGGTACCTTAGAATAGCTGCATGTCCTAGCCTGCATCTATGTTGTCCTACTATCTAAGGCTACCAAGATTATTTTCTTATTCAAAAGAACTCATTTCAGAGGATGCCAGGTAATCTTAGCTTTGTGGTTAAAGAAGAAAGCTTTTCCATGAGAAAGCCTGGTTTCCCTCACAGAGGGCTTGAATTTCCAGTGTTTTCAAGTTACAGTATTCCTGCCTGAATGCTTACTATTTCAAAAACAATTTTACTTGAATTAATATACATGCTAGTCCCAATATTACTGTAATCAGCTTTTTTAATTTAAGAAAGGATATTTTCATTTATGTTTAAAGAAATTTATTGATAGCTAAATAGTCATACAATTTTTGCTTAAGCAAATATTTTTTTCACAGTCAGTCAACACTTAATCTAACCAACATTTACTCAGATCAATATATTTTAATTGAAACTAATAGCAGATAGCTTAAACCAACAGATTTTTCACTGAACTAAGTACATTAAATCAATATCTTGCTAAAAATTGCTATATCTTGTATAATAGGTGTTTTTATTCTTAGCTAAATTCATTTTATTGAAAGGTATGCATATTAACAGTAATCAAAATACTGATATTTAGACACTGCTGATGTTATCAGTACATTTAGAAGACTGTAGGCAAACTTACACAAAGAAGCCATATAACACAAAGAGCTAATTTGATAAAAGTGAAGAAAAATAAGGGTGTGGGTTGATTCCTTCTCTCTGCTACAAGTTATTCATCTGATCTTGGGTGAAGTACTTAGAGGATTAATTTAGTCCTGGCCTCCCAGCTGACATCAGGAAGGTAAGCAAGGCACCCCTCTGCACAGTTGAGCTCTCTGTGTAATCACCTGGTGGAGGTGACTCTCTGTACATCGATTATTCTGGGAGCTTACAGCCAGTGCGGCCATCTCATCAAAGTATCTCAAGTTTGGTGAAAGCTGTCTTTAGTGGCTGTTATTGCAAAGTCCACCAGTGTAAGAGAGAATTGAGCACCTCCACATCCGTGGAAATCAGCACACCTCTAATCTACCCATATCTCAGGTCCTTGTATGCAGAACAAGGACAACAGCACTTCTCCAAAGCTTGTCTTCTTTGACCATAAACTTTTGGACTGGGGACTGTCTCTGACTATGTACTGAGATAACACATCACAACAGGGACTCAGTCACAGCTATTATAATAGCAAGCTGATTGTAAATATAGAATTGGAAGAATTGGTGGCTTAAGCGAGAAACCAATGGCATTTATCCATCTGTAACCTTCATATTTTCAGCAGGAGATACTCAAGAGCAGAGATACCACTATGTGTGGGAGCTACAGCACAAAGACTACTGGGTGGAGTGGAGGCTGGCACATGGTCATCTGTTTTGGTATTCAGCATAATTACAGCATAATTAGCCTACTAATTGCATGCCAAGTTTAGTTGATGAACTTGTATGTGTAATTATGGCTTATTGAAATGCCTTGTGTTTGCAATACTTGCCTCCGTTTCCATGTGACAGAGAAATTTTCTTTTTCCACTCCCCTTGTGTTGATTGCCTATGCAGAAATGTAAAAGATGACCATAACCCATGCAGGCAAGTACGTCAGAACATTGCAAAAATAGCAGCCAAACTGTAGCTGTGAGTCCTGCAACCAGATCTAAGGGAGCTCCTGGCCCTATGTGCAGGAAATCTGTGCAGTACGAAGTGCCACTCTTGCTTGCAGAATCACATCACAGGATGCAGACCTCCTGCAAGTGTATCATCTGTTGGAAAAGGCCTTTCAAAAAACAGCCTCCATCTTCTGCAAAAGCATTTTCCAGTTCCGGATGAAGAAACTTCTGCAAATGTCCCAATAACTTTGCAAAATGGTTCCCTAATCTGTTTCACATGAACAGAGTGAGCAGAAGCCACTAAACCAATGTCATTTCTTAAGCAGGAGCAATATCTTTCTTACAATCTAAAGAGAAAATGCTTCTTCCTTTTCTTCCACTTAGTTTCCTAGTATCCAGTTGAGAAGCTTGAGCTAAGCACTAAGGAAAAGATTTATCCTTTAAGAAGAATCTCAGATGATGCTTTAAACAATGTAAAGCTTTGTGTTTGATACAATTTCTTTAAAAAACACTTTCAAGTTCTGAAGTGGTTGCCAGGACTTTCTGTCCCATGAGAAGGTAAGGAGGTAAGGTGGCAGCCACATGACATATGGGCAGGATTTTATGAATCCTGCATGAGGTGAGAGAGTCTGTCTCACTTTCAGAGAGATGCCACTGTGTTTATAAGATGGTCTGTACCAAGGGAGAACCAAACCGAAATATGCAGCCTTTACATCCTGTAATAGTTTGCTTTAATTAAAATTAGACATGTTCCTAAGCAGAACTCCAGATCAGAACATACTCTCTTCAAACTTTGGGAAAAAACAGATAATGCAGTGATTTTTTTTTCTTAATCTAGCTTCCTTTAAAAATAAAAATTGATTGGACAAATGCTTGGAGCTGACAACTGGGCAGCTATAGACTCAAAGTTCCTCAAAAACTAAGTAGATGGACCATACTGTTTCATTTTCTGTGTATCCATTCCCCATGATTTATGATCCTCACAAACCAAGATCTGAAAATTCAGGCCAAAATGCTGAAATGAAGAGCAGAGGAAGTAAACAACATTGACATTTCAGAGCAAAACCCTTTCAAGCTCAGTTATCCCTGTTGTTAAGGAAGCTACTGATGTAAGGGAAACTTTTGGAATGGAAGAACAAACAAAAATGTTCCTTTTTGGAGGAGCGTGAAGCTGATGATTCTTTTGAGAAATATATTTCATATCTCAGCTCTATTCTTGGATCAGCAGAGATCTGAAAAGCTATTAACGGGAGAAAGAGAATGAGAAAAAAAGTGCACCCCAAACCCATCAACCAAACAAATCTCAAACCAAAACCAATCTTCCACAGATTTCATAGGATATCACAGTTGCAGATTTTCACCTGAATGTGGTTAGCTCCTTCTCTGCTCATCTATGGCCAGCAGTGTTTCAAATCTGAGAAAACTAGTCAACTCATTCAAATACTGTGAAATAGATGAAAGCATCTGAACCGGGAGGAAGGGCAGTCTTTTGCTATCTAACCTCTCCTATCACACTGTTTAGATTTCTGCACACTTTGGAGTCCTCATTATTTAGCCTGACATTAGACAGTATCCTTTAAGTAAGTAGCAATATCCATTTAACAAACAGGTTTCTGCACAACTCCACAGTCAAGTACCATTACCTGTTTAACAAAGAAGTTAACTGAGATGTTGCACACAGCACAATCCCCTTGTATGCTCAATTAAATCCTCACAACTGGCCCAAACTTGCTGCCCTTCAAATACTTGCACAGAGCTTTAGAAAAGGTAGTATATTCAGCAAGAAGATGAAAGGGAGGGAGAGGTGACTAGTCTCTTTCTAGCTAGACTTTGTAAAATGCTCATTATACTGGAAAGTTTTATGCATTACATTGTATAGGATACACTGTCAGTCTGAGCTTCTGGGTATCTCATTCATGTACATGCAATTTGCAATTGTGTCAATTGTAGTATTTAATTACAGTGATATCATATGTATGTTTGTACAAAGCCTTGAGATAGAAAATTTCAGAGTTTATTAATTAATCCTAATAGATTTGGAGTGCTCTGGATGATCTCATTTTGTGGTGTTTTATGGTACCTTTTATTTTTAAGGCAGTCTGTAAGATGCAAACTCCACATATAACAGCTTCTGTCTTCTTGGTTAGTCCAAAACAAGGATTGAAAGGAGGAAAGTCTTGCTAGCACAGAGTGTCAGCACTTTTTAATTACACTGTTTTGTGGTACATGGTGGGCCGGTGAGATGACCTACAGGAGGAAGTCAGCACTTTTTGAGTGAGTACCAGCATATTTTTACATTTACTTCCTTCAGCCTTCTATCCTCTTTCAAACGGATCAAGTTCCTTTTCTATGGATCTTTAGCTTTGTCCATTAGTACATCCCCAAAGAGTATTTTGTCGAACAAAGAAAAACACTTTGAAGAGGATTTTAAGTTCTTTTGAGAGTTGTAGCCAATGCTTTGTTTATATGTGGTGATTATTTACTGAGTTAGCACTCCCAAAAGGCAAATCTGGGTAGATACCAGAAAAATGCTTTAGATAATTGCTACTTGGTTTGATCTCCTGGTATTTTGTGGTATTTTATGCTGTCTTAATGGCATCACCTGAGATTCTTTGGGCACAAATATGTTTTAAACCGTGGTCCATTATAAATTTTAAGGGAGTGATTTTCAAATTCCCATAGTAAGAAACTCTGTTGAAAATGTTCTCAAGTTCAAGTCGTTGTTCTTGACAACATAATAACAAACGACCATACAAATCTTACAGCTATAAGAAAGACTGGAGAAAGAGATAATGGTTATTGTAAGCCTAAATCCTACGATGAACAAGTGTTTCCATTTAATCTTTCCAACTTACTATATTTTGAAAATTAAAATATTGTTTGCCATGTGAAGTTTAGAAATATTTTCTTAGTTTATGTTCTTGGATGTTTTCTAAGAATCATCTCTCTCTTTAAATATGACTACCTTTAAGAACCCTGAGAAGAACTCTTGGTTAATAATTTTTGGTGCCTCTATTTGAACGACATCTTTCAAAGGATATTTCTTTGGATATTTCTTTCAAAGGATATTTGTTGGTAAAGCTTTTTTTTTCCTTCCTTTTTTTTTTTTTTTCTTTTTTGTCTTGGATTTATCAGAGGTTGATGAGGATAAAACCACATTGAAAAGCTCAAAGGTCCAATAACTAATTCACTTTTATAATGAGTGGATATATATCAGCCAAGAAAGTGTCAAAAGCCACAACTTCAATAATGGAAAAAATGTATAATATTCTTGTGTCCATGACATGGAAATACTGTCAGCACCTGAAAGAGTCAAGAAAGCTGCAGGATATATTTGAGATCTGATGGCCAAGGAAGGCTAACTACTCTTCTGAGATGTTTCTAATAAGAACAATGCTGGGATAGCACATTAGACTATATAGACACCAAACTGATGCTATCCATGATTTTTCATTACTCCACATTTTACAAGCCTCTTTTGGAGCCAGTGCTGACCACACAGATTGGTATAATTGAGGGGCTGAGCTCTATTCCCATTTAATATTTTCCCTGCTGTTTCAATGGTAATATTCACATGTAATAGGCTGTGATAATAATACAAAACCTATATTACTCTCAAAAACATTCTTTGCTGTCTAAATCCATTGTACTGCTTGGGAACTAGTTACTTAATTATTAAAACAATATCTAAAAATAATCAATTTCCAGAAAAACTGGCAGGCCAAATTCTGCTCCCATTCATCCCCAGGCAGCACCACAGTATATTGTAGTGTTTGAGAGCGGATTACAGAAAACAGTGTCAAATTATTACTTTTCAATAGTGAATAATTCACGTGTGTTGTAGGAAATAGCCTAACTGCTTTACAGATAGCCATTACAGTCCTTACCCTCTCTTTATCTTGTCCTTCACCTGCCAGCTTCAGGCACAGTATTTGCTGTAGGAAGACCTAGGTATCCTTGCAAGATCTCTTTCAGCTCTCATTGCAGATAGGATCTGGCACAGAAGGAATACCACATTATTTTAACACAAAGACAACTGTCACATTATTTCCCCAGTGGCCAATCACCCTGCAGGGGACAACTTCATCTATATTGTACCTGCTTAACATACTTCATTAACTCTGTCAATTACCAGCTACCTCAGCACCTTTTCTGTTGGCATTACAAAATTTATTCTTTCCATGTCCCAAACAGTACCATCTGAAGAGCACCCTTCAGTATGCAAGTAAGGAGATATTAATCTTAAAAATGTATATTAGGAACAATTAAAATAGATTTTCAAGATGGTTTATGGCTTGTTTTTTAATACTACTATCGTTGAATCTAGAATATATGAGAGCTCCGTCTAAAATGCCAACATATGTCTATTAGGGGTGACTATATTTTTATTTGACAGAGACTTTCCAGAGAAGTTCTCGCTGCCAAGCATAGCAGCTAACTTTTCTAGTTTAATATACAATATTAAGCTAAATTTAAAGCTAAATAAGCAGAGACTTTATTCACTTCATGGAGGCTTGCTGGGCTAGGAGCTAAGGAGCATATTTACCCTGGGCTGCTTTAGCAGGCAATGGAGAAAGACCTGCTCTTCCAAGGGGAAATTCAGCCTACCCGAGCCAAGCCTATAGCCCCTGACTGTGTGAGACTGCTCCTCACCACAGAGACTAAATTAAGCGGCTAAATTCAGAGAGACTAAATTCACTTAGAATACCCTTGCAAGAAGCGAGACTTTTGGTTTAATGGAGAGAGCTGGAGAGGGGGTGATTTCGGGTGGGTGCAATAGCCAGCAGAGAGGTGGGGGTTGTATAAGGAGCTGCAGTTTGGGGGTGGAAGTAAGGTGACATTAAGGTTGGTCTGGGTCTCTAAACCCAGGAACAGATACAGCACAAGGGAAAGGGAACTTCAGAGTTCCAGGGCAGCAAAGGTGTGAGGAGGATCCAGAGAGAGGAGGTGTAAAACTAGGAAGAGCATTAGGTTGAGCTAGCACTTAATTCTCTACTCGAATACAAAGCTCTGCTTATGCTAATTGGCTTCACTGACTGAGCCCAGATCACAGGAGAAAGGAACCTGGTGGGACAATGATGGGTACAAAGGCCCCCACTCACAACTGTGCACAATTCCCCCCTGTTGCTGTGGAGAAAGAACAGATTTACTGGATTGCTCCCTGCTTCCCTTCCTGGTCCTTTTTTTTTTTTTTAATAAGCTGAGAATATGACAGGCTTCTTCAAAGGACACTTTTGAAACTAAGAAAACCTGTATTTTCACAGAAAAAAATCAAACAGCAAATGACCTGATGTCTGTTACAAAGACACCTGATTAAAGCAAATTCAACATACAGTTTAGAACAGACTAGCATCAAATGTTCTGAAAGGGAACAGATGAACCAAGAAAATTGAAAGTCAATGGAAATCATAAATACCTCCCGATTACATGGAGTTTTCCCAGTCACATTTCAAAAAGAGCAAGGAACATCTGATCTCTCTGCCCCTGCTCTAATTAGCTTGAAAGGCAAATCCTTCAAAAAAGGGAGGCATGGCTTGAGGTTACCCATTGCAGTTGTGGAGTCTGTTGAGAAGCTGCAGGTTTCTGCATGGTTCAGCTTTCCAAATTAATGTTTCTTCCAACTGAATATTTCACTGCTTCTCCTTTTCTTTTTGTGTTTTATTTTTTATGCCTGAATCAGTATTTTTCCTGTAACTGTAGCTACCGCGTACTCCTGCAGGTATTGATCAGGGCAGTCTCTTTGATCAGTTGCAGAGCAAATAACATTACCTGTAATCTCTTCCCATGCTATGGCATGTTAAAATACAAGGCTTCAGCACATCAATTAGCTTTAAAATACCGTAACTGCATATTAAGAAACAGCAGATACCTACCGCCATATGCTACATTTGTACCTTCACTATCGTTCAAGACACCTCTGGGGGCATTACAGTGTCCTAAGTAGAGTCAGAATGTGAGTACAGCTTAAATCCATGAGGAAGAAGGGTCTCCAGAGTGAGGACTGTCTCTGCAATAAATGAACATTTTTTTTTAACATATCCTTTCTTAATACTGCTGTCTGGACTAAGACTCTTTTTTACTATTAGTACGACGATCATTTAACATATACTGTTTAATGGCAGTAGAACTAAAAGCTTGTCATTCTCTGATGTGCCCATAACTTGAATTTTTGAATTAATCCATTGGGGAGGCTTAGGGAGTTGTAATACACCGAACTACTTCCACTTCTGTAAAAGCTGTTTGTTTATAGCCAGGTGTAGTACTTCATTTTTTTTTTTCTCCTCTTAAATAAAAATGAACACTGTGCAAACACCGGCTGACTCCTTTTTAATCTGTCAGCACATTCTTTACATCTGTGCATAAACATTATTATCACAAACTCAGAGGTTTACTGCAAAAATTATCAGAGTCCTCTGCGGTTTCCATTGGAAAAATATAGGCTTTTCATTTCCACAAAAGGTTAGCCAGGGTTTCCTTCGCTATCATGTGTATGCACAGGGTAAATATTTTATATTTAGTACAGTATTGTCTTCTGGCATATAGTTGGCCTTGATAAAGTTTCCTATTGTATTGACTTAAAATATTAACCGTTGATGAAAAGACATGGTCTGAGGAAGCAGGATACAGGATATGGCATAGTTTTAGAGATTTTTAAAGATTACCTTTTGAGAATGGAAACTATAGCTGAGCATTTCTATGTCTGTCTGTACAAAAAAAATGCAGTCATCTTTTTCATGTTTATAGAGATGACCTTTTATGTTATAGTACAATGCTTTGAAGCACAGTTATTTTAATTGCTTTATATGCCTATTGAGACCATTCTGCATGTCACTTTGTTATATACAGCACCAAGTCACATATGTTTGGTCGACGAATCTTTTGGTGCCTTGATATTTATGTTAAAGCCTGAGCAGGAGTTGTGGAAACATTGTGTTCTGGGTTTTGCTGTCGGTGTTTCTTTTTGTTGTTTGGGTTGTTTTTTGTTTTTTTTTTTTTTACTGTCACTCTAGCTGTATACCTAATGAGGTGACAGAAAGAATTAAAAATGACAGATTGTTTTGCCTGCAGCAGGGCTGTCTGCACTGTATTTTCCTATAATACAGCTCAATAAACCCAGCTTGTGGAAAGCCCTCTGCACGTGATCCATTGCTGCAGCGAGGGTGCTGCTGGAGGCTCCCCGCAGAGCGGCCGGTGGGCTGGGGGCAGGAGCGGGGGCTGCTGCCTGCCCTGCTCCGGGGATGCACAGGGCTGGTCCGGACACAAAAGCCCCGCTCCCCAAAACATCTAATTAAAAGTTGCACGGGTTGGTTAACACACAGGTATTTCTGTCTGAAAACCTTGTAAAATGTACCTTCCAGCCCATAATGCTCGGGGAAGTGTGGCATACCTTGCCCTTCTGCGGACGGCCCCTCTAAGCCCGGAGCCGGTGGAGACGTGGTGGTGTAAAACAGCTGTCGTGGGGATTCGAGGTAGCTTCTGTGTCTGCAGCCATAAATGTCTTAGCATCCACGTGCCCTTTTGCTGCTGCATGTCTGGTGGAACAATAAAACGTATCAGAAGAGATTCCTCAGGACACAATGGTTAACTACAGGTATTAGACTGATAGGCAGTATAATTAAGAAAAAAGATCTGTCATTTCACAGACTGTGCAGAATAAATTCCAGCTATCCGTGCGTAATCTTTCAAAGTGCCTTCATCTCCAGAGCCAGTGAGGGTGACCACAGAATACCCTGAAACCAATTATGTACTTCTTGATTACCATATTTTTATTTCTCAAGACACGGGGCTAATATGAAAGATCAAAAAATGTTTGAACCAGAGTAATTTCAAATGTCAAGAACCAGTTATTCTTACAACAAGCTTCCAGGTCTTGACAACGTAAGCTGTTCTATGTTTGATTTGATTCCTCTTGGGGACTGGAAACAAGGGACTAGGGGATTTAAAGTGACTTTGCACTGTGGAATCAACACGCACTTTTGAGATCCTGCATTTGACACTGGCTTTGAGGTGGTTTGTTTTGTTTCCTTTTTTTTTCTTTTCAGAGTAAGAGGAGGAGTGTGTGAGTGGGGTTTTTTCTTCTTAATGTTTTTTTACTTTCTTTTTTTTTTTTTTTTTTTTTTTTCCCCTCCAGAGAGAAAGCTGCAGCAGAATTGCAGCCTATCACCATCAGGGAGTTTCTATTCAGTTCTTTGGGTCAGAACAAATTAATCAGGTAAGAGTCTGTGGGAAGGAAGAATCCAAAAGGCAAAATCCACATCAGAAATCTGCTTTAGGAGGAAAAGTAATTTTGCCAACAACATAAGGAAAAAAAAGGGGAGAGCAAAGAGGTGGATTCCTCTGTAGTAATGAATAAATAAAACAAATGTCTGCTTTCCAAATGACTATTTGAAAAAGGACTCAGAGGGTACCTGTTTTTATTCTCTTTACATTCCCTCATGTTCAAGGACCAGTACATGTATGAGTGCTAAGGAAAACCATGCAGTTCTCCACAGATAATGATCTGCACGTGTAATTTCTTGCAGGAGAGGAAGGTCTCTAGTTTTTTACTACAAGGCATGAAGGTTGCTGTTGTGATCTGCTTTCTTGAGATGCTGAGCAGCCATAAACACAGATGAAGCTGGGGGAGCCATACGTACTAATGCTATGTTTTCAGAGAGGGAGGTGGTTCAGTTCTTCATTCTCCAACTGCCTCACCAAAGGAGGAACCAGGAAGGGGCTGAGTGCTCCACCCTCCCAACCAGGGACAAAGTACAGCCCGTGGCAGTGAGAGGAAGGAGCTAGTTAAAAGTAAAAAAAACTCTGTAATGAGGAAGGTGGCCTTGCTCCCTTTAGGACCTGGGTGAGAAAGAGAAGGCGAGAATAATTTCATTTGGATCTTATCCCTAGGCTGGCAATTGCACTTGCTAGTTATTTGGGTCTTGGACAAACTCACCAATTCTGAAAAGTAAAAATGAAGATGGAAAAATGCTGCAAGTAATCATGCAAAGTAGAATTCTGAGGTTGGCTTAAAGAGAACAAAACAAACTGTTTTCACTAAGATCAATCATGTTAGTTTTCTGTCTCTTCTTTTTTTTTTTAGTCCTAATTATCAGTGCCAAGCAGGAATCACAGATTAGACACTATTGAAGCTATTTTTAAGTTTAGCTTATTGAAACCTGTTCTTTTCAATGAAGCTGCTCAGAAGAAACTTAGCTTTTAGATTCTCCAGTATATTGCTCATAGTATCCTGAAAGGAAAGGAGCAGATGTAGATGCTTCCTCCTGGGACCAAGATCATTGCAAGGAGTTCAGAGACTCACATGTACATATTAAATCAGTCAAGCATTTGAAAGTGGGGTGCAGAGGATCTGTTTCTTGATTATGCAAAAAGTTGCTGCTCAGGGTTTTTTCCCAAAACTCTTTGGATTTGGGAGTCCTTTTCTCATTGTGAGGGGATGACAGGGTAAAGGCTCCTTCTGCTCTAACATCATTTGAAACTGGGTGTGGTTTTAGGGAACCACATCCCTGGACATTTAGATTAAAGTTTCATCAACAATGACAAATGCTGTATCAGGGTGAGGAGGGATTTTGGATCTCAGGTAAAATTTTTCATGGCAGCTGACCGTGGTCTATGTGTCAGATGGTTTGTATGGGAGGGAGGAGTGGAAGAGTCAGAAAAAGAGGGACATATTCTTTGAAGGTTACTTTTAAAAAATCTTAATTTAACCTACTCTAGGTTTAATAGGAAACATTTTGGGAAAAAAATGTTAGAAAAAGAGAAGACGAAGAGAGGCTGAGAGAAAAATGTGCTGAAATACGATGGGGAAGAGCAGAAAATATGAGGATGGCAACTATACCTGATGCAAATGAGAAAGCAAGCATAGCAAGGTGTGAAGTGGTACAAAATGGGATACAAGAAGGGCAGGTAGAAAAAATCTGAATGACCAGAAATTTTCTGTGCTTCTATGCACATCTGTGTGTATGCCTCTCTTCACATGCATAAAATGCCCGTATTTATCCCCAAAATGCAAATAAACACCTTTGAGAAACTACAGTAAACTAAATGCTAACATTCAGCTGTAGTCGTACTCTAAGAGAATAAGGCTTTGTCTCTATTAGCAATTATGATGGGCAAATAAAAGAGGGTCTGTAGAGGGAACCAGTGTGCACTAAAGACCCATTGACAGCATTATATGCATTTCAGGCAGTTCTGCTTAGGAAAAGTTGTAGTCCAACCCTGTGGGCTGAATGCGCAGCTGGAGCACGTCATGTGTTGCTTACAGGGTGTTTCTCTCTCTTTAGCTTGTTATGAAACAATCTGGTTTGTGTGATTCAGGACTGTTCCATGTTGTAAACCAGTAAGGCACAGTGAGTGGGAATGACAGGAAGACTCAAATGCTAATGAAGAATTTCTGTGAGAAGTTAAACAAACATTCTTTATCCTTTCCATGTTGCAGCCTGTATAGCTGTCTGTAAACCCCAAATCTGACGGTTTTATACAAAGCTATTTTATGTACAAGCAAGTCACATCTTGAAACTTATTCAAGATCTACATTATGCTTGTATAACAAAATAAGACTCCAAAAGGTTTGTGCATTATTAATGAGACAGTGGAAGTGCTCTAGAATCAGCTTTCATCTAAATAAAGGTGATGATGTTTATCTCTACCCTTTGTATTCATCGTTGTCTTGAGTGCACAGTGCTTCCTGTTGGTATGTATGTTATTGATTTGCTGACTAATCTTTTTATCTGATCAGTATTGATTATAACTCTCAGTCTATAACCTTTAGACATAGTGATATTGTGGCTAAATAAAACACAGATGCAAAATAATTAACAAGTTCTGATACCGGTATTTCCTTTCCAGCAAGTAGCTTATGCAAGTCTTACATTTGACAAGTAGAAGCAGTATTTTTAGAGAAAAGTGTAAATAGAAGATGAATATACAATCTTTACTTCCTTAATGTAAATTACTCAAGAAGAAATAGTAAGTTACCTTGGGGAAATCAACAGCTTCTTCAATCGGATTGCTTCTGTCACTGCATGGACACCGTCTTGTTTGATGTCCTCCTACCATTTGTCTTGTATGGAGTCTTTTATCTAAATCCAAAGCAATGCAGTCATCACTGCTGCAATTCAATAATGGCTCCACAGGAGCTGTCATCCACAGTTTGCTATTCATCTTGTAAAGCTTTTGAGTTTTCAAAGTATCCACTAAGGTTGGTATTTCAATGCTGTGGACAGATCACTTAAGGTTCTTTTGTATTTTCAAAACAGGTCTAAATTGAGGATGAGCAGATATTGAAATGCTGAACTTATTGTGTCTAGGTGCCAAAGGAGAGATAGAAGTGTCAAAAGGTAATTAGATAGTCAGACCCACCTCCCAGCTGAGAATGTGTGACTTTGTGGGTTTGAATGACACTTTGACTCCATACTGGCATTGCCTGTGGGGAGTAAGCCGCTTGAAACAAAGGGAAAAAAGACAAGGAGATGGAAAAGATTTGGAATTGGCCACTAGCAGCCCCAGGAAGTGAAAAATTATTATGTGGTAACAATATGAAATATAAGACACAGAGAGAAATTGTATCATTTTTACTCAAGTGTAAGATGTCTTTTATTCCATTTGATACAGACTTAGAAATCAGGGGTCATTCTGGACTTGAAGGTCAGTGACAGTCCTGGAAGAACTCACATTTATCATGAGTCAAGAGCCTGGATGTAGGTAGCTGTTTAACAAGCTGCTGAGATTTAGAACAAGCTGCTGAGATTTGGGTGGGGGTTTTAGGTTGGTTTGGTTTGGTTTTGATGTTTTGTTTTCAGATGATATTTTGCCTGCCCCGATCTGAATGTGTATCTTCCTGTTAGCCTTCTGTTTGTTTGTTTTAGGCAAAAGAGTAGCCAACTTTGGGCACTAATTTGGGATAATTTAGTACAGAGCAAGAGATTAAGTGTATTCTTTGAGAGTGAGAGTTAGCTTGGGTAAGGAAGCATTATTCTTATCTGAGCTCAGATTTGGCCAGTATGCTAAATTTATATATAACCTTTTCTTACGAGAAGTACCATGATTTACTCAGTTTACTCTACATAGATTGGAGTTTTACCTGAATAAAATAGTCTCTGTGGGAATACTTCACATTGAAAGTATTGAGGGAAGAAAGCTTCCTCTGTCAGAACAAATGCTGTTCCATCAATGTCAAATCCATCTTTACTGAAAAACAAAGAAAAAGATTTCACTTTTAAAAATTTCCTAAATCCAGCCCCATGAATTTATGGGATTGCCTTAGATTCAGGGCTCTTTGGCACAACAGCTGAGTGTACCTTCCCTTGTTGCCTTTTTGGGGACAAGTAACATAAATTGCTTACTGCCTGGATTCTCAAAGTATGTACTAGTGTTAAGTAGTCTGCATGAGCATGGGAACGTGGTCATACAGAACAGTTTGCCTTGTCCCTACCCTCTGGCACAGAAGAGGTGCAGATGGACGACCTGGAGGCAGTGTCCTGAGCTACCGACCATTTCTGCCCTTAATGGTCCTGGTGCTGCCCGGACATCTGCATGCTGGTGCCAGCATCCTGTATGGATCTGCAGAGGACTGGGGAGGCTCTGTAGATGCAGCTCAGAGTGGGGAGGATTTCTTAACACAATCGAAATACAGCCCTGCTCTGCCTGTGTGTTTTGCTGTCTCCGGTCCCTGAGCTAAATCGTACCAATTCTCCTGCCCAGAGCTCACTACAGTGGCAGAGCTATGACTCACCTGGTAGTTTCTGAGACAGCCAAGCATTCCCTTCTAAATCTCTTCTTCCCCTTCAGCCTATTTTTAAATGCTTGGCCTCTGTTCTTAAGTGCTGGTATTGAACAAAATGTAAATATAGTGCAACCTCCGGTTTTAACCTTGGCCTTGATCCTCCTCTTATTGTAGTTAAATGTAATAAAAAGAAAGGTAACATAAAGATGTATGTATTTTTTTTAAAAAATATGTTCATAATTCTTTAAAATACATGAGTCAGCTAAGCATTTAAAAGTAAAATATAGATATAAAATTATTCAGACAGGGTGATATAATATAGAATTTAAATTGAGCATATTTTAGCAGCACTGGGAAACCTTACCCCAGAGCTAATAATGTAATAGATCTATCTCACCAACAACTTGGAACTTGCAACAGAGTTTTATCCACAAAGGAGAGTTCTCTGGCCTACTTTATTAAATACCTTAGAGGACTTTGCCTGTAAGATTACATTTGAATGAAGCAATTTATTAAAACTTCTGTTCTTGTTTTTCCTGCTGAAATTTTAGTCATGAAAAAATCTATAAACAAATCCAACAAGCTAAATAAACATAATTCAACAAATGTTCCATCAAACAGGTATATAGGAAAACATCCTATAGTTTATTTTTCACCATGGCTTGAACACCTGTATTGATGTGTCTACTTCTTTTGTTATGGTACATCAGGAAAGTTGTGTTCCTGATTAAGAGTACTTTTTCGAATCTAAAGCAGAGCTGGCAACATAATTGAAAAATTACTCATTAAAGACAGTCCTAATAATTAAAAAAAAGAAGAAAATTGAAACACTGTTTTTATTTCCTGTTAATGGAAATAATTTCAATTTTGTTTAATAAATCTTAATGTGCTGAGGATGATTACAAATCATTGCAAAAGGATACAAAGGTTGAAGCTACATCATCTTATAATTCACTTTGTATGGACATACCTATTTTGGTGACTATTATTTACCAATTGTTTACATTAATGTACCACCATTCAAGGTGTAAGTGTTTAAATCTATCCACTAAGTAGGATTTTACAGGAAGTAAAAATAACAGAACTCAATATAGTGATATTAATTAATCAGTATATCTGACGTTTCTGCTTAGATTCAGTTATATATTCTAGCACTTACCTTGGAGTTGTTACGTAATTCTGTTTGATCTGAGAATTTACGTTCATTCCATTTAGTGGGAGATGTTAGATATTCAATGATAACAATTACTATTTTAAAATTAGGCCACTTATGTAAGTAGTAGGGTGCAGACCTGGCAAGTAACTCTATGCAGTCTTTTTGCAAAGAGGTGTAAAGAATATCACAAAACCACTTAATTTCTGGACACTTGCCCTTCTCAGGTGCTGCCTACCTGCCGTGTTCAAATTGACACACGTGAAAAATGTAGAAGTTTATTCCTGGAGAACAAAAGGAGGAGATTCATGCCAGTTATTAGGTAATGCCAAAATCCAGATGCAGACAACTAAACTGTCACAACAAAAATATCTAATTAACCTGTAACTCGTTCCCTGTATATGAAGAAGTGCTAATGTGATAAAGAACTCTACCATGAAAAAGAAATGAAACAGATGAAATTTCCATGAGCCTATTGTCATAGGCAATCCAATTTAGAAAGAGAGAGGAAGGTATTTGATCTGACATTAATAACACTCATTTACCAGTAGCTGATGGAAAAACAAAAACAAAAGCAAAAACCAACCACCCCCAAAAAACCCCAAAGCAAAACAAACTATGTAGGAACTCAAGACATGAAGAAATTATTGAAGGTAAGGGTGTGTTTTTGTGCATGTGTGTGGGCAGTGGGTTACATATAGTTAGCATATAGCTAAAATGTGAGTTCAGCTTAGAACCCCACATAAATAGCTATCCCAAAGAAAGCTAGGGAAGAATATTTAACTTGGAAAAAATTAAAAAATGCTGGAATTACTTTTAAGCATTAGACAGTAAACATAATTTTTAAGAATATAATATTACAAAACTATAGAGACAAATGTCTAAAGACAACATATAAGGAGTTTTTACTCTGATTGTGAAACACTTGCTAGTCTGTCCAGTGCTAGACAAATGAAAAAAAAATGTCAACAGGGACAGGCTAGGGTGTGCACAGGTTATTTTGGAGGTGTTTAACTAAAACCTTGAAGAGGGCTGTTGATGTGACCCGCCCATGACCAAGGGCTGTTGGGATGTGCCTGCAGGAGGAACCTGCCCTCCGGGGTGGAAGGGACTGCCAAGGAAATGTTGTGGGCAGCTGCTTCGGCTAAGGAAAGAATGAAATATAGTCTGAGGGCCTTGGAAGGAAAAATGTGGATTTCCTGAGAAATAACTCAGAATATGTCACAGACATAACGTCAAGACATAAGGAAGGTATTTATGAAATAGTATATAATTTCGACACCTCACATTAAGTTTGGAGTATTTTTTTTAACACAGTTTTACAGAGGAAAATCCTTTGCATCATCACACTTAATAGTTTCTATGTGTTTTACTCAAGAATACAATGAAAAATATTTTTAAATTATGTGATTTATATTTTACCTTCCTGCGAATGCATTTTTAGCATGGGGGAAAATGACAAGCCACTAAGGCAGTTTGTATGAAAAACCAAACCAAACCACAACAGCAGCAAAAGCACCCCACTCTGCAGCTAGGGTACAGTATTTTAATCTTTGGTAAAATTTAAACACACAGCAAATATCCAAAGCTATAGTTTTGGTGATTTGGTGGTGGTGGTTATTTTTCTTTTTTTTTTTTTTTTTTAATCAGTTAATGCATTTGTGGACAAAAAGGTCCTCTGTTTTATCATAAGCTACTTTGCACTGGAATAATTAATCCCTGTGTAGGTGTAGTACTGATCTATAGGACTGTTCCCATACTAATTTCATTGGGGGACTGTCAAAGAAACAAACCCCCCAGCTGAGAGGGTGCAGAGTTGAAGCAGGAGACAATGAACTGTGGTGGCAGCTCTGAGGTCAGACAACGTGTCCCATATGTCTTCTTTGCAGTAATGGAAAAGCCCCACATAAATAGGAGGGTAAGGATCAGTGACAAAAACAATGCCCTCAACAATACTGTGTTTGCAGATCTTGGGTTAGATGACTAAATATGTTTCCTCCCTACATTTATGATTTCTACAGTTATTGCCTTCCTTGTCTTTATTTGGTTGGTAGAGTTATGCAATTTAAAATTGGAGCAAGACAATGTTTTAAAATAATATCCCATGTAATGAAATGGAATGGTTTAATAGTGTACAGTTTAACACGGAAGCTTGAACACACACTCAAACCTGTGTACAAAATCAATGTACATGCAACCATAATTATTTTGTAACTATATTTTGTAACTATATTTTGCTCCATCTGTCTCTTCTCTGTATTTTCAGCGTCACATTGTCCAAACCAGGGACATCCTTGTCTCCTTCAGAAAGGAAGCCAGGTTTCATATTCTCGTAGGTCCCAAAGCTGGAATGTTCTTTTTGCTTTTGGAAGTACCACTGTGCACAGGGACCTATTGAAATAACCAGGACTCCTGAAGCCAACACCACCATCAGGTCCTGGGGTCACCCATCCGGTCGCTCCTTTTCTGCATCTTTCTCTGTATCACTGGCAGTACAAAACCACCATCCCTCTTGCTCTCAGTGCAGTATGCAAAAATATTTCGGGCCTTGAAGCAGGAGCGTGATATCCATGCACTGCATCTAGGAAGAGTATCTCTTAACTGGGGCGCAGGCTGAAAGCAGCCCCTTTACAAAGTGTATTCCTTTGCTACAGTGTTTTTGCTGCCTGACTTCTTGTTCCTGGCCCTTTTTCCCTGCAACGTAGGGCTGCCTGCAAGGAGGGTCTACCTGGAAAGCAGGTTGCAGGACTTCGCTATTGCTTTCTGAGGCTACACAATTACCAAGCAAAACATCCACAATATATTAATTAATTTTATTGTTTGGTTATATTGTATTCATCTCATCGTGTGACACTGGCAATTAGCAGAGGTTGGAAAACAGACATGAAATAAAGACAGCTTGAGTGGGATGGTTAATCTCCTGATGTTACATCTCCAAATACTGACAAGACATGGAAGTGCAAAAATGCCTCATTTGTAAAACAGTACTCAATTCATAAAAAAATATCTATAAGCTAGAAGCTTTGTGATGCCCATTGCTGCAGAAGGAGAAAAGCCCCAGGAGTTACTGATTTTCTAACTACTGCAATGCAGGCATGACCTGAGATCACTTCCTCACATCCTAAAATGCCCATGACACCACTGGTGACATTAACAGTTTCACACTGCCCTTGTCCAAGGCTTCCATTGAACGTACCACTGCACACATCCAGGTTGACACTCCAGGTTTATCATTGCGTACAATACACACATGTTTCCTCTCAGCCCCCGCTGTAATATTTACACAACAGATTGGTTTAGGACATTTTCAGGGTGCCTGTTATGAATACCTCTTCAGATAATTTTTGTGGAAAAACTTTTGTTTGCCGATTAGCTAGATACTAGCCTCCAGTACAGTATTTTTGAGAGAGGTTATTTGGAGACTGAAAAGGTCTGTGGAGAAATCCCTAAACCTACAGGAGATACCTATGTGGTGGATTATTCCTTCTAGTCCCCGAAGTGCCAGGGCAGACACCAGCTCCAGGGCAGGAGCTGCATAACTGTGCTAACACAGTGCTGATCTTCAGACAAAAGGTCCTGCTAAGGATGTTGTAAGGTAATGAATGCAGACCTCATCCTTCTGGATTTAAAACATAACTTTTTGAATAATACAAGCCAAGGTAGAAAGTGAAAATGATAGACTTGCCCTTCAGTCATGTTGTAAATTTTATACATGACTGAAGTTGGAGTGCTCGTTGCAGTTCCTCGTAATTCTTGCCAGTGTTGTTTCTTGCTTCTTAAGGATCTGCTCCTAGTTTCAGGTCTCACATTTAATTGTTTGTAATCATAATTAGAATGTAAGATCTTCATCTTCCTGTGTGTCCATGAAGCCAGGAACACCTCTGATCACAGCAAACTCCTACAAAAGGATAATTATGTTTTTAAGGAAATGGATACTGGGAAAACCCTATTCCCAGCATGGAACCTTGTGCGGTCTTGAGTAAATGATAAATTGAGGTCAATATCAGGGGAAGTAGTGTCAGATTTTAACAAGACTGGTGAAGCACAAACAGTTTAATCCAGGAAAACCAAGTGAAAAAAAAAATCCTGTGTTTGAGACAGTGGTCCTGATTTGTTGCCAGGGTGAAATTCACCTCTGCAGAGGGTCCTTCCCAAAACCTCTGCAAATCCCTTCTTTCAAAATCTCAGGTGAGATCCAAGCAGTGCCCAGCATTTATGTTTTTATGTTGTCCTTAAGCACATGTACAGTTTTCATCTCTGTGAGAAAACGGTGGAGGTTTGCAATTGGCTTCAGTGGCAGCACGACAGTGACATTTTTAAACTCTTTTTTTCTTTTTTTTTTTTTTCTCTGCAAAACTATCCCTAAAATATAGCAACTTGTTTAAATCATCTTCCTTTTTCCCTGCTCATACAGATTGTGCAAGGGAACCATACTGAGAATCATGTTTCCAGCACACAGAGAACTAAAAAATGCTTGGGGTGATTTCTGGGAATTTATTTTTGTTATCAGGCAGCTTTAGGCTATTTGATCAACTACACCTGAATCTTGTCTTGATGTGAAAATTTAAACAAATATTTTTGTCAGCAGAGAAGAATGCCTCCAGTAACAAAAGGCATGTTTGATTCATGCTTCTGACTCTTTTCCTCTATGCTCCAATTTTTTGTGTCAGATCCACACAGCCAGAATATCTGGATATCCTTTCTTCAGATTCTCAGCTAGCTGCAGCGTGTAAAATAATGCCATGCCAAGATTATCTGTACTAAAGATATGGTATGATGAAAGCTGGTTCTGTAAAAAAGATTTCTTAGGAGATGGCTCTCTGCAAACTTTAACAGATCTCTAGAACAGCCTGTGTCAAACAGTGTGCTGAGTTTTTGTCCCTCTTCCCATGATGTGGCTAACGTTAACTCCTTGAGTGTTAATTTTAGTTTCTTCTCTTTCATCAACTGAGTGTCAAGATGATGTCTATATTTCATGCACATAAAGTAAATGGGGAAAGTTTCTCTGTGGATACCTTTTCTGCTTTTTAATAAATTCTTTCTTTTGCCTGAAGAGAATTAGAAGCTGGCTTTTGACCTCCATTAATTTTTTTAATTTAATAGTTCTCTGCATGCATTAATAAATATTATTAACCATACTTTGTACTTCAACATTTCCATCTCCTTTTCCTCCACTGCTTTCTCATTTGCTGCAGCAGGTGCCCAGTTAAGAACAGATTAGGAAAGCAGACGGAATGAACAGAGAAAATCAGTGCCCATATCCCACCTCTTCCTCAAAAACAAGGACAGAATGTCTTAACATTTCTCCATCTACCAGGCTGCTTTATAACTGACTGCTTCTCAAAGCAGAGCTATAATTATAAACTAAGGGTTATTTGATAGCTTTCTGAAGGCAAATAACACCACTTAAAAGCCTGTAAGTTGAAAATGATCAGAAATGTTTTCTGATTGCAATATCCTGGGTAGCTGTTGCATGTGCAGATTTCCAGCGAGACCGCACTCACTTCATTCACCTTGATTTCTGCAGGGCTGCTTCTAGAGGCAGGTAAATCCCCTTCAGAGTAGAACCCTCCAAATCCAGCCTTCTATATCACAGTTCTTTCAGCAGATCATCAAATTTACCCCAAGAGTAAGTGATTCGGCTCCAAAGGAGGAAGAGACTCTAAGCTTACAGCATATTCTGAAGTCAAGCAGCGGTTGCCACCTCCAAATGGCAGCACAAACCTTCTGACCTAGAACCTTTCAACAGGCTGTGTAAAACAAGCAGTGTGTGTGAGTCCAGTAGCTGTCTGTTCGGTTGCTACTAAGGCAAATAATTTTTTGTTTCTTTGTTAGAGAAAGGGAAAAAGTGACACCCGTCAGGTAGCAGTAAGAGGCTATCCAGTTCCCAGTCCTGTGGGTATGCATTTATCATGCAGGAACAATTGACCCCTCTAGTGGAACCGACACTCTACTGCAATGATGTGTTTGTGGTTACTTACAATTAGCACTGCAAATTGAGCCACAGGTTTTCTGCCAAGACCCATAACATGGTGACTCCATTGCACAGTGTCACAACATGAAATGATCTTTTCTAAAATACCCTATTGTAAATCTTGAAAATGAAGGCTTTCTTCTTTTATGATATCTGGAAAAGATGAAAGAAGGGAAAAAATGTCAACCCTCCTACTTATAACTTCCTTTGTGCTTCTCAAGGCACAGTGTCTATTTTGCAACTGTCTCGTTTTCAATGCATGTTCTTTTCTCGAGAGTCTGTATGAATATTGTACAATGCTAAATACAGCTATTGGCACTTCACAAAGAACCTGGAATAATAAGTGAAAAGGATATGCCCCTAACCATTCAAAAAGAGTAATGCTCTTCTGCTATCATTTACATCAGTGATTTTCATCTTTTTTTTTCTGCATGCAGATCCCTAAATATTCAAGTACAGGTTGCTGTATGACAAACTTAAACTCTTTGGCAACAAGCCTGCCTTTTTTCTTTGGCTTTTCTGAGCCCCTTAGAAGCAGTCAGTGGCTTGAAAAACTGTTATTTACATTTGACCACATAGATTTTTTGGATTCAGACAGTTAATGAATGAGAAATAATGAAAAAGTATTTAATGGAATTCAACAATAACAGAGAATAATTTTGCATGAAAGTCTTTACAAAGGTTATTGTTTGAGGCAATGGGTCCAGAGTACTTTTCCACAGAAGAAATGGAAAATATAGAAATGAATAGAATGAAGCAAGGAAGTACAAATCACACAGAGTGCAGACACACCCTTGCCTATTTTTGAAAAAGTTCTTTCATTCAGTTCCTTCCTGGAACAACTCCTTTGTTTATCTGTCACTCCTCGCTTTGCCCACATCCTTCAATGTTTGAACTGCTGCCTCATGCTTTTCATTCGGTCTTCTTGCAACATCTTTGGCATTTGGTAGAGAGACACCAACAGCACTAGCTAAAAAGGTGAAAGGTAAAAAAAAAGACGAGAATTCACTCCAGAGAATTTTGCATCAACGCAAGTACACATATCCTTCTCCAAAATGTAAAACCTTGTTTTAATTGACCAGTAAAATCATCCATGCGTTTTCAAGGTAATTTTGTTGGCTGGCTGAAGAGCATATCTCCATCAGGTATTCATGCTTTTTTTTGTCCTATTGGTTGCTCCTTAAGACTGTAAGATTTTTTTAGAATATGAGATATGTCAAAAAAGGGCAGTGAATCTACCTGCTCTTATGACAAAGCTTAGGTGTAACAAATTATTCCTTGAGTTGGTACTAAAGCCAGTTTAGTGCTCTAGAAAACACAAAATGAAGGCAGTCAATGCTCATTAAAGTGTCTGTCTCAGTCTTGTAACATGCAGCTTGTGAACAAAAATTTGTGTTTTCCTCCACTGAACTCAGAGCAGGACATGGTGAAGCTGGAGGCATCAGAGGCTATAAACATAAAATGATCAATTAATTCATTATTTACTCCAAAATGCCTACAATCCTGTTAAGATGCATACTACTAGAGTACATCTTCAGGAGCAACAGCACATATCATAGCTGGTCCTATACACAGGAGTCTTCTCAAGAAGGAAAAGCTGGAAAAAGGGAATACTAAAGCCAATTGTCAAATTACCCTTAAAAAACTTTTGGGTTGCAGGACAACGAATGTGAAATAAGAATAAAGAGAATTTCCAAGTGTCTTGGATGCAGAAAGGGACATGGTTTGATGAACAGATAAGTAAAAATCTTGACAGGGAAACAATACAAGTTCAGTGATTCGATAGGTCTGGTTCAGTCCAGACTTCAGTGATCCATTTTGCTGTGTCTACCCTAGATGTTGGAGATCACAAACATACATGCGAAGGAGTCCTTTGATAAGAAGGGTATTATAAAAAAATTCAAATCTGAATGCAGGTTTATATCTTAGTCCACTTAACCATTTATATTTCCCAGTCTTATTTTGTCCTTAATTTTTGCTTATGCCAGAGAATATATATGGTAAAGGTCTGTGATTTTCCCATTGACACTAAGGTCATTATGATTTCCATAGAAATGTCTGTCACATACTGTTTTTCTACAAATCACAACATAATAAACTGTAATGATGCCTTTTAAGATGTCATGGTATGAGAAGTTAACAAGTATTTTGGGAAATCTAAATGGTAGTGTCATGGGCAGGATACTCCAGAACAGCAATCCCGTACTGTCAGACGATCATGTCTTGATGTCTTTCTCTTTCTTTCTGTGTTGCCCGCCTTCCTTCCTTCCTTCCTTCCTTCCTTCCTTCCTTCCTTCCTTCCTTCCTTCCTTCCTTCCTTCCTTCCTTCCTTCCTTCCTTCCTTCCTTCCTTCCTTCCTTCCTTCCTTCCTTCCCCCACTTCTTTTCCATTCCCTCTTTTCTTCTTTCATTCTTCATTACGTCATAAACCTTAGGACTGCACTTTTTCCCATATAACCTTTTTTCTTGCAGTAACATCAGCCAAACTAGAGCATTAATATTCCAAGAAAATTTCAGTGCAGGGTGACTTCTCTAGTACAGGTGCAGGTCTCTGATAGGGAAGCCTTTAAATGAAGATCTGTAAGTCTGAGGCAAACCGTATTATTTGGAAGAAAAATAGAAAGAAATAGAAAAAGAGATGATTTAAAATATGTTTGTCTGCTACTGGTTACGTTGTGGATTCCAGACAGATGATTCATTGTCTCCATTTTTACTTCCATAATTCCCACAACTGCATCAAATATCTGAACACCAATGCATTCTGGTTTTATGCACATAAAAGGGATTGCATCTCTAAGGAATGCTTTTTGTTTAGGAAATCACACTGAAGCTTAATATTAGTAGTTATTGAAACGCTCTTGAGTCCAGTCAAATCACAGAGCTAAAGAATTCAATGTCTTATCTATAAGAGATAGTTCTGAACTGTAACGACTCTCTATGTATTCTACGGCTGTCGAGAAAAGATCTGACATCAGTCCGAGATCAAATCAGAGAAACATCAAATCTGTATCAGGAAATAAAAGACATACAAATCCTTGAAGGGCAGGTGTAAATTGGATAAGCCTAAATCCCATAAGACCAAGAGAAGGCAAGAGGTATTCAAAGGCAAGAGCCAACATTTAGGGTTCTGCATACCAGAAAAGTATTATATATGTGATAACCACATGTGAAACAACATTAGGCAGAATGATTTGATGTCAGTGTGTAGTTAAAGAGTTGATGTATTTAAAAAAGAAAAGCAAGAAGAAATTCAAGCATAACACTAAATCAAACTTACAATAGTAGGAATATAGAAATTATAGGTAGGACAAGGTACTATTGTATCATATGTGGGAAAATGAAGCTAGGAAATACATCTGTTGTGGACAAAACAAAGCCAATGTTTGACATCACATGTAGCTGTAAATTTTAGGCATATATGTCTACAGTAGTGTTGCTTGTGTGTTTTGAAGCAGCAAATTCAGCTATAAATTGGAGCGGTAAGCTACAGAAGTCAGTAAGATAGGAGCCTGAAACTCAGAATAAAAATAAATCAGTTTTGTTAGCCTCTAACAGATTGAAATCCTGGCAGGGTAGAAGAAATGCAAGGGTCCTGCTGTGAGACTGAGGCAAGCTCCGTAGATATCTGATGAAGGTAAATGCTAGTATACTAATGAACCATTTGTGCCTGAAGGACTGATGTTGGAAAAGTTAAAGTTGTTTATTATGTTTAGCAGAACTCTACAAAGCCTGAAAGGATTCTGCTGGCACAAGAAGAGAAACTCAGCATTTTTACTCTGTTCATGTATTCATAAATCCATGGTTGAAACTAAAATGAATTACATACTGAAAAAGAATTAATGAGCCTATTTTGCCATTAGATGGGAGGACCAGAGGTACCTATTTGCTGTTTTGGGCAGATGTTAGTCTAATTTGTTCATGAAAACTTACAGTGCTGGCAATTCCAATACCCCAATTTTATGAAACTTGGTTTCATAAAAAGTTTCAAATTTATCTAGAACATTAAGTACATAGGTTAAAGGCATTTTCAGAAAGCTCATCCATTCCATTATTTTCGTGTTCTTCTGTGTAAAAAATTGTTGCACCAACACATTCATGGACTTGCTGAAAAGCGTGTGTTCTGACATACTACTTTTGCAACAGATACTTGAGTAGTTAAATCACCTACAGTTTGCATGTTATAGTATAATAAAACAGAACTCTTCGGTCTGTGGGCCTGTATGAGAGAGAGCAATCTCCAAGTCTTGGTAGCATGTGTGGTCATCCAAAAGGAAAATAAAGGAAAATGATTTCTGACTGATACTGGTAAGTGTTTGCTCTTTACAAGAAATGAAGTCCAATTTGGCTTGAATCTCTTAATTTTGTAATACTGGTTTAAAAATGATCATTGTGTCTTCTGTGTTCTTGGATACTGATTAAGCTTGCAAGCAAAAGGATCCTAAATTCTAAAAACGTTTGCCACTTATTAAAAGCCAAGGATATTACTGAACTCCTGACATTTGTGAACCTTCGGTCCTTAAATTGCGAAAAATCACTCTAATAAGATTCACGACTTACATCAGTATTATAATTATTGGTACTAATTTTCCTTAGACCTGCTATTGACAAAGTATATGGAGCAAATTAACCTCTGCAATCAGTTAAATTCTCTCACTCTGTTTCTCTAAAGATGGATGTGAAGCACTGTGTAATATGACTCATAAAAGGGCACTTATTTAAGGTAGAGTTTACAATTTAGACACTGGATGACAGTTTTAGACTTGGAAAAATTGGAGTACATCCACGGATTCTGTTTAACGTTTCTAAGTGATAGTAATTGAGGATCATAAATGTGGCATTGAGTATACAGAGAAAAATAAAAGCATATGTGCACAGAAATAGAACAGTTGTTCTTGAAGTCTTCTATCTGCTAAAGCAGTTGCCTTGAACAAAAGTTAACAGCTATAGCTAGTAAGGCATTTTACAATGTTTTTGTCCTTCACTTAGTCCTGACTAGAGACTGGGAGAAGATACTTGCTGATGTTATATCTGAGTGGAAAAAGATCAAGTAGAATAAATGGCAGAGATCCTTCTCTTATTTTGTCTTAATACAAAGCATATCCATACAAACAACAACAACAACAAAGTGTTTTATTTTCCAAAGTGAAAAGAATATAAAGAAGGGTCTTAATGCATTTCCTCAAAGGAAAACCTCTTTTTTAATTCTACACACTTCCTCCTACACTATCCTTAAGAAAGCTAATTACCCTGAAGAAGGAAGTGCCTGTATATAGGCACTTAAAATCTATATATTAATATTTTCCTAAGCATATATATGCTTTAGTGATACATTCACTAGTAGCAGAATATATTACACTCATCCAACACTTCTGTTGACTTGACTAACCCATCATACACTGTTCAGTTATTTCACAATAATTTTTCCCTCAGAGGTTCTGCTCTAGTAATAGTAGCAAGTTTACAAGGTTTGACTTGCCTATATGACAGTCATGTGCAGGATTCTTTTGTTAGATTTCCCTGGGAGAGTCCATATTCCAATTTCATTAAGATATACTTTTTAAATAAAAATCAACCAAACACTACTTGCAACCTCTTTTGTACAGTTAGCAGAAATGAACTACTTACCCGTAACTTTGATAAGTGCTCCTCCTGCAACTGTGCTTCAATCTACCTTTAAACTGTTAATGCAAGAATACATACATTTGCTGTTGGCAACAGTATGAGAAATGGAATATATAAACCTGCTTTTAGCAGAGAATTTGCTACAAGGTTCTTAAGCGTTCGTTGGCTATTCTGTAAGTTCAAGTAGCTTGTGAACAGTGGCAGAAAAATCCCTTCGAAAGCATTTTCCTAACTCCAACCCAATTGTTTAATGCCAAATGCAGTTCTAATCAACTTCCTTTTTTACCCCTTTTTTCATACCTGAAGTCCAAAGAAAATGAGGACAACAGTAGAAAGAATTCATTATATACATATTAGTGTTCTGAAGTCAGGAAACAGGATTAATCATACCCAAAATACCCAGAAGAAAGTATGTTTATAATCCCTGTACATTCTCATTAGCCACTTGAAACCAGTCTGTGGAAATCTCTAATTGGGGAAGAAATTCTATACAAAATCTCTGCCCCAGAATTGACTGAATCAGAGCTCTAGGGGAAAAACAACATGATTAGCTTTGGCAGTTAGGCTCAGCTGAAAGTCTGAATAGGAAAACAGATTCCCTTACAGAATATTGCTGCTGGTGGCCTAACTCAGAGCACACCTCTAGCTGCGGTATGGACATCCTTACAGAAATCAGTGAATCTTTTGCAGTGTAACTTTAAGTCCAAGGGAAAAGGCTCAGAAGTTATTTTTTGCCTTTTTGTTCCTATGAAAGTTACGATTATCACAGTCACCTTTTAACAACTTTTTCCTTATTTTAGCATAGACTGTACACAAGGTAGACTTCAATGATACCTAATTCCTCACTTTTTTCCGAGTTTGCTTTTAAGAACGAACCTTTCCCTATTTTTTTCCCCTTTAATATGCTGGTCCTCATGGTTGCTTCTTTTGAAGCAATCTCTTCATCTGACCAGACTGTAACTAGAAGATTTAAGAGGTGAAAACTGCACTAAATATATTTGACTACACAGGCAGACTTGGAAGCTCTATCTATATTCTCTAGCATCTCTGATAAATTCTGCAGCTTTTGCTCTCAGCCCAATAAACCTAGGATGGCAGCTATCATTGCGAACACCATCTGTGATAGCTGTGTTAGCCCAAGTGAAAAAAGAGAAACTGCTGGAATCATCTGAATGGCACCAACCTAAGTCCAGGGAGTGCAGAACCATTCTGCTCATCCTGCTCTTTTGTTTCACTTCCACAGTGGTGGTAAAACATCTGAGGACCTGTGGAGGAAAAACTGGAGAGGAGATCTAGGATGGTGAAGGACAAAGTTGGGGGACTCTACCACAAGCTAGCAGTGGAACTGCTTCAAATAAGTTAATAATGGTGAAGAAAGACATTTTTTAAAAACCCTGCTAGGGTAAGAAAGTTCTGTAGATTGGGTAGAGTTAGAGTAAGGGCAAATATTTTAAAATTGTCATCTCTGAACCTGGTTGAGCAAAAGCAAACCTGGGGCACAGGGACAACTTGGAAAGTTTGTGAGTATAACAGATGACTAAAAAAGAAAAAAAAAAACAACCCACAACAAAAAAAACAAAAGTGAAAGGCACACCAAAAGAACAGAGAATACTTCCATTAGCCCTCTTATGATGTGGAAATGCGAATTGCTATATTTTCTGGCTGGGCATGTGTATGCAAATATATGTAAATTTTATGCAGATTGTATCTTCAGCTTTTTTGATGCCCAATGTAGTCAGGTCTATAATATAGTTATCCAGAAGGAATCAGTGAATTCTTGCTGGCGAGGCAGAAGCGTTTGGCTATGGATAGAGATCAAGTAGTTTTTCTTCCAGTTCTACTTTAAAGACTGAAGCAGAGTGAATAACTCTCTGAATTAGGCCATGTGCTAACTGGAAGTCATCTGTAAAGAGGATCAGAGGAGCCATGTATATATGCACTGAAAAAAAGGGATATATGTCTTCTGCTGGGAATTCCAAACTATGAGACAGTTGTTATAAATCACACTTCAGTTTTTGTGATTCATATAAGGAGTCACCAGGGATGTACTTTGGGAAAATCCATCTAGAGTTAAACGTCTATTGTTTGTGAAAGTTAGATAAGAGATATTTTATGTTCCTTTAAAATACTTTTTTATAAGCAGATAGTATACGCAGTGCAACGCGAACCTTTATTCTGTGCTCTACTCTGGATGGTACTGGGGACAGGCAATCCTAAATTAAAAATGTCTATTTAGATATTATAACCTGAGGTTTCACATTGAGTGTGGCTTTTTGACAAGTTCCGAAAAGACAACTGAATGCCAGCATCTGTCCTTCAACAGACAGAGAGGCTCAAAGCCAGGAGAGGGAAGAAGATAACAGTGACTACTGTTTGGTGGAACATTCCCAAACATTTTTTGCAAATAGTTGGTCAAATGAATGAGCTGTAATTAACTATTCACATCCTTTTTGTGATTGCTTTCCACAAATATTCCAGCATATCAGTTTATTGGCAGGAATGCAGCAATGACTTTGCATTTGTAATTATTATTATTTTTACTAGCAGGCAGATTCTGAAAGATATCCTCAACCAATTAGAAAAAAAAAAGTGACTGATATGTTCAGTTGAAGGAGTCCCTTTTAAATTTCTAAAGTCAGATACTTTGATTAAACTGCCTTCCAATAACCCATGTATGAAAAATATTTATAGAAATTATTCTACAAAAAAATTCAAGTAATTGCATGTGAAAGTGAAAAATAGAAAATGAAGTAAAAGATCCCTCATCACAAATGAATTATCATTCATCCAGCTCTGATGCTGATGTATGACTTTCTCTGGTATTTCAGCTATATAATCAACTTTTTTAGAAACCCAAACTGCCCAGGAAATGGGTGACTCAAGGTAATTCAATGACTGTATTTCATCACTACATCCAGAAAGTGCAACCAACATTCAAGTTCAGCCCTGATAGTATCAGGGAAGTCTGAATTAAGCTGTAACATGCTATTTCACCTCGGCTGAATCTTCATCATCTTATCTTTATCCAACAGGTCCACCACCAACTGACAGAAGAAGTCAAGATGCTGGACTGAGCAGCAGTGGTTCCATGTGTGAAACAAGCTTTGCATTGCTGAATTTATAAGAACAGAAAGCATTCCGTTTTCTGTTCTACTTACAGAGTAATGTCTCAGAGAGGACAAAATACACTGCCCCATTTTGGGGTGTCCATTTTCCTAGCTAGCATTTACACATCACAGAGTTTCCTTCTGGAGATGCAGCACATTCCAGGAGAAGCTCCTTGTGCTAGTCGTATTTCAGACTCTATTCAATACCACACATGAAGGTATAATAGTTTCAGCTAATCTCCGTTAAGTACTGGATTTTTAAAAAATATTTGGTTCACTCCCTCTTATTAGCAAAACTGTAGCCCTCTCAGGCAGTTTTGTCATATCTACCTTCCCTTTCTTATGGAAAAGCAGTATTGTCCCTATTGCTAAGGTTGCAACAAGCTTTTAAAGTCCTATTTTTGCCCTTTTTATCTTTGCCTTGGAAATTGGTTTGGCCTAAAAATTTCCACACTTTGAAGGAAAAGAAAGATAATTAATTTTCTTCAAACAGTGTATAATCACACTATTTTTGATTTAGAGGTCATTTAGTAATTACCCTGATTGGAAATATACTTATTTAATGCTTTGCTACCTCTAACTCTAAAGCTGCTTATTATAACCTCTTCAAACTTTCCCTGTACTTAGATCCATTTGATAATTCTCAGTCTTCTTAACTAAAAGTAAGAAAATCCAAACCTGAAATTTTGAAAGAGTATTAGATTTTTCTTGCAGATTGTCTTTGGCTATATTCTTGTCCCTTTATGTCAACAAATGCCTTTGTTTTCTGTTGGATTCAGTAGAAACAGTTGTGGTTTACTGGTTCATTCTGCAAGAATAAACATGGTTGTTGAGAAGAAATACTAAGATATCTTCATCTCATGTGCAATTAAAAGTAAAAAAGATAAATTGTCTACATTTTGTTATGGTCATTTGATAAATGACAGCCAGGCAGATCCAGTCTGGATTTTATTTGTTACAGAGTGCATCAACCTTAGTATATCAGCTAGGGTCAGTAACGTGCTCCTGGAGTGAATCTTTTGATGGTACCCATTCACTAAACCTAGCTGTGTCTCACTCAGTCCAGGAGCCCTGTCTGGAGATACTCCTAAGGAAAGAGACTCCAGAAGCATGCTATGAATGGCAGATGCTCAGTACCCACCGCTTCTCTTCATAGGTCTGCTCCAGTTGCATCATTTCACTTGTTCCCCATGATGTAGCCAGAAGCCTACAGAACTCTTTGTGAATATAATGAAGGAAAGTATTTCATTACAGAAAAGGTGAAAGCAACTACCACAAGAACAGTAACACATGCAGAAGACGGGGAACACAAGAAAGCTCCTCACCCTGAGCCCAAGCCAGCAATCCAAAAAAGCAGGGAATCAGTAAGAAAAGCTAAAAGGCATGTAAGAAGAATTTCTTACTGATGGGGTTGAGAAGGAATGTATTAACTAAATCAGAAATAAATGAAATCCTACAAATGGCATGGATTTGGAACTTGACCAGCATTGCAAAATTGTCAGTCACTATGAAGGAAAAACAGAAGTATTCATCATTAGCATGATGTATTCATCTCTTACAGTGATTAATTAAATACTTCTTATTCCATTAGTTACTGGGGAGGATGTGAAACAAAAAACATTAAGCATTTTAGAATCTACTGTGCCTGATAACTTGCACCCAGTAGTATTAAAGAATTGGCTTAGGAGCTCTCTGAATATTAATGTTGATTTTGAAAGAAATCTTGATTTGTGGGAAAAAAAGTTCCAGAGGACTAATAAAGAGTATTACTATTTTAAGAGTGAAATGAGATTATATGAGGAGCTACAGGCTACATAGTCTGATATCAGCTTCTCTTAAAACCATGGAAGGGCTTGTATGAGACACAATCAGTAAAAATTCTAAGATTTTAGCATAAGTAATGGCATTTAATATGATTTTATGGAAAATGGGTCTTATCAAGAAAATTTGTTATCATTTTTTCATAAGATGATCTAAGTCTGGGTGATAAAGTGTTGACATAATACACTTAGGCTTCTGTCATAAATTTTACCACTTTTACATTATGTTACAATTTTAAAGAATAGCACTGTACCAGTGTAAAATAGCACTGCAGACCAGAGTAAAAAATTAATGAAATAGGTTAAAAATCTGCTAATGAGTAAAACACAATTAGGAATTGCAAGTGGGGTCTAATATCAAATGAAGACATTTGTAACTGGGTCATAGGAACTGTCTGAAATCAGTCTTATTTAATACTTTGACTTCTACAGCACATTAGATGATTCAGATGGAGGTGCTCATCAAAATATAAGGGTAGAGTGGGATAATTAGTGACACAGTAGCCCTCCCTAACTCAGTTTGGCTCAAATAAGAGTTTCTATCAGTCATTACTCCTCAAAATTCTGGATATCCTTATGCCTGTCTAGCAGTCCTTTTGTGAATCCTCTACAGTTATTGGCCCCAATGATTTCCTCAGTTTCAGAATCTAACTGCAAATTATATGAAAAAGTCTTTATTTTTCCATTTTACTCTTTCATATTGTTTTGCGTCCCCCTTTGTTTGTGTGTGTGTTAGAAGACATAACTTCACTTTAGACTTCATTGCAGTTTGTAAATTTGACATCCCTTTTTTCAGGGTCAACAGCCCCACTGTCTTCAATTTTTTTTTCATGAGAGAACTTTTTAATGCTCTTGATCATTCCCATTGTCCTTCACTGAACCCTCTCTAAATCAGCATTATTGTTTATAAGATGGAGTCACTGGTACTGCACACAGTATTTCAGATCAGGCTATAGCATTGGCAGTTTAATCCTTTCTCTGTTAGTTCCCATTCTTTATGCATCTTAATATGTTTGCTTATCTAGTACAGCTGCACATTAAGCAGAAGTCTTTACTGAAGTAATTTACAAGGATAAGTAGGTCCCTTTCTGAAGTTGGTACGCTAATTTAGAGCTCTGTGAGGTGTTGAGTAATTCGTATTTTTTCCACCTGGTGTACCTTACTTTGCTTTTATTGATAATTCATTTGTCAGAGTGAGTAGGTCACACCGTTTTGTTTGTTTCAGAAGTTGCACACAATCATCTCTGAACTTAGGCTGAACTATTTTTTATCCCTTGCAAATTTTGCTGCCTCACAGCAATTCCCAGTTCCTAGATGATTAATAAATGAGTAGAGGAGCAGGAACCTTGGGGCCCACCGCTGTTCTCCTTTGACATGATGAAATTGACCATTTAATCCTGCCCTTCACCTCCTTTCCTTCCACCACTTTTTGATCCATCACTACTTAGCTTCTTTCACAGCGTCTCACAAAGAATTTTGTCAGTGGCCCAGAGAGGTTAGAATAAATTACACCAGCTGCTCTCTTTTATTAATATATTCAAGAAATTCTAGGAGATTAAAACAACAATATTTCCCTCTGCAGGAACTGTGCTGATTACCCCCTATTTGGCCAAGGTCTCCCAAGTGTTTTGCCACTTTGTTTTAAATTATTATTTCAACTAATTTATTACGTTCACCCATAAGGCTTCCTGGTCTATTATTCCCCTAAACACCCAGAATCTCTTCAAACATAGGTATTTAAAACCACACATGTTTAAAGACCATTCCCATATTTGTTCTAGTACTCTTCTGTATATTTATCAATTACCTGCAGCTAGCACTATATCTTTAATGGTAAAATTTCCAGGTGATGATTTGGCCATGGCAGTAAAACCGATGAGGTGAGATGGAAGTGCTTAAGAATGTGGGTTTTGGGTAGATGAGCAGGGTAAAAGTAGCTTGCAATACTAAGTGCTACTGCTACTGAATGTATAATTTCTTACTCATCCTGTTACTGTGAATACTTTGGTACCTGGTCCTAAACTTCAGAGAGAACAAAAAGATTGAAGTAGAGGCTGATACATTAGATAAGGTTTGAAAACAAGGGCTGCAAAATCTGAAATACAAAATATTTAGCAGGGCATTAAGGAAGCTTGATCCGTTTTCTGCATTCAGATGAACAGGTGACTTAATTGCATTCCAAAAATATATAAAAGGAGGAGGGTTTTTTAGATCTTTGGAAATGGAGCAGAAAATGTCACACAAAGAGGCACTGATGACTGGCAGCAAAAGGGATTCAAAGTAGAGCTGTTGCATACTTTTTAACCACAAGGCTTAGTGGGCTGTGGAATAATTTGCCAATTGGTGGAATTTCACTCACTTGAAGTTTTAAAGCCAAGACTAAATTTCCTAGTAAAGGTTACATTGCAAATGAAGTTACAGGTTCCTCACAAAAGTTACCAAGCAAAATTGGTGGCATATAAATCTATTTTTTATCACAAATGATTATTAGTTACTGCTTATTGTATCCAGCATACAGCTGATTGGTCCTGCCTGTAGCCTAAGCTTTCACTGCCTTGCTTTTTCTAGAGAGATCAGCAACTCATTTTGGTTCCTTTAAATAGCAAATCACCTAATTGCACTCAGGTAAACCAGTGTGTCTAACCTGGCTTTTAGATGGAAGTATAATATTCTGAGCAACCTTAAGCAATGCCCATTTCATATTTCTTCATGAGGTATGGCTTAATGGGATAGTTCCCATCACCTTCCTAGCACGGTAAGAAAATGTGGTTGGGTCAAGTGGAAACTTCTAGCTATAGACTGAAAGGCAGTGAAAGAATTGAGATCTGCTTTGTTAAGGTGCCTGTAGCATGTATACTCACTTGGTTTGCCAGCTAACTGAAGAAATGAGTTATGCTGGGAAAGTGGAACTTGTCTCGAGGCTTAACTTGACCTATGTCAAATCGCCAGGAGTTGGAGAAAGTCCTTGGGTATTCAGCTGGGAAGGAGAAAGACTTGAGTGCTGAGAGGTGATAGTGGGACCAACCATCCTGTTCTGGAGGTGTGGTCCTCACCAAAGCTGGGTGGAGAGAATGCTTTGAATGTGGCTGTGTATCTACTGCCATTGTTTATTCTACTTGACCTGTAAATATCCCCATTCCATACCCTCATCACCTACGAAAGAGCAATATATTACAGTGAGGAGGAAAGAGCTACTGAGCTCAGCACTGGATGTCCCACTCCTAATATATTATTTCACTATGTCTCCCCAGTTACGAATACCTGTATTAGATACAATGGTTTCCAAAGACCTTCAGGTTGACTCAGTAGAGAATTCACAGTGCACTTAACTCCCCACACCTCTGAATGTTTTGGGGATCTAAACCCTGAGAACTTGCCAAAAATTGCAATAGAAGGTTGTCAAAATGTTGAAAGCTGCTTCATGATTTCTGAGGCAGCATTTGGGAAGGTGTTGGTCAGCTCTAAGAGCAGCACAGGTATCAGGAAAGACAAGGTGGTAAATTCTGAACATTTGCTGACCTTAAAAAGAAACATGGCTCAACTCAGCCTCTAGCTTCTCATTTTCACAAATATTCTAATAAAGAAATGGACTGGCATAAAACAGAGAAATTGTGAATTCTTACCAACACTGTTGTACTGAAGAACAGAAACATGGCATACGATTAAGGTTATCAGCGATGCAAGACTACCTGGGTAATTGACACAAACTGTTAACCTGAGAGCTACAGATTAATAAGCATTCTCAGTTTATAAATGGATTTTGGTTTTAGATTTACTGAGTAAAATCTGAATTATTTATCCAGATCTCAGCTGTGTGATTCAAAATAGTCTGCAGAACTAATTATGACTAATTTTATTCTTTGTTTGCACCTGCCATTTGTTTGTAAAACCATAAGGAAAAGAAAAATCTGTTTCAATAAATAATGATATCCTGAGGCCAGTCCACTTATGTTTGGTTTTCACTTACGCATGTACTTTTTCTGGCACTTTCTATTGATTTAGGATATGCCTAAAATACCGATTTGTTAGTTTCCACCCTACCTGTTGCTGGTTAAAAAGCTCCAACACGTTGTGACCATAATTCAAGTACACGTGTCGATGATTTATTCTTAGAGTAACTTAGTGGCAAAGTAAGACTAGACTGGAAGTTTGCTTTCCCCTCCACTGCCCTTTAAAGTCCAGAGCTTGGGGCACACAGGAGAAATGCTTAATTCCATCACAGGCTCCCTGATTCAGCTGAAGAAAAATTGGTTTTTGAGAATTTTTTTTTCAGAAAACAAAGCCTATCTTGGTGTGGGACTAAACATCACAAGCAGAAGGTCCAAGATAATCTTCATAATATGTCAGTCTGGGGAGATGTCAGGCAGTACTCCAGTATTAACCTTCTTTTTTCATCCTGGTCTGTCTCCAGTTCAGATAGACAGAAAAAGAAGGGAAACAGAGGAAAGGCAAAGAGTAAGCTCCTTGCAAGTACCTGTTGTCCATGAGAAGTGGAAGTGAGACTGTTATTTTCAGTCTTTCATGTGAGTACAGTGTGATCAGATGATGCTTTGGCCCAGGCTTCAAGTTCGAGCTAGCTTTAGGATTGCAACACATCATGCGAAACACCAGGATTCTGATATTGAGCTTTGACCCAGTATTTCCAAAGAAATAGAATAGAAGCATAAAACTGATTTTCAGCTAGCTAGTGACTTTAAGTCATATTTTGCAGGCTTTGTAGGTTAACTTGTCCACTTCTTCAGACGAGTTAGACCAATATCCTTATGTGGATTTAGGTCTCCACTGAGAATGATAGAAATAAAGTGTCTTAATACCTGCAGTGCAGCTACACTCTCAAATAACTTGGTTTTCCAGTTTACTTGCAGGTTCTGGTCCACTGGTCATCAACACTGCATGTGTGTGTTATTTTGCCCTTGGATTGCTCCTTGGGACTAATTCAATTTGTTCTCTCCCAGATCTAATTTGGGTGAAATGTGGGGGAGCTTCCCTCAAGTGGCAGTTCACTGCAGGCAGTGTAGACAACATTACCAGGTTTGGCTCACCCTTTATTATAAAATCCTTCAAATTAATCTGTGTAAAATATCCAAGGCAATAAATCTAAGGCCATATTAAGCTTTTATATCATGCCTAAGAACAGAACCCTTGGGGGCATGCCAGAAACACCACTAGTGAGCTGTGATCGTTCTCAGGTTTAGGCACTTTTGAGTGTAAAACACACACAAAAAAGTTGTATGCATCAAGGCCATGACTTGGAACCAAAAGGATAAAGAAGGCCATTGGTTAGTCAGTGTAGATGCATCTTGTCTGTTCTAGAGGCAGCTAAACCTGAACAATGTGAAATGTATCATCACTTCGCTTATGGCCAAGAGACCACTGGCCAAGACAGATGACTACAGTAGGGTAGGTGCAGTCTTTGAGAAGGTGTACCTTTGCTTTGGATCATTATCTTTGAAATGGGATCATCAGACTTTCCAAATTCACAGGAATGTCAGAATGGAAACACTGTGAAGTACTCATGTGAAAGCAAGTAAGTCCATCAGAAAAGAGTGGAGTGAAAGATGAGAGATTTGTCCCATTAGGGACAGTCATCTCCACTCTACCCACTCAACTTTTGGAGCCCAGTTATATTGTTATAGTGCAGAAAGCCCTTGGGTCAGGTTGTGCCTTCCCTAGCACAGTGTCACATTTGCACAGGCACAGACACTCCTGGAGCCCTGCCACAGCCTGGGGAACCGCTCAGCAGCCCCTGCCGATATCCAAAAAGGATGGCTGTGCCTGGAGGGGACCTGCACACAGTTAGGGATCAGAGGTGGCAGCAAGGTGGGAGGGTGGCACAGGGCAGCAGGAGCAATGCTCTTCTGAGCCTCAGGGGTCATGACTGCAAGGGTGGGCACGGAGTGAAAGCTGAAAGGAGCCGAGCCGAGGTGTCAGACGGCTTCTGCAAACCCGAGTGGCCAGGGAAAATGGTAACTCCTTCCTGTGAAAATGATGGCTGCCTAAATCACAGCTCATGGAGTAAAGGGTGCTGGTATGGATGAGTTGCCCTGTGGAAACGAAATTAAATTCCTCTGGAGATCTTAGGAGCAAAAGATTTCATTTCCTAGAAAAACTGATTTAAAAGTGCTTATTCTACCTATCTGCCCGTCTATCACAGGTAATTCCAGGTGCCTATCACTGTCACTACCAGTCCTGTATTGGAAATCTCTTTATATCAACTCGTCTCACATGATATTATCAAAGGGTTCATCTAAACCAGATCCTAGGAGCAAAAAAAAAAGTTCCATCAGCTCTGCAATTACCTCTGATTTTGGCCAGATTAAAATTACAGGGAAGAGTTGAATTTTAATTCTCTTGAAATTCTGGCATAAAGGCCTAATTATGATGTTTTTGTTTTGAATGCATTTCATAAACAGGTGATATGAATAAATTCCTGATCAGAGGGTAGTTTTGGCAGTCTAAATGTACTGATGGAGTGAGGCTTCACAGATGCATGATTTGTATTTTGCTGTTGTTTCATTGGACGCTTTCTGAATACATATAATATTATTTTCAAATATATTCCCATAGCAATAAGAAAAAGACAATTCATAAGGGATTTACAAAGGAAATCTTTCTTTTTGATCAAAATTCAGTCATTTTTTTTTTCCTAAGGATTACTATTAGGTGTTTTGTTAGCTTCTGCTGTCTTAATGTTGAAGCCAGCTGAACACACACTTCAGTGATGAACCACTTCACTTTATCTTCTTGTGTTTTTCCTCAAATATTTGCATTTAGATAGTACTCCTGTAATATGAGGAATCTTATGGAAAACAAGAATTTCATAAATTGCAAGGAAAAGTAAGATAGAAAGTTTACGTGTCAGAGAAAAGCAAAGGAGGGAGGAAGAAAAGGGGAAGAAGGGTTTATGAAACAAAATTAGGAAGCAAAGGAGATACTAATAAGAGGGCATAGACACCGCTAAGGCAAGATTTGAAGAAAATAAGATAAAAATGCAAATATTTTAATACTGTGACATTGCAATGCTTCTATTTTTTCTATTCTTAAAAAAAAAAAAAGGTGAGACAAAGAGAATGAAAGAGCTTATATTTTTTTAAATTCAGTCTTTAGTGAAAAAGAAATCTCAAACATTTGCTCACTGTAGCCAGCCTCCTTTTATTGCAATACATTGTTCATGATACAAGAATGTTATGACTCAACCAGAAAATCATCCCACAGCCTCCACCTGGCTGGCATTAGACCTGGGCAAAGGCCTGCAATATGTTTGCTCACCTTTTGGAACTAGCAAACACAGAAAATTGAAATATAACTTCTCTGAGTAAATGTTTTCATTTCACATCATCCTCTGCAAAAGCGTATTTTGCATGACATTGACAACTCTGCAAATACCCCTGTTGCCTTCCAGTTCTTTCTAGAAAGAGTCTGCTTTGAAGTACAGCAGTTAAAGCCCTAAAGATCAGTGCAGGCTTTGTCTGCACCAAAGAGCTGATCTCTTTGTAACTGCATCAGTGTCAGAGAAGCAGTTTAGAAATAAATGGGTCAGGCTTTAGTCAGCTGCTCACTGAAAAATAACAGCCAGGGCATTTAAAATGTCACCTCCTGTTATTACATATCTACAGGAGAATACAATCCCCGTAACAGTGACAGAAAACATGGCTTCACAAGCGTTTCTTATGTGCTTCAGTGCAAAGTCAACTTATTTGGTTTAAATGTCCCCTTTTAGCAGAGTGCATCAGTAATACGCATAAACCCCTTTCTCTCCAGTGTATTGTGAGTGTTTCTGCCAGAGCATCAAGAGCAGGCAGCTGAGGAAAGAGGCCAGAGAAGAGAGCAGCTAAAACTGCCTTGTCTTGTTCCGCAGCAGGTGCCAGCCGCTCTCCCAGCATGTTCCTACCAGCCCTGTTGAAGCATGCTACAGGACCTTTCCTGGATTACCTGGCATCAAAATGAGAGATGTTGTAAATTGTTTTGGTACCCCCTGGTACCTATTCTACACCTCTAGCCTCATCCCCCAGCACAGTGGCCTCTGAGGACCGCATCGCTGCTGCCATCCAGCTCCAGCTGTGCCAGTGCAACCAATTATCTTCTCCAGTGTGTCCACAGTCGCTCACTCCTCCTCCCTCCTCCAAACTCAGTCTCATGTCTTCTGACTCCATTTCTCATAAAATCATTCCCTAACGTGTTTCTGTGAAGATGAGTTAGGTTGGCTTACGCTGCGGACTTGCTCATCTGACCTGCTGTAACTGCAATGGGCTAGGGAGAACACCATAAGCAGTGGATCCAAGGGGAATATTTGCTGGAGGAAGAGTTATGATGGACAAGCTGGGGTCACTAGAAGCCTTCCCCTAGCAGATATTTTACAGAGTACACCTCTGCCTACACCTTTGAGAGATATCATCAGGTGCAGCGTGACAAGCCAGAAGCCTAGTCAAATCTGAAGAATGAACTATTCTGCATTCCCTGAAGCTGGATTTACTGAGGTTGAGGTATTTAGTCCTGCTGATGGACAGGCTACTCCAAAGAGCACTTAGACTCCTATAAACCACCTGGAACACTTACGTGCAATAGAGCTATTGTGCAGTAATTTGAAGGCTAGAGTTCAGGAAGAAGGAGATTTTATATTTCTTTTTAAAATGTAGACATTTGGCCTAAAAATTTTTTTTGGACAGTAAAAGACCTCTCAAGAGCAGCTGCTCCCAATGATTACAAACTCAGATTTTGGTATTTGTTTAAAAGATTAGAGTGTTTCTGGGTAGGAGAAGGAAGTAAAGATGCCCCAAGGTATAGCCATTCCTCCTCTTTTTTCCTGTAATTCTGAAACAGAAAACTGATTATCATGTATTCATTTTTCCTAAAGGCAGAGAGCAAGATGCAGCACTGGAAGTAAAAAATAGCACCAGAGCCTAAGGTAAGCCCCAGAAGCTCTGACTAGCCATGGAGCTGTGTGTTTTGATGGGGAGAATGCACACTGGTCAGAATTGGCAGATTGGAGAGTATGTATTTCCTGGAGCCTGCCTGACCTAAACCGTAAATTAGCATCAAAATCCCCCAGTTAGAAATTCCATCTCACCTACGCACCTTATTACCCTTAATTTGAGCCCTATCTAGAGCACTTCAGTGCATTACAGTATCATAATTCAGTCTTGAAATACAGATATGCATCAGAGGGATACTGTCCTCCTAGTTTTTGTATCAGATATGTAGGCCTATATAACACAATATAGAAGACAGGCAGGCACACAATTATGATACTGGAAACCCTAGGCCGACCATTTACCACGGAGAACATCTTATTTCTTCACACCCATCACCCAGGAGAATAACAGCAAAAGGCAACCCGAAGTTCTTCTGTCTTCATAAATTTAGTAGACTATATTCTAATTCAGTGATGCATGGGCTTAGTTTGACCATGATCTCTCACCAAAACAGAAACAGTGTTTAAAAATTGCTGTGTCACTCTCAAGCATCAAAACGGAACTGTTCAAGAGAGACAAAGTACATCAAAAGTACCTACTGCCTCCACAGAAGCCATTTTTCACCCTGGTTTATAACCACTTAGCTAGTCACCTGCCAATAGCCTTAGGAGAATTTAAGATGAATGCTCTTTTTTTTTCAGAAATCCATAGACTCATCAGTTTTTGAAGCAATACTTTAGTCACAAAGCCTTTCTGTTTGCTGCAATCTATACAAGAGCTGGCTTTCCCATACTATGTTCATGGATGTCATTTATGTAGGCAATAAAGTCCAGCAATGAGATTACTATCTCACTTTTGCAAATACGTGCTTATTTCTCCTTCAGCTTGGGGAAGACAATGAAATATGTCTGGCACTGTTTTGTTTTCTCTTGAACCAAGGAAGTTCTGTTTTCGTGACTCAGCGGGATTTACCTATGAACTTGAAAAGAAGAGATTTAAGACAACACTAGTGCCCCTGCTAGTCAAGGATCAAAAAACCTATAAGGTGAAACAGTTTCAGACTTTAACTTGCAAACAACTTCAGTTAAATGAAAGAAGATGGAGATACAGTACAAAGAGAAGAACAAGAAGCAATCATAACAATCAAGCCTACTTGAGACATCTTCTCAAATAACTCATGAGACTGGTAATACTGTGTGAGTTATTGAGTGAGTATTCTTGAATAAGTGATATAATACAAAAATCACAATTGTGAAAAGCATTAGCTTGTGAGCCCACACACATTCTCCTGATACTAGTTTTATAACAGCAGGGTATAAACTAGGGATGCTTGCTATCATCTTTTCAGATTTTGTAATTTTTTTGCACGTGGTTTGAAAGGTAGTGGACACAGACAGCATGATGCAACAGTTGTTAGATCTGTTCCAAAATGATACAGAGTCAGGTTATGAACCTTACACACGTCCTTGATGAGCCATTGCTCAATCCCATCAAAGGGAATAGTCACACAAATTCCAACTCTTCACCAATACTGGTAAGCATCTAGCTACTGCTTTGTTTGGTTCACTGATGTAAAAAGCGTTGGATTTTTGCCTTCTTTCCCCCCTTCTTTATTACAACAAATACATCAAAGTGCCTCAGGTGAAAATATCCAGTTTACAGGTCCCCTTTGGCTCTGCAAGTTTCCTCCAGAGCTGATCTATGCCTGTCAAGGTTGGAGTGCCACAGTAGACAACTTTGTAATGATCTGAGGTGTATCACCAAGTAGTTCCTTTTTTATTTCCATCCAACACAAAAAAATAGTATTAAATTTACCAACTCTCATATCATGCTGCTGACATATCTGGAAGGTGATTAATTGTGCCTCTGTGGTCTATGTAATGTTCCATTCTGGACAAAAAGAGCTTTTTAAATATATCTAAGAACTATAATTATGAGTGAGGACAGAGTCTCATAACTGTAAACGGGTTCTCAGTGTTTCTTATTTAAGTACCTGTCAACAACTGAAAGATGGAAAGCTGAAGAGCATTTTGTACCAGCAAGCAGAATGCAGCAACTTTTCAGGATAAATTCTATCTGCTGTGAACAGTTTTGTCTAGTAAGAGCCAATGAATCTATTAATCTGTTCTGCAAAACAATGGATAGGAACCACTTCTCAGCTTTATGAGATATATCAACGTCCTTCTATATCTTTCTGAAGAAGGCCCACATGCCCTCTGCAGGCTCTGTGTGATGCAGTAGCACCATTAATACTGTCTTCGCTGCTGTTACAGAGCTTGCTTTCCCTGGGTTTCTAACAGAGTTGTTCCATTAAAACACGTCACATGGGGTTAAAATTTTGCAGACAGATTGTTGTTCTCTCAGTGAGTGATTTTGAATTTGTATTTTTTTTAAGCTATAATTGAAATAAAACCAGAAACGTCATTCTGAATTTGAATTTATATAGTTATAAAAAATGAGCAATGTAGAGATATTTGTATTGCTAGCTTTAAAGGGAAAAGCATTTAAAACAAAGAAAACAAAGGGAAAACTATTGATATCTTGACGCTGATACATTCCTTGTGCTGCATTTATATTGATTTCAAGAATGAGAAAAGAGAGGTATCAATTTATAGGGACATTTTGGATCAAATTTTACATTCATTTATTTAAAAACATTATAGAGTACTAAACCGTTGACCCTATCATTTGGTTTTACAGATTTATGGCTGAACCCCTAGCCTACTGAAGTCAATAAGAGTATTTTCAATGGTAGACATCAAATCAGGACCTTGCTGCCTGACTATTCTCTCACATTAAGCAATGTTATAAAAACCAGTGACATTACATCAGTGTAAAGCTGTGAAGAAAGCAAATCTCTTCCCAGTCTTTGGGAAAAGAGGTGCATTTCCAGATTTAAAATATATGTAGCTGTGTGTATATATGTTCCAGATATCACTCTGGTTCTAGTGCAAAGGATTCAGAAAGCAGAAAATGAAGGGATGGATAAGAGATTACAGAAGTAATAAAGACGATGGCTAACTGTTCATGAGATTTAGCATGGGAAAAATGAACACTAACATACCTCAGGAAAAAATGATCCGCAGCTCAAATATTTAACAAGAAGGGCAAACTTGGAAGTTTTTAGGGTTGAAAAAGTCTCATCTTAAACAGCAAGTTCTCTCACTTAACTATAGGATATATATTTAAAGTTGTACAATCTTCTTTGAGCACTCATGATCATACAGATATAAAGGTGCTATATAATGGTATAGGTATTCCGCACAGTAATGGAGTTAAGTGATCTCTATCTAAAGTACCTCTATACTCATATCTTCACATTAAGGCACACACTATTTTTAAATAACAAAATCATCATCCAAATTGTAGCAATGTAACTTTCAAGTACAGACCTGACCTGGAGATACAAGCCTACAGTATATGTTGGTGAAAAGGCAAATGCAACTGTAATCTTTGTGAGTTGGATTCTGATGCAATAGCCCTGAAATATTATATTTATTTGTAAGAACTGCATTATAAAAATAATGTCTTTAAGTTGCTGGCAGTTCAGAGATAAGTAATAAGATACTAGCAATGTCACTGGGATGATCTGTGAATAAAGAACTAACCAGGTACGGGAATGGCATTTTACTCCCCAGCTAACAGAGTTTGCAAGTTGGTGTATTGGTGTGGTTTGAAAGAGGTAGATTGAATGGAAATTGAAGCAAAGAAATTTCTTTTTGCCACTTATGCAGGAAGGATGTAAAAATGAATGCAGTACCATAACCACGAAGTTCACCAAGTATCTTTTGCATACTCAGATAGAGCAGTAAACTGTAGACAAAAGACGTGTTGATGTTCTGCCAAAATTTGAAGAATGTTGGTAGAAGAAAAAGGTGGAAGATTTATTTTAAATGGTAAACTCCACAGATATAATTGTTCACAGATAATTCAGGCAAACGTTTCATCTCAGTATCAGACAATATTCCTGACAATGAACCTCCACAAGAACTTGTAAAAAGACTCATTCTTTGCCTTTAAAACTAAGCCAAAAGTGGAACTTGAATGCAAATGTGTGTTGTGAGGATGAGGAGAACATGACAAAACACACTTAATCAAGACTTTGGAAGTGCTGAGTAACTGGGGTTTCCTATCCTCATGCCAGATTTGTTGGATCTATACTGACAAAGAGGCTTTACAAATGGCAACGGACACCCGCCATAAGAAGAAAATTTTGATACTGGCTCAGTACAAGTATTTGCCTGTGCAGAGATACCAAATTATGTCAAGTCTGAGTGTAGATTTCCAGGACTTCTTGGTCTTCTGAGGGACAGGAGGAAGGTGACAAGCCATGTTGGCAATAAGACCCTGGTGTGGAGGCTGCTTGCTCCCACAGTGCTTCATTCGAGTTGTCTTTCCCTCTAGACTCTGCAGACACTTGGGGTAACTAAGCTCAACTAGATGTCCCAGATAGGGTCGAAAATTAATAGGAGTTAAGACTAAAGTGTATTTTCCACTGTGTAGTGGTATCCTTCACTCTCCTTATCTCACTCTTTGTTGTGATCCTTTTTTGCATCTTTTCTTAAGTTAAACACGCAACTGAAATAATAACTTGGTGTTCTGTTGACCCCTGGCAATGACTGTGTTTGTACAGCACTCAGGATAATAGGAGCTCACCTGATTGGATCCCATGGGTTTTACTCTCATACAAATAATTATTGATACCATTAGGATAAAAGATCTTTCAGGTATCTGAGAAAATTATTTCCAAATAAAGACAAATAAAAAAAAGAAAAATAGAAAACAAGTACCATAATATTAAGCTCATTTGACAAGGGTAAAATAAGAGAAATTAAATGGCATGAAGGGTGGGGAAAGCAATGAGAAAACAAAGAGTAAAATACAAAAATCACTTTCAAAGAGGAAGAGGTAGAAGAGAAGAAGGAATATGCTGTTAAAATTTAGTGGTCACAGAAGAGGGAACACCACAATATGTTACATTAATAAGCATTGTAAGTAGGGATGTTGACTAATTCAGGAATGACTTATTATAATATAAATGACAGGACATAATGAAACTGAAGTGACGAGGTATGCAATGTGTATTAGAGAAAGTAAAATGAAAGCTAAATTCCTGTGGGACAAGTACACCTTTAAAAAAGTTTGTAACAGGTTTGTTAAAAACTGGATTTGGAAGTTTGTAGCTTAGGGGGGCAAGGAAATGGAATATAATCTGGGCAGAAAGCAAGATGGTTGGTATGTTGTGACTGAGCCTAGAAAAAAAGTACGAAAAATAAGCTAATAGAAAAAAGGAAACAAAAGCATGGATGAATGTATACATTAACTGAAGGAACATAGAAAAAAGAATATTTTTTTCTGTAAGTAACACTTACCATTCCTTAGTCAAATGTCAATGCTCAGATAATAACTGAGACTCTAAGTCTAAACCACACCAGCAGGATTTTAAAGGACTCACATTCTTAAGATTAAGAAAATGCACACACCTTCTTATCACTAACAAAAAAATACATGTTTTATCTAAATGTTCTGAATTACATATAAACATACATATGTATTACATAACATACGTATTACATATTACATACATATGTTTTAAAAAAAGGTTTACTACAAATACACTGTGCGGTACTAGGAAAGTCTTTGTATGCCAAAATAATGATGACTGCAAAATATATCGTGGTGAGAAATGACTGCCTCTGTTAAGAAAATAAAAGGGAGTTTGTGTTACACATCACTTGTCTGTTTCTGTAAAATTACTAATTTTGATTAAATTACAAAATAACCAGAAGTTTTGCATTCTTTAACATTTTAATTCCTGCAAGTATAGAATGGCTAGGATTGCAACAACAATGATAACTTCAGAAAAGATGTCAATAAGGTTCAGCAAAACCAGTGCATTTGCATGCTTACTGCAAAACAAGTCAGGGCAGAAGAATATATACTGCATTACAAGATATGCTATGCCTCATGAAATGAGCACAAATGAAGTGGGACAGGGAGAAGAAAATGATAAAATGCTGGAACTGAGGAAATGTGTTCAGACAGAAGAGTGACTGCAAATGAAGCTGCAAACCCAGGGCTCAGCAGTGTGAAATGAATGTGTAGGTTAAATTATTTTGTTGGCAGGACCCTGAAAACTAAGAGCAGACATTTTGAATCTGGCATATTCAAGACTTCGGGTATTATAAAAACTGAGTATCATTGAGGTGGACTATAGAGAAATGCACAGAAGGCAATAAAGAAGAAAATATGCCATGAATATCAGCTAGAAAGATTAATAACATAATGGAACCAATGAGAAAGTCATTTTATGCTAGGTGTCCTAGTATTATTATTTTCTTTAGTCTTATGCTTTTGGACTATGTATGCCACGTATTTGAAATGCTTGTTTTACATAGCATGTTATGTGAGCAGATTACAGAATGGCTGGATAGGCATTTGTGACACATGGCTCACCAATTTTATTTGGTGAAAATTAGAAGACATTTGTACTGATTCAATTTTGTAAGTATTTTTAGTAAAATTAGAGACTGTTAGAACACTCTGATATGTTTTTGAGACCACTAAAATGCTGCCATGGCTAGCCTGACAGCCAAGTGAAATTTTTGAGAGCAAGCACACCGTCTATACCATTAATGTAAGCCACTCAGAGTGTGGTACTAAAACATTGCATCCAAAAGGTGACCAATTTAGTATGTTATAAAAGTGTGTTACCTCTGCGGTAGGAGCTGGCACAGCTAAGTAATTATTCTTTTAAGAAGCATGATTAGGACAAAAGTGGAAAAAAATGAATTCCAGCAGAGACGATTCAGAAATCAGAGACAGAGCATGTCAGAGAAGAGATTGCAGCTCAAAAGAGAGAACATGAAAATCCTGAGCTCTGGCTAATGAGGGCAAACATAAATGCAGCAAAAATAAATTTAAAAGCAATTTTTCAAACTAGTCAGTACCCGGCAATTCAGAGAAGTCTTTAAGCTGACAATAGAGTACTCCGTAAAACCTGTAAGAAGTTCATTCAATGCCAAAGGTGCTGAGAGTAAAAAGACTGAAAAATCTAAAATTCAAGATAGCAAGAGTAGGATTAAAGAGAGTAATGTGAGGGAAATTGTACAAGCTAGATGAAAAATGATAGAAAAATATGTCCAAAGTCACAAGAATTTTAAAATGTTGCACACTCCAAGCTCTGAAAAATTGTAGGCATGTAGCTTGTACTTGAGGAAATTAGAATTAGTATCAAAAATACCCAACAAAGTATTCATGTGCCATGCTTGGGGGAAGAATTAATTTCAAAAAAACATGGCAGTTCTCAAAGAATTTCGGTTGTCATTGTAAGTAAATGCATGTGGCCTAAAAGGAAGGAAAAATACGATGTCTTCTTGTTTTGTATTAGTGTCCCGTGGCAGGAGGAACTATTGATTATTCCACACAGCTGATGTCTGCTCTGTGGTACTGATAATTGGAAGCTGAATGCTAAAAGGTTAATGAAGGATTAATAAAGGTAAGTTGACACACAGACCATTCATGAATGTTATCTCTGAGCGGAGTAATTCTGTAGCTGATACTCAAAGATTCATATATCTTATAGACAAAGTGGGGCATTACACTAACTAATTATTCCTTTGCTTATATAAGGAAAGAGAATTTTAAAAGTTTAATTAATTAGAAACGGTATTTTCCTGACAACCAGAAGTACCTTTCACAGTGAGTTTAAAGATGTCAGGACGCAGACTGAAAGCTGACAGTAAAATCTGAAGTGGTTTTCCAAGGACTCAGATAGCCAACTTCAATTAACATTGACAAGACCTATGTCATTAAAGTAAAATGCCGTTTTAAGAGGTGAATTTTAAATCCTGACACAGGCTTCTGCAATTGGACAGAGTCAGAGTGTAAAGAACAATCAGTTTAAGTGAGTAACTAAGCTATTAAATTTGGAAGCAATGAGCTCTCATGAGAGTCCAACCCTTATTTTGTTAGGGTCATAGACAACCGGGGAATTTCAACATGAACTCCACCCAGACACCCCCAAGTAAATGACCATTACTGAACTTAGAACATGTCTACAATAAATACTTTCCAAACAAGGTATATAATTGTTGGACATGTACCTCTCCTCTCCAAGGCCCTCAGGTCAACCTCTTACTGAGAATCCACAGCCTTACAGCTGAACTAATCTCCTCACTGAAACCAGAGGGTAATTTTCTATTTATTTGAATAGAAGAGAGACATCTAAGTAGTCTGTGATATCTGAAGAGACAAGATTTACCATCCCTATCAACATCTTCCCTCACTTATACCTTCCCTTTTGCCACAGGGGTTTCACCTCTCAGAAGTCCTCCATGCATTGCTATTTCTCTTTTCCGTCCAAGCAACACTCTTTTCTTCCTCAGATTCTTCTCTACCTATTTGTGTCCCCTCTGGCTTCCAATCTTATTTGCTCATCCTTCCTCCTGAAAGGCAGATGATCTTTTCTTCATCTTCAAATATCTTTGCTTTGTCCTAGACAGTCATCATCAACTCCAGCTTCACTCTGATTATACTCTCACCCTACTATTTGGCATTTCCTGGTTCTCATTTTAATCCTTCTCATGCCACTGTGTGTCATGTAGCCTCCTGTTCTGTGAAATTGCCTCTCATCCTCTGCCCTCCCACTCCACCTCCATCCATCTACTTCTGTAGCTTTGTCTTCCAGGGCTCTGAAGTTCTTTCTCCTCTTTGGGAAGTCCAGTCTTGCTCTCTCTGCTTCCTAGTCCCATTGCTTCTCTCCCAGTGCTACTTCCCTGCCTGCAAACTCTTGCTTAGTCTTCCACATCCTGATGACCTCTGACAGGACCTATCAGCCACCCGTCTGCTTGCTTCGGTTTCTCCCCTGCCAGAAGGTGCTTCATCTATGCAGTGTGTTGCTGCCGCTCATACCCACTGGGATTCCCAGGAGCTGTTATGTATCATGGAGAACCAGGACCTGTTTCTGTGTGCCGGCATCTTTTTGCCCCCGAACAACTCTGCACCCTACCTCCTAGGCGAGGCTGCTCCTGCTGTATGCTATGGTGGGAAAACTATTCATCCTGGGTCAGGGTTAAGGTTTTCCCAGTGAAATATACAATTGTAGAGGGGAAAGTAGTGGCTCTCATATGTAGGTAGTATAAAATACATGTTTTACAAAACTATGACTTTCTCTGATATTATGTATGCTTTGACACAACAGAAAATAATACCTCATTGTATTTGGAATTTTTGAAATTCTGCATGTCTTTGATTACAAGATGGCACCTTTTCTTTTCTAGCTTGAAGTAGAAAATTGTTTCTGGTCTGTGCAGTTTTAAAAGTGAGCCCAACCCATTAGTTGATCAGTGAAATTAAAAGGTTAATTTATCCTAGTAACTTCACCACAATGTGAAAGGTCTTCTTGAATGACAGTTGACTGAGCTCAACCACAATAAGAGGTCTCCACACCTCTTGAACTTATAAGGCTGGTAAAACATCTTGAGTGCCATAAGGAAATTAAATGTATGGACACTTAATGATGATGTTGAATGGAATTATTAACGATACTGTTACAGTAATGTTTTCTGTGTATGTTTTTTTCTCAATGGGAGTATGTAAGAAATTACACTCACTTCTTCCCTCTCAAAACAGTTCAATGGGTTGACTTGTAGTAAGTTGCTCCCTGTTTCACCAGCTGCTTGATGGCATACCTGTTGCAGCAGATACTTGACACTTGTCAGATATATTTCTGTCTTTTGTTTTGCACAGCCTTTGCAAATCTTGGAGTTTGTTATTAATTCATTTTATTGAATGAATTGTTCATATCTTTGTTCTACTCTTCCTGTAGTTTCCCCCAGTCATATATTTTAATCTGCTTAAGGTGACTTTGCCTGTCATTGAAAGACATGTAATACCTCAGCAGCCACTCCAGCCAGGCTTTCACCTGGTTCTGAGTATTCTTCTGGTTCCTTCCTTCACTGAAAATTTGGGGCTTTTTATTGGGAGTCTTATCATAACTTGTTTTCAGCATTTCCTTGGTGACTCAGTCTTTGCCTGCTTTGTCAGGCTTTAACTAAAAGATAAAATGTCTAGTTCTGAGCAGCTAATTTCTTTGTCAATGTCAATCGTTTCTTGAAGTGATGGTCCATTTAACATCTCTGAACAGTAGTCTGCCCATCAATGCCTTGAATCTTTTTCTGTTTGAAAAACTTTGAATGTTAGTACTTAAAAAAATGTGTAGCAAGATGTCTCCAAGTTGGAATGAATGCTACTTGGTTCACCTAAACAGAGAAGTTACATGTATTCTTTTTTAATTTGTCATGCTCTGAAGTTACTGTGCATTTTCATTTGTGACACTTAGATCCTCCACAAGTTGGGAAATAATTTGTGAAAAATATATTTTGCCCACAAGAAGCAGTGAAATTTTATTTCTGGGAGAATTAGAGTCTTATTCCCAGCTCTGCCACACTTATGCAAGTTCTCACAGGTTATTTTGTGGTCCTCAGTTAATCCTGAGGAAAAATGAACCAGTGTCCATCTCCTCAGTCAATAATAAGGACAAACCAGTTTCCTAAGCAAAGTTTAAGAGCAGCTGTAGCAAAGCTTTAGAATGAGAGCTACTTGTACAAGATAATGGTAATCACTGTAATTTACTGTGTCGGATACCTAGACATGTTTGTATCAATGCGATACAGACCATGGTGTCTATCTGTATCGCACTAAAATTGGACTGCAGTATGAGAAAATTAACTTTGCTTCCCTGTGTGCATGAATACAGGACAATTTTCTGTCCTGTCAGCAGTATCAGTATGAAACTTATTATGGGTAATAACATTACTGTAAAAAACTGCTCGAAAATAAAGTAGATGTAATGTTCGTATATGCTATAGAATAAAACATGCTTTAAATGAAATAGGATAATTTTATTAATGGTGTCAAAGAAATGGATATATTCCCTGATGAAAAATCTGAATAGAGCCCAGGCAACGGTCAGTAGTGTGTCCTGAAATTTGCTGTCATGCAAAAATCTGTGCTACACTTTTTAGGAATTTGAATGTATCAGCTAGATCTCTTGACATGGTATATGCATAAATCACCACTATTAAGTTGATTTTAATAAAATTCAGCCAATGATTGATATCAGCATCATAAAATCTAAAAAATACAGATGTAAACCTGAGACTGTGTGTTGAAGTCATGCTCTCAAGTCTCTTTCTCTCCTGCATGTGTCTACAAAAGACTTCTCCAAACATGACTTACTTTTTTTTTTTTTTTCTGTTTCTTGTCCTAGAACAGATTCATAATGTTACTTAAGCTCACTTTTGTATTTACTGGATCTAAGCAACCTGGTACATATGATTTGAAGGACAATAAACCATCTTCACACACATACAATTGGCTCACCTAAAATAGTTGGAAGGTAAAGGCTCCTGATACTTGAATAATGCTAGTTAAAGTTAGGTTGGACTTTCAGCAGAATGTGGGGAAGATCTGGTCTATACTAATTTCTTTACCTATAATGACAATATATTCTGTTGCTCATATACCAGGTTAAAATAAAATTTGATCTTTACTGGAGACTTCTTCTGGAAAAAAAATCACCTTAGGTACACAGGTTGTTCAAATGGAAAACCCAGACATCTTACTGGTATAGTACAATTAAAGCACATTTGTCTTTACAAATACAATATCTAATGTGTTCTAGTAGAAAAAATGAATGTCAGCCAACAATCTAAAAGCAATAAACAATAAACTTAAATTATAGTAAAAGTCAATTAGTATGCCAATTAGTCTATATTGCAAGCAACTTACATGAAAAATCTTATTTTTCACTGTCATACAAGGTGTCAAGGAATGAGCTCTGTCATTTAGGATTCACTAATAATTACAAAGGGGAGTCTGACAGATTATGATGTGACTCTATAAAGTAATAATGCAAAACAGCTACTCACAAAATGGTAAAAGCTTTTATACTTTAGCAGCTTTTAAAAGGGTACACATGGTAATAGAAACTCACTTTGCAAAAAGACAAATAAATCTGGGGATGCATATGCTTTGTGTCAGTTTCATGTGGTTCCTAAACAAGATTTTTACTGAAAATGTTCTCAGTGCAAGAAGATAATAATGTGGAGAAAAACACATTCATCAAGAACAACACAGAAAATCTAAGACCTCACTTTATTCTTCTGGGAAAGACACAGAAAAGTTAATAATCTCTTCATAGACACAGAGTTCACTATCCAAGAATGCAAAAGGTACTGTAAAGACTAAATACTAAAATATCACAAACACGAGGAGGCCATACAATTCAGCTAAAAGCAGAAGATGATAAGCTTTCTCATTTGAGTTTAACTTCAAACCAGAAGTATCTTGCTTCTAAAAGAGCTGGACATCCAAAAGTTTAGCCTACATGTTTGTTTACATTTGTTTCTTCTAGACCTTGGCCGTTATTTTGCTAGGCTTACACACGGGTAAATGGAAATTCACTGCTTAATTTTGACTGAATTCTCCATTTAGCTTTTGTCCTGTAAAAAGCATAAATGGTCTTTGCGGAAGGCTTTGTGAAAGCATTTGATTAGTTATCTCCATGTAATGATAGTATGAATTTATATTATATACAAACTACTTTGGCTTGGTTGAGTACGAACTTCTATGGCCCCCAAAAAGCAGTTTTACCAAACAAACCTTGAGAAGCCCACTTCTGGCTGAAAAGATCAAGGCTATGCTACATTTCTGTGTCTGGAAATTGATTTGTCCCAAAGCAAACATCACATCTGACTCTCAGAAACAAACCATTAGTTTAGCTTCATTGAGTCCAGCACAAGGTCTGATCTTCCTTCCTGCTCTGAGATTTGCTACATCTACCTTCTTTAGTTTAATCCCTCCATGAATTTATACCCTTTTTCCATAATCATATTAATGATTTTAAAAATTTTATTTGTAGTAAATAACTCTTTGTTTTTAATCATAAAATAGAATGAGGGAAAATATAAATACAGTAGGCAAAAAGAAAGCAGAAAGAAGTGAAAGACAAATCTGAGGACATTTATCTGTGACAAAGAATTCTAGCCAACTAAAGACTGCCAGAACAAAACTCGTGAGTTCTAGAAAATGTCCAGCCTTGGAAGAACTGATTAATGTCTGGTGCTTTTGGAAAAACACACCCCTTCTCCATATACTGATTTAAATGGCTTCCTCAGAATTAACCCCTTCTCCATATACTGATTTAAATGGCTTCCTCAGAATTAATTACCACCTGTTTCCATGTTGCATTCAAGATCATGGCTTACTCTGAAGGTGCAGTGAATATGCAAGTTTTTAATGCTTTATTTGAAGTCCTTGAGTCTTTAAACTGAGAAATGACTTTCAAAACGTGAAGTGGCTGAGAGACCTCAAACAGGACCCATGCCCCTAGGATTTGTTCCTGTTACAACCCCATGGCTGAGAGAGAGCAGAAAGTCAGCGTGGTGCTTCATCATGAAATCCTTTGGGTTTGTGGTATATTCAATAGTTTGCTTGGATGAATCGTGGGTTTAAACTAGACAAGCAAGTTAACATATAAGCTAATGGTTTCTGTTGTGCATAAGTACGTGGGGAAAAAAAGTCCACAATTCTCACAGCTAATTCGGTGGTTTGGATGTTTTTAACTGTAAGGAAGGCATCTTTATGAAGAAGTTATGTGAATGCTTGTTGCAGTTTTGCCCTTCCAAAGCTTTCAGGAGTGTTTGAGAAGAGTGAAGCTAAAAAACCCCCTAAACCAGACCCTAGGTAAGTGCTCAATACTTCTTTATTACATGAGAGCATAGTAGTAGGGGAGCACTCATTTTTTGTATTCAGCACCTGCCTGCTGCGAGCACAGGAGTTTGCCTTCAAGTTCATCCGATTGAAGTGCTTGGGAACACTTCAAGGACTGCTCACACTCACTATCTACCAGGACTCAGGGAAGAATCTGGAAATGATATCTTCAAGAAGAGATGGGCCACAAAGATGATCAAAGGACTGGGAAGCCAATATGAGGAGAGGCTGGGAGAACTGGATTTGTTCATCCTTGAGAAAAGAAGGCTTAGGAAGACATCATCACAATGTTCCAGTATTTGAAGGGTGGCTACTCAAAGACAGAGACTCCCTTTTTATAAGGAGTCACATGGAAAAGATGAGGGGTAAGGAGTACAGGTTACTCCTGGGGACATTCCAATTGGACACAAGAGGAAATTTTTTCATGCAGAGAACAATCGGCCATTGGAATAATCTCGCCAAGGAAGTGGTAGGTTCCCCAACATTGGACACTTTTAAGACTCAGCTGGACAGGGTGCTGGGCCATCTTGTGTAGACCATGCATTTTGCCAAGAAAAGTTGGACCAGATGATCCTTTTGGTCCCTTCCAACCTGGTATTTTATGATTCTATGAATGTAGTGGTACTGTAGGTACAACTATAGTAATAATTTGAGATGCAGTAGATGTTTCCAGCCCTGCAAGAGAAATATGCTCTGATAAAGAATGTGTTACTGTACCGTCAGTATTTAGTTGCATGAAGATAATATTTGCTGCCAAATGTTTTTGAATTATTTTCCTGGTGCACATTTTGCAATGCATTTCTAGTGCGATCAGTTATTATTTAGTTCTCTCTCTATTTGATGAAAGCATAAATTAAGATAAAGTGCATCAAGGTTACTGGTGCTTTCTGATAATAAACTAAAACTGTTGATTAAGCAGATGATGAGTTTAAGTCAACACCCTTTGTATTAAAATGCTTGATGTGGATTTATTGACTAACCTCACAAAAGTTTCACAAGTATAAAAGAAATGTTAAATAATGATAAAGAATATTTTACTTTAGCATAATTTAATATCTACAGTTTTAATACAGAAAGTCATTTAAGTAAGAAAGGATACAATTAAGCCCTATCAATATACCGAACTGCTTATTTTTCAGATTAAAACATCAGAAGTATTCTTGTTCTTTCATCTTGATTAGGCAATGTATTTGTTTTGGATTTCCATGGATATTTAATGAATGTTATCTGTTTCAATGAATCTCTCTGGTATTTTTCTTTTTTTTTTTTTTATTAGAACAATCTAAGAACTAAGTTTTGCCTTTTCTATGGCACTTACAGGTACAAACTCAACAATATCTGTACTTGGCATAAATTCTCTTATTCTCCTCTCCTTGGGAGATGAAATGAGAGAATTTTCTATAATGAAGCAGTCACTTTACACTTCTTTTGGTGGTACCTATCTTCCTTCACCAAGAATTCTTCTATCATCTTTTTTTCCAGTCTGCTCTTTAGGCCAGGTGAGATACTTGTCCATGCTGCTTACTTAAAGAAATGCCTTTGGGGCCAGTTTGGGAAGGATTCATGTGATTTTCCTGGGACTCCTTCAAGTGAATTCTCTTCATTTTGGATCACCTCCATTTCAGAACAGAGAATGTTTATGGCCAGCCATGGGTACAGGCTGCCATCATGTGTCACCTCAAGCTGTGCCACTGACTCTTCTGGTGACAGGACCTGAAGAATTATTTCTACGTTATCCTTGATGTGGCCTGATGCAAAACTCCCCACCCCTCTGTTCTAATTCAGACTGAATTCAGGTGCTTACATGGCATCACGTGGATGAGAAATGTTGACCTTGCCTTTCACAACAGAGCCTTTTCAGAATAGGCTTATCAAATACTCCCTAAGGCAGGATCCCTGCTGGTGAAGGATCCTTTTAATTTCAGTTTCCTTCTGAGGCTCACATTCCATTTAACATTGTTTAAAAGGTACTTTCAAGTTTAAGATTTCATTCAACTCCAAATTAGCAAACGTCAACAACGAATACTGGCCTTTTTCTTTCCATGGACCTTCTTCCTCATACTTGGTATTCAGCCTTTAGTGTAGGTAGATTAGCTCATTACAGCCAAGAGAAAGAGAAAAGGAAAAAGAAATGGTTTGAATGTATCCAATAACTATTCCATATTCTCAGAAGTACCCAAAATGCCATTAAAAAGAATAGCATGCTTTCCATCACAACAAAATATAAGGTTATTCAGTATTGTTTGAAATACAAATAATATAGAAATATTTTACTATTAAACTGAAAAGCTTGCAGCTGGCAGCAGTTCATGTTTTTGGAGTTATTGTGTTAAGATCCTGTAACTCTACTTGTAATGCTGAATAGGAATGATCCATGGATTAAAAATCAGTGAGGAGCTTTACAGAACACAATAAATAAAATACAATAGTAACCTTACACTTCAGATACAGGACGAGTATAATCTGCACAGGCGACAAGATGGGCAAGATCTACATGGGCTAAGAGAAATTAATCAAACTGTACTGCAAAGCTTGGCCTGAAATCTGGAAATCCTTTGAAAAGTCAATAAAGTAGGCCTTCTCCCTAGCAGGAGTAAATCCATCAGATAAAGTCATTGCAGCTACGTCCACTTAAATCAGTTGAAGATCTGCCCCAATGTTTGTAAAATTAATGGACCACACTATATTGCTTTCATTTTTCTGCTGGTAGGCTGGAAAGGTAATTAGTACACAGATTCATCCCCAAAAGTATGGTCTATTAGAACTGGCTTTTGCCTTGCAGTGATGTGTAAAAACATACGGAGAGAAGCTGAGAGCCGGAGGGCTTAATTCTCTACATACTCACACATTGTGTTCATGTACCCCAGGGTCAAATAAGTATCAACTACTACTTTTCCAGTTTGGTACACATTGTTGAGCAAAACAACCCAGAAAACTAAAATGACAGCAAACATGGAAGGTGGGAAAGACCTAGTTCTCCTTCATACGAGAACTGACATGTCTTAACATTTGAACTAACACAACAAATAACACTGCTTACTTGATAAATCAGAAAAAAACCAAGGATTCAAAGAGGAGAATATAGAAAATAAATAGATTTCAGAGGCAGAAAAAATCAGGGCCATGCTATATAACACTGAAGATTTTTGGGTTTGGTTTAGTTTAGTGCAGTATATTTCATTTTAGTTTATTTCATTTTAGTTTTTCCAATGCAATGAAATGCACTAAAACAAGGAGTTAATAAAACAAGTCTTTAATGTTAAAAAAAAGAAAAACACGGTTAACTCCAACTTACTTGAGAGTGAGCAACTCATATCAAAGCAGGAAACAGTAAGTCCTTATCTCATAATTAAAGTGCTTGAGTAGGAAACACCAGGGGAATAGTCTAAACACAGTAGTATAGCTGTTAGTTAACAAAAGCAAAATGAAAAATAGTATGGGTATTCACTGTATAAATCAGTACCAAAAGTAACCTCACACTTTGCGTCTAATTTTGACTCACTGAGCAGCTGGATTTGGTATGTTTACAATGCTGAAAATCAAACCTTTGAAATTAAAAGTGTGGAAAAATAGACTGGTGTCTTCTTGGTGAAATTGATATTATGTAGAACCAGTGTTCTACCTTAATATGAAATTACGAATGGGATTTTGAAAGGAGCCTAAGGGAATTAAGGTTTCCAGCTCCTGTTGAATTTTCTTAGGATTTAGGAGTCTAATTCCCACATGCTTTTTGACAATCTCAGACTAAATATTTACCTCCTCTATACATCTTATGCCCTTTCTGCATTATTTACAACATTCAGAGATACCATTTCTCCCTGGAGCATACTTTGATTCTGTAGTATGTTCTCAACCATTTTATCTGCTTGTGCCCAGAATAGTTAGCCAAAATTTGAAGCTGTATGAACTGTTTGTAGAAGAAATGAAATTGAATTCAAGAATCAAGACTTTTAAAAAATTGATCCTGTTATTCACAAACAGTGCGTGTTCCATCTGATTTCCCTAAAGGCAGCAAGAATGAAGCAAAGCCAGACCCTTCTTCTGACATCTACAGTTGCAGCCAGGTGCTTTCATTCATTGGCTACAAAATGCAAAATAAAACTCTGCTTTTTTGTGTGTATGTAGTTCACAGAAAATTTTATCCATCTGCATTGCTCAGCTTCTAGTTTTGCATAAGATCTGTGCTCTGGGTGTTTGTTCCTTCATAAATGATATTAACTGCTTTTTGAATTTATACTGAATAGTGTCTTCTACACTTTTCAGTTTCAGTTACAATTTGTCTAACTAACAGCACAACAAGGCAATCTTTACCTATGAGCTGTTTTCCAGACAATGCCTTCAATTGAGCAATTTAACACAAACTTTCTAGAAAATGGAGTTGCATCTAGATCAAATTAATTATTTCCCCAAGTATATCTTCTTACTAACTGATCAACCATTTTATATCTTGTTCTCTCTCTTAGGTTTTTACTCCACTTTCCAGGATTTTCTGGCTCCACCAACTTCTTGGGAATCAGACTCAGCAAAACCATGGACAGCAAAATACTATGGGCTCATATCCTCTGTACTATGGATGTAAGAGGAAGGCTTTGTCCCAGTGATTCTAGGCAAAAGGAATAAATACACTCTAACCTGAATTAGGAAAGCAAAACGAAACAGTTCTCTAGACTGAACACATTTGTCCCTGGGTATTGGAACACACAATTTCAGTAATAATTATATCAGATTTCCTGCAAGATTCTAGGTGCCTACTTTTAAAACAGTTTAAAGAGGTGTGGTCCTCAAATACCACTGACACCTAGCTACTTACCTTCTGTATACTTTTTTTGAAGATGAAAATTCTTTTCCTATGTGTTTCTATCCAAATATACAGCTGGCGTAATTACAAAAAGTAGTAGTGCATGCTGTTAGTAAAACCTTAAAATTGTAGAATGTCTCCTTTCCGAGGTAACAAGTGATAGGACTAGAGGAAAGAGCCTCAAGTTCCGCTATGGGAGGCTTAGATTGGATATTAGGAAAAATTTCTTCACAGAAAGGGTTGTCAGGCATTGGAACAGGCTGCCCAGGAAAGTGGTTGAGCCACCATCCCTGGAGGTTTTAAAAAGATATGTAGATGTGACACTTAGGGAAACGGTTTACTGGTGGACTTGGCCAAGTTAGGTTTATGGTTGGATCTGATGATCTTACAGGTGTTTTCCAACCAAAATGATTCTATGATTCTACAACTGTCTATAGCATACCCGGATAATTTCTAAACTCCTTGATCTCAATTGATAAACAAACAAGCACAGTAATATTGGCATTTTAAATTCTGCATCATAGCACATCTCTGCCTGTTGGGATCTTATATTATCTATCAATAGACACGGGAATAAAACTACAAAATGCAAAGTTGAGTTAGATCAGCTTTTTAGAACATCCCATTAAAACTCCACAGTAGTATAGCTGTTAGTCAACGAAAGCAAAATGAAAAATAGTATTTCTTTTCTTCTTAATAATCCCTTTTACTATAGGGCATAGAATTTATATCAACAGCTGATACCTAGGACCTTGATAGGTTTCTATCCTGTTAATTCCCTTTGGATAGAGGTCAGCTTTCCTGTGTCACCATCTTCTCCCAAGGAACAGCTGGGAACTGATATCAAATGATTTAACTTGTCATTTTTCTGGTGAAGACCTGGAGCTTTGGTAATTTTACAAGTAAAATCCACATTTGTTTCAATGGGCCTTACATGAAATCTGATTTGAATCTCTTTCCTTAAAGAGACATCATACACTTAGCTAACTGTTATAGTTCACAAAATTTAATGTTGTGTGTTTTGTATCTGATACACTGGAGGCAACTTTTCAAGTTCCTGCAGCTGCGCAGCCTAAATCTTGGCACAATCTACTAATATATCTTAGACAGAAATATGACCCCATAAAAGTAGAGTATTATGTGCACTAAAGCTCTGCTATGTCTCAGTCAAAATATCAGGGTTTTTTACTGTAGCATTCTACTCAGTATTCATGGAATAGAGTGTGATTAAAGAACCACTCTTGCTCCTGTTGTGCTGATTCAATAATTATTGTCTTTGTTTCTTTTAATATATGCACAAAGTCTCATCCCACACAAAACATGATATCATAAAGCTAAGATAATAGTAGAGCAAGACATCTTTTACAAGGGTAGCAACAAATTCTGGGTGTTTTTTCAATGGTTATGAACATCAACACTGTATTCACAAACTTATTTCAACATTCTAGAAATGTATCCTTTCTACGCTAAAAGACAAAAAAAATCCCTTGGAATGACTAAGGTAGAGCAGGATCAAGAGAAGACAGATGTGTCTTTTAATTACTTTTATGGATGAAGACAGACCTCCAGGGATAGAAGAACACAAAATGAGTTTTGTGATTTTTGAGGACCAGGGAGTGCTTCTAAATGGCTTTAGTACTGCCTGGGTTCCTTACAGAGCATCCAGAGCTGCTTCATTACTCAGGCTCTTCCACTATCTCATTCCCAATTTTTTTTTCGGTCATCCATAGTACTTAGGTGTTCTCTGTCCTGGGGCTTTCCAATACCTACTCATGACAGCTTATCCAGGGCTCACATCAAGGTTCTTCCCAGTCAATGGGAGAGTTCTCTCTCCATAACACAAATTCTATGTGCAGGCACCTCAGCAGAGGAACACGCTTACCTCATTCCTGCCTTGAGCTATGTAACAGCCAGGGCAGCATTTTGAAATGGTACACTATGATATCAATGGAGATTGATGTCCAATCTGACTAAAACGCTTATCTGTTTCATTTAATTTCTGAAAGGCTATTTTAAAAGAATAAAAACCCAGAAAGTTTTATGAGAAGAAACTCTTCATAAACATGGAAATTTAAAATCTAATGTTACGAGTATTTTCTTGGTTGATTACTGGCAGTGTTTTGGCTGAAATGATTGATCACAGTGCATACAAAAAGTACTCTCTGACTCCTGTGTGCTGAGGTTCTGATCCAGGAAGTCCAACAGAGTCTAAATGGATGGTCTCTCCAGCTGCTTACCTTCCGTCTTTCTCAGAGTGTACTTTACGAGGCCGGGAGATCCATGCACTGATCTGGCTCTTATGGGGTCTTTTATTAATTGATGTTCTCAGTACAGAGTCTTTTCTGCTCCAGATGTTCATGAGGTCTGATGTGCATTAGGAATATCTTGTTACAATTAAACCATAATAATCAGTACACACATCAGTTACTTGGCTTGGGAGCTCTGCGCTCTCTAGGTATAGAAACGGTAAAGGAAGACTGGCTTTTTTTTCTGTATATCATGTAAGGCTAAGGTTTTGTGACATACAATGTGAAAAGTTTTTATAACATACATATTTATCATATATACTGCATTCTCTTTCATTACTCATTTTCTTTTATTAAAAGAGCAATTGACTGCTTGGCAAGACTATTTGTATTGATTTACAACTAATAATGAAATTCAAATTACAGCAGTTGCTGAGTTAATCGCACCTTTGGCCCCATTTTTAACTTCAGTAAGGGTTTTCCAATCAGTTTTAGACACCTGGTCATCAACCTTCTGGGACCAGCACCCTTGCCCTAGACATCTCTAGTCTCCTCTCTGCAGACTAGTGACAAAAATAGCTAAGTACTTGGGATCTTTCTATTCAGTTTGACAGCTCAGCAAGTCTGGTGTCAGGTAAGCACCTACACTCTCTCTTCTAGGAAATGACAGCATAAAAATGATCTCCAAACTAGTCTGATTTAGAACAGAAACCTTACAGAGAAAACAGATATTAAGAGAATAAACACATCTAACCATGTCCTCTTTGTCTAGGAGCTGGCAAAAAAACAAGATGTAGAACTTGACAAGGTTAAGGCCAAATCCATAAAAGGATTTATGTGTCTGGATCCTCTTCGGTAGACGCTAGTACACAGGTGAGAGAGCGAGCTCTTGACACAAAAACCTTGCTTAGAGCCACAGAGAATCACATCCCCACACTGGGATTCAAAGCCCAGGGCGCTTTCCTGAATGAAAAAAACAAGTAAGAATTGGTGTTGACAGAGAAATATTCTCCCCATTCCCTCTCCACATTCTAATAACAGAAAAAAGAAGGAAATAGGATCTACAGGTTTAAATCTCTCTTGTATTCACCCGCTCAGTAATTTTTCATTATTTTTTTTCCTTGTTTCTGTTCCACTGAAGTGGCAAAATTGCTGATGAGAAGTATTAAGAAGTCCTTAGTCCCTCCATTCCTGCATCCCCAATGGATACTGTAATATATGATACAAACCCATTTAAAGCCATTGCATTTGCACCCATTGAGTAGCTAACCAGTGCTTGGGAAGTTGTGTGCCTCCCAAAACCAGTAAAGTCAGCAGTGTGCGTGTGTGCCCTTTGCTGCAACTCTGCTTGAAGGCCTGACCTCATCCTAAGCTCCTCTGCAGGAGATACACGGCCATACTGCTTCACACTGCGGCTTCCTTTATTTCTGAGAAGGCTACCTGTTTCCCAGAAAAGAGTTTTTTTCAGTCACCATGCAGAGATTTACAAAGACACTACTATGTCTATGAATCCTAAGGAAAAAGAAAAGGAGGGTAGGATATGCAAGATGGTAACACAGCTCAAAACCCTTCAGTCCTTGACTCTTTTCTGTTTCCCCTCTGCACTCCCCACTTGGACACTGCAGGAGGCAAAGCCTTGCTGGAGCACTGACAGTAATACTTTCCTCCCAAAATAACATCTGCAACAGAATCCTGTCCTGTACAACTGCTTAGAGAAGGTACAGCTGAAAACACCTTACTCTAGTGTATATGAATAATAGGGAAATTCTTCTGAGGACTAGCGAGGCTGCATAAGCTCAGTTTGAAAGAGGTTTCACACTTGCAGGATTTGGAGTGCTGGAGGTTATAATAGAGATGGACAAGAGCTAATAACCATTCTGGGAACTCTTGGCTGGAAATTACAATACCTTTCATCTCCTGGGCTAGGAAGCAAACGATAAAGGGTTTTGCTTGAAAGGTTTTGCTTTCTGTCAAAAAAAGTGCTGAGATTAATGTAAAATCTGAAGAGTGAGAGGCTGTCAATGATGTTAGGATATGACGAGTTAGGATATCGTGTGTCCAGGTGGTAACAGCAAGGAGTCTGACAGAGTTAGTTTCTTGTGCCTTCCTCATACTCATTGCATATCTCTGATGAAAGCTGTTGACTGCCATATCAGGTAGTATCTAACTGAAAAACTAGTTACTTTTGCTAGGTTCATCACTAACTATTTGATTTAAAACAGTTAAAAGCAGTGAGCCACTGACGTCAGCTTACAGTTACCATTCTTTATTATCAAAATTTTTCATCAAAGCACCGTGGGAGAAAAAGGTTACTTCAGCTTGTTATCTATGTTTATACTTAAAATCTATGTTTATACTTAAAATTTTGTTTATGCCTTTATTACTACCAAGAAGAATAAAGTAGCCTCGTGCTGGCAACAAAAAATAAGAACAGTCCAAAGAAATACTCCTTTACATACCCTTCTTTTGCTCTATCTTATTTGCCTTAGATAGTCATTTTTCCCAAACTGTCCTAACTCAGATTTGCTTAGCTTCAGGATTCCTAATTTTGATTACTTACAAAAACTACTCATTAAATATACATCAGATATATCAGGATTTGTCATCTACATTGGTGATATTACAATTAAATCTTAACCTTGTAGAAGGCTTATAAAACACAGGTAATATTCTTATGCAACCCTTTTCATAATTCTGTTTTCCTTTCCATCCAGTTGATAATGCCATTAGCTTTTTTAAATAACAGGGTCATTCCTATACAAGTCCACAATTCAGTGATGTACTAAGAAAACTTCTTACACCTACATTTTCCATTTTTATCTTTCTAAAAACTAGACTAAGAATAAAGCCAGGAAGCAAGGTGATTTCATGACATATATAAACACTAAAATAAGATTGCATGTTGTTATTGAATTTCTTACTCTTAGAGAATAAGTCACTTGAAGAATTTGGCTGTGGATGGAGAAGAAAATTCCAGATGGACTTTCCATCTAAGCATAAAAAGCTTTTGTGTTTCAATAACTCTTAGAAAGACCTTGAGATTTCAAAGACATAATCTATTTCCACATATCTTGTGTTACTGACAGATAGAAAGGAACAAGATGGACGACCATTGCACCATGACTGACGGATTTTTCCTTTAGAAGTAGATCTTCCGTTTCAGTATCCTTCCCACCTCTGGCTGAAGTGCACTGGATGTGCAGTGAGCATGCAAATCCCAATACTCATCCCAATGCCTCAATGTCACATGTAAAGGAGAGAACTTGTGACATTGTGCTGATTCAAAAGATGTGGCATGAGAAGTAAATATAGAAATGGACTGACAAACAAGCACAAATGGCATAACTGCAGGCTCTATCCTCTCTGTCCTGTTTGATTCTCTTCGAGACTTTTACTATTAGTGGTATCCAGCAAGCTCCCAAATTGCTTTAGATTAAGCCATTCCTACAACAAAATCTGTGACATTTCGTCTCTCTGTTGTTTACACGCAAGCCTAAGGATGGAGAATCTCTGTTCTAATAATTGATTCAAGGATTAAATAAACATTTAAGGGACACTAGAGAGAATTTCAAAAATAGATTGAGGGCAGGATGCTCTCCAGTCCCAAATGAATATTGTCATCACTGACCTAGAGAAACAGGTTGTCTCTTATGTTTAATCTTTCCTTATGCTTAGTTCCTGAACTATTAACTAGACTGACTTGAACAAGAGGCATAGAAAGTTCCAGTCCTGACAGTAGCCTGAAGATTGTTGCTTTCTCCTAAGAAATTGTAGAAATTATCTAAAAACTCCTCCAGCTGAGGAGGATACCAATGCTAGATTAAGCAAAACTAAGGATGCCACACATAATAATATTTTTACTAATCTATACTGCATCTAGAAGGAGGAAGACTAGTACTGTCCAAAATAAGCTTTGAATATTTCCATAGGTAAATTAGATTAGCTTTGAATACAAGGACTCCTTCATAGACGAGAAGCAGTAGAAAAGAACTGATTTAGTGTGATTCTGTATTATGCTTTTTATCAGGGATTAGTGCTGGATTATGGCTAGGAAACATGCACAACCAAATACGCTGCTAAAACTTCAAAAATCAGAATTCAAATGTAAGCAGGCAAGAAATTCCACGGGCAGTGAGGATTCTGAGACTGGAAATGGTTGAAAGGTGCCTAATGTGTTAGAGAAAATCTGGCTGGATCATTTAGCTCAGTTTTCAACAAATTTTTGAAAAAAGAGAATAGAATGGCTTCTTTAGATCTCAGAACTGCTGTTCAATGTCATTAAATATGCTTAGTAATCAGTTGGTGTATATGATTGCATCTTGCCCTAAGATGCGTGACAACAACTTCCGCTTTAATTAAATGGGATTGCACCTGTGTAGGTAATGATACAATTGGGCCTATAATATATAATAAATACTCAATATCTTTGCCAAAAAATCATTTAGTTGCATAATTTAGTGAATGTTAAATAATTATTAGGAACATATTTACTGAAATTCAGTTGTTCAACATCTATCTTCATGCAAATTATTGTTATAGTTCGATAAATATTCATAGTAATCAGTGTGTACTTAATTAACATACAATGACTTTCTCATTAAGTCTGAGTTAAATCTTTTTAAGGGGGGAGCATTTCATCTAAAGTGTAACTGGAAATCTCTCTCTGGAACATTACATAATTAATCTTATTTTTGTTTCTTGACCAAAAAAAAAGGGCAGTTGATGGCTGTGACGGATTGTCTATTCATAGGATATGATCCTATGCTTTGATAAAAATCCAGCCAAAGGATTTGAGCACAAAACAAGAAAGTACTAACAAAGGTTTTATTTAACTTGCCTGTGATTTAAATTATTTCAAAATAATTTATTTGGAAGTCAGAAAAGCTTCGAAATTAAATGGCAGAACAGTATTATTTACAGTAAGAGACAAAGTTACAATAAAATTTAAATTACAACAAATAGCAAATCACGCTGAAGATAAAAATTGATGGCATTTTTAGAAAACACATAATTCAGTCACTCTCCATTTTTCATTCAGTCTTCACCTTCTTTTTCTGCTTAATGTTTTACTTGATCATGCCTATTAGTGAAATGGGTTACTTTGTTTTGGTTTATATACAAAGTAGACCTTCAATGATTTAAAATTGTTTAGCTTTCAACTTTTAATCAAATTATGTAGGATACCAACTTTCTGTTTTCCCTATTGCTATTTTGGTTTAGGCAGAAATTCTTTTGTGAAGTAAACTGAAGATTTTAGTGCATGTGTGAAAAAGAATAATTTTGATTTATACTAATAATTTGCGATGTACTATTTTTTTCCTTTAAAATCAACCAGAATTAAAAAATAATCAAATTCTTCATGCAGACAAAACAGAGACATTTCCAATGTCTTTCATAATGCCAAAGAGCAAGGTGTACTGGAATAACCTACTGGATCATACATGGTACATCTCAGTTTCAGGTAATTCTCCAGTCCTCCTGATCTGGAAGAGGAAATTTAATTTGCCCCAGTCCCAGCATTGGGCACTGAAACCTAAAGGCAGTCCTTACTTCAGAATGAAATCCCCATCTGTCATATCAAGTGGAACAGCGCCAGCTGGAAGAAGCTGAAAATGCCAATATCAGAAGAATTACTAGCCTTGTGGTTAAGGTACTTTCCTGGATATAGTAATGCGGACATTCCAATCCATCCTGCAATTAATACAAATGAAGAGCTAATTATGTCTCCACTAAGTAATGGCTTATTCTAGGACGCATTAGCTCACACCAAAATTGTTTCTGAGGGAATCTTTTGCAAAGAATGCTTCTCTGAAACCAATACATTCATGTAAAATATTAACCAGAAGATTCACAAAAAGGTGGTAAAAGCACCTTTTAAAATTGCTTCTCCCTATTCTGCTTTCTGCTTCTTAGGACACAGCAACTGTGCAAGTTGGAGCAGTTGGAGAGCTACACCTAGGGGAAGCAGATTTGCTGAGAGGAGCTGAAGCTCTGTGGATGAGGATCTTGCTCCCGGGACCATTTCTGTATTTTGCAGTGACACGGGTTTTGCACTGGCAGGAAGGACCCCGCTTTCCCCCCTCAGCCTGGGGCCCTCAGCCCCCGCTCTCCCTGCCCTCTCACAACACAAAACTTTGAATCTCAAAGTTTCTGTGTGTAGAAAAGCAGGAAGCGTTGTGAGTTGCCTATTCCAAATATCTTATGGTCTGTAGCTCAGAAGTCCTCCTCTGAGAAGAGGTGAATTTGTAGCAGAGGCAATTTGTCTTTCAAATTTCCTTGGTAAATGTTAGAACCACTCAATCAGTCTACATAAAAGAGTTAGCACCAAGACCTTCCTCAATGAATGAAAAAAAGGATAGTGAATCCAGGCAAGCTAGAATACTCTTGAAAAAAGCTTTATTCATCTGAATTAAATTAATTCAGAATTAGGGGCACAATGCAATTGTGCAAACATAGGCATACAGTGACATTTAAGATGGTTTCTAACTGCCAGTCCAGAAAGTTGCAGGTCTTCCATGAGTCATGGGTCATATGTGCCAGCTTCATGAAGATATCGCAAACAATGCAGGACGTGTCAAATGTTACTAGATACCTCTGTTCAGGCAGCTGAGTCACTTCCAAACACTATGTAGCTGTAATACAGCATCTAAAAATAAATAGCTATTCTGCATTATATTGGTCTATAGAGGAATTGTGACAGATCTTATATCAAATGAGCATATGCTCTGTAAAGTCCAAAAATTTTGAAGAACCCTGGTGAAGAGGTAAGAGAGGGAAATTTTTTTTTTTTTTTGCTTTTTGCTATTAACACGATAGCAAAAGTTGCCCAGCCTTGGTACTGGTGAAACCTGCCTCACACCTAACAAGCACTGTTCCCACACGGAAAGTTTGTTGCCAACTCACATCCCACAATCACAGATTAATTTTTCCATGTATATAACTCTTCTGCTGCATATATATGATAATTTAAGTACTACATCCTACTACATCCCAATACATGAAACTTTTCTAGCGTTCTTGCTTGGGTTTTTATTTTTTTCACTACTCGTTACTCTGTCTTTCAAAGAAACAATCTTTGGGGAATTATCTCTCAGATATGCCTTGTTTATTTTGAGTGTCCAGTGCTCCACAACTATACAGTACCGCTCCCCGCCCCCTCCCCCTTTTAAATTAGGGGATTTAAACTGGCGATAAGAAGTCATGCATGTGAGGCATCTCAAAGCAGTTTGAATTTTCTGCATAAAGAGTTCTCGTAGTAGTGCAACCTGTTGTGTCTTGTGTTTAGGTTTGACAAAACTGAGAGTCACGTTCAAGCAGTTTTCTGTAGTTTTTCTGATTTTGCTTTCTTTATTACTCACTTCTTTATTTCTGTAGCATGCGAGCCTTTCACTGATTTTGAAATCAAAGTGAACAACCGCAGGTGATTAGGACAGGGCTTTTAAAATGCAGCTCACTACATTATTTGTAACGAATTTCCCTTCCAGACCTCATCCCATGGATTATACAGAGCAAATAGGCTCTGTGGTTTACGCTGTATTTTACAGATGAGACAACTGAAGAAAACTCAATAAGAACATAAAATGAGACTAATTTAAATTATATAACATGTATAAAAGGAATGTTTAAAATGCCCGTGATACTTAGAAAATGAACTTCCTAACTCATTGGAGACTCTCCTGCCTTTGTGTTACTTTCTCTCCTTATCTTTCAGAAACTGATGATGGTTTGCTTCATATTCACTATACTTATCTCCCTTTGTGTGAGAGAGTGATATATGTAAAAGGACACACCTTTGTATGTGTGTTTCTATATTTGCGCATGAAAATAGCAAACACATACTACTATTTCTTCCTCCTTCTTGAATCAGTGTGTTATCACTTCACCATGCTAACAAATTAAAAATAATTTCCAATTTCTTTCACAAATACCTAGTGGCTAAACATTACTCATGCATTTGTTGGACTGGCATAAGCTCAAAAATTGCTTAGTTAGGGAAGAAGAATATAAAGCATCGATTGTTTACAATCAGTTTTTGTAATCTATATTTTCCTCATGGAGGTGAAAGTTTATCTCATAGTACAACAGCAGTTATAATTTCACCACAGCTATTCATCAAAACCGATATTTTGGAGCTGCAAATCATTGCTTTCTGAGGCTACAAAGTAAGCCGTTGGCTTTTTCTTTAATACCCTTCTTTAAAAAAAAAAGCTGCCAGCAAGTTATAGGTTTATCTCATATATGTGAGAGTACTCCAATAAATCACTTCTGCTCGCAGCAATCATAGATTATGAGGCTTTTATAGTCATGAAATAAGCCCAATAGTCCACTGCTGTTCTCAGAAGATTGAAAATCATTGTGTATTATTCTATTTGTGTGGATGTATGAGCCTTTTGTTACTCAGGGGTTAGTGTTACACTTAGCCATGCTGCTGGTATGTACCTTGTATACCAGAAATGTTTCCTACAAGTTGGGAAATATTAGGGTTTTTTGTCAATTTCTGACATATTTTCCTATGAAAGAATGAAGTGCACTTCAGGTGTTTTAACTCCCTAAAATCATTCTTTTTGTTCTCCTTTCTTTTTCCCTAGGTACAAGGTAATATTCTACAAAACAGTGTTTTGAAATGCTTTGACACTGCTACAAGTACATGAAAGCCATTGGAATGAAGTCTATGAAGGAGGTTTATCTTAATTCTCTCTTGGAACAATTATGGCGATTAGATACACTGATACTTTTGTATCCTTAGAACCACAATATTTGTAGAGCAATGATTAGAAGGAGTTTCTTACTGGAAATAGATCTAAAACTATAGTTTTGATGACATTCTTAGCAAAACGTTTGTGCTATAAGCAAGATAATGATGACAGATATCAAGGTCAGTGTAATTACTTTCTATATTTGGATTAGTATTACCCTGGGTGTTATATACAAACTATCTACAAACATCAATCTCTTGCTATCCTTCCTTAGGAATAGACTTTTCACTTCCACATTATGAACTTTAACACATGTGCCAAAATAAGAATTAAAAAAAGAAAAATGTGGTGTATTTTTTTTTAAACCCAGAAGGTGCCGTATAAAAATAAAGAAAAAAGCAGAGCAAAGTTGTCTTTAAAGCTGAAAATATGCAAAAGCAGAAATGCAGATTGTAAAAACGTATTTTATCCAAGAGAGTGTTGGATGGCAGAAGCTAGCTAGCATTCAAAAATGAAATGGTGTATCAGGTTCTTATTTACATTTCTGATACTCCTGAAATTAATAGATAGCTATTTGCTTTAATCTTTTCATATCAGCCACAAACTGCTTGTATATGTTGTATCATAATCATTTTGAAGGAATTGAATTTTATCCTAGTGGCATTCATTTTCTAATTTTCAAGCCCAGTTGTTGTATGGTAACTGTGCTTGAGGGTGATATAAGAACCTTACGTAAACAGTGCTTCAGAACTATACATACATCTTGACTGGACTAAATCAACAGAGGTAGTGGTGTGCTGATTCAAAGGCACACATAAATGAAAAATATTTCAAAGCCAAACTAATGCAATCCTCTGAGCTGTGTGCTAAATTTTATGTGATAACAAAAGACAAGGTCAGTAAAGTAAGCCTTACTCCTTGAGATTCCTTTTTTTTAATGCTATTCAGTGTCCAGACATAGTAAACTCAGTGCCCCCACCCCCAACAGATCTCCTTCCGAATTATCTGTCTTTGAAATTACTCATTTTTTCCTCCAGCTGTGTTGCAATGTTCAGCTGAGGCTATAAATAAACAGCTCTTTCAAATGTCATTGGCTAACATCATCCAATGCATTGATCATGGAATAATACTTCCATGTTTCTATTGCATTGTGAACTGGATGTTCCCAGCCCAAAATGTGTGTAGCTTGTGGTAATTTGGTATGAGCACTCTCAAGTCCATCAAGTTTTACAGCTTCTGCATCACCAGTCACAAATTTAAATCTTCTGCCATTTTCATACAGTAAAGTCATGATAAAATGATTCTTAAGCTACGAAGTGAAGGAAAAAAAATACTCTTTTTCTCAGTGGTGACAGCTTGTCTCTCTCTATTTTTCATCCAAACAAGTAGAACGCTGTAAATCCTGTCCAGAAGACACAGACTGGAAGAATTAATCACAGGTTTGTTTATGTGCTGTTTGGAGCAGATTAAATGTTGTGTTGACAACATAATTTACAAATTATCTATCAAGATCAACAGAAGCATAGCACCTGATCCTGATGTCAAGGAGAGCCGATCTGAGACCTGATCGAAGAGCTAAGTCAGTATGGTAACCTCCAAAGCAGAGCCTCTGAGAATAGTCCTTGAAACCCAATACTTGCACCTGAGCCTGTGCACTATCACCCAAACATTTCACCATGGATGAGGACTGATCACTGTGGAACTACTGAGCACAAATGTTCAAGTGGACCAGTCCAATCAATAGGACAGCTTCTCACTATCTAGAGAAAAACATATGCCCTGAATCCCTCCAGCTCCCTTTGTATGGTAGTTGGTGCTAGTGAATAGTTTTTATAGATACTTTTTATTGCAACAGTTGGGTTCCAGTTTTTCCAAGCACTGTCATGGATATATGTAAACAAAAGCCTCCAGAAACTCAAGCCAGCAATGTGCCCTTGAGTCAAAGGTAGCCACCAGCCTCCTGGGCTGCATGAGGCAGGGTGTTGCCAGCAGGTCAAGAGAGATGATCCTTCCCGTCTGTTCAACATTGCCAAGACAATTCTGGAAGGCTGGGTCCACTTTAGGGATCCCCATTACAACAAAGACATGGGCTTACTGGAGCTAGTCCTGCTAAGAGTCACAGAGATGACTAAGGAATTGGTTCATCTGTCATACAGGTAGAGGCTGAAAGAACTGGAATGGCTCAGCCTTGAGAAGAGATGCTCTGGGGTATCTTGTCAATATTTATAAACACCTGATGGGAGGGAGAGTAAAGAAGATGGAGACAGACTCTTAGTCATGTGCAGTCAAGGGGAAAATGGGCACAAACTGAAATATAGAAAATGTTATTAAACATAAGAACTTTTTTACTGTGGTGGTGGTCAGACATTGGAACAGATTGCCCAGAAAGATTGTGGGCTCTTCACCTTTGGAGACATTAAAACCCAACCCGACCTGGTTTTGAGCAACCTTGTCTAGGTGACCCTGCTTGTGGCAGGAGAGTAGGACTAGGTGATCTCCAGGGGTGTCTGCCAACAGTGCTGTGATTCCATAAACCTTACTTTGCCTTTCCTCTATATTCCATTAACGAAATGCAAACTCTTGTTTTCACTATAGGAAATAGATTGCTAACAATAACAGACATTTGTTTCTGATAACTGAGTATAATACTGATCATGAACGTCTCCTGTTATCAGGTCTTTCCCCACATTTTACCCCTGCATCCCCACTAGTTTCTCTCTGAATCTTTTGTTGTTTGATTACATAATTACAATGCAAAACAAAATGGAATTTCAAGTCATAAACACAGACTATAGATTTTACTGCGATGGCAATGAAGAATGACAATGACAACTGAAAGAAGAGGTAAAACTGTGGGCAGAAATTTTTTTGTATCCTGTGCAAAGTATATATTTATATTTCTGTTATTTCATAATATAGTGGACCAAGGGAATTTAGTACCACATGCCACAATTCCGTGTTTTCAGCACAGTCTTTGATTAAGCCAAGAAATTTCTACACAATTGTTAGGTCAAAAAGTCTGGATGTCCACACTACAGCTAACTATGAAATTCAAAAACCTTCAGGCCTATGTTTCTCCATGACCAAAATGTGATCAGAGTCCTTTAAGGTTCTGTACTTGCAATGTTCACCAAGCTACCCAGTTACAGCACTGGTGCCAGGTGTTGCTTTCAGAGATATTCCAGTTACTGAAGACCTGCTGCACCATTTCAACACAACAGAATCTAGCCATATCTTTGTAAGAAATGAAACTATAGGCTTTCACAGGTTTTAAAAGTACATCAGTCTTACTAGATTTACTTACATATTATATGTGTAACCATCTACACGTGTTTATACAGAAATCCTTAAGATACCTATATATTTTGAGGGAAATGGAATCATCCTTTTTCTGGCAGTATGCAGGATTTATACATAGGATTTTACTCCATCAGACAAGATTAAGACAGGACTAAATTTCTTTCAAAATCAAGACCTGTACTTGAACTCACTGGTGGTGACTCAGTAGTTTATGAGCATAGACAGAAGCTGGATTTCCTGAGAAACAGTGAGATCATATGGAAAGAAGCAATAATGTTTTTAAGGGCTATAGAAAAAGAAGCAAAAATATGATTGTGTGATTCTCAGTTGGACATTGTTAACTGCTGAATATGGGGATCCAGGAACTGCCTTTCTGGAATAAACCCAAGGGTTGTACCTTCCAGGAACCCTAACAGTTACAAAAGGTCTTATAAGATGGTTCTTGGATCCACACTTTCCACTTCTGTTTTTTTCCAGAAACACATTTTTAATTACTGGGTTTGAGAATCTATCGACATCTGCTCACAAACTAGTATTTCAGTGTCTGATAGTTTCTCATCAATTTTTGTCTGATACTATTCTTTTTATTGTGATTAAATGACTGGTTTAAAAATAATTCTAAATATTTAAAGTAGTAGGACTTTAAGTGAAAGACTGGGCTGGTTGGATTGCAGCAGTAACATGTGTCTGTGGTAAACTGACGAGTAGGCTACATCCATGCAAGTCTCTAGAAGAACTGTGCACTGACCACATCTGGTTAGCAAACGACCACACTTGCCTCAGGTGGATGTCCTGTTTACAGGGTCTCTGGACTGTTAATGAAGAGGACAGGACTAGAGCCAGCAGGCCAGTATTAGAGTCAACAGATCCTTGTGAGCATCTGGGTTTATCAGAACCATCACATTTCTAAAATAGTCTTTAAGGTGGTAGACTGGATTTTCATCATCTGAGAGTTTGATTGGCAATAGGTATTGAGTATTTATTAAAGGCTGAGGAAAAAAAGGAAAAGAATGTCATGAGGATTGGTTCGCTTTGTCTTCTAGACATTCCTACACAAATAATGTACAACTCATTAAAAATACTAGCACTTGAGAATTATGCAGTACTCTGCAAATTGATTCATTCAAGAAGTGCTGTATTTCTCATTGTTTGAATCAATTCATTTGCAGGAGGCGCGGTGTTTCTCATTGTTTAAAGCAATTCATTTGCATGTGCTGAATACTCCCATGCTAGAAGATGCTTAAATTGTGAAAAATAAGTCCTTTCTTCATGTTACTGGCAATGTACTGCAAGCAATAGCATATAAAATAAGCCATGATGCAAATGATTTCATTAGGTTATTAGATTCTTAGAGATTAATATTAACAACTGACAGCACCCCATTTAACAATAGAAGCTTTACTTTGCAACAAGCTAGTTTTAAAATGGAGTATTGTTGTCCTTCTTATCATTTAGTACCAGATGAGAGTAATAAGAAAAGCACGTCCTCTATCCAACAGCTGGGAACCCCAGCTTCGTAGATAAGAGAGGTTGTGTTAGTTCCGACAAAAACTGAAGTGTCCTGAAAATATTTCTAGGAATAATAGGATCTGTATAGAAATGCAAAGGACAATTTAACAGATTTGTACAGCCATTAATCTTATGTTTTAAGCCCATCTTGGAAAATGTGGCCCTAGTTCAGGCCTGCCGTAACTTACATTTTCTTTTAGATTTCTGAATAATCATATATAGATTTTCTTTGGCATTGGGGAAAAAAAATTAAATTCAATGATCAAAACACCAAAAATAATTGGTTCTAGCTGAAGTTTCAGAGAAATATATTGGAATTTTAGTATGTGGAATTGACTGCATGAAACTGAAATGCAAACCTTTTAGTAGGAGAGAGGGGTAAAGGGTATCTAGTGTACATTTTTTAGTTTATTTTTGGAAGATGTACAACATACGCATCTTTTACTGCAATTCATAAAGTTTTAGAGAATAATTGCTAGGCACTGCAACCTAAAGTCCTTGACAATGTAACTACATACACTGGGAATGAATATATCCTTCATCACCTTCTCTTCCCGGCTGAGGGACCCCAAACAATGCCATAAAACATCTTAGTCCTCAGGCCACTTTGGTCCAGCTTCAGCAATGTGTTTTGCCCCTCTCAGAAGCTTGTGAAGAGACTCTTGATTACAGCTTGGAAACAACAAGCTTCGGTACGTTTAGGTACTAAATACTCCACAGATTGTTTCTGAAATTGATCTAATAAGGCCCAAGAAAATAAGTCATTCTACTTGCATACATTTTCATAATCCTTCTCAGTAATGTTTTGAGGAATTGTTAGTACAGAAAAAAAAATACTGGTAAATGCAGCTGATGATATGGTTCCTGGAGATGGTTGCTGAAAATGTACCTATGCTGAATTTATTAAACATCAGTCGTTCTGTACACTACTGACTACAAGGTGTGCCTGAATTACTTGCAGTGCAGTGGTGGAGCAGCAATTTGTTGACCAAGGTGCAATGTGATTTTTTTTTTTCCCCCAAATATTAACTGGAAAATACTGAATAACTCCCGCTTGAGGTCTTGTAGTAATTGAAATTTGCTGAGGGAACAAAAAATGTTATGTGAGAGAGCAAGTTACTTTCCTAAAGAAGTATTTGTCATCTTATTTTACACCTGGAAAAAAAAAAAATGGAAGCTGAGACAAGACTATGGTCTGGTCCTGGTCAGCAGTGTGCTGTGAGGATTACTTGGTGCAGCTATGAGTAAGGAGAGGATGATGTGCACTGAAAAGTACAAAACTGAAACTTGCATCAGGAAAACAGAGCATTCTCACCCATACAGCTCCCCATTACAGGGATCTGTAACAGAAGGTTAGTATGTCACTTTGCATTTTCAAGAAAAATGAGGCTTAGAGAAAAGCTAGAGCAATCCATGAATTATGATTGCAGCTGGAAATAAAACCAGCTGTTTTTCTATTATTGTATAAATCAGTAAGCTTCTAGAATTCATGTGTTAATAGACAGATGCTGTGAATATGTTGTAAACCACAAAGTTAAAGGTTAAGTATCTTCGGATAGCTAAGAAACGTGAATTGCCTACATTTTTACAAATTCTTATGTGACTGCTTATTAAGGTTACCACAAAACCTCTACATTGATAAAAGTGTTACTTGGGTTGCAAAGTCCAGTAGCTTTGAAAGATAGTAGTAATTCGTATTTCTATTTCTCAGCATTTTTATTATAAAAGATTTTTGCTAAGAAAAGTAAGCTTGCTTAAGAAAGCTATCACCTGTGTTGTTTGTAGCAAGTATTTGAAATACAGCAATAAAAAGGTTCTCAAGCTATGGAATTGCCTTCTCTTTGTCTCTTAAAATTCCATTCATGTTTAGCTGAAGTATCAATTGCCATTTATTCATCATTGTTTTTAAGGGAAAATCAACATTTTTCAAAAGTGCTATTTGGCGGTGGACAATTTAAAGGTCTAGACCCAAACAGTTACCAACAGAACAGTAGGTCAAATACCACACGTGGTACTTAAAATGCTTAGGAAGGAGGGGAATGCACAGGAAATTTGGAATTTGGCTAGTGGTTTTTTGTTTGTTTCTTTCTTTTCTTTTCTTTTTTTTTTCATGATCACTTGCTCTATCTCACACCATTGGGCTAGAAGTGACTTTCCATAGGTGGGTGCTTGACCTAGTACCAAAATACTGGCTCCCATACTTCAAAACTATGTTGCAATGGTTAAGGAGCTAGGAGGAAGGCGTAATCGTGCCTAATGAAAATTAAAAAAAAAAAAAACAAAAATGCTTTTACCAGTTAAATGAAAACCTATGTTAAAAAGACCTGTTTATAGAAGACAAGCCCTAGAAGGGTTAGGAATGCCCAATTTATTAATACCAAGTGTCCTTGACGCAGGCCTTATAAATGTGCTATGATATGCAAAACCATATGCAGAGAGCTGCCTGCTTCAGCCCTGTGAAAGGTGAGCAGAATTAAGATCCCATGGATGATTACATGTCTGGCATTGTCTGATGGCTTCATTTTGCACCACAGATAACTTCTTTTTAAATATAGGCTTTTTGTGTTGATAATAATAACTAGAATTAAGTGGTTGCATTTTTATGCATTTATCAAATATTTGAAGATATTTATCATTGGTCCTGCGTTTCATAGTATAGTGGTGAATTGTAGAGGACCACTGATTTATAAAATCTTTTTTATGTTACCTGCTTCCCCAGCCTTCTTAGTTTTAAAAAAAAATTGTCCTGCAGAGATGGTTCCTTATTCCTCATGTGTGTTTCAATAGAGATCCACCCAGGGACAAAGGTCCTCTTATGAAGAGCAGCTTGCAGAATAGATGCTTTTGATTGTGCATTTTATAGGGAGGATATTTCCTCCATAGCACTTCAGTAACAGCCTGGCTCACTTCAAATGTTATGGCAATATAAATGAGGAAAATAAATCAAAGGAATTTTGGGAAACTAAGTTCTTTGGGTATAAATTTTGCCTTTGGATATTATAAATGCATGAAACTAAAATGGATGCCAGAAGAAGTGTGGTGTGAGTATCCACAGGAAGTATTCAACCTCTAAATTATTCGTTGCACACAGCAATTAGTTAAGTAACAAACATTTTTTAGCCATTACTCACAAAGTAAAATAAATAATAACAATAATAAATAATGTCTATGGAAATACGGAATGTCCAGTGTGATACGTACCTTTTTAAGCATGTTCTCCAAATATTCCCATGGAGTGCATTACAACTCATTACCAAAGAGAAGAGCAAGTGTTTTGCATGCTAAGGAGTTATTTCAGTCTATGCGCAAAGTGTATTAACATAAGTTGGAACTGTTCAGATATACTGACAGGAAAATAGTCTGTTTATTCATTATTTCGAAAATCAGATGGCATCCTCTCTCTTTTAATAATATCCACTAGTAAGGTTTTTCCCTTCTGCCACTAAACTTATTGTGCTTCATGCACAGCAGTTATGAAAGAGACAGGATATTTTTGTTTCCTGGAGCATATTTAACATCCCTCAGAACCAGGGTGTGTTATTGTGCTGTGTAGTGCATGCTAAAGTACAAAAAAAAAACTTGTGGAAGCTTCTAGCTGAAAAAAGTAGCTTGCATGTGGTCCACTAGTGGCTCAGAGTAGCAGCTTAAAGATGTGGGTAAGATGATCTACCTGTCCAAAGTGCTTCACCTGAGTTGGCTCGCTGTGTTGCAGGGCTACCTGTCGTCCCACACAGGCCACCACAGTCAGGCATCCAGGGAACTTCTTTGGCTTCAGAAGCTGAGCTCCTCTGCATCATTTTTACATCATCAGTCAAGTGACACTGTTTAAGATTAAATTGCCATTTCTAATAAAATGTCATTTTACTCAAGCTATTAACAAGGAGCAGCCTGTAAGTTATACATTTGTATGAAGTGAAGCAAATCACCTACAGCTCCTGAGAAAAAATGATTTCCCAATTATTTTTACAAAAGAGAAGAATGTGTGGAGATGGTTACGAAGAAAGGCTGTTTCGCAAAGGAATCCAGAGTAAATTCATTGCATAATTTAGAATTGTATTAAGTATTAATATTTCTCCCACCTATCTTCTTTGACATCTTGATATCTATGACAGAGGACACAAGAGTTGTAAATATGCCAATATAAATCAAATTTGCTGTTTAGTTATCTAAAGCACTAACCAGTGGAGTATGAAAAGGGCCCATTTTCCATTCTTTCAGCCTTGGCTTTCTATTCTTGTCTGCTTTTTCTGTTTCTTCATCTTCTGGTTAAATTCTCAGCTCTGTGTAATTGCTAATTAAGATACAGCCCCCATCCTGAAGAGCTTATATTCTAATTTAAGATAAACTCCAACAAGAGCATAACAGAGGGTAAGAGTGAAGCAAAGGCTAAGGCGAGACCCTGTCTAAACACACATATGTGTTACTAGCGCTGCGCACAGTTTGATGGATACCTCCCTCTCACCTTTTAAATAGTAAAGGTACACAGGACCAAAACTAGGATCTCTTTATTCAGTGTGAGGAATGAAAATGTCAATCAACCAGTTGCGCAAGAAAAAGAATGGGGCCCTTCACTCTTTTCTCATTCTTGGGTTTGGAAATACAGTTAAAGACTAATTTTATTTATGCTGCTGTTCAAATTCAGGCTGAATGGGTGTTCAAGCACTCAAAACTCATATATGCCAGAGCAATTTTCCCTGCTGGCTGTGCTTTCTTAATAACAGACAGAGTAGGTGCTCTTTCCAGTGCATTCATTCAATTAATTACAGATGTGTTTTCTCTGGGACATACTCTAAGCACTATTTTCTGCAGATAGTTTCTAAATCACAAACCTATAACCCACAGTGTTCAAGTCTCCTACTTAAAAAGTCTTAGATACCTCATGTTTTCCTGTAGAAATAAAGTTTAACAAGTACCTCGTTTTTCAGTTATTGAACTGTTAAACTTCATTTCTTCCTTCTGTGTGTTCTATTATCTCAGGTCCTTGAACAAGATGCCGGTATTTACAAGCGCATAGTATGGTTTTGCTTATGAAAGGTCATTCGTTCTGAGATATTAAATGATTTTACTGACTGCATAGAAGATCTTATTGATTATACCTTGGGATAATATTTATATTTTTTGCTTTGTATCTATTTATTCACTGCATTACAGGTGCTTTAAAGCCAATTATCAGAGTTAATACCAAAAAGGTGAGCAATCTCATTACTTACCTTCTGTGTATAGGTTTTCTTTCACTTTTATAAATAATGATTTATGCAAAGTCACCAAGACAGCTATTGCTTCCATTGTGGAGTTTATTATCTCCAAGATGAGCAGACAAGTCATTAAGCTCTCGTAGAAGGATTAATGTACATAAAAATCAGTGCATTGTGATTTTCTGGTTACATGGTTCAATACTATGATGGTTTAAGGAAGTAAAAGCCAATTTTAGCACTGTCACCACACTGTGTGGTGTGGTGGACACAGTGGAGGAAAGGGATGCCATCCAGAGGGAGCTTGACAGGCTTGAGAGGTGGGCTACTGGGAACCTCATGAAGTTCAACAAGGCCAAGTGCAAGGCTCTGCACATGAGTTGGGGCAATCCCAAGCACAAATACAGGCTGGGAGGAAAATGGTTTGAGATCAGCCCTGAGGAGAAGGACTTTGGGAAGTTGGTTGATGAGAAGTTCAACATGACCTGGCAACGTGTGCTTGCAGCCCAGAAGGACAACTGTATCCTGGATTGCATCAAGAGAAGCACGACTAGTAGATCAAGGGAGGTGATCTTCCCCCTCTACTCTGCTCTGGTGAGACCCCACTTAGAGTACTGTGTCCACCTCTGGAGCCCCCAATGTGAGAAGGATATGAACCTGTTGGAGCTAGTCCAGAGGAAGGCTGTGAAGATGATCAGAGGGCTGGAACACCTCTCCTATGAGAACAGGCTGAGAGAGCTGGGGTTGTTCAACCTGGAGAAGAGAAGGCTCCAGGAACACCTTATAGCAGCCTGCCAGTACATAAAGGGGCCTACAAGAAAGCTGGAGAGGGACTTTTTACAAGGGCATGTAGTGACAAGACAAGGGGTGATGGACTTAAACTGAAAGAGAAAGGTTTATATTAGATATAAAGAAGGAATCTTCACCATGAGGCTGATGAGGCCCTGGAACAGGCTGCCCAGAGAAGCTGTGGATGCCTCGTCCCTGGAAGCGTTCAAGGCCAGGTTGGAAGGGGCTTTGGACACCTGGTCCAGGGTAAGGTGTCCCTGCCCATAGCAGGGGGCTTGGAACTAGATGTTCTTTAAGGTCCCTTCCAACCCAAACCATTCTATGATTCTATGATTATAGAACACCGTATGTCATTAATAGGCAGTTATAAACACTATTTTCAGTAAGAGTTACTTCTCCATAAAGGGGTCTTTCTATCATGTACCCATAGAGTCAGTAATACTTGAAAATGATTTGTGAAAAATGTTTTTAGGATGGTTTTTCAATTATATCTTTTAATCTAAAAGTCCTGTAACAAGAGAAACCTTCTCTTGAAGGTCCTTTTCATGTCCATGTACATTTGCACTTAACAGACGAATTTTCAAAAAACCCCCAGGCTAATAAATCTCTTCTTAGGGATGGAATGCTGGGTACTTTGCTCCACCATTCATTCAAAATATATCTTGTACCTTCCACTGAAGATGCCCTCTCTGGCATAGTATCTGGCAAATTATTTGAGTCCATTGCAAACCAGAAATACAGTATTTAGAACATTCCCATTTTATAATGAGAGTAAAAAGGAGGAAATAAAACACCTTCAACCAGGTTTTATGCCTGACTTTGTATAACAGCATTCAAAATACTGTTCTGTTCTGCAAGACACTCAGGGTAGGGAGCTCATTTGACCACAGTTTTTGGCAATGAAAAAAAATTGATATTAACTCAGAGAACAACCATTTTTTTTCTCAATGTGAAAGATTTCACTAACTCTAGCACTGTTCACCACACCCTGGCAGCCAGGACATATCCAAGACATCCCAAAGAGGGGCCTGGTAAAGAGCACATGGTTCAGGAATTACAGCCTTTTGCAAAAGATGTGGTCTGAGTATTGCCATTCTCAAGGGCATCATATATAGTGGATTGTCAAGTTTTAGAAGTTGTAAGTGTTCCAGAGAAAATGAGTCAAATATTGCCTTTTATTATAGTCCATATTGAAAAAGATTCATGCTTCTGTTATAGGCCACGTAGCTCATGTGATGTGCCAGATACTGTCTTTATGGACTGACACATCACGTGGCATTGCAATAACTCTGAAACATGGGACTCACACTGATTAGAGGGAAGGGATCAAATAAGCACTTATCCCTTAGGTGGGGGATAAAATGGGAGGAGAGAATTTAAGTCTTCAATTCAAAAGCTGAATTCTAGAAGTATAACACATCTTTCTGGAAAATAATTAAGGTGGCAGAGCTTCATCCAAGACTTTTGTGAAATCTGAGAGAATATAATGAATTCAAATTTAGGATGTGGAATTGGTATATTCTTTGTGGTGAATAGCTCACCTTCTCAGCAGATGCAAGCAGTAGCTGCTCAGAAAGGTAATGCTCTGCAAGAAAAGCCAAATTGTGCAGGACAGTAGAGAGGTGTTTAGAAAAGATCCTTAGACAGGATGAGGAAAATATTATGAAATTCATAACCTCCTGTGTAAAAGTGGAAAACAGTTAATCTTTCTGCAGCAGCTGAGCACATGCACAGGAGCTTCTAAAGGTACAACCAGAGAAAATGTATCAGTCAGAAGGGCTAAAAAAACCAAAACCAAACCAAACCAAACAAGTTTCTACATAGTAGATGTGGACAAAAACTGACAAAAAACTAAAGGAGCATGTCTTTGGAAGGCTTGGATGACTCTTCTACCTGCAGTAGAAAGCTGTTGTTGAACCAGGAGGTTGTGTCCTGTTTCCATTTCCCATTATTTGTAAAGGACTCAAAGGTCCTCTTTATGCATCACTTTTTCAGTTTTGTTTTTGAGCCAGAGAGTTGTATTTCGATGCTTTCACAAAGACAGTTGCAAAGCTTTTCAAGGAGTAAACCTATAGCAATTTCAGCCAAAACTTTGGAGATGACTGCATACAATTGTGAGAATCTCTTGTTCCTACTGAAACTCCTAGTTTGAAAATGTGGTCATCATATTTAAGAGCATGCATTTTGCAAAGGTCAAGAACCTTTCTTTGTCATCAGCTTGACCCAATAGTGATGTAGCTTGTCTTCAAATCTTTATTTAATCCTAATTCATATATTCAATAAGAAACATAGCTAAAATTGCTCTAAACACATACAGAGAGAAACCAAAGATCATTCAAATATTATCTTCCACCACAGGAATACATCCTTACACAAAATTTAGGTGTTACAGTTGGGTATTGAGATAAAGAATTCAAGTCCATCTGTTCTAGACCTGCAGAAAGAAGTTAGACACGATGTTGTTTCGTGAAAGGAGTCTGATGAAAAATTTTACCCATGATAAGTTTATTGACTTACAGAAGAGTGTGCCACAGCTGATTTAGTCAACAGGAAGTACTTTATCACTACGCAGTTCACCAGTATTCAGTGGCCTAGAATGATGGAGTCCTAATTAAATATTAAAATTAACTGAGAAAATTTGTATTTAAGAAAACTTTCATCTGCAGTAGGCCAAGATGCATGAATTAATAGATTCTAAGCCTAGAACAGGCTATTATGATAGTCTAGTCTGATTTTGTAGGTAAGATAGGTTAAAGAGCATCAAAATTCTTGTATTTAGTCAGCAATAGTTTTGATTACAATAGTTCTTTAAAAAAATATATTCTATACTGATTTAAGGACTTCCAGAGTAGAGAATCTACTACACCTTTTAGTAAGCTGTTGCAGTAGTTAATTACTCTCATTCCTGAAAAAGTGTGCCAGAGTTATTTTTGTCAAAATTCAGCTTCCAACCATTTGACTGTTTTATGCCTTTGTCTACTAGATGAAAGTAATGTCTGCTATCAAACAGGTCTGCCTCATGTAGGTACTTGATTAAGTCACCTCTTAAACAACTGAAGACATGAGTTTTAAACAGCTATTTGAAAGTGAATGAGAAATAAACTGAAGGTTTTATGCAAATTATTGCACTTCATATTTTTATGTTGCTTCAAGCTGGTAAAGTTAAACAGCATCAAATACAGCTGTACATGTAATCACCAACATTATCTCAAAAGTGACCTGAACTTTTTCTATTTAATAGGTTATTTTCTTTCACTCTTCTGTTTCAAGCCTGTAACTTCTTTTAGATAGCATATCAAATGTTATACAGCAAAGAATAAGCAGTTGATGTCTTAAATCCATTTTTCTACACGAATTTAAAACTTTTTATTTTTTATATTTTGGATAAAATGATGTTCTTATGAGTCAGAACTTTAAGACCATATTATTACAAAGAATAAATTTCATATGTATGTAGGCTGTATTGGATCTTTCAAGTGTTCAGCATTGTGTTTACCATGAAGAGATACTGATTTTAAAACTGGGGTTCATTATGATGTTGGAAATATTTGGAAGACTTGAGAAAAGGGTATTTTTGTAAAAGCTTTATTGTCAGTGGGAAGATGTCTAATATGTGCTAAAAATTAACAGAAGGTTATTTAAGGCTCAAATTAATTCTTCTGGGCTCTTAAAATATACTGAGCTTGGTAAGTGTTCATCACTAAATATTCTGCAGCAGTGCTTATAGTGTATAATGAATAACACTCAGCAGTGATAGCACAGCATCATCCTAATTCCTTCAGAGCAAGTTTTTCTCAATTCATTCATCGTTTCTTCCAGCTTTTTACAGTTACTCCGTAAAATCAGTCACACTCTATATTCAACAAAAAGGTTATCAAAAATAGAAATGTCTTGAATGTTAAATTTGTTTACTAAGTCTCAGAGGTCTATGAATATGGAGTACATGAGTTTATCATACAGAGTATAGAAACATCCAAAAGGGACCAAGATCTGTCAAGTCAAATGGAAAACAAAAATATCTGTCCCCAAGCTAGGAAGCTCTTTCAGAAATACAGATTCTTGTTTGGATTGCTAATTTCTGGCATTTGAGTAGCCCATGTTCTCTACTATGAGTACCTTAGTTTTGGGGAGGTGTTGGGTTTTTAATACAGCTGTTTGCCATGAGTTCTGAAGTTTGTTTTGCAGTAACATTATTAGTCTGTTTTACTTTTTCATTATAGACCTCTTGATTGTCTTTATATTGTCCAAACATAGGTCAAGCAGGAGACTAATAGAATAATGAATTGTGTCCCTTAAATATTTATATTGGCAGATGGCTTTTAAACCTTTCTCAAACCAAAGAGAACTTTAAAATAAATGAGATAAATTTGCTGTCTTCGGCACAGATGATAAACACAATAAAAATAGCAGAGAAAACTTCTTATTGAAATAATAAAGCAACGGTGCTGCTAAACAATAAACAACTATTAAATTAGTTATACACTAGAAGAGTGGAGAGTGAATTAAGATAAAGTGAAAGCATCTAACTGCTCAAAGACCAAGAAACATAAAAATCAAAGCTAATATAGTTTGTCTTGCAGCTGCAGAGTAGCCTAGTAGTCACTGAAAAAGATCATTAATTTTCATGCAATTAAATATAATTAATAAGATACCCCAGGAGTGTGTGTTCCTGAGAGATAATGTCAGCCCTTGGGTGTGACCTACTGTGTGATGTTATCCCAGCATGGCTCAAATTCCATACTCCTACTGAGCTAATAAAACAAAGTTTTTCTTCTGAAGGCTACTTTGGCATCTTAGGTTATTGACTTTCATCCCCACAGTCTGTAACATTAGTAACACAATCAGTACAAATATGAAAAGGAACACGTGCAACAAACTGATCACAAATTAAATTAGCAGTAGAGGGAGAAGACATAGCAGTCAAACCATGGACAGCACATGTTATGCACTAGCAGAGCCCTGAAGAAACATCTGAAAACAAAATCAAAACAACAACAACAAAAGCAGCTGAGTAAGCCAGTTAGCAAAACTATATTATACATTTATCACAGTTAAAGACTGGAGCTACTATCACCTGAAATCTTTGCTGTCTTGACTATATAGGAGGGCCTAAATATACATTAGCAAAATTCAAGTCCTCACTCAAGGCTTACAGATAGCGTGCTGGTGATGGTGCCCTTCAGAGCCCTCTGCAGTTGCAGATCACTGACATTGCACATACACTGACATCGCACATACACTGACATCACCTTACACAGGCAAAGGCAATACAGAAATGGATGGAGATTGTGAAGGATGAGCTGGATGCTGGTTTGAGAACTAAGAAAATGGTAGAGAAAAGGGGAGATTGATGCTGGGAATGGCTAAGATGAGAAAGGAAGGTCCTCTGGGCATCTGGGGATATTTGCTGCGGTATCGCAAGGGATGTGGAAGTTGGTGAAGGAGGCAAGTTATCATGGAAACTAGTGCCGTTTCACTGGCAAGTTGCAGAATGGAGTTGGTCTGTCTGGAGCAACCAACCTGATCAAGGAACCATAAGGCTCCTCATTCAAGAAGTTCAGTACCATTTATGGTTGACTGAATCTGAGGTGACCTCACTAAAACAGAACTTCAGAAGAAACAGAGGTTGGGCCTCAGACCCAGCATTACGGAGCTTGCTAAGTAGTTGTGCCATATAGTGCCGAAGCTGAGAAATGTCATGTGGACCATTCCCCTAGCAGTCAAGCATTTGGTGACGCATGGATGAGGGTTTACATTACTTCTGATGTCACAGTGAAAATGCTTAAAAATTACCTAAATTTGGAATCTTCCCAACAGTAATAAAAGCAGCTCAAACTATAATTTTAATGGCACTTTGTTTTCTCTAAATACACATGTTGCAAAATTTTTCAATGCTTAGAACATAAAAGAATCATGTCTTCCTTTACATGGAAATTCAGAAAGAGTTCAGATTCCAGCGTTATCTTTTAAGCATCCGTAGTACTTGTGAATCTTGTTAACTGATATATTTGATTGTAATGACATTCTCCTTCAGAGTTTATATGGTTATGTTTCATGTTCTCATCATTAACATATCTCTGCCTTATTACGTATGGCCTATCCAAAGGATTTCCACTCTGTCTGTGAAACACTCCATTCCAGCAGACTACAAAATAAGCCTCTTATGGAGGTTTTTTTGAACAGATTTTAAGAAGGTATGTACTTAGATGGGAAGCAGAACATGCGAATGCTGGAGAGACTCAGTGTAACTGTATTTATTATGATGTTAATTATATGAATGAGCTAACAGCGGTAGGCATAGGTAAATTTAATAAACAAAATCTTTGTTTCTGGTTTAAAAATTCAAAATTCATTACTGTAACAAGGGATTTAGTTCAACTTTTAACTAACAGAATCTCTGTTTTCCTCTCATTGTAAAAAAATCATTGGGAAAAATAAAATCCCTTATATCTATAGATATCATTTTCTGAAGATACTGTTTGGGCAATAAATGAGGTTACCAAGTGTCCCAGTTTTTCTAGCAGAGATGTAGGGTCCCTATTTTATTTCTTTTTATATAGGTCACTTTAGCCTGGGTTTCAAATCCCTACCAAACATCACAGAAATGTCAACTCAATCATCTTATCCTTCAAAGCCCTGCAAGAAAAGAAATTCTCCTGGAAGAGGCAGGTTTGGGTTTCCACATCTTTATAACAGCTTTTCATCTTCATAAAAACTCAATCTGTTGGGTTAAAAACAACAACGACCCCCCAAAACAAAGGAACATTTAAAAAAAGCAAATTAATTTGGATCCCTGCTACAGCCTTCACTGCATATGTCCGCTCAGGCGGTCTGCCAAGAGTATTTTAATATAATAGTCATTCATCCATAGACCCATAACTGGTATATGCAATTACATAATGCTTCTAATGACTCTGTTTGTTGCTTATCTAATCCGTGTAGCTTGTGATGGTGAAAACAAAGTGTTTGCTACTGATACCTCATGTTAAGCAAGGAGAAGACTGGTCCAGAGTTGCTTTAAAACTCCAGATAAACAAAGATGAGGAAGATTTATGACAGTACCAAAATGAAATGAGGGACCATATCAATGGAGAGCAAGAGAAAAGATCAAAGAGGCCAGGTCTGGTTTGCATTTCTAATATTTGAAAATTTTGTCTTTCCATTCAAAGTTATGCTTGTAGTCAAACAAATGTTTTCTCTTTCATCATGATAAAGCAACTGCAGTTGACATGCTTACAAGAAAAGTGGCTGATTGAGAGCCAGTAAATATCACGAGCAGGTGAGTGGGAAAGTGGCCTATACAGTAAAAGCTTGTTAGAGGCCTACTTCAAAGACACACTGGGCTTGGGAGACTAAAATAGGCATGAGGTCATTACTCACTCATTATTATTACTTTCCCAAGTATAAGCTTTAGCATCTCCTTTGACATCATCCTGATTTTTCAAATTTATTTGAGGTAAAGGCTAATTATAACCTTTTGGAGGGGGCAGGGATAATAAACTCACTCCTTGTGAAATACTACTTCTGTGGATACCTACAGTTTTATTTCATTTCTATGGGGTTCTAAATGGGAGCCCAAGATAATTTTTATGAAGCATTAGATAAACCCATGCCTTTTAAACTCTATTCTTTTAAGAGTTAAATTTATATATTCCAGCCCTTGTCCTCAGATCACAGTGTATCCACAGTTCAGGTAACCCTGCTAGCAGCAGAAGCTGAATGTCTTATTTGAATTATTAACACAGTTTTAGGAGTTTATGGCCTCTTCTTGATTTTCTAGAGCTAAATAAAATTTGAACATAGAACCACTAATGTGACATTAGCACATTTTTTTTTTACCACAACTACAGGAAGCCTTTTTGCTGAGGCAAAGGGTCAAAGCAAAATCAGTATCTGATTTGTTTGTTTGCTTACCTCTTCAACAGGCTTCATTCATCTTCTATAAAGCAAAATGATTATTTCATGAAGAAGTAGTATGCTGATAAAAAAAGAGATCTTGGAAAGGTCAGATTGGTATGTTATATCTGAGAGATAAACACCCAAAGAAGATTCAAACACAAGGCTGTCTGCCTGAGTCTTGACTGCCCACCAGCTGTCAGGGATGAAGAATGCCAATTTCCACCACCGAGGATGAGGTGGCTCCTTGCATCTTCACTTCCCACATGACCAGGTACCTCCTTATAGCTGAATGGCTAAGTAACTCTGTGGCTGGGTGAACTGGGAAGCAAGGGTAAAATTTACTTTTGGTTTAAATAGACTGCCATTGCTTCACCCCAGGGAGACGTATGGAATAATGAGAGAGGTGCTTTGTTCATTCTAGTTGGGGTTTGTATAGTATGAAGAAAATGCCAGTTGCTCATACATCTCTTTTCCTCTATCTGTCAGGGTGTTTGTTTTCTAAGGTTTCCAGAATTATAGGTTTTAGCTTAACTCAAGAAGCACATTGTTTCTTAAAACCAAGAGATGTTTCAGAAAGTTAGACTTTTGACTGAATCCCTCTCTCACATCAAGTAACACACTAAAGTGACTACTCCAGCATAAATGAGGTAGTCTAAGCTTTGTCCAGGATCAAGCACACATTTGTGTTTACAGTTATTTAAAATACTAAATAGATCTCTCCTTTCAGTCATTTCTAGGCTGGCATTATATTTTCAGAAGAACAACACCAGGTTCTTGTTCTACCTCCTGAAAACTAATCAAAGTCTCTTGCTTGGTGGCCACAGCCTCTAGCACTCACAATATGCTTCCACAGTTGGGCAATCAGCAAGATGAAACCACTGTCTTGTGAGCAAACTGCGGCTGTCTCAGGATTTACCTGTTCTCCATCTGTCTCTACTCACTACCTGTGCTTGTGATCCTCAGGCAGGAACAGAGGAAATTATTACACATCAAGTATCTATGCAAGTAATTGTGTTCATGTTCTCTAGGAGAACCCGTTCAGCTATCCACCATCAAGGCCCCCATGCATGGCAAGAGTGGAAATGCTTCTCCGATGCAGCAGAATCCATACCTTGGGCCCCTTCTTGGCTCCCACAGAACTGTGTCAGGAGCCAAAGGGGTCTTACAACTATGATTCCCTTTTTTGGGTTCCTGTCAAGCTCTGTAGAACTGTATGTCACAGTCTTTGGTATGGACAGACTGACAAGCACCAGGCCTGCTATTTATTACAGCAGCTACCAAATGGGTTTGAATGCACATTACCTTCAGCATGCCTTCCTCTCAGCCTCAAATATGAAGCTGCTGTAAAGTTCAGTTCATTTAAGATGACTACAGACAGTGAGGAAGGGCAGAATTTGTCACAGACGATCACATTCATTTTGCAAAAATAAGTTTATCGTACATGGCATAGCAGTAAGAAAGCTTGGCTAGCTGGCCAGTCAGCCCTAAGAAGAAGTGAGCAGCATCTGTTTAAGTTTCTGAAGTAACACAATCCATGCATGGCATTAGGTTATGTTGCATCATTTAACACAACATGAACCTCACTCACCTTTCCCTCCCTTCTACTGCTACTTTCTTCCTGTTTCTTCTCACTCTAACTGGCTGCAAAAATGCTTAAGTGTCTTTGCTGCTTTAAAATTCCCACTTTTTCCCCCTCTAATTTCTTTAGCTCATGTAATTTTTTTCCTATTCTGCCTTTCTGGGAACCACTGAACCCACATCCAAGAAACATTCTCTCTCCCTTCTCTGTCTCATTGTTAGACATTTTATGGGGTTTTTTTTTGACCAAAGTGCTATACAAAACTGAATTATATTGTTATGCCTGAGACATTCTCATATAGAAAGAAGCACAAATCATATTTAATCAAATTTAATGAAAGATTGCCATCAGGTGTCTAAATGTCTCACTTGCCTGTTTAGTTGAGTTATGGCAAATAATGGTACCCAGAAACTTAACATATGTAGTAATTCAACATTTTTTTTTATTGTGTGGATCTACTTTGTGCCAGCTCTATTGAACTATTTACAATAATGGGACTGAAAACACTAATTCAAATATAAAATAGAAAGAAATATTTCTTTATTTTTCTTGTTTCAGAATGATTGTTTCATTTAGAAATATTAATAAGCTGATAACTGAGTCTCTTCATTATAATATAATACTCAGTTGCATAGGGAGCTATTCTTTATTTAGTGCGTTGCACTCTAGTGTGTCATGGGGAGAGGAGATGTATTAACCTTTATTCAGAGCTTGTACAAAAAAATTAAACTGTAGGGTAATAGAATAGCATCTTTTATACTATGCTGCTGTTTGAAAACAGAAGGAGAAATTTTAAATGGGAAATTCTAAGCAGTATCTGCTAGAAAAGTCACATCTACATTTGTTCATGTGCCTGTCTGCCTGTGTTGAGGTATGTCAGCTAAGCAGTTCCTAAAACCCTTAATTCAAAACAGAAGGATCACTGGAAGTTTTGCTTGTCTGTGTAGTTGTATGGCTCCTGTCACCTGTTTCTGACACCCCAAATATTTGTTATTTCTTTTACAGCACAAAAAATGTGCTGCTAAATATTTTTGTTAGTATAGTATGTATGATGAACAAAGGCAGAGATAAAATGATGGAAGTGATGAACCAAAAAAAGACCAGCCACAAGTTTACAGGAGTTAAACCCATCCACATATCACGTTTTCTGAGTGCAGGGAAGGCCTGCACTGAGGAATGCTGCATCCAGAGGTCTACAGAGCAGAGTCAAAGCTACACAGATATTGCAGAAGTGTATGGCAGGAATAGTAGCTGCATATGAGAAGCAGCCGCTCACTGCACTTCCACAGCTAATTAGCTCTTCTTTTCAAATGAGCTAATTAGCCTGAGCACAGACCTGCACTGACACAACCATAGAAGTCCTAGAGCTGACTCATTAGCTGGCTTGATATCCTCTTCATTCACTAATGTGGATATTCACACAGCTCTGAAGAAAAGTATGTCCTGGTAGTTAGGTACTAGCTTCTGCACTAATTAATATCTGAACATTTTATAAAATGTGGAAAATTTCAAGAGAAAAAAAAAGTATCCCAAAGCTTAGTGGTTAGAGCACTCATCTAGAAACAGGGAGGAAAGCAGGTCAAATTCTTGTTTCTAGAAACAGGTTTAGGTAACACTTCTTTCTGATTCTAGGTTCATTTTTTTCACACTTACCAAGAGTGATCTTAAAAGTTATCATTTGTAGAACCTAAAATAAAGACACTTGTGGGCTTTTTTTTTTTTTCCTTAAAATTTTTGGTCCTTCCACTAAACCAAAATTCAATTACCAGCAAAGCCCTGATAGCAAATACAGATTATTGACTGCACTTGAGGCCTACCGCAATGAACTACTGCCTGAGGGCTAAAACCATTCCTAGGATTAGGTAATATTGCCCAAAGCCAACCGAGAGAGTGCTTTAATACCTTTGGGCAACAATTTACTGCAATTTTCCTCAGACCCAGTCAGTGATTAATTAACCTTTTACAATCTTCTGGGTTAATGGAAAGTTTGCACTGGAAAGTTCCACAGATTGAAACATGAACTGAGATCGTCATCAGCAATAGCAGAATATACATGATATTGGCAGATAAACCACTGTTTTCAATGGTTGTTAGGCTGCTGCTTCAGCCTGAGGGCAGTAATCTGCCCTATTTATAGTCAAATAAGCTTATGTGAAGTTATTTCAACTACTAAGAAAGGTTCTTGCGTGTATAAAATAACCACTGTTTATCTTATAACTGATAATTATCTAAAACCTACTCAGCTTAAATTCTATGTGTTTTCAATCAACATGAGTATAAAACGGTTGGGAAATTGCTACATGAGAGATATATAGAGAGCAACGAGCCCAAATGAAGAAATAATCCATATTTCTACTCACCTCAAACCTTGCAGATATTTAGATGTGGATGTCAACTGTGCCCAAGATGAAGTAAGATGTCTGTGAGTTATATTTGATTAATTGCATGCCTACCAAATCTTGTGTTTGTCTGGGTAAAAAAATAAGACCAAACTCTAAGCATGTATTGAGAAAGTAATTGCACTACTTAATAAAAGTATCTTTAAAAGATTATCACCTCAACAGGTGTCAAGAATAAGTAAAATAACACAATCCTACCAGGTGCCTACTGACTGTCAGTAGTATGCTAATTGAAGATTTCAGCATTCCTGAGTTCTGAAACTGCTACAAGTGAAGAGACTGTATTAAATGCAGGTCATTTCCAAATCCCTAAAGCTAGCACTGCAGCAAGACATTTAAATGATGACACAATGAGTTACAGTCTGCCAGCTTGGCACAAATTCAAAGTGGCAGCAGCTGAGGTGTGCTTTAAAAATAGGGATTTTTAAAATTAGATTCAAAATCAATTAAAATCCCATTAGAAACATAATTGTAGTGATACAAATCATAAAATAATATCTTTTACAATAAACTATAAAACTGAGGAAGCTTACATAATTAATACTATCTATTGCAGAGATAGACCCATACCTTTCAATCACGTACAACCTACATGTCAAGAGAATGCCTTTGAAAAGTAGAGAGTGCAATTTCAACAGGAGGTCAACATGTATGGCACAGGATTCAGAGTGAGTTTCTTTAGATGGCTTTGATTTCCTGACCCTCCACAAAGCCCCAGATCATACACTGCTCTTGGAGATTAAATGTCAGCAAATCTAGATTGTAAAACAAAGAGACATGCAACATGATGGTGGCAGTCAATTCAGTAAAGTGGCTGGTGGCCATCCATCACATTTTTGAACCCTGGATGAGAAAATAATCATCCAATTTTCTCCTGGTGTAAAGTCAGTGCATGACTTAGGCAATAAAATTGTATCCCTTTGTGTTGAGAATGAATGTGTTTTAACTTCTTTTTGATGGGAAAATAAGGGTGCAGGTAAAAAAAAATGCCAACATCACTTATGTCAAATAGCAAGATTAAATTTTTAGTTTATTTTGTCATTTATTCCAGTTTTCCTGAGCTGCCAGCCTTACTTGGCCTCTTCTAGTAAAGTCACCCCATAGTTTCAAGTGCTGGCACTCAGTTCTTACACAGCATGCTCTAGGCAAGGTTGGATTATTATCTGTTTATTCTTGTGGTCTGGTAATGCTTTATGCTGGTATTTGTAATATGGTGAGTAAATTAATGACCTGACCATTTTCCAAAGAGGTGAAATGAGAAAGAAACCTTTAAAGACAACTCTCCAGATTTATAGTGAACTTAGCTTTTTAGTTTCCTCCTCACTAATCTTGTTATATACAGTATTTTTAAAACAATATTACATTAGTAAAAGCTGCCAGTTGCAATAAATTATCAAATTTTCTTTTTTTCATTATTTTGCAATGATGCTTTAAATACATATTCCTGTAAAGATTAAGTGTATAATTTAATTGTCCTTGTATCAAATGAAAAAACCATGATTCCCCACAGCAGCCTATTGACTCCTTCAACCTTGCCTCTTGAAACCTTACTGAACGCAGAAGCTGATACTGCAGGTTTTATATTTATAATGATTAATTAATTTCTACACTAAGCAATGTTCCTGACTGCAAGAACAAAATCCACTTTAGAAAACATAAATGACAGCTTGCCTAAAATAATTAACACCAGTGCTGATAGAATTGGGATGTTCTCTCTCTGCTTTACACTAGCGTATTTGAGAGAATTTAATTACTAATATTACTGACTAGCAGAAGAATTGCATTAAAGAAGCACTTTATGTGGCAGGATTGAAAACTCATATAAAATATGTTACAGAAATATAATGTAGATGGGATAAACCCTGGTTGAAAATGAAGATATAATTAACCCACAGTTAAGCACACAAGACTTCTTCCATTTTCTTAAGGAAACCAGATCATGTTAAAAATAACCTTCACGAAAGTATCATTTAATTCCTCCACCAGTCAAACAGCTATACAGCACAGCAACCCTGAACTCTCCCACCTCTGTGCAGAACAAGTCTGATAAGGTCTGTTCTGATAACAGGAAGATCTCACCAGCGAGTGAAGCACGAGTGTTTCGCAGCCTGGGAAGGACCATCCTTCCTCCATAGCTGCGGCAGGAGGCCTCTGCTTGCTATTCATCAGGGATGAAATTTGGCACTTAGCATGCTGAATAATGTAAACCTACATGTTAGTTTACATGAGGCCTTGAAACAGGACTACTCTTCCCTGGAAGGGGACAGTGGGTATTTTCTGTGGGCGATTTGGCCTTATCTGCCAATTCTAGCATTGTGTAGCAGCTTACAGAATTTATTAACTTCAAATTGAAAGCTTAGGTGACTGGTTGCTGTGATATGAATAAATGTGGCAGGAGCACATAAGAATCTGCTGTATTTTCCTTTCAATTGCAGGGAAGATTACATAAAATTATGGTAAAAATGCAGACTCTCAGCCAGAGAAAACAGCATGGAGTTATTGTCACATGTCTCTCAAAGCGAGGACTTCTGTGAGTACAATGATATGATAGTACCATCATGGCTTTCTCCCTGTTAATCCTTATCCCACAACAACTTTCCTGTTTTACATGTGTATGGTTTAAAAATCTGAGTATTGGCAATGAAGTTCCTGTGAGTCCATCTTCATCCTTTCATGCAAGTCCATATGTGTGGTTGTTAAGTAGGACTGACGTATATACATCTCTGCACTACCTGCAATGGGTCCTAGTTATTCCCTGGGTGGAGTTCAGGAACTTCACCATCACTCAGAGGCGCAAGTTTACAAGCATGTAAATACCTACAGCACACCCACTTCTTTTTTCTTAGATGTTTTTCTTTCACGTTACATGAAGGACCTTAGAACTGAATAATATTTGAATAATATTGTAGTGTGTCCTTCCCATCACTGGCAGATTTTCAGGACAAATGTCATCCTTCCTTCTTTTATTGGTTGCGGCTATCACAGAAAATCTCAGCATTATCCAGGGCCCAATTCTGGAAGGGAGAAAGTCCGTAAAGATAATATAGGCCATCTGGCCTACTTTCCAACATGTTCCATCTCCTCTAAGTGGCTTATAGGCATATGTTTTGCCTACAGACAGCCTTGCTTGAAGGTACAATTTTGCATTGCCTGTAAACCTGACCCTTTCATAAGTGGAAAAAGGGAGAACCAGAAGGCTTGATTTACTGAAACAAATGGAGGCAGATGTAAATTGTCTTCCTAAGGCAGTGCATTCTCTGCACCCTAGGTGGGACTCCTCTTAATAAGCAATAGGGATTGGAAAGTGCATGAGAAAGCAATCTGTAACCTCTCTTTAAGTATTCCTGCTTAATACTAATTATTACTGAAGAATGCACAGCATTTATATTTCCTTGTAAATGTTAAAAGTGCTGTGAAAGAATTAACTGGTTAATTCTCAGGACACCCTTGAGAGGAGGGCATATGAGTATTATCTTCATTCCATACTTCATTCCATAATAAGGGAACAATTAAAATGAAATTGATCAGCTAACTTTATAGAGACCCTAATTCCTACAAATAGGAAATAATAGGTCTAAATGAGTATACTTCTGGGTGTTTAAAAGCAGTATTCATCAGCTGGATTACAGCTGATTTTTCAATGTAATTAACTTTGTACCCAAAAATCAACTTTATTGGTTCTCTTCTAGTGTATTAAGCACAATAGGAGGGATGCCCCATTTTCTCTGGCAATAATCAGGTTCTCTTCAGCCTTGTAATTGATTCAAGCAGGAACCATATTATTGTCTAGTAAAACAGAGCATCCCTCCTATTATCCCTTAAGTAGCAGTCAGTCTGGGAAGAAAACAGTTACAATGATATATGAAGTTAAGACAGATGCCAACTAAATGGATATCTGAGTAAGCTAGAAAGAAAGAATTAAATAGTTCGAGTAAAAAATAAAGGTACTACTTCAGCTAACTTGTGCAACTCATCAACTAATCTCTCACTATTATTGTTCATATCCTGAGTGCCCCAATACTATTACACACTGCACAGACACATAGCAAGCCCAAGAGGACTTACAATCTAATTTGTCAGCTTTCATTTCTTTCCCACTGTTTTTTGTATCCTCTCTCCTGCATCATTCCATTTCCCTGATTTTTGACACCTGCACATTATTACGCTAGTGCACTCCATTTCCGGAGAATTGAAGGACTGAGAAGGACTGACTCACTGCCCCCTCTGCTACAGAGGGTCAGGCATAGAGTCCTGGGAAAAAAAACAGCTCAGTCGGTACAATGTACATTTATTTGGTTTTTATTCAAATTTTAAGTGAAAAGTGATGGTGTTGGGAAATAAATGTAAGGAACACAGCACATTTCTGCCAGGTGAAGGGATCTCTGAAGCAAAGTGGGTGTTGTGGCTAGGGGCTTGGACAAAACAAGAGGAATGAGGGAAATTTGTCTCTCCTGGTAAAGAAGCAGGAGTCTGAAAAGTGGTTCACTTTCAGTGTCTGAAACAGAATCTGTGAGAACTGGATCCACAGCAGTGAGTGACTCCTGCAAGGACTGCCGGGACTACTCCAGGCTGGCATTGACAACAGAAGGTAGGAATCTGACAAGGACCTCTTTAGCCACAACATGAGGTGGCTTGTTCCTTAATACTGGAATAAGTTTCTGTGAAATAAGAAGAGGCAGTTATATTTTTGGACCGCTATCCAGCTTTGGGCAACGGACTCAGAGAAGAGGTGGATGACCTGGCTGAGCAGATCCGAGAGGAACCATACCAGTGGTCAGCAATGAAATTTGTGCTGCATACCCTGGAGCTGAGCTTGGGCTTGAATTTGTCACATCTTCATACAGTAGAAGTCATAAGCCTAAGTTATGCATCACCATATGTATTGTCTAATTAGGCCCCTCATACGTAACAGAAATTTCAGCTTTCTGGAGAAAGTAGAGGCTCAGGTCTTTATTGGTGAACACCTCTCTATGGGATACAACTACAGGATGCCACATTCCAGCTGAGATAGTGCTGTCTGCAAGAGTAATTCTCTTTCGCTCTGCTCTAGTGGGAAATAAAACACAGGAACCTACCTGAGCCTTTTCCCAGCTCACGTGATTGAACGTAAACAGTGGGCATCACATTGAGACCGCTCTGCTTGCCTGAGTGCTCCTCCCCTGGCTGGCTCCACCGGGTAGGAGCCAGGGAATGTAACCCCACAGCATCAGCCAGTCTCAACCTCAAAACTGTGATTTTCCTCGTGCGAAGGCAGACAAATTAGGATAAGCGGTGTCAGTTGTCCCACTTGACTGTGTACTGGAAAAGCAAGGAAAAGCCTCGCATGTCAGGCACTGCCCTTGGATGGGCAGCAGTCGCTGCTGCCTCTGAGCTGAGGGGTGTGAATCCCTCTGTCCTAACTTGGATATAGCAGGAGGCTCACAGGGCAAAAGCCCATGACTCAGACCCAGTCACACACAAGGTGTAGATATACTTACTGCAACTTCTAGTGGAGAGGAGGTAGAAAACAACTCCCTTTTCTGTAGATTTGGCAACGTTGCAGTTATACTTATTCTGATCTGTCCCTGAACAGCTTTTATGCCTTTCTTCCTTCTTTGCCCCTTGCAATCCCCTCATTGAAAGAAAAATCTATCATCTCTTTGTTCTCAAAACAGACTTAAGAGCCATTATGGGTTGGAACCAGATGCTAAGTGTGCCAGGGCGGTTATTTTATTTTGCCAGATCTTAAATAAGAGCATGACATGTAAAGCTGGGGGGGAGAGGGAGGGAGGCTTCCTGTTATTTTCTTGCAATCACATGTGTTGCACTTGACCTTTACAGCTGCCATCACTATTTGGCAGAATTGCACATTTAGGAGGACATTTGAAGTATTTACAGACTACACTTACATGCCCTCCAGGCCATCAGTTTAGCAGCAAATCATCAAAGGGAGGAGTTGAAAGACAATTGAATAACACCAGTTCAGTTCAGCACTGATCTGCAGTTTGTGTACTTCGGTCATATCCAACTACCTTAATTTGCTCAACTAAATCCCTGTTGTTTTCTCCTTTCAGACACTGCATGATGGTTATAGTCATGCAGCCTTCCCCTCTGCCCCCCTTATCCGTGAGAGCAGGAATATCAGGTTTATTCCATTTGTTAAAAAACTCTATTTAGGATAATTTGGCCCCAAAAGTTCAGATCAGACAGATGCAGACAGCAGGAAGATTGCAAGCCTCAAGCCAAAAGACTATTCTTGAAGGAACATAAGCCATTATTATGGTTACTACAGCTAAAATTTCCTTGTTCCTTGACATTATTAAGCATAATAAATGCTGCCCAGAAGGTTCACTGAGCAGGGAGGCACACCAAGAACAATATCTCAGCATTGTACTTCAATTTAAGAATGATATTTTATTTTACCTTCCATCTTCTCTGCAAAAGGGAAAGGCAATTTTTTTCCCATTTAACTTCAGAAGAAGGAAGTCCTTTCCATCCTTCGTCTGAGCTGCTTCTTAAAACCTTGATTATGATTCTAAGCAACACACTTTCATGCTAGTGTTAAGTCATTATAGAATAATAGAATCAGAGAATCATTTTGGTTGGAAGAGATCCTCAAGATCATCAAGTCCAACCATAAACTATCTCTGGCACTAAACCATAAGAACCTCATCTACGCGTCTTTTAAACACCTCCAGGGATGGTGACTCAGCTACTTCCCTGGGCAGCCTGTTCCTGATTGTACCAAACCCTTTCATGGATTCTGCTCTTGGAAGGTTTAGGGTGGTGGTGTTACTCCTAATAAGGATGGCTGTAAATAAAAACAAAAAAAAGTTTTAATTTTATTATTAGAAAATGGAATTTTCTACATTTCTTTCTTCAGTTCTAATTTGTGTACATTTTTCCAAACTAGTGAATAATATTAATTCAAGGATGGAAAAGTTTTTATTCACATATACCAGTGAATGGATATTTCATTAACAAAGTGAAAGTTAAATGCTTTTCCTTAGAATGCATAGTTCTCCTAGACTGGTCTGTGAATCCTCTAACTCTGTGTAAAGTGTTACAAGGAGCATTAAGAACTGTGATGTTTCTTCATTGTATCTGTACAAAAGGTTGAGCTAAGAAGTTAGACCAGAAATTTAGTCACTATCAATGAGACATTTGCCTTCCAAAAGACTGATAGTTTTCCCTGTCAAGGGGATTTAGGAAGGCTTTAGTTAAACGTCATTATCTGCATCTCCCAAAGCCTTTTGGTGTAAAAAGCCAGAAAGCATTCCTATACCTAGTTTCCTACATTATTTTCTGCATCCCACTTTAATTTTCGACATCTAAATGATTTAGGAGCTCTTTCTTTAGTGTTCAAAAGTGGAAGTTGCCTGTTACCATGCCCGTTACCCCATGTAAAAGACATGAGCTAATAATTTCAAGTATTCAAATGCTTTTTTTGTCTGAAGGACCTGGAGATGCCAGATCAGGTGAGATCGTCTACTGAATACCATTGATGGCTTGACTGTGATTTTTTTTTCCTGCCACACTTAGGATTTTCTTCTGAAGGAAGTTATCTGGAATTTTTTATTTTTTGAAGGTGTATTTTTCAGCTTCAGTGAATACCAAAAAGTATTCTACTTTGTCACTAAGTCACAATAAATCAAACACCTTTTCCCCACATAGCTCATCTTTGCTATTTTTAACTGTGATTTCATCAATTCCTGCCCTCCTAGCCATGGAGGTAGAAGGAAGCAAAAATATTAGAAATACTATTTTGATTGTAACCTATAATACTGTCTGCCTCCTTTTCACAGATGTAGCCAGGACTTAGCAAGCCTCAAATTCCATTTTGCTAAAAACCTTAATAGAGATGTAGTATAGTATAAAATAAACGGAATACAGAATAAAATTCAGTAAAGTGAGGCCGTTGTTGTTTGCTTGCCATTGGTTCATAATGATCTTAATATAAAAGCCTGGAGTTTTGAGAGAATTGAGAGAATATACAGATTTGTATCAGAGAATACCTCTCCTTTCCTCCAAGTCTCAGAATTAATGGCGAAGGTGGTTAAATGCAGAGGAGCTCATTAATCTGTCTGTGTCTGAAGTGTTTTACACAGATACCATGCAAATCAATGCCTGCGAGGTAGTTAGCATTGTGCTTATGTAAGCAGCATTATACGGGCACAAAATCTACTGTTCTTTAGCTGCACAATGTTTGAACTAATATTTATTTAATTTGGTTTAATGGTGTCAGTAGGCAATCTGAAACTGTTAGCCTTTTTCTGAAGGAGCTGAGTGAATTGAAATCATAAAACATCACTGTTAGTTGAAGATATTTTTTTCTGTGAAAATTTCTCACTCTGAATGGAGTTTAAATTCTGAAGGACATGTATGCCAAAAATAAATTCTGCACTTTTCCTCCATTTCTCTGTGGCCACTAAAAACCCATGTGCAGGAAGCAAATTCTTAGTCGCCCTTACTGTGATTAAATGTTTTCTAGCCTTCCAGTTTGCAAGGCAGGAAACTGTCAGTGCTTTTTTCATGGCATCAAATAAATGCTGTACATCTTTAATTAGCAATGTATATCAGTGTTGAGGCTAATATAGACATAAATAAAAGCTATGAATGTTGTTACACACTCAGTATAAAGCAGAGCATAGATGTAAAGATTAACAAACAAAGGAAATAAAAAAGTTTATTTTGAGTGCCATGAACGGATACACTGAGAACAGCTAGTCTTTCTCTGAGGCATTAAGCTCAAAGCGTTACAAACATGTCAAAAAATGAAAGATTTCTATACAGAACTAAATATTGTTCAGTGATAAAAATAGCTTTCTTCATTCTTGGTTAAACAGAAGTACCCTAAGGGTAGCAGAGGGCCTTATCAGTAGAGAACAATAAAAAACTGATAGAGGGAAGTAATCTTTCTCATCTCAGAGGGACTACTATAGTTGTTACGTTACACTTGTTGCAATTTATCTATATGCAAGACTCTACAGTATCTTTCATATTAATTTAGCATCTTAGGAATCCGTTATATCTTTTGGGGAAGTGACTCAATTTGGAGATTCCTGGTGGGTGTAAATGAAGGCAGTGGCTTCCATTTCAGAACAACCTGCATGCAGTAAGCGATGTGATGCAGTTGTAAGGCATTTACAAACATTTGACAGCAGCAGTTGTATAAATCTCTGATACGATTTTGATTAAAAGATATTAAAAGAAATAAAAGGGTTGAATTTCATGTTTGGGGAAGTGGAGGACTGAGAATATCTCTCTGTTCACTGGAAGCTGTTTACATGGCTCCTGCCACCGCAGACCCACAGGCACAGGGAGCCCACTTTGCACCTCCGGTGGGTTTCAGTCCCATCACCTTTGAAGTCCATGGCACAGACTGCGCTGGTTGTGTCACATCAGGTTGAGGCAGCAGGTCCTGAGAGGCTTTGCCCACAAGGAGCAAGGTTTTCCTGCTCCTCCACGTCAGGGCCATTGGCAAATCTCTGAACACAACTGTATGAGCTCATCTTACATGTGACTGCCATTGCTTCCACTGCCCAATCCAGAGTAAGTCTTTCAAAACATCATGTCCTGCTTTGTGTTACGTATCAAATGTCATAGTTTATGAAGTTATCTGTTCGTACCTCTCTCTAAGAAACTTTTGAGATTAACTTTATCATGTTTGCTCTTAGCCTAAAACTTGGTGTTCCTAAAAGTTTAAATAAAACTTGTTTATCAGGCACAAGATAGTGATGGTGAGAGTAACATATTTATTGTGCTATAGGCAGACTTTAGGACACCTTTGCCATATATACTACAAAATGAAAGGTATGTGACATTTATAAATGTAAGCTCTGCCAGCAGACAAACCTCACTGAGGAACAGATCTAGACTAAATGTGCTATGATGATTACTAAGAGAGATAATTGGAATTATTATGAGATGCAGAATTAGTCTGAGTATGTGATGTGGAGGACGATTTTTCTGTCAAGTTAAGGTATTTAGAGAAAGAGGCAACTATCTAAGGAGACAATGCAAACACTTCAATTGCTTAGTGTACAGTGTTTTGCCTAAGGCTTAGCCCTAGAATCAGGTATCAGACTGATTAGCAAAATTTAAATACAAAAACCAGATACTACTATAGCTTGTGAGAAGTAATTCCCTACCTAAAGGAGGAGAGCGATTCAAGGAGTCACTTTAAAAGCCAATGCTATCAGTCATAAACAGGCAGGTAAACTATGGCACTTCCCCGGTAATAATAAAAGCACTTACCTCTCTCTCAACGTGACTTCTTTTTGCTCTGGATCCATGCATACTTCTCAGGAGAAGATAAATTCACATGTAATGTATCACTGGTTTTCAATTTCATTGTGATGAACCCACAGGGTGGATTACATAGTCTATCCTGTGTTTTACTGAAGAGCTAAATTACACTGTGCCCTCTATGTGGTCCAGGGAATATAGACTAGACCTCTTCAGAGTTCGAAGAAGAAGAAAAAAGATGTACTGAGTTTCCTCATCTACATATTTTCTTTTCATCTTTTCATTTTCTGGCAATAATTAGTTTGCAGAAGTCAACAAGACTTATTTATTTTCTAGCCTGAAACACCACACTTGCATTTTTATAAGAGACTTCAGGAGATCTGGGACTGTTCTCTTCACACAGAAACAAAAAGTCTTTGGAAACTCTAATTCTTTATTCTTTTGTTAGCCTGAATTACAGGCATCATCTTAATGCCTGTTTGCTTGCAACTTGTACACACACAGTTACATAAAAAAAGAAAGACCACAGAGACACTTCAATATTATAGGGCAAGCTGGAGTGAAAAATGCTTAATGCCATTCCAGAGATTCACTGGCAAAAAGCTGCAAATGAAATTACTACAATGAGTGTAAAATTATTATAAAACTGTCACATTTCTAATATTTCATATCACTTCTGACCATAAGCTCCACAGCTATAAAAGCAATATCTTTTACTCTTCAAAGCACATACGATGGTTTGCATTCGTCAAGGCTTATCATGTTAAAATACCTTTAATTATGTCCCAGATAGCTGTTCAGATGGCACTCTTAAACCTCTTCAAGGTCAAAACCTTCCTTCTTGCTAAGCCTCAGATCATTGTTCTCTGATTTCTGTTTCACTGACATAATATCTCTATTGTTCTTGGGAATCACTATACTGCTGTGTAGGCCACACCGGCATATGATTACATCAGCTGTCCCTAAAGGTTCAGATGCTGTTTGCCAATGTCTGTTTCTCCTTTACTAATCTTTAGAGGTCAGATAGATTGAAAACTAATGTATGTACTTACTACATATTTGGAAAAGGTAGTAACATTGCTAAGCTACTCTTTTTTTTTTTTTTTTTTACCTGCAGTTGCAGACATGAATATCAAACATACAGTCAACTGAAGAAGCATCTTACAAACTTGTGTTTCTGATGACATAATGTAACGAAAATGAGAAAGAAATGATTGGTTGCTGATCACAGCCATAACTAGGCACCTTGAGAACCCCAGTCTGTGTGTGGTTTTATGTCGGATTTGAACGATTGCTAGCTACAGAGCACACAGTAATAGACTCTACTCCCAAACCATTAATTTAGACTCAGACACAAAATCTTGAAGAAGAATCTTCTTCATGGATCACTGCAGTTATTAACAAGTATCAAATAGGATAAATTGTATATTATAGCACTGTCCACTCACTCTGCTATATTTAAGTCTTTTAGTGTTTCTATTACTATAACACTCCTTTCTAAGGGAATGGTAACATCTACCAGTTAAAAGAAAACCGATATAAATTGAAATTTTGCCTTTTGGCTGTATTCTGGACAGTGTATATGCTAGGAACATTAAAGAAGCAAACTTCCAGCAATCTAAAGCAATTCCAAACTTCCCGAATCTTTATGACCTCTCATGCAGAGTCCTTCTCAAATACACACAAACACAAGAGGCCCATTGTGAATAAAATACTGCAAATATGCTTCAGTTCATTAAATTAATCTAGAATACAATGTATTTCTTATAAAGTGCAACCTATCACACACAGTAAGATAAACAAATATATTAGCACTGTTAAATATAAAATTAAGGACTATCTTCAAAACCAATCTGAACGTATGTCTATATTTCATTCACATGAGTCAGAAAAGGAGCAGTCCTTTTGAAACAAAAAAAATAGCATAACAATGAAATAAAATGCAGTCATCAGAAAAAAATGACCTTAACTTTGATTTAAGACAATAGCCTCCAAGTCCAAACAAACTTTCCAGTATTGATATCTTATTCAAATAAATACCTAGTAATGTATTATTAAATCCTACAAGCTTTAGATCATTATTCAAAAAGAAAATTAATATTTTATTCTTCTGGTCACTTATAAGACAGTTTTGCTCACCAGCAATTTATACAATGCAGTAAATCTCAGTTAAAAATTGAGAGGAAATAATAATACATATTTTTGTAGCCTTTAGAAAATGAATTTTAAAACTTCCTTTCTTGGTAGTAGAGTTACGCACCTAATTCTCTGTCCATTCTACTAAAAATTGACTGTTCTGTAAAATACAATGTCAGTTTAAGTGTTATCTTCAGCAGATAGATCTCATACAAAAAGAAAAATATAGACAGTTCGGATGATACAATGTCAAGAAGAAAGCATAATGGGTCACACTGTATAGTATAATAAATCATTACTGAATTGGTATATGTGGATGGACACACGCACACCAACTCAATACACTTGCAAACTACTCTTACTGACTTGACTATGAAATACACTGACTAGTATTTTTGTCTATGTTTTCCTTTGAAAACTTCATGGTCAGGAGTGAGTGAATCACTGGTCTCCATCTGTTAATCAATTCTAGAGATAAATCTACAAAATGAATGAGTAAGGTTTTTTTAAAACTGATCATATGGGGTTTCTTCATTTGCATTATTGTGGTGTCAAATTGAAAGGGACAGTTTTTACATAGGAATTGTGCAGCTGATTACTCAAAAGTAAGCAGTCTCTTTCTATGAGAATTCCCCCTTCTCATCCTGACCTGCAGTAATATTAAATAATTAATTTAAAATGTCCTTTGTGCTATATATTTCTATATAATATGATGCCCTTTAAAATGAAATACTATTTATAGCATGAAAAGCATGACTCCTGACCCAGACCTATGCAATTAGTAGACCCTGAAAGAAGCTAGTCCAGTGAAGTGTACAATATTAAACTGGATTGTTTGTCTAGAAAACGCATAATCAGCTCTTCGAACATTTGTTGTGTTACCTGGAATTAATACTAATTAAGGCTGAGGCTCTCAAATATGATATGGTTGAGAAAATCTGCAGGGTTTGGTTTCCTATTTGTCAACATTTATTTGAAAATAGCAGGTGAAATTCTGATCTGAGGTACATTTAGCCTCAAACTATCACGCAGATTGTTTTGTGTCTATTTATGTAATTGCCAAAGACTGCTTTGGTCAAAACTCCCAAACACTTTTTATCGCTAATTTTTGGAAACAAACCTGTTAATTAGTTAATTGTAAAGCATTACTGAATCAAGTAAAAAGGATCCATCTGTTTATAAAAGAAGATTTCTTCTGGGCATAACATTTACAAATCACAGTGCTAGACACCATACCACCTATTTGTCGATAAAGCCAGTCCTTTTAGGGCCAAAATGTGGCTTTGAAGGAGATTTGTAATATATCACGCACAGTTAATACCATCACCATTTTAGTATCATCAGGGGGCTTGAGAGAGCAGCAAAGAGCTATACCCTCCCCTTCTCTATGTCACTGATGTGAGTCTTGCCCAGACTGATAGCAGCTGGAGATGTGGCCATATGAAAGGCACTCAGTTCTCAGAGCAAATTCACAGTATCTCCAGTTGGAGAAGAACTTTAACAACAGAGCACATCTACCATTGCCACAAGGATTATTTCCACAGGCAGACTCAGAAGCCAAATGAAGTACTATGTTTGAGGGAATTTTACCATTGACTTGAATGGGAGCAGGATCGTAGATTTTTCCAGGTGAATGCATAAACAGTTTAGGAAGCTTACACTGCTGCTACTTATCTTTTCCACGGCCAATTAAATAGTTTCTTTTCTCAGAGCTGTCAGTGTGGCAGCTTTCCTGAGCACTAAATTCATCCTTTAAGGAGAAAACATGTTAAAAAAATGCAATGTCTTTTCTGATTTAAAGATACTGTTAAAAAAGACTTCTTTTCAATACAGAAAACAAATCTCTTGTATATTCATGTGGATTACAGAGTAGTTTCCATACCAAAATATTACATTTCTTTTATCAGAGCAAAGTAAAGATGATACAATATTCTTGCCTGAGATTAAAAAATATATAAGAATGGAATATTGATAGCAACACACAATATAAGGTAAAGGAGGATTGGATGATGTACTATGGGAGCTGATAAGAATTATATGGCTTCCAGCAGAGACATAAAATGACATAAAAATATAGAGATTGATGACAATAGGAAATGCGTCTATAAAGTGGATCATGAGAGAAAACAGGGAATAAGTTGGGATAACAGCAGACAGGCATTTAAGGGAAAATGCTAATTGAATTATGCATTGTAGCAAGTAGACTGATGCTTCTAACTGCTAAAAAAACAAAGCTGAGGCATCTTGGCCTGCAGTGGAGCCTCCATTCTACCAGTCTTTCCCCGAGAGTTCAAAATCTGCATAAAATGAGTTGCTAACAGCTGTTTTATTGGTGACCATTGGGGCCCACTTATTCCGCTTCGGATGCAAGGGAGCTAAAAATGAGTCTCTCAAAAGGTGAAGAAGTAGACCAAATTCAGAGTGGGATATCATATGAGACCGACTCCAGTAGCTGTAAAGAAAACTACCACACATGGAGAGAGAAAATGTCTTTTCTTAGTGTGTGACTCATCGAAATCTCATCATCTAAAATCAGACATCTAATCAAACCTATTCAGCTAGACTGACTCTAAGGTTAAAGGAGAGATCTGGGGACACTTCCAAAGCATTATTTAGCCTTTACATCTTTCCTTTCTGTTTTGGGATGGATACAGTCTGGAAGCCACTATTAATGTTGAGGTGGAAACCAAGCATCACATCAGTGGAGGAACCAGGGACCACATTTAACAAGCGACCGGCATGCTTTGAAATTAAGATGGAGGTACTGCTACCACTGTGGCTCAGGCCCCTAACACCCGCAGTTCATCCATGCTGGATGTGGCTCGGCCCCAGCAAGTGGTTAGAGAAAGTTTGGTGATGCAGCCCGGCAGCCATCTCTCTTCTGCCTCTCCTGGAGGAGGCCAACCATTAAACACCGACTGAAGAACTAGCTCGTAATTAAAGTGACTATATTTGGGAGGTCTGAATACTTGCCACAATGTCTGCTTTCCAGATGTCTGACCCCTGCAGTGGCATTCGGAGCCTAGAGTAACATACCTGGGTTGAAAGAGGAAGATCTGCTTAAGGGGATGTCATTTGGGGAGGGAGGCTACTGGAAGCCCCAGGCAGGTACTCAGAGAGCTCAGAGCTTGCCTCCACCAGTGATTCGTCACAGCAGATGCTGTAGCAGGAATTAGGCCTCTAGGCCTTCCCTGTTGAGAAGGGGGATTGCCAGTAAGTTTCTGCAGATGGCGAAGGAGGTAGAGGTGATAGGATCACCCAGCAGCACACTGAGCTGTGCGCATTTCTGCAGTGGGAACCATAGCCAGACCTTGAGGCCACTACCAAAATACAGCAAGATCAGGCTGTGACCTCACAGCAACTGGCATGACATGAACCCACAGCCCAAGAGGTAGACACCTTCCTGGCAGAAGTTTCTTTACAAACATTTAAGCAGTGAGGCTGCTAGTCTGAACTTGGATACTAGACCCACCATCAGATATCTGCTGAGGAACAATGACAAAATAGATTATTTATTAGAAGTGGGAAGGAATAACTCACAGCAGTAATCTTCAGTTGGAAAAATGCCCTTTTCACACTGCCAAAGTATTAAACGGGGAAATATTAATCTTAAAACAATGATATGCTTTTCATACATCCCATGGAAGGCTGCAGTCAACTGGTGGTGCTGCACTGCTACAGATGGTTTGAGGAGAAAGGGCATGGACACATCTACAGAAAACATGAGTGGCAGGTTGAAACCGAGACCCTCATTTCTAAAATCCTCACTCTGGGAAGGCTTAGTCAGGAATATGCTTCACTAACATTAGGAGTCGGCTTTAGTTCCTCGTGTTTCCTTGAACAACAGTTCCAGTCCAGGTTTTGGAAAAAGGGCATACACCATCCTGCTCTGTTGCAGCTGTCTGGAATGGAAACTATTTTTTAAAAGCAAAAGAAACAACACCCCCTCCAAAACACACACAGAAAATCCCACAGCATGACAGACCTGTTTCACAGTGGAAGACCAAACCATGCTGCATCTGTCAGAAAAGCTGATCTGAAGTGATTTTAGAAGTCATCCTAGGCACCTTAATTTGGAAGAACAGTGAATAATATTTCTCAAAATATCGTTGTTTGTAGGCTTGAAATGCAAGTGTTTTACTAGATACTTTTCCTCTGAATCCCATTACAGTACTTTATTTATTATATTGTTTCTTATAAATGCTTTTCACTGAGAATCTTAATTTTTAGTATAATCATAATTTAGAACCTTTATTTTAAAATATATTGGCTGTATTTTTTTTAAACAAGTCAGCGATGTTTTAGGACGGTTTGGGAAGCTACCATACTTGACAGGACTAATTTAATACCAATCATAAAATTGGTAACAAGGTAAAAAGAATGGAATTACATAGGGAAATCCACCAATGAGAGCTTTAGCCTATTCAGAACAGTACTAATATAATAGACTGAAAAAATCAGCTCTATAAATTTCTGTCAATGTAGAGTACCCATACAAGGTCTCATGCACCAGCTAAACTTAAATGAGGTCCTTGTACAGACCCTGCAAACAGGAATGAATTTCACCCTCAACAGTTGAAGAACTACCTTTCATTCTGATTGCATCAGAAAATTAATTTGTTCCATGCTCCAGCAAAACTGAAACTGGTTCAGTCTTCAACACAGTATTTTGAATATCATAGTTTATACTACATTCACAAATATCTGTTTTCAGGCTAGATGAAGGATTTTTGCTGTTTCCTCGGTAAAATCTGGTTAATAGAAATATTGACATGTGCAGTGTATCAACTGATGTAAGTAGGAGTTATATAATAAGACCTTGACACTAACGTTGTTGAGGCACATGAAGATTTACTAGTATAGAAGAAAATGAAGAAAAATGTCAGGAAAATTACTGAAACCAAGAAAGCATAGCTTTAGTAAAAGGCTAAGGAACAGGGAGGGAGACAATGAATATGGAAAATGCAGCACATTTGGGGCTTTTTCTTCAGTAGAAACTGAAACAAAATGGCTAATACAAAAATATTGAGGCTACAGAGAAACTATACCAGACCATCAAAAAGAAAAAGAAATAAAAAAAGCAAAGGGGAGAGGCAGTGGAGCATTCAGTTTGAAAAGCACTTTTGAAGAATATTGAGTACTATATCCTTAGCAAGTCTGCTTGTGATGGGGTTTGGAATCCCATTCCTTGGTTTAAATAGCTTCCCACAAAGGGCCTGTGTACTCCAGCCTCCTGCAGGAGGGATGATTTCACTCAATATGCATATTGCATCCTCCTAATTATCCATCTCTTTGTATTAATGATAAAATAATACAATCTTCTATTTTCTCTAATTAAGTTTATTATGGAGACATTTTTATGCGCCTATTTTTGAAAAATGAAATTTCATTAAAAGTCGGTGTATCAGATCTTATTAATTCTATTACATTACAACATGAAACATTTCATCAGGAAAAAAAAAGACTGAATCAAAACCAACCCTAGACTTTGATAATACAGATAAAAAAATCCAACGTATTCACTTTTCAATTTCATTTTAAACACTGCAAAACTTTCCTCATGTGAAGTTTTTAAATCAATAGGGAGCGACTTACCACATTCTCCTACAGAAACATATTTTGTCCACATTGCTGAGGATTTTTTCTCCTTCAAATGCCAATTCTTCTCACTAAGCTATTTTTTCTTCTTGTAATCAGGAAAAACTAGATAAATAAATTGATACCAATTACCTTTGGGAAAACCAGGTTGGACTAAAAGACCTTTTAATAATTGGAATGGCAGTGCACTTTGCATGCTGTCAGTGCTCTGTGACAATTGCTACAAGACAATTAATACACAGTAACGTTTTCTTTGTCATTACTGGACAGTAGGGACTTTAGTGCCAATGATTTTCTGCCATCATCTGAAAGTGATAGGGGTCTATGAATGGCTGTAGCAAGATAAAGGATCCCTTGATATCCCGTAGAGAAACTGCAATGTTTTGCTGCTCTCCCAACATGTTCCACTACTGTGACTCCAGGGTGCACACAGCTGAACAGTTTTGCTGAGGTTTAGAGACTTCTGCTTCTCATGAAGCGGCTGCTCAGCATCACTGGTGCACTGCTTGCACTAAGGACAGATCATGTGGGGTGTCAGCAGCAGAAATACTGGGCTGCTGCTGGGAACAGGAATTCTCATTTTACTGTTTTAGAAAGAAAGTCGTAACCCATTTGAACAGTTGTGGCAGAATATGTATACTGTGTCAGGAGACTGAAAATCTCACTTGTAAAACATGCAGTAAAATGACTTGTAGCACAAACCTAATTGACTCAAATTGCTTATTTTGGTTTTCTGTAAACCACAAATTTATGCCATATAATTTCATCTGTTTTCCTTGTGCAGCAGTTCGTCATTCTAGAAGGAACCACAGTCCCTGAAATTACATATAAAACCTTTTTCAGCCTTATTTCTTGCGCTGAGATACAGTTTTAAAGCTTTAGGGAGAGTAAAGGACTGTTTCTGATAAAACTTGATCCTGCCTATCCGTTAACTTCATATTGTTAATCACTGCAGCTGGGGTCTGTGGACCAAATTTATTCTCCTGGGACAGCCTACCTTCCCCAAAGCTCACCCTCCAAGGTATTATGTTTTGTAGGAAAATCTGTGTTATGGACAGATAGATTATCTAACATTAACAGAAGCTTGTTCAGGAGCATCACATCCACCATGCCTCCTACATTTGGCCTGGTAGATGAGGAAAGAGTAGTGGACATTGCTCTTTCCTCAATATAGACATGGACATACAGGAGTCAGTCCAGTGAAGAGCCACAAAGATGATGAAGGGACTGAAGCATCTGTCCTATGATGAGAGGCCAAGATGGCTTGACGGGGTTGGGGGGGGAATCGTATCAATGTGTATGAATACCTAAAGAGAGAGCACAAACGCAACAGAGCCAGGCTCTTTTCAGCAGTGCAGGACAAGAGGCAATGGGCAAAAACTCAAACACAGGAAATTCCATTTAAACTTAAGAAAAAGCTTTTTTACTGTGAGGGTGACCAAGCACTGGCATGTTGCCCAGAGAGGCTGTGGAGTCTCCAGTATTTGTAATATTCAAAATCTATCTGGAAATGGTCCTAGACAACCAGCTCTAGGTGACCCTGCTTGAGGTGGGGCTAGACCAGATGACCTCCAGAGGTCCCTTCCAGCCTCAGTCATTCTGTGATTCTGTGAATTCCGTGGATGCAACAAATGAGTGGATAAATGCACTTGGATGATGAAAATTCATCATAATTTACAGGAATTTATTTCTTCCTGGGAGCAAGAGATTCATTGCAAGTAAGGCCAGTAGTGCTTTATTTTATTGCATGTTACTTCAAGGCAGATAAGGCATTCAAAGGACGTGTTGTTTGGAAACAGGACAGTAAGTGATGGAGAACATTCCAGGACATGGCTTATCTGAAACAAGGGTATGCAGTCTGCCAGGCTGAAAAGGTCTAGAGCTACACTTGACATTTGTCAATGTGACTGGGATCTGGCCTGTAAGCCTACCCTTTCCCCAAGCTGACCTTTGGAAGAAATCAGCCCATTTTGGCACCTCCCTTCTCACCTTTCCAAGGTGCATGGAAATAAGGCAAAATATGGGCATGAGGCTGGCAGCATGCCAAAAAGAAATGCAAACCTGGCTGATAGGTGGAGATTTTCAGCAGAATTTTCTAAATAAATGAAAAAGTAGCAATATCTTGGAGAAAGAAAACGCAATATAGACAGCCATGAATTTTTTCCTTTGCCAGCTCCATTGAGGATGCTGCATCAGTGATGGCAGGAACACCCACAATACCTGGCAAAACAGCAGGTATGTCTTATGCACAGTCCTGCTTGAAAAAGATGCATATGGATATTTCTGTCCCCTTGCTTTGAAAAATTCAGTTCAGCAAAACAAACAAAACCTATGTCCCAAAAAATGCAGATCCAGGTTAGTGGATGTAGACTAGAAGAATGATTAAGCCCATGTGTACCTGAGTGTGCTGGTTCCTCTGAGAGTTCACTATTCATGTGTATACTGTCTTCATAGCCGGTCTGCAGGCTGTAAATATTTGGGTTTTGTGGAAGGCAACATGAAAATCCTTTTAAGGCTCTTCTTTGCCACTAGATTCTTCCATATATCCAATACTGGTCAGCCTGTATCTCCACAAGGACACTACTTATTTAATTGTTCCACTTCTTGGGAATTCCCAGAAAATTTGGTGAAAGATGGTTAAAGAATTCTAGTCAAATTTTTAGTTTTGCCCTTTGGACTCAAGCTCTGATGAGTGGTTCATATATGAACAAAATATTTTTTTACCAGGAATTTAATTACAGTTTTTTTCACCAGGAAAGAAGTCTATTAAAAAAGCTTCCAGTATTATTTACAACAATAAAAACAGGATAGAATGCCTTCTGCCTTAAAGCCTGGTAATGGTACAGAGATTACAAATGGCAGTTTCAATAGAATTGTCTCTGTCTGCTTGAGAAGCAGCATTTTCAGACTTTAGGGAAGCTAACTATTTCAGCTATTTCATCATATCAGTAATGAAAGAATTGCTCTTCCATTATAACCCTATTTTATGTTTAAAGCACAAAGCAGAGCCTCTGTTCCATTATTGCTTAATTCCAGAACAAATGTTATCCTCTTCCTTTCAGAGAATTATAAACTGTGTCTTTATTTACTTGAATGGCACAATTTCACACATTTGACAGACCATTGCTCATGTTCTTCATTGTCATGGTATTAGTGAAATGTAGCATAAGCTCTAAATTTGCAACTGCTGTCCAATCAATAAGAAGATCACACCATCCGAAGAACGCTATGATATGTGACATTATCTATTCAACTGTTCTATTTCTTGGGACGTGTGAATACTGTCACATTGAAAATGAACACCATTTGCACTGACACATTTTTCCTCCATTCAACACTTTTAATGAATATATTTCAAAATGAGGTACCAGATTAAATAAATTTCATGTCACATCAAAACAGAGATATTAACATTATTTGTAGCAGCAAAGTTCCAAGTAAATTACACTGAACTTACATATGGAATGCATTTAGAAAGAATAGGGTTTTCAAATAGCATAAATCTTGTTGGATGTCAACTTGCCACAGCAGTGATATGTAGACCTTGTTCTCCATATTTTCATGACAAGAACAAAAGTGTGCTTTGGCATAGTTTTCTAATGCATCAAATTATTATCCAAACCAAAATTTACTGGTAATACAAAGGTTTACTAAGGATGCTCTGGAAACTTCAGTAAAAGATTCCTTTTGTTACCCAAACAAGGCTATTACCATTAATTCCTGCCACAAAACCTTCTATACAGATATTTTTTCTGTGGCCATGGTATTTTAATTTGTGCACTGGACCTAAGTCTTTTCCCCTTCATGAGGTACCCTTTGTAACAGAACCGTGCCATTTCTGGAAGAATAGCTCATGGACAGGTTCTCATTGGATTCATCAAGTCTCATCCTACACAGTACAGAACGTGCTTACAGTGCAGGAGGAATTACTTATACAGCACAAACCAGTACTGCCAGCCAGGTCCCACACAACATGATAATGTAGCAAATTTCTTGTGTGAAAAAGTTTAAAAATAGATTCATATTTTGCTGAGCACGATATCTTGGTGTGTGAAGGCTTTCAGTGTCTTCAGATAAGTGCATCTTTGTCTTTCAATAAAGACAGTCCTAACAAGGTTAAATCAAATTTATGGACAATAAAGATTGACATTTGGAAGGATTATAGCAGAATGGTTTATCAAAACTTACATGATCCTGGGGTGTTTCGGTTACCTATTGTATTGTAAAAATGAAATCGCAACAAACATGTCATTCTCAGAGCTGTACTCTCACTATTTCTATAGTGCAAGCAAATCAATTCACATTCCATTAAAGTAATAAGAACTGTATATTATAAAAATACACCTACAAGAAAACTAGAAATACAGAGTTCCCATCATAGACCCATTCATTTGTAGTATAGTAGTAAAAAAATGTTTTCAATTGTGTCTGACACTACCATAATATACAAAGGCATGTAAAACCTGCTGCATGAAAAGACCTGAGGCTACATTCCTAGGATGAGCTAGCTCCTAACTCTGCTAGCAGTAATCTTCAGCAGAGATCTTCCTCATGTCTGACTCTCTATATGTACAGCAGAATTTGTGAGATGCTCATTCTTTAGCATAGCATTCTCCCAGTTGGCAAGGCAAAATCTGGAAGTTAACAGCTTCTCAGCAGAGAAATGCCATGCTGTTCAAACGCTGGTAGGGAAAAAACCATCAGCAAAATTCTCCTATGGGAAAGATCTGACTTACGTTTCATTTGTAAAAGAAGTAAGAGTGCCCCCTTTCTCTGGCACCTTCTTTCTGTAGTTTCGCAGAGAATGAGTTAGCGAATGAGTTAAGCTTTCTGTCTTTCTTTGGGTGGTTGTCATTCTTTCAGAAATGGAAAAAACCCCATGTAGCCGTATTTGGATCACTGCACTTAGTGGGGCAGCCAACAAAGAGGAGATCACCTCTTACTTAATAGCCAAGAAGTAGATGACTGCAAAAATTAAGGCTGCATACATATCAAAAATTCAGTGATCAGAAAGCTGATCACATCCTTAACTGCTGGACCATCTTTTCCTAAAACAGCAATGCTTTTAGAAAGCCCTTTAGAAACTAATCTTTAAGTCTAGCCTGAGGAAGTATTTTTACATCCTTAATTTTAATGTGGAGAAAGCAGAAAAATGTTTAGCATTATAACGAATGTCCTCTCTCTCATTTTGTCCACTTGTAAAATAATTTGGTACTTATGTATTAAGTGAAGGCCATGGAGAAATAGATCTTGATTACACATGTAAGTAGATAGACATTTTCCCACTATATAAATAGTTCAAATAACACACAGATATTAACTGACTCTCCTCACTGACACAATAAATTAGGAAATAACTTAGCAAACCCTCAAGAGGCACTCTGAGAAAAAATATTTAAAACAAAGTAATATGCATATTTTTTAAAGTCTTCAGGAGCCTCGTGTCTCCAACTCCATTTTAAGACTTGAAGTACAATGTAGCAATTGTCCAGCATTTGGCAATGTCCATTTGCATATTTGTAGAATTTCTTAACATTAGATCGTTCTAAGCTGGTTTAAATGACAGGTTAAGAAGAAACAGATTATGTACACTTAGAACAGTTTTATATGAAAATAAAGGTTTTATATTTCTTCCTTTTCAGCCAAAAATCATGTCACAACACTGCTACAACACAAATAAATCAACTTAAAGATACCGTAGTGTGAAGTATTTTTTTAAAAAAGAAGCCAGTTCTTCAAGCAGACTTAGTACCATATTCCCCCAAAGTCACAGCCCCGTAGGGAAACCAAACAAAACAAACCAAAACATTGTAAGGCTACTTTTGTTTTTCATAAATCACAGTTCATTGTCTTATGACTTACTAAAAATGCCACATATGATGATTTCCTTGAACCTCAAGATTTTTATTCCAATGCTAAAAATAAAGTGCTGTTTTTATTCTCTCTATTTTCAATGTTTTTCTCTGAGGTTTATTGTACTTCAGGCTTTGTATTATAAGCCACGAAGGGCAATTATATCCTACAGTATAGTGATCACTACTGAATATGATACTCCAGGTGAAGTATATAACTAGTAATTAGGCACTATTAATTCTATTCAGTTTGATTTATCATCTGTTTCTCCAGGAATCACAGTCTCCTGTTTGACATGTGTACTGCCGTTAAGAATTCAACAGCACGTTGAAAGAGACTGGTATGATAATTTCTTGTTGGTCACTATATTGTAGATTTTTTTGAAGTATTAACTGTGAATAAACTATTTGCCCACTTACATATATATAAATATTAATAACTGAAACTTTTGACCTTGACAAACTCTGATCACTAGTACTTGAGCTATCTTGAATCACTTCATTTGCGATATTCTCATTAGATAGTCAAATTAGCTCTAAAATATACCTTCTAATTACCTCTAAAAAAATCCTGGTCCTCTGATGAGTTGACATACTGTTTTGACACATGTAGCTGAAATTTTTTGTATTAAAGCTTTTTCAGCTGAAAAATTCTTTTCCAAAATGAAAACTTTCAGTTAAAATGTGGTTTTGCTTTGCTTTCCTAACAGTGAAAAATATATGATTTCATTTTTATTTATCTTACCTAATTTTTAAATTTCATTTTCATTTATTTTAATCTTCCTTTCTTTTTTGTCTCTCACTTTTTCTATTATTGTGTTAGAAGATGTAAAGCAGTAAGAAGCCAGGCAGTAGTTTGCTCACATTACCATTATTGTAGGATAGATAGTTTATGATTACTTATAATCTACAGTAATTCTTTTCTATAAGCGTACGAGATGAAGGTTGGTAAGGAGATGTGAATCAAATGGCAAAAGAGAGAGGGAGAACATTGTTGCCAATTGGTACTGTGGTCTTTGCTACCAAGGTAATATCAATGTTCTGCGGTGGTAGAAGCCAGATCCTCCGTATGTTATATTGAAGATATATAAAAAATGGGACTTAGAAAAATCTGAAGTACCAGCCAGCCTTCCAGTTTGCCACTTGGCTAGCTTAAGCTAGAGACACGAATTTACTAAGTGCCACAATTTTTGATAGTCATTGCAGTTTCTCATGTATTGACAGCTGTACGTCGTTGTATAGTCCAGCGTGTGCCAGTTCTCTCTGGTACCTACCCTATGTTTAAGGCCAAGGAGCATCTACTCTTAGATGTTCTTGCATTAGACTTAACTCATAGCCCTAACGCAGCAAAGGGACCAAGATTAGAGCACCAAGTTCCACTGCCTTTAAAAGCAGAAGCTGAAGTGCTACACCTGCTATATCAATAGTTTCATGATTACAGTGCTCCATTCATGATAATCTGGCTGAAAAATAATTGGGCTGGAGGATAAAAGCGTTTTCTTAGCCACATTACTTCCACAATCCTATTCAACACAGTACGTGTCTGAGGAGTCGAGTGGTGGGGACAAGGTACTGAGGACAGGGCACCTACCCAGCAGCTGACAAAACAGATGTGAAACTACAGGGTCCACTCCACTTGTGATCTGCGCTGAAGTATCCAGTTCAGCAAAGCACTTAAGCACATTTCTAAGAGTCATTAAGAAAGCAGACCTCTGTGGGCACTTGACAAGGAGCTAACATTGTACATCAACTGAGATTTTGCCTCATTGACTACAGCACACTTGAGCAAGTGCTTAAGGGTTACATCCAAAAATGATGTAGTTTGAAAAGATACCTCTCTTCCTCCCAGATCTAGTCAGGACTTAAGAGCTACAGAACTAAATAAAGATAAATAGTTAGGTTTAATGGATCACTCATGCAGGACAGCTGCAGTGACCCGGTTAGAAGAAAAAACTTTTGTTTTTTTCATCCATCCCTTCTCCTTAATAGCCTGCTTATTAATATACATCGCTGTGAGACAGGTGATGTATTTAAATCCTTTCAAGCTGAAGAATGACATGAATCCAGGTGTACTACTTCTCAGATTATTGCTCTAACATGGGCCTACTAAATAATGAAGAAAATGCTGATACTAGTTGTTTCTTTTAAACAATGACTGCAGATGTATTCTGGAAAGATTATAAGCCTGTGGCTACCTTTTTGGACACAAGCAGCCTGTAAGGTGCTACACAGCACAGTAAGCCTCAGGATCCTTATTAGCTGGCTACAGGAAGACCTCTGCTGTGTTTGCTGGCTTTTCCGTGTCCTGTTCTGAGGACTTTAAATCTACCTCAGGTAGGGTCTGAACCTGGAGATGGAGGAGCACAAGTCCTGTCTCGGAGCTGGCCTTTGAGTCCTAGCAAACAGCTGCTATTTGTTGAATTGGGGTCTACAGAGGAAAATTCATGACAGCTTTAGGAGAAATTCCAGGTCTTGCCACTTTAATCACAAATTAAGAATTAACTAATCACTTTAAAGTTAAACAGCTTCTAAAATTACTTTCTATAGACAGATGCACCATTAAAGCTGTTTTGTTTTTAGAGTAATTTTGGAGATGTTAATTTGCATGATCATTTAGTAGAGAGTGTGAGATTACATGTAACTCTATGCAAATATTTTTATTTTTTATTTAAAAAGAACAGGAATGAAACATACCCTCTGTAGTACTCAAATGACCTTCCAGATTTCCATGTATGGTATCTATGGATTTTTAAGTATAATTAACATCTTCCATTTCAGTATTTAAGAGCTTCAAGTTCTGTTTCTTTGACAGTCAAAAGCTAATCAATCTTGTTCTCAAATGCTAATACAAGCAATTAAAAATAACATTACTTGAAATACTGCAGGGGCTGTTAGTTTGGGGGTTTTTTTGTAACCTCATGGCAACACTAATTTACAGTACTAATTAGTGAATTGCCCTTTGTATTATAAATCTTTAGAAGGGAGAACTGGCCTTTAAAGCTCAAAAGAGAGATGCAGATGGTCCCTTACTTTCAGTAAGCTTTAATACTAACTATCAGGATATTCACTTCATCAAGAAGAACTAACATGATGGATTACATTGTTTACAATGAAGAATATTAATTTCTGCTAAGAAAAATCAATTGTCCATTTGTCCTGTTGTAAAACATGCAAATATCCTCTTTGGGGTAGATGATATTCTGCACTGTTGTTCTGATTATAATAGTGTTAATTGCCTCATATGAAACACAGGCGGGAAAGGTAAATGGACAGTATGCTAAAAAACTGAACATGACAACATATGGAACACAGATAAAAAGAAATAATTTTGGTTTTGAAGAAGCATAATTGAAAACTTTTTGCTGTACAATTAAAAAATAGGAAAAAAAAGTAAAATTAAAACCTCTTAAGTAACATTTAAAACAATATAACTATTTAACTTAATCATTTTTTCCTCATGAGATCCAGTTTAACGTATTTGTATGGCCATTTTTACTCTCTAAACTGAAACACTTAGAGTAGTTTCTTTCTCAGAAAGTTAGCAAAGGCTCAAGATTACTTTAATTTAAGAGCAAGGCTGGGAGTCTTTAGAGATCACACTATAATCTACACAATAAGAATCCTAATTCTCCTTCATTATATCGTTATAGTATCTTTGTAACACGTAAACATGAAAGTACACTTAGCTCCCTCTGTAGTCATGGCGGCTGATTTTTCATGCAGTATTTCTGCTGTGGGCTTTGGAAATCTGATAAGAACTTTTAGCTTGTTAGTAACAGGGGTATGGAAACATCATATTCCATTTTCCAAGGAAGTCATCATCTGTGTAAGGAAAATACCTGCTATTACACTGCATATACACTGGACCATAACAATGGGAGGGTGAGAAAAGTTATTGTTTGAAACAGCAAGATGAGAGGTGAGGTGAAGGTAGATGACTACAGTAAAATGTCATAAGTATAGTCAATCCCTGAGGGTTTGTGTATGATATATAGGGGTTGATATTGAAGCTCTGACCTTCCAGAAATGCAAATACTCCTCTTACAATAGAAAAGCATGTTGCATCCTAATTGCCACCAGGAGAAGTAGCTGGTATGATTGGCTTTCTGCCCATGATGTCATCCCTCACAAGCAGAAAGCATACAAGTGGGGAGACCCCCATTTAAAACATATGACACACTTAGGGCTCCAGATGTGAAACTACCAATAAAGAGGCAGCTTTTGAAAATGAATATGAAAACACATTTTTATACCTTTACCAGGATTTCACTGCTTCAGCAGAGAATAAGCAGAGAATAATGTAATGGAAATTCTTCCAATTGTGGGATGATGGTGGCCTTAAGGGATCAATATAGCTGCACATTAGTGATACTGGGTAGATCCACATTAACAGGGATCGTGCATTTAGCACACACTCAGTCTCCTGTATGCAGAGGCAAGACCACTGCCAGCATGGGCTACATGTCCACTGTAGGTCTCCTAATGCTGAAATCACCAAGAGGATGAAACTTAATCAATGGCATAAAGTTAAACAGAAAAAGGTACAGTGTCAATGACATTCTTGGAAATGATGTGCCTTAAAAAGAAGTCTGGGAGGTGGGGAAGTAAAGAACAAGAAAAAAATGTAGGGGAAAAAAAGAAAAGACTTTTTAATGAGACAAGAAAACCAGTTTTGTAGTCTAATCTTGATCCCAGCACCACTCTAAAGCAGTGGTTGCCAACGAACCTCAAGCTGCAGGTGGTAAAATCACCTCTGCCATTAGTTGTATAAAAGGTCAGGAAGCTAACAAGATGACAGAGGCTGGCCAAATACTGAAATATTTTTGCAGCTCATAGCTCATTTGATTCCTAGATCCTGAGAAACTGAACTGCATAGGGGTGATGTGACAGTTACTGGAAAAGAAAGAGCAATTTTAAGATTAACCATCAGTGTAAGATCTGAATGTAAAGCACTTATTTTTCATCTAGCTCCTTCCCCATCTGTAAAATGCAGGATACTTAGCACTCTGAGTCTTAGAAAAGCACTTTACAGATGAAGCATGAAAGATTCTTCTCAGAGTAAAACTAAAATATTACGACTTTTTCTTTTTCCCCTACCTCCCAAATGCCAAAAGGAGAAAAATAAAGTCTGGATTCAAGGAGAGCCCCTTGATCTAACACTGAAGCAAGTAAAGTACACATGTCCTTTACAAGAAAAGAAAGGAACAAAGCCAACAAGCTGACTTGCTTATGTATGAAGTCTTCTGGTCTTTTGTGAACAGCTGCAGATCGCAAGCATCATGTATAAGGGTAAAACAACTTGCTTTAAATCTAAGCATCAGAGCTATGTGATTTTTTTTCTAGGAAGTTACAGTCTTTTCACATTATTTTTTTCTTATTGTAAATACTTTCATAAAAAAAAAAAAGAAAAGGTTCAACTTTTTTCTCTCCATTGTCAGAGGGCGGCAGCTGCTTCACTGCTGCAATGCGAGTGTGTTAAAGCAAGGGGACACTAACAGAAAATTTGAATCTATGTTAATATATTTTACATGGATGGGATACTAGCTTGTTTCGTATTGCTTCTGTCTGAAAACTTTTTCCCTACTTCAGTTTAGGTCATGCCTTTCTAAATTGGGGTTAATTTGGACTGGCCCTAAGCCAGGCTGGTGGTCCATGAAATTAAATGCTTCTAAGATACTCATCTGAGAGAGATTTCCCTTGTTTCTTCCCTCTTCTTCAAAGAAAGCAAGAAGCCAGGGCAGTGACTTGCTGCTCGTGCTACAAGACCCCACGTCAATGCCATATTGGCATTTCAAAGAGGTGAGGTTTTATGGCAGTTATCTGCTGCTCTTTCTTATAAAGATTCCCTGGGGAAGAGGAAGCATGTTATCAAAATTATCAGAGGGATCACACAAAATATACTTTAAATTGGGCAACAGCAAAAGAAATGTCTGGAATTACAATACAACGCATAATTGCAAATGTGGATTATATATGGGTTGACATTTTTAATTTCAGTTTTAGATGAGTCAATGCCCCCAAATGCAACACTTCATATTTATAAACTGTCTTTTTGTCAATGTAATCCAGAGGATTAGTCTCTCTCTGATGTTCATAAAGAATCCTTGGCAGTGAGGTTGGCAGACCTGAGTGTAACATTGTTTTACTCATGAAGGTTATTGTTTTACTCATGAAGGTTAACTCCCCTTCTCTACACTTACACAAGCTCTAGTGTAGAGTGGTCTGGAGGACCTTAAACTGGGTAGGGTATTAAACTTCTCTCCCTTTCCTTCACCTTTGTTTATTAAAAACTATCTATACATCATCCTTCTACTGTCCTGTAAGCTAATGAGTACAAGACAGTGTTTCTTCCTCTTCCAGCTACATTTTTGGTTTGGGAGATTAATTCCGATGAGGTTTCAGTGTTGTGAAATTCAAGTTGTGTAAAGCACATAATTTCAGATGTTTTTAATGGACTCTTTCTCAAATTCCTCTCAACGTGACAGCTTTTATGAGATCCCCATCTGAAGTGCACCGTTTGTATATTAAGGACAAGGCTGCACACCAATTCACAGTTAAATTCCGCACCACAGTAGACAAGCAGTATGCATGATTTAGCTTCCATACAACCTCTAACTATCAAACTCCTGTATAAGTAATAGACATATACATGAAGCGAATCAGTATACACACATTATTGCTTGACTTCTCTATGCTTATACACGTTTTGGTGCAGATTTTATTACACAACTAAGGTAGGGTTGAAAGAGCTTCCAGCAACCCTCCATGTTTTTGTTCTTTTGTTAATATCAGAATGTACTGCACTCCACTGTATCATATGTCAGAGGCTTGGCCATATCTGTGTTTATCTGTCCACATAAATATGAAGGTAGATGTGAGACAAGGCTAAAAAAAACGGTCAAGTAACAATTGCATGGATAGCTGTTTGGAGATTTTCTTGGGAAAACTATTTAGAGAAATCACATGAAATTTTAAAATGCTCATATAAGCTGGATAATCAAAACCAGGAGAAAATTAGGTAAAAACAACCTGAATTCCTTTGACTAGTTTAATGAAGAAGATAATACAAACCTAATCTGCTTCTTTATTCTATATTCCTAGAAACATAATGCATGTCACTTATTATACATATGCATATTTTTTTAACAAATATAACACAGAAAAACAATCTCTCAAGAGTAAAGGATGTCGCTACCATAAGGCAAAGAGATAAACAAAAAAATTTAGTCCTTAAAACCAGCCCTGGATCCATGGCTGCTACAATTATGTGGATTCAGTAGTGGAAATACACCTCTGTTTTTGTGATGGGAAAATACTGCCTGTGTAAAATCCACAAAAAGCCTGCTCTAATATGTGAAATGCACAATGTTATGCTTTTGTTAGAAAATAGGCTGTTGAGGAACCTACAGTACATGCCTCTCTGCACCCAATAGACTAAATAGGGAAAGAAGTCCCATCATGTGACTTGTCTGTTTGATTTATGATGTGCCTAAATCTTGGGGGAAAAAATTTTTGTGTATCAAACCTCTGTTCAAAACAGTGTTGCATGGAAAGATAACTGAGACTGACAGGGATGTCTGTTGGTCCAAGGAAGATGGAACAGATGGGATAAGCACTGCTCTTCTCTTGTTTCTACTTCTTTTGACTTAAAACTATTAAAAGGGAGGGGCGAAAGCAAATCTAATTCAAAGATGAGACACAAAAATAATATCCACAGTGAACTTTTCATATACTGCTGCCTTGGTAATAGAATGGTCTCCAAATACAGTGAATTTCATGCTGATACTTTGATTAGAAAAACACATTAGGAGCTCATTATTTCTAAGCCCTAAGCGCGATTCTCTAACACTGCTAGTTAAATTGTGTACCAGCTCTTGTCTGCATAAGTGAGTCAAGATTTTTTTTCTTTGTTAATTCAGGAAGAGGGTCACCATTACAAAATTCTATAAATTATGTTTTTATTTCAGCTTCAAAGCATGAATACTTCCTATTCCTGAAGATGTACACCATACATCACTGTAGAGAGGCCTTGCCTGCTTTTGTCATGCTTGACAAATTTTTGCTTATTTGGGATATCTTTGTGTACTAAACACATTTAACCAAAACTGGAGAAAATATTCCACTGGATAGTGACTGTCTGTCTTTGACTGCCTGCTGTGATATCTGGATACTACGATGACAAGCACTTTATAAATAGGCATAGATCTCCCTGCCCCTATCACACCATTTATCACTGTGTTTGGAAGATCTTCTAATTACTCTGCCAATGTAGGTGGTTGCTGCAGCTGAAGGAGTTGCTTTAGGTATACTGCCAAGTATCTAATTTGTCTTGTCATCCTTCACATTAAGTGCCTGTTTCTTGTAGGGTCATTTGTCTGTGCTCATTCTTGCTTGATAGTTCTGTCACCTTTGACACCATCGGCCACTTACCACTCCACAAGAAACTCCCACCTTTAGGTTTATGTGACACCAGCTTATTGTTTCTTCATCTGGCTGACAGCATCAGAGAGTTAGTTCTGATGGATCCTCTATTTCTCCCGTCTCTGCTGGCACCCCTCAAGGCTCTGTCATCATTCCCTTTTCCCTCTTCCCAGTCACTGCCTGGATGTCTTTGCCAGCTGTCCTAGACCCACTTATTTCCCAGCATTAATGACTCTCAGATCTGCTCTTCTGCCTGTCCAGCCTTGCTTCTGTGGTATCTTGTGGCGGACTCCCCATGGCTTCCTTAGATGTTGCATGCCTAAGGAAAAATGTACCATCTTATTCAGAGCAGCTATTCTCCTTATCACCAGCTTATGCATGTGTCTCACGGTTATTCTGACTGCTTCTGCAGTTCTATCTCCTTGCAATCATTTCCTTCTAAAATATTGTTACCTCCCATGTTCTTCCATTTCCTCTGTCGAAATTTTACTCAAGTTCTTTCTCAATGGACTGAATTGAACTTTTTCTGACCTTTATTCTCCTTTGACAATGTCTCGTGTTCTAATTGTTATAAAACTTGTCCATCAAGGTTATTCCTCACTCCTTTCAAAATCAGCAAATTTAGCATATGTGTATGCTAAAGTCTTTTGAGACTAAATCTAAAAAATGTAAGAGTTTATTTGTTCAGAATATAGTATATTTTTAAGCCATTATGGTAAAAACATTTGACACAATGGATACTTGTAACACTATCAAAAATGTTTACTTTATACCATGGTGGTAAACTGTGTCTTTGTGATCGTGCTGTTCATATCTTCATGATGGCATAAGTTTTTCTACTGCAATGTGTTTTGCAGTAATTTCTAATTCTTTTCTTCTGGAACTTACAGCTTTGGCAGCCAGTAACTTGGGAATGTCATCTTCCAGCCTGAAGATTCAGCAAAGCAGATATCTCTATCTAGTCCCCCAAAGCTGATGAGACAACAGAATTTTGAACTCAAGTGTCACGTATTGTAGGCAAATATTGTCACAGCCCACATCTGACTACTCCTCCAGCTTCTGCAATGGTAGATATAGGGTAACATTTTATTTTGCAAATGGCAACAGTTACAGTATAAGATAGGCAGAGAAAACTCTTTTTAATCCTCTCTTATGCAATTATATAGCTGTATAGGAAAGGAAATAGTTGATTAAATGACTTATCTGACAGACAATAAGGGCATCGAGGTATGTAACAGTGAGTTTTGTAATTGGTGATGCTGAGTAAATGTTAGGTCATTTGAATGCACAATGTGTCAGATTTGAATCGTCATCTTAGCAGTTCATTCAGCAACCAGATGACCTGCTTTGCAGGTGTGAAATACTGGAAGTCTACTAGTCACTGCTCAGATGTTTCAAACAGCTGTATGCTGAGTATTTTCCACTTTCCTGTGGTTTTGCTTTTATATTACAAGCCGCACTGCAACGTTAAACACTGAAGATCAGTCAAGAAGGGTAATGAGAAATAGCAAAAATTTCCTGAGACCAGCATTTTCAGAGTGATGTTGTAAGAGTGACAACATTATAGTACATAATGTCTGCATGACAAGCGGATTTGTAAGTATCAAGGCAAACATTACCAATGAACCACTTGGTATATTAATAAGGGAAAGAATAAGGGGAAATCTTGGATGTAATGTAACAAACCTGCTTGTTACAACTCTGCAGCTTTTAGCTGCTTAGAGTCTTAACTGGAAAGTGCTCCAGGTATGGCCGCTGATGGCCAGGACTATGAATACTCAGAACAGATGAGTAGCAGCCCTTTATCCAGGCATAGATAAAGATACCAGCCTCAAGCTCTGACTGTGCAATAATCTAGAGTAGAGCTTTCAAGTGTAAAACAAACAAACAAACACAACCCTCAAAGCAAGCAAACGAACAAATCCAAACAAGCAAATCCAAACCAAAATAACGAAAACCAAAACCAACCAGCCAACTGAAAAGTCCTCGAAATTTCTGTCAACGCAGACCAGCGTAGAGGATTAATCTGGAGGGGAAGGAGTGGGTTATGCTCAGAGTTGAACTCTGTCCCACCATGAAAACCTGTCATTTTTCAGTATAAAGCACCTTCTGCTCTCCCTACCTCTGACTGCCTTTAGAAATGCTCCTGGCTTTTTAAGATGCTATATTAACAAACACTGGACTGATCCCAACCTGAGTTCATCTGCATTAAGGATTTAATCTGAGAGACAGTTATACCTCCCTTGCTTACTCTGCCTTTAGTATACTAACAAAAATGGTAGAATTTAGTACTTGCTATGAGAATACTTGTTCACTGCTAATCTCTTCTTGTCCCTTTGGGCTCCTTTTAATGAGAGATTTGCTATTCTTTACCAATATAGCTGGCAATACTGGATTATTTCACCCAAATTTGTGAGAACTGGAAACTCACAGAGTGTCCCATACTTAAAATGAAAATGTCAAATCTTGGTTTTCATACTGATTTGACAGAAGTCATTTCACATCAACATTTGCACTTGCCTAATTTTGCAGTGAGTACAATTACTAACTTGCAGGTGTCAAGGTACTTTTTTCGTATTGGATTGCTATGAATGCTCTTTTTCATCATCAACCAAGCTCATTCTTTCTGAATAAAAGGAAGGCTTGTACATTTGCATTATGCAATCAATACTTATTCAAAAAATAAGATTCCTCATAGACCACAAAGTGAAAACTATGAAATACACTTCTCTCTGAAAACTTCTGGAACTGGCATATTACAGTATACAGAATCTATCTCACTACCAAAAAGCATTCAATCATGCAAATGAAATGTACAGGCAAATGGCATATATGGATTTAAATAGATGTCTAATAATCAAGAGAATAAAAAATAACATTAATTTAATACCATGTGTATTACTATACTTCATACCTTGACAGAGTTAGCAAATCTGACAGAAACACAAAGGGGAAAACATTGACCCAAACAATGGAATGAGATTAGACTGAGCTTTAGATTTCAACATCATAAACTAAAAGAAGCACAAGAGAAAGACAAAAAAAAAAGAGGAAATAAAATTTTAGTAGCATAAGTGACAATCTGGGTTGCTAACACAGAAGCATGACATAAAGACAGCCGTAAGCATCACAATTGTCACACTTTACAGAAGTCTAAATATTTGAATGGTTTTTCTCTGTATGGAAATATGCAGAAAGAATCAGGAAAGACTGTCAAAAATACCTACAGAAGATTTCAGAATCTGTACATCCACCGAGATGCAAAAGATACCCATTCCCTTTTCTGAATGATGAATGTACGTAGGATCTTCTACAAAAGGAGGGTATATTCATGTATAATTACATTTTGGTTACACTGAAGTTATTGGCAAACCTTGCACTGACTCTGGAATCCTGAATTTCACCTACGATGCAGCATGTTCAGACCTCTTCAGACCACAATTCATGTCTAACGATACCACTCACAAAAACGATCAATACGCACTCAGATAAACTAGAAAATTTTGTCCAAGCTGTTCTGATATCATCCCAATGGAGGCTCCAAGGTTGTATTGCTGTAACAAGACATCTACCATATCATGCCTACATGCCTAGCCGACATTGCACAAAACACACTCTAATCAAATATGTCTGCACTGACATAAAGGCTGTGTTTCAGTTCTGATTTCCAGTTTCTCATTGTAAAAGGAATAATTTAAATTTGACTGTGATTTTTCCTCATCACCAATCAAATGTACACTTTTTTTCTCAAAGCAAGGTAGGGGCAGGAGGAGGAGAAGGAACATTAATAGCCCAGCAACACACACTGGCTTCCCCAAAATAGATGGATCAAGACGAGAAGAAAAACATTTTTGGTACAGAAACAGACTGGTGTTTAAAGCCTCCAAGGAATTATTAAAACTCTAATGAATGTTTTTAATTAACATTCACAGTGTCCTTTTAAGTTAAATCATTTAGGAGTTGCAGTGGAAACCTGTTAAACAAATTGCTAGTTGGGAAAAAAATCCAACTCTGCTTGTTAATAGCTCTTCTGTTTCAAATCACTCCATGCAACCCGCTTGGCTTATCTGGGGACTGACAGTGGAAGATTTAACCAGTATTTAAGTATTTTTAAAGAGGGTATGTGGGCTAAATTTACATCCAGATTGTGCAGACTGTTGGCTGCAGTGCAGATATGTCAGGCTACACTAGCAAATAGATGTCTCTCTGCACCCTGGACTAGTAAAGAGAATAGATACTTTAAATAGATCATTTTCTTTAATAGATCAATATTCTATTGTTTTACAGATTCAGGTACACTCAGTGGTTTGGCTGGTAAAAAAAATCAATACACAGATACAGTGTCATTTTTGCAGCTGGGACCAGCGCAGGGGAGCAGGATGCTGCAGCAGAATCTCTCCTTCAGCTCGTCTCCAGCCAGTCTTAAACTCATCTAAAATCTCCCACAATTCATCAAATTTTGCAGGACTGGCAAAGTGTTCATTGCTCCACAAAGTAAACCTGTTCTCACCCTCAGGAAAACAAACAAACAAACAAACAACCCACCCCAAAAAACCACAAACAAAAAAACAAAACCCCCCAAACCAAAAAACAAATGACTAAGGTCACCTATGGAGCAGAGCTGTGATTATTACTAATAGAGGGCTAGAACAAGGGTTTGTTTTCTCAGTGTTTAGCTTGCTTTTTTTTTCTGAAATCTTTTGCATAACTATAGCTACCGTGCAGCATATTCATACTTCCAGCTACCCATGACAAAGAGGGATGTCTCCAGTGTCAGAACACAGTTTGCCTTTGTTGCACACAGAACTGATGTTATCCCACAGTATGTTTTGTATGTAATAAACATTGCTTACAAACTAATAAAGCTAAGGTTCTGGAAAACCTTTTTGTGTAAGTAAAGACATTTTTCATATCATATTAATCTTCTCTATTGCAACTTTCAAACAGGTGCACATACTTCACTTATTTAAAAGCAATAGATTAAGACTGAGAGAATTAAAATGGACTTTCCATGACTAAACCTGACTACAGAAAGGATGTAGCAGAACACTGCCACCTCCAGTTACAGAACATGCACAGAATACACTGTCTGTATTATTCAGACACTTACTCAGAATAAATGAAAAACAGGCACAAACTCTGGCAACAGGCTCAGACTGGCTGTCAGTGAAGAGACACATACACATTTGAGCCTTCTGATCACAGCTGACTTTTAAAAAAGTAAAAAGAAAAATCAATACCGCAGAAACAAATAAACCATCACTCCTCACATACTAGTAACAGCATGTTGGCATGTTAGAGAAATTCTTATGACTGGGGGCTGTTCAATTAAGGGCTCTTATCTTTAACTTCAATACTTTCCCCGCCTGGTTTACATTCAGTATATGGAAAGGGAATTTAGCTTCCTATCTTCCACACATCATTGCTATCTAGCTGTCTAGGATGAACTACTCCTTGAATACTTATAAAATTCTGGGGGATAACCTGTTACATGGGAAAATGCACAGAGGGAAGGAATGTCCAGACCAAATCATGAGGGTCAGTGACCCACAGAAAAAAAAGGAGGTAGTTCAGACTGAAAGACTGCACCGATGTGGGGCATTTTTTTTGCCAATGTAAAGAGAGAAATGTTATCCAAATACATGTAAAACAAGGAGGGCAGGGTTGCAGCTGGTGAGATAAAGAGTATGACTATGACTTCTGCTACCGCTATTTTTATGGTACTGAAAACAGAGGAGATAATACCAGTAAAACACATGAGGAAGCATGAGAATTCATCTCCTGAGATCCAGGTAGCTAAAATCTCATAAAATTCCTGTACCTAATATTTTATTATGGCTAGAGCAGAGTCTCCAACTTTTATGTAGCCCAGGTTTATTGCTGCCACACTCCCCTTCTCCTAATCTCTCCTTTCTAACCTACCTTGACCACACTCCTGAGACCTTTGTCTTTCTGCTCCAGGCACTAAGCCATGCTACAGCCCACTCTGCCTTCCACACCAGGCTACATTTTTTTCTCTGTTCCTTCCCCAGCCTTGGACCTGAGACTGCTCCTTGTCTTTTCTGGGCTGAAATTGCATTGGAGTTTGCTTGAAACACGTATTGCCTGTCAGATCAGCAATCACAACCGTGCAATACTTGTTGTTAGTATGGTCTCATGTTCTGTCTATGATTTGTTTGGAGAGACAGTGAGAAATTGAATGAAGTTGAAAGAAAAACAGAAGCGATCAAAAGATGGAAAAAATGAATTATGAGTTAAGACTTGGAGAAAAGATAAATATGCTAAGTATGTCTATGGCTGGAGGAGAGGAAACACGGTTACTGACAGCTGCATGAATAAACACAAAAGAAAGAGAGAAATTAGTGAGCACAGGACTTGGAAACAGTAACAATAATGGGAAGAAAAGAAGGAAGCATGTTGGAATTAAATGACATATATTAGACAGGGGAATTGCTTTCCAAGTCTGAGTCTTACAATAATATTAACATTCTACTTTTAAAACAATTTGTGGAATATAATTAACCTTTTAAAAAATCTTTATCTTTAAAGATAAGGCCATTACTGTTCCACACCTCTATATGATTACATCATTTAAAAACCTATCACTGCCTGCATAAATGATAATGATTCTCAGAGAGGAGAACAAGTGAGAACAACCAATGAGCATTAGTGTGGAACGTGTTTCCCTGTTTTTCTGGATAAATCTTGGGTGGTTTGCTCATTGGAAATAAGCATACTGTAAATGCAATTATTGTGTGAGATGGGTAGAATTCTTTCAGCCAGAAAAAAGCAATGTGAAAAGATTTGAGGAAAGTATAAGTATTCAAGTTAAAAATCTCCCCAAAGAAACAGCTTGGCTTTTCTTTAGAAAATGAGGTATACATTTTCAAATTGTCCTGACTCAAAAAATGGTAATAATTTAAAAGAATCTAAATATTAAAACTGTATACTCTGGAGAACTCCTTTTTTTTTTTTTTTTTTGTATGTTTTGTTTTACATCTGTCTTTAGGCCAATAAAATAATTATTTATACAGATCCACTTCCACAAAACCAGTGTCTAATATTCCAAGGGTACAACTCAGACCAGCCTGCTTTTCATGACTTATGGACACTCATTGTAGCCAGCACTTTTGAATTTATTGAATTAAAAACTGAGAGATCGTAAGACCATCTAGTTTGACCCTCAGTGAATCATGGGCTCTTACATTTCACTGGTTTCCCTGGAATGTATCTGAAATTTGTGTTTGGCTAAGGCACATCTTCCAAACTTCACTCAGCATTGATGTGAAGGCAAGAGGTGCAGAATTCAGTCCTCCTGATAATTTGTGCCAATGTTTAACATATCCACTGTTAAAAAATGTGTCTGATTTCTCATTTGAATTTGTCTGGCATCCAGCCATTGGCTCTTTTTATGCTTTTCTCCACCAGATTAAAGAGCCCTTTACTACCTACTGTATTTTCCCATGAAGGTACCTGTACACTATAATCAAGTCATCTCTCAATCTTCTTTCTGATAAGCTGGACAGATTGTGCTCTTTTAGAGTCCCACAGTAAGGCATTTTCCCCAGCCCTCAAATCATTTTTGCAGCTCCTTCATGAACTCTCTCCCATTTTTCACCATCCTCTTAAAAAAGTGGACACTAGCACTGATTAAATATTCCAGTAGCTGTCTCACCAGTTCCTTATGCTCTTTGCTATACTTATTCATCCTCTGAAGAAAGGCAGAGCTAGTCAGAAGGCACCATCTGGTGAGGAAGTCTGACTGGTAGGGGGCAGATTTAAATACTTAAAGAGTAGCAGAGGGGAGCGTGGAATGGGCAAAGGACATTTAAAGACTGACTTGCAAGACTATGATCATTTTTAGTTTCCCCAGGAGGTTAGTGAATTCTCCTCCCTTGGACTCCTATTGCCTGTGTTTAGAAAGGTGAATAGCAGCAGACTATAAAATATGGAAAATGAAAATTTCATTGGGATTACACATGGATGAGGAGAATCAGCATCTGCCTGCTGGAAAACACAGGACTAGCAGTGCTAAGGCAAGCAGGGAATGAAAAAGACAAGAAATGCCATGGTAGTCAAATAAGAGCAGAAAAAATCCGAACAGTCGAAAGAATAGAAAAGGAAAGGGGATTTTATGACCCTAATTGGTCTAATAACTTATATTAAAAAAGCATTGAATTACTGAAGTCTCAGGATGCAGGTCCGGTATTCAAGCCAATGTCCACCCTGCAGAGTCAACACCTGAAAGAGGAGACTGATGATTTTGCCCTAGTCTGGCTCCACAAATCGTATTTGTTTTTTAAGAAGCTTATAAAGATGTTGAGTAAAAGGCAGATATAGAAGCTGGGAACTGTTTACTTATGCACCCAGCTGATCGTAACTGCTGGGGTAGCTCATGAGAAAAAGACTGCCAGACAAGCATAAAGCTGGTTGCTGAGATCAGAGGCGACAGTCTGAGTTGCAGATATAAAAGGCGTGCAAGTCCAAGAGAGCTTTCGAATGACATTCAGAAGCTACGGAAGCCAAAAGCACTCTCTTCCCCCCTTCTGCAAGGACTAAAGCATTTGTCTCTGGCTCTGCATTCAGCCATGCTTATTCATTCCTTTTTGATCTTTAGATTGGATTTCTACAACACACAGTGACTGAGGAATAAAATTGAAAAGTGCATGGCAGCTTCAGTTGTTACAGCAGGAGGCTACTTACAACTGTGAAGGTATTAGCCCAGGCACAAAATATACTGCATGAGCTCTTCACTCTAAGTGTTGACCCTGTATTCACTGTAGCACAAGTATTTTTTTCCATTTTCTTTTTTCTTTTTTTTCTTTCTTTTTTCTTTTTTTTAATCATATAAGTAATCAGTAAAAGTTTATTGGTATTTAAAAATATGTAATTTTGAACACTTATTGTAAACTTATGCTTCATATAATTTCTTACACTTTTGACAAAGGAGAGTTCCAAGTACTGTTGTTGGGTTTTGACCATCTGACTTTTTTTCAGAAACATTCGAATACCTCAGGCACATATGAACTACATTTGATCCTTTCTGAAAAATCAAAGCTTTTATTTTTTGCTTAAGCCCTTTACTAAAGCTCCCATGGCCCCTACTAATATACATATAAACTTTATCATGCCACACCAACGTTGCCTGAATTCCAGTAACTCAGGCAACACAACATCAACAGCAAAAATTGCACGTTAGCTGAGGAAACAGTCAGTGTTTATAAGAACTCAAAAGTCTGCTATGCCTAACCTATTGGTGTCACCAAGGGATTACAAACAAAGGAAGACTAACATGGAAGTATCTTAAAGGCTTCTTAATGCCTCAAACACAGATGAGATATGGTGTGGGATACAGAAGAAGGAACCTTTCCAGACACCCTTCCCTTGTTTTGCAAACAGCCATTGCAGGGCATTTCCTTCTTTCATTTAAATGGCAATTAACCCCTTGAGACCAACATGAGCAAATGTTTGTCATGCAAGTCCAATTCACTCCAGATTTTATCTCCCATGCGAGATGGTAAAAACCCCCTATATTCTACTGCTTCCAAATTACTTTGGCATATGTAAATGTGCCAGGATGCACAGTTTGAGAGTAGAATACAGAATGGCTATAAATATTAAGAGGTCTTTACTTTCAGGTGTTACTTTTCTAAAATAAAATAGTGACACAAACAGAGGTTTCCTCCTCTCAGGGAATAACAAGAAAAATATATTTAGCTGTTACATTATTGTAAGAATATTAAATGTAAAAGTAAATTATTTTCAAGCATTTGTGAACATGAAAAAATTAATACTCTTTTTGAGAACTGCATTTTCTTACATTTACTTTTTTCTGAAGGTAAATTGTTAGCAAAATCTAGAAAACTTCACGTAGCTGGTCTTTTGTTACCCTAGCATGAAGAAGTAAAATACATGGGGTTTTTTTCCAATTTACGTATTCTAAATTGTGTTGTATTCAGATAGATGCAGCATTCTTATAGAGGAATAGTGCCTTGTACTTAATTTACTATTTGATGGTTTGATTTTTCATTTCCCAGAAACATAATCGTCCACCTTTTTCCTAGGCAAATTATTCCACCGTATAATAGAATTATTAACTCCTCAAAAATCTTTCTGTTCAAACACCAGACTTGCCTCACTAAGGATCTTTAATATATTAGAAATAGTAACATTTTGTATTTAATTTGCAGTTACTGTATGAGTTCAGTAGATGACTTTCCCATTAGTGTTTTGATAAATGTGCACCGTGCATTCATGTAGATCTTCATATTCTCTGATATGAATGTTTATTTCAAAAAGTGTTTGTTTGGCGCAGGAATGTGACATTGCACACACGGATTCAGAACAGGAGAGCAGAAAAATCCAGGTAGCGTTCCTATTATTACCCCATCTGCTTTTTGACCTTAGCTAAATTACACTGAACTTGTGCTACCTCCTAGTTTAAAATTGAGATTGAGATATTTTACTCCCTGTGTAATGAAGCTAAGTATTTCTTTATATAAAAATGGGAGATCCTTTAGCAAAATTGATTCACTGCAAATAAAGCAATGCAATGCTATGGTTGAGAATCTGAACAGAGAGCTATCAAAAAATGCAAAGGCAAACTCCCACAGCAATTATAAAGTAGGTCATATTGAATGTATGTGTTAATGCATTGAAGGAACATATACTTGCTCAGTAAAAACTGCAGTGTCTTTAAACACTCAGACATATGAGTTAAAATTCAATGCACCGTTGTAGCCTGAAAGTTGTATTTCCATTTAATAAGTCTTTATAGCAGATAATGCATTGTTTGCATTTTATCCAATCACTTCTGATACTTTGCTCTATTGATCAATATGGTTTCTTTCCTTTTATCTTGACATCGTAGCAGCAAACACATAGAACTGCAATGACACTGCCTCATTTGACATTGTAATATTCCCTGTACAGCTGCATTTACATCATTTTCAGCCCTTTAGAATGACAATAACTCCCATGAAATCAAATGATAAGCTATAATTATCACAGAAACATCATGAAAAATAACCAGTTTGAAAGCTGGATAGCCATATATTAGCTATCCAAGCACTTCAACACAGAGATTTTTTTTTTTAAACACAGTGCACCCTAACTAAGGCTCCTTTCTCAGTCATTCTCCTATTCGCACTGCTAAACACATCTTGGAAAAAATCCATTCTTCAGTAACTGTCAAATGAACGTAAGGTCCATCTACTTAAATGGTCAACAGCAGATATTTAGACAGAATGACGAGAAACAGGGCATGAATACTTCCCATGGAAAATACTCAGGAATCATCATTTAGGAACATCCTGAGGTAAAAGTTGTACCACCACTACTACATTTAATAGCTTTCTTGCTAATTCTCTAATACATTTTGAACCAATTTTCATAATATTTCTGGTAATGAGCTCTGCCCTAAGAAGAAATATGTTTCCTGTTGTATATGAAAATGCAAAATCTCATTTTCTGGAATAGAAATCTGTGACTAAGAAGTGATAGGTATCTAAATAGACATGTTTATTCTAATAAACTGGACTTATCTCTCAACTCCAGGAAAGATGTATGCCTATACGGAAAAGCTTAGCCAAACTGTATTATATATTAACTTAGTTACTGCTAGGAGATATCCTGTATATAATCCTAGGAAAGGCATTTAGAATGCACATAATGGGCCTGAGTTATTAAAACTGAATTATCTTCAAAAGAGGGAGATTTAAATTAAAACCTGTCTCAAAGACACAACATTAGTACAGTATTTTTTTATGATGTGTCTCTGTGGATTTAGTACATTTTCTCCTGAAAGGTAACTCCAAATGAAGCATGTGGCTTAGAAGTGATATCAAACCCAACAATGCTATGTGCAATTCACATCTGACAAATTTGAACTATAATTTTCATAAAAGTCTGTTTATTCATCATAAAGGCCAAAATCTCTCCTTTTTATTTGTGAGTTTTGTTTCCAGTGGAGTTGCCATTATCTTTCATCTTGTACAATACAAAAGCAGAATCAAAAAAACTACAGTAGCTACTTCTGATGTAGGGATCATGTTTTATATGTTCAAATCATTTCCTAAGGGAAATCTTTAGCGTGCAGGTGAGTAATAATTGCCTCAAACTTTCCGGCCACATAGATATAATTTGGAGATCAGAGACTGGTTAGTGGTTGTGATGCCCAGCCTCAGTTTGCACAACTAAGGCAACCAGCAGCAAAGCTGAAAGACTCCTGAATTTTGCTTCAACAATGCAGTAGTACTTCTATCTGAGCAAAGCAATCCTCTGTCTATAACAAAAGTAGTACCCCAAAGAGGGTTCTAGTTGGGACTTAATCACAAGCTATCCAGCAGCAGTACAACTTCCATAGTGCCTAAATATTCAGGTTATCCTCCCTGAGGTAACTAGTAGCCACAAAACCTCCCACACAGTCTCTCTCCTCTACAGAGCAGGAACTGTTCTTGTGCTGCAGTTGCTAACACTTTTGAAAACTAATGGTTCACTGGGGTCTGGGGTCTGGTTGCTTTTCAGTCAAAGCACATCTTGGGTACTGTGTGAGGAAACACTGCATACATCCAGATTCCCTATAACTTGAACAACCTGCTGCAACACTCAGTCCTGCTACCCTCTTTCCAACACTGCACACAAAGCTCCTGTATCTTCTGCAGCCCTTTGCCCAGGGACCATCTGATCAGCCCGCAGACATCTAGCAGTTATTGCATAATCTTGCTTTTATTTTAATATTTTCAACTAAAATCAAGACATTGGCAAGCAAGAAAACCACATACATATCTTTGTTTCACAGAGATGATCCTCTTCTGTTGGTGTACTGACCAGGCTCTTACTACCCTGGTTCCAATAGAAGAGAGATTTTCCCAACATGAGCTCACAAGGGTATTCTGTTATCTTAACTTAAGTACTTTTCAAGCCAGATTACAGAGCGTTTTGGAGAAAGAAAATGTTTCTTCATAATTTTACATTGGAAAACTGCTGCTTTAGAGTTGAAAAACAAGAGTGCTCACTTTTGCAGCTTAAAACATTCAGATTATAGGATTAATGTGAAAAAAATAGGTATAAACCTCCAGTAAAAAGAAAATATTGCTATGAAGTGGTAATTTTTATTGTCTATAGGTGGTCTCAGACATTTCCAATGTGAAAGTTTGTGTGGCTATTCTTGTAATAAATGTGCAGTTATAAAACTGGTATTTAACTGGGACCTTGTGAAATACATACCTATGTATTCTGGACCTTTAAAAACTGTATTAAAAATCGGATAAAGACATTGTTCTATGCTAGCTATATCTTATGTTTTTAGGGTTTTTTTAGTTTGTTTTGTTGGGTTTTGTCTTTTGTTTTGCTTGGGCTGGGGTTTTTTTAAAAAACCTTTGATTCTTTCATAGTATTCACAACAAATTCAGTTGATTTTAATGCTTCTGCAGTGACTACTGCAAAGCTTCTTAACTTTTACACTGTAATGCAGTCAATGTATTTATAGTTCTTGAAAATGTCACATGGCAATGTTATGCCAGGGACAGTACATCTCAGAGACTCTTTAAGATGTCTGCATTGTATTCTATTTGTAGAGGCATTTTTGTCAGTGGCAATGAAGAAACAGGGCTGCTGCTCCAGCTCTTTCAATAACATTCAAGCTTATAGTTGACCTGAGGTTCTCACATTATGACATCCATATTTAATTTAACAATAAATCATATTTTCATGGACTACAGTATTGTATTATAACCTCACTGTTTTATGGGAATGCAGCAAAAGCAGGCTTGTACGTATCTACAACACAGGCTGAATGGTTAGTTCATGAGAGGAGGGTCAAAGTACACAGTGATGACAATATAGAAAAGGTTTTATAACAACTCTTAGAAGTCTGAGGGGAAAAAAAGAACAGAAAAAGCTGTCCAGAAGGCATTGCATTTAACTTAAAGTGCATTTTTTAAAAAATCCTCTTAGCTGCATCACCTTGCTTGCTGTCAGTTTTAGTTCTGCTCTGCACTTCCCATTTGCAGTCAGCATCCTCTGTATCTCATTTTCTCTTCTGCTTCATTCAAGCATATTTAAGGAGAAAATTAACACCATCTGAATCTTAAGCTTTACTCATCCCTTTCTCCTTGCAATACTTTCTTCTATTTGCCCTGCATTTTTTACTGTTGACCTTCTGACTGGCTCCAAATTAAATGCTCGTATGTTTTCTATTTACTCCCAAATCTAGTCCTGCTTGTTCACATTTATTCTTGCTCATCTCCTTCTTATCTGCCTCTGCCCATATCACATCACATCATTCTCGACTTCTTTACTTTCTATTCCTACTAAGTTCAACTCTCTTTCCAGTGCCTACTTCTCGCAGCCCTTTGCAAGCTAAAATTCATTAAATTCATTCTTCCTCGCCATCAGCATTATTAATAATCTTCTACCAGCCAGATTATGGAATAACTTCATTGCTCTTCTCCAGCAGCTGCCTCTGGCAATAGTTTACACACTATTTGCACTGCTTTCCTCCACGGATTTTATAAAACTATTATTTCTTTTAGAAGGTTCCACTTTTCAAAACTAAGTAGTTTCAATTACCTTTTTATTGGCAGCCTTGATCTTTGGTCTAGATGTCATCCTTAACATACATTACATAAAATTAAGGAAGAGCAACCATAGTAAAAAGCATTTCACTACTCTGATCCATGTTCTCTTTTTACCTCTCATCCAGCTTTCTGTTCATCATCTCTTCATGCATTGTATCTAAATTAGATTTTCAGTTCCTTGGGGTAAGAAGACATCATTTTCATTTATCTGTAAAGCACCATGCATGCTTATGGCTCTGTAGAGATGCTAAATATGTATATCCACATTTATTAAAATATTGATGCTTTTCTCTGTTCATATAGTGCAGAAGCAACATGGCAGCAGTTGTACTGATTTAAAAACTATTTTACATCTATAATAGCTATAATATGATATATTTATAGTAGCTGCATGCTGTTCACTCTCTATTTCCTAGTTCATATTTACATTGCTCTTCCTGGCCTTATTAACTAACACTGCCCAAGAAATAAAAATCTCAATTTTCTCTGGCAGCATGAAAATCTTTTTCTAAAAACAAACTGTAGAGGTAACATACAGTGATTTCATTACTTATCCATACTATGTGATCACATTCTTAGTGGGTAAAGGTTGCTGTACCAACTCAGAACTGATCCTGCCCTTCAAAATCTTGTAATTGAAATAGTCCTGGTGATAGTAAAAATTTTAGGAATTTTGGACACCAGCATTCTTGCTACTTAGCTTGAGAGGCATTGAGGTATCTGTTTTTCAGAGTACTAGAGCACAGCTCTTTCTAAAACCCAAGGTCTTGAAAAGGGAATCTCCTTATTATTTTGAAAATTTTGGCTGACAAAATTAACATAATTAGTGCAAGCATGTATTCTAAAAGCTAGGAGGTTTTTTAATGCAAAAAGATAAAGTGAGGATATTATCAATCCAATTATAACATATTAAAATATTTCTATTAACAAGTGCAATAACAGGCTGTAGATATACTCTCCTTTGTAGTTAAGCATATTTATTTCTTGGTTAGACAAAAAAGTAAGTAGGCATGGCCAAATCCCTCAGCAGAGTCCACACGGGCCCCTGTCATGACCCAGAGCTCATTGCATGAATAAGCCCGTACTAATAATTTCTAAAGTTAGCTCAAAAGATGAGGAATTATTGTAGAGTAGACCCTGCATGCAGAGCAATTAAACTGTTCTGCTTCACATAACGCTTAATAAATGGTTAAGCATTTAAGCATTCAATAAAGTGAACATCTTAGAATATCCTGCTTTGCGGGATATCTGCGCTGAAAATTTGAAATGGGTTGCTCATTCATGGGTCAGTATATACGGAGTGGCCTTAACAAACTGTTTACTAAGTGTAGCAGGCAAGAAGTTACATGGTGATAGTGTTACCGGCATTTCTTCATAGAGTGCCTTACAGCTGATGGATTTAGCACACAGCGAGATCTACTCCCTCTAAACTACCTCAGAGAATACTACCAACAGAAGGGAGGTAGGGAAGGAATTTCCAGAAGATTGGAAACTGGGCCAACTTTGTTTCTGTCAAAAGTAATGGTAAAGCATTTAAAAAAAGAGCTTCACCAGTGCTGAACACTTTGGGCCATCCTGACATAAAGGCAGAAGCTGAACTATAATGACTTATGGCCCTATACAGGAAAGAATTATTACACAGGCCTTGTTGTGTATCGGAGGTCATATTCTGTAAGGATATTATGAGATGCAATGGCCAGGTTTTCAGGTGCACTCAACTTTACATTGTTCACAACGAGAAGTATGAAGGATGAGCACTTTTGAAGATCAATGTGGTTGCTTTGCTCAACAAAGAGTGATGGCTTTACAAAACTGAGTTTAGAGAAAATGTTTGTATGGAGCACCTTTTTAATCTGTTTCCACCCCTAGATGGAGGAGCAAGATTAAAACTACTTGTTTTTCTTTCAGATAAACAGTTTGTGGGTTTTTTTGTAATCACATCAATTTATTCTGATTTACATGAGTTTGAGCTTCAAGAATCATTGGCCATTGCTGAATGCAAATAAGCACCAAAAAATTATATTAAGTTTGCACAATTGATCTCTCATCATTTAAAAAGGTACCTTTTAAAATTTCCTGTAAAATCAGCATGAAATACTCCCGTCGTTGACTGTCATCAAGTAGAGCAGGGTCACTTTGGGAAAACCCATTCTCAGTGATGTAAATTATAGAGTTATTACATGTGCCCTAGAAAAAGAGAGCAGGAGTTTTATTCAGAACAGATGTAAGAAAGCCCATAAAATCAGATGCATTACCCTCCATCTTTTCTAAGCTGCAAACTAAAACTAGTTTTCATCAAATTGCACTGACCCTATTAACTTAATTTTCCATGAGCTGACCTTTCATGACTAACAATGGAAAAGCAAAACTGTGCAAATATCCATGAAGACAGTGAAATGACTTATTTTAATGAGAAGACTAAAATATCTTTCCTGTATTAGCATCTGCTTATTGTCACTGCTCCTTAACCCCTTGGCACTGGCAGTCACCACACGTCCCATTGCCAGGAGTAGATGCATGCCAGGAAAGCCTTACTGCTGGCATCAGAAAGATAATTTCTGCAGTTCAAAAGATTATATAGCACCAGTGTGTCATTTCAAACTGCAAAATAGCTATCAAGTACAAAGACAATAGGAAAATACTAAGGCTTCTACTTCTACTCTTCATAGCCAGCATGCCAAAATTGAATTAAGAATCCCAAGGTGACTTGTTTATTTGTATCTTGTACAATGTCTTATGCCATCCAGATGGGCTCCTCAAAAAAAAAAAAAAAAAAAAAGAAGAAAAAATCACCAATATTACACATTGGATTCTGAGATCATCAGCCAGTTAATAGCAGCAAAATGGTCCTGTGAGCCTTAGGTTTCTCCTTGATATAACACACAAGTCAGTGCAAACTGCGTGGTACTACAGCCAGCCATAAACTCCCACTTGCAACAGACCAAGAAGGATCCATTATTTGCTCAGCTTCACAGTCCATTGAAACATTTAGCCTCTTGTCTGCATTTTCTTGGTCTTAAGTTTAACAGTTCAGAGCAAAGAAGTAATCAGTACCCATGATCCTAATTTTTTCGTCTTTAGTAAATTCCAGAAGCCTTGATGATAAGTAACCTTGCTTTGAATGCATTGCAGAAATCCAGGACTTCATGATGACTGGATATTCACCATCAGTAAATATTGTCCTGACAAACCCATCCAAAGTAAAGGACAGGTACCCTTTAGTTGCTTTTTGGTCTGCTACAGAATTTGTAGAAGTTCTACTAATTGAAGTTCAAAGTTATAGACACAAGTCCACATTGTTTTATCCAAATATGCAACTGTCTCAGGCTTTAGCATGAGCTTTTATCACATTATGAGCTGCCTTGTAAGCTCTGATACCAATGCTGGGGCTATACCTTTTTCACAACCACCTATAGCAACAACATAAGGATTATTAATAGTGATCACTGAGTCTCCAAATGTTCTGAAGCAATACTTTACATTAATATCAAAGGTCTCAATGATCTTTTCAGATCTCCAGTCACTTTCATCTTCTAAGGACTGAGGTAAGCCAAAATGATATAGGGAGCAGGATGGCACTTCCTAGGTTATTAATGATTTTGCTGTAATAATTGACTCCTGAAAATATTAAAAGAAACAAAAAAGGGTTAACTTACTAACTTTATTACATTTTAACACATGAAGAAACTTCACTGCACATTTTCTGTTATGAGATGCAAATATTTCCTCTTAACTGCATGCTGACTACTGTTACAAGACCCCAGAGTTGGCAAAAATGCTCAGCACACAAAATCTTCCAACCAGGCACATAAAATGAAATGAGGATGCAAATTTTCCAAATAGATCAGTGGACGGAAACTTCCCAGGAGAAACATAGTTCTGATGGGTGCTGGTCACACGAAAACATAATCCTTTCATTTAAATGCCTGAATGGCAGCCTGGCTGCATGTACAAGTCGAAAGCATGTTGAAAAATTCCTGACACTTGAGATCCTGACAGGTAGATTTGTTCTAATGAATGCATTTCTTTCCTTGAGAACTGTGTCTTTTAAAAAGTTCAGTGCCACACACAGTGAGGTAACCAAGCTGATCTTTTTTGATTTGAACTTGGTTAGCTGGGCAAGCTGTTTTCTCAAGAATGTTCTGTTTCCCACATCTGTGTGTGCCAGCATCAAGACAAAGAAGATACTGTCAATGCATTCAAACTTTTGCAATGCTGTGAATTCAATGGTTCCCTCATCAGCTCAGGTATCTTACCAGGTCTACATGACATTTGAGGATTTTCATTAGGGTCTACTAGATTTTAGATGGAGTTTAGGGCACTGGTCTCTTTAGCCACCGACTTGAATGGCTTGAGAATAGTTTATCCAAGAAACAAACTGTCTTCCTTTCACACTGCCACTGCTGCAAACTGCTCAGTCCCTCTAACAGCAAGAAGGAATTATCTCACCTCTCTAAAAGCTCCTGACTCCCAACCTTTCTTGTCCCCTCTTGATAAGAGAGAGATCAACTTTAATTTCCTGGATGCGTTGTTAAAGCTGGACAGTACTGGGGATGTATTTCTAGAGACTTAAAAGGAATTCACCTTCTGTTCAGATCTAGCAGTGGCAGACATGAACATGTTTCCTAAAGGACTATTTTTATGCTGCTGAGACGTCAGTGTAAGTTTAAATATCAGGATACCTTAAGCTCTTATACAGGCATTTTTAATTTTGCTTACATCTAAACACAACTACATTGCTTATAAGACTTCTGAAAACACTAGATATTGTGAAACACATCATAAGCTCTGGTTCAAAGAGTATCAATTAGCTTGCACTTTTACTTGAACTATCTGATTTAGTGTGGTAATTGGAAAAGGCCAAGAGTAGCCTTCAATTATTACTTGTTAAGCTAAGAGGCTCCAGCCAGGAATAGGTCTCCATCATGCTGGTGGAATGTAGATATCAGTCAGCCTTTGCTTCAGAGACTTGGGCTAAATACACAAAAGTGTTCAAGAAACTTAGAAACCTAAAAATCATAAAAATGTCATGGGTCTTGGACCACCACGTGTCCTAAGAAGACACAGGTGCTTATGAAATGTCCCAAGGCCTTTCTGTAGCGAAACCAGGAATAGAGAAGTTGAGGACACAGCAGAAAGGAGGAGGAGGAGGAGGAAGACCGAGTGGCAAAGGTTAACAAAATGTATGCTTAGGACATAATGTATTGTTTAGATTATTATTCTTAACAGCAGGAAACACGTTCATTAGTAAATATGTCTGTACTATATTGTACTATAACTCCCCTGGTATTTTCAGGTTCAGCTTACTATGTACTGATATTTTAAAATGCCAACACAGAATCCCATATTACCTTCTTCTCAAAAGGACAGTATTAGATTTCAAATTATCCTAACTTCAAATGACTGATTATAAGGATTTCTGTCAAATGGATTTTAAAGACAGCATTTACTGCAGCAATCAGTTATGAACCCCAGATTTAGATAGTGCGTTCTTGTAAACAAACAGGTGAATACACATCCTTTAGCACAGCAAGACTCAGTAAGTTTGTTTACAAAGTAGGTCACAATGAATCTCACAGGCAGTTTGCGTTTCTTTCTGAATGCAGCACAGAAAATCATGTTAAATTCTGAGGAGGTACCTGCCTGTTCCTGAGAATGTACCCGTGTAAAAGAGGAAGCAATATACCTGAATTTTAGACTTTGAAAAGCATATTATTGTAATTTGCAAGAGTAATTAGGAGCAAATAGAATTTTTTACTGTTACTTTTGGACCTGTTTGACTTCAGTGGGACTGGAGGTGTGTTAAGTGTTTACTGGTGGGACTCCAAAATTTACTACATAAGCTTAAACTGGGGAAAAAAAGAAATCTTTTGCTGGTACAAGATCCTGTTCTACCACATTGAGAGTAATGCTTGCCTAGAAGACACTAGAATTTCTCATTCTAGTTTTCAGATTATAAATTGCTTAGTACAATCTATAACATTTAAATGCAACCAGCTATCATTCATTTTTTACATCTCAATTAAACACTATTATTGGAAAAGATTTATATTTTGTGTTAGGAAATGAAGAGAAATAGAAGTACATCCCTGAAAAATGTGAATGTCAAGTCCAATTTCCATATTGTCTCATACCTTCCAGAATAGGCTGATTTAGTTTCTATTGCTATAAATGTGAGTCAGCTAGAAAAGAAATATAGAAGAAAATGTTCTTCTAAGAAAGTGTGTATATAAGGGTTTTGTGGGGACACCCCAAAATTATGGGATTATAGACATTGAGGAGTATTTTGTCCCTGGAAACTGAAGGATCATTCTTTTTTTTCTTTCTGTCATCTTCTGTCCCCATCTTGATTCCCTTCCTTCATGCTGAAGTGAGGCATAACATCAAACTCTCCCAGAACCAATACCCCCATGTCTACTACTTCTGTCTCCCTCCACACTGACACTCAGAGTTTAGCAGCTAACTTGTACAGCTCAGGACACCTAGAGTAAAAATAATTGTATAAAAATACTTTAAAAACGAACTTGATGTGAGTTTTAACCTAAACCCTGACACATCTTGGGAACAATACACCTACAATATCACCCCCACCAAACTGGAAACAGAATAGTTTTAAAGGTTTTCAAAAGTCCTATGTCTTAGGTGTGAAATTGGTAGTGAATCAGTTGGCGTGAATGATTTCATTTGAAAGGACATTGCTCTAAGCTTTTTAATTCTTCATATGCTCTTTGTAAAAATGTTTATATAGAAGATGATGGCCTTTCCATGCTATGCAGTTACAATTGCTTCAACAGATCACTGCACAAGAGAAGTGAACTCCTGCCTAATGAAAGCTGGCCTACTTGGAGTTCCTCCAATGCCCTTTCACTAAATGTAAAGTTCATAATATTAATCAGGCAACTGCTTATACTGGGGATCAAGAGAACATTTTCTGAAATTACAGCTGAGTTTTGTCAAAATGTTAGCTTTCTTTACCAAGTGTATTCAGAATGTCTGCTTGCTGTCTTCCTTTTTGACGTCTAAATAACAAACCTCGTTCAGTAGGCATTCCTATGGGGTTGTACAGTGCCTGCAGCCCCAGCTGAGGAATATCAGTACAGGAAAGAATCACAGAACCACAGAATGTTAGGGTTGGAAGGGACCTCAAAAGATCATCTAGTCCAATCCCGCTGCCGGAGCAGGAACACCCAGATGAGGTTACACAGGAAGGTGTCCAGGCGGGTTTTGAATGTCTCCAGAGAAGGAGAATCCACAACCTCCCTGGGCAGCCTGGTCCAGCGTTCTGTCACCCTCACTGAGAAGAAGTTTCTGCTCATATTTGAGTGGAACCTCCTGTGTTCCAGTTTGAACCCATTGCCCCTCGTCTTATCATTGGTTGTCACCGAGAAGAGCCTGGCTCCATCCTCGTGACACTCACCCTTTACATATTTATAAACACTAATGAGGTCACCTCTGAGTCTCCTCTTCTCCAAGCTAAAGAGACCCAGCTCCCTCAGACTTTCCTCATAAGGGAGATGCTCCACTCCCTTCATCATCTTTGTGGCCCTGCGCTGGACTCTCTCCAGCAGTTCCCCGTCCTTCTTGAACTGAGGGGCCCAGAACTGGACACAATATTCCAGATGAGGTCTCACCAGGGCAGAGTAGAGGGGGAGGAGAACCCCTCTTGACCTACTAACCACCCCGCTTCTAATACACCCCAGGATGCCATTGGCCTTCCTGGCCACAAGGGCACAGTGCTGGCTCATGGTCATCCTGCTGTCCACCAGGACCCCCAGGTCCCTTTCTCCTACACTGCTCTCCAACAGGTTATTCCCCAACTTATTCTGGAACCTGGGGTTGTTCCTGCCCAGATGCAAGACTCTACACTTGCCCTTGTTATATTCAAAGAAACCACAAGGACCCAGCCAAATTTAAATTCAACACACCACAAAAAGCATTCCTAGGGAAGGGCAAGCTGTGCCAGTGAAAGTGGGCCACATATTGTAAATTTTGGTGGCAAAGGAAAGGCTTCCATTCAAGCCTCTCTGGGATGCTGGCACGGTTTTTGCATTCATGCTCTGCAGGGAAAAATGGCTGGTCGGACTGTTTACGACAGATTCACCAGCCCCCCCTTTCTGAATTCTTGAAACAAAGGCTCTTCCACTCTCTGGTGAAAACAGTAATCTGCAGGATACAGAGGACAGGCTGCTGCCTATTGAGCAGCCAAACTCTACATGACCGAAATTCTGCAGAAAAATATTTCTTTTGCTGCTATCTTCCTAGTACAGATCAGGAAAACCTGAAGAGAATTTTCTAAGAAATCCTTTCCTTTTGTAGCCTTCCATCTCTGCGGTCTTCATATCAGGAAACGAAAAGAATTGCCAAGGCAAACACTGCCCCAGAAGTACAAAGATATCTATCTTCTTGGTAGTACTAAGATTCAGAAGAACAGGAGGCAGAACTGAGATTCAGAGGTTCATCCAAATCTTCTTTGCTCTTTTCTCCTTGGAACATTATCCTCCCAGCATATGAGACCTCAGCCAACTATTTTGATTCTCCCATGATTTCTGGTTCAGCTTCAGTTGCTTTTATTCTTCACACTTCTCCTTATTTCTTGTTTCTTCCATTCCCCACATTCTGCAGGCAAAGCTGTGGTTCCTATTTTTCCTAGTGAGTGACCTTCATCTTTCCCCCAGTCCATACCAATGGAATTAAAATAAACAAGTCAGAAGTGTAAGAGATTTTATATCTTACTTCTAGCAATCTGAGCAGCTTGTTTATGTGCTATATCCCTTTCCACTTTTACACTGTCTGCTGAGACTGTGAAAACTCTTCTTTTCAGAGCAAGGACTGTCTTGTGTTTGTCACAGAGCTAAGCACAATTCCTAGCTGAGTCTGAAGAATCCTCCCTAATTTGCTAAAGAAAATATCTGGGAAAAGCACGTCCCTCTCAGTGCAAAGTATTCAATGTGAGGTTCAGTACATCAGAGTATACTGATAAACTATCTAAATGCATTTGCCAAATAAGATACTTGTCTATTGTAAGCCATCCAAAAATATGCTCATGGCTAGGATTCCTGTAAGTATAAACATTCTGATGAAGCAAAATGATTTAGAGTTGCAATTAAAAAAAATGGAGTAAGCAAAAAAGATACATAGGAAACATAATACTAATCCTATCCCAAAAGATTGTGCTATCCAAGGGGATCTAGAATATTAATTAGTAAGTTGTTGCAAACCTATAAAAAATCATGCCATAATTACTCTGAAAAAAGTTGCAATTTCAAAGCTACACTGCAGAATAGCATACTGGATTAATTATGCCAGACTGCAGCAATAACCTTGAATTAAAGCTGCAACCTTCTATTTTTAAGAAACAATTGCCTTTCTGGTTGATGAAACCTGTCGTCCCATCAGGTAACAGACGTGACCAGGAAAGAGAAAAGCGATAATGAGTCAATCCAAGCTGTTTGATACATTTCAAATCTTCCTCCCACAGAGTGTAGCTGCCACAAGCTACATCACCAGTCTGGTTCTTGAAAACTCGATCTCCTCCCTGATGGGTGAATGTGTCCCAGACATTAGGGCCCTTTCCATCTGCACTCTAGCCTTCTGCTTGAAAAACAAAACTTGGTCGTTACACTTTTGACATCAAAAGGCATATGTGAAATGTAAATATTTATCACAAAGTAGGCACAAACCCCTCAAAATCCTACAAACGAAATGATCGGTATTCTCTCCCTGCTCTTTATATCATTTAAAGTAACTAGGAACTTTCAAGCACTGGTATACATTTGCATGATGTTTTGCATTTATTCATATTTTTGCTTGCTGCTAATTATTTGAAAATCCTGTTTTAAAAAGCATTCAGAGTTCTAACATTCTTCATACTTCCGCAGCCAAAAATCAGATGCTTGCAACTCTTGAGATATTACAGGTTTACACAAAGGGCATTTTCTAATGCAACTTCCATCCATAAATGTAAAAGATCAGTCCATATCAAAGAAAGCCTTCAGGCTATGAGAAATACATCCAACAAATAGGCACTTATGGCTTTCTGGATGTCCTTTGAAAATCCTGTTAAAAAGAAAGGAATGCCATTATGAGCCATGGCCCTAGGCATATACAAGCTGAATTAATAACATGGCTCTGCAAAACTTCTGCTTTTTGCTTAGCCAAACGCTCACAGAAATGAATTTTGAGTGCTCAAAACCCCTGCGTGGTTTTCTTCACTTTTATAGTTTTGGGAAATTTCTTCGCAATTCCAAAATTGAGATAGACAGATTACCTTTAAAATATTCAAAATTTAGCTGTTCTTTGAGACTACACAGTACTACCATCACATAGTATTTAAACCAAATAAATGCACCTGTTTGTGACAAGCTTCTTTGTCTTTCCAGAGCATTGTGGTGGCTGAGGCAAACATTTAATTTTTAATGGGGAGAGTTCTGTAAACGTACATGCCTGCAAAGTATGATTTTATTAAAAAATTTCAAATATCCCCAAAATGGCCAACCTCATTTACCAGCAGGATGTGTCAGTGAATGCACTGTTCCAGGGTTACTCTTTAAAAACTAAAATGACATTGTGTGTTAAAATCATGTATAAATTAAATATCAGTTGAGTTGTAAGATTAATAACTATATAATAGCTACATATCAATCCTCAATAAAAGTGTTTTAATAATCAATTAGTATCATAGAAATTAGAGATGGAGGAGAACTATTAGGAGGTCATTGAGTCCATCCCCTGCCAACACAAGATTGCTCCCTTAAGTATATTTAGTACTTAATACACATCTGTCTTATTAAATCTAAGTTTAATGCAAGGTTAAGCATATTGAAGACACTTAATTTAAAGCATTACTAAAATTTGTAATATCACTTCTATAACCTAGCTTTTCAAAGATCATTGTCACATTTCATGTTCCTTAAAGAATTTTATTGCAGCACATGAACATCTACATTTGGTTGGTCACTAAATTAAACTCTTATATGGGACAACCTTCAGAGTAGGTCAAATTTTAGATCCAAACAGTTTGAGTTTCTCTTAATCTCAGATTTTATCACAGACTTTGTGCTCTGTCTGCATGCTCCTTGGAAAAGTACAGTACTAAAATTTTTCTGTATCTTGTTTCTGATTTCAAATATACCTGCTAAAATAAATACTCATTTTAGAGGAGTGCAGGGAATAACAAATAACAGTAATTCTTTGGTGGTACCTAGAATTCAGAAGCCCTTAAGAGCAGGCTTTCTGCACCATAGCGATATGATATAGCTCCTTTTCCACGGTGGTGGGAGTGAAGGGAAGCCAAAAGCTCTCCTAATGGGCAGCTAACACACCTGCACTTAAGAACTAGCAGCTAGACTAGGTACTGAACAATTTCTTTTTTGTCTGCCTTCCCCCAGCAAAGGAGGTGGGAGGGTGGAGGAGAAGCATTTGATTTTCAGCAGAGTATGACAGAACTACTCCAGTGGTTATTAGCCACTATAAAGCCTTGACTGGGGCCGTGGCAAACAGACCCACTTTCAAGCATCCCTCATGCTGCTCAAAGAGCCTCTCTGTGCAGTGCAGAGTATCTGAGCTAGCTAAATAAAGTGTAGGAAGCAATCGCACTGAGGCAACAGAAAGCTCCACGTACCCTGATGTATCCTGCTGAGCCACAATTAGTCTGCACAGAGCTCTGCTCTGCTTCAGTGAACCGAGCTTACACCTCCAAGCTTGCTCAGAAACCTCCATGCTGCACAGCAGCTCCCAGTGTCAACATACCCCAAGTTTTAGCGAGCTTCAGGGCCAGGAAAGAACAGTGATGAGGAACTGAATTTACATGTCAAAACATAGCTGAGACTTAGCTACTAAATCATCGCATAAGGTGTCATCAGATGTTTAATATAAATTATCATGAAACATGATGTATGTTCCCCATTCTCTGCAATTATTACAATCGAGTAATATAGAACGTTTCTCCTTTTAAGTGAAGCTAGTGAAGCAGGAATATTACTGATCAGAGTATTTAAGTTTTCTTGTACTTCTTCAAGTTAGCTAATTCAGTTATGTTTTCAGTTCTCAGAGTGAAATTTTCTTGGCTTAGTCTCTGCCCAAAAGGGGAAATTTTGTTTGAATTAATGCAGTTCAACTATTTGGTATATAAAAGAAGTGAAGAAAACCACTTTTATGAGAATTTTTTGCAACTTTTCCCTCTCTGTCTCAAAAAAAAAAAAATCAAGCAGAGTTGAAATTTAGCATAGAAATGGCCCTCAGTAAGAAGAAGTGCTTTTGAGTGTTCTGCTGCAAATTGATTTTGATTTGACTGAGTCATGAACCTTTGAAATCTGCACTTTGAGCATGCAGAGTACAATTGGTATGATTTTTTAGCACTTTGAAATGTACAGAGTGGAGAAGGTTGTGATGTGCATAAATACATAGCTGACAGTAAAAAATAAAGTAGCCTGTCAGCCTTTGCCTCATCCACTGTGTATCTTGTGATATGTGTAGCAGCTGAGTTTGGACTCTACAAGACCTGTTTCTTCAATCATGATGGCTGTAAGTCGGAAGCTGCACAGCTTCCAAAGTTTTCAGGAGGAGGAATTCCCTGTTGAGCTTCTTACTTCTGTGGGAAAAGGGTCATTTGAGTAGTGTCTAGACCACATTATAGATTTTTTTTTTATGTTTCTCCCACTCACAAGCCTTAGGAAAGCTCATTAAAAATACATTAAGAGAACATTAAAGTTGCACATCTAGCCACTCAAAAGGCAGGAAATTATAATGTCATTCCATATGCACACACAATTCACTTTTTAAAAATTAGTTAGTAGAGCTAGGAGCATTGCAGGACTCGAGTTAGAATCTGGCCTAGAATATTGATTCTCAGGAACAGCGAGATGTTAAGTCTATTAGGTGAAGCTAACTGAGCTCGTTAAAAGGCACCAAGCATGGGCAAGTACTCTCGCTTTGAGCAATAACCAAGAACTAAAGGCTACATCCTCAAAGACAATTTTAGATCTACAACTCCCATTTAGGTACTGAAATCAATGGGAGCTAAGTGCCTGTATGCTGCAGGGTATAATATGAGAAAATCAGATCTATATGTATTTTAAAGATCTCTAAATACACATTTATGAAGGGATAAAATGGGGGGGGTATCACTGTAGGTGTCCCTGTACCTTACAGGTATACATTCCCTAATCTGCTATATATTTTCATATCAAGCTTGGCAAATCACTTTATCAGCACCTCCATTCAACTGGGAACATGATACATGTCCCTGGGGGAGGGCCTCCACAAGTCCAACTGCTAACCTCTCAGTTCACTGTTTTTCATATATTTTGGAGATGAATTCTTAACTGAGGACCCCCATGAGTACCCATGTCTGACGAGATAGTTCTCCCATCCAGCTTTGGGACAGTCAATAGTAATCTACTTATATTAGCTCTACAGAAAGGGGATACTCAAGAACTACTTGGAAAATTACTTTTATTTGCTTTTTCTTTCCTCCGGTCTCAATAGCTAGTGAAAGGTTCCTCCTCCATTTCCATTACCTAGCCACACTTCTGAGATTTGAAATGTCTTTTATACCCTTCTTATTGCTCAGGCCAGAAGTATTTAAACAGAAGTGCTACATGGATTTGCATCAGATGTAGTATCTACGTAATGAGGCAAAGATCAAACACTTTCCTTCCTGGCTCCAGACTTTTGCTTCACTTAAAACTTCCTTGTCACTTTGGCAGCTAAAAATTGACACCTTCAATTTGTTATGCCGCTGTAGCTGCACCCCAAGCAAATCCAACTGGAAAAGCAATATCCTCTGGCATCGAATGCAGAGGACAGGCGAGTACACAGCATTATGCGATGCTGTGGAGATGCCGGCTTCATTTGCAGACAACAGTTTCTGGCTCAATCACTCTTCCACTTGTTACAAGCAGATTCTATACTGAAGACAAAAATAAACCCTGTGCAGCTTCACACACTGAAAGGCAAGCCATGCACTTTGCATATCTCAGGATTAAAGCAGAGAGGTTCAGTCAGCTAACAGTGAAAGTGGAAAAGGCAACAGTGGAAAAGCCCAGGGTGGTCACAGTGAGAGGGCTCCACCTAGTCCAAGGCATCAGTGCACAGAACAGATCCCTGTTTCCCTTCATTTCTCTCCACCTCCCAGCCAAAGGACTTTGTAGACCCTTTACTCAACATAAATCCTTTAGCCACCAGGCAAAAAGTCATTTCCTTCCCTTTCAATAAGCTTCAAAACCCAGCAGCACCTCTTTTTTTCTGGCATCAAATGTATGTTTTCTTTCCCAACATCAAAACAACTGACCTGCAGTAGATGAGAAAGGATGTTTTAGCCATTCCATGTTTAGCAGGATAAAAAGGGAACATTTGTATGGGAGTACAGACCGAAGAGCTATCTTTCTCCTTCTTTAAAATCCCATTGATGCTCATTTATTCTAGAGCAGCAAAGACAACCTTATGGCATGTGTGCCAGAATCAGCATCTGCAAAACAGCCCTCAGGCCTCTTCCTCTACCTTCTGTCAATGCTGTTGCTGCTCACCTGTCAGCAGGCTGAGAAAGGAGCAGCAGCAGGAGGATGAGTCAGGGGATGATTGTAACAAGTGGAATGGGCTTAGAGTAGTTTACTGTCCCTTCTCAGAAAGCTGCAACACCGGGCACACTAGATGGCACTACTGCAATTGTTTTTGGACTTACAGGAGGTTTTTTTTCCCCCCCATTTATTATAATACTATATCCACACTACTTTTGCCAAGGCCAGTATCTGCACTTGTTGGACTGCCAGCTAATAATGTATGATCACTACTATTTTTTCTTCTTGTTTACTTTTCTTGGACCTTTTTTTTCTTTTTTTTTTTGAAACTTTTCTGGGTGAGGACTTACTCCGGCAAAGCATTATACACATAAGTGATATTTTTTTCAATAACGAAAATAAGGTAAACCTTAACATAAACAGAAAAATACACTTATACAGTTAATGCACACAATGGAAGAGTTGACTTATAGGAAAAAAAAATGCTTTGTAGAGATGCAGAGAAGCTGATTTAATTCCAAAGTGCACATTGCAGAACTAGACAGTGCAGATGCAATGCAAAATAAATCAGGCTTTCACAGCAGGCATGCATTTCCTCAAGTGTCTTCCAATGGAAAGGTAAAATCCCCTTGAATACAAAGGAACAAAGCGGGAAATGAGGCACAACATACCAACTTGTTCCCAAAACACATGCTGACACATGGTCTAAGCAAACATACCCTTTATGTGTTTTATACAGAAGACTAAAAGCTGACGAATAAGTTGATGTTCTCTGGTTGAAGCAGACTCCTCAGGCTTTCACTTGCAAGAAGGTAAGCATTGGCCAGCTAACAGTAAAACTCATCAGGGACACCTTAAATTATGATTAACAGATATTAATGAACCAGAGTTATTATGCATAATTTTACATCATTAAATGTTATTGGTGGGTGCCTTTGAAAATGTAAATGACATTAAATCTTATCCCAGAAAATCATACAATTCAGTTTCACAAAAGATATAATAAATATGTAACTCAATAATAGAGGGAGGGGGGCAGGCAGATAGGAGATAGTAGCAATAAAAAATCAATAATTTTTTAATAAAAATGCTTAGCCATATAAACAAGGCTAAAATGTGTGACTTTCCCTGGCAGAAAACAGAGACAGAGATGGGTTTTAGGAGAGACTGAGTGGGAAGAAAAATATTTCATAAGCTGTCTGGGGAACAGTGAACAAAATTTGCCTCAGAGGTTAAGTCAGATTCACCATAATAAGATAGCAGGGTATGTCAGATAAGTAGGCAGATACTGAAAGATGCAGAGCTTCAAAATTGAGAGAAGCTGCATTTATAGCAGCTAATCTCAAACTCTTCTGGCAACTCAATTTCTAGATTTGTGACCTTACTTCTGGTTGTGCTTCTGGACTCACAAACCCACACCTTGTTGCAGTAGCAGGACTTGCAATTGTATTTCCATTAGACCCACTGCATGTCATGGCTTTTAGGATGCACTCGCCTTCTTACTCTGATAATTCTCCCTATATCTAACAAATAACCCGACCTCAACCTGAACTTCTGTATTTGGCTGCCCCATTGTTTTGTTCAACACATATAAGTACCAAACTATAAGAGATTTCAGTTCCACATAGAGGGAAATCTTTTCCAGATCAGGTTTAGGGTTTTTACACCTGCACTGACACAGGCTATATGTAATCAAATGAGTTCAAGACAGGTATTCCCAGGAAAAATCAAGTTCTTCTTGGATATCCAGATGAATTTGGACAAAGATATTTTTGGCAAGTCAATAAAGACCAAGAGTAATTGGTCCTTAAGCTGAGAGCTGGCAACCTCACTTTATAAAATGCTAGGTATTATATTAAGGTGAAGGATGAACAGACTTTGATGTCAGGCCCTTAAGTCGCATGGAATTAATTATTATCAGAGGAACTGTATCTTGTCAAAATGAGTTTTTCCTGACTGAATCAATGTTTCCTAATGACATTTTATAAATACGTTTAAGAGTATTTACTATGGAATTTAGAAATTAAAGTTTGAAGGGGTTGTGAAAATCAAAATCTCTTTCCTGAAATTTTACACTGTGCAGGAACAGAAGGATATAGCTGCTTTGGAAGCAAAACTGTATGTCTCTGAAACAGCCAGAGATAGAAGTTCACATATTCTGTGAGTTGTCTTTGAAACTGCTGCTCATAAATTTAGTTTCCCACTCTGGCAACATAATGGAACAGCTATTGAGAAAACAAATTTACTAAACCACTTTGAAGTCTGCCAGACAAACTTGATTTTTTAACAGTAATACAAAATTAATGAATAGAGAGCAGAAGCTATACTGTCACATGTCTGAATTTTAGCAGTACACTGTTTTCTTTCGCATATTTTAGCACTGAGCTTAAAGTGTTCTCAATTAAGTTAGAGAGACAGTTTCCACCTTACACTGTGGCTGCAGTAGAGGACTCCTAACTTTGATCCTCTAAATTGAGCCTTAATTAGAAGCCTCTGCTGGATTGTTGATTAGCCTTTCTTGTCCCATCTCCAATGTGTCAAAATTCTGCTCCCAAACTTAAATCAAATTGGAAATGAACTATCATGTTGACTGAAATGAAGGGTGATGACAAACAATGAAGGGTAATGATAAACAGTAACTTTGAAGGGAGGCATTTAGTGCAGTACACAAAGATTAGTATTACTTCTGATCTCACTTAATAGCTTCAATAATGAGCTAGAAGAGGGAGTAAATGGCACATTAATGAAATCTGCAGATCTATTAAACTAGGAGGAGCTGAGCACGCTGCTGAAAATGGAGAAATAATACACGGGGTCATGGGAAGACTGGAAACACAGGCAGAATATTGCAATGAAATAGTTTAGAAAAAAAAAGTTTAGAAAAAAAAAAGAATAATATTTGGATAAAAGAAAATCAACAGATGGTAACAGGTAAAAAACTGGAGAGCTGTAATGATGGAAAAGACTTAAAATCAAGAACATCAGGAAAACTAGGCAAGAATCTGTAACTGAGCAGCAAGCAGTGAAATATGGTCAAAACTATTAAAGAATAAGCAAGGAAGTAATGACTTATCTTAAAGCAGCTCTACAACTGTCAGGTCTCTTCTGCATTTAGTCTGGGCACTGGAAAAACAGACTATCAGTCAGATGGTTATAGATTTTGCAGCTATAGAATTTTTGCTTGGAAGAAAACTTAAAAGTAAGCCATCCATTTAACAGAGTATTGTCCTTCACGAGTGAATGACATAACAGTGAGCCACTAGCTAAAAGACCATAAAAAGAGCATGAGACTGAAGAAATAAAGTATTGTCCCACTACTGGTAATTGCATCAAGAAGCTTGAATTTTTTTATGTTGCTGAGAAGTCTGCCAATGTAATGCCAGCTGCTATGAGCTTTCCAATACCAGATATATGTGCACAATATCTTGGAGAGCTAAAGCTAGTTGTGAGCAAGTTAATTCCAGTCGAGAAGCTCACACAAATTAATCTTGCTGGGAATAACTGTACACAAGCCAAACTAGTGTTACATCACTCCCTGTACCAGAGACAGTTTCAGCAACTCTGCATGGCACAGCATTAGGATACATAGGATACATATGTAAAGTGATATTTCATGTTGCTCATCAGTCTTCAAAAGTCCTTGGTAGCTCTTGGCTGTTGAAGGCATCGTCCTTTATTGCTGAGTGTCTCCATACAGTATTTTTAAGTGGGCTCACCCACTTGGGAGTTTGTCACTGTCACTATGTTGTGACCCAACACTGAGTGAACAGAGAGCAGGGCGTTGATCCAGAGCTTCAAATTTGCACACTTCAGTAGAAAACCTGGAAAAACCTGGCAAAAGCCCTTTCATTAAAACTATGCTCTATTCATTTATTTCTCTCCACGTCCTGCCGTTTCATGCTTCTGGGTTGTTCACCTTCTAAGTGAACAAGCTTAAAAACAATGAGCCATAATGGAAAAATGTCAGGATAACAAAAGGAGTATACGTATATATGAAAACCAACATAAAAAAATAGCATAAGCATAGACAGAACCCCTGGTCCCTTGTGAATGCAACTTGTTTGCTGAGATAGGACCCCTTCACTGATGTTTTGTGGAGAGCCGCCTACACTTTCCAGAAGCTGAGAGTTTCAAGACATCTGTAGAACTACCTAGTGGCAAACTTGCTTGGTATGATTTTGCCAGGAAAAAATCTGATGTACCTAGTCAGATTGGCTGCAACTGGTGAGATGACACATCTGAATTATTTGAAACTAAGTTTTTTAACATTTTAAAACAGAAGGCAAAGAAGTCTTACACATGTGTGAGAGCAGTATAGTTTCCTTATTTATGTCACAAATCTGCAGGCTATTTCACTACATAGCTGAATTTTCAAAATCATGTACATACAATTTTTGTTGCACAAACCAAGTTCTGCTCTAAAACCTGTATGCCCCAATTTTTACATTATGTACACTTCAAAATCCCAGCACCTTATCCAAGGGTTACCTCAGTCTAGAACATCATTTAAGTGTCCATATGAATATAAATATAGAAGTCAAATTTGACTCTTTTGAAAATGTGGGCCCAGTATCTGGTTGTTTTGATGCTTCTGAAACTTCTCCCTTGATAACAGCTAAATCATATTTACTCTTGGAAACCTGTCATATCACTTGTTTTTTATTCCCAGGAGATTATATATGTGATGTCTGTGTTATCTCCCCTTCTAACGCTCACAAATTACATATTTCACAGCACAGCACTGATCTTTTGTGTGGGCTTCTGACCCCACATGCCATCAACAAGAGGAAGCCAGAGCAGGGCAGAGTTTGGGGAGACTGTAGCCCCTTCCCCACGCACACATTGACCCGCAGCCCCTGCTGCCATCACATTCCCAAGAGGCAGAGGTGTATTCTCCCGTCACATCCCATCACACAGTGGCCAAAAACATTGCTGAGAAATTTGAACTCTTGCAAGGACAATGAAGCTATGTCCTCACAGTCTATCAGCCCTCCTTTGATATCAGTGGAAGTCACTAGCCAGTGACAACTAACATCAGTGATAATACATGGCTGAATAAATGGATAGACTGTTATTGGTGTTGCAACTGATGGAAAGCCTGAAAAATAGGTGCAACTCTAATATCAGGTACCAGAGAATATACTTAGAGGAGACAAATTACAGATGCTAGTTCTATGAGAAATGCTTCAAGGAAGATGCATCAAACCTCAAAAAAAAAGCAAAAATCAAAACCCTCAGATAAATCTGGTTTTAAAACTGAATGATCACTTTCTTTTTTTCCCCAATTCTATGCAGGTTTTCTCAGCAAAACACTAATAGTGTAGGAAGATTGACACTTTTCACTGTATTTTTTCCTTCCAAGGGTTTTTTAATTATTTATTTTAACACATACATAGAATAAAGCAGGAAAGGATTCTGCTCAGGCCGATTTTATACTGGGGATGTATTGACTAAACCAAATGATTTCAACATTTGTGATATGTATCAAGTCCTGTAAAGTCCCACGTCTTGTTTTTGGAATTAGCTAGAAAAAGTGCAACTAGTTTTTGTCGCAGTAAAACTGTATCTTTCATTTTCTTTTCTTACAGAAATGCTGTTTCTAATGTCACTGACTATGACTAATGACATTGACTATGACTGTAGCAAATACGCTTGAAAAGCTTCTTCCACCAGTCAGGATTAAGAAATCCCATTATATTAGTGCATTTACATAAAATTCACTTCCCTATATCAGCAATATGGAACTATCTACTATTAAGCAGAAGTAAACTATGAGAGACAGTAGTTGATATTACTTTTCAAAAGATTTGTGCTATGCCACTGTAAATATTTTTTCCTTTTGCAAGAAATACTATCATTGTACTCTTCATTTTCATCCTGCAAAATATTAGTAGACACTACTGCTTGCACCTGGAGAGATAAGTAGCACAGCAGTCCTTTAATTCAACAAAGTAATCCAAATACCTATTTGGAAATCAGTAAATACAGGTTATTTTTCAAACGACTTATACTTAAATTTATATTTTTGGTCTTCTAAACAGTATTAGAGTTGTGCAATGATGCCTTAGGATGATGTTATTCTGGGAATATCACAAAACATGTAGCTGACCCTGAAGCTAAACTAATAGAATCAAACGAAAAAAATCAATACAACTGTTTAACATAGCTCTCTCTTGCTTGATTTAAACACATAAATAAAAAAAAAGATTAAAGGATACAGTGGGTATATTGGTGCAGCACTGACCTTTTTATCATCACAGGGGTTGTCTACTTAACAAAGAAGTCACACAGATGAATACAGTATCTCATTCAATTTAAGCTCTTTAGATCTTTCCTTGTGTTTTAGCTTGGCACAGAGAAAATGGAACACAATGTTGCACAATGTAGATGAAATCTTACCCATTTTCTCCCTTCTGATGAAATACTAAAGAATTTTATAAGCACAGAACAAAAATGTGGAGTTTATGGGTGAGAAAATATATTTTTGCATCCAACTCCTTTGTATTCTCTCAGCTACCTCTTCCAAACCAGGCTGGTGAATTAGACCTAGCAATGGCTGTTGTGTTAAAGCTTTTGGCTGTTGAGTGATCAATATCCAGTAGGAGGCAACAGGAAAAGATGTGAGGATGTGAAGGCTGGGTGAACATCCATACCGAGCTCTCAGAAATGTTTCTGATTTCTTACATTCTCATGGAGGCCTGCAGAAAAACAGTGGGTGATTATGTAATTAAAAGACTACTTCATCATCTAGGACACAGATTGGGAAGGGGGCCACAAAGGCAACCTTTTATTTTCTAGCCTTTGAAAAGCAGATTTTGTTTCTTACCATTATTTTAGCAGAATACATATCGCAGCTTATTGAATGTATTTTAAAGCTGTCTGCTGGTGGTGCTGCAAGCCACATCTCTTTCCTCTCAGTCTGAGCCGAGGCAAGAAGTTGTAGTGATAGCAAGCCGTTACCTTTTATGTGGACAATTACTACAACTTGTCATAAGTTTCAGTAATTTGTTTTGTTGCCAAAGATTGAGTAACTTTATGTTGAGTTCCAAGTTCTGGAGCAGAGTGTGCTCTACTGATTATAAATTATTTTTATACTCTGCTTCTGGCCTGCATTCCTGATCCTAGCATCTGGATTTTTTAAAAACAACCTTTGGCAGCAGTAGGAAAATGGCAGCGAAAGTTTTGTTTGGCCTCTGGACTCCAGCACGGGGCCTGCTCAGTCTCCGCAGGAACGGCCCAATCCAGTCAATGCAAAGAAGCCAAGAGGCCTGAACCGTACTCAAAATGGACGGAATCTTTGGCAGATTACACAACCAAACTCCAACAAGTTCTTCACTGAGCTTATGCGATGTGTATTTCTTCCAAGGCTTATCTCTGGTCCAAATTTTAATGAATCCTATCAGATAAGGCCAAGAGAGGTGCGCTGGCAATCCTGTGTCATTGGTGTCCCAATTTTGATTCGGTCCTTCAGTGTCTGGAGATGCTAAAGCTGTCTCGTTTTCTTCCTGCAAAAATCACACGTTCCAGACACCTCTGATCCATACCAGGAAAATCTGAGACTGACAAGGAAAAGGTAGTCAGATTCATGGTTCAAAACAATGAGGAATAGATGCAATAGTTATTAGAGGTATTAGCTGAAATATTTGGAAGAAAAAAGTCTGGCTCTTACTGTGACTGAGTCAGGTTAGAATGTGCATTTCTCACTAACCAGATGAGTGTCCTAAGCAGCACATATTGGTTAACCTGCATCAAACTTAAAAATCCTCTCATTTTTTTGGCATTCTGGATATCTTGTTGATAAAAAGCTTATCACAATGCTGCATTCTGACAAAATATCCTGGTTCTAACAGATCTGTCTGTTTTCAACAGTAATAAAAAAATAAATAAATAAATTTTTAAAGGTCATATAATCTCCACTTTTTAAACCCCACCTTTCCATATTCACCCGTTTCTTCCTTTTAACTGTATTAGTGCGGAATTCCTCAGAGCGCAGTGGAAAAACAAGTTCTATCACACTTCTGACAAGTGGAATATGAAAAGATTCCCATTTTGGACTCTGTGTGGACACAGCCTCTACTAACAAAATCCACACAACCTTTCCATTTAAGTCATTGGAAGTTGGATCAGGTCTTAACTTTCACCAAAATAAATCATTTAGTCAACATGAATAAAAGGAAAAGAAAATATAACATATGAATGGTACCCAAAGTTTTCCTCCAACAAAAGGTCTTTTTTAGTATAACTGTAGCTCATATTTTAAAAGCTATTTTCTCAGTCTTCTTTCAACGTGGCTGAACTTCCACTACGATCACGTGATGTTCAATGAGTATTGCAAAAGGGATGGGGATTTTTTTCTTTCACTCTCCCTCTACCAATCAAGATGAGCCAACTCCTCATGAACGTATGCTATAGATAAGATTTCTAAGGGTTTTCTGAAGACTGCAGATTCTGTATTTCTCTTGCAGTTACAGCACAGACTTTTGGATTGATGCCTAGAACAGACCCAAGATGTGTATCTCTCAGCATGCTCTGTCATGTGCTATTGCTTATAAAGCTTGCAATTGTTATATAGCTGGATCGGTGCCTTAAGCGTACCTTTGCCATTCAAGGAGCAGGTTTATATAAAACAAAACCTTTTTTCTCCTAGGAAAGTTCTATAAGAAAGTCAGCATGACAAAGCAAGCTGGAAATATTTTCTTAGGAGAAGATATTTTGATTAGTATAACTTCTGTTTCTGGCAAAATCTGGTTATTTGCATGGAACACTTTACAGCCATTAATTTCTCTAGGCACCGGTTTATTCTATCCCTTATTTTAAAAAGGTGATATTAATTTTTGGAACTATTTCTTTTTCCCCTTGAATGTGCTGAGTTTTCAAATGAGAAGAGTTCATAGATGGAACAATGGAAAGAGAACACAACAAATAGGAAATAAACTGTCAGAAGACAGAGAATCCTTAAAAAAATCAGCTGATACCAATTGTTTCCTGCCACAATACAGTAAGCATTCCAGTGCAAAAAGATTCCAGTGCTTTTATGCACATATCTTTCTCTGTCCCCGAAAAGACACTATACAGAATACAGTCCCTAGAGAACAGAGAAATTATTTCTCAAAAGCCATGCAAAACATCAATATCAGGATTAGGAAAACATTTAGATCTTTCATCAGGCAAATGTCCTTTTCAGGGGACAATACCTATCTGTACCTTCTCACATCTACCGCAGAATTATCTGGCACTGAGCACATTTCTGAAGATTCAGGAAAACATGCAGAGAGATGTTTTTCTTTACAATATGCAATTATAAAAAATGAAAGCTAGGAGTTTTTTGTTAGCTTTAATTGCCTTTTATATTTATGTACATACCAAAAGTAAGTTTACAGTGCTGCTTTGTTCTGGAAAGCACGTCTGTTAAAATGCTCAACAGAATATGAAGCTTTGCATATTCCATCAAAACCTGGCATTAACAGAGCTTTGTAACTCAAATGTTAAAATGCCAGAAAGAAGACCTGAAACTCCAGATCACATATCCCAGCTCTGCCCTTCTGAATATTTTGTATGCAGTAACCTGCATGTACTGCTGAGTGGATGCTGAAACATATCTTTTCATCCATAACTATGCAATAGCAAGTTTCCTGTACTAAATTTACTTTGTATTTGAAAAGTTGAATGATTGCCTATTAAAGTAAATACTACAGAATCTCAGCTCTTGTGGAGAAGGAAATCTTAAAGGCTTGTGTTCAGTATACAACTGATTCAAACATGAACACGGTAATGACATTAGAGATTACCTTTTTATCATTCAAATTTCTCCTGTTAATCTCTAAGTGAAAGAGGTGATTTTATAAAAGACATAATTATAATTGCTTTTCATGTGAGTTGTGATCACAATCCACTGAAAGAGTGGATAAGTGTTTGACTGTAGGACTATAATTTTAACAGATGTGGCAAATCTATCTGCAAACTATAGCTTTTTCATTGGACAGCATCAAAAACTGCTACTTTTTCCATTGTGACTTGTCTCTGTCATCTTCTACATAGCACTTTAAAATTTATCCACTTAACAATCATTAAAACTTGACTACAAATTCTTCTCAAACTATATTTGTGTATATATAGTGTAGATATTCATCACTAGGATAAATGAAGGAAAGTTTTTTGAAAGCTGGAAATAGCCAAAAAAAAATGTTTGGCTATTTGAGCCTAGTTGAGGGCAATCTACAGAGTAACATTGTTATCCTGCTCACAGCATCTAATACCTGTAGCCTCCCATGAGTTCACTCATCCCGCTCACTTCTTCAGGCACTACGTCTCTTTATGATTCTTTAACCATTGTGGAGTCTTTCCTAGGTACTAGTTTCCTACACAAAGTCACTGCATCATTAGTGAGATAATGTTTGCGTGCACTTATTCTGAGACAGGAACTTCATCAAGAAGAGAGGAAATAACTCAAGTTTCCAAACTTTGCAATCTCGTGATTTCATTTGTTTCTTAAAGTTCTATTTCTTTCCATACATGGCCCATACCATTGGAAAAGAAACATAGCTTGGATAATCTGTATAACTCTACCAAATAGGAATAGGCTGGTATTATAATAAAGCACTGAAAAGAACATGCCCATACTAAGTGTTCTCAGAGATAACTTTCAAAGTCTTCAGATGAGTGTTGCTTAAAGCTCCATAAGAAAAAAATCCACAAACCTTCCGGTAAGAAAAAGCAAACTGTTACACGACTTAAGATCACAAAGCTGGAGAAAATTATTTGGGTTTTAGGGGTTTTTTTCTAAAACTTAATAAGTCACCTAGGATAAAATTTGCCTTTAGTCAATGATCATATCTGAGAAATTTCAGTTATGAAGGTGAAAGTTTGATAAAGTCATAAATAACTGAGAAGGACAGAAAGGAAACACTAAGAAAACTATAAATGTCATAATACCCTCCATGTGGAATATCATTGCTAGTACTTTTACAGTGCAGTACAGACAGCAGAGTAAGGTGATCTATGAAACAACAATTTGTCATTAATAAAGTGCAAAAATGTTATGAAGACTGGAGATAAGACCATGGATCATCCAGAAGACCACCTACTGAAGAAAAAGACCAAGAGGAAAAGAAAGTTCTGTTTTAGCTAGCTTCAATTTCTTACTGGACTGACCCTTGAACCACTAACTCATCAGTTTCCAAATATCCAGTTTTACTGGCCAATTACTCAGCAGAACATGACATGATCAATGATCTTAAAGTTTTCAGCTGGTTGTATTGATCAAATATATAAACAAAACACAACTGTCAGCTGCTGAGTTTACTGCTGATGAAGTGATGTTTAAAACAGTTAATGAATTAATGCTTGAATGCAGAAGAAAAAAGCCTAGCTGATATAAAAGACTAAAAATGTTTAGTGCTCAATTAATTAATACTTTGAGTTACAACTGATTTTTTGAATTGACTGACAAAACAGAGGTGTGAACTGTAATTACCAGCTACCTATTATAGCTCATTTTTTTGATTTCTGTTAATTATTTCTAAAGTGAAGGAAGTGGGGCCACTGAGGCTGCCAAACTCTCTTCAAATTCTTGGTGCTAAAAAAATAAATATCAGAAAATGCCAATTATTACAAAAGGTAAAGGTTGATTAACTTTTGTAAAAAAAAGGCAGATGAGCAAATGCTATGAAACACTGAGACAGGGCTGGGGCACACAGAGGAATTACAGTAAACTAATGAGCTTCCAGGTGCTGCCTGAGCTTGGGTAACTAACAATATTTGCACTCTTAGCCTCAAGCAAATCTGAAGCAAAATGTTTTAGATAAGTCTTCGGGGAGAACACCCTCTGTCAGCAGGATCAGCCCGAAACAAGAGTCAAGTTTTCAATGACGCACCACTTCATGAAGAAGAACCTACTTCATTCCTCCTTGTCCTGATCTGAGAATAGGAATGATTTCAACTTTTAAAGGTGGCAATTTAATTTCCCTCTGGCAGCAACAGAATGATCCGAGATTCAGTACTATCTTGCCTTTTCAGAGGAAGTGTCTATAAAATAGGCCCTGCTTTCAAAAAGAGACTCAAAGTCAAATTCCATATTGGTCTCACTGGAAAATGTAATTTATGCCTTGCTTAGCCAGGTAAGATGGGAGGCAATCCAGCTGTTAGAAAATAAGGACATGAGTTAAAGAAAATGGAAAGGGAGAGAATTAAGCATGAAAAGAACACTATTTAAAGAAAGAGTGAAAAGTGAGAGATTAATTTACTGTTAGTTCAATTTTATCTCTCGTAAGTACATTTTTTAATTCTTCAAATCAAAGTTCTTCTGCTCTATGCATGTTGTCATTATTTCTCTGGAATTTAAAATGTCTGTTTTGTTCAGTAAGTGCATGTTAGAAATCTTGGGCTATTAAAAGATGGTGCCAATGTTAACTATTATACAAAGGATTAAATCTTAACTAAGTAGTATTAAAAAGTGACTCTATAAACCTTTAGGTTATTGGTACTTCAAGATTTTTCAAAGAAAAGAAGACCAATATGAAGGATTAATAGTTAAGGTTATGCAAAATCCACTTAATCAGCATGGCTAATTTTAGCTTTAACTAAAGCTGCTGGCAACTATGCGCATTTTGCTTTGGGGCTTTACTTTTGAAGAGAGTGATGAATACATTTTTGAGGTAAATTTATCTTAACTGAGAGTCTACCTAATGCTCTTTAATTGCTGAAAAAGTGTTTTTAATAGCATTTGCATTTAGGAGAGGAAGGATGTCTTCAGCTGTGCATCTTTAAGACCCTAAAATAAGCATTTTATTTTCACATTTATATTATATACTGCTTGACTATAAAACGGGTGGGTTTTATAAACAATACAGTCATCAACATGGGCACTGTTTATGAAGAAAGAATTGTTCTCCTGACGGTCCACACCCTGTTCAGAAAAGAGCCTAGGAAAATTGGAGCATACTCTGAAGATGTGAATGCAATGACTTGCCAGACTATCTGGGGCACAAACGCTGAGGATAAGGGTCTTTCACTGACAAATGCTACCTAAACAAGGCAGATGTACAGAGAGTCAGCTCAAGCACCTCAGGCATTTTAAGCCAGAAATACAAAATTGCTAATACTTACAGCTCTTTTACCCAGCTCCAAAATCACGAAGGATTAGATCATCCAACGTGAAGTGGATTAGATATGGTTACACTCTTAGTTAAAACAAAACAATATGAAGGCTAAGTTTCCTGACTGGTTGGAGCCAGATAAAATCTGACTGCATCTCACATTGGTGGGGTAAGGTGTGGAGAGAGCAAGAGGACGGGCATTTGGTGCACTCAGCTTCCTCAAGATTGTGAAAATCTTGTGGGAGGAACCACCTTTACGCTACAAAAACCAAGGGCCATGGTGATCATTCTGTAGTGGATTACAAAGGCCTTTTTCTAGTGAGAAAAGTGGGGAAGCCTAGTAAAATTAGACCATTGATTTACGATGTTGTTATCACAATTGGAGGTCGAGTGAAATTTTGATAAGCACGCCTATGTTAGCTCACTGCTAGTATTTATACAAACAAGGTAATGCTAGGTTAAAATGTATATTTAGATCCTAGCATACTAGTATTAGACAATTTAAGTTTTCACAAACTGAAGTCCTTCTAGGCAGCTTCAGTACTATATTTTTTCTTGTGTCATGAATAAATTAATTGTAATTTATGCAGCTTTGCCTCCCCATGCCTGCTGTCATGGCCTGAGAAGGTCATCCTAGCTTCCCATTTCTCTTAGGATTTTCACTACTATTACTTTTTCACTGGAACTTTTTTATGAGCTAGGATCGTAAGGGGTGACATATTGGACTGGATTCAGTGCATTCACCTGTGTGAGTATTCTGTAAGTGGCAACGATCAGCAAAGATGCTTCAGAAGGCAGACAAACCCTCGGTGAGCAAATGAACCTTCTCTCAGTCTAAACTAATGGTTGGAGAATGCTTAGGCCCTGTGTACCTAAGCTGAAAATTGCATGTAATTAAGTCTGTTCACTCTATGTAACATTAGACAAAGTCAGAAACTGAACAAGAAGCCCCTTTATGAAAACAGGGAATCTCAACAGCAAGTCAGGAGTGATGCTCTTTGTTCTGGCAGCAAATTTATGCTACAATAAAGGCTGTGATTAGCTCTGTGCATTTACAGAGGTTAGAGTTTCAGCTAACTAATTTAAGTGCTATTAGCAGTGTTATTGTGCTAGCAATTGTGCTTAGCAATCTACTAAATATTCACAGAAATATTTGGGTGGCAATCCTGCACTTACGCTGGTGCTGCCATGGCCATACAGCTGTTCACAGCTGTGTCGTAGGTTGCCTCTGCTACAGCTAGTATCTGAGAGAGATAGTTTTCTAGAGGTTTTTTGAGTGCAGCATAGACATTTTGAGAGTCTTTGAAATATGTCCCAAGAGGATCACATCATGGCTGTTAAAAATGCTTCCTTCCAGATTGTAAATGGCAATTAGATTGGCTATACTAAATGAAACTGAGATAATATGTATCATACTATTTCCATTCGCTAAATATCATTCAGTAATACAATTCCGGGTGTTTAAAACTTTCTTGTTCCTGCCGTCTAGTCTTACTTAGATATTATCTTTCATTCTTGTTTTAGACCACTGTGTAGGATTCAACTGTATGGTACTCCATGCTATACCTCAAAAGAAGCTGTACCTCTTTGATGGACAAATTGTTGGTAGAGATTCGTGAGAGGTATGTTTTTGAAAATAAATTATGATAATAATTGACTTTAAAATTTTCCATGTTCTGGCTTTTCTGTTTCTCATTGTAGACTGGCACTTGGAGAACAGTAATTATGAGCAAGAAGCATTTGAGCCTGAAATTTCATATACTGCTGTAATTCAAATTTCTTCACCTTTAGGATTTCACACAACCCTCATCTCCTCATGCAGTGGTTTTGTGTGGTTTTTTGTTTGTTTGTTTTTGTTTGTTTGTTTGTTTGTGGTTTTTGTTTTGTTTTTTGTTTGTGCGTGTGTGTGTGGGGGGGGTGTTTGGTTTGGTTTTTGGTTTTGTTTTCATTTTGTGTTTGTTTGCTTTGTTGTTGTTTGGTTTTGTGTATTTTTTTTTTCCTGGAGGCATTCTGAAAGGACAAACATACAATTATCTTAAAATTTGTTAACCTGATTTATACTCTTACTTATGTTCATGTGCCCAAATGCATTTCTGTGGGGTAGATCTGAAAAACACTTTAAAACTCTTTAAGAACTATTTATCTGTGTGTTTGTACATACATGTTTATGTTACAGCTTCTCAATTAAAAAGAAAAAAATTACTGTTCTGTATCTTCTAGGAAACATTCTTAAAAATGTATTTTGAGCTATAAGCTCTGACCATACTTCCCTACATCAGATGCTGTAGGGCTCTTTTTAGTGAAAGTATTGTTACAAATAAATCTGTTTAGGTATGCTGTAACAAATGGGTTTAGTTCTAGAGTAGAAAGTTAAGTATTTAAAACTATTATAACTTACAAGGAAGAATGGTAAACTTCAGAGACCATGTAACCCCTTGTACTCTTCCATGTGTTTGTGGCTTCAAAACACCAGTCAGTGCCTCACACAGGCTGGCAATTAGCTGGAATGTGAAAACTGGGACATTGGATGAGGTGTACCCTTCCTAGCAACTTTTGTAAAAACTGTCTGGCACATTAATTCTTCAGGAAGAGGTACTGGTGCGCGTGGGCTTCCTAAGTGGTAAAGTATTCAAAAATTGTGGTAGCCTCTGAATTGGAAGTTGAAGTTTTACACTGCCCTTACTGCCTGGAGAGACATGTCTTCTGTTTTGACACTGCAGCATCAACTCCAGCCATGTGGGTCTCCAGTAACAGCAGTTCCAGTGTCACTCTTGTTTGCTGTCTGGTCCGCTCATCGTAAACAAAATTTCACCTTTGTAATTTGCCTGTATCCTTTATTTTGTTATCAGCAAACAGTATTTGCTTTCTAATACGTATTTGTATTTGTAGGCTATTAAAACTTGCTTTCATTCTTTTCTATGAAGTGAACATCCCTACCTAGAAACTGAGTTATAGCAGAAAAAACCTAAATCCATTCATTTTTATTATATGTCTTGAACTCTTAAATTTATCTTAAGATAATATTGTGATTGTATTAATATGCCCATTCGAAGTAACATTCATTATGGAGAACAGAATTCCATCATTCTTTGCATCTCTAGATGTGATACTTCCACTGAAAAAACTCAATGCAGCATTTTTCTATTATTTTAAATATAAGCTCCCAATCTATCTAATGATATTTTATCGTTGCCCTTTTTAAAATTAATTATTCAAGCTACACGGTACTTTGCTGAAATTAGAAGGCACATTTCTTATGAGTGCAAAGCCATTCGTCGTGAAGTCAGAAGCAATTTTGCATTTATTTCAACATTAATGCGATCTGGACTGTATTAAGGGTGCAGAAATGACTGTGGCAAAAGTGTTACTGACTAAGATTTTGTCATCTATATCTTACTGGTTCTACTCATTATACTTTAAAATAAACATTACTGCAGTCTGCATGGGCAGACAAAACCAACTGTTTAACAATTAATGGTATTTGTTTTTTCTTGTGTAAAACACTGTTAATTGTGTCTGCTTGTTCTCTGGGCTCTGCATTTCAATCTTTTTCTGTAACTGGTGTCTCCTTTCAACACCATATTTTTATCTAATATCTGAAATACATTTCTTGGTTTGCTGACAGATTTTATTAACTCTCTGTTCAGGTGCGTGCTGCCCTTCTTACTTGGGAAGGTTGTCTCATAAGAATCTGCAAAACTATCTTCATAATCCTCCTTTAAGACTTCTGAAAAATGTTCCTTTCCTCTAATAGCTATGAAAATTCTTGACAATAATGAGGCAGCTGCTGTTCTTGCTGGAATTGCTGTTTATAAGGCTTACAAAAAAACTTTTGTTGATATCTTGGGCTCTCATGTCTCTGTCAGTTGTTGTCTCTTGTCACATCAGCTCTTGGGACAATAAAAAGTTTTTTTCTGTATTATTAAAATCCAAAATGTTCTTTTAGGTGTCAAAATGCATAGGTGGCTATAACTGCCAATAGCATGCCTAATTGCTGTGGTAAAAAAAAAAAAAAAAGGCAAAAAACCCACCAAAACCAAAACAACCAAACCAGATAATCATAAGAATCTTTATTAACTTCTATAAGTAAAACAGAGCGAAAGTTCCCAGAGACATGTGACGCCACTAGACATCTTTTCTCACTCAGTCACAACAAAAAGGCATAAACATTTCATGAATCGTGCGATTTTTAGATGAATGGACAGAAATACCAGTCAACAGAAGCAACGTCAATAAATAAATTCGAGATAATCCTGCCGTAATCAAAGCTCTATTTAGATATGCTTTGGAGTATTTAATACATCTAAATAAAGAAACTCAGCTGTGTAGCAGAAAACCGATGCTGATGTAAGCTATTCTGGTGCTGGCAGAGAACCAAAATGGCTGTCATTTTTGCTGGTGTGCTCAATTTCTTTATTTAGGTGTTTCTTGCACTAGATGCTGTTTCATGGGGATTTTTTTTTTGTCTTTTAAAAAACAGCAAACAAAGCCCCTTCACATCTATATTAAGCCATGTAAGATCATCTAAAGAGGTTTTGACCTCCTCCCAGCTTCCAGTTCAACTGTTCATGAAGTTTCTCTGTGTTTGATTTATTCACCTGAGTATTCATTTTATACTGGTTTCAGCTAATCCAAATTTAGCTTCTATCTGAGAATGCCATGTGCAACCAGCATCAGTGCCCTACTAATATTAAGAAATTTTGGGTCCACCACTTTTCCTTTATGCATTCATTATTCCATCAAAGAAACCAATTAGCTTGGCTTCACTTGATTTGTGCTTTTTACAAATGCGTTACCGATTTATCACTGTATTTTCTTCAGGTTGTTTACATACTGATTGCTCTTGCTTTACTAATTGTTCTAGCTATTTGTCAGGTATTTAAGTTAAATTTAGTGCCCGATAATTCTTCATCTTTCCTCAACCCTCACTCTCTTCTTTTAAATTGTAATATAATTTTAGCTTCCCCTTGGTTTCCAGAGGGAAAGAAATGGACACGGATATTAAAATAAGCATGAAACAATAACACTTGACTAATGAAATCTAGTTCAATCAACAAATTACTTTAGTGGGCAAAGGAGAAAGTTCTGCTTAAATTGGACTAGAGAAGTGGCATCCATCTTGGCCTTAAACTCAATGGTCAGCCACAAACAGCTAAACAATATAAAGGGTAATATATTTGTCTATGTTATTTCTTTAGCTATCCCAATTTAACTCTTTCCAAATACCACCTGTTTTCTCAGACTGGACAAGGTTATGAGGCTTGTGTTCTTATATGTCAGTGACTGCCATCAGTTCCCTCAATATTCAACTTTCATGGGAGAGAGAGCACTGGATGATCAAGACCCTAGAAAGAGCTGTGAAAGAGTCGTCACCAATACTATATTATCTCTGCAGCAAATAGAGACTCAAATTCTAATAATATTCTATGCATTAAATGTGATGCTAGAGAGACTCAATGCTCGTCTGCGCTTCAGGAACGTGCTTTTAAGAGTAACCTTGTGCCCACTCATCTGATGTGGCCTCCATCCTGTTCTGTGACTTTGCCTGACGCATCTGGCATGCAGTGCTATAGAGTGGGATGAAATCTACAACACGGCTTTGGAAACTTATGGGAACACAGCCCAGCTGCAAGATGCTGCAAAATAGGAACTACTGGGCAAACCTGACAGGTCTGCACAAGAGCAGAGAAAATGCAGTTGAAAACTACATATTTCACATTTGGAAGTTTTGTGTCTTGTAAAAGTAACATGTATTATTTTGTCTCTTTGCTGTGCCATGGAGAATGCCACACAACATCTATAAAGGATACATTTTTTTTTCAGTCCTCAAGTAGCTTGTGGCTGAGACTCCAAGGAGAGTCTGCTAAGCATCTCTCTTACTCAGATGTTCAGTTTAATGTCTTGTAAAGCCGAATGCATTCCAGAGGACAGAAGCAGTACTAGTGTTGTGCCAGTATTCAAAGCCAAATGACTTGTGTGAATTTTTAATCTGGAAAAGTATAGAAAAAGTCAACACAGGACTGCATGGATCAACAGTGAAAAATTCTAAATTCATATATATCACCTTTTTCAAGTACATCTCTTAAATATATTTGGGCTCATTCTTTCTTGACACGAAGTTTGAATGCTTGAGGTAACTTAATAGATAAGATTTCTCTGAGTGCTATAACAACATACCAAACAGAATTCTGGTTTTAAAGAAGTCAGTGCTACATGTTAACAACAGCACACAGTTCTTCAGGTTAAGCCTTCAATAAGTAATACATTTAAAGATTCCTTATACTGAGTCGTTTCTAGTGTGTCTCACGAGACACTCAGTTCTGGTACTATCCAACGTTTTCATTTCAATTCTGGAAATAAATAATGCCACATGACAGTGATGGATAATATGTATGAGGTAATAACACCGATCCCTTAGGATTGTGGCATGGCAACTTGCATGGCAACTTGCCACAGAACTAGGTAAGGCCCAGAGCAACCTGACCTAACACGGAAGTTGGCCCTGCTCAGAGCTGGAACTGAAACAGATGACGTAAAGGGGTTCCTTCCAATCCAAATTACACTCTGATTCTAATTTGAAAATTGCAGGTTTCTGTGGGAATGGTTTTGTGGAAAAGAGCCAAAACACTGTTCTGCTGTACTCGTGGTTTGGATGTCAGATGTTATTATAGCATCAATGTAATAGGTCTATCAGTAGAACATCAAAAGTTTGATTTAAGAAACACGGAATCTTTCATGCAAAACTAACATGCAATACACGGAGCAGCCTGCTGTACTGTTTGTATTTAAGAATTTATAGGCATCTTCATCTTGCCACACCTGCAGATATATCTAGGCATGGTATCTAGATAGGACAAAGAACTCAAGGTAGATCTACAAAGCAACTGACTGTTCAGTGGGCTCCTGAACACTAATTCTCAATGTGCAGTGGCAGAAAACCAAAACACAATAATTGGAAATAATTATAAGCTAAATACATATACATATATGAAAACAAAGAAGTTATATGGCATTGATGAGACTAGTATTGGCATACTGTATACAGTTTTGGTGACTGCATTTTTTTGGGGTGTTGAGAAACTGAAGAGAGAGAAGAAAAGATCCACAGAGGGCTGGGAAGACTTCTGTAAGACAGAGATTGTCTGGCTTTAAAAAAGACTAAGAGATGATATGATTAGGATGTACGAATACAATAATAAGAACTAGATACAGGGTGCTGAATAATGTCTTTACACTAGCTTTAAAAAATAGCATAACTGAAGGCAGAGAAGTCCAAACTCGTATGCTTATTTTCAAAACTGAAGGTAAACAGTCATTGGGAATAGGTTACTAAAAGAAGCAATGGAGTCTCTAGCTCTGGATGTTCTCAGAAATATCTTTCTAGAAAGCCTGAATCAGATACGATTTACTGAGGTCAATACGAGCTTTTGATGGCTTCTTCTAGTATATGTTAGACTACAAGATTCAACGGTTTCTTCTGGCATTAATTTCAAGGAATCTTGTCCTCTTTTCCAAGGAAACATCTCAGTTCTCAGATAAAACACTCCGGTGTCAGTTATTGTTCACTGCTGCACAGTCTTCATCAAATAACAGAATCCAAGGTCTAAATACAGAATTCTTGCAGCTTCTCACATTTGATAAGCAGAGATTTGAAAGGAATACAGTCACTTTTAGATCAATTTTGTGGCGATCCTGATCCATTTAAAGAAGAAATATATTTCAAAAATGTTCAGCCTTACATCCCTTCCTGAAAGCTGATAGTTTCGTAAATTCAAACTATGCAAATCCCACAGCCAAATTTTGACTCGCTGATTTTAATGAACTGCTGAATGTCACATCCTTCAGTCAATAAAAATTACTTTTCCTAAACAAGTATGTGATATTTTATTATCTCCTGGTAATGCTAATTACACTGGAAGAAAATGAGAGAGAATCTTTAATATTGCAATTAGCTGAGATGCTCAGCAGAATGTGATTCACAGGTATTCAGAGCACCTAGTAACTATATTCTAAATGAAACAAATTTACTCTGTCTTTAACACTAATTTTAATGGAAAAATGTGAAACAAAGATCAGATCTGCTGGGAAAATAGGTAACCTTTTAAATTAACGCTCCCTGAGCCACAATTAATTTAGATTTAATATGACAGTTAGTGTATGTTATTTGAATACTGATTATTAAACATTCACCAAGTCTTAAGAGTTATGTAATAGATTCATAACTGTGAAATTGATATGGACCTATTGCATAGCCATAATACTCTGCAAATATGTTCTAGTATGTAGTTGCTATTTGTTTAATATATAATAACTCTTTAATGAAGTCTAAATTAAATACTTAAATCTCAATTGAAAAAATTTCTGGGAAGTATAAAACACAATATGGAACACGTTTACCATGCTGTGTTTACCGAGATAAAATCATGTTGTTTTGAAAACAACAAAAAAAATGAATAGTCTGTGGGGCCTGCTTGAATAAAGTTTTCCCTGGATAGTTTCACTGCTGAAACTCCCATGAAAGTGCCTAGATGTCAGGATGATTAAGTACCCAACAAGCAGGATCCAGAAATTTTGCTGATGTTGACACCAAAATGCATTGTTTTCCCCATTTCCTTCTGCCTCAAGAAGCAAACCTATAATGATGTAGTAATTGCTGTTTATTATTATGCTTCCTATTGCTTCATTTCTTTATGGCTTGTGCTTGCTTACCAGCAGTAAAAGTAATCCTATGGATAAAATGTACTGCGAGAAAAGACCACTACAAGTGTTACTGCAGACTTCTTGGACCGTGTTTTTATTGAGTGATTGAGGGTGCCACAAAAACCAGTTCTCTAATGACAGGAGCACTGGCTCTGCAACCAGATAGACATGCTGTAACCTGCTGCTGTGGCTCCACCTGCTGAAAGGTATGGCTCTGATTTCAGACAGAGTGCCACTGGAACACACATCATTTCTCCTGTGCGCTTACTGCTTTTTTTGCATCTCTGCATGGAACTGGCTGTGCCATGTGCCTTTATGTCAAATAGGGTGTAGATGCATCTTGGTTACTCGACAGCAAGGACCCCAGCCTCTGTCTCAAGGGCAACATGTTACTTCTTGTCATCAATGTGTCTGTAACTCCCACTCCACTGGCTGGCTGTGGGTACATCTCTGAGCCCAGATGTGCTTCTTATCATCCTCGAGTACACCTCTGAGCCCAGATGTGCTTCTTATCATCCTCTCTTTTTGCTTTTTGACTATTGTTGAGGCCCGGTTCAGTCCTGTAGGATATTGTCTGAGCTATAGTCCCATGTCAGAGTGAGACTCAGCTGCCACTTGCCTCTGGCCAGGGTAGACTTTTTTTTTTTTTAAACTATTGCATTAGTCTTTTCACTTCCATTCTTCCTTCTGAATTTTCTGCCTGAGTTCGAGGCTCTGTGCAGGGAAGAGAAAGAGAATCTCTTGCTTCAGGCGCCATTACGCAGCCAATAAAATCGAGACTTTTCTAGAGTTAATGTTCTGTAAAATCTGAGGTGATAAGATTTGGGAGTGAAGGGAATTCTTCAAAGTATTCATGTTATGGAAGTTTAACTTCTGAACCATTTGAATTGCTTAAGCATCAGACAGCTTTTCTTTCATATCCATTGTTCACACAACAGTGCAAATCCTCATCTATCTAGCTAGCCGTAATCACTACCATCTTGGAATACCATCTTCTTTTCAGCTGTAAGCACTGATGTGTTAGTAATCAAGTAGTTCAGCTTCTGTTTTCCCTATGAATTTTTCCCCACAGCTCTGTGTGTTTGGATTCGACTTACACTATAACATCTATTATTTAAAAAAGTGTAACAAGGAATAGAAGAAAAACGATTTTATTTCTACTTTTATTAGTAGATTATTGCTTGGAAGCCTGTAAGTTTATTAATGCTAAGTAATGCACCTGATGGCAACCTTTTCAGAAGGGGCTAAAATGACAGTTACATATTTTAACAAAATTTTTAATGCAAGGTTTTATGAAAAATACGTTTACTCCTTCCTTATTTTGCTGAAAATCCACATCAGATACAAAGAAAGCAAAGAGATTTCAAAATTACATGACACAATTATTTGGAGGCCAAATACTGAAAAAGTTGTGATGGGATTGCATGTCAAAAAGAGACCTTGCACAACGTATTTCACACATTTTTGAGCTGAGTACATAGTTTTCTAAAATTTAGTGATGAGACTGTATTTCAAAGTCAGTGTTCCATCTACAATTACAGACTAGAACAGCAAAAGAGGAGTGAGATCCCTGTACGAGTCTGCTGAATCCGCATGGTATGTTTTTTTTTCCCCCCTTCACTCATGGCAAAGAAAATAATGAAAATCAAGCATGAAAATCTTCAGGGTCTGACTGTTCTTTCTGCAGAAGTGCATTTGGTGATATTTCAGGTTTTGATATACTAAACCTCAGTATCTAATTCTGGCTTAATTTGGCATTTATTGATAACCAAAACCAGAGACTTCTAAATAAATAGCTTTGAGAGCATTCTCCTTTTAAGAATTTCCAAAAACTTTTCCATAAGAAGTACACAAACTAAGCCAACTAATGGTTGGTGTTCTGCCAAAGCATTTTTGAAATACGTCTACCTAAAGGAACAGCCAGGTAAAGGGAAATAGTGTTTCTCCTCAGATTCCCAGCTGAATCTAAAAATTGTATTTCCCCCATTTATGCTGCTGACATAGAAGATCCCTGACCCTTGACTGTAGTAAACTGGGGAGAGGGGCTCGCAGAAAATATCTCTGTGTCTGAGAATAAATGGAGGATGTCCAACATGACAAACATCAGCTACACATCTGGGAATACCTGTGTTTGTCATAAGGAACAGCAGAGCTTGGGATAACTCACACTGTCTGACAGAGGTAGGGATATAATACTACAATCTGTGGCTGTGTAAGAAGTAGTTACTGTAGAAAGGTGACTGTGCCTGGTTGGATTTAGTGGTTACCAACAGCAAGCCAGCATGTGCCAGCAGTTATCACCACCTCCCTGTACCTGGAATAGCAAATAACCACAGTATTGCAGACATAGCTGAGGGCAACCAAATGCTTCCTCTTCCTTGACAATTGCTGTAGCAAAAAACCCATAACTGATAATGTCAAAATCCATTAAGGGGAAGAGATGAAATGTGGTAGGTAGAAGACTCTGTGGCAGTCAGAAGAAAAAGGAGAAGATATGAGAGTGGTGGCAGCATGGGAGTCCCGTGAGAGGAGAATTAGAGAGTAATCATTTCAGTGAAGGTGATGATAGCCCAGAAAAATGTCCAGGGATGTGAAACTTGAACTGATGAAAGCAAAGGACAGGAGTAAGCAAAGAATCAGAATGAAAAATAGGCAAAAATCACTTAAAAGCTCCTATTTATCTCTCTATCCTGAGGACTTATGAAGGATTTGAAGTGCTGCCAAAGCTACCTTTGTTTACACATAAACACTGATAAGAATTCCTTTGCCCTCCCCTGTTTCCCACACCCTTCTTCTCAATATCTTGGATACAAGTAATGAGTAGACTAGAAAGAAGAGAGGAAAAATTAATTTTCAAAATGGAATGTACTAGTGGCAAATTTTATGAAGGGAAAAACCAGAAAAGGACAAAGTATGCTTATTCAAAATCTAGAAGCAAAGCACATTCGAATAAGTTCAAGTTACGTGCCTCACCTCAAGCAGAGCATTACCAGCACCAACAAGATTACCGACACTGACAGTGAATAAGGGGATCGAGAGAAAGAAAGTTTGGGTTTTTCAATTCAGAAAAAGATAAAAATTGCAAAGAGTCATAACATTTTAGAGTAGCTGCTACCCCAGTTATAGTCAGTAAGTTTAGGGAACAGCTTGCATCCTTTTTTTTGCAGCTATACCAGCTACTATAATAAAAGATATTTCCTTCCTCTACAAATCTTGCCTTTTTTAAAGTTACATGTGGTGGCTTGCTTTGCTGCCTAGCTGGGGGCTTCCACTCCCTTCAATCCTGTCCTTTCCTTCCTCCAGGTCTGGTATGTTTTTAACCCTTTCCTGAGTTGATTCAACTCAATAACCTGGCAGAAAGCTAAACTCAAAAAAAGGTTAGCTTAGTTGTTGAGTTTAATTGGTTTATTGAACAGTCAGATGACTACTACAGGTAGAGCAAGAGTGAGGGCGTATAACCTAAAGGTAGAGGGGTTATTGGAAAGCTGTGAGGAACATGACTTTCTGGTTTTTGAAGCAGCCATACAATGTAACTTTATCCTCATATCCTTAGACCACCACAACTACAATAAGGTATATCACAGTTAAAAAACAAACAAACAAACAAACACAACTTCTCCCCCCCAAAAACCCAACCGACAACACAAAACACACATGAAATATAAGTGACCCATGTGGGACATGTGTTTTGGATTAAGAGCTTTCCTAAGTCAATGTAAGAAAATATATTTTCAGATCTTTGTCACAGAATGGAAGTTGCAGTAATTTGCATGAAAGAGGAAAGATGAGGGTAAAAGCATAAGCCTTCAAGAAGAGCCTCTTGCTTGAAGCCTTTAAGGTTTTCGAAAATAGGTGAGGAAAAAAATGCCCTGAAATTAGATTCACTGCAGAAACAGACAAACTAAGAGAATATAAATCAACAGAGAACAATACTTCAGGGTTTCAATAGTAGCAGTTTAAACAGAAACATCATTTAAAATTGTAGGAGCTTTGCAACTGGGATCCATAGTTAGAGATCTTAGCAAGGTTGGTCTCAGTGGAGCGGACAGAACAGAGCGGAGAGTTCAGAAACATCAAGGGCAAGTAACATACTTGAATCTACAAATTAGAAGGAAAGGAATTGGATGTGACACTAAGATGAAAAGCAGTGGCAAGAAATTTGTCACTCCATGATTATGGGAAAACCGAGAGTTAAGATGCTCTATGATTAGTGACCAAAAGCAACAGTTCACCACCTTGATCATCATCTTTAGATCATGTGACCATGTGGATCATCTCATTGATACAACTGGAGACTAATGAGGTCAAAATATATGCGTTACCACACATGCAAGACAAGGGAGAGGAGCAAGCAGCTTCAGAAAAACATGGGACTGTATCCTTAAGTAGCACTAAAGTGCAACCTTGATTAGCTATGCTCAAACTGTGGTGACACCAACCCAAAATTCTCATGGGATCAATGGTTTAAACTGGCATAAACTGGTTTCACTGCCAAAAGAGGCAGGTGTATGTCCTGTCTCCATGTTGATCCTTAAACCAGTACAATCTTTTTGTGTAGCTATGCAGTGAATTAGACCATGGTATTGACACAGCTGAAGGTTACAGGAAGAACCGTTTAACTCAGCACTACATTCGATGGAAAAAGTATCTTGGGCTGTGGTTTGATATAATTAATCCAGTTTTAAAACTCCTGGTGCCAGATCAAAAATTATGAAGGTCTATGACATAAAATGCTGATCCAACACAAATTCACTCTGCTGTTTTAATTTGTTTAAAACAAAACACAAAATGGAGGAATTTACTTTACACTGGTTTTATGCTAATTGGATCTCCTCTTACAGTTGTCACAACAGCAGCATAGGAGAACAAAGGCATCATCAACTTTGTATTTCGTGTCCTCACCTAATTTAGCTCAATAGTGGCCTTGCATCTCACTCAGATCAGGTTAGTCCTGCTGTGTGACTCAGTGGCATGCAAACCTAACATTAAAGTTCAAGGACCTGTGTCCTCTTTGCTTTCTTATCAACAATTTCAGGTTCCATCTTTGTTTGTAAGAGGCCATACAATTGAAAATCAGAAACACTATGGTGGGTATAGAGTATCTACAACATGCCCAGGTAATTGTGATGTTATTAGTGTAACCTTGTTCCATTTGCCCCAAACCACAGTTCCTATTGCTTGCCCGTATCTTTCGTCAGGTTACATTTAAAACGGTCAGAACCTGAGTGTTCAACATTATTCAAGGACACTTTAGGTTAAAGACTTTGTAAGACTCATTGGCAGCTGTTATTGCCAATGCCTAAAACTGCATTTCTCTGTAGCAACTGGTATTTTGCAGGGTGTTATTTGCCAGAGCTCTTCTGCAAGGATGGGCCATTGTGAGTTCTTGCTTAAGGACCAGAACTTCCTATGCGTTCTGCAAAGTCTCTCTTAAAATTCTTAAAGTAGGTGCTGACAGATTTTGCAATTTGATTGCAAGTTAGGTAACAGTTATTATCCTCACACCTACTGGAGGCAAAGAATGTATTGAGAATTTCTGTTGTCATTGGCACAAAGGCATTGCTGGCTGCAGAGAAATGTGAGAACATGACCTATCTATACCCAGAAGAGCAGTTCCGAGCGTGCAATGAAATGACACATTGTGGGTAGGTGTGGGTTGTTTTGGGGTTTTTTGGGGGTTTTTTTGTTGTTTTCTATTTGGTTGGTTGGTTGGGTTTTTTTTTTTTTTTTTTTTTTTGGGGGGGGGGGTTGTTTGTTTGTTTGGGGTTATTTTTTTTTTTTTTTAATATTTGAGATTGGTGATACTGAAGTAACTTTTCCCACCCTTTGGCTCTTTGGCTGTGAAGTGGGAATAACAGAGTTACCTCATTTTACAGGGATGATTTCAGGACAAATTAATTACAAGCACAAGATCCCTAGCATCAGAGTGCTGAAAACCATTCAGCACTTAGGCACGGGATTATCCCATCTCCATGAGGCATGAATGGCAACAGCCCCTCCTGCAAGACCAAGGATTTGGAGCTGGGGGCAGCAGGCAAGGGACGGAAGCAGAGGAGAGGGAAACCACACCGCTCCACCCTGTCCCGACAGGGCCCACGGAGCGTCAATGGGACTCTACAGAATGCTGGGGGACCCAAAGACGCCGGCCACTGGGGAAGGGGCTCGGGCCTGGGCGAAGAGCTCCCGCTGGAGGAGGCCGCGGAGGAAAGCGCCGACGACTGCGGGGAGACGGCGGGACCGCGGGCAGGCCCAACACTGCCGACGACTCGGCCCGGGGCTCCCCATGGGGCGAGTGCTTCTTCCCCTCAGAGGCGCTCCCCGCTCCGCCGGCAGCAGCACCCCCCCACCGCGGCCCCTCACCCGCGCAGGCGCCGTGGCCGCAGCCTCAACCGCGGCGCTTGCGCAGTGGGGCCGAGGCCCGGCGGGCGCGCTCGCAGCCGCGGGGCTCCGGCACCGGCGGAAGGCGGCGCTGCTACCGCTGCGCGGAGCCCGCCCGGCCCCGACACAAAGGCGAGGGCAGCTGTGGCGGCCGCGGCTCCTGCCCGCCCGCAGCCCACCGGCACCACATGGCGGTAGTGCTGCGGCCGCGCCTGGCGCCGCCCCCGCGGAGCTAGGCCGGGGCGAAGGGCGAGCCCTCTGCGCTCGCTCATCTCCCTCCCGGCCCAGCCGACCCCGTCCGTCCCCGCCGTCTGCGGGAGGAGCGGAGCGGGGCCCTGCACAGCCCCGCCATGCTGCCCCCGGGCCGCAGAGCTCCCTGCCGCCCGCCGCGCCGCCGCCGCCCGGCGGGGCTCCTGCCCGCGCTCCTGCTCCTGACGGTGCTGGGGGGCGGCGGCGGCGCCGCGCTGCCCCCGGGCTGCAAGTACGACAGTCGCCCCAAGAGCGCCGGCAAAGCAGCGGCGGCCGGCACACCGGTGGAGGTGAAGGTAGTTTGCAGCAACCTGGAGCTCGCTCAGGTCCTGCCTCCCGAGGCGCTGCCCAACCGGACGGTCACCCTGTGAGTACCGTCCCCGGGTGGGAGGTGGGCGGCCTTGCTGCGACGTGGACGGGGTGGGGGAGGGAGCGGCGGCCTGAGGTAAAATGGGGTCAGCCGGTGGCGGGGGGACGCGCGGTTGACCCCCCTCTGCTGCCGGGGAAAGCCCTTGGGACCGTGGGGGTTTTTCTGGTTATGCTTTTCGCGTGTTCCTTTAGCTTCCCAGGATGCTGATTTTAGGGGGGGGGGAGCGTCCCGTTACTCAGCGGCGGGCGGGGGCCGTGCGGGACGGTCCCGCTCTGTGCACCCCCCTCGCCGCCCGCCCCACGGAGCAACGTCCCCGCACAGCCCTTGCTGCTGCTTCCCTTTTGGGGCTGCTCTCCATCAAACCGTTCAGGAAAGCTTAGATATTTCTTTATTAGAAGCAGTTGCACTTTGTTTTTTAAACTTCTCTAAATGTACTTTTTTTTTTTTTTCTTTTTTTTAAATCTCAGGAGAAACTCAGCTTTGGAGTACCGCGCTCTGAGGTAGTTTTAACAACTGAGCACTAACAGAGAGCGTGAGCTGCTCACTGTGTGGTAGGCTAGCTGGGCCTGAAGTTTAGTGGTAGCAAACAGCAACTTGTTCATTATGGCTCACAATAAAACCAGCCAAAGGGATTTATTTTGTTTCCTCTTTGGAAAAAAGGTCAGTTTACTTCCACGTAGCAGTAGGCGTGCTGTTTTTATGTGGAGTTAATTCTAGCTCATCCATTTGAAAAACAAGTTTCAAACAGGATGTGCAACTTATTCCAAAGTAAGAAATATGTTGCTGTTTACTTAGACATGAGTGTGCACATGCAAAGAAAGGATTTGCATGTGGTTTTTCTTCCTGAGACATTAACTGGTCAGTCTAGCAAAGAAGTTCATAGGATGATTTGGGTTGAAAGGGACCTTTAGAGATCCCCAAGTCCAATTGCCCGGCCATGGGCAGGGACGTCAGGAGCACTGGATTTCATCAGTGGACGGCCCTAAAAGTGGGACCTTGTCCTTTGGAGAGCCATAAAGTGCCTGTGCTACTGTGGGAAGGCTCAAGTGCAACCACACAGTATGCGAGAAAATCAATGAAAAGAAACTGAATTATGGGGTCTAACTTAAGATATTTACGTACTTAACTGGAAATCAAAGGTTTGAAAGATTTATCTATATTCCGAGATGAATAATCCCAGGATATGTATGGTTCTGTCAAGAGAATAGTCTGACTGTTGCTTTTGTGAACTTCGACAGCACTGAAACACCAAGGAAGAGCTTCCTTCAGGAAGTGTTAGTGAGATGTGGACGCAGTCAATGGCAGATTCATGGATGTGGAGCTATGAGAAAAGGGAAAGCAAAAAAAAAAAAAGGGGAGATGATTAAGAATAAAGTAGTTGTTCTTCCTTGGCAATCTGTAAGGGTTCAGAGAACAGGTCTAAATGACCTGTGAGAAGTAACCAGAAATACTCATACGTGAAGGTTCTGAAATAGAAAAGAAAGCAAAAGGTAGAAGGTGACAGCTGTTTGATCAACAAATTCATTTTAGCCTTTGTGAGCCTCAAAGGCTTTGCAGCTGGTTATCTGTTAAAAATATAGCATTATCCATTAACATTTTGATAAAAGTATATGTTCGTATGGTTGATATGCCAAAATTGACTGTGGGAGCCTTTTGGCTCAGAAAACTTGGAGTCACAGCTCTGCTGTGAAAGACAAGCAGATATCAAACACAGTAGCCTGGCTGTGGACGGACCTTTGTTCATAACTGCAGTGACAGAAGAATTCGGAAGAATGATTCATCTTTCATCTTGATTTTCATACTCCTTAATTATCTAGAGTGTATCTAGAGCATATCTACATACGCTAATTAGTTGCTTTCATTTTTAACTGACCTTTGAAGTTCATGGTAACTTCCAAAACATTTATTTTTCCTCTTTAAACTTTTTAATAGACACAGCAAGAAACAATGTGATTTCTTTAAATGTTATTTGCAGCAAGTATCATAATGGTGTTGATACAATTAATATGAATGCACACTTTGAAATTTTACTTAAATATAAGACAAAGAGTATTAAACCAATGCTCCTGCTTTTTCTCAGAGTGGACACAATAACTGTTGTGATTCAGGATCTTTTAAGTTTGTTGACTCTTAAAGGTGTGGCTTCTGTATCTTGCGTGGGTTGTTTAGTGTGTGTGGTTTTTGTGGGTTATAGGGGTTTTTTTTGGTTACTGGATCTGCGTTAACCTGGTTATAAAGTTTTGTTGATTTATGAGGTGTGTTGCCAAGTGCCATTTCACTAACATGTTGATGAGTAGTGCCTGGGTTAATCATTATCTAATCTTTTGCCAAAAGTTACTTTTTCTTCCAAGCTGATGCTTAGAATTGCAACATTTGGTGGATAGTGGAAGGCTGTCTGATTAGCGTCAAACTACCCCGAGTTATCTTGAATCTTGATTCTTGCGGGATTCTTCTATTAAGATAAGTACTAGTTCTATTACAGCTTTTTGGATTAGTGGATCACTGCAGAGATAAATAGCTGAAAATAGATCACTGTTGTGTAGATGAGCTACATTTTAATTCAGTTTATTTTATGTTGGCTCTTATTTTGCACAAACCAATTTTAAATATGAGTAGTTTGTAGTTTTACAAAACTTTTTGGTTCTTGAGTGACCTAGGAATGTCTCAAATTAAGTGATTGTATTCATTTTGGAAATCCTGATTCAGTCCTTATTGCTGATCTAACTCTTAGCTTTGAGTACATCAGCTGCTGTGTATTTAGCATTTACAGTTGTGGCTTTTTTTTTTTTCCAGTGAAATATTTTTGAGCACAAAAGTGTCTAAAAAGTGAGGAAATAAGAGAAACAGTGGAAATTAGGATGAATTAGTAGCATCTGAGGATGCTGGCCAGGTTCTATCATTCTTGCACACCATTGTGGTTAGTGGTTAACAATGCTAATGATAAGTTGGACAAGGTCACTTAATTTATGAAATGCCTTGGCTTTTGTTTGCCACAAAACATTTTGTTGTCCTGGTAATTTAGGTCAGTAGTAGAATCTTTAGTTACTATTCAGAAAAAAAAAATCCTAATTTGTTTTCAATTGATAGGAGACAAAGTAAATTTGTTTAATGATTGAGGAAGGAAAGCAAACACTGGAAGAGGAGTGTTAAACTATAGAGAGATGTCTGTGGGAGAATAAGTAATGTTTAGGATTTCTGGGGGTACTGTAAATGGAGATCCAGGTAGAATTAACTGGTGCTTTACTGAGCAGTTAGGTCAGGTTACAAGATGAATTCAAATTAGTTGTAGTTAAGAAAAGGACTTTTTCATAGTTTTATGTAATAAAAACTGATTGGGATGTAAATGAAGGGTGTATCTACATGAACGCCATAGATGGCTTTGACCTTTGTAGTTTAACCAGCCGGATGAGATGCTTTTGATGTGAAGATAACATAACTGGGTGAATGTAACTCCATGCTTTGTCTGACGTGTTCTGTATTTCAGTAGATACTGAGGCCATTGCTATGATTCACACGTAAGTAAAAAATGCATTATACTCTTGTAATAGAAGTCTGAGATAAGAAATCCATTGCTGTTGTATTTCTTTGATGCAAGCTGAAATTATGATGTCATAACAAATTAGATAATTAGCCATTACATCATTGTTTGAAGGAGAATGTGTAATCCCACTGAAGACAAGCCCATGAGGTTGTAATCCTTGTTATTTGTTGAGAATTTTAGTTACCCATTACACATAGGTTATTCTATAGGAATAGGAATCTAAATCAACAGAAGAAAAGCATAGATATTCAGTGAAGAATTGTTTATCTGAATCAGGAGCCTTACTGGTCTGCAAACAACTTTGCTTACTCACGTATCCTGGTAGGAACATATGAGTATGAATGTTTGAACTTGCAAGTGTTAGAATTTACAAGCCAGAGCATTATCCTGGTTTTTTTGTTCAGAACTATTCAAAGATATGCTTAACTGGTTTACTGTTGAGACACATCTTAAAATGTCCCAGTTTTTGTCCAGCTCCTAAATAATCATGTTGAATTACATCCATTAAGCAGCTGAAAGGCAAACTTATTTGACCTGCAAGACATCTGCACAGCCTTTCCATTTGTAACACAAATACCTAAATCCAAAAGTTTCAAAGCAAAAGGTCACTCATATTGCAAGGAGTCACTTGTATCACAGTGTGTGATTACATTGTAATTACAGGAATTATGTGTAATTATGTAATTTTTTTCTTCTGACAGAAAAAGGACTTTTCAAGTTTAAAAAAGAAAGCAAATAGATATTATGTAGAGATTTACAGTTATGATTTTTAATCTTATTTTCTTTCTTTTGAGGTGTGATCTGGTATTTTCTAAACTGTTTTCATTTCCTTTGTTTTGCTTAGTTGGGCCTTTCTGTATTATGTGTTTGGAAAAAAGTGTCCTTTACCAAAACACTGACAAACAGGAAGTATAGACATAGTAAATGTCTTCTGTGGAAGTTTGTCTCTTCTTTTAAAGTACATTTCCATTACTAACTTGAAGGTACTCTTGACAGCTAATTCCTTTTTTTTGGTTGTTGTTAAAATAGTCTATTTTAAACTGTTGTAAGTGCTTGGTATTAATAACTTGGTCAGTGTTAACATTTTTTTTGAAGACACAAAGGTCTAATAACTCCCATTAAAACTCATCTTAAAATTTTATTTGGTCAGTCGGTACACGGGCTATGTAAAATACATTTTACTCATGAACACAAGGCAGTAGAGAGACAATACTTGAGAATCGTTGCATCCACAGTTTCGTAATTTGCAAGTACTTGCTCATCCCTTTTTACCAGTGGCATCTGACTCCTAAAAATCATTAGGGATGTTTCATTTTATATTAGGCTTGTATTTTAGTAGACCTATTCAGTATACATCTGTGAGATTTTGTGTATGTCTTTTACCTCATTGAAAAGATAGCAATCCACATTAAAAATCAGATTCATGCTTTGCTGTATGCCCTATTCCAATGCTGATTCATTATTGTGGGGTGGTTATTATAGAATATTGAATACATACAATATTCTTGTATGATTGTGGACACTACTTCTGTGTATATTTGAGCATTGCAAGAAAATTCTGAGGTCACAATTTGAACGGTGTTTTCTTCCAAATTGCAATATTTTGTTCTACCTAAGTAACTATTCCACTTCAGCAGACATCGATGTTACCTTGTTAGTAAGTATCCACTGGGATACCCAGACAAGTTTGAATAGTGTTTGCTTGTTTCTTTCAGTGTTGCAGTAATGGCTTTAATGTAACATGCATGGTGGGTTGTAATTGGTAATAGTCTTCATACAATGAAGATTGTATCAATGCATACTGATTTTTTTCTTTATCCTTCTATATAAGCATTTAAAAATTGTTTTAGGTGCCTTTCACGATAAGATTATTGTACTTTTGGTTAAATATGTGAATTAATTAGAAATATGGCTTCTGTACCATAGATGTAACTGTAGGCAGTTGTTACAAGCCTGGGGCCCAAATTTTGCATGAGAGCTATGTACTGATTACTTCTGAGTTAAAAATAAGGGAGGAGGATAGAGAGAAGTTCTGAAAAATAATGGAGAGCAAATTCAATTTTTTGTAATGAGGACAAGTTATTAGTAGTATTTTAATTCTTAAAGCCACAATATCAGTGTAGAATTTCCCAATACCTTTATTCCCTTGAAGATGTCCATGTGAGCAATGCCCTTTTTGTGTTCAACAGCCTCAGGAAGAGAGATTTTTTAGTCTTCAGGACTAATACTTTTTTTCTTTTATTGTTGTCTTCTATTGATCGCTAGCACTCCTGTTTTTGTTTCAGTTTGGCAAAACTGCAAAATGCTAAAATTTTAAAGTTAATGCCAAGAGTTAAAGAAATAGAATTAAAATTTGTGCTGCAGTGATGAACTGCATGTGTCTCATTCCTTTTTGCTTGCAGTTTGTTCATGTTTCAAGGGTTATTTTTGTAATTTAAAACAAGTATGGAGCTGCAAAGTTAGATATTTCAGAATTTAATGGTTCCCATATGTACTCTGCATGGGCCAGATATGTTGCAGGTTTATGGTTTTGTCATTACTGCCTTATTCAGTCTGTATTTTCACCGTAATAGTCTCTGTAATTTTTTAATCTGTACAGTTGAAATGCTTTCTTTGTATTAGTAGATAATCCATTAAGATTAAAAACAGTTGAGCATTTCTTTTCATTAGTAATAATAAATTGTTTTAAATTACTTTCTCAATGAGATACTTCATGAATTCTAAATATTAATTTGTAAAATCTTAAATAATCTATTAAACACATTTAGTCTTTAACATAGTTAATAGGTGAGAATTTTATTTTCACCTTTGGATTTCATTGTTTGGTTGTTTAGCAGTGAGAACTGTCTTACTGCCCTTAGAGTGCTACAGCAGGATAGTCTGGATCCATTAGTTGCTGTTGATGTGGATCACTGTGCTGTGACGACTCCTTCGGTAATGGCACAGGGCATGTCCAGTGGTGTCATACAGCTCTGTCCTGCACGTCTCCTCTGTCCTGCACGTCTCCCGGCTGCCTCGGGCGGCCAGGGTGCCAGTGCATGGCTGTGCAGAGCTGCTGGTCCCTGAGCAGTTGCTCTGGTGGTGTGTGTGATCCAAGCTAGTCAGCCAGTTTTGGCAGGGCTGCAGAGCTGTCGCTTTTGGAGAAGCAACTTGACCTTTTTGGCAAGGCAGACCAACTAAGAGCGTTTTTTTGAGGGGGGAGAAACAAAACAAACATAATAAATGCAGGTTGATTAAATAAGAAATAGGCAACTTAATTCCACAATTCTTTCTGCACTGGACAGTGTGTTCTAGGATTCATCCAGGCAAGTCTCCAGCATTACATTTCTAGGTGGCTGTGGGCTGTGCTGTCTTCAAATGCTTTGTCTAAGAGTACAATCTGTGTCCCCGGCTAGGTCAGTTCAATCTAGGGAAAAATGGTGCTTTGAGGTAGAGGGAGGGAGGTCAATGTCTAGATATGGAGTGAAGAAAGGCAGGGAGACTCGATTAAAAGGCAGAAACTACTGGAATTGGTGGGGAGCTGAGATGAGAGCATGGATTTCTTTGGTTGTATTGGTTATGGAGATGGGAAATAGGAAGGACTTTGAGGAAATGAAGGCAGAAGACATAAGGTGCTGAAGAATGAGTGTAACTGGCTTAGCATGAGATGGGCAAGAATTCTTTGAAATTCAGCAGCTGCCCACAAAATCAGTAAAGGCAGTATTAGTGTCTGGATGCCAGTAGGAGAAGATGGATCATATAAGGAAATGGTAGTGGTATAACTCGGTCTGGGAAAACTCTACTGCTGTTGTCTACATGTGCTATTTCCATCTGAGCAGGTGAACATAAAGGCTTATTTCTGTCAGATACCACAACTCACTATTAGTTAGCCCATGTAGTCATAGAAGAGGTTTTACCCTGAAATTTAGTATCAGAGTTTGCAAGTTATGCTCAGATTTCTAAAAGCATCTTGTAAGACATACCAAACAACTGATTCTAATACCTCGAACTGTTGTTTTAGGATAAAACAGCCTCTGGTGTTAACAGGAATTCATACCAGTGCTCAAAATTGCCTGTCGATGGGCTCATTAAAGTTTCTGTGGGTTGCAGTGAGCTGACCTTCCAGCTCTGTGCTGGAGAGGAAGTCCCTTCCACCCTCTCTTCCTGCTTCTGAGACAGGGATGTCCAGGAGCGAGGGCAGGGGAAGGATCTTTCCTACAGTTACATCCACATCCAGCTGCCTGTAAAACTGCAGCCTGAACTGGATCTGGTGTGTTTGTACCTTCACCTCCCAGCCTCCTGCTGTGTGAGTGTGGGATTTTTTTTTTCCCCTCCCTTGCTGCTGTACTAACATTTGTCTTGCTCTATGCCTAGTCAGCTCAGGGAGCTGAACTATCAGAAAACTGACTTCTGTAGCATTAGGATATACATTTTTGTGAAAACATATCTTTGTATGCCAACAGTTGACAAGAAATGCTTGCTAAAATGTGTCTAGACAAAGCCCTTTCTAGAGAGCACGTACACCTGATAGGAAATGTAAATACATGTGAGACTGGGTATGGCAGCATATGCTATAATTAATACTAGTGTGATTTGACACACACAATATATTTGCTGTAACAGTTTAAGTTAGAAGAGGCATCTGTGTGTGTGCAGTATTTCCTGTGAAGCGAGTTACTCTCTTGCACGTGCGTATGGAAGTTGGAGCGGTAAATTTGCACTAAACTGCAAGTCCGTGAGAATCCTAAAAAGTCTACATCTGGTGGATAAGGAGCAGGAAACTTGGGAGGGAGCAGAAGGGAGGTGAGTAAGACAGGAGGGTTACTATGAAAAAAAGTCAATTATCTCTTAAACTAATGCAGATGCTACAGCTATGAAGAGGGGAGAGGGAACTTGGAGGAAGCTTCTCAGAATGTAATGATCACAAGGGTTAGGTTATGAATGCTTTTAATTAGCTTTAGAGATGGCAACTCAGAGTTAGTGTTGAAAGAAATTAGATGTTGCTGTGTCCTCTTCATTTTCTCTTAGGTAGGCTTTCCAACCTAGGATAAGTACTAGAAAGAGAAATTTGGTTGGTAAGGTTATAATTTCACAAGAATTTCTTTTGATAGTAGTACAATTTTCAGCAACACAGCTACTCATTCTTGCATTCTGTTTTGCCCCTCGATTCTGTCCTTCTAGGATGAGTTTTATTTAGTACTTTTACATGGAAAATTCACTGAGATACTCCAGTGATTGGTACTGTATTTCACTGGAAATGAAGAATTCTGTCCTTAAGAATGTTTTTTTTCCTTAAAGAAAGGCAATAAATAAGGCACGTGGTCATGCACTGAATATCAAGAAAAAAATATTTGGAATAGCAGTGCACAAAGTGAGCATTGTTGCTTCAATGATGCAGGGATTGTGTAGAAAAGAAGTCCATCATTACATCATATGAAGTTAGCACATTCCCAGGTAAAAATGGAGTGATTATAAATTGGCACAGTTTTTATTCTGTAATTTCATTACTTCTGTTTTACTTTACAATCTTAATATTGTTTAATGTGCATAATAATGAAATAGCACAGGAAATATTTTATCAGTTGCAAGTTTCTATTTTGCAAATGTTTAATTGTTAAGCTTCCTCAGTTACAATGTTTTTGTTAAATTGGGAAGTACTATTTCCTTTTGTTAGGGGCTTTGGAAGGGTTCATAATTCTTTGTGTGTAGCTTGTGGAGTGTTTTCATTTCAGTTACTTTTAAGCAAGTGCTGTTCATGTTCTGCTTGGTCTATTACTTGCATTTCTTTCCCTTTGACACTAGCAACTCACTAGAAGGCAAAATACTAACTGTTGAAAAATACTGGGTTTATATCCTTGTTAAATCAGAGCTGCTACAAGATAAACTTTGAAAAACGTATTTCTTTTTGCATGTTCACAGCTTTTAGCAGAAAGCGTTTTTCTTGGTTGTACAGATGGTTACTTTGGTCCAATTTTTGCTGGTGGCTGCTTTCGCAGTCCTTAGAGTATACAGCCATTGTCATGAAATGATGGGATTTATTTTTCTGCTTCCTGGCTCTCTATGTGAGTCTTTAGCATTCAGCTAAAGACTTTATTCAGTTACACCATCTTCCAGCTCTTTGTACAGGCTTCTTGGAGGCCATTTTGACTTTTTTGTAATAGCGTTAGTCAGCATATGTGTAGATTTTAATAGTATCCTATGAAATGATTCATTTGTGAAGTTTGGAGATGCATTCTAAATTCCTGTCTAGTTGACTGCTTATCTTAGTGATGGTGGTTTTAAAGCTGACAAACCCAAATTGTTTCACTGAACAAAACTTTTCTCACTTAGAGCTTACGACCTTGTTCTAATTTAAAAAAGAAATCAAACCTTGATTTCTGCCTCCCCACAGTATGAGAAAACGATGATTACATAACCTTTAGTATCTGTTGTAAAACTATTTGTAGTACAAAGGACAGACTTTGCATTCGACTGCATAGTTATATTTTGCGTGCTAAAACTGGCGAGACCTTTAGCAAAAGATGCCCAATAAGTTAGACCCAGAGTTGAGGTTTTTTGCAGAGTTTTGCCAAATTCTGCCACTGTATGGAGCAAAACAGAATTGGGCTTTCAGACCCAAGCTATATTCAACAGAGGAACATTGCAACAATGTTCTTGGAATGGGTGAAAAGCTGGGATGGTTTTGGAAGGAGGGGATGTGTTTGTTTTGTTTTGTTTTTTTTTCTTGAGGTGTGTTGTTTTGGATCATCTCTTTGTCTCTGCAGCTATAACTATTCTGCTCAGTCAAAGGAGAGGGAAATGTGTTGCTTTAAGCTGACTTGAGCTGTTGTCCATAATGGTTTCTAGAACCTACTTTTCAGATGCCTTTTCATCCAAGTTTTTGGTGTTAATTCCTGTGTCTGTGAGAATGTTTGCATACAGTAGTTCCACATTTTATTTTCTGTTATGTAAGGGTTGGGCAGGCAAAATGCATTTGTTCTAAGCAGGTATTGTTGATCATTAAAAAAATTTAAAAAAAAATAAAATCTCATGTGGAGCTTGTAAGACATACAAAGCAACGAAATATCCAGGTACAACATTCATGTTGCAAAGTCACCTGTTAAAGAAGAGTTGAATAAGATGGGGAGGGGTGAAAATCTGTAGCTCTCTACCATTTTGCCTTTGAACTTCTTAATGATGTAAAAGTTGGCATATTTTCAGAATTACTTGCCTCTTAGGAAAAATTATGGTCTTAAACCAGTAACTTAGAATTATTATTGGTCACAAATAATTTTCTGTGTCTAAGTGGCACATGATAGTCCATCATTTCCCTGTACATTAATGCACAGAAATTCTGAAAGTGACTATAAAATGTCTACTTGGAGGTGAACGCTTTATCGCGTTTTGTCTTTGTATACCGCATCCCTTAACACTTCAAATAATGTATAGACTAAATATATTAATAGCAAGTTTTAAACTGCATTTTTTTTGAAGATTACACTTACAACAATTTCAAGTATGATGAAATGTCTTAGGTTATATGGAGTGTTGTAAAATCTATCATTTATTGTACTAAACCTTTATGGTTGAGCAACTTAGAACTTCTGCAGAGAAAATACTAAATCAGGCTGACTATTATTTGTACATCACACTCCAGAGAGAAATTTACCTAGTGAACAGATATTCAAAGGCTTCTACTTTAGGTCTATTGTTTTATAGGTGATGTCAGAAAACATTTTTTTTTTTTTAACAGAGCTGTAACTTTTATTTAGTTAAAATTTAGTCCAGTCAGTTTTAGCTACTTTTGAACTAGTTTCTGCTCCATTTTGCATAGTTTCTTTTTTCTGGAAAAAGTACAGGGGAAATGAATAAATCCTAAGATGAAGTCAGTTATAACTGACAAATTATTTCTGTGTTTCCAAAGAGTGTAGTTTTTTGCTCGCTTGTGTTGACTTGGATGTTTCCTGAATCTCATGTTTTTTCTTTTATCCATAGGTGTGAAGTTGGCCTGTGTTTGGTGTGGTGTGTTGTTGTTGTTGTTTGCTTGGGGTTGGTTGGTTGGTTTTGGGGGGAGGGAGGTGGTGGGGTGGTTTTGGTGTCTGTCTTTTTTTTTTTTCCTGCTGCGATTATGCCTTATGTTCAGTTTGCATTAACTATTGATGAGGATCTTTATAAGCTCCTTCATTCATTTCTTTATATATTATTATTTCTCTTCCCACATACATTTCTGAAACCAGGAAGGATGTTGAAATAAAGGTACGCTTTGCTCTGAATAGATTTGATTTGCAGAATAAATCCTATACCTACCATTTCTACAAATATTACTTACTACTTAGGTTGAACCCTTTTTCTCTTTGAGTAGAAGTGAAAGTAGGTTCAAAGACTTTAGGACATGTAATTTTTAATGCTTCATTTAAGTTTTACTACTTTTGCAGGCATTCCAAGTTGTAGATGATGATGCTGTTTATGATAATTATTCTATTTACCAGCCTTGCAAATGTGTATTCTGGTTTTCTGTTACATGTTGGGCCTTTCTTGATGCATGGATTCCTTGAAAGATGTAGATTGCTGAAGAGTAACTGTGCTTTCTTGATTTGTACATCTGTTTTTAAAAAATACTGTGTGTGTTTCATTTGTTTGGTCATCTAGGTTATCCCAGCTGCAGCCAAGGGGCAGTTTTCCTTCTTTTCTTCCTGTAAAGTAGCTTAATTTGTTTGGCTCTGGAACTGTATTTTCACAAGAGCAGTTTTTTTTCTTAGCTAACACTCCAGTGGATGTTGTAGACATTATAGGCACATACAGCAGCAAATTCTCAGAATACTTGCATATCTTTTTTCCTCATCCTTTCTACCATTCCTGTCATCAGTCTTCACCCAGGATTAGCTGACTGTGTAGCGTACTGTGTTGATCACACTTTTGTGGTTGACATATAAATTAATCTCTTGGAAGGTGCCTTGGGTGAATATGTAGTTTAATGTTCATCGCTTGTGGAGTGGGCACCAGGGATTGACTTGAGATGAGCTGCAGAAATACATGGGATGACTGTACAGGGAGGAGAAAGAGTGGGATCTCCTCCTTTTAACATCAGAACTGTTACCTCGTTTGATTGATTTAATCTTAACCTCAAGAATTTTCAAACCTTCCGTCTGTCAGACTGGAAATGGAAAGATTTTCAAATAATGTGTTCAGCTGTCTTGATTCTGTGTGTGTCAGACTGAGAGTGACTCAGAGCCAGAGCTTTGAGACAAAAAATTGCCTGCCGTGTGTTTGTCTAAACCACAGAGGCTCCAGGCAGTCTTTGAGAAACCTGGAGAGGAAAACTACTTAGCATAATATATAGTTGTGTCAAAATGATGCTGCTTTCATAGACTGCTGTTTCTGTATTTTAGTTTTATCTTATTCATGATGTGTTTTGAAGTACTAATCCTTGTAATCATTAGATAATAAAGTTTATGCATCGGAGGAAAGAGAGGTGTGTGTGTTTCATTTATGGCTATAGTAAAGGATATCTGAAAGATGCAGTAGGCTGGAAAGAAATCTCCTAGTGGCAGTTGTAAGTGCAGAAGTAGTTATCCAGCCTGAAGGTGTAATTGGTGTAAGTGAAGAAGTGCTTGGACATGTTGGATCTGCAGGATGCATTTAACAGAGGACCTGTCTGAAATTGAAGTGACTGTAGCAGAAGTTATGGAAAAAACTGACAGAGTGAATAAGTTTCCAGGACAAGATGGTGTGCACTGGGGAGTTCACAGAAGAACTCAGGGATGAAAAATTCAAATTAAGAATGTCTGAAGTCTTGTTTAGAATGAGCTTGATTTTTTTTTTTTTTTTTTTTTTTTTTTTTTTTTTTTTTTGAGGACTGGAAGGGCGGCAAATGCTGATTGTTGCGTTGCGTGTGGGTTTGTTTGTTTTTGTTTTTCTTTTTTAATAAATGCATCAGGAGTTTAGGGGAACTACATGGTTCAAAGTCCGATGTTTGCATCAAACAAATCAGCAGAGTTTATAGTAAATGCATTGGATACGTGGATAAAGAGAGAGACGTACTCTGGAAAATTTACGTTGCCTGTAATGGGAAGCTCTTCCCCACAAACCTTTGGAGTTCTTCAGAATCAGCAAATTATTTACAAGGATGATCCAGCTGATATGATGAGACATAAATGCTTTTCCAAAAGGCATCTCTCAGTCCCTTGCCAAAGGCATTTGATGAAAATAGTATGTCAGCATAAAATGGAAAATCCTGGTATGAACAGCTAACATGCTGAAGGATAAGAAGTGGATGTGGAAATAAATGATTAGTTTTCTCAGTGGAGTAGAGGCTTAGAGACCTGTAATGCACAATGTATTTCTTAATGACCTGTAAAACAGTGTGAGTAGGGGGTTGACAAGTTTTGAGTTGCTTGATGTTATAAGGATGAGGGTAAAGTGAAGAATTTTGGAAGAAGTTTGTGAAACTAATAATTGGGCAATAAAATGGCAGAAGCAGCACACTGTAGAAAAATGAAAATTGTTTTGGGGATGATGACAATTTTGTCTTTGTATATGAGATGATGGGCACTGAACTGACCAGAAATCTTCAGTTCTTAGTACAAGTGGTAGATCAGATGTTAGGAATTTCTAGGAAAACGATCAGAAACAAAATAGAACATTGTTATCCCACTGTGTATATTTGTGACTTGTCTGTGTAATACTATTTCAGTTCTGATGGTCTTATCTCAGAATTTTTCAAGTGTAATAAAGCTGGAAAGAGCTCAGAAATGTTTAAGGTGGCACAAAATGACTTTTTCGTGATTAACTATACTATCAATCTTTCATCTGGCAAGAGAACATCTAGATTCCTACATAATTACATGTGCTAAAGAAAGGATCGGTGTAGGGATTGATTTCTACTTGTTTGTGTATGAAGTGGGGAGCATCAAATGAAGCGAGCAGGAGCTGTGTTCAGAACAAATGAGATGAGGTGTTCTTTATGCAATGGAGCTTTGTACTGTGAAACGTTTTGTAAGGAGTGTCATGGATGCCAAAATTTTATGTGATACAAAAGGAAAATGGGCCTTTTTTGTGACAGAGAAATACGTAGCTGTATAGAAAGCAGGTCCTTCTAAGTAAGGAAACATCCAGCTATACAAGGGATTTCCTAACTTGCGGATAATTTGCATGTGCATACGGCTGTGACTGCAGAACAGGGTATTGGGCTAGATGGGCCTGATCCAGTTATTTGTGTGGAAGGGGGAGCTTGTGGTTCTGTGGTCCTTTAAGAGAAGAAAGGTTAGGTAGAAGTGAAGGAGTGCTTGCTGAGCTTATTTGCAGCTGTTTTTAAAAAGATTGCACTGAGGAGAAGGATGAATGTGTGACAGATGGCTGGGAGAAGTGAGCGTGTGGCTGAGGGTGGCAGCAGAGGAAATGGGTGAAATGCTGTGTGGTTTTGAAAACCAAAGTGGATATGGAAGAACAGAATGTCAAATGTGTAGGTTGGTTGTTCAATGCTTCATTTTCTATGACACCAGTTCTGGTGCTTTATTATCATAATCCTATATGGGTGAACTTTCTTTTGCGTGTTAATTACTTAAGCTTGCGTGGTTTCATAACACAGAAAGTCCTTTTTCTCCTTCATAATTTTTAAGCAGTTCTGTTGTACACCTCAGAAAATGACCTAGGCATTGTAGTTTGATATAAGTGTTGTTAAACAAAAAGATTTACACCAGAAGTGTAAGCTGCACTAAATCATTTTGTTACCAAACATAATATATTGTTCTTGTCTGTTTTTGTTTACAGGATTCTGAGTAACAATAAAATAACAGAGCTGAAGAATGGTTCCTTCTCTGGATTACACCTTCTTGAAAGACTGTAAGCACTTCTTAAAAAGCTATTTTCACTTTAAAAATTAAGTTATATTCTGTTTATGTTTCATTTATAATTCTGGGAACAAATGTCTTAAGAGATCTGTTCTTTATTATGATGTGGGTTTTTTGTGATTGAAGAGTTAACATAGTTGAGCATTCATGAATATGAAAGTCATTTAACAGCATAAAGGGATAATCTCACCTGGACATGAAATTAGGGCAGTTTTAGTGGGAAGTTCACTGGAATACTATGGTGACCATGTTTGCTTTCTTGTTGTTGGTCTCATAATATGAAAACTTATGTTTTAAAGAAAACACTTTCTTTAATTTACTTATGAAGTTTCACACCCTTTATCAAACAATTGTAAAGTATTTTTGTAGGGGAAGCAGATGTATTAGAGCCTCTAAAAGAGGGCAGAGTCATTTTAAGTTTGTTGACATTTATTTTAACAGTTCTGCTGCTTACTTTACAACTTGGGTATATACCGAATGTATGGGGGGTGTGAAATGGGAGTGAGGCTGATGGGAGTATCTTCTTGGACATCTTTTGCTTCCTGTTTTCACTTTTCCTTTCAGATGATTTATCACCTATGGGATAAGAAGCAGCATTGTAGCTTCTGTTACAGTCAGCTTTTTTCCAGCTGGTAGAAGGTCAGGATTGGCAGGCTGATCTACCTGGGAGCAAGCAGAAACTTTAGAGATAAGGATTTTTCTAGGCCATTTGACTGGGAAAGTAGCCAGTTTCATAATCATCTCGCAACATCTAGGAAGAGTTCCAAACGCCTTTTGGCTTCAGGGGATTAAAAGTATTTTATTCTTCCTCTAAAACTTGAAGGCTGCAATCCCAGTCACCTGGCCTAAATAAATTCAAATGCTTCCTCTAATCCATCCCCCACATGCCAGAAGAAAGATTTGTCTTCTGCACTGGCAAATGAACTTTATTGTAGAAATAAGCCATTGTGCCAAAGAAGCAAGGTTATCAGCTGTGATGGCATTCTAGATCTTTACACATTATTTTGGCATCCATGCTTAGGTAATAAAGGCATCTGCTGACAGTTGTTATTTGTTGTAACTCGTTACAATTTTCAGACAGGAAATACTTGAAACTCTAATTAGATTGAGATGATAATTTGCATTTGCTCTATGAATCCAAATCTTAATTTTCTTTAAAGTCATAAGAACCCAGCTTGCTTCCATTTTACTCCTGTCGTTTATAAGGATTTTCTAGATTATTTTAATATCTTTTTTCATGAAAAGGAAAAGAAGGCAGTAAGGCAGGTATCATGTTTTGAGCATTTGAAGTGATCTGGGATAGCAGTATTTTAGGTGGTATGGTGGTCTCATCTGAATGAGATGACACACTTTGTGCACTGGTGTAGGAGTTAATACACCAGCAAATGATTATTAATGGCCATGTGTCTTCATCATAAAGGAGAAACAGCTGAATAGTAGTAAGCAGGTCAAAAATTTTAACTGCTGTAAGTGCTAATTAAAGTGTCCAAAAAGATGTTAAGTATTTTAATCTCCATGGACTTTGTTAATACTATGTTTTGCTATGAATTGCCTGCTGTTTAAATGTTGAAGTAGCTTCTTGCACAACTAATTTGTGGCAGATAATTTTTCATCTAGTAAATACTTGACTTTATATTGCATTAGTCGAAGTCCAGCAACTTAGAAGCAAATTGCTGTCTTCTGTCTGGAAGCCAGCTAATGCTGCCTGTTGATTTTTGCAAGGATAAGAAGATTACTTTATGCATTTGTAAAGTACTATTTTTCATTATATGTGAAGGAGAAAGAAGGAAGAGACAGGCATGGAATTCAGTAAAATATTTAGAGAGCAGAAGAAGGGTTTGATATTTATCAAACTGTAAATAATGACAAGGCTTTACCAATGTCTTTTTAGGTTATAGTAATAAACCTTTGAAAAGGGAAAATATGCAATATGAAGGGAGTGTTATTTGTAGAGAGTCTAATTTTTTTTTCTGCTGTTTTTACAGCACCAATCTACAGATATATAGGTGCCTTAAGTAAAAATAGGAGCATTTAATACTTTTCCAGACAGTAACAGTTTCTGATTTTAATTCTTGTTGTGATACTGCAGCAGAGCATGTGAAAAGATAGACCCGAGTTCCTCCAGCGGTCTACCTGAACTTTTTTTTTTTTTAAGAAGTCTTAACAAGTGATTGGAGAGTATCAGTATTTCTTATTTGAATATTACCGAGCAAAGAAACAGTTCTATGAATATTCAGGAACATGTTTTCTGCTCTAACTTTAGTTCTGGTTTTGCTTCTGGAAGCTCCATCTCTTTGTTAGCTGTGGCTCTTTAAGGACAACACAGAGTGTTAGGCTAACAAAATATTTATTTTCCTCATCCTCACCTGCTTCTCAGGTAATTTCTGAAAGATGAGTGGTGAGGGGAGCAGGAAACGTGCTTCTAGTCTGCTGAAAAATCTGTGCTGTGAAATTGAATGCTTTGGAGTATTCTGAACTGTTGGGAATATAGAAATTATTCGAAGGAAAAAATAAAGGTTTTCTGGTCTAGACTCTAGCTTTTCTTTAGTTTGCCTAAGTGTGGTAGTCTCAAGCATTTTTCTTTCACATTTTTGCATTACATTTTCAAGAAATTTTTACTCTTGTAGTTCATCAGTCCATGCCACAGATAATGTGATGGGGTAAGCAAAACCACAAAACAAAGTGATCTAAGTTGCTATTGATTTCTTTAGGTGCAAGGGGATGTTAAAAGCCTACGTAAGAACTTATCAAAAAGTCAAGAGATGATTTTTAATAACAGCTTTTTAATTTCCATTTGTGAAGTATCCCAGTCTCTGAACTGTCATGTCTTTTGTAATTCCTTATGTACTTGGACACTCCAGTTGCTTTTTATTCTTGTATTACTCCAATATTATCAAAATCAGTGATAGATCTAAGTCACCTTTCCTTTTCTAGAGAGAGTTATTTGAACCTAGTGAAACAGCTCCAGCAGCACTTAAGCCTAACGTACAATTTGAATATGGTAACCTGAAAGCAGAATTCTACATCCGAGACCCACATGCAATAAAGTATTGTGCTTTCAGTTATCGACAGTTTTGGAGTTACCCTAAATGCTTGGTACACTGATGGTGAAAACTCTAAAAATAGCCTACTGTGTTTTAGGGAGGAAGTTTATGTATGTATAGGGTAGAATTTAAATCGTACTCGGTGAATGATGAGGAAACATAAAAATTGTTTAATTATTCATAAGCATTTGTTGGATCTGCCTGAATAAAATCTATACTTCGTAGGGCTGTAGGAGGGATAGGCTATGTAATGTTTAACCTCTTCTTGTCATTTCTTACGTAGTTATCTTCCCCCATTTCCTTTTTGAAAAGGCATTTTGCATAGTAAGAATCCATGGTAGCTAATGTATTTCATGTCTGACATTAATTTTCAAGTTCTGTTCAGGAAGAAAAGATAGTTTATCCAATAGTAGTGGAGAGAGCTAAATAATGTTTACGTGTTAGTATGTATACATATGCATCATTTGTGCCTGCAGGATGCTTTAGTAATAATTCAGACAATCTTCATTGTGCTGAGACAGAAAGCAGTAAATTTGAAGTAAGATGTATTAATACATAAGTAGTTTTTATGTATACATGCACTGAAACATTTAATTATAAATTCTAATGAAATGAAAGGATTTTGTTTGTTACGTGGCAAACCATAGTTATATTTAAGTATTCTTTCATTAAGGTTTTTCTTATCTTAGCAAGATAACATTAGGTGTGGTTGTCAGGCTCTTAAAAATATTTTTGCTTGTTGGTAAGTTGCTATTTGCTCACTTGATCATGGATTTGAAGAACAGCTGTTCAAACTGGACATAAGAAAATTCTTCATAATGAGAATGGCTAAATACTTAGAGATTTGGGTGATAAGATGGGTGAAATCTGCATCCTTTGAGGTTTGCAGGACTTCACTGGATACAACAGCAGGGTGGTTGGTCTGATTTAGTTGTGCTTTGAGCCAGAAGTTGGACTACATGTCCTCAACACATCCCTTAAATGCCAAGTTTTTCAACTATCGTAATCTCAGTTAATCAACTTCCCTGATAAATACAGGGTCATCATCATCTGCAGTGTTATTTAGATTTAAGAGAAAATGTTATATTTTGTGTAGGTTCTCAGTGTAAGGTTGCTCTACCGCCTGGCTTGTGGGGGTTTTTTGTAGCAGTATTTTTAATTGCTAGATGAAAGATGTAGTTACTGTAAAATAAAAGGTGTACTGATGGTGTAGAGCTTGGGGTGTTGTAATATTACCCTATCTTAAACCTTCTTCTGATGGATTTCTTTTGGACAGATTTTCTTTTATTTGGAGAAACAAATACCTATAACTATATCCTCTTGGTTGAGCTTTGCCAAAGAAAAATTATTAAAATCGGTGGCTGAGATGATTAAATTCCCATTGTTAAAACTCACTAATTTGTAGATGCATATTTGTAAGTGTTAAGAACAACAAAAACTTTAAAGCCAAACACAACTTTCAGAGATTGGCTTCCCCACCTCCCTTTTAGTGAGAATCTTATCAGTCTGTTGGTTTAACCGCAACTGTAATTTCTTCATTTAGAAACTGTCCCAGATACTGGAGTCCTGGCAGTTGCACCAGCCTGTGCATCAACATCTTCTACTGTTTCTGAAGAGCTGCCAGAGATGTCAGCACTGTGTTAATTTTGAGATCTTTAAATATTTTTTATTTCACAGTTTTCATCTGCTAATACTTTTTGATAGATGGATGCCTAGCTAGTGCTTATTAATGACTGCCACTGGGAGCAGGGGGAAAACCTCGGAGACTCCCCAACTGTTGTGGTTGCAGGTTGAGAAAATGCGAACGCTTGGGGCATCCAGGGTGTGTTTTAAAAATTACTTGAGCATTGTGGTTCATTAACGCTTTGCTATCTTATTTACAAAATACAAAATAAACATCAAGTTTTATGAAAACATGAAAATTGTTGGCATTTCTTTTTAAAAATAATTTATTCATTCTAGTGTAATCATCCTTCTGGAACTGATATTAATACCTACTAAGGGGAGGGCAAAAAAGCAAAAAATTACATAAAAAAAATAGACTAGTCAGTTTTTATCAACTAATCTGACAAAATGTATAAACAAGCTGTGTACATAGTAAAACTCTTGCTTTTAATTTAAAAACTAGATTTTTTTTTTCCCACTGAAGCAATGGATTTAAGAAAGAAGTGTATCAGGGAGTATGCTTTGAATTTAAGTAATTAAATAAAACATCACTGATAATCTAGACTAGTGGATTTCCAAGACGTGTTGTCAAGCTTTTTCTCCCTGAATGTTTTTCAACAGTAAGATTTTAAGTGGGAGTTACGTGATTTTTAAACTGGAATTTAAAATATGAACACTAAGTATCATTTTTCTTCCCTGTCCCAAAGACTGATGGTGAGTGACAAATAACATTTAGTATTCTCAGATTTGTCATGGTTTTGGTATTGGGTCGAAAGAGGCTTCAAAACTCTACAGTTCTTCAGGTTCCTGATACTGCTTTGGAAGTAGTTGGCAGTCCCTGCCACCGTACAGGGCAAGAAAATAAAGCTGAGATAAGAGAAGTTTGTCATAGTTTTATTTAGAATTAATTTACTGTACTGCAAGGTAAATTTAAAGTATTTAAAATATTTCAAGGATTGAAAATGTTTATTAGTCACAGCATTGAAGTGGATTCATGTGCCATGGCACTGTCTGTTGTACCATGATTTGTTAAGCTGGCTGTAGGAAATGCTATTGTGAAATCCTGGGATGGATTTATATTTTCACTCATGCATATCTGTGTGATGGTAGATATAATCCTCTTGTACAATTCTCTTTCAGGCAGAATTATTAATGTTGTGGTAGATGTAGGAGTTGTTTTTTCTACCCTTGCTTACTAAAATATTGCTTTTAATTGAAGTTACTACTTTTCTTTTAAAATGCAGAACATTCACATATTACCAAGGAATGAGAATTTTTTTCTTGTAGAAATAGGTGCCTGCGAAGTTTCACGATAATAGTGCAGTAAAAAATCTTGGATTAATAAGGAGGTAGAAATAATTTTAACATTCATACAGTGATAAAGTTTGTTCAAAGCTGTGTAGATGCTGGCCGATGCTTTCTGTGACCTTTCAAATTAAGCTGTATCTGCAAAATATCCTGAGTTAGGAGTCAATACTCCTATGTTACTTGTACAATGAATAAAGCAGTTTAATGACATAGTTACTATACATTTCTCCTTGCAATCTCCTATTCTGGAAATTTAAGATTTAAAAATCTGTGCTATTTTTCCACCAGCTGTGTTTGGAGTTCTCAGCCAGGGCTTTGCTTTTGTGCCAGTAACACTAGTGGAAACTTTCAATATTGTGTCTTTGGTGTATTTTTAGGATCTTGTTTGGCTTCTTTTGGCAGATGCTGGGGACTGCTAAAGTATTTAAAATTGGGTAGGCTGAGGAAGACAACACAGTATTGTTCTGTGTAATGAGCAAATGTGACACCCTGAGCAGCTGTAACCTATTTGGACACTGTGGTCAAGTATCTTTGACCCTTTACCCTTTCATGTGATAGGAACTAATAAAATATTTAAAGGAATACACATGCTGTTTAGATTATTCTTTCTACGTAAAATACAGATTTTCAAATTTTGAAAGATATTACGTTAGAGAAAGTAGAAATGTATTGTTTGGCTTTTTTGGCAGTTTCCAAACAAGTTGAGACAAGTTAAGTGTATCTTCATGCATGTGTATCTGTTTTAAAGAGTAGTTTATAGTAAATGTTATGTCTTAATTTTTCTCCACAGGGACCTTAAGAACAACCTTATTAGTACTATAGATCCAGGAGCTTTTCTGGGGCTTTCATCTCTGAAAAGACTGTAAGTAGCACATCTAGCTAGTCAGTTTAAACAGAACAAGCAAAACAAGCCTGAGAGTAGAGTAAGTCTTAGGTTTTGGCAATGTAGACAGCAAAGTTTTTATATATTTAAAGCTGAATATGTATGTGCTCTTTAAATTTATACATGCACACATAGATGTATGTATAAAACAAAGTCTGCTCTTAGTTGTATGACTGAAGAACATCCTCTGCTTGTGGCTTAGCAGTCTTGCTTGTTCTTCCTGGCAGTCTCTTGTGTTATTCCTCCCTTTTTGTATTTTGGTGACTTGAAACATCACTGGGTAGATGTTCATTCAGGGGTTTGATGCCATCAAGTCTTGCTTTGTTAAAACTTTGTTAAACATTAAGCTCGTGATTTTTTTTTTCCTTTTTTTTTTTTTTTCTTTCCCAAAAGTCATAGTGGAACATTGAGTCCCTTACTATTAATACTATGCCGAAGTTACAAAGTTACAGCACTATTAATGCTGCTTTATTGAAGGTTGTGCCAACATTCCCATTAACACATTTTTGGGGGATTTATACCTCGGCTGTAAAAATTCAGTCTCAGGTAAAGCTTTAAAAACAAGACCTCAGCATGATGGCTTTTAAAAATTTTCTTCAAATACCCTTCAGATTTTCAGCCTTTGAGTCTGAAGTGATTTCATTGACACGCCCCACATTTAGTCAGTATACAGCTTTCCTTCTTAAATTTTTTGTAGTGTATATGTTTGTTTGTCACTGATCATATGATCTGTCTCACTTAAAAGGAAATTTTGCTGGCAATTGCACTTTTGAAAACCTTGAAACTAAAGCTGAAGGTCCAATTCTGGACCATTACTACTTGCAAGTTTAATTCTCATTTGCTTAAGAATTTTTGGCAATTTGATTTAAGACCTACATTGTAAAATATATAATATTTGTTTATGTAAGTATAAATACAGAAGTGGTCCTATTAATGTAAAATAAATGCATGGTGTAGGTCTCTCTGACATAAAAAAAATTAAGTGATGTAGTGCATGTGATGAGCATAGTGTACAAATATGAAAATTTGTAGTGATGTAAGCTGAGCCTGTTCTAAGGGGATTTACTGGTAAAGGCTAGGCTTATTTAACTGTACGTGGGCAAACCATTACTACTTCAGAAACGGAATAAGGACTCTGTGTATGTGTGTGTACACCCATAGAGCAGTACCTTTTGGGTTTTAGAGACTAAATGTATATATGGAACAATCTGTTACTCATGAATTTTAGTTTAAATACTTTTGTTTGCAGACTGTATGTAATTTGGAATTAAAACAGTTTATTCTGAATTTTGCTTTTTCGTATTTATAGAGACTTAACTAATAACAGAATTGGCTGCCTGAATGCAGATATATTTAGAGGACTTGTAAATCTTATTAGATTGTAAGTATGATTTGTATATAATTTTTACTTCTTAAGTTTTAGCCTCATATAAGTGAACATTCTTTGTTTCAGTGGGAGTAGTTTGTTTTAAGTATGTGCTTGAAAGACACACAGTGGGGCTATGATTGTGGTTTTGTTACTCAGTAGCAAGCTTAAAAAATAAAAGGGTGGTGGGGGCAACCAAACCCCTACTACTCAGTGTTTTGTCTGCTTTACATCCTTTTTCCAGTTTCTTAGAAGCTATGGAAGGGAGAGAGTAGCAGACTGTAGAAAACATTTTCCCTAGAAAAATATTTCAGGGTTATAGAATCTTTTAATATCTATGCCCTCTACCATAGCATCAGTGTGGTTGTTTTGCTCACTTTCTTACATTTTGTAGTTCTTCATTTACTTTAAGAAAATAACATGTAAGATTATGGAATACTTCTTTTCCCTGGTTGTTAACTTCTTATGCAGTGATTTTACTGATGTAGGGAAAGTGGGATGTATAATATTTCTAAAAATATTTGGCTAGATTAAAACTTCTTCTTACAGCATGTTAATGGTAACACATTGATTCACTGTGAACAACAAAGTTAATTTTAAACTTTTTAAAATGAATGCTCAACGTGTGCTAGTTGTTGCTTTAAATAAAAATAAAGTCTTTTCTTTCAGTCATTGTTCCCAGTCTTAAAATTGTTCAGCTAAAAAAGGAGCATTGGGGAACAGTTTCTTTTGTGATTTTTTTTTTTTTTTTTTTTGCTAGGCTATCAGACCTGATTATTATTCTTACAGTCTTGTGAACTATGACACTATTGTAACATTATTTTAAAGCCTACGAGATATTTTTATTTGAAGAGGGATTATTTTTTTTTTTAATTTCAAATGTCAGTTGCTTGAGCATGACTTCGAATCATGATACTTTAATTTCTTAGGAACCTTTCTGGAAATCTGTTTTCTACGCTTACACAGGGAACATTTGATCATCTTGGTTCACTAAAGGCTCTGTAAGTACTTATTGCATCTTAATTTACACGATTATTTGTGTTCTTAACAAAAAACATTTAATATACACCTGTTTATACTACAGTTTTGCATTTTTACTTTTAAACCTCATAATAGTGGTTTCTTTATCTGGATAAGCACATGGGAGATGTATGTACAGATATTTAGGTGCTTATATAACTTCCATCGAAAGATGCTCGGTATTTGTTACATAGTTCTGAGAACAAAGCTATACTAGCATCTGGGCTTCTGAATGTTTTTTTCTGTATGCATAATTTTTTACTTTATACTAAATAAATAGCAGTTTACACCTTTTCAACAAAGGGAACAAATACTTTTAAGGAATATCTTAGTCCTTGAGGAACAGTATAGTTTTGTTACACGTAACAGTGGATACATCTCAATCTCATGTTATTTTTCTCTCTTTTAATTTCATGAGAGTTGTAATCTTCTGTAAGGAAGAAAGTAGATGGGGAAAAAAGTATCAGCGCTGATGATTAGCTTGCATTTTTGCCTGGTAGTCATTACAGTTGGCTCACTCTACTGGGACTTTCTCAAAAGCTCTGACTTGTGGCTTTGACACCTAGTTAATTTCTTGTTTGTAAAGGCAAATGTTTCTTTCCCTCCTCCAGCTTCTTCTAATTGTTCATAAGTTGTTGTTCTTGGTATTTTAGTTGTGTACATAAAGATTGCTGGCTAAGAACATTACAGGTCTGACAAGAGAACCTGGATATAACTATTGCTATTAAAAATGTGCGTTTCTGGAGGAATCCTTGTGAATAAAGGCCAAATGGAGTTTTGCAGGAATGTTGATTTAGTGTTTGAAGTGTTCTGCCTGTGAGTTTGTGTTATCCTCTAGACATTTGCAAAAAGAAAAATAAATTGTCGTCACTAGAGGTAAAAAACCAGTGTAGACACAGGGATACATTTTGGTAATTTTTTGACTGTTTCTAAATAAAGTATTTGTGTTCTCCTTTAATGTAGCCGACTACAACAGGCACCTGTGGGGGATTTAGTATGTCTTTTTAGTAGAAAGTATTAAATTATTCAGAGAAGACTTTATGAATCAATGAAAAGCCTTATGATTTTCTTGTAAAACAAAAAACTATCATTAAAATTGTGTGAATTATGGCTCTGGAAAGAGAAATAGGTGAGAAGCTATTTTTATCTTTCTTTTGATTTTACTGTCAAGGCATTGGATTGCTAAAATGAAGCAATAAAGTGTGTGCGTAAGTTATGGTGATGCATATTCAAGCAATTCTTTGTTATTGCTCGCTTAGATGTTGTCAACTCCCTCATGAAAGAAATTACTAGAAATTTTTTCACGCACAAGTATTAGACGTTCCTCATGTTTCTGGAGAAGATTCCTTTTCTCAGGGAGTGTGTACTTTTGTTTTTCAGACTATAGCTTGCGGAAGATTAGAGTATCTTCTAATACATAGTGGTAGCCAACTCTGCTGTATTCTGGGGTTTGACTGCTTGTTGTTTGTGTGTCTGTGATGACGGGAGGCATCACACAGCTGTTGATGTCAAGCTTTCAGACCTTTGAGTGTTTCATTTTGTCACTGTGAATACCCATTTTGTGTTGCAGAGAATTTCAGACTGATTATCTTCTTTGCGATTGCAACATCCTGTGGATGCATCAGTGGTTAAAAGAAAGAAATATAACTGTACGTGAAACTAAATGTGCCTATCCCAAGTCACTTCAGTCACAGATGGTGACTGGGGTTAAGCAGGAGCTTCTGACCTGTGGTAAGCACTCCTGACAACCGATACTTACTTTCTAATGCACTCTGTATTCTCTTAGTATTAGTGAACTGACTTTTTTTTTTCTCTGTTTTGTTTCCCTGAAGTTCAGCACGTACGTGATAGTAGTAATAGTGTTTCTTTTTCAAAGGCTGATTTTTAGTTGTAATTCAGTGTTGTTTGCTTTTGGAAATAAATAATAAATAAATTGGTGAATGTGGATGTTAGTTTGTAGAAACTAAGGATGAGTAGCATCTTTTGGAGATAAACTCCTTTTTCCTCCTAATCCTCCCTGTTTTTTCAGGGATTTTTACCTAAATTTCACAAGAGGAAGCAGAAACAGATAGTTGGTTTTTGTTTGGTTTTGTTTTTCTCCAAAGTCTAGCTATCTGGCTTCAGATGTGCAAATTATTCCAAGCTCAAGTTTTTGAATTTAAAAGATCTACATTTTATGACTGACTTTCCTTCATGGTGATTCTGTTGTTGATTAGCCACCTTCTTGTGGTGAAGAAGACATGACCACCTTGCTTAACTTTGTTGTATTGTCGTTATTCCTTCTGTCAAAATAATATAACATATGTGTTTGTGATTTTGAAATATTTATAGTGAGAAATCGTGAAGAAATAAAAGGCATATACTTTTCAAGTTTATATTTTTCAGTCTTGGATACGGGCTAACAAAAGATTTTTGAAATGTATTATACTAAAGGAATACACATTTTGAAAAATAATGTATTGAGAATTTGTATTTTTCAATATCAGATGCATGGAATGTAGTTTTTATATAAATCTTGCAAGATGCAGTTTACAAGGAGGTTATATCAATAATTGATACTCAGTGTATTTTTCTTCTCTCTTGAAAACAGTTTCTTGCTATTAATTGCACTTTTATTTCTTGGATTCTAGAACCGCCGCTTGAATTACCGTCTTTCTATATGACTCCATCTCACCGTCAAGTTGTCTTTGAAGGAGATAGTCTACCCTTCCAATGTATGGCTTCGTATATTGATCAAGACATGCAAGTCTTGTGGTATCAGGATGGAAAGATAGTGGAAACTGATGAGTCCCAGGGTATTTTTGTTGAAAAAAATATGATTCATAACTGCTCACTGATTGCAAGGTGAATCCATAACAAGAAAATCTATTTCCCACTCCTTATTTTCTGCTCTAATTTAGTGACTATTTCCATAACGAATGAGGCCCTCTTATATCCTTGCTGAGTGAACACCTGTAGACAGAAACATCCCAAGTAGGGAAGTACTCTGTAATTTCACACATCTCCTTAATTACCCTGTTTTGGTCACTGTTGCTGACAATCAAGTTTGAGGAGGGAGGTCTAAATATTTCATTAATCGAACCCAGCTGCTTAAAACAGGGTTAGCTAGAGCAGGTTGCCCAGGACTGTTGCAGTTAGGTTTTAATTAACTGCAAGGAGTACCCAATGCAGTTCATGTAAAACATCTTTGTGGTAGGATACATTTGTTCCCTTGGAACATGAAAATGATGGAAACAAGGTGTTTAGGTAAGCTACTCATGGATTCTTTCCTCTTCCTTTTGAGCACACCACAGTTATGAGTGATCTCCAGCAGAAATCTATAATTATAATTAGTTTGCCTGCAGCAGATTTGTGACTCATTCAGCATCTACAGGCTGTAATTGCATTAGTAAATTAGGGCTTCTAACTTTATCACAAGTGATGCATTTAGGAAGTTATTTTAGTTTGGCCTTTCTGGGACAACTATAAAAATTTTGTGTTGAGCAATGATAATGCTTGGGGAATTTGGACTTTTCATCTCTTCTTTCTGAAATGAAGGAACTTTTTTTCATGGCTGTTCTTGTTCTTTCCTACCTTGGCAAGGTTGAGAGCTAGAAGAAGAGTAAATATTTCTCTGTTAAGTACAGTACATTGATTCATAGATAGCTCTGGTTTTGTAAGATCACTCGCAGTTGTATGTAACTGGTATTTTCTTCCATTGTCTTTCTGTACTTTATTAATCTTTTGGTAAAAGCTTGTGTAAATTTCATTGGAAGACTGTTGGGTTTTATTTGTTTATTTTATCTTTGCAGTGCACTGACAATCTCAAACATTCAGGCTGGCTCCACAGGAAACTGGGGTTGCCATGTACAAACCAGGCGTGGGAATAACACAAGGACAGTCGACATTGTGGTGTTAGAAAGTTCTGCGCAGTACTGCCCTCCAGAGAGGGTTGTGAACAATAAAGGAGATTTCAGGTTGGTAACCTTTTTTTTTTTTTTTTTTCCAGAGAAAAGTCCATTTAATTTTGTTTTTAATAAAGATATTATGCTTTAAAGACACCTGTGTGGATGTTTGTTAATAAATGGTGTGTAACAGATTTTTAACTGTTCTAAATTAGTATGTTTTGAAAGAATTGCATATAACTATACTATGAAATGTTAAGCTTTGAGCCTGTTAACTCGCGTCTTTGGAAGACATGGAAAATAATCTATGATATTTGAAATATAAAAATGAAATTATTGGAATAGAGTGAAACTTTTACATGGTCTGTGAGTTAAAGTTGGATCACATACTGAGAAGGGGGGGTTTCCACCAGGTTATTATTCTGTTTTAAAAAACCACCTGCTCCTGTACAACAAAACCACTATATAAGAAACATGTAATATACGTGGGGTTTTGTTTTGGTTGTTTATTTTTTTTTCTCTCTCCTGTAAGTATTAGAGTAAATGGTATGAATGGTGTTTCCTTTTAATGAATATTGGGACTGCAGTGGTAGCTCTATTCCATTGTATTGGGTATTGCAGAGTATTTTATCTTTTGTTCTTACCTCTTCACCTGTTTTCCCTTTTCTGATCTTTCTGCTGCTGGTCACTCTAACAACACGTTACTCCTGGAGGTGCCAGCTGTAACAGATAGCTTCTGTATAGATTCTCTATATGTAAGGTAATTCCCTTTATAACTACTCTGTGTTGTACCTCCCTGCAGTAGCTCCTACTGAGAATCAGTGTATGTCATAGCGTATGTTTTCACTACAGTTTGTAGGGTTTCTTAATGTTGTAGTAACTGCTTTTACCCAGTCATTTATTTTCACTTTTGTTACGCTGCTTGGCTATGTTGATCTTCTGCTTGATCTTTTGTTTGCATTTATAAAATTTTCTTCCTTTCCCTGTGTACATTAGAGTTCTTTAAAGTTGTAATCTTTCTATACAGCTAATCCAAGACCATAAATCGTTTATTTTAAGAAATGAGAAACAAGTTAAAGCATGTTGCTGGGACATAGTTCTTGCAGGCAGAGCAGGCAAGCTTTCAAGAGCAGAAGGCCTTTTCCAGTTGTAGCAAAAATTCAGGTATAGCCCTGGCTGAGAGCATTTGTTCTGAGTTCACCTTCTATATGTTCATCAGCTGGACAATTAGAGATAAGGGGAGCTGGTGTCTGAGTATGAGGAACTATTAGTAAGGGAAGTGCTGCACAGAGGCAGTTTGGAACTACTGAAGAGCTTCACCTTCACATTGTAAGGAAAAAAGAAACTTTGTGCATATCCTCTTTTTACATTGCGGTGCTTTCAACTGCAGGGATGAGCATTACATTAGAAAATGAGAACTTCCTGCTTAAGATAAAAGGTGAAGAAAGTCAAACAGATGCATGCTGTATTCATCAAAGAACACGTCTATTTAAATCAGTTACGCATTTTTTAAATGATACTAGTGTGAATCGTTCTTCTTTGATTTGCCATTAGAGGTGAAAACAGATGTTAAAGGCTTATTTCAAAGTGTTTTCCATTAAATTAACCTGTGCTGTTCAGTGACTGTTCAGTGTAATAGGATTTACCCCCTCTGGAATTCAGTAGAAAGAAATAAGATTTCAGGAAATGTTCAGCTTATCAAAAAGTTCACTATGTCTGGGTTCACTATAACAGACTTCCATTTGTAGTTTAGGTAGTGTAATAATAAAGAGTAATTTTTCACCTTTGAGACCATATGGAAATAAGGCTTTGACTAGTGAGAAAATGGTTCTGAGCAGATGGCTGTAAATGATCCTAGGTGAATTTGATTTTATAGTTTTTTAGTTGGAACTGGTTAGTCATTTTAGCTTGGAAGCTGTTTCAAAAGTTGCATCTAGATTTTTATCCCATCAGAGATGGGATAGTAAAGCGTAGCAAAGGAAGATGTTTGTCTTCGGTGTCTTCGGCTCAGTAATAGTAGTTTAGCATGAGTTTATAAAGATTAGGCAGAAAGTGTCTTCATCATGGAATATGTTTCTTTTTTTTAATTTAGATATTCTTTTAAGCCTTACTCAGAAATATCTCTGAATATGTTACAATCCATGATTAAACTGAAAATACAGTTTGCACGTTGAAATGTAACCTAATGCTTCTGCTTCAGTGAATCCTTCAGCTGTTGTGTTTACAATAATTTTATGCTGGTAGTTGATGGAATTCTTTCTTAAATATAAGAAGTATCCTTTTGAGAACTGTTACTCCCTGAGTGTAATTAATCTTAAAACTCTAATTGTCATGCTGAATTTAGAAAATTACTGAGATGTAATATGAAAAAAATATTAGACTACCTGTAAGCTAATGAAATTATGATATAAAAACTCATTGTAACTGAAACTTATTGTTGGTTTAAAGAAATGAATGCTTTCAAAACATAATTAATATGCATAAAGGGAAGGATTCTTTTATAATCTCGTGGACTGGCTTTATTTTCCTGAAATGAAATTATAATATTTAAATGTAAATGAACCAACTTTTTCTCCCCCAGCTGTCTACTCTCATGTATATGTGATAAATTTTGAACACCTAATTATAAGCAGTGATGAAATAAGAGGGTTAATAGAGTCCAAATTTGTACTTCTGCTAGCAGTTGGGTAAACTGTGAAAGATGTTCAAAGCTTTGGCTGCATTCTGAATTTCTTGTCAGCCTAACTTTTGTAGCCCTTGTTTTCATGATGAGAATTTCATGTCATTAGTCACCTTTTGAGCCCTGCTGGAAGGATGTCCTCTCTGAATACTCAGAAAATGGAGAGCACCTCATTTGCTCATCGCATACAGGTGCTGGGAGGAAACAGTTCGTGGCCGAGAATGGTCCAGGTTAACCTTCAGTTAGTAAAAACAGGGAATAAGGGAAGTGTAGTTACAGCTGGAATCGTTTCTCCCATCTCATTTGCTGTTGGGCTGTAAAGAAACTTGTACCTGCACCATGGGTGTTGTGAATGGGAGAGGAAAGAGGATGAGGGACGCTGCTCCCCACAAAGCGCCTCTGTTAGTGACACTGTGCATTCGTGTTGGTTTTGTGTATGTAAAATTATGTCAGAAAGCTGGGAGTTTTAAGTTGCTCATCTTTTATGTCTGGTTAGTAGAAAGCCTTCCAAATCATTAGATGAATAATATATCAGTTTTATTAGTAAAATGTTTCTTTGGATACCTGATTTGTTATAAAGGCAGCATAGATTATGTGACTGTCTAGTATTACTAGTATTCTTTTGATAAGATCATGGTAAAAGATGATAAAATGCTGTGCAGGGAGATGAGTGAAAAGTAAATACAGTAGCAATAAAGGAACAGTAATAAAAGGGAAAGAGATGGATGAAAAAATAGGGCAAGGGGTTAGAAGAAGAGGGAGGGAAGGCAAAATAGTCTTGTGGTTATCTAGTAGCCTTTGAAGTAGTGTTAAATACTGAAACTCACTTTTTTCTATTTGATGGCTACAGAATTTCTTGAAGATACATATAGCTTAGAAATTATCCTTATTTTAAAATATACTAATTACAGCTTTTCTGAAAGGCTCGTTTTTCATTTGAGTCCTAGTGTTTCACTCTGGTTTATCTAATTCTTCTAGGTGTGAATAGTGAGGAAAGGAATGGCACATGCCATTTTTCAGTGAAAATGTTTGTTTTGGAGGTTGTGTCATAGAGTATATGTCAGGACTACAGAGTTTAAATTATCATAAGGCCATGTGGCACTCAGTCTGTACAGCGATACATTCGGTGACAACTGAGCCGACCACACTTTAAGTTAGAAGTGCTTTGGAAAAATACAACTTTTAGAAAACTGTAAAGAGAGGGGTGGGTATCCCTTTCAAAGTGGAATCTTTGTAGAAACTTAATACAAAAATTTCGATGTTGATAAAATTGCTTTGGAAATGATGTTTTGGACTCTAGTGTCAGTGTTTCTGGGAACCTGACTGTATTCTGGAAGCTGAGGTTTGGGTGTATTATGCAAGGTATTTGTGGACCCTGCAGGTCTTCTAAGAGCTGTGCCAGCTGATTTATCAGTTGTCCTCATCTGCCTGTTTTCTTTTTGGCCTTATTCTTGGAAGGCTCATTATGTATCCAAGAAGTGCGAGCAGAGAAGTAGCTCATCCTTGTCTTTGTTTTTTTTCCTAGTCTGTGTTGATTTGACTTCATTTTAATTGTCCATACAGAAATTTCAGAGGCTTTAAATAAGTTTACGTCAATTGTATCCTCTTATGCCTTCCTCCCTTCACAGCAGATTCGTAACTTGCTCTGTCCTTGATCAGAGTTGGCCAAACATGATCTAAAGTGATGATTTTTTTAGCTTGCTAGAGTGCATGGAATGTTGCACTGGGGTCACTACTAGGATTGCAAAAATTCACAAAGGCTGTCGTGATTTTTCTAGGGAAGATTTTTGTCCTTTCTGCTGGCTTTTCTTCTTTATGGGAGAAAAGATGGTAAATAATTTACATCACTGTTGCAGACCCCATATCTGTTCTTTGAATTAATTTACATTCTCTAAAATGCCTGTGTATAACTCCTGGCATTTAAAAACTGAGCAAATTTTAATTTTTTTTCCTTCTTTCTCTTAACCACCTCCATTGCCACCAATTCTGATATAAGCTTTCCTTTCTGATAAAGGTTGAATGGTGACACTTGCGTTAATTTCTTGAAGTGGCTGCTGAGGCTCTGAATAAAAGTCTATATGTATTTGATAGGCTGGATGAATCTGCTATGATACCCAAATTATCTTCTGTGTCTTCTAGTATTCAGATAGTACTATAATGGTTGTAATAATAAGTCTCCATTTCTTAACTAAATGATGTCACTAGAATATGGAGAACTGATTTGTAATGCTAAACATGTTATAAAAGCTAGTAGAATTTAAGTCTTTTTTACTACCTTAAGGTAGTAAAATTTAAGCCTTTGTTTTCTATTTTGGTTTGTTGTAATTATTGTTTAGCCTTTTCCCTTAGATTACTTACTGACTTTGAATTCTTTTACGGTTGTTGCCATGACTTGTGCATTTTAGGGATGCCACCAGCAGCTGTCCTGGAGTTGCTTGTTGCCCAGCCCTAAGTAATCTTTGTCAAAATGGCCTGAAGTAAGACACTTTCTTCCTTTACTGAACATGCCAAAATTGTTCTGTTGGAGCTGATTAGGAATAAGTAGGAATTTGAGACAGAGAAGACTTTCAGTATACCCCAAAAGGTTAATCAGTGCATCATTGAATATAATTGAAAAGTGTCGCCTTTTGCCTTGGCCCGTCCCTGGAGTTAATTCTCTTCTTGGAGAAAGAACTGTGATAAATCCCAGTGTCTTCAGTAAGAGAAGTTACTTAACTGATGAATAACGAAGGAAAATGGGGCTGACTTGTTCAATTTCTCTGCTTTTGCAATATTGGTTAAATTTTAATTTCCTGAAATGGAACATTTTTCAAGGGGTTTACTCCATCCTCCTCCAAACACAGAAAGTTGTTGTGTTGTGTTTTTTGTGGGTTGTTTTGTTTGTTTGTTTGCAATTTTTTTTTGTTTTCAAATATAGGGATGTTTTGAGCATCTCTTAATTTAAATGATAGTAGGGACTAAATGGCCATTTACTGAAGTGCAGTCCAGGTATAAAAGCAAATTTTAAATCACTGTGTAATCTAACAGAATTTTTTTTGTTTGACCATTTCAATTTTTGGAGATGACTGCTTTGTGCAAGGCCCTTAAAAATACTTAAAACTGAGGAAAAAGTATGTTAGCTCTAAAGCCTGTTCAAGGAGCTTGACTTAATTATGGTACAGAAAGCCTGGGATGATCAAATGAAGCCATCTTTTGCCCTCAGTTTTAGTTGAACCTTACAGGTTGGGTTGTTGGATTTGAGATACTTATCTAAATTGCGGAATGCTCTATATGCTTTCTGCTTTAAAACTTTAAATATTAGCGTTCTGAATGATAAAATACTGCTTATGCATGTCCTAACAGGACAGAGGGCTGGAAGCAGGGGCAGGCAGACTGGATGGCTTTCCTTGTCCCTGTCCTTCTCTCTTCCCAGCATTGCAGCCTAATTCAGGCATGGTTTCCTTTGAATCAGTTCTGATCTCGTGAATGATCAGTCTATGACAGGTGTATTGCGTTTGAATTTTCTGTATTTATTCATTCATTCTTTCATTTTTATCTGTATATGTTTATACAGGTACAATATGCAGTAAAATCCTAGAGGAGAAAGCTGAGAGAATAAGTTTTCTTCAAAAGTGCTTAGTTCCACATACCTTGAGTGAAAGGAATTGTTTTCTACTTAACATCATGAATGCTTTTGTTTCCCATTATTTCTGTTTGGTTGTAGTACTGCTACTGTTTATTAATTGCTGTAAAAGTAGTCTTCTGTTCATATCTGCAGTTTACTGTTGATACCAATGCAGTCATTTGAAAGTTACACTGATGCATGTGAACAGGACAAATAGAAAGCTTGCAGGGCTTTCTACTGTTTTTAACTGGTTTTATAGTGTTAATACAAAATTTTTCATGAAGTAGGCAAGGTATTTTTATTAAAAAATTGTAAACAATTTTTAGTAATTTTATGAGCACCTTTTTCTCTCCATCTGCAACCTCATGAAAGAATTCAAAAAAAGCATGCTAGGATTAGAACTCATTTTGTTAATAATACACAAATATGAACAGCTTGAAAATACTGCAGGCGAGCCAAGGTGGCCCTTTAAATAGTTTAGAGATGCTTAGTTTTGAGTGTCTCTTTATTTCATGCTGTAGTGCTTAATCCTTTTATTTACTTGTCATGTAAATTTGTCTAATTTTTTTTTTTTTTGCTTTTGGCTCCCCAGGTGGCCTAGAACATTGGCAGGCATCACAGCATACCTGCTGTGTACGCGTTACTCTGCTGGCAGTGGGATATATCCTGGCAACTCGCAAGATGAGAGAAGAGCCTGGCGCAGGTGCGACAGGGGAGGGTACTGGGCAGAAGAGGACTACTCCAGGTGCCAGTATGCAAATGATGTGACTCGAGTTCTTTATATGTTCAATCAGGTAATTTGTGCATTTCTATGAAATCAAATTCTTTAATGAAAATAAAAACTCAAAAGTCCGTTTTTGGTTTTTTTTAAGCTGGTAATACCGGTGGTCTAGATGAATTATAATGAACACATGCCTCTGAGCACAACACTAGAACTTGTAGGTTTATGTTAAGAGTTTGGTTTAATATCTGGTTTGAGTGCTCTCAAATTGAAAGTGCAAGGAAAATTTTATTCTTTGGTGTACTTGTGTGAAGTATAAGAGAATGGTACTTGTCATGGCTTTTTTTGTCAACTAAATGCCCTGTCCTGCCCACAAGCTATAGAGAAACAAGGCAGGCTGAGATTGTAATGGAGAACAGCTATTTTCATTATGATCACAGAGAATAGCAAAACTCTGCTCTACCTCTGCTGTAAACCTCTAATGGACTTGATGAGGCTGATGAGACTTAACTAGTGAAAGCAGTGAGTATTAACTAGGTGTCTGTAACCTGGTAGTACTCACCAGGATACAATAGAGTATTCTAGATTTTCAGTGTAGCTGTGAAACAAACCTTTTCAGCTCCTATCTCCTTTTGAAGCTTGTCTCTAGTTAATGCACACTTTCACAAGCACTGTTCTGCAGTGATGTACCCACCCTTGTATGTGAAATACTCCATAAACTTTGAACTTCTGGTTTGAGGTTGATGTTGTCCAGTGCAGTGAGCACTTCCACCAGCTCCCTCAGAACCCTTGGGTGGATCCCGTCCAGCCCCAGAGACCTGTGCGTGTCCAAGTGGTGTAGCAGGGGTGAGGGTCACACTGGTATCTTCAGAAAAGCAGAAGTAGAATTTCCGTATGTGAGGTAGATAACTTCCTGTTATCTGCTTAAAAATACATGCACACAGGTATGCTACACGGAAAGAGAGATCTCAAATTAATTTTCTTTTCTCAAATGGAGAATTTGGCGTGTTCTGACTTTAGGACTTGATTTTACTCATTAGAGCCTTCCTCTTTTTGTGTGTAGTAGGTCTGGAATTTTTAGCAGTATTCTGCACAGGCTTTTATTATCTCTTTGAGATTAATATTAAATGTAATATTAGAAACATCTTTAGAGCCTTTGAACACAAAGGTAGTTGACCTGTTTTGAATATTAGAACTATGCCAAGCAATTGAAATCAAGTAGAGGTCTAAGTTTAAAATGGAGTGAAACCTTTGTAGCATTTATACAAGACCATTTATATTACACTGTTCTTGTTTGCGTATTGTACAGATATAGTTTTAATATAAATTCATGTTTAAAGAAAAAAGTTTAAAGAAATTATACAGAATATCTGAATTGGAAAGTTTACTTAGTTCAGTTCTTATTATGACTTTGAACTTTATACTTTAAATGCATGGCTTTGTGTTTTAAAAAAAATAATCTTCCATTAATTGCATTCAAATCTATGTACAAGTGCTAAGACCAGCAGGGACAAACATGTTGTTGTGCTTATGTGGCACATTGCAAATCCAGTCGGGCGGCCTAGATATCTGTACACCAAAATTGGAGAGACAGAACATCTCTAGTTTGGATTATCACGGATAAACAGCATCTGAACATGAGCTGATAACACTTGCACAGCTTTCCACTGTACTATGTGAAATGTCCCATTTTTGTTCTCTGCTAGCTCAGGCACATTGATGTTGCATTTCAGCAATGAAATAATGAACTTTGTCATAGAGTCGACCTATCTTGTGGTGTTTGTGTTTTTCTTTTTTTGGTGTGTGTGTATGTATTCCATTCCAGATGATTTCTGTAATTACAGAATCAAGAGTGAATGCTACAGTAGTGATGTGTTTGAATTTCTTTTGGCTTCTCTTGCTATAAAATGCTATATTTTAGGAGCTTTGTGTTGTCGTGCCTAGGCTTTGGTATAAAGGAAGGTAAGAATTTGACAGTACTGTCTTATGCTCCTTTTCTTGGTGCAACAACTCTTCCCCTTCTAGGACAACAGGAGAGAGCCCAGTTTCTGGCTGTTGGTAGAAATGCTGGTTCTCTGGCTTGTAGGAAATGTTCTTGCTAACAGATAAGGTGGTAGTCCCTGGCTACTTAAAACACTGTGATCCCTGTGGGAATTGCTATCTTCTTCGGGAAAATTCTTATTTATTAATTGCTGAAGCATTGCCTCTATCTTGTACTTAATTTTCACTTCAAAATGCATATGTTTGTTCTCTATGTAGATGCCGCTCAACCTTACTAATGCAGTGGCAACAGCAAGACAGCTCTTGGCTTACACTGTTGAAGCAGCAAATTTTTCTGATAAGATGGATGTTATTTTTGTGGCTGAAATGATAGAGAAGTTTGGAAGGTTTGCTGAAAAATATAAAGAGGTAACTGCATAATTTGCCATCACTTTGAAGTCTGTTTGTCCTTAAGTATTCTGAGCAGTGAAACCTTCTCAACGTTAGATGCAGGCACTGAGTTAGTGGATTATCAGTTTCTATTCCGTGTTTTTGTTTGTTTAGTAGGTCCCTGAAGTTGCTGACCCATGGTCACAGACTTTGCATTCGTGCTGAGATGATCCAGCATTCACTGGACCTGTAATGTGAGTAACACCTCTGGTCAGCACTGGAGCAGGGAGATAGGTACAGTAAGTCTGTTTTTATTTAATATGGAGTGGGTCACACAGGTTTTCATTGATGTTTTTCTTATGTAAAAATACAAATAATGAAAGCCTCAGAGATCCTCTCAATAATGAATAAAACAAGACTTATCTTCTCCCCTCCTACCATGGTAGGCTGTCTTTATTCAGTATTGAGCTGTATCTCTAAGGTTTTCAGTATTCCTATATCTTGCAGGATATAAGATAAGGCATTAAAATAAAATCTTAGAGAACGCTCATTGTTGGGGAGGAAAATGTGAGTTGTTGAATAGTCCCACCAGTGGGTAGGAACTCTCTGTTTCACTGCTGAACAGAGGTTATATTGATCTCACTGTACAGTCCATGTTGGGAAGTTGGAGACCACAGCACCTCAATTATAAACTCGCACAAACAAACAGACAAATTTTCCCTGTCCACCCTCAGCAAACCATAAATGCTGGTTCTAAATTCTTTGCAGAAATCCTTGGAGAATTTTAAGGCTAAATCTCCTTTTTACAATCATGCCTTGTAATTTTTTGTGTGTGTGTGTGTATTTTGGAATTATTCAAGCAGTTCATTAAATGGCTGGTTTTGTACCCAGTCAAAAACAGAACCATGTTTTAGATTGCTGCTTGATTTGTTACATTATAAGGATGTTCTTTTCTCAACTGTGATTTATTGTATGTGGAGCGATACAATCTGGCATTACTTTGCCGTGTCTGAAGGTAATAGATGATATGAAAAAATTAAAGTTAAATTCATAGGTAGTTTTGATCTTAAACAATGTATTTTTTTATCTTAATTGGTTTGATTTTAAGTCAAAGTTTGATTTGCTGTTATATCCAATGATCATGAGTGAAATTTCATTTAATATTTTTTAGTACCTATAATTAAGATTTAGTTATTTCTTATTAGGGTATTAATCTACAAACCTTTTCTTGACACTGTATTCACTTATACCATCTTATTTAGTTTGTGTTACAGTGGCTATTCTGAAAGATAAAACTATAGATGATAAAAAGCATTTAGTAAATTTTTCATGTCAGAAGAAATAAACTGAAGGCAAATGTTCAGGAGGGTCTTAGGAGATTTTCTTAAGTTAGAACACAGTTGGAAAAACTTGTGTGTACCTTGATAAGCAGGAGATAGAATAATGTGTAATATTTTTTAAAGTATGAAACAACTTGAGTACTGTGACTTTAGGGTCTTAATACTGTTAATTTATTGTAAAACCACCCTTTGTTGATGTGTAAAACATCTTAGAATTTTCCAAGTAGTAATAAGTCATAATAAAGATCTTCAAGTAATTTAACTTTGATTTGGTTTTGAGAATTTAATGAAAAGGGCTGCAGCCTGCAAATGCTGCTTGAGGCTCTGTGTTAGCTGTTGTGAATGTTTGCTGAATTGTAGCTTCTGTCCCTAAAACTGTCAATATCTTTATATTCCTGTTCTTGCCTTTATGTTAAAAGATTTTTAAAAATAACAACAAACTACTATGTTATCTCCTTATTAGTAATATTTCGAAAGGAAATTGGGAAGCATGGATAGTAAAGGAGATGTCTTTCCAACCCCACCCTCTCTCTCTTTATGCAGAAAATTCCAGTCCCTAAATTTTAGCACTGTGAATTGCATTTCGGTCAAGTCAGCTAGAAAATACACACACCTTCACTTTTGGCCAGTTTTTGTCACTTTCTTTAATGTTGTGAAAATCCGGTGTAGGTCAGCGTTGTCAATGTAGGTGCTCATTAATTTTGGCAGAGTTGTGGCCTAAATAAATGAATTCCCTTTATATTAATGGTTTGTCCGTCACACAGAAGGCAGGGCAGGGAGTGTGAGCATAAACTTAACAGCAATGTAATTGGTGGTTTGAAAGCAGCTGTGGTACCTCTGGGTGTTTGCTATCTCTCTCATGTATAACCTGCAACATGGAACAGTTCATGCAGTATTAAAGGCAAGCAAGGAAACAATCAAAGAAAAGGCAGGCATAGCGAGAGGAAGAAAAGCAGAAGGTTGCATGCGATTTTTTGCCTGTATTACTCTTTTCTTATTATCTTCCGTCATACGTGCAAACTGTACTATTGTTGATTTATATAATAGTTTATTTTAGGTTTAAAGTTGATTATAAATAGTCCTTTTCAATAGTACAGTAGAATGTGGAGTATTACACTTTGCTTTTAATGAAATATCTGTATCTGTTTTCTAAATATAACGTAAACAGACAAAAATTAGGTTGGCATAACATTTTTCTTGAATGGAGGTGAATGTCTCAGTCAAAGTATTTCAGTATCTCAACGTGACAAGTGGTGATTGAAACAGCCAATTTTCTTTCGCTTTTTGTGCTGACAAGTTGCTTTGTATTTTCTGATAATGATCCTACTTGACAAATACTTTGAAAGATAAACTAATCTTATTTATTTTCCCTGTTAGCTTGGTGATGTGATGGTGGACATAGCAAGTAATATTATGCTAGCTGATGAACGTGTTCTGTGGATGGCACAAAGGGAAGCCAAGGCTTGCACTAGAATTGTACAGTGCCTACAGAAAATTGCTATGTATCGGCTTGCAAATGGGGCTCAAGTTTATTCTACCGTAAGTACAAATTTATTTATTTAGAAGACATTTTGCTGGCTCTTGAGTTTCAATAGCCTTTTATTTTTCTTAATAGATGTTGGCGTTATCCAAAACGCCTACCATTTCTGTAGGGAGAAGAGAAATACTCTGAACAGATTTATCCCTGCCAGATAAACAGAAACATTTTTCTGGGTGGTGTTGGTGGGGTTTTTTTGGTGGTGGTTTTTTGTTGGTTTGGTTTGGTTTCTATTAAGGCAGAGAATCCATTCAAGACTATTTATTATTCTTCCTGTGAAGTGTAAAATTATTTAATGTTTGACTTTTTTCATCACAGTACTCTCCAAATATTGCTCTTGAGGCTTATGTAATAAAAGCTGCTGGTTTCACTGGGATGACATGCACCGTATTTCAGAAAGTGGCTACATCAGACCGTACAGGACTCAGTGATTATGGGAGAAGAGATCCAGATGGAAATCTAGATAAACAATTAAGCTTTAAGTGCAACGTTTCAAATACACTGTCAAGTCTGGCTCTAAAGGTCGGATACTCATTGTTTCACTACTGTCGTAATATCTTAGATATGAATCATTTAGAAAGCAAGCTTATATTATTAACTTTTAATGTTGAAGTAGCATTTTTACGTAATCCAGAATGGCTGTGACAAAAGATAATTAAAGTCACAAAGGATAATGAAGTTTGATTTTATAATATATTTTTAATGGACACCATTTTTAATGAGTGGGTGTGGTTTTCTTTATTAAAACCTCCTAAGTTGAAGGATGCTTTCTGATCTTTTCATAAGTGTGGAAATTGAAATACTCCCTACTTCATAATGATGCTTAGCTTTATTTTGCTGTATATTCACCTTCATTACATATTAAATCAGGTATTACCAGTCTCCTTAGATATCTGAAATACTCTGCTTAGTGATACTGTTATTAAGCATGAAGTAGAAAATAGACCTGAAAGGTTAAGTTGATTTGCATGTACATGTGCATGTGTGCGCGCGCGCACACACACGTATATATATATATATATATATGTATGTGGGTGTGTATGGAATGGAAACTCTTCCTCATATTCTATAGATTTTTTTTTTTTTCAGTTACGTTCCCCAACATACCAATTTGCTTTTATTGCTTCATTTGCCTGAACATCACTGCAGGGTGTATATTTGAAATCATATTTATGTAATTCTGTGAAATCACATGCAGGCTTCCCTACTCTAGCGTAATTTATATACAAGTTATTAAAACCTGTTTGTATACAGTGTTTCATTTTGAATGGTACTAATGCACAATTACAGCATTTCTTTGTCTGCTTATCTTGGTTACTGCTTCTAGTTGCCAGTAGTTTAATCTGGAAAACTCTTGAAATACTTTACTGTTATCAACTTCAACTTTACTCTCTGTAACAAGTAAGGTAACTGCAGATTCTTAGCTTGCTTTTTCTTTTAAAGAAAGTGTCAAGACTTTAATAAACCAATTGGACTATTTTATCATGGATTACTTGGAAACACTGTCAAATAGGTTTGTCACAATACATAGTTAATCTCTGACACTGTTCAGTTGGAGTTGCTAATTTAATCTCTGTAAAGAATTTCATTTTCTCTTTAAAACGTTAAAAATCTGTTTATTTGTAGAACACAATTGTAGAGGCTTCTATCCAGTTGCCAGCTTCCCTTTTCACCCAAAAGCAAAAAAGAGAAATCAAACCAGCAGATGAATCTGTCTACAAGCTTCAGCTTATTGCATTTCGCAATGGAAAGCTTTTTCCAGCAACAGGGAATTCGACAAATCTGGCTGATGATGGGAAACGTCGTACAGTTGTAACACCGGTTATTCTTACCAAGATAGGTTTGTTTTTTTATTGCTACTTTTTAATGATCTTTAAAAATCAGAAACATTTTCGACTCCTTTGTTTTTACTATTGTATATCTAATAAAAAGTTTTTAGCACCAGATGTGTTACATGTTGAGAAATTTATGTGCAAATGCATTTCTTTTGTAACAGATGATTTAAACCTAGCCAGTCATCACGTTCCTATAAATGTGACACTGCGGCGCATTGCACATGGAGCAGATGCTGTTGCAGCTCAGTGGGACTTTGATCTACTGAATGGACAAGGGGGATGGAAATCTGATGGTTGTCGCATTCTTCTATCCGATGAAAATATTACTACCATTCAGTGCTACTCCCTCAGCAACTACGCCGTTTTAATGGTATGAGACTTAGAATTACATGTCTCTTCCTGGAACTTAAAAATATGCAAAATACAATTCTGTTTCTTTTTTTTCTTGCATTAAAGAAAACGAGCATTCCCATATTCCATTTCACGTAAAACTAGACATAAGATATAAATGTTGATGTAAGATGAAGTTTAAGTGGAAATCTGTCAAAGTGGAATTAATTGCTGAGTATACTAAACACAAAAGACTTTTCATATAAAAAGTACTATATTATAGGAAGCCATTTTAATGAGCTAGTTAATCAAATAGGCTTTTATGAACTGTAGTCTAACAATGACAGTTTAAAATAGAGAAAGGTAACAGTCAAAAAAATAATATTTTCTGTGCTAGATAAAAATTGTTAGTTTTGTCTCTTGGCAGGACTGTTTTCCAGCTATTTTTTTTCTATGATCTGTGACCAGAGATTTGCTATTTCACTGCAAATCAGCTATTCATTCACTAGTATGTAGGTCTGTTACCAGAAGATATCAATTGAAAAAGGAAAATAAAATCAAAGCGCTTAATTACCATCCAACATGTTTTTGAAATATCACTTAAAAAAATAGTATCTGAACTCTAGTCTTAGTATATTGATGGCAATAGAATGGTTAACCAGTTCTAAAATATAGTGATCATTAAAGAAGGGAGCGAGACACGTTTAGTGCACTTCAGTCATGAAGTAGGTTTTCTTATTTGCCTGTTCCCGGAGCTCTTCATTTCAGAATTTGGCCTGTGAAGCTTCCCTTTTTACAGATGGTGACTGCTACTCTGCTCGTCAGTCATCACCACAGATGCTAAATGATAAAATGTGATACAGAAGAACGGTAGGCTAGTAGGAAGCTGAGTGAAATAGTAACAGGTTTAGGAAATCTTGTTAGCTTAAGTGTAAATTTGGTGTGGGTTTTGTTGTAGGTAATGTGCTTTGTGTGGAATTAAATAGATATTTTAATGTAATTGTACGTGGAAGGAAGAAGATTAGTTTATGATGAGCAGTGCATGAAAAGTTGCTATTTTTCAAAAATCTATCTCCTAAGAGAATTAAGTAGCAGAATACCAAAAAGCTAAACATAAATAAAATTAAGATTTATATGCCAAGCTTTTTAAAAGAGCTCAAAGAAAGCAACTTTTCACTTTACCTCTGAAGGTACTGTTTTAAGTAACTTCAGACAGTTAAAATACTATAGTTCCATTTGATATTTTTCAAATGTAATCCTTTCCTAAAACATAACAGCATTCTTTAAAATGGAATTAAACTCCATTTGTATGTGTAGTGTGCGTGTAAAGAGAGATTATGCTTTAAATTGGTCACATTTCTGCCATCTGGAGGTAGAAAAATGAAAAGCATATTCAATCTGCTGCTGTAAATGACTATTTCTAAATTAATACATGGTAAGATTATATCAGTATCTTATTGTGAGTTATGTAGAGAACTGTTGACAATCAGAAATCAAAAAGGTTAGAGGGAGAGGCAGCTTTCTTTTCTGCCAGTGGCTCTCATTCTATGCTTGCTCGAAACTGATATTCCTTAAATATTTAGCTATTTCCCAAAATGTTGTACTGTAGAGACTGGAGCGGAGGGACTAGGTGGAGGAGGACAGAGTAACATTCATTTGTTAGATCAGGGATGTCAAACTTGTTTTCACTGGGGGCCACGTCAGCCTCACGGTTGCCTTCAGAGGGCCAAATGTAATTTTAGGACTACTCCTACATTTATACAGTCCTAAAATTACATTTGGCCCTCTGAAGGCAACCGTGAGGCTGACGTGGCCCCCAGTGAGAACGAGGCTGACACCCCTGTGTTAGATGGTCCTTGCACGTAGTTAATACGCTGCAAAAGCTCTGGATGTCTAAGTGGCTGTTGAAAATGGTTTTCATAATGTCTATCGTATATTAACTAAGAAAAGCAATAACAGCCTGTTTCATTTGTGAACTCTCACAGTGTTGTGAAGGTCTGGATTCTGGTCCCAGGCTCATAGGAAATTCTTTTGGCTTCAGTTTTAGAAGTTTGGCTTTTAATTCAGCAGCTGTCATTAACATCAAGTACATGAACAGTAGTGGCAGGAGGAACTGGAATGCAATATTCCATCATCCTGACTGGATGGTGTATGACTTAACCAGCATTATTTCACTTTTTTTCAGTCTACTTTGCCTTAGTACGTATGTGTGTAGAAGAAAGCAGGTTGTGATATACTGACTCGTCTTCATACATTCCAGAACATAATGTAAAGTCCTCTCTGACAAGGAAACCCATAACTGAGTGCCTAGTTTTCTAATCTTAGTAACTTCAGAAGATACAGTTATAAAATTTTGTATTTATTTGGAAATTATTTTAACCACTGTTTAATAATACAAGACATAACCAGGAAGCTCAGCTGAAATCTCATTCGTATAGGCCTGCAGCAGATTAAATAAAACTAACAATGGTAGTTGAGAAGAAACAGAGTTCTGCTAGTTTGCCATAAATGCCCTAATGTTCTTCTTAATGTTATCTCTATGGTTACTTTACTGTCATTCTTTTTTACTAAATTATTATTTAAGATCAGTTTAGTTCAGAAATAACATAATTAGCTCCCTGTACTCCTTTTAGCGGATCTGATTAAAAATGTCAGCGCAATTACTAGGAATTCCATTGACTTAGTGAGTGTTGGGGCAAGGCCTTTGCTGACTAGGCTAGGCATACTGATTTTTCTCAGATGTTTTAGAAGTTTATTGTAAATCTTGTGATTTTCGTAGCCCTTGTTCTCAACGTTCACACAAATACATGCAGACATCTTGTTACCTGTCACCAATCTGGAAGCAGCAACTGGAATTCTCCTACAGTTCCTGTTCTCTGATACTCACCGGCTGTGGGTGCCAGTGCATTTGCTCATGCTTGTAGCAGCACTGAGTTCCTAGGAATCTGCAGCTGGAGATCAACCAGGCCATGGGTAGTGTTGAAATCGGATAATACTGCCTGCCTGAGGCATGTGATTTTATGATCTTTCTCCAAGTGTTTTTTCCAAGTGCCAAAGAAAACCAAATACATAAAAATCAAACTGACAATCTGATTAAATTAGTTTGAAATGAGGTAGGTGAGTTAGTTAAAAATACCAAACTTATATTCTGATGAAAGAACAATTGAAGGAGTGGTGAAGAGACTGCTGACTCTAATTTAATTGTAGGCCTCAATTCAAGAACTCTTCTGTCCATGAAATCAGATTACCCATCTTAACTTTAAAAACAGATTGTATATCACTGTGGTTTTTCTCACAACAAACTGAAGCTTCCTCCTAATGTTCTACTGTTCTTTGTGAATGCCAAATTTGTTCTCCTTTCCCCCAGCACACTTTTGAACTTTGCCAACTCTAGAGGTTTAGGAGTGACTCAGAGGTGAGAGACATTTCTGTATCCTGTCCCTTCTGAAAAATTAAAATAGCTTTTCCAGTGATCTTAGTTAAACAAATTTATTTTATTTTGTGCTGGAAGGGATGGATGTTATGTTGGTTTGGGGTTTGTGGATTTGTGTGGATTTTACCCCCGTGCCCCCAGCATTCATTACCATAATGGAAATGGAACTCCAGTAAGTTGTAACTGCATCTAAGCAGAATTATTTCTTCTTGCTATTGTTAATAAATGAAAATGTCACCCCTTAAATGTCATTTGAAATACTGCCATGCTTTAACAGTCCAAGGTCCCATTTCATGCTTACTCCTTAAGTAACATTTTGATGGGTGGGTTCAGAAGACTTGAACAAAGCTAAAGAGCTGTTGAATTATTTTTGAGTTGTCAACTATATATTCCAGTCAAACAGTAATCATAGAATAACAGTCTGGTAGGGAGAACGTCTGGATGTCATTTGGTCCAATTATCTGCTTGAAGTTTGAGCTTCAAAGTCAGATCATATTGCTCCAGGTCATACTCAGTCAAGCTTTGAGTATGTACAAGGGCAGAGTCTCTCTGGCCAGTGTGTGCCCACTGCCATTACGATTTTTTTCCTATATCTGATCAGAACTTTCCATGTTGCTGATAATGTCCATTGCTTCTCATTATTTCATGGTTCAGCTCCAAGAAGAGTTTGACTCAGTCTTCTTTATACCATCCCAGTAGGTAGTTCAAGATGAGTTTTCTTCTGTCTTCCTAAAGATGAACAAACTCAGACATTTAGCCTCAGACATTGTATGCTTCAGCCTGCTAATCGTCCCAGTGACCTGTTAGACTTGCTCCATCCAGTATGTCAGTGCCTTTCTTGTACTGGTGAGCCTCAGATTGAAGACAGTTCTGAGGAGATGGTGTCACAGTACTGAACAGAGGGGAATAACCACTTCACCCACTTGCTGTGTTTTTTGCTAGTACAGCAAAGTCTGGCCTTGGGCCACAGGCTGCACTGCTGACTTGGGGTCAGCTTTTGTCTGCCAGTACCCTCAAGTGGTTCTTTGGTTGCTTTCTAATAAGGCAAGTGCCCAGCCTTTATTTTTGCACGCATGAGGTTATTACATCCCAGATGCAGATCTTTTAGCATTTACCTTCGCTAAATTTCATTATATCAGCCCATTATTCTGCCTCACGAACATCGCTCTGAATATCCTCCAATCTACTGGTCAGTCCCTCCAGTCTATAGCATCATCTGCAGACTTCACAGAATCACAGAATGTTAAGGATGGAAGGGACCTCGAAAGATCATCTAGTCCAATCCCCCCGCCGGAGCAGGAACACCTGGATGAGGTTACACAGGAAGGCGTCCAGGCGGGTTTTGAATGTCTCCAGAGAAGGAGACTCTACAACCTCCCTGGGCAGCCTGTTCCAGTGCTCTGTCACCATCACTGAGAAGAAGTTTCTTCTCAAATTTAAGTTGGAACCTCCTGTGTTCCAGTTTGTACTGATTAGCCCTTGTCCTATAGGACTTGCTGGGGGCCCTTCCTGTAATGTTCTTTGGGTTGTTGCAGAAGATAATAATCATAACTGAAACGCACAGTTGTTCTACATGCTATACATATAAATATTTTAGGAAGAAGAAAATGGTGTGTGTCTATAAGCTGCTGACTTCTCTCTGTATTAAAGTATGTATGAAGTTTAAGTGTTCTGTAAGATGGGTGACTGCATTTATAAAGATCAGCCAGAATAGCAGGTAATAGTGGAAGAAAGCCAGAAACATCAAATAATAAAAAGTTGGAGGGTTGGCTTTAGGGTAGGGTGGGGGGAAGACATTTCATCTAGAAGGTTCCTGTTACTACTTAATTTGTGCTTCCTTTTCCATTCCCCACCCTCACAAAATGAAGAGATAAGGTGAACTAATGTTAATTTTGTTTTTGTCAGGACTTGACAGGAGCTGAATTATATACGCAGCCAGCTGATCTTTTGCATCCAGTAATTTATGCCACTGCCATGGTTTTGCTAATGTGTCTGTTGATGATCATAGTCAGTTACATATACCATCACAGGTATGAATCAAAGTTACTAGACTTAAAAAATTAGTTTCATAGTGCTTAGACTACTTTTTCTTTTTGATAATACAGTGATCTGCATTTGTGAGGGGTTTTTTTTTCCCTATAAAATTTGTTGATGCAAACTAATAGCTAAGCATGTGTTCTTGAGTATGAAAATTTAGTTCTCCTAACCATGTATCTCTTTAATTTTTCACTTTTCGCTTTTGCTACATGATGAAAGAGTCCACTCAAGCACGATGGTAGAATTTAACAAACTCTTCAGCCTTTTACACTTCTGTTGATGTGAAAGCTTGAAGCCTAAAATTTTTGAATCAGGCCCCAAATAGTTGTATAAAGCGAGTTAATAGGAGGGTGTTTTAATTTCTTGTGATGAAGACCAGAGATTATATTTGATTACAAAGTACATGATAGTCAAACAATCATTAACAGTAATTATATCTCATTTATCACAAGTGTATCATGCTAGTTTCTGAAAGACAATAATGCAGCTGTGTTTTATGTTGTCTAATTTGTTTCTTTTAACAGTGTGATCAGGATCAGTGTAAAAAGCTGGCATATGCTAGTTAACCTGAGCTTTCATATTTTCCTGACATGTGTGATGTTTATTGGAGGCATAACTCAGACCAGGAACGCCAGCATTTGCCAAGCAGTAAGTAGACATGCAAACACTTCAAAAAATTAGTTACCAGTCTCATCCTCTTATATATGTATACACTCCCCTTGCCTCCTACAGAACTGTCGTACTGTACAGGCATTTTCATCAGAATGTAAAATTTAGACCAAAAAATGATTTATTTTGTTACTTTTAAGATTTCTCTTGTATTTTCATCCAGCCATGAAGATAAAACTAGTTTGTTACTTGAAAACTGGAAAAATATTTCAGAAGTGCAACAGAAATATTTTTTGTCCAAAATGCTATCACAAAGAAATGTGATACCTGTTTGTTTTATTTTTGAGACTTACTTGTTATGAAATTGTTTTATAGGCTTGTATGTGGCCTTTACAGACCTTGAGAAAACTGATTTCCACAGGTATTAAAAGAGTTATTTCTATTTGCTCAGTACAACCTAAAAGGGAGGGAGGGAGTTTCTAGTCAGAGACCAATGCTTTCTCTAAACAAACATCACTGGCTTTATTGAGAGTGCTCTTTTATATTGATTTGTTTTGTAAGATTTGGCCATCGCTAATTCAGTTGTAGTGTTTCAGTATAATAACAGTAGCCACTTTGGAATTATATCAGTGAAATTTTTGTTTTCTTTTTTTCCATCCAGTGCTTCAGAAGTTTCTAGTCCTTCAGCATGATATTCCATAATGTTTCTTTTTGAATTTACAGTAATGAGGTTGACAGTTCAAAGTGTTGCAATAAAATGTCTCTGATCCTTCCCTTACAAATATAAAGAGAATGCTTGTCTGTGCGCACACGCACACGTATATATGGAGATGAGGAAATAGTTTGACAAACGGTAATCTTTTTTTCTTGCATTCTTGGAGACAGTAACCCTCCAAGAGAAATTCTGTGATATGGAGGGTGTTGTTTAAGAGTTGTGCTTTCACTGGTGATTGAAACTTGCAAGGAACCACCTCCAGTCATCTTAAAAGAAACTGAAGCGTCGCCTCTTCTATGCATGTGCTGTCGTTTAAGGGACATATGAAACCTACTTCTCGCAGTCACTTCATCTGAGTATTGGATTTTAAGTAAGGAAATACAGGACAACCAGATTGTGGCTTTCCTCAACAAAACCCTAGGGACTTAAAAGACGTTCTGGGAACTCCCAAGAAAAGAATGTTCACTTCAGAAAATAATGCAGATGCAAATGGATCTGTCAGACAACCATTTTCTTAACAGCAGTGCCCAGTCAGTCTGTGGTGGCTGGTTAAATATCCAAAGTATGACACTTCCTGTTTTTTTTTTTTGCATTATATTAAAATCACTGAGTGTTAGCAGTCTGTATTTTGCCACCTGCTACATAGTTACCGTAATACCATTGGTTTGCTGTTCTCTTTTTTTCAGTTTGAATAGTATCTGTAACACAAGATATTTTAAAGTGTTCCACGAAGTGTATGATTGATATGTAATCTTAAAAATGCTGGCCAGCAAAGTTGTTCCCACGTTACTAAGTTTTCCTTCCACTAGAAGCAACTGTAAATATGTAGCATTTCCAGATTCAGCTGATAGGAAGATGGATTTGCATAACATTTTGGTTTTTTGAAACCCACATTGAACAGTCATAGTAAAATAAAAGGATTTTTTCTTCTCTTGAACTGAGCTTTTGAAAACTCAGGCTCTATGCAAGTTTTGTGTTAAATTATTAATTATTTAACTTGTAGAAAGGAAATGTTTGGGGCTTAATTTTTTTTTTTTTCTTAAGGTTGGGATAATTCTCCATTATTCCACTCTTGCGACAGTACTGTGGCTGGGAGTGACATCTCGTAATATTTACAAGCAAGTAACCAAAAAAGTAAAAAGATGTCAAGATCCTGATGAGCCACCTCCTCCACCCAGACCAATGCTAAGGTGAGCTTATTGTTTGTTTCTGCAGCTCATTATTTCCCAGGTTACTGTGCTTATGTTCTGACCAAAAAACGTAACAGGTCACTACTGTGTTTTTGCAAGTGCCTTTCATAAAATACTTTCTTTCCAAATCCATAAAGTCATTTCTCAGCATTATGTTAAGGAGAGTGAGGTGAAGGACGATTGGTCTTGGCGTATTACTGTTGCAATGCTGTGTTCGTGATCTGTAAACTAAGAAATGGGTGGTGTTTCAGTGTCACCACTGGAGCTTTGATTAGGAATTCAGAGAGCAGCGTTCCTATTAAGTTATCATAGAAGAAAGAATATGGAGAACTGTTATCACACAATTAACAAACACTGCAATTTAAATAAATAAAGTTTAATATGTTTTCCAAAGGTTGGTTACAAATAATTTGAAAAATAAGTATCACTCATTATCAAATGAAAATAGAGTTCTTTGTGAAGCATTCCTCTTAGAATGTTTATTTCTGAAATCATTGAAATGAGATAAACTGATTGTCTCTGAAATTCTGATGTGAAATACTTTTTAATAGAAAACATTAACATACTTCATTCACGGAGCTTACTGAGCCTCTTATTAATTAAAAACTGCTAAGCTGAAATTCTCCACAAGGTGGCAGAAGTTGATTAACTTCGATTAGTTATAGGCAAATACTTGGAAAGCTTGATTTTAAAGTACAGAGACTGCAGAAAATCAGAAATGCTTTTCTGAATATCATCAACTATGTACAAGCATATAGAAATATTTGATTGATAAATTAGAAGGTAGATGGTTTATATGTATATCACTTAAGTGTTGTCTTTGCTTTCCTTTTATTATTTTTCTTTCTTAAAAAGTAAAAAAAAGTAAATCTGTTGTATTCACTGTATGATATTGTGCCCATCACCAACTGTGTGCCTTCCAGCAGGGTACTGAGGAACCTTTTTAACATCTGTTGTGATTATTTTTTTTTCGTCATAGAGTTCTTGCTTTGGAAAATGTTACAGTAAAATTACTGGCCTCACAGGCGCAGTTCTGCATAGACATACACATGTACATACCATTTCATATCTGGACACCTCATCTGTGACAGTGGCAGTAACTTTGGAGACAAGCATCAGAACAGAGTAAACTTGCTTCATGTTTTTCAGATTTACTCAAAACCCAACTTATTGCAGATCAGGGATTTCTTTAGATGTGTGATGGTTTTGCATGGAATCGCCATAGAAGGTTCTTTTTTTGTTCGTCAGTTGTCTTTTAAGCTTATGTTCAAAACAAAACTTCCTATAGTGGCACAGCACAAAGAGTTTTGTGCAAGAGTTTCTTGCTTGTTTGGAACTGGTCACCTACTGTTATCATGCCCCTTGTTACTGGAATTTAGAGAGACAAACCAACTGATTCTTTGTTGGCCTCCACACTGTTTATATTCCTCCTCCGTGTGCCTTTTCAGAATTACAAAGGGTCTTTTGGAACAGAAAAAAAAGCACTGATAACTGTATGTAGGTACACATTTTTCTCCTTATTTTCCATATGTAAATTATTCTGCCTTATGTGCTTTGGGTTTAAAGAAGTCTGCCTTACAGGTGATAGGTGGACATGATATTTACACTGATCTTCAGTTTCCGTAGGTATTTTCTGAGGGTGGACTTCATACCTGTTAAACTTCCTTCCCCTCTAGCATAGATAAGATGTATTCTTAGATTTATCATAGGATAGATTTATTCTTTATTTGGGAAAATTCATTGCATGCAAGGCAGTTTTGTTGGTGATGATGATCTTCATTATATATTAAATGGGACTTTGTCACAGGTCATGAACAAGGTGGAAAAAGACTTTGAAATGGATCTGGGGTTCTTCAGAAAGTTGCCATAGGCATTAGACGGGAGATTTTTTTGTGGCTCACAGTAGCTGTGTTGAGAAGAAAGTGCAACACTTGGCACTGACTGGAATTTCTTAACTGTGAAGAACTTTATGCCAAGTATATTTTCTTGCCATGCCAGGCAAGAAAGTGTAAAAATAACTGAGGTCCTCAGCTGCCAGTCACAAGAAGGAAATGGAGTTTGTTGTGCAGAAGCTGTATTTTGTTCTGCAGACTACAACCGAGACAAAAGGAAACGGTTTCAATTTTTTATACATAAAAGAACCGCTTTGCAAAGAACCTTGCTGAAGATCTTAATGGGATACTTCATGTAGAGCATAAAATAAAAATACAAATATTTGTATTTTGTAAATTTTATTTTAAAATAAATACAAATATTTTTACTACTGTAATACAAATACTGGGTGACTGCTCTACTTAGAAACACAACATTTCACTATTTACATTTCTTTTTTGTTACCATCCTAACACCTCTTTTGTACCTGTCATTAGATTTGTTTTTCTGTTTTTGATCTAACTTAAGGAAAAGTTTTAGCTTGTACAGCATTCAGCCCCAAAATCTGAATATTACTTTGTGCATCCTCTAGCATGCTTTGTCTGTGTTTTTTTAATTACTATTTTGTTCATACAGCTCCCTGTTGCGCGATAGTTTTGGTTTGTAATTTGGACTCTTAGGAATTGCTGAAGACTTAGACACTGCAACACACAACCATGCACTTTGTTTTTTTTGGTGTTGGTACTTGGTGTCTCAGTATGGTTCAAGGCCAGTTTTAAAGATGTTCCTTCAATGCAGCAAACTGAACTATGGATGCAAACAATCCATATTGCTTCACTCTCTCACCGATAACAATTTGCCTTGTTTAGAATGGGCATCACCTGTCTGTTCATGTTTGAGTAGTGATGCCTCTTTGAGGCAGTGATTTGGTAACTTGTAGTGAAAGATAAGTAGAGTAAAATGCCACAACGATCTTCTTCATCTGGCCAGCTTCTGATTGCTACATCAAGATACAGAATAAACCAATGCCATAGGATTCAGCATCTAAGAAATATACTTAGTGTACCTAGACTTCGAAGAGATTTAATTTATTTTAGAATGTTGGTTTGTGTCTTAAGTGAGACAGCAGAAACTTCTGGTGAATAATCTAAAATGCAGTGAAAAGGTCCAGGACCATTGGAATTGGTGTCTCCTGTTGAAAAAGCAAACTACCCATCCACATGTCACAGTAGTAGTTTTTGCTGCATGTTCTAATCTGAATTTGGACTGGATTAGCATAAGATACAGGACAGAGTGGTATTAGAATGATTATCAGTAGTTATTGAGCTGCCACTAATGAATTCAATGTGAATTTATGGAGATTGGAATGAAAAGTTAGATACTCAAACAGCATGTGCCCTTGTCCTTGTGAAGGCTTAAGATTTATTAACACCAGCACAGGGAAGCAGGAGGTATATACTATGAGATTACAGAGTCCATTAAAAATAAATACATAAAACCAACACCACCCCCCCAGGCCCCTCTACACACACACACCCCCCCACACACACATCCACACCACCACCCACAAGTAACAGGAGTTCTTATGACTGATCTTCTGCACTCGGTGTCCATAATATCAGGCAAGTTCATCTCTGGAGCAAGAGACAAACCACTTACTGCTTTCTTTCCAAGCTTCTGTATTCTCTTCCATCAGTTTACAACTTTTGACTGCCAGCTTTTGCTTCTTCCTTCTGTATATATTTTAATTCAGTGCCTGCAAGGGAGGTGAGTTGTTGAGAGAGGTGGTTTACAACAGGAGGAAAAATACAGTAGCAAGGAAGCCTTAGAAATAAATGATATTGCAAAAGGCCAAACCTGATTTACCCTATTTATTTTCTTAAAGAACTTGCATATTTCCAGAACCCGTCATGGTGACTGAATAAAATCCATTGCCATTAAGCAGCCACTGATTATAAGGGCTTTACTTTCTAGGTTCTACCTCATTGGTGGAGGGATCCCTATCATCGTTTGTGGAATAACAGCAGCAGCAAACATCCGAAATTATGGCAGCAGACCTAACGCTCCTTAGTAAGTACCATATCACTGAGAGCGCTGTCTTAAGATTTCATGGATTTCCTTTTCTAAGTACTTGTTGCAATTAATTCTGATTCTTTCAGAAAATATAACACAGCCAAAGTACAATTATGAACTGATAAAGCATAAGTGACTTGTGAGATGATGTCCATTTTGATTCTTTGGTTTGTTTGTTTTCCAGTTGCTGGATGACTTGGGAGCCCAGCTTGGGAGCATTTTATGGACCAGCTAGCTTTATAATTTTCATAAACTGTATGTATTTTCTCAGCATATTCATACAACTAAAACGTCACCCTGAACGTAAATATGAACTTAAAGAACCTGTTGAGGAACAGCAGCGTCTGGCAACCAATGAACATGGGGAACTGGCTCATCAAGATTCGTTGTCTGTGTCTCTGGTTTCCACATCTGCTTTGGAGAACGAGCACAGTTTTCAAGCCCAGCTGCTGGGAGTGGGCCTTACTTTGCTTTTGTACGTCGCTCTGTGGATCTTTGGAGCTCTGTCGGTTTCCCTGTATTACCCCATGGACCTGATCTTCAGCTGTTTTTTTGGGGCAACGTGTTTAAGCTTCAGTGCCTTTCTTATGGTGCACCATTGTATTAACAGGGAAGATGTCAGGCATGCATGGATAATGACTTGCTGCCCTGGAAGGAGCACGTATTCAGTGCAAGTAAACGTGCAGCCCTCCAGTTCCAGTGGAACCAACGGAGAGGCCCCCAAGTGCACCAACAGTAGCGCAGAATCTTCATGCACAAATAAAAGTGCATCAAGCCTAAAAAATTCTTCTCAAGGCTGTAAACTAACAAACTTACAAGCTGCAGCAGCTCAGTGCCACCCTACTTCGCTGCCATTGAACACAGGTCCTCAGCTTGATAACAGCCTCACTGAACATTCAGTGGATAACGATATCAAAATGCATGTGGCTCCCTTAGAGGTACAGTTTCGGACAAATGGACACGCAAGTCGGCATCATAAGAACAGAAGCAAGGGACATCGTGCTAGCAGGCTTGCAGTATTGAGGGAATACGCGTATGATGTTCCCACAAGCGTGGAAGGAAGCGTGCAGAACGGCTTGCCTAAAAGTCGGCAAAGCAACAGCGAAGGGCATTCAAGGAGCCGAAGAGCCTATTTGGCGTATAGAGAACGTCAGTATAACCAGTCCCAACAAGATAGCAGCGATGCTTGCAGTACGCTTCCAAAAAGTAGCAGAAATACTGAAAAAACAATAGCTTCCAACAACAAAAAAGATATTATAAGGAAACCAATAGCAGTTGAACTTGAAAACCAACAAAAATCTTATGGCTTAAATTTAGCCATTCAGAACGGACCGCTTAAAAGCAGTGGACAGGATGGACCCTTGCTCACTGCAGACAGTACTGGTAATATTAGAACTGGGTTGTGGAAACACGAAACTACTGTGTAGCATTATAATTCATTGCGGGACGAATCCATATGAACTGTGATTACACATTCCTTAATGCTGATAACACTTTTAAAGACTGTTTACAAACTAGGTACTTTATGCAGGGAGAGAACAAAGATAATCTGCCAAGCAAAAGATTGTATATGTTACTATCTTTGCTGTTCTTACAAAGATGAACTTTTGGTATTTTGTGAAGTGTTTTTTTGAAGCGTCAGTCTTGAGAGATGCAGAACATAACTTTGTACATTTTAATTTTTTACCTGTAACCCTGCAGATGTGTCCACAACACATTTCAAATTTGTATTTAAATGTATAATAAATAGTATTTTCTACAGCAGTGCAATGTTGCACTTATTTGTTGGCTTTTTTTTAAATATTATTGCACTGAATGTCATCTGGAGTTTTATTACTTCGTTATCTGAAACTTTGGAGTTTCAGTTACGAAAGAAATTTTTTGGTGTCTGAAATAGACAATGCCAATAGCTCAATTAATTGCATAAGACCTAGAATTTGTTTGAAATGAAGAAGCTACATTTTAGAGAGACTTTTAGTGTAGAGGCAACTCGCTTACTCCAAAATCCTTGTCTTGTATTGCTGCATAAGTTAGCTATATTTTCAAATGGCTGTGGATTATTCTAAAGCACTTGCACAGAGTGTTAGTTTACTTGGTAATATTTTTGGATAATACTGTGTTTTACCTTCATAATTATTTGACTTGGATTTTTTTTAATTTGTTTTAATCATTTGCAATTGAGAAGGTTAGGAATGTTCACAGACAATAGGTGCTAGTTTTCAAAGGTTGCCAGTACATATCTGTGAAAACTCAATCAGCTCTAATAGTGTGGAGGAATAATAGTGCAGGTGTTTTGATAGGTGGTAATGCGATGATCTGTGAAGACTATGACCAGGATGCATAATCAGGGTCTTCAGGTTTGGTGTCACCATAGAAGCTGCCTCTGGAAAGAGTGTTAAGTTGCAAGTTCACTTTTACTCACCCGTATGTGACAATTTGCAGAATAATCTTTTCCAATGCTGTACAGCATCTGTGCTTTTTTTAAAAAAAAATAAAGTTACAGTAGCAGAGCTATATTAATAAGGGTATAAATTTTCAAAAGCATGTAAACTCCTGCAGTAGAAATAGCTAAAACATGCTGTCCTTTACAATAATGTAAATGCTGAAAAACAAAAGTTTTAGTTAAATTAAACCCTAATTTAAACGTAATTGCAGTATAATTACAAAAATTAGAGTCATGGTCAAAATATTTCACGTAAAATGACATATTGTAGAACAGATTGAGTTGAGTATAGTTTTCTATACTTAAGTTGTTGACAGCTCGATGTGAATAAGATGATATTTTGTGTCATCCTGCTGCTGTGGCAAGTTTGAGGTTGTAGTTGCAGAGTAATGCTTGGGGCTTTACCTGTTGCTGGTACTGAGACCCTTTTTGCTAAAACCACAAGTACATTAAATAGTAAAAAAGGATTCTGGGTGATTGAGTACTGATAACACAACTCAACTTGTAAGAAACAAATGGAATTGGATTGTATATACTTGGCTACTTGATCACCTAATTCAGACTTGTCACTGTTGAATATTTTAGTTAAGTGTATCTGTTTGAATACAGATACAGGTCTAACATTCTCAGTTCTCAAATGTTAAATAATTTCTGATGTAAGGACTCAGGTATGTTTAATTATTGCTTGTGGGGTTTCCTGCACCCTCTCTTAATTGGTTTGATAGTCTCAACTGATCTTGGATGTGTTGTATTAACACAAACCTCTCCAGTAGGACAGTGTTGTTAGGATTTGGGTTCTGGTTTAGCTTCTTGTGAGGAGTTGCCATTTAGGAATTCTTAACACAATACTTTGAGGGGATGACTCAATTTTGATTGCTATTCTGTTTTACTGGCTTCAGGAGAGGTACCTTTTAGCTTGTAACCAACCTTCAGCTAATGTATGGATAGGTGCTCAAAAAAAAGGGAATTGTATAGATATTACCAAATAAAGGAATTTAAACTAAATGTCCAAATATATGTAAAATATTTACACTTTAAACTATTGGACAAGATACTTAAGCATCTTGAACAACTTATACAACTTCTTTTTTTCCCAATTACAAGGCAATATGGGCTGTTATTTGGTGGCAGAAATACGTTTTAGACCTAGAAGTCAAAAGCAGTGACTTGATCCTATTCCATTCCAAATGCTGCAGGTCTGTCTCTCTTGATTTAGTGATGGATTGAATGAAAACTGAATTGCAGACAGTAAATGTAAGGGCATGTGCTAACAGAAACACCTCTCTGAGCTGAACTTGTGTAATACATAACTAGCAGCAGTTCCTTCATACACAGTTTGTAGCCCCAAACCTAGGTATTTTTAGATTATATTTAATCTAAATCTTAAACTGTACTGGTTTTTAATACATAGTAACAGATGCATGTATTAATGCAAATAATTTAAGCCTACTTTGTGTTTTATTTGAAATTATAGATCTAGAAAAATATAATCCATATTATACATGGAAAAATGTCAAAACAGTCTCCATAGATTATTTCTTATTATCTGAACAAGGTATGATAGGGACTTAGGATAAGATCAGTTATCCTTTAGAATCTGCATGCCCTTTGCTTCTAGGGCTTGACACCTTTTGCACGGGTTTGGAATTGAACATCAGTTCAGTCTTTATTGAAGCCAGTCTTAAGAATGCCTTTAAAATTAGTTCCATATGTAATACTTCTGCATAGCTTGATAACATGCCTTAAGTTTTGATGCAATTAAAAAAAAAAAAATCTTTGCGAAGAGCCTCATATATTATGAATAGCCTTGGTACATACAGGGGTTGCCAACGTAAAAATTTTTCTTAAATCTTCACACTAATAAACATGGTTACTCCACTTAATAGCTATGTACACAGCTACATTTGCTTTTAATCTAACAAGTGCTTTTGCTCAGATGATGACAAACTAAGACATTCTCAGATATAGTCTTGACAAATACTGAAGAATACACTCCTGTGTGGAAGGCAGCTTTGTTAGACTCTGAAAAAGCAGAGTTAAGTACAGTATCTTATAAGGAAATTGGAAACAGAAAATCTTCAACATTTTGTGTGTGTGCTTTCCTAATAGTGTAAAGCAAGCTTATTTTCAGAGTTGTAATTAAACTTGGCATGAAAAACCACCTAAATCACTCCAGTGGAAAAAACCACCATACAAATACTCATTTTTGCCTGTTTGTGGAACAAGGAGAAAGTAGCCACAATCATTAATCAGATATATAAAGGAGAGTGGATAACACGAAGTGGAGTGAGTTTGTGATATCTACCAAAAAAAAAAAGGGAAAGACTAGAAACAGCAGCAGTTAGTGCTGGTCATCATTGTGATAAAAGCCAATATATTTGTCCATTCATAATAGTGACAATAGCAGATTTGAAGAGCAAGTGCCACAGGTTAGAGGAAAAAGACTGTGAGCACAACACCCTGGTTTAAGGCTAAAAACAATTTGGTGGTGATACCAAGGGGAGGGATTGAGGTGGGGAAAAAGTGTAAGTAAGAAAAAGGAGTTGGTTGAAATGAGACATGTACCTGATAGATCTCTAGAGTTTTGCAGCCAGCTTCTAATTTAAACAAACACACTGATTTTTTTTTTTTTTTTTTTTTTTTTAAATCCCTGCTTTCAAAAATGGGGACCTGTTCTATTGTAGGAGTTTGGGTTTAGTTTAAATTGGGTTTATATACCTTTTCTGGTTCCAAGATTGGTTGAATGTGGACATTGGAGGAGGTGGAGGAGGAAGTGAAGTGGTGGTATCTGTGAATACAGATGTAAAATTTGATTTATGTGCAAGACAACTTTTGAAAAATATCAGGTTAGCAACATCAGAAGTCCGACAAGCTGTCATCTCTGTAATACCAGCCCACCGACACCACTTCGCATCTGCAACTCGCCTCCGTGCAGCAGGCGGAGAGGGGCAGTGGCTGCAGTCCCGGGGCAGGGTGAGGAAAGCGGCCGTGTGCCCGGTGCTCCTGTGCCCGGTGCTTGCTGGCCTGGCCGCTGCGTGACATCCACGCAGAGCTGGCACTGCTGACCAGGCTGCTCCGCTGACTGCCCCGTGGCTCACTCGTGTGTCAGACCCAGTCCTGAGCCAGGAGGAGGAGGGCTGCAGAGCCGAGAGGTGGCGGCGAAAAGGCCAATGCAGAGACAGGGCTTGCTGGATGTCTCAGAGCATCCTCTGTGGCCAGCTGAGTACCTGTCTAACGTGGCTTTAGTTTAAAAAGCCCAAACAGCCTTCAGTCACTGCAGTAATCTGCAATGAGGATGGAAGTTCTTGAAAATTAATCACAAATAAATCCCAAAATACACGACTTGAGTATACAAATGAAGTGCGTGGTTAAACACAGTATTTTCTTTGAAGTCAGCATTTACTCAGTGTGATAGTGCTTATAAATCTGAAATTCTTTGAGAATGTATGAAATTGATGCGGCAATACTTAAGATACTGGTGGGATAAAATTGAGGGAAAATGTTTAGTTTCTATTAGATGAAGATTCTTGAAATTTTGCACTTGATAGTGCTGAATATAGTAAAAGCTTCATACAACTCTTCCAATGGGACATCATAAAAAAGCCTCAAGCTTACATGAATGAAATACTAAATGTTAATGTAAATAGATTAATATTTAAGTGAGTAGGGATTGTTTCAGAGAACACACTTTTTTGTAAAATGTGTAAAGACATAGCAGACAAAAATATTTATACAAAAGAAAAAAACAATCCAAAGTGTAAATTTCAGTTTTCACTTGGAGGAGGAGTTCAGCCCACCTGCAAAGCCTGAGAGGCCTGCTGTGTACCAGCACCGTGTAGTTCTTGATATGATGACCTCTGTTTGATATAATACATACCTGCCGTTTTCACTTCATCCACTTGAAGTTCTGTTTGCTAACTATGGTTATTCTGTTTCCTTCAACATCGAATATTCCTCTTGTGCCCTTTTTCCTAATCTCTGACCAGCTACGAATTAATACATTGTTTGCTGCAGTCTCCAACAGCCTTCCATGTGGTTGAGCTGTAGAGCAGCTTCCTGAATTGTTGGCAGCAATTTCCCTTTAAATCACAAACGAGTGAGGAGCTCTCTGTCAGAGTCCAAATCTGAGTAGTTGAAAGGTACAGAAACTTTATTTCGTCTATTCACTGATGACATTTCTATTGGATGCAACTGGTGAAATGGAAACTTGCAGCAAGGACAGGTTTCCTCCTAGGAGAGGAGGGACCCCTGGTAACATCCAGAGCTGCTGAGCAAGATATTTAAAATGAGAATAAATACTCAGATGTAGTGTGCACCTGATCATTAGCAGGTTTATCTCCAAAGGTGGCAGACATGCAACTTCTACAGGCTCTCACAGGAGCTGTAATACATGAACTTGTCGATTCTGTTGACACAGAATGCTTGACTACATCAGACCACAGCTTAATCTTCAGCTCTAATGGCCTGAAGATATACTACTATTATACTCAAGTACAGTTTTACTTGAAAATGTGTAATCATGGCTTGGTGACTACAAGGCAGATAGTGTTTGCAGAGGAGAAGAGTTTGATGTGAAGTGGAAAAGGATGGTTGAAAGGCTATCTCTATTTAATACAGTTGCAGAGGTAAAAATACTTATACTTGGGCCATTACAGCCTCAAGGTTTGACAAACCAAAACGGATATGATCATCGGTACCTTGTTCGTTCCACCTACAGATGATGATCAACCCGGCAGATTGCCCATGCTGGAGGGTCGTGCACCGTTGGCCAGTACCTCTCAATTGAAAGATGATGTGGGAGCCATCACCAGTATAGCAGCGCATCACGTTATCCTGTCCTGTGCAGTAAGGCCATTTGGTTATCCCATAGCAGAAATTTTCCCTGGACCGTGTGGACAGTACAAATGAGCTTTAAAAATGCCTAATACAGTGTTAGAATGGTTTTATGTTATCAGTATTTTTTCATCTAAACAAAGTCAAGTGCACAAGGATAACTGCATGTGGAGTAAATAGTGTCAGCTGTTCTCTCCAGTCCATGGCTCGATAGCTTTCCTGTCACCTTTAGCAGCCAACAGAGAAGCGAAACCTGTTATCTCCATTTTTTTGACAAGCGTTTTATACTTGAGATTTTGTTCATCTTTCTGTTATGTAAGTTGCTTTCATCAAATATTTCCACACTGAGCTACCTGGCAAGTTTCATTCATTAAAGGTATCAGCTCAGCTGGTGTGATTTCCTTGTTACATTTGCCACCTTCTATTTAGTGTTCCTGGATTCAGGAACAGGGGAAAAAAAAAGATAGCTTGTATCTTGATCATTAATTCTGTAATGAACTAATTAATGTCATATATAAAAGAAAGCTTGAGGAATTTGTGGAGAATTTACTAATCCTCACCACTATTTCTGATAAAGGAGATGGGAGGAGCTCTAACCCAATGCTTTGCAGGGCGGGAAGGGCAGGGCAGGGTGGGAAAGAGAAGGAAAGCAAACTGGCTTCTCATGCAGATCCCAAAAGAAATGAGAGCAAAATTTTAATACTGCTTGATAGGTAAAAATGTGTTCACTGTGGCAAAGATGAAGCTGCTCCTTGCACTGAGGTGCCCTTAGAGTGCCCAGTGCCTAGACGTGGTGATAATGCTGGAGTTTAATTGCTGAGATCTGATGGTGTTAATTCAGCTCCTACTGGCTTAGTGTTGAAGCCTTTGTCTGAAAACAGGCAGGCAGACCCAGGAGTGTCCTGAAAAAATTACTTGGAGTAGGATTATGTGCTAGAAATACCACAGCAATTAATGGTCAGAGCTATCCAAGGGGTGATCCGTGTTCCCAGAACATCTTGTTTTAGAACAGTGTAATTACCAGAGTCCTAGTACTGGAGTAAAGTTATTTCCTCCCTGCTGTCAAACAGCTTACACTCGACTTAAATAGGCACCTGTTTGGGTTTATTTTCCCTCCTCCCCCATGAAGTTAACAAGTAACAGCTGTTAACTCAGCAAGTTGGTAGCTCAGCTTGTCCAACACGTATGTCAAGTATCTCCCCTCTCCTAACAGGGTCCGTCTAATTTTCTCATTTCCCAAAATACATTTTCTGCTAAATATGCATACTATAATGAGCAAAACCCCCATGTCCCCTGCACACACATCCCTTTTCCTCCAAGAATACTGGCTTTTGCCACAGGGTGTCTTTATTTAACTGGGAAGCATTTTTTTAAAGTTTTATTCAACATTATTGAAATTAAAGCAGAGGTGATAAATTTCTGCAAGGCCACAGGATTTCTTCTGTGAGACAACTGTTTACCTATGTAAGGCTGATGTGCCCTGTAGTAGTACAACGTCACTATTAGTCTGGATCAGAAATCTGAAAGATTGCCTGGAAGTCTTTCTAAGAGCTGCTATATTATTCCTGTTAGCTTCCTTTGAGTTTCTGCGTTTCAACAAGTATCACATCATCCTTGTCTTCTCTTAATGCACAGGAGAAAGCTTAAGAAAATAAAAAGCCCAACCCTTTTATTTCTGAAGGTGCATGATTCTAAATTTATGCCTACTTGCATGAGTAACTTTAAGAAGGCTGTTTAATATATCTCTATTAAAAAAAAAAAAAGAAGACACATACAAACCTCCTCAAGGGAATGAGTTTTTCTTTTCCAGCTGTGCCTGCTGAAAAGATCCAGGTTGCTGTTACGGTGTATTTTTACGTTAAGACAAGTTCTTCAATTACAGAATAGGTGTCCAGAACCACAAAGCTATAATGAATGCTTCTAATGCTCACACATTGTCCCATGTGCTCTGCCCTTTCCATTCCAAGTTCTGTACAGACAAAATCAAAGCCGGGTGCTGTCAGGCAGGCATTTTAGAGGGAAGCTGCCAGTACCGTGTGCCCTGTGATAATGAGGCCTTGACTCCCCATTTCTGCAGATGTAGAATCTCTGAATTGATGCTCTCACACTAGCCATGTCAGAGCTGCCTGCTAACTGGAAGTTATTGCTCACCCGAAATACCATTCTACATAAAATTTCCACACGAAGAAAATGCCTGGTCCTTTCCAAAACCTCACCCGCACAACTGACCCCCCCATATGAGACCTGCAAGCAGCAAGCCTGGTTTTTACTCTGGAAAAGCTGTCCCTTGAGAGCCATCTCTATAGCACATCATCTGGCAGCGCTCAGCCCACAGAGGAATTAAAGACACACTTCATTTGAACTTATTTGACCTGTGGGCAATAAACATCAGGAGAAAGAATCTGTGCAGGTTGGATATCAACCAAACGCCTTACAGAAGGTGGAAGTCTGCTGTCAAAACCAAAATTGTTGATCTCTTTTATATACTGTGAGCATAAGATGCAGAGTACTGTACTCCGTCTGCTTCAACTCTCCTATTTTCATCCAGGAGTATAAGCTTCAGTGGCTGCGTGAGAAGAAAGAGAACTGCCCATACTCTGGCAAGAAAGAAGGCAGCAACACTGACTTTTTTCCACATTTCTGTGGGCTTTGAATGTCAACAGCTGGTTACTGACCTGGGGGGGCAACTGAAAAATACAGGAAGTCAGAAGAGCCAATGTTCTAGGTATAATACTTCTGAAGAGTCAAGAATTTGACCAAGAGTACTGGGAAAATGTTTAGTTCTCTAAGTATGTCCTTTGTTTAAAGGAAATTCGCTATTAAAAAAACTAGCCTTTAATCATGCGAATATTCCCTTCTTCACTTCAAGGACAGAAGTAAAGCTGGTGTGTTGCAAGTTCCAACTTTTGCAACATTTCCTTTGTTCAGATTTACATAAAGCACATGCTTTTCAGCAGCATTACAACCCAATCGAGAAGGTGAGGAGACAAAAATTCCCAAGAGCTGTGCCCCACTTATGAATGCAAAAGTGAGCAGGAAAGAAATGGAACAGAAAAGGTAGATAGGAAAGTGGAAATGGTAACGGAAAAAGGAAATATGAAACAAAAGGTGGTTCATAGCAGGATTTTACTTTTAGGCCAGGCTGGCGGAGCTATAGCAGCCAGGGCTGGTCGGTGCCAAGAGGTCCGGACCGCGCTGCTGCTCCTGCCTCCAGTGCTCCCGCACCACCGGCCAGGCCGTGACTGCAGGGATAACTGCAAGGGCCTGAAAGGAGCATAGGAAGATTTGAGAAGGAGGAATAGAGGAGAAAAAATTGTTAAAACAAATGTATAAATATATTGTAACGCTGCTAGTGACATGCCGCTTGTACCAGCGTTGGGCAAAATAAAGGAATGGGAACTCATCACAAACGGAAAGGTGAAATAGCAACGTGAGTAATAGCAGCATGGTAAGGAGGCAGTGCAAGCCTGTCACAATACATGGCTTCAGTCACAGAGAGTGTTGCCATGGGTTTCAGCAGGGAGCAGACTTTCAAAGGTGCCTGCAGTCACATTAAATGGAAAAAGTTCCCAAATGAGAGCACACTCACGATCAGCTCCAGAAATGAAAGCCTACTTCAGTTAGAGTGGTGGCAGAGAAAACAGGGCACAGTGAGGCTGTGATAAGAAACAGAAAATGCAGAAAACTGGCAGGTAACACTGAATTCAAAAATAGATGATACTTCTATTGTTTTTACTTTTCCTAATGTGCATTAGAAGTGTATAATTGTTCTCTAGTCCTTATATTGTTATTAGCTCTTCAAAACCTTGCACTACCAAATGCCGGACATCTATTCTGAACTTGATGCAACAGAAAAAAAAAAAATGCTCCAAATAAACCAACGTCCCCCACCCAAAACCTCAAAGTCTTTGCTTTTGGGTTCTTTATAGCAATTCTTCTACAACAACACTCTACATGCGTTATTTTGTAGGCAATCTATTAAATTACTCTGATGCTTTCATTGATCTCCTATGAAGTGAGTGAACAATAAAATCCAAATAGTTAAAAGGTCTAGTTATAAAACCCAGATGCAGAAAACAACCTTGCTTGCCCAGCCCTGGCCAATGTAATCATTGCATTAAGGAAACTGCTTTATGGTAAGTGACGTCTGGCTGTTGCGTGTGCATCTTATGTGTTAAGAACTGAGCCAGAGAATTAAATAAATTAAGGTGATTCACAGTCAATAAAAACCAGCATTTCCTAAACATGTACGAAAACACTGAAGTTAAAGCTGTAGGGAAACAAATAACAGCTGGCCTTGGTATTAAAGCTTAAGTTTGGTTCTAATGTTAATACCAGCAAAATGCAGAATTACTTCTCACATGCTATGCTTGTATTATCAGCTAGTAACAAAAATCAAAGCTTTCACTCAAAATCACAGTGTGCATAACTGGTATTTTTGCTATACTGCTCCTGTATTAAGAAGCTATTCTAACACTCACTGTATTACGTGAGGAATTTAATCAAAGAACAGCCAGCTCTCATGTCTGCTCAGCAAAACATTCTGACTCTTATGGCTACATAGATTTGTAAGGTGCAATAGAAGTTAATGCACAAAGTGATCCTTCTGAAGAGTTTATGTGCCGGTTTATTGTAAGCCGTAAATTGCTTTTGGAGATGAAAGACATTATTTTCTGTTAACAACTACAACATAATGACACATACTGATTCTGAAATAGTTTCAAAGGTGGGACAGGAATATACTCATCTCGGTGCCACCCAGCACTCCTGAAAGAGTACAGTGCTGAAATATTCACCTTTCAGTGTCAGGAGAGAAATATATATATGGACGCAACAATAACAAAACCCGTGCCATAATATCCATGCCATTACAAGTTTGGTCTTCTGGATTTTTCATGGTCATTTTTACATAAGTGTAGTTCATTAAGACTCTTTGTCTAAAATGGCAGAGAAATTATCATAAATGTACCAAGAAACACCAGAAATCAAAACTTTCCACAGACAATACCAGGAAACCAGTGGAATTTAACCTATAAGCACACATCTTCCTTGAGCTAAGAGGCAATTTCAAATGCTGTTTAGCAATCTCCTAGGACTTGAGTTGTCCTGCCAATTTTCATGGGATTATTTGTTGATGAAGTTACCAGTTAAACCAAGCAACATTATCTCTAAACCCATGCAATGAGAAATTTACTGCAATTTTTACCTCATAAACTTCTTTCACTATCAAGATACACAAAATATATTATCAACTGATATTAAGTTTCCTAAAGCATGAAAACAGGAGTTTCAAGTATCCATTGTATGAATACCAACAAACAGCAATATTGCGACATAGCTTATGAATGCAAAAGTTACACATATGTTCACCATGCCCTTCTGAGGTGAGTCATGACAAACTTGTCCATGTGGTAGATTCCAGTGGTTCCCCAGGTTGAGGGTAGTGATGAAAGTTTATCCAGCTATTCTTAACGCCACTGAAACTTAAGAGAGAAAACAAGCAAGGAAACACAGAGATAAGAGGAAAAAATAAACCAGCCACCTATATCAAGGAAGTGTTTGCTGGTTTTGTTGTTTGCCAAACAGAGGCTTTATTTAGGCTAAGAACAAATAACAGAAGTTTGGGTGCAGTCTAAGAAAAGCCTATGTTTGTGTCAGAACTGAGCCCAAATCCTCTGGGTAATTCTGCTCATTCTGGATTTTTTGCTAACTTCTTAGGATTTGTTGTAAATCAAAACAGAGGTTGTGTGTGTGTGTGTATGTATGTGTGTGGGTGGGTGTATAAAATGTATCAGCTTCACCCTCTTCCAAATATCCCCTGGTAGCTAATTAAAAAATATACAATTTCCTATGGATATTTTCAGAAGATCCCAGGTGATTAAGGAGCTAATAAATTTATTTCACAGAGATCCCAGAGATCTTTTCTTCTGCATCAAAATGCACACTATAAAATCCCATCTCGCATTCTTGTGTTTTGAATTTGTTTAAATAATCATCACGGTTTTATTTGCTGCTGTTGCTTTTTTTCTTTTTTATAAAATACAATTCGCTACATTGGCAAATGTCCATTTCTTCCCCAGAAGATGGCTCTGAAGACTATGTTGCAAGGTGCACGTTTTTCTATACTGCAGTGTAAAATCCTTTCATGCATGATATATTAGAGACAGCTGAGCCAGAGGAATTTGTGGCTAACATGCAAATATTTCCCAGAGTAAGTTCTTTATTTTGCCCTAGGAGCCTTACTCCAAAACCCACAGTTGGTGAATCTTTGCATCTATTTGTGAGTGACCTCTGTGGCAAGAGGAGCTCTGCTCATCCCAGAATCACTTACTTAGCTTGTCTTTCCACCGCTATAACATGGTAGAAAGAGGAGCTCTCTCTCCCAAGTGAGTGCTAATTCTTAAAAATACTGTAAAGCTTCAGATTAATCTTGATCAGAGAAGGAATAAGTTCTAATGAAAATTAGACTCTTTGTAAAATTAAAATATTTGTATACCTCTCACCTGTAAACGATTAATAAAATGCAAATTCTATTACTTGCCTAAGCAAAACTGGCAATAAGGAGAAAAACTTAATTCACCTTGTGAAAACTGATTTTTTTTTCACCTCTAACCCATGCCTAAGAAGACAAAAATATGATCTCATGCTGTGATTGTCTCAAATTGAATTGCTTCAAGAAAAGAGCTGGCACTGAGCAAGCTGAACCACTGTACTACGTCAGAGAATACATGAATTAAAGTAGAACAGCAATAGTTAACTCACTATTTCCAAAACTTTGCCTCAAATTCGTTGCTTTCTTAATGGGTCTGGGGTTTTCATTTTAATTTCCTGTTCATTTTAATTTTCCTAGGAACAGCAATGGCAAGTCTAGGATTTATAACCATCATAAAAAATGTTTTTAAAGAAACCAGGTGATGGATTCATCCATTAAAACTGCTGCAACTTTACTTTGTGTTGTGAAAATCAGGGTGTTAATGGTTTGGCATCACAAATGTATAAAGTAGCATGAAATTCCTTGAATATGAATTTGTACGTCATTGCACTCCAATAATAAAAAAAAAAATTATGAGCATTTTGCATTTAGGCTAATGATTAGACTGTTCTGCAGGCAAATAAATATCATGCTCCCTCTGTTTGAGGAAAGAGCTCTTAGAACTCATCAGACAAGTTCACCAACAAGCTACACCTCTAAAGCCCTCTTTGCTAACTGTAAACCAGTGGTAATGGGCTATTAGCTTCATGAGAAGGTTCAGCAGACTGACATAGAATCAGACATACTTTCAGAGATTTTCCCTGCCACCTGTTGCCATGGGCATGTCGCAGCAGTGGCTCTCCTTGGCCGCTAGCACCTGAGTCGGTGTGATATTGTCCCGTTATAGAGTAGTGACTGAAGTCGCCTCATCAGATTGAGACTGAGACCTGCTTGCTGGAACAGACTGACTGCTGCTGTAGAAATTCAGCAATATTTTTGCACAGTTAATATCACCACCTCATAAAAATTACGTTTTCTGTGCACAAGACCAGTGTGATGAGCAGCAGGAGGATATTCCACCTTTTTCTCTGCTGTTGTCAATGCTCTCACCCTGCTCCCCAAGCTGTCCTCAGCAGGAGGCAGACCTGCTTCACTGGTGGTCTGTGCAGGAAGATCCTCACAAAAAATAGCAATTTTCATATGATTTTCTTGTCTGGTGCTGCAAGGATCTTTCTCCTGCTGCCTTCTGTTGCACAGTACTTGGTACTCTACACTAGATATCAACTTGTAATGACCCTGTAGCATCCTGGAAGCAGCACCAGAACAGAGAATTGAATATTTTCATCATTGATTCTTTAATTTTCCTGTCCCTCAGTTTTACTTTTGTAAACTGGGTTATTAGTTCTTCTTTAATTTTGAGGACCATTAAAGAAAATAGCTGCATTACAAACAATTTTAGTTTTTCCTTGTTTCAACACTTGGGAGGGAGGGAGACACATTAATTTCAAATCCAGTCATTGGAACATTAACCAAAAGTGTCCTTAGAAAGAAGTGTGAATTGCATACTAATTAACATATCGAGATAGAGTTTGGTATGTGGTTTGTATTGCTAGGAGACATCTTCATGACCCCTTCAAAACAGGGTAAGACTTACGATGAATCACACGACTAAATGCACAGAACGGCCACTTATTGATAGTTTGAGCGGGATATTTCGGGTTGATCTCATACCTAAACATGATTTTAACTATTTTGCTCTAAGAATCTTGGCTTTGTCTTTTAAAGCCAGCTGGATATATAATCTTCTAATTTAATTACTGAAATATGAAGAAGTCTGGAAGATAAATGTAAAGATTTGGAATTGCTCTTTTCTCATAAAACTGTACAGGGTAATAAAAATGGCAATACTGAATAGTTTTATAGACTTTCATTTCAATGCACAAAATGAAAACTTTTATGATAGTGGTGAACTGTAAGTGATAAGATATGAATGAGAAAAGTAGATCATAAGTAGATCATCATATTTAAAACAGGTTCTGCCAGCTAGAATTTGACTCAGAAGGCATCTGCTTCCAGGAGTCGCATTTTAAAGCAGCAGCCACAGGGAGTTGTGCCACGATGGTGTATCCACATCACATGTGTGGGGCAGCACTGCTCAGAGATGCCATCTGGCTGGACGGGGCTCTGAGCAACCTCATCTAGTTGCAGATGTCCCCCTCATTGCAGGGAGTTGGACCAGATGAACTTTAAAGGTCCCTCCCAACCCAAACTATTCTAAGATCCTATGACTATGACACAGCCATGCTACATCAGTGTGATGCTGGGCTTCACTTGGCAAGTCCTGCCTCTGAGCAAGACCAAGTAGTGTCACCATAGCACTGTTTCGCCATGATTACCAGTGTCCTACCCTGCAGCAATATCCTATTCAGTGCCTCACCCTTTTACTTCAATGACCTGAGTTTGGCAGGCACTTTTCAAGAGTAACTATGAAAGAGTGAGCCGACGACTTTTGAAACAAGCTTTAAGATTACTAGATGAATCTCTGAGCTATGTCAAATTAATAAAGCACTCCTAAATGTTCCATGACAAAGGATCAGCTGTAGTATGTTCAGAGAGGTTACCGGGTCACAGCAGGCACAAAAAGTGTATTTGCAACCAGTGGAACCACCAAACTTCAGTTGTGGATATGGCAAAATGTCGTCGTCTTTGTCCCTTTCCTGCTAACGGTGCCTGATAAGCCCAGAGAAGAGCCACAATGCATTTAACTAAGCATGATGCTTGCAGTAAGCAGGTAGCGTCAGGGAAGGCACTCTCCTATTCTGCAGGTGTGGAACTAGTTCGAGGGATATGACCTGTGGGTTATACCATAACCCTTCAAATCAGGGAGATTGAGTGCAAGCATCCAAAGCAATTTTTCACTTGAGAGGGGTAAAGAAAGTCTATCTTCATTCTTTCTGCCTGTTAAACTCCCCTTATAATTTTCTGTATCATAAACCTCCCTACTTTTTAGAAAAGCAGAAGGAAAAAAGATCCATTTGAGGCACATTACTTTCAGACAAGTATCTACCTTCACCTATTTCAGTTTGTATGAAACATTCTCACCCAGGTTTTCACATACAAGTGCTTGCTAGATAAGTTTGTCTTATACTCAGGCAAGTTTGTATTCGAAACAGCTACACATTTTTACCAGACAATAATTCCCTATGGTTGCAGTAATTATCTTATCTTTGCAGTCTGCACCATTATTTGAGCCAACTGAGCAATTCTTCCTTTTGCATCACACTTACATAGATGATTAGGAGGTCAGTACAATACATCTAATGACACTAATTTTTGCTTGCTTGTTGTTCCATACACAGTTATATGAGTAGAGAAACAAATGATCACAAATGTGACTTTCATGCTTATGTTTGTATAAGTAGGCAGCCGGATGGATTAGAACCAAGATGTTTCCTGGGATGACCAAAAAAAGAAATTATTCCCACCAACATACAACTGCAGGGGATGAGACAGAGGAAAGGACTGAAACATGCTGATACTGGCATTGGTGAGATTTGACGTCTATTATTATTCTCCTTTTACAAAAGAGAGAGGCAAAATAAACTGCTATTATTTGCAGTAGGCATTTGGGGGACAGAAAAAAATAATTCATAGGACTCAAATCCATAATAGATTAAAAAAATGTTTGGGTTTATTTTGTTCTGGCTTATAAATATCATTCCATTATTCCATTATATCAATTTAATTCACCTTTCTCAATCACTTTCTAGATATAGTGAGACTCTTAAGCAACTTTAAAATTAGGAGGTTTAAGTTCTTGACTTAACAAAGTACATGATCTATAGACTATTGTCTATCAGAAAAATTTGATGACAAACTGAAAAACACTCAGAACAAAAATGAGCAGATGCACAATGACTTTGAATCCCCCCACATGGATGCAGTGGTTGGTGCCAGGGTTTCAGTAAGCCTGCTGAAGTGCCCACTGAACTGCTTTGAAGCAACAGTGCTGCAGTTCTGTAGAAGCAGATCTGTGGCACTCAAATAATTGCAAACCACACTTAAAAGCACACGCAAAACAAACAGCACATATCATCAAGAGACAGAATAGAGGTGTGCAAGATATTCACAGCAAAACGGAATTTGAGCAGAAGTGCCTGAAATTCTGGTTGTAATACATTTGAAGACTTCAGCCTGGGCTTGTTGAAAATGTTTTTGAACCTTTCAGATAAGCCTGACTTCAATTCAGAATGAAATTGGGTTGATAGGTAAGCCAGACCTAAAAGAAAACAACAGAAAATAGACAGAAGGTATCTGTAGCCTGGTTTCCTTGGGCAATGTGTCTTACACAATTGCTTTGTCTGTTTCTCCTTTCCAAACACTTTTTAACACTCTTGGCTGTTTCAGCCAAGGCATAAATATCTCAGGAGATGGGAAGTTTTTGTCTTGTGTGAGTATAGATAAAATCAGCCAGCTTAATGAAGGTACTGAGGAGCGACTGTCCCTCTAGCTAAACCTAGGAATATCCCAACAACCTGAAAACCTGTTCAGAACTTCCATTTTGTAATTGGGCTAATACATGTCCAACGAGAAACAAATCCTCTGAAGCATGTTTAAGCTTTGCTGCTTTGGTTTTCAAGTTTACAGCAAAAACTCTGTAGAATCATATACTTGTTTTTTATGAGCTGGCAAACATCCATTGAGACCAACAGATTGATTGGGTGGGTGGTATTGTTGAAGGTGGGTGGTATTGTCGAAGTCCCATCAGCTGAATGAAAAAATCCTGTTCCAAGAAAAGTTAAACAAAAAAGCAAAACACCACTTCCTCCATACACCTTGTAAAAAATCCCACCTTTGTCTAATTTAAATGTGTATGAAACCACAGAGAAGAAGAAAAGATGACCATAGCTGATGTATCGACAAGAAGTAAAGAGAGGGAGAAAGGAGTCACAAATTTGCCACTTTGGGCAAAGCAGTTGGGCTGAGACCTGCCGAGGAAGCTGTTCCACTGGGCTGGCAGCTGAGAAACTGCAGAGCTGGAGGGAGCAGTGACAGCACTGAGAGCTCTCGCTCCTCCGCTGAGCCTCTAAGCCAGATCGCAAGCGTTCTCCTGCTTTGCTTCAGTGGAAGTGAGTTGCAGTCATTCTCTGCAAGGGTTTCCATTGCATTTTCATACACACAATGAACTAAAACATTCTGTTCCTCTACTCAGAGCATTTTTTTCTCTGTCTTTTCCTAATGTTCATTTCAGTATGCAGAGTTCTCCAAGTTTAAACTTTCAGGATACACTTTAAGGCAAAAAAGATGTTTTAGTATTGAAATCTTTCTCATAATTTAGGCTCTGGATAGACAGGCTTGTAAGACAAATTCTGTTGTGCAACTCACTTCAACACTTCTCCTTAAGTCAATTTTGTTGAATTCAGACACTTGTCATTATGGTGAACTACTGAGTAATGGTTAAATCTGCAGTCTCCAGCTGCTAATTTCAGAAAAAATGCAGAAAATCTAATGTCAAAAATACAGAAAAAAGATCTGGAATGAGTGCTTGTTCTGTTCATTACTTTCACAAGACTCCTACACAATAAATTCTTGGTATGTGTGAAGAAGTCATCTTTAGCATATGTCATTTAGTAACCTTTAAGAACTGCTTCATAATCAGTAATTGGAGAGATTGAAACCTAGTGCTTTCAATTTTTAGTGCAGCCTGATTTATTATGAGATTAACAGAAACTGCCACATCCAGAGGAATCAGAGAGGACCAGACCAACCTAATTAGTCACAAGTATAGGTGAGGAACAGTGGCAGAGCACTGTTCAACTCACCACATGTGAAACCTGCAGGAGGTATGAAGATATCCTTCCACTGCCAAACCCTGCAGGGTAATCAGTACAAAGAATGGCCAATGGAAATCAACTGTAAAAAAGCAAACAAACCTGAAGGTGATACCAAGGAAAGGCAGAGGTATCAGGCACTTTCAGTCTGCACTGTGACAAAGTTGGTGACAGTCACCAACACCTGAGGCAACTCTTGGGGCACTTGACTTTTAAATCTTCTAAATTTTGATGTTAATCTGCTTGAAATATTTTCAATGAAGATCATTTAGTCTTTGGGAATCTTGTTTATTACTAAGATGAAATTGTATGGATTATCTAAATCAAGTGAAAATGAATAGGTTTGTGGAAATAGAGAGGAATGAGATGGGAAAGGGAAACATCATGAACCTATAAAGTTTCGAAATTTTGAATGACTATATAACTAGGTTGTCCTTTATATAAAAATATTATTTGTTCTCATATTTACAGAGATTTAGAGGGCCAGAAGAGCAACACAGGCTGAATAAAATTGGAATTAGTGCTGTGGAACACAAAAGGCAGAATTTAAGTCACTAATGGATTAGCTAGACAGGATATTTTTCTGCTCAGAAAAAAGATTTAGATTTTTTTTTCCAACATACCAACTGACCTTTGATAATTCCTCATGATGAATTGCATAAAGGTATTTAACTTAATCTCTGAAAAACAAGCCAGAGTCTCAATGCACCTTTTGCTAAATAATTATCTGAAAGGAAGTCAACTGACAGACACTGCTGCCCTGGGCCCTGCTTTTACAAACCCTTATGCTGAGTATTCATTAATTCAATATATTTCCTTTTTTCCGAGACTATGAGAGAGTGTGAATCAATATTAATAATTTTTAAAGTTAATTCTGTTCAGAACGTCATAGTTCCTGTAGAGAGTAAACTTGGTAGTCATATAAAAGAGGGTGTGTCCCAAAGACACTATGCCTCTGATATGGAAAAAAAAATCCAAGTTAAAATAAAATATTTTCATATCAGGTTGCCTGGAGTTATGCACCCAGGGGAAAAAAAAAAAAAAAAAAGGAAAGATATTTTGTGAAGAGAACAAAATATATGAGCTGTTCAGAGCATGATAAAAGGGGATTTTGTTTGTTAGTAAGCCTTGTACAAAAGCAAGTCCTCAAGTTATTAAGGAGTCAAAAGGTTGCCATGCGGCTGATCTGCTCTCTTAAATTCACCCCCTCCCACCCCCACACACTCTATAATCCATGGCTTACTCTTTAAATGTCTGAGGGTTTTGGTACACGTCTTGCTCCTGCTTCTGTTTCTCTGATCCTCTTCCTTTCAGCTACAGCTCCAATAACAAATTGCAGTACTTGAAAGTTCCTTAAGTGCCTTGCCACTGTACCAGTCCATACCTAAAACTCATTAAGACCAAACAGTAGGTGTTCTTGTGCTGGGGTATCAAATAATGTGTGTTCTCAGACTATGCATAATATTTCCAAAGACAGGTTACACACAGAAGACAGCACTGGTGGTCATATTTTAGAAACAGCAATGTTCTGTGTCACAGCAGAGTGTGAGGAAGCAGGAATGCTACATTCAGCCCCCACTCTCCGGCCCAGGAGTTCAAATCCACACCACTTGGCAGGAGAAAGCTTCTGCGCTCAGGGAGAGAAGAGCTTTCTCCCTCTCTGTCGTTGAAGAAAACGGAACACAAGATCAACCAAGCACAATGGAGCAGAGGAGGAAACACACAAGGGAGTGCAATATGATAGCAAGCGTTTGTCATGGCAGTGCTGGTTGGGAGAGGAATCATCCAGGGTTATGATATCATCGCTGCTTCCAGGACCTTTGCACGGGCCAGGTGTGCACACAGTCCTTGCTGGTGTCTTCAGCCCTGCTCCATGAGCATGCTCTGAGCAGCAGGAGGAGGATCTCCAGGCTTCATCTTGCACATTCTGACCCAGTCTGTCAGTGTGGGAATCCACAGTGACATCAGAGAGGTGGAGAATGGCTCACACTCAAAGCCTGGCATTTCCAGCACTGTCCGAGGAGAAAGACAAGAGCCTGCTTCCTGCAGGCAGACCTGGAAAATTAACCTGTGCCTCCTGGTGAGATGAAGCGCTTGAGAAATTTTGTTAAGAAAAAATAGAAGAAGAAAACACTCACTTCTGCTGTCCTTTGCTTGACCCTCTACACTCCCTATTTCTAGGAGCAATTATTTCTAAGGACAGAGATCTCCCCTGGGACATCTCTGTCCAGCACCTCAGTTCACAGAAAAGAACAATTCAGCCATTGCTGTATTCATGTCTCCTGTTCTGAAAGCTCTAGAAACTGACTGGTTTGGGTCTTATTTCGAGGTGGAGTCTTCACAAGGGCCAGACGCTCAGGTTCAAGCACTGCAGTGTTGCATTTGTGGGTGTAGAAGCTTTGCAGTGCAGAGAAGGAACAGGGTTAGGTGGCATGTCCATATCTTCCATCCAATAGAAGGCAGAATATGGCCTTTACTAGTAAGAGGAAGGACAGAGTTGAGGTGTTTTTTTTCTTTATTTTTTTACAAAATAAGTGTGGGGAAGTGTGTGCATGGGCAAGGTGTGTGAAGAAGACAAAATAATGTAAGGAATACAACTGATCTGAGGTAGCTCTGAGACCACATGTGGGAACAAGACTAGCACAGACACCAGCAACAGCAGTCTGATCTCTCTAATTCAGCTCAAACCCCTCTGCTTTTTCCTATCACAGTGCAGAAAAAAAGTCGGTTTCAGGAAACTCCAGTCAAGAGCACATCTGGTGTTAAAGAAGCAAAATACAAATCCTTAATTTATAATAAGATTCACAATGAAGGCAGATCTTATCTAAAGTATATTCACCTCTTTCTTGGTTAATACAGAAACACATTGAATTGAGGAAAAGGCATTGAATCAGCATTAGTTCAGTGCATAGGCCATTCTTATAGAATTGTTAATGTTGGATTTTTGTTAGATGAACACAATTCACTCCCAAACAAAAGGAGCATTTTACTGACAGGGTTATATCTCTGCTAGTTTAATTTGAGATAAGATAAAAGAAAAATCTCTCTTTGATTTTCACCTTGCCAAGAATCCACAATGACTGTTAACAGGCAAAGTATGTCCTAGCACCTAATTTGGATGTAAACAAAAAAAGTCATCGGATTTACCTAGCTTTTGAAGTACGTGCTGTATAATGAACACATTTGAAATGAAACCCATTATTGCTTCGGAAACAGAGATGATTACATCCCCTGACTGTTCCAAGCATTACAAAGCGCACAAGGCAATCATATGTAATCGGTATAAATTGAACACCCTGAACTGCCTGGAGCCTAAGTTGAGAAAATGGAGAACAAGACCAAAGATCCATAAATGTGTAATGTTTTCTTGAATAGAACACTGAATTTATACTGTATGCTTCAGTTTTAATTCCAAAACTTATTAAAGCTCTCTCTCCTGCTGGCTGACACATACTGTTACACCAACTCCAAACACATACAAGATGACTTAAGATTTGTTTTTGAAATTTGGTGGTCTCTTCATACAGGATGAAATGTATCCAGTATTTGTGTGTGTTGTGTTTATAGCTAGGTCTTAATACTCGTATGGTAAGGGTGGAGCATAAATATAATTCATAAATTTAAAATCACCTGTACTGAAGAGAAACACATTTTGTTGTCAGACAGCAATGGGACTTCATATTTTTTTCAAAGGATCACTTTCCTGCTGCTGTTATATTTTCCTACAAGATGAATGAGCCATTGTTATTAATAATGTGGTCTAATAAGAGAAAACCTTTATTTCAGTATTGTTTCTTCTGCTACAGTTCAAATTCCATTGTTTCTTCCATCTAAAGATTAAAAGTAGTATTTCCTCCATTATTCTTAATTATAATTTCTCCAGCTGGATGTATAAAACAGTTAGCACAGAAAGCTGGTGGGATGGTGGCCAGACAGGATTCTGAGAGGGAAGCAGGGGGAAGGAAATAAGAGGCAGGTCCTGAAGATATTTCAGCTGGTGTAAATAAGCGATGACAGCTTCAGGATCTCTGTCATCCTCAGTCAGTCCTAACCTGGCTAAGAAAGGTGTCTTTCCTGTATAAAGCTTTTTCTGGAATATCAGAAGGAAAACTGAACACTCTATTGTGTCCAAATCGGGAAACTCTTTCAAACTGTTCCTTCATAGTATTTTTAGATGTCATTCACTGTTACTATACGTTGAGAGGTGCTCTAAATTATATGCAATGAGCTTGGTATGAAGAAGGAAGTTTCACCATGACTGAAAGAGAGAACAGTTTTGAGGTATCTTTTAGAGATTTTGATATTCATCAAGTTGATTTGCAGATTTAGTTGTATTCCTTGCACAGGAGTTCCACAAGCCTGAATAACACAGTCAATTTCTTTTGTAAAATTTGAGTTCTAGACAGTAAAAGCATTAAGTAAGTCACATGCTCTCTACCAATATAGTAAGATTAGTGTACATTGTCACTTCCTGCACTAAATGGGCACAGAAATCCATTACTGAGAGGACAATGATTTCTGTTCTCAGCAACAAGGAGTTTGATTAACAGAGCACATGCTGTAATTTTAAAAAGTCTCAAAGGAGAATCAAGAGATTTCTGTGCTGGAACTTGATTAAGCATTATATCATTTTTATGGATTCCAAATACTATTTAGAGATCATGGACGGGAAAATCAGTTTCAGTTGGAAAGTGATGAAATTGTTTTACGACATTATCTTTTGTTAGCCATTAAAGTTTATTAAAGATACCATAAGCTACATTATTCCTCCTCTATTTGCAATTTATAGTGGATGTTCCAGCAGAATACACTAGAGCAGGAAATGTTATTTGAAGTAAGCTAGCTATAAATGGATAAAGTCCATGCAGAAACGAATACTAATCTTGGTTGCTGTTTAACGTGTCTCTCAACACTTCTATACAGGCAGTATTTGGTATTATAGTTCCAAAAATGAACTTAGTTCCTTGAAGATAACTTTTACTACTTCTACCAATTAATCTGTGAGCAATGCAGTTTCAGTTTCTGCAACTGCTGTAGTATTGTACATAGTACAAAACCAAAGCTCCGAAACCTTTTCCAGTACTGATATTCCTGTGCCTTGTTGGGATCCACACAGATGAAACATTTCCCAATGTTACCTTAGCTACCTCATCCTATGGGATTCTCCACACTTGAATCAACCATACTGGAACAAATCCCAAAAGACTCTGTTCCTTCTCTTCAGAAACTGACCTTGGTTACAAAGAAGTCCTTTTGTGCAATGAGTGACTGTATGAAACATTTGAGATCGCAGAATCATTTAGGTTGGAAAAGACCTTTAAGATCATCAAGTCCAACCATTGACCTAGGTCTGGTAGGACGGAGCCTCGCTCAGCCCAGGTGCAGCTCCCCAGGGTCTGCTTGGTGTGTGCATGGGTATATTTGCCCTGTTCACCAGGCTGCAATGGCTCCTCACAAAAGAAGCTCACATGAGTTGTGTGGCCATTAAAAAAACAAACAAACAAGCTTAATTAAAAAGAGGCTTAAAAAAAAGGTGGAAACATAAGCACAGCCCAGATTTAGAAGGGGGCTTGGAGAGGAGATGTAGCAAAACTCTTTCATTCCCTCATGTCTATAGCAAGGCAAAACATAGACTCTTGATTTCCTAGTGCATGTATTAATGGGTGCCTCGGATATAAACACTGAAGGGAAACGAGATGAAACAGGAAGAAGCAAACAGAGATATTGATGAATTAAGTAACTGCACTTTGAGATTCATATACAGGTATGATGTCTCAAATGTGGCCATCCCAATAGAGAGACTGTAATTTAGACCTCATGTCAACATATTCAAACATCACAAGGAGGGGAGAACAGTGCTTCGTGTCTAATTTGAAATATTTTAATACCCGCCATCCACTTTGGCTGATGAGGTCTAAAAATGCATCTACACTACATCCTGTAATTACATGTAAACATTTTAATAATGGAGCCAGAGTACACTTTCAGGGTATTTGTCTCTCTCCTCTTTCTCTCTGTCTGTCCTTTTCAATACTTCTTATTGAAGTAATACTTCCCAGAGGCTGTCGAGAAAAGTGGAGGTGTCCACATATATTCAGTAACTATAAAAATACCACATGTGTCATATTAATTTGAATGAGTGACAAGCAACTATTGCTTATATTATACCCAACTGGATAAATAAGTAATGAAGTTGCACTAGTAATGTTTTACATTGTTTCTTGTTCTGATGAGCAGTATCATCTTATCCTTACCATTTGTTTATGGGATCCGACAAGGCAATTCAGTTGTAAAGATTTAAGGGACAGGGATCCCTCTCCTCAAAGCCTTTTTGAGACACTGTGGTGAACTTCAGTCAACTGGCAGGACAGAAGCAGAACTAGCATACCCAGGCTGTTCAGCCCACATGATAGAACTTTTCCTTAAACTAAGAAGCAACAAAACAAGTTTTCTTGAAAAACAGACATTATTTTCCCTCTCACTATTCAGTATTTAGGTAATTTCCTGGTTTTTAAGACCCTATAGGTATATTCATTGACATATTATACAGGGAGCCATTAACCAGCTGAACTCTTAGTTAAATGTTTACTTCATGCACTTGTAAGTTGAGATTAAAATGTCACTGATTCTCATGCCAGCTGTTATCTTTCTCAACTGCACTGCTACTTGTTTCCTAATGGAAAGAAAATATTCTAATATGTTTTGGAAGCATTAATTCTTCTTTTAAAAATTGTCTGTCGAATTGCTTTTCTTTAGAAGTTGTCTAGTGAGTATTCAAAGTGTCAAGTCCTTCTGTTATATATAATCTTCCTTGCATTTCTTAATATTCAACTTCCTTTTGAATGGAACTTTGTAAAGCAGTACTTTTGTACCTAACAAGCCCCTTCCCTTTGTGCAGTCAATTTTTTCTTTGACATTTTAAACAACCATTTTTCCCATTGAAGCCATTATAGTAAAAAAAGTGCATGTTGAGGGCAAATTCTCTTGTAATGATTAATTTTGTTGAAACGCTTCTCAGATATATTTTTCAAGTTATCCTCAGGCATAGATATTAATAAGAACAGACTCTTTATGCCAGCTGATAAGGAAGAAAGGAGGGGGAAAAAAAGTCATGGTGCGACTGCCATATCCCAGGCTGAGACTGCAGATTGGCAGTTACAGAACAGCTTACCTCTAAATGTGGGCTGGAGCTTGCACAAGTCACTTGGTCAAAATAAATAAATTACCCTACTTAAATGCTACCTTATTATTCACTCACGGCATGGATGACTCTGAGGTACAGCACTACAAATCAAATATTAGATACATAGGGGTGTAACATGGAACAGGCAGACCTCTAAACAAGGCTCGAAGTTGGATAAAAGAAGTATTCAGATGGAGTGGCTAACTTCAACTCATTAGCAGATGAACTCATTCAACAGCTGCTTTATCCAGCAGAACTCAGGATAATTACTACTCCTCAAATGTCAATGGTCATCCTCTATGTTTCAGCAAAATGCTGGCCCTTTCCTTTAATGTCTAGCTGTGTAACTACCATTAGATCTCTGCTAGAGATCTTGCTCTGAAAAGCCATTAATTTTAGATTTAGATTTTTAATCTTTTTTTCTTTAGCATAAAAGTGAACTTTAATAACTTCCTCACATGCTCCAGACCCCTTGTATTTCCTTTCCCCTTCAAAACACAAAGCATGTTATTAACAAAAATCTCACAAACAATTTAGCTCACCTATTGCTGTCTATTAAGCTCTTCCCAAACACATACATTTTTAGAAACACATTGTTAAAACAAATATGATTGTTGGCTTTCTTGGCATAACTCTCTAAAAAGATAACCCCTTTCCTTTAAGGCAAAAAACACCTGAGTCCTCCTGACCAGACAGCATCCTTCCCACCAGGTACTATTACAACATCGTAGTTTACTGTTCTGCAAGTGTGTGTCCCTTCCCCATTTTTGCTTAAAGAACTTTGTCATTACTCCCAAGCTCATCCTTCTGGTTTCTACTCACCCATCCATTTGCAGGTAGCTTCTCTCACATGTGGTTTTAATTCCCTCTTATTATCTATGTATGTGACAGCAAAGCCCTGGCTGTTCTCCCCTTTCTAGCTTTATCAACTTTCAGCAAGCATTTTTTCAAATAACAGCCTTCTCATTCAGTGCACTGGTCAATGTTTTTCTCTTCCTAACAGCATCCTGTTTGGACACAAAATAAGCCAATACCTAATATTTGCATACCACCAGTTCACTGAGACTGACACATCCAGCATTGCCTCTACAGAGCATTTGCTGCTGCATCATAAAGGTTCTTTCAAACGCTGGGGTTATTGCAGGTGGTTAAGTCAAAAGTCAAGAGATATTTGCCAAAGATTATTTCATCTTTTAAAACTTCAGTACTTCAAAAAAAATGTTGAACTACCTTCAAAATTAGAACAATTAAGCAATTGTAAAACATATTTTGCCATTTATGTAATTACTTTCAGCCACATTTCTTGGCCATTTTGTATTTGACAGAAAGAAGGAAGAAACCGTGCCAATTTGTTTTATGAAAGTGGTGAACTTGATGAACTCAGCCGATTACATGATAGCCTTGATCTATTTGTACCAGAGGAGAAGTGAATCACAAGTTTTTATCTGGAATGAATTATCAGAGGAGAAAGATAAAATGTTGACATTAATCTTTGTCATGCTAAATAGTGTAGCCATTACTTACGACTGTTACATTGTGCTCCAGGTTACACAGACGCGTACTGAGGCATTGTTCACTACAAACAACTTCAAATGGGGGCGTTTTTCATTTTTTTCGTTGTGTAGGGCAGCCACATGTCTCAGAACACCATACGGCAGTAGTATACCTCAGAACTTCATGGCATATGATGAGCTCCAAAGAGATTGTAGCAAAATGTGTCTAATGATTTTCATCATCCTCCTCTAACCACCCACAAGGCGTTTACTGCCTGATTTCCTCTCTCTCGAGTTCACCACAGTAGTGAAGTAGCACAATTAACTGAACAGTTAGTCTAGTTAGACCTAGCTATGTACACAAGCCTCTTAAAATCTTTTCCAAAAACAAGCCAAGTCCTGCAATTCAAAACACATTTCTTCCTTCATTCTATGCCAGGTGGTTTTCAGCCCCCTCAGCTGCTCCCTCATTTGTCCTTTGTCTCTCAGAGTTCATCTCGGACACCAGCTAACCAGGGGCACGGTTCAATAATAGTCACCTATCAATGTACCCACCTGGCACAGTGAGACCAGTTCCAGCTAGCACGTTATTTTTGAGTCTCCCTTCAGTTCTCATCTACAGAAGACAGTTCCACCTCATGCCTGTTAATTACAAAACACACCTCTCAAGTTCTTTCTGTAGTTAAATGAGTTGGCACCCATGAAAGGTGTCTACAAATTCAGAGCCCATTTTCCCTGCTGATTCCTGACTTACAACTTTTTCTATTTCCTCCTTTGCTGTCAAGCATTTTCTGTCACACTCCACAATAGTCTGCTTTCAAAATGACCTTCTTAAATGAAGGGAAAGTTTGTTACCCTTCTGTTCTATCCTTGCTTCATTTTCTCTCCATGCTGATTTAGAAGGGCTCATGTTCCCAGTTTTGCTTCCTAACCTACTCTGACTGTTAGAAAAGATATTTCTCCTGCTCTTTGTCCTTCTGCCGGTAAATTTTAGCACTTTCCCAGTATTGAAGACACTGATGTTATGACCGGCTTTATGAATTCTGTATTCTGCAGAGTTCCTGCTTGCCCATTTTTGTTATTGATGTGTCGCATTTTCTTGCATGGCATCTTGGTGACCACATTCCCTTTCACAGCCATCTCCTGCTTGCAGCTTCCAAACAGCACTTCTCCTTCTGCTTTTTAAATACCGTTTCACAAAGTTTGTTTTCCCAGCTGCCACCTTTCCCTGATCCCTCAGCATCAAAAACCCCAAACCCATCGTAAGAAATCAAGAATAAAACCATCTTCAGCAACTAACCACTCATTTGGTCATTGCATTCAACACATCTGGCTCGTTTCCATCTTCAAATCATAGTCTGCCAGCCCTGATTTCACTCAGTTTCTCACAGGAGCAAACTACCTTCTTCCTCTGAAATCACGCACTGTTTAGATGGGGCAGCTGAACGGGGCTGTTTAACTTAGAGTTTTTGGAACTTATGAGGCAGACAACCCTATTACAGGCAGGTAGACTGCAATTTGATTAGGATGAGAATTATCAGAGAATACACACATTTATGGTGCTTGTAGCTAAAGAATCAAATTTGTATAAATTAGAATCCCTTTGCATTCTATCTCTGTTTTCTCTAAAACTTTACTCATCTTTGAGTATAATGAAGCCTTCTGTTGGGATATGAGAATAATGTTTGATATTGGCTCCTGCTCAGAAGCAGAACTGAATATACCAATTTTTTTCAAGCTAACCTAAGATTTAAGGCACCACATTTCTAATATAAATTTTAGCTTAGCTTTGAGTGACCTTTCCTATATTTGCATGCTTTGTGTACATATAACTCACAACTTCCCCAAAGCATATACGGTATGTTCTGAAAATGTATTAAGACAGTTTCATTTTAACCTGTTTATAACCCTTCATTACATGCAATAGATAGAATGCAATAAAACTGAACTATAGTGTCTTACCAAATCTTTCTTAATGGTAGATTTTGCTATTAAACTCTCAGAATTTTAAAAAATCTGCCTAAGTGTCAATACATTTTAATTTATTCTTCCATCAGAATATTTCTTGCTGCTAGCCATTAGGAAACTCCATTCTTTAACCAGATATTGCGTGTAGTACTCCAGCAACCTGTTGTAAAGTAACTGCTGAAGGAAGGAGGGTAGCTGCGAACAGCCAATAAGCTCAAACAGTAGACATCACTATTGATAGTGAGATGAGATCTTGCCAGGGATAGGTGATGAAATCTTGCCAGGGATACGTGATGAGATCTTGCCAGGGATAGCTGAGAGCATTGATCCATAAGCATGGGGTCTATTATGGGAGAAAAACCCAGGTTAATATGTTAGTGTGGTTCTTGTACTTACACTGGGGAAGAAGGCAAATATATACAACTATACTTCGGATTGGACCTTTATTTCTCATCTGGCTTAATGCCATTTGGAAAAGCATTCGTGGACTTTTTTGTCCCCCAATGTATGTTTAAAAAAAGATCATCAACTTTTTTGTTTTGGAAAGATATTATTCTCAGTAACATTGATGCTCATGAGAACTGAGAGTGTTAAGGACATTGGTTTGTCTGCTTGAACAAGAAAAGAAACAAAAAACCTCGTCCAAATTTAATGTAAGCTGCTTAAAAATTGATTTAGTTTTGAGCTCATCCTCTTATATGGCACTTCACACCAGCAGTCTTTTGGACAGTTAAAACAGGACAACTTTCTTGGACAGTATATGGCTAAGTTAGCTCAAATATCCTGTATCCTGTTGGTTATATCTAGAGAAATCCTTGAATACAACAGTACCAGCAGTTCAACTCAAGAAGTAAATACATGAATAATTATAAATGAAACTGGCCCTGAGGTTCTGGTTAAGCATCAATTTGGTAAAATATAATGCATTTATAAAATAGTTTTGTAACAGACCTCTCTTTGCAGTTCTTACATGGAAACAGCTAATTAGTTTCAGTATCTCTGGTTCGAGTTGTTATGTTCATGTTTCCTCAAGCAACAGTGTCAATATTTTAAAATTTCGTGCCCTGTGCAGGTACACAGAAAACCACCTCATTCTTCTAATTATTTTGATGAGTGTTAGAGGCAACACATCTTTCTTCATGGTGCTCTGTCAATATTTCCTTAGCAACTTTTTTTCACTAAACAGTAGCACAAGTGAAGGAAAGACTTCCTATAAGTCTGAAAGCTGTGTATTCTAGTAACAGATTTTTTTTTTAAGCAATTCCCTTAATAAGATGAAATGTCACCATCCTGGAACTAAACATGACACAAAGTTTCTAAGATCTTCCAAGATTTATATTTGACCCTTCAAAGAACAGAAGAGTTCCAAAAAATGATTTCTCTCAGGGGCAGCCCTTTGAGTGTTCTGAGCAGTAAAATCATCACAGCCATTTTTAACTTTCCTTTTGTTGCAGGAAAAATTTTTGCCCCACAGCTTCATTAAATAGGTCTGTCTATTACTAAGTGTGGTACATACAATACTAACCGTAGGTTATGATGTGCTCAGATGTGTTCACTTCATTTGAAGCATCTCATGAGGTAAAGCTGACCTAACTTTAAGATTTTATCAATAGGCTTTTCCTACCTATTATGCCCAAACACCTTCTCTCCATGTCCATTTTTTCTCTTTTTAAAAAAGCTTTAAAAGCTGTACAACACATTTTTACCTTTCTGATAGCCTGCTGGTGCCCTTGCAATAAAATAAAGATTATTAATTAATGTTACGAGAGCATCTTGCAGAATATAATCAGGGCCTGAGATACCATTTTGCTGGCTGATGGATAAAAACAATAGAACATACTGATTTTTTTTTTTTATGTCTGGAGAAGACAAAGTTCTAAACCTTTACAACTTGCAGTGGAGTTTCTTTTTATCTTTCTGTGATTCCTGATATATGTACTAGTGGTCACATCCTCAGTTGATCTAAACCAACATGTTTCTATTAGCTCCATACTTGACGAGTCAAGTGAACACAGTTTGTACCATCCGAAAAAACGGTGCTTTTAAAAAAATTCTGTATTCACACTCAAAGCATTTAATTTTATTTTAAACAATAGGAAACAAACAAAGCAATTACCTTATACACTGTGCTGTTCCTTTGTGGACAGAACACTGAGATTGGCCAGCTATATGTGCTACCCACCTACAGTCTGTCAGCTGCATTTGTTCCAAAATACGTTGCACAGCCACCATCTGTCAGTCATAAACTTTGTGGCCAAAGACCAACTTATTAATTTAGAAATACTGAAAACCACTGTTCTTCATGTAAATGCTAACAAAGGTTATTAGACATGTTGATCAGCATTTTAAACAAATATTCGTTGTTTTTACTTGCTTGGATTTTTTTTGTAATCTGCTCCACACATATTTTAATAAGTAAGGAATTAATTGATAATTTGGCACCGGAACAAGTTGCTGCTTTACTCAATTAATTCAGTAATTTTGATGTGTTATTTCTTGCCTTAGAAAAAAAATGTGCATTTTGATAAATAATCTTTCTTTTCCATTTAAAAATTAAAACAGTTTTAAACAGAGACAGTTTCAGTAGAATAAAACAGTCACACTTAGGAGATTATAATTTCCTTTCTTGTCAGAATGTTAATAAGAAAAAAAATTCAAACTGTTGTCCCCTTTTCTTCCTTCTGAAATGTTTCTGTGCTGGTGGAGAATTAAGATTGCAGGGGTATGCTTGAAAACAGGTTCACATGAAGAGTAAACAAAAAGTTTGGATAGCTGAGTGAGATCTGACCTATTGCTCGATCTTTACCAATGTCCTACCTCATGTTCAGCATTTGCATTATTTGTATACTTCCCTGAACACACATAGTAAAGAAAAATGCTGTCTTTCAATTATTTGGAACTTGCATCTTAATAACAATTCACTCATTTTGGCATTTTAAAGTACTCAACATCTAGAAGCATGACCTTGTTTTACATGTGATGATTCAGAGTTTCTAACCATGAAGCATTTCTTTGATTGAGACAACATACAGGTGTAATAAATAATTATATAGCATGAATCTTGAGATTTTACTGTACTAAAATTAAACTTCTGGATCAAAAAATCCATCAACTTTACCTAATACCAAGATGACGTATAGGAACATACTATCATATTAAGTATTTTTAAAATCTCATAGTTGAAAAAAATAGGAAATTAAACCTAGGGAACTGAAATAAAGGAAGTTCACTGCTAAAATAGTCTAATACTTAAACCACTAACAGTTCATAAGTAAATTCTCCACTGAAGCTGGAGTCTGTGCCTTGCTGATTCCTCTCAGAACTGACCATTATCCGAAGACATTTTAGAGTATATATTAAAGAAGGATTTGGGGTTCTTTGACCAAAGATTTACAAGGCGAACTTAATACTTCTTTGGGGAATATTTCTTTCTGTTTTGTTTGGTTTGGTTTGAGTTTGGGTTTGGTTTTTTCTTTGTTTTGTTTTTTTTGTGGTTTGCTTGTTTTTCTTTGGTTTTGTTTGTTTGTTTGATTGTTTTTGTTTGGGTTTTTGGTTTTGTTTGTTTGTTTGTTTGTTTATTTCCTGTGGAAATTTGCATAATGCAGGTGAGTTTTTTCCCCCCAGTGTATTTTTTACAAATTCCTATGAAATTATGAATGTACTACTTTTCGTGCTATTTAAACTATTAATCATTTTAACCACAGAATCACAGAATGGTTGAAGCTGTGAACTTCCGATCTTGTCCAACACCAAATAATGCTTGATAAAATTCCAAGATCAGTGATATTCTGGCAATAAGTTCCACAGGATCATTCCAATTCACACTTTAAAAGCATTTCTATTTATCAAGCTTAAAAGCATTTTTGGTTTTGTTTTCTTTTATTTCATGGTACCATCATTCTACCAATGAGAAAAGGCAGACATTGTCAGAAGGTACGAACCGAATTCCAGCTTCACAACAAACACGACAAATTTGCCATGTTTCTCCCTCTCCCCTCCCCAGGTGTAACGCTCACAAGACGAAAGGTACAGGTTTGCTTCCTCCAGATATTTGAATTTTAATAATATGAGTATTTTAATTCAGTAAAGAAGTGGTCAATAAAATCCTGGATCATATTCAGGCTGTAGCCCTCGTATCATTATTTAGATTACCACATGCATATTACTAAAAGGTGACATAAATACTAGTGAATATAGGTTTATAATACATGTTATAATAACATTTTACTATTAATACAGAATAAGGTATATATTATAAATTATATACTTGATAATTATATAATGTAAGTATAATTATATAGTATCAATATAGTATAGTTATAGAGTATACTTAGGCTATAAAATTATTGTGGTGGATGCACTTGACCCTCCACAGCCAAACCTGCAGCAGTTTGGTTCAGGGTCAGAGGAGGGAAAGGCCTGAGCTATAGCCAGGCCAAGAACTCCTTTTAGGAAACACCCGAGGAAGCGGAATGATGCACTGAACACGGATAAGTTGTGGGTGCAGGGAGTCTCATGCAGACCTTTCCCACTGTTTGCTATTTGACTATGAGTCAACCACTTTATTCTATAAATATGACAGTCTGGATGAGCCTACTTTGAGCTCTCTCTGCTAAATAAGCTGGCTGTGTGGCAATGGTTTTACTACTCGCAGGTCAGTGGATGACCCCAGTTTAAGTTTAAAATTAATTATTTAGCTTAAGTAAATGCACACTAAACATAATGAATCATTTAGAAGTATAAGGTTGTATGATTTTTAATATACTCTTTGCTTCATGTTACTTAGTCAGCTGGATTTTCTAACATCTTGAGCTGTGAAGTTCTGCTCATATATACGAAAAGCAACTACAAACCACACTGAACACTTGCAAGATAAGGTCTAGTTTGCAGTTTGCTGGGAAGAATGGAACTGACTGGGGAAAAAATAATGATTTCAGGGCTAACATGAAGACATTACAGATAACCGCAAAACAGGGCCTGTTTTGCAGTTCGCTGAGAAGAAAAGGTTTTGTTCAGATGAAACAGCGCCTACACGGCTATGGACTATGAACAATGTCTACAGCCAAACAAAATAAAGGCACGTATGAGATCGATGAAAATTATTCAATGAGAAGCAAGAAGACCCCAAAGTGAAATACTGCTATTGGACTGAATCATGTTATGAATGGTCTGTAAAGATATAAAAATCTATGGTTTTCTACAGTCAGGTTGGACCTCTGCGCAAGTAGCCAGCTTGAGCCAACCCTCCTGATATTCTACTCCATTTTTTTTTTTCTGAGGATCTTGTTTCCTGAAAGTCTGCTCTGCAAATGGTTATCAGGCCTTGCCTGAAAGTTTGCCTCTGAAGTTCTAAAACATAGTCTCCAGAGCAAATGGTTATTGGGGAGGCAAGACTCCTGAAAGTTTGCTCTGTGAATGCGTACCAGGCTCCTGGAGCGAAGGTAAGCAGCATTTGGCTTGGCATATTTCCCCCAAGCAATAAATAATACAGTGAACCTGCTACCTAACTCTTTCAAGTCACACTCTTTGAGAAATCTAAACATTGTTCTGCATCAAGCAGAACTCTAAATTACTCCCCCGTGGCATGCATAGATTACCACATGCATATTACTAAAAGGTGACACAAATACTAGTGAATCTGGGTTTATAACACATGTTATAATAACATTTTACTATTAATATAGAATATAGAATAAGGTATATACTATAAATTATATACTAGATAATTATATAAGTATAATTATATAGTCTCAATATAGGATAGTATAGTCATATAGTATACTCACGCTATTTAATTATATACAACTTATTGTATAATATATTATTTATGCATCATTTTTGCTGAAATTTAACCTTAGACCTTGAATATTATTTGTGTTACATATTTTTTTTCTTCATACTATGAACAGTTGTGATGATACTTCAGAGCTGTTGCTTCTAGCAGCATTTATAAGGCATTTGGGAATTTTTGGTAGCAGGGCCTTTTTCAGATCAATAAAAGATGAAGATAAATTGTGGTAAATTAACAGATTTTAAATTCCCTTTAAATCTAGCCTGATTACCACACATATTTATCGTGCTAGTTCTTCACAGAACAGAGCACAGAAGCTTCATCCTCCATGTCCAGTAACATGGCTATACTTCTTTCTAGTACAAAACACAGAGGTATATATATTACAGAGAGGTATAAAGCTTAATCAGGGGGTATGCTATTCTGATGGTGCTAGTCCTTTCTTGAATCAGGAAAGCCTCACCAGTCTTTCCAAACACTGGAATTTAGACTTGATACTTAAGTCCTGAAATGGTATTGAAAAAAAACCGTTTAAGCCATCTATTTATAACCTACTATTTTTTAAGTTAGGTCTTTTTCACTCTCAGGAAAAGTAAGGGAAAGAGACTGGTTAGAGAATTAGATAATAACGTCTGTCCAAATATGCACTAATATTAACCTCTGCCCTGTCAATAAGACAGTATGGAGGAAGATTAGTTATTACATTTAATTATCTTTTTATTCATTGAAGTTTTGTCTTTTTTTCTGCTTTTGCACCTCATTAGTCATGATCAAAGTGTCGTCTTCTTAATAATGCTTTAATGTGATACTTTGATCACATTTTCTCTCTAATTTGAAAGTCTGTTAACTGAATTACAACAGAGCCTGGTGCATTTGAAGTTTTTGGCACCATTTTCCCAGGGCCATTTTACTCTGACAAATTTTAGGTATTTAATTGAGGTTCCAAAGAGCCTAATTGCTCTGGACTTCTTCTATAACTGATAGACAACTCCAGTGAGAAGTGAATCAAGTATCTCCTGAAAATGATTTGGCCCATCTGTGGGCCATGGCTTTCTCACTTGGTTTGCCTTGACTAGAAAAGGAGACTGTCAACTAGGATCTGAACTTAATAAACATATTTATGTTTCTAGAAATAACTAGGACAACTTTGGTCTGTGTTTTACAAATTTGCCTGTAATCCTTGTCCCTGTCTTACTCATGAAGGCCACAATAATGTCTAGGATTAGGGTGACCAGCCTTGCTGAGAAGCTGTAGGAGCACAGAGGCAGGATAAATAAATTGATGGGAGCACTCTGTGTCTTCTGACTCAATGGGATCACTCAAAACAAAACTGGAGATATGGCAGGCTGTAAAAGTTCTATCCACACAGTAATCACTTTTGCATAACTGTAGATAGTGCTTAAAAACAAGTAATAAGCGATAAAAACAAAAACTAACTGAAATATGAGGCTCAAACCTAAAGTTTGGCAGTGGTTTTCTGGGGTTCTGTTCTACTGGTGCTTAAGCAAGCTTCTTCCTTCAACTCTTGGAACATACTCCCTAACCCGCAGTTTTGTACTGTGCAGTGAGGCATCATTCTCCCATCAGGACAGTCTTTGTTTTTCTTTCCTATTCAGTGGACACAAATTTATTTGTAATTTATGCAGCTGCCCAGACATTCACAATTAGTACTTTCATTTTCCACCTGTTTTTTAGTTGCATCTAATAATTGTGAAAGGTACAGAAAATCTTTCTCAAAAATCATAAAGCTTCCAAAAATGCATCTTGACAATTTTATTTGGCTTTATAATTTATTGTGTTCATTTTCGTATCCTGGCAATGAATTCTATTTCTTATTACCATACAAACCCCAGCTGCCTCTTATTCACCTGATATAAACTCCATATAAACTAACCAAGTCTTTAACACTTTATTAAGGCAAAGCATGGCATTTTCTAGAGTGTTACGATTTGATCTAATTCTGTTGGTAGAAAGAAAAGTCTGATTGGGTAAAGTCTTCCATTTCAAACACTGAATCTTGCTCCTGACTATAGATTACTTAAGTCTTATTCCTAACTAAAGATCCAATTTAGCTTTTTAAAGTCCAGCTGTATTTTGTTAACCATTTAGAGTTAAAATTAATTCAATTCCAAAGTGCCTTGCATTTTTTTTATTTACTGTTTAGCCAGTTTAGGGATTATTTCTCTAGTATATTTGATTGTATTGGATGAAGGAAAGGTAGAAACTCCAGAAATACATTTTAGTAAATCAATTCTCCTCCTGCTGACCTAGCCAGGATGCACGAGCAGATGTGTTCCCCTTTCTTGGCACACCACGTTTAGCAGGCTGTGGCACTGCACTCTGAGAAGGCAGGAATCAGAGCAAAGGCAAAATGTCAGAAAGCAGGAAAGTTGAAAAAGCTTTACAGCAGAGAAACAGAACTGCTGCAACAGCTTATGACATGCTGGGTGCAGCATGGGCTGGCTGGAATAGAGTTCAGAGCAGGATATAGAGAAGCTGTGAGCTGTAGGAACCCTGTGGAAGGAGAAATTGAGAACTACTTACAACATGCTGTAGCGGGATGCTGTCAGATTCCCTTTTTATAGAAGGAAGTTAAGGGAAGATAGAGGGAAGCCTCAAAGCTTGTGGGACACAGGGCTTGGAGCTAGTGCAGGTTTTTAGAGAAATAATAAAAATAATGCTTTGGGCAGTGTGTTAACCCAGATCAAGATATGAAATTGCTCCCTTACAAGACTTTATAGTTAGGTCTGCTGCAGTTCACATATTGTCTTTTAGGAAGTTCTGCCATGTGGACCTGTATGTACGTCAGTATTTGGGAAGATTATGTCTGTATGCGCCACCAAACAAGATGAAACAGCAGCTGATTCTGAGAAAGAGATCTTTAAAATGAGTGGGCAGGAGCTACTTCCAAACTGTCTTTACCCTGTACTAAACTTTCCCCAAAGAATACATGACACGGAGATTTTACTCCAAATTGTCGTGGAGCCTCTGTACCAAGGATACAAACAATTACCCACCCCGCCTTGCATCCAAGTGATCCAGCAGCAATTAGCAGCTGAAGCAGTTCAGCATTTTCCTGCTCTATTGAATACCTCGAATAGTTTGGGCTATGCCTTGGGGAAGCTATTGTCTAGTTCAGATCATTCTCCCAGGTTTAGATCTCCCCCAGAACAAACAACTTCATGGTGCAGAGGCTGCTTGGATAGAATTGTCCCTAGACACCAAATAAGCTCTTGAAAATGAACCTAGAACATGATCTGAATTATGCTGATTCCCCAGTAATAACTTTTCTGACCATGCATTATTTTGACTCTGCTTACACTTACATTTAAAGGAAAGAATAACAAAGTGAACTAATCCTTAAACAAATTTATGTTTAGTTTTGATAATTTTGATCTAAATTTGCATTGTATCTCCATGCATTTAAAATATGAGGAAGTATCAACTTGATACCCTAGTTCAGGTACATTGCTACTTGTTAAAATATTCAGCTGCATAGACAGCAAAAGTGGCATAACACTTTTTGACAATAATACTCTAAAGAGTAGAGAGGAGATGTAACAGAATAGGGAATTTATCTCACACATAAACAAGTATGAAATTCAGTAAAATACTAAATCAAATCAGCAGGAGAAATGACTTTTTCATTAAGAGACTGAAACTGAGGTGAAGTACTCTGAAAAGATGGATAATGAGATGACACAAACATCTGACAAAATTTACTGGGCTCAGGTGTTCTTTGTATTGAACTTGCTATTCTTAATACAGGAAATACGAGCATTTATAAATATATTCCAAGTTTCATCAGCTTACCAAAAGGTAAACAAATAAAAATAGCTCATTGATTTACAGACATGTCAGGATTTTTAAAAAGTTAAGTTTGAGTAGTGGGGTTATAGAACAGATTCTGTGGTAGCTACCACATGGAGCTTTTCTTTCCAGCTAGTTTAATTTTCTTGTTAAAGAGGCTGGTGTCATATTTTCAGAAGCACCAAGTGTAACAAAATCTGACAGCAGTTAAGATCACATACTCTTCTTAGTCCTTGGAAATGATGTGAAGTATAGTAGGTTTATCTGGGTTTAGTTGCTAAAGGGGAAACCAGATATATCTGGATAGCAGGCTCAAATGTTTCTCTGGGAGCATGCTTGTCCATAAGCCACCCCCCAGGCCATCATACCTTCTGCACAAGTGACTGTTAGTAGGCATTTCAATGCATCTCGACAGGGCACCACACCCTGTAAGAGGGAGGTTGCCTGTGTTGCTCAGGGTGGGTGCGGAGTGTCTTTGCCAACAGATAACAGCTGGACTGTAATGACTAGAAGTGTGTTTCTCCCAGAGTCCCACAGGAACCCAGGGAGATGCACAGTGCTGCCTGCAGCTCAGCATCACCCATCGTCCCTGCTCTCAGGCTCTATGTGCTGGGCACAGCTCATACTGGGGAGACAAACTACTTTGCTTCACTGTAAATGTGCTGTATGGCTGCTGTTGGGTGAAGAGGTGGGGGAAAGGAAATGTTAAAGTCTCACATTTGCAGACAGTATGAAAGTTAAGAGGACTGATGAACGCTATCAGTTTTGCTTGGTTATAATGTCATCACTTGAAACAGAGACAAAGCAGAAAAGACTCCATTAGCACAGAAAGGTGGGGAGTATTGTTTTTTTGGTGATGGGATCATTCAAAGGCCTCTTCTGCCTTGAGCTGTAAGAAAGACCAGAAATCTCTGCTTTTGTGACACATATCAGACAATTAATAGTAAGCTGGGAAACTGCCATATAGCAGAGTGAGTGAACTGTTTGTTGGATCTTCTGCTGGGATTCTTGCTGACCTACATAATGTTTTATATTACTCAGAATTTGGGCTTTTATTTTAGAATAGAATGACAGATACTGGCTCTTTCTGTCTGAGATATTAACTATATTGAGCTGAAATTTACAATCAATTGTCACTGTACCAATGTCATAATTCCCGCTTGTAATAGATTGGCAATGCTTAACAGATACCAACTGACCCATATATCACTGGTGCCTTATCAGTGACATGAGACAAAATGAAAAATCTATTTGAGACCTCAAGCTAGAAATAGTTCACACACTACAAAATGCCACAGACCAAAGTAAGATGTTTGTTTGTGTTGTCCTTTGGATCTCTCTTACTGCAACTGAATTTTTGAAAAAGTGGGAACCTTGGATATGAGAAAATCACTGTCAGGAGCGAGAACCTCAGTAGCCACACATCACCATACAGTTGAATTAATTAATTCAGTGATGTGTGGTTGACTTATACCAACTTGACCATCTTCTAGCCTCTTGCAGAATATTTTATACTTGTCAAAAACATTATGAGATAAACAAACTATACTGACATAATGTTTTTCTTCAATAAGATTAATGAATGTCATAAAAGCTACCATAATATAATTTTCTTATTTTGATTAGATTAAAATATTTATTAATGATATTTTCCAATTTTTGAGTATGCGTCTATTAAATGCTATGCATACTGTTTTATAACTATCAGTCATACAAATAGAATACCAATGTTAGTACGTTGAAGAAACTTCTTATACTTCTAAGATGTCCTGGGGGGTGCGGGATTATTTTGTTTTGTTTTTCTTTCTTTTTTTAAAACATTAATAAAAATGAGAGAAAAGAAAGTATTAAAACAAATGATAACAATAAATGGAAATGAAAAATCTTTTTAAATGTAGGAATTGCAGATTGGGTGTGAAGTTAGGACTTCCTTTGCATCAGTCACAAATGGAAATAATTTGAAAATTATGAAAGACATCTTACTTTCTGAGACTGAAAGACTAAAACAAGACAACCTCTGGACACATGCAAGAAGTAGAGGTCTGGAAGTTATTGTAGAACAACTGATCTTAGAGTGAAGTCTGGATGCTGAAAAGGAACTCTCCTAATTTTAGTAAGATGCCTCAAGCCTCCATCCTTCATCACTTTCAGAATACTTCCTAAGCATTGGTCACTTAAAATTGAAATGAAAAACACGCTATATTTTAATAAAGCAGAAACCAGGCAGTATTTGTAGTCTTCTTATGTCTATATTCAAATATCTATTGAGTATATTGTATTTTAATTAGGTACATCCATTAGGGATGCTAGTCAATGGTGACATTCACTGAAGTTTGCATTACAAAAATACGAAATAAGGCAATCATCAATTCAGATTTAAATTTATATATACCTGCTAAGGACCTAGCTCCGTAGACATCTTCTTATATACTAAGAGATCATTGTGGCATCAGACAAGAAAAAGACCATGTCTTAATCGTTACTTATTTTACTAATATGTATTATGACAGATTCTCAAAGGTATCTGCAAGTGGCCACATCTGTCAGAAGCCACAAGCAGAGAGACTTTGTACTTTGCTTTAATTCAATGCCAAAGTCCTAAAAAATTCCACTGACCTGCCATCTAATCATCAAAATGCCCTTTATTCAATGGTTAGAGCTGCTTGCTTTAAATTACACAAATTGTTTTTCATTCAGAAACCAGAACTGGAGGATCTGTTCTTCAAGGTGAAAAATGCTGCAGCTTAATGGTACAAGAGGGTTCTCATCTCTGCTTAATGAATCTTTTGTTTCCCTGCCTTTGGCACAGTTTCAGTAAAAAGCACAGAAATACCCTATGATTTGAGAGTCTGAGTGTTCTTCCAGGACACATGAGACATGGTTTTCAGTCTCCTCAGGCAGAAGATGGAAACATGAGCTGCCTGCTTCCTTAATATGTGTTTCCTGTATTAGTTTACTGTACAAGCCTACATTTAAAAAGTAACTTATTCTTTGCTTTTCCAAAGAAAGTGGGCTAGCACACTTGCAGGTTGCAGCATTTGGATCTTGACTGGATATATTTCTCTGCAACATAGATTGTACCATGCAGAAGATGGGATTTTAGAGAGATTTTGGCTAACTGTAAGCAAGTGCCTGCTAAGTAAGTTGAAATTGTAGAATTTTTTTAGTCTGCATGTTGAACAGATGCCCTCTTCTCTATCGCTTTCTGAGTGTCTGTCTCCCAGCTGTTTGGGTATCCTATGGGTAACTATGGGTAGCCCTCTGTATTCTCTCTCGGTTTTGTTAGAGGTTAAACCCCTAATTTTAAACCCTAAACATTTATGATGTAATATGTTATTTATATTATAATATATTTAGTTAGTTACATTGTTTTTAACAAAAAGGTGTGAAAGCATCAGGTGATGAACTACTTGTAATCCATCAAATAGCACAAATTAAGGCTACATGGATCACACAAATAACTCCTGTTTATCTATCAATAAAACTAGTGTTATGTTTCTCAAGCATTTTGATGGAAATTAGGGCAAGCCAGCACAGGATAATTTTAATTTCAGCAAGCTTTTAGGCCTAGATGGTGTTTTTGATATGAAAACTGTCAAACTTATTCATAAAATTGAACATACTGAATATGATCCTAAAATGGTGTTCATATTCAAAGATACTAGTATTGCATAAATTTTAATAAAACTGTATTTGCTGCTTTCTGCTTTCCCCATAATTTCCTGTCTTTGATCTTTATTGAGGCAACAATCAATATCCGCATCAACTTGGACTTGGACACAATATACACAAGAGGATTTTGCTACTTGAACCCCTGAGCTTTACTTCTGGATAAATATGTAACACCTGGAACAGCACCAGGAAAACTTATTCTGTTCTATCTAAACTGTTAAAATGCTAAGGAAGAGGGACTCTGGCTCTGGTACTGTCCACATGGTGAACCGTCTTGGTGTCAAGGAGCCTGGAAACTCCAAGCCCTTCCTTTGTCTGCCAGGTCGGTTTCTGAGATGCCACCAGATACATCAGCTAAACCTCTGCCAGAATATTGATGGGCTTCAGGTAAATTTAGACTGCTTCTCCAAGACATTTAGTCTTTGCTGAATCAACAGCTTCTGGTAGAAACATCTTATCAATCTTATTTGCTGCTGTTTCTAACCATTTCCATTTACAACTAACTCAGTTCTATGCTTAGTCTCCTCTATATTAATTCACAGTTTCTGTTTTGAAAGATACATAGTTTATGAATAAATGCCAATTATACTTTCATACTTGTATACCCTAAATATTTTCTGGGCATTTTAGAAACTTATTTCATAATTACTTCTTTCCACATAATTTTAAATGCAATGATTCTGCTTTTCAGTAGTCTCAGGCTGTCACATTGGCAAATACAGGTTCACACCTTAGAAATCAAGTCTATCCTGCCATCAGTGGAAGCCCTGAAATTAAAATTAGACAAAAAGCCTGAAAAAAATAAGAGCTTCAAGTCCTGGCTTTATGTCAAAAGCATTAAAAAAGAACAATGTATAGTCTATAGTATTTTGTAAGTATATTTATTGTTCTCTAGCTTGGTATTTCTTGTTTGTAAAATGTGAAACCTAAAGAAAAATCTAAGAATGTGATCTAGTTCAATAAGACCTTTTGAAAAAATAAGGTTTTGTGAGGATTGTCATGATCTGTCCCATAAAAACATCCTGGTGAACTCATCTGAACTTCTTTTTCAAGGCTATATCAGATACATTCAGATTATCATCAAAATAGTTTCATCTTTGTGTGCAGATATGACAGAAGAAGGTATAATCACATACAGCCTCTGTCAGACTTTAAAGATGCAGAGATCAAAATATATTTTTCAGTCCTGGTTATGCATTCAAACATTCTGAATACAGATACAAATGCTGATTTTTCAATCTAATTATAAATGCCCAAGAGGAGGATCACATTAGCAACCATGACTTAAGAACCAGGAAGAAACTCTCATCATAAAAAGAAACATTTCCTTTTTAATTTTTTTTTTTTAAATTTATTTTTGTCTATACTTTAACTTCAACTTGCATGCCTTCAAAGCCAGCTTTTTAGGGCCACAAATCCAATTTAGCACTGTCTGTATTCTGTAATCCCTATATTTCTGCATGTTACCCCCAGGACAGATTAGAACACACTGGTTCCTTTGGTTTCTTTTTAATAAAGAGGAAACCCAAGCCAAAACCACTTGACAGAAAACTACTTTCTTACCCTTGGGATACCTTTGGTTAAAGTAGGAATGTCCTATGACCTGTTTATACAGAAGTTGCTAAAAATATCTGTAACAGTTTCTTCTGATTTTAAACTCTAAGAAGCTATACCAATTTGAAAAGAAAAGAGAAATCAACCTTTAAATTCCATATTTGTCTTTCTTACATTGAAACACATTTATATTCATGATTTACTGCTAAACTTCATAATTGGAACAATGTTTGCCTGTAGGTCAACTATGGGTGATGCTTTTGTTACTCAGTGATACTTCACTACTGTAGTATGTTAGGTAGACAGGCTGTTGGGATTAGATATTCAACAGTTGTAGGCAGCTTCTGCTGGGATTTTCAAAAACATTGTATGTCAAATCTGTTATAGTGATTTTGACAATATCACAGGCAAATGATCTGAATCTTCAAAGGTTTAAAACACTTTTGAAAATGCAGCATTTTATGACACCTATAAGGATGGGCTACCAAGAAAAATTCTTGCTTAATGAAATTAGAATCATAGAATCATAGAATCATTTCAGTTGGAAGAGACTCTCAGGATCATAGAGTCCAACCATAACCTAACGCCAGCACTAAAAATTGGCACAACCCTCCTACCTAAGACAAATTGCCCATTTATTTTAAAAGCTTTAATAATTTTACTTAATGAGATTCCAGAATTGTCACTGTAAATGCTTATGTTTTTGTGCACTATTGGCTTCCACTTGCTACACTAGCAGGCTTGTTTTTAAAAGAATAAAGGTTCGGAAGGCTATTGTTCATAAAGGCTGAAGTAGAAGGGAAGAAAAGCTTCAACATTTATTTTTAGACTTAGTGAAAGTAAGTTCGCGAAGACTTTGTTTAATGAAAATAAAATCTTGTATTATTCTGAAATATTAATGTTCGTGGCCTTACATAGATAAAACACGTCAAGCAATCAGAACGTCATATATACTTAGGTATCCTCTCCCACTTGTTACTTTCTAACTACCACTGGGATAAAGTGCAATGACAGCTTAAGAATGCATCACATTAATTATATAACATATAAAAATTAACTTTTTGAATTATACTGAAAACTTTACATATGAAATCAAATTCCTAATAACAAAATTCTGTCACAGGTTCCAGCTAACAGCATATTGTTTCACATCTCAGCTACCCATCATCTAGGTAACGGAGGTTGGTGAAGGCGTATTACCCAACAGTTTCTTTTTTTTCTGTATCCTAAGAAATACTAGCTTACACTTGTGGTGTTGATATTTGGCAGCGGGTCCTGGAATTGGGCCATGATACCCAGAAGGTTGATGTGACCTTCATGATCACAAGAAATGTGCCAATCACAACAGTCAACCACATGTTAAAGAAACAGAGAGACTGAAACTGAAAAAATTAGAACTTAACTTTTTGAGGACAAGTAGGATCTGGTTTTGAGAAGAGCTAAACACTTGATGCTCTTAACTTCATGTAAATTCCCAGTGTTAAAGGGTTTTGAAGATCAGACTTTGAACAGCACCCTCTGATCCAGCAGCAGTCTAACTTGGGAGACCGTAAAAACTTCAACCTTGGAAGTTTTCAAGAGTTTGCTAGAAAAGAGGTGCAAAGTTGGGCTAAAAGTTTCTTCCAGACAACATCTTTAGGGTTTTACAATATGAATATAGTTTTATGCATACTCCATAAGGTAAATTCCTGTTACCACTGAATTCAATAGCAAGTCAATGATTAATCAAGAGCAAGATTTCATTCTGAGAAAAATATATCTACTGCTGTTAAAATGGACTTCTCGAGTACCTAGAATACATGTACTTAGTTTTATATTTGATTGTCCTGACTGTGTGTAGAAGTCAAACTGTACTAATGGTTTATGTTGATGAAACAAAAAATATATAACTAACAAACTACAAAGGGATGAAAATAGTTTTTATTATTTAATTTGATAATTTAATTTTCATTCAATTGAACTTAATTGTGTCCTTAATCTTCCACATATTTAATGTTGATAGTGGACAAATTAAATTCTAATACATCAGCATAAAATCATTGTAGCCAACTGAAGTACAAAACCTGCTAGTGGAAATAGCTATCAGATTAGCTCTGATTTTCTATGTTGTAATATATCTTCCTTCATCAGTAAAAGGATATTACTATCTTTGTAGCTGATAAAGCATTTTAATTGATTTTTTAGCATTTTCTCTTAGCATTAATTTTTGGCAGATTCACTGCTTTCATCATTATACAAATTGACGTGAAATTAAACCATGCCCTGAGGAGACAAAAGGAATGAATCGATAATATTGATATTTTATGCAGAACTTGAAGCTAAGGTTTTTAATGGAATTAAAAATATGTTTAGTAAGGTTAGTGCAGAAAATGTGAACAATATGAATGTGAAAATCAGAAGGCTGTAAAGGTCATCATGAATGGGATGCATGCTTACAGGATATTTTAATAAATTTTTCCTAAACAGATATTTACCTTAGTTTATAAAGTAAATGTACACATTCTTTTGCTGATCTTCTGCCATGTAGCCACAAGCTCACAGATTTCAAGGCCAGACAGAAGCCTCCTGTACCACACAGTCATCACATAGTTTTATTTTAATACCTCTGCAATGAATCCAGTCATTTCCTTCACAAGTGTGGCTGTCTAACTGAGGGGTATCCTACTCAGCGTTATTTCCAAATATTTTGATATAATGGAATGACAATGCATATTCTGAGCATGAACACATTCATAGTTTAATACTTGTATACATAGCTTAATGCTTGTATACATAGCTTAATGCTTGTATACATAGCTGGGGCAGGTCTGAGCAACGACAGAGTAGCACACTCTGGAAGAAACTTCTAGGGAACATACAGACTTAGATAACCACATCTGTGCCTTCTGCTTGCCTCAGGAAGGTGGCATTTGCCAGACTGTTCAACATCCTTTGTGCCTAAGTGTCCATGACCATGAAATGGGACAGTTTTTCTCTGTCCTTCCTGGTACTCACATGGGTCTGGAAATTTATCGCAAGTATCACGGGAAAATGTTGAGTGTAGGGAAGGGGAACATATAGTCTGATTGAAACTAAGATGGCCCACAACTTCAGTTATTATGACCTGTGGCCACTTTCCTATTATCTGATAACAAAGTGAAGAAAATGATAAATTATATATGGCCCAACAAAGCTGCTTAAGTGCCTATTTGAATAAGAATAGCTAAGAGTCATAACCTCTCCTGCACAGACATGTAGCATGACTCACACTTTGCACCCTCTTTTGTAATATTTTGAATGGTACCTTCTGCTTCCTGCAGCAGAATTATAAAGCAGCTTTTAGTAGAAAATATCTGACCATGGAACTGGACCACAGAGCTGAAGAGAATAACCACATCATTTGGTGTAAAAATATTTAAAAGAAATCAGTTTACTGCTGTATAGTAAAGGCATTTATAGTGTGATTTAAGAGAGTAATTCAACCTTATAGAGGGTTCCCTGACACAGATATCAACTACTTTTGTTCTCGCTTGAGCAACTATATAAGCTGTGTTCCACTGTGGTGGGTTGACATTGGCCAACAGCCAAGCACCCACACAGCTGCTCGCTCACTCCTTCTTCTGTGGCATGGGGAGAAAGTATGAGGAATGCAAGAAGGCTCAGGGATTGAAATAGTGACAGTTTAATAAGTGAAGCAAAAGCTTCATGCACAAACAAAGCAAAATAACAAATTTTTTCAATGCTTCCCGTGGGTGGGCAAATGTCCAGCCACTTCCTGGCAAACAGGGCCTCAGCATGCATAACGATCGCTTAGGAAGACAAATGTCATAACCATGAATGTTCCCCTTTCCTCCACCTTTCCTTGAACTTTTATGGCATAGCACAACATCATATGGAGTGGAATATGGAATACACCTTTGTTCAATTCAGGTCAGCTGTCCCAGCTGTGTCCCCTTCCAGCTTCTTGCCCAACTCCAGCTCACTCACTGGGAGCAGGGGCAGAATGTGAAAAAGAGAAAACCTCCTCAGCAATAGCCAAAACACTGGTGTGTTATCAACACTGTTTTAGCTACAAAACCATTACAGGGCACCGCACCACTGCTACGGAAAAATAAACTCAATCCCAGACCCAGTATACCTATCCATATGAAAAGACAGGAGTGATTCCTCTCAGAAAATCTTGGCAATAAACTAGAAATGGAGGGAATTCCAGAGAAGAAAGACTGTATATCAGGCTGAGAAGGCAGCACTTTCTGTACTTCTGTCACTATGATGTTGTCTGGCCAGTCGCCAGCAGAACCCCAGACTTTTAAAAGCACTGTTCTGTTTTTCTGCGCTTTGATAGTGCTTTTAAAATAGTTGAGAGCTATTATAAAAGCATATGCAGTTTTTTCTACTGTTGTCATGCTTTGAAGTCTGATCCCTGTCCTCACTTGAGCCTGAATTCAATGGCAAAGTGCTGTTGAGTTTAATGATTGCAGTGTCTCACTATTTATATTTACAACTCAATATGCTCCATCTGTTTTGTTTCTGTCAAGCCAGTCATGTTATATGTCTGATAAATATTTATAAACACAAGTTAATAAACTGAATCTATTTGGAAATAGAGTATGGAACAGTGATACGTGCAACTTTCATTCATAATTCTGTTCATCTTCAAATGGCTCATTATCTTTGCCTATTATGAGGCAAATTTCTGTTTCAGTAAAATTGATAATTTCAGCACCTTCTTATTTCACCCTCAGTTTAATAATTGGTAGTTCATACCTACGCGTTCCTCTACCAACTTTTTCCCTGACCTCAACTTTAACTCCTTCCTTCACATTTTTATCCTCCCAGTTTGTAGACAACAGCTATAACAATAGCCCTCATTCTGTTCATCTTCCCTGTGTGAAGGTGACTAGAGTGATACACACTGTTTCAGATGGTCACTTAATTGTACCCTGCGTCTTTGTATTGGTACAATTCTTTTGGCACAGCTTGTTGTAATTCCAGTTCATTATCTGTGTTACAATTTTGCACCAATATCCATATTATTCATCTCAATACATTCCAGTGAAACACAGTCATCAATGTTTTAATGAACTCTAAAGAGATTTGGCCCGCCTCATTCTTGTGCCTGTCTGTATCTTCCCCAAACCCAGTGTGCACAGAGGTGCGCACATCTGCTTCACTAGCAAACCTCAGCCTGGACCTGCTGGCGAGCAGGAGGCTGTGGGTCTGGGCAGGGGTATCAGGTGGGCAGAGGGTCCCTGCTAGTATTTGAGGGGACCCACAAGTAAGGAGTGCCTGTGAGATGGGTATGTTACTGTGCATGTGTTTGCCACCAAGCACTAAGCTGGACCAGTAGTCGACTGGGATATCTGTGGAACAGGTAAAAAGCAGGGTTTGGGCAGGGGTGTCAGATGCACAGAGCAGCTGTGTTGGTATTTGAGGGATTTGTGGACATGCGCATGCTTGTGAACCCAGAGAGTGGGGTGTGTGCATGTGTGTGTGCTTTCACTGGCCACCACCAGCTCTTACCAGCCAAAGAGGAGGAGGGCACTTGGGTGCCTGTGCTTCTGTTTTATGTGAGCCCTGTATGTAGGTGCTGTTGAAGGCAGTGCCTTGTCTGACAGGCCTTGTCAGTGTCCTCTGTGTGTGTGCAATGCGTCCCTGGGATGCAGATTGGTTGAATATGCAAACAGGAAAGCAGCAGTGACACTCCGTGGCCTGGGAGAGAGACCCCTGGGCAAATGGAGCTGGGCTCCAGTAGCCAGGAGTAGGAAACCCTGGGCCCTGAGCTGCTGGAGATGGCAGCCACATATAACAACACTTAGCATTTATTATATTTAAGAACCTTAGAAGCAGCATGTAACAGTCTCTTCCATAAACATCTGTTGGTGCTTTACACCATTGATTTTACTGTCATCATCTTTGCATTCCTTTTTCTACTTTTCTGGATAATATACCTCTTTTGATGCTTGCATTCCAGGCTTGACTTGTGTGATAAGCATTGCCCTGTTACCCTTACATGGGTCACTTACACTTAATCACTGGTTCCCAAATTCTGCTGCCGAAACTGCTTGCTCTAAAGAAATACTCAATTTCTTTTTAACCTTATCTAAACCTCTAGCAAACTTTTGCACAGTTCCTTTTTTCTTTTTATACACTTTCACGAAAACTATTTCTTTGTTCTTTTATCTGTTGATGAATTATTATTTTTCTAGTAGTTGTGTTAAAATGAAGCAGCATGATAAAATGAATCTTTCACAAAGTGTTATCAAGTATTGTAGGACAAGAATACTGAATTAATATCTTGTACAGTAAATAGCATTGTCGCCCTTATGTATTATTGTACTAAGCAAATTCAAAAAAAGAAAAGAAAATACAGATAAAGTCTTTCTTATTATTTTGGCATTGCATATTTCTGATTCTTTTTTATATTTTTTCTTATGAATGAGTCATCTTAAGGCAAATCATTAACTTCTGCCCTGCACTGCAGGAAACAATTTTAGCACAGCAGCCTAATAGGGTCCACTTATGCATGATCAAAATGCAGAAAAATAATAGATGCTATATTTCCATGAACTGGCCTCTCTTGAGCTATGCCTATTCTAGAGCAAGAGAACTTCTGTAATTTCTCTGATATGGCACAACAAGGGAAAAAGAAAGAAAATTTTGAAAGAGCGATGTATTATCATTCATTAAGCAGAATAAAATGTTAGCAAAGTTGTGAAAATGCTGGTATGTCTTTCAGCTATTAAATGTTACGCTAAGGAGACAAAAAGTCTGTCAGTCTTTTATTCTCAGCATCAGAGTAAGTACCTGAGAGACTCAATTACTGTAGCTGAAGTTGCTGGTATCAAGAAGAACCTCTAACAACAATTCTCTTTCATAAACATGTTCTAAGCTCTTCCTGACCTATATTTGTCATTTTAGTAATTCAGAAAATTAAGATTTCATGACCCTGAGGAACAGCTTTTGACTGGGAGGCCAGATGTTCTGTGAGATGTGAAGGTTACATTTTATACTGCTATATATATATTCTTTTGCTTTTAACCCAGGAGCTATAACTGAGGTCAATAAAAAAAATGCTGCTTTTACTCTAGTGAATGAATAGGATGTGAACAGAGCATAAACAACAAATATTTCACTGATCCTTTTGTGTTCCTTCATTAGGGTCCCTAATTCTTGTTATATTGTTGTAACTTGCTACTTCATCTCATTCTTACATTCTCATCTACTGCAGAAAAGTTAGTAACTTTGCTTGGGATTTTATACAAATAGTTTTAAAATCTTATAATTTTTTTACTCTCCCTTTGTTTCCTTTTCATTCTGAGTTAAAAATCAAACAAACAAAACCTTTGAAACTGTAAATGGTTCCATATATTTTCTCCTTACATTAAACCTGTACCTGAGCAACCTGAGTAGATTTACTACATCAGTAATACTCAGGGCTGGTTGCTACTGAAGTATTTTTTAGAGATTTTACACAAAGTTTCTTTTTTTTCGTACATGTTTAGTAGCTCTGGAAGGCACCATAAGGATCATGAAGGTTTCTTTGAGAGTTCTTTGTGTTTATAGGTTCTTGAGAAACAGCCACTATATCAGGAAATAACTGGTAAATGTTTTTACTGATGTCCAAAGAACTAAAGCTTACACATTACTCCTCTACCTATTCCTTCTTGAATAGCTTTTCAATCTGCTGACCAATTTCAACCAAACATGGCAGAGGACTAACATTCTTAAGCTATTCATGCATATTTCAAGAAAAAGAGTTTTGTGGTCCATAAAAGAGACTCACAAATGGCTTTGAGTGAGGGAAGAGATACAGATGATGCCACCGAATCGTATAAGCCCCTACAGAGTCTTCATGGGAAAATGTTGTTATACATACCACATTTATGGAAAAAGCAGGCAGGCATTACAATCAAACAGGAGATATGATCCATGGGAAAACAGGTTCCAATACCTGTGCTGCTCAGGAAACCACTTAGATGTGCCTAAGAATCACAAACACAAGAAGATTATGGTTGATAAAAAATGTTGAGTTTTCTTCTCCTGGTTTATGGGTAACATACAATGTTGACTTTACTTCCAACTGTTAAATTTTAATTGCAGGAACAGATGATTCCCTTGTCCCTTTCTAAGACATGTAAGAGAAGATTTGGCTTTTGCGGGTGTGAATGGACATGTTCTCGCTGTTGTTGCCAAGTGTCTTTTCGCAACCCTTCTGTTTATATCCTGCTCCTGTGTATCCTTTTTCACTTCACTTCACTTCACTGGTTAATTTAGGTAACTCTCAAAACACAGATGTGTTTCTCATGCTCAGGTATTAGTTCTTGGAGATACCTACTACTTGGCCTCACGATTAATAACAGACCAAATTCATTCAATGGGTGCATAGCTTGGAATGCAGCAAGTTCTGCAAAGTTTCAAAGTTCTGACTATCAAACCCAGTACAGAAAGTGTCCAAGGTAATTGGCAGAACATTTGGGTTTTCTGGTAGGTCTGTGCCACCAATACTGCACAACAACAGAGCTATGACTCACTCTTTAGCTGTTTTACTCCTTAACAAGAATTACAATAGAGTTGATTTTAAAGAAACAAACTTTATTTGGAAAATGTATCTTTCCTGGGAAAGCAGAGAGATTTTATGAAAAAACTGAAAACTTGCATTTTTTTCTCCTAAAAAATGGGCAGTGTTGATATTTTCTGCAGGAAATATGTCGATTAAAAATATTTTTGTTTAATAAAACTTTCTGTTTTCTGACAAACTGTAGTCAGTAACATCAAGGTACAAGAAAGGAGAGATTCCAAAAATACTTTTTTTCAGTTGAAAGGATGAACAGAGATTTGACTCAATTCCTCTCTGGAAATGTGTGGGGGCAGGAATTAATAATGGGACCAATTTAATTTCAGTCCTCATAACTCATTTGACTTAATTTTATCATACAAAGAAAGGTTTTTGCCTGATCCTATGTAATTTTTATGTGTTTGTATCATATCAAAGTTCTTTGCGGGTCTATATTCTGGCATCCACTGATTAAGTACTTTTTCATTTGGTTTTAAACAAAGCAAAATTAATTACAGCTGTTGCATTGATTCTTTCATAGAGTCCTGGTACCCTGGGGAAAATGTACAAATCTATTGAAATATCTCGCCTATGACTGTGAACAGCTCGATCCATTATTTCACACAAAATATTTCAAAATGTTATACGCTTTTATTAATGCCAGAAATACTACCAGTTTTTGCGGACTATACATGTATTAAATGATATATGTAACCAGGTGCGGTAAAAATAGCCACTAAACTTTTTTTCCCCAATTCTAAACCAGTTAGCATATACCACATCGCCACGTTTTACTGCACCATTGTGAAGAGTGACCTAGTTCTGTCTTTTTTCCAAGGATCTTCTCTTTGTTATGAGATTAGAAATTCTGAGGTTTTGTATGAATATATAATAAAATACATTTTGCCCACTCTGTGCTCTGTAACTGTTGGAATGAAGTTTTTTTGCAATGTTTGAAAAAATTGGTAATTACGTTTATTAAAAATCCTTGTCCTATTGTGCAAGCTGTTCAGAATTTACATTGAGAAAAAAAGTTCACTTCTATTATACCTGCAAAAAATTATTACTTCATTAATATTTGGTGTTTCTAGTATTTCCATTGCTAGGATATCATCTGCCCCACAGAGAGTGAATGGAAGTTTTCCAAGAACTGAGCTTTTACAAAGTAACGTTATCTGCCTAAAACATTGGCCTTTACTTGAATATATGAAGTATGATCTGATGATGGATTACTAGCAGTGCAAACTGGTCTTAAAACATTCAGAGAAGGTCACTGCAGAATTCTTCCTGTGCAGACATGTGAATTCCTCTTGCTTTCTTACACAAATGAACATTTGGATGGAAGCTGAATTTATGGGCCATATCCAGTTGGATGTAAAGGTAGAAAAGGCTTTTCTTGGACAAAACATGTATGGGATAATAACTCTTTTGTTTCATCTTAGATCAGTAAGAATTTCCTGAAATGTCTTATTTGGAGGAGGTATGGCCTTATCTGTAGTATTACATTCATAAAAATTAAGTTGGGTGGCTGTACAACAGGTTTCATGGCCACTCCTTCCATCTCACACATAGCTGAGACAGAAGGAATAATCAGCATTTGTCAGCTGTCATCAAAATGATATAAACTTTTTTTTCACTCACAGAAAAAAGATTCTAAAATATGCTGCCACATTTTAACTGAGAGCACCAAGCCCTAGTTGACATATAAACCATAGATATGTATTTTATTTTCATGAATTATCTAGCAAATCCTTGTAGGAGATGTCCCAGTTTAGATTAGAGTTTGGTGTTTAACATTAAGTGGGAGGGGAAAAAAAAGAGGAAAAAGTTTCAGATTTAATGAATGGACGCATCACCTTTCTAGAGGAGTGTGGCCTAATTCCTTTGAGACAATTCACAGGTGTTTCTCTGTTGCTTCCTAATGCCTTAGCAGCTCCTGACTCTTTTCTAGCACTTAGAACTCTGCCCCCTTCCCCTGCTAAATCTAGTTTAAATCTCTGTTTTTAAATTCAGACACCTTGTTGCCCAGGACGCTCTTGCCCCACTTGGTCAGTTGGGCCCTGTCAGCTGGCCTGGTTTCTCGAAGGTATGCGCAAGATCATGAAAGCTCAGACCTTGAGCATGGCACTAGCTTATTCCATGTTAAGGGTTGGCATCTCTTTTCTGAAAATTGCAGAGTGAGGTATAATGACTTGATTCCAATGACAGGGGTAGAGGAAAATCTGTTGGATTAGTTATAGGGTATTACAAATGAAATTGAGTAAATGAGGGTTATGGATGATTTAAAAAATCAGCAGAGCCTTTCTCGATGTCCATGATTAGTGTCCTCAGGAGACTCTCAGCAGAGCCAGGTTTTTTTATTTCTAAATTAGACAAGTTGACATGCTGAGAAAATGAGTTTCAATGTCTGCATCCTGCACTTCACAGAGTAAACAAAATCTCTTTAATTTCCTTTAGCTAATATGAAACTGAATAAGTGTTTACTAAATTTAGTAAGCTCCTCAGATTACTCAGCTCCTCAGCAGCAAAAGAGTTAATGCAATCTGTTAGTCTCGGCTTTAAAGTCAAAAGTGAGTTAAAATGGACTGAGGAAGTTTAGAACAGTTATGCTTTCATCCTATTTGCTTCCACACTTAGGAAAATCTCATTACAAAGGGCACACTCAATTCCGTTTTGAAAGTTTATCTTCATATGGATGGGAGTAAGCAGTGTTGTTTGGTAAATTCAAGTTAGTGGATCCAGAAAAGGCAAACTGAGGTTGTAAACCATTTTGTTACCTGCTTCTGTGCTTTATGAGCAAAACACTGGCAAATGTTGGTTTCGCAATACACAAGTGATTTGGTTGTCATTAATAGGTTTTAAAGATATTTGAAATACTAACTGATATTTAAAATGCTGCAATAGGTAGACGGAAAGTGGAAAGTTGTTTGCTACCACTTATATGCAAATTATTTTCATTTAATTATCCAAAATCATTTGGAAAATTTACTAAACTAATTTGGAGAGATTTATTCTCTGAAGGATAATAATGTATACTGTAATTCAATTTGGAACAGTTGCTAATAATTTTAGGATAGATGGAAATTAATATTCTAGAATGAATTGGTTTTCTCTGTTATTATTACTTAGAAATATAGAATTTATATTTTCCTTTAGAATTTGATAGTTGCTAAGGAAACCACTTGTACTATATCTGTGGGTATGGCATAGAACTTAACTATAGAAAGAAAATAGGCAAATGTGTTTACAACTACCTTCTATTCAGAAAGAATCTTACATTTTAATCAGCAAGTGATGTTAATCCATCTTAATTTCTGTATTTTAACAAAACAGAAATTTACACTGCATATACCTTTCCAGGAGGATTTATGCATAGTTTGTGTTTTCAGGTACGTAAAGGTAACATCACAGTAAGAGTTCAATGCACAGTTAAATAAACGGAGAGTGTCTTGAGGTGTGGATGAGAAACCACTTTGGGACATCCAGCCAATCCTGGATTTAAATATAGTCAAACGCTGTCATTTTTTCCTTTTTGGTCTGCCCTGCCCAAGCAGAAGAGCAGAATGCTGTTTGGTTGAAGGTGTTGCCCTTTAGAAAGGAATTAAAACTAACATTCGGAACACTCACAGCCATCAAAGACTGTGACACTTCACATGAAATTACCTCCGAGGGCATGCCCATGTGATGGCTTGGATTAGCTGCTTGCTTTATGGAAGGAGCCCATCTTTGGGAATCTATCCACGAAATGAAATGAGCTTCAGATCGCACACTTGAGTAAGTGATGCAAATTACCCTAAAGATGGCTGAATTTAGATAGGCTATATAGGTTACATTTATATAGGTTTAGAGAAGTTATAGAAGAGAGGAGGAAAGGGGAGATGACTTAATCAGTCCGCAAATGACATCGGAGGATCCACTGAATAAAGAAAGATAAAATCCTTATGATCACAGTCAGGAATTATGAAGTTTTGTAATGAGGATATGGGTGATATTTATGAGCTCCCTGCTGCCTGATGGCAAATACCAGAGTGAATACAACAAATCTTTTATCTTTATTTTATGCCAGCCCCTCTGGTGCTAGCCCATTCTGCCATGGCGCAGGATGCCACTTCAGCCGCCCTCTTGGGTCAGCCAGCCCCTGCCCCAGTGACATTTGCAGCAGGGTTGGTCTCCAGCTCCTAAAGCCAGGGCCTGGCCACGGGCCCTGCTAAACCAGGCCCACCCCACCATGTGGAACAGGTCTTGGCCTGTTCCCGTCCCCAGGGAAGTGCCCAGTGCCCGGGGCTATATCTGACCCTAGTTTCCCTCACCAGGCCTGATCCTGACCACCACCCACCTCCTGGCAGCCCAGCCTGGCCCCGTTGTCACCACGGGACTCGCCTGACGATCTGGGCTCCTGGATGGATCCAGGCCTGCCACGTGTGGGCGCTCCCTGCTGGGAGGTGCTCCTGCTCCCAGGCATGGTTTGTATGCCTGAGCTGCTTCACTTGGTCTGCACTCTCCCAGCTGAAAACCCCTAAGATGAGAGCAAAAGGAAGATTTCCCTTAATTACGGTACGAGCCCAAGTCTAACCGCTGGCACAGATGCGGACAGGGCAGCTCCGGGATGAAGCCGTCCTTGAGGGACTGAGCAGCCAAGCTGAGAATGAGCAAGTGGGTACACGCTGTGCCCATCAGGAATCTTACCCTGCTTCTCCATAAAGTAATACAAGTCGTTTATCTAATGTTATATCTACAAAGGCATGTACCAAAAGTACAGAACAGAAGGCTTGCTGTTGTGAGGCATTTTGGCTCCGCAGCCTCAGGAAGGCCTCAGAGCCTGCTGCAGCTGGAGCTGTGCGGGCTCTAACAGACCAGTCTGAGGAAAGGGGCACATTAGATTGAGCACACGTCATGGGACGGTGGCTAGTTTCCTAACCAGACTTGAACACAGGTGCTTGAGCCTCTGGTGGAAAAGGGGTCACAGATTTGTGCGTGAATTCAGGCCCTGAAACTGAGAATTGTGAGAGGATCAATGAGAGGATCCGGTAGCAGCCTGCAACATCTCAGACCAGCCAACACCTGGTGCTTAAGTAAAGGACAGGATTTTGATCTCGTCCCATTTTGATCCCTTCTGATCCCATTTAATTATCAATCCATCACTCATAGCTGCTCTCACTCTCTGGGAATTCATTTTTCCTAAGTTTTCACCCATTCTTGGTGTGCTGGTTTGACTGAAAATGAGTTAATTTTCTTCATGCAGTTAGAAACCTTTCTTTTTCATAGCTAGCATGCTCATTATTTGGACTTAGTTTGAGAACAAGCAGATAATACCCCAGCACAGAGCTAATGTTTTTAATTGCTCTGGTCTGAGAGCCAAGGACATTCTGAGGGCTCTGCCTTCTGCATCAAGGAAGGAGGGTAGAGATGGTGCAGAGCTTGACTGACATCCGGACTGATCAATAAGAGTATTCCATCCCATTAGTGTCATGCTAATTATTTAAGGAGAAGTTGGGAGCTGGGATCTTCCAGTTTTGCTGCTTCTGTTTGCTTGCTTGCTTGCTCTGGGGAGCAGCCAGGGGAGTTCAGTCAGGACATTTAGCCTGGCCTTTTGCCATTTTGCAAAGGCTTCTGGGCTTTTCTGCCTTTTTTCCTCCCTTCTCTATCTTTGAGATCAGCTGCTGGGACTGGGCTGTTTCCTAGGACTGGCTGCTCAGCGTGTTCATGAGGAATTGCCTTGAGTATCTTTTATTTCTATTTTATGTATATATATTTACTAGTAGTGTAGAAGTATTTTGTTATTTTATTAAACTGTGTTTATCTCAATCCAAGTTTCTCCCTTCCCTTTGATCCTCTCTCCTGTTGGGGTGGGGTGGGGAAGGGAGTGAACGAGCAGCTATCGTGTTTATATTTCTAGCTCGGGTTACACCACAACACTTGGTTAATATGTTTATCTGAAAGGCTAGGTTTATTGCAGACAGCCATCTCCATTGTTAAACAACCATAATACCAGAGGTAAGCAGTAGATTACGCAAGGCTGCTTTCTCAACCTCTGTGACACATTGGGTATCTTGCTAAAGTATAATCAAGAGTTTCAGAAAGGGTCTGCAAAGCCACATGTGGGCACAGAGTTTAAAGAAGGGTTGTTACTAGTTATTGTGAACAGCTTATTCTGAAATTTCAAGGAGTTGAAGGCAGATTTCTCCTTTTGAAGAATAAGGTTATGGCTGGAAAATGGTTATAGAGAATTGCTTCTGCAGAGCTAATGTAGCTGCTAAAGTGAATTTAATTAATTCAGATGGGCTGGAAGATATAATTTGGGAGATACTACCTGCAGCTGTGACTCACTTTCCATTAATTTTCTAGTAGTCCTGGCTTTCCTACCCATCTGGAAGCTATTATTTAGGATTATAGTTGGGGTTAAAGTCCTGGAGACTGGGAGCTGTGATTTTGATAGGAGTTTAAGTAGGCCAGGCATCTGAATAGGGAGTTGTTAGAGGGTAATAAAAAAACATTAGTGTCTCTTTCCAAGTTGTTCAGAGAACTTCTCCTATGGATGAGTCCAGTAACAGCTTAAGTGTTTTGTTTACAGAGAATGTGGTTCATGTAGAAATCCTGTTCTAAAACTGTGAAGCTCGAAGACTTAAATGGTGTATCAAAGCTGATTCATATGAGCCATTTCTCAATACACAGAAGTCCAGAGAACCTCGCCTGTGTAGAAAGCTGGAGTTCAGATTGTGGCTGGTGTCAAAGCTTTTCTTCCACAGAAAGTTAGGCTAATGGAATCTCTTCAGATAAGTTCAGTGATGACTAAAAAATGGTTTCCAGGAGAAGCTTCTTCTCAGTTTTCAGTGTCCTTGTTCACCTGAAATAGTAGGTATAGAGTTAGGGGTGGATTCCAGACTTATGTTTTGAATTAAGATCATTAAGAAGTAAAAAAAAAAAAAGGCAAAAAGTATAAGAACGTTATCTTCACTTTTTAGATAACCATTAGTATCTTGCTTACATGGAAAGCTATGAAAGCCTTTCTGGAAGAATGAAGGATTTGGTGCAAAGGATCTAGAGTCTGTTTACTAACTGCTGAATTTCAGTTCATTGTCTGTAAGCAAATCAGAAACTGTTATCAGTGTTTTTTCCTCCATTGTTGGTACAGTGTTTCTTGCCTGAGTGGAATGCTGTTGCTAAGGTTAGAGTTTGGATTACAGCTGCAGGAAGATGGCCTTGCTGGACTTCTCACTCATGCCTCAGTGGCTCTCTGAGGTGCATGAATGAGCACATACAGAAGCAGTTACTGTGTAGTAACTAACACCAACCCAGGAATACCTCTACATCAGGTTAAACCCACAGTCTCTCCTCTAGTTTCCTGTTAATGATACTGGCCAACACAATGCTGTCTAAGAAAGAGAATAAGAACAGGGCAACTTTATAGTGGCTTTTCCCAGAATACTGTTTCAGCTCCAGAAATTTGTGATTCAGAGGTTTTGTGTGCCAGAAGCACTGCTTTTCGTTTCAAATGTGTTGTGCAGTATATATGTTCTCAGCTTGCCCTAACTAGCAGCTAAGTTTCATCTGCTACTCTGGGGAATACTTGCAGTTTCTTCAGTGATAGTAATGCTGGATACTGGGCCAAGTCAGTCTGAAAGAAAATGGGAAGTTAAAGGTGCTTTCCAAAGCTGAAATATAATGCTTCAAATGAATTGAATGTTATGATCCAGTGCTGTTGATAATCAGCTTATGAAACAAGAATTAAATACGCTGATACAACTATTCCTGGAAAAACATATAACCTTGCAGCAGAAAGATTGTTTGGCAGGTATCTCCATAGTACGTACTAAAGCAATAGAAGTCACCTTGAGAGCAGATGGAATACAATCAAAGATTAATGGCAAATTTATGATCCTTATAAGAACGGGAGCCAAATAAAGTCAAATTGAATCATAAATTTAGAGACTGTATTGGATCAGAACATGTAAAAGTAGACATTATTGGTAAAATCAATTCAGCTACATGACTAAGAACAGAGAGCGCTCTGAAACACTGCAGGATGGGTTCTGGGCCAGTTTTGCTAATCTCCTTAAGCAATTAAGAGAGGAGGAGGGGAACTGAAACAGAACACAACAAAAGCTGTAGGCTTTCTAAGTTTGAAAAAGAGACTTTTCTATCTATGGGCTCTGGGAATGCCAGATAGGATATAGAATAGCAGTTAAACCTTCTGTCATAGCAGAATAACTTTGCATTCCCTGTGTAGCACTAAATGCATATTTAACAGATTATGTGAGAGGCACTGTAGAGGTTTAGGCTCTTTCAATCATGCAGCGCTTAAAACAAAATAACTATTTAGTTGTTTTCTCAAGTTCTGTTGAAAGAAAACTGTAAAATAAATTTATCTATAAATTTTTTATGTCTGAGATATGATATGTATTCATAAATATTTATTGTAAAATGTTTAGTATAGATTGCACTATAGTAAAACTATATTACCTTGAGGTATGCTAGCCAAAATGCTGCCAATTTCTTTGTGCTATCTAGTTCCTTTAACTTCTACCTAAAACTAGAAACTTCAGACACAAATGGCTTTTAATGGTAGCTTATTTTAGGCAGTGGGAAGTCTGCAAATAGTAGCAACTGAGAAGAAGAAAGTGAACTAGAAAATAAGGCATTAGTACAGTGTTTCATCAATTTTACTTATGTGTTACCTTTCAGCACCAAGTATTGCTTGAGAAATACAAAATGAAATTAATCCAGAAAAGAAATTAAAGTACTGTAACTGCAGCAAGTAGACTGAATTAAACTAACACATTTCTCTTTTTTTTTTTTGGTAAGTAAATCTCATAGTAGTAAAATTAAGAAAGTCTTTTAAATCAAATTCTATACTAGTATTAGTGCAGGCAAATGGCCTCCAGAGGAGCTTTCACTGATTTTTATCACCTGAGACTTTGGCGACTGGTATTTCTGTTCATTTCTAGAAATCCGTCTCTTATTGGTAGTCATGAGATGCATGGCATATAGTCTAAAACAGAAACAACTGGTGTATGGTTTCAAAATTTTCTTGAAGGTTGCAGATGAAATAAAAAAATTTCTTCATCCAAATACAAAGGCTGATAAAATATAAATCAGAAGCCTTTAAAACCTTCTCTTAAAATTAATGTTGGTACCCCATGTGATATGATAGGTGTCTCACACGGGACTAAGAAGCAAAAAACTATATTTTGCATGATGAAGGGCACATATGTATCTGAACATGTAGCTATTACTTATCCCAGTTAGATATTAGCTATACCATAGTAAAAGCATTGAAGATTTTGCCAGGTATGTTTTCTTTAGACAAGAAGAAACATTTTTTTTTCCCCAAATATATTCCACATGGCTCTTCTTTTTTTGGTCTGAAGTGTAGCACAGAAGAGCTACAGAACAAGGCAGAGAAGCCAGGATTAACAACACAGCTCTCAGACCTCAGGCGCTGATCTTGAGTGTTGCACGACTGACTTCCTCACACACAGGGCTGTATCTCGTGGGTTTGCAGCTTGGACTTGGGCCTTGCCTTCTGCTCTGTTGGGGAAAGTGTACAGGCATTGCTAGGCTGCAACTCATGGTGGCTTGATGGAATAGGAGACACACAAAGGCAAATCTTGCTGTAGTCTGTACTGCCGTGATGTGACAGGACACAGCATTGTTTCATGTGCTGAAAAGATATCTCTAATTTTAACCTGTATCAGCAAAAGCTAGTATTGCCAACATTGTTTCCATCCATTTTTAATGTGATTTTGGTTGTAGGATATAGATATTTCTTTCTTGTTTAATAGTAATGCAGTCCTTTCAATAAATAAATAAACAGAAAAGTAATTTAACTTGATTACATTATGAGCAGCAACCTAACCTGATATTTGTCTCTGAGAAAAGTACAGGAAACAAGGTAGTTAATCTAAAACTCAAGTAAGGAATGAATAATGTCAAAAAACATCACAGGAGGAAAGAATGAATTTTCATCTAATATTTTAATTGCCATGTCAGTTGTGCTTTGTTTTGTGTTTTTCCTAAGCTGATCTGTAATTAATGGAGTTGTTTATATTCATTGCAATATTGTCAAGAAACTGCAGGTGAAAACAAGACACTATCCTTTTACTGAATTTAGTTATTGCATAATAGGAGAGAAGACTGCACAAACAAGAGTCCTAATTCTACAAGTGAATGTTTTGCTCTAAATGAGAAATCTGGAAAACCAACGGAACTTAATACAGAAGTGCTGTCTTCGCAGAAACAGCATCAGGATCAGAGCTGAAGGGATAGCAAGCTGGAAACAAGCTGTAATGAGCTGGAAAGAAGGAACATGAAGGTAAAAGTTACAAGAAAACATGCTACATTAGATTAATTACATACATACTGAGATACATTTAAGTTATTCCTCTCTTTATTTGAAAACTGTGGGCTCACAAAAGAACACCCCCAACGATTTCAGAGAAAGCAATGCACCAGCACGTAGCTGTGGCTCTGTTTTGCTACTGCTTCCATGGGTTGATCCTCTATGAAATCATGCATCTTTTGAATCTTACAAATATATCAATATAAGTGATTGCTATAGCCATGGAAACCCTCCAGCTAATAAATGGTCCAGGATTCTGTGAGTTAAGCTACAGTAACTGTGTATAAATGAGCCCAAGGTGAAATCTGAGCCTTGGATTTCTACATTGCTTGTAAAGGTAGATCCAGCCAAGCAAAGAAAGTATCTGCAATCTTTTCATAAGGAAATCTATCTATGCCTATTCTTGTAATGTCTAAGCAGTGTTAACTCTTCATTTTAAAATGGTTGGAGGAGAAGGTGACCTTTTCAACAATTGTATAGCAGGTAGAGCATGTATTCAGGAAGCAGGACTGAATTCAGCTTCCCCCTTGACTGAGAGGATTTAAAATAATTTGTTCCTGTGAGTGCTCTGATCATCATCAACTCAGCTCACCAACAGCTTAGGGGAATTCACAAGAAATCATAATGTATGGTCAAGCTATAAAACAACTAATGTAATGGGAAGCTCTCCACTCCTATCACTGAAGTCAAGGCATACTACAGCAAGAAGCAAGAGGCTATTACTTGTTTCTCTACAAAAGGAGAGGCCAGGATTTCACTCCATGCTCTCAGAATTGCGTACACATCTATATTAGCAGTCACGAGGTTAGAGAGTGGAAATGTTTGTAATTTATGATTATCTTTATTACACAAGTGTAGAGCCAACTACCGTCTTCTGGGAAACAGGAGTATCATATACTTGAATTTCAGTCCAAGCATTTCAAACTAGACATTTTTACCTTGTCACTCACCTAATAATCTTCAGTTGCATTTATTAGTTCATTTTGAAACAAGCAGTAGTAATAAATAGAACACTAGTTCATTGCATAATAGCAGAATAAACAGAGGAAAAAGTAGATGTTTTTAATGTGGGTAATAGAACCCTGCCAAAGACTGAAGCTACCAATCTATCAAAAAAAATCTGTTCACAGCACTTTCTAACATAATTTCCACTTAATAGTTCTTGTAATCTGCTTCAAATTTTGTCTGTTAATTGGTGCTCAAATGCATGATTTTCGAGACACCGATAAGAACTTCAGCTTTCAGAATGGAACTCATTATTAAAGATAACAGACAATTTTTTGTGGTAAAGAAGTACATTGAAAGAGTACTGAAGCACTATTTTATCTAAAAAAAATAAATCCAAATTGCATAAATTATGTAAGAGGGGAATGAAAAATGAGAGCTAAAATTACTGTGATCCTAACTCTAATTAGATTTTGCCAGATACTGTTTCAACAGATTACATGCAGTTATTACTCAAGAAAAGTGACCAGAAATGTCATTTATGACTTCTACAGTATGAATTCAAATTCCCTAGAAAAAGAAAGTGGGTAATTTCACTTTAATCTGTGTCTTCTGCTGCTTTAACAAAGCTGGTAGCTGGCAGAAGGATCTTCCACTTACAACACTAGTACAGTAATATCCTCTAATAACAATTTAACAGCTGCTGTTATTCTTCTAGATTTTCATTTTGTTTTTAACTGTTGAGGAAAAAAAAATTATTTGAGTGACTGTTAATAATATCTGTAAGTGAAAATGTTTGTGTACTTTGAAAGCACACAATAATCGGTTTGAATTTTTGCATATGAGCAGATCTGTTGCTTTAGTACAAACAAGTTTATTTTTACAGGAAGGAACTGTAACCTTTTCATACTGATTTTTCTAGCAAAGACTTACAAGTCTGTAGTCTGCAGCAAAACTGGTAGCCGTGATAGGTGTCGCCATTCCCAGCTACAGTGAAGTGTCATGGCAGTGGCCATGTCATGTGTGATGTCTTCTCAGGCAAGTAGGTTAAAAGTTTGACATAACTGCCTTTTTTTTCTTTTTTTTTTTTTTCCAAAAAAAGGTATGATAAGTAAGGGTTTATTCACATGTTCTTTCGCTAAACAATGGGGGAAAAAAGTTAAACTTGCACTGATTTAATATTGCTGAAGAAAAGCCATTAGATGTACATTTTGTCACTCTTTAAGAAGGATTATGACTTCAAGAGGTAGAGCTTATGAGTTGTTTATATGAAAAAAGAATAAGGCAATTACTTTGTACTCATATCCTATGTGTTGGGTTTTTTTTTCTCCAGTGTTAAGGATGGCTGGAGTCTTTTCCCATTTGCATAAAATCATTCTTCAGGAACAATATTACACGGACCTAATGATTTCTGAAAGTACTTAATTTTGAATTTTCTTTAGGAAGTTAGTACAGTTTCTTACCTTGGTGGACAGGATGTAATTAGTAGAGACCTTCTACTGATACATTTTCTTTTTCTCCACAATATTCTTTCCACTTGTGCACAACTGGTAAACGATTACAAAATGATGAATATTCTAGAGTTTTAAGTTTAATATGTGCATTAAATGTAGGAAAACCTATAACAGCATAAATGATGTGAATCACTTCAAAAGTTAATGTTTATCACACATGCCGCTAAGAATTTGTCAAATAAGTGGGTTTATACATATAAAACATTGCTGGCTCAATTACTAAAGCTGCAGTTCTGAAGCAGACTTCGTGCCATAGTCGCCAAAAGAGTTATTTAAAGCACCTACAAAATATGATCAGGAAGGCAGCTGGAGCTGGGTAAAAGCAAGTTATATTTGCAGTTAAATTCTGTGCTAACACTCCTAAGTTATTCATGGAGAAAATAACAACTTTTGACACTTTTGGTAACTATGCATTATTCCATTACTGGTATCCAAAATCAGAAAAGTATTGCCTTTTCAGAGATTCAGGCTGTTCTCCTAGTTATATACCAAATTGAATATTTACAAGTTGAGACAAATATTACATATTTTCCATCAACATTGTGTATCATAATGGACTTGTGTGAAGAAAGGCTAGAAAGTTGGCAGGTAATACCAATTTGCCAACTTTTGCATGAGCAGAGTACTGCATCTGCCAAAACCTCAGAATTGCTTTGTCTCTTTCATGGATAAAAGCTGAGCCCCGCTGGTTTAGGAGGTGCTCATCTTTGCAGGGTGATTGAAATACTTTGGAAGCAGCTGCTGCAAGCTGTGCTTTCATGTTGATAAACCCAGGGATGGTTTGTTTTATCAGGAAGATTTCTTTCAGTACCTTAGGGCTCTTTAGCTTTTATTGTTTTCCACATAACATTTGTAAATTAATGAATTTATTTTTTCAGCATTATTTAGTTTCTACTGAATTGATCAACTTGTCTGTCCTCATCTCTTTCATTTAGTCAAGTGAAGTTTTTACATATCAAATGAACTATCTTGACTGCCTGTACCTGCATTTCCTGGCAGTGATACTTTGTTAGCTACTCTAATTGAGTTGTTGCTTCCATTGTTTTCTGGGTTCTTTCTATGGTATAGTTTTGCTTTTCATCATCTTTGATTCTCGGTCTGTAGTTCATCCTCCCATCTCATCCACTAACCTGAATTTAGATAGAGCTGAAACTTATAAGTTACCCAACTGTTTAATACTTAGTTGACCGGTTGTCCACAAATAAAAATTAATTAAAATTAATTTGAATAATTTAGGGATCAATCCACACAACAGTATAAACTAACTTTGTTATCATGGTAATTACATGGAATCAAGGCTTTAAATTCTGTCTAACTGGAGGGGCAGGTCTTAATTTTCTGTAGTTTCATCCTGATCAGGATGTAGGCTTGGATCTGTGACTTCAAGGCAATCGGAGACTTTGAAAGCAGTATTAAAAAGAAGTAACAATTGCTTATTCTCTATTCTGGCACAGAAAAGTTCATAAGTGTCTATTCAAATGTGTATTATTTGTTGGCTGATGATTCCCTCCATATCTAGACTGAAATTAAAAAAATATATATATATCAGAGTTGAAGAATAGACACTTCTTTGGTCAGTACTAAATTGTAGGGGTGGGGGGGAAGCCCTTGACTAGTCAGATACCAGAGTGTAACGTACAGGGAATGCTCCCAGTATGATTTTCAGGTTCTGCTCAGTGTTTTGGAGCACCTTGGGATCAGTTTGAAGTGGGTGTGCCTGGCAGACATTGCTGTAGGTTTTCTTAAAAGCTAAAGGTAAGCTCTCTTGCGTTTAAGCTGGATCTTGTGAAAGGTGTCTACCTGAGTCTACTAACTCACATTCTAATTAGGAAGACTCTAGACCCTTACATTAATCATAAGTCAGAGCTATACAGCTTCCCAAAACCAAATTAAGGAGCAGCCTTCGAAATTAAAAAAAAAAAAAAAAGGAGAAAAGAGGAGAGACAAATTTTAGGGAAGCCCTACCTTCATGGGGAAACAACAAGCTAAAAAATTCTGTATGTAAAGCACATCCACGAAGAAAAAAATATCCAGACTCTAAGCTACATGAGAAAAGGGAAAAAGACATTTTAAGCTTATGGTATTAGAATGTACTTATGATAAAGTTTTAATGACAGTTTTTAGGGAGACTCTTGGTACTACAGTTCTAATACTAACAATCATTAGGAATGAAGCAGTGTCTCATAATTCTTCATCTAGGTTTCAGGAAAAACACCAAAGCAACTGGACTTTGACAGCTGGTCTAAAATACTACTAAAATAGAGTTTTGGTTAAATTATGTTGTACTATGTGTCTTCATCTTTTGGATTTATGCTTTACAAAATCACATTGTCTCTTAGCATGACTTCATGATATGAAAGAAACTTGTTAGCATTGGCCAAGTCTTTCCCCCATCTCCAACCTACTGAAAATCAACAAATTACCACTTGGTTGTAAGTTGTTACAGCTGTGACAACTAGAGCAATACAGAACTGAAAAGGGGGTTGTAAAAAGCTTGATTGCTAATTTCTTATTTTCTTAAGTTCATAACTTTTCAGGGAAATAAATCCTCATGATGTAACAGAAGTAGTATAAAAATAACCTAATCTAGTCCCCTGTTTTTCTGTTTTGAGAAGATAAAGATCGACACTGTCAGTGACACCATTAAAATGTAAATTAACTGAAAATTAAAACACTGAGGCTGCAAAAATATTCATTGTCTGCAATCGAGGAACCCTTTGATTGTGTTCTGGTATCATAATCCTCATTCGTAGAAAATCCTGTAATAGTTTTGATATTTATAGCAGAGGACAATTTGCTTTAACACTAAGGCCTTTGTTCATTAAATAAAATAAAATGAGTACTTTAAAACTGCTTACAGTAAGGATATAACATGATTTCTCTAGGGCGATGATCACCAAACTTACAAGCAGAGTAGAAGTTTAGCTATGAAATAATACCTTAATTTTTTCCTGTGTTAGGGTTTTTACTTTACTTGTTGGCATAGCCATGGAGTTGCAATGCAGAAGAGCACTATAACCCCACAAAGGTGATGAAAGAAGCAGAGCATCTCCCTTATGAGGAAAGGCTGAGGGAGCTGGGTCTCTTTAGCTTGGAGAAGAGGAGACTCAGGGGTAACCTCATTAATGTTTATAAATATGTAAAGGGTGAGTGTCATGAGGAGGGAGCCAGGCTCCTGTCGGTGACAACCTATGATAAGACAAGGAGCAATGGGTGAAAACTGGAACACAGGAGGGTGCACTTGAATATGAGAAAAAACTTCTTCTCAGTGAGGGTGTCAGAACACTGGAACAGGCTGCCCAGGGAGGTTGTGGATTCTCCTTCTCTGGAGACATTCAAAACCCGCCTGGACGCCTTCCTGTGTAACCTCACCTAGGTGTTCCTGCTCCGGCAGGGGGATTGGACTAGATGATCTTTCGAGGTCCCTTCCAATCCCTAACATTCTGTGATTCTGTGAACCCTTTTTCTGCAGTGGTTCCCCTTTCTCCTTTGGATAAGAGGTCTACTACTGTTTTAGAAACTGCTCCCCCTTGATGTTCCATCAAAAACTGAGATTTTAAATGTTTTTTTTTCCTTGTAAAACACACCTGTGGGCTCATCCTTCCAGCTGCCTGACACAATCATACAGATACGCCTCCCGTCTCTCCCAGCCTGCCAGCAAAGGCAGCGTATGTGTTCTGGGCTTTTCACCCATGTATCAGAGCAGCCTAATCCTTTTGCGACTCATCCAAAGGTGAAGTACGTGGACTTCATCTCAGGTTTGCTTTTCTTTCAAAAATACACAGCATGGAAATGTTTCTTTTCTGTGTTCTTGCTTAAAGCCATGCAAAAAAAATATTGGCTGGTACAAGGCTGACAAGAAGATTATAACTTTGAGCTGTCAAACAGTAACACCATTACACCTCCATGTGGTTTTTGGTAATCTGCCACATTGGCTATTAGACTTCAACCCTTTATTGCACTGACAACAGTGAGACAAGTGAGACAGAATGGGAATAGGTATCAGGTATCCAACTGAAGAGTTGGAACAATTTTTTTCTTTTCTTAAGAGGTTCTAGATGTAAAACTTGTTTTTCAGATGTGATTGACTGAAGTATATAACCTAAAAATAGTTGACACCAAAAAAAAAAGAAGCACTTTCATAACAAGTACATCAGTCCACACCCAAGAAAGTTTGCAGTACAGTGAAGCACTAAAATGTCTTGCTGAAAACAAGAGACAATACAATCTCTTTACCTGTTGTATTTTGTCCTTCTCATTAATAAACAATTTTTTCTTAGTAAAAAAATATAACAGGCTTCTTGAGTCCTGTAAACACAGTGTAGTTGCTGCAAAGCTTCTGACAAAAACACATTATTTTCTAAAATAGGTCTAACTTTACATTAAGTAACTATTTCTCACAAACAGAATATGGTAGCATGGATTGTTTCCCACCAGTGGAGAAAATGAACTGTTGATTCGTTTTGTTTTGTTTGTTTGTTTGTTTGTTTGTTTTCCTATTGGAGCAAAGGGTTAGAAACAGATGAAAGCTGTTTTGTAACAGAAAGTACGAAGTTCAGTTTATTATGTTGTTTCTTAAGTGTTGGATAGCTCTGAAATTAGGTTTCTGAGTAGATCTTGAGAGTATCTGAGCGATTCTGATGGAGTTGTACGCCTGCTTTGGAAGCATCCTTAAGTCCTTGTAATATTTACATAAAAACCTAACTACCATTTTCAGAAGTGAGAGGAAGCTGATTTAAGAATGTACATGGAAATAATATTAATAAGACCCTAAGATAAAATTTTTAAAAATATATTTAGGTACTTCATAGTAGTTTCAGAAGCAGCCTGACATACAACACCTGTGTTTAGGAAGATCTCACTAGATATTCACTATGTCAAAATAATTTCTTACGCTTGGTGCAAATCTTTCTCTATCTTCTGATTCCTGTGAATGTGTACATTGGTGCACTTCTTTGGAAACCTGAGTCACCGCAGAGGTCAGTCCCTGAGACTACAGTTGGAGGCTAACCCGAATCTAGAATTTCCGGAAGCAAAGTCTAAACATGGATTAGAAAAGGCAAAAAGCAATTTAACTGTTCCTGTAAAAAGAGGTTTTGAAATAAGTTTTCCATGCAAATGCAAAGCACTGAACAAATTCATGGTTTTATTATATTTGCTACAATTAAAATGATTTTCTTATTTTTAAGGCTTCAGCAAATTAAAGGCTATAATAAGTTTGCCTTTAGTGTTACCCCATGAGACTTGCTTTCCTTTCAGTTAATTCATTTTGCATTTTTTATTTTATAAAATCTAGTGATGAGTGCTCTTGCCTGACTCTATATATAGGCATTTATACAGGTCCATTTACACATTAACAACATCTGCCTCTGTGAACTCCACCATTTGCAGACATAAAAATGAAATACGCTGAAATATTATGTGCCATTGCCTGCCTGTGGTATGAAAACTTAATTTCATATAATGATTAAACCAGACTTTGCTTTTATGTCTTAATCATAAATATAAAATAAATTAACACAGTACTTTTCTCCTCTCTGTTCTCAACCTTACTTTGTGATAGGGAATCTTAAAAGTTTGGTAATATTTGCAGTGAAAGTGATGATATCTCTGCACCTGAAACACTAAATTGGACAGTTTCCCAATGAACTATGGTAGAGGAAGCCTGAGAAGACAGAGGAGCAGTCACAGAAAAGAGTGAGACTTACTGAATGAACAGGGTTTCCACCAACCAGGAAGGCTTTCTGTGTAGCATTCCCTTCCAAATATCAGTCCATCTTTTTTCATATTTGATTTACGGATTCAATGAAAAAATAGTCAACATGGCCATTCGCTAAACGGTCAAGTTCTATATGCTTATCACATACTTGATAATGTATTAAAATACTCACTTGAAAATGTGTCCAGGGTTTCATTCTTCAGTACTTATTGTACAAGGTCATCATCTTCCCCCTTTTCATTGAAACAAACAAACAAAAAACCCTCCCACTCTCCCCGATGAGAAAAATTCTGTGTGGAAATGTTCATTTCTGCTATTCTCAGGTAGTTTCAGTGCTTTTAATAAAGGGAATAAAAATTCCTATTTTACAGAAAGACAATTCAGGTAACAGCATTTGCATGGGCTCCTGTATTATGAAATTACCCCAAAGAATTCGAAACAGGACATCTTGTCAAGACATTCTTGTAATGTGTCAAAGAGACTAACTCTCATTTGAGGGAGGTGCAGAAACAATGGAGCAATATCTCTCCAATGATCTTGTTCTAGATGTAGACTTGTAGCAATTTTATTATACAGTTTTGATTAAAATGTTTCTTCTGAAGCAACACTGCTTAGGTAAACATAGTTTCCACATATTCTTTTGAATTGCTAGAACTGAAAGAACTTCAAATGCTGAGTGGTATATATGTTAGTTACGTTAAAGCCTGGCTGGTCTACAGCTGCGCTCTGCCATAGTCATGTGAAATGAGCCTTTCATTTTACCCTGAGATTCCTTTCTAATGGAGAAGAGTAATTTGAATTCTGAGGTCGTATAAAAGCTGTCAATCACCTACAGAAATCTCACTGCTGTCAGAGAAGAAAGGAGATTGAAATTATTGAGAAATTATATTCTGTATAGTTATAGATTATGTTATAGAGGTTACTCTTAAATTTTTTCCATATGCTTTACCTAAATAAATTCATCACTCCATTTGCAATGTTTCCCAGGAATTCCCTATTTTATATTAACAGTCAGGTTAGAAATTTGTGACAAATTTCTAGACAACTATTGCACAAGCCCAGCAGTTGAAAATTACTGAATTCTCACATATTTCATTAAAGGTAATCTATTTTCCTATGTTGTACAAAGAATGTTTTCCATTTTGGGTGAGTATGCTGTGATCATAAAAAACGTAGCCCGTGGAACACATGAATTACCTTTAAATAGTCTACTACTGACCAACGCACTTTTCCAAAACCATAATAGGGGAAAAAAAATAGGCAGTTATGCTGTCCGTTCTCAAGCAAAATTTCTAGGCAAATGTGTAACTTGACTTGATTTAGGACTATAGATTTAGCAGCATCTGCCTTATCAATATGACAAAAATACACTGACTAATGTGTAATAACCTATACTAATATGTTAGCAGAATAGAACTTTTGGTTGGACATCTTAATTTCACTCCATTGTAAGTACTACCATGCAACTTTAAAGCATGTATTTGATGCGTTAAAGAAAATAACTGAAGTTCTTAAAGCAGTGGCATAATAGTAAATTACCTATTTCATGCAGAGCTGCAAATGAAGCTGGTGTATCTGCACTTGCATTTGAAATTTGCAAACATCTTGGCAGATAGAAGTTAGGTAGAAAGTTTTACCTCATTCATGGAGAAGGAGCTTCATTATTGCTGCCTTGTGTGTAAAGAAGTCTCTGCATTTATTCTGATTTTCCTTTATTGAACAGTATCCCATACCATTACAGAGTCATCAGTCTGTGCTGTTTAACTCTGCTCTCCTGTGTATTGATATGGAGGAACACAATCAATGCTATTGCAACAATTCAGAATTTTCACGCCGTCTCACCACTGGTACAATGTACCTTGCAGTGGAAATTTTCATTTACACCTTATGATCTCTCTGGAAAATTATTTTTCTTCCCCTTTCTTGAAACACAGAATAAATGAGTACCTAGTTATTATGATATTTTTTACATTATCTTCTGGTTACTTCAAGTTAATAAGAAATGCCTGGAAATTTTCCATATGGTGATAAGCAGCTGGATCCTGTTTTCTCTGAAAGATGTGGTTTCAGCATGACAAGTTACTTTCATTCATTTTCTTCTTGCTTGGACTGAGCCGAGTACTAAATGTAGAAATGATGGCTTCATTTTGGTTTATTTTTTTGCTCAATATTGAGTAAAAACAGTCTTTAGGCAAGTCCATTCATCTACTTGAATCAGAAGGACTTCTGCTTTCATATGAAACAAATAATTGGTTCTTATTGGATGATTTGAATAACAAAACAGTGTTAAAAGGAATTTATTTTGAAGCAGCATAGCTGGCTTTTTCTTGCTGTCATTTTGGTACAGTACCCTCCGTATTGTACTTCAGAAGCCTAACAACCCTTTTTGTCTTATGTAGCTCTCTGTATATTAAAAAATATCCAACAGGAACACTCCAGTAAGAATTTAGAGGTGCTTTTCTGCTTACACTCAAACTAGATTCATATTACAGATCAGGAAACAGAGGAGGTAAGATTTGTCAGGGTTCATTAGGGAATTGATAAACGAGCCCAAATTCAAACTATAGCACTATTAGATGATCCTTTACTAATTAGGTGACTTAATTAGTAAAGTATGCAAATAATTAATAAAGTATCTGTTTATTTCTGATACATTAACAAAAAAGTTTTGATAGCAAGTAATCCAGGTGAAAAGTAATATTTGGAGGGGAAATAAAAAAACAAACAATAATTTTGGTGATTTAGGTATTACTGTTCCGGAGATGTAATTTCCTAGTGCATTTAGACCTGAAAATTACTTGTCATTCCAATACCTATTACTGATACATCTGACACAAATGAAGATTTTACTACATCCTCTGTTATGCATTGCTGTATATGGATTGCTAAACTTTTACACCTATTCTAGAATTCAATTTCTTCAAAAATACATGATAATGCACAATTATAATGATGTTCTCTGTTTGAATCATGTTGCAAGAAGTTACAGCAACACATTGCCTGTTACTGAAGCTAAGATAATGTCTATGCTTCTGTTTCTTCTTATTATGTAGAATGTCGAAAAGAGTATTTGAGCACTGAAATCGAAGCATTTTTTTAGCTCCCTTTTCAGACAGTCCTACTCAAGTTAAAGCTAAAAAAAAATCTTCATGCATATGTTTTTTAAAAAAACACACAGATGCAGTTAGTCTTGGGGTCTACAAGATTAGGAAGTATGAAGATAATAAGTTTAACTGAATGTCCTTCATGCTATAAAAACAATAATATATCTGTTTTAATTAGCTGTATTAACTGTTTGCAAATTTATTCTCACAGCAAGAAGCTGTTTAAAAGGAAGTTTCTCCTTTTGTATTGCATTTATGGCTTATTTTGCAAATTCTTATTATTCTTATTATTTTTTTACCTCTTAAAAGGTAATCAGATATGAAGGTTATGAGGATTTTTCGTTCTGGATAGTGGATTTATATCCAAGGATTTAGCTTAGGTTGTATGTTTCTGTGGCACAGAGCCGCATCTCAAAGAAGCAAATGGCGAATCTGCTCAAATAAGTTTTCAAAGAGTTCAGATTGCCTTCTCTGAACTGACTAGAAAGTGTAGTGTGGATCTCTGGCTCAGTAATTGATGGACACTATTAGGTCTTCCCTTCAGGAAACAACATCAAAACTTTCCCCTCAAGCAGTATTCTGACACTTGTGCTTTTATGTCTGATGATCTTGTTAAACAACAAATAACAAAATTCATGCTGTATCTTAAGATCTGTAGTCTGTTTCATACATTTTTGAAATGTTGGCGGTCTTTTGGAGATGGAATTATTTTGAGCTGGAGTTCCTTCTTATTTTTTTAAACTGTTTCTCCAGGTCATGAATCCAGCCAACTGATGTTGGACAAGTTGCTCCAGAAGGTTATTTTTGTATAGTTACTGATTTGTTATCAATTCTGTTCAAGAGATATGTTACCACAGTATTTCTTAGTGATTAGTGAAATACAGCCACTATCTGCCACCTAAGATACAGCTGAACTATGAAACATTTGGCTAAAGCTGGGCATTGGAAGAAGGCTAATTAGTAGATGAGCATAATCAACTCTTCGGAAGCAGCTGAAGGACTAGGAGATGTTTCCTGAGAAAGAAGATACATACAACATTTGCTACTCAGTTAAAAATCTTGGAATTTATACTACGTACTTTGCCACTGTTTGATATTCAGGGAATGACATTAGCAGATACACTTCTTTTTGACCACTGAATTTTTGGCATTGTCTAGTTTAGGCTATTTTCTTTGTGATTTTCAGGTTTGGTGACTTTAGTCTAATGAGAGTACTACGGCAGATGATTCTCCATGTTTCCTCTGTTGTAATCATGATATGAAAGTCTACTGAGTACAAGTCTCCCTGAATGTGAATAAAAAGACCCCCAACCAAACAAGAAACAAACTTCCAGCATATTCATTCTATTGTTCTTTACTATCACTGACAGAGTTACATAGCTATCAGTCAGCTGTCATAAAAAGCCCATTAATACCAAGGTGTTACTTCCATGTGAAGACTGTGCATAGTTAATCATAAGAACTTTAGAATACTGTAGTACACAACAAAGGTTATAGAATAAAACATCAAGGATTCATGATAATGACAATCCACAAAATACTGGTTCCATCATATCACATTTTAAAAGTTCATATAGTCTTCCAATTATGTATGGTAGAAAGTGGCTGTTTTGAATCATAAATCCTAACATAGGAATTAACTACTTAAATTGTTGTCTAAGTTAAGTAGACATTTCTTCATATCCATGAATTCTTAGTTTTCCGCTGAGCATTATAATACTTGTTTTGTAATGGTTTTAGTAATTGGAATGCAAGACATGGTAGCCTGAGCTCTGTATGATACAGGATGGTGCCATGCAGAAAGACTTGCAATAGCCATAGTGCTAGCTGAGGTGGGCACCATAGCAGAGTTTAACAGTTGTGCTTTGAAGTAGTCTTTTAATTTAAAAGGTGTGGTGCTACATAGACAGCATGAGCTTGCAGTCTTCTGGTTAGCTGATCATCTTTATCAATATATCAGGATCCATGCAGCCAGGCAGCTTTTTTACCTTTGCCAGTCAGTCAGTGCCACTGAGAATGAAGGCTCAATAAATCCTGGCAGCTGAAGCTGGGCGTGTGTGACTTAGTTTACCATAAGCTTGCCAGATTTTCAAGGCTATTACACAGGTTGTTTTTGTTTAGTAAACTTGTTTTCTAGCTAAATTTATGTCCTACTTGCTCAATTCTGTTGCCTGGTGCTTGTCCTGATCTTCCCATCTAATCTTTGCTTTTCTAGACTTTGGCACAGTTCCTGGCAATATTTGCTGTGTAGACCTTTGACTTTGTGGAATCAATTTCTTTCTCATTTTCTGACCCTGCTTGCCCTGGCTGTGGTAGCAACTTCCCATTTCCATTTCTGATGCCATTTTGTCTGACAGTTTGTACCCTAATAGCATTAAATATGTACGCATGCCATTTAAAAAGTAATTTATTCTGTAAACTGTCTTTCTGTTTCTCCTGTTAAAGTAGGATTTAGAAGATGAAATGATCTAACAGATTTTAAAGAATACAAACTTGGAATTTCATTTCTGATTCAACAGTTCAGTCACAACCTCTGTCCATAAAAAAAAAGTCAGTCATATACAGTAGGTAGCTTAGGTCAGATCATCCCCAATGAGTGAATGGCAGTATTTTCTTTATATAGTTGTCACTCCTAAAACAGGCTTTGTCGAGTGGTATTCAGAATAAGCCCCAAAATCTACTTTATGGAGAAATAATTGCTTTTGCTAGAGATTGGTTGTTACTTTTGCGACAAAACTGAGGTACCTGATTTGACAAGGCAATGTGGTGACTAATCGTGCGCCTTCAGGCTCATGTGAAAAAGGAATAACATGTAAGTTAACAGTGTTAACTTTTATGCTAATAAACCAGTGAATCACAGAATTGTAGAATACCAGATTGAAAGAGACCTCACTGATCATCTGGTCCAAACTTTCTTCACAAAAGCACGGTCTAGACAAGATGGCTCAGCACCCTGTCCAGCCTAATCTTAAGTGTCCGACGATGGGGAATCTACCACTTGGGGAGATTATTCCAATGGCTGATTGTTCCCATTGTGAAAAATTTTCCTCTTGTGTCCAGTCAGAATCTCTCCAGGAGTAACCTGTACTCATTACCTCTTGTCTTTTCCATGTGACTCCTTGTAAAAAGGGAGTCCATCTTCTTTGTAGCCAAATGTTTTCACTGTACCCTGCAGTAGGGTATACCTGCATGGCTCAGGTCTTGCTAAAAGACCACTTGGTACAAGCTGAGAAAAGGTTATACATACTCCTTCTTGACCCTCACTTTCTGATTTATTTGCCGAACGTAAAGAATGTGAAAGCTGTGAAATGGTCTCCAAAGTATTTGAACCTTAGTGGGAAGGAAGAGCAACAGAAGTGAGCTGTCTTTGTGATCTGCCTCTATTGCTGACATACCTCAAAGCCAGAATGAAGCTGAATGTAGAGAATCCTTCCCAGTTATCTTCCCTTGAAAGCTAGGAAAAGTATGGTGTAGAAATGTTGGAAAGATGTCAGTGGCTAAGGGTCTCTGCTTTTATGCTACCTGTTCAAAGCAGTGAAGAATTCACTATTATTGAATAATCCTTATTGGTTAATTATATTGTTCACATAACCTTTTATATCCTTTAAATGTGCTTTCAGGAATAGGAAGATTTCTGTAGTTCCTTCCTAGCTCGGCTTTCGTAAGTTTTGCTGTGGTTTCCTGACTTCCTGCCCCTTGCTCCCTTGCCTGTGTCACCTCTGGGGATTATTGTCACAGATTCTTTGCATTTCTTGAGTTTATATGAGCCCTTATCTTAGTGGAACTAGCCTAGGCTGACTCAATGAATGATTTATTGTACAACTCTGCCTCCATAATAATTAAATAGGAATTGTATTGAAGAAAGGGGAGGAAAATAGAAGAGGTACATGAATGAGCAAATAAAATCCACAAAAGCAACACCAATATTCTCATGTAGAAAAATGAAGATGTACGTATTCTGTGTGACTGCTGTAAAGACAGATCTCATATAAGGTGGCAAGAATCTAAGATAATCAAGCCCTGGTATTTCCAAGAGTAAAGGATGCCCAAGAGTCAACAATGGCAATTTACTATTAAGTTTGATTCTTATGGCAAAAGAGCAGTGAAGCCAGAGTTGTGGGAGTTGATCTAAATCATCTAACTGATAGAGAATGGTGCCTATGAAGCTTCTTTCTAGTGACCATCAAAAATGAGAAGCAGTGAGGGAAGTCTAGCTTTACAGGATCTTCCAAGCTCACTTTTAGCAATAAATCCATTTTCTTCAGCACCATCTATATCTGTACCTTGTACATGCAGTTCAGTGAGCTCAACATTGTGTGATGGATAAACTACAATGCCTTGCATATTAACCTGGACTGTGATCTGGTAATTGCTTCTCTTTTCTATCTCTTTTGGAAATATAAACATTCATGGGTGCTAACAAACCGCATATCTCAAATTTCAAAAGCAGCAAGCAGTGCCACATTTAGTATTCTCATAAACTGTATCATACAGATAATAATGTTCTTTCTTCTTACAGGCACATCTTTGAGATTCAGATCAATTTTATCTTTAACTCATTTAAAAATGAAGGTTTCTATCTTTTACAATCATTGAGAAGAGCATGAAAGTGTGAAAATGTGACTTCTGTGTACACTAAGAATGTGCAACAGGAAACAAAAATGAGTTTCAGGCTTACAGTATTTCAGACAATGCCATGCTTTGTTGATGGGAAGGAGGAATTAACCTCATGGTTTTGGATCGTCAGAATGGCAATATAATACTTAGCTCTTAATACACTGTATTAATTATTTGACATTTAGCATTATTTTATAAACAAGCACATTGGAACAGGAACAACATATTTGAGAATTTACTTTTTTATTCTTAAGATCCTACTACTCTTCTGAAAGATGTAAAAATAGAATGCCTATAGAATCTTTGAAAGCCAGAAAGGGTAATTTGAATAAGAATTTGATGCAACAGTGTAAGCAAACTGATTATAACTGTAATATATAGATATAATGGAGGAGTAAAGTGTTTAAAACTGGAAGAGTAAGAAGTACAGATTCATAAGAACAACAACTTATACTTATTCACTACAGCGTCCTGTCATGATAACAACTTCAATTTTGGAACACGCAGACCCACAATCTTAAGTCAAATTTCACTGTGCTGATACTTTTTTCTTTTAATTATTATGGAAACAAAAATAAGTTTCTACTACCATTGAAGTGACTTGATCTGCAGCAGTTAGAATTCTACAATAAAGGAACAAAGTAATTAAGAGAGAGAATTTCGGCTTTTAGCCTAGTCTAGTGGATCGGATTGGGTGGATGGGAAAGCTTATGACAGCAGTTAAGAGACCGAAGCCTGCCTTATGCATTTAATAATAAATAAAAATAAGTGACACTATTTTATACTCTACTTCAGTCATTAATTAATCAAGTTATATGCACATATGGGAGGCTGTTGAAAAAACTAAGCAAGCAGGTTCTGCTTCAGCATGCAGATAACACACGGCTTTATATCTGCATTTTCAGCTCCTGATGAAAGAAGATGACATTGTTCTCTTTCTGTGAGAGCTGTGGCACAAATAAATGCAATTTGGCTGAAAATCAAGATGACATTGGGTCAGCTAACTGCTGAAACAACTGGACAGTAAGGTAGATATATTCCTGCGTCTTTCATTGAGGATGTATATTTGCCCTTAGCTGACTTAGGTCATTGGCTGTAAGGGTGACCTTAGCAGCTTCTTGAACATTAAGCCACAAGTGCACCTTTTGTCTGGTGCTCAGAGACTAAGATTATTTCTTTTTGATGTAGAACTTCCATTGACCATATGATGAACTCAGTGTGAATCAATTTCTAACATCTCTCCAGAAACTAAAGCTTGGTGGCCTGCTTCTTAAACATATTAAACAGATGTTTCTTCTGTGAAAGACACTATTTCCAAGCTTCCAGTAATATCCAGTGAAATAATATCATTAGTAACAATGAAAGTCCTAACCTGACCTTCCTGAAGCTCTTCAATATTTTTATCTGTGATGACTGAAGACCCCTAAACCTACTTTGGCTGCAACTGGTGAAAAGTAAGAGACTAGTAGGTTAGTTTTGATGTGGAAGGAAAGCTGAGGTGATGTATTTTTGTCCTTAATCAAGTATTTTGGCTTTCAGAACAGACTGTGAAACTCCCTCCCATCAATGTAAAAAGACAGGCATAGATAAGACATTTATACTGTATTTATTCAAAAAATTCTATTTGAATTTCATGATAGCTATATCCTTTTTTATAATTTCTTGCTTGTTTGCTAAGCTGTGAAACATCTATCAACATGGATGCTCATTCAGTGAAAGAGTTAAAAATCTGGATTCATTTTAGTCCACAAATGGCATTGTACTAGACCTGGTGCTGTTATTCGAAGTGAAGCTTGTGTTCTTACGGATGGACATGGTAAGGTTTTGGCCCAAGAGATGACATCTCTGCCACTTAGATGTGGCAAGACAATATATGGAAACCTTGGAGTAAGAATTAAAATTACTTGATGCAGAAAATTTGAAACAGAATTGAAGCAAGAGAGCTGGTCTTCAAGGGCTTCAGATAAGAGATTTCCATGACAACAGAATACTTAGGTATGCAAATTAAGAAACAAAGCATCTTAAAAAATAATCAGGAAATACACCTCTGTTTCACAGCGTAAAAACTGAACAGTTTAGGAGCACTAGTTCTGTAGGACAAATGCAGGTGGGGAGCTGAGAACATAGGGCTATTGCTGGCCAGATTCCCTTCTCACTTAAATCAGTACTATTCTTTTAATCATGCAACCATAAGGTTATATATGGACAGAAGATACCTCAAGATTTATAGTAATGTTGTGCTGTGACTGGATCAAAAGCTCTAGACTGTCTTCAGCAGGTCATCTGCATAGCAGCTAAAACAAACTCTTTAACAATGGAGATTCCATTAACCTCTTTATAAAACTGTTGTAATATTTGACTACCTTAGAAGTTAGTAATTTTCCCCTAAATTTTAATTACTTCTTTGCAACAACCTAAGTCCCTTTCTCCTGTGACACTCTCGTCATTGGCCACAGAGAACATTTGATTACTGTCTTCCTTGTAGCAACCGTTTAAATAGGAAAGATGGTTATCATGTCCTGTAAGTTTTCAGGATAATATATAAAGGGATTTATGTTTACTGTAGAGGCTCTTGTTATTATACATACTATGCTATGTAATCTCTGCAGTAAATATTGTAGCCCTTTTCCTGTGACCCATGCTGTATTATGAATATGGTATTATGTTCAAGAGCTTTACTCGTTAAGGAAAAGAAAACATATATATGATTTATGATCATAGAGCGCTCTGTTATCATAGACATCACATCACATAATTCTCAGACTTATCAAGCTCTGCCTTACAACATTTATTTTGCCTTTCCTCCCATTCATTTTGGAAGGACATTCCAGTACTTGAATTCTTTAATGCTTAGCAACTTCTGTTTGATTTACAACCTATATTTATAGATTATAGATTATACCATTTGTTCTGGTGCCAGCATTGACCTTTAGCTGAAACAGATCTTTTTTCTCTCACTGTTTTTCACCTGTCTGATGTGTTTATATAGCAACCATATCCCCTCTTAGACTTTTTTATATGAGGGTGAACAAGCTCTTTTAGTCTCCCCATACAGATGTATTTAAATACACTAACAAAAGAGGTCATTACTGTCTTTCCATATTTCCATAAATGAATCATTAGTGCCATAAATCTAGTAATCTTATTCCCTGGAGGAAATATTGTAGGAACCAAAATGCTTTAAAGCATTCTGAAATTTGTTAGCTTTGCATTCTTAATGATTGCTTGATATTCTATGAACTGGCTTTTGAGTTACTAGGACTCCCTAGACTTCCGTTCTTAAAACCTCATAATCTGGCAACTCTGTGGATGTGGATTTAAAAATTGAAAACATGAAACACTACATTCAGTTACATCCTGTCACTGGATGTACAGAGAACTACTGCTCTCTGATCTCCACTAGATGAACATAAAAGCCATTATCCCTTCTGATGTTACTCAGTTTTTTGTGAGAAATGATGTGTGAGGTAAATAGGAAAGGGAAAAGGAAATGGAGAGAAAGGACAGGAAGAAGTAGAGTGGGACAAGGCTTTATTGGAGCAGGGAGCAGAATTACCTGATGAGAATGGAGAACAAAAAGCAATGGGAAGCCAACATAGAGCTGAATGTAAAACTGTCAGAAAAAGTGTTGAGAAATCATGCTGCCATAAACTGGCTTAGTCTGGGCACTGTCCTACACCAGGGTCAGCTCAGGGGGGGTTGTTGATGGTTTTTGTTTATGTTCTGCTTTTTTCTGTCTCTTCTGAGCATAGTGCAGATCACTACAAGCAGGTATTTCACATAAGATCTTAAAGATTATGATCTATTTGATATAAAAAACCTATGGATTTTTCCCCCCCAAGAACATATGTTAGATATGTTATAATTAGCCAGTATTTTTCTTCAACCTACGCCTGTCTAATCCACTATTTTTCAGCCGTATGTCCTCTGAAGTTGGCTACATTTCAGCAGCAGGTAAATTTGTTCTCAGTATACTTTTATTTTTAAAATGTTTTGTGAACTGCCAGGCTAAGGATGAGGTGCTTAAAAACTTCAGTGTTGTTATTTTATATAAAGTTAATGCAAAAACGAAACGATACACTGATGCAAGTCTAATAATGAAGTAACTTCAGTGACAGTCTAATAATGACAATAAACAATTCAACAGCAATTTAGATTAAGTAACACAGATTATGACAAGGAAGTCTCTAAGCAGCAAATCGAAGTTCTGTTGAATATTACGTGTAGGGTTTTTTTAAAATATAATCTTGCATTAGTTTGTAATGACTTTCTTCTAAAATATCTGCAGTGTGGCTATTAAAAACCATGAATCACAGTTAGAACAAGATGTAAAACCAGAAGAGCCTCACAAATCAAAACTCACATGTCTAAATACTGCCACTCAACAACCAAGCCACTCCAGTCACCTGCAGCATCCTGAAGTGAAGGCAACAGACACAGATACGACAGAAGAAAAGAAAAAGAAAAAAGCTGGATTTTAGGATCTGAAGGAACTGTGTACTTATTTCCATTGACACTGAGTGAAGTGTGGGCCTCTATTTTCTTGGAGTTTAGTTTAAAAGCCCCAACTAAGAATCTAATCCCTATCTTGGCTGATTTACATCTGGAGACAATGTTTAAATTGGAAGGTTATTAAATAATTGTTTTCTCTTCTCTTTTTGGTTACCACAAATAAATTCTGACTTGTTTACTAGTTTATGGTAAGTCAAATTGCTTCTGACCCCTAGAGAACTTATTACAAAATGCTAATTTAAAAAACAAATTGAGTTTCTAGGAAAGTAGGCTCGTGCCCTTTCCTCTCACCTTTTTTTTAACAAGGTATAGCAATACTAATGGCCAGTTTTTGCCAAGTTCCGGGGCTGGCCTTCATTGTTTCTCACTATTTCTGTGCAAGGAGAAGGATACACAGTGCGCAATATTCTTTTGAAAAAATGTCCAGGTTAAGGTTTAATAGGCACAAAAATCAGAGTGACAAGATTACTCTTTCTGTAAGCACTGATACTCTCTAAAACTTTGTGTGCTAACAGGAAATCCTGAATATCGAAGCTCCACTGTTTCAGGAACATGTAGCTTGTTAGTAGTCTGTGACATCTTTGCCACACCTACAATCTCATTTCGTATTTTGAATTCTCCCATAGCCAGCCTTTGGTGGGTTGGCCTCAGCTGGCAGCCAAGCACCCACACACCTGGTTTCTTACCGCCCATCCCCAGTGGGACAGGGGAGAAAATCAGAACAACAAAAGAGTGGAAACTTGGGGGTCAAAATAAAGACAAGGAAATTACTCACGTTACTGTCATGGGCAAAACAGACTTGGAGAGTTTAACTTAATTTATTGACAATCAACATAAATACTTAACTACTGACTTGGGTACTGGGAAATAAAGAAAAAACATTTAAACGCTTAAGGAAAGCACATTTCCTTCCCCCTTTCCAGGCTCAAATTCCCTTCAGACACTTCCTTCCCCTCCTTGCTCACACTGCAGGTTACACTCAGTGAGATGATGAGCAGTGCAGGAGGTTGGGGTCAGTGTGTGGCGGTTTCTCTCTACTGTTTCTTGTTTCTCACTCTTTTCTAGAGCCATTCCTTCATTCTTACTTGTTTCCTCTGTGCTGGTATGGGCTTTTCCATGGGTCACAGTCCTTTCACGGTGTACCTCCTCCAGCATAGACCCTCCATGGGCCTCAGTCCCTTTGGGAGTGTACATGCTCTTCCACAGAGCACCTCCCTCTCCTCTAACCTCACTGCTCGCTCTCTCACTATCCCCCCTCCTCAGCATTCTGTGCCCTTCCTTAAATATGTTTTCCTCAAGGTGCCACCAATTCTACTGATGGTCTCAGATCTTGTGGTGGGTCTGTTGCAGAGCTGTCTAGAACCAACTGTTTGGGACACGGAACCCCAGCCTCTCCTCACAGAGGTCACCTTGCCACCCCCACTAACACCACCTTGTCACTGACACCCAGTACACACCCTACAGCAGGGCTCTCAAAAGCGTAGGAAACTTCTTGTTTACATCAAGTACACTACGTATTTGAGTACAGCCAAATTACGGTTAATGTTTTATGATTTAGAGTACACATAAAATGTTTTTGTAGAATACATTCTTACATAGAATGACTTAAATAAAATACACTTCTGAGAACTCAGAAATGTATTGTAGTGTGAAGAACAGTTTCTTTCTCATGCCTGAATAAAAAATAGAAAAATTGAATTTTATCACTTTTTGGAGGAGGAAGAATATTTGTCCTAGAAATAAGTAACAGACTGATTTCACTTTTTAAAATTATTATTTCTTTTTTCCTTGTGAAAAACATAAGTGACAAATTCTTCTGGGAATAAAGAAAGCTCTCACCTGGAGAGCCATTCTCCAGCAGAGAAAGCACTGCAAAAGTAAACGGCTTCTCTGGAGGCCTAGAAAGCAACATGGACATGCTGAATCATTTGGGCTTATATTTGTTCTATTCAGCTGCTTAACTATAAATTACGCAATTCTATAGTGCAAATACAATTTGGGTGGCTGTTAGCCCTTTGCAGATGTCCTAAGACCAGTGGGGAACAGAAGAGACTGAAAGGACTGAATCTTTCTGAGTCTGAGCCTTTTCTCATCCACACAGATAGGAAAAAATCAGGTTCTCTCTGACAGGAATGTGCTACAACTAGAAATTATGAAGAATATTTTTTATTCACTAAAGATGATTTGATTTTCTCTTTTGGAGGAAAATACCTCCTTGATCATTAGTCTGGCTTCACGATTTAACACTTACTCTTGTATATTATATATTTTAAACAGCTGTGGGAATCTGAATTTGATTTGGACACAATGAATTATAATTATGTTAAATCTTTCCAATTAGTTTACATTTGAGGCTAACAGAAATATGCTGATTCACATTCAAATTAGAGAAATCACATGGAAACTACATCAACTATTTCAAGAAGAAGAATTTAAAATTTTATCACAGGTGACTGGAAGAAATCTTCAGCCAGACATGTAGCTTTTAAATATATGCTCAAGGTGTTATTAGCATTTAGCTCCAAAATAAATATTTGAAATAAATGAGGAAGAAAGGAAGGAGTTATATATTTTGAAAAGTAGAAACTAGAATGAAACTCTGTATTCACAGAAATATAATTATATGTTGAAATGTAATTATATAGAGGGGATGAAATCACAGTGGATGTCAATTTTTACTGAATGTTATATAGAGCAGATACATGGGTTTGACATGCTAATTGGAGGAAACTGAATCAAGTTTGGTAAACAATAAAGAATTTGCCCTTTAAAGCAAATTTGGAAAAGCACCATGTTATGACGTATATTTCGTTTTACATAGAGTATCAAAATCACACATATTTAATCTTTATGTTTGTCAATTACTGCCAATAATTGTAATAATCTATAGTTAGATAAAATTAAAACAGATGCTCAATAATTGAAAATCTGCACAATTCTATTACTGCTATAGTTTTGATGAAGTCAGTCTGTATTAACTGAGGATTTTTCCAGTGTTTTTTAAATAGGCTTTCATTTTATGTGCTGCACCCCTAATTTCTAAGTAAATCATAAATAATACGCTAACACTTAGATTTCACTGGCAGTGGTGGTGAAAAAAAAGAAAGAGGTGTCTACAAGGCAAGAGAAAATTAATAGTTCTAAACAGCCAAGAAATTGAAAAGTTCAAAGGGAAGTTTGGGAAAGACTATGGCTTTTACCAAGACAAGTATTTAAACCCTGAGAGAAGAAAAAAGAAAGAGTATACAGAAAGAATAAATCAAATTATTTCAAGCAATGCCCATCAAAAAGAACAGGAGATGGAGAACAGGCGGATGGAAGCACGAAAATAAAGAAGATGAGCTTAAGAGAAACATGCAGATTTATAGAGACAGTTCCATTTATTTAGGTCAGTTTCTTTTTTCTTTGCCTCAGAAACAATTGATCATAGAGGTGACACATGCTACCTTATCTGTACAAACCTGGTAGACACTTCTGGACCTTATGTTCTGCGCTGCAAACCTGTAATTCTTTCTAACACACAAGATGAATGTCTAGCTTAACTGGCAACTGTGAAGGTATTTTTGATGTATTACTACCATTCCTGCCATAGTTCACTCTGTTATGACCAGCTGCTCACGTATATTTAGAATGTTTTCATAACTCATGGAGTTCTGATACAACATTGGGGTAGAGCAAAGTGAGCAAGAGGAAGTGACGGCCATAAATCAGAATTGCCTCACTTTGAAAACCACATATATATGACAACAAGGACTCCTGCAAAATTGTGATGAATTACAGTTATCTGTAGGGTTAGCTCTTTGGTAATAAGTAAGCTCAAATCCTGATAATGAACCAAATCCTGATCTCTGTTCTGACTACTTCAAATTTCCCTGATGAGGAAGAGCCGTATCTTTGCTACCTTAGGATTTACCTTACAGGAGAAAAATCTTTTGAGGGCATATAGCAAATATAGCACTCTGAATCCTGTCTCTTCACAGTCTTTCCAAGAATGCTTGGCAGCAGCTACTCAACATTGAGTTGTTCTTGGCCAGTGCTATACTACATTGTAGTATCTCTGCCCATTCAAGTCTTCAATCATTCCATCATTTTGGAGTGAAAACAGACAAAAGTTTGTCCCCTGGGCTAGAATATGATAGAAGTATTTTCCTAAAACATTTCCTGGTAGTGTGGTGTAGGAATTACTCCTTTATCTTTCAGCTGAAAAGAATCTTTACAATACCTGGTTCAAGAAATATGAAATATGAAATTAAACATCAAAAATAATATGTAATAGTTTAGATATCTAAGACTGTAATCCTTATATGCCTTGAAAAAAAATACTATATTTCGTTGGGAATGTACACAAAGAGAAGAATAACTGGGATTTCTAAAACAAGTCATTATTTATATAAGAATAAAAGAAATATTAAAGAAGCCTAAAAAGTTATCTGTGTAAAATCAAACTGGGAGAACTGCCATAATGGAAGAATTATCTAATGGTGTGTCATGGTAGGCCTTTATAAATTAGAGGAGTTATGAAAGTGTCTTCAGATGGCCTTTCCCTTTTTCTTGAAGCACAACAGCCAAATCAGTCCTGATATCACAGAGTAGAACCTCATTGGTTTCAGTGAAATTATATCCATTTACTCCAGAGCTGTTCAAAGTGCCTGACTAAATAATTTGTCTGGTATTATTCCTGCGCTCCACATGTGACTTTCACATCCCATAGTACAATTTACCATAATTTGATCGCATATAGTGTTTTGTAAAAAAGGAATGGGTTTGATATACAGTGGGCTTATAATATCAGACCTGAGCTGATGGCCTTGCTGGTGTTTGCAGTGCTGGTGAGCAATTCCAAAAAGTACCCGTGAGCTCTGGCCGCGCTCCCAGCCTGTCCTAACCTGCCAGAGGTGCTCCTGGAGCGCAGCTGAGACGGGCGCTCCTCCGCACAGGGGCTCAGTGGCACTTTGTGTCCCGAGCAGCCTGCTAACAGGTGATGCAGGAACCACCTGTGTGCAGCCGCAAAGCAGAGTGGGCGGTACGGCCTGGCCCTTGCCGGGCTCTTGCTCTGGGCTATACCCTCGGCAGCGCCCGCTCTCACCAGCGGCTCCGCTCCCAAGTCGGCCCGGGGCGCGGGTGCCGGCTCAGCCCCGCGGAGCAGGCGGCCCCGGGGGGAGCGGCCCGCAGCCGTACCGCTGCGGGGGCAGTCCGGCCGGGCAGGGAGCGGGGCTCACACCCCTCGCCCGGTGGAGAAGGGGTCGAGGTGTCGCCCCCGCCGGCGGGCGCCCAGAGCCCCGCGCCGCGGCCCGCCCCGCGCCGCCGCGGGTGGCGGGGGAGGCGCTGCCGCCGCCGAGGCGGGGCCCCGCTCCGCTTTGCCGCGCCGCGCCCGGCCCCGCGCCGCTCCGCTCCGCTCGCCGCGGCCCCGCTCCGGCTCCCCTGGCCCCGGCGCGGTGGTGCTGCCGAGCTCCCCCGCCGCGGCTCCGGGCGCCTCCCGCCTCCCAGCATGAATGTGAGGAGAGTGGAGAGCATCTCAGCGCAGCTGGAGGAGGCCAGCTCCACAGGCGGTAGGACGCGAGCAGCACGGGGGCGAGGGGTTTTGCTTCTTAGTTATTTTGGGGTCTCGCCCCTCACCTTTAAGCAGCAGGTCTTGTAACTTGGCGTGGGGCAGGGAGGGGGAGCTGCCTGCTTGCATGGGTTAAACGCATCTGCGCTGTCTTGGAAAAATGTGTGTCTGTGTCTGTGGGGATAGTGAGCAAATGCTTGATGGGATCTCGGGCTAAGAAACGTTGAGGGCTTTGCAAAGCCCGCCCTAAGATGCCTGCGGTGACCCAACTGGTACTTTTGCCTTCGCTGAAATGACCTGGGGCTAGGTATGCACCTCCCGGGTAAACCACGCATTTTCTCTCTAGTTATCCGCTCTCAGGAGGTAATTTTGATCGGTCCTGCTTACCCCTCCTTCCTTTGGTTCCCTTTGTACCTTTCTGATGTCTAAGTAACAAATATTTCATGGAGACCAGCTGCTTCTGGTAAGCCGAAAGCTACCTGGTGCCTTTCTCTTTTCTGTATTGCAACTTGCAGTTGCATATGCACTTGATAGAGGTTACAAAATAATGTGCATTTTAGGGAGGAGAAAAGCATGCTTTGCTGTCTTCCACTGTGACTGTGACTCCTGGAGTTTTCTCCCAGCATGGGTAGGGAACAGCATTATTCAGAATTGAAGCTTCTTGAGTGGAATGTGTGTAACATGATGTTGCTGAGGAAGGTGCCCAGTTCAAGATATATGGTTAAGCAGAGGATGGTTGGACACTTAATGAAAAACTTTGTAAAACAGCCAATCAAAAGCAAGGGAAAATTGTTTTCTAAGAAAAGATGGAAAACAATTTCATGTTTCCTGCTGTGTTGCTAGATTTTTATAAGCTATGTCACTCCAGTGTAGACTAGCAGTTTTGCCATCAAGTTGCTTGAAAGACACAGTGGAGTCTCACTCTTTGCTTGATTGCTGATGCTTCAGAGTAGTCTTTTGCTTGCTAGAGGATGCTCTCAGCCATGTGTCCTCTGTTGATTGTACTTGGTTTTTCTCTTTCCTTAATGTCCTAGCTTTTCTCATGCGTTAGGGCTTTGTAGCCCTTCAGTTAGGATACTAGATTATTTGCTTTGGGGGTAGGGAACTTCTGTAATTTGGTATGCAATTAGTTTTAGGCTGTCCACCAAAGTGATGTTGTGATACTCCTCACTGCTTTTCTGATCCACCCCCCACAAATTATAATTAAGATTTTTCCCTCCACATACCACTGTCCGCGTTACAGCTCTAGTCTGTTAGAGATCTGAAAGCCAGCCTGTTTTTCCATAACATGTACATCGTCAGTGACAAACCCTGGTCAGGCTCTTAGCTACACCTGTGCAGCCACCGTGCAGGACTGTCCGGGCTAAACAAAACTAGGGTCATAATTTAGACACAGTGGATTTGCACAACTGCTATTGAGGAATAATTTGGTTTATGGATCATTACTATAGATGTTGAAGCATAAAGAGAGTTTGCAGCTTAATATTTTATCTTGTAGGTATAGTTAACAGTAACAGGAAAGTGTCTATATGAAAACTGGGGAAATGCGATCTGAATCCGTGTCATACAGATAATATGAAATATCAAGACGTAATTTTACAGAAAATGTTTTCAACTAAACCGTATAGTAGATCTGTTTTCCAATTTGGTTTTCTTGATATGCATGCCTTGCAGCTTTTAGAAATTAATGACAGCTTTAATTCATTTTGAGCTTGTAATGGTGAGACGTAGTAAAATACACTTTTGCACTGTTTTAGAATAAAACCCAAAATCTAACTGATACATGAGTTACTTTAGGAAAACCATTTCTCAAAAATAAGTTCTTATGCCAGAAACAGAAAACGGAAAGACAGAAATGACAGAGCTAAAAGAAAATACCTCGTTTCCTTTGGAGAATGACATATGTTAGGTCACCATTCAACTTATATCTTGACTGACTTGATGTGATGTGAAGCTAGCAAGTGTTCAGCTTCACTGCTCTGGGCTTCCTCCTTATGTGAGAGAGTACATGTATGCTAATCTTCCCAAAATTTTGGCCCTTTTTCATGTAAACATCCCTTTCCACCTTCCTCTAGCTGTCTCTTGTCAGGCTCTTAAGCTTTCAACTAATTTTCAGTGCCATAAGCATTTCTGAACATACCCGTCTCTTGGTTACTTAATGAGAAAGCATTCGGTGGATTTTTTCTTATTATTACTCTTCAAATACAAACAATGCTTGAAACATTATTGTTTTTAAGTGGTAATGCCTGCAGTAGAGTTGTTACAGGAATTTGATAGTAGTGCTCAAGAGTCAGAAAATGAAACCAACAGAATTGCGACTGTTCGTCCATTTCATTTTTCCAAGTGCAATAAAACTCAAGTAACACACAAGCATCTTAGATTATGAAAATTATTACGGACAAAGGAAACATTTTTTATTTTTTAACAAGTAATGCCTCCCTTCAGCTGCTCTTCACCTTACGTTTACTCTATTGCAACTTGCAGGGCATCTTTTACATTTAAGTTAATGTCAGTTGGAGTGCCACTGAGAGTTGTTGAAGTAACACAGTGCTGCTTCTCTTAAATATTGAACCATTGTAAGGACGAAATGTTTCATCCCTCCGCCCCAGGAAGCAGCCTTTATCAATGTTGTATCTGTGAGGAAGTTGTGTTAGTGATAGCAAAAATTCATCTGCTGCTGGGTAAAGGCATGAAGGGTCTTGGCAAAACCAAAAGAGCAGAGGGAAATTATCAGAGAAAGTTTGTGCAGGTAAGAATAAGTTTAACCACCAACTGTGCTGTGGGTTCAATATCTAGGACAAACTTAAGCTGTTGACTAACCCAATCTCCTTCTCTGACAAGGTGACCCATTTAGTGGATGAGGGAAGGGCTGTGGATGTTGTCTACCTAGATTTTAGTAAAGCCTTTGACGTTGTTTCCCACAGCATTCTCCTGGAGAAACTGGCTGCTCATGGCTTGGATGGGTGTGCTATTTGCTGGGTAAAAATTGGCTGGATGGCCAGTCTGAGAGAGTTGTGGTGGATGGAGTCAAATCAAGTTCACGGCTAGTCACAAGAGGTGTTCCCCAGGTCTCAGTATTGGGGCCAGTTCTGTTTAATATCAACGACCTGGATGAGGGGATCAAGTGCACCTTAGTAAGTTTGCAGATGACACCAGTTTGGGTGGGTGTGTTGATCTGCTGGAGGGTAGGAAGGCTCTGCACAGGGATCTGGACCAGCTGGATCATTGGGCTGAGGCCAATTGCATGAGGTTTAACAAGGCCAAGTGCCGGGTCCTGCACTTGGGTGACTACAACCCCAGGCAGCGCTACAGGCTCAGGGAAGAGTGGCTTGAAAGCTGCCTGGCAGAGAGGGATCTGGGGGTGTTGATTGACAGCCAGGTGAATATGAGCCAGCAGTGTGCCCAGGTGGCCAGAAAGGCCAACAGCATCAGGAATAGTGTGGCCAGCAGGACCAGGGAAGCGATCGTCCCCTTGTACTTGGTGCTGGTGAGGTCCCACATAAAATCCTGTGTTCGGTTTTGGGCCTCTCACTGCAGGAAAGACATTAAGGTGCTGGAGAAAGTGCAGAGAAGGGCAATGAGCAGGTGAGGGGTCTAGAGAACAAGTCTTATGAGGACTGGCTGAGGGACCTGGGGCTGTTTAGCCTGGAGAAAAGGAGGCTGAGAGGAGACCTTATCACTGTCTGCAACTACCTGAAAGGAGGTTGTAGCATGGAGGGTGTTGGTTGGTCTCTTCTCCCAAGCAACAAGTGATAACATAAGAGGAAATGGCCTCAAGTTGTGCCAAGGGAGGTTTAGATTGGATATTAGGAAAAACTTCTTCATGGAAAGGGTTGCTGGGCAATGGAACAGGCTGCCCGGGGCAGTGGTTGAGTCACCATCCCTGGAGGTGTTTAAAATATGCATAGATGAGGTTCCTAGGGACATAGTTTAGTGGTGGACTTGGCAGAGCTAGGTTAGACTTAATGATCCTAAAGGTCTTTTCCAATCTAAATAATTCTATGATTCTCTGAATACTCATATGAATAAGAGACTATCACAGCAACTGGTTGCTTTGCTTTAGGGTATCCTGAATTCACAATGGGGATTGTGCTGACTGGTACACCCTTCCTTATTCAAACAATAGAAATATTTACAAAAGTCCTGGAGTCATTTATGACAAGTTTTAAAGATTTTTCTCTGACTAGACAGGACAGTTGCAAATTCTGCATGTCAGGAAAGAGGCTGTCATTTCTACATCATGTGGAGAAGATGGACCAAATAGTACTATTAAGAAGTATTTTTTTTAAGTTTACTTAGAGTTTGGTATCCTCTGCCATACTTCTGAGAGATCCTTGTGCACTAGTGTTCACTTTTGCTTTTAATGAATGGCTTGGTTGTGTTGCTTGAGGCATTCTTAGAAGACAAAGGAAGCAGTCCTGGAAGGACAAGACATTACATCTGGGAAAAGCTGAAAATAGGGATTTAGGAAGAGGTATGCTAAGAAAAAAATATGAAAGTGAGTAAAAATGCACTGGAAAACAATTTCAGGAAAAAAGAAGATATGGGAGGAGAGAAGTGAGGAGACAGCTTCTTGCACACCTTGAGATACAACTGATACTAAACAAAAGTGTGTCCTATTGAAGGATACTGGACTCTATTATGTATTTGTGGTCTGTATTGGACCAGTTACTTTATATCCCAGTTGGGATTCATCTGACATGATGAAAAACAGGCAGTGACCATCGAAGTGATTTCCACCAATACTCGTATCAGTGTAAAAGCTTTAGGTTGTCCAAGAGCTCCATCCATAGGACATGCTGTCAGTAAAGAGTCAATGTCACTTTTCCTACTAATGATCTGTTGTCTTTGATATGAGACACCTCTGACCATTTTATCTTGTGCACCTGTATCCCAGTGGATCCTTGGTCTTTGCCCTGGGTCTTCTGTGACACAGATATGTTCTGGTTGAGAAGCCACAGTGAGCTCGAAATGCTTCTTCCAAACACAACACATTTCTGTAAAAGTTGCAAATACACAAAGGAAGGAATAAATTAGATGGACTCGTGATCTAATAAAGGAGATATCTTTATAATGCTCATGCAAATAGATGCAAATATTTTAAGTGTAAATAAAAATTTATTTAGGAGCAGGACGGAGGAAATAAGTGAAGTTTTGAGAGAACTGACTGCCATGTAAGCCTGTGTGTAAAATTTGGTCTCTGCCTCCATCTCCAATTCCTAAATTCAGTGGGCATGTGAAGCAGTAATTATATGCAAAATTCTAGTATAGAGAGTCACATTTGATATGAATGCTGAAAATACCTTGGCTTTCCATCAATATAAATTTTATATAAACATACACTTGTGCAAAATACAGCTTTTTTCTTCATTATTCTGTGTCAAAGTTACTACCCATGCTCAGAGTTGATACATAAATAACTGAACATCTGGACAAGTTTCAAGTATATTAGGCTTAGAGAAGTGACTCTTTCCAGGTGTTCTAGATGCCATGAAGTATATAGAAGAAGATACAGTATTTATCAGTTAATGTAGCCATAAGAAAAGCTTTTACCATGTATCAAATAAGCACTTAGGACCCATGCTTTGGGTTGGAGCTGAATATTTGATCTGTGCAGCATTCAGCTGTAATCTATCCCATCTCAGCCACTCAGTTTGCCATTGTGATTTATTCAGAATCTTTGGCATTTGAAAAAGAAAGTATCTAAAAATACAACTCCTGATTGCTTCCCTATTTCATAGATACGTGCATTCTTGCCAGACTGTCCTTCCCCCCACAATTCTGCTTGTCCTCTCTTTCAAGTACCAAAATAGATGGTATTTGAAATCTTGCTTGCCAAATGAACGCTGGCCATTTATTGTCTCCCATTAGCAGAGGCCATTACCTCTATTTGAGATAAGAGAGAAAACATTAGCACAAGGTTGTGGACAGGGCCACAAGCCAAATTGGTTTTTTCAGTAGTTGTAGTCAATATGATCTGAACCAAGTAGGATTCTCTTATTTATTAGCGCACATTCTAATTAATAGGCTTGGGCCTATTCTGGGACATGAGGAGTGCAGATATAAACACCTCCTTTCTTTGGAGCAGAGCATGGCAGCAAAGCTGGAAGTAGTTAACGTGAGGTTAATGGGCTAGTTTGGACAATATGTTTCCATAATGTTTGGCCTGAAAGGTAATGTGTGGTTGTGTCAAAAGTAAATGGACAAAAGGTTGACAGAGGGTTTAGTTTTTTGATGATAGTTGTCCCTTCAGAATCCTGTTTTCTCTGTCAAAATCTTTGCTTGCTATTGCTTTGATGGCTAACCAGTATTTGGCCTAGATTTCCCACTGAGTATACCAGGTGGAATGTGGAAGAGAAGCAAAAACATATGGAATGTATATTTTTTGGAGTCTATAGAGCTATGGAAAGCATACAATCCAATTATTTTTTATTTTGTGATATTCTTAATTATTATTATTAATTATAAAATTGTTATTTCCCCCCCCCTTCATTTTCCATTCTCATGCAGTACAAGAGAGATGATTTCTGTGTTATTGCCTTCATGCATGCAGCAGCAGAGAAGGTTGGGCTCCAAACGTGCTGCTATGAATTTAGGAGGTCTGTAGACAACTATAAACAGCAGCAGTTTAAAATACGTGGTTGGGTTGAAAGTATATTGAATCTATTCACCTGTAAGAATAAAACCAAACACAGAATAAATGCTGAACACATACTGTGTTTTATTTCTAGCAACCTAGCAGAGAGTTAATTTAGTATTAAAAGGAACTTTCTGTCAGAGGTCTGAAAATAAATATAGTGTTGCTTTTTTATATTGTTTTTCATCTATAAAACAAATCTCTAAAGGTAGAGTTTATAGTTTTGATCCCCTGTTGTATGTTTACAATTTATGCTGTAGTGACACAAACAGTGTTCTGAAAGACATAGATGCTTATGTGCCCAGTGGAGAAACAAACTATAGGTAGAAGGCATGATAACAAGGAATTTTAAACTAGAATTATCTTGCCCTGTTAAGAACAATGATTCACATCTAACTGTTTGGATTTTATTTTAGGAGAAAATATCTTTATTTCTAGGCCAGATATTTTCACCAAATAAAGCATAAACCCAGAAGCTTCCCTGAGCACAGTGAAATGTCTAGCACTATAAAGCATGTTATATCAGTATGTCACGAAATGACCGAATGGTGACAGTATAGACATGGTTATACAAAATTAAAGGCTTCAAATGTCATAAGACATAGACTGTAAGGTGGATGCTTTGTTTCATGCAGTCAGTAAGAAAGTGTGTGCTATTTTAATGATAGGAAAGAAGACCAATTTTACTGATACATTGTCTTGTTCTCACAATTTTCAGTTACAGCAGAGAGAATTTTTGTGAATATTGCTGTAGTCATTAGGCTTCAGTATAATGAATCTTTTTCTTATTTTTGAACCAAAGTTTACTCCTGTTTGTAGTCCAGAAGAAACATTTAGGATTTTTGAGAAAGGTACACAGTAGCCATAAAACATGATGATGGGTCTGATCCTTCACAGTGCAAATCTTTTTTTAATCCTTGCCCAAAGTGCAAACAACCAGAACAGCACTTTATCACAGTAACTCATTTGATTGTCATCACAGTAACTCATTTGACTGTCATCACTCTTCCTATAAACCCCTTGATACCTATGGGAATAATTGGAATGAATAAGGATTTTGGCCTTAATATTTGTGAAAGTCAGAACGGTAAATCTGGAACTGAAACACAGATCAACTTTACACCATTCCATGTAAAGAAAAGAAACTGCTGTGCTGGAAATATTTAGCAGTAATTAAAAGTTTTATAGCTCTGGTATATCTTGAAAAAAAAAAGTCGAATGACCAAAACCTTTTATTGGATCACTCATCTAGATGCTTTACAGTAAAATGAAAAGAACATCTAGACACCCCTTCTCCAGTCTGTTAGCACCTGCATGATACAATAACTGGGGCACTTCCCTAGTTTGTGCCACCTGGCTGGTGTTGCCAAAGTGCCATCTCTGTGGGGGCGTTACAGCACCGTGCTGTCTGCTGGCTGGTTTTCCCTGCTGTGTAAGGACTGCAGTGGGAAATGCTGAGGCTGGTCATGCTGCTTATTTGCTAGTTGAGGACTTCTTGGGTCAAATCCCTAACATGCTTTTTTTTGGTAAGAAATTCCGCTTTCTGTACACTATCACATAAATGTTTCTGGTAAGAAACATTTCCAAATCCTTGAACAATTTTATTAAACAGAGGAGAAACAATATGATTCAGATGAAATCATTGAGTCACTGCAGTCATGGAGTCTGCAACATTGACAAATATCTCTGTTTGTGTATACAAAGCAATAATATTGATTTAAAAAAAAAAAAAATTTTGTTGGTTGCATTCTAAACCAGTCTTTAAAGGGTAGCTGTATACGTTCTGTTCTGTGCTTGTATTACCACCATAGTTTTTTGTTTCGTGTTTTAATTTAAGGTAACACTTTCTAAACAAAGAAATTACATTGTATTCTACGTCACAAGCATTTATCGATGTTGTGTGGTTTAATCAATGGAAAAATTTACATAATTCTTACTTTAAAAAATAAACATAGTTATTTGACTTAGAAACATTACAGTGTATGTTATAATAAAAAGATCTTGAAAGACAACATTGTACCAAACAAAAGATAAACATAATATGATAGAAAGAATTACCCTAAATGGAGAATGTCCTGAATGCATGCAGTTAGTTGGGATGTAGGAAAAATACAAGTGTGGTTGTGGTGTGTTGGGGTTTTTTTTGTGTGTGTGATCTTTATTTATTTATTTATTTATTTTTGGTTTAGTTTGTTTGTTTGGGGTTTTTTTGGTATTTTTTTTAATTTTAACATATCTGATGCAATTTGAACTGATGGTCTTCCGAAAGTCATGCTATATAACATCTGTCAGGTATAAGCATTGTTGCAACTGACCAGGGAGATTTGAAATTTTATAGTATGGAGAGATGCCTGTGTACATGCTAAGTACCGTAAATTAACAATCTATGATCACATTTTCAAATTAACTGAACTGATACTACTATAATACTATTTTTTTTTTCTTTTTAATGAATGTTACTGCTGGAAAGGACTGACCCTTTTTTGAGACACTCTGTTTCCAAGTGTGCCAAAATGTGCTGCACCAGCCACTTGGGGGTGTTTTGCAGTAGCAAGTGCCCCATCCCGTCCGGGTGCCGAGGGGGCCCAGGCAAAGCCCCTGCACGCTCACAGGTGGCACCGGGGCTGTGAGGGACGTGCTGGGCATGGGAATGTGGTTTCCCAGTGGGAGTGGGTGTTGGGGCATGAGAAGCAGGCTGTGGGACTGCAGTGCCTGCCTGGGCAGTTAAAAGAAAGGAGAGGAAAAAGATCAAGAAATGCTTTCTTGTGTGTGTGGTTTCAGTGGTATCTGAGCAAGCAGACTCTCGGATCTGCTGTTGTATTACATGTAGCTCGGGATAAACGAATCCTGTTTATTTTAAAATAAGCAGGGGACAAATCTTTTATATTGCTTCAAAAGAGTATTCTTTAAAGATGTATATCAAGCAGATCCAGCCATAGAATCATGTTTTGCTTCTTTGCGTGCTGGTAACAATATGATAGGTGTTTCCTCCCATCAACATAGGTCTTAAGCTTTAGCAATGTAGCTGGTTTTAACCAGGTGAAACCCAGATGTCCTTAATCATTCTGACTATTGACATTCCACTGCTCAGTAGGTGAATGGTACCCTATATATCTAATGATTCACTCTTTCTATTCAATGTGTCCTTTTCCATGTTGATTTATGGACATCTGAGGTTATTTTGTTTTGTTCTGAGATGCAACATTATAGAAAGTATCACATGTTGTAGAGCTGTCTATAGAGAAACATAAATCTAGACTGTTTCTCTAGAGCATTTTGTGCTGGCAGCATCCACCTGCTGGTGACTGAAACAAGTACACAATAAAGTTCATTGTTATTTTTAAGAAGACGGTGTAACTGAATACATAAACACGCTGACTCTTGGGTGCTTCCCTGATTTCTGCACAACCAGGGTCTGCAACCTACTAAATCTAAGATGCCTAAGAAAAAAAATAATAAAACAAAGTAGATATAACTGCAATTTGTGAGAGTGTGTATTATGATTAAGGTAGAAGAGATTGTCATGCTACTGTTTCAGTAGCTAGGTGTACTTTAAATAGTATGTCATTCTTCGGTCTTCCTGCTGGTGATGAGGTGGAGTTTTCCCGCTTTAGTTTTTGGAGTATGTCATATTGTGGAATCATTTTCCCAGCCTACTGTCCAGAATTGGGAAAATGAGAGAACTACCTCTGTGGCTAGGACCTGGGAACCCATTTTATGGTTTGCTTCAAAACCATTGCTTTCAGTCTGTCTCTATAGGACTACCTATTTGTTTTGCTACCTGGAAAACAGGGGAAAGAGGAGGTCAAATAACAGAAGGGGTTGGGTAAATAGATGATGTGGTTTGCCCTTTCTGCCTTCTGTTATATGGTGATGAAGATCCTCTTTTCAGGAGATTGAAACCTCCAACTCTTCCAAGCAATGTCTCCCCACTTCTGCCTCTACTTGCCACTTGGAAGGTGCACGTGAACCCCCTCAGCTAAACAAGCACTTTCTCACCTCATTGTGTAATATTTTACCTTAGAATGATGTTGGTTTTTGGTTACGCACTTCTTTCTAGGTTGCTTGACTGTCAATCAGAGGAGAATAGAGTACGTGATGCCTCCAGTGGAACTTGGGGGTCCCTAATGCATGTTTATAAAACTGAATTCCAATAGCCTGGAGGAAAAACAGTGCATTGGCATTAAGATGAGGAGGAAACAGATGTGACTGAGTGTATACAGTGACACAGCTTTTTACATGGCTCATCTGCTGTCAAGTTTCCTCCTAGTACGTTAAATCTTTATTAAACATGTGAGCTAGCAGGACTTAAAATTATATAGATGCATACTTGAATACCTTGCTTCATTACTTAGCTTGCAGGGTTGTACAGTATTTAGACATTATCTAGACTTGTAAAAATCTTTGCTTCACTTGCACCTTTTGTTTGCATGCAGCTAATTTTCTGATACTAAAATAAAATAAAGCAATTCTATATTTCAATATATACTTATAGAGATAATTTCTTGTTTCTAAAGTCTTTGAGTCATCCCAGACTTCTTGAGAATTAGTAACTTTTTTCCTTCCTGAAGATATGGGTGTTATTCAGCTAAACCCCCGTATTGTATTAAAACAAACAAAAAACTAAAAAAAACCCCAAAACAGCTCTATGTGTCATATGTTTTACTTTACCAGAGTATATTTCGAAATGCAAAAGCAAGAACATTTTCAACTGCCCAGAATGGAACGTAAAGCCACCCAAAAGATGGCAGTAAATTTGTAACATCTTCTTAAGCAGTATTTTACCAGCAGTCACTTTAATCAAAAGCACTTTAAATTACTACTACACTGACGATCTGTTCGGACATTTTCAATTAAAGAATTCAGAAGAAAGTAGGCTCTTTTTTTTTTGGTGCATGTTTTTCCTTTCAAGAACCCAAAAGATTGATGGTGTGTTTTCACATGTGCTGCATCACAAAGGATACATACAGAAACACCGTCAATTAAAAGACTAATTCCTCACTGAAAGCAAACAAGAACAAGTTGATGGCATTATCAAACTGCTATTTGCTAAGTGGCAACTTACAGCACTGACTGTGTAGATGGTCTATTGTCCATTTTGCAGGTGTAGTGTTAGGAGAAATGTGTATTCAGTAGTAAGCATACAGTTAATTAGATAAACCGATACCAGTATCTTGTTGCAGTTAACACTAAAATGATGGTTTCTGTTCCAAGAAGAGTATTGATTAAATTCACCTTGCACCGAAGCAATTAATATAGATCTTGATCCATCAGTGCCTGTTTCATTATGGTTAGAAACCCTGATCTTACAAGAGTTGCAACACAGTGTAATGTTTACAACTGAGAATCATCCTGCTATGCTTAATAGATGTACTTGGTCATAAATGTTTGAACAATTGACTTTAGTCATTCTGATTCTGAAACCTCTTACAGAGAAGGGAAGAAATAAAGCTTTTCTCTCTTCCTACATAGTCCATAATTTCAGAAACCAAAAATATAGGCTGTGACTTTAGAGGATACCTACCCACATTGACAATACATATCGTAATGCTAACGTAATCTTGTAATGCTAATATAATGTGAAAGAATAGGAGAAACAAGAAGATATATCAATGTAGAGTCTCTTTCCCTGCTCAGAATACTGGAGAGTATTTCCAATTCAAACCACCAAAACTGCAACTTTTTAAGAATCAGTTAATTATTTGCTTTCTGGGAAACAAAAGTTCTTCAAGGAACGCTGAGATTTTTGTGTAATATCATGGTCTGAGAAACTTGTGCTTTAAGAACAAAACCCAACACCACTGAGAAAGTTGTGGATTTTCTGGCTGAGGGTAAAATAAATAGGCATATACTCAGGCAAGTTTCAAGATTTATATTTGTTTCTGAATGTGATGCAGACAGTGAGTAACCAGGCTGATCACATAGAGCTGTACGTTATCCATACAGCCTACTCAGGGCAGAAGGCTGATGCAAAATCCAGTTCAAAATTTCTATTACATTGCATTTCATTTGTTCTTTTCAGATAAAAGCAATAAAACCCATGGAATAACAGAGAAATAGTTTGGAAGACAAGTTGAGAAGTCTTATTTATCCTGATGGCCCAAGGCAGGATCAAATATTTATATGGTAGTGCAGACAGCATTTTCTCTAATGTACTTAAAATCCATGGGTACTGGGTGCTTCAGAACATCACTAGGTAATCTACTCCAGAATTTATCTTTTCTGGTACAAATATTTTCCTAGTTCTAAAGTAAATCTTCTTTTATTTAAAGCCTGGTACACAAAATAGATGAAATGTATACCCAAGATTTTACAGTACTGACTAGGACCAAAATATTATTTGGTATGTCTTACAGACTTTAGTCTTGTTTATACTTTCAAGTGTGAATTGCTGCCCCTTTCACAGCAGCCTTCCAGTTGTCTTCATCCTGTGATTTAACATATTGCACAGTGTCAAACTTCCCAGATACACAGGTGTTACCTAAATAGTTTTTCTCCATTCTATTTCTACAAGATAGATTATTTCTCTGGAACTCTACTTGATATCTTCTACTTCATGAATGCTAACTAGTCTTTGAGTGTTGCTTTTTATCTTCTGACTTCCAAACCTGCTGGAAGTTTACTGACTACAGTGCTTGAAATTGGAAAAATAAAAGTAGAGTACAGATTTCATCTTAGCTTCAGGAATTTCTGTCTCACGGGAAGAAGAGATTCCAGCTTTCTCCTGTTGATGGTAATTCTTCCCATCCTACAAGAGTTATTGCTTCCACAGAAATAAGATCAGCAGCTCCCAGTTCCTGTTGGGTCTGAGGAGCAATCACTGAAAAGTAAGTGACATCCTTGCAGTGCAGCACATCTTTCACCTTTGTGTGAAGCAGCTCTCAAGAATTTGGGATGGGGTAGGAGTCATTGTCTTACAAGAAATAATAACCATCTTTTTACCTCATTTCTATGAGAAGCTCGATGAAAGACTGCAGAGATCCTCAAGGGCCCCCGGAGTTTGTCTCTTATGATCTGAACAGATATTCCAAATAAATAAAATAGATAAGTACAGCTTCAACTTGCACAGTTGTCAGATTTGGACCTTTGGAAAGGAAATTTTGTCAGTGACCTTTTTATGAACTGTATATTTTCTAAGGTTATTTTAGCTTTTGAACATTTGATATGTAGCATGAAGACCTTAGTTCTCTCTTCCATAAATAAAAACTGAAGACAGTTACTTTAAACAATTTTTTAACATAAAAAGTCAATGTCACAAGCAATAGCGAAGCTTTTGAAGTTTCAGACACTTCTTATTCAGATTCTTTTTATCAGTGCTGTACCATCTCACACTTGAAAAGATGTGCCTCTGCTTTATATGAGTGTCTTTACCAAATGTTATTATAGTGATAAAATAGGGTGTGCTTATTCCTCTCTCATTTTTCAAGGCTGATGTATCTAGGAGGCTTTAATCAAGAAAAATGTCATATATTTTTACTTTTGTACCAGCTTAAGCCTTTCTAGTTGTAATCTTTGGTGTACATACTCCAAAAGTATTTAATTTTTGTCCACTCCCTGATTAAAACCACCATGAGAATGGCACTTACATACAGATGACCATAGAGCATTTATTATCTGTCTTTTCCAAATTCATTTTTCTAATAAATTAAACTGTGTGTTTAAATTCAGCTGTGAGATGCGATAAAGGTATTTTAACAAGGCCAGGCAGAGGCTTTTACCAGGCAGCACTCCAGAAGCACAGGGCTGGCACTCTGACTTTACACCATTCAACGTTCTTTGTGTTGGCCTTGCTGGGAAAATGTTACACTTGATTTTTATGTGTATATATAACGTCATCTTTTCAGTATACTTTGGCAACTTCACAGTGTTTTGATTGACGATTACTTTGCTAACGTTCATCATGACTAATGCATTTTATACATCATGTATCTTTGCCTTCCCAGCATTTTTTTTCTCCCTTTGAATTTTATTTTAAATGTTCTACAAGTGTATCAGTCTACCATTACCTTTTTCCCTCTGAACAACTTTGTCAGACACTTGACCTTAGCTCAAAATAAAGTGTGCAATGAATTCTATTTGTTGTACCTGTTCCTGTATGACTTCTTATTAGTCCACTCATTAGTGTCTTATTAAGCTATTAAGCCAGTAATCATGTACCTTTGACATTACTGTGAGGAGGAGAACTACATTTGTTCTTGGATGATAGGTTCACAATGCTTTCTAATCAGAATTCTCACAATCTTAAGATAAAATTACTGGACGCTTTCTGAAGTCCTAAAGAATAATTTGTAAGTGATACAGAAATTAAATTGAGAAGTCTTAGTATGAAGATCATAACTTTCTTAGTCTAGGCATTTGGGCTATGCCTAAATTTGGGAAAGAGTAGTTTAGACTTGCAGTGTGAAATGGGGTTATTGAGTAATAATAAATAAGAATTTTTACAGAGTTTTACTTCAGACTCGCTCAACTCTAGTTTGTTTGACTGAGTGCCTGCTAATAGTTGGAGTGCATGAAGTGAGCTTCTGGAGCACATCTTCTCACTTAGTTTCATTTAAAAGAAATGAAAATTCATTCATTTCATTTAAAAATTCTTTTTTTTGCATTTCAAGTGTATTCTGTCATGTGAACCAAAACATGGTAACTAGGGACTATTAGGTGACATCTTCTGAAAGCACATTCCCAATGTGAAGTACTAATATTGCCACATGTCAGCACTGCGGGAGATTTCCCATTCTGCTGGGGCCCAGAAATTTGGTGAGTTGTTTGAATTACAGTTTCAACTCTTTCGCAGAATTGAAATCTGATCCTTCATAGCTCAGGGAATTTATGAAGGCATGCTTAGGGACCATCCTGATATTTTAGGGATGTATGTTAAAGATTAGACCTATGTATTTTAGGATTTACTATATTAATATCACCAAAATAGTGTCTTGTTAGAGCCAAATTCTCTGTCAGAAATTTTCCTAACATCTAATCACCATCAGTATCATTGAGCTGAAGCTGTTCCTCACTATTTGATAGCTGCTATCACTTCCCTGATTGACAATTCGCAATTAATTCTCATTGTGTGTATTCAGGCTGCTTGTTTAGTTGTGACTGTGGAACGGCACATGTGCAGAGCATAGTACAGAACTCCCATCAGCTAAATGCCTTCTTGTATAGGAAAATGTGTAGCTGTGTTCAAAAATAAACATCACAGGTTTAAAAAGTAGAATACATGTGTGCTAGAATTTCAGTGCTAGACTTGGTAAATACATCATCTTAGATTGACTGTATCACAGACTCTGTTCTGCAGCATGATGCAGACACACCCTGGTAACTTTTTGTAATTTTCATGTTTCAGGATGCAATTACTTATCCAGAGAGAATATTCAAAGTCAGTAAAAACCCAGAGATAAAATTAAGTCAATAGCACTGCCAAGAGAATAAATCTGTGTGAAGGTTGGCTAATTTTATAAATTACATTAGTTTGTTATGGCATTAGAATCGGAACTTTTAAAATACTGTGCCAAAGCACAGCTCACTGAATATTTCAAGAATGCTTGTAAATATGCCTAGAGTTTGATCATAACAATTGGGTAGGGTTTTCCTTGCACACCATGGCTATGAAGTCTAATATTACACCTACTTGCTATAGAAATGGCCAGAAGGCCAAATTAACTTAATTTTGTCTTTGTTGTGTTTTCAAGCTCAAAAACTACACCTTGTCTTCCTATCTTAAGGAATCAAATTTGTGTTCAGTGTGATCATACTTCTTTTAAACATTGCTAAATTGCTTCTAAATCCAATTATTTCAGAGATGACGCAGCTACCAGATTTATTCTTAGCTCATGTAAGTGCAATCTCAGCCTACTATGGAAAATGTTTTAAAATCTTGAATACATGAAGACTTCATTCCTTGTCTCCAATATTCAGTTAACTTAAGAAAAAACACATAGGTTTGTTTTTTCCCAGAAATGTATAAGCAGGAAGCTCTTCCATGATGGAAGCTAAAAATGGAAATTATTGATGGTAATTTCTTGAAGCATGAAAGTGACTGAAAGTTTCTACTCAACAGTGATGAGGCCACACCTGGAGGGAGTACTGTGTCCAGTACAAAGGAGACATGGACATAGTAGGAAGAGTCCAGCAAAGGTCCACAAAGACGATGGATGGACTGGAGCATCTCTCCTGTGAGAGACATGGAACTGCTTGACCTGGAGACGAGAAGGCTCAGGGGGAATCTTATCAGTGTAGATCAATACCTGAACGGAAAGTGCTTGGAGGATGGAGCCAGGCTCTTTTCAGTCGTGCCCAGTGACAGGACCAGAGGCAATGGGCACAAACTGAAACACAGGAACTTCCTTCTGAACATCAGGAAAAACAAGCATTGGCACAGGTTGCCCAGGGAGGTTGTGCGATCTCCCTCCTTGAAGATATTCAAAAGCTACCTTGACGTGGGCCCGTGCAACCTGCTGTAGGTGTCCCTGCTTGAACAGAGGATTTTGGACCAGATGACCTCTGGAGGTCCCTCCCACTTCAGCCTTTCTGTATTTCAAAGTTATTCTAGAGATGGTCCTCACTGAGGAGAAAACTGGATGAATATTTTTAAGCAAATGGCAAGGAAGCCTGTATTTATATATTAAATTGGAAGAGTGGTTCTGCAGTGTAAGATGCACTATATAACTGAGAGTTCATGGATTGGAAATGAATGGTTTTAAGTGTTCAGTGTTAAGTAATTCAGTTCATAATTAAAGCAGTGCACAGACACACCAAAAAGAACAGTTTTCTTTAGTGTGTACTCAAGATGTAGGCATTCAAGCATTACATTTTATTGCCATGATCTATCTGAAACTAATTTTGAGAATAAATTCTTGTACCAGTATAATTTCCTTATGTTACAGCTCTTGTTAGTTTTGTACATAGAACCATTGTAGAATGGGATCTGTCCTTTTTACCACTTCTCTGGAGCTCTTTATCTGTCTGTTTTACCTTGTTGGTCTCCTGTTTTTGTGAAGAGCACCAAGAGCCTTCAGTGCCTTCGGTTCTAGGTGAGCATCAACAGCTGGAGATCTGAGCCACAGTGTGGAAATCGTAGGCATGTAGACATATAGCATGCAAGAAAATTAAATTATTTTTCTTTCTTGTTTCACTGTGTCTGTGTGTATGGTACTTACTTGTGGTGTACATCTATAGTATCTCTAAATGAACTGAGTAGGTCAGGTGGGGTAAAATAAACAGATCTGTTCAAATTAGATTTTACAGAAGTTTTCAAAACCTAAGTCTGGGATGCGTACTGAGCTGTCATCTTTTCCCAGGGAAAACATAAACCAGATTAGGGGTTCTGGAGTTCTCTCAAATTTTTCACTTTAAGTGATTTTGAAAGTCTCTTAATGTTTTATTGCCCGCAGCAGCATCTAGATATTACATAATGACCCACTTAAGAAATGCAGTCAGAGCAGATGATATAAGTTTGTGTATTAACTTGCATAGAGAAGATGTCTCCAGTCAAGTAGAAAAATTTTGCTGTTACTAGTTGAACACAGGGAGCTGTATGGCTGAGCTCAGGTCAATATTAGCCTATATTTTAAAGAAATATATTTGATGATTGTATCATAGTATAAGCCAGAACTATACTTTAGATGGATAGTAGTACATTTTTCCTCTTCATTTGAAAATATACAAAATTTTCACCTAACGTGAAGTTCTGTCTTTCTTAGGACCTTATTTAATGCTAGGTGAGAGTCTGATGTCAAGATTATGGTGTTTTGTTTGTTTTTTTTTTTTTTTTTAAATGCTGATGAAAAACCTTTAGTTCTTAAATTTTCTTATGAAAAACTATTTTGTTAATAACGAACACATTAAAAATGTTTGAGGGAAGAGCATGAGTTGAAATGTTTGTACATTTCAGAACTCTTTTCTTGTAAACAGAAATGGTATTGCGTAAAGACTTCTTCATTATTAAACGTAGTATCAACTTAACCTTGTTTGCAAGCGTTTATTACATGACTAAAAATTAGGAATAAAAACCCTGACCCACAAACAACACAACCTCTTAAATCTTTCCAAAGAGTCTAAATTTCAAATTTTGATTATCAGATAATATTTTGTTTTGAAAGCACACATAAGAAAATTATCCATCCGATTTTACAAACTCATGGGAGTTTAAGAAGAATTTAGTATTCTGAGATGGTCCTGATGGGCACATTAGCTCTCTAACAGGCAAGACAGACTTTAATAAATGTCTTCAGACCTGCCTGCCCTATGCTATAGACTTCAGTGGGACATTTGGTCAAAGCATCATTCTGTGCTGAAAAAAAATTCTATTAGAACTTGTCAATACTATACCATTTATTTTAGTAGAGAGGAGATATACATTCAGTCACTTCAATTAGCAGTTTGCTTATTAAAAAAAATGTCATTTTTCAAAGTGCAAATAAGAACAAGATCCTTAATTTTCAAAAATGAAAATTAGGATTTCCATATAATAAAACATGGCTACAGCCGTGCCTCAAATAGGCCACGGAATATTATATCAATTAAAACCACAAAAAGGGGATTCAGGAAATATTGCAATTACTACACTAAGCTTTTTAGTACATGCCACCTATCTATACTAGATCTTCTAATTGGATAGTACTTTTTTGGCTAAAAATGCTAAAGTAAATTGACCACCATAAGTATCTGTTCATTTTTTGTAGATACGAACTACGCTCAGAATGCTTCAACCTTTTCACCAATTTCTTCCTTTGATCATGAGAACTATATTATGAATGTGCATACCCTTCCACAATAGTAAAGGAAGTTGGCATTTACTGGCCAAATCTCCCACAGACAGCAGAAAAATAGCTTCTGACAAGCCCCAGCTCATTGGAACATGCTGTATTTGCAAGAGATACCTCTGTGGTGCCTCTTGAAGTCCCAAGAAGTGTATGGCCAATGATGTGGGAAATGCAGTTAGGATTTTGCAGGGAGTAACACAGATGCCTGGGACAGGTGCAATATTCGAATTCATGAAGTCATAACTGCACAGAACAGTGTACCTGGAATTACAGAGATCCAAGTTGAGTAGTTATTTGTTTCTGGAAAACCCTACTGACTGATACATATCAAAGTGGAGATGTGGAGCTTTGGAACTCCTTTGCTGTTAACACCTTTATTTGAAGATGCAGAAAAGCTAAGTTGTGAAGTCTGACTGAATTTATGCTTCAAGATAATAAAGAATTAAAGATATTTGTGATCAGGAGAGAGTCTATGCCCTTGCTTGGCTCCTTCAAGCTCCAAGAGACAATCATCACTACTGAAGATGGAAATCCTTTCTCTAGACTGCAAGAAAAAGAACATTCAGAAAAGTCTGGTTATATTAGTTTGCTGTCTTTTACCAAATTAATGCAGAGCCTGTTCAAGACCGTGGTTTCTGCATTCATTAAAGAAGATGACTGTTAATACTAACTTGGGGCAGTCTAGGGATACATGAAACCTTAATTAAAGCTAGCTAAGTGTTGTGTGTGAGCATCACCTTTAGCAACTGAAATCGCTTAAATGCAGTTATAAAGCTCTGGAAGTAGTGAGTCTGACAGTGATTTTGAACAGAGAACTATTGAAGTAATTTATTCTTTTTATATTCTTTCTCCTGTCTTGCAACCAAGTTTAGGTTTTGAGGCTGGGGCATAATTTGTACTGAAAGTTGATAGCATTTTTTTTTTCCTAATATCTTATTTATTAAAATTGTAGTTTTTTGATAATGAGCCAGTAATTACTTTAATGTGGATGACAACAGGCTTGGATACTACCCTGTGATTAATTTGCAGTTCAGCAAGGAAGGGGTTCTGATAACTAGTAATACTGGAAGCACTTATATTTAAAATTATTTTTACTGAAGAGCCACTTCTTGTGCTTTTATGTGATTATTTTATAATAGCTCTTCCATCTTTTGAGTTCTATAAACACTTGCTTAAAGGACATTTGCTATTTTAAACTTTTGAAACAAGGGAGAATTTTCATGTCTTTCCTTTCCTTTTCCGTACACTTAAATATGCCTGATATGAAGATGCATTGCATCAGGCCTTACTAGATCTGTATTTAAAAGGGAAAATAGAAGAAGAAAAATGGAATGGTGGAGAAGAAAAAGAGGTAGAGAGCCTGTCTAGCTTCCCGTCTTCACTGCTGCTTTTTGATCATATGCACTTCCTTACGTGGTTACAATGACCGGGTATCTATGTGACTTAGTCTTTAAAATGTTGATCGAGAAGTTTATTTGTGCTGTACATGTAAATCCCTTTAACAAGAAAGGAGAAACCAAGTGGAAAGAGGATAGGTCTGATGTTGCGCAGTCTGTGTAATGGGGTATTTAAACCAGGTTGTCAGTTACCTGGCTGCCTGGTCCATCCTTCTGCTGAGTTAGTGCAAGATCTTTCTGTAGGCTAGCAAAGTTTAGGGCACCATATAAGTGATAAACACAGTTGTGCAGCATGTTAGATGGAATAACCCAGATGCATTGCTGTTCTATTCAAATTATAATTCAACCTTCAACAATAACAAACAAATATATTGATGGTAGGTCCTTGCCTTAAAATCCTCTTTTCATTGAGCTCTTATGGATTCCTATGAGTTCTGTACCACTGAGGACTTGCAAACTTAGACTTACTAAAGCCGGATGCAATTCAGCAACCTCTAATGGGATAACTTAGCTAAGGTTGACTCACTTTCAATGGCATTATGGCACTTTCTTTGATGATTAATTCCATTTTTAGAGAAGTTTTCCTTCCTATTCTTAATGTCAGTAGTTTACCTAAACAGAAAAAAGAAAAGAAAAAAAATCTGTAGGCATTGGTAGGGAGAGTAGTATTCTGAATCCTTTGCTTCCCTCTGGGAAAATCTTCAAGTATAATGACTTTTTTTTTTTGCTGACATCAAATTTCAAGGGTTCTGCAGAGAGTAGCACTTGTTCTAAAATAAAATTGTACTGTTCAAAGCACACTACAGGGTCCTAAATTCTCCTGTGAGTTTTTCCTCTATAAGAAGAAGATTGAGACTAAATTCGAAGATTATTAACTATTTTGTAAGATGAATTTCAAATGAAATAAGGATCACTCTGGCAAGAGCAGCAGCAGAGTTTGTGTGTTTTATTTTATGATAAAGACATTCAGCAGTACCTCATACAAGTATAGAGGGTTTTGTCAAATGTGGCAAACAGAGAAATGTCCATTATTTGCCACAAATATTAAAGGTTTTTAGACTGGCTAAAGACCTGATATAAGGAAGAAATCAATTACCATTTTTTACTGATCAAATCACAGCTTTGTGACTAGTTTCCTTAACTCTAGTGACATTTGGTTATTTAGAATAGAATTAAAAAATCTTTCACTTGCTTTCTCACTTTGCCTCTTAGAAAACTCCTATGGTCATTTGAAAACCATTCATTCACAACACGTTTTTTTGTCTGTGTTGGGCCCAGTATTATGCTTATAGTCACGGCAAGTTCAGCCTTCTGTGTAAAGGAACTGAGGTTTACTTTGAGTTTTTTTGGAGATAGAAAATTACCAGAAATGTCAACCTCTGTTTCTACAACTACTGTAATTGCTTGGCCTGATTCTTTTGAAGACTCAGGAGAATATTAAATATGTACTTTACAGCAAGAAAAGACTATGCTGAAATTTCACAGAAGTAAGAAAAGATCATAATTGACATAATTTTGTAATTAAACTGCAATATGCTAGTTTGCCTCAAATACTAAAATAATCTGATGTTTTCCTTCTGCTTTGGATGCTTTTTGGACACAAAAAAGAAAAATTATTCTGCCCCGTTCATACAGTTCACTGGAAACACCACAGCCTGAGAGATCTGTAAATGTCTTAACCGAGCCTTGACAATGTAGAGATTTTATGAAGTGATGCTAAAATACTAATAAGAAATTCACTGTTCACAGAATTCATCTGAACTGTTTTTTCAGTCAGGCAGCCACTTTAAAGTTTACACAAAATTTAGGGCTGACAGCCTGTGGGGAGAAGCTAAAAACTGCAGCCCAGGGGACCGAAAGCTTTAGCAGGTATTCAGTCATACCTGCTGCCTTGTGTTATAATTCCAGGTGCTCTGGGCCCCTCAAGGTGATTTGCAGGGTGATGCCCTCTCCTGCCATCGTGCTGCTATGTGCTGTCACCTGCTGCTTGCCCTGCTCACCCATTCCCCAGCCTCACGCCAAGGCTGGAGAGGAGGCTATTGCAAAGCATCTGTACTGCAGCTTGGATCCTCCTCAGATGAGCAAGAAAATTTTACCACGCTCAGTTTCATATCACTGATAGTGCTGGTAATGATCCTAGTCTTCTATTTTTTTAAAAAAGTTGATGACATTGTTATAATTAGTGCCTGCCTGTTCTGGCTTCCATCAAGTGGGTTCCTTGAGGAAGCAAAAAAGCTGAATTCATGAGAAATTTCTTCTATGATATTTTTGCAGCGAAGCGATAGCTAGGTAGTACCAGATGCCTTGTGAAGGCTGAAATAACCCCTTTGTTAGATTTTTTTAAACTAATTTCTTTGTATTAAGTGGCTTTGGCAACGATCCGGGCACTTCTGGGACATGTCCATCATTTAGAAAGGTGTGATAAACCTGACGCTGTCTCTTAGTAATGATTTTTGAAGAGCACCAGTATTTACTGACTCACCTTCCTTTCACTAGATGAAAACAACTTCTTTAACACCTTATCAGAAATCTGTTAATGGAGATTTTAGTGGATTTTGTGGCCTTGGAAATTTATTTAATACTTTTGCATATTTTTATCATGCTTTTTATTTGAAGTTTCAGGTGAATTTATGAATGAAGTTCAGGATCTGTAAAAAATGGTAATACATAGTTTTCACATATAAAAAATCAGGTGTTTCATATCTTGTGGCTGTTAATTTAGCAGAACTGCTGACATCAGAAGATGCAATGGTACATTTGTGCGTTTGTTTCCAACTATATATTTTTCTAGTTAACTCAGAAATTAAAATGGACCTACAAAATTATTGGTAATTTTACTATCAAAATATTAAAAGACTTCAAAGTCTTTCTAATAATCCTGGGAATTTGCAAGCTGTAAATGAGTACATAGTTACTGCAGGTTTTTTTTTTCTTTCTAAGAAATGTTGATCAAGAATGGGCAGCAAATTAGAGTTGGAGCCCTAGATAGAATATCTTTAAATAGAGCAAGTATTCAAAACTGTATGCAGTTTATTTTTATAAATAGTTAAAATACTATAATAAAAGTAGGCATTGCAAATATACAATTATTGGATATTTTTCCAATATTATTGGGAAAATACTGTTGAATGCATAGATATTCGAAACCATACCTGGGATAAAGAAATATCGTTTTACTTCCTGTGCTAGTAAAATCAAAACTCTGTGGAATTTACTACCACAGAAATGGCTGATTCATTCTGCAATGTATGTGGAATAAAATATCCCTGTTCTTTTGTATGCAAATATGGAAAAAAAGTAAAAATATGGTCTAGATGAAGAACAAAAGCTACTTTTTTCTTAGAAAAGATGGAAGAGAGGTCTAGTGTTATGCCCTGCAAACAAAAGGAAAAAACTCTTTTAAACACTGAAAGGAAAGACATTTAGTTTCCAGAGCTCCCTTAGAGACAAAGATCTGATTCTCAAGCTGTTTAAAGAAAGTGGGAGAAGTGCTGCAGGTGGCTTCTGAGGAACCAGAAAAGCCACTTCAGATCACAAACGAAGAGACTTCAGAGTCTCAGTTTGCTGCTTGATTCTTAGATTTCCCATTACCACCTGGCCATATCAATATACTGGATTGTTTTAAAGCAATATTTGTTATGTATCTTCTACCTTCTTATTTTGAGGCTCACTGCTGCAGTAATTTGAGTGCAAATGAAGCAAGAGAATTCAGTAGCCATCCAGTGCACAGTATATGAATAGCTTTTAATAATGTGCACTGCTGGAGCTTACATAAATGATTTCTCTTTGAACTTTACTTTCTTCTTTTTATAAGTATTCTAATGCTCTGCAGTCTTAAACCCACCTCTCTCCCTTTATCAGTTACTTAAAAGGAGAGGTTTTTTATGTGCCAACATCAGGCGACTGGCACAAAGTTAACTGAGTGCTAATTACGTTTCGGAAATTTCCTGTGCTCAGAACTGATTATACACAAAGCCAAAAAATGTCTTCCTGCTTGGTTCCCATCTTTGTACATTTTCTAGGTACCTTAAGACTGCAGTTGCTCAAGCATTCAAGTACATAAAATCAATCAATTTTTCAATTAACCCATTTTATTGACATGTGTTGAAGAGTAATGAAGGGAATGTTCACTCTCCATTTCATTTTACCTGGGGTCACAATTAGAAAAGCACTTCTGTTAGACTGTTTTCTGTGGAGATTAAGTGTTTCCTAAATGCTGGAATCAAAGGGGCTTTCTGCATACAGATATTTTATTGAATCAAAGCTGTTACAACCTCTGAACAGTGAAGGTGTGGAAGGATTTTCAATGAAGCCTCAGAAAAGAGGAACAGCTGTAAGATCCAGAGGATGGAGAAGATTCATTTGGATCTGATCCTGGGATGGTCTTATACTTACTAGAAGAGGATTAAATGTTCTTTACATATTGTTATAAAATGTGCAAAATACATGATGTCTCAAAAGTCGTTGACATCATAAAGATTTAAGCAGTTGCTTAAAACTGATTGTTTCCCTCCACACCCTGAACTGAGGAAGACTTCAACTTCAGTAATAGTCAGCATATATTTTTAAATGGCTCAGATATTAAAAATACCTTGTGATATAATGAACTCAGTCCCATATAATTATTCCAGTGTAATTACTTTAATCTAAAAGTTTGCTATTACATTCTCTATTTTCAAGTTCCAGCAATCAACTATTTCTGCTGCTGCAACTGATGAACTATCATGCTTATCTGCAGGTGTTTCATTTCTACTTATAACTTTTAAAAATCCTTATTACATTAGGATGAAACTTTACAGGTCTTTGTGAAGAGGAGGAATGTTCAGCCTTCCTCATGAAACATGCAAAGGGAGAGACTTTTTCTTATTAGTTAAAAGAAAACTTTGCAATGCGATTAAGACAGAGAGTTGAAACTTGTCTAGAAAAAAAATCTCCCTATGATTAAGGATACTTGAGTTTCACAGTGAAAACAGATCTAGGTTGGGTTGAACTACACTTTTTACATGTGCAGAATTTTGCATGGTCTTGTTGATGTCCACATAGGTTCTCGGCTGTTTTAAGCACATGTGAGACCCAGCTATTTAGCAGGGAACCAGCTAGTGCTCTGCTTAAAAGTCTTCAACTATAGCCCCCACACATATGAGGAAAGAACCAAGAGTTTTCATTTATGACAGGCTGGAAGAGTCAATTAGTTTCTCCCAGACTACTCTTGTAGACTACTCTCCAACGGTATAGACAGCCTAGAACTCAAACTGGTTCGTTTGCCTAACTTTGAGTGTTCAAGTAGACCAGGAAACAAAATAATCTTTGCAAGCAAGGCAAGAGTATGACAGCAATGAGAGTTACTTAGGAGATGGGAATATATATGTAGATTCGCTCCCACACCAATGACTGATAGTTCCTTACCTTTTCTTTGGAAGGTTGCACAGTTCTTAATGCATTCATTGTTGGAAGAAAAAAAGCCCAAACAAACCAGTGAATAATATTCTGGTGGCAATTATTTTCCTATTTTTGAGCTGCCTAGGTGAGAGGTACTGTTATTAATGGATAATTATTCTCTGCAAATTGTCCAAAAGTTTTGATAAATATTACTTGCAACCAATTATTGTACCAGTATTTCTCGTCATTCAGTCTCTAACTCAAGTCCTCTAGTCTGTTGCACGAACTAGCCTCAAAATTAATTTTTAGTATTTATAAGAAGTGTCAGAGTGACAAAGCTACAGCTTTGGAATTGACATTTTTTTTGCCACAAGGCCTCTTTTGGCTGTGATTAAATTAGAAGGTAGAAGATTATTACTTTTTTCCTCGTATTTTGGGGGCTTTATTATAAGGTTGCTTTCTCTCACATTTTTTATTTCCAGTAAAAATTTGTTCACCATTTGTACATGCAGAAACTGCATTTATTGTATTATTTTCAAAGGGTCTTGATTCCTTTTGCAAAGATAATGATTTGTCTTTCGTAGACTGAGTAGTGTGGATAATTAACTTGCAGTAAATAGGATCAAATTTTGAGGACTTGCTTATGAAAATCAATAGGTGTCTAGGTGATTGTGTAACCTCTCTATTTTTGCAGCCTCATTTGCCCTTCTTGTTCCATCATTACTTTTTTCAGATGAGCATATAATTTTGCAGTTATCCCAGAAGCAGGACTTCAGAGTGTACTGTGCATTTCCCAAGATTAAGAGAAACAATATTATTCTTAAAACAAAAACCGGCTAAGTCCAATTGTTAGTACATCTCATAACTTTAATTTCTTGTGGATTTTTACATAATGTTAAGTCATGGACTAGTCTAGTGTTTATTTAGGGAGTTTTGTTTCCCTGCTTCCCCAGTTCTAGTAATTACTGTAAACTGAGTACTTGACGCATTGATTTTTTTAAATTTATTTTTCTAGTTCTCTATGTTTCTATCAAACAAAGCTCACAGGTATGTAATTCATCACACTGTATGTGATTAGAACTTAGGAAGGTAATGACTCTGAACTCTGAAATTTGGCCATTATTGTTTATATATGTGATTTTTGCCTTGCAACAAATGGTAAAGGAATATCTTGTAAAAATACTGTCTGCAGCTATCTTATCTATAACTGTACTTTTGTTTTATCCATATTTACAGTTGGTTTTTTTTTTCTCATACTTCAGAAGATGGGTGTATGATGCATGAAACCTAATCACTCAGTATTGTGACAAAAAAGTGAATCTATTGTCTATTTGCAGAGCTGCACAGATATGCATCTTTTGAACTGCCATCGGAAGCAGTTCTCATAGTTCAAGTTTATTTTCTCTTCAAGTATTTAATATTTTATTGATGAAAAATCACATTAGTGGTTTAACTGAAATACTGTTTTATGTGCTCTCAAAGGACTTCCTTCCAAAGCTTGAATCAAATTACTGGGGATGGTTTAAAGAACATATGAGCTGAGGGAAGAAACTAAAATCAATACAGCCTAAAATTTACTGTCTGATTTTTGAAGTTGCTGACTCCTGTGTATCATTTTAAGATTGTGATCCTATTAAACCTGGGACAAAGCAGTGCTCCTTTACTTGCTAGATTATGGCAAAAAATGGATAAAGAAGCAGATATTAATGAGAGAAGGCACTGGTCTGGAACTCAAGCTGCCTAGGTCACATTCCTGGCTCTGCTGCACACTGCCTCAGGCAAATCACTCAGTTTTGCTGGGTTTCCGTTCCCCATCTGTCAAATGGAGGCAATGGATGCATCCTTCTGCCTGGCCTTCATCTTGCCTGTTTCTATTATTGTTTGGAGGAAAAATAAATGTTTTTAAAAATGTGTTTGTAAAGTACCTAATATAGTGAAGCCGTTAGGTACTTCCATAACACAGTAAGGGATGACAGCCTCTAGGCAGGAGCATTTTTAATGTGCATTCTGAGAAATGGATTTGCAGTTCACTTCAGGCCAGTCCTGAAATAGTGTAGAACTTTCTCCTAGTCTTTTTGGCAGATTATAAATTTTATTGTTTGGTTTCCATATTGTGGTTGCCATAAAGAATTAGTACTGTCAATACATACCACCTTGAGGTATTATTGTTTGAGTTACCCCATCCTGCCTACTCTCTCCACTCACAAAGACCCTTATAATAGAGCATTATAAGTAGGTAGCATACATCAACTATTGGTAGGTAATGGCTTTTTAATGGTTTCCATTGCATTGCTAGTAATATAACTTTCACTTTTATGGCTTTTTTGCATTTCGTGATCCCACAGTGCCTATGAGTGCTAGGACTTCATAGAAATTGAATGGACATAGCAAAACACATTCACACTGCCTAACTTTAGGCACTTAATCAGGTTGAAAATGCAGCCAGAAGAGAGCAGTTCAGGGCAGAGCACTCAGGAATTCTGCATCACCCTCTGATGGGGCATCTCTCTGCAGGACTGTAGATTGAATTGGAATTTACCCACTCAATTTAATGAGAGAAGTTGGGTGCCAAAAGTCAGATGGCTTCTCTGCTCTTTACTCACCTCTAAAACAGCATTTTTTTGAATTTTTTATCTTATCCAGATGGGCAATTCTTTCCAGCATAAAATCTTCATTTGCTAGCACTATGAAGAACTGTGCAATTTATAAATTCCTACAGATGAGTTAGGTATGTACTGATGTTTTTGGCTTCACAGTTTTTACATGGAAACACTTTGAAAATCTGACACAATCCTTTACCACAGAGTTGTTAATACAATAAGTATGTTTTTTGTCTGTAATTAGTATCTGGAAAAAATTAATTTGTCATGGTGTAAAAATCTGTATATGCTCATATTTTAATATATCACTTAAAATGGAAATGAGAACATGTAGTGTTTTGACAGGCGTTTAGCAAGGTTGGAGATTATTCAGTAGTGCAAGTGACCCCTCTTTTTAGATTAATTTGGCCATTTTGAATCAGCAGAAAATAGTATGTATTAGTATGGTACGTGAAAATTAATGTGGTGTCTCATTAAGATGAACTGAGTTACAATGTTTTTCATCTTTGTACTAGAAGTTCCTACATTATAAAATCTTGCTTTCTTGGATGTATAATGGTTATATTAAGAGAACCTCTCACAGTGCTACAGTGTATTTTCTGTGAGTTGTCAAATGAATATAAGAAGACAAAATTTAGTTGCCCAAATTAGAATTTGTTTGTGATAATGACGCAGTTGTTATAGGAAATGCTGCGGTACTTAACTACCCGAAGTTATCAGAACCTCAGGGGATCCTTAGCTACACTAACATGGTACAGAATTAGGTCTGGGAGAAGTATCTGGATGTTAAATCACCTTCTCATCCTTCTGCAAAGTGTTGTTTTCTCAAAATATGGGCTGAACTCATAGTTTTTCTCTTCTTAGAGGAACAGCAATAACAGAAGAGTTTGAAGGGCTGTGGGACAACTGTTGTATTAATTACATGGGCTGATAGTGTTTCGTCTTACGAATATTTTAATATGGGGAAATTAAAACAGGAATTTGATAATGCCACATGTCCTGAATCTTTAGCTCTCATTCTCAGTATTTATTTTGCATCACAAATTGAATTTTCAAGTCAAAAAGAAAGGTATGGTGGGGACAATCCTAATTGCAGCAACATTTCTTCTCCTTTCCCCTTCCCTGTCAGTTTCCTCCCTGCTGTCCCTATTTCAATTTCCCTCTCCTGTTATAGAATCACAGTCGAGGTTTTCTTTAAGTCTATTGAAATAATTTTTGTGTTATTGTTTAATATATACAGTTGTTGATATATCACTTCATTGTACTGCAGTATGTAGTACCATTAACATAGTCGGTGGGTTTCAGTGTGTGGTATCATTCTGCTGGTAATATCTGTCATGAACACACTCACCAAGTACTCTGCTGTGGTGCACACCTCACAGTACCTGTGTATTGTCCTGAATGTTAGTGTCTTTTTTTCCATTAACAATGCACATACTTACTATATTTCATTGCTTGCTGATGTCCCTCCAATCTGTCAATATTTCTAAGCTAGTCACTTAATTTAGTCTCTTAGTTTTCCCATCCCATATGCAAAAATAAAGGTGCTTAACCAACTGCTAGCTGTGTTTAGCTCACTGAAGTCTGCAGTTAAAATTTGCTCGGTTATCATTGCAAAAGATAAAATAGAATTGTTTTGCTTGACCATTATACAGTACATGACAGAAAGTGGCTATACTAAAGTGTGAGAATCACAGTATTTCAGGTAGTAGACCCAAGTTACAGAGAACAAGGAACTGCCATAAATGAATGAAAATGAGTAGAAATCAAAATGAAAAAGAAAAAAATCACCTTATCAAAAGCAAAGCATAGGAAAAAAAAAGTCAAATAAGTGGTATGAATGCCTATTTCTCATTAATTGGACCTGCTTTTTACAATATGAAAGGCTAGGTATTGGAGACAGCTTTATTATAGATCTATATACATTAATTGCCAGCATGTGGATACAACCTCATTTGACATAACATATTTAACTGAAAAATCACAGTCATTTTTCTTTTATTATACAAGAACTAGAAATATGTATGTTTTTTAAAAGGAATATTCATTTCTTCCTAACTGTGTTCCCTGATTTTACTCTTCTGGTTTAGTCTCCTTTAGAGCTAACACATCCAATTACAAGATGGGGACAATGACAAAGCTGAAAGCTTTTGAATTTAGCAGCAAAGTCTGCCTATGTCAGGCACACATCAATTTACATGACACTGGAAGGTCAAAAATCTCATTATTATTTGCAGTGTTTATGACTGCCTTCCTAACCAATAGCTTCAAGTACTGAACTGTAGGTGCTGGAAAGCCATCTGATCTATGAGATGGTTTATTAATTTGAACTACTTGATATCGCCTAAAGCTGTGAAAATAGGGATATACTAAAGAATATTAGTGTAATTATTTCATTAGGTATCCCTTCAATTATTCAGGTGTTTTAATCACTTGGGCATTTAATATAGTGCTAAATGATGATCAACTGATAAAATACAGTCTTGTATGGAACTTTGACACTCTGCTGAAGGACAGCATGGGCCAATGCAGACAAATGGCTTAATCCTGAAGAACTGATTAATCTTGAATTAATTTGCTAGAACTTAGGTTGTGTTAGAAGCTTTGTTAGAACCTCTGGAATTTGCCAGAAAATACGACAGAATTGCTACACAACTGTGTTCCATATTCATGGTTTTACAGTTAACTTTCCAACGTCTAATGACAATGAGGGTAACCTTAAAAATAATCTGAGGAATGAAGGGAGAACAACGTAGTGCCCTTTCCTTCCATCTGCAAAAAATAGTGGGTTTTTTTAAAATACAGAGATGATCACAACAATCTTCTAAACTGACCTTCTTCAGGCAGAGGTCTCTTTTTCCAAGAGATTGGATTGTTATTTTTGTTTCAAATATGATTATTTTTTTCACCAAAAACAAAGAAAGAGATCACCAGTAATTTTTAACTACTCTAAAATTTCAGCTTATTTTCCAGATTTGTCTAGTTTCAGTTTTCACCTTTTGCATCATATTTGGTCCATATCCACCAGCCTCAAAAATTTTCCATAATCAGATCTCTTTTCTGTTCACGAGTATCTTCACAGAGAGATGTAGTCTTCTCTTTACTCTGTAGTCATACTTTGAAACTACTCTGTTTTTTCATTGCTTTGGAAGTGTAGACTCTAAACCAGAATGTTGTTCTGGTATAGTCTTAGCGGTTTTTGTTTGAACAGTCTCTCTATTCTTTTTTCCTAGAAGTGTTGTTTTGCATTCTGCTGAACTGAAAAAAGTCACTGTGTTTATCTCATAATAATCAAATGTCCTCCTGATTACTTATTCCATCAGTCTTTGTATTTGTCTGCATAAGGAATTAGTAGTGTCCTTTAAATTGCTCATAAAATCATTAACAAGTTGGACTATTTGTAAATATGTTCTCTTTAATGAGTCACCCCTACTGTTCATGTTTAGTAGGATCTTAAATATGAAAAAGTAAAAGTTAATGAACAGAGGCATAGCTGAAAGACAGACATGAAAGCTGATGGGCATGATCACACTAGTGACAACAGAACCTGTAGCTAAGGTGGGATGTCAGACCTCTTTATGTCGCTTGATAGAGAAGGGACATAAAATACCCATTTCTAAGATAAGTAAGAATTTACGGATATCTTTCAGGCTCCTCAGGTTCATAACAAACTAATAGTTTGTTGTTCAGCTGTCAAAATGTGCAGTTATTAAATCTAAAGTTTATTGTAATTCATCAAAGATGAACGGTCTCCAGATATGCTGCCTTTCATAGGCACTATAAAAATACATACAAGTTTACATTATTTTCCATACTTTACTAGAATAATCTAGCTCCAGTCTCAATTTTTGAAAGAAAATGATTCTTTATGTGTATATGTGCCCAAAGAGGAAACTGAGAAATGATTATTCTTATTCATTAACAGTGAGAAATAACTGAGTTTTCTCTCATTTAATAAATATGGACTAAGATGAGAGTTTTTCTCTCAAGTACATCTTCCAAATGGTGTAACTGGACTGCAAAAGTGTGAGAGCTAGCTACTAAATTACAGCTTTCCGTTTCTTCCCTGAAGTGCAAGAAGTTTCACAGTAACGCTATAAATACCCTGTCAGCGCTCTACATGGACGCGCATTTGACATATGTCGACAGTATGTAATCAAACATAAAACCACACCTTGAATATCTGCAAATTGCAAACTTTCATTTTTAAGTAGTGCTGGCCTAGTAAACCCCTTTAAAAAGCTGTTTTTTCACCACAAGTAATACTATAATCAGCTTTTCCCTGACATGATCTCTTGTAAATCTACCACTAGATTAAGGCCCATGCTGATAAAGTTCTTTCTTTAATGAAAAGTTCTGTTTTAATATTTCAAGATAATTTTGAGGAAGAAAAGGCTCCCAGGTGTTCCAGTTGTGGGAATTCTGGAAAACGTTGGCAACTGTAGATAGTCTATGCTGTATACTTGGGTTACACTATACTCTAGAGGGAATTTTAGGTGGACAGAAGTATGAAAACACAGTCTTATGCAAGTGTATAAGTGCAATTATATAAGTGCATAAGTATACTCTTACGTAAGTGTATAAGACAGTGTTTTTGTACTTCAGTTTCAAGTTAATTATTCTTATGTGTATTTGAATCTGAGATAGGAATTAATAAATTGATGAGAAGCTCCTAACTCCTATGACACGCTTTTATCCACACTTTTAGTACTACATAAGGATCATTAGGCTATTACAGAAAATCAATAGCTAGACAATAGATATTAAATAGTTTTTCTTTAGTTGCTGATATCCTTTGCGATAATTACTGACGAAAGCTGTGTCTTCTAATGATGAACCTTTAGTTGTTAATTGGTAACTGATTTTGTGTTATTTCAGTTCATTTTCTCTGAGAAACTGCAGCCACAAAAGACACCACAACTATCAGTTTTACTAACTACATATCCTATTAGTCTCTCCAATTAGGCCAAGAATTTAGAAGGAGGAAAAAACATTCTCATGAGATGTAGCTGTTCCAGTGGAAGACTACGGGTATTGCTCTCATACAGTGCTTGTGCTTTCCCTGTTCTGTGACAAAACAGAAGATTTCTGTTCCCATTCCTGTCAGGCACATTCACAACAAACACTAAATCTTTGTAAAGTAAGCATTTTAAATTATATGGGTGGCCCAAGTGATTAGTGGTGGGGTCATTCAGCCAACTAGGTGCTGATTCAGCTTGAACCTAAAGTTCAAGTATCAATCAGCTTGGCCTCTAGATATTTATAAACAACTTGAACTCTTAATATCCATGGCACATGCAACTATTTTTGACTGCTGCGCATGTTGTCTAATTTAGTAAAGACTAAATACTGCTGAACAGCCCTAGAAATAGAGAAGGCTAAGATGTAAGAATGCTATGTGTCTCTGAAGAGACAATTTTAACTTTTTGCCTGTTAACAAGTCCAATAATTCTGGTAAAGTTAGTTGCATGAGGCAGCAAAAACCATGTCATTTATTAATTGAACTTACTAAATAGTAATGTGATTAAATACCATATATAAAATGCAGTCACTCCAAAGCTGCACAAAAAGGCTCCTCATATTACCTTTTTAAATAATAAATGACTTTTTTTGCTTGTCAGCATTGTTTCTGCCTCCTGAATTCTTCCTAGCTGGGCATGATGTGAATTTCCACTTGCTATAGTTTTTAGTCTCACTTCAAGACCATTAAGAAAGAAATCATAGATGCAAAAAATCTTAAATAGATGCAAATGATAATTTGTCAGTGTATGATAATCACCTGAGCCTGATCTTGCAAGATGCTGAGCACTGCATCCTTCTGTTAACCACAGTACGAGATGGAATTACTCAGCATATCACAGAATGAAGCCTTGATGCTTATATGTCTGTAATATAGTGCAGTTGATTATATTCTGAATTTATATTCTCTCAATCTCAGTTCAGTCTTTGAGGCTACTTCTATCTAGGAAAATGTATGTTATTTGAGAGCAGTTTCATAAGAGTAAAATTTTATAACAACATATGGAAGCCTCTATTAAAATTCAGAAATATCTACTACTTTTATTTCATCTACTTCATAACTTTGTTCATTTTGCATGTGTATCCGAATAAGCACACAGCTTTAAAGTCTACCTGAAAATATTGTTTTTATCTCCTATCCCATTGTCCTTGAGATGTTTATCATTATTTTGCTGAGCATAAGACAATGGGCATGAAATTTAATGAGACAATAATTTTCAATATGATTTTATTTAGTGCAGCATTATATGGTAGCCTAAAAATGCAAGTTTGTATCCAATCTGTATTGTTTTTTCCAAAATTTGAAAGATCATTTAAGAGTTAGCTGATACTTCATCAGGGATCCAAGTGACAAATATGTTCATGCTGATTGATCTACACTGTTTCCAAGCAATATGTACATCCCTGGTAAATCGGATATGTCTATGCTTTTTGGGGAAATGTATGAGTTACGTTCTGTTGAAATATGAAATCATTAAACTGGTTCATAATCAATTTTATTTGAAACCGAAATTAAACGTGAGACCTGTTTTACTTCCTTTCCCAAGCTTGTTGTGCTGTAGCATTCCTCTATCTCCTCAAGCTCCTTCTTCAGTGACTACATTATGGACAAAACACTTCTCATGGTCGAATCAATTTTTCGAAGCTTCTGGTTTCAGCTATTCAATTAATTGCTCAGCTGCACCAAATTTCCCCGCTTTTTTTTTTTTGTATTTCTCTTTTTTAACAATTTAAAGGACTGTATTTATCAACATGACGTTATAGCATCTGAAATAATTCAGATTTTGCTCCTGTTCTTCAGTGAGTAAAAGACAGCAATGATGATTGCTTTGTAGCAGTTAGGAACTCATTTTGTAGATGGTTTATGATAGCATTTTCTTGTTCTAAGCTGTTTTTTCCTGAAAAAATACCTTGGGTGACAAAGGCCATGCCTTAGAAATATTCATTTCAGATACTAATATTAAATTGTTTATAAAAACAAGAAGGGGTCATGGGAATGTTTTGTCATTTTGTTCAATTAGCTTCATTTGTTAGTGCTGCCCCATCTGCAGCAGCCTCTCTGGTAAGTAGTGGTTTTGGGTAGGAGTTGGAGGTTTCTGTCCTGTCTTGTTGCCAGTACTATGCTACCACTCAATGTTATTCACTGGTGGCTGAAGGATGTAACATCCAGCAGATAGGAACCTTCAGTTGTGCTAAAAAGGTGGTTCATTTCTCTTATATTTAATTTCTCTGTGAAAGCTTTGCAAGCTAGTTTAAGATGTGTTTGATTACTTATATGTCCATAAATAAGTCACTGTCCCTGTGAGGTTTACTGGATATGTTCTTAGGTTCTGTGGCATTATAAAAATGAATTAAATGGCTATGTGGGAACTGAACACCTTTTCTCTGTTCTGTACTGAGTGATCTATAAGTATGGAGAAAAAATTGATTACATGTCCTGGCCAAATTTATTCATGTTTCATTTTGGAAACTCCATGCCACAAATGAGGATGGACAATTTGTTCCATGGTTCTTTAGTTATGAATTATGTGTAAAGGATAATGATCAACAAAGAAACGAAATTCCAGATAGCTTCTAGGGATATTTTGACAAATATTGGGCTAATTAGGAGCCTGAGAAAAAGGAAAATGCAGCACTTTTAAAAGTAGCAGTCATCATCTCAAATGGAGCTCTGATATTATGGATCCAACCCATATAATAAACTCAAGACCAGTTTAAAAATTAATACCTGTGCTGGTTTGACTGAAATGGAGTTAATGTTATTCATGAAGTGAGAAACTTTTCACCCTGGGGTAAAGTTACCGTTTTCTCCAAGTAGCTTTCCAGTGTTTTGGATTTGATACGAAGAGAATGTAAGAATTCCTTTATATCTTGGCTGTTGCCAAGGACTTTCCAGCTGCTCAGCTGCAGTTGCAAGATGGTACCAGGGAGAAGCAGTTCCAGGAGAGCTGACCCAAGCTGGCCAACAGGAGTATTCCATACCTTGAACATCATGCTCTATATGTCAGCGGGGAGATGCCGGGGACTGCCCTCTTTCCTCGCTGGCTGCTGTCCGGGAGGGTTCCCACTCCTATTCCCGCTTCTAATGCCCGTTCTGACCTCTGTGTTTTCCTGGACTCACTGTGCACACAGTGTCTACTCCCTGGCCTTCATTACTGGGAGTCTGTGTTCTAGTGGCTGCGTATTGCTCTGCATTGCTCTTCTTTTATTATTGTTCTGTTAAATCTGTTTCTTTTTCAACCCATGGGCCTTTTCTCCTTTTCCCTTCCTTCCCCCAGGGAAGGAAAGGCAAGAGAGAGCGGCTCTTTAATGTTTTTGCTGCTGCCCAGGGCTAAATGCTAACAATCCCTCTCAACTGTTTTGAAGCCAAACACATGCACTTTTATTATACAGAACATTGTTTACAACTTTCTGATACATATAAGGTACAGAAGGTAATTAATACCGTTACTGATAAATAAGAATACTTGTAAAAATAAATACTTAAACCAAGAGCACGTACTTTGCAACAGCAAATTCTAGCTGGACTTTCTCTTTAGAAGTTGTCAGCATGTCCATATGTTTACAGAACTGAATGAAATAATCTACATATATTATTTTCCTCTACTTTTTATTCATCTTCCCCAAAGTCATACACTTGTGATACTACTTTTGATACAGATAACATGATTTCACGCGCTGTTTAGGACCGGCCTCACATTCTGTTAATTCTAAAGTAGCAACTTGACCTATCAATATTTCTAACAAATTATACACAAAGCCATACCATAATTTGTATACAAAGCTACCATAGTTATTCTCCTCAGCCTTCATTCTAATCTGTTTGAATTTTCAGACATTTTAAATGTCTTTTTCTTGTAAAAGCATGATGATATACAAATGTACAAACCCACACTGATTTCTTTGGAGACATGTAAGACTTCGGTATATTCATCCTGTGACTATGAGAAAAAAAGTCTTTGTTTAGGAAGTCAAACATTCCAATACACTCATTCATTCTTCATGAGCTACAGCCTTGACAACAGTTCCAGGTATGTTGCTACCCTTTTTTAGTATCAGAACATACCATTCTCACGGATAAAATGGATCAGCTTACTACAGACTTGGCATGTTTGCCTTACACAAGCCATCCCTCTGACCTCCCTCTGCCAGTGTCCATCTCAGTGGCAGAAGACAGACCTCTTCAGTTTTGGAATACCCAGCCAAGGTAGTCTTCTCAGCTATCTGATACTACTGAAGAGTTTTAAAAAATATATTTTCTAAGGATCATTGATATAGTGCCTTTCACAGCAATGGCATGTGATTGTTAAAATTTGCTAATGTAAAGCTACCTATGAAAAGAAACCTTCTGGAAACAGCTAAAAAGGTCTTAGGACTTGTGTATCCTTTTCCCCCTCCTCTCATTAGTCCAATTTTCTCCTGTGATTTTTGGAAGACGAAAGGTTACTCTGTACCTGTGAGAATAAAGTCTTTGACATATTGACAAGAAAGTTTCTTGGAAGCCATAAACCACTACTGTTTCTCTTTACTGAGAAATATTTATTATCACTAACATCTAATCACCCCTGTCACTTTAACCAATTGGGGTAGAATATATATGCACCCGAGACAACTGCTATAGAGCAAGCAGGATTGTTTTAATTACCATTAACAATAGATTAACATTAAAATCCTTTCTGCCCATATCAGAATCACCGTCATCTCTCTTATCACTATAATATGACAGGAGGTAAACCCTTTCTCTCATTTTGGTTCAGCTACTTAATCATCCAGTGAGGCCTCATCCCAATATATCTATAACTCCAAGAGTGCTCATTACAATGTGAAATTCCTCTGCCACAGTGAAGGAGCTCTCTGAAATTCCCACCCACAAATACTTGCTCTCTCTTGTGTTGCTCATTTTTCTTGCTGCAGTTAAGTAATTGTTGAAGGTGTCAAAATCTGTTCCTATCACCTGCCCTGCCCACAAGCACTATGACATAATGTGTGTGAACACAGATATTCTCCTTCTAATCCAGGCAGCCTGAATATGACCTGAAATCAGTTATTAACCTGCACTGTCCCACCAAAGAATCCAGAGCCAAATAAACCAAAAGAATTCTGGGGCAGTGCTGTCCCACTATTCCTATTTCTTTTCTTTGATCCTCATTTACAATATAAAGATTCACTATGCGTGAACAGGCAAGACCTATAGACGTTTTATATATCAAGTAGGATGACCTTTTTGAGGTGAGAAAAAGCAATGATAGAATTCTCCCTGTACTTGTGGGGTATTTTCAAATGCTTCCCACAGACTTTCCAGAGTGACTGGCACTGCTCAGCTCTTCGCTATGTTCAAGTTAAATTAAGATTCGCCAGTTTGTTTTCTCTTGGTGAAAGCAGAACCCAAAGTTTTAATTTATATTAAAGTTTACAGGAAGATTTTGATTCCTGGTATTATCCAATTGCCATTTTTTGCCTATAAATAGTCAAAAAATATTGCAAATGTCTTCATGAAAAGATGTTAATGGAGCTCAAGTTAATGCAACAGCAAAACCTTAGAGAGCATTGTATAATGGAGGTAAATAAATAGTTGATATATTTTTGCTTCCAATCGTTTTCTGTTCCAGCTTTCAATTTACAGAAAGAGAATGAAATTTTCCTTTCCCCTCACAAATCCTTTCTTTCATCTGCCAAAACCGGTTATTATAAAATACTATTAAAAATTGCTTCTGCTGAGAAAAACCAAACCAAACCAAACCCTGCTTTTTCTCTGGAGCATCTCGTTGTAATATTCCTTAATATGTCAGCAGTCATCCACACATTCATCCAGGACTGGATTCTTGCCCTATTTTTCAGTATTAATTACTTATAGCTGCAATTTCTAGCAGCCTTAAGTTTTCAGCAGACATCACTTGTTTAACCTAGCTTCATGTTTGACATTAGGAAATTTCTTTCTTCAAGACCCATACAAAACCATGTAGGTATCAGTGAGGGTTCTTGAAATAGCTGTGCTAATCAACTAATGCAACAAATTAGTTCTGTAAAGATTCTTAAAAAAATCCCATAGAAATGCCATGTCAGTTTTGATTGCTTGATCTGGAATATTCCTGAGCCATTTCTCACTCTATAGTGATGCCTCTAGTCTTTCCAACTGCTATTTCATTATCAAGTGAAGAATTATACAGTTTTCAATAAATTCACACAAAGTTCAGTTCCATCCCAAAATTCAAATTTGATCAAGCAATATTAAGAGACAGCTTGCATACATGCTGTTATTGCAGCCATGTTCATGTACACCTGGTTAAAAGACATTCCCTTGTAGCTCCTATAAATATTCCTTAAAATATCTAGAGCTGTGTGGCATCACGTAGCACTTACATGATTCACCAGCTTGTGACTCTCCAGAGTTTTTAACTGACATGATTTAGATCACTCATAAAAGCAATTATTTAACCATCAATAGGAAATTAACAACTTTTTATAAAAAACCTCAGCTTTATTTTTGGATGTAACTGATTACAGATGAAATCTGAGAATATGACATAATGAAAGCCTGCTTTCGTTAGGCAGTCCCCATCTGCATGCACTGTGACTGTTGCAGTAGAAAGTGCCTTTCCTAACTTGAGGCACATTTCCAGGAGGAGTGCAGGTTCCCAGTTACTTCTGCAGTAACATGTAAGGACTCAGACCAGAGGCATTCCATGATTTTTGCAGATCGTTTCTCCACATTTCTCTTGTTGTTGATATTCCCACTAGTAGATAGGTCTGTTTTATTTTATTTATTGCCTGTTTCACTACTCGCTTCCCTATCCCCAGATCCTGTGGTTGCTCAGCCTCCATAACTTCTAGATACCAGTCCCGCGTATATGCTTGTTAAAACACATGCATTAATTTCAGAAACTGGCTGCTCGTTTGAACACGCTGAAGGGTTCAGCCTTTCACTCATCACCCACAGTTAATATACTCTCAGAGTGCTCTTTGGCTCCCTTTTTTCATTTTGATTAAATTATTCAATGATTTAATGTATTTTGGGAAAGATGCTGTGCAGCCTGGATTGGAATCTTTTCCACACATGATACTTTTCTCGTGTTACTTACAACATGACCAGTTTTTATCCAGTATTGCATGTAGTTAATTTTCTATAGTCCTGGGGTTTGTAGATGTGGAATTCACTACTAATCTGTTTCCTTTTCTCAAAGTCAGATCACATGATTCATAGAGGAGAAAGCAGTAAATCAAGTGTATTGCTTCAGAATAGTGATATCAATTACTTTTATTAATCACGTATTATGTATATATGAGATATAGTATCATTTGCTTGGAAAAATTCAATGGCGCCTTGAACTTTACTAGTCTACAGCTTAAGTTTATTTTAAACTCACTATAAAATTCTAGTATAATGATTAGCACCATAAAGAACATCTGATTCATGTATACTTCTGTTACAGAAGAAAATTGCTATGGAGTTGATTGAAGTTTGAAGTAAGGAAATAAATACAATGTGATCTGAACTCCATAACAACTTCTGAACCATTTTTAGAAATAATAATTCCTTTGAGAGTTAAACCTCTAGTGAGCCACTTCACATCATGGCAAATACGATACAGTTTTCAGCTGCACATACACAAATCCTACAGATTTCAGCAAGGGTTCTACCTCTCCATATGCTCTTGAGTAGTGTCATCAAATTTGTGCTTTCATATGTATCCCATCTCCTCAAAGCTCCTCTGTATTCTTGTCACTCCCAAAGACCTTATTCAAAAGGTAATGATAATACGGGGGCATATCCAGTGACCCTCTCCCACTGCATGTGTACAGTTGCCCTGTATCTAGGCAGTATGCACTCCTATTTGCTATCACATCGTGGCATAATTTTCCCAGATGCTTGTCTTAGCCACTGTCTCTGCTTCCCCATTCACACTGCCTTTGGAATGATGAATTTCTGAGATGAGGCAGCTCTGAACTGGCTCTCTGAGGAGTGTGACAGAGAGTGTCATGAGAGCTAGCATTTGAGCTGGAGGATCAAGGATTTTGTAGCTGGGCTTTACATGGGCTGGCAGTTCCTCTGAAGGTTTATATCAAGAAAACTTGAACTTAAATTGCTTCAACAACACTTTCAAGTTTTAGCTGTTTGGAGCTATACTACGTGATGCTATACTCTAGTGCTGCTGGGCGTAGTCTTGGTTTTCTCTTTGCACTGGACAGGAGCAATATAGATGTGTTCCACCAGAGAAGATGGGTGGTTTTCTGTGGATACCCTGCACAGACTCTGATCAGAAGCGAACCTCCAGTTTTCAGAGGGATGAACTCCAATTTCTAGAGTACGTTAGTTTCTTTTGGAGACAGAATATAGAAATAGTTGAGAGTATTATCTTTTAAAAATAGCTATTATTTCTGTGCAACAGCTAACATTCATGCTTTGCTTGTGCAACTCAAAATTCTGTTCCAGGAGTCATCTGGAATTCCAGACTGAATCTTTAGGGGTGAAAATTTATTTCTTAGCACAGTAATGTAATTTTTTTACACCAATGTAAAATTAATATTTATTCCCAGAATGGTTCCTTTGAAAGGTATAAGAGAGCTTGAAGTATGCTTAAATGGGAAGAAGTTTCTCTGCTGAAGTTTCAGAATTTTCAGAAACTCTGTTACTAGATTGAAATTTAGCTCACTTTGTTAGCAGTTTGTGATGGGAATACAGCCCTGACCAGAATGCTGTGTCACACCATGGGAGTCAAAGGACCTGATACCAGCAAGTACTCTTCCAACAGTGCAAGCCTTGTTGAGTTCTAAGTAATGATGAGCCAGAAATGTATCATTAGATATGAATCTGAATGGAAGTGCTCCCCTTTGGCTGCCTCAAAATCGTTTGTTAAGGCCCATGCTTCTCTGCCGCGATGACCAGAATTCACTACTGATTGATATTCTGTTTCCAGAGGTGGAATTATTGTGCTTAAAAAACTCCAGCCTAGTCTGTGCTGATAGATCTCCGATGTTTCCAGTTGTTATCGGTAAGTATGTGGGATTGTGTGTAACAGTTTGCAGAAAGCAAGCTAAACCATAGTTCAAATGTACTAAGGAAATTTCACGTACATGAAAGTTGCAAATTTATGTAACTGGCATTGAGATTAATTCAGTTAGAAGGAAAGCTGACTGATAAAAAAAACCCCAAAAACAAAACAACAGAACTTGGAGTTCTACCATCCTTTAAAAAATAAATTTCAGAAAATGGACACTTGTTCCTTGATTGTTTTGCATAATCAATAGAAAGTCCTGACGTGAATGCACACAGTGAGGTCATGTGCTACATCATGCTTTTTTTTCTTTGGGAAGCAATAAGTTTGCAATTGAAAAGCCAGCTTCATTTCTCAAACTCTGAAGTATACTGTGACTGACGCCAATTTTTTTTTTTTCTCTTTGACTCTTTCCTACTTTCTATCTTTGGAACTTAAATTGCGCTTAATGGTGTTAGAGTCAACCTGTGGGAGAGAGCACAGTGTGAGGGAAAAGGAGGGGGGTGAAACGGAGGCCACTTTGGTGTCCTGCTCTTGGCTCGGTGCAGTTATTGTGTGTAATTAGAGTCACTCCCTCGGTGCAGTCGATGGCTGGTTGTCAAAGGGCTGCCGCGGCTTGCAGTTTGGTTCTGTCCTCAGCAGCAGTCATCTCCTCGGCGTCTCACGCTGGAGCTGAAGAGCAGCTGGGGATGCTGTTTAGGACTCCTGCGTGACCTTGGCGTAGCATAAAAGTCGTGGAGTGCTGGGTAGGTGCCTTTTCTTGGGTGTGTGGCCCCTGAGTATGGCTTTGGTTAGGTCCTAGTCAGTGCTGGTTGTTGCTAATGGCCCCTGGCTTCTTCAGAGTGGCAGTCTATCAAGAAAAATAACATCGTATAGAAATTTATTGGTCTGCCTGCGTGAATCTGAAGATAGCATAGGGAAATGGTCCCCAAGTGTACAACTGGCTCTAAGTGGCTCAGCTGCTTTTCTGCATTTGAGTGACAGTGGCATTAAGGCAGCACAGAAACCCAAGTATTCATCTTTTCTGGGTAGAGCAGCTGTCTTTCAATAGCAGCTAGAGGAATGCAGCTCTCCTCTATGACAATGATGTAAGGCAAGCTAAGATAGGAAGGATAATAGGTTGATGCATAGAGGATTACATCATTTCCTTTGCCTAAACAACTGACTAAGGTAAGAGGTAAATATTTATTTACCATCTAAAGATGATATATAATTTATATAATTTAAGTAAAATCAAAGTTTTATAAATAGCAGATAAAATCTGATTTTTTCCCATCTCTATTTTTACAACTACATTAATGTTCCAGATAAATAATTCAAAACAAAAAACTTAATAGAATAATTCAATTTAACTTTAATTAATACTAAGAATCTAAGAGCTAAGAATAATGGTTAATGAGATCCTAAAGCTTTTCCCTTTATCCTGAGTCCATCTCCTCCCTTCTCTCCCCATCTTCCTTACCCCCACTCTACAGATTTAAGTTGTGTATATATCCTTCAGGAAAACTAAAGGTTAAGTTTTTGTTTAGGATGGAAGTATTAGCCTCTGAGAAGAAAACACATGAAGAGAATGAAGATTTGCAACAGTATCATCAGAAGCCTGCAAACTGCAAGAAATTGCTTAGGAATTGCTGCTTGATAAAACGAATTTTTGCCTGGAAAAGTTTGAGCTCTAAAGGTACTTTTCCTATTGAAATTTTTAGTGTGGGAGAAATTGTTGTCTTTCCAAGAACTCTGAATTTTTTCATACAGTGGTATTACTGAATTTAGCATCAGCCAAGTTACAGGTACAAAAAGTCTCTACTGTCTTTGGTCTATTGTGTAAAGAGATTAAAAATGGTACAGCTTTGATTGAAGGTGCTTTATCATAATGTGACATAAATAATTGTACTGCATGAGCAGTCATTTAGCAGCACATCAAAATACATGGTCTGCAGAAAAGGTCTGCAGAAAAAAATAATCCTTCGATCAGAAGATAAATGAATAAATATAAAATCCCAGTAATTAAATTTTTCAGTTTATTAAGGCCCAACCCAAAAATCTGTTTTGACGAGTAAAACCTCCTTTGATCACTGTCAGAGTATATTTACATGGAAATTACATGATCAATCCCTTTGTCTTTGAGGAAATGGAGAAAGGTAACATCCTGTCACTTTTATACATAATGATGCTATGTACTGTATTTATTAATAAATACTGAAAAAATGCTTCTTTTTAAATTGGCAGTTGGCTGTGAAATATCTCACTCATTGAAAGTCTAACTCTTTTATGAATAATAAATTAAACGGCAACCATCCTGAAGTGATGGTTAATCTGCTGCACATTGTTTTCCTCAGGAACATACACACAGTTAAGGATTTTATTCAGCACTGATTCCTCTTTTAACCATCATATTTGTACTTTGCAACATCATGTAAAACAAAACAAAACAAAAAACCCAAATAGCACTACCCCAAACAACCCTTCTGTGTTTTGGCAGTATTTTTCATCCCCTTGCACACATTTTGTGACAGAAAAAAAGCAGGTACTCAGTATATTGAATTCATGTTGAACAGAATGAAAAAAATGCATGACATTGTTTTGTCATGAAGAGCTAAGTCAGCATATCCTGGATGATATTTTATTTACATGTTTACTTTAAGGGATATGCTCCAGTAGCTTAGTTTCAGCATTTAGAAAGAATGAGCTGGTTAAAGACAACATACTTCTGGTTTTAAGCTGCTGTTATCCCTGTATTATCCAACTAAACACGTGTTTGATATGTCTTTTAATCTAAACATAATCATTTAGCTATTTGTGGTCACTCATTTTTAAAGCTTCAGGCTAATATTTCCAACAAATGCCTGACTTAATAACCACACATATTATGGCTTGCTGAATACATGTTTGATTTCTGATTACTGTATCTGTTTGTACCTATAATTCTCTACATTTTCATTTATTTTTTGTATTGTTACTGGAGCTAATGAAGGGAAAATGAATTTGCTGTAACCTTTTCAATACACTCGTCCTTTTGTTCATGGGAATTTTGGATTTTTTTAAATTGGGTTATTTATCAGCAGTCTCAGTAGGCCTTAGGAATTAGCTCTCTAGAAATGAGGTGTGAATCTAATGCAACTTGCACTGAAGTTAGTAAGTCTGATTCTTCAGTACACTTAAACTGGCCAATCATTTGCACCTCTGGAAAGCGTCTTAAAACAGTTGATAAGTGATGTCTTGGTAAAGTGAATTAGCAGATATGTGAATCACTGTAAAATAAGGCTCAATTAAGTTACTCTGGGTTACTCCAACAGAGAAAAAATCAGAATCTGACACATAGTTAACTCAAAATGAAGCTCTTATCCAGTACCAAATGGTAGAAAGCATATTCCCACAGGAATGCTTTTACAAGAACACTCAAATATTTATCAGAATGAAGAAGACTAATGTCCTGAGGTACTTTCCTCAGCACTGTTCTGTTGTCTGAGGTGACCCCACTGGCTGAATAGGTTTCCTTGGGCTTCAGTGCTAGAGCCTACTGACATCTGTAACACGTGTTGTATATGGCATATCCCACTGAGTTCTAGATCCGCCGCTAGGTAAAGTTTCATACATGTAAACAAGTGGAGCATTGGCCATGGAGACGCTCATCCATTCTCTGGAGTCAGCCAGAGGTCTCCTGTAATTTAACCTCCATCCTAGTACCCATGACAGTGCCATGGGAGCTACAGAACACCTAACTACTGAGATACTTGGTCAATATCTACTATTTTCCATTGGCAGGATGAAGGTGGGCTTGCAAATGATATTGTGGTGGCTCATTCCTCCTTAGGTATTCCTTTAGGCAAATCAGATTCCCCATTGGTTGTCTTAAGCTACCTTACACTAGTAAAGTGATATAAAACAGTCATTAGGCAGTTGAGGCTTGAAGTTCAATGCTTAAAAAAAGCCAACTGAAATATTTTTGTTTTCCATATTTTAGTTTATTTGTATTGTCTTGAAAATGAATTTGTCAACATGTTTTAACTTTATAGAATTAATTATACTTTCAGAGGCAATTTACATTTATGAATTTAGAGCAGGCAAATAAACATTTGATTTACTGCAATGTTCAGATGATTTAACTCTATTTCAGAATGAATAATCTTCACTCTCATGATAAAATCTTAGGAGGTCCTGACAGTGGGGATATTTCCTGCTCTTCCCGCTTCAACATCTCTCATAGGAATGAGAATAGTAAAACATTAAATACTGGAAAGATAATTTCACTCAACACTTTTCTATGCAGTATTTAAACAGCATGAATTTAATGCAGTAGTGATTGCTCCAAAGGAAGAATAAGAAAATTTTTTTTAAAAAATGTTTATTGTATTTTAAAGGAAAGTAAGTAGTTGTCAACAGGAAACAATCCACACTAAAGACACTATTTTAGTCAATGCTTAAGGCTCAGTAATTTGACTAATTCCCTCATGCAGTAGTTTCAGAGAGCAGATCTCTTGTAACCAGGGCGTGAGGAGCAGGTTCTGACTACTGCCCAGTATACATCAGTGAGAGCTCCATACTGCAGGGAGCTCTGGGCCCAAGGTTAAGGCATGTGTTGAAATACTGGAGGGTTTCACTTTCAAAAATGAGCAGCACTGAAGTAGCTTCTCAACTGGCAACCTACTCAGTTAACCTAGAGCAGTTATGAGTCTTTACCAATTACTCCGTGCCACGAATATACGTTCTGCTGCAGATTTTATAAAATGCAAGAGGACAACAAGTTATCTGTCACAAAGATAAATTTGGAGGAATTGTACTGCTGGCTCTGCATTACATACTGCTAAAAATAGTATAGATTATCAACTGTTTATTTATCGACTTTTAAATATTGTTTACATTTCCTCAAACCATGTATTTATGAGTTGAATTATAAATAATTCAGGAATAATTCCAAGCTGTCAATCAATGAGTGTACTTTTTCCTGTCAAATAATACATTTGACAAAATATTTAAGGAAAAATAATCCAGGTTATTTGAGAATTAGTTAAATGTGCTTTCCCTAGGGTGCTTTATATGCTCTCGGGCCTTAGATGACTCAGAAAATTCCTGCTGGAGATTGTCAGTACTGTTTTTTTTTTTAATCTGGACTTCTTGTGAATAATAGTTTGTCCCTGGTGGTCCAATTACCTTTTCTTCTCCTATGCAAATATGTTGTGCAGTGCTTTGAAATCCAGTCACATCTCAGATCGCGAAAAGAAATTTTCCTCCCAGTTGTTCAAAATTAACAAGAATCTTTATTAATATTGAACAGGAGTTGTTTGGACTGAAACATTCTTCCAATGTGTCTGTGTTAATTCTTGTGTGCCTGCTTGTGCCCCTTTTTGATTGAGCAGTGAAGTGATGGGGCAAAGACAATCTGAAACCAAGACACCGATGACAGCTGGGTTACATACAGGGATTAAATTATATGTCTTTTCCAATATCAAAGCCCTCAACTGCCTTAATTAGAAAATTTCATGACTACTAATTAGGAGACGAGTTATTTCCTAACTTTATACCTGAAGCAAAAGGATCTTCTTTTTGTTTGCTTATGTGTGAAGTGATCGTTACTGAAATCCTCGTCACCCTTCCATACAGGAAGAATATTAAATAAATGGCATAGATAAAAAATGAGAGAAAAAACCAATAAATAACAGATATCCAGCATCAAGGATAGCATATCCTCCTGAGGTATTTCCCTTGTTCCAGGAGCTGCTCTTCACAAACAGACATCTCTTAAAGGATTGCTGATGTACTGTTCAGATCTTAACTTGTCTAGTAATTGAATTTGTATGGCTTGTCAGATATGTAATTTTTTATTTTGTGTCATGTCAAACTGCTGCATCTGGTTTTCCTAGGGTTTTTTTCCCCCAGATGCTTTGAATGATATTGGTTTTCTGTTGAATTTACAAATTTACACTATGAGAGAACTTCATAGAACTTCATATGGGCACTAGGAAAAGTTTGTCGTATGTGCCTATAGAGCTGAAGTTCATATGACTTTGCTATTTTGAGTCTGAAAGCCTCTAAGAGAAGAAAAAGGAGACACAGAGAGAGATGGAGGAAGGGAAGGAGAGGTGGGAGAAAGAGAAAGACCAAGGACCATGTCCCTTATCAGATCCTCTTCTCCACTCCGTTCTAGATGGTGAATATGTAAATAATTAGACCATACCATATGAAATCTTTCCTGAGTTCTCAATAAGCAGGTTTTGTAGCCTATTGCTACATGTATTCACCATTGAAGAGATTAACATATCTGAGATTTTCTGCTGTGAAAGCTAACATAGAAATCCATTTTAAAATGGAACATTTCATGGCTTTAAGCAATATAAAAATATTTATTTTGTAAAAACTACAGGAGACATTTACTTGGGAATTCAAAATGTGCAATGTTTAACCCATTTTATCTATTTGAAATATTTATCAAAATGTTTTACAGTTTGATGATGTTGCTCTTGGTGCACATGTTGATCTTAAAATAGCTACTAAACCTAGGAAAAGTTACAAGATTTAAACTTTATTCAGTGTATGTCTTTTAATAACTTTTTACAAAAAATGAGCATTTCTCAGTATTGCTTTACGTATTTCTTTAATTACACTGAGCTATGAATTAGCACTGTTTTCTTATTCAGCTCTAATAAGTTGAGGTTTTGTGGTGCCTTATACTTTTTGGCTCACTGTGCAAATATTTCATTTTATATTACAAAAATTTCACCTTCTGAACAAATGTTGCAAACATTATATACACATGTCTTTTCAAGTCACTGAACTGGATGGAAAATGTAGATGTGTTTGATTTACTTGTAAAAGTGTTGCAAGTAATGAACTTTTTCATTTATTTCCGATTTTTTTCCCCTGAAACCACTATAGGACTCTGTTCTTGGCTAAATAATTTGCTGTATTAGAATAGAGATGTAGTTGTTCATAATTACTAGATATGAAAATATTGTTTAAAAATGCTAATAAAGCATGGTGGAAAGAAAACAAAAAATGGTAAGGGAAAATAACTTATATTTAATATTTTTTGGTTGGTTATCCACAATAGCCTATTCGCTCATTATAAGCTCAGATAAAGGATTTCGTATTAAGAGGCCTGGCAAAAGGGGAGCCTTGTACTTTATTCCCTTCTTGCCGAATGCTGACTCTGAAAGACAAGTCATAGCAATAGAATTAGAGGCTCTTGCTGATGAATGTAATTTTCTTTTGAATTTGTAGCATGGAGTGCTCTAATCTCTGTAAGACTTCCAATACTCTCTTCGGGGTAGCAGTAATAGTTAATGGCACAAATTAACAGGAAAGTGTATTATGCAGGAACGTTTGTTATTGTTCAGGTCATTAAAAGGAGAATTGGAAAAACATTGATTCTCACAACTTAGAATAATTCCAGAATGATTATTCCAGCATGATTAGTGTTTTGAAAAGGTCTTTTACTGCATATTTGTGTGCAGGCTTCCTAAATTGGGCAATGTGTGTAGCTAATGAAAATGTGAGGCTCCGACATGTATAAAATTTATGTAACATAATTTTTGACTTGAGAAAGTTTAATAATCAGTCTTCTAAATTCTCTTAGGAAAAAAAAACCCAAACATACACCTTCTGAAGTTTTTAATACCTCTTCAAGTTTTAAAATTAATACTTAAAGGCCACAGACATGAAGAAAGCCCTTGCTACTTTGTACATACACAGATGAAGGTTTTTACATTGCAAATGTAAAAATAAAATTGCACAGTTCTTGCAATAACTACTAGTTTACAGTGTGGGGAGAATTCATGCATGTCTTTTCAGAGCCCTTGAAACAGTTAGTAGTGCCTGTAAAAGTATTATCCATAACCGAGTTTTTAAAGATGCTTAATACAAACATAGCAAGTTGCGATGTGCGGATTATGAAGTCAATTCTCCTTAGACAGAATGTGATTGTAAGGAGAAGGATATTTCATGGGAATTAGATTTCCTCAGGGTTTGACACTCAAAGGATTAAATATGCTCCACAGTTAACCCCTGAGAAACACGGCCCAGAAGAAATGTGAATGCACCACTTCATGGAGTTTCTGCTTTATGCTTCCCTGGCTATACAGACATTACAAAACAAAGTGCGTTTCTCCTTTTCTCTTGGAAGTTTGTTTCCTTCCTGTCAGAATGGGGCTTTATGGTCTCCTGCAATTGCCATCTTTGTAATCCTGGCGTTGCAGTTACGAAGAGGGACATGATGTTGGAAGATGAAGCACCGACTCATGGCAGATTGCTGCCCAAAAACTCTGCATTTGCAGAAGAGCATGTTAAACTCCCAAGTTTTCCTTGCCCTTTGCTACTCTTTCTTTTCCTACTGACTGGTGTTAGCACCAAGCAGTTTGCATAAGCTTCCTAAGAGACAGGGCACAGTTTTAAACTAGCTCTAATTAAGAGCTTTGGACAGACCCTTTTTTTTAACCATTTAGTTTTTGATTAATCAGAGTGAATGTGTGTTTTCTTTTCATATAAAAAGCACGAGGAAGCATTGCGCTGAATGGAACCTTTCCAGGGATGTCAGTCTGTACTCTGCATAATGAAATTTTATTTTTCCGTAGAGATTATTAATCCTACTTACCAATGATCACCTTATTATTCAATTAATTTAAACTGTTAGAAAAAGCAATCCTAGCATTTTGAATTTGGGTGAAGAACAAAAGGAATAGTTGATTAACTGCTCTTTAATCTGCTAGTTATATCAGAAATATAGTTGTTTATTTCTCCTTGTTTCTCTAGTAGAATTAGAGTTGCTGCCTCAACATCATGCAGATATTTAAACATCGTCTATTGCAATACAATATAGAAACTGCACACCCAGAACATGAAAGCAAGCTATGAAGTTTTGACCTCTCCATTTGAAAACCTGACGTATAATTTTGTTTCCCCAGATTTTCCTTCATTGTTATACAAAGGTCAGTGCCCCATTTAAAGAAAATTTTTTTTAAAAAAGGTTGCTAATTTGTTGAAAATCTGTTGCTTAAAAATCAAGTTTGGAATATAATAAATGTAGAGGATCACTACTTCTGGGAAACTAGAATATATCCTTAATGAAACCAATATATACTTCTATGTCTCTGTACTCACAGTATCTTTGATTTCTACAGTGTCTGCCAACTGCTGCTTTTTTATTTCAAGACATTCTATCAATCAAAAACTAATAGGCTGAAGAAGTGTATTAGATTAAGTGGAAGGACTTTTATATTCATGGCATACTTAGAAAATGGAATCAATCTTTAAATATCTTGCCACTTTCCATCTGGGCATTATTCCAGCAATTTAAATGGCTAAATATATTGAGAATATTTTAGATTAAATGGTATCTGTGAGTGTCTTCTTATAAATGGTATGGCACATAAAGAACTGAATTTGTTGTGTTTAATGATATTTGCATTTTGTTTACTGAAGTATACTGCATATTAGGGCTGTATAACACAACTGCGTTTGTGAGCACCTGTCCCTGGATTTTTTTTTTTTTAACTTTTGGCATGATGACGCATTATGACTGAATAAGTTTTCACAAAAGATCAAATTAAAAGGAAAACCAACATATCTTAGAAGTGGAAAGTTAGGGCAGAAGAAGGCAGGGAAATCCAGTAAGAAACAAATAAACCAGAATGATTAGAACAACAAAATTACATGTTGCTTTGTTTGCCTTTTTTTTTTTTTTTTCATTTAATTTATTAGTGCTGTCACCTTCCTTGAATGCTTGTTTCCATTGGAGTCTGCAGTGTGGTCCTGAACATTTCTGGCAGGTGACAGTTCTGACAGGATAGATTTGCCCTCCGTTCATCCCAAAAGGGGTAAGTGGGAGGACTTGGTGTTCTTCATTGCTGCAATAATGCCATCCTGCTGGGACTGCCCTGCTGTTACTTTGAGTAGCACTATCTTCTTGGCAAGGAGATGTGTTCTCAGTTGTTCTTTAATTTTCTTATCCATCCTTTCTGTGTGCAAGAGACTAAGAAGATTTTGTAAGGAGCTGGAGTTCTTCACCGAGCCATCTAAATGTTTAGTGGGCATAATGACTATATTAGTCATATGTGGCAACACTGCAACTGAATTTTGTGGATCACTTCAACCAAATGCCAACAAACCTGTACTGTGCAGCAAAGCAGAAGGCATAATTGGTTTCACATATGTCACAGAAAATGGTGCTGGAAATATTGAGCTACTTAAGCACTTTTTGTACTGTTCTCCATAACCATCCATCTTTGAAGCCAACCTGATTTCTTTGTTATACAGGCTGGGAAAAGGAGAATTGCAATAGACAGACAAATTTAAAAAGTTTGATATTTATAGTACTAAAAATCATTTTCTAATAGGTCGTTTAATTTGTGATATCTTTGGCTCTGTGATTGCAAAAGCAAGATACTTGGCTGAGTTGAGGTCATCATTCCCAACAGCAGAGAAAACATGTTTCTGACAATACAAGAACTCAAGGTCTAAGGCAACAAAAATGTGAAGCTGGTTTCATTTCCTAGTTCTGGCCTATGGAGATGCATAGGTTAAGATTGTCTTGAATGTAACAGCATGAGTGACTAACAGCAAGAATACACTGTATTTAAACCTCTGTCAATTCACATCATCAGGTTCCTCTGAATATGACTAGCATCACTTCATCTGACTTCCTTGTTATACCTCATGTGTGTATGCATTTAAAGCCATAAAAATACTAGAGGTTTTGAGTGTAGCATCTATCAGCTGAGCTGTTACAAATGTCTCTTTGTTTATCTTTGCACACCTCTGTGGATGTCTTTGCACATGTTTGTGTTTATCTTGGTTTGTTGAGAGGTAAATTTTTTTAACTTAAGACCCTTCAGTTGACAAGAGCTACCTTCCCAAGCTGTGATAGTTTGACTGCTTTAACTAAGTCCCTTAGTTCAGATCACTTCTGATGCAACTGAGATGAAAAATGACCATTGAGGGAAAAAACTTACATGGAGGAGGGGAAACATCACAGTATGTCCATACGATATCTTAAAATTGATCCTTGTGTTTCTGAATCTCAATATTCTCTGCTGTGAGAAAATGTCTGTAAATACACATTATTCCATCTCCCTCTAGTTTTGAATTATACAAGGGTACAGTAACATACTGCAGCTATCAGTTTCTTACCTGTTGATTTTGCCCGAAACCAAAAAACCTTTGCTTTTTAGTAAGCAAAGTGGAAATTCTCAGATGTTTAAAAGATTACAGAAATGCTGGTAAGGAAGACTACAGTGCAATTCCTTGGTTGTTAACTGAACGATTTAGAAAGTAGTGAACAAAATAGGAAACAGAAAAGAGGTCCATATGGTTAATTTATACTGGAGAATTGGATTTTTTTCTGCCACAGAGATCCTATGTGATTTTAGAGGAGTCAGTTAAGACAAACTAGGGACTTACACTGTGTATTTATTTTTTCTGAGTGAATCCTTGGGGTTTTATTTGCAGAATATTGAGCACTTGCAGCATTACTAACTTGGCTTTGAAAATATATGAAAGGCTGTGTGTTAAGCATTGTGAAAATGAGCTTCCATGAGTTTCCTACCAAGTGCCCAAATTAGTCACTACCTTTGATCTTAATCTTACTGTGCCTCTGTTCTTCAAAAAGTAGGTAAAATAATACCCTCTCATCTCACAGGGGTGTTTTGAATATAAATATAGTAATGTTTGTGAAGCATGACAGTAGTGATGAACATTACAGAAAATTGTTTTCAGCTCAGATTTTCAATAAAGTTTGGTAAGTAAATTATGGGCACACTAAATGTGGAACGAGTGAAGTTTTGAATTTGATAAGTAAGTAATATTCATGAATTAAACTAATCAAAAGAAACTCCTGTTCAAACTGTAGCACATGATCATATCTTTAAAATGTTGCACCACAATGTATATGTAGAAAGGGGCTGAACTAATGCCGTTAGTATTGATGATCACAGTACATTTCTTTTGATCTACACTTCCTATGTAAATAAGGTATATAGCAAACTTTCCGAGTGTGAAGGACTTATAGCATAAAACTCATATCTTGGCTTGTAGTTCTGCTTAAAAGTCGGGGTGATGCGATTGATCAAAGGATCAGGCCCTAAGATGCAAAATGTGAAAGGTGTGAGAGGTAGAGAAGGATGCACACTTTCAGTTGTGTAATGTTAAATCTTGGCTTGCTGAAACGAATGAGAATCTTGCTGTAGTTTCATCGTAGCAGGAATTTCATTCAATTTTCTTTATAAAAATAAATTTATGCTGAGTAAGATAAATCTTTTTGCAGGAAAACAAAATATCACTCTTCTATTGGCTTTGTAAAGTTACATTTTAATGTATGGCATATTTGTTTGAAGGAGAATTTGGAGGAAAAAGAGCTCCTTATTTTATTTTTGCTAGAAATGGTTAGTGTCTCATTTTTAATGAGGTTCCAATACCTAACTTGTTTAACTGATATCTCCTTTTAAACACTTTATTTATTTCATTTTATGTGAAGCAAATTATGATATCTCCAAATCTTAAGAAAAGAACAGGAAGCTTTTGAATTATCATTACCAAAATCACAGAAATGATAATAATAAAAAATATAATTCAGTTAAGCTACAATTGATTCTATACTAAAAACTAATCAGTATTCTATAATTGAAGAGATATTTTTAGACCAAAGTACCAGCTGGTATCACAGATGGTACAGATGGCATAAGGCTTTTTAATGGGATAAAGATAATGTGTTAGCACAAAGAGAGTTGAGTGTATGAACATGTGATGGTTCTTTCCCATTATAAACTGTCTAATTGTTGTAATTTTAATTGATACACAATTGATATATTTGTATTCCACAAATCTGCGTTAATATTAAGATCAATACTTTGCAGTTGGTGACATTAGTATAACCTTACTTTGTCCTGGAAAATCTCATTTGCTGTGGTAAGCAACAACTCATTAAACCTTGTAGTTCAAAAGAAATAATTGTAAGGCAAGCTTGATATTATTTAGATGGTCTACCTGACATTTTTAAAGGGGATTTATAGATAAATTTATGGAAACAGCTGAATCCGTCAGAAAGGTTTTATTCTCATGAACTTCCATATTGGCGTAGATACAGAAAAAAGTACGATAATTTTGGTAATGAACAATCTTGATCATAAGTGATCAGGAAGTTGTTCTAATTATTTTCTCTGAAGATCCATAGTGTCACTGGACATTTCTTGACTGGAGTAGAGGGGCCTCACTGGATAACATGGGTTTACTGGACTTAATTTCTTTTCTTACATATGATATCCTATAAAGTAGTGTTTAATTCAAAAGATTTTTACTTGTACCCCATTCAGAACTTTATTTTGTCACTTGTCTATTTTGCATACATTGCACAAGACATAAGGGCTATCTACAGTGTATCCTGTAGACCAGATAACTACAGTGGTGCTTTCAGTCAGGAAGCTGGCAAGACATTGCTGGATTAGGTTTTTTCCTGGTGTCTGAAATAAGCCTCTCTGCCACTGACAAAAGTTGCCAGTGGGCCCTTTGCTGAATACTAGCCAGTTGCATCCGGATTCCATATTCTTCAGTATCCAAAAGTGCTCTATTAATCAGAAATGGATTGTTGTATCTTTTCAGGTTAGACAAAACTTCCAAAAGCATCTAAGCTTTTGTTCGACACACCTAGATTGCTGAGCATATTTAATAGAACTTTATACCCAAAGACTCATAACTCCATTATTTACAGCCATTTCCAGATCATACAGAAATGTGGCTAAAGATGTTGATATTTGCTTACTGATGGAAACCTTGTTCTGGAACTAATTTCACACAGATCCTGAGCCTGGTGATTGTTAGGGCATATTAAAACAAAGCTAGCAAAAACTATTCTGTTGGGATAACAAGTTGCTGCATTGCTTTTTTTCCTCTAGAGTGATGTATTTTATTTTCATAGAATCATGGAACAGTTTGGGCTGGAAGGGACCTCAAAGATCATTTAGTTCCAACCCTTCTGCCATGGGCAGGGACATCTTCTACTAGACCAGGTTGCCCAAATCCCCATCCAACCTGGTCTTGAGCACTTCGCGGGATGGTGTATCCACAGCTTCTCTGGGCAGCCTCTTTCAGTGCCTCACCTCCTTCATGGTGAAGAATTTCTTCCTTATACCTAATTTAAATCTACCTTCTTTCAGTTACAACCATTACACCATGTCCTAATCACTACATGCCCTTGTAAAAAGTCTCTCTCCAACTTTCTTGTAGGTCCCCTTTATGTACTGGAAGGCTGCTATAAGGTCTCCCTGGAGCCTCTTCGAGGTTGAGCAACCCCAACTCTCGCAGCCTGTCCTCCTAGGAGAGGTGTTCCAGCCCTCTGATCATCTTTCTGGCCCTCCTCTGGACCCTCTCCAACAGGTCCATGTCTTTCCTGTACTGAGGGCTCCAGAGCTGGATGCAGAACTCCAGGTGGGGTCTCATGACAGCAGAGCAGAGGGGAAGAATGACATCGCTTGACCTGCTGGCCATGCTTTTTTTGATACAGCCCAGGATATGGCTGGCTTTCTGGGCTGCAAGCGCACATTGCTGGCTCATGTTGAGCTTCTCATCAACCAACACCCCCAAGTCCTTCTTCTCAGGGTTACTCTCAATCTGTTCTTTGCCCAGCCTGCATTTGTGCTTTAGATTGCCACAACCCATGTGCAGGACCTTGCACTTGGCCTTGTTGAACTTAATGAGGTCAAACAGGCCCACCTCTCAAGCCTGTCAAGGTCCCTTTGGCTGGCATCCCTTCCCTCCAGCGACCACACCACATAGCTCGGTGTTGTCAGCAAACTTGTTGAGGGTGCACTTAGTTGCAAGTCCATGTCAATGACAAAGACGTTAAACAGCACCGGTCCCGATACTGACCCCTGAGGATCACCACTCACCACTGGTCTCCACTTGGACATTGAGCCATTGATTGCAAGTCTTGAGTGCAAACACCCAGCCAATTTTCTTTATGTTTGACTGTCCCACTTTTAATTTGAAATTCTGTGTTCAAGGTGGCAGTAGTCATTTGGTCCTCGTATAAGTATCAAGGAGACAGGACTGATGGTTACCCTTGTTAATGTCATTGTTCTTTTATCTTTGGATGTAAATGTATATAAAAACAGTATCTAAACTCTGTCCTGGATCCTGACTCAGAGATCTTTTAGTTTATGCACTGAAGTAAACCCTTGAACATTAGACAGACGAGATTATGCCTACTTGGGAATGCCAAACCATCAGTTCTTTATCTAGAGGTTGACAGAATCCAATAAATGAGCTGATAAATCACCAGAAGCAAGAAGTATGTCCTACGGAAGGCAGTGGAGCATGTGAATTGTACAACAGGCATCCAGATTTCTTGTACACTTAGAAAATGTAAATGATGTTTACAAAAATTTTAGGATATCAAATCTTTATTGAAAATACAGTTCCAGTCACATGCAGCTTGTGTGCCTATTCTGTTTCCCCTCATTTTATGAGAAATACTTTATTCATATTTGAACATATTCTGAAATGAAATATGATTAAATATTAAGTTTCAAGGATTGCTATTATTGTTCTGTGTATAGGGTGAGGGATAAAAACTTACTTTCATTTGTATTTCAGAAATGTGTTCATACCTCTTGGAAATAGCCTGTTAGGAAGTGACCTTTAAGAATGTATTGTGAAACAAAGTCTGGTTTTGCTACCTTGTCTTTTTCCACAATTAGTTTTTAGACCTTGGCAAATACAGGGTTTTAATGGGAATTACCCATTAAAACACTATTGTCTAGTGGATTCCAGTGGGTTCACCCGCACAGGACACATTTCTATAATAGCAGTGCTTCTGATTTTTTTTTTAGGAGCCAGATCCTGCTGACTCTGCTCTTTCTATAGGAAGTGAAGTGCTTTGACATAGACCAAAACTACACTGACACTTGTTTCAGTAAGAAACTTAAACTGGAGCCTGAAGTTCTCGCTGCTTTTTTGTGGATTAAAATCTGGTTCTCACGGTTTTTGTATTATTAAAAATAGGGTTATATTTAATGTATTAGGTAATAAATCAACACTACCATTTACAAATCAGGCAAGGAGGAATTTGTGATAAGAGTAAAGATAACATACAATTATTTTGTCCCTTTCTACTTTTTTTAGTCTATTTTATTTCTCTGCTCAGGAACTACAGGTTATGATCTCATCTTTGAAGAGTTCAGAAGAGCCTTCAGTATCATAAAGCGCATTAATCCATTTTTGATCAGACCTTTGAAATGCCAGCTGCTTTATATTCCAGTCTTGTAAGTTTTTAATAGTAATGATAATAATAATCTTTAGCTTATTAAATTATTCAGAATATGTTATAATAAACTTTTTGATTTTGTAAAACTGGTCTTATATAAATTATTTCAACTTGTGTGAACCTCCTTCACAATTATGAGCAGTACTACAATTCAGTGAGAGGTTGATTTTTAAACAGCAGTTAAATTCTTGTGTTTTTCTCATATAAACATCTTGCTTCTTCTCCACACAACATCTATACTGACTGTTAAAAATGTCCTACAGTTGTACTTTGTCTAGCTGTCTGATTTTGATTGCATTGTATACAGTTTACACCAGGACTGGAGATTCTGAAGATTTGGGAACTACAGATAAAATTGATTCAAGTCTTTGTCCTCTGAGCCACTGGTCTACACAATACACTTGCATGCAGTTACTGAAAGAGTCGTCTTCTGCATGAGATCTCAAACCGAGTTGTTAACTTTTTGTAACCAACAGGGTACCATAGTCCTGTTTCTAAGTGGAAGATGTATATGAGATTTTTTTGGACCGAGTTCCAGGCTAAATTCCAAACTTCGTTTTTGCTTCCTGCTTCCTCATAGTTTTTAGGTTTGATCTTTCTCAACTTGAATTTAACTAGGAATAAATTTGAAAACTTCCTGGATTTTAATGTAACAGGGACATATATGTGTGTTTCAGTTGCTCATAAAATAACTCGAAGTTAACTGTAGAGTGTAGCATCTGTTGTCAGAGCAGAAGGTCTGATTGTTAGCTGCCTTCCGCTGCGTTATGCTCCTGGAGAGGTGCACGTGAAATGATTTACTCTTTTTGCTCAATGTCATTTATAGAAATTTCCTTAACCTTTCTCGGAGAAATGCGGATACCTTTGTTCTTGCCTTAAAATTGCTGTGCATCTGATCTTGAGCTCAGGTTTTGTTGCCTTTCACTTTTTGGAGTAAGCTTCTGCAAATTGAGTAAAAAAGCTGCCAAATGAGAAATAACGCTTAAAACGCTATTTATGCCAGAAATAGATTAATTCACTAGGGATAAGGCTGTGCAGAAAAGGACCTTCTGCATTTCATAGAGATTGAATCCATCAGCTTTCTAAACACCTACCAATGCTCCGTGGGATCCTCTAGGTGAGCGAGTTTTAAAATTTTTTTTGTTATCTTAATTTCATCCTCACTGTTCTCAGGTTTCTGGTGACAAACTGGCTATATTTATTTTTCATTAATTTAATAAATGCTGTCATTTTAGGCAATTTCTAGTCTTTTTTTTTTCCAAGTAAAAAAATTGTAATCAAAATAATGTGTTTATTTATAGTTATTCTATATAAGACAGGCATTGCTAGAGGAGAAAAATGTCTGCTTACATGGGTAAGATAATGAGAAATTTCCTCAAATCATATTTTAGGATCATTATCATGTACTATTTTAGTTAATGAAGTGTCAAAAGCATGTAATAAAGCAGTCATATTTGAATTAATTGCCTAAGTTAACAATATCAGATCAATACATTTTGGAAATGTTCAGTGATTCCACCTCATTCTTTTTCTATTGTATAATACAAATATTCTTTCAAATATGCTATACCTTCTGCCCTGAGGACTGGTTTACAAAGCAGTAGTTGGTTTTAAACTATGAAAATATGTTGAAAAGTGACAACTTAGATTTCTGAAGCTGTAATAAGTAATTGTTTTGTTAGTTGGTTGTTTTTGTTTGATTGGTTGGTTTTTATTTCTTTTTCTACAAGTATTCATTCTGATGTATGTAAGGTAAAATATTCACTGAATATTAGTTACCCTGAGATGTAATCTAAGGACAGAATTACTTTTTCACACAATCAGCTTAGAAGCAACATTGTTTTAGATTAATGTGGGTCAAACCACAGAGATATATGTATATATATTAATTATTTATCTGTGTGATTGTCACCATACAGACATTCCAGGAATCCAGGTGTTTTTCTGGACAGTGAAGTACTGCGTGTGCAGAGATACTACAGCTGAGCTAACTCTGCAGTGGGAAATAATATACAAGTGCTAGTGCAGGACCGTCACTGGGCTAATTAGCCAACGAAGCAATGCTAACTATAGCAGGCATTGTGCCACATAGGCAGAGCCGTGCTACTTCTGGGACACAGCTACTGCCTATACACAACGTTATTTTGGGGAATTGTGAACTCTTCACCACTGATTCAGAGCTAGCTGCATGCATCTAGCTCCCTCCTGGAGCGCAGAGAGAAGAAGGCTGCTTCGAAAAACAGACAAACTTAAAGGAGAGATAAATGTCAGGGAGTTTCTTTCACTTATGGGCTGCATCTCCTGGAGGGATACACAGAGTCGTGTTCATCATTGCTGAGATCTGCCTCAGTGGCAGGTCTGCCAGGCTGCCGCTTTCTCAGTGAGTGTGAGCAAGCCATTTTCTTTCCTGTTGTCTCTAAAAGGGGGTAGCTCCCTACAGCTTTGGAAGGAAGACGCCACAACTGTCCAAGGAAATCTTCATATTTTCATATAATTATCCTTACTGAGACATTAGTAGCAATTTTGCTAGTGCCTATGAGTAGAGATCTGCAAACAGCAAGCTATTAGTTGTTATGGTTATTCCAAAGCTACTGGAAAGGCACAGTTTGAGACTGAGAAAACCGCTTAATGCACCCCAAAGGGAAATGTTTTTGTTCAAGTTTGAACTGCTTGGTACAAAATATGAGTTTAAAAAAGAGCTTTAAATAGAACAACTTGGCTTTGTTTCTTTACGGCGAGAAAAGTTGACTGACGTCAACATAGAGCCACAAAATCTTTCTCCTGAACCAAATCATAATTTTTTGGTGAAAAAAGTTCTGGACAACATTTTGTTTCCAGCTATGTGAGTCAGTTTCTCTAATAGAGAAAAAATGTTCTTAGATATTGTTTTGTAGCAGTTGTAATGAGTAGGTGGTGAGAGTACCAAAACTGTGGCTATTAGGGTAAGTCACACTCAGAAGATATAATATAAAATATTTCTCCCTCGTAGCGAAGTCTATCATGATATTAATGCCTCCCTCAATGAATTAGCTACATATTGCTTTTTCCATAAGTTTATTTACTGAGTTGTAGTTCATTTATCATCTCAAAAGTCCTGGCATGACTTCCAGCTGGTCGAAGACTTTGGGAAGAAATTAATGGATGCAAATTGTGATTAATAACTTATTTACTCTCCTTTTCTTTTTACAGCAGCACCGCCACAGTGCATGTATTCAAAGTGCCATGAAATCAGCAAGTAGTAGTATATACAGTATATAGAGGTTATTCACTTGGGAAAAAATCACTCTGCAAACTAAAGATGCAACAAGAAACATTCTGGTTGTGCCTTTTGGCCTACAACAATTCTCAAGTAATGACAAAAGGTCCTGCCATCTCAAACTCTACATGTTATTTGCATCAGGCTCCCTATCTGTCTTGAGTGATGTCAGTAAGTGGTGTCCTCTGTGGCTCAAATGTCATAACCTCCCACAGAAAATAACCTGTCTATCTCTTACCAGCAGCTCTAGGATGATAAATGAAGGTACTTACGGAAAACTTGTGCATGCCAGTTCTGAGCAAGGATGGACGGATCACCTGTTTGGTAAAGGAGAGTCTTTTCAACTGTGAAATGCAATAAGAATTAGCCCTTCTGAAATATTCCACTTCAGGAATATCAACTTTTTCTCACTGTTTGAAGCTGAGTCACTGCGAGTTTTCTGGATAAGGAAGGAGTACACAGACTTTTTAAGAGGCAGTCTTATTTAACCACTCTTTGTTATTCATAATAAATTCCAGCTTGCATTGCTCATGAAGTGACTGATTAAAGAATCAATCAGATGTCCCACCAGGTTGTACCCTTTCAGACCACTTCATCTTACTCTGAGACATCAGATTCTTTATTATAAACATCTTGTATACCTTGGCATCGTATTAGTGAGAATCTTCTGCTGTCTGGTTTCAGAAACGGATAAAGACAAAAGTAGGCATGGGTAATAAATGAAAGATGCACTGTATTCTTTAAAAGGAGACACCATTCCTGGTATCAAAAGGAAAAGTAGTCTAAATATCCCATATAATCCCAGTTTTATCATATGAAGGAGAAGAAGAAGAAAAATTATTTTTTCTGTTTCTGGAAGCATCAGCAAGTATTCAGATTAAGCCATGCTGGGTGGGGGAGTGGTCAGACTGTACTTAATGAATACAGCCTTTTCTTTTTTTCAGTTGAGGGAAGTGGGAAGAAGCCTATATAATGGACAGGGATGACTGCGCTTAGTTGGTTTCTTCTTCTATGCTATTTTGCAGTCTCATTGGCATGAAAAGGATGTGGCTTCTGTGATTGATTTTGGTCATAATAAAATGAAAGTAATTTTATTTTCTTTGAGTCTTTTTTAGTTGGGAGTCTTAAGGCTTGAGTGGTTTGAACTCGGCTTATTTAGCAGCTGAAATTGAAGGTAAATGTTAAAATATTTATCTTTTATTTCATAGCCTTGGCTTTTTTATATGAATTACTGTGGAAAAATAACACAAGGAATATGTCTATTAGAGAACTTCTCTACTTTAGAACTGAAATTATGTAATGCCTACAAAAATTCCATCTTTAGGTTGATACAATGAGACAGGTCAAGCAATGTTCAAAGGCTTAGTATTCTTCTGTTTATCAATAATACATACCAAACATTCTGTTCTTCAGAAACAGAAGCTTTATTTTAATTCCTTTTATCTAGCTGGAGAAAGGTTAAAGGAACAGATTAAGGTATTAAGATTTGCAAGAATTACGAGGTTCTCTAAAGCAATTCCAAAGATGAGCTTTATTTTTGGCTCAGCTGCATGATAGCACAAACCAACTTTTGTTCTGCTTTCAGCTGAGCTATTTATACTTTGTAGTTCACTGAGGACAGTGCCTGAGGTTATTATTATTTTCCCCCATGGTGTGGTTTTCTTTCTTTCTTTCTTTTTTTTCTTTTTTTGAAATAGCATTTGAGAATAGTGTTCAAACATTTAAACATCTATTTTATTTTGTGCTTAGAATGTTTAAAATGCCCTCATTGCCTCCTCATTGCCACTAAGAAAATCCATATCACACCAACCCAGAAAAGCAGGTGATATTTCTTGTAGCCTGAAGGAATGAGACTTGGTCCACATTTTTCTTTTGGAAATGAAGTGAAGGATCATGGCAGGTGGTAACAAAAAAGATAGCAACACAAACTTCCTCATTGAAACAGAATCCTGTAAAAACGCAGCAGGAATGAGTCCAGTGAAAATGGTTTTCTGTGTGGAAACTTGCCTGGGAGTCCTGACACGATCATGTTGCTCTTCTACAGCTGATGATTACTAGGAGGTACTAGAGACTGGACCGGGTGCTGAATGATGCAGACGGACATTGAACTCTCCTTCAGAGAGTTTAACTTTGCCACCAGTGAGATTTGTTCCATTAACTTCAGCGTTTTTTAGATCAATACAAGGCCAGGAAGAAAATCCATGAATTGAAAGGAAACAGATTAAGCACTGGAAAAAGACAGATTTGACTATTTGACTTGGCGCTTTTTTTTTTTTTTTTTTAATACAAGCCTGACTTGTGAGTTGGATTTTCTTATTGTTGGTGTCTTTTGATTTTATACAAGCCATAATTAATCTGGGGAATTTCTTGCTGCAGGACAGAATTGGGGCCAAGGTATTGGACTGCTGCTAGCTTAGAGTCCATGTCTATTCCACTTTCGAAGCCAGGTGGAAAGTCTGAGAGGGTGTACGTGTTGTGGCACACCAGTACTGTATGATTCTTGACCTGTAGTTCGGATCATGGAAGAGGCACCAGCTCGGACCCTGGGGCTAGATGGAACAGACAGCAAAGTGTTAACAACTGTCAGATGATTTTATGGGTTACATGAGAAAGAGCAGGCTTTTAGGAGATGAAGTTGTTTAATCAAGGATTTGGGGTTGTTTTTCTCTTTTTTCATAAGCTCATCATTCTCTTATGAGCTCTTTAGGGTTATGGTCTGATGCAGACTTGAGAACAGCATTGGATCTTTTACAGTCCAGTGAGAAAGCCTGTCCCTTTTGGGGAATGGCCCATGCATTTTACTGCTTTGTAACTCTGATTTCCTATTGATTTTTCATGTTGGCTTGCTTGTGATATAAGTTTCTGTGTTTCAATTTGAAACATATTTAAGCCATGATGTTAGCTAATATACCTGTTATATCCTTCTTCCCCAGTTCCTTAACATAAATCATACTCAGCCAGTTCATTGCAGACTGTGTGTGAGCTTTGAGCTATAAACTACAGGGTAGCGATGGGATGTGAGTTAAAGAGAGACAAATTTTCTGGAAAAGGTGTTATGTTAACAAATAACTTGCAGGCAGACATTGAGGCAAAAGTTGATGTAATACAAAGGAAATACTCACTGATTTTGTCCGTTTTCTTAGCTTTCCCTGTCATATATCTTCTGTAATTTGTTTTGTCTTCACCCTTGCCATGCAAGTCCCCCCCACTAATAAATTTCCTTATGAAATTCTACCACTGCTCTTTCACCCTCATAAAGCTTTGGATGTCCTCACTGGTGCAGTGAAGTATGATGATGCTGGAGGCAGAAATACTGATTTGTATTTTTTTATGGTTTTGTTGTATTGCTTGTTTTCCTTTAGTATATATAGTATTATATTTGGAAACCTAATTAAAACCAATTGATTTCAACTATTCAGATATAAGCATGGTAAAAACCAAAATAATTTAACTTGGTTCTACCCATACAAAAAGCATAGTTATATTTCAGAGGTGCCGTCTATCACAGATACATCTATTCACAGATATTTCTATGAAAATAGAAAAGCCATCCATTCTTTTCTATATTTTCAGGTTTTTACTGTCTCAGTAGCTGGGCTGCATCCAGATGCAGCTCCTAATGAAGTTTCTAAAGTACCTAGAACTGAGCAAGTATGGTGTAGACTCATACAGGTGTAAATACTGAAGGAAACGATCCATTTTAGGGGCTACAAGGAGCACATTGGAAGATGGGGCTGCAGCCTCACATTGCAGGGGCTGTTGTAGGAATTGGGTACAAAATCACTGGCAGTGTATCAGATGGAACATTTAACAGCAAAAGCAACTTTACACAAATGCAAAATGTTTATTGTAACCAACACGTAGGAGATGGTTTCTAAAACCGGATAGAAAAGTTCTGTAGGTCGCTGTCTTTCCAGTAAGAGTTAGATAGTACCTCCCATCCGCCCACAAACCAAGCAACATGTGGCAGCTGCACGCAGGGAGGAGAATGGGCACAGGTGTGCTCAATGTACCTGCTGGGGGACAAGCCTTGACGCAGAAGTGACTTCACCTGAACTTTGCTTAACTACCTGTGGGTACTGGGCCTCAGGATTGGGTTTTGTGGCTGAATGACCATGGGAGAAAGTTGTGACTTGAAGGTTTATTCTGATAAAAGGTGCAATGACATGGGTATTGTTTAAAAGCAATGCGTTTCAACTCCCTTAAGAATCTAGAGAAGAGTTTGAGGGGGGAAAAAAAAAAAGTGTCAAGCTCACCTTTGAGGGCTTTAATAGACTTGTGGAAGCAGCCTTAGAAATAGTGCTGTGGAAAGAGGATTTGAAGATAGAGCTGTCATGATTTTTTAGAAGCATCTGCTCCTGCAAGGCTACAGAGTGTAGAACAGCTGTGTGACTCAGGTAGGAACAAGGTGAAAGGCTGATTTGCGTAAATGATCTGGGAGGAAGTTTTCAAAGCATCTGCGAGTGTTTTAATGGAGAAGAACAGAGTGAAAGGATGCGGCTGAAGCAGGTAAGTCTTTGCTACAGAAATTCATGCAGTTTAAGAGGTTAATTGTTCATTTTTTTCGTGCACAGAGAGCACGTTTAACGTTTATCTTGAACTGCATCATCCGGTTGCAGTTTACGCTTACGTTAAGAAACCAGAAGCTGATCTGTGTTGAGCTATCACCACCTAGTGGTAAAATAGAAATAATAAAAATAACAAGAATATGGAGACTGAAGTACTTTTTTGTTAGCTGTTGTGCTTTTGTAGACTGTTGTAGAAAAGGTAGGAGCAGTAGGACTGATTAACGTTATTAGAAATGAAAATTAATAAATGTGGTAGTCATCCATTGCCAGTTTCATCTTTTAATGGCTCTTCTTTCTGTAATGCATGATACCTTGCTAAGGAGTAGTTACTTTTTAAAATAACTTCTCTCTTAAAAATATTGCTTGTTAATTTAATTACCTAGGGCATCAGTTTTCTGTTCATGCCTGTGTGTTGATCAATTGTAAATGGAGGTTTGATGTTTAAAAGAAGGTGAGATTTCTTGTATCATGTAATGAAAAGTTTTAAATGAAGCTAACTGCGTTTTATACCTACTCTGTACTGACTTGTAGCTATCAGGTAGGTCTCACAAGGTACTGTGCTAAGCCAAGCCAACATACCTGAAAAATGAGCAAAATAAAAACCCTTTTACTTCACAGCCCAGAAGTGGCCTTCTCCAGCACTGTTTTAGCGAACTGAGCAAACCAAAAGTGTGACACCAATTGACAGTTTCTCTATGGTTATGTCCACCCTGTTTGTCCTCACTGTCCCTCAAACGGTGTGTGTGATGTCTTCTTGGAAAGGCTTTTGCTTTGTTGTGGTGCCTGCCAAAACATGAACAACTTATCTTCCCGTTCTGTATGCTGTGACTGTTTATGAAAAAGAGTTATGCTTTCTTTTGCCGTCTTAATTACTTGGATGGCTGCTATGAAAGGAATGTGATCTCTGATCTGTTTTTATAGGTTGTTTTGGAAAGATAGTAATGGTGCTAAAGGTCATTAGTTGCTTTAAACTTGCTTATGTTTTTAAAATATAACTGCTTTACAAAAGAATCATCTGTTGTCTTTATTTCAGTTTTGTTGGGATTTATTATGTAAATATGAAATTGCTTAGTAAGCAATGTGAGGAAGAACAGACTTTTGTCCAAGTGCAGAGGCTGAGCACACAAAAATTATGTGCTGTACCCCAGATCAAATGATAGCTTTATATCTTGAAGTAGAAATAGTTATCATCTTTCTGACAAAGGTGAACATAAAATAAAATTATGTTCCACTCACAAAAGCTGTTTTCTTTGACCACAAATGGTTCTGTGTATTAGAAAGGTGTTTCGCTGCCTTGTTAGGCTGAACGCTTTTTGGCTATGTTTTAAGGGAAGGTTTTCTCTCATAACTCTCCTCTTCTGACTCTTTGCTCTGAATTTTAGACTTATCACTAGTGTGAATAAAACTGTGGCTGCTTGGTTGGACGCCTCTTAAAGTTTTCAGTGTAAACCTAAATAAAGATCTTGTTTGTTTTAATGAGGAAGACAAATACCAAAACACTTCTTGAACTTTAAAATCACCATTATTCTTCAGGTGATATTTTAATCAAATCTAGTAGTGTTTTGGAACAGTAAAAAAAGAGGATAAAACAAAGTCTGTACCGTGTTTGAAATTTATTTCTGCTGTGCATCTGATACGATTTTTCAACCAAAATCAAGTTGTATGCTGCTAGCTTAGGCAAAATGTTGTAATGTGATTTAGCTTTATTTCTGCCCCTCTCACTTTCATTTTTTTTTCTAGTACCAATTACTAGTATCATGTCTGAAGAGACTGTAATGTTTTAAATGGTACATTGTTCTTTAATTTCTTAGTATTGCATTATTTATGATATTCTCCGTCTTTTAAGAGTTCTAGCTGCTGTCATGTTACAAAGCAGGAATGTGAAGAATTAGCAAGATGTGTTTCAGCACTTTACTATGCATATAGACTTATGTGTCTCACCCTGGTAGGTGCTTCTCATGATACCAGTTACATACATCATGCTGCCTTCCCCCTCTGAACTAGACTACTGTTTATGTACAAAGTCAGCAGGTAGCGGGTGAAGGCAAGAAAAGTTGGTGTCTGCTGGAGACACCAGTGATGGCCTGGCATCATGCAAAAAGCAGGAACGAGGGACTTATGTTTTTCTTACTTCTGGAAAAGTTTCGACTATCGTTTGCATCCAGTAGTGGTAATGTTGCATTATAGTTTGAGCTTCTTCATACTACAGATTAGTTTTACTCCCTCAACATTGCCATGTGCTGACTGCACATTTGAATTCCTTTGTTCTCCTTTGTAATAGAAGAAATTATTACTGACAGCTGTATTCCACCATGTTTGCCACAACTTCATGGTCTTTCCTCCTCCACTTCTGTGATGTCCCTCAAGGCTTTGGGGAAGATACTGTTGTGTGTTTGTAAATCTGCCCAGATAACTTCCAACAGACAACAAAGTGGAGTAGCTTTATTGATATCTCCCAGGCTCAGTTTCCTTGCTGGCACTGACGGTGAAGAGGTTCCTGATGGAATGATAGAAGGATCTGTGAAGTAGAAGTGTGTCTCTCCATCACATTGGAGTGAATTAATTTGTCCTTCACAAGTGGCAAACTGTATAGAATTTAAGCAGGCTGCATATGATTATTACTACTGCATCTGTGAATTGTACTGGCAATACCCCAAGTTCTTGGTCAAAGTTGCACCCAACTGCGTACTATCCAACAGAAAACAGTCAGGGAATTCTGGCCACTGAACGATAAGGGTCTTAAAGGGAGAAAGAGCCTAACAGTTCTGTTTCTACTAGACTGCACATATTGAATGAAAGGATGATGGTTTAAAGGATGAGAATGAGTGACTAAAACAGCATCCCAGGACTTAAATTATAATCATCAGCGTTTTTTTTAGTTAATAGATTCGTTTAGAGGAACATACTTTCTTAAAATATTTGTGACAAAGTAAATGTCATTTGCTCTGAAACAGAGCACAAATTTAGGTCAGCATACAATAAATGAAAGCCCTCTAGGTGGCACTCCCTAGCACTGTGTACCATCTAGTAAACTCAACTATTTGAAGTTGCTATAATTTAATCTGATGTCTTCAGTGAAAATTTGTCTGTAAGAGTAATTGTCTGGCCTACTGCTCTCATTTTTTGACACTCTTAGTGACTGTGTGAGTTTTCGCAACAAATGTTGGCTATGTGGCCTGTCTAGCCAAGGCTGGGTGAGAGGTGAGGTCGAAGCTGCAGGAATCTTTGAGACTACTAGAACAAATCCAGCCTTTGCCCAGAAAGCATCATGTTCTCTCCAATGCTGTTTATTTCTATTGTTGCTGAGCTGTTATGAGGGAGAGAAAAACCTACTCAACTCTACTGGCTTGCTTTCTAAAGAGAGAGAAGGTGGGTTTGTTTTTTAAAATGGATCAAAATTGTGAGTGACAAGCAGGTGGTTTTTTTTTTTCAAGCCATTTATAGCGTGAAAGTACTTCAGGCTTATTGACAGAACAGGGTTTGCTGGTGTCAAATTGAGATGTTTTGTCATATCTATTAAGCCCAAACTTAGTCTGATTTTTGTCCAGACAATGACCTATTATTGAAAGATGCTCAGCACTTTGAGACAATATCCATGAAAAATTATTCCTGCAGTTTTGTCTTAACTATTGATTCCGCCTCCCGTTCCCTCCACTGACCCCCAACTTGTGACAAGGTTTTTCTGAGGCCAGCAGGGTCTGAGAATGGTACCTGTATAACTGGTAGAAGAGTAGAATATCCCCTGAAAAGATTAAGCATTAAGAGCAAGAAAGAAGCATTTTCGGAGTTGCGGGGGAAAAAAAAAAGTGAGTGGTGTTCCACCCAGCTGAAAATGTTCTGCATTGTTGACCATGCATAAGGCTTATATTGGAGCTCTTGATGCTTTCAACACTCTGGAATTTTGCCCCTCAAGAAGCTAGTTATTTTAATACACCTCTGTTTGTCAGGTGTCACATTTTCCTGAAAAGAAAGCTGAGATTTCTTACAGCTTAGATAGTGTTTTTAATGGAGCAGTTGCTGGGTTGTCTTAGGCCAGTGAATGTTTAGAGTGACACATTTATTTGAAAGACAAAGTGTTGTTGGCAAAAGATCTGAACCAGGAATGTGCATACTCATCGTTTTTTAGACTGTGTTTACCAGCTTCCATCCAGAGTTGGGATAACTAAATAACTTGACAACACTTGGGACCTAACAGCATGTGCCCTTACAGATGCATAGTTCTGATATACAACCCTCACATATTCAAACCAAACAAAACTCCAGTAAACACTGCAAAATATGTGTCTGCAGGAACAGGCTGTGTATGTTTGTGCAGAAGTGCTTAATACAAGTGTATTGATTAAAAGCCAACTGTTCATTTTCTGATAAGCAAAATGCAATAGTATAATGGCGCTTTGGCAAAGTATGATAATGTACCTGCCTGTTGAGGGATGTGGAGAATAACTTATACTAAAATGTAAAATTCCAGCATAATCTGTCAGCCTGCATGGAATGTTTGATAGACTTACAGTTTTCATCTTGGATAGCAATGGAAAAAGATAATATTAGTCAAAGGTTAAATACAGTAGCATAAGGTTTCAATTAAAAATAATGCTTAGTTGATAGTGAGGCATCATGCCTTTTTGTGTTGGATTTTTGGTATTGTTTAATGAAGGGAGGTGGGCAGTTCACAGTTATTGTTCCAGAAAGTATGAATATAGAATGGGACACTAGGGCTATTCCCTGCTGTTTCAGAATGATAGATTTCAATTCTTTTAGGAAACATAAACGTAAACAAAGTGGTAACAACAGCTGAACTAACCCAACAAACCTCTTTGCATCACTTTATACTATGATCAGTTGGAGATCTTAGGGGTTTTATTATTATTTTGCCCAGTTACGAGTAATTAAGATGTCTCTGAAAGATTTCTACTGAAGAAATCTATGTGGATTTCCTTGGCTACCCAAGGAACCAATGGTTATTTTTCCTAGAGTATCTTGAAACTATCAAAACTATATCTGACTAGGAGATTACTACATTAAATCCTATTTCAAAGTTAAATTGCATCTAAATATTAACTTTGAAACAATTTTATGTTAGTCGTATACCTGTGCAAATGAAAATGTGCCTGAACTTCACAATGAAAAAATATTTGAGGTTTCTTTCCTGGAAAGTGGCTGTGGATACAATCGCACTGTTAACTCTCATGCTTGGAACTGAAGGAGGTCTGTATCACTACAGTTTTGTGGTGATTTGTAGCTCTTGAATGTTGTGATCTGGCAGTAAATTAAAATTGCAAACTTAGGGATGCAATTTACATACCACTTCATTTGCTTCTAGATAACCACGTATTGCCTTAATCGTTGTCGCAGCAAGGAAAATGAAAATGCTCTTTGTGTGCACCAGGATAGCCTTCCCAGGCAGTTTATGTTGCATTTCCTTGAAAAGACAACAATACATTTCTAGTAACTCTGAAATAATAGCAATAAATGAAAGCTGCTGCATAGTATTTCAGTTATTTTCATTTTGTTGCATTCCAGTGGTCATTGACATCTACATTCTTATGTTCTCTAGATTTGTATGGAGACTTTAATATTATTCTCCATACCGTACATACCATGCAAATGCTGTATTTTTATATTATCCTTCCTGCCTTTGTGAATGACCTAAAAAGAAAAATTTAAAAAAATCAAAATCTTTATTCAGACCACAGCTTAATCTTATAAAGATAATGATGACTTAATTTATGAAGACATCTTATACTATTAAGCAGTGATGAAGGATGGCATGGGATTGCAGTAGCTCCTTAAGCCCCAAATCACAATGAGTTATTTTTATATTAATTATTTTTTATCTGATTTTTTCCAATAAAGTTGACTTCGGTATCCAATACTGATTTTCTTCTTATTTTTTTCTGTGTGTATTTTGGGGGTTGTGGTTTGTCTGGTGGTGGTGGTGGTAGTGGTTGTGTGTGTGTGTTTGTTTTTTTTCCTAAACTTTCAGATATCTTTTCACTACTGGCCTCTTGAAATTCAGCAGCATGAAGAATGGATCAGAGTCAGATCCAGGTCCTTCACGTAAAGAGCTTTTTTATTTTTGTGGCATTTTCTGCTGTCTTGCTGAAGACAGTGAGGTACTCACCAAATAAGCCTGCCTTTTGTTTAAACTAATGTGCACTTAACTACAGTAGATATTTCTGAATAATAACCTCAAGACAAGAGATTATATCCCTCATCATCTGCTTGGCTTTAAGTTATTTTTATTCAACAGTTGTGGGGTGGTTTGGCAGTTAGCTGTTATTCTGTTTTGTGGGGTTCGCCCCCCGCCCCCCACCCCCCCCTTTATTTTTTTTTCCCTACTGCTGCCAAGGTTCCCCATCCTCTAGTAACTCTAGTAACTTCTGTTATTCTCCTACCTTTCCAAAACAAAGACTTCACTTATAGCAACTTTTAAGACACAAAAAATAATTTGTTTGGCATATGGCTGTTTTATGGTACAGCACAATCCAAACAGAGGCATAAGCAAGTGACAACTTCCAAGGAGGCATCGAAATATTAACCTAGCGTCGTGTGCTCCTCTGAGTATCCAGTGCTAAGTGGTTTTCATGTGTTTGATAAAACAGCCATCATTCTTCTAGAATGGAGAAGTCCATCAATTGGAAGTGAGGGAGAAAAACTTCCTTTTGCATATTTTTTTACAATTTTCCTGAGTGTGTACCAAGCGAAGGATTCAGCTTTGCATCTCTTTCTGCAGACTGAATATATTAAGTGATTAGAGATTTAGAACATGCAGTGCAAATGAAACTATCCTACTATTGATTTATTGCATATACACTTTGATAAACAATTCTGTAGCCTTGTCTTTTGCAGTCAATCTAAGTAGGGCTCAAAACGCCTTGGAGGTAGGGTACAGCATTTTTCAATTGAAGGAATCTGTCTTTTCACCTCTCCTCAATTTATCCTGAAGCTGTTTATCCTCCCAGCTGTGTCCTACTGCAGAACCTCATTCACACGAACCAAAGCAAGTCCCCAAAACTTCCTCCTCTTTCTCCTTGGCTCCCCTCCTCTTATGCTGACTGACCCTGGGCCCTCACTTTCTCCAAAACTGTCATCATGTCATGCTTCCGAAGAATATTTTGAAAGCTCTGGGGTAAGCTGCATATTTCACACGCTGACAGGACTTGATTTGGGCGTCAGAGGACTGAGATTAGGTTGGAGGCAAGGGAGGAATAGCTACATGGCAGGGCTGGTCCCAGGCAATCACAGATTCTGTCCTCACTACTTGCTTCACCAATAAGGCCAGTAACATTGAGCCCCACCCTCTTTGATCTCTGTATCATTATCTTTCATTTGGCCTAAATGGCAATTTCTTTAAGAGGGCCTTGAGCATTAATATGTCCTGCGAGCATTTGCAGATTTAAGATTTACCCGCTGCTACGTTTGTCTTACAGCAGAGTCATAGTTCACTACAGAACTATTACTTTGGGAGGTTTTTAAAAATTATCTACTCGTGTAGTCAAGAGTCTGAGTAATGGTACCTCTATAGTTGTAACTACTTGGGTAATCTTGTTAATGTGCATGATGGGCTTCTGCAGTAGAAACTGGCACGTCGGGTAGGAATAGTTTCAAAGGAGTCATTAATGCCTTAATGTGTTAATGAACCGCGTATAATGGAGTCCCTTCGTAGTCACTGACAAGTGTCATAATGGTCTTAGTCTTAGGGAAAAATAGATGTAGCTCCTCTCTTGTTATATCCTGAAGTCGTACCTCTTCCTTATGTAAAATTGCACAGCAAGACTGAAAAATGATGTGAAACCTGAAGTCATAGGTAACATGCAATAAATGCACAAGAAGCTCATAGGTGTGTTGGAGCAAAACAAAAGCTTTCAAAACCTGCAACCTAATACTTACTAAAATGTAGAAAGCTTGTGCAGTTGAGTTACATTATGACAAAAATAAGAATAAAATTAGGGTTTATAAAGCAACAGTGCACACAAATAAAAGTAATTTGTTACCTTATTCTTTAAGAGAATTGCAAGCAAAAATATTAAGTAGAGAAAATGGAATTGATAGCATCAAGCTTCTCATCTTGCCTTGAAAACATTAAAATATATAAAATACTAAAAATTTATGGAGTTCTTAATCAATATTTGAAAAGTACCAGTACATTTCCCATTTTTGTACACGGGATATCAAACATTATTATATTGGAGACCAATAATCCATCCACTCTGAGATCAGTACTGATCTCTCTTGTGCTCAGACACAGTTTTGTATTTAACAGTGAAAAGTGGAATAATGTGAATGGGAGAGAATGAATGACTCTCCCAAACAGCCTGGTAACTTCACAGGTAGAGCTTTTGCTTACATGGAAGAAATGTAGAATGAAATTATTTGTCAAAAGGAGGCAGAGAAGTGATGTTTTAAGACTGCTTTCCATAGAGCCATTGGCATGATTACCTGTTATAGAAAAGCTGCTTCATGTTCCCACAAATCTTTAATTCTTCTTATGCATTCATGTATCAAAACTAAATATCACTAAAAGATGTAGGACAAGCTGGTAAAATGAATAGCAACAAATTACCAGAGTCATATGGTCACTTCTTATTTTCAGGTTGCCAAACTGCTCGGTACAGTGCATAACTTCTCATTTAAACTGACTCCAGTACCAGGGGAATGAGAGAAATTAAAAATGGTTTTAAACAACATTTTTGAAATGACAGACTAATAAATATGATGTATAGAACAAAAAAAGTGGAAGTGATTAGACTAGTAGAAATGTGTTGCAAAGGGGAAGAATAAATGTTACTTTTATAGAGAAATTACACACTAGGCTATCAATTAGGGTAAAATTTAGGATAGGCTTTCAGGTGAAATTGATATAATTTATTAAAATATGATAAGGATTTGAAAAACTTTTAGATAAGTTTTCTCACCAAATGCTTGTAATGGGGTAACAGGGAAGGTGCTTTTCTAGATTAGTAAGAGACTAAAAATAAGAAGCAAAGGGACAAGAATTAATGGAAAGGGATTTATACTTATTCCACATTCATAAACTATCTGGGAGAGAAGGTGAGGGGTAAAATGACAAATTCATGTAAGTTCTCCAGGTTAATCAGCAGGTTTAAATCTGAAATTTGGTTGGGGTACTAGCAGATGATTACATATCTTAATGACTAGCCAGCTTAAAAAAATAAAATCAATCAAATAAAAATATATATAGATTATGCAAATGGAGAATATATGTATTCAGAATTAGACACTCAGTTCTGGAAGCATCCACGGCCTTGGGAGCCTTGATGGAACAGAAGCATATAACAAATAATCCCTAATGGTCTTCATAAATTCAATGTCCACTCATTTCAGAAAGGATGTGGTAAATTTGAAAGGATAAGAGGAAGGGCGAAGGGCATATTGATTTTTTTTTTTTTTTTTTTTTTTTTTTTTTTTGAGCAGGACTGCTTCCCCGTGAGGAGAATTTAAAAAGATTTAGAACACTGCTTGCAAAACAAATGTCAAGATAATGGACACTTGCATCTAAATGGAGTAAGGATTGCAAATAGGGAGGATTGTCCAGTCTTCCTCACAATAGATAAGTCAGGGAATGCCTGATGAAAGTATTAAGTGCCAGACATAAATAGTTTTCCACCTAATGCATAATTAAATAGAGGAGTTCATTTCTACTAACCCCTTTATTAATAGCTCCAAAAGCCATTAGATAAGTTCAAGTAAGAAAAATGCATTAAATGTTATTCAAAACAGTGTTTTGATAAAGCCTCTGTTTACCCCTAAGCCACAGATAGCTGATGATGGAAAGGTACACAAGGAGAAGAAATGCTATTTATTTGTCCTGATCTTCTCTTTTGAAATCTGACATAGAAATCTTTGATAAAGTATGTCAGTTCTATCATTAATAGTTTCATCATAGACGTGCTTGCTCTCTTTGGCACGTGAGCTTTTGTTTGCACTCTCTCTGTTTACTTATTGATCCATCCAGGTTCAGGAAAGGGGTCCCAGTTGAAGGTCTCAAGCAATACACTTAAATAACCTGGAGTTTCTTGGTCCCCTCCATGTTGCATACCTAGGTATGTTTGGAGATCTGCTCTCAGCTGGAGATTACAGCCTCAAAATATTATCATAGCATGTAGCCTTCTGTAGATTTAGCTGCAGAGTCTAATGTTATGATCTTACAAGCATCTCCACAGATGGATGTCCATATTCATCAAGTCCCCAAAAGCCTGTCATGTTGAGTGGCTGGCAACTATGGGGCTTCAAATTGCATACTTTAAATTTCTGCTGACATTGGCCTAAATTAGCACTTCCTGCCGTATTGGCAGTGATACACAGGAATTGCCACATACCCTGTAAACTCTTGACGCTCCCTGCCCTGAGGTGTTTCTCAGGTTTGAGTTCTGTATTCTCCAGCTTTATCACTAGAGGGAATAAATTGATCGAGTGACTGACTGGCTACTGTCAGAAAGTTTAAAACTTCTGATTATTTTATGGAGCAATGAAGTAAAGATGGGTGGGACTATAGCTTGCTATAAAGGACTTGAATTCAAATATCTGGCTTTAAACTCTTATAACACAGCCAAGAAACTCCCCAGTGGCTGCAGGTGCCAGTACAGCCTTGAGCTGAAGCCAGATCACTCAGCCCCTTCCACTCCCAGCTTTCTCTTTTTTTGTATAATTTTATTTTTCTATGAAAAAATGCAGATATTAATGTATTTTTATCATAAGACTTCAGTGGTTTCAGATTTAAGCTCTGCAGATGGCCCTTATGTTCTCAAATGATAATAATCAGAACATGACATATTGTGATTTTATTTTATTATTGTTTTTTTAAATGAGATGCCTGACTTGACTTTTCAGGCTCCACTGCAGTCAAACAATGGAATATGAAATGCAATATGAAAAATGAAGTCTTTATTGCCACTTTCAAAACCAGTAGGCTAGCTTATAACTGTTATTTACAATGACATTTTATTGCGTGAAACTTGAAATTAATTTTAATTCCTGGATTTAGAAAGTAATTTAGGAAGACTGTTAAAAGAACATGCGTTTTATTATAGATGCATAAATACTAGCTAGCTTTTGACTGCCCTTGAGCAAACCCTTGGCTGACACCTGATTTTAGTTCCCTTGAAATCCATTAGAAAAGTTAAATTATTCCCCATCCCCAGCTTCAGCCTGTCCATAAAATGAGCAATGAATACTTGTGGATAGTACTAAATGAGTCCAGTACATCTCACCTTTTTTCCTTCCCCACCCCCCCTCCTCCCTCTCTCTCTCCAGAGTTCTTAAAATTTTTATGAGAATGTATGAAGCAAAGAGGCATTAGCTATCTGGGGTTTTTTAAAGCTACTATAAAGTGTAAATGCAGGGCTAGTAGTTTCTCATAGTACAGTCTTCTGCTTGTTACGTTTTGCTATGCTGCTTAGTGACTCCAGGATGACACACCTAACCACATGCTATTTCCAGAAAGGAACACTAATACTGACACACCAGATGCCCAGGTGATTTAGTTACGGACAGTCTGTTCTGCAGCAGTGCTAGGAGAAAATGAAAGTAAATTATTCTCATGTTACTTATATAACAGAAAAAGGTACCCATCCTAAGTGCATACATTGTTATGTTAGAAATGTTTAGCAGGTACATTATGTGAAAACTTCCAGGTTTCTATGATACAGGCTCATCTCAATATATAATGTGAGTCCATATAAATATATAATGTGAAAGTGTTCAAGTTGTATGAAAACAGACTAGTAAACATAATCTTCATCAATGCCATTTAAAAAGTGTAATTAGCATTAAAAATATACATTTGCAAACTTCAGGATTTTACTCTTTGGAAATATTAGATCTAATGGCATCCAGCATAAGTTTGGCTGCTCAGAACTGTAGAATTTCTGGATTCCCATTAGTTGGCCCTGGGAGAGCCTTTAATGGTTTCCATCACTACCTGTACACAAAGAAGTAGTTTTTTCATCCCTTAGAAAAGGGCTTTGAAAAAATTTATTTTTTGCCATTGCTTGACTTGACTGCTTCATTTTTAGTTTTGAAGGTTATGCTTAATTTTTGTATGCTGTCACCTAAATTTGCATGTGTTCATCTAACTTCATATTATACAAATATTGGTGGACTTGGGCAGGCTATAACTGGATTACTACTTTTGAAAAGACTGTGGAGTTGTGTTAACAGCTTTCAAATAATAGATTTAGTTCATTTTAGCCTTTAGTCGAATTTCTGGAGGGGTCGCAAAAAGTTACCTGCTTATTCAGTTGCAGGGATTTCACACATCATAGTGGAATATTCTTCTCTCTGTTCTTGGGATTTTAATTACTTTTATTCAGTGTTTGATCAAGATGTTTGGTATTGTTGTGTTGTCAGTTTGGATGGTAATTTTTTAATTTTAGCAGCTTTTGGAAAACTGGATTTTTCAAGAACAGGTACTAGAAAAAGGAATTTTTAAAATATAGCTATTAATGAAGTAACTTTCTTGAGCCAAAGAGATAGTATGTTTTGAGTAACTGCACATTAAAACGCTATGCTTATTTGAAAAACACAGGAGAAGCAGACAGATACTGAGCAGCTTTGCTGTTTTCTAAAGGTTGTCATTTAAGCGCAACTGAGAAAGTTCTCTTATGTCTTTTTGGTAACTGTAAGACCAATGCATCATCCTGCGGAAGCCGTAAGATCCTCCTTCCTACCCCTGCATGCAGTACTTGCATCCAGCTTTGTTGTCGTGGTTTTATTTGTTTGTTTTCATCTGTATTTCTGAAGTGTAGCCAGGTTAACACCCAAATCATTCCTGGCAATAGCAAGCAGAACGAGTGAGACTCTGACAGTGACCACTTGTGTTGTCCTCTGGCGTCTGCTAGCTTTAATCCCTTCCTTCCACTAGGAATATAATTGAAGGCTGTTCTCCATTTCATAATCTTCTTCATGGGTGTATCCATGAGGGATAAAGTTCTTTGTGCTTTTTACAACAAAGCATATGAAAGTTTTCTATCTTGTCACACTTCAATCTAGAATAGGTCAATTGCCCACTTCCCATTAGGATTGAGAACCTGAGGTGGGAACCAAATCTATGGAAGTAATACTCTGTTTATGAAGTGCTTTGTGATTTTTTTTTTTTTTTTTTTTTAAAGTTACAGAAAAATAGAAAAGTTCACCTCCACTTTGATTATCTGTCTTTACCATAATTGGAGTATGGGAAATGGCATTAGATGTACTGAACGCATTAATGCCAAAACAGCTATATGAAAACCATGCAGTTTTATGAACCAGAAAAATATAAGTGGATGCTACTTGAAGGCGACATGATGAAATTAGACTACCCAGGTTGCTCATTTTATGTTAAATTGAATGATGCTGGGAAAGGTATTCCAAAATAAAATTGGTATAAATCCCTCTCTCTACTCTTTCCTTAAGAAATGCAGCACAGGAGAGAAGCTGTCAGATTTTATCGATTTCTGTGAGCTTTCGTATGGTTTAGTATTCAAACCACTCAGAACTCTCATTATCTGTTAAATGTTCTCTAACCGCTGCCTGTCATAATACTGAAAATAGGAAGCAAGTGCTTGAAGGAGAAAGGGAGGGGCAGAAAAAAGCTGCTCAGTATCACCTAAACTTATTTTCAGGTCCTTTTGACCTTTGTGTAGAATTTTAATTTAGATCTTTATAAACTAGAAGTTTGCTTGGTAGACTGAGCTTAGTCTCAACTTCTGCTAGCTGAGTTGAATTAGGTAAAACAAAAGAAGATCCTATTAATGTAAGACTATAGCTTTAAAATGAACCACTGAATTACGGTAAATTTAGAGTTGTCTATATTTTTTTTATTTGGTTGTTTTAAATTTCTAAAACCTCTCTAAATTAAAAACAAGCTATGATTTCTTAAGGATTAAAGTATACAGAAGCATATAGAAACTTCTTTTAATCTTTCTTTTAGCGTCCAATTCATAACATTTTAGTTCATGCTATTGGCAATTCTGGAATTTAGCCAGTAAGATATTCAAAACAGAATGGTTACCTAGGGAGATTGCTCTGCTCATCCTCTCCTCTTCTGTCTTTAACTTAATTGTTGAATCTTTCCTTTTTCTCTCTTGCTTTTCCTTCACTGTTTTAGAAAGGATGGTAGAAGCAGAAAGGTGCAGAGGACAGAATTCTACATGAGAACAAAAGAACTGAGCGGAAAAGTCGGACTAGAGCTTTGTGTATTTGCAAGTTTTTGCAAAAAAATTTTTCGGTCATCTATACCTTACATAATTTAACCAAAATAGCAGATTCTTATATATATATTTATATATTGATGCATACTCAATATGTGTTCCATACTCTGTATTTCTTATCTGGACTCTGTGCTAGCATAGCAGTTTACAGAGCTGTGCTAGAAGGAATATAATGGAAACTATTTTGCAATATACTGTACTCCATTCCTCCCTGCTTATGCGTTCAGGGGCAAACTTCAGTATTTCAGATGTCACATTGCAGTGCAAATGTACTCAACTGGGTATAAATGATGCACTGTAAGTTCTTGCGTCAGAAAATTGCTCTCCTATAGGTCATGCAGTACAGTTTCTCGTGCCATAACGGCATTGTGGCTTTGTTGCTGTGCATAGTGCCTTAACGTCAAATGCCAGATTTGAGGAAAAGTACAATTATTATTCAGGTGCCAGCATAACACTGTCCTTCCCAGTCTGCCAGCTTCTGCAGCATAAACACCAGCTGTTGTTCAGTGCTGTGGGTAACTGTCTGGGATACAAACAGGTTTGGTGTTTTGTTGTTGTGTTGTTTGGTTTTTTTTACCCAGGTTTATGTGGTCAGGGCAGCAGAGGTGTTGAACAGAGTACCACTGGTGAAAGCTTCCTGCAGTCTAGTTGCTGCAGTGTGGCATAACAGAAGTGCAGGCACAGAGACATCTGTATCTCTTTTTGAGTCTGTGTGCATCGCTGGCACAGCTCCCCAAGCCAATAACCTGCCCAGGCTGTGGGACCTCTTAAATGCCTCTGCACGGAGTTTTTCCTAAAGAGAAAAGAGCTGAATTTCAGAAGCATTTCTGTTTGCAATCTACGCTATCCTCTAAGAAAAAGTGGTATGGCACATCAAATGTTTTCAGCTAAATAAATGTCATTCAATTAAGTGGTGGTTGCTGTTTGAAGTATTTTGCCAGCTTTTGCTGACCAGATCCAGAAGTTGAGCCCTTCTTCTAAAGGCTTTGGCTATTCTCCCAAAGATCATTCAGAAATGATAATACAGTTTAGTGAATTTTTAAGTGGTCATGGTGGCAGACTGGCACAGTAGAGTTGAAATTGCTTCATTCATAACCAGTAATTAGAATCCTCTGAAACTGTGCCTTAATAAATGTAAAGGAATGTAATGATGTCATTCCGTAACAGTATTTTAAAGCTTTCCATCAACCAGTGTTGAATATTTTCTTAATCATTCATGTATCAAAAAGGTATTTTTGAAACTTAGCTAACATCTTTGTTAAAACCTCTCCTTTATATTTGTAAGGAGAAATGTAATGTCTTAAAACATAGTCCAGGTTGATAAATTATGCTTCATTTATTTTGGAAATAATTACTAATACATTGCCCAAGGCTTATAATCATAAATTGTAGAAATAATCATAAAACATGACTGTCATCTGATACTGGGTTCCATTGTCTCAAAAAAGTATGCATATTTCTCAGATAGTATCTTATTTAGTTTTGGTTTTGAAGTTATTAAGGGTTTCCTTGCAGCTTTAAGAGTGAGTTTCAAAATCTGGCAAACTCCCAATCTAGTTTAATAATCCAACCATGAAATAACAAAAGAGGCTTATTACTGCTATCTAATAATAAGGGGAATCTAATGTTATTTTCTGAAATTCTGATTGTAGAGTTTCAAGTTCTACTAAAACTTAAAAAAAATACACCTTGTCTGTGTTCAGAGTATCACTGAAAGGCTTTCATATTTCACTGACACCTGCAATTTTCTTACCTGGGTGTTCCCTTCCGCCTCCAGGAAAAAAAAAGTTGCATTATATTAGCAATAGGGAAATGTAATTGTATTGATATTACACATATATGAAAGTATTCTGTAAGATATACTGAGATGGAGGCGAGTCACAGCAGTTTCTCCAGCTTTGTCCTGTAGGGGACATTGTATATAGTATTATAAATATGTTTAATGTCCATCTGTTGTTTGTGAATTTCAGTGTCTATTCCTAATGGCATAGCTTGTAAATCTACAGTACCACAACTCCTAAATCTGTGCCAAACAACATTAAATTCATTTATGGTGGTGCAGTTGCGTGACCTGTTTTATGGCTCCATGCACAGAGGAAGAGTTATCCTTTCTTTAAACTCTGCAGAAGCCTTTTTACTGCGTCTGAGCAGTGGGATGTGGCAGAGAGAAACTCGGGTTCATTTGGATGCCACAGCTCCCTTGGATGCTTGCCCATCCCCAAATATGTAGTAGTACAAGTCTCTTCAGTATATGAAGTACCCTTTTCTGCATACAAAACTTGTAACGAGCCAACTTTTTTAAGATGCTGTAGTACCCTTGGGGTTAAGCTGCCTGATAAATCCTGTCTGGAAGCAGATCTAGAGAAGCTATCGTAGTTGCAATTCAGATCTTGACGGTGGAGGTGTGCAGAAGGGTTGTGTGTGACTGGGGCCTGTGGACTGCGTAGGGGGTGAGCAAATGGGTAAAATCTAAGCTGCTTTGAGAAGTGAGGAAACCATGTATCTGCTATAAGGAAATTATTCAGGAAAGTCCTTGGGTTTCATCTGCTGAGCTGACTCCTGGGGTATGATGCTAGTGAACTACCCTCACGCTGGGTGGCTGTCAGTGAAATATATTAGGCTGTTGACTCATTTCCCAAAGTGGTAACAACCAGGTTATTTGCAAGGCTTAAAATTAGACTTGACAAAACCCTTGGCAAGGTACTGAGAAATTACATTGCATTTGCAGGGAGATGAAAGTATGCCAGCTTGTGCTGCCCAGTGTTTCTCCCACTGCAGAAGTACCTGGCAAACACAGATTTACAAGTGTCCAAAGCAGCCGTGTGGCAACAGTGAATCCTGTCTCATTGCAGCTGTTAACCGAGCTGTGGGTTCTGTGGAGGAATTCGCGCTAACTGTGCTATGGGTCTGCTTTGCTCAGCAGTGCAGAGTGCCCGTGGAAGCCAGAGCCCTGCACCCTGCCAGCTCTGGGTTGCTGGAGCGAAGTGGATTCAAGGGGAGCCGCAGTGAATCCTGATATCCCCTGAGTGCTGGGGGATGCTGGGCTGCTCATGGGAAACCTGCAGATGGCTTGGAAACACAGTCTTGGGAAGGCACAGGAGTCTGCAGGTTGAGCTTCTAGGTGGTGAAACAAGCTGGTAGTTACAAAGATTTCCATCTAAAGGTGTATAGTTTCCCACAAGATGGCTGAGTTTGAATGAATTGTCATTTTCTGACTGGAAAAAGAGTTTCACAGTTAAAAAAAAAAAAAAAAGTGTTACTTATCTACCAGAATCGTACTTCAATTGAATCCTTTGGGACCTGAGCAAGTGTGGAAGATAAATTTAAGTTGCAAGCAAAAAAGTTTCATTTTAATGAATGTCCTAAATAATCAGAAGGATTTCACCTTGAATTCTGTCTTTAAAAGTCTTCCATATAAAGGGGGGGCAAGGAGACTCATTGTGGTTGTGTTTTGTTGCGTTTGTGGGTGTTTTAATTTTTAAAAAATTTTTAAAATTTTTTTAAAAAATTTGATTAGAGGATAATGAAAATATTTTTTTACGAGCATCAGCTGGAATATTACGCCTATTCAGAACTATTCAGTGTTGCCAAAGAAGTAATGCAGCAAATTCTGGACAGGCAAGTGAGGTGGGTTTCCAGAATCTGGTTTGAAAGTGTGTTAGGTGGGGTCTATAGACCTAGACAGATTGGGGAGGATTTGGGGTCAGTTTATTTTTGTTTGTTTGTTTGTTGCTTTTTTTAATTTGAAAGAGATTATGGCTAGGATAACAGCTAGTTAAATGGAATTTGTGATATCTGTCACCATTGATTATCAGGTATCTTTTTAGCTTTCCATATTTGCTTTCTGAAATGTACTGGTCTATTTGCATAGGAGTTGAGTATAGAGCAGTTCTATACACAGGTAACTTCAGAGGTTTTCGTAATAAGTGACAACTTCCTCTGAAGTTCTACGGGAAATAATCCGATCAGTTACCTTACCAAAATGTATTTTTACGTCTTGATTTTTTTTAAAATGTATTTTATCTTCTCATTTGTGTGTGTGTGGTGGTGGTTTGTTGTTTTTTGTTTGTTTGTTTGTTTTGGGGAGTTTTTGTTTTGGTTTTTTTTTTGAGGGGGTGGGGAGGGGGATGGGGTTTGGTTAGGATTAATCAAAAGTAGCCGTCTTCTATGTTATTACACTAACATTAGATGAAACCAACACAATACCATTGCAAAAGTAGTGAATCACCATTACCTTTAAAGTAAAAATTAGATCTCATGCGCTATCTGAAGTAAGGCTGATGTTTTAAAATGCAACTTCGTTTTTCTGTTTTGTTTCCCTTCCTATTACTTTAATAGCTAAAACCATCAACTGGGTTCCAAGAATATATTTAGCTGACTGATATAATCTAATTTTCTCATTGAGCATGCACTGGAATAAAAAAGCAAATCAATAGCACTCTTGGACATCTCCAAGATCGTTTCAGTTCCTGTTCCCCTGTGCCAGCCTCCTTCTCCTTTTATAAGGCAATGAGCAAAGACAGGGAAGGTGGGTATCTAAAGGTCAGTATTCCACGCTGTTTAAATATATGAGGAAATAATTGTTCTTAGGATGTTATTATCTCTGTGGTCTGGGTTTGTTTGTGCAATATACTGCTAACGGATCCTTGGTTTAATGGGAAAATACATCCCACTATTACAGCACTGATGTCTTGGCAGACTGTTCGCTCAGGTGCATCTCAGATTTGTGCTGCTGTCTATGTCTGTTAGTTGTCCTGTTGGGCTGTAGTGGCAGGTGCTCATAAACAGACTTCATGGTCCTCATTTTCTTGTCTTTTGATATATAGCTTAGTCCTTCTCAGATCAGTCTGTAGGTTTTGTTTGCTTCTCTGCCAGCTCCACGAGAAGCTGTTGTTTAAAGTTGACAGGCCACATGCACTTGCCTGTCTTCTGTTCCTGATTTGATTATTTTTGTATATATTGTGCTATGATCTATGGGTTTATCCATGAATCTCTCATCTGGATCTCAGCTTCTTGAAAATTCTGCAGGTTTGTTCAGATTTTCTGAAAGTGCATTTCTAGGGTGTGACAGTATCACTTTCTTCCAGCATTACTTTTGTTGGGATGTTTATAAAACAAACACTGTCCCCATTTTCTGCGTGCAAGCAGGGACGCGCTCTTGTCTCATTTCTCTCCAGAGGTGCGACCCTGACAACAGCTGTTTCTGTCGTTGACCATCACTTTGCAAGATCTTCTCCAGGAGTGGTTTGTGTGCTGGTGTCATGTGAAACTAATGTGAACTATTAAACTGTTAAAGTGATGACAAAAGCTGTGTTTTCAAGTAGGAGCTGAGGTTTGGAGAATGCTGACACTGTCACCACTGGTCATACCTTGGACCAACAGACTTCTGACTTAAACAGCTGCCATGGATTCTGTGGTCCAGATAAGATCCTTATGACAGGATCAGATGCAGGACATGATGCTGATATATGCTGAACTTGTCTGGAACCACAGTAACATCCATAAGGCATGATTATGTGTAATCTTCCGTGCGGTTTGGGTTTAATTTAAAGCATATTGTAACTAAAAAGAGGAAAAGCAGGAGAAGGAACAATGAGATCACCATATTGAACAGAATGAATCAGCATGTAAACCAGTATTATGTTGCCTTTAGAAAACAGGGATAAATGTCTAGGGATGTAGTCTTTCCAAAAGGCACCAAAAAAAAAAAGAGCTCATCTTCTTCTGCCATCGTTATCCCTAGAATACTACACAGTAATTTTAACTACTAAAGATATAAGGTATTTACTACCAGAACAAATTTTATATGCATTATGTTATCAAAAGCAGAGATTGCTGACAGTGTAAGTGTATCAATTTACACAAAAGTGATGCTCAGTGATCTTTGTTTTCAATTTAAAATTATAAATGAAGTTATTAAGTTCATAGTTTGTTATAATGAAAGAATAAATTCTTGTCTCATCTCAAAATGGAGAAGGATCTTATTTTCTTCTGAAAAGACTTATTTCCATTTTATAAAGGAAGTAATTTAAATAGGTTTTGACTATCCATTGCCCTTCCTCATGTTACTGATGTATGAGATGACTAATTGCCTGTAAAAATCAAAACTAGTGGTCCTTTTGGAAGGTCCTAAGACATGTTACGGGATGATTAATACTTACAACATCCCTGTAAGACAAGATTGAATTTATACCTGTGTCACAGACAGATAAATTTTAGTAGGATATATGCTTGGGCTCACATAGTAAGGAAGTGGCCATGGAGATGCTAAGCTTTTTCTCCATCAACATGTTTGCTGTGTCCACCCTGGGTGAAATGGCAAAGCTACATTGTCAGTTCACTGACAACACACAAAAAAACCCTAGCACCAGTGTGACTTGACCATCATTTTACAAATGTCACAGCAACACACAACTCTTCAGTCCCTCATCCCTTGTGTTTTCCTCTGGCTGAACCAATTCACTCTTAACACAAACATGCAGACAGCTCCTGTCAAACTGAAACCTCTGTGTCCTTCAGTTTAGCAAAGGCATTGCAAGCACTGTGCTGTCAATGTCTAGGCAATTCTTCACACATAATTTCAATTTTACCAAAAAATGTATATAACTTTTGAACAAGGAGCCTCCCCTAGGTTTTTCTCCGCTAGCAGTAACATGTAAACAAATACAGATTATTTATACCTCACTAAATTTACTTTTCAGAAGTTACTATTAAGTATAGCTCTCTTTAGGACTGATTTATCCATTTGCTATGGTTTCTCCTGACTCCTAAGGACCACTGAGAATTTTCTATTTGTGTTCTAATACTAAGAAATGCCGGGGAGGCGGGGCAGGGTGGGGAGGGGGGGCGGAATATATATATGAATTAATGTCCTACTTCTGATACAAAAACAGGCTTCGTTAAAATTATTTGGATTTTAGTTAATGCTTTTTCTCCCACGTTTGCTCCTGCGAAGAAACAGTCTACCTCAGGTACCTTTAGTTTACATAACTAAGAGTTAAACATTTATGCTTTAACCTTCTTTATTTACAATGCTTTTGCAAAAGAAAAACTGTACTTTAGACTTATTTTACTGTGTAAGTGGTTTCAAGTCTTCTTGAAAACTAAATTTGACTTTCTTTAGATATTCAACTTATTTTCACCAGTAAACTGTCAGAGTAAATTATGTCCTCGTTGTCTCCTTGTGAATATGGTCAGTTTGTCAGATTTAGGATTTTTTTTTTTTCTGTTTGCTTAAGAATGTACTTGAATGTGGATATATGAGGAACCCTCAATGGAAATAAAGGTCACAGGAGACTGATCTCTTAATTATTGTTTGCACCAGAAATTATAAAAAAATAGACAAGAGATGACATGCTGTGCAGCACTGAATTTTCCATGTGCTGCCTGGGCAATTAGCTGATGTTGTTCCCTGTTATCACTTCATCAGCATCCAAAAGCCAACACATAATTTAGGCTGGAGAGGGAGTTTGATGGTCACCTCCTCCAACCACCTGCTCAACGGCCCCTATTAATGCCTTCCTGGTGAGAGATAATTGCTGAGCTCAGCCTGCCCTCGGGTGATGCCTCTGGTGGCATAAAATTGTTGAGGTGATTTTGTACTCTCATAGCTTCTCTTTTGAAAACAATTGGCAGCAAAGAGGACAGGGATGGAGCGAAAAAGGAAGTCCTGTGATGTCTTTGATTTATGGTCATCTTTTACTCTTAAGCTCTTAGTCTTATAGAGGCATCTGCATATAGAATATGTTGCACACTTGTAGCTTTTTTTTCAATCTGTCAGCAAGAAATGAGGTGAAGAATGGGATCTTGAACTTGAAGATGAATTTAAACTGCTTGTGTGCTTGTGCAGTGCGTATCTTTGCTGTGGGCAGATATGCAATGCCTCAATAACCAGGCGTAGTTATTAAAAATTATTTGTTATGAGTATTTTATGTGTGTATATATAGAGAACTATGTAAAGAAATAAACATACAGTGGAAAAATTATTTGTCAAAATATGGCGGAACACCAAACATATAGTATTAGTGCAAGGTACAGTATTCACCTTTCAAAAAATATTTTTACAGTACTTATGCTGGGAAACATTCTGGCAGATACTATAAGATGTATAGAAATGTATCTGTCTGTTTTTCATCAGCTACTGTAGTCGTCATTGTGCATTTAATGGAATTATTTTTTTCAAGGGCAATGAAGGCTTAGCTTTAAAAGTAGAATTCAAGTGACAAATTGCAGACAATTTGGGGTACTAGATCACTAGGATTCCTTATCTAAATTGTTTGCATGTCAGATTTCCTTTGTAGCACTGAATAATTCGGATAAATTACCCTTCAATTGCTAATTTAATTTCCTTAACAACAGTTGGATGATGGTACATAAAAAGTAATAAAAGCCTTTAGCAATGCCCTTTCCTGGAGCTTGTCATAGGCTGTACCTCTGATAGTCGATGACACTTATTAGTCAAGTTATATTTCCTTAAGAGCCGTGGCTTTGCTGAAGTTGTATCTAAAATGATACTTTCTTCTTTAAGTGAATTATACAGTGGTAAAATCAAACTGAATTTTTTCTTTTTGATAGTAGAAAATTTTACAGTCAACTCATTTTCCTGTTAGAAATTTAGTTTCCTATATTTTTTTAATGCTGAGAGATCAATTAATATAATTGCCAGTAATTTAACTTTACTGACACAAGGGAAGTTGATGCTGGATTATTTGCATGAGAACTACACAACTTCTTTAGCTATGCATATGTTGTCTGAAGCTCGTCATGGACCAAAATCACCTCTGGCAATACTGAGATTGTTGGTGACCGAAGAATTTATGATTTGCCCCTTAAAAATGCAAGTATTGTTTAATATAGAGACAAATAAATGGAGAGTAAATAGTAATTTATAGCTAATTCATTTCTTTAATGAAATTACTTTCCCTGATACTTTCTGACTGGTACAGCTAGAAGAATTCAAAATCTACCCTTTAAAATAGTCTGGTTGTACCTGTGTCTTGCAGAAAAAAATTCAAACATTTAAAGAACAGATATCAGCCAAAGAAGCCAAATCTTCTAATATGTCATGCATATTGTTTGAACTCGGTGGTGTGGTTTACTAAAAGATTACTAATATTCGAGTAAAACCTTTTAAAATGTCATACACACAAATTTTTAGAGGCATAAAACTTCATTTTGCTGAAACATTCTCGCATATAACTTTTCGTGTTAACTCTTTTCTCTTTGTAATTTGAGAAAATAGCAATACCCTGAGATTTAATTGTTTCTTTTTATTCTACATCAATCTTCTATATTTATCTTTTTTTTTTTTTTTAGATGGATTCTATCTATAGTTCCCTCTTTCTAGAAATCAGGAATGTTTCCGTGGTTTTACTAAGTGTTTTCTACCTTGGCTTTATCTGACTTTCTATAAAATGTCTTGTGATGCACGAGAGAGCATAATGCTTGTTAAAAATGATTCATAGGTCAAATACCTGTAATTATTGGTACAGATAATGTCATTATAGTGATTTAGAAATACTGGTTTCTTGGTTGTCTGGGATAGCAAAAGTCATGTTTTTACAGTACCATACACATTACCCCATTTTATCACACAAAACATCTAAATTAACTCATTCTTATGTGCTTATTTGCTTTCTCTTAGTAAGTCAAATCTGTTTCGACTCTCCAAGAATATGAGTTCTTCAGACTGGGCAACTCTCCACCTGTTTTTATGCTTGAAAAAATACATAGTCCACTAGAATTCCTCCAGAAACTGTAATTAATTAATAAAAGTGATAGATATTTGCTCAAAGCTGCCAGAAATTGTTTAGCTCTTTGCCATTTGTAACCTGAAATGTATTCTTTAATGTCCTCCAGTAATAAATAGGGTTAAATCCTCATTGTATTTGGCACTAGTGGGACTTTCCACATAATTTTGACCATATTGGAAAATTGATTCAGGTATAAGTAAGCCACTCCATCTCCAATAAAAAGACAATAAAATAAACGTATTAGGCATATTAGTTTCCTCATGAATCTCTTTCTTCAGTGCCCGATTTCTGTATGTTTGGTGGTTTTTTTTCATTTCTGTGAGATTTATTAGGAGCCGTTATACTTGTAAAGTACTTAGTGGATTTCTGATTGCTACAAAGAAAATAATTGTGCTAGATAAGAGAAATCAAGACCTTCCTATTGCATGAAAGTAGCTAGGACACTTACAGATTTATGATTGCAAAAAGCTCCAAAAATGTTGTTTATCAAAATAAAAGCACAATACATTTTATAAAAACTAAGGACATTTCAGCAATTTCTTGAATTCAAGCCTTAGCAAAGCAAATATTATCTAAAAAAAGTAGTGAGAACTGACTTTCTTTGGGGCAGTGTGATTTTGATATTGTTGCTAAATAAAGGATAAATTATTGAGACTTGCGATATTCAATGCTGTTTTAATTAGATTATGTCAAAGTCTATGTTGATTGTAAATAGTGTTGCCTTCTGAGCTGTAGTAAAGAGTGCTATGAGTAATCATTCACTAGAGGGTTTTGACAAAGGCTTTTACAATATATCATTTTTTTTTTTCAATTTTAATTTGTTCTAATAGGGTAATTCTGTACTTGGGGAACAACTTGATTGTACCTGCCTCTGAATGCGTGAAGCTGTAACAATTTCCTTAGAAATGCTATTGCTAGAAACAGTGTTCTTAGGATTGGCATTAAAATGTCAGTGCACCAACTGTTCGGAAAGCTGCTGAGTTTCATGATACAAATATTGCCATCATCCAAGTCAATTAAATAAGCCAAATATGCTGCTTTCATCCCAATTGGCCTCTAAGCTACACCAGGAATAGCTAGACAAATGCGACTCCCATTTTTGTAGTTTGTGTATTTATCTTGTTACTCTCTAGGATACTTTTCACCAAACCTTTCCAAATGAGTGCTTTGTATTCAACTCTTGAACTCTTACATAAATATCTACGAGTGTACAGAAGCATTTGCTTGACTTCCCCCCACCCCTTTCCAAAAAAAAAGCTGAGCATTTGAAATTTCCTTATTGTTTTCAAAGGAGATATGTGCATATATGGACAGATGGTGTTTTTAGGAGCCTGCTTTTTCTGCCCAAACTTCTCATGAGTGCAGTCTTGCAGAAAAAGTAGCTCTGTTTTTTTCTGCATTATTTTTTGGGGGGGAAAAAAAAAAGTGCAGTATTGTACTGCCAACAGTAGCAAGATCGGGCTCTGGTTTTTAAATAAAAGTAGTTTCCCTATTCTTTCTTGAGTACTCTATTCCTTTAGTACTCACTTGCCTGGGACCAATAGGTGCAGCAAACACCTTGGAGCTCCAGTGTTAGTCAATCAACGGTACGGGGATATCGATAGACTTTTGTAACAGGAATCGGAGTGAATGAAGTAGAACTTCTGGACACTGTCATCAGGTAATCCATCTGGTTGCCAAGGCCTGGGAGTCGGCATGCAACTGTGCAGTCCCCTCTAAATCAAAACTTCAGGTGCTGCCCTGACTTCTAGAGTAGGAACCCTTTACTGAATTTAGCATATTAAAGGGCAGTTTCACTCTGGAGGTGTATGCTAGTGATATGAACATATGAACTAAAGCATTTACAAACCCTCTCAATCAGTTCTGAGGCTTTTGTGAAATCACTTAATATCGTTGCTTCACAAAATCGTTAGTCATAGGTTTACATAGGACAGCACTGAATTTCAGCACAACAAAACCGAGCTTTTTAGCTTTTTTGAAAACTCTTTTTAGTTGCCCTCTATTTAATGGATTTGAGAATTAATTTTCTCCCACGTAAATTGTAGTAATAAGTTAAGATTTTTACGTGTTCTCTAGGTGTACTTCGGTATCAAACTTTGAAACACTGAACAGACAAGAGAATATAATTCATGCATTGATACCTTTTTTTTAACCCACGTTTTTAATATATTTTAGGTGTTTCTTTCTGTCTTTCTAGGAGTTAACCTATAAATAGTTGCAAATGCAAATCTTCACTCTCTTGTTTTTACTTGACTTCTCATTCCAGTGGTTTTCTTTGAAGCAGCACTCATAAATATTCTTTAATAGTTGAAAATACCCTTGAAGAGCAAATGAATTCCTAAAGTGTTGTAAATGTCAAAGGAAGGATGGAGGTAAAAATTATCTCTGAATTTCATATTTCTACCAGAAAATTCCCCAGAGGGAAAGAAGCTTGCAAAGAGCACTGATACCCATGCTGATCTTTCAGATCTGATACATGTTGAGGTTTGTGGAAGGTTATATCTGATTTAAATTACTTAGTTTCTCCTTGTACTAATGAATTTCTGTATAGCTATGGAGAAACTTAAACTCCATTTCCCTGTGAGCTTCCCTTTCCAGCCTTGGCTTGAATGTCTAATCCCAAACTCGGTTTTGCATGAACATGTTTTTTGATCATTCTCTGTTCCAGAGAGGCCTACAGACATACCCTTCTGCTTCCTCTATCCGTACGCCTAAGGGATCTACACACGTGTTGTAGATAGAGGAATATACAAAGAAAGTAATCTGTTCATTTGGCCTGTGTTCTTAAGTATAGGACATTGTTCTAGCTACTCCACAAACTGTGTGTATTCTTTAGTGTTTTATACAAATTAGTCAAAGCAGATTATCAAATTACCAACATATTTTCAATCACTACCAAAAAAATCCTGCGCATGTATCAAAGAGTAATAGACTGCATCAGGATTCTTGTTAGCTGTGAATAAAATGTTCTGGAAAGGCTTTGAAAATTGCCTGGGGAAGAGACAGTGAAATGGTTAGATGGTAAGAAATGAAAATCAGTGAGTTTCAATATCCTGGGGAGAGGTCAGAGAAGCTGAGGAAAGTCTGCACTGCTGAAGAAGTGCTGGAATACTAGATTAAATTGGTGATAAGTGGAAATCTGGGTGAGTAGATGAGGTGAATTCAACTGCCATATGCCTCTTACTGTAAGTTTATTTTGTGATATCAAACTTAAGTGGAATGATGAGTAACAATTAAATGTGTGACTAAGAACATACGGAAATTGTAGAAGGGCTTTTCATAGCAGAATGTGGTATTTTGTCAAATGTTTCTCAAGAACCTGTTGATACTGATTTTTACTTATGGTGACCAAAAGAAGAATACTTTGATAGGTTATCAGTATAAAGGATTTTCACATCCCATAGCAGCTCTGGGAACCAGTAAAATCAAGGATACATAGCAAGCCACCGAGGCTTTACCAAATGGGAATTTTCCCTTCAGCTCTTAAATGTTTCACTTTAATTTGGAACTATCTGTATAGTTCAATACTCAGAATGTCTCCTGAGATATAATTTCATTTTCTGGCTTTGTATATGTCCCCTAAAATATGGGAATGTTTGCACTATGAGAGACACAAATACAAAACAACAAGGCTAAATATTGAAGGCATCCGTTGTTCTCCATAGGAATAGGATCCTGAGGGAATAGGATGATCACCATGACAGATTCATTTAAAAGAAATCTGAAATGGAATTCTAACTTGAAATACTCAGGGGAAAAAAAAGTCTTGGACCTGCAGTTTTAAACTGATTGTTGCATAAATATTTCTCTCTTGTCTTCTCTTTACATCAGCTGTTTCTTGTAACATTGTGTTCAGAGACTTGGCACAGGAGCCTGTGTCCAATATGTCTTCACTTGTCATCTTCTGCCTACTCCTTGGTTTCCTCCCTCATGTTTATCACAGATTGGAATGTAATTTCATAAGGTTTACACATTAGCATTCTTGCTTAGTTTTCAGGTTCTCCTCAATTTTGGAAATACATGCAAGATTTGCTACACTACTGTATGCTTAAATAAAATTGCATTTATTGCCATTTAGAAAAATGAAACTAAAGTAGGAATGCTTTGAACAGCATAAGTGTCTTTCCTTCTCCATAGGGTAGACTGAATAAGATATAGCACAATAAGATATAAGATGAAGCCATTCCTTTCAAAGCAATCCTCAGTCTCGTCTTGTTTGATGGACTTCTTACTCTCCTTTGCACCCAATTTTTAAATGCTACAACTAGTCTAGGGGAAGTGAGCATTTCTGTGTCTCCATGGCTGTCTCTCAAGACTTGGAATTTCTTTTCTGTATCGGTCACAGTCTTTTAATAACTTCAGAGGTGTTTTATTGTGTGGGGGCTTTTTTTGTTTGTTGTTGTTGTTTTCCTTGCTTTGGCATTTGGAAAGGTAAAATTTAAAAATTTCAGTAATTTTTGCACATCTATTTTATGGAATTTCAATAAGTGATGTTTACCCTGAACTTCAATTCTGTTCTTTGAAGCTGGCATAATCTCTTGCATAACACACTTGGGAAGTAATTCTGGAGTTGCTCATGATATATTGTCAATTACAATACTCTGCTCCAGCAGTTTGCAACCATACTGTCATGTAATGGGAAACACTACCTCCTCTCTTATAGAGCCCTTCATGCTCTTAACGTGCATTTTTTTTTCATAGAAACCCCCTTAAAAAGAAAAGTGTTGGAGGAGGGAGAAGAGCTGATGCAATTGTCTCGTACAGCAAGATGCAGGTCCATATCATGGATAAAGTACTCTGCTGCAGATCTTGGTGCTTTCACTTCTGGTCACAGGCTTTCAATCAAAACCCGAATGGGGAGAAGTGCAGAAGAGAATGGTCTTCTCCAAGTCTTTAGCACAATCAAGAGTAGAGATCCCAGAAAGTCCTTTCCAGTTCTGTGTTTCTAATTCCACTTTTCTGGACTCAAATGCCAGGATTTTTTATCTCCACAACTCAATGCTTTGATCTCCGCTTGTATTTACAAATCATTATGGTGCTGATGGTCTAATAATTGTTGGGGCTTTGGTGGAAGTAAGCTCAATAATAACTATGCTCTTGGTGTAATATGCTTAAAGATTGGGTCCTTCTCTCTAGGTACAGCATGAGCAGAAGGTGATTTTTGGTGTGTGGTTTCTTGTTATTGTTGTTGGGTGGGTGTTTTGGTTTATGGTGGGGTTTTTTGGTTGTTTTTTTTTTTTGTTTACATGCAAGCTTCTGCCTGAGAAGTTGACAAGCATTTCAGTTCTGTGCTTTGGAGCCGGTGGCCACACAAACAGTGGTTTGTGGTTGTGAGTCAAGACAAATAGCAAACAAACTGGGCTTCAGGTTGAGCTGATGCTCTTTTTAATGGCAAATAACACAATAAAGACTAATAATATGTAACCAGCAGTGGAATTGCATCGTGATGGCAATGAGAACCTTTGCTAGAGAAAGCAGATATTTCTGAAGCTCTACCAAGTATTTTTTCCAGCCATGCTTTTCTGGTTGGCACTTCTGTTCTCAGTGTAATCCTGAAGCTCTGCCACTTTGTCCTCAATTTTAGAAACCTATCACACAAATCGCAAACCCCCCAAAACTTGTCAAGTTTTTTTTATTCCATAACTGCCTTTTATATGCAGCTCTACAGATACAGTAAAACTATTTTTTATGCTTACCTTTTGCTTCTCATAAACTTGCTCACCAAGTTATCAAAAAAAAAAAGTAGAAGGTTAATTTATTATATCTTCCTTCAATGTGACAGAGGAAGACAATTATCAAAGAACCAGTAAAAGCAGTACTTGTATTGCATCTTTTTAAGGTTATTGTAATTTTAAAAGATGGGAAGCTGTTTAAACCTCAGAATGGAAGGAAAATCCAGCTACTCCATGCATAAAGGAAAAAAAGAAGAATTTTAGTTTTACAGACTTGATGGGCCTTTAAAATTGCAAGAGTTACAATAAAAATTTGTCTTGCCAAGGAGTGTGAGCCAGGGAAATTTTGGAAAGCAAAAATTTTATAGGCCAACTTTGGCAACTTTTGTCTCTGAGATTCAGCAAAAGGTGGTCTTTTTATGCGAAGGACATCAGCCGTTGTTTTATTGAATTTTTAAAGCATTAACCTGATGTGCACTTTCTGATAGCTGAGGCAGCATATGTATATTCATATATTGCTAAGCAAATTATTTCAAGGTGTGGTTTTGGTGTGGTTTTGGTGTGGTTTTGGTGTGGTTTTGGTGTGGTTTTGGTGGTGTGTGGTTTTTTTTGTTTGTTCGGTTTTTACCAGCCTCAGAGCAAGGTTTTCACGTGTAGAACAAAATAAAATCTGTAGGAAAACACTGAGGGTTCAGTGTTGCTTTCCGAAGGGACCTTAACTTTTTTGTTTAAAGAATGTCTTAGCCTTAATTATTTGATTGCTTGTACTTCTGTATTCTGTAGCATTTTTGTTACAACTTTTATAATCTCTTTTAAAAGTAAAAGATCTGAATTTTCACCACCAAAAGCTTTGTGCCATTTAAAATGGGTAAGATTGCTGGTACCCTTCAAACCCAAGGGAAGTGACAGGAGATGTTTTTATACTTGGTTTAATCTGACAAAAGAGGATCATTAAAATTTGATCACCTTTTTAAAGAAAGTACACTGGAAAAGGTAAAGCAATTGCTCTTGGAAAAACAGATTTTTTTAGTTTAAATATCAGATGGTAATAACTATGTAATAGATTATCTAGTAAATGACCGGATAAAGGTGCTTTCTTTTTTAACTTCTCTTTGGGCAAGTAAATGAAGACCGGACATGACACCAGAAGTAAACAAGCTCTGTGGTGCAAGAAATGGAAATGTTTCTAGAAGTCCATGTTCTGGAAGAGAAACCAGGACAGGAGGCTCAGGATGAGGCAGAGGGAAAGGCTCAGCCCAACGATTTATGTTGAAGAACTAAGGAGTGATGTAGAAACTGTGTGTTTCCCCCATTCAGCTACCTTAACTACTTCATACATAGGAATGTCTTGCATGAATTCAAATAAAAATTGGTTTACTTCTTGCAGTCTTTGTCTGTAGACAAGTACGTGACCAGTGCGAACTCCAAGTTCAGAGTGGGTGCAGTTCTGGGAAGTTGTGTTGACACTGCCCCTAGATGATGGAAGCGGTTAGGCCATAAGGACACCTTTCTGTAAAAAGCCACTGGAAGGAAAGCAACTGCAAACCTTCAGGTGTGAGAGAACGTGTTATGCGTGTGTAAACTTTTAATGCAGAGTGACAATAAACCCTGGAAGATGCTGTTAGCCCCCTCCCCCCCAGCCCCCCCCTCTCCCCACTAAGGAAAGGCAATAGGGAGGCAAGGAGAGAGAGGACTTGCAAGTTGGGAAAAAAGTTAAAAATGTTTTACTAATGCTACTAATAAAATAGAGAAAATAATACAAAATATACAAAACCAATCTTGGATTTCCAATTAATTTCCTGCAGCTGCAGGGCAGGCACCCAGAAGTCCTGGGCTGGATCTCCAGCAAACTGGAACTGGATTCAGGGTCTGCCACTAGGCCTCAGATCGCAGGCATGGCAGGCAGGGTCCTCTTTAGATGCCGGCCATAGTTGAAGAGAATGAGACCCTTGTGCTCTCCCATTTTTATATGCTGTATGACATGGATGGGATGGAATACTTAGTTGGTCAGTTTTAGTCACCTGTTCGCCTCTCCTTGCAAATATGCCCCTCTCACTTACGGGATGTGCATTCTTATCAGCAACCTTGCATACCATTGCTATGTCTGTTTACAAAAATATGTAGCCAACTTCAGAAAAGTGCAGTTACTTAGAAGAACTTAGCTGAAAGGAAAATTCACTAAAAGAGAAACTGGTCTTGTTTTTAACAAAACCAGGACAACATGAAATCTCGCTACAGACAAGAGAGGCGACATGCCATATACCTATGCTTGTTCTATATGTTTACAGACCCAAGAGTTTATTTTTAGTTTATTTAAAATATGAATAGTATAAACAATTACCAAAAAAATGTTTTTCTAGTTGCAATAATATTAATTGTTCATGTTGATATGAGATCTCATAGTGCAACAGATTCATGACTAGAAACCTGCAGGAGCAATTCTGCTTGGGTATCATCTTTCCCTGGGTAGTATCATAATCTTCCCTGAGACTGTAGGATGTTCTGAAATAAGAGTGTCCTCCTATTGGTACTATTCTACTTTTATAAATAATTTTCAAGGCAGAGATCCACACAAACCACTCTTGTGGGTTTCGGTGTGTTTTTCCCACTTGGTTTGTGTTTTAAAAGATGGAATGTTCCTGGAGAAGCCAAAGCAATATATTATTTAGAAATACTAATATTAAAAAGGTCAGGAAATGCTATGGGTGTTTTCAGATAAATGTTTTACCTTCGGAGAAAAGAAACTGGTTAAAATGTCTATTACCCATTTATATCCATCTTCTATTTTTTCCTCTTTCATTGAGTGGAAAACAAAAGAAGTAACCTATTAAAATGTAACCAACCTGAATTATCTCTGAAGACTTCATATAAGAAAGTCTGGCTAATGATAATACAACATAGTGTAAGATAAAATGTGATTACTGTATCAAAAGTGACTTGAAGTTAAGGAGAGTGGAATTACCTAGTTTAATCAAGAGACAAGAATGAAAACTGTGTTACATGCCATAAATCCTTTATTGACCACAACTGGTAAGGGCATCTTTGCAATTAAGATGCTTATGACTGACAAGATACTTGTGCATTGGAAATTGTAGAGGGTTTCTCTTTTTTTTTTCTTTCACCAATCTGATTCCTTGGACATAAGATAACTCTAATAGAATTTTTTTTATTATTTTCTTTTCTTTTTTTTTTTTTTTTTTTTACTGGAGAGCTTATCTCTCCCTTTTTTAACAGTTTCTGCAGTAGAGGTAGCTGCCGTATTCTGATGGATAAAAGTTTGAAGTCATAATTTATATAATGTAAAACATGATTTCTACTTGGTGACTGAAGTTCTATATACAGGCACACATAGCAGCTGGTATGAGATAAGAAATTTCTTTGGGGCTTAAATAGAAGTAATATTTGTATTCACCCCATATTGTATAAGACTTCAATAATTTACCATCATTCTTCTAGTATTTAGGATTTGTTTTCTCCTAGTAGTATTTCTTCAACCCACAATGAGAGTAGTAGTGGTATTCCTCAGTATCTTTATGTTCTTGAGTATCAGTGCTGATTATATAATACATGTATGTGTGTGTGTATCACATAAAAAATTATTGCTCTTTGTACTGACTTATAGAGAAGGGAGCCTTGCAGTTAACTTCCTGTTTCTAGCCTTCAGAATGGGAAATTTATTTACAGCTGGCTAATTAAATTTTTCTTTGCTTACCTAGACCATATGCAGGTTATTATCATTATCACTGACTTGTAATTTTATAATAGCTGAGTTTGTAATAAAAACTGCTTCACTTCCTCAGGCTATAGAGTTGCAAAATGATTTGGATTTATGCTTAAGGCCTTTATTTGATCAGATCTTTTAGACTTTGTTGTCACTAAGAGACTGCGGTGATTTTGTACTCAACATATGCAGTTTCCTGAGGTCTCAAGCACATGGTCCCATGTACTTGTCCTGCCATTGAGTGTTCCCACCTGAGAACCAAAAATTCTGTCTTTCATGAATGCCCATGGATTACATGTGAGATTGAGTTTCCTGGTTGCTCCATTCCCCTGCTTTTAATCTCCAAGATTTACTTTGATTCTGTCTCCTTCCATCTGTGGTCTTTGGGGACTGATTTGAGGTAGTATTAGAAGGACATATCAGGGAGGCTTGACTGAATCCCCAAGTAGTTGTGGCCATACTTCTTGGAGAAGTGGTGGTATATATGATCGCAAAAGCATGTGTGGTAGAAGGTAGGTAGGCAAAAGATGATACTGCACAAATATTGTATAAGGCCATAAAAACCTCCCAGCTCTATGTAGTATGTGACTTCAGGGCTGTAATGCGGACTCAGATGTTTCCTTTACAGGGCCAGCAATGCTACATGGGTGTGCTACTCCTGATTTATATCCTTGATCACTGTTTCCTAGTGCAGAGTGGGTAGCTTCTTTAGGCTTTATTGTAGCGTGAAACCTAGGTAAATTTCCAATTGACCGGAGATGATGATAAAATAATTTTTGGAATGTATTTTTAATTTGCCTGTAATGAAAATAAGCGTGCAGAGTAGAAAAATTGTTATTCACTTTAGAGTAGTAGAGTTTTGAGAGTATATAAACCTTTATTACCCATGAGCAAGGTTTAACTCATGTTTATCAGACCATAGATATGATCAGATGAATTCTAAGTATATTTAAAATTATTTTCCTACTTGTCAGAGTTAAATTTTGCATACTTTGGGAGAACTAATCACCTGTATTATGTGAGAGGGAGATCTGTGGCCAGTATTACAATCACAACAGTTCTGGAAAATCTGGAGTAGGCAATTAACTGCTCGTGTTCCCCAAATGGCTTTACTGAAGGTTCCCACAGGAGTGCTGACAGACTGTTTTTCTTCTCGGTATCTACAGGACCCTGGCAGGAGGGGAAAGACAGACATCACAGGCCTAGTATTGCAGTAATTTAACTTGCTGTCAACACTGGTACTTAATGTGAAATAATTATCAGAATCAAATTGTAGAAGAAGGATGACTGTTTCAAAATTACTTCAACCAGGATGTAGGCTTTGAAGAACTGTTTGGGCCATAGCATCTGTCTTCTGTCTTTCTCCTCCCTGAGGTTGTAGCTGCAGCATATTCACCCAAGTGCATTGCAATTCATACCAGATTAAGAATGTGAAAAATTTAAGATTTGCACCTTTAAATCCTAATTTTTAGTTTAATTAGGCCATCAAGCTGCATCTGCAACCTCTACAGCGTCCATAATTATTTTGGAGTAGGAAAAAATGCCAGGGGAAACAAAATCTCTGAAAACTGTAGGGAAGCTCTTCACTGAGAAGATGAAATGTAAGTTTTGACCACTTATGGGAAATTCAGGCAGTAAAAAGATGACTGAATCAAAGCTGTGAAATCAAAATTTGTTAAACCATATGTATATTTTACATAAATTTATTTACATACATGTGTTGCTACATATATATGCAGTGAAAGAATACCTTTCATGAATACTTTTAGTTACTGGACAAAGCTGTATGTGTGCATTTATTATGCTTATAGAATTCTCATAGCTGATTTAGCACAATGACTATTCCTTTGTCTGAAGAACACTGTGTACTTAGTATGCATAAATAAAAGATATGTGGACCCAATTTCTGATATGTTTTTCTTCTTTAGCAGGTTAATGTAGCTGTTGGGGTCAAAATACAAGCTTTTCAATACTCTTATGGACATGATATGGATATGCTGTACTTACATTAAATCTATTACATCTATGGAACCCATGGACCATTAAGGCTATGGTTTCTACAGCAGGGAAGTTGATTCCTTCTGATTTTTTTCAGTTCAGCTTTCTCTCCCCTTAAATACAGATGTACATATGTACAGAATCTAGTACAACTAAAATGAGTTATAGTAACTCCAGATATTCTTTCCACAGAGGAGAGAGATTTGAAATTAAATTATTTTGTCTTGGAGGCAAAAACCACATTTCTTATAAACGAGGTATGTGAAACTAAGATAGGAGTCCAAAGCCACAAAAAAAATAATCTCACCTACTTGTTGACAGTAGTATGTCTCAATCCTTTTTGATTTATTTGAGAATACTCAGCATTGGTTTAAGTTGGAAGATCTGACTGCGTATACAAAACCAGGTTCTGTATAATAAGGAAGAAAATATTTTAGTATTCTGCAGAAAGACTATTGATAACACTGCCCATGCAGGTTTTATAGTTAGCTTTGCATACAGATATTCAAATTATATCGAACATTAAAAGACAGTACTCTAGCTTCTGCAGTGAGAATTTTACAGTGCATGCACAGGACTTAATGTGCAACATGAAAACTGCATTATGTCATGTTTCAGCAGGTAAGCCCCAGTCTTGTTTATTCTCCAGCACAAACCTCAGGGTGACTGTGGAAGGTCAGGCTGGAAGTTGCTGGAGTTTGACACTGCAACATTCTGGGGTGATGAATATTTAATTAGGTGAGCAAGGACTGTGTGGGAGGTTGAAGTGGCTGTAGCTCCTAGTTGACTGTCTGCAGTATCATATTAGAGTGTTGTGTGAAAATGAATCCTTGGGGTAAGCTTCAAGGACACTGAGTAGGTAAAAAAGGCATTCTGACAGAGCAGCTAGTTACAGGGAAGTTAGAAATAATAGAGACAAATATTTTAAGTGTTTTTGTTACACAGGTCAAAGGTTTTATGTTCTGGTGGGATAAGCCACCATGTTTTATGAAGCTGCATAAATGTAATCAAAAATCAAGATTGAACCTATGGAGTCTGGAACTGTAACAGCGATGAAAGTAATTTATTTTATGCAGGTATTAGCTATTAGAATGGAGCACATGTATAATTTGTTGATATTATGCAGACAGCATGAGGTAGCAGTCATTTCTCTGTAGTCCTATTTTAAGCAGAGCAATAGAGCTGTTTGATTTTTGAGGATATTATTCTTAGCAAGCTTTCAGGAGAAGTTAAAACTATAGAAAAAAGCAGGAAGACTTTATTAGTTTTCAGTGGCATGGGTCAGGATAAAGATTTCCTATTATTTTGTGTTCCACATTAAGAAATATTGTACACAGTTTGGATGAGTAATGGTTGGGCTACTAAGAATTTTTAAATTGTGCTATGGAGGGTTTAAAAAAAAAAAAAGTCTGTCTTCATAACCAGGGACCTTGGCAGTCCCCTCAGTATCTGTCCTGGGCTCTGTGGAAATTACTACTTCCACACAACGCAGAACAAGATAATGTCCAGATCCCATGTGAACATCCATTTTAATAGGGAGTGGCTAAAACAGAAGTAAGTGTTGTGTTCCTTGTTGTTGCTATAACATTCAAGACAAACAGCAATGAGCAATAACCATTTTACAGAAAGTTATCTTGACCGGCATGTTATTACTAATCAGTTAAAAAGGGAATGTATATCTGCATCTCTGCATAACCAGCTCACATTCTAGCATTTAACTGTTTCTGGTTTGTGTTAACAGCCAAGACTAAATTTGGGCAAATGAGGTGCTGGAGAATTTTCTTTGCTATTCACTGGCTGTGGTTGAAAGCGGTGGCTGGTATTTTCATAGGCATGGTGAATAATTTGGAATTAGTTCTGCTGTTTCCAGTGACTTCAGTGATGAATGACTCTAATCCTGCTGCATCCACTTTAGAACAATGATGTCCAACTTTGGACACCTTGGTGCACAATACTGTAGACTTGAGAAGTAAACGTCCAGAGAAGAGCAATTAAAATAAATACATTAGAGATTGTGGTTTAGGGGGACTCTTATGACAGACAAGGAACAACTGAAAGGAGATCAGATGATGGTCATCTACTTGTGGCAGCTGTTTATTATACTGATCGTAAACATCTTGCTGTTACCTTGTGTTCACTCATCTATTTGTTTCTATCCATCCGTTATTTCTTGCCATGTGCTTAGGCTGTAAATATTATCTCTGTTCTTTGAAATAAGGAGGTTAGCAAGCGTCTGATAAAAATGCTCGGTAGTGGAATTCTACATTTGCATTAAGAACAAAAGCCCTTGGAAGCCTCTGGAGACAATAGTGAGGAAACTGTGTACACAGGTTTTTCAGTGCTCCCGGTTGACTTCCCACAGTCACCCAATCGAGTTAATTTTGTTATTGTTATAAGATTTCAATTTGCTCTTAGTCAATAGCATAGACTAGTTCAGGAGCAGATTTTGCTCTTTGAAGTTGAAAGAATGTTCAAATAACGCGTGCAAATGAGAGGTATACAAGGCAAATCATCTCCAAGGAGCCGATCAACTTGCGCTCTGTATATGCCACTTCAACTTGCACTGTTGCTTTTTTATATCTGTTGTGAACTGTCACAGGGTTTCTTCTTCTCATCAAATATTCATGATGGCTTTTTCCCCCCCCCACCCTCCTGAAACCTTCATACTGTGCTTTTTGCAAATTGAGTCTTTGCCATTGTTACTTAATATGATTATAGCCAAATTTAATTTCTTCTTTAGTATTTTAAGACATGGTTTTGCTTTATTTTGTTGTTAAATATAATCTGTCTTTAATGACTCTTTCTCAAAAAGAAACTATAATGCTAGCTAATTCAGCATTATTTATCATTTTATGCCAGGCCATCACAATGTTCTGTTCTGAAACAGGCTGTGTATTTGGGGTAAAGATTTTTTTTGAAAGCAGATGAGACTAGGTTGTCCAGAAACCTATGCAATCTAAAAATCAGGTTTTTGCATTACTTTAAAATCTGTTTTCATATTGTTGTGAATTGATTTCTGTTTTGATTGCTTCGTTTTATAATGAAATACTATTCCTACACAGTAACAAGAATAGAAATACTGATTACATACCTGCTAATACTGACCAGCTCTTAACTACAAAATTTGTGTAGTTCTGTCTTCTGTAGTATGGGAACTAGGACTACAGCTACAGCAGTGTATACTGTGTACTTAAAATGCATGAATATGGTTGCCAACATGTGTACCTGGCGCATAGACCAGTGATGCTGAAATCCTAATTGAAGTTCTAAAAATACATGTGGAATTTTATCTATGGATTGAATAGAATTGAATTTCATAAACTGATGGTTTCGCACTTTTTTCTTGCTCTGATGACAAAGACTTTTAAGATTTTTCTTGTAGCATTGTTTAGAAATCCTCAAAGGAAGTATTTTTATTATTATCAATTAATTTGTCTTAACAGCTATATAGTACACGTCGTACATTCAGGGAAACTTTTCCATTTTCCATTTAAACTGGACTGCTGTTGTGGACAGTCTTTAAAAAAAAAAAAAAAAAAAGCATGTGTTTTCTCCCCAGTAATTTCATGCCTTCCAAGTACTTCAAAACAAAATAATTTGTGCATTATATTGTTCTGTGACCCTGTCAACTACTCTGGGTAAAACAATTTGAAAATCCAGGAGTTTACAAATAATGTTTACTTTTTCCTTCCATTTACTATTCCTAATGCATGAAAAAAACTTGGATTGAGATAAACATAGTTTAATAAAACAACAAATACTAATACACTACTAGTAAGTGTGTATATATATATAAAATAGAAATAGAACATAAAATAATATAAAATAAAAGATGCTCAATACAATTCCTCATGATCTCTGCCCACACTGAGCAGCCAGTCCCAGGAAACAGCACTTGGTCCCAACAGAGAGAGAAAAGAGGAAAAAGGCAGAAAGGCCCAGAGCCCTCTGCAAAATGTCAGGATGGCAAAAAGGCTGAACTAAACATCCCGAACAGAACTCCCCTGGCTCTGACAAAAACAGCAAAGAAAACAGAACATGAGAGAGCAACTGGAAGATCCCGACTGTCCTTAAATAAGGATCATGACGCTAATGGGATGGAATACTCTTATTGATCAGTCTGGATGTCAGTCAAACTCTGCCCCATCTCTGCCCCCCTCCTTTGATGCCTCACACCTGTGGGCAGAGCTCAGAACATCCTTGGCTCTCAGACTGGAGCAATTAAAAACATTAACCCTGTTCCAAAATGTTGTCTCTTAAACTAAGCCCAAATAATGGCCCTGCTACCTATGAAAAAGAAAGGTTTCTAACTGCATGAAGAAAATTAACTCATTTTCAGTCAAACCAGCACACACGTGTGTGTTTTATTCCTTCTCCATCGTACTTAAATATAGTGGCTTTTAAACCCTGATCCTAAGTACCTGATTCCAAGGTCAGAACTTAAAGAAGTTGATCCAGACCCCTCTGTTAACAGGAACTTTCGCTCTCTCTTTTCCACTCTCGCGCTCTGTTTTTCCGCGCGCTCTCTCTCTCTCTTTTCCGCTCTTTCGATATTCTCCAACTGTACTTCATATCGTATCCCTATAATAGATTTATCAACAAAACCATGGTGGTTTTATTACAGTTTTTCGTTCTAATTCTCCTGTCCACTTTTCCCTGATTTGCTTTTTTCACTTGGGGTAAGCAACTTTAGTCCATAGATTAGGCAGCCTTTTCTCCTCAGCAGAGAAATATTGGGAGCTACATTTGCATCCAATTCTATCTGAATACTGCATTTTTTTGTTAAAAGCCTCTTAGTGAAACTGGTCAGAAGCCTTTTATGAACTCTTTCTTGGGTAGTGGTTACTGTCATCGCTGTGTTGAAATGTAGAAGGTTTAGGAAAAGGTGTTAGAATGTATGCAGCTTTGTTTTAGGGGATGGGAAAAAAACAACAACAAAACATGGTGTTGGTGATACATGCCTATCTAAGTCTTTAGAAAACTAATATTTCAGTTTGTCATTTGGAAGTAACACTGCTTGTGACATTGGTATAAAGCAATTAAAAATATCAAAGGATTAAGAAGGTCAAGGACTCTCGCTGAGAGTCATTTGCATTGGCCTCTTCTGTCCCCTTCTAAAGAAGAGAGGCACACTTCTGTTTTCAGTATCTCTATGTCTACCAGCTATTTAAAGAATATACTTTTCAGAGACGGGGAGTTCAGAAACTTGTAACACACGCTGTGATCTCCAGTGCCTCAGAATTTGAGGATTCTGTTGTGGGTTTTTGTAAAACTGTTCTTGGCAAAGTTTTGCTAAAAAGACGCAGAAAATAGTTACTGCTTAAGATGAGTGGCTGTGGGAAATGGTGTAAACGTGAAATATTGAAATTTGCTCCATTCCTTCTCAGGCTAAACCCTTTACCAGGCTAAACTGGGGGCTTCTAGGAGCTATTTCATTTTGGTTTTTCCATTAACTGTAGCCTCACTGGAAGCATAAGACAGCATGCTTGTGTTGCAGATAGGGGATGGAGAAACTATGTCATTGAACTGCAACTTTGACAACGTTTTGATGTATTGTGTCTATAATGTATTTCTCTCTGCTCAGTGCATAATATAAAGGATAGCTTGAAGATGTGCATTTGTGTTTATTACAATTTTTTAAAGGCATTCACCAAAATGTTTTATGGTCAATGCTGTCATTAAAATTAGATCAAACAGTGATTTTCTTCGGTTAAGCTTTTCTTTAATGGGATCTTTGTCTTCTTTTAACTATATTAAGCATTACATATTGCATCACCATCTAATGCAATAGAGTTGTTCTCTGTGTTTACGTAGCACAGGGAAGTACTCCAAGGGAAATAAAACCATTGTTTGGGTTCTTTGGCCATGGATAAAGACTTCGGGTCGGTTTTATTAATAGGAAACACTTCTCACGCAAGATGGAAAAGAAGGAATTTATAAGGGAATGCATGCAGCTTCCTAAAGAGACTTTCTTGGAGAGATGCAAACCGCAAAATGTTAACTAACTGGACCACAGCCAGCTTCCCACTGTCCCAGGTCAGTGCGCTGGGGAGCAGGGGGAGCTCTCTGCACAGAGGGGCCTCTTGATTCCTTCTGTTCAGGTGTGCAGGGCCCTGGGGTTTCCGTGACCTTCAGCAGGCTCCAGGTCCTGCGGGGACACGCCAAGTGAGTGCGGTGGGAGATCCCCTCCAGCTCACCGCTGGATTTCATTCCTGCAGGTGAGACACGGGCGAGGCAGCCCTCTGCCCTGACCTTGAGCAGCGCGATGCCGTTCCCGGCACTGGGCTGCTTCCTCACCCGTCAGGGGTCGATGCTGGGTGGGGTTTCCCTCCCATCAGCAAAACGGCAACGGAGGACTGCCGGGCCGTGCCCCCGCTGCCTCCCCGCCCGCTCGCGGGAGGACGGGGCCGGAGCCCCCGCGGGCGCTGCGGGGCGGGCGCTGCGGGGCGGGCTGTGCCTGCGCGGGGCGGGGGGCGGCGCGGCCCCGCCCGCCGGGCTGCGCGGCTGCGGAGTCGCCCGCGGAGCTGCGCGCGGGCTGCGCCTGCCGGCGGGTCCGGCCGCCGCGGGGGCGGCGGGGGCTGCGCCGTGTCGTGGCAGCGGCCGCGGGGGTTCGTTCTGCCGACAGCGGAGGGGGAGATCGGGGGCAGTTCGCTTGGCCGCGGGGAGTTGTGAGCCTGTCAACTGCCCCAGAAGTTTGCTGGCAGGAACTGTTCTCTTCCTTGGCAAAGTCTTCAGGCTCTTCCCCGAGGGATTCCGTGTTGCTTAAGATGAGCGGCTGTAGGAAGCGGTGTAAGCGTGAAATACTGAAATTTGCCCAGTACCTGCTCAGGCTAATCACAGGTTCTCTTCACACAGGTAATGGCTTGTTTTCTTTGTAGTTGAATTGTGTGGCATGATAACAAGAAAATTGGCCAAGCTTAATGTAATGAGGGCGTTGTTTTATATTATAATCCCTTTCATCTTGTAAAGAATAATAAAAAGGAAATCTGTGACCTCCTTTGTGGCTGAGCTTAATAAAACCAGAATATATAGTCTTTTGTTACGGTGTTCAGACAGTATAACGTTCTCTAAGCATTTACACACCTGAATCCAAATCGGACTGTGAGTGTACGTGCTTTCACCCGTCCACCAGTGTACATTTAAAGGTAATGTAGGATATCCACACAATGGTCATAAAGGATGAACTGATTTATTTTGACAAGTAGACTACATTCTTTTTTTCTCAGAGGGTTGTTTTTGTGTATCTTAAGAAGTAAAATAACTGCTGAATGTCAATATGATATTATAGTATCTTGCTGCAAACTTTAAATAACACTTGTGCTTTTTGCCCTTAAAGAATTTGAAACATAAATGACTGTCATCTTTATTTAGGCAATTTTTTTCTGTAACTGTGGACAAATTGTATAGTACCAAATAAGGTTTCTAAGCTAAACTGAACAAACAGTATAGTTTTCTCTTTAGCACTTTGGAAAATACACTTTTCTCACAGTTCAGCATTTTCTATGGCTGTTCCCAACAGCTGACAAATATGATAGCCTATTTGATGTCATTCTGTATTTATCAAATATAATTGTGCTCCTTTCTAGACTTCAAATATTATTTTTCTTGGAAAAATCACCAAGCAGAGGTGCAAGCCCAGCATTAGCAGATAATAACCAATTATACTAACGTGATTATTGGTAACTAGAAGCCATCCATCTTACTACAAGTGCTCTGAAAGTTTCTGCTGTTTCCCACCCCACCCCCCTCCCTGCTTCATTTTAGGCACTGATGTAAATATTTGAGTGCAAAGTTGAGTCTTCAGTAATACTTTTAAGTATTGATGCATGCATTTTTATCAGATTTAGGGTTATAAAGCTGTAAATACAATGGCATAAACATTGGCAATGAGTACTTCACAGGACGCTTGTAACTTGTGGAAATCTGATACAGTAACTTTGAGTGCTTGGTAACACAGAATTTCCCTGACTTTATTTTCTCTACTATTCCAAGTCTATCCTGGTTTCTCTTTTGGGAATTGTATCAATTCAGATTTCTATGAAAATGTTGGCTTCTTATTCCTGTGGGTTGCTATGGAAATTAAATAATATATGATGCAAGAGGAAACCTATGCTAGAAATGAACACCAGTACTCCTTTTTCACAAAGTCATCCAAGCTTTTCTTTTCTTATCAAATGATGCACCCTATGTTATTATTTAGGCTGATGTTAGTACTGCAACTTTCTAGGCTCACAATTCAAAACCATTTTCAGGAATTGTTGTGGATACTGAATGTTATGTCACTACTAAAAGAAATTCATTTATAATTAACAAGCACATTTTCAATGCTAAATTACTGGAAAACCACGTAGAGTGCTATGAAATGTGTTTCCTTAAAGGAAACAATCAGGCAAAACTCCCCACTCTTGGGAACTCTTAAGAACTGATACACTTCCTTGGAAATTTTCAGTTTGTTTTTACTGCAGGTAACAGTATCTTACGACTATTATTAGGTTGATAGACCTCATCGTGTTCAAATAATGTAGCAAAAATATCAATATAATAATTGAACTGCAACGAGAGGTAGGGCTCCAGTGTTCAGTTCTTGCATAGCCCAGTCTAGTCATTAACCTCAGCAGTTGAAATGCAAGCTACTATTCCCCCTGCAAAATTTAATGCATAATTCATTATGTTTATAATTAGTTGATAATTAATGAAGATGAACGAGGAAACCTTGTTGAAAGTGTTAGAAAGTTATACTTTAATTTGTATATTAAATATATTACTGTTTCTATCTTGAGCATTCAGAAAATGCAGCATAGCTATCAGAAATAAAAAGGTGTGGTTATTTAGCTTTTTACAAGCAGGAAATCTGTCTACTCAAGTGACCAATTATTTTTAAAATGTAGATCTTTACTAATGTGCACAGTGGTGAACACAATTTAACTTCCTTGTTGATACAATTTGGCCCGTGGCTTCTCTTTCAGGTGTTCTTTAGTGTTTAAATATTAAGTTGGAACCTCACGTTGTTGTAAGCACAAGCACTGAATCTAAACCATTCCTCCTTTCTGTATGGGTAGGCATGTTGAATATATATGTAACCTACATCAATATAGATTGGTACAAGTTCTGCTGCAGTTGGTGTGGTTACACAGATGAGAAATTGAGCAAGGAGGGAGACTGGGTTCACTGGCTGTGGGCCCAGCTAAGAAGTTGCTGTTGACTGCTGGTTTTACTGCTTACATTTTGTAACCGTTTACAGCAGTATAGGTGTATTCTGTGGTGAATCTCAATATTTAAAATAAAAATTCTGAGATAGTTGTCTGTGATAATACATAAACATATTAATGAAACAACCCACTTGCTTGAAGGTTAATGCTGCATAAATCTTTAAAATGGGTTTTAAGTAGCATTCTCTGCCTGAATATATCCAGATCTCTTCCAGTTCTTTTTTACATGTTACTGGGACTGACAGCAAAATGTAGTGAAATGTAGAGAAAAGAAATAGTCTTTTAAACAAAGTTTTTTATTTTCCATAATTTCTGCTGTATATTAAGTTGAGGTGTTTCCACATCTGAAACTGACTCCCTCAAATAATTGAAGACAACATTTCCCAAGTGTCATAGCAATTCCTACTCTATTGTCTGCTGCCTCTTGAGTCATGTTGGAAGTGCCCATTCTTTGAAATATTGTCATAAAGACCTTGGATCTGCAGTTGAGGAGAAGGTTTCAGTTTTCAGATCCAACATTAATTTTTATTTTATAAATAATGAGATAAATCATTGAGAGATCAAGAAATAGATTGTAAATTTTTTTGAGAAAACATAATTTCAGGGCAATGGCTAGGCAGTTTTTTCTTAACTGTCACAACTGCCACAGTATGGGGATTAAAGAGATGATAAAAACAAAACTGTCATTGACTTCAGTGGTAAATTACTACGTGTATGTCCTTTTTAGGCGTGTTAATATTGCCTTTTGTAAAGGAGGCTAGATTTTCCTGGACAGGTTCAAATTCACAGTTAGCATGTGCCTTTACAAAGAAAGGAAGAGGAGAACAGCTCTGTCTGTGGAATTGTATTCTCTCTCTCCAACAATCTGAAATAATCTTACTCTTCTAGGCTTATGTGCAATTTTTTTTTTTAACTTTTTTAATCTATAGGTTGATGCCATTGGTGTAAAATAACACTGATCACAGGCTTGACATTTTTCTTAGTTTGGAAGAATAAATCTATTATATGTGAATGTGGGATGTGCTTTTTGATGGCACTTTCTTTGGGACACCAGATTACGAGAAAGTAATCTTTAGTCTTTAATTTCACCCGTTTGTGCAAAGAAATGTTTTCTAGCCTACTGCCAAGAGGAAGATATCATCTGAGCATAGACCTCTTTTCCTTGATGGTCTGGGAGGCACTAGCGCAACCATCCAGGGTCTCACAACAGTACTCCTGGGACTGTTATAGATCACTTGCCTGCAAGTCTGAGTCTGTTTGAGACAGCAGTTTGTTATGAATGCTTTCTGAGGCTGCTTACTTTATTGGCACATAAATTTATTAGATGTTCCCCTCCTGAACTTTGGAAATATGGGGTATATAAGCATGCATTGGTTAGGCTTTCTGCTAGGGAAGGGGGTGTGTGGTGTTGACTGCTTAGCCTGAAGTGGATGGAGATGTCTCCTCCATGTCTAAGAATGTCCACACTTTCAAAATCCAGTAGTATGGATAAGAGGCCTCTCCTTTTCTTAATCCAAGACATGTAAACTTCACAGGACCAGACAGAGGTGGTAAGAGGGAGCCTAACTCTTTTCTGATGATTAGGGAATCCATCTGGGGGTAAGTAGACCTGAGGTTTAAACTTCACTCTGTGAAATTGCTCAAAGAGATCTGCAACTGTCCTAAGCAAGTGTCATTGACACACCACTTCTTGATGTTTGTTTTCAGCAGAGAGAATGTAAGAATAGGTCCCAACAACATGGAGATCCCAAATGGTTTGTGTTGGCTGTCACGGACAGATTGAAACACCCTGAAGGGGGTGCCTCATTTAACGATCCGGTTCAGGAAGAGAGGGAAATACTGAGCCTGAATGCCCCACTAGACAAGTTTGCTGCCTCCTTGCCTTTCCTACCCCTTTCTGCAACTGTGTTGTGGATGCATTGATTGAATAGTTCTTAAAAATCAGAGTGATATACTGGGATATTTAGTCTTGGAGTGATGCTTCCTACAGAAGTTACCAGAAGATGGGATCTGGCTTCTGGGCTGTGAATGTGAAACAGCCTTACAAGGAATATATCAGGGTTGTCCCATCATCAACTTTTTCGATTAAGCTGTGGAAAGTTTAAAAAATGAATGCTTAGAAACCTAGAGATTAATTCAAATATTTTACAAGAATGTCATAGTCTAGTTGGTGACAGTAGGTAAATATACCAGAATAAATTTTTATTTACAGTTAAGAGGTTATGTGGAAGAGAATATTGAGACTAATTAGCCCTTCATTCGTACAATTAATTATACTGTATTTTTCCTCTTCAGATTTAAAGCACAGAACTTAAAAACACTTCATATTTAATCTGTGCACAATCATCTTAAATACAGCAAATTAAATTATTTCAACAATTGATTAAATCACTTTCCCAGTCTTAGGAAGAATTAGTAGAGATGAAGAAGCATTGTACTTCTAACGCAAAAGAAAAAGTTTCTCCTTTAATAAAACTGCTCCTGAAATGAATTTCGTACACCCTTCTCTATGTAGTTACTCTTCCTGAATAGCTGAAAATCTGCATGGTTTAAATAGGTGTAGGAAACAACTGTTACAGTGTCTCAGATGGTCTCTTCAGACCTTGAAGTTGAATAACAATGAGGGAAATATTCCTGAAATATTAACATTAATTTTACTACTTCTTTTTTCTAGTAGTGTGTTTTTCTCTATGTTGTTTTGGCTGGTTAATTTTTGTCTGCGATGATTCACAAAAAATATTGAGTGAAGCCAAAGATCTGGAATTACGTTAAATGGTTACTTACTGTGAATATTCATGAGCCATTTTGCTTCTAGTTTCCTATGTGGAAGACAGAATATTCTTACGAATTTGTAAAAGAAAGCTGTAAAAGTGCTTTTTTTTAAAAAAAAAAAAAAAGTTGGCAATATTAATGTAACAACATTTTAAACTGCAGAGCAGGTAGACTCCATACATGCTGCCAATTCTAATACATGCTGCTTCATTAAGTAAGTTCAGAGGAACTTAAGAGAGTTTGGACAAGCAGAGGAGGATAAAAAATCAGAGGGCTGCAGCGGTTCCCGTCCACCAGGCATCTGCCCATCCCTGATGCAAGTTGCTGCTAAGGATCTCTGAGCTGCTCATTGTCAGACTCTGCCTTTCTCCGGGTCCCAGCCAGGCAAGCGCGGGTGTGTGGCTGCTGCCTCTGTGCTGCATCCCCGTGCTGCTCTGAGGGCTGGCTGGGCAGTTCACACACTGATTAATGGGTTGATCAAACACCTTTTGGGCCAGCAATGTCTGCCAGTTAGGTTGGATGAGCAGTTTAAAAGCTCCAGTTCTCTAGTTCTGGTCTTTTGACTTTCTAAGCTTGAACGTGAGAGATGCTTCACATCCTCAGCAGACAGAGTAGTGCTTTTGCTAAGATGCTTGGTGTGAAATAATGTGGAAAAACAGATCCACATGGCCCTTTAGCATCTCTCCCAAAATCTATTTAAGACTTTAGAAACTGTGGTTCTAAAGAAAGGCTCTTTTTCTTTTTCCTCATGCTTCCTGACACAGTTTTTAGTGAAAGTGATATGATGAACTGAAAAGAATTATCAAATGAAACTTCCTTGTGTCTTTCCCGTTAGATGGAATTTTATAGCAAGAGAACATTTTTCATCATCAACTTCTTCAGGTAAACTGTGCAAGACTGATAACTAAATTAAAATAAGCTTGGAAAACAGAAATTGGAATACATGAAGTATGTGGTTAATGGAATTTGTGATGGGATAAAGGTTTAACAGAAAAAGAAACAAAATTAAAAATAAAACCAAGTTATTAAATTCTGGTTCAGTTTTGATTTTGTGTTTAATTGTATTGATGTAACCTTCTGAAAGACCTATTATGATTTTTACTTCACTTAGATTTATTAGCTTAATACATTGCAAAATAAATGAATGAGGAACTTCACTCCTTAAGGCTACCTCTGAGTCACAGGAATATTTTTGTATTTTCTGAAAGTAAAGATTAAAGGAAATTATGTAAGTACTGCAGCTATTCATGAGAAAGCATGAAAGGGAATAAATAATTTGCAGCTGCCTTTACAAAAGAAACAGAAGTGCAAGAACTACATTGCTGTACTGTATCCAACTGAACAAAGTAAAGAAGAGGAAATAAGCCATCACCTTTACGTAAGAAAAATGGTCTTTAAAGCAAGTTGTGTGCTTAGATCTCCCCAGCAAAGTTGTGGAACATGTGTTGCAGCATTTTGATTGAAACAAGGCCTATAAATGGTGGCAGATGTCTGTGATCTGTTAACCCACAGAGAGGCTATACAATTAGGCAATAAAAAAATGGAAGCTTTATATTTTTTCAATAGTTTCTGCCTTTTTGGTAAATCTTTGCCTTTCGGGTTACTAGCAGTGGATTCTTATGCACCAGAAGCACCAGAAACTGTTAGTTAGATGATGGCCACTGAGTCCCATGAAAGTGAACTTGATGTTTCCTAGAACAGTTCCATGGACCAACTCTAAGACTCTCCTGAAGTCAGCTAAGAAAAGCAAGCCTTCTCTCAGTACTCTTAAATCTGCATCTCCCAAGCAAAGGACATGGCAAATCAACAGATATTGAGAAACTAGTATGAAATGTTAGAAAATGAGCTTTTAACAAGGATCTGTTGCTTGTCAAATATCTTTGAAGAGTGTTTGGTTTTGTGTTTGGTGGAGTTTTTTGTGTGGTTTGGTTTTTTTAAACTTTAAAATCACAGATAGAATGCCATACTTACCACAGTGAGTAAGGTAATTAAACCCTTAGTACATTGCACTTTTACACTGGGACCTCTGCATGCTTCCCTTTCTTTTCCAGACCTTGTGATGAAAGCACGTCTGCAGCCCCAGTGACTGAGAAGCCCATCACTGTGCTGGCTCGGGGCACCTGAGCATCAAGGGCTGCAGCTATGGGTGTCACTGCTTGCTCTTTCAGCCCTTTCCAAACTTTGTCCTGTACTGGCGCATGCTGAGCTCCTTCCTTTGTGTGCTCCTTCCTAAGCAGGACATATGCAGTGTTCATCTCCTCTCCATTCTTGTATAATTTCATGAGGTGATTTTTTTTTAGTGCTGTGACTGCAAGGCCGTCTCTCTTCTACGGTGAATTGGATTAAATGGGAAGATGAAGCCTATCAAGCAGGCCTTGTGCTTGTGCTCTTGCCTTGCTCTCACAATGGAGCAGTCGCTGTGCTATTCCCTGCGGGGAGATGTTACTGTGATTTTAAGGCACACTGTGACACATGAGACGTCTTTTGGTAAAGAATGATGTTAGCACCCAGGAGCATGTAACCAACTGAATAACCCTGGCTTTGTCCTCTCAATGTATTTATAAATTCTTGTTCAAAAGCAGCAGTAGACAGACAGCAGTGGACTCTTCTATATGGCTTGGTGTGTTGTTGTTTGGTTTTGTTTGTGTGTTTTTTTTTTTTTTTTTTTTTCCTCCTGGCACTTCCAGCTGTTTTGAACAGGGTGGAAGAAAAAAGCGTTTGCTTTCTCCTCTTTAAGTAGAGGAATATCTCTCATGCAAGACTGTATTATATGAACCACCTAAAAATGCTTCTGTATTTCATTTCACTGATCTCATAATTAAACAATTTTCAGATGGTGATGCACTGATCTATGTCCACTGTAATGAATTTTCATTTCTCAAATATTTTCTTGTACCACAGAGGATTTTTTTCGAAGAAATAGTACAGGTTAGACTCCTGAGAGAATTTACAGCACTGTTTACTTTGAATAAATCCATCAAAAAATTGTGCTGCTTAATTACCCTACAGTGTGTAATGCTGAAAGCAGTCAAGAAATAGTGCTGAGAACTCATCAGAGTACAATCTCCCTGATGACATTTTAAAATTTTTCTCATCAGTTCTAATGTAACCGTAGAATTTCTACCATCTTCTTCAGTTTTCTACTTTGATTTCATAGGATGAAATTCTGAAATATAGAGCCAAACTATAATAAAAACGCTTTGCTCGTCATTAAACAGCTAACAGTGATGCTCGTTTCTAGCCAGAAGTTAAGTAGCAGTTACGCATGACTGTTGGACAAAATCTATAAATAAAGGAAGAACAGTTATTTGAAAGCTTTATTCAGGATGCTTTGTTATTATGGGGTTAATAGGGAACCTTACCCAGGGAAGATGAATTCCCATTTTTGAATCCAGGTTAATAATGATCCATTAGCTTCTACTGAAAATACATGTAAAGTAAAATGGGAATTAGAATAAATTAAAACAATAATCCAAAACATCAGAATAATCCTAAATGACATGAGACAAAGAGAGCAGATGAAAAAGATCTTCCTCTTTATGCAAACAGGATCTAAAATTAAAATATTTATAAAGGACCTTGTAGCTTGAAGATGTCATGAAAGAGCTAAAATGTCAACATTCATGGGAAAATATGAGTTTCATATGCTTCCAAATGCAATTTTTTGGTTTGTCTTGCTGAAATGTTTCTTCTTCTGATACCAAATCAGTATCGTTCATCAACTTGATAAGTCTTTTTCCTTATTTATTTATTAATGGAAAAGAATTCCAGGTTTAAGTTCTGCATCTCTCTCTGTTGCCTGTGAGGTAGTTTGAATCTCTAGGGTCTTAGATATTTTTCCTACACAGGGGTGCAATGTTCTCTCTCTCTATGTATAAATTACACAGGTTCTAATGTGCAAAGGTGAAATCCTTGTCATGTCCTTCTTAAGGAGAGAAGCACTGTTAATTTCAAAGTAACCCATCAAGATTTCATTTGAAGTTCTCCATTGTACTTTATGTTTTCTTCTATTTCCTGATTAGCATTCATAAATTTTACCATTACCCTCTTGGTATTAGTCTGCCTCAGAGAGACATCATCATTGTGGAAGGATATGGTGGATGCAGGAATGTTACAAGATAGGATTTTGAGTAAGTTTCATACTTCAGTTGACTTACACAACTAAATGTAAAATATCAGATACTGAGAGAAAAATACCTTAAAAAAAAATCCCAAACTTATTTAAGTTCTCTTGGCAATTACTTTAGTTGAATTTTGCCTGAGTCCTCATAATGTTGCTAGGATTTTTGGTTTATCACATGGTTGAGTACCTGGCTTCTGAAAACACCTTTTTTATGTTATCCTAAAGAAATAGGAACCCTTCTATACAGACTCTTTGTTTAGAAGTAGGCTGTAGTTGAGACAGCACTCCAAGACAAAAGACCAAGATGTATTGAACTTAGCAGCAGTTAACTTAAAAGAAATTCTGGGAAATGCTCAGAATGCCATAATTTAGTGTGCTTATGTTACATTCTGCTTCAAGCTGGAACAAATTGCAAATATTTCTCTTGTTCACTCCCTAAAAAAACCCCAGTCCTAGTTATATACCTCTCACGCTGCAGCTGCAGACCTACTGTGAATTTTCAGTGATTTTGTAGATCGCTCGGATTTTAAGTAATGTAATTAACGAGAAAATGTATGATAGTGAGCCACAGCTAATCACTCACAAATTATAAATTTTCCCCTCTTCAGAAAAGTCTAGATAGACTGCCTTTGCCTCCTCAATTTGCATACCTCTCTTTTCCTTTAAGCAATATCTGCAAAACTCAGTGTTGTGCAAAGTGTTTCAACTTCAAATTTAATAATCCTGCATGTGGCAGATTGACTGAACATCACAGAAGACTGAAGCGGTAGTGAAAAATCTGTGTGGGTAGAAGGCTATCTTGAAGTAGGGGATCTAAAGGCAATACCCTAATCTTTAAACATATTCTCCTGAATATGTTTAAATATTTCCCTCAAATGTTCCATATTTTTAACACATGGAGTCATCATATAACCTTTTTCAAAAAGTTTCTTTTTTTCCAGACCCTTCCAAAAGAGTAGTCTTTGAAGTCTTAAGATTTCTTGTGCTATGTTAATGGGAAAAGGATGAAGTTATCATTCATACTATTCTTTTGAAAAGATTGTTTGAGTTTTTATTCTCTCATTCCAAATGTGAATCTTAATTATAATGAAAGATATGGTTCATATTCTCTTACAAATAACAAATTGAAAAGCATCTCATGGCCATCCTTAATGATCTCCCTTTAGAAGTCCTGTGTTTTGTAACATTCTTGTAATTCTGCTGACATAATTTATAAGGAAAATATTAAAACTTCAGCTGTATGTAGGACACAGCACTTGACATTATGTTTAAAAATACTCTTAACTTTTAGAAAGTTACCAAATTATGCACACAAATGTTAGGAAATGGCAGCATTAAGGCTATCTCAGCTTTATGTAATATATTGCAGTTCTTAGGTGTATGTATGCTTTTCCTTGAACTGTTGTACAGAGTAACTTGAGCTATCGAAGCAATAACGAGTAGAGTGTACTTGGAGTAGAAATTTGGATTCAAACTATATTAAATACTACCTTAGAGTACACAGACTGTTTCTTCGTTGTTGAGTTTTTGTACATTTTATAGGGGCTTTCTGTTGTAGGTAGATTTTATGTAATGATTTGCAAAGACAGTAAAATGGTAGATAAAATTCAGTGTAGATTAATGTAAAGTAGCACGTGCTGAGCAAAATGAGCTTGATGTGTAAATGGATAGGTGATGATCTTACCAGTCACGAATGAAACCCTGGGGCTGATAAACCTGCGAAACTCTTTACTAAAGGGTGTTTTAAGTGCAAAAAATTCTCTGTGAGTTCAGAAGGACAAGTTGGGCAAGCTCTTGAAAAACAAATCTGTTGGGAGTCACTAACTAGATTAACTGTAGTATACATTAGAAATACTCTGAGATTAAAATATTAATAGTCTGCGACTAGGAAAGCGTTAGGGGAAAATATTCAATAAGCTTATACTGCTTCTCCTCTGGGCACGCACTAATAGCTACTACTGAACATGGGATATTGTGCTAGATGGATCCTTAGTCTGAACCAATAAATCATTCTTATGTTTTATGTCAAAATAAACTTCTCTGCAATTAGGATAATATCACTGCTTCAAAGGATTGTAGAATATCATAGTTTAACAGTTGTAACCCCTGCCTTTTCCTAAAAAGTGTTCTCGAACAAATCATAGCTCCTGAGCCCCTTCCTTCAATCATGAGAAGTTTAAAACTGGTAGGTTGCAGGGAATTATAAACCAAATATGAAGTCAAGTGAAACATTTTTTTTCAGACAGTGTTTTACAGTCTAAGAATCATTACATATGCTTTTTTAGTATCTTTGGTTTGTTAGACTTCACATATGGAATAGGCTTATTCTAAGTTCTATGACCATATATATACACATATATTTTCACCCCGGGGTGAAAATAATGCTCTTGCTCTGTCGTAGTGTTGGCTGTGGATGAGAATATGAATGATTATGTTTGAAGACAGTCCACAGGACTAGCCTTAACTCTAAATACTTTCCTACCCCCTCATTTAATTGCACTTTTTAATGCCCTGAAAAAGTATTAGAAACTTACTAATGGAAGATGAGTATGTTACAGCTAAAGCAGAAATAACTAGGGAAGCTGCACTCATCCTATTCATAGCAGTGTCAATAGATAATCAGTCAAATAAAGATATTAAAATTTATAATGAAAACCCCTGTATTTTTGGATCTGTTTCATAGTTTTATTTGTGACTGTTAAGTGACAGATGCTAGCTAGGAATAAAAATGAGAAACCCTGACAATCACACTGGCCCAAATATGATGGTATATGCATATGCTTTTAGATTACTGCAGTAACAGTACATACTTTAACTTCTGATTTAGTGAATGGCAGTCTCTTCAAATCTGGGATAACCACATGTTCCTATTTAACAGTCTGCAAGGGCTATCTTGAATGTGAACCTGCATTAACAAAAAATATTTTGACCATTTACTAGTTTAATTTTTGAATTCTGTAAGAACATTAGAGGTAGGCAGTAGTCAATTCAGTTCCATGTTTGAATACGAAGTAGATGGACAATCTGGAATATGACAGCAATATGTTACCTTGCAAATATGTGGGCACTGAACTACATACTAACAGCACTTCAGTCTTTAACTGGTTATTCTGTGTGACTGGCTCTGATACAGCCAAGTAGAAATGATAGAACAGATAAAACTTAACACTGCTTTGTGGCCATGGTGAAAGCCAACCTTATGTCCTGCTACACTGGCAGTCACTTGTTTATGTGCAATAACACAGTCATATTGGTTGTCACACACTGGTATTCTGTTTCCCAGTATGGTATTGTGGCCTGTACTCGCTTTAAGGGGTTTTCAGACTCTATGTATTTTTAACATTTATCATTTCTGTGTATAACCCAATTGATTTAAATTCTACTTGCCGATTTTTTTTGTGTGTCTCTCTGAGTTTTAGATATTGACTAAATAGAGTGACCCACTTAGTGTGATACCTTACTCTTAATTTGCCTCTTGTCTCTTCGTAATGACAGCCTGTTAGGGAAGACAATGTGATTCACTTTAATTTACTGAAATACTTATTTTGAAGTGATTTAAAAACAAAACAAAACACCAAACAAAACAACAACTATCTGGAATTGACCTCCTGAACTTTCTACTGCAAAGAGTGGTCCAAATGATATCAGTTGGTTCTGTAAACATTGACTGAGATGCTACCTTTGGATTCTGTTTTTTGAGTGCTAATTTACCTCTTTGTATTTTTAATTGGAGTTTGCAGCATGGTCCAAGTTCATGTATGCTTTAACTTTTATATGGGGATCACTCCACCAAAATACTGAAAAAAAAAATTAAGCAAGACTTTATTTTTCTAAAGATCTTTTTAAAGCTATATCAGGTGTTCTTAGGAACCCTGTGTTCCTATTATTACCCTTCAATATTGAACTTCAACATGTCATTAATTCTGCATTTGAAGTTCTATTCCAAATAATATTGATAGCATAATTTTACAAATGAAGTTTTGTCATTACTGTGTCTTCAGAATACATAATCTGAAAATAAGCATATACACTAGTGTTGGGGGGGTTCAATAGGCTCTTTAGCTTTTAAATCTGATAATAATTTGATTTACTCTCTTGAACTTTTTATAGAGCACCAATCTAGGCAATATAATTAAATTCAAATATAAATTAATAGTGTCTGGGATAGGGGAAAAAAGTCTGTTTTCATCAGCATCCATACTTCATTACTTTAGGAAATTGAATAAATCTGAAATGAGGTACTAAATTTTGTGTCTGCATTTTATTGGCAGATTTGTTATTCTTTAAATTCCTTTTATGAGGCATGTGATTAAAATTTAACAACCTTTAGCATTTGTGATGTGCATGCCTTTCTGTGTACAGCCATGTGAAACTTCAGTTAACTTCACAAAAAGTGACAGCTGATCATTTATATTTGATTTATGGTAATATTTGTAAAGGTCAGCAGAAGATAGATTCCTTAGTCAACTCTGAAAATAGGAATTATGCTTTTATGTCATTTACTCCTCAAAAGTTTAGTGTAGATTCTTCAGTCTAGAGACTACGTTTCATCACGTTAGTTGGAGAAGAATTTCTTAAAAATCCCAGGTCATATTTTGTCCTCAGCTGAGTCCCTTGGGACAAGGACATGATGTGAGGTGGGGGCTCTGGTTTCTGCAGCACTTGAGAGAGCAGAGTTCCTGGTCAAATGTGGTAGTGACACATATACTCAGATGCATCCAGCTTGGAGAAAAAAGTTCAAGTTAATTTTTAATTAAGTACATATAGTAATTGCTAGTGTTGATGATTTAGATTATGCTGTGTTATTGACAAGTCATGATTTTTACGTTTATAAAAATATATTACATATTTGAAATGTGTAATTACGTCATTTTTAAACAAACTCCCTTTTAAACAATCTTTCTTTGTTTTCACTTACAAGTGTAAAATGTGCTCGTATTCTACCATCTCTCATGTCAGGTATGGTCAGTACTCTAACTGTCAAATTCACTAGCAGCAAGGCTTCTGGAATCCATGATAGTAAAATATGCAGAGCTTTCTGTAGAAAATACACATGAAATTACTTAATTACTATAAATGTGAAGCTAATTATTATATATGTTTAGTATGTTACCCCAGAATTTCATGTGTTTGTTTCCAGGCATACATATTAAACGCAGTGATCGGCTCTTCTTGAATTACTGTATGGCAGCTGAACACAGCTTTTGTAAACTTTTCCATTATCAGTTCAGGAAAGGAATTACAACATAAGAGAAATCTAAGGAATTGTCTTCATGTGCAGATTTAATTCAAATTAAGTAAAACTGCTGAATTTCAGAAGAATCAGAAACGAAGTGACCTTATTTTAATGTAACATAATTCATTTCTCAAGGAAATTAAACCAAAGTCTATTTTCATTCTGAATGAGAGGGTCTCAGCAGAGACTGAATTAATTTCAACTATTCCACCTTACTGATTAATTAATATTAAACTTTCCTGAGTACCCTGCCTGCACAGCTCCTCAGGATGCCTGAAAAGACAGCAAGGCTTTTGAGTGAGGACAAGAAGATTTTTAATTTCTTCAATCAGCTAATAACTTTTAAAAATGCAACCAAACAAAGAAAATTATATGCAAAGTAATGCCAAAGAGAAGGGAAAATATAAAATAAGAAGAGTTTAGACTAAGAGAAATAGTTGTGGCACAACATGATGTCATGTCTTAACTCAGCACTCTGAAGATGTAAGATTTAAGGTAAATTATCAAACTCGTGATTTTTCTAAAATATAGTGCAGAAATATTTATTCCTTCAAAAACAGACTGGTTTTTGAGATAACAGAGTTACAGCAGTAACTAAAATCTGTGCGGGGGAAAACAGAGATGCTGACGGTGGCTGACAGTCACTTCTCCCATTCAGTTGGATGTTAACCTGACTGCTGGTTTTGGAAATTTTGTCACAAATCAGCCCCTCTCACCACACAGAGGTGAATCCAAGTGCTGCCACATACCCAGCGTCCACGTTCACAGTGCTCTGAAACTTTAATGCTGAGTGACAGATGTGAAAGGAAACAGCAGGGCAATCCTGCCCCTGTGAAGACTTACCAGATGAAGTGCCTCAAGCTCCTCAAATAACCGCTGTAGTCTATTGTGAGAAACTAATTGAATTGTATGCATTGCTTACAGGAAGTTCTGGACTGATCTATTAAATTACTTACCTGTTGTCTGTACAGTATCATACTGTGTCCGTAATTGAAATGTCAAACTGTTGAGACAGCGTAGGAATAAGGCAAGTTCTTTCACGACTAGTTTGATGAAATGTTTTTATCAATCAAATTATACCATATAGCAAAACCTGTTTATTTTCATCAAGGAGAAAACTGCCCTTCAAAAAGTGATAGAATTCTCCGAAATACTCATCTTAACACTGTGAATTGACATTTTGCTATGTGCCCACCCCTTATCGTTTTTTTGAAGACTATAAATAATAATGTACCTGCTATCTTACCAGTTAGACTTCATCAGTAAAGAGAGGTAAAAAATACCATGTATTAATAATAACAGAAAATAAGTGTGTCTAGTATTTTGAGTGCTTTTGTGTTGACTGTTTACTTCAATATAAGAAGGACATTTATTTAAATACATGTATTTAAGCATGTGATTTTAGCTGTATTGCTACTGATCAAAGGGAGCAAATTTCAGTTTGAGGAAATGTAGATTTTGTTTGTATTACAGTTTCCCCATGGGATAAATAGGTACTGTCTTGCTGTATGAGTGTACAAACAAAAAATGGATTCATTTTAGACTTTTTTTGAATTATACAACACTATTCTTTCCAAGGAACCCAAAATTTTAGCTTATGTTCTGTACTACAAGTTTTTTTACATTTAGTTAACCTATATCCAATATCAGGTCCAGAGTCCCAAAGTAGTATTGCAAAGTGTTGCAACACAACTACATAAAAATATCACCAAAGTGTACATGAGGCATTTCACACTTAAATAGATTGAGACTGAGGCACTGGGACACTGTGTCTGCCTTTATACCTACCTGGAGGTGCCTTGGCCACCTTTAAAGTCTGACAGGGTAAAGGATAAGAGGCAGAAATGGTCGCACCACAGTGAATGAGAAACATGAAGTACAGTTCATGGATCTGGGAGCTGTGAGAGGGGATGTGCAATGCTGGGACTTCAGCAAGCTGGCCACAGAGGGGCTGAATTTGAAGGAAAAAGCTTTCAAACACATATAATTGTGTCTAGAGGGAATAAGGTGATGTCATAAATATATCCTGCTTCATGTTTCTGCCCACTTACGTGCTGAGGTGGTATGGAAGACTCTCATTGCACTCACAGCTCCCTTCAGATTGAATATGATATAGTAAGCACTGCTGACGGTCATTAGGCAGCAGGCTAAGCAGTGCTCAGCTTAGATTTTCTGAATTATCTCTGTCCATTTAAGCATCACTTATTTTGGCACTTTCTGGTGGAATAGGTTTGAACTGGAAAAACAGGTACTATATACTAAGATTTCAAATTTTTTTTCTTCAAGTTCACAGTGATTCCTTCAGGTAGTGCTGGCATCTGTTTACTTTACAGCTTTGTCTTTTGCTACTTTCTACAAAGTCCTTTTTAGCCTAGAGAATCCAGGATGTCTTGTAGTGCTTAAAAATGTACAAACCCCCTGTTCTAACAGTTCTGTATGCTTGCTCTTCAATTCTTTAATACTTTTGTAATAATTCTAAATGTTTTGGTTTATTTTTTTAAGTGCTGCTAAGCTAATGTTTCCTTAAAAGTATGAATTATGAGAATAAGTTTCCATTTTTCAGTCATTGTAGTCTGTAGTGAGTTCAGCCTCCTATGGTGTGAGGTAAAGTTGGTTTTCCTACCTGCCTCATGTTAAGTTGGTTATGTTATGTCATCCGCCTGCTGTATTTCCTCACCTCATCCTCCCAGTCACTCCGTGTGGTACTCCTGCAGTTCTTGCACTAACCCTTCACTCAATATCATAAACAAATTTTGCCAGCTTCATTATTCATCCTGTTTTTCGGAACACTTATGAATGTGTTGAACATTAGGAGCTTCAGCATTGACCCCACAGGGACTCCTCCATTGTAACCTTCCTCTGCTGTGATGTCTGACCAGTTATTCCTACTCCATTTTGTGCTTTTGTCCTTTTTTAAATTTTAACCTATCTGTAAATGCTACTTATGCCATCTTTTTGTTTTGCTGTTACGTTGTCAAGAGTTGCAACAGAGAGAGGAGAGTGAAACCAACACTTTAAAGACTGGCTGTCTCCTTAGAGCACTGAATCCAAATCAAGAGGTCATACACATTCTGAAGGAAACATATAGCACGAGAGTTGCCTTGAGACATCAGTGTTCTCCTTATATCCAGTCTGCTGCATGCCACTCATTTGATTAAATGAACTTAAAGCTCTTGATATTTTTTTAACCTTTTCTCTTTGCTTTCTACTGGAATAACAAGGTATTAAAACACATTATCAAGGCAGAGTGTATCTGTGTAAGTCACTGTGAATTTCTTGTAAACACAATATGAGAAAAATATGAATCTCTTGGTCCAATGCTTTGGGAGACACAATAATGTCTTGCAAAGATTCTTCCACAGATGGTACTGACAATCATAAAGATTTGTCATGCAAAAACAAGGCATGGATGCCTAGCTAGAATGCAAACCTATGATTTGAGATTTTTGTTCCGCCACCAGTTCCCCGACAAGGACAAGTTATTTTAGCCTGTGAATAAGTACATTGAAACTCTGGTCCTACGTTTTGCTGAAGTCAAAGAAAACATTGATAAGACTGCTGCTAGTGCATTGATCCTTTGCAGTCCTGGAGCAGAAGTCATTCTGGTTGAATTAAGTAGCTTGGTATCTGTCTTATGATGTAGGATTAAAGACTTAGAATCCCAGCACTGGATTCCTAAAAAGTTCAATCAAGAAAAAATGTCCAAGGCATACAAATACATAAGTGCAGTAGCACATGACACAAAGCAAAGTTGCCAGGACAACTCTGTTTCAGAAGTGAATGATAAGCTACTTTTATTATAATTCTATAGCAGTCACAGCCTTTCGTCATCACAGCCAGAGGCTGGAATACCTCTTCTCAGAAGGTCACCTTCCACACAGACTGCTCTTTTTACTACCCAGCACGTTAACATTCTTTTCTCTCAGGCAGTCTGTTGCATGGTATCCTGTCTTCTAATGACACAAAAAACCACATTGAGGCTGCTAAAAATTCATCATGTGTGATTTGTTGTAGGTATTTTTTGTCCTCACTGCCTCCCCAGGCTGAGAGCAGTAGCTGTTGGAAATTGAGCACTTTTAAATTACATGGCAAACTATGATAAATGTCCAGGCGCATAACCGTACCGACTGCTAAAGTAAACTACTCATTTTCATTTCAGTGTGTTGCAAAAATGCAATCAAATATCCTGAATCCCAGTTGGACATTTATAAAATTTAATTTGTTTCACTCTGTACTATGGAAAAAAAAAGGAATTGCATGTCCTGAAAGTGAGTTTTCTTTTTAAACTTACATTCAGATAATTGTTTTTAGAAGATAATTTTTAGTACAGTTTATATTTTTTAAATTTTATTTGGAACGATTCCATTATATGGCATCATAATTCGAAAAATAAATTGCAAGAAAAATAAGGAAGTGTGAAGAATTCTGCCCTTCCCTTAAGACTTTAACTAGTCAACTGTAGGAATTATGTTAAACTAGGTGGTGGTGGGTTTTTTTGTTTTTTTTTTTTTTTTTAATTTTACAGTGCTGCTGACAAAAGGGCATCTACCTCTCACACTAATGCCTGTGAATGCTCCTTTGGTTTTTCACTCGGTCACTAATGTCCTTCATGTTGCAGTAACTGTTATACTGCAGATTGGGACTCCAGAAGGCAAATACGCTTTGGCACTTTAGGTACAGGGGAAAAGATGAAGTGCCTGGGCCCTAAGTCAAGATCTGTGTTTTGACATTTCCTTTTCTGTGGACATGCTGTACAAAACTGCAGTAGAAAAAAAAATCCAGGGGAGTATCTTTACCCAGACAGGCCATATATTCCCTTTTTTTGTTTATTTCTTGGCATTCTTAGGAACATATGGTTGTGGCCTTGGTTTCTGTTGTATTTTTTTTATGCGTCAAGCTATGAAGTGACATTAAGATGACAGGTTGCTCTTACTCTCAAGCGTCTAATTAGCAAGTACCAAGTAAGAGAAATGTTTCCAAAAAACAAAGAATAAGCCCCAAAATGGATGTCAATTACTGATACATAAGTAATGTAAGCTGTCAAAACTGGTGATCATTTTTCTGTGTGATATCTCCCACAACGGACAAGAAGGATTTGCTCTCAGAAACTCAAGTTTCTTTATGTTATAGATAAGAGTGATTCAGTGATAGAAAATGGTGTAACGTGGTTTTCATTTTTTTCTCAACTTACTGAATTAAAAAGTTTATTTTCTTTTGTACTAATTTATTTTTAGGTAAATCTGTATTAGGAAAAATTGCAAGAACTTTTAATAAAGCTCAAACTAAAAAAAATGCAAAGAATGTATTTCAGGGTATACTTGCAATATTGTATTAGAAATGTCTCTAGCATGTTATAGGCCATGAAATTTGTTCTGTATTTACTGAAAGGAAACCTAAGCCTGGGATTTCTTTCATGATCTAATCAATTTCTCTCATTCTTTATTAAGATCTTATTCCAATATATATTCTATTTCCTTGTGTAATACTGCTCTAAGTCAATGGAAAGAGAAAAATTAGATGTCAAATACTCCCTTTTCAGATTTCCCTGTGCCCAAATTCCAGTGGTTTTGTAGCTGGCTCTTTATTTTCTTGAGATATCTAATAAATATTTTAAGTATAAATTTCATTTCTCCAGGTCCAGTGTAGTACTATTTGTACCCTCAAAAGCTTATTTCCTGCACTGGACCTGCAGCCTCTGTTTACTACTCAGTTAAGAAATAGAACTGAGCTGTGATTTATTTTTTTTATTTTATTTTTTTTTTATTTCTTAAGAAAAGTATATCCAAGCAGCCTCTTTCAAGAATGGACTTGAAGGACTCTGCTAAGGTACTGAGCATTAAAGAGAGATATTAATGAGAGATATTAATCTACTTTCACCTCAGAAATATCTTTCCTTAAAGAGACTGTTCGGTTTCTGCATTGTTTGTTTGGCTGAGTTTTTTGATGTTTAAATAGAAATGAAGGATTCAGTCCTTCTCCACTCTGCCCTTTGCTTTGGGGTGGTTTAGCTTCAGCAGCTCTCTGCCGTATTCATTTGAGAGCTCTCTGTTACCTGAAAAGCTCTTCACACTTCTTACCCCTTTGTTCTCTAGCGTCTTCAATGCAAGCAGTTACTGGAGTCAGTAAAAGGTTTGCTTTGCTTTTTAGCAGAGTAATAGCTATTTTTGTGTCTTTCCAGTTTGTCATGAGTCATATGGTAAGTTCATACATTCGTTGTCTGGCACTTGTAAACCTTGAGTTTAATCTCCTGACTCTTCGCTGCTTTTAACTTTCCTCTTGCTCCTATGGGCTTGTACAGTTCTGACCACTTAAAATAATTATCCTGTTTGCTTTCAAGCTGGTGTCCTAAGCAGTATTGCTCAATAGTCTGGGGGGACTGGCAATCAAGAAAACTTGTTAGTATCTTGCAGAATGATCCTTCTAAACAAAGTAATTTGGACATAACAGTGATGAAAGATGGTGTGTATGAAGTATTAGCTAGGTCAAATTATGGTGGTTTATTGCAGAGGATTGCTAAACCTGCTAATTTTATTACTTTTTTATCTGTTGCTGTTGAGTGATGGCTTATGCGCTTTTTGACTTAAGTTATGGTAAGCATGCATTTCTGCTTCAGGACCCATTTTCTGTATTTTCATATTCAGTACAAAGAACATTTTCATTTTGACAGCTTGATTGTGAACTAAGGACACTTACTCCTTGACAAAAGTTTCTTTGGAGTATTCTACTGGTCTATTTTGTCCTAAATCACAGTCTGATCTGCCATTACAATTTAAGTCCTCAAATTTATGAAAGTAGCTTTGGGGACTCTGTAGAGGCAGAGATAGACAAGTTGATTCCTTATTTATGCTCTTGTTTGGTTCTTATACTATATGCTTTTCTTTGATGAAATCTTATAGCCCTCTCATGCTGAGCTAACTTGAAACTATAGGAGCTGCCTTATTTTGGGGTCAGCTGTTGGCAGTCTGCTTCTTTGTTCCCACCATGTGTTTGTAGGAGAAAAAAAACAGTTGCTGAACACTGTAGATTTCTTCCCTGTCTCTACAAAAACTGCCATTCATTCTTTCATTTATGAGAATTCTTTTTGTTTGCTTCATAAATTTCATTCCTGATGTTAAATGCTATTTGGAAATTTCTCCAAGCCAAGCAGCCTTACAGTAGCCTCCTCCATTCTGCCTTTTTAGTAATCCACACTGGGTAATTGGAAGCTCTGTAGAAGATGCTCCCAGGTGGTTATGTCAAATTTCTCAAAGACTGGTTGCCCTGCTTTTTTCTATCCCTTAATTTACAAGCCATGCTCATTTACCTTTCTGAAAAGCCTGATGTAAACAACTGGTGTTTTGTGAATGCTTTGAAGGTCAAAAGGCTTGGGCTTTTTGCCAGTTTTTAATTGAGGTCAATTACTCCGCTGAGTTTTGGGTAAAGGAAGTCACTTTTCTGTCGATAAAAAGCAAGATGGAGAGAATGCATTAGGGCTTCTAGCAGCTTTCAAAGCAGAAAGGTCGATAAAAGTGCTTTGGCAGCGGCCATTCTGTCATGCGAAGTGTGGAAGGAAACCTACATGAAAGGCGTGAAGGCAGAATAGAATAAAAAAGTATATTGGGTGGGAAACAGCTCTGAAGGTTCAAGGTAAATTTAAGTAAAATGGAATACAGAGCCTCATTCCTACTACCACCTGAAACAGGAGTTTCTTTTTGCATCATATCTCTGAAAATTTCAGAGAATAAATTCTGCCAGCCCTTTGTTCTAGAAAACAAAGTGTACTTCTGGCTTCACAGACTCTGTGTTTCTACAGACTCCTAGGAATAAAGAAACCCTATTACATTTAACAGCATCTCAGGGAATGTGTCAGGTTGTCTTCTGAATGTGATAAAACATAAGAGTTTATTCCTGCCTGTATCAAGAAATTGCTGTGTGTAGCTTGGTTCAGCAACAAGAAAACTCTGGTTCTGCTGTCTTGACGGCTCTTGGTGTCCTTGCTTTTGTGAGATCCCCAGTATTAATACAATAATTTTATCAGGAGAAACTTTTCCTACAAAGCTAACTCTATGCAGAATCACGTTATATCAAGACAATGATTGTAATATACAAATGAAAAAGGGACTCAGCAATAGTAGTTTTACAATCATGTAAGACTGGGGGGTTTAAGGGAAAAACATAAAACTAGGAACAAAATATTTCCAAGCAATTTTCTGTAGTAAGGCAGAGTAGTGTAAATCCACAGAAAAGATGCTCATGGTTATTGATGTCTAATGATGTTGTTATTTAATTCATTGTCTCAGTATTTAACTAACATTTTATTAATGAGATATTAATTTTTGCGTGGAATTTTAATGAATCTGAAATCCAAATGAACAAAGAATCCAAATGAGAAGTCTACAATAAACTACAAAAACTGCACAAGCTACTGGTGTTTAAACAGAGCTTCCTGGATGAGGGAAATCCCTGGAAAAATTCAGAATAATTCTCAATTTTTTCAAAATGTTTCACAATCTCTGCTTAATTAGAACCTTAAGTAGTTGTAATGCTACTTACTTTAACCCACTTTTACATTTTTTAGTAAATAAACACCTTAATTTGTCAAGGTGTCTTCCACATTCCATGAAATCCACAGAGGACTTTATGGTTAATGAGGGCAATATTTGAAGCATTAAATTAATTGAGTAGATGTTGCAGTCATTTCTTTATGGTGAACTGTACATCTGTTCGCAAAATGCTAGCAATATGTCATTGTAAGAAGAACCTGAATTGGCATGTCCTTTCACTTTGAGGTTACTGATGCTTTTTCAAACTTCTGGTTCACTTATATACCTTTTCCCCCTAAAATCTTTGCTTCCCTGATGCCATTTGGACCTATACCATTTGCCTGCTTAGCATTCCAAACTAATGTATACATTAATCAACAGTGCTGCAAGGGAACTTAATTGCATCTGAAAGTGATGACATTGGTTCTGGTTGTACAGTGTAGTTTAAGAATAAGTCAAACTTTGACCATCACTGCTGTAAAGCCCGTGTTTGATACTACCACACGGCATAGTTTTGAGTGAATTGGCACAGGATTCATTTGTTCTGCTATCAAATCACAGCTGTGTACAAACAAGCATAGGATAAAGATTTGAGACAGCTGGTGGTACTCAGTTCAAATGTAACTCCATGTTTAGTTCGTACAGAAAAAATACAATTCTCCTGTATTATTTTCCTTCTTAGAACTGTGACTGTCATCCTCCCAATTTTCTTAGGAATGTAGAACTACTTGGTAAGGGATATTATGGTGTCTTTAAGAGGGATTCAAAATAGTTATGACTATTTTTGGTGGTAAGCTTACCTGTTTATTCCCACGTGCTTGGTTTTTGGTGTGGTGTGGTTGTGTTGTTTTTTGTTTGTGTTTTTTGTTTCTTTGTTTCTTTTTCCATAAACTCTTTCTAGTGACTTTTCCTTATTTGTTACTTGAGATCTAGAGAAGGGGAGCATAAGGGTTGCAGGAAAATGTCTGGAAGCATTTAGCTACTAGCCAGAAAATACATATTTTTATATATTTTAAGAAAATAAAAGGCTTTATTTGAGAAATACACTTCTGATTATCCTAGACAACAATTTTCAGTTTAAGCTTGAATTACAAAATGCATCACAAATTATTTCAACCACAACCTGCAAATACAAGACTAATAAAAGTAAGTTATAATATGTCATAAGGTAAAACTTGTAAGTGTGACAAAGGTGATGAATGGGACCTCATAAAGTTTGAAGGAAAAATATTAAGAGGGTCCTGAAGCTCAAGGCTTGTAAGTTACTTTTCAAGTGAAAGAATAAGAATTTTGTGCCAAGGAGAACAGATGGCTCTTCATCTTGATGTGAGAAAAGTCAGGGAGCTGTGAAAGAAGAGTCTGTGGCTTGTTTTTGAGAGACAGTAAAGGACAACAGATTTTTAGAAGCACGGAAAACAATGAGGCTAATAAGGTCTGATATCAAAAAGCGCAAGCAAGGGGATGATTGAGTATCATTCCTGGGAGAATCTCTAAATATATTGGGCTCGTTGCACTATTTTTTAAGCAGAAAGAAAATTCCAAGGCAGAAATTGTTTTAGTTATGAATGAACAGATATCCCATGAATTTTCATTAGGCTGCACTGAAGGAACATCCAGGAGAACAAAGATTTATTAAAATTATGGAAAACAGAAAATTCTGTTCCTTCCCCAAAGTTATATAAATGGATCTTATCTAAAGAAAAGTGCCATTCAAGAATGAAGTCAGAAAGTACACGGGAAGGCTTGCTGCATTGAATGGGGAAGCAAGAACTAAGCACTAATAAATTTGTGAAGCCAGTTGTAACCCTGTGGTTGAATGGTGACTTTGCAGACTAGAATAGCTAGTAAGTAGGGCTTTGGACTGAAAGATGGCCAAACTTCTGCACTGCATTTTTTTAAAGACTGCCTTGATCAGCTGCAACAGGTGATTTACAGTGAGCCCCATCACATTGTGAACTGATCTTTGCGAACATAAAAACCACACAGGAACAGATTCTCAGGCATGTTGTTTTGTTACTGGTACTTTCACTGCCATGTTTTCTGGTTTCTGTCCAGCTTCTGGCTGCTCATTGAGTGTTAGTTAACAAGTAAAATAATTTCTTGTCATTACTCCTGAGAGAAATATTAACTCACATTTTCATAAGAAAATATTTTCTTATTAAATATTCTATTTTAGGATAGATATAGAATTTAAAATGTTCTGATAAACTGAACATCCTAATACATCCTAGTTGAGATAGGTAAACAGTTAATGCCATGACTCTGTGAACAGGAAAACCTCAGTAAATGCTAGGAGAAATTGCAAGCAATAGCCAGGTTTCCTGGAGCAGATCTCAGGTCTATTAGGGGTAAAAGATTATTTTACTTCTCTGGCCCAGTTCCAGGTTGGTTTAAAAATAAAGTTTGGTTTTAAAGTCAAGAATTGCTCAACATCTACTTCTTTTCCAGCATTCATAATATTTGAATACTCTAGGGCACTCTCCATATACTGCTGTTTCTTTTTTCCCCTTCAGCAGAGGGTACAGTTTTGATGGATGTGAATTCATGCAGCAACTTTCTGGAGGGTATCTTAGGGCATAGGTGCTTGGCTTTGGTTGCATCCAGGAGTTTGGGTGAGTTCTGCTGAAGGCTGTAGATAAGAGCAGGTTCAGAGCCCCAGCCTCCATGGAGATGCTTGCTGGTGTTAGTTGATCTCCTCATCGCTGAGTTCAGCTGGATTAAAAACCTCTGCTCTACAGATGCTGGGGACAGAAGCTTCTTCTAGGGGAGGACTGTTACTTTACTTGCAGAATATTCCTTGCCCTTATCACTACCCATGGTTGCTCTGAGGAGGGACATGGCAAAGATAGTTTGGTCTTTCTATAAAGATAGTAATTCTATAAGGTCATTTCTACAAAGATAGTCTTTCTATAAAGATAGTCATTAATTTTCAGCCTCATCTGACTTTTTTCTTAATTAATCTTTAATGGAAAATTAAGCTTACTACTTATGTGTCTTCATTCTTCTCTGCAGAGTCTTTATTTTAAAATATATACCATAAAGCACAGTGAATGAATGGCTCAGTAATATGGGCAAATACTGGTTTTGCTCATTTAAATTTTCCTCTATAGTCTCATTTGTACTATGCAAAATAGGGTAGAGGGACCATATATCATGAAGATAAACCTGTCAGAGTGACTCAGATATTCTTTTAGGAAAAAGTAATGCTATTAAAGTAATGGATATGCAAAGCCTGTAAAGTGGTTTTACAGAAACTCTATAATTCAGTCAGGCCTAGTTCGTCTGTATTTAGACTATCTCTATATAGCTGGAGCTTGTATGTAGAATATTTTGTAATAAAGCTCAATTTTTTTTTTCTTTTTTTCTTTCCCTGTAAGGATTCTAGTTTTACTGGTTCAGCTGGAGAAATGGTGTCATGTTAGAGAGTAGTGGCTCAACCTTCTATTTCCTCGGACTTTGCATTTGCCCTCTATTGGTATATGGCACAGTACAGCCAAATAACTGTCTTCACTTGTTTATCCTTAAAGAAGTTAAAAAAAATACAGTGTAAATATCAGGCAGTAAGCATGTTTGTATTTCTGTTGTCCAGCAATTTTCTTCGAGGTGAATTATATAAAGTGTTTTTCTCCTCTTGAACTCTACTATTTGTTTCAAATGTACATGCGTTAGGTATAGTAATGCAACAGAGGCTGTATATTCTGATGACATATGTTTTTCTCTTCCCTGCAGTTATGGTTGCTGTTTGGCATAAGAAAACTGGAAACAGTTTTGCATTTTTATATGTAATTGTTCTGTAGGCAAGTTTATTTTTCCCTGCTTGAGAAGAGAGAGTGATCAGCTTGCAGCATGTTGATGGCAGATTCACAGTTTGTGGCTGGAGTTATATGATTCAGAACTGTTGTTCCAGCAGATTGTCATGGCAGGCTTTTTACTGTCATAGCATGTAAGACCAAAATACATGTACAAAGGGGTATGCACACACATGCTAACACAAATCTCAGAACAACATATATTAACAATTTGTGTCTATAAAAGACAAACTGTCATTTATTTTTTCTTATTCTTATAGAAAAACCAAAACAATTTCAGCAGATTTTTCTTGATCTCTGAAAATTGAAAAGTACTGAAAAATGCTGCCCTGTGCATTCTTTTTTCTTTTTTTTTTTTTTCCTCTTGAATCCGTTATGATTTCAACTGCTAACTGCCTACAATATAATTCTTATAAATGTGTTCCCTTCCAAGTTAGGTCTGCTGAGACGGGAGGAAGAGTTCCAGAAAAGCATACCTCACAAAAATAATTTCCATTAACCTAAGAAACTTTTGGATAGGGTTTGTTTCTCTGAGTTTCTTTTTTTTTTTTTTTTTTAAGCACTGCAGCTCTTTGTCCCTTCTAGACTTTTCTCAGAAAATCTTGAGGAACTATCCTTCTCACTTTGCCCCCTAGGAACTGTCTTTTAATTGATAAGAAAAAAGAAACCCTGAGGGTCAACCAAAGCAATATTTTTGCCTTTCTGATGTTTAGTTTGATAGCAGATAAAGACCTACAGAATTCATCTCCTCCTTGGAGGTTTTGAGGTAAAATTATTGTGTTCCTTGGAGCAGGAAACATTCACAAGTCTCAGTTTCTTCTTTTTACATCACTGACTTTTGACATTACTTTTTCTGAGTCTTGTTTTGGCAGCCACTCTGTCCACGGTGAATACTCTCATAAACTGTAAGATGAGGTCTGTTAATTACTCAGCAGTCAGTTTTCTGAAAGCACATTATTCTTATCTGAGTTAATATAAATACTTCTGTCTTATTTATCCTTTAGTAGTAGTATTTCTGAATCTCAGTCATGCTGCAATAGGGAATGTGTATATGTATAGCCATACAGACAGATATAACGTTTTATAAATTAAACATTTTACATCTGTAAAATTTGCTGGTAAGATAATCAAGCACAGATGCTATCACAGAAAATATCCTGTGAAATGGCTTCTTGAGTTCTTTTCTCACATTTAACAGCTGGTTTGGCAGCAATACTAATTTCTCTCAGAATGATCTGTTAAGAGGAAGAGGAACAATGTGCAATACCCAAGCTAGGATAAGAATCACTTCACAGGCGTTAAAATGACAGCATCTGCTGCACGAATGATTGCAAAAGAATAAAACTGCAGAACCCCCTTGAGCCAATTTTGATTGGGAAATGTAGATTAGTTTTGCATGAATGGACTTATTTTTCAAACTAGAAGAATATTTTTTATTTATGGAAGTTGCAAGTGTCACTTAGGATTATTCAAGTCTAGCAAGTCTAAGATAATAACATTAATGACTACATTTTTGAATCCTCTGATAATTTCAGTCACCTCTTCAGAGCATTGAACATTTCATAGACTTTGTGATGCATGCTTCTGAGTAATATCTACAGGAATGAGGCAATTGCACTCTGTTCACTGTGGTCAAGTTTTTACCTCCAATGAGAGAGCTGATTTCCACAAATGGGTCACTTTGCATCTGTCTTTTCATTATAGGTATAGTGTTTTATTTCCCTCAAGATTTCAGAACTGTGTCATGCTTAATCACTTCACTGATCTTGTGTAACTTACACAAGCGGCAAAATTTACGCCTGCTATGTAGGAGACTGGAGATATCTAAGAGTTTTTATGATATGTTCATATGTCCTGTTGACACTTGAAAATATTCAGTAAAATAGGCTGCTTGATTACTTTAGGCTGTTTCATTCCAAGTATAAATTGGAGTAGTCTTTGTACAGGAAGTTTTGATGCTGTAGCAGATACAAACTGGTATTCAACACCTGCAGACCTCTGCTGAGCCAGTCAAAAGAACAATTAGGCTTTCTGGGAAAGAACTGGAGTTTGTTTGCAGCCATGATGCCTTTGTGCAATGGGGAGGATCCAGTGACCTCCCTCTGCCTCTCTGGGGCTGAAGTGCTGTCACAGCTTTGTCCTGGTATTACAAGCACAAAGGATACTTTCTCCTTTGTTCTCCACTTGACTTTAAGCTTTGCTCTTAGTTTTCCTTTTTATCCTTCAGTGAAACAGCAGTCATTTATCATCTTGACATGGAGACATTTTTTGTTCCTTGTCCATCTAGTGATCAGCATCGTCTAAACCAGCAAGTGTCCTTTCTGCTGCAGTTAGTCATTTCAGGCTTGACACCTACTGCATTTGCTATACCCTGTCAAAATCTGGTAGGACTCAGGACAACCTTTCAGGGGGAATGAGAAGGGAAACTGAAGTTCTCTTGCTTTCTTCTGTTGTCAGCATCTCTTAAGATCTTTAGAATACCCTTCCATCTTCACACACAGCTAGTCCACACACACTTCCCAGCGTCAGAATTATATGTTATAGGTGAGTTATCTGAGCTGATTTTCCAGAAATGGGAGAAGAGGGTCAGAGAAAGAAGAAATGGACAGAGAGCTTTCAAAAAGGGTAAAGATAGGGGTGGAAAAAGAGAGGTAAAGAAACTGCAGCAAAAGGAAACAGCATCAGGTGCTGAAACTCGCAAGAACAAAAATATACAAGAAAAAAATCTGGAAAGAAATACAGGTGGAGAAAGCAAACAATGTAGAAAAGGGGATTCAGTCTGATTTTTCAGGTGAATGTAAGATGACTGTGGCCCGAAATCCACACTTTTAGAGATGTGGCCTTTCATATTGAAGAATGGCCTTTTTCATTTGAACTGTTGTGTCTGTTTTAATAAGTAGTGCAGGTGAACAGATTAGTTATGATTTGGTCATTTGGCTGGGCTCATGAGTTTAAATTTTCACCTTTTTTGATATTTATGTAAAGGTTTATCATAGCTAAAGTTCCTAGACAGTCACAGTAGCCTCCTCTATCTAGTACTGCAGGGTGTGCTTTCTGCACCCCCACGGATAACTTTCTGCACATACTGGAGTTAAAAGTCAAAAGCATTTTTGAAGCTAAAGGGAATGCTGAAACCAGAAAAACGTGAAAAAACTTTTATCTTCAAACCCCTGTTGCAAATATGGCCCTTTACTTCTAAGAGGATAATAACATGTCTCCTTGGGTTTTCAAGCTAACGTGTTATATAATCTTTCTTGAGAGACCTTATAATCCATGGGAGACAACTGCCTGTTGAGATTAATTCTTTTTTTTTTAAAGCATAAAAATATGAGGCTTTTCCTTTTAAGCCTTAGATTTAGATGTGGGATGCATTGGAAAAGCTCTTGCGTTTTTTTGTTTTTTTGTTTGCTCCTGCAAAGTTGAAAAAGACATTTGTGATTATGCTAATGTGCTCTGGATGGGCTTTTTTTGGGTGAGAGTTGAAATGCTAGATTAGATACACTTATACCTTCTTGATTAGAGATAAAAATAATTTCTCCTACTGATAAACTGTTTCATCACACAGCAGTGCCTGCTAGTGCACATTTTCAAGGTATTATAGATTCAGAAGTCCATGAATCTCACTTCAGGATCGTTTTCCTCACTGACATGCACCTTGTGAATGTAGGCATATAGAAAACAGTATTCCTAGATCCACCACAAACAAATGCTTCTTGTTCATTTTTTCCCTTCACAGGAAAGTCTTAATCACATTCAGAATTATGCTAGCAAAATGATCTGCAAACAAGACTCAGAATCAATTTATCTGATACCGTTTGGTTTTTGTTTTCTGTAGTTGTCCTGTGCTTTCATTTTGAATGTGTGTTGTTCATCCCCTTCACTATGGTAAACCAAGCTTATCTTACACATGTAGAACAGATGTCGGTGTCTATACTGTCTTACTTTCAAAGAAATCACAGAATGATGCTTTTTGCCAATAGAAATCATGCAGGAGACATCTCATATTTTATATGTGATGAAAAAAATCTTTTCCAGATTGAGAGGTATGTCTAAGAAAGGGTAGAGAATACCATTGAAAGATATGTTTTCACAATACAGCGTTAACTGGTTAGAATAAGATACTTTCAGCGTGTTGCAGTCCTAGGAGTGCTCCCACAGTAAATCTACAGATTGGCAAAGTGATTTTGCTTTAGATGTTAGTACATTTGGTCAGATGGCATTTTTTAATAAGTTAAATAGTTGATGATTTGCAGGTACCAAAACACAAAGTATGGGTGTGGATTTAGGATATTTCACACTAGTTTCTTCAGGAAGAGTAATGGGAACAGTGCATTTCATAGGACAATTTTGAATTTATTTTCTCTTGGAATTTGTGCTAGTGGACGAATTTACATGGCTAGTGAGTGTTTGAGTTCTTCAAATTCTTTCTTTGTGGAAACATTGGATGTTTTTCCTTGTGGAATTTAGCTCTTGGGCAGCACAATAAAATCATCCAGCTTGGTTATGGAGGGAAAATTTAGGCTTTTATCTGCAACTTTCCAAGCATAGTTGAATTTAATGTAATTCTGCACCCTTTGTCCACCTGAGACTTTGTACTGGAAATCCTGTTTTGACTGTATGAAGAATTCCGTGAATACAGTCATATATTCCATTCTCTGCACTTAATCTGATGGCTGTATTTTAGTAATTTTCTGGTTATCACTGTTTGCCTCACATAAGAAATAACTATCGCAATTCAAGCAGAATAGCTTAAATGAACTGATTGCAGAAAATATTGAAACTAGCGAGTGATGACTTCAGAATGATTCTTAACCTGGAGTACAGTTTTGAGGACATATTTCAATTTGGCACTTTAAAATGAGATCAGTAATTACAAGGCCAATGATGCTAAATAGGAACTACAGTATTACAACCTTGCCACTTGAGATTGTTTGTGAAACTGTTTAGATGTCAATCTAGCAGTGTTCTGGAAATAATTCATTGCTATAATAGCAAGTGAGGGGTGCAGGTTTTGGTGCTATAGTCAGTGGAATTGTTTGATTTTCCTGAAGGAGAAGGCAGGACTGAAATATGGACAGACTATAAATGGCTTATTAAGAGAGCAAAGTGACCAGTCACAGGAGGCAAAGAGAGTAAGAAGGATCCATTTTTTTCCCCAAAGTAAGGGAAAGTGTTTTAATTGCTCGAACTCCCTATTCTCAATGATGGCATCTTAATATTACATACTGCCTTCCCAGTTGCATAACTTTGGTTCCCTCGGAGTGTGTTTCACAGGAGCCAGGCAGTTTTGTTTGTAGTACTGGTGGTATTTTAGAATCCTGGCTTCATGCTAAGTGTGGTTGGGGAGTTACGACCGTCGGTACTTCGTAGGTGTTGGATTTTAGCTGCCACTAGGGTAATTTTTTATCTTTTTCCCCTTAGAGTCCTTTATGTGCAGTACCCTTGTAACATACCTCGTGCCCCCTCAATTTTTTTTTCTAAATCTAGATTAATAATGGCTTGAAAGTTATCATAAAGAGAAAATGTTTTCGTCCATGGGAAAGGCATAATTTTATTTAAGGCAAAGGAAAAAGGAGCTAAACATATTGAAGTTACTCAACTTTTGCAATTAATCATGTGTTGGAAGAAATTATGAATGGCTTTTCTAAGCCAGCTGCTATCATAACAGCCAGCCACCCCAAATGTAGATGCAAGTGAATGGCTCCCCCAGGGGCACATTTGTTCTAACAAAATAGACGGCAGTAAAACGGAGAGTAGTGTCCTTCAGGGATATCAAACATCTTGCATTCAGAGAAGGACCATCCTCCGAGGAGCAAAAGCCTGCGTCATGAATATAATCCTGCTCTGGTTTCTGTCTATTTACCAGCCAACTCTTTAGTTTTCCAATGTTTGTTTTCATTATATTTATTTTCCAACCTGCCAAATGTTCATTTCTGACTTAGAAAATCAATTTAGACAAACTGGATTAGAAAATAGGAGTTACTGAAGAGAACGAATAAAACTTAAGGTCTAAAATTTAAATCAATAGTAAAGACAAGAATCCATGTATCTTTCTACAGAGAGAAAAATGTGTGTGTGTGAATGTTGGGCAGTAGTTGTCTAGACACAGTTAATCCTCCCTCATTTTTCTCCTCTAGGAGCCACCACGACTTTTATTGAAGTATATGTATAGAAAGGTGATTTCTGTAATAAAAACCTCTGATATTCATTTTCACTAAGTGTAAATGCTGTTCGCATCGTACCTCTTTCCTCATTCGATTTTCTTGCAGATCTTTCAGATTTGTGCAGCAGTGTGTATAACATAACAGTAGTGGCACTTTTGCTTTGTAAAAAATAATTTCAAAGTTTTACTTTATAAAAATCACTTAAAAGTACTAATAAATCTTTTTCCCCTCAGAAAAATGTTTTGGTTTACTTCTAAAATGGACTGTCTCTCAAATATCATTTAGAAAGTTTTAAAGGACATATGCAAAGAAGCAGATGGAAATCACTAAACTGAAGCAGATTTAATGGTAAAACCAGGCTCCAAGTAGCCTTTGAAATGACTTATGCTCTTCTATGTGTTCCCTTCACTACACAGTGACCTCCAGCACTTTCCTATTTTTAGAGTGAACTTAAACGTGGTTTTAGTATAATGCTTCTTTATTTGCACTTTAAAACATATTAAACCAAACCAAGATTTCACAGAATCACAGAATGTTAGGGATTGGAAGGGACCTCGAAAGATTTTTCTAGTCCAAACCCCCCACCAGAGCAGGAACACCCAGATGAGGCTACACAGGAAGGTGTCCAGGCGGATTTCGAATGTCTCCAGAGAAGGAGATTCGACAACCTCCCTGGGCAGCCTGTTCCAGTGCTCTGTCACCCTCACTGTGAAGAAGTTTCTTCTCATATTTAAGTGGAACCTCCTGTGTTCCGGTTTGCAGCCATTGCCCCTTGTCTTACCATTGGTTGTCACTGAGAGGAGCCTGGCTCCATCCTCGTGACACTCACCCTTTACATATTTCTAAACATTAATGAGGTCACCCCTGAGTCTCCTCTTCTCCAAGCTAAAGAGACCTAGCTCCCTCAGCCTTTCCTCATAGGGGAGATTTGCAAGACACAGGCTAAAGTTGGATCTTATCTACAATGCAAAAAAGAAACAGGTGTTAGCAACTGCAGTATGACCATGTTCTTACACCATTTTTTTGACAAGCAGGTATTTATAGTTTCAATATGCCCTTAGTTTTCACACACAAAATAACATTTTATGCAGCTCCACTGGATACGGTGAAATTAGGTCAAGCTCCAAAAGTTTGTATGAAAGTTTAGCAGTTTGGACAACATTGCAGGCTGTAAAAAGGAGTGAGAGAACCAGAATAATTTCACTTATGTGAATGCAATAAAATAGATTAGAATCTCCTGGTTACACTGAGACTTCAGAGGTGCTCCAAATTGGTTGGTACTGGAAGATCTCATTTAAGTGACTTTATCAGCTGGTACTGAAGATGAGTAGAAATAATTGAATTCCCTACATAACTAGCATTTACGTTTACAGCAAAAACATGACATTCCTTGAGGAAAAATCAGTACACACAAGGCAGGTGCAATGTCATACAAATCTATGATATGCTACAGCTTTGAGGCCACGGATTTGAAAACTGGAATGAATAATGACATTATTTCAGTCACATGTAGTCTGAGGAACTGAATTAATCATGTCAGTTTTTTAATTCTTGGTTGCTTATATGGGTGCAGTACCAAAGGAAGAATATTAGTATTAATATATTAAACATTACCAAGGAATGTCCCAGACACTGGGACTTAATCTGTACTGATATCGTGGTCCCTGGGAAGCTTCTGGCACTTGGTAACTCATTCTTTCCCCAGCAATTCCCAGACATCATTCAGGAGTGGAAACTTTAAAAACGTCACTCCCAAATAGCATTTTATGCACAGCTATACTATCTTGGGGGATAAGAGGGTTTGCTGACTGAACCATGAGTTGTTCCATGCCAGCTTGTCAGTACTCAGGAACATGCCCAGACCCATTACAGTTATTAGCATAAATACACATTTTTCTGACTCCTATGGCACGGTAGAAAGGGAAAAGAAACTAATAGGGGAGAACTAATATATTCCATTAGTGAGGTTGCCACCATAAAGAATTACTTAAGAGTGACCCAACTCCGCATTTGGAAGTAAATTAATCAACACAATGTTTTCATATACACAGGGTGTTGTATTGTACTCATGTCTGCGCTGTGATCTGCCTGCATGCTGCTCATGCATTGGGTGATGTGACTATCATCTCTCAGCTGTTGTTTGTTTTTCCACCCTCTCCCATGTGAGAGTGTGCAGTGAAGTATAATACGTATTGTGAAAAACCTACTGAAACAAATCTATACACCTACCCCGCAAAAGGCCTACATTTTTTGCTTAGGCCAGCAGAGCTCAAATTACCATAGTAATATAGAACCGAACTTTATGCAGTTAAAAATTTGCCCTCACAGCTCTTCTGGTTCTCCATGTGGCTTTTTGTTTAGTATATTTATGCTTGCAAACGTTAAAATGTAGATGGAACACCAGAAAGAAAAGCCCCTTTTCTCCCTCTTTGGGGCTTTCATGAAGGGAAGCGATCTTGAGTGTTTATATAGTATCTATAAAGCTATATGAATTGCTATTATTAAGGAACAAAGAGGATCCCTTTTGAACAGAGCCAGTAACAAATGAGGTAGGATAAATCAATGACTACATGTAAAATTTTATTAAGTCCAATTCACTAACCACTAAATATATTTCTTTAAAATTTTAATGGCAAATTTCACTTTATAATATAAACCTCTGTCTGTAGACTTCTGTCACCTCATTGAGCAAACAAATCGTCATTGTTAATTACATGTTGGTTAAATGAGACAGCTTAAACGGAACTTAGCCTGATTCTTAGTTTCCAATTTAATATGTCAAGGAAAAATATCCTAACAACTTAGAATAATGCAAAGGTAGCCAGCCTGCAGGATTTTATCTATTTTTCCCATTCTGGTCATGTAAACATTTGCCTGGTTATTGCATCTCAGTTGTTAGGTAGGTTCTTTATCAGTAGGCACAGCATAATAGTCTAAGAAAAAGTTTCACAGCAACTAAATATGTTTTATAGTTAATAAGCAGTGCTAGTATTTTCTTCATGGTCTTGATGTTTGCATGCATACCTGGAAATCTTACCCTACAGAAGTAATGTGATGTTCCAACCTACCCTGCTACTGCACACTTTCTACCCTCTCGTACCATTTCATTCACTGCACAGCACATGCTGGGAGTGAAGTATTTGTAAAAGCGCTGCAGAACCCCACTTACAGACACATACAAGGTTTGTTAAGCCCACAGTGAGCTATTTAAGCTGACAGTAAAGTGCAGGCAGACAACACAGTTACAAATGAGCATAGAAGAACAACTGTGCTTAAATTGCACTATGGTTGTGGTAAACAAGGTTATATGTTGCCTTTGTTGATATGACTTGCTGCTTCTCTCAAGATAAGGTGTAATTCTATTTTAGACATCGTGTGAACTTTCATTCCGCTGTTAGAGGAGTACTGGAGCCTTTGTAGGTGCTCTCCAGTTTCAGCTGTTCTAGCCTTGCTTTATCTTCCACCCTGAAACCCCACTGTCTGCTATGTAGTGGAAGACAGTCTGCCCTTTCTTAATTAGAAGACTGTTTTACTTTCTCGTTAATGTAAAAGTCATCTTTTTTCACTAAGAGTAATTTCTTGCACTAGTTTCCCTCCCTAGTCTATATCCAGGGAAATGCAAGAACCAGAAGTATTATTTCATAGAAGATGCATAGAATTTCTACTCAAAGCATGTGATATGTCTTACTGTTTAATGCCAGCATGAACATTTACAGATGCCCAAGATCACACTTGAATGGGCAGTACAATTCAGAGTAAATTCCCACACAGGAAAAATAAGTTTTTCTGCTGTTAGTTAACATCTGGACAAAATTTTGAAAGGGTGTTTGAAGGTTTAAGGACAGTTCCTTGGGTGACTACAGTGTTTTGGAACCAGCTGAGGAGAAGAGAAAATGGATACACCATTAGGTGCCATCTGTATGCTTCTGTACAACACTCCCTTAGGGCAGCTGTTGAGGTCTCTCCACCCAAGTCTGGCAAAACTTCTCCTTCATCAGTCAAAGGATATTGATGCGCTCAGTTCAGGAAATCTTTGATGTTATATGCTCCACTGTTGGACAGGTGATGTCTCTGTTCCCAGGTGTGGAGAGAAGATTTCGTAGGAAGATCTGAGTACTTTTACACCTCAAGGCACCAGGCCATTGCACAAGTGGCTCCACAGGAAGGAATTAGATATTGTGGACAGATGGCTGTAAATTCCTTAAGGAGAGGGTTTCGGATTCTGTCAGCCGTTCATCAGTGTGCCAGTTATAGTTCTGTGTTGCTAAAATCACTTCTATTATTCTAATTTTCTACATTCTGATACTTACTGTGCCTTTAGTTTAAGGTGTGCTTCACTAGTTATTGAGTTTGCAGAGGAAAATAAGTAGTGCCAGTAGGAAGATAATTCAGGTATTTATCAGTCTTTATTAAGGTATTTTCAGCTGTGATACTGTGAAGACAACAGTTATAGTTATATTTCTCTCTTGTGAATCCTGAGAGGCCACAAGCCCTATAGAATAGTTTTTGCATCATTGCAGTGAAATACTCTGAGAATGTATGTAATCATACATTCTGAAAATCTGAGAGAACTATGTTGGTTTAGAAAATAGATTCTGATGTGAAGTTTCCACAAAAGTAAATATTCCTGCTTTACTTAAAGGCTTCAGTTTTCACCTGGCTTGGAAAAAGATATTTATAAAATTTGATTCACTCCATGGGTTTATATTATATGTCTGCAGGTATGGTGACAGAGTGTAATGTGCTAGATAAAAAATAAATTGAAAATGTATTGTAGACATAGTACATAAATTCAGCTTGGGAGAATGTCAGCTTTAGTTGTTAAACTAAAAACCTAGTTCAGTGAATTGAATCATTCTCCAAGATGACTAGCACCCTTTTAAAAGGTGGTTTATCAGATTCAGTTTTTATAAAATACCAGAATTGAGACACTGATATTTTGCAGTTCACTTTTCTGTTCATTTTATGTTGATATTCTCAATGGCAAAAAGAGTAAGTCTAGTGTGGAATGAATAAGTAAAGCAATGTTCACTGACACTTTTGTGCTGAAGTAATGAGGGTCTCCTGCCCACATCTATCAAACTGCTGCATAAGGATTTGAGGATAAGCATAGCCTTTCCAGAAAGTCTTTATTCCATAGTTGTCTGTCTACCTGGCCCTGTTTCTATTAATCCTATTCCATATGGATGATGATTTTTTTTTTTCTTTCCCTGTCGAGTAAGTCAGTCATGGTCCATTAGATACTGAGGGAAGGCACAGGGGTCTTTAGTCCAACATGCTGTTCCATCTTAAATGCCTAAATACACCCTCTTTCAGTTGTTGGACTTCAGACACAAACTGGTAATCAAGCGAGTTCAAGAAACTTAACAAACTTAAGAAAAAGAAAATAATCTTAATACTGAAATTTTAAAATTTTTAATGTTGAGAAACACTGATGAGTTGCCAGCTTGGCAGGAATAAATGCACCCAAATGTCAGATGTTTGTTGTGAAGAAACAAGGCTCTTGTACCCACAGGTGAGAACCTGTGCCACACTAACAGGGGTCTGGTGCAGTCACCTTCTTTTGTCACCTAATCACCAAAGCTGTTTTGTTTCTTGTAGGAAACAGTGCTTATAGTCCATGGAGAACAAATTTTGTCTTCAGTCTCTTTTATATCCATAGTTAGCTAAACCAATCTGGAGATTTACACAGTGTAACTTAGGCTGTTAAAATAAAAGTAATTTTGTCAGCGTGTTTTAAGGTCCCTGCTGTAATTTTTATTAGAGGATTATTTTGTGTTGTTATTCCTTGGATTCTTTTCATTATAAAAAAGATTTCAGACTAAAAAAGGACAAGCTTTCTCACCTAACTTGTTTTCTGAAAGGTGTTGACCAAGTGCTTTTAGAAAAGGTGATCTGAATCCACAAAGATGTTCTTGCAGTTACCTCATTGTACAAGGTTTGGCAGCTCAGACTCTAAATAGAAGTTTAAACAGTAAAATAAACTGATTTTGCAGTCTCTTTTGACGTAGCTCCAGGTTATGTTTTTCTTTATCTGTCATGATAGAGACACTTCCAGAGAGATACATAAAGGAGGGCAATGAGGCGGTGCTTCAAAAAGCCAAGTAGTCTTTATTCCTTCCTTGCTTGCTTTACGCCCTATTACTTCAGCAGACTTGTGTTTAAATAATCTTTCTAATGATTAGGTTTGTGTCTTTGGAAAATCGCTTTTCGTCATGTACTTTGCCTTTCTAATATACATATTCATCTTTTATTTCTTTTCTTAAAGGCTTTAATGAACTAGATTTGCACATACAAAATACATCCGTCTATTATCTAACATTGTTGTATGAGGATTTTAGACCTATTGGATTGGTAATTTGTTTTCATTGCTTTAAAAGAAATGTTTCTTTATACTTTTTAACAAGTTTTGATATTTTAAGGAGCTGTCTCTTTAATTAAGAAACTTGAGAATAACTTTTTCTGGTTCAAATTCTATCTTCTATTGCTTTCTGAAAAGTTGATCTAGAAAGTCATGAATATGGTAATTTCTCTTTCTGAGCCAACTCTTTTTTGTGCTATTTTTGTTCCACAATATTTAGATGTATAGTTCTAAGCCAGTAGGCACAGTGTGAGTGTAAAATGGAGAAATGGCTTTCTTATTAAAAAGTTAGCTGTAAAATGAAAATCATTAAATGATAATAAGACAATAATCTTGTTTCTAAGTTTTGCAATGTTAATCCAAACATCTCATTCTAGTGTGAAATGGTACTTCTTAATAAAGAATAATTTTTAAGCAGAGTTAATCTTCTAATAGAGAGTAGCTGTCACTTAAATTTTGTGGATCAATGATTTTCAAGGAAAGAAGAGTTGTCAGAGAAAAATGTTAAGTAGAAAAGGAGGACTTGCAGTGAGTGGAAGGTCAGAACAGGATTTCAGAAATACTGATTTGTAGTCCTGTGTTTTTTAGACATTCTTGCTTTTTAAATCAGGGAAAAAGAAAATATGTTTAGCCAAGAAGAGAATATATTAACAACATCAGCTAAACTTTCGGAATACATATCATGATGTGGCAATAAATATATTCAAGAAGAAAACAGTGTTAAATAATGAAAAGAAAAATAACAGTTTATTGTGTCAGACTAAGTATTCCATGAAATTCATACCCTGACTGGTAATGGAAAGTGTAGAAGAAATTAAATGTAAATTTAACATGATCCTTCCTTGGCATGGCTTTCTAGGCGTCAGCAGACAAATGTTTCAGAACTTCTCAAGCTGCAGATTTTCTCTAGTTTACATAAGTAATCACAGTGAATATTCCATTTGTTGTCTAACTTTTTAAACACTTTTCATATTAATGAATTTTTTTTTCCAGAGTAGACTTTTGACCTCACAACATCCTGTGGTTACGAATTCCAGAGTTAGTTATATGGTAGGTCAGAAAAGGTCTCCCTTTTGTTTTAAACTTGCTACTTGGTATTTTCACGGAATGTACTATGGTTTTGGTCCGTGTCTCCACAGATCTCTTTTTTCCAGGATGAACTGTTGTTTCACAGCAATCAGTCAATATACCTGACTGTTCTTGTTGTCCTTTCCTCTGAAAGTTGCTTGTTGCTCTATAGTTGAAGACTGGAAAATCAGCACTGTGCACAGCATTCAAGAGTTGAGTGCAGTGTATAAAGACACAAGGATGCTCTTTTGTCTTCTTGTCCTTTCCTAACAATTCCTCATGTTGTATTATGTTTGCTTTTTTACCGCTATCAGTTACTCTGGTTATACTTTCTGATAACTGACCCCTGAATCTCTTCTGAATGGATGTAAGTAGATCACTATCAATATCCATTCCTGTTTGTGCTCAGTTTGTTAATAGTGGATTTAAGTGCTTTAATTTTGTTGGTTTATTATTTTAGCCTGCATATTCCTGTGTGAACTGCTGGACAAAAAACAACTGACACAGGAATTACAGGGTTCCCATCTTCAGATTCTGATTCCTTAAATATTTTCTTGCAATATTATTTCATCATTTTGTGGTTCAGACTCTTGTGAGAGTGGCTTAGTGGTGGTAATTCTTAAAACCTCACAGTAGATTTATGAGTAGCAAGAATTTGATCTCAGCTTTTTAAGATTAAAAGCCATGGAAGACTTGGTCTGATTCTCATTGGAGAGGAGAAGTCACAAAAAAAAGTATTCAGCTATGATCAGATAGAGGGTGCGTATAGTACAGGTGAAAACCTAAACCCAGGAGATACCAGGTTATGGTATATAGCTGTTGCCTTTGATAAAATTTAAATTAAGATTAATAGCGTACCAATAATTTGCAAATTATTTCAGAGGGATTTGGTAAGCAATATGCAATGATAAAATTGGAATATTATGACAGGGATCGTTCTACTGTGTTTAATGAGCTTCTCCTAACACATTCAGCGAACACTGGGGAATGCTTTTTGAGAATGAGCTCTCTGAGGCAGAGATGAAGCAACTTGCTTTAGCCATGTTGGCACAGTCGGGCCACAACGTGAATGAGAAGTGTTAAACAAAAACATTCTTTACTAGCAGTAGATAAAGAAAATGTTGGTAATCACACCACAATTTGTTATTCAATACTATGCAGTGTATAAACTATTTGAAAAGCAAGCAAGAGCAAACTGTTTGTAAACTATACAAGATATTTTCTGTATCTGATGAAGAGAGACTAAATTATTCACTGTCTTTCAGCCTCTAATCTTACCCACACTGCAAGGATGTCTATCTGTATCTTAGGTGATTTCTCTTTTTATTTACATTACTTTCTTGAAAATGAGGTGACCAGCTTCTCTGGGAGGCTGTGTTAAATTTATTTGTTTGTTTGGCTTCACAGTCTCCACTGCGACTTACTAGTCAAATAAACATTTCATTTCAGCAGTTTTAAGAAGAGAAGAGGATTTTTTATTTCTGTTGCCTGCTTGGTCACTGCTAGAAAATGCCTCCAGACATAGTAAGGCCCTCTCTCCATTTTTTTCCAGTTTCATGTCAACCTATGTAATGTTAGCAGAGATATCAATATTATGTATAGTAGTGTGAACTATTTGTAATAGAACTTCACCCAAAAGTAGGCTATAGTTGGTTCCAAGCTTTTCCTGTCAAGTATTTTTGAACTTGTTAGGCAATATAGCTTTATATAGCTGTTCTATCTGCAATGAGAATTATTATACTCTTTGAGGAGTTCATGGCGGTTTATGGGCATATAAATAAAATTCCAGTTTAGCATATAAATGATAATACAGAACATAAAAATCTCTTGTAGGTCAAACTGAAGTTCATTTAGCTCTATATCTTAGCTTTGTCAAAGGTCAAGATGTTTAGATAAGGTGAAAAATAAGAAAAGCATACATTGAGATATCCTAGGAACACTCTCTGATTCCCAGCAATTTACAATTCAAGCACTTCCTGAACAGCTGATAATGTCATTGTATTTAATAGTTCTTGACATATTTTCATCCATGAATTTTTAAAGCTGTTCTTGATGAATCTCTTTATTTAAAATCTGCAGCATTCTGTGAAAAATGGCTTTGTCTCTTAACTTTTCAGTGTGCGAAGACATTTCTTTTTCCACCTGCTGGTTTCATTGATTGTCCTCTAGTTTTTGAGCTGAAAGAGCTGCTGAGGAACTGTTCTTTATTTTTATATTTTGTCACACTTTGTACAGAAGTCCGTTCCTTATCTTAGATCATGCTCCTTGCCCTTCTCTGTCCCTCCTATATTTCTGCCATAAATTGAAGCAGAACCAGTTATTTTCCTTGTTTTGTTTTGGTTCTTAATTTATTTCAGGATATGTGAAACTTAGACCATCCTTTAAAAAAATTGTTTTCTAGCTCTTTTTATATTTCTCAAACTCATTTCCCATGTAAGAGAGCAAAGGCTGTTTGAATTTGAAACCATCTCTCTGTATTTTAAAATAAACATTCTTATCTTTTTTATAGTACAGGTATCTTTTACAAGGAAAAGGTGTGCTGAGAGCAGATCTTAGTCATAAAGATTTCCCCTTTTCTCAGTCATTATTAAGGGTGAAGAATAAGTCCTGTTTGTAACTTGATCTGTTTTACAGTGATTAGTTGACTCTCCAGTGATGTTACTGAATGTTTTATCCCTCAAGAGCATTTAAGCTGAATGATCTATTTATTTATTTTGAATGCACTTAAACTTTTTAACCTTTTCAATAACTGTTCAGAGACATGTTGAGAGATGGCACAGAAGTATACATTTTCATTACACTTAAGGGTTCTCTGACACAAACACATTGAGATTTATCATCCTTTGTGGGCTAAACTGTAACGTTTTATGTGGTTTTTGGCTGCCATAGACATTATTTACAAATTTTCTGAGGGCATGAACGTAAGACTACAGAGACAGCTTTTTAATCTTTTTATTAAACTGAACATTTAAACTTTTTTATTAAACTAAAATGGTATTTGTTTCTTTTTACCGCCTTCCTTCCTGTGGGCTCACATAGACATGTAGGTCTATGGCTTTTTGGAGTTTAATGAAGTGCTGTGCTTTGTTCTTTTAAGGCATTGGTCATGGATATACCAGGTGAGCATTGCCAGAATAGACTTCTAAGGTTATATAAATCCACCACGTCATTTACAGCTGCATCTCCAGTCTTCATTGCTGTGATAAAAGGGGTTTGGGTTATAAATAATATATTTTTAAAGTATATTTTTAGTTTGGTCAGCAACTGAGTCAAATGACGGAAAAGTAAAAATGATTTAGACTTTTCAAGGAATGAATATGTGTGTTCAAATAGCCAGATTTCTCTTTTATACGTTCAGTAAAAACCCGGGCTTCAATTCACAAGCCTTTTAGAGAATGCGGAGCTGCTGTCGGGCTCTTTTTTCCCAACAGTGACAGAACCGTATCCCAGAATGAGGGATATGCATTCACTATTTTTATCTACAAAAGAGGTTTGACTGCAAATCACACGCATCAGTTTCTTAACTTTTATGTTAACAGGAGGTGGAAACAAGTTGCCTCAGAATGGCATGGGGCTGAAATAACTTCTTCAAGAATGGAGATCTACTTCTTCTATCCCTGGGTATTTTGCTCAGTCTTACTGACCGGTAAAGCAAATTCTTCATTCACCACCACATATAAAACTGTCTGAACAAAAATTGAAGGGAGAATATGAGAACACTACAGCTAGGAATCAATTTTTGAGATTTTGTGTTCTTGAAGCATGCAAATGATACTTCAAGCAAAATGGTATTCTGTTTTTCCTCATTTTAACAATGTTCATATAGCTTTCAATACTCTGTACCTTTCCTTCTTTGCAAAGCAATTTATGTCATGAATGTTTTCATGAAAAATGTCTTAAGTTACTAAACATGAAACTCTTTCATATAGATAAAATAATTTTTAACAATAATGTAATTGGCAAATCAAAGCTTTCCTTTCCGTGTGTGTTAAGTGACAAACAGGAATCAGGCTCTGGGATGATTTTGTGCAGATGTTTTTCCGATGCCATGGCTATAAATGTATAGGATAATGAACTTGGATAAAATTATGTTTCTTGCCCTAATGAAGGATGAAGAGCGAAGCAAGAGAAAAGAGGTCTTCCATGTTCCTTTAAAAAAATTTTTTTGTCCTCTAGGTGTGGTTTGTTTGTGGTTTTGTTTGTTTGGTTTGTTTTTATGTTTGTTTGGTTTGGTTTGGTTTTGTGTTTATTTGGTTTTTTTTAATACAAAAGTGGTAGTCTTTCAAAGAACATCTTTAAAAAGACCACTACAGCGTATCAGTCAAAGAACTTCAAACTAAATCTTTCTGTAGAATTTCTTCTGCAAATCATTATGGCCTCTCCGGTAGTACTAGCTGCTTGTGGATACAGCCTCCTTAGTGCTTTGGTGTTCCTATGAATTGTCTTTCTTTACTCCAAATTTAATCAATGGGAATATGAAAATCAAACTTCAAGACTAATTAGAGAATTTAAAGTAGAATCGCAGCTGAAAAATGCAGAAACAGAATGGGACAAAGGCAGAAAAATATACAACTGTACTGTCAAAGTTGTAAAAGAGATTTTTTGAACTTAAACATATTGCTACTATTTCATTGTGCCTTTCCCCCCTTCCATCCACTTTTGAGGGCTATATTCCATATTGAAGAACAATTTTAAATAATAATTCAGGGTGATTTTTTATTCTTATTCAGCCATAGATGTAAGAATTTAGTATCTAAATCTATGAAATGTGTTTAGTGAAGTATGCGATAGAACACACAACTTAAAAAATACAATTATAATTGAAAAAATCCATTATTCCTTTTGAAGATAGGTTAAACATGATTTTAAAACCCATAAATGACTGTCCCATGTAACAGCTACTCAGGGAACCACAAGAAAAGAAGAAATTTTTGAGTCAATCTGAAAGAGTACACAGGATCCAGTTCAAAATGTTACCGTCAAAGAGCTACTCTCCAACTCTTTAGGTCACTATAATGTAATTAGATTCAATATTCTGACAAGAACAGCAGAATTCATTATATTGCTGCCTAACTTAAAAAGATGATCTATGTTAAAATGAGAAGTTCATCTAACGGAAATTAAAAGAACCATTCACAAGGGTAAAGTACATTCAGATATAAAGGGGATAATTTTAAAATATCAAATTAGAGGCTCAGTACAAATCCACACGACCGTATCAAAACAGATTTTAGTGGGGAAATAAAAGGTGTCATTAAATAGAAGCGCCAAAGAAATAACTAACTAGGAAATTGATTTTCAGAAGGTCCAAGAAAGGAAAGTAGAAAAATCTACACACTATGCTTAAATAAAAAAAAAATACAACATTCTAATAAAAACTTGAAAAATAATGTGCTAAGGGCATAAAAAGCTATTAAAAAGTTTGTTTGCTGTGTATAAGCAACAGAAAGCCTTACAGAGAGTCTACAGGACCAAGAGATAATCACAGAGTTCTTATATATGAGTAAGTGGAAAGACTAAATGAATCCATGTTTCCATGTTCACATGGCACACAAGGGAAGAGCTTAAGGTATCTCCCCATACTTACTGCAGGCTATGTGTTAGAAGATATGTTTCAAATTACAGGGCGAGGAGAAGAACAAAATGTTAATAGGCATTTGAATGGTAACAGTTTCTAAACCAGGTAGACTGTTAGGTCTGTACAACTAAGTGGAGTTTACAGAGCTTTTCTAAGGGAAAATCATGCCTCATAAATTATTTTTTTTTCTGACATAAAACAGAAAATAAATCAAGATTGTCAATGACAGCCCTGAAACACTGTTGTATTGCGTATGTCACCTCAACAGAGAGAGCTGTTTGGTGGGGGAAGGGTTTGTTTATTTGCTTGCTTGTTTGTTTTAAATGAAGTTATATTATCAGGAAAGTTTTTATTTACAATAGGATCTAAAAGTACAAAAGTTTAGATAAATATTTTTTAGGTCTCCTTAAACCTAGGTAGTATGACCTAGCATGGGAATACAAAGGCTGAAAAGAAGATCTGCAGTCCCGTCTTCTCCAGAAGAATGGTAAAACCATCTTAATGCCTCCTGTGAAATAAGAAACTCTTGGATTCTTTATATTAAACACAATATTCAAAGAACTGAAAGGGCAACACTTGGCAAAGGTGCTCACATTAACTGAATTGGAGAAATTATCAAAGCAAATCACAGCTTGAAGCATGACTAGTAGGAGAAATTGTTAGAAGAGGGAGGGGTTCAATACAGCAGTAACACGGGTGGTGGGCAGAGGGAACTAGTTCATACAAAGTTAAATGAATGCATCAAATGATCTTTAAAGCACTTTGTTACCCAGTATGACTTATACATTGACTAATGTATTCTACAAGAGTAGAAAACGATTCGCATAGCAGTTGACTCTTCAAAGGAAGAGCCTGTGAAAGATGTACTATTGCTGTAGTTATACTTAAGGATGTTTCTGTTACCCTGTTTATCTACCTTTCCAGGGATTTCTTTGCACCTCTAATAAAAAAAAAACTGGTTTTTAACCATTTGATTCATAATTTCGAATGGCAAAAAATAGCTCATATTACCAGAAAAACCAAAGTAGTTCCCAGGCTTTATACCTAAGGAGTATAACCACGTTTTCGTTGCACTGACCTTCTCCCCCTTGCAGGGGAAGTTCTTAGGGATGGGCAAAAGGCCAACAATGAAGAATTGCAAAAGAGTGTTGAATGAATGGGTGATAGAATGGCAGTACTCATAAATGTAAAGTAATGTACATTTTAAAAACAATCCTCCCATTACATCTGCAATGGTGTGCTGTGTTCTTGGTTTTATTGCTCAAGAGCAAGATCTGTGAGTTATAATAGGTTGTGCTCTGAAAATGTCTCCTCAGTGCTGAGTAGCTATCAAAAAAGCAAATATGACATTAAGAATTATTAGGAAAGGAAAAGAGAACAAAAGCAAATATCATTATATCACTGTATAAATCTATTGCATTTATCTTGAATCTTTTATGCTGTTCTGGTGTCTCAAAAAGGACAAAACAAAGCTAGAAAGGGTATAGAGAAAGGTAGCATGGATGATCAAAGGTATGGAAGGGGTTTAGTACAAGGATATGTCTCAGTAAATCAGGGCTCTTCAGCCTTGAAAAAAATGACAAATGAGGGGGAAGGTGGGAGATGAGATAGGAGGTTATAAAAGTGAGTTCCATGAAGGGACATAAAGCGGTTCATTGTTTCTCATAATTAAAGTATGAGGAGTGAAATTATCATGTGGCAGATTCAGAACGTGACAGGTATGTAGCTATCACAGTGCGTATAGTCACCTTGTAAATGATATCAACTTTGGCCGAAGCTTAGAATGATTCAAAAAAGCAATTTTATAAATGCATGGAAGAGAAATTGACCAAGGCACCTAAGCAAGAAATTCACCTATGGCTCAGAAAACCCTGGCTGAAAACTTCAAGGATATCTTGAAGGAGGTATCATTTTGCGTTTACTCTTCTTTTACAGTCTTCTTCATGCATCTACTGGCTTCTACTGGAGACAGGATACTAAGCTATTCTTGTATTTGTCCTGGCTCAGTACAAAAAGTTCTGATGTTGTTGGCCTACTCTGGCTCTGAAGTCGCGTGAGGGGAGGATGAATACCCTCCTTAGAAACTTCGCACCTAAACCCGAATATAGTTCCTATAGTCCGTACTGGGAGGTGAACACAAAGAATTTAATTAATTTTCTTTTCCACTATAAAATACAATTGTGCTGAATGCTCCAGCTTGAAACTGGCTGCTGTCACTGATCATGTCTTTGATTGTGGTTTTTTAAGCCGTGCAGTTTCCAAATCCCTACAAGTTCTCTAGAATTTTTTCTTGGCTTTTACAAAGGGACTGCAAATAGATTGTGTCCATGGTTTGTGCAGTATTAGGAGTGCTTATGTTGATCATGGCATATGAATATGCATGATTGTTTTCACCTTGACTTGTTTCTTCTGCATTTTAGAGCCAACAGTCTTTAAAATGTAGATGGAAGAACATAGAATGTCTGAGAGAGAGTCTATAAATAGGGACTGGTTGGTTTTCCTTTAGTCATGCACGGTGAGCTTTAATGCTTCAACCATATATGTGTAAAGGTTACTGTGAATTCAGTCCTTTGGCAAATGAAGGCTCATTGCCTCTGAACAGACCTACTGTGGGAGAAACTTTGCAAATGGAACTTGTCTTGCTTGACTTCTTTGCATTGACCTGGGAATTTGCTAGGTGTTTTCTGCACTGTTTTGTCTGGGAGTTGTTTGAGGCAGTACAAGAAAGAGGCTATTTTTATTTAGTGTTATTTTTATTTTTCTGAACATGAAAAAGATGAAAAAAATAGAATCAGCAGTTTACCTGAGATGGCTTCTCCTATACTAGTCTAGAAATACATATGGGACAATAAGGTGATTCAATTTCATGTTGATTTCCTTCACTAGTTAAAAATACAGTTGTTGAATTGATAAACATTTGTGATGTTGGTCTTTTACCTACGATTTCCCTCCGGGGAACTTATAGTAGGACTGAGAGTGATTTCCCACCTTGTAGCCTATCAGTGAATATGGGGTAGGAAACAAGTTCATCTCTAGCACATTTGCGGTTGGGTTTATTAAGATGGGAGAAGGACACAACTATTTCTGTGTTTCAGATTCTTTGTCCTGCAGTAAGGCTTCTTCCCCCTTCTGCCCTCTGACAGGTGAGGACAAGTGCTTTTTGCAGTACAACTGGGAGGTTGGCAAACTCGTACAAGTCCAGCTGAGTCCAACAAGATTGTTTAAGGGGCTGGATTATGTGGTACTGAGGAATGGCTGAGAGAGCTGGCCTTTTTCAGCCTGAAAAAGGGAAAGCCGAAGGGCAACTTGTACTACCTAAGGGCTAGTTATAGAGAAGATGGAGCAAGAATTGTGCAGGTGCCCAGGCTCAGTCTAAAAAGTGGCTTCCCATAAATTATTATTATATTCCTGTGGACTTATTCTCTGTTGAAGACTATTGACCCTGTTTCTCTCTCTTGGCACATAAATGCCAGAAATAGATGTTTTAATTTTGTATTTTGTGAACCGTCATGTTTTCTGTACTCCACCAGGCCACTTACCCTATAACTTCCTTTTTTTTTTTTTTTGGTACTGGTTTGACAAACAAGCATATTTTGGATATTTTTGTTTTGTGTGGAATTTTTTTTTTTTATTTTTAGGATTACAGTTTGCAATAAGAAGGGTCTGTTCTCAAAATTATATGGGCACTGGCAAAAGGTTTTGTCTAATAGTTTATTGCAAGATCTTTCCAGGAATCAAAATTAGACTGATTGGTCTGGCACTCCATCAGTCCTCCCTTTTTGCCCTTCTCTAGTCCTCTGGGACCTCCCTTGTCCTCCAGAAGCTCATAAAGATAATCGTTAATGATTCAGAAATCGCTGTCTAGTTTCTCTAAGGTGAATTTAATAAGGCCCAGCCAATTTGAACACATCTATATTATCTAAATATTCTTTAATATATTTTTTGCATACTTTGGATTGCAAACCAGTTTTTTCTTTAAGTAGTCTTCAATGTCTTGTGAAGATTTGCTAATTTGTGAAGGCTGGAATAAAGGCTATATTAGATAATTAAGTTTCACCTTTCCCTCCATTGTTTTCTCTGCTTTCCTGTTAACACTGACCTGCTTGATTTCTTTTTTTTTTTTTTCTTTTTCTTTACTGGGTATTTTAAAATTCTTATTGTTCTTCCTTTTTTCTCTTGCAATTTGAAACTCATACTTCAGATTTTTCTTTTGTATATCATTTTCCTCTATGATATCATTTTCCTCTATATTCTTCCTTTATTATATGACCTTACTTTCCTTTTTTGTATGATTACATTTGACAGCTGGTCACTGAAGATTTCCAAGTGCAATGGCCTATTCTTTCCTTTCTTTGGGACAATTTGTGCATTTAATCTAATCTTCCTGCATAAACTGCCAGCATACGTGCAGATGTTTATCTTCAAGTCATCGTTCAAAAAACCTTTAACCAGTTTCCAGAGTTTGCTGAAATCTCTTGTTTCTAATGGTGGCGGTGCAATGGAAGGGTGCTTCTGTTGTTGTTTTTTTTTTTCTTTTTCTCTGTAGCTGTCATATCTAATTTTTCTTAACAAACCAGTTTGTGACTGCTTTCCCCAGAGGACCTGTCTTCATATTGTTAATCTATTCTTTCCTGCTAGATAGCTCCAAACCTAAAATAACCACTCCTATGGTTGCTTCTTCACCATGAAATGACAATTTGCCTCTGGCGGAGCATCCTGAAAAGTTGTCTTAGTTTTCTCACATGGTACTTAAGTATTCAAAGTCTCTGTCACATCTCTTTTAGGTGCTTTTGAAGTTTCTCATTTACAAAACCCAACATCCTCTCCCCAAAGAAAAAAATGTAGTCCTCACTTTATTGTCTCAGTTTAGCATGTCTGCTCTTTTCCTTTTTTTTCCTTTGCACCTAGTCCCCAAGATTTTCAACAAACTATTTTTTTTAATAATTTTCTCTACTTTATAGCATTTATATGTGTTCTTGAAACCATGTGCAACATTTGCACCTCCATTTAGAGAGTTTGCTAAACAAGTATCCTGTTCCACAGCAATATTCCAGTCCTGTGATTCAGCTCACAAAGCTCTGCCATGCTAGTTATGTCTTCACTTGTGAATTAATGTCTCATTCTCTTTGCTTTCTTTCAGCTGTAGTTGTAGCCCATATAGGTCCCTCTCATGTTCACTAGGTTGTCATGCCACTCCTTCTGCATGCCCGAGGAAACTTTGTCATTGTGGTTTAGGACTTTGACCAATTCAGTTAAATACTTTCAATCTTCAATAAGCTTTTACAGCCATCAGGACATACCTGTACTACTATCACCTGATTAATGTGGGCATCTAACTTAGCTAAATTAGGATCTTTGTTCTGCTATTCCTATTAGTGACAGTGCCAGCTTAGCTGTTACTTCGCAATACCATGCAACGTTAACTTTTTGCAAAGTAACTTTTTCTTTTGAACAGAATATCTTAATAATATTTGTGTGCATTTAGCTCTTGCCCAAGAGCTCTGGCACACTCCTGATTGCAGCCTCTAGTTGTGTTTTTGAACTTTTCTTTCCTTCTTGAAAAGTCATTTTTGTATACCTTTGTACCTTCTTGTCCATGAAAAACTTGCAGTTTCCTGCAAATTTTCCAAATCTGAAAGCTGCGTAGAACCTAAACGGTAATCTGAAGAAACGCTCTCCCAAAGGGAATGTCAAATGTACACAAACATGTTGTTTATCTAAAGGAAGCTGCCGGAACTCACTTAATGCAGCAGTCACAGTTCTTCAGCTGTCCTGCCAACAAGGTTTCCCCTTGTAGGGGAAGAAATTTCTCAGTTCTTTTCTGCTTGTTTAAAACTTTTGGGCCTCTACATGACCAAATGGTCTGCTGACTGGTCAGTTTGTTATTTTTTTCTGTTCTTTGTTCCTTTTCTCTTCTGTGTCTTGCATGTTTAAACGCCCTGACATTCTTAGAGTTATTTTGTCATTCCCTTAAGGTGGCAGCAATGTTTCTAGTAGTGTCAACTGTGAAATGATTTGGTGCCTTCATCTCAGCTCTGTACAGTATTTATAGACTCCTTCCAAAGCTGTAAGGCATCTACAAATGTTTCCTCAGCTGTTTCATCCTTTCCTCATGACCACATACTTTAGGTAAGACCAAAAATCTAGTATGATACTAATACCATGAACTTCTACTGCATATTGATAAAAATATGTCCTATAGTCAATGACAGTAAGCTCTGAATTTCAACCACTTAGTTGATTTTAATTTTGATTTAGTTTTACTCTTTTTTCCCCCTTATTTTTCTTTTTTTTAAAATGATACTGTCATTGACTCTTACACTACCCTGACTTGTGTCCTCACAACCAATTTATAATTGGCAACTGCCCATATATTTCTGGGCTCCTGATCCATTCATTATCCACTATAAGATTGTCTTTGCCCCTTGAAGCACATGTAGGTTTGATAAATGAGACTTTTCACTCTGCTAATGAACAAAAAAATGTTAAATGAACAACAAAAAAATTTGGGTGAATAAAACCTCTACCTGGCAAGTGAAAGATGTGAAAAGGAGCAGCTGCAATCCTGCATGTAAGGGCAGAGAATCAGAACCTCTTCTCTATCTCATACCAGAAAAGACACTCTGAAGAGAATGGAGAAATGTGGCCAGAGCCCTCTGCCAGAGAAACTGTTTTATGGTATATGGCAAGATGAAATAATAAATTGTTAAGATACAAAATCACAAAAAGACCTACATGTTGTTGCAGTCACAGACACATCACAGAAGCTTATTAAGGCCATTAAATGGAATATTATTTCAAAATAGAGAAAATACACATTTAAGAACAATTCCAAATTCCACATCGGAGTTTTTTGAGCAGTATGTGGCCATTTGCAGCACAGTAATTACATTTAAAATACTTTCACCAAAATAAATTATTATTATTTTGGGAAGAACATTTATCCTCTCAGTAAAAATTGTCAGAACATTTTTCTTTGATATTAACTATCAAAACATTTTTTAAAGTTGTTGGAATTATGAAATTTGGGCTTTTTTATCTTATGCTTTCCTGTTATATGAATTTAGAGACAATTCACAGTAATTAATGTAGATTAATTTTAAAATTCATAATCAAAAGAGAAACCTCATTTTTAGCTTAGGTTTTAGAGGTTACTAAGTGTTCTAGAATACTAAAAATCCGTGTTAAAAAAAAAAAAGGCAACATTTTCAAATACTCATTTATCTAATTTTTGCCAGATTTTATCCTCCTGTTTGGAAGAGAAAGCAATTCATTTTTATCAAGCTGCCAAGGATGTTTAGTCTTTCGGTGGTGCAACATAGTGATGAGATTCATCAGACTGTCAGATTGGTGAACCCTAGCTGCATTCAAAGGGTATTTAATAATTCAAAAAGGAAGTTTCCTGTATCTTTGCAGCAAAAGACAAAGTGACTGGTTAGTCCCTCCTATTAAAGAAGTATTCAATATGTAAAAGATTGGGTTTGAAATACCCAGTATCTAAACATTAAATGGAGCAAAGCAACAAATATTTTTACTGTAATTTCTTCTACCAGGTATGATATAGAATTATTTTTTGAACTAAATAATTTATTTGATAAATATTTTACATTCGAAATGTCTCACATCCTGCCTTATAATACAGAGAGAATTGGAATGAATTTCTGAAACTTTAGGGGAAATTCCAGTGTGTATCATAGATCAGCTTTTATTCTGTATTTAAAATATATATATGTATGTGTATATATATAAAATTGGCTCCAAATTATAGGTTTTTAGATTTTATGTATGTATCAGTTACTCTTCCCAGTACATTAAGCAGCACATTTTAGCCTCAGCTGCTTTTTGACAACAGAAATTGATAGTTCTTAGCACCTTCCTGTATTCTGCTGTCAATTATACAGACGTGTTTTCCCATAACAAAGCCAGTCATGGAGCATAATTTGTGAGATGTGCATAGTTTCAGACAAACTCAGCAGCCTGCTATAAATAAAGCGCTTTTTTGACAGCACTGTGATCAGCACCAGACAGCAATGCTGTAAAGCAATGGAGTGCTCTGCATTTCTTGCCTCAATCGAAGGCAGCGTGACTGGGTCTGCGCTTTCACGAGCCTGTGTCAGAAGGTCTTCTGCTCAGAGTGTCAGAAGAGGTTGGTAAGAAGAAAGTAAATGTAGGTTACCTATGAATTTCTGCAGAAAAAAAACCCCATGATTTTCCAAGGAGAAAATTTTAAGGACAATAGGCGCTTAGTTATTTTCACAAATATTCAGTAGTATTCATGAAGGAATACAGGTATCTGGGAGCTAAACCCACTTAAACTAGAATAAAAATGGAATAGGTAAATATGCCACTTTTGATGAAACACTTCTGCTATTGGAGATGCAAATACTTTATAAATATACATCCCCTTTGGTATTCTTTCTTAACAGAGAGTGAAAGTAGCATGCCTATTACACTTGAAAGGAGACAGATGGGTTGTCTGTGTCAGGTTTGCTCAGCATTGGAGCAGACTGTGACACAGGACAGGGCTGGATGAGTCACTCCAGTGACCTGCAGATCCCTCCCAGCTGCCCTTTTTCCTTGGGGGAGCCTTTCCTCACGTGGCTGGAAGCACATCTGCCATGGGATCAAACCAGAGACACTCCCATCATGAGGCAGGTGGGCTGCAGGGGGACTGGAGATGTGCCAGTGGGTGTTTGTATCGCAGCCCGTGTTGGGATGAATACCTGTTTTATAATAAAACCCTGGAAGTCTGTAACTGTTACACGACATGGAGAAATTGTAGCATCTGCCCTGCGTAGTTCATCCTGGCCAGGTGGTGCTTCCCTGCCAAGGGATAAGCATCACTTTTCCTCAGCTGGAGATCACATTGCAGCCCCAAATTATCTTCTGCCAAAACTGGATGTTTCTCCAAACATCTGAGGTACTGTGAATCCTTCAAAAGCCTTGGCACACCTGTAGCATTCAGCTTAATTTCTTCTGTACTTTATTTGCTCTTTGAGTGTGAAGGTATCATACTAATGCTTGACGTACGCATTCTTCAGTTTTCCAGTATATTAGTAGTACCTTTTTTCCCCTCCAAATTTGCAAAACTCATACATATTCCTGGCTTCAATGAACTTAATTGTTCTGTGACTTAAAATTGAACATACACCTTTATTTCTTGAAGTGTTCACTGTTCGTTTCCTGTTACAGAAACAAAGACAGGGCTCATTAAATTTCATTAAGAGGTAAGATAGCATAAAATTAGTAAACATAGTAATTTCCCATTCGTGTGTTCTTATCCCTTTGATAAATGTGAAGTGGTTTAAACATCCATAAGAAAGTGGAATTTTTAACCACATAGGAAAAAGATGCTGCCATGAATAAACTGATGCATTTGAAGGTCATGTCCTGGTTTTATACACAGTAACATCTTTGCAACTACAGATGTGCATAAATATTTTGTTATTCAGGAGTAATGGCATTAATTTTTCTGCATAAGTCTAAGTACATTTTTGACCCTACATTTCTAAAAATGCCTCCTAATTTCGAATGATTTCTTTCTCAATAATTACTTAGCCGATTTTTAACTTTTCAGTGAATAACATCTGATAAAAATACATGAAAATGGTCAACTAATGCTCAGATTTTCCTTGTCAGACCTGTTTTTCTGAAGTGGTAGATAGCAGAAGCACTCAGAGCAGGGAGCTAAAAATGTTGAATATTACAAATACCTCTGCCAGGTCAGTCTTGACTCCATTTTCTTCATGACACTGCACTTTTTTTGAATTTAAAAGATGCTTCTTCAGAACAACTGTCTTAATATGACTATGGCTGGGAAAGAGGAAGGTTAGGCTCCAGAAATACTTTTCTGCACATCTGTCTAGATGCTTATTGTTTTTTGTATTTTTGCTGCAGTGCATTTGGAGTAAATGAACATAAAATATGCTAAACCAGGATGCTTCAGTCATGGAGAATTAGAAAGAAAATATTTTATCTTTTTAAAAGTTTCATTACTTACTGCTCCCTCAGTTGTGGTTAAGTACAGCTAATGTTTGACTCATGCAGGTTTAGTTTTCATATAACTTAGAGATCCTGATGCCTAATCTGTTTTTTGACTCTGATACATTGTATTGACAGGGCGAGTCACCGTTTCTTTCATGAGCTAAATGTATAAAGACATGTTCATCCATGCCTGTGAAACACTTGGACATGGTGATGATGAGAATTGTGGGAAAGGCCACATGGAATGATCGTTTTGAATCCATTGTATACCTTGATGGTGAATAGGAAAAAAGACAGGGACGACTAACTAAACAGGGTTAAAAGAACATGATCTCGTTTCTTTTGTGAAGATGATCTAACTAATACACTTAAAGACAAATAAGTAGAGACACTGCCTATGAGACCAAAATTATGGCTTCACAGTATTTCTAAACCTATGTAAAAAAATTATTGCGATGTTAAACTATATAGACTACGTATATGTGTGTATAATAATGTAAATTCATAGACTAATAGGGCAATATTACCTAATGAACTCTAGCTTTGTGTTGAAAAATGGCTGTAATACTCTCAAAACATTTTGACTTTTTATCTCTGTGCCATTCCTTAGTTTATTTTGCATGTTGTGAAACTAGTTACACAATTATAATAGCTCTATAAACCATAGCTGTGTAGTTTTATTGAATACTTATTTGTGGAGGCACCATCAGCCAAAAAAATTGTATTCTGTGTTTGTGTGCAAACACACACACAAGTGTTATATATGTATATATATACACTATAGAATTTCTCACTTCATTAAGCTGTCTCTTCCCCTTTGTGGAATATTTGTTCCTCTCTAGAGGAATTATAGTCTTTCCTAAGACCTGGAATTCTAGTAATTGCTTTTCTCTGAAGCAGACTTTAATTCTTTCTCAAGCAAGCTAAACCCATTTTTCATGAAGTGACTTTAATTTGGGATTTTTAGCCTTTTTTTTTTTTTTTTTTTTTTGGTTTTGCATGGTCTTCTCTATCCTGAAGTTAAGTAATTCCCAAGCTTTGAGAGGATGTGAAGAAAAGTAAAAATGCAGGCCTCCCCTAAACTCTAAACCCTGATTCTGATATTTGTGTGTGTGTTTTTAAATTTATTCTTAATGATTTTAAAGTGATGATAATCCACCAAGTAGTCAGGAATAATGCTGTGGTGACACTTCCCAGTGTGGCAAGGAAGGACCCACCAGAGGATGTGGCTGGTTGTGATGGACAGGTTCACTGATATTCATCTTAAATGTATAAGGAACAACTTGATTAAAGACAATGCAGGGATATTTTATGAACTGCTGATGACTGCATTATAGCTTAAAAATAGCTGCTTCAATTTTAACCAGTTGCAGCAGGATTGAGCTCCATGAGGTAAATTAGCTCACTTTCCTAGTGTGCTTGCAATGCTTTGGGTACCTTCTGTGCTTTATTTGAATGCTAGCTTCAGGTTGCCTTGCAGAAGAGTGAACACTGAAAGCAGCAGCAAGAAGAGATACTGTTACACAGTTTTAAGCCAAACAGAAGTCCGATTTTGACTCAAGCCTATCCTAACTTCTCAGGAAGTTCAAGCAGTTTCTGTTTCAGTGCCCACACATGATAATCAGCCAAGTGACCGAGCTAGTTAATCCTGCTGAAACAGTGGATTCGGTTTTGTTTTTTTGGTTTGTTTTGGTTTGTTTGTTTGGGTTGTGGTGTGGTTTTTTTTTTTTCTTTCTTTGGCTATCTTTTGCAGTGGAAGACTGTTGCACAGAGAACTTTTGTGTTGCGATAACAAATTTTCTCTTATAAATTCCCTTTTCTATACTTTAAGGAGCACTCGTAGTACCCCCAGGAGTTAATAAAAGATTACAGTCTCCTTTAATTCAGCAAAATGGAGCAGTATTTAGTAGACTTGGGAAGTAATGAGACAATTCAAATTCTGTTTGTAAACTATATGCAACTATCTAGCAGGTATATTTGCGTGCTTGTATGCGTGGATGTTGAACTGCACAAGTTTAAGTGTGTGATTCTATACATGCATCATTACAACTCTTCTTCAGTAAGCAGGAGGAGCTATGAGGGCATCCTTGTAAAATATTGGCTATATATTCTTCCTCAGTCCTGTTAAATTCAGAGATTTAATAGAGTAGAGCATTTAACCCACAGTAAACCTAAAAAGTGTTGGCTAAAAATGTCTGTTTCAAATTATGCCAAATGTCTATGAACTTCTGACATGTAATAATGAGCCTTTAAACAGAGGTAATACCTTGCTCTAAAATCAGCAGGTCATGTCATAACGGCAGGCAGCACACAGGCAGCTACCATGCTCTGTTCCTTTAACTGCTTTAATTAAACAGTTCTGAAATTAATTTGAAATATTTTATAATATATTGAAGTTAAGAGCTGATTGTAGATGACCTTGTAGAAGTAGTTTCGTAGTAAATGGACTAAAAGTCATCCACAGCAAAGCATGGATAAATCTGTTTTATACTGATGAAACAACCTTGTTCCATTATCAAAGATAAAGGAGGGTGGAAAGGCAGGAAGTGAGTATTGATTTACCCAATATAATGGTAACAATGGAATAATTTCTAAAAGATTTATGTTGTGGGTCATTCCCTCTTTACATGTATTGCTGAGATTAAAGGTTGAAGGAAATTGCTATTTTTCTAATTAAAAAAATGTTCCCCATTTTTTCAAGACTGTTTAGAGTGTAGTCAAATATTTATTTCCTCCCACAGTTTTAAATACTAGAATTTAACAGCTTCTTCTGTTTGATACACACCATTAGACTCTTTTTCAGAAGTGATTTATCACTGTATATTTAAATCATGAGTCAGCAAGTCCCAGATGAGAAATGAACCTCTCTAATGTCACACATCTTATAAATTTTGGCTTGTCTGAATTTCTGTAAATCCAAATTTAGCATAATAAACTTTACATTCACACTTAGGAAGACCAACTGATCCATATGAAAGTACATACGTGTGTGTTCATATTGAGCATAGATATTTTAGGAGAGAACCTCCAGTAATTTCATTATTCAGTTACACTGTAGACATAGGTTTAGCCAGATGCCTAAATAATCCATATCCTAGATGACACATAGAACAATCTACATCTAAAATAGTACTTTTAATTAACTGATTATAATGCAGACACTACTATTTTTAAATCATATTCACATTAGACAAAATTTCCTAAAATGTAATCATTTTTCTGTTGTCTATTGCAGAAAATAAATCAATCATACTGCTTAGCTTTGCTTAGTTGGTGTAGCCACAATTAAATATTTGGTTATTTTCATGACTATACAAAGTCTTTTCTTTGATGGATTTCTTTAAAACATACTGAAATGAATAACTAATTTTCCTGGAAAAAATAATTATTATCTTTTCTGAAATAGCAAAAATTTTCTCTTAAGCCTTTAAGAAACTGAGATCTCTACGTCTAAGAAAGAATTTCATGCTTTGACTTCAAGCATGAAAGTAAAATAGTGTTGTGAGAAGGTAAAAAGTCAACCGATGACCAAAACAGACATGTTGTATTCAAAATTAGACAGGCTTAACCTGATTAGAAGAAAATTAGTACCTAGTAAGTATGGGTGGAAAGTGGAAAGAATGAAAAGTGCTCAGTTCCTTAATTTGTTTCAAATGAGATGGAAGACTGGGCTGGAACATTGCTGCATTCGGGAGGGATTTAGCCGTAGATCACAGAAATGTGGTCATGATTTTTGCTTTTTTAAGTAGTGATTCTGAATCTGGATAATTGCAGAGTGGGGCCGTAAATGTTTTTGTCTCATGTAATTCTCCAGGAATTAGATTTCATTACATTTCCCTTCTCTCTTGCTCATTTGCACACACAGAGACACACAAGGCATTTGGAACTGAAAAACCAACATAATTTGCCTTTGAATGCTCTGTGCCATTTCTATATCTGAGTCATTTGCTGAACTGCAGGACACTTACTGCCTGCCTGTGTGTTCCTAAGTTCTTCCTGTCAGGCGTTACAGAAGATGGTTTCTTTCACATTTTTGCCTGTGGGTCTGCACCGTGGTTATATAACACAGCAAAACATCATTCAAAATTTTTGTGGACTGTTCTGTGTTTCAAGACTTTTATTATGGACAAAAGACCACTAAAAATAACTGTGGTAAAGTAAGAGAAAGGACCCTGCAGTGATTTGGCATTCTAGAGCAGAGAATTAAGTCTTCCAAACAGAGTCCAGTTCACTGGGGACAAGCAGTGTATGGGCTCTGACCTTATCCATTGCTAATTTTCAGCTGACTTAGCAAAAAGTTCTTGAGACAAGTCAGATATTCCTCTTAAAAGGCTCTGCTGCCACACTGTGGAAAAAAAAGTTTATTCCATTCAAACTACTGTTATAAATAACACACAAGCTCAGTTCCTATCTCTCCCCAGCATCCACCCACTTCTCAAAAGGACAGCCAAAGAACTGTAAAACTAAAAATACCATGTTGGGAAAGCTAACAGTGTAATTTCAGTCAGCTGAAACAGTGGCGATAGTATGAAGAACATTATTTTAATAGAAGACTGATAGAAATCAATTTGATTTCTCATATTTATAAATGACAGGTCCAGAAAAACAGTTATATAGAAGAACAGATATCCAAAGGCACTCTCTCTGCAGATATTAAGAAGAAATTGGAAATAGGCTAAAAAAAAAAAAAGTAGAACCAGAAGAAGTTTTCAGATATGAGTGTTCTGAATTTCTATTTCCATTTTATTCAGTCTAGATTGATTTCTGCTTTTTTTAAAAAAAAAAAAACCCTAGACTTTTCCCAAAACTCCCTGGTGTTCATGTCTAAAGCATATGTTTAATTATGTCTTTACAGAAATGAACTTAAGAAAAATTTGTTATACTGAAAAATTATTCACTGTATCACTAAACATAAAATCTACTTACTATCTAGTGTAATGTTAAGTGATAATGTCAAGGACAGAGGAAAAGTTCATGAAAAAAACTTTTAAAATGCAGATTTGGGAAGAGAAAACAAGGGCAAAAAACAGGGGAAACATTTGGAATGGTAATTTATATATATCAGTATGATTGCTCATTAAAAATCAAAAAGCAAAATTAAATGAGTGTTGCTGATTTAGCTACCAAAGGGATTCAGCTCCTCTGTAGTTAAAAAAGGTAAAAATAACATTAATCTTGGTTTATTGTGAGCATGTTTCAGACCGTAGAATGCAGTAAGTGCACTTTTCACATGCTTCCCTCAAGGTTAGATTTTTTTGGAACGAAATTTGCAACAGAAGGTATTTGTCAGTTAGTCATCTGGTGTTTCGATGAAATTTTCTGCTTCTGTATCTCATGACTTGTTCTTACGGTAGTCATAGTTGTAAGGTGTAGAAAACCAGATTGTCCTACCTGCAAAGACACAAGTAATATTAGTTTTGGAAATCAGACAAGTTAGACACCTAGAAATCTGGTGGAATTTTCTGGGAAAACATAATCTTCTTCTATTATTCAAATCTTCTTTCTAATACCACGGAAGGTAAAATTTATCAGTTGCTCAATTATTAGCAAACATTTCTGCAGTAAATAATAAAAATACAATTATGTGGTTGGAGAAATTGTAACCTTGTAGTTAGAACATTATTCTATTCTATTCTATTCTATTCTATTCTATTCTATTCTATTCTATTCTATTCTATTCTATTCTATTCTATTCTATTCTATTCTAATCATCCTAGCAACTCATTCCAGAAATAGTCATGTACATGCTGTAATGTGGGGGCACAATGTGATTTCCAAGCCCTTAAGAAGCATTTTAGTCAGTCTGGGATTAATCTCCGGTATGAAAACAATGACAATGTTCTTCTTCACCAAACTTCTCCAGTTTACACTTCCTGTATAGAAAAATGCCAAAATTTCTCAAAACTATGAAAGGAATGATAGGAGTCCTGAATCTACATGTTTTCCTCTTTACCAAATAAATAAATAACAACCATGTTAAAACAACTTTTCAGCATTTTCAAGTCTTAGAATCAGAATCATCAAACATTTAAGGCTGGAAGTGACCTCTGCAGATAATCTTCTCCTGCTGAAATCAGAATGAACTAACTTTCACAGTCTTGGTTGAAAACTATATGTCTAAGGAATTTCCATTGCCTACTCAGAACTTTCCTTGCCATAGCTTGTTCTTTGCCTCCTGTCCTTTCTCTATGTGTATCCAAGAAAAAATTGGCTCTATGTTCTCTCTGAGCACCCCTAGGTGGTAAGAGGCTACTCTTAGATCACTAACAAGTGGGACCCTTAATATTATTTTGTCCAGGCTGAAAAATCCCTGCTTTCTCAGCAGCTCCTCAGTGTCGTATAATCCAGCCCCTTGACAATCTCACTGGTCTTGGGTGGACTTGTTCCATTTGCCAGTGTCTTTCTGGTACTGCAGAGCCCCAAACTGGAGACAGGTCTTCTATGTGAGGTTTCACAGGTGCCAAAAAAGAAGGGAAGAAGCACTTACCTGCCACTTACTCTCTCCCTGATGCAGTCTATGGTGTGGGTGGCTTTCATTGCTGTGGGAGGACAACGATGACTTGTGGTTGGCTTGATGTCCACCAGGGCCTTGGGTCCTTTCCTGCAAAGCTGCTTTCTGCAGCCACTTGGCTCTTGACAAGTGCTCAGGGTTTCCACCCACCTTGTAGCCTTTTGGCTCTTAGGATGCTGTTGGAGCAAGGAGAAACCTTGCCAAGGTCATGGTAAATGAGATAATTAAGCCAGTCATTTCATCATAGAAGGCAATCCAGTTGGTCAGGAATGGTTGGTAAATTGTGGTAAATCTCTGCTGGGTGTTCCTAATAAATGTCTTTGATATTTGGCCAGGACAAAAGGAGCTTCCCCATTGAGGTGACAGAGAAGATAAAAAGCTCTTAAGCTTTCATATGTAGCTTCACATAACTGTCTGATGAAGTCCTGGTATATGGTAAACAAATGTACTCCCTAACTAGTGAAAAAAAAAGAATGATGTTCTGTAAGTAAACTGTTGTTCGTTGCTGGAGGAATGAACATCACAAGATTGAGATAGTCTCTGTTCCTGTGCTTGTGTGAGATCGTGTTCTGGTACTCTTCTAACAAGGAGTATTCCCTTGGTACCTTTCCCTTGCAGTTGTTCAGTTTGCTGCACACAATGTATCTTATTCCACTAGGATTTGATCTTAGCTTCAGGGCCTCCTCAGGTGCTTTGGGATCTGGGATTGCGTCCTTTCACAGAAGAGAACACTGAGAGATTGTGTAGAAACACCTCCTCGCACATTTTCTTGCTGTCCTTTAAACACTCCAGTAATCTAATTCACTTTCCACTCTTGTTTTCTGTGTTACCTCTTTTAAATTTTCAAAAATACATGCCCAGCACGTGGGGGGTTTTTTGTGTGTTTGGTTGGTTTTTTTCTTTGTGGTTTAACTTTTGATAGTTTTCAATTTAAGATAACAGTATGTAATAAAAAAGCTCCTCCTAAATTACAGATGTCTGAGCATTCATTTTTTATTTGGAAGTGCATTGCATGTATGCATGATGTACATATACTGTCCATGCTGGCATCTAGAATCAACTACTTTAATGTTTCTCCAATTTTGGGAGAAGTGGAGACAAGTTACTTAGCCTCTTCACAGCAATGCCACTCAGAGGCTTCGTTGGCACATTATGCAGTATCCAGTTACAGAGTCTCCTGAGACCCTCTAATTAACATTGGACAGATAAGAAATAAAAGAAGCACAGCAAAATCTTTGTCCTTCAGTCCAAACACATTGATGAAGTTTGTCTGAAGATGATTTAAAAAGCAGAATTAGTTTGCATTTCTAAAGCCATCAGTGCTTAGACCAACCTATGTAACCACCATATTCAAGGCATGGTGCCTGGGAGTGTTTGAGTGGTCACAGAAGTTTGAGCTGTATTCTGGCTGTACATTTCACTCAGTTTGGCTTTTTTTTTTAATAAATTATTTGTTTGATTTTTTTTTCCCCTCCACCAAGATGAATTGCCAAAGATGTCAGTTGTGTTTTACTGATGTTTTGCTTGAACACCTGCAATGTCACCTTCCAGGCATTCAGCAGCTGGGGATTTGGGTTTTATCTTTACTGAAGAGGGTTATATTTATTTCTAATGTGGAGAAATCCTCTCGGTCCACACTCTGTGCATTCATTCTCATCTGCCATCACTGTGTTGCCTTTTTTGGCCTGAAGACTGTATCACAACCTAGTATATTTTGGAGAGTCAAAACACAGGAGATGACTAGGGAAAATTTAACACAAACAACAAGATGCATGGGCAGAAGAGCCTGACTGCAAATATTTTCATCTGAAGTACATCTGAGCTGACTTTGAGTGTTGCAAGAAGAGTATTAATCGTCACCTCTATTAATCAACATAATCAATACTGTGCTCAGTTTCTCATTCCACTTTCTTGCAAGTAAGCTGTGCTGAGTACATTAAAGAAATTGCCATTAAAGAACTGATTAAAACAAATCATATTTAACACAAAGGATTAAATGCATGCTATAGCAAAAACGCAATGCACGCTTTAGTTCTCTGTTCAGAAACTTAACATTGGTGCAGTTTCTGGACAGTAGTAAGGATCTGTGAAAAGGCCAGGAGAGTGCATGAAAATTCAACAGTGGACAAAAAAATTTCCAAGGAATTTGAAATAAACAGAACTTCATCCTAAAATTGTATCAGAAAAAAAAATATTAGTTCATTTATTAGAATTAATTTTCCACTCATGCAAATTTGAGATGATCTTCTTAACATGTATTTGCATGTTTTTTAAAACATATGTTTTCTCTTCTAGTGCTTTACCCATCAGCTTCATCTTTCCTTGAGTTTGCACACATTTGTACTAGGTAGCGTGATAAGAAAATTTGTTGGTCATAAGGTGAAGATCATCATAGACATTACGCTGATCACCTATGTTAGCATGCATGTGATCCTAGAGCATGTAGTTGAGTTTTAGCTTAAAGCAGCATAGCTGATGTTTTTAAGAGCAACAATCATGATTTTTACAGCAGCACCTAGGAACTAAGATCAGCATTCAGGTTTTTCAGGTACTCTCTACATACAGGGAAACCAACAGAAAAGCTGTCAGTATAAACAGGAAAAGCAGACGAGAAAAATAGTCACTTAATTGGCAGGAAATGTCACTTTTTTCCTTTGTTTTCAGAGCTCTTGAGGTGATATTTTTGTCCCATCTCCTGCTCATGGAAATTAAAATTCCAAACTGACAGTGTTGTCTGTGTAAAAGAGGTGCAAATAATATTAAACACGTAAGATTCTGAGGGCAGCCAAAGAAGAAAATTATGCATAATTTTCTTCTCAAGGAAGGAAAATACCCTCTGATTAAAATGAAAAACATTTATGAAGTATGAGGATTTAACTGTCTGGTAATATTGGTACTGTTATTACAATTCACTCTGAATCATATTTGCAGAACATGGAATATGTTCAGGGAACTGCTTGAGAGAGTTCAGTGCAGAGCCACAAAGATGATAGAGTGGAGCATCTGCCGTATGAGGAAAGGCTGAGGGAGCTGGGTCTCTTTAGCTTGGAGAAGAGGAGACTCAGGGGTGACCTCATTAATGTTTAGAAATATGTAAAGGGTGAGTGTCACGAGGATGGAACCAGGCTCTTCTTGGTGACAACCACTGATAGGACAAGGGGAAATGGGTACAAACTGGAACACAGGAGGTTCCACTCAAATATGAGCAGAAACTTCACAGTGAGGGTGACAGAGCAGTGGAACAGGCTGCCCAGGGAGGTTGTGGAGTCTCCTTCTCTGGAGACATTCAAAACCCGCCTGGACACCTTCCTGTGTAACCTCATCTAGGTGTTCCTGCTCTGGCGGGGGGATTGGACTAGATAATCTTTTGAAGTCCCTTCCAATCCCTAACATTCTGTGATTATAGCTATGAACTTGATTGTTTCTTCTTTTTCTGTTCTTTTTCTTTTCATGTGACTTATTTCTGTACTTTACAAGTTATTAGTATGATAGTAATGGATAATTTTATCTGAATAATAAACATTAGCTATATCTACTTCCTAAAATATCTCCAGTACAACATTTTTATTTTATAATTATTTTAAAAGTGAAAAAAACCACATCCAGGGAATAGAATCCTAGAAAGCCTAAAGTAGATGTAGGGTGAGTTCAAGTCACAATCTGATTCTGTAAAGTTCATAGTGATGTAAAACATGAAAAAGTATTGATGATTTTGAATCCCCCTCCAAAAGTACTTAATTCCTGTTTACAGGCTGGTTTTTTGTTTGTTTGCTTTAAACAGAAACAACTTAAAACATACTGATACGAATAGCTAAGAAAAACTTAGAAAAATTATTTTGGCGTGGGTTGGGTGGCTAATGGCAGTTGGAAATTATGAAAAAACAGACAATTGCCGCAACAGCAGCTCATATCCAGAATAATGTATTTTTCATCCCTTGGCTGCATTTTCTTTGAGAAAGACAAACCAGAAACAGATCAGCTAAGTGAGTTGGGCATTTTTTCCCTAACCAACCTACAATTGGAAAGCTCAAGTATTCTTTTGAGAAAAATATTGTAAGATTTCCAACCAGCTGGTTTATTCAAACCTTTCAACGTTGACTTTGACATATTTCTGTATGTTCTTCTGTGGACTTCTGCGAAATTATTCAGGCAGATAATGTGACATGGTAGTATACCTTGACTTGCTGTTTTGTATACTGTTTTCATGTCCTGTCTTAGGATGAATCTGGAATGCTCATTTGATTTAAATATGCTGTAAGGTGAATTTGACTTGCTATGGACTTGCCCAAGAGTGCATCCTGGGTAGTAAATAACTCCAGTGCACATCACAGCTGGCTTTCTCAGGTCCTGGTTAGGATTTTTTTTTGAAGGAGTAGGGAAGCTTCTGTTTCTGAATGAACAGAATTTATGTTTCAGAATGAAACATAAATTATTTCAGCCAAAAAAGCACAATCTATTCAAACAACAAAAACATGTCAGGATTAAATTCTTGAGTAATATGCTAGTGATCTCTTCAGGAAAAAGAGGATATTTTTCTTCCACTCCCTATCACAGGGGTTTTTTTTTTTTCCTTTAATTTTTCTTTTCATTAGCTGTAGTGTTATTTTTACTCCCTGAATGCAGATGTTCTTTTACTGTGCAGTAATTATCAGAGTGTGTCAGTGGTTGCTGATGCATTTATTGCTTCCTTCTGCACAAATTTCCCTAAAGAATTTGCTATATTGGGAAAACAGCTGTTTCTCCATGCCTCTATTTGCATTTCATATAATTGCAATGCATGACCAGCCTCACACTAAAGTTTCTTTAGCAGAAGAAGGAGTTATACACAGTCTAGTTGTACATCAGTTCTGGGGAGCAAGCAGGTTGAACTTATACTCTGTCTCTTAATCAAGAGCTTTAAGATCACTGGGAGCAAGGTAAAAGTGTAGCTTCAAAGTTGTAGAGTGTAATTAATTTCATTTTAAAAATAGCTGGATTTCTGTGATGCTCTAAGGCTGTTAGAAATCATCAAGCACTTCCCTCCTCTGGTCTATGATTTGAGGGTGAAAATATTTTTCTGCAGAGTAATTATAACCATTATGTGCATTATAGAGCAATACTATTAAAGATTAAAGCCAGAAATGCTTAGATCTTGCTTTGCACTACTGTATTTGAAAAAAGGTTCCCAAGGAGAAAATTTTCTGACTTTTTCTTAATTCTTCTGTTGTCATTCTTTCACTCACCTGAAAAAAAAAAACCTACATGCTACACCAGTGGTAGTTACAGCAAATACAGCTAGTTTAGAGTATTTGTTTCTGCTACAGCAATGGAACCTGTGGATTTTACATCTGCCAACTCCTTTCATTAAATGTTGTATTATTTCTAATGGGTTTACTTCTTAGAAATTATGGAACTCAGTTAGTTTTCCTGGGAGTTATGAGTGCTCAGTCCCACTGAGGTTTTAGGCAAAGGAATCTGACAATTGTTGGATTTTCTGTTTAAGGAGCATCAAAGGACAAGGATTTGATGATCGTATCTGGCTAAAATATCAATCTCTGTGGGCCCATATGACACGACATATTCTTTTTCCTATAAACTTTGAACAAGGAGGAACTGATTCTACATTTATCTGTCCAGCGCTACATCACAATCTAGTTCTGTTTACTTAATTTTACCAAGTGTTACACTCTACCTAGGCTGTGACAATATAAACAAATTTTTCTGTTTATATCTTGAGAGCACTCGAAGAGGTGTGCAAGTATAATAAGTACTCTAACAGTGCAAGAGCAGTGGAAAGGTCAATTAACACAGATACTGAGGATGATATATTGTGTCATATTCAAGTTCTCCCAGTACGATGTATCTCTGATTTCTGACTATGCATATCAAGATAAAAAATATTAAGAGCCAAGCATATTAAAACTTAGATTGTAAAGATTTGTATGTTCATGAGAAGGCAGGTGACAAGAAGCTTTACCTTCTTTGTTTTTATTTTCACAATCCTAGCTCATTTTCCATATATCGTGCAACAGAGGATCCCTAATGCAGCAAATCAATATCTAGAAAGAGAGATGTGGGTCAGAAGGTGAAGGCAGGTACTAAGCTGATGACTTTTTCTTGTTTAGAAAATAGGGGAGATGTAGTGGAGGTGTTGACCTGTTTCCATTTCATACATGGAAGCATGCAAGCATTGCCTGCTAGTTTCCAGATTCTTTTAATATATATACATATGTATACATATGTGATTTCTATATCAAGTTAGACTTTGAAATTGTCTGTGACATAAAATGAACCTTATTAAGCATTATTTTAAATTAAATTATTATTTTAGTTTTATTGTGGGGTTTTTTGACTATAGGAAAACTGCATATCTACAGAGGAAATTGAAATGTCAGCTACTTAGAGAGAAAAATACTCCACTGTCTTAAGTAAATTATTCACAGTAATTTTCCTTCTATCAGTCAAGCTCCAGCATAGTGAAAGTTGATTCCATGATGCAGTTTAGATTTTGCTTGTAGTTTTAGGAAGCTATGATTATGGATTTAAGGTTTCTAACTGAGCAAAAAGATTTCTTCAGTTTTGACTTCACCATTTATAAAGTCATAACTAATAACAGCAAAACTGATTTCAGCAAGGACACTCTAGCAGGATATTACAGACACAGTCACAGCTGCCAGAGTTCTGGTTGCAGGCAATCAGAAGTCCTTGTCACATTCCGTGCTTGATGATCAGCAGTTTAGGTTGAATTAACCATAAGACCAGCAGCAGAAAATGTCACTGTAATATCACAGAAAAATGGCAAAAACTTTCTTTAAAAACAAACAACCAAACCAAACAAACAAACCAACAACAAAACACCAAAAAAACCCAACCAAACAAACAAATAAATAAAGCAAAGAGGAAAGGAAAATCTTAAAATGAAGTCATTCAAGAGAGTGTTTTCAAGGCCAGACACTGAAATGTTCCCAAGTGTATCTCACAGATATATATGCAAATATGTATGTCCATGTGCATATACGTATGCAGCCAATGGGGATGATTCAGGAAGAAGAACTCTAGAGAGTGCGAGGAGATTATATAGGACATTTGTTATTTTTCTGATTTACAGAACCTCAGCAGCTATCGCAGAATGAGGAAATAAATGCTGTGCATAACAGGAAAGATTCTGTTGTGCTTTAGGACTTTCCTCCCAAAGATGCAGCTTTCCAAAGGACACTTATTTTTTACACAGTAAATAATCGCTAAAACCTTAGTTTTCAAAAGATGGGCAACCACAGCTGCATTTGAAAGTGTCCTGTCTATTGAAGAGGGTGTTCAGATGCATGTAGTGCCTTCTAGTGATAGCTGATAGCCAGTATCGTCTTCCTCCTGCTCTCAGAGTCTTTATAAAAATAGAAAGACTTTAAAGATTTCTTTCCTTTTTAGTGCTCTTAGCCCAGTATTGTTTCTTCTAAGAGTTGTTTTCACGATTAAAATCTTTGCTACTCTGCAGCTAAGTGGATCAAAAACTACTGAAGCATTTGGGGCATTTCTTACTTAAGAGATGAAAAGGTGGTGATGTGACAAATTAGGTTACAGTATCGCGCACTCCTGGAAAATTTAGGTTAAATGAAAGACAAACTGTCAGAATGTTCTCTTTTCTTGTCTAAGCAATATTCCTGCTGTTTAAACCTTGGTGTTTCAGGAATAATCACTTGTTAGCAAAGCTGTCACAGTGACATAAATCACATCAAAATGAATAGGAATATGTTACATTTCTTAATAATAATTAAATACAGTCACCTTTGACTTGAATTATTGAAGTACAGGAGAACATGTTCACTAAATAGTGGTATGGGCACTGAAGGCATTAATCCTAAAATAACTGACATTCAGTTCTCTGTAAATGCCACATCTTGTAAATACATGGCTGAAAGGAGGGAAATGGTAAGAAAGGAACATTTCCCTGCTTTATAATACATAACGATAAAACTTTGTATTAAAAATAAACTTTTCATGTGATTACACCATTAAATAGAACTTCCAAATGATTTTGGATGTTATACTTTTAAGTCTTTAATGGCACCTAATCTCAGCTGCTGACAGGCTGGTTCTCTGACAGCAATATCAGCCCTCCTGCGCTACTCAGCACTACTGGGTTAGTCTTGATCAGACTTGGGTTCATGATCATATTATGTCAGTTTACCCAAAGGGACAATCTGAAGTTAGACTGGTACTGTTTCCTCCATCACCTTTGCATGCTACATGGGAGGGCAAACAATATAAGTTGTGATGAAACCCTAGGGTGATGGCAGAATATGATTGAACATTACAGCTGTTAGTGTAAGCTCAACCTGCCAGTGTTTTTTTCTTTTTTTTTTTTCAAAAAATAAATTATCAAGAAAGAAAATCTTGATAATGGTGAAAAGATGGTCAACCTTATACCATGTTTTGCATCAGGCTTATTGTCTTAAAATACATTCTTACTCAAGTCAATGAAAACCCGTTGAAACATCTATGAGGAAAGAAAGTAGATCACTGAGAGAAAAGATAAGCATAAGGATCTTTTTTCCCCTAGAAAACAAAAGGAAGATGGAAAAGATTAATGGATAATGCTGCTTCTGCTCAACACTCATTATCTTTAAAATAACCCCTTGTCCTCAAAACAGGGTTCTTTACCCGGTTTGCGTACAAATGAGCCAAATTTAGCATACAGAGATGAGATATTGTTTATTACAGAGTTGCGCAAGTCTGGATGTTGGAATAAAGCCTGCACACCAGCAAGAAAAGCAACAGGCATTATATACAAAATCTTATCACTACATTCACACCCTAAAGAGCCAATTGGTTACACATTTGCATATTGTATTACATAATCCTTTTTACATAATCCTCAAGGACACTTTATCCAACAGTCTTGAGATATGTGGTAAAGCAAGACTCAACTAATCGTGCGGGCCTCAAAAGGTCTAAAGCTGCAAGGTCAGTAGTGTCTGTAGTTCATGATTAGGTGTTTTGCATGTCACTCTTTGTCAGACTGACCTAAAACTGAAAGGATTTCTCTATTAGCAATTGCAGACAGGATTCATTCTTTTAAGTGATGACAACATCCCGATACTTCAGAATTGTAAAATTTTCCCTGTACTCCTCCATCTTAAAGGCTCTCATACAATGTTCCCAGCCCTGTAACCAAAGCTTTCCACTTTCTTCCAGACAAGGACTTTGTGCCAGGTCTTCGCTCTATTTGTTGCACGTGTCAATTCCTACTCCTCTCACATGCAATTTAAAAGTTTCAGTCCTGTGCGGATGTTCCACATGGAATAAGTGTTGCAGATCTGGCCTTCAGCAGGGGCGCTGCCACACTGCTCATTTGTCATTATTATTATTACTTCTGTTAGCCAGACAGCTGAATCAAAATTTGTACACCTAAGCATACCTGCAGAAATGAATGGGGCTACATATGTGGGAAGGCAGTATTTTATGAGCTCTGTGATTCCAGAGAAGTCAGTAGAAGTTTTGCCACTTGCTTTAATGAAGCTCTGTTATATCCTTTAACAGCCAGAATGACTTAAGTAGTGAAGGACCTCAATCCTAGGGGCCATTGTTCCCAAAATCTTAAACTCAGTGCCTGACCAAAGAGTGGAAACAAGTATTTTCTTATTTTTTTGACTGTAAGCAGTAAATTTACCATCAAATCTTATAATGAGAAAGAATCTAAGCCTTATGCATTGTTACAGTGATGCCAGATTTAAATGCATCTCTTAGCTAGGTTCATTATCAATAATAGGAAGAATAACAATCAGTTTTTTAATTTTATCCTGAATTCAAGTATTCAGCGAGTACAGCTTCTGAATAAAATGATGACATTTCACAGAATAAAATGATGACATTTTGAAATGATGTCATAGTGACATGACTTTCATCAGAATCTCTGTATCTTGTCAGATGTCTTTTGGCATACAATGCACACCCCAAATAGGAATAATTATTTTTAATGTCATCATAATCTAAAATCTGCCTTAATTCCTCAAAGTTATTAAAAATCTATGCTGGTTCATTAGACGATAACGATTATCTTTTTAATCTGTCAATAGATTAAATAGATTTTTATCTCCATAACTCTGCCATACTTTTCAGGTCAGTGAATAGCTCAGATTAGTCAAAGTATCACTGAGCCATTTTAGCCATCATTTTTCACTCCAATTTTATCCTCATTTAAATTGTTTCCATCAATGTCCACATCTGCTGGATTTTGAAAAAAAGAAAAAAAAAAAGTTAGTATCATTAAGCAAAGATGTAGTAAATTGCCTTACATAAGTGCTGAAGTGGAGAAAAGCAAAACCTGAAAAATAACGAGTACCATTAATATCTAAGTCTGAGGTTTTCAAATAAAAAGTATAGGTTGGTTTTGGACTGATAGAAAGGTAGCTATAACAAAAAAGAAAATCTCTTTAATTTCAATTTTGAAATCTTGAAACTGTAACCAATACTGAAGTATCGCACTAATACGATGGATTCATTTAATAGGAAAAGAGTTCATGAAGTGTTCACTTCTATGATAAAACCATTCAGAGCTTCATAGGATGAAAGGTAATCAAGCTGTCTGTGGAGGACTCTGTACTTGGTTAAGTTATGGAGTAGTGACGTTGGGTGGTTTAAAATATCTGGTGGGATCAGCTTTGAACTGATGAACTGTGAGCTGTGCTAAGAGAACACTGCTAATGGGTTCAGTGCCTTTAATGAGAAGAAGCCTTTGCCTTAAATCTGTGAGTGGGTGGCCAGAAGCAAATGAGATGTTCCTCATTCCTCAAGTTTGATAAAAAGAATCGAGCCGCAGTGGGACAGTGCAGATCTATGTCCAGGACACCTAACCAACTGCTGCAATCAAGCAGAGGCCCTGGGAAAATCCACACAAATGGGTGTCCAAAACATAGGGACTGAAAACTGGAATTTGAAGAGAGTAGGTGGGAAAGGCAGAAGTTGACCCAAACATTAAAAGGTGGTGTTCTAGAAGTGTTCCACCTTTCACTGAAAATATTTACCTGGTGTGGGCAGGCATCTTGAAAAGGGTGTGAAGCATTGAGCTCACAGCTTAAACCATAGGATGAGGCCTAGATAAGTCATGATCTTTGTGTGTTATGTGTGGTAGTCCCTGAGCCTTTCTGGAGACGGGCAGTGTGGAAATAGGAAAATCGCAGCCTGACATGAACTGGAGGCAAACATTAATCAGTGGGAAAGAATTCACTTTCTTCTTCATCCAGAACACGACATGCCTAAGCTGAGCTAATGAAAAAGCAAATTCTTCAATACAAATGACAAATGAAAAGACTGAGAACTGCATTTTGTCTTTTCATAGCTGTTAAAATAGCCTCACACAGACTTTCTGACAGCAGCTCAGGCATTGTACTCACACCAGTGAGTCAGATGAGATTAAAATTAAATAACAAATGAGAATGTGAAACAGTGTAGCACAGCCCTTCAACATGACAGAAGTGCAGCATTTGAAGAAATAAAAGGCTTGAGTGGTCCAGGGAATAATATTATCTGCTGGCAGTCAGCTGTACCATGCAGTGTAGTTTGTGCTTTTGGTAATGAGTTTCCTTGGTGATTCATTGGCAGCTGATCCATGGAGGGAAATGTGGAAGAATAGCGTACCGGGTCCTGGAACAAGGTGTTGTCCTCCAGTGATAAACACTGCTTCAGGATTGTAATAATGGTATAGAAAACCGGCAGACATAAAAGCCTTTCACAGCTCTAAAAACATTGAAATATGCTAGTTTTAGGAACAAGATTTCTTATGAGCTTTCAAGCCATATGGAGCATCAATATGTTTTCCATCATCTGCTTGTCAGTTTAAAGAGAAATAGTAAATTCATAAGGCACAATAATCCCACAGAATTCACAAGGACTACATGCAAATGAGAAGAGAGACGTCCCGGAATCCTTAGCGCACCAACAAAGGGAAATTTTGTCAAGATTCATGCTTTAAATTGTAAAAAATAGAATAAGGGGTAGATAATTTTGAAATTTGGAATTGTCACCTTCTGATCATACTTTGTATGATGATGCTTACCAGCTCTGATCAAGCTTTTAAGTGACATCTAGTTGACTTTGTTTCATATTGAAATGAAGAATCTAGTATTATTATGCTGCATGTGTTTAATTAGATGCACATATGCGTTGTGTGGGGCCTGTCTTACACTTGATAATATTTGAAAATATATCATTTAATTCTGACTTGGTGGAAGGTGGATTCTGCAAAGGTGTTACATGTCCACCTGCTTAATGAAAATTCATGATTGTGGGGTAGAAAGAAGCTTTTTATTGTTCAGAGGCAAAGCCACAAGTAAGAGGATCACCTAGTAGCATCCAGACATCTACAAGCTGCAACTCAAGCACGAGTGTCATATTTGTTAATATTTTCTAAGTATCTAGACCTGTATTTGTCTTGATTAGTACACGTTTATTTACATTCCAGCTGAACATAGTTAAGTGCCTTTAACTGGGAATTTTTACATAGCTGAGTCAACAACTGGTATATAGTCAAGTCCTTGACTTTATTCCAATACCAATTGCTTTGTAACAGACATACAGGAATTAACAACATGTAAATCACCCAAGTAGTCAGTGAAATAATTTTCAGTGCTCAGTCTCTGTTAGAAAATTCTAAACATTTCACTAAAGATGTCAGATTAATTAACTTAGCTATTATTTTTTTTTTATCCGTAACTGTATTCCTTTTATATTCCTTTTATATATTTAACATTTCATATTTGGTTCTTCACAGAAAATCTCTTTTAGAAAACAGCAGGCTTAGAAGTAGTAGCATTGTTACACGTGTTTATGGCAGAGAAAACTCTTCCCTACAATTTTCGTGTCTGTCTTTTCTTTTTTTCTTTTGCGTCTTTGTTTTACACAGTTGTAGTTGGTTTTATTGCATCCACGAAAGACAGCAAAGTTTCTTGCAGGTCTTTTCCACAGCCTTTTTTTTTTGTCTGAATCAGTTGTCTCTTCTGTTTCATAACGGAACCACAGCAGCCACTGTTGATGCATAGCAGATGGGAGGGAGTACGTGCCCAGCAGCCCAGGCTGCTTTTGAGCTGAAAGGGTGAAATCCAGACAACTAAGGGAAGTTCACACTAGGCTTTTCAATTTCTCCAGCAGCAGCAAGCACACAGCTTTTCTGCACTTTTACTCTGTTGCACTATCACATGCAGAGTGATAATTGTGCAGTACACATGGTGGTCTAGATCAGACAATGAACCCTTCTGAAAAATAAGGAAGGGGAAAAAAAGTTGTTTTTTAGCTGGACTATCCCTGAGCTACCCAGCTGCTTGAGCTGTTGTGCCAGCAGAGTGGACAAAAAGAAGGAAAGGGTGAGAAGAGATCCAGGACAGGAATGTAGGGAACCAAAAGATGTTTACACCAGTAGAGCTTTAGGAGTAAAAAGGCTGTGATTCACTCCTTTATGATAGGTCGAATTCGTGTGGGAGTGGCAGCTGTGTTTAGATTACAGTGGGGAGAACAACCCAGGCTGATAAATTAAGGGATTAATTTTACTCTACAATAGATTATAAGCATAAAGCCTCCTTCCATCCAGCTGATGTCAGTAGTGTATTGAATATTTATTTGGCAGTAGCTGTATAAAATATGACTAAGAGAACTCTTGGAAATATTACTGCAGTACACAGCTAGTGTTGTCACAAATGATGCCACGGTCTGCCCTTGTCAGCAAACACAGAGTGGACCATGAAAACTAGGACCACTCCTCTTAGATGTATTTTCACCTATCAGCTTTGAGTCTGAAAAAGTAGTATAAGGGAATTTGAACTGCAGTTTACTGTATTTGAAGAAAGTGGCTCACATCCTGGGCTGCCATTGGAAATTAAGATCTTAACTTTCTGAATGAACAGTGTGGAATTAATTAAGATATGCATGCTCATTCGTGAGAAGAAGCCCAGGGGCTCTTGGCATTTACACTTAAATTGCACATCCCATGTGTGGGATGTACCATGTGCCTGTGTTTGCCTACACCAAACCATGTGTTATGTTGCACTTCTAAGCTCTAAAGGATACTATGAACTAGTGAGCACTCAAGAGTTCAATAGAAGCAACAAAATGCAGTCAATACTCAGCATGACCCAAACACTGAAAAATCATGCTTGTGCTCGTGGTCACGTATTTAGCAAAGTTATTACAGGCTTTGATATTGCATTGATATAAACTTCTAAAGCAAAGTACCTAAGCTTAGAATATAACCTGGAAAACCTAGGTACACTCATTACTGCATGGAGCTTCAAAGTCAAAATGAGTAGTGGGGGTGTCCCACAGACTGGAGGGAGAGCGGGCCTTGTTCCACTCCATGGGGGGGCCATTCAGCAGGCTCAAGTGCCTTGGGAAACACACCTTGACTTCCAGCCTGGGCTCTCCCCCCACTTTTCTTAGAAAAGCAGTTTGTATTTTAGGCTGGATGAGTTCACAGCTTGGTTGACTGCAGTTCCCAAGCAGCTGTGCTCATGTAAATGAGATGTGGTGGTGTGCAGATGCAAGTGGGTGGGTCACTTGGAGGTGTCACTTAGATGACATTTGTGGAAGCATAGCCATGTCATCTAGCTACATTGTCTTCATGGAGAAAAGCACAGCAATATTCATACCTAACATTTCCGGTGCCTGTTTAGAGAAGAGAACAAAGCAGTGTGGCAAGGTGCCAATCAGTGTCAGCATCTCAGCACCTTGTCGGCTGGAGAGTGTGGTCTGAGCAGCATGAACACAACTATGGGTGCTTTGGCAGCCGTGGGTAGCGATGGGTGCTGATCTGTCTGCACATCTGTACGGAAATATCATGCATGTGTTTGGTTTGTAGACCCTTACTCATGGCTACAAAGTATTTAGTTAAAGAAATCTGTTGAAAACCATTGCATCCCTGAATCCATTACTTTGTCCCCTTGCTGAGCTCTCACATTCCCAGGAAGTACTGTTTTACTTTTCTGTCATTAATTTATTTATATAAGCATAGGTAGATACATAAATATATGATATGTCAGCTGCATTACATTACACTGCTTGCCAGATGACAGAACATAAAAAAGACTTATTTGGTGAAAAATCATACAAAAAGGAGTCAGTGTTTTGAGCTAAGGATTTAATAGTCCTTTGATGATGACGAAAGTTATTATTCACAGAAGGAAGTGTTTCAGAGTGAAGTCTGCGGAAATTAAAACACTAGGTGGTACAGCCATCTGATTTAATTTATAATCTTTTCATCATGGTGAATGTTATATTTCCAATTCAGTAGCATTATTCTAATGTGCTATGATGTTGGCTAATGATTTCTCAGATATTCCATATTCACCAAAGCTTTTGTCTTTACATCTGCTCTATAGATCAATTTGCATTTTAATTAAAGTGTTTAAATGAGTGATATTAAAGCCTGGAAAAGAGTACATAATTTTCACATCCTCTCTAATGTGATTTTAAAACCCTGGATTTAATCCACTGTATAGCATTAAAAATATAATCAATTTACATATATTATTTTACAGTTTATTTAATAGTTGCTCTATTTTAATTAAGAACTTTAAATTTATTTACTTTAAATGAACACAATATAAACTGCATTGTTACAGCATAGCTACTACCCTCAGAGAAACGTATGGCTTCCTGAATCTTTATGATTTTGCTCTCTTGCAGTGTCACCAAAAATATTACAACTAAAGCTTTGATTAAGTATGACCATCAGAAATCACAATGAGTTTCATAAAAAATAGAAAGTGATAAATACATGGCATCTCTTGCTTCAAGAGATTTTGTTCCATCTCTTTCTTAATTTTTTGACTGAACAGCGGAAGCATAAAATCATAAAAAACATTGATTACATAGTGGAATAGCAGAGAAAGACAGTCAGCTACCATTTGGACTTAATGAGTAACATATATTTTCAAGGTTTTGGTTGCTCTAAAGAAGTGCTCTTAAGACTGCCACTTTCAGTATCTCTCATTCAAGAAAACTCTAGGATCTCCAGAAATTTTCCTAGAGGACCAGCAAGACAGCCACATCATACCCAATTTCTTAATATTTCCATATTAAAAACTTGAATTCCACACAATTTCTCCTTGAAAGACTTTTCCTTTTTTTTCCTATTAGTGTGACAGATCCCTTATGTTCCAGTGAAGAATTCTGTCTACAAAGATAGGGAATAAAAATCACTCTCTTATTAATCCTTCAAATAATGAAGGAAAACAGTAGCATTTAAGGCAACTCACCTGTGAAATTCTTCATTTGTATTCCTTCTAGGAAATAGGCTTTCCTCCACAGCTGATACTCCGTGGACATGTGTTTTAGCTTCTCTTCCCAGAACAGATTCTTAGTGTCTCTTGTCTTGATCCAGATTGAAGTCTGTTTACTCCATGGTAATAGACTTACGGACTAGGCCCATCTTTTCACATCTCTTTGATTCCGTAAACACAATTATTTCCTTTGTTTCTCTGACCTTCCAATATGTCACTGTTTACCTTTTCAAAAGACACATTCTGTCATGCAAAGTGGATTTCTTTTGGTTGATACACAATGCTTACTTGATTCAAAGTCATTCAAGCAAAGCATGTCAGTAGAATTCAGAATTATCCTAGGGACTCACTGCATACTTACCTAGCATCCTATACTACCCGTGCCACCAAAGAGAAAGTTAGTGTCAAAAAAACTGCACTGATTACATTAAGGTTTTAGGTGATCTCTAGAATGTGTTTTTGAAATTGAATTTTGAAATCTTCTCAGACTGGGTATGATCACATCAGCCTCTTGGATGCACAGTTATGAATTGAATAAAACACTTCCTTCAAAAATACCTAGTATTCTAAAAGAATTCTGGGCAATATTTTTTCTTATTTAAGAGTCTTTCATAGCTTCATTATGCATTCTTCTGTTGCTTTTTAATGTTAGCTTTAAACTGCATAGTATGTATTTTCTTAATAAAAACAAATTTCAGGTGCAAAAGTACAGTTGTAAGGGATGAAACTTTGTGCTGGGAATTCCTTACACCATGATATAATATCTGTGAAAAGGGATAGGAGAAAGCTAAACTTGCTTTGTATTGGGAAAAAAATTGTTTTATATTTTGGGGAAACATGGATCAGACCTGCCATTGTGTTGCATATCCCATGAATTAACCTGGAGCAATTCAAGAAGTTGTGGGTTTCATGCTGGTGCATCAATTGCTTTTTTCTCAGTCTAAGCCTCAAAAGGAGATATTAGAAGCCTGGGTTGCTCCATGATCTAGACCAGGGGTGTCGAATTCATTTTCACCGGGGGCCACATCAGCCTCTCGGTTGCCTTCAAAGGGACAAATGCCATTTTAGGACTGTATATATGTAACTACTCCTGATGCGGCCCCCGGTGAAAATGAGTTTGACACCCTGATCTAGACTGTGTTACTCTGCTATTCAGAGCCTGCTTTTTCTGTTTCTCTACCTGCAGGGAGAAAGATAGGTTGCTAGCATGACTTAAGAATAAATAATTATATCGCCACTGTTTCACTCCCTGGTGATTTCCTCAAGGGTAACTACCTGAATAGTCAGGGTACCAGAGATAAGGCCTTTGGACAATTGCATTGTGGTGACTTACTTGCTGTCCCTTTTTTAAGGCAATATTTGGGTCTGTACAAATCTGCCTTGATATCTTCCTCTACCTTCATGCATGGTGAAGTACACTGGGCAGTTAAAGATATCTTAGCAGGGACAAGTTTAACTGTAAATAAAGACTGCTTTTAGAAAGAAATATATGGAAGAAATTTAGAAAAAAGAAGGCAAAAGTTAAAATTGACCCACAATCTTGGTATATATATGAAAAGAGTATTAAAAAAAAATAGGCCCACAAAAATTGTCTTTTAATCCATATCATTAATTTCCTCATTTCCTATCTCTGTTGTACTTTAGTTAATATTAGAAAGATTATAATACTGATATATAATATAATACTGATTTACAGTATGATTTGAAAAGCTGAGAAACTTCTGTTGGGTATATTTTTTTTAAATAATCAAAAAATACTTATGTTACTGAGAGGAGTCAAATCAGAAACTATTTCATACACCTGGTTGCTGAATATAAGAAACTTTTTTTCATCCAGCTGTGCTGTTCTAGCAATGTGCTTAAGAGGGCAGCAAAGAAGCTCCTAGAAGTAAAAATGCTTTTATTAGGAAAGAGATATAAACTAATAACCAATTTCAGTGGAAAGACTGAAATTATAAAGTGACTGAGAAATAATGATTATGAAGCTAAGAGAGAGAACATTCCAGAAAATGTGTTTTTCTACAGCCAGAGTCATCTTCCTGGTGCATATTTATATTACCACTAAGAGGATTATTGGAATACAGTGAAATAATATTGTTTGCCTTATAGTCATGCTGAATGAAAAATAATATGGCTTGCAGCATCACTGAAGACTTGTTGAATAAAACGTGTAAGCAATACTTTGAAGAGAGACCTGACTCTCGAGGTCCCCAGTCCCGGGAAGTCTGCCGGGCTCCTTTGGACACGGTGCTCTCTGGTCTTTGACAGGGTGGCTCTTGCATCCTGAATTGGGGTCCAATTGCACAGGCAGGTGAGGAGTGCTCTGCCAGAGTCCCGTCCTTAGCCTGGCAAGTTGGGTCCCATGGTAAAAGAGCTACAAGCTGCCAGCTGGAAATGGTTCTTAGTGCTGTCTCTTCCTGGATCAGTGCTTGATCTACTCAGTTATTGTGCAAAACAAACCTGCCTCCTTTTCTTCTCCCCCCATCCTCTTTTTGGAAAGTCAAGTGAGAGTGGAGTACTTTGCTGGATGCTGTCTCCAGCTACAAGTGCATGAGGCTTTCCCCGCACCCTCCCAAACTGAAGCTGAGCCCACTGGGTCCCCTGCAGTCCCAAATGAGGAATGCAGCAGATTGGCTAGGGCAATCAAATTGCTTTTTGGAAACGTGAGCATCACCTACCTGAACTGGGATTTTGACACTTTGAGTTCAGCCTAAACAGTGTGCCCTGAGGCATGGAAGTATTTGAGGCCAAGCAGGATTTGAACACATGTCTCTCTCTGGAGAGAGGTAGTGCTTAAATCATTAGACCATATTTTTCTCTGTGAAAATTATATCTAGGAAAGCTTGTTTGTCTGGTATCTATGCCATGTTCAGAATGTGCATGTATGAAATGTTATGATTACCAAGATTGACACGTTAGTATATTTTAAAACAAGCGAAGGTACTCTAAGATGTTGTTTTACTATTAGGAAAGAACCTTTAGAACTCCTGCAAAATGCTGCACCATAGGAGAGCAACCGGTCAGACTCGAGTTGGCTCAGCAAAGTGCTCCCTCTGCTTCGGATCTCCTTCTTTGCCAACTGTAACAACACACCCTTGTTTCAGCATCTTATTGGAGTGGCTCAAAACTATACCTTTCTTAAACCAGTGAGTGTATTCTTAAACTCACCAAGTAGATTCAGCTTACTATAATTCATTAGACTGAGAGACACTTGTGGGAAATCAGCACTTTAAAGGTTGTTTTTACTCTTTTGAACTATTTTTTAAGTTTTGAAACTATTTGCAAATTTATGCAACACTTTAACATTTGAGGACAATTCATCTGTGCTGTCCCTTCTGATGCTGATCATATACCATGAACCGTCTGATCCTGTATCTTTAGAACAGCTGTGCAGTAAAATGGACTTTTTCACTACAGCTTCTGGAAACTTTTGTTCAAATTGAAAAACAGTAAGGCGGAAAAAAAGGAGATTCTAGAGGAAGAGAGACAGATTTCAAAAATGAACAGAATAGAATAGAATAGAACATAGAATAGAGTTTGAATTTGTTTCACTGACTTCTTCAACCATAAAGTTTTTCTTGTATAAAGTAAAAAGCATGGAAATTCTAAAAGTTGAACTCACAGGTGGGGAACAAAAGAATATTTAATGTTGAGAAGTCAGCAATCAACTTTTCTGGAGTATGTTTTGCATCTCCTCAAAAAATGCATATACTGTAAATGAGATGTTGAATATGAGAAGTGTCACACGTCTATTATACAAATGCACCCTGTGGTACATAATTGCTTCTGATCATATTAACTGAAAAATCCTCTTTGTTGTTGGTTGTGTTTTGGTGGTGGTGGTGTTTTTTAAAAAATAATATAAAAAATAAAGTTGTCTATAACTCCAATGTTATCAGGAAAATGATGAATGAGCCTATACAGGTTACATTAAAATTCAGAAATCAATTATTTGTATTTTTTTCAGTTAAATTACCAAGCAAAAGAAATTGTCTGACATTAATTTGAATCCATTTTTTATGCTCCTTCTGAAATAGTACTGTTTGTCATTTGAAAATGTGTGGTAATGTCCCTAAGTAACTCATTTTAAAATGTGTTATAATATTCCTAAATAAGTAATATGTCAGGGGAACAATGTCTGAGTGTTCAATCAATGTAATTGAATAGCATCCTGCTCCTTGCATTGTTCCAGCTAGAGCATATCTGCTGACGAGGGCCAGACCACAGCAAGATGCTGAAGGAACATGCAGATGTCAGTGACAAAGTTGAAACTGCTGGAGCAAGGCTGCTGGAGCAAGGCTGCTACAGCTGCAATATACGCTCTTACCTAAACCTATGTGAGAGTAGTGTTCATACTTATGACACCTAAAACCTTGTTAAAGGGGACGTTTACAGACCCACCGCCTACCCCCCACAGCTGCTGGCAGGCAGTCTGGCAGCTCTACCTACTCCTCCCAGCTGGGGAGACTTTGTGCTGTGGAATCAGTGCCTTACAGGAGATCACGAGTCCTCTGCAAGCAAAGCTCATCCCATTGCACAAAAGCAGAAAAGAAGGAGAGAGAAAAGCTGGAAATGCTACAGGGTGTTCTTCTAGGTGTAGGCCTGGGTCTGTATTGGAGGTAGCACAGAAGACGGTGTGGTGCTCAGGGCATCTTTGATCAGTGTAAGCGTGGCAGCAGCTCTTAAAAGCTGGTCGCAAATGGCAATGTGTAACAAAAGACCTCTACTGTTGTGAAGCCTCGGAACACATCATAGGACTTATTTTATAGAGTTAACGAAGCCATGGGTGGCTGGAAGTATGAGGACCCACTTTACATTTGTTGGAGCTCACTGCTGGGGTTCTGGGTCACGGCTGCTGCTCTGAGGTCTCCTATCTGACCTCACTGTAATACCTACATCGGGTGCAGCTTACTGAAGGTATTAGTTTGAAGGGGTATTATTTTTCATTGCAGTGTTGGATCTAGTTACAAAATCAGTTTGATAAACAGAATAAATTACATCACATAATATTTAGTAATCTAGATGACCTTTAGGTAGATAATGCCTGTTGTTTAATACTGCAATATCTGAATAGTAAATACGTTTCATAATATTGTAGCTTACAAAGTCACCAGAGTATAACACATATGCTATAAAATACTGTTTTTCTAGTACTAATACTGTTATTTCTGTTCTTCGAAATGTTACTTAAAAGCTCGGTTTGTTGGATTAGGTTTTTCTCTAAAACTGCATATAGTCAAGATCGTTTTATTGTGACTAGGGTTAAACATTTTTTTTCAAAAAACCTGAAACTGTAATCTTGCCCACATAACCAGTCTTGTTTGTTTGTTACAATTTGAAGGGTATAAATATCCTACAGTTATGAGCCTAGGAAAGTATTAGTCACATAAATAAAAAGTAGGCTATTGTTCAGATACTAGGTGTGTTAATAGAAGGTAATTATGTTGACTGAAAATAACTAAAAGCTCCATCTAGCAGACATGTACATTTTTTCCATCATTCTCAGTAACAAATGCCTTTTAATACAGTGGAAAATTACTAGACAGGTCTGAAATAACTAGACAATTACCGAAGGCTTTGTTTAAAATTCTTCAAGAGAATGTCACAAAGAAAATTATTACCATTATTTCAACAATGAATATAATGCAGTAGTTTCACATGAAAAATAAGCTCACATTTAACTATCAATTAACAGTTTTGATACTCTGGAATTGTTTCAGCATTAATGTATTGACTCTCCTATCTGTCTAAATACACCTGAAGAAAAAATGGGAAGAAGCTCAAGTTCTAAACTACTGCATGTTGAATGAGAGTATTGCAGGGGAACTTCATTCTTGTTTAGTAGTCGACCTATTGGGCTCCTTATTTATATGGCCTGAAAATCCAGCTTATAGGCAGGTGCTTTTCTTCTTCCTGTATGTAAGCTACCAGAAATATTGCCATTCATGCAATAATTTAGGAATTCAAAAAGGAAGTGGTACACTATGTGACTGTCTTTTTTTTTTTTTTTGATAGAAGTCAGATTTTGAGTTCAAACATAGTTTTAAAAAAGGGGCAGGGAGTCTTTATTCCAGCTGTTTGTACCAAATGTATTTTGCACTGAATGCCATCAGGTGCAACTGAAGGTCTGCATTCACTGCTGAAGGGGTCTTAAAATATGTACACCTGGTGTGCAGAAGATCTAACTTTCAAAACCTCTGGTCCTTCCTCCTGTTTCTGATTCAGTGCTAGGACATAACAGAAAGGTTAAAAGCTCCTGCAAGGGACACACACTCCCAGCTTACCAAAGGGATTTCAACCACACCAAAAAATCAGCTATAAGGTAGATGTAGCTGAGGATAGGTATGGTTTCTGGGCCACTGAGCACACCTTCTAGTATAGGGAGCTAACAGGCAGAGGGCTGGTGGGCACTGGCACCCATGTCAGTGCCACACCACTGTGCAGGGTAAGGTTTCTCCTTTCTTTTGGGTGAAATTGCCTGGCAGATAGCCTCAGCAAGGAACCTGCAATTTTAGCTGGCAGGAGTAAGACTGCCAAAACTCATAGCTAAATGAAAACGCCTATTGTTTATTTGACTACATCATCCCCTATGCTCACTAAGGTAGGAATTGCACATTATTATGATAGTGCCTCTCAAAATAATGTGCATTCCACTTTTAAAGAGATGATTCCCACTTTCAGCTACCACTGGTATATCCAATTTGCTTTAACACTCTGCTGTGATTCAGTGCACACCCCTGTATGCTCCCAGCTATTCAGTAGCTGCCTTAGTTGTTAGAAGAAGTAACTATGAAAGGTGGTGGAGCTAATGTGAAAATAACAAACTTAAAAATTACAGAGTAGAGGTGTGTTTGTGACACACTGTCAACAGCAACTCATGACTTGCTCCCTATCAAAATTTGACTTGCCCTCTGATTTTTATCTCAAGTCGACTATATCTTCAGGATTGAAAATAAAAGCAATTCTAACTTCAACAGCAACTACCTGAAATCGCCACAGCTTTATTGTGAGAGAGGAATGTCCTCTTGATGCATATTTCAAAAAGTTAACTAACAGTAAGACCTAGATCCATAAAAGGGCTGTCAAACAGGCATATGTGGGTTTAATAATGTACATGAGACAATTATCAGTAAAGTATTGTAAATGGAGTTCGAAGCTTTTGTGTTGCATGTGATTTGGTGGAGAGAAGCTAGTCAGAGAGTTAGCCGCGTACACTCTACCTTTAGTGCCACAGATTACGGTAATAAAAGTTTCTCATTTAAACTTTCTAACCAAAGAAGCAAGTCTTTGGATCTTTTCACAAGAGAGAAGATCCCAACAGAAGAGCAAGGAGTAGAAGGAGGTTGCAGGTCTATTGCACTTCTAAAATGTTTCCCATCATCACCTCAGAAAACCATTTCCATCCATACATATACTTATCCTTCTGCTGTCTGAGAAAACAAAAACTTTCCAAAGGATATGCTTACTAACAAGGAGAAAAGAGTTTCCTGTGCTTTGCAGGAGCATGACTATGGGAATGTTACTTAAGCTGTTATTATATTTATTCACTATTCTGTTACCACATGAAGAAACTGTGAAATCATATCGGTATTAAACCCACCTGCTTTAAATAAAAAACATTCTGCAAGTCATGTGTAATACAACAAGTGGTTTAAATCCTCTTTATTACTCTTTTGAAATTGATATGTTTTAGCTCGGCAAGGTCTTGTTTAGTACCTCTTTCTTTGGCTCTTCATTGAATAAAACATTCCTAGGATTTAGAAAAAAAATCTAAGAAGTTTATTTGCACACTGTTATAGATTAAACCTGGGCAGTTTGCCTGATCCTATTCTCTCAATTTGCTTTTTTTCAAACTTAAACAGATCTCTTTACACCCTTTTCAGTGTTTAAATGATGGTTAACCACGTAGGAGACAAAAATAGACAAAGTAATTGCCACTTGTTCTTTTTCCCACTGTATCATGCTGTGCTATAAGTGTATTTCATCTGGACAGAACCAAAGGGGTAAAGCCTAATTTAATAGCTATCAATCAAAGGTAGGAAGCCTAAAAGAAAGACTGCTGTTCAGGCTCAAATAAAAAAGGAAAAAGAAAAGGCAGCATGGCTAAGTTTGCAAATCTTCAGATTTCCAATCAAAATTTATTCATGGGCAATTTAATCATTGATGCTTCCTTCAATTTAAATAGCTTGTCTCTCTTCCTTGTCTTTATCGTTTTCATTCAGCTATTTCCAGGCTTAGTATCTTTACCCATCATTTTGCTATAACAAGCAAGTCAGCCTTCCTGACCTCTCACAAAGGGCAAGTCTGCAATGTTTGTCTCTCTTGGAAGAGAACAGGATTTTAACGAAGACTTTTCACCTCTTCTGACCCAGTTAAAGTTAATTTTTCTTGGATTTGGATGGCCAGAGATGTATACTGGTTTTCATATGATAACCATGGCAATTACACTTTCTTCTTGCCTGGGAGTTGCTCTCTGTCAACCTTAAGATTTAATTGGCTATCAAAAAATATCTGAATGCATCTCACCTGCATTGCTCATTCGTTAATAAATGTAGGCTTCAGTAAAAACTTAGATGCTAAGCACTTATGAGGTAATCAGGAATCACTAATCTAGAAAAAAAGTTAAAAAATTATAGCAGCTTCTGGCATTAATTGATTTAAACAAGCCAGAAAAGAAAAATAAGTTATCAGATCTGCAAGAGTACAGCCGTGTCAACTGTCTCTGGTATTACTTGAACATTTTCTATCCTCTAGTGGAAAGTTTCTCTTGCAGAATAGGATTTAATGGACTGCTCTTTATGAAATATAGCAAACTGGGTAAGAAGTTTATTTCTACTATTACATGTAAATTGAGAAGATTACTATGTCATTATTTCTCCCATTCCAGTTTTTTGTTGGTCCCTGATGGATAGTTACAGGTTTCTTACATTGTTCTTCGTCCGAATTTCCTGGTTTAAAACAGTACTGGCTATTGTAAAAGGAAAGTGAAACAGCCTTTGACCAAGAAGAGCACTTTAGAGAAAAGAAAATCATGGCTGAAATCCTGAGAAATCTTGAAAGAAAAAGAACTGCTATGTATGTTTTATGGATGAAGTTAGCTGAAATACACATGGCAGAGAGAAGAGGTTAAAAGTAGTATTATAATTCTCTGGTTACCAATAGACTTTTGCTCTTTGTTCTGTACAGTATTGGTCAGCGTAACATAGTAAAACTAAAATTATCTCTAACTAGGAGGAATCCAAACCAAAGCACCAGGTCAATATTGAAGGAAAAGAAAAGCACATATCCATCTTCTTATAACATAATTGCCCACACTAGATTTTGTAATTAATGTTTATTGCACCATCAAACTTTTAGCTTCCCAAAGGTTTCTAGACTTTTGATGTGGCCTGGGAGCAAGGAAAGCAGAGTGCCAATAATGGGAGGAAGAGCCAAGAGGAAACAGAGGCAGAAATGACTGAGGGCTGAATAAGAAAACCGATTTGATGCAGGGATAGCTTCATTATCATGACTTTTCTCAAAAGAGTTTTCCTTCCTACTCCAAAAACAGCAGGCACAGACTTTTTTCCCATTTAAACTGATTTCAGTGTTGAGGAGAACTAAGGCTGTGCCATCTTTTGAACTCCACTCGCTGTATGTGAAGAAGACAGTTTTATAATTAATTTTTTGAAAAGGAAGACCGTATTAGAAGCAGGACACACTGTCTCTACTGGATTTGTTTCTATAGGAATTGTTAAATACGTAATGGAAGAGAACAGAGTATCAGCCTTTCTTTACCCAGCACAGTACAAGCCACAGATGTGAAGAAACAGGATGCTGAACTGAAGGGCTCTTTCCTTTCTTCAATTCAGACAGTTATAGAGAGCAGCAGGAGATGCAGCCCTATATAATTTTTTCTGTCAGACACAGGGGTAAGTACATCTATGGAGAGAGTGGAGAGGAAGCAGGGCACTTGATTCCTAATTTCCTTCGACTCTTTGATCTAGGAGTGAGGAAAGGATCAGCTTTTCACTCAGGTCCCTGCAGTTCCAACTGCTGGTGCTAACAAGCAAACAGAGAGCCCCGGGAGCGCTGGCAGCGGGGGTAATTGCACGCTGTCGTGCCAAAGTGGAGCAAGTGAGCAGAAATACTCGAGAGGAAGATGATTTCTTCTGAGTTGTGATCATCCTCCATATGAATTCTGGTATTTCAGCTGCTCCACAGATAACTCTGTTTTGCAAGTCTATGAGCTAGCCAAAACTTCCTTTGATTCAAAGTCAGATTGTTTTTTGCTTTCTGGAAGCATATTCAGTGAGAGCTGGTATTGCTCAGAACCACTGCACATGTGCTGGATGCCACTGCTGTTCACTGTTGTCAAATATATGGTGGAGCTCTCATTTACATTTTGGGTTTTTTTACTGGCCAGAGTTGGTGCAAGGAAATAGTAGTGATGTATTGACTTAAACTCCTCTCTTCAGTTCTTTGCTCGAGAGTTTAACAGCTGTGTAGTGTCTGGCCTTCAGAAGCAAGAGAACACTTCTGGGTTTTCCAGATGCTGTTTCTTATGCCTTTTTTTTTTAATTTTCTTTTTTTAGCTATGGGCAGGTAAACTAAGAACTGAAATGGTAGCAGTTTTTATTTCTGTACTTTTCAGTGAGAACCTGCAGTATAAATCTCCACTTATGTCAAAGTTACAAGCCTGTGGCATCACCCTAGGAGTATTTGTCAGTGAGCACCCACAAAACACAGCTCTTTTTTCCTCTGGCCTCCAAAAAAACCCCAAATTATGCTATGTTGCCTTCCAAGGACTTCTCACTGAATCTGGAGATAGGAGGCTCATAAAATGGAACAACTGAACTTGAAACTTGAATCTGTCACTCATGTTTTGCCTTAAAATTAAACTGGTTTTTTTTCTCCATAATGAAACAGTATGAAATTAAGTCATTTTCACTTAGGAAAATAAATAATTTCCTATTTCATATTTGATTATTGGCACATCTCAGTGTTTAACCTACACTAAACATTTTCACAAAAAAACCAAACCAAATGAAACCAAAAACAAACAAACAAACAAAAAACCACCCCCACAATCTTTCTAACCATCAATAACAGAAAAAAAAAATCAAGAACTATTAATACATTTCTGCTGTTACTAGTGTTTACCTGCCTTAAGTATAAAGTACAGGTCAAATTTGTTTGATAGAGAATGTTTTGAAGAGGTAGGAAGAAATCAGAGTAGCCTTAAGTTTTGGTATTGAGATTGTCCAAGGTACGACAAACAGTGCCCTTGAAGGCTTCCTGTCTTATTGTCACGTTGCTGGCACATGTTTTACTCAGATTTCTAATTTACCTTAGAACTTACCTTAAGAGCCTTACTGTCTTTTTCACTTCCATGTAAGTACAAGAGAAGAAACAATTTATGATTATCACACTACTACTTTGCTGAAAAAAACCTGCCATCAAGTTCTCTCCTCAACGAGGATAAAGATGACTGCCATCAGTAGAGAGGTCAAGGAGTCTGGTCAAAGCACAGCCTAAAAAGCCTGAGAAATGGATACTCCCACCTTCTACCTTGAGTAGAAAACAACAGCAATTAACATATGCACTTTTGTTTGTTTTTACTGGATGCAGGCCAGAATCAAAGCTGGAGTGGTTTCCAGTACCTAGCTAAATTCCTGGGACAAGTGGTGACAGCGCTGTTCACTAAATTCAGGGTTAAGTTCTGAGTGAGAACTCATCCATCCTCTCACAGGTCTCATCCCTTGTAGAAAACCTGGTAATAATTTCTCAATCCCCAGCAACCTTGTCATCTCACTTGTATCATATACAAGAACGCAGAACAATAGTTTTGACAAATCCTTGAAAAGTGGGACCACTGCTTTTCAGAGGCTCATCCAAATAAAAATTATCAGAATATTTAAATGTTACCTGTACCTCTCTGCTAGTTTTCAGGGCTTACCACAGCATACGTCCCAAAGCATGTAACTCGAAATAGTTGCAACACATTAATTAGTACTGAGCAGTGCTAACTGAAGTTAATAACTTTTTATTACTTCTTTGTAATTAGCTTTTCAGCCTTTGGCTAATTCAAAAACATCTCACAAATGTTCAGTCAGAGAAGATTTTGTTGTTGAAAGAGAAAACAGCTTTTCTGGCAAGAAGTCTGAAAAACAGACTTTTCTAATGATCTGCCATTCTTTTCCAACAATATGACTTAGATTGAAGTCTGCATAACAATTAGCTACTTTTTGGAAATGGCAACTAATAATTCAGTTGCAGGGAGAACCTTCAGCTTGTATATTATTGCAACAAATTTTATTCATTTTCATACATATACACATTTCAGCAACATACCTAATTTAAAAGTCAGAGTTTATGTAAGAAATGAACAGCAAGCGAAAGTCCCGTGCTGTGACTGATTGCATTAGCTATAGTGTTGTGTCAAGTGCAATCAGGATTATTTGTCTTTCTGACATTACCACAATGATATGAGATACATTATGCTAATATACCTATCTTGGTTTATAAGGTGTTATTAGTCCTTTGTTTCTTTTGTACTCTTAATTAGTGACTGTTGTTTGAAGTTATTCATCTTTGCTCACGTTTATGCAAATATTCCAAATTATTAATGATAGCGTCAATAGGGTCATGTTTATCCATTTTTTTCAAGAAAATATTTTTTTAAAAGCCTCATTTTACCACTCATTCACATGAAGCAGAAACTTGTTCTGTTAATAAATCTAGCTGTTTCGAGGAGCAAAGAGTTGCTGCCTGTGAATTTAAATTATACATATGTGCTGCAACTATAACATAAATGAAGTTTCCATTAGTTGTACATCAGTATTTTCACAGAATCCTATGGAGTGGCACACAAACTAAGCAGCACTGACAGAATGGCCAGCATACAGCTAAGCTTCTATTTGCATTGAATGAAAAAGCAGTATCCGAGAAAACAGTAGAAAGAAGTTGTTTAAATCTATGAAGTATCTGTTTTCTAAGGGCTGACCGGTAATTTCCCTTCAGTTGTGTCTGTGTTTGCTGGTGACCCATGAGGGACTGGACAGCAGTCAGAAGTCCCCTCCCCTCTCCTCCTGGTGAAGGAGGTACCTGAGTGGGGGGCAGGAGGGAGCAGACAGAGCTGAGCAGACCGGAGTGACTCTTCCCTGACCTGTGCACAGCAGGACAGTTCTCTTCTGCTCCTCCTTCCTCCTTTCTTTCACTTGCTTCCCTTTATAGCTTTGGCAGTGACAGTGAGAACACCTGACTAAAATTCGTGAAGGAAGATGTCTTGTGATAAACGCATCCACTCAGAGTAGTTCAACACACTGTTACGAGGAGTTACAGGGGTCCATTTTTTCTGCATCATGCCATGACATTTCCCAGGAAACGACCTTTTATACCTATCAGGGTTCTGCGGTTTCCCCGATATAGATGACTCTCTGATGTATAAAACTTGTGTTTATGAGTACGGTAAAAGCACCTCTGTCCTTTTTGATCTTACTAATAAGCAGGATGCTTATTTTGCTGTGCAGTTGTGTCAGCTTAATATTAAGGGCCTGAATGGCTTTGCAAGACTGAAAAAATACAAACTTTTTGATGAGCTTTGAAAATTAAGTCTTACTGGTGCCAAAAGAGTATGCAGAGTGATGGTGAGAAAAGTAATTTGACATAATTCTGGTCATTTATGAACTAACAGAATATTGCATTTGAACACACAGTTAACTTTGTAACAAAGCTGGGGTTTTTTTAAATGTTTGGCTAGTTTTTGAAAGGAATTATCTGGTTTTGGTTTTGGTTGTTGGGTTTTTTTTTTCATGGAATTGGTGCTTTTTCATTTGTTTTTAAACACTCATTGAGAAGTTTATGAATTCTTTTCATTACTAAGTACATGCAACATCTCTTGCTTAAGATAGCTGCAAGCGAGCCATTTGTATAAAATGTCTTTAGCATGTCTAATACCAGTTCTTCCCAGTAACATGGGAACAAATATAAATCTTTTTTTAAATGTTAAAATGATCCTTGTTCATATCTGAGGAAGGCTTCTTTTGTAGAAGAACAGGTGAGTGACATTGATGAAGCAACACTTCTGAAGTTTTCTTTGGCACTTCAGGCAAAATCAGTACTGCAGAGTTTCATCTATCTTTTAATAAGAAATAATTTGTAATTTAAAAAGTATGTGGTGCCTAGGTTATCAATATTTTTATTGCTTTCAGTCAAAGAATATATAGAAAAGAAAATCTTAAAAACAAGTCTTTTTCTCCTTCTGAAGAAAACATAATGCATTAAAATAGGAATTTACCTGTTTGTTTGAAAAAGCTCTCTGCTGTCACATAAACAGGCAGATTAGCAAATGAAACAGAGGGGCTGAACTCTGGAGGAACTGAAAGTTCTGATTTTTCAGAATATATTCTGTCTGTCATGGAAGCCATCCAAAAACTGCAGTTTTCTGTCCTGAGTGTAATAAGAAGTGCATCAGTATACATATACAAAAATGTTTGAACACTAAAAGCAAATTGACTTTACTTAGAAAAAAACTTTAACAGTGAAATTTCAGTAGTTTGGGAATTGATTACAGTTTTAGGAATCTACAGTGTCTTCTCCAAAAATCAGTCCATATTTTAAGTTATTTAAAGTTAATGGGAATAAACAGTAGTTCCAAATTGGTTGCTGATCATAATCTGTAACCTGTAAAATATTGAGTTAACTCTGTGTGCTTAGAAATGCTGGAGCTATGTGTCTCCAGGATATACTATGAAATAATACAGAAAGCTGAGTTTCTGTGTAAAACTTGGCTTGAAGGTCCAGGGCATATTTTATAAGTCTAGCAAGTGATGCTGGAGCAATCAAACTAAGTACAGAGTATTCAGAGTAAGGAGAAAACTGATAAAGATCAAGCAAAAGAGGGAGAAGCAGAATTATGAAGAATGCTGACACTGAGATCCTGCTTTCTTTAAGGTGTTATCATCAGTAGGCACTAAGGGTACTTTAGGTGGAAAGTTTTGTGTTGAGTGTCGGTGCAGTGGAATTATATGACTTCTCTTGGTGTAGATATGAACACTGAAGAACTTTATTTTCATGTTTCACCTTCTACAAAGTGTCTCTCCCCCATTTTTCTGTATATATTTTGCCTTTGTTGTTGTTGTTGTTGTACAGACACGCAATTAATTGCTCGTACAACATAAGCAATTTCTGTTCATTGCTTGACTATATTCATTGGGCATCCTGTATGAATAAAGCTGTCTCCCAGAGAAATGCGTTATTAATGATTCCGTGTTTGCAGCGGTCATATATCAGTATTTAACCATATTTAGCATTCCTTCCCTTTTAAAGCACAAAAGAGGAACTACTCCAGTATAGATAAGGCAATACCTAAATGTTTCTCACCTGAGGGAGACTCTGCAGATCAGCCCTTTGGAACAATTCCTTTAACAGCTGCAACCACATCTGGCCATATTTGGCGTAGCTTTTGTTTGCCTTTAGTTAGGAATAGGTTGCCACTAAGAAAAGCAAAGGGCAGTTTGACCAAAACCTCTAATCTGCTTTTACTGAAGGTCAGTATCTTTATCATGTTGTTTTGCTCCAAAGCTCCATCTTGCATTTCAGATGGAAACAGCCCTTTCTATGACTAGTATTAGCCCTCTGTGAACATGTATCATTTATCATTTCATTGGAAGCAGCTGAGGATACTCTAAAAATAGATGTGTGAAATGATGGACAGTTCGTGATTTGTTGGCATGGAATCAAGATGTGACAGAAGGGACCAGGCGAGCCAATTGGATCCTCACTGCCAAGGTTACCATGGAAGCTTTAACTCTTTACACTCCCTTCATCTCTGATGCTCACATAACTTGTGCAGTATACTTTAATTGTTATCGATGAAGTGTATTTCATAGTGTAAAATCTACCTGCTCACATTAACTGAAGCTGTCAGACATGATTTAGGTAGCTCTGTATATTCCGTAAATTCTCATAGGAGAATGGAGGTACTTCTGCCAAGGTCTTTGAGGCAAAAAAGCAGTAGACATACAAAGTTGAAATGTAAATAAATGCTCATTTGTGTAAGTGTAAATGTATTTACATAGTGAGAATTTAAGGAAAAGATCCCCAGTGAGGAAAGAAAAAGGAAGGAAAAATTAAAGACAGAGAAAATAAGGAAAAGTGAAATCTGTTACTCAAATCTCTTCAGCTGGTCTCTTTGAGGTCTACAAGCATTCCATTTCTCACCCACACTTCAATTCAACCCATCCTCATAGTATCCTTGTAACTCATTTTTTTCTTATTTTCTGTAATTTCAATATTTTTTCTCCCTCAGCTACCTACAATATTTAATTTAGATACCTCCTGTTTAATGCAAGCATCCCACAGCTGCTTCCACAAGCCACTCCTCAGTTTCTTCCACATATGAATATAGTATTCTATTTTTTCTTCTTCACAGAGAGTGTGTGGAGGAAATAATGGCTTTTAAGACTCCCTTAAAATATTGCACTTTCCCACCTGTGGATACTCTGGGTGGATGTAATGATAGGAACCTTTTTCCTTCTTAACTTCCTGTTTTCCTAACCAAGTAAGAGAGAAGTCTGACAAGGCTGTAGCAAGCCTGCCCTCTTTCCAGTTCTTTTATGCCATTAGCCTCAGATTAAAGATAAAAACCATTTTGCATATTAGGTAGGTAGGTAAATGGCAGTATTTAGAGTGTCCCATTTCTGGGACAAACGATTTTCCTCCTTTTCTCAGTACTGAAGCCCAAAAGGAATATTCCTTTTCTCTTTTCTTCTGTTGACTGCAACCTGAATAAGAGAGGTGAAACTTTAAATTACTTTCCATGTGAGTTCTCTGGTAGTACACAGGTAAATCCATCACATTCTGTCTCCCTGCCTTTGAATTTTCTTGTGCCATATTTCAGCATCTTGCTCTATCACACACAGACACCAGAGGTTTTCAAATATATGATTGGAGTGGGAAAAGCAAATCTACTTAATTTTTCACTAGCTTCAGTCTCAGAAATATCCACTACACTTTGATTTGGACCTACAAAATAGATAGGCATTCTGTCTGAATGGTTTACATTTGTAGTGGTTATAACTGCTCCTCATGGCAAGCAGTGCTATAATTTTAACTGAGGTATGACAACCAGATCCAGCCAGAAAGGTCTTGTCTTTCTCTGAGTTGAATGTATTGTCACAAGATTTATTTATTCCATGACTTAAGGAGTGTGTCTTTGCCTGAATACAGGTTCACATATGTGGGATTTGTTTGGAGCTCCCAGACTTTACAGAGTGCCATGGGTAATCTGAAAGCTTTAGTATGCATGGAAAAAGAGGGATACAGAAATTTGTTGGAATCTCCTTAACATCAGGCACTCATTTAAAGATGTAGCTCCAGTGAAGTCGACATCTGGTTATATGGCCACCAGACATGCTCAGGTCTATTTTTTGGCAGATGGTTTCCTTTGATGGCAGGGTTTCCTTTCTCACATTCAACATCAGTAGAGAGCTACGAACAAAGAGGTCTGGGTTCTGCTGTTACTATGAAGTCAGAAATTTTGTTATTAAAATGTCCATTTTTAATTCCCAGGATATAAAAATCTAAAGTTTGTCAACTCCAGTGCTTTTCCTAGCCAAACTAGTGCAGTGCAAAATGAGAGATGGTTAATAACAGACAGTGAATTCAGCTCCTTCATTCTGTGATGTCTTCCACTTGTTCCTCACAATGCTTGGGTCAAGGTTTGGTATCACTTTGGGAAGAGGTTGGAACTAAGAGAGTGCTGAGTGCTTGCATTCCTGATTATTCTTAGATTCAGGATTACCAGAAGCCTCTATGTCATGTAGCACCCTATGCCGTTTCAGCCAGAACGTTTTTCGCACATTTGATTTTTAAGAGTGTCAGTTTCAACAGTTGATTAAACTATTATAGTTGAGACTCTTTATGAAGAAACTCTTTATGATAACAAACTTCACTGAATTTTGGAGACTCTTTAATTTGAACTCCATAGTCAGGCCTTATTCTATAAAGTAAAAGTCTGCTTCTGCTTTTTCCAAATTATGTTTTTTTCACAGCAAGGGCTATACTCTGCCTTCTCTTTTTCAGTCTTTCACAGACTAACATATTTAAAGCAATTACAGAAATTGCAACAAAAAAATTAGTGTTGTAGACACTTTAAGCTTTATTGTAGCAGACAGACTGAATACCGTGATGGACAACAGGACATACACGTTATACCTTTGGCCCTATAACTGTGTTGTGAAAAGCAGCTCATTACCTCTTATTTTGTTTCTCTTTCTAAAATTTGGGGGAAGGTGTCGAGTCCCATGTATTATTTTTTTATAATATGGGAAGAGTACATATATACAGAAATGAAGCAGTTTACAGAATGTACTGAGAATACATTGTTGAAGTTGAATTCATAGTAGAAATTGAATTTTCCTTTGCATAGAATCCAACTCATAGACAAGAATATTTACTGAGTAAAGTGCTATTTGTCAGTATTCCTCTCAAGGTAAAATACCACATCTCATTATCTGCTTCAATAAACCACATTAACAATGAGGTCTATTGCTTTTCACAGTGTTATTATTGCTGTTATCCTGATCACATGAAGTGAGATTAACTATATTCACAGGATTTTGATAAGGATGCAATAGGATGTACAAATAAGGTATTTTCTTAAATTTAAAATAAAGGAGCAAAGAAGAGAAACATAATTGAAGAGCTGTGACTCATTTATCTTAAAAACTGAGGTGCATGCCTATTCATGTATCTGCTATTTTTAAAAAGGTAATGGCACTCTAAGGCACTCCATCAGCCTGTGTTAAAGCAAGCAGAAGTATAGACCCGAATTTTGTTTCTGAATATCCTTTATTTGGTATTATCTGCTGAATTTAAAAATAGCCCAGCCCAAATGAGGCACTGGGTTTCAATCAAAGTTGGGTTTTTCGGGAGAGGGTTGTGAGGGATGGAGCAAATTGTGATTTTTTTATTTTAAAGATCCGAATTATACGTTAGTAAGATAAACTTTTTATTTGACTACAGTTATCCAAAATACAAGGTACCTGTTTTCAGAGTGGCTAAAGGCCTGTGTTCTTTGCTCATCTATTTCTGCAGAGAAAGGAGTTATAGCAAGCAGGCTTCCCATTAGCGTTTGTGCTGCCCCATGCAGATGTTAGCAGCTGGGAATGGTCCTCTTCCTCCCCTCATCACACAAGCTGGGCCCAAGTCTCCAAATTAAAGATGACAGTACCTGCCAGTATGAGCAGAAAATTCTGACAAGCAGCATTTTACTCGCATTTGATGCAAGTGTGAATGATTATATTGGTTGCAAGACAGTGCAGCTGTGGTCATTCTGCCTAAGGAGCTCCCATCATCCACAGCTGGGGACGCAGCATCCAGTGCTGCCCATGGGAGGAAAGGAGCCCCCTCCCTGCAGGATATGGTCCTGCCAGTTTCCTGGTGTGGTGACAGGCCAAGGTTGTGGTGCCAACTTGCACACAGCTCTGTTCTCCTTGATGTGTGTAGTGACAGCAGCCTGGATGGGAGAGAAGGCTTGAAGTCATAGCTGCCCCCCTGCATAAATTAAGACATAAGTTAATAGTTAGTAAGTAGACATAGCTTAATAACTAGCTGTCCCTTGTGTAAGTTAATAACTAGTTGCACAGGAATGTGTAGTAGTTGTAACAAGACTAATCAGTCCCTCACTTTCAGGCTCCAGCAATACAAGAGTTGTCCACAGAGAAAAGTTCCTTGTGACCATATGGTCCAGAAGCACAGCCAACATGCTGCAAGGCCAGAACACAGCTGGAGAGAAAAAGTAGCAAATACCTAATTCTGTCTTTCCCTTTCATTTTCAGTTAGTAAATTCAAACATAAATTATGAGGTTAAAACTGTAAGCATCAACTTCAAAAAGAGAGAAGTTTTGCTCTGCAGTTTTCAGCTGACCCTGGTCACCTTCTTTCTCATGCTGGCATGCTCATATTAAATACTAAATACAAGCATGCCAGCGTGCCATTTAGTGCTCCAATAAATATCATGTATCATTTTAAGCTGGTAAAATTTTGCACTAACTTTGTACTTTTGGAAAGGACTGTATATTACAAAGCTATAGCAAATTAAGTCCAGTACCGTTGGGACCACTAGTTTATGCAGGTCTTGTTGCTCACAGATTATGTTATAGATTGCATAGGGGCTTTGTTTGTTTGTTTTTAGTTGAGCTCCTTCAACTGGGAGAAGAGACACATCTCACATATTATTCCCCTGATTTCTGTGAAATCTCATGCTATTCTTTCTCTATACTCAAAGTGGGATTTGGTCTACACTAAAACAAGCAAAAGTGTGTCCAGATGATTCTTAGCCAAATTTCTTTGGGCATCTTTCTTGTTCTCTAACAAGACATGGACCAACTTGAGCCATACCATTTTATTTTCTGAAAACAGATGCACTGGAAATCCATCTGTCTTTTTGGTTGTTGTAACAGATGCTATTCTGCTTTCCAGCATCTCTTTGAATTCTGCTCGTGGATGACCCATACTTCATTTATACTTGATTTTCATTTAATTTATCCTGAACCTTGTAATAAAGCTCTCTAGTGTTCAGTAAATTACAGGGAATTGAAATCCAGCCACATAAACTGTTAACGTGCAATGAGACAATTATTTAGGGCTCATCTATGCCAAGAGGGCAACACATTCAAGAGAAGAAAAATTTATATGTTGAATACAATGTATTTATATGTTGAGTACAATATAAACGCAAAGTAGTCAGTAGTCAGTTTTAATGAGAGTTATGTTTTCCACAGCTGTGGAATAATTTAGAATTTATTTTGGATGATTCTGAAATTTCTGCATTTGTAGGTTAAGAAAAATGAATTTCCTTTTTTTTTCTTCTTTTTTGAAAAACTTTTAAAAATAGCCAGAATATTTTAGATGTTCAGTTTTCTGATTAAAAAAAAATGCACTAGAGCATCATAAGCAGGATGTGTATGAAAGGACATATGAAAATTAAGTGGCTGCTTCAAAGAATTCTAGTAGCTTCAGTTTAATTTATTTTAGACCAGATCTGGTTCTATGAGGGAGAGAGATTTACAGAGATGTATGAATAAGACAAGAATAAATTGACTCAAATGTCAGCAAAAGAGATTGGGGGAAATGCTGGGTTGGGGTCATCTACTGGAGACTGATAATATACTGGAGTTCTTCGGGGGGTCAGGTGGGCTCTAATCCTTTCTATGTTTTTTAAATGTCTGTCAGTAAAGTACGATGCAAGACATTGGACTAGGTGGATTCCTGAGAGCCCTTAAAACTCTACAGCTTTATAATTCTGAGTCTGCAGAATTATTAGAAAAATGTTTTTAGCTGATGCTTCTCTCAGAACTATTTTTTGCCAGCTATATTGTAAGTCTTCTTTCACAAAGGTATATTTTTGTTTTGTTATTGTTGTCTTGTGTAGGCCATAGTTTCTAAGGGTTCATTCAACTTCAGTTATCCTATTTTTGAAATCCGAAGTGAAAAGTCCATATATATTTCTCAGCAAAGCTAGGTGCATCTCTGATGGTGATCACTAAAATATTGCTCTGATTTTAGATAATTATTATACTAAATTTTTAACTTGACACTTCTGCTACTTTTGCAACAACATGAAGTAGTGATTTGGGAACAGGACATATTTCAAAGCTTTATGCACTGCACAAGTTTCACCAATATAAGTCATCAGAATGAGGAATGACTCCCTGCAAATTGTGCAGTTTTTCAAAATGTCTCTGAATTTATTCTGGATCAGAAAATTATCCCCATATGAAAGGAAAAACAAAACAAAACCAAACCAAACCAAAACCAACCAAACAAAAAACCCCCACAAAAACGAGCAAAAATAAACCAAAACCAAAACCAGCAAACAAAACACACACACCAAACAATAACAACAATAAAAAGACAGTCTGCTAACCTTCCCTGCCTGCAGAGCTACTTTGATTATAGGAATATCTCAAAAGATCTCATATCTAGTTAAGTATCAGGTTGTAACGTCAAATGTTTGGGGTTTCTTACTGTCCACTTGATTTTATTTTATTTTTTTAAATGAGGAGCTGTGAAATGACTAGTATTGATGACTTTTCAAAGCCACTGTTACTAAGCAACTACTAAGCACAGTACGTAACATCTCATTGAGAAGAAGAAACGGCATTATTCTGACATCACAAACTTAATATTGTTAGAGCTGGCACATAAATATTTAGCTTAGGAGCATATTATCAAACTCCCAGACTCCACAGACTTTTGTACCTATGATTCACAGCTTACCAGTTATAGAGCCTATAGCATATACATAATTTTGGGTACTCTCTGAATATTGCACCAAATAGTCCTTTCGAATTTTCACTAATTTATCAGAACAAGGCATTCCATTATATTTACAGAGGCTAGCAGTTTGGTTAAATCCTATTATTAAGCAGAAAAGCTACATCCTGGGCTTTCTTTTGTAGCATTTTATCCTGTGCTTGCTAGAGTCTTACATAACTAACATGTTGTACCACCACCTAGCAAGGATACAATTTAAATGGATCTGTTAAAAAAACATGTGATGGAAGTTCAGTTCTTCCTGTACTCAAAATCAGCATACTGTATCTGCATGTACAGGTTTTTTTAAAAAATATGGAAAAACTTCCTCTGTAGAAATTACAAAACTGTCAAAAAGATCATGGTGGAAAGCCACAGCAAAGAAGATGTTTGTTAGGGTGTCATTGGTAATGTATTGAAGATGGTACTTGCAGCCGTAGTTGAGCATAGATGGTAGAATAGGATCCTAATATTGAAGGGGTAGAACATCACATGCAGTTCATACCAAAATGTTAATCACTGGAGAGTCAATGTATGTTTCTGTATTTTGATAGATTGAAAGAGAATGCTTTGTCTTACTGTACCAGTATTTCTGATGCATCCATTGCTTGGCAGTGTAGAAAAAGATTACACTGATATTTCACTTTGACAGTGAGATACAAGATAGGAAGAGATGGTTCATGTATGACATGGATAGAGAACTGGCCTGGGATCACTGTCACTTGACACACAACTAATTTGTCAAACACAGTGATCTGTGGCTCAACTGCAAGATAGTCTCTACTGCAATAATTGTTCAGAATAGAACCTGGAAAAAGCAGAGACAAACTTTCTTCCTGTAATTTGATGTTCATGTTTCAAGTGATTAGTGCCAAGGACAAAGGAGAACAATGAGAACTTTGTCCAAAAGAGGAAGCTACAGAATGACATGTGCTGTTAGTGATTGACAATGTCAGCGGGACATAGAGCAAAGGTACAAAACAGCCAGAGAAGACGAAGAAAAATTATACTGAAATGAAAACTGCTGCAAGCAATGAGATTAAAATACTGCTTCAAAAATAAAGTCACACAGAACTCTGCCAGGATGGGAATAGTCAAGCCCACAGGACATGGCAGGCAGATTGCAAAACAGAAATCAAAACCGACAGCTTTAGGTTTGTAGTGTTTCTAGAGGTATAACTACGGGAAAAATCCTGAGCCTGGTTCTGCTGCTGGGGGGTGGAAGACGTGCAATGGGATGCTGTGGGGATCTGATGTAGGGTTTGGATGGATGCATACCCCGGCTCAGCTCTGCAGGATCCTTTCACTGAGGAAGCAGTGGAGCCTACATTGTGGAGAAGGTGGATACTGAGAAACAGAAGCAAAACCATCTTGGCATCTTCCTCATACGCAGCAAGACTGAAAAGAAGTGGTGGACTCTGCTCCAGCCATCAGTACTGCTGCATCACATTGCTGTGGAAGAGCTCACAACTGGCAATGGCTTCTGCTGCTGTGGGCTCCCTCTCCCAGACCCTGCTGTTTGCTTTGAATACAGAGCTCAAGTTTTCTCTTCTGATGTAAAACACTGCAAATATGTCAGAGGGATATTCCTCAGAGGGAAAAAAGCCAAAGAAGGGCTACAGTTATGAAGGATTAATTTTGTGTTTGAAGCATATTGATATTGCTAAAGACCAATGTAAGATGTGAAATGCTGTTACCTCCAGCTGCTCTCATGTATATAGGTATGCATACATTTAATTTCACAGTTCTTCTGTCCTCTGATTAGGCTATATTTATGACTGAATCTAAATTACATTCTGAAGTTAATTTCTAGGTAGCGGTCTTAGGATGCCATTTGAACCCTATCTGGGTCCCAGCTTGGGGAAAACAAAATGTCTCAGAACCTCTTTTCCTTCTTCCATACTGCTCTTTCTTTAGTTCTGTTCAGTGTTAGACTTCACTGTTTTCATAAGTGATCTTGAAATATAGGTCTGGAGCTCTTCAAATTACTTTCTTTTTAATCTGTCTAGTACAATTTCAGTGTGGGTACTTTTCCAGGGAGCACAGCCACAATCTACTTGCTTCAAATACATTTTTAAGTCCTTCCATGTGAAGGGAAGCATTCAATTTTTTGTTGTTGTTTGTTTTACTCTGCAGCATATTTAAACACCTAACAGCCTGTGGAAATTAATCCTTTCTCTGATTGTAAACTGACAGACAGCTGGGTGAAAGAGTTTTACTGGGCCACCATGCACTGCGTGCATCCTCTGACGCCTGTCCTTACAGTGCTCAACCTTGCTACTTGAGTAGGCTCTTTTGTGTTTTCAACAGACAACAAGAAAATACGGGCTCTCTTACACGCTGTAATAGCATCAGTCCTAATAATGGTAGCAAAAAGTCTCATGGAAAAAGCTTTTCTTTGCTTCATGACAGTCTGTCCTTTAAACATGGCAGACTGGGACCGTTCAGAGCCCTGAAGTGACCATACCAGATCTGTCCATGCCTGTTGTCTTCTTTTATTAGTCTCCCTTTTAATTCCCATAACTCTGGTTTAGTGTTTTCATCCTTTGTTCTTTTTTCATTCCTGAAGAACAGACACATTCTCACAGTCATCTACCCCTTGTCTCTACTTTCTCATGTAAATTGCACAAAAGAGAGCTATGGTTGCCACCAGTCTAGTTTATTCACAATGAAGTAGTGAATTCGCACAGATCCTAATATAATTTTTGTTTTGGGAGAGAATACAGGGATTGAACATCAATCAAAAAAACTGATGAGGTTTTCAGATAAAGCAATAGGAAACATGAAATAAAGAACTACCTAACTCTAGTGAGGCTTTTTAGGCATCCCACGTGTTTTATGTTTATTTCAACAAGTGAGGTTCATTAAATGTCATATTTCGTATTGTTTTACATTTCTGAACTCCCTGGAACATTTGGAGCTCTCTTCATCATATATTGCTAGTGAATATAAAAGCAAAGCAAATATTATCTGGCCTCTCATGGAAATTCTTATAACATATTAAAATGAAAGAGCAACACTCTTTTGACACTTTTAAAGATTAATATGTAAATAAATTTCAGGGTCTTGTTTGTTCTTTGTGTCTCCACTGTGTCTGTCATTTCCATGCCATTTTGGAAGGTTACCAACTCACACAGAAACATGTTCTCCTTCCAAACCCAAGTGGAGAAGGTATAAGTCAAGACCTAACCTTTCCAGTACAGCAAATCTGAATTTGAATAAAAGCAGCTTTCAAAAAGCGTAGAGTGATGCAAACTAAAGAAACAATAGTATTACTAATCTGTTGAAAAAGAAGTAATATTTTTGGTGTGCAAATGACCACTTTATAGAGAAAAATATTGACTGGACACCAAAGAGTGTAATAATAGAGGATAGAAGTGGTGATGCAGGCATATTGTGTAAATGCAAGAAAGGGATAATTTAGAAAACAAGAATTTCCTGACTATTAATTTAAGAGTAGTTCTGCTGAGTTTAGCAATGTTGAAAGTCTCCAAGTCTTGGTGCTTAATGCACAGAAATCTTCTGTTCATTTAAATAGCAAATGTCACTATTTTATGTCTCTCTGGACTGTTGCACTAATTGTTTTCAAACCTATGCTGTAAAGACCACATATACAACTGAACTAGTTAGGACTGCCTGCTGAGACTGCTAACCCAAGTGTTTGTTTCTGTAGAGTTGTTCATCAAAAAGGGCCATCTATCCTTGTCAGCTGGTTTAAAACCACCATTAACAATTATTGAGTTTCAATGAGATAAACATTACTATTAAATATATGATTGATCTAAATTATTTGTAAGATTTTTTTTTACCATGAGAAAAATGGTACAATCCCCTTTGATTCTGCAGGCATCCTAATGCATCCTCCAGTGAGCTTCTGTAATAAGATGGCTTTGTATCACCCTCCTAACAAAACAAAACTGCTAGCAAAAATAAAGCTCTGATGTTTGAACCTACAACAAGCTTTGCTTAGGCACATAGCTTTGTTTTTATCAGGTTCATACGTGGTAGAGGTCTGCAGGAAAAAAAGATTAAGAGACAATGTCAAGTTCTTAGGAAGAAACTTGTTGGGCTCCTTCAAGTATGTTAATTGGGCAGATTCTGAAACTGAGTATATCTGTCAGCTTACTTTATTTCCTTTACATATGTTGGTATAACCAGTCTTTAAAAAGGCATTGAACTCGCCACTTCTTTGTTCTATTAATATCATTTGTCTTAATAAAAACTTCTGGGCAAAGTTGAAGCATACTCTTCGGACTAGAACCATACCCTAAAAGCACGCTGGTGCCTAAGTCAGACTGTAAGGTTCAGGAGACGTTGGTTTCAGATTCCCTAGCTTTTTTGTTCTGTTTTGTTTTGTGGTTGGTTGGGTTTTTTAAGCAGAACTATGAAAGATGCTGTCTTCAGTCTCTCAAGCTGTTTTCCACAGGAGTATGAGCTAGGCTTTCCTGTGACTTTTTACTGTTGACTGGCATAACAGTCTCTTGTTGTCTGGACTGAGCTACTAATGAACCAACAAGGGATTAGGAGGAAAAGTCTGGCAAAGATCCACATGCTGCATTGGCTGAACTGGAGGAGCTCTTATGTCAGTCTATTATTTTGAGGCTGTAGATAAAGTTAACTTAATACAATATTCACAGCCGAAGTCTGTAGAAAGCTTGACGGTTTTCCAATAATATGCAGAAAAAAATGGAGCAAAAAGCAGATTGTATTTCTAATTATTAATGCTATTTCTAATTATTAATTATGTGTCTTCTCTCTTTGCTTTCTGGATGAAAATTTTACCACGTTGTGTCATAAAATTCTCACTCTGTCCATAGGTATGTGTTCAGAAATGTCAACATCCACATGCTATGTATCATAGAAACTATGTAGCACAGGGAGAACAAATGTAGTGATATTTCAGAATATTAAGGGGCTGTATTAGTGCCAGCAACATTTATTATGAATAATGTTTAACATGAATTAGTAAAGCTAGCATTATTTTTTGAGTGGGTTAACAGCTCAGCATTCTCTAAAATTCAACAGTGACTAGGTGTGGCAGTAGTATGTTAGGACTGGCCTTGAAGATGATAGCAAATATTTTTGTATATGATGAAGTGAATTCATTAGGAATGTAAAGGAAGGGCTGAGATAGTTGGAGTGGTAAGCCAGAATGATGATCTTTGCAGCAGTATCCCAAGGGGATAAAAAGAGGAGCCAGACAGTGCTTGACAAGGACAGAAAAGAGAAGGTCACAATAGTTGAGGAGCAAAGCCAGGGAAGTCTAAAATAAAACTTTAGTTGTCTGACAGAGAAAAAACATTGAATCTTAGAGCTGTTTGAAGGCATAAAGGGATAAATAAATAAGTGGTTAAAAGGCTGCAGAACTGACATAGCTAAGAAAGTTTCACTGAAACTACTTGTGTCCCAAGTGTTAGCTCATGCACTTACACTTCGGCAGAATAACACAGTCCCTTGAGCAATTCTGGCTGAATGGAGCTGTGGGTCATGTTGTACTAATGGGCCTGATGAGGCATAGTGACATAAGCTGCTGGAGACCTGGTACCACCTGTGTCATCCCACAGTTGTGTGAGGCATTCAACACGAACTATTTGAGGCCATGTGTCATTCAGAGCAAATTAAAGCAAAATATCATAATACACCATCCCTTGACACACTCTGACTATCTCAAAATTTGAAAAGAAGCTTACTTCATTAGTTCTTCATTGCTTCTTCATGCATAGGAATTTTACCAAAGACAGTTAATAACTCTCTTGAAATTCTTTGTGACAGGATTTTCTCTTTCGTTTGGAAAATGATTGATATGTTCCCTCAAGTGCAAATGCTTCAAAAATCATTAAGTTTCTTAGGAGAAAAATAATTGCTAATAAATAGGTAGCACAAACAAATCATGGGAACAATTGAGCTCCATCTGTGGAATTACAAAAGCCAAGTATTTTTCAGCTTCCGTTTCGACAGAGAGTTCTAAAATATAGTTGTCTGACATTTTTAAGACATTGAACATTTGTAAGTTTGTTTTTTGTTTGTTTGTTTGTCTTTCTTTTTAATGAGGTTTAAGGACCCCCCAGTAAAGATGGAGTTATTTATCAGGATGGTGTTTTTCCATGTGATAAGAAAATTTCTGTCTTCTAGTGGCATATAGTTCAGGGTCACAGTTAATATGACATCTACATCATTTTGCAGAAATGTACACTACCAGATTCAGGGAGCCATATTTTCACTGTATGGAAGGGGGTAAACTTGAAATATAATTCCATTTTAAGGGCTTCAGAATACCTACATACTATTCAGAAGACTATTTCGAATAACTGACATACTAACAGATTTTGTGCTGCTTCTGACATTTACAGCAACCCAAAACTTCTGAAGAGTCTGTTACGATATTATGCAGATCTTCAGCTATACTTTTTACTGGGACTACATCTCAGTTGGCTGGTGAGGATGTTTTATGTCAGAGTATTTGAAAAACGTACCTATGAATATTGTAGTACATAACTTTTAAAATTTTTATCAGTTCTGTAAAAGCACAGGATGTATGCATTGCCATCTAAATATATGCCAAGTGTGAAGAGCCAGAACTTCTGCTTCATGACTATATCTTGCCTCCCTTCCATGACCAGAGACAATTTGGGTGAGATACAACCTCCATGCTAGCCCATAAAATTATTGCTGCCTGCTGAGATGGGGCCAAAATGCCTGTTTAGGGAGTCATCACACATATCGGTAGTATGGCTTTTTGCGTGGGACTAGGAGTAGTCTTCTTCCGACATGACTTAAGCATCATCATGTCTGAAATGTGGCAACTCCTTGAGCTGTGACAAGTGAAAAACATTCAACACAGTTTTGGATGTAAACTTTGATAGAAGTCATGAAAAGGTAGAAATAAGGCACTGTGATGTCAGATTGCTGCACTCTTTTTTTTAGCAGTGCTTAGTCTGAGAAAGTTCCTATGGTAGTGAAGCCACATTGGCTTAGTGCCTAAAGGAAAGTTGCAAGGTGTGGGCATTTTAAGATTTAACTTTTTGAATGGCTGAAGGCATCATAGCATTTTGTATCTTTTATTTAGATTCATTAAATATTTACTAAGAAAGAGCGTTATATTAAAACTAAAAGACAAAAGTTTGTATCCTTTTGTTGGTTTCGCAGAGAGATTTGATGAGCTAGAAGATTTACTAGATTTTATACTTTAAAAAAGTAATAATACTTTTATGTTTTATTTTATTCTCTTAATTTCTTGTGATAGTAGTAAATTTAAGAGATAGAAAAAGGGAGAATAAAGTGTAACAGCAGTTAGCTGCTGAGATAATAAAGTATTTGCACTTATGATACATTATGATTTTCTGGCCCATTTTCTCCTTTAGAAAGAAAGAGTGTTTTATCCCCTTTTAATATTAAAAATATAAATTTCTTTTAAATAGCTACACAGAATAAATATTTTAATGATTTTATTGAATGTTTGAATATTTCTTCAAAGCTGTTCTTATTAAATATAGGAGAAAAGTATTATTTATCTTTGTAATAAGTCGCAGGGACATCACTTCTATAAACAATCATTACATTGCTCTAGCTGTACAGCATGATTTTTACCCTCTTCATATGCATGCTTAAAAGTATTACTTAGGTTGTTCTCAGTCAAAATCAAGAAACTGTAGCTTTTATTACAGGTTCTGTTCTCAGACTTTATGTGCCATATGGGACTGCCACTGGTGCTGTTCCATTTCAGCTTTCACTTGCTGTGTGTCGACATTCTCTTTTGTGCCCAGCTCCACCTGTTAGCTCTACCACTAGCTACCTCCATGCCAATGACAGCCGTCCCCAAAATCTGATAGTGCAGCCATGCATGTGTGCATCCCAGTTTGCTTTAGGCAAAGTCACCAAAGTCAGCTTGGAGCACTAATCTGAACTTTTTCAAGAAATCCAACTGAGTTTGACTTATGCAGGCCAGGCTCCTGTGGACTATTTCATTAAGTGGTAAGGAATATCAGCAAAGAGGAATCATCCTCATGGAAGCCATGATGAAAACCTGAGAGTGGCTTAATGACATCCAGATGAATATGAGCACATAAGAAAAGGAAATGTAAGAAAGAAATATAACTATTGTACAGACTCCATCAGTAGACACACTCATCACTTTTCAGTCTAATTGATTGGGTCTTTTTTAACATTAACATTTAACGATAAATAGCATCAAGCAATAGCAGTGAGATTAATGGTATCGACGACCTTAGTCATAGTAATGCACTGTACTGTGTTTTAGAGCTCCATCACAGGATGAGAAGTGACCATTTAGATTCTTTTTTCTTCTCGAAATTCAATTTAATATATTTACTTTCTGCTGTGCCTTGGAAGAAGAGTCAGAATGAGCCATAGGTGCAGTAGACCTACACCTCTGGGAAAAACTGTTTACTTTGCCCATTTTTGAGGAGGCAGATGCCAGACAGCAAATCTCCATGTGCATATTTATTTAGTCACTGCCAGCCATGGGGATCCAGGTTTGCGGGGGCAATGGCAGCCACCTTCTCTGCAGCACCACCGCTACGAGCTCTGCTTTCCCCTTTTCTGCTCTTGGCTCTGACTAAGTGTGACTGTCACAACAGTAGTAAATATTGGGTCTTTTGAAAAAGTGTTTGCATTTTAACGTTTTCAGCAGACCAATATTAATTGAAAGCTATTAATGAAAATGAAAATGTCAGTTCAGGTGGCAATGTTGCATGTACCCAAACACAACTTGTATCAACCTTCTTGGTACAGGTGTACAGATTACAGAAGCTATATTGCTGCTGCTGCTAAATAGCTTATTTTAGTCCCACAGTGAGGGAGACCTGGACCTACTGTCCTTAAAGGCATTGATAAAATGGCTTAGAGGTGAAAGATTTTTAGCCTTGTTTGGAACAAAGATTGAATGAAAGAAGAATGTGAGGAGAAAGTCTGCAGCAAACAAAGGCAGATACCCAAGGGAACACAGCCTGCAGAAATGAAACTAATACAGTATTTAGAATGAAGTGTTGAAGCTTAGGTTTTCTGACAGAAAAAGTCTAAGCAGCTTCAGGGAGTCCAATCCCAAGCAAAAAATCACAGAATAGTGGCATGTGAACATTATGCTGTATGGATTTATCTATCCACTGTAGAAAAAAGGTACCTATATTATATCTGTTAGCCTCCTTGGTCCCACTTCATTCTGCTGTTTTCAGTAATGAAAACACTCAGAATAATGCAAGTATACTTGGGGACTTGGAAGTTGCTGCCAGTTCTCACATGACACAATGATTTTCTTTGAATCTTATCCCAGGAAAGAAAGAAAACCAAGCCCTTGAGAGTAACTGATTCCAACCGTGTGGGGGACAGTAGTCTACCAGACAGAATTAAATTTGTAGCAGTTGTTCCCCTGCTCATTTTTGCTGCAATAGAAGTGCTGTTTTTCTAATGTAAATTCCTTCTTAGATGCTAAATTATTAATGGATTTAAAGAGTAAATCCTTAACTATGAATAGCGTTGTGCACTGTGTGTGGTGATGTCAGTACTGCCAACTGTTGGAGGCAGGCCAGGGGCTGTTACTCGTGTAAGATACCAGTGCAGTCCTGGGGTTATTATTCATGTATTTCACCACTAATATTTTCCATGGAGAATACTTTAGCAAATATTACTGAAGTGAGAAACCATCAGAAATAATGACCTCACTTTTCCTTCTGCTCAATCTGTTCTTTTCAATTTTTGTTTTCTAAATAAGCCCACATAATAAGCCTTAAAGAACTTGACACAGCTTTTTGTTTAATTAAAAAAAAAAAAAAAGAATTCTTAATGTACTGCTATGTATAAAATGCTATGTATTACTTGCCACAGGCAACAGTCTGTATCTCAGAGTACTGAGGCAATTGTTTACCTGGAGAAACTAAGTGAGAAGTTGGCAAGGCACACCCTGCCACACCCTCATCTCCAGCGCAGTTAGAGAAAGCGGTGAGCCTCGCTCCGGCTGTGAACGCACCTTCCTAACGGCAGCGATTTCATCCCGAACCCTCCTCCAGCCACTCGCCAGCATCTCCCCCCGTGTCGCTGTCAGGCCTGTGCTGTCCCTCCGTGCCCAATGCGCGTCCCGGTCCCCGCGTTTCCCCGGCAACGGGCTCTCCGCACCGACGCTGCCTCCCGCCGCGCGGCCCGGGGAGCGGCGGCGGCTCCTGCCCCGATGCGCCGCGCCCGGCACCGCGCTTTGCCCCGGCTGACCACGGGGACCCTGCAGCGCCCGGCCGGCCCCCCGCCTCCTGCCTGGCTGTGCCGGAGCCGGGAGATCCCGGCAGGCCGGGGCTGATGCGCCTGCCGCTCCCGGCCGCTGCTCGGGGAGGCAGGATGTGTTCCCTGCCGCTCCCCTCCCGCTCGCCCCCTCGCAGGAGCCTTCTGCGCCTAGTTTAATGGCTTTGCAAAGAAAGCCAGGCAGAAGAGCACTTTTCTCGGTGGTGGTGGTCAGACCATGACCTAACTCACCATGAACTTGGAAGGGCTTGAAATGATAGCAGTTTTGATCATGATTGTGCTTTTTGTTAAAGTGTTGGAACAGTTTGGGCTGATTGAAGCAGGTTTAGAAGGTAAGGGCGTGCTTTTCAGTGGCTTGCCATTTTTCTGTTCTGGTTTGTTTTCTTGCAGTAAGGCAAGGGGCACCTTGGATGTAAGCTGGATGTAAGACACTACTTGAGCCACTTTCGGGAGCAATGTGCACATCAGTGGCTGTGTGTTGGTGATGTTAAAGTTGCGGTGATTTTCTTTCGCAGGGGGAATCCTGAATACTGCAAGTATAAACTTAGATGTTAAACAGGGATAAATGCCTTAAAATCTGACTCTCTTATTCCTGTTTTAAATCTGCAAATTTAAAGTAGTAGGAGTCAAAGCAGATTTCAGGATCTTAACATGCAAATACAGTTATATTGCCTTAAAATTGTCTGTAATCTATTCAAAATTGTTTTGTAATTTATTTGTGTTGACATCATCTGTACTGGGACTGTTATAATACCAAGATATATATTCTTCAGTATTTAAAAACCTGTTGAATATTTGGTTTACTGTTAATATTTTAATATGTACTTGAGGAAAAAGAACTAAAATACTCAGATTCAAACTAAACGACTTTAACATTCTCTTAGGGCAATGAAGTGCAAGTTTCATTGCTTGATGTTTTGTTTATCTTAGATCACCTTCTTTCTTTTCAGCAATGTTGTTTGTGTTTAAAGCAGTACAAATTAAAAGTAAGAAGCTTACTTTATTCTAAATGTACATTTTATTGGTAAAAGCTAGTAGAATACTGTTTATTTTTACCTTATTTCTAAAAGTGCTGTTATTCTTGCCATATGAGGAGTTAATCTAAAAAAACACTGATTGCAGCATGGTTGATAATGTGATGATATTCGTTGCATCCCAGGGTTTTATTAGGTTCCAGACTGAAATGGTCGGTTTCTCAAACATTGAAGAAATATTGTGTTCTCAAATCTTCATGTAAGCTAACACTTGAGTCCAGTGTACATATTTATGCCTAGGAAAAGGGGAACTTTGTTGACCGAGAGATTCTGGTTTCATGTGTTAACAAGTGAGAATATAAGCAAAATTTGCTCCTATGAAAAGGTCTAAAGTAATCCTGTTTATGTAACCCTTTCAAGAAACACAGTCTTCTCTTCAGGTGATCTTAAACAAGGAAAATTACTCACCTGTTTCTCTGTCTGTGTTGCTGGTTTGTGTTGACTTGCTAGTATTGATTACAGAATCTGAAAACCCTGCAGAGAGTCACAAAAATGTGTTATCAAGCACATTTTTGTGAAGAATTTATGTATTCATTGAGTGCATTATATTGAGTTTAAGTGACAAGACAGAGATTACCTTCAAATGTGTGAACTGGTTTGGGGTTTTATTTGTGTTCAGCTATAAATAGAAATGTCAATCAACTTGTGAAATGTTATGATGAAAGTTATCTCCAGCATTAGAGGCTGCAGAGGTTTGGAAACAAAAGCCATATTTACTTTTTATGTTGGTCGACACGTTTGTGTGTGCTCTGTGGAATCTGATTGCCACATCTGGTTGAGTGCCCTGGCAAAATTTAGCACTTGATTGTTGTCTGTTCTTGTGTTTATGGCTGGGGAAGCTGATAATGGAAAGACAATTAGAAATATAGTGAAACTGCCTGTAAGTGATTGTAAGACTTCTGTAAGAAATAAGTTTCTCATGCAGCTGCCTGTTTTGTCTGCCTCACTGGCCAAAACACTGGCAGTCTGCGTGTGCATGGAGGCTTAAAGTTTCTTCTCACTGGTGCAGGGCAAGTTTCCAGCATGCCAGCTGAATGAAACCGCAGGAAGGCATATATGCCCCATTCCTCTCTGGTGTTCAACTCCTGTGAATGGGATAAAAGGCACGTTACATGAGAATAGAGTAATAGATATAAACAATGATGTATAAAAATGAGGCTTAGCTAAATTGCACAGACGTATGAATTTGTTTTCTTGTAGTTCAAGAACAGTGTGGGTTTATTCCCCATTTTTTTCTTAAACTTGAGAATTAAAGATCTGAATTGATTACAATAGAAAAAAAATTGTACACTTTTACTAGGGAGGTGAAAAATTTGTCGTGATTTTCATAAGGATCAAGGCTATTCGCTTCCATCCATGAATGAAAGTACATGCATCATAAAATTGTGCAAATGTTAGAGATGTTTTTAAATAGAATGTTTAGAGAAAATGAATTTTACAAGTGTACTCAGACTATCCAGTGCTTTTCCAGAAATTGATGAGGAAGTTGGTTGCATTTTTCTGAAAATGTTGTTTGTTCTGAGGACACTTGCGGTTGTCTGTTTTGATAGGTTACATCCCTCCTTTTTCTTTAAATTTTCTCAAAGGTTAATATGTCCCAATGAAATCTCTTTGCATGTTTTGTACAAATGAATAGTTTACAGCCTATAAAACACATCCTACTCCTATCTGGAAATCATCTATAGAGTCAGTAATAATCTGGAACACATTGCACCCAACACAGGATGCAAATCTGAACTCTCTAAATCATACTGAAGCTTTGGTAGAGATCTAGGTTTCAGAATTAATCCCTATCATGATAACAAAAGCTTTAAGCTAGTTTATCTTGCTTCCTACACTGTGTTGTCATGATTCTGAATTTTGTGAACCACTTCCACATTGATTTGTAAGAATCAACTGCAATTTATGTAAGCCAACAGCAAAATCTCATTTTCCTCTTTTCAGTTTCATAATAACTACCAGAAATATAAGTAATTTTCCGCTTTCTTCAGATGCTTCAATGCAGATTTTGTCTGTGATAATAATAGTATGCAATTATTTTCATTATTTGGGAAAATATTAAAATATTTTCAGAATAAAAAATGTATATACTTGCTTTTACTTATTTTCTGATGTACTGCACTCAAATATCAGTATGCTTTCTGTGGTTTTGCCCAGTTGCCTTCAACTGCTGAGTGATCTTGTTGTTGTAGCAGTATTTTCAAAGAGATGTTTTTAATATTGTATGACAGCTCCTAAAGTGATAAGTAGCAGAGCAGATCTATTCACTCTCATGGGTTGTGGATTGCACAAGACTTTGTCTCTAGGTTAAGTATTTAACTCTTCATAAATTAGGTTATGTCCTCCTTAACAAACTTTACTGTTGTGGGGGGTTTTTTTGTTGCTTTTTTTTTTTTTTTTTTAAACTGTAATGTATTAGCTGTAAGGAGTAATGTATAGATAACTCATTAGTATACACCTAGATTTAAATTTAAAATCGATCATATTTCATCTTGTTTGGTGAGTTTTTCCAGAAGTCATTCACAATTAAAATGAGATACAAGAACTAAGCAAGTTGAATATATAGTATTTAGCATCTTAAGATTATGCAGTATTCAGGATATCAGTTTATACGATTGCAATATACTTCTAGTACTTTTCTGAAAAGATTGTGATCTTCATATGTAAGGATCATATGAACTTGTTCAAGATGTGGAAGTGGTTTTGTGTGCGAATATCTTCCTTGTATGTCAGTTATTCTGGATAAATTGTTGGAGACAGAGTGGTTGAAGCTTCGTGAGATCAGCTTTTTACTAAGTTAGAATGGTTTTGTCCTAATGTATCTTGGGAAACATGGACTGATTTTTCAAAAGCTAAATCACTGATTAATGACATAAACAGCAAAATTAAATACTCTTCATCAATGTAAGCGTTGAAAACTACACTATTACAGATAAGGTTCAGAGAAGAAATGTGAAGGGTATGAGTGATAAAAAATATTTACATAGGGCTACCCTACTGTATTTGTTAGGGAATACTCTTACAGCAGTTAGTACCTCTAACAAGAAAAAAAAAGGCATAGGAGTAATCATATACATTACTGTGAAATGTGGATTCCATGTTTCTATATTATTGATATCAGTCTAATCTCCTTGTTTAGGAGCCTCTTGAATGGCAGTAATAGAACTTTACAGCTAAAATTGTAATAATTGAGTTAAATTACTGAAACACTTGAGTCCTCTAAAACATCAAAGCAGCTTCTAATTCCATTTTAATAATTCTGGCTATTGACATCTTCTCATTCATCAGCTGGAAAACAGAGCAAAACCACAGACACAGAGTTGCTTGTGATATTTACAACTGTTTTTGACAAGGACGGGATATTACTGGAAATGCGGTGCAAGTTACTTGTGGTTGCACTGAAATTAGCAGCCATTGAAGCTGTTTTGTCATCCAGGCTATGATCTGCTGGGAATTTCAAAATTTCCGCAGTGATGTCACTCTTCACAGCGTTTTTCATGGATGGAAATGGAGGAATATTCATTTCAGGCGATTCATAATAACTAGCACTTTTTACTAGAAATAGCTTTTAATAAACATAGGGGCTTTTCTGCCATTTTTGTTTTCTTAACATGCCTTGATGTCAAAAAGAGTTATGTGCGGAATTATGAAGTACGGAAGCAATCATGAACCAAGATATGAAATGATTAGCCAGAGCTGACAGTGTGCAAAAGAAAAATAGATGATAGAAATTTTAATATCAGCAATTTCAAGCATTCCTTAGAAGTAATTTGTTCAATTAAGTCTTCATATACAACAAGATAAATTGAATTAAAACAGCTGTTGAAACAACTACTCAGACTTGAGCTAGTGAGCAGCAGATAGAAATCTTTAACACTTAATGCTGGTGAAATTTTCCTTGATTAAATATTTCTGCTCAAACAGCACTAGCAAGTCATTTGTAGACAGTGTTGTAGCTGATTTGGAGTTATGCACACCTGTGCACCTGACCAGGCCAGTCCTGCATGGCTGGTCAGCAAGCCACTACTGGGCAGGATGAATAAGAGGAAAGCTCTTCCCCTTCTGGTTTTTTTCATAGTAGAAGCCTCAAGTTCTGTATACAGTTTTATGAAACAGAAATAGTCGGGTAAGAAAAGAAACTTGCTAGCCAAGGGAATTTGTAACAAGTACCTTCAGCCCTTAGTTGCCTGCTTTAAGTAGTCTGATGCCTTCAGATCATCTTCTTAAGGTTGATCCATTGTTACTGAAACACCACCTAGTGTTCCCAGGTCGGTGTCTGCTGAAGAGCTGCTTTTCTCAAGACTAATCGTCACTTCTGATGATAATACGCTTGTCTAGTGCTTTACATCCACAGAGATCAAAGTAGGTAAATACTGTAACTGCAAATGAAGAGATGTCAAAGAAATAAATGGATAAATAGCACTACACTCTGAGTTATCGATACAATATTTCTTGGGAACTTACTAGTTTAGAATTAACCTTTGATGTGTGTGTGTTGGTTTGTTTGTTTGTTTGTTTTTTAAAAAAAGGACTGGGGAAAAAAAAAAAAACAACCCCTCTCAGAAAATTATTAGAGAACACTCAACTTTCCTCTGTGGTGAAGAGTTGTGATGCAGGCATGAACACAAGGGACTCATTACTGTTGCAGTTTGGTTATTAGTTATCTCTTATAGAATAGACTTTGAATAAGTGGAAATTGTCTCATCTACTGTAAAATGGAAGAATAGTAGAACCTTATTTCTCAGTTTTTCATAATTTTAGGTGATAACCTAGAGAATTTTATTAGAATAATCTGTGTATGAGAAAGAGATGAGATTCTGATCTGGTTTATCTCCCTCAAGGAGACAATTTCTGATATTTACTCCCCCTACTTCCTACTGGCTACTTCAATTTATATTTTCAAATATCTGTTTTATGTATTTATTTTGAATAAGTAAATGCTACATTCCTACTGTCAAAGAGCCACCATAAACAATGGAAAATTATATACCACACAGTGTTTGCCTGTCACTGTAAATGCCTTTACTTTTGCATATTTTCCAGGAGGCTGAACTGCCTTTTAATGAAAATCTATAAATGCCCTCTAGTTACATTTATTGACTCTCTTTTTTTTCACTTTTTAAACTATGGTAGTTATCAGTAACTGTGGGTGGTATAAGTCAAAATATGCACAATTTCTACCAAGTTTTGAGAACGTTTATTACTTTTCAGTACTTAAGGGTGAAATAGCAAAAAAATAAATGTCTTTTTTAATTATCAAAACCCAATAAAACTTGAATTGATGTTATGGATTTTTTTCAAGCAATATATTTAGACCTAGTTAGTTTCATGGTCTACTGAGTAGAAGAGTAAACATTTTCTAAGAACACAGTTTTGTCAATGATTAGGGGAAAAATGTCATAGTGAATGTGGTAGGCAGAAGAAAATAACCTGAGTAGTGAAGTCAGATGTACCCATTCTGTTTAGAAATATATTAGTGCTAATAATACCTCCTGCAATTTTGTTCTGTCGAATTCAAAATGCTTTACAATAGTAAATAGAATTATCTCCTGATGTATGCAAATATATCAAGAAAATGAAGCCAGAGTTTAGTAAATTTCATAAGTTGATACGTGAATTGAGGAGGAGTTGTCAGATCATATAGTTTAAAGTCCTATATCCCACAGGGCAATAACTTTCATCCATTGGCTTTTCTGGTGAACGCCATAGCATGTTTTGACTAAACTGTGAAATGCATTTGATGAGAGACTAAGTGAGCACAAGTGATCATTTCGATTTGGAATCTGTCTGTTAAGGTCAGTGATATTCTCGAATTGTGAGAGTTATAGGCTTTCTGAACTTAGGTGGGGAGAATTCAAAACTTTAATGTGTTTTGAAGATGAAAAAGGAAGGAGAAGTAATGACTTCATTTCACAATTTTTTCCTGTCTAATTCTAGCGGGGTTTTTTTCTCCTTATCTTCACCTAGTGAATCATGTTGTTTCTTTCTCTGCATCACTCCCAGATTTACCCTCCCTTTTAAGCAGCCAGTGTACGTTTTCTGGCCATTAGCTCTATGTTAGTCATTTGGTATATGTCTCAGAAATCAGGAAGATAATGTTCAATTGCTATATTTTCTCTATGATGCTGTCCTTGTTAATATGCTTTCTTTTGTTCCTAATGCATTTTAGAAATAACCAACCCAAATATAAACCCTCAAAGTTTATTCAATAATGGATTTTCTCCTTTGTCTTAGTTACCTATGTTAGATTTCTATGCATCATTATTCATTCAGATTGTTATTTCCTTTTTTTCCATGTGTTCACTATTACTCTCACATTTATTACTAACGTAGCTACCATACCACAGAAGGAAAACAAGTTTTTTAACCAAAGCTGTTCTGTTTATTGCAGTACAGCAACATTTTGGCCATCTAATGCACCTTCCTGTAGAATTCCTAATTTTTATTATGTTATTCTGTCAGATTTTCCCATCAGTCACCTTTACTCAAAATATTCCTCAGCTTCAGAAAGTCAGGCTTTTTGACACACTAAAGATATATGGATTTAGATGTATTAGATACACATGCTTTGAATTCAGACTGCATTCATTTTGCTCACGTACAATGCAGAGATGCTCAGCTTTGGCCCTTAGGCTCTTATGTTAAATTCAACTCCAGTTTTGACCTCATGTTTTTCTAGTTTAAGGATATTTAAAATATAACATATAATATTTAGCTCAATGTCTGTTTTATTCAAAAATAGTAACTCCAAATTTTAGGAACTTTATTTTTTCATGTGTTTTCAAGCTGGTGTCTCTCTAACATCACAGATTACCTATGTCATTGTGTTCTGTAGTTTATAGGACCCCTATGAAAACCCTCAGTGGTTTTGGTATGTCCTTGCATTGTCATGATTATGAGCTTTGCATTATGATTAATTCAGTCTGCTAGTTGCTTTGGCTAATCTCTGACCAGTATACTATCGTCTGCACTCCACTGTAGGACTCCAGGATACAATTCAGGTAAACCCATGTGGATCAACATCACAATAATCACATTAAAATGGCTTATTTCCACTTATTTTACCTTCTCATTCTCTTGCTTATGGAGTAAGAAAGATCAGTTGAATTTTCCTGGCTTTTTTCAGTCGTCTGATTAGGTCAGTTAAATTCGCTAAGTCATTTTATTTCTTTGTGTTCTTACATCAAAGGTGAAATATTGTGGCATCACTGAAAGTGTGCTAGACAGCCTTACTAGTCTGTATTATACTTTATATCTTCACATTACCCCGTGGCCCCTTTCTGAATGTTATGCCCAAATTTCTTCATATATGATTACAAATGATTGTATATCTTCTTAAGATTATAAAGATCTTGTGGTTTAGCTGTTTTTTAATAGGAGAGTTCTTCCTTTAGTTATCTGACCTATTTCTCTGGTAGCTATCGATGAATTGCTCAGCACTTGGTAGAAAATTCAGTCCAGCAGACTGAGTGCTGCCTAAATCTAATGAGGCAGATGATTTAATCTGATAGAAAAATCTCAGGTTTTGATTTCTGCAGTTATTTTCCCCACTGGTATCTCTAGAAGTAATTTCTGATTGTGGTTGTCCAATCTTTACTTCTGATAACCATTATTGTTACTTTCAGATAATAGTACAGAAGCATTAATATATACACTTCTCCAGGCACATTTTCCTTTTTGGATCAATAGTCCCAAAATTACTCTTCAAAATGACAGATAAAACTTGGGTTATCCAAAGCAGGCCAGAGCAGCTGTCTTCTCATTGTTGATGATGTGAGATAATGAAAGAAAAAAAGATTAAATCAGGTGAATATCCATTTATTAATCAGTTATTTATTTCCCAGTAGTTATATGGAAGTTATTGTAGGAAATATTGTGCACTTTTACATAGAAGTAGTATGATTGTAAGTTTGACACTTATTATTAACAACAAATTCTAATAGCAAAAACTCCAACAAAATAAACTTGTATACCTGAGGCAGAAAAGAGAAAGGGTTATTGGAGAAGTGAATGTTTAGAACATTGAGGAAGATATCTTCACTGCATGACAATGCATAACACTCATCAAATGTCATAGGTTCATCAGAACAGACTTTTGTACTGCGGGGTCTACCCCTATTTCAGGAGGGTTTGATAAGGAGGTATCTGCACAGACCTGGTTCATCTTCTCTTTGCCTATACTTTGAGTAAATCTTATTTGGTTTCACCTTTTATGACAAACTTCACTTTATTTATTTATTAATATGAATAGCTATTTAAATATCCCTGTTGGAGGGAAACAGGATTGAATTACCTGAAATCCACCTAACGCTGGTTTTTTGGGTTGCATATTATGCTTTTTTTGTCAGGCTGACAACTATTTGTGTTCAGTGATTGCTTGTTTTTGTGAAGGCAGTCATGCCATTACATATACAGCTAATAAGTTATGTGAATTGGTCTTGAAATTCTCGCTGGGATTGACCCAATATAGAGTTATGAGTTCCTGTGCATGCATGTGATGAAAAGGGAGAGAAGTAGTTCTGGAGAAACGAGAAAGTCCTAATGGCCCACAACCCCAAACTGTAAGATATATTATTTTTGTCGTGGGGAGGGAGGAAAAAAAAAGTTATTTGAAGTATGTGTAAGAGGAGCATCACAACTCACAGTTGCATGAATGCATACTGAGACACATATAACAAGAGTTGTATTTTGAACCCCTTACTTCATCCATACTCACTGTCACTCTGGCTGATCGCAAATAAATAATTGATGAGGAGATATCTTCTTGTAGAAACTACTCTCTAGCTGAGTCCTCAAGAATGCCATTTTTCTACCTAAACTATCCAATTTACATAAGTAGTTGTAAGCAATACCTATACTTTTGAATACTTCATCTCATGGGTTAACGTTGTGCCTATATTACAGTACTGTCAAAACCCTGTTACAGAGATTAGTATTTTCTTGAAAAGGTCTGAGTCTCTACTAATCCACTAAAAGGACACATATTAAAACATTCTTATTACCTACATTACAAATATTCCAAACCTAATGTAATACATTATGAGGTTAATTGCTACCATTATCTCCATTTAGAAAACCTTATGCCCCATCTTGTATTAAAGATAAACTGGAGTAATTATATCCATAACTTTCTTTATCGTCTCGACTGATAAGGCAAGACATCATGTCACATCAGTGAGGCCCAGAAGTGAACTGTTCTCCCCTCCCACCCTGATTTTCTAAAGGTCTTTTCAGAAGATCAGACAGTCATCTTGCAGCTCACGTGTTGTTTGATGCTTATCAGACCCATTTTCTTAGCAAATACCCGGTCAAGGATTTCAAATGCAGTGAACAAGCCATTTATAGGTTGATATGTTCCTGTGGAAGCAGAAGCTCGTACTCGATCAGCATTTTTTCTGACTCTGCCTCTACCAAGTGATGGGGTGGCTATAAGTCACCGCAAAAGACAATTGCTGCTGGAGATAAAAATCATCTATATACAGCCATGTCTTGGCTGTGTCTGAGGAGCTTTCGGGAACAGCAGAAAGACACAGCCTGCATAAGGTTCTCTGATGGTGGCAGCCTATACTTATCTGTTGCACTTAAAAAGCAGGCAGTTTTCTCTTGTAGTGTGTGTTCAGTGAACCTGATAATGCTCATGTGCAGTAACTATTCCCTTGGAGGATGAGATCATATTCTGCCACTGTTGTCCGAGTAAAGTCCTAGACTAATTTTTCATTAGAATGACCATTTTTTCACACTAAGTGAAGTTTTATTTAGCCTTAGGATATACATGTTAAATATTTAAAATATATTAACATACCATCTGAGTTACCTCCTTTGAAGTATGAAATTTAAATTCATATTTGCAAGATGGAAAAAGTACCTATACTCTCAAATAAATGTTTGGCACTGAACACCTAGCAAGATCGCAAGGAGAGGAGGTGCGTTGGAGGTCTACCTTGCTTCGTTTTTAACTTGCACCTGGTGATAAAAGGAATTTTAAGTACTTTAAGTTTTCTAAATTTTGTATGTATTTGAACAAAAATTAGTTTAACACGTTCATTATGTATGTTTTATACAACAGTAATCTAGATTGTCTTCATTAACTTTTGAGTTTAAGACTTCTAAAACTTATTTTACAAATAAAAGTCCTTCTCTGACACAAATGTGGTGATGTAAATGCCATGCTTGAAAATAATTTGGGATTTGAAGACAAATTAGAGCTCTTTCTTGCTTATCGTCACAAAGCTCAGAGTTCACATTCTGGCCAACTTTAAGGCTGGATAAGTAATCTGAGTTGAATGAGGTTACCAGAACTTGAGTAATTATTTTCAGAAGCAAAGAGGTATAACTGAAGGCAGAATATGGTACTGAAACTGTTGTTTAGCAAGTTGACAATTGTGTTGTAAAGAAATGTAGTTCATTTGCACACAAAAGTGCTTTCATAGATCAGCAATAATAAAAATGTCATTAAGACAGAAAGGAATTCTCAGCTCAGATGCTGACCCATTCCGTGAGAAGACATCACCTTTTGAATTGTCATTGTGAAAATCATAATAATCTGCTAAAAGTCGTCTTTTAACTGTTACTTATTTTTCTCTTTGCTTCCTTACCATTCTCTTACAGGACTATTTTAAGAAGCAGTCACTTTCTGGTTAGAATTTTTTGACAGAACCAATAATTAATAGACCTAAAACATTCCATTTAAAAAGTAATCTCACTGTAAAAACCTAAGTTAAAGATTCATCATGACATCCTTTGACAAGCTAGCCCAGCATTTAATTACTTTCAATGGCAGTAAAATGCTGTATCTGCATTTGGCTTTGGTTGCTGTTTAGCTCAAGAGCTACCTAAGTATAATAATACCTTTGCCTATTCTTTGCTAGATTTGAAATATTATGTAGCATCAGATATCTCTAATCTTTGTAGATCAATTTTTAATCTCCGTTTAGGAACTTCACCCATTTCACTTAGAAACTAAGTAAAACTTACTTAGCACTTGTACCATTTGCTTTCTAGATTCAAAATAAATTTTGTGGTTCTTTTCTGAACCTTTTTCAGTTTTTAATAAACTTCTTAGAGGACTGCTACTCAAACTGGACATAGGATTTAAAACTGGTTTCAGACAGGTCAGAGGTAAGAGATAATATCCCTGCCTTGCCATGCTTGATAATTTACCAATAATGCATCTGAGCAATAATTAGGTCATCTTATACTTTCGTGTAAAATAGAGGTATTGACATTAGTGATTGTACATGGAACTAAAGACAAGGGTGAATTCCTATCTTTTTCATTGGGAGAGCTCATTAGAAATTTTTGGTCATTTTATTTTTTTCCTTTGAAATAACCGTATTAAAGGTGTGACCTTTTGTTGTGAAGCCTGATAATGGATTAGTACAAGTGTACCACCTCCCGTGGTTTTGTTCATCTTAAATTAGCCTACAATACAAAGTGAAATAACATGTTGAATTAGAAGTGCTGCTTTAGAACTGTTCCATTTGTTACTGAGTTATCAAACTAACTTTTAGAAAAAATTATCTGCAGTAATTTATCTTTATGAATGTAGGTGAGTATAAAGATGTATTTTTATCCTCTTTGGAAGATCCTCATTCCTCGCATTTTTATCTTTTCTGTTCCTTCTTAAAGATTTAATACTCTGGGAATTTTCCTTCTGATTATAAACCTGCAGTATCACTACTCTTAATTTATAAACAGATATTTTTGCAGTCAGGAAAAATGATGAAATGTAATTTTTCATGTACAGATTTTTATTTTTCTAAAGTTCTGTAGTGAACATTTATTGCAGTGGTGAAGTAACAAATTTAATATTGATATATTTTCTGTATTCACTAGCATTTTCAGACATCACTCTGTGTTATGCAGATGTATAGAATCAGGAAGGATAGAAGTATAGTTCCAAGTACCATATTCAACACCTTTTGCTGTCAGTAACACAACTCTGATTAAAGCAGATTTCCTTTTTCTTGGGGAGGGAGTTTTTTTCTATTATAATTGAAGAACAGTAGTGAAACTGTAACTTTCTGTTATCATAGGATTAAGTGTTTTCCATTGTTTAAAATATGATGGTCTCAGTAACCAAGTGCATGGTTATTTGGATCTAGTTGAAGCTGATTACAGTCTTGACCTCAGCCTGTTTCTTGGAAGTGAGCTGTAATTGGCAAGTAATTCAAGACTTTGAGCGCTGCCCTTGCCAGGCAGATACAAGGTGAAAAACATGCCCAGTCATCCATCAGATAGTTTGTCAGTATAAGGTCTTTTCTAAAATAATCTCTGAAGGGAATGATTACCTCTCTCTGAGTCAACCACAGATTCAGCCTGACCTGGTTTGGACTCTTGGATATTTTTCAACAGTGGACATAGCTGTGAGTAGCTGTTCTACTGAATGGTGAAATTTAACGTGTGGCGAATCAATCCAGTTTGCAACTGTGTTTTGTAGAGGCGTGATCTTAAGGATAGATCATTGTTAGTGAGTCCTGGTGCTCATGGAAGAAACGCGTTTCTTTTCTAGCCCTGTGACATCTTGCTTTAAGGGTAAGGGAAGTGGGTGCACTACTGCTACAGAAATAGAAGTGTATACTTTGGTATCCCTTCATACAATAACCTGTCAGGAGGTAAATCCTCAGTATACTCGCAAACTTCTTTAGCATCTATAGAAATGCTGGGACTTTCCTGTCTCAAGAGGAGCTATGAGACTGTTCCCTTCTAATTGAAAAAGGCCTTCTTCATAAAGATTGTTCCGTCAGACATCACTTAACATTGGTAAGGCAAAGCTCCATTCAGTCTTACCTTCCATTCTTGTCCACTTCACTTTTAACACTCAAGAATAAAAACCTTTTTGTTTTTTTTGTTTTGTGAGGGGTTTTTTAGGGGGGAGGGTTTGTTGTGTTGGTTTTTTTTTTTTTACCACACCTTCATTAAATCTTGAACACCCCTAATGACTCCAGAGCCACTCTACATCCACCTGTATTTTTAATTTGAATTTCAGAATGAAAATGCATTTGAAGTTGCAGTCAGGAGTCATGTCCTCTGAATTTCACTTTTTGTGCCACTGTACATACACTACTGTCAAGAGCACAGAAGAGGGATGTGTTGATACTATCCAGTAAACAAACCCACAAGTTTGCACTTTTTTGTCTTTTTTTTTTTCCCCCCCATTTTTCTATTAAAGATCAATTTCTTTGGGAAACCGAAGGTATCTGTGAAATAGAAAGACTGCTTTCACCTTTTGGCAAGTGGCTTTCATGTGTCAGTACCTAAGGATGGCGATAATGTCAGATTCTAGGAAAACGAACATCTGTGCCCTTGGTGTGATTACTCTATTATTTCTTTGTCTTTTCCACCACTTACCTTCTCTCCAGGGATGCTTCCACAAGCAGGAAGTAGTTAATATTTCTGTCCTAGGAATCAAATTGCCTCTCACTTCTGGAGAAAGGACATTTGCAGCAGACATTTTCAGACGCCAAATAGGATAGACCTTGAGCCTACATAGGATCAACCTTGGGCCTATATAGGATCAATATTTTTATTTTGAAATTCAAGTTTGAGATGACAGTGCTGTTACATTGCTTGAGGAAATAATTGGGTTTAATATATGAACTTCTTTCCTCACATATTATATGTTGTAATATAGTGAAGTTTAGGAAATATCTTCGGCTTATGATGTGCCTTATCATTTGAGTCTTCTATGTCTCCAACCACCTTCACCAGTGTCCTGGTAGTATGACTCAGATGGAAACAGTTAAGTTTCCTAGTGAAGGTCAAAAACTACTCAAGGTAACAGGAGGTCTCTATGCTATTATCTCTACAATATTACTAGTAAGATTGTTTCATTACTACTACTGGTAAGATTGCTTCATGAACTTTCATACAGCTGGATCTCACCTGTCTTGGGACAATATTCAAATGCTGAAAGATTCTAAAATATCTAGAGGTATCAAGGTCATGATGGCTTACCTAGTTTTATGGGGTTCTACTGCAGCATGTTCTAAGGTTATGCTCTATGCCATATTTTATGTGCACCGCATGTAATTGTGGCTCCAGCTTTATTTTGTCACAAAAATTCTGTGAGTCTGTGTATAACTGCTTCTCTTGTCTATTACTTAATTTATACACTGTCAGAATGTCAGCACTTGGAATTATTTGAAGGGCATTTTTCTTTCAAATTCAATAATTTACTTCTAATCCAACATTTTTTTTGGACTAAGAAACTTAATCTGGCAGGCCCTTCAGAAATACCGCCTACATTTTGCAGGATTTCAGCATATGTAAACTTCGTATTTTGTCAGCAGCAACAATATGGAAATATGAGATTCCTTCTTTAGGTCTGTGAATCAACCAGTCTTGAGAATACTGGATATATTATATGCACATTTACCTTCCAGGAGCCTTAAGTGTGTTCTTAGGCAGTCTAACCCCAGTCAAACAAGGAGGTCACGAATGGAAGTTCATTCAGAGTGATTCACTTTTTGAGACTGTGACCAGTTAGTTTGCTTGAGAGCAGGCCAAAAGTGTCAGTTCTTTAGCCTGAGAATTGGGTTGTCCCAAGGATCCCAGCTGAATGGCTTTTTGATTAAGATTCCCAGTGTATGCCTTCCTTTCAGTCATACTTTCAGTGGTGATCCTCAGAAAAAAAATACAATCACCAAGTGCTAGCCTGGTTTTTACCTCCAGGAATCTGCTCTAAATTTCAGTGAAAATGCTTGTGTCTTTGTTTCTCTTCCAAGTCTGCACTCACATAGCTCAGTGCAGTGGTTCCCACATCTCATCGCGCATACTGGATAACTTTCAGTATTTAAGATCTTCTACACAACAGAGGCATTAAGCAAAAGTATATATCCATGTAAACCAAATTATTTTCTTGTCATCTGGTCAGTAGTCTTGCTTGTAGTTTTCACCATTGAAAGACTGGCTATTTAAAATTATTTTTTTATAAGATTCTCACACAGAGCAGGATACTGTGTTGGGATCTGCAATGACAGTGACTGGGAAGAGCTACAAGATGTGATGTTAGTGCACTCCAGGCGGCCTCAGAGATTCCTGACATCCCTTAGAAACCCTCTGAACTTCCAGCCATGCCTTCACCAAACACTGTGGAACTGCAGATGTTTCTGTTTACTGAGTAGCTCCTGGCAAGGCACTTCCACAATGTTTTTTTTAAGGAACTTGCACCTTACACCCTCTTAGCTTCTTCCAGTCTGATGGATGTGGTGGAACAATGACAGCAGTAACCCTGTAGTGAATTTGTGTCCTCACTATTGCTTAAAAGAGAAAAGAAGGTTATTTAGCAGTAAATGAAAGATACAAGTAGGCAAGTAAAAAGTATTTTTTCCTCAAACATCTGAAGGTGTAACTGAGATTCACCTAGAGATTTTCCAAAGTGCAACAAGCAGATGGATTTAGGGAACACAGAATCACTGCTGAATCACTGTCCAAAATTAATCCATTAGCTTATGGCTGTCTGCTTCATGTGGCAAAGACATTAACACTATAGATAATGACATCCATAATGCATTTGGGACTGCTTTTATCTACATCCAGAATATCTGCATTTGGTATAGTGACTTTGTGTATTTACTGCTTAGGGTAACTAAGTAACTTGGAGTTGAGATATGCCTTAGGAAAATCCAGTCTCCCGTGAGCCTCTTTTGTGGTTTATCTACTGCAATTTACAGTTGTTTTGTTTAGATCTATGAGCATTGATGTTTTTCCTGTGTTTTCCTTTGAGATTGTAGCTCTGTGTTTGCTGTAGTATAAATCTTGATGTTTGTGCCTTACATCACATCTATTCTAGATGCCCAGTTTAAACAACACTTTTATAACCTGACTTACCAGTTTTCATATCCTGCAGCTGACACAGTCCAACTCACAAAGGCTACAGACTTTTGCAACACCTAAGTATGGTTTAAGCACAAATCTTTCTCTAATACAGGACTCAATTAGTTTAATTCTGAGTTAACCTCAGATCATTTTATCTGCTTTACTTTCACAGCTGTAGTCACAAGAATATGATCACTGGACATCTTAGAGAGGTAATGGTCTTTTTGGTTGATTCACCTTGTGTTTACCTACAACTTTTATTTTGGGCAATAATTGCCAACAATTTGGCAATAATTGCTTAATGACAGGAATGTAGCCCACAGCTTATCATCTGGGAGGAAATGCATGTAGACCACAAACGAGCAATGGAATGCAGAGGCAGAGCAGATTTCCTTTCCACAAACTGTTTATCAGAATTGATTTGAGAAAACACAAGTTTCAAGCTACCCCAACCAAGTGTTAGGAAGGAGAGACTTCAAACTCAGTTGGGCTGTTAATAAACAAAACAATTCTACTCAAAAATAATAGATATTTGGGTGCCTCCAAAGGACCATTGTGTCTGGGAGCCTGTCTCTGACAATGGTGTACAGAGCTCAGAGAAGCAGTAAATGCTAGTCTTACTAATTCTCCAGGCTCGTGTTTAGTGTTGGTGTTACATTTGCTGCCTTCCATTTGTCTGGCGTAAGAACCATGCTCTAGACAGTATAGATTTTCTAATTTCATACTTGAGTTCAGACTATATCCCAATTAAAGTGATACAGTCCTCACAACTTGCTGCTACTAATTTGTTTTGTTCTTATAGTACCTTTTTTACTGATGTTTCATCTGAATTCAGACTGTGCCTTCCTTGAACACATAATCTCTCGGACTCATCTTTTTTAAGCAGAAACTTCAGCATAGGATGTTTCTTAACCTCTTCCACTCTGAATAACTGTAACTACTTGTAATAATGTTCTCTTAAAAACGTCCTGTGTGGAATGTTTTTTCCATCTATACAAAGCAACAGTAGTGGTAATACCAGGTAAGCAAGGCTGCTGATGTGGCAAACCAGCAATGCAGACCAAACATACTGACAAGTCAATCCATGCCCCGGGGTCTCTGCTTTCCTTTTCTCACAAATGCCCCCTGTCATCCAGCAGCAACACTGCTCTACCCCATTCAGTTCATATACACGTGGCTAGCAAGTATCTTTTAGTCCCATCTCTAGTTTAGAGCTTCTTTATTTATGTTTCTGGACAGTAGTTTACAATCGCAGCAGTAGTGTTATTTGTTCTCAGTATTCATCACTGGGATTAATTAATTTTTGTTGGAGCAGCTCAGAACTATTCTCCAAAGCAGAATCTGAGAGGAATTTATAACTGCCCAACCTCTTCTGGTCTAGAAATGTATGCAGTTCTGATACTGGCTTTTTGTGGTCTTTAACAGATCACCTGGGACAGTGGGACTGAAACAGCTGCAACATTCAATTATTTCAGATAGGAAGCATTTCTTTATGACAGGAATAAATAATGGTAGGTTTTTTTCCCTGAAGAATTTTTACCAGCAAATTCTGACATTATGATTTCCCAACAAATTGTTACACGCCATAGTAGGATCTAGTGCTCTTTGCACATAATGAGCATACTCTTTGGAAAACTAAACTGAGGAATTGTGGTCTGGATGATTGGGTAGTGAGGTGGACTGTGAACTGGCTGAAGGAAAGCCATAGAGTTGTGGTCAATGGGGCAGAGCCTAGTTGGGGGCCTGTATCTAGTGGAGTGCCTCAAGGGTCGGTACTGGGACCAGTACTATTCAATATATTCATCAATGACTTGGATGAGGGAATTGAGTGTACTATCAGCAAGTTTGCTGGTGACACCAAGCTGGGAGGAGTGGCTGACACGCCAGAAGGCCGTGCTGCCATCCAGCGAGACCTGGACAGGCTGGAGAGTTGGGCGGGGAAAAATTTAATGAAATATAACGAGGGCAAGTGTAGAGTCTTACATCTGGGTAGGAACAACCCCAGGTTCCAGAATAAGTTGGGGAATGACCTGTTGGAGAGCAGTGTAGGGGAAAGGGACCTGGGGGTCCTGGTGGACAGCAGGATGACCATGAGCCAGCACTGGCCCTTGTGGCCAAGAAGGCCAATGGCATCCTGGGGTGTATTAGAAGGGGGGTGGTTAGTAGGTGGAGAGAGGTTCTCCTTCCCCTCTACTCTGCCCTGGTGAGACCGCATCTGGAATATTGTGTCCAGTTCTGGGCCCCTCAGTTCAAGAAGGACAGGGAACTGCTGGAGAGAGTCCAGCGCAGGGCCACAAAGATGATTAAAGGAGCGGAGCATGTCCCGTGTGAGGGTATAAGGAAAGACTGAGGGAGCTGGGTCTCTTTAGCTTGGAGGAGACTGAGGGGCGACCTCATTAATGTTTATAAATGTATAAAGGGTGGGTGTCACGAGGATGGAGCCAGGCTCTTCTCAGTGACAACCAATGACAAGACAAGGGGCAATGGGTACAAACTGGTACACAGGAGGTTCCACTTAAATACGAGAAGAAACTTCTTCACAGTGAGGGTGACAGAACACTGGAACTGGCTGCCCGGGGAGGTTGTGGAGTCTCCTTCTCTGGAGACGTTCGAAACCCGCCTGGACACCTTCCTGTGTAACCTCATCTGGGTGTTCCTGCTCCGGCAGGGGGATTGGACTAGATGATCTTTTGAAGTCCCTTCCAATCCCTAACATTCTGTGATTCTATGGAAACTTCCTTTTTCATGCTTCTCTCTGATTACAGCCCTTTAGCTGGTTAGCCAGTTTCTTTAAAGGTGTTCAAAGGCAGGGCTTTGCATTAAGCAAAAGAATAGAGCACATCTGGAGATCCTAGGAAGAATGTCTGTGGAACAGGCCGATCTCAGGAGCAGAACATATCCAGAAACTCAGTTTTACTACCATCAATAAAAAGATAAAACCAGGACTTCCCCCTAGAATTTCATAGCCTCTAAGCAGCCTTTCTGGCAAACAAAAAAGATGTCCACCGATGTTCTCTTGCTGCCAGTTCTATTTCAGGAAGAGGGAATGTACACTGAAAATATGACAAAGCTACCAAAAAAATAAGGATAAACTATTTATAACTTTGGAGTTACTAGTTTGATTTCAAAATAAAGCTTTCCAATTAAAATCTCTACTCATGTGGTTGTTATAAAAAGCTCACAAAGTTTTCGTAGATTTCATGGTAAGATTTGATTTTTTGCAATGAAAGCTCATAAGGGCTCCACTGTGTACAGCAGTACTTTATTTCCAATATACCTATATAGAATCATTGCTCAGTGTTTACAAGAAAAAGAAGGTTGTTTTTCCTGGTATGCATTGCAAGTGATGTATAATGCATAATAAAGGGATTGCTTTATTAAGGAATCTCTTTCACATTAGAACCTAATCTGTAATTATCCATTAAAGATATCGAAATACAATTGCCGGACTGCATGTTTCAATCCTCCTCTGTTACCCAACAGTCACATTTGGTTTTTAATTGCTCATTTTCTTCTGTCTTCTTGTAGCACAACCATTATATTTCTTCTCACTGTCTCATTTTGGTCTGTTTTCTACCCTAAAACACATGCAAATTTTCAGCAGTTTAGTGTAACTGAAAATTTGATTTTTTTTCTGTTCTATACAGCTTCATGAAGATTCAGCAAGCCTGCAGATTACCAGGTTGTAATCTCTTATTTTCATGATCCAGGTCACCCTTCCAAAAGTGATTTCTAAAGTGCAGTGCAATTTTGGTTCTAAATAATACATTAATTAGTATCTTCAGATAAAAATGTGTATTTTGGCCTTATTATATGTAATTAAAAGAAGCATAACATTTTTTCTTCTTTCTTAAGTGTTTCCATTTTAGGCTGGAAGAAAAATCTCTGTTTTCTGAGCTGCAGTAATAGCAGCATTCTGAAATTGGACATACCTTCAATATTAGCTCTTCTTAACCTGGAAATACTTTGCATATTTAGGGAGGATAGGATGGAGAGAGGAAAGTAAGAAACTGGGAGGCAGAGAAGCAGATACTTCACCCTCTTGAATTTTCTGTGACTAAATGCATATCTTCTAAAATAAAAAGCAAAGCCTGGCAAAATCCTTTGGTAAATTTAGTATGATATTCAGTATATGCTAGGATTATTTCCCCACTGTGCTTTAATAGAGACTCCAAGTTTAAAACAAAAAGCGATATATGCAGTCTGAGATTTAATCTGAAAGGAGAAAAGCATGTGATTTAACACGACAGCATGATATACTGGAGTGGCAAAATGCATACTAAGGAAAGTCATACTTTGGTAAACACAGGTGTTAGTGCCTGTGTTGTTAGAAGAATGCTAGAAAGAAGAGACTTGATCATATAAAAACAAAATTACATGTAAAACACCCACAATTTGAATGCATAGATGTTAATTCTTTACGTAAGGGTTACTTTTCTCAGCATAGCAAAATTTCTAGATGTTGTAGATAATATTTTCCTTTGCTTCTTTATCTTATACATTCAATAGTGAATTATAGAATAGCATATATTTCAATGCAAATAAAAGAACAATTTCTACTTACAACCCTAGAGAATTCCTTCAGAGAAAGTATTTTTTATAAAGCTTTTCAATATTTGCTTGAGGAAAAAAAATGGTGTTCCAAACATTATAGACATTTAACAGTTATTTCGTAGGAGGTACATATTACTGGCTGTTAAAGCTGTTCAACAAAGTACTTGTCAAATTGAGATCATCATACATCACTGACTCCTAATACGTTTAAAGTGTGTATTTACTACTGTAGTGTCTATTTACTAAATTAAATATATTTAATTAAAAGACAGAGTAAAGCATGATTATAGTTCATGTCAGTTTGACATTTTGTGATTTATCACTGAAATAATGAAAGTTACTGTTTTGGAGCTAGTCTGAAGCAGAAACCATTCTATTAAGCCTAGAAAAAATACTGAGTCCCAGGGGCTGCTGAGTCATATAAAGAAAAACATGTATCATTAATTGCCATTATACAGTTTTCTGTGGGTCTTTTATGTGGGATATTGAATGCAACAGGTATTCCAGAAATAATTCAGAAACTGCAGTTTAAGGCTTAACTCAATGTAACTTTCATGTGGGTTTGGATAAAGCTGAAGGAAATTGATACTGAAAATTAGAAACAAGTAAAGAAATTGGAGACACTTCTTTCAGTTGAGGGAAGTTGCTGGTGTGGAAAAGGAAGTCACATTCACGTGGACAGAAAAGGGGGAAAGAAAACGGTGACTATAGAAACACAATGCTCATTGTGCCCTTTTCAATTCAAAAGTTGTAAATGTTAGAAAGAAGTCAGCAAGACTTAATAATACCTTGCTGACAGGCAATCTGCTTTGCAATTTTTAGTTTGTTTAGCAGGGACCTCTCTAGGAATATGTACATAGATCAGGGGTCTCAAACTCATTTTCTCTGAGGGCTACATCAGCCTCGCGGTTGCCTTCGAAGGGCCGAATGTAATTTTAGGACTGTATAAATGTAACTACTCCTACATTTATACAGTCCTAAAATTACATTCGGCCCTTCGAAGGCAACCGCAAGACTGATGTGGTCCCCAGTGAAAAGTAGTTGGACACCCCTGACATAGATGGTCCTAACAAATACAACCCTTATTAAACTATTTTCAGTAATGTTTCCAGAATGCCAAATATTGCCTCAGAAGATGAGGTGGTTTATTATGTCTTCCTGAGTTTTTTCTAATTTAGATTATTTTTTGAGAAATGAGAAATGAGAGCCAGCTGGTCAAAGGTCAATACTTGATAATTTTATTATTAATAAAATCTGGATCTAGTTGTCCAAATATGGGATCTGCAATAAGGTGCAGTAGCAGAATGCATAATTGTTTTTTGTTAGCTTCTGATCTTTTTTTTTTTTTAAGATTTAAGTGTGGAATTGTAGATTTTAACTAGCTGGTGAAGCCAATTTTATGTAATATTGTATGATGAGGGTAATACAAAGCAAAGAAAATGCAGTGAGGAATGAAAAATGTATGCTGTTCAGTTTCCTGCATAGGTTTGTAATTATGCTTTTAAAACAGAATCTTAAAAATAAATGGTTTAGAATTCAGTTTATTAAAAAATGGATGCTTTCCTTCATCTTTCTTTCCTTCCTTATTGAAGAGTGTGTAAAATCATGCATGCATGAGCAAAAGAAATAGAATTTCTTGAAAAATTTGGAAAAGAACCAGTAAGTTTTTGTCTCTCTTTAAGGTTAGCAGTAAATTAGGTGTGTTCCACATGACTTATTTAGGTTTATTTTGGTGTGTTTTTTCCATGGTGCACCAATTTCTGATGCACAATTTGCCAATAAAGGTTTTTACACTAGCCCCTCTCATTTGAATGGTGGACTCACTTCTGTAAAGTGAGACAAATACAATATCTAATGCATATGCATGCATTATTTATAAACCACAGCATTTGTTTTGAAGCATCTAGAATCTGATGACAGGAGTGAATATTCAGGTCTGCACATACAGCTTTGGATGTGAATTTTAATCAAGCATTTGTGCCGAATGTTGATTATCTCTTAATCAGCTCAAATAAACCTGAACCTGAGTATCACATGGCACATGAAAAGGGCTATTTTTAGATTCAGAGACAGTCAGTGTTAAGGTAGAATTAAAATTCCAGAGATGAGCAGCTAGAAAGCTGAATTGGAAAGATATTTTTACCTGTACAGGATTGAGTTTTTGCTGTTTATAGAGAGCATCATTTTGGAGTCAGTAACAAACAGCTAGGTTTTAAATTTTCTATTACTTCACCTTTACTCATAACAAAATCTATGCAGTGTCTAGTGCAAGACTGGGGAAAATGTAGCCAAATATATAATACTGTCATGGACCGTGATGGACAAACTGATTACTTTGTAAATCTGACACAAATTGGATGGATGAGTAGGATTTTCTTTTGCTCCTTTGTAAACTAAATCTGCATCTCACCCAATTTCCTTCAAAACTGACAGGCTGATACACTTACATTTCACTTTTGTGATAATTATGAAAGTGATAGTTATCGCTGTATTTTACAGTGATTTTTCACTAATGAAATTCAAACTGTAAAACTGAAAAAGCTATATTTTGTATCAATATATCTGAAATGCAATCTAAACTTACCTAAATTGAACAGCGAATTGAGGGCTGTGGAAGAAAAAATGTTCTCTAGGAGATTAAACTGAAATAATGTTTCCTACTGCTCTTTAGCATCAACAACTAAATTTAAAAATAGTCATCAGAAATAGAGAGAAAACTCTCTTGATTTTCAGAAATCAGTATCTTAACTCACTAGTAGCCCTCATTTCATCTACTCCTTAAAGTCAGACTGCATCTTTGACCATGAGACTTCTCCTGATGCATTTTCTCTGAAAGAACTGTGAGATTACTAAATTTCTTCTAAGTGGTAGGAATACTGTGGACAGTGTAATGATTTTGCACTAGAAATATGCTCTATATCTCTTTTACTTGTGTTTGGTCTGCATTAAGAATTTTAGTTAGCTTCCAAGTGAAAAGAAAGGAGAAAGCAAAACAAAACAAATAAAAAATCCTGAGCTATGAACAGTTTCAGTACTAGTCCAAGTAATATTGCCAAATAGGCACGACGTATACAATCTGTCATCTGTAAAGGTATTGTATTTGGTGACCAGCAATTCATTGTTAATCATCTGTTTAAATCTTTTTCACATCCTATGGTTATACTGATTTCATAGATAATTTTTAAAATGTTAACAAAATGTTACTGACCTAAGGTGTATTAGAATAAATGAATAGATCAATCCATATGGTTCTAGCCTAGGAACTTTTTACAACTGTGTCCTTGACCTATAGCATATTTGGCAGTTGTTAATTAGGGAGATGTATTAGCCAGAGAGTCTCTTTACAGAAAATCCATGGAACTGAAATGATCAGTCTCTGCAGCTGTGTACCTAATAACTTTTTAGTGTATCTGGCCCAAAGTCTAAAGAAATATGTAAGCTATGTCTGCATCACTGTGAAGAGTTTATTTCTGTGCACAATATCTTATAAGGCATCGTGTTATTCAAATTTCATCTGCACCAAACTTTCTCAAAGCTGAAGAACTTTTGCTTCTGTTAGGGCTTTTTCTACCTAGTCAGTGTAATGATGGTGTTCAGAGATTTGATCTGCTCTTTGAAATGTGGCTATAACTCTAAGCTCTAAATTTAAGCTAATGTAGTTAAGCTTTAAACAATTTTAATTCTGGTGAGTATATTAATAAATAATGTTGCCTTCCCAGCTGTTGATCTAACACATGCACTGAGACTAGTGGTCAGCTTTGCAGCATGTGTTTCCATGGGCAACGGCTGAAGAAGCTCATGTGGGCAAAAGACAAAAGCAAGCAAAGTGCAAAATCCTTTATGAACATCTGACTGCTGCCTTAAAATGGATATTTGAAGTGTGCTTTGTGGCTGTCAGGGAGAAGATGAAAAAATATCTATGGTCATGACTTATACTTCACCTTTGATTTTGAAATAAAAGGTTTTTGGCTCTGGGTTACAATATAGCATTGTACCAATATTTAAAAACAACAGCAACAAAACCAAACCAACCAAAACAAACCAACCAAACAAACAAAAAACTATCACAGCAGTTAACATTTATACAGTGTGTCCCTTACAGTGTACAGGAACTAAAGCTGATGTGACATTTAAAAACTAAACTTAATTCCAGGTAATCTGGAGATCCTATTACTAAAGTGGATTAACAGTCATTAAATTGGAGAACCAGATATACCAGTGCTTGCCTACCTCTTCCAGAGCTGGTGAAAAGTCGCACACCTAACAAGTGTGTGACTCACTTTGTCTACACAGTCAGTCAGAAGAAAGAAAATCACAAGGAGGAGTACCAATATACTATGTTTATGTAAATAAAGATGATATAACTTCATCAGGACAGATTGGCTGAATGCAGCCAGGTTTTCTCCTGTTGTTTAAATATCGTGTCAGGTGTCATCTTCTCACATGTGTGTTCTGAAGCAAGAAATCATACATTGAATGTCTTAGTTTCTACTGCTTCATCTGATCTGTTTCCACAGCTTGCTTTCCCCAAAGGCAGTAGTATGGGAATCCATCCTTGAATGTGTCTGTATTCTGAGACACAACTGAAAACAGAACAATGTGTTTTATGTCTTCCTTTCTCACCTCATTCTTGGAATTTTATGTGTGACATCTCTATGGAGATGCTTTTTCTCAATTTACTATAAGGAAGTTATTATTTCTGCTCTTTTTAAAATAATGACTTATTTTCAGATATTATCAATTTTTTCTGCTTTACTCTCCTAAAGTCACCTCTCTGCTCCGTAACATCTACTCACATTGCAGGTACCTGCTTTACTTGTCTCATCTCTTCCTATATTCATTCCATTGCTCTTGCTACTCACTACTTCTTTTGTTTGATTCTCCAAATTTCAAAATTACCCATGTGTTTGCAAGATCAAGTATTTTCACACCAAGGATTCTCTTTAATTCGAAGAGGTAAATATTCAAACTTTTAAATTCTTCCTGTTATCTGTAACTGGATACCACATTGGCCTTATTTATTATATTCACATTATTTATATCCAGCTGTAGCCTTCAGAATAAGTAGTCTTACTGCAGGAATTTTTTAGTTCCATACAGTCTGTCCACTTACTGTAGTTTACCTGTATCACTTGGGATTCCAGTTGTCCAGATTGCTTTACAGTTGGCATACATAAGCTTTTGCTTTAAGAACGTTAGATGTTGTAAACACTTTATCTTAGTGGGAAAGATAGAAAAATAAAATTAGTTCTCTAGTTGGCTGCCCTCTATTAGATGAAATATTGTTAGTCAAAATGTTTGTGCCTGGGTGTCTTTTCAATAAAGATTCTAAATCAAGGATATTGCTCCATTTATTCTGACATTGACCTATCTTTTGTGTTATTTTTTTGTTTCCTGGACTTTAGTTACAAGTCAACATTCATTTGTCCTTTATACTGTTAAAGAATTCATTTGATTCTTGTGGAGTTCAGATAAAATATCCCATTCATCTACTGACAACACATGTACTCTTATGATGTGTTGAGCTGAAGTATATGTAGACACCAGTGAAAATCTGAGTGCTTTGAGACCCCTCTACATTGTACTGACCTCACAATATTAAAACGTGGCACCATAATGCAGCATATACTAATTGCAAAGTCTTGTGAGATTTTATGGTATTCTGGATCTTTTATTTTGCATTTCAAACTCCAAGAAGATATATTTGAGCATTGATTAATTCCCTTTTCACACACCTGTGTGATTTTTAGTGCTTTAAAACCCAAAAGGAAACTGCTATTTTAATAGATTGATTTGTAACTTGTTTGTGAAACATCAGTAGAAGAGGCCTGGCATTAGATTTTAATATTCTTGCTAAAATTATTCATAGTGACTGATGGAATTTCTCATGGATGAGGAAGCCAGAGATTTTAAAATTATATCAGATACTGTTACTCTGTCTTATTCTGCCTTCACAGAGCTGCTATTGTCCTTAAAATTTGATGCATTTGTTTGACCCAAGTGATCTGGACTTAATTTTGTAAACAGCATCTTGGATTGATTCAGCTTCCTCTTCAGGCCCTTCCCAGTCATTTTATTGCTACTGACTAGTTCTTTAAGTTCCATCGTATTTTTTATGTTTTTCATTATTACATGGATTGATGAGTTCAAAGTATGCCTCCCCTCTCTTGGTAGTCATATGACCTGATATAGGACCTCATAAAAATATAAGTAGAAAACTGTTAGCAAAGTGAAGCTGCAGTGTCTGTATTTTTTTCTGAGCTCTTCCAGAAAGAACTTTACATGCATGTTCTGTATCACGCACATTTTTATAGAGCCCTGAGCCTACTGTGAGTGCTCTGCCAAGCTGAAACAAGCCCATGCAGCGACTGCGTGCAGGACTGTGAGGTATCCAACAGGCAAGTCAGAGACACTTTTCCTGCTCCAGCTGGTTTACCAGACTCTCCAAGTATAGTATCCTAAATACGTACGTGGATAACATTTCTGGCCAAAGCAAAAAGACAACGTCCTTTGCTGTTAAGTCAAAATTAAAAGGAGCTGTATAAAACCGAGCAGCTGAAGAAAGAGGACTCAGATTTGAAAAAGGAGAGAGACAAAACCTGTAGGATAGGACACTGGTCCTAGAAACAGAAAACATTTTTAAAGTAGGGAGTGGAAAAAGAATTTATGGTAAGGTGGTTTGTTCCACTATTTTATTTCACATTATGAGCACAGCAAAAAAGCCTTGAAAGACTTTACACCATGATTTACCTCTTATAAAAATTATGTTCCTATTTTAGAAAGTTAGGTAATGATTAAAAAACATAAAATCCTTTCTACTTGGCTCAAGCAATCTATTTTGGACATTGACTCTTACAGATACTGGGAGACAGGATGAGTTCTTAGCCTTGGATATACTGGCAATAGTTTCTGAACAAAATTAGTAAAGCAAATATGAAGCAGGACTCCTATAATGAGTGGAAGTATCTGAACCAAAGAAAAATGGCTTAGAACCATTTCAGCCTCATGTACTGTTCAGCCATAATTCACAATACTGACCCTGTATTTCTTTCGTCTCTATATTTACCAGCTGACAACTTAATGCCTGGAATTTGGAAACTGGAATTTGACCTTTGACAGTGATTCTTTTCAAAATTCTGCATGCAGATCTTGATCTAGTTGAAGATGCACTGCTCATTGCAGGGGTGTTGGACTAGATGACCTTTCAAGGTCCCTTCCAACTCAAACCATTCTGTGATTCTGTGATTCTATAATCTTGATTAGCATAGCTTCAAGGTTGTGTTACTGGTGTCACCAGTGAAACTTTCATTTTCATCTTCTAGTTTATGTTTAATTTGCTGTGTATGTAGAGTTGTCGCATTTGCTTTCCCTTTATCCAAATTGTTTCTGTAGGGTCCTTTCACAATTGTGGCTTTTCCAGCACTGAGATGTATATTGTGAGTTCTCAGCATCATTTTCGCTTTTTAGTTCAGTTCTTCTCCTGACTGTTCAGGAGCATTATTGCCTTCAGCTTTGTGAAGTTGTGACACTTCAATGCAGGAAAGATAAATGTTACTATCTTTGCTTTTGTTTTGCTCCCATATGACACATGAGAAGTCATGATAGCTTATACCATATGAGGACTCTTCTCGTGCTTGTATATCTTACGGGAGACTAATTCAAAGCATCCAGAGCGTTTGCCTTCCAAGCTGCTAGTAACTTTGAGGTAGGTGATGCTTCTCCCGCTCTTCTTGCTGACATCTAAATTCATCCATAGGAAGGAAAAGCCAGGAAGTTTTCAGTTACATGGATCATCTCATGAGGTTTCAGTATTACCACAAAGATCAATTTTATAGCTATAAATTTGTAAAGATGTTGTCAATTTACTTTACGGACATTTATTATTCTTTACAACACTCCTGTGAAGTAGAAGCAGAATTATCAACCTCGTTCTGAATATAGAAAGCACAGAAACATAAAGAAAATTGAATCGTTTCCCAAATGAAGATAATATTTAGAAACCATCTTTATTTTATAAACAGTCTTGTTCATCAATAAATTTTCATTTAGTTTAATGGAAGAAGAAGCAATACTTAAATTGGTTTCTAACATGAAGATTTATGAATTCCAATGTATGAAAAAATTTAGCATACTTTTGTGTGTATACATACTCAAGCTTGTTCACTTAGATCTGCACTGCAGAAAGAGGGCAGTTCCCACAAATAACGGTATTTTGTGAAGGGTTTGTTAAAGCCAATATTGAAAGGGTAAACCTGCAGTGCATAATCAGTTCCCCTTTAAAACATTGGCCTTAAATGTCATGTTTTAAACATACTTGTATTTGTGGGACCTCTTCTATATCAAAAAGTCCTGTTAGTTGTTCCACCATAGCTTTGCTGAAGCACAGCTGCACTGAGTTGTGCCAGTCGAGCATCTGACTCTCACAAAACTTAAGAGGATTTTGACTTTAAAAGGAATTGTTTTAGTAACTAATGCTTTTTGGCAAAATTACACTGATCTCAATTGCACTCCATTTTTTCTAGAGGTATTATAATTCATGTAAAAACCGAAGCTGCAGCAAGTATTGTCACAGCTGGTATTAGCATTACTGCTTTCTGAGTCACTTATTAAAATTTGTGTGATTCTTTACACTGACCGAAGCTCTTATCTATACAATAACATAGGTGAAAGTATGCAAAAATTGATATTTTAGAGAGCTGTGTTATGTCACCAGTCAAATCATTCTGGTAGCAAGAGAACTGTGCAGTGGTAATTACCTTAGCCTAAGAAGAGAATAACCAACATTGAATGATTACACCTGTCAAAATGTAATCAGCTACAGGAATTGTAGGCTCCTGTGACTTGTTTAGTAGCCTTTATCCAGCTGCATATAAATATTACTTAGAGAAAACACCATACTAATCATGCTGCTGACAAGGTCATTAGATACTTCATCTTATATTGTTTTTGAATTTCAGAGTAATTGTTCTTGGCTTATGATTCCAGCTGAGATAGTTTTAAAAGTCCTCTATTTTTTAACTTTATCTAATAGCAAGCAGTTAGCAGATAGATTTTTAAAGAATTTGATTGCAAAAGTGTATCATTCTAGAAAAAAAAATCTAAATCTGCTATTTATTAAGCTAAAGATCCATGACAGTGACAGCCATAGCAATTTTTAAGACGAGTAGAGACATACAAGTTTTTTACTAGCATCCTTCTTTTGCAGACTTCTGTTGACAATTTTTGAAAATTTGACATGTTCATCTGCATCTACAAAATATCAGAATTTCCTTAAAAGCTAGTTTAATGCAACTGTGGCCCTAGTTGTGGTTGTACTACTAAATATTATGTAACAAAACAAGTCACATTATCCATAGAGAATAAAGGCAATGGTAGGGAAGTAGACATAATATTTATTTCAGGGTTAGAGGCCATTAGGAAAAATTGAAAGCAGGCTGAGGAGAAACACAGTGAGAGTTTCAAACAAGTGAAATATTGCTGAAAAGTGGAAAAAGAGAAACTGTTCTCCATCCTACCATGGTAGAATGGAATAGGAAATATAATAGATTTAAGTTAGGTATTAGAAGCAAGTTTTTAGCAAAAGGACAAAGTCTTAGAAAAACACAACAGGAAGGAACATCAAGAGATCATTTAGTCCATCCTGTTTGCCATAAAGAGTCGACTGTTCTTACAAAGCCAGGTAGAATTGAAGTCACAGTTACACAAGCCCTTAAAATTAAGCTGAAGAACAAGTAACTCATCAATGTTCTCCTGTATGAGCGCACCGTGTCATAAATTTCTCTTTATAATAAGCGTTTCCACTTGTTTTGTAAAGTTCCCTGTAGAGCAGTTTTGTTTCTGAGTGTACTAAATGACAAAGAAAGGAATGCACACAGGGATTATTTATGTTGTCAATCTTTAAGGATTGAATGACTGGATATTATGTTACATTCATAAACCGTTATTCTCTTATATGCCAATATTTAACTTTCTTCTGTCTGTGGAAGGATTTCTGGTGAGAAAACCCCAACATTGTCTTTCCAGGTATTTATTTTTTCATTCCCAGATCTTATATAGAGAATTTCAAACGAAGCTGGATTTAGTGGAAAAAACAGCCATATAATTACATTTTTAATTTGCACAGAATTAGTGTGGGTGGAAAAGAATATAAGTGTCTCCCTTGCTAAAAGCCATTGAGCTTCTGATTTTAAAAGGCTTATCTACACCTCATAAGAAAAAGTCTACTGCCTATGTTTTATTTTTAGATTCTACTACATGGACCTGACTAGTGTTGCCGAACAAAATAATGAGAAAATATCTTTGAATAATAAAAATTGTTCATGTAGTTAAATACCAAAAACATCCTTAATAAAGACTGTAACAGAAATTATTTGGTTTATCTCTCCTGGAGGTGACAGATTATTGTACTAGGATGATATGCGCACTTCCAGATTGCACCCATTCTTTCTGGGGAATGTCCTTCTCATATTCAGCCCTGCTGCCGAACAGCAGAATAATAAATATTCATACAGGTAATCTGAATGAGGTATCACTTTTCTAACAGTCCTAAGAAATAGCTTATGGCAAGAAAACACTACACAGTTCATCACTGGTTACAGGATGACAATTCAGTTAAAGCTGACCTTGAAGTCAATGGCCTTGGATAAGTGCAGGTTTTCCTTAGCAATTAAAAAGCTTGAATAGTAATTTCTCTAGAGTGTTACTCTTTGTATACTTTTAGGCACTCCCATGATTTTGTAGCCTAGCTTTTCTGTAGTGTATTTCCTTCCTGAAGAGGACTTGAATTTGAAGGGACTGAATGATAATAAATTCTTACCTCTTTTAATATGACTTCCGAGATTTGATGGAGAGCGCAATGTTACTGAAATTTCTGGGTTTGTGTTTACAGTTGATTTTATGAGATGATGACTTAAAGGAACCTCAAGACACATTTTAAAATTAATCTTATTAATTTCTGTGCAATTAGAGCAGTAAAATGTTTATTCCTTAGGCTACACATTAATTCATATCACTCTTCATTAGAGTGAAGACTGTGTAACCATGACAATTTTGTCACATTGTATTTTTAATTCTTTAGGGAAAAAAAAAGTGAACTAGCAAGTATTTGGCCTGTTTTCTCTGGGTAGCCATGTGTTCAGAGTCACGGGTTTTAGGATTTTCTTAGATTTGTCTTTCTTCTAATTAAAAGGAAACTTTCAAGACCTGGCAGAATGTGATTTTATTACAGAATCATTAATTTATGGCACTGCAAATCCTGCAATATAGACAACATTTACAGATAGCATAGAAACGAACATATAAACTGTAAGTATGCTTTTTATTTTATTGTAAGCTGTCCCTTGGAGCTTTAACAAAATAAACAAGTTACTGTTTGCCTTCTTGCAGGGAGGAAGCTGAAACATAAGAAAATGTTCATATTGCCCTAAGCTAAACATATGGAGCTAAGGAATATTAAAGAAAGTAATATACCTTACAATACATAGTTTGGTAGAAGCTAATTTTGAAAATATTTTATATTTAGTTATGATACTACACATTTTCTGCTCACCTTCACAGTTAGTTTAAGAACAATTAAAGTACTATAACAGAGATTAGAATGAAAATGAGCCCTTTGCCTACCTTGAGGGAGAGAACCGCTGCTCTCTATAATTGCTTCACGGCAGAGCAAGTGGATCTGATCCTGCTCTTGCTTTGCTCAGGTGAATGCAGTACAAGGGATTTTCATAAAACCAACATAATTTTTTCCACTTACAGGGCTGCTTCCCAGCTCCTGCGTCTAAGGAAAGAAGGTTGACTGAGCACATGGGTCCTGCCTGGGCTGTCCTGCAGCCTGGATCCCATCCCAGGCATGAGGGAGGCTGGGAACCAGCACAGGTACATCTGTACAGGCACTGAGGTTCAGATTTGTTTGTCCTAAAAGCTGAAGCAGCTACAAGGAGGAAGAGCAAGCTCTGGAATCTCCAATGTTTGGCTAGTAAATGCCTCTCAAAACAGACAAGATCATGATGCTAACAGCGATAAAAGACAGAAAGGCTTGCTAATGGAGGTGGTTATTTGCAATCCTTAATTTTAGTATAGTTTGAATAAAAATACATTAAATACTTGCAATTGCCCATGTGAAACTACTTGTTATTGCCAGCCTAACTTTAACTAGGCACCTGTATCTAACGAGAAATCTTGTCATCTTCAGCACAGAAGCCTAGAACTGGGTAGAAATGAAAGTTGAACACTTTTATTGTTGCTCTGTGTATACCACTGTCTGAAGAAACAGCTTAATTTTAATCCATTCGGTCAAATAAACTCAAGACTTTGTTCCTGAGGTAACAATCTTAGTATTTCTCATAAATCATATTTGTTTCAACAGTCCTTTTTTTACAGTTCCCAGGCTCAGGAAAACTATTGCTTGAAAAAAACATCAAAAGAAGAAGGGAAAAAAAGTAACTGGTGCTCAAACCAAGATATGCTCAAACCAAAATGATAAGCATTCACACCTAATTATATAAAAGCAGGCGTGTTTACAAATGGATGCGACATCAAGTTTTCTTTCGATTTCAAATCATCCAAAGCACTGTAGAATGGTGTGGAAGTGATTATCCATGTTTTAATACACTTTTATTTTTAAGCAGAATTTTGAGAGCCTGACATACTGCAGAAATCAATACTTTTCAAAAAGTGCTCAGTTTACAACTGTATGTACTAAAATGAATGCTAAGAAAATAAAGGACTGGATTAAGTGTGGTTTTGGTGTTGTATTGCTATAAAATCAGATAAAAAGGGTTAAAGCAAATGCTCTTGGGGAAGAGTATCTCATTGTTTACGCCTTTTAGACTTGAAGACTTGGCAGACCTGCAGTGTAACTATGCCTGTTGCCTGGAAAATAGCTTTTGCCTTTTAATTAGGCTAACTTGGGCACTGATTTATTGAGCAAGAGAAGGATAAGGCAGCTTTAGCTCTTCCATTATCACCAGCTGGGGCCTCCATCACATAATGTGTGAATACACAGCTTCATCCCATCACATCCAAGCTGCAACAATCCCCAACCTTTTCCAGTAGTACCATAACTTTCTAGAAGTTATTTATGCCAGATGGCTCCTTAATTCTTTGGGGTTTTTTGTTTATTTTGTTGGTGATGTTTTTGCCTTAATGTTACACAGTCAAAGAGGCTAAAATCAAGGAAGCAAACTGAGATGCGTGTAATACTAGTAAGAAACAATATAAATAATGTACTTATTATCTGTGATATGCTAAGAAGTCTCAGAGAACAGATAAAGTAAACATACTTCACTTGCTTCACTGATTCTTAAAAAGCCCACTATGAAAAATGTCATTAAGAAATCAATGAATAAGTAGTCAGTTCAATGGCAAATTTATTTAAGTGTCTTTTTGAGTATTGGAATAAATGCATATAATTTCAGACCACAGTAGTTACTTACCTTACTATAATAAATCTCTACATGACTTTTGCAGTAATGTATTTTGATAGCTTTTCAGTTTATTATACATACAGCTCTTGCAAAATATTCTCATTAACTTCAGCTTTTGAGCACTGTATCCAATATTCCTTTTGTTGGTGAAACTTTCAGTACATCAAGGTAACCCACTGACTGCCACGCACTTATCCAACAGCTCTTACATTTCTGTAAGCTTTTTGTTTCTTGGGCATTTTCTGTTAAAAGCAAAACAGTTTTCTATCCCCTTCTAGGAGTCAGATACTCACTTTCCTCCCTTTCATTCTTCAGGGCTTCTTGGTCGTTTGTTCATTACCAGCAGAGTGAATATCTGCTGTTATAGGCCACTGTCTAAGAGGTTTTTTCTTAATGGAAGATATGATGTGTAATTTGCCTTCTTGGGCTAAATAATGCAGTGGGAGAAAGAACCGCTGTTTCCAAATGTTTTTTCTTAGCTGCAATGGTGGAAGTTCCTGTTTATCAGGATATTAAGCAAAGAAGCCAGCTGATCTGTCTTCAAAGGTAAACTAGTGAAAACCTCCCACTCTCAGCTCAAGGTGTTTCCTAGTTAAATTTTTTAGAAGTGTTAAATCCAGCTGGTGTTGAAAGATGGGAAATGTTGGAGAAAACTTGCCGTCTGCACTGTAGTGAGGGCAGGGTGTAGAGCAAATTTGGAACATGGTATTTCTCGACTCTTGATAAGACCCGTTAAAGAAAATTTGCTGTAGAGTTCTAGGGTGTTAGAGCACTTCCAGGCTTTTCAACCCAGGCCTGCAGTAGTCGCAGAGTTCTGTGTGCTATCTTACAGATAAGAAGCCGGAAACAAATGCAAACATGAATAAAATGACATTTAATTTTTTTTCTTTGCAGTGCCAGCACTTAAGATAAAGTAAGCTTTACCCTGTGGGAGCTTATTTTTGAGTGACATGATGCTTTTTTTTCTGTCACCCTATTATAAGGCATACATTATGTGTTATGGGCTTTTCTACATTCTCCTCTTTGGTTTCTTTAAGCAGAACACTTGACGTTTAACTCAGTAAATTGTTAAGCTGCTAAGTTAGTCAAAGAAGCAAGACCTGCCAATAATATCAGTGTGCAGTAAAAGAGTTCAGGACTTTCAGGCTGTGTCTAGACGACTGTGATGGGCTCAACAGTGAGGTCAAGTGATAGAGAATGCCTCATGTTCATCTATCTAAGGTTATAAGAGCCAATTCGCATCTATAATATCTATCATAGTCACAGGATTGCCATGTATACAAGCCATTTGATTACTTTTTCCACCTTACCTGCTTTCCTCCAGGGAAACTGCATTCCTGCCCAAGGGTCAAAAGCACTGGTGAGATCAGTGTACTTGTAAGCTTGTGGTCATGTTTGTCAGGAGGCGACCTACACAGAACTTTTGGCTTCTGGCAGTGGATTCCCTCATGACTGGTGAAGAGTATACATTTGATGAGCTGAACAGAAGTTTGCAGGCTCTCACTGTGGTCTGATGAGGCCTTCAAAACCTCACGTGAGCCTTACATCACTAGTGGGTGCTGGGGGATAGGAAATGCCAAGGTGCCCCCTTTACGCAGCATTAGAGTGAGCGCATTAGCCTGGGTAAGTGCTTGGCTCCTAGAATGGCCTGAGGAAAGCCCATCCTCAGTCAGTGACACTTTGATTTCCCCTTGAGCAAAGTACTAAATATGAAGGAGCAGGGAGGATCTTGAAGGTGTCTAGGATCCCTGCTGGAGCCTCAGCTCCTCACTCTTTCCCTCAGGCCCCCAGAAGGTTTTAAGTTTTTATAATATTTGTAGGAACTGAATTTCCATTGTGAAGTTTGTGCTGTTAACTGAAAGACATCCTGAGCACATACGATAACTGACACTTAACAGCATGACAGCAAGCTTTCCCTCTTCTTTTTCTCAATTTCCTTTAGCTACGTTTCTCAAGTCTCGGTGTACTTTCATTCTCTCCACACAGAAATTTGAAATGGTTACCATATCTCTTAATATGATGGAGCTAATCTGTCATGACAAAAATCATTACAGAAAATGATAATGGGAAAAGCACTCATTTGAGTTCTTTCATTACGTCTCCTGGGGTACTCATTTAAAACCACTGAGTCTAACCCAGAGCACAATGCAATTCATGCCTCCTCCCGTTTCATGCTGAGCTCAGACTTCAATGACGCAATGTGTTTTATCGGCTTGAGCTGAAAGGTAGAATGGTAAATGTCATGAGGAGTAAAGATTGATTATCACATGTTAATTAGTTGGAAGTTAAATTAACTTTATGCATACGTAGACAATGAGAGGTAATTGAATTAACCTATTTCTGGTTGTTTTCAGCAGTGAAATTACAGAGAGGGATACCATCTCTTTGGACATGGGTCCCAGATTATTTCTATCTTTAAAGACTTCATTAGAAAGTCTTGATTTCTACACTGTCCGCTGGTGAACAGGTTAAAAGCATATTGTAAGACTATAAGTTTCTAGTATACCGTAGTCTACCACTTCTGCTACGTCTAGATGCCTGCCCTTGTGTTGTTGCTCTGAATGAGCACATAAGGAAATCAACTGTCAAAAAAAGCTTTGGAGAGGAGATGCGCTTGCTTCATCCAAGGTGCTGCAGAGATGGTGAAGCAGACTTGAGGCAGACTTGCCACTGCTGTGTTTGAGAATTGAGTAAAGAGATGCATTCAGAAAGAATGCAGTAGAAGACAGAGATTCTCTGAATTTCATGTAAATGCCTAAATTAGTTGCTGAAACTAGTATCTCCATGGAAATCCTTACTTTATTTAGACAGGGGGAGAGAGGTGAAGCAAGTGATTGTGATCCCAATCACAATATCTCAATTGCCCACTACAAAACCACCGAAGTGTGGCTTTATAAGAAGCTGTGCTCAAAGAAAGGAGGTGAAGGGCTTGAGTGAAAAATAAGCTTTACATGTTGACTTAGTTTAGAATTATCTTATTTTTTCTCAGTTGGCGTGAAAAATATTTTAAGATACGTAACATGGGCCAAGAGAAAATTATCTGAAATGTTACAGGCCATTTGAAAAAGTGTTCTTGCTTAATAGAGATGGATAGGACACATCTTTGTGGTTTTGGTAAAGGCAATGAACGATCTAATGCTTTTTCACGTTTGAATTTGACGTCCTAGGTCTTTGAACTAAGAAATGAAACTGGGATGCTTATAAGGATTAGATTTTGAAATCTCACATTTGGCATTAAAGAATGTTGGTATATGGATGTTCGATTAAATTTTAATATTAACAATTTAAAAATAAACAAATTGGAATCAACGTCTTGATAACTTGCAGTGGCAACATAATAAATGAAAATTAAGTAAAAAATGAAATAAAAAATATTTTTATTTGTTCTAATGATGTACATTTTTTATCTGTTAATGATGGGTTTGGAACAAAAAAGTTTAGATATTATGCAAATATATTTGTACAAAAAAGCAAAGAGATTTCTTTCTGTAGTAATAGAGTTTTAGCAAAGTTACACAAATCACAAAATGTCATCTCCTTTATGTTGTCATAAACTGAAGTGCATTGACCTCAAGTAAAACTCTCTGAGCTGTTTGGAAATTTATTATTTAGCTGGCAATTTCTTTTAATGTTCTCTATTCAAAGCCAATTCAATTTTTGTAAACCAAGACCATGACTAAATGTGTCCATGTACAAGTGCTAAGATATTTCACTGATAAAAACATGAGTTTGCAATCAAAACAAATAAATTATTCATATTTCTGTACTTTGTTAAATGAATTGTTTGATTAACTGAACAAACTGAGTTGTGTTTCTTGCTAGGTACAGATATTATATTATTTGACATGATTCATGGAAAGAGTCATACTTTTTAATATGCTGATTGGGTGTAATTTTCATCTCATAGTTGAGCAAATTTTAAAATTAGCTTAATTTGCCATAAAATACTTCTTTATGAAAAGAGAAAATGATTTTCACACTATGGTAATTTGATGTTGTTTATTTTGGAGCTGCTTTTGAAAACTCAATTCATACTGAGCAATAGTTACCCAGTGGGACCACTTAATTAAGGACTACTCAGCTCAGAGCTGCAAAAGTGAGACTTCTATTTATATCAGAATTCAAATAGAAATTAAGCAGTCCAGTAAGATCTTAAAGATGCTTGAAACTGGAAATGGTAGGAAACTTAATTTTATATGTTCTTTATGACAAAATTCCTTGCCTCTTTAGCTGAGGCAAAGAATCAGAGCAAATTTTGAAAAGATAATGCTGATCAGACATTTGCTTGTGTGCCAGGTACATGCTGGGTAATTTATTTTATTAAATGGGCATGATCTTCAAGAGTGACAAGTAAATGCTGGTTGGGGAAAAAGGATGTCCACACATTAGCCATCCTTCTGGCTCAGGGGGTACTTTTGCCAGGTAATTCATACTAATAAAGGTCTGAATGCTAACATTAAGAGATCTATTAAAGCTTGTACCAGTTGTCTTAGTACTAATATACAGATTCAAGTAGATCTTTTAAGGTGAAGTTAGGAAACACAATAGGACCAAAATTTGCTCTTGCTACATAATGGTTTTATCTAAAAGTACCTCTTTTGCAGATAGCCTGTACAATTGGAAGTTTTGTTCAGACTCTGACTCATAATTGTTGTAGCTTCTTTTGTCTGTCTGTCTTCCTTAATAACTCTGTAGCTGATCTAGTCTGGACATAATTCCTTAATATTTCAGAAGATGTGCAAGTCTTCATTCCTTGAAGTGATATCATGGCACAGCAGAAACCATGTTGCTTTACATTTTAACTACTTACAATGTTTTCTTTACTCTCTTTACATTGACTTCTGTAGCACAAACCCCCTACCTCATTGCATTCATTGACCTTTCTGCTTTGCCTTCCATTAAATGCGAATGTCTTGTTTCTCAGTCAGGCTTCTCCGCAACTGCACTATGCACTTCACTTTTCTCCTCTCATTCTAGCTTTACTCTTTCTGTGCCATATCATTTATCCATCAAGAATCAATTTGACAGTTGTCCTCGTGTTTTTCACACTCCCGCACAACTGTGACTCACGACTTTAAGTTCTGTATTTTTGAACTTTTACAGTTCTGAGTTTAGAACTGGGCCACACTATATTACAAAATTAAAAGAAAATTTTAGAGTTCTACTTAGTGACCTGGAGGGAAAAAAAAAAATCAATGCTCTGAAATACAAATCAGGTATACTATAAACTCTGACACTTGAAACCACATAGAATTGAAAAATAAAATTAAAAACAAATGTTTTAATAAGAAAACAATGAAGTAAAATCTTTTCGATGTCAGTGTAATTTCAGACAGCAGCCTCTCCTAACAAATTACAGTTAAAAAGATAGGATCTACATTGTTATAATACACACCAATATTGTCACATTGCTCACTGTGATGAATACCATAAACTGGTTTATGGTTGTGAAATGGCCTTCAGTTCTGGCATTACACTGTCCCATCATGTCTGGTAAACCTCATAACATTACATGTTCGTCGTCGTTGATTTCTGAGGAATTTTAGGCTCTGTTTTGTTTGTGATTTTGAACTTTGCAAAAGTGACCTTAGATGTGTACATCTATGAATTGGAACACCATGGCCTGTGAAGGTGTAGTTTTGTTTGTGTAATTCCAGTATTTATTGAAAATTTTGATGGTCTCAGAAGTACAGACTTACCACTGAAAACACATCATTGTGACGACTGAGACGGTGATTTAAATACCACAAAAGATCTAACTATTAATGGGATATTTACTGTGCTTCCTACAAAATTTTCTGAATTTCTTCTATAAGATTTTAAATCAAGGAATAATCCATTTGACCAGCAGAGAGCAGCAATGATATACTTTATAAGGACCTAACTGTGAGTCTGCCCCTACAAAATCCTGTTGCAGTTCTAAACTGGCATGAGGGATGAATAATATTGTGTACAATTATAATGAACGTGTATTTATGGAAAAAATTGCTTTAAAATGAAATCAACAATGGGCAAAATATGCCCCATTTTAATTGCATTCATTTATACAACCTTTTAATTTAAAATACTTTCTGTTTAATTTCTTATTTGTCTATATGAAAGTTACAAAGTTTTATTACTTACCCCAAACTATTTTTAAGTCATCCTGGTTGTGTTCATATTAATCTGAAAATTTGCTTTGGAGTTTCTCTACTTTTGTTGGACATTGTATTTTAATTCTTACAGGAGAATTTTAGCCCCATAAATGTTAACAGGGATTTTTTCCACTGGCTTACATGAAGTCAGGATTTCACCATTCTTGTGACATATGTGTTAATACTTCATTATAAAAAGACTAATCACATAGGGTTAAAGAAATTCTAGCAATTCTTATTTTGTTTTTTTCTGATCTCTGATCACAAGGATACTTGTGCAATTTTACAGGATCTGCATAGGAAGGATGAGAACCTCAGTTTTTCCTCTTATAGAGTATCCTAACAATGCCATTAGAGATTTGTATTGCCTGATCTGGTTCTGTGTCTCTTGCATCCTTGGCTGTGATCAGATCCACCCATATTGCACCACACCAAGGCCCCTATGGATGAAGGAGTTCAGGCGGCTTCATGCTTACAAATTTCAAAGAAACTTGGGTGGCAGCTAGCATTTATCTGCTTCTACCAAATCGCTTGTGTGTTACTGCCTGAATACCAGTGTGCAGGAAACTATGGTGTCCAAACTAGAAATGCTATTTGAATGTAGGTTACATTAGGCTTGAGCACTGCTGGAGAGCAAGCATTACACATTTCTCATATTCTAAATCCAATGCGAATTGCACTAGCTCTCGCTTTTTTTAGGTGTTTGCATAACTTGTATTTAATTCCCTTTGCCTCAGTGTTTCTATTGCAAACTAGGAATAATCATGTCACAGAGATTTTATAAAAGTAAATTCAGTCAAGTTTATGAAGCATTGAGGTCTTATCATGATGAGCTCTGTAAAAAAGCTAATGAGGAAAATATTACTCTTTTCTTTCAGAGCAGGTCTTGAATAGTGTGCAACAAATTAGTTGTGAGACCATAGGCTGGATAAACAGGGAAAAAGAAATTGTTAAATAGCTCTTCGTTAAATGAGTACCACCCTTTCTGTAAAAATAATGAAAATAATTGAAGACAGTATCAGCATTCCTATGCTCAAAGCACCTGGCTTAGAGTTCTATTGGAAATTTAGTTCTGGAATTTCATCACATGAATGCATGATACTGCAACCTGAGTGGTATTCTTTTAATGACTTGCTTTACTGCAATGCACTCAAATTGGGAAAGGAACAGGCTTAATTTTGATTAAATTATAATTCTCACCCTTTAATTATTTAATTTTATTTAATTATTTGGAGGATTGTTTAAAAATTACAAGAACCATTTCATGAACCAGTTGTTCGTTGTTCTTATCCTTTTATTAAAGATATTACTAACTGTCATTTCCATAATTATTGTCACAGCAGTATTTGTATTGAAACAATATTAGATTCTTACTTTGCTAGGCATAATACACTGATAGAATAAGATATAGTCCCTGACAGGGAGAGATTACTGCCTTTACAAGTAGCAAGGGCAAATTGTAGAAACGGAGACATTTAAAATGGGGGCTAAATGAAAAACTGTGGTGATGTTGATTCTGATAGTGGGTTTCCTTTTATTTGAGTAATTGTATTTCTGAGTGGAGTTTTATGCAGAAAGACTCAGCTATGTAGAATTTAAAGAAGAAAAGACATTGAACAAGGATGTGAAAAATAAACGTTGGAGAAGGGGAGAAGTGTATGTTCGGCCACCAGGCAGAGAATGAACGAGGGAATAAGAACTAATATCCCTGAACAAAAAGAGAATGAACAGGGAAGAGGTTATTCTTCAACATCTTTTGTGAACTTAACTTTCTATATGGTTTTGGCATTACTTTCTTGAGCCTTCAAGCCATGATTAACATTTTATTTCAAATTCATTAATACAGAGTGTAAAAATAAAATTCACTTAGAAGGACAGATTAAATTAAAACACCCATGTTTGCTCAGTCAGCCACTAGTGCAGGATTCTGCATGTAAATGTTTTTATATACACACTCAGTGTGATATAAATAACAATACAGATGAGCGGTTGATTAAACATGAAAATGCATATTTTCACCTGATTTCTCAGTTTTCTTGTTTCTCAGGCGTTGTTTGAACACATAGGACTGTTGTCTGTTTCATTTCAATTTCTGCTTTGCCAGGATGTCCAAGCACCGGGGTCGACTGCTCCTACCTCAGCCTGGGACAGGTTCCGTACGCAGACCTTGCAACCCGGCACATCCCCCACCTGATCATTGTCTCGTGGAGACCTCACTAGTGTCTGCTTCATGCTGCTTTGAAAACCCACCCCTACCTTTCAGATGGAGCAATTTTGTCGATTATTATTCTGACCAAATGAGTCTATTGAGGAGATGACAGGCGAGAGAAATCAGTGGGTGTAAGCAGATTGCTGCAGCACTTTATGGGGTGGCTTAATCATTATGGGTGGAATAAGAAATTCTGTGGGACCTAAAATGCACCTTCTTACCATCTGGTGCCAAGTCCTGACTAGCCCTGACACCCTCATCTTTTACTTGTTTGTTTGCTTATTCACGCAGGTTGACAATTTTGAGGTTTAGCCAGAAATAGAAATATCAAGTTACAGTAAGAAGGTGTGTGCTTGCTCTCTGTCTGCAGGTACACTGAAGCAATTGAAGCGTCTCACAGTTCTCTAATGAGATTTTCATACCTTTTTTTGACCTATGAGGCCTTTGTCATCTGAATACATATCTGAGATTGATTAAAAAAAATATGACAAATGAAGTCTGGGGTCAAGGATCAATATGCCATCTTGGAGTCTCTCTGTTTTATATAAAGTGACATAGTGTCAATATAACATCAATATAGTGCATTACAAACACATATTTTTCAAAGGTATTAAAAGCAAGAGAACTGTGAGGATAGCCATGATATTACGTATCTACTTGCTGAAACAGGTTGCTTATTATAATACATATCTTTATTACACCTTTTATTATATGCAACTCTTGGCTGTAATTAATGGTGGATTATATGTTTCTTATTCATTATTTATTTGTTAGTGAATATCGCTATAATGTTGTAAGTAAACTGTTTGGAATTTTTATACTCTTCATGGCATTGCCCACAAATAAGTACTGCTCTTTGTAGTTTACGTTTTTCATGTATCTGATGAACAATATATAAAGAATAATATAATTATTTTCCTCTTGAATAGCTTATAACTTGTTCTTTCTAATGCTCATTCTTTTTCTTAATCTGCTTTCACAAACTAGCTTTGACTTCTGTTTTTACTCCAGGTTTTAGTTCTTCCACGCAGCTCTTTGTAATGCAAAAGAAAGAGCAAACCATCATTATTTACTTTAATATTTAGCCTATTAAATCTTGCACTTGAAGGTCAAATTTAAGCAGAGGCAAATCTATGCTTCTTTAATAAACTTTAATTCTACAAATAAAATGTGATTGAAACTAAATTGTAGTAGGATTTCATTTTAGAATTTCTTTCTTCTTCATCTGGTAAATATTGGTTGAAGGGAGGATAATGAGATTCTGAAGTTACTTGTTCCCCTGAGTACAGGAATCGTTTTCATATGGCTTTGTTAGAATGTTACAAGAAGATATCTGGTAAAAATAATAAAACTATGAGCTTATAGCAGGAAAATAAAAAGTCAGTGAAGAGTAACAGAAATTATTAGCAATGTGGGCGAGATTTAGAAGAAACCCATTGTTTGCTCTAATTAAATTTCAACAGGGGAAATGTTGCCAGATTTAAATTTTAAATCAAGAATTTATTCCTTTCTAAAAGAACTGAGTGAGAATTTTATGTTTAATGAAAAAGGATCAGATGCAATTTTGTGGCCTGTATTGTATGTCAAAACAAACCACAGAATTATAATCAATAGTTCTGATTATAAATCTCTAAAAAGGATAAAAATGTTAAAACAGTAATGCTTTTTAAAGCAAATTCTGTCTTACAAATAGAATATGGGAAGAAGGAATACAGGAAAGTACAGAGAAGGCTTTTAAAAGCTTTTAAACTGCTCTAATTATCTTGGAATATGTGTTCCAAGAGGGAGTAAGCTGAAATAAAGTTTGCTAAGTTGTATCATAAACGAGTTGAGAAAAAAACATTATTGGCCCAACTATTTATTGCTGAAAGTCAAAGACATGAGTGGGAGCCTATATTGAATATTTCTGGGAAAAAAATGCTGAAAGTAATTTTAAAGAAATTTAAGAATAACAACATTAAAATAAACTTCCATGGAATGAAAGAAAGAGGGTTTTTTTGCTTTATTAACCTTATAATTTAATAACTCTTATTATATTGGTTAAAATTTACAGGAAAAAATGTAAATGAGGCTCCGAAAAAAGTGTTTTCCTTTGTGCTGAATGAAGCAGACAACATGGAGAGCAAACAGGTGTATTAATGGACAGATCAGGGGCACCTCCTTCCCAATTAACTAAGATTTCTTCTGAGCTGCACCTGAACTGTGGGTTATAGCTCATAGGGTTTATGGTGTGGTGTCTTCAGTAGCACTGGCCCTTTCTGCAGGGAAAAAGGGTGGCTTCAACAAGGCAGCATAGTATCCAGAAGCAGAAAATTTGCTCAGACTGGGAAGAGTCCTTCAGTATCAAAGGTGAGTGAAACTGGTGGATTTGTCAATCTGTAGATGATGAGGTGGCTGGACCAGAGGCTGGCTGAGTGGCACAGGTAGTAGTTGTCTGGAAAATGGGTAAAATAGGCTTGAATTTTCACTGACAGAGGAAGGAAAAGGCGGGACTCTAGATTTCTCAAATCTAGTTGCTTAGTTAATATGTATTAAGTGAGAGTGGGATGTATTAAAGGCAAGAAGTGATCTCTGTGTTACCTTCTAAAAGAGATTTAGGCTGTAGCTATTGGTATGGGATCCTTCTAGTACCTCGAGTCCTGAGGAAAGGCAGGATTGAAATATTTTTCTATTTAGTGCTTGGTATTGGACTATTCATGTAAACCTCAAGTCAGCTTAGCGGACCTGTCTGAATGTTCAGTGTGATTCTCTGGCTTTGTGTGAGGTGTCTTGTTGTTCAAAGACAACTGAATTTACATCAGAGAGATTTCAAAACCTTCTCCTGGTCTCAAAGTGCAGTAGATGCTTAACACAAGAGAAAAATGGATTTGGGGACTCTGGCTTTAAAATAACTCTTCTTAGAAGCTTAATCTAGGGAAAAAAGTTGTGTTGTTGTGACAGAGAAACTGGTGAAAAGGAAGCAAAGCTAGCAATTAAGAAGCAGGGCTGTGTAGGGTATTGATGATGGAGCTGTGGGAATGAGGAATAATTTATGGTGCTGTAGCTGTGTAGCTCCAACAATTTGCGTCTTTACCTCTCGCTTGCAGGGAAGCTCTTCTGCTGTTTACTAGTTTTGAAGGTGAAAACGTAAGCCTCTTTAATGGTATATACAAACAAACATGTTTCTTCGATGTGTTAGTGTCAGAAAACTTGTTTACATGCTCAGGCTGCTCTAATTAAATTTAAATCTGCTTTAAAAGGGTTTAATTAGAGCAAGCCTTCTGCGGGCATTTTAATATCTCTTTAAATTGGCTATATTGCTTAGTTGAGTACATCAATTTATACTTAAACTATAAACAGATTATGTCTTTTTCAGTTGTCATTTTCAACTGGGATGTTATCTGGAAGTGTGTATATTCTTGCTGTATTGTAATTGTGTAGTAAAAAGTAGATTAAGTAAAGATGTTGTTTCGGAAGTGTTTTAAATAAATCTCATGGTATTATCAATTCCGTAAGTGTTACATGTGACTGGTCAGCTGGGACAGGTCGTTATATGCTGGATTTTAAGAATTTATCAAGTGCTGGCATTTACATGATTTATGTTAAAATTATTTAAATCCCGTGTGCAACACTGGATTTACACAATTAATAAGTTCTTAGAGATCTTATACCTTACATGTAATGAAGAGTTAAAACTTCTTTTGCCAGAAGAGTTAACAGATTAAAGGGCTCAAATAAAGTATTTACTTTTCCCTCTTCTTGCTAAGAAGATGTGCAAGGTTAACTGTCAAGGGTGTACTGAAGAGTTGGCAGTGGTTCTGAGATGGAGACTCTCTGACAGGAAGAAGGAGCCTCAGAATTCCAAATTTTGGCTCTTTAATTATATATGAAAAAGTTTTTGCTAGAGAAAAGATATAGTTTGTGAAGAACAAAGGAAAGACTTCAAGCTCAGATTTGAAAAACAGTAGACTATTTGCGATGAGAATGCTAGGGATCTTGCTAACACGTCATATGCTATGCTACTTCATGTGGAGTTTTAGAATCTCACAAAAAGGTCTTAACTAGTGATAAGGTGCATCTAGCTGTCTGAAAATCTACAGAACTGTAGCACATTAATATCAAAAAGAATAGTAGTGTATTATGGAGTACGCTAAATCATGTAGGACCTGACAGCTTTGGCTGGGGTTTTATTTTGTACTAGTTCATTGTCTATTTTGAGCAAGTTGTGCTCTTCTTTCCTGTAATAAAGCCTAAAAAGTGCTTACTTTCCTCTTTGACTGGAAAATCACTTTAAGATTAGCCATGCTGCTTTTTTTAAAGAATTGTTTGGCATTCTAGATACACGGAGAATAATACATTGCAACCCAAACAATTAATCTTATCTGTGAAAGGACGATCAGCAGTCTTGCATTCAACCTCAAATGGAATCAAATTCATTATAGTTCATTTGCCATTCTTACTCATTTAGCTGTGCTATTTCATATTCTTGTGGGGATTTTTGTTGTTTTCCCAGAACTATTTACTATTTCTTTATTTATTTACTAAATGTTAAACTATTTAAAAACTAATAAAATATCAGAAGTTCAAAATTCTCAGTGTGCACATCAGTGAAGGGTGTTGCGGTTCTGTAATCCTGAGCTCAGGATTACAACTCTTCTTTCGTTGTCTTTCACAATTAACTTCTCTGTTAATCACTCAGAAAGTGAATAAAAATCCCTCAGTACTCAGTGAAGTAAATATTGTGCAACATCCAAACTTAATGTTAATTTTGGAGCTACATAGCTCCCTTAGGAAAAATCAGACAGCAGTCTTGCTGCGTAACATCTGTATTTTTCTAAGCCTTATGTCAGAAGTTGAACAGGCACATGCCCACTCTTATATGAGGGCAGCGGTGCACTTTCTTCTGGGCTCCCTATCTTCCTCTGGCTCAGCTGGTATCAGAGCTTCAGCTGTGCCTTTCTTCTGAATAAATCCACTTAATCTTCCTGGACAGCCACAGAGGGTTAAGAATAATCTTGCTCTTTAGATTTGACTTTTTTTTTTTTTTTTGGTGAAGTACACACATCCATCATTCATTAAAAATTAATGTCTACAGAAGCAATATAGTGTTTTAAACTTAGAATGTGGAAATAAAAGTTGAGTAGAAATAAGTAGTTGTCGCAGGTGCAGAGATTCTAAAACTTTATTTTTGTTTCACCTTTTAATGAATAATTACAGGCTAGCTTGGGGTGAAACAAATCCTACAAAGCTGGGTTTGACTTCTATAAAATAATACAAAACATATAAAAATGTGCAAACTTTTGTTAGACTTGAGAGTCCATTACTTCCATGATTTCTTTTTTGTCCAGTATTTAACCTAATGACTTTTGCTGTATACATCCATCAATCCCAAGTCCAAAGCCTGTGGCTATGATGGAAGAACTGACTTGTTTTGTGACTCTTTATTCTCTCCCAGGATGAGAAGTGTGTGTATCTCTGGTAAAAACGGGCTGCTGCTTATCATCTGTCATTAAAACTGTTACTCTGTTTTAAGTTAGGGTTAACAGGTGAAACTTGCTTTCAGCATAACCATAGAAAAGATATATATACATCTCTATTAGTATTATTGTTATTATGAATGAATATATGTCAAGTTCACAGTTTTGTGGGTGTTTTTCGTCAATCAAATTTCACTGGAAGTCTACTTTGACACTGAAATGGACAAGAGGAGAATAGGAGTCCCTGTGAAGAGCAGCATGATAAAGAGTAAATAAAAATGGCTATGGCTTGTTGATTCAAAGAGAGCAAAGAGATAATATATATAGGAAAATATTTCTCTCCAGTATATTGGAGACAAAGCATGGATTCCCATGTGAGACCAGAAGAATCCAGACTTTCTCTTTTACTACTCAGCTAGGAATGCAATTTCTTTAATGTAGAGAACAATATATAAATATATTCTTCTCTCCTTTTTTTAATATATATTTTTCTGTATGAAAAAGCTGGGGTTCCCCCTCCCATTCTTCTGACTTTCTTGCTGTAACTCTTGGGTATAACCACACTTTGGCCTTCGAACATTAGAAGTGTGTGGCTGAAGCTGGTGTCAATAAAGGCAGAGAGGACTCTAGTTTCAAGGGCAGTACTTACAGAGTTAAGTATCAAGAATAATATCTGTTTCTTCAAAATCTTCCTTTGTGTGTGTATTCTCCTTATGCTAGATTAATTTAATAGCTTGCACTGTGGGTGGATTCCCATCACTTAACCCAAGTCTCTTTTGTTAAAAGCTTTTAAGCCAATTACTTCTCATAATGCTTTAGATGTGGAAACCTAGTGATTGTTCGTTATTTTTGCAATATTATTTCAACCTCTTGTGTACTGTTCTCATATATCTTTGCTCTTTTTCTCTCCCCAACCCCAGTCCTTCCTCACAGATCACGCTAAAGTTCGTTAATTTTTTCATAATACTCTCACCTTGGTCTGGTTTTAGGTGTGTCTGTCTTTGACTGAATCTTGTCAGAGTAATTCAGAGTAATCCAGCAATGGATTCTCCTGCAGTTTATTACAGCCAACAAACCAGAGATGGTTTGTACAATGTGTAGTTCAATCTGGTTATCAGAACCTTCTCTGCAATACTGCTGCTCAGCCATTAGTTTGCCTGTCTTTTTTTTTTTTTTTTTCCTTAAATGTGTGATCTCCTTTTGGAAGATTTTTATTGACACTCTGCATGTAAAGTGTTAAGTATAAAACTATCTTGTAGAAGATCTTCAGGTCAAACACTGAAGACTGAGAAGTAACAGATTTTTAAGGATTTTTTTTTTTGTTTCTAAAACTATGGACCTTTCCAAGACACTATTAAGCATTTCCTTTATATGTATATATGTAAAAGTAAAAATGAAAACAGGTTAGTATACTAAGATTCAACATTACATTGCCAATACTAAAAATATTCTGAGGAAAAAATATTCCCAAATAATAGCAATAAATCTACCAGGTTAATAAGGTAATGGTTACTTTTTATTTTCATTTATTTTGGTGGTAATTCTTAAATATATTTGCAAGCAACTGAAGGAAGAATATGTTTCACCATAGCATACTTTTATTTATAGGTTTTATTGCACTTGTTTTCAGTGGATTATTTAGGTATTCTCGGTGACCGTATTGTCTTGTTTCACTGTGTATGTCAAAACTCCTCTCTCTGTCACATACTTATCTAAGCCCTCTGATCTGAACAGTGTGTTATAGAAAGGTGTTGTTTTTCCCTGCCCTCTCTTCCCTTTGTGTTGATAGTTAAATAAGTTTACTGTGCAATCTGGCAAGTACCAGAGCTGTTAAAATAAGAGAGCAGGCAGGGTCACACAGAGAGGAGGAGGACAGGCATTACCCTTTTTGCAGCAGTGAACCACTTAATCAGCTCTCTTGCAACACAGAGACTCTAATTAGTATCTTGAATTTAGATGTCAAATTTGTCATGACAACTAAGCTAGGCAGTCTTAATACTATCATATAGATCACCAGTGTATTTTCATTCTATCTTATTTTTGAATTGGGGCATCTGTTCCTGAGTATAAAGAGAGGGGCTTTTGTATTTTGAAAATTGCTTAACCCTTCAGAATACTTTTTTTTTTTTTTCCAAAAAACAATACCGAGGGAGAAGATCATATTAGAAAGACGAAGTCATAAATCAAGTTGAAACTGGCTGGTTTCCCACTGTTCTGCTCTGTAAGAAGTTTGGAGCCAGATTGTCTAAAAATATGCAAATATGGTGGGAAGCACAAGGAAGTATTTAAAAAGGTTAGACTGAGATTATAAATGTTACTTAACTGTGAGCATTATCTGTGTTTTCCACAAGTGGATGCTAGTTTTCTCAGGTGACTAAAATATCTTTTTTTTGCTTCTTGAAATTAGACTTGCAAGTATCTCTGAAATTACGTTTTGAATTACTCTGTTCTACTAAAATGAACAAAAAAGCTGTTTATTATTGGTATTACAAAAGACATGTTTCTTACTGCTTTATTATTAAGGATAGTATGAATAAAATCATTGTCAGCTCCTATAATATGTGATGCATAATGTGGTAGTATAAAAGTGCTTGCACTATCAAGAGTTCCCATACGGCAATAAATGAGATGGCACCTCATTTCAGTAGACTTAGCACAGGTAATAAATTTGTAGAGACAGAAAACTTCAAAGAAAATATTTTACAGCAAATAAACATGAAAAATATAACCTCTCTAAATTGTCTGTCAGCAGTTCAGGATTTACCTGGATTATGCAAGCTATTTCTTCTTGTGATACTTTTTTATCAAGCTATTTGAAAGGAGTCTATACTTTGAAAGTAGCTGCATTGGCTTTTTGATATGCATTATTGCTATATTCAGCAGAAGCATGAATAGATCAAGTTTCTGTTAATAATTCTCAAATTTCCAATTTCATATAATCTCTGTGTTATACTCACTTATTTCTTGGGGCAACCCATTATAATGTTAGTAAAGGAAATATCATAATTTTTCCCTCTGAGTTTTTCTTTAACATCTACCACGCTTTTGTGAACACGTAATTGCTAGAAATAGACTATTAAATATGTATTTCGGTCCTGGTTTTTGCTTTGGGCATATAGGTGATGTTATAGGGGTTAATGTCAAAGATTCCTCTCACGTTGAATCCAGTCTTTGTTGCTGGCCTTGGCAATGTTTAAGAAAGGTATGAAAATATAAAAATCTTGTTATTGGCACTTCTCAAGTATTCCAGTCCCAAACAATGTGTATCTTGGGGACTTCTAAATTCAGAAGATATCACCTCTTTTCATTAAACGTGTCTGGAGGGCTCTTTTTTTTTTTTTTTTCCTTCCCCCACTTTCCTCCTGTTCTTCATCTCATAACTTTTTAATCTGTACAACTGTATCTTGGCAAGGAGTTCCGCAACATAACTAATGCATGTGGTAGCACAGCTTCCTGTTTGTGTTCAGCTTTTTACCAGATTAACACACAAAGCTTCATAGCTGGTTTCACAGGCTTTGCTGCTCATCATGCATACTGAAAATATAAGTGGTGTATATCTGAAATATATGTAGAAACATTTAAAATTAAAATTGTAGATATTTTACTTGACAGAGCTCCACATGAAACTTGTTGGCACTGTGGTTTTGCATTTTCTTTTTAAATTTTTTTTAAGAATATTGCTGCAAGTGAATCTTAAGTTTCCTATTGATCCTGCTTTCCAATGTGAAGGATGCTCATTTGGAAAATACTTAAAGTACTACAAACTTGCGCTAATAAGTAGTTTTTAACAAAGCGTTTCCTTTACAACCACCAGGATTACAAATCCACTGTCCATTTGTGTTGAAAACTCTTCTATAAATGGGTTTTGGCTCTGACAAGTATCGTAATCAATATAATGAAATCTAAATTTTATACCTATATTGTTCCTTTGAAGGATGTTTGAACAATCTGTTAACAACAGTGAAAACCAAGCTTGTTTACTAGGGGATTACAAACTGCCGAAGACATTATTCTTTTAAAACTGTACTTAGAAGTCTTTATTCTGACAATTATTTTTTTAACAAACAAGACTTTAAGGAAAAGCTAATGGTTTCAAATACTGTCTTTTGAGTCTCCAAATATTTTCCATAGCTTGGATGTGTTTTAGATCAGAAAGAAATGAATCTATGTCATGTTCTGAGAAAATGTCTAGAATGGATTTTGTTGTTTTGTCTTACGAAGCCAGAAGCATTACAGAGTGTGCAAGCACACAATAGCTAGAACAACCATACATACCACAACTTTTCTTGAAAAATGAAGTAAAAAAAGTCCAGGAGTTGATTTCCTATACATTTCTTATTTTACTGAGTATTCTAACTCCTGCTTTGAAGATGATCAGCAAAACATCTTCAGAGCTACTCTTAAGGAGGGAAGGCTCATCTTTTGTGTTGTGACTACATAATGTTTGACTGAGAAACAAGTCTGATGTGACCTCTACTGTATTAATCTGCTTTTATGATCCTTTCACTGTTTACTTTTATTTTCTACAAGTTTTTTAATCTGCATGCATTTCTCACCATGACTGATTTTTATGGAGTATGTGCAGCAAAGTTAGAGGTAGGTGTTTGACCGCACAGCTGTGCTGCCAAAAGTCATTACTGTGGAATCTGTTATGCTGCAAAAAAATGGTTTTGTGCTGTTTCACTTGGGAAGTGAACTGTGACTGGGATTGCCTCCTCTGGCAGAACCGAAGCTGTGCAGCTGCCCTGCTGCGGCTGGATTAGCAGTGCTTTGTCTGTGCTGCCCATCGTACAGCTGCATCAGCAAAACTGCTCTGGTAGATCTAGTACAACATCTAAATTGTGAACTCTCTGGACCAGAAATTGTGCCCACCTTCCTCTTTGTGCCTAAACGTACACTTTTTTTTCCCTCAGTAGTCCCTGGAAATCTTGGAGTTACCTACTACTGCCACTAATGTTCATGAGACCAAGGAAGGGCTATTTGAGTCCTTTACCACTCAGGTCAGGCTTACTTTTCTGAGATGGAATACCATCTGGGATTTTAGATTATAGGAAAATGCTTCACTTTTCTGATACTGAATTAACATTATGTAATTCATTCTTCTGTTGACCTCAAGATTTATTTTTAGAATGTTTTATTAATTTGGTTTGTGAAATAATAATTTGTTAATGCACTGATTTATTAAGTAATTCCCAATCTGACCTTTGCTATTCAATTCTGATTAGTTTATAATAATTTTTATAGTAGCTCTTAAAAAATGTTGATATCTGCTCACTCATTTTCAGAAAATCCATTAAGACAAAAATTATTTATTATTGCTGATTTTTAAAAAGGTCAAAAATTTAAAAAAATAAATTCAAGAAAATTCTGACTGACCACAAAGGCTTGATGCCTTGAGATCTTAACAAGGAAAAAGCCCTCAAAACCTCACTTTAGCCTATTTCCACTTCTAAATACGACATTTTAACTGATATTAAGGATATACTAACATCAAACATATTTATAGTCATAAATTCTGTAATGTTATATGTGAAAATCTTGGAACTGATAACTAATTCTTCTGAATTATTTAAATAGTTGATCATATTCTGATTAATCTGAAATATCAAAGATTCCTTAAGCCAGTGATTTTTAGTTTAATTGCTGCTTTTCTGTCCCTGTGACACTGTTTTATTGACTCTTGAACTATTCAAGAGATTAGTGAGGCATAATTTTGTGCGTCACATAAATGTCCTGGTTTGACCTTATTCAGAGATTATGTCTTCCTACCTCTACACATCACAGTCCATAAAATTTTCCTCGCAAGTCTTGCATGCTTTATCTTCAGGTTTATTGACTCTACAGTAAGAACTCCTCAAGGTAAAAGATTTCTCTTAATTTTTTTATTTTAAGCTTACCCATCGTGGGGTTTTTTGTTTGTCTGTGGTTTTGGTGTGGGGTTTTCGTGTGTGTCTTGTGGGGTTTTTTGTGGGTTTTTTTGGTAGGTAAACCCCCATCATTCTGAAAATGTTTGCATATGTGGTTATAACACTTTCTACTCTGCATTGACTTTCCTACACTGTAGTTTCCATCAAATTTTAGTATTTTCTTCCTAGTGGTAAGCTTGATTAACTAATGAAAACATATGTATGAGCATCTCATGAGTCAGTGTCAAGCTCATGCAATATTGATGGTTTTCTAAGCTTCTTGGAATGATGTCATCAGAATAAACCCTTAGATAAATTATTTTAAGAGTATTTTTTCAAAAGCTGTCTGAATCATGATTTATATTAATAATGACACAAGAAGTAAAATCAACTTGTTTATTACAATCCATTGTTCCTAATATTGCAGTTGTTACAGATTGATGTGTTTAATTATTGGAACTTGCTCCTGAGTGGGAAGCATCACCCTCCAACTTGTTTGGCTTCGTCCTTTGTCATCCATTCTTTGTCATCCATTCTTATGTACTATGCTAGGATGAACATCTGTATTATGGGGTGTCATAGGCTGTATGTATGGTGGCAGAAGTTGTGCAACAGGAATATATGGTGCTTCCAAATACAGTTTAACCTGGAAGATGAAGAATGCAGTGGAAAAAAAAAAAAGGGGGGGGGGTGTTGTGTTTGTATGACATTCTAATTCAGCTATTAATAATGAAATATCTTTTTCTGATTCTACTTTTCTCTGTGTAAAGTGATAGTCTCTGTTTAAAAATAGATGTGATTCTGCTAGTCCATGCTTCCAAGTTTTGACGAACCGTATGAACCCTTAAGGAAAATACTTTTTTCTTTTCCTGTTCCACAAAAATAAAAGTATGTAGCCACACTGGAATTTTTTCATGCACTTTTTTTGATTATAAAACAAGGAGAAAGGGAAGGAATAGACAAGGAAAGGAAAAATAAATATATAAACACAAACAACAACCTGGCTATGACTAACCAGTCTAGGTAAAAATACAAGCATAAAATCAATACTGTCAGGTTTTGAGAACAAATTAAAATTCTTTATGTTTATTCTGTCTCTTCTTGTATGTTATTTTGCTGTCTTTTCTCTCTTCAGTGTAATTCTGCTTTTGTCTCTGTTTCTCTTTTAATGCTCCCCCTACAATGGCATGTCCTAGTCTCCATTCTCTTAATACTTCCCATTTCTGAATGCTTCATCTGCTAATTAAAGTATGTACTCTTTGACCAATATATGTGTTTTTAGCTGTGATCATACCTAAAATATATTTTTTTGCTGCTGTTTTCCTCTAAGTTTCCCAGTGGCCATTTCCTTAGACTATCTTTTTTCAATTATTTGACTGAAGTTCACTTACAGGACTGTTTTCTTTCTCAGGGAAGAAGTTTCAATTTATGCCTTCTGTATGCCATCATCCACTGAAAATCTAACTAATTGCTTTGTCATCAGTCCAAAGAGTACTTGCAGCATCCCAGTCAGTTGGAGGAGCAGTAGATATTGCTAAGTGATGTATGGTTATTTACTGTTAAACAGTCATTTTTCTGTCACTGTATTAAAAAAAAAAAAAAAAAACAGAAGAAATATGAGACTAAGATCTGTACAGACATGGACTGATGTACAGCACAAGGAAAAAAAACCAGGTTTCCCTTTTCTTTAAATGCTATCTCATTTTTAAAAGATGTCCTAATTATTAATCAGGTTGAATTTTGTGGTGGTTTGGTTGTGGTGTATGTTTGTGTGTGGTGTTTTGGGTTTGGTTTTTTTCTTCCCCTTTATCAGAAGAGAACACTGGTATATCCATTCTGCCTCTCTGTTTATTATTCCATTTCTGGAATCTGAGTCAAAACATTCATACCTTCCTCCAGTGCTAGTTCTTAAATAACTACTGTTTAGTAATGTGAAAAAGTTTCCCTTTGCCCTTCACAACTCAGTGAGCTGTAAACACTGAAGTAATTGAGCCACCCACATCCTAGTCTGCAGGTGATATGAGTGATGTATTTTTATTAGCGGTTAATTAAATTGCAGATGTTATGCTAAACTGTGAAATTACTGGCGAAAGTTGAATAACTGGATTAAATTACACCCTTGTTTAAAAGCAATAAATTAAAAGATTGAGTAATCTGGAGAAAATATATTCTTTAACTCTCTTGAAGAAATTAACCTATGCCTTGTTGCTTTAAAAAAAAAAAATATTCCTCATCAAACATACTGAAATTTAAGGCTGTTGCAACATTAATTTCACACTTTCATAGTTTAGGTTAATGACTTCCGACTATAACAATGAAGATTAAATGGATCTTATTCATTCCGTGGTAATAAACAGATAATACATACTTGCAACAATTGCAAATGACTAAAATTAAATTTTGTATTATTGCATTAAAATTCAGGAAGGGGTGTAATAACTTCAGTTTATGAAAAAATTGTTTCTATTACAGTTTGGGGAATGCTGAATGATTTGACTTGCTTATTTGGATGAGTTCCTTGAAAAGTCTAATTATGCAAAAGCCATTTGATATGATTTTGTTTAGAACTAAATATTTCCATTAAAAATGTATAGCTAGCAATAGAAGATGCTGGCTACTGCAGAGAATGCTACAGCCAGCTGGAAAGAGAGAGTATTCTGATGAGAAATTGGGAAGCAGGAAGTTTCAAACATCCTTTTTTTATTTGAAAAATATAACCAAAAAAAGTGGAAAACTTACAAATTTTCTGGTTGTGAAATAAGGAATTAAAGACTGGGAGTCTCTCTTTCTGAGTTAAATTACTGTAATTATTCTGTGCTTTCATATGTTAACCATGAGATTTCTGGATATGCTTAAAATTAGCTGTAAAAATACCAGATTGCACTGTTGATATACCCAACAGTTACAGTTTTTAAACAAATAGCAGTATGTGGAAGAAGCACAATTAGTGTTGGCAGAAACAAGGTTAATTTGTCACTTGAAGTAAGAAATATTCAACCTTATACTCTCTAATTTCATAGTCTCTTACAAAAGATTTTAACGAGGTTACTAATGATAATCTTTCCTCCTGGGTATTTCTTTTTGTGAAATTGCAGCTACACGATGTGGTATTTAGACAGTTCTCTAACTTAAACTGCATGGAAAAACATAACAAGATCAGTAGTAACTCTAATCCAACAAAAGACCTGGGCACATACAGGTTAGTCTGTGCAAAACTCAACTTGAAAACAAATCTTATGTGTGAGCTCTACATGTGTTCTTAGACAAGGAGAGCAGATACATGTGGATAAGCACACGCTCTCACACTTTTTAATTAACACACAGAATGTTAACGGATCTCATTTTTATATCCATAATGCTACCCATTAGCTGTATTGGATTATCAGTTGGAAAATGGGAGACAGTTCAAGCTAAGGCCTGGCATTCTTATTATTTCAGGCTATAGTTACAACCATACAAACAATACACTGCCCAGCTGTACTGTGTATGCCATGTCGTCACCTGCATTCCACAGATGTTGGCAGTTCTGCAATTCCATTCCTGATTTGCGAGAATTAAAAATTTTCCTCTGAGCTAGATCATACAATTTTAAACTCAAAGGCTGCTAGTAAAGTGGTAGATCTGTGCAGCTCAAATTGCCAGACTCAGTACACAAGAAAAAGAAAGATCAATGAAGACATGGTTCTAGTCTAGTGAATGTGCCACCAAAAATAGAAGGGAAGGTCCTGGCTGTTTATGTATTCCACATTACCTGTTTCTAAGGAATTCTCCTTAATAAGATTGAACTGAAACTTTTTATTTTCTAAAAAGCTGAAGAGCAGAAACAAGCAGCGTAAGCTTCTTTTCTTAGACCTTGCTAGAGCAGGTCAGCTATGATACAAAGGACCAGTGACGGATATTCTCATACAAAAAACCTGTTGAGGACAAAGTGTTGAACTGACAAGTATCTCTAGACCCTGGCCTGGGTTTGGAATGAGGTGGCAATTAAGTCTCCAAACCCATTAATTCTCATTTGATTAATGTATTTTTTTAACTGGATGATTATTAGTTATTTAATAACTATACTTAATTCAGCTAGCTTCACAAAGACTTTTGAAAAGCCATTGAAGAGTAATATTAATAATCGTTAAGCTATGTTACCTTATAATAATGAAGGCAGTGGCAAACCAAAACACACTTTTTGCTTTCTGAATAAATTTCTTTAAAAATATTTGTCATGCTTTGTGAACAGTTGTTACGGTAACTACTGCTAACTGTAGCTATTAGTTTCTTCTTGAATTGGTCCGGTGGTCTGAAAGTCTATGTAAATTCCTGCAAGTATTCTTCATTAGAAGAGAAGGGTCCGGGAAGACCTTATTGCAGCCTTTCAGTACTTAAAGGGGCCTATAAGAAAGATGGGGACAGACTTTTTAGCAAGGACTGTTGTGATAGGGAGAAGGGATAATGGTTTTAAACTAAAGGAGGGGAGATTCAGGCTGGACATGAGGAAGAAGTGTTTTACAATGAGGGTGATAAAATACTGGCACAGGTTGCCCAGAGAGGTGGTTGATGCCCCATCGCTGGAAACATTCAAGACCAGGCTGGATGGGTCTCTCAGCAACCTGATCTGGGTGAAGATGTCCCTGCTCATTGCAGGAGGGTTGGACTATATGACCTTTGATGGTTCCTTCCAACATCAACTTTTCTATGACTCTGTAAGTTCTTAGCTTATATTTTAACTGCTACTGCCGTATTAAAAAAGCTCATCTCACTGTACATACAGAATCTTTCTAGAATTGGTAATAATTCTGAATACCATATGTATACCTGATTTGATGGTGGTGTTTGTTCATATTCTCTAAGATGTATCAAGCTAAGAACATATTGTGAAGCAAGCAGTATGCATTTTGAAACAAAATTTGCACCTAAACCTCAGACCCTGATATAATATTTTCTTAAACAGTTAGCTAACACCTTTTTCTTTAAGCTTATTCCCATTTTTGAAGTTGCTGAGACTCGAAGTCTGATAGTACTCAAGCTTTTTATTAACTCATAAGCCATAATTCTTTTAAAAGTTTTTTAGTGCAACCCAAACCTAGTGCTAGAAAGGTTTCTATGCATTCAAACAGACAGAACTCTGAAAATTACAAAATCCATTTTAACTGCTGTGTGATAAAATGGGAAGTGTTAACTGGGTTACAACCAACAATTCCTATGCTTATAACAGTTTCTTGATGTTGAACTTACTTGCTGTTTCTAAATCAGCTTTCCCAAAACTCAGTAACAAGACATGAAGAAAACAGAGGAGTAAAGCAAGACTCGGGAAGTGCACTGGATGAAGATTCATGGTAGCTATGCTGTTACGACTGCTTGTGAACAAAAGGGGGGAATTTTCTTGAAGGAGATGCAATGCTGTGGGTAGCAAATTCTGCTCAACTTTAGAGAAAGGGTTCTAAGTCGTCTAGGGTAGTTTGATAGGCTAAGTCACATTGAAAGCGTTAGATCTTTTAGTCTTGGGGTAGGAAGGACTGGTGAAAAACCTTGGGCAAATAAATGACATTCTCTCAGCAAATACCTCTCCAACATTTGCAGTAAAGAGTAAAAAGAGATGAAAAGCTACTAGGATCAGTCTGGCTTTGGATTTCCAAAATCTTCAGCTCAAAGGAATACAGTTTTAGACTGTACTGCTGTATTCAAATGAAGCGACAATCATGTTTATACTGTAGATGAAAATCCTAATAATTAATTCCTGAGTGCAGAATCTTGAAATATGTACTCTATTCTATTAAAGTATTTCTTCATGTTTTTCTATCTAGTGATATCTCCTTTCAAGGCTCTCCTTCTTAGCTTTTGTTACTTTAGTATGCTGTTTTCCGTAAGCAAGTCATATTTGTTATTTAATTTGCTGCAACAGGAACAGTTTATAGAACAACAGCCACAAATGACAATTTTTCTTCTAATGATGGTTTTTAAAATGTGGTGTTTATCCTACATAGTTTCACAAAATAGAAAACTCAAAAAGAAGCAGGGTTTGTTTAAATACTTCATCTAGGATAAGTGCTTACCTTCAGAGTTGTGACTATATAGGGAAGGGATATACTAGATTATCTTTAAAGATTACCATAAATGCTACATTGAAATTTTAGTGACCGTAATGTATAAATTTCTCTCTGTGGAAATATGTTCTTCTGCTAATACTGTCATCATTTTTAACATGCCTTTTATCGACTGTGATAAGGCTCTTTGGAACACGTCATCAGACACAGTCAATAAGCTCTGTTTGAAGGTTTACTATTATGCATTGGCAGAATGCTAATGTATTTAGCAAGGCTCTATGTCTAAATGCCACACATAGGCTGTATGTTTCTCTTGCCTGGAAAATGTGGAACTTGCATTGGGCCAGATGGTAAGTTGGCAACCTGGTGCACTCATATAGAGGACTTGAGGGCATAATTCATACAATTGCTGCCTTATGCAGGAGGCAAAACTGCTGGGAGTAGGTGATTTATATTTAAAAAAAAAAAAGCAGATGTGTCCAGTCATGCCTCATAGCAAACTTCCTTGTGCTAAGAAGAAGAAGGGAGACAGATAAACTGGATTGCATTTCATTCCCTGAACTGCTCTTTGAATGGGATTACTGTGTGTTGTACCTTACATCTAAGCTGCTTGAAAAAAATTATTTTGCTGATGTCACTAGTAAGTGACAGAAACTGGAATGCATAAACATACATATACCAAGCAAAGGTGATTATCCTCTGCTTTGGTTAACCAGCATTTAAAGATAGTAATTTACTACAAATGTGGTTAGTTGCATGACCTACTGTTTTACTGTTGTACATAAAACATGCAAGGAACAAAACCTCTAATTCAAATATCTGTGTTCATTAAAAAAAAAAAAACTTTCAAAAAAATTTTAAATCTCAGTGAGATAAATTACTACAGAAAATTTTTTTAACACTGGCTTACTTTTGTTTTTGCTAGTAACAGATTTTTTTCCATCAATGAAATATTGTGTGTTCCAGTTTTGATGTTATTCCAAAACATTGTTCAATAAGATCTGCTGAGGATTATTTAGGTTCCATCTGTTCTTGCCATGAATAGGAAATACATCAGATGATAGTGAGCAGATGTATCCCGCCTATTACAGTCATGCTCAAAACCACTGAAATATTGGATTGAAAAGGCAAAAACATTTTAGTTCTATACAGCTTTCTCCTGTATTTTCCAGACTCTATGTATGTGTCTGACAGTCAGGCACCTCAAAATCATTCTTCTTTTTATTAATAGTCTCCAAAATGTGGTGGTTTTTTTCCTGAAATTAGCATTATTCACAGCCCAGGATAGAAGTCAGTTTCACATCTAATCCAGAATGACATATGATACTTTAGCAACTTGGTGCCTATGAATTTATGCTCGCACTTTCTTTTTCTCTGGCCTAGTAAATTTCGAAGGGCGTTACGTACCTCAGAGTTTTAATTTTTTTTTTTTAATGCAGAAAGGAAGACGAACACCAACCAGGCATCCTAAAAATTCCTATGTCAGTGTGGTGGGTGCTCTAAACAAGATCCTTACTTTACCTTGAGTACAGGAGGGGTTTGAATGCAGATTTCTCCCTCTGAGGTGAATAGCTTCAGCTGCAGCAATAGAGACAGAAAAGCGATAGGGTCCACTCTGATTTCAAAAATTTAACACCACAATCTCTATGAGAATGTATCATTTTGCAAAAATTGAAAAGCACAATTAGGCACTTTAATGGCGCATTGTATTTATTATTTTTGTTTGGTTTTATACTAAGTACTCAAATTGAGGTAAATTTGACTGACTTGCCTGGTGGCACAGCTAGTGTAGCTGCGGTGGGGACAGCCATGCAGCAGTCAGCACTGGCACATGGAGTGTGACTGTTGGGTAATTTGCCTGTTTCGTTCAGGAATTGGAGCTCGTGACAGCTTGTTTTGGTCTATAACGCTCTGCTCATCAGGTTAGATGTTAAGAGGTTAATTCAAAGTGGCAGAGGTGTAACGAATATACTTGGGCAACCAGGGAGATGGAGAATGTCTTATGGGAGAAAGCTGAAAGAAGCTGACTCATTTAGCACAGCAAAACAGAAAGCAGGAGTGAGATACAGAGGCAGAAACAGGTGTATCTAAGGTAAATTATTAGGTTGGCACGAGTAATAGGTTAAACTCTGTGAGTCAGTTTATGATGGAAACTGATGAAGCTCTGAGACAATTTTCCAATAGGAGTAGGAAGAGAAAAAGATAAATTATAGAGATTTAAGGAAGAGTTTCATCAATTCATTAAAAAGATTGTTCTATTTGTGGTGATAATGAAAAATGCTTACTTTTTCTGCTGTATTTCTGTGAAAGTTAAAGTCAATCTTTTTGTAACTAGCTTTGAATCCTTTGACACCAGGGGATTTACCAATACAAAAGTGGTATTTATCTCCCTGAGCAGTCCTCCCCAGTGGAAAACCCAGGACCCCTACGCTGATGTTCTCTTCATTTTCTTTTGAACATCACTTCTCTCTTAGAATAAATGCTTTGCCAATTACTTTGAAATTTTCCATTTATTTTTATAACTCCTCTATGTTAGACATGCTCTTTTCTCTGGTTTTCCAAAGCGAAGAGGATATACAGTAATACTGAAAGATTTTATTTTGGATAAAGTTGATCTTTAGTGGTTTGCTGCCTATGTACGAATGTGATAATTAATGGAATTTAAAAAGCCTCCTGGCTCTCACAACTCTATTTCTTTGTGCATGTCATATTGTTAATTTGGGAAAAAAGTTAATCTAACAATAATAAAAAGAAAGACTTGCACCACAGAAAAAACTGGCAGCCATCGTTCTAATGGTGCCACATGCTATTTCTTTGAGGCCATGGGAGGGAATTTGAACAGTGTGGTGAAGATATTTGTGTGATGAAAATCTGTAGCTAGATTGTATTCAATACCTTCACTGCTACTCCAGCAGCCCGTGTGCTGTAGTGTGGTGCCACTCAGGCTGCTATTACGGCTCTGTAAAATTCGTTTCTCTGAATGCTGGTATAATAAAGCAATGATGCTTTAAGAGTGGGATTCAATGTAATTTTTAATATTAATAAACTTTACGCTCAGTATGATTTAATTAGTTTTGACTGTCTTTTAATTTGACTGTCATTTAAAAAAATCTGAAGTTCAGGATGTATTTGTTTGCCAAAAAATTAGAAGTCTGATAGTCTGCAAACCTTAAGTTCAGTCTTATATAAGACTAGCTATTAACAAATTTCAGTCTGTAGGCATGTCCATTGGGACCATTGTCCATGTACCTGAAGTTGAGAAGATAATCTGCATTTTTACATTCATTTTCTCATGTCTAAAGTATAAAAGGGAAGCATGATTAGCTGTCTACTTAGTGTTATTTTAGCTCTAGAAGTGAAGGAAAACTGAGAAGAGTGAAGTGTTATGCAGTCAACTAATCTGTAAAATAATGATCCTTTCTCCTTGATCATTATGAATCTGTCCTTTAGAGCAAACTGTGGTGGCCAAGTACAAAGTTTGGCAGCTACAGAGGGACTGAGTTTTTGTTCCTCTGGCCCTTGTTTCAGGGAGCCTGGATCTTACAAGAGATGGTAGTTACTGTTTGGATTATCTTATAAGATCAAATCATGTAAGTCGATTATTTTTCCACAGCTTTTTTCCCACACCGTTATTTGGATAGATAAATTTGTCAGTAGTTTGTCACTTGATGCTCTAACCAGTTTTCAATTCACTGGGACTTTTTACAAAACAACCCAAATCCTCCTGTTCCAAACTCAATATGTTAAGTGCTTTTTGTGGTGAGGGGTTTTTTGCGGGTGGGTGGGTGTTTTAGTCTTGTGCATTGTGGTTTGTTTTGTTTTATTTTTCCTTCTCTCCGTAGGGTCTTTTTCTTGTCCTTTGTATATGTAAGATCTAACCTAAGAAAAAGTGTATTTTACAATGTTTAATCATGAACTACTTCCAATTTTACATCTGAATGAAGAATATACAATTTTAGACATTCATGGGCTTGTAAATACCAAGTAGCTTGGAGTCTAATTCTGCAGACTTCTAATCTGTTCCTGATCTGACAAAACACTTAAGCTTTAGCTAAAATAAATTGATAAAGAAATTGGAGACTCTGTATGTTGAAAAGCTAAGATCGTACTTGAATTCATTTTTTGGCATACTGTGGAGTTTGAGTCAGGTAGGACCAGCTTCTCCTAAATTATGTATTTCTTACTATTTATTTACTGTACAGTTAATTCAGCACTTGAGATAAAGGACAAAGCTGCAGCAATCAGCTATAGTCTTTTTCTAAGCTTGTAAATGATAAAAGTTTTCTGGCATTAAGGGAAAGCTCCCTTTATTGTAGTAGAGCTAGGAACACAATTTTAGAAATAATAAACAGATGCTATAGATAATATTCTGTGGATCTGAAAGTGTACTGGAGTATATCCTGAAACAGCAATTGCAAAATATTACTATTCTTATATCATTCGGATGATCTTTTGAGTAAGAAAATTTCTATTTTTAGTAGCAATATAAGACGACAAGTGGGGAATGCATTTGATACTGCTATTTAAAACTCTTCAACCATTGCAAGGTGATATGAGGTTTTTATATGTGTTTTTGTCTTCAATTCTGAAATTTTATTCTTAGCTCAAAATTTGGATCAATTGTACTAAGATGTTGTAATGTTTAAATATAAAATGGGTTTGGTTTTGTTGGGTTTTTTGTTTGTTCGTTTTTAACATTAATTGCATTCTTGAATATCATGTCTTGCAGACTGAGGGGGGAAAAAAGACAGAATGCAAGTGTCCCGTTATATGAGTAATGCTCACATGTAAATGGCCTTTTAGGATCTATAGATTTTATCCTTTTATGATCCTATTTATAGCTTCTAAAGCTATGACCAGCTGAACCCCTTGGAAAAGCAAATAGTACTTTTGAATTTGAGTCTGTAGTCTATACTTGTCTCTGTTTTGTTATGTATTCATCAGAAAAGATGAGAATGAGGAAAAGACTGAGGCACAATCTTCTCTTGGATAACACAGTGAAAATTAATGAATCTACATATATCAATAAAATATTTTATTTTAATTTATTCAGTTCATCAGCCTTATAGAATGTGTCCATTTTTCTTATTTGTGTGACATTAGCAATGCTCTAAGAATTAAAAGAGCAGAACACCACAACCAAGATGTTCAGAGGTTTGTTTTTTGTGGGTATTTTTTTTTTTCCTTCCTCTAGTGTTTGATCTTAGCAGAAACCTTTGTGCTGACTAGAAGTTGACTTGGCTATTGCTCTGAAGGCACATGCTTTTGAAGGAACATAATACAAAGTAAATTATCATGCACTGTCCTCTTTTTGCTTAGCAATAGCAAAAACAAGTGCTTCTGCATCACCGATTAGAAATGTGCATATGTGCTCACGCACACTGCATTTAATAGATAAGCAATACTGTTAAGCAGGCTATATATAAATAATGTGGGAATTCATTGGAAAAATACGCTACCAGTCCACAACTGTAGGTCTTCAACTTACTGTTCTCAACATTCTGAGAAGAGTTAATAAACTAAAAGGCAGAGCAGGCAGAAAAAAGCGCTATTGGAGAAAAGCAGATTCTTGTATTTTAAGAATTGGTAGGCATAGAGTACTTTAGTACTTCTGAGTGCAAGGGACTAAGAGAAGGGACTAAGACTGAGAAAATAACTGTGGAAAAAATACTCATTTTTTAATTTTCTTTTTATTAAGCTAGAGAGGTGACAGGAAGGGTCTGTGAGGTACTAACAGAGCCTCTGAAGGTAGTGAATGAGAGAGTTTCCATTCCTCCTTTTTTCCCCACTGTTCAAAACAGGTTAGAATAACAAAGTTACATTTGGCTAATGTGCCTCTAGTATGTGAAAATATATATTTTGCTGTAGTTTTCATTTTATAACATTGATTTAATTAATTTTTATCAACCATTGATGATTTGAGGGAGTGACAATGAGAGTGTCATCTTTACATGCATTGAAAAGAACTTCTTTGCTTGTGTAATTCATTTTAACATTTTGTAATAAACATAATTAGCTAGTACCCTTTGTAGCGTTTCCAAATATATAAATGTCTTGTCTCATGAATATGTGCATTTGATTCCAGTCTGTTTTGACCAGGACTGTGTTTAATATTTGGGGTTTTCAGTCACATACTTAATTTACTCAGCAGCAAATTGCTTTGTCTTGCTACTTTCTGGAATTAAAATTGTCTGCATGTCTATCTTGAGCCTTTACAAGTACTTCAAATATAATCAAACATTTGATCCTACTACTCTGTTATAAACCTGTAATCTAGATGATCTCTAAAGATCATCGAAAGACATGTCAATGGTACAGCTCTAATAAAAACAGGGCAGTGATTGTGATTTTTTTTTTTTTTTTTTTTCCTTTGAAAATTAGAAGTTCTCTTTAACAAAAACTGCATCTTGGACTATGATGTATCCTCTTAGGTGGACTATTGTCGTGGTTTAACCTGAGCTAGCAATACAACCATGATAGCCTCTCACTTATCCCCTCCCCAATTCCCCCCTGCCCCAATGGGGGAGAGAATCAAAAGGGAAGGGAGAAACTTGGATTGAGATAAACACAGTTTAATTGAAATAACAAAATACTAATATGCTACTAGTAAATATATATATATAAAATAGAAATAGAATATAAGATAAAAGATACTCAATGCAATTCCTCACAAACTCCATCCACAATGAGCAGCCAGTCCCAGGAAACAGCACCTGGTCTTGAACAGCTGATCCCAAAGAGAGGAATAAAGAGGAAAAAGTCAGAAAAGCCCAGAGGCCTCTACAAAATGGCAAAAGGCTGAACTAAATGTCCTGAACTAAATGCCCGAGAGCAAGAGCGAGAAATGCCTGAGAGAGACCAGAAGATCCCGACTCTCCTTAAATCTGAAGCATGATGCTAATGGGATGGAATACTCTCATTGATCAGTCTGGATGTCAGTCAAGCTCTGCCCCATCCATGCCCACCTTCCTCAATGCCTCGCACCTGTGGGCAGAGCACTCTGAATGTCCTTGCCTGTCAGACTAGAGCAATTAAGAACTTTAGCTCTGTGCTGGGGTATTATCTCTTGTTCTCAAACTAAGTCTAAATAATGAAGACAAAAGGTTCCTGACTGCAGAAAGAAAATTAACTCATTTTAATTCAAACCAGCACAACTCCAAAAATTCAGATTAGGAATGGGTCTTAGAAACTTTAGAAGGCCACACTTTGTACTGAAGTATTCTATCAAATTATTTCAATAAACCCTTGATCCTGCCACTCTTCAGGCAGCAATACATCTCTCCAAGCTGCACTTAAAGATCTAGCAATGCAGCCAGGCGTAGGATTCAGCCTACAGCTCTGTACTTGTGTTCTTTTCTGTCTATGGGTGTAAAGGTATCTGAAAGTGTGAATGCATGAAGTATTATATCAAGGAAATTACAGTTTGGATTGGTGGACAATGAAGTGGATGAAAAAAATTCTCTGTTTGGATAGCTAGGCTTAGTGGAGAGTGGGTCATATTCTACCTAGAAGTTGGTAACGAGTGATGTACCACAAGAATCTATCCTGACACTTGTCCTGTTTCATGGCTTTATCAATAACCTGCAAAGTTCAGAGAAGTGCACTGTCAACAGTTTTGCAGGTGATGCCAAAATTGGGTGAACCACTATTCAGAGAGACCCAGACAGGTTGGAGGAATGGGCCAGCAGGAATCTTGCGAAATGCAATAAGGGCAAATGTCAGATCCTGCATTTGGGATGGAATACATGCTGGGGAGCAGCTCTGCTGGAAAGCATCTGGGGGGCCTGGCAGAGAGCAAGCTGAATGTGCTGCCTGGCATGTTGCTGTCTTGAGCAAGGCTGGGCTAGGAGTATCCCAGGCTGTAGTAATAGGAAGGATCACAGCTAGTAGATTGAGGAAAGTGATTATTACCCTCATTGCATTGCATCTAGAATGCTGCATCTAGATTTGGGTCCTCTAATAGAAAGTACTGATAAACAGAAGCAAGTTCAGTGTGAGCCCTTAAACTGGTGGGGGGCTAGAGCATGTGCCCACTGAGGAGAGGCTGAGGGAGCTGAGCTTCTTCAGACTGGAGAAGAGACATCTTCAAGGGAACCTAACAGCCGTACCCCAGCACCTAAAAGGATATCACAGAGAAGACAGCCAGCCTCTTCACAGGACTCCATAGCAGAAGGATGAGAAATAATGGTTACAAATGGAAATAAGAGAGGTTCTGACTTTGTAAAAAGACAGTCAAGCTGGCTGCCCAGAGAGATGCAGCCTCCATCCTTAGAGGTTTTCCACAATGCAAGCGCATCAATCCCTGAGCACCCTGGCCTGATCTCATAGCTGGTCCAGCTTTGAGCAGGAGTTTGAACTGGGCACTTCCTGAGGTCCCTTCCAACCTTAATTATGTGGTGTTTTTTATCAGAAGGATCAAATGCAGATTCTGAGAATTTGTTTCTTAATAATTGCACAGCTTAACATGTGAACTTCTGAGACTCATTTTGCTAGTACAAAGTAGGAACAAATATATCCCCATTCTTCACAACAACCAACATCATCCTTAGCATCTAGTTTCATAAGAATTAATTTTGAAAGTTCTCTTTAAGCTTAATTATATTTATTCTGCAAATGTGACAGAAGGTTCTGCTCTTCACTGGGTAAAATTAATTTCATCATTTATTCTCTTAGTTCAGAAGGTTATTTTATCTGTGACTATAGGAAAGTAACAAAACATATCTGTTCTTTTGAAGTTTGATCTGATGCTTGCACCAGTGCAAGAAGTTTTGATATTCTAAGATCAACAGCACTGGAAACTGCCTCTAATTCTGTAGTAGAAGCTGACCTTCAACCATTACCGTTGCCTCTTGCTGTTACCTATGCTCTCTCTCCTAGGAAAAAGTTGCCCTTAACAGCCCCACTGTCTTCATACCACCCATGGCATTGAGGAATCTTTCATAGCCAAAAGCCTATTGTGGAGAGAGACTGTACAGAAACCGTATTCAATAATGCCTCACTTGGGCAACATAGTATGGCTTTCAAAGCATGTGAATGTGTTATTCCTGCAACCTGAATGTATGCAGCTGTTAATGTGCTTTGGTTTGACTGAGTGTCAGTTGAAGAGCTGTGTACAAGACCAGGAATAGGCAGAAGCGGCTTCACCTGATTGGGAGAGCGGAAAGAGTGGACTGTGGGTGGCAAATACCAGTGAATTGAAGGGAGGAAAGGATTGTGTTATTTAGCTGCTGTCTATTTATAGATGGATTTGACATGGAGTAGTTTGGATTTTCTTTGGGGAATTTATTTTGTTCAAAGTGAACTAGCATCTCCTGAGGGCAGTTAATGAGACTGACTGTGCAAGTGAAAATTTTTAGTGGCCTAAAATCACAGCATAAAGAGATTAGATGTAGCATTAATGCTTCTATGTCTCAGCAGTGTATCATAACAGCAAGAAACCATACATGTACTTTTAAGCTTTCCAATTTCTTGCATATTTTTGGGACAGGTATCCCCATATCTCATATTCCTTAAAGAAAAAAGGTTCACTTGACTGCTCCATGACTGTAGGAAGTATTTGCTTTGGACTTACCCTTAATTAATGGCTTTTTCTTAAGTTATTCATGACATGAGCCCACTGGCTTGCCAGTGAGCACTTTTTATTATTATTATCATTATGATGATGATGATGATTATTATTATTTATTTTTAAAAGGGGGAAGCAATTGTGGGAGTATGGTGAGGAAAAAGAAGATCAAATAAACATCAGGGATCAAAAGGGAGAGGCTGCTTCCGTAAAGGAGATAAGCTAGAAGCTCAGACAGTTCCCGGCACAGGCAGTGCCCTCACAGACCAGGATGTGGTCCCGTGGGGGCTGAGCAGGACAGGGTGCTGATGCGAAGAGTCACTGTCAACCATGCAGGTGTCATCAGAGAAGGTGATATAATGAGTTAGGTCTGGGAGGTCAATACAGAATGTCCAGTCAGGAACAGAGAGGAGACTGCCGTGGATACTTCTAATGCGTTCAAGGTTCACCAAGGAAACAGAGCCAGAAATGAGTCCAGCCATGACATAGCTCAGGCAAGGTGCCCAGGCCTGAGCTGAACTTGGAGCCTATGGGCAGAGGAAGTGGGCAGGAGACTTCAGGTGAAGCTGTTCAAGGCCATCAAAGCCTAATACTGCACTCAGCACCCTGGCTATGTGCTATTAATATTGCCCTAATTTGTTCATGTGCTTGGTCTATTTAATTTTGTTGAATTGAGAATCCTTAGGTGTGCTGTGCTGGATGTGCAGAGCTCTGCAGGATGCTGGTTTCACACCCGTACCTGAGCAAAGGGCGTTGGTGGTTGACAGAAGCGGCTTCAGGTTGGTGGTGTTCCCCTGTTCTGTTGGGCCTCCTGTGGCTGCACCTTTGAAGGGTTTAAGGTTCAACAAGATATGCGCAGTAACAGGGGTTAGGTTCCAAGGTCAAAGCACAGACTGCAGGTTTAGAAAGTTTTTGAATGCTAGTCATAATTCTTAGTGACAGGAGAAAAAATATTTTTTAATAATATTTGTGTACACTTTCTTTTTAACTTATTGTGCATGCTTAGGTGCAGAAAACTGATCATCTCCCTGTGATTATTATTTACTTTTTTGTTTTGAAGGACTTCCTTTAGTTCACAATCCAGTGCAGGGGTTCAGTAGCTGGATATGTAGCAAACATAGCCATTGCCTTGGAGAAACTAAGGCATGATGTGCTCCATTAAGGTAACTCAAGCTAAGCCTATTTTATTTATGAGTATTGAACAGATGAATATAATATACTTTCACTAAATGAATTTTACATTTTTCACATTAGATAGCTTGGCTTGGCTTTTCAGCAAGACATCACTGTACTTGCCCTTATTCTTGGTGAAAGAAAACACGTGTAGAAATAAATGCTACTAATGTGAAAAACTTGTATTACAAGTATAGGTATAATGGAGCCTCTTGATGGGTGTTTGATTCACTAGTTATATCTGCTTGCTGGTAAAAGTAACAGTTACAAATTGGAGCAGAAAATTGTCAATTGATTTCATTGATTAAAAAAGTAGAGTGCATGTCTATGCAGACAGAAATTTCATGTTTGTTCAAGATACTCAATGATTAAGAAGTCAGGTATATCAGAATGAAGAGTTTGGATTACTAAGACAATCTAATTCTTAAAAGTGGAAACTTACTCTTGGGTGATACCAAATAATTTAATAACTGAACTATTAGAGGAAATGTTTGCAATTCTTCTTGTCATATTCATCACAAAAGATGTAATTTTCCCAGGTCTGTTCTACGATACAATTACTCATCCCTTAATGTAACAAAAGAAAAACTAAGCATGTATGAATTGTACATTCTTAAAGTAAAAATGACCACTTCTAAAAAAAGTTACAGTTAAAATTTTAATTATTCTTTAGAGATATATGTTATAGTAAATCTCAGTTACTTTGGGAAAGGAAAAACGTTCACAAGAAATTGCATTTGTAGATAACTTTCAAATATGACTGTTAATAACAAGTAATCATCAGATACATATAGAAAAATTAAGTGTTTTTGTACCATTAGTAGTTATCATCTTATTTCTGCTCTGGCAACTTCTCTTGGATGACAGATTTGTTCATTTGTTGTTTGTGGTGTATGTGTTGGGTATTTTTTTGTTGTTGTGTTTTGTTTTGTGTTTGGTTTTGTTTTGTTTTGGTTTTTAAATTTTAAAATTATACTACTTTATTTTTCTTTCCACCCTTGTGTCGAGAATGTATATGGAAATTATTTTGGCGGTGGTTTCACTAACTACTGTTTTCTTTGAGTGCACCTTGGTTCTTGCAATGCAGGCAGAATTTACAAATAACAAATAAATTGGCTGAGTTGTTCTGCTACTCCATAGTCTCAATAGGTTTCCACTTGGTCATGTCTGATGTTTTCATTGGGTGATTAAGTCACTCTCTTAAATTTTTCCAGGGAGATTTGTGACTTGAATTGAAAACTAAAGAAAATTTTCTCTCAGAAATGTATGCATCAGAGGAGGAATTGCACCCACTATAGTTTCTCCTTCTGGGTCTTAATAGTGTGTTTGCTAACCTTTTCCTTCCTCACATGCTATTCTTTAGAAAAATCTCCTGTTTTTTTTCTCTAATGAAATGTTTCACTTTATGTGTGAATTGCCAAGGCCCTTTATTTTTCTCAGCATCTTTGTCACTTTTTTTTTTTCCCCTGAGAAGCACGGTTGGCTGTATGATTTCAGCTCTCCATTGGTGTATTAGATGTGATTTAGGTGGTATGTAATCCCTCATTAACTGATCTAGTAAACATAGAAATAGCAGCAGAAAGGACTGAAGCAAAAGGAATCTGAGTAACCTCAGCAGAGATTGAAAAGCATATTTAATGTTAGCAGGTGAAAAGCCTCTTGCAAAGTTTCTGTCTTTTTTAAAACCTGAAAGCAGACCTTCTTTAAGCTGTGATTCTGTCACCCGCTGAAACCAAAATTCCGTGCTCCATTTTTACTTCATCACAGAGAATTAGCGTTAATTTTTCCATATACCATTAAAAGTACAAATGACTGTCATCTGTGTCGCAGAGGTAGATGGGGCTACCTTTCAGGCTTGGAAATGTGAGCCCTTGCATCCCAAAAGAACAGGTTCAGTAGAGTTTCTAAAATCTATCATGTAGTCACAGCTAGAGAACTTCCTGCTACCTTACAAGCAAATTTATTCAGGGCTATTCTGATTAAATGATGGTGTTGTGGGATTTTATATTTTCCTACTGCATTAAAACTATGTGAAAAAAAAAATCTCATAGTAGGTTTGATTCAATATGTGTATGAAGAATGCATCAAATTATAGTCTATAGGTGAGTTTGAAGGAGCTTATTGAAAAGATAATTTGCAACTAATATTGCAAATAGCATCTGGAATCTGAAATTTAAAATAATCCAATTTCTATGCAAAATATTACTGTTACAGGTTTTTAGTCCAGTAATTGCCCTTTTATATCAGTGAGATGATGCCATTATTAATTTCTATTATAATATTTGTAAAATGGTGGATGTTCAAGGACTCTCATCAAATTCCAGTTTTGTGGGGACACTGACGCAGTGTCAAGGAAGCAGTTTAATACCAAATCAGCAATATGTTTTATCAAGTTAAATAGCAGTCCTTTGAAAAGTATTTATGGAATGCAATTTGTTTATTCTCCTATTTTACGCAGCGTTGTGTAATCTAGGGCATATAGCTTTCCTTATATGAACAGGAATGGTATATCACCACTAACTCTTTTCAGTTTTTCTTTTGGCTGTAGTAAACTTACTTAGCTATGATTTTCACATACAAGATCTGTGACCATGCACTTCCATTTGTTTCCCCACTTGTGTGTTGGGGTTTTGTGTGATTTTAAGGCACTGTCCCAGGCATGTTAGCTGTATGGTGCATCTAGGTACTACTCACTGTTATGTTTTATAGGTAGTTTACAGTATTCTGTAAATGAGCCATATAAAAACTCTGAAAATCTATAGCACCAGTTTTTCAGGATTTTTTTGAAAAAACTTTCTTGCCCATGAAGGTTTACAAAAACAATTTTGATGAGCAGTGTGGTATAATAGAGTAATGATTATTTGTGGTACGTTATAGTAATAAAAAAAATCACGTTTCAGTCTCCTTGAAAATATTTTCTCAAATATCTCCTCAAAACTGCCTTGAACACCTTTCCCTTTGTGATATTTAGTCAAAACCACTGTTATTTCAATAAATGTTCTTGTCTGCAGTTTAAGATGGAAAGAATATGTTCATTTTAAATGTTTTTGGCAAATATTACTTCAGTGTTTATTTTTCTGAGGAAAAAGGCAACAGTAATAGTTGATACTTTTATTAAGATACGTTAAGAATGAGTCTGAGTGTAGATTAGGTATAATAGGTAAATTCAAAATAAACTATTTTGAAAGATTAACTAAAAAAATCTTTCATCAGTTCTTGGCTGCCTACTTCCTTGGCAGTATAAATACTACATTCAGTTGGGTGAAGGAGTACAAATAAAGAACAGGATATTCTGCTCAGCCTGTGACTTGTGACATTGTCTTGGGCGAGTCACTTGATGATGCCTTATCTGGCCCTCTGTGAGTGGCAGTCAACATGGCTTCACCAAGGGGAAGTCATGCTTAACAAACCTCATAGCCTTTTATGAAGACATAACCAGGTGGACAGATGAGGGCAAAGCAGTGGATGTGGTCTACCTTGAGTTCAGTAAAGCATTTGACACAGTCTCCCACAGCATCCTTGCAGCTAAACTGAGGAAGTGTGGTCTGGACGATCAGGTAATGAGGTGGACTGGGAACTGGCTGAAGGAAAGAAGCCAGAGGGTCGTGGTCAATGGGGCGGAGTCTGGTTGGAGGCCTGTATCTAGTGGAGTGCTTCAAGGGTCAGTTCTGGGACCAGTATTATTCAATTTATTCATCAATGACTTGGATGAGGGAATCGAGTGTACTATCAGCAAATTTGCTGATGACACCAAGCTGGGAGGAGTGGCTGACACGCCAGAAGGCTGTGCTGCCATCCAGCGAGACCTGGACAGGCTGGAGAGTTGGGCGGGGAAAAAATTAAGGAAATATAACAAGGGCAAGTGTAGAATCTTACATCTGGGCAGGAACAACCCCAGGTTCCAGTATCAGTTGGGGAATGACCTGTTAGAGAGCAGTGTAGGGGAAAGGGACCTGGGGGTCCTGGTGGACAGCAGGATGACCATGAGCCAGCACTGTGCCCTTGTGGCCAAGAAGGCCAATGGCATCCTGGGGTGTATTAGAAGGGGGGTGGTTAGTAGGTCGAGAGAGGTTCTCCTTCCCCTCTACTCTGCCCTGGTGAGACCGCATCTGGAATATTGTGTCCAGTTCTGGGCCCCTCAGCTCAAGAAGGACAGGGAACTGCTGGAGAGAGTCCAGCACAGGGCAACAAAGATGATTAAAGGAGCAGAGCATGTCCCGTGTGAGGAAAGGCTGAGGGAGCTGGGTCTCTTTAGTTTGGAGAGGCGGGGACTGAGGGTTGACCTCTTTAATGTTTATAAATATGTAAAGGGTGAGTGTCATGAGGATGGAGCCAGGCTCTTCTCGGTGACAACCAATGATAGGACAAGGGGCAATGGGTACAAACTGGAACACAGGAGGTTCCACTTAAATTTGAGAAGAAACTTCTTGACAGTGAGGGTGACAGAACCCTGGAACAGGCTGCCCAGGGAGGTTGTGGAGTCTCCTTCTCTGGAGACATTCAAAACCCACCTGGACGCCTTCGTGTGTAACCTCATCTAGGTGTTCCTGCTCTGGCAGAGGGATTGGACTAGATGATCTTTTGAGGTCCCTTCCAATTCCTAACATTCTGTGATTCTGTGATACTGCTTATGCTGCACTTGTAAATGAATACAGACAAAATAGAAGATTTATGACCTATAAATACTCTGCACTGAATGGTGGCATGAGGGTACGTAATCCATCTACGTGTCTGATTTCAGAGTAGTTGATGTTATATATCTGCACATTAGATTGCTCGCTAATTTGAGTAATCCCCATCTTGGCTTCATGCATATAATGTTTAAAAAGTCTTTGAATAATGACATTGTGCTATATTACTGCATTTATTAATGTAATTAATAGATGAAATTTTAGCTAATTTTTGTTCACTTTTGCTCTTCAGGCTCTGATAGCTGTTTTAGAATATATCATAGAGGCTTAAACAAGAGAAGTAATGAAAAAACAGATTTGGGTTGATATTCAGATTAATTTCCTTCCTGCATAGTTTGTGTTGTCAAATGAAGATTATAATGTATGCCTTGTCCAGCTTTAGCTGGACAAACTCCTTTATAGAAAGGTATATTATTTTGAGTTAGTTCACTCTTGCTGCTGTCGGAAAATGTAGGTGGATAAATACCTGTTTCTCTCTATTTTGAAAGCTTGACTTAAATAAAAATTAATCTTGTGGTGCATTGTGATGTGTGAATAATTAGGAATAAGAACAAAAGGTATTAATTGTTCAAATGATTCCCATTTTAAAAGTGACTCTAGCTGAGATCTCACTGAAAACCAAAAGAGCAACATGAGTGTTTCTTTCTCTTTTACTGAAAGAAGGAAGTCTTGAGTGGTCAGCCAAATACTGCTTGCTTTTTTTAAATGAACTGGGTTCTGCAAGTCCTTCATTGTTGTGGAAATCCAGTAAGTCACTAGGAATAGAAAAATAAATCTGTAATTAAAGCTCAAGAATGCAAAGCAAATCTGGGCTCTACTTACAGGTTTTCTGTTGTTTCATTTTGTGAAATGTGTATTTTCATAATTTTCAGAGGGACTGGCTACTGTGATACGCAGTAAAAGAAAAATTCTATTGATTTACTTTTTCCAGTGATCTGTATCTGAAGAATACTGTCTCACTATGACCCCTACATCTTTACTGTTCAAGAGATTTATTAAAAAAGCTGACAGGAAACAGTTCATGCAGAACTTTTTCAATATGAATTTTACTCAGGGCTGTTGTAGCTACAATCCATTGTGTTTGAAAGATTGTATACAAACTTGCTAGAAAAAAATCCTGCAATAATTTATGAGAACTAGATATTTAGTCCTATGGATATCATGACTACATCACTGCCAACATTTCCACTAATTTCACTGTAATGTTTTGGATATGTACATTTGAGTGTGGGAAAACAAGGTGCACTCTCTGTCAGTCTAGTAATAATTAAAAAGCTAAAATATTAGTATGTTGTTGGGTTTGTTTTGTCTGTTAATAGACAAAGGTACTAAGAACAAAGATTTGTTATAGTGGGCTGCATAAACGTTTCTGAAAGAAATTCTGAGATCTGGTCAATATCCACTATCTCTTTTTTTTTTTTTTTTGGTGTCTTCCTCAATGATAAATGTGAAAGACTGAAGAGGATAAAGTGACTTCTCTGAGATCATAAGTGAGATTGGTGGGAGAAAGATGATGATCACAATAATTCAAACTTCTTTCATATTGATATCCAACTAGATCTCAAAGTTGCTTTTTTCTTTAAAGCATAATAACTTCAATACACAGATCAGCAAACTAAAGCCAAAAATGAAATACCTTGCTCAAAGATAGCCAGAAATCTTGGAGCACAAATGTGGAAAAGAGCCTGAGTCTTTGAGCACATTTTAAGCACTCCTCTCATTAAGGAACCAAAGCCTACATTTTCTTCATTCATCTTCTTTACTACGGGCATGCATTTTTAAAACCTAAAAATTAAATACTGAATTGTAGTGAATGGGGCTACATATGGCTGGTGACCGGTCACCTTTGGTGCTCCTCGGAGCTCAATCCTAGGGCCAGTTCTGCTCAATACTTCTATCAATGACCTGGATGCAAGCGTTGAATGCATTATTAACTTCGATACCAAACTGGGAGGGGCTGTTGACACTCTTGAGGGATGAGAGGCCCTGCAAGAGGGTTCTAGATAGATGGGAGCATTGGGCAATGATCTGTGGCATGAAATTTATCATGTCAAAGTGCTGGATTCTGCACCTAGAAAGGAGTAACACCAAGCACAAGTATAGACTGGGAGAGGAGTGGCTGGAGAGCAGCCCTGCAGAAAGGGATCTGGGATGCTGGTGGGCAGCAGCTCCATGGGAGCCAGTGTGTGCCCTGGCAGCCAAAGGGACAAACTGCATCCTGGGGGAGCATCAACCACAGTATAGCCAGCTGAACAAAGGAGGTTATTGTCCCACTGTACTCAGCGTTGGTGAGGCCTCATCTTGAGTGCTGTGCACAGTTTTGAGCCCCACAATTTAAGAATGTGAAAGTCCTCAAATGGATTCAGAGAGGGGCAACAAACTTGGTGACAGGGCTGGAAGGAATGTCCTGTGAGGAGTTACTGAGGACTTTGAGCTTTTGTTTAGTGTGGACAAAAAGAGGCTGAGGGGAGACCTCATTACCCTCTACAGCTTCCTGAGGAGGGGAAGTGGAGAAGGGAGGTGCTGATCTCTTCTCCCTCATATCCAGTGATAGGCCACAGGGGAATGGTTCAAAGCTGCACCAGGGGAGGTTCAGATAGGATGTTAAGAAGTATTTCTTTACCGAGAGGGTGGTCCAACACTGGAAGAGGCTTCCTGGAGACGTGGTTGATGCTCCAAGCCTGTCAGTGTTTAAGAAACATTTAATTTTTGTCAGCCCTAAAGCGGTCAGGCAGCTGTACTAGATTACTCTTGTAGGTCCCTTCCAACTGAAAAATTCTATTCTGTGTATTTTTCATAAGGGAAAAACTGCAGGAAAATTATCAAATTCTGTACTATGTTTTGGAATCCGTAACATCAGCATAAGGTTTGATTAGGTCCACATTGCTAATAAGCTCTTTAAATCAGTCTTCGCTGTCACTGGATATACTTCAGTAACTTTTTATTTCCATATTTTTGTGAAATGATTATTGAAAAGTGAATTTGGTATGGTCAAGCATTGTTTCTTTGTCTGAAGTTTTACAGCACTATACTAACAGCGATATCCTCTATGAAGACAAAGATACTGCTGGGACCCTACAGATGATTAGAGTGGCTCAAAGCAGCTATCCACATTTTAAGTCATAGAAGCAATCCTTTAACTTTCAGCCCTGTCTGGACAGCTCTTACACAGCATGTGGCTTCTTCCTGCCAGAAAGTTCTCAGAACTGACTCTTTCTGATTATTTTGCTAATATGTTAGAGCTAATTGGATCCTGATTGTCTTTTTTTTTTTTTTTTTTAATCACAGTAAATCTCAGAAATGGATTTATGAGGATTACTTTGTTTTTTTTTTCTTTTTAGTAACTGGTTTGTCATTGAGGTGCATTGATGAGACAGTCTAGGGTTTTGACAGGGATTTGTGAGTCTCCTGGTAAGTCATAAAGATCAAGAGAGATTTGTTGTCATCATTAACACCTTGTCATGCTAAAGGTTAGATGATTGTTTCACATCAGTTATAACACCCTGTTGCCAGGAGGCAACCACTAAAGCTGCCTCCTTTCTTTTCGCACAATATTGAGTTGGTTATGACAGCAACTAGCACATCATTTGCAGTTTCTTAAAATTGCTTCCATTCTAGTTATAACCTAATATGCTATGCTCTTCCTTTAAGTCAAATTAGTTTATATAGGTAATGAAACTCAAATGTACCAATCCATTCGTATTTATTTGCAACTTTCATTGTCACTGACCATAACTTTTTTTTTTGACCTATTGAAGTTGGAGTAAACAATATCATAATTTTGGATACTGCTTTTTCCTCCATGGAAGTCTTGGATGGTTTCTGCCTCACCAACCTGTGCAACAAAGTGCTATTTGCAAGATATGACACTGCCTGCAGCCATCTCCAATGGCAAGTTTTCTTTTCCAACCACCCATGAGCAAAATACTGGCATGCAGTTAAATACATCTCATCTAAGATAACATTGAGAGTGTGCAACTGGATTGCACGAGAATCTTGATAGCAGAAGTGTTTTCTTTAAACATAAAAATGATTTTTTTTTTTCCAAATAAGAATTACTATCTCAAATGACTACACACTGATCATAACTCCTATGTATTAACCACAGAAACACTAACAGAAAATGTTGTAATTGAATTGATTGTTGAACCAAATCATAGCCCAAAACAGAGATACAGGCATGCATTTTTCTCTTGTTCCATCAGGGAAAAAGGTAGTTTCTTTACAAAGCTGACAGTCCTCTCTACCAATTCTGCCTGTGTTTCATAAATCTTGTACTTCTTGCCACTAAGATATCACTATATCTGTTATAGATATCCTCTGGTTAGTTAGATAATTTCTAACTGTTTTTACAAAACATATGAATTATGCAATATATCAGGAGGAAACTATTTTTATCTAACATGAAAATCTGAATTTAAGATACATACCATAGCATGCAAAGCAAAATTGCAGAGTGAAAATAAAGTTTAGTTAGGAAATAGGGCTAACAAATAATGTAGTTGATTAATAATAGTACAGTTTGTATTCTTTAAGTAGGATATTAACAAGTGATCCAAACTGTAACAGCTAAAACACCATTCAAGAGACGACTGATGTCACTTCTGCATTGTCATTTAAACCATTAATACCATGTTGGAAGGTACTCATTTAGATGGTTTCAGGTTTGTCCAAATCTGGATATATAAATTGGATTACAAATTCATAGTATTTAAATGAATTAGACACCAGACTTTCATTAATAATCAAAAGTTAATTCACACAGCCCATGTAAGCATACAATAAAAAATAGGGGGGTTTTGTTTGGTTTTGAGTTATGTGTTGATGTGCAGAGTCTTTAACTGCAGCAGGTGAAAACATGACTTTAGTTGAAACAATAGCGAAGTTATAACCAATGTCTCTGTGGCCAGGAATTCATCCACTTTGAAGATTTTCTTTAAGATGTTCGGAAAAATGAACTAAGGAAACAAATCCTCTCAGAGCTGGATTGATCACACTTCTTACACTTTAAGTTAAAATAAATTTTTGGTCTTTTCTATCTTGTCTCATTTAATGAAATTTTTATCTTCCTAAACATATCTTAGTGCCCTCTTCAGTTCTGAGGAAATTGAGAAACTGAGTCATGAGGTGAGAACACTGGAACAGCCTTTGAGCAAAAAGCCACGTTTGAAAACTTTGATTGTTCTAAGGAACAGTGCGTCAAACATACCATACCTGCTTTCAAAACAGCTCTGCTAACGGTTATTCTGCTTCTCTGCCTCTATTACCCAGCACGAAACTTAGGACAAAAAGGATGATCCACACAGACAAGGTGTGTCTGAGATGGGAATAGAAAAGATTCAGGAACAGGTGTATGTCAGCTTACTGTGAGATATCAATCAGCTCTCTTGTAACAAAGGAATTTAATGATAAAATGCAGCTAAGCAGCTGCAAAAGTTTACAAGCATAGTTTGTTTATTAATCCATGTGATTTTCCTCTTGATAAAATGTGTAAACTCTTCTCAGGGACGTTTTCATTCATTGGTAATTGTTTTTGATATAGAACATGCAATGGGAATTTCTAGAACTAATATGTTATTAAAATATATTCATATTTCTTAAACTGATTTTCTGCTGCATAAGACAGTGAAAGAAAGCTATTTCAAAGTGTAGTATTTATTAAGAAAATCACCAATATCATGCAGTAGCAGGAAAGCCTGTAATTGTTTATGTAATGAGATGCTGCTGCTAAAACAGCTGGGGTTACTGCACTCTAGTGCATGTGAATCAATAATGTTTAAATGTGCGCTGTAATTATAATAGTAGTAAGAATCTAGTGAAATTGAAAAGAATATTTGAAGCTTCGCACAGTTCCAGGTCAGTTCAGTGGTCAGGGCAGGATTTTTCTCCACAACACTGATCAAGTTTCTATTCTGGATTCATTCAATTAAATGCCTCATAAAATTTAAGGCAGTTTGGCAATATGCTCCCTGAAATGCATGGAAGGGGTGGAAAAAAAGCCCTAAAACCGTTACAGCAAGTAATCTTTCCCACTATATTGATCATGCTGGATACTGTGCTTAAATAACAGTACTAGAAAAAAAGAAATAATAGTCTAATAAAACATGCCAGAATGCACACTTAATGTGCTTGGAGATTGAATCTTAATGACTCAAAATTCCAGCTGATTAGACAATTCTCTTAAATGTGCTTTTGTTTATATCAGCAGCTGTGCCCAGACCTCTGCAAGAATGCTGTTGGTTGGAAGTCAGGGTCTTTCATTGGGATAAAATTGAATCCAACTTTAATTGAATCAGGGTAAAAGGCAGAGACCATATCAATATTAACAAGTAATGCAATCAGAAACAGCTTGGTAAACTTAAGCATTTTTTTTCTCCCGCGTGGGAGGGCAAGTAAGAAATTGGTGTCCCACCAAAAAGGCAACTGATCACAGAATCTCAGAATGGCTGGGGTAGGAAGGGACTTCTGGAGATCATCTAGCCCAACCCACCTGCTAAAGCAGGTACAACTAGAGCAGATTGCACAGGAATGTGTCCAGGTGGGTCTTCAATGTCTCCAGAGACAGGTGTGGGCAGCCTGTTCCAGTGCTCTGGCACCCTCAAAGTAAAGAAGTTTTTCCTCATGTTCAAGTGGAACCTCCTATGCTTAGGACTTCTGAGAAGTAGTTCATCCATTTGGAATTCAAAACACTAATCCCCTTTATGAGAGTGATCTGTAACAGGAGAGAAGAGGTAGTGGTAACTTTTTTTGCACAGCAGCCTAGCAATAAAAAACAGGCTTGTGGAATCAAAGATAAGCAAGTGCAGCCTAATTCTGTAGCCTTGAAAAAAAGACTACTTGCCAGAATTATGAAGTTATTTTTTATTATTATTATTAATTATTATTATTATTTCTACTATTTTTAATGCCCGCTACACATATTCCATTCAAGATTACTCCAATGAAGTGGACAAGGATAATCTGAAGCGCAGGCAAGAGAACTCAAACTTTAGGTAAGCACAGGAAGTCTATTCTCCACCACACCTGAAACAGTTAACTTACCACCATGATGGTATTTTGGCAAAGATGGGTTTTAGCTTTCTGAAGATAGCACAAGGGCTCCTCCTCTCACTTCTGGACCACGCAGCATTTGAACAAGAATTTATCATAGATTTCGACTGTGTGTGAAGTCTCTATAAGTAGAGAATATCGCTTCAAGTGCATACGTATTTGCATACTTGTGTCATCCCCAGTGTACTGATGATTTAGTATGGCCAAGTCAAAAAAGCTGCAAAGAAAAGAAAGATGTCATACTTGAAACTAATTTTACAACATTTATCTTTCTGTATTTGACATCTTGGAATGCTTATAGCACCATAAAATTCATAAAACAAATAAATTATCCTGTGTACAAGGAGACACTGTAATTTTTTTGTATAACATTCACAGCCATTACAACCTGTCAATGTAGGAGTATTCTTCAACTATTCTTTCTTTTTCAATATTGATGTGACATTATTATTGTTAAAACATGTGAATAGGATAGTATTTATAAATAACACAATTTCTATCAGGTTGTGCAGCATCTTTCTTTTCACTACAGTATCTCCTAATGGATATAGCTTAGCTTGGGTTCTTCTGTCTGTCATGTCACTTTTATCAATGGATGTGGCTTTTCTTCCACTTTTATTTTTCCTCCTTAAATTTAAATACAATTTGTTAATGTCACAGCTGGTGAGGTTTGGGTTTTGTTTGTTTTATTTTTTTTGTTTGGTGGGGGTTTTTGTTTTGGTTTGTTCTGTGGTGTTGGTTGGTTGGTTTTGTTTGTTTTTTTCTTTCTGAATCAAGTAAACTTGCTCTTGAAATTCAGAGGAATGAAACTCTTTTCTGAAACATTTAGCAATGCCCTTAATTCTATGTCCTTCTATAACATCAGTGCCATGCATTACTTACGCAAGCAGTGAATACAGAAATGTAATTTCGTCTGTAACTTTATGTATATGTTAAAGTTTCACTGTCTTCAGTACATCTTGAGGACATGCTGCTTCAGTGCTATCCTGGCTGAAGATGATGTACTGAAGCAGAGTTAGTCTCATTATTTCAGTAGATGAATGAATATTAAATACTCTAAAACCAATATGTATTTACATTCTTGTAGTGTTAAAATACATAGTAATTCCATTTATTGAGTATAAGTAAATCAGTGGGGACAAGGATTATGTAGAGTACATATTAATCAGCACTGGTATAACTTGCCCTTGCCGTTCTACTCTTAAGACACAGCAATATCACGCAATGGACTGTCAGAAGTATAGAAGTCCATGGTCATTTAGTCACATAATATTAAAAAAAAAAAAATCCTAAAACCAAACTAAACACCCAGAGACATTTCCTAGCACGAGAAGCAAAGGAAATTCTGTTGCACAGCTTCTTTTTGGTTTAGTTTTTTGTGTGGTGTGGGTTGGTTTTTGGTTTTGTTTTGTTTTTTACTTTTATGAAGTAACTGCAAATTTACTTATTTAGCTAGTACAACTTAGCATTTTTGTTGAGGAAAGCACTGGAAAGGGATAGGCATCAGTATGCTCTACCTACTTGGTGTACTATCAGTACATTCTAATAAATTATTTCAGTATTTATTTTAAGGCAGAGATAGCATAAGCAAGTTTCAGTGCATGTGACTGAATCATGGTGCCTGTTAGTGTTCTTGATCTATAATAACAGTCTGATTTGTCCTACTTCTAAAAACCTAATGAAGACATTAAATTCTTATAGATCCCACTCTTAGCATCAATAGAAATCTGTTACTTTTAATTTTAATTAAAAATTATAAGTAGAAAGTGCAGTATATTGCCAAAAGAGATTATATACATATGTATTTCTTCATATGCTTTCTTAATATATATTGGGTTACGTTTCATACTCACTTTGAAAAAACAAAACAAAACAAACCCAAAAACAACCTTTGAGAGAATAGGTTGAATACAATATTAGTACCTATTTCAAAATACTTGACAGGGCTATAGCACTATTAGACTTGGTCATTTTTATGAATAGTAACTGGCACATGAGTCTGGATTTCAATTATTCCAATGACTTTTGACCCCAGACATCGCTTGGTACCATTCTTTACATTGAGGAGTGCTACAAACATTCTCTCTCGTGAATGTTCTATTGTTTATTACCTTTATTCAATGGGTATACTTCAATTGTTACACTGAATGAGAAATAATTAACACATGTTCCATTTATGCTATTTAAACAAAAGTTTGCAGTGCCCAAATAATGTCAGAAGCCAGATAATCACTCCTACTGCTGCTATATATTCCCCTTTCCTTCCTGTGAGCTCATTTTTAATTTTCTCTTTTATTTTTTGCATGTTCTAACTACCTGTCTTCAGTCATTTATTACTGACTGCCTGGTTCACTCTCCCCATATATTAGAAATACAATTGCAAACCTGAAGCTAGTATTTCCTAATTTGTATTTAATGCTTGAAACATAGTCTCAAAGGATCTGTTGGATATAACCTCATTATATTTTGTATGCAAGAATAAAAGAGGAAAAAAAATACTGTTTCTTTTTCATATCAGTTATCTTAGTGATTATTAGCAGAAATACCATTCTCAGCACTAGCGTTCACCACAACAGCTTCCTACATACAAAAGTAGCTTTCCTTATTACAAGTGGCAGTACCAACCAGAAGTAATTTGCAGTTACAGTACTTATCTAGCAAGATATATGAAGTGCTATAATACAATGATACAACTGCACTGCAGCTACCTTAGTAGAGATTAACAGGTACAGAATAGAATGTAAAAGCAAACTTCAGTTTTACTCACTTTGCTTTATTAATTTGAAATTAATTAGACTAGGATAAACCTTCTTAGAATTTCATAACTTCACTAAAGATGTTCCAGCTTCCAAGCAAAGAGAGAACCTTACTTTCTTCTGTTTCACACAGGATTATTTTCATTTGAAGATTTTTCAGGCCCTGTATTGCTGTCTCCTGCGTACAGAGCTTTAAACACAAACCAAAGCCGTGGCAGATAAAATATGGCTGAGAAACTAACAGGTTTTTGTCTTTTTAGGCAGATTGTTTCTTTGTTGCAAAGACACCTTAAGAAGAAAACCAGACTTGATGTTATAGGAGGGTCGATACTTGCTCTCACTGGTACATTCTGCAGTCAGAGTTCATTCAGAAGAAAAAACCACATTACCGGGGGAGGGATGTGAGGGATGGTGATAATTCTCCTTATAAAGGTGGATCCTGAATTTTACCAAGGGCTCTTTTACCCCTATATCTGCACTGCTAGTAAACACTGACTCCTTGTTGATTATATATATGCTCACATGTATATACCTGCAGTTTAATTAGACTGATTAAGTATTAGATTTGGGGGCTTGGTGGACCTAGTTGCCTGGAGCAGAAACCTAGTAACTGTGCTAACTTAAAACCAAGGTTTGTTTTTTGTTTTGTTAGGTTGTTTAGTTGGTTGGTTGGGGTCTTTTTTTTGGGGGGGGGTGGGTTGGTGTGTGTAGGTTTTCTGTTGTGTTTTGGTTTGGTGGGGTTTTTTTGTTTCACTTTAAGATTTAAATCAACTGTCCATTACTGCGTCTACTGACAAAGGAGCAGTGACTATTGGAAAGTGATACCTAGTAATTCCAGAAGGGTGAGCACCACCAATCTTTTTAAAAATAGATGAAGGATCACCAAATATGATGAAGTCATGGGATCTTCCTTGGTTTGAGTTGATCCTCTGTGGATTTTTACAGCTAAAGTACTTGAATATGGTTTTCTACTGTTTCTTCTGTTGTTTTCTATTCCTTCAGTCCAGTTTTGTAAAGCATGACCAGTTTCTTTGGTAAGCAGATGAAGTGAACCACAGAACTGAACAAAGGACAAGCAGAACCGTTGACATCAGCAGTGGTATCTGGTGGGGCTGTGTCCACAAATGTACAGAATTGGAAACCAAAGTGGTTTTATCTGCTAGCAGGAAAAGGCTTTAACTGGGGAGATCACGATCTGCTAGCAGATAAAAATGTAGTGGTGGTGGAAGGATGAAGCAGCTGATCAGCAAGCACAATGAAGATTTCTCTTCCATTAAATTTAGAAGCAGATTAGCACTTGCTATTCATTATAAATTGGTTTGCAACTTGGAGGGAAAAAATAAAGAGATTTAACAGATGTAGATAGTTTTCTTTTACAGAGTGCTGGAGGCACAGCTAGAATGATTACAGCTGTGTGAGAAAGGCTGCTCTTAGTTCCCAAGGAAAATGAAAACAACAGATAAAAGATGGCAGATGTATGAAAGTGGCATAATATTTTATGGACCTAAGTTCCCAAGACATTTCAGTGCAATAACAATATAAATCTTCTTTGGTATTTATTCTGCATTGGCTAGCATTCCAAAAAGGAAAAATGTATTAACTTCTGTATTTATAGTGTGTACAAACAGATTGCCAGTGATACACAAGTATTTTGTGTTCATCTTACAAGCATAGTTGTTGGTTAATAAGGCTTAGATCTCTCTTCTCAAACACCCATGGCATATTTACCTGTATATTAAAGATTATATTGAAATAGAAATTATTTTCCTTGACTCTTCTATTTATCAGTAGTTCATGTGCAGACTTTGCTGCAGTAGAAGATTTTTTTTTTTTTTTTTTTAATTACGGATATGACTGCAGTGTAGCCTTGGAAGGGAGCAAGAGCAGCAGCCTCCATGTAAATGCAACTCCTGAGAGAAAGAGTGTGATTTCTTCCATCTCTTTCTTGAACAGCTTCAGTTGCAGCTCTTCAAGAAGCTCTTGCATCTTGAGCTGCCCTTGAGCACAGGCAGGTAGGGAAGGCACTCTCAAATGTGCATTCTTGAATCAGAAGTACCACAGTAAGGACCTGATGTTTTCTTCCACAAATATTTAGGTGTCCACTTTTTTTCTTTTTTTTTTTTCTTTTTTTTTTTTTTTTTAGTGCATGCTCTTCCTCAACCTTTAAATTAGGCTTTAGATACCAGGTAGATGTTTACCTACTGTCAGTCTACATCTTTAATATTTAATTCCACTGGTGAAATAAAGCATTGTTTATAAATATCCTAGAGGAGTTTGGCTGAAGTATAGGAGTAGAGAAAGAAATGTAAAAGGTCTATACAGGCTATCTGGTTCATCCCTGTCTAAAGGGAGTAAAAATGTATGATTCTTTAATAGTTCGGGTTTTTTACATCTCAAGTCTAACAGACTTAACAGCCTGTTAATATGTTTTTTTGCTGTGTTTTTAAGCAAAACAATATCTACACAATCTTTCTCTCATCATCCTCAAGATGATGTTTTCAAACTTTGAACTACTAAATTGTAATATTAGATTACTGTGTTATGGTTTAAGGGTATTAGTAATTTTGCCCAATGGCAAAAGGCTGGTTTTAATAAATAAAGTCTTAAAAATAGGAAAATCATTATCTTCTAACAGAAATGGCCAGCTTTACCAGTGGACTATATAGGATAGGGATTGATATATGTTGGTATATGCAGTATCTGAGTTTTTTGAATTATATATCTTGTTATGTTTACATATAGGAGCAGTGTCTCTCTAAAGATTGTGAAAATTCAAACACTTGCACAGAAATGTAATTTGAATTGTATAGGGCAATAAAAGAATAAACAACAAAAAACCCTCAATTTGAACCAAGAAATTCCCCAGACAAAGTTTCCTTTAAAAAAAACCCTCACACACAAACTTGAAAAGCTCTTCTTAGTATAAGTGGTTCTCTTACTGGTGTTTTTGTGTCCTTTTGTTCATCAGGTCATGACTGTGGCTGAAAAATGGTTTTCAACATTTGGTTTACTGCTAGGCAGTTGATAGATCAGGGTCCAAAGTGAAAATAACGGTAAGGTGAAAGCTAAACTCTCACTCAATGTGTGAGTCACTTCTGAACTGAAAGGAGTGTACTGTACTGAATCACCGGGGTCACTGACCACCGATTGCTTCATAGAGCAACATGCAGCTATGCCTGGGACCATGTGTCTACCTTCAACCTCTTTATTCTTTGCAAAACAGCTCTTGATGTTTTTCACAATGCTGCAGATACCCCTAAAACACTTCAGAATCGTCCCCTGTAGTGAGTGGTGGTGCCTGCTCTTTCTTCTTTTGCTTCAGGAAAGCTGTATTGCCCAGATCATTGGACCAATCATTAAGGCTATAGATAGGGCTGCAGACTGGGGTCTGGCATCTGGTTCTTGGTACTGTGAGGGTGCCCATGATCCTTTTCCTATTCCCACAAGTGGGCTAAAATTTCCCACTCTGTGAAATACGGTATGAGAACTTTTTCTTAGCCTTACTGCTTGTGAGCACAGGACATACTCTGCAAAACACTGATTTAACTGCAAGAAAGATTGGAAATGCAAAAGTGAGCTGAACACCACTCCTCCACGCCTAGAATATATTCATTTTGTTTTCACTGGAGACCGACAGTTCCAGAGAGGCTGAAGTTGTAGGGACTATTTGTTAACTTTTGTGTCTTGCTTTTTTGAAACCTGCCTTTTGCTGATATGTCTTCCTGAAGAGTATAAGACCACCTTAGTTTTGTATCAGCCCATTCTTCTATTCCTAACCTTCTTCAGAAACACTCTGTGTAAGTAGTAGCTTGGAGAAAAGATAATATCTTGACTTAGTTTCTAAGAAATCAAATTTTAAAGAAAAATCTTGATAAATACCAATTTTTTTAAACTTAGTGATCCATAGAGAATGTTTTTCCAATAAATCTACTATGTTAGTGGGATTTGGCATGGAGATAAATTGTATTTTGCTCAAACCGTGTAACTATTTTTGTGTCCGTTTTTTTTCTGCATCTACACTAAAAAAACTTTATGGTTCTTAACTTGTTAATAGCACTGAGAAGCCTCTTTGGAGATCAGAAATTCCCTCTCTCTGCTAAATGGGAATCTCAGTTCAACAAATAAAACAGCAAGGATTGCTTAACCTTTAGTGCAGTTGCATTCCCTTTCCCCCAAACCACTAAAAAGTAAAAGAAAACAACCTGGCAGTGGAGAAGTGAGACAGCCACTGCATTCTATTAGCTTGTGACTCAGAGCAGATACTATATGCATTGCTTTTGGTATGCTAGATGGTGTAATTCATTAGGAAGAATAAATGTACTAGACTCGAATTCAGCAAAAAAATTTACTGGCTGGCTGAACACCATGTAATATAAACTTAACTACTTTTACAGCCAGGTTCCGAATCAGAAAACTTAGGGAATACCTTTCAGAGGTCCTAGGTCTATAAACATGTCTGTATACCTATGTTAAGAAGAATAAATCAAGATTAATCATGGAACATGTTAAAAATGCAAAGTCGAACTGAAATTTGTTATTTTGCTACTGCATGTGCGAATACAGGCTATATATCTCATTGAATCCCACACAGTAAAGAATGCTCTTGCTGCTTCGCTGCTGCTTTTCTTTGCATACATCTGGTATGACAGCAAGTTTTGACTTTGTCTTGCAGTATCTTTGTGCTGGCTATGTCAGTTAAACCTGCCCAGGATTCATTCTGTTGCTTGCTTGTTCTTTCAGCATTAGAGTCTGGCTTTTGTCCTTGTGAGCCTGCACTGGATTGCTAGTCTTAGACTACAACCATGAGATCACCATGTGATTTTTGTCAAATTATTTTTCGTCTGATTCAATAATCTGTGAAAAATCGTACAGTATCAGAGGAGCTCCAAAGCAAGTGCAGAAGGGACAATGTGCCAGGGACAGGGCAACAAACTGTCAGACCTGTTCAGGCAGCCTTGGAACAACCTAATTATTCTCCAGTGTACCACTGTCACAGATAGCATTTTACACCGTTTTGATTCAGCAGCTATTTAGGATTCATTGAGGTAGATCACAAGTTTAATATATGATTTCTAATAACATTTAACAGGTGATTAATGAAGTTATTTAAAGCAATTCAGTGGGGTTTGTTACAATCAAAACAGTACAGATTTTAAAATTATAAGAGTCACACTATACTTACATACACATAGACATGCACACAAATATATAGATAAAAACACATACATACAAATCTATAAAATACACAGGCAAGCACACAGTACTCCATGGATATTTGAATATGCGTGGTGGCATACCTATGGCCAAAAATTCCCTCTTGACAGTAGCAGATTTTTTTTCCCCAAGATGTCTGGCTTGCCTGGATATTGAGGTGGCACAGGGAAATTGCAACCACGCAGTTACTTCAGTGAAAGATGGTGTGTGTTACTGTCACTATTAGCAAAAAAAAAAAATCTCTGAAAATGTTTTAAAATAAACATTACCAAAACAAGCATCAGTTGCAGTGAGGGAATGCGCTGAAGTCTTGGCACACTCTTGGGGTACCTCGACTAAAATACAAGGCCCTGAAAAACATGGGCACCTAATGTTGGGGGGAAAGAGGTGCTGAAGTTGATATGCCTTTGTGTAATAAACAAGACAAAATGTTATTAAATATTTAATATTATTTTTTGTAAGAGGAGGATGTTAATGAAATGCTAACGCTATGACTGGCTGTCTCATTGTACAGTCTTGCTCATGACTAATTGTATTCTACCTAAAAGCTAGTTACTAAGTTTTATCCATATAACTGTTTTGACTAATTAAAGTGAGTTCAGAAAAGAGCAGCATGATTGGAAAGCTAGGGAAATTGCTTTAGAGAAGATTAGAGAAATTGAAATTCAAAGCCTGGTGCACAGATGATTATTGGGGGAAATGATTCTTGAAGTATTGATGGCAGAAAAAATAGTCTCAAAAATGGCTCAACAATCCAGGCAGCTCCAAATCATCTTGGTTTAAGAGGAGGAAGACATGCAGGTGTCTCATTTGGGTATGGCCATATGTATGTCAAGAAGCACGTGAAAACGAACTTTTCATGACCCACAAACCCACTGTGCATAAGGGAATATCTGCTTCTCTAGGCTGTAAGCATGGATAGTATCAAGGCTATGGTAAACCCTGCAAAGCTACCGAGGAAAAAATTTGGTCCCTGTAGGAGCATAACACAATCAAAAGTTGTGTCTGAACTTTTGTTGAAGGTTCAAGATAGTGTGCTTTTGTATTTTGTTGCTTCTCTTATTTCAGCATCTACAAGAATCTTATGATGCTGCAGTAACTTGGAAATTATAATGCTTCTTCAGAGAAAAGATGTAACCTTCCTTCTTCTTACTTAAGTGATAAGGTGGTGTAAGCTCTTCGCTCCCTTCAGGGTTTGGTTTTATACTGCTGCTGCTTTCCAGAGTGCTAGAACAGCAAAATTGCTAGAGAAGAACATTTTTCATTGTGTTGCATTGATCCTCAAATATCATTGCAGGTTCCTACCTTGGGATAGAACTGTAAGCCAACAAAACAACTTTGTTAGGAGCTGAGACACATCAGGTTATGCTGTTTCTCCCAACACCTTCCCCATAACTTTTTTTTCCTCTATCTCTTTTGTGGAGGCATGGGTGTCTAGCTTACAAAACCTTTAGATTTCCTGAACCACCAGTACTCTGCCTAACTTACGCTTTTGGTGTGGGAATTAGAAGGCCTCTGATTCAGTGTGGGGTTTATATGCATTTTTATCCCTTTATCTTTCTTTCTTTCCTTTTGTTGCTACTCCTGCCATTTCTCAGCAATAAACCCATTCACTCTGGGTGAATTTCAGGCTCTGCACTGTGGGGAGGAACTCATCAGTGTCCAGGATAAAGAGGAGATCTGGCCCTAAAAGGTTTATTTTCAAGTGTACTTGGCATTAGATTTAACCCTAAAATTATTGCCCATAAAAATTAATCAAATTTTATAATATTAAAAACTAGATCACCTGAAAAAGGTTCTGCTCAGGAAGGGATGTAAATGGTTGAGGGGAGAGGGACCTCTGGAGGTCATCTGGTCCCACACCCCTACTCAAGCAGGAACACCTAGAACCAGTTGCCTAGCACTGTGTCCAGGTGGCTTTTGAATATCTCCAAGGATGGAGACTCCACAGCTTCTATGGGCAACCTGTACTAGTGTTTAGTCACCCTCATGCTAAAAAAAAAAAAAAAAAAAAAAAAGTTTCTTCTGGTCCTGTCACTGGGCACCACTGAAAAGAGCCTTGCTCTGTCTTCTCTGTCTTCTCCCTTCGAGTATTGATATACATTTATGAGGTCCCCATGAGCCTTCTCTTCCTTAAGCTGAACAGTCCCAACTATCTCAACCTTTCCTCACAGGAGAGATGATCCAGTCCCTTAGACATCTTTGTAGCCCTTTACTGGACTCTATCCAGTATGTCCATGTCTCCCTTTTACTGTAAACTGGTTACAGTAATCCAGGTGTGGCCTCATCTGATGAGGTGTATTTTTTTTGTTAGTCATGAAAAAATAAACAATAACATGCTTCAGAAGCTGTTAATAAATCAAACAATAATATATAAGCAAATGTTATGGACTGATTCTGAATATTGTATAATTCTGAATGGTAACCACATGTTGCAGATCTGTAGTCCAATTTGTGCATATATTATAATCCAAGTCTTATTACACACACCTAAGACAAGATCATTGTTACAGGGTTTTTTTAGTAATGTTTCTTGAATGTGCTACAGCATTGTAATATGGGTTAATTTATTGTAGCTCATCTTTATACTACAGATACACTCATCTTTTAACAAGTAAATCAAATATGTCAGCCGCTTCAGAGTTCATTTGTAATACTTCCTGTTGCTATGGAAAAATACAGTGCTTCACCTTTCTAAAAGCCAGGGAGAGAAATAGAACAATTACAGTACATGGGTTATTTTATATCAGAGAAAGGTGCATCACAAGATAAGAGCTGCATAGTAGCAATATTCTTATGATCATGTTTAATAATGTGGTTTTTTTCTTTAGTTTAGTTGCTAATCATTCATTGAACCATAGGAAGCCAGACACACCAGTTTTGAAGCAGAGGTGTAGGACAGGATAGGTTGAGGATTTTAAATTGATAGGTGTTGGTTTGGAGGTTGGGATGGTGAATATTCCTGTTGGTTACTAAATGTTAGCTTTTTTAACTAGCATGCATGGTTTATTTGGTTTGTCAATCATCACAGCAGAAAACACCTGTCCTTAAACTCCTCTGAGGTCATCTCACTGCACAGTCCATAAACATGTAGCTTCCTAGATGTATGGGCAAGTGTAAATGGATATATTCATGACTTAGCTAACAGAAAATGATTGAATATGGAGCTGTCAGTTCTGCTACTCTGTCTCGTCATTTCTACCAGCTTGATCTGTAGGCCTTGTTTGCATAAATAAAATGGTTGATAATGGTGTCCTTTTGTTTCAATGTATAATCATGAAAATAGTAGCAAAAGAAGAAAATCAGCAGGTCAGACACTACTATTAACTGTGTTCTTTCCCAATATGAACAGACTGAAGAAAAGGAAGGTTGTGCAGGCAAAAAATTGTTTTCTTATAAGTAGAAAAAGCATGTCTTACAAGTAATGTTAGAGGAAGAAAGGTCAAAAGTTTACTCAGCTAATACTTCAAAAGAAGGGATGAGGATTAAAGATGTACAGGTGAGGCATGACTTGGGCTTGAGCTTTCTTGAAAATACTCTTTGCACTCCCCTTCAAGTCGTACAATAGCCAGAGAAACAACAATCATTTAATTTTAAAGCTAATCTACAGCAAACTTTTTGGGGGCAAGTTTACTTTTCACAGGATCACAGAATGGTTGGGGTTGGAAGGGCCTCTGAAGATCATCTACTCCAACCCACCTGCTAAAGCAGGTTCAACTAGAGCAGATCTCACAGGAATGTGTTCAGGTGGGTTTTGAATGTCTCCAGAGAAGGAGACTCCACAACCTCCCTGGACAGCCTGTTCCAGTACTCTGTCACCTTCAAAGTAAAGAAGTTTTCCTCATATTCAGGTGGAATCTCTGATGGTTCAATCTGTGCCCGTTGCCCCTCATCCTATTGTTGGGCACCACTGAAAGGAGTCAGGTCCCATCCTCTTGACATCAACCCTTCAGATATTTATAAACATTGATGAGATCCCCTCTCAGCCTTCTCTTCTCCAGGCTGAACAGACCCAGCTTTTACTGATGATTCTCTGCTGATTAGGTTAACCTAGTCTGAGTTTTATGATAACACAGCTGTATTACAGCTAAGAAAGTAGCTGGGGTTGACTGGCCCCTAGTAGTTCCATTATGCTGCACTTCTTGGTAGTAGTGGCAATTCCTGCTGCTGCATGATCGAGAACGATTTAATATAAAAATGGGTCTCTAGGCTGAAGACAGTCACATAATTTAAAGATAATTCTGTTTTACAAACAAGCCATTGGGCTTTGCAGTAAAACAAACCAGAATTTGATTACTTACTATTACTAAATGCAATTTAACCTTGTTTTGGAAAGAGAGCGCCTCCGTGTAATGCTTTGCTGAAGCTTAATAAATAAAAGTGCTACTGTTACTCCCATGGCTATGCCATTTAATTTACAATTCACTTGCATACTAGCTATTTTAAGTATAATCGTATAACATGCTCTATCAATTAATTCTACAGAAAAATGAAACCACCTGTAGCTGTTTTGTCATGGAGGGAGTTGGTAGCGGTTGTCTTATGGGATTCTTTTCAACTCTTGTTTTCAGATCAGTAATAGCAGAAGTCCTTTGATTTAGATCAAAAGCAAGAACAAAAGCTTCTTAGGAGCAAGTGAGAGTCAGAAGGTGAAAATGACGAGGTGAAAGAAGTAATAAAATCCCATACCATAGCCTAGAACCCGACTACTAAAATGAGGAAATCAACTTTATACGGCTATAGCTGTGATGTTATTTTAGCGTAACTCACTTCTGAGCCCAAACCTTCAGAAGCTTGGATACCATGCTTCCTCCCTTGTTTTGCAAACCAGTGAATCTTATCTTGCCTGTACATTTGTTGATTTTTTTGTTTTGTTTTGTTTCTCAGCCTATATTCACTTACAGTCATTAAAGATCTAGGTTACTTAGTGGAAATATTAAAGATGATATATGAAGCCTTGGTAATTACACTTCACCTAACTTTTCTAACTAGTGAAAGTTTCCTTGTAATTTTAGTTGGATAAGTAATTTGCTAGTGCAATATTGTGCTCTTCAGTAGCTGCAGCACTGATGAGACAAACAAAGTGATTCCATACATTAGGCTCATTTTTCTGAGCATTTTATGAAAATTACAGGATGTTCCATGGTTAGCTGTAGCAGCCTACACAGGACATGTGGCATTCAAAAAGAATACGAATTCTTTTCTCTGAGAATAATTCTTGAAAGGATATGCATAAATAATTGCTTCTCCTTGGTTCTCAAAATGCTTTCTCGTGGACATAGTTTTCTTCTGCAGAACTAAGATAGAAAGTTTTCTGTGTAGCAAACTGTAGATTATTGCCTGTGAACAGATTTCTTACTGGCTAACTAATAGGAGGATGAAGTTCGTTATCTAACAGATAACTTTCCTAATAAGCTCAGATCTGGCATGAATAAGAAGCTGGAGATTAGCAGTTCATCTGACCTGTATGTAGGTGCCCTTTCTGTGTTTATTTGACAATTTCTTTCTCTTCTTGCTGACTGACGTTTCCCTCTGGAGAAAGAGAGTATAGAAAGAAGGGCAGCTAATTAATACTTCCAAATTTTGTTTCTATTTCTAACTCATCAGCAGTTTCCCTTTTCAGCTACTTTGGGGGAAAATATCAAATAGAGTCTAATGAACCACTACTGCTAGCCAATTAAGACTTTTTTTCCCCTCCTGTAAACTAGTTACAACACTAGACAGATTTCATCACTCAGGAAAGCAGTATCATTCAAGTCAATTCATGAATAATAATACATCCTCTCCTTGAAAATGGTTCAGTTTTAATTAGCCCCATTCTACATTAGACAACAGCAAATTCAGAATGTCTGCACAGTAGAGAATAAAAATCATTTTAAGTATGAAAAGATTTCTTTCAGAAAAGCCTGGGAAGACTGATACTGTTTACAAACAGATGTTAAAATATATTGGAAAGACATAAACCACTTCAACGTATTTGGGATCAGGTAGGCATTCCTATTTCTCTAATGTATGAAAGTCTGAAGAAATTGAAAAGAAAAAGTGTTTAAAGTACAGCAGAGTCTTGTAAGCATTAAAATAATTTTTTTTTCATGAAAAATAAAGCAATTGAGAAAAAACACACATTTCATTTTACTATGCTAATTACAGTGACAGGTTATACTTAAAAACTAAGAGTTTACTGGAATTAAACTAGTTTACTGATGTATATAAAAGAAGTATGACAAGACCAGATAGTTTTGAAAGAATTATGTAATCATATAAAATTATAGGGAAATTTTATACCCTAATAGACTAATCATAGAATTATTATTTAGCTATTTTAGGGATTTCAGAATGGTTTATTCCTTAATTGTTTAGTTCATACCATCCTACATGTTACTCTCAAGCATTTGCTACTTTTTGTGATGTGTTAAATTAGGTGGAATACTGTTTGCATTGAAATGGCAGATCTTCTCTGCTTTTTTGGCAGCTTTGAAATTATTAAAATTCAATTTCCCATATCCAAGCTTTATAAATAACATTTCTGAGTATTTTTTCTTCTTCCAAGAAGTAGGGGAAAATTTTAGGTATTCTACAAGCATACAGCAATCAGATCTAAAATTTACTTAGTATGTAATACACTGTCATATTTAAGGTATCTTATTAATTGTATTCCATACATAAATCTATTTACAATGGTTGGAGTAGCCAGGAGTTACTCAGAATTGTTTGTGAAAAAATATAAAGACTTCAAAATGGGACTGTTCTTGTAGACTGTACTAATTTTAGCAGATCTACACTGTCCAGCTCAGAACTCATTTAGGATCTGTGCTTTGAGAGATAAGGTATATCTCCTACAGCACTTCAACATTGGTTTCTCTTGTCTATTTACTAAGGAGAGAAAAACTTGTACTTCTTTTTATGCTTGCAAAGCTAATGGAGAGGAGCAGGTCCACAGCCATGAGCTCGTTCATCCTTTGAGGAACCCCGGGCCTTGCCATGCATCCGCACCCACCACAGCCTTATGCTGCAGCATATATTCCCTTTACTTTGTGGAGGAGCAGATCAACCTAATACTGTATTTTGGTGGGCATGTTTATTGCTAAATCAGGAGTGCTCTGTATTGGAGTTTGCTCCTAATATGGTTATGCTTTTCCATAATTAGTAGTTCAGTAAACCCACAGGATGATAGCAGCTGAGTTTCCACCAAGCAATAAAGGTTCTGCTTCAGATCTTTGTGAAGAGGAATTGTCAACCAGTGGAAGACACAGTGCAACACATCTAAAATGGGATAGCTTCTTAACAATGGCACTTCCTTTTTTCCTTGTGCAACCTATTGAAGAATCACAATAAAGTTTTTGCAAACTTAAATATATTACTAAATCACTGCTAGAATGCATTTCAATGTCAAAAATGAAAGCAGGAATTAGGGAAAGATAACAAGCCAGAGCAATGCTTGGATATTATAAGGTGTCAGCCCTTAGTTTCAGTGCTTCATGAGAAGATGATGTTTTCTTTTTGATGAAAAATTCCTGTTCTTAGAAGAGCTTTTAAAATTTGCTTGTAGTGCCAATGCAAGCACCCCATAAGGATGCATCACAGAAATATTTATTTTGATATAATTGAACAAAATACAAAGTAGAGAGAGAAATTACACTTGACTGCAGATTTAGGAAGGGATCAAAATACAAAGAGAGATCCTGTATATAACTGAATTTTATCATCTCCTTGTTCAGGATTGATTTAATTTTCAAATGCTTTGAGGCATAGAATTATTTTGATTGAACCACTTCCAGAAGAATTCATCTCTGCAAGTGACACTGTTGTTTTAATCTGTTGTGTGGTGTATTAAATGAAATGTTTCATACATCGCTTCATTTTCCTTTCCACATAGTTCCTTATCCTTAGTTACCTTTACTTTTCAGAGCTGAGACATGGAGTTCCCCTAACTTAGAGTACTATTATAACATGACAAACAATAGGAAAAGTCTACTTCTGTTTTTTAAAGGATTTAATATTTGAAGTCAGTAATCAGTCACATTAATTTGTCTGGATGTTCTTGGGTTAATATTTTTTCTTTAAAAATTCATTTGTAACTCATCTGCTGTGCAGGTAGAATTGGCCCCTAAAACTCATTCAACTCATAATCTCTGGCCCTTTCATTTTTTCAGAAGGGATCTATGTCTCTCTTCTTGTGTGAAAACAGAAAACAAAACACTGGTTATGGCTGGACTACTTTCTCGCTGGGTGGCTTTCTGCAGGTGGGTTGGCACATTCAGTGGTGGAGTAGAAGGACCTCTGGCTCCAAAAGTGGACAACTCAAGAACACAAGGTGGCCTGGACCTACTGCATGGAAGGAGACTGTAGACTGACGGCTTCTTCCATTTTAATAGTTTCCCTGATACTGTTTATTGACAATAAGTAAGGCCTCTTTCGCTGCTAGAATAAGATTGTATTGTTTCTGTCATGCCTATAAAACAATATTGGTCGAAGTTCCCATCCTGGGATCACATTAAGCTTTGAAATATCGTGAATGTGTGCTGATGCTTCATCATCTGAGAAAAATAAAAAAATTAAGAAATGAGAAAAATAAATAAACTCAAGGAGAAAATGGAAGCCAGAGATGAGAATGAGTTTAGATGAATATGTCAGAGCCTTAGAAGAAGATGATGGTATGGAATAACTAGAAATGGAAAAGAGGAAACAAAATGTTACTTTTCTTTTAAAAGGAATAGAACTTAACACGAAAATATATTGAATAATTATTTTGCTATATGAGGCAAAGGTAATGATGCATTTGGAAGGTGCAAATGTGGTATTTGGTTTTATTTGGGTTTATTGTGCTTTCTTTTTAGACGCCACTTTAGCTCTGCAGGTTGATATGGAAAGGAACTAACATTCAGGTTGAGAGCATATCTAAATACTGTAGAACTCATGACATTCTAGTATGAAATACCCAGAAGAGCAAAATCAAATAATATTGTTGCTTATGTGTTGCCTAAATATAACCTAAAATTAACTGAAATACATATGTGATTTTTCAAACAAACTAAACTATGCAAATACTAGAGTCTGGAAAAATCAGTGACTGAGTAGTTGTTGTGGTTCAATACAGACAGCCTTCAAAGAAAAACAAAAAAAAGCTTGCAGTAAGTTGGAGACTACATTTTTCTTTCTCTACTTAGTAGTCCATAAATAGACTGTTAATGTTACAGTATGTTATTATGCTGGTTTAGAATTATAATGGTTTTCTGAACAAAAGTTTCTGAGCTTCTCAAAAGTCAGTAAAGATTGTTTCTAATGAAAGAGTTAAACAACCTGAATGATGATAGATATCAACCACTCATACTATGAGATTGTTTCTAGTATCAGATCATATGTGTTTCTTTAGTAATAAGGGTATCTAAAATTATTTTTTCTGAGACTTGCCTTCACTTTATACTAGTGCCTTGTACACCAGTGGACAGGATTTAGTTGAATTGTTAGGATGGGCTCAAGAATAAGCATTTAGGCCTAACCTTATAATATTTATGCATATGCTGCATAAATATTCTTTAGAGCCTATTCTCAACACTGGGTATCCTCTTGGTAATCACAATAAACACAAGACAATTAGTTTTATACAGGCTATCTAATAAATCAGCTGGGATCATAGGCCTCTTTTTCCCAGTTGCACAGATTGGTAAAGATCTTCGCAGGAGCTGTGGAAAATGCCTAATTCCCATTCATATATTTCAGAGTTTGGGGTCCAGCACCTCTAAGCTGACATCCTTAGACAGAAAAGCATTTCTTTTTTTCCCCCCCTCAGTCAGTAAATAATACATTCTTCTTGCTTATAGAATGGAGGTCTTGGACAGTGCACGTCTCCTTGACAGCACTATGTTTTACTAGCTGGAGGCACTGATCGTGCTGATGTATATTTCTTTAATTTCCATTCTCATTTCCACTGAAGAGTCTAGTTAGATTCTGGTGATGCTTAAGAAGAGGAAGGGACCGTGTTTCTCTGAACATTATTCTTTCTAATGCAGAGGGCAGTAGTTTTCTGACACGCAGCATTTAGCACACGTGAAAACAGATGTCTGCCTTTAGCAAACTGTCGTTTGTCAAACTTAACAGAAATTGTGCTAAGAGAAGCTAGGGAAGGGCTGTGAAGCTGGCAGAGAATCGCAAAGCCTGGGGCTGGAAGCGCTGGAGTGTGGAGTGCTGAGAGCAGCTGCTCCCGAGTGCAAGTTTCCAGGGAGCGTTTCTCTTGGCACTGACACAGCCAAGTCTCCAGCTCCGACACAGATGTTCCTCCAGCAGCTCTGAAGTAACGCTGCTCACCGCATACAATGTCACACCCAGGGGTTCCTGGTCCACCTCAGACTTCTAAGAGGACTCGCTACTGATGAAATCAAGTGCTTAGAGAAGCATGAGATGTGGGGCTTTAGCTAATATTCTGTCTCGGCTAGAGTGGCTGGCGAATTGCCACAGCTCAGTACAGCGCTGCTTTATACCACTGCAACTTACTTCAAAGCAAACTCTTGGTAAAATCCTCTAGTTTCCCTCTGATTGCGGACCGGTGTGACGACTGGAATGATTTGCCTGTTGGAAGAATGTTGACTCTCGAGTGGGAGTCGGAGGGACTGCAAACAGTGGGTATTGTTGTGATTATATTTGCATCTCTGAAGCTGCTTCATTTGCTGGGACTGATTGATTTTTCAGAAGGTAAAGTGCTCACTTGCAGACTGTGCTGTTTGTAGCTGTGGTGTCTGATCTGCTAAAATACACTTAGAAAACATCGGGTATAAAAGCTGTGAAATGAAGAGGCTTGAAAAGTGAAAATGACAGACTAAAAATCGTGGTTTGCTTCTGCTGGTTTTACTTTGTTATTGTAAAACAGAAGTAGGCACTAGCATAAGATTTGTATTTTACAATGAATTGCCATGTGTCTGGATGTTTGTTAGAAAGACTGAAAACAGTGAACATAACACCCGTCAGTTGCCTTTGCAAGCTGTTCACTGCTACAAAACTTGATAGATTAAGTGGATCTTAGTGCAGTTCACATTTATAACATGCTTTGCTCTTCTAATTTATGATGCAATTAGAGCTTTGTTCTTTATCAGTATCGTTGTTTTTAAAATCCATTTCACAGATAAATGCAAACGTTTACTGCAGAATAAGCTGTAGGATCAAGTCTGCTTGATACCCTTCAGAAAAAGGCATAGATGCCAACATTAAATGTGGGCATTTTAAATACATATAATGAATATATGTTTTAAAATTCCTGTTCACCTGCTCAGATTCCTGTCTGCTCTCTATGGGTCATATCATTTCATCTACTCACAAAGAGGGCTTCACGTTAATTTTAATATGATTTTTATTTCTTTACAAAGCGAGGGTTTTTTCACATTCTATAGAAATGGGCTATTTCAGTTTAGTTATTAATGAGATCTTTTGCTGTAAACTTTTTAACAAATGTCTTGTGTGGTCTGCTATAGTAAACAAAAGCTATTCTCTCACTGAAGCACTTGCTCAAAAATACTTGCTTTTGTCAGTGTGTTTGTACACGTGAACCCAAACCAATCCTTTTTGCTGTGTAACTGCTTTCTGTCGAAATCACACAGCCAAGGAGAGCACTCCAGTTTTCTGAAACATTAACTTTTCATCATGGAATAGGATCTTTGATGGATGTAGATTCACATCATCACCTCATAAAATTGTTCAGTGTGCTGATAAAATGTGAAATCTTGAACACGGCACTTTTATAGTTACTGAACTATTGAAATAAATCATCCTCAAAACTGTATCTCATGAGAATGTATAACATTTGCTGTGTTACTGTATAATACATTGGCTATGGAAGCGTAACATTACTTTTTGAATTCTAAACAAATGAGTAATTTCTCTCATAACAGTGCTCATTTGGGGGTTTTTTTATACTCTGAATGTGTAGCATTTTAAACATCTAAAAAATCCTCTTACTAGATATGCGTTAGCTTCAAGTTTATAACACGTGGTAACAGGAAAAAAGATTAAAATGCAATATTGGTTTTTTTAGCAGATGTACAGTTACATCCCTTTCTTGATTTCTCACAGAATGACATTGCCATTAAGTCTGTGGGAAAATTTAAACTATATTAAATCACTGAAAAATATCCACCTGGAAGGAATTGTACTGATTTTGAGATAAATAATATCTTCAAGATAATATATAAATTGAAGTATAACTTTTTGTTTTAATGCACCCATTTGTGCCATGGCATTTCCTCATGTGATAATACAATAATTTCACTCAAACATACCTAGCAACAAAAAACTGATCTCTAAGTTTAAGAAGATTAAACGTTATCAAGTAAAGTGGATATATTTATAACATCCACACTGTAAACAGCTCCAGTGACTCTGGGGATTTCCACTTCCCTAAGGCTGATCTGTGCTATTTAACTCTTCCGTGTTTGGGCACTGTCATCACCATTAAACAAGAATTCTGCCCCAAATGGCTAAGGAATATTTTATAGCATATTTAGAACTAATGGTTTGTTGTTCTACTGCTGAATGCAAGGATAGGTTTCCTGTTGATATATTAGGAGATCCACGTTTGAATGGCCAGTATTGATCTTGAAACCAAAAATAAGCAATGAGCCCCTGCCATCTACCCTATGGAGTCAGAGAATGAGCCGTATGCTGAAACAAATCTGTTTCCGTAGTTAGGCTTTCTGATGTCTTAACATTCATGCCTTAGTATTCCCACTATACTGATTTATTTTGAAAAGATCACTGAAAGATAGGGCAGCATGCTTGTCTGGATGTTTGCTGATAAAGGACAGAGAAGACAGCTAAATGATAAGTCCTTAGTTGCAAACTTGTTACAACTCCAGTGATTTTAGTGAGGTCATGATGATGCACTGTGGCAGTTTCTCCCAGAAGAATAACTTGTCTAAGCCCAAACCAAGAATCAGAGCAGAAATGGGAGCAGAACTAAAGTGATCTACAAAATCATCAGGGACTGAGTAATCAGAGTGTTTCCATACTCCTAGTTCACTTTTTCTCACTGTCCAGAGAAGTGTAGAGGAAGCTTCAGCTTCACTACTCCTTCATCTGTTTGTACTGTGAAACTGAAACAGCTTGTTTATTTTTATAGTCATTTATAATGGCATATAAAATACCCTATGTCATGGCCCCCTACATTGCAGGCACTTTCAGTATTATCTTTAAAAAGAGTTAAAACAGTACTATACTCGCACAAAAATTTCTTCTTTCATACAGAGACTGAAAGTGTTCTGCCCAGTACAGCTTCTTCTCCATACAGGCATCTCTCCTGCAAAAATGGACTTTCAATCGAGCAAGCGAAAATGTTGGTCACTCACCCTCCTTTACATAGCAAACAAATTATGGTGAAGAAGAGCTTGACTTACCCTCACTCCTTCATGACAAAGTAGGAGAATCCAGGCAATCTGCTTAGTTTTATTACAGCGTTCAACATTTGGCAGGACAGGGGACTTGATTTGATCCTGTGTCCCAGGCTAGGGACTATGTTATTCAGCATCATCCATTCTCCACTTTCCAATAAGCAGGAAAGAGGGACCAGAATGAGGAGAAAGCTCGCTTCACTGGAGCCAGTGGGCTATTTCAGTTACAAGGGCAGAACTGAATCAATACCACTTTTACTAGAAGAGAGTGAAACTCTCCTTTTCCTCTTCTTGCATTACTTTGAAAGTGGTTTGACACTGATCAATATCTTCCCTTCAGCTTCCTTGCCTGCAGCTTTTGCTGCTGGACAGCTTCCTTCCAAAGCTTTTGTTTTGTTACTCAGCTGGAAAGGGAGGAGAGGAGGGCAATCAGAACTGAAGCAGTAAAGTACCAGAACCAGGCTTAGAGGGCATTCGTCACCAGAAACTTGGAGGGGAGAGATGGCAAAATGAAGGATTCACTTTGCATTCATGTGTCCAGAATATTTGTCAAGTGGTAGCTATACGGGGAGACTATGTAAATATTTGTTAGCAACTTTGTAAACATCAGGAGAATGCATAAATCAAAGTCTTTAGAAGGACAAACTTTGTGTCTCTTCCTCCATCATGCATTGGTTATGTTTTGAAGAATAACTTCTCATACAGAAATGTTTTTCTTTTGCTTGTGAATATAATCAACCAAGGTTGCAATCTATTCTAGACCCTGCTATTCTTCCCCTTCCCCTTCCACTAATCTCTAACAGTTTCTGGAGCTTGTTGTTATCTTTAAAACACTTATTCAGTTCATGTCTGATATATCAATATCCCACAAACTCAAAATGTTTTTGCTAGTAGGACCCACTGGTCTTTACATGTCTTTCAACTTCATAGGCCATCCAGATTAGGTAGGAATTCGATCCTTAGTTTCTTTTGGCGTGATGCAAAACAAAGAGCAGTTCACAATTGTCAGTAAACATATTTGGCTGCAAAGTCAGCTTTGAGAATCATTTGTTGCTTTGGCTAGAATTTGGAAATTGGGGAAGGGGGTTATTTTCTTTAAATAGAGGTAGTTTTCAGTCTTAGGATATATCTGTTCTGTGCAGGTACAGAAGGACCTTTTTTTTTTTTTTTTTCCTTCCTTATCTAATCTGGATGGACAGAAGATACCTTCAGTTCGGAAGTCATGTTAGTGCATTTGGTTGATCTGTTCTGTCACAGTAACGTGCTAAAATGTGGCCTCTTTCATACTTCCTATACTTAAAAGTACAGAGGGGATAAGATTAGGTCTGTCTGCAACCATCTGTGTTAACATGTTGTTAGTTACCCTTACAGCTTAGCAAAACCAGTAAGGTTTAAAATAGTCTTGAGTGCAGTATGACTGTCACTCTTAGAACATTAATGATATGGGGAAAGACATTGCTGAGCAATTGTTGCTTCATGTTTTTCTAAGAAAAATAACCCCCAAAAGCAAGAGAATGTTGTCCTTGTCTACATGTGGCTGAGAAGAATTACCCTAATTTGAATGTCCCATCCACACAGTTGTAGCTGTGCTATAATTCCGGCTTCCAACAGACCCTCCTGTGGTGCTCCCTCTCCTGTTTCACCTCTCTCAGCCAAATGGGATGCCATATAGCATAACTCCACAATAAACAGAAAGGTGAGGAATATGTCACACAGCAGTACATGTCCCCTTGCCTTTTCTCAGCAGCTGCTTAATACCTGATTAGGGTCTGCTATCAGTAAGCTGTTCAGTTTTCACACGGTGAAATGTCCATGTCCTACTCGTCTTTTTTTGTTCTCCAGAGACTCTTGTGGGATTGAGGTAACTACTTTATTCTGAGTAAGTATCTATCACCTGCCTCAAAAAATTCTATTCATGGATACTGATACTGCAGTGCCAATTCATGGCATCAAGGTACATAGTAGTGTTAGGTTTCTTGTGATCATCAGTGAATCTTTCACATGAGAAATGAGAACTAATAATTCCTTTGGCATCGAAAATATTAGCACCTCTGCACATAGATTGTTTACTTGCTGAATATGGCTAGATGAAAATTGTTAATGTTCAAACATCACCTTTCCAGAAGTATAATTCTTTCCCTCAGAGGTGAACAAATTGGATTACCTTTTTTCTTTAGGTGTTTTCCCAGCCCTCTTTTTAAATCTCGACAGAAAGCCTGTATTCGAGGTCACTGTGGGAACCTGAGTGTATAGAAGTATAGAAGTATCTATTTATTTCACAGGAGAGAGTAGTTACTTCAGACCAAATGCAAATCTGCATTAAGGTGCTGCTTTAAATCCAATCTTGATCCAAATTGATATAAAAATGGAAGTGCAAATTTCAATATGCTCATTTATAAGGACATGTCTTGCACATGTGTTTCTGTATGCGTATGTTGGGTACAAGACAGGCTGAAACTTACTGAAACTTGAAACCATCTATTACATCTAGCTCAGGGTTGTTGACGATATTCTATTTACTCTTCACTTTCTGTGTAAAACTAGTCTCTTCCAGGCTTGGGAGCACAATTTTGGGAAGCACAATTTTGAGAAGCACCATCTTGACTAACCTTCGTATGTACTACAGCTAAAACCTTAAAATAGGTATGCTGAAACTGAAAATTTTGTTTTGTTTTGCTTTTACTTTAGTGGCTTTCCTACCTGGGCTGTATGATAAGATATAGAAATGACAGACAAGGGTAATGTGCTTGATGAAGAAGAGCAAAAATCATACTTTCATGTCAGAATCAGGGAAATCTTGCATCAGCCTAAACATTTGCTTTTACCAAACTAGGAATTAAGTGGGATAGTTTACTTAAGAGTTTAAGGAAGGCCTTATTGTTTTATGGAGATCTTTTCATCAACTCCTTCCCATGGACTTCTCCAGTGTGTTTTAACATCCAAATCACCTAAATCACTGGGGAGTAGACCATTTCAGGTTTTGCCAGTCTGAATTCAATGTTTAGGTACTAGCTGTGTGAAAAGTGGAGAGTTAATTTTTTTTTTTTTTTTAAAGATTTTAAAATACTGGTAGAAACCTGGAAGACCTCTGTAAGGAGAACTTCTGTGCCGTCTCTTCACATGAGAGTTCACAGAAGGATCAGGCATTATTAATTTTTTGGACTGCTTAGATAAAACATTTATTTTTGTTAAGCACTTGCCCACTTGTACTAAAACTTCACCCTCTGTCTCAGGGTCACATAGTGAATTTGCATGCCAATTTGGAGAGGGTTCCTTTGGCCACATTGCTCTGCGAGAACTCTTCCCCTCAAGCATTGCATCACCTGCTTGGACTTTTATCTTCCTAGTCTTTTTTTTTTTTTTTTTTTTTTTTTTAAGTAAATTTTCTTAATGACAGTCATTTAGCCTGAGGGATTGACTATTTGCAAGCAGGTAGGGCAGCTTCTCCTTGTATTCATTTTGCAAAGTTATATTTACTTTTCAGCATCACTTGGAAGTTTCCTCAATAGATGCTGAGTATTCATCTTAAGCAGATCATTAATCCAAAGCTGTCTGGGTTTTTAACCACTTTTGTCTCCATATTAGATCAAATGGCCCTTTCTCAGGACCATTTTACTGTCATTGTTCAAGTACATTATTAATACCTGCATTGAGTAAGAACACATTTGAGAAGCAACCGGAATAAAATATATTTGAATTAGCCCTCAGAGAAGAAAAACAGAGTACTAGGTTTTATCGGAAGGTATCACATGTATGAGCTATGACCAACTCTCCATCTGACTACTACAGCATACTAAAATAAAGGAATTCTTTATGAACAAAAGAAATCAGAAGATGAAGGAAAGATATCACAGAAAACAGTCAGTATTCAATCATAACAGCCATCGCTGGCCAAAATTACATATCTTTTGAAAGGGAAGGAGATAATTTCTCACAGAATATAGAGACAAATACCCAAAATAAGTAAGTAATGTATATTTGATACTTGTAGTAAAGTCTGCATCTAATGAGTGTGAATCTCAGAGCATGGATACCAGAAGCGTCTTACAGGATGACCTGCTTAGGCACTTTTCCTCTGCACTCTGCCACAGCTTCAGGCGCAACCTGCTTTTAAAATGTAGCTCCACATAAAATAATTTATTTTAAGGTGATGAAGATTCGGTATGACAAAATACACTTCTGAAAAATGACTACACTTGGTCAGCTGAGTATAGGTGAGGAGAGAAAAGCATTGCCTAATCATTAATGTACTTTACGGCTGAGAATCTAGAAGGTTTTGCTATTAAAATATGATATTTGCAAAGATATAAATAATCATTGCCTAAAGTGACATTATAGAACAAGATTAAATATGTACAATGATGGAATGACTGAATGAAAAAAAAATCCATAATAGTACACTGATGTAGAAATAATGTAATCATCTTTGGTCTCTTGACTTCCTAATTTTTTGTTCCATATTTGATGCAGTTTTGATGAGAATTCTTTGACCTTTCAGATAACAATGAGACATGGGAGACATTCAGTGATTTTTTTTTTTTTTTTTTTTTTTTTTTAGGGATTTATGTATCTGACTACATGCAGACCTATATGAAACATCAAGATTTTCAAAGCAGTTGAATCTGTTCCATGTAATTTGAAAATAATAACATAATTTAAAGACATTATGCTATGATTTCATTGTGTAGTATGCATTTTAGCTCATAATAAAAATCATTCTGTAATTACCTTTGGAAAAAATTGCCAAGGTAGCCATAAAGCTGGTTTTGCATTCTCATCTGGACACTTAATGCTGTATAACTACTTCATGTTATTATAGCAGTATAAAGAAGCACAAATCAGATTGTTCTGTTTATAGAAATGTAATATGTCCTTCCAAAGTCTGTAGTCTAAGAACTTTTAGAAATAGACTAACAGTAGATTGAGTGAATGTGTGTATGTGTGTTTGTACATTTGTTGAAGAGAGGTAAATATCCTAATCTGTGCCAAATTTTGACACTAAGTAATTTAGTGGGTATTGTATCCCAAGGGAACAACTGTGTAATGGAAAGTCTGACATAGGTGCAAGTAGGTCACTTTTAATGTGGTTTTGTTTGTTTTGGTTTTTGTTTTGTTGCTGTTGTTGTTCGGGTTTTTTTTAAAAAAAACCCTGTCATTACTGATCAGTTCACTATTTATCTGTAAAATATGTTACTGCTGAATAGTCTGTATTTCCATATTAAAATGGCAAACTATTCTGTAGATTGAGTATTTTATACTCACTTGTAAATAGATTAATGGATTCCATATGTGCATTTGCCAGATTTTTTGATACGTATTTAGATGAACAGACCTTGAATATTTCTGATAGACATCTACCCATATTTTGGGTACATTTTCACCCTTCCACTAATCACTTAAGAAAGAATGAGTTATGTCAAATCAACCAAATCATTGTTCAGACAACAGGGCTTTTGAAAGGTAGAGGGAGGGATATTTATCGAAGTTCATCGAAATTGAGTCAAACCAACAGTTCAGTGACAGTTTCATGATGCTCCCAAAGGTGGTTTGTTCCTTGCACATAGAACTGCTGGGTTTGGATTGAGGGAGTGAAATTAGAGGACAGAACAGGTGGTTGGCAAGTAAAGGGGGAAAAAAAGCAGTCTAGTTTGCTTAGTGATCTATCACTAAACAAATAAGTAGTGAGGTAAGGATGGCCTCAAAAATTAGGAAAGTAAATAGGCTCATGAGTTTCAGTGAATTAGATTTTTATATGGCATGTGTCAATCATATTACATTTGAGCATGTACTTGTGTGTAGGGAGCATTATATGCATTCTATGCTCAAAAAGAGTGTCCCTGTGATATAATGGGAAATGCCCTACTAAGTGTGATTCTTCAGACATCCACAGTGACAGAAGCACTGGTTTCAGCCTAGCTATATCTGAAAAATACAGCCATAATGTTTAACCTATGTACTAGCAGTTTGATCTATATCCTTCTTTTACTGTAAATTCTTTAGATTCCTTCATTTCTCAATAAAAGATGGAGTTCTAGATTCCACACATCATCATGAAATTCGAGCTAAGGTAAACTGGGTAGGTCAGTATTTGTCTTGCAAAGTTATATTTATGAAGTAATAATCTGAATTCCTCCCTCTGAGATTGCAACAAAAGAATATTCCACTTGATGCCAAATATCACTCTTGTTGAAAGACGTCACTTTCAACAAGTGGTAAAGAAGTGGTATTGTTTACATTGAAATACTTACTGCTAGCTATATTTTACAAGAATATGTGTGATTATTATCCTTAGACTGTTGGGTAATCTGCATTCAGCCTCTTCCTATATTTCTTCTGCAGTTTGAGTTGTTTATAAGGTGCTTCGTTATTTCTCTGTCAGATGGGTACCTATTATCAGCAACTTCGATTACATAAAAGAATCACAAATAAGAAAGCTGAGTTGGCATTCACGAATGCTCATTATTATGATTCCTTCTGTTTGTGACCTTAAGAAATCTTCTAGAAAATGGTGAAAATTGTACTAGTTAACTCACTGGCTGTGGGAGTAATTGATTAAAAGTTGCATCAGATGCTAACGTAGTGAGGCTATGTGAGTATTGAGAGACACAAATTGATAGATCTCTTTTAATTTCACTGTCAAAACTAGGAGCCCAACATTGAAACTTGATCACATAAGCGATAGTTATAAATACCTTCAACCTGTTGAGACCTTTTAAACAAAAAAAGGCACTCTGAATCCAACCAGAAATCTGTTGACATCAGTCAATGCCCAAGACTTTTTTCTATGAATAGTATAGACTTTCTTTCTGAGAAAGCAAGAGTGTCATCTCAGCTTCCAATAAAAAGCTGTTGTAAAAAAAAATTTTTACTGTAGCATAGTATCTCATGTTGTAATCCTATATACTTTCTTCAGTTATAAATGCTTCTTATTACCTATTCTTTTAAAGATAAACCTTGCTGTTTCTTGTTTATTATGAGCAATATAATTTAATTGAACTTGTACATATACATATATAAAGAGAAATACACTCCTTTATGAGATATATAGCACATAGAATGCATGTATATATGTGTATGCAATGAAATATATATGGAAAATAATTTTAGATTTAAATTTATAGTGTACTAAGTGCAAGCAGATGAATTTGCAGTATTTCACGGAGTGCCACTTAAAAAAATATATATTTGCTGATTTGCATTTCCTTTTAAATATTTCAAAATACAGGCTCTTTTTCTCAGCCTCTTACTCCTGTGAACAGTGTTTTAATATGAGATATTTGTAGTATGAATGTGCTTTCAATTTCAGCAGAAGATGCTATTTTGTTATTAAAATGTGGAGATTTTCTATGGGATTCTTCTTTCCCAAGAATAAGAAATAGAATGCATTTTAATATAAGCTTTTAAAGGAAATTATAAATTGAAGTATTTTTTTTAATAGTTTAACATTGCAGATAGACTCTTCCTTGTTATATTTCAATAATTATGCTCTGCAAATAAATGTTTCTCTGTTATATTTCAGTAATAAGTAATGTGATTTACACTGCTCAAAAAAAATTCCCATTCTTTCTCCCTCTGGGAAGATTTCATCCTTATTATGAAAGTCACTAAATGGACCCAAATCAATTAACTCATAGTAATCGTTTTGGGATTGGATTCAGCCCCTCATCCTCAGGTATATCAGAAAACTGTAACTTTTCTAGATGAACAAGTCTAATGATTTGTTCTATATACAGAAGTTATACTTTATAACAGAGATAATGTGTCCATCACTTTATTCTCTTAGCAGAATATTGTGCACAAAATAGTCCGTTCCAAATAGAGCAATTAGCACAAAAGTATAGGCTGTTTTTATAAAAGAACCTGAAAATAATGCCAATAAATGGATGCTTCACTGTGTACCCATGTATTACCATGAATTGGTACTTCTAGCTTTTTCCAAATAGAGATGAAATTGCTGAAAAGCTTTTATTCAGATATTTCATCTGTGCTGGGTTAAACATGTATCCTGTGGATGAACGCTTGAATAGAAGCATCTGAAAAGTCATAATTAAGTAAAATCCTTAGTTAGAAAATATTTACTTTTACGAATTTTACTAAATTGTGGACTTTTTTATTATTTATATAACCAGAGACAGTAGTCATATCCATGCTATTGGTTATTATTTAAAATAAGAGAATTTTTGCCCAAAGGCTTTCTAGTTCAAGGGCTGTTTGTATGGCTTCAGCAGCAGCCAGAGAGAAGGCTGGTGATTCAGGGAGCAACAATCTTTTCCTCTTCTTTTCCTCTGCTGCTGAGAAGGAACAAGTAGCAGCAGGTCAATATTTATGCCAGTTCACCTTTTCTTCACTCTGCACGGCATCCTACTCAGAGATATCTGATGGGAGGGGGAGAGAGGAGATTCAATGTGATGCTTACATGAATAGAAAGCAGGACACAGCAGATCCTCAACTCTTCTCCAGAGTTGTGGTGGAGGTGGTAAATGACCTAACATTTGCCTGCAACAACATGCAAAGGCAAGTGATTTCGTGCGTGCTGTATCGATAGGTCACAGCCCAGCCAGACCCAGAGGCATGGCAATGGAAGCACATTTTGAATGCAGTTTTTAAGGAAGGCTTAGAACTATCATGACTTAATTCATTAGGAGTTAAACACCTAAGGAACTGCAAGGAAGTGATCACAGTAGGGTTTGTGAAGGACCTGATGATGTTAGCAGTCTTTGAAGAGTAAATAAGATTGAAGGACAATTACAACAGACTTCTTAGGCTCAGGGCAAGCAAGATATAGCTTTTGTTCATTTTTGCTATTCAACTAAATGTATATATCTGTATCTGTGCATGTGTGTATATGGCCACACAGACAAAAACTGGAAAGAACTTGGGTGGCAGAGGGGGCAGAACACCACCAAAAAAATTAAGGTGTTTAGGATTTTCTGTTGGTGCCATTTTCCCAGAGAAGTATAGCTATTCTTATTTAATGCATTGGATGATAAGTGAACATTTGAAAAACAATCGCTTTCAAATAAAGGAGCCTATAGTTGGCAATGTGGGAATATAAATAGGGACACTTTTTTTTTTTTTTTCTTTTTAGAAGTGTTGAACTATGAGAATTGTGGCAGATTTCAGAAGAAGCTTTTCTGAAAATCAGGCCACCTCAATTCAGATTCCTAGAACAATATATTTGTGACCCAGTTTCAACAACTACATTTGAAAATGAGGTTTAAGCACTGGTGGTTCTTTGCATGGTATTTATCCTCAGCAGAAAATCTTTTTCTTTTTGATGGTTTTTAGGGCTTTTAAGTTGTATGATCAATCTCTTCAGCGAGCATGCCCTGGTACTTAATTTATCCAGGTTTTGGTGGTTTGGCGTGGAGTGTAGCAGACTCAGATGTCCAGGAAACTGCCTGGAAACTACTCTAAACTACTTCACACTGAGAAAACAGTTTTTATAGACTTGTTTTTTGAATAATTCCCCTCATTCTTATTTCAATAAATACTAGTCTTACCCTGCAGGCAGTAAGAATCATTATTTAACAGCAAGTGATTCACAATGTATTATTACTGTACTACACAGCTGCACATTTCTGAAAAAAAAAGAACGTAATAATAGTTTTATTACTTTAATCCTGTTCTAATTGAATTCATAAATTAGAGCATTGCTTCTGCTTTAGAGTGTATTTGAGTATGGTTAAAAGAGTCTAATTTTAAAAATTAATGGAAAAAAATTGTCTCTGCCTGGATATTTTTAAAGATAAATTATATCAGTCACATTTTATTTTATTTTCTTTGCAGTTGTGATCTTGTTGCAAAATATTTCTCCTTAGCTCCTAAAAAATTATATAGAGGATTTTTGTTACAAGTCTTTCTGGCTTGTTATGAAAAAAAGGAAGAAAGAATAAGGTATAATAATAAGTTAGAATGGAAGTTTTGCTTATATTTATTTAGCAGTTACGGAGCAAAACTGAAAAAGCAAATTTTTCACAGAACTAAAACTTAGTAATTCATGGATGTGATAAGAATGTGAATTGACAGAATATGGTAAAGTTTCACCTGATTTAATGTTTTCTGATTATTTTATTTAATATCTGTTTTAATATATGATAAATATTTCACATTTAAATAATGTTTTATTTCCCAAAACTTGCAAGAACAGCAGAACACAGAAAGGAGGAAATTAACAGAATTCATTTCAAGTGTCTAGATTCCTATCCCAAACATATTCCTTCAATATAAATTTATCCTGTAGTCCTCCTAAGTGGTTAGCACTTTTCAAGATCAGACTATGGAAGGTTTAAAAGCAGACGGAAGTACCAAACTCTCTTTAAGCTGGGTTCCAGAAAAACTCAATGGCGGTCGGTTCCTAATGGAGAACACTTACATGAGAACTCACCTCTTCTGAAATTTTCCGCCATATCTGTCTGCCGAAAAATAATAATATGGTGGAAAGCTCTTTAAAAGTAATGATACTAATCTTGTACAGCAGTTAAGCCACAAAGAACAGTTTAAGTCCTTGGCATAAGTCGTAAGTTGGATGTCCGTAGTGCCTGAACTTCTGATTTTGCATAGAGGTGTATATGTGTATGATTCCTCTTGCACATTTTTTTTCCAATTAATAAACTTCCTGCTTCTGAAACATTGCTTTATGATGACAATAGAGAGCAACCTAATTTGTGTGTATAGTAATTTCGTGACAATTAAAATGAGTTCCTGACTGGTACACTTTGGGGAAATTATTAATCTTCCTTGAATTACCATATCTTTAAATGTGTAAATGTCTATCAGATACATGAAATGAATCGTGTAGCATGATATTTTTAACAAATTAAGGGGGGCATATTCTATGAGTAATGAAGAATGCAAGTGTACTGCATATTTACTTTCTGTAATACTATGGTTATGTTCTTGCAGTAGAAGTTGGGATTTTCTAAGAAACTGTTTCTGCAGATTTTTATTAATTTAGTTGTAAATTTCTCCTACCCTCCTCTGCCCCCCCAATGCTAGTATGTAATCGTAGTTTCAGCTAGCAATCAGCTGCTTCAGCTTGTTTTGTGGAAGATCAACAGACCCTAAATGCTCAATAACTATATTCCATTTAATATCTGTCAGTTTTTCATATGTTTGACACCAATCAGGTGTTTTGTCATTCAACAGCAGGATACAAGAGAGAAAGTATGTCTTACAGTGCTATTTTAAATATAAATTGAAAACTTAGCTATTTTTCTTCAATCACTACAGCTGTCACCTTGTGGTTCTCAGACATGCCATGATTGTCAGTTGCAAACAAGAGGAAGATGGGAACAACTTCTGAGTAGCTTAGTGACGCCTTATTTCTTGCCCTCTACGTAAAGCGACACGTTAAAGGCCAAGTTGTAATACTAAAGTGAGAGTTAAAATTAATTTTTAAAAACATGCATTTCTTGATGTCATGGCAGCAGGTGTTTTAATTTAATAACTATATAGAAGTAGTATTTTTGATGCTACGTTTTCATTTGTTTCCTTATCCTCATAATAGTATGAGGACATTAGAAGATAAATAACAAAAATTAATTCAAAGGTTTGTGATTTACAACTGTTCCTGGAAAGAACAGATTCATAGGAAAAGCTGGGCTGGGATTAATTGTCCTTCAAAATTTTTATGGCTGTATGATAAGGTACTGGATTATGAAGGTGTGGTATGCAGTGGAAGTGTAGTAGGCTTAAAGGAGGAAAGCAGCACATGGCAATCCTATGGTTTATGACCATACTTCAATGATCTATTTAAAATGTAGAAGTTGAGTCAAGATTAAGGTTGCTTACAGGACACTTTAATGGGGATTTATTTTGTTGTACATTCTAATAAAGAATAACAAAAACTTCATGGAGCAGAAGTGATGTAAGTATTGTAAATGTTAGCCACCAAGAGAGTATTTGTCCACAAATTCCTGAAACACCACTAGGGACTCTAATTAAAAAGTATCACAGAAAAAGGAGAAAAGAAACTATGACTAATTATTTATCTCCAGAACTAAGCGGATTTAATTAATTGAAGAATAAAGGTCATTGTCTGTCAAAGCTAATTGAAAGGGTACAACTTTTGTCAATATTTATTGGATTAGACTTTTCTGTTTTCTCTAAGCACTGAGTACTGTGGAGTGATGCTGCCTTACCTGCCTGTAGCTATTCTCTGGCTGGATCTACAATGCATATTTGTACCCATTCAAAGCTATATCTTACCACCCATTAGACTAATACTGGATCCACATGACAAATAGCCAACCAGGACATTGACCAGTGAGCTGGGGGTACAATAGTGCCCCTGATGTGTGTGAAATGTGTTGCTCTTGAGACAGATAGCCTCTTTACTCCCCTTTTCCTGTATGTATTTAAAATATATGCGATGCCATGTAACACTTCAGCACCAAAGCAAATTTCAGACAGCACAGACTGTTAGGAATAATGTTTTCAGTGTAATCGAAATTAACTTCAGGTTCAAAAACCTATCTCTTATTATTCCTTCTGCAAAATTATTTTAAATTAGGTAAATACACACTGAGGCACTTTACCTGTTACATTCAAATAAAGGCAGTGAACCATATACTGGTTATTTTTCTGAATACCTATTTCATTTAAAAGCTATTTTAAACAAGAAAACACAGTTGTGATAATGCACAGTATACATTCGTTATGTATAGCTACTTGGGGACTGTCCTGCATTTTTCTGCCAATTCGCGTTTCCCTGTGAAGAACCCTTGATGATAATTTTCGTTGTTAAAGTCACCAGAAGTATAGAATACATAAGAAATGCAGAATGAGTCCTTCTCATTGTTATCAGCAGAACAATAATCTTCAGATTATATGAATAAATTACTCTTTTTCAAAGAGTATAAAGGTCATCTTCTACCTGTCTGTTTTTTACGAAGTGAAGTTGTCTGCTTGCTACTGTTAGTTTAATAAGACCTATTAATAATGAATAACTTTTTTCTGAGTAGAAAAAAAATAAATGTCAAAGATTTTTAGTCTCCTTTTCAGATGATGCACAGATTTATCCATTCACAAAATTGCGTTCAGAAAAATGAGACGTTTATTGCCATAAAATATTAATTGCCCTTTGGTTTTGATATTGTTTTTCCCTTTTGTGTGTTTTGTTTGTACTAGCACATATATAGCAATGGAAAGACATCTTTTAGTTTAAGCAAACTGCTTTGTCACAGTGGCCAACTATTATAGAAGCTTTGACGAAATCTACTTTTCTGGTCAATTAATTTGTAGTAAAATCACCTTTTGGCTTCTTCTGCAACCTTTAATCTTTCCTTGGTTACAGGCTAGCAAAGAAAAATAGCTCAGCAAGGGTAATTGATTTTGTTAGGCTCTCCTAGCTGGAGCATGGCGGCTGCCACCCAGACTTGCAGCTGTGCAGCGTATGGGCCACTGAGCACAGCATCCAAAAGCAACACTGGTGAAACAACCTCTGTCAGCTGTCAGTTCCCCTTGACAGGCACAGATTGGACAACATCCTGAGCCTAAATTACCATCGTGAAAGTTTGCGGAGAGCAAATAAGCTCTGGAGCTTTCACGGCACCCAGCGTCAGGCTGTCGGAGCTGGGGCACCTGGGCAAGGGCGCAGCTCCGGCCAGGCCTCCGCAGGACCCTCCTCCACAGTACGGAAGTGTCATCTCCATTCCTGGGGAGGAATGGCCTGGAGAGCCCCCTCATATGTGCCCTGAAAGCAGACAGCCTGTCTGGCAAATAATTGAATCTTGCTCCCTGCCTCTCTGTGGGAGACATTACTCATTTTTCCATCAGACTTTGTTACAAATTTGAACTGTTTCGACTGACTTGCCTACCATTATCCAGTTAGCTCTTTTAATCATTTTTCCATTCCCGTGTCAGTCATCTCCAATAAAGCAAACAGAATTTGTACTTTTACAATTCCTTCTCCATCATTCTGCTAGAATGCAGCTTAATTAACGTTAATGTTTTACACTTGGCTTCATATTTTTAAAAATCAGGCCTAAAGGTGGAATGTGAGTGTCAAGTGCTGCTGAACACAGCATTGCAAGGCAGTACAAAACAGTTTCCATTTCAGACAGCTGGAGAGCTAAACTTTATTATCATCTGGAATATGTGTAGAGGCAAAAAAAAATGCTAGGAACATCTGGTAAAGACTCTTCAAGAATCAGGTTTTTTGAACTCTTATGCTTTCAGAAGAGTGAATTCTTGCTGTTCTCATTCCTCTACAGTAGTCCCCCCAAAATGGGTAGTACTTGACTAATTTTTTGTATCAATTAGTTGGTTATTGCATGTAGCAAAAATATATTCCATGAAGCGTAATATATAAAGTGAAGCACTTCTGCTCCTCTTCAGCAGCATCAATAATTTTTGAAACAATTTGCTTATTGTTTCTGCACATGACAGTGCATTTTCTATTAGGCCATTTGGAGAAGGCTCCAAAAATTCCTGCACGTTGTAACTCTAACTATTGGTTTGTGTTCCCTGGATTTACTGACTGTAACTCTCGATCTATGCATTCAATCTGTAGCAGTTCAAATGTTAAACAAAAATTACTCTGCTGTTTTATTTGCTGCTAAATGCCCAACTATCTTTATGGTTTTGCTCTACTCAACTAAGTGATGAGATTAACTGGTGTTAGTTACTTAATACAGCTAAACCTCCACAGAAACTGCTTGTCCCTGGACCAGTGGAATTCTTCCAGCCAAACAAATGATCTTTTAGGATGCTAAGTTTTCTCCTGATATTCTCAGTTTTATGGGTCAAAACCCTTGAAAGACCATGAAACTCAAGCTCGTCAAGGAAAAATGCACATTTTTGTTGTTATAGGTGCTGTGGGGAGCTTCTCAAAATATCTACAAAATCAAGTAAAGAGCAAGCCAGACATGGTAACTTCCTTTAAAAATGAGTTTCCTTTAAAAATAAGTTTCCTATTTCCTTTTTTTCAGTGTAAAGAACTACTAATCTATGAAAGAACCTCAAGGATAATCACTTGGACAGGATTTGGAGAGGGAACTATTTTCAGTTTTACTTTTCATGCACTTGTAACTTCTTTCTTGTTAATTTTCTTTTAGTTCTGCATAGATTTTTGGTTTGACAGGTATACTCGAAGCAAGTTAATTCTTGAAGTTCTTAAATTTAGATCTACATTTAAAATATTAAATATGTGTTCCTTTTACTGTCGAGGAAAAACAAAAAGAAAAAACAAGCAAAGTGTGAACTCTTTTCTGTGAAGGAAAGTGTTCTATATAGAGTATAGCTCTCATAAGGAAGCAGTGTTATGTCAGCTGGTCTGTTATTCTGAATTGTATCTGGAGATTTCTAGCAGCCATAAAATACAGATAAGAATGGTCAAAAATGAGGTTTGGCTCTCTGAAAAATTTAATCCACGTTGAATTTTCACTGTTTGAGTGAAATATGAAATATGAGATTGCTCTTACATCATGTATGATAATTCCTGATATAAAGAATAAGAAACCTAACTCAGAAAAAAGTAAGATCTAATTTAAAACTGATTCACTATTTATTACCTATGTCCTTTTCACTGTTTACTTATACTGGACTGGGGACTCCAGAAGTCTGTGTAGTTTAATTCCCTTTTTGTTCAGTCCATCTGGAATCAGGAAGCCAGTACAACCTCACAACATAGCCTATTTTTATTAAAAGACTTGAAAAAGGATTTTTTTCATAACCAAAATTTTTGCCCTCTCAACAGAGATACTGATAAACTTACGCTCATAAAACATGGCTTAGTATATAATTATTCAAATACGTGAATGATTGGTATAATCATGATGCAATGTCAGTTTTCACAGGGTTTCTTTACAACTTGCAAGCCAAAACTGTTCTGGAGCTGGAATCTAATCTAGATTGCAATTTAAAAAAAAAAATCTATTTCTAAGCTTTCCTGCAGGATTTCTATTTAATGTTTTCAAATCCAGATTCTTTTCACTGTTGTTTAGTTTTTTCAGTGTTTTCCTACTGTCTTCTGTACTTCAGATTCTCAGACTACTACTTCAACCAGTCCAGTTCTGGGAACATTTGGGAAGACCTTTCCTTCATGTTGCCTAGATTTTATTCCCTCCTCTCAGTTCAGTTTACCTGTGTGCCTACTGCTGATAAAATTGTGTTCATGCTTGGCTTCCTTGCATTCCAAACCTTTGAACTAAAGGAATTTAACAATAAAATGGTAACAATTTCTGCTGTGTTTTTGTGAACCATCATTTCAAAGATTTACAATTGTGGCCAATTTTTAGTAGATTTTAAAGGGAAGTCCAAAGGTCCGTTCAAGTAATGGGTAACTACCTGGTAAATTTCAAATCCTAATTTCAAAGCTGGCATAGCTTGACAAAGGTCTTCAGGAACATTTTAAGTCAGGAAAACAAGCTATGTTTTCCTAGAAATGGGAATAACAGCCATGCTTCTTCACAGAGCAGGGGAAATTATGGGAAATCTTAGTTCAAATGCCTTCAGATTTGTAAAATTAGAGTCATGACCAAAACCAGGATATCAGAATGGGAATGATAACAACTGGTAGCTTTGTCATATGTGAACATGCAAGTTAACTGGTCTGGTTTTATGTGTTAGACAACAACTAACTTGTGTACCTAGGGGAATTATTTTTAAAAAATCAATTATTTATCTTTCTCATCCATCTCCTATCCTTCCTATGGAAAAGACCTCATGTAGTACTTGAACTGTTATCTACTGTTTGTCACAGCACTATTTCCAAACCTCCCAATGTACTACAGCCCAAAGGAAATATCTCAAAAATATGATTAAGTATGCTGCATTGAAAGCACATATAATAGTGTGTTTCAAGGTTATCTAAAAGTTTATTGAGCCGTAACACTTTTCATTGATTCAATACCTTATTTTTTATTAGGAAACTGCACAATCAACTACTGTAAAATCATATTGGACCTTTTGCTAATTTGCAAAAGGAATAATCGAAGTTGCTGTACAAAGCACAATTATCTAATGTCATTTAAGTACCGATGGAGATACTGGTAATGAGAGAGATGTAACTAAATTTTCTAATTTATTTATAAGTTTTTCTCATTGAAAAAAATATTCAAGAAAATTTACAATATTGTGATGATTATATGTGGTGCAACATTGACCATCTCAATAAATAACAGAGATAATTGAATATATTATACAAACTATTTCATACAAATGCTTATAACACAGATTGACAAATTGGAAAGTAATATATTTTACAAGTTCCTCTTTGAGAAAAGCTAAACAAAATGAATTGATTTAGCAAGAAGCAAACTTCTCCCTTGGAATCAATTCCTGTTTTTTTTAAGATAAATGGTGAAAATGCTGTACAAAGTGCTGAGTGGAGAAGAGATATTAACTATTCTTCTGAAGCAGTCTGCAGCTATATTTTTCAAGCTTGGATTTTACTATAGATACCGCTGCCAAGGTAGAAGTTATCTTGACTGCCAAGCTTTCAGTTCTTTTCAAAAAAGAAGATTTTATCAGTAGTATTTGTCAGTGAGCCAGAGAAAGCTCATCTGTATGAGGGATAAATCAGTTACCCTTACTCAGAGTCGACTAAATTTTGGAATTTGCCTGAAGCCAAAGGTCCAGACCTAATTTAGTGAAAGCTTTTTATCAAGGTTATGAGGCCATAATGACTTCTTGTATTTGGATCCATTATGGTAAACAAGTAGGTGTTTACCGCTGTCCAGTTTTTCAATTACAATAAATTCTAACTTTTCTACTTATGAGGTTCCTGCTTACAGTGAAAATATTGGTACTTAGTTATTTCTAAATATATTTCCACACGTTACAAGAATCGGTCTAAAGAAGAGTTATCACCATGACTAAGGTTTATGTTAACCTTTGTGAACTTGAGCTGTAAATGTCTGTTATGTTTGCGGTGATTGGTGTTAAAGATTAAGAAAGTGTTAGAGAGTAATGTAGACGGATATATTGTCTTGTTTTCCAATTGCATTCTTCCTGTCTACATAAAAATATGTTGGCCAAGGGAAAAGACTGGATATCAGACTGACATTTTCATTTGAGACCATAGTAAACCAAACAACAAAATACATGTGATTTTCTGATCAGTGTTTATAAAAATATTGTGCTTGAGCTTTTACTCCTAAATGAGAATGTAGTATAGTCTGCCCTCAAAACTGGTAATGTAGGCTTTCCCGTGGTGCAAGCCTTGATAATAACATGCCTCAAGTGTCACTTAGACCCTTTGTAGGGGCTTGAAACATTTCAGCTGACCCTTATCTTTATAAAGACATTGCTTATGAAGAATTTGGTGCTGCAGAGTGCTAACTGCATTTCTTCTCTCCATGAAAATATAGAAATACGTCAGTTAAAAGGCAATTATTTCCATTGAAGTCTGTGCACTTAAAATCAGTTGAATGAACTGTGCTCAAAGTTAGGAAAAACTTTAAGTTAGAATAGCATCAGAGTAATTAGCACTTGTCAGAGTCAAATATATGGTTATCCATTAGACCAAATTTGTGGTGTTGTCTTGGGTTTATCTTGAAAACTATCAGTGATAAAGATGACAGGTATATAGTCAACACTAGTGAAAATCAAGAGCTCAGAGTCTACGTGTCATTAGCATGTTGTGTCACTGTATTATGGAATAAAAAATTAAAGAAGATTGCAAGAAGCATTGATTATAAAAAACCTCCTATTTAAACTAGGTCTGATGTTGCTTCCAATGTGCCTAGAAATGTGCATTAGTCATCATTATAAAGAAGCCTTTTCCAGCAATTACTACAGAGTGATACATGGATACTGCAGTCATTTCATGGACGCACAAAAGCCTTTGCTCTACAAACCATCCATTGTGTTCCTGATTTGAAAAAAGCATAAATCCTGCAGACCTGTGAGCACATGGCTGTGCTAGAGATGAGGTAGTGGCTGGATTGTTTTGGAAATTTATGGTCTCCAACAAACCATGTTAAAAATGTACTATATTGATCTACCAAGTCAGAGTTGCTCTGCCACAATAAAAATGTATTTAGGCAATGATATTATTGTGGATTAGTATTGCGCTACTCCTGTAGCTGGTACAGAAATGGTGTCTATCTCATACATGATTCCTCTTTTTAGATAATGTAATAAAATATTTAGGTGCTCTACAGATGTAGTCTGTGGGGCTAGGGAGAAGAGGAAGAAATGCTTCCAGAATAGCTCCTGGGTATTTTGTGAGCCCCTCTGATAGTGTCAGTGCTTAGAAAGAAGTATTATCACCTGTGGAAAAGGCATGAGAGATTACTAGGCATTTCTGAAGCACCGTTGTGTCATGAGCTCTGAAGATTTTCTTCTACTGTACCTTTTCCTGCTTCTAAACTTTCCTTTTCAGTGCAACCAGTTCTTATGTGTGGAAGGTTCATAGAAATCCCTCACTGCTAAAGTTACTTGCAGCATTTGATTGCACTAAAAGGCTTAACAACTACGATCATGGTTTCATAAATACAGGAATAAATAAAATAATGTTTACAAATGTGTATCTGTCCCAGTTTAATGAAAGTTCACCAAATATAATAGGTATTTTTTTATTCTACTCTATCAGAAGTATCACTCTGGTATTTGTGATATTGTTGCTAACACTTTTCACAGCCTCAAAACTTCAAGCCAATGTCATGTCAGTCTATGCCAAAGAGACTTTCCATCTAGATAAGGCTTTACTCCATGTTGTGTTCTTGGCAGAACAAAAATCCTTTTTTCCTACAACTTGATTAAACACAGTTCCATCTGGTGGGACTGGCAAAAGTCATGTGCACACTGCTTCTTAGTTCTCAGCAGCTAAGGATGATTGTTAGAATCCAATGCTGATAATCCCATAGGTGGCAGAACCTTAAGCAGCTCTGGCATTTTTGACAATAGGTTCTTCAAGGAGATGAATTTGCCTCACCTTTTTTTTTTCTTTCTTCATTTATTTAATTGCATCAGAATTGCTATAGTCACCTTGAAGGCTTAGCTTTCCAACAATTTTTCCTTTAATCGTGCAATTTGTAAATCATCCACTTTTTTACTTTTATGTTGTTTTACTCATCTTATGAGCTACTTCTTATAACCTTAATTTTACGAATAACAGATAAAAACCCCTTCATTTCATTATTAAGGTGTAATAATCCAACTTAACTTGGAATTTTATGAGGCAGGAGTATGTGAATGAAAGATTATTTTAAGCCTGAATTGTAAATAAAAAGCAAAAGAACACCCGAGGAAAATATAAACTTGCTATAATTAGTCATCCCCTGTGGCTTTCTATTTTTGTATCACTATATTAGTATTTGCTTACCTTAAAAAGATGTCTAAGAAAATATGGATATGGAAATGACAAAATCCTTTCTTAGATTTAGAAATTCTGAAGATTCTTTTGAAACTCCTGAAAGGAGTTCGATTTCCCACAAAGGGCCTTGTGTTCTGGATAGACAAATACCCCATCTGCAATTGTAGCGGAACCCCGCAATGCTCAGCTCGAAGTGCCAGACTGGCTGGCGTTTTACAGGTGCTTGACCTTTTTACAGGAATTTTCTTCCCTGAACAACTGTAACTTCCTTAGATTCCATCCCAAACTTATTACAGACAATCTAGTCTATCTAGTGTTTATTCCTAAGCCTTTTTTTTTTCTTCTTAACTTTTTTCAGCATGCCATGCTAAAATTGTATTTCATTACTCTGGCACGTTGATTACATATTCTAAAACCTATTATTAAAATTGTAACAGCTCTTGTCATATGTTTCCTGTCCTTTACACAGGTCCTCTTCCGCATGGCAGTATGCACTTTAAAGATGTGCTTTGATATCAGTATTTAGTTCGTTGCCTTGCCTTTTTGCAGTACTCTCTGTTCAGCTGCCTATCAGCGATAACACAGTAATATATTCTTACAAAATTTCAGATTGTTCACCATAAGGTTTTGAAGGTCACATCTATTTTTCAGACTTGTTAAATCTTTGTTTCAATGAGTATCAATTATATTTCTTGTTCTATTTCAAGGTAAAATAACTGACAATGTAAAGTATTTTCAATATTTTGTCTGATTCTCTGGAAAACACAGTTTCTTTAACAGTCTCTTACAGAATATGTTGTTAATATCTATTAAGTTCAGGACTTCCTGAGTCTAGCATATGTAAAGATGCAATAATATAGAATTTGTGATCGCTACTTGCATAGGTTGTGTCACTTTTCCTGTTGGGCTGATTTTATTATGTATTCATACATTTATATAGAAATTTAAACAGTCCTTTGTACTAGAACATTGGCATAAAGCTTCTCTTCTCTCCCTGTTCTGTAACATGAGATGAACAATCTGCTCCCCCTCTAAACCTCTAGGAGTTAAAATTATTATGCGTTAAAGTTATTAGTAGAACCTTGTATGTACCCATTTCTGGCAGAGAAATTCCTTCCCTCTTCTACTACAAGCTTCAGCTTTCTGTTTCCATCTAAAAATATTTTCCCAAGACTCTTCCTTTCAGTCATCTCTTTTCAACTTGAAGGTGTCTGATGTATTCTTGACATCCCTCAATCCACTGGAACCTGTGGTCCCTGTTGCTGGTCCTTCCTTGAGCTCTGGTAGTTGTGGAGGATTGTTCTCAACTATTGCTGTATTAATAAGGAAATTATCTGTGGCCACTGAGGAAGCTTCAGTAGCTGCATTTTAATTTCTTCACAAATTTCTGATCTCTTGCTTTAAATTATCTCAGTCATTTCACTTTATCGATGTGAGCAATTTCATTTTTGTTTTATCTTGGTCTAATACCAATTGTCATTTCCAATATCGCTTCTTCATCTCATGCCAACCTTTTTTTCTACTGTCAGATCAGCAACATTCCAGTTTTTCTACTGACTTTAAATTATGAGGGGATTTATTTATTTGTTTGTTTGTTTATTTATTTATTTTCTGCTAGTATAGGAGTAAAGATATGTAGGGCTTGCATAAATTCTAATACCCTTTTAATTTGCTGAGGATGTACACCAGATTCCAGGGCATGGTAAGAACAAAACAAGAGGCAGATTTCTACTGCCAGTTTTGTACTCTCCTCCCAAGAAGAAAATTGCAAATATTGTTTCCCCTTCTTTACTAAGTGGTGTGTGCAATTGTGAGTGCCATTTGGGACTTCATAATGCATCTACCAAGTTAGCTGCATTCCTCAGTTAAATGTAGTTATAGAGTTTTTCTTTTCTTGTATTTTTTCTTCTCCTTCTGTCTTTCATTCTGGCTTTATCAGTATTTCTGTTGACTGGCAGGTGACTACTGACGTGATTTTCCAATGTATTCATCTCCGCAATCCTTGCTACAGAAGGATAGGCACAGAAGACAAATGGAGTGTGGTTTATTACTCTTACATATATATATTATAAGGCACAAGAAGTTATGATTTACCAAATTCTCTTTCAAAGTCCATGACAATGTCAGGAATTTAACCTTTATTTCCCAGTGCTTATGATACCAGTTCCTACTGGTCAAAGAAGCAATCAGGAATATTCTGTATTAGTGTCTATTATGCTTATCTGCACACCAGCAGGAAGGAGATTTTTCTTTATGTCTGTTTTATGTGTTTCTGTGACTTATGTCCTGATGACAGACCAGAGCAGATTTCCTGTAGTTTGTATCTTGCCCCATTTACATCTGACTAGTAATGAGCAGAGTTACTCTGAGTGCATGGTTTATTGGGAGAGAAGCTTTTCAGTCAATGCCTGAAGCACACTGAATCTCTGAAACATCAAAGTAGATGATACAATAAAAACTGGGAGACAACCTATATGAAGCTGGAATAGGAAGTAGTGACAGTGTGAAGAGAGGCTGGGAAGTTGAGCTGTGTAATTAAGCAGTATCTTATGCATGTTGTGTGAAGCTGAGATTATGGATCTAGGACTAATGTGTAATGTTGGTAAATGTCCATGTGAATGTTTTACTACATAATATGTTCACGGAAATATGAGATGGTTACCTCTCTCTTCTTCTTTTTTTTTTTTTTTTAATAGTGTAAAGATTTGAACAGAAAGCCTCCCCTAATGAGGACAGATAGGATCACACCTGTCTTTGATAGACAGACATATTTTGTATTACCACTAATGCAAGAAATAGGGTGGGATGCTGAACTCCAAAAAATGTGAGAACTGAACTGTAACTCTTGAGGACTTATTTTACTAGAGTTCATTCATTACTAACAAAACCGCTAAGCTAAACTGTTTGTATTAATTTCAGAAAAATAAACTCAGTGTTAATTAAACATAAGGTAGGATGTGTGTAAGGAACACAGTCTGTATTATATTTTCAACAGGTTTATATAATCTGCTTTTTCTTAACAGGTATTTGAGGTGTTTTTCTTAGCTAAAAGGAAAAATAGTTTAGATGAACAATTTGACAATTATAACAGGAGACCTGCAGCATCAAAGCCCAATTTATGTCTAAAGATATAGCCAAAGAGTTACTCTTAAACTGTCAGTTTAACTAATAAGCAGTCAAAAGGTAAAAGCTGAGTATAATATATGCAGTTTTGACTGAAATGTAGCCCCAGTGTACATACAACTGTCAAAAACAGCCAGTGAAAAAAGGTATGCAAAATGATTAAATATAAAGAAGAGTAGTCACAAAAAAGCTAAAATCCTTTGTTGTTCGCTATTTACTTTTTCTGGTATTTCCTCAGAGCTCTGCATACCCAGAGAGATATTCAAGTAGTATCACTTCATGTGTGTACTTTGACCAATAAAGCTCATACTTAAGCATTTTTAAAATCAGTAGATTATTTGGCCAAACCCTGTTTTTTGTCCAAACCATAACCTATACCTACAATTCAATGAAGTTCACTGAACACTGCTAAAGGAACCGAGGATGTTGCAAGGTGCTAACAGGACAATAAACCCCAAGGGACTAAGACTGAAGCAGGACTTCAGTCCTGTACATTCTCACAGAGGCTTATTTCCCAAAACTCTTGTGGAGCCACCTACATTGCATCAGAGATATGGCAAAGCCGCACCCCAGTTTTTCTCCCAAACCTCTGCAATTTGCCAATATTCATAGTTAAAATTACTTTAAAATGAAGGTACTTGTTCTAGGTCACAATAATTACTGTGGTGATTTAGGGAATATGCCTATGTATAATTTCTGAACTCACGTTGAGAATATGTACTCTACTTGTATCTGTGTCAGGCTGAAAAATCCATTTTCTCTGCATTTTCTACCTCCACTTTGGAAAAGGAGTTTACAAAGGTCTGTCAGGCTTTGATTATCTTTATTTACTGAAAGTATTTTTGAACAATTTTGAGTGTTGCGACAGGCATTCTTTGATCATCTGAGAACGATATTAGACATCATCTGATGAACATCCATGGAAGTTATAAAAGACAGTTTCAGATCTGGTGTTTTGTAGATAGGGATAGTAGACAGTAGATGAGAGAGATTTTGTTGAGGAGTAAAAATTCTTGTCCAACAGGCAAGGAAAGACCCTGCACTACTTTGATCCATGTAGAAAGGAAAAATTAATTTTTAAAGAAATGGGATAATTTTTCACCTGATGATCGTGGGTTTTGGTTTGGTTTTTTTTTTTTTTTTTTGGTGGGATACTTAAAGTCAGGACAAAGCATATTGGAGGTTTTTATGAGTTCCCCTTGTTATATGCTGTAACTGTTGTTTGATCCAGAGGATGTAAATTGTAAATCAAAGCATCAGTCAAACTGGTGCTCTGGAAAAGGATGGTTTTTTAAGAACTGAAGCATTTGGAAGAGTTTGTGTTAGTCATAGGGCCTAGGAAGCTGGGGAATGTTATATCCTGAGACAGCATCTGGAGACCAAGAAGATTTAACACTTAGCATACTTGAACTTCGAAAACTCAAAAAATGTCATCTTGGTAAGTAAGCCCAAGACAACAGCCTAAGAAGTGTTCAACAAAGGGAGATTTACCAAAGCCGTGATGATTGGCAGCTGTAAAAATCAACTAAACTTAAATAGGAACATGAAATATTCTTTTAAATCAGCTGATATTTCAGGATGTGTTTACAGCATTAACAGTTTCTAAAGGAATTTATTGTTCATAACATGATATCCTGGGATGCTAGGAGAAAACTAAAAGAAAAAGGCTTCAAGCTACTCTAACAAATTCTCAAGCAGTTACTTTAAGATTTGGTACTAGCCAAAGGCTTTTATCCTCCAACAAGCATAATCCTGATAGAAGTTGCACTTGAAATCAATGGAGGAATTTAGGACACTTTCAGGAAGATTAATTGTTGGTTTTTTTTCCAGAGAGAGAACTTTAGGAAGGAGTTACAAAACCTTGACTCATAAGTTATGGTACTCATCATTGCATATTTTAATATAGAAACAGTGATTATCTTCTATAACTTCCAGACTGAATATCCTGGATTCCCTTAGCCATGTTTCCTTTTACTTTCCGTAAGAATTAAAAAGAGGTTTTTAGAAACTCTGTTGTGCTGCAGTGCTACAGTAGGTTTTTATGTTGAAGGTGTGTTCAACTCAGAGCATACTATAGCTTGCAGACATAATGCAGTTTGCATTTTGATTTTCTAGGCTATGTGTTAGCTCTTCAGGCTCAGCATATCAAATTTCATGGTTCCTCCCAAATCAGCAAGATATGTGTACTTTTTTCTTTGTTACAAGTAAAATAGAGTATAGCAAGGGAAGATGACTTCAAATAATATCATTTTCATCTTATTTTGGGCTATCTGATATTTAGTCAATGTTTCACCTTCCTTTATTTCTCTAATCTTCCAGATACCTCTGGAAAACACTAAGTTCTCAGTCTAAACTGTTGATTTGTTGTAGTTTGTCTGTCAGTGCAGCAAGTATATAAAGAAAAGCAGTTGGTGAACACCGCTTACTTTCTTAAAGTAAATTAGTGATGTGTAGTTGGAAATAGTTAGCAATATCTCTGCAACAGGATGGGGGAGAAAATGTGATGGAAAAGCTCGTGAGTGGGCATAAAGACAGGGAGGTCACTTACCAGTTACCATTATGGGCAAAACAGAGAAAAGCAGTTTAGTTCATTGGCAATTAAACATAGAGTTGGATATTGAGAAACACAAACTAACTTTTCTCCTTTGTTCCTGACTCCTCTACCTCCTCTTCCATGCCAAGCAGCACAGGGAGGTGGGGGAATGGGGAGCTGCAGTTAAGTCCATGACAGCTCCTTTCTGTTGCTCCTTCCTCCTCACACTTTCCCTCTGCTTCACTGTGGGTCCTTCCCATCATCTGCTGTTCCAGCTTGGTCTCTCCACAGGCTGCAATTTCCTTCAGGAAATATCTTCCTGCTCTGGTCTGGGGTTCTTGGTGCTGCACAGGTGGCCTTGCAGTCCCCCAAAGCTGCTGAAAACTTGCCACTTAAGCCGAATACATGTAGAAATAAAAAACTGGATATATTTTTGTCGCCGAATCCCATAGACTCAAAGGTAACAGTCATATAATCTATTCTGCTGTTTAATCAAGCATTTACCTTGAAGCTAGATATATTCTTGACCCTCCTAGTGCAATTGAAGGACTCCAGGTTCAAGGTATCTGAAAATATTATGTTTGTTTCCAGTTTATGAGTATTTGTAGTAATTTCATACCCATTTGTGCCAATATTATTCCTTGGATTAAATAGCATTATTTCCAGTTCTCAAGTTTGTGGTTTTGGTATATTTGCAGGCAAGAGCCATACCCTGTCTTGGCATTGCATTCACTATGCTAAAGAAGCTACAGGTCATCCTGGGAATTTTTGTCTTGATCTGTTCCAACTTCAGTTCATCTTTGACAAACGTGACCAAGCAGAACTTTCGTAGTGTCATTGAGGGTGTTTCCATGGTGCCAAATTCTTAGTGTTTTCTGGCAGTAATGGAAAAAACCTTTATTTGAAGCATTTAGGCATCTTCTGTCATGGCTACATGGTAGTTATTGTGCCAAAATCTTTCATAAAAGTGTTGTTATTTTGGTATTAATATTTGTTACAAGGTTGTTTTACCTTGTACCAATACCAATATTTGGTACTGAGGTGAATATCTGCGAAGGAGGGAAACTGGACCATTAAAAGAGTTGAAACAATTACCGTAGCAAAAATTTGGGATGGGGAGATAAGCAGAGAAATAAATATAACCAAACATCCATGATAGACAGGGCTATCTGTTACACTGTGATAATTTCTGGGTAAGAAGGAAGTTGCAGGAACCTGAACAGTTGAGTAAGCTAGGTGTTGGTGAAAATCACTTAAGCCCTGTGCATTTTCAGCTTTGCTTGTTAGTAAGTGTAGTAATTTGGTTTGCATGCAAAAAGAGAGGCTTAGAGGTGAATGGTTTTAGTGCTTTTCGATTCTGAATGCCTTGTTTTCTTTAGGTGTCCATTTTGTGTAATGCACCAGGAGTGATTTTTGATAGCAAAGTTTTAATGCACATCATACAGCTCCCACAGAGGTTGTTTCGAAATGTTTTGTTTTGCTTTGTTTCCACATATTTGCTGCCCAGATGACTTACGATTTCTTAGATCACAAGGGCCACATCGTGGGTGAAATTGCTTTTTTTCTCAAGAAATATTATTCCTTCTAAAGGAACAAAGAGTCGATGTAATTGTCTCAGAGGTCTGAAAAGACTGAAGTTGCAGAGACATGTTGATTCAAGAAATGTATCACTTCGGGGCTCTGACACATGTACTCACTAGGAAGAGCTTATTAATGGGAATAGTGATTATCTCACTTTGAAAATGTTCATCTTCCATTAATTCTCAACTGCTGTAGGGAACAGTCTCTTCTGAAGAATAACGTGAAGAATCAAAGTCATCTTAGTGTAGAATAGATACTACTAGAATATGAATAAAAGCATACAATTCACACCTAATATAGCCTGTAACTTTGCCTTTAGTACTAAATGGTCATTAGTGCCTTTAAAAGGATCGTTAGGGTGCAATTTCACAATATCCTACATCTTATCTAACTGTGAACTAGAAATACCAAAGCGAAGATCCCATCAGGATGTTCGACCATGACTACATACCTTGCCACACATTTTTCTGCCTTCCTTATGTTGAAAGTAGGGATTGTGTGAGTTCCTGATGACTCTAGTTCACTGATCTAGTTAAACACTAACTCAGAAAAATAATCACTCTCAGTCATTATAGTCAAATGAATACAAAAGTCAGTACAAAAGAAGCATCATAGAGAGCAGAAGAGCTCCTTCAGAGAATATATAATCAGAAACATTCTGAGTTTGCTTGGGAATGAGAAAATCCATTGAACAAGCATGTCTTCTGGTTCTCAGGAAAAGCATAGGCATCCTCAATGGTGTTTTTCTAACTCAAAGGGAGCAAACTTGGTTTGCAAATGTTTTAGATTGTGGTTCTCCTATTTTATTATTTTATTTTATTATTTTACTATAACAGTTTGTCTCTCAGCTCTGTCAGGAGAATGAAGTACAGACTGTCTTACAAGGTAAAGGACCCCCAGCCTCAGCTCAGGTATAAAGAGAGCAGAAATAAACACATATTCACAACACAGCAACCACTTTCAGTAATTGTCAGGAGTCCCCAAGATCAGTAGGCCCTTGGAAAGGTCTGCAGTGCAGTGAGGTTCAGCAGCGTGGGAAGGGAAGAGGTGTGACTGCCTGTGTGTCGTGCCATGCACGATTCTCTTGGAGGTCCCTTCAGCCCAACTCCTGTGCCTTGACACATCCAACAAACCTGTACTGCTGGGCTTACCCTGGCAGCAAGAACAGAGCTTTACAACCCCTCCCTCCAGTGTCTAAAACTGTGTTTTGTGATACAGCACAGAGGAATTTTATCCCAGTAAATCACAATTACCTTGGATTTCTCACTAGTTTTTCCTTTCTTACTCCCACAGACATGAGCCATCACTCCATCTCAGGGAATTGCTCTTCTCTCCTTAGTGACCCCAAATTTGAGACAGATTGTATTAGAGCACAAATCCTACTGCCTTTAATGTGATATGCTGGTTAGGCTTATGGTTTCTGGGAGACTTCTGATTTCTTCACATTTTCCTTACCTGTGAAGCTGCATTTTGTTTCTTAAATCAAACAAAAGTAAGAAAAAATGTGAAATACTAAAAACTGAACTGAACAAAGAACTGAACATCACTTGGGAAGCTGCACCATAAAAATGCTACAGTCAAATTTTAAAGCATTTTTTAGTTCTCACTATGTTTGCTTTTGTTGGTCAATTTGTAATTTACCAGATAACCTATTTTCTTCAGGAAATGAAATGCGTATAACAAATATGTTGTCAAAAACTAAACCAGATAATTTTCTTTGTTAGAGAATGCCGTAGATTTTTTGACAGTTTAGTATCATTTTCTAGAAAGTAATTTTTCCCGTTGTATTTCTACTCATCTGCATTAGTTTTAAAAACTGACTGCAACTCTGTCAATCGTACATCCATGGACACCATGAATCAAAGATTTTCAAGGTCTTAAAATGTTTTATATTATCAGGGGAGTACAAGCTACTTATTTCCATGAATAAGAAATTTCTCTTTTGAACTCTGTCCCTGCTAATCAACATTGGTTGATGCTATACTTCATTTCAACAGCCAGCGTCTTCCATAGGATACCAATTATGACTCCTGGAAAGTCATGTTTAGGAAGAAATTATATAGACATTGTTGCGTTTCAGTTTATCTGGCTTTTTTGTGAGGATGAGAATCCATCCAGAGACATGAAATTCTGGACTATAGTCCAGAATTCTAGAAAAGAACAATAAAATGGCAAGAATCTCCTCTAAAGATAGCCCTCTGTTAAACCATTCCTCTTGGTTTATAATTCACATAAGTTTTTACAGTGCTACTGAAGACTAGAACAAATGCCGTTTTCTGTAAATAGCCACCAATGTAAGCCTGTATGTCACATAAGATATACAAGTTTGGCTCTTCCCAGGGTTAAAAAGAGAAGGTTTGCATAGAGTTGTATTGATTGAAAGCACATCTAATGGCAATCCCCCATTATATTACATTTGTGCTATACAGTAAGATAGACTGAGAAGAAAATCATTTTCTGTTTCCATGTCAGCTTGAAATGGAAGAATATGATCGATATTTGCTTTTCACTTTGATGGGGCGATTTTATGACATTATGTTTCAAGCAAAAAGAAAATTCTGGTATAGGAAAGAATGAGGCTTATCTGGCCATTTTAATTTCATTTTTATATATAATAACTATAATAATAAATATAATAAATGTATTTAGAAATCATCTTGGCTGTAAAAGTGCGTAAGGGAACAGATTTGAAAATACCATTTGTCTCTGACGGGATAAGCTTTGCTAAGATTTTTCTCCCTGACATCCTTCCCATGCTCAAATTCTTAAATTTGACACCATAGTAAAATTTCCTCTTTGTGACCTCTATACCACTCCACTCCATGTCCCCATCTGAAGCTACTAGTGCTTCAGGCATTTGAGAAGGAATCAGCTCCACTCACAATGTTGACATGAATATTTATAAAGCTGAACTGTATAGAAGGAGACTTCAAAAGCTTTAAGGACACAGCAATCAGGTCTAGAGCTTTGCTGAAATCATTGCAGATATTATATGAAGCACCATCTGTAACCTGTTGGTGGGGCCCTGACTTAAATGCACAGAAGGCTGAATGCAATGAGAAGTATTGTATTCTGCCATCATGAAGTCTGTTTTTCTCCTTGTCCTGTGCTTAAGAATCTTCATAAACTTATTCCTGTTGAACACCTCAAACATATTTTTGTGTATCAGTTATTAATGATATGATTGTTTTCCAAGTACAAAGAATATTAAGCATATTATGCCAATGATTTAATGGGAGGTAAAGTACTTCTATTCCAGAGAATTCAGAAATACCAGTACAAATACCCTTCCAGGAGCTTTATTATTAGCCACTTCCAAGTAGCTCTTTGCTCAGACCTCAAACCTCTAAGATCATCAGCTTGAGAAGTTTAAGTCTCTTCTATGTTTAAAAATTTAATCCAGGGTTCTGAAAACCCTTCTCTGGCTAACAACATGGTAGTTGTCCAGCTTTCAAAGACCCTTACTGAAATCTTCAATCAATAATTCTTTACTAATACAGTTTGCATTTCATACCTAACCAGTCTTAAAAAGCGTTTTGTAACTTTTACTGTAGTAATGTTTTCAAAGAGCTGCAAAACCCCTCCAAAACAGAACAAAACCAGAATTGCATATTTTCTTCTGTTCTCTGAAAGCAGCATATTGTTCTGCCAGCTTGTAAACAAGCAACAGTGGTACCAAAAATTTGTTTGAATACCTTTTGATGCAATTAACTTGCTGTGTAACTTGGCTTATCTTTCAGAACTTAGCAGAATTGACTGGGTTTGCATGCTTTTTGTACTTAAACTTTTCATATGTCTTAGGTTTTCTTGTGCACTTTTAATCATTCAGGCCACAGGTTTCAGTACCTGGCTTTGAGTTGCAAGAGATGTATAGAAAGATGTGAAAAAATAATATCTCTGCCTACTCTACAGACAAAATTGCTGGTGTGTTCTTCCACAGTATGGCACCAAACAGATGGGATAACTGGGTAACTTTAGAATTTGATCGACAGCTGTTTTCATTCAGCTTTCAGTGCTGTTAAATTACTAACAATACAATATGGTGACAGCAGTAGGTTATACCGCAGGAACACTACAAATTAGATAAAGAAGATCTTTCACTGAAGTCAGAGAACTCAGAAAGCTTGCTATGTGTTGCTGGTAGTGCCCTAAAATATATTGTTTGACTAGTATCTGTCTTGATTTGAGTCTAAGCATCTATACTTGGAAGAGATCACTATCATCTTATCAGTCCAAGCTGTTACAAGTAATATTAGTGAGGAGACAGCACAAAAGGGTTGTGATGGATGATAACACAAGCCCCGTTCACAGGAAATTAGATTTTCTAAGTGCTGAAGAGAAAACATTACAGAATTCAAACACCAGTAACTGCCTTCTCCATCCTTTACCCCAGATGAGACGGCAGTAATATTCCTACAAGCCAGAAGGAATGTTGTTTTAATAGTTGAAACTATTAACTTGATCTTGCATACAGATTTTTTGCTTCATTAGACTTAAGTCTAATTCTGATTCCAAAGTGGTTGTTCTTCACAGAGGCACAGAATTACATATTCAAGAAAACAGTATACAGACTTTAAAAATGTATCTACCAAAATGCTTCTTTTTTGTCTTTATGAGAAAGAAAACTAGAAAGACTTTGATTTCAAAGGCAGCTGTTAGTGGCAAGATCTTTAAGCAAGCATTGATCAGATTAGGTTCGGGTAATAAAGTATCTGATGTAGGTGAAGGTTAATGTGATTAATTAGTTCTGTTTGTTTCTAGAATTAGAAATCTTGGCATCTTCTTAACATCTATGTTATATACCATTATATTCCTTTCTGCACTTGATAAAACATTCTTGATACGTGTTTACTAATTACTAAGGAGAATACTGAATAGTCAGAACCACCCATTATCCAAGTATCTGGAGGGGAAGAAGATGGAAGGAGCTCATCAGCAGTAACTTGTGTACGTTTTGCTGGGAGCTCACTTGCAGCACTATTCCAGCCTCTTCAGAACCAGGGTTACTGGTGTGATTTCTTAGTTTGTTTTTATCAAAGGCTCTGCTAATGTATCATAGACTCAAGTAGATGCACAGTCTCTGCCTCAAAGATTTAACAATCCAAAGTCACATTTGACCCAGCTGAAGATCCTTGATAGGCTGTAGTTAGAGAAAGAGACGTGTAATTTATAAGGGGTCATTTTTCTTCTTAGGGCATTGTCATTTTTCATAGAATGACAAAAACAAAGCTGGTAAGGTTGTCAGGTGGTCATTTAGTCTGTTGCCTAGCTCTAAGGCTTGAGCCATTTCTGACAAATGTTTTGGAAAAAGTAAAGCAATGATGTGCCCACAACATGCCTCTGAAATCTGACTGATTATATTAGGATGATTTTTTTAAAAAAATCACTCTAAATCTTTTCTGAAACTTATTCTTATTACTTACTGTTACCCAACAAACATTAGAAGATTCTTTTCCTTTTTGTGACAACCTTGCACAGAGTGAACAGTATTGTTTCCCTTCAGTCTTATCCTCCTTAAGTCAAAAAACTCTGCTTTTTTAAGCTGTTTCTGTTAGAGTCCTTTTTATTCCTGATACTCCTGTGCTATAATACGTAGTTGTGTATTATAATTGAGTTTTAGGAACCAAATCCAAACCAGCATAACCTTAGTGACTTAGTTGTGACTACAATGGTTTATATCTGCCCAGTGTCTGCCTCTCATATTTTTTTATGCATCTTCTAATTGTTATTAATAATTCCACTCATTTGTGTTACAGAGACAATGATATGCAATACTGATACCCAAGCAATATTAATCTATTAAGTTAGTGAAAAGACCTCAGTCTCTATGAACATTTGTGTGTAATAAGATGTGATAGTCAATCAGACTAAAGGTCACTTCCATGTGTTCTTCCGTATAGTTTGTTTACATAATTCAATGTTAGGAGCAACTTCAAATCTACCTGTTCTTGGAGAGTATATTGCTTACTGGAAAATGATACAATTTCATCTGCCATCAGTATTATAAATTTATGATTACCGATGAATCATTGTTCCTCAATATTATACGTTTTAATCAAATATTCCCTGGGGCACATTTTCATTTCAGATCATTAATGTGATGCTTATTGGAGTACAGCAAGAAATGTAATGGAAAACACCTAATAGCCATCTGAAAGGCAAAAAATTTTATAGAGGGTTCAAAGTCAATTAGAGTCCCATTTAGACATTTTAATGAAATAATTTAGGCTAATTGGATAATCTGTCTCTGAAAAGAAGCTATGATTTAGGTAGTCATAGAAGATCTTCCAAAGGTACACACACCTCTCAAATTTAAGCAGTCCAGTTAATTTTTTTTTCTGTGTTTTTGCACAGTGATACTGTACAAAACACAGCTGCAGGCAGTTCTGGAAATTGGACTTCAGCTTTCATAAGGAAGAGGTTAGATTGAAAATTTCATCACAATACAGTGTATATTCCAAGTAGCCAGTAATAAAGGAGGAGGAGGATAGCCTTCCAGATATCTCAACAAACCTACCCCTGGATTCGGGATCTGGAAAGAAAGAACAGCTCTAGTAGCTGTTCTACTCTGCTGCTTGTATTTCTTTCATTAGAACTGACAGAATTTCTTACCTGATTGTTTTTTACCATTTAAAATACAGTAAAGAAGATTTGGATAAGACCAGAATGTCTAGCAGTGGATTTCATTGTCTTTCTTTAGAAATATGGACATATAAAGAATAAAGCTCAGTTGATCGGGAACAGCTTAGAGAATAAAACAACTAACTGGCCTAAGTTTCCAGAACTTCAAGGCTTTGCTTTTTTAAATACCTAGAATACTCACCATCCCATTAAATTAACAGTCCTTAACAGGCTTGGATTTTTTAATATGAATTTATGATAATCAATCATGCTTTTGTTATTCAGCATATTAGCTGTGAGACTGTTGTGTTTGCAACTGAACACATTGTAAACTTCTGACATGGCAGCTCTTTCTACTAGTAATTGTAGCAGGGAGTCACAGTAGATAATATCTGTGTCTTGTATAAGACTGAATTTATAAAATTTAAGGATTTGTTTACTTCTTGAAGGAGAAAATATTATCACGTTCTCTATATCCTTGACATAATTTTCCCTAAGTTTCTCATGAAAGATCCAGCTAATAATTCAGCGTAGCTTTTAACCTGTAAAACCACATATTTTTTTTCCTTGAAACCACTTCCATGAAGGCAGAAGACTGCTGCTCCTTCATTTTCTGTCTCACTTAGGCCCAGTTCCGTCCAAAGCTGAACTTTTCAAACAGATTTATCCTGGAGTATCCTAGGACAATCCAGCTGTTTTGATTGAGTAGAATCACAAGAACCTGGAGAAGAACACTGGGCTGTGTTTGTGAAGAATGTGAATATGCTCTGACAGACCCTAATGCTAAAGATAAACTCTGAACTCTTTGGTTTATCTTTCTTTTCATATTGGAAGTAACTGCCAAATTCTTTTATTTGGTTTCCTACTGCTGCTCCTGTTGGCTTTGTGCCTCTGGAATTACTGCTTTTCTGTGAGACGTCGTAGGGATAGGAGCTGTGTATGCTACTTGCAGAAGATTATCTTAAGAAGCTCGGGCTTCTAGTGTCACAAGTCTCAAATGTGTCACCCAAGAGGTGTAATCCTGACCTCTAGGCTAAGCTTAGACAGAATTTTCTCTCACACATTATTGTTTTGAAATGATTACTGACATTGCTTTGAAATGCAATATTGATAGTTTGAAACATCTCTTAAAGAAACCCTTTCAGAATGGAGAGGAGCCTTTTTAAATACACATTTTCCAGTGAAGGCAATTTTAACTAAGCAGTTGTTAGAATTTCATTTATTCAGTTGGAATGACCCCTGTAATATAATAGATATACTGTAATATAGTATATATACTGCAATGAGTTTATAAGGCAGAAAGATAAAGTTTCTGCAAATCTGGAAAAGCTCACAGTCTGGAAGGTATTAATGAGTAATTTGAGGGGAGAAATAAGTGTGTTTCTTTTGCTATTGTTATGAAGTCACTTAGTGGGTATTATATGCTAAAGACAGTTTAGGAGGTTTTGATAAAAGCGGTGCAATGTCTTGTTTAGTAGCATCATTGTCTGAGGGGATGAGATGAAAATGTCAAATGCCAAATGACATATGTAAATCCCACAAATTTGCATAAGGAATGTTTAACAACAATAATAAATAAAATTTGGACGAAGTCTGTAATGACTAATTCCCCAGGTGAATATTCTTAATAACATTTTGAAGAATACAATAAAAATCAGATGTAGAAAAATAACATTCCAGCTTTAAAATACCACAGGAATAAAGGTTTTACTGGAAAATATACTTTTCTTTCTTTGATGTGTATTCCCTGCAACTATGAATAAAAGATAAAATTATTTTGAAAAGGATGATTTCAAACAATGCTTGGCTTAGAACTGAAGAGCAATTAGAGATAGGTTTTCTGTATATAAATTTAAACACCTCTTTATTTCGGTGCATGTATTTGCTATCTAATGAGATGTATTTATTTTGATTTTATCAGATAGTTATCCTACCTGACAAAAGAAACTGTAACAACCCTGACATCAGTAGGACCTTAAAGGCTTAATCACTTCCAGCTACAGCTTTGCCAGCAGGAGGAATTATTTTCTGCGTTCTCACAGCCATTTGTCACTCTGGGGAGATTATTTTCCTCCTAGATCTATTAGTTCAGTCTCAAAAATAAACCACATTAGTGTTTAACAGTTTCAATAGTATTTTGTGGACATGTCTATATATATATATATATATATATATGTTGAGTAATAAGATTTTCTATCTGAATTAACTGCCATGACACTTGTGTCACTGGTTACTCAAGGAAGGAAAGAAAAATGGTACATGTTAATTTGGGGTATATTGCAAAATATAAAATAACGAGTAAAATAACAAGGTTTGATCTCAAGAACTCATTAAGCTATACCATAATAAAGTGCTGTGGTAAATTGGTTATTGATTCTGAAACACTGACTGATGGGTGATCAGGCTGCTTTCTCAATGCTCTTTATCCTGTTCCCACCTTCCTTTTTTTTTTTTTTTTTTTTTTTTAATTTATTTAGCAACTGTGTGAAGTTGTCCAATACTAGTGCTATAGTTGGCAAAAGCATTACAGTTTTTAGTTGAAAGAATTAAAGAATGTAAAAAGCTTCTTAAAATGAGTAACTAGGAGTGACACTTAAACAAAAAAACAAACAAAAACCCCACACAACACTTGTTTAATCACTCAAGTAAAAGTAATACCAGATACCTACAGATTTTTTTTTAAAGCTTAGCTAGCTAGTACTGTTATAGCTATCATTTATTATTTATTCCAAACAGTTGCCAAAAAGATTGCCAAAAAGATGTTTTATTAGGTATCTTTTTTTCTCAGTCAGTCCAAGCTCTTTTATGAGGAGAAGGTGTCTCAAGGGAACTTCTTACAGATGGCCTTCTTCCTCAACCTCAGTAATTTCCCGATGTTTCAGGACTCTGATTTCCTTTACAGGTAATTGCAGCAGAACGATACAAGCTGTGTCATTGTCTAGTGGAATGCAGCCACTCAAATGGGTTTGACTGTCCAGAGTGACAATTCCCCCAAACGTGTTTTCCCCAACCCTAAGTGATCTGGAAGAAAAATGAAAGAAAGATAGTGCTACTCTGCTTTTCAGAGCTGGCTAATAAGCCTCCCTGTGGCACAGGTCAGCGAAACAGGCATTTTCTGGGAGGTTTCTGTTCTACTCACAGGATCCGGTTTTCATGCAAACATTCCTGGTGTAACACCTTGTGTTTAGAGTACCAGCATCAATTTAAAAATCACATATATATAAAAAGTTCTTCCTGTTTTGTTGAAAATAATAATTTAACTATTTCAATGTCTTTACTCCATGGTTTCTATTACTACCTTTATTGTTTTTTGTTATTTCTGAAGACACCAGAACCAGTAGAGAGATTTTATTTCTTGATAAGATAATGTACATGTAAGTCAAAAAGTGGTCGTTAGAAATTTCTGTTAGAAATTTCTATTAGAAATAATATATGAAACAATTACTGTTCCTTTTTTAAAAAATCTAATTTCTGTATCTGTCGCTAGTGTCCTAGTACTATAGGTCACCAGCAATACTTTGTTCACTATATCTCCTAGTAGACTTTTGAAAACTTTTGAATTATGCATTCTTTAGAAAGTACCAGCATTTTAATGGTAGTTAAAATACTTTTCTATTTTTTTTTCATTTTAAAAGAAATACATAGGAGGGTTCTTCTCTTTAAAAGTAAATCAAGCCAACCAGATAGAAAAGCTGTTCTGTTGCAACCTGTTACAAAACGATACGGAAGCTTTTGCAAAAATGCTGTAGTTGGGAAGTTACTGTCTGAATCAGGAGCATTGTTCCATATTAGGGCAAGGAATTCTGATTAATTTTGGATTTTTCTTTTCAGTTTGTACTGTCTGTGAATAGAATTAGATTCATTAGATATGCGTAGGCTTTTAGAAGGAATTAAAATTGGAACTTTCCCTTCCCATATCTTCTTTCAGTATATACTATGTCACCAAACAAACAAACAAAAACTCTCAGTCATCTGTAAAAGAAAATGACAAGAAGATTTGCTTGCTTGTAGGCCTGCTAAAACACAGGACCTAGTAGGACAATTTATTGTAGTATGGCAAAAGTGTGGTTTGTCACGATCCCTGGGGAATCTCTCTGAACTGAGCAGATTTGCCCTGGCAAGAACTCCCGAATCAATAACCTTTGCTCTGGTGGGTCTTTTTGCAAATACATTTTTTATTAGTGGTAGGACCTTTGGGGCAGAGGGTTTGTCTACTGGAAAGTTGCTTCTTGTTGTGTCCTGTGTGCTAGCATTATAGTACCCAGTCATTTTCTTACCTACTCATTTATTGTTTACTCCCTCATTTATTCACTCATAAATTGACATTCCTCTGGGTGCTCCTTTTAACAGAAGCTAGTATATGTTATCACAGATGGTTGCTTTACTCTGGTTTAGCTGAAAATTTTGAACACTAAATGGAAAAACATTTAATAATAGGGAATGAAAAAGACATAGGGATCTTATGTATAGCAAATAAGTTACAACTGATTTATACCAGGATCTCTCAAGTTCAAAAGTCGAATGTGTTTCTTCTGATTGACACCAAGTAAGCGGGAAAAAAATGTGAGACAGTATCCTCTCCAACAAATTATAACTTGTTTGGAAAAAACTGAGTCAAAGCACAAGGATTAGGACTGTGAGAGCTGAGGTCCCAGCATGTTCTTCCTTCACAGTTGAAAGCTCTGTCAGGCTCAGTGTAAGAGTTTGCTTCACGTAGCTCATGCAGAGCACTGCAAATGCTCTTTGACTGAAATTAAAATCAGGTACTTCCTCCTATTCAGTAGGTGCCACTAGACTTTCTTCTATTTTTCAAGTGATTTTTTTCATTTTAAAAAAATATTTTCCTATTTATGAACATTCTGTATGAGATTATTGCCTCAGGATCAGAGTCAGCTTGGATTCATTGCAGTAGGTATTATGCCTTTGTCTGCCAATACATAGTGGGACCTAAGTGACCAGTACATAGTTGAGGAGCCACTGATAAAAGCAGAAATTAAAGGCAAATTAAATACAAAGCAATGCATGCTTTAAATACCTTTATTTGTGCCATTCACAGCTTTCCACATTTCTCTGTAAAACTTCAATCTAGTTGTAGCTCAGTGCACAAATAGAAGAGTTTGAAGAGATGGCTAAAGAACAACATGGTCAGTTCTCCTTTCCTTTTGCATGCTGTGATGGGTAGAAAGAGTGAAAGTCTTAGCTGGAAATCTAGAGAACTGGGTGATGAAAAGCTGAGATCACTAATAGAACAGAGGAAGACATCAATGTTATATTAAGGTAACTAGTCTAAATGAATAATATATAGTTAAATTGTGGAGAGCTTCCAGAAGGCGAAAAGGGAATATTACTGCTTGAGGAGGGACATGGGGAGAGGAAAGTTTAAGAGATGTTTATCCAGACTACAGAGCAGCAAGCAATAAGTTGATGTCAAGGCAAGAAAATTACCTTAGTAGCAGATTTTGAACAGACTGCAGGAAATAATCACTAAAACTGGGAATGTAATAAACGCACAACAAGTGAGAACTGTAATATGAAGGTTATAAGGAGAAATGGAAGCTGCAGGCAAAAGAGAAGAAATTGAGCTCTAGCAACTTAAAAGCCCTGCAACCACAGAAAACTACATGTTTTAATAATTACGAAATCAGAAGGATATATCGAACATCTCCACCTATTGCAGCAGTTTATTTCTTTTAACTTGCAGCCTGAATTGCCACAGAGAAGACTTTTAATCAGTGTCAGCATGCTGCAGTCAGTGTTTGTGTGTGTGCCTGTGCGTGCAAGTGTTGGTTCATAGAGAAAAGCATCTTTAAAAAGCTATCAAAAAAATAAAAATTTAAACTGTTATTCAGTAATTGACCTTTCTTTTATGTTTCAGTGCTACTCCTTAGGTCCTTTGCAATGGTTAGCAAAGCATCAGGATGGAAAACCTGTGATAAGTGGAAACTTTTTTTCCTAATGCAAAGGTTTCAAAGTTCTTTTATAAGCTAGATTTCATATCTCCTTGTTCAAGCAACAAATTTTGTTAGGATTTTTGGCTGATGAAAACAAAAGGACTTTGCTCCAATTTTCCTCATAATGCTCTGTGAATTAATAAGCCTTTAAAATGTTGTAATACATAGGAAAAAAATAACATAAATAGATTTTTGGACTCTTTTTGCCTACCTATTGCATGTGTCAGATAAGCCTCATTGTTATGACAGTGTATAATCATCTGACATTTTTTTGGTGGTTGTTAGTTAATAGTTTCATGGATCTGCTATACATTATATCCTTCAGCTAAAATAGAATGAACGCCATTCAAAACACTCATGAACAAAGCTGACAATAAATGCAATTTCTAATCTGAGAAAGTATCTTGGAATATATCAGCTTATTTCTCTGGCAAGACAACATTTTTTTGTCTTCTTTCAATACTTAATAATACACTGCACCTTCCCACCAGCTCTGTGATGTAGAAAATGAGATCATGGTTCAGCATTATATGCACCTTTGCAGCAACATAGGCCTAAGAAGCTCCCACTTTCCCAGGTTAACCATTCATTCTCATCCTGTCCAAATACATCACTGTCCCAGGCATGTAGACAAAATTATTTGCAGTGATGTGCTATCAGCTGCATCAGGAAATAGAACCAGATTTGCAAAGGAAAGGGCTGTTCTTGAGCAGTGTGATGCTGTGATTGGAATTGGTGTCAGGGAAGAGAGGACTAGTCAGGGACGCTCAGCTCAGCGAGTTGGGGTCTGCCGTTGAATCACAGACTTAGTTTTACTAAAAGGAAGAAATTTTATGTCTTTGTAAATTATTTAAACTTTGTTTCAGGATGTTACAAGTGCATCCTAGTATTTTACGTATTTGAAAATATGTTATTTCTGAATTTTAATAAGCCTTTAAACTGTACATGAAATTTTTATCAAGTAAGTTCTTATATTCACCACTGCTAAGAAGAATTTGTTGCTTCAAAGTGACTTCCTTAATTATGACTTTTAGAGCACTAGTGAAATATTGGCAGTATTTGAACAGTGCCATCCAGATCATTAATTCTTAAACCTAAGATAATCGTAGTCTCAGAAAGCAACTATAGTCAAAATGGACTGGAAGATCAAGTAGACGTTCTGCATTTTGGCACAAGGTCATGTTTGTGTAACAAATTACACATCGGTCCTTATGAAGGATGGGATTTACAAGAATGTATTTGTTACTTCTACCAGCCTAATCACAAATCCATTACACTATTTTTAATTAACTTAGTGCATGTTAAGACCGACATCTATTGCGTGCTCAGAAGAGGGTTGCAAGCTGAAACTGTACACACAGTTGTAAAAACTACAAGAGTGACGGAGTCATTCCTAAGGAAACTAGAACACTTAAACTAAAACACTGATCTTACTACTCTGTTAGTAGGAATACTCCACTGCATCTGACTGCATTGAGTAATTTATGACCAGTCAACTCTGTACTAAGGAAATGTAAATGTAAGCATCATGTTAGAATCACACAGAATCACAGAATGTTTGGGATTGGAAGGGACCTCAAAAGATCATCTAGTCCAATCCCCCTGCCGGAGCAGGAACATCTAGATGAGGCTACACAGGAAGGTGTCCAGGCGGGTTTTGAATGTCTCCAGGGAAGGAGACTCCACAACCTCCCTGGGCAGCCTCAAGACTGCCTTTTATAAAAAAGAAAGAAGGGTAATTGTAGTAGGCAATTCCCTTCTGAGAGGGACAGAGGGCCCAATATGCAGAGTTGACCCTCATCATTGGGAAGTTTGTAGTCTACCCGGAGCCCAGATCAGAGATATCATCAGGGCACTCCCCAACCTGGTGCACCAAACAAACTACTACCCACTGCTGATCTTCCAGACAGATGGGGAGGAAGCTGCATCCCGTAGTCTGAGGGGAACGAAGAAAGATTTCAAGGCCTTAGGACGGATGGTGAAAGAGTCTGGGGCTCAAGTGATTTTCTCTTCCCTCCTTCCAGTTTCGGGTGATGACGTGGGATGGAATAGAAAAATTCAGTCCATAAATGATTGGCTTCGAGACTGGTGCTGCAGGCAGGGCTTTGGATTCTTTGATAACGGCTGGTTTTATAAGACACCAGTCCGGACAGTGATACGTGGGAAAGGTTTATCTCGCAGAGGCAAAAGGATGCTGGGACAAGAATTAGCAGGGCTCATTTGGAGAGCTTTGAACCAGATTCGAAGGGGGATGGGGTTGTAGCTGGGCTTGCACCACTGAGGCAGCGCTCTAGAATTGATGAAGACCGGGAGGCCCCCCATACCCCTAGGGTGAAATCAGTGTGCTCAGCTCACTCCCTGAAATGCCTGTACACTAATGCACGTGTTGATGTTAGACTTGGTTTTAAAGCTAGTTGATCAACAGGAAGGACTGATACTCTTTTCTATTTCTTCTTTATAGTATCTTTAATGAAGCATTTAATGAATGACACTATTTTTGGTTTCTTTATGTATCTTTGCAAAAGGGAAAAGTGTATTCTTCGTTACCTTGTTTGTGCCCTTTGCCGTTCTGTTCAAAAATGTGATCATAAATGGAATGTGGAGCAGTTTACCTCAAGACTGGCAGTTTAGCAGCTGAAAACTATTAGTCTTTTAGACAGGTTTGGTGCCTTCTGTAAAAGGTGGTATAATGTCACTGTCACCCCAAATGAAAATGAGCTTTACACAATCCATGAAAATTTGCAGAAAAATGTTAGCAATCCAAGTATGGGATATAAAACTTAAACTCCAGATAAATCCTCCTGAACTCTGTGGAAAATTTTCTGTTGACTTTGACAGTGGACTTGGAAGTGACCTACTGCTGAATGATCTAGGTCAGAGCTGACTCACTTGGGGCTAGTTCAGCAGAATTGAAAAGTATGCACTGGTTTCATTTCAACATTTTGTAAAATTTCTCTGAGCTCTCAGTGAGACGTCTCTCCTAAGAGCTAGATTCATATAAAGCATTTGAAAATCACATTACAGTGACAGCCTAGAGCACTGCAGGTTAATTATTTCCACTCAGAGTAATTAGATAATAGTGTGAACACTATGAAAGTATACTTCACGGATTATTCATTAAAAGTATCTCTTTCTGGTCTTCTCTAACTGTCCTAATGAGTAGGAAAAGACTTTTCTCTACAAAGTACAGACATGCTTGTTAAGGGATGTTAAAACACACCCCACACAGATGATTTGGGGAAGACACAGGCACTTGCCCACCAGAAGCCAGCACCACGCACATGGGCTGTGACCTGTGCTCCAGCCCCAACCGCCAGCACTAAGCCCCTCACTCACACTGGAGCCTCAGTAGCTGATTTTCAGGACACACACCATTTCCAGCTCAGTGTCTGGGGCTGAGACCCCCGCCCACTCCAGGGGAGGTACAGAGACCTCACTGGCTCCAGCAGCTGGTGCCACAGGTCAAGGGTGGCCACAGCCCCGCTCTGACTGCAGCTGCTGACCCTTTGGCAAATATAAACATGCCCGAGTCCAGCATCGTACGTGTTCACTTACACCTCACACACAGTTTAGATAAGAAGTGAAACAGGGAGGCATATGATATTTGAAAGGTCTCTCAACATTTTAAATATCTCCCTATTTACTTTTTCATTCTATTTCTTAACTCCCCTTTAACACTTTTAATTTTTCTCTTTCCCTTCTCTGCAGAACCCTTCTTTTTCATTCCAGCTTATCTTGTATCACCCATTTGATTTCTTTCCATCACGTCACTCACTTTTGATAGGCTTGTCTTTTTGTCTTCTGTTGCTTCCTTTAGTCTTTTTACAAGAGTTTTTCTCTCTGCTGTCACATTCCACAGCACAGGCACTGCATATCACTGTTTTTTCAGTCTCCTCGTTAGAACTGATCCTTCATTTTGATTGAAACATCAATTATTTTTCCTCCATTGCAAAACTCAGTGAATCTCCACTGAACTGGATAAACTCAGTTTGTTATTGTTATTTAATTACAACTAGTAATTCAACCTCTGTAATGGGTTTTCTTTACAGGTTCATGCTGCCATGCCTGTCATGCTGAGTCTACAAGCCCCATAAACGAGGGAGTTCTCGGAGGGTCTCTCACCCCCTGTCACTTGTGCCAGCCCTTCAGGGTCTTCACTGACCAGGGGCACTACTATTGAGATGTCCAAACAAGTCTTCCCAGTGTTAGGGCCCGTTTCATTGCTACTAAAGTATCCGTCTTGCTTAGGCTGTGATAAAGTACATTTATTCTTTAGTCTCAGTAGCCATAAGGCATCTGCAAGATCTCAGGTTCCTCAGCATCACTTGCATTCATCTTGCAGTCTGTTTCAGTTGCATCAAATTGCTTGTGAATAGACACAGCCGGGGCAACTTTTCCTGAGTGTCTTTCTAGAATATGAAATAAAGCATTCTTGAGCCACATAAAGATTTTCTTTGGTCTGGAGTTTATGTTTGCTGCTTGTTTCTTTGAGAGAAGCTGTCATTCCATTGAAGTTACACAAACATGTTTGAATCAAAGCCCAATCAAAAATAAAAGCAATAGTTCTTTTGTCTTTTGATTCCTGCTTACATACTGGGCTTTAAGTCTGTTAGAAAATGTTACATAAAAGAGCTGTTACCTGTTAAGTTCTGTAGTTCAGCATTCTTCTTTCAATTCTAAAATCCCTTTGAGCAATACTAAATCAGGTATTTCATTAAGAATAACATACAACTATTTTATTGCTCAGGACAGTAAAAGAGCCCGACTTAAAACTATTGTACTGGACAGATTTCTTTTTTTTTTTTAATTTCTCTGCACCATCTGCTGTGTTCTTCTTCAAGTATTATTTTCCTTTCAATGGGTCTGTCCTCTAACTTAAAAACCTCTTCCTCCTACTCTGTCTCTTTCTTAGATCCTCACAAAATTGCTAATTTTCTGTTGATGTAATTTATTGTGTGGTCATTTGTACATATTAGAGATAGTTAAAAACTTCTATACTCTTCTCATAAACAACAGAAGGGGAAAAATGAGGGAAGCTGCATAGTTCAGAGTAGCAACCAAACAAATCTGGTTCATTGTGAATTCTCTCATATGCTCACATGGCCCACTTCCAGTGACATTTTCCTAAAGAAAGCAAGTGATCTGGTGTAAATATGTTTTCTGTCATAGGGAACCAGCTTAAATTTACATATGCTCTGAGGAGTGCATATGGAAGTGTATTAAGTGGTATTAAATGAACAAAGTGGTATTGAAAAAGTAGTACATTTTCAAGCTTTGTACAGAAAGAACTCTGCAATTTTCAGTGTTTATGCTCCTGGAGATGTTTATAACAGTTTTAGATAACGTTTGCATTAAATATTTGCATAGAAACTCTTCATAACATAAGCAGTTTTTCTGTTTGAAAGTCTGCATGTGTGTCATGGGAAGACATAGTCTGAATAATAAAGCTATATTTAGGAAATTTCACTAAGATGGTAAGGACAAAAACATGGCCATTTCTCTGGTTTATATTTTCTATACTTTGACACTACTCTATTTCTTCTCTCTTGTGATATTAGCTTTTTCCTTTCTTCTTTCATCCTTTTCCATTTGCCAATCCCACAAGTGCCCAGCTGCAGTTATTGTTTTTTACAAGATCGTTTATTCTTTGTACTTCGTTTTCAATCCATGTTCGAGTCCTATTGGCCTCCAGACTTCCCAACTGACTCTGACCTCTAATTTATTGGTAGAGAAGTGTGGGTACCAGCTCCTAATCTGCATCTACCATTGGGAGGCTGATTTAAAACAGTATGTACAAGGGAATTTAAAGTGAAAGAAAGCAATCTTACTCTTGACTGACTGTTCCAAGGTAGTTCCTAAAATGCTGCCACCCACTTTTTCAGCTCAATACTTTCGTGTCTTCTCCTTATTGCAGATCTGATGCGGTTTATAGGACTTTAGTTATCCATGAAGCTGGTAGGTATATTTTGCAATGAATAACAGAAAGGGACAGTAGAGGAAGAATTGCTAAAAATACACGTGTACAGACAAATGAGATTGGCAAGAACGTTTTCCTGGCTCAGTAAAAAATGCTGATGATCTGTCAAGTAGACTACTGTCAATTCACACAGTTCCTCAGCAGGTGTTTCCAAATAACTGAGGCTGAGACTTATAAATATTTATGTTGTACATCATTTTATTTATTTCCCAGACTCACTACGCAGAAGGAGCACATACTCTGATTTGGCTCTCTTCCACAAGTCCTGAACTGTGAATATGAAATCTGCACTTCACTTTGTCTCCCTTGTCTTTCCATCTGTGCTGAACCATTAACGGTTTAGTGGGGCTGCCAGCCGTTAAGGCCTTGGGAGAAATTCCATCATACAGCTGAAATTGAGCATAAATTGTTATGTCAGAAAAATAATTTATGCATTCCTTTTTTTTTTTTTTCCAGAATCTTTATTACTGCCTACCAAAATTTTGGATTTAGAAAAATGACCTGTGCAGCTTGGCTTTCAGGTCTTATACTAACACTCTTCCAAAAAAAAAACATATTCAGAACTGACACAATATAGGCATTTTTCCCATTTTCATGGGAAGACTTAAAGTCCCGTAGGTGAACAAAAACCGAATTCCAGCAGAACTGGGAGTTTAGCTGTACTGCCAAGGCATTGGATGGGGCCAGTGGATTGTAAATACTGCTGAGTAAAAAGTGGAGTGAGACTTAAACAGTGGAAGCTCGTCTGCTGTCTTTGCCAAATAAATGGAGACTTTGAGAAAAAAAAAAAAGTAAAACAAAACAAAAAAAAACAAACAACACAAACAAACACACACAAAAAAACATGGAGGGAAAAAAGAGTAGCTTTACAGGTTACATTTTTCTTTCACTGACAGTGAAGGAAGAATTTGTTGTGAGAGTTGCTTCTGGTTTTTGAATTTATGTTAAATAGGATAATTGCCTGCCCCAAAAGCTGCTTTAAGATGACTGTGCCTTCATTGTTGACATTTATCACCCAAATCTCATCACTAAAAGGCAGCAATGAGGTGGAAGGCAAGGCAGGAGAGTGCTGCTTTGAACACCAGGCATTCAATCCAGGCAGGAAAGGCTGGCAAGCCTTTGGGGCAAGGGCAGCCACAGCACAGTCCATCTCGTGCACTTAGTGGGGATGCAAGACAGACTACCTGATTTATCTGCTACACCAGCAAAAAAGTGGCCTACCTGCCCTCGCTTTCATGCTGACTACAAAGGATCTGCAAATAAAACAGTCACACTTGGAACGATATTTTGCTTCTGAAAACTTCTGTAAAGATTCCTTGGCTTTGATAGTTTTTCATGGAGTAGTCTCACCTGTCTCTGTAACAACAGGGCAATAGATAATATCTACTATCTTTCTAAAGCAGGGATCATATGTCTGAAGTGAATATGTAAAGAGATAAGATAGTCAAGGTATAGATGTATATGATTAAGAATAGATCGTCATTTATAAATCACTTATAACTTATAATTTATAAGTAATATTTTTATAATCTAATGCATCCTTTTTCATTATCTTGAAGTCTTTTATGATTATATTAATTTGTTATTTAATAAGGAAAAATTTTAGTTCTTCATTGTGTATTTTTTTTGTAACCAGCAGTGTCAGATCTACATCAGCCCCTCAACATTGCAGTATTGGAGTGATTAGGTTACATGCATAACAACTATCCAGATACTTTTGGACAAATAAGATTTTTAAAAGAAGCAATTCAGAAAACAATTGTACTGACCATGTGTATGCATGGTACTTTCCATATTAAACTTTTATTAATAAAATTGTCGAGTTGCAGTTCTCTTGTTTAAATATCTGTAAATCAGAGGTTTAAGACAATGGTCCATTTATCAGTTACAACTACAGATATAGATTATGCTGAATAGCAGTCACTCCTAAAGGATGTCTAGTGTGCCCAATATTTATGCAGAACATATATCAGTACAGCAGTACCTAGATATGAGAATATGTAAGACATGCTCCAGTTCCAGAGCATCTTGTGAAGTGTGAGCACCTCTTGGGACAATTGCCCACAATCCCAGGTGTCATAGAGAGATGAGTTCTAGGACATTCCCTCAGTGAATTCTGGGGAAAAGTGTGTGTCTCAGTTTAATTTTCATTGCAGAGGAACAAATTATCAAACCCAAGAGCAAGCAGCAACAGGTAACTAACCTGAATTTGAAGAAGCTTCATACTACAGCCCAGGGGAGTTTGTAACTGATTTGGTTAGGGATAACAGCTATTAAATCTCTAGTCATCCAATTATTTAACCAAAAAAAACCACCAAAAAACAACAGAAAAAACCAACAAGAAGTGTTTGGAAAATTCAGCTTCTTCTGTATTTCTCTTGGTAGGGTAAGTATTAGTATTATTCTATTCTAGAAGTTTAAGGAAGCAGCATCAGTCCATCATTATCAGTGTGTCCATGCTTAATGGCTCTTCATCTTTTTGTGAACAATCATTTTGAAGACTGGTAATACGACAAGAATCTCTTACCATATAATAAATAAATAAATTTTATTCAAGCTTAGATTAGTTAGCTTCTTAATGGCCACGGATTTTCTCACCATTTCAAACTGTGCAAATAGCTACAGAATTAACAGAAATTATTACAATGTTTCATCTTAATTAACATTTTTAATGTTTCAGCATGTATTAAACACTGACTCAGCATAGGCCCAATGTGCAACGTTTTCTCTATATTAAGTAATCCTTTACTCATGAAAGATCACATTGAAAGCTGTAGTATTGATCAGGAAGTCATGACAGTGGACGGTAACAGCTGCAGAATAAACTGACTGCAGCCACTGGGAGCAAAAAGCTTCCATGTTATTTCCTCATACCGTGAGAAGATGAACTAATTCCTTCACTTCTGCCCTGATCTTAGTGTCATCATTTTAAATCATCTGCCGTGTGAGTACAAAACTTATATTGTCCTCCTAAGTTACTCCTCTGATACTACTTTCTTGCATGCATTTCATTTTAGTTTTGATCTTGATCATACCACTGCAAAGCCCATATGGCTTGCATAGAATTCCATGAGCTTTTGTATGAGCATAAATATAATAAAATTGTTTGCTTTCTCCATACTTTAAGCTTCAAACACTTTGGAAATAATATATCCCTTTAGGCTTTGCAAAGCACTGTATACATCTTCAGTAACTGCTTAGGTTGCAGACCTAGATATTTCTAGATCATGTCTATGGAAGAAGACTTCCTAATTTAAAAAATATATATCTTTATTCAGATATCTACAGTACAGGTACAGTGTCATACTGCAGACTCTGTTAGCTGATACCACAAGGTATCTGTTTAAAGGCTCAGTTTTTGTACTCAAACTAAAAATATGGAGTTTGAGATACCCATCACATCACAGATTGTCTTTTATTTAATGCATTTAGCTGTACAGCGTTTCTGAGTTGAGTTGGTGGTTAAGTACTACAGATAATAAATGTATTCTTTCTTATTATTTGTACTGAAAGGTTTTGACATTTCCAGAGATGGTCATTTAGGGCCATCTGACCTTGTGCTGAAACTGGATTGTTTTGTCCATTCACCAGAGCTGCTGTTCTCACAGAGGCAGAATTTGCGTGGTAATAGTTGGTTGATTTTTTTAAGGCTGTGGTTTAGTCTTTCCTGGTTTTCCCTGTTTCTTTAATTATATTTCCTTCAATGTTTTCCCCATATACACACTGAGAAATTTTTTTTCTTTCATTTACAAGTTTTAGGATCCTTAAAGTCTTCTCATTTTCTCTTTCTCTTCCCAAATACAAGTACATACTTTCTCAAGATGGCTTACAAGCTCCATTCAGTGTTATAGGTGGGAGGTTCTAACTCTGGTTTGGTGAGAGAGGAAACTATTCAATGTCATGTCATGAACACCGGTATTCAGCACAAGTGCGGTAGCAGGGATAACCCAGGATTATCCTGGTTACTGTACCACTAGCACAGGAACTGTTGTCCATGTCTTTTATTTCTTGCCTCATCTGTTTTGCATTCTTGCTGTTGTAGCAGGAGCCATCACAGAGCAGCATTTGTGTTTGAGCATCTGCAGTCGAGATGAAAAGTGCAGGTGTTGCACAAAGTCCAAACCGAGCTCTACCTTTCTCAGGAAAATCATTCACTCAACTCTTTTACAGATGTTAAGTCTGTCATTTACAGCAAATATCTATCCAGGAAATGCTCGTATCATCCATTTTGTGTAAAATGGTTAGTTAGACCTCACAGGCAGTTACTCTGACAGTTTCCTTCACAGGAAATATGGGTAATGCTGTTCACCTGCTTTGTAGCACATGAACATCAGCTATTCAACTATGCCAGAATCTAAAGATGAAAATATAAAGAATGCTTGGTTATATATGTATGTAGTATGTCAGATATTAAAGTACAGGTGGACTGGCTACGTATCCGTGTTGATATTTTAATATTCAGAAAAGGCAAAAGTACCAGCTTGGTTATTTCCGAATGAATTATATGGGAAAAATCAGCCATGGAACTAGAAGACTGCCAGAAAGGACAACAAAAGATATCTTTGAGATTTTATTTGGTTTTGGTTTTGTTTTTCATATTAAACTTCAAAATCAAATAGACCTATACGTCTTCAAAATATTTTAGCATTAATTTTTTTTACAAACGCACTTGTGTTGTTTCAAATACATAATTTGATACTTCTCTGTTAGACGTGTCGAAGCGGGTTATAAGAACTCAAGTGGGTTGTAAGAACTTTTAAGAGGTGCACACATACAAAAACATCCCCTTTATTGATAAGATACAAAGACAAAACAATTTTGTTGTCCTCTTCAAAAATTCCGGTTGCCCTTTGCAATTCAGGATGGCTGCCATCTGTTTGGCCTTTTCCCATCGGGATTCTGCTATAATTATGAACTCTGCAGCATGTACAAAAATTGTTCTCAAGGCTTTGTTAACAGTCCTGTCATGTATATTTTAGGTTTCCTCTACGCTCAGAACAGTACCAAACGCAGCATTAAAGAGCGACTTATGAAGCTCTTGCCCTGCTCGGCTGCCAAAACGACATCTCCTGTTACTCAAAGCAAGTTTTATTTTTAATTTGATTTTTTTTTTTTTTTTTAGGTTTGCATGCATCAAAAGTTATACTTTCATTAACTGCTCATTTGAGAGACAAAATATCTGCTGAAATAATCATATGCTCTTTTGAGGCTTAAAAGGAATTGATGAACAGATTTGTGGGCTGGTAACAGATTTGTCTGCAGAGCAGGATGGCAAGATACCAGCGCTAGGGTCTGCCACATAGGAGCTGCTGGGTTGGCACTTAGGCTCCACAAGCTAGCTGAGAAGTGATTCACTCATTACATTAAATACCTGCTCCCAGTGTATTTGAAAAGTGGTATCTTTTTGTGTACATGCGTGCATGTGTTTGTTGGGTGTTTGTTGTCCAACAGGTAGGATAGTATCAGCAGTACTGGTCTGCAAGGAAAGGCTTGGTTCTGCAGGTTTTGTCTGTGTAACATCACACTATTTAGGGAATGAGACCTAACGTATGTGTCTGAAAGAAAAATAAAAAGGAGATTGAAAACAAAATATACGAATGTAGAGATAAAGGAAAAGCACACTGACACTACCTTTAATGTGTTGGTATGCTGTGAGGAAATAAAGTCTCTCCAGGGTAGCTAACAGATAAAAAATAGGGGGCGGGGGGAAGGAAGGAGGGATGGAGATCGGTACATAGATGCACACATGCATATATATATATATACACCTAGATAGAGATAAATTATAGTAATGACACTAATGTCTTCCTATATAAATTGGCTGCTATAACTGATTTTAAAATACCCCTGTGGACCCAATTCAGTCTAGATTAATTTGGCTTAATTCTAGTTACTAATCTGAACACCTCAAATGACAAGCTGAGTGGTCCCTGTGCTTCCTGTATACTCTTCTCATAAAGCATATCAATCAATCTACGGTAAAAAATACCTTCAAGAGTAGTTCCTTCTGTCCAGTGATTGTGAGAGAACCTGAGGCAACTTGGCTACAAACACAGGCCCCTATTAAGTGCCTGACTTCAGTGGTATGGATTTAGGCTTTCTTTTTGCTACTTCACCATTTTTCATATGTTCCTCTATAGAGAAGTCTGTGGTACTTGCTTTCCTTTCTAACTATTTGACATCTCAAGAGATGAAAAGCACTAAAAATGTGGATGTGCAGTTTCTTTTCATGGTGGCTTCAGCTAATGTGTTTTACTTGAAAACAGGGTAGCTTAAAAAGCTCAGTTACGGTCATTGACACCTGCTAGTAATTCATTGTATAGAAGTTGCTTTCAGCTATATAGCCTGAGTAATATAGCCTTAAACTATAAAAGGAATCACAGAACCACAGAACGGCTTGGGTTGGAAGGGACCTTTAAAGATCATTTAGTCCAATCCTCCTGTCATGGGCAGGGACATATTTCACTAGATCAGGTTGCTCTGTCCAGCCTGACCTTGCATATTTCTAGGAATGTGGCATAGAACAGAAATAGGAAATAGAGTAGAAGAAATAGAAGGTTCGGTCTCTTTGTTTGAAGCTGCTTGGAGAGATGCATTCAGCATTTTTATCTGTGCTCTCATCAATAACGAAATGCTATATTAAGCAAGAATGTTATACTAAATGAAAATATTACATTAAATAAGAATATCATTGTAGACATACATTTTTATTATCCCATTTTGACATAATGTGCTATTTGATTCCTACTAGCATGAAAGAAGCGACATTGTAATGTACTGGGAACGAAGCCAATACCTGCAATAACAACCATATAATGTGAATTCCTTAGAAATTTTAAGGGTAATATTCTTAAAAGGAGTAATTTGTTGAAATATACATACCCTGAATTTGCACTTCTGCACTTCACTTCTATCAATATGTGCAGAAAAATGTTACTTGAGAAAAGTCTTATTTCAGCATTGCCATTCAACAAAGTATCTCAAAGGATGCTTTTTCTTATTTGTGTGCTTTAGCTTAGTAAGCCTAAACTTAAATCCATCCTTCCTTAGCTAAATTTTTAAATTAATGTGCTAGAGATAGGACTAGATTCAAGAACAGTTCTGGAAAATAAAAGCCTGTGTGCATGCAGTTATTGAATAGATAAGGGAGCTATAATTTGGGGTTTGTGCAGGCAAATGCTTGTGCACAATTTTTACAGGCATGAACTGAGCCCTAACTTTGGACATGCTTCTTCAGTTGCCATTACTTGAAGAATATGTCTGCTTTTTTGCATTTATTTTACTATTTTGTTCTTTAATGAACAATGAAAGGTTCAAAGCATAGCTCCTGTGGAAAACACATAAAAACCTGGTTTTAATATTTAGCTGGAAAACTACTCATTAATGAAATCAGTAAGAATATTTTGATTAATATATATATGAGTGGATATGCACTTGTTTCTATTTTTCAGTTAATGCTTAGAAATTCATATATTTTCACACATTTTTGAAAGTATAGATCTTCTTTCCAGCCTCGATAATGGCAACCATAACTGTGAAGAAAAAATTAAAAACCTTCAAGTGACTCATGAGTGCTGTAGTATAGTTGACACTGTGGAAGTGTATGTTGATCTTATTTTTGGATTATTTATATTTATAAAAGACTACACAAACAGAGTGTGAGAAAACTGTTTTACTGAAACTTTTCATTAACAGAAAGACATCACCCCACTGCAGTCTTCTACATTCTTACTGAATCATCAAACCACAATAAATACTAAGGATATACTAAACATTGTGCTCAGCATTGCATTGTCTGGCCTTTATCTCTAGCCTCACATTTATTATGCGTATTCATTTAGCTTCTAGAACAGCTTGTAGATCTCTCTATAGGTGGTCAGATGTTTCTCAAATGGGTGCTTAGAGACCTCTTTTCCAGTTTAGTCTCTTTCTGTCTAAACAATAGCCTGTTTAAATCTCATATAACTCCTGGTATATAAAACACAAATAACTTTTCAACAATATCTGTTCTGAGGTTGACTCTTGTCAATTTGGTATCAGCACCTTGTGTTGACTTGCAGTTGACAAAAAATCATTGAGCTGCATATGCACAGTATGACATTGTTATAGGGACTTAAGTGACTACTATAAAGAATATAAAAGTTAACTCTCTTAAAAAACTTTGCTTTTTAAACCTTGCAATATAAGCCCTGTATGTTTTATGCAGAATTAAAATAGGGCTCAAGAACTTTGCTACACCTTTCCCAGATTAGGAAGACAGCTTCTTAAATCCAAACCAGCTTTATTCCAGTTTCATCTATAAGAGCAAGCTTTTCAAGGCTCTCCCTTTGCACCTCAGAATGTCAGAAACTCTTTGAAGAAGAGAACTGAAATGTTCTTATAATCTTGTGAGTTCAGATACTGGCCCTTTAAAACTATTACCAAACATCGTAAGGTCAATGTAGAGTTGTGTCAGTTGGGTTTTTTGTAAATAGCATTTAGATTGGAAGTTTTCACAAGTATGGTAGTTGTCTATGAGTCATTTGAGATAACCTATGAAGAAAAATAAATGAGAAACATGTTATAGCTTATCCACAAGCCAACACAAAATTGACGATAAAAGATAAGACTATAGGTGATGCTGAGATCACCTTCCCAAGATGAGTGCCAACAGCAACATCTGACAGGAGAAAGGACAAGGCCCTGCAACTTTCTGAAGATTTATCCAAATAGTTTGTATATTTTGATTATATCCATTTAAAGTTCATTTTTTGTTTAGCTGAACTATATCTTCTGATGCCAGATTTCTCCCAAGCAGCTGAAAGTTATTATTACTGCATTGTAGCAGAACAAAAATATGTGAAGATGTAAGCATAATATGGTTTTAATGGAGTATTCTAATATTTTACTCTTATGAAAACTGAACTGAATAAAACTTTATTTTAAGTATGCAGATTCCCATACTCTGATGAAATAAAATGTATGTCTTCAGAACTGTAGAAGTGACCGTTATCTGTGTTTGTTTTCTCTCAGGTTACATTCCTATAGTTGGTAAAAAAACCAGAATAAGGCAGTGATTTGATTAAATTAGTCTGGAGTGCTACATAAGCTATGTTTAATACTGGGAGTACTTTAAAACAGATACACACATTCATATTTTTGATCAGGTATATGGCTGGCACCCCATATAAAAATACATACTGTAAGTTTCTTTAGCTATTTTATTTAACTTTCACATTTAAAACCCTACCTGGAAAAAAAAAGGTATTGCGCTCTTGCATTCTTTTGGGACTGGACTCAGCTGTAAGGCTTGGATGTGTATATCCAGATATTCACCTAATGGTGAGGTCACTAAAATACTCATGTTCCCCATTTTGGGTCCTCACCGTGAATAATCATGTTGCCCTGAAGGGTTAGTTACACAGTACTCAAAGTAAGGTGTACTGTTGAATATGCAACAGCAATCTCACACACTTTCCAATGCACAACTTAACAGTAAAAGGAAAACACTGAGAATCCCAGTCTGATACGGTCAATTCACATCAATTAATGAACCAAGGGAAAATTTCCAGTATTCAGGAGTCACTAAAGTTTTATAAAATAGTTTTCTTTGCTCAGTGAGTCATAGAAACAGAAAAGTTATCCTGAATGTGTCATGTATGCCTTCGCAGAATGTTGGCTTTCCAGTTTATTGCTATTTTTACTGAAGTGATAGTATTCAGGCTGCTGGATCATCACTGCTGTTCCATGTTCTGTGCAGCCACTGGAGCAGACAGATACCCTTTCCCTAAGGTTAAAAATGAATATGCCATTCGTCTTTAAAGCTGCAAAAGATGTTCTTTAAAAGAAAGTCATTTAACGTTCTTTTTTTTTTCTGTAAGGGTTAGGTACTTCTATATTTCTTGCTGAGCTTTACTCTCTGTCTCTTGTGTTCTGCAGACACTGTAGAAGATGAAATGGAAATGGCCACAGTACGACATAGACCTGAAGCTCTTGAACTGCTGGAAGCACAGAGTAAATTCACAAAGAAGGAACTTCAGATCTTATATAGAGGGTTCAAGAATGTAAGCACTTTTTAAATTTACTATCCATTTAGAGGGTAGGCCACCACAATCTCAGCAGTATAAGAATAGCTGGCAATGAAGCTCATGGGATACAGTAGCTAATGCTGTGTGTCTGGTCATGTGAGGATACAATCACTGTACAACAATTGGGCTGTTTAATGGCCAAAAGATGCAGACAAATTAGAAAGCATGCAGAAAGTAATAATTATAACTTAGTTTAGTAGGACTTTGTTCAAGAACAGACTGAAAATTCTGAAGATGAAATAATGGGAGAGAATGTAAGTCCTGAAGAATTTGGTCAGTGAGAAGAAATATTTTGATTTTTGTGTTCACAATAGCTGTCACTAGAAGTAATTGACATAAATTGCACTAGAGGACTTTTTCGTTATGTGGACAGCATTAGATGACTTCTTCGGTCCTTCCTAGCCCCTCAAGTATATATATTTGTCAGATCCCTTTACTGGGAATCATTATTCATGATTTTTTTTGCTAATATACATGTTCTATTAGCCATTTAGTTAGAGGGGAGCCCACTGAGGACCTGAGTGCATGAGTACAGCGGAGAAATAAGATACAAAAAGATTTCACTAAGTATTATTAAATTCTGGCTCTATACCAAAAGTAAGAGCTGTCCCTGATTTTATTAATACTATACAAAGGAAAAAAAATTAAAAGCCTTTTTTTTTTTTTTTTTTGGTCTCTGTTTTATTCTACTATCTTTTATGTGATTAATACTTCTATAGGATACTATCTACCATTAACAATGGATAGAAAATACTTGATATTAAAAAAAACTTGAATAAATAGCAATTGAAATCATAAGTGTGTAATGTTAATTCATGTATTCGCTTGTGAGTACCACAACTGTGCAAGTATTAAGTCTTCTGCTGAGCTGGAGGTAAAGATAAATTTAATTACATTTATCACGTCTTGATTTCATTTTTCTTTCACCCTTACAAAAGGGCCTTCCTCTTGCCTTTGGCATCTACCAGTCATGTGAAATTGTATAACAAAGTATAATGCTAAAAGCACAATGAAGCTCAACTATGGAATCAGAGAGAATATTTTCAGCTTGTACAAGGAAAGTATAAATCTTACAGAATTCTTAGATATAAAGCTGTGCAAATGCATGTTTTAAAACTACATTTTTATCTAAAGCCTATGATGCAAGTAAAATACAGTCACTTAAAGTGTCTTGTCTATATATCATCCTCAGTTCCAGAAGGTATATAATGTTGGTGTGTTACTGATTAACAGTGATTGCTCTTAAAAGCTTTTCATTTCCTCAGGGTATAAGAGAACATTCCCCTGCTAATGACAGTATTCCCTAGGTATTGCAGATCATGAACTAATGTCTCTAATTATCTAAGGCAAAAAGGTACAAAGTATAGTGGATAAAATAAGCCTTCTGTCTGTTTCTCTAAGAATTATTATTAGAGTCTCAAATTAAGCACCTTGATAATTTGCCGCATAAAATAAGGTATGGAAAAAGATAATAGGTTATAAGAAAGTATTTTAATTTATTCCTGTTTAACCATTTTTTTGAAAAGAGGAATTCCAGCTCTTCCTATGCTTTGGTGTTCTAAAATGTAAGTTCTGCTTACATCAAAGGAGTGTCAATGGTAATACACCTTTATTCAGGTGTTTCATTTCCTTGTCATTACCTGATAATTGAAGACATGCATGTACTTCAACTATTTAGTGCTAAGGAGCATGAACTTCAGGTTTTTTGTGTTTAATATAATTGCATAATTTTCAATTGCATTCTGAAATGCTGTATAGCTTGACTAGGGCTGATGACTTATAAAAGTAAATCAATTTAAAGCAGTAATCTTTAGACCAAGCATTAGACTTCAGAAATGAAGGATTTCAGTTTAGTTGGCATTTGTTTTATTTCTCATATTTATCAGTTTTTACTGCAAAATGCTCTACAGCTCTATGAGCAACTTGCCTATGTGGATTAGTTAATTTTCCTGTCACATATCTAGTTTTTACCAAATACAATTGGAGCAGCTCTGATGGCTACCGATACAGGATGGCATTAAAGTGCCGCCCATGCCCTGCGCTTAGATGGCCTCCCCCTGACAGTGCTCAGTCATCTGCTTCTGTCTGCCGCAGGCCACCTCCCTTCCCACTCCCCTTCTTTCTGATCCTGCCAATATCTCCACCCCTGTGTGCTTCACGTGTGTGCTTCATGCACCTCCTATACTGGGGACAACCCAGCTGGAAAGCAGATTTGCAGAAAAGGACCTGGGTGTCCTGGTGGACACCAGGCTGAACATGAGCCAGCGATGTGCTCTGTGACAAAGAAGGCAAATGTTATCCTGAGCTGTAGTAGGCAAAGTACTGGCAGCAGGCCGAGGGAGGTGATTCTTCCACTCTACGCAGCACTGGTGAGGCCGTGCCTAGAGTGCTGTGTCCAGTTCTGGGTTCCTCAGGACAGGAGAGGCATGGACATACTGGAGAGAGTCCAATGTAGGGTCACAAAGATGACTAAAGGGACTGAAGCGTCTTCTCCTTTGAAGAAGGGCTGAGAGAGGTGGGACTGATCAGCTTAGAGAAAAGAAGGCTGGGGGGCGTGGGGTGGGTCTCATCAATGTGTATGTTATGTATATCAATACCTGAAGGAAGGGTGCATACATGACAGAGAAAGGCTCTTTTCAGTGGTGCCCAGTGACAAGACAAGAGGCAATGGGCACAAACTGAAACACAGGAGGTTCCTTCTCAACATCAGAAATACTGCGTCTCTGTGAGGGCGACTGAGCACTGGCACAGGTTGACCAGGGAGGTTGTGGAGTCTCCATCCTTGGAGATATCTAAAAGCTGTGTGGACGTGGTCCTGGGCAACCTGCTCTAGGTGGCCCTGCTTGAGCAGAGTTGTGGGACCAGATGAGCTCCAGAGGTCCGTGCCAACCTCAGCCATTCTGTGATTCTGTGATATTCTATTTAATCATTCCACGAGGAATGAAACCCCACTGAAATATTTAATGACACACGTGGGCACACATCTTTAACATAATACAATTAAAACTGGTGCAGATACTACCTCTGGGCTTTATGCATTTCACCTGGTGTTTGCCTGCCTTACTATCTCTTCAACAATTTAATTATATAAAGCAAGACATGTTAAGGCCTGAATTTAAGTTGCTGTAGCTCTGCTGACTTATGCTCCTGTTAGATTGAATTTACAACCTTCCGCAACGCAGCAGCATCAGCATTGTGCTGTGCGCTGGCAGGAGCTCAGAAGAGCTGTAGTCAGGTGGGGTCCTGAAAGCAATGTAGCTAGTGTCAGCTGGCTTGATCACTACATGTGCTCTGGTTAATGCCACGTAATTATGCCCTAATATGGATTTTTGCTGTATTTGTATAACCAATGAACCATAGAGTAACTATTGCTATGTGATCACTTGATATTTGGAATCAACATGCAGTAGTTAAGCTAGTTCAACCATATCAGCTAAACTAGTTGCTACTTGCTAGTCTAGGAGTCAGTGTTTCAGGTAGCGTTTTCCTATATATAAATCCACAGATTGCTTATCTCCTCACAGAAGGAACAGACAGCAACTCTGTTCTTATGTAGCCTGTAGAATTGGGAGATTTTCAACAGTTAAAATGTAATGTGTATGTGTAATAGTGCAAATATTAATAACCTTAATGAACACAAAATTTTAAACTTTAGAAGGAAGAAGATTCTTCACCTACGACAGGGATAGAAGATATTTCTTTCTGAAGAACTTGGGTGTCTCTGTATTATAAATAATGCTTTAGGTGTCTCAGAAAGTAATGAATAAGCAAAGTGGATTTTTTTCTGGAATTTTCAACACCCTTTCTAGTATGCACATTTTTCCGTCTGTCTTTATGCAAGTATGGCAGGAAGAAATAGGTCCCAGACATGATAAGGAAAAAACAATTGATGAAATAGGAGAAAAGCAGTACTCCCTTAGTATCCTGTTTTCAAGAGTGGCCAGACAAGGGAAAGAATATAAAAATAAGGGGAGTTTAGAGTGACAATTCTCCTCGCATACTCTTCTGTCACCTTGCACTCTGCTACTGAAATACTTCCTGTGCCGAAAGTTGTAACTGCATTTTTCATTTTACATACTTTAACCAAAGTTTCTTCCATAAACTGTGATAATTATTTTTGAACCTACTGGGGTATTTTGATATCTACAGCATCCTGTGGGAAATTAGCTCCATATCTAATTATGCCTTCTGTGAAAAATAATTCATTTCTGTGTCATACCTACTGCCTTTTATATTAATAAGGTATTTATAGTATTTCTGCTATGAGAAAATGAGTAACCATTATCAGTACTTCTCCAAGACATTCCCTGTTTTACACACCTCTTACACGTTTTCTACTTAGTCCCGTCTTTTCCTGACTGAAAACTTTTTGTCTATATAATCTCAGTCCAGCCTGCTGGTTTCCCTCAGTCCTGTCTAGTTCTAGGATGTCTGTTCTGACATGGGTATGACCAGAAGTTCTCACAGGTTGAGTCCAGTTATTTATTGTTTATGATGTCAGATTACTTACATGTAGTTCTGACTGACTTTAGATGAGAAAGCAGCAAGTACTCCTCTATTTCTGTAGTGCTGGTGATTACAAAGTTTGGTTTATTATGTGTTTTTTACTTATAGAAAAATAAAATGGTAAACCTTTAAAGATACTTTCATCAATTTTATTTTCCAGAATAGGCAAATTACATGCCAAATCCAGCAAAAAGTAATTCAAGCAGAAGGAGTTAGGGTCTCAGATAGCAACTCTGTGTACATGTGCACACCTGAAAGCTTCAGAAAGTCTCAGATCACATTGTAGTATAGCTGATGCTTTAGGAAGCAAGAAATAGAGGATAACTGCATGAAAGGCCTAAAGGTTATTGAAATGCCTACCTTGTCAATGGCTATTTTGGTAATAGCCAAGGTCAACGTTTAAAATAGAAGATACACTAAAGGGATGGGATAAGCAGCTTCAGATGACCTAACAACTATTACAAGGAAAAGCACCAAAGGAGAGTTTATGCTTATATTTGGTCATTTAGCCATTTTAAAGCTTCTATACTATCCTTCAAAAATGAGTTTAACACAAGTCCTAAACCCTCCTCAGGCCCAAAAGGTTGTCCCCAGCACTCTGGTTTCACAGTGTTTCTGCACTCTTGTTGATGAATTGTTGCTCAGCTGCCATCACAGTGGGACCTTTCCATTTTGTATTTGGCTTCCTGTCATCCCATTTCTTGTAAATTGAAATTGTGATTGCTGCAGTCATTAACCTTTCAAACCAATGGCTCTGTGGCAGGCCTAGTACAAGTGGTACTTCACAATAAATTGCACAGACTATCAAGCATGCACTCAACATGTGGTCTGTCTTTCTCTTTTGTCCATTGATAGGTCTCTGAGAGTTTTTTAAAATGTCCCTGAGCTATAGCACTTTTTCCATTTTAAAAATACTTAGATAATGCTTTTACTGCACAAAAGATGCTCTTGTACTAAACTTAAATGTTAATGATCTTTTAATTTTGGTTGATTATTCTCATCAAGAATTCTGTTGAACTCTGTGTTGGGAAACTGCTAGACTTCCCTGGAAAAGTGAAAGGGTTTTTGATGAACATTGATCTTACCCAGCTGTGTATCAGAGAAAGTGTAAATTGAAGTCATGCATGCATAAAAATGTCCCTGGATACATATTGTAGCTTTAAATTGGCAGCTCGATACTTGTGACATTTATTGGGAAAACAACATTTCTAAGATACCTATTGCTGTTAGCAAATGAGGCAAACAATGACAGTAAGATAATAACTCTGATAATGTTGCAGCTCAAAGATAGGTTCTCCCATCATACAACCCATCCATGTAAGAAAACGTTTTTTCATCACTCAAAATATGCTAATTTATTAAAAGAATTTTCCATTTCACTCATGGTTTGGTGGAAGCATTGTATTACTGTATGTTGCATTTGTGAGTATCACAGAAAGTTAATGAAAGCTTGTTTAATAGGTTATAAAGCTCATTTGGTGATTGTCTAGAGCATCTGAGTTTTGCATTATGAAATACAATTATTCTCATTGTCCTTTTCTGGAAAATTCCTTCCCTTTTGTTTATTCTTCTGATAGTATCTTTCAGAAAAAAAAAAAAATGAGGAGAAAGTACTTGATTTATCTAATCAACTATATTTCCAATCTAATGAAGAAGAGGAAGACTGAGTTGGTGCAGTGAATAAAAATAATTTCCACTGTATAAATCATTTCTCTATTCCTGCAATTTTTTGTTTTGTGATGAAGATGAAGGTTAGGTATATACTGTGCATTTTTCAGTATATGCAGTAGCTTATGCAAAACCTGAAACACCTCAATGTAACTTTGAGGGTACTGAAGTTAAAGCTTTCAGACTATTTTAACTTTTCTTTTATATTTGTATGCATGATAGTCTAGAGACACTAAATTTGTCTCACTCATTGTAACTGAAACTTACTTGGTAACAAAAGAGGTATGAGAAAGGTAACTCAGTGTCCTACACACAGATAACTTTTACCTTTATGCCTATTCTGTTTGCACAGCCTCTGATGTATGACTAATAGAGATGTACTATTCTGTCTTTTACTTCTGTCTTTCAAATGTAGTTTATAAGATAATCAGTGTCTTGATAAGAAGTTATTTAGTACAAATGGAAAATGTGTCCCTTTGCATTATATTTGAGAGACACTAAAAGCTGACAAGGGACATAGGCATTTGACTGTAAAAGAGATTATAATGCAAAGAGTTTGAATATCTCTGTGATGATCCAAAGATTTTGAAAGTCCATTCCATTTTCTTTGCTTCCTTACTTAACCTTTTCTACCTGTTCTGAAGCACAACAAGGGGCAAGGACAACATATTCATCTTTGTATCCTGAAATACTGTGTATTATGTAACAGAAGGTTTTACACTACAAGAAATAACACTTTAGCTTGGATCAGCTGTCTCTGAGTCACCAGTGTCCTGCATCCCACAGAGTCAGTGGGATGTCTTCAGTTCATTGTGGTCTCATTCAGTTCTACACTGAATCCATGTCTTTGTATTGTAATGAATAAATGCATATTCAATATTAATATAGACCAGAGACAGAAAAAAACCAAAACAGTATGAGTGGCAATGGCACTAGTGCAAGAGTATTTTGCCTCTCATATTGGTCCTCCAAGGCTTGTTCTTGCAGATGAGGTAGCTTGGAGCTGACCAAAGAGAGGAGAGCCTGGAAGAGAAATATAGGTCAGTCAAAGGTTCCCACCTAGTTCTTCAGCCTAATGGGAAACAACACTAAAAACATTTGACCTCTGTCACTCTGTGACTCTGAATATGAAACAGGCATTGGGTTGTTCTACTGGGTAACAGTGCATGAAACATGTCCATTGTGCAGAAAGGTTTTACAGAGGGGCTGACCCCTCTGTACAAGCCATGTATGAACAGCAGTGTTGTGATCTCGAAGAGGATTTATTTACAAAGAAGCGCTAATAATTTGTCTTTTCAAATAGACACAGTGATAACACCTGAATAGGTTGTGCCTCATGCATATAAATCTGTTAAATTTATATCATAGAAACGTCAGTAAAATAGAAATAAAGGAATTTCCGATGTTACTAGAAAATCAAATAGTAGTAATTCAAACTGGAAATTAATGTCTCTCCTGTTACTTTCTTTGCCTTCATAAGCTAAACAGACAACTGCACAATGAAACTCCAAACAAGTGAACCTAGAAGCCAGATATCATGTTTGCTGTCAACAGACAGATTTCTGTAAATATTTTTTTTCTATCTAGGGAGTGTTTCTGATGACATGTATAATGCACATAGCTCAAACCCTGAATGTATAATACAGAGTTATTATTTATCAGTTGTTCTTCAGATCAATTGTTTTCTCAATTTTAGATGACTAAAGAAAAACTTAAAAAAAAAAAATCCTGCCAAGGCCGAATTTTGCTATTATGTTTCAAAAGCACTTGTATTCATTTACTAAGGGTTTAGATAGAACTTTTCCATTTTTCAAACAAGGCTATGTGAAAATCGTTTAACAAACTGAGCAATAAATAATGCTTACAGTCATCATATATTTCCTTCAAGAGTTAGTCAAGGAACTTGAAACTTTTCAAATATGAGACTAAAAATAATTTGGAGGTACAGTTTGACTGATCTAGCATACAGTTGTCAGTTGTCACAAATTTACAGACCATAATGCTTTCAGTGGAGATACTCATTTCAATTGGTTTCACAGTTGCTGGCAGAGATTGAGATCTTTTCTTTGAAAGTTAATAATGAACTCAGCCCCTACACTTCTATTCATCTCATGACTTACTGGTGTTCATGGAGATATTTCACGTTGTGTTCACTAGGGAAAAACTGTCATCTAGCATGTCTTCATAATAGTGACTGCTTACTTCTGAATTAAGTTTTAGAAATGTAGATGTCACTGATTAAGCAGCACATAAAAAAGAGTGTGATTTTAAGCACCCAGTATCAATAATAGTGCAGAGCACCAAATACCTCTAAAGTTCTATTTTACTCTAAAGATATCAATGCTGTATTTTGGTGGAATTGTATTGCTCTGTGTGCATGTCAGTCCCTCCTGTTTGAAACTGGCAGTACCCTGTGCCGTGCTCTCAGCGGGGCTGACAGTGCAACGTGCCATCAGCCATGCCAAGCTGGCATTTGATGCACAGCGGATGCTTTCTGCTCTGCCAGCCAGCTGCTCAGTGTAACTCATCTGCTGGTGGAGCTGTTTTCTGCCACAGAGCTTTCATGTGCATCCGTATGGGATAACTAAGGAATATAAATGTTTATGTACTACAATACATGAGCAGCAAAATATATTCTTTGGCTGCAGCTCACTGCAGTTATTTTTTTGCTGCATCTGGACTAAGCATTAGAAAGCTTCGTACTGGAGTTATGTGAAATTGTCAGATTGTGGTTTCTGGGTAATCACTAACGTTAGAGAAGTAAAATTTGGTGCAGTGCACCACTGATGACGTTGTGATATTAAATTTAGTGAGAAGACAGCTCTTTTTCTCTTTTCTCCCATTTGTCCCCTTTTCTTCATGAGGAGAGATGAATATAACTGCTATAAACACTGCACAATGTAACACACAGCTTATCATAAAATGTTTTAGTGGGCCAATTCATCAGTTGAGAAAAGAGTGTTCAAAAAAATCCCTCTACTTGGATTTCTTGCTACTGGTTTTCTTACTTTTAAAGAGTTTTTATATAAAAGATTATAATTCCATACTAAATCCTCTACTAAGTTGTCTCCCTGTTACACTGCAATTCAAGGACACAAAGTAGACACCCATATTTTCAGGTGGGCAGCCTAAGCCTGCAAAACCAGAGCAGAGGGAATAAACACATCATCTGATGATACTTCTGGATGGTGCAGTTGGACCATTTGGGTCCTGATTACTTCAAAACTTTATAGACAAAATCTTGTTTGTGCTGGACTCAGGGATCTGTTCTGGATCCCAGGAATTTCTGAGTAATTTTGATTCTTTATATTCTTTCCTTGGTTAAAATCCTAATCAATTTAAGCAAAATCAGCAATTGTAGGTTTTGTCAGAAAGCAGTGAAATCATCAGAAGTCCTTTCTTGATTTCAAAAGTATTAATTTCTGACTAGAAATGTCTTTAGATCTATGCTACCTCTGTGCTAAAAATAAACACTGGTAAATCTTCAAATAAAACAGCAAATCACAAGTGATGAAGCATCAAGGTCAAGTCTTTCAGTGTCATGGAAGTTTATTACAAGTCTTGGGCCAACCAGCGTTTACCTTTGAGTGACAGTCTAAAATGCAGTATCTAACAGAGCCCATATTCTATAGATCAGCTGGACATTTGCACAGTTGCTCTTCACTCCAATTATGTGAATGATTCTCATGTTAACTTTCAAGTAAGAGAATTTATTCAACCCAGTCAATTCCATTGTGAAATATACTTAAAGGACCTTAGATACGGTGAGTGTAACAGAAGAAATAGGAGCCAATAACTCAGGAGACGGCATGATTCAGTAAACACAGCATGTAACTAGAAGTCTAAAGACTCGAGTCGTTTGGCTCTCTGGATGGCTTATTAACTGCCACACACCTTTAAAAGCCTTAACTATCACACTAAAAAGCCTGGGTTGCAAGAGAGCATTATGCCAGTGCTTTGCTGCCTGCATGGGCTCCACATTGACAACTGCCTAATTTAATGTCTCTGGTCTGACAGGCAAAAGCGTTTAGAGTGTCCCCGGCTATCTGAGAGATTGCTTCTCAGCTTCTGATCAAAGCCTCCTCAAACACGCCCTGGGAACAAAGTGGGGAGCACCAGTAGGGGGGCTGGTGGCTGTGGGAAACTGAACTTTCCCAGGATCTGGAGATACCAAAGTTCGTCCTTACAGGAAACAATATTGAATGCTGAATTCCTTGGTGTTAAGAGTGAAATGTGTGTTCCGTGGGCAGAATTTGAGTGAGGCAGTCTACCTCTCTGTGACCAAGCTCCATATGTGTCAAGTGGAAATGACGGTAACCTCATGCCTGAAAGAACACTGATCTAGGAAGCACTCTGCATGATATTTCTAACAATTATTTACTTGTTCCATTTATGCATCTCTGACCAGATACTGAAGCCCATCCCTTTTCTGTTGATGTAACTGTCTCAAAACTAAACAGTCCATTAACAGGCTAGAAGCTTATGCACAGGGATCGATTATTTTTTTCTGTTTCTTATCTCTAAGTAGTATAGTTCTCCAGATTTGAATCTCATATCTTCCCTAATACTTGATCAAATAACCACACCGAATCTCATTTCCAAAAAATTCGCTGCACTTCCAGTAGTGTTGAAAATAAATAAATCAAGTCATACAGCATCTGCTTCACTGAACAAGAGATGTAGTACCATCCCCTGTAATGGAGCCCAAGTTATAACAGCCTTATTTTCTTATTCTATTCTCAGAAGCTGCAGCTATGGAACAAAGACAAATTTTATGTGCCATAAACTTAGCAGGTTTTGCAAGAAGTTTTTATTCGCAGCAATTTCAGCCTCAATGGATCTCCATAAGAAATGATACAACTATGAGAAATTAAATCTCTTCCTTAGGCCTACCCCATATGATAGATAACTCTTTTTTAGATGTATCTAGTTATCTTTTTCCATTCTTGTTATCTGTTTTAAGTGGGAAATATCTTTTGCTTCTTTTTTGCTTCTCTATACTGTTCATGTTTTCACAAAAACATGCTAGCAAATATCAATCACCATTTATTTAGGTTTATCTCAATGTTCAGTTCCAATTATTTGATTTATGCTGCAAATTTTAGATATACTGCCAAAAGCAATGTATCAAGTACCCACATATGAGACAAGGAGAGCTTCAGAACAGTCCAAAGGAGATTTATGTAGTTTATTTAGATTTTTTTCTGTGCTAAAAAATGTTGTCAGTTCATATTCCTGAGTAAACTTCAAATTCCATTCAGATGCTTTTCTCATGTATTTTTACTGCATTATAGAAACAATATGTCATTGTAAGTAGCAATGGTACCTCCTCCCCTCTCTTATGGAACTGTTCATTCTTCTTTCTCAAAGGTATTTAGGTTTATGGCCCAAAGTATTGCCACGAAGTGCACTCTGGCCCTTCCATGATCACCATAAACAGTAGAGCTCTAGTGATCAAGTATCTTCTCTATATTGTGGACCCATGATCTGGGGGGACCTTTGGGCAGCAGAATAAAGGAGGTGTCGGTGTGGTGTGCTGACAGGCTGGACGAGAGTAGATGTGACAGTGAGGTTTTGGTACCTAGAGAGGGGAGCTGGTGACAGACACTGAATGCCAGGGAGCCTCCAGGATGAGGCACAGGGCCCTCACGGTGTGAATAGGGAAGAGGCATTTCTTACTGTGGACCACATCTCTCTCGCACTCACAGCAGCTTTATACACATAATTTCCTCGATTGCTTCTGATTTTTACCACTGTACTTGGTGAATCAAGTCCTATTTATGCTAACGTCAGGCTCGGTTTTATAAATATTTATGCAGGTATGAACTTTTGTTCTTATGTTTGCAAAGCTGGGGCCCTTCTGAGACAAAGTGTTGTGAGTAGTAGAGAAAGCAAAAACCTTTGTTAAAGGATAAATATATTATTATGTAAAATATAAATAATGAGCACAATGTTTGATTTCCAGTTTCTAACCTGCTCCCCACAGGATTTTATGCTCTTTGGCATTTCTTTGAACTAACAGAATTCCGCAGGAGCTGAAATTCCTCGATGCTTTTCATTGTAGTTGGCACTAACCAAATATTTATCTGCTTGCCTTTACCATTGCACGTCTTTGAAAGAAACAAAGAACTACCGCTCTGAAAAATACTGAAATAACATGAGTTAGGACACACTTTTAGGCTGATTGTCTTTCATTCAGACATGTGTCCTGGGAATGCAAAACTCACAGAGTTCTTACTTCATGATTAAAAGGAAATTTTGATTTGCTGTCAGTACTTAGTATCAACATCCATCTGACTGACGAACACAAAAAAAAATCAGATCAGCATTTTAGATTGAATATAGTTCTTTTTTTCACCCCTGACACACTGAGGTTGCTTCATAAATACCTTGTGCTAAATTTAGGCTTTCTCATTTTCAGGTATGGCTATAAAATAATTAGTAATCATGATCATCAAATTATAGAATCATTTCAGTTGGAAGAGATCCTCAAGATCATCAAGTCCAACCATAACCTAAGTCTAGCACTAAACCGTGTCCCCAAGAACCTCATCTATACATTGTTTAAATACCTCCAGGGATGGTGACTCAACCACTTCCCTGGGCAGCCTGTTCCAATGCCCGACAACTGTTTCCATGAAGAAATTTTTCCCAATATCCAATCTGAACCTTCCTTGGCACAACTTGAGGCCATTTCCTCTCGTTCTGTCACTTGCTACTTGGGAGAAGAGACCAACACCCTTCCTTGCTACAACCTTCTTTCAGGTAGTTGTAGAGATAAGGTCTCCCCTCAGGCTCCTTTTCTCCAGGCTAAACAGTCCCAGTTCTCTCAGCCACTCCTCATAAGACTTGTTCTCTAGACCCTCACCTGCTCATTGCCCTTCTCCAAACGCTGAACAAGGTGCAAGCCAGCTAATGTTTGGCAGAAGATTGTTAGTACAGTTGCTTCCACAGTGAATCTTCCACTCTTTAAGGATACAAGGAGCTTTTAGAGAAAACAAAAGCAACAACTGAGCTTCTAAATTGTAACTCACTCATGTAAGAAAAAAAAAATAAAGGCCACCATGGTTTTAAAGCAGGTAATTGACTTATACTCAAATATTTCTGTTAAGGACTGCTCATGTCCTTCATTCTGCTCAAGTAAGGGCAGAAAAGTAAGCACCTTTCAGATGTCAGGGACTCATCCATACAGTTCGGTGTCTCAAGCTTTGGGGTGAGCTTTTAAGTTCAAATCTTTAGTCATGTTGTTCACTGTTGGTTTCCTGCCAGTGCTAATAATAGGAAACTAAAAATTACACTAGTTAGTGGGCATTGCTAAACAAAGAAATGTGCTGATTAAAAGCGTTGCTGGCATCTCGCCCACTGCATCGTGGAAGCAGCCAAAGTGTTGATTGTTATTTACTGTGTGAAACCACACACACTGGATGTGAGCCAGTTCCTTTATTTCTGCTTGTTTTCCTCTGAAACTGTCACAGGGGTGTCAAGAGGCTTTTGTTCATTAGAGCATCTTCCAGTGGGAGGCTCAAAATCTTGTACATCTTCACTGTGCTGTTGAGAAGCATTACCGTAACTCTTCTACAGATGGCTAAATAGAAGCAAGAAGATTTGTGTTTTACCTGATGAGACAAGGTTTGAGAGGAGTTTTTAGATGTATTTTAACCAATAGATGTCAATGGAGATTGATGCTTTCTAATCTACTGACTTCCACAATGTTCCTAGAAGTGCAGACTGTTGCCACTGAGCTATAGAATGAGTCTACAGCTTATGTGACAGAAATGATAATGCAATAACCCAAAGTGTTGCCCCTGTGAGCCTTTAGCTGAAATAATTCTACTATAATTTAGATCAGGGAGGAAAGATCGAAAGGAAGGATGTCCCTCTAGATCCAGTAATTAGTGTGCTCTGTTTTGAGATGCCTCCTACGTTCTAGGTCCTCCTTGAAAAACTGCTCATGCTTTACACTTGTAACCATAAATAGGCAAAGACATAGAAAGGCTTTAGAGTGGGGACGAAAGACTATTTGAGATGACCATCCCTAACCATTTCACCAAAAATCCCTTCCTTTTGTATTTCTCTACATGTCTTTCATCTCATGCAACTTCTACAAAGCATAGAGAAAGTATTTCTTATCTCCGTCGCTAGCTCTAAAGGCTCGCAAATATATTCAAGTGTACAAGGCTAGTGTGTTATTTAATGTTCTGAACTATAGGGCTTAATTCTGCAATAATTGAAAACAAGAGCAAGCTATTTCGGGAAGAAATTTTGGCCCTCTTGAAGTCATCAGATAAGTTTGATCTGAGATATATAATACCTTTGGTTAACATATTTCATCATTCATCACTGTTTGGTTACAGCATCTTTCTATATGATTGTATAGAAGTTATTTTTTAAAATGTAAGCCAAGAACTGTTTCAATAAAGAAAAGGTGTTCTGAAAGCTTTTTTCTGTAGCCCATTCCTGAGAAAACTAAGATGAGAAACCAAGTCAGAAAAAAAAAAAAGAAAAAAGAACTAATTCAGTTTCAGTAGACAAGAGGTTAAATTAATAGCTGTCCCTTTCCTGATAACACAGAAAGTAGAAGTGATAATTGAAATTAAAAACATCAGCAGTTTTCAGTGTAATTGAACACAGTTTATTCACTAGAGAAAATGAGTGAAAATCCATCAAAGTAAAAATAGGTCATTATAAACATATTCATATTTATAACATATATTGTTGTACATAGTAGGGATAATATCCCACAGATGAAAAGAATATTAATACTGTCCTTAAAATTAATTTTTTCATAAGATTAATTTCAAGCAGTGTAATAAAAATAATAATAATAAAAACATACCACCTTGTATTTTGAGCTTTTAACATTTCTGCTCTGAGTATCTTCATGTGACTTACACATATTAATGTACGGGGACTCTCAGCCCTCCTACAAAGTAGGAAAGGCCTCACTAATATACTAATTTATCTTCATTTTCCTTCAGGAAGCTTTTTTAGAATTATATTAAATAATATAAATTATATTAAATTCTTTCAGCTATAACTGTGTTTTAAGTACACTTTGTCCTATAATGTGTATGTGTTCTACTTTAAATAGACATAGTGTAATTATGGCGCATGAATTATGCTCGAATAAGGAAAAATCCCTAATTTAGTCCATTTCTGGTTTCTCTGGTATACCCAGATCCATATTAGCTTGAAAGTTCTTTGTTTATCAGTACAGGATTAATAATTCATTGATTAAAATAAGTACAGAATATAATTTTAAAATGTTAGGAATGTTAGCAAAATATTTCAATTATTTAAGGGAATATGAAAATTGATTTGAGTAAAAAATTCATGTTTCTGATTTGTCTGAGGAATTATCTTCTGTCTCTGAGAAAATTACCTGATATTCTATTAATGGGTAAGTGGCATGAAGAAGGTGGCAGCTCTTTCTGTCGGCTGGAACAGCTGGTAACCTGGCTACTAAACCAGTGTAACAGATTGTAAAACTGGAGGGGGATCCCCTGTCTAACAGAAAGAAAGAAAGAACACTTTCTTTATATATATTGCGGTTTATGTCTCCTATCCGAGATGTCATGAAGCCTCTTTTAAATGGTTTCATCTGCAGAGATCACCCTCACAACAAACACTTGGCCTTTGAGCCTGTTTGGTTGCCACTACAGATGAACAGGCATCCAACACACACATCTTTAAAACTTTCTTTTACCCATCTCTTCCAGTGCAGCCTGCCTCTGCTCATCTTCCCATCTCTGCACGTTTCTTGGTAATGAGCAACAGCTCCTTTAACAGCTTTTCAAAAGAAAGGCAAGCAAGGCCTGGACTTGTTCCATTATATCACAGGCCTGGCCAGACCCCAAAATGATAGGTTTAAAGACAGAATAAAACCAATTGTCAGCCTTCGTGAGTAGTTTGAGACACTGTCCTGCCAATCATCCTCCCAGTCCTTTGACAAACTGGCTTTTATAGTAGGTGAATAGTAAAGATCAAGAGGAACACTGCAGTGGGGGAATAATATAATTGCCTCATCAAAAGGGCCAAAGTAAGTATCTCTCCTATAGACATTGCAATTATCTCATACATTCATTGATTTCCTAAAAACTTCCTCAAAGCTCCCATTTGATGTGTTGAGGTGTTGAATGAAAAATCTATACAAAGGAAATTAAATGTTTCTGTCATTTATCTAGTTTCAAAAAGAGGTGTTAAATAGCAGGAGCTGACAATACAGCACTCCAGAAGACACCAGTTCGAAGAAGCTGTTCAGAGAAATCACTGTCTGTAATAGATTACAAAGACGTGTTCTTTTTTTTCTTTTAATTCACAGGAGAAACAACCCCTTTAAATTTTACCAACAGCTAATGGACAATATTTTGCTTATTGTTGGACTTCTGTGAATTCATTGTCCTCTCGGGGGGAATCTAACTATGGCAGGAAAACAGCTGCTCCTCTCTCCCTACATCATCCTCTGTTATTTCTTCTTCTAAAATATTTAGAACAAAGGAAAAGAAAGAAGAAAAGGAGCATAAATATGTCTGGGATTATTTATAATCTGTGTTAATGAGAAAAGAAAAATATCTTTTGAACTATCTGACTATTCCCAGGTTAGTTTTCCCAGTCTTAATTTCTAGTCCTTTGTTCAGCCGCATTTCAAGTATTTCAAGAGAAAGGGCTTCTCTGAATTAGTGTTTTTGAGGTTGCTTCACAGGCTACTGCACAGCATCTCTTTTAAGCATATCTTTCGAGATGTTTTTCAGACTGCATATGGTTTTCCTTTAATGACATCAAAACCTGCTTTCCCCCAGAAACCTGATTTTGTTTCTATCATCTACTTTGAAGTCCTTCTAAAATAATTTCACTTTTATTAGCTGCTGCAGGTTTTTTTTCCCCTGCTCTTGGTGTTCCTCCTATGTTGTCCAATAAATGTGATCTGAACTCCAGCAATGCCACCAAGCCCCTTTTTCACAAAAATCACTGCTGATATGTCTTCTGCTTTTTCACTTTGAAAAAAAAAAAAAAGATTATCGAAAGAGAGCCCTGCATTCTAAGAGCACTTTCAGAACACTAAGTTAATGACACTAGCACTCACTTCAAAATATATACGCAATGAAACCTATTCCTGATGAATATATCAAGGACAAGCGGATGTATGTTTACTGCAGAGAAATGAGTTACAAAATTACAAATTTGTTTAACTTACAATAAATTACAAACATATTTATTCTCAGTATGCAGCTCTAAGGTGGGTCAAATCTTGATCCTAACCCTATTGAGATTTGGTAAATACATCTTTAATGCTAAAGGTATTCCTAATTAAAATCAATACAATACTGATTAATTAATGCATTGAATTATATACATGTATTAAATAAACTATCACTCATCTTGACGCCCTGACACTGGGGCTGAGGCTGTCCTGGGACAGCCTGGGAGGGGCCAGGGCAACGTGTCCCTTCCTCTCTGTCCTTGATTTGGGTTCCCGCTTACCTTTGTGCCTCTGTGCTTCTCTGAGCTTGCGGAGCTGGGCCTTCGGTGGGTCGATGACTCCTGCGATGTCCTGGGAGCAGCCATGACAGGACGTTAGTTGGGTTCCCCAACCTGCCATTGTCTCTTTGTGCTCCTCTGTGGGCGCGCAGACAAGCTTTTACCACATAACTTAACAAAATCCAGCATACTGCAGCATGCTTATAAAATAGAATCAGTTTTATTAAATATAAATAAAATATAAATATTTAGTCTAGAAGTGTATTAACTTGTGTTTTTGTTTTCTACTCTGTTTGAAGTACATTTAGTGGTCTGCAGACACGACTAAATTGTTTTATACTGTGTCAGCTGGATATTAGTTACATTTCAAAGCTGTAAAGGCATAATAAAACTGTAAAAAGCCAGTTCATGCATTGACACTAGAGGACTAAGACACAGCAGCCATTTAATTCTCTTCTTCCTAGCTATCATTTTGCCTGTGCAAGTTGACATCAGGACATTATCCACTACCATTAATTTATTTGCAATTAAATAAAACACCTAGTTAAAATAAAACTTACTTTCACCAATGGCATACGTCAGGGGTGTCAAACTCATTTTCACCAGGGGCCACATCAGCCTCGCGGTTGCCTTCAAAGGGCTGAATGTAATTTTAGGACTGTATAAAATTCAGCCCTTTGAAGACAACCGCGAGGCTGATGTGGCCCCCGGTGAAAATGAGTTTGAGACCCCTGGCATCCATGCTTGCTTATATCATCTTTGAATGGTTTTCTTTAATGTCCAAATAAGTAATTTTTCAGTACTGCTTCTGCTTGACAAATTAAGATTACCCCTTTCCCATGGCCCACAAGCGGTGCAGTTGCTGAGAGAGCACTGGGTTTTCCTGTTTGCCATGAGAATTTACCATGTCAATGTAACATGATGCTACTGCTTACACTCGCTCATGCTGGCAATCCTGAATTGCACCTGCTGTTTTTCCAGGAAAGGGTTCTCTCTCTGCATTCTTTCTCTGGTTTATGCTACAGAAACAGCACAAGGCACCATCTGACACAAAGTGAGAATGCAGAAGAACATTAGGGAAGTTTTTCTTTCATGCTTTTCACAGGCTATACCTGTTCTTAAAAGCGAGCTGGGCTTTTGGTTCTTTTTGACTGGAAATTTGCAACTATCTGATGCCTTCTTGGTTTGATCTTGGACTATTATGTCTGACAAATGGGGTAATATTTGGTGATAGCCTGATTAAAGGTTATCTGTGTTTCAAGGCATAGTGAGATCATGTTAGATATGTTTCACCAAAGTCTTTACCTCTTCTGTCCTCAGAGGGACTGTTTGTAGCTTAGTTTCTTATGTGTGTCACTTTTGACACGTATTTCATTTTGGAATAGGATCAAGAGAGGAGTATTTGTGAACTAGGTATCACTGGTCTTCTTTCAGATCATTTATATAGTACTTAAATACTTTAGCAAATGAATTTTCAGATCACTTAAGTTCCCTTGTGGTTAAATTTTCCATAAGCCTAGAAAAAACACTGTACATCTCAAGTATAAACTTTGCTGATAGAATACATTACTGTATCCACACTAAAAAAAATCCTTCTATATGATAAAACATTGATGAATATTTTGCTGATAATTTTGCTGAGAAATGTTACTACATAGCCACTGATGTCTTGCCATGGAAGGCCAATATAGGCTGAATACATATCAATGTGTCCTGATTAAACACTAAATATTTTTTTTACTGAATAAAAGTAGATGTTTAGTCGAAAAACACTAATTGTATTTCTTAGTGGGAAAAATTAATTTAGTTTTGCAACCCATGAAAGTCACATAATCATTTGACTCAGTTTTCTGCAAACAACAAAGTCATAAGAAGGCCTACGTTTCAACCACATACATCAGAAGAAACATGAGATATAGCAAGTTCAAATCAACCTTAGGTATGCAGCTTTGGAAGTGGGGAATGCATAAAATTAAAAGTTAATTTTCATAAACCTTAAAAACATTAAAGACTGAAAAAATACAAGCTTCAGAACCTATTGTATGAAGTCTCTGACCCACACCCTTCTGTCCTGGTCAGTATGTCCTCGTTCACTATGGCAAATTATCAAGGTCCGCTTATCAAACAAAGCCTCTCATGTCATCCCTTAGAAAAGCTCTGCCACATACACAGACAACTTTCCAAGGCTGTTCAGCAGCCCAAATTTTCAGTGACATTAAGGGGCCTCTCAAGCATCACCACACTTCAGGGTACCAAAAGAGCAGAACAGTTTTTCCTGGTGTCTCATGTGAGGCCACAAACCTCAGACCGTGGGCACTGAACTTTGTTGTCTGCCCCTGCTAAGAGTTTGGTTCCTTTATGTCTGTTGCTGCCCTTCAGATGGACTGCTGCTAGCTCATCCCTTCGTGACAGTCTAGACTAAGCAAGCCCAGCTCTCTCAATCTCTCCTCATTGGCCATGTGCTCTCCTCCCTAGTAGTTTTCATGGCTTTCTTCTGAACTTTCTTCAGTTCCTCCGTGCCACTGGGAGGGCCTCAAGACTGTCCTGAGCAGAGAGAGAGAATAACTCCCTGAGCCTGCTGGCCTTGGCCCAGTAGGTGGTTTGTCTTATTTACAGTAAGAATTCTTTGTTGGCTCATACTCAGCTTCACATCTACTGCAACCCCATGTCCTTGTTGGCAGCACTGCCATTCAGCTGGTCACTTCACAGCTGGTGCTGGGGCAAGGGGTGGGTTCTTCGCAGACACAGAACGCTGCAATTCTTGTTGAGCTTCATGAGGTACCTGTTGGCCCAGATTTCATTATTAATTTGGCCTAGATTGTGTTATTAGATCAAGGCCATTTGTTAAGTTATTATCCTGTTTTGATCAAAGCCCTATTTTACTCAAATGAAAAATTAGGAACTGGACTGCATGTGAAAAGCCACTGTGGGTTTATGTTGTGGGATTTCTAGTAGAATTAGCTTTAAATATGTGCATGCTATTTCAGAATTACACACGTGTTCTTCCATGAAGTTTTCTGCTTATGCAAAATTAAAGTTTTCAGTACATTCAAAAAAAAAAAGAAAATAATATCAATTGGAGACAATTAAGTCAGTGCACAAGAACATATATCTAAATGAAGCAGAATGAAAACTGACATCAGATAAAGCATGGAATGGAGAACCTGTCATGCAAAAGCCTGTAATTAAAATATATTTTAAATTGCCAGAGCTCCTAATACAGCTTAATCAATCATGCAAAATTGTTTGTCATGCAGACAAAAGTCTTTGAGTTTGTTTCTCCTTCATCTTCTTTCCTACATTTCATTATTTCTCTCTGTTTTGTGTCTTTTGGGGTTTGCTACTTGTCTAAAAAGGATGTTGATTAGGTAGTAAAGAAGAATCCAGCTATTGCAGTATTCTTAGAAATACAAAAAAAAAAGACAGCTTAGACAGCATGAAGCTTGTAAATAATTTACGGGTTTTGGAGTGGTTCATAAGACCATGTGCTGGAGGTGTAATTTCTCAGCAGTAAAATCACAAGTGAGAGCATCAAAAGGCAGAATCAAATTTATTATTCTCTGTCAGTTCTTGCTGTCGGTTTGTATTATCTTCTCTTTAAAGGAAGGAGCACTGGACTCAGGAAAAACAGTTCAAAATGAACTTTTCCTCCTTTTTATTCTCCAGAAGGAAAATATAATACATCATTAATGCAATTTTAAAAGCCTGTCAAACAGAAAATTTCTGTAACAAAATAAATTATGTACAGCTGGAGGAAAAAAGAGTATAGGAAATGGTTTAAATAAGCCTCACATTTTTCTTTCAAACTATTTGATTATTTTCCTCCCTTTTATAAGAGTTTAATGAAAAGTTGGAAAGATTTTTTAATTATAGTTGCTACAATGGCAGAAGTCAGCAATAACTTGACATAAAGCCATGGGGCATACTTAACAATTACAATATTAAATCTCTTTCTCTGAACTAGAGAAATCTCCTGATAAACAAAATAAAGCCAGATTTATGAGTCAGGAAAAGGGCGGTCTTGGAGGTAAATTATGTTGGCTGCATATATATTTAGACTAAAATTATGTAAGAACAGAGGTGTTCACTGTCTTGTACAGTCTCAGAGGAAATTTCCAAGCTAAGGAAACAAAAGTTCAAACAGGTATTTCTGACAAGAGTAATTGGTCAGTATCACAGGATTTTTAATGAATATCATTAAGGTACCATTACTATAGACCTCCAAGGATGGAAAAGGTAAGGTGTTATCGGCAATGCTGTAGTAAAGGGCAGAGGAAAAAAATACAGGGAGTCAACCTAGAAAAACTCAAGAGTTCATTCCTGTCTCTACTAATAGGTAACTCTGTAAAAGTAGGTTGCCTTTTCAAACAATGTTTCTTTCAAACAGTATGGTGAAACTGGAGTTCATTAAGTGACAGAAAAAAGTACTGCCATAATGAGGTACGTAGATCTCTAAAAACAGGCTGCTAACTTATTTTGAACTAACAAAGAATAAATTAGACATATTTTTCCAGAGTACATTTAGTTGTCCTTTAGCGTCACAACACTCAAATGCAGTCAGGAAATGGGTGCCTAATTTTCCGCAGCTTTAGACTAAGGACTGACACTGTTGCAGACACTGGCATTTCCTGTGAAATGGGAGAGAACTCTTTGCAAAATGGGCATGTTTTGAATGTCTTACTCATCCAAAGAAAAGGTAGAAAAATTGCTTTACATCTTGATAAGCCATAGAGTTAGATGAACTTAATGCACATTTTGTCATTCATTATTTATTGAGCTTCTCAGGAGGGGAAAAAAAGAAAAAAAACAAAAAAGAAAAAAAAAAAGAAAAAAGAAAAAAGAAAAAAACCCCAAGATCTGAATTTTACAGATTCAAATATACAGGTTTTCTTTCAGTTAACTCAAAATGTGCCTTGCTTTTTGTCTGAAAATAAATTAAATGCAGAACAGAAAGAAGCCTTGGCTACTTTTTCTAAATTCTGAAATACTGCATTGTCCTTTTACACTCCCACCCATCTCAGGGAGAAGGCTGTGTTATTCTTCCTTGGGCAAATCTGGGAATCATGTAGAATATATACCAATGTATGTTTGGAAGAGGAACTTATGAAATATCTTTGTTACATTTTCTACATTGAATCACCGTAATGTTATATCAATGAGTATCTGAACACTTCACTGATGCTTTCTTTATTGTGCTTCAAATACAAGTAAAAATACTGCTCTTTCACATGCACTTATACAACTACAGAAGGCTTCACATAAAAGGACAGGCAGCGTAGTAAACCTGCTAGGGACCGCAGCGACACTAGACCATCTGATTACAGTATTTTTGGGATCTGGTAAAGCAGAGAGAGATGTTTTAGAATGCTGTCACACCCAAATACATGACAGTCAGGGAGACGCCACCTCAACTAACAGATTGCTCCTTACCTGACAAAGGGTAGAGAAGCTAGATTCATTTCATTGTTCCTCCCATTCCCCAAAGGCTTTGGTTTGAAAGGCAGTGTGGCCCAGCAGTCAGTATACATCTGGTGTTACAAAGACCTGTCTTCTAATTCTGCCTCTGTCGGTGACAGCCTCTGTGACCAGGAACAAATAATTTTGCTTTTCTGTCTCTGTGGCTGCTGTTTGTCCTGATCAAACAGAATTGTTTCTTACTACGTGTTTGCACATGCTTAGTTATGGTAAAGTGCTGATTTTGGCTGAGGATAAGTGACATAAATCAAAATAGTCCTAGATCTACAGATCTGACGTGTTTTTCAGGCTGTGCATTCATCTCCCAGTTAGCAAGATTAGACTATTTGTTTCGTAGCAAAAGCTGTCAGAACTATGAATATCTCAGTGTTCCTTATTCAGTATAATAGGAATATTATTTGCTTTCACAGCAAAACCTGTTATTATACTGGTAAAAAATGTTACACTGTTCTTTATCTTCATTTATAGCTATTTCTTTTCCCCAGTTTAAGACTACGAGCACGTAAGTTTGAGCAATCAGTCCAAATAGCGTAGTAATAGACAAAAATAAATGTATATCCCTTAACACTTAATTTGTCTTTTCTTACCTTTGTTTCTAGAAATACTTTCCTTTTAAAGAGCTTTCCAGATTTTTTTCACCCTCTGTGTTAAAGAGGAATTAAGGCAAAAGAGAAATTAAGTACATTGCCCAAAGTCATCTGCTCAGTCTGGTAAATGCAGGACTAGAAGTTGGCTGTCTGGTCTTTGATGTTTACAATAAACAATACAGTGTTCCTTCTGCTTTTCCTGCATCTTTCCATAAGTCATTTTTGTGAATTCACTGCTCTAATCCTCTTTTTACTTCTTCTTCGCTTCCTTTCATTTTCTGCCTTATCACTCTGCTCTGGCAGTCTCTGCTTATTCCTTCTTAGGTATTTCAGCTTATGAAAAAGATGTAAAGAGGGAGAAGGATCTTCAAGGTTTGAATAAGATCTCCTGTGGTAGAGTCTTTTGAATTCATTGAATCTAACTCTTCTGGTAGAATATGACTGCCTGTTCTATCAGGAATACCCAACTGCGAATGCAGTTCACATTCCTGCTTGGTTTCCACACCCTGCAAATGCTGCTTGCAGCTGCGGGAGCAGCCACCCATGGCCCACAGCGACACTGGTAGCTCCCCGCATTGCAGCAGAGTGGTTGCTGCTCACGTCTGTCAGTCAGGTCTCAAGACTGAAGTTGAGGTATATGGCAAAGAAGAAATTTTTGTCCCATGGGAACATGAAGATACATCAAAGTGAATGAACGTTTGATGCATTAATATTTGCTTGAAAGTGCAAAATCAGACCTGTTAAACTCTCAGAGTCACACACACGTTCTTTATAGCCTCATGAACATATGGTTTAACTGGGCCAGAGTGGATGGTGTTCATTTCTTTCACTTTTTTTCAGGAATGCCCCAGTGGTGTTGTCAATGAGGAAACCTTCAAAGAGATTTACTCTCAGTTCTTTCCACAGGGAGGTGAGTACTTGGCAGATGTAATTAGTAGTACAGTGAACACAGAGCTATGTTTGTAAGTCCCTAAGTCTGACAAAAGAGCCTTTTGTTCAAATTAACAAGATGGTTGTCTCAAGCTTTGTCTGAACTCATGGGGTGCTTCTTCCCTGATATAAATATATATTTCTAAATTAAATGCACTGATATCCACAAGAAGTCAGTCTTCTCTTACAAAGTTACTGCCTGTGTTTGGGTACTTTGGAAAACCAGGTTTCTCTAAGTAGGTTATTTCTTTTTAAACTTCCTACACAGTCTTCTCCATTCTTTTTTATTTCACAAAACCTTTCACAGTAGGAACGAAAACTGTAGGAGGCACTACAGGCACCCTCTAATATCGATGGCAGACTCCCGTTGATTTGTATGGGGTTTCTCGACTTAAATGAGGGCTTTTTTCTTTTTTGAACTCAATTTCAATTAATTAATTTCCAGGGGTTTCATTAATTTAATTATCTTCATTATCTTACAGTGAAATGAAGGTAAAACAAAGATGTATGACAGCTTTTTACCTTGAACCTTTGATTTTCTTTTGATTTGAATTGTTTCCCTCTCTTTTCTTCTTCTTGCTTTTACCATTCAATCCTCCCTCTTCATAGTCTCCTACAACTCTTCAATCCTGCCTCTTCATCTTCTCTCATAGCTCTTGAGATTTTCATATTTCCCTGGGACTGTTCATAGCTCTGTCTTTTCACTTGTATTTAATAAAAACAAAACCAACACATTTACTTGGTAGGAACAAAATATCTTCCAATTAGTTTTCTTTTGAATAAAGACCTAGAAGGTAAACAGCAGCATTCAGTGTGGATTACCGTCACCGAAATCCTTAACAAGTACGCATAGTCAATAGGGAAGAACAAAAGGCTAAAAGAGTTGACCTGCCTACTGATGATTTCTATATCTAAGCTTTTAAAACAAGCTAACAATTACAGTTTCAGATATTGTATTTTTTAGTTACCCTGGCTAATGAAAATAATTCTCTGCATGTGATTTAGTACACCTTTACTATACTTAAAATAATAATTCAAAAAAATTATGATATTTCCTGTTCTTACACTCCAAATTGTTTATGGGCAAAGAGAAAGCACATATTTTCTAAAAATAAGGCTAAAATGTATTATAAAAGTAAATGTAAAGCCTAATCTTTATTAGTCCTGACCTAATGGTTACAGAAAGGAAAGAATAGTAGTGTAGTTAAAATTGAAATATACTCAGTTGTCAGTTTCCACCCCTTTTCCTGGTGCTAATGCTCACCCTTCTGCTGCTTCTCGGGGCCTTTAGGGCATTGGCATCATGTGGAGGAGCACGTGGGGACCGCAGTGGACTGTCGGCATCTGGAGTCCTTCCCCGGGAGGAATAGGGTGTTCATGTTCGTGGATTCTTCTTCCTCACTCCAGGAGGAGCAGAACGAGGACAAGGGGGCCACAAGAGTAACAAAGCAGATGACACTGGATTGCAGTAAAAACAATGTATTTAAAAAGACAGAAGTAGCTTTGTAAAAAGATTTCCATGCCCGAAAGGCACTCCAGTGGCTTCTTTTTAATAGAAATCCGCTGCCATACTAGTGAATGAATAGACCCCTGCATTCATGCAATGGGTTGCCTAAAATATAACATGGGATTTGTTCTTCAGCTGAGCAGGTTGTAGATAAGAATCCACACAGTGATTAATTATTACAGTCCTTCTCAGTTATGAACAGAACGGATTATGTTCATGGTTTGATAAGGCATACTTTCAGATGTATAATGACAACCATTTTTTGTCTCTAATATTTAAAATGCTTTAATAGAGTATTTCAAAGGAATTCTGATTTAATATCTGTTCTTGTCTCAACCTGTCAAAATATCAGTTTAACCTACTAGTTATGATATCAGATCCCTGAAAAGAAACCTTGTTTTACTTAAAAAGTTAAGCTTTTGTCTAACATGACTAATGTTCAAGATTTAGGGGGGTAGAGGCAGGGGGGAATCGCATTAAGTAGCTCTAATTAAAAGACTAGTGTACCTCATCCTGCTGTGTTTTGGAAGGAAAAATGTAAGGTCAGAATTGCCTGAACAAACAACCCTGAAAAAGACTTCTGATTTTTTTTTTTTTTTTTTTCCACTAGGAGTTACTAGCAAGAAAAGATTCTTCAACTAGAGATTTTTTTTTCCTATGCCATCATACAAAAGAGTAGTATATTGTATCATGTATCGGCAACAAACAATAAAAAGTTTTGTGTTAACCTTTGTCCTTTCTGTAAAGCTGCAGAAAATATTCAGGAATATTTCGCATATTTTTAAGACATGAAAGCTAAGAGATTGGGAAGCTATTTAAAATTCAGTTTACAGTAATTATACCTCTATAATATGTTTTGTTTCCGTTTTTGTTTTTTTTCCCTGAAGATGGTTTGCATAGTATTTTCTGTTGCACAACAGAAGTCTCAGTAGATTATAGAAAATAGGTTTATTAAAATACTAGCTATAAACTGAAGTCAACAAATTTACATTTTTCAGTTAAAGTGGGAATTTATCTGCTATCTTAAGCAATTATGACTGGATACATGGATGAATGAACATCTCAATAGTGTTTTGGGTTTTGTTCTTTTTTGGTTTTGTTTGTTTGTGGTTTTTTGGTTGTTGTTGCTGTTGTTTGTTTTGGTATGTATTAACAGACACAGGGTTTAAAGGTTGCAGAGTTCTTTCTTGTTACAATTATTTCACATCATATGAAATTAACTTATTGAAGTAAGACCAGAGACTTTATTTATTAATATCAGGTCTGAATCTATGAAGTACAAAGTTTTCAGTTTTAATATATTTGGTCCTTTGGGGTCAAGGTGGCCTTTCAGGTGAATGACCCAAGACTATCACTCAGTTTAATTCAAAACAATATTTTGGGCTATGACAAATAAAGATTTTCAGGATTAATTTGAAAGGTAAAATGATTTAGTGCGAAGAAATCAGAAAAAGGCCTCTCAGGACTGATGGTGTTTTTCCATGACAGAGAGGGGTTTGTCCTGCAAGAGGGACACAGACTTCATGATACTTTTCACTTTGCTAAAAGTTTGTTAATTAACCTAAAATTAATGTAAATACATGAAGTAGAAAGAGCAAACAAATGAGTATTAAAAGTAAACAATACCTAATCCTACATTAGTTTGCATGGTTTTGAGAGAGCAAAAAGACACTGAGGAAAGCTGACTTCCCATAACCCCGTCAGTTTGTAGCTCATATCAACAGGGCAGCCTCTGGAGTTCTCTCTTTGCAATATATTACTCCTGGAGCAGGTTGTGCCTCTTGGAAGGCATTCAGAGGAAACGGAAAGATGGATCTTTACGAAACCTTAGAGTCCTGACATTCATATTCATGTTGTCTTGTGTTTCTGAAATGAGTCAATATGCACTGGTCAGTAGGTTTGAAAAGCAGACAATTAATTAGTGAAAGGATTGCTTGGTTAAGGTCATCTTTCAGAGTCTTGTTGACCACTTCGGTTAGTCACAGCCAGGTTTTCCAAGGTTTTAAGGACCTGTCCCTCAGATGATGTTCATGGGAATTAAGCAGCAAACCAGTTTTGGTGGGTGAGCATACGAGCTGAGCGCAGCAGCAGCTTTCTGACAAGCTTGGCTTCAACCTGGGTAACCAGCCTGTCTTCAGACTGAAAACCATACACCAGGGGCACAGATGGTTCTATCTGCTTCACTCATTTAAAGTGAACAATTGAACGTACTTTTCTTTTTTAACATGAAATAGACCCCCTGTTACAGTCATTTAACTGATAAAGTAGTGTTCCCATGAACACAGGTTGTTTCAGAGTACAATAACATGACTTCTTTGCTATTCATTCAGATATCAGTGATTAGCAGAAATAGGAATGAAAATGAATGAAGATATTCTAGGTCAGAATTTTAGATTTTCTGTTCCTAACAGTGTAGCTACCCACATACTTACACTTATAATTTATACCTCCTCCCCTGTCAATAAATAAATAAATAAACTGAATTGAAAATTTAGTCTTGATATCGAAATAAGTCTTGGTATCAAAGTTTTTCATGGAATGAAATTAAATTAAATAAGGTGTGATTACTAGGGATTAATTTTACTGTTTTAACTTGTAGATTCCACAACTTATGCACATTTTCTGTTTAATGCATTTGACACTGATCACAATGGATCTGTAAGTTTTGAGGTAAGTAATGCTGTTGCTTCTTTCTCTGCTATTGAATATTTTGCCATTCCTTGTAATTAAGTCCAGTTTGGCGGCTTTTATTATATGGTTCACATTGTGAAAAATCTATCTTATGTGACTCAAGTTTCAAGATTTTGCAGTGTATTAACAAAAGTCATTATTATTATTTTACATTGTATGTCCCTAAATGGTAACTCAGATTGTGCTATGTAATATTTTTATAAATCGGTTCGTTTAAATTTACACGCAAGTTACATAAAATAATCCTTATCTTATTCCCTGCCTCTGCAAGGTGAGAAGGACTCTGAACTACAACTAATGTTATGGAGATGACTCAGCCAAAACAGGATTGCTCACACACTCTATTAGCTTCCAGGAGAAGGCTCTACAAAAAATGTCATTAAAGCAAATGTATTTAAAAGCACAAGAGTTTGAAATTCATTTTTCCTCCATTTAACTGTTCAATCTGATTTCAAAATTCTGCCTTTCCCTGCTAAGGCTGATGTCATCAACATAATAACATGGTAAAAAGGGCAACCTACGGTAATAGTTTAGATGAAAAAAAGTGTACAAAATACTGCAAAGGAGCCGTTATTTTAAGCTATACAAATAAATACAAAAATCCTCTCCATTCATTTGCAAAATGATATGTTTACTTTGTCATGTTTTGCTTTGTTTTGTTTTCTCTATAATGGATGAATGATATTTTTAGAACTTGAGACTGGATTGGGATAAATATATCTACTTTAAATTTGTTTAAATGTCCGGTACATGTTTTTATGTTTTACTTGAGTGAATGATGTTGTGAGGCCTGAGAGAAATTTTTTTGAAAGCATTTTCATTGCTTTATTATTGATACAATATGGAAGGAGATGCCTTGCCAAGCAGGCACACTGCAATCAGAAATCTATACTTCAACTGGGACTATAACCAGATCATTTTGTAGGGGGTTATTTGCATTTATTAAAAAACAAAACAAAACAAAAAACACCCAACAACAAACATGAGCCCATCTACCTTTTTCTGAGCAGCTGAAATCAATTGCCTCTTTGTGAAACCAGGAGCAGGAATGGAGGTTTTCTTCACATCTTCTGTACATAGGCTAATTCTACATGGAGTCCTTCTGGTCAAATCAGCAACAGTAGAGGCAATGAGAGAAAATATTTTTAGCAGCAGTATTTGAGAATTTTTTCTGCTGTTATCATTAAGAATAATGAGAACAAAAGAAGCTTTAGTATCTTTCCTGGACAATTGTTGACATTTGTATCTCAGACAAAAAGCCTTAAAAAATGCAGTAGATATTAAGCCCTTTTTAAAGGATTTGAATATCTCAAAATGCAGGTCTGTGTACCAAACAAACAAACAAATAAATAAATAAAGGCTTTGGAATAAATCAGGAAAATAAAAGAAGATTTTTTTTTCCATTGCCAAAATAGATGTTTCCAGTTTACTTTTGTTCAATATCAACTCAGAGAGCTGTCCAGGCTTGGATATTATTTGCCCTAATTGTGAAGCCAGAATAACTCCACTGCTGTCAAAAGACTCTTGCTTCTGTGTCCTTGTCTCATGTAGCAAGATTACAATTACAAACTATCTGATAACCATTCTAAAAGCATCCTCCTTACGTTAAAAATGTTTAGGTTTTTTTCTAATCATGTGAAAGTAGCTGCAAAATGTGAAAGTAGCTATTGTGAAATGTCAAAAACACAATCATGTCATTTCTTCCTGCTCCTTTTTATCCTAGATGCAACCGTGCCATATGCATTCTCTACCAATCCATACTCTAGTTTTCTGATTTCCATTAGAAAAAAATATAGCACAAAAGGGAGTGATTTAACAGTTTGGAGAATAAATAATCAGTCATCCCAATTTACTTTTTATATCAAAGTGTAGGAGTAAATACAATTTAAAATAATGACCTATGATTAAAAACACTCTTTGACTCTCTTCTATGTTAAAAAGCGTATGAAAATCTGAAATGGTACTGAAAGAATGTAGGTAAGAATGACATTTTTTGTGTTGCACTCTCCTTTTTCTAATGAAGCAGTGGTAGCTGGAGTTGTGGGGAAGAAGAAAGAGAGAATTTGTTCTAGCTTTTTTTGCTCTTTTTTCCTCAAATTTTAAACCATCAACAATGAAGTGTTAGACTTTAGCACAAGTTAAACGCACACCTTCATTGGATGAGATTGCCGTGTCCTTAGAGTTTTGTCATCCCTAAATCTGTGTACTCTCTGATAAAAGTGAGGCTCTCCAACTGAAGCATTATATATAGCATAAAAAACAAACTCATGAAACTGGCTGCTTTAACCTATCTCTCTGTATCCCAAGATTGTATCCATTTTGAGACTAACTTATTTCGTTACTTATGCCAAGTACTTCTGCTTTAGCATGAGGGACAGAGTTTCAGAGAACCTAGTGACCCAGGTATTGCAGGGCTCTTCTGGCCTGTTAGTGAACTGAAGATCTTTTCATCCATCAGACAGTGACAGATGTGAAAGCAAGGTTTTCATTTGCTGCATGAATATTGTAACTGAACTAAAATGAAGATCTGGGCCTCAAGGTTATTTACACAGAAAAAATGAGGCTAGTTAACTTCAGACATATAGTCAAAGGTAAATCACATTGCACCCACATGGAAATGTCCAAATCAGTACCCTTAGTTTGTTGTAGATGCAGATTAAGGCTATTCTAGATATGATCTTGAGGAAAGTCACTCAGTAATCCCACTAATTCTCAGTGCCTTTAAAATACAAAGCTGTGCCCATATGCAATGGAGTTGTTCAAAGATTTTTGTCATTTTTATTAAAAAAAAACCCAAGAACACAATTTTTGTTTGTTTATCTAAAAATTATTAATAATTCTTAGCAAAGTTGTTGGTGATTTTCTGGTTGATGTATTCCTCAAATTTTTGCATTAATTAATAAATTAACAAGCATGTTAACTCCATTCCATAGGAGAGTCCAGATCTTAAGATCAAACACAACTTTGGTATGTTACTAATATTAACAGTGATAAACAGTCATTGTCTCCAAGGCAGTAATGTGAGGGTAGCAGTTTAATGAATGTATCCAAGTGTGATTCTCTGTGTTCAACACAAAAAGGGACCTTAAAAGATCATCTAGTTCCAGCCTCCCAGCCATGGGCAGGGACACCTTCCACTAGACCAGGTTGCTCAAAGCCCCATCCAGCCTGGCCTTCAACACTTCCAGGGATGGAACACCCTCTTCTCTGGGCAGCCTGTTCCAGGGCCTGATCAGCCTCATGGTGAAGAATTTCTTCCTTCTATCCAATCTAAATCTACCCTTCTTCAGTTTAAAGCCATTACCCCTTGTCCTCTCACTATTATGCCCTTGTAAAAAGTCTGTTTCCAGCTTTCAAATTTCCATATTTCTTCTTAACAGCAGCGCCTCCTCAGTGATATTTGTTTTATGTGTGCCAAGGCTCCACCATTTCTGTCATTAACGCTCATCACTTAATTCCTTTCCAAAATCCTCATGGCTAAAACCAAAAATGGATTTAGGTGCCTGCCTATATACTTCTGGCCTTGAATGAGACATAAAGGAACACATGATCAGGCGGAATAATTTTAAGCTTTTCTGTGGATTTGAGACAGGACAGTATTAAGCTCGTTCATTAATTTATTAAGGAACTAGTTCTCCCCAAATATTTACTGAAGGATAAAGCAATCAGAAAGTCATCAACAACCTTGTTAAGAGGTAATTAATCACTGCTGTAAAAACAAAACAAACCAAAATTAATCCCAGATCACAACCAGAGGCTCTATACAGATGTAGTGCAGAACTGAAATGTGAGCAGGTTGTGATACTGAGCACCCAGAGGCTTCAAAAGAGATGCAAGAATCCTTCATTTTGCAACCCTTCAGTGTGACATGCCCCTTTCTTGCAGGAACATAGTTAGGCACAGGAGAGTTTGGCATTTAATGGAGGTCTCCAGTCTTTACAGGTGTTAGCACGCTCAGCAGGAAGCTAGCAAGGTAGAAATAGAAGCTGTGAAAAGGAGTAAAGGCAAGTACCAAAGCACAGATTTCTGTGCTTCTAACTTCGTTGCCATAGGCTGAAGAGAGAAATGACCTAGAACTGTGTCTCAGTCCAGACCTCCTCCAGAGCTGTAGGCTCCTTTGTGACCCTAGATCAGATGCACATCTCCTCACTAGGTGCTCAGCTGCATGGGACTGTCCCTCTCAGTGGACAGTGTTGGCATCCTTAGGGGTTGTAGGTGTCCAAGCATTACTGTGAATCTTATTTCAAAAATAAATAGGATCTAAAAGTAGAATTACTCCTTCCCCAAAAATCAGATGTCTTAAACCAGGAAGGACAACACATCTGGGTACTCTAGTACTGTAATTGGGGATTTGGGTTCGTGCTCCGTGCTAAATGGTGTGCCCGATTCATGCGCCGCTGTGTCGATGGTAACAAGCATATAGACAGACACTTTGAGCTTAGCTGCTACCCTCAGTAATGTTGCTTTCCTGTGTCATTCTGCACTGGTTTAGTAGCTTAACAGCTTGCATAGCTATACTGCTCTGACACACACATCATCTTCCACCATGCAGAGAATTTTTCTCTTTGAGGATCTAGCTCAAATTATCCTGTGGATTTAGCCTATATCCATTGAATCAGATTTTCTGTTTCTATATGATTTTATTGCTATATTTTTCAATTGCGTGAAAGTATGTAGCAAAGATATCCCATCCTAACTGGTCCTTATTCAGCTCATCACAACTTCTTCTTATGGTAAGTCCTTTCTGTTGTTTCTGAGGTGGACTCCTGCACAACACTCAGACAAAGGCAATGCACCTGGACTGAACTAGGTACAATTCCCAAACGTGTTGATGTAATATGGATGGGCATGACCTGATCTTGCAAAGTTTATAGCACACACCTGGAAGGTTTTTGAGTTGTCTCAGATTTTATAAGGCTATTCGGTCCTGTGCAAACCAGGTTTTTTATGCATGTTTTTTTTAAATGATGATACAAGGGCAGCCTTGGAAATGGCGATATAAATGATGCCAGGAAGCCACCTATTATAACATATGGGTGGTGCATCACAGAAAGGAAAAAAGAGAAATAATCAGGAAAAGAAACATAGATATGGTTTAGAATCATAGAATAGAATCATAGAATCATATTAATAGAATCATTTTCGTTGGAAGAGACCCTTAAGGTCATGGAGTCCAACCAGAACCTAACTCTGTTTAGGTAGAATAAATTTGGCTGGTGCCAAATTAAAAATAAATTCAGAGTTCTGAAATATAATACACTAAGAAAATGTAGTTATTGGAGACCTTTGCAAAGGACTTCAGGAAAAGCTACATCAAGAATGGAAAACAGTGCAGAAAAGATTTGAAGATATGGCACTGAATTAAAAAGGTTAATTGCTAATGCTATAATGTGATCAAATCTGTTCTGAATTTCTTTAACATTTTAATACTTAATAGTACACTGATATAGAGCTGTTTGGAGATTTAACCCTGTGACCCTCGATTAGTCATTGAGATGTAGACAAGACAAGTTGAGCAAAACTCTTTCAAGATTCATGTACCCATTTACCCCAAAGGGCATGTATACCAATAACACAGAAAATTACAACAGACTAAGAGAACCCAGAGCACAGCACTTGAATTGTTGAAAAGACTGGAGCTGTCACAAGAGCTGTCTGTGGCTCCTAGACCGTCTGAGGCTATGACATCTGGGTATGCTTCACTGTATTGGGTATACTCATTTGACTGTGTGGTACACCAGACCTTTGTAATTTATGTCTAACCTCAGTGAGATCTTTTCCATTGTTCCCGTTTTAAGGGAATGCATAAACTTTGCTGGTGCAGATAAGAATTTTTTCAGCTTTTATTATCTTTGCTTTAATGTTACTCTAAGACTTCCCATATGTCTTTGTCAATGACAAAGAAATGCACTTTTAGATACAAGCTCTTGCCATATTCTTCTCAATCTATTATAGAGACAATTTCATAGATTTATGGCTTTACAAGTTTATCAAATAGAACAAAGTGGAGGAGATGGTTAGGAAAAAAAATAGCCATTGTTAAAAAAAAAGTTTACATGCTAAGAAATACAGAATACAGGTGATAACACATCCCAGCTGGTATTTTCTCCAATCTGCAAGATGCTTACCAGATGTAAATGAGGTTTGTGCTGTTGAAACACTATTAATGATGAAACAAAATCCTATAACCAAATACGACTTATAAATAATCTCGAAAGTCTTCTGATTTATTTCTGTGGAGTAGCTCTACAGCAATAGAGTATTAGTGGGTCACAAAAGCATTAACGTGGTACATAAACACATAATAAATATTATTCCCTATCATATTTCCAAATAAAAGGTTTAAGTATTGAAGTATACTGTATCATACATGAAGTTTCAAATGTTGACTGCAGCAGACTGATCTAAGAGTCCGGGAACTACTTCCAACAAGGTCTAGATTTAAAAATACTGTAATGTTTCTTAGTAAATAGTTCTCTCCTATACTTAGATTAATCTAACTCCCACTTAAGCTTTTTTTGGATCATTAAACCATGGGAATTGCTCTTCCCTGGTATTAAGTTCAACAGGAACTGCTTATGTGAGCCATTTCAGAGGATAAATCCACTAAACAGAAAATTATGGCTTATTTTATAGAAAATGACTTAATTTACTTAATAATTATGAGTGTAGCAAACAGTGCATAGATTGTTAATTATTTTAAAAAACAGCAATCCTTAACACTGACTGTGAAGCAAAAACAATAGAAACAACACATCCTTCCAGACTTCCGTGCTTCTGACAAATGCATTATTCTGGATTTCTGAGTGTGTGTGAAAACTGCTCAATTCCACACTGACCAAGACTTTTTTTCTATTTAGGATTTTGTTATGGGTCTCTCCATTTTACTCCGAGGGACAGTACAGGAGAAACTGAGCTGGGCTTTCAATTTGTATGATATAAATAAGGATGGATACATAACTAAAGAGGTAAGTAACGTCTACTTTTTACACTAATCACTGAAACTAAAGGTTGTATATGTAAGTCCTGCTGTCAAAGAAGAATGGCTTTATTGTCAAATTAGTATTGTTATCAAATAAATATCTATTATGAAAGCCATGCTAAACCCAAAGTATCTCATTTTAAAGGCATATATAAATATTGAAAAGGGAAAATCTTCACAGAAATTGTAAAAGGTCAGAGTTCTTCAGATACAGAAATGTTTGTCTTCAACTTATGCCTATGTTTTGCATATACAGTCACTAGTAGTTTGGTACGATATTTGGACAAAACAAGAATTAAGTATGAGGGCCATAATTGTTATTCATTATACGAATCTACTTCTAAAAATTTTTACTTGAAAGAGAACTTATATAAAAAGATTCCTACACCTTATATTCTGCAAGGATTCAAACACATACTCAAATTACAGTGGGACCAAATGAGTGGCTTCATTAAAATACATGTTTTTTCAGAACTGGGTCTTTATGTAAATATATATATGATACTTAATTTTACACTTTTAGAAAAACAATTAATGATTATTATAAAAGAGTGATATATAGCATAATTTCTCTGCATACTGGCAGATAACTTTTTTTTGTAATTATTCACAAGCCACTCTACTAACAAAATTCAAAGCTGTTGATATAAAATGAGGACTCTTTACATATATGCAGGTGTGTGCATGGGTATTTCTGTTTTCTCTGGGGAAAACTCAGTTGTAAGGAGCTGATGTGTTTTGACCATTCACTTGCTGTTACAGAATTTATTTTCTTGTTTAGTTCTATTCACAAGACCTCAGGAGATTTTTCCCACAATCCATGAACTTGCACATATTCTAAATTATTTAAAATCAAAATCATACATCTGCATCTATTTAACAAGTTTATCTATGACAGCCGAACTAACATGCTAGAATTTCTAGGAACATAGTAGTTCCTTCTTGAAGCTGTTCAGTCATAAAATAAGAGGCATTGGTATTTTATCCTAAAATGTAATTCCTAAAAATCAAAATGTAATTCCTAAAAATCATTTCTGTGTTCTGAGTCAAAGCAGTGTCTATTAATACAACACACCTTACATTACACAAACTTTTTTTTTTTCTTCAGGAAATGCTTGATATAATGAAAGCAATATATGATATGATGGGGAAATGTACCTATCCTGTTCTCAAGGAGGATGCACCTAGACAACATGTGGAAACATTTTTCCAGGTGGGTTAGGTAACTAAGGAACCAAAAAGACTGCTCTGTTAGCAGGTATGGAAAGATTTTCATTGTTGTAACAGTTTTGTATATCCTACCAATTTTTTAATCCTTTTTCTTTTCTGTGGTTCTGTCCCAGGTTTCTCAGATCTACTCATTACACCTCGCTTTTTCAATAATAAGCTCCTTAAGCTTATTCTAGTATATCACTTACTACGTCTTTACAGCATTTTGGCCTGGTTGTTCCCAGGTCGACAGATAACTGAAATGAATAATAAAAATGACTTATTTTACGCAGGATTTCAGGAGGATAAACATACATTCTTATTCTTTCTGAACAGAAAATGGACAAAAACAAAGATGGAGTAGTTACCATAGATGAATTCATCGAGAGCTGCCAGAAAGTAAGTACCCAGTGATAAGTCCTGAACCTGCATCTGTTGGCTGATGCTATCATAGTGCTGCACAGATTTCTGGAGTGACAGTGATGGTACTCCTAATACCAGAGACAGTATTTCTTCAAGGTAGAGTATGTATGTACACTACTACACAAAACCACTATACAATGTAAATAAATTTGTGACCTGAATCTACAGAAGAGATGTTATATACAAGCTGTCATTGATTATTAGATGACTGCGCCTGCATCCCTTCTTTAACAGTGGGGGCTTTTTTGTACTTGATAGCAAAAAAAGTTTCTTCACATTCAGCTAAATATTTATTCCTGTCTTCTGTCCATGCTGACGAACACATTCCTATTACAACTGACATATAGTCACAGTAGTAATAATAATAATATTGCTTGAGAATTTATCATCTATACGAGTGTTTCTCAAACAGCAAGTCATGACCTGCTGGAGGCCTTAAAAAGGGAGAGTGCAAGGAGCTTTCTGAGTGTTGGATGGCAGGAGTTAACAGCAGGCAAGTTTTCTCAAGGCAAGAAAGTGAGAACTGATTGTGATTATTAGTTGCAAGTGTTTACACAACCCAGGTGCCTGTTGATTTCCTTCAACTGCTGAAAGCAGCTCATTGCCTCTAGAGCCAGGAACGAGAATAAACTTCTGCAGCAGGAATTACAGCCTGTTTTCACTCCTCTGCCCTTCAGAACACGGCTTGCTCTCAGATCAGGAGGTGATACAAGGAAAGATAAGTTGCATTTTCAAAAATTTAAGGAAGTACTGTTAATTTGTCTGTTAAAGAATGCAAGAAAAAGAATCATGATATAGCACAAAATAATGATGACGAGTCTTTGGCGTGATACGAGGCTGTTATGTACTGCAAAGTGTCATGTTAGACCTAGTGACAGGATATGCTTGATTACAGTATGCAACACTATTTGTTACAGTGAGAAATATAAGGAATCATAGTAGTGTTCTACTGATACCTCATCCAGGCTGACTCTGATTTAATATGAGCTGACACAGACCAGCAAGCTAGCCTGTGTGCATTGCTGCTTATCTCCTGTACCAAGAAGAGAGCAGCAGACAAGAGACGGGAGAGAACATGACTAGCAAGACAAATGCAGTTAGTCAGTGATTGTTTTTTAAGCATTCAGAATAGGGAAAGCTGAACATGAAATAGCAAAGATGCTCTAGAATTGGTCTATTTTTATATGCATCTGTAGTTACTCCTTGGGGATAACTTTTCTAACTGTGGCTGTTCTGTATATCCTTAGCAATGTGTATTGCATAGTGTCTTATCTGTTGGCAGTGTTCTATTGCATTGACCATGGTTCTAACTTGTCAGGCAATGATAAAAAGGCGTATTTTCTGCAGGGGTAACCCATTCCATACACAATGTTGATGGTCTGGGTGAGCCTGAAAACAACAAAGGAGTCATCTCAAACTTCAGTAATAAAAACTTCATGGTTTGTGCTTCATATGGACTAATACCTCCTAATGTCTTGAATTAGGAATCATTCAATGAATCCATTACAAAAAATTGTTTAGAAAAATGTACTGAAAAAAGAGGCAAATGAGAAAGATATATTTGCCAAAGAATTTTAATGCAAGTATCTGCGGGGTTTTTTTTTGAAGATGGAAAAAAGCTACTAAAAGTCACCATGTTTCAAATATTGTGAGAAGCCTCTATGTTCTTGTGAAGACTCTTCCCATTTGACTGATTACAGGAGGGGCTTTGGAAGTCTTATGTATAGAAACAGCAAACCTCAGAAATATCAGGTTGATTATAGAAAACTACTAGTTTCATTAGTGATGGTACATATATTATAAAATTGGCACTTTCTAAATTAAGAGCATGTTGCTTGCTTTGCACATTTGCTGAGCTTAGTTGCCGATGTATATAGAGAAACATTTGTAAATAATTAAATGATAAATGATTCCAGTTAAACCAAATTTTAACCTTACATTAATCAGTGATCATGAATAGTATAGTGATGTTTCAAAACAATGCAGTGGGAAAAAGTTTATTTGAATTTAATATAGTAATTTAATAAAGTAAATGTCTTATACAAACTTTTTAAGTATTAATCTACATATTTTTGATATTACATATCATTGCTTTTATAAGTTAATCAGCACAAAATTGTGCACAGATCACTTCTTACAGCAACATCACTTGAGATGACATACAGAATTTAAGATGAAAAAGCCCACTATGCATGGTTTATAACATAAATTGAGAAAATTACTCAGACTTGTCATTTTCTACAAAGCAAATCACCCACTAGACTGAACAGTGAATAATTTCACTGGGAATTGATACTGAACATGTGTTATTGGAACATTAATGTACAGAAGGCCTATATACCTATCAGTAGCAGAGAATATTATGAGGGTTTTATGTGGACCTTTTTCACAAAACTTCCTAAAATATTCTATCAAATTCAGTCTTTATATCCACTAGAATTAAAGATGGCTAGATTATCTCTCAAGAAAGTACTGAAGGGTATGCATTCAGATTTAAAAAGAAGATCATTACAGTGGGGAACAGCAAATGCCGAGCGTGTAATATACTCTTCTATTGTATTGTGCAACCAACTGTTGATCCAAAAGTGCCACCAAATATGTGCTACTACATGTAAACTCTTTCTTCTATACACTGAAAAGTAAATGTTACGGGAAAAAAAAAAAAAAAGATATTTTTCCTGACTGCTGTGCTGAAAGTTATTTACTGATAAAAAGTGGAGTACAGAATGGTGCATCAGTAAGGATTATGCAGAACTTGGAAGCTGAAGGTTTTATTACCTACCTAATGCAAAGCAATCAGGAAGCAGAAGTAGCACTGGAAAGCATCTACATCTTTCAGTGTGAACACATGGAAAAACTGAGCTGAGGAGTCAGAGTGTTATTTGTGGAACTGACTTAACTTTGGTTCATGCAAAGATGTACACTTAGATCTATTTTATTTTTGAGGTCATCCCTAGCTATGCAATAGGATGCCCTAAAATTGTAAAAAGGCTCCTTTGTGAGATACACAGGACTAGCACTTTCATGTAGGGATTCACACTTCAGATACAACCATTATTCCTTGAGTACTTATTGTATATATGTATTTCGTTATACTGGATATAACCTCTGAAATACTGCAGACTTTATTTTCTTAACATGCTGTTGCATTCTGGGCAATTTTCATTTAATTAATATATTAAAAAAAAAAAAATCTATTTAAGTGTAGATCTATTAACAACCTTTTTCTGCTAACAGTTTCTCCAAACAAGCTGAAAAATAATGTTGTCATTAACTAAAATACAGTTAGTTCTACCCAATTTCACTATAGATATTTGTCAACACATTTGTAATGATGTATGATTTGGGGGTTTTTGTTATCTCTTTTACAGGATGAGAATATAATGCGATCCATGCAGCTCTTTGAAAATGTGATTTAATGAAGACATTAGGTCTACAACTAATGGACAAATATGAGCTATTCTGCAACATTAAAAGATGGATTTCCCACTTCATCATAAATAAAATAACTCAGCTTTACACTGAGATGTATTATGCAAATAGATTTTTTTTTATTATAAACTTTTCCCCCAAAAAACTTTCTAAAATGCACAACTTAGCATTTCAAAAATGGCTGCTTAGTTAATAAAATTGTTCTGAAAAGTCAGATTTTTACTCCAAACCCAATCAAAACAACATCTGACATTATGCAGCTTTATTATCACTCCAACCTCTAGATAAAATAGATACTATCACAAGAAGATTAAATAAATACTCTTAGTTTTGCTACTCATTTCTACTGGATTAATCTCCAGACGTTTGAGTGTATTTCTTAAATCTTAGCTTCTACTTTATACAGAGGCATTACCATGTATTTTGTTTTCACATTTGTCTGGTGTAATCCCGATTTTTTGAGTAACACTGAGTTAAAGTGCTATAATCAATGTATGATGCAAATCTTGCTGCAATTGCCTTCCACCTTTGACTTGCTTTTCTCTTAAAAAAAAAAAATCCAAAGCTAACAAAATAGATAACTTGAGAGGAAGAACTGTTATAGAAAAAATAAGCAATTGCTTATTGGTAGATTTACACCCTACCAAATACAAGTAAGCTTCTATCAATCACACTTAACTAGTAAATCTGCATTTAATTAATCATGACATGAATATCAGGAGTCCTGCATACTGTATTTCTAATTCTTCTTGGATGTGTCTGCAAAGTTCTCTGCATAAAATTAAGGATCTTCTGACTTTAGATTTTTCATGAAGAAACCTTAACTGGATCCTAATACTGTTTTCATGAGTATGTGTCTTTCTGCCTTTAATGAAGAAAAAGGCATGAATTCCTTTTGAAGCTTCCATTCCACTTTGGTGCTCAGAATGAATATCACTATGTAGTAGCATCTACTAATACTGACTGCTAGACCAGCTAACATCTGTTTCAGCTTTTTGTAATATCTTTAATTATGAGATGGAATCAGGAAAAAATTGGAAACTTCAGCTATATAATATCATCTATACGTGACAACTGTACTGTGTTTTTTTTAAGGAGTTATTTCTTCATTAAGATTGGAGCTACCTTAATTCTGAACCCAGAAAGATTTTTCTAAAAATGTATGTACCTAAAATCGAATACTGCCCCTGCCATGTATTTTTTAAGATATATTGTCCACAGAGTTTATGCCAATACTCCAAACTAGGTGAAAAGCTACCAGAGACAGGCCAATCTTCATTGTGACATCGCTGCAGAAAGGGGATTAATGAAGTAGAAAGAATGTTGTAAGTATTCTTTTGCAAAAATAAATCAGGTATCTATTCTGGTGTAGAGATGGGATGTTAGAGGCATGTTGAAGGCCGCTCTGCTATCACCAGTGTAGGATAAGAGTAGTACAATACATGTACACCTGAAATCTGCTGTAGTGTGTTTGCGTAAACTAAATGTGCACATTTTGTAACAAAAAATAATAAAGTAAACATGAAGAAAAGATGCATGTTTGGGTTTTTTTGAGTTGTTAAACAAATACTTGTATTTCTTCCGATTAAAAAATAATATTGCTGGCAAAAATGTTTAAAGAAAAGCTTAAATACCTAGATCTTGACTTAGCAGAGTTCTGATCTCTGCAGTGATCTTAGCAGGCTCCTGAAATAAATTTCATTTAGCTGAGCAGTGGTAATTTTCCAAAAATTCTGAAATAGCTTTCACATGACATACTTTTTAACAGCCTATGTGACAGCATCTTCTGATGACCAAAAAACCAAAACCAAAAACCCAACAACCAACCAACCAAAAACACCCCACACAAAACCCGCAAACACCCTTCCAACAGCTTTAAATTTGAGAGTTAAATTTTCCACAGCAGAAAAAGTTGTACAGCAAATTTTGTTACTTCAGTCAGCTCTCCCTACAGAGTAACTCAAATATCTATAACAACATGAACCCTGAACAGTATTTATTACAAAACCTGTTAGGAATTATTTTGCAATTGAGTTTAAATGCATTCATGTACAAACGCTGAATCCTACCAGTTCAGTTTTGCACCATATGCCACCTGTTCAGTACCTTCAGCTTCATACCTTAAAAAGCTGATTTATTGAGAGTGTAGATGCATTCTTGTGATTCTACATCTAACCCAGTAAGTCCTGGTGAACCCAAATTGCATCTGTCTGTGCCTGTGCAACAAATGAAGTTATGTGCTTCAAAACCAGGTATACATATGTAATTTAACACCAAGTTAGTTACTATTTAGGTAATTAATTACAGCCAAAAACATACTAAGCACTGCAGATCAATTAAAGGAAATGGTAATTTACAACAAAGTAAGAATCAATATTTACTGTGTTTTTGAAATAATAGCCAGTTAGTCAATATCATTGTAAGCACAATGCATATGCAAATAGCAGCCAATACAGAGTTATGTTAAACAATCTTCCATAATTCCATATTCACAAACTGATAGGACTTTTCCCACTCTCCATCATACTTAGGAATTGTGATTATTTTAAGAGAATATATCATACGCCAAATAGGTGTTAGAGATGTTCACAGGCAGTTTCTTTCCAAACTTCACCTTACAGTACAAATCACTATAGATTTCTTCTTCAAGAGGAGATAGGACAATAGGTTGGAATTTTAGATTTTATGATAGCCACAGCTGCCTGTTGACAAAAATAAAACAAATGTGAATAAAATAAGGAGCACTAGCACTATATATGAGAGTATTCATATAGTGTCTATAAATTGTATGATTCACAGCTTTTAGTTATCTTTGTCATTATTAAACAGTAGAGAACTAAAAGTTAATATTAGCTGAGAAATTTACTGTCAAAAGGGTGAAAGCCTGTGTTTTATGCAATATGAATGGTTGTGACGTCAAAATAAGCAGTTTTCAGAATGGGGTTATAATCTGAAAGGCTGGAAGTTGTTTTGGCAAAGTTGCATTCAAATGTGCAGATTACAGAATAATCATCTGGACAACTCACCTTTCCACCATATTGTTCCAACTTTTGTAAAGCAACAGTAGTTTTTTCTCTAAATTTCTTGTCCATTAATCTCCTTGAAAGCTATTGGAAAAGTAAAACAAAAAGGTTTGTTGCACAATGTAGTACAATATATGCAAAGAAGCCAATATAGTTCTATTTTATTACTTTATTTTATCTTGCTTTGTAAAATTAAAGCTGAAAAGAAACATCACTTTATAGCTTATAACTGACGTCAAACTACGGACCTCAGTCAAGGCAAAGGCGATAAAATGTTAATTGATGAGAAAATGTAAATTCAAAGAAGACTCAACTGTTAGCCAAAAAATACTTTTTTTTCTTTTAGCAAACAAATTTTAAAGAGGTTTCAAACTTTGAAAAAAAAAAGTAATTCTTAATGTGCTGTCCACAAGAAAAGTTAACACATTGTTCACGTACACTGAAAGAGATTTATTATAGTGGAAATACTTTAAAGATAACTACTGCAATTTCTCTCTTCTGCACTGGGTATCTAAACAGTCCTGTTATTTTTGCTGTAAAAGTGCACTTTGGGAGCAGGCTAAATGAAACATGAAAAGCCTGTCTGACAGAAGAAGGATGTCTACGGAACGACTCAGTATAAAAATAATTTCCACAATCCCACTCTGTTTCATGAAAACCTCCTTGTGCAGAATTCCCATCTGAAAGAAGTGGGAATATTTGCTTAACTTATTGAAAGTTTCACAGATCTGTTTTTAAATATTCACACTTAAAATGCAAAACTCATTTTACAATAAACAAAAACTTCTCCTCAAAACCTAGCACCTGTTTCACCTTAAGCTTGAAGCTGGATCTTTTTCAAATAGTAGAGACAACACTTCCATTTTTTTCCAATTGACATTAAACAGCAGGTTTTGGACCTTGCTAGAACTTTATAAGTCACCATATTGCTAAAGAATGATAGACATAGAGGAATATATGAAGTAATGCTTTTCACGGAAGTGCTGTGTCCTCCACTGTATCTGTGCAGATATTATAGTAAACATCTCAACAACAAATATAGATGCTTTTTTTAATACAGCATTAAAAACTTACATTTGTGAGTAGATGCTTAAGATGATCATTAAGAGGTGGGCCAACAACAGCACTCAGTTGAACTAAAGCATCCAATCCCCTTCCAAATACTTCATCATCTGAATGGGCCTTCAGAGCGTGAAAAAGAAAACCGTCAGTAATATTCAGAGGCACAAGTTCTTCAAAACTGCAATCTCTACATTATGACTACATATAGTATTTTTAAAAATTCAAACTACTGTGCAACTGCTAATTGTTATAATGTTACAAGTTCAGAAGTACAATATGACTGAATATTAGTATCTAGAGGTAACATTTGAAAACCGAGGTACATTTTTAGAATAGAAAACAAAGGTATCCACAAAATGTCAGCGAAACTCTTACATTTCTTCTGAAACAAGGAAACCAGTATTTTTTTATTGATGAAATTAAAAAATCGGCAGGCAAAATAAACAGTTTGCCACAACAACAATTGTAATGCTTCACAGCATATTAGGAAGAACCCTTAAATTGTGGGTATGTTGAAACTGGGAGACAACATTTTACTTACAAATGTAATTAATTCAGGGTAATTTCTGTGTAATTCATAACAATTAATTGTCTTTGTTGGAGAAACACAGGAGCCAATGACTTTCTGGCTCAATTAATTTAGTCCCCTACCAACTACAGCTTTGTCACCTGCCAGCAATTATCTGACTCTTAACTACTTCTAGGGTGCTTTGTCATCTTTATTGCTCCCATGGAAGGGTTACACTAAACCTGAGTTCTCTGCTTTGGTTATCTCACTCCTCCTTTAGCCGTGAAATTGACTCATGACAATTTATTTTATTCTTGGACTAATACTGACCTTTATTTTAAACAGTTATTTTTCCACTCTGACATCTGGTCCCTGAACATATTGGCTTTTTTTTTTTTTCTAACTAGAAGTCATCAACTGCTTGTGTAGTAGAAGGTTTAACAAGACTTTATACCAAAACAATGCAACAATAAAAATTATCAGTAGAGTAACAGCAACTGGAAGAACAGACAAGCATAATTCTTCTAATATTGCCTTCCAAATTAAACCAAAGATACTGATAACACATAATTCTGATCTTGTATTAATCTCTGATCTGACATCACAAAGAATTTTCAAACTTCTAGCCATCTCTACAAAACCAGAACTGAGACACAGCTAGATTAAAGGACAGCAAGTAGCTGAACCAGAAAAGGGCTCTGAAAGATATGAAAAAGATCCAAAAGATATTACCTTTAAGTTCAATACTTTATCTTATTTTCTGAAGGAGTAGAAAAGTTAAAAATATTTTTAAAATTAAGAATATTACTTCAAGTATTTTAACTGTATTCTTCCCTTTTCCTCATTGGCATATTCTGAGGTTTTTTTTGTAGTACGTGTTGAATTTTTAAATTTAACATTTGAGCATTTATTCTTGCATCTCCATTTTACTTAATCTCTTTTTTTGCATGCTATTGTGTGCATATATAAAAATGCCCCCAATATATATTTATTTCTGCTTATATTCAGATCTTTAATAGAACATTTCCACAGAATTTGCCCATAGCTACTCTCATACAGCTATACAAGGAGTTGCCCATCTGAATTGACAGTTAGACATATTTACCTAATAAAACCAAGACAGGATTAATATAAGAAAAAAAAAATTGTTCCCACACCCCCAAGCCCCAAAACAAAAGCCAATACAATAGATTTATCACATTAGTATCTTCCGTGTAGTCCTCACCAGCACAAGAAAAAAGGAAAAAAATCCATGAAAATACCTGCATGAAGAGTAAGACATACCAGTGCAGCTTTTAACACTGGAACTAGGCGAGGCAATAAGGGAATTGCTTTTTCAGTAGCACCTTCAACCATAAGTAATTCTTTAAAACCCTCCTTTGAAACAAAAGTATAGGGATGTTTTGTCTCTTTTAGACCCTGTTTCAAATGTAAAACATGTTTGCTTAATAGTTGGACTTCTTTTAAACAAAAACACATTAAAAAATTTCCACAGAGCAGCAAGATAAAGTTTAGATTTTGTTACATCAGTTCAAAACATAAAATACACTAACTCCACCATGTGGAGCCATTGAGTACAACTCTTCTCACAGAATATTTTTATTTTTCTTTTGCAACATTGAATGTTAAAACTTGCATTATAAATACTGTCAATTCAATCAATATTTGTTCTTCATTTACTTTAACTACCCAAGGTAATTTTTCAACAAGACTATGAACAATAATAGGCTGTATTTGTAAATGTTTTTCATACCCTAAAGAAAAAAAAAAGGGGGGGAACTATGTAAGGAAAAATACCTTCCACCACACACACCCTCCTGCAAAACCAAAAGCATGTAGATGGTACAAATATGCACTTCCAGTGAAGACCTGACAGGCAGAACTCAAAGATTTAAAGCCATATGGCTGAAGTGTTTCTTCTTTCCATAATAAGAGCTCTAAGTTACTTTGGGAATTGACAGCTTCGTTTAATCTTAAAAAAGAAAAAAATGGATTGAAGTATTTAATTCAACAGTTGGCTATCTGGGTATCTGTCTTGTATTTGGCCAGTATCTTGAAGATTAAGTAGCTCTCCCTAGCTCTCTCAAAATGCTCTGATTAAAGAACTACAAATAGCAATGTTCTTGAACATCTTCATCCATACAAGATCCTCATAAATATGGGGGTTTTTTTCATACTTCCCTAGTAGGTGAGTCTACTAAGGCAAGCTTAGCTTGTTACAAAATGACATTTGCAAATAGGAAATCCTGTATGCTTAACTTTGCAAGAAAATAGAGTTTACCTCTGCCAGTGTTACAAGAAGAGGATCAAAGGGAACAGTTTCAGGAAGGCATTCCCATTGCAGTCTGTGCTTTACTGAGCCATGCACTAACCTATATAAAGAATAATTTTTTAACAAATTAACATATAATAAGATATAATTCATTTCCAACACTATTCACTTGAAATATGCCACTAATTGGTTTACAATATCACTATAATGTTATGTACACAATTTCAATACATACTGCTCTCCTCAGTGAAACATATAATGGTAATTAACAAGGCAAATATTATGATTCCCAAATACGGCAGTTTTCAAAATTCTGCTCCCAATCACATAGAAATCAGAAATTAAAAGATATAATGATGATAGATGCCTCTCATACTGACACAGAAGATGCTCCCTTTGCAAAGTTACTTATTTTGATAAATATCAAGAAACATTTTCCTCAAATAACAAATGGTAATGGAAATCAGTTGAAACGGAAAGAAAATCGTATTGGAATTCAGCTGTTATTCCTAAGATACAGATAAAGGCTATGTATTAATGACTATTTTATAGATGTATATACATGTATTAATGATTACTTCCATTTTTGTTAAGCAATTCTGCATCCACTTGACAAAACACTAAAGTGCTTATTTTCTAGACAAATATATAATACAGAAAAGTAACTTAAAATACCACTAACTATTACTTAAAAGTAGTTTTGTTAATATTTTATATTGTTTACAACTACAGAATTGGAATATTCAAGAAAATGTTGTCATACTAATTACTTCAGACACAAAAAGACTGCAAGATGTCTACTTACTAAAACGGCACTTATTTTATTATCATTGTTAGTAGGAAAGTAAACACCATTACACGAAAAAATCAACTTCTTTCATGGAAGAGGATTAACAAACCAAAAGTGCAAACATCTAGCTATTTTTTAAAACTGCAGCTTAACTATTAACACTACCTAAAAAAAGAACCAAAAGACTGCTACCCAACTACATCCCTAGTAGATGAGGGAAAGGCTGTGAATGTTGTGTACTTAGACTTCAGAAAGGCCTTTGACACTGTAGCCCACAGCATTCTCCTGGAGAAGCTGGCAGCTCATGGCCTGGATGGGGGTACTCTGTGATGGATAAAAAACTGGCTGGAGGGCCAGGCCCAAAGAGTTGTGGTGAACGGAGCCAAATCCAGTTGGCAGCTGGTCACGAGTGGTGTTTCCCAGGGCTCAGTATTGGGGCCAGTTCTGTTTAATCTCTTTAACGATGATTTGGATGAGGGGATCGAGTGCACTCTTACTAAGTTTGCAGATGAGACCAAATTGGGTGGGAGTGTTGATCTGCTGGAGGGTAGGAAGGCCACACACAGGGATCTGGAGCGGCTGGATCATTGGGCTGAGGCCAATTGCATGAGGTTTAACAAGGCCAAGTGCTGGGTCCTGCACTTGGGTCATAACAACCCCAGGCAGCGCTACAGGCTCAGGGAAGAGTGGCTGGAAAGCTGCTTGGCAGAGAGGGATCTGGGGGTGTTGATTGACAGCCGGCTGAACATGAGCCAGCACTGTGCCCAGGTGGCCAGAAAGGCCAACAGCATCCTGGCTTGTATCAGGAATAGTGTGGCCAGCAGGACCAGGGAAGTGATTGTGCCACTGTACTCGACACTGGAGAGGCCCCACCTTGAATCCTGTGTTTGGTTTTGGGCCCCTCATCATAAGAAGGACATTGAAATACTAGAGAGAGTGCAGAGGAGGCGATGAAGCTGGTGAGGGGCCTGGAGCACAAGTCTTACGAGGAGCAGTTGAGGGAACTGGGGCTGTTTATCCTGGAGAAAAGGAGGGTGAGGGGAGACCTTATGGCTGTCTGCAACTACCTGAAAGAAGGTTGTAGCACGGAGGATGTTGGTCTCTTCTCCCAAGTAGCAAGTGATAGGACAAGAGGAAATGCCCTCAAGTTGTGCCAGGGGAGGTTTAGATTGGATATTAGGAAAAAATTCTTCACGGAAAGGGATGTCAGGCATTGGAACAGGCTGCCCAGGGAAGTGGTGGAGTCACCATTCCTGGAGGTGTTTAAAAGGCGTTCAGACGAGGTTCTCAGTGACATGGTTTAGTGCTAGAGTTAGGTTAGGTTATAGCTGGACTCGATGATCCTGAGGGTCTCTTTGCACCTAAATGATTCTATGATAAGACAATTTCGAAGACTTGCAAAACTGCTTTCTACTTTGAAAAGTGTTAAATATCAGAAATCTTTTCAGAAATGAATGGAATCAAACAGCCTAAATAAAAGAATAAACAAGAATAAATGTATTTGAATCTCCATAATACTACCTAACCTTAATTTATTTAGTAAAAAATAAACAAAACCAACACACCTGCATGGAATGCCACCTTTAGCGTATATGGCAGCAAATGCAGAAGGTGGTCGAGAATGAGCACCAAACTGTGAAGAAAGTACATTATTTATTCATAAAAGTAATGTTTGATAAAAACTTTAAAGATGTTTAAACTGCAGTTTACCAAAAAGGAACTCAGTCATATAATTCTAAAGCTAATAAAAAAAACCCCTGCAGCTATGGGGTGGAAAACATATATTTGGTACATTTATCAGAAAACTGCTTTTAAGAATTGTCTGGCTACGAAGTTGAAAAAATGAGTAAATAATGTAGAATTAGTGCTCTCCTGATGGAGTATCCTTATTTTTCTCTTTTCTCTTGAAAATCTTAACACTGAAATCTTACAAATTCTCTTCTTAACAGATTAAAGACCTCTCACTTTCCTGATGCTCTTATTGTTGTTATACTAGTAACATACAGAAGGCAGATTTTTTTCTGATTTCATCTTGAGTATAGACAAAATTAAAGAGTGACAAGATGTGAGAGAAACACCAAATGTTGGACGAAACGGTATGAAGGCACTGCGCATCAGCAGGAAGGTTCATGCTGGATGAGAATCTAGGGAGGACTCACTGGAGAAGGAAACCAGGAGCTTCACAGAAGAAAAGCCTGCACAAAGTTGTTTTTTGTCATATACATGCTTCTTATGCATGTGAACTATGATATTATTTCTTAGCATGGTCATTCAATGTGACTTCCCAGATTAAACCTCTTATCACAAAGCATGTAGTAGGTAATGCCATGAAATCTTAATTTTTATGTTTTGAGTATTTGAACCTACATTAAGATCGTTAAAATTGTGTGCTTGATTTGACAAATTCTTGGCTTAATTAAAGTCATTGTACTACCTGCAAAAAAGTTTCAAGAAAAAAAATGCCCGTACAAAAGTATTCAGCCTCTGCTTATGGCAAACAAGTACCTCACAAAGTACTCCTGCATTTAGTTTGTTTTCCAAAAAGTCTGTGACATTACCAATTGTTTGGCTGATATGGCCCAGTGGTGAGCTTTAACTCACCCACTCAAAGCTGGTTCTCCAGGCCCAGGACTTCCGTGAAATAAACAACTCCTTTCACCAGTCTTCTGAGAGCCCAAATTTTTCCCAAAGTATTACATACTGACAGTACCTCGGTGTTTCAAGTCATACTCACTAGCAATTAATTTGCTAGATTTTGTGAGGTCTAGATGATCTTTGAGACGCTACCTGATTTTTGGTTTCATTGCATAATTGAGATCAGTTCCTCTAAAGCAGCAGGTGCCAAAATATGTAACTATACCAAAAAAACCCCACAACCCTTTTTAAATTTTAGCTCTAAATCTCTTTTTAGGGCAAAAGTACATGGAAAATAAAAAAGTTACCATCCAAGCCACAATTGTACCAAAGCTCCTTTTTTAAAAAAGTAATAAACATGTTATGTCTCAGGCATTTGAGCTTATAAATTAGGGAATATATGATTAATTTAAAAAGTTTAGTTTGAATTTACAAAACTGGACCAGAAGAAACACGTCCTGCATGCATTTCATAAAGTAAGGAAAGTTCTTCCAACGTGAGATTTATTTTAAACAAACAGAAAACCTACCCCCTGTACATACCGGATTAATAGTTTTAGGATTCAGCTTGTCGCTAGGCTTTGGCTGTGGTTTAATTGCAGGTTTTGGAGAACACGGCAGAGGAGATGTCTTGCTTTTCTGTACTGCAGTCTTTGGTTTTATTTGGATGCCTGATGACATTCTTGGAACATTACTTCCTAGAATAGAAAAAGATTAAAAACATAATATAGTTTTGATTCCTACATGACAGAATATCAAGGGTTAGAATCCCCAGGTACAAAGACTGACATGAACAGTCAATCAAGAATATCTGAATAAGTGTACCAGAAAATAAATCCTTATTCTTATATATCTTAAGCAGTGCACAGCATAATTTTGAGAGTCTCATCACTCCATCTTTCAAGTGCACACATCTCCTAGTCCTGCACTGCTCCCATTTACTTCTGTACTTCGAGACCTGCAACAAAAGTGAAATTAGCTACAGGCTGCCTTCAGGGTAGCCTACAGAAATCCGAGCAGCATCACAGTGTTCAGCAGAACAGCCCAGAGTGAAATAGGCTACTTGGGTACAGCTACAGCAGAAGACAGTAAATATTTGAGGAAAGGCCAGGATGAAGGAATGAAGACAAGAGCAAGAAGATTCAGGACACAAAAAGCAAAACAGGATCAATAAGAAAACAGAAATGTAAAGCAGTAAAGAAAGAACATATAAAACAAAATTCAATTCCAGTAAGAAGAAAGTATTTTTTTATAAAGAATGCAAAAATAAATTTCCGTGTACATCCTTAAATAAAGATTCAGGTACACATATCTTCTAAATGTTAATATACCAGCTACACATGTTATTACATATGTATATAATTGGGTTAAAGTGTCCATGATAAAAATCTACTGCCTATTTAGTTTACCAAGCCTGACACTAGGATGAATAATATAAATTATTCCGAGGAATAATTTCAGGTTTTAAGAGAACCGGAGAATCATTTAGATTGGAAGAGACCTTTAAGATCATAGAGCCCAACCATAAACCTAACACTGCCAAGTCCACCACTAAACCATGTCCCTAACTGACACATCTTTTAAACACCTCCAGGGATAGTGACTCAACCACTTCCCTGGGCAGCCCATTTCAGTGCTTGATAACCCTTTTGGTAAAGAAATTTTTCACATTATCCAATCTAAACCTCCCCTGGTGCAACTTGAGGCCATTTCCGCTTGTCTTACCACTTGTTAATTGGGAGAAAAGACTGACACCCACCTTGCTATGACCTCCTTTTGCAAGGTGATGACACTCATTTTTGTGATCAACATGATTAAATTCCAAACACTGAGATAAGGATAAATTAGAGGCAGATTTTTTCTTGTTTTCTTCCACTCCCTCAGCTCTGTAAGCCACCTGCCATAATCTCTGCTAGAATCTTGTACATGCAGTTCTTGTTTAGCTTGGTTTCTCTAATTCTTCCCTCCAGTCAAAACTTCCAGTCAAGTATATTTGCCATTATCTAAACTACTAAATATTTTGGATTATTTGTGCTTCTAGTAAGAAGAGATAAGGCCCCAGCACTTGTGTTTTACTGAATGCTGAGAAACAACATATAGTAATAACTACCAAATTAGCTAAAATACAAAGCAAAACTAAAATTGAAAGTTTAAATCAAGACCTCTTGACTGATGATTTAATCACAACCAGTGATTTTAATCAGTTCACCCACTGTACATCCTGGTTTCTCTTTCCTACCATTTTCAGAATATGGCCTGTCTCCAGTGACTTTGTAAAAGACAGTGACTCCAGTCTTTGTAAAAGAACTAATATACCACAATTAGACAATCAAAAGTGTCTTCAGAACACACAAAAACTTAAATGACACTTATGGGAACTACTCTGTTTGTAAAATGCAAATAATTAAAATCAGAAATAATTTGAAGCCCTAGAAGGCAAACAATAACATAGAAAGTTTACCGATTTTGTAAGTGCCAGCTTATTATCTCAAAACACTAATCACATTACAGTTAAAAACCATATTTCTAACTATCAGAAAAATAAGAATCAAAATGGTTTTATACTATAAAATCAGCAGCTAAGTTCTTGACATTAGCATTATATATCACAAAATAGCACTATCAGTGTCAAACTTTGAAATGTACAATTGCTTATAATGCAGTCATTTTGCTAATAATAACGTATGTATTTGTCTCAGAAAAAATATTCAGAAGTAATTCATGTGTATTCAAATGCTTTCCTCTTCCAAGAAGTAATCAATATACATACCAAGGACCTTACTAAGTTTTTAACTAATGGCAAAATCTAGATGCATTTGAAAAGTCACTGGTTGTACCATCAGAGAAAGTGAAAGGTGTGACAACAGGCTGGGACAACGTTAGCCCTCTGGGACAAAAGTAAAGATAAGAGTTAAGGATAAGGGTTTTGTAAAAACACAACTAAGATAACATGCCTATGTATTGCCAGAGGAGGAGGTGGCAAAGAGTGGAAAAAGAGCTTTTCATAAGGAGGTCTCAGGCTTCAGAGCAAGATAAAAGGTCTTGTGTAGTCAAGAGCTGGGAGAGTCACATGCATTTGTAGACAGGTCAGACAGCAGAACTACAGTTATGAATCAAACAAGTGACATGCAAGACTTGACAGAAAAATGAACCAACCTAGTGGCAGATGGCAGACTGCAAGCAGAGGACAGAAATTTTCAAGTAGAAATAGAAAAATCACCTTTCTTTCAAAGGAGGAAAAGTGTGGCCTAGAGTGTGGGAACAGCGGGATGAAAGTAAGCAGGATTTTAAAGGCGAGGTTGCTCGCTAACCCTGGCAAGTGTCAGCTCTCCCGCAGTGTCGCTCGGGCTCTGTAAGAACGAGACAAGGGGCACCAAGAGGCACAAACAGCAAAGCTCTGGCAAGTCGCCACAGACCCACACTCACGAACACCGTGGGACATCAGAAGACCCAGCGAGACGACGAGGCGGGAGGCGCACGCGCCTCTTTCAGGTGGCCTCAGGGGACGGCGGGGCCGGCGGGCAGCGGTAACCCCTCTTCGTACGGGCCTCTTGGGAGCGGCAGCGCGCCGTGCCCCGGGGGCTCGCTGCGGGGCTGTGCCGCTGCCCGGCCACACCCGGCCCGGCCCGGCCCGACCCGACCCGACCCAGCGCTACCGCCCGGCCGCACCGACACACCCCTGGCCTGCCAGGCGGGCCGCCCCGCGCCCGGCGACGCTTCCTGCCGGTTGCCAGGGAAACTACGGGCCGCCGAGAGACCAAACTTCCTCGGCTGCCCGAGCCTGGGGGCGTGTCGACGGGCGCATGCGCGGCGGGATGGCGGGCGGGGTCGAGTTCCTCAGAGGCGCCTCCGCGGTGACACGAGTGTCCCGGGAGCCGGGAGCTCGTGTGTCCGTGCTGGAAGCTGCGGTGGCGGGGCTGCTGGGAAGCGTCGGGGAGCTGAGGCATCGTCTTCAACCGATCGGAGCTTCAGTGCTTGCTGAAAAAGGAACGAAAATTAGATTAAAAAGCTGGTTTTTTTTAAAAAAAACCCTGTATGTTTGTGGTTAGAGTGGGGATGGTAAATTTTCAGGTGACATTGCCACTCGTTTTTATCCACTTTCTTAATAGCTTCCCAGGGAAAACAGGATTTGGGAAATACTTTATTTTGCTTCTATTTTTATGTGATAAAAATTTGGCTTTCAAGGACAGGGCCACATTCCCGTTTGTGATCATATTTTTTCCAAATACAATCACAGAAACTTGATTTTTAGTGGTTGTTGGTTGGTTGGTTTTTGTTTGTGTTTTTTTGTTATTGTTATGGTTTGGTTTGGTTTTCTGATGATCCACTCATACAATACTGAAATCTCTGTCACAAATATAGTATTTATTCATACTACCATCACATCTGAATGTGGTAAATGACCTTTTGGATAAAAGGGTACATTTTTTCCCCCTGTGGTCCCTATTAATCATCAGAGTGCTTTCTCACTTTCTTAAAGAGATGTGTTTATTCTTTCACGCACTTAACAATAAATCAAGCAAGATGTTTTCTTGGTTTGCTTAAATTGTATGGGATGTGATCTTTCCACCATCACTTTCTTTCTCACTTTGTAATTTATAACAAGGAGCTGAATGGGACTTTAGAAGTGGGTGAGAGGGGCTATTCTGATGATTTTCCTCAAAAAATCAGGAAAATGCACTGACAGTGTTGAAAGACAGTTGTCAACTATTTGAAAATTACCATCGGCATTAGATTTTGGTCAATGCTGGTATTTCATAATCAGTTTTATCCAACATAAATAGTTTGTATCTGCCAATAATGAGAAGTTTTGAGGACATTTGTGGAGGTAAAATAGGGCTGCATAATTGAATGCCTTTGAAATACATTAGCACAAGAGACCTTTTGGAAATAAAGAAGGAAAAAATGATTAAAATGGTGCTGGAGAAGGGAAGATTTCTATTTTATTTCTAAGTGTTTTAACTAAGCCCAACAGACTTTCACAAAATTACTACTGTTCCACAAGACTGAAGGCAATAGAGGAACGGACATCTTTTATCCATAAATTTTACAAGCTGGTAAATGTTCTTAGAAAAATCCAATATTTGTAAAGCAGACCATGCAAGTCATTGAAAATCACAGTGCAAAATGCAAACCAGCATGCTCATCTCCATAATGAGAAAAAAGAACTACTTTTCTGAGCACAGTTTATTTTTAGTTCAGTGTTTTAGTATCATTTTATACCTATAGCTGCTATAGTTGCTTTGTGAGTACAGAACAGACTACAGCTACATTCAAGCGTGGCAGAAGGTAGTAATACAATTCCTAAGTCAGTAGGAAGTATGAACTGCTGCATTGCATGAAGCAAAATACCACTGATCAGCTCTGTGGAGTCAGCAGCTCCCACCGAGCTCCTGGAGGCACAGAAACGGCTGGGCTGTGAAAGGACACGTAAGACTCCAGTCTCTGTGCGAGAGCAGGGCTTAGTTCAGAGTTCAGTCAGTTTTCTGAAAAAATGCAAAATAAAAGAATTACGGTACAGTGGTGCGTATGGCACGACAGGGAGTCTTGCTGCGCTTTGAACGTTGAATACATGGACTATGCTGCTCGCCTTGCAGTGAGATGCGGTGTGTGAAATCAGGGTCTGAGAGACACCTGCTGAATTGCGGATGTGGACAGACGGGCATCCCTCCATTTCATCTTTTGAACTGGGACAAATCACACTACATGTGGCTCTCGGGGAATTGCCTTCATGCAAGGTGCTTTCAGGCATGAGGTGCTGCCCAGGGGTGCTGCCCTGGCTTTGGTGCAGCACCAGCACATCCCTCCCCGTGCTGGGGCACCCTGCACAGGCATCACTGTGTGCCTGCAGGGGTACACTCACAACCTACATTCCTAGAACTGGGTAGGAAAAAAAACTACACCCTTAGGGATATATTTTTCTAACTTGCATGTTAAGAGTTGGGAAAAGAGAAGTCCTAAGGTTAAACACACATCCAGTCCCTGCTGATTCCTACAGTAAAATCTTAAAATGCTTTTTATTACACTTTGCCTATGAATTTGCAGCTCCCCTGCTCCTTGAGTAGCTTCCTCATTATTACCTGGCCTTGGATTTTCTAAGATCTTGCTGAAGATTGACACAGACAATGTGGGTCAAAATACTTGTAATGAAGTATGTCTGTTTAAAATAAAATACTTTTCCTACTGTGTCCCACGATTTTTGGTACTTGTAATAGGAACTAGTCTGTGACATTTTAAACCTATTTGGTGGATGGACAATTCAGAAGGAAAAAATACTATACTGTCTATACTATGTATAGATCAACAAAACATGGCAAATTTTAGCATTTTTCTCCATCGTGATGATACTACTTCATAGTCTTAAATAAGGTGTCATGACGTACTATTACTGTTTACTTGTATAGCATTACTTCCAGTTATTACTAGTTTTTCCTTTATGTATTTTTTTAGTTTGTTTAATTTAACTGCCATAAGCCTTTCTTAATGTTTGAAAATAAGTAAAAGACAAAAATATGAATAATTTGCAGGGAGTTTTTATCATGAAATGAAATGCGGTCACTTACATGTATGTGAGTGTGTTCAGGTGAGCATATAGAAATATGAAAATGAAAGCTCACTCTGGACCGATCACTTACTTTTCCATAATAATAATACTCAACCAATTTAAATAGAACCAGTGATTAATTAATTAACTCTCACTGCTGATAAAAGCAATATGCAAGTTGACTTTTTTCATTAGTCACAGTTAAATAGTTAATTATTGAGAGGGAAGAGAATTCACCAAAGCAAAATGGATTCTGAGGCTTATGAAATTAAAACAGAGGCTTATTGGAATATGGCTAATTAAAAGAACACCAAAGGAAATAGTCACATGTTAGATCTTTTTGTCTGAGCATATTTATGCCTTCGTTAAGCTAATTCATTTGGTATTGTTTAGATTTGGCACTTGGTCAATGCCAGTTGGGAAATGGTGGAGGGAACATTTCTTCACAAGTACAGACTTTTGAATGTGGAAGGGAGTTGGCACTTGAATTTTTGTCATCATTTCATTCATTTACATTGTCAACATTTTCCTCTCTATTTGTAGCAGCCTTTTTTTTAGACAATAGGTGTTTTATGCTGGTTTGTTTGCTATATTTTGCTAAATACAAGAAAGGGATTACCAACAGCCTTAAAAATGGATTCATACTACATCCTACTATATTCTTTAATAGTCATCTAATAATATGCAAACTGATATATTTTCATAAGAACGGTAAAAGAACAAACCATGTTTCTTCAACTTAACATGTTTGGTAATTCTTTTTATTTCTCCAATAACCTTGAAAAGTTAGAAATTCTAGCTAGTCTCTCAAAAAGTTCGCATTTAAAACTGCAGTCTCTAGGAGTGTTTTTCTTAGTGTTCAAATATAATTTCCCAGAGCTTTTATCCTGATTTAAACACTTTACATGCTTTATAAATAGTACTCTATAAAAAAGAAATTATTCTACAGGGTTTGGCAGTAAATGTGAGCTACAGAACAATCTGTAGACACCTAATTGTAGTTTTTAGGTTCCTCTTCAAAGATTTAGGTGTTCCAGGCACTTTCATCGATAAATGATGTATCAGATGATTAGTTCAATGCCTGTGAGAAGTTGATGGACCTGTGAATATTCCCTTATATCCTCAGTGAAAATTGGTGTGAAACAGCACCATTTCAGTTGAACAATTCCAGATAACAGTCCATAGACACTACTGGATTGCTTAATTTTTTCTGTAATACACCAGAAATTACTTGATTGCCTATTATTAAGTGCTAAATTGCTGTAAGAGCTTTGGATTGGCAGATCAAAGTTCTGTGTAAAACTCAAACTTTCAAGAAGCAGACTGACCCCCAGGAATACTTTCAGGTTTTGATGTTGAAGAGTAACAAAAACGCATATAGGAATGACACCCAAATTTAGGAACTGAATGAGACTCTTAGGGGGTATCATGGAGTACACAGGACTCTACCATTAGCCTGCAGATGTGGTGCTTGGGTATGATTCTTGAACTAAGGTGCAAGGCTGAGCTAAATCAAGTAGTTGCATGGACAACTGCAGCTAAATTCACACTAGGTTTTTTGATTGTTCTCAAGGTTACCCTGCTGATTTGAAATAATTAGGATTGCTCCACTTCACTTACTGAAGCGTTTAGAGCAATGGTTTGGTTATACTTCTGTTCCTATTGTACCCATGGCTGTACAAAAACAATGTTCCTATCCCCTGTAGTTAGCTAGTACAATCAGGAGTCAAAATAGACCACTTATACGCCTCCGTCGATGAACTGAACTACCTCAAAAGTGCAATTAGGATTAAAATGAGACATGTCAGGATTTGTTTTTTACTGATTCTTCTAGATTTTCATATTGCCATCAATAATGGCAGTTCTTTATCCTGGTGATGCCAATTGCTCAGGAAGGACTATTCATTCCATTGCCATCGCTCAGATGGTGGCACAGTCACAGCTACTTCTGTAAAAATTACTTCTTTATGGAGAGAGATCTATTCCCACTAGTACAGTCAAAAAAGTAAGAGTTAGGAAGCTATATTTCTTTGAGTAACTGGACCTAAATCTGAGTTTTATGACACTTGATTTCTTGCCTCCCTGCTGTTCGCTGGAATCTTCATTCCTAATTTGTTTCAGGAGTCCTTACCCCAGCATGTCGATACTTAAACACCTAAGAACAAGATTCACAGGAAGTACCAAAGTTGAGCAGGCAGTGGCCAGCACTAGCTCATGGAAAATGTTAAAGAGAAAGCTGTGGCTTTAGAGAAAATTAGGTGCCAAACACTTAGAAAAAGAAAAGAGGGAGCTGGATATAGATCTGTGAATTCTTTTCTGGAAGTCACAGTGCTCAAAGTGTTCAAAGCTAACAAAAGGGTTTGGAAGCAGTGCTAGAAGCCTCACTGGGTTATGGAAAACTCAGGTTCAAAAATCTGCTCCTGCCTGATTTGGAGTATAGGCTTGAACCCAGCCTCTCCTGCTTCTCAAACCTGCCGAACATATGGTGGTATATACAAGTGTTATTCTCAACTGCTTTAGGATATCTCAGTGATAATCCTAATTGTCCCAGAGTACCAACTTTTATTAATTATTATTTTCACCAAACAACAGGTGTGGGTACCTGTAAGTAGAAACATAGTGAGAGAATGTATCTGTGAGCACAGCAATCCTAAAAGATGATGTGGTACCCAATGGCACAGAAAATAGTGACAGAACTAGAAACAACATGTTCTATATGTAAACCAGAATCTGCCTTTAAAATAGGGCAGGATAGTCAAAAATGACAACTTTATCACAGCTATGCATGCACTGAGAAATGTTCACTGTTTATTTATATTGCAGGTAGTTGTATATAATACCATGAGTGCCACAATATGCAAATAAAGAAGGAGGAGTAGAGTGGCCTTTTTGTTCCCCCTGCACAGAATGCCATTATTCTCTTCCTGCTGATTTTCATGCAGTTGGAATTTGCTTAAAAAAAGGTTTTGTGGGATAATGTTATTTAAATGCAAGACAGACAGTTTCTATAATTATTTGAAAATGAAAACTCACTACTAAATTTCTGAGGCAGAATAAATATAATTTAAATTCTCCTGAGGGAAATGATCACGCAAAAGTCGAAAACTTGCAGCTGATTATTAGGGTGCTGCTATGAGAGCTGACTTGACATGTTACATAGCGGAAAAAAACCCCGACAACCCAGGTGAGACAGAAGCTGCAGTTTTGTATTTTCCCGCTTGGTGGCAATCATTCACTGCCTTGCCTTCCCATTTCTGCGCTTTCTCTGCATTCTGCAGCCTCTTTCGGTTTGGGGAAAGAAGCGGGGAAAAAAAAAAAAATCAAAGTTTTCTGTTATTTCAAATATCAAAGGTGGCAAAATAGGAGAATTTGTTAAGTGGAAATGGAAGTATTTCATAGTTCAGTTGTCAGAGAAATTGTGTTCTTTGTTAAGAAACCTTTTACCAATTTTATCCCACTGTAGGGCACACATCTGTAGGGGTATATAAAGCATTGATTAAGAACAAGTTTACTGGACTTTATAGCCCTGCCCAGAATGAGGTAAATGATAATACAAAAAAGTTCTCCACGAATTCATAAGAAATCCTGAGAGTATTTTTTTTTAAATTTCTTTTTTTTTTTTTTTAAACCACAGAAATAAATCCATGTACTTAGGACTACTTAGTCTGCAGAAAACATGCTGGGGCAGAGGTCTTGTTGCTCTGGCTAACCAAACATATGTCTGCAGAAGCTTTGTCTTTCATAACATTAACAGATCTTTCAGCTTTTTCCTGAGTCCCTGAGGTTCCCTTTGCTGGATCAGACATAGGGGAGAGCTGCAGTAAGAGCATCAGGCTGTGCTCTGAGGCACACACAGCTTGGATGCACTGCTTCACAAAAGCATTTAATATCTTCCACACACCAAGCACAGCTGGCACTTGAGATAACAACTCCAGGGATGGTAGGAACAATTTCTTTGTTTATGACATAGAGAAGGTTTGAAAAACAGACTTAAGGTCCATAGGACTCAATTCGAGCTGGTGGCTGAGAACTAGTAAAGCCTAGGAGTACTGGCTGTAGTGACGGTGATGAGAATGGGAGCTGTGCTAAGTCATGACTAAATGCTACAGATAGAATCAAAAGTGGTGGTGGTAGTAATAGTTTTCTCTTAACCTTTTATCTTTTCAGAAAGTGGTGTAGCAACAGCCCAGAGTCCCTCTGTCTCTGCCCACACAGCAGTAGCAAGTGGGAGAGTAAGGCCAAACAAAATAGAAAAGAAAAAAAAAAAAGAAGAAGATCTTTCCAGGAAAGGTGGTAGGAGGTGGGGGAGGAGAGGGAGCAGTGCACTGGGGTTCCATGTGAAAGCGGTGAGAAAGGATGAGAAAGGATCACAGAATCACAGAATGTTAGGGATTCGAAGGGACCTCAAAAGATCATCTAGTCCAATCCCCCTGCCGGAGCAGGAACACCTAGATGAGGTTACACAGGAAGGCGTCCAGCCAGGTTTTGAATTTCTCCAGAGGAGGAGACTCCACAACCTCCCTGGGCAGCCTGTTCCAGTGTTCTGTCACCCTCACTGTGAAGAAGTTTCTTCTCAAATTTAAGTGGAACTTCCTGTGTTCCAGTTTGAACCCATTACCCCTTGTCTTACCGTGGGTTGTCACTGACAAGAGCCTGGCTCCATCCTCGTGACACTCACCCTTTATATATTTATAAACATTGATGAGGTCACCCCTCAGTCTCCTCCAAGCTAAAGAGACCCAGCTCCCTCAGCCTTTCCTCATAAGGGAGATGCTCCACTCCCTTCATCATCTTTGTGGCCCTGCGCTGGACTCTCTCCAGCAGTTCCCTGTCCTTCTTGAACTGAGGGGCCCAGAATTGGACACAATATTCCAGATGAGGTCTCACCAGGGCAGGGTAGTGTCATGGAGGCGTCCCAAATATAAGTTTAGGCAGACTAGCACTCCGGTAACATAAGATAAAGGTTCGGATATTAGGTTAGGAAATTATTTGGAGTGCAGCAAAATAAGAATGAGATCCACAGCGTGCATATACGCACTCACAAGAAAAACAAACCAGAGCCCTCTCTGCCCCGTTTTGCCTATAATAGATAAACACTAGCCTACTGCGGCCGGGACTTTACACTCGTCTGCCCCAGACGAGGAATTTACAATTGCCTACCAGGCAAGGACTTATTAAAGCATATATTCAGTAATTTATCACTCACCCGCACGTGGAGGTGAGGCGCTCTCCATCCCGGGAGGTTACCTCAGACGGCTTCTCCGTCTAAGGGGAGGGACTCCGGCAGCATGGCAGACCCGCAGCTCCGAGGAGACCACGCAAAGGGGAGTCGCCCGCGGGAACCCCATTTATAGTCTGATTGGATCTGGCTGTGGGCATTCCAGAAGCTTCTCGGCTTCTCTACGCCCCACCCCCTGAGTGTGGGCCTTCAAGAAGCTTCTCGGCTTCTCTGGGCTGTGGGCGCTCTGGGCCCCTCCTCTGCTAACGACCCTGCCCACCGACTCTGGGTCTCCACAAAGAGCCATTAGCTGCCCCATTGGAGGCCCCAGTTCTGAGAGGGGGATGTGCAACTGCCACACCAGTTCTCAGGGCATGTGGGGGAGGAAAGTGCAACTGCCAACACAAGTAGAGGGGGAGGAGAACCTCTCTCGACCTACTAACCACCCCGCTTCTAATACACCCCAGGATGCCATTGGCCTTCCTGGCCACAAGGGCACAGTGCTGGCTCATGGTCATCCTGCTGTCCACCAGGACCCCCAGGTCCCTTTCCCCTACACTGCTCTCCAACAGGTCATTCCCCAACTTATTCTGGAACCTGGGGTTGTTCCTGCCCAGATGTAAGACTCTACACTTGCCCTTGTTACATTTCATTAAATTTTTCCCTGCCCAACTCTCCAGCCTGGCCAGGTCTTGCTGGATGGCAGCACAGCCTTCTGGCGTGTCAGCCACTCCTCCCAGCTTGGTGTCACCAGCAAACTTGCTGAAAGTGCACTCAATTCCCTCATCCAAGTCATTGATGAATATATTGAGTAGTACTGGTCCCAGTAACGACCCTTGAGGGACTCCACTAGATACAGGCCTCCAACCAGACTCCGCCCCATTGACCACGACTCTCTGGCTTCTTTCCTTCAGCCAGTTCACAGTCCACCTAATGTGGATGTACGGATGGGTGTAGAAGAGAGAGGGAGGAATTAAGAATTAGGATATTGGAGAGGAACCACAAGCAGAGCACAGCAAAGGCTTCAAATTCATGACATTTAGACTTGCTCTATTAATGGATTATAGCTCCTGTAATTCAGTCATCGTTTTGGTTTCCCGCAGTTCTACATTCTGATATGAGAAGGGACCTGGAAGAAGAAACTAGAGGATGGGAAAGATTTGAAGCAACTATTAGTACGTAATGAATCAGAGAGGAAGGAGCGGATGGAGTGAAGCTTTTGCTATATTCCTCACCATAGCACACGTCTATATCCTTTATTTGAAATAGTACAATAAAGCATGTGTATTTTTGAGGAAGGAAAAGGGAAGGATGGGGAGAGTAAGGGTGGGGGATGAGTACCTCACTTCCCTGCCCAGCTGCAGGCTGCACTGCTGTCACTTGATGCCAGTGTATGTTGTCCCACACATTCAGGGTGGCTGGCGTATCTTGTCAGCTGATGGAAGTGCTGCAACGTGTAGGAGAAGATTCTGGCAACAGTGGGAGCTCAAAGGCTTAGGATAGTAAGCAGGTCTCTCGAGAGCTGGTGGAAAAGACTAGAGTTGTTGTCAGAAAGGCTGGGAATGCAAGAGCCTGGAAACTTGGTAGCGTCTGTAGGACAAATGCTAATAGTTATACAGTATGGGATGCAAAAGAGAAAACTTGCTGAAAGCCTGCCAGGTGCAGGTATTTACCATGAGGCAAGGTACAGACGAGTGGCCAGTATAACATCTGCTACCAGCTTCGAGTTTTGAAAAGTAATTCAGTTCACAAGAGAACTGTATATTTAAAAAATACCATGGGCCATCTCACAAAAAAAAAAAAAAAAATTAACAGTGTTGCAAATTCTAACAGGAGGAATTTTGTTGAATCAAACATTGGGTCAGATTAAAGATTAATACATCACGGTGTCCTGTCATTGAGTGTCCCATCTGAGACAGCCAAACAGTGTGCCTAGGGAAGACTATGTGAACCAGGGCAACTCTACATAACATTTCCCATGAGTATTTTCCCAGCTTTCAGCCATTTGACATTCAGGAACATCCTGAGCCAGGGATGACTGCTGCATATTCAGTAATCTTCAAGAGATTTCTCTCATGTGGATTTCTCCTGTTGAACCCCAGGAGACTATTAGTATTCACAGTAGCCTGTAACAAGGAGTCTCATGGCTCACCCTCACCTTTTTATGTTGGTTGTGAATTTGCTACCTGCTAGCTTTACTTCCTATCAAATCATTCTTCTGCTCAGGCTCTTTCAAGGTGGTAGCAAGAGTAGGACAAGTTTATGTCATCCCACAGTTATTTTTTGGACTGGATAATGAAAAATATGGTGTCAGTTCTCAGAATCTCAATACAATATCTCCGTTCCTAAAGTCCCAAACTTCTTTAAGTTTTAACTTTTCTAGACATCCTATAAAATTACAATTTGTTTAAATGATGGCAGTTTTCCTAATCACTAATGTAAAGTCTGTAGTGGGCCAGAGTGTGCTTTGTAACTATCAGATAGCTCAGATTATATACAGAAATTTTACTGCACACAGGAGACCCCAAAGTGTTTTCTCCTGTTATCCTCCTAATTTTGCTCTTTCTTTTAGCTTATTTATTTTGCTACCCTAGAAATAGATATGATTTTTGGACAGGCCACTCCAGACTGTTCTCTGTTCCAGCCTTACATCTCACAGTCTTTTATCAACCAGTGTTTGTGCAAATTTTCATCCACAAAACTAAAAAACACACTATTTTCATTTACAAGCCTAATCTAATGAGCAGTGTCCCACTGAAAACATTGGTAAAATATATTCTTGAGATAAATGAGGACTCAGTCCTGCAGTATTTTTCCATTCTGTGTGTCCATCCATTTAATTTAGAATATATACCATGAATGCAGTTCTAAAATGATCTCGTAAGTCATAGTGTGGAATTCAGTCTTGCAAACTGGTACAGTGTTCCAAAGACAACTTCAGCAAATAATGAATGGTGTTATTATTCATGTGGAAAGTGAATCAATCAATGGGGGATGAATAGTAGTAAATACGCTGTTGTCCTTGCACAGTCACAAAAGGACTGTATCTGTTAAGACAGATATTGTGTGCGTTCCTCAGGTAGTGGAGAAAAGCAGTGAGTTGCAGGGGAGGTTAGATCACCAGTTGGGGTTTTTTTGTTTGTTTGGTTTTGTTTATTCTGACTAGTTACACTATTATTTGAATAAGTATTTTAATGCTTTGTGATTTTTGCTAAGTATTAATTATCCATCAAGGGCAGAGAGTGCCGCATGGGTGGTTTTTCATCATTTACGTACTTCTTTGACTCTAAATAAATAATAATTATATTATTTACACCATCCTTCTCCATTCGCAATCAATTGGTTTTATGATATGGCTTTCAATAGTGACAGTAATAGGTAGAAATTAATTAACAGTTTGTTCTTAAATTGAAGCAGCAACAACCGTTTAAACTTACCCTTTGTTTTCTGTTGTTTAGCTGGTCTTTTACTTACAGCAACATTTCGCATCTCAGCCATGAATATTCTGTTTCTTAGTATTCTCAGACACTGGACCTTATCAAAAGGAAAACACAAAATGTTAGTCCTCTGCTTTGTCAAGCTCAAGGTATTTATTGGTGAGACAAAACTCTTTAGCTGAATCTGATAGTTAGACCCAAACATATCTAGGTATTCTAATTTTGATAGGTGTGCTTTTAAAAATCCGCTTATATTATTATTTCCTTCAGTTTTACAGGTATAGATACACTTTTCTGGAGTGCTGTTCCCTGAACAATCTCTAGACCACTAAACAGAGCAAATCCTGGGAGCTGGGTCTTGAGCATCAGCTGTGCCAGGGAGCTTGTGCTCATTCGCCTGAGTTTCTCAAACTGGGTATAGGGCAGGTACAAATGTAGTGCTGCTTCCAGAGCCAACGTGGGTCCAGAAGCACTGTGTGCCTACCCCTCACAGAGCGGGGACTGTGGTGTTAATAAGCCTATGGACTCATGCCAGCAGCTACTCCACTCTGCACCCCTGGACCTGAAATGATGAGTAAAAGCATGGCAAGAAATATGTGTGGTGCCACACAGTCAGCAAGGAACCATGAGTTCATTAGCTCTCATCAAGGTCTTACTGGGCTTATTAACTCCACCTCAGCATCACATGAGAAATCCTCTCTGCAATCTGAAAGCTCAACAGTTATTTTAATAAGAGAAAATTCTTATTTTTGCAAGACCCTGAGATATTTCAGACTTAAAATCACTATGCAGTGATGAGAGTTACCCAAATTAGTTCCAGCTGAGCAGATAGGTCTGTGCAGCGTAACCTAGCTCCTTTCAGAGAGCTTTGCACTAATCCCTGTGATGGTATATCTGCATTTATGTGACTCTGCCCCGGCACAATTCACCCCACCTCTCAGCTGTGCTTAGTTTTTGAAGTCTGTGAGAATCTGCATGATGCCCTGACTATTTCACCAGGTGCTAATTCATAAACAAACAAAAAGTGATATATGAAGATACCATGTTTGCTAACTAAATTGTGAGATGTTCACCAAGCTGAAGAAGCTTGAGATTCAACTGCACATACACACGCGTGTTGACTATATATGTGGCTACAGGTTCATTATGAGAAATAGAAGTACTGAGAAGCAGAGGTGACAATCAAAGCCTCAGTGACAATCTGTTGATAACAACACATTGGAAACACATCAGATCAACCAAAGATTTAGAAAAACAAAGTACCAGTTCCTGTGGGTCTTTTTGAAATACTTTTAAGCACTGAGGCAGAACTATTTGGAGAATGGAAACGAGATTTAGAAAAGAATTGTGAAAAGTGCTCAGACTGCAAGTATGACTATAAAATTTTACATGCGAACAAAAGTGTTCATGGCTAGAACAAAACAAAAAGAGAACTTCAGATTATAAAACACAAGTTTCAAGACAGTCTTAACCACAGACATTTGGATATACCTCTCAACTACAAAGTATTTTACAATCATGTCTGAACTTGATCAGGCTGAAAAATGGCATATGACAATTTGTACTGAAGTAATTGTTTCTGCACAGTAGAATACAATAAAACTGATTCTGCCAGGACCAGTTCAGTGCTTTTATGTGCCCTCAAGGCACCATTTATACTCCAATAATGGGAATTTGTGCATTGAAAATTATTATCTCCTTAAATCACAACAATTCCCTGACTTTTGTACTTGCAAAACCATAAAATGACTAATTCAAGGCTCCTCCCCAGAAAGTCTGAGTGTTAGTATTTTTTCCCCTATCTCAAAGATGTGCTGCTGTGTTGGGATTGTTTTTTTAGGACCTTTGTGAAGGAAAGGGCTTTGAAGTATTAAAAGATCTTTTATCAAAACAAAAGAGGAGTCTTTGACGAGTTACTCTTTCCCTCCATTGTAAATGTAGTGGTCCATTCCAGATCAGTCAACTTCTCCATCAGCTTACAAAGAAATTTCAAATAGGGCAAATCCCAGATTTTGCCAAAACTCCATTTGTTTGTTTATTTTTTCTTAATTTGACTTGCCAAGGGTTTGTGTTTGACTTGTTGCCGTGAATAAAACTATTCCTCTTTCAACAATGGGCTCTCCGGGAATGGTGTGGGAAAGCTAATCCTATTACACAGCTCAGAAGTTCCCACTCAGTGGAGACCCAGGCGAGGCAGCTTATCAGGCACTTAGCAGAGCTGTCAGCTGGTCAGCTCAAGTGGGATGTTCTTTGTGGAGCAAAGCAGGCCAGCAGGAGCAGTAGTAGGGTTTTGTTTATTTGTTTTAAGTAAATAGAACAACAGGGAACTTTTACATCCTTGACCTGGAAGTCATGTTCATGTAAATAGAAGACATTAATGGTAAAACATACTACAGCATCATTAACACACTGATCAGATGTGTTAATTAATTCATAATCAACAGATGAGAATAGACTTCCCAAGCTGCTGTGTCTTGTGACATTTTCTGTGACTGTCTATCTCTGTTTGTGATAGCTCAGAATATTCAAGCCATTTGCTAGCTGCCTCTAACAGAATAGCTTTCCTTCAAGGGAAGTTGTTTTCAGACTCAGTGATGCCTTCATATTTTTGCTCTAAGTGATGGGCATCTTGTGATATCTCTTGTCACATGGCCAGGGTCTGCTGATGATATTGGAGGGGAGATAAATACCTAGAGAAAGGGTTTTCTTCTTTGCTAAGGTGGAAACTGTGGCAGGACTCCTGAGGAAGGCACCTTGCTTCACAGTAATGAGGTGAGAATTAGCAGGCAAGGGGCAAGAGCATCTATATAAGCTTTAGAAAATACATGGAAAAATGTGTAACAGTACCTTGGTTTTGATGAGAACAGGAAAAATTTGATTCTTTTTTTCCTTTAAACATAATTCTGTGTTTGACTTGTGAAGCTGTTGCTATACAAAGGGGAGGCTGCTTCTGACTTGTAAGCACCTGGAATACCATTTCTCAGAGCCCAAGTGCTGGAGACTGAGCCATTGGTAGAATCAAGTGCCAGTCTGAGTCCAACTGCCATCTCATTAGGGTTGGTGCCTTAACTGATTGTCCTAGTTGTTCAATTAAAGCAAAATATTATCCAGTTGTGGGTACAAAACACCACACTGGATCAAGACTCAGAAAGATTTGAATTCAGGTCACAGCGCAGCTTGTGGAAATCTTGTGTGCAGTGCTTGCTTTCCTTTGCCTAATATTCCCAGTATTTCTCTTTTACCTCTGTATTAGTATGATGATCATATTCAGAAGACATAAACCAAACTATGCTCATGAGAGTCTTGAATGGCCTAATGATGACAGCCTAACCAGAAAGTATTGGTGTTTTAATGTGTCATGTAGAGAATGGCCTTATTAAATTCTTCTTTAAGAGTCAATGCATAAACAGATTTTGGTTTTTTTTTTCTTTCCTTTATTGCAAGCAGTTATATTACTTTATAGTAGCTCCCATTTCCTAATACACTTCTCAAGATGAGCCAATCTTGTAAGCTACAAGATGTCATCAGTTCCCAATGCCAGTGAAGATGGCCGAGGGAACTCAGTGATTCCACAGGCTGAGGATTGTCCAAGGAACTGTCATTCAGCTATAATTTGGCATTTGTTTGCTTTCATAGGTTTTTAACCAATGGTATGGGATCCTGTGATTCATTCTGAGTTTCAGTGCTGTTTTGTTTTGTTTTTCCCTCTTCAGGGCAAGTATAGGGAACAGTTAATTTTGTGTACTCAGTATTTAGATTTTGTAGTGTAAAAGGCTAACAAAATGCAACTTGTCTTAGAGCACTGGGGTGTGCCACCTATTACTTGCTAAAGGAAATCAGGATGCTGAACTAGATAAATATGATCTGTGTTTTAGTTTTGCAATTTTTTAAAATTGCGTGTTACTTCATTGCCCAAGGTCAGTCTTGTCAGACAAGTGGACCAACAGTTCTCTAGAGTAACATAAAACCATTAAGTTGCTCTTTGATCTTGCACCTTCTTTAGAACCTTTTAATCAATTAACCATGAAGCTACTCAGCTTGTCTTATTTCCTGCACATAAAACTACTTTGGTCGAGCTGACACATTACTACATTATAGATCAAAGATTGAAGGAAACTTCACATCCAACCAGGATAATTATGTGAAATTTTTCTGAATCCGTTATATAAATTTTCATGCCTCATTTGGAGGAAAACAGCATTTTGATCTAGATTGAATTAAAGGATTCATGTGTCTTTTAAAGGGTGGCTAAATGGGTTTGTGCATGATTGACCTTACACAAGGTGTGGATAGATTTCACAGCTAGGCTGCTGAGCCTCAACTGTCCATCTGTCCTTTGAGAGTACCCACTGTTCATAATAATAGGAAACATGACCGGTTGGAACATAGACACTGATCTCTTGTTTAGGATGTCTTTAAATACGAAAGAGAAATTGAATGTATTGTGATGGGATACAGATTGAAATTCTTTTAGCTCAGGAATTAAATTTTGATAATGGAAAGAGTTGTGGTTTCAGGCTTATAAGGCCACACTTCTGTGAACTTATTTGTATGCACAAAATGCTTTTTTAATCAAGAATCAGAGATACCTTCAGTATTATGTTCTTAAAGATCTGCAATTGTTGATACTATTGTTTTATAGCTACATGCGAATTAAAGTGTCTCAAAAGATATACTCCATTCCTTCTGTCTGAATACTGGAATACACAGCTTCAATCAGCTCCTCGTTTGCAATGACACAGAGTGTCACCTACACCAGTCCAATGGAGCAAAGCATCTCCTCGGTCAGATTTTGCTTAAGGCATATTTTGCACATCTGTTTCTTGTGGGATTGGTTTGTTCTCCTTCTGTGTGCTGTTGCTGTATGTGAAGATGGCCTGGCCCAGATAAGGGTGTCACCTGATGCACGTGCATCGTCAGCAGGTAGAAATACCAAGAACCAGCATGATTTCTGAAGAAAAATCTGGCTCTAAAAATTTCTTTAAACCAGTAAAGAAGCATTTTTGAAAGAATCCACTTTGCGAAATGATGGTGTAGGATATTCTTCACAGACATCTCCTTATTCTCTGAAGGCATATCTTGCATCTAGACTCGCTATACTTTAAAGTAGATAGGAAATAGGAACCCTTAGAGCTGCTATAACTTACAGTATTTTCATGCTAAGTTTAAGCCACACTCTCTTTGCAAATCTGTATTGATTTTTCTGAATGTTACACTTCCTTTAGCTAAACAGCTCCCTGCTGATGTTTGTCATCTTCCTTTTAAGCTGAATAAAAGAGAATGAACAAGTCTGTGCATGGCATGAATAAATTGCTCTTTGATAGATATGCTTCTTGGGTTCTGAACAAAGAAGAGCACATTCAGCTCTTGGTACTAAGGAAGAAATATTTTCCCTAATTTCCCCCTGCACAAATTCCTCATTTAGGTCTAAATGGAAATTTTCCAGAAAAGGAAAGGTTATATGTGAAACTTACTTTTACATTTACCACTGCCATATCTTTTTTGTGCTGGATTTGGTTTTCAGTGGGGTGCTTTCCTTTTGGGATTTGAAAAGACACAAAAATCCAAAAGGAGTCAGTAGGACGTTACGCTTGATTTTGAGCCTAAAGCAGGCCAAACTTTAGATTCTGTTTTTTGTTTTCTTTCTAACTAAAGCTATAAATCATCCCAGATTCATCAAACTGTTTGCAAATCTAATCCAAGCTGGACCAAGTTACAGACTGGACCAAGATGTAGGTTTATAGTAATGCCTGAAAACAGGAAAGACTTTAGATCAGAAAGGAAAAACTATCTGGTTTCATTACATGTGGCTTCAAGTTTCATTACGAAAGGTTTTACATGGCTTTGATCCCCTAATTTGGCTAAAAACAAACAAACAAAAAGAAGTGATCTCCATGTGCACACAGCTATTTCAGTGCATGCCTGTGACTAAACTAGATGTGCTATACCCCAGTGAACTAGAGTGTGCTCCACGCAGACATGCTGAATTTAAATGCATAGAGTGCAAAGTCAAGATAGATTAGGTCAAACTTCCTCACCGCCAGCTACCTTGAATTCTTAATCATACCTGCTGTTGTTCAGAGCTGCTCAGGGGAACCAAAAACATAAATAAGAAGTTCACATCCTGAAAAACAAAACAAAACAAAGTATGCACTTTCTACCCTTATATATGTGTGTATATATATACAAGCACACACAAAAGAAAAGATTTTACAAGAAGAATCTGTTTTCCATAATGTTTTCTCATGGAGCCACAAGTGAGTCTTTAAAAGTAAGTATTAAAGAAATGCAGCAGTCTTACTACAATAGTACTCCTTTTTTTTTTTTTTTTTGTTAAAGCCCTCCTGTCTTTCATTTTTGATTGCTGTTGCTGAAGAGGAATTGCCAATTCTCTTCACTCCTCTGGAGTCTGGAGCGCAGCACTGAAAAGAAAGCTCCGTTCCCACAAATCCTTGGCACCATGGGCATGGGCAAGGGGGGCAGAGGTTTTTCTGAGGTAGCACAAGCAACATCTCCTTTAGCCAACATGCTGGAGGATGGACTGCAGTTCCAAACCCAGGTTTTGGGGACTGAGACCATTAATTCCTTTTTCTAGCAGATACAAGTGGGTAGTGGCCCCAAGCCAGCCAAGCTGGGTTTACAGCTGCTTTGCGTCACTGAAACAGCATGAAGCAGCTTGAGCCTACATTGAATCTGGCCCTAGATGTCTCCAATCTGTAATATTTTCTTCTCTGTGGGGTAATACCATTATTTTTCTGCATTTAACAAGCCTGTTCCTTGCCACGTGAAACTCAAACGGACTGTGGTCACTTCTGCTAAAAGAAGTTATTCCCAAATGGTTCTCTCCTGTCAGCATGAAGTAACAGCAGGATGACTTCTGTGGCTGGTCACTACTTTCTGGGCTATAACTGTCCATTCTACAAAATTTTGAAAATATATGGCTGAATTTGTTGCTGATGAGCAGTTGCAGCAGATAATTCCCTTTTGGGTTCACTGCCCAGCATTTTGATATAGCCAGAGTTGATTCTTTTGTATCATTATTTACCAGGCACTTGTACCTTACATATTTGATTCTTTGCTCTTTGTTCTCTTAATTAAAACAAAACCAAAACCAAACAAACCACAAATAAACAACAAACTAGGGCAGCTTGTTTGTTTGTTTCTAGCTTTCAAATGTGATTGATCAGCAGATTTTCAGTTAGCACTAGGTCTCTTTACCCTTCCTTTCAATTAACCTGAAGCTACACACGCTTTTCAGAATGGAAAGAGACCTCATTCTCCATGTCACACAGAAAGTGGGGATTTTATTACTTAAACATTTTGTCAGCCACCATTCCTGCTGATTGGTACAAGCACTTTGCTGTAACAGTTTAATAAATACTTTTACAAATGCTTAAATATTAATTAGCTGCAGAGTGTTCTTTTCCTCCCCAGCATGGTGTTTTGCCCCCACCAGATGCCTCCAGTTACCTTAGTGAATGTACCTGTGAGAAGGTGATTGCTGTGACTTACTGCCAAGGGAAGGAAGAAGTGTCTCTCTTCTGTGGGAGGGCTGGGGAGGCACCATCGGGTCCAGAGCCGGGTGGCTGGGAAAAGGAAGGACGCAAGCGGTGCCTGGAGCTGGAGAGGAGCAGTGAATGCCAAAGACTGGTCTGTGGCTTGTGGCAGTGGATGATGAGCACTGTTGTGATCAAGTGGGAGTTAACAAGCCTTTTACTTCTCTTTTTTTAAGTTGATTTGCAAAGTTTTTCATTAGTTTGGTTTTATTTTTAAAGTTTTTTTGTTTGTGTGAGTGGTTTGTTGTTTTGTTGGGGTTTTTTTTGGTGTTTTTTTTTTTTTCAGTATAACAGTGAACCTTTTTCTGCAGTGAAGTCTATGCAGTGCCACATGGTCTCACTGTGAATATTCAGACACAGAGACATGCCCAAACCTTCCTTTCCATAAAAGGTGTACTAGAATTAGGTAACTGTAACTTCTCTAGCCCTGGACACGCTGCATTCTTTCTTTCTAGGGATATACTTGGAGGCTGCTTGATAGCTTTGTTCACTAATTATGTAACAGTTTGTTCAGTAAAATAGAAGGCAACAACTAATGAATAATTACTTCTGATTTTTCTGAGAGTGTATAAATTATTTTTTTAGTAAATCTGTCTGTTTTCTGTGGTCAATTTTATTTACCGTTGACTGTTTATTTACATTTCCTGTAGAGAATAATCATAAACCTGCTCAAAAATGGGTGAACTGATAGGGCAGGAGATCCAATTAAAAAAAAAAAAAAGAGAACAGGCAAACTTCAAAATCTTTAAACTTGCTATTTCAAAACAGCAAGGAACTTCTAAAGCACAGGTCAGCTGGTATTGCTCTTATTGCTGTTACCATAGCAGAAACGCAGAAATGTGATTAAATAAATAAAACTAATCAGAAGCAAAAAACCCCAAGTTTGCAGTAATAACAGCTCAACCTATTCTCAGAGGACTTTGAAAGAAAACATACTTCTAAAGATGTGCTGTGAGAGATTTTATGCACAGCTGCAGGGGGTGGGGGGTGGGGGGGAAGTATCCTTCCCTCTCTTTAGAAGGATTAAATCTGTCCGGGAAATTAACCAAAGTGGACAAATGGGTCATCATATGGAAACAACAGATTGAAGCCCAGAATGTGAAAAACTACAAGAAAGAAGAAAAATGTCCTGGAAAAAGGCTACTGGATCTTTTTAAAGAACTTCAATGACAGAGTAAGCAACCCAGGCACATTAATTCTATCTTTGCTTGTCTCTTGTGATATGGAAAGTATCTTAAAAGGAATTGAAAAAAAAAAAAAAAGTTCTAGCAGACAAAAGCAGATAACAGTTCCCCTGGTCTGAGTCTATAAATCCATAAAATATGTAAATTATTTCAATCTATGGATGTGAGACTGTTCCACGGGAGGTAACGTAACATTTTCCAAATTATAAAGGACATAAAAATGTCTGATCTCTGTATCTGGATGTGTAACCTGTCTCTTCTTTTTTAAGGCAGGTCTTCTGATCCCTCTACAAATGTTAAATACCTGAAAAAGGAACAAAAAACAACTCTTAATCTCCTGTAGGTAGTATAAGGCAGCAATTGAGAGTCTCGAGGCTTGGTGTTTAGAACTAAAGGAGTTTACCTCTGAACTGGAATGAAATAAAAGAATGGAGCTGCAAAGACCAGAAAACGTTACTAAGATCAACATTTTGGAATTAAGCTGTGGATCTGGGAGGCAGCTTTAAAGTCTGTTCCCATGGCTGAGCAAAATTCCTGCAGCATGGGTGTCATGCTGTAGAGCTGGAGCATATTTGCTGGGACTGGGGATAGCCAGAAGTCTTGCTGTTCAGTGAGATGACTGTTTTTTCTCAGCTTGACAAATGCCATGCAGCACTGACAGAATACTTCTCCTTTGCTGGCCATCACCCCTACGGACACTGGCCAGAACAGCAGCAGCAGGAACATACCCTCCAACTCTGATTTAATCACATGGAGCCCAGGAGACTAGTGAATAGAGCTGTTAACTCTGTTTGGTTTGCTTTTCCCATCTGTGTTTTATTAAACTGAGGGCAAGATTTATTCACTTTTTTAACATCAGAATCTCTTGGTGTCCAAGATGATGGTTGATGTTAAGGTATATATACACAGTTTAACCTGGCTGAGGGCCAGAGAGGCCTATGATTTCCAGCCTAGACAATTTATTTGCAAAAAGACACAAAATCCCTCTGCTCTCAGACATTTCTGAAAGGATGAGCACAACTGCTTCCCACTCTCCCGGGAACACAGTACATAAAGAACACAGTAAAACAGTAGGCTCTCTGGGATGAGCCAGGCTCTCCAGGCATGCAGGCAAACACTTCAGTTTTACTTTACTCCTGACAGCCCCTACATAGTCACAACTACCAACGATTTTCTTATTTCCACTCCAGGAATCTTAAATAGATTGGAGGTACCAGCAAGCACAGTGTGTAAATATTTCTTCTAAAAGCCAAGAATCCTGAGTGGCTCAGCTGGGGAGTTGCACTTTATGGAAACTGAAATTATGTGCCAGGCTCTCCACTGTCAGGTGGGATAGCTGAAGCACAGACACTTGCATGCCTAATGAGCTACTGCGAGAATAACACTTGCTTACAAAGGAGAAGAAAAGGAACCAAAAACATGGGGTTTTGAATTGCTTGGAAAAGACAAACTTTTCCTCAAACGATAGGGTTAACTCAAGATAGAAAGATCAAGTGTGCATTTTTCAGAACTGTAAAGAGGTTTCTTCTAAATACATAAGTTTCAAGCAATAGCAGATAAAACTCCCCAAATACAGAGCTTCAATGCAAACACCCTCCAACATTCTTGATGCTTTTCCAAAACTTCTGGGCATTTTCTTCTTAACAGCAAGCTCCTTTCCCAAACATACCACTCACCCCCTCATCTCTTAATCACCATTCATCTCATCAAAACTAATATGGTGACATCAACTTTCTCTATTGCCTTGCTACTCCCCTTGCAAGGACACTGTGCATCACCAGGTCTGCCAGCTTTTTTGGTCATCTACGTAACCTCTCCATGATGGTCTTTTCCTAGGCAAATGCCTTCATAACATCATAGGAATATCATATTGGCACCTACACAGTGCATCATGCTATTACAATAATTCTTGTAATACTAAGCTTCATGATATCCCCATATGATAATAAAAATATTCTGAATAAAAGACAAGATTGTTATTAGAGTAGAACGTAGACAATAAACTGTATCTCTCAAAGCTTGTTCAAAGCCCACCATTGGTTTGCTTAAAACAGTGTTTCTAATCACTCACATATCCATCTTCCCCAGAAACTTTAATACAGGCTGCAGAATCTCATTCCACGTGTGATAGTTCCTGTTCTGAATTGACTTTCAATGTCAAAAAACCAAAACAAAACAATGACTTTTGTTACTGTTTCATTCAAGAACAGTCTTTTTTCCACACTGTTTCACATTTTTATAATCTGTGTGATGACAGTAGGAGCAGTGCACGAGCCAGTACAAATTAAGTAGTATTCATGTGCTTTCTCTTTTATAGCTTTTAAGAATACTGGCAGAAAATGATAGAATCTGCAAGTTTCAGCTTTCTTGGTTTCTAATGAAAAAAGAATTTGCATTGTATGCAGCATTAACTCCAAGTGAACTTCGTTAGTGTACTGAGTTGTATCCTTCAGACCCAATGTTGTTTATGCATTTTATTCAACACATTAAAAGCAGACTGTATGAAAGCGATTCCTATAGCAGGCAGCAGACCCTACAAGAGAAAACTACTATAATCCCTGAGCACTGTGTTAAAAGCTGCATAACTTAAGTTTTTGAATTAAAACCTATGTGTCCGGAGTGTTCAGCACTGAACTAAATTCTCCACTGTGTTAGCTATGTCTAAAGCTACAGTTTCCTCAGATCCCCATTTCCCTTTTAGAGAAGACAGCTACGAGGCAGTCTATTATAGCAATAGTACAAGAAACTTGATTTAGGCATCAAAAAGGTGTCAGGGTGACCCATCCCACTGAGAAGGTTCTTTCTCGTCATGCACAGTGGCACACCATGCTTAAGGGCTTTTTTTTTAGCGGTGAGAATACAAGGCTGCTCAGGTTACTAAAGTGAGCTGAGTCACTGTTTGATGTCAGTGCCTTACATTCCTCCAGGGGGATAGGTTGTGGTGGTTTTTCTCTCTTTTTTTTTTTTTTTTTCTCTCTCTAAATTCTTAAGTTTTTGTTTGGTTCTGCATAGAAACCACAAAAAGACCCTGTCTTGACGGCCTCAGGATCACTAGTAACTGATAGCATTGCTTGAATATCGGTGCAGAGTTCCTCTTTGTCAGTATGAAAACAGAAAGCAGCTCAACTCCATGTACTTGGTATAGGGATTTTGATCATATACAGAAAAATAATGCTATTTATCCAAGAATACTATATAAGCACTGTTGTGCAAAAATGGCTGCTTTTCCCTCAAAGACACCCCTGTTTACTGAAGATTATTCAGAAGTCATAGAAACTGCAAAGGCAGCCTCACGCTAAAGGCTGTTTCATTGGATATTTAGACAAAATCTAAAGTACACTAACTAAAATAACACAAAAGTATCTAGAAAAATTATATGATGGAAGAGAAACCTGGTTAAGTATCATCCCATACAATTGCTTAAATTTAAAATACTTAGTCCAAGATTAGTGAAAATGAAGCCCTCTGAAAAATCCAATTACTTGCTAAAACAACTGTCAAATTGCCATTTCTATAGACATTAAAATATTTGACCAGACTTAATTTGCCTCTTCATGCAGTGTACTTTATTTTTAAGTCTTTTGTTAATTTTGGTATGAGTTCAGCTGTGTTTGTAATGAACCGACATTTTCAGATGTCACTGCCTGTAGCTGTAATAATCCCAAATTAATTCCTTCTTCAGATTTTCAGCAATGAATACACTACATCTAGGGTTGGGTTTTATTCTGGTTTTTTTTTTTTTTTTTACCAAATATTCTTTGCAACTACAGATGTTTAATTAAAGGCTGTTAGACAATTTAAACTTCTCAGAATAATACAAATAAAAGCTGTTAATGAAGTAAATATCTGTTTAATTTACAAACATCAGTAGCATTACTGATATCAGTCCAAATAAGACAAAGCACACTGCATTACACATGTACATCTAACTTTTTTGTAAAAAAAATAATAAAATAAAATTGAAAAACATCTGCATTTTTACAGGGTACCCTGGGTTTTACTGAAAGAACACAACCCACTATTGATTACCAATTCTACATTATAATTTAGCAGCAACATGTTAACATGGGGAACATTAGGGCAGTAAAGTAGTTTTATTATTTGGGGAAAGTCACAGTTCTTGATAGCACAGCCTTTTTTTCTTTTTTATAAAAAAGGTAAAGAGCTCCATGGGAATATTAATTTAAAAAGATCTACCTTCTAATGTAATTTACTACACGCCATCTTATTTTCTGTAAATACTGTATATAGGGAAAATTAACTTCTCTACAATTGCCACCTAGCGTAAAGACATTTTCTGTCATACATTACGGGTTCTTGGAAGGTGTCCTGAATATCTGCTGTATGTGAAAACTGCAGATTGTCATCACTTTCAGATTCAGTGACACCAAGTGGTCAGATTCTAAGGAAAAGAAAAAGGGGAAAGGGAGGAATAAACAGACTGAAAACATTTACCCCAAGACGACATGCTACGTTAGTTCTATTGCAAAAAGTCCTGATTTTTAAGTCCTTTAAAAAAAAATTACAAAAATACTGGGACAAATATAAATTAATATATATTAAAGCATTGAAAAACAGTAAAAGGGATGGTCTAAAAGGGTTAAGTACAATGTACTTTGATACAATAAATATTTCTCAATGAAACCAAATACTGTATAGAGTTGTTTAGAAGTCATAGAAACAGAAATCCATATTATCACTAATTTATCCATCAATAATCTATTTTTATCATCCCCCAAACATTTATATTACAAAAAAATTAATACTGGAAAAGGGCAGATAAACACTTTTTAATACTTCTTTTGCTAACATGCTGACATAAAAGTATACATCATCAGGAGATTTCAGGATTATAGTATATTCTTATATCTCCCACTTCCCATCCATTAAATGGGACCCATCTTCTCAAGATGCTTAATAATTCCAAAAGATAAAATCTATTTCATACAATTGTTATTTCTGTATAATCTGATTCTTTTCACTCATAATGCTTCCTCATCCATAGGTAAGTGATTGGTACGGTCTGTCAAGACAATAAAATATACTGATACGAAAGTGAAAAAACAAGCCTCGTGTTCTGGTCAATATTTCATCTCTGAGCTGTTAAGTTGAAAGTCACATGTGTGTAGTGTCAGTGTATCTTCAGCATGTTATAAAGAAGAATCCGTGTTAAAAGCAGTTAAAGTTTCCCATCTCTGTTGCAATGTTACCAGGTCTTTTTTTTTTTTTTTTTTCTTCAAAGCTCCTCTTGGCTATGAGAAGTCTCAGTTCAAGCACTTGAATCTTTTTTTTTTTTTTTCAAATGAAGAAAAAGTCTTTATTCTCATAATAAAAATAAGTCTGTTCTGTATTTTACAATATATTTCAAATATTTCCACTATGAAGCATTAATTAGTCCGACACGGCCAATAAGTGTACAACATTTCAAAAGACAAGTGTGACAGGGACACTTAGGAAGGACAATTTGTACAGCCACACTTCACTACTTTTTCAACCTCGTCCACAAATGACGACCCGTCAGTGCATTCAAAAGAGTATTTCCGTCTCTTGCTCCTTAGTGGTCCACAGCACTGCCCGGTTGAACATCCTCCTTTACATTCTAGTCTCGATACCTTCTTGGTCGTCTGGCACGCTGCATACCCTTGCTGCTTTTGGTAGTAATCTCGGATTCGTTCCCCTCGACAAGAGATTTCTGTAGAAAACAACATTTGAAATAAGAGATACACTTTTGAGACGCAGGTCAAAGAACGGTTGACATTGCTAAGGAAGATTCTGTGTTTCAAACTGCAGTTTGGATCAATATTTTAAAGTTTGACTCAGACTGTATATTGGAAATTAGTGGTTCTACGAAACATAATTTGATTAATGCTGAGTTTTACTTCTTATACCTCCTATTTTCAGTAAAGTTTATATTATGCATATGTAAACCATAAATACAAAGCTATTACAATGACAAGAAAATTGGAAGCTTAAATCTTTTCCTCTTTTATAAAAAATACACATCTTCTGTTCCTACATTGCTTGCAGCTGGTTCTATTTACTATAGGGAAATGTTTCAGAGAGCATGCAATTTAATTTATTAGACCTGGAGTTTAATATTATTCAAACTGTTATTTAATACAAGTTACATTCCACTAACTTCATAAATTACTGAGGTATAAAACCAGCTAAAAATGAGACATCTGTTAAAAGTTCTACAGCCATATTCTTCTATCCACATATATGTACCATATGAAATAAATGCCATCTGGGGTAAGGGAAAGAGAAAAAAGGGAGAGCAAGCTTTGATAGACAAAGGAAAAATAAAAAGGTAGGGGGAAAAGTCATCCTGTTTTCATCCATCTCACCTGCATAATTCGCTGTGATAAATCAGTTGAAGCTGAGAGGTCAAAAGTAGAGTTTGTGATAAAACTAGGAGCAGAATCATTGGATTTGGCTTCTCAGTTGCAGAAAGCAGAGACACAATAAATACAGAAAGATACAGCAGGTAAAAGGTAATAGTTAAAGATAGTAAAAATGTGTTTTTGAATAAATGCAGAAAAGAGAAATGTTTTCACAGCAAAACATTTGATGAAAAAATCCTGAAAATGTAAACAAATTCATGGGAAAAGGTTGATTTTTCGCTGAGATAAATACTTATGGTAAAAACCAAAAAACTAAAAAACCAACAAATGTGTGTATTGTGGGGAAAAAATGTTGGTAATGTTTTTGGCTGTTCATGTTTTAATAAAAAAAAAAAATTCTACGACCAAAACAACAACATGATTTTTAATATTTTTACCTTTATCACAGCTGTCCCCTGTGTATCCGCTGCTGCATTCGCAATATGGTTTCCCAAGTCCTGAAAGCCTGCATTTGCCATGTTTACACCTGATGGATTGGCAGGGGTTAAACAGCTTTTCATCTTCATCACAGAGGACTCCCCCATGTCCCTGCAGGCATTTACAACTGTATGAAAACGCATTGATCGGCAAGCAGGTACCATGCACACATCTACAGGGGAAACAAGCCCAAGAGAATAAAAATAAATTATTCATCAAAGTTCAGGCTAAGCAACATTAACTACAAATACTTTGGACTGTACTCAGAAGAAATTGGTTTTGTTTTTAATGGACTTTTTCAGTGAGATGCAGTGAAGTGGTTGATAATTGGTATGCAGGTTTACACAAAACAAGCTGCAGTACGGAAATCTGTCTCACCAGAAAACAGCCACTGTAGATGTGTTATGGAAGACTTTTACAGGCCACCGTTATTAAAAGCAACATTTCCTGTCTACCTAAATTTTCAGCATGCTTTTGAGAAGAACACAGCAAAATCAAGACCAAATATAATCCACTATAATTAAATAGAGGAAAAAGGACACTCACCTGAAATTCCGGGTCTTGTATAATTTAAAAAACCCACCACTATTGTCACTCATTGAATATGGACCTCCCAGCACAAAGACAGGTCAGGCACTTCCTAGCTGAAACTTTTCTGACCCAAGCAACGGCAGTTTCGAAGCTGAACACGTGCTCTCCCTTCAAATACCATCAGTCTGCATTGCCAACTGCCAGTCGTGTGGTCATACAACATACAAGGCAGGTCTCCACTTCACTGAAATCCACCAGCCCTCATCTAGCACTCATGCAGAAACTCACCCCGGCTGAGATTGCATATTATCAAGTCTCACCCAAGTGATTAAACTAGCTGCCCTCTCCGTTGAGCTTTGAAAAACATTTGTGGCAGGCTCAAATTCTGCTAGACAAAATAGGCTGAGAGTTAAGCTGCATCTGCTAAGTTCTGATGTACAGAATGGGAACACATAGCTCATCTTGTCTTGTGAGGGAAGTCGTGTTTCCCAAAAGGAGGATGTTTAACTACCTGCTCATAGGTGCAAACTGAAGATTAGGGGAATTAATCTTCTGAAAACGTAATCAATGACTGAATAACTTTCTTCCTAGAAATAATGTTATTTTCTTTAACTGTTGCCTTGATCCACAAGTTTTCTATCTACATACTGTTTCCTAGGGAGACCACAGTGAACATTCCTCTGTAAGGAAGAATGTAATCCTGACGTTCAAAGCCACAGTTTCTCCTCTCTAATGTTTTTCCTCTCTGTATTGTAAGATTGCTAAGCCCACAACCTCCTTAGTAGGTTGTGGCAGCTACCTAAATAAATATATGAGTAAATGAAAAGCTTTAGTAAAAAAAAAAATCCCATTGATATAAGATAAAATCCTCTTTTCAATTTGAAGATGGCAAAAATTTATATAAAATTGTATTTCATAGTAAAAGAAGACTTCTGTTAAAAACAATATCTCATTTTGAATTTTTTTAGGTAACCTAGTCTGTATTTCTGGGAACTTTTTGCTTTGTACTCTACATCAGTACAGGAAGGAATTTAGTAAAATTGAAAAGAATGCACAAGAGCTTTTAACTTTGATAAACTTGCATTAACTATTTAAAACTGTTTCAGTTTATAAAAATCAACAAGTTCCACTCACCAGTGAACTCTGCCTTACAATTCTCCATCTGAACTCTGTGCAAGTGCTTTAGGCATGGTGTAACTTGGTGGAAAAAGAGTATGGGAAGCCATTTTCATCACAAGATATTTAAATGGAAGGCACAACACATAGCCTCCATTCACATATCTAGTTTGGGATTAAAAGCTACAAATATAAAACTTAACTAACATCTTAAGCACTTCCAACTTTCCTGTTATGCAAGAGTCTGTACTTTTGAAGAAACTAGTTCCCTAAAAGATTACAAATTGTTCTGTGGTTGAAGCCTGATATTCCAAGACAATTAGATTAAGCAACTCAAAATGGAAGGCTTAGACAGTATCACAAAGCAGATAGCTTTTGTTTAGTTTTCATTATGTTTAGCATTTGCTCTGTTCACCATGTGTAAAACACTTTCAGGATACCTGATGTGTGAAGTTGCTTAGGTGACACTGGCATCATGTTGTGTTCTATACAGGCTGGTTTAGATATTGAAGCAATCTGTGTCAGGATCTTTGGTAAAGTTCTCCTGGACTCAGGAGATGACTAAATCTTAGGTAATGTCAACTCTGACACTCTTGCTTCCACCTGTTCTTTGAAGCTCTAAATTTCATCTTCAGAATGTACTGAAAAGAACATCAAGCTAAGTGCAAACTCTCAGGCAGAGTTTCCTCTTCTCTAATTTTAGGTACCTATGTCAGGCACTCAAGTTAGATGTATAATTGCCATAAGCTCACCACACACTATATGAAAACATCACTTAAACATCATTTTATATTGGAATTGAAAATAATCTTATTAGAATCTCTCAGCAAAATCAGGCCACTGGTCCTCAAAAGTTATATAGGCCAGAGCACTGAAAAAGCAGCAGCCAAAAGATCCAAGCAGGCTTACTTTACAAGGAAAAAAAAAAAAGAGAGAAAAGTTTGCCAAACTGTAGTAAGGAAAACGGTAAGGGCAAACATCTTTTTGCCTATGACCAATAAATCCTAAAGAACTTCGAACTTCTGAAGTTTCTGATCTTCTTGTGCTGGGAGACCATGAGGCAAAAAAATGGAATCTGTCTCTATAGTAAATTTAAAAGATGAATATGCATAGATATCAATACTCTCATATACCCACATAGACATATCATTTGCTCTCTCTCTCCACATATATGTACATGACCCTCTATATAAACAAATATAAAATGACCCACCTAAAAAGTTCTAGTCAAATCAGCAAAAAGAATTATCATAGAGGACTTAAACAGAAGTTTAACATAAAGGTAGAAATCTATTTTCCTGCTAAAACCCAGGTTACTGTGAAAATATGAAAACAGTAGATATATCAAGTTTTTAAGACATATTAGAGATTAATAATAATAATTGTATTTCCTCATTCTACGCAATTATAAATAAGCAATTAGAATTTTTTTTTCCATTTGCGACTTCTTCTAAATGATTTTTGTATCAACACTTGCATCGGTGTAACTCATTACAGAAGTTGCCCATGTAAGAACATATCCCAGGCTTTAGGCAGAACTTCAGGGAGATGTGTGTATCTGCTCCCCTAAACTGGGGACTTTTCCTCATTAAATTTACAGAAAGACTATACTATAACCTGGACAAGGTTTTCACTTGTACATGGCCAGGATATTTTGTTTCTTGCTGAAAAAATGTGAACATTTATGAAAAAATATATATGGCAGAAGACTTATATACATATTATAGTACTGTTCTGTCTTGAGGAAGGACATACTTATTTCCAAGACATGGGTCGTTAGTTTGTTGATCACAGAGGAGTCCAGTCCATCCTCCTTCGCACTCGCAGGAAAAGCCTGACTGGCTGGTAGCATGGCATGTTCCATGCACACAAACTTTCTTATGACAAGGCTCGCAACCCGGTAGAATTCCCACTTGCAGTGGCACATTTCTGAAGTCCTGGAGTTCACTGTTGATATACAGATTACGGATGCAACCATGGAAGCTGGTGCCATTCTGTCCTGGAGACTGGCGTAAAGCTGCTATATTATTTTTCACGGGCATTCCTAGGAAATTAATAACAGCAAATAATCGATGTAATCTTTGGTACAATTTTCTATATTGTTTAACCTATTTTTAAAATTTTAAAAGACATATTTCTTCCTAATTAATTATTCTTAGATATTCAGCCTACAATTATGAGCAATGATCTAGCATTTGGAAATTGTCCTGGCTGTTAAGCACGCATGTAAACCAGGTCCAGATCCCTAAGTCTCCAGGTCCAGCTGAAGAGATGTATACAGGACTTCACACAGAAAGCTCACAACTGTGAAAAGGATCAGATTCATGCCTGGTTTTTACCTACTGCAATTAAGTACAGGAGATTACATAGTTTCTGAATTTTGGACAAACAAAAGTTGTTGAAATTTAACAGCTGATAAATTATTTTTTGTAAGCTACTAAGATACTCAAATCCAGAAGAATTTAGTAGGACCAGCTCATTAAATTGGAGCTGGCATACAGATTTTAAATGTGAAATTTTGCTAGTGAAAATTACTGGAAAGAAAAGCTCAACAGGAGTAGGTTCCATTACTTTCAAAAATATTTTTGTTCAGCATGCCTCAAACACAGATTAATAAAAAAGCCACTCATAGTTTGCCATTACAGTTTTGAACTGTTACAGGTGTAACTGGAGCAGGAGGTATTAGCAATGCAGTTATTCTGTTGTGATCAGTTAATCATTGAAGACTATTTCAGAAGGAACATTACTGTTAAACGTTGTTTCCCTGCAAAAATGAAGTTTCTTCTAGTTTCTCCTACTCTTACTTCCTGAAACTAGTAAGTAAAGGAAATCACAGTGTACTGAGCATGAGAAAAGGATCTGTTTATCTGAAAATAAATATGCCTATTAGCTGTGCGGGTTTATTCATAGGCAAAATTAACAAATTTCATTCTGCTACTTAGATAACAACCACAGAAAGCAGTAACGTTCTGCATTGTTGCTCATTAACCAAGTAAACCGATACTTCTAATGGTTTTATATAGTAACTCTGAATAGTTAAGAGTAATGTAGAAGTGTTATGCAACCTAATGAAGTCCTGCCTTTCATTTAGAGGTTATTGTAATTTCAGTAGTGCTAAGCTTCAGTGACTACAGCAATGAACAATATTGCATCCATAATGCTGAAGAGCTTAATCTCCTTTGATCTTATCAATTAAGTAAAACCCACTTGGGATCCTTACATTAAAGGACTCAAACTGCAAACGATCATTAGTTTCCATTTCCTCAACACTATTTGCCATATTCTCAAAATCCAGGGACAAGGCAGACTCATCAAGACCTCTTCACCCTGATGTCTCCCTTGAAAGTAACACTCAGCAAATGTTTAAACATATGGCCTGAGGTATCTAATAGCAGAATAGATGCGCTGAATTTATCCATTGTAAAAATAAAAGCTGCATAAAAATAAGTACACCAAGGCAATGCTAAAATAAATGTTGTTAGGAAATTTAGATATGATTTCTGGGAACCATATCACACAAGATAAGATAATATGAGGTATATCACATGTGATTCAGAGATTTTTTTTTTTTTTTTGTCTATGATCTCTAATATGGAAGACATTTGGAAACACGCTGCATGCATATACACAAGCTTTTTGCTTCTTCTTGCAAGTTATCAACTGTTAGAAGGCCAAAGTCTGTGCAAAAGCTGCTGATATTCTTCAGCAATATTTCCCAGATAATTTTTAGATAAAGGTTCTTTAACAGTTAGAAAAGAACTGCCACAGAAATAACGCAGACAAATATTTGAGCTCTATTTTCTGAAAGGTAAGAAGGTAGTTCCTGTCCCCCTTTGAGCTTTTGGTCACTGAACATGACTACAGGTAAATTGCAAAATCACTGCTCAAGGAGGCAAATGTTAAGACTGCTATTAAATAACAGTCATACAGTAACACCGTCAAAAGCTGCTAGAACAGAGTAGGTACAAATGAAAAGCAGCTGATGCCCTACCTGTCTCAGAAATAGGGACTTCTGTGAAACAAGGTGCCATTCTCAGCTAGTAAAATATGGTCTAATTTTTGAGAGAAGAATGTGAAGTATCAGTGAAGTCTGCGGTCCCTTTGAAGAGTTTCTGAGAAGAAACAGATTGTCCCTTAAGACTTCTTACAAAAGACCATGGGTTTTCAATATGATTTACTGAAATCTGTTATAGAAAGACTGAAAAATATATAATCTATGGATTCAGACCACACAAGAGAGCCATACAGTTGGAAAAAAGTAAAGAGTATAAATCAATTAGCCCACTTTCTGTAAAAGTAAAGTTAAATTATCCCTTCCAAACCAAGCCAAATGTTGGGACCCAAGAATAGCTTAGTCAAAAAAAAAGCGGGGGGGAAGGAAAGAGAGAGAGAGAAAACCATACAAGGCCTTGCTGTCAAGTCTGAATTTCGTCCTGCCAGCTGAGGTGATGCTTACCAGAAATGCCATTTTAACAGGAAGGTGATAAGAGTAAGTGTAAGCTATATGATGATATAGGTGTCAAACTAAGACTTTGGCAAAGATAAGAATACTGCATAAAATCCTAGTGAGAATTTGAGTTCTTAACTGATGAAAATGTGTGACTGAATTCTCTAAAAATTCTAGATACAGTTGGATAAGAAAAAAATGAACACATCTCAAAAAGATGGGTAATACGAAGATACAAGAGTGAAAGTTAACTGTCTCCAGAATTTTAAAGGTCATAAATAGATAAACATAAAGAACAGAAAAGTTCAAGAATCGAATACCAGCCTACTGTTTTTTTTGCTTTATTTTTTAATGTGCTTCTAATGACAGTTTTCATCCTGGTTTGGACCAACACTTTCTATGACAGTGGAAATCATCATCTGCTTGGAGCCTGAATGTGAAGAATAGAAATAGAAGGAACACAGGCCCTCTCTAAAGAATGTGAACTAGGATGAAAAACCCTCCTGCTCTTAAGCATCGAACCACTGAAGGAAAAGTTTATTTCCAAAAATATTTTTTCTGATACTTCAAGATGATGATGCAGATTAATACAATTGTTCTAATGGGGACACAGATCTGCAAGGTGAAGAAGTAAGGAGGAGAACCACATGTCAGAAATCAACAAGTGTTAGCACTGCAGAGAATAAATGTTTTTAGCTGGAAGTCTAGCCTCATTTCATTAAAAAAAGTGGCCATAACAGACAGAGGGATCATTCTGCACTATGCTCAGTTTTTAAGAAGTAGCAAAATTTGCCTTAGCAGTCATTAAACAACAAACTGCTGTTGACAATACAAGTAAGCAAGCATAAAGTGTCTTATTAGAATCTAGGACCATCTCTCCTTCCAAAACATGTGGCATAGGACACTATGCAAACAACACTGTAGAACTGATATACATGAAAAAATGCAGATGTGCTTCCACAAGGCAACCCTCCTTTGAAGAGTCATGATATGAAGCTATTTTAAAGGCAGCTTAAATATTTGATAATGTTAATTCTTTTCTCTGCTGGTATGGGGTGTGATGACTAATGATGAATTCTGTCTTTCCCTCTTACGTGGAAGGAAGTAATGACAAAATCTGAAAAGATCTGACAAAAAAGCTGAAGTGTTTCAAGGGAAGAATGGGAATTTTCAGAGACAAAACTCAACTTACCCCTCATCAGTTGTAACCGAGGCACTTGTGCAGGTTTTATAGGAGACATAGACTATTCTTGATCTGAATTAAAGTAGCTTCGTGTTTTTCTTTCCTATTAGAGATAGACCTAAGCAGCCAGCCTGAGGTTTTCCATATATTTAGAAAGAGGATAAAAAGCATCTTTGCTAGAGAAAATAGGCATGTCATGAATGTACTACTGATAGCATGATTTTTTTGCAAGGAGACAAGATGCTCAAGTCTAAAAACTTATTTTCAGACACAAAACACTGATCACTAAGAACTTAAACTTGCTACCAAGGACAGTAGGAATGCAAAAAGTGGTAGCTGAAGTTTCTGACTTTTACCTACATCATGCAGGCCCATCAGAAATTCAACAGACACTCCTGGTTAAAACAATGGGTTTGACTCCATCGTTCTACAAAGTAAATTGCAGAAAATGATCAAAAATGTTTCAAATGGTTTATCTCCACAATCACCTACTACTAGTTTTACTGAAACAAATAATTCTTTCTTCTCAAAACAGAACAAAAAATCCCAAACCTGCCACATACTGTGAGGCAACTGTCCAACTGGCTCCCTTCTTATACCATAACTCCTATCAGCCCTAAGCAATAAAATCTCCAGACAGAAATTATACTTCATGGCTTGATACCTTGCTGTCATTTCCCGCAGATAGGTGCACAATGAAATAGAGATGCAAAACATGATCAAAACAGAATGTTACCGTTCTACGCTTCCTGAATAGTTTTCTGAATAGGTGACTACTGCATCTTCAGGTAGCTAATCAATGTTAAACACACTTCTTCAGTATAACAGAGAGCTACACAACAGTAGAAAATTACAGAATTTTACAGTGGGCATCAAATATCCATACTGATAAAAAAGCAACAGGTGCAATTTGAGGATATACTATTTATTGAAATTGAAACTATTCAGATTAACCATTGAGGTTTCATCTTAAGGTGTTATCTCAATGAATCAGTCTCTCACCATGTGTTTATTAATGTATGTTACCAGAGTAAACTAGCTATGAAACTGTTAGTAAGAAGCTGTAAGATCCTCTTACCTCCTACATACAGTGGAGAATCAAAATTCAGAGTAGATTGCTTGGACAAATTGGTAATTATCTTGGGGCTTCCTCCATCAATAGATAAAGACAGAATCTGATCCATAGCTAGCAGCTCCACAATGTGAAAATTGCCATCATTAATAGTTTCCACGCTGTAAAATAAACATTAATAGTAATTTTAAACAGTTAGAATAGTTTTTGGTTAGAATCGATTTTTGATCTTCTTCCCCTTTAATAGTTATTACAACTTCAGAATAGAACTCCTCCAGGAGCGCAGTCTCCTGAAAACTAGATTTTAAGTAAGGACATGCATGTATGCTTAAGAGCTAATACAATATAATACCCATTCAATAACACTCTATTAATAATAAGTATTGTAAATTAATAGCCCTTTTTCTTTCAAAGTTATTCCTGTACTCATTAAGTAATGAGCTGTGTAAATATAAATGATATTCTAAACATCGGTTGAAATACATCTACTAGGCAGGAAGACGAACACAAATAGTTTGGAGCTTTTCTGCAAAAATAATCAGAGGGCTGGAACACCTTTTCCATGAAAAAAGGCTGAGAGAGTTTTGGGATTGTTCAGTCTGGAGAATGCTCATGGGAGACCTTTTGTGGCCTTTCAATACTAAAAAGGTCCTTATGAGAAAACTGGAGAGAGGCTTTTTACCAGGGCCTGTAGTGATAGGACAAGAGGTAACCATTTTAAACTAAAAGAGGGTAGATTTAAATTAGACAGAATCTATAAAGTAAAAGAAGATGACATAAAGTAGAAATTATTTAATATGAGGGTGATGAAACACTGGGCGGGTTGCCAGAGAAGTTGTGCGTGCCCTGTCATTGGAAATGGTCAAGGCCAGGTTGGATGGGGCTTTGAGCAATCTGGTCTAGTGCAAGGTGCCCCTGCCTTGGCAAGGGAGGTGGAACTAGATGATCTTTAAGGTCCCTTCCAACCCAAACCCTTCTATGATTCTAACATTATTTCAAGGTACTATTTGTATGCATGCGTGTGTAAGCACGTGTGTATCCTACATGTTGCATAGTATTTGGCTTACATATTTTGCAAGTCTGAAGGTGTGAGCCAACTCCAGTAATATATAAAACCTACTATATCACGGAATATGGAACTGCAGCTAACTTTAGTCCTGCCAGACCAAATCACATCATTGGTCCAGAGAGGTCCACTGATGCTAGCAATAAAGTAATTTGTCATCTTTATTAGGCATGGTTATTTCTGCCTAGCACAGTGAATACTGCGTTCATTTTTTTTTTTTTTTTTGCCTACATATACCATTTCCTTCTGCTTACTAACAAGATATGAACACGTTAGCACAAGATATGAACACTGCCCAAACGGTGTCATGCAGACACAGCTTGTTTGTGCTTATGTTGTCAGGAAAAGCCTACACATGTTACTAAGTGGAAGAAATGGCTGACTATGCTTACCAGACTCAATATCTAAGTGCAGGGTAACTACTATGCACTTGAATACAATTGAAGTACATCAGAGTATGAAGGATATTATTACTCAATGCTGAGGCTGAATATGTCATTGTACTTACTTCTAGCCCATTTTCCGCTGGAGAATAAAGAGCTGAATGTATGGCTGCATGGCAGTTATGGCAAGGAGCTGTAGTCTAGAGACCAGACATTACAACCATTCCCATAAGGACCTTTATTTGCTTCAGGGCACCATCAAATAAGTGAGCTTAAGCCTTTGAAAAAATTATTTAAATGAACCAATTGTATGATAGCCTGAGATGGACTGAGCAGTCACACAGTCAGCTCTTCTCATTAGAAAAGCAGTATAGCTGAAAGGGATTAGCTCCCTAAATCTCAAGGCAAAAAATTAAGTAAATTATCTTATAACATCCTTGGCAAAGCTTTAATTAACCTAACTGCTTTTGTCCTGGAACAGATCAGAAGCACTAATATGGTCATTTACAGCTGTGACGCATTAAATAGCTTCTTCGCTATTTATTACCAACTTTAAGTACATGGACGGGCTCAGCTCAATATGGATAAAGGATCTGCATGGTAGCATACATGCTTTACATAAACTCAGCTCTATATGAAAGTGCAAACACACACCAGAGCAGACACTGCCAGAATAAACACTTTTCAGGAGTGGGCAGGAGGGGGACTGCCAGCTTTCACGAGGGGAAGGAAAAGGTCAGGGTTCATAATTCATAAAGAGTAAGTTCTATTCAAGGAATTAAGAGGTTTGTTTGCTGTGATCAAGCAATAGCAAAAGTGCTAGGATTAATTTATTTAACACATTTCAATGAATCTGGGAAAAAAGTTGTGCTAAGAAATCAAAATGCATATGGCTTCTTGACTTAAGTGACCAAGAAACTGTAATATAATGTTCTTATTCTAAGGAAACTCATGTTATTTTACAACATATTAACCTTTCACATAATAGTATTTAATAGGATGAGAGCAACACAGAACATGCATTTTTATAGCAAGAGGTCATTCCATGGATGTATAAAACATAATGTGTAAATGGAATGTGTCTCTGTTAAGAGTGATTATTAAAAGCTTCTAGTTCAAACTGTTTTACTGGTAAAAATTTACTGCAGAAAGAGGAGCCCTCCTAGGTAAGGGTGGTTTAAATTAAAGGGGAAATAAACACAAGGTATATCTGTGCAATATTTCCTGCCAATGCACTCATATTACTTCTAGCCTATTTCCCATTGGAGAAATGAGAGCTGAATGCATAGATCCTAGTGAAAAGCTGTAAGAAAAAATGTTTTAAAGCTTCAGAAACTCTGTAGAAGAATAATCATTTGGGAAGAAATATTCCCATAATTCCAATACATATATGAAGACGACTAGTTTACAGAATGAAAAAAGTATTCTTAATCTGTGTGTAAAAAAAAAAAAAAAGTATGTCCAGACAGAACAAAACCCAAGTGGATCAACTTTTCCCAAATAACCACCTCCAATGAATTAATTTTCTTTATCGGTCTTGGCACTGCCATCACCTCGTCTTGTTACTCAGACTGACTGACAAGTGCTTTTGGGATGATGGCTCTTTCTGCAGTAAAATCCCATTGGTAAAGCAGTTTTTCATTCACTCTACACAGCTAGACTGCTGTTATTGTTGATCCTCTGTATTTATAATGATTAAATAATCTGTTGGTAAATTTGTTGTGTTGCTTCTGCAGACACCTCTGTAGGCTTTACAAGTCCCATTTGATTCCTTTTCAACACACCATTTCTTGACTGTCATTAATATTATATAACTATTTGAATCTCTTTATTGGTTCATTTTTTTTTTTTTTAATTTCGGCCTCTGTTACAGGCATTTCATCATTGTTCAGTGGAGTACAACCTCTCTTATTCTTTTTTCTATACTATCCATGAATCTTTACTTCCTTAATGACATCTGTAAATTTCTTGATAAACTTCTCAGTTTTAATACCCTTTCTGTCCTTACTGTAAGCAACTTCCCATCTTAGTTTGCAAATTATCTACCTTGTTACAAAACTGTTCTTAAAGCTCATTGTTCTTAAACATTATGAGTTAAAATGGTCTTTTCTTCATTTCTCTCCAATAAAACACGATACATTAACTTGTTTGCTTTTATAATTCGATACCTATTTAGAATAGAATCACAGAATCATTTTGGTTGGAAGAGATCGAGTCCAACCATAACCTAACTCTGGCACTAAACCATGTCCCCAAGAACCTCATCTATATGTCTTTTAAACACCTCCATGGATGGTGACTCAACCACATCCCTGGGCAGCCTGTCCCAGTATTTCACATGAAGAAATTTTTCCTAATCTGAACCTTCCCTGGCACAATTTGAGGACATTTCCTATCGTCCTATCACTTGCTACTTGGGAGAAGAGACCAACACCCTCCATGCTGCAACCTCCTTTCAGGTAGTTGTAGAGATTGATAAGGTCTCCCCTCAGCCTCCTTTTCTCCAGGCTAAACAGCCCCAGTTCCCTCGGCAGCTCCTCATACGACTTGTTCTCTAGACCCCTCACCAGCTTACTTGCCCTTCTCTGAACACTCTCCAGTACCTCAGTTTTTACTGAGTCTGGCTGGGATGGAGTTAACATTCTTCATAATAGCTGATATGGTGCTGTGTTTTAGATTTGTGACCAAAACAATGCTGGTAAATGCACTCATGTTTTAACTATTACTTAATAATGTTTGCACGGTGTCAAGGCCTTCTCTGTTTCTGATTCTGTCCCCACAATGAATAGATTAGAGGTGTGCATGAGGTTAGTTAGGAGGGGCACAACCAGGCAGATGACCTGAACTAACCAAAGAGATATTCCATTCCATTCCATTCCATTCCATTCCATTCCATTCCATTCCATTCCATTCCATGCTATATAACATCATGCTCAGCAGTAAAACGGAGCTGGGGGGGTTAGGTAGGTTAGTCATCTTCTGCTTGGGAACTGGCTAAGTAAGCATCAGTCTACCTGTCACAGAATCACAGACAAATTCTTTGTCCATGCTGGCTATATTTCAACACACAGATGTTTAGCGCCTTCCCTACAGTTGTACTTTTGAGTCTGCCAACCCAACCCATTCAACGAGAAGGTATTGCCTTAGCTAGATCAAGTTTACACGGACAGAGGAAGAAACTGTGTGCTTCTCACTCAGAAGCAGCAAAAATTAGGCCTGCAGAGAAGGAAGGAAAAGAGGTAAGACTGGGCAAGAAATGGTTGGAATAAAGCAAGAATCAGAGTAATAGCTGGTACTGGATTTTAAGGAAAACAGAACTGGAAAATGAGTCAAGGAGGAGACTGAGAAAGACAAAACAAAGCAGAAAAGTGAAATCAGTAGGTTAATGCAGATTATGTCCGTGAGCAGTTTTTGAACAAAGACGATCAGATCTAGCTGGCTTATTAAAAAACAAAGGGAGGAAGGAAAGAAATTGAAGGGAGGGACCGAAAGAAGGACAGGAAACTTGACAGGAGACAGCTTTAATAGGTAACAAAGGTACAGAAAGACAACATGCAACGAAGGGGTGAAAAGAGGTAAAGAGCTGAAAAAGGGCAGGAATTGTCACAAATATCCTAGGAAGGTAAAATGGTAAGAACCGGAAATAGGGATGGCTGGAAACAGAAGTTACAAAAATAGAAATAGGTTGGAAAGGATGAAGAGATTAGAGTATCATGTATAAAAGATCCTGTACCACAAACATACTCCTTTTTAGAACCTGAATACACGGTGATCACTAGACACACAAACATACATACAGATGTGAAAATGTATAACTGGCTTCCAACATATGCACTTCCCTTGAGGGCAAGACTGTTCTACGATTGATCTCAGTACCATTATATGACGTTTTCAAACATCTCCTAAAAACTTGCCATAATGCTTCTTCGTAATGAAAGGGAGGTTAAAAATAATAAAATACAAGCATGTATCTGCTTCATTTACAACTGTGTCACCCTGTAACACTTCACTACATTTCTCATCCCTTTCTTTACTGCACCTGCATTCTCCACTTGTCACATAGTTCAAAACAGCTTATCAAAACTATGGAGTGGAGATGCTTCTAATTGTTCTGTAATATTAACCTAATTGGGACCTGTGGCAGTTGCACATCCCCCTGAGATCTGGAGCCTTCAATGGGGCAGCTGATGGCTCTTTAGCACCTTTTCTGTCCCACTGTGCCTGTCCCCAAGTACCCAGGGTGGTACCAAGGTGCTGACAGTCACATCCTCCCCTACCCTGAGACTGTGTGACTTCACCTCCACCCAGCTGGTGGGGCAGGAGGGGTGGGACCCTCAGTAAATTGACGGGGTCATAGAATCATAGCATCATTTTGGTTGGAAGAGACCCTCAGGATCATCGAGTCCAACCATAACCTAACCTAACTCCAGCACTAAACCATGCCCCTAAGAACCTCACCTAGGTGGGGCCTCACCAGCGCTGACTACAGTGGCACAATCACTTCTCTAGTCCTGCTGGCCACACTATTCCTGATACAAGCCAGGATGCTGTTGGCCTTTTTGGCCACCAGGGCACACTGCTGGCTCATGTTCAGCCGGCTGCCAATCAACACCCCCAGATCCCTCTCTGCCAAGCAGCTTTCCAGCCACTCTTCCCTGAGCCTGTAGCGCTGCCTGGGGTTGTTATGACCCAAGTGCGGGACCCAGCACTTGGCCTTGCTGAATCTCATACAATTGGCCTCAGCCCAACAATCCAGCTGGTCCAGATCCCTGTGTATGGCCTTCCTACCCTCCAGCAGATCAACACTCCCACTCAATTTGGTCTCATCTGCAAACTTAGTAAGGGTGCACTGAATCCCTTCATCCAGATCATTGATAAAGAGATTAAACAGAACTGGCCCCCATACTGAGCCCTGGGAAACACCACTCGTGACCAGCTGCCAACTGGATTTGGCTCCGTTCACCACAACTCTTTGGGCCTGGCCCTCCAGCCAGTTCTTTATCCATCACAGAGTACCCCCATCCAGGCCATGAGCTGCCAGCTTCTCCAGGAGAATGCTGTGGGCTACAGTGTCAAAGGCCTTTCTGAAGTCTAAGTACACAACATCCACAGCCTTTCCTACATCTACTAGTTGGGTCACCTTGTCATAGAAGGAGATCAGGTTGGTCAAACAGGACCTGCATTTCATAAACCCATGTTGACTGGGCCTGATCATATGGTTCTCCTGTAAGTGCCGTTTGATGTTACTCAAGATAATCTGCTCCATGACCTTGCCTAGCACCGAGATTAACAAAGGAGGTGCCCAGAGTAGCTGCGAAGCTTCTGGGCTATGTTTTAATGCCCACAGCCAGATCTGACCAGGCTATAAAACGGGTTCCCTGCCGAAGACCCCCTTGGAGTGGTCTTCTCGGACCAGCAGGTCTGTGAACTGGAGCCCTCCCCTTAGACTGGGACGCTGTTTAAGGAGACTTCCCGGGATTGAAAGCGCCTCATCTCCTCATTTGGGTGAGTGGTTATTTACTGGATATATCTTTGAATGAGTCCTCGCCTAACCCAGGCGAGTGTGAGCCCCCGCCTAACCAAGGTGAGTATTTCTTGTGGGTACCCTGGAGTGAGAAGCCTCTGGTTTTGTTTCTTGTGAGTGAATGCATGTACATTGTGGATCCTCATTATTCTTCTGTTGTCCTACCCCAATAATCTCCTCAACTGATATCCGAACCTGTATTTTATGTTGTTGGAGTCCTAGCTAATTGTATAAACGCTGTTTCTAGTCGGTTTATTGGTTACTCTTTTCTGGCTAAAATAAAGTCTGTTTTGGAACTTGTTGTTCACCTAAAATTGACTTTCGGTGTGCCTCCATGACAGGACCGTTTCTTAATTGATTTGTTATTAGTCTCTTCTACATTCATGGTTTTTCATTTTACCTGCGTGAGTATTGTTTTCCAGTCTTTCTCTAGAAAACTAAAATTGACAACTGTGAATTACCAGTATATATTATATTCCAGTAATACTGGAGAAAGTGTTGAATAAGGAAATATTTGTTTTGAATGGGAAGAAGTATTCTCAATAGATTAAACAAATAGAAGCAAAAATAACTTGACATTACATATGATCCTGATTCCTATTGCATCCTATTCTCAGACAGCTGTACCTATCAAAATAAAAATTAACAAAAATAATTAAACTCCTGAACAAAACAATCTAAACTTCTTCTTTAGTACTATTCCAGATAGGAAAGAAAAAAAAATCCTATTTTGATTTGTAGTCATTGAGAAAAATGAATGTTTCATGCAGTTCTAAATTCATGTTAAATACTTCAGCCTCCTGTAAAGTAAAATCCTATTTTTAATATATAAACATTTATACAATTAGAATACATATACTATTTCCATATGTTAAACCATTTCATGGAATTGTAAAAAAACCTTATGAAATACATATTGCATCAGAAAAGAAAAGCAACCTTAAGATGCTTATTGTACAAGGCTATGTTTTTACTAAACAACTTTATATTTTATTTTATAGGAATGAGCTTTTTTCTGTGGAATGCTTTTAGTAATCTACTAAAATCACATTTCCCTTGGTGCTATTACCTAACAAAGTTTAGCATTGTTTCCCTGCTATATAAACTTAAGCTTTTGATTTTATATTGCCATTTAAGTGCAATCATTTCTAAAAATTATTTTCAATGACATGTCCCTTATAGAATGCAGAACAACGGCAGCTTCTACAAGCTCCAGCAAGTAAACATACACTAGATATACACTGTTGGTTTTTTGTTCACTCTTGCAATGTCTGTCTGCAAATTCTTGAGAAATTACATAAAACCACTCTGGAAATTCAGGTGGTAATTTTTCAGAGAATCACAGGAATTCGACTTAAAAAAACCCTGAAGAATTATGCTCCAGAAGCAGATGTGGATTCTGTCTTTTAAAGACTTTGGAAGCAAAAAAACCCCCAGAACATTTCCTTTTCAAAGGTAGTGCCTTTTTTCAGAATCAGGTTTTTAGCTTTCTCTTCATCTGCCAAGGAAAAGTCCCCACATTATACGACTGCCTAACACAGAAGAGAAGAGAAACTTCCATTTAATTTCTGCTTATGCAGTATAGTTCTGCACTTTACCCTGCACAAGAGGAAATTATTTGGCAGTAACATAATGGAAGAAACTACTTCCACATATAAGCTTTACATAAACGTATAAATATTCTGCTGAAAGCTCTTACTCAGTTTTAATGGATGAAATAATATATTATCTTTCTGACTTATCTGCATTAGAGTTATTTTCCCAGCCAAATCATGTCTTTTGGCAATAGTCTTTATATGTCTGACAATACATTCATTTGCATATATTTTTTTCAACCATCTATTCCAAAACATGACTGTGAAATAAGGACTTAATACATATTGGGTTTCAGTTAGAAATTTGTTTCATCTGGGTTCACCTGTAAATAGCAGAGGCTGGATAAGATCCTGTGTCATAACTGACCCTCACTCTACCCCGGTACAGCTCTACTGCTATATGATCTTTATCGCCTTTGTAGAGCAGGATCCCACTGTCTTCATCTGTGGCAATCTAGAGAAAAGAAAGAAATGCTTAGAAAGAACTAAAAATAAATATCAAATCAACATGCTGTTTTAAGTGTATTTTTGAATTTAGTGCCATAGTCTGTCACTTCATTATAAAATTCTTCCTTGAAGGACAACCTGACAAAATTTTTTCTCTTCATAGAATGTCCCAAGCTCGAAGGGACCCACAAGGATCATGGAGTCCAACTCCTGTCTTTGCACATGACAACCCCACAGTTCACACCATGTGTCTGAGGGAGTTGTTCAATGGGTTCTTGAACACTGTCGGGCTTGGAGCCGTGACACCTCCCTGGGGAGCCTGTTCCAGTGCTCCACCACCCTCTGGGTGAAAAACCTTTTCCTAATGTCCAACCTAAACCTCCCCTGGCACATCTTCCTGCCATTCCCTTGGGTTCTGTCATGGGTCGCTTAAGAGAAGAGATCGGTGCCTGTCTCTCCTCCTCCCCTTGTGAGAAAGCTGTAGCTGCCATGAGATCTCCCCTTAGTCTCCTCCAGGATGAATAAACCAAGTGACTTTAGCTGCTCCTCATATGACTTCCCCTCTACACCCTTCACCAACTTCGCAGCCCTCTTCTGGTTGCTCTCCAGTAGCTTAACATCTTTTTTATCCTTTGGCGCCCAGAACTGCACCCAGTGCTCCAGGTGAGGCCGCACCAGTGCAGAGCAGAGCGGGACAGTCACCTCCCTCGCCCGGCTGGCAATACTGTGATTGATGCACCCAGGACACGGTTGCCCTCTTGACTGCCAGGGCACACTGTTGGCTCATGTTCAGCTTGCTGTCGATTAGATCCCCAGATCCCTCTCCGCAGAGTTGCTCTCCAGCATCTCGTCCCTTTCCTATCAATAAGCCCATCTATTTCAATACGAATATAGAGTTATTCCAGTGACTCTTCTAGATTTTTATCCCAAACTCTGAAAAGCTCTTTAAGTGAGCCAATGACAACTTTGGCTAATTTCCCACCCCATGTAAAGTCATTTACATGCTTTTCCAGATCAGAATCTGCAACACAAGCAATCTTACCTGTAGAGTGATATTGGTTTGGGGGCGTATTTTAGCTGAAGGTATTTGTAGATAGGATTCTTTGTTGACAAAGTTTATACTGATCAGCTTTTCACATTTCTCACCCTGATAGCCTGATAAACACTGACAGATGGGTTCACTCTCTTTTATGATACACTGGGCTCCATTTTGACATTCATAATTATCACAAGGGCTGGTGCGAGGTAGAACCATTGGTGGTGAAAACTCACAAAACAAGCCACTAAATACAAAAAGAAAAATTAGTATTTCCAGAAAAAGCAACTTTGACATAAGACATACATGTTTGTACTTAGATCATTCTCACCTGTATCCTTCTGGGCAAATACATGTATATCCATTAACTGCATCAGTACACTGCGCTCCGTTTTTACATTTGTTGTCCTGGCAGTCATCAAAGTCAATATCACAATGCTCACCTACATATCCAGGGGTGCAATCACACCTGTGAAACAGGATAGCACAGTGTCTTTTAGCAATACTGTGAACTTATGACAAAGCTAAGGAACTACTGAATTGTTTAAAACTGAAGCAAAAAAAATGCATTACTGTGACTTTGTGTGTAAAGACTATGTAGCTTAATCATGTTATTATATGGGAGTCTGCATATGTAATGAATACAGGCTTGCCAGTTACACATGCCTACTCATCTGCCATTATATTGAAGAATTGTGGTTTAAATCTAGAAAGCCCTCATGAATCACTTTGACAGTTCTTCTTGGAATTAATGAGTAATGCAGAATGTTACAGGATGTTGTAAGTGACTGCAAACACTAAAAATAATCAATATGCCTAGTTGCTGAAACTGAGACAAATAAACCAAGGTTTGTATTATACTGCTGGATATTTTTGTTGTCAGCTGAACAGCTATGAATGGACCAAGGCTGCATTTATACAGTTTAGAGGTTATGCATAAATGTTTCCCCTTGAAGTTCCACCAGCCTGATTTACCATAAATAGGTGCATGGTTAGTGAACTAACAGAAGTCTCAAAACACATCCTCTGCCCTCCCTGAGGCCCCACTAAACTAGAAAGAGCATATCCTCAAGACAGTATGTAATGTTTTTTTGGTTTTAGTTTTTTTTCCTTTTTTCCCCCATGCAACTCTCATTGTTAACGCTAGTGGCAGTTCTTCAGGGAATTCTAATACATTAGACTGATTGAATGACCAGAACTCTGTGAAAAATGAATGGAAAACAGTACTAATTAATGCATCCACTTTTTTTTTTTTTAATTAGGATGTATGTAATTGATTTAATTAGATCTTGTGATTCCTTCCTTGGTGGTGTTTCTTTTAGTGTCTAAAATTTGCACTAAAGTGCCAAGATTGCTTTTAAATAGCTGTGTAACTTTCAATTAAGTACTTCAATCAAATGTCTCAATTGTTATTAAATAACATACACAAATAAGAAAAGTAAAAAAGAATACAAAGCATGCTATTAAAAAGCTGAATAAGTGAGATACATGCTTGAAGTTACTGCATCTGCTATTTTCTGATTTAAAATCTCAGAAAGTAACATGGAAGATTAATGAACAAGGCAGTAAAATATAAGATGCCAATCTAGGTTTATTGAAGTGGCATTAAGAAAATAAACATAACACACAACAATTTAAACCCAACAAGTTTTCTATTTTCCAGCTGAAAATTATCAACTTCATTTCATGTGAATTTGAATACTTAATATATTTGAATAATTTTTGCCGTATTTGAAATAAAATATCATTTCATAAGTAGCAGGTATGATAAGAAATAATCTGATTTTATCACAAGAGCATACTGTGCATCAAACAGGTGCTTATGACAACAATTGGAAGCTGTAGGTTTTCTGTCTTTATTAACCTAAAGCCTATTAAAACAAGTTTAAATTGTGCATACTAATTAATTATGATAAAGATATGGTATAATTAAAGATTAGTTTTCCTGGGGCTGGACTTTTTTTGGTTTATATCTTCCAGTATGCCTTCCTAATAAGGTCTTTCACAATTACTTCTCAGAAAGCAGCATAATTATTCCACTCAAATTAAATGCAGTTATTTTCCTCCTGTCCACGCTACTAAAAGGCTTTTGTATAGACTGTCACATTAACTAACTGCTCTACTCTGCATTCCTATTTAAAATCTGGCTGAAATCAGAACCATTAAGGATCAGTAAAAATCAGTACAACATATTTAAGATAATAATGTAGATCTACATGAAAATAATGGCCTATCCTGCCGTAATGCTTGATAACACCTGAAATTAGTATTTTGAGAACAGAACTTGTAGACTTACTTGTATCCTTTGGCTGTCAAGATACACTTTGAGTCATGCTGGCAAGGATTCAGGTTTTGAGCACAGAAATCTAGTTTCTCCTCACAGAGCTCACCTGAAATATAATGTATCCTGTCAATTCAGTGAAAATATCACAGTAACCTGAAAAGAGCTGTTTCTATTTTAAAAGAAAAATGCATACTTAATGATATAGTATTAAATATTACCTTTATAATGAATACTAATAAATAAATATTAATAAATAAGTATTATCTACACATACTAATCTTTCTGATAACTCCTTTATTAAAAAATAGTTCAACATGAATCATCTATCTATGGATATAAATGACAGTTTTGTGAAAAAATATTTTTTGCTTACGATATTTATCTAGCTACACTGTATAGCAAAACACTAGTGACTGAATCTCTCCTACTAGGACAAACAAGCCATCAATATGTCTTTCTCTTATGTACTTCTTAGCACATTATACACAGAAATACCCAGATTTGCACTATAAGTAAACTAGTACCTGAAAAACCCTGTTAATATCACTGCATGTTTGGGGTTCCTCACGACGAGGAAGACATTGAGGTGCTGGAGCATGTCTAAAGAAGGGCAACAAAGCTGGTGAAAGTTCTAGGGAACAAGTCTTCTGAGGAGCAGCTGAGGGAATTGGGTTTGTTTAGCCTGGAGAAAGGGAGGGTCAGGGGAGACCTTCTCACTCTCTACAACTACCTGAAAGGAGGTTGTAACATGGAGGGTGTTGGTCTCTTTTCCTAAGTAACAGTGATAGGACAAGAGGAAATGGCCTCAAGTTGCACCAAAGGAGGTCATCACCGAAAGGGTTGTCAGGCATTGGAACAGGCTGCCCAGGGAAGTATTTGAGCCACCATCCCTGGAGGTGTTCAAAAGATGTGTAGATTTGGCACTTAGGGACATGGTTTAGTGGTAGACTGAGCAGTGTTAGGTTTACAGTTGCACTCCATGATCTTAAAGGTCTTTTCCAACCTAAAAGATTCTAAGATTCTGTGAATAGTGCACTCGCAAAGTTTATCACCAGTTTGTAAGACAAAAATATTTATTCCAGCATCCATATGAAGAATATGTGCATAATCAACAGGTATAAACCCTGTACCTGCTGAATTTAGGGACTCACAAGTCTATCAGGCCCTAAAACTATGGAAGGAGTAGGGTTGCTGCTTGTCACTTGTCACGTAATAAAACAGCTAGTGAGCAAAGACTAGTAGAACTGTATACCAAAATGATCAATACCAGAAGTTAGCAGTGGATGAGCAGATGCTTTCACTGCTCAAGTTGAACTTTCCTTTAAAGAGGCACAATATTTGATATCCCTCCCTTTTACTTATCTGAGTGTGGTAGTGGCCTGCGGTGTAGTTAGGTGAAGAATCAGTATCTGCTGGAGGGCAGCCTGAGAGTTAAAAAGCATATAATAGCTTCACCTCTTTCCTGTAACTGTTAACACAGTACTGAGGATAAAGACTGCACCACCATGAATACCGTTATGGGGAAAGGAGGACAGACAAATTTTGGGTAGAATCAGGAACAGACTAATTGGAGAAAGAGAGAAAGGTATAGGATAACAACACTGGAATGGAGATTTAGGAGAAAGTATATGAATGAAGGTATCTTCCACAATACATATGTGTACGTGTATCAGCTCATCAGCTACTACTGGCATTAAGCAATAAGGTTTCTGACACATTACACCGCTCCTTGCCAAGTGCCTAGCACAATGCAGAAGCTGTCTTCTTACTTAGATGGGCTTCTCTGGAATTACAGAAGTACACATCATAATAAACAACAGTACATGAAGTTCCATTTGTCTTTTGTTTTGTTTTTACAGGTTCAACAGATGCTCCAGAGAAATTTGTCCTTTCCACAGCAAGTGTGCTTACATACTAGCATTCAAAACTCCATATTGTGAATACGAATACTGACTACCCAGGACTTGAGACATTATTTTCAGGACTTATCTCTTAGAGTATGTTGAACTTATTTCAAATGATGGACAAATAAACAAAAACTTTAAAGAGGTGAAAACCAGTCTATATTAAAGCAAGGACAGAGAAAAAAGCAAAACTGAACCAGAGCCAAAGATGGTTATGTTGGATAAAAACACCTCCGAAACATGTATGCTCAGTGTGATCAGACATGGGACCTTTACATATTCAAAAATGAGAGGAGAAGCCAAAACCAGCTAGACAACTACCTTGGAGGCATCCAAGAGATCCAGGCTGGTTCTACACAAAGCGGTGGTTTTTGTTTGTTGTGTCGTTTTTGTTGGTTGGTTGGTTTTTGTTTGTTTTTTGTTTAAAATAAAAAATTTGTAGCACATTACCAATTTGTAAGTAGTGCATTTTCCCTACAAAACCAAATAAAGCTTTAACACAAGAAAATGGCCTTTAAATACAGGCTACTTTACAGTCCTCAGGAAAACTGTCAGTATCAATCCAACTTAGACATTATATGTAGAAAACTGAATGGAGATCAAATGCAGGCCACTGAGATGACTAATACAAAGGATTTTAATTCTATCCTCAAAGCCTCTTCAAACTCTCAATGGACTTATTAGTCTGGAAATGTGCAACTGTTATGACTAGGTCAGTGCACAAAGAATCCTGAAATACCAGGGATTCTTTGCATCCCACAATATATCAAACAAAAACCAGATCCCTTTCTCCTTTCAAAGGGTTTTGTTCAAACAAATACATGCACAAGAGCAAGTAATTCTTCACTAGCATTTAGTCAGTTTGCAGAACTTGTAATAGCTGAAATCCGTTTAAAGGTCAGCAACATTTAAGACTAAGATATAAATATGGGAACAGAGATTTCAGATTTTCAAGAACATAAAGTGGAATGTGCAAAAATCAATGTTTTTTAGCGTAGTTTATACACGTTAGTGTGGCTTAGAAATTTATATGTGGCAATATATATGTGTATATATGCATATATACACATGTACCCCCGCCATGCAAATATCTTCTTATGGCATATATTCTATAGTAAATTATATGCAGAACCGGAAAATATATGACACCCCAATTACAAATAATATAAATATGGCTGTTCAGTACTTACAAGACTTGTACAAAACCACCTCTAAACATTCCCAAGATTATTAATTCTATCAGTATATCAGAGACTTTCTGAAAAAATATACTGGTATGTCTGAGATATATATATCTTTCAGGCAGGGCTGGAAGTTTTCTGTCTCTAGTTAGAATCACAGTAGAAGTCCAGTGGAAAATCCCCCAAATACCTAGAAAAAGGGAAAGTTGGACTGGCATAATAGGAGCGAGCAATCTCACCACTGCTGTCAACTTTACCGAACTGGCATTGATTTTTCTACAGGATCGTAATTGGGCCATGGCTTAGATTATTATTGGCACAGATCTCTGAAATTTTTTGTGTGGTAAACAGCTTTACTGAGCGGTGTCTAAGTCTGACCATTTTTTGAATTTCCTCCCATCCAGGTACTTACAAAATACATGATTTCTTAGAGTTCACTGATTCTAGTAGTCATAGGTTGACTGCCCTAATATCTTTTGAACTACATTGAAAGCTGAATCAACCTCATGAAAAGCTTAGAGGCACCTGAAAAGTCTTAATTCCCAAGTCATAGCTGTGAATCCCACATAAAGATTGAGGGTCAAGCTAAAAGCTTAACTTTGAAACAGGCTTACAGTTTTGAAAAATGTCCACTTCAAATCAATGTTATGCTACCAGGCCTACTGCAGCCAAATGGCTTGCAAACATCATCAGGTATTTTTTTATATTATGGTCAGACTTTGATATGAGTACCCTGTAGAAAAGTGCACAGACTGAAAAAGAAGAGAAACAGTGATTCAAAAACCCACTTGTCTTTAAAAGACAGGACTTGTTGTGCTGTGACAGTATAAAATGAATGAAAGTTTCCCATTGCATTTGCAAGTTGGATGCACTGTGAAATAAGTTAATCATATTACTGGAGTGAGTTTCCAACTGAACAGTCCAGTAGCAACTAGCCTAGGGAAGGGAACAGGAATCAAGGAAAGGACATGGTAAACATGGTGGTCCATGCAGTGAAAAACAAATGTTGAAAACCCTATGAACAAAAGAGCCAGTTTTATGTAAAGTACAAACTTTCTTTATAAAGAAAAAGAACTCATGGCAGACTTGCACATAGGATCAGTAAAAAGAAAACCAAGAAAAATGCAAGATGGAATCCAAACTATGTACATTTCCGAATGAAAATATAAATACCAGAACAAAACAAAATAACCAAACTCCTCAAGGTCTTCATGTGTACTGTTAACAGATTTATATTCTGAATGGAGTGTTCCCATAACCAAAATGTAACTGTTCACAGAAAAATTAATAGAGAAGGTAAGTAAAAATATGTGACATGGGATCTAAACCACTGAAGAATAGTTTCCTGGTAAAGCAACGTCTTTTCTGTGGTACTGAATAACCAGTGTGTTATTCAGAATTTAACTGAGACAAGGTGAAGGGGAGAAAGTAATCTTGTTGAAAAGATAGGGGTGAAAGTGAAATACTCATTGAAGGAAATAGCAGATTTACTGAGTTAGGCTACTTGGCTTTACTGAAGGGAAATGTTAGAGAGTTCCCTGATTTGGGAAGCATAATATAATGTTTTAAAAACTACACTTCAAAATAATGAAAAAAGATTGTGAAACAAATGTCTCAATTCAAGGAAGCCTGACACCAATGTGTGTGTACATTCTTTTAGTCATCTAATAATATTGTAACTGAGGCTTCTGTAAGAGCTTGGCTAAGTAATTATGTTTTTCAAAGATGGGAACATTTCTCTGTGTAGGAAAATAAGCAACAGACTAGTTTGTTTAAAAATAAGCAGTGGATAAAGTGTCAAAAATCCTATGAAAAGCTTCCAAAGTTTAATCAGAACCAGCAATAACTCTTTTCATAAGACATCTTGCTTAATTAATCTGGGGAGGCTGGCTCCTGGTATGGAGTCTCAGTGCAACCAGCGGAACTCTGTGTGGTCGGTACAGTCCAAACAAACACAACCCTCCAAGATCAAGACTGGAATATTTACAGTGGTTTTGCAGCTAGATCTAGAGGATGATGCAGACTTAAGCAGCCAGACAGCACTATTAAATACAGATGATTAATTGCGTGCAATCCTTGATTAACCAACCAAAGTTATAAGTTTGCTAGATTCACAGGTTATTTTGTGTTTCTTCTGTGTATGCTAATTCACTCTTCTGACTTGGTGAGATTATACATCACAGAAAAACTTAACTCTGGATTTTCTAATATATAAAGGTGTAGCACCACAAATAATTAGGAACAATGCAATGAGGTGAAAAAGGATTTACATCATTGTTATTTTGAACAATTGGGCAATAAATTCAAAATACAGTCAAATATAGCCATGTCAGCCACTATATTTCTGAATGAAGAGGAGAGCTCTAACACAAATAGACATGGGCTTCTGAATATAATAGCGCATTGCTAATTACAAGCAAGCTTACTGAAGAAACAAGCTGAAAATCACTAGCGTATTAGCAGATCTGAGTATGATATTAGAATAAAAGCTAGGGACAGAATGTAAAACAAAGAATTGTCAGTTTTCATTATCAAAATCAGGTTTTTGTAGAGGACTTATTCACTGTTGCAAAGCTAAAATAAAAAATAACAAATGTATATTACAGACTCGAGGATAATTGCAAGAATAGCAGGATTTTATATGTGTACATATATGTCCATTCCAGCTTCTGAGCTTGGTTGCACTATATTGTGAGTTGACTTCTGCAATATTTATGTTTTATCGATTAGATATTATTATCTGAGTCTTTGACTAGAGGTCTCTGTTTAATTACTTCTGACTCAAATAGCCAATAGAGTGTTGGACTGATTGGAATAATGTCAGTGCCATTTAACAAACCATAGACAGAAAAACGCTGCATTTTTATGAAGTCTTGAGTTTGATGAACAGTAGACAAATTATTTAAAGTCTTCAGCTCATTATTCGGAAAAGACAAATAAAAATATCTACTATTTAAGGGACAAAGTTACTTAAAATTTAAAAAAGTTCACAGTCACAGTAGGATGCAGTTTGTAACCACAAATCTGAACATTTTTTTTTAAAATTCGATTTTAAAGCAAAATTCTAGATCCAATTCATTGCTGGACTGTTTGTGTCTTTCACCATTGCTTAACTCTGCTCATCTGTGCACAATGCTTGTGGATCTCAGTGTAAGATGCGGCTTTTTTAGTTTAACATTTCTAGTGTTTTTACATATGGTGTTTGGCAACAACAAAGAAATATTAACTTTAAGGCAAGTAAGCTTTCACACAATTAAGGAAAATAAAATGACGGATCATAGATCAGACTCAGTAATGGCAGTGATCAAACTCGTAGCAGGCAGCTCAGCTTGCCAAGGATATAATGTATATTCCTCTTTTATGAAAATGCAATAAAATGACTTCAATACTTGGGCTTTAAATATAGTCATTTGAAGTATATTAAGCTAGATGAAACAGAAAATTTTACGAGTGATGAAAAGCAAGAGTAGCAAAGGTATCTCTTTATTCTAGGAAGCTGTAACACTTGTGTGTATTTCTTACAAGAATGAGGATTATGATCCTGATTCAATAAAATAATTAAACTTTTAATCAAGCTTGATATGTCATGATTTGCATTTGATTACTCGCATGCTTAAATTTTAGGCAGGTACTTATTTGATTACCAAGTGAATAGAAAGTATAATAGCAACTCAACTCCTTTATTGTAGTAGCAAGAAGGCCATGGAATGAAGTTTTGAAAAATACAAAATATATATATCTGTGTGTAGGGCTTGTCAAAACTGAGATGATTACTTAAAATTATCCTTTTTATTTCCTATTACTAAAATCCTCCAAGTATCTTGTCGACCACTAATAACTTTCAGGTTCAGCTGGCAAGCTAATACAAGTATGTATCACATACACATCTGCTTGATTTTGATGCTGAACTTAGTTCACATCCCCTGGGTGTTTGATAATCTGTTTGTGAGAAATTTGTTCTTGATATAATCAGTAATTTTAATATGTTATAGTTCACACTCGTGTAATACATTTACCGTGACTACAGTTCTGTTTAGGATTCATCGGTTTTTTACATTTAATCACATTTAAAGACATTTAAACTATCAGCAAGACTAATTATACACATGGAGACTTGAGTCTCTTCATAGTAACATCTTCCTCTTATATCCCATTTGAAAGGCTATTTTTCATGGACATAGAATTTATTTTTTTCCTTTCATTTCCAAAAGTAAATCCTAAAATTCTGTAATTTATGCTACTGGAAATCAGTGACAAAGCAAAATTTTCCCTGGGAATTACAAATGTCGAAGTAGTTATCATAATCTGCTTCCTTTAAAAAAAAAATTAAAAACAAGAGTAACAAAGAACTCAACTTTTATATTTATTTATACTGAGCTTGCACTTTTTCTAGTTCTAAGGACAAGCACTCTCTCATAAAATCAACCAGTTTCACCCTGGGATAGTAACAGAACAATATAGAAAAAAACCCAAAAAACCAAAACCAACCCAAAAAACAACTTAGGAAGTGGAAAGAAAAACAGGACACTATAATTGTTGTCCACATTAGTAATAATAAAATGCAAATATGACAGCATGTCTAAGTGGAATACAGCTTTAAGCATGGAACATCCATGGATGGAATCGCTTTCTGGAAACATTTTGTTTTTTTCATCAGTTACAGAGGAAATTTAGGCTCAGAGTTTAAGTTTTAAGAATTATTCATCAGATGCCTAAATTAATCAACATAGATGGTATAACTGCAGCCTTGTTCAACACGCTATATCATGGATAATGAAAATATTTTTTATTACTAGTGAAACATTATATTGCTTTATAGACTGCACAATCTATTAATCAAATTAAATTAAAGGCAAATACAGTACTACATTTGCTTTTAAAACTAAATATGTAACTTCATAAATATATCATAATGATTATGTTAGCTTCCAGATTGTATAGGTGATCAGATTGTACAGAAGATGTTTTACATCTGCTAGTGAGATAGGTGTTAGGCAGAAACTTGAAAGAAAAAAAATCAGGAATACCCAAAGTAAGTGTCATAAATTCCTCCAGTATTACCTTTCTTGTACCATAGCCTCAGCTTACTGTAGTTGTTTCAGTTTCTATAGATATTTACAGCAAAAAAAGGCCACAGAAATGATAAGCAGGAAGACTGTAATTTTAAACTCCAGCATATTTTCTAGTACTAAAATCTAACAAAAAAATTAAAGAAAAACAGTGCTATAAAACAGAGAATACATTAGAACAGAACCAAGGTATGTCTTGAAGGTGATGAGAATAAATATTTCAGAAGATCACCATGTAAACTTTTTTGTTAGTCCTGTCAGTGGCTGCATAAAATTTTAATACATCTGAAAAAAAGACAGTGAAGGTAGTATTAAAGTACTCCTGTACAGCGATCTGCATCTTCAACCACATTCTTCTGACATGTATTCACAGCAAGAGCCAAGTGCCTAATTTGAGGATTTGCAGTGAGCTTTCTAAATTATATCTATATACGATATATTTGATCATTTGTAAGAACTCAAATCCATGCACCTTTAAGGAAAGGAAAGTGAGAAACCAAAGTACATGAAAATAGGCTTTAAAGACAACTGACCTTTTTCCACTTCATTCAGATTAGCAGCTTGCAGTGACAAAGACAGAAGAGACAAGAGACTTTTTACATTGTAATACAACAGCATAGCACATTAAGCTAATGCACAACTACAGCAGCAGAGAGGTTGATATAGCAAAATGAAGCAAGCTTCAGAGTCTCACCTACAGCAAAGCAAAACAAACAGGAAAGGTAAGAAGTCCATGCCACTGGTGGCATAAGAAAGGTTTTACTTCTGGATCACTTAGATCTGTGATCTAATGGCTGATGGTAATGAGCAAGAGAAATGATCATCTGTAATCTGTAGAATGTACATAAAATGACCTGAAGTGTATTAGACTGAGATTAAAATAAAGGAGATGATAATGTTAAGAGAATAGCAAAGTTAAAGAGTGCAGGACATAGTGAGGTGTTTTGAATGTTTTATTTCTCAAGGTTTCATCAGACACTCTGGGTGTTCACTGATTCCATTGGTTTATACTGTTGTCTCAGAGTTAGTCTGTGATCTGAAGAAAGCTCATGGTATAGTGCAAATACCATTCTTGTCTTTCCACCTGTAGCTGTGAAGGTAATGTCAAAATCTAACGGCATCAGAGAAAAATGTATTCCAGATTCTTAAGCAAAAAAATAAGCTTTTGTAATTGTTTGGTTTCGATTCAACACTGTACTTGATAAGTGTTTTCACACTTCTGCAATTTTCAAGGGATTGTTAGGAAAGTCAAAAAGTGACTGGTTTTGCACTGCAACATTCTTCAAAACACTTTTCACAGCTTTTGTATGTATTTTCAGAGTTAATTTGAGAAGTTAAGAAGCCCTCCACATGAAACTAAAACTTTAAAGAAGAATGATTTACTTTTCATACAACCAGGTTTCAGCTGATTTCTTCCTTATACTGTGCTATTGAAATCTAAAGCATATTTGCAGATAACCATTCACCCAGAAAAATACTCTGGGCTTGTGCACTTCTACATGCAGTATATATATGCTGTGACATCTTGAACACAAGAGAATTTGAAGTATTGCCCACAGAATGAAAAGAAAACAGGACAAGCCTACAGTGGTATTTTCCTGCTACGTATACTGTCCTAGTCTTCAGCAACTTAACAGCTCAGGGACTTTCTGAACTAGAGGTAAGTACCTTTAAATTTAATAATATTTTAACCTACTAAATATATAGCCTGTTTTCCTAGTAAGTTTGCCCACCTAGCACATTAATTTATCTAATGAAAAATACCTTTCATAAAAACCAAACCCAAACAAAACACATTAGCAATATGCAGATTTGAATTTAACCTGTTAGAACAGATACCAAAATCCAAATGTTTACAAAGTTCTTCATGAAGAGCACTGTACCCATACTGGACAGGGATTCTGTTACTTATCTTTCAAATCAGGCTATAGGCCAGAGAAATAAAAAAATCCTATAAATACTTTGGTACCTCATAGACACTGCAGGCAACTGTAAGATTACTTTATATTCTGAACACTACCATTTCTAGATCCTGATGTGTCCAGACTACTGTTAGTCTAATTCTTAACACTGAAGGTTATTTAATTATTATGCAAGCTCAAGGACGATGGACGTGAAGACCCCTCAACTAGCTCAATGTTTTATATTTTCTCTTTACAATTAATCTCAAAAATAACTTCAGATCTCACACACTGTGTCCTATCCTCAGATGCTTTGCAAGATAGGTAGTATATTGTAGAATTCTGTACTGTACCCTATGGAATGAAAAACCCAATCTTTTGCTACAATTTTTGTCCAATTTATCAATAAAATGAGTTGAGGCTCTGCTGTTTTACGGTTAAAAACCACGTGTCTTTGGTTTTGGTAAGGTGTTGGAAAAAATCTGATGAGATAGTGTAAATGTTCAACATTTTTTAAAAACAGAACAACTAAACTTACTGATTACAAGTAGATTGTTTTTATTTATTTTAGAGCTGGTGAGAAGGTTCTCACCTACTCACATGACTTAATGACTTCAGTAGCAATTATAATTAGGAATTGCATCAGTAAAAGCAAATCCCTTTTTCTGAAATAATTACAGTTAGCAAAGAAAAACTCTTGCCATGTAAACTGATAGCACTGTCCTTGGAGAATTATGCATGATTAAGAATCAAATTAAAAAATACGCTTTCTTGTGTTTTGAGTGAATCAGGACAACTGCAATAGACATCAAAAATGTTAACAACGTTTATGTTCTCCTTTTTGCTCTACCCATATATAGGCATAGAGAAATGCTAAAATTGATGTTTCAATTGTAGATATAAAATGTAAATTTCAGTTACCATACTATAGAAATGCAACAGGCACACTTAATCAAAGTTTTAGGCTATCACATATAAAACAAGCCTTTGTATCTGCTCCATGGATATTCAACACAAAACGGTCCTTCCCATGGCATACTGTGAATACAGCAAGCTATTGATTCAAGCAGTTAAATGCATCTAGAGTAATGTCAAAAATGAAGAAACAAATGACACAAAAACACCTGCAAAGCTGCAGAGGAGGAATGCACGTGCACATGAATTGTCCACTATCTAATAGATACATGAAACCTCTTAGCATGAAGCCACTGAAAAGGAATACTGCACTGATGTGACTTTGGTTTGCTTTCTTCCAGCCTACACAGTAGAACATCTGATCACATTATTAAGGATATGGCAATCAATCCCAGGGGAGCTGAAGCTTGACCCACATAGAGCTGAAATACAGTTATAGGAGAAATAGCAAACACCTGTCTCTACTTATTGATGCTGTTACCTATTATTTGTTTCTAAGGCTTGAATTGTCAATTGCTCTCAGGTATTAAGGTATCAGTACTTGGGAAAACAGTATTTTGCCTAAGCAGAAGATTATCTGTTCTTCCAGATATGGACCATCCACTTATTATTAAATACCTTATTCTGGCTACTTATGCTTTTAACCTGTATTGCTGTAGATATTATAGCTTATGCTATATGGGGAAATTTCTGCCAAACATTCACCCAGCATAAGTACAGGATGAATACATATATGAGATTATGAAGCTGTATTTCCTATATACCTGTGTTCTGTCATCTTCACTCACTGGGGGTTTCCGAGATTTAAATATTGACTTTAGATTTGAATACCATAAAAAATTTGAGCAATCCAACAGGTTGTAGGACTAATGATGGACGTAGCTTGGATTAAAAGGAATTAACTATGTTTTCTAAAATTAAATTAATTCAGGAGTTCACCTCTCCTCCCAGTTTTCCAGAGCTCAAACTTAGTGCTCCCTCAGGATAGTGAAAACCTCATTGGATAGAGGCAATAGGATTGATTAAAGATATAGGATGAGCGAGTAGAGTTAATTATGGTGGATTTCACATTTCTTTTTTATGCATTTCAAATCATACTTTTGTGAGTTTAAGCTCTTTGTTCTCCTAGTGGTCAACTAGCTGACAGAAAATAGATCTATCTAGTCAGAAAAACTATGAATCAGATCAATGTAAAGAATAGATCCTACTTCTTGTTCTCCAGTGTTGCTGTTCTAACTATCCTCCATTCCCACAGAGATGATGACAACAAACAAAGACTCTCTGTCTCAGAGAGGGGAATACTTTGGCCTGGCTGCCAACTGAGAGAAACAAATAATTAGAAACTCTCTAATGATTTTTTTTTTTCATACTAGAACAGAAAGCATCACAATCCGAATTAATGTTTCTAACAGAGGGTAGGACAGCATCCAAGGGTGCCAAGTTCAGTTCCCTTCTGGCACAGACAGATTCTTTTCTGCCCAGTAGGTAACATGAGGCACACAGGATAAAAGCAGAATATTTTTCAGATTTCTGCAGCTACAGAGGTTCTTCATTGGGGTGTCTGGGTTAGGTAAACAGTAGGGAGGGACACATTTTGAATGATCTTTTAAATATCGAAATGCTGTAATTTCAAAACTAACAAAGGAACTAATGAGTGGGCATTAAATCTACAAGACAAGAAGCCATACAGGACAGAAATACAGTGAGAAACTTGGCTTTAAGTCAATTGTAGAGTAACTACTAATTCACCTTCAAACTGAAGAATATTACTGTTCTGCTAGGAATTCTTGAATTACCTGTACTTTCTTTTATACTCCTACCTGTATATTCAGGTGGACAAAGGCAAGTATAATTATTAATTCCATCCACACAAGTAGAATTATTCTCACAGTCATTGTCTTCACAGTCATCAACATTTACTTCACAATTTTCACCTTCAAATCCATCTGCACAAGTGCACCTGTAATACAGAAATAAAACTAACCATGGTGACATTTTAGCTGGGGAGACCAGACAAGAAGTTCTGCAATTAACAGGTACAATAACTCATAGCCATTATCTCATAAAGGAACATGGTTGCTATAATGTAAGCCACCGTATAATAAATGTTTATTTTTAATATTTTAAATTACAGATAAAAGGCTTCTAAATTTGTGCCTTAATCTTTAGTTTAAGGAGCTTCTTATATTAAATCACTGAAAATTCTTTTTGAAAAGCGTACTAACTTTAAATTGTAAGATCAGATTATATTTCTTATGGAGAGTGATTTTTTTTTTTTAACAGTTAAACACATGTAAAAGACTGTGGAATCAGTATTCCACTATCATTCAGTTGAATGCACCAATATAAAGTTCTGTTTAACATTCCATGCATAATACACGCATCAATATATAAAAACAAAGCTTGTATAAACTCTTTAAGGCAGTAATTTTTTTTTGCTTTTACATATGTCTATACAAAACGAATACATCAAATTAGATTGTAAATGTAAAAGATCACTCAAATTTGACTACACATACATTTTCATGTAACAGGCGCTATCCATAATTTCTGCAGCTTTGATTGTAAGATCACTTTGATTTTCAAAATATGTAGTATTTAAACAAATAAATGAAAAAGGTCAAATTCTGAGAAATGACTATGTCACTTTAAATTCTAGAGGCATAATATTAAGATGTATATACTTAATTTTTAATAGAAAATGATTTAATCTTCGGGTAGAATTTGGAGTAAAAATAAGAATAATGTCATAATGAATTGCAGGACAGTGAATTGCATCTTTTTGAAGTGTCATTTCTAACAAGCTTGAGGTGTTGATTATTAAATGACTAATAATTTCACATAAGAATGCTGAAGAACTTTATTTCATAATTCATGAAGTACATCTGGCGTAATTGCACTGTGTGATTAAATAACTCAAGATTAAAAATGTTCACAGCATGTTTATCTGCTGGCATAGTGAGTTTCAAATGAATCATTAATTTTCTGTTTCACTGGGATTTGCATTTTATCATTTACATGCTGTTTGTTGAAGTAATACACACAACAACAGATGAATTGTGAGATTTTTTCAGCAGGGATCTAGCTAGCTATTAATTAGCATAATAGAGTCAATACTATGTTGTCTTGACCTGATATGCCTGAACTAATCACAATCATTTGTTATTGTTCTTAACAGATTCAAAGCTTTACGTTTCCAAGGGTGGCAACATGTTCTGAAAACTTCAGGAGCACTGAAAATCTGCCTTTGCGGTACATATACTAGCAAACACAAAGAACCCAAAGATTAATACCAAAATTATTTCAGCATATAAAACTCAGTAGTTTTCCATCTTGTTATTACAACTTAAAACAACCTACCAGAAACCATCTTTTTCTCCTTCCTTCAAATGACAAGTTCCACCATGGTGACACGGGTTACTAATGCAAGCATGAATGGGAATATCGCAGTCTTGACCCTATCAGGGAACAACAATAATAATTTAAGAAGAAAACACAGACACTAGTGGAAGGGAGCCAAATAAAACTTCAAGGTTGTTACGAAGAAGCTTACATTGCAGTAAGCTTTTTCGTCTTCATGCAGTACCTACCTTGAAACCATATGGGCAAGTACATCTATAGAAGTCAACCGGATCATTGTTGCAGGTTCCATCATTTTTACATGGATTTGACAAACAGGGGTTACACTTAGCAAGAATATTAACATCCACAGGCCCTTAAAAATACAAATTTGATAGTCAGAAACAAAAAACTATTAATTTATATCTCACAGGACATATCTGCCACATTGCTTTAAATTTTAAAATGAAATTTATATTTTAGACTTTGTGGTGATTCTATATGAGTGGAATGCTGGACTACCATTAATTCTTTTGACATAATGAAGTATATTTGGGTTTGGGTTTTTGTTTTAATTACCACCTTTCAAAAAAAAAGCTGGTCCCAAAGTGACTCCCGCTTCCCCATTCTGTGAAATCTGTACAGTTCTGATCCATGATTATTACGTTCCACTTGTATTGACAAAATGAAGAATACAATTTCAGCTTTTGTCTCTTTAGGGGGTAAAACCTACCTATGAGAAAAAGGGTTATCACAGTTTGCAATCTCACCCTTGGTGTTACTGAGAATACTGTTTTAAATGTATTTTTATCTTAATTTGTTTTTTATCTGTAGGATCACAGACATGACAAAATGAACCAGTAAAATTACCTCTAAATTGGTTGAACATCTGTGAACTGCAATATAAATTGCATTGTCCAATCTATCTCATTGTGAATAGCTCCATACTGCGTCCTGCTCCCTTGTAGAGTCTGCCATAGTTCTCTGCATTAATTGAGCCCGCAAATAATGCAAACTGTACCATGAATCTATGTGAAATGACGGCTTCAATCCATGCTTGCAGTCTAGTTTCTTTTATTAATGAGTATAAGGACAGAATTCAGAAATGAATATTGATAAAATCTTAAGTTTCAGAAGCCAGACTTAGAGCTTTGGCCTACATAAATCTTATCCCTATTATATGCGTATTTTTTAGATATCTATTTTTCTGTTGTTTTACAATTTCAGTACAGCCTTTTCATGGTGAATTTTCAAGTTAGAAACCATCTTTTTTTTTTTTTTCCCAAACCCCTGAAGAAATCACTTGCTATTTGTTAAAAATTAGGAATCACCTGGGTATAAATAATGATTCATTTTCATACACCTTGTGATATTCAAAAAATTGTTTACTGTAAGAGAAAAAAGGGGTTACTTGGCCAAATGCCTATTAAGAGAATGAACATGCATTCTCTACTATCTCCAGCTCTACTGCTTGATGATATTAATGCCTCCAGCTTGATTTCAGATTTCAACTATGAAAAAAATCTTTGGTTATCCACAGGTGATTTGTACATTTTAAGGAATAACCAGTGATTTCTTCTAACTAGACACAAAAAACCAAACTCCTGAGACCTACTGGTATTAATAGAACTACCTGATTACTTCAGAACAGGTTGTACTCAAAGCGAGTCAGACTATAAAGTTTTCCAAGCTAACAAGGCACTTTTACAGACATATGTGGGGGTTTTTTGTTTGTTTGTTTGGGGTTTTTTAACTTTCTTAATGCATTTTTCTTTGCAAAATTAATCTCAAATACGTCATTCTAAAGGAGCTGGCATTGGAAGGAAGCCATGTGATTATAAGGATTCAGTAGGGGATATTAGACAGGACGAGGTTAACACTTAATTTTTTTTTTTTAAATCTGCAGTTACTGGTATTCTTCTGTGTCACAGTTTGCAAGAAAATCCAGAGAGATAAAAATGGTAATATGTAATAAGATGCTTATTGTCAAAACCACAATCTGGATCATTGACAATTCTTGTCGTCTTTACCTTATTTTGAAAGAGAAATCTATACCTGTTTCTGTTAGACCAGCAAACAGCATAGATAGAAGAGCTGAAGCAAACACCATAGAATTAACACCTAGAAAGTCCTGCCTCTGTACTCTAGATTATTGCTGATTATTTGTAGAGTACATTAATAGGTTTTGTGAAAAACATAAGGCACATAATAAAAAAAACCAAAACACAACACTGTAGCCTGGAAGTCTATGCTTCCTTGCCTCAACTGTTTATAATGAACATCATATCCTCTTTTCTACTTCTTATGCAATAAAATGCTAATTATTTGGCATGAATTAAAAAACATTCAGTAACTAAGGTTATTTTCCTAAATAGATTAGCAATCTAAATTTCACTTCTGAAATAGAGCCAGAAAATGGGAACCCAAGTCTCAACAAGATAGTAAACAACATTGTATCTGATTTTGTACTTGTATATGTAGTATCCAATAAAAATTAACATTTTGATTTATCATTCTTGAGTTGTAAGATCAAAAAATGGAAATGTTTCAGATATTTTTACTGAAGTCTAACAAAAAGGCAGTTCTGGAACCTATTTTCATTTGCATTATATCATTCCTTTCCTCTTTCTACTTGTGTGTGCTAAAAGCCTTGTATATGAAAAAGAATTAGGCTCATAAACTATTGATTAGTTTTTCATATCGTAGACATATATATTCTTGAATAAGGCCTAACTGGAAAAACATCCTTAAAATCAAAGAAAAAATAAGCAGTGTTCTTTTGTAAACAGTGGAAAACTAACCACTTTATACTGACAAACATATGCACGCATGTGTAGCTATCTAATATTTTTGAAGAAAAACAAGACACAAACCCACTCAAAATCAGCTTCTAGAGAAACCTGTTGCAAGAAAAACTTTAAACTCTGACTGTTTATGACTCAGGAACTCCTACTCTCTTGCATGTGGCCTCAAAGTCAGTATCGACACTGAGTCACTTATACTAAAGCTGCTGATGAAAGCACTGATTTTAGTACAATGCAGTGGAAACCATCACTTCAGTTAGGCAATTTTCTGACCTCAAACCCAGACTTTTAAAATAACAAAACTGTTCATACAATGTGTTAAATGATATCTTATGAAGAGTCAGCTGTAAATTCACCAAAGGGGAAGACAAACAGTAAGCATGCATGTCAAAGGAAAGAAGTTTGCTCAAGGTACACAACAGGAAGGTCAGAAGGTCCATTCTTAATCAGATCACCCATTCCGGATCTGCTTATAACCTTACCTGGTATCAGAAAACCACAAGGCCCTGGAATCTCTAGAAGCAGGGCATGGATGTTAAAGGGGTAAAAGATTGAAAGTCTGTTAGAGGCCACATAAAAGAGAAAAAACCCACCCATAAACCTAGAAAAACAACTGAAAGAAGAAAATACTAAGGGATGATTCCTGGAGTAAAGGAAATCATAGAATTAGAGTAAGGTACAGTGATTTTACGGAGCTTTACAACTGTGATAAGACTTAATTTTAAAATGCCCATTTTCACTGGGAACTACTCATTATGTAAGTCAAATTCACTTTCAATTGAATCCAGAGAAACTGATAAGAGGGAATTACACACTGTGCTTTTCCTCTAAATATATACACAATAGCAGACCATCAACAGATACATCCAAAAAGTCCTCTCACTCATAGCCTAAAATTTTGTTTCTAATAGGAATATAGCATCTTCCTAATTTCTATTCAGCAGTTCAATTTTAAGCAAAAGATAAAATTACTTATCTTTGAGTAACAGACACATAATGTCTTACAGGGCCATCATGTCATTGAAAAGCTGCTGATTTGCAATCTGTAATTATGAGCATCTTCATAGGACAGTGGCAGGAAAATTATTTCCTCTCAAAGGTATCCATAATACCAGATCTCCACTCTTGGAAGTGAAACAAATACAGTTCTTACCCTGCATAATAATATAAAGGATATTTTCTGATGGGCAAGAGGGAGTAAGAGATACTTTCTGGACTGTCTGACAGAAACATAACAATGACTGTAGGCAGGGGTGATACAGTTTTTAAAACTGACAGAACTGGAAAATAACCAACAAATCCTTCATGTCTCTGCAAATATTCTTTCACTTACATCCCTACAACAGTGTGTACTAAGAGCCTATCTGCAATAATGTTCAGTGTATGCTTGTAGAGAAAATGATTGGCAAGCAAATGTCCTATGCAAAATCAGACTGAGGGATTTTGCAACAGATGAGTGTCACCTGCAACGAACACTGGCATAACCTCAAAGACGTACTGTTGAAAAATTCCAAGAAGGATTTAGAGGGAGAGACAATTCATTGGCATCACACACAACAAAATGGGTTCCTGTGGTTTTTGTTTACAAAATGTTTTTTGACAGGACACCTAAGGAGAGAAGACTAAATAGAATGAACACGCAGTAAAGGACAACTCCAGATGAGACAAACTCCAAAAAAGTCCCATGACTTTTTTAAGGAAGAAATTACACAGGGATTATGCTCACCTTTGAAGATATATTAACAGATCAGTAAATCAAAAGAGCTTGAAGATTACCTAGACTGTGAGAATAGGTTACTTCTATCAGACTTAAGATCATATGTTTTTGATGCCTCAGAAATAACTACAAACTTAGTAATAGCTTACAGGTATAAGCACACATAATTGTCTGTTTTGTTTTGGTTTTCCTAATTGGAGATTTCAGTGTTTTTAAATCAGGACAATGAAAAATAAAGCTACAGCAGTTTTCTGTGTTTTCAAAACATTTAAGAAAGGAGAAACGGATGGAAGAGAGGAAGATTAAACAGTAAAATAAAAGAAGTTCTCTCTCACAAATGAGTAAAAAAGGTACTTTTCTAACCAAAAAATAGTAAGGTTCAGAAAAAGAAACTAAGAATAATAGACGATCATTTAAATTGTGCTATAAAAGCCAGCAACATTGGTATCAACATGGAGATAAATTATCTTGGTCCAAACCCTGAGAAACCTCAACATATAACAACATTTTAGAATGAGACCTCTACACAGGTAATCACATCCCTTTATCTACTTTTTTTAAAAAAAAAAAAAAAAAAAAAGTTTTCTCCTGAAATATTCAGAGCATTCTGAACATATTGATTCAATTACATACCACTGAGGTAATGTAGACTGTAAGGATTATGGATGCGTTTACAGTTTTTACTGTAAACAATCTGAAGGAAAAGGACATTCTTTGGCTAAGGGAAGTGTAGATGTTTAAATTGTAGTTCATGAGTGAGACAGTACCAAGTACCTATGTACATCCATGTACCAAGAAATGCTTTACTGCAAATCCAAAGACTTTTGCTTTCCGTCAACTGTTTGAAAAGAAATAGGCATTGAAGTCTTTAAAATAAATACAGTTCCTGAATAGAACCAAAGGCTACATCTCTCAGTTCGAGGAGGAATGATGACAAGGCTGAGTGAAGATGCTATAATAAATGCATTTAGAGCACACAAGACACTTATTTCACAGCTCAACTATTTGTAAAAATTCAAACCTGATACTTTAAAGAGAAAAACAGTAAACACAGTACCTTGGCAAGTAAATTTTTTAGAAGGGGTTGTGAGAAGAAGTTTATCTGCCATTTCTCCAGGACCAGCACAACGTGCAATACCAGGTTCTTTGTATTCTGATTTGACCCAGTCAGATAGCCACTGCATGTTACAATCACAATAAAGAGGATTTGCTCCAATAGCCCTATGGAAAACAGACAAACAAAAAGGGAATAAAGTTTTAAATGGGTGCTTTTAAAAAGAGAACCCAGAAAACAGGTTGTCAAAAAAACCCTTCAAACCACAAACCTGCCCTCTCTCCACCAAATTGACCCTAAAAGCATGAAGTGTCTGGATTTGGGTTCTAAATCAAGAAGTTACGGTTTTAGCAATAAATTCGGTCCAAAAATTTAGCTATTCTTAGCTGTGTTATGTGTGAAGTTTGGAGAGCTAATACTAACTAGCTCTCTTTCAATGTTGGTATCTAATGGCTAAGATCAGCTGCATCAGCAGAATGGAACTGATAGTGGGAAATTAAGTAAGCAAGAATAAAGTATTCTTTCTGAAGCAGCCAAGGCAACCCCACAGAGTTCCACCCTGATATTTTTCCTTTTCAGTTTATGGCTCCCAGGCTGGTACAAACCATCTGTTTCTAAGATTCCAAATTTGATTTAATTATTTCCTCTTTGGAGCTCTCTCAGTGAACTCACAGCTATGTGCAGAATTCTGTAAGAGGTCTCTGCTGCATGAGTAAATAAAACTACATTATCCTAGCTTTGTCGTAGTTACATAAGAATTGCCCTGATATGCAAATCAATTTCTTTAAATAAATCCGTTGGGTTTTTTTAAATTAAAAAACAATTTAGCTAGAGATTCTCAGAATTAATTTCTGTAAAGACTTTTAAAGTGTCTATTTTCTCTGCTAGAAACTATAAATACTCTGAAAACTCTGAAAACAATGATATGTTGTGTAGTTAATTTGGAGGATAAAAGCATCGTGCTATTCTATAAATATGTACTCATATTCCTTTTAAGAAATACAATAACCATAGAACTTTCAACACATAATCTTCATATGTGCACGCTCTGTCAAATGGCAGTATTAGAACATCCTCTTTTCTACAGATTTTTCTGTACTTTTTTTCAGATTGTTCCACAACTTTGGATCAGTGAATCTTCTAGAAATACAAGAAAATCTTTGGCAAGCAAAGGTGGTAGAAACTACTACTGCTGAAACACTCTTTTCTGCCACACGGAGCAGGAAGCCCTCTCTTAACTATTGCTACATACCTCCAGCTCAACACATGAAATGATTTACACTTGTTCAGTCACGCTTAAGTCAGAGGGAACTTCTCATGCAAGGAGAAATACCTAGTATTTGTTCACTCCATATTTGCAGGAGTGAATGTCAGCCTGAACTAACACAATTGCCTTTCTGAAATCAGAATGTTAGCAAGGATAAGTGGTACCTGTTAAGAAAAAAAATAACAGCAACAATAATCAAATCTACGTAAATTTTACTGATATTTGATGCAGATAAACTAGTTTAATAGTAATATTTGAATGAGTTATCAATGACTTGAAGCTTAATTAGTATCATCAAATCTCTGACAAATAGGAAATTAAATGTAAATGTCCACTACTGAAGCAGAAGCAGATAATTGCATTTTTAACAATGGCAGCTGTTCAGAAACATAAAACCCAGATATATCTAAAGGCACCAGTCAACTTACTCCTTCATTGCAAGCAAAGATTTTATAACTATCCATAAACACAACACGGTTTACAGATAGGTAACTAGTCCTAATCTAGGTTCCCACTGAAAATTAAAACCAGGAAAAGTATTGCCTCAAAAGGTTTTCTGAAATCAGATGCCATGTATTTAATGTAAACTTAACAGATACCAACACAGAATCACAAAAATACTTCAGAGCACTCCGGAGGTCATCTAGTCTCACTTCCTGCACAAAGCAGGGCTCACTTCAAAGTCAGACCAGGGTTGCTCAGGGCTGTGTCCAGCTGAGCTCTGAAACTCTCCAGAGAGGGAGATTTTTTGCTTCTTTGAGCAACCTGTTCCAAAACTGAACCACCCTCACCATAAAGAATTTTTAATTATGTTCAATCAGACTTCCCTTGTTGCAGCTTGTGATTATTGACTCTTATTCTTCACTGTGCACCTCTGAGAAAAAACTGTCTCCATCTTTGCTGAAATCCCCTTAAGGGGTTAAAGACTATTAGGTCCCTTGGCATCTCCTCCTCCAAGCTAAATAAGCCCAGTTCTTTTAACCTCTCCTCACAGCTCATACAATCCAGCCACCTCTTGCTTGCCCCTACCCTGTATTTGCTCTGGTTCATACACATCTGCTTTGTGCTGGAGAAACTGAACACACATTCCAGATGCGGCCTTAGGAGGGCCACGCAAACGGAGCGACCACTGTCCTCAATCACCTGGCTGGTCGCTTTCTAATGCAGCCCAGATTCTTTAGCCTCCGTTGCCACTAGAACACAGGGCAGACGTGTTCAGTTTGCTGCCCACCAGGAGGCCCAGCATTTTTCTGCTGAGCTGCTAGCGGCTCTGGCCAGTCCCCAGCCTATACTGATGCGTGAGGTTGTTCCAGAGCAGGCCTTTGCATTTTGTCTTTGTTCAGCTGTATGAAATTTGCTAAATATAACATTAAAAAATACAGCTATCTGAATACTCACAGGTGTGATAATGATGAAAGATCATTAAAAGCTCCTTCAGGAACAACAGAAATATCATTTCCATGTAAGGATCTTAAAAAGAAAATAAACAATGCATAAAAATCAACAGGTTAACTGCAAATTTCATCTTCGGTACAGTTTCCAACTTTTCGCCTTTTTTTTTCTTTCACTTCCTCAGTGTTTCCAGCTGTTGTGTTTTTTTTTGTTTTTTAAGCTTTAACTGGCAGCCTACTTGTCACTTGATTTTTTTCATCCTTAATTTTCAGCAGAAATGCTACTAACAGGATTATTTTTAAATTGAAAGAATAAAGGTCAGTAAAAGTAAGCACATCTGCAAAGTACTGATTGGATTTAGGGATAGCAGAAGAGTTACTATTTCTGACTTTTTCACCAGTTCCCTGAAATTCCCATTGATTATGTTCGTACTTTTTTTTAATCTTTCATGGATTCAAGGAAAATACAGGCATTGACTGTTCATTAATATAAGTACTAATTTGATAATAAAGGTAAAGAACTAAAGACCATATTAAGCATCAATACCAGGACTAGTGTTATCTCTGTTTCCTGTAGAAAACCTGCACAAAAGTATCTCTCCTCTTCTATAAATTCATTCAGTTACATGTATATCTAACACATATAGGATTATGGCTCTTGAAATTATCCACACTTATATAAAATAATTGATGTTATGTGAGTATATTTAAATAATGCCATGCTTGACACATTTAATCCAATTAAGCTATTAAATCATTAGAAACTATCCAAATGGAGGCAAAAATTACAAGTGTTGCTGGGGACTTTTGAGGAAGAATTTTTCCCGTGGTTGTTTTTTTTCTGAATGACAAACCGAAGCTGTGAACTACACTGACTGGTCTTTATTTTCCTTTGTCCCTTTTTGTGTCCTTTCAACCATATTTTTCCTGGTGTTAAAATGGAAAGTTTTCTTGGAACCAAAGAGTAATTTTATTGATTTTTCAATAGTAAACCATGATGTCATAGTTTTGGAAATACTCCCAAACTAAATGAAACAACAAAGAAATAAATTTATTCTTCAAATAAAAATATTCAAAATTCAACTGCAAAACCCCCTCATATGTACTGAGGAATTTATACACATGACATTTTTGTTAGACTTTAATGCTTATAACAAGGAATAATGTAACATAGAAAAGAAATACAGCCAAGATTAAAAAGCATAAAGGAAAAACTGTATGTCTGTATATACAATATTGTCCAGGGTCATATAACTTCTTGTGCAGCATTTTGAGAGTATACTTCCCCAGAATGAAGCCACTTAGATTTTTAAGGATATGTAATTATCACTTCTCAAATGCTTGATAGATTTTTAAAATCTAGTAACCTCCTGCAGATTTGCTATCTGTTTTACACAAGTAAAAAAATCTGTAAAATAGCAATGGTTAAAAAATAATACTTACAACAACCTAAGTGATTTCAAGCCATCAAAAGTCCGTGCAGGGATACACCTCAGGCGGTTGTAACTAAGAATTCTGGAAATACAGAAAATACTATCAGCGATGTATATCAGCCATTCAGTAAACAATGAAGAGCATGATTAAAACCAGCTTTTGCACACATAGCTAGTTAGGAAACAAGTTATTTTACAGCCTCCACAACAAGCAAGCTTTCTTATCAGTTAAATGTCCTTTCCTTCCAAGACAAAAAAACCCACTGCAATGCTTCCAAAGAGTCATTGTTACATGTTTAAACTTACAAGGTGAGCAGCTGAGTCATGTTGCTGAAGCTCTGATTAGAAAGAGTGCTGATTCTGTTGTTACTTAAATCTCTATAAAAAATAAATGCAAAAATTCAGACCTTAAAATGACTGCCCCATTCCTGAAACACTAAGTTAAAACTGACAGACACATTATTTTTATTAGTAGAAGTAGTATCATCATTGGCATCACTATTTAAAGCAGCACATTTTTATTTTCACATGCCATGTACAAGCCCAGCAAGAGTTTAGCCTGATCAATGAAAAAAGCATTTTCATTTCAACACAGATGAAAAAGCAGTGCAATGCATTCTTATACCACAGCAATGTCCATCGTGCTACTAAGTTAATGCAATCCTACATGAACCCAAGTATAGAAATTAAAGTGGTGTTTTAAAGTGGAAATCATTCTAGTCCTGTCCCTAATGACACCTGAGTAAATATCATCTAATACTCTACTTAACACTTATACGCTGAAGACATCAAAGCCCAGACCTATTATTATAAAGAACATTATCTAAGATTTGTAGAGAAAGCCTTAACATCTTTCTTGTTGCTCAATATTTTGGTGAATAAAATCTTAACCATAAATATGATGGAAGGTGGAGAGGTATGCTGGTAGCTTCAAAGAAGCTTTATTAAACTTCAATACTGCTTGTTCTTTATTCTCATATTGTACTTTAGTTTTAATTTTATGTTGACTATTTCACTATTGTTTACTGTATCTTGTGGTGAAATACCGCATTTGTTTCTGAGGGGACCTTGATGTTTTAACTCAAGAGTACTGTTGAATAGCAACGCAATATATATATTTTTCCCCTTAAATTTCATGAAAGCATGTAAGACAATTGACTCATAATAATAAACATATTAGGCAAGTATAGCAATATTCAAAAGAGAAGGAATAATTTAGAAATAAACAATTTTCCTTTTTAATCTAGAACTCAGGAGACACGTATGTAATTCCTTGTTTGGCCACAGAAGTGTTATGCAGTGTTTCTGTTTTTCAGACATAGTTGAGGAACATTCTTAACTTCATAACAGCAGGATGAGGATACATTCAGAAGAGATTACAATAAAGTGCCCCACAGGTCTGATATATAAACACTGCTAATACTAATATTATTTGCGTTTTATTTATTGTTCATCTATAAATTATTGTATTACATTTGTCTGCTAAATTGTTCCTATTTTCTGATTAGGTGGTAAAGTTATGTGATTTCTGGCTATGTTTGTCAAAAATAGACCAAGAGTACCTAATCTCTGTGACATATATCCACTCTTCACTGATACTGTTACTGCACACAGTCCAATCTATATAGCTGCTTTTTGTACGTAGGTTGCAAAATTTATATTTTCTGTGTGCTGCAAGTTAGGTCTTGTATAATAACTTCTCTAAACAATCCACAAAGGTGTCCTATAGGTTCTGTGCTATATAGATTTCAGAATATTGGAAGGGGTTTTTCCTGACAGTATTTGCAAAACACAAAAAGTTTTGTAAACATGTGTTTTCTAAATCTGTGACTGTGACCACTTTTGTCTAGCATGAGGTAAATAAAGGAAATCACATTCTTGTTTTTGAATGCAAAACCATTGTCAATTTTTGCAGCAAAGCTCTAAACCCAGTTGAAAAGAAATGTAAGGGATTTTGTTACTCCCCTCCACTTTCTATTCTAATTACAAAGAAACCACAAACTGCTTTCAGAATGTTACACAGTTCAGCCTCAGCTGGTATAAATTTTTGTAGTCCTAACAAAGGCCATGGAATTACAGCCATTGAAATATACAGTCTTCCTGTTTTTCTCACTGTACTCTTACAAGGTACAGAAATCATATTCAAATCATTCATGAAGTAGAAGTAATAAATTTTAGAGCAGCTAGCGATTTGCCTCAAATCAGAGTGAGTCAGCAATAGTTGGGAGTGAGGCGTTCTAGACAAACTCTGTTCTTGAGTCATTAAACCATATACTGTGGGAGAAACAGAAGGGGTTAAAGTTACCACAGCTGTATGTGCTGTTCCTATGTGAAGCATACGATGAAGTGAAGCATATCAAAGAATGTTTCTTTTGTAAATGGAATAATTCTAGTGCCTTTATGGAGCTGCATAACAAAATGCTGTACTACCCTAACACATTTTGCAAGATCTTGCATCGCTTTTCAGGTTAACTATAATTTTTGCTTATTTACTTTGTGATGGAATCACTGGAATGAAATACCTCTGTTTATAAAAAGTGTCTGAGTATATTATACGTATATTATATGTATTATATTATAAAATGTGGTTAGGTATTACATTGACTAACAGACATGATACATTTTCCATGTTTTTTTTTCTTATAATGAAACCCAAGTATAATGAAGTAGGGTTTTTTGCTTTCTTTTCATACCACTAGAGAATGATACTCTAAAACTACTTACATGAGTGTTAAATGCTTGTAGTTGGAAAGCTCTTTTGGAACAAGGGTAAACTGATTTCCATCCAAATACCTAAAACAGAAAAATAAAAAAATAGAGCATTATTTTTTCATTAAAACAGAATTATCTTCATCCACTAATCTTAGAATCCAACAGTAAAGTTAATAACAAATGAATACATAGTATTTCTATTTTATATGAACCCTTGTTTGTAAATTTGGGGTTTTAGAGATGCAGCTGAAGATCTGCAGCCTAAGATCTAAATGCTATTGTGTCAGATATTATGACTATTATGAAGCAGCAGCAATAACAACTAACTCTTACATAGTGCATTCTATTATTTTGTAAAGACTTTGCAAAATGAGGTCTTTATCATCTCTGTTTCACACACATAGATAAAAAGTAAACCTGACTTCTGCAAGTCACATTAAGTGTGGAATTTTAGCTATTGCAAGTAGAAACTGACCCTGACATTGCAGAGGTATTCCTTTACAGTGGAAAAAGGAAGGGCTGGTCCCGTCTCTAACAGTAAATTCATTTGTCATGCCTGCAGTTCAGGTCACCTTCCCTAATTTCTCCCTGTATATCTCATGATATATCAGGCATGACACACTATAAGCCTGTTCCCATGGAGGATGTTAGGGACTAAAGATCATCATCAATTACTCTTCACTAGAAAAGTTAGATTTTTTTTATTTTTTCCCCTCTTTGTAGGTTTACAGCTCCCGTATCATATTGCTTGCTCCTCTTCTGTGCTCATAATTCTCAATAACAGACTTGTTCATCCTTAGAGTTAACAGGTGCAGAACCATCAAGATGTACCAGCACCTAAGTCACAGGCAAAGGAAGGTAACAAGCCTTGCCTAAAAAGCTTCCAGTGTGCAGCCAGTCTTTACAAAGTACAAGTGGAGGGGCTCTTCATGTAACCAGGGCAAGAAGTGCTGAATTTATCTGATTCTCTGCAATGGAGCAGACAGTGGTAAGAAGATTAAAGGTCTTTAGTTTCTCAACTGGGGCAAATAACTTGCTGATGGTGGTATTATGGTGGTACTACTTGTGTCTTCTGGAACCCAAGTAAAAACCACACCCTCATCATCCCTATACAAAGAAGACATTTTAGCCATCCAAACACATGGAACACACTTCGGTTAAGAGCAGCCTCTGATAAAGACATTCTTATATTAATTTTGAGCTTAATGTTTGGAACCATCTTTGGAAACCTTTCTTGACTAAATGGATGGGCTGAAACACAGTTAAACTTAATGAAATAACTTAGACCATGCCTTCCTTAGGGCTGCTTGCCAAATCCAAAATATGCGACTCTACAAGTTTCATGCTTACACTATGCTAATGTCATTACATAAATGAGGGTGAATGTAGCATGGGCTCATATACTTAATTATTAAAAAACAAACCAATATTTAAACTCTTCAAAGGAGCAAGTATTCTGAGAATATTCTTTTATCAACAGATATATTAGGATATGCTGTTTTAGCTTCATTAGAACTGAAGTACTACAAGTGTCCACTTGGCTGATAAAAATTTCTCCTTGTTCAAATGAAACAGCGATTAAGATATTTTATAAAACACACAAAGAGTACATCTTGGAAGGGTTATGCATGCTAATGAACAAGAAGAATCAATCAGTATGCAACTGCTAACAGGAACCACCTGCACTATCCTTTTGAAAAATATGCTAAATTGAATGTGCAGACACTAATTAAAGCATGCCAAATTGTACACAAATGAGTTTTCGGTCACAGTCAGGGTTCCACTTGCACTTCCAAAAGCATCTCTCTTTAGCTGCTTAATTTTACATTGCAGTGCAGCCTTACATTATCAAATTGTATCTGTTAGGCCAGGCTGCATTTAAGTAAGTCATCTTTGATTTGAGAAAAAAAAAACCCTGATGAAATAAGTTATAGGTTTATATAGCTGTGTGCTAATTCAAATTTTTAATAATTTCTCTTCATTAATGACTAAAGCTTTTGGATGCTATTAAGCACCAAACTAGCAGTGAACAGTTCAGAATCTTCTCTATAATACCAACTAGTAAAAGAATAAAACTGTTTCAGTGACATAAGATGCACAGTTATGATTTCTTTTGGAAAGCACTGCATTAATCAGTGATTATGAAGCATTAGTAATTTAATATTAAATACTTGCCATATGTAACACAAACCCAACTTTTTTCTTGTCAATTATTTCTATTTCTTTCTATCTTGTGACCTATCTGATCAAGATGCAAATGAGCTGATTAAGCCAATTTTTAGGTTTATATTTTCCCTTTTATAATGCATAAAAATTGACTCATCTAGTCTTACAAGTAGCTTATTCAGTTATCTTCAAACAATATGTGATGTGGCAAGCTCTTTGTCACATCAATGTCACTGTCCATCCGCATATGCAAATTATATATTTTCATAAAATGCAATCTTTACCATTTTTCTTACACAAAAATGTATCAGGAGATTAATAAAATATCACAGATTGTATAAGACTGCCTATGTGAAAAGATCATTCTTTCTGAAATATCACAAAACCATATTTATTAGGAAAATATGCAAACACAGTAATAGACTGTTTTCTTTTGGCTGTTTCATGTAATTGCATTTCTTCTAATCCTTCCTAAACGCTGACCATAGAATCAGATTAACTGTTGTGAATAACTGTTGTGAACCCATTGTAATATGATACCCACATTCAGTTATATGTTAGTTATATGTTATATGTTGTATGTTGGCGTTATCAATTCTGAGAGTGATTATGATTTTATATACATACACTTTTAGAGCTTTTCAGTAATAGATAGTTCTTAGAGTGTTCCTGAACTTACAGAGCATTGCTAATTCAAAATTCACTTCAAATTTCTGAAGGTACTGTGCCAGTCTTTTACCTATAAAGCCGTATATTAATAAATTTCAGCTGATCTACTAAACCAAATTCTCCATTTTCTTCTCCCCTCATTCTTGAACCTGACAATATAAATCTGACATTGATTTTCATAAAAGGAAAAATGTGTGCCACTTACAGTTCAGTTACATCTTTTGGGATGCCCTTGGGCAAAGCTTTTAGGCCTTTGTTGCTGCAGCGAACTACTGTGTCTAGACAAGTACATTCTGCAGGACAGCGGGACAGTGGAGAGCAACTATTGTCGTCATTTCCTGGTTAATAAAAACAAACAGATGCTAAACTTGCTATCCAAATGTCATTTCAGTATTAGCAATAATATCCCAATATCCCACCTGGAATTCCTATAAGCAAATATGATACTTCTACATTACGATATCTCTCGGTAAGGAAAACTTTAAGTCATCTCTGTAAACCATTGCACCAAGAATTCACATTTCAAGTGATGCTTTTTTCAGTACAATGCTGTTTTAGTAGGTAAAAATGCTATTATATGGAAAAAAGATCATTAAAGAAAGAGTAAAACTTAAAATAAAAGATAATAAAGCAAAAAAATATTGATTTTCAAAATTAAAAAATTATTAAAAACAAAGATATTATCTTTAAAGAAAAGTGACAGCCTTGAAAACTGACAAACTAATTAATGGAAACATATATGAGACAGATGCAAGACAGCAGCCACAATTTTTAAGAGTTGAGTGAATTCTGATACTCAGGAAGTCACAAATTAAGTAAAATGGCTTATTTGATCAAACAACCTGAATGAGCACTTGATTCAAGCAGCAGCATTTGAAAATATTCTCATCTGAACTACAACATTTGATCAATCTATTTAATTTTTCTGTTATCTCTAAATTATTATTTTGTTATCTCTAAATTATGAAATTGAACATAGCCAAGAAAAACTTTCGAGCACATATACAGAATAGCTATGTGCTTGCTGATCATCAAAAAATGGGTGAAGGATTTTTAAGCTGACGTAGAAACTGAACATGAAGCACAGGCGAAGTTATTTAATGCATAATGCTTTGGGATCTATGGGAATCATGCAGCTATACATATGAAAGCTGTAATTATAAAGAGTTCAAATAATTTTCTTACCATCATCACATGTAAAATCCTGAATTGCCACATCCTGGATGGGAATCTCTTTGAGGAAATAGGGTTTTTGGCAGCGAGGGTTCCCTGTCACAATGCGTTTCTTCCTTAGCCAGTCTCCAAGCCACGCGAGATGACAGTTGCAGTTGAAGGGATTGGCCAAGAGGTTTCTGAGAACCACAGGAAAGTTTACTTTGGATGACACCATTTTGTCATCCTAAGTATTGTATTTCTATTTTCAGAAAGCTAAGCTTAAATACCATTCTTCAAACAATACTATGTACAAACCATACGTGAAAGCTGTAATCTAGCCTCTGTGTGGTGAATCTTCATATAACTCATTTAGAAATAATTCAAAACTGTCAAAGACCTGACTTGTTGTCAAGCCACTCTGTACTGATAATGCAATAATTTCATATAGAAATGAAAGGTGATTACTCTACATTATTAGCTTTAACCTGAAAACAGCTATTCCATTAATTTGTCATCTCAAGATTTCCATCTTTTATTTGCCCCAGGGAATAAGTTCCTATCTGAAGTGACAGCTAAATTGATTACATGCCAGTTATAAAAATGAATTCACTTCTAGAAGTCTCAGTTCTTTTGGCATCTCCTTACTTCAGCACAGACCTATCGACAATTCCATTGTTTATAAACTTGCCATCCTTAATATTCACAAATTAGTCACTTGGTGCAAAGCGTCGCTTTTTCTGTAAAAAGGGGATTAAGTACTTTCCTGAATGATGCTACCTACAAAATGCATTTCTTCAGTAAACCAAGTGGCAGCTTCTCTCACTGTTTTCCCTTCCTTTAAATTACATTGCATTTAAATAAAAAATTGACCTCTTTTTATAGAAAGTGGGACTGAAGCTTCATTATAAAACACGTGTGAATTAAGATCCTGATTAGGCCAAGAAAATATAAGATAATGATTGGACGGCACAGTGCAGAAAGACAGACAACACGCTGATTCGACCAGCTGTGATCGTGCGATGCCTACACAAAATGTGGCTTTCTACTCTGGCTCAGATCGGGGGCTTCTGCAAGGGGGCCAGCAGGACATTTTTCCTGCCTTCTCAGGCACTTCTGCACCAAAGGGCACCATGAAAACATACTCTTCATATGTCCAAGATGGTCCAGAATATAAACTTTCTCCAAAAAAAATCTCTCTATAAACTTCATGTTCCCTTAAATTTACCTCATGCTGTCAAATTATAAAACAAACCAATAGCAGAAATGTCCCCAAAACATTATAGCTTTCAACTTGGGTCAGGTAAAACACGACCATGACTTACAATGTGGAGAGTGAATGCAGGGTATCGAAGGAGCCGGGTGCCACAGTGGTGATCTGGTTGTCGTAGAGCGAGAGCAGGCGGACCGAGCTCAGCCCCGTGAAGCTGTCGTTCCCCACACAGCTCACACGGTTGCTCCTCAGCATCCTGAGAAAGGAATGATCAGCATTGCTTAGCTTAGCCCGAGCAGGGGATGGAGCTGAAGTGGTGGCCTGAGCAGGGGCCAAGAGGTATAAATTAAATTGATCGAAATTCCGCAAATCAGAGATACACAGCAGCCTCCTCTTCATGTTTCTAAGCCTAATGACTCCAGAACTGCTACATATATGGAGCAGAAGCTTGTATTATACCAGCTGACCTCCTCCTGAGGCCCCTTCAACCTGAATTTGCTTAGGATAAGTTCTATGAAGCCCTTCTACTACATTCTTAAATGTTTCAATTAAATGAAATCAGGCTAACCTGACTCCTCCTCAAGCATGACTAGAAGATTTAGTAAAAATTTCAGAATATTAAGCAAGAAATATCTATTCTAAAACCTCATATTTCTGTAAAACATGCTAGCTTTGAAATTTGCTGGTTTCCTATCTATCCATCAATAACTGAATATTTTTTCCTCATGATCTTTTCTAAGAATGGCTGCTTCTAAGAATTTTTAGCAGCTTTAAATGCAAAGTTAGGAATGATAGGCCTGATTTATTAAAAATAACTAATATCTATGGACAGCTGAAGCCTCAAATACCATTTAATGTTGGCTCTGCTCTGCTGATCAGAAGGAAAGGCTCTCTGAAAAAGGCCAAGAAGCTGTGGGTTGTATAAACATCTTTATTTTTTTTTTGAGTGGAAAGTGCTAAACTGCCTTCACGGAAATAACGAATTGAGTCTGAGCTATGCTGCTCTTACTCCTCCTTCCACTGTTGAAATGACACTAAAATTACTTAGCAGAGTATAATTTCCCACATTTCAATATCCTTTCGAATATTTTTTCCTCTAGCAAAATTCCCAATAATAGTTGAGCTGAATTGAATCAGACTCCATTATGTAAAATGTATAATTCCCGTGCAAAATTCTGTTACTTTGAAGCAGATCATTATTCCCATTTATGTTTCTGCTCTTGGATTTGACTGATTCCCAGCCATTTCATCATTTTAGAGGACACATAATTTCTCTAGTCAAGTAACCATAATGAAGAATTTCAGCTACATTATATCCATAATTACTAATTCATATAATGTATGATAACTTTTTTCTAAAATACGAAGAAAAACTAAGACATGCTTGAATAATCCATAGCTAATCCTCCAAAATAAAAGTTTTTAGGACAGAATATTACATTAAAAAAAGGCAGAAAGAACAAAAACAGCCAAAAACTGCACTTACAGTGTTTTAAGACTTTCTAGTCCTTTGAACATTTTGTGTCGAACACTTTCCAAGCGGTTGCTAGTGAGCAATAGTTCATTTACACCAGAGGCTCCGTCAAATGCTCCTTCTTCGATATCAGTAATCTTGTTATTGCTCAGGTTTCTATTACATGTTAACAGAAACAGACAAAAATATGTTTTCCTTTTTAAAATATCCTAAATTAACTGTTAAATGCTGCAGATTGCATAGATTTCAGGATATGGAGTTACTGTGTAAAAGCAACAAATGTATTGTTCAACTTCAAACCAATAAAAGAAAAATTCAATGCCCTGATAACTAAACGAGTAAAGACTTCTAAAGCAATGTTTGAGAGATATTTTAAATAATGAAAATAACCCACTCCATGCTGCAGCCACACAAGAACATATTTTTATAATTGTGAATCTTGTCAGTGACTGTATTTTTATTCATGTCTCCAGTCCTTGTAGCATTATTAGATGAATTAATAACAAATTGATATTGTATAAGTACCCACACAACTAAGCACTCTGATTTCTTTATTTCATCTACGTAGACACAAATATAAGAAAACAGTATAAAGAGCACCATATGTTAATGAAATGTGTGAACGTAAACAGTAAAGAAAATGTTAACCATTTATGACATTAGTTAAAAAGGAGGGTTTATAAGCAAGACAGTTCATTTATCTCCAATTTGCACGCAAAGCAGATGAAAATGTGGGAAAAGGACCTAAAATACTGCCAAAATATTTGATGTTTATAGTTTTTAGTTGAAATATGGAAATTGCATCCCAAATTGGTAGTATCTGTACTATATACACGAAAGCATACATACTCAACACCACACATTTTCTTAAAGACTTTACATGTCATTCTTACCTCCTTTTGTTTTTGTTTTGTTTTGTTTGCTTCATATAACTATTTATACATACTACAGAACACATATCTGCACACTAAGCAGTGTTACAATATACAAGTGATTCTTTAAAAAGCTCTTTAAAATGCTCTGAGATAACATAAACCAAAAAGAAGCTAAAAAGTTTTTATTTGATGGAATTAACAGTGTTGGGAAGAAAATCAAACACTGATGCAACTTCTAGAATAGTATTTTAATTGCTCAAATCAAGAAAGATACTACTAGTCAGAACAAAAATTCATACACTTGCCAGAATGAACAGGTACGATTATCTAAGACATAGAAATCAAGGAGTTGTGGCTTAATCTTGGGTGCTGACTGCTCATCTCTAGCCTAGCTGTAATTTAACATACACCTTGCCTGTGATGAAGGATACAATCATCACTTTCATTTAGTTTCACAGTGGAGCTGCTCAGCCTCCTGTAAGGTGCTGCACAAAACTGGAAGCAAGAAACTCATTATTTCTCATCTCAGCAGGCTTATCCATGTCAAGTCCTTAGTGTCCTAAAATCTTATTTGTTCCTGGTGTAATGTAGATAATACTTCACCCAATTCACAGGGATATTTTAAGGATTAATGTTGCATAGCTAATCAATGATGCAGTGCATACACATGCTTTATTACTGATGAACCATCAAATTGATTAAACATTTAGGCCCCAATTTTCCCATGTCATCTGTGCAGAAAGACCTCTGCACCTATTTTAACTCTGAGAAGAAATATGAGCTCCATAAAAATATAGAATCCACTCGTATTGGTGTCTCTGTAACATCACTACTTCACTGCTTTCCAGCCATGCTTAACTAGTCACTGTATTATTCTCTAAAATGAAAAATGTTGTAACAACTCATAAGTATATTAGAAAGTTATGGAGCAGCATTACTAAAAATGTTAACTTTTACTTAACATTTTCTCAATTTTGTTCCTCCTCAATTATCCCGATTCCAAAGGTCTTGGACGTTCCAGTAGACGGCTACTCTGAGACTGATTAATATTTTTCCTTTTCTTTCTTTCGTCTTGAACACCTCTTAAAATAGAAAGCAGCAAACTAACTTTAGATGACATGAAATGTTTATTAAGATACCTTTATAGCCTGAAAATGTATAATTACTGACAATCTATTCCCTTGTCCTCATTTTTCTTAAATATGAAGAACTAGTATGTGTGTGCCCGTGTATCTATGCCACATCCAACATTTTATTTATTTTACAGGCACTCTGTAGCTGCAAAACGTGCTTATCTGAGAGCCTTGAGGAATGAAGAAAACTGAGTATCTACTGTATAGCACCAGAACACTGCTGTGTCATCATTGCTACATCCTTAAGTATCTCAGCCCAATCCAAAGTGGCAAGGTATACTTGAATCTTCGGTCTACCAGCTAAAAAAATTGGTAATAATTATTAAACTGATTGTGATCATGACAGCTGCCAGCAAGGATCTGGATATGGCTAACAATAGTTTAGGTAATACTATTGCTCCCCTTGAGATTTTGGTCACTAGTAATGTAGACAGACTTTTACAAATTATATTAACTTGGTGACTACAGTCAATAAGCAGTGCATAATTTTCATTAGTCTGGTGTACTTTTACTTGCATTTTTTTTCACTTACTATTTGTGTTTGGATTTAATCCTGAAAAGATTGAGCACAGAATCACGAAGTCTAACTAAATGATCTATCCTCAAATATGTCTTTTACATAAGCAAAATAAAAGTTTTCCATAGATTTATTTTTAATAACATCTGCAACTGGTAAGATTATAAACTCCTCTTAGATTATGAACTGTGAACATGGACTCACATGGATGAGCTACTAAACCGTCTTTTTCTCAGTCATTTAATTTTGATATTCCCCTCATCTAATGACAGTTTAATGAAGCACGGAATCAAAGACATGTCTTGAATGTGCTGAAAGAGGCAAAATTGCCTGGTTAGGGAGTAGTACAGGAAGTTACAAAAGATTGCTGGCACCTTTTCTTGAGCAGCTTATACTGTGAGCTCCCTGCTGTGGCTGCAGAACAGAGCAGCTGGCTGGACACTGCAGCAAAAGTGTCGGAGAAGTTGTTACTGGCTGTGCCCAGCCACATAGAGAAGAGCTGCCAACTCTCATCTACCTCAGTGATTAATTTAAACCCATTCTTGATTTTTGATTAGAATATACTGTATCTTTTATAGATATGAACTAAGAAAGGTGGAGAAACACGGCAAGGAGAAACTAACATGCTATCTGAATAGACAAGGTCGCTGAAGTTGCACTTACATTTTACGCAGCTGTGGAAGTTTTTTAAAGATTCCAGTAGCTTCCAGGACTGAAAATTCATTGTTATTTAGTCGCCTACAAGAAATGACATCAATTTCAGAAAAAACCATTCAGGCATTGGTACAGAATGTTCCACACTAAGTAAGCTTTTCAGGCTGGTTTAACTGAATAGCTGGTATACAACTGGTAGCTGAAGAACAATTCCATATATACTGACGCTTCTAATTCTGGTAATTCCTGTGAATGAACATTCTCATTAGTTAAACTTAGGCATACATAAAACATACAGAATCAAAACCAGATCACAAAATATCATACGACTAAAACTGCTGAGAAATATAAGATGATGTTTTTAATTTTTCTTTTAAGGAAACAAAACCAAAAATATAACCAAGGAAGAATACCATGGCAACATATAAATAAAAATCTTTAAGAAGTACATATAAACCACTGAAGATTAGTTTACTCTTCTTTAAAGAATATCAGGTGGGGTCTGCCAGACATCTGGAGGTGCTCGCAGAACACTATTTACGAGAATGAAATAATTACGCTCAATGCTTCTTTTGAATAGGGATTGAAACACACTGCATAGGTCTTCCCAAGAAATTAAAAACACTTCTCTGACTGTGGCTTATCTTCAGACCACTCCACCTAACGTGTATGTATTGCGCAAGGAAGCATTAAATGCTGCTTTGTTACCCTACGAGAAGGTGTACAATGAGCAACAAATACTAGCTGGATACTGATATTTCCTGCCCAGGTCTCAAGGCTGTTTCAGCATAGTATACCTTTAGCAGTACCTTTAGCAGCTGCTAGGTTAGGGGAATATCTATGTTTCAAAAAATAGCTGAATTAACCCAGTATTCCCTATTTCCTCTCTTGAAAAGAAAATGGAAATTAGGAGTCTTAGATTCTTTATATGTTTTAATTGAGTCATCTTATTAAGGAAGAGAGTCTGTCCAGCTTTTATTTAGAGATACGAAGGAAAAGAGATGACTGACAATATCACTGTGAACTGAAATTCAGCATAATTCTAAACCCAGAATGCTTTTCAGAATTGCCTTACTGCAAGACAAGATTAAAAAATCCCCTAGAAAATAAAAGAAAGCTGCTCGTTCATCCTTCCTTCCTGCTCATTCTCAACGACAGCCAGAAGGGAAATTAAGGTTGTAAATCTGAAGGCAGGGCTGTACAATAGTTTTAGCATGGAACCAAACTGAGAGAAGACAGGAAGAGTTTTTTGGATATACATGAAACATTTGTATACCACAATGAAGTACAAGGAACATGAATTTCAAAAGATGGTACCGCCTGTGAAAATCAGCTGGATGACTTAATGTGATTTTAAGTGGGACCATATCGAATGAATTTTTTCACAGTGTCAATTCACAAAGATACATCATAATTGTAAACAACCTTTTTTTCTCTGTCCCTCAACAATGGGGGCACCAAGTGTTCTATAAATGCTGACATTTTCAGCTGCTTTTCAAGTGCTACATCATCTAGTAGAATGACTGGTTTGTGAAAAACTTCAGTTGATGCTAATATTTCCTTGCTGTGCTCTAATGCAAACATGTCTAACCCCATTGAAAAAGACAAACAATATGATCCTTTCCTCTTCCCAAAAACCTTTTACATATTAAAAAAAATTACTTTGTCTTTCCCTCAACTTTCCTTCACACAAATGCATCTAATCTTTTCAGTTTTTCCTCGAAAGTCTTCTTTTCTAGATGATTCTAGTTCTTCTTGATTTTTTTTTTCCAGGTGATCCATATCCATCTTGAGAAGTCAAGTCCTTGACCCAGTATTCCAGCTGATATTTTACTATTGTTATGTAGAGTAAAACAATGATTTCATATAACTTACATACTACATTCATGTACATACATCCCAACATGAAATTTGAAGCATTGCCCAATGGCACTCCTTCAGCTTTAATACATATGATAGCAGCACGATAGCCTTTTCTCTTGAACTACTTGCTGGTTATTTCTCAATCTTGTATTTGTGGTGCTAATTAGTCCTACCTAATGTCATATGTAGAATTTGAATTTTTATTTTATTTAAACTAGTCTTAGTCTATTATCAATATTACAGGCCAATTTTAAGAATTTTCCATGTGTTTCAAAGATTTTCCACGTTTGAGAAGTTTCTCCATAATTATCTATGATGGAAAAGAGGCATAGGTTGAATCACTGTAATGTGGATGGTTAAAACTGTAGCACAAATCGTACCCTTCTCTCTAACTTTGCGTATATGGTGATAACACAATTAATTCATCATCACTGACTGTAGATTTATAAATGAAAGGACATAGAGAGTTACAAATTATGGGTTCCTGGTCAGTGGAATGACCACTTGGATCACGTGGCTTTTCTATAGCTGGAGATTGCTGGCTTTGGATCTGCAATTGTTAAATACTTGGGCAAGAAGTTTTCATTCTATTATCATTGTAAATGATACCACACTCAGAGGAATGAAAATTATTACAGATGATTGGAAAAATAACAGATGTGGTTGTATCTTCCTTCATTGTTTTCTGAGCCCAGTGCTCTTTACTGGTAAAGGCAATGATGATTGCTGTTACCTGTCAATCACTGGATCATGAAAAGGATCTTAAAAATACTTGTATCTGGTTTATTTGAAGAAAAGTACTGAAATGTCACTCTAAAAACAAAAAAGGAAACAGAGAAGCATTGATAATGATGTCTAAATATTCTATTTCTCTGTTTTATTTGGTGCTTTTTCCTGTTTTATTAACACAATGGGTAAGATATCTGTATGTTTTGGTACAGTAGCTGGACCTTCCTGGAAGGATATGTACTGAAGTCATACTCATGCTTTTGAAAACTATCTTGTTAGGATCTGGTATTATATCATGCACAATAGCTACAAGAATTGAACATATAAGACTGAAATTGTTTTTGTTTAGTGTTTCTCCTGAGGAGTCTGGTTTGAGTGATCTATCAAATGCTTCCTGAATTTTCCTATATATTAGAATGCTGCCTGAAAAATATATTATTTCTGGGATGCATTTACAGGCTTGGACTTTATCTCAAATAATTGAATGGCAGATTAAACAGATGTTTCACTAGTTTTCTGGAAGACTATAAGCAAGAGACAAAATAGAAAGAGAACAGCACTTGGCTCATTTATAAATTTTTTCATCTTTTACAATTAAGTATCTGTCTTGAACTATATTATTATTTTGAGCTTTTTTTAAAAACAACTACCCTGAGGAAATAGGTTTCTTGATGTGATACTGTTGCAATCTACGCAATCAATACTCTTTTCCTCACTTTTGATCTTAATTTCCAAGCTGAGTCTCAGCTCCAAACAACACCCTGCAGAGAATAATCTATCCTTCTTCATCACTGTTATAGAAGCACCAATATCATTTGACTCTAACAAGTATCTTTATCACAAATTTGGTGGGTAAAAGAGAAGGCTACCTAGCTGCTCTTCTCATATACGACAGTAAATATAGTGAAGTGGAAATCAGAGAGCAGCCCTAGAACTGGGAAGTCCCAAGAGGAGCAACAAAGGCAGTACAAAGACCAGGCATAACAGGATGAAACAAGAGAAAGAGCTGTAACTTTTGCCCCAGTGAGGCAAATACAAGAAGAGTGTATTTAGCTAGAGCAATTGGATTTTTAGAAGAAGCAAAAAAATGCAGAAATAATTCTTCTATCACCTCTAGAATACCTGCAAGGCTGTTGAAATTTTCGTTACATCAAAGGGCTTGAAGAACAATCTGTAGAGCTTATCAAGAAGAAGGTTGAATAGTGGCTTTGTTACAGTTTAAGACCATCTTACTGGATAAAGTGCTGTATAAAATAGGGCTGTTTAACGCCAAAAAATAGAAAAGAAGCAATGACAGAAACTGGAGAAAGGTAGATTCCATCTGGAAGTAAAAGTTCCCACTTTAAAAGATTTTAACAGAAGTTACAGGAGATTATTAACTTCTGCAACACTCTCAGGGAAACAGTCGATATTTAACCTATTGATACCTTCAAACAAGACTGGATGTTTTCTGAAAGAAGTGCTGTAACCAAACACAAATTATGTTTTAGTCAAACACTATTTTTTTGTTGACTGCAATCTGAGAGTTCAGGAAACACAGCAGATGAAGCTCGATGATTTAATTGTTTCTTCTGAATGTAATATGTATGAATTGTAATCAGAGAAAGAAAACACTTCACAGTTTATCTTCCACATGTAAATAAATGAATAGGAAATTCAACAACGAAAATACTAAATTAAGATCATTATTTCTTCAGAGCAGAGAGAATTAAATATCAATCTTGCTAAGAATCAAGACAACGCATGCTTATCACTTCAACAACTCTATTTCTCATCTCTTGGTTCAGTTATTATGATTTTGACAACCATGACTTTATGATCTCCTCCTACACTTTAACCTTCTACCCATTCCATCAGTTTTTATTCAATTCAATTAATTTATCTAAAAATATTATAGCAGAACATTACATATATTTGATGAGTATTTTCTGTCTTCTTCCACACTAAAATCTTCTTTCTTTCTTTTTTTTTTTTTTTTTTCTTATTTTCTTTTTCCCTCCTTTCTAGTACTTCACCCTCTATATTGTATCCCTAGGAAATCCTATATGGGGGAAAAAAAAAAAAAGTATTTCTCCAGAGAAACTTATTTCCCTTTACCCAAGATTGTGTATCAATTTTTTCTTCTCTGGCACTACTTTATGAACGGTAAATCAACAACATTAACACAGCCAAAAGCCAAGCTTTGCTTTTCCCACATATGCCACTTTTTCAATTGAATTTGCCATTATTCTGGACACAACTAGAATTACCACTCGGATTTGTAACTAGAACATCACTAATTTCAACTCCTCCTCCCAGCTCAGAGACAGATAAAAATCTCCATCTCTATTTAAACAACATTTCAGTTTCAAATTCCTCTTCCTGTCCAGATATTCCAAATCCTTAACCATGGTCTCATTATTTCATACCTTCACTGCTGTACTGTTCCTTTGATGCCAGCTGCAAACTGATTATCTTTTAAGAGATGTGTCATACTGCTGCTCGTCTCACCCCTGTAGCTCACAACTTGATTACAGTAGTCCTGTTTCCACATCTCTGTCCCCGCTTTACTACATCACATCAAAGTCCTTCTCTTTTGCCCCTCATCATTCTGCCTTGTTCTTTACACTAAATCTCCTAGGAAAACCAACTATTTCCTCCCGCCTTTGCTCTGTCAATGATGGTTGCTTTCAGCTCCTGCCTTTCTGCTGATCCTTCAAGCATCTCTGGATTCCCTTTCATACTATACTTTGCACATGGGAAGACCTTGTAAAGCTGTCTAAATTTTATCTTTCAATCCCTCCTTGAAGACTACTTCAGTTGTAATGCCTACAAATCATTTCCATATGGCGCTTATTAAGCAAGTAATAATCTGTGACTTATTTTCTGCTCATGTCTGTTCATTATATTCTTATCTCATCTTCTTAACCCAACTCTGTTGTTTGTCTGCTTTATCTTTCTCTGGTCTCCTGCCTGACACACATAATGTGTGCTTTACATAAAAAGAATCAGCTCTGTTTTATTAAACACCTACGTAGCACTTTCAAAGACAGACCCCTGGTCACTGGATGTCCTGCTTGCTCTTGTAGTTAAATAAAAAGCAAAGTAAACCCCACTACCATTCAAAAAAATCCAAGCGGGTAGCTCAGGTACTGGAGAACTAGAGATATAGAATAGTTGCTTTATTTATTTATCATAATTTTTAAGCCTACATGGTACTGAAATGATGCATAAATAATTGTTATTAATATCTAATCCTTTGAAGTGCACCACAGAGGTTACATTTAGGTTTGTTTTTTTTTTTTTTTCAAAAAAGTAAAGCTGTGGTTTTATATTTGAAAATTTTAGTTGGTTTTTCCATAAGCAAATAATGCTTTATTATGAGTTCAACTTACAACTCTGCTGTGTACTGGGGGATGTGATCAGGAATTTTGTTGAGTTTCTGATTGGAGCAGTCCACTGTGGTCCCTTCACAGCGACATTTCTCGGGGCAAGCCAAATCTGCAAAGCAGTCTCCACTTAATTTGGATCTGTAATCTTCGGTGCCTGTGGAAGAGTCAAGTCAAAACACAGATACTGAGTCAACAAAGTATAAGATTTGCTTCTTGTGAGAGGGTTGAAAAGATGTCTGCAATGCAGATAATAGGTGGGCAACTTGGGAAATGTATGATAAACTTTATGATACTGAACAGACACAAGGGCTTCAAGAGAGGGTTAAATATAGGGGCTTAATATATGCTGGAAAAAGAAACTGTGACCAACTTCACATAACAGGATAACATTAACTTGAGCTTTTCACAGCTGTACTTTCTGCTGATTATGTTGTCAGTCAATCTAGCCTTGTTTACAGCTAATCACACGAATGCCACTAATTCTTTTAGAATTTCTTTCTCTGTATCAAGACTAAATAGATCCTGAATGCCACCTTTTCTCTTTCTCTTGTTACAAATTTGTATTGTTGACTGGACTTCATTAACCTCTGTGTTTTTTTTTTTTTATAGTCCCGATACTCCATATCATCTCAAACATGTTAGATTGAAACCCCTGTTTTCAGCTTTAATTTAAAGAAATGTGTGATCCTGACTTAAGCCTCAGCAGCTTGCCATGCTGTAGAAAGCTGCGTGACGTTCCATGGTGCTTGACAGAACCATGTTTTACTCATACCTCACAACCACATGGTTAGATCAAGCACAACAGAAAATCTCGCTACATTATCAAAACCCATCCATTAGGCCAAGGATAAGAGCAAGGGAAAAGAGGAAGGAGTAGGTATAAGTTACAGAAGCATTTGAAGTTTAATACTTGCTTACATGACATGGCATTCTTATTACTGAATGTCCATTGTCACAGTAACAGTATTACTGTCACAGATTAAATAAAAAGTACAAAAAATGAACCACATTGAAAGTTTCCTCCACCATTTCCCAGAGTCAGTCAAACAAAACATCCTAAACATTTCAGGAGAAAACATCCGGTAAGGAACTGAGGGTGGGTGACAAAGAAAACAAAGAGAAGCTGAAAGGACCTGTGGGTTCTTCTTGGACAAAGGTGAAAAGACTGAGACTAGTAGAAGGTGCATCGGGGCTGGGAGGTACATTGTGATTTAGCTCAGACACTGAACTTTACTTACAGCCAAAATGGTGAACTCCTGCAAAAGTAAAGATAGCCAAGAAGGAAAGAAAGACAGAGTAATCCCAATTAAGACAAAAACAGGAACTAAGCTCTCATGTTCTCTACACAGAGAAGATGTTGCTAAGTGGTACCATCTTCAGCAGAGAGAAAGAATAAGTCATTTTAAGTGGCATTAAAAAACGAAGACAAGATTGGGGTCAATTACAGATTTCATATAGGATGATAATGCCTCCCATGCATTATTCCTCACTATTTTGAATGTATTATTTAAAGGCTGCTTCTTTGAACATATATACATGCTATGCCACTTAAAACCAAAGAAACAGGAGGAACAGATTCCTCAGGGGAGGAAAAAAAACCCAACCCAACAGTCATCACATATTATGTTATCTAGCATTTGTAAATGTCTAAGTAACACATATAACTACATGGAATATGTCTATGAGCTAGCAGACAGTATTTTTTCAAATAAATGGTTTAATACTTGTACAACCTTTAGTCTTCCAAATGACTATAATGAAACTCTACTAAGACTTCCTAGTGTCTGCAGAGCAAGATCTCCCAATGACATATTTAAAACAAATATAAAAAGAAGTTTTTAAAGAAATGCTAATATTTTTACAGTATTTACTGAAGTGTAAAGATGTGATTTTAGCACCTTTTAATATCCAATAAGCAAGGCTACAAATACTCTTTTTTCCTCTTGTGTCCTGAGTAAATCACTGTTAGCAGTTTAAAGTAAACAACTAATATATTCTGGGACAAACTCTTCAACAACTAAAAGAATTTTATGTAGTATCTCCCTGATACCCCAATGGAAAAAGAAAGCACAGAAGCTGTATTTCAAGAAGCAAGTCTGTAGCACTTTTTAATTTAATTATTTTTCTTCTTGTTTGTTTGTTTGTTTGTTTCAGGAATAGCATTTTTTAAACTGCATGTGTGGCCATGTTATAAACAGGCTGTGAAGACATCTGCTGGCAAGAAAACACTTCTAACTTGGAGACAAAAGTGCTGGCAAGGTTGAGTAGAAGTCACTCTGTGGCAGGAATACAGCTGTTCTACTCATTAAGGAACTGAGCGGTACTACAGGTTTGAGAAATTGAATCCCCCTCTGTTTTATGCTGCTTTAAAACATGTTTTCACGGCTGCCAATGCTGACAAATTGCTGCCTTATTTCGTATTTCATTTTGTTTTTTCTTCATATTCAAACCAACATACTAGTATGAGGTCATGAAGAACTTCACGATTGCTGCAAATTTAAGTGATACATCTCACAGCATTATATGAAGAGTTGTTAAACATACCAGCTTAAAAGACAAAGATCAACCAATAAATCAGTAATTCATACGCTGCAGAATGACAATATACCTGTAGTACTTGAAAGAACAAGTGTACTGGTGTCATAATCATTGTTGATATCTTTCTAGATATTAAACTATGGTAGAGAACCCTGCTTGCAAATCACATACTGTAATTCATCCATAAATTCATTATTCTCTTCTTTATTTTGACAGTCAATCATTTATAATCTGTTAGGAACATAATGCAAGTGCATAATTGTTCTGTTTTGTTTTTTCTATTAAGAAATCAGTGCACATACCTGGCAAGCAAGGTAAAATAAAGAAACACATTTCAAAGAGCTAGGGCCAACATCGGTGTATCTTTTGTGAAAATATCGTAGACTTATTGTAGCTTAAAGTGGTGTGTAAATTGCTGTTTCACCCCAACTCTAATGCCATATTTTTCTTCAACGGAAAGCATTTCTGATTAATTGTATGTCTGTGACCACAGAATGCCTTTAATGAAGAATATCAGCTTTCTTTTCCAAGCATTCCACTGTGATTTCATAAATACAAGGAGGGTGAGCAAGCAGTAGCTGCAGCCAGTGTAGAGCATGAAAGCAAGGCAAGAAAATGTTCATTTGTTAAATGTTTATTTTTTCAGAAGTTGTACTAGCTCTTTGATGGGAGTATTGTTTCCTGTGTTTAAAAGCAGCTCAGGAGCTACATTTTAAAAACAGTAGTGGCAGAAAGGTAAGGTACAAGGTAAGTAAAAGTATCAATTGAAATATGAAATAGCAGGTGCAAACTTCTAAAGAATTTAAGTGAAAGTATAATTTTGGTAGGTTGTGTGCAAATTTGTGAGACAAAAAAAAAAAAAAAATGGAGCTGCATGCTAAGCTCTTATGTTCAGAAATCAGAAGTACCAGCAATCTACAAAGGAAAACTATGTCTAGCTACAGGTATTGACTAATGTTAACACACATGCATCAGTTTCCTAAAAGCTATAACAAACTTTGCTTTTTGGGGAAAGAGAGAGAGTATCTGCAGTTAGTCAATCTTACTGCAGAGCCAAACCTACCTGGAATGAAATACTGTTCTTTAGCTAAATAAAGAGAAAAAAATAGAAGATGCACCTGAATGTCAGCAAGCAAAGAATGAGTTTTATTAGATTAAGTATGGACTACAGTTAACTACAGATAATTAAGTGAAAAAATGTGTATTTACAATGAGAGTTGATAAACAACACAATGTGAAGAGTCATAAATTTATCTGGAACACGGATAACAAACAGTTCTCATCTGGTATTTGCACTTGAGTCTGAATAAATTGTATAATGTGAAATGTACCTGAAACAGGTAGATACTATATAACAAAAGTTAGGATTTAGAAAAATGTAAGTAGGAAATGGAATAAGATTAGAAAAAGAAAATGAATTTCTATATGAGGTAAGCTCCCTGTATAAAATGAATATGTTATGTTTCCATATTTAGCTAGAAATTTTTAGATCTTTCACATACTCTAGAGTCTTGTGGGAATTTTACAAAATGGTTTACACTGGTGATACTTGTAAAGAATAACTTTAGCATTTCATTCTGAAGTATTGTGTTGCATTTCTTTTGTTAGATTTAATGCTACTCAGAAATAGTGCCAAATGTGTTAACTATAGCAATGTTCCACGATTCAACACACTATGACTTCCATGATTTCCTTGCTTCAGTCAAATAACAAAAAAAGATTCTGCAACATTTAATAATTCTGTAGAGAGTGAGCTGCCTTCATTAGAACTTCTATAACCACTATTTTTGCCAATAAAAGAAAAATGGCAGCTGAACTAAGAAAATTACCTGAGCAGCGGAATTTCTTGCTTTTGATCTGGCCGATCCTTTTGTTTGCCAGACGGCGGGGGCTGGTGCAACGGGCACCACTGGTCTCAATGGGGTTTGTATGAAGATAATCCGCCAGCCACTTCAGATGGCAGTCACAGATAAACGGGTTCTGAGCCAAATGCCTTTCAAAAAGAAAAAAAATCATAATTTCACACATTATTTCCCTTTGGTCTCAGCTGTTCCTGTTATTTTTAGTACATTGTAGAATATGAAGTAATACTAAAGACAACCATAAACAAGAGCATACATACAAGGTCTGAATTGCACGCAGGGGTGAGAAGGTGCCTTTTGCAATGGTCTGAAGCTTGTTGTCATACAAAGAAAGAAGATTCAAGTTGTGTAGATCTTGAAAAGCATCAACTCGCAGGCAATTGATCTTGTTGGCATTCAATAATCTGTTTAATGAAAGACAACTCTAAAATTGAACGAATTCACTCAGTGTCGCTGCAGCTTCAGTGTTTTTCACAGATTCTTTGTACACATTTGTAACCAGAGCAAGAGATATAGTAACAAATATTAATTGACAGTGACATAAGGGATTTCAGTGAACTGAAATACCTTAGTTAGGTGCTCTGAAATTATTCCTAAATATTTGCTCCTTGGAGTTGAAATGTGTGGGTGTGTTCAGCTGAAATCACATTTCTTGTATGTGCTGGTAGAGTGTGTGTGCGTAGTATTTGTCTGTGCAAAGAAACAAGCTTAAAAAAATCAAGTATCTGCAAGGAAAGCTAGTTCCTTTTGCCAAACTAATAAACAAACAAAAAAGGAATTGAATAGTGTGTTCATTAGCTGGAAGAGATGTGCAGTGGCACATTTAATTATATGTTACTAATCAGCATGCTGCCGCATTAACAGAGTTGTAGTAAAAACTGGTGGCATGGAACATATCCAAATCTGTCTTGGATCCTTTTTCCTCTCCATCTTCAAAGGGAAACTTTTCTTCCCTGTACCTCCCAGACTTCTAAAGTTAAAACAAACAAGCCAATCTAGACCAACTCCTTCACGCTTTAGAAAACTAGATGCATTTTTATAACTAAATATTTTTAATCTTTTCCCATACCCAGCCAGAAATTGAATGGAATAGTAGACTCGAAAATCAATGCTTTGATAAACTGTTTCAGCACACAAGTAGAAATTTACTTAAATTGAAAAGTATTGTCTATGCAAAGTATATCAAGCTATGGATATGTTTTCAGTACAGAACAAACAGAATTTCAGAGAAGTCTCTTCCTTTTTTTTTTTTTACAAATTCTGAAATATGTTTTTGTAACTAAAATCTCTTCAAAGGAAAGTAGGAGTGCATATCTCCCCATTACTATCCTAGTTTGTGACTAACATAAATCAAAAATGTAAACCTCTAGGTGGTGCTAGAAGTTGCATTTTCTTTGTATTTACTTACTATTTTGCCATCTTCAATGACTTGTTAATAAGACATATTTTGCCAATCACTATGCTATGAAGTCTGAACATGAAATACTTCTAATCAAGTGGGAAGAAGTTTTAAATTCTTTAAGAAGCTTTAAATCAACAAGTCAGTTATTCTGTAACAATTTCTTCCAAAAACACCACCGTTTTATGGACTACTTCGCAAATTTCTTTTACACATTACAACTAGTACACAGTCTCTTCTGCTAAATATTGACAATGTTCAACAAAACATATCACCATGACATTCTTCTTTTTTTCCAGTACTAAATTTAAATAGAAATGGTTTATAAGATTACACATGGAAATTTCCAAAGTGTTAAACAAAAGAGCAGCTGGAGTTCACAGAGTCAAAGAATTGTGTGAGAAAACATTACAAGTCATCAATGAAACTGTACTGTAACTCCATTCTTCTGTGGGTACAACTACAAATACAATTACATAGCACTTCTACTACATATCTTCTCTGCATAAAATATACAAATATTCCTTCTATGGTTCTCACTCAGCCTTACACATACTATTTGCTGTTTACAGGAAAAGACAGTATCATATCTTATGTATTTTATCCTTATAAATTCCACACAAAAGAATAGTTTCATTTTAATCATTATAAGCTGAGATATGATCAAATTTGTGGATGAATGGCAAGCTGGCCTACAATGGTTTTAACTCCTTCGGCTTTAACATAGTTTGTTTTTATTATACTCTGATCTCACATACAGGATTTCCTGCCAGTTCTTCTCCAGGCCTATATCTAACTTCTTACCCTTCTGAGATATCCCAAAATAGAATAAATATTAAAAAAATACTCACAGCAATTGCAGAGAAAAGAGTCCTTCAAATAGGCCCTTTGGAAGTTCTGTAATTTTATTGCCATAGAGGACACTGTACCAGGAAATAATAAAGCAAACAAAGCTGCTATTATGAAAGGCATATATACTATGTGATTTTGACTTCAAAGAAATTTCCATTTTCCTGAAGAGAATTTGACAGCAACAACTTGATACTTGCAAGATCCTTGTGGTCCTGTGGGGTAGCAGGATCACATATTTTCCAAAAAGGTGCGCTGCCCAAAAAGCTCTCAGCAGAATCAGCACCCCAATGTTTACAGCCTTACCAAGGGACCTTGGTAAGTGGATTTCCTGTTTGTAAGAACAACCAGCTGGAGAATAAAATAAATGTTTGATTTTGTCCAAGTCTTTGCCATGAATATATTTATAATAAACCCATACATTTTTATTGTCGAGCTGTGATAGAATATCTAGTTATCACTCTAACATCCTGAAATTATTTTTACAGCTTTCAGAATTGATCAAATTTATATGAAAATTCTGCAGAGAGCCACAAATCCAAAATAATTTCACTATAAGAATATGAGAAATTTGCTTCTGTTTTTACATGTCAAACAGATACCTACAGTGAATTGAGTGAACGTAAGCCCTGGAAAGCATCTGGAGCTGCTTCAGAGATCTGGTTATTGCTCAGGTCACTGAAATAAATGGAATTTAATTCAATTAATTCAAGCTGTTTTCAAGATAGTGAACATTAAAATAATATGTAATTAGAATTAGGTGTGGAAGGCAGAGAGAAATCAAAATATTTCTGTGAAACACAGCCAAAGAATAAAAAAACCACTAAAATTGCCATTATACTGAAACAAAATGCATGGTTAAAAACAGACCTTTCAAATGCTTGGAAAAAAAAAAAAACAACGAACCAAAACAAAAAGCTTTACTTCTCCTAATTGCTTAAGTACATTCTATAAAGAATTCTCTGTTTGCTATGGCCGTGGGACTATACAGCCTGAAATGTATTCCAAACCAATGATTTATCTCCATTAATTTATTTTTCTTTTAATAGAACGTTCACTACAATAACATGTTGATTCTACACAGTACCACATTAAATAATTTTGATACTTGGTTAAAACCAACTATTATTAATGTGACAGAGGTGCTATATGGTCTTAATAATCAGGCTGCCATATCAGTTAATCTTCCAGCAGTCAAACTTCCTTAAATGTTCACACATTGACTGCAGTTCCTCTGTATGACCTGAAATTATTTTAATAATTTTTATATATATATATCTACATGTATGTGTGTATATATAAATGAAAATTAAAAAAATAAACCTAAATTATTTGGTACGTACATTCTTCGAAGCTTTTTATATGGTGAGAAAGCTCCAGGAGGTATGATCTTGATTGAATTTTGTTCTAACCGTCTGGAAAAGAATAGCAACAACATAAAAATACAAAACCCAAGCCAAATGACAATCTAAAGCCATAATAAAATAGAAGGGACAGATTTTAACAAGGAAGGCTGCTTTTGCTTTCTTTTTCAGTATAATTTTTATCTTGACAAACAAGGTCATTTCATTTCAGTTTTCATTACAAAAAAAAAAGGGTTTTTTCTGTAAAACCAAACCTTTTAAACTAGAGAGTGTAATGTTTTAAACTAAAACCCAATCTTGATTTTGTATCTAAAGAAAGCACACCAGATTTTTGTAAAATTTAAGCTAGAATTGCCATTAAACAATTCAAATTTGAATTAGTGTTAATTGATTCCCAGTTATTCACATACAGCCATTTTTATAGTAACTTTTACTTTGAAATGTCTGAAGACTTCTGTGAGTTAATCATTCAAATATGCAAACCATAAGAAAGAGGAGAAGAATGTTCCAATAGAACAAATAACATATGTTGCTACCTGTAGTAAGGCAAAGGCCGTTATTTTTAAACATGCACACATAATTTCTTTAGATACAGTACTTAACACATTTTCATTAAGATATAATACTGGGACTGCACAGCCATGCATTTTATCTAAAATTGTAGTTTATGTTACAGGCCACGTTTGCTATGTTTGTATAGTGACTGTGACTGAAACTTGCCATACTGCAAAGTGAATTTGCTGATGGAAAGAGTTTTCCAAAAATTTTTTGAATTTCCAAAGTTTCACATATGAGAAATCTACGCTGATACAGATCTATGGCCCACTCCCCAACAAGTCAAAACAGATTCAGCAATAAGCACATTTAAAATAGAAAGTACTTCTTCACACACTTTCACGGTTATGGCAGTGCAAAAACTTCTATTATGTTGACATAAGGAAGGAAACTATACTAAAAGCTACAGCAGGAAAAGGCAGTATTATTCAGACGTACATACCATGCTTATCTAATAAGCTTTCTATTTCCCTCTTTCATGCACAGGTATCAACTTTTACTGTGGTCTAAGTACATAAAGACAATTCCCAAAATTGATTTTGTATAAGGACTTAAAATTCTTACAATCTAAGGTCAAAAAGCCTTTTTAAATCTAAATGCAGGAGCATTAGTCTATTTTTTTCCTTTTACACTCTTGTGTTTCACTTATGCTTTGATACAGAGATGCACAAGTTTCTGTGTGTTCAGTGTTAACTAATAGGCTCACCTATTCACCTTGAGTAAGACTTTCCAAGAAACTACTCTTACAAAAATTATTTCTTTTTGTAAAGTTTACCCAGAGACCACAGTATAGCTGAAATAAAGATTTTTTTACTGCTTTTGTGAAATTTTGCTCAGGTGGAGATATTTATACATGTAATACTCAAAATCTCTTAAGTTTTAGTGTGCTTTACCTTAGCAGCATTTGCTCTTGAATGGCATATAAAGAAGCCAGGACAAAAGAAAAAAAAAGCCTGAAAAAAATCTTCGTGACATACAGAAAATCTCACCTCATCAGAGCTATTTTAGACAGAGTTCATGTTAAAAAAAGGTATTTAACTAGGAAAATGTTGCCACCTTGCTACAATTTTCAGGTATATTTTAAACACTGCAGGGAATCCCACGGCACAAGACTGTTAACTTTTTCCATAAACACAATAGTCTTCCAGATGCTTGCTTTGCCTTGGCTGAGCCTTTTGGACCCGTGAAACACATTTTGCATATGACCAGGAGTACTGACTAGGCTATAAAGCATCAAGGTCACTCTTTTCTGGTACACTTGAGCAGATGCAGAAGACAAACATCCGAATAAATAAAAACTTGTTTAAGTTAAAGGTCAACACCAAGTTAGACCAAATTAAAGTATTTTCTGTTCTTATACTATATTTTTAGCTTTGTTTCTCCAGAAAATAAAGATTATGCATGCTTATCATCTCAATAGTTTTCTACTCAGCTAGCTAGGTCAAAGAGAGGTAAAACTTTCAGATAATAAATTTCTAAAAATTTCCTTATTTTAGCAATGGGAAGGAGCTGAGAAGCCAAATTAACCCAGCCATGAAAGGAATGGCAGCCATACATCCATTCTTGTTACGCACTCTATTTGGCAGTAACCAAGCGCTTAACCACCAGGGATAGCCTGACTAGACATTTATCAGGTGTGTAGCTTTGAAAACCAGCCAAAGAATCTCTTGCAGAAGGAAACATGTAGGGCAGAGGACTGGAAAGGGGAGGGGGCAGTAAAAAGGACAGAGAAGGATTAGGCCATATTACAGAGGAGGACTTGAATTGCTGGAGAGAGACACACTGGGGAAAAATGCCTCTGTGTAGTATGGGAAAGACAGATATCGTGGTGGCAATGCTCCCACGTGAGGCTGCCACAAGCCTCATTTATAAATGCTGCTTATTAGCCCATGATGTAGAGATTTGCAACATAGTGCTGGAGGGGCTCCAGTCTACATTCACCTATCTTTAAACATATCATGACATCATATGGCATGTAACCCAAGAAAGACAAGGTCTAGCATTAAATTAAGATACAAAGTATTTTCCAGTTTACTCTTTTAATTCAAAGATATATTACTTCTATAAAATGAAGTACCTTACAGGATACATGTATCCCATTTTTTAAATGAGAAGATAGAATAGTAGATTTAATTTACTGCTGTCCAATTTGTCTACAAGTTACTTGGGTCCAAAACGTGAAGAAGTCCTACTACAGTATAATTCTGAAAGTTAATTTTCTATCAGTTCTAGTAGAGTGAACTACCAATTCACTGGTGGATATGCAAAATGAACTTCATGTCAACTTTACCTAAGATTTCCTTTTGGTGAGAAATTTATAGTCTAATAGACAGACTGTGCAGTGCTGGGATAAATTTACAAGCTCTTCTGGAAAAAGGATTTGTTCTAGTAGGATCATCTAAGTATGTATCATCTTAACTTAGGCCAAAGCATATGCACCAAAACACATCACATTTTAGTAAATGAGATTAGTATAAGAAAGGAAAAATAAGATTATATAAATACAGAAAAGACATTTTTTTTATACCCCACTTTGCAAAGAAAGTAAATCAAATTCACATTTTCAAGCATTGTTATCCTCTAATATTCTATATTATCTTCCTAGAATCAGCTGAATTTCATAGAGTGCAAATTTGCATCCACTATTTCAGAGAAAATCTAATTAGATATATTCCAGGGTCACAAAGCACAGATAGACTAATATCTAAAGGAAATTTGCATTCTACTGATAAAATCCACAGTGATTAAAACTTCCTTTATATTAATTCCTCATACTAAATGAAACATTTTTAATTCTGGAATAGGATGGGTTGTAGTTATCTACTACTGAAAAAAACAGCTATTAGGTGCAAATGACACAGCCAGAAGTACCATTATATTACAGAAGAACAAAAAGCTAACATCAGTATTTTTCCATGGAACTTATCTTAAATTTTGTGCACAACATCTCCTTTCAAAATCATCCCAGAAATCATTCCTTTTTATAAATAATCATCTATGTATCATAAACAGTGCCTTGGTGGTGTCTTTTTCAAAAGCCACAGTCAATTTTAGTAGCATATTTAATAAGATAAGATAATGGAGGAAGACAGTTAAGTACATGCTTCATCAAAGCTTGCACTACCTCATGTGTAAGTACTCTGCCCATCACCACACAAACATTAATTAATGCTCTTAGTATTAAGTCTTCTGCTCCTTTTAGTGTTTCACTTCAAAGTCGTCCTGCATCAATACGTAAGTGTTTTACTGTCTTCTAACACTGCCAAACTGGTTGAAGCCTTTTTAAAGACTATACCCTAATCTCTCCTATCTAGGAAAAGTACCGTGAACATTTCTTTTTCTAAATCTTTCCCCACTGCTTATCACAGCAGACACCATAATGTACAACCGCCTACTATTCTAAGAAACAAAGATGCTTCTGCAGTTGTGACTTCCAACCTTACCAAATCACATCAGAGTAGGTCCCCAGCCAGCAGACGGGTTCTTCCCACCCGGTCCCCCGAGAGCCCTGTGACATGTAAATCACTTGACACTTTCCAGGAGGATGCTGTTCTCTACTATCAGCCTGCAGCACAACATTACTGATTACTACTTCCGCACTTACAGAGACAGACAACATGCTTATTTATACTGACACTTTTAAACTAGCTTATTTTCCCACTATAAAAAGTCATTTCTATGAAAGACTCCTGCACCAGGAAGGAGGGCAGACTGGGAATGAAGAACATCCTGTTCTCTACAGAATAATTTTTATTTTAAATCATGCAGATGGGGTACAATATACTAAGCCTGCTCAGTAGACGAAGGTAAAAAATACTGCACTGAGTTGTGCTGCATCCAAATGCATGTTAAGGGGTTAGAGATATCTCTAAAAAAAGTATTTAATAACAAAAATATAAAACACCTTTCTTAAGAAAAGATGAATTTGAATATGAACCAGCAAATTACCTATATATTTTACAATTAAACAATCAGAACATATCTCAATTGAGTAAATTTGGTCAATACGAGAGTTGCTTTAGCAGTTAATTAATCTATGCTTTTAATTCCACCATCTACTCATTTACAAAAAGCCTGCAAGAAGCTTGTGAAGAAGCCCCAAAAGAATTTTTACTACAGAGAAGAAAGTGTAAGCTGTGCAATGAGTCTGATGTATTGCACAGATGCTGATTATACATGGTAATAAAATTGACAGCTCTTCTTTGCATTTTCCCCATCTGCTTTTATAGTAAATGGCAAAAACAGCTGTCAGAAAACAGAAAATAGATTTCAGTGATGGGATTCAGTGCAGCTCCTGAATCTGAAGAACCTCAATACACAGCCATCATATCTCTCATCATATGCAACATCTGCCAGGTTTTGAAGGTTTTTTTATTTGTTTTTAAAATAAGGAAACAGTAATGTTCTCCCTTTGCTACAGGAATCCTTGAGGCTATTAAACAAAGTACCTTTTTTCTTTCTCAACAACTGCACCTCCAGAGTGCTTATATCCACAAAGTGTCACTTCTAACTTTAGCAGCAACAGAATTCTGTTGAAATCTGTGTTATCATCCATATCTAACAAAACAAAAGATGTATTTTGAAGGACTATATTACTTGCATTTTAGAATTTCAGGCTTTAGTTCTGTGTATTAATTAATCTGGTTGACAGTTTCCTAAATATTTGCATATAAAGAATCACTGTCAATGTTGCCCTAAAGCTTGCCAAAATGTTACCACCCAGCGTAATTGTTCTATCAAATATTTCCTCAGGGGATTGATTGTAAATGACAGATGACTCTTTAGTCTGCATTACATCAAAAATGAACAAGCATTGTCATTCTAAAGCTATTAAACAATTTAACGCATTCACTCAAAAGCAAGTTCCAAACCTGCATTTGTTTAATTTTTCATCACAAAAAGGGCCATATTATGTTCTGAACCCTACAGCAACATTAATAATGATAGGTTTTACATTCTTTAATTGTTACAGATTCAGTTTGTAGGCAAAATGCACCACTTCTTAAAGAATTATTTGGTCAGTACTCTGGCATCTGTCAGAGTGCGGTTCCAGTGCAATTAGCCTGAGTCACCTAGAGTCAAGTTAAAGCCTCTCTAATTAGCCAATTTTTGATGAGAGTTGTTATGCTACATAAACTACTTGAGCTGTTCAGAGTAACTGTATCAAATTCACAAAAAATAGATGAATCCTGCTATATTCTTGGCTCATCACAAGCAGTGGCTTGTCAACCGGTTCTCATTGAGCGGAAACACTAGAAAGTATTTCATTGATGATGAAATGCAAAATAGTGATCAGTCAGTAACCACAGTTTCTTTTACGGTAACTTCACTCACACTATCGCTGAGGAAAAGTTATCGGTAGAGAAGAGCCATATGTGAAAATAAAATCTAAGAGTAACAGCACCTTTGGAGTGTGGCACAGCTGTCAGAGATCTATGAGGGCTTTTCTGGAAGAGTTAGATGGGTCTTCTCCAGTTTCCCTTCATGCTGTATAAAATATTCATTTATACCATGCTTGAGCTATTTTCTTTCCCTTGGCAGAGTACACAGAGGTCCCTCAAGGTGCCTCTTCTACTTCAGTACCCTCCAGAAGCTTACACAAAACTGCCAGAGGTGGAACGGTGTTCATGCTGGCCAGTACCTGCTTCCAGTATGTCTGGAACCTAGCACTGGTTTCACATGTTCCTTCTCCAGTTGTTGTGTTCTCTGTCTCTACACCCTCTTGACTGCTGAAATTATCCCCCATTCTCTGAATTTAATTACTTTTTAAGATAGGGGACAAGGGCATGAAGAAAGCCAATGATATGAACAAGAGCAGCATAGAACACATGCTACTAAAGAACAGATGAAATATTCCACCTACAAAAATCACTATGTCTGACAACTAAAATAAGAATCCCTTTTCTTTTTTTTTAAAAAAAAGACACAAAGCCACATGATTTACCAGTAATTTTCAGATTAGAAAGATATTTGAGTAAGAGCACGACTAATCATTTCCCTTGTGTGTGTTAAGCAGACAGGAATAGCTATCAAATTAGCAAACTCATCTATATTTGAAGCAGTCAAATGGCATATTTTTGAAGTTTTGCCTGAGAAATATTAAGGTAGGAATACCAAAGATCAGTTAAACATAATTCGGTGAAATCTGTATTGGCAAATTAAATATATTAATGTAAAGAAGTTAATATCTCAATAGATTCCTTTACCCAATTTTAATTTGCTTCACATTTATTCAATACATTGTCTCATGGACCATGCATTTTTTGTTATTCAACTATAAATATTGTGTGTTTATATAGATACATCATATGAAAGATGTTAAGATTTTAGTGCATTTCTACATTTTTGATAAAGCAAACCATTTTGCTTTATATTGCAATGGGCATACTGGTTTTGATAAGAAGTAGTGACTTTCCCATGATTAAAATAAGTATATAGAGAGAACTGTATTCACATCATTGATGCCACAGTTGAACAGCAAGTGTGACTTATGATAGGGAGTGGCAAGTAATAAAACCTTTGTAGTAAAATTATGAAGCGGTATTAGGTTTATTTTCATACAGAGATTTTGAAAGTTAAGGGCCATATTTGCATTGACTAAGCAGGGTGGCCTTTAAAATTAGGTGATGCAGTGTGTGGAAAAGTTCAGTCACAGTGTATATTGATATTAAAATTTTAGTTTCATGTCAGGTATTTCACACCAAATATTTCCATTTCATTGCAATCCTTTTTTGGTCCTCATCCATGTGAAAGTCACACTCCTGTGAATTCATTTCATCAAAATTCTAGGGAAAAGATAAGTCTGTAACTAATACACTGTAAGTAACAATGCATCTAAAAATCATGTATTCTTATTTGATATAAGCTTCTGGACACAAAAATGTAGTGACTTTAAAGCAAAACAGAAGTAAAAGCTCTATACTTGACTGAAAAGTGGAATGCCTCCCCAGTCCACTGGTAAAAAATGTGAATATCAAGTCCAATGCCTTAGTCAGAATTGGCCTTAAAAACATTGGTCTTAAAAACCTTTGGGAAGGGAGGAAGAGAAGATTTCAAGAAAAGTACACACAAAGTACAGTTGAAAAGAAGCACATATGAGAAAAGCTAATTTTAAAACATGGCAGCTATATGTATTTGCTGAAAAGTTTGGAATGTTAGATTAAGAGCTGAGAAAATATTAATCAGATCATGTGAATTTATCAGAGGCATTTAGCAAATAGTAACACCTCCACAAGGTACTTACTTATGTATCTTTTAATGAACTTTATTTCAATCCAGGTATTTCTGAAAATTCAAAAACTGGCATATTTTTCTTGCCTCTTACTGACCAAAGTATGTATCAGTATTCATAAGCAATTGAATACTATAAAAATTTTAACTCTTTTAATGCATAAGTAGACATGATCTTTTCACTTCACACCTCCATACACTGGCAGTATTGTATGCATTCGTTACGTCAGTAATTAAGATTTTGATAAATCAGAAAAGTTTTGAAAACAGCCATAAGAATAACTAAATGGCTGTGAAACATTGTATAGTGAGACCAAAGAGATCTGTCTGTTTAGGGCAGCATCATAAGGTTAACACATATCTTCTGCAAAAAGACAGATACGGTTATAGAGAATTCTTCCAACCTACTAAAAATCTTAACAATACTAGTGACTATGTAATACAAATGTATATATAGAAACCAACTTGGCAAAGCCTTCCTAGAATTTCACTGAATGTGCAAGATTTCTGGCTGACAACTTAACTGTTTCAGAGATAAATGATTTATGAGCTAACATTCTGTATAAGTCCTAAACAGATCAATGTTTTGATTTAAATTAGAAAGCAGAAACAAATGCTGAAACTGGAAAATGATCATAAATTTAATGCCTCGTAACTTATTGCACCCTCCCCTCAGCATTCAGACCCATTCCTTTCAAGCTGCGAAGATGCAGGGTTTACTCTCATTTCTGTCAGGCTCCTGTAGATAGCCAAATCACATTCTTAGCTGCTAAAAATAGATAAAGCTGCCTTATTTCTGGCATTTCCGAGTTTTCCTGCTATATGAGTCTTTGAACTGTCTTCCATAAATGTGCCTAAACCCTTCCTAAGTGATTTTTCTCTGTAAAGGGTCATTCCTAGAAGCCTCTTCGCATCTCAATGTAAGAGGCTCTCTAACAGCTGCTTATTTATGGCTGTACTTTGGACTTTTAGCGAAGGATGAATTTTTAAAGACAACAAAAATGGTGAAACTGTACACATGCCAAGCTTAGTTTGGAAAAGATACATACATAGAGCTCCCAGTTCTCAAATAAAATTCTGCATTTATGCAAAGCACTTCCCCAGTGCCTGCAGTGTGATCAGGTCACTAGTCACGCTGTCTTGGTTAAGTCCATCTGTCAAGTTCAGATCTCATTTCCTTTCCTCTCTTTTCCTTCTTCTTCTCCTTTCTCTCCTTCCCCTTTCTTCTCTCCCTCCTTCTTCTTTAATATAATTTGAGTGTTACTGTGAGAAGCAATCTCAGGAGCTTTTAATCCTGCTTAATATCACATGGCTCACAAAGACGCCGTTGAGTGCTTGGCATAATACACAATCATTAATCAACAGACTTATGAAAACAAAGTATAAGGGAGAATGAGATGGAGGAAGATGAAAACATGAAGAAAAATAGTAGGAATCAGGAGAAAAGTCTGAGGGGACAAATTAGGAAACCCATGGGAAATGTAAATAAAGTTATTATGAGACAACCATATAGCTTCTAGTTATGTATTCAAACATTAGAAAGTACCATTCACAAGAAAGAACAACTTTATCTTGAAGGCCATAGTAATTAGGAAGTCAGTGACTTTTCACTATACTGGATTATGAAGGTAAATTGTTAAAATTCCCTTAGTTGTATGTTTGGTTTTTGTTTGTTTGTTTTTCTTTAAAAAAAATTCTTATATTATGCATTTTAGGGTATTTTCTGTCCCTTACGAAATTATTTATACAACTGTTACTTAGTTAACAGTGGCAACTCTCCAGTCACCCTTCCATCCAGCAAACCCTCCTCCTCCCCCAAAACACCATTGTAGTGACTGCTACACTTCTAAAGCAGCAGCATATTTAATTAAGTCCTTCTTTTGATTACTTAAATAGTTCTAATATAAACAATTTTAAAAAAAAAAAATCCATGCTTGTTTGCTTAAATAACCATTTATACAAAGCTGTGGTCATCAGTGCAGGTAATTCCCCACCACACCATCCTTAGAAACACTTACTGCAATTGTATTTATTTTCTTTTATTCATAATACTACCGCAAATAAAGAGGTTTTAGAACCTGAAAAGGAGAGAAGAGAAAACCAGAAGAATGTAAGAGCACCATTTTCACGAGGTTGTCTAGCTCATTAATGGCTTTTTGCCCTCTTCTTTTGAAATAAGAGCCTGTCACACCATTCTGGGAGAGGGTACCAGTACAATTAATGGAATTGTGGCTGGGTCACTATTTGTAAGGTTTCTGATAGTCTGTTTGAACATGTGCCAAAAAGTCTCTATTCAAAGGGAACCAGAACTATTTCTGCCAATCATTCAAAGAATTTTCAAGCAGAAGGTGAATTCTAAAATGCAACCAAGTGAAAAGAGATTAATGGTGCTGAAAAACTAAAATGTGGAAGGAATGCCTGCATAGAGGCTGATAAATGCTATCACCATTAGAAAGGCTATACTTTCTAAACCCAATTAAAGTAATAGTTTTGAATCTTAAGAATGACCTTTAATGCCTTTAGTGTATGAGCTGTATGACAAAGGAGGAAAGCACTGGGTGCATTGGACTACTGGAGTTGGTTAAGCTCAATAGACCAAACACGCCAATGAAAGAGCATCCCATAAAAATTTCTGGAAAAGAGGAGAGATTTAAAAAACGAATTTAAATCAACTCAGATTATGATTTTTCTAAGGAATGAATAACACATCATGGTCTGCCTAAGTCAACGGAAAAAGGCTAAAGTAAGGCATGCTAAATAACAAGAGTTTGAAGACTATTAACATGTAACATTTGTGGGCAATGTATTTTTTCTTACAATGTTTACAATACAGACCATAAAATAATAGGGCTATGGGAAATTTTTAATGTCCCCAAAATGTTTCCTGCAGGTCACTCATGGTATGAGGCCTTTTCATTTGGCCCAGAGGCAAAGGTGCATCTGTGTACCTTTTTAATTCTGTGCTTCCTGCAGAATTACTAGGTGTACTAAAACTGGGAGAGTCTTGGTGCTCAAACAATTTTTTTTTAAAATATATGTGGAATATGAAGTATTTCTTTCTCAAATAATATCACATTTATTGCGCAGGCCCTGAAAATAAAAGCTTATGTATTCTTATTTGGCTTTGCTGTGTGTGAGTTTATTTAGATAATAAAGAGAAGAATTAATTTTGCAGAAAGGGTGTAACTAGTACAGATACAATTGTACTAAGTCAATAAAGATTAAGAATTACATTTACTGAGATGCTGAATACTTAATTTTGCTCTGAGCTTTATCACTCCAGAAGGGAAAAAGAGAGGACCACCACAGGCTTTCTTCTCCTTCCATTTTCACTGGCAGTTATTGGAGATAAGCAGTCCTGTTACTTAAGGCATCTTCCCAAGAGGCACTTGGCAGACAATGCATTGCCTGCTAATTGACTTCATGCAATGGGAATTGCTAGTTTTAGCCAACTGATTTCTGTACCAACTGAGAAGTCAGACATAACCCTCTCAGCAACACTGTGATGCTCACTGGTAAATCCAGCTGCACTGGAATGAAACAGTATTTCAGCAACTGGCTCTGTCTCCTCCTGCTCCCACCATCACAGAACACTTGCTCACTCCTAAACTACTTCAACTTCCAGTACAAACTCATTTTCCTCAGTGGTTTAGGCTATTACACCAATCCCAGAGACAGGGAGGCTGTAGTGGAATGCAAGCACATAGTCTCCTTGCCAGCTCTGCTACAGAAGCAGTAGCCATCAGCAGATAAGACAGCTCCTACTGTCTTAAAAGGTCATCTTAAAACAGTTGTTCAGCAGAACTATCAAGGCAACGCAAAGTCATGACATCAGTATGAGACTCTAAACAGAAGGCCTTTTCTTTCATTTTTCCCCAAAGAGCTAAATCAGAGTTTCAACACGCAAAATTTTACTCAATTGAAACTGCCAATGTTCAATACTTGAGAAATTCAACATTCCATTTAAAGGGGTTTTTTTAGCACATTATTTAGATACAGGTTAATTTATCAACCCCGTGGAAAAACAAATTATAGCATAAAATCGTCAATATGGAATGTACACATTAAAACCTACAGTTTAATTATATACATCAGACGGACAGAAAAGAACAGTATTAATGCCACTTGGATTTTTTGCAGCATTTTCCCAGATGGACTGACAACATAATGAATACAACGCATTTTCATGCAGAAACATATCAGACAGCATTTTATCTGCAGGAAATTTGTGTTGGGCAAAGAGGAAGAAATCAGTGTTTCATAAGGTACCGAGGAGCTGAATGAGGTCAGACTTCCCACTTAGAGAAAGGATGGAAGAAACAGATGGAGAACATGGCAAAACATCACAAAACCAAAAGCACGTGTTGAAGATAAACTTCACAAGAACCTCAAGAAAAAGAATAACTGGACTATGGACCTTCAAAAACTAAATATGCATTATATTCTTATTAAGAGTACCTTGCTATAGATATAAGAACAAAGAAATAAGTGGCAGAAATGGGTGGAAAAATGAAACCTCACAAAAAAAAAAAAAGGCTGTCACATTTTAATCAATTCTACAAAGGAAGGCTGACAATAAAGTTTAATGTCAGCTCGACAGGAAAAGGTTATTCACAAGAGATAAAATAAAACAAAGAGAAACGGCAGGAAAGATGTAAGCACCAGAAGTGTTTGTGGACCATGAAAGTGGCTAAAACACAACATGACAGGCTGCTAGTGCTCAGCACCGGATTCTGCAAATACAGCCTATAAACATGTGACAACCTTGTAGGGCAGAGAAACTTGTCCAAAGTACAGAGATTTGAAGGTATTATGGATTTTTCAAATGTTCCTGTCAATGAAGCACGTTTAGAAAATCAGGTGACAATGTTCAGTTGAAAATGCAGGAAAATATTAACAAATATGGAAGTACTGAAAAGATTGGACAACATCTGGCACCTGTAAAATAGAAATACAATGCCAATTTTCTTGTGGTATGCACAAGAATCTGGTGATGGTAGTATTATAAAAATGAAGGAATAAATAATGATTTGGCTATTAAAGCCTGCACATTCTTCAGAAAATAACAGGGAACCAGCACATTTCTCCTTCACTCTCTCCATGAGAACTGGGGAGCTCCTGCCAAAGCATGTGCTTAAAACAGTGATTAAGATAATAAAGCCATGTGTGGGAACTGTAAAACAGTGGTGGAAATACAGTGCTCACTATATCCTTCTGTGTTGTGTTGAGCAGCTCCTCAGCATTCTCAATGCTGCTGTGACAGTGTGGTCTCATCTCCTCAAATGTTTACTGTCAGCTACCATTTTGGCATACTGACAACATTATCATGTAAGGAATAAGTGAAAAACGAAATTATTTTATGGGATACAATCATTCTTTCTAATCTAATCTCAAGGAGTTGCTACAAGCAACATTTGCAAAGTAATTCTTTAAAAATGAAGCTTTTAAACACTTTTTATTGTATGAAAACAATTTAGGAAAGTCACAGTCTTGCTGTATGTTGAAGCTAGTTGAAAGCAGAGAGGACTGAAGTCTTCCATAGAGCAGCTTTAAAAAGTAACATACAACTGGATTTAATGTTCAGAAATGTCTGTGGATGGAATAATAGGATTATATGTATGAACTTCTGGTTCCTGACAAAACTGTAAAAGCTAAGAGAAAATGCCTAGGACTCCTTTATGGATAAATTCAATGGAAAACATGGTGCTACGTGGCAGTCAATGAATCAAGTGAGTATTAAGGTTGCAAAAGGCAAACGAAAGAAAACTAGAATTCCATTAATATAAAATGATGGTTCACTATCATCTGGAATGTTGTCTTCAACTCTGGTCATTGCAGGTACAAAATATTTAGAAAACAGAGAGTTCAGAGAAAAATGAGGAGATTAATTAAGACATGGAATGTTTTGATGTTCTAAAAGATTGAACAGACTTGGAACAGTTAGTTTAGAGAAGAGATGAATGTGGGTAGCATGCAAAATAAAAGTTGGCAGGACAAATTATGAACCAGAATCCATTTTCCCACCTTCTAAAAAGACAAAGGAAAATTAATGAAATTTTTAAAGACTATATTTTAAGCTGTAAGATTCTGAGCACAACCCCCTCCCTCAAATGTTAATTTATTAGCTTAAAATAACATGAAGATTAAGAACACAGTAGGGTTTAAAGCAGATTGGATGTTTGAAATAAAACCTTTTTTTCCTGAAAGCTATGCAAATCTTCATGTTTCAGAGAAAGAACTCCAAAACACATCGGGAGCAAGGTGTCCTAGTGGTATTTTACTTCTGAAGTTGTATATCGCTCTTTCCAAAACATTCTTCAGGGACAACTGATGCAGGCCAACGGCCAGGGTGGAATACTGGTCTGGTCCAGTCTTGTAGACTTCCCTCACTTCATTATCAGTAAAACCTTTTTTACTCCATAAATCACTCATTCTCCAAACTCTTTTCTCTCTCTCCATTCTCTTCTATGCCAAGATGATAAATATACCTGCCACCCATGACAATCGTAAAAGAACTATCACTAATTATTTTCCCTGCATTCAAGGAACCAGCGTAGTGTTAAGCTTTCTTCATACAACCATTAAAACACAGTTATTTGTGAAAATTTCAATTCCTCTTCAACCTATTGACAAGGCAGCAAAGAACATGTGATTCTCATCAATTACTCACAAGATCCTCTACTCTAATTCTTCCATTCAGTTTATCCTTCAGTTTCAGAGCCTTTCATGTGCCTTATTTTATTTCCTTATTTTCCTGTACATTTCTCTCTTTACCTTCCACTCAACTGGAAAGTTTTGTTCTCACTGCATGGTATGTGCAGCCCACCTCTGGCTCAAATCATATCTCAGTCCTTCTGCCTGCTTTTCTCAAAATCTAAGTCAATCACTGAAGTTCAGTTTTCTTGTCACACTGGCATTCATGGGTGTATGTCTGTTTAATATAAAATCACTTCTAAAGTTTGGCTTTCAAATGTTCGATCTCTTCTTGCACTAGCTTTTCAATAAATGTATGTTGACATGTCTTATGACATGAATGGTATTATTTACCTGTGCAAAGTACTGTGATCTGCATTTTATTTAGCCAGCACTTACAAACTAGATACAATACAGAGAAATAACAGTTTACACTGTATGACTATAAACTATATACACTCTAGCACAGTATATATACTGTACATATTTATGTGAGCACACACATACATATTTATCTATATTAATGGATTATGAATCTCAGAATGTGAAAAGGCCTCACTCTGGGATTTGAACACTGCCTAGCCTAGCAGGAAACAGTGAGCCTCAATTTGCAACCTGTTAAATACTTACCCAAATGCTAGAGGTGTTATATGGTTGCTTTTACTCTCCAGGGCAATGAACTACTGAAGATCACACCAACCCATGCTTAAAACTGAACAGCATTCCTTACATAGAAAGTACAGTGAACATATTAGTGGAAAGCACCTTTCCATTCTGTAAATTCCCATTTGCTTTTACGTTGTGCTAATTTCTTTTAACAGTGGATTCACAGTCAACTAGTGGCTCCCACATCCTATCATTTCTTTGGGAGTGATGACCCTTAAAGACAAGACTCAGGAACACCCTTTCAATCTCTAGTACTGAATTTCTCAAGGAAGTATAGATGTTAACAGCATGTACCCCCACTAAACTATGTAGGTCTAGAAGACAGTTATACAAAAGTCAGTCTTCCAGCGGCTGTAACCACCATTCAGTGATTAGCTCTAGTGGTTAGCAGCAGAAATACAGTGGGCAATGTTTGAGACATGCTCTGTACTTCTTTCTTGCAATATTTTTCCTCCTCCATGCACACAGATGTACAATACACAAGCAAAAAAGGCAGTATATAACTTATTAAATAATGAAAACAGTCTATGCAGCCTTCCCAGGCACTGTGCATGGATTTTCTGAAGTAGTCACTTATTTGCAAGCAGAGAGATTTTTCTGAGAGGGGTGAAAGGTAGAAGAAATGTTTATATTATATAGCTAAATGACTGAATTGGGTCAGGCAGGGTCAGACAGGTCAGTCTTAACAGCAGCAATAATGAACTGACAGAGGTGATTATTATTCACATCCTAAGAAGAAACTACAGTAGTTCCAATTCTGTGAATTCAATAGGCCATGAGATTAAATAAATTAAAATTGCTAAATTCGACTCTATTTTTTAAAAATCTCAATGTGCAGACCTGGTTTTAAACTTTCAAGAACATCTTATGTACAACAGAATGTACGTTCAGGAGACTTCTTCCCTTGCACTTCAGGCATCTGTTCCCCTTATCTCCCTTATCTGAAATTCTTATATTATCAAGGTACTCATAAAGCTTTTCAATCTGAATACTCTCTCCAACTCATCTACTTCTAGCCAGACCTTCCTCACGAGGCTGTTGGCACAGCTGCTTTCCTACTATTTCCCTAAAGGGAACTCCCAGCCTCCCTTCCAAAACACTGCCTCTGCTGTCCCTAGTGCAGAAAGATGCTCGTGCTTAGTCCCTGCTCTTCTTGCCAGCAAGTTCACCTTTTGCTTTTGCTCCTCCCCTGCATAGAAGACAATGCAGCAGTAACTTTCCTTCTGTGCGCACACAACCTCTCAGACATACTGCTCTTGGAAGCCCTGGAGGCCCTATAGCGCCTTTGCTATGACTCTACCATCAGGGCAGGGTTGTACATTTCATAAATGTTTCTGCTGTATATGATATGTCATGCAACTGTATCAGCAGTCATGCTCTTCCATCCACAGTTACATGGTATTAACATGACAACTAAACCACAGATCCCATTCAACCACCTTATTTTGCCTTCTCAGACAGCCCTCTGAGGATAGTGCTTTAGCAGAGTACTTATTATGGGTAGTATAGGCTGCTGATCTTTCTTGCAAAATGTGCTTCTCTAACAGGGAGTCTGAGGAATAAAGTGACTGAAGGCAAGTGTCATAGTTTAACCCCAGTAGGCAGCTCACCCTCACACAGCCACTCGCTTCCTCCCCTGGTGGGATGGGAGAGAGAACCACAGGGGTAGATGTGAGAAAACTCATGGGTTGAGATAAAGACAATCTAACAGTTTAAGCAAAAACTGTGTGTGCAAGGAAAGCAAAATAAGGAATTCATTCATTACTTCCCACGAACAGGCAGGTTGTTCAGCCATCCCCAGAACAACAGGGCCCCATCATGTAATAGTTACTTGGCAAGACAAATGCCATAACTCTGAACATCCCCCCCACATCTTCTTCCCTTAACTTTTACTGCTGGGCATGATCAAATGGTATGGAATATCCCTTTGGTCAGTTGAGCTCAGCTGCCCCAGCTGTCTCCCCTCCGAACTTCTTGTGCACCCTGAGACTCACTGATGGGGCAGGGTGAGAAGCAGAAAAGGCCTTCACCCTGTGTAAGTACTGCTCATCAATAACTAAAACATCCCTGTATTATCAACACAGTTTTCAGCACAAATACAAAACATAGCCCCATACTATGAAGAAAATTAACTCTATCCTAGCCAAAACCAGCACAGCGAACAACCTTGAAGGCAATGGGGTTCAAAGCTTGCAGTGAAAAGCCACTCACGTGCAGAAAAGCAAGTGTTCCCTCAACTCTTTTAAAACCAACTCAGAATGCAGTTTTAACTATGGGTTGTGAGTAGTACATATAAAACTACTTCATAAGAGAACATAAAGATCTTAAATATTTTCATAACCTGCATATTCCTTTTATATCTGAATGTGCATCCCAAAATTTCTACCCTGTATAATGCATGAATTTATACAAACAGCAAAAATGAATACATAGGAAAAAAAATGGTTTCTGCAAGTGCATAGAAAATAAAGTCAGATTACGCACATTTCAGTGATGGTTTCTGGAAGATTTGTTGGGATCTCAGTAAGGCCTTTCCCACGACAGTCCACGATATTGTTACTACAGGTGCATGCAGTAGGGCAATGCAAAACACTGCAGGAGGGAGCCATGAAGGATTGGTGGCCTGCAAAGGAAAAGAGTTTCTCCTAAAACTGCACAACACTGTCAAACAGTTGTCCAGTTTACCTCAACCATAAAACATCAGATTTCACATCTCCTTGAAAAATTTAAGGCAAAACTCCTAAAATAAACATTGTAGCCCAGGGGTGTCAAACTCATTTTCATCGGCGGCCACATCAGCCTCCTGGTTACATTTATACAGTCCTAAATTACATTCGGTCCTTTGAAGGCAACCAGGAGGCTGATGTGGCCCCCGATGAAAATGAGTTTGACACCCCTTTTGTAGCCTATCAATACTTTCAAATTGAATTAATTTAAATACCCTGTTAATAGCAACATGCTGAAACAATACTGAGAGATGAAAGACAAATGCTCAACTACTGTGCTAGCATTACATTTTTAAACTTCTTTAGCAACTCACATTCAAAATAATCTTGTTAAAGAAGACTAAGAGTGATTCATTTTCCAGGTATATTTTTTCTGTGGTTTTAAAAGCTAATTACTGATTTATTTGGTTTTCAGAAGTTTGCGTAGTATTAAAAACGTATATTAAGAGAAATGAATGAACCTCGCTACAAAAACTGAAGATATCTTGCTACTTACGTTCTGTTCTGCAAATACTTGTTTGCATATAGTCCTTTAGTTATATGGCACTTACAGACAATTTTGGAGTTGTTTTCATTCAGTGACACCAAAATAAATGCTTTGAATTCACAGGTAATACTCTCACTCTCTGTGAGCTCAACAGGCTTCTTCCTTCCACAATCTACCATTCTTACTAGCTCAGGTGGCTAATTTACATGAGTTCTTGTGCTATATGTTAAACTCGGCATTATAATTACATTTAAACAGAGCCACTTCATACTTAGGTATGTTTCAGAAAGTAAAATACTTATTATATTTTCCTGCAAATAGATAGATTGCACATTTTATAATATATTAATGCACTCATTCTTGTATCGATTCAATAACAGGATTACTGTTCTGTAATGATACAGAAAGGCACAAAGGGATGAGAAAGGCATGAAGCCCTCTCTTTTTTTTTCTTTCTTTCTTTTTTTTTTTCATTACGGTAAAAAAGCTAGAGACTGTTTTGAAAATCTCAGGGAAAAAACCTTCTTGACCATGAGACCACAATTAATCTAAGGTCTCTCTCACTATATTTAATGTCATATATTAACATAGGAAGGGTACATCAATAATGTAAGTTGCAGCCAGTGCTGCTCCTAATTACAACTTCAAATAATGACTGTTCAATTTTTAAATTACTGAAAAGGTTAGTCTTTTGAGATAGTAGTTTACAATATAATAACTTGATTTCACATTTATGTGTTACAAAAGTACGAACAGCTGCCAAAACTAATAAAACATAATACTCTTTTTATACTAAAGGGTAGGAAACATTTCACTTGCCTTTATTAAACAAAAATACAATGATCCAGGGAGAAAGCACAGCTATTCCCCTGCCTCAAAATCAGCATTAAAATGACCAAGTTATAAAACTGTTCTTGACACTTGTGCTCTGCAGCCAGACCATTTACAAATAAAATACATGAAGTGACCTTGTTAGGAGCCCTTTTAAGTGTACATAAAGGCAGAATTAACGGCAAGAATACTGTTAGCATTTGCCTTACACTTTGATGTTAGAAGCTGCTTAATAAGGACAAAACATTGTGCTCTCCATAAAACTCTTTTAAAAGCATAGATCTGTGCAAATTTTGGCATATTGGGCAATAGGCTTCTGGGGGTCAGCAGAAAATCAACCAGTAGAAATAACCCTGCTGAATCACTGAAAAGACAGATAGCTATATTCCAGAAGGTTTTTAATGTTCTTGAGGAAACTTGAATCAGTAGTCAAAGTTTACAGAAAAAATCCAATCTGAGTCTAAAAATATTTAAATAAGAAAGATAAACTTGCCTTCATCCTCATCTAGAAGATACGAATAAAGGAAAAAAATTGAATAGAGAAAAAGTGATTAGTAATGAACTGTTAGTCATTTCATTATTTCATATCAGAAAGTAACTTGATGCAGTAATGCATACCAAAACATTTAGAAAGTTACTTAGGGATTCAGAATATTATTTAAATTGCAGAAAATAACAAAAAGTAGCAACCTGTAAAATTAAAAAAGTAATTCCTTACTACTAAAGGCCTTATATTCTCAGTCACTATACCTTTAATTTCATTTTCCACCTCTGTCCCCCATAATTATACTTTTAGAAGGCTATATAATCTACATGAATGCAGCACTTACACAAAATTTGTAAGGACAGAAGCACCCCCTGCCCTCCCCCAAATATACAAATAGCAATAAAAACAATTAGCTTATCTTTTTAATAAACATTAATGCTTTGATTATGCAAAAGCTAGAAAAAGTCAACATGCAGCACTAGCGATCACCGCTGAGCTGTCGGCAGGTGTGGTTTAAAACAGGACTTGGCGAGCAAATCTCTTACCGCTGCAGACAAACTCCCGTTTTTGGACCTCGGCAACGTTGTGTCCCCGCAGGTGGGACGGCCCCATGCACTGGGTGTAGAGCCCCACCCGCGGGCGCTGCCGCAGCCAGTCCGACAGCCAGGCCAGGTGGCAATCACAGTAGAGGTTGTTGGAGTGAAGACGACTGCATGGCAAGAAACACATCAATGCCTTCAAATTAGGAAGAACAGAAAAGCAACCAATTTGCCCAGCCTTCCCTTCAGCAAGCAGCTATGCCAATTTATTAATAAAAATTGTTAACGAGAAATCAATTTTTCAGATCTTTCGTAGAAAGTCTGAGAAGTAAATGCTGATAAATAAGACTATACAAGAAGCAAAATTACTTTTTATTTGTGGTCTAACTAATTGGAAGAAAAAAGAAGGCTTCACGCTAAGGTAACCTATCTGTAGTTTCTTTTCTCTTGTCTAAAAGAAATAAGTAAATATACAAGAGCTTGAAAGCTGCTGTGGGACTCTTTAGTCCAGATCTGTAAAAATCATGAATGAGACAAAAATGCCTCAAGTAAATTGCTCTATAGTCATAATCTGTCAGAAAAAAAAAAAAAAAAGAAAAAAAGAAAAAGAGAGGTAATAAAAGATTTGGTTTCCAAGCAGATATATCTGTAAGTTTTGCCATTATTAGTCTCTATAGAAACAGTCTGCAAAATTCCTTTAACAGGTCATATTCATTTTCTGCTGAACAAGACAGAGTAATAACTCAATAAAAACACCTTCTTTCACATTCCTTTTCTGATTTCCTCTCTTTTTTGTTTAATCACAGAAAGGAGGATTAACTGCTTTTGGCTCCTAGGGACCTACATTCTAAGCAGTGCCTGAAATTAAAAGACCAAATGGCAGCAAGCAATGGAATTAAGTAAGTCGCCTCTCTGTTGGCAAGGTCCAACACAAGACCATGGCTCCTTGCCAAGTGGCAAAAAGAACTTTGCCATTGATAAAATATCAGACAAATGTATTCACTAAATTAGGTAAATTACTTTTCTCTGGCTCTTACATTTTCTCAAACTACGGAAAAGGATGTCCACAGCTATAAATCAAATCCTCATTCAGAATCATCCATAACAGAGTAATGTCATTTTGGTTCTTTTTAGCTGATGCGGTTAATTCTAACTAAATAACTGGAAAGGAAGTGCAATAAAATCAGAATTTAGACAAGGGCTCTAATTAACCCATTAAAAAAAAAATCTGTGAAGAAACATGGAATGTGTAACCTATATAAACAAAAGATTTTTCACTAACTCACTTCACCCCCCATAAATGACTAGCAATTAAAGGTAACTTATTTTCCTGTACTAATTCTTGGGTGGATGCTTTGCAAATATAGCTCGCAATACTGCACACACATTCAATACAATCTGTGGCCTGCTGTAGGCAGGAACACCATTGCAAATCAGAACTAATGCTGCTGAAATCAGTATGGTTATACAGGCATATTCTGACTGAAAATGGGATGTTACACAGAGTCCTAGATTATAGCTGTATCTGTTGTCTTTTGGTTCTAAAATAAGTTTTCAAAAGATGAAAAATCCCACCAAAAAAGTGTAAATGTTGCTAATTTGATTCACTGTAATTTGTGGTTCAGAATATAAACTGCATCTGAAGGTTTGAAAGATATATAGACATCCATGTTTTCAAGTCTCGGACCTGAAAGAATGGAATGAAATTCTATTCTCAAAATATAACTGAGGCCACCAAAAGCCCACGGTCAGCATGATTTAAGTACTCTTGTATTTGTCCAAGTAAGAGTAGTTACAAATCTGTTGTGAAAACAACAGAACTACTCACCTTCATGAAGTTTCTGCAGTTAGGAATGCTATGTAAACTCAAGCGAATAGTCCCACTGATTTCAAAACAGTTATGCAACCCAAAATGCGTAAAAGAAAATGGATAGGCTTTGTAAAAGTAGTTCTTTAACAATAAGAGCTACTCTTGAACTCTGTTTCATTCAGTTTTGATTCCCACTTCACTGGAAAACCTTTTTGAAAGTGAGTCTCAGGACTAAACCTTGATATCTTCTGGTTTTGCCACTCAACACAACATGCATTTATTCTTAGTTCAGTATAAACATATAAAAGAAATAACTCCAAACTGTATCATTTGCTTACCTACTCTTTTCCCTGTGTTTTGTTTTAGAAGCCTGAGGTGGTGTTCTGTGAAAGTCATAACCTCTAAAAATGGGGACCTTATTGTAAATGCTGACACAACTTTAATTATAATGGCACTACCGGATGATGCTATAATTTTATGTTACAAAGAATGTTGGAGAGCTGGTTTAGTTTAATTAGGTCTGCTAGCAGTACAGTAATAAAAGCATAAAGATTTCCCATTTATCACATCTGACAGCCAATCAAAGATTCTTCCATGTTCCTTAATGAAATGTGACCCATTCAATAGCTCAAACCAAATTTTTGACTTTTAAAAAACATCATTTTCTTTCTTTATACAGCTGTAACGTATAAAAGAGAATCCTGCCCACCCTCATCTTTTTTATTAGAAGGTGAAGCTTTTCTGTGGCTGAATACAGCACTATGGAAGACCCAGTTGGGTAAAGGCCATGAAACCATTTTCAGACTTATTCATCCCACATCCTAAAAAAGCTGATGGAAAGGATGCCAATGTTTCTTTATCTCTTAATCCCCAAGCATCAACTTTGGGGTCACTTGTTAGCTTTGCCTTTCAGAATTAGCTGCCATACATGCACACACAGACTTCACAGTTGTCGACCTCATAATACTTGAGTATTTTTTTAATTGAGCTTATGCTTTCTTTACCTGTATACATATTTACAGACCACTGACAAAACTTGATCGAAGTAAAAATGATATACTGGACCAATAAAAATGGCAGCCAGTTTCAGTGGGACTACTTACAATGTTCTGAGTTTGGGCATATGGTTGAAACTTGCCACGGACAGTCGAGTGATGTTGTTATTGTTGAGAGTGCTGTGAGGTGAAGAAAAAGTATATTAACACATTACAGTTATGTCACATATGCTATACTTTTTAAAAATGCATAGCTAACTAAGATCATGGTGTACTGTTTTTAGGGACAGGTATCAGGAAGAAAACCCAGTGTTTTCAGATATGTTTTATCTTCCTGTTTAATCTCTGGTAAACATTATGGTTTGCCCATTCCATTAATAATCCTAAATCATTTGAGGTCCCGGTAACTGAGCTTCCACCAATGTTGAGAACATGTATGGCATTCAAGCTAAGGTTGTCATCCTGATGTAAAAAAGAGAGAAAATTATTTGGTTCTAGGAGTCTGGTTTATCTTTCTAGCTTCCAAGAGTTGATATTTTTGATAGAGAATACAATGACAAGATCTGCCTTTTTTTCCCAAGAATTTTAGGAGAAGTTTAACTCTGGGCTGCAATTAAGTTTTATATGGAACAGAGTTGCTATAGATGATCCAGAGTTGCATGAACAATAGGAGAACTTCTGCTATAAAATGGAAGGAGTCAGGGATGTTAATATTTTAGCAAACTAAACATTTAAATTTTGGACATGATGCTTGGAACTTCAAACAGGAACAAATCTTTTTGTCAATTTTTGGGTAGCACAGTCCCGTCATACTCAGTAAATGTAGTTTGTAAAGATAATGAAACTTTATGAACAGTCCTGCAGTTAAATATTGCCTTTAGGCTGCAAATAAAATGCAAACAAGCTTGACTCCGGAACAAGGAAACAAGTGATAGAATTTACAGTTTTGACTTAGAAATTACTCATTTGAACAGAATGGAGAATGTGCTCTGGGATTTTAAACACATAACTATGACACTAATAAATAATAATTCTCACTGACCAACTCTTTTTATCCTTTCGAAACAAAAAGTGTTTTATTTTTTGTGGTTTACTTCTGGTTTTTTGTTTGTTTGTGCTCATTTTGAATATGTTTTTAAGTACTCTCTGATCCTGAAACACAGAAAGGTAAATTGACAGCACCCTGAAATGGATCAGGCTACACACCTCTACATTAACCAAGCAATTAATTACCGGTGCAATGTGCTGCATTTTACCTTTTCGTGCTTACTCATTACACGTCCTAAATGTTTTCTTCACCGTGCATAAGGGATCTCCCCTGTGTGCCCTTAGGGCTACATAAACAAAGAGGAAAATAATCAAAAGAAGAGGAAAAGGGAGAATCATGCCCTTTTTCGAAATAGAACAAAAATGAAACAATAGAAAATGGCCAAGTGGATATATCCACAAAAGGTGCCTTAATGAATAAATGACAATCAGTAAATCTTGGAAAGACTTTCTTACAATGTCCACAGGGTAAATGACAGCTCCCATAATTTTTCCAGAATGACTTTTTACAAGGTTTTAAAATCATCTTTTCAACAATAGGAATGGAAACCAGTACATATTTCCATAGCTGTTAGCTGTTTAAAAGAGGTATCTACAATATTTTAATATTCAGTTTCTGATGTTTGATGTTTGCCTTGCTATTCTGTACACAGGAGCTATTAATTTATTTTTGTAAGGGTACAGAAAAGTGTCAGGAATAGACTTACGGGATACATAAGGTATTAAATAATTTTCTTAACTGTTTCTGTCTAATGATGAAAACACTTGATTTCATCACAGAGATGTAATTATTTAAAAGTTGGCTCAACATTTTACCTAATTGTTAGATACTATTGCAAAGAGTGTGATAACTGAAAGACATTTTTTAATTTCTTGGATACTTTAATTTTTTTAATACAACAGCACTATTTATTTTCCTATAGTCACTGTTTCCCCAATACAGCAGATTTTCTCTTAAAAAAAAAAAGAGAGAGAAAGAGGAAAAGGAAAAAAAAAATCACAGGGAAGATTACACCTATAATTGCTTTCACCTTTCAGAACTGTCTATATTTCAGGTTGATTTTTTACCTTTAACACTAACAGCCTCTAAGATTCTGCACTTATTTCACCAATACACAAGACCTGTTACTTTGGCTAATGTTCCAAACTGCCACTAAGCAGGATTACAACCTAAGTAACTTCAAAGATTATTTAAAAGCTTTATCATATACTTGTAGTTTGAAGTAATATACACAGTATGTGCTTAGATAGAATAATCAACTCCAAATGAAAACATGTAATCTTATTCGCTACTCAGTGCATATACAGTATGATCTGATCTACATATCTTTCATTCTTGAAGCCATATTGGAAAGGAGGTTGAATTAAAAACAAACTCTTCAGTACTGTTTGAAATATCTATTTCTATTTTTCAAAAACTTAATCTTTACATCATTGCTTCTCACATAACATAATTCAAGATAGTGAACATTTAGTTGTATATTTGAACACTGCCAATATCCTACATATATTCACTCACAAAATTCTAACTACCTACTTTTTCAACAGACTATTATGTTAACAGGTTTTTTCCTTTTTTGTTTTATTGAAATTGATGTGAATATTTTACCAGTGACTTCAACTGGCAACGATGACATTCTTAGAACACTGAAAACTGCAAGCACTAAAAAATGCAGAAGATATTTGACTTTTTAAAAAATATACATTTAATACTTTCACATGTAAAGAAAGGCTTGTATTAAAAAACATAGTAACCAGATTAAACCATCACTGGAAAACTTATTTCGTCATATAGATGAGTTCCAAAGATAAAAATCTCACAGAACATCAGATTTACTGACAGACAACCAACAATTTATCAACTTTACAACTAGCTGTAATACTGAATCTACAGTACATTTTACATGGCTTTATACCAGAAAGTTAACAATAGGCTTGTTATTCTATAATTACAACATTTAAAATTAAAAAAAAAAAAATCAAATTTAGCTGTAAGATCCATTCACTCATAAGAAATACCACTATATCTAAATAATAAAAAACTTAACCACCAGCAGCTCACACATTTTTTAGCTTCTTGGACATATAGAGACTATCTATTGCCAAAGAAGTTCATTTACTTCAGAATCTTAAAAGAAAGAAACGAAAACCCCAAACCAACAAAAACCACTCGTAATCCCCCTCAAAGTGTTGTGATTTACCAAGTGTGATTCAAACTAACATGAAGTAACTCACTGATACACAGTCTCTCACTTAATGCAGAAAGCCCAGAAAAAATGTGACAGAGAAAATATTTCAGGAATGTGTCCTGTGCCCCAAACTATTTGGGAAGTGAGACACTTTGCTCATTACAGTAGCTATTTTTGGGTCAGAGGTCACCGATGATAATTTTGTTACCTTTAACCTCACTGATGGCCACTTTGAGACAGTGAGAAAAAGTATGCAAAAGAGTATTGCAATATTAGCCTTCAGTGGCAAAGAAAAGATATTTTCTGACACACATACATATTTATACACATAATTTTTAAAATGTTTAAAAAAAACCCCAACACTTAATGTGCACATGGTTAAACATCTTAACACATAACAGTAGTGTTTGATAGAAAAGTGCCTCTTTGAAAACATCCAGGTTGCCAAATACGTATAGTGTATTGTTCCTGAAACAGAGTCTGAAAGATCAAATTGATGTCTGAGTATACAACAAAGGCAGTTCTGAAAACACCGAGCACTTCAACAGTGATGGATAATTTACAAAATTAATTGGATTCATTAATACTACCCCCCCCGCCTTTCAAAAGGAAATATATTATTTTCTTACAGCATATGCCATCTGCCTTTTGTGTGTGTGTGTGTGTATGTGTGTTTAATGGCTGTCCTTCAGAGTAAACGAATACCTTTGCCTCTCCACATCATTTTACCATTGAATAGCACATTGCAGTGGATTATTTTAAGACATCTTTTCACTAGACCATCGTGACACCAGGCTGCAGCTCGTAGATAAGCTTTTACATTAGCACTCCCCAGCTATGGAGCTCTTGCTACAAGTAAGAGATACAGGAATACTTACAGCACTTCCAGGTCGCGCAGAGCTCTAAATGCCCCATCTTCAATACAGCTGATCTGGTTGTAATCCAGTTGCCTGTTAAACAGATTAGGAAGGTATTTGTAAGGGAGATGAGCGTTGGCAGCGTGAGGTGCCCAGAAAAGCCTCCCGAAGGGCCATCAGAATGAGGCCATGCAACCCAAAACGCTTTCGCAAATCAGCTCGTATTCTTGAGACCGTCAGACGGCATGCTGGCCTGGATGCTGCCACAGAAATCCCTTTTTGTTCTCAACTGTCTGCGCAAAACAGCGGCGCTGGGAAAGCTCCAGTAAATAATAACTGCACCTTATATTAAATGCCAAAGGAATGCAATTTCATTACATCAAGAAAAGCTATCCATTAAAAGCTCTCAGCGTCATCTTGCTGAAACAATTTCATTAAGGTAAAGGACGGTAAATCACTTAATGTCACATGCATCCCCTCGGTGACCTAACAGAATCCATTTATCAGAGCAGCCCAGCTGCATGTTAATTCCACCCGCCACGGCAGGGACTGGCAAGAGAGACACCACTTTTAGGGGTCTCTGCGTGCGTGCATGCCTGGACCAGGTGGGGGTGCAGGGATGTTGGGGGGGATTTAGAATAATTACCTTCTAGAATATTTCTACATATAGAAATCATAGTGCTCAAGGTTTTTACATACTTGGTTACTTATCTCCTTTAATTCTGCTCCAAGTAAAACTAGTATTTCTGCTGCAACCTTCAGTATGTGGTTTTCTATGTACTTTGTGCTCTCTGCAATTATATGCAGATAGGATGTTGTAACAGAGAACTTGAATTCTGGACATAAAACTCAGCAACCCATCCCATATATTATTCATCTCTAAGAATTAAGTTATGAAAAATTTACATTCATTTCTCTGAAGAATATTATTACCTTTTAAATTCAAAACATTGATACAGTACATACCGCCCAATTTAAAAAGTCTGCTGAAAGTAACAGCCAGGCAAATACAAAATCCCAGTTCCTCTGCTGATAAAAGCTTTTCCTATAAATACTGCCACATGTCTTACACATTTCAGGGCATGACTTGAAAAGCAAAGATGATACAACCTCACTTTAAACAACCAGAAGATGATCTTCAAGCTGGGAACTTGTCAGTGTCAGATAATATATATGAGTAAATGTGTGTGAACAATACTAAGAAAATGAACAAAATACAAATGAACTCTGCCCTTCTGTCTTCAATTATGTATTAGCTAGCAGGGCTAATAAGGCTTTTACTAAAGCATTTTCTGTGATTCTTCTGAATCTATGATAACATTTTACTTTATTAATAAATCATCACACCCACTGGTGAATGTAATGTACCAACTTCTATAAAGTTCTTCTAGTTTCACCCACATTTTTCATCTGAATTACTACTACACCGGAATAAAATATCAGAACTGTAACAGTGTCTGTGTTTCTGTGTACTGAAAGCTAAATGCAAACTCTCATTTCCTGAATATGATCTTTAATCATTTTGGTGCAATGTTACTGCACCAGTGCTGCAGTGTTGGAATATTTAAACCTACTTGCTGAGGCTACTTCAATTTTTACTAATGAATTTCATTTAACAATTAAGTTAATAGCCTTTTTATTTTAAAGAGGTAAAATATATACACAGTACACTTCTCTAACCTCTTGAACAATTTATCAAAGCTATTTAAATTAGTACAATGGCATGAAATCTTATCCTTGACACAATACAAAAGAGAAATTGTTTCCAGACAAATTGGAAAAAATTTTTAATGCCATCAAATTTGCCTAATGCAGTCTGCAGGTTAATCTGTAAAAGGGTGAGCTGTATGTTTGCCCATATCTTATTATCCTTAGCTGTCAATGTATAAATCAGTGCTGACACGGCTTCTTCTAAATCATTCATATTATACAGAAAGGAAAATCTTTTAACAGTAGAGAAAGCACTTGAGCAAATCTTGTCCTACACAAACTGAAAGGCGGATTTCTTCCACTAGACTGGCAGCAGTTATGGTGCACCTGAAAACTTCTGGACTTCTTCCTTTAGTGAGTCATCATTACCACTACCTTAGTGAAGGGTGAGTTGTTTACATTTCAGTCTTCTTACCAGAAAGATTACTTTGTTTGCACTGAACGAATTAGTTGGTTTCAGTTTAGGGGAAGGGAATTTTGAGGATGAGAGAAGAGAAATATTTCCTAGTTTTATGAATTATTGTCTTTGAAAGATACCACCTTGTTTATGATTTAGATCATCTTCAATCAGTTATGGCCATGATATAAAATGACCAGACACACACCATGAAGAACAATTGCCATGACATATAATTTTTAAGCTACAAGAGGTTCCTGACATTGAAGACCGTGTGTCTGGTTTGAATAGCAATTTATGGTATTTGTGTTAAGGTAGAGATATCCACTGCATATATAATCCAAACAGAAAGTTAAACAATATTTCACAACCAGAATATCACTAACTTATGATGCCCCTCTAATGGATATATTGAAGCAGTCTGAGGTTTTTTGGATAAGAATGGTTGCTGATTCCAAATTGTGAGAATGCTATGACTTAAGACATAAGCAAGAATACTAGAGAAAAGAAAGCACATCTCTCATTTTAAATTAGGCTTTATAACTTGTTTTTAGCATGATGACTTTGAAAACAACACATTAAAACCTACAATACTATAATGAAACTTTTCTCACCATTAAGTTATTGAGCATACCAATAATCCTAACTCCATTTTAGAAAGTCTTTCCCCCCCCCCCACCCCGAGAGCTTCTTTTCAAATTATTAAAACATCCTGAGAACAGAAGCTGATCTGACACGGACTGGCAAACCAGACCCATCCTCATCCTTCCCCTCTCCCCAGTCTTTCCCTCAGCATCTTCCCCCCCATTCCCATGTTAGGTCTTTTCTAAGTGGGATCTCTCCACCCTTTAGAAAAAGTTCCTCTATTCCTATACTTTCCTTTCTGCTCTCCCTTCCACAAAGCAGCTGATTACCTTAGGCAGCGTCACGCCTGCAAAGCTCATCAAATAACTTACAACAGCTGTTACACTCAAAATCTTTCTGTTGTTGCAAAGAATTAATTAGGTTTTGCACCTCTATCTGCAGCATTACCTGGGTATTTCATATACTTACTAATCTACTCTTATTTAAAGTGTTGAAGTTTATGTGAGTTCAGGTCTAAGAACTAGTAAGAACTAAATAAAAAGCATTCAACTAAGAAGAAAATGTTTGCTTTAAAATGTTTTTTATTTATTGCTTTTGCTGAGGCATCTTACACTGTAGAAACATGTTGCTAACTTATATTTTCTTCCCTTTTAGCATATGTTGTCTACCAGATAACGGTAAACAAATATCTAAAAATAACCCTTGTTATCCCACAAGAAGAGCATTTAATGACTAACAGAAGATGTTGCATACATTTGAAACCTACTACCTGCATACAGAAAAAACGGGTATCCAACTCTGACAGAAAACCTTCTTTACTCATTCTAAGAGGCTGCGTTAAATTTTTGGACAATTCCATTCAGTCTGTCTGCTTTGCTCTCCTGTTCTTCACAGCTTGAGGACAATTTGTGGTCCCATGCAACAGGCACCACGCAACTTTACTTTCTCTTCCTTTGTTCAGAAACGATTACATTCTCTTAGTTTACCAACTTAACAGTAAACATTGTTTAAGAAGTCATCAGAAAAAGTTAGAAGCCTTTCTAGATCCTTACAGTAGTCTCCTCCCCAGTAAAACATTTAGAAAATCTTTCTAGTTTTAGCACATTGTATGCTGGATTTCATATCAGTAAAATTTTTCTTTGGGAGAAGAACAGAGTGTGCAATATTTATCACTGCAATATAATTTTTGGAAACAGTCACTGTTTTTAATGTCTCTTTGTATTTTTACAACAGAACTGAATTATGTTTCCTGTTTCCCAATTCCCTTCTCAATTTCAAGAGGAATCCATAACTTCAGAGGCATTAGTTGAGACAGATGTAGCAAAATCATTTAAGAATTTATTTTAAATTTTTATCAAACTTCAGAGAACTGCTTGTTTCCTCTGTCTATTATTATTTATTGGATTATTCTTTCATTTGGAAGTCAAGTGCTTTTTTTCTACTTGACGTTTATTTTGCTAATGTAGTTAATTTTGGTTTTTGCTAAATTTTCACTGTAAAATATTTTGAATGGATACTTTTGTTTTTCCCAGCATACATAATATAGCAAATGATTAACCTTTTTCTTTTATCCTAAAATTAAAAAGCAAGACTTACAAATACTTCCAAGCAAGGCATACTTACTGAATAAACTAGAAGAAATGAGAGAACACATCTATAGTTCAATGGCTTTCTATCCTCTTAAAATTATCTAGCACTCTATTTGGCTAAGTCCACAAGTATCTTCCAGCACCAAAATTATGGGGGGGGGAAAAAAAAAAAAAAAGTAAAAATTAAACTAGAGGATGCTACAGAAAGGAAGATGAACACAGAATGAACAATCTGTAAGTTATGGGATGCAAAGATACTATCATATTGGTGTGACTTCCCAGAAATAATGCAATTTCACAACTAGATGATGAATAGCATCAAGACCATTACAATGGGGAAGCAAATGTATTCCTGTTGTAATACAGAAGGCATATTAAGCGCCTATCCCATGAAAGTTCTGTTAGAGTGGTTTATTTAAATATTAATTGGAAAATCTCTATCTGTTGAACAATTTTTACTTAATTACTCTACATAGCAACAAACCTCCTTGCAAGTCTCCTTGGCATGATTACGCCATCTTGTTCAGTAAAGCAGAGGCAGTCTCACTTTCCGAAGTAGTGCAGATACAAAAGAGCCTAAAGGCTTCTGAGAGTCCAACTAACTTTTGCATGACACTTGAACACTAAACAGGAGCATGAATTACTTTTCTTTAAAATCCAAATCTTCAAAGAGGATTTCCATTATTCTTAGTACTTGACATAGCCATATAAAATGTGAGGATAAGACTGAATCCACGTCCCCCTACAACAGAGTTTACTAACTCAGTTCAAATCAATCTATTTCAATTTGCTTTGTATTATCACAGGAAAATCTACGGGAAACTACATAAACCGCAGCAACATTTGGTACTTTTCCTAGTAAAAGCATAGGCCACATTTTTCATTGGGGTAAACTCAGACATCGCGTAAAATTTTGTGTAAGTATCAGGAGTAGTCAGCATGGGTTCACCAAAGGGAAATCATGTTTGACCAACCTGATAGCCTTCTGTGATGGTATGACTGTGATGGTATGACTGGCTGGGTAGATGAGGGATGTGGAGGTTGTCTACCTTGATTTCAGCAAGGCTTTTGACACCATCTCTCACAACATCCTCATGGGCAAGATCAGGAAGTGTGGGCTGGATGAATGCACAGTGAAATGGATCATGAACTGGCTGAATGGCAGAGCTCAGAGGGTTGTGATCAATGGTGCAGAGTCTGGTCGGAGGCCTGTGGTTAGTGGGGTTCCCCAGGGGTCACTGTTAGGTTCAGTCCTGTTCAACCTGTCCATCAGTGACCTGGATGAAGAGACTGAGTGCACCCTCAGCAACTTTGCTGATGATACCAAAGTGGGAGGAAGGGCAGACACATCAGAAGGCTGTGCTGCCATTCAGCAAGACCTGGCCAGGCTGGAGGACTGGGCAGAGAAGAACCTGATGAAATTCAACAAGGGAGAGGGTAGGGTCCTGCACCTGGGCAAGAATAACCCCAGGCATCAGTACGGGTTAGGGGTGGACCTGCTGGAAAGCAGCATTGCGGAGAAGGACTTGGAAGTTCTGGTTGACAACAGGTTGACCATGACTCAACAATGTGCTCTTGTGGCCAAGAAGATGAATGGTATCCTGGGGTGCGTTAGGAAAAGCGTCACCAGCAGGTCGAAGGAGGTTATCCTCCCCCTCTACTCTGCCCTGGTGAGACCTCATCTGGAGTACTGTTGTACATCTGGTGTCCAGTTCTGGGCTCCCCAGTTTAAGAAGGGCAAAGCATTACTGGAGGGAGTCCAGCGGCAGGCTATGAAGATGATTAGGGACCTGGAACATCTTTCTTATGAGGAAAGACTGAGAGAGCTGGGTCTGTTCAGCCTGGAGAAGAGAAGGCTGAGAGGGAACCTTATTTATGCTTATAAATATCTCAAGGGTGGGTGTCAAGAGGATGGGACTAGACTCTTTTCAGTGGTGCCCAACAATAGGATGAGGGACAATGGCCACAGACTAAAGCATAGAAGGTTCTATCTGAATATGTGGAGAAACTTCTTTACTTTGAGGGTGATAGAACACTGGAACAGGCTGTCCAGAGAGGTTGTGGAGTCTCCTTCTCTGAAGACACTCAAAACCCACCTGGACACATTCCTGTGCCATCTGCTCTAGGTGAACCTGCTTTAGCAGGTGGGTTGGACTAGATGATCTCCAGAGGTCCCTTCCAACCTCAGCCATTCTATGATTCTTTGAACTAGAACACCTTCAGTAGGACTCTCTGGTTTTCATCTGCTAATAAAATTGAACTTAAAATGTCCATTCATTGTCAATGAAGATTAATACAAAATTCGGTCATGCCTTTAGTGAAAATGCCACTTTTAAATCTTTCACAATAGGCATAAAAGATGCATCAGGACAAAACCAAGTAACATTAATCAATGTTTTGGACAAAAGTTAGTGTAATGAGAAGGACTTAGAGTGGATGTTGATGCCTGTCTCTCCACTAATTCTCTATATTCCCAGCCAATTTAATCTGTGAAGCTACTACATAGCCCTGTAGCCTTTATCCTTGAGGTGATAGTTACAGTGTTCCCCACTTGCTGGGAAAAAAATGGAACCGAATGAACACAAAGGCACCAAAGAACAGGGTAGTTCAAAGTAAGGCCAGATTATGACAAGAAAAACAGGGCACAAGATATTTGCAGGAGATATCTTGAAAACTTTCCTTCATATTTTTGGTATTGATACTGCACATATTTAGAATCATAAGTCTGCCGTGATGTTGGTGTATTCCCTTCCATTCTCTGCCAAATATCAATTACACAGCAGAAGAGAAAGTTTGAATCTTAGAAAATTTTATATACTTCAAACAGAAATGTCATAATATAATTTTATCAAAATCATGAGAGCAGGGACCAAAACCTACTTCTCAAAAACTCAGCATAGCAATATTGCTCAGTGGTGTTTCACATTTATTTGCTATTTAGGTCCAGTTACTTTTCTTCCTAGTAACCAGATTCAAGAAACAACCCATCCAATCTTATAATCTGGGCAGCTAAAGCTATTTCTTACCATTTTAAATACCAATAAAATTCCCAGGTTTCACATCAAGTGTGAGTACTGTATCACCATGGAGGGTTATGAAACTATCATTAACAAGTATATTAAAAAAATCTGTATCTAATTTCCAATTTATCACAGAATCACAGAATGTTAGGGATTGGAAGGGACCTCAAAAGATCATCTAGTCCAATCCCTCTGCCGGAGCAGGAACACCTAGATGAGGTTACACGGGAAGGTGTCCAGGTGGGTTTTGAATATCTCCAGAGAAGTAGACTCCACAACCTCCCTGGGCAGCCTGTTCCAGTGTTCTGTCACCCTCAATGAGAAGAAGTTTCTTCTCAAATTTAAGTGGAACCTCTTGTGTTCCAGCTTGAACCCATTACCCCTTGTCTTACTGTTGGTTGTCACCGAGAAGAGCCTGGCTCAATCCTCGTGACACCCACCCTTTATATATTTATAAACATTAATGAGGTCACCCCTCAGTCTCCTCTTCTCCAAGCAAAAGAGACCCGGCTCCCTCAGCCTTTCCTCATAAGGGAGATGCTCCACTCCCTTCATCATCTTCGTGGCCCTGCGCTGGACTCTCTCCAGCAGTTCCCTGTCCTTCTTGAACTGAGGGGCCCAGAACTGGACACAATATTCCAGATGAGGTCTCACCAGGGCAGAGTAGAGGGGAAGGAGAACCTCTCTCCACCTACTAACCACCCCCCTCCTAATACACCCCAGGATGCCATTGGCCTTCTTGGCCACAAGGGCACAGTGCTGGCTCATGGTCATCCTGCTGTCCACCAGGACCCCCAGGTCCCTTTCCCCTACACTGCTCTCTAATAGGTCATTCCCCAACTGATACTGGAAACTGGGGTTGCTCCTGCCCAGATATAAGTCTCTACACTTGCCCTTGTTATATTTCACTAAATTTTTCCCTGCCCAACTCTCCAGCCTGTCCAGATCTCGCTGGATGGCAGCACAGCCTTCTGGCGTGTCAGCCACTCCTCCCAGCTTGGTGTCATCAGCAAGCTTGCTGATAGTACACTCGATTCCCTCATCCAAGTCGTTGATGAATAAATTGAATAATACTGGTCCCAGTACTGACCCTTGAGGGACTCCACTAGATACAGGCCTCCAACCAGACTCCGCCCCATTGACCATGACTCTCTGGCTTCTTTCCTTCAGCCAGTTTGCAGTCCACCTCACTACCCGATCGTCCGGTTCACATTTCTTCGGTTTTGCCGTGAGGATGCTGTGGGAGACGGTGTCAAATGCTTTACTGAAGTCAAGGTAGATCACATCCACCGCTCTGCCATCATCTATCCACCTTGTTATGTCTTCATAAAAGGCTATGAGGTTGGTCAAGCATGACTTCCCCTTGGTGAAGCCATGCTGACTGCTCCTAATGACCCTCTTATCCTTGATATGTCTTGAGATGGCACCAAGGATAAGTTGTTCCATCACTTTCCCAGGGATGGAGGTGAGGCTGACCTGTCTATAGTTACCCGGGTCCTCCTTCTTGCCCTTTTTGAAGACCTGAGTGACATTTATATGATAATTTCTATTTATTTAAAAAAAAACAGTGGGTGCCACTGTGATCTCTGAAGAACCTAACTTCTTGGTGCATATTTTTCTCCCTGTAAAAGTACTAAGTAAGGAGTAACTTTCAGAACCATATTTCCAGAATTTGCACCCCAATTTCTGTCAAGTGCCAGATCAGCAGCTGTACTAAAAGTGGTTTATTCTTCAAATTATTGCCCTTGAACAGGAAAATCAAGACCTTGAAACAGCACAGCTACTTTTTTTCCTACATTTGAACTGTGAAAATACTGGATACTGGGCTTCCAGCCTGGGAAATCTGCACAACATAAGGTTCCCTCATTTTTTGTCACTTCTGAAGAACTTATTACCAACAATTGGGCTGTATTGGTGAGAGTGAAACCACAATGCTTTGTATGGCATTTATGAGATGACACCTGAGTTGTGCATCTGGTCCCAGCCTCCCCAGTAAAAAACAATCACTGACATGCTGGGCTGAGTCCAGCCAGGACCACCAAGGCTGGAGTGGGTGACATTCATGGAGAGTCTACAAGAACTGCCTTTGTTCAGCCTTAAGAAGAGAGGGTGAATGGGGGAATCTTACTGCTGCCTATAACTGCCTAAAGGGAGGATACGGACAGAGCCAGACTCTAAGTTGTAATACAAAGGGCAAGAAAAAAGTTGGAAAACGGAAAATTCCAATTAGATATAAAGTAGATTTTTGGGGCCTGATGGTTTTTCAGAGTTTTTTTGTTCTTTTCACTATGAGAGGTTGCCCAGGTTGTCAATTCTCATAACGTCTTGCCATTTTGCTTTGATATTGTACAGAGTCTATACTGTGAACATTATTAAGAAGACATCCAGAAAGGAAATATCATGACCACACTTTAAGGAAACTAGGCAGCTTCTTCTGAGAAACATCAAGAGAACTCTAGAGCTAACATCTTAGAAGGAAATAAAAAGATCATAGTGGTAGCAAAAACCTTAAAGGAAGCAATTTTCTTCAGATAATCTGACCCCTTTGATCTGTGAATCCTAGAAGAACACAGAGTAAGATGTTTTCCAAAATATTTCAACTCCTGATTTGGATGGGGAAGTATTTAGGGCAAGTGAGAGAATGGTGAGTCTCCATTCAGGAACATAAAAAATGTAATCAGGTGAAGTTCTGTGAGATTTCCTAACTGCCTTTGAAACAGCTTACTAGAGCTACTGTATGGGATGGTTATCAATCACTGCATTAAAAAAAAAGTGTCTAAAATTTACATTGAAAGTGATGTAATTAATGTTGTTACAAAAAGCAAATCTTGAATTTACAACATGTTCTCATACAGGTTTCTTTACTCTTTGTACCTTCACCTATCTCTCCCATAAGTTTGGTTAACATCTTTAACATAATGCTCAACTACTGGGCAATTTCAGAAGAAATGCCACAACTAGAATAAATGTTGAATTCTGTTTATAACAGTTCCCTCTAAGTATATACAACTATTTGGTTCCTGGACCTTTGGTTAATCACCAAATAGACACTAAATTCTTTCATAGAATCATTTATGTTGGAAAAGATCTTTAAGGTCATTGAGTCCAACTGTAAACCTAACACAGCCAAATCCAAGACTAAACCATTTCCCTAACCACTACATCTACATGTCTTTTAAATACCTCTGGGGATGGTGACTCCACCACTTCCCTGGGCAGCCTGTTCCAATGCCTGACAAACCTTTCAGCGATTAAATTTTTTCTAATATCCAATCTAAACCTCCCCTGGTGCAATGTCAGGGTGTTTCCTCTCATCCTATCACCTGTTACTTGGGAAAAGAGACTGAGAGCCATCTCGCTACAACGTCCTTTCAGGTAGTTCACTTCACAGTTTCCTTTGTTTGCAAAGTGATGCTTTCTATACCTATCACTTATCAATCATCTCCTTAATTTTCTTGAACAATGAAATAAAAATTGTAAAATTCTTGCCATCACTCTTCTCTAAGTGTGATGTCCAAGGCTAGATGGAAGGCTAGGGTTCAGATCTCCTTCTTGCCTAAGCATCTAGAAAGGTACAATGGCCTGATCTAATTACATAAATGGTATGCTAGAATCCACCCAATTCATCCTCACTCATCTTTCTGATACATCTATTTCTCACGCAATATAAGGTGCTCTTCCTTATAGGAGCATAGGTAGCATTTACAAGACATAGAAATGTGTTTCTTCTTATTTTCAATTGTAGTGGGATGGTAAAGATTTCAGATTAGAGGTTTGATGTTTTGTTTGTTTGTTTTCCCCGGGACGATCAATAAAGGAAATATCTGTAGTGTTTACACTATCACAATAAAAAGCTACATGCCACAGAAAGGAGTTGGGCTTTGTGGCAATGCTATGGCATTTATGCATAGTTTTGTTAATTATCTCCCAAAGGAGAAAGGCTTTAAAGGGCAGATCTACTGTTTTATGCAAATTTAGACATAATTCAGGATCCTTACCTTCGAAATGCACACCAAGAGATAAATATTACCTTAGCTAAAGATTAGCATCCTAATTCGGTTTCTGACTGGAGCTATCTCACAATATGTAAGTATACTTACTACAATCTAAAATACTGTTCTGTCACTAAAAAATTCTCAATGATTCTGTTATTTTTATTATCAAAGTTCCTTTCCATAGCTGTATTAATTTTCAAATGTAAAAGATCATGCAGAAAAATCTAGGCTTCTCTTTGTAGCCAAGCTTCTTTTAAACCATGAACAATGATGGGATCAATTCTGAATAGAAACTCATAAAACATCAAATAAACAAAGTAACAAAGCTACTTTGAACATAATAGTTTTTCCACTGAGATGTGGTAGGATTCCACTGTTGGGAAGAACTGTATCATAAACATGGTTAAACAAAAAAAACCTTCAAAATTTCTAAATATCATATCAAGTGGGTCAAACTCCTGGGCATTCTGCTAAATCTTTGAAAAAAAAAATCCTCCTAACTAATTTATGTGTATGCTGCAGGCAGCAGAAGGAAGTGGAGTCCATCATAGGAAGGCAGAAATCCAGAGGGCTTCCTGTTCCATCCTCTCTTCCTGGACATACGACATCACGTTGTCCCCTTTGTAGTCACAGAACGCTCCATTTTCGAAGTAGTAGAACTAGAAAGTTCATCTTTCTTTTAACATTGGCAACTTAAACTACTAAAAAGAATTTCAATAGAAATTACGTGAAAGCCTCATACAATGCCCTAATACTTCCCTATTTTTATTGATGCCACATAAGATAACAATTATATTTTTTCACAGCTGCATCACACTGGCAGCTCCATAGTCTTTCTGGAATCTGCTAGTGTGCGCCCTCTGTCTTTGTTGGTTGTTTATAAGTGATGAGTCCTCAGCGTACAGCAGGGGTTATAGCTTTTAAGAGTATGACCTTACATTTCCTACAAGTTCATCACAGGATTCAGGTCATTCAGCTCTTTCAGTCCACTAAACTGATCTACCACTCTAAACGGAAAGTTGAAAAGTCACTGCTTTCTTTTGTCTTGAAATTCACATATTTCCACATTCAGAAGCCACAAGAATTCAAAACGTGCCCATGAACTTCAGAGACACTATCTCCAGAAAAATATCTATCTTTTCTAAAATACTTATTTTACCACAGAAGAAAACTGCTTAAGAAAAGTAGTCACACAAGTACAAAAATATATGCTAGCAAAACTAGATAATAGCATGATTTTTCTTTCTTGCTTTTATACAAGCAAACAAAAGGCAAACTCTTAGACCCAAGGCAAAATGATTTTTTCCACATGAAATAATGAAAAATTTAAAATAGCCTGACATTCAAATATTAAACTCAGGTTACCATAAGCAAATAGTTATAACACCTTGTTGTATTAAACTCCATTTCAATGTTTTAGATTTCATATAGGGCAATTTTAGAATGTTTAAGTTATATTAAAGCATTCTGAGAAAACAAATGGTAACTATTGTTTTTATGCAGAGATTAGTTTAGCACCTATGAAAGTACATAGGAAAAAGACATCTGATACAAAAAAAGGACATTGTATTGACAAAGCATTACCATCAGAATATATGCAAGAAGAAGGAAAAAACTTACAGATTTTTTATGTCTACTGCTCCTCGAAATGCCTTTCTTGGTATTGCTTGAATCTGATTTTCACTAAGATCACTAAAAACAAACAGACAAACAAATTAAATTAAACTTAAAATCTGCCATATATATTTCTGTGTATAACAAAAAGAACGTGTAAGGAAGTAATTTCACCCATTACAGTTCAGTCAATGTTTCCAATGAAACTTATTGTATTACCTTAACTGATTTGTAATTGAAGAAAAAGAAGCAGCAATAATACTCAAATTAGTTTATCTGTGTTGCACTAAGTAGCTCCTTTACAAAACAGCAATACACATGCCAAACAAAAAGCAGAAGCATTATATAATTTAAGAATGAAGGCCAAACTGATTAAATTTTAAACAAATTGATTTTTCTTTTCAACCCATTCCAAACCTATGACATCAAACATTTGATAGTATGTTCAGCTTTATGCAAGGAAAACTGAAAATAAGCAAAAAGAATGAGTAGTGAGCTGTTGAGAAACAACTATCAAGTTGTGTCATGTCTGAGATGAACAGAATTCTGAATTTTGTTTCAGAGTGACAAGCACCATATATTTTAAAAGAAGGCATTGAATACCATCCTGCAGCAGATACCTAATGCTCTTCCCCAAAATCCCTCTTCCCCAAAATCCCTGCATGACCAGTTGTAGCAGGCTATCCAAAACCAGTATATTTTCTAAAAGAGAAATATTAGTGTTGTTTGTGTTGGTTTGTTGTTGTTGTTGTTTTTTTGGCTTTTTTTTTTTGCTGTCAGTATAACCAATCCCTTTTCTGAAATTCAGAAATATTTTTGGTCTTCGCAGTTCCATATTGGAAATGAAACCTAGAGAACTGAAGTAAAGAAAGCAGCAGATGACACGGCAAAGAAATCCCCAAAACTGAAAAAACCCAGAATCCAGGGTTTTTCACATATGCTAAACCCCATTAAAAAGTAATTCAGTGCAATAGGAGATAATCAGTAGTTTAAAGTCATTATTGCTTTATCTACCCTGTGCGCAGGTTGAAGGTTTCAATTCAGACTACAGTTTGCCACCCTAGACCAAGCATATCTACCGCACCCAGAGTTCACAAATGTCTGAAGGCCTTCAAAGGGACCCTTCTATCTTGTAGTCTCAAATTATGAAATCAGATCTTCTTTTGGAAGCCTTCGGAGATGCATATAACTATAGAAAACATATCCACTGGAACACATGAAATTAATGAAGAAGCTTGCTAGAGCACCTGAATAAAATTTAGAAACAAATCAGATGCATACAGGCTGTGCCTACACTAGAATTTTCAGTCAGTCTGCAGAGCAGAACTAGATTTCATTTGGTGAAACAAACTCAGGACCTTCACTCCAGAAGCATGTGAAATGCACTCCCACCGCTAACAGGAGAAGTAAAGTTGCACAGTGTGTTGCTTTTTAGAGGCATCTTTTAGATGACCTCTTCAGAGACAGCTTTAGGAGAAACATTGCAAAATGGTGCATAGAAATAATAGAGCTAGCTCAGATGAAGTGAATAAGCAAGAATGATTTAGTTGATTAGACATAAACAGTCATGCTTTTGACATCTACTTTCCCTAAAAGACAAACTAGCATGAGCTCATGTTTCTGTATTAGTAATAACTCCTGGAGATCTCTTTCAGATTTATGAATGTAAAGAAAATAATTTGAAGACTTTATAAAACCTCACACTGCCTGAGTCTTGCAAAATTTATATCAATATAATCCTTTTGAAAATAATTCTACATACATTGAGAGTAACTTTGTTTTATCCAATTCATTGGTAATTTATGGAAAATCACATTTTGTTTACTAAATCTTTCATAGTTCATGCACCTAACTGCACTGCAATATCTTGTGAAGTATATTTAAAACTAGACCAAATTTTACTATTATTAACAGTGTGTGAAAAAAGAGAATCTGTGAGCTGTGATTTAATTTTCAAGCCACCTAAGTAATCTCGAAATGGGATATGGCTGCACTGCTCTGACAATAAATTCAATGGCAATGAATGAAAAAGCAGCCTTCAGCATTTGTTACGGTAACATGATTTAACAGTCTACTTCCTTCAAAAAAATTCCAAGTATAAACAGTATCTATATTTACACTTCTGTTTAACTGACTAACATATTTTACCTATATAAAAATTTGGCATAAAGTGGTTAAGTTAGCAATAGTGATTTGTATCATGATCAATGATTAGTTTATAATACAGATATATGTATATATCTATGTTAACTGCTGCCATACTCATAAATATATACTGCAGGAGGTAATGGGTAATGGTGCCTTATGCTTTTTATGACAGTTAATAAGAGTACCATCATTTGCTATTTTATATAATTAAAAAAGTGGAAGATGAACAAGACTGAGACAATAAGTAAATTATTTTTTAAGATCTAAGAAAAATATCAATGGTCAAAATCTTTCTTTCCTTGACAAAATGCAAATCTTTGCACAAATGCAATGACTTAGAAGTAACAGCTACTGAGTCAGGTTCCTCAATAAACAATACACTGAGATTGTATGTGTGCATATGTATGCCTGTGTGTGTATATGTGCAAAAGACAGCAGACTAACTAATCACACACTAGATTTACCTCTGGGTGCACACATTCAACATCATTTACATGTACCACAGGCTCAGGTAGATTAAAGTAGAGTGTTCTCTGTTGAAACGTAAACTGCTTGACAGAAAAGGTTCTCTATCTTCCTGTGCGAGGCACTGTTTAAAACATCTCTCTAAACATGGAGAAGTAAGTAAGGTTGGCAAACGTTGTTTTCCAAGATAAATTTTTTTGCAATGCATCTGCTGGTTTGCAAAATTTCTTGGAATTTTTTATGTAACAGAAGTGTAAGTTATGAATCCATTTCTCCATTGCAAAATTCTAACACTTATAAAACCCATGATTTTCAACATACAATTTATGCCTACTTAAAGCAGGAAAGTTTTTAGTAATTATTTATTGATTGTTTCAAGTTTGCATCTGCTCAGTCTAAAAAGGTTTCCTTTATAAAAACCTTAAGGGACTTAAACAAATATTCAACTTCTTGAACAAATTACACCTACATTTCACACTGCAGATCTAGGACTCAGTAAGAAGTTCATGTGCGGTCTTTTTTAATGAAATTTTAGCTCATTTCACTGCAATTTTTAGATTGCTCACAAAAAAGAAGGTCACAAGCAGCACAGGGTGCACTGTGACTTTCTGGGGAAATAGGGCAAAAAAAATGAAAAAAAGGTCTAAGCATTTCAATAAAATTTAAGCCACTAAACAACAGAGCATCCTACTTTTACAAGAATAAACTTGTATTTCCAAAAGAGGCACAAACCTATCTTCACATTTGAAACCAGCAATGTGACCAAGATACTTTCATTGGAACAAATTATTCTCCATTTTTATTACAGCCCAAGACCTTAAATCAAAATCCAGCATACCTCTGGAACAACAGAATTGATTCAAAATTATTTTGTATACACCTAGGGTGAAAAAGCCAAGGCTATCCTACAGATTTTGTTTTGGTTTTTGTTTTTTGTTTTTTTTTTTTTTTTTAATAAAGAACAATGGTCTCGAGCAGGAGTGTCAGACTCTTTCACCGGGGGCATGAATGTAATTTCAGGACTATGTAAATGTAAACTACTCCTACATTTATACAGTCCTGAAATTACATTCTGCCTTTTGAAGGCCACCGCGAGGCTGATGTGGCCCCCGGTAAAAATGAGTCTGACAGCCCTGTTCTACAGTAAGATGTTTTGATTAATCTTTACGCATATTCTAGTTCTGTAGGCTTCTTTCAACTAAATTGTTCTTGACTCTATTATATAATTCCTAGAGAAATATATTCCAAATTATTAAGTCTGAAGTGGAATACCTTTGACATTGACCTTTCAAGAAAATTCCTTAGTAGAACTTGGTGGACTTTAATTCATCTCATACACTGGCTGGCAGAGCACCTTCAATGCATCTCCCCACTCATACATTATAAAACCCGTGCTCAAGGCCAGCACTGCCATATATAACTTCAGTCTCTTTTAGTCTGAGATGTCCTCAAGCCAAAAAGGTGGCACAGTAATATTTGGGTTAAATAGATTTTCACACAAAAAGCCATCTGGGCAAGTTAGGCTGGCAGCAGCTCAAAGAGGCTCTTCTCAGAGAAGGCCCAGGTAAGCACCTCTGCTGTGCTAGATGGCAACTGCACTGTCCTGTTTGTAGTGGGTTGTTTCAGATATGTTTAAGGTGAGTATATATCATTCTTCTGAGTTATAATATTCTGACTGTAATGGCATTTTCTGAAAAGCAAAAAAAAAGAAAAGCAAATCTGTATACCAAACCCAGCTGAATCCCACCCTAAATGAAGATACACAGAGGGGAACGCACAAAGATTTCTGAATTCTTGGTCCAACTATTGTGATTCTTTAAAAAACATGCATACATTTCTTTTCCGCACAGAATGTCAGGTGTATGTTTCTAAATTGGAGACTAAATATGTTGGTGGTTTTTTTTTTTAAATTAATGTAGTCTATCCAATTATTCAAACTCAGATCCTGGAATTATTGTCCTTACATAAAAAATATTTTTACACAAGCCAGGTCAAAGCCATTTATATGCACTGTATACTTATAATCACATATGCCTCAGCTTTTAAACTGATTTCCAAAGATTAAGGATTTAATTTTGATATTTTCAATTACACTATAGCAGAACTTGTCTGATTTCAAATCCTGCCTGAAAGAATGTTGATTTCTGTATTTCACAAACCAATGCAATAGGAAAAATATAATAATAAAAAAATAAAATCTCCCCTCTCACCATCCCTCCAAAAAAATCAGCTTTTTTTTTTTTTCTCCGAATACATTAGTAGTCATAATGCATCATGTTTTGTAGAAATCGCAGAAAGACCTTGCCAAAACCTTGCTACTACTGAATCCTTCTGAAGAGCAGGATGGAAATGGTACATTTCTACTTAACATATATACTGGTTAGTAGGTAGAAGTATATCAGGAAAAAAAAGAAACAACCCAGAATCCTGTTGAAATTCATACCACTAGAATATAATAACCTATTCCCACAGAAAACCTCAAAAACTTATATAGGCTGTTGCTTTTTTATCTGAGGATAAAGCCCTCAGATAACCTGATATTAATGAGCCTGATAGAGTGCTTCAGCTCTTAAAAAATGCAGACAGTACTGCATTGCAGCTATTTTATTACTCACCATGTACGGTTCCCAGTTGAATATCCCATTTACCCTTAAAAAGGAGTGCTAAATTTTTAATTATATAAATTGAAACACCACATATAATATCTATATCATACGCTGTTAAGGTTGTATCACAGTTTTCTTGTGTGGCTAAAACCATTGTTCATTCTGAAACAATAAATCTTTTGAAGATGGCAAACCTGCTTGTAAATTTAATTACTTGTAATTTTATTTTCCTCTATGGTTTAACCTCCCTCTGTGTCTGACCAGTGATATCATAAATCTGTACTGCCATTCTCTACTTCGTAAAATACTGAGTACTGGGAATGAGTAATTTGTCCTGATTTTTTAAGGAAAAGGCAGAAATACTGAGTCAAACTAAGTAATGAATACTTACCATTTTATTAATGCCAGTTCCTAAAAAGAGCTCAGAAGGTGGCTATTCTATGATCAGCATCCTTAATAATTATTAAAATGTATCTGACACAATTAAAGTAAGCCTTGCTTAGTAGTTATCTCTTACTGGAAAAATCTAAAAATCAAATATATGAATTTGGATGTGGGTATTTTCATTTGGAATAGAAAGGTAGTTAAAAAGAAAAAAAATCCACAAAAAAAACAAACAAAAAAATAAACTATTTTAGAACAGTTCAATTAGAAGCGACCTACAATGATCACCTCGTCGAACCAGATGATTTTGGTGGAAAAATAACAGCTTAGTAACAGCTTATTTTTATGAACTTAAGTATCAATTACATATTTATCCAAAAATAATAAAACTAACTAAACAATTAATTTATGAATATCAAATGGTTCTCTCATTTTCAGCTATTTTCACTATGATTTACTTTTTCCTTAGTAGTGTTCAGTGTTTCAACAACATACCTGTATTTGAGTAGAACCATAGAATCATAGAATGTCCCAAGTTGGAAGGGACCCACAAGGATCACAGAATCACAGAATGTTAGGGATTGGAAGGGACCTCAAAAGATCATCTAGTCCAATCCCTCTGCCGGAGCAGGAACACTCAGATGAGGTTACACAGGAAGGCGTCCAGGTGGGTTTTGAATATCTCCAGAGAAGGAGGCTCCACAACCTCCCTGGGCAGCCTGTTCCAGTGTTCTGTTACCCTCAATGAGAAGAAGTTTCTTCTCATATTTAAGTGTTCTTGTGTTCCAGCTTGAACCCATTACCCCTTGTCTTACCATGGGTTGTCACCGAGAAGAGCCTGGCTCAATCCTCGTGACACCCACCCTTTATATATTTATAAACATTAATGAGGTCACCCCTCAGTCTCCTCTTCTCCAAGCAAAAGAGACCCAGCTCCCTCAGCCTTTCCTCATAAGGGAGATGCTCCACTCCCTTCATCATCTTCGTGGCCCTGCGCTGGACTCTCTCCAGCAGTTCCCTGTCCTTCTTGAACTGAGGGGCCCAGAACTGGACACAATATTCCAGATGAGGTCTCACCAGGGCAGAGTAGAGGGGAAGGAGAACTTCTCTCCACCTACTAACCACCCCCCTCCTAATACACCCCAGGATGCCACTGGCCTTCTTGGCCACAAGGGCACAATGCTGGCTCATGGTCATCCTGCTGTCCACCAGGACCCCCAGGTCCCTTTCCCCTACACTGCTCTCTAATAGGTCATTCCCCAACTGATACTGGAAACTGGGGTTGTTCCTACCCAGATGCAAGTCTCTACACTTGCCCTTGTTATATTTCACTAAATTTTTCCCTGCCCAACTCTCCAGCCTGTCCAGGTCTCGCTGGATGGCAGCACAGCCTTCTGGCATGTCAGCCACTCCTCCCAGCTTGGTGTCATCAGCAAGCTTGCTGATAGTACACTCGATTCCCTCATCCAAGTCGTTGATGAATAAATTGAATAATACTGGTCCCAGTACTGACCCTTGAGGGACTCCACTAGATACAGGCCTCCAACCAGACTCCGCCCCATTGACCATGACTCTCTGGCTTCTTTCCTTCAGCCAGTTTGCAGTCCACCTCACTACCCGATCGTCCGGTCCACATTTCTTCGGTTTTGCCGTGAGGATGCTGTGGGAGACGGTGTCAAATGCTTTACTGAAGTCAAGGTAGATCACATCCACCGCTCTGCCATCATCTATCCACCTTGTTATGTCTTCATAAAAGGCTATGAGGTTGGTCAAGCATGACTTCCCCTTGGTGAAGCCATGCTGACTGCCCCTAATGACCCTCTTATCCTTGATATGTCTTGAGATGGCACCAAGGATAAGTTGTTCCATCACTTTCCCAGGGATGGAGGTGAGGCTGACCTGTCTATAGTTACCCGAGTCCTCCCTTCTTGCCCTTTTTGAAGACTAGAGTGACATTTGCCTTCCTCCTCAGGCACCTCTCCCGTTTCCCAAGACTTGGCAAAGATGATGGAGAGTGGTCTAGCAATGACCTCAGGATCATCTAGTCCAACTCCTGTCCCTGCATGTGACAACCCCACCATGTGTCTGAGGGCATTGTCCAGTCTCTTCATGAGCACTGTCAGACTTGGGGCTGTGACACCTCCCTGGAGAGCCTGTTCCAGTGCTCCACCACCCTCTGGGTGGAGAACCTTTTCCTAATGTCCAACCTAAACCTCCCCTGGCACATCTTCCTGCCATTCCCTCGTTTTCTGTCACTGGTCACTAAAGAGAAGAGTTCAGTGCCTGTCCCTCCTCCTCCCCTTGTGAGGAAGCTGTAAACCGCAATGAGGTCTCCCCTCAGTCTCCTCTTCTCCAAGCTGAACAAACCAAGTGACTTTAGCCACTCCTCATATGGCTTCCTCTCCAAACCCTTCACCAACTTAATAGCCCTTAAATACCTTAAAAAATACCTTTAAAAGTACAGAAATTTAGGTGGCAGGGAGAAGATAGACACCACTTGTTGATTAAGGAGTTCTTTTCAGAGAGAGCCTGTGAATGTGCACCGGCACAGGCTACTCACTGGACTCGGACTTCATTACAATGACTACAAGATTTTGCATGGCCCGAGTCACTTCTGCAGCCACAGTCACCTTAATGAGGCATGTCATCTAAAACCTTGGAACTATTCCAGAGGAAGACTGAGGTTTGCAAGAGCTATTACGTATTCTCCTGGTTTTGATGTTACAGAAAAAAGTAAGTACTCTGCCTCACTGGGAGGCACTGCAGACAGCAGTGGTAAAACCTGAGCTCCCACAGGGCAAGAACATGCTGCAACATGACAGCGAAGAGAAGTGAGCCATGTCCCCAAGTTTCAACTATGTTTTTGTATGTCTCAAGAGAAGGATAGAGATTATTTCACATTATAATTAACACTGGCAGCTGCCTCTGTTGGCAAAAGCTGCTGTAGCAGTGGGCTTTCCAGCATGAAGAGGATAAAATGTAAAACCAAGGTAGTTTTTTCGTGTTTTGCTGGATTTGGATTTAACTCCAAAAATGCCAGTTTTACACTTTCTAAATTTGAATAATAAATATGTCTTTCTACTTCGTATTAGGTGGTTTACATTATTATGGAAAACTTTTGATCAGATTTTTTTTTTTACTGCTCATGAACCTTCACACAACCATACTCTTAAATGGCAAAGTTACAGTATGACTATGAATTTAATCTAAGATCTTTTTTGAATGCTGCAGAGGCTTGCTTTGGCAACCACTAGTTTTATTGTATGAGGATAAGGTATATAAGCATGAAAATTATTCTCAGAATATGTAATGTGACTCAAGCTGAAGTGCAAAGTCTTCAAGAACAGAGATGCTACTGAACTATTAATTATGGTATAAACGCAGGGAAAGTTTCCTGGAGAGACAGTTCCTCTAAAATTAATAGCTTAGGTGAACTGAACCTATTGAAGCATATTTGGAATTCCATCATGGCAGAAATAGATAACATTATCATGAGCTTACTAAACAAACATGAATGTTTCAATTTATAACACAACAGGTTTTTATCCCATGTTCAGCAAATGTATCAAAATATACAAATAAGTACCTTTCCCACCAGTCAAATGAGGTTTATCCTGTTAACTGTCACAATACTGACATATGTTTGGCTTGATAGAGTTACCATATAACAAGTTACTGTGCTGCATCACTTATTTATGAAGATCATTGGATAACCAAATGGCTTCTCATGTTCTTTTAGCAAGGCGTAGGTTTTTTGGCCATTCTACAGATCAATTAAGATAGATAGAATAAGGAAGTGTTAAAAAAAAAAAAAAGCCTAACGATTCAGTCTAAATTCTTCATCTGAACAAAAACCAACAAAAACCAACCAACACCAAACATGAATTCAGCTCTACCATTATTCTTTGACTGTGAAATAAACAATTTAGTCTATTAATGTCAATGATTTTTTTCTTTTATTCTTCAGTACAACATTCAATGCAGCTATTCTTCTTCATAGTGAAGATACCAGAGGCATCCAATGCTATCAGCACTGGCTGATATGTCTCTAGATACATATTTATCTCCTTGTGAAGATCAAAAATCTGAATTATAAATTCTAGCATTAGTTCTGTACATCATTATTGCTGGTCATATCATCATTCCAACCTGCTTCCCAAAGGGGGAATAAAATTTCACATCTAATAAAGGTACTATTAACTTCCTTTTATGATGGAAAAACCAAGTTAGTATATATCAGTGGTAGTACATATCAGTACCATGCCAGGGAGCACAAAGCCAATGAGAAAAATTTAGATCACAGAATTGGAGGTTCTCTCTGCATTGCCGATTTCTATTTGCCCTGCTGACTCCCCAGAGATTCAGCAGGTGAACATAGTAGAGACATAATCTATTCCCATGGTAAAGCAGGATCACTCCCTGTGCCACCCTGTGCTACATTGTCCCCTCCAAAATTTCATATTTCACAACAGAGGGCAACCATCACTGGACAGTCACAGCAATGTCTATGGTAAGGAATGAATCTTCCACTTTCCTAAGAATATTCAGACTAAATTTCCCTGCTCACTTTCATCTCTCAGTTTTTAATGATACCACTTTAAATGATGTCACTGAAGCTTCTTTCATTCTTAATGCTTCAGATTTTTAAACATTATCCATTTATAACTCTATAATTGAATGGAAATGTACTTATTATAGCTATCAGTACATTATCATTTGTTTTATTTAAGCAAGAGATATTTTATCTATTTATAAAAGCAGAGGTGGAGGCCATTTATGCATACTGTATATAGATGGAATATATGCAACAAAAGAAGAACTAATGAAATAAACAATAGGAGTACTGGCAGCAATCTCAGAATTTATCAGTACCTTCAACCTTAATATTTAGGATAACTCATCAAAAATTTAAATGATGACAATTAGTGCTAATTTTTTTCTGTTTGAGAAACAGCTTGACTCTTCATATCTATCCAATATCACACCATATTGACTTGTTCATAATTTTCAGTATTAGTAATTGCTAATTTCTGCAGAATGAAAATATCACAGAGTGCAAGTACCAGGCCTGTCTTTTTCACAGGATCACATTTTGGGTTTGGAACAAGCCAAAACCTCCGGTCTCAGTCTTGGCATGAAAGTTAATCTACAGGTCGTAAAATCAATTCTACTCTACGATGTCTGCAAAAGTGCACTTAAATCAACTTGTACACTCTGGTACCATTTGAAAATAATTGCTTAAGGAACTTCACAATTTATTCTTTATTGTGCTAAAATGTTCTAGTGTGGCAAATCCTAATAGAGAAACAAAATAGGACTATTAGGACCACACATGTTTTTACTGGAGTCTTAGAAATTATTTTTGAAAAGGAAAGCAGTCTTTATTAGTCTGTTCCAATTAATTAATATGCAATTCTCTTCTGTTTAGGACTAAGAAAAAAACCAGAAGAAATAATTACACATTGTAGCTCTTAAAGAGGAAAGGACCACCCACCATTTCAAAGAGAGAGAATTGTAATACTACTTCAAATTTGGCTTCAATGTAATCCATTTGATAGAAAAAAGACCCTTGAAGGAAAAACTTGAAGCTCTCAAGAACACCCTTCTCCCTCGTCAGAGGAAAACTTGCTGATTCTTCATCCTCTATAGAGTCTCAAATTGATCAAGCTGAAGGAAGATACTGAGCAACATCTACTGACTGCTGCTTTTCACACATTTCCAATGGCAGTACTGTTCCCTCAGCAGTGCCCGAGCCAGTGGCACAGCTGTGAAGTCCAAGGGCACCATTGACCTAAACCCTACTTGGAGTTTGCAGAGTGGGAGATGACTTACAGGCATATATCTGTATATCTTGCATTTAATGTTTCAAAAATGATATAGTCCAGCCAATAACTTGTAAAGCATATATGGTTTTTGTTCATGCACTTTTCTCTCCTTTTTATTTAACGAGTTTGGAATCGAAGGCAAAATAGAAAATAACTTAAACCTTTATGTGTTATAGTTTCATACAAGGCCACAAAAGACCATTTCTTTGTAAGGAAAGAGTGAAGAGTCTGCTATTTTAATTCCACCAGTCTCTCATAGGTGATTTGGTGATTAATTTTTAATCAACTATTACACTTGACAGACTTGAAAATGCTCTACAAGTTAAGGACTTAAAAACGATAAAACAAGATGCTGCCAGGTAACTTTCACTTCTGGTACATTATGCACTCAGCATATGCATGGCTGAAACATCCATTTGGCTTGGTTTGGGGATCTGCTCACATTAAGAATAGATGAGATGGCATACTTAACTTTCCAAAAGACCACTTCAACAATATCTGAAAAATCTATCACTACTTTTCCCTGTAACAAAACTTCTTTTTCAGCAGGAGTGTATGGCTGTCAACATGTCTTTAATATTTAATATTGTTTCACCTGCTTTGGAATTGAAGCCATAAGCACTTCTACAAACTGATTGAAAGGTTGTCTGGTGTGTTGTCTAGTTTCACTATGCAGTCTACAATCCTGTATATTCTCTTCTGAAATATCACTCAGTGAACCATGACATTTCTCTCTTTGTTCAAAATGGAGCAAGAATAGGTTCCTGATTCAGTCCTATGATGTATAGCTGCTATTCCAATACGAGAAAGCAATAATTACATCCCTGGACATTTTTTCATCAAGTACAGCTCCAAACTGTTAGTCTAATAATAAGATGAGTACTGCAAGTGTTTCCTAACAGTTAAACTAACCTTGAACAGTTTGTCAAGGGACAGCCAAAATTTGAACAGTACACTAGAAATGATCTTGCAGATCATTAATGTTGAATGGCACTGTGCTCACTCTTCCTTCACTTGAGTCGAATGATGCAATTTGGGTATTGTCTCTTGAGACTGGCTGATTGTTTAACAAGACAGATTTATTGTACAGTCTTAGCTTTATACAATATATATGTAGTCAAATAATGTATGTGAAGCACTGATGCTTCAGGCTTTGAGGCTGTTGCCTGTCAGTGCCAAAAAGTATGCTAAGCACAGTGAAAGAAACCAAAGCAAATTATAAAAGGATTACCATGGATGATTAAAAAAATAGACAAGCTAAGCTACCATCATAACTATGGCTTATCAAGATGAACAATATTATATCACTGTTTTCCTGGGCTTCACCCATCTGTCATTTCTTATACTGTAACAGTTTTCACAGAAATACTTTGTTTTGTTTTAAAGGGTGCTGGGTGTTGTTTATTTTTGTACTTTTTGTTTGTACAGTGCCTAGCACCCTTGGGTTTCTGGCCCAAAGAACCTGGACTTTAAGCTATTATGAGAGTAAACTAATAATGGAAAAGATGACAGAAACATGTGTGTTCATATCATCCTCCATTGATAAATACAAACATTAAAAACAAGCTGAATTATTTGAGTAACTGGATAGTGTTTTTTGACTGGATTTTTTATTTATTCTATGTCTTGTGTGTTGTGTATGTGCTGGTTAATACAAGCCAATTAAAGGCTCTTGGGAAAAAAGGGAAAATAAATTGTTGGGAAACTTCAGGTCGATTACTCATAAGAATATTCAAGTATTAATGGAACTAAAACTTCTCAATGATCAGGTTTAAATGACTTTAATATTCTAGCCGAGCATCTCAGAAGCCTCAAGTCTCAATTTGCTGTTCAAGGGCTCCAGGCCAGAGCCTGGCCTTCTCTTTCTGTGGCTGTTTCAGCCACTTCCCCCAAGCCTTTTCCACCACAATCTCTTTCCTCTCAATGCCATGCAAAGAATCAGAATTTCAAGAGATGGTTTCCCATTGTAAAAGGAGCTGAGAACACTGCAAAGACAGTACAATCGGTCTGTAAGACAAGAACAGTCCCTGAACACAGGGACTGTTTTGAATTGAAAGCCCTTGTAAAAATGGTAAAAACATGCGTAGGCAATGAAAAGGAAACTGGTAATTGCAGAAAAAACTGGTAACAACAAATTTCTTTATCAATAACAAACTAAAAAAAAAAAGAACTACCCAGGACAAAAACCTGGATCGGAGTTCTCTGAAGCGTAAAAATGTGCAAAATCCCATTGCATGTAACAGCCACGGCTGTATGCTATTGCCACAATATCAGTAAGTAAATCACAATTAAATGTGCTACGAAAACTCACCTCTAAAATAATCCATGCAAAGCTGAATTTAGTATTATTTAAAGAAAAACTTAAATTGCATTGCTACTTTTGCCTTATCCCTTTTTTCCCCCTCAAGTTACAAAAAAAATCCATTTGCTTCACTAGTAATAATTTTCATTCAGACTTTTTTAAGCTTGAAGTCCACAAAACTCAGATTTTCTGTTCCAGGACTGCACTTTTCCACTGACACCATCAAAGAGTGGCTGCTCTTAATTGCACTTTAAAAACTCATCTCCCCTCCTTCGTTCAGACTTTTTTCCTCTATCTGAAGGTTTTCAAGTCTTTTTTCCAAATTATTTCCATGCAAAATTCTTTCCCATTGACCATTTTCCAGACCTTTCTAAGTAGCTGATGGAGCTTCTGCTCAAGTAAATATCCAGAAAATCCTACAGAGGAACCCTAATAATTAGGATAAAAAGTGATTGTATGTGTGTTGTGGTCTTTTTTGTATGAGGGTTTTTTTTAATTTGGGAGGGCGGTTGTTTAGTTTTGCTATTTGGGGGCACAAAGGCAGTTGGATGGACGGATATCAGTTAAGCAATTGCAATCAAATGACAGCACAGCATACCTAAGGTGAATAAGGGCAACACTGATGTCTCCATTCACAAGATACTATACACACTTGTGGTGAGTAAACAGGTGACTTCAGGACAGAAGGGTCTAGGTAACCATACAGAGGACTGAGGACAGGTATGGTAATGGAAAGAAAGAGCTAGCAAAAGTACTTAAAAAACACCCAACAAACAATGCATAAGCTTCCCTATTGCTTGAGGACTAATTCTGAAATATGCCATGAAACATTTAAAGACTTAAAATGATTGCATTTTGTTTAAAGCATACATTAAAAGAAAAAAAAAAAGGATTTAAGAAATAAGCCTAAATATCACAACACATGACATTGTACTCATAACAATAATAGTCATTAAAGGAAACAATAACATCTCAGCACTACACAGCCAGGCTTTCTGCTAAAGTAGCCTGTGTAAATCTATTTGTGTTTCCCAGGCATTCAGTAAGAGTTTCACCAGCTGAAAAGTCCTAGGACATGTATCTTACAACAGCAAGCGCATGTATCTGTACTCACTCTTCTAGCTGAGTAATAACAGATTTCCTCTGAGAATGGGACCAACTCAGAGCTTTGAGGTGATTGAATTTAAATGATATTTACACAGATAGCTCAGAAGGTGTGAGGATTTGCTTCTACACAGGCTCCACTGCACTTGCTATCTATTGCCATATGGCTAATTCCCTCTCATGCTTATTCTTCTGTTGCAGTTCATATTACAGTATACTGTTCCACAGACCTGCAGCTTCCAACATCTGTAGCAAAGGTCCCAGAAATTGATTTAGAGGCTGAAATACAAGCATATCCAATCCTGCTTCTATGCAAGGCTATATATCTTTGTTGGAAGACTGGCACATGGTCCCCATATGCACTGGTGATAACACGAGCCTGCCAGGCACAGATGTACTTACAACTCCAGAGAGATGCAATCTAATGATGGATAGGAATAAGCCAATCATATGAACATTTGTATTTGTCAACCCTACCTAGTGCTACAGACAATATGTCTACATTGCTCTGACACATTTCTTCAAGGGTAACAAGATGTTCCTAAGGTATGACAAGCGTATGATGAAACTTAATGGTAGATAAGATAAAGAGACTGCTTTCTAAAGCACAACTTAATAGTTGGACGTTTTAAAAATTAATTGCTCTTCTGGCAAACCCAAAGAAAATTAAATTAAATTAGATACTGGAACTTTTTCATTAGAAGTCTCTGGCAAAATAAAGTTAATAGATGGAAAGCTTTCTGCAATTAAAAGTGACAGGTGCATTGCTTTCTCTAAGCTTTTGAATTACATCTGTCAAAAGGCCTACTAAAATGCATTTTTTAAGCCCCTTCCAATCTACTTAACTTTTATGAATCAAAATACTGTAGAATAATTGAAGATATATCACTTAAGAAAGTCATGGTTTTATGGCAGTAAAGAGCTAACATTTCTATAGAGTTATACATCTAATATATTTAGGACAACGTATTAAATCACAGAGTAACTCTGTATCCCATTCACTTCATTTGTCAGCATGATTTCCTGCTTTAATTCTTAACTGGTGCATGAGAAATATACAACTTCATTTCCCTAATTTTAAACCAAGATGTTTATAGTAAATTCAGGTCAGTCACAACTTTGTTTGAATTATCTGTTCTGCATGTTCAAGGTGATTTGGAAGAGAGATGGAAATGGTAAGTAGCTTCTACATACACCCACTGTTTACCAGCATTTACACCTCCTTTGAAGACCAAAAGTGTGAGCAAAACCACTTACTGCATTTTTTCCTCCCGACTCCTAGACACACCTGACCCAAGCCTTTACCTCTCATTCCTCGTTTACAAAAATAAGAAGTACTTAAACAGTGTTCCTATTTTTTGAGCTTAAAAGAAAGCAAACGAACCCAGAACTCAAAAAATACCCAAACACCTAAACTCCTTAACATTCATTTCTAGGGTTTTTTGTTTGTATGTATTTATTTGTTCGTTTGTTTTGTGGTTTTTTTTTTGGTTTTTGGTTGGTTGGGGGGAGGGGGTTCAGGGTTTTTTTTTTGGTTGGTTTTGTTTGTTGGTTGGTTGTTTTGTTGGTGTTTTTTTTTTTTTCCTTATTCTAACCAATATCCCTAATTTTGATAGGTTAGGAATGAAGTGTATTTAAGGGAATGCTCCTCATCTCCACCAATTCTGAAAAGAAACAAAAGTATTACTCTTCAAAGCTCTTAATTACCAACTAAATTAAAATCTATTACAGTCTCTTAAGATGGACTGTGACAACATGAAGTGTATAGGTTATGGTACAGCACCTTCAGAGATGTCGGACGGAAAATTATTCTAACTCAGCTAAACGTAGCCCTTATTAAACCACAAATATAGGAATAATCTCACTCCAATTCAGGAAAGCACTGAAGCACGTACAATTTACAGTATGTGCTTAAATCTTGTTGAATTAGTTGTAACTGCTCACAAGCTTAGTGTTAACCATGTGATCAAATGTATGTTTGAATCACAAACTACTTACTGAAAATCAGCAGTGAACACTTTTTAGTTACAGGTTTCCCTAATTTAAGCATGTATCCACAACGACTAAATCCTCCTCAGATGGAGAGACAAAACAAGAAAGAAAAAAATCAGTTTTCTTTTCCACAATCACTCTCTAAATTTTCATCTTATCCCATGACGAACAATTATTGTGACAACACAAATCATATTTAAGGCAACTGTACCATGCATGAGTCCTTAACAAAATTATATTTTATATTTAACAACACTCAGAGTTTTGATGCTGTTTTAGGGGTTTTCTTGGGATGGTGGGGGTAGGTCTTGCCAAGTTCTCAGTTACTCCCTATAACAAGATGGGGGAGTTAATTTTGAAATTGCAAAGTCCTCACACGCTTCACCCTAGCACTCCTTATGACAAAATTTAAAGGATTTGTCTCAGAGACAGAAATCTCTTCCAGCTCCTGGCCAGGCAGAGGAAAACTTTGGGGCAGAAGGTCAGTATTTCAGGATGACTGACCATTCAAGATAACACAATATTTCAAAATTTTGTGTCAGGTCTGCATCCCTGCAGAATAACACAGGATCTGTGCTACCAAGGACAACACAGTAGGTGGTAGATCTTCTGGGAAGAACTGAAAATTGTTAAAACATACACTGGAAGAGCTACAGTAAATGCATATAAGGATTCATCTGTGATTTACAACTGAGTAAGTCTGAGAGCTGGACTGCAGTGGTACTGAGTGCTTCAGATAGGCAAACTAAAAATACCTTAAAAACACCAAAGGAACCAAGGAGTCATGAGGATATATCTACAAATGTTTGCTCTAAACAGTGATAAAAATATTCAAATATTTTCCCTTAGTCTCAATTTAAACTAGACCGTGGGTGAGAATTAAAGGTCTGCAATCTGTGAAAAGAAAAAGATCAAATTCTATATTCAGTAGGGATACAGAATATCTAATTAAGCCCTGGGTCTGCAGATTTATTTTTTTTTTCCAGATTCTTCCTTCTGTATCTCTTTTGCCCTCTGTTAACCATCTTCACATCCACGTCTATAAATAATGAACATAAGCCAAATTTTCCTCACTGATATCATGTATTACACAAATATTTGAAGGGAAAATATGTCCAGAAATGTTTTGATGAGCTATACTAATGAAACAGTTTAACCAAACATAAACACTCATACAGAAATATACACTTGAAAAGAGATATTAGATAATCCTATCCTAAACAGACTTAAAATCCTGGTATCCCAAGGAAAAGGACATACCAGATTCAGCACGAGCATTCAAAACTGCCAGATAAAACAAACAAACAAACCACCCAGGACACCACTCTGGGGTTAATGTGCTTAATGATGAAAATCACAACAGCTAGGATTACACTATAAGGATTTCATATTACTACCAGGTATGTACATGTGTAAGAGTGAATGTCTTTGCCTTCTTTACATTTATGAGCAGATAAAGATCATAGCAATAAATCCCTACGCTAAAATAAAAGTGAGCCTAATCTTAAGATAAGGGAAATCCAATATCCATCAGAAATAAAAGAGATATTTAAAATGAATGGGAAAACAATTTTCTGTAGGCAACATGGCATTCTGTACTGTACACAATGCATACTTCTACACTGCAGCTGAAGTATTTCAAGCTTACAAGCTGACAGAAAAAGTAACAGATTGAAAGAAGAGTTTCATTAAAAGAAACAGAAAATGTCAGCAAACATCTTTGACTTCAAGTCGAATTTTGGTCATACAATTCCCTGGTATTTTTTGCTTTGCCTTCCTAACTAGTTCCCCTATGGATTAACCTCTTCTCACCTCTGGTTGTATACACACTGCAAGATGGAGCCACTGGACAGTTCATTAGAGCAGCTCCTGCTGTTTCTTCCACTGAAGAGGAGGCACCTCTAAGTTACCATATACAGGCAAGCCCAGGTCGACAGGTCTCATAACAACTTCTGGCAGCTTTGATCATGCTGGTGGTTCATACAAGTTTCACAGGAGACCAAAAAAAAAAAAAAAAAAAAAAAAAAGAAAAAAAAAGAAAAAAAAAAGAAAAAGAAAAGGAAAAAGAAAAGGAAAAAGAAAAAGAAAAAGAAAAAGAAAAAGAAAAAAGGCAGGAACTCTGAAGTATTTCCTGCTGCTCCACTGGAAACAAAGTACCCGCTTAGTAATTCACGCACCATATTGGTATCACTGAGGAGGGACAGTGGGAGACTGCATTTGCGGTCTTTTTCTGTGTGGCATACCTTAAACCAAGAAGGAGATATTTAAATGTAATGCTTCAACTCACTGTTAGAAAATTTATGTTTTAAAAAACTCTGCTAAACAGTGGTTCAAACGTAATATTGAAAATAAAGTTTCCTGATTTGATAGTTCAGCTGCCTGTCTCTTTCTGAGCACGTGAATCAGCCCGAAGTTTACAAGCTCTGCTTTTACAGCCCTAGGTTTTTAAAGTGCTCGAGGCTGCGTACCTCGATTTTCCAGCATTGCTCTAGCTAGCGTGGTGGCGAAGAACATGAAACTGCATTTAAGCACTTGAAACAGACTCCTTGGTGTTCAGCAACACACCCCACTGCTCGGCTCTGTCTCTTTCCTTGACACCTCTGGTGGCCGAGCCAAAAAAGTCAACAGTCTGCAGTAACAAATGAATACTCTAGGACCCTTTCATAATGGTATAGCTGATTGAGGCCCTGTTTGAGAGGCCTTACCTCATTTCCCACATATTTTCTGACCCATTTTGTCTGCCTTTTCTCAGAGGGGGTTTGCCTGTTATATTGTGGGCTAAGCAGTAAACTAATTATCTTGTTCAAATCCCTTTGCAACGCCTCTAATCCTATTAGTTATAAGAATGTGTGAATACTGATTGCACAACTTAAAAAAGGGAGAAATAGAAAAAAAGACAGAGACAGAGGGAAAAAGCCAAAAGCCAGGATCCAGAAGGATCTGCTAGCCACTTCAGCCTTTTGAGACTTGTCAGGACATTCAAGTCTCCCCTCTATCACAGGACGGGACGCTCAACAGGACAATTTGTAAGGTCCGTCTTTCCATTTTCTGTCTGTCTGTCGCATCTGCCCCAGAGCCACAGCTATTATCCACAGCAGCTCTGAGCTCTTTGCTCTCAGCAGAAGTTGCTGACCCTTGACTCCAGCTAGCCGTTACATTTTCTCTCTTTCCTCTTTCATAATGAACATTTTAATGAAGGGGATGACAATATTACAATCTGTCAAAGAAGCCATATGAAGTACAGGAAATGAATGAATGTTGGTGTAGGCATCTATAGGACCTACCAGTCCTATTTCTTTTCTTCAAAGCAGCCTCACAAGTCTTATTAAAGAGCCCTCTCGCCCTCTCCCTCAGCTGAAGATACTGGAGCGGTTGCCTCCTGCTGTCCAGAACTGAGTGAACTTTAATCACTTTTCCTATTTTGTTCACACTGGGGAAGGAGCCAGGCTTCAGTGAAAAGCCTGCAGTCACAGCCGATGTTAAAGAGCATGAAATTTATCTGACTTCCATAAAAGATGAGCTCTGCCCTTCCATTCCTGCTTTTGCTAAACTGGCTGCTCCGGGGACAGCCATTCTCTCCTCTAAAAACAAATATTTGCTTTTAGCGTGGATGGATGCTGCTGCCTAGGAGCGCCTTTTCCCTTGCTTTTTTAAACTGTAAACTCAGTTGTTTCCACCTACAAAGAAGACTTGTGGTCTTGGGAAAGAAATTTAACTTTATCATTTAGACATGCTGTTTTGCAAATGAAGGTTTTAAAAATGCAAACGGTTCCTGTTTTACATGAGTAATAGGCTCTGGCTAATTGGTTACCATAGAAGCAAATTCACCAGGATTTTCAGAGAAGAAGAGAAAGATTTACCTTTCCCCCTCTCCTTCCCTGCAGAAATGTCTATGTCTGTGAAAATCTACATCTTAGCATAAAACATAAAGTTTGTTTTCTTACATACTAACAGATTTGAGACACCGTTTATTCGATGAAGATTGAAATGAACTGTATTACTGCGTACCATTACATTATTTGGTTTAAAAATCTTAACATTTGGAATTGGCTCTACAATCTTTGGAAATCGTATTTCCATTATTTGTACAATGCTCACTTCCACTGCAAGGGCAAATCAATGAAACATTTGCATGGAATTTGGAAGGACAAGTCTTACAATGCATATCTTTTCTAAGGATCAATGCATTATAAATGAGCATTTTCAAAACAACTGACTGTGTGACTTTAGAAACACATATTTTAGAAGCAGCACCACTTCCGTGTCATTTCATTACCTAGATATTTCAAATACAGTAGAGAAATGCAATCCAAAGAGCCCCCAAACAACTCCGGAAGCAATTTATCCCCCAAACATTTTAGGTATAAAAAAACTTGAAAGCAGAAACTAAATTGTATCAATGGGCCTGATAATAAAAAGATTGTGTTAAAATGGAATGAAAAGTGGTAGTTATTCACTGACCATCCGCTCTGCATGCCATAACCCCATCTAATCCCCAATTGATACTGACAACTGCAATGACAAGGGCTAAATTGGAGCCATAAGTGGGAGTAATGATAGACTGCCACTTCAGTATGTCAGCAATTTCCAGATTAAAATTAATACCATACAAATGCTCTTCTGTAAAGCGGGGAGTTATCAAAAGAAAAGAAGTGATTGTTTAATAGTAACATCTCACAAAAATGTGCCACAGAGGCTGAGCTCGGCGCCCAGCGCCCAGCAGAGGTTAGCTGTCTGTCAGCAGGAAAGAGATGAGCAGGGGAAAACTGTTGCTGCTGTACTTTTAGTTGTGACCACCTAGGGGCACTCAGCGTCCTAGAAATGTATCGCAAATCTCAGATTTTGATCCAGCACCATTCTGGTGTAGAGCAAAAACCATATTCTCTGCAGGCTTCCTGCCTTATAGTCTACTTCAACAACAACGATGAGTATTGTTTATTGATATTTTATTACTGGCAGATAACCAACCAGACAGCCTTGTTCCCTCTAAATGCTTCAGCTTTTTTCTGATAAAGGCTTTAATATACCATGAAGGTTTTCGACCAATAGGCAAAAATATACAGACCATATCTTTTGAGAAAGTGATTTCACATTTTAAATCTGGACTTCTTCCAAACTGCAACGCAACTACAAACTGTATGGAAAGCTGTCTGGAGGGAATTCTCGTATTTTAATTCACTATAGCTTTGAAAAGGACGTGGCAAAAATGGAAATTAATATAAAACTGAGAAAACAGCACAAGGTCAAGAGGACTGCAATTTTTTCTTCTTCACATACTTTCTTCTCTTTCTACTTCATATTTCTTACATATAAAATGTAAACACAAATAGAATTGTATTCCTATGTTTTGGAATTTTCTGAATTCTTTCAAAAAAAAAGCACTTCGTATAATTAGTCTTCAAAAATCTTGAATATTGAAGCAATTGAAGCATTGAAGCAATCAGCAAAATAAAAGTTTTAGCTTGAAGGAAATGGTTCATTTAGGCTAAGCTTCAGCAGTCTACTAGCCAATCCTATCTGATATTTTATGGTCAGGTTTTATAGTATGAAAATTCTGACTTTCTGCCACATTTTTTTCTGTTCAAACAGGGTTCACTTAACAAGCAGAATGCAGACCTGCTGGTTTCCCTTGTGGCCAACTTCACTTGTTCAAAGTCTTTGAGAATCTTGGAACACGGCAATAGCTCTTAAAGGAACTTTGGCCTGCAGCTGTTATTAACTAGCTTTGGACGTATGGACCTCCGTTGACAAGCACCTCATGTAGAGAGGTTAAAAAATTGCTACCATATGCTTTCAGCTTTTTTAACCTACAATGTAAAGGCTCAAAAAAAAAAAAAAAAGCCCCCTTTCAGTACTTTAAAAATACAAATCAATTTACACATAAACCAACACTTCTTTCTATCTTATACTGCTTCATAGTTATGAAATATATATTTCATTTTTACAGTGGTACTGTAGTTTTCCAAAGGCAGGATCTGATTTCAATGAAAGGAACAACTGATTACAGGTATACAGATCTCAGCAGGCTTTATTACTGGACACAAGTTAAAAAACCATCATACTCTTAAAACCAACATTAAATAACAATAAAAATCTGTATCATGAGAATGTTTCTATTGAGCAGAAAAGTATTCTCTCCCTAATGAAAGCTAAAGTTAGTGCTGCTTATTACACTTTCAGTTTGGCCTTATGTGAGTGTACATTACATTAGTTTTCAATGATGTGATCCAGTTCACATCTGAAGGAGGATCTGTTTGCTCAACTCCTTGTCCCTTTTTTCCAGACAGATCAGCTGGTTTACTGAAAGATATTACATCTCTGGACGAGGACAGCCTCATGACGCAAGTAATACTTTCCAAAGAACCTTTCTTACTCACCAAAGTACTCGGACCAGTCCTTGTACCATACATAGCCTGAAATGGATTTTCAATATTTTTAACTTTGTTGAAATGAAAAAAATAAAAACAAAAAGCAAAATCCAAAACCAGTTATTTGCTGAACTCTTTAATGTCTCTGTTCTACAGGTTCCCATGTGTTTCTCTAAAAATACCTTAACAGTGTTTAGTGAAGATCTTAGTGAGTCTCAGTTCAGCATACATCAGAGCTGAGTTCACAGATTTCAGATTCTAAAGCTACTGTACAGATTTCCTTAGTTACTGGAGGAAGACCACTGAATCTTGATGGAAGTTTAGTTTTTAAGATGAAGTTATCAGTGGGTTAAAAATGCCTATTCAGACTGGTAGATGAAAAAAACATTACCATGTAATCAATCATCTTATGCAAGACAGTTTTCCCATTCACATTGTAGCCAAATATTCTAACCAGTAATCAACAATAAACCAGAAATATGTTTATGAATCCAAGCTACTGTTCTACCAGATGACAAGAAAAGCCCAGGAGACTTAATTTTTCTTCTACCATAATGAGTTTTACCTTCACATATTTAAGTCCAGGTCACTTTTCCCCAAATCCAGGTATATTCAGTATGTCAGAGATGTTGTTTCTCAGATAACAGAACTTGCATTGGAATACTATTAGAGCTACCAAGAATTATATATATATAAATGGGGAGAATTACAGCATCTCTGTCCAACCCAAGCAAATGGTAGATCTAGAAGAAATGCAGCTACTAAAGGATAATCTGCTATCTATCTTGAGAACCTGCAAAATTCCATTATCAAGTTGCCTAGATACAATATGTATTCAATATTTTTATAATAAAATAATAATAAAATAAACATTCATCCTGCAAAGTATATAAATACAGCATAATAATTTCACAGGCACACTGCCTAGCCAAGGTCACAAAAGCAGCCCATGTCAATCATGTACTGAACTGATGTCTCTCAAATACCAGGGTAGTTCTCTAAGTATTTGGACATTACAATATGGCATCCTCTAATGATGCTGGTTTATCCAGAGTTTTTCTGAGGAGTGAAAATGAACCAGCACTTTGCTCTCCTCTAACCAAACTACAGACACCTCCTGAACTACACAAGCTGCTCTACAATATGACAGAAGGACAGTCTGTATTAAAAACCCCACAACCGCTCAAAGCTAATTACCACAGAGTGTTACACTCCCTTCCTCTAAGCCATTTAATTGAGAACTTTTAAATGACAGCCAGCTCTATATACCTTTATGTTAACCACAGAATCAGAATCACAGAATGTTAGGGATTGGACAAGTAACACGACCTACCCATTTCCCAAGAGGCAGCCGGGAACAGCATCCTGTAGCATTTTAAACAATTTACCACTTAGACCTGCTCTTCAGTCACCAATACAGCCAAATTTTTCATTTAAATAAATAGCTTGATCAACTGTTAGCACTTGAACTTGCAAATCTGTTTACCACTTCAGGTTCAAAAACACCCCTTTTCTACAAATGAATTCGACCCATGTAATAATATGACAAATTGCTAAGACTTAGACAATACAATGCTATTGAACGTCCAAGCAAACTTTCATTTTAAGCTGGCCAAAAGGACTTCTTAATAAAGAGTACATGTTTTCTATTGTTTATATCATTTTGCAGCATTTGTCAACTTATGGAAACACTTCCTTCTGATGAAATGCTGCTAAAATGGGGTGGGGCGTGCATTTGTTTGCTTTTGTGAGCTTGTTTAGCTGTGGCACTTTTTTAATCTGGCTTGTGGACGAATTCCTAGACAGCCCATGTCTTCCAGGATTACACAGCTTTTACTACACAGGCACCCCTGAAGGGAAGGATCCCCATTCTCCACTAACTGCACAAAGGCATAATGCAGGAGGTGCATGGAAGGGCTCCATCTCTGCAAATGCAATATTCCCCAGCACACAGCCAGGAGCCGGCCAGCCTCGGTGTGGGGTGGCTCTGGGGATGCTCTGCCGGAGCCCTCCCTGTCTCCTGCTATCCCCAGCTGCCCCAGCAGCCCAGGGAACCTGCTGCAATCGAGGCAGTCGGGGGAGCCTCTGCTCTCCTGCAGAGTAATCGAACGCAAGATTCTGATTTTTTTAAGTTTGGAAAAATGTTCAGGGTGGACCTTCCAGGAATAATTTAATAGCCTCTTAACTTATGTTTTCTCTTCGAGGGAAAAAAAAAATCAAAATACAAGATACAAGAAGATCCATTAGCATCAAAGTCCCAAAGTGAACTTTCTCATACTGGAACTTTGACAGTATCCACTAAATGGATACACACTTTTCCTCTTATTTTGGTTCCATGTATTATCAGGCCATTTAAAAATTAAAAACAAACAATTAAGAAAAAGATGCATTTTTACTTAAAATACTAAAAGTATTTCAAACATGTACAGGCAACTAACAGAAAAAACAGAGATACTTTTCAAACCTTTTAATAAATCCCAAGTCATTTTCCAAACTTTTTATCAGCCAACTAAAGCAACCAATTAAAATTTACCTGCCCTTCCATATGGATGTACACAGGCTACATTATCAGTAAAAACAGGATGGATATTCTGATTGGCATTCCTCCCCATATCCTATGAGGATTTAGCCAGTAGTACATGGTGTAAATTATCTCTCTTTTCTTTTCTCAAACAGTTCATCAGTATTGGAAGTTTATTGCTTTTAGAATAGGGACCTTTGTTTTAATTTTTTTAAAAAATCCTTTCCATACTACTGTGTTAATTTGTTTCTCTGTGTAAGACTACTGAGTGACTCACAACTATTCTAGACTAAAAAGCTGTCAGTATTTACAGTAAGTCCTTTACAATTTCTTCAGTAAAAATAACCCAAGGATTTAAATTAAGCTTGGTAAAAATAGACCACAACTCTTTACTTAAAATTCAAAGTATTTTGCCACCAGTAATGAGAGTGGGAGAGCCACAGAAGGGCAAAACAACATCCTGACTAGTTTCATAATATTTTTATATTTTAACTAAACGTAGGTTTTAACTCTACAATGGAAGTTTCAATGATAAAGTATTCTACATCTTAAACATACTTGCAAACATTAAACAGAGTATTTAACAATTACGTGGTACATCAAATAGAAGACGTAATAAGCAAACAGCTTCTTTAGAGAACAGACTTTTTATTGCCACGTGAAATAAGACATATTTCCTATATATGATAGTAAAATGTATATTTGAACAGTAACAGAGCTAAATATAGGATAAACTTGTGATTTAGTGGGAATATTTGCTTTATCTGAAGTTAATAAAGACACCGTGGCCTAGACACAGCTCTGTTTTCATCACTAAAAGCCACAGTAAGTTGAAGTTCAGTTACTGTAAATTTGATTACTTTAATGAGCCTATTCCGTTACCTTAAAATACAATATTCTTTACAAAACCAAGCATATTATATTTTATGAAGTTATTTTGGCTGTATCTACTAACTATCATAATATGTTTGAGGGACTCAGATCACCAGGTCCTGCAAAACATCAGTCTTGATTAAGCTGAATAAAAAGATAATGAACAAAATGTCCTCAGACTAACAGGGTTGTCAACATACAGCAATTTGTTTAAACTTCTACCTTTCCATTCATGTTTTGAAATACTAGTACAATTTCTAATGAACATATGAAAAATGCTTTAATTCATGCGTGATTTAACATCAGTACAAATTTGCCAATATGAGCAATTCTTGAATGAGAGCAGAAAATATCGTTCTTTAAAGAACTGGCATTCTTTAATGGATTATTCCACTGTTGTTTCCTGGGTTTAGATTTAAATCAGGGCAACTATTACAGCAGGCACCTCCATTACCAGGGGATGCTAATTCCATCTCATGCAGCTAACCACCATGCAGGCTTAGCCTATTTATCCAAACGTCAATAGCATCATACAGTGTCACACAACTGACTAAGCAAAGATTGAAAATCCACTATTCAACAATCAGGTCTTCAAGGTCACTTGCACAAGTATTATGTTTCATGCCATGGATACTATGAAACAATTGTGTGAATATACTTTACAGGTAACCAACAGCTTTTTAGAGCAAATGCAGCCCAATTTCCTGTTCCAACAAGCATTAGGAAGGTATTTCACAGGGAGGTGATGAGTAAATATCATTAAGAAAATTTATGAGGGTTTTTTCAATAATTATTGTTTTCCTATGTATAATTCTTTTGTTACTTATTATATGTTAGCAATCAACTTTTCAGGAATCCTGGCATGAAAGCTCTTTGGAGATTTCAGGAGTACTGCAAGGCATAATTATCCCTTGTATCTGCACAATGTTAAACTAATTGCCCCCACATTTCAAATGCAATATCAGAAGCCATGTGATGGTTTAAACTGAGCTCTGCCTTGTGACCAGAGCTCTATTCCAAGAGGCTGCCAACAATGTGTATACATCTTATTCCTCAAAACTTGTTTTCACAGCTCTATACTGAAGCACATATTGGTTGGCTATGAGAGAGAACGAAAAAGAAAGCAGCAACCAGAGTCATGCCGTCACCTTCAACAACTGTCAGGGATATTATACTTCATAATAAAACAAGTCTAATTTTGATGTGTATGTCCAAGAGTTAATTCTAGGGGGAAAAAAATCCAAAACAAAACAAAAACAAAAACAAACCAACCAAACAAAAAAACAAAACCAAAAAAACCAACAAAACAGAACAAAAAACCACAAAAAAAACCAAACAACCAAAACAGAATTTTTAGAGAAATCATCTTTCTGAAGTCATCAGCAAAATACAAATGACAAATATGCGGAAATTATATAGTGAAATTCTGACTTTAATATGTATCTTTGACAGCCACAGGCTTTGATGGGATACCAACCATAAAATACTAAAAATAATTTCTGCTGGATTCTGATAAGAGTGATCTGTCCTGCATCTGAAAAGCAAAGCAATAATGAGTTTTGAAATGAGAGCAAAGATGTGTCATACATGCCATCAGGTCCTGTGCAAGTTCTGCAAAAACAGCAAAAAGAACAAGCAAACTATGCCAAAGGGACTTTCAGATCACTTCATATCAGCTTTTGTCTGCGCAAGATTTGATATACTGCATTACTGAATCACAAGATGCTTATCAGCTTAAATCAGCTTTTCTCTTTCCCATTCACAATAGAAAAACAAAACCCAAACAAACAAAGCAACCAAAAAACAACTATCATTTTTATTTTTGAAATCTTCAGAAAACATTACACAAATTGCAACAAATGGAAAGCTAAATGATAAACTGAAAATGAATATTTCTTATTTCTTTACTTAGCATCTCTCTTTCCCATAAAGAGAATAAAGAGTCACAAACTTTCCTTTAGATTAACCTAATTATAACCTTCTCACGTGCAGGCACCTAGAGACAAACTGCAATCAGTACCAAGGTTTCTGCTCTCACCTTTCTGTCTATTCAGTTACAACCCTTTTCCCCACTTCAACTTAAAATTTAGTCTAGAGTTAAGCAGCAGCCAGTCTAGAAAGCACTGACCTAAAGAATTCAATTTGCAATAAGTTAAATACAGTTTAAATAGCTAGACATCAATAAAAAGGACTTAAAACTTAGGTTTGAAGTTTGATAGTGATTCTAAGAACAGCATGTAAGCATAGTTTCCAAACATTAACATTAAACACTTTAATTATTTGCAAACTAGCGACCTACTGAATGCTTCAGCAACTGATTCCTCAGCCTTATTCTCATTTATTTAACATTATCTTAAATAATATTATGAGATGACATATTAAAAAATTCCATGCATACGTATTCTAGATGATTGTGATATGCTTCTCTACTTCATAAATTTAGGAAATATTGAAATTCACTCTGTAACCTAATCTATTTTAAAGAGCACTGAAACACCAAGAAACACAGATGTTTTGAAGTTGTATCTGAGGGTGGGGGAGAGGAAGAAATAGTATGTGTCTGCTTCTCTGAAAATGGATTCCCATTGAAGAACTTAACTCTTGAGTCTCTGAAGTGTAAGTCACATAGGAATTTGGAGTACTGTGTTCAGCCCTGGGGCTCAGACATAAGAAGAACATTGACCTGTTGGAGAGGGTCCACAGGAGGGCTATGAAGATGATCAGAGGGCTGGAGCACCTCTCCTATGAAGACAGGCTGAGAGAGTTGGGATTTTTCAGCACGGGGAGACCTTATACTAGCCTTCCAGTACCTAAAGGGGGCCTACAAGAAAGCTGGAGAAGGACTTTTTACAAGGGCATGTAGTGATAGGACAAGGGGTAACAGCTTTAAACTGAAAGAGAGCAGATTGAGATTAGATATAAGGAATAAATTCTTCACCATGAAGCTGGCGAGGCCCCGGAACAGGCTGCCCAGAGAAGCTGCGGATGCCCCATCCCTGAAGTGTTCAAGGCCAGGCTGGATGGGGCTTTGAGCAACCTGATCTAGTGGAAGTTGCTGAACTAGATGATCATTAAGGTCCTTTCCAACCCAAAACATTCTATGGTCCTAGCTTTTCATAAAATTTGTGCTTGATTTGTAGACATAAGCTACTACTTTACTGAACAATAACTTTAAAAAAATACAACCCAAACCTCCACTGCATGTAAAGCCATTGACAATTGGCCTAATTATTTATGTAGGGCCCTTATTTGGTTGCATGAAAATCATGGCTTACGGCACTATATAGATTTGCTTAATATTGAATGAACTCTTTTCCTCCATTTCATAAAAACTGGCTCAGAGACAGAAAATACAAAGTTAAACTGTAAAAATAAGTATTTCAAATCAATATGAGACAGTCCAGCAGTTCTAACAATTAAGACGATGGAGAAGAAAATAAAATTGAATAATGTTTGCAAAAGTTTTTAGTGTTTTAGTAACTTTTATAAAGCCTCAAACAGAGGAGATCCCCTCCCTCTCACAGGCATTAAAGAGAGCTGAGGAAAAACCTTAGAAAATCAGAGGACTCAAGAGAACTAGCTTTTTTGGCATATATTGTTAATGAAAGCCTGTGGCTATGATGCAAAACTTAGAAGCAGATCTGTCCCCCAACCTTCGAGTCTACTAGTTCCAGTGGTTAAAGTCTCTTCTACCTGGGAAATGATCTTGAATGGAAAACATCTGAACTACCAGACACCACATAACTCTTGAAAGCACTAAGTATCTAAATCAGAATCACATTGGCTCTCGGTGTTGAACTGAAACAAAGCCATGCCAGAATCTGGTATCCAAAATAGCAAAGAGATTAGACAATTATTGACCAGCTCAGAGAGTCTGAGAAAAACATTGAACAAAGTACGATTGTGTGTCAACACTTGACTATAGTTAACTGCCTACATATGTAATCAACAGGGATCTTACACATATTAATTGCATCAACTATAAAACAGAGACCTGTCCAAACTGGAGCCCTTATGAGATGCTGATGTATTACTAGTAACCTGTAGGAGTTACTCAAAGCATCAAGACATCAGATGACTGCCATTGTCCCAAAAAACCTTTGAGAAACAATCTGAACCTAGTATTTTTATGAGGATGTAATCAAGGTCATTCATCAAAATGGCATTTTAGGAGAGCATTAGGGCACCGTTGACATTTTCTCAAGAAGCCCAAAAATTGCTAAGAGGAGACAAGCATACCATATTTCAGTATTTTCTCCTTGGAGCTTAGACTACACCTCCAGGAAGTTCCTGACTGAAAGTAATTGACTGAAAGTAAATCCAAGTTTCCTGTATTTGTTTAAAGGAAACTAAAAGGGAAACATGGGAAACAAATTCACAAACAAAACCTGTCCAAGGGAGAGAAGCACAGACTTATCCTGGAAGGGCTGCTGAGAGGCTGCTGTGGCCCACAAAAAACAGTGAAAAAGAAGTCCCTGAGGAGGGTTGTGGTTTTTAAGCTCCCAAGGAGCTTCTCAGTCAAGAGATAGAAAACGCCAGGACCATGGATACCAGGTCCGCAGAATTAACAGCTCTTTGGAGGATGCTTACAAGCCCTCAACACTCTCTTCAAAAGGCTGAAGATCTTTTAAGTGAAGAAAGTCTCACAAAATTCACATTGATCCCTAAAACAAGCCACAATTTCAGATTTCACTGTGCTGTTGAGATTTCCCTTGTCCTTCTTCCAAGGGTGAATGAGGAAGAAAGGAAAAATAGAGAAAAATCACATGTGTCCCCTTACAAAACTTTCCATGGAAATCACTTCAGTGTAGCTGTCAGAGTGGCTCTCCGAGCTGTCAGAATGCCTCCTCATATATCAAAGTGGGAATGAAAGCAGGTAGCAAGGAAATCTGTAACAAATTCCTGTTGAGTCAAACTATAAATTTTTATACTAAATTACTCAACATTTTGGTATTATTTTCCCTATTACAAAAAGTTGTCCCTAAAAATAACTGTAAGGCTTTTGAAGGCCTTTCCTGGCCATTATTAACAGTCTTCACAGTTATTCTCCAAAAATAATATTCCACATGGATTTATTTTTCTATTTAAAAGCAAAATTTTTAATTCAGGAAGAGAATACTCATCAGATCCCACCTATATTTAAGTAAAATTAAAATAATTCATGCCAGTGCAGAATGGAAATGAGGATTAATTTCCCCATGGAAAATACTTAACATACGTAAGATAGTTAATGGAAACAGAACTGCACTAATGTATTTTACATAATGAATACACATACATATGTTATTACTTCACACTTACATCGTGCCCCTTATCTGATAATCCTCAAATGTGTTTAAAACATTAATGACTTTATCCTCACAGAAGCTCTACTATGTTGGAAATACTTTCCTGTTGATTTTATTTCCCTCTTGTGAGCTCTCTGGGCACACGCTACTGCATTCTACCTGGCTCAACAGCGCCTATCAATACCATGGAGAAGCCATCATTAGCAAACTCACCATAATTACTAAGTCAGCCTGGAACACTGAAATTGCACACTGTGTATGCACCCAGAAATTACTTATATGCCACAGCTGTTATAAAACTATATCATGTTCTTAGTTCTATCTACTACTATCCCTTCATAATCCTAAACCAGAGTTGTTTCTACTGTTACACAGCGCACAAGAACTACCATGCAAAAGAATATGGCCACTACTCCAGAGAATTTACAGTTGAATTTGAAGCAAAAAGAGTAGCCAGGAGAAGAAAGACAAAACAATATGATTATAAAGCTACAGGTTGGTGGTGTTTATAATTAAAGCTGTTAAGACACTTTCAAGTTCTCTTCTTCCCATCTTATGAAGATCAGTTATATGTCAAAGCTGCTTAACTTGACCCAAATGACTGACTAACAAAAGGGACCTTGAACAGGATAACAAACCCCACTCCTTTTGACAGAAGAATAACACGTTTTGGGATTACATAAATTGTTTAATTATATACGGCCTATTGATATGAGCACTACACGGACTAGAAAAGGGTTTTAAATATTAAAAGCATGACAGTTCCCCAGCATATAAATAAGGCTTTTCTATAAATTGTTAGTATATTTAAAATTTAAGTTACTCCTCATAGCATATCTACATAGGTAGAAGACATGGGAAAAGGTGGAACCGATGAACACAAAATAATATTTCTTAAAAAGCCCTAGATCATCAGAAGTTAAAGTATCAACTGAGACAAGACACATCCTCCTCTTAGACTGAAAAGTTGTGCCTGTGGATGTACATACTGCTGAACTCACAAAAGAGCCATGTCTCCTTTACCATCACTGACTTACATGCTTTGAGATCTAACTAAATAAAAATCCACTTTTAAGGTGCTATTTGTAGATCCTTTATATAGGTTAAGACAGAGTTTTCATCTCACTAGACCACCATAGTAAAATATTTCATGTATTACTTGTAAAAACAGATTTGCATGTATCTATAAAGGCCTCAGCCCTTCAACTACCTGACAAAAAAGGTCACATACGGTTTTATTTCATTTTGTATTTTAAGCTCCTTTGTACAATATGTTCCCAACTTTATCTCTACCAATGCATATGCCAAAAGAAGATAAACAGCTATCTTATCTTCCAAAAATGTCAGTCTCTAGGAGGTTATCTTACATCTGGCTTTCAGCACATTTCTTGGAAACTGGACATAAGGGATTTCAAGCAGCGCTTGGAAGAGTTTGGTTGAGCAGCAGCTCTAGTCAGGCTTTGTAACTTAAGCCTTCATCCTTCACTTCCAGAATCAGAGCCTTCGCCATCTGAATCCAGATGCCAAAAACTGGAAGGCTGAGAATCCACAGATTATAATAGGTTTGCATTACCACAGTTACCATGAGTATTGCTATGCGTTCAAAGCACAGGAAATAGTATTATGCCAAGTATTCAAAGTGAGCATTTCATTGCCAATCCCTGCAAGCTACAACAGAGTTATTTCTCTGGCTTAGCAAGCTTACATCACTTATACACATATATGAATGAACTGCAGTAGTGCTCATTATTTTATTTAGATTTGCAAGTGGGCTCACGTGCATTTAATGGAAGTAAGAAATAACATATCTATTACATCACTTAAAGATCAGGTAACCAACTTCTAAAGAAAAAACTCTTAATACTTTCTAATGCCTGCGTATTGTCTTTGTGTTTCCATATCAATTACTGCATTGAATTAAAAACGCTTGCACTTTTGGTTTCAAAATTTCTTTCTCATTTCCTACTCTATAGCCTCACTACATCAATTCCAGTAGTAAATATTTTGACAGATTTTTGCTGGATTATGTTCCTTTTGCTGTAAGCTTTATCACTTTCCAAAATACAATCTAAGGCATTGCACTTCTCAAACCATGGTCATAGAGTGAGATTCCAAAGACCCTTCCTCACCGATTAGTGTGAGCTAATGTAGGGAACGGCACTGCTGTAAGCTCAGAGGAGGCAACACTTGTATCATCATAAATTGACCAAGCAGTATCAGGAGACAAGGATGAAACAAACAAAAAAAATGAAAGCCAAATGAACAAACAAACCCCCAGAAACTCATTACTTAAGAATAATGATTCTGCACTGTAAAATACAATTTTAAAGTTTGATACTCTTTAAATAAGATACCCAATAGCCTATACTGACAAGAGTTCACAGACTGGGAATCCTTATAGTACGCTTTTCCACAAAGCAGCACACAGGCTTTCTGAGTTAATGTGGAAGGAAAAAGGCTGAAGTGCTGCACTTGTTGAGCCCAGAATTAGACCCATGACCAACTACATCACTTAAATCTTATACAATATTGTGTTATATATGCAGATCCATTAGTATGTTTGTATTCAGCACATCATAGCAAGTGGATATGCTTGCAATAGCTCTAAGATGTACTGCTCCAAAGCCTCACAAGAACACACTTGAAAATTTACAGTTCTTATTCTTTTGCTTTCTATTTCAAATGTGCCCAAACAGAATTGCACTTAAAAAAAAATTAATCAGATCAATATTTTACAGCCCTTGCTATGTCCGTCTTCAGCCATGAGTCCATGTTTTCCAGTTTTCTTGTTCTTGGCTTCAGGTGTTACATAATAAATAATTTACATAATCCGTAAAACTGCTTACCTATAAACACAGTTGCACGGAAGGGGTTTAGTAAAGCCTCTGCAACTGCCCACAAATTGAATTCAGTCGGAAAAAGCAAAAGTTGTCTACAAAATCAATTTCTGTGGAAAAAGAGTTGAAAAATCCTCTCAAATAGTCAGAGTTTCTGAAGTCAGAATTTGTATACAGAAACTACTTTGACAGCATTTGTAATCTTCAGAAAGCTATTTAATGTACAGAAGCTTGCACCTTAAGCAACTAAGATGCTTAAGTATTGGAGGCCTCAATAGTGTGGGGGAAAATGGACAAGCGATACATACCTAATGCTTTCTTCATTATATAGCTTGTCAACGTTATCCTTGAGAAGATTTACCAACCAAAGTCACATTAAATGCAGAATCTGTATATTCTGAAGATCCTGAAAAATATCCCTTTAAAAAGGAACAACACAGGCAAGGGTGTGACCGTATGAGTTTCTGGCAATCATCTACAGAAACGAGATGAGTTTTGGAAATACTAATGACATAAGTGCCTTGTGAGATGTACACAGAAAATAGTTCTGACATAACATAAATATATTTCATCCTAGGATTTGTTATTTTAAATTAGCTTCAACCAAGAGAAGTCCTCATCTGGCAGTGAAATGAGTTAGATGATTTAACACATATTCTCCACAAGTGTTTTCTATTATTTTAGCTTTCTGAAGAGGAGGCTGTTGAGACTGACTGTGACAGAACGTGGAGGAAGGTGTTTCCACTGCGGCCAGGCAAGGAGCCAGCCTGTGAGCGTGGTCATCTCCTGCAGAACCTACCTATCAGTAGCAAGGAAAGGTACTGCCAAAGATGTCTTTAGCTGTATTTCTGGCACATATGATTAAATCTCAAATAGCTCCCTAGACAGTGGCAGCAGACCTGATAGTCTAAAGTCTCACCTAACAAAAATCAGCATAGCTTCTGGGGTTATCACCCCCTGATCTGGGGATCTGTCTCTTTGTTTTCACTCCTTTCTGCCTCAAGGCTAATCAGCAGAGCTTGCAAAGCAAAACTAAATCGGTTAAAAACCAACTTTACATGCAAAGCCTAAAATAAAACATCTGTGTGTGTGTGTCCCCCTCAAAAAAAAGAGTTGGACTAGATGACCTCTGAAGGTCCTTTCCTACCCAAACTATTCTATGATTCTATATAATCAGAATTGCATGTATTCAATGTCTGTATTGTCTCTTGTTCTATCGCTGTGCACATCTGAGAAGAGCATGGCTCCATCTTCTTTGCATCCTCCGATCAGGTTGTTGCAGATAGCAATCAGGTCTGCCTTCACCTGCTCTTCTCTAGGCTAAAGAGACCCAGTTCCCTCTGACTCATGCTCCAGCTCCCAAGCACTGTGGTGTGATCTTTTTCTAACAAGGAGCCGAAAACTGGATACAGTTTTTGGATTATTTGAGAATACACATTTGAAAAGACTGCTGACTAAAGTACTGATTTAAAACATACCTTAAAAGGAAGACAGTATTAGTATCCTACAATTTTTTTTAATCTGCATAATTTTTCAGATTTCATTTTCATAATTAAGTATTTTAAAGATTCTGAATTAATCTACAGAAAAATAAAATACGGATTACAATTTTTGAATAAACTCTTGTTTCTGATCATAAAGAATACAGTTCCAAACAATGCTATGCTTTGTAACATGCCACTAGAATTGAAATAAATCCCAATTATACATCTTTTAGGCACTAGATGTGTAAGACATTAAGACAACCATTCCACTAGATATTATTAATGCCAAATAGAATCTCTATAGAGATCACTTCAAAGGCCAGTTTCCTGCATCCTTAAAATCCAGTCTAAATTATGTTCTGCACGGGTCTTTTATATGTGGTACTGTTACCACAAACAACCAAATTCCAATATCTATGAGAAATTCTTATCCATTTCTCACGAGAGTGAAAAAATATGCTCTTTAAGTATATTTTAATTTTTCTTTTGATTTTATAATATTAACACTGATGGACAGTAAAATTTAGCTGAAAAAAGATCATGTCCTAAGTCCGAGGTTAGATAAAAGTGCATGTAAATGCACCTCAGACTTAGGACATGATCTTTAATCCTGGTACATACAAAACTTCTCTTGATGCAACTTGTTATTTTGTCTTTGAAGAAAAATTGCATAATCAGGTCTATTTTGAATTTCTCTGCTTTTTTTTTTTTTCTTGCTAGGTCCAGTTTCACATTGAAGAACCAACTTTAAAGTGAATAGCAAAAGCAATGTATGTGAGCAATCTTCCCTGGAAATCAGCTTACATATTAACAGAAAATAAATTAAACTTTTAATTACATAAAACTTTTAATCAATTTAATTACAAATTACTTATTGCCAATTACAAATTACTATCATCTTTTAAAAAGAACAAAGTAATGCTTGAGTATCGGTCAACTTAAATGGAAATAACTTCTCAGAACTGCATCTGCTCATGAAACCAGACTGAAAAACTGAAATCACGTGGGACTTGCAAAGCCTTTCAGCACATTCCCACTTTGCTTTAGGGCCCCCCAGAAAAAAAATCAAGACTGGTCTTTGACAACGTTATAAGAATTTACACCACAAACTTTCCACAAGAACTGTCAAATTTTGCAGATTTTCAGGTGTCTTTCACCCCAAATGATGCATTTCTCCCATGCACCTGGAACTTGACCAGGATTTCACTTTTAAGGTCGTTAAAGTTTTACGTAACTTCAGTTAGGCCAGACAAGGATAAAAAAAAGTAGCTCCTTCCACCTTCAGTGGCAATTGGCACTGGATTAAAATGTTTCCTGTTTGCAGCAGTATAAAGTACACCATTTTCTAAGAGGAGAAGAGAAGAACTAGGCCTTTCCAATCAGTCTGGTAAAGAGACTGGTGAAGAAGCCAGATCTGCTTGCCTATTGCCAGGCTGCTCTGAATAGTGACAGATCTTTCCATGTGACACTTAAATTAGCTTGCATTTAAGTTTGGTAAATAGGGAAATCTTTGTGTCTGCTGCACTTAAAGGAATTGTTTTAACACTAATGTCCAGGCATCATTCAAGATTTCAACAAAGTACTGTAGAAATACTATAGAAAGTGATAAAGTTTGTTCATGAAAGGGGAATGTTTGTTTTAACTCCACTATCTTCAGTAGTTTAAAAGGATTTCATTCTTTTTTGAGGAAAAAAAGTAGTATTGTGGAAAAAAAAACCTGAACACATATTTAGATTTTGTTAACTGGATTCCTTCTTTACGAGTGTTTGCTCTGAAGAACACTGGACATATAGATGCCAAGTTACAGCAGCCAATCACTCATGGAGACTCTGAGACCTGCAGCTTTCTCTGAAGTCAAAGACAGTGACTGTTCGGTGCTCTGAAAAAACAGGTCAGGTTTTTCTCCTTATTGTTTGATAGCTTTAAAAATGTTTGCTAGATGATGGATACATACAACTTGATTTATAGCATCCTTTGACCAACCATCCCTCCTTTTTTTTTTCTGGCAATACTATTTTTTTGCTCTCCCCCACTCCCAGCATCCTATGCCCTTCCCCAGTAAACCAGTCATTTCAATATGCACTTCTCAGAGTTACAGAAAACTGTTAACTCCCTTACAGTACTATGCTGAATATAAGCTACAGCAGCTGAAGTAGACCTTGGTACAGTAAAATATTCAGATACATGCTAATTTTCACATTCCACAAGTGTGCCGTCAAAGAAAACCTTTCAGATAGATGTTCAAATTTTCTAAATATTTCCTGAGTTTCCTAATCCTGGAAGCATTTAATTGTATGCCCTCAACAGGATTTCTATTACTGAATTCAACAAACCAAGATTTCATCCTCTGATTCACAGTAGCTACACTGGATTAATCACAGCAGCTAATTTTAGGCACCTACATACGACTTTGCAAGAACAATATACTCATTAGTATTTATTAATGCAAGTTTTTCTAAAAAATTTTTCAAACTTTTTTTTTTTTAAACAGCAGCAGAATGAGGAAATAAAGCATTCACTCTCTTGCTTCCTCATTCTGTTGCTGTTTTCATTTCAGTCACAGAAATAAATTGTTTTCAGCGATACTTGTGTGACTGGATTTGTGTAACAGAACATGACTTGCCAAAACTCTGTTACAGAAGAGGATGAGAGAAGAAAATACTCTTTTGAAACCTTTAAATTTTCTAATCCATATGTTTTTGGAAACTGATCTAAAAAAAAAAAAAACCAAACAACACCACAAGCACACAATGCTCTCCCATCCCCCCCGCCCCATAATTTTCTTTCCAAAACTAATGGAGTAGTTGGCTTCTCCAGTCAACTGAGCCTTTTTCATCAAGTCATGTTGACTACATCTTTCTTTTTTTGTCCCAAGAATACTGTTACTATCTTGTAGAACTATATTTGCCAATGTGCTCAGCTTAGTAAATCTTAAAATGCAAGTATTTCTTTTACAAAGGTGATTTTCAGTCTTTTCAGTGATGCTGCTCAGTGCATATTTTAAGATTTGCAAAAATTTAATTTCCTGATATCTCATAAGCTTATGATGATGTTGGAATGCCAGTTTTCAGCTACTAGGTCCACATTTTCCTATTCTCACATTCTCAAATGTAACTTTAAGTTGCTGTAGATCATCTCACGAAGTTTATGCTTAAAACAACCTGTCAGTGGGCAACATTACTGAACTTTTTGACTTACAGAATACAGACACTTAAGTATTCTTTCAATCATAAAGCTATTAATTGACACAGGTAAGCCAACATTTGCATTAATCTCATTTGGTGTCATCCTGAGTACTTCCCCACTCAAGATGTAACTTTGCTTGCTCAACATATTCTTTCATGTTCCGTCAAGTGTCTGCAGCTTTCATTCTATCCAATATTATTTCCAGGGCCAATTTTTTCACTCTACTAATACAACCATCTGCAACATCTTACTGATATTTTCCTTAATATCTTGAGGTAGACCTCAAACTACTACTCTACTCACATGTGCCAAAACCCACATGAACTTTCCAGAATCTTCTTCCTGATTCCATCTCCATTTACAGCTGCAGGTTAAGTTAATCTCTTCACCACTAATTTATGTTTCAGGAAAGAAGTGAGCAGAAAGCAATCATATGAAAATCTCCACGAATAATAGTAATGTTATTTTCATCCATTTTCAGCTGAACAACTGAAATTTCTAAAATGCATTGGTAGTGTTCCTCTTGTATACACAGTGATCTGTATGATCATACTCTTCTGAATTCCCACTATTACCACTTATAGGACTGGATGCACATAAATATTGAAATGTAAAAAATTTGGATTTTTCTTTTTTTTTTCTTCTTTTTCGTAGAATACAAATATGTTCATTTCCCCCCTCAAGTTAATCAGCTTTCTTATTTACAAGGAAACACCATGTTTTATTACCATGAAAAGATTGTTACTTGGGTAAAACATCAAACAGAATAGATTTGTAAAAGCGTTGTAAATAATTTCTGTAAAATTCATGTTGGATATGTTTATCTTGGATACAACTAAAAGCTTAAATGGACATTAAATTAACATTCTCTGAAGAGTTACACAAATGTTAAAATTTCTTTCAATTCCTGTGGGAAGCAAAAAAATAAGAACTGTTATTTCTATTTTATAGCTAAAGAAACACAGACAGAAGTTAAGTGACTTGCCCATAGCAATGCTGTGAATCAACGTCAGTGCCAGGACTAAAATTTATGAGTTCCTTTTTCCTACCATGAATGCTAAGACACACACTGTTCTTTAAAATATATAGTATTTAATATTTATTACTTCAAAAATATGCAGTATGCACCTGGAATTGGATTAGTACAAATATGAGTTAATGGTTTATAGTCCTTTGCTGTGAGGTGAGTTGGTAGATGGACAGAAATACTAGTTTGGCTACTGAATTACAGCCTTACAATTATGCATTTTAGGCCAAATTCTTATTCTGCTAATCATTTGCCTTGCCTTAAAGCTCCTCCCCCACTTAGTTGAATGAGGTGCAGTGACAGCCACTGGCATTTGAAAATTGCTGCACTGGGTGGTCTTGATTCCTAATGTAGCTATACATATACTGTATATTTCAAATGTAACCTTGAGCTAACTGACTTCTGCTAAGATCGATATTCCTATTTATAAATAATGTTGTTTTTTTCACCTGGATGCAGTAGTATCTGGAGGCCACAAACGAAAGAAAGGCAGAACTGCCTCACAGCACTTAAACGTGCAGCAAGAAAGGGATTCAGATAGATGAGAGGAAAAAAAAGTAAAGAGGAAGCAAGAGCAAAGAAAATTGAAGTTGTTTGTGCCAGATGTCTCAAAGACGGTCAGGAATTCAATGTTACTTGCTATTGCTGCTACTGCCCTTTAACTGGCACGCATGCTTCTCCCCGGAAGGCCCAAGTACCTAATTTCCCTTTCCAGCTAGGATCACCCTCTCCATAGGGTAACACTGAAAAGTTCAAAATGCAGTTTTCTAAGTCAAAGCTGTGTCTGGATAACTCTCTAGTGCTGGACCCAAGTGTGTGTACAGTTTAGCACACGTATAACAAAAATCAGGCAGGAAGAAGTTTATCAATAACTGAAAAAATGAAAATCCAAGTAAAGATGCAAAGCAGCCAACAAAATTCTACCAGTACAGAAAGAAGTAGCAATGACTACTATATCTAATATTAAATATACTTCACTGCACTGTGCTTGCAATACTTCCCTCAAACACATTCTTAAAACAAATTAATCTCCAACACAGAATTATTTCACATGACAACTGGCAGTGGTGTATGAAAATGTAATTTGGAGTTTAAATTAAATCTTGTTAAAATCCTTATCTGAGTGACTTACCCAATCAGCTTAAAACATCAGTTAATCAATGAAATAGTGATAGCACTGATCTAGAAGTACAGAACAACCTACCCAAAGCATGGAAAATACAAGACAGAACAATCCATGAGCACTACCTACTACAGTAAGAACAATGTACATATCTGCAGGAACTTGATCTTGCTACAGGGGATACTGCACATGACATGTAATGCATTCTTGCTGATCAACTAAGGAGGATCTTCTCAGTATTGAATAGCTGTGAGACAGAACAGAAGGAAAACAGGAGTTGTTCAAGGGAGGCTGAAGGAAGAGACAGGAAAGAAATGTGTTCAGTTCAAGCCAAAACATGCAAGAAATTCACAACAAAAAAGTCTCACACACACATGCTGAGTCACAAATTTCTTTCCTATATTTGAGCCATTTTGCCTTTCCATGCTATTTTGCAGGATCTCAGGAATATTTCCTGCTTAAGCCCTATGCCTTCCTACACACCACAAACTTTAATGACAGTAGTAATATCTATCTGCACTTACAACAATGCAATTTAAGGCAACAGCTGTTGCTAATTTAGAAAACCACAAATTTAAGCTCCTTTTGCCTTTGTCTCTCTCTCCTCCACTTCTAAACCTATTATTTTTCAACTCTGCCAAAAATCAATAGAAACCAACTTAATGTAAATGAATAAATATCTAAGTACTCTAAGAAACTGTTTTCTCATCTTCTTTACATCAATAATGCACTTAGTTTATTTGTTTTTATTTGTTCATGAAAGGTTAGCCAAAATGTCTATACATTAAGCATCTAAGCACTAATGTAAAACACTAAAAAATCTTTGGGGTTTGGTACATGAGGTTTGATTAAATACTTACAATGTTCGTTGAAGTTAATAACAATTAGCAGTTATTACATCTGAAAGGTTCAAATATGTCCACTCAATTTGACAATGAAATAACATTAAAGAAGCACCCATACAAAACACAGATTAGGAAGACTGCCCGCTCTGCTCTGAGGCTGTTTCTGTGGGTCCAAAGCCTTCCAAGCAGAGCCAGTGATAACACCTCTAGGAAAATAAATTGTCACACTATGGGACTGTATCTGAATGGAGACAACTTGCTTGTGGTGGAGCGATTCTGACCGGTTTCAAAAGAATTCACAACTCTCGTGAGTGTTGAAACTTCACAACAGAGTTGTTTTATTATATACAAACTAGTCACAATGTTGCTACCCTTCTTTGGCCAGCAAAGCAGGAGGGAAAGTTCAAGGAAAGAAAACCAAACAAGGCTGAAGTGAAAAAGGGGAAGGAAATTCTTAACTGAGAAATAACTTGTAATTAATAAGGGAAGGGCAGTTATTTGGGAATTCCCCTGGCTTGAAAGATTCTCTCATCTCCTGTATCAAATACAGGAAGAAATAATTATAGGAACTCGGCTAGCTCTGCACACAGAGGACTCACTTCAGAATCACACAACTATGGCTTTGGATGAGAGTTGGCATTAATGCTCTCTGTACAAATATTTAAAATTTTCCTGAGGCAGAAAACTGTAAAAAAGAGAGGCCACTAATGACAGGCTACATTGTACAGATGGTTATGAAGCATCTTAGAAGTGCTCTCGGACTCACACAGACTCACACAATTTTATTTTATTTTTTTAAAATTACATCATAGCTTTCTTTTAGCAGGAATGCTATCCTGTTTTACAGATCAGTTGGTGAAGAATGTGAAATTGCATTTAAAAGACTGTATAAGAAAGGAAGTTGCAATTTTAATAAATCTTTATACACATTATAAAGGATCCTCTCCCATTTGATTTCTCTTTCTCTAACCAGCAGCATACCTATCCTCAGCAACACTGTTATAAAAATAGAGAATGAAAACATTAAACATCTGAAACAAAAGAGTTGGAAACTTTTACTATTACTGACATTGACCTTACAGGAACACAAATACCTGTGACAGAGGGCAATGCAAGTATCCCATGAATATGAATAATTAATTCATTTCACATCACCTCCTGAATACAGTTCTTCACCTTGTTATGATGTGCTTCAAATTTAATTACATATTTTACACTATTTTTTTTCCTACTGCAAGATAAAAAGCTATTTGGCAAGCCACCTGCTTGGATCAAAGTATCTGATTTAAGAAAATAAGAAAATGAAAATTGAGTATGAAATTCTTTGGTAACAAAACCTGCTGTGTGTGTAAACATACTGGATTTCTTAATAGCATTATTTACTTTAATTTGTGTTCTAATACAATAGCAGGTATTTGCCTTTACTTTTCTGTTAATTTTTTAAAGCACCTCTTACCCTGGCATAATTTACTGGCATAAATGAAAACATAATTACATTAGAATTTCTACTGTAGATTTCTTCTGAGTGAGGGAAAACAAAAAACAACAACAACAGTAGCAACTAGAGTCATGTATGTGAGCTATATTAATACTTCTTAAAACTTCCTACATAGAGGTTTCTTGTAGGTTAGTATATGTTTGTTTTCCCCCTCTCTAAACCAATCATGCTGGATGCAGCATATAGACAGAACTATTATCAAAAAGCAAAATGTCTCTGCTAGCTAGATTCTCAATCTCACTGAAGACGTTCCAGCACACAGAGAGAGATGTGTTAGAACACAACTACCTGGGACAGCAGCACAGCCAACATAACGCTAAGCAACACAAGGGGTTCCCAAGATTTCACCAAGACCAGTCATGCCGCAGAGTATGCACCATCCAGGATAAGTAAATATGTTTTAAAGACATCATTCCTCATTCCAGTGTATAACTGCTCTCCAGCAGACTGAGCCTGAGGATATGCAGATCTCAAAGGGGTTTTTTGATTGCTAATCCATTTGTCTGGAAACTGGGATCATTTGTTTTATTTGGCAACTCAAAACCCAGAGATAATGAAGTTTTTAATGAAACTGATAAATAACTTGATATAGACTAATAGAGTTGCTCCACATATTAAAAATGGTGTGCATAGAATTGTGTGTTTCTAGATACATATTTAGATTTATGTGTATACACACACACAGACACACACATTCTCTTCAAAAAGTCTAGATTACCAACTTTTCTAAAATGAAAAAAGGAAATTCTCTGATATAAATAATATTCTCAGTCTAGGACAGATCTGTTTAATGAGTTTCTAGACATGCTCGCTCAACTTTTCTGAAATTAAAATCTTAAAAGACATTCAATGAGTTGATCAAACAGGGGACTTGCTCAGTTTCGAAGCTCCATGAGAAGGGAATGATAACTAAGTGCCAGTTTATAAGAAGTGAATTTTCTCATACAGGACATCCACTGATTTCAGTAAGATTGCATTAATTAGCATAACTTTTTACATGCATAATTTCTACAACACCTATTCCTCACATGGAAGTCAAGGAAGTGTCATGTTTTATGGAATTTCCATTCAAACCTAGAGAAAATAATAGGAAAATTTTTGGAAGTAAAGAACATGATTAGTGGTCCACGTATAATTGTGTAACTCAGGCATGGAAGAATTCCTTCACCGTGGCCAAAGATTACCTTCTTCAGATGTCTATCTCCTTTGAAAGAATGTTTCCTTGTGTGTTATATTCCTGAATCTTTGTATATACCACAAATTGGAATGAAAATCTATTTAGCCAAAACCTCGAAATACAGAGGAAGTAGAATAACACTAACAAAAAGACACCCATTACATTGTTGGAAGCTCTTTCGATAGGCGTTGAAGCTCAGCAGCACAGACACATCCATTTGGAATAATAAGAAACTGAAAAAAACAAACACTATACACCACAGCCATCACTAAATCACTGTCAACAAAATTCTAATCCCATCTTCTGCACTACAGGCAGTTTTTCAGCCTTTTCAACCAAAGAATTTTTTCTGATATGTTCCTGCTTTGAAGTATCTGTATATTTTATGGATGAAACCAAAGAAACCAAGGGAAAGAGGATAAACATGAAACCCATAGAATGGCTATCTACAAATTTCTGGGAATGGTACTCCTTAAGCTGTAACATCCAAATAAGCATATGTGATTTTGACCCATGACCAATGACCATGGCAAAAATAATGCTATGTATCTTTATTATTTGCCTTTGAATAAAGTTGTATTCTGTCTTCTCCAGGAATATTTAAAAAAAAAAAAAAAAAAAAAAATTATGCTTTAGCCACAAAGATGAAGCTGGCCTTGCTCACCATCCTACCCCTTCATTCCCTTTTGCTCACACTGCTGCATTGCCCCATTTCCTACCTCCCAACCCTACTGTTCTGCCTCTTCCCCTAGCACAGCAGCTGGAACTCTGTACATCGCCTTTACAGTGATGGACAATTCAGTTAGGTGGGCTTTGGAGACATCTAATTATTTTCACATCTAACATTCAGAAATCATGTGGGACAGTTATAAAAAAGCATAGTAACAATAAAGGGGTAAAGAAGGGAGAATTTAGAGATGCTGTCTGTTCTTTACTTTTCTGAGAAAAATGAAAGCATTATTTTGCTTCTGAACTCAACTCCACGATAGCGAAGACCAAATTCAGGCACACAAATAAACAAGATTAAGATGGCTTTCTATTAGTGGAGTTAGGATCTGCCCTCTTCCAAGATGGCAAATCCTTCCCTCAGTGAGCTCCAGTGAATATCACAGAATGCTTTGGGTCAGAAGGGACCTTAAAGATCATCTAGTTCGAACTCCCCCTGCCATGGGCAGGGACACCTTCCACTAGACCAGGTTGCTCAAAGCCCCATCCAACCTGGTCTTGAACACTTCAGCGATGGGGCATCCACAACTTCTCTGGGCAGCCAGTTCCAGTGTCTCACCACCCTCATCATAAAAAAAAAAAAAATTTCCTTATGTCCACTCTAAATCTGCCCTCTTTCAGTTTAAAGCAATTACCCCTTTTCCTAACACTACATGCCCTTGTAAAAAGTTTCTCTCTAGCTTTCTTATAAGACCCTTTAGGTACTGGAAGGCTGCTATAAGGTCTCCCCAAAGCCTTCTCCAGGCTGAACAACCCCAACTCTCTCAGCTTGACTTCATAGAAGACAGCCCTCTGATCATCTTCATGGCCCTCCTCCGGAGTCGCTCCAACAGGTTCACGTCTTTCTTCTGTCAGGGCCCCAGCACTGAGTGCAGTACTCCAGGTGGGGTCTCATGAGAGAGGACCTCTTTCGACCTGCTGGTCATGCTTCTTTTGATGCAGCCCAGGATATGGTTGGCCTCCTGGGCTGCAAGTGCACATTGCTGGGTCATGTTGAGATTCTCATCAACAAAGTCTTTCTCCTCGGGGCTGCTTTCAGTCCATTCTTTGCCCAGCCTGTACTTGTGCTCGGGATTCCCCCAACCCATGTCTTGCTATTCATACTAGTCTCAGTCCCAGAAACTCTAAAAATCAGCACATAAGTCAAAATCATACAACATCACAGATTACTTTTAATTCATAAGCTTAGTAATATGAACTTGTGTGTCACAAACAAAATTTGATTCCTCCCTGTGAATTTCACTTAATTATGCAGACAGATTTGTTTATCACAGATACTGTCTCTCTAATGTCATTTCTTGGCCTTAGGTTTCCCACAGTAAATCTACAGCTATTACTATTTCAAAGTTGTTATTATTATTTCAAAATGCTAAATTTCTCAACTGAGGATACAGAAAATATTTATGCTGAAGAGACTGCCTCCACATCACGACGAGTTTCTGCAGCGTTATTTTTCCTGTGCTTTTAGCTTTGGCACTTGGTATCCTGAAAAGGCTTGTCAGCATCAAACTTTCAAAAAGGAGAATTTATTCACCTCTTTCCTTAAGAAAAACCTAGGATTTTTTCCTTTTAGTGAACAGCTATAAAATTGCTCTTTTTCACCTGTACACAAAAGTGAGCTCGAAAAGACTGGGGAAAAATAAGACTAATATTGTAAAGATAAAAATTTAAACAGATTTCTTTTCAGTATATTTTAACAGTATATAGCTCAAGGCCAGGAAAAGTAAGAGATGTGCAAGCACCATGCAGCCTGTTTAATAATAAGATCACATCACTGTCTTAGGATGTCACAGCACAGAAAACTCTAAGGACCATATCTTTTCACAGATAAGTACAAACTGCTCCGAGCAATTAACATTAATTAATGTTACTAATTAAAAGTCTAGACAAGCCAGACCTCTCTCCCTGGAATGTTTTTGCCAAACAGTTAATACCTGCAGACTTCAGTCTTGGTGATGGTCTAGTAACACTTGACAAGTTCTCGTGAATAAGGCACTTAGAGCTTGTTGAAGCTTTGTGTTAACTTTGCACCTGCACAGGGCCCCCAGGCTCCAGGAGGCCATGTGGATCAAGTGCTCCTACAACTGGGGTTAGTCATCTGTATCAGAATCACAGCAGACTCCCTCATAACAAAGTCTCTTTTTTGTTGTTAATTAAGACAGTACCAAAAAAAATAAAGTTACTTATTCAGTCATGAGGGCTGAATGCTCCCAGTAGGTAGCCTTTTCACAATTCAATTTCCCTGATGGGGCTCGAAGAGGAAATGAAACAACAAATTGTACTCCTGATGATCTAAGCAGAAGCTGCAATTCCGCAGAGAGTCCTGCTAGGTCAATTAGTTCATCATGCTAACAGAATAGCAATCCAGCAACCAGTGTCTCACCAAAAAAGGTTTGAAAAAGTGAAGTTCAATGCCCAGTTGTGAGGCAGTCTCCAGTAGATACTATTGTTAGGTTCAGCAAAAGCACATTTACTGAGTATAAAAGTAGGGCAGCAGTACTGAAAAGCCAGGGGGATATTCCCGTACTGCCAGATTCATTCATGTGAACGCAGCAGAAGCAGTCCACCTTTGTAATATCTCTAATGAACGCTCCCTGTACAAAAGGAGTTCATCTCATCAAAATGTTATTGAAGAGGTAAGTACCTTTAAGCAAGCATTTCTCTGAAAAGTCAAAGTGCAGTGCTGCACCTGTTGTTTTTTATCCTTTTAAAGTGTTTCAGTATTCTGAAACCTTAGTATTATTTCATGTTCTGTGATTATTGCATAGTACTGTTTTACAAATGTGGGAAAAATAATTAATAGCACGTTTTCTTACAGTGCCATCCAATAATACTGTAATGTAATAGACAGCATTTAAATTTCATTTTTAAAGCAGCACTTAGAGCAAATTATGCACCTGTGCTAAGCGATTTTCCTTTATATTTCGAATAAGAACTGGATACTTCAATGCTAATTTTATAAATTGCAAGCACTGTTATTTATGCCAGAAGAATATGTTTCAAAAGAAAAGATGGTCTAACAGACGGTTTAAACTCCAGACTTTCACCTATAATCCTGTGAATGTCCCCAAAATTTTCAAGTACCCATCTTGTTTTCTTAACTTATAGAATCTGAACTACAGAACTCATTTTTACCAGCCTCACAGTGGGACTCAGGGATTAACAATTCTTCTGAATTTGGGAACAGAAATGACTAAAAATTCCAGGCAGCTCTACTCTTTCTGCCTGCATATATTGACGCAAAATAGTTGTTTTACCCAAGCAGGTCAAACGTAAGGTAGGTAAAGTAGCAGACTGTTGTCAATCCTGTTATGTTTATAAGCAACTACCATGTTTGCTCCTCCAAAGCCATTTCAGATATTCCAAGGTTTTGCAAAAATAACAAAAAAAATAACATTTATACTTTTTTGCTATACACTGGTGACAGTTGTAAACTAGGAAGTTGTGTAAAGAAAAGTAGATTATTCGGTTCTAGTTTACTTTTTGTTATCAGCTACTGCAATATTAGACCTTGGTGCTTTATTTACAGAACTCCCCACTGACGAAAGATAGCGCTGCATAATGAGTACACAAACGCATTTCAAGAGCACATCTTGAAAGCTGGTTATGGAAAACACCTTCTGGCTGCAATATTTGAATGTGCTGTATGCTGACAGTCAGTAGGGACAACAACACAGATGTGCTTTGTTTGGCTCCTAATGGATTCAATCCCAAAGAGCATTAAAGAGAAGGAAGAAAATTCAAGCTTTACCTTTTTATGAAACTCTGATCATGCACTTTCTTTCTCTCTGGCCTTGTGAGTTGAAATAGGATGGAACAATAATACAGTCTATTTATGAGATAATGCATTCTTGTTTCTTTTGAAAGAATGATTAAAGCTACCATTTCTATTCACACAAAATTACCTTTAGATTATTATATTTAATTTTATGGCCTTAAGAATAGATTTAATTTAATTTTAATTTAAAAGCATGCACTGAAATGTTTAGGTGAAGACTATTTGTGTTGTCTGCCTAGAAATAATACTTTGATTGTTTATCAGTCCTGTAGAGGTTTTAGAATTCCCATTTCATTTAATTAGCTTATTTTAATTTAAAAAGCCATTATTTACTTGCAGCATCTTGAAATAATTTGAGCATTTCTACAGAGCAGTTATGTGACTGTTTAAACAAAGTCATAGAAGATGATGCATCCTAAACTCAGCACTAGCAGTTAGAGTATTAATAGTAATGCTGTTGCTGGTAAGACTGTTATATAGAAGATATCAAAGCAGGACCTTTTACTCTGGAAATCTGCTTTTTGATCCAAACACAACCAGAATATCACCACGTACATTTGATCAGTTACACAGCTGTTCTGATACAAAGCTGAAACTAGAGAAGAGGATAACCTGATGGGAGCAACTGCTGATGATCACATTCCAAATGTCATCTGTGAAGACGGTTGTTGTTTAGAACAACTCTTACCTTTCAAAGAGGAAATGATACCGACTTCAATCCCTTTGTAAGGATTCTCCTGCTCTGGCAGGAGAATCAAAGTGACAGCACACACAAGGTGATAAGCAGAAGGTAAATGTGAGCTAGACTACGCAAGTTTAGCTCCTAAGCTTATGTATTGTAACAATTTATTTTATGTTCCTAGGCACCATGCTCTGCTGGCAACTCTAAGAGACTACGTCAGGTGGGACTGAGAGTATAATCCAGGAGTGCCTCACATGGATCAGCCGACAGTATGTAAATATAATTCAAACATCATAATCACAGTCCTAAAGTTTTCCACGTGCCAGCAAAGATGCAGAATTAATGCCACAGGAATTTGTGTGAAACGTCTTGCTAATAGCAAGTTATACCAACAATTCATATCAGTTGGTTTTGTTTACATGCACGAATATTGATATCTGATCTTTTTTCATATACTGCAGTAAAAAGGATGGCAAGTGGAGTCAACCCCAAGTTGATTAAATTCATCCTGATAGAACCAGTTCTTTTCTCCAACTAAAAAAATTCAGTACACAAAACCACAAGTTCTCTTGTCTTCTAATTCTCTTAAATTTTCCCAGGAGGAGGAGAGATTCCGGAAACTATAAAAAGGCCGCTGCCCTTATTGTAGGAACATGAAAGTGTCCTTTACAACTGATGATACTTCCATATGACAGCTGCCAGGGGCACTAATTATTGCCCTATAGTCTTCACATCTGTGTGCCTATTAGCAATTATTAGCTCACCGAACTTCAGATGATTGCTTTATTTCAATCTACAATAGATTCCACATTCAAAGACTTGGTATAAGAAGCACTCAAACAATGGTTTGAAAACGTCTTTCATAAATTTCGGACCATCATTCAATTGCACTTGGCATCATTTTAAATGACAGTTAAACCCTGCAAGTGGGTAGCTGCTCTAAATGACCAGATAATCATACGATGTTGGCCACTTAATTAGAAAATGCTTTAGATCCTAGATTTTTTGCTGTTTAACAATGACCACAATATACCTGATTGTGGACTTCAAATTCAGTCTAACATACAGAGAAATTGTACATAAGGAATGCAAACATGATGAATGGCCCTGTCAATGGACTTCTCATGAAAATAGTTCTTGTGAAAACATCCTGTCTGATGGACTCATCAGATCAGTTGACAAAGATAACAGCATTAATACAACAGACTTCTGTAAACTCTGTGTAACACAAGCAGTGACATTACTTTGACCTGGTGTAAAAAAAAAAAATTCTTCCACAAATTTCTGGTTCCAACATTTCTAAATACTGTGTTAAAAAAACTGAAGAGAGAAAACTAAATGAAATGCAATCTAGAAAGCAGGCTCTGTAATGACAATACTTCAGATGTTTAAACTGAGTACTCAGCAGAAGTTTTGAAGGTTAACTGAACACTGACACTATGAAAAATTTAAAAGATTCTGTACTTAGAATCTGAAGATAGATAACCCATAGAAAGCAAAGTACATTTTTAACAGTAAACAATAAATAGAAACTGGAAAACCTACTGGGGAAAAAGCAGCTTTTCATGGAGTCTTTAGATGAACAAAGCTTCCTTTTTATAAAATCTTCTTTTTAATGTCCCTTTTCAAAACACGCTGAGAACCACTTAGGTAGTTAAGAACTCTCTTCTAGCTGATTCTGAGACTTTATGCTTCTTGCCTAAAATGTCCAGTAAAATTGCAGTGAAATGAAAAATGCAATGTCTTCAAAAAAATGTAAACATTTTGCCAAAATGTATTATTTATCATGTTTTTTAATTTTTGGAGCAATGAGGTTAGTGGGATTTCAGTTGGTCTCAGCTCTTCTCTGTTTTCCCGTCTGTTAGATGTCCATATCACACAGTGTTCCTATTGTTCACACAAGTCATTTAATGCATCAAGAATATTGTAATGGTTCTTGGATGAGTCAGTACATTATACTTATTTACTTTAGGAAAGGACTGAAACTGACATAAATGACAGCTTGAATAAAGATATGCATTCATAATGTAATCTAGAAAATACCTGCCTTTGTTACATGATTATCATGCTACTTATGTTTGCAAAATAAATTTAAAGAAGCTAGAATTAGAAATATTTTTAAATTTAAATTGGTATTTTCAATTTTGAGCAAAAAGCACCTCCACAAAATTAGGTGTCTCAGAGTAGAAACAGAAAAGAAGCAAAAAATTATGTAAAACCTCAATATCATCTACACTTTCTGCAGATATCAATGAAGCAGAGTAACAATTGATATTATTTTTATTATTTCAATGCAAATAATCTGGACCACTGGATATGCCACAGGCAAATTTCCCAGGTCCTTTCTTCACACTCATCTCAAACTGGATTTACACAAAGTCTACCTGCTGTCAATGACAGAAGCACACAGCCATGTAATCTGCTCCCTTGCAATCTTCAGATAGCTTTACCATATAAAATTTGTAAAACCTCCCTTCTCCTTGATTTTCATATATGTACTTCTATTCTCCTTTTATTACAATATACTCAGAATTCTATTAAAACAATGCAGTAGATTACTACTTTTCAGAGGCACCCACACTGCCTTTCAGAAAGGAAACAGTGAATTTATCCAAAACTTTTTACAAGATATTTTTAAAGATGCAGAAGAAAAAGAAATCTAATACTTTAAAAAGTAAGATTTAGAGTAAAATGCTAAGCACAAATACTAAGTAGTGTTTTAATACAGAAGTGTCAAAATACTTTTAGAATTCAGAAATGTTTGTTGGTGAAGAATTGCTGAACAGAACACTACACTAGTTCTTTTATTCTATGCATAAGTATCCCCTGCAGTGCCATAGCAACTTTTTGATGTATTTTTCAAAAGGTTTTTCAACTCAACCTACCAGGTGGTTTTAGGAACTCAAATTCATGTGCTGAATCTGTGTGCCAGCAGTTATCAAAGAAACCGTGGGATGCATCCTAATATTCTTACTGTGTGATCAGTCTGTTTCTACATTTGTGTGTGTATATATGTATATTTTCATACTCATGGTCCAAATCTTGTGACACTGCAAATGCAGTGGTGTAGCATTTTACAACATTTATGTACATAGCAGTGTCTCACCAACTGAAGCTTTTCAACGTAAAAGATTAACTGAATTCATTGGAACAATTTGAAATGTAGGCTTTTCTGTTTCTACTGGTCTAATAATAATGCGCTTTCCAAAAGACATGTAAAGTTTGAGTTAGCTATAAAACAATCAGTTCACATACTTCAATGGAGTGTCTCAAATTCCTACTTCCACACCATGGAAGGTTTGACTAAGTTAAATATTTGTTTACTTCAGGTATGTGGTATATTGAGAAAAGTGCCAACAGACATGAGTATTTATGTACGGAAATTACAGCAAATTCTCTGACTCTGTCTTTTTTCTTTCTATCAAGAAGTGGAAAAGAGGGAGACAAAAAATCCTGAACTGCTTTTCCTCCAGTACGGGAGGTGGCTGGAAGATTCTCTCTGCTCTCTAGTTTTAAATAGTCAGTTCTTAAACAGGAAAAAAAAAAAAAAAAAGATCTTTTCTTTCTCTCTACCTGAAGTAGCCTTTGTAGCAAATGGCAACTCAGTGCCTTTCCTAGCCATTTGAATTAGGCAGTCATTATGCATAATCACAGAAGAGCAGTATGAGAGACAAACCAGAACTTGAGATGAGATTATGCCATGAGACGTAAGGAAGAATGGGGCTAGCCCATCCTTAATGGGAATCCCAAAATAGAAATTTTAGGCAAAACCAAAACTGAATATACTTATCAGCAAAATTTATATTTACTCTACAACAGGTTACAACATACCTTAAGAAAGAGCATGTTATAATAACTGAGGCTTAAGTGCATCCTTATTTAAGTCATTAAAAGAAAAACATCAAGTAGTCTAGTACTTTTTTCCTCGAGGTCATGTAGTTACCTGAGCTTCCAAAAAATGCATTTACAGACATTAAAACATTAAAGACGCTAAACGTTAAAAGAAACCTTGGTCTTTATGCTCTATGACTGGATACTGATCAAGCTACAGAACATAATTATTACAATGTACTTGTAATAGATTGTAGTATCCAGTCACAGCCAACAATCACATCTCATAACAACAAATATCTAACTCTTCTTGACTTCAATCTGGAGAGGAATGGGGATGGGGAAAAGCTCCATGATGCCACATCAAGCCAGTGCAGTTTGTAAAGCTTCTTGTTGCTCACTCTCCATAGATTCAAGAAACTGAAAAACTGGGTAAATTCTGTAATACTGCAATCTGTGGTACAGAATATGGCACCTCTAAAAGCAGCAGCAACCAGACCAGGCTACGTTCTGGAAAGTCCTTCTCCAGCAAAAAAAGTAAACTCAGCTTCTTGAATTTCTTAGAAAATAGCTCTCAGTGAAGCTACACCTCTGTGTTTGCACTTGAAGTTTCAACTATTGAAAACTATGGCTAAGCATCTAGGATCAAAATTTACTGCAGCACCAATGTAAGGCTATATGCCAACTGTGTCTTTGCAGTTTCATCAGTTGATATAAAAATCCTTCATTTTAATTTATCCAAGTAATTCAGCTCAATGACCAGCTCATCTAAAGCTGGACAATTAGAAAATACTTCTTTGCTTCCAAAGCTGCATAAATTTTAGATGCTAGAGGATAGCACTTACTAGCTCTACAAGTTGACAGGACAGAGTATTCAGTATACAAAGCACTATGAATAAAACACATTTTTTAGTGTTTATTTTCTTTGTAGAGCTAGTATACAAGTTTCTACTAATAAATGCAATGCTTAAAAGCTAGCTTTCTGTATTTTAATAGAAGTAATTTTTTTTTTCAAATGCATTACAATCATGTATATCTACTACTTAATGTGTGCAGACTTCATGTATCGATTTTGGCAAAATATGTAAAACTGCAAAGATTAAATTCAGTGCTAAATTTGAGATCAACAGGTCTGCACTGCTGCTATCAAGTAGTTTCAAGGGAGACAGACAAAAACCACACACTAGAGAATAAAGCCTCTACCTATAATGGCAAATACCACTCAATCCTATTCACCTGCCAACCGTGCTGTCTGTTGTTTTGGGCAATTGCCCATATGAGTTCTACCTCTTGCCAAGGTTCACTAATGGTCTTCAAGTATTTTCTTGCATCACTGTAAGATACATTGTCATTTCAGACTAATGACAAAGACTTCACGAAAACTGGTTGAAAGTTGGTGTAAGCATATGTAGCTGACATAGGGGAATCTCCACAGAATCTCAGCCGAGAAAGAAATCTGCTTTCCACTATCAAAGTTGGTTTTTGCCTGCAGTCAGCTCATCAAAGCTGCAAAGCCAGAAGGCAGTTTGGAGGCCATACTTAGTGTAAGAGTAATGATTTCTGGATAGATAATAATTTCAGGTCCACGAGGGTGTGCTCCAGAGCCAGGCTGAGTAACTACTTCCAAAAAACCAACCTCTTTTAAGCCTCCTCCCAGCATTCTTATCTGTGGACAATCATTGTGGCTTACAAAGCAGTGTGGAACAGGAAAATGGAAGAATCTAATGCAAACCATGACTAGTATAATTCTTAAGAAAGGAAAATCTAGCTACAGTTAGCAGAAAGTACTCTGAAGGCTTATGAGGAAGTGTGGGCAGAAATAAAAAATTGAAAGCTGTGCGCAATATTGTTTGTACAGTAAAAGTACCATTAGTTTAGCAAAAAAGCTCAAATAGGATTAAGTTAGAAGTTAAAGTGGTTCATTTCCATTTATAACAGGACAGAGGCAGGATGATTTTTTTCTCAATTTTTAGCAGACTTTCCACCTTACAGCTCCCCTTAGCTTAACACCAATCCTGATGAGCACTTCCACATGGAATCATTTAATTCAAATACTACAGCATATTGTGTAACATATGCTCTGAAACCAAGCCATATTTTTTTTAAATAACACAAAAGGCAGCACACGTGTACATACTTCACACATATGTTCTAAAACTAGAACTAGAAAATTATGTACCCCACTTTCCCTTTTTTGCTAATATATCAACTGGATACTTATGAATACACAACACTAATTAACATACAATTCAGAGACATTTATAAGAGGCTCAGGATTATCTCCTTCCAAAGAGATACTATCCTTTACCTTGCTTTTTAAGCAGTCACGAGAATGAAACAGGCACATTAGAAATTCTCAGTATAAAAAAAAAGTTGTTGAAAAACAATCTTCCAATATTTATGCTTCACTATTATGCCACAACAGGCTATACAAATACACATGCACCTACAATAAAAATAGTAGTATTCAAAATAACACTTACAGAATTATATTAAACTCTGTTCTGAGAGTGCAAAAGACCCTAAGATCCATTTCAGCCTCATTTATATAGCAGAGCGGGGGAAGAAAAAAAAAGAGCTCTCTGCATTGGATAAATTTCACAGCTATATAATTTTTTTCAAGTATCAGTCTTGAAACCCTATTCTTGCCTAAATCACTGGAAATATATATAGATGTATACAGTCTATATGTACAGCTGTGCATATAGATATCCACAATCACCATCAGTTCAGGTTTTACTTGAGTAATGAAAAGCTTCAGAAACAGACACATGGATGCACAAAAGTAGCTCATCTGCATGTTTACAGAATGCTAATAAAGATAGAAATTGTTATATTAAGATCTACTAATTTGTGGCTTTTGTTTAATAACAAGAGGCCAACCTTTCATGCTTTGCTTAATCCTGTCTCACTGAGGACTGTTCCCTGCAGTGTCCACCCATGTATGCATAGCCATCTCCCCCACATCCTATCTAGCAAATAAGCAGCCAGTCCAATCAGGCTGCTGATCCAGAGAAAAACTAATCATGTTTTCTTTTGGATGTGCCACCTTCTGAGCACCAGGAACACAGGCACAGGCTTGGGAAGTGAGAGGAACACCACCTTTTAGAAGTAACGTCTTCATTTTTGGACCCACCACCATGGGAAATTACATCCCCAGCAAAACTGAAGCAAACAGCAGACAAAATCTGGCCATGGGAATAAGTGGTAGTATATCATATGAACATAGGATCAACTACAATGACGTGCTAATGCAGACTGTGCTCATAACATTATCCACTGAAATGCTATTCATAAAACCATGCATTAGAAAAATGTCATCCACTGTGTTTCAGGACCACACAGAGTTACATCTTTTCCTTCCTGACATCAACTGTAAACCACATTATCCAGGTAATACTAGCAGCCTTAATTCTCCCGTGTGTGCCTAACTTGATCCAGCTTTTACCATGCTTATGCCTTGCTGTCAGAACCTCTAACAGATTTTTGTTTTGTTTGGTTTTTTTTTTTTTTGCATTATTACCTACAATGTGTGTTGTAAACTGTTAATATCAATAAGCTAGAACAAAATACCACATTATCTTTGACCCCTGAGTGCCTGGATTTAAGCCAGTATACTCATGGGAAAGACTTTACAGAATAATCAATACAGGAGTAAAGACAGCACGGTATCTCCTCCAGAGGAGAAAACAGAGGGCACACAGCAATTTAAAAACCATTCCAGTAACAAGAAAGGAAAAACGAAAGTGGAAAAGGAAACCCAGAACACATCCTGTCAACAGAGCTCCCAGAGGAGCACGAGATAAATCCACAAGTCTAATTTTTGGTATGCAGCTGAGATACAATAACAAGCTCTCTCTAAGCACTCAGTGCTACCCATCAGCTAGCTACAGAACAAATGTATTTGTTCAAAATAATCCAAGGTACACCAAGTGAATAGTAACCAAGTATCCAGTGACATGCAATACGATCTGCTACCAGTTTCTGCTGTTGAAGGAGCAAGCAGCATGTCCTCTTCCAAACCTAGGCAGGTCAGCCCCTAGGAGCAGAATGACTTTTCTCACTTTTAACAAATTGCACAGGAATTATTAAGGTTTCTCTCTTGCACATCATGTTATTCTTAAATGAGCTGCTCCCAGCTCTAACCCCTGCCCACACCCAAGGCACTAACAGTGTGTACACAAGAACACAGTTACATTACCACTACCGCCATATCTATCAAAAATAGAAACTTCATTAAACTACTCATGTAACATCCACACAAGATAAATTTGTGAAATTATATGAAATCTTATCAAATTATTCTGAATATAGAAATACACTAGGATGGTAACAGTCATTAAAGGCTTCTAAATATAGAGAGGATCACAATGCAGTAAAATAACTAACTTCAAAACCATTAGGCTTGTTAACACATACTGTAGTAAGCTTATTCTGCTGTGCACTTGCAGAGTTGAAAAAAGGAACACCACGATGGTCAGAACCTACAACAGAAAGGCATGGGAATGCTGCATCGGAGGCTTCATCCTTACTCCAATTAAATCGTGGCACAGCAACATTGATTTTAGTGGGCCCAGGATGGGATCCCAGTAAGAGTTTCTGTCACCATTGACTCAAATCAGAACTCAGTCACTTTGCTTGAAGCAAAAAGCTGGTGTTCACTAATCCCAGAAGCCTTCCTCCCCACAGTAATGAATTTTTCAGGGACATTTTCTATGTAAATATACTGTTCACAAGCTATACTTCATAACTCTGTCAAAGAACAATCAACTTTCTGTATACATACAATTATAATCTTCCTTTGCCTTTTTTAAAATATCAGTCTCAGATACTGAAAATATTCTGCAGGATTTAAACATACATCATAAATTATTCGAGGTGAACCCAATTCTAAAAATAAACACAATTACAAGACATTGCACTCCATGTATACTTTAACGTAATTTCCCAAGAGTTAATCTTTCAATGCGTGCAATAGCTACACAGGATGGGTGAATCAGAAAAAAAAAAACCAAAAACCAAAAAACAAAAAAACACCACCACACACCCACACAATACTCGTTTCTCTGATTTTGGCCTTATGTTTAAACAATTATTACTAATTTTTGTCATTTAAAGATCTAAACTCCTAAGGAGGTACAAGGGAAATATCCAATACTCAAATGTAATCATCACTCAAGTAAGGATTTAACAAACTGTATTTCAATGATTTGAGGTCCCAGTACAATGAACAAATAAAATGAAATTATTAACGGAGTTTTTCACAGTTATTTGTTAATTAATCACTGCATTCAGAGATGAAAACTAATGCCACAGGACATTACCAGAATACTATATCTGATGCATATGCATCATTTTTTTTCATAGATTCCTTGTGGCAGCGCTACCTTTTCAAATCCTGCTCATGTTTCATATCACTGCACACCAATGCACAACCACAATTGTGCTATTCTTTCTACATACTAAAGGACATAGATAAAGTCTCTACAGTAATCTTCTGGTATTTTTTAATATTACAAATTGTAGAAGGAAAAACCCCACTGTGATCACTGAACCATGTCATGATCCTTCCTAGGAAATATCTGCAGAGATAAAGATAACACAAACTAACCTTTAGAAATCAGATGAGGGACACAGCTATCATAACAATGGTAGCTGAGTTCAAATGCTCAGTCTACAGGGAATCGGAATATAGCATACTCTACAAATAATTTTTATTTCTTTATTTAATCCAAGTGGAAATAGTCTTTTCAAGCCTCCACTTGAAGATGGGAAAAAAATGTAGATATGACCAATGGTTTTACTGACCTCTGGATTTTCAGAGACATGTAATCAAAGGATAGTTCTAAGATCTCTATCCAAATTAAGAGATGATTGCTGTACTAAAACACAACAGGTTTCATCATTGTCAACAGCAACTTAGGAGCAATTTGTACTTAAACATTATTATGTTGGAGACCAGCAGCTTGCAGCAGAACCATAGGATTCTCTCTTCTGCATACTTTTGGAGACCTGATGACACATCAGCCTGCGTAAAAGCTCTGCCTGACTGCTTTTGTAAGCAAAAAGTGGACTGGAAAAAGCAGTTGATTGATTCTGATTTCCAAAGTGTGTTTTCTCCACAAGCTTATACCCTGAAAATGCAAGATCTCCAGGAAAAACATATAAAGTTGCCAATCTGAGACATTTTTATATGAAATGCCCAAGGGAGGTGGGAATTAAGCAACCATATAAATGTGTTTGCACACTTACAGACAGACAGAATGAGCATATTGGTAAACATAAATAGTTGGATCTATACTACTTGACTCTGAGTTGTGCCGTACAAGCGTGTGTGATTAATGCAGTCATAGAAGATGTGACATGAGAAATAAGATGCAAGTAATGAAAGAACTTAATTGGCATAAAACGCAAAAAAAATGTTAGTTTCCTGTAAATAAGCTAAAGTGCCTAATAACTACAATCTGGTTTTTGTTTATATGTATTACCATAAATTAGAAATGGTTTGCCTCAGCCACGATTATATTTACCATCTCTGATTCAAATCCAAAAGGCACACAAAAACCTGGTTTGGTATATTAACCTTTCACCTTTATTAATATGGACATTTATACTACAGAGGTGATTTTTTTAAATGCATCTCCATCAGTATATATAGAGGTGCCTAAATATAAGCAGTTTGAGGGTTTTTTTCCATAGTACTAACAAAGTCCTCTGTCAGCAGCAAGAATTCAGTGCTTAAAAAAATAATTAACTAAAAGATACCTAAATTTGAGTTTGGAAATCACTTTCATATTGAAAAGGTTGCATTATTCTGTTTAGAAGCATGTATTTGAATAAAGTTTTCAATTTGCTAAGTGAAATGCTTCCCCTTTGCAATCTTTTCCTAATAAAGGATACAGATAGATGATGAGCAAAACCTGAGCCGCCTATTATGTGCCTGGGACTCATACTGACTGACTCGTGAATGACTGTACCTAAAGGAATCTTCTTTAGTGACCAAAAGGAGATCACTTTCTTGAAGAAAAAAAGTGTCATTAGCATAGAGCAGAGAAGTTAGTACCAGTTTTCAGAACCTTCAGCAAGGAAAGTTATATCTGTTTACACAGTACATGTGAATGCCTTCAGGAGAAAAGATTAAAAAAAAAGATTAAAAAACCCATCTCAAATTATATACATGTGAAGTCCTTTTGCTTAAGCATTTCTATTTACTTTCTGCCCTCTTTCCTGAAACTATGGTGTCCTGGGTTTCAAAATTGTCATAGAAGTCTGTGACATATGTATGGAGCGATATTGTAGAAAAAATTGTGATTTTTTTTTTTCTTCATTTCTTTTTAAGATGTCCCTTGCACACTTATAAAGCAACTTATAGGTGTCTCCCAGTGCTCCACAGCATTCATGAATATATAAACAATGTATTTAAGATCTGAGTAGATGATCTAAGAGCTAAAACAAAGCATGAAGCAGGAAAAAAACCTGCATCTCATGTTACTGTGATGCTGAAGAGGCCTCTTGGCTATCTGAGGCATTTTGCACATTATTAAATTTGAAGATGTTTTGTCAATAGAGTTTGCTGATAACAAAGGCAGGAGATGCTTGGTGAGAGGACCTGTACTATGTTTTTAACAGTTTAACTGATGCTGCTCTAGGACTATTGCAAATAATGAAATTTTCAGTGGTGAAAATGCACTGTTGTTTTTTTTTTTCCCCCCCACTAAGGTCGGGCAAGAAGCTCAAGTCCTATAAGAAGACTTATCTTCTCATCTCATAGACTTTACTGAAGCTATGTCAATTCATACAATCTAACGATCCGTGTTTTTTTCACTGCCTTGTTTTTTCTTTTTTTCTTATGGTGAAAGATTTTTCAGATACAAAATTGCTTTTAACCCCAAATTATATTTTTGGGGTAGAGCTTATCTCTTCTGCCAAACTTTTCATCACATTGTTATAATGTTTTGTAAGGCTGCCAGATACACACAGAGATGAAGATCACACAAACCTCAGACAATTAAGCATTCTTTGAAATACCATTAAATAAATTAACTTAAATTGACTTTGAGATAACTATAAGACAAAGATCCACCAATTAATATCAGGTATCAGGCCCTTTCTGATTCTCCTGTTCACTCTTCATCAGAATGAAATAAGTTAATAATCAGTTTAAGTGCCCTTATTAAAAAAAAAAAAAAAAAAAAAAAAGTCTTCCATGTTCTTTCCATGATCCTGAAACACAGTCTCACAGATAGAAAGCCAAAGGGACCACTGTTCTCATCTCTCAGTCCTTTCCATCACCATCCCCTGAATTTACTTGCAAATTGTATAATCCTAAGGAGAAATGCCATTTATAATCTTGATTTTAAGTGCAAATCTATTTAGCCTTTTAAAACTCAGCTTGCTTACTGCAACTTCCTAGTGTTTCATGATGTATTCAAAAGCAAGAGCCTTCCTCAGCAAAGTACTAAAAAACTTATATGCAAGTAATCTGCATTTGCAGATTAAGAATTACTACTTTAAGCAGCTGTATCTTACCACCATCCTCAGTTATCAATGAAATGAAAATCAGGTTGCGATCAACACTGATTTTTTGGTGTTTAATGAACAAGATAATATGTTCTCAGTTGGGACTTGGTAGATAGTAACAACCACTGACCACTGTCTTAATACGATCTGTAACCATTTAAAGCACAGATTCTTGCACTTTTAAGATTATTTGCTTCTGAACTGTCTGTGACTTCTAAACATGCAATGTCATTTTAGATTTAGAAAGCCACTTGCTGTCTCATTTGCTGACTCTATTCTGGGTCTCCATGTACCATGAGCATTAAGTTTTCCCAGGACAGAAAGATCACTTACAAAGGAGCTGGGATGTGAGGAAAATAGTCGTCTCTTTTTGTTTTGCCCCAAACCAGTTTTCAAAAGCAGAAGCAGCCAAAAACTCCTGCAGAGCAAGCTCCCATAAAATAAGCTCCTGGCCCCATTACGGTGTTAAGAAGCACAAAAGGATGAAACGAATGTGTCTAGCCTCCACGTAAGATTTTTATCAACAGCATTGACCTACTCACTGCTGAGCAGGTCGATGATGACTAGGTGAAGATGTAACAAAAAGTCAGTCATCATTCCCAAAATTTCTTCCCTCCCCAGAATTGCTGGTAAAGAGGTTTGCTAGTTAACAGGCATGTTAACAAAACAAGTTTTTTAAAATATTGATATGAAAAATTAACATACAATAGCCATGAACTGGAACAGAAACAACACTAGGGTTAAAGAAAACTGGATTTTGCTGGCACAATGTATAGAGCACAGAACTAAGAGCTGATTAAGCAAATTAATCACTTATGTAACCAGGTGGAACTTTAACTATGGAGCAATAAAACCACCTCATATAAAGCAAAGGCATTCAGGATATCCAGTAATTCAAAAGACTGTTAATCTTCAAACTTGATAGTTAGAATGAACCTCCCTTCTTTAAACCCTAGGGGTTAGATATAGCTCATACAAACTGCTGAAATGAGAAAATGCAAGGCATGTATTAAATATCCCAGAGGCAGCAGTACTTAGTCTTCTAACAGGCATTCAGACTCGCTCTTTATACCTGAATGCTCCAGTGACCTCTTTGTGTGTGCTATACTAGATGGTATTTTTACCATGACATCAACAACAATATATTATCCCTCCTTTTCTCTTCCTAGGTGGACTCTAATTTTCTGCACTCAATACAGATTAATCTGTTAACCTTTTTCTAAAATGGTTTTTATTCTCTTCAGGAAGCAAAAGTATTGAAAATCTGCGCTTTTCATACATTCCAAAGAGAAAAGTTTAAGACAAACAAAAAATATACAGAAACTGAAAAAAATTAAGAGTTGCAAGGCAGATCAAAAACAAAACAAACAAACAAACCCCCCCCCCCCAAATATTTATAAAGGGAAATATAAAATCGAAGTTGAACAGGATATTTAGTTATGAAAACAAGGAAGCAGCAAAGGTCTTTCATTGAGCTTCCAGTCTATGTAATATGGACTACTACAGAATAACTAGCCTATGCTCGTTTTATAGTCAGAGAGCAACAGAAATCTTTAAGATGCAATAGATCAAAACAATTTCAGATTTTCTAAGTATCAGACAAATTATACCCATCATTCATGTATACCTTTGATTCCTTTTTCACTCAAATGACTCAAAGGGAGCTTAGATGAATAGCACTAAATCAGATGTCTTCATTGCAGAGAACGACTCTGTTCCTTAGGCTTCATGGGAGCTTGCCTTTCCAATTCAGCAATTAAATTCAGTTGCAAAGTACAAAAACACTTAGTTATGGAACTTCTATCTGATTTCAATAGGACTTCGACATCTATGGGTCTTAGTGCAACCATGCTTCAAGACTATTAACTTTATCAGCTTATGGACCTGCTCAGGGCTCTGCACATATAGAAAAAAAAGACAATACTATTCAACTAGAAAAAAGTGGTAAGAAGAAGAAAAAACACCTTTATATCAGGTGTTACTACCACTCAGCTGGACTGAACAGAAGTTTTACATTTACTTTAAAGGGTAGAAGAAACGATATATCTAGAGTGCATTAATGACCAGAGGTTCTTGTTCATACCCTGCAGATACAGAAATTCCTTAAATATTTGAGTTCTGATGCACTAAATCTACTGAATTCTCAAATAAGTTTAACACATTTATGCTCCTGGATATTTATTGCTATCATTTTTTTTTTTAAATCAGTAAAGAAAGTCAGGTCTTAACGTAACAAATTCTCATAGCTGTTTTAGCAGCAGCCAAACCTGAGAAGGAGGCAGATAATTTAAAAAATGCTCTAAAACTCTCTCAAGAGATGTTTGGTATTATATCCTATATGAAAAAATAAACCACAGATACTTAAGTATAAAAACATAAAACCTCAGAAGATTTCAAGAGTAGAGGGAGACAGTCCTACATAATTTCTTGCTTAAAGTCAACTCCAGCTCATATAAGTATCAATACAACTGGCACTTCTCTTATTACCTTCACAGGAAATACAATGTCCCATCACACACAGCTTTCAGTACAAATAATCACTTATTGCCCAACAACAGACAAAGATGTTTTATTGGCTAAACAAAGTGTAGCACGGGCAACTGGATCACACTCTGTAACTGTCACCCCAGCTACTTCCATAAAACTCCTCCATAAACTCACCAGAAAAGTATTTCACTGAGAAACTCAAGAATTTCTTGTCACCAGGCATATATAGACACATACCTGTAAGGATTAGTGAAACAAAAAAATCACTTTTCCAAATGCTATTCATGTTTTTTGCAATTCACAGACTGATCCACCAAAATATTAGTTGACCAATCCTTCTCCTCATAAAAAAAAAAGAAAAAACACCTGTACACCTAATCAAAAATTGACTGAGTAAAATTGGAACCAAAATTTTCATCAAAACAGGGTGTGATCGTAAGTATCAATGAAATATGTTTTTAAATATTAACATCAACTGAGGATGCTATTTTTTAAATGTCATTTATCACCCAAATGCGGACTACTATGAATTTTAAAGATGACTGTTGGCTTTTGTGAAATGTCTCTATCATTTGCAAATGCAAAAATATATCTAAAATAAAAGCAAATCCAATAGTGATGTATAATCTAGAACAAAATGTAAGTTTTCCATGTTACAGAAAATTTTGACATTTCAACATGTTTTACATCTTCACATTCATGCTTTGGTAGAACTTCAGAACTGAAAAAAATCCCAAAACCATTCACAAGTGTTCTAACATTTCCAGTTACTGAACATTTACGAAGTCCTTTATTTCAACATGCAGAACTTCATTTCTTCCCAAGTTTTTGATTTTTTTCAGGAGTGGCTAATTGCAACATCCAGTGCTGCGGCAAACGTCCTCTCCTTCAACAATTTGCTCACCATTACTCACAGACCAAGAATGGTGTCATAAACTGAAATCAGTGAAATTCACCAACTGGCTGGGCTGAAGCTGCCACAATGCTCCTTATCTCATCTGATACAAAGACTAATCAAAAGGGGGCTTGTAAGAAAAAAGGAGAGATGCTTTTTACCACAGTCTATAGTGACAGACCAAGGGGTAACAGTTTTAAACTGAAAGGGGGCAGATTTAAATTGGACATAAGGAAAAAATTTTTTTATGATGAGGGTGGTGAGACACTGGAACAAGTTGCCCAGAGAAGTTGTGGATGCCCCATCCCTGGAAGTGTTCAAGGCCAGGTTGGATGGGGCTTTGAGCAACCTGGTCTAGTGGAAGGTGTCCCTGCCCATGGCAGGGGAGTTGGAACCAGATGATGTTTAAAGTCCCTTCCAACCCAAACGGTTCTATGATTCTATAGCATTACAGAAACTGTAGATTCTTCCAGAGAATAACAGCTGTAGAATAGAAAGGGAATAAAAACTAAAAAAAAAGTAAAATTTTAACCTAAAAATCATTTCCAAAAGTATCTTTATAAAATAAACTCAGCCTTTTTAAAAAATAATATTTGAGTGGTTTTGATGGATAACTCATATTTTCAGTGAGATTTTGGAAAAGTATCATACCATACTACTGATGCACTTCAAAGTTCTGTTTCCCATGTGATATGATGATCAATCCATCTATTTTTAAGCACGGTAATAATACTTCGAATACGATGTTATTCCTAACTCTGATAAAATGTAAAAATATTATTTCTCAACTCATAATAATTTATCTATTTTTCTACCTATAGCTCTTCCTCCCCTCGCTCCTCCCCCTCTCTATGTTTGTGACAGAGTAGTGCTACCTGACTTCTTGAGCTTCTTTCTTTTAACCACTCTGCAAAAAAATGTAGAGCAAAAGATATGCATGCAGTTGCCTTGGTGTTCCTCATGTAAACATTACATGCACATGACTCTTTCTCCTTTTTACTTCCTTAAGAGAAAGGTCTGTGTTTCAGACTATCAGAAACTTTTTTCAACAATTTTGATTTACATACCCTTAATTTTTCAATTAAGATATGGTCCTATCTGAATTCTTACATAGGTCATTTAAACTTCCTGGAAGCAGATCAAGTTCTTCCTTTTCATGAGTGATTTTGTAGTAGAATGTCTTTTTCAGAGACTTCAGGAGATAAGAAAGCTGTTTCTTCACTGGGTTGGGCAGGAGCAGCCTACAACCCATCTTGCTGAATGCCAAGGGAAGCCTTTTCCTGCATCCACTTGCAGCTCAAATGGCCAGGAAACACAAACAGTCACATGAAATACCAGGAAATCTTTGAATGTTATTTGCCCAGCCCAACAAGATTCGCAAACAGTCAACTATTTTTCCCCAGTGTCACCCCAAAATATACCCCATTGTCTTCAGCAACCCAAATACCAAATGTGAGATTTTGGATGAGGGTTTCCCAGCCTCCCCCCCAAGGGCAATACCCTGAATCTCAAATCTTGCCGCTTTGGCAAGTTACAGAGCCTCAGAGTTTCACAGTACACACTTGGCCACATAAGAACAAAAGAATCCAGGTCAGTAAAACAACATGCTTTGATGTAATTTTTAAAACACCCTGAATCTTTTGTATGCCACTAAACAAGTTTCTTCCTAAGACATCACTGGTTTCTACCACAAAGCAGCCATTTTTGTAGGGTTTTCCTTGCCACCTAGAAAGAATAGAAGTTTGTTATTTCACTTATTTTTTTATTAATTCACAACAGCCTTCACAAATTACTCTGATAGGAATACTTGCATCTTGTATTATGAACTTACAGAAACTAAAAAAGCCCCAGTAGAAAACAGGTGGCCCCAGTTTTACTCATTGCTCTGGGACACAACTAAAACTCAAGAGAAAAACAAAACAAAATTAAGAAAAGTAGATACAAATTCTTCCAAGTTTATTTTTTGCTAGCATAACATCTAAAGCAATGATGATACATATATGACTCCATTTTTTTCCTCATTTTCTTTGTACAGACTGGCAGATTATTTTTTTTCCTTTTTTTAAACCTACACAGTATGCTATACATTATTCAAGTGTTTTACATTATAAAAATATTACCACACATATTGGATTCTGTTTTATAGTATCATGATTGTTTAGTCTGTACAGCTAATAGTTCTCTAACATTTCTCTCTCACTTAATAAAAAACTTTATCCTAAAGATTTCCTTTTATTTTTAAGTGGAACATTTCATACTCATATGAGACATCTGACCAATAGCTATCCACAAAGTTTCACTTCATTTCAGTGTTCATAATATGCATTTTTAGTTGTTTTACATTCACATGCATTTAAATATTTTTTTTCCAACAAATCTGCACTGCTTCTATTAATCTCCACTGGAAAGCTTCCTTACCATACCGAAGCTGACAATAAAAACAGAAGTAGGAGATTAAAAAATTCAAATAAACTCCAGCTAATAGAAGCTAAATACAAGAGCAAAATCCATGGCTCAGTTTTTATTCACTGCTATTTGGAATCTATAAGAATGTAGGTTGTTTTTTTATTCCCCTTACATCTTTCGATTGCTGAGAATCTTGCTTCCCACTGTTTCAGACAATGCAGGCTTAGAGAGCAGAAACAGTTTCAAGGGGTGGTGCACATTTAACTACTACTTCCCAGCGCTAAAAGCACACACTGGCTTTTCTCTTCATTTGGACAAAAAGACAAGGAGGCTAATTCAAAACTCTTATCTTGGCCCCTTTCTACTGCTTTATCTCAGTTAAGTACAAAAAAAAAACCAAAAAAACCCCAGTTTAACACAGGAATCACTTCATAAAATTCTAGTCCCTGTATACAGTTATACTTCATGGCAATTCTTTGATCTGGCCTTCAAGATCTATTACTTCAGCTAAAAATGAGCCTTTTAATTTGGCATACAATGAATCTGTAACTGCAGTTGTATTTTAAAAACAGAGCTTTAACGTAACTTCATTCATGACTATACAGAGTTATTATTGCCTTCCTTTGAACTTCTCTCATAACAGTTCAGAAACTCTATGTTTTTGGGCACAGAATGACTCATCTTGCACAACAATTTCAAATTCATAATGAATGATCTATGGTTTTCCAGGTTGTATTTCTGAAATGAAATCCACACATTATTCTAGTTATTTGTTTAGTGATAGTTCGATACTTTCATTTTTTTTTTTTCCACCCGTAGTGCTTATACTAATCTGATTCAATCTTGAAAGGATGTGAGATATATCTATTTAGAATTCAAACTAGTAATGCAGGTCAAGCACACTAGTAAATTCAACAAGGAAAACCAGAGGTAGACTGTCCTTCCCTTGCCAACTTAAAGTATTTCCAAAGATATGTGTGTATAGGAAGAAAAAAATGCACTAACTGAAGTTCTCTGTTTTCAGTGCTAAAATACTCCAGTGTTTTCTTAACTTGACAGAACCAAGCAAATTATTTTAAAAGAGCAATCAGTGATTTCACTTTAATTTTCAAAACTATGTTGGATTTGTTTTGAGCAGATTTTTTCATCTACATAGGAAAATTGTTAAATATTCTGTTCAAAGCGTTGCTGTATTTATTCTTCCCAGGTTTTACCTTTGTGTTTGGTTGGTTTGGTTGTATGTTTTTGTTTTGGTGGGTTTTTTGTTTGTTTGTTGTTTGGTTTTTGTTTGGTTGGTTTTTGTTCTGTGTTATACATTGGCATGCTTCAGTAATCCTATTGGAATCAATGGAATCACGCCTTGTGCAACATCAGTGCAACAGGACATCTACTGAAACATTAGACTCCTATTGACACACCTCTCTGTGGTCAGGGCAATGACCCTGGATGCTTGTTCCAATCTTTGCTGAAGCTGGAGACTGAAATCTACTCATGTCTACTGGTACTTCTTCAACTGTAGAGCATTACTTACCTACTCCTGCTGGACTCCAAGTTTGCCTGCGGATGCCGTGAAGCACATACCACGTGAGAATTTCATAACTGTTAAAAAAGTGCGGTTGAAGCCTCCTTGCACATTGTTAAAATTTTCCTACTATATCTTGCTAGATGGTCAGTAACAAAGTTGGCTTGTATAAATATACACAGTGCTGCTCAAAGATTGTATTTGACAATAAATGTAAATTCATCTCGGAACTATATGTCATTTAAGACTTAATGCCAGAGAACTAAAGCACCATTATGACAGGAAATCCTTAAGGAAATTTAGGAACACACATATATCTATCTATCTATCTTATAACATATTACACATTACCATGAGAATTATAGAAACAAGTTCTTAAAATAAAAGACCTAAGGTGTATGAGATCATAGCTGAAAACACTCACCCAATGCTAAGACATTTTTAGGGTAATGACTAAGTTATGACTGAAAAAGACCACCTTAAAATACTGTTTAACCTTGTAAACAGGGTTTCATTCCTATGCCACACACCAGGGCAAAAAGATACATTTTCCTGCATTTTTATATATATGAACTGCTTTTCTTTGTATGTGTTTATAAGTATGCATACAAAGGAATAAAAATAAATGATGTTCAATGTTCAAAGTGTGATTCTGGGCACTGGAAACTATAGTTTCCTTTTGGTGAAGTCACAAGGAGTGACTCAACTTCCAACACAAAACAGTACTTCTCCCTCCAGCATTCACAGAGGTCAAGTATATTACCTCTTTTTCCTAATCCCTAGTTCAGGGGCATCAAACTTGTTTTCACTGGGGGCCACATCAGCCTTGCAGTTGCCTTCAAAGGGCTGAGTGTAATTTTAGGACTGTATAAATGTAGGAGTAGTTCATTAATTCACTTCCTCTTATATATACTGTCATTTGTTGTGAGACTCAGATTTGTGTTCTACTATACTTTCATGTCTAAACATCTCTGTCAGATTTCCTCCTGTATCATTCCTCTCTCCAATGCACCTTGGTCCTGTCTCTCGTGAAGATGCACAGCAATTTTCTTGCCTGGGGCATCACCAAACTCTGAGGTGAAGTCTTCAATACAAAATGTATTATTCTGAGCTTCTAATACTACCAAATCCTCCCATAGATTCTTTTTAATAATTAAGAATAAAAAAGATAGATCCTGAACCCTGACAACTAGTTCAAGAGTGACAGCATATGTAATGGGTCTGGCTGATTAAAGGTCTGGGGATAGTCTCTCTCTCATAGAATCATAGCATGTCCTGAGTTGGAAGGGACCCACAAGGATCATTAAGTCCAACTCCTGTCCCTGCATATGACAACTCCATAGTTCACACCATGTGTCTGAGGGCATTGTCCAGTCTCTTCTTGAACACTGTCAGGCTTGGGGCTGTGACACTTCCCTGGGGAGCCTGTTCCAGTGCTCCGCCACCCTTTGGGTGAAGAACCTTTTCCTAATGTCCAACCTAAACCTCCCCTGGCACATCTTCCTGCCATCCCCTCGTTTTCTGTCACTGGTCACTAAAGAGAAGGGATCTGTGTCTGCCCTTCCACCTCTCCTTGTGAGGAAGCTGTAGACTGTGAGGAGGAGGTCTCCTCTCAGTCTCCTCTTCTCCACGCTAAACAAACCAAGTGACTTTAGCTGCCCCTCATACAGCTTCCCCTCCAAACCCTTCACCAACTTCATAGCCCTCTTCTGGATAATCTCCAGTAGCTTAATATTTTTTTTATCCTGTGGCGCCCAGAACTGCACACAGTGCTCCAGGTGAGGCCGCACCAGTGCAGAGCAGAGCGGGACAATCATCTCTCTCACCCAGCTGGCAATGCTGTGCTTTCAGTTTTTGCTTGCCTCTAAGAGTGAATTCTCTTGAACAAAGATACTTTATGTATGCATGTATCCTATAATGTCTTGAGTGACTGTGGAGGGAAGATATGCCATTTTAATATGTAATATCCCAATTGCTGGGTTTACATAAAAGTCCAAATACAGCTAGGTTCCTGTACCGTATTTATTTTGAAAGATAGCTAAGAAAAATCAGGAGTACAGCTGAACTCTTCTCAGAGACTACTTGTTTTTTGGGGAAAAATAAAATAAATCCCAACCAAACAAAACACTGAGAAAAGTTTAAAAAGCAAAACAAACACTAAGCTGCAAAAACTTGAGACTATATTCTTATATTTAGCTTTCTAAAGACTTTTAAATAAAATGGTATTAAGGCAACAAAAAGTTGTGAAAACAAGCTTCATTTTAACAGAAGTGGATTAATATAAGAGTATTTTTTTTAGAAAAAAAATGTTTGGCAAAGCAATCATCTGTATCACCTTAAGTATCTACTGCAAGAAATTTACTTTCTGATTTTCCATAAATATCTCTTAACCCTCTTGAATTTAGAGGCATATTTATCTTGGTTTTGAGATTGGAAATCCCTCCGTAGCTTCCTTGTTGAATCACATAATCCTTTGCATCAGTATTTCCCCTAGTCTTGTGTCTTCTGTGTACATTGATGTTACAGCATTATCTCCCTTGACTCATGCAAACAGTACACGTACATTATCCACACTGCTCCTTGACGACCTTTCAAAATTCTTTGCCCATTCTCCACTAAATTTTCGATTTTCAAGGCAACTAATGGTCCAACCTCCATAACTTCGTTGAACAACTAATCCCATTGGGCTGATAGGATCATACTACCATCTTTGTACTGTACTATAGTTACTACAGTTTTCTGCACAGCCACCAAAGCAGCCATACAGGTATAGCAAATGGAGCTTCTATGAGGTGCCTGCAGCCCATATTTCCTACTCCATGTAAGTCCTGCTGTGTCTGCATTTCATGTGTAGTTTCCTTTTTTCTCCTCAAGAGCAAACCCTGATTCCCATAACGGGGTGGGTTTTCCTGCATTTAGGTGGTTTCTGGGTCCTAAAACAACTGGTTTACATTTTCTGTATTAAACTGCATTTAACACCTGTGGGTTCATGCAGTTGGAGTGACTGAATCCTTTAGAGTTTTCTCACAGTTACTATTTTTTCTGCACTCAAAGTATTACTCAACTAATTTCGGAAAAAAAAAATTAAGAGGCTAATTCAGATACTGAAGTAAACATGGCTACATCCTATAAATCTGCTCTGCTTATGGACCCCCATTATATCTTATTAAATTGCATCAATGAGGAACTGCAGGACAAGGTTTCCAGCACACTAGCAGTGGGACAGCCATATCAAGTATTTTTTTTTTTTTTTTTTAGCATTTTGTTTCTCTGTTATGGAGTTATTGGCTTACATATGACTAGACTTCATACATGACTATGTAAACTTAGGGGTTTGTAACCTCAAGTCACAACCATTATTCTATTAGGGACGACGGAAAGAAACAAGCACATTGTAAGCCTAGTTATGTTTTTCATTTTACGCAGTGCTTATAACCAGGATAGGAAGTCTTAAAGTCATTTTGCTCCCTCTTTCATATCCTGCAGAAGTCTTACTGCTATCTTATGTTTACAACTGGACTTCATTTCTTCAGTGAAAAAAACAATAGCTTTGCTTCTGTGAAATAATTAAAATGTTTAGGTGCAGATGAAGAGAGGCAATACATGTAATTCATCCTTCCAGCATTCACTCATCTTTTTATAATTTCAGAACTCAATGCATAGCATCATGCAGTGTTGCTAAACTATTAAGATTAGGGAGGCACAATCAAGACATACTTGCTAGTTAGCTCAGTAAATGTTTAGCCTTAAGAGGAAAGGAAAAGGTTGGGTGTCAGGAAGAAAAGGCACAGGGCAAATACATTCCATCAGAAAAGAAAAACACATTAATTATCATGTAGAAATAGCAATAATTTTCTTCCACAGATCTCTAGTTCATGCTGCTTGGAGAACAGCAATGGTGATGGTTCCGCAGCGAGAAAATACAGTATCAGCCAGTGTTTCACCTGATAATATTACAGACTGTATTACTAGTATTAAGGGGATGCCTACTACCAAGAAACCATGCAATCCATGCTCCGATGGTGTGCCTCAGCACTTATGTATATAAATAACATGCTTATAAACCAATTGAAAATATCTAGCATAATAGCTGCTGAGAACAGTCATTGGTTTAACATAACAAACAAAGAGCAAGTGAGATAATTTAGATCACTTATTTAGAAAGGTAGGTCAAAGTAAATGTTACAAATAAGCATGGGACTTGATTTGTCCTGTTGACCACCTCATTCAAGATAATAATGGCCAATTCATTCTGAAATGCTATTTCAAAAACAACTTGTTTCTGCAACGTGAGAAAAGGAAACAGCACAATAAAGTATGTTGAACATCAAGGCCAGACAATGTTGTTTTATCATTAGTTATATAACATGTAAGACAAACCACCTCAGCGCAACTTAATGGTAATGCTTTTCTCAACGGTATAACATAAAACAGAACCTACTAGTTAGGCTTTTTCCTTATTCCAGCATTTTAAAAATCAGCTAACCACCTTTGTGGGCATCCAATGACGTTATCTCCTGGCTGGTGCAGTGTTTGTTTTTTAGCTAGATAGTCGTGCATGCTACAATATGCAGCTACACTGCTGCATTTAAGAGGTCATTGGTTTAGCATCAAAAAGGTCACAAAAAGCAGCCACATTGACTGTGATCCTCCTCTGAATCCCTAAGCACTCACTTAGTCTGAGTTGGGAGGTAAAGGAAAGTGACTGGAAGGTTTTACTCAGTAGAGGGTTTCCAAGCAACCTCGCACAGTTGAGCAGCCTCAAGCAATGGGAACAATGGCTATCTTTGGCAAGGAGCCATTAAAGGGAAGCCTGCAGCAACACCATTGTATTCCCTCCACCAGCGGCTATAAATACAAGCAACGTTAAATAGGCTAAGAAATAAAAGAAAAATAAACCTGGGAATGGGGTAAGCAGAGGGCAGTGCAGACTGACTAATTTTTGGCATTGTTTTAACTCCAATTCTTGCAGAATATAGTAAAAGGATTAAAAAGCATTGCTTAAAGCACAAAACTTTGTTCTGTAATATTTCTAGTACATTGGGAGTTTTGGTCTAAGCACAGTCCTGACATACAGCAAAGATAACTAGGTGTTGTGAAATTACTAGTCAGTCTCATGACACACTACTAGTTCAAACCTTTAAAGCTATAATTTAGACCCTTGCTGGGACATTTTAAGGTAGGTCAGGCTTGGTCTTGTTAACATTTTTATCTCACACTTACAGAGGATTTCTCAAAATCTAAGAAATCCAGCCCACTTATCTGAGTGAATTGGTGATGGTTCTGCAGAGATGCAACTTGGATGCCAGACACTACTCAGAGGTTTTACACAGCAAATTGCAAGACAGGTAGAAGAACTAAGAATCTGGTAAAATAATGTTTGTTTTATTTTTTTTCTTTATTTCTTACAGCCATGTTTTAAACGAAAGTGCTAAAAGCCATTTCCTTTTAAACACTACATTAGACTTATTTATATGCGGCATTTATGTTATATGGTATGAAATCCTACAATTTTCGACCATTACTATTTATGATCAATTTGCACAAGCCTTAAAGGTTGGCTCTTTCTTTTTAAAAAGCAGCTGGATATTTTAACTGGAAAGTTTGTAAAGAAAATTCAGTATGTAGAGAAATAATTGACTGGTACAACCATTGGTTTTTGATTGGGCACTGAACAGGGTTGTTTATTTCCTACAATGTCAACAGAATATCATTTGCAAAAATAAATCATCAAGCACATTTTCCTGTTCTTAGCAAATATCTTTTGGTACACCTTACCAGAGTGCTGAAACATCTCAGGAAGAAAAAAAAAAAAATGAGAAAGGTAGAGATTGTGAAACTAAAAATACCACAGGTTCTCTTTGAAAATAAAATACTGGACTGTCTGTCATGCTCTGATAGACTTAGGAAAAAAAAATCCACATAAAGGAACAAATTACTCAGTTGCTGTGCAGTAAAAATAACCTATAGATAAGTGAGGCCAATTTACAAGCCACGATTGAAGCATTGTTCTTGCACCAGGAAAGGTGTTGAGCAGTACAATTTAAGTCATTCAGCCAAAACAAATAAATTAAGACACATGTAATGCTGAATAATTACACCTGTTGCTTGAAAGTTTAATGTAATTCTTTTAAATTTTAGGAGGAAAAAATATCAAGCAATTTAAACCCTTATTTTCTTATTTTAATCAAATAAAAATAATAGTTCATCAAATATTTCTCTTGGCTCTTTAGAATCATATGGAACAACAAAGAGCACAATTTCTGATGAGTTTCCCATTACGCAAACAAGTTCTTGCATAAAAAAATGCAAACTAATGATTTTTTTTTGGCATTATTCCAAATAAACGTAGAATTTATCTTTCTATGATCCTATTACAGCAGATGGTGATGATGCGTAATCAGATTTAAGAGTCTCATTCAGATCAATTTCTCTATTTTCTACCATCATTTAACCATTTAGATTGTTTGCAAACCATCTTTAACATACAGAAAAGACATTTGCATCAAGCTATGCTCATTCAGGCACACACAGAAAAACTTTACACAAACTAGAAACTTGTTGTACAGTGAGTGGTTAAATTATCACACTTGAAAACTTAATTTGCATGTGTTTGTACACATATTGAATCTTTAGCCTAAACTTAGGATACAAGGCTTTTTTTTTTTTTTTTAGTGTCCTTCATCAGCGTAAATGGTTATTGCACAGTTGGATTCCCGCCCCGCCCCAACCCCACTTTGAGCTCTTAGCCATCTAATCAGCCCAGAACCCAGATTAGGACTGTCATGTTGTGTCAGGAGTTTGCAGTGAGTGCTCACTAGAGTGCCTTTAATCCTCCAAGGTTTACTCAAATGTCACAACCATCTGGAGGAAAAGGAGACTCCTTGCTGGGTTCACAAATTATTTGTAAGGAGGAAAAAAAGACAACAGAAAGCAAAACCAATGCTAAATATTTTCTCCCCTCCCACTCAAACACACCAAAACACACCAACAGAACTACTTTTGGTATCATGACCAGAATCAGAACAACTTCACAACTTCAGTCTAACTGCTAAAATTTATTAGATATGTAAGGTCATTTTTGTTATCACAGGCCCAGAAGAGCAGATAACACAATATAATGAGAATACTTCAATGAAAACCCACTCTACGTGTTTGTAATTATTTTTACAATATACAAATGACTTGTTTGGACTAGAGACCCATTACATTGTGTTCTTTGTCAAACTCTCTAAAGATACATTACATGTTTGGAAAAAAATCATGGATTCTTTACTCCAGACTTTTTATTCCTTTGTAACTCTGAGATACTCAAAATCACTGTAACAAACTTAAAATGACATAATATATGTTAAGTAAGAGGGAGCTCATAACGTAATGGCAGCTTTACCACAGCTTTTATTAGAAAGTGGAAATCTGGCAAAGAGTAAAAATATATGGCATTACAGCTTTTCTCATAGCTTTTACTTCAGAGCAGTGAGGGAGTTCTTTTGTACACCCATTGCAAGCTCTTGCTGCCTATAAGAAAGAAACCTGGATCTAGTCCTCCTCTCTCTTTTAGAAGATAGATTCCTAATCCTCTTCTCCAAGGAAAACCACTTCTTTATCTAGCATGGACAAGACTGGGAAGCCAGATGTATCCCATTCTTGACATAACTATATCTGCAGATGTACTTTCTATGCACCACTTTGAAATACTTACCTGTGTTTGGTGTTAAACTTCCTCTTTAAAATTTCATAAAAATAAGGAAAGAAATAGGTATCATAGGCCCTTTTGCTGCACTTCTGCTATACTTGTCAAAACATCTGGCATTCTTGTCATTACTTCCTGCTTCTTCTCTGCACAATATTTCATGGTTTAAAAGTTACAGAAGTGTGAAAATACGTAACAGAACCGGGAAGTCTCCCATGGTCATCATCAGCACTGGAAGAGCTGTTTTCCAGTTAAAAAGTCACTGTCCTTTACCTTTCAGCCTAATTAGTTACAAAAAAACAAAACAAAACAAAACAAACAACCACACTACACACACACACCACAAACACATCACAAACTACAAACTCATTCTACATACTAACAAAATCACACAACCTCATTAACCTTTTACCTAACAAAGTTATGAGTACCTATTGAAAATGTGATAAATGTCATCAGAGAAGAAATAAGTATTAAATAACCCTTAATCCACTGGAAAAGGAAAAGAAATATGAAAAAATAAAACTTCCTGACATGTTCTGAGCAGCAACTGGAGAGGTTGAGCAGATCAAGCACAAACTGAGGCACACCAATGTATTTTTCAGATCTGTAAACTGACAACAACTACTGGTGACTATGACACATTGGTTCAATCAAGCACCAAAAGCTGGAAAGAAACGGATAGAGAAAAAGCAACCAAAATGTGACACAGATACAGTCAAAAAATTAACAAAAATTAAAACAAACAATACAAAAGCCATAGTCCAACATAATGATAGATATTACGGTCATGTTCTCAAAGAGACAGTAATGAAGAAGGTTCAGAAACTTACAAAGTTCGTCTTTTCTCCAAAGCCCATTGATAGCAATATCACAATTAAGATGTGCCGTAATCCAAACAGTGTAACCACAAATTACCTCTAAAGTGATTTTTGTAGTAGGCAACTTTTCATATATGATAGAAATTTTGATTACAGGGATCTCAATTTAAGTAAAGTCAGTATCTGCTTCATTAATGGTTAACCAGAACAAGGAAAGGCTTTGGAGTACCTCTGTGTGACAGAGCACAGGTGACAGTGTAAACTCATCTCCCAGACTTTTAGTCATTCAGTCATGCACTGAGCCCACAAACAGGCAATTAAGAAACAAAGATCACTTATTACATCACATCTGAGTACTGAAGCTTCAATACTCAAGTTGCACCAGCAAAGGTTCGGATTGGATATCTGGAAAAAATTCTTTACAGAGAAGGTTGTGAAGCACTGGAACAGGCTGCTCAGGGAAGTGGTGGAGTCACCATCCCTGGAGGTGCTTAAAAGAGGTATAGACAAGGTTTTTAGGGACATGGTTTATTGCTAAAGTTAGGCTATGGCTGGACTCGATGACCTTGAGAGTCTCTTCCAACCAAAATCATTCTATGATTCTAATACCAACCAATGTTTGGCAGAAGGGTCACATTGAAGGATAAGGTTGTGTTTGCAGTCACTAAAATGCAAGTCACATGCAACAAATACTACAGTTATTTTTCAATGGATAGATGACATTTTGTTCTGCCTTAAAGTAAATTTAAAATTTCAAGATGGAGATGGGGCAGACAAAATGTAGACTGAACCTGTCTGTAGAAGTCAGAAAACAACTTTATCTTATGATTTTTGAGCCTGTGATAAGTTTGTGAATTAAGGGATATATATAAAGCTCTTTTCTTCTAAATGCAATTTGGCTCACTGAATTCACACCTCAGTTTGAAAAATTTCTTTTGTAATCTAGAGTGCATTCCATCTTCGTATAAATTTATTCTATTTTCTAGTAAAATAGTCAGAACTTTGACAGAACAGACGAACACTTCGATGTAAATATCCTTCCTTATAGACTACAAAAAGGAAAATACTAAAACATACAGAGAAAATAGTTTTAACTTCAGAAGAATGGAGCTTTGTTTCTTTAGGTATATTAAACAAGAAGTGAATGCTTTTAAATTACTCTTACTGACTGTTAAATCATTGGCTTTTTTTTTCCTTGATCTTAAGCATTGCTTTATTGCAACAACAAGAGTAAGTAATGGATTCACTGATGTTACCTCCTTCTGGAATCACTTCACAGGTGCTAAATTCCTTTTGCATTTTGCTTTCAGGAAACATAAACCGACAGCACAGAGTGAACTGGCCAAAAGACACATTATGCTGGGCTAAAATAAAGACAGCCCAGATGGGTAAACACTATCAACACAAAGGACTACAATAGGTACTCATAAATCATGCAACAGAAACCAAATATTGGTTGAAAAGGAGAGAAGGAACAGAATAATAGCACAGTTGGTTTTGATTAAAATGGAAAAAAGCCTGAAAATTCTGGGTGTTCAACACACGGGCGTAATTTCAGAAATCTTTGTGACATCAGTTGCTATAAACCATAATGGTTGCCCAGAGAGTATCAGATTCCACTAGGAACTTCACTATTATTTTTAGACTATTACAATACAAAGAGGGTCTAATTTTTGCAACAACAATCAACAAACCTTTATTTTATGGCAGCATGGCAGAAAGAAACAATATGCCTTCCCCAAATATAACTACTAACCACGTCAAGTGAACACAATCAGTAGTGTTCCGCTAGATTAAACTTTGAGCTGGATGAAAACAGCTCATTTTATCCACTTGCTATTCTGCTGAAGTTAATTCCTGTCTAAATAAAGAATGAAAAATACTGAGACCACCTCTTATTTTCCCAAACACGTGCAAAGAAGTATATTAAAATACAAAGAAATCCAAACACGGGAAGGTAATAGTCAACCAGACAAAAGTTCACAATGTTTAATCTGAAGATGAATAATGATTTTTAACTGATAATATACTGATGGAGGCAAGGTTGAGTTAAAGACTTGGAAAAAAGATGCAAGATCATGAACCATAAAGAAACATTTATTAGCCAGATTTTTAATGCATCGCTTTAGGAGTATAAACTATAAATATGATATTAAAATTAATTTAAATATGTTATTTATAGAGGTGAATTTGTATAGATATATATCTATAGAACTTTACATTTATACAATTTATATTATTTACACCTGGCAAACTACACTGATAGTATGTACCTCCTTCACGTCCTACTTCTCTACAGGAGTTAGGATCAAAGTACAACAGTTCCAAGACCGGCAATGCTAGAACCTGCTATGTGACTACGAATGGCTCACAGAGAAAACCTTCACTGAGTGCATTTTTTCAAATGTTCTATGAAATACAGCATTGAAGTCCATCTTCATAAAATAAATCAAAACACAGTAGTATTAAGTTACAAAAATCAGCAGTTTCCATAGGAAGAAGAAATAACAAGTAGGATTTTAGCCTTCCAGAACGTATCCATACAATGTTTAAACCAACGTTTGGAAAATGGAAGCTTTTGAAAACAACTGATCAAGAAAATTCAGAATTAGTGGGGTAGGTGTAGATGCTAAAATCAGCTATTCTCATCCCAGGTACATCACCAAATCACTACATGCAGTTGTTTAAGATTTATTTTATTAGTTTTTTATTACAGTTATATGCCTTTATGATTTCATTGTATTTCAAAGGCACAGATCTGCTTATCTGAAATGTGTTGGCACCAAAAACCCCAGAGGACTAGCCCATGCAATTCCCAAGGAGCTCTGCTTATAGAATAGCCCTGCTGTCTTCTAAATTGGACTGCTAGACAGCCATGCCAGAACCTCATGAATGTTTGAAAGCATGAACATGTAATCAATACAATAAAAGAGACTGTTGGCTTAGCTGAATGAACTGATAATTTTGCCCGTTTTCCATGCCGTCTCTTCCAAGCAATAGACTGTGATGATGGGGAATATGAGAGTAGCCACCAGGATTCAGACAGATCAAAAGTCCCATTTATTTCCTTGCCTCATGGCCAACACCAAGGACACTTGTGCATCACCCCTGTGATCTGTCATATGAAGGCTCTAAGCCACTTTAATCAGAGGACACTCACTTTGCTTAAAAAAAAAAAAGCATTGATTTATTGAAAAAGGATACACTTGAGTGTTTTGTTGTCAGAACTTGTTCTGCTCTATGAAGCAATACAGAACATTTGATCAAAGAGAAAAAGCTAAGGTGGTTCAGACCAAATCAAGAGAAATATTAACATCACCAGGAGAATCTCACTCTTCTTTCAAGTTTGGTGATTTTTATTAAGTAAGAGTGCAAATGAAGATTGTTAAAAGAAAACAAGTAAAACCAGCTGGGTACAAAATTGACATCGTTTGGCTAAGAGTAAGAAGGCCACAGGGAAAGTTATAAACTTAACACCTGCCACTGGCAGCCTCCAAACCCCCTAAATTCTGCAGGAAGACAGCACTGGCAGGGTCATTCTGACCAACTACTGTCAATTGACAAGTCAAAATATTTATAGTTTGATTTGTTGCTCCCTAAATAAGAGCAATCAAAAAGCAGTAATGCCACTATTAGCACTTAGTTTAAACAGTAGTGGTAAGTTTTTTGTCTGTCTCTAGACATCAACTTCAAGAGGGTACCTTAAAAATAATTCAGATACTGAGATACACTCACTTCCACCTACTAACCATTTTTCATCCTTCAAAAATGCAAATGTTTAGATCCATTAAGAATTGCACACCTATCTGTTAAGCACAGCATTGCTAATTGCAGAGATGAATACAAAACCACTCAAAAGGCAATTACAAATTTTCTGTAGTCTGATCATTTAAAAGGGGGTAAATTCTGCCATATAGTGCCTTTCAATGGAAGCTTGCTTATTTAGCACTCCTTTACTGGAAAAAACATGACGTTTTCCCAGCATTTATTTTTGTCTTCTTGTAATAAAGACTGACTACAACCAGTTTGTTCATGAAACTTCATAGCAAACCTATCAAATAAAATCCTTGTTGAAGAGGCACACTGTTCAAGTATATTTTTTCAAGAAAAAGAATATGCTACATAAAAAAAAAACTAAATACACAAACACTTTAGACAGAATTCCAAAATTAGATAGCAAATCTCAGTTGGAACCAACAGGCTTTATCTGAGTAATACATTGAAAGTTTCATGAATTATCTTTCAAAAAAGAAACATACTTATTCAAGAAATGTCTTCACTTTCAGAACAAATAAATTACTAAATCTTTGTTCAAAACAATTCTTGTTTGTACCGGACTAAATGCTAACTGCTCTAAGAACCAAAGCATAGTTTTACATAGACTAGCTTTTTTTCTTGACCTGGTTACTTCACTGATTTTAAATTCAGGGAATTTTGACATACCTGTCATAATCAAGATCTGTAAAAACAAATCTAAGGCAATAATGTAGTCCACCCGTGGCACTGAAAGCATATTTCACCTAAGCAAATGGAAACTTCCTTGGATTGTTGTAAGAGCAAATATGAACATTAGCCTTAATTGGTTATTAAAGGCTAACATGCTTTAACTGACAGGCAGAAAAATATGGCTGTTTCAGTGACACATTAAATTATAGCAATTCTAACAATCAGTAATGTTCTGTATTAGCTTTTTCCATCTTGCACTGACGAGACCATTGGTATAACCAGCTCTGTTCCTGAGTTCCTCAGAAGATCCTGCAATTTTTTTAAATTTTTTTTTGTCCTGAATTTAAGCACAGCGGAAGATTAGGTTAGGTTAAATTATTTCCTGAATAAATTTGCTAGGAGCTAGATCCGAGAAGATAATCAGGAAAGAGAGAGAACATCGGAGAGAGTTTTGTTCCTCCATACAAGAAAAGCAGCACTAACACAGAGAAAGAAAAAAGAGAAGAGGGCCAATAAGTATAAAAAAACCTCAAACAAACCAACCAACCAACCAGATCATTGAATTAGAATAAAATGATTTAAAATAATAATGGAGTTGAGGATTGAGAGCCATGTCCCTAACCTGTACAGCTGGCACAAAAAACCCCATGTGACCATAAAGAAAAGGTAAGAAAAGGACAATTCATTAAGGGTACTTAGCGTTAACAATATCCGCATTCCACAAACTCAGTCATTGAGATTTTATCAGTTGTGGAAGCCTAAAATCAGGCCTCTGTAAAATTATGCTATTAGAATGCAATGATCTCAAACATGCCAAACATCTAGAAAATCCCACTGAGCTGGGTGAGTTTGACTGGTTGCTTTTACTTATTTTTCCTTAACCTACATACATGCTACCTCCAGACTTTTATTATTGTTAGCTCAAGACACGGTCTTAAATGTATTTTTGACAAATGTCAGACGAACTTGACCAATCCGCTGCAAGTCAATGGCTTTGTTCAAGTTGTAATAAAGACCACGTCCAATAGATGCTGCTGTCACTACTAGTTCACAAAACATGATGCATGCATAAGGACAGAGATTAAAATCATAGAACACAGCCACATTACAAGCTGCATTTCCAAAGACAGATTAAAATTATGACTATAACAAAACAAAACAAAAATATATAGAAAGCATCTTAGTCTCTGGGGTGAAAAACAAGAACTGATAAGAAATGCCTTTTCAAGTAGTGGATTAAGACCATCCAGGTGTCTTGAAAAATTATGAATTCATACCTCCAAAGCACATTCTCCTTGAAGAGAATATAGTCCTTCAACTTTCCAAAATGTACAACAAATAAACTATACGGTTTTATTGTTTCCATTTTCGCTTTTTTTTTTGACCCTTAAGCTTCATCATGTCAGCAGAGCTGCATTGTTTAAGTTCAAATCCATTGGTTTTAGCCTGAAAATCTGGTAACAGAGTAGACTGTCAAGGTAGGAAACTGTGAAGAACACGAGTACTTCTGACCAGCATGAATGAGCAGCATGACCCTGAACAAATCAACATGTCTCCCTGGGCTTACTTCCCATATTATCTATGCAGGGTCTTGAGATTGTGGATAGTCTTGCTGTATGGTTGCCAAGCGCTCAGAAAAGTGGATTTCTCTGAAAACCCACTGGCGTCTCTAGCATAATACAAATAATATAGTAATGACTTGTGCTTAAGAGGGGAAAAAAAATGGGTTGCATTCTTGCAGTGCAAGGGAGAGTTATTCCCAGTATCTCCAGACGAATTATATCTGACAAAGCAGTACTCATGCAAATACAAGTCACCGACACATAGTCTCTTCTGGTATGCCACTAAGACAGAAACATTTTTGGGTGGTGTCCAAGTCATCCAGCTATTACATTTATGGTGGTGTCGCAGTTGAATTTCTTTCTTTGGGAAGTCTGCTGGCTAGCGCAAAAAGTCACCAGCTTTACAGTTTCACTCTTACTTTTTGAGACAGTAGAATCTAAAAGTGAAGATTATACACACTGTCTGGCAATCCATAGCTGAAATTCCTCTGCATTTCATATAAATATACAATAACTTCCTAACAAACTGACCTATATTATCAAAAGAACATGACATTATTCTAAAAATGTATTATGAAAATTTTGGATTTAGCACTTCCCCCCCCCCCATATTTATGTTTACTGACAAATGTAGAACAGAGAATTGGATCAGAGGAATAAAGCACAATAAATAGGTTACTCTCTTACAGGTCTACACTTCTAACAAACAGTCACAATGTAGCTTCAATGTTCTTAAGATTTATAAACAAGCAAAATGTCCTAGACAAATAATGATTCTTTTTCTGGCCCACACATGCAATTACTCCTGTAAATGAAGTCTCACCCTTGGCAGATACTAGAACTTGTAGATATATAAGAGATTCATTCTCTCTTCTATTTTTCTGAAACATCTTTGGTAGACAGAGTAAAATTTCAGTGTAACAACATTAACATGGAAGTCAGGTTTGGCAAGCCTTTGATGCTTATGCCTGTCCCTTCACTATGTATCAGGTATATACGCCACACATCTGATATGGTTTTTCCTCATTTATGTTGCCAGAAAATCTGCTTGATAATTCTGACATGAAAATGATCAATTAATAGGGAATGTTAGGAGAAACTGCAGTAACATTGCTGTTCAGTAGTTTACTATTATTTAAGAAAAATCATAATGTACATCATCTGACATCGAATTTTTCACAATATCACATTTCTTAGTGAAGCCTTAACTCTCTTATGTGTTCATCCACTGAATATCAAGTGCTGATACCATCATTCATTGTACTGTCTGTTTCTGCTGTATTAAGACCACTGCTTCATCAGCTGCACTGATTCTTGGTCTAAAGTTAGCTGGTTTGGTTTGGACGAAGATTAGAGAAGTGATCAACAACTGCTCCTGTTGGATGAAAAATGAGTGCCAAGTAATCTGAGACTTATCCAAAATTGTTCAATTTCCAATAAACAAGTGTTGAGTAGGCACACGATATTACTGGAAATAATCACCCCGATCCAGAAGAAAGGATAGTAATTAATTTAATGTTTTAAAGTATATACCAGTCAGATGCCATATTCCTCTGTTGAGTTTATGCCACTTGAAACAACTAATCTATCACGCTATAACAAAAAAGACCTTTTCAACTTCACTAGAAGTTTGCTGTGATATTTTTCATTCGGGAAATACAAATTGATGTTCATCTTTCCTAATGGTCTTCTGTTTTACAGGTATGGGAAGTCCATTTTATAAATTTAGTTACATTTATCATGCTTCAATGTATTAATATTGCTAATGCACAATACTTTAGCACAGAAAATATACAGAAAAGTGTATTTTTTTAAGCTTTTACAGTCTGTACAGTCCATAATAATAATAAAACTGAGCGCACAAAAAAAGACAAGAATTTTCAATGTATTGACACTTTTTCCAACCTAAGCTAAGGATGATCATGCAAGAGTTTTCACTATAGTGCCTCACCAAAAATCAACAACCTGCTCCATGTCCATTCCATGCCACTCAGATCTGCCTCAAAATAAAGACTGGCAAGTGAAACAAACCAGCAACTTGCCAGCTTTTGACACAGAACATATAGTACTGAGTAAGCTATGTAGGTTATATGCATTTATTTTTATGGAATTTTTTGTTGTGTTTTGCTGTTGGTTGTTTTGGATTGGTTTGTGGTTTTTGTTTTGTTTTGATTTTTGTTTTTAATTAATGCAATCTTATCTGGTTCATTTTTTATTTAACTTTGTGCAAAGATGATGGATATACTATGCAATACCATTGGCGCATCAATATTTTCAACCAAGCTAAATTCCTATCGATGGCATACTATGACAGGCACCAATTTTGAACTGCTACAGTTCTCTGTCCTTTCTACTGGAACATTGATCTCTATGGAATGTGAAGAAAAAAAATCTATACTCGGTTAATGAACAGAGTAGCACCACAGAATACACAGGATTTAACTAAATTTACAGTACCTGTATTCCAAAGTAAAACTTGAAAAGAAGCAGAGTGATTGCAGATAGCAATGGTAGCCACATTGACTGAAGCAACAACACAAAGAGGAGAAAGATCAAAAAAACCCCTAAAATCTAAGGCTGAAACATCCAGCCCATTACTTATCCTGATGATTCCTATTACCTCAAATAGATTCAACATGATCACACAGGTTCACAATCTTTTAAACTCTATCTGTTCTTCAAGGTTACAGTATTCTTCTGCTGCTTGTTCCTAGTGCTTCATTCAGCAAAAAAGAAAGGGCACTGTAGATCAGCAGTCACTTCCAACCAGCCTGTGGACCTCTGGATCATGCCGGTAGGAACAGTTCAGAATAAGCATGCCAAGTTCCCAGCTGGACAAACACTACACATGTTGAATCCATATGTTCCATAGCAGAGAGATTTGCCAATGTTTCTAATACCATAATTCTTCTTCAGTAGTAGCTAAGAGGGCCTCTTTCCAATTTGCTCTAAAAACTTTCATATTCTTCCTGTGTAATATCTTTAAAATTCATTCTTTCCTACATAATATATGTTCATATAATTAAAACTCATAATCTGAAATAATTACTGTAACATCCTCCAGCTGTATGACTCTTAAGTTGTAATACAATATGAAAAAACATGCAAATAAAGGATTTGGAAGGAGCTCAAAAGCATCCCAGTATATCTTACTCATTCCAGGAGAATTCCCGTTTTCCTAACTTCTCTTCTAAGTTCAGCTCTACTGACAGGTGTCCACCTTCGCCGTGTTGAGTTGGCACTCCTCACAAGAAGCTTGTCTAAGCAATCTACTGGTTTTGCTCTTATATTTAAGTCAAATATCCTTCCTACTTCTTCTCCTGATCAAAGTACCAGACTTCCCTCAAGCTTTCATGTTTGAAAGCTGCTATATTGAAGGATATTGAATCTTCTTTTTTCTAAACCAAACTATTTCTTTCAAATTTATTTCATTCACTGCTTTTACTAAACCTCCAACTTCTTTTGTTCTCCACTGCACCCTTCTTTTAATTTTTCCACACCTTTCTGCAAGAGATGTTCTACAGCACTCCAGACATCCCCCCAATATCAACTTGACCACAATAAATAGCCTACTGTGCCTATGCTATGTTTGAAATGCACATAGTGTACACTGCAGTCTTAAAATGCAATTTATAGAAAAAACATTGCACTTCTGCATAACATCCTGGCTCAATACTGAGCAAATATCCAGCAATGCACTAATATCCTGGATACTGTTTCTGCATAGGCTATTATCTCTTACTTTAAGTATATTTGACATTTCCTTCTTAAACATAGCATTTTTCATTGAATGCATTTCTTAATAGGATTTTCCCCCTTTTATAAACATTATTTATAGTGTCAGTTTAATCAGATCATTTTGTAAGTATTGTTTCCTAAAGAATTTTAGGCAGCAGAAGAAACAGAGGTCTTTATCAAGAAACACAGCAATATTATAGTTCTCTGACTCCTATCAAATCTCACTCTTTTCTTAATACATTGAGATGAATTTTTGAAGTCCAGAATTTTGTTTCTTTTTTTACCCCTCCTGAAATTGGATTTAACTCAAACTACAGTATCTCCTGTAGCTAGATTCCCTCTCTGGCCTCTTTTCCTGAAACAGCTAGTGATTATCCCTTTCTTTTAAAACATCCAATAATTTTTGACATAATGGAACCCCATATCATGACTTTCGGATAATAAGATTTTCTCAATGGGTAATCTTTTCTTGTGTGGTGTAACAACTAAGCAGAGGAATCTGTCCAGGCAGTAATTGGCAAACCATACAAGGCTGGATTCATGTATCTAAGCTCGTGAAGTTTTAAATATTTTTATTATTAGCTCTAGATAACTGCTCTTAGGATTTACAAGATAGAATAGACCTTAAAAAAAAAGCAGAAGAGTACCATATTCATTTGTAGTCTCTCTTGCACACAGAGTTTCTGACAAATATAGATACAAAATCAGAAACGATTCACAACTCATCACCCCTTGGCTGTAATTTTCAGACACATCCCTATCATCTCCATCCTTCACCAAAGGTAGTAACAGCTTGTGAGACTTTACGGGACTAAAATCCATTTGGAGAGGCACTACATAAATCTTTTTCCACAATTCATACAGACTTCAGACACAGGATGGAGCATCAAGAGACAAAACATGCACACCATCCACATTTAGTGGGATGGTAAAATTGGAAATACTACCATACATATTCACACAGATCCACAAATTCCAAATTTCAGTCTTTCTCATACTGAAGCTGTTCTGGACCAGTGCCACCCAGATTTGAAGTTCTTCAGTACTTTCAACTACCGACAAGGTTTTTATAACCTATGTCCTTTCAGGTTGGATTGTAAAAGAGGCTTGGCACCTTTATCTTAACTGGCATTCAAATTACACCTTCTTTCAGAAATAAGCCTTTTACAAAAAAGCATAAAAAATGAACACTAGCAAAATGCTTGCAATATTCTCTTGTTTTCTGAAGTTAAATCATGAGATTCAAGCAACTCAGAGCTGCCTGTCAACATTAATCACCGTGTTTGGCTAACAGCATAAAATTCATACAGTTAATCCAGCAGTGCTTACTTTGACTTTTTTATTCATCTTCTTAGAACCAACAACTTTTAAAGAATGAATCGAAACAAAATTATTTACTGAGACATTCACTGTAAGGATTCTTCCTTTTCCATAATCATCAGGATGCTCGAGTTTCACCCAAGTGTGAAAGTATACACATTCCTAAACACAGAACTGACTTTGGAGTGGGGTGGAATCCTTCATTAAATCCTAATTGGTTTCCATTATGTTCATTTTTAAAAAATTCATTTGCCATGGGCATAACCACCATACAGAACCATCTAATGCAGCAGAAGTTTGTTAAACACACACAGAAGCTTGCTTTATACCTTTTCAGCTTCCACAATGGAAGACAGTAGCTGTAAAATTTCCTGCCCAGGTATCTGAGAAATGAATGCTATCTTGACATGTTGTTGAACTAGTTTTAAAAGTTGTTTTAAGTGTAATGCATACATTCATCAGAGAGTTTTTGCTTTCCAAGCTGGATTCTGAAGATGCTGCTCCAAAGCAATGGCCCATCACATTGGGTTTTTTTGCAAAATAATTCTATATTCTTCCAATATGTTCCAAAACCTACTCGCTGAAGTCAGAAGCAAACATTTGGATGTGTTAATACATAATTGTTGCTAATTGTGTGCTCGGCTGATTATTGCACATTCCCGCTAAGATCCCTCGGCTATATTAATCCTATACGGTCTACCTTAGTAAATCCAGATCTTTCAATACCTTAATCTAAAATGTTTGCTGTTCTTTTTCAGAAATTATTTTTTATTACATTATTTAAAAAATAAGTAGTTTGCTACTATAACAGATAAAATGAACACATTTCAGAAACAGAATGAAAAAGACAGTGTGAGAATGTTTATGCCACAGCTCAATGACTGCCTCTCAAACTGATCCACACATAACAACCTGCAATTGGCACACAAAATTGTGACTTATTAGATCTGAAGTAGAATCCTACTTGCTTTGCTTAGTTATAAAGTTAAATATTTGTGTTCATGATCACAGAATTGAGGTTGAAGTTAGAAGAGACCACTGGAAGTCATCTAGTCAACCTGCCTCAGAACAGGGTCAACTAGAGCAAGTTGCTTAAGACTGGGTCCAGTCAGGTACTGGAGACTCCAGTACCTCCCTTGGTAACTTGTTCCAGTCCTTATCATCCCTAGTGCAGAGAACTTCTTGTATTTTGATTTGTGCCTTCTAAAGAGATATTTTTTCTCCTTAAATTTAGAAAAAAATATAAATATTATTCACCATGTGATAATAGAAGAGTAGGGAATGACTTTAAAAAAAAAAAACACTATGCTTTGGAACCTAAACTCAATTTTTTATTTTGATAATTCCTCTGTCCACCACTTTATTTCCTGAAATTTAGTGACAGAAGATTAATAAAAACTAAGTGTAACATTTTCACAGGATCTAAGAGCTAAACAATGTGATATCTTCAGATTTGAGGCAAAATGCTTTTCTCTGTTCAATTTCTCACTATAAAACAAAACTTTCAAAACATTTAAGGAAGGCTCAAGAAACCCAACAACCATTCAACATATCTAGGTAGAAAATATTTCCTTTTTGAATTAATATTTTACACTGGTTCTCAAGTAATTTGTAGACCAATGAACAAGATCAGAACTTATAACTATCTAATTCCCACCCAATGTATTGTCCTTATAGCCTTTTTTTTTTTTAATTAAAGGCTAAACTGTAAGGGAACTTCAGTTTTATATAACCAAAAGCAGTGAATAATCAACTCATTTCATATAGACACAGCTACGAGAGGACAAAAAAATTTGTCTCCTGGGCAATAATCTCCAACTGGTGAATACTCCTACATTACAGAACACGGTTTCACAGACCTCCCTCCTTCTGCCTTCAGATGTTCCATTCACATAGACTGTAAAATAAAGCCTATTGGTTAACTTCATCGCAGACTTCTTGATTGTTTGATTAGCCCATGGTTACTGTCCCTTTTTGAGCAGTCTGGATGGAAAAAAAACCACACACCACACACACCAAAACAAAACCAAACTTTATTTTTAACATATCAGTTGTCTGTTTTCAGGTATTCTAAGACTGAAGCTGCTGGACTAGCACTGTCCTTGCTAAGGATCTATGGTCATTTCTAAAAACACTCTAATATTTTTTCTTAAAGTTTTTAAAGGTGCAGGTTCTTTTGAGTTGCTCCCTATTTTGTAAGATCATCATGAAAATATGCACTACATGAGTATGTTTCTTGATGAATCAGTCTTCTGTCTTGCACTGCTCCTAACCTCTTGCACTTACCTTCCAAAACTCAAAAACCATACTACTTAACTGAGATGTTCAACAAAGCCACGCGGCTTTTTTTTTTTTTGATTGTAAGAGTTCGGCTCACAAAACTGAGCTAATAATTTTGTAGCGAGGATGTTAGATAAGTTACTGATACTGTTAATAGTCCTTCAGTGATTCCTCCTAAAACCTGGGTCTCAATAAACATGAAGTAGTTTTCCCGCAGTGCACTGAAACAGAAGAGAACTGTTCATTGCACTGCATCACAAGAGATACCTAAAATACTCCAAGAGGAGACAGCACAGATTAACTTTGATACGTCTTTGCAGCAGGACTGTTGAGAACCAGGGCAGTAATCCCAACTGCTAAGACAAAATCCAGTCATCCACGTTCTTTTCATAATAAAGGTCATATGCACTGTTATCAAGTGAGTTTTTATTTGGCTGATCAGCTTTCTCAAACAAGAACAGATGTAGGTAGGGAGAATAGTCAATAGGTAAGAATAAAAAGGAGAGAAACAGCATTTAAAAAACCCCACATTATTAGGCATTAACAAAATTTATCTGCTACTAAAATGTAACAGGACTAATTAAAAGGAAAAAGAATGCCTTAAGTATTTTTTTCCTATTTTTATTTAAGAAAAATCTTTCACAAATAGCTTGAGAAATAAAAACATGACTGAATACTTCTTGCATATCCTTTTTCAGCAGGTGTTTGTATATAGTTCAAAGAAAAAATAAGCATTCTGAGAAAAGTACAGTACTGACCTAGTTAAATAGCAAACAATAGCAAGGAACAGAAGAGCCTTCAAGTAGCATTTAATTGCTAAGAACCTTTAAAGGAATTTTTCATATTTTCCCAAAGAAATCCCCTTAAAGTTGCATTTCAGAATCAACATCACAATCAACTGTTTTATACTGAATACAGTACCAATCAAGTTCAACATCAGTTCTGCAATTCATTGTGACTAGACTAAGGAATGTAAATGCTCCTAAGTGTCCTTCACCTCTTATGTTAAGCTTGAGCACCAAATTCCTTTGTAGTTCTTCTAGGGTATTACCATTAGTATAGAAGGGTTAATAGCAAAGGCTGATGATTGTTTAAAAATTCACATTACCGAAGTGGATTACATTGCATCTACTGAGGGGATCAACAACGTAAGCCTACACTAAGCCATTATTGCAGAAACAAAGCTTGCATTTTAAGCCTTTGGAAACAAGCATAAAATGGACAAAAGAAAAAATTCTTCTGATGTAAGAACAAGGCAAACACTACATGCTTTTCATACAGACTCACATTTTCAGACCCATACAGAATACATGAAAATGGACAAATAGCCTACCCAAAAAGCTCATCATGAACTCCTGACAAGATCAGCAAACTTGGAGAAACGGACAAAACAGATAACCGTAAATGGTCAAGTGGTATAATGGAGGTCTTGTCTTCTCTTTTATTCTAGACACAACCAGTTTAATTATATTGAATTTAGGAATGAAGACTGGAAGAATCACACATACTTGCAAAAAGCTGGGGTTTTACATCCTCAGTGAAGTGCTTATGTTGAAAGGTGCTAAATGTTGAAAATTTCAACTAAAGTCAATGGAATCTGGGGTTTCTCAACACATAGATGTATCTGGCCAGTTAGAACTCAAGCCTCAGTAATTCAAGTTTGGAAATATTAACAGAATCCTTTGGGATTGCTCCAACACTTCCTCTTATCCTCCCTGAATCCACCACTAAAATTTGTATTGTACAAAATTCGAAACTGACAAATGAAAAAAAAATAAATCAACAAACCCCAGGCTGAACATGCTTCATGATTTGGAATGCCATTGCAGATTGTTTGCAAGTACCTCTTCCCACTCTCCTATGGATGAAGATACTTCTTACTATTTCCAGTTGCAAATAAAAGAGTTAAAGTTTTCTGAAAAAGTACTTGGCGCAGAGAAAACTTCTAATGTTATGAAAGTAAATGAATTTAACATATTCAATCTAGTACCAATTCAATAGTAAAACATTGCACATGCCAGCTAAATTACAGAAAAAAATCCTAGCCTTTAGAAATCCTGTTCTTCAGTAGTCAAGATTATTTTACATTAACAGCACAAACCAGTGTATTTTAAGCACCATGCTAAGCTCCTCCAAGACAGAACTAGACAGGAAAGCATCAGTCAACATTTCTACAATTTAGGTTTCTAAATATAACTTGCTTTTGTTTTAAGTCTGTCTTGATGAACTGAAATTGGATCGGCTGCTGAAAAGTTGTGCAAGTCTAAGAGATAACATTAATCACAGCTGAAGCAGACTACCGCAGACAGGTTCTGTTTTTCTGAAGTGTTTTTAAACTGTTAACAGGAACAGGCTTTAAAACATTTGTCTTCTGTGTTTACTTTAAAAACAGCATCATTATTTAAATGATGCTTTTTACGACTGCAAAAGTAATGAAGTTCACACATGGAACAGTAATTTTCCTAGCACAGGAAAAATTAATTTAGTGAATTTAGAGGTTGGTTTTGCAAGACTCAGGCAGTACTGAGAACTTATGGCAATTTTGCAAATTGGGCAATTAACTTAAACAGGGGTAAAAGATCTTCATACCAACTTTGATTCCCTGACTTTCAAAATTAGGATCTCCTTAGCATCTCCCATAACATTTTTCATCTCAGACTTCAGATCCTCTGAAACATGGATAAGGGAAGGCAGAACAGGTTAACTCCCTCCACACTGTCCCCCTACTCATATATTCAAGCAAATCGGAACAGATTCAAGTTTCTAAAGATTTTTTCTCTCATCTCTGATAAGGTGGCATGGCCTCATTTTCTCCCACCCTCCATCCAAAAGCAGCTGAAATGAACTTATTGGTATTTCAAGATATATAAAAGGTTTCTCATTTTTCTTCCTGAGGTCTTTCTTCCTTAAGGGAGGGGAAGGGATGCAATAGCATTTATAAGCCTACATTCTTCCCATTAAGGATGTTCCAGTATTTTCTTAATGTTAGTTCTTCCTTAATTTTTAAAATGTAGTTATCAGAATAGTAAAAATTATGCAGAAAGTTCATATGTAATTAAATTTCTTTAAAATGTATGACAAACTACATGTTTGGCTACCCTGTCATCCACTGTTGAAAGAAATATTGACCGTGAGAGTGATCTACTTGAGAAAATTAGAAAGTTGGAATATTACCTCTTTGATTTTGATTCATCTCAGTGGCTTAAATTTTGTGTCTTAGAACATAGCCTTTTTGCTAGCACTTCAAGTATAAATTAAGCAACATGGAAGAGAAATTAATTTTTTTTTTTGAAAAGAGAAATTGCCATTTCTTAAAAGCTAAAAAGTTTTTGACAAACAATATGAAAAACTTTGTCTACACTGTATTATTCTCCCTTTATTCTTGTTACATCTTCTAAAAAGCTGATCAGAATAGAGCAAACTGGCTGCAGTAGCGAAAAGCATTTTTTCTAACATGTAATCAATTCTTTGCCCAGTGGACCACTTTGACATCTCATGTGCAGTACACCCATAAATAGGCCAAGATTTGTCACTGGCACTGACCCAATACCCTCATTTTTGTGATTACAGACCTACTCTCCATTGTGGAGCTACACAGCAGTTTTTTCAGGCTAGCAACTCAAAAGAGTAACAAGGAAACATCAATTACAAGGTGTCTATATTCCAGTAAGTAGGAGCTGAGAAGCAGAAATGCAATATTGCTCGAATAGAATACCCAAACTTGTTTTCAAGGACATTTTTCAGATACAATTATGCATCACAGGCAAGAGAGAATACAATTATTTTGCATTTTTTGTAGTTAATATATTAATAAACAACAATTACCGCAACAACAATTTTTCCACAGCTAATATATGAGGTTTACAAGCTGACACCCAGAGATCTTCAGTCATCCTTGGGCTTTTGCTGCAGTGTCCCTATGCACAGAATCGAGCTGAGAGCGATGGTAAGGGACAGCAAAACACTCTGTAAAGAGGTACTGCCTGCCTTATTGATCCTCCCCTTTATACTGTTCCTCCTCAATATACCTAAGAAGTCCCATTCTTTTGTCTTTAGTAGCAACCTAACTTTCTCAAAGTAACAACAAAAAGGGCTAAAATACATGACCTGATAAAAGTCTTTCTAGGAAATTTCTGTAATTATCTTTAGATTTACTAACTTCACCTCCTTGTCTTAATTCTATTGTATTCAGTAGTTTTAGTTATTTGTTAACATTAAAAAAAATCAAGATGCCTAAAAATAAATGTAAATATTAAAAAGTGAATTCTATACTAGACCAACATTCATTCATCTGACTTTAAAACAGGATTGTAATAGGATGCATTTTTGACTCCAAGTGTTCCTACCATCCTTTTAAAATATTTCCTTCAATAGTTGTGTGAATAAATGTACTTCTCCTTCCCAATCTCTTTCAATCAGAAATAAAACTAGCATGCAACAGCTCTACAGACCTCTCTTGCACCTCAATAGAATCACTAATTGCTTACAAAAGTGAGAAGGCCAAAATGAAAACATTTTCAACAATAGCAAGAGGAAGCAAAATTAAACTGGCCAATTCATGGTGGCATTTAAGGAAGTGTGACCTCAATTTAGCATGCTGATCTCTGGAGGAGGTGAGAGAGAGTACACTGAACTTACACACTAGGAAGGTATATAGAAAAAGCTTCTGTTGGAAAATATATGTAAACGCAACTGCCTGTTATTTTAGATATCTATCAAATAGCCGGTATTAATTCTTTGAACTAGAGAAAGTTCTGTCCACCGAACTGGCAATAGTGTGAAAAGGAACCTAGTGGGCTTTGTTAAATGCTCAACACAATAATTTATTCCTGACAGAGGAGAAAGAACAAGCAGCTCCTCCATAGACGCTGGCATAGAGAAATACAAGAAGTTTTACATGAGAAAACTGTCTTGGAAATGAAAAACTGAATTGACCAAATTGTGAAGAGAGTAAACAATATGGGCACAAATTAATCAAGACATCACAGGGCAGAAGAGCAAGAAATCCTTACAGTACTGGTGCATCCCTTGGAACAAGCCACCAAACTAGCTCAATAAAGATACTGAACAGAAACAACTACTGCATGAAATCTTCCTGATATGCATGGAGCAAAGTGACAAGTCGGTAGGAGAAAGAATATAATGGAAATAACCACAGTATCCTGAAGTTTAAGGAGTTGGACCTGTTGATGCCAACTGGCACCTGACCATGAGTACAAGCTGGAACATGCACCATCCTTTGGATGAAGACAAATCAGGAAGCCATCACCATGTCAACAAAGGTTATCTTCTCCACTCTAAGCTCAGAATTTTGTTAAATGGCCAAAAATCTAAAGACAGCATTCATAAAGTAGAGGCTTTCCTTACTGCCTCATCTCAAATTCAGCCTACACCTGCATGAGTTAAGGATTTTGGTTCATAGTGCACTCATGTATTGAAATAATGATTTACATGCACCATAGCAAATGATGCAATAAATGTAATTGATAAGCAAGTAACGAAGAAAATAGAAGCAATGCTAACACATTTAATCATTGATAAGGAACTCAGCCACATCTGTGGTAAATTTGTGTGATTTTGTTCCACTATGCAGTTTGAAGCAAAGAAAAATCTGAAGACAAAGGTACAAAGTTGTTATGAACTTAAGAGACATTCTATCAGAACTCAAGTAGCAGTCCAAAGTGTTAAATGAACAAAAGACTCAAGCCATGCAGCTCCATACCAAGCAACAGATAAATGGCAGGAAAAAAATTCTCAATGGATTTCATTCTCCTCAGTTCAGGTTTATTAAACTCTACAGTATTTCAAACTGAGTGATATATTGATCAATAAATACAAAATTCATGAACAGAGACATACCACTGCTGCAGGGGAGGAAGCGGATTCCCTGATTATGGTGTAGCAACTCATTTTACTGAATTTGATAAAATGAAATGAAACAGTCGTTAATAGCTAGGCAGATGAAATTAGGGCAAATCTTAAGCAGGGTGTGTCACTCCTGCACTATAACTTTCAATGAGTAAGTAGTTGATTTAGAATCTGTGTACGCAAAGCCTCTGGGGATGAGGCTGGTGAAGCACTGGCCCCAGCTGCCTCAGGAGGCTGCAGGATGGCCAGCCAAGAAGGTCTTCAGCACCTGCCTGGACAAAGACCTGAGCAACCTGCTCCAAATTCAGTGTTTGCTCTGCTTTGGGCTAAAGGTCTGCCTAACTTATTCTATAAATTCTGTGACTGCTTGATCACTTGTGGGCAGGATTCACACAAGAGTTATACCTGAACTCACTTGTTTAGGTTTGATTTTATATTCAGCTATTAGCCTTAAATATTACTTGGAACATTTTGGTTTTGGTTTTTATGTATAATACAGAGATTAGGCACAAATAGATCAAAATGAAAAAATGTACCTGATTACAACAGAAATGAGTGAATTCCAATTTACTTCAATGTAGTGCTATCTTTATTCTTCCTAAATTGGTATGATATCAAAGTAAGATATTTCCTTTCATTTGATGATTAAATACTTAAGGAAAATATTTTCCACTAAAGTAACGCAAAGTATTACTCCTGAAATATGGTTCTTCTCTGAATAATTAGTGGCACTCAGAGCACTCCACAGTGACGGTGAAGAAATAGTTACTTTGCTTGTTACTCTGCCTTCATAAAGCAAGTCTTTATTACAAACATACTTTATAATGGCATTGTTTAAGCCACCAATGAAATGTGGCTTAACTTGATAAAAGTGTAAACATTTAATTAAAATAGATAATGAGTTAATCACAAAACAAGATTGCTTATCATGTAACATAAAAAAGATAACATAAATCACTACTCTATAAATAAATGTGCATAAATTCACACGTTTTATTCTCAGTGATTTCCATTTTAATGTTCATGCACTAGCACTGATTCAATTAAAAAAATGAAGTTCTTCCATCTTCAACATTTACTGCTTTAAGACATTACACAAAGTAAAATGAATAGCTTAACGTTTTAAAGTTCCCCCTTTGCTTACACTGAAACTTCTCCAATTCTAAACCACTCTAATTAGGCGCTTACTATTTAATATAAAAGAATCTCTGAACTTCAAATGGAGGCATCTGCCAAGAATATCTGAGTGTTTAAAAGACCAAACTACCTTCAAGTATTAGTGTTCCTACAGCACTCCTTAAATGGTTTTAATCAAAATGCTCAAGTGTCAGACTGAAAATGTGAATTTTCTCACACGTATATAGTAAAATTAACCATTTTTTTCTTTTCAGCCTTCGTTTTTTGTCCCCCCACTGTTTTTGAGCTGATTAGCCCCTGAACTTGAACTGTGTTCTCATAAGCTCCCTGCTTCCCATTTGTGTGTTCCCTTCAGTTTTATGTGATATCAATGGAATATAAATCGACTTACGGCAATATATATGCAAGTTACTAGTACTCCTGAAAATTCTGGTCACATGTTAACTGACTCCAATGTGAAAAAGGCACATAAAATACACTTGCTGTTTAGAGATTGTGTTCCCCAGAATACAATGAACACTGTAAAGACATTATTTTGATTTTAATAGCAATTTTAGTCATACAAGAATGCTACAATTATCTTTTAAGTTATCAACCCATAGTAAGAAAAATTATCTGACTATTCCAAGTAATTATGCACTACAACTGAGTCAATGCATTACCTGGCTGCTGGCCATACAGGCCAAGAGAAAGTCTTATCCCAAAGTTATAGTAATTCCTATACATCTCTCAATATTCCAGTGCATCTGCATATACACAGTGTACAGGTCTGCACACAGTGCAAGATCCTGAACCTGTGTTGGGACAAAGCCCAGTATCAATACAGGCTGAGGGATGAAAGGATGGAAAGCAGCCCTGCAGAGAAGGACTTGGGGGTACTGGTGGACGAAAGACTGGATGTGAGCTGGCAATGTGCACTTGCAGCCCAGAAGGCCAAATGTATCTTGGGCTGCATCAAAAGGAGTGTGGCCAGCAGGTCAAGGGAGGTGATTCTGTCCCTCTGCTCCGCTCTGGTGAGACCTCACCTGGAGTCCTGTGTCCAGCTCTGGAACCTTTGACATAAGACATGGACTTATTGGAAAAAGTCCAGAGAAGGCCACAAAGATGATCAGAGGGATGGAACACCTCTCCATTGAAGAAAGGGATTTGAGGTTGCTCAGCTTGAAGGAAAGGCTCTGTGGAGACCTTATTGCAGCCTTTCAGTACTTCAAAGGGGCCTATATGAAAGATTAAGGCAGACTGTTTAGTTGTCCTCGTTACAATAGGACAAGGGGTAATGGTTTTAAACTAAAAGACAGGAGATTCAGACTAGATATAAAGCAGACATTTTTTACAATGAGGATGCTGAAACACTGGAACAGGTTTCCCAGAGAGGCGGTCGATGCCCCATCCCTGGAATCATTCAAGGTTAGGTTGGACAGCACTGTGAGCAACCTGATCTATTTGAAGATGTCCCTACTCATTACAGAGGGTTTGGTCTAGATTACCTTTAAAGGTCCCTTCCAACCCAAACTATTCTATGATTCTACAACAGCCAGAGCCAAAAAGAAAGATTCAATCCACATATATCTAGCAAGAACCTGGTCCTTAATATGCCCATGACTAATTGTGTTCATATTCCATGCATGTAAAATTAGTGCAGCCTGCAAATGGTCAAAAGGAAACTTCTGCATTACAACTCCACACAAATTACACCTGATAAACTGAATTTATCAGTTACGAATACAGAGAAAGGCATCTTTCTTCTGCTCTGAGGTACCTAGTGCCCAGAGAGATCTTCAGTATTTGTGACTATACAGTCAAAACCACTAAAACTAATCACAGGAATAATCTCTTGAAGAAAGAGACTGGAATAAAAGAACACAAGAATCACATGTTTATCTAGACAGTATTTACATTTATTTTCTTTTTTTTTTTAAAGAACTTCAATTATCTCATTGATCTGACACACAACAGTATATGACACAAAGACATATATCCATCTACAAGTTTCAACACTAAAATGATAAAACATCCACAACTGTGGATTCCCATGCAAAACACAGGAGAAAAGTGACCTTTAAGAATAAGACTGACAGACTGACAGACAATTCCTTTTTCCATTCCCTTAAAACCTTTTTAAAATCCAGATTACTCTTCACGCATATCCTTATTTGTATTGTACACTTGACAACACTACAGAAGTGAGGATTTTGAATCAAAATAATTTGAGGGCAACACTTTTAAAAAATTTGAACTAAAAATGCAAAAAGCATGCAAATTTCTGCAGAGAGTCTAGCATGTAGCAGAGCAGAAGGCTGGAAGTCAGACCAGACATATAACCTGCTCTCAGGAAATGTCTAGACTTTGGTATTACTCATCTTACTCATCCCAAAATAGATCCAGATCAAAGATTCACCTGGCAAGGAAATGGCAAGTATTCACTGAGATCTACAAATATTCATCTACTTACACAACTTCCTACGAATTGAACAATCTGAAATAATCTGTCGGAGGACATACATTCAGCTATAAGAAAGCATTTATATGAAGACTACCAAGTATTAGGTTAGTATTTTTATAATTTCTCAGACATCTATTTATTTTTTCTTACTCTAAACCCAGACTTTATAGCAGTGACTCCAGTACATATGTTTTTCACTGGCAAATAAAAGTGAAGGTGATCTCTGAGAAGTAAATGCATCTCTTACAATATTTCTAGGCTCCATCATGTCATGCTGAGACGTTACAAATACCTGAAAATAATTTTTATAGCATTTTTGAATAAAGTAAACAGTACCAATTAAAAATTCTAAGTTAGTAGTTTGGGGTTTTTTTGTAGGACGAGAAAGACAAGCTTTCAGACTGAAAACTCTCATCTCTGACTAAAACCACACAGGTGTTTTCTCATATGGTTCTCTCTGTACATGATACTGGATTCGAAGCACATCTTTCCACCTACTGTATTTCTATGCTTAAACCACTCATTTTACTCCAAAATGCTCTGAGTATTGTGTTATTTTTTTGAGGGAGAGTGTTGCAGAGGAAATCATTTTTTTAATCTTATGCTTCAGAGAAAGAAACAATCATCCAAAATAACAATATCCTATCAACATATTTCAGTTTGTTCTTACTGAAAAAAATGCTTTATTTTTTTGCCTTTTGTGGTTTTTTGGCAAAGAGTGAATTTGCAATGCAATTCCAAAGAGGACAAGCATATCATTTAAGCCAAATTACCACAACTTCACAAGAAAATGTAATCAGGTAATACCTTACCTGGAACTAGCAAAATGCTGAAAAGGCACTACCCTCAGCCTTCCTACCAACTTGAGTCTCTTAAAATGTGCAACTAATCTACATTTTAGTGGCACTGAGAGGGGGATGTCAGTAAAAGTGACATTTACATCACATATCTGCTGGCATAGGAATATCTCAATAATACCAGAATGAATGCCCACCTTATTTATGTAACACCTAAAAAAGAATCCTATTAAGATACAAAAATGTCAAGTCAATGGAGCATATCCAGAAATATCTATTGCAAAACACTACAATTTAACCTAGAGAGCTGAATAAATCACTGAAATTAATTCTGAATTTTCAGGCGTGGCACTAACCACCATCTATTCATAAGAAAGCTCTTTTTCAGGGAGACCAATCCAGAGAATCAATATTATGACAAGCTGCCATTTGTCAAGTCCCGTTAAGAGATCTATCTACTTGCCAAGCATGAACCCACTGGGACTGCTTGTTAAGCATGGCAACTCTGGTGGTCTAAGCAGGCAACACGGCAACCGGCTTACTTCTTAAACTGCTTGCTGTTTTTTAACAAACACTTCCACTAACAAAAAAGCAGACAAAAATCAATGCACCTGTGTATAGTCTAATGTCGTTTTCCCGCTGCTAGAACCTGAAGTGCCAGAAGCTGCACTTTCAGCACCTGAGAAGTGGAGATACCCCAAAGTTTGTTTGAGAATACAAAAGGAGATCAACTCAGCTCCTGCGAGTGCCAAAATCTTTCTTTGAGAGCATCTATTTCATGAAGTAATACAGATGGAAGCTGAGAATCAGGACTGTATGCAGTTCCTGATCAGATGCTTAAGTCTTTACACTTTGCCCATTTACCTACTTTACAAAAAAGTAAACCAAGCCTCAAAGTGATTTATTACTGTTACCTACATCAATAACATGGATGCTGTGAGGCTAATGTTGCTTCTACACTTGAAAATCCTGGGATGAAAGGCACAGCGTAAGTTCAAAGTAGTAGTAGCATAACTAACTGTTCAGTGTGAAAGCTATCTTGAGCTTTGAAAAGCTATCTTTTGCTTTGAAACGTGTGAATACAACCCATTTCTGGATTAACTGGCTCTGCATAGTTAGCCCACACCACCATAAAAATTCCAGACGTGATACAGTACTTACATTCAGAAACATTATCCTTTGTCAAGAAAATGGTATTTCCAGTTTTAGGAGGAAAAATTACATTGATACAACATTGAATAGGACTGCTTGCATTAATAAAGAGACTTATTATGTATGAAGTTGGACATGTATGAACCAATTCACTCTCTTAAGGAGAAGGAACTGCAGTTTAAACACAAAACCTAATGGAGAGCTACACCAAGAGAACAGTTGGTGCTGAGTGAGAATGGGAGGTGCTGCCTATTTTTGAAGTTCCTCCAGATTACACCACCTGTGAAATGCACAAATCAGGTGTCAGGATTGGTCCCTGATTTTCTAATGCCTTTCTTAGTGATGCTATTTAAAAAGCACTAAAAAGTTGTAAAAGGGGAAGGAGGGAAGGGAAATTCTGTGCCTTTTCTGTAAGTCCTCAGACATTATAAAAAAATTCAGACACTTAATTTCATATAAAGTTTCATATACTTAAAGTTATTTCTAATACATATTTCAAAAAAAACCCAACAAACTTTCAATTCCTAAAAAAATACTCTAAGTTCTACTTCTAACACTGCATCACAGATATTATATCTTGGCTCAACTATAACAAATTTCTCCTCATAAAATTCAAAATGGCCTTCTTCCAAAACTAGCCTTAAGAAAAAAAAAAAAACACACACACCTCTTAATAAATCTAGCACCTGAAAGCTCTCTGTCAAATACCAGCATTTTATTAGTAATATAAAAACAGAATGAACTGTTATTACAAATAAATTCTATATGTTGTCTTTTAGAAATGTTCTTATTAAATATGGGAAAAATAATTTCTCCCATACAAAAAAAATAGCTCTAAATTATTAGAGCATGAGTTTTTTCTTTTAAAATATATCTTTCCATGAGCTGACAAATGGATGATAACATTTTAATAAGTCATGAACTCCACAGATACCAACGCCATTCCATCTCAATAAATGAACATGAGTTAGATGGGAATCTGGGTATCTTAAACTATGATATATTAAGATGGAATCATCTTTCAGGTTAGCCATTTAAAGCTTCTAACCTGACAAACTGCAAAAGCTCTTTTGATGTTAATAACCAAATAATAAAGATTCCTAGGTAAAAAAAGGACTCCCACTGCTGGGCTTTAAAGAATAATGTCAATTAGTAATAAACACCAAGAGCTAAATCCACAAAATTAGTTCCAGGTACCAATGTTCAGATGTCACTGATACCCTCAAATTTCCTGCTCAACTGCGACCTAACCCTTTACACAAGTAAAACCTCTACAATAGGCGCATTTAGATACAGGACCACCTAAGTTCTAACAGACACTTGCATCCATTCTAATATCTGACAAAATGAAGTAACTCCTTCCTCAAACTAACAATTTTGTGCAAAATATAGCTAGGCATGAGAAGATCATTGTTTCAAGGAAGAGATGAGTATTCAGGCTGATTTTAGTGTCTGGAGAGGCCATGTAGTTGTTCTCATGACACCATTTTTGAAAAGTTATTTAAACTTAGATGTTTTTCATCTCAGGAGGTTGCCCTAACCACCAGGCTGCTTCTGAGCTACATTTCAGTCCTCCTGTCCAAACTACTTTACTCTGCAAGAGCAACCAAATACTCAGTAGAAGTAACGGAGAAAAGGAGGAGAGGGGAGTTACCAATGACATTGCAATGTCAGAAAGCAGGATTAAAACCATGCTACAGCCACAGCTACATTTTTGCTGTGAAGTGGAACTTTTTTGAAACCAAACATTAGAAGAATTTAGTTTCAAACCATTGAGAACATGTGTAGAACCATGTCCTGGCACACACAGGATGTCTCTTCAAGATACAGGGGCATCTGAAAACAAGCCATCAGTGGGAATGTCCTATTTGTTTAGTGAGTAAATCTAAGAAGCCATCTCCCCAGTTAAGAAAACTTTTATTTAACTTTCTCATGTTTCTTGTGAGAAAAGCCTGGCTATCCCAACATCAAGAGAAAGTACACCAGTGAGAAAGCAAAGGAGAGTCCCCCAGCTGGTTTGAAGGGAGAAAGCTTAAGCCATGCTGCTGCCCTCAGCATCTCCTACTGTTTTTTCTTAAATCACTCCCTGCGAGCTTGCAAATTCTTAAGACAGACCAGAACCTGGGCACCAACTCAAGACTTGGGAGAAGTTAAATCCATAAAAATATGAGATTTCAAGAAAGATTTAGGCATGTAGGTGCAAGCTGCAAACCTAAATCATTCTCAGTTGGCACTTCAACTTCATGGGCACCATGCTACCCATAATATATCATGTAATCACACTCCTGCCTTTTTTCACACCAAAAATCATCCCAGTCTTGAAAAAGCTGAGGAGCATGGACCCAGTCTTGTAGAGTACACACTAAAATATTGTGTTATATTCTTTGACTCAATTTGCTTTAGATTCTTTAAATAGTGAAAGATCTTGTCCTCTCCACGCTAGCCTAAGGGCTACTGCATACATAATCTCTGGTTTAATTTGTTCAAAAGGCTTGTCGCTGTTTAGGGTCACATCAAAAATCATTCCTCTTTTAAGTCACTTGATAGGGAGGGCATGCAATCTGGCTGTAATCCAGAGTACACTTCCTCCAGAAACCCGCAATGCCTAAGAGGCTTGTTTTTTCTTTTTCTTAGTTGATGGGGGACATAGCTGTAATTTTGTTGATCATCTCTGTTGGGATCTGGCAACACCCATCTTGCCATTTAATTCCCAAAAACAGGCTCTCTCATGCTGGTCCCTTAACCTTACCTCTTTTAAATGGCAAAACTGGCTCTCAAAAAGAAAGCTCTCAGAAAACCCTGCATCCTGACAGTTACAGCCAGCCTCTGAGAAGTTAAGAAACATTTAGTCTCCTTGCCTTACAGAAAACCTGATGATATTCTTATAAGAAAATCCTACAGTGTAGCATGTAAATAGTGAGCTCATCTTTTGCCATTTTAGGCTAGAAACACATGATCCTAAAAATCAGCATACTCTGTTTCACTACATGACCTCTGGTCTATTTACTCCATATCACAAATGGGCACAAATTCTCCCTCACCTCTACGTTTCAGGAAAGCACAATTAAAATCCCAGATGTATACTCTAAATATGTTCTAGCAATAGCCAACTATTTGACTAAAACACAAACAATTCCTCCCATCATAATAACTCTCTCTCACAATAAAGTAAAAACATTATTGCTAAAACAAGGTGCGAGGGAGATTAATTTCTTATCTTCCCAGGTATTTTGTCAGCTAAATGAAAAGATGAGATCATAACCCACAATAATTAACAAGAATCACAAGAAAATTTCAACAACTAAAGCTAAAGTTATGCCATGCTTGCTGTAAAAAAGATGTTACTTGAAGACCATGAGACAGATGAGATACACCTCTCTGTTTCAAAATCCTAAAAAGTTGAAAAATTAAGGTTCAGTCAATGAAACCAATCGGAAAAGAGGAAGAGAGTTGTAAAAGTGACAAAAATTAATGAACTTATAAGAAAACAGAAGAAATTAATGGGAGAACACTGAGTTCTCTGTTCTTCTGAAAATAGTCCTACATGTTGATCTATAAATTACCTGAAACAGATAACCAGCAATTTGAAATATATCACACTTCCAAAGCACTTGGGGAAGAACATAATACGTTTGCATGTCTCACAATGAAATATACTGAAGGACGGAAATAGAATACTCTAGACATAAATTAAAGGGATCTTTTGTGGGTTTGTTTGGTTTTTTCCAATAACAGAAATTGCCGGATCTTTGAGCTAATTAATAACAGCTTGAAAATTATCTGAAAATCCTCAGTGACACATACAGCATTATTTGGGAGTGAGATTTTAAAAATAAGAGGCCAGTAGCTATGAAAACAACTGAATACTTTTTTTTAGTTCAAATGTCAGTTTAAGTTATACATGTTTTCCAGTCATAATAAAACGTAAAATGTAGTAGTAGAAAAATAAAAACTTCAGTACAAATTTTAAAATAAGGAATAGCTAAGGAATTCCAGGAAAAAAATTCTAAGCCTTTTTTTTCTTTCCACTTTCACAGTCCTTGTCACTATTGAAGTATTTCAGAAAGTTTGCATTTCCGCACTACTCTGAATACAAACACATTTTTCTTTTTAATGATGTTCTCTCTGTCAAAAGCAGGAGCTTCATGAATGGGTTGAAAGGCCACCTAACTTCACTGTTGCTGCTGGAACACTACCTTTACCTTTTGTCAAAAGCTATTCTACAGCATTGCATAGTTACATTCAATGAAAAATGTTCCACCTACTAAACCAATTACAACTTCAGGAGGGTTTGTGTATTCAATAGAATTAAAATATGACAGATAAGAGCACCTGATACAGAGATGCTGTCACTTATATGCAGATCAAAAAAAGAATAATCCATTGAAGGGGAAAAAAAAGGTTGACTAAGACCCTTTCTTTAACAGCTCAAGAAATAAATTTGTGTTCTGTTACATTATTAACAAGAGCAATAGGAATGAAGTCACAATAGAGTAAATAATTTAGCTTTTCTTTAACCTAGTTTGTAGCTTAACAAGATGAAACAAAAAAGAAAGAAGCAAAAAGCTTTATCATGTAAAAGATTTATGCTGTGAATTAACCAAGTTTGCATAAGAAAGTATCTCATGCTAAGTATGACTAAATATGATTTCATATTAAGTACAGTAACATCAGCAATAATTATTAGAATTACTACAGTTTTCTTACAATTATAGAATAATGTGTTGAAAAGAGCTCTCTCTAATGCTTATCTTGGGAAAGCATCACTCTGCCTCAATCAGTTTACAGCTAAACCACCCACTACCAGATGCTTAACACATTCTTTAGGATAACCACTGAAGTATATTTTCCAAGATCCCTCATAGCCTTTCACTAAGTCAGACATTAGAAAACACTTCCTAGTTTTGAACCTAAATTCATCATCCCAAATGAAGTTGCTGGAGAGAAATGGAAAAAAAAATTGGTTGCTAATAAACTTTGTAACATCCTTCTCTTTCTGTTCCGTCTTCTCCCATCTAGGATAAGCAAACCTAACTATTGCAAGATTTTCTCACAAGCTACTTTTCCTAAATTTTTTACTACTCATAGTCTTTTTAGACCAAATTTTTCTACAATCTTAAAAACAGTTCCCCACAGATGAGCACCAAACACAAGACAATATATCACATCCAGTGTCTTATGCACAGCAGGACCTTTAGTAGGTCACAGACAGTAGATGCTTTTTTGCAAGAGAGCTACGAGTCATTATTTATCCTGTGACTCCCACACCACAAGTTGTATTTTGCCATGCTACCTGTCTGTGCTTTCTACATTTCATTTCTGCTTCTCAACACTAGTCCTTACTGTATTTTATGAGTTGATTTCAGATCATCTATCCAATACAGAGACATCATGAACTCCAATTTCAACAAAGGTGTTTGCAGCATCCACTCACCACCCACATGGCTTCATCCTTGTACGTGACAAAGATAGGCCAACTCCATTTCCCAGGTAGTTAAAAAATAAGTGGATCTAGGACTGCACTTGAGACACCTTCCCAGTCTAACAGTGAATGGTTAATATGTGTTCCCGAGAAGGAAGTTTCAACTAGGAGGACAGCCAAATGATTTATCTAAACCTGTTTTCTCATGTCATTTATGACCATGCCATAGGAAAATGGAACAAATAACAAATGGTACATAGGTCACATCCATTGCTCTACTTTTATCCAGAAGGCCAGTTTTCCCGTCCCATTCCCAGAAAACACACACTTAAAAGTAGAGCATAAACTACTGATGCCAATGACCATACATCAGTTTACTGGATTGCAACACAGCCTTAGACCATTAAGACAAACATGTGAAAAACATTATGTTGCATTTCACTGGAGTGAAAAACTTAGCAGCAACATAGGCTCCCAGCAACCTTAACCTCATCCTGACAGCACTACCGAGCTTCAAGCAGAAATGCACACTTACATATAAACATTAGCAGACTAGAGCTACCAAACCTACTTGGAATTTTTGAGTCTCCACAATTTATTTTATAAAGATGTCACAATCGTTTAGATAGATGGTGGCAAAGATACCTTGATCAAAGTAATGCACTGTAGCGGATAGCCCACTTGTCCCTGCGTCCATCACCTAAAATCCATTTAAGGAGTCAGAAATAAGCTTTTATGACATGACCCTTCCAGCCTTGCCCTTTTCATCTGGATCTCTGAGAACTGATTACTCCCAGACAGGGCCAGATTTCACAAATACATACACAAAATAGTTTGTTAGTCAGCTAACTCAAAGCGCAGACTGGCAGAACATACTAGTAGCAGATCAGGAGACAGGGGTGAGGAAAGACAGATTTAGAGCAAGTAGATTTTCTGCTGCCAGGAAGCCCCTAGACTTCCAGAAAGGTGGCAGGAAATAGGAAAGAGGAAATGGAGAACCCTGAAGAGAGAAAGAAATGCAATGACTTTCTTATACCCCCCTATTTTTTTTTCTTCTCCTCAGTCCTTCAGCTGCAATTACAATAACCTGCTTTACTATCCACCTTTCTTTAGAATTCAGGACACTTCTCCCAAAAAGACTGTGACCTACGTATGAATCTTAGAATGTTCCACTGGGAAAAAAAATGCAGTTTTAAAGTCATGTTTTATTAAAGGTATTTTTACAGCACAAAAAAATAACTTACATTAATCTGTTGCTAGTTTATCGGAAGATTAAATTCCACTGTAATTACAGCTACCTTCCCAAGAAACACCTAAAATAACTATTGCACAACAAAAATACTTTCACTAGAAATCAGGCAGATATTTACCTGAAAATGAGGAGACAGCATAATTTTACATTAATGCATGCAATTAATAGAAACTGGTGATAAAGCAGTAGGACAATTATTTTAGAACACCAGTTACTACCTATCAGGCCTTTTCTACAGGCAAAAATACAGACTAAAAAAATATGAGCGAGGAAATCCTGAAGAACACTTTCTAGCTTACAAATTCTAGAACTAAAATATTCTGTCATCTAAAAGAAATAAAAGTGAATTATTTCATTCAGAAAACAGTGGTGACAGTGTATCAGGCAACCTGATTCTATTAACTTAAATAAAACAGTTTCTGAAAATATTTTTAAATTTCATCCAGTTTGTGAATTATGAATTAATTTACCAATTAGACACCCAACTTAACCAATGCAATCTGAATCGAACAACATCAATTAGCAGTATTTTCAGCATCGTTTTGAAGTGCAAGAAATTACCCATACTAATCCTAGCTTCTGCATTCACATGTATTTTAAAAAATGTTGCTAGTTCCTAAGTTTCTTTATTGCAGGCTACAGACAGAACATGTACTTGTTATAAAACCCTTTGAAAATCCAGTTATTTTCATATTAAGTTATATGTTTGGATAGTAGAGGCATTAGTGCACATACAGATGGAAAAAATTACACAAAAAGTACTTCTGAAGTTCTCTCTTATTTTGGAATATTCTTCATGAGGAATTTTTAGATTCCAGAAAAGAAACATTTACCTTTGTGAGTCAGGTTACTAGAGGAAACATAGTAATATTGTCATTAAAATACCTGGGTTTTCTTATGAAAGATTAAAAAAAAATTCTCCTACTATCTACTGTCAAAGTAAAAAGTTGGCAAGAGTCTCAGTTTCTTGACAAAGCATAAAAAATACACCTGAAACTTAACTGCCACATACAAGTTAGTAAATTTCTAGATGCAGCATTATTGGTTTACAGCTACTACAACTTTGTGTCTGAGGATGTAGGAACAGTAAATCAAAAACATTTGAAGACAGAGCCTAACAAGCCCAAAGGCAATATAAATGAAAAAGCTAGTTTTCCCCAAGAATGACCCTCAGGATGAGAGCCAGTATTCCTCCTCAGCTCTCCCTAGAACAGTTTACTAGCCCCTAAAGAGTTCTTAGAGAAGACTATTTGCAACAGAGAAGTAACTGAAAAAAAAAGCAGATTTTGCCTTCCTTTTCCCAGTGGCCAGAAGTACCCTTGTTTCTTCAGGAATAGGAAGGGCCTGAACACTAGTGTGCTCCTCCTTCACCTTCTACTTGGGTCCCCCATCTGCCTGAGAGCTCCAGACATCTCCACTGTTGCTCACCATTTTCCTAAGTGGCAGCAGAACGAGGGTGACCCAGGTCTGCAGGGTTTGCTGCTACTTGACGAAGCACTTGGGGAAGGTAAAAGATAGGTCCAACAGAAGGTAGTAGGCACATACTGTGTATGTTATAATTTCATTCCCAAAATACATTTTCCCTTTAACTCAGCCATAACAACATCTGCAGCTGTAAGTTCGGCACTGTGCTCAGAGTTCCGCGGTCTATGCTGGCTCATTTAACACGACCACAAAAGCTATACTTTTAGGGCAAAGTCCACTATGCATGTCACTATCTAATCATCCACAATCAAAATCTCTTAAGTTACATGGCAAGGTTACAGCAGGACACTGCATTTTATGAAGAAGTGAAAATACTCATTATATTTAACAGAGAGATGCTTAAGGGTAAAAACCTAAAGATTGCTTTTTTAAAAAATACAGTAGCACCTTGAGAAGGCTCAATTCACTTGACATTTTGGACTTCTCTGTACTAAAAAGGTGAAAAGAAGTTTTCACCCTGACTACAATACTTATCACAGTCTTAACATAGTTTAACACAGTTGGCCATGACCCATTCAGTTCAGACTCAGCAAGAAAAGTAAGCTGACAAACTGGATGAAATCTCCAGGTGACATGGAAAAGAGGGCTACTTGTTGGAAGTCAGAGCCTAGTCTAAAAATAGATATGGAGCCTGGCTCAGAGCAATAGATCCAGTTTGCAAAGTAACACTACCAGCCCCCTTAACCTGAGATGTGAACGATGTGGTAGATATGCACCTATGGGATCCACAAGTGACACCTCAAGATTAAATTGCAGTATCATCCCAAAATTTATACAAGCTGCCTTCTGGCTCCCTAGAAGAAATATAGGTATTGGGTTAAAATTGCAAAGCATTCAATATACACAAGTTATCTTTCTTTGCTTAAGTGTCAATAATCGTCTTCAGCTGCAAAACACAGTATTTGTCATGATGATACACAGATCCTGGGACTTCGCAAGCTTATCTTCAGGGTGAACCAATGAAGCTGTTATTCTTTCCAGAGGTTGGGGGTTTTTTTCTGGTTTTGTTTTCATTTTGTTGTTTTGGTTTTGTTTGGTTTTTGTTTGGTTGCCCCTCCCCCCCCTTTTTTTTGTTGTTTTGTTGGTTTGGTTTTTTGTTGTTTTGTTCCTACATGTGGCAGAGAGGGAAACGGAAAGAAGGTGAGAGGAAGGTGAAACTGTGCCTGGCTCTGTTAGGTAACATTAAGAGCTACATAGATTTGACAGTTATTTTCTAGGTGGGTCTTGGAAGCAGATTAGGACAGTAAGTGCTATTCTACACTTTCCATACTAAGCAAGGCTTTTGTCATTTAATGCTTTTTCTCATAATAATAGAAGAATGAAGTTATCAGAAACAAATATGGGAAAGTGCAATGTCTCAACTTCCTCTTGCTAACACTGCTTCTATTAATACAAATACATCACTATTAGGTTATATCATGCTAAGGCTTTATAGGAATACAACATAACAGCAAAGCTTTCTAGAGAAAGGAAGAAAATTACAACAGTGGTACATTTCATTTCTTAATTAACAATCATGTCAAGATACACTGGTACTAAGAGTTTAATAAAAATTGGATTGCAGCTACTTCCTGAGGCTTATGTGGTATCTGTAGCATTGCACCACAGCATGGGATATCAGAGCACTGTGAGACTGTTTACCCTGTCAATCACTTGTCAATCTATCCAGCTTTCTACAAATACCCCTTGTATTTGGGAGCAGTTTCACAAACATCAGTAATTAAAATTTTTAACACAATGATACACATTTAGCAAATCTACTAAGTTACAGCCACTAACATGCACAAGGAAGAAAAAGTAATGTCATGGTTACGTTTTCTGCAATTAGTAAAGTTATATGTAATTACCTCCTATAGCTATTTATTTTAAATAGATGTTTCTTTTTCAGGTATTATTAAAAAAATAATGTATTATTAAGTGTGCGTGTGTGTATGTGTTCAAAGTCAGCAGGTAATATTTTGGTTTCTCCTCCACTGTATACTTCACATATTTAAAATATGAAAATACTTTCTTTTACACAAAGCATCTTGGAATCATTTACAGTAAAGAAAGCTACACTAACATTTTCCACTAAGAATGCAGAAGATAAGTGCTCAAGAGGAAAAGCCATCTTCTCTAGAAAAGCCAGATCTAGACTTCTCAAAGGCTATTAGCAGAGATCAGAATGAAAGTCACCAACAAGTAAGGTCACACCAAGGTTCAGAACAGTGATAAGAAATATTATGCTGAAGAAACTGAGAAGTCAAAAAGCTTTCACTGTGCCCAAGAATTTGATGAAGTTGGTAACTGAAGAATGGAAGAAATATGACTAAACATGATATCCCCTGAGCTCTGACAAGTTATACAAGAACAAGTGTCATCAGAAATTATTGCTGATATCTTTTCCATTAAATGATCCTCTATTTCTTTGCATGCAATTTTTTTCTTTCACTGATCCATGACATTTAAAAAGTAGACTTGAGTAACATAAAGTTCCTCCTGACTGCCCAGGAATCTCAGTCTGGAACACTGTAAAATTATGAGTTTGATTGCAATACACAGTCAGAGTTTGTATCAGTGAGGAAATGCACATTTCTGTACTGAAACATTCCCTGTCCTATTACTTGGAGTTCAGATTTGGCAAGCTTGCATTTCCTGAAGAAACAAAAAACTCTGCAACTCATACAGCTGGCCAAACAAAATATCTGTCCACAAAAACAGAAGAAACCATAGCATCTCTCTCCAAATATAAACCCGATGATGACTTTGTAACACTGTCATAATTCGGACATGCAAGGTGAATTCTTCATCTCTGGAGCGTTTTACTAATATTTTATATCTAAACAACATTCCTGGGAATTATACTCTGCATTTTAAAGTGACCGTCTACAACAAAGCAAGTTACATAGTTTGCTGAATTTCTTGGTCCTGGTTCGCAATGCAGACTACACTGTTCAGTGGTCTAGTCTGCTGCTTCCTCCTTATGGAGTCATCTTACCCATTTCATACTGAAAAATACATTAAAACAGCAAACAAAAACTTCAGTGACAAGAATCAGAGGACAAAGGACAATTAGCTCCCTCAGCCAGGATCTCACATACGTACATTATAACAGTACTGGCTAGTACTGTGATAGGAAAGGAGGAAGGACCAGAAGGATTCTGCATTTCAAAATATTAAGTATATTACTGCCAGACTGACATTCACTTCAGAGAATGTCCAAATACTAGGACATTGCATTGATCAGTTCATCAGACAAATTAATTGCAGGCCCTAAAGAAATCTTCAGGGCTAGAGCTGGCGCTGATAGAAGTGGAAAAGTGATGAAGATTGATTTCCTCTTCATTATAAAAACGCACATCTTTCATCTACAGACACCGCTGTTTTTCAAGATTCACATGCAATTTACAGTATTGTTTCCTACATTTTTCATATGCTTCCCTTGGCACCAGATTTCATTAAGATGCTGGCAGTGCCATCTGCAGTTCCAAAAACATCTCCTCTGTCAACAGCTTGATCTCAGATGAGTCATTCAGCTTGGGCTAGCGAGCAAGGAGAAAAGCCTCTTAAGTCCATGTAAATAAGTCAACTCAGTGAGCTGCATTAAACACCTTACAAGAAACAGTCAGCCAAATGGAGAGAGCAGAAAATTTGTCTTTACCACAGTTTGAAATTTTAACCTTGAAATCTTGAATTTAAAATTATGAAATTCTAAAATTTGCCACGGCCCAGATTCCATTGCAAAATCCTGCATCATCATTCAAAACAAACAAAAGATGCCTCATTCCACCCAAGCAATACAGCTCTCCCTAATTTTTGGCAGAGGAACCTGGAGAACCTGATGGAAAATAACCTGCCAGCCACCCATGCTGATACTCACCACAGGTATCAGTACCATATGGTAGACATCCACTACAGGACATGAACCTATATAGCAGAGAATCTAAGCAGTACATCTAGAAAAAGCTAATATATCAAGTTTATAAAGAAATTGTTTAGATGCAAAAGCAGCTGATGGGGCTGCATCAAAAATGGGAACAGAAAAAATGTAAGATGTTTGTGTCCTGGCAAAATTTTTCCCCACTTAAAAGTCTGCTTTCTGAGTTAAGAGTTTTCAGGCCAGTATGGCTTGAAAAGTACTCGAGGATACAAAAAAACACCCACAACCCTGCTTTGGAATTACATACAGATTTAACTAAAAAAAAAAAATAAGAGGGTGGAATTATGGGTTAAGTTAGTGCAGTGCTAAGCAGCTCATGGAAGGCTGGGAAGTAACTGGCTGAGCACCCACAAGGGGGAGCCTGCCCTTGAGAATAAATCTGAACTCTTGCACTTCATTACACAGCTTACGGTTCTCAGGCAGCCCACTAGTCTACAATTCAGTACAAAAAGCTTTTAGCAAGCTTTAAGCTTTAATCAGGGCTGATGTTTGCATAAGAGGAGAGTCACAGGAGAGGAAGAGCAGAAAGGAAGTTGGAAGAAATTAAGAAATTATATGTATTCCCTTTGTAAAGGTCACGTTGCAATCTGTCTAAATAAACTAATTTTTGAAAAGGAAGAGCCAGCCCAGGGAAACAGGGATGGAACACCCATACGCAGAAGATATATTTCCTATTTATCTTTGTTCCTATAGTATGCCTATTTTCACTTCTAATCTGCTTGGAAATGACTAAATATTTGTTAGTATTTCCACTTTGGAACTATTTATCTTCATAGCCATGGTAATACATTCACATAAAGGCATGAGATCTGCCAAATTCCTTCATTACAATTTGGATCATGGTGTAGAGGCTGGGGTGTTGGCACTTGCATCTCACTGGACCCGTAACAGCAGACAGTCATCATCATCAAGTCATTATCACATTTTCCCTTCATGGCTGTGTTTATTTTAAGAAATTCCCATGTGTTCAAACACTACCTAGGCTTATTTCAGAGTACCAATTATATATAAAACTTCAGCACAAATAGATATTTTCCTACTTTCCCTTTAAAGTTCATCCCTTCTACAGCAGTTTCTACAGATTCACATCTCCGACCCCACATCCAAGGACAAAAGGCCTGAAACAGACCAAAAAACATTTATCACACATGCTTTAAACCCCCTCAAAAAGCTTACCATGTTCCTTTTCAAAACTACAGTTAATTCACACCACATTTCCTTTTTTTAAAAAAAGTCTCATATTTGGAAAGTTTTACGTAGTGTAATACTCTCTAAACATTACACAATCTCAAAAGCACTGCTGATAAAACTGCACCCAGCAGGATATTGTAATTAAGGATAAAGCAAAACAAAGAGTCAATTAAAATGTGATTTCTGGTTATACAATATTTTCCTCTGGTAACGAACTGAAACCAAATTCAGAACATCCTTTCAATCTTCTTCTGGACCACCCAACTTAAACTGAAACATTTTCAATTTTTTTTTTCCTCTTTTTAAAAAAAAAAAATTATTGGTCATAGCTTTCTGTGTACACTGTTTCTTCTATCTTTATCCACAGAAAACAGATCCAGGGTTTTCCATTTCTTGATTTAGAAGGAGATTCCTAGCAGATCCAGGCAAATTCATTAACCATGGCATGCCAAAATGATGATGAGCAAACATCTGAGCACTAGGGATACATTGATTATCTTCTGTTTGTATCTTCCTTCGGGCACAGCAAAACTGCTCTCCATTTTTGTTTAAATACTTGCCAAATTCACATGGGACCTGCACTATTACTGTGCCGAATGAGATGTTACACCATTAAAAGGAGTTTTCCACAGCATTCACATTTAGGAAACTAATTGGAAAGTCATCCCAAGTTCAGAAGCCAAAATAAAACACAATAGACAAATACAGTCATACAACCACAATTAAAAATGCAAGTGAATAAAAAGATTAAGAACAGCAGACTTTCTTACAAAACAATCCCACCCACAGCTAGATCATGCAAAAAAAGAGGCACCAAATACTGTTACAGGAATCTAGTTTAAGCTCTGTTTTCAAAAAAGTACATAGTTAAAAAGCTTTACATTTCTAAGGAACCATAAACTGGAACTATAGCATCATTTTCTCCATATGAAGAAATTAATTCCAAATGCAGACCTCGAATTCATCAAACAATAATGCAGCATTTAATGGATACAGATAATATTTTTCTTAACTACTTTCTTTGGGACAAACTCAAAGAAATCTCTCCAAGACAGGCATCTCCAGCTTTATTGCATTTTCCCTTTGACTACTTCTCAAAGACTGGGGATTTTTTATTGGGGGGGAGGGGGTGGTGTTTTGTTGTTGGGTTTTTTCGTTTGTTTGCTTTGGTTGGTTTTAAATGTTGACATCTTAAACATCAGTAATGAAGGCCCAAAGAATTATCAGTGCTAATGCATTTGCATACCCACACATCACACATTAAGGCCTTGCTGTCTGCATGAAAGGCAGAGTTATGAACACTCAAACCCCTATTCCAGGGAATACACAAAACTGAGTGCTTATCGTAACAGTGCTTTAATTCAGGAAACAAACTTTGACGCCTTTTGCAGCAACAGTAACACAACCTTATGATTTTTTCTTTTCACTACAAAATGCCTTCTACTTTTGTTTATTAAAATGTGCAACAGTTCTTGTATATGTTAATCTAAATTTCTTTAGAGTAAGCATGTGAAATAATTTGCTGGTAACACTTAACACTTCTCTGCAAGCGCTGAAAGGCTCTCTAGGCTGAATCTTACACCACAAACTATCACTGTGATCTGCAGCTCTTGTAAGACAAAGAGTCTTCCCTGGATGAAAAGACAAATCAGCAATCAACAGATTCCTAATACAGTACTTGCCACTTTCAGGTAAAAGTTAGTTTCTTCATGCTTCATTATTTTCTCCTTATTACCAACTCACTGTTCAGGCTTTATCTAGGTATGAGAACTACTGCTTGTCAGTAACACTTGCTCCATCTGACTCCATTTCACCATACTAGTCAAATACATGACATGAAACACAATAGTGCAAGCTGTCATACTGCAAAACAGAATTGGGCTGTTCTCCCCACTTGGCACCTTTGTGGATAAAATCACTGCAAAGACAGCTTGTAGCACAGTGGTTAGGACAACAGCAGTGAATAAAATGGCAGAAAAAGCTTTGATTTTCTGCTACTACAGTGAAAATCCAACATCCACTGTTACTCCTAAATGTTAAGTCTTGTGAATTTATAATTCCAGCAGACTGTCAAGTTCCATTTCTTTAATAAGAATTCATATCTGGAAGTATTATTAGTATTTTAACTAGAGTACTGAATATATGCCAAATGATCATTCTTAGGTCACCCATCTCAAAGACTTGCAACTTGCTGCAGAAATCTTTTCTTGACCATTCAACCTCCTAATTCAATTACATTTCTCCCAGTTTTGCACTTTGTTCCTGTCATATATGCACACACACAATACTGCCATTCTTCCACTATGCCAGTCTGACATAACTAAGCTAACAGCACATAGTTATTTTAAAGCCTTCCCCATGACTCAAATCCAGTTCAGTTTTATTTCATTTGGCTGGGGGGCGGGGGGGAGGTGGGGTGTGGAAAACACCACAAACAAAAAACAAAACAAAAAAACCACAAAAACAAACAAACAAAACTTCACACAAAACCAAACCACACACACACCCCACACACACTAGGTTTTGCAACCTGATTACAAGAACAGGCAAAACCTCAGTTTAGCCAAAATCCCTGTGAAATGTTTTCAATGTTGCAACAAAATTGAAAAAAATGCATTTGAAGTGAACATCCCACATTAGCTAGAAAAGCAACCAACCTTGCCATTGGTTTTGCAAAACTACATAGTGGTAGTCAAAAATATTTTCTTCTCCATTTTCTGCAGTGTCTTTGATGCATATGCAAAATCAAAATTGCATGATCTTATTCTTCCATGCTGCACTGTACTTTATGGCTATTAGTATCATCAAGTCTCTTACAATAGTTCTCTCCGCAGTGATCACAATCTTAATTTTTCCGTGTTTTGCATCTCCCACATTCTCCAGCCCATATCCACAGGGCAAACAAGTCTGGCATACTTTATTATTTTTTTAAATACCTTAGTATTATTTTCTCCAACAAAATTTACTGGTGTGCTGTTTAGAGTCTAGATCAGTAGTCAACAGGCTACAAAGTGATGGACCCAATAACAAATACTTCAACCAGTGCCTTCCCTAAAACTTTAACAGTACATGGCACAACTGGCCATACCCCAGCAGTGTTGAACCTATTTTTGTACACAAAATTTCAAAGTAAAGGTGACAGTACACTGCATGTTGTAAAATTCTCTTGTCTTAATATGGCATGAGCGCTGAAAAAGTTTCACTAACAGTAACCTTCATTTTAGATCTTAAAATAGTTGTACAGTTTTCTCATCATTTCCTAGTCCAAGAAGTCTTGTAACATGGTGAAAGATTCTCTTCATTTGCACAGATAAAGCCACTGTTATCAGCCAGAATGGTGAAGATGACCTACTTGTGCAGTTAGACCCTCAAATATGAATCACAGAGTTGTTGGGGTTGGAAGTGACCTCTGCAGATCATCTAGTCCAATCCCCTTGCTAAAGGAGGTTCACCTAGAGCAGGTTGCACAGGATCACACTCAGGCATTTTTTTCTTAATATCTCCAGAGAAAGAGACTCCACAACCTCTCAGCCTGTTCTGGTGCTCTGTCACCCTCAAAATAAAGTTTCTCCTTATATTCAGGTGGATCTTCCTCTGTTTCAGCTTGTGCCCATTGCCCCGTATACTGTCTGGCTACATACTCATTGGTGAGCCAAAGGACAAGCAACACTACAGTTAAGATTCTTTTTCTAGATGAAATTTAAGATTTACATCTGCCAAACCTACATGACAAACTCAAAATTTAGCTGTGAGACATCTCTCTGCTTTCTGTCAGATGAGCAGCTTTGGCTTCTGCACCTCTGACATAAACGCTGTACTGGAGATCAAGAAGCCAAGCACTCCTACATAGATTTGGTAGACTCTCCACTTCGTAAGAGTTCTGGCTTTTCATTTTTAAAAATCATTCTGATCTAAAAAATGAGCATTTTTTTTGAGTGGTATTTTTATTTTATTCTTCTGTTGTAGGGTCATAAATGATGAGGGGAATATCGCAGCTATAACAAATTAGAACATAGGATAGTTACACAAAAGTATTAGCTCGATTGAATTTATAGACACATGACTAAAATAAGGAGGTAAGTCAGTCTCTTGTCTTTTAAAAGAATGCGCAATTCATAAAACATCAGAATATGACAAAACCAATTAATCATGGACTAGATTTAACACTAATGTATATATAGTAAGGATCAGACAAGAATTTTCTCCACTCAGAAATGATCACTGGTTTCCTGTGACATACATGACTGTATCTTTGAGTGTGCCATTTTTTAGTTAACGTAAATAACTTCTGCTAAGCTTTCCAGATCTTTTTTCTCCCACATTAAGATGCACATTTACAGCCTTTTCTCTCCATTTAGCCTTTCATATCTTCATACTCAGAGAAGCAGCTACTACAAATACCTCTTCATTACATTAGCTGTTATCCTATCTTTGCAACCCTTCCCTGTGGGCCTTCTCAAACTTGAGATGCAACCTTTTCTGTTTTGAGGTCAATCAACTATCTAAAGACCTTCCAGCTATCCACCATTTCTACAAAAATATACAGAAGTGGAAAGAAGAGTTGATGTTTCTTCTGTCTCCACTGTATTAAAGTAGTAAAAGCACTGAACAGCTGCCATCAAACCTCTCCTCATACACGCTACCTTACAATGCACGAGAAGCCCTTCCTTACAACTGTATGGATTACATATTCACAGCAAAAATAAAAATGTCATTGAACTGTCTGGACAGAAGGGGAAATGAAAAGAAAGAGGCAAGGATTTTGTCTCTTGTATGTATTACCCTGCAAATCCTCAAGGAGTACTTAGCCAAAAGACTTATTCTCCCATTTCAGCCCCTTTTTCCTTCCAGCTAAAGACTAAGGGCCACAGAAAGAAGCCTTCAGAGCATGGTCCTTTAAAAACCCTGGAGCCAGGGAGAGCCTGCACCTGGGCTTGGCTGTAAAGATGAAAAGAGTTCAGCAAGTCCCAGCTTTATTCCCCACAAGGTGGGTCTGAACAGCCCTTAGCAGAGCAGGCCCCTCAAGTGTCTGGAGGAGAGAATAAACCCTACTCAGCATTCAGCAGCAGCCTTTCCCAAATAAAACCACCAGCCCCGGTATCCTTACAGCAGCTACAAGGATCAGGACAACAGTCTGGGCTGTTCATCACTGCAGCCCCTGCTTCAGCTCTCCTCTTTGAGACCAAATACTGCACTTCATATACTGGCACTTTTCCTTACCATAATGAGAGTCCCTTTAAACAGTACTTAATTAATCAATGTGACCTGCCCACCAGGACTCAGTCCCACACAGTTCAGTGTAGTTTCAGCTGAAGTCGACCAGTCTGTTGCAGGGAAAGTTTAGCCTGTCTTCCTGTGCACCCTACATGTCTTAATCACCCTACTAAAGCCCCTACCAGGACTGCAAAGTGAATGGAATAATCTAAGCATGGTATGGGGTAAGCCTCTATTCCCTATCAAAAGCATATCCTAAGTACTCCATCTGACATGTCAATTCAAGAAACTGATATTGCAGAAATATTTTTCAATTAAAAACACTGGAAAACACACTCAAATGGCCATACACTGCTTTAATTGTAAGTGGTCAAGTATTTCAGACAAAAGCAAATGCAAGTACCCCTGACAAGTCTCTATCTGAATATTAAATTTCAACTTAATAAATGTATTCAGAGAAGTTTGAAAAACATTGAGATCCCACTTGCAGATAGAACTCAGACTGCAGCTGTAATTTTTCATCAAGTGTTGGATGTTTTATGTCATTTGTGTGGAGAAAAGGAACATTTACAGTATCAGCAGATTCCTAAGTTTTCCAGCTCAGTTATTGACAGGTGTAAAGGATATGATCATCAGTAAAAACAAAAAGTATACAAAAAATGTGTGGGTCATCAATAACTGAGTTAAGCTATGCTGAGGTTTTTTATTATTAATCTATAACCATGCTTTAAAGTGCAGAGTTTTATTGCCTAAACAGAGACAGATTAAAAACACACCACTAAAAAACCAACAACCACCACCACCCAACAAAAAAACCTCTCTCTAAACCTAATGTAATTTCAGTTTTTACTACAGCATGTTTATAAAATCATCATTTGAAGACCAGCTGCTCTTTAACAAAGAGCATTTCATCTAGCTTTAGCTCTACAGTGCAAAAAACTATTCAAATATGCTTTGTAGGGCAACATTATTGCAAAAAGCATTTCTAGATCAACATTACAACAAAAAGCATTATTAAGGACCAAGAGCAAATTAAAGCTTTTAGATAGCCTTGACTTTCTTTAATACAATGGAACATATGAAAGAAGATCTGTGCTGGCTGAAGTGGATATGCATTTTTGTAGTAATGTTGTTTCACTTGCCAATTTCCTACTCCTTTTGAAGAATTCAGACAGTGGCAACTACAACCAGTGTTGTCTGTTTCAAACCTTTTTTTCCTTATAAAAGCTCACATATTCTTATTGAGAACACACAGACAAATCTAGCGAAACAAGATTCTTTATTTTTTATTACTGTAAAATATTTCTTGATCTATTCTATACATATTAGTAATTTTCTAGGAAAAAACTATGCTCTTCATAAGAATGTACACTTTGGGAATTTTTTTAAAAGGAAAAATACGTGGTGTTTGAATTCTGTGTGAGTAACTTTAGCGAGGCTTTAAGACAAATTCAATGCATTTAAAATGCTATATAAATCAACATTCAGGATGAAGGGTCAACAGGGGTTAAACTGTCTGTCCTCCTTGACTACATTCATAAATGTCTTTTCTAGCTGTACTTATAGAAGCAACTACAGCGTAACTTGGATATTAAAACCTCCAAGGAAACCAACAATAAAAGCTGCTAAGAATTTCACAAGTTTTTTTGTTTTGGTTTGTTTTTTTTTCCTTAGGTGTTAATTAAATGATCATTTAACACTGAAATGTAAACACAACATTTTCATCTACTGACAGCACAGCCTATTATAAATCCAGGGTAATAAACGTCCTGGTGTTAATACTCTGAACCAAGTTCCCACAACACACTAAGATGCCTTGTCGTGTCTAAGGTTAAGCATCTAGACACAAAACAAAGATTGTGCCTACTCGACTTCCAGTTCAATTTTCCCATCGCCCAGTGACCTAGGTAACACTTCGAGCAATAAAGAATAAATTTAATTTCTCCAGCATTTTGTGAGGATTAGGAACAATTGTTGGCCTGCAATGACTTTTTATCCTTGGATTCTTTCTCTTCCAGAGCATTCCCCCAGTTCTAAAAGAAAATTCTGATGGTTTAAGACACAGAACAAACAGAACTTTAAATTAGGCTTTTTTCAATCAATTGGAACTGTTGGAGGGGAAGCAATCAACATTTCTTTGGACTTTTCTCAGCTATTCAGTTACTTTAGGCTTTAATCTTCCACTCGCAGAAGAAACCTACCATCATAAGGACAAGCCTCTATACTTCCACATTTTCCCTTGGCCCGTTTTATTCCTTTTTTCTATTCTTTTTTTTAATCAAGATGACACGGCTGCACTTAAATGTCCACTCTTTGCAAGTCGAGACTTACAGATGTCCTCTTCATAAAGTTTCACACCAAGTTTCCGCACCACATAATAATGGCATTTCCTCCGACATGCCTTTTTACTTTTCATTACTTCCTTCACTAAGATTCAGTTTCCTACTTAACTCCTGCCTAAAAGGTTTCCTATATCACAATTTACCAAAGCTTTCAAGGTTAACCCTCCAGGAACAACCCAGAGACTGATTCAGACTGGAGAAGAAAAAGGTTACTGGTGACCCAAAACCAGTTACTTGCATTTTCGTATTAAAAAAGCAATTATCTCAGTTCTCTTTCACTGCTATCATGTCAACAAAAATACAGAAGATAATTATTTATGCTTGAGGCCAAACAGGTCAAGGTAACAAAACCCTAATAGCTAAAGTAGATCTCCCAGTTACTCTAAAGACACCAGATCACTTTAAAAGTGCTATAGCTTGAGTAAGTTAATGATTAATATGATTTGTGTTTTCACATTAGACATATTTAAGTATCAACACCTAACAGCATATAAGATTTTGAATGCCACAGATATTTATGCTGGTCCAGAATAATCACCTTAAGCCATATTTTTGTTTGCTTGGTGTTTAACGTGATTTTCAAATTAGTTAAAAGCACCTATAAACAGTTTTGGAGTGTTTGTTCTAATGAAAAATCAATAGTTATAAGTATCCCTAGAGAAGCCTTTTGCTGAAATGAGTCAACTTATCACTCAGTAATGCAGATTATGTCAAGATTTAGTGATCTGCCCAGTAGCAGAATTAGCTTACAGCCCCAGAAGTCCATCCAATTTGCCATTTTATTCCATAGCAAAGGAAATACTACTTGTAAAAAAATACATGAAATTGGTTTTATAATAGAAGAAATAAAGACAAATATAAGTGCATTTTAAAATTAAAAAATTAAAAATACAAACATCCATCTTGAGAGAGTCATTTCACAAGATGAAAGTTTGTTTCCAACTTTTAAAATCCTACTGTTGCTTCAAGTAACAATATTTAGTCTGATTTCTGTATATTTGGTACACCATTTTTATTCCTGCACAGCATCATGGCAGGTGCTGTGAAAATACAAAAGAAAGCATAGCTCAGGAAAAGTCTACAGATTGAGACATTCTAAAACAAAGAGCAGGAAAACTAATGTAGTGAAGTTTGAAGTCCAAAAATTGCACACAGTGATAATATATTCAACATTTTTTTTCTGGCTACATTTTAAAAGTTCATTCTGGTTCCACTACCACTTTCACTCAGCTAAATCTAAGGCTGAATGTTTGCCGTTGCTAGGATATAACTACTACAAGCTGCACACCAAATGCATATACATAATTCTTGTTTCTATGCTCAAAAAAATAAATCACCTGATGAATTGTACAAGACTCTGCGGCATTTCCAAAATCTTTAAAAAGTCATCTTGCCATCTCTAACCCTATATATGTTGGGATTACGCCTGAAACAAAGCGACAGTGGTATTCTTCTTTTGCTCATTATGTTGTAAAGTATAACTAAGTTCTCAGTTTTTAAATGTTATAGCAGAGAATGAGAACTGAAGGTAGAAGCAAGTGATAGCAGGACAAGAAATGATGCACATGCAAGCCAAGTTGCATAAAGTATTCAAGCTCCTAATTGATTTTTGGCTCTAGATTAAAAAATAAACAGCTGACAGACAATCAGTCTTCATGTATCTCAAAAGTTTATATCCTAGATCTTCTATACAATAAATAAATGCCAGAGACAAGGTATTACAAATCTAGCACTGAGGCAACATGTTTTTAATTACTTTAGTTTCTTCTTACAGGTAATGAACCTAAACCAATTTTTTATACATATTTTCAGATAGTCCTCTGTTTGTCTATGGATTGTAATTATAGCAAAAATAAAACTCACAGAACTGACAGTGGACTTGCAACACAGGGGACCAGATTCACTCCATAAGCATCCTAGACTGAGGCAGTAAGACCTTATACTAGAAACAATGCACCGACATAGCAAAACTGTGATAATGGTGCTTCCATACTGCAAAAAAGTAACAATTACTCATGTATTAAATAAAGGATTTCTTTTTAGTTACTGCCTTACAATACCACAAAGCCAAAACTGTATATTCATTTTATACATATACTATATACAGTTGCTCTTTGTTAGTAATAACAATTTTGAAATACATATATTTTCTAAGAACTATAGTCACTGTTCAAAAGCGATGCTAATAAAATAATGCTGCTAATAAAAACTAGTATTAGAATTGGTATGTTCTTACCAATTTTTCTGTTCATGAACCTATTAGTTGTTTGATAAAACAATTTAAACATTGCTTTTGAACTAAACCATTGTGGTAGAAAAACAGATGTCATAATGCTAGCAGGATCAACACAATGTATTGAAGACTTATTGGTTCCCATTTACCTCTAATAGGATGAGACTTGAATCTATCATATAAAAAAAATAATCAAGTTTCCTTGTATGGAGGCTACTAGAATACCTCATAAATAATAAAAAGTGAAACAAACGACAAAAAAAAAGCAACACTTTTCCAAGAAGGATCTAGCAACAGGTGGCTCCACAATTCATGTTTCAAGTCTTTAATTGCTGCATATCCAGCACAACCCTGCAACAAGATGGAGCACATGGAGCACACTGTAGTGTTATTGCAGCACATACAACAGTGACAACCTACCTATTACTCTTATCCAACAGCTGATCTACTGGCATAAGGAGAGAGGTTCACCAATATTGCTTTTTGAAAAGGGGAAGCTCATTCTTGCTCCTCAGTGGATTTGTAACATCCACAGCCACCTGTTTGCAGTTGGAATAAGATTTCAGAGGCTTTGGGATAATTAGCATTTTTCTAATGAGCAATTTCTCCAGAGTTGTTAAAACAGATTCAGACTGAAGATAAATATCTTAGCTACAAAATTATAACTACAGTCTTACTTGCCATGCTAACTGTCAAAAGGGATATGACAAAACCATAAATTAAGCCTCAAATACAGGTACCTTAACAACATGGAAAACAGCGCTTTAAAAATATTTTACAAGTTGCTGTTTTAGCATCTTATATACATCAGATAGGAATGAAAAGATGATGAAAATGTGGTGTATGTTTTTTTTTCCTCATGGCAAAGGTAAAAACAAAACAATGCTCAGCAGATGACGCAAGTCTAAGGCTCTCCTGCAGCAGCAGGAAAACCAGACCCGAGAGCCGCCTGGAGAACTTTCCTCCTCTTTGCGTCAGCCGCCCGCAGCCTTCCCCACACTGAGAGTGGGCAGCGGCGCTCGGGATGAGGAATGATGTCGGTCCGACTGGACAACGGTAACCCTGGCAACTGTAACCTGCAATTCCTGCCTAACCATTGTAGGATTTATTGTGGCAGGGGCCAAAGAGGCCAAGAGTAAAATGAAGCAGAGAACTATGGTGTCTGACACATCTAGTACCACACACTTTAATCATAGCTGGCAGAAATTAATTCCGGAGGAATTTTTGCAAAGGCCCCCCATGCAGTATGTTTTGTTGTTGTTGCTGCTGCTGCTGCTGTTCTGGCCTAAGATTTTTTTTTTGATGTTTAGAATTTTTTTTTCCTTTAATTAATAGCTGTTAGGAATTTTTTTTTGAAGTGACTAACAGACATCTGAAAACCTGAGTGTTTATTAATCAGACTATATTAAGATTTTTTTCCTTTAAAGGAGAAACAACTTATTCACAATATGTATCTTCTCAAAGATTTATATTAGAAGGAAAATACATCTAATATCAGACCGCATCCATTAGAAATTGTTTTTTCAAAGCCAATGTTGCCTAACTTATACAGCAAATAGTGGTCAGTAAGGAAATTAACATTATTCCACGTGCAAGAAATGTGAATCAAAAGGGACAAGCTTCGTGCATAGAATAACTTTTATACGCCACTGATTAATAAAGGTATCCTTTAAAGCTGAATTTTCAAGCAGCTTTGGATCCAGTACTTGGTATCCTGCAGCAAACGGCAATCAATGAACTGTGATCTAAGCAGCCAAAGTAAGTAGTCAAAATCTATTTGCCTCAGAGAAGCACCTTCTAGGCTGCAGGAGTTCTCAGTACTAAGGTACCATCACTGATGCTAGACAAGTTCGTGTGAGTGGGCATTGGGGTCACTGAAAACAATGCATCCCTTTCTTACAGGAAAAATACTTGTTGAACAAGTGCTTGTATTGCTCCAGGGGATTTACAACAGCACCTTCATTTTAACAGTATTGGATCAAAACAGAGGTTCACATACATTTTGCTTTGAAAGACACCTTGAAAGGTAAGATTAATATACCCTAAAGCAATACACATACTATTTTTAGCATTAAGTATTTCTTATTGAAATATTTATATGAAAACACCTTTGCAGAACTCTTAATGGGAAAATCAGTTTCTGCTTCGACTAGAGTCATCCATTTTAACTAGTTCCAGGAGATTTCTTGGAAGGCTGCTAAATCAGAAGGAACATAACCTGAAAAATAATTCATTTAATTACTGTTGAAAATAGAGTGTCTTTAGACACAGAAAATAATGCACTGTCTCTTTTAAACTCTCAACCTATTGCTTTCCTTTACTTACACTTCTCATCTGTCAACAAGTGCTTGTAATTTTATTACACTGTCCTGTAGTTTATGCAGAGTTCGTATTATTTTACAGAGTTCTGTTAATGGACTGGATAAATGGTAATGCTATTTAAACTAGTCTCCTGCTCCAGCAAACACAGCTGCAACTGTACTACTATTTCTAGGCAAACATCTTGACCTGAACACGCAGTGCTCTCTCAACCCGTCCAAAGAGAAATTGGAGCAGACAGCAAAGGGAAAGCATAGCTGGCCGCTGGCGGCAACCAACTGTGTCTAATCATAATTCATATACAGTGTACCCTCTTTCTTTTATATTGCATTTAGGCTACACAACAAGCATATGTGCTTCTTCACCTGGCATCTCATTTACAGCCAAGGGTCAAATGCTAATTATTATTCACAGAAGCTCAACAGTATGTTGAAAACTCACAGTACACACACTGTTTGATTAGCTGTTAAATGCCAAAAATAAATACTAAAACCAAAGCATATTATACCTTTTATTGATCATGTTTAGAGAACTTTAATTCTCCTTAGAGATACGTTTGTTTGGATGTAAATACATGTAAGCATATACAGTAATACATGCAAAAAAAATCCAAACCATTTTATATTTTTCACAGTGATAAAGCTACATGTAATCTGAAAACTGACCAGGAACATTTAACTAGCATCAATCTCTTCGTTAGCCTGACATTTTTTTAATTACAAATTTAGTGCTAAGTGACTGTAGATTTTAGTATCGCTCATATTTTCCTTTAAACATGAATACATTATAACCAGACATTCACTTTCATGGTCTGATCAACAATAACCCTTAGGCAGAGGAAATTTAATACTGTGAAGCCAGTGATCTCCTACTTTCCACCATATACGCTATGAGCAGTTGTGTGCTTTATGTCAAAGGACATTATAGATTTAGGACTAGCATCTACCCAATATACAATCCTGAATTAAATATATTCAGGTGTGATTTTGCCTGAAGTGTGGATCCATCTTTTGCCTGCAAATTACAGCTCATTTCTATTTTATATGAATTTAGATAACAACCATTACACTATAGGTAGAATAATAAAATGATCATGAACTCCTTTCATTTTTCTTCCTGATGGAAGTAACATCTTTATCACAGTTGATGGAAATTATAAAAGAGACTCAACTGTTAATATGTTAATATGTGGTTTTATATATTATGTAGCAGAGTCAAATATTTTTGTTTGTTCAGAACAAGAGCCTTCAGGAGCTTTCTAGCCCAGTAATTCAACAACTCATTGCATCTACAGGGAAGTTGTAGAAACAAAGCATACATTCAAAGCAAAGGAAAGAAACAAAAATACACAGAACTAAATGTTTACACCAATAATAGAGTCATTTTCAGTTTACCATTTCGTATTACTATGAGATGGGAAAAAAGAACTATTATTTCATGGTTTTAAAAGATAAATCTACTCATAAGAATAAAAGCTTCATTACAACATTTATTCTCAAGAATATTCCCATATACTAAAGTGGAAACAAACCCAAGGAACTCCACCTTTCTTTACTTTCACTCCTTTTTTTCCCCAAGCACACACAGGGTGAAACTCAAAATCAGCAATTTCAACAGCAGAAATCTCACCTGAAGTCTAAAGAAATGTGTCAAACACAAATCTATTTAAAACAGAACTGAATTTGTACAACCTCTTCAAAGCCTACTTAAGTATGTCACATTGTATCCTTTCCACACCACATACTGTAACTTAAAGGTATCTTCAAATTTATTTTGTTACAACGACTAATCATGTAGGTAAATACAGAAATCAGTATCTAAACTTCATTCCATGTTTTTACTGCAACAGAAATAAATGGCTTCTTAAAAGGGCTTCTTAAAAATGGTTCAAAACATCAATTTAAAAGTATTACCAAGATTAAAATATTATCAAGCCAAAGAATATAATCAAAACAGAAAATCATTACCCAATGTGATACAGTTTTCATTTAAAGTAAAACATTTCATAGTTTTTTTTCTTCCCATAGCTTAAGTTACTATCTTTGTTTTCTTTGTGAGGGGATGCAGGACGGACTTCTCTCCAAACTTACTATTTGCCAACACTATGATTTTTCTGGTCAAGTGTGTACAGCCACAACAACGGAACATCACAAAACCAAAGAGCTTATACAGTGCTATCTCTCTGGGACAGAATCTCTACAGGCATTTTTTAATTTCTTTTAACACAGAAACCAGAAACAAACAGGAGAAAAGGAAAGCCAAAGTATTCTTTCAGCAAAATTTCACTACAGAAGCGGGAATGGATGAAACAATATTTTGTCTCATACAACTATCAGTATCTAACCTTGATTAAGAAAAAAAAAAAAATCTTACAACGCAGTCAAAGAAAGCACTCAGCTTAAACAAGACATCAATGCTCCTAGATGCATTTTAGCCTTGTTTGAGGCAAAAGACAAAAAAGTGTAAAACAGGACAGAAAAACAGACCAATTCCAAATGTTTCAGAATAACAGATATTGGGTTGTGCCTACTTACAGTCTGTATAACTTCGGCGTCCCCAGAAAGAGTAGTTCAGAAAGCAACTGGAGGTTATTTCTGTTTAGGCGCCTTTAGAAGGAAAAAGAAAAAGTTGTGTTAAATTACAAGTGCTATAGCAATGCAATGTAACCACTTCGAGCAGGCATCCCAGTGCTTAAACAAGCCGATTTTAAAGACCAGAAAGGCTATGCAATGCTGGTCCATTAGCGGAGACATGGTCCAACAGTTAATTTACCATGGACTAATTACATTTTCTGGTTGCACCAACAGACCATATTACCTATTTTATGAAAGATTTTGAATCTCTGTAGCATGAATCAATTGCTAAGTCAGGACTCTATCCTGCATAAACAACCAGAAAACTAAAAATAAAGAGTCAGGACTGTAACTTTGATTACCCACCACCTCTGTGTTCCTCTAATGAAGCAGATAGACATTTTGTGACCACGAAAAGGTTCAAGGGAACATGTATCAGCTGCATACAAATTAGTTAAGTAATGAGATAATGTATCTAGAGATCCATTTAACCTATTTAAATAAAGAAGCAAAGGAATCTGTTACAGAAACCATGATCAAATAAAAATCAGAAAAATCAACAAGTCCCATCTTACATTTGCCATTACAGGGGATTTTTTGCATACTTTTTTTTTTCTTCAACTGTAAAGATACACCAAAAGGAAGTTAAATTTAAAAATAAAACAGTCGCACATAAGACAGTACAAAAGAAAAACAAAAACTGGAATCTTGAAGGTAGCCCTTTGTCTATGAAGCTTCTCATTGAACATGCTGACTAGGGTCAAGACTGCTTAGTGTGAGGTGACAAGTTCAAAATCCATTGTATTACAGCCATAGGAAATGGAACAACTACTACCAAAGACAAATATATTCCATCTTCATAACCTTTTTTTAAATACACAATGCAGATTGTTATTTCTAATGTGCGTGACAGCCCTGGAGAATACAGTTATATCAGTCCAGAATTCAAGCTCAAAGCAGGTTTTTGATTGCTTTTAAGTAAAGCATCACACATCACCTGCCATTCAAGCAAAACAGCATACTGAAAAAGAAAAACCCACGTTCTTTCCCATCAACCTCATCACGAGTCTCAGTTTGCAGTGCCTTCTCAATACAATAATTCAAGGGATTCCTGAACACCAGACTGCACAGTTTTACCTAATATTTATTTTATTCTTAAAGTGGTTATGTTACATAGGTCAATAAACTGCCACTGAGATACACCACAAGGTGAAAAAAGATACTGGACAGCAGGTTTGCAAAATTAAGTGTTAGAATTTCAAAAACCTTCTGAATTGCTTGTTTGATAGTCTTAGGGCTGATTTCAAACAATTAAGCCTGTTTAGCCTTTTAGGGCTCATTTTTCATAAATACTGTTCCATCTAAAAGGTCTCTCCAATTGAAAGGTTTTCCCATAAATTCTCATGTACACAGACACTTAAGATCAAGTTTTACATAGCTCCATTGTGTAGTTCACTTAGTTATTGCTCCCTTAAAGTTCAGTGTGACTACTGATAAGAGTAAAATAATCTGACATATTCTTATGTACCCACAGGTTTTATCCCACATTTCAAACTATAAGCAAGAAGTCAGCTTTTTGAGATCTAGATATACATAATTCTCCAGTTTCGTCAGGTCCCTTTTTGTTAGTCAAGCAGCAGAAATTCTAATTTCTTTAAGCAAAAGAAACTGAAATCAAACATTTAGAAGATTAAAAAAGAAATCAGAGTGAAAGAAAATGAAGGACTACAGTACTGGGATAAATTAGATGAGTGAAGATGAAGCTCAATAAGAAACAGGAAAACCACCCCCCCACACACACACTTAACCCAGCAACAACAACAACAACAACAACAACAATCTGAATTGTGATCTTGCAAGTCATATTTCCAAATCAGTAGAAAGAAATTTTTCAATATAAGAGCAAGAGCTATAACGAGTGTAATTACTAGCAGAAGACTTCTGATTTGAACATTCCTTAAAAAGAAAACTTTACCTACATAAAACCAAGAAAGTTATACATTTTAGTGTTTGTGGTTCTACTGCATCTTCAAAAAAGTATACAGTAGGACCACAAAACTAAAGAAGTAGGAAGAAAGTTGTTTCAAAGTAACAATTACATTTGCGATCAGAAAAGAATAATGTGAAAACAGAATTCTTAGCCACTGAACCTGAAGAAATGGTTAAATAGAAATAGAATTCATCTCTTCTCCTTGCTAAATAGATTGTTCAGACTTAAACCTCTAAGTTCATGATTACCAATCAAAAAGTACACGGGAAAACATGCAGGGTAAAGACTTCGGGAAGTTACTCTCTAATCAGAAGCTATTCGGGACAAAAATATCTGTTGATACTTTCTAATGACTGTATTAGGTTCAGATACTAGATGATAATGGTGAGCTGTAATTGAAGGGGCAATGAAATGACTCAGTGTCTGTATTCTGTTGAAGTTCCATATAATATAAAAAAGGCCCTAAAGTACAATGACATACTAACTGATTATAAAGTTCTCAGGCAGGCTGCCTTTTACCGAATACAACATAATCTTACAAAGACACAGCATCACTTTAGAAGTATATTTCACAGGTGAAATACTTGTGCTAGTACAAAACTTTCTCCACATGCAGCTAATACCTTAGATCAGAAGTTTCTGTTATTACCTGTAGTTCACGACTCACACATCTAGTGACATACTGATGCATGTCCTGCTGTACGCACTTCAAAATCTAAGTTACAGACAATAAATCAAGTTCACAAATTAACCTAATGATAAATAGCACTACCCTCGTAACTCAACAGTTTCTACCAAGTGAGTTCAGCATTATTGTTTTAACCTACATTTTTACTTTGCCTTTCACAAAACTAAAACACTTGTTCCTACAAGGTGATCTTATAAACTAGAATTCACTGAGATTAATTTTTCAAGACTATAATAGAGACTTCTGCTTTAAAAAATGCCATGAATTCACACGTAAGTTAATGTGAAAAAGGATGCGGGGCAAATCTGGAATACACAGACTAGTGTCACAGTACATAACAGATTCCAGTCCTATAGTCACTATGAAAGCTTTTTAATCTTCGAGACAGAGCCATACAAGGAGTCCAGAAAACACATTCCTATTTTAAAATAGTTCACTAATATACATGGTTCTTCAATATTTCCACTTTTTCAGGTGACTTCATCCTTACAGTTGTCTGAAACAGCAATACCTATCCAGAACACACAGACATAATGGAACAAGAGTGAGACAGGCATGATCACCTTTCTCCCTGGAGCTGAAACCTGAGGTAAGGACAGATGGATCACAGAATCCATGATTATAGATTGCAAAGAACTACAGATACTGCAAAGTAAAAACAACCAGAAAAACTCCACCACATTTTCTTTCAATGTGTGTTGGCAGAGACCTCACCACAGCTAGCTAGCAGGCAGCATTTCCCCCGGGACAACATGAAATTTCAATTGCAACAACTGAATTGCTCTCCCAAAACTGGCATGAAGTTCAAGGTGAAGCACTGAAGAAACAGTGATGAAATATTTCATACTGCTACCACTCAGTTTCCCAACCGAGCTAGAAAAATTCATGTTTCTCAAGCAGAGGGAAAGAACTCAGAGATGAAGTGTTAGTGGTGTAAGCAACATAAAATGTACTGGAGAATCAATTCTAACATTGCAATACCTTACACTGTAAAGTCCCTTAGTAGTGGCCAGAAATAAATGGATGAAGGTCCAACATCATATAATTCTTTCAATTCAACAAAACTGAGGCACGGTTGCAATTAATGTATACATAATTTCTTTTTCTTCTGTTACTGAATGCATCTTTAGAAAGACATTAGGCGAAGGCAAATTTTTGAGCTCTTCATGACTAATTAAAGCAAAATCCACATACTACCTAAAGTATACAAATTTCTTCCTGTTTAAAGGAAGCTTGATACCAATAGGCAGATTAAAAGTACGTACAGACAAGCAATAGATTATACTGTGAAGCAGACAACAGTAAGGCAAGCAAGAACAAATGGCTTGATTTGAGTTACTGGTTCTAGAGAACAGGCTAGATTTGCAGAAATCTGTGCATATCTGGGTTTTACTTGTCTTCTACATGCAGCCAGAGGATATGTAGAAAATGACAGAGTAAGAGGTAAACTGTGGGGAGAGCATATTACTCTCCCAGTGACATGTATCCTAACCCACTGAATTCTGGCCATGCCACCAATCCATTCTGATGTCTCTCTCAAGTTTTCATGCCACAATAATTGTGATTCAGTATCAATCATGCATGGAAGAAGAAAATAAAACAAACCGAAAAATATCTTTCTTAGTTAAACTGGCTGCAATGTAATCTGCAATTGCTATAACTCACAAGCAGGTCTGTGTTTGTTTCCAAGACTTGTTGCAACCTTCATTGTAAGTTGCTTCTGATTCCACTGAAATCAACTAAATAAAGCCAGAGAAGCTGTATGAGACTGCACAGCCTCTCTGGACAACTGAGTTCTCCCAGTGCTCAACTGTCTTCATGGTGAAGAAGTTTTGCCCTTATATCCAGCAATTTATGCTTGTTGTCTCACCACAGTGATGAGCCTAGGTTGAGATTTTTAATAAACACCTCACAGGTACTGGAAGGCTGCTATTTTGTCCCCCACAAGTCATCTTCCAGTGAGCTTCGGCTCAAGTAGATGCAATTCTAGCTGTAGGCCCTCTAAAGTAAAAGAAACCCTTAAAGATAACTTCGATCAGTTCTCAAGTTTAGATCTGTTCCAAGTAAACTATAAATCAGCTGTACTCTTTAATTAGAAACAGCCTATCCCTTTGCATGCATAGAGACTGAGAGCCTCCTGAAACTCTAAATACAAGGCACAGGTGCATTTTATTCTGCCACCACTGCTTCAAGAAGAAGGACAGGTAGCTTCCAACTCACTCAAAGTTAATGATAGCAGAAGCCGTTATTTTTCATTCCTCCTTCTGCACACAGTAACACACAGTACTGTATAGCTAAGAAACTGTGCTCTTCAAAGGAACACATCCACACCTTCTGTTTGTCAGCAGAGGACATTACTATCACACATTTAAAAATACCATGTAACATCTTTTCACTGAAGCTCATTTACAAAACATGCATAAACTTTAAAAGCACACAGTTTTTTTCATTAAATTTATATTGTAAATGAAAGGACATGTCAGTAAACAAGCCACCGAGTATTTGTGCAACAGCACTTTCTACTCACAATGACGGAGCCCACCAGGCTCCTCAGCTAGTTCTAACAGGTTACAGGGATATGCATCTACTGGGAAGGTATAATATCAGCACTCAAATCATCTCCATGAACTGGTTTAACCATCAAGTCCTAAAAACCTGACCCTAGATATCTAGTCAGAATAACAGACATCAGAATAAGCGATGCCTACTTAGGCTTATGTCTGCAAGAAGTCAAGCCTTATTACTTTTCTACAAAAAACCTCCTGCTATATCTGCCACAGGCAGAGAACATCTGTGCATCCATGTCCAAAGCCACTGAACTTCAACACATCTGGCAACTGCTGTCTGTGAATGTGACTTGCATTAACATATTACGAAGTGTGAAGAAGGCCCAAGAACCAAGAGCTAAGCAAAAGATTGTGCCAGTTTTTCCATTAGGAGTTTTCTGTAAATATCTTCTTGTCTCTAGTCAAACTACTCATGATCTCATTAAACCTAGCAATATCAAGTTTACTGACCACATGAATACAAATTGGAATCTGAGAAGTTCAGGGTTGATCCTACAGCATTTGGATGCCTAAGTCAAAATTTTCCCCAGGTCAAGAACCACTTAATCAGGGCTCCATTTCCCAGGCTAAATAGTGACTAGCTAAGAAAGATATGAGTTAATTTCAATTTAATATCAAATAACAATTAGATATTTGTTTTAGAAAAAACACCTGAAAGAAAACAAGAAATAGACATTAATGCAACTCAGTTTCTTATTTGTGTAGAAAGTGGTGAAAGTTACTTTGCAAACTATAGTACTACATTGTATTAGTGTATACTAGTCAAACTCTAACATATTTTCTATCCTTCATTTTCTTCTCACACAGGGTTGACCTCAAGTACAAAATTACCATTTGTCCCCCACCACAATCAATTCTCCATACATTATGCAGAACACCATTTTGCACAGAGAATCAGGAGTCTATACTCAATTTGCTTTTTTAAGAGGTTTTTCCAATATAAGCAGAGCTAGGGAAAGCTCTTTCTTTAGTTGGGTTTTGTCTTTTTATTTTCCCCCTAAGAAGAAAAAGAAACTAAGCTGGCTGTTTTTTGGAAGCTTCTGTATTCATTACTGTTTCAACAGAAGAGATACTTCTATAAATAGCTGGTCATTACTCTCGTTAGTTCTGCCTATGGCATTAAAAAAAAAGTGTGAAAAATAAAGCAAAAGCCAGAAAACTACAGGCTGGGCAGCCTCACCTCAATGCCTGGGAAGGTGATAAAGCAAACAGAAGCTATTTCTAGACACAGAAAGGACAAGATGACTTGGAATAGTCAGCCTAGATTTACAACTGGGAAAATCGTGCCTGACCAGCCTGATAGCATCCTACAATGAATAAAGGACTTGGCAGATGAGGGGAAGGCAGTGATGTTGTTTATCTTGACTTCACTAAAGCTTCTGACACTATCTCTCATAGCAGTTGTCCTCATAGACAAACTGATGAAGTTACAAAAGCAGATGGTGAGGTGGACTGAAAATTGTCTGAAGTGTCAAGTTCAAAGGGATGCAACCAGTGGCACAAAGTCCAGCTGGAGAACAGTCACTAGAGGTGTACCCCAAGGGTCAATACTGGAGCCAGTACTGTTCAACATCTTCATCCACAACCCAAAAGATGGAATAGAGTACACCCTAAGCACATTCACAAATGATACAAAACTGGAAGAAATGACTGATGCACCAGGTATGTGTGCTGCCAGCCAGAGGAACCTGGACAGGCTGAAGAATTTGTCAAAAAGGAACCTCATGAAGCTCAGCAAAATGGAAATGCAAAGTCCTGCACCTGGGGAAATAAAAAATCTCACATACCAGCACACACTGGAGAACAAACAGCTGGAAATCAGCTTTACAAAGAAAAGCCTGGGGTCCTGGTGAACAAGAAGTTAAACCGGAGCCAGCAACGTTCCCTTGCAGGAAAGGCCAACAGCATCCTAGGCTGTATTAGGAAGAATATTGCCAGTAGGTCAAGGCAGGTGAGCCTTCCCCTCTTCTCAGCAGTGGTGAGACATCTGGAGAGCTGTGCCCAGTGCTGGACTACTCACTACAAGAGAGGCATGAACACATTGGAGCAAGTCCAGAGAAATGCCATGAAGATGATTAAGCAGACAGATTGAAGCACCTGTCATAGCAAGAGAGGCTGAGAAAGCTGGGACTGTTTAGGCTGGGGAGGGAAAGGCTCAGAGGGATCTCAATGCATATAAATACATCATGTGTATAAATAAGTGATGCAGTTCCTTCCCAAGTGAGGAAGGCTGAGCCAGACTCTTCTCAGGCGTGCACGGTGGACGGACAAGAGGTAACAGGCACAAATCAAAATACAGGAAATTACATTTAAATGCAGAAAAATCTTTAACTGTGAGAGTGGTCAAACACTTGAACAGGTTGCCCAGAGAGGCTATAGATTCTCCAACTGGAAACAACCCACAGCCACCTGCTCTGATCAACCTTATGTTAATCAGTGGCATGGGAGCAGGCAATCTACAGGGGCTCCTTCACACTTCCACAGTCCTGTGAGGCTAATTCATTAGATTTTATTTACAAAGTATACCACAAAGAAGGAAACAAATTATAAAACCTCCATAAAGTAATATAGGATCAAGAATCAGATGAAACAATGATGACCTTCGACAACACCTGGGATTACTTCCAAGAAAAAAAAAAATGAAGCAAAGAAAGCAGAGAGGGAAAGTAGATCTATTAGATGGAATTTAGCTAGCGTTTGGATGGGTTGTTTAGAAAGGCAACAAGGGTCTGCAGATAGTCTAGGTAGGCTTGTAACTGTCTTTCTTGCATTGAGTCACCACACTAAGTCTTCACACAAGTATTTTTCTGTAGCACCTGTACAGGCATCCTGCCAAGCTGAAGTCAGAAACACTGGCGTGTCTTAAAAAAATTAGGGGAGATTTTGTCACAGTGTATTTGATTATTGGTCTAGACTATTATTAAGGACAAGCCAGCACAATTCACTACATACTATGAAGGAAAATAAAACATTTATTCTGATGAAGTTTCAACCAGACTCTTCAGAGTAAATGAGGTAATATAACAGAACGAGTCACTGAAGTGGCTGCCATGCAGCCAAATCCCTCACACATTTTAGAGTTTAACTGTAAAATTCCAGATAGAACTGTGGCTTCTACAGTTAAAATAAGGAGCATCTTAGATGCTTTTTGAAATACGCTATCTTAAAACATAATGACAACTCAGTTTTCACCTGTGGCCATCTAACATCAAATCTGGGGTTTTTTGAAAAAAAAATTGAACTGGCTCTGCAACAGAAAAATATGATTTTTACAGAGTAAAACTACGATGTATAGCTCTACAGCACCAATTTAAAATAGCTTCTGAACACAAAACACTATTTGAAACAAGAACATTGACACAACAGTTCTGTAGAACCAGATTTGGTTTCAACATTTTGCAACAGTGCAAATTACCCATTTCAGAGGAAGCAAGAAAGAAGAGCATCCAGCAAACAAAGTCACAAAGGATGAGCACAAAACAGATGTGGGAAAAATAAACAGCCTTCCTGCCCTGGAATTTGTAAAAAGGTCTGCAAAGAGCAAACAGGACTTCTCAATGCAATTTGACTTCTAGATCTATAAAAGGAGTCCCATGAGAAAAAGACTCAGATGAATAAAATATACTAAAAATAATAGTGAATATTTACAAGGCTTTTAAAAGAAGAACATCACTCTTGGACTTAAAGTTTTATCAAACATTTTATAGTATTCTGCAATCAAAATGTAGCTATAATCCAATTTTTAAAATTCCATCAGAATACTGCATCTTTTTAAAGAATGTCTTCAAAGACAGCCTTTGTCTATTTCTGATTTAACAGACATTTTTAGAGAAGATATCTGAAGTTGCTTTGACAAAAGTCTGCTAATACAGAATAGATACTGTAGGGGTTTTTTTAATATATAAACATAGGTGCCCGAGTACAATTCATGTAAAATGGTCTCACATTCCTTCGGTAAGTGATTAGCACCGCAGGCTTCATGGTCTCCTCCTTGTTCGAAGATCAGGAATGCACTGTGCACTGCCTTTAAACTATGTAGGATTAGCTAAGAGAAGGATTTTTCACATCTGCGATTAACAAAGAATAACCGTTCACACTCTTCAGGGCTGTTCAAAAATGTATTCTCTACCTGAACTCATTCTTCCACTACCTATCACACATGCGTGAAGGCATTAACCCTTCAAATGCTCTTATATTCAGACTGAAGCCAGATGGGTGGTTAAGTATCAATGCTTTAAGGGGGAGAAAAATCAAAACATCAAGCAGCCGTAAAAAACAAGCACATGCATTAGGTTGTAGGCAGTCCAAACTAGACCTTCCTGGCTGCAGCAAGCAGAAACTGTTCAGAATGTACTCCAACTGAAAAATTAATGCTCAGGCTTCAGTAATGAACTTGCACACCAAGCGAAGACCAGGATTCAGTGAGAAAAGAAATGGGAGAGTAACTTCTAGTTAGCTAGAGAGTTAAGAACTCATTCTAAGAGCTCAGTACAACTTCCATACTATATAATACAAAGTCTTACCACCAAAAAAGCTGCTTTTGTTGAGACTACATACAGTCAAGCACAAGAAAATGAAATATTATTGATATATTGGCTGTTATTTTAGCTATGATAGGGATCCAAACGATTCCTGGAACAGTAGCAGTGACTCCACTGCTAACACAGCATTTTTCACGAGGGGTCCTAAAATTCCATACTAGCCTTTAAACTTCACATCTAAGCCTCTGTAAACTGGGGGGCGGGGAGTGGGAATAATCAGATTTTCCTTCAGTTAAAGCTGCAAAACCGCATCATAGAAATAGACAAAATTTGGTATTTTTTTTCCCAGAAGTCCCTGCTACTGAATTTTGACAATGTAGCTCTGTGGAAGAGAAATCTGGAGTTTTTAACACTTCTTTTCTGCAACTGAAAGGACTACATTCTATCAGAGTTTCAAAACCCAAAAAGAAAAAGTTCAGACCAAAACTAATTATTCTAGGATTAATTTTTTGATGCAGCTCACATTTAAAGAATCATGGAAAATCTTGCTATTAATCTTTTCAAAGTTACTGTTTTTCTACCTGGAATTTATCTTATTATCCAGTGGATAGAGCTAGTCAAATAATTGGAATAAAAACTGCAATCTCATGCAACACATCAATACAAAATAAAAAAGTTACCGCATAGGCTCATTTTAATCTCTGGAAAGCATGTTTTATCCCATCAGTGATACACTAAGTCCGCACCCTAAGAAAGAATGGACACATAACATAGCGTGGCCCTTTCCTAGACTAGACAAAGCAGCAGTACTAGTTTATCTAGCCTGTTTTGAAAGAGCTGCTACTTCCCTAGACAATTGCCTAGGTCTGGTATTGCCCAAAACAAGCTGTATTTGTTTTTATCATAGATGGAACATTTTATTTCCTAGTCCATCCTGCTATGCATACCTTTGTAAGATAAGATGTTCTGAAAACCACCACATATTCAGAGATCATGGTAACTCACAAATGAGTTTTGGTTTTATAATTTCAAAACTTGCTAATACAGCTAAACCGTTTATGACATTTATCAGACTAGGTTAGAGCCAGAACAGATAACCACATTAATATAGATAAAATAAACCTACTCATTATACTGAATCCCATTTAATATATTTGACAAGACTGACTCCTACATATTGAGGTTATAATTAAGCCTTTGCTGCAGAAACTGCAAACATAGTAGATTCGTATAATGAGATTTATATCCAGAAAAGAAATCCAAGGAGTACTTCAGTTTACTAAATAGAACAGAAAAAAAAAAAAAAAACTTTTCCTTGAGACTATGTAGTTGAAACATACTTTTCCTTCTGTGCTGTGACACATCTGTAGGTTTCAAATTGTTCATCAACAGCAAGAACAAAACCTTAATAATTTTCAGTACTATGCAAACACACATAAGTACACTCCTAAGTAAATGCTCTCTTCATCTTAAGTTTCAATAACTTGCCTTAATGCACTTGTGGAGAGGGAGCCTCAATAAATAGCAAGTACAGACAATTCCTCTGTTTGTTATTTTAGAATTGTGTTGTAAAAATTTAGAAAAATGCAGGAACTGTAACAAAGCATTTAATTCTTGAAATATTTCTTTCTCCATCATTTGGTAATACATTGTAAGAAGCATGAAAACACAACATAGATACCTTTCAGTTTAAAAGCTATTTCAAGTACCAACTTGAAGTTCAACCCTTACAGCATTCTTTTCTTGAACTCAGGATTTCAGCTTACTCACACCATGTAGCTCAAGGGGGCTGTTTTTTGGGGAGGCTTGGGGGGGTTAAATATTTAGCTCAGCTACGAACTCAGAAGTTGCAGTTCTACAGCCTGTGAGAGCAACATTTTACCTCTACATTAGTTTTCAGCAGAAATAGGTTTTGCGAGGTTGGGGTTTGTTGTTGTTTTGTTGTTGTTGTTGGTTTTTATTAGTTAGGTTTTGGGTTGGGTTTTTTTGGCTTTTTGTGTGCTTGGGTTTTTTTTAAGTCTACATAGATAGCTCTTTAGAACTATTAAGATAAAAATTGGACATTTTAGAAATAAATGCTATTAATTCAAGTATCAAAGTGTAGGGGCTTGGCCTAGAAACTTTTTAAGCCACTCAAGTAACCTTTCTCACAAGAGTAATCAGTGGGACTACTCATGCAAACCAAGTTATTCACGTGGTAAATGTCTGCAGAATCAGACTCTAAATTAGCATTTTAGGGGCATACGGCTGCCTCAATGGATTATTCACAAATGCAGGAAGAAAAATGTGGGTAGTTTTCAAACAATTGCTGTACACTTTTCCTATCCTGACATCTTTTGCATGTTTAGCATAGTCTTAGAATGATCATACTTGGTATCCCAACTACTAGACATAGAAAAATTATTAGGAAAAATTATGATTAAGAACATTCCTATCAGCCAAAAAAAAAATGGTTTTTCCTAAATGAAAAGGTAACTGCTCCGCTACGTAAACAAGTGAAGAGTATATTTAGCCCTCGTAACCTGACCACATTGTATTTCTGGAGTACAAAGATCTGTAAGGAAATTTTAGACTTAAGTAGTTTATAATAGAACTGCTTCAGTCTATAGCAGCTATGTTCAATCAAATTTTATAATTCCCACCAGATGACAATAGCTTGTAAAAACACTAGGATACGTTGAGCAGGAAGGTGGTCTTGGGGACAACAATTGACTACACCTCTTAAAAGTAATTTTTAAAGCTGTGTCTAATACTGGTGTTAGTTTTCAGATTTTCATTTTATCTTCATCTTGCTTTAAGAGACTATTTCAAACTATTAGAAACATCACACCTGAGATGACAATTTTATAAAAAAAGAAGAAACAAGTGTTTAATTTTACATTCTCGTAAGGAATTGTTTCAAAAGGTTTTGTCTCCCACAATAAGCAGTGGTCTCAGGAAATTCTTAAACATTGTGGAAATTCTACACACCTTGATCCTTTGTGCCTTCCTCCCATGAAGCATACTGAAACCCACTACTTATACAATACCATCATCTATGTAAGAGAGGTTCAAACAACATAAGATGTCACATCCAAATCCTTTCTTTGTGAGACTTGCCATGTACTGAATGGCCATATACTCTTTAGAAGCCCTACTCATAGGAATGTGGGCTCATCATATGGGTTACTAGCTAAAATAGAAAGTCTTGTAGACATTAAATATGGAATGGGCAAGATTATAATTAATCCAAGAGATTTTTTACACTGCTTCAGGAGATACACAAAGGTACAAGCAGTTGCACTGATTGAAAAATGAGCTGTACGTATTGAAGTTCAAAGGGTTGTTTCAGCAGATGGAACATCTACACAACAGACCATGTGATTCAGCCATTCAAGACAGAGCCATGAAGAAAGGCACACTCATGGCAGACTTATTAGCTCAGAAAATGTTGAACCAAATTAGTTCAGACAAGAGTTAGCAGCCCCTTAAGAGCTGAGCCTTCAGAAAAGATTGCTGGAAATTATGACTAAGAGAACACTGCAGCATATACCCATTTATTTGACTGAAGACTTTTCAGAGAAGTATCCAACTAAAAGGCCTATAGCAAAATCACCTTCAGCTTCACCAGGGTCTCTCCAACAACTAAAGTTTCCACAAACTTAAAGTTTGACTGATTAAGTTGCTAGTTTCCATCGTGTTCTCCCTTTGAGTTCTTATGTAGTAGGCACTACTATCTGATCACTTATTGGTAACTGAACCTTTTTACTTTAAAATTACAGCAAGGCTGCTGTAGTAACCATCACTTGTTATGGCGGTATTTATTGTGGTTTTGGTTTCCACTGCACTTCTACAATTACACTGGTGTGACACAAATTCCTGTTATGGAGCATATTACATCAAAATAGCTTTGTGTATATAGTACCATATATAGCTATTGTACTAGATATTTGTTGTAGCTTAATTAAACTGTAGGAGAAACATTTCTGTCCACCTGAGGTACACATAGATTTAGTCAAATTGTGTTTTAAGTAATTCTCTTTGGAAGAGAAGGTTGAAAATTTTTCTCTTCAAGATTCATTTTACAAAGTACTTCAGGTCTTCTCTTAGAGGGAGCTGTTTCATGATCCATGCAAAAATTCAGCATTTTGCATAAGATCTACCAATGTGTATTCACAACAAGTAACTCACTGATCAAGCAAACAGTTCCTTGGAAATCAGAGTAACTGGTCTAAAAAGAAATTTTGTAACTGAAATTCCAGTACAAAACAAACAAACAAAAATCCAAAAGCACCACTTAACATGTATAGATGGAAAGGACTGTTCTTTAGGTTAGAGAGTACTGAACTACAAAAACCCCATTTTAAAATTCAGCCTGTACACACTAGCACAAAATATTATAGTATAAGAAATATTACACGTAAACCATGTTACAAACAAAGTCGAGTTCATTTCACTTGCAGTAAGGTTTGCTTATACCTTCCATTGGCATGCTAAAAGGACTGCATTGGGTATTCTCTGACAGTAGCTTGGCACACTACACTTACACACTGAAAAAAAATAAAAAGCTTTAACTTGCTTTCTATTCAATGTATAAAAGAAAATACTTGAAGGAAGGATCCACAAGTTTCTCGAGAAATCATTTTGAATTTCAGAATCCCAAGGAGATGAATTGGCTGTCAGAAAACAATGTACCCCCATCAGATGGAGTTGGCAGTTGTAAACAAGAGGAATTTTCTCAGCTTTTCCTCACAAATATGAAATATTTGCTCTTAGCCAACAGCTGGGGCGGTTTAAAGACATCTTGCATATACATTCGAATGACAATTCACCCCCACACCTAACGTTGACTGAATTCCAGCAAATTACAGAAATTCTTATTAGTACTGGAACAGATGCAAAATAATTCTGAAGACAAAACAGAATTTACCTTTGTAGGTCTAAATGACTAAACTTTCAAATAACAGTTTGCCTGCTGAAGGGTGAATAAAAGTAACCCACAAACGTAGACACAATTATAAGAATTTATCTTCTTAACTAGTAACTTATGCAACTGAAAAAATATCTACTGTTTTCCAAAGATTTTGCAGATTTATCAAGAGAAAACCAAAGAAAAAATACAGGAAATGTAATGGAAAAATGTGAACACAGACAAGTTTTAACAAGTTTTGTTTGTTTGTTTTCTAGTATTGCAATTCTGTGCTTCAGAAATCTTGCCGCTAAATGCCTTGAAATTATGACACAAGTTAATTTTTGAAATATTGTAAATAAATCACAACAGTATGATCTTGCTTTGAGATAATCAAGAAATAAAGTTGACTATATACTGTTGTGAAATTTATCAAATGTTTGGTATCAGTGTCAAAACATTCACAGTAAAAGCATGGATATTTTAATGTTTCATGTACATGTACTTTCGCAACATGAACTGCACTGTTTAATTTTTTAGCCAGACTCTATAAACTAAATCTAGTAATGTGTATATACTATCGCAATATATCCCTGAGTAGAAGAAATTGGACTAAATCCCTATACTTTGTACAAAGTTTAAGTATGTAAAAAAGCATTGCATTAAGTGTTTTAATACAACTTCAAAAAAATCTGACTATGCATTTCTAAGAGCAATCAATTTAATATAATTTATTCAAAAAAAGTTGCATTATTTAACAACACTTTCGATTTTTAGGTCAAAAAGTTATTTTGGTTTATTTGAAAAAAAATGAAGCAATTATCTCGAGTCCATGATATTTTAACTATTATAGAAATATCATCATTACATTGGTGGTTACTAAGTCTTTTGAATAGCTTTGTCTATAAGACCAACCAAAACGTAAGAGTTTGTGTGGATTTTTTTGTTTAAAAACACACAGCAGCTGTGGACACAGAGCACAACTACAATAAAACAAACAGAATATTTAGGCCAATGTTGCTTTACAGTGGAGTAAAGTAGAAATACCTTTATGAAGTCAAAGCAGCAGTGAGTGAAAAACTAAACAAGACCTCAGAGGCATGCTTAAAGAAATGGTGATACAATGAAAATGCAGCAACTAAGTTGCTGAATAATGAAAATGCTACTCTGCAGATGAAGTTCTACGTGAACATACATTAATACAGTGCCATTCTTAGACTTTCCGAGCTCCAAACTGAAACTATATGCAACAATCAGCATCTTGCCTTTAAGAAGTCTGATGTCCCAACTTGTACAATACATTTAAAAAAATATTTTCATTTGAGGAAATGCAACAAAATAAGAAGGTATATACTGAAAATTAAGCAATATTATAAAATGCTAAAAGTTTTGGAATTATATTTTCTACATCCTACTGAAACGAAGCAGATATCTGCACTTCAACTTCACCAGACAAGATCCACTCATCTCCGCTCCATCCTCTCTGCCCACTTAATCCTTTTATTAAAATCCAACTGCAAATAGTTTTTGAAAGCAAACAGTTCATATTTTTTCTAAGCCTTTGTAAAAGCTTTAATTATATAAAAACTTGAGTAGAATTCAATCACTGCTTTCATACTATGGAACAAGTCAACAGTTTATAACTAGTAGTTACTTCCAATAAGATATTGTATAAAACGTCCAACATGTCCGAGACTAACATCTAACACTGTATTTCAGAGAACAGGCTTTTTTAGGTGTATTCATGTTTGAAAACATCCTTGTGTATTCAAGTGAAAATATTTGGTAGTATTCAAGCTATTTCCTACAAGACAATTACAGCTTACACTTCAAATCTGGACTGCACATGAAAGCTCCCCCCCCGCCCAAGTCCCATACATACTGCTTGAGAATTTCTTACTTCTCTTGTGTCTCAAAAAGAACAGACATCCCAAATTAAAAAAAAAAAAAAAGGCACACCACAGAACAGAGGCCTGAGTACCTTAAAACAACTGATCCGACAAAAAAACCCCAAAAAACAAAAAAGAACCTCATACATAGAATTAAAAATACTTACAGCCTCTCCAGTTCTTTTAAATCCTGGAATGCTCCTCGCTCAATAGTACTAATCTTGTTCTCCATGAGCTGACTGAAATATAGAAATTTATATATATATAAGTTTTAATAGTTCTGAGATAACTTGTTGCATTAACAGTAGTCATTTAAAGGCAACCACATATTCATTAAAACATTACAACAGTTATTCTAGAGTGACATCCACCTTAGCCTTCCAGACCCCTGTCATCAATGCTTTACACAGGCTCCTATATCCAAAAGGAAAAAAAATAATCCTTGTTAAAAGAAATAGGAATATTACATTTGTTCATCTACTTTAAGAGTCCCAAGTTAAAAAAATTACACATATGCATACATGATGTCTGCACACATGCACATACATCATTGCTCTTCGGCAAGTTTTAAGCCTCCAGTTGAACAGTAGGAAGGCAATGTTAGTCTCACATGAGAATAACAAAAATACTGAACTGTGGTGTTGGGAAAAAGCACTAGTGAAAGACTGCGCAGAGACTGTAACCATAACAGTAGTTTTGTTTTTTAAAAAAATTCAAAATTACAACAACATGATATTCTGTTTCAGAAAGAAACTGAAAAGGATTTTATATTACTACTTTCTCAAATTAAATAGCCTTAACAAATAAGTAAATTTTGCAGTATTTCAAACTTGGTATTAGTCATATTTCCACTCTCCCCCCCAAAAAAAAAAACACAACAGAATTTTAAAATCTTCATAATGCTCAAAACAAAAGCGTTCACAAAACAAAAAGCAAACCAAATCATTCCTTCCTCAAATTCACTGTTAAAGTATTTCCTTTTTGCTCCAAAATTGTAGGAAAGCAATAATCATCATCTGGGACTTGCTTTTAAACTCAGTTAATAACTTTTTTTCCTAATGAATTCCCTTATACTTCAAGTTGAGAATACCCATTTTCAGCCTGAACTATAAATTTGCTAATTTTAAACTGAACTCATTCCAACAGTTATTCAACCAATTTTAGTAACTCTTACTTATAAGCTACAGGCTAAATTAAATCCTCAAGTTCCACAACCTTAAGGAAAGATTTTAAAATTTTAAATAAATGACATTTAAGCAATTGATTACTTATTCATACTAGTGTATAAAACATGGGGGAGGAGCTGTAAATTCAGATGCAGTAGCACAACAGTTAAAAAGTGATAACCCATCCAGCTTATAAACCAAAAGATAACTAGTTCAATGGTTTTCTTAACAAACTGTAGCATTAGTCCTAAAATGTATCAGTGACAGAAACAGAAAACTTACAGAACTCGAAGGTGTCTTAGACCAGCAAAGTCGGTCTTGGTGATTCTTGTGATGTTATTTCCATTAAGATCCCTAAGAAGAATAATTTATAAGCAGCAAAATTAAAACATTCAAAAGTTATTCTAAATTGTTTTGTCTGCTTTCATGGGCACAGCATTTTCAGAAATTAGGAGATGTAAATGAACCCAACAAACCATTCCTACAACTAACACTGCATGCGTTCATGATTTCCAAGTGACTGAAAAAAGGTTTATCTTGAAAGTAGTAGTTTCAAACTTTGTAATAAAAGACTCTTAACAAAGTCAGTTCTGCCTGCCATAATAAAGCTCACGTTTATCTTCAGAGATACAGAAGAGTCAAAATCTGTCTGAATGTAGTTAGAACTGCATTTAGAAAACCACTAGAGCTACTAAATATATGCACTACAATATTAGTTTGACTGTAACAAAAACTAAATAAATTACTGACATTAAGAAAATTATCACCGTTTTTAAGCAACTTTATACTTTCATAGTATTGCTACAAAGGCAGAATAGGGCTTAACTTATATAGCAAATATCAGCTTTCAAACAAGCCTAAGATTGTTGGTGAGTAAGAGATAGGAAACATGATTTTATGAAAACTAAACTCTTCACTTGCTGCACAGGAAGCTATATGCAGAATGCAAAGCATGTTCAAAAGCAATGGAAAATTGTGTTTAGGCCCTAGCATTTCTGTTCATACTTCAGCACTACCTCCTTTTCTGGAGCCATTTGTCCCTTTCTCAAAACATTTTGGGGTCAACATATAAACGTCCTTCAATTTCATTCACTACAAATAAAACAAGACCTGGCAATTCCTGAGGTAAGTCATTAGGAAGTGGTATCACATGGACACTACCCTAACAATTACAGCTTATTCCCAACGTATTTAAGAAGAATTAAAAAAAAAAAAAAAAATCACTTTTTTGTGTGTCTGTGTGTTTACACATGTGGCCAAAACACCACTGTAAGGAAACCACACAAGTCTCAGCAGAAATCAGTGTCCCTGATACTGAGTGAAATTCATCACTCAAGACGTGTTCATATGCCAACATTTAAATGACTTATTAGAGAGCAAGTAATAGTGCGCTCACCTCTTCCACCACTTAGACCCTCCTGAAAGGCAGCCTGAGATGATAGATAACCGACCACATGCTTGCTCTCTCTCAAGACTAGAAAATGCCCTAGCCGCAGGGTACTCGAACGGTCTCAAAAAGCGGATGGGGGGGAGGAATCACAGTACAGGCACAACTTAGTGCCGTGAGTGGGAAAAAGGCTAAAGCACCCCAGCGTGCCCTCGCCCAAAGGCAGATGCGGTCTTGCGCCAGGGCAGATCCCCGCCGGGCTTCAGCTTCAGGGCAACGGCGCGTCCCCGCCCGCCTCCCCGCGCGAAGCCACCGCGGCAGCCGGCGGGGCGGGAGTGAGCGCTGCGCGCCCGCGGAGCTCCACCGCCCGCCCCGGGGCCTGCCTGCACCCGCGGAGCACGGCGGGGCGCCGCGGCCCGGCTCTTCCTCGGCGCCTCGGGGAAAGAAAGCCGCAATAGCGAAGTTTGCTGGGAAATGGGCGCCGGCGGGGGAGAGGCCGCTCCGCCGCCGCCTCGGGGCGCCCCCCGGGCCGCCGTGGTGCCCGCCCCGCCACCCCCGCTCCCCGCGGCGGCGGGAACCGCGCTCCTCACCGCGGCTTCCCAGGATGAAAGGCAGCGCGCCGGGAGCAGCGGCTACCTCTCCTGTGCTCCTGCGCATCGCCGTGAAACGGGTACCGCCAGCAGCAGGGGAAGGGAACGGGAACTCCCCAAAGGGCGTCGGGACCCCAAGCCGGGCCGGCTCCGGGGGCCACCTCGGCCCCGCTGCCAGCTGGAGCCCTGACGGGCGTCGGGGACTACGGGGTGCTCGCCGCCCCTGCCGGGTTACTTACAGCCTCTCGGTGTTGCGGGGGATGTTCCTCGGGACCCCGCGCAGCGCCAGCCCGTGACAGTCCACGGTGCTCCCCGAGCAGGAGCACTGCGCCGGGCACGGCTGCGGCGCCACCTCGCCCGCCATCGCCAGCAACAGCCCCAGGGACAGGGTGAGTTTCCCCCAGCCGCACATCATCACCGCCCGCTGCCGCCCGACCGGGGCCCGCTGGCCTCGGCCCCGGGGAGGCGAGGGGCGCGCCGCCCTCCTCCTCCTCGCCGCGGGGAGCGCTCGGGCAACTTTCAGGGTGCGGAGAAAGCGAAGTCCTTTCTATCCAAAGCTCAGCCAAGAAAACAACCCCGGCAAACTGAGGTGCGTGGAACTGATCCGCGGCTGAAGGCAACTTCGCTGGGAGGGGGGCCGGGTCCGGGCCCTCCCTCGCTAGCCCGTCGGGTGGCGGAGAGAGGCGGCACTTGAGTCTCGTCTTCACACGCTCCCTGCGAAGGCGAAGCAAACCCACGGGCTCAGGGTATGGCAGAGTTGAGCTGGCTCCTTATGTTCCTCCTCGCCCCTTTCAAAGCTGTGACTTCCCTCTGAGCCCCTGGGCTAGAGGCCGCGGAGCCCTTCTCCGCCCAAGCGGCGCACTTCTTGCGCGGCGGCCCGTGCAGCAGCCGCTCCCACGCGCGTCTCCCGCCGCGGGCCGCTCACAGCCCCACGGGGGGCGGCGGCGGGGCTGACACCGCGTACACACCGCCCTGCCAGAGGCGCCTCAGCAAATCATACCCCTCTCGCAGGCATTCATCAAACTGTCTCACGGAAGGAGGAGGGAGGGGAAGAAAAAAAAAAAAGTCAAACACACAAGATGATGTTGGGCTTGGCTTTCCACCCCCCGCGCCCCCTCCTGCTGTAAGCTCCCAGGCCAAGTTTAGCAGGAAAGGGCTGGTCCTAGAGCACGATAATAATAAGCAGCTCGAGAAGTGATTCGTTGCTCTGCTGGTTGGGAGTTCATCCACGACCTCCTTCTCCTCGGTGACAGATCACAGCTATAGATCCTCCTGTGATCCCGGGAGCACGGCGAGACAGACCAGATAACAAGCGATGTGCGGCGACAGCGGGAGGGGTGGGGGGTGCGTTATTCTGGTCCCCGTGGTCTCCCAGATACCGTGGCTTTGCTGCGGCAAAGGCACCTGATGGGAAAGGTAGGAACTGCTCGGTCCTTCAGGTGAGGCCAGTTCAGCAGCTCCTGGTGTTGCTGCAGGAAAGAAGCAACTTTCCTCCTCTCCCGGAGCCCGCGGAGGCACAGCGCCTTGGGAAGGGTTTGCACCCCTTCTCCCGATCCCGCCGGTGCACCTGAGCTGTCTGTGCCTAACAGCCCAGGCCGGCCCTCGGCTCCCTGGAGGCGGCGCTCCTCCGGCGCACAGGGAAACGGCAGAGAGGGCGGGGGGATGTGGGGGGAGGGTGTGGAAGCGGGAAAAAGGAGGCGACACGCCGGCACGGCCACGCACCCTAAGTCTCTCCGCTTGAACAATAGGATGGCACCGCCGCACGCAGGCCGGCTCTCCTCCCTTCTGCAAGGTGTCTGCCGCCGCCTGCGGAGAGTGCTCCCCGAGAGCGGCGGCCAGGCGAACCGCCGCCGGCACCTCGCCGAGCGCTCCCCACGCGGCCGCACGGCGCCCCCCACCGCTCGCCTCGCCCGGCGCGGCGCCCCTCGCCCCGCTCCCACGGAGCCGGGAGAGCCCCCCGCGCCGCCCTATATAGGGGCGGAGGGGCCGCCCCTCCCCGGCCCCGCCCGCAGCGCCCCGCGCCGCGCTCACTGGCTGCGCCGCCGCCCGCCCCGGCCCGGCCCCGGTCAGGGGGGCGGGGGGGGGCGCGCACGGCGACGCCAACAATGAATGAAAGTTGGGGGAGCGCGGGGGCGGCGGCGGCGCCGGGAGTGGCAAGTGCCCCTCATCAGCCCCCCGGAGCGCGGCGGAACCCCCCCCCCGCTATCCCCTCCCGCGGCCGCATGGCGCGTGGAGTTGTTGCGCGGACTTTCTCACGCAGCCGTGGCCTGCGGGCGTCAAGCGCCCCGCGAGGGAGAAGAGAGAGGGGAGAGCGGGGCCGCGGTCCGCCGCGGCGCTTGTGTGTGTTTTGCCTGGGGAGGGAGGAGGACTGGATCGTCGCGTGCTGCACTTGCAAATATCTCGGGCGTCTCACCGAAGGTCTTGTTTTTTTGTTTTGTGCAGCAGTCGCTACAGAGGGAGAAAGGATTTTCTTGGCAGTTTCTTCGGTTGCGGTTTTACTATGAAACACACCGGAGTCTCTCAGAAATTATTTCCGAAAATAAAATAAAATGGACAAGTGCTATTCTATGCATTCAAATACGTTGAGTAGCAACATTAACACTGCTGTGCTCGATTAGGAAACACCTTCCATTTCAAAAAATTGTATTCTAAATGCACACAATGTTCTTGATAAATTTTCCTGAACTGGTGATTATTATCAGTGTGTCTTCAGTGTTCTTGGGAAAATACTAAGTGCATCAGGCTCTTAACTAAAATTTAACTGGTTTTAGTTTTCTATGCTTGCAGTTCCATGCAATTTGTAACAGCTCTTGAGACCCCAGTAATAGGTGAAAGTGATTTGTCTTTCATAGATGGCAACCCCCAGCAGGGATGACTAAGCCTTCAGCAAGGTGTAGTTTGGAAATGCTCAAGGGATTCCATAGTTTCTTCCATATGGCTGAGTCCAGCTGAGTCTCTTCATCCCTGGGGTCTCCGCTGCACAATCCCCACAAGAGGCTCACTGCCTCTTTTCGGCTGTTACCAAAAGGACAAATTCTGTTCTTAGAAACACTTTTCTAGATCCGAGTTAATCTGCTGAAGTTGGAGCCAGCAAATTTACTCCTGACTTCTCTTACTGTAGAATGTGAGCCAAAATGAAAATTTCTAAAAAAATACATACCTACCTACAGGAAACTTTAAGTTTTTGATCCATTTGTTTAAACGACATCCAGTAAATATGATTGTTTCACTGTTTTCAAATGCTGATAATGGTATCTTGGGTGTTACAGAGGTACTCCAGATTTAGATTGATGCAGGTGGGTGAATTCAGTGACTGCAAGGAGAATACATCAGCTTCGATATATAAATGCTTTCCACTCTTGTCTCCCATTTGATTGGTTTAGGTCTTTAGAAAGGATTTTGCAACTTTATAGCAAGCAGCAGGAAAGAAAAAAAACTTAATCTAACATATTTTTTTCATGTCTCTACTAAAATCCTTTATCTTATAACTCCAGGCAGAGAAAAAATAGGAAATACAAATGTTAACCATTCAGTATTTTTGATTATTTGTTTCAAGTACCAGCAATGTGCCTAGTGCTGCAGAAGACACAGAAAAGAAATAATAAATCTTTTTTATATAGTAATTATCAGAAAATCTGAATCAATTCTTAAAGTGTTAAGCATTGCTAAACAACTACGCAGACCTGATTGGAAATCTAAAGCGGTCTTAATTTAATATACTTTGTTTTCAAAGATAAGTATACTAAGTACAAGCAAGATCAATTTTTATTCCTGTTTGGGGGGTTCATTGATTTTTAACATACTCACCTTTGAAGCATACCTTTCATTCATTCAGATTGATTTTCCTGAATGTCTTGCCTGCCAGCACATTGAAACTCCTTCTTTGTGATCCCAACTCTTTAATAGGAGAACTCCCAGTGTCTAAAATTGTCTGAGGACGAGGCTTTCTGTCAGACACAGTATAGTATCACTGCTGGAGCATGAACCTTGCCCCACGGAATGCCTTGTGGCTGCCTCAGTTGCCTGCAGAATGAATTCTAAGACACTTCCACAGTTATAAGGGCAAATATTCCCACAGAGGCAGAAGCTGGGGAAAAATGACAACAACAAGATATGTTAAAAGAAAAGCAATTAGAAACATTGATCAGTGGAAGAGCAAAAATTTTGTTACAGCCATTTCAAAAAATAATGACAGCAGCTAAAAGCAGTTTTCTGATCTCCAGATTTCATGATACAACATTCCACCCTTTGTAGGATAATCTAAAGGGACACTCAAAAAGATAAGAAGATCAGAACTATTAGCATGAGGAGATCAAAGTCAGTAATAATAGGTAACATCTTCGGAACAGGGTTCAGAACATGAAAATGGAGAAAGCTGCTACTCTCAGTTGAGGTTGGTAACAGTGATTACAAAGCTACGCACCATTGTAGATTCATCTGAATGAGCCTGGTGAATATCAGCTCGATGGGCATCACTATAACTTTATAAGGACAGTATGCCTGAAAGATACTGAACCAAATTACTCATCAGTTTGTAAATAACTGAAGGTCAATAAGGCAATTGAAAAATGGCAAATAGACGTATCAAGAATAATTACTATGAACTAATCTAGATTTCTTTAAGGAGATAACTATCTTTGTGGATAAAGGGAAAGTATGATAGATGATGGTGCTAGCAGTTCATTTGCCACCATGCACATTAACATTCTTCTGAGTAATCTGCTTTAACATAGTCAAAATCTAATTGCTGGAATGTGGACACTTAAGTGAGTAAAAAAACCCATACCCCAAGTCAGAGTATGGTTGATGGTGAGTCCGGGAGTGCATAGAAAGTAGACTCTTTTAAAAAGCTGTTAAGACTATTATGCCACTGAATGATTCCATTAGTGATTGAAAATTAAGTATAACTATTAACAGATGATACCAGGATGGAAAGGAATGTAAGGAGTTTACAAGGCAGAACTACAATTCGAAAATATTTTGATAAACTGGAGAAAATACATAAAATTAGTAAATCTTAAAGAAGACTTGAACATAACATTGCACTCAAAAAATAAATTCTAATGTATAAATACCAAGGTACTAGCTGGGCAGCAGCACTCTAGAGAAGGATATGGAGATGAAAACATATCATCTTAAATTTGTGGTAAAGGAGATTCCATTACAAAAGGCAAACATAATTCTGATAAGGTATATATTACATAAAGGAAGTAAGCATTCTTAAATGCTTACCAATTCCTAAAGCTTTTTAAAAGCTTTTGTCAGAGGACGTGTTCGGTTTTGGACACCATTCCTAAAATATGCTTTAAATAAAACAGACAGACTCCAGAAGACAAAACTAAGAAAAAAAGTTTTAACAAACATGAACTATGAAAAAAGTTTGAAAAAAAGTGCATTTACTTCATTTAAAAACAAACAAACAAACAAATACACACACACAAAAAAAACAACCTAGAAAAAAGTAGAGACATAATAATACTTCCCAACATTTTAAAAAAATGTTTGTAAGCAGCACAGCAGTCAGTTAATATTCACAACCAGGAAAGGGCTTAATTTTCAGGAATGAAGGTTTGTAAATCAGAAAAGCTGGTAGTAAAGAAGGCTGTGAACCACCAAAGGCGATATTGGCCTTTGCTTCATCGCCCCCTAAGCCACATTTTTATGGGAAATTTTAAAACAGATTAAACACATACTAGATAGGAATTATCCAGATGTACTACATACAGTGTCTGAGTAGGGACATTAGCTAATTGGCCTTTCAGGTTCTTTTTAGCTATGATTTTCCATGGGCTGTTAAATAAGCAGCCTCTACTAGTAATATTCATTGTCAAAGAGAACATCTGGCTGCATGTATTAGTTGCTTCTTGTTTATTATCATATATTTATAATTTAAGATCATCCGGCACTTCCAGTCAGAATTGTGCTAGGAAGGGGAGTAGTACAACAAAAATACGATCACAGCCCCCTGGCCTTTTCTTTTTAAGTAGACGTGATGTATGAAAGGTAAAGTAATACAGGTTTTTTTACCAACTGGCAACTAAATCCTTTTGTCTGTCAAGCTAATGTGAAGTTCATTGGCTATTTATCTGTAAGCAAGCATAGATCTTGTGGAACAAGCAATGCAGAGACGATGCTAGCGTTCAGATGAGATCAGAGGCGGAAGTCTGCTTTTAATCCTTCCAAACATTTACTACTTGTGACAGTCTCATTGGACTAATCCTAGTCTCTCTTTTCTGAGTTTTGACTGTTTTGATATTTCACAGTGGGCTACAGCCTAAAGAGCAACTTGGAAGTCATAAGTGTATTCACACAATATTTTAGCTCGAAGAAGACTTTATTTAGTTTCTAACTATCTTCTCTAGTTTTTAGCTAGCCTAGTTTAGAACAGGTATGAAACGCCTCCAAATTAAATACAAGATGAAAGCAAACTCTAGCTGGCAGGAAGGGGACATAGGACCATGTCTGTGTTTGTACAACTTCTCCAAGGGAGCTAAAGATCAAACTTCTTGACTTCTCTGAAACAACACCCATAATAAACATTACAACTGGTAGTAAATATTTCAGAAATGTATCTTTAATCTAAAGCTGAGTGACCTGAAGTTTATCCAATATCAAAGGGACACTATCAAATTTTTAAGGTCACGGATTTCACACATGTAAAACCTTTAGGCTCCCATGGAGCTATCTGGAGTCTCACAGTGCTTTACCATAAAGTATGACTGGAAATTTATTTGAAAAATTTCCTGGGTTTTAGGAGCTGAAAATGAAAACCTTGAATTACTCCATTACCATTCTAATGGAATAGACTGGATTTATTCCAGTTTTTCAAATATGTAGAACCTTCATTATTCCACACAGATCTGTTGTATAGCAAGATTCTCATTAGAATTAAGCCATTTATGAAAAATATTTACAATACATCATGGCTGCATCTAGAAAAATCTGGGGAAGGAGAAAACAGAAGTTTTGGAGCTGGTTGAACACAGTCCTATCATATGACCCAGACTGTGCACACTACTTTATTTGGGTTCTGTTTGCATCACTTCTGCTTAGGTTTCACATAGGATTATTTCAAGATAGATAGCCTAAGTTTTGTTTATGCTTCCTAGTAAATTAAGGAGCTATATGAAAGGGTATCCAGCCAGCAATAATCATATGACACTACATACATTGATAAATCTACCTAATCTGCATTAAGAAGATTAATTTCCAAAGAATAAACAGTTGGGATATACAATAAGTGATTCAGCAGAGAAAACCAACAAAAGATAAACTGGTCTAACATTGCCAATCTTTTCTGTAAGTTCTTACACAAAAGATAAATCATTTCATTACATTATTTACCTGAAACCCAAATTTAAGTGTTTTTATAGTCAGTATTTATTATGGTGTATATTCACCTATCAATAAAAGTCTCATAATCTGTGCTAGCAAATTCTTTAACCCTTACCAGTGACCTCTCAGGTGCTAGCAAATGTAGAAAATCTGATAATTGTTGTATGTTCAATACTCCTATGACATAGATTAATGAACACACTATATTCCTCATCTTGCATGGGATAGCACAAGGGACCTCATCCACCTCATGCAGTTTAAGAACTTCATCATTTCAACAAAAAAAAAAAAACCTTTTGTAATTTATGAGGAATTTGAGAATCCTAACTCCCAATTTAGTGTATGAAATTCTTAGGAATTCATTACACTATAGTGTAAAAGGGATTATTCAAATTATTGAGTCTGACATTTTTCATGAAACAGACCACTGAAGCTGATATTTCTGCATGAAAGCTGATAGTTTGTGCTAAGGTAATCATACTCTTGCAGTGTGGAGGATCTAGTCTCTTACCATCAAAAGTAACCAGGAAAACCCAATCTTTAAACAATTTGGGTTTGGCTTCATTTTGGCTATTTGCAAACAGAAACTTAATTTTCACAGCAAGTGTAGTCACGCTACTTTATATGTGTTTGTTTCAGTGTTAATGTATAGCCTTTAAGTTAAATTGCTATTTTCCTCCCCTGGGGATTGCCACCCTGATGTAGTTATAAACAGAGAACATATCCTTTCTTGCAATTTTCATTTTGTCAGGCTTCCTCTGTTGTAACTGAATCTGAGGCATTACTTTTTGAAATTAACTGTTACCTGTTCCATCAGTGCAACTCACAACTTGCTTTCACTGTCATCTAGCAGCAGAACACTTATTCCTGAATAAGGGAATAAGCTACAACCGATTTTTTTAATCTTTTCATAATGACCTTTCCAAGTCTTTCTCAGCTTCTCTTCATACTTTCATAGAAACATATCTGTTGCAATGTAATTGGAAAGGGTTTCTCCAGGTTCATCTCATGGTTGTTAATATCACTGAAGACTTAGAAAACAATAGATTTTAGATTTTATATAGTTTTTCCTTCCCTCTCAGGGTCCATGCCAAATGGAGGAACTTGATGATAGTACGAAGGGTACTTTTTCTGCAATTTTAAATTGAGATGGCTGGTTCTCTTTGAAAAAAATATAAGTGGAAAATATTATGAACAAGCATGGGCAGTGTTTGTGTCATTCCGCTTTGCCTCTCTGTGAGGGAAAATGGAGTCAGTTCACTGTTAATTTTTCTGTTTGGCATACCAAGGAAACCAGAGGTGCAGCGCTTTCTGTCCTCTCTCTGAAGACTCTATTCTACGCACAGACACACAAAAAATCTCGTTTGAAATCTTCCAGTACATGTTTCAGTTGAAATAACTCTACCCATTGGTCTTGCCATAACCTAACATGCACTGGACATTTCTGTATTTGTTTGGAGTTTGTAGAGTGTATATCTTGTGAGAGGAGGAAGAAGGTTGGTTTTGGGGAGGTGTTTTTTTGGAGAAGGGGAGGAGAGGCTGCTTGTAAAATGTCTGAGTTGATAAGGATACTTTAAGAGCTGAGATCTCTCAAACTTTTCTGGCAGTTTTCCTGGAAGAAAAAATTGTTGTAACTTGCTTATGTCTAAGCACACAAAAACTTTCTAGTACATATATTATTTTTATTATGTATGTGTTGTTCATTTTTGTTTCTTTATCACCACATAGGATGGGATAATATGTTTCAATTGTATCTGATTAGGACTGACACTGTATCAGCTCTAGAGAGAGCATTGCTGTATCTTTGTTTTGCACTTCTTGCTTAAAAATGAGCATGTGAGAGCATATTTTTTTCTGAAAGGACATGAGTTCTCTCTGTAGATAACTTAAAAGACATTTTCTAGGCAAATAATATTTACCTATAAAAGCTGGTAGATATTTTCAGCTGGGTATATTCTATTCATAAACAAATTTTGACTCACTAGCCACAACCTTTGAAGAACAATGGTTTAATAGGAACATAAAATATATTCCTCCTAGTCATGCTGGTGACTCAGTGTTTTCACCAAAATATTTTTACTTCTCACCCTCCCGTTGTTTTTGTGTACCTGCCACTTTGTGCTGTTGTCTGAAAACACAACACACAAGCAACAGAGAAGACTTTATTGTAGAAGCAGTTCCACAAGGAAAGGGTTCTGGAAAGGAGAAGATTCTCTAAACAGAGCAAGAGGGTGACCTGGAAATATTTATTTTAAAACAAGTAACGTTAAGGATCCATGCCCTTTAACACTTGCATCTAGGATTTTTGAACAGCTTGTATTTGAGAGGAAAGAAGCACACTCAAATGTCCTGCAAAGGGCAGTAAGATGCTCAAGAAGAGGAACTGCCAGTCCGGCATTCAGCTCTTTTGAGAAAATGGTGTGAGTATAAGAGGAAGAATCAAGGCCTTTATTTTTTCAACTCTTCCCCCTCCATTATACTTGCTGGATAGAAGTGAAGACACTAGAAAACAAAGACTACAGGGGAGAAGAAGGGCAGAAATATATACCTTCACTTCCCGATGGAAAGGGTAGAAATTGTGACTTATATTTCTGAACTGTAAAATTTTTCACCACCCAAATCTCTGCTGCTAACAGAGAATGTTAAGAGTATGGAGTGCAAGTTTCACTGCAGACCTTTAGAATAATACATAATGAAAGATATTTAGTCTGTCCATATTGCATATCAACATTTTTTCACAGCTGTAGCAAGAATCATGAAGTTCATTCTAAGAAAACAGAGTAGTGTGAAGATGAAAAGGGACAAGGAAAATTTTTCAGATGAACACTTCTGCCACTGAAAAATACAATTTCTGGTTAGCAAATGGTATTTGGGAATTCAACATGATTTTATAAGCAGTGTTGACTGAAATAAAAACTGATATTTTATTTTAGTTGAAAATTTTATTTTTACATGCTTTAATCTAAATATTTTGATTTTTCATTTGAAATTACGATTGGCTGCCTGATTGATTTAAAAAATAATATTCTGAAAGTGGAATCCTCACACTGACCCAAATTTTCATGTGAAATATCTTCCCCAGTTTTGCTATCATCACTAAACTTAAAATTACTTAGTTTCATAAATCCATTCTCTGGTTTCCTGAGGCATCTATAAGCAGAATCTTCAGATAATGCCTGGGATATATGTAAAGAAGGAAGCTTTTACTATGTTAATGGTGGGAGCTTGTTACAGTCACCTAGGGTGGAAGTCAGAAATGGATAAAGATTTTCAGCATTATGAGAAAGATTACTACTGAGAATTGTGTGATTCTAGTTTAGTTTTCCACTAGTATTGGAAAGAACCAGATATTCCTGAATGCAATCGGCAGCAGATTGCATTGTCAAGCAATTCCTGAACTACCAAGCAGTGGTTCTACTAGTTTAGATTCGTGTGCTATTTTATGAAATATTTCCAGAAAAAATGGTTGTAGAATATAACACCAGATTGAATGATTGATTATTTTAGACTTAAATGAAGAGAAACAAAAACAAGTGCCTAAGATCGTTTGATACATTCAGGAAGCTAGTTTATGCACCTGGTTGATCTGAGAACTCTGATTCCTTAAAGAGAAGGCGGCTTGAAATTGCTTTAAGTGAACAGCTGATTTTTCATCTCTATTCTAAGGACATAAAAATGAGTGGGGACAATTGTTTCAGATCCAAAATTATGAATAAGCACCTGAAAAAATATGAGATGAAAGCAGAAGTGTCAGACTTAAATATGATTTATAATTCTCAACTAAGAGCAAAATGTTTATATCAATGGAAATAAAGAACAGAGAAAGGAGTGGGGTTCACTGAGAGTGAAGTGAAACAGAATATGTTCTAGATATACTTGAATAAAGACCACATTGTCTATACTTGTACAAGCTTGATCCTAGACAAAAGGTTAGCATAGGTATGAAACTAGACATTTAGGTACACATAAGAATTTAGGATATAAGAAAAAGAACCAAAATGATCATGGAACCAAAATTGACTTTGAAGAAAAAAGCAGGTAAGATTCAAACATACATTGGAAAAGGTCATTTGTAAACATTCTTATGCTCCTTGGCCAAACAGACTATTTCTGTATGTTAACTTACTTCTAAGGATAACTTGTAGGTGTACCTAAAAATTATTTATTTTTTGCCAAAGTGGATTACAAGTAGTTTTGGCAATTTGGGATAAGAAAATGAAAATTATGTCATCCACTTGAAATTGCAACTTTTTGTTTATGAGTTTTAGTTGTGAAGGGAGGATTTAAACAGACTTTCTTCAGTGTTTCTAAGACGAAGATACTTGTACAGCTGTATATATAGGGACACTTTTGTTGAAATCTACAGATATTCTACCTTTTTCTTTCCTGCAAATATAGACAAATCTGATTCCTCTCATGTAGGATTAGAGATCATGGAATAATTTCACTCATCATTTGAAATACTCCAGTGTCCTGATAACATGGGTACTATTCACCAGAATTCAGTTACGCAAAACAATGTGTCTCATCTGAAATATATCACTTACACCAGCCCAGTGAGCCTGATACTAAGGCAGAATACTAATTCAATTCTGAGTAAGAGGCTTCGCTTCTGGCTCTCCTGCTAACATCCACAGAATCACAAATATTTTGCCATTGCCTTTCTAACAAATATGAACATGACTTCATGTAAAGTACAAAAGAGGATTTTAACAATTTGGAAAGAAATACTTCATGTTTCTTTTGGTAAGTGTATAAAGATTGCAGAAGGGAAAGCAAGTGCAGCTTAACCATACAGTTTGTTTGCAGAGAAATTCACGTTGTCCATGGCATTGGTGCAGCATACTTCTTTGCCACATCAGGGAAATGTTTAGCTCTGTATTAACACAGTTAACGAACAGAACTTCACACCTACATTTGAAACAGGAAGAAAGTTGCGTAAAATACAAGACATTTTTTCCTGTGTTTAAACAACAATTGAAACACTACAAAGTATTTGCTCCCCTAATACAATTTTTAACTATTTCTGTGAATGCTGACTTCCCCAGAAACAGTCTTTCAACATCTACAAAACAAATAACTCTTCTGATCAGGACTTAGATTATTAGAACAAGAGTGAGACAGACTTGAGAAATTATTTTCAAACTGCTGAAAGTCCAAGATTACTTCAGCCTGGAAACTCCATTTTACCACCTCTCTCACTCTCATTTTGCAATCTCAGTCATACTAACTAATTTCCTCAAGCCAATAAATGCTGAATTTATTCGACAGTCTTCACCTTGATCCTCCTCTCAGTACAGTAACTGTTGCACTTGCGGAGGCCTGCTGGGTTGTTGTGGTTTCTCTATCCTACTGTGGCTTTTATGTATTTAAACGTGCTGGTTTCTTGTATTATTGGAGTCTCTCATTGGGGCAATATTATTGTACAGGAGTGTTGATTTAAAGACAAGCCTTTCTGCACACACAAATTCACTGTCAGTAGCCAGCAGAAGGCAGAAAAAAAAAATTCGACACTATGTAGGCAATTTGAATGCAATAGTCTGATTCTCTCTAGCCCAGAAAACCTCAGTGGGACTCATGAATTATAGATCACCAGTACAGAGGTTAACAGCTGGAAAAAAATACATGCTTGCAATCAACAGTATCTGAATCATCACATATTTTTTGTGTTTGAAGCATGGGCAAAATCTCCAGTGCTTCTGTTACTTCAGTCTTTGTGGTGTATGTATGGTGATAATAAAAGCAAAGACATTCTCCACAGGGCTCCACTTCTTTTGCTACACAAAATAAGTGGTATTTAGTTAATAAACACTATTTTGCTTTTCCCATATTGTTCCTTGTGTGGTCAATAGTATTTCTCAGCCCCTGTGTTGTTTCTGTGTGGACACAAATCACATCCTATGCTAGAAACAAAATGATGAATTTCGTCCTGAGTTTTTGCACGTTGCATGTTGGTCTAGCACCTGAGGCACTTTGTAAATATTTACAATACCTATATGAGAAGCTGTTATTTAATTGCTATTCTATATGCACAAAGAAATTGTGGTCTGAAGTTTTCACTAAATCTTAGGTGCCCAACTTGAGATGCCTGTGACCTGAAGCTTTGGTCATTAGTATTGCACAACTTCTGCACCACACTGTCTGTACTTCGTTGCAGTCCCACAAAAGACATCAGCCCTTCTTTCCATTTAGAGGTTCAGAATCTCAGTGGACAAGCTTTGCAGTAATGCAGTGCTGTCTGAGGGATAAGAAAGCAAATTTTCCATGATTTATCATGTCTAATTCCCATCCAGATTCAGGCAGAAGAATAGATATATTCTTGGCGTGCCTCTAGCAAAGACTACTCCCATCAAAACTGAAATTCAAGATGATGCTTCAAATCATGGATGACAAAGTGTACAAAATTTTTGAAAAGAGATCAAACCTTACTGCCCCTGCCATCAAAAAAACCAACAACAACAAAAAAACCCACCACCACCAAAACAAAACAAAACCAAAAAAAAAAAAAAAAGAAAAGAAAAAAAAAGAAAAAGGCACAACCCAAAATCTTGAACCACTTTGAAACTGCTCCTAAAATGAAGTGTGAAATAGAGTTTGTGTGGTGGCTGGAGTCTGGCAAAATGTATAAGGCAATGTAAAGAAGACCTTGTGATGGATGGTACCACTAGCCCTGCCTGTAATATAAAACATACAGTTAGTGTTCACTTCTCTTCATAAAGACAGCTCTTTTCCAGAAATTTCAACGTGCAATTCCTCAACTAATCATGGTACCCACCTAAATGTCATTCCTATGGAAAAGTGACCTACCTCATTCTCTCTTCATTCACTCCTGTTTTTCTTTTACAAGCTATCAAGCAGAGGACTGTGGATACAGCTGAGAGGGCAAAAGGACAACAAATCACTGAACAGAAGTAAGTAATTTGACTTCAGGTGAAGGAGTATATATAGTGTAAAACTGATCATCCTTTTTGTTTATAAATTATCCATTTTCCCTGTAGCTTCACAACCAATGACGTTAAGTCCTCCGCTGTCATGACTGACAAGCAAGGAGTGACATTAGAAGGACAGAAGAACAAAAATAAGAACTAAATAACTGGAAGAAAATAAGAAACGGAGACTGAAGAGTTATCTGGAAGAGGAGATGGGCAGGTTTTTTTTGAATCACACTTTCCAGCAGGAAAAAAGCATAGGAACTGATTGCGCAGCTGAGGAACTGACTAGCGTGAGGGAGGAACAGAGCTGAGCCAAGTGTTATGGGGCTGTAGGAGGCCCAGTGAATCGACACTCTCCTCCATTAACTCTCTTCTGGCCTGTTCCAGTTACACTTCATACTGCCTATTTTGAACAAACCGAAGTCAGCAAACCATGTAAACAAATGTTCATTTTTATTCTTAATTTAATAAAGATTACACAACATTGGCTAAATGTTAAGCAACGTCTATCTCTCATACTTAAATGTTGTTCTTATCTGCTTGGCTCAACAGGAGTGTTTCAGGGTTGTAACACAGAAGGGTGTAAACTCATGATAGAGTCAATTCTTGGCCTCAATGAAGCCAGTGGGCAAAGTCTTGTTGTCTTTCATGGGAATGGGATTTCATCAGAGTACTTAGATTGATTTCCGTCTGTTGTTTACATTCATGTGCATCTGAGACGGTTCACAAGTATAGAAATCTCCTATAAAACAATTCTGCAGCAGTAAATTTTTCATACTCTATCTTTACTTTAAATGGAAACTTTACAAGAAACTACATGAATCCCATAAAGTAAAATAAAATTAAATCAAAAATTATGCATAACAACAAGTACCAAACCATGGAAAAATGCTAAAATATTTTAATAATTTAAAAACCTCATGAAGGCCACAGCATAATTTTCAGCCAAAATATTTCTAAAACTGGCAGCCCACAAGAACCCTGGAACACCCATGTGGAAACGTGTTTTCAATTTTGGAGTAAATATTTTTTCCTCATACACAGAAGTCTTTTCTTTAAATAGTATAAGACAGCCTAAAGTAGGGGTGAAGTTAAGCATTTTTGTTGTGCAATTAAAAATGAATTATACATGGCTAAAATCAAAATTATTTCTATGCTACATCCGAAAAGTTTAGAAAAATAAACATTTCTGAAAATGAAGCTTATAAAGTGAGGCCTCAGAAATTTCTTAATGTAGGGAGTTTAGTTTTCCAAATACCATTCATCTGACCATTTTATGTTTGGACACCTGGAGGTGTGAACCTACTGACTATGGACCTTCAGATTCCATCATTACAAACTCACAGACAATAAAATGGGGAGACTTATCAGTGTCCTGTGTCATCAAGGATGCCACTGGGAGCAAAGCCTCAGAGCACAACAAAGGAGGTCTCTCACAAGCTACACAAGTATCTTTAGAACAGTTGTTTTAAATGAAAGTTACAAGGTGTTCCTAATCTGTGTTGCCGCATCACAGCTGTGGCAGACAATAGGACTGGCCTTCAGCACTTTGCGTGTACTCTGTGGTTGAGGAGGACAAATTAGAAGTCCTAAAGACAAAAGGTGGCTTCCAGAAATGAAATTCAGCATCAGAAGAAGAAAAACTAGTGAGTAATAGTCTCTTCTCATCTTTTTAGCTTCAAACACATAAAAGAACCGCATGTATTTCACACATCTTTCCTCTTATTAACCTTTTGTACTCTGCACATCTTAGTTATGAAAGGCTTCTGTCTGTCTTCTTACAGCCCTGAAAACTGGCATTTTCTATCCATGCAACAAGTTGAGCAAATCAATTAATAATATGAATTTTATCACCAATCAGCAATATCAATTGCTGAATCTTATTTTTCATCTTTCAGATGGTCTGATTTCTATACGATGCTTTTCCTAGATGAAAAGGATGCACTTCTTTTTTATGTTTTCTCTTCTCACTTGCATACAGGGTGTTATGTTGGTTCATGTGATAAGAATGTTTGGGCACAAGTTTCCCAACTATATGCCAGAAAAGATTCAGAGGAAGCAGTAGTGATTAAGAGTATGAAAAAAATATACATGAAGAATGGTTGAAAAGATTGCCTACATAGAAAATAGTGCATAAAATGACTATAATAAAGGAGAAAAAACTATGAGTAGTACGAAGAAAGGCATACTGGGAGCTTCTTTTCTACTATAAGAAAATGGCAGATTCAACTGAAGTTAAAATTCTCAGATTAAAAATCAGTGAAAAGTATTTTTATATAGTACATAATTATTCACCAGGACTGTTAGTCACAGAAAGTTCCAAGGATGTGCCAAACTGAAAATTCTTCACATATTTACATGTATTTCAAGATTGTCCAGAATAAAATTTAACATCATAATTTTGGAAAACGCTTCAAATTACTGGCTTAATATTTCTAACTATAGATCACATCTATTTTCTAAGGAAGATGCTCTTACATTTGCCTTCAGCAGAATTTTGCTGAACACTTCTGTCAGTAAATAAAACAGGACAGTGATGAAATAGTGCTCTAAACCGTCTGTTGGTCTAATCCAGCACTGTTTTTTCTTTTTGTGCCAGCAGTTGTCAGTAGATATGGTGCCAGCATGTTAAGTTATGTGGAAGAAAGCTGAAGGAGTGCAGGGGCACCACAGCAGAGTTGGGGGGAACCCCAATAACCTAACCAGAGAAGCAAGCCCCAGCCCCAGCAAGGCTGTCCCAGGGGAGCATCAGCCTCTGGGTGGGGGTGACACCCATTGGGATGAGTCAGTGGAAAGGGTCTCCAGAGCACTTTTGGACTGGGCGGGGGGGTTACTGCCAATGGGACTCATTATGGGATGGAAAGAGAGGCATTTGGGGATTGTACTGGGAAACGTACAATGGGATATTTAAGGGAATGGCTACAATGGGATGTTTAGGGGAAGGATCAAAGGTGGGAAAAGGGAGGGATTGTGGTGGTTTGGGGAGGAAAGTGTGTGGAAATAGAGAGAAGGGAATAAAAGGTATGAACAAAGAGGTTGCTGGTCAGTACACTTGTGTCGTTGTGCCTGTGCCTGATGACTGCAATCTGTCCTGTCTTCTCGTTAAACTCTGTTTTTCTGGATCAGGAGCTGCTAGTCCTGTGTACACGTGTGTATGCGAAGGTCTAAGGGCCAGCACCTGGACTGGGGACCATGGGTCACTGTGGCGCTGCACAACTGGAGAAACTGGAGTGCAAATGCCTTGCGTGGGTGTGTATCTCAGTGTGTGGCTGCTAGTGAATACCATGCTGGACTCAGCAGTGGGGAGGGTAAGAGGCTTGGGAGCCTGGTACTGGAGTGGCCACAGGTCTGAGCTGGAATACTGGAGAGACAAAAGGGTTTGAGAGTTGCTTGCTGGAGGAAGTGGAAGGTCCAAGCCAGGTACTGGAGAGACTGGCTTGGTGTCATCTACCAATGAGGTTTTAGGTCTAGACGAGCTACCAGAATGACCCATTTTCTTCTGAGTGCTAGTAAGGCAACTGCGAAGCAGCCCAGTACTGACTGAAGCTGGACACATGGAGCTGTGGCAGCCTTGCCTCCCCTGAGCTGTGGGATTCAGTGACTGCTAGCAGGTTCAACAGTGGATTTCACAAAAAGAGTAGAAAATCCAAATAAAAATAGTACCTACCTCACCGTACCTTCCTCTGACATTCTGAATCTCTTCATGGCAGAAATTAGAAATATAATTTTAAAAACTGAAAGCTTCTCTGGAGCTTTTCAGGGATCACATTTACTTTACAGTTGCTTGTTAATTGCTTTAGTGCCTAAGGATGTACAACATATGTCCTGCAAAGAGACACCCATATGGTTGTACAGTGTATGTCCTGGCACTCTGTTGCCACAGACTAGAAAACAGACTTCTGTTTAAAATGCATGGCCCATTGCATGATTGAAGGTGTGACATATAAAGGATTATAACTGACAACATTGAAGCCCTACACCTGTCACCGTGCTGTGTTAGGAGGATATGCACGCTGTTTTGCTGGGAAGGGGAGAGAAGGTTGCCTTCAGTGAAGAAACAATTAAAATATATTTTTCACTTTGTACAGGGGAGAATTTCTTTCTCAACTGTCTGATTTATTCACGTCAGTGTGACTCAGCTATAGCTCAGTTTTTATTCAAAGGTTATAAAGTTAAAGAAGTTAGTAGAGGAAAAAGTATAAGGGCATTAACTAGCCACGTGGAACCAGATTTTAAAAGGTAATGAAGCTTTTAAGACAGCAGAGAGGTGACTAACAATGTCTTTTAGAAGTATCTACATTTTTAGGGGCCTAAACACTTCAAGTAGTCTAGCTTTTAGCCTTTCAGTGTTCTGGTGAGTATTATGGACATATTTGAATATTCGGAAAAATGCAAGAATATGCACGACCCAGAAACTCAACAGTCATTGTGGATGACCATCTTAAACTAAGGCAAACCTTTTCCAACAAAATTATTGCATTCTAGCACTTGTATTGTATTTCAGGGTCCTCTTCAACTTTAGATTTCTCAATGAAATACTTAGGTAAGGAACTAGTCTAACGAGAAGATTAGGCTCACTTAACTTTACCTATTTGAATTACTGTATTACTAGAGGCTGAGCTAGTTACCTAGGGTCTCACTGCACTACTGTAGAGAGATAAGCATCTCTAGAATGTGAGACATCCTACATGTCTTAGACATCTCTCTTAGGGTAGAAGGAATCACTCTGTAGAGCTGCTTAGCTCTTTTCACTGACTGACTGGATAACTTCAGTAAAGGGTTTCTCTCATCTAAATTTAGCCAATTTACAAGCCTGGTGTTTCTAAATAGTTAATAAAAAGTGAAACACATCTCTTCAGAGTGACTCATCCTATCTGAAACCTGAATCATGCTTCAGCGGTGCCTTTCTTCATTGACTACAGAGGAAGTGTAGGAGCACTCCTACGCTGGAATCATCTCTTAACTCAGGTATTTCATTTAAATGCTTAGGTTATATGAAATTAAGGTTTATGTGACATTTGACAGCATACTGAGTACTTTGCTGGAATACCTTTCTCCTCCGGGTTACAGTATCTTCCACACTGCGATCCTTTCTGACTTTTTACTCATAAAGAGTATATGACAGAATTAATTTCTCCCGTTTAATTTTCCCCATTAGTGTAAATTTTCCAAGGTAACTTGTAACTGTAACAAATTTATTTTGTTACTTTCCATGTGAGGCTGAGTAGCTAAAAATTGCAAACAATGTAACAATATCTCAGGGTGAAATAGTGGAGTAAGTAATTTCCAAATTCTCCTGTTGAACCTGAAAATTGAGAGCTGGAGCACAGTTGAATTAAAAAGGTTTCTTGTGAAAGGTTATGTTAAAATTCCATGCAGAATATTTAATTACTCAAAATGTTTTCATCTTCAGTTTCCAGAATTTTAAAAACAACAGGTCTGATAAAATTCAGAGAACTGTATGAGAAATGACAAGTCAAGTAAGAGTCATTTAAGAGAGCAATGAGTTAAACCATCAATTAATTGTCTTCTTAAGGTCTTTTGCAGTCTTCCTACATGAATGTTTATTAGAGCAAACTAACTCTTCAGATTTTTTTCAGATGCTCCAAGTCAAAATGCATTTCTTTCTTTACAAATACGCTCATATCTAATTATAGGTTATATAAATGTTCTAATAGTCACACATAGAATAATGACATGGTCACTATACTATATTTGTTTAAGAGCTTTTCCTCTTTCAGACCTAAAACAGACAAAAGAATACTTCCCTGCATTATCGTCTATTGCTTTTACATAACACCTCTGTTTTAATTTCCTCTGGTACATATAAAAGCATCATTTCTTCAGGAAGCCTCAATTATTTCTAGGTACGGTCATTTACTGATGTAATACTTTCCTGTAAATAATTTTTGTTCTTATATTTTTTCTACTTCATTTAATTTGTGAAGCCTTTCCCAGATGATGTCACTTTTGTAGGAACAGGTACCAAGAACATCCTCTTGTAAATGCTCAGGGGAAGCTTCTTGTATGAGCAGATTATTCCATCACTGCATTGCTGAATTCTTGCACCTCACTCTGAGCCATATGGTCATACCTACTGCTAGACATAAGGTTTCTAGGAGTCTCATCTAGCTCAGTAAGGATGCTAGAAGCACATGGGGTTCAATGTTTGTTGGTTCAACACTTAGCTGGCGCAAAGAAAACTATCCTTATACCTTCCCTTTTTTGCACCCTGTTGTCACCCAGGAATCTATGTTGGGCAGTCGGCTTAAATGGTTGGGAACCCCATTTCCTTCTCTTTATCCCAATGGCGTCCTGCACAAGGACTTGGAAGAAAAGAGATGAATGACTTAAAATGAGTGTTCTACCCATATTTTTCTTCTTTAAAAATATTTATTTACAAATACTTCTTGTGAAATGCAACTTCATCGTGTTTACAAAACATTATGATCCTTGTAATGATCTCATATCAGTTTTAAAACCTCAGAATTCAGCATTATGATTATTGCTGTTTTAATACCAAAACATATTTTCAAAATAAAATAAATTTTAATACCAAAACATATTTTCAGTTCATCCACTCTGAAAACCCACACTCCTGGCACTATCGCAGACTAACATTTTTGGCAAGGGTCACCGTAAAGAGCAAACCAGGTTTTCACAACTGCTGGCTCCAAGGAAAGCCAGCAGGAAACAAGACAAACTTTACTCACATAATATGCACTTTTACTCACTTCATATATATTTTATTAAGATTTCAACTAAAGAACAGTGAAATACGGATATGATAAAGTTCATACATGGTTAGAATATGAGATCTGCATCCACTTATCTGAGGCATTCAGAATGGCTAAATTTTACCTTGAAGGTCACAAACAGGTGACTAGTTTACTTGAGAAGAAATGTAATGTGATTTAGTTCAGGTCAGAGATTTAGTTTCAAAGCAGGTCTTGGGTAGTTTTCAGGAGAGAAGTTCTGCATAAATACAACTTCAATGCAAGAGAAAGATAGAGAGGGGAATCTTTCTCCTATCCTTTCTTCAAACAAAATTGTTTTGACTGATTTTAAAAAAATACATACACATATAAACATATACCTATAAATATACCTAAAGGTAGCTCAGGTTCAGCTGGCCTAGTGACAAATCCATAATATTTTACATTCATTTTATTGCTTCTCTAGTTTTTGTCTATGCAAACCAAGATGGCTTAGACAGTATTTTATTCTTATTTTTCTATGCGTTCTCTGGTTTCAATATACTGTTAGGGTGTTATTAATAGATTCTGATCTACTACTTAAATTAAAATTAGCTGCTAGGCTTAATTAGCTGCTAGACTGGATTGAGAAAGGATCTAAAACTATATATGGTGCTTGTAAGGCAATGTTGTTGTCAATTGAGCATATTAAAATGGTGTAAGTTTGCACCATTAGTCTGTGATTTGCTTTTACACATAGTGACAATCCTTACTGTAATTTTGAGGTCTACTATTCTATAGAGCTGGAAGCTCTATACAGTATTTTATTTTAGAGCACATTACATGTGGAGAACAAAGAGGCAAGCGAAATAATCAGCTGCAGCAACAAAATCTTAAATAGTCAAGACAGGATTTTTAGTAAAAGCCTATCTTTTTGAAATCAGATTTATTGTATTTAAAATTGGCATGTATATTTGAAGAAAAGCTATTTGGACTGATTTCTTAAAAATCTAGAATTGAATTTTTGAATTATTAGTAATAAGATATTGTTTTGATAGGAGAAAAAGAAATAATAATTGCATAGAGTAAGACATAAAGCTGAAGATGACATATTTGTGATTTTGAACAAGTTTCAGTTTACAAACATGCCTAGATGTGACTTTAATTAAGTAGGCTAATACGAGCCAATAGAGCAACTTTTCCTCCTTTAAATTATGCAGGTGCTTAATCTCTGCACACAGCCTCTTAGGAATGAGAAATGTTTTGGTTGTGAAACAAAGCTAGATCCTTGCTTTTATATCTTGAGACACAGTCTCAAGTCATTCATTATAACCCACATCATGTTTTGGTGAAAATACACTAAAGCCTGCTAATATTTACTGTATAGGTGCAATTGAGACATTGTATTTTAGTTTATGGTTTCACAGTGTTTTAGATAAAGATTTTGTGTTCCATTTAATTATTTTACAGAATCGTAGAATCATAGAACTGTTTTGATTGGAAGAGACCCTCAGGATCATCGAGTCCAACCATAACCTAACTCTAGCACTACTCTAGCACACAATTCAAGTAGTTTGTTTTGTTTTCTGGGAAACCAAATATAATTTTTAGAAAATTTAGCTCAGATTACCATGGGTTTGCCAAATAAACTGAATTTCAAGATGTATTTTCCCATTTTCTGCAAAGGATTGGTTTTGGAAAGTCACCAAATGGCAAATGGCAAAAGATACCTCTGGACAGTGTCTAGTCCCTCTGCTCAAGCAAGGTCATCTAGAGCGGTTAGCCTGGGAATGTGCCCAGTTATGTTTTGAATATCTCCAAGGATGGAAACTCCACAACCTCTCTGGGCAACCTACTCCCATGTGTGATCATCCTTACAGTGGGGAAAAAAAAAAAAAAAAGGCATTTTCTTCCATTTAAAATGGAATTACTTGTGCTTCAGTTTGTGCCCATTACCTCTTGTCCATTCACTGGCCACCACTGAGAAGCATCTGGCTCCATATTCTTTTTTCTCTCCATAAGGTATTTATACATGCTGATAAGATTCCCCTGAGTCTTGTCCAGACTATACAGTCCCAGGCCTCTCAGTCTCTCCTCATATGGCAGATGCTTCAGGCTCCAAGCCCTTAGTCATATCCGTGGCTCTTCTCTGGACTCACTCTGGTATGTCCATGTGTCTTCCATCACGGGGAGCCAAGCACTGGGCACAGCACTCTAGATGTGAGCAGAGGGGAAGCATCATCTCCCTCACCCTGCTGGCAACCCTTTTCATCCCGGAGTTCAGGATGCTGTTATCTTTCTTTGCCACAAAGACACATTGCTGGCTTATGATCAACTTCTTGTTCTCCAGAACCCCCAGGTCCTTTTCTGCAAAGTTGCTTTTGTCCAGTTGGTCCCCAGCATATACTGGTGCAGAACTCCTGGATTGATTGTGCTCTGTTGTTTTGCTGCTGCAGCAGATCTTACGGTTGTTAAAGGCTCCCATGAGGACTAAGGTCTGTGAATGTGAGGCTTCTTCTAGTTCTCCGAAGAAGGCCTCACCTACTTCTTCCTGATCAAGCAGTTGGTAGCAGACACCCTCCACTCACACTGTTGTGCTCGCTACTCCTGTTCACCCTTCCACAGGCAAGAGCCCTGAGCATCCCTGCTGCTCACTCAAGTGAAGAGTGAGTCCTCATTCATGTCCTCCTGGCCTGGTCTTCCTAAACAGCCTATATCCAGCTGTGGCAGCACACATGAGGTATCCCACCATGTCTCTGTAATCCAAATGAGGTCATAGCCCTGCATACACACGAACCTTTGGTTCTTCTTGTTCATTGCCCATGCTGTGTGCATTAGTGTACAGGCACTTCAGAAGGGCTCCATTCATTCTGAGTCCTGGGAAAAGGGCAAGAGCATTTCCCATCATGCTGTCTTGTCTGCATTTCCTTATTTGTGTGCAACACTCACGATGGCCCACTTTTCAGTGCTGTTTTCTTGATTATGATGTCTCTCTTCTCCACCGTTGCACCCATTGCTTGCCAACACTGTCCACCGTTTCCTTACTGAACTGGGCATCATCATCTCTCTTTCTCTCTCTCTCTTTCCATTTTTAATTTAAAGCTCTGCTCACCAGGTGGGCAAGCCTATTGGCAAAGATGCTTTCACCTCACTTGGTCAGATAGATCCCTCTCTTCTTGATCCTCAGAAATATAAAAACTCCCATTTTTATCCCTGTTGTTAACATGAGCTACACAACAATGACCAGTTATTGACCCATAAGATCCATCCTCTCCTCCTCAAGCCATTCCCTTCCACAGGCAGGAATGAGGTGAAGACCACCTGGGCCCTCTTATCCTTGTCCCTCACTCCCAGAGCCGTGCAGTCACACCTGATATGCTGCAGGTCTACCCTAGCAGTATTGATGGTACCCAAGTGGAAGAACTGAAGGGGGTAATAGTCCATGAGCCAAATCAGCCTTGACAGACTGTCTACCACATCGCAGATATGAGCCACCAGCAAGTAGCAAATTTCCTTACACAATGGGTCATAGCAGCAGACAGAGACCTCCTTTCACCCCAGCAGTGAGTCTCCCTCTGCAATGCCCCACCAGTTCCTTCTGACACTGCTACATGGCTCAGGCTCAGCTGGCTTGGAGACTTTGTGGGACACAGCTCCTAATCCTTCATCTGCTCCCAGGACACTGACCTATTCTGTAGTTACAGATCTGCAGGTGGAGCAAGAGACTTAGAAAGACCCAATCAATCAAACAGACAGGCTAATTAACAATAACCAGCAACCAACATCCGCCCACGTCAACTTATATGCTAGAACTCACACTGGAAAAAATAGGCACCACCTCTGTTATCTGTGCAGTTGATTCTCAGCTCTGTCAAAGCAATGTGCTGCTCTATTGCCACTGCTGTAACACTACATTCATTTAATGATTTGAAGACAGAAGCAAATGAGTGGGAGATTGCATATGTGGAACCAAAAATGTAAATTAGGTTCTTAGTAACAAGTAGCTTCTCTTCCCAAAACACATTATAATTTTAAACATCTCTGCAATTCCATCACCATTGCCTATTTTTGCCTCCCCCCAAGCCATAAAAATGTGAATAGTAAGGGGAAAACCTAGATAATATCCAAACTATTTAAAATTCCTCTTTTAAAATATGTAATCAGAAGCTATGTCTATCCAAGCACAGCTCCTAAACATTGTATGGGATAGAGTTTTATTTTGACACTTTTACCGTTCTCTTCTGACATCCTCTTAAAGGTGGACTGCTGTTCCTTGAATGACCTTGAAATTACAATATGTTGCAATGAATTGATAGTGAGCTATTTCTTGATCCACAGTCCTAATTTTCTTTTGTATTCTAAAAGCCTAAAGCACATAATCTCACTCACATATAGCATGTAAGGTTTTTGTTTTGTTCTTCTTACAGTTTCTCACAGGCATAGGAGTTAAAGGATCTGAAAGTGCTCTGTCTTCACAAGAATTACGTTTCAGTTGAACTCACATTCATTCAATCAGATTTATTGGAAATAAATTTGTTTTCTTTGTAGTACAAATAGAAGGCAACCATATTCATTTTCCAGGAATTCTTAATTTCAAACTTTAACTCAAGTAGGGGAACCTCAAATCTCTTTCTGTCTGCTAATCTCATACCACACTACATATCAAAACAAAGGTTTCTACTGTGGGGATGCATAAAACAAGGATCAGTATAAATCCATTGTCATTCCTTATGGCTGACATTTTTCCTTGGTGGTAGATGTTATTCATGGCAACAGGCAAAAGTGGAAGATCTTTATGAACCAACAGGAGATTTTCTTGTTGCGATCACCAGGTAGAGAAACAAATACAAAAGTAGAACATTTAATTGTCATTCTTCAGTACAATTGCATGCCCACGACAATCTTTAAAAAAAAAAAAAAAAAAAGTTTAGTTTGGACTGTATACAGTCTTATGTGCTTTTATACAGTTTTGATTCCGGGGGACTTCATTGCAAATTTGAACTTATTACCAAAGAAAGAATTTGCCACTCAGTAAACAGGTGTCAAGTAAAAGAAAGGGAATTTGGGTTACACAAGCAGATGGTGTATCATTCCAGAACATAATAATTCTGTCATGACGGGAAAATTTCCTAAGTAAGATAGTAAAAGGGTGATTCCTCCTGCAGACCTCTGAAAACTTGAAATAATAATAATAATTTAAAAAAAGCTCAGAATCAAAAATATAACATAGTAGGAAATAAAATGTAAATAATTTTTAAAAAGTTTGCCTGAGGTCAAGGGGCTAACTCACTAATCCCACAGAAAAATATTTTATATTTCACTACCTCTAAGAGTCAGACTGTAGATCAAGTATTTCCTTGCTCACCTTATAGAAAATGTATGCAAAAATCACTGCACATAATGGGGAAAATTGCTTATGGTCTAGGCAACATTAGTTTACCCAAACCAAATGTGAACCCCGCCACATGGAAAGAACCAGCATAAAAGCTGGCAATCTGAGGGAGCTGGACTGCTTTCATAGTGTACATAAATAATGCATATATAAACATAATACATTTGAAGACACCAAAATCTATTCAATGTCTAGGCAATCTGTTAGTCTAACTTAAGTCATAAAAAAGTTTGTATAAAACAATCAGGCAAATGTACCGGAACACATTACATTGTGAACTTGCAGTAAAAGCCAGTAATGGGTAACATGACCAATTATCCAAAAGTAGAGCTAGTAAACAGTAATTTCTATCTAAAAATTCCCAGAGTACTTTATAATCACTTACATAACACACCACTCAAATAAAACCCCTTTGAACAAAGGCTGATACAGCACACCATTTGAAGGAGACAAGCCTGATGTTAATTCAAAGTTTTACTTTTAGGAATAGGCCACAGGTCAAATTCAAGCATACATTGAAATGTTATTGTACTTTGAAGAGAGCTTTTAAGAAATCAGTTCATAATTCCCAATTTGTGCATACATTGTTCAAACTTTACTCTAAGCACTTTTTAGGGCAGCAGAACCAATACTACTAGGAAATGGATAAATAGCTTAATTGCATAATTGTTAAGCCCACTGAGTTACAAATGAGCTAAGAGGCTGAAGGAGGTCTAGTCTAAGTGTCAAAGCCTTCACAGGTAATAACAATGGATGAAAAGCAAAGAATCTAGTCTGACTTTTCCAGCCTGCCTCAATTTGCCCTGAGGTACCAATTAGGGGAATTTCTTGTTTTTCATGAAAATTCAAGTTATGTTACAAGGAAGCAGCAAGCTCAAATAAATACTAAACTGCACATCACCATTTTTGAGTTCATGATATACCTTTAAGTCCTCCTGTGAAAGGGGCTCTCAGACTAAATGTCCAAACATTCTTCTCAAAGTCGTAATTTAAGTTTAGACAGAACAGAGTAACAGTGAGTAACAGAAGCTGAAGCTGTTCTTCCCAAAGCTGTCTGAGCCATAAAGACCACAGAGACAATTAAAGTCAGGGAGTTAATTAAAACAAAGAAAGAAACATCAAATCCACAAACTACTAATCACATGCCTACAAAAATGCAGTTTAAATCCTCAAAGGCAAACCACTAATAATGTTACCAAATGTAATGCCTATGTCAAGTAAAATAATATGAACACAGATGGACTATCAGCAGGGTACTTTAGTATTGATACAGGGCCCATTTTTTTCCAACATTTTCATCAATTACTTGGATGACCACACATAATAGATCCTACGAATTTTTGTTAATTCAAGGCAGCCGTTAACATGACAATTATGAGAGCCTCAGTCCAGAGTTACCCTGAGAAACCTGAGGTCTGTACCTATGGAAAACTCCTGAAGTTTAACAAGATTTTCAAGGTCCTGCATCCAGTACAGAATAAATCCCATGCATCTGTGAATGTTTCAGAAGTGACTGGCTGAAGAGGAGGTGGCTGGAAAGGGCCCAGAGGAGAAGGTGGACTCCAGGTTGAGTACCACAAGGCAAAGATACACTCTCATTGCAAGTGAGGCAAATCGCATACTGGGATGTGTTAGAAAGCATGTGGTCAGCAGCTTGAGATAAGTTGTCACATTGACTTGCCACTGGTGAAGCTCCATCTGTAAGAATGTTCCTAGTTTCCCCCCATACCCTGCTCTGGAAGGTTTCTGGAAACTGGAGAGAGTCCAGCAGATGCCTATAAAGATAGTTAGAATCTTAGAATACATGGGTTAAAAGGAGAGGTTGGGCCTGCTTAGAGGAGGAGTAAGGATGACCTGGTGGCTGCCTAGAGCTACTTAAAGGGCTGTTACTGACATGAGGGAGTCAAGCTTTTTATGTTGATGCGTAACAAAGTTTTGTTATAAAAATGGGCAATACACACTTACCGAACCTCAGAAATTCAGATCAGCTATTAGGAAAAGTTCGGGTTTTTTTTAGAAGGGTAGTATTATACAACACCAGAAAAACAATGGAGCTAAATTCTTGATTTGAAAATGGGAAAGGGTTACCAAAGAAAACTAAACCTGAAACTAATCTTTTCTTCAAGCTATCATTTAGTGTTCTGATACATCACTTAAATATATTTAACGTTTATGGCAAAAGCTTTCTCTTAGAGAGGTCTTTCAGAGGTTACTTTAAAACTGATAACCTAGTACTTCCCATCTTGTGTTCTATCTATTTAACAAGTTTTAAGTTATTTTCTGATGAGATTTTTTTTTCTCAACCCTACTTTTCAGAGTAGTGGAAATTTACTTGCCTGCAGTAAAAGTAGCTTCTGATTTCAGGCTTAAGGCTACTTACAAGTATGCATTCCCCCTGTCTGACACAACTGTGCAGGATTTTGAATTAAGCAGTGCTTTCAGAAGAAGACACCTAAACTTTTCTCTTGCAAAAAATATACAAAAAACTGTGAAGCTAGACTACGTATTAGTGTAGCTTGCACAATGAGCTTAGAATAGAGAGAATTTTGAATAAGACAAAATAGAAGTAAAAGAGTTCATACCCAAGTCTCCATTTTACTTACTGTGACCCTTCCAGAAGATATACTATTATTCTGGAAACCCTTTAATTGGTTTCTAAGTTATAAAAAAAACCAGAGTCCTCTCTAGGCTCCTAGAAAATGTTTTTTTTATTCACATTGTGAATATATAATCCCAAATCTTTTATTTTGCCAATTTGCGTGACACCAAGCTTCGGAAACTTCTGTGCCCAAACTAATTTTCTATGCTCATTTGCTCTCACCAGAGGACTAAACTCTCTCTTTTTTTCAGGGGGTTCTCTTCTCTGGAGTTTTATAGAGTACAACATCCAAAAAAATTCAACAGACAACTTTCCTGTCTGCTTCCCAGGTGCTTTCTTTAAACATAACCAACTTTACAAGCAGAATGAGTATCATCCATCACAGTATCTGAAAAATTAGATCAGGTCTGGTAAAAATTCAGAAAACTTAAATTGAAATAATGCTAAGAATCTTGCCTATTGTACATAGGTACTCAAGCAAATGAGGGTATCTAGACACTCATAGGTATGTACATGCATAAATCAGAATGGATAGTTTATCTGGATTGCAGATTAATCGCTTCATATGTACAGAAATTGCTACAAAAGGACTAACTCCATGCAAACCCATGCCATCTCCATTGAGGCTTATTAGCTCAAGTACAGCACTGTGCAAACAATCAGCGTTATCTCAGATACTCTTGCCTGGATGTTGAGGTTGGGATTGAGGTTAAGCATACGGAAGTTCGGCCATTTATTCCACAAACTGGTGTCCCAGATGAGTTCAATACTTGATTACAAAATTAGGACCTCTTATCTTCCCCATCTGTTTCTGGTATCGGCTATGCAGCAGCGACTAACAGCTGAAGGGCAGTTAGGAACAGATGCAATCTTCTCACCATTAAAATTCATGATAAAAGCAAACCAACTCAATGCACCCAGGTCTGCCTTTATGTCCAATGAGTGCTTCAAGATAATTGTTTGGGTTCAACTAGGTAAAAACATAGTATGCTCTCAATCAGGCTTACTGTACATCCATTATGTACAGATTTAAGGAGCTGGCTGTAGTCCGACAGGTCTAGTGCTGAGCCAAAGCTAATATGTTGAATATGTAAAACCAGGAACTTGGTGGGAGGTGAGTAAATCTGAAATATAATGAACATGTATGTTGCATCTCCTCTTGTCTCACTAGATGTATCAAAGCTATAATCAGATTATAAGTAGTTCCAGGGACTGAATTTATTTTATTTCTTAAGGAAATGATTTGATTTCCCGTGTTGTAAGCTGTATCTAACATCTCTATCATTTGCATGAGAAAAATAAGAATTCTTCAGCATATTGTGATAGTATCTGTTATTCTCCTGGAAATACCTGTTTCAGTGTTGAAGATCATAGCCCTAAGCCACGTCCTTTGTCTGGATAAATATAATAGTTGGAGTGCTACTGTAAAATATCAATTCTGTTATCTTTTGATGATACTATTATGCAAATGCTTCTGAAGAATATCTTATTCTGTAATTTTCCTTCCTAAATATTGGCTTTTCCTCCAAAAGAAATAATGAAAACTGGAAGTCTACTGAGCCACTTAGCAGTTTATCTAGAAGAAGAAAATATATTTTGGCAACCTGAGTTTGCTACAGACCATCATATTTTGCAAGACTACAGTAGAAAAATAGACACTTTAGGTCTGTGTAATTTGAATTATGGTGGACTAGTTTTGTCAATGTCTGATAAAAGTTTATTTGATCTACTTTTTGAGAGGTCCACAGGTTTGGACCAGCTGCATTTTAATGGTGTTTCTATGGGTGCCTCTGCCATTGCTTCTTTTCCTTGAAGAGTTTTGTACCACTCGTAATGCAGTTTACATGTACAGAGCGAACTTTTAACTATGAAATTGCATCCTGCTTGCATATTTCTACTCTATTTTAATCACATCTTTATTATTTGAATTTAGAAATGCCAATTACATTTTAAAAATGTAAGAATCCTTAAGAAAAAATAAATATGAACGAATCATTCTTCCTCAGAAGAGATAAGCTCAGAGTCCTTCAAGTCCTTTTTGCTTAATCATGTTATTAATGGGAGTTTGCCATGGAGTTGAATGAATAAGGGTGAAAGGCGTCTGCCAACATTTAAAATATTAAGGCTAGTTACTCAGTTAGTGTGTGCTAGTGAGCTATGTAGAGAGTACATATGCTCCATTATTGCTAATTTTGAATAAGAAAGCTTCACAGAAACCTATTACAAGAATGCTGTGGTTCCGTGGGTTTAGTATGTGAATTGAGTACTCAATAAATTGGAAAGATTAATTACTTTTGTACATACTATGCTACATTTTTTTAGTATGTAGTTGTGAATTTATTCAAACGTTTCAAAGAGCCTTATTTCCTTGAAGGGGTGTGAAGTACATAGATTGCACAGGTAGTGAAAAGTGATAGACCATTCTCACCTGTGATAATAAGGACTCTGGATGAGTGACAAGAAACAAGTGCCAGCCTTTTACCATTGTGCTTCAGATTCTTTGATGTGAGTAAGTAGTGCAAAACAATAAATCCGAGAAGAAAAAAGTAGCTGATACCCACACTTGGGAAATGGTGCTTTTTGATGACAACATTTTTTTCTGAGCTCTCCATAGAGCTTGTGTTTGCACCAAATGTCTAGAACAAAACACTCTCTTGCTACTGCCTCTGCCATATTCATATGCACAGATCAGCATCCCTTAGTGGTATATCTGGCCATACATATGACATTATACTTGTTTATTATGGACCCAGTCCAGCTCTGACTGAAATAAGTGGAAAGACTCATGTGGACTTCAGTAAGAGCTGGTTCAGATTCCTTGTGAACACTAAGATTTATGACATCCTTAACATTTCATTTCCTCAGTTTGAAGCACTTGGATTTTTAAATGACGTGCTGGATAAATACACTGTTGTCACTTAGCAGGCTTAACTAGTGTGTAAAAAGGAGTCTTTTACTTTTAGATAAACTGAGAAATGGGGGATTAGGGTCAGTTGTTCAGCTGGCATAAACTTGCATTGCTCCATGAGTTTCAACTGGCCTCCCAAAATCTGCTCTGTCAGCAAATGGAATTCAAGAAGAAAGTTCATATGTATTTGTAGAGGACATGTATGAAGGTGCAGGTTACTTACTTGAGGATATAGGCTAGGCAAGAGAATATTAGAATGCAGGCTTTCTAGATGAGGCACTTTGTAATTTGATGTAAGATTTTCCTCTCTAAAGCACAGAAGTCATAGATGTAAACATTATAGAGTGATTTTAAGAGGCTCATGAAAAGCCAGTATTTATTTCTGAAAAAATATTCTGACTAATATCTAAATGGAATGATTCTTACAAATCATTTCATTTAAATGTTAGGGCATGATTGAAGTAATTTCTGTGCTGTCATTGTTCTCTTCATTCCAGAGAGACATCCCCCTATTACATTCACCAGAAAAATAGAGATACATAATCACTTCTACTCAAAAGTCAGGTTTTTAAGGTGCTTAAGAAATCAGATCTAAAATGTAGGTTCGGAAGTCTGGAAGGAAATATTCCTGAAAAAAGTTTTCAACATAATACTTTCAACAGCTTTTTGAGTTATAGGTCATTAAACAGACATAAGGAACATTTGCTTTATTGCTTTTTTTTTTCTGTAAAAGCTGACTTAAAAAATAAAAGTGGATATTGCATGCTGCTGTTTCACAGTCAGGACTAGGACCATTTGTTACGAGAAACTTTTTTGAAAAAACAAAACCAAAACAAAACAGCAACCTGGAATTGAGTAATCTACCATAGCGATTTCCTTCTTCCATTATTCTTCAAAGGAGTTTTTTCATCACCTTGCTCCCTTGCTAGTTGCACAAAAGAAAAAAGCTAAAGTAGACAATCTGACCTATCACATAGTGTAACAAAGTTACCGGCCTGGCTCAGTGGGAAAAGGTTTTCTTGAAAGACTAATTCAACCAGCACAACAACATTGTTACAAAAGCAGATTATTAAACCAGTTGTTTAGATTAACAACCATTTGAATAATGCTCATATAGCAAAGGTGGTCAGATAGCTATTTTTTCAAGTGTTGTGCCTGTAAGGTTTAGATGTAAATAAATTAACTGTGTGTTCTTAAAAAATATCCTGGCTGTAGTTTTTACTTCATTGCAACCACTTAGGGTAAACTATTGGCAGGATTTGGCCAACAGCGCATTTCAGAATCTGGGATCAGCAACTTCCATGTAATACAATTCTTTCTGTTCTTTGTTCTCTCCTTCCTTTTTTTAGAGACAGGTTAATCAATACAGAACCATGAATAACAATTAATATAATGGATAATATTAAGGTCTAGAGCCCGCTTCCCCAGAATTTGGCAGAAGTTTCTCCACTGACTTCAGCAGAAGCAGGGACAGATGCTAGGGTTGCTACATACATTAATTTAATCTTTTAAAAGGGCACATGCAATGCTCATCGATTTGAGATGAAGCTGTGGCCTAACTCTTTTCAAGTTGTAGGGCAGCATGTTATCGAAACATTTACATATGGCTTTTCACCCTCAGTTTTATTACCTGTACAGTCTGATAGAGTGAAGTGAGGCTTGGCTTGGTATTATTTCTCCTTTTTGTCTTGGAGTAATGTGGTGCATTTTGTAAACTAATCAATTTTAAAGCCGAAGGGGATGTTCTAGACAGTGGGGGAGGGAGGAAACAAAAATCTAGTCAATTTTGGTGTAAACAGAAATGGAAAAGAGGACTGTATGCAACTCTTGCACATGATTAGCACAGCCATCTGTTTCACTTACCTGCATAATTGTCAGTTAATCAATTGTTAATTGTATACGTCCAGTTGCCCGACAGCATTGTACCTGCTATTGCAATTCATTATCCCAAACACTTTACAGATATTCATCCCTGAATTATTTATTTCCAGGAGAAAACAGTGAGAGGAAGATGTCAAAAGAAAGCAACGAATGGAAATACAGGTAAAAAGGAAGGAGTGTAGGGAGTCCAGATGTGGGTAACTTTAAGATGTGGATAAGTTTAAGATATATGTGGAAAAGTAAAGCACAATGCATAGGCATTTGCATGATGCATTGATGGAACAGGGATGTGAGGAAGAATGTGACAGACAGAAACTGGCAGAGGGAAACAGAGGAAAAAACAGCTTTTAGCAAGAATAGGCAAAAGATCTGAGGATTTTGTAAAAGGGAAACTGGGAGCCCTGTCTCACAGGGAAAAGGCTGCAGAATATGCAGTGAATCTAGTCAGTGCTGGCCAGAGTGACAACACAATTATCACAACCACTCTTAATAGTAATTCCTTCAGAATGCTAAATTATAGAACTGGTTTCTTAAAGTCTTTTTGATGTGTAGATGGTACAGTATACATGATATAACATGTGTTTCACTGCTATTATAAGACCAATGACCATTTTGCCTCTGAAATATGTTCTTGTTAGGTGCCATTATCTCAGCGATCTATTGCAATGAGATTCTGATCTTTTAAAAGAAGAATTTTGACATTTTTACTCTTAAAGACAGAAGAAAATAAAAAGTAGAAAGAATAATAAAGGAATTTATTATAATATATGCTTCACTATTAAAATGCATGATTATATTTGAAAATAAGGCTTAGGAAAGAATAATGCATCTGTGATTATTCTGGTGTAATACATTTGTGTATTTCAAGAGATGTCATGTTCTTTATCCTACTTCTTTTCCCTCAGGAATTTACTTAAAATTTTAACAGCATGGATAACGCAAAGAAAAGGACAAATCCGTGTTAAGTTCATCAGAAAGATACCGGATGAATATTTAAAGAATGTCCAGAAAGGAGTTATGTTATATATACATTGTTAGAAAATCAACTAATTCACCTGTGTTTGAATACAAAATAAAACTTAAAGAAATGTTAGTAAGAGGGCAATAAAAATGATCTCATACTTTAACAGTTTTATCAGATCTTATCATGATATTTGTCTCACTTTGGAGATAACCCATGAACTACTAGTCTGATTCCTAATGTATTAGTACTTATGTGTATAGACAGTATGCTGCAGATATCGTTCCGTGGTACAAGGAATGGAGTAATTGTATTGTTTAGACAGTCACTTCACCAACCAGCTTAAGCCTAAAACAAGAGATGGTGGACTCAGTGAACTATAGCAGAAAGTTATGATATGGCAACATTCATATGATGGGAAGTAGCCATACCCTGAAAGTGCTCTATCATTCATCGAAACATAGAGAATTATTTCCATTATCAATAGCATTTCCTGTAAGATACATGAATGGGAGGTAAGAATTTAGGAATCTTTATTTAATTTCTTATCCTTATTAAATTTTTGGTCTTAATCACCCCTCTGAGTTAGAATTATCTCAACATATCTTACATTACCATGGCCAGCTTCTAGGAACACCTTCCTCAGAGACAGAGTATTTCTCCAAGAATCCATTCTTCCTTCCTGAGATGAAGTGGATTCTGGTTCATGTAGGATGTCTAGTATGAATTTGCTGTGCAGAAATAAGTACTCTTCTCTGGACAATGTTGGACATGGCAAACATCTAGATTTATCTTAGTTTTCCCATTTATGGTATGTTGCACTTAATTTGGTAAAATTATATGTGGTTTCTTGCAGTTTATTTTGGTTCAGGAACAGACAATTGGTATTTAAAAACTTTGCTTTGAGATAATTTTTTCCTCCTGTAACCATTCTAATTTTCCAGGTTTTTTTGACTAGCTATTGTGAAATCATGCTTTGAATAATTTAGGAGAAAGCTGTTTGTTAATGACTTAATGTGCTTAAGCTTTAAAGAGTCAGTTCAAAGACAACAGGGATCCTCTCCTGTGATTCAACTGGCCTAATCAAATTTGAGAAGACTGGAAAATATTACTGCATATTTGTCATCAGCTCTATTATTTCTAGAAAGTTTCACAGAAATATACATAAATAAAGGAATGTCAGTCATTAATGATGTGCAATGTACAGAAGAAAATTTTCACCACACCACAATTCAAACCCAATAATAATCAGAAATTGCTTATGCTGCTTGTTACTAAAGCGACCTTATGGCGGCACTGTAATGTGTTAGAGAAACTTTTATGTCTACCTACAGATTATTCTTCTGTGTATTTGACAAAAGAACATTAACAGTAAAACTGAGCCAGTGGCCTTAAAAACAAACAAGAAAAGCTATATGAGGTGTGAATAAGTAAGCGAAGATGACTTGCATTTGAGAATATTTTTCATTCTCCTTTTATGTTAAAGGCATTTTTTAAAGCGATTTTATAACTGAGATCATTAAAAGAAAGGAAGATATATATGAATATAAATGTGAGAGGAGATCTCGCACAAGGAAGATAGAAAGGTATTTCTGAGCTGGTGGTTCTCCTAAACAGCATTCAGTATCTGACATCTCCAGGTGAATGCAGACATGAGTAGCCATCCCATGAGCTTGGGGCCTTCAAGACAAGGTTACCATCTCTGAGTCAGATTGGTATTTCCCAGATGCATAGCTTGAGGATCAGAGGTAGAAATATCTATAAGTTACTTTTGCCTTCCAGATTCCAGAGGCCCTGGAAAAATTTAATCTCCCCAGTCTAAACCAGAGCAGCCTGGAAACTTCTTTAAGTTATGTCAACTTTTCATAGTCTCTGGGGCACTACTTTGTCATCTTGGGTCAACGTAATAAAGCAATCCAACTACAGTATCTTATATCCAGCCTTTCCTTATTTGAATATGTATGTGTGGAGAGAAATTATATTTGAGCCATTTGCCATGAATACATTAATAACCTCCTCAATGAGAAGTACTCCATAAAAACAATTGTAATGATGTATAAGAGAACATTAATGTTCATTCCTCTATAATCTATTAGTGAGCTGTTGCAATTGTGCTCTAATTAGTTCTTGATTTTGTTTCTATGTCTGTATCTCATTTTCCTCTCTCTCCTACTTTACTTAATACCAGCAAAATTGTTGGTATAAGATTTTAAGAACTACATAGATAATTGATAGATTAGATAATATCTACCATTATAGATCTGAATAGAAAGAATTCAAATCCAGCATATTCATCACAAAGCTTAGGAGCTGTCCAGGATGAGAAGAGCTGTGACTTTTTTGTTTGCTTGTTTTTGGTTTCCAAGATTAACCTGATGATGCAAGGATTGGCTTCTAAGTACAAAATTACACCAAAATAAAATAAACTTAGTCTAATCCTGTGCATTTAGTGTTTGAGAGTTTTGTGTTTATCTTTGGTCAGTGAAATAGCAGAATCAATAGGACAGAGGACATCACTAGGGTTAGAACTGGAATGTTGGGTTTTGTGTGAGTTAGATGTGAAATAGCAACCTTGGGGAAAAAAAACCCTAATATACATTTTCCTTCTGCTTTGTAGGAGTAATTTAGGATCTGTTATTTCCTTATTAGAAATACTGAAATTAATGCAGCGAGAGCAGTGAAACAGAGGAGATAAGAGTCTGTGTGAATTAAATATTAACATTATAACAAGATTAGATCAATGGTAAGAGTTTGCCTTTTTTTTTTTTTTTTTTTTTTTTAGTAATAATCTTAATTACTGCCCATGCAAATCAGGTGAAATCACAAGAGAACATGACTCTCTGAAGGTGTGATACATGGCTAGAACGTCTTTCTCCAGAATGGTTGAATCAGGTTAGATTCATAAGCCCAAATTTAATGACAATGCCTGACCTGATCTGGAAAGGAGCCAATTGTCCTTATGTTCCATTGACCTCTGAAAGATATTGAAAAATTAAGTAATTTATTTAAGAACTGAGCTTAAATATTAATATGGGTGGCTAAAGTGCTAAGGGAAAAATGATGAGGTTTGCAAGGAAAAAAATAGGAGGAAAGGAGAATCATTCCTTTACAAAAGAATAGTGAAGGAGCTTAAGTTTTCTTAAGAGAAGTTTATAAAGTGGGCTGATAGCAATGTAAGAATATTTAATGCAGAAGAGAATTTGATTAGAGTGTTCTTTATCAGATGAATACATAAAAAATTCCCATACCTGATAGTTTAAAATAGACAAGTTTAGACTAGAAAAAAACCACTGTATTTTTATAGCACTGAGAGTAATTAAGAATTGGAACAACTTATGTATGTGCATCTTTGCCACACATTTTAAAAAACAGATTGAAGCATTTCCTTCTACAAAGCACACAGTTATAACATCAATTAATTAAAAAAATCTTCCAGCTCTTGTCAAGCAATCAAAGATGATGTCAGACTGGATGATAAGAAAGGTTTTTTTCAAGTCTTGGAATCTGTGACAATACTTGAACCCTGACTTTCCTTTGTACAAACCCTCCTCTACTCCTCTCTTTCCAGATTACAAAATTTAGAAAAATTTAAATTTATTAATGATTTTTATATATTTTTCCATCATATTCACTATTGTTCAGGTGTTATTTTCAAGTGAAACACTATATGAATTCTTAAAAAAAAAAAAAAAGCATTATATTGGAAAAAAATGTGCAAAGAATGAGTCCAGAACAAGGGATAAAAACACCAAAACAAGTGGATAAAACCAATAAAATGGCTGGGATTCTGACAAGCCAATGGCACTAATAGTGCAAAAGTTTTTCTGTAAATTGAAGGTTTTGATTATAGTGTTCAGGGAGGAAAAAGAAGATGAATGTTAAAGAAGTAACCAGAATTGAAGTGAGAGGGGGAAGGATTAAGAGAACGGGAAGGGGGTTGGGAGAGGCATAAGAAACTGAGAAAGGAAGAGGGAGAAGAAGGCCTGTGATGATAACAGAGGGCTAGTCACCAGTGGAAACAGAGATCAGGAAAAAATTTCGAGTGGTTGGGAGAAAATCCAAGACCTGGATTCCATCAATGAGATTATGAGATTACAGGTGTACAGCTCCTGCTTTTCTCTGTATGGAGGCAGAACATCAAGCTAGTCACCAGAGTTATTAAGCAAGAGCCAGTAGTTTCCATGCCTGAAAGTTTCACAATCACACTTTTGCAGTTTCACCATTGGTCCATTTTCAGAATTTGATACTGCCTCAGTTTTCTTTGAGCAAAAATTTCTTCCACCTTGTTGCCTGTTATACATCCCATTTTAAAGCCATATGAGAGCATTTCAGTTCAGGTATTAATCAGCAGTGGAGTAAGCCTTTCTGTTAACTTCATAGCCTGGCTGAACACATCTATCTATAAAACCCAAGGCCCCTTCCTTGTTATTTTCTCTGGAATTTTACCACCACTACTCTCCTCCTGTTCTCCTACTGAAGGTAATTCCATTCAAGTACTTGCACCTGCTAGTAAACATCTCCAGTCATCTCCAACATTAGGCCTCCTACAAATTTGTTTTTTAACTAACCTCAGTTGCTTGGGTTTTTTGGTGGTGGTGGTTGTGGTTTGTGGATTTTTTTTTTCCCCCCAACTTCCCTGTAGGCTGATTCCATTGATCTAAAGCATTTAGTTGGGCCTAAATATTTCACTTCAACTGTATTACCTGCAATGGAACTCATCTCCTTTACAGTGTCATCAGAGCCTTTGGTGTCGTTTCTTAGTTATGGAAACAAACTAATTCCAAATTAATTTATTGCTGTGGGATTTTGGGCACTAAGTCATCTTCATAGGAAATGGTAGCTGTAACCATACATTTTATTATTTTTTTAAGAATACATTAATACATTTTTGCGATGTAATTTACCCCCTCTGCTGGTTTTATCACGCTTTTAAGGCATGTGAAATTATTTTATTTCCCTTTTGCCACAGAAGAATAAATCCTGCATTTTCACATTATCATTGGTGTTAGACAGCTGAAAAATTTGCATATTTATGAAAAATGGATCAATCATTAAGATCAAAGCATCCCTGTATTGATCATAGGACACTCTCATCTATTAGTATAATTAAATTATGTCATCATGTTTAAAAATCAGTGCTCACCAAAAGCAAGTGAACATGCCTCTGGTATTGACTTTGATATCCAAACATATCCTGAGGGCACACTGTTATCAGCCAGTGTAGGATATTCCTCATATTTAAATAGGGAGGGTGATGCTATAGCACCTGAAAAGTAATGAAAATGCACCAAAAGATAACTGATATAGCTAGAAGATAATTAAAAAAAAGAGTTATGAGTTCATTCACTATCATTCTGAGAATCTTGGGGACTGATAGTGGTTCACTATGACTTTAAAGGCTGAATATTCTAGGCAACATCAACAGAAATGCATCAGAAAATTCAATCTGTTTTTCAAAAATGAAATATTAAGTCATTTAAAATATTTAAAGAAATTAATGAACTAAATGCATGGGAAAATTGTCTGCAGGGCAGGACCGGGGTAGGTGGGATTCCAAGGTGCCAAGAGAGTAAATAGAAAAAGGAAGTCATAAAGTCCTTCTTTCCACTTCATGTTCATTCAGTATGTAACTTGGCAGCAGTCCGTAGGTAGACAAATATCAGGTCTATGGCTGAGCTAACGAACACTCCCACTCTTGAAGTCATTTAAATGCAATCCTTGGGGCTATTACTCATTCCTTTTCAAGAAACAGGATCCCCAGATCCCCATGTTTACTTATAGGTAGCCCTCTGTCAGCAACATCTAAACTGTCAGAACAACATAATGTATATGTATCTATCTGTCTTGAGTAACAAAAGCTAAATTAGTGCTTGGTGATTTACATCTGAAATACCTGGAAGTGCTCTGTCTGATTTCAGGAGAATCTGGCCTGGACTGAAACGGAGGTGCTGTAATATCACTCTTGGCATCTCTTTTCTATCATTGCCCCATCCACATAATCAGTGGGGCACTGTACAATAAAATCGTTCTTCCAGGGCATCAGGAAAGAGTCCTGGCTGATTTTAATTGGGAAGGGAAGAAACCCTGAATGCACCCAATTTTTGATGAGCCCTTGGTGGCACGAGTGACACAAACACTCAATTTCACAATGTCTCCTGTTTGATGTGCCTGGAATTGGCTGACAGTTATCTCAGAGGCGCTCAGCACATCTTACATCTCTATACCTTCATACGCAGGGAACATCTTCAGAAGCTCTGTAATACCATCAATGCACTAATTCTTGGCTGGCAACCCCCCCAGGTGGAAACACTTTGCCACCAAACCTCAGAGGAGTGCTCCATGCAGCACAGTCATGGGGCTACATCCCTGACAGTAGCCAGGTCCCAATTTACCACTGTGTTGACAAGTGAAGAATGACCTAGAAAGATCAGAGTATCTGCCCTCTTCTTAGCCTGTATCTGACCACACACTTAGCTGCTTGAGGCCTCTGCTCCAAAATCACAAAAAGCTCCAGCAGACTCAGGTGATCAAAATATGCTTAACAACTACTTGCATATGAACATGACACCAGGCAATCGCAGTCTCACTGTCCAATATTACTGCTAGCTTTTCTTGCCTTTGACTCTAGCCTCTTCCATAAATGGTAACAGTTATTACCTACCACAGCTTGTTCTTCTCTCCCAGTTATTGATGTGGCACTGGCATCACTCTGAAAAAGGTACTGGCTTTGCCCTATCCAGCATGCAAAATCATAGAGGAACATTAATGAGGGGGAAGACAAAAAAAGAAAATATGACAGTGATTTAGTTGGTCACTCTGCTGCCACACCATTTCAGTTTGTCCTGCCAGGCTTCATCATACTTTATATCCTCAAACTTTCTCATCCAGTTTGAGATGGAGTGGCCTAGAACAAAGCTAAGTGATGTTCGTATTCCGATGCAATTTAGAGAGCTTTCCAGTTACCAAATGGCCTGATCTGTGGCTTATATTAGAAACATAGTTCAAAGCAGTTTCAGTCATCCTAACTTGGTATGATCATTTTCCCAGGTTAGATAAAACACTTGTGGTCTCACAGAATCACAGAATCACAGACTGGATGAGGTTGGAAAGTACCTCTGGAGGTCATCTTGTTCAACCCCCTTGCTCAAACATGGTCATATAGAACAGGTTGCCCAGGACCTTAATATCTTTTTGGTTCAACAGGCTTCTCACTGAGTCACATCTCTTTCACTCTTCACAGTTTCTTTACAGGTATAGCCTGATTTCAGCCACTTTTGTCAGTCCACTCGTATTCCATTTCTGATCTTAAGAAAGTGAACCTCTCAGGAACTCAGTCTGAGCTGTTGGAAATCTTCTGTAAAGCTGGCCAAGATAGTACTGTCTTTACATTGAGAATGCTTCTTTCTACACATAGTCACAGTTGCATGACAGCATTTTGTATCTCTGTCAGAAGTGTGTCTAATCAGCCTACTGAAACCAACCTTTATTTACCTCTGGATTGGTTTATTAATAATATCCCCAAGGAGCAGGTAAGCCTACCTAGAAGATTAGCTCTATCACAGGGTCTCTCTGTCATACCCTCAGAGGTTAGCCAGACAGAAGGGAAAGAATCTCTAGCAGAAGCTTCACAAATATATTTGTCACTGTATCACTCTTACGGTGAGCTAGGTCGTGTTGAAGCTTAGACAGCTTTCGAATTAGTACATTGTCTCAGTAACACATCTCCAAGCCAAATGGGTCAAAAAAAATCCCTCAGAAATAGTATTAAATAAAGTACTGGCTTATTCCCCAGGAGTTTACTGAGGTGAGTTCCAGGTTTAATCTGTCCACAACTGAGCTCTTCTCATTTTTATTTCTTTCTCCCATCCTCTTGTCCTGAACACTTTGAGCTATTGGCAAAAATGCATTTTGCTGACTACAAGCCAGCAGTTATCTCTCCTGAAAGTCCTTTATCTTACCATATTTGTCCAGTCATCATGGTCAGATAGTTCTTAATACAGGAGAGAAAAAAAAAATCGTGAGTTTGTTCTTGGCACCTAAAATGATATGAGGGAAATATTGCTTCAGCCAGCTTTCAGAAAACTTAAGAGAATACTGCAAGAGCTGCTTTGCTTTTGGTCTCTACAGTCCCTAGACTCCTTTCTTGGAGTCAGCATCTCTCCGTGTCTGCTTTGATTCATTTCCAAGACCAGCTCTGGCAGTCTGTCTATGCTGGTGCTTACAGAATACACCTAGAAGCAGCCTGAATCTCGGGCGAACTCCTACACTTGCCTGCAGTCACTAGCACTGCCCTTGTAGACATGCTGAGTCTGGATTGAATGAAGATTGTAAACCAGCCTCATCTGCTGGCATTATTAGGACCCTTCTTACAAAGTCATCAAAAGCCTAATCAAAAACCAAACCCAAACAAACAAAAAACCCTAACAAAAAGGCCCGCACGAATGTGGATTGCCCCAATTCCAGGTACCCAGGTAGTCTGGACAGCTAATTTAAATTTAGGACTGTGTGGTGGGTTAACCTCGGCAAACAGCAAGATTCCCACTCAGCTACTCACTCTTCCTTTGAGGTGGGCAGAGGCATAAAATAGGGCAAGAAGTCTCATGAGTTGAGTTAAAGACAGGACAATTGCTTACTCGTTACTGTTGTGGGCAAAAGAGACTCAACTTCAGGAAAACGAATTCAATTGATTGCCACTTAAAATAGATTTGGGTAGTGAAAAATGAAGACAAACATTAAAACAAGAAGTTTCCTCCTCTCTCTCTCAGAGTTGGCATCGCTCCAGGTTTTTCTGCCCAACCCCTGAGTGGTGCGGGGGGGAGTGGGGCTATTCTAGCTGTGTATCAGTTCCTCTCTGCAGCTCCTTCTTACTCATGCTTTTAACCTACTCCAGTATGGGCTCTCCATGGGCGGCAGCTCCTTCAGGAAACATCTACCTGCTCCAGTGTGGGGTCCTCCATAGGCCACAGCATGGATATCTGCTCTGTAGTGATCCCCTCTGTGGGCTGCAGGGAAGCACCTGCTCCAGTGCCTGGAGTGCCTCCTCCCTTCTTCTCATCTTAGGGTTCACGCTGTTGTTTCTCACTCTTTCTTCCCTTCTCCTCTCTCCATCTGGCGTGTTTTGCTTTTCGTAAGTATTTTGCCCTTTCTTAAATATGCAGGGGATCCATTGTGGAGCTGGCTGGAACTGGCTGTGTCTGACACGGGGCAGCTTCTGGTCTCTCTTCACAGAGGCCATCCTGCAGCCCTGCCACTGCCACCACCTCGCCACAGACACCTTGTTCACACTGCCATGGAGGACACCATGGGACAGAGTAGTACCTGTCACTCAGGAATGCACCACCGGATTGACAGAGGTAAAGGCGTGTTTGAGAACAATAATTTATTTTAACTGAAATTTTTGAATAGTATTAATTTAAATGAGTGTCCACATATTTTTACTCAATATAGCAATATTCATAATTACTGCTGCTGTAGTCGTGCTGTGTCAGCCTGCAGGGAGTTCAGATGCACCTCATGGAAGATCCTTTCCTTACTGGTACTTATACAGGGTCACGAGCAGTGTGAGTGCAGACAAGCTCCACGTGGTGCTGGTCTTAAAGGCTTTATCAGGTGAAAATTTCTGTGAAATTTATGGGCTAGCTGTCTTCACAGAGAAGCCTCATTTCTGCTGAACAGGGCCAACATCTGAGGGAACAGGTAGACACAGCTTGAATGCTGGGTATTGTCAAGTAGAAATCAAAGGCATTCTCTCATTCCCTGACTGGTTTCAATGGAAAAAGGAGAAAATCCTTAGTTAACACTCAGGGCTCCATGAAAAAAAAAAAGTGTTCAGAATGAATCAGTGCAGAGAAGATTAAGAAAATGTCCTCCAATTCTGAATAAAATTCTTTTTTTAATACTGCAATAAGACTTTGGAGATAATAAAGGAAACATTTAAATAAAAGTTTTTAAAATGGTGAATAAAGGATAATAAGTATAACATAAAAATGAAAGACGAAAGGCAGAAAGTTAAACAGATTTAAAAGTAGTAATCTAATTTAAAAATGCATTTGTGTAATCGTTAAGATTTTTACCCAAGTCCTCTTTCAGAAAACTACATTAAGCACATCTGTAAAAAACATATTTTCCTGTTTAACCGGTTTAGAATGGTCACATTCATTTTCTAGTTCACTGCAAGGTTAAGTAATACAATAAGAGCTCTCTAAATGTAATAATTCTGCAGAGTTACATTTGCTAACTAGCTGTTACCAGTTACATTCCATTGACTTTTTGATTTTTGATATTGAATATGCCAACTGGAATAACAACATTTGTAGTTTCAGATCAGAATTTTTTTTCTTAGCTTAGAATGGCTTTTTTCCAAAACACTAAATGGACACAAACTAGAGGTAATATAAATTTTTACAATGCCCAGTGTCTAGGGAGGAATATTTAAAAAACAAACCAAACCAAACAAAAAAAAAAATACAAAAGCAAACCAAACCAAACCTGATTTTTTAAAAATAACTGAACATAAGCAAGTAAAATTAAAATAGTAGTCTATACATAATTAACGTAGCTGATGTGTTTAATCATTGGTGGAATGTTTTAAGAAGATTATAATTCCTTCCCTCACCAATTTTCCACTGAGATGATGTGCATTCTTAGTCAGAGTGGAATAAAACTTACAGTGAGATATACATAGAGAATGGGACAGAGAGGAAGTGTATATCACATGAAAAAGTATAATATATATACGTATAGTTAGTCTTCCACAGCTATCAAGGAGTTGCTTTTAAGTTGAACTAGTCTAATATGCGAAACTGTATTCTATAGAGATGTGATTTGTCATTTCCTTAGGAGATTTTTTTGGCTGTGCTGAAGGACCCAGTATTTTTAAAAGTAACAAACCTGAAAATAAACTTCGTTAAAAAGAGGTGTAAGTCTCTTTTCCACAGGTTTCCTGTTTCATCTTTGATGTTTGTTTGAGTTTCGGGGGAGACAGGAATATAGAAAAGTACTGGGTATGTTAACAGTGTAAGTAGAGAAGAGAGTAAGTGAAGTGTTTTCAGTATTTTCAGGCTCAGGGCTTATCAGAATCAACTAAAATTACTAGAGATATTAAGTACACAGTAAGAAGAGCATTGTCACTTATTCCTACTCAGTAAACTGAGTCTCACTAAATGCTTAGTCCCATTCATACTTCCTAAAGCTATTGTCTTTTTTCCATTATATTGAAGCCAGATGAAACTGACTTTGTGTACGTTTGCAAATGCTGATACTCACATAGAAAAGATGAGTCTTGGTGCATTTTAGAGTTTAAGATCCTATTCATAAAGGGAAATTACGAAAGATGAATTCTAGCCCAGCTTCCTGAAACTTCTCAGGCCCAGTAGGAGCCAGTTTCTGGGATGTTGCATTTTGTAGCTTTGCAATCTGGTAAACAATACTCGTAAGAGCTTTGGTCCCAGTTCTGCTCTCATTTGCATTTGTGTAAACCAAGAGAGACCTCAAGTTATCCCTGGTTTACAGCATTTTCAAAGAGAGAGGAGATAAGCCAATGTATATCACTTACCAGGGATCTTAAAAGCAAAGAGATTGTTTGGTCCTATGAAGATGTTGTAATAGCCATTATGCATACCACTCTCAGGCTATTTTGAGTTGTCTAATTAGGGAAAAGTTGAATACTAAAGAAGTTCTCTAGGCCCTCCTAATCTGAAATAATATCAGGCTGTGGTTTATCAACTCACTGGGGCCTGTTTGCAAACATTATATGTATGCTCTTAACTGCTTTGGAGGCAGAGCTAACCCAGAGTGGGCACAGCGTACGGGAAGGATAACAGAGCTACACTATGTGCTTTTTGGGTAAGCTGACCCAGATTCCTCTAATACAAACCCATCTATTTTTATATAAATACAAGGAGAAACACTCTGTGAAAATATCTGTTCAATCCTCATAGTATTTATTTCTTGTTACTGTTCCAGCTCTGTGGATGTATCTGGGAATTTCAGATTCTTGCATATAATTTGTTAGTTGTCTGAATAAGTGTAAACCTTAAAAAAGGCTATTAGTTCATTTTCTGTCTAGCTTCCTCTCACATCTGACGTGACAGTCTTGTTTTTGAAAGCGTATAGACTTGACAAATCTGTTACTGGACTGAATGTAAAGGACTCTGAAATGTAATATTTTAGGCATGGAGCATGTTCATACTATTTTGCTAATGTGCCAAAGACATGAGTTGGTCCAGGTTTTATTTGGATTCTGCAAAGTCTCGCAGGAAGCAATTGGATAAGACTCTGCTGGAGGACACCCACATTCAAAAAACGTGTGCTGCTCTGCGGTAAATTCTCTGTTTCTCTATTCTTCCCCTTTAAAGCTTGTACGTAAATAAGAAATACGTTGACATTCAGGGCTGCCTCAATGCAACCCCAAGTTCTATGACTGACATTTATGCAAAATGTTGATAGACAAATTCCTTAGATATTTATCAACACTAAGCAGTCCCCACAGACATCACTCAGCAGCCATACCCCATCATGCAAGCATTCATATTTCCTTTCAAATCATTCATCTGTATATAGGACTATTTAAACAAATAAACTTAGCTAGCTATTAAAACACTTGACACATTTATGAAAAATGAAACAAAACAAACCTCCAACAAACCAAAAATGGAATGCTTCATTTCATAAGAGACTTTCATTTGGATATATGAGAAACACTCTGCAATCTGTGGGGAACCAAAGAGATAAGAATACCTTCCTCCCATGTACGCCCCTTGATTTATACAGAGCACTAAGTTAAAAATTCAAAATGTTAGAATTTATAATTTAACCCATGTACATACATTTTTATCTGTGTGAATCTTAGGCATAAGAAAAGTGCCTAATAACTTGTGATGCCTATTTGCTTTTGAAGTTCTGTCTGCTCTGTATGGATTTGCTAGGAAAAAAGATCCCATTACTCTTCCTGTGAAGCAGTTAAAGACCAAGTTTTTACAGAAGCCGGTTGGTTTTGGTGTGTGGGTTTTTTTCATTTTGATTTTGGTTTTGGTTGTTTGTTGGTTTTTTTTCTTTTCCTCCTGAGGAGTGAATAAGGATTTTAGGCTTTAGACTAATTTTTAATGCTTGGAGTATTTAAGACTGAGCAGCACTGCATTGTGTATCCTACACATTTATTAAAATACAAAATAATATATTTTATGCAACTTTTTAATACCATGAATTGGTACTTACATTTAGAAAATCTTCATGCAATAGTTATGTGCTGATACAAAATTAAAAAACCAAAACAACAAAGAAAAAAAAAAGAAGCCAAAAAACTCAACTAAACCAAAACCAAATGAAACGACAACAACTACAACAAAAACACCACAAAACCCCAACAAAACAACAACAACAACAAAAACCCAAAGAAAAACAACAACAAAGCTTTCCTGATCAATTACTTGTTGACAAACTGGACTTTTGCTTGTCCTAGTACTCCTCAAGAGCAGATTTTAATGTTCCTGTATGATGACTTTGTTCATTTGTTTTTATGAAATTATTTAATTCAGGATACATGAGATATTCCTTCACCATCTACTTTTAAGACCCAACAAATGCTGATCTCAGTCTGAATCAGATACACATATCCAGTGGCAGAATTTTTTCCAGACAGCTACATTGAGGGCCCCTTCTTGAGCTTTGTGAAGTTAGAACAGCGATGGGAAGTAGCTGTGTTATTCTTTTTAAAAGCAAGCATGAGGGAATGTCAGGTACCATAGTCATTTACAGGGGGCATGTTACAAGACCTGCCTTATGTCAGCTCAGCTATAGCAGGTAGAGCAGTAGGTGCTTGTCTGCTCCTCTAACGCAGTTAGAATGGCAGGTCTGGGGCAATTACTGTTATTTATCATTTCAGATGTCCTTAAGTCCCTACAGGACTATCTGCAGCTACACAGCTATCTTGCCTCTAGTAATCAGCCCTTCTACCAACTTTTTCATGGAGGGCATTTTTGATCATCATGGTCAGATGCCTGAAGTGCAGAAATGAAGCCCTGACAGAATTTTTGAGAATCATGAGAAAGAAATCTAGTTCTGTTGACCCTGGGGTGGACAAGAGAAGTTTAAAGAACCTGCCCAAAGAAACCAATGTCTTCAAAATTTGTTAGCTTAAAATAAATTTGCTAAAATCTTGAACAAGGAGCAATAAAATACAAAACATGTTTAAAGAATACATGCAGTACAATAATAATTAGCTTACCATGGAGAAACAAACCTGAACATCTAAAATATCTAAGTCCTTATGTCCCATAAAATTCAGATGATCAGCCTACTAAGATAAGACAGGTTTCAGAGTCCTAACAAATGAAGCATTTCATGATACCCACAAATAGGAACATCTATGAGCAAAGGCTGTCTGTGCCAGAGAAACAGGGTTTCAAGACAGAAACATTGTTTTCTCTGTCATTAAAATGAAACTACTTTGGTACAAATACGTTGGGTAGTTTTGCCAGTTTCATTACTCACTTCATGGCTAAAACTGGATGTCATTATTCTCAGTTCCTTTTGACTGACATGGACAAAGGATTTACTTCTATATTGTTTTTCAAACAGCATTTTTCTTGCTTCTGTTTCCCTGATATCTTCTTCTGGCTACCTTGTGATAAAAGTCTGAAGTTATACTTGGAAAATCTATACTTAGAAAGCCTATTAGAGGTCGACATCATTCTCATTGCCTTACGAATTAGAAGAGGTGCTGTAACTCACCAACCTCGACATTAGTTTTCATCCCTCTTCTCTCATCATTGTTCATCGGTTACAACACATACTGCTTGAATGAAGTTACCTGTTAGAGAAGTCAGTCCACTAATACAGCTGAACAATATTTCAGTTGCTTTGCCACATGCAACATGTTTTACTTAGGAAGAATAGCAGATTATGTGATTACTCCACAATTTTATGGGGTATTTTCCTCAGCTTAGTAAAGGAAATATACCCATATTTGCCCCCATCCTCATAGTGGCCAACTAGTTAACGTACACATTGTGCAGACCAAAACTGCTGTTCCTTGCTCTGTGTTTGATAGGTGATAGGATGGCAAGATGTACTCGCTGTAATAGGCAAAGAGATGTATTTTAGGGGTGAAAGGACACAGATATATTGGAAATCAGGCTTCACTAGTCCTGCTGTTGAGGGAACAACACATATAACCATATATAGTCTTTTTTGCTGTTACTTGGGCAAGAAACTCAAACTGGAACACTGGTACTTTATAATTTCTTATTACTCTAAAAGGTGTTGGTGTAATGTGTTCCTGTAAATTTATTAACAAAGAAAATCTAGTGGGTATCTGTTTTAGTTTGATCATCAAAAAAAGAAAACTGCGAAGCAGAGAGACACAATGTACTATACATTATGTACTCTACACAATGTACAAGATATATATATAAGAACTGGCATGATTCACACATAGGTGCTGTATTAGAAAATATGAAGAGGAAGTCCCCTTAGAAATTAGAAAACAGACCAATTCATAATAATCTTGATTATCAAAATTTGTGATCTGTGGATGCAATGATTTTGAAGCCTGGCTCACAGTTTTCAATTTTGTGCTGTCAATACACAAATATTTACTACATTGGTTAGGGAGCCAATATTGTGATAGGCTTCCATCATAACAAGCTTGTTCTCATTAACTTTTCATTTTGTTTAGCAAAATTGCTATCTCATATTGTGAATGAAACTCTCTGCTTTGGCCCACCTGATGTTTTAATTCCATCACGGTCAGGTGCAGTGCCACAGCTACTGTTTCTTACTTGTTATAGGATTTCACCTTTGAAATATAACTGATATCAGGTCTGCTCCAAGGAAAGGCATTGCTGCTATACTGCATTTGGGAAAATATGATTTAGAAGGTAAATTTCCCAACAGCAAGCTGATTCTTGTGAGCTCTGCCTTTAGCACATGATTTAAGGCACCCAAAGGAGTGCCAATCTTATGACAGTGCATTCAGGTAAATATGTTCCAGGAAAACCTTTTTGACCATGTGCTTGGATTCATAAACCCTGCTTTTCAGGTTGTTAGAACTTAATAAGTCTGATTTTCTTGTACCTCCAATTACACATTTTAAAATGCAATGATACGCGAAGTTATTTTCTTTCTCTACCTAAACTCTTCCCACATTTCAGATAAAATCAAGTATAAGAATTATAACTGTATATACTTATGCCGCTGGAAAATATCTGATTCTCTCACATGTAAGAAATACGTGATTCATTCAAATCTCATCAGTTCATTAGGGAGCATGTGAATTCCACCCAGAGGGCAACAAATGATATGTTGATAAATCCAATTATCATAATTTTGTTAGATTGACTGTCGCAATGGGAAAATACCTTACTAGAAATACAAGACTTTAAAAGAGAAATATAAAGCCAATCTACTATAATGAGGCTATAAAATATGTATGTGCATTTTAAGAACCATTCATTGCCCCTGTGCAGACATGCAGTGTACTTGTTATTTCAAGAAGTTAGTGATGCATACATATGTGAGAGAAGCATGCTGTGCCATCTTCTCATTTCAGTCCACAAGAGACAAAACCAATGCAGCACTAAGTGAAGAAAATGATGTATTCACAGAAAGTGGATTTTTTATCTGGATAGTACAGCAGGTCTCTCTGCAGCTCACAGCTCAGCTGTCTCACAGGTAGCAGTAGTTCCCACAGCAAGTTTACTCACAGATACCTCTCTGAGTAATGGAGCACATTCTTCAGGATGATATTGAATAACCGTCACAAGTGGAAGTTGGCTATTTGTTAGCACAGCTGTCTAAACCCTGGTCATTCACTTTGGGGGATGGGACAAGTGGAGCCTTAAGGCAACCACAGTTTCCATTGTCCACCTCTGACACATCCTCTGCTTGTATACTGTGTATTTTCCTGGCACATGGAATTCTGTCTTTGGGGAAGACTGAATGATGGAGGGAAGAAAGTTGACCCTAAACTAGAGTTTTCCTCATCCTTAGTTGGGCTGGGACTGAATATTCATGAAATAACCCAAAACTTGCTTGGCATTCATTGTACAGCTTCCTGTTCAGTTAAAGAGTTGCTTATTTACAGACCTGACACAGAGCAAATATTTGATGGCATGATTTGGTGGGAAGGTGTGTGCAAAAGCAATGGTCAGAGGTAGTGCAAGGGTAATTGTAGTAAGCTTCATTATTTTGATATTTTCGTTTGTAGTTGGATTAAAAACCAGCATGTTCCCATGTTGTTCAGAAAAAGGTATGAATGCTTGCATGTCGGTATGTCTCATGCATCTGTGTGGAAAATGGCATACTATGGTTTATATCCATGTTGCAAATCATGAAGAGCTTAAACTCGTGTCCCTGTTATTCAGTGCAAATTTCTGAATCATCAGAGTTTTGGTATTCTAAGGCCTCCCCATCCTGTACCTGAAAACCTTTCCTAAGAAAAGCAATAGACCTCTAATAAATGTTCTGGCTTTGACAAACTGCCAGTTCCAATGGAAAAAAAAAAAGTTTTGCTCTGGGAAATTTGCAGCTAGCTTGAGATGGAAGTTGAAGAGAGGCAAACTGTAAGTTCTTTGTGTCGAGTTTTTTCTTTTCTTACTTACTTTTTTTAAAAAAATTATTTATTTATTAACAATTAAGGATACTATCCTTTGGACTAAATTTAGATGAGGAGCATTGGATTATACATCACTTCAAGTCTTCTGTCCAGCAAAAGAGGTTGTTTTGAAAACACACTATATAACAAAACAGAAGATAAGACCTGGGATATTTTCTGAGCAAGAATCAGATACTTTTATTGAACAAGAATTTGGACTCTAATCAAAATAGCTCCTTCTGGGTTTAATATATTTGAAAACTGTTATAAATTTATTTTGCTAAGTCTTTGAACCCTGTTACTTAAAAAAAAGAGAACAAGTTGCACAGAAACTGCTGATTTTACAAAAACTTGAGGCTAGTATGTAAAGGATTTAATTTTTACAGAAATAGCTGAATTTTGCAGTCCTCAGATTGACCATATAACCTGATGAGAAGTATTTGTCCATTCCACAGAATTACTATTCACTTGATAGCAAATTAAAGCCATAGTATAATGTAATAATCCTCATTAATATTGATTTCCATGAAAACAACTTCTTTATTTTCTGCTTGTTGTACTGGCTATTATACTATCATGTTCATAATCTTGAGGCTTTCTTTATGGTTGGCTCCAGAGATCGCAAGTCCATCTAAAATAACACAGGAAAAGCCAAAGAGAAGCAATAGAAGAATAACGGATGGCAACCCAGGTCCCTTGTCACAATGAGATTGTCCATCATGTACTCAAAGATAATTTGTTGAGATATCACAAAGGATTGTGGAAATAATTTCTGCAAGATCTCAAGCTACCGTATGTTTCATTCATTGCCATTCTAAAGGGAGTGCTGCTTTGACCTTCCATCCCTCCTACACCCCCATCTCGAGATAATATATTTCTTCTCCATAGAGATAGAAGGAAAAAAAAAAGAACTGCATTTGATAGATAAATATCATATTTTAATTTGTGCTGCTGGGAAACATTCTTATACCATGTTCATAAGCATAATAGCTTGAGTAGCATAGAAAAGTAAGTCAACAAAAGGCCAAAGAAATAGCAATCATGCAAATCTGACAGCAATAATGTAGTGCTGGAAAGCAGATTCCAAGATGAATCATTTAACTCCTGCAGTTTCCAAGCCTGTCCAGTGAATAGCCACAGTGATTGATTTTACTGATAAAGGAGCCAAAAGAAATCATACTCCTTATTGAGTCAAAGAAGGGGGATTGTATGCATTTGTTCATACTCGATGGCATTTCACTATTAATAAGCTTGTCATGTTCTTGCTGTCTGTAAATATTGTGCATATCTATTAAATTAATAAATGTCTTATAATTCAGTGTCTATACAGCTCAACTTACTGCATTACTGTACTATTCACCTATATGGACTTTCTCTGTTTCATCTGCTCTGTAAGTCTCAGTTTCCTTAGCAGAACAACTTTTCTAAATGTCCAAATCCCCAATAGCCTCAAGCAGTTTTCTTTTAAAAAATAATTTCTGCCAAAGAGCCTCACATCTTCTTGGTTGCCCCATTAGGTACAGTTCTGGGCCAGTGGGAGCTTTTTTGGACATTATGACTGCTGTATCATTTTAAAGTCCCATACCAGTTGCCCATGCTGGGTTTGAAAATGAAACTTCATTCAGTGAGACAGAGGAGATTCCATAAACTAGTTTCCAGTCTGATCAGAATTTTAAATTTTGAGTTTAAGCTCAGGAAGAAAGCAGTTACTTTAGATCATTTAAAGAAGTTTTATGTGGCCTTTGTGCCCTGTACACTTTGAATTCATGTTAACGATTATAATATTGGAATTTACAGGCAGGACTGTTATTCTTGTCTTACTTTTAGCATTTTTCAAACCTTATAAAGCATTCTAGGTTGTCATCTTTCTAGAACGTATGTGGTATATATGGAATACCAAATGGGCTGTTCCTCTTTAATATGCTTTCTGATATTTTGGCATTCCTGTTTAGCTTATTTTTAGTTCTTAAATAACCCCTTTTTGACATAAAACTACCACTCATCAGGTATTCATGCATACAGTAGCAATGTTTTAAGTTTTTAATTATACATTACACATTCACAGAACATATATTCCATTATACATAAACGTTAGCATTCAGTACACCAGTGCACCCAGTTTTCCTACTCCTGCCAGTTACAGTCATACCCTAAGCAGAGATTCCCAAAACTGAGAAAGGTGAGAAAAGACCCCATAAAGTCCATTAGGATTGAATTATAAATCAATTAGAGGTGTTATGAATGTAATGAGCATGGATAAGAAGAAAAAAATTATTGTGGTAGATATTTAGTTATATATGCATTAGCTATGCTGTTTGTTTTCAAAGATTTTCTTCTTTTAGATTGTATTGCTTATTATGCTAAAAAAATCTACTAAAATCGATAATATGAATTGTAATGAAAAGGTTAACTGTCCTATTAATATTTATTTCTCTTTTCCTCAACCATTGTACTGAGGTTGACCAGAGAAATCTTCTTCTATGTAATTTGATCTTGGTCTATCACCAGCAGGATAGTTTTCAGGATTTTAAATAGCATTCGTATTTGACAGGACTACTTTATAAAATGAAACTCAGTACAAATATTCCCTTGCCTATGCTACACTATTAAACAGTATGAAGGGCACAACACAGTATGATATTTAAAATCACGCAGATAAAGGCAGGAACTTCCTACAGCTAGAAATTGTAAGAATCTCTAGCAGAAAATTCTTGCGGCATCAGATTGGAAGTGTTACAATATTTTACTTTCCATAAAATGATAAAAGACTGCAGGGGAGGAAGAGAGTTAAAACACAGTCCAGTGCCACTCCCTTTAGGCAGCACTGTAGTTTAGACACAGCATTAAAGCAAGTCTCAAGGAGCACACTGTTAAATTGTCCTACTGGAAAAAGTTCACAATTTATTACCATTTGCTATGGACTTCAAAGTTGGGCACACTCTAAACCAGAACTCTGAGGCACATTTAGGAGAGTCAATAAATATTTAAGATAATGCTTAAACAGGTTTGACTAATTGATGTAAAGCTCAAAAAATTTTTCTCAAACTGTCGAGAACATATTTTACTTATGTACTAATTAACATTAGTATGTGGCTGGTATATCTAGAGGATCTGTCCCCAGTAGAATGGGACACTGATCTGTAAAATAGGGAAATAATAGATCTTTTATGAACAAAGAGTCACAACTGATGGACTCACTTCCTAGCATGATATCAAGACAATGCATAAATGTCTGAACAAGATTCATATTCCATTTCCCCCTCTTTTGAAGCAAAGGGCTCAGTAAGATCAGGAAACACCTCTTCCTTCTTTAAGATTCAGCCCTTACTCCACTGATTTCATCACAGCCATAGAATAACTAAAAGTATTCTCTGGAGGATGTGCAGTCCAAACTCCTACCCAGAGATTAGGGCTTGAACAAGGCCAAGGCAAAGTCAAGCTTTGGATATCTCCAGAGTTTCCATAACCTCTATGGACAACCATTCCCAAAGTTTGATTACCCTCACTGTGAAAAAATGTGTCCTTATATTTAACCAGAATGCCCATCCTGCAGCTTGTGACTGCTGCCTCATGTTCTACCACTGTGCATCTCCCAGGAGAGACTGGCTCTGCTTTCTCTGCACCTTTTGATTAGGAGGTTAAGGTTCTCCCAGCTTCTCCTTGTACACGGTGTGCCAGTGCCTTCACCCTCTTGGGGCCTCTTGTCTGCACTGACTGCAGCATTCCATGGTCCAGCTGGTACTGGGGGGTCAGAACTGGCTGCAGGGCTCCAAGTGCTCTCTCACAAGTACCGAATGGAGGGGAAGGATCACAGCCCTCTGCCTGCCCTCTTGCCCTTACAGTCTAGTGTGCTGCTGGGTGCCTTCACTGCAAACTGCTGGCTTTCAGCTGGTTAAACTTCAGGACACCAGGCCTATGTATACCAGTATACACTATACTCAGTAGACTTAGTCAATATATAATTAGATGTACAAAAGAAACACTTTGTCAGTAACCAAGTGGTATATCATAATGCTTTTGCTCTGTAAGAGTGCAGAGTAGCTGAATGGTCCAGCTCGTTTCCCACCCCCTGCTCCTGATGCACAAAGCTGCTATTTGGGCTTGTGCTGTTTCCCTGCTTGGTGCCTTTGAGTAGGATATAGATTTAAGGACACCTCAAAAGAAAAATTTGCCTGCTCCCTAATTTTAAGGAAAACAAGTCTTAATAGCTTTCAGGTCTGCAGGAGTCTTTCCATTGGCTTGGAATCAAGATCTAGAGATTTAACAGGCATTTACCGCAGATCCCCAGGCACGATCTGATATTAGGCTTTTACTAAATCAAACTGTTGCTCTTTGTTTGTACAAAACTTTGGAAGAAACATGGATGAAAAAAACGTATGCTTCATTTTCTCAGAAAACCTAAGGGGTTATGGACTGCTTTGCTACTTGCCTTAGGCTTTCAAAATAGTCTATATTATGTCCCTTCTATAGTCTGAAGAAAGCAAAACAGATTAAAAGTATCTCCAGGCGTAAGCGTTAATGAGGTACTGATATCTAGAAGTATTGTACCAAAGGTATGACAGAAGGAAAACCATGTCTAATGATTTTTAAAAGCTATTAAGGTTGGCCAAAAGTGTGCTTTTTTATATTTTTAAAAAATTATTTTTTAATTTTACAGTGTTTTTTAAATACTATCAAATTAGGAAGACACTTGAAAAATTCTTCTCTAAGGTACAAATACAGAAAATATTCGCTTCCACATTTGTATAATTTAATTAACATTTTACCAATAGTGGACAAAACTAATAGTTATGCCGCTCTATAATTACACACTACCAATATACTTCCATCTTATTTTTATGAACGGCAAAGAGCAAACCCAGTATCAGACACCTAATCAAAACAGAATACCAATTTCCATTCACTTCTTTCATGCAGCACTCTGTCCTTCTGGGCTTACTTTCCAAAAGTTCAACTGACCTTAATGCCATGTTTAAAAGCAACACCATGGGACAAGTATAGGAATTTGTCACCAAGTTGCCACATTCCAAAACCTCTCACTGGAAAGTTCCAGAATGGAAAAATTTTTTTCAGACTGATTAGCCTTCTTATCAACCTAACAATGACAGAGTGACTAAGGGAAATTTGCCATTAATAAAGATCCATCAGATTGTTTAAACAGAATTCAAAGTTATTTTTAGTCTCAGCTTAACCTTGCTGAAAACATTTGCCACAAGGCAGTAAAAGCCTACGTAGAAATAAATAGAAATAGAATAGAGATAAATATAAAAAATTAATTGTCGATAGCATAGTTTGACTTAGACATGGAAGAATGAGAGCTATACACTCCAAGAAGGCTGACTCATTCAGATCAGCTGAGAGCAGTCACACATCTCTGGGAAGTCACTGTTCAATGCGTCATCATACATTGAGGGTCACAGTCATGGAGTATGAGGAAATTCTTATAGACTGCTGCTCTTTAACTTGGATTGTGAGACCTACCCTTGCAACACTACCTGCGTGTGGAGGAGTAGAATTTGGTGTAGCCTACACACTACAGAAATAGGAAAGGGAAATAAGAAAATGTAATACAACTGAGGCTTTCTAAGAAAAGATGCATGCTTCAAAAGATACCCAAAACAGTCAGCTCATTGAAGGGAAATAGGTCACAAATCAATGCAGCCTTCTTAGGTCTAAACCTAACAAACTGTAAACACTTGAAATACATTTTGAATATGTAGGTTAAAGTACAGTGAAGGTTTTCCTGTTTATTTATGCCTGAAAGTCTGGTCCCTCTCCAGATGCTCTTTTAAAATCTATTAGAGGAGCCAGTCTCTTTTTCAAGAAATGCAAGTATGTATTTTTAATCAATGATTACAATTTAATTAAAGTCTGTATGCTTTAAAATTTGTAATTTGTTGCCGTTCTGGGCGCCTAAACTCTAGCACAATTGAAGTGCCTGCATGGATCTGACATGGACACTTTTTACATGGAAAATGTATCTGTATGAGTAATATTTTCTGGAAACTAACCATGCTAGGACACTAGGCATCTAGAAAAGTGCCTTGTAGCTTTGAAAGCACAGGAAAAAGCATTTACTCAATTATTTTCATGATAGACACAAGTTTTGACATCTGGCAATCCTGTTTCAACTCTTGAGGGTTTTGAAACCATAAATCTTACCATTTTGGAAAATGTCTTATCACCAGATTAGGGTTTATTTTGCCTGTAGAAGAATATTCAACCAGACAATGCTCTCAGACACATGGTGTGAACTGTGGAGTTGTCATATGAAGGGACAGGAGTTGGACTCGATGATCCTTGTGGGTCCTTTTCAACCCAGGACATGCTATGATTCTATGGTTTTCTTACTGCTGTTAAAAAAAGTATGAAAAAATATAGAGAAATATTAGCTAGATAATGGATGGATGTGCAGTTTCTAGTCTCTAAAAGAGGAAAGCAGTGGGATGCAGACCCTGTTCAAGGTCTGTGTATGATTTTTGTGTAAAGCAGTCACTGGAAAAATTGTAGAAGTGATTTCTACAGTATTAATCAGAGCCAATATTTTTCTTCCCTCTTCCTATGCTACCCAAGATATCTTCACCACTAATGCTTCCTCTGACCAGGGATTCTCACCTTCTCTTTTAAAACATGCACAGTTTTAACAGGTAGCATGATGCTCCTCAAAATAGTCTATGGACAAGTACCTACATGTCATGCTGGATCTGTCCCTGAGAGATACTGAGTTTTTTAAATACTCAGTTTCTGACTTAAACTTTCCCAGTGCAGAGGTAGAATTGTGGGCATCTAGGTAGCTCATAATGAAAGGAAAAAAAGACAATAAATAAAAGGCAATAAGCAGATTAGCCATAATCAAAGAAGCAAAAGGGTAATCTCTGTACTTGTAGAGAGAAATGGCAATTCCCAGTTTACTGAGAGAGTAAATGTTCAATTATGAAGAGCTGAAATTAATTAGTTTGCTCAAGTTCAACCTTTATTTGGGCATGGAAAGGAATTCAGGCCTCCAAAGTCCCTCATGTTGTCCTAATACTTAATACAACCTCCTCTGACCATCAAAACTTTATGGACTAATATACACAGAGTAAGGCATCCATATACTCTAATTGGCATATGCTTTTAAGTCTGTCAGAATGTACATTATGTGAATAAACAACATCAGCTCAGATTCTGAGCTTGTATATTTGATATTATATCTGTAAATTATTAAACATCCTTAAAAAGGTCAAGTATAACTTGATTTATATATTGTTTTATTCATTCTTCTTCTTAGCCTATCCATTTTCTCCTTAAAATATATTAAATCTGTTATTGTTGTGATAAGTTGTTGTGGTACTGTTCTGACTTTTAAACTTACATATTACTGTAAAATGGAACTGCAAGTTGTGTCTACAGTAAAATTATGGAATAGCATGAAATCAAAATCAAGGAATCAAGGAAGAGTTAAAAACCCCCAGCTTTCTGTACCTTTTGAGGATACTTAAATGTTCAACTCTTTCATTTCACTAATCAGTGTTCGAAATTCACATGTCACACAGGTTTGTAAAGTTTTAAAACAAGCAAAAAAATTCTGGGCTGATAGTGGGCTTTTGAATTTCTCATTTTTGGATGATCTCCATCCACATCACCGTAAGTTCAAGAGATGCTTAAATAGGAAAATTAACATTTTAAACTCTTTGTGACAACAGAACTTTGGAATCTAAATGCCTCTTGAAATTCTAATGTAGACTTCAGAACCAGTCTTTTAAGTATGACGTTTCTCTGCTTCAGTAATTTGTGATATCTGGGTTGCACTGCTCTATTGATATGCTTTACAGATCATAAATCATATACCATCCGTTCTATGTTTGCATAAGGTAATTTTTTGTTGTTGTTGTAGTGGTGGGGTTTTTTTCTATAATTTTTCAGTTATTTTAAACACTTAACATTTTGGACATGCCTGCTGCTTTCCACTTCACCCAGTTAAAAGTACAAGAATGAATTATGGTACAGTGACAACTTATCATGGCCCTTACATCTACCGCTACATATATACCTGTAATAGAAACTATATGCTACTGCTTTCTCGCAGCCTTGTGAATATACTGAGGCAGGTTCTGATAATCTTGGCCATGAGCTCTGTGTGTGTATTGGGGTTGCATGGCAAGGCTTTGGTAGTGAGGGGGCTTCAGCAGAGGCTTCTGTGAGAAGATGCCAGAAGCTGCCCCTATGTCCGATAGAGCCAATGCCAGCTGGCTCCAAGAAGGACCCACTGCTGGCCAAGGCTGAGCCCAGCAGCGGCAGTGGCAGCACCTGTGTGATAACATATTTAAGACGGGGAAAAAACTTCTGTGCAACAGCAGCTAGAATAGAGAGGAGTGAGAATATGTGAGAGAAATGACTCTGCAGGCACCAAGATCACTGGGGAAGGAGAGTGAGGAGGTGCTCCAGGTGCTGAAGCAAAGAGATCCCTGCAGCCTGTAGTGCAGACCATGGTGAAGCAGGCTACCCCACTGCAGCCCATGGAGGTCCACGGTGGAGCAGAGGTCCACCTCCAGCCCAGGGAGGACCCCACAATGGAGCAGGTAGGTGTACCCAAAGGAAGCTTTGACCCTGAGAAAAATGGAAGCAACGTTTTACAGAGGACAAAGTAAAGCATGCATTTCCTTTGTTTACTTGTTTATCTATCAAGGGAACAATAATAACAAAAGGCTCAGGTTGTAAACACAGATCTATCCTTCCATCACCAGAAACTTCTACAGGCCTCATATGCACAAAAACCCCTTTCAAATGTAAATGACAAAATCTCTAATCTGCAATTAGGGTCTTGCACAGCATCATGTCCTGTGAATGATTATCAGAAAAGTACCAGGGAAGGTCAAAAGATCTGACTCTTGAATTATCTTATTCAATGCTTAGTGACACAGAAAACTAAGCCATTACATCTTTCTGGGTTTGAGCTCTGCTGCTTTAGTCCTCAACAATGCAAACTAGCATCCCTCCATCACTTACACTGAAGATGGGAGCTACAATACTTAAAACTCATCATGGATCTGGACAATAGCAGTATCTTCTCATCCAGTGAACCAATTTTAGAACCACTTCAATAAGCAGAGACTGTACAGTTGGAAATAAAATAGTAAAGCCCTTCAACTAAGAGAAACATGGAATCTGTAATGTGTTTACTTAGACAAATAATGGGATGTTTTTATTTGGATGAAAATATTCAGAGGAGAGTTTATACAAGCTATTTCCAAGGACAAGTTAAAAAAGTGCCAACAAAATTATAGAGAGTACCTGGATAATCAATGATACTGTAGATGGTTTTAGAGATGTGCAGACTCCTGTGTTTGAGAGTCTCAAAATCCAGGAAAGAGCACAAATAGTTCTTTTTGAGATTGTCCTGTTAGGAAAAGGAACTGTTTTCTCCTTTTTTACAGGCATTTTTTTTTTTCTTCACTGCCTTTATCTTCCTCTCCCCCCTCCCAACACAGACGACCTCCACCCTTGAAGCAGAAGAGAGATAGTCGTTTCCTCCTCAACCTCCACCAATTTTCCTGACGTTGTAATTAAAGAGCTGACAGGGAAAGTGCAGTACTTGCTGTGAAATGAAATTGTTATACTAAAGAGAGTCCTAGACAGCTCAGTGATAAGATAATTTAGATGGCAAGGGAAGGCAGCTAATGTATATGTGGGTATAAATGACAAAGAGTGGAGATTCGACTTTTGAAAACGTGGTTCAGACATCTCCTCTTGAGACTGTGGGGAAGAAGGTGCAGTGCTGTACTTTAAGCTTTCCTGCCTGTTATAGGTAGAAGCTGAGAGATATTGAACAGCAGCTGCATCTGAATGAGCAAGTAAGAGACAGAAGGAAATTGATGGCAGGTAAGTGTTGTTAAAGCAGAACTGTGTAATGAGGGAAAAAGTAACAAGTAGAATGAAAAACATGGTAATTTCCTGAAGAAAAGGAGCTGAAGAATTTTGAAACATTGTCTATTTTCAGATACAAGAAGGGGTCATGAGAACGCAGTGGCTGAACAGTAGGTATAAAGGTATAAAATGAATATTTTTTTCTTCCTTTTTTTTTTTTTTTTTTTTAAGCAAAACATGATGAATTACTTTTGGCTTAATCTGAAAAGAGACCTAAAATATAAAGATACAAAGCCCATTAAAAATGGTGATTCAGGATGACTGGAGCATGTGATATAGTATATATAAAAGGAGAATATCAGAAGAAAGGAATGACATTTGCAAATTTCCTGCCAACATAAACCCTTTGGACTGAAGTGAAAGATAGAAATGCCAAGAAAAAAAATTACAGAAAACTTTTGATGACTTTGTAGGTCTGAATGACAATCTAAACCAGGAAGTATAAGCACTACAATGCCTATAATAAGGAATCCCCAGTACTCTGACATTTCAAAATATGAAAATCATGAAGTGTTCCTGAAAGGGGCTAATTTGAGAGTCACTGTAATACATATTGCTTGAACAACTAGAGAGACCCACAGATTTATTTGTTTACTTAAAGAAAAGAGCTATGCAGATAAGTTACCAGTATGTGAATGGTCAATGGTGATGAAAAATTAGACTTAAGATACCCTAAAACATTACTGCAAAAACTGAATATTTGAAGTATTGAGAATTTGTAAAATGCTTAAAAGATTATAATTTGAAAATGTACAGAGGTGAATGACATGGCTAAAAAAGAAGGCTAACAAGAAGTATCAGCAACACTTTAAACCAAGTGTAAAAAAAAATTGAGTTTTTGCATTTTTTTAAAATTTTAGTCAATATTTTTGTTTCGCATCTTTGCATGACCAGAATACTGGATCACCAGCTGTAGGATCAAATCACAGCCTTAAGGAGTATCTTTTTAAATTATAACCAAAGTAAGGACATACACAACTTGTAAGAAAGCTTACTCATGAGAGATCTCATCTATAATTTCGTAATACTGAGTTTGAATAAGGTTCAAAACCAATTCTGAGAATCTTTTAGGTCATGTCCAAACTACATATACAGATTTTTAAAAAAGGAGTTTAATGAAAGATGTTTACAAAAATCACAGTTGAATCATAGCCCCGTCAAATATAGCTAAATTTCAGTTCTATGTACAAATAAGAGACCAGTAAGTGTGAATGAATGCAAGCAGTAAAATCAAGGCAGTATCTGCTGACATTCCAAAAAGCTGCTGGAGACCTGAAAGACTATTAATGAACTTGCATGCAGAAAATATTATTCTGGTATTCACAGGCTAATGAAATGTTGTTGAAGAAATAAATAAGGGATAAGTGAATTTCTACAAAATCATTTTTTCTTGTTAATGGAAAAGTGCTTGAAGACAGAATCACGGTCTGTATCTTATGTTTGGTATCTGTCATTTGATAACAGTTCCAATAAACAATTTACTGAAATAAATTCCAAAGTGCAATCAGTGCCTAACTTTTTTGCTTTTTTTTCACCCATCTTTCTTTTCTGTTTCTTCTCTTTTTGTAATTTTAACTCACCATTGTATTTTTTTTTTTCCTTGGACTGTCAAAATTCATTGTACTTGTTTGGAGTCTCTGCATTGTTCTTTTGTTAATGTAATGCAATAATCCTGAAATATTCACTCATTATAGTTGATGACATCAAGTCAGATTACCTTTCATAGCAACCGTTACCAAGAAAGTCAACAACTCAAACTATATAATCTGTGTTAACATTGTTAAATGGCTTTTTCAAAAAAACATTATTTTAAAGCCTCATCTAACCTTCCTTCTTCAGTGGCAATGTTTGGTTTGTTGTGGTTGTTGTTTGGTTGGTTTTTTTCCAATATATTTATTTATTATCTCTTAGCAGCAAAAAGAAACACAATCTTCATAAGTGAAAGACTGAACAGTTCTCATGCTCTCAGACAATTATGAGCAGTAGCCAAAAGAGAGCAAAAGCGTGTTTCACTACTAGGATGGCTTGTTTATCATCTCAGAGGGTTATAGGAGAAACTAATGTGTAAAGTGTTTACCATGTTATAAGCAAATTTAGATATGTCTGCCACAGACAGTTCTGAACCTATAAACTAGCACACATAGAGAAGACAGAAGAGAAAGAAGAACTTGATTAATGAAAAAAAAAATCCTTTATGCCTGTCACTCTAAGGACTCTTGAAAGATGTTGGACCAACAACAACGTGAGCAGCCAGAAGAGAGTCAGTGACAAAGCTTTCTGACAGGAGCCTGTGAGAGCACCTAGCTGGCCTCTCAAAATGGTAGTTACTGTTCTTTGTTTAGGCTTTGGCCTGCCTGCTGCAAGTTCCTTCCATAGGTCCAGCCAGTTGTGATAGCAGATTTGAGACATCAACCAATCTACCTATAAATTCTTAACTTTGGTTTTGTGTCTAGGGCTCTTCTAATTCCTGTACCTATCCAGGTTAGGCCCAGTCTAAGAGGTTTTTTTCCCCTCACGCTGCTCACACAGAAAAGTAAACTTCCTTATGGCTCCTGTCACCGAAAGCACATTTTTTTATCTGCAGACAGCAGTGTATGGACTTAGTATGGTTATTTCATTCAAAGTAAAAGGTAGGCTAATGGAATTTCTCTAAACCTTGGCTTGATTATAGTTAGAAAGTCACCTTAGTTAACACTGTATTATACTTTGTAACCTTGTGATGGTGATCTTGAGCTATAGTCTTATTCAGGAAGAGCCACCCCTCACACATGCGCCACTCACCGGTCAATTCCTCAGAAGTGTTGGTACTTATTCATGGTTCTGTATAATTGTTTTGTTCTGCAGTAAGCAGAGGCAATATGTTTTAATTTTTTTTTTATGGTGATGTCCAATTTTTTCCCCAGTGAATAAACATCTTAGCAGGTTGAAGTGCAATATAGTGCATTATAAGCAATTTTGTATCAAGAAAAATGGGAAGAGACAGCTGGGTTCACCAGCAGATTTCAATATCATTCACAAAAAAGAGTTGGAGGAGGCAGTGTCTACTTCCATCCACAACCTGTAAAGTTTCTAGAGCACTTATCTGCTGTGTTGAAGGGCTGGGACCAAAACTCTCTTTACAGTTGATTTAGAGCAAAGACCTGAACTTGGCTCTTCCACATCTCAAGAGAGTATGATAACTCTTGGCTTGTAGGATACTCTGGAATGAGTAAATATCAGTCTCCTTTTGAAGAAAGTCTACTTCAAGTAACTAAATATCAATTCAGGAAAAGAATAAGAAAGGCATGGCATAGTGTAATTGTTAGAGTATTCAAGTGGACGGAAAGATACTTGGATTCCAGCCTGTGTCAGTGAGTGGCATCTGCTGCCCATCGGTTTTTTTTTTTACTCAATTTTGTATTTACAAAATACAAAATCTCTAATGCCTGAATCCCCTTGCCTCTTCAGAAATTTTTATTTAACATTCTGTAAAGAACCACTTTGAAAGTAGTAAATTCTCCATATTTTGCTTTGCTAAAAATGTGAAAAACATATTTGAAATTGTTTTGACTGCAAATTTCAGCAATAAATGGATGCCTCCAAAGTGTTAGTTCTTTGGGTAATTTTTCTTGTCAAAGTTTATTGAAGAATTGAAATACAAATCAGACTACAGTTGTTTGCAATTAACTTGGTAAGAGTTTTTGTTATTGTTATTATTTTTGTTTTTCATTCTTAAACAGCTTGGCCTGTGACTGTTTATTTAGCCCAGGAAGTCTACATTGACAGGAGAGAAAAATTAAAACCATAGCTGTTTAGGCTTTCTAACATTTTAAAAATATTTTTTCTGGGTAATTAAATGCAGATTAGTTTCAGGCCACGAGGCTTAAACTTCCCTATTTTATTTGTTAGAAGACTGAAAAACATTCTAAACCTGGACTGGCAAGAAAAATTCCTTCCTCTCACTTTCCCAGATTATCAGTAATTTAATAAAGTATCTTTGTGGAATTTTAAATTTTTCTAGGCCAGATTAATCAACATAATCTTTCCTGCCCTGGGACTCCCTCACAGTTAACTCCAATATCTTTGCTCTGTGCAGTTGCACTTGACTGGTCTGAATACCACTTCCACTTATTTTGGGATATAAAGCGATTATTTAAACTTACATGGCTGTCAAGCGTGCCAGTCTTTCTGAGGCTTTATATGTCTTTTGGCACATCTTTTGGCAGCTACAGTATTAAATATGGTAAGCAGATACAAAGATAGTTAAGGACTGATTTGGCATTTGTACAAAATATTTTAAAATATGTTTTCATATAATAGTGGTTCAAAATGTCTACTTTTACTGTATATGAGATAGCAATTTCACTTTGAGTTAAGTGTAAAGATAAATCACTATGAGGATGAATTTGTCTTTGCTGTAATTATTTTGTTGAAGAGTGAAAAAAGTACAGGAGAAACTCTAATGAGATTAAGGAACTTCTGTGGCTGCAGTAGGTTTTGAATAAAATAGCAGTTAATAACCAGTTTTGTTGCCTCCTAAAGTTTCCTTTGACAGTGATAATTTCCTGATGCTAATGCTTGAGAGAAGATAGGAGTGGCCTTCCTTATCAATTAAATGATATTTCATTTTGAGTATTTTTTTTAACATTTCATCAACTACGACCTCTCATCCTACCATTTTCTCTATTCTAAGAAAAATGGCTATCTGAATCAAACACGTTTTTATGAATAAAAAAACAAACAAACCTTTTTTAAATGCTACCTGTTAATAATATGATCATTGTATAGTTATAGAAACTTTTAGTCCTCTGCTTGTTCCATGTAAACTCCCAGCAAGATCTGCAGAAACTGCTTGCACAGATGAAGGATGTGGAATCATGAAATGAACACAAACATTCTGTAACACATTCTATAAACACAGAGTTACTGCAGGCTTCAAAAACAGGGCCTAGTTTCAGGTGCACTGAAGTCAGACTCGACCTGACTTTAGAAATCTTTGATTCCTTTTAGATTTCCTAAGCCATTTTTGGCAGTCCTTACTAGTGTTAAAAACAAGGTTCTCATCTCTTAAAAAGGGATAATTGTAAAGAGTCATGCTGTAGTATCACTTTTCACTACATCTGGTATAAAGAAATAGAAGGAAAACCAGAGGTATTCAGTTTGACTAAAAATAGGTCACTCTTCAAAGTTAGATTGAAGGTTCTGGTTTTGAGAGTCAATTGAATATGTCTCTCTCTAAAAGGCTCAACCTTGCTTTTCTGCTGTTACCAATATTTTTGACCATACTCCTGGTCCTTCCAGAGTTTTCATTGTGTTGTAGTTGAGGAGTAACTTTAGCACTCCCATACCTGTAGGTTGCCAAATTTGCTTAACCATCCAAGTTTTAGCCTTATCCTTTGGATTCTTTTCCTTCTAGGGTCTGTTTCCCCAAAACCCTTTTCCGTAGTTTCATGGTAGCCACGGTAGCTTGCATATCTCAGTAACGATGCAGCATGCACTCTTACAGAGAGAGAGGAGGATTCAAGATATTTATCTCAGTATAACTTTGCTAGTATGTCTAAACATTTGTTTTCTTCTCAAACTAGATGCTTTGTGTTAATGCCAAAACCATTTGAAGCATTACATGGCTCAGAAAAGTATTTCCTGAGAAATTATTTCATTTAGAAGGTAAAACAAATGTTTCTCTTCTGCATCTTTCCCATTCAGCTATGTCACCTTCTGCATGCTAATTTCCATTGCCAAAAGCTTTCCTTCAATTGATTTGACATTTTAGATAGCTGTCCTCACAAGAATGAAGAGATAACTGAGCAGCAGCAACGAAAACTAGGATTTCATCACAGTGTGGTCAGATACCTGGAAGTCTTGTTTCTCATTTCCAGGAGATAACATGTTTTAAGGACTAATTTTATTATGTATAAAATCAATAATAGGTTTATTGTCAACCACAAGGGGAACAGGATCCCCATTAAGAACTAAAGAAAAGAGATTTTAGCTTACCTGATCAACATAAAACAAAACCACAATTCTAAGGCTTATTGGAATTTTTTTTGGCAGGGACAGGTAAATATCTTTCTGCCTGTATTAAGTTGTGTGAACCCCATCTTTTCTTTTTTCTTTTTTTTTTTTTTTTTCTCCACATGATGTGGAGGTCTTAAACTAAAGCAAAACATTTTAAAAAGAAAGTTTTTCATTTTAAATAGTCATAGGTTTTGTATGAATAGATGAGGTCAGGATAATCTAATAAAATAGCTTAATTGGCTAGTGCAGTGATATATGCTGAAAAATTATTACTGAAAGCCGATCCTCACTGAAGCAAGAACAGCACAGAGAGGGTCCTTGGAAAAATGACAAAAGATTTCCTAATTTTCATGATACTTCGCGAATGTTACGGCTGCAGCTGGACCCATTTGTTCGGATCTATATGAGCCTCACCGCCTTGCCGCTCCCTTTTTGACAGATACTTTAGTAAAAATATCTTCCTCAAATGTGCTCAGACTTTTTCTACTATCTGATATAAGTGCGCAAGAATACACAACCACCAACTAGATAATGTAGTAAGAGTAAGTATAAAGCAGACAAAACATATAAAAACCCAAAGGAGTAGCTAAACAAAAAGGGAAGACACAACTATAGATCTTATTTTTCTGTTTTGTCTTTCTTTTTCTGCAGAAGACAATGCTCTTGTTAAACTGCTGATTAATTTTTTTGCAAGTATGCAAATCATTTTAGACTTCAGTTACATCATATTATTTGGCAGAATTAATATGATACACAAGATTACAGAATTACAGACATCTTTGTAAAAAATACCTGTAAAGTGTCGAGCATTATGCTGGGTAGTGACAACTGGGTGTTTTGCTTTGAAAACTTGATAATCCCTTAAAATACTTAGTAAGAGAAATTACTAGGAAAAAATGCCAACTTAACTTTTCTTAACACTTTCAGAACTGTCATGTTTTGGTTTGTCATTTTTTCTTTCCAAGATGAAGACATTTAGTCACCTGACTTTTAACATACTCAAGTTACTTTTAAGGTAAGTAGGATATGAATAGAATTTTTTTTTTTAAATCAAGGTGACGGAAAATGCCTTAAGTTGAGCAGCACAGATCATTAATTACTTTGGAAAACAGAGAGGCAAAACTAGTATATGCTGAACAATATAATATTTGTAAATATTGAAACTCACTGTTATTGTTTATGTTTCAAATACCTTAGCAACAATTTGACTAAGATAAATTTGACTTCATTTTCTTTGAATAAAATTCAGGTAAATTAGAGGTGTTATTTAGAAAAAAAATGAACTTATGATAAAAGTGCGAATGCTTTATAAAGAATCTTCATGTCTCTATGCAGGAGAAGAGGGGAGGGGATGGGAGGGGAGGGGAGAGGAGGGAAGGAGAGGAGAGGAGAGGAGAAGGGAGGAGAGGGGAGGAGAGGAGAGGGGAGGAGAGGGGAGGAGAGGAGAGGGGTGGTGAGGAGAGGCGAGGTGGAGAAGGAAGGGAAAAAAATCTCCAGTCACTGAGTATCTAAAAGCCACTGCATGGTTTGGTGATCCAGTAAGTCAATCCATGATTACTTGCAAGACAGGTGAGGAAAGGGTACGTCCAGATTCTAGGATACTTAAAAAGCTGCAAACTTTCAAAGAATGCACAAATTCTATAGGAATAGGTTAGTAGACAATAACAACCAAAAACAAGGATAAGGGAAAGGAAGTATTCTCTAAAATTGTACAAGTTTTTATGTCAGTAAGGGAAAAGAGTTTTTATAAACTGCACTGAGACAGGTGCAACAGTTAACACCGGTAAAAAAGAAATCTGAACTGCATTTTAAAAATGTTTACAAATTAAATTAAAAGAAACATTGTTGTCTGCATGTTGTTAAAAAACTGTGAAGTAAAAACAAACTTTAAGCATTTAAAAGCTCTAGGGTTAGAATCAAAGAAAAATAATATATATGACGTGATTTGCTTTGGTGATTCTCAGCTTCATTTATACGTCAATTTTTATCCCTTTACAAGCTTATTAGTACACACTCAATATTTCTTGTTATTCATGACACAACTAAAATCTCAGTGAAACCTTTGTTCCATTATTCCATAAACTGCTTTAAAAATGTTTTTTATTTCAGTTCTGTGGAAAGAACTATAGCAAGTAACATTGAATCTTTAATGTTCATTTCAGTACCATACAAACACTGTGCATTTATTCCAAAGAATCTACCTACTTTTCAGTTCCTTTGTCAAAGTGATAGAAAAGTCTTAAGAATGTTTTTGGAAGAAAGGAGGTAAAGATAAATCTGCTACACTGCCATTCTTTGAAAACCACTTTATAAAATCCCGGAGACATTACTAGAAAGCTTTCTTTGCAATTTTAATGTGAAAATAGTCATGCAATAGATTCGCTCTTTCTAAGATTGTAGGTCAGATCATGAACTATTCCACTCAGCAGCTTTTCTTTCCCATGTCTCTTCTTGGATGAGTTTCTCATGACAATAAAATTAACTGTTTCCTACATGAGAAAGCATTTAGAGCCATTGTTTTGTTAAGTTTCTCCACTTTCTTTCTGGAGAAATGATCTGCTTCTCCCAGTTTCAAATATTTTGGATTTCTTTCTTCATTTGACCTCATGTTTTGTTTGGAGTAGAGCTGACTAACTAGACCTTGGTAAAATTATACACTGTGAATTTGCTTTTCAACTTGCTGATGGGAGGAAATACAAACTAAAATGTTGTTCTGCTGTGGTTTTTCACAGCATTCTTCAATATTTTTTATTTTGGAGACGTGTTACTTTAAGTAAGAAAATATGAAAGGTATTAATTTATTTACAAGAGATCTTTTTTCCTGTGAAACAAATAACATTTCCCTACAGTGATCATACAGCAGCTTCTAAAATACCTCACATCTTTCGCAGTGCTAGAATAAGAAATGGCAATTTTGTCTGAAATACCTTTGTTTACTAGCTATCACCACTATGGATGTAGAAAGATAAACTGATCCACTGTCACATTTTGATTATTCATTTAAGCTTTAGAGAGATATAATATCAATAATAATAATAATAATAATAATAATAATAACAATAATAATAATAATAAGTTCTAGTATCAGAATGGAATGAAATAGTGCTTCTGTCCTTAATTTTCCCCCATCTTTTCTGTTTCCTCTCTCAGCTTTGTCAGAGGAATATACCCAGGACATCACTACCTTCACAGTTAATCAATTTTTTAGACTAATGGTTTTCATGTCCTTTTGTTAGAGGTTCCCCCTCCTTTTCCTTGAGCAGCTGCTGTTCTCTCTGAACCATAGCAACTAGTCAAGCAAGCAGAATAAGCAGCTCTCTCAGAAAGAAACACCAGCTCTGTTCCATACATGATCTAGTGAAGAGTGCTTCATAGCAACCATTCCCATCCTCCATTAGAAGGCTTACAAATATTATTTCTCATGAATTAGGGGTATTGTCAAGGAGGCCAGTGATATCAGTAACCCTACCTGCACTTCTCTATGGTCTACAGGCAGAGGCAGTTGAAAAATTCTTTCATGTGTGTTCATTGTAGTTTGGATCCTAATGCCATAAGAGTAACTGTTATTGTGCTAGGAAGAGGCCAGTTTGCAGTGGCAAAGAACTTTTGAAAAGGCCATATGGCTGGAAATGGGCAGCCTACCAGGGCTACTCTTCTTTGGAGGCTTCCAGTTGGTATTGCAGCAGCTTAGTAGAAATTGGAACACTAGAAAGTGATTAATAGTTAGATCACATGGCCTGGCACCAGCAGACATTGCCATACCTTTTCCACAGTGTCTGTTGAAGCTCACCTATACCATCTTGAGAAGACATTGCTTTAGTTTCACAGTTTCCATCAGAGGCAGGATAAGAAGTACTAGTGAGTTTCAGATTTTCCTGCCTTGTAAGGGCACGTTGAGGTGTGAAAGTAATAGAAAAGTATTAAGAATGTTTTTGGAAGAAAGGAGGTAAATATAAATCTTTGTTTTGATAAAACTTTGTTACTAAGTGATTGTCCCCTGTACTCAGCACTGGTGAGGCCCCACCTTGAATATTGTGTTCAGTTTTGGGCTCCTCTCTACAAGAAAGACACTAAGGTGCTGGAGAGATTTCAGAGAAGGGCAACAAAGCTGGCGAAGGGTCTGGAGCACAAGTCTGATGAGGAGCGGCTGAGGAAACTCTTTATCCTGGAGAAAAAGAGGCTGAGGTGAGAACTTATTTTTGTCTACAACTACCTGAAAGGCAGTTGTACTGAGGTGGATGTTGGTCTCTTCTCCCAAGTAGCAAGTGATAGGACAAGAGGAAATGGCCTCAGGTTGCACCAGGGGAGGTTTAGATTGGATATTAGGAAAAAATTCTTCATGGAAAGTGTTGTCAGGCATTGGAACAGGCTGCCCAGGGAAGAGGTGGAGTCACCATCCCTGCAGGTGTTTAAAAGTCCTGTAGATGAGGTTCTTAGGGACATGGTTTAGTGGCAGCATTAGCTTAATGGTTGGATTCAGTGATCTTGAGGGTCTCTTCGAACCAAAACATTTCTATGATTCTATCATTCTATGATTCCATGATTCCTTAAGCAGGTGATTTAAGAGCACAGGTCTTTAAGAAGCACAATAACAGTAAAGTACATTATAAATTCAGGATCAAAAGTTAAGTAAAACAAGAATGCTGATTTACATATGCTAATAGTATGATTAAAATATAATTCTGTTTTGTTTTTTTTTTTTTTACTAGATATCATCACTGTAATTCCTTGAATGATTAATGATACTGAATAAGACAGGTAAACATTTCCAGGGTTTGGAGTGGAATCAAATAACTACCTCAACAGAACAAGTGTTGGTCTGTTTTGTATTTTTATCCAAATTGTGATATAAAATTTATAACAATAATTATGTAGCTCATTTATGCTGTTGACTGAATGTCAACGAATGTGAATCCTCTGAGACAAGGCTTGTATGCCTTACTATCTAACTCTCATTTGCAAATTGGGAGACTTACAACAATGCCTATCTGTTTTTTAAAAGTTTTCAAGGAATTCTATCATTAAAAATTCGACTGCTGTCTGATTTAATACAAGAGATAGCTCATTTTTAAAGCATACAATAAAACCATCCTCACTTGAAAAGTCATTTTTATATGAAATGAACATGAAGTGAATAAATTAAATTAGCAAAAATTCTGCAAATTCCCTCTAGTCAAATAAATTGACTGTTTTATACTGGGAACTTTTGGCAACTCCTCATTGAGGGAGCATTAAGAGTCCATCAGACTCAAGATTAAGTGTTGGAACAGTTCACAGGATGTTTGAATGTGTACATTTATACTTTCCAACCTTTGTTTTCTCAGGCTGATATCTTTAGGACACTGAATAATATATATTTTACTTTCTTCAAGTACTGAATTTTAGATGTACAGATGTATTATGTCATTTTCAATGCAAGAGACTAATGAATCTTGTGGTAGAATCTTATTTAATTCTGAAATTTAAAAAGAAAGAAGAAAAGAAAAAAAAAAAAGAAGAAAAAAAAAGAGAGGTACAAGGCCAGCACTGTGCTAATAAAGTTCAGGCTCCTAAGGATGACTCTTTTACTGCTAAATCTCACTAAGAAGATCTTTTTGTTCTGGATAACTTTGCACAGTCTGAGATTTTCAAAGCACTGTGCAAGGAAGAATTCATTACAGCGATTGCCAGTGAGGTGTAGCTTTGCTCTGCAGTCAGCTGTTTGTAAAAATGTTGTACCACTATCTGAAGGAAAGCGAGAAAGTAGTCTCCCTGGGTTACTGCAGTTGAGAAAGACACAGTCATTCACTGAGGAGTGTTGTTACAGGAAGTTTCAACAGAGTGCAGACATAGTTTCAAAGCTCCACTGAAACTAGATAACCTTTCAATTAATACATAAGAGGATAGCTGGAATGTGAGATAATAAGAATAAACAGTGCACTGAAGTATTTTATTCACATATGAAACATTTTTTCATTTACCTTAATTTTCAGACAAAAAAGCATTTGTGGCTCTTCCACTTTCCTTCAAGACTTTTTTTTCTTCACTGACGTCTGTGTCTCAAGTTTAATTAAGCTTTATGAATTCCTGTAAAGCTGGAAGACTTAGCAAAGGCTTAGATATGCTTGCCTGGTAAGAACACTGTTATTTTCGGACTAGAGGTGGTTTTAATTGGATGGTGGAAAATGCAGTTTATTGCAATAAGTGAATCAAATAAATGATAGAAGCTACTAAAATATTTACAGCATAAAAAGAAATAAATGATCTGTCAAGATGCTATAGCACTTGATGTGATGTAAGTCTTAATATGAAGGACAATGATAAAAAAAATGAAGTAAAAATAGAGTCTACTAACCCTTAGAATAGATTTTAGACCATCTATATTGTGCTGCCTTTGTTCAGTAAATTATGCATACCACCATGATGACATCACTTTAAGGTCCTCCATTAATTACCTCTTTTTATGATCCTTCACACCTTTCGTTGTGGTCAAGAACCTTGTGAAGGATGAAGTGGATGCTAATATTTATACAGCACTTAATGTAATTGAGTCCTGACCTGGCTAGGCACAACAGTTATATAAACACACATTAAAAAAAATAAAAAGACAACTGCTACAAGTCTCAGAATGCGTTCTTTCCTAGACCTGAGTTTTTGTTGGTTCTCTGGGCACAGGAAATATCAGATATGACACACCGAGTGTGGTCTGTCAATAAATTAATATTTAACGATGAAGAGAGATTAGAAACTGAATGTTAGCTTTAGAAAAACACTCAAAAATTTCAAACTAAGCTACTTCCCTGAAAACAATAGGCAAAGCCCAATAGAAACCAATTAACTTGAAGGGTTAAGCAGACATTTGCAGAAGTACTATACTTAAGGTTTGAAAAATACAGGTTTAGGAAGAGTGACCTAATATAGAAATGTTAAACATACAGTTTGAAAATACCTCTGCAGTTGAACAGCGAAGGTGTAGGAAGGAGTACTTTTTTCTCTCTAGATATAGAATGTAACTAGAATTCTGACAGAAAGCCAAGTCTTGATCTTTCTTAAAAAAAAAAAGGAGTAAAAATGTAGCTTAACAAAGAATTATAGGTTAAAGAGACGTGTAAGTATCTCTTACAAAAGTTGTTGTTCTTTTCCTAAAATATTCTGTTTAAAGGATGTGTGCAGCTCTTGGAGTGTTTCAAAAAAGTTTTTCTCTAACTCTGTACCACCATGTAGAAATACATGTGTGTGATTAATTTACAGAAAAGCAGTTTCCTCTGCCTCACTCAATAGACATTAACAGTTTTTTTCTGTCTGTCAATGAAGCATATTTAAAAAAAAAAAAAAAGCTGCAGCTGGCAAGTGCAAGGAGAGACTAAGAGGTACAGGTCAAACCGTACATGCACAAACACCTCTAATGCCTGAGGTGATAAAATATTTTTTATAATCATCCAAGCATCTTTTTATCTCCTCATCACTGCAAGTGATACATTCATCAGGATAAAAGTGACTACATTTCCTTTTTCTGTTCAAGAAATTTATCTTCTAGCTGTTGTTTTGACCTTTTGTTTATATGTGTTTATAAAACTAAGATTGAGCAAATGCAAAATAAAGATGAATCATTAAAAGCTATATAAGGTTGCTGAATGTCTTAACCTGTTGCTTTTCAAAACTTCTAGTATTCATAGTTGTAAATTTTAATTAGAACAATAGAACTTTGTGTATTGTCTTATCTGGACCTTTCTGGAATGTCAGCCTCTTCCTATTTTTATTGGTGTTCAGTGAAGGAATATAGTAGTCTATATGAGAAAATGCCGAACATTAAAATAACCTTTCAAGGTGAAATTCTGCTAGTTTTTTTCTGATTTTAAAGATCGGTTTTTCTCACTTGAGATTGTTGTACACTGCTGCCAGAAAACTGGCCTAGGTTTGTCAATAAAAGCTGGTGGTACTAGTTCCTCCTTTAGTAAATATAATGCAGTCTACTAGAGAAGTAATGCTCCACATTTTTGTGACTTTAAAACCTGATTATTCTATATCCATTTTGATCATAAAGATTGAAATATTCTGCCATTCTTCCCTCCTGTCCCAACTCTCTCTTCTTTCTTTGATCCCTAATAAATCACAAGGCTGTCTCAGGTTTAACTGTATGCTCATCGGTTAGTCCAGTCAAAACTCACTTCTGTTCTGCACAGGGCCCACTCCTGCCCTTCCCTGGAAGACACAGGAATGTTACTGTCGAGGAGGCTTGTGCAAATGCCCATCATGTTTGGCCTCCATTGTACCAGCTAACACGGTAGACCAGGGTTCTGATCATGACTGTCTCATCCAGATCCAGCTGATGAAGAGCTCCCAAACAGCAGCTGAGAAGAAAATCCAAGGGCACCTGAGGGCTTGCTTATGGAGCTGGGAAGTCAGTATGAAGAGTATAGTCTCTGGGTCTGCATCTTCCCCTGCTTTCACCACTCCCATGTCTCTCTCGGGATACTGCTGGCAAGCAAAAGAGAGGAGACACAAGGGACTGCAAAATGTAGCTTACAGGTCCTAGAAACTTCCCCTGAATGCAGTACGGTAGGATTCAGAAGTGCTATGCCCTAAGTTTGATCTTACTGCAACTTCTGTGAAGAGCCATGAGGTGAAGTTTTCAGATTCTTGTCCTATATTAAAGCTAGGCAGACAGGGAGGCAAGAAATAAAGCAATTTTCTGATTTTAAAAATCATCAGTCCCATTACTATGGAGCATTTCAGGGTCAATAAATAATTTAGTTATTAGTTTCTTTGTCTGGGTTATTTTTTTTTTCCCTGAATAACCATAATACCAATGTTTTCAATAGTCTTTGTCACTTGGTACTCCAGCTAAAGTGGAAAAAAAAAAATCAAGCGCTGCTCACAAGAACAGCAGTGCTTCTAGTACACCACTCTGAACAGAACTGATAGTAAAATGAAAAAAGTACCAGAGATGAAACAAAGCAGCATTTTTAAGGAAAGATGCCATCCTCGAGATGCTGATATACAGCCTTTAGTGCTACACTAGGCTATATTTGGGTTTATACTCAACAAGAGGATGTAGCTGTCTGAAATTCTGCAAGTATGTGCACAGAAACACATGCAACATGGAAAGCAAACATGACAAACTATAATTCTACAGTGACAGAACTGTGACGTTGAATTACGTGGAGGGATAGCTTATATGATTGGAGTGCTGCAATGGATGAGAAGCTCAAGGATGTGTTTCAGGTGTAATTTTTAGCTTCTGTATCAATAACTGTTTTTTCATAGATATTAATGTACATAAAAAGTGAGAGGTTAAGGGCCAGAGAACATTCATACCACCTCACCTTAGCTTTAGCCTTAAGCTGCATTAATCAGCTAGGTGGTCTGATCCAGATTGAAAAGCTGTTTTAGTACCAGGTGTGCCAGGTGCCTCAGAAAGAGCAGCTGTCATTATCCCTAGTCCAGCACTCCACATCTCTATCTGAAGGGCAAGTTCTAATAAAGAAAAAATTGCTGAGAGAACACTTTGGAAACAATGTAAAAGAACTAGTGAGAAAATTTTCCCAAGGTCCTCTTGCAACAACTTTTGTGCCATTTGGGTGTTTGTTCAATATACTGTATGGAAAATCTTAAGGGAAGTTGGAATATTGAAGAAGAGAACCTTCATGTAGTTAAATTCCTCATCTCCATATAGGAACGCTTATAGTGGAAGGAGTTTGGAGAGATGGCAAATTCTGCACTGTAGGTTTATCTACAACTTCTTCATGCTAAGGTCCCAGCCATTCTATTTCTCTGATTTTTCACTTATGTTCAGTCATGTTATACTGGCTAGATGTCTTCCTCTTGCGAAGACAAATTAAGAGGAGATTCAGAACAAATGGGGAGAGCTGTGCTACCTGACAGCTGAATTTTCTGTGCTGAAATCTATGAGTGAAGGCACTCAACCCTATCCATTCTTTGTCCCTAGTCCTCAGGAGGAGGGAAACCATCTGGAAAAAGGAGGGGGAAACTGTGCTTGCAGTGAAATCTTACTTTTCTAAAAGAACATTAGATCTGCAGAGGGCTATTTTGAGACACACAGAGGAGTCTAAGCCTTAGTAAGCAATCATATTTATATAAAATCTGCCTGTGAAAGTATTGCAGGGTATAAAAATCCCTAGAACAATAAATCTTCTTGTTCTTCCTGATGGAGATAGATTCTAAGGTCATCAGCTATAAGGATCAGATGAGTCTCACATGAATGCTTTGGCCCAGAGCTGCACTGGTAATAAACAGGATTTTTATTACATTTCTAAGTGCTCCATGACATGTGTTAAATTACTGTAGGCTTCACAAACTGCAGCTCAGAAGTGTTGTATAATTCGATAGTTCAAATTTGTTCTCTGTGCTCCATTTCAACAATACCTCAGCTTTTCTTGCAGAAGAAAAAAAGCCTTTTGTTTCTTTTATCCACTGTCTGATCAGACCTGTTCAACTTCTACGTGATTATGGTAAAGGAACTTAAGAATTTTTCATGTTGTCATAGCATGAAATACTTCCTCACTTTTATTTTTTAACTGTGATGGACTCTTCCATTTAATATCAGTTTGCCTATCATTAATCTAAGTTTGCATATAACATGCAGGACATAGAAGCCCTTCTCAGCTTGTGATAGCTAGATACATCTCAGCTTTCAGTCAGTCAGGATGATGATGATGCACCCAGATCCTCTTGGCCGTTGTCTAGTCTAGATCAGAGCTTACTATACCAAGCAGAACATCTGCAGCTACAATGTACCCCTGTCCCAAATAAACTCTTAGTTCAACAGAAACAGCACTAAGTTCAGAAGTACTAATCCCTAAATCCTTACCCTTTTAGTTTTCAATTTAGATTGAACTTTTGTTAAAATCAATGTGTCTGTCTTTCATAGGGTCTCATTATCTGGGGTCTGCTTCAAAGCCTAGTGAATCGATGGATGTATTTGAATCAATGTTGGGTCAGAATGTTAACTCCATTTCTGTGTTTGAACATGTTCATCCCTTGTAAAATACAAGATTGAAAAAATTATTATGATTCATTGTGAATCAGAGATTCTACCTTTCAATCAACTCTCTCCAGAAAAAGTCACACAATAATAAATTATTGTGAACAAATTCAATGCAAATCTGAAATAAATGAGTTGTATTTTTGTTTTATCACTACAGGCAAAGCTAGGGACATACTCAAGTCTCTGCTTTTAATGAAACATGGCTGAGTTTCCTCAGCAGAGCTTATTGCCTCGTCCTCAGCTTATGCTTCCATTTTATTCAGTACTTAGAATGAATAAAAATAGAAAATCCTGCATTTTTGCATTTAAAATCAGATCTCTAAAGGTTAGAGTAGCAATATTACAGGGTGAATATTTTGCAGGTAGATATTCTACCAGCAAAGAGAGAAGAAACTTAAAATGCAGAACTGTAGCCAGTCAGTGCCACTCCCTGTAACTGAAATACTGAGAAAACTTCAAAAATATTTATTTTTCTTCATTTTTTTTTGTGGCAGACATCTACCTCCACCTCCTTGTAGAAAGAATCCCAAAACGTGGCCTGACCTTGAGGTAGGTGGTGCCTTAATCCGGCTAAGCTATTCTTGTGTGACAAGAGATGAATATGGACTTTACTAGTTTCATCTTTTAAGAATTTTGAAAACGATTGCAGAGGAAACAAGCTCTATAATTTTTATTCAGAATAGTAACCCAATAATTAGAGGTTAACAGTTTAGGTAAATTAGGAAAAAAAAAGCCATAGCAAATTGTTAGTGAAGTAACTCTATACTAAAGTGAAATGTTTTATACCCAGTGCTTGTTTAAAATGAGAAATCTTGGAATGTTACTGAAAAATAACTAAAGAGAGACTTTAATAATATGACGAATTTTACTAGCTGTTCTGATTTTTTCTTTTTTTTTCTGGAAGCAAGCTTTTAAGCTTAGCTGGCATCGTAGTAGATCAATTAATTTGGTGTTATTTATATCAGAAAATCTGTAACGTTATTTTTCATTTCATTCTGCAAGCATTGCAAAAATGATTTTGGGGGTTATTTTAATCTATCAGTAAAGAAATATTCTAGGTGAAAAGTATTAAATGCTATCATGTCATTTATCTTCTACTTATATTAGCTTCTTCATTTCTTTGAACTTTACCCTTGTTTAGTTATTCTTTCTATTTAAGCTAAACTATTAGTTAGATCCAATTGGTAAATTGGTTACCATGTTTGTGTATATTTTTTTTTCAGGAACAAAAAAAGTGGGAAACTTTTACTTGGTCATCATTCCATGCTCTGTTTTTAACATTTAAGCTTTTCTTTAAAGTTAGGGTTTAACTTAGAAGTTGCCATTGTTTGTGGTTTTTGTTGTTGTTTTTTTGCTTTGTTTTGTTTTGTTTTGTTTTGTTTTTTTCCCTGAGAATCACAACAGCTTCAAGGATGCTTCTGTGATAGTGTCCTTGGGCAAATTTAGATTTCTTCCCACCAAACTGTCTCTCCCATATATTGGCCATTTGACAGATAGTTTAGTTTCCATGGCAGTCTTCCCTTGTAGATGTATTTTGGTCATGGCTCATATTGTTTCAGTTATTTGTTTCCATTAAAGAGTTCAATATCTCTTTACATTTCTTCTAAGCAGCAGCTATTGTGCCTACCAGCTTCAAAGAGACTTAACCCAACTATTAGCACAAGGGGGCTTCATAACTACAGAATTATGTTTCATTACCCCTATCCATCAAAACATGATTGTCGGCATCATGGGGAAGTTAAGACACTCGACATATCAAATTCTAAGGTCATGCAAATAGATTCTACTCCTGGAGCTTGTCAAATGCATCCAGCTGGAACACCCAAGGGTCAGGGACAATACTACATCTGTTATATGTTGGAAAGAAATATCTGCTGTTGTGTGGAGAAAGAGCAGATATTTGGGAAAACAGAACATGTACTTTTGGAAAGGAGAGGCAAATTGCAAAGAAGTCCAATCATGCTGATTTTTACCCAAGGTAGAAACATTCTCTGCTGTAGGCTAAGCAGCCGGTAGGAGGCATTGTGTTTTTTGTGATAAAATTCAGTACAATATTCTGAGTAAAAATCATATCAGTTTTTTTCCTTTTGGTGATAAAAATCTTTTGTATTCTATGTGCTCTATGACAGTCTTGTAAGCCTGAGACAGATTAATCTAGTCACATGTATGGGACCAATTATTTTAATAAGAAAACTATAATTTAAGTCATACAATAATTCTCACAGCTTTTTATGATTGTTTAAAGAAAATCAGAGCCTGCCTGTAAACTAAATGCAAACAGTATTAGTAAGATATTTCAAGCAACAAATGTACACCACCAGACTAATTTTTCAAAGGCAGGCCATTAAATTGGTCACTTGCATTCTTTTAGATGTAATTTTAAACTCATAAACAACCTCCACAGTTAGATAAGAGGATTAAGTATGAATTGGACGAAACCAGAATCACACTTGTTTTGCTGAAAATGCTCAGGAAGAAATGTGGCTATATAACTTTTGGCCAACCTCACGCATACTCATGTGCCTTCCGAACAAGTAAGAACACTTCTAGCTGCCTGCCATGGGCAAACAGCTTATGATTAGTAGGTGCACTGTATTAGACCTTAAAGGCCATTAGACTCCATATTTGCAGGATATGTTGGATCAATTTGTTTGGAGTCTGGTATTTGATATAAACACTTCTCAATCAGAAACAACACAGAAATGACTGATAGGTGCTTGTTTATAGTCCTCACTGTACCAGCATAGTGATTTTCAATCATATTGTTTAGTCTCGCGCTGTGTCTGATTCTACTGATATCATGACAAATTTCTGCTTTTGTTCATTCTAATTATTAGTGTTTTATTTTTTAATTGTAATTTTATTTTTTAATTGTGTTTTATTTTTTAATTGTAAGCGTTTTATTTTTTAGTGGAAACCTGGTGAACAGCCTCTTAGATGTCAACTTGAAGAGTTAACCATTATGATGTGATGACTGGAGTTTTTCCCTCGCTTTCTTTCAGTAAATGATCAAAATTACATTTGAAACTAAAGATACCTTTTCATTGCTTTCACACTTTGATGATTATTCCATCATCCTGTCAAGAGGACTTTGTCAGGAGCGTGTAGCTTTCATTCCACTAAGCAACATATTTTTAAGAATACTAAATATCACTTTACAGATCTCATTTACGCCTTTCTTACATGGTTTGAGTTCTTAGGGCCCACCAAGACACTAGAGTCTTGAAATAGTTAATGATATTTATACAAGTAAACAAGAAACTTTCCCAAAGGAGCTGATTCTTCAAATATAACCAGTTCAGACACAAAATCCAGGATTTACTTTTTCTCCACTCAGGAGCAAAGACTGAATGTGAAATTTAATTCTCAGTATCAGTGCAAGATATTCAGAGGTATTTTTCAGAGACGCTATGTCATCGCATAGTAAAAATATCCTGTTCAAGTTTGGGTTCTCTGGCATACTACCTCAAATATGAAATAAATTTAGGCACTGTTATATGAAACTCTGGGATTATAAATTTGAATAATCCCTTGTTAAAGATCTAAGGAATAATTTAATATGTTTATGAACTGCTAGTGATAGAGCAGACTTTGATGGTTTGTATACTCTGATCTCTTTGAATTTGATTATTGTAAGGTTTCATGTTATGTTTGTTTCTGAAATGGAACAAAATTATTCGAAATGCATGCCAGACTCTCTTCCCACAGGACGGTTGTGAGTAGGTTTTCTGAAGAAACATGGTAATTATGCTATATTTACTATTTTAAATGTTTATGGTGTTACTGGTGGGTGCATGTGCGGGAACTAGCTCCATGTGATAATGCCTGTATTTATGTGTATATATATATCGCTTGTTGCTGTAGCAAGACATTTCCCTTTTGTAAAAGGTTATGGAAGTTATAATCTGCCAGTTGATATTAAATGCCTCTATCTCTCAGCAGTTGAATTTGTTTAGGGAGCTGGTACACCTCTAGGTCTCTGGCAAGGGCATATGCTGCACCATGACACACTGCTTGTCACCAAGCAGAGCTGTGCCGAGGCTTTGAGAAGGATTTGCTTCTCTGACTGGGAGAAGACTGAAATCAACAGTTATTTTGTGTTACATACTGCAGAACCTCTTGTTGCTGAACACAGCAAAAGCTGAAAAGAAGATGATATCTGGATTCCTGCAGTGGTCCACGGTACTGTTGGGGTGATGGGATAATTAGCCTGGGTAGATTATTTTAATTTGCTAGCCAAAGCAAACTGTCATCTTCCAAAAGCAACAACAAAAAAAGAATCCCCAAATTTAAATGTCGTTTCTTTCTATCTTTTGGGGCTTCTCTTCATCCACTGGTCACAGTGTTACGAACTTTTTGCCGGCTTTACCTGGTGCAGGCAAAACCCCAGGGAGTCCCAACACTTTCTCTGTTCCAGGCTGGAAGCAGAAGAGCAGCTGTTCGTTAGGGCCTCAGACTTCTGCTCTGTCGCTCTAGTCCCCTGAAGCCCTACTCCATTACACGACTCTCCCCTTTTTCATTGAATCTTGACTTCTCTCATTTCATTGAACTTCGATGAAGCTTTCACATTCTTTTTACTAAGTCATCCTCAATTACATGACCCCTTTCTGTTAGGTCCCAGGATAAGTAAAAAAACCAACCAACCAAAATAGACCCATGCTCTTTTGAAAGACTGCACTGATGTTATTGGTGAATCGAGTATACTATTTTATGTATTTATGCTACTTCTGTTAATTAAAATGGTGACACATCTTTCCCTAGGAAGTCTACAATCTGTGCATTTTTTCCCCTAAATTTGAAGTTAAATTAAATTGAAAGCAGAAAACTGATGAACAGCTGTCTGTAATAATAGGTTTTTAAGTGTTTTACTAGACACATCAATGATTTTTGGTATACAGATAGGGAAATGGGACATATGGTAATAGTGAAGAGCAATTACAACACTTTTTGAACATGTTAATAACACATATGTGTAATCACAGTCACTTGAAAGTTTCCCTTATCTGAAGCTCAAGTTGTTTTTTACAATTACATCCCAGCAATGATGCAATATATTATAATACTATGCGAAATGTGACTACTATTGTACTTCCTAAATGTCTATCAGAGGCAATGCTTTAATAATATCAATTACCTCAGGGCTGGAAGCATATTTTGCAGCGACTTCGTCTAGCTGTCAAAATCTTTATTGCTACGCATAAAAAATAATGGAATTATATTTTCAAGGCCATGGCCATTATGAAGCCTTTGTAGTGTGTTCATTAAATTTTCTGCACAAATATTCATTTTATTGTCAGTTCTTACTTCATTTTCTACCAATGCTATTCCCCTAAAGCTAACAATGTTAGATCTTCAGTATTCCCTTATATTATAGATTTCTGTACATGTTGACTAAAAATATGGCAGAAAGTATTGTGTGTGTTTCAGATTTATGTGTGCTTGCCAGTATTCTCACTAGACTGATTGTGCATTTCTTCTTGTGATTATCCCTGTAAGGATTCCTCTTTGTTGCTGCCAGATAAAAGCTCAATTGCAGTTCAGAAAAGACGGGTGAAAGAATGATGGGCTGAGTTGCCTGCATGTGAATTGTGACCGTTCTTGACTCTGGGAAAAACAGATTGATTGTAAGCAGAAAACAATCCTCTTCTTGACAGTGTGACACTCTGAGTGAAGACATTATCATATTAGCCAAGCTGATTAATTTAAACTATAATATGCAGTGTCGTATGTTTTCTGGCTGGCATCTGCTTTTAAAATCCATTTTCTTTGTCGTGATCACAAGAAGAATGAAAAAGAAACTTCATAAATTTATACATGTGTCTCTTTTAAAAAGATTAACCTGATATGAAATAAATTAACATTATTTCAATGATAATCTCTAATAATGATCAATTACAGTAGTGATAATTATCAATTGCAATTAGTTGCATACATCTTAGGCAGAGGTCCCTGCAAACAGATGAACTTCTTGCTAGTTTGTACACTGATTTTAAGAGCTTACAATTTAAATAAATGAGACAGAGAAGCAGTATCCTTTTTACTTACAAAGGTTTTTTGAATATCCTGAAGATTAAGGAATTAGTACCTCTATGTGAAGGAATCATCATTTATTTTATATCAGCCTTATTTGATGGAGTTTCAAGGCAGTCAGCAAGCTATAAAGTCAGTTCTATTTTGTGCTGTGAACCTGTGGGGGAGAAAAGTCTAGTTTTCCAGGGTACCAGTTCTCTTGCTACTGTACTGTTATAGAGCTCTGCTTCAACAGAACACTCCACTTTAGAAAGGAAAGCTGCATATGAAGCTAGGGAGGGGATGTTTTGGAAAAGGTAAAGTAGGGAAAGAAAAATGATATTTTCATGTCAATTTATGTGGTTTCTATGTGATATTAGAACTATTATAAGACAAAACAAAAAGCCTGAAACAACAAAAACCACATCAGAAATAAAATTTGGCCTGAAGGAAGACTGTAGCATATAAAAAATACAGTATTACCAAAAATGCAAATGAAAGAGCATTGCTGATGATCTGACAACTTTATGTATATCTAGTGCATTTAAAAATTGGGAAATCTTTTTGAAATTAGCTTTTTGTAAAATGTTACCAGATTGGAGAATGCAAAGGTAACTCACCAGATTACAGAACCATTGTAAAAAAAAAAAATCCTACCTTGCAATGCATTAGCAGTTTTCATGAGTTCTTTTGTAAGTGCTTTCCACTTCTTAGGTGTCCAGAATAATAACACACAAGCGGCTATGTTCCCTGGGTAGGAAAAGAAGATACAGAACTCACTTTTTTTTTTTTAGTATCAAAAAAAGGTCATTGGAGAGAAATAATTTTTTTTTAAAGTGTAAAATAAATTCTTTGACTTAAGAATCCTGAATCATTTGGGATATAGAATATTTGCATTTATTATGACAAAGTAGACTAACTGAGATTATGGTTATCTATGGAAGTGTATATATAGAATTCATTCATGAAAAATTGTAGCCATCATGTTTTCCTATAAGCAGAAGAAAAGGTCTTGTTACACTCTTATTTAAGGAAGGTAGGAAGAAAGTCCATAAACATGTGTATAAAACTATTTAGGTGTACAAAATATCTAGTGAGTATTAGAAGGGAAGTTGATTGGTTTCTGAATGTCATTCTGGCTGTATTCAGTGGCAGGTGGAGGGGACTGGATTCGGTACCTCAGAAAGTTGTCTTTCCCTAATCAGCAATGTAGAAATTCTTAGCTAATAAGAATGGCCGTAGTTCATTTTGTTATTTTCATTCTTGCATTACAAAGGAGTTATTCTTAACATTTCATCTGGAAAAACATATATAAATTGAATGTTCTTTACTTTTCCCTGTGTATCTCTGGTATTTGTAACCCTAAGTCAACATTTCTGCTGTTTGTAGAAAGGAATAAGTAAACAAGTTACACTCAGTATGAAGAGTCTTATCCAGCTATGAGGATGGCATTAGCCTAGCAACTGGAAGAATATAAAATGAAGCTTCTTTGTCCCCAAATCATTCTTATATATTGCTGAAAATATTTTCTGAATTCCTAGGCCACCTTGGTGGATTTTGTCTTTGCTCCTTCTAAATTTTCTGCTCCGAACGACTATATTTGTGATCTTAAATCCTGCAGACCAGCAATTATTTATGTCATACAGATCTTTGTCTATAATTAATAAGCATGGTAACTGGAAATTCAAATGTGTTCATGTGGTTTCGTTACTTTATAAGTGTTGTATACATCACAGAGAAGGTGAGAATTTATTCTAGGAAGATAGCAAAGACAGAAAACAAATGCAGAATGGCAGGGCTAGAATTTATAAAACTATGGCAGATAAAACTTGAATACTCAGTGAAAAGCTTTAAATGTCTTTGCTGGGGGAACACTGGGCTATTGACAGCTGAGTGAAAGACTTGGCCACTTATAATTAGAGGTTTCAATAATAATAGCTAATGAAATTATTGATGATATAAAAAGCAGGCAGATTTTGTTAGGGGCTAAAACCTATAATCAGCTGCACATCTTTACGACTCGGCCAAGAAAGCAGAATACTTTCAGAGATTGTAGGAATCCTGCTAAAAAACCTGTCCCAAGCTACTAATGCCTGCAGAACTTTGACATTTTTACGGATAGCATGGAGAAAAATGAAGCTATTACTTTATAAGATTTGACTGCAGAAAGTAATGAAGTCAAGTCCATGACAGTTTAAAGCGTTGTGCAGGCAAAAATGGGAAAATTTGGTTTAATTATATCAATTAAAAAATAGGTGTTAGTGACTGAGACTGATATGACCCTAAAATAAGCATGAGATAGTTACTTTTGACTAAATACATCAGAGAGAAGAATCAGAGTCACAAAGCCTCTGCAGGAGAAACATTACACTTTTACCAGAAAGCTTAGGGCAGAAAACACTCACCAACTGTGAAGTTGAATGCCAGGTATAGTTTCATAATATATATAGTTCAAGAGCAAAACTGTAAAAAATTAGTGGATAGAGAAAATATACAACTCTCTGCAAAATGTAACTATTGCCATTTGGGAACAATACTGGAGATTTGTAGATTTGTCAGTTTGCAAATGACATTGTAGGGGCCCCAGAGAATACTAGTCATCCCAGAGAATATTAAATGCGAGTGGGGCTGCTACCTGCATCAAAAGTTAGCCCTTATACATCTCCATCTTGTTAATAAAACAGTATTTGGAATCCACTTATTTCAGCTTAGTTTCCTCACGCTCTTACTAACATATGCGAAGAAAATAGCCATTGTTACAAGAACATCTTATGCACCATTTTTCATTCACTGGGAATGTTTATGATTAGTGATAGATCAAATTTCTACACTCCATCTACTAAAAGCCATAAGAAGTTCTAATTGCAGAGAATATTTCCCATAATTATATTCCATAAATCTTATATTTCTAATTATGGCCTACATCTTCCCTAGGAAATGTTTTTTTTTTTCACATATCAAAAGTCATTGAAAATCACTGCCCAGTGGTATTCCTGAATCTGTTGCTGATGTTTCCCTTCGGAAAGTTTAATGATCAGATAATGTTAAGTATAGTGTAATATGCTCTTTTGTCAAAAGAATATTAATATTAATGTCATGATTCTATGGCCAGCCACCAGCCACAGATAGCTTATTTACTTTCTGAACAATTTTTCTCTAACTCCTAGACACACAAACATAGCCCACTACCACTTCAATCTCAGTGCTTTGTTTTTTACTGAAACTCTCTCTCTTCCAAAACACTCAATCTGAGAAGAGCAACCAACTCTCGATCTTGGTCTTACATTTCTTCACAGGGTTTTATTGCCACCAAGCCAAAGTGTCATTTCCAAGCAGCTATTCACTGATTGATTGGAAGGAATGGTTTGGCTATCTCTGTTGCCTTTGAGTGACTGTACTCAAGGCACACTCAGTCTTCTTCCCTTTGTGGACAGATCCAGACCGTGAGCTACTACCTGTGTGTTGGAGTTTCTTTGCCTTGAGAAACAGATGCCTTGATCCATTCCACAGGCAGTTTGACCTGTCAGTAAGCAGCCTGAACAACTATGAACATTTGGTTTAAGTCCCAGCATGTTGGTACAGACACAAGCATGATGTACACACAGACTTCATCCCACCACTGAAAGTGGTCAGTATCCTACTTTACATCTAGCTGTAACTTTTAGCTTCACCTTTCATTTATTAAATCTCTCAGATACAAAGGTCCCAGTCTGAATGACATCTCTTTCTTTCCTGCCTGTGGAAGAAAAATATGACAGTGCTGGAGAAAAGCAGCTTGCCTTATCACATGCTGTTCAATCTCATCATGGATCATCCAGAAAAAGCCTCATTAAAGAAGGTCTTTGGGAGGACCTACTCTTAGACAAGTGTTCTGAACCAATGTTTGAGGAGGGATTTACGGTTACAGTATGTATACAGCAGGGAATTGCTATTTTATCTGGAACATAGATAATCATATATTCATGTCTGCACTTTCTTGAGAATGTGGTTGCTGTAAAATCCTGGAACATGTGGTTTCCTGCAATCTGTTTATCCTCAGCCTTCTCAGGCATTGATTTCAATAAGAAGTGACAACAGTGCTCACTGTAGGACACTCATTGTACTGAAGGAGGGTTTCTTCAGGAGTGTGGATAGAAATCATGCACACCAGGCTGTCACTGTTTTATCTATTGTCTTCGATAACATTATCACATGTGCTAACAGATTAAGACTGTTTAGAATGGGTGAAATTAATTCATCATTTCTTTATTCATTGATTCAGCACTTACTCTGCCAGAATCTTTCCTGTTTCATAAGATTCGATCAGAAGGTTGTTTGAAAATACTCCTTTGTAATCAGGACTGGGATATTTTCCAGACATGCTAATGCACATATAAGGAAAAATTCTGGATGCAATTTTAGTCTGTATATGACAAAGGGCTTGCATGTGCCATTCTGACTTCAGAGTCTGGTGGGAATATTCATTTTCTGTTGTTGCTTTAAGTTACTGAACTTGCCTGTGTTTTTGCATTCTGCATACAGAATTCTCTTTTCAGATATTTTTGGCTGTTTAGAGTTACTAGGGCTGTCCTTCAGAAAAAAACCCCAAACAACCCAGGGAATTGTAGCTGCTGAGAGTGCCTAGGAGTACAACTGCTGATCTTGTACACACATGGACCAAGAAGCACAACATAGCACCTGCTTCTTTACCTCTAGTTCAAAGTCCTGGTACTTAGTTCTGAAGATGAACATAATGTTATGATCCCAGTATCTCAGAGACTGCTTCTTTCTGTTGACGCACGGTGACTGCAGGATTAAAAGGAATTCCTTAACAAAGTTCCTGTTGCTGAACAGGAAACAAAGATACAAATGTAATCTAACTATTCGACACATGCAAACTGGGACCTTAATATTTTCTTTCCCTTCCGAACAAGATTTTTTTCAAACTAACATATGATATTCTTTTTATGGCATAAGTAGCTATTTGTTTGGAAAATGTATTGTCTTCTCTTATTTTTATGGAAATATCTGCAAATTCTTATTTTGTATCAAAATTCTTAAAAATAATGGATGATAAATACATATATTTTAGTTCGATTTTATCAGATGTCTCCAGTTTCGCTAAACTAAATAACCCAGACTTCTTTTTAGACTATCGTTTTGAAACCAAAGTGTGTCCCTAAACACAGTGTCAAAGGAACCATAAAGTAGTTTGCAATTTTGCATCTGCGTATTTTCATTGTCATCATACCACTTTGAATTGGGTATAAAATATTTTGTGGATTTTAGGGAACAGTTCACTTTCTTCTTACTCATGAAGAGAGAAAAAGAATGAAATGTAGATGGATGCAGTGATCACTACTAATCGTAATAAATTATTTTTTCCTGTTAGAAAAATATGATAAATATTAATATTTTTTAAAAAATCTTTTAAAACCAGAAACTAATTGTTACCAAACATTCCCATAATGTGTTCATGTGCCTCATCTCCAGATGTTAGGTGAATAATACAAATATAAGTTAAAAAAAATCGTAACTACATGTCTCTAATTTGTCAGTGTCTTCCTGTGCCATGACGCAGATATAATATCTTTGGAAAAAAACAACAGCCTGTTCTGTTTTTCCTATCTCAGTTCATTTAGGTTCAGTTTCTTGAACTACATAAAAATGTATGTCAACTTGTCCTTCATGCTAGGTGTTCTGATCAGCATAAATGTATTTATGGGCCATAAACTTCTTCAGTAGAGAGTACTATTCCAGCAGTAATACAGAATAAAATGAAATATTTTATTAATCATCTTTATTCACTTTTCAGCTTTTGAGTGTTTATTGTTTAAGGTAATGTCCTTAACAGTCCTGAGACACAATCCCTTTTTTCATCCTCACAGTTTTATCTATTTTTCCAGATTTTGGGGTAGGACCTAAATCTAGGAAATGACTTTAAACTTGTGAGTAGCCTCTTCTCAAACAGATTATTCATGTGATTAAAATTCAGCAGCATAAAAGGTTGCAGGCTTCAATCATAAGGATACCAGGCATGGAAGCAGAGAGTTCAATTTCAAATTTCTTTCAACAGGAATTGAGGTTTAATCAGAGTAGCTGCACACTCCTCTCTGAGGCCAGCAACACTATCATCAGTTCCACTGGCCACTCTACTACCAACATCACCTTTGCAGGTGTATATAACAATTAGGAAAACAGCAAAGGAAAATCTGAAAGAACTAAGTACACCTTAAAAAGCCAAGTAATCCTGGGAATTTCTTTCTGTTAGTCTTTTTCTTTCTTTATCATTATTTAGGATAGATCTTGCAGTGATTTGGTAAGTAATTTGATAAGGACCGCAAAGTCTTTTACTTCAAAGCAAAATAACCATCAAGTTCATAATGCAGCTACCTTGTGACTGATCTAATATAATTAAAATCCAGTGTACATTAATTATTTGCATCGGTGACCGAATTGGCCATTAAGGTTTATATAATGTAAGTAGGGAAGATGCTGCAGCCTTTTCTGGCACCTCTGAGATGTCCTGTACCCCATTTTGTTTTGTATTCTATTCAAAAAAGAACTGAGGGTCGCACTGGTATCCACATAATCTGTCTATCTGTCTGTCTGTCTGTCTGTCTATCTATCTACCTATCTATCTCTATACTCAAATAAATAAGCAAAAATCTATGTATATTTGTATGTGAGTGTATACATATATATTTATATAGAGGCATACACTGAGGGATGCAAGGAACCACTTAACTTTCAGTTAACTAAAGGGCATCAGAAGTGGCCCAGTGTTTAGAGATGTTTTAATTCATGCCATTTCCTAGAAATCACAAGCCATGATGAGCACAGTGTAAGCACACTAAGTTTGCAAAGCTTTTCCTCTTTTTTGTTTTCCCCCCTCTTTTGTGGAGAGTGATTTTCTAATTTGAAGAAAGAGAACTGCATTTAGAGGACATTGAATCCATGTGAAACACATTCCAATGGCCAAAATCTAAAAATATATTTACTGCTTATAACTGAGCTATGGAATCCAACATGTGAGCTTTGTTATGGGTCTTACTAGAAAGTCTTTCTTCATTTTATTCTGATATACTGACTGAAAAATGTTGTGAGTAGACTAATTTTACTGATAGTGAAGCGACAGATTCAAACGCTTTATGCAAAGTTTTCCTTTAAGAATACAGAAAAAAAAATTACAATAAAAATGTAGTAATAACAGATATTGTTTAAAAAACCCATTGTCTGAGCAACATTTTTTAAGAATGAGAAGTGAAGAAAACTTAGTCACACTTGAAATACGGTAATTCCCTTTGTCTTTCTCATTCATATTTGCACTCACACAGTCAATATTACACATCTTTGCAGTAACAAGAAAATGCTCACCATATATTTTTGATTCAGGATCCATGTATCCAGCTTATGTTCATGCTGTCATATAAATAAATATAGAACTACAACACATTTGCTTTTGATTGTCACTTCAGTATCCTTTTCACTAGAAAGCTAATCCAGGTTTACCAAGAAACTCTAATTTTGGTTAGGCTGGGCTAACATTAGCATACCAGTAAATACCATGTGAACTGTACTTGCATGTTTTTTCCTTAGCTTTCAAAATTTACTACCGTGGTTTATATTATTTCCAGATGACAGGACATGGTGCTGAAAAGTATGGGAAAATATGGTTAAATTAATGGGCTTCCTGCAAACTAAATCATTCTGAATCATTGAATGTGGCTTCTGCATTAATGCATTGTTACTTAAAAGCAAAAAGGCAAATTACAGTCCTGGAATTTCCTTAAACAGATTATCTGAAGAACTGATTCCTGCAGAGGTGGAGAAATGTCATATATTCTTATGCTTGATGTACATTCCTTCTCCAGAAGACCTTTATATCTGTGACAAAGTCGTAGATAGTGAATTTATATTCCCACTGGTTATGTTACCATTATCACAACACATGTATAGAGATTTTATCTAGACTGAATGTCGTTGTTCAGCTTTCTTCATTTAAAAGAGCTCAGATGTTCTTCAGTAGATTAAAGCTCATAATCAGAATACCTTTGGAACCTCAGTGTGGTGGTTTTATGTTTTGTTTTTGGTTTGTGTTGTTGTTGTTGTTGGGGTTTTTGTTTGTTTGTTTGTTTTTTTCACAGGAAATTAAGACTGGCTGTTATTAATTTTTGGATATCAGAGGGATGCAAAAAAGGGCATACTGGGGCTTATTAATTACTAGATCTTAGAAGTGAACCAACACTAAACGTTAGTCTGTAACAGATCTATCACAAAAAGTCTTTAAAATACATTTTTAATGTTTTGAATGCTTCTTGAGGAATATAACTCCCCTAGTTATGATAGATGAGTGGGTCTTTTCTGTTAGATTTGGCACATGAATCAGTTTTTTAAAGGAAATGCAAACATGTTCCTGTGTTTTTTTGTCTTCTCACATTACTGCAGATGCTAAAAGCTACTGATGTTCTAATATCTTTAAAAGGTGTTTTGAAGATTATAGGGATGCCAAGGAACAAGCATGCTGTACCTATGGGAGCATTCTATGTATGCCTGGATTGACTGAAAACCTCCGTGTTAGCTGCAGTTTTTCTCTCTCTAGTCTCTCTATTCTCTATTATCTATATTCTTCTGTCTTCAATTTTTGTATGGATCCTTGTATCTATGCGAACTTACCTAGCCAAGTTGCTGTATTTGGTGCTTGCAGATAGGTTGCAGAATCCCAAATGTAAAGCCAAATTACAAGCAAGTACTGCAGGCATCATCTGCTGAAACCTATTGGCACTAGCTGTAGGGTGCCTCCTTATCAGCACTCTCCCTGTGCATATGGTTTATACAGAAGGAATGAAGTAGACTTTAGAGCTGGCAGGAAGGAACTGTTGTCAATATTACTGTGAGAGAGCAGACCATATGGTGATCCTGTCATGCATTCCTGCATCTCAGCTGGATTCTCATGTAGGAAAGCAGCATGCATTTGCCTCTTAGCTGCTGAAGGTGGCTGCAGCATCTTCTGGGCAGACACAGGACTATAATACTGTAGAGAAAAAAAACCCTAAGACATCATTCAGCCCATTGATTTGTCCAAGGCAGAATTATTTAGGCCAGTGATGCTCGACATTTGCTGAGACTGAAGACACTGCTGATGAAGTTGTGAAGATACAAACTTCTCAGACAAATTTCGTTTCAATGATTTACTGTTCATATCTATCTAAAACTCTGTCATATTAATTCTTTTTCTGCTCATGATGAACACAGAATACCATCAAATCTACTGGTCCCTACAGCAAACTTATATATTTGAAAACAGTTGCTATTACTGCCTAGCTGATATTTCCTACTTGCATTAATACCTTGCACTTGTCATTATTAAATACTTTGCTTTTCTTTAAGACACCTCCAAATTCTCTCAATTGTTTTGAGTTCCAGGTGTATCCTCAGCTATACTGGCAGTCTTCCCATCCATGTTCTATCTACACATTTCATAAACCTATACCACATAACTAATGAGAACACCGACTCAGGACAGACCCCAGAGGAATTTCACTAATCACATGCTTTTGTTTTGACACAGGACTCGTTATAACTGCTTTCAGAATGTGATACAACTAGCTTTGTATCTTTCTTCTGATATTTTCATTGAGGCCATGTTTTTCTCCTGAAAATTGTACTAGTAGTGCTGAAAACTTGCTGAAGTCAAGCTATACATAAGCTCTTTCTCCTCTAACCATGTAGTCTGCTATCCTGTGGGAGAGAGAAGCAAAACGATTTGGCGTTGTTTCTTGTTTATAACATGCCAGCTGTTACTCTTTTTTCTGTTTCTTTCTAGGTTTTTAAAAACAATTTGAATAGCTCTTCCAGTGTTTTTCTAGAACCTGATGTTAAGCTGGTTAGTCTGTTAATTTCTGGCTTCTTCTTTTCCCATTCCCATTTCTTTAAACTTTATGTTTGCCTGTCTCCCTACTCTTGCCAGTTCCTCAGTGATAACAACTAATGATACTGTGACTTCATCAGCCAACTTTTTAATTACACTGCAGTGAAGACCAGCTGTTTCAACTGTTTTGAGAACATCTAACATTTAGATATTCTTTGACCTATTCCTTCCTTATTCAACAAGGAGGTCTTACCCCCTGTGACTTGTATTAATTATGACAGCCCTATGACATTTTCAGTAATAACTTGCGAAAAAGTGTTGGACTGGAACAGTCTATAATAGGCCCCTACTACAGTAAGTACCCAACCAACTCTTTCCTCTATGGAAGGATTTCTTGTTAAAATATAGCTTCCTAATTAAAGACTTTTGTGTGTGTGTGTGTATTGTATCTTCTTCTTACTCTCTCCCTATGTGCTCATTCTACTTTTTATATTTGACCTTAGTAACTAGACCTAGTTTCCTCTTGCTTTTTATGCTGGAAATTCACAAACTCATCTCTTATTGCACCTTTAATCTTTCCTCTGTAATAGTATATTTTGCACTCATGACCTTAATACTGTTTCTTTACGGAGCTGACCGTTCAATTTAATTTCTTTTTTCTCTCCTAGGACTCCTTGTTTACCAGGTCTATCAATTTACTGAAGCCTACTTTCTATAAATGCCTTGGTTTTGTTTTGTATAGTTTCTCATTCTTTTCCTAAGGATCATGAACTCCATCGTTTCACTGTCTCCAAAGATATTTTTTATTTAGGTGCTTTTAACTACTTCCTGCCTTTTGAGGCACTTTGTCTCTATAGATGTCTCCAGTTCTTATATTTTAAAGTTGTTAATGATGCATATGAATTAACCAAGAGTCACTGTCTTTGCTATTTTTCTTTTCACAGACTTATGGACTATTAAACTTTGCATTTATTTGTAAGCCTAGTGTTTTGGATGACTTCTGTTGTTGCTCACATAATCTCTCATTTACTTCCTCCTCTGGCTCTGGTGATATATAGGGGCAGGTTCCATTACAGCAATATAGTATTTTCATCTTTGACATCACCCAAGATTTTCACTGTGCTTAAAAGATGACATGCTCTTAAGAGATAATATAGATTTACATGTCCTTACCCCTTCCTTTTTCCCTATTAATCTTTACAGGATGATTTCCTCCCTTTTATATTACTATTCCAGTTGTCTTATTGTACCAGCTCTCTACTGCACATAAATGCTCAGGCCACATTTCCTTCTGCTTTACCTGCCCACTCATGGCAGGCTTGAACAGCCAGGTTATGGCTGTGGATGCTTTAAGGGACAGAAGAAGCAGCACAAGATGAAGGTTTCTGTATTTCCCTCATATTTAATTTCTTCTGCCCTGCTGATAACTGGCCCAAGCACTAGGCACAAAAGCCTAGCTTGCACATGAGCAAGCTCATATAACATCCTTTCTTTTTCATCAGGAGTCTCATACTTCATAGTGTAGTCTGTTTTAGTAGCTTTCTGCCACATATTTCCAATTTTTCACCTGCTCATAAGTGAGTTAACCTGCTCTTCAGCAATCCTCATATTACCTAGTCTTAAAATCACATAATTCACTGACATGAATCAAACTGCTGACTTTGCCATGGACCTTGCATGGTTGAACATATACCTTAATTATTGCTAATGTTGTGGTCCTTCTGTAAAGGGAGTATTGATCATAAACTTAAACAAAGAATGTCGTGGTTTAACCCCAGCTGTGAACTAAGCACCACACAGCCGCTTGCTCACTCCTCCCCCCTGGTGAAATGGCAGAGAGAATCGGAAAGGTGAAAAGTGAGAAAACTCGTGGGTTGAGATTTTGGTCCTTATATGTCTCTGTCAATGGCTCCAGGCTAGATATTTGCACCTTGTGATATGAATCCCCTCCTTACTCTTGCCTAGTAGTACACACATTCCTTGTGACATCTTTGCCTCCTTTCCTCAGATCTTATCTTGGCTGGTGTTGTCTGAGCTATGTTCTTCCAGTCAGCTGCCTTCCTATTGACCTCTAGTTTTGTAGAGAATTAAACAAACAAATAAACAAGCAAAACCAAACAGCAAGTCTAATGCTTGGTGGATTCATCAGGTTGTATTAGATTTCTTGTCAGAACCATTCACTCCTCTGTCTCTCTTGACCATTATGAAATGGAAGTGTTTATTAAATAAAATAAATGTATAAGTGAATGAAGGACAGTATTGTTTCTGGCAAATGTGTAAAAGCAAATTTATATATGAAAGTGACAGGATCCTCATGTGATATGATCTTACCAGTTTGCACTGTAATCAAGAGCTCCTGTTAAAAAAAAAAAAAAAAAAAAAAAAAAGACTATTATTATACCTTTATATCCTTATTTAAATCTAAGCCAAGGAATTTAAATATATTAGGCTGTATTGCAAGTCAAGTGGTTTTCAGTAGGGTAGCTGTAAAGTGTTCCATCCCCTACGGGTTTTGTTTTTTACCATCCATTATAGATTTTCTAAGCACATGCTTTTTGGTAATATCCTCTTCCCATTTTTTTCCAGTGGTTTAGAATAGTCATACTTTCCTCGGCTCACACAGACACTTCAGCAGGAATGATACAGAACTCCTCTCTGTCCCAGAGACTGATTTATTAGAGGGTTTAGTCTGGGCAGAGAAGACCTTTGCTACTTCCCCACTGGGAAAAATCAAAGTTAGAGAGCTAAGAAGTTCTATGTCCTGCTTTTTCTCTTTAAACTCTCCATTGGTAGCCTGTACTGAAATGTGAGACACTACACATGCATACACATTCTATACTGGTAGAGAAATGCCAGTCTCACACTCTGAGCTCTCTGGAAGAACAGAGTGAGTGCATAAATTCTGAGTCTGTACTTTGCAGTTTTATATGGTAGGACCGTAGGTCTGGCTAAGGGATGAAGAAAATTGACATACAAGGGAAGGTTTAACATTGAGAAAATATCTTTGAGCACCTTGAATGTGTTATCATTAAAGACATTTCACTTTTGTCTGTGTGGCTGAGAGTTTTTTATAAGATTTGTTTGTTGGAGTTGTGCCAGTCTGAATTCTTATCTTCACAAAATCTACAATAAGGCTTTGCTTTGTACTGGAGGGCAGAGGGAATGCATAGCAGAGGAAACAGGAGGAACGTATTCTATTATGGTTTTGGCTATTCTGAAATATTCTTTCTGTATCTTCTTTTGCATCTGTTTGATTTTCCATGAATTTAAAATTACTGGATGGTTAGAAGAAGGAGATTGTGGCACCATATTCCACACGAAAACTGGGAGTAATCAACCACTAACTTGCTTGCACCTGGCTTTGATGAGAGATTCCATCATGGATCCCAGAATCCTTTTGTAATTAAAGTATTAGGGAAAAAAGTTCCCTCCTCCATCCCCTCCCCTCCCCTCCCCTCCCCTTCCGCAGTAATAGTTCCTGTTTACCAAATGTGATTTTGCAAGCAAGAATTTAAAACTTGATTTCAGATTCTTTTTGCAAGCCTGCTACAGTGGACATAGTAAATCTCATGCAACTCAGCGGGATTCAAAGTTATTTCTGCCTCATGTCTATTTGTTAGCTCTACTGAATGTTCCAGGTTTAACACTATAAACTCATCTCTCTGATTTTGCACAAATTTGCATATTCCATAGAAGAACTTTGGTAGCTCAAAGCCATTGGCAATTCCAAGAGGGAGTTTTCTCCCACAAACCAGAATGAAGGCAGGGTAGCTGAAGAATGTGTCTGGGAACCATATTCACTATCCCTCTACTTAAAAAAACAACATTCATTAGAAACAAATATGATCAGGGGTCTTGAGCATCTTTCTTATGAGGAGAGACTGAGAGAGGTGGGTCTGTTCAGCATGGAGAAGAGAAGGCTGAGAGGGGACCTTATTTATGCTTATGAATATTTCAACGGTGAATGTCAAAGAGGATGGGACCAGACTCTTTTCAGTGGTGCACAATGACAGGATAAGGGCAACACGCACAGGCTGCAATGTAGGAGGTTCCATCTGAATATGAGGAGAAACTTCTTTACTTTGAGGGTGACAGAGCCCTGGAACAGGCTGCCCAGAGAGTTTCCTTCTCTGGAAACATTCAAAACCCACCTGGACACATTCCTGTGCGATCTGCTCTAAGTGAACCTGCTTTAGCAGGTGGGTTGGACTAGATGGTCTTTCAAGGTCTCTTCCAGCCCCAACCATTCTGTGATTTTGTGATTCTGTGATCCTGTGATCTTCAAGATGAAGATAGGTGAACTTTTAATGATGCATGAGTCTGCTCTGCAAAGCAGCATGAAAGGAAGTTCTTCATAGAAATTTGTAAGATCTGTAACAAGGCCAATTAGAAGTTATATTGATACCAAGAAATAAGCTATATATTATAATTGTTTAAACACAAAATTATAAATACTCCCTACAAAATCTTCATAGGACATTCAATAAGTGTTGTTGTTGTCTTGTCTTTTTTTTTTCCCCTTGTACCAGTAGCTACGATTTTCCATCTTCCCCCTGGGGTTTGAGATCTGCTCTGTATTGTCAAGAGCTGTGTTACAATCTGAAGCAATAAAACTAGGTAAATCAACATATGGAAATAGTTTAGTTAACAAGTTTTCAACAACAAAAAAGTAACACCTGGGTGACTGAGACCTACTTACATGCTGAAACAATTGATTCACTTCCTAGCTTCCTTTCAGTTACAACTTATCAGTCTTATGGACTGGATTCAGATATTGTTTTTATAAAACAACATAATAGAGTTTATGAATATAACAGCACCCCTATTTCTGGTACGGCTACATGCAAAACTGTTCACTTCATGCCCATACCAAATATGCTATATCTTATACATGAGTCTGCTGTTTAAAAACCCACACCTGTGAGTGCTTAACTTTCATTAAATTGATTTCCTTTTTTACTTTAAGGCTATGACAGCCTACTAATAGGCAAGGTTTCGTTACAAAATTTATAGTAAGAAATTTATACTTCAAATGGATGAAGAGTAATGTAATCGGGTCTTCAATTATATGTCTCTGTGAATCAGTTGTTCATACATCATTAGAAAAGTTAAGAAAAGTTAAGAAAAAAGACAAAACTATAATCTGGAATCACTGTGCTTAATTATTTTGATATACATTCTTGAAACGAGGTGACAAACATTTAATGCATTACCACTTTCTTTAATAATTTCAATAACTAATTTAATAATTAATTAAAAGAAGTAATTTCTTTACTAATTTGCAAAAGTTTTTTTATTTTTAAATGAAGTTTTAAATCTCTATTTTTATTTCATTAGACTGTCTCACAATTCTAAAGCAAAATATTCAAAGCTCAGACCAGGTATGTAAAATACAAGTATCAAAGGTAGTTTTTATTTTTCTGTTGATTTTGAAGACATTAGATCTAATTAGATGCTAGCAATGGAATCATAGTTTAAGTTGTGATATAAACTTTTTTTAGTTGGTAGCTGTGATTCTTATGACATCACATGACTCAACCCCTCCCCAATAAACCACTAATTAAATGTTAAATAAATACAAATAAATGACAAAACCTTCAGAGTTGAGAACACTGCTCATTAAAGATGCTTATACCTCTGTCATTAGTGCCTGAAAATTATTCCCTTCCTATGAATACTGTGATAGTTTCAGATTATTTTAATTTGCATTTGTTTGGAATAGAAGACACTAGCCCAATTCCTGGCTTGAAATCTGAACAGCAGCCCCACATCTGCACATAGGCAAAAAAAAAGTTGTTTCCCTATCTTTCTACTTATTGTCCCCCCCAAAATTGTAGCCTTCACATACCTTAGTAAGCTTTCTACCATATATTCACTGTAGAAGTAAGATTGACATTTTTTATTTAATCTAAACTCAATTTGCCTTCCCATTTTTCACCAGTAAGAAAAGGTTAGTACACAGAAACAATTAATAGCAAGAGCCAATGACAAAAATCTTATACTGGATAATATTTCATTTTGAAAGTATTTGAGCAAAAGAAACTTAGAAAAAAACCAAAAAAGTTGCACCAATTCCTCCAAGTCGCTCAAGAGGTTACGTCAAGCCCAAACAGTGAAAAATTTCTGTTACTTAATTCAAGTTACACATTACATGTTGCATGAGAATTTACATTGCAAATAATAAGAATATTTTGTTCTTACAGCTGAGGGTGTTTTGGGAATCTATAGTGTTAACTCAGTCTTGTGAACCATCATATTAACTGTTCTGGTAAGGCAGAGAGACCTTTTCCATCTGACCTCATGTTGATGGGCATATACTGACAGAAGCGAGCTCCAGGGAAGATGCTCCAATAAAATGGACAGAAGATTTTATTTTCAAGTAGTGTGGTCTTAAATGGCCTGGCAGATAGTGTCAAACGCAGTGTACCTCTGTCTCTTTCATAACAAAATGTTTTCTACAAATTGTTAATTTAATTTAGTACCAAAGCTCATTCCAAATGCTTTGTCAGCACAGTCACCAGAGATAGACTCACTACAGACAGCTCGGGAGCACCGCCTCTGGCATTAGTGTAACAGTCTCAGAAGGAGTTACTTATTTGCTAGTGTCATCTTGAAGTCCATTTAAGGTGGCAACTAAATCTGGTGATCCTATTTGATTTTCATTTTACCTTTTGTATCAAGTGCGTGGCATGTTAGATGTGATTGAGGCATACTGACTGAGGTATAAGCAATGCAAAACCAGTGATAAAGTAATTCAAGAACATAAAAAAAAGTCAGGCACCTAGAGAAACATATCAGCTATATCTACATAAGACTGCTTTGATCTGTGGCCTTGACACCAACTGTACCAATCAATCATTCTTTACCTGCAGGATTGCCTATGGGGTTTCCACTAAGATGACTGGACTGGTAAGTCTGGGGGGAGAATACTGAAGGTACTTTGGTCTTTACAGCACAGAGCTGTGAAAGCAAGTGTGGGTGCACTGGGCATCTGGATATGAAATGCCAAAGCTCAGACTCTGCCTCTCCCAGAAGACCTAAAAGTACAGCCTTTAAGTCTTAACGCTGTTTTGTCAACATGTCCTCATGCAGCCTCAAAAAGGTAATATCACTGTAGCTTTCTTCCAGTAGCAAGGAAGGATGAATAGACTTAAGAGGCTTCCAATTCCTGAAGCTAGATTTTATTAGCTAAAAACCTCAAAAAAACCTGAAGGAGAATACAGAAACCTCTTAAGCAGCAAGAAACTCAAACCTTGTCGTTCAAATATATAAAATAAGAACTGCTCTAAACAGACCTATGTCTTGTCCATTGTACACTTGGAAGAGAATCCGTTTTCTTCCAGTCTGGCTTTCCAGAAGATGCGAGTTGCTTTCTGAAGGTATAAACCTTAAATAGTTTACTCAGGCCAAGAATGTGTCTTTCTTCCTGCACTGAGGTTTAGCTGTGGCTTTATTGCAAGGAAGTCTACTACTAATGAACTATAAGCTGTGTCTTTTCATTCATCCTGCTTAATAAATTTGCCTGGCCCATTCTTAAATTCAGCATCTCCCAGTCAAGCCCATTGATTTGTTTTCAGGTTGAAGCAATCTTCCGTCCTCCTAGAATGGCTGACCTGAACCAAAGAGCAGCAGCCCAGGTCATAAAAACAGGCAGCTTTTCTTATTGCTGTTCAGCACATCCTTCTTTTACAAAGTAATAATTAGCTGTTGCTATATAGCAAACTGTAGATATATAAAAAGTAGTTCTACTGTCTGGAATGGCCACTTGTTTTTGCTTACTCTCATCCTAGTTTAGACTTGTAGTATGCAAAGTAAAGGTGAAACAGTGAGGTCTTTTTGCTTTCAGACAGCTACTTGACTCCAGGCACAACAGTCATATACCTTGGATACACAGAGAAAATAAAACAGTTGTGTTTGCATCTTACCTTGACCTTGCTACCTTCCTGTGAACCTTTACTATTTCTAAACAACCAAAGATGTGTTCCTGTGAACCTTGGCTTTAAATCAATGTTTTGCCTTCCATGGAAATGCCACATCCAGCCAGCCAGTTTAAATTAACTATGAAAGGTATTTTCGGGGGAACTGCCCATGACAGAGGAGATGGCAAGCCCTGTATTTGTCTCACAGTGCACCTGTCTGACACTCAGACTGTAACTACCACTAACAGAGTTTGGACGAAGATGACCTTTGAAGCAGGTTCCTCAAAGGTCTTCTAAGAAATACACCTTGGCTAGAATAGGCAGTATCCAGTAGCGCAAATAGTCATCTATTGCCAAATGAGGATGTCAATAAAGCATTAATACAGTAGAATTACTAAGCAGACTTTTAGACTCTGTAAACATTCATATCCTCTTAATATCTATGTAACACACTCAGTCAAGCCGGGGTTGGACTTAAAGGGGTAAAACCATTTATTGCAACAGTTTGAATGATAAAAGGGTGGCTATTGAGGTAGTAAGCCAGATCTTGTTTTCATTCTAGCACTTGGCCATTCCCAAGTGGGTGTCCTGGAAATATTGAGCAGTGTCATGGCCATCTGCAGCAAAGAGACAGCGCTGATGTGCTCATCTCTGTTCCAGTCTGCTCACCGTTCTCCAAAATTCAGGGAGGCATGTCTGTCTGTGTATTCAAGTCACTGAGTCTGACCCTAATCAATTCAATATGTGCAGGAATACACACATGCTTCTCACTTGCTTTTGCTTCTATAGCCAGGCTGGCAACGGAACCACTGAATACATGATTCTTCTTGTGAAACTTGCGAGTTCATTCCGTGGATGAAGAAATCTGATAAAAGCTCCAAAACGCAGCCTATTAACTCTACAGAATTCTTTGCCTTCAAATGACCATCTTTTGACCTCAGTTTCACAACTCAGTTATTGTGAAGTTAATTCAGAATTGCAAGCCATAATATTGTCAGTTTATATGTCTAATACATTTTTGTTTCTAACAATGAAAATGTAGTGAAAGAACAGTTAAAATATTTTCAGATAGAAGGAAATAACTTTAATTAGAAGTTTAGCCTCAAGAAAATATTTAGTAGGATTCTGCAATCGCATCAAGTGTGTTTATACGAGGAACACATTTTGTATGTGCGTTTATTAGATTTATTCTACTGCTGCATTTGTGACAGCGGTGAATATAATAAATATCACAAGTTTTAAGGTATTGAGAGAAAATTTCTATCATTAAGCTGCTGAAGCATACACACACACTTCCTTAAATCATTCATGACACAATATTCCCCAAACATTCAATATTCAACTTTTTGACAAGTTCCAAACCGTCTATAATATTTATGATTTCTTAAGTCATGCTTTTTTTGCAGAAGAAGTCAATGAATCAGATAAAAATACTTTTGTTTGCTAAATTTAATACATGAAGTCAGATATTTAGATGATAATGTGCAATATTGAATGGAAATTCCTTATATATTTCTCCTTTGACATTACATATCTTTAATTAAGTAGTTAGTTATATCTATGACAAAAAAATATGTACATGCCATCAATACTTTTTTGTAGTGTTTTCCTTCTATGAAAAAATAACTACATACATTTCAGTCAATTCAATATTAAATTGCTGTGGTGTGGTTTTTTTTTTCTTGGTTTGTTTGGTTTTTTGTGTGTGTTTCCTCTCTGCTTAAAAGGTGGCCAGTGAGGCTGCAAATTCTGACAACCAATGATATGAAGCTGGATCCTAATTTGTTCCAGACTCTAATCATCCATGGAGAAGGTAAAATCATCCAAATAATAGTGCGACTGGAGGGAAAAAGTGTCCCAAAAACTACAGAGCAGTTTGGTATGTATACACTTATTTGGCATGGAAAATAATTCTTTTTTTCCAGCCTACTCAGCTCTATGGTAATAGTAAAAAAATAAATAAAACTTTTTCAGTCCCATTTTCTAAGCTTTATCACAACTCCATTCAATAATGTTATTCTCCTTGTCTATTTCTTAAATAACTTCAACAGATTAATGACTTCCTCAAAGTAAAACATAATTTTAGGAAAAAGAAAACCAATGAGCCCTGCCCTGTCCCTGTGCTGAATTTGTATTCCAAAAGTACTTAATGAAAATAAATATAAGGTTTGTCAGTGTTCTGATTAAGGGCAATGTTTTTCAAGCACTTAGATGTATGATTAGACTGTCATCAGGAATGATGACATGCCCACGTGAAGCTTTTAAAACATCAAATTCTACAAAATAATTCATGATTAGTGAAAAGACCATCAGGTGAATTAAATAACAGTGATTAGGAAGGAGTAGTTTTCACATTGCTTTAGGAGCCAACATATTTTTGATTCTAATGATTCTACGATGATGTCCCTTCCCTTCCCTTCCCTTCCCTTCCCTTCCCTTCCCTTCCCTTCCCTTCCCTTCCCTTCCCTTCCCTTCCCTTCGCTTCTTTTTCCTCACCTCACCATTGTCATCAGCAATAAATTACTAAATTACATCTATGTGAATGCAACTGATAACAGTGTAATCACTGATGAAGTCTAGTGAATTAGGATCACAACAACTAAATCCACAGGTACTGTGTTTCTGTTCACGCAAATCTACCATTTATACCACCGAAGAAAGAATACCATTTCCCAAACTCTAATTCTTTTGGAAAAGACAACATTACAATTGTTGAAATCTATATCTAGATATACGAAGCAACACTAACAAAATCACACCTTGGATATAGAAGTCCTAAGAGTTTTAACGGAAATCGAGAACAAAAAAGAGGGAATGGAGATATTCTTCTTTATGGTTGAATGGTTCAGAAGCACCATCTGGGAAAATACACAACCAGCCTACATGTAGAAACTGGCCAAATGCTTACTTTCTTCCTCCTGTTCATGAGAGAAAAAAATCTGCCGTCTTGATTGTAGTCAGAATGAGGCTGCAAATTCTCAGCTGCCAGGAGGAGCTTCTTGCTGTACCATGACTGGCTGTGTAACACTCTGAACACACACTGCTCATGAAAATGTCACTGGGGTTAATATTTCTCTGACCATCTTGTTATTTACATTTTGCTTTGCTGTAGTTGATGGCTTACAGCTAATACTTATGAAAGGTCACTAAAATATCACTAACATTCAGTTAAACACTTTTTTTCTATAGCCAAAAATTTTGTGCGAGCTCATGGTAAACTACTTTGCTAAAGCAGACATTGTAGTCTTGAGACATTTTTCAAATAGAATAGAAGATGAATAAAGCAAGCATTCATTGAATGAACTCTAACATCTATATTTGTTGCTCTTTTTAAATTATCGAGCATTCTGGGACTGGTTTGGAACATACAATCGGTTAACAAACCTTTTGACCCCAAGTGCTTAGGATATGTTTCTTTGTCTTTATTGCAAGTCAATCCATAAATGTATTTTTTAATATTTTCCTTGAAATCATTGCTTATTGGGTTTTTTCACATCTATCTTGGATGCTCCCTGAAGCGGCATTAAATTAATATCTAAATCTCTCTCTCTAAATTAATTGATAGCAAGAGTTTGGAAAACTAAACTATTGTACAGACCAATTTAATAACATGTTTTAATCAATTGTTAGCTTTCTTAAAAAAAACCAAAAAGCTTGGTGACATGCTAGAGATCAAATTCAGTTCACTGTCTTAGAAGTAAGATTATGGGAGTGGATAGTATCAAAGAAAGCATACTGACTTTGGGCTGACAGAACATTGCTTTTTTTTAGTCTTTAAACAGTATTATTTTCCAGAAAATACATATCAGTCCACTTCTCTGACAAGTTTTATTATTAGAATATTTAGTTGTCATTTTATTTTAGCTCCTAGGAGAGAGAGGAAGAGGACTACATGAATTTGAAATAAAACAGAATATGTGGAGTGAAACTTACACTTTCAAAAGCAATGAGATATATAAATATTTGTTATGTTAATCTACAAAATTACTTCTGTTATTTGACCCATATGGCTATGTGAATACCAGTGTATATAATTCTATCATATATCCCAGTATTACAAAAAATGCAGCCTTAGAACTAAACACATTTTTCTCTTGTGTCAAAGGTGAATCATTTCCTTATGTCTGAGATATCAGGATATGAAGGAAGATTACTTTCACAGACAAACAAGAGACAGCTGCCCTTGATAATGTAAGATTTATTTTTAACATTCTTTTCAAAGGATCCATTTCTGTCCAAATTTTCATAACGAAACAGGACTTTTCAAAACTGTGTATGACTAAGAGAAGCAAGACAAGGCAAGAACATCAACTTTTTGCTCTCACTTTTGGCAACCTGAAATTCACTCATCACAAAGTGAATTCAGATACAGCCAAATGTAATACAGCATTTAGAAAGATGAAGTAAACTTCCTCAGTTTAGGGCCAGAGCTTGTGATCCCTCTCTATCGAATAACCAGAAAGAAGAATCATTTTATGTGGGGCCTTGAGCAACAACAAGACTTTGAGCAGATCAAACAGGAAACAGCTCGTGCTGTAGCTCTTGGGCTTGTACAGACAGGACCAGCTGTGCAAAAGGTACTCTACACTGCAGGTGGGGAGCATGGTCTCACCTGGAGTCTCTGGCAGAAAACCTCAGGAGAAACCCGAGGCTGACCGTCAGGGTTTTGGAGCCGGGGATGCTGAGGATCAGAAGTCCACTACACCCCGACTGAAAAAGAGGTACGAGCCACATGTGAGGTGGTTCAAGCTGCTTCAGAAGTTGTTGGTGCAGAAGCATGTCTCCTCTTGGCACAGTGACTGCCTGTGCTACACTGGATATTCAAAGGAAATATTTCATCTACATATCACACAACCAGTGCTACATGGATCAAGTGGGTAGTGTTGATCACATCATGAGCTTAACTGGGGAAACCCAACCACCCAGGAATCCTGGAAGTGATCTGGTCAGAAGGCAGAGATTTTGGAGCGCTGCCTGAGGAGGTGGCTTGTGCCCAAGAGGCACCACCACATAATGACTTACCAGAAGATGAGAGGTGTTATTCTTTGTTTGCTGATAGATCCTCTCATGTGGTAGGAAAACACTGGAATTGGAAAGCTGCTGTGTGGAGTCCCACATGACAAGTCATTGAAGCTACTGAAGGAGAAGGAGTCAAGTCAGTCTGCAGAAGTTAAAGCCATCCAACTAATGTGTAACTTGTAGTAGAAATCCACATTTTCTAAGTAATAGAAAATAAAATACAAGTTCAATTATATTTGAACGAGCTCTAGATACACTTAAGTCTGTCCTTACTTGAAGAAGATGTCCATCCTTGAAGAAGATGTAGGTGGGGATGTGGTGCAAGGGCCACCTACGAAGTCACATAGGAAGAGGCGATCGACTCCACGCCTCAAGACTGCCTCCGATAAAAAAGAAAGAAGGGTAATTGTGGTAGGCAATTCCCTTCTGAGAGGGACGGAGGGCCCGATATGCAGAGCTGACCCTCAGCATCGGGAAGTTTGTAGCCTACCTGGAGCTCGGATCAGGGACATCGCCAGGGCGCTCCCCAAACTGGTGCGCCCAACGGACTATTACCCCCTACTGATCTTTCAGACAGATGGGGAGGAAGCGGCATCCCGTAGTCTGAGGGGAATGAAGAGAGACTTCAAGGCCTTGGGACAAATGGTGAAAGAGTCTGGGGCTCAAGTTATCTTTTCTTCCCTCCTTCCATTTTCGGATGATGATGTGGGACGGAATAGAAAAATTGAGTCCGTAAATGATTGGCTTCGGGACTGGTGCTACAGGCAGGGCTTTGGGTTCTTTGATAACGGCTGGTTTTATAAGACACCAGTCCGGTCAGTGATATGTGGGAAAGGTTTATCCCACAGGGGTAAAAAGATGCTGGGACAGGAATTAGCAGGGCTCATTTGCAGGGCTTTAAACTAGATTTGAAGGGGGATGGGGTTGTAGCTGGGCTTGCATCAGTGGGGCAGCACACTGGAATCAATAAAGACCGGGAGGCCCCCCAGGCCCCTAGGGTGAAATCGGTGTACTCAGCTCGCTCCCTGAAATGCCTGTACACCAATGCGCGCAGCATGGGGAATAAGCAGGAGGAGTTAGAAACCTGCGTTCGGTCAGGAGATTATGATCTGGTGGCAATTACAGAGACATGGTGGGACAGCTCACATGACTGGAATGTGGTCATGGATGGCTATGCCCTTTTCAGGAAAGACAGGCCAGCCAAGCGTGGTGGTGGAGTTGCTCTTTATGTGAGAGAGCAACTGCAATGTATAGAGTACTGTCCAGGTGCGGTTGAGGAGCGAGTTGAGAGTCTGTGGGTGAGAATTAAGGGGCAGGCTGGCAGGGGTGACACTATTGTGGGAGTCTATTACAGGCCACCAGATCAGGGTGAGGAAGTTGATGAGGCCTTCTATGGGCAGCTGAGCGTGGCCTCACAGTCACAGGCTCTGGTTGTTATGGGGGATTTTAACTACCCTGATGTTTGCTGGAAGGACTACTCAGCCAGCCAGCCTCAGTCTAGGAGGTTCCTCCAGTGCATTGACGATAACTTTCTCATGCAAATGGTGGAGGAGCCGACTAGAAGAGGTGCGCTGCTGGATCTCGTCCTCGCTAACAAGGAGGGTCTGGTCGAAGCAGTAAAGGTGGGGGGCTGCCTTGGTTGCAGTGACCATGAGATGGTGGAGTTCAGAATCTCCTGTGGTGGGAGCAGAATACCGAGCAGAATTGCAACCCTGGACTTCAGCAGGGCCGACTTTGGCCTTTTCAAACAGTTGCTGGAGGGAATCCCGTGGGCAAGGCTGCTTGAAGGTAAAGGCGCCCAAGATAGTTGGTTAACTTTCAGGGACTGCTTCTACCAAGCTCAAGATCAGTGCATCCCGACGCGCAGGAAGTCAAGGAAGGGAGCCAGGAGACCTGCGTGGTTAAACAGGGAACTGCTGGGCAAACTCAAGTGGAAGAGGAGGGTTTACAAATCATGGAAGGAGGGGCTGGCCACTTGGGAAGAATATAAGGCTGTTGTCAGAGGATGTAGGGAGGCAACTAGGAAAGCTAAGGCCTCCTTAGAGTTAAACCTGGCGAGAGGGGTCAAGGACAACAGGAAGAGGTTCTTCAAATACATGGCAGATAAAACTAACACCAGAGGCAATGTAGGCCCACTGATGAACGGGGTGGGTGCCCTGGTGACAGAAGATACAGAGAAGGCAGAATTACTGAATGCCTTCTTTGTCTCTGTCTACTCTGCCGGAGGCTGTCCTGAGGAGCCCCGTACCCCTGAGGCCCCAGAGGAAGGCAGGGCAATGGAGGAGTCTGCCTCAGTTGATGAGGACTGGGTTAGGGAGCAATTAAGCAATCTGGACATCCATAAATCCATGGGTCCAGATGGGATGCACCCGAGGGTGCTGAGGGAGCTGGCTGAAGTCATTGCTGGACCGCTCTCCATCATCTTTGCCAAGTCTTGGGAAACGGGAGAGGTGCCTGAGGACTGGAGGAAAGCAAATGTCACTCCGGTCTTCAAAAAGGGCAAGAAGGAGGACCCAGGCAACTATAGACCGGTCAGCCTCACCTCCATCCCTGGGAAAGTGATGGAACACCTTATCCTTGGTGCCATCTTAAGACATATCAAGGATAAGAGGGTCATCAGGGACAGTCAACATGGCTTCACCAAGGGGAAGTCGTGTTTGACCAACCTCATAGCCTTTTATGAAGACGTAACAAGGTGGATTGACGATGGCAGAGCAGTGGATGTGGTCTACCTTGACTTCAGCAAAGCATTTGACACCGTCTCCCACAGCATCCTCACGGCAAAACTGAGGAAGTGTGGACTGGATGATCGGGTAGTGAGGTGGACTGCAAACTGGCTGAAGGAGAGAAGCCAGAGAGTTGTGATCAATGGGGCGGAGTCTGGTTGGAGGCCTGTATCTAGTGGAGTGCCTCAAGGGTCAGTTCTGGGACCAATACTGTTCAATATATTCATCAATGACTTGGATGAGGGAATTGAGTGTACTATCAGCAAGTTTGCTGATGACACCAAGCTGGGAGGAGTGGCTGACACGCCAGAAGGCTGTGCTGCCATCCAGCGAGATCTGGACAGGCTAGAGAGTTGGGCGGGGAAAAATTTAATGAAATATAACAAGGGGAAATGTAGAGTCTTGCATCTGGGCAGGAACAACCCCAGGTTCCAGTACAGGTTGGGGAATGACCTATTAGAGAGCAGTGTAGGGGAAAGAGACCTGGGGGTCCTGGTGGACAGCAGGATGACCATGAGCCAGCACTGTGCCCTTGTGGCCAAGAAGGCCAATGGCATCCTGGGGTGTATTAGAAGGGGGGTGGTTAGTAGGTCCAGAGAGGTTCTCCTTCCCCTCTACTCTGCCCTGGTGAGACCTCATCTGGAATATTGTGTCCAGTTCTGGGCCCCTCAGTTCAAGAAGGACAGGGAACTGCTGGAGAGAGTCCAGCGCAGGGCCACAAAGATGATTAAGGGAGTGGAGCATCTCCCTTATGAGGAAAGGCTGAGGGAGCTGGGTCTCTTTAGCTTGCAAAAGAGGAGACTGAGGGGTGACCTCATTAATGTTTATAAATATATAAAGGGCGGGTGTCACGAGGATGGAGCTAGGCTCTTCTCAGTGACAACCAACAGTAAGACAAGGGGTAATGGGTTCAAGCTGGAACACAAGAGGTTCCACTTAAATGTGAGAAGAAACTTCTTCTCAGTGAGGGTGACAGAGCACTGGAACAGGCTGCCCAGGGAGGTTGTGGATTCTCCTTCTCTGGAGACATTCAAAACCCGCCTGGACGCCTTCCTGTGTAACCTCACCTAAGTTTTCCTGCTCTGGCAGGGGGATTGGACTAGATGATCTTTTGAGGTCCCTTCCAATCCCTAACATTCTGTGATTCTGTGATCTCAACACCACACTATGATGAAAATGATCTGGATAAGAGCTGAACGGTTTATGTCTCCTATAAAATTTTACATGAGAGTAATGAAAGATTAAGAAGTTCCAATATCCCCCTAATAGAGACTGAGTGATAGACAGTCATAAGATACCTGTGTATTAATTTATTTGCTAGCTACAGATGATGAGTCTGTGGTTTGTTTATGTAGAACCACATAACAACATATGACTAAACCCTGTGTAACGATGTGTAATTAAATCTGCATAGTTTTTGTGAATATTCAGATTAAATGAACTTTTGAAATCATCTCCTGACTATCAATTTTTGCTGTCTCTGTCTCTAGGGCATTCGTACATCATCCCCAGAAGCTTGCCACTGTGTTCTGTGAAGGTCAAAAATGGATAGTGTGACTCCAGTGGTATTCATCTTAGTGATGTTCTAAACTTTAAATTATTTCATTTATTCTAAGCACCTTTTATTTCATGATCCTAGTCAAAAGTCATGACTTTTTCATTGCCTGAAAGAAGTCCCTTTGGCTAAGTGTCAATGGTTAAGATTACTAAAGATTGTGTTGTCCTTGCAACGTCCTTACTGTTATTGATGGTTTCTTTTAGTCCTTGATATTACAGTGGACCACCTCACTGCCTTATGAACATTCTTGTTATCTGATTGCTAACATCATCATCATTATAATATTAATATGTTTCAGGTATACCTTTGGTATACCAAACAAAAAAACCCCACACCTTTGACCATGTCCCTTACCTTTTGGTGAGGATGTTTCAGAGCTTTTACCCTTAAAGAAACTAGTCTGCTATGGGATGAGAGACAATGTGGTCAAAAGGAAAAAGAGATTTTTAAAAGGTAAGAAATAAAGGGTAGAAATAAAAGGGCAGTTTTCATAGAAGAGAGAATGAAGTCCCACAGGAATCTGTGCTGGGTGTGTGCTATTCAACATCTGGAAGAGTGAATGAACAATGAACTAAAAATGTTTGTCAGCTTTATCAAATTATCAGGATGATAAATTGAGGTATCATTAAAAAATTGCAGGAGAATCACATAATTTTGAATGAGTCATAGAATCAAATAAAAATAATGAATATATATAACGTGATGGAAAAAAAATCTCAATGTTGCATGCACAGTAATAAGCTCAGAACTGATGGTTACCATTCAGGAATTAAACGCTGGATGTGTGATAGACAGTTCTGCGAAAAAATAGCACTGATCATGATGCAAAATCAGTAATGATTACAAAAATGGCAAAAAACCAGAATGGGAGACATGGTAATTTCACTGAGTACATTGATCAGTATCTTCCGTATTATGCACAGTTTTCATCCCACATTTCAAGTAAGTACATGTGAGAATTGAAAGGGTCTGGACAAGGAAAATGTGAACAATGAGAAAGAACAGCTGAATGGACTTGGGCTCTATTTATATTGCCTGGATGTCCTATTTTAGATGAAAAAAGAAAAGACCAATTAAGAATTTCATAGATGTATAAAAAATGAAGTGGCATGGAGAAAATGCATAGGGAAGGGCTGCTCCTTATGTCCTCCACTACAATAGCTATGGAAGTATCAAACAAAATCAGTAAACGGCTGCTTAAGAAAAAAAAAAAGCATCATTTTTTCACACTAACTTAACTGCAGGACATGACATATGTTAAGAAGTTTGTATGGGTTCAAAAAGTGACCCAAAATTTTATGGAATAAACATTCTTACATTCTCTGTCATCTCTCTTGGGTCTGCAGTTCACTAAAGTCTGGGAGAAAGCTCTGTGAACATTGTCCTGTTCTTTTGCTCTTCTCTCCACGTCCCTTACCAGTCACCAGCTAAAGATATGCTTCAGGTTTGGTGTGACGTAAAAATGTTGCAATAATTTTCTCAAACATTTATGGGATTTGTAGTTAAGCAATCATCCCATTTTAAAAATAAAGCACAGAAGTGAACATGTTTGTCCAGGGTCTCCAAGCTAAGGCTGCGGACCTGGAGAACAGCATCATCTGATGTCAACCTGTGCATTGACTATTAGACATCATCAGTGCCTCCACCCATAATAACACCATCTCAGATTCACTTCTGCCTCTAACCTTCAAGGTTTAATATTGAGTAATTTATGTTTTGCCAGTGGGCATGTCTGCTCTGAAGACTGCAACGCAGCTTAAAAAGACAAGAAACTGTTTAGCCAAAGAAGCAAAAGAACTCAGTGAGGGCTGAGTCTGCTTCTCATGTGGGCTGGGCATCTGGTTTTGAAGTTCGTGTTGTCTCAGCAAGCCTGCTTCTGGTATTTCAGCTACCTAGTTTGAAGATGGCTTGGCAGTATCCCTGCATCACAGTCAGCAGCCCAGATGTAATGTGTGTCTACTTTTAGCCAAATCTTCTATCCAAACTCCAGAAGGACCAGTTTTCACTTCACTGGTTTGCACATCTTGAACATCGATTTGCTTTAAGAAGGTAAAAAGCTGTTTCACTGGGACTGTAGTTTTCAGCTGCAGTCATGGCTACACCTACTGTTTGGTCCTGGTGAGCTATAAGCTTGTGGTTTAGGATCCAAATCAATGGAGCTTAAGTCCATGTTTTCACAAGATATTCAGAGCTGATGAAGTTAGATTAATTTGAATTCAAAGCTTTTCATGTTTTTCATAATATCTCTTAGATTTTCTAGTGAAAGCAATAGAAGTATTAAAAGTGAGAAGAAAGTGACCACCCGCAGCTCTTCTTCATTTTATGAAGCACTTGAAAGGAGTAACTCTGCCGTTGGGAAGTAGAAGTGACCCTGCTAGCAGCAGGAGGGAACTGGAGGGCAAAAGATCCCATGACTATTTTGACTACAGATTTCCTGCATCCTTGGTATTACTTTTGTTGGCCATATAACTTAAGAGAACAAGTTTTTTATACAGTAAATATTGTTGGTTTAGAGTTCTATTACACTGGATTTTCAGACTAAGCCTAGAAAGCCAGAAAGCCATGCTGTCCCACTACCTTTTTTTAAGTTTTTTCCTATATTGGTTGTCTGATCTCACAACACATAACATTACTTCTGTGGCTGAGTAAGGTATTCTATTGTGGTGCATCCTTTACCTCCTATGAAATGAAAATACGATCCATCAGATTGGTTTTCTGTTGTTTTCTGCTATAAGGGCCACTAAAAATTAACTAAAAGTAATTTCTTCCACTCTCATATTTTATTCTCCCATCCTGTCTCATTTGTAAGTCTATCTCACAGTGTTAGTTATATTGAAAAAATCATGTGAAGGACATAGCTAAAGAATTCAGCCTGGTTTAACAACACAGGAAGTTTCAAATTTTGTTTGTTTGCTTTTTGTTTGGTTGCCTCTTTTTTTCATAAATGCATTTAGATGATAAATTATTCAGTGATCAACAGGATGAAAAGACAATATGGTAACTTTCGATACCTCATTCCTCCCTCAAATGTCCTTTAATTAAAGAGTGGTAGAAAATATCTGGTATACTGAGTTATTGACTCCAATTCACTGCCAGTTTTACTGCTTTTATCTTTTTGGTTTTGTTTTATCTTTTTGTTTTTGAAATTGCTATGTAATATGTACTCAGTTTGACAAATTTCCTATAAGATAATGAATATTATTGTCTGAAGTTTCTTCCTGATATACTTTAATTGATTGTAATTATTTCTAGTTATACAATCTTCAATTATATAATAAAACCCACAACATTTTATCAAAGTTAATAATTTATTTCACTCTGAAGTGATAACAAATATAAAATATTTGCAGTTTGTTATCACGCTCCACATTAATATATTGCTTAGCTTTCCTATGCCTATTAATTCTGTGTTGTAGATTGTCTCATTGCCTCCAGAAAAATCCTTATTCATTTTGAGTGAGGATGTCAAAATTTAGCATTTTTAATGTTCCTTACATTATATTTTAATGTCAAATAAACAGTTTAGCAAATTGAATTGGTACAATATATAACATAAAAAACATTCTTGTCTGGGCTGAAGGGTGACTGCAGAACCTTGTCATGCCTTTGAATATTTTGTTCTTTGACAGATTTAATGAATCAATTTACCTGTAACTGGAAATGGCTTACACTTCTCTCATTCTCTTATGCGTCTGCCTGATCAATAGGTCTGCAGTGAAAGGGGCATGATGAATGATGGCAAAAGGTTGCTGTTCATACAAAGCTCAGAAAAGTAACTTCTGGCTTCAGTGTACAACTCTGATGATTTTTCAGTGTAAAACTTGCATGACATTTCAATGTAAAACTTGCATGACATTTCAATGTTTGCTTCTCAGTAGCAAAGAAACTACATGGGTACTGAATATGGCATTCTATAGATGTGGGAATGACAGCGAATGACATTGCCACCATCAAACTGTTCTGGTAAGCTCAAACAGCTCACAAATTACTTCTTGAATAAATGCCAGAAAACTATCGTTATGTTGCTGTTGTAGTATATAGTTTCTGCAAATGCCATCAGTTAATTTGAAACATTATTCATTCTTATTCTTAAAAGATTTCCATTGAATGAAAGGTGGAAATAGATGTCACTCTTTTATATGAAATGGAAAGAGTTTTTGAAAATGTGTTCTATGCTAATTGTTTACTGCATTGCAACTGTGAGCACTATACCTTCTGCACATCTCCATTTTATTGCTTCTAGTAGCTGCAGACAACAGAAAAAAATATTTTGCCCAGTGATATTCTACTGTACAACAAAATTTTTATAAAATAGCTTTAATTTTAAACGTATTCCAAATCTATTTTCATTAATTTAAAAAAAAGTTTGATTTTTTTCCCAGGCAGAGCTGAAATGTTAGAGCATGATTATGTTTCTGTTTGCTGCTGCCTGGATTTCTGATGTCAATGAACAATCTTTCACATCTCATAACTTTGGTCATTAGCAAAATGATTTTTTCCCTAATATTTAAATCTTCCATTTATTTTTAAAAGGACTCCTCAATAATTCTTCCACATGCAGATACAAAGATTGGATTTTTCAAGTTTATACAAAAATAACCCATTAAAACAGAAAGGATACTTTGGATGAACTATTTGGTATCCAGAAGATGTTAGTTTTGAATTATCCATGGGCAGTTTGGTTCACTGAATAATTCACTAGCCATGCTGTACTATGGCATTAGAAAATCAGCAACTCCCTGTACTATTATTCTGGCAAGCTTCTTACAGAAAAATTCCAGTGCTTGAGGAAACCATGTGAATACTTGTTCTTTCTCCAAACCCAAAGATACATACATTTATATTTTTCCAAGTGGATTTTTTAGAACTGTATTTTAATTTGCACTGTAGCACATAGCTAAAAATTACTTTTCAAAAAGTTTCTTCAAATCTATTGAAGAAGCAGCTAAAATCACATGGACAAGAGGAGACTGAGGGGAGATATCATGGCAGTCTACAACTTCTTCACAAGGGGAGAAGGAGGGGCAGGCACCCTTCTCTTGTCTCTGGCAACCAATGACAGAACCCGAGGGAATTGCAGGAAGATGTGCCAGGTGAGGTTTAGGTTGGACATTAGGAAAAGGTTCTTCACCTAGAGGGTGGTGGAGAACTGGAACAGGCTCCACAGGGAGGTAGTCATGGCCCCAAGCTTGACAGTGTTGAAGAAGAGACTGGACAAGGCCCTCAGATACATGGTGTGAACTGTGGAGTTGTCATATGCAGGGACAGGAGTTGGACTTAATGATCCTTGTGGGTCCCTTCCAACTCAGGACATTCTTTGATTCTATGATTCTAACTCTGTTCCCTGATGACTTGGAGTTTTTGCTTGTCATTGCTCTCAAGAGTTTAGGTGAGAAACCAAGAAAATCTTGTTACAGAAATGTTTGCTTAAACCTTCCTTCTTTCCTGAGGTTTAACTGGAGTCACCCATCATCTTGTTCTTTTGCTCCTTTTGGAGATGTTCCAACAGTTAACTTTTATTTTAGGGATGAATTTCTCTGTGTTTAGGCTGGTGAATCATAGAAAGCATAACATGCTTCCCACTGCTGCCTCTTTGCAGTATGTATAAATCTGGATTCTTGGGTAAGAGATTGGTACCGTGTGAGACAACTGTGGGGTATGTTCAGTGAAATTTTGCTCACTTAACTGCTCATGGAAATCTGTCCATCTTTTGCAGAAAGTCCTGGAGATTAAAAAATCTTGGAAAGGTCTTGTAGGGTCTTTGCAGTTAGTTGACCACATAGAAGAAGACAGCACGATCGTGGGATAGGCCTTGGATTACCCACGGCTTTAGAGTACCAAGGTTTTTTCATAAAAGAATAAACCATATCTATGTTTTTAATGAATAATACAGAAATTGAAGAAAAGCTGAGGGTCCTGCTATGAAAATTTTACCCCTACTGCTGACTGAATGAACACTGGCAGTTTGGCCTTTTCTTGATTCTAAAATATATTGAATTTCTACTTTCCTTGCCTGTTCATTCTGGCAAGAAATGAAGATCAAGTCCTCACAGCAAACCTTGCAGCAACCATCTGAGGACTTTTGAAGGTTTTGTTCATTACCCAGTTGGCTTATTTGGTGCACTGCTCTCTACAGGTCTAGCACAAACTCATTGGACAGTATCACTTAGTGGAGTGTATTGCGTTGTGAACTATAATGTCACATTGAGTTATGTCAGATATGACACAATATGACCCTAAAAAATTTGACAGATAGTGAGGAGCAGAAAAGGACATTTCAAAAACTTCTGTCAAAGTAAAGTTTTTTGTATTATTATTTTTAAAAGTAACTTTGAAAACAGCCATTTTTAGAAAATCAAATTTTGAAAGGGGATAAGGATTCCATCTCCCCCTACCCCTCGAGTAATTTTTAATATCTAATCAGATATAAATCATTAGTGTAAGAGCAAATATTTCCCATTGTGGAATGTATTCCATCCACAAATAACAGAACTTCTATGATTCCACATGTCCAGCTGTGCTGTCTTCTACAGAAAACCAGCTTTCCCTTCAGTCTGATATGTGGGATTTTTTTACAAATCTGGGGAGATTATGCTAGATATATATCATATGCTCCCTCTAGCTGAGATTGTTTTATACATATACATATACACATACATGTATGCTTTTTCTAAGTTCCTTTCTTCAAATTGATGGCTCCCAAGTGGGCTTTTTAACACTTATGTGGTGTTTATCATCTTTACAAGATCTTTTAAATATGAGTGAATGTACTTAGCTTCATGAGGTGAGAGTGAACTGAATGGACAACAGATCTGTCAATGGTGTTTAAGGTTAGTTTTAAAGGTCTCTGTTTTTTGATTATGCAGTGAAACTTCCTACATGTTAACATCTGATATAAATCCCACGACACGTGTTTCAGGGTCAGGCTGTTGGATGATATAAATGCTGTATATGGCTCTGAAAGAGGTAATGCTATTTGCTGAACTGTTGTTGCTCATAATGGCAAAGATTGAAAGGTGATTCATGGTGCTGCAAGTATGTTAAACTGTATTTATTATTATGAAAATTACCTTTCTGCAGTTCCTGTAAGTGATTACATTCTTGAAATAGGAGTTAGAGTTATAACCTTTCAGCTCTAGTCTTTTCCCCATAAAGGTTTATAACACTATAGTAGTAGATGGGGTGCATCTGATGTGAGCTTCCTTTTTCATCCCAAGATGTGGAAAACCTGAAGTGAAGGAAAAAAAATAAAGGGGCAGGGGGTGTGCTCTGCAGAAGCTATGTATGGAAAACAAAGGTCTGTCATGGGGAATATGTGACTTCTGGAAGAATAAAATGTACTGTGTTACCAGAATATACTCTCCTGCTCTTGCTTACTCAAGGAATATTTTAATCTCCATATTATACATCCATCAATTTTATAAGTTTATTTTACCCAATGGCAAGTAAGTTCTTTTTCTGCTCCAGTTTTTCTCTGCTTCAGACACATCTATTTCTTCAAGAAAGGAATTTATTATAGGAAGTTTTAACTGCTTTGGTGAAACATCTATGGCTTCAGGTGTCTAGCATTTGTTGTAAGTCTGAGGCTTTTTTCTGAATTTACTTAAACTTTTTTTTGGTCTTTGCTAGCAATAACTGATGAAAATACATCAAAGGTCAATGCAGTGTGCAAAACTGTTGTTGCTTCCTTTATAATCAAGCATAGTAAGTTACCAATGAGTAACAGAAAAAAGCTGCTTTCTTGTTACCACATTATTCACATCCCCTTCAGAAAAAGAAATGCTATATTTGGCTTCAGTGAGTTTTGGATCACATTTGAAAAAAAATAGAAACCGTAAGTTCACATAACCTTTCAGGGAGGTAGAGACTCTGTTTTCAGACACCATAAGTTTTAGTATGAAGGGAGAACATTTCTTCAAAGCTTGAAGTGTCCTAAAATCAGCAACGTCCTCTGATGTTTTAGCATATGGTATATATGCTGTGGGTATATTTTCCTGCTGGAAGGGAGGTCAAGAATTCCTACATAACTTGATTGACATCTACAGTGGAATAGGCATTGCTCATTCTAGTTCTGGGGTTAAAAAACATGAGTTTTGGGAAGCAAATGTGTCTTTTGTGCTTTGGGTTTAAATATCCTCAAAGGAATTCTCACTATTTGAATCTGAAATAATTTGTCAAATTAGCACATGACTGACATTGCATGAAACACATTCTGACATTCTGCAATGTGGAGTACAACAGAGTCATTGAATTGAATTACTACTGCTAGGTGAGGCATGAAAAGGCTTGAACAACATTGCACGAGTGTGAAGTTGCTAAGCCAATAGCAGAACATGAAGGAATTGTTTCAGCATTTTTTATGAGAGAAAGGGGATTTAATTGGCATATTCCTCTACTTATAACTGAGTTTACAAAGTATTGCTTTCACATGTACATTTAAAAGATCCACAAATATATGAAAAATATTAAGACTGTTTCTAATCTATTGTTTATTTTTTGACAGAAAAAATACAGTACTGGTTTAATGTACACAGAAAAATAAATCAGGTGTCTTCTATGTTAGTACTTGTACTAACAGATCCAGCACTTGCACTAACAGACTCAGTACTCAAAACAACTGCATGGTTTGATCTAGCTGTCATGGACAATATACAGAATGATTTTCTTTCCTTTATTTTAGCGAAGAATACATGTGACTAGTGTCCTTCCATGCCTTTTTAAATCTGATCATCTACTGAGACTAAAAAGGTTTCTTTCTTTCTGAAGAGAGCGATGCTGATAGCAATGACTTCCCTAATGAGAATCATTGCAGTAATCAAGTCACTTTTTGTGTACACTATAAGGTGATATGATAGAATATTATATGTAAACAATTTTTGGCCAAAAGGTATGAAATATGTTAAAGTATCCAGGCTCAGTATGAAACAAAGAACAAAAGAGGTATCGACAAGAGCTCTAATGCTTTCCACAGTGGACAGAATGAAATTCTGGCTCTTTTGCCCTTAGGGAGGTAGATTTTTCCACCTCCAGGAGATGCATGAAAACTTTGTTTCTTCTCTCTGGTCTAATCTCAGCTACTATATTTTGAATGACTAATAAATATTGTCAGGTTTTGTAAAGGTATTTCTCAACAGCTGTCAGAGTGGCAACATTTCTGACAAATTCAAAGCAAAAACCTCCACAATAAAAGCTGTGATACTGAATCCAGTATTGACTCTGATAGTCTTCTGGGAATAATGGAACTGAGCCTCTCTTCCTTGCGTAAAGGGATTACCTCCAGACTAGTACAGTCTGTAGATATTCAAAATAAGTAGTCAGATTTATGTCTTCCACTTGCTTTAGATTATGATTCATCTGTCAGATGACAAACACAATCTCTGAAGCACTCTGAAGTGGTTTAAGGTCATTTGGACCCATAGTACTGAACATCGAAAGCTGCGGCTCTTGACTAAACATAGTTTTCTGTCAAAGCAAATGATACCTACAAGTACATGATGCAACAAAACCAGGTCCATAAGGATGGGTTCCAATCAAAGGAGACTGCCAGTTTAGCTATCTTTTTCTGGCCTAAATTAAATATACAAAATAAAAGTCACATACATAATGTCTTAAAAATGAAAGCCAGATCAAACTCAACCATCATTCCATGTGCCCTACTGTGGAAGTGCAAATTAGCCATGCTTTTCGGGTTCACCTCTTGATTTTCAAAACTTCTTAACCAGACCATTCAAACTTCAAACTACAGATCACACAGCACCCATTTCAAGCTCAAACAAGGCAGTCTGAGTGTCAAAAGAGCTCTTGATTTTAGATACTAATTTTCCTAACAATCTGGCCCCAAGTATGTGTATTTTGCGTATTTAAGTCTATCTTTCAGTAATAATTAACTGTCTTGAAACTGTATGCTGTTGAAATTGAGAGTGATTGTTTATCCTGCAGGTAACGAGCATATATAATATATGCTCTGGAAGCAAGCATCTGGTAATGTTTGCAAAATCACTACTTTGTTACAAATTTTATACAGAATGGTCCCTTTGATTTAATGTGTTAGCTTTTAGGCTGTAATGAGCAAAATCTGAAGAGACATGTTGAAAACATTTTATTCACTCTGATGAATAGTTACCAACATAAGCTGCAGCATTAGAAATCAAAATAGATGTCTAAATACATAAAATATCTCATGTTTCCTCTGCATGTATTATTAACTAATAACTATCCTGAAATTGTTCTATAACTCTCATTTTCAAAATGAGTCTGTGAGACTGGATGTCATCTTTTCCATTTTTAAATCAACTTTTTGTGTGTGTTAGTTTGACAAGTACTAGATTACATCATTGCTGAATAAATGTTTAATTTAGGTGTCCTCCATAGTGTTGTAATCTTTTTGGTCCATTTGGTCCTGAATGTTTCATGTATGTACTTCAGATCCTCACACAGGTCCCTAGTGAATGTAAAAACAGAAACACATTGAAAATGGATGCTCTTTAAAGAAGTAAATATGCAGCTAACACAGAAAAAATCCATATTTGACTGAATTGTGAAAGGCACCATGCTGAAACTTTAATATGTTTATCATACATCTTCCAAAATAAATTGTCCTACTTTAATGCTGGTTTCTTAAAATATACATTAGGAGTTTCAGCGATTAAATGGACATTGTCAGCTAGTTAGCTATACAGTTTGCTGCTCTTTTTTTTGTGGGTTCAATTGTGTTTTGCTATTTAATGGAGATTATTTTCATTACAGTTACAAGAAAGCCCCAAACAGGTTAATTGCCCTTCTAATACTACTGCAGGCTGCTACAATGAAAAAGGTTGCATACACAGGGCAAGATTATAATCAGTTGCATGACCACCCTTAAGAGTTTGTAAGTACTAGCCATAGAGCCCATCCAAGCAAGTGGATGGCTCCTCTTTTCCCTCAATTAGGCGAGTAGTCAGTCAACTCGCTGGGCAAAACTTTGACTTTCTTTGTTAGGCAGAGTTTACTGAGCCAACATAAGGACTGATCATTCATTACAGCTAAAAGCCACTAGAAAATGACTGTTCCTTTCTACAGAGAGCAGGGAGAGTGTTTCTCACTGACTTAGAATTCATGGGGCCACACTTGTGCTGCTGCTGCTTATTCAGACTATGAGTTTACAGCCAGATTAGACCTACGGAGATGTCAAATGCAAAACATACCAAATCCTGTAGGTTTTACTCAAGACACAGACTTGTAGCTGTTGTTCTTTGCCACGGGTCTACTACAGACACAGAAGGTTTGGGCCAAGAAAGATTACGGCCCAATAGGTTGAACTTTATTTCTGAGTGGTTTCTTGACATCAGTGACAACTGGACAGCAGAAACTGCTGCTGTGATAACCAAATAATGAAACAAAGCAATTATTTTGCTACCAATTCTTTCAGGATTGGTGATGTGAGGTACTTACCCCACACTGTTCCATTTCAGGCCTTTAATTGTGACTCCCAAGCTGTATGGTACAGTTCTTCATGAAACTGAAGATTGAGATAGATAAGCTTTTAGCTTGTCATACTTGGGACCAATGACACAAACCTCTGATGCTAGTCTGATTTCTATTGATTATATGTTCTTTAAGGGATGAAACTGGGCAAATTTTCTAGACAGTAGGAAAGTATTTGAGTAAATTAATAGTTTACTATTATTATACAGGTAAGATTCAACAGACAACATCCTTAATACTTTAAAATATTACTTTGCTGGATTTGTCACCTTCACATATTTTCCCCCTTAGACAGTTTAGTGAACCTAAAGCTGCCTTACCAGTGGTTATTCTTTGCTAGCCTCTCTCTGAGGGAAAATTACTTGAAATACAAAACATATGAGCTGAGGTCAACAGAAGAAGTGAGTTTGATTCCACTGATTCTTCTTCTTGAGTCAGAACTTACTCCAAGGAGGAAAAAGAAGCTCTTATTGTTCATTTTGCCACCAGTGTCTTCTAAGTCTTCAAGAACACCAACTATTTGTGCAAGCTGTGAAAATTCTGAAGATTATAAAAAGAGGTCCTGTCTGCCTCCCTCCTCCCAGATGGAAAGAAGAATACACACAATAACCTGCTGTGAAAGAGGAGATTAACAGAGTAGTTGGGCGTGCTATTTGTAGAATGAATTATGTTATTATTGCATGTACACTCAGGGAAAAGGATGCAGATAATGAATGAGCTACTCACTGTGAGCTGGGCATATAGGCTATATTGAATATGAGGGTAAGGAGGGGAGAGATGAGATCTAATGGGACAGGAGGAAATTGAGAGAGTTCACATCCGTTTGAACTATAGAGCAGTTCGTGCAAAAAATACTGGTAAAATTACACAGAACAGCTTTATAACTTGTTACCTAAGGTTCCTGTGCAATCACCCTATTGATCAACACAGCATAGCATCAATGTTGAAAAATTGCCGTCTCTCCATTTTCTGCCATGTATTTCTATAGTTCAGAGAATAAAAAGTCCTCAAAATGTAAATCAAAACCCCCATCTTTTTGTGGCACAGTCACAGCCTACAGTGTAGGAAAGTAGCAAAAGCTGCCTGTACTGCAGTGTATCTTGAGGCTTGAAAAACTGATCGTTCCTCTTCATTGTTTTCTCAACGCAACTCACCTCATAACCTTTTATGAAGACATAATCAGGTGGGTAGATGATGGTAAAGCAGTGGATGTGGTCTATCTTGATTTCAGTAAAGCATTTGACACAGTCTCCCACAGCATCCTCGCAGCTAAACTGAGGAAGTGTGGTCTGGATGATCGGGTAGTGAAGTGGACTGTGAACTGGCTGAAGGAGAGAAGCCAGAGAGTTGTGGTCAATGGGGCAGAGTCTAGTTGGAGGCCTGTATCTAGTGGAGTGCCTCAAGGATCGGTGCTGGGACCAGTACTATTCAGTATATTCATCAATGACTTGGATGAGGGAACAGAGTGCACTGTCAGCAAGTTTGCTGATGACACCAAACTGGGAGAAGTGGCTGACATGCCGGAAGGCCGTGCTGCCATCCAGCGAGACCTGGACAGGCTGGAGACTTGGGCAGGGAAAAATTTAATGAAATGTAACAAGGGCAAGTGTAGAGTCTTACATCTGGGCAGGAACAACCCCAGGTTCCAGAATAAGTTGGGGAATGACCTGTTAGAGAGCAGTGTAGGGGAAAGGGACCTGGGGCTCCTGGTGGACAGCAGGATGACCATGAGCCAGCACTGGGCCCTTGTGGCCAGGAAGGCCAATGGCATCCTGGGGTGTATTAGAAGCGATGTGGTTAGTAGGTTGAGAGAGGTTCTCTTCCTCTTCTACTCTGCCCTGGTGAGACCGCATCTGGAATACTGTGTCCTGTTCTGGGCCCCTCAGTTCAAAAAGGACAGGGAACTGCTGGACAGAGTCCAGTGCAGAGCCACGAAGATGATGGAGTGGAGCATCTGCTTTATGAGGAAAGGCTGAGGGAGTTGGGTCTTGTTAGCTTGGAGAAGAGGAGACTGAGGGGTGACCTCATCAATGTTTATATGTAAAGGGTGAGTGTAACGAGGATGGAACCAAGCTCGTCTCGGTGACAACCAATGATAGGACAAGGGGCAATGGGTACAAAATGGAACACAAGAGGTTCCACTTAAATATGAAAGGAAACTTCTTCACAATGAGGGTGACAGAACACTGGAACAGGCTGCCCAGGGAGGTTGTGGATTCTCCCTGGAGACATTCAAAACCTGCCTGGACACATTCCTGTGTAGCCTCATCTAGGTGTTCCTTCTCCGGCAGGGGGATTGGACTAGATGATCTTTCAAGGTCCCTTTAACATTCTGTGATTCTGTGAACTTAGAATATATTATTCAATAGTTCCCAGAGGACTGCACACCTAACTCCCACTAACTCCAACTTGCTATTTTTAACTCAGTTATGAAACACAATTTCAGTATAATTTCAATGCAAATACAGATGTTGTAAGATTGGTAACACCATGCCAATTTGTTAAGTATGGTCTACCAAGAATTGTATAGAAACCCTCATGGATATACTCTAGTCTCTAGATAGACCTCTCTTTCAAATATGAGTCAGTGGCTCTGTCAACTTTTTCTCCACTATACACCGTATTACAAAGGAAAGCAGATTGACAGGAAAAGCTGCACCGCTCACATTAGAGGTCATAATGGCATAGCATATCACTTCTTTCAAATGCTCCATCTTGTATGCTGTGCCTTTGCCTTCCCAGGAAATACTGATCGTGTCTCTGCAGACTAGATTTGTCTGGGGGTCTGGGTGCTGTGGTCTGATGCACTGTATCAAGACCACTTCTTTCCTTCCCTCTTCCCCAGGCCGTGGCCTGGCTGCTTGTTGTTATCTGTGTATCACTGTTCTCTTGCACCAGAGCTGCTGTCTGTGCAGCTGCGCAGGGAGCCAGCCTGGGCAGCTCTCCATAAAGATGCTTCAGCAAGAGGACACTGGGGGAGTAGTAACAAGGAGGGAACAAGCATCATGATACAGACTAGGAGAGGGGAAGGGCTTGCTCAGGCTGATGATTCTTCTGAGATCCAATTCATGGTCTCTGGTTATCAGGGGCAGTGCTCCCAAAAGTAAAGTCTTTTAGATGGAACAACTGGACAAAAACAGCTGCTGAAAAGTGAAGAGAGATTTCTCTGCAACATAGGACAAAGTAAATGGTCCCTTTTGCTAACTTTCAGGCCAGGGCTTGTCAAATCACATTTTTCATTCTATCTGTGATGTGCTTTTTTTTCTGACAATCTTTTTTTTTTTTTCTTTCCCCTCTGCTGAATATAAATTGAATTTTGAACTGTTACAGGTGTGCAAAGTTACAGCCTACTGTCTTATGGGAGTTAAGTTGTCTAGTTTAGCTTTCCAGAATGGTATAAATAGGCAAACATAGTTACTGTGTGCATGGAGAAGATATGAAGACCATGAGCTTATGACTCATGTTTAGGAATCTCAGTCTGAATCTGACAGAACTGTCCCTTAAAAGAATTAATAGGAAAACATTTTGGTTTTCAGGCAAGGAAAGTTTTATTACACTCCTTATGTGATGCTGAATACGTAGAGAAAGGAGACGATTATTTCTGAGATTTCATTGCAGTAAAGTCTAGTCAAGAAACTGGAAAAAAAAATCCTGGACAAAATAGTTGATGTTACACTGTGAGTTATTTTCAGAAAGGAAAACAAGAGGGCACAGGGGACCATGGACCTGTAAATTGCATTGTTGTACCGAGCAAGCTGAGTGATTAATACACTGGTAACTGTCAGTCTGCAAGCAATTAGAAGAGGATATGTTGATCAGTTCTAAGCACTATGGATTTATGAAAAATAACTAAAATACATAAGTATCGCTCTCCTGACTAGATCTGTCTTAAAGAATGGAATAATTGTATCTTCTTAAAAAGTGTACATTTAGAAACAGATTATGTTGTAAGTTCAAACTAGTGTCCATTTTAACAAGTAGGATCTATACTTGAAGGTTATAAAAAGGCTATATTTTATCTCAAATGACTACTGGATGTGGGAAAGCTATCACCATGTTGAATTACTTGAAAAGTTCATGTATGTCATATGCCCAGAAGGCAGCGATTTGTTGACAGGAAACGAAGAGAGGTCAAATCATTTTACCTTGATTTAAATTTTAATCAAGTTAAATTTTCACTTCTTGTTGTGACTAATTCCCACCATTTACTACATTTTTCTACCTAGGGTCACATTGTTAATTGTGTTAACATCTACCGATATATTATAAAACACTGAAGACATAAACCCACACTTTTTGGAGGCCCTTCTCCATGTAACAAAAAACGTACACGATTATTTTTTGCCCTTGTGTTCTGTAAGAGAATATGGATTATTTTCCTCTTTCCGTGTTTCTCTTTTATGAGAATAGTTTTCTCTTCTTCTTACTCCTGCCTGTGGGAAAGCTAAAGGAATTCTGCTCCTAGTCTGCTTCTCATTGTGCAGTCTGTAAAATCCACTGGTTTATGTACATCACGGAACATGGGAAACTTGCCGCAAACATCTCTTTACTCAGTCTGCTCTCGGTGCCAACCATTCTCAGATTGATTTACTATTCCCAGTTCTTTGGATTTGCTTATGACATTTATCTCTTTCTGTAAGCAGTTTGGAAATACACTGCATCTGAATTTCAGAATTGAAGTACAGTAGCCTAGTGGCATTTTTCTTACTATGATTTATTATTATCACGTATTATTGGTATTGTTACTATAGCATAATATAAAGAAAGAAGCATTTTTAATCGAAAGAAATATAACTACATGGCTGGACACATTAAAAAAAATCAGTGTTGAGGATGATTTAGAATTTTATTTTCCTGTTTAATTACGGTCATAAAATCAATCAGTACAGGCTTGACTTATATCATTGCTAATTTATTTTTGGTGAGTATTGGATCACTGGAGTATAAAATTTATTTTTGCCAGTAAATTCAATCACTGAAATTTTAATGGAAAGTGAAGAGGAGAAGTCTGTGAACATGAACAAATTCAATGGTTTTGAAATTTGAATATGTATGCATAGAAAATGTTTATTTCTACTTTTCCAGGAGTACCTGTTGCACAGTTCTGCCAAACTACGTGTTGCAGTGAGGAGGCATGTTTTGTTATAGAGTAACTAGCAGAGCAGATACTAGAAACAGCACTGTAAACAAAATGATGAGCAATGATTTTGTGAGTCAGAGACATTCTTAATATAAACTTTATCAGCGTGGGCCTTTGCACTTCAGAGGACTTTGTCAAGGATCTATAATGCAGTGAGTGAGCCTACAGGGATCTGTTCCAATCTAAAAGTTTCTGTGAACCTTGAAAAAGAGCTCAGTCTTCAGTGCAAGTTTCTAGTGGCAAACATCCCGGCAGAGTAAAACCAGTTCAACATTGTTTGCCACGACTTAAATGGAAAGCTGAGGTTTGTTTAGGTTGTTTAACACAAACGGTAGAGGTTGCCAGTCTCCCATAAACATTTACCTTTATTTAGTGATAAACCCAAAGCTGAGAGTCTTATAGGTATTTATACTTGGTTGTGGCATTCTTGTAACTATTTAATAAGGCACACTGAAGATAAGGTTATCATGATATAAGTGCCTGTAATCCCCCTGGGGTGTAATTGACTCATGATAACCTCATGTCTTGACGTTGTCTCTATTGCTAATATGAAAAATGTTTGTTTTCAGTGGGAACATATATTTTGTGATGGAACAGCATTAAAATGTCAAATCAAATTGTTAAACAGCAGTTGGAATAAGCAGAAGAGTTCAGATGCATTAACTCAGCCCTCATAGATGGTTCGCCAGACAAACTGAAATGATCCAAAACTGTTCTATAATGAGTTAGGTTTTCATTCTGGAGTTATGTGAAGAGAAATAGCTGTTTCTCCAAAAACATGCTTTAGGTTTCTTAGACTGGACTAGTGAAGCTTGAGATTTATGAGAATGAAGAACTATGTTTCAAAAGGCATTGATTTTATCATGGTAACATCTGTGTCTTTTCTTTGGAATTCAGCATTTTGACTAGTAGGTCACCCATCCAGTAAAAGAGCATTTTGTATTGCATTGTAAATCATGAGATAAGCATTAAAAAAATGCATTTGTTCCACAAATAGGTCTTGGAGGGTGTCTGTTGTATGTGTTACTACATGGGATTTTCAAAGCACCAAAATGCATCAACTTACTTGAAATGTACCACCTCAAAACCAGGTGAGTCTGAAGCTTTCAAAATATCTAAATAACTCTTTCCTCAAAATTAGAGAAGTGCATGGGCAAGAAAGCTCCTCAGAGAGGCAGAGAAATAATGTTCCTGAAGGACACAAAACCAGGTCAGGAACTCTACCTTCCTCTTGCTTCAGGCATGAGCTGACGTAAATTTGCATTTCTGAGCAGTTGCTCACAGGCGAGCGTATGACAGGTATGCACGTTTTGTGTCCTACTTTGCTTTAATAGGAAGTCCCATGGCCGCTTTTACAAGCTGCTGTGTACAATCTTGTAACAAAGTCAATGTGAGGTCCAGTAGAGAGATCATCCTACATCTCCAGAGGCTGGAAGGACTGCATGAGGAAACCTTTCCTGTCACATGAAGTGTTTTATGAACGGGAGGTCAGCATGGAAGGCTTAATGTTTAGGTTTCCACAGTTTTTATAGGCTCTGGCTAGCTGTGTGCCTGAAGATGGAAAATATTTGGAAGTAAACCAAAAATTTAAAAACTAACCTTATATTTCCTTAGGATTTTTGGCATCAGTGGCTCTTTTGGCTGTGTCTGAGTGGAATAAGCTGTGTCTTTGAGTTTAGTACATTATACAGTAACATATTACACCTCTCTATTTTTTGTGCCTGGGAATTTCACCTCATCCATCTTTCACAATGTTCAGGAGAGACTTTTAAAAATCCCTGAGCCAGCTTTATGCAATTAAATGGAGACAGGGCCAAACCCTAGATCTTGGTTTCAAACCTAAGTCCTTATTAGGCTTGAATCTGACAGTATGCTGAGCTTAAATTAAACACAGAATCAAAACACTCAACATTTAAGAAAATTTGAATTTAAATCTTATTTGTTTGGCTGAGACTGTGTATCCTAAGTGTAAATTCAGGCCAGTCACTACCTACTCCTGGAACAAATCTTAAACTCAACAGGAGTAGAATTAGTGGGGAAAGATGGCATACTTTAAAAGATTTGAAAGTATATCTCATTTAAATATATATCTCACTTAAATGTTTAAAACATTTAAAGATCTATTTAATTCAAAAGCTTATCTAGACCAATATTTTGGCTTGGTCATTAGTTGTAAATTATTAAAATATCTTCTGAATATATCTGAATTCCTCTATGTTCCCTCTTTCCAGTTGTTGAGGAGTGTAGACTACAGGCTAGTTATTTGCTACTCCTCTAGAACTAGACAGCTTCTGTTTGCTCAGAAATGTATGGCTTAGGAAAATATATGGGGGATAATTATTTTCTTATTCTATAGTATGTAAATAATTTTTATATTATTTATATATTTATATTTTCATATTTCCATTTTAGTTATATGGATCTAAGTCAAAACATTAACACCCCATGCTAACTCATAGCTTTCATTTTTCCATCTTAGTGTGGGACACACTGAGATTTTTAGACATAGTTCAGAAGGGCATGAGCCCTTTAATTAACCACTAATTAACTTTTTCTGAGTGGGACAGTAACATTCAGGCAGTTTCGCTGGAGTACTAATGTTGTTTTGGAGCCCTCTCCTGGAAACTGTACTTGTGAATTATATCTTGGGAAGCAATTCATGAGTTGGTCTTCATTTGGATCTTGCTTTAAGAGAATGAATATGAAATTTTACAGCAGTGTGAATAATGGAATAAAAGATTTCTTTTTTCTTTAAGTTTGCTTATTTTCCTATATCTTTCTGACTAAAACTGGGAACCCAGTGCTCAAGTCATGGCTTTTAATGATGTTGACTACATAGGGGTTTTTTTGGTGCTTGGCCCGCTTTTGAGTTTCCTGATCTACCTACAGAGACTGCAGAAATGTTAATTCTGGTAGATGCTCTTGCTTGATCCATTTCATTTGGGTGGGCATGTTTATCTGCTTGAAAGTAGGAAGGCTCTACAGAGGGATCTGGGCTGGCTGGATCGTTGGGCTGAGGCCAATTGTATGAGGTTCAACAAAGCCAAGTGCTGGTCCGTGCACTTGGGTCACAACAACCCCATGCAATGTCAGAGGCTTGGGGAAGAGTGCTTGGAAAGCTGCTTGGTGGAAAAGGACATGGGTGTGTTGATGGACAGCCAGCTGAACATAAGCCAGACATGTGCCCAGGTGGCCAAAAATGCCAACAGCATCCTGGCATGCATTAAGAATAGTGTGTTCAGCAGGACTAGGGAAGTGATCGTATCCTTGTACTCAGCGCTGGTGAGGCCCCACCTTGAATACTGTGTTCTGGTTTGAGCCCCTCACTACAGGAAAGACATTGAGGTGCTGGAGAGAGTTCAGAGAAGGGCAATGAAGCTGCTGAGGGGACTGGAGCACAAGCCTTATGAGGAGAGGTTGACAGAACTGGGTCTGCTTAGCCTGGAGAAAAAGAAGCTCAGAGGGGACCTTATTGCTGTCTACTGCTATCTAAAAGGACGCTGTAGCAGGGGGGATGTTGGTCTCTTCTCCTAAGTAGCAAGAAATAGGGCAAGAGAAAGTGGCCTCAAGTTGTGCCAGGGAAGATTCAGATTGGATATTGGGAAAAATTTCTTCACGGAAAGGGTTGTGAAGCATTGGGCTGCTCAGTGAAGTGATGGAGTTACCGTCCCTGGAGTCACCAACCCTGAGGTTCTTAGGGACATGGTTTAATGCTAGAGTTAGGTTATGATTGCAGTCCATGATCTTAAGGGTGTCTTCCAACCAGAATGTTTCTATGTTTCTATGAGTCGATGATCTCTAACTCTGATATCTTGAGTTCCAATACACTTGGGGAAACAGCTCAGTTTACAACCTTTTTCATCGAGTATTTCTAGCATTTGCTTTCCTGTACTTCATTCTACTTGATTGTTTCTGTAAACAATCTACTACTTTACCCTAGGCTTAAGGTTAATTCTCTATACACAAGATTTATTACTAGTATCAGTTTATTCCGTGTTTAAATGCCAATTCCCTGATTGCATATTTTCCCACACGTGGAAACAACAGTGATTTTGAAAGACAGATATCATGAAATTATAAAAACAAACAAACAAACAAACAAACCAAACCAACCAAAACAAACTCCATCAAAAACCCACAAACAAACAAATCAGCTACAAGCCAAACTAAACTAAACCCCACATTGTGTGTTACCTTTCCAGGACAGCTAAAGAATTTGTGATTTATGTATCATTCTAAACTAAAACAGGAAAATCAGAAAAAATCACTGAACATTTAGATATCAAATTAACAATTATTTATGTTTACAGAATAAGAAGATGCATATGTGGAGAGGTTATAACTAATTTTGTCATCTTGTTATGTGCTACTGCCATGCACAGAGTAGACATCGTGCTGTCTGCGCCTCTCAAGTCTTAACGCCTGTTCACACTATGTCATTGCATCTCTTTCCAGCCTTATGGAAAGCAGGGGAGAGTAAATTATTTTGTCCATTTTCCTGCTTTCTTTGGGTCAAAATTGAGCAGAAATGTAGCTCTCATCAGGAAAATATGAACTGATTAGTGTTCCATCTGTGGCACATCTTGACTGCCAATGGATTTTTTAATTATATTAAAATGATGTACTTTGTACTTTGATATGAGAAGTGAAATAGGAAGCTAATTTCTAATAATTGCTTTAAAATGTGCTTTGGAGGAAATACAGAGATATTAGCATTAGCAGTAATACAATCTGAATGAGCTAAATGGGAGGTGTAATGAGAAGTACAGGGCAGGAGGGAGCGAGCAGAAAGGTTGAACATGTCATTGTACGCTGGTTGAGGAATCATTTTCCAAATGATAGTTGGGCCTGCCCCTGGTGTATCTGAATACGAAATTAACGCTTCAGCAGTGAGTCGGTCGTAATATTGATGTTATCACTGCCATTGTGCCTACTGGTACATAGCCAAATCCTTGATATGGGTTTACAGACAATATCCACAGTATAATTACATTAATATATAAAGTAATATTCATGTTTCCTTGTTTGTTCACCTTCAAGAGTGTTCTTTGCTCTTAGCTTTATTATTTGAACTGCCCTGCAATGTACAGTCCTTAGCTCATGCTATATGGTTCTAAACAGCCACAGTCACTACAAAAATAGAATTAATGAGCATTTTTGACAAAATATGCCATAGTAAAAAAAATGAAAATCTGTTTGTTGATCTGTGGGATTAAGTCCCCCAGTCTCACGACAAATGTTGTAAATCTGAGATCCACAAGAGATTGCCTTGGCTACTCCTTCAGCAGTCTTCTTTCCAGCATTTTAACTTTTTTAGATTTTAGTTTTTACTTGAATATACCTTAGTGAAAAATTACGAAAGTTGTGTTTCTTTTGTTTCCTTTTCCCTCACTATGATCTTAACTCTAAACAAAATACTGCAATTAGTCAGAATTATTTAAGCTGTTCAAAGCGCCCTTATGAAGGTACAGTTATATGCTTGATTTGGAGAACCCAAAAGAGACTTAGGTATAATTATGAAACAACACAATGAATTAAAATTAGGGTCAGACATTTGGAGAATAAATGTGTCTGATTATATGTAACAAAACTAAGTTGCTAAGGAATTGTCAGTTGCGAGGTTTGTGCTGTACGTGTGTGTGTATTTGTGTATGGGATTAAGTTCATTTAAGTATCCTGTGTTACATGAACTCTAATAGTTCATCAGACACAGGAGAATCTTTGTGGGAGAAAACTGCTGTGAACATTCAAACCTTGTGAGACAAAGGATAAGCCAGCCATAAGATGTAAAGCTGCAGGAACCTTAACTTTGCTAGTTTTGCTGCTCACAGAAATACTTGTAATTGTCATAAACTGTTAAAGTTTATAATCTTTCTTACTGTCTCTATTTTTGACAGCTAATTCTGAATTTTCAGTTTTCTTAAAACTAGATGTCATTGATTCCACTGAAAACCAGATTTGAGACAAAAGCAAGGCTCTGAAATGGAGTTTAACAAATAGCTACATTTAAAAAATCACAATTAAAACTTTTTCAGTATTTAATGCCTCTTCTACCACTTCAATTCTTATTGCTTTGAATAAAAAAAATGCATCTACAAGAACCTGCTTTAATTTGATTTATAGAACATCTTAATTAAAATGCCAGACTCAAATGTTCTGGCAGTCTGTATCAGCTTTCAGAGTTATTGACATTTTCAGTCCAGGTTTGTTTTTGTCAGCCTAACACTTAAAATCCCTGACTTTTTCAGAGGAGTTTTTAGAATTTTGTTGGCCTCTACGATTTCTGGTGGGAAGAATAAAAACTTTGAAATTGAAATAATTAATAGACACAAAACTAAGACATGAATAGCATCTAACTTCGAATATCAAGAGGAAACTTCAACACACCATAGCTGTCATAAATTTTCTGATCATTTTCTAAAACTGGATAGTGAGCACTGGAGAACACAGACAGGTTTGTACTGTTATTAGTCTTTGAATCCCTGTATCCCTGACTGGCCCATAGCCAATCTGAAGCCCCAATTAGCCAAGCACAGCATTCCATTCATGTCTAAAATTAATAAAACTTCCAGTACATACGTTGAAACACAACAAAAATAGTGTGACTTATTTTTATTACACCCTGAACTCTTGTTTTCTACCTTCTATTGCTGTCACTTAGTGCCTTTATGGATTATTGACTTAATGACACTTTATCTGCAAACAGCTCTCTTGTGTCTGATTTTACTTTTACTAACATAAACTTTTCTGTGACTGTGGCTTTCTGTCTTAGTGAACAAAATCCTACAGAACTGTCAGGTTATATGACATCATAATGCTGAAAAATTTTAGAGAGGAAGACTGACTTTAAAGAGACTGTGAAGTTTCATTTTATTGTATGAACATGGTGAATGCTATGTTAGTGCAATTCTTTATTTTATTACTCACATTAGTATCTACGTCATCACTGCCATCAGCATTAAATGTCATTTGGGTACTTCCAAAGGGATTACATTTCCTTAAATAAGGCTAAAATCTGAAGAATCAGCAAAGGTCCTTAAAAATATGATTACATGTTGCAAAAGAGGCAAAATTACGGCATTGGACATTTTCGGCAGAAGAGTCAAAAGTATATGCTGCGAGAAAACCATCAGGGATGTTTTTTCTTCCTTGGTTTAGGATTTTCCTCTAAGGATGTGTCTCAGACCTCCATCAGGCACTCCAGAAAGGCATGGGTATCCTGAGGGGCCCATGCCCTATCTGCCAGCTCCTTGCAGATATTCTGGATACCCTAGAGGGTGAAAATGGCATGAGATGCCTGCATTTACGCAACTGAATCTGACCCTTGATGAAGCTCATTCATCAATATGGTTTGATCTGGGGTCAACATTCTCCAAACAAAATAATCCGAGCAATTGCCAGAAAAGTGGCAACATGAAGCAGGAAGCCAAAAATGCAAAAAAGAAAGAAACTCTCACACTGTCAACTCAGTAGTCAATGAATGGAAAGGCAGAATTATGTGTAAAGAATCTTTTGCAGAATGATGGTGAAAGGATGTAATTAAAATATCCTTTTCAAATGTTGGTCTCAACATCTGAGAGTGTTGAGATTTTCAGTCTATGCCGAAATTCTTTATGGAGCTAGCAGATTGATACCTTCTGAAAGAAAGAATTAGTAAAAGGAACCCTTTCTCATCTACTGCATGTTACTGATGGAGGAGTTTACTCCAAGAAAAATCTAGAAAACAGAGATAAAAGATTATCAGAAAATAGCCCAAGCTGCAAAACCGTGGAAACAATACAAGATTTATATTGTACATTACAGAAAGACATATATTTTTTAAAATATATCAAGTCAATAAATATTTCCTTGGTGAAACAAATGCAAACATATTTCAGGCATAACAAACTGAATTTTTACTCAGTTTTCAATCCTTTTCAAAATTAGCTATGGGCAATCTTAACAATGAAGATATTACTTTAAAATGAAACGAAAAAATCACATTTTTCTGACACATGTTCATTTTTAGCCTGTTATTTGATAATTCTTACGTAAATCTATTACTAATTTCAGCTGACTCAAAGCTGCAGTTTACGGGAAATAAGTTATCTGTTAAAAAAATTGCATTAACTCAGATGGAATTGAGTTGGCATTTCTGTTTGAAATCGTAAAATGGGAGTAGTATTTCAGAAAGCAGAAGCCAGCAACCATTTTTCAGCCAATCATACAACGTAAACATTTTTTCCAACCCATTAACCTGTCTTGGGAAACCAGATGAATATTTGTAAATAATTATTTCAACAGAAATTAATGAGTTCACTGTTGCATATCTTCGTATACATTGCTTCACCAAATTAATTACATTTATTAATAATGTTTTTCTCTAGGGAGACTTATATTAACCACTGAAGTAATTAGACTAGGTTTATGCAGTGTGTCACAACTTTTAAAATATCATTCCATATTTTAAGATCTTTGCTGATAAAGGTAACTATATCTGTTACAGTCTTTTGAGAGGATGATGAGGAAGTTTTAAAATCTCAAAACTGAATAAAATATTCTTTATACTGTATTTGAAATCTTACCATTGGCAACTGAAAATACAGGTGAGATTCTTGAAAACAGGAATATCAGACAGAAAGATTTCTAGGTACTGATGAATACCAATCTTTTGACATAGGTTGCTGTGTAAGAAGTGTGCTACTAGGCCAAAGTAAATGGATTGCTAGCAGAATAAATAATCCTGTATCTATAGTAACATTGGTGAGAAAGCCAGAGTAGGTACTCTAGAGGTCTCCCACTTTTCATTACGAGATGAAATTAGATCTTTTTGTATGTGTGTATAGCTACAAGCTTACCTACATTGTGTGTGTGCGTGACAGAGTATGAGTATATATGTCTGAATGTGGGATGATAATTGTAAAGTATATATTTGAACTGAACACTGAAAAAAATATAATATGAAAAAATTGCTATAAGAAGTATTAGCCTAAGAAAGGGCTGTTCTAGAGAATGTAGACATAAGAGATGTTCACAAAAGGGTGATTGTGACCCTAATTCACTATAAAACAGCATTTCTCAATTCCTGTTCTGAGGAGTTGGGAGAGAAGCTTGATTCCTGAAGTATAAGGTTGCTGAAACGGCATAAACCCACTGCCATGCCTGGAGATTGCAAAAACATCAAAGTTCTTTGGAGACAATCAGCAGTATATTTTGTATTAGTAATGTCATTTATAAATAGTGAAAATAAACTATGAATAACTTATTTACTCATGTTTTTCTGTCCATCTTTCTTATTCTACTCCTATGCCCTTGGTAAACTGTTAAAAAAAAATTAAATAATCGCCATGGCTTCCTCTCACTGCCAAACTGACCATTTCTAAACATCATTTCATAAATTATAGAGAGGGCAAGGGATTGTTTTTCAGAAATGGTGAGTGACCACATCCCAGATGAAGTCACTGGGATCCCTGGGTGCTCACCTTTTAGGGGCTGTAAGTCACCCATGTCTGAAGAAGTCAGTGCCCAGCCCAAGAATAGAAAACACTTTTCCTGTGCCCTAGGTCTATATTTCAACCACAAGACCCTTCCTTCTGCTTATCTGCCAAACCACTACTGTAGTGATTTCTGGTTATGATGTCTTAAATTACAGAGCAAGCCAGAACTGAATCATTTTGGTTTTGCTAAATGGTTTTTATATAGATTGTCAGACCGGCCAGACAATTCATGTCTTCTTTAGAGGGAACCTGCCTTTTACAGAGTTCCTGTGCATGCTACATTTAAGGTTGATAATTGACCCAAAGGACACTTACTTTGAACAAAAATACATGTAAGATCAATTGTGCTTTATTGTGGCTATTTCACTTGTTTATATAGTGATGAGATTATTTCAGGTTAAAAATTAGCCTAAAATGTATTTCTTTCAACAAATTCAGAGATTCTGGCTAAGAAAATAATGCTGCCTTGGTTAAAACAATAGCTTGTGATAAGCATAGTTAAGATTCAAATAGAGACAAATGAGCTTAAAATATGTAAAGTAGTGTCAGATTTATTACAGTTTTAGTAATATTATTCAAAAAATATTGTCGGTTTTGTATGCAATCCGCTGTACGTTTCTCAATGAATATGCCACCCACCTACTCTTGAGAATATTCATGACACTGCTGCTAGACTGTTTAAAGTCACTGTCACTAAACTACATTGGGGAACAAAGAAGGTTGACATTCTCACACACAGCTCTGCAAATCACATCATATTTGACACAGACTTCAGTTGATGCAATCATTTATACTTTGAGCCCAACACAGTATGTAACTCTTTCCTTGCTTGATTAGATTTTTTCAGTTACCTTGCCTTCAGTAGATTTTTAAAAATTTTTACCCAGCCTTAAATGACATCAGATGAGTGATTTGAGATGTTACATGCAGACAGAATATCCAAACCAGCCCAAGAAGGAATCAAAAAGGAGAGCAAGGAGTAACATTTTCTTTTGAATTTAGAGTCATGATACAGCCTGATATCATGAAAATATAAGATTCTGACATTATGATGTATTTTAATATGCATTCTAATCATGCAGGGTCTAATAAGACCCTTTTCTTAGGATTATTTTAACTACAGTTTCTTCTAGGCATACCTCAGTTCCTGTGCTGAGCAGATTGTTGCTGGGGTGTGCAGATGTGTACAGCAAGCCCCCCAGTGCAGAAGTAAAGGCTCTGACGGCACAGAGTGCAGAGGGGAGAGATCCATCTGCTAATGGGCACCCTGCAAATCCTCACTGATGTAAGCAAAGTCCTTTTAGAGGACTAACATTTCACTAAGCTGTTGCTCTCAACCAAGAACTAAACCTTTTATTTTGGTTTGTTTGTTCAGTTTTCATTAATGCTCAACAACAGTGTCAAATACAGGCTTGGGATTTAATTATAGCTTGAAAAAAAACTATGTTTTGAATAGGTTTTAGGGTAGCATTTAGGTCCACTATGACTCCCTGTAGCTCTATTTAGATGGGAATGCTGCTAAGGAAATGTATGTCTCACTTGAAATTCAGCTTTGAGTTTTCAATTTGTCTTTGCCTACAGTTCAAGACACTGGTAATAACTAAAACAACGCCTGCCCACAAAACAAAACAAACAAAACCAACCAAACAAGCAAACAACCAACCACCTAACAATCCCCAGTCTGGAATGCAGCTACCTGAGACACAGTGAATTATCTTTCACATTGTCACAGTTTTGGGGAGCTGAAGTTGTTTTGCATGATCTTGTCATCTGCATCTGACATTTAACTTTAGAATTACCGGTAGGGAAACTGGGGGATAGGTCTCATCTTTGAAACTCGCAAAGGGTTTATCAGAATATAACACGTGTGTATTTAGATTAGCCTGTCATAATCTTAGACGTTCTAGTCATCCTTGTGAATAGGAAACAAAAAATAATAAAAATAATAAAAAAAATTGTGTATCACTAAATTTTCATGTGAAGGCAATGGATATAATAAAAGCATAACAAAACAGCACTACTGGAAAGAATGTGAATCCCCAGGCTCTGGATCTGTAAGAGAAACAGGCCTTTTTGAAGAGGCAGAGAGAAAGAGAGGAAGTAGGAAAAAAGGTGATTCAAATAGTATTGTCTAGAATGCAGAATAAGCTTGTAGCTTGGTTTCCGTACATGAGAAATGTCACCAGAAAGCATTTTCTTACATATTACCAACTGAAATACCACAGTCAGCTGCAAAAGAATTGAATTGCTAGAGACAGAAGATTTTAAATCAGTATTCTATTATTCTACAGAACATCAACTGAGATATAGCACAATATGGCTTTAATTTGTAGAGAATTTCAGAGATGATTATCTTATTGTTTTCAAAATTGGTTTTTCTTTTGCATATCTAAAACAAAGGATAAATTATACAAATAATGAAAAAGCTGTTAATACAGTTTATACTCGAGAAATATCAGTCCATGAAACATCTAATGGCAAAAGAGCCAGTTTTCAGCTCTGTATCTTGTTCATTGAGGTCTTGGGACCTTGTTGTGCCCTATTAATCACACATGCTAACCTGTTTTCCAACCTTGTAGTGGTATATTTTCCATTGAAGAACAAGGAAAAAAGGCTGCATTTAAAGACTATTTGAAAAACATCCCTGTTTCAATAGGAAACTTAGGACAGGGACAGGATTCATCCCACCTAACTCTTAAGCACTTAACTGAGGCAGCTGGAGTTGCTTCCAGTTATCCAAGGCTCCTTGAAAGAGATAGGCATCTCCAGAGGGCAATTCAATTGACTTAGAATCTCCCTCTATAGTTCCACTGTTATTACAGTGTTTTTAAACATTACATGATATTTATGTCTGTTTACATAAATTATCCAAATTGTTCTCTGTAGAGCTGAGTACCAAGAGCTCTCCTCCTTGTGAACTGGTTTGAAGACACAACCTAGGAAAAACAGAAAGAGCATTGATGACTTTTCAGAGTTTTCAAGGAAATGAGCTAGGATTTTTTTTTAAAAAAACAAATACTAGTAAGACTGAAAGTTTTGAAACAAAATATAGGAACTTTTAGACTGGAAGAAGTATAAAGTGGATTTGTTAACAGTAAAACATAAGAAAAATGGAAGAAATGAACAATTGTGCTGTATGGAAAACAGAAGGTGGTCTCAGTGGCACAAGCAAGTGAAGAAATCTGTAGTCTTCTCATCTTTTTATTTTTTTTCTTCTTATAGTGGGAAAAAACCCTACTCTAAGAAACCTAAGTCTGTCATACATGACAATAAGATTACAATAATTTTCTTTCTCTTTCCTACTTATTTATCATCCAAATCTAAACTCTAGATCAAAAAACTCAAAGTCTGAGGAAAATGAGTTGTATTCACATTTTGTAAACCAGTGATTAAATAAAAAGTCAGACTTTCTCCTTCTGGTAAAGTAACTAGTTTGTTTGGGTATTTTGTCCTTCCTGTTCAATTTGCTTCCCCATGGATTTTTGACACTATTCTGGAAATAATTAGGAGTCCTTGGAACCCTTGGGATGCCAGCTTAAAATCCCTGGGACATCATCTTCCTAGTAAGCAGTGCAAGTAAATTACGGGGGTCAGTAGGTGGTTCCCATAAAACAGTCTGTAGCTTCTTGCTTCAGAAACAGTCGGGTTTTTTATGTTATTTAATTTCACCTTCCAAACCATAGGAAGATAACTGGAATTATGACAAAACGACTGTTGCTGTTTTTTTTGTGGTAGTTTTTGTTTATTGGTTTGGGTTTTGTTGTTTCGTTTGTTTGTTTGAGTTCATTTGTTTGCTTGTTTGTTAGCTTTTTATTGCAGCAGATCTTGCTATTCAATTGTGTGCAGACAGAATTGCCTCTTTTTGTGTTAGTGCTCTGATAGTGCCAACACATACAAATCATAGTCATACTGTTTAGGTCAGGGTGACAAGTGGGTTAATAGTAGCTACATTTAAAAAAGAAAAAATAGAAAATCTTCAAAATAAAATAACAGATAACATATTGTAGCTGAGTTAACAAAACTGCAGAGTTTTGCTGGGCATCTGTGGAGAGTGGGCAACTGATGTCAGTTGTTATTTACATTACAAAGTGTTAGTGAACAGGAGACACACTGTCTCATGAGAATAGTCATTGCTGATGACATAAACATCATTATTTGCAGGGTCTACTGTTGACCTGGGCACCTGAGACAAGTGAAGATATATTTTCCATACATAAGCAACATATCAAGAGATACATGCCACAAGGTTTTCAGGAGTAAGTACCCCGAAAGTGTAAATTTCATTTTTTTACAGTAAGAGTTTAGACACTCCTGTCAGAGTAATGAGAGGCGTGAGGGTAGATACTGAACGTAAGCTGTTCATTGCTGTGTAAAGATAAGGAAAAAGAAAACCAAGCAATGGTTCCCAACCAGTTCTTCAGCTGTTATTGGAGTTCTCCATGAGCATTGCAGTTTGAAGCTAATCAGATGTTAGAGGGGCATCTGCAGTTCACAGAGAACTCCTAGAAGCTGAATGTAGCTTATTTTCCTCATACTTGTTCCTAACCTAACTTTTGTGGGTTGGAGTGTTTGCAAGTTATTTCAACATGGCATTTGAGCATGATTTCATAAGAAAAAGAGTCTTGGGACCTGTGCCTGTATGTTTGAAATGGTTGACAGATTTAAACAAAACTTGACAGACAAAAGTTTCAGATGTATTAGGTTTCTCCAAGTTTCATAGAAACTAGGTTAGATGGAAGAGGGAGGCTCTTTGGGCATGATTTACTTGCCTGAGCATGGGCTGTACTAATATTTGCACTATCCTCAAGTTTCATGCCTGGCCTCAAGCTACTATAACAGAAGGGCCCTCTCTGACTGTATCGGAAACAACAAGGATATCTCAGAAAGCAATAGATGCCTGTGATTAGGCATACTCTTTAAATCTCAACACAACATCCAAACTGATGCCAAACCAGCATCATAGCTCAGATATTATTAAGGACTAGAGAATCTATGCAGAACAGGCTCCTTAGAAGTACTGCAACTACTCAGAAAAGCTCTAGTTAGAATTTGCAGCTACCTAGCAGAAAAGTCCATAGGAAATCCTGCTACATGCTGCATGCAGAACTCTGCCACAGAGATTAATGAATTTAAAGATATTCTCTGGCTTACAAAAGTAGATGATCAAATATAATGAAATTTCCAAATTAAAAAATACTCGTTGCTTTCTGGAATGGGCCATTCTCATAAAATAGTTTAAACAAATTTATTTTCAATTTATTGCATACAACTGTTCATAAAACTACCTTATGCTTCTCAATTCCATTACTTGAGAAAAGTATTTAACTAAATTTCTCCTATGCAAGCTCTTTTTGTTTGTATTTTATTTTGTGATTTACAGGCAGCATGCTACTTTTATATTTTTGACCAAGTTGAGACTGCCTTGTTTAAGGACTTCTCCAGTTTCCCTGATTCCATCATGTGCAGTTCTCAGCAAGGACTGTCTGGCTATATAAAACTTTACTGCTTTTTTTTTACATTGTTCTAAACACATGCATATATATGTGTGTGGTGTGTATATATATCACACACACACACACACAAGCACACACATATATGAAGTGAAGATTGCTGGTGAGAGTGGCAACATGGATTCATTCCAAAGGAAGTCCAGTTTTCTCCATGACATTCACAGTGAAGAGTTTTTATAGACAAGTCCCTCTATTCTAAGTTGAATTAAGAACAGCTAAGGTGAATCTGTCCGATATAAGACTTTTCAATGTGCATTATAGAATTTCACAATTTTTGCAGTGTTCTGGAAGATATGGTGTTTTTTAATGAAACTGAGAAAAAAAAATACTATAGGGTAAGGTTTAGTGAAAATATTTGTGGGGTTTTTCTATGTTAATATTATTTATAAAATATTTATAAAATGTTTATTGCATTATGTTGCTGTTACTGCAGCAGTTCTGTAGAGACACTTCAGCATCAATTTGTGCCACAGCACAGGGGTTTGATACTGGTTTTACTCTGATGCCAGAGAATGCCTTTGGCATTGTTACCGCTTTCAAGAAAATGTAAAAAATTTTGCTGAAAAGCAAGCCCCTGAGGAATCTCAGGTCACACCTATTAAGTGGAGTTTTCTTAAGCCCTGATGATTAAATTTTCCTCAGTGGACTATTTACACGTCATATTGTGACTGATCCTATATGGCAATAAGACTGTAAATGTTCTATTTCTTCTGGGAAAATTAATTTGCTCTGTACCAGAAATGAAGGGTTTGATCAGGACTTTTATTGCAATGATTTTTCTTGCTTTCTGGAGGCTGTTTTGGCTCTAGGTACAAGAAAGGAGATGTTTTCTTTGCATGTTTCAATTTTCATGCTGCTGATTTTAGGGAAAAGGGGAAAGAATAGGATGTGTCCTACCTGGAATACGACAAAAGGATGGACAAAGATGGGAAACTAAAGCAGACTGACAAAAATGTAACAGATTTAAAACTAAAACACACTCTACTCACTCTTTACTCCTTTGAACTTCTTCAGATATGCAGATCACATTGCACCCACAATGAGACACCACTGGGTTTCAAGAGAAAGGTGCTTGCAATTCGCATTGCCTTCTTTTCTCACAGCAACAAAATAGACAGAGCAGAGGTGCAGTGTGTCATGTGTGCAGACCAGATGAAGTTATTAGAATTAATTTTAGGCTCACTGGTCTTAACAGTGCTTCTCAATATTTATAAGGCTGATACAAGTTACGACAAGTTAAAGAAAAAGAGATAGAATGGAAATTTGTCCATCAAGATGAGCTGGAAAAAGTGTTTTTGTGTAACACATATCTTTAGGGAGAGGAGCATGATATTAGCAGTCATATCCTGGAATTCTTGCAGAGTGATAATATTGTGACATGAAGCAAGAATTATTAACAGGAGCTGTGAAAAATGGTGTCTTTCCAGCTCTCTATACTTTAATCTTCTGTCTATTAACTGCTGCAAATGGTACTTTGGCGTATATTACAGCTACATATTAATTTCTCATTTTCTCTCTAGGAGCACTCCCAATGGGATATACTACAGTATTGCTATTTTACCTGACTATGACATATGACAAAGTAGATCATACCCTTCTGTTGCCTAAAAATCCTAAAATGGTGAGTGAAAGAACATCAATAATTCATTGCTAAAGTATCCATGAAGAGGAAGCAGATTGACTTGTTACACTGGATTACTTCTAGTTTAGTACAGAACCAAAAAAAAAACCACCTAAAGGATTCAGATTTGGTGTCTGGTTTTTGTTTTGTTTTGTTTAGTTTAGTTTTGTTTGTTTGGGGTTTTTGTTTTTGTTTTGTTTGGTTTTGGTTTGGGTTTTTGTGGGTTTTTTGCTTGCTTTTTTTTTGTTTGTTTGGGTTTTTTTGGGTTTTTTTTCTTCTGCTTGGTGCACAATGTCTCCTTTGTTGCTGGCAAGTGATACACCATTACTGGAAAAAAATCACAATTTGATCTTAATGAAGCACAGATTTGTGGTCCAGCAGTGAATTGTACAGCTAAGAGACAAAACAATATGACTTTCTTGGATCATTAATGAACTGGATTCATTCCTGTGTTATGTATTTACACATCAAGATAAAGCCAAACTGAATTAAATTATCCGTACCTTGGTACATTTAAACAACAAAGTGACTGGACTGATTTTTTCTCTAACTCTTTGCATTGAATGAAACTTTGAGGTAATATTGGTAATAAATCAGGATTTCACTCAGCTCATTTTTAATGATCTCTTCCTTGTAACACGTCAAAATTAAACATACTTTCAAGAGCATTGTTCTTATGCAAAGAAACTTAGGAGACAGTTGTACACTCACTAAAGGAAAAGGTGTTAGGTGTGCTAAGAACATTCATATGCCTATTTTGAAGGTCTACCAATATCAATATAAAAAAAAAAAGACAGGATTCAGATAATGCCATCTAATTATGTAGTATAATAAAATGGTTTGAGCGAGGTTTTCTCTCATACTGGTGTTCATGATGGTTTTAGGCAGAGATTATTTAGACTTGACAGTGCATAAGGATCCAAAAATGGTATCTAGAGACTGGAATTGATGATCACGAATTTTCTGAGGAGCTGTGAAAAGTGCTTTTATGTGTACATATCTATGTATGTGCTTGTGTGCACACACATATATACACACACATTGTCTTGCTAGTCATATAGTATAACAATTATGCGGACATGATATTGTAAACTGTCTTTCAATATAGCAAGGTATTACTGGTATGGAATTTTTATGATCTAAAACACAGCTGATGATAGAACTATCTATTATTAAATCCCCTAATTCTGTGGCCCTCCTGAGTCACATAAGTAATACTTCAACTATGTTATTGAGAGTACTGTCAAAGCTAAGCTATGGTTATATTGAAGCTGGAGAAAGTGGAATATTCCATATCCTGCATCACATAGCTCTGATAGTTAGGGTATTCAAACCCTACTGAGGACTTTTTTGTAAAAGCTGCATATGTTGGCTGCATTTTTTATTGGATATAGTTTAGGAGGATATTTCAAATGAACAGATGAGGGCATGGCAGGCAAAAATGAAGACAGAAAAGAAATCAGAGGAACTATATGACTCAAGGAAGATAGTGAGGGGTGTAAGATTTATAAACAAAATTAAAAATAATTGATTCAATACCAGTACTGCTTTTTCCCTTGAAATGCCAGCATTAGCAGAGACATATATCTTTCATTCTGAAAGTTACATTTTTAGCTGCACTTTTAGTCAGTAATTTGCAGAAGTTGTAGCTCAGGAAGGCCTTCCACTTGGGTTCATCAATTGTATTTAAATTTAAATTGAGCAACTACTTCGGTGTGAGGAACATTCTAGGCAGATCTTCAAAAAATTAACCTCTATGCTGTAATGCAACTTGTCCATTTTCATGCTCATTCAACACAACTTCTGGAGGCAAATGCCATATTTTATTGCAATAGATGTTCATTGCCTCAAACAGACAGGGGCAGGGTCATTAGGCACTACACAAACAACAGTAATAATAATGATGATGATAATGATAAAAATTACACAGGTGTCCTTCAGGATCTTGGTGGAGAGAAAAACAGATGCACACTTACACAGTTAAATTCTTTTGTTTAGGTCTATTTGCACTGTTTGGAAAGACATTCAACATCTTTTACTCTAAAATAAACAAATTATTAATTAATAAATTAATAATTCACATTTCGGTCAAAAGGAGAGACCAAAGTAATTAATTCCACAAGGTAAATTATTATGTTTTGCTTTCAATAGCCTGGAGGAAGCCTTTTAACCACAAACCATTTTTTCTTTTTTCTGTTACATTCAAACATTTTATAACGAGCATTTATGTCTCTGCAGCCAGCATACTAAAATGGTCACTAGTGTTTCTTCCAAGTTCGTAATTAAAGACACAGATGTATTTTACAGACCGGTGACATCTGACTCAACTGATGTGGCTTATATTGGGTTTGGGCTGAGTGGGCAAAGCCTGCTGACATGCTCGAGCAATCCTCCTCCTCCTGCTCCTATTGGTTATCATTCAGAGAGTGGCAGCATGCCTTGGGGAAAGCAGCAGGCATGTCATTCCTACTTGCAATGGCTAGGAGCACAACAGCTGTTTACCCCATAATTTGTTGTTCTGGCTCTGGCAGGCTTTTCAGGACTGCAAATGAAAATTTGCTTTTGCAGTCTGTGTGTATGTAGAAATAGAGTGAGGTTCTAGGGTGGCACTTGGCACAAGAAGACCACTGAAGTCTCCATTTGGAATAGAGATGGGCTTGAGGATCAAACTTCAAGGCTGAATTTGAATCTGAATTTTCTCCCGTGGTGAGTGCTCAGAACAATCACTATCTTGTGGCTTAGAACATTCAACAAATAGAAAAAGGAAAACTTTGTTTTGTCTCTTGTTTAAACTACTGTTTTCTATTTTCTTCCTGTCTTCCTTTCTTTCATTAATGGTTTTCCTTTTCATCCTACTCCTTCTGTCCTGCAGGGTAGTTTTAGGGAGCATTACACAAGTAAGACTTTTCAATGAGATACAGGTGAATACAGTGAATCGTAAACTTTACCAGAAGTTTTGGATTTAGTCCAGGATATGGAATTTTTTTTGGTGGCTAAAAGGATTAAGAAGAGAAAGGCAGGAAAGATATTTACGGAAGTGCAGAGCTCCCTGAAGTCAGGACAGTGGAGAGGTCCCAGGATTAGCGCCAATATTTTTCTAAGACCAGAAGCCCAAAAGAAAGTGATTACACAGAAAGATTAGAAACTTTCTGCGGATTTTCACTCTTCTTCTGATCAGGACCAGATTGGTGTGGTGTACTGCAATATCTTGTTTTTGCTACCAAGCCATAACTGAACTAGAAAAATTTTCACAGATCATCTTGTTATTCCAGTGTTGTGCTGTTAATATTCTTATTACTTTACTTAGTTGAACCAAGGACATACCTCCTGGCTCCCTTCCAAGTTATTAATATTGTGCTGGGAAAGAACAAAATGGATACATGGGAACAAAAGCTCCAATGAAGAGAGACAAGCCAACGCTTGGGAGTCATTGAGGGTGTTATTTCAGAGAAAACTGTGTTCAGCAAAAACCTGTTTCCTGAGTCTTTACGTAAAGAATATCCAAACTAGTATGTTTTCAAAATTAATACATTTTTTTTCTTTGGGCTTACTATGATGACACAAATAAGAAATTATACAGAAAGCTATGGAAGACAAAAATCAGTTTATCTATAGAAATAAAAGTATTAAAGTAACAACTGAAGTTCTCAAGTTTTTCTTAAAGTGAGAAAGCATTTGCTAGCTGAGCATTTTTGCTTTTTACCTCCCCTCATCTTTTTCACTTAGCCTCTTACCACACTTCTCGTGACATTATGGCTAAGGAGAGTTGTTATTATCCTTTTCAGAAAATAAGCTGTGAGTCAGTGAAGATATTTTTTCTAATGAAGATGTCTGGGTGTTAGTAAAATATGTATATTTTTAACTTTATGCCTCACGAACAAGCACAATATTTTCAGGGTCTAGTGGGTACTAAACAAAATATACTGTATTTACACTCATATACTCCTGCATATTTGTGCCTAAGTGGCGATTCCCCCTTTTATTTCAATAAGAAAGGATCTGCCTGCTGTTAAAAATTGTCATTGGTTGCTGCAACAAGATCTGCCCAGAGCCTTCTCTTCTCCAGGGTGAACAACCCCAACTCTCTCAGCCTGCCCTCATAGGAGAGGTGTTCCAGCCCTCTGATAATCTTCCTTGCCCTCTTCTGGATGCTCTCCAACAGGTCCATGTCTTTCCTGTACTGAGGGTTCCAGAGCTGGACGCAGAACTCCAGGTGGGGTCTCACCAGAGAGTAGTAAAGGGGCAGAATCACCTCCCTCAACCTGCTGGTCATTCTGCTTTTGATGCAGCCCAAGACACGATTGACCCAGGCCAAATTTAACAGCTTTACATCTTGTGATCTGTCCAAACCAAACCAAACCATATCAACAAAACAGCAACCAAACAACCTGCTCTGGCACCTGGAGTACAACCTCCCCTTCCTTCTTCACTGACCTCAGAGTTCCCTCTGTAGTCCTCACATCCCTTTTTTCTGCACTCCTCACATTGCTGTGTAGTGTTTTGCCCTCTCTTAAATATGTTTTCGCCAAGATGCCACTTGCTTTGCGGATGCGCTCAGCTGTGTCCTGCAGTGGATCCATTGGAGTCAGCTGTAAACAGCTACGACCATCACAGGGCAGCCCCTGGTCCCTTCTCACAGAAGCCACTCCAGCAACTCCCCTGCAACTAACATGTTGCCATGTAAACCCAGTGAAAAGTTATCTACGAAACATGGGAAACCTAAAGAGATTTATGCTGTTGACTCAGTAGGTTCCATCAACTGATGTAGCCAGTTCAAGTCCAATGTCCCAGAAGGTGTTTTCACATTAGTCAAATTGTAAAATCAGAGACTTTCAACATTTGTGGTCACGGATGAGCCCATGTTATGTTAAAAATATTCCAGTTAAATTATTATGGTAGCTAGTATACAGAGTTGACAATTTGCTGTCCAACTCTAAATAGGGCACTAATTCTGTCCTGCATTGACTTTGTGCTCTGCTAGCTTTTACTATAGAAATGGCTCTTGCTTATGCCAGACAGCAGGCAAGGTGGGAATTTCATGTCAGAAGCTAGACCAGAAGGCAGATAATCTGTCTTCTAAAGCACAGATCTATATAGCATTGGTCTCAGAGAATTTCAAACTGTTAACAAGCTTAAGACTCAAACTTGAGGTGTCCTGAGAGCAGTGGTGCATATGTTTACAAAATTAGTAATTACTGTGTAGCTGTTCAAGTATTCCTGCTGGATAGTAGACATCTGAGACAGCTTTCCTGTGAGACTGAAATTTTTCATCCTATCCTTCATCCTTTTCACCCAAATTTTTTCCATCCTATCTTTGTGTTTATAAACAAGAAATATTTATGAAAAGTTTTGAAAATGTGTGTGTGCTTTTTTGATTTATTTTGGTTTGGTTTGGTTTTTTTTGAGGCTGGTAACATTGAAAGGAGCATACATTTTACCCTTTGTACTTTGTAAAATGGAATACTGTAGGAATAACAAAGAAACCAAAAAAGGATAAGTAAAGCTTACTTCCATTTCTGCATAACATTACAGGAAAAATTTACTTCTGCGAATGGCTCTTTAGCCATAAGGATCTGCATTTTCTTTTTTTCTCTCTCTTCAGCAGAGATTCTGACTTCTATGTTAAGTTCCTTATCTGCGTGTAAATGTTGGCAAGAAGTGCTCAATAAAATTAATAGTTTCTGTATGTCAGGGATGATTCACCTTTTCTGTATTTAAGTATGTAACAATTCTGAGTGATTACAGGATTTTTGAAGTATTTTAGACTTTCAGTAGAATCATCTGTTACTGTTAGACTCCCAAATCTACTTCGCCCTCAGGTAACATTTGGGTAAGGATTTCAAAAAATGCATCTATCCTGCAAAACATAAAGACACCAAACCTGAACTAGACAATATCTCACAGTACCGCTTCTTCTACTGCTTGTGTTCACATTTTGTATTTTGCTAGAATTTTTTTTGAAAAGTTACTGGTTTTAGGTTAGGGTCTTAGAACATAAGTAGTAAAGAGAACTCGTGGTTCTTGCTCTCATCTATTTAGCACCATAGTATAAATAATGTCAAAAAAGTATTATATTTGTAAGCATTTCATAAAATATCATCTTGCATAAATAGGTGAAACTTTTGTTTTCACATGAAATTTCCTTGTACCTGGGAAAAAATTCCATCATATGACACTATTTTTGATAGATGATGAACTTGATAGAGTTTGATAGAGCTGATGAATTTTGGTGGTAAAAGAATGCAAGAATGAAAGGGAGAACCTGCATCAGTGAGCTTATCAGGCATAGACCAGCAACCATAAAATATGTCTAGTTTAGAAAGAATGACAAAATATCTGCTTTGTTTAGCATATCGCGAGAGTGACCTACAATAAAAGACTAGAGTCACAACTGTAGTGTAGTATAGGAAGACAGAATAGAAGACAGTTATCATTAATGTCCTAGATCCCCACAAAGATGAAGAATTTGCTAACAAATTTCCCAGACTAACTGAGGAAGTAGACCATGCTCTACATACAAATGAAAGTAATACTGTCTTCCAATATTTCGTGACTGTAATGCCAGTGGTATAGTCTCTAAATCAGACCTCTTGACTTAGATTTACTATCTGAAAACTCACATTGTACACTTTATTTCTTACCTCTTTTCATCCTTTTCATCAACATCAAACTCCATCTTCAAATAATTCAGATTTCTTTTATCTAATTGTAACACTTCCAGAATATCACTCTTCACATGATTTGAAACTGTCTTCTAATTTGTCATCAAATTATATTCATGACTAATTTATAACTTTTAAAATCTTGTGCTGATGTTCTTTTGAATCTTAAGTATTTAATAAATATCTTCATGTTTATTCTCCAAAAGTGTTTGAAATGCCATCATACTCTCTTTTAAGGCCTTTGCTTTAAGAAGAAAAGTCATGGAAGCCTGTAGATCTCTCTTCACAAAACAGAGAAAATGCGTGACTTTTTACACTGTATTACTAAATTTAATTATGTTTTGTATTAGTCGACACTGCCATTTAATTCCTACACAATGATCATGTCATCTTCTGTATTAGTGGAAACTTCCAACTAGCACAGTCCACAAATTGCCAAAACTCTTACCTGTTTTCCTGTGTACCTTCTCTGTTTTGTACCACTCATATTAATGCTAACATTTCTACTAATACTTGAAATAAGAATCTTCTATGGGACACTATCTAATTTCTGTACTTAAATTTAAATACTTCAATTCCACAGCACTAAGCCATCTACAAATCTTAGCGGAGAAAAAGATATTATTTGATATAATATAGCCTTCATAAAATCATGCCGAAAACGTGTCATACTCTCTATTTATCAACATATCCAAATGATTATTTCCTTCAAAATTCATTGTATGACTTAAAATAGTACTGAAGACAAGCTAACAGGGAAAGAGTTGCTTGGAACACTTTTTTCCCGCCCCCTATTCATGAATAGAGGTATTGCTCTTCTTCAGTCATAAATTATTTACAGATTAGGTAAAAACCATGTAACTCTGGTAGGTTGAACCTGGCCAACACTCATTTAGACTCACCATGCATCTCTCCTGCAGGACTGGAAGAAATAAGAAGGGGAAAAGATTTGTGGATTGAGATACAGTTAAATAGGAAAAGCAAAAACTGCATATGCAAGTAAAACAAAAAAAGAAACTCATCCACTGTTTCCCATCAGCAGGCAGAAGTTCAGCCACTTTCTGGAAAGCAGGGCCTCAGCATGCTTAACGGTTGCATAGAAAGAGAAACACCAAACCCATGTATGTTTCCCTTTCTTCCTCTTTTCCCTGAGCTTTTATTACTGTGAATAATGTCATATGGTATGGAATATCTATGGTTATCTATCTTGGCTGTGTCCCCGCCCAGCTTCTTGCCCACCCCCAGCCCACTTGCTGGGCAGGACAAGGGGGCAATAGAGAAAGCCTTGATGCTCTGCATTCATTCTTCAGCAGTAACAGAATATTTTGTTATCTGCACTATTTCAGCCAGAAATGGGAAGTACAGCACCACACAGCCACACAAGTTGAACAGAATAAATTCTCCAGCCCTAAGAAGAGGGGAATTTGTGTCAACAACCTTAGAAACCAAGAGGTTGAACTAACTGTATATTCTGCAGTTAACTATATACTGATGGTGGATTATATAAATGTATTTTTTCATTACTCTTAAGAAAAAATGTTCTTCGCCTAGTAGATAATTCACCTTCGGGCAGCTGGAATTAAAATTCAAGGCTTATGGGCAGTAGCAAAAAATATAAGCTTGGTCATATATTCATGGAGAGAGGGACCTACTAATTACGAAGAGAAATACAAATGCAAGTTCAGAAAACACAACCTAGCAAGTGACAAGTAGCACCTGGAACTCTCAGAATATTTAAAACATGTTCCTATCTTCCTTTTCTCTGGCAGAAATATATTACAATTGTATTCATGCATCATATTTAAGCATATTTGGATGCATTCTTGATTAAGGTGAAGAGAAAGACACCATTTATATTCAATTTGAATAGATTGAGTCTTCAGTTTTATACAAGATATACAAGTCAGTACATTCTAATATGAATGCTCGTACAGAAATGTACCGATTCATATATAAATACCATGTATGTGTAAATGTCGCCTGATCTGTAGACAATTTTGGAAAAAAAATAATTTGCGCAAATGTAACTTGTAATAAAGGATGAGATAAAATAGATCAAAAGAACATTTACTCTCACCTTTGTCATTCAGAGGAATACTATTCATATATTTTCTATCCTGTATTTGAGACATTCCTGTAAAATTGAACTGTATTTCACACTTAGGATTTTGTGCTATTAATACTTATCACTAACTCTTGCTTGGCTTCTACTTTTAAGTTTCATGTTTTCATGCAAAAAGATGTTAATGTTTACATTACAGTTTAAGGTAGAGATAGGTCTAAAATTGTCTAAAAATAGGGAAAAAGAAAATTACATTCATGTGTTGATGATCTATTTTTCAGAAATGGACATTCTCCGGTGGGCAGCTCTGACTACAACTTGCAAGAAGAGCCCTCTAAACTTTGTCCTTCTTTGCATGTAAAATTTCCTAATCTGGTAGGCTACAGATTTTCTGGACTTAATAGGCTTTACTTTCCTTCAGCCAAAAATTTAATCTTCTTTAACTGTATAGCACCAATAAAGTGATGAAACGTATTGCAGGTTTGTGTTGCATTAAAACACATGAATTTTATTTACTTTCTTCAGAATCTTCATCATACAGATTTGGGAATAACAAACACCTAATTAATTTTCAGTTTAATTAAATTTTTGCCTCTAGGTTACTGAATTTCTAGACTTCTTAAGGCAAGTACCCCATTCTAGCTTCTTGTATAACTATTCTTTCTGAATCAAGAATTTCTGAGTTTTGCGTTAGAAATATCAGATTCGAAGTGACTATGATAGTGGCAGATCAACAGAGAACTGCTTGCTCACTTCTCCAGCCCCAGTGGGACAGGGAAGAGATCTAGAAGAGCAAAAGCATGAGTTAAGGTAGAGATAGTTTAATAAGTAAAGAGAAAGGAAAAAAAAATGGATGCAAAGGGAGTCATTCATCACCTCTTGCAAACAGACTGATTACCAGTCTCCAGGCAATGGCTATCTCCTCCAAAACCACCTTCCCTCAGTTTTCATTGCTGAGCATCCTCACCAAGGGGGCAGAGGGGGAAAAAGGGAAAGCTTTGTTGCTGTACAAGTAGTGCTCAGCAATAATCAAAACACTGATGTTTCATCAACACTGTTTTAGACATCTATCCAAAACACAGCACCCTATGGACTCCTATGAAAAAATTAACTCCATCTCAGCCAGTCCTAGTACAACGTCCTTACAACATGACTTACCTAAGTCACTTTCTACAGGGGCATAAATAAAACCCAGTAAACGTGATGCATCTATATCTCTTTAGATATCTGTCTCAGGTTGAGATGAAAAATGTCTCCCAAGGAAAACTAGGTCATCCATAGTTACCTACCTTTCACAGACCAGGTGGACAACAAGATGATAATGAAACAGCAATGCACCCTCATGGCAAAAAAGGCCATATCCTGGGCTGCATGAGGAAGAAAGTTGTCATCAGGTTGAGGGAGGTGATCCTTCCCCTCTGCTCAGTATTCCTGAGAAACCTCTGGAGTGCTGTGCCCATTTCTGGGCTGCCCAGTACAACAAAGATTTGAACTTACTGGAGTCCAGTGCAGGGCCAAAAATATGGTTAAGGAACTGGAGCATCTGTCATAGAGGAGAGGCTGAGAGAACTCAGACTGTTCAGCCTAGACTCTCCTCAGGATTGTCTACTGATGGGACAAGAAGCAAGAAACACAAATTACAGTTCATGAAATTCCATCTGAACACAAAGAATTTTTTTTTTATTGTGAGGGCTGTCAAATACTGGCACAAGTTGCCCAGAACTGCCATGGAATCTCCATCCATGGAGATGTTTATTATGGACATCCTGCTTTAGCCGACCCTGTTTGAGCAGAGGAATTGGACTAGATGATCTTAACAGGTACCTAGCAATCTAAATGATTCTCTGATTCTATACATTCAGATATCAGCAGGAATTCCAAAAGGCATGTAATTGTTGCTCAGAACATCAAGTTACTAGTTCAGTAGAGAACATAAATATGTATTTTTTCACAAATTAATATTCAATTTTAACATTGATATTGCTGTTATTCCTGCTGTTCTCTAAAGTCAAGTACCCTAAAATAATGTCTGAGGTATATTAGGAGTTAGGAAACTTGCTTTAGATTTGAGATATACTCTATATGTAAATTATTTTCCTGTTATCATGATGTTATCTGATGTTTATTCCAGATATGAAAATAAAAATTACTGGAAAGGAAAGGAAAGGAAATGAAAGAGAAAAGAAAAGAGAAAAGAAAAGAAAAAAGAAAAAAGAAAAAAAAAGAAAAAAGAAAAGGACAGGACAGGACAGAAAAGAAAAGAAAAGAAAAGAGAAAAAATAGTTTACTTCTGTTATCATGGAGAAGAAGTGACCATAATAAATTGCAAAACATATGATTAAAAATAACTCCTGCTGCAACTCATTTAATGCTATTGTGTGTGGGAAAAAACCAAACCAAACAAAACATGGGTTGAAATCACCTTTATTCTTTCTTACATAAAGAACTAGGTATTTTAAATGGTGCTGAAATAAGCATAACGGATTGCAGTGCCAAGTATTACATCAGTGAATTTGGCGTATAGAGCTATTGCATGTGATACATAATCGAACAAATTTCCAAACAAACATTCTGGAAACAATTACAAGTAAGCAAGCAACCCTGAGCAAATACCATTGAAGTTTTAAATTGCATTTTGGTCACCCATGACCATTTAAAAAAAATATCCTGCAGAATTTTTATGCCTTGAGCAAAAAAAGAGAGTTTTTGCTGTCTTGTCAAGTGAGAATTTAATGTTGTGAATCATTAGGAAACACACACATTAGTCTCAAAAATAATTGTTTGGTTTATAGTCACTTGAGGCTATAGTCTCAATAAGACCTCAGCTGTGGTGTGCTCGAAGAACATACGATGCAGTATAAATCCAGTTTGTTGATATATCACTGACAGAAGTATATGTTACACCATTAACTTCCAAAACAAACACATGCATTTGTTACCAAAGAAGGACAAATCCTATAACATTTAAAAAATGCATTTCAAGTTACTTTAAAAATAATCTGATAAATTCACAGCTGCAGATTTTAAATTTTTACATCCATGTGACTTAAAAATATTAATAAACTAATAAATATATTAATGGCAAATAACAATCGTCACAGAACTTAGCCTAATAATTTTTATCAAGGTTGAGCTTGTTTCTGGGAGGTCTAGAATCATGCCTATTCCTATTTATTCAACATTTACCCCTTCAAATATATACAAGATTAATAGTAAAGAAAAACATAAAATTAATTATTTCTTTGTTGTTTTGAATAGGCATATTTTCTTTGTTCTTTAGAAAGACTTTGCCTCTTTTTTAAGTTTCAGAAGACCCTTTTATGATTGGAGATGTTTTGAAATCATGACATCAAGAGGACCAAGAACCTCAAAGTTGAATTCCAGGATACAGGAAGAATTTTGTGTCCCTGTACAAGCTGAACTAATAACTAAAGAGTTTAAGTTTTAGCATCTTCAGCAGTACAGTTTGCAAACAAGCCATATTACCAAACTAGGGAGTATCAATATTAATAGTAACATTATTTTAAAATAAGTACAGCATTTCAACAAAAAAAGCCCCACAACCTGGTAGAGATCAAAAGATAATAGTGTCAAAGCCATAACTGTTAGAATGATTTTCAAATACAAATGTACTCCCACTCTTATTGTAACCATTGAATTCAGTGGGAGTGGGACGGGGCAGTCATTTGTGTTATTGCATTTTCTAGTGATGAAAATTCCTTTCTGAATTAAAATAAAGAATATCAATATGTCTCCTAGTGAATTCAGTAGTAGTAATGACCTTGGGATGTAGTTTTAGCTATTATGCAGAAAGAAGACTTCTCTGTGTGGCTATTTTGGCTCTGGTAAAGTATGTGACTGATTTTTGTTTTAACAATAAATTCATAGTTGATTTCCATCAGAGGAACTTTTAAAATCTCTCTAACAGCTCTCACTATGGAAGCAGACAGACTAATATCAATCAAATTACACAATCATGGTCCCCAAAAATATTTAGTTACCTTACAAATGTAATTCAATTTTAATCTATATTAGATTGAACAGGAAATGTAGTGTTCTCCTTCTGAGACACAGCAACAAATGAATGATTTTGTTCTCTTGTCTCACCTATATTAGTGTACCAAAATAGTGAACAAAGGAACATAAGAATGAAAGAGGACATAGGAATATCAAACCCAGTTCCTTCACAGCTGGAGGGAATCCCAGAGTAGCCACATTTAGTCAATTGTGTTATAGTAATAGTCCACAAAGATTCAGACAGTAACCATTTCATGTTCCGTGCCTTACAGGCAACAGAACATTTCCCAATAGTCTATAGCAAAGTCAGGTATATTAAAAGGTATGACCACTAATAGGCACAGCTGTTAAGTCCACAGTTCTATCAATATTTAATATTCTATTGTGAGTAAAAAACAACTTCTATCAATGCAAAGCACAATACACTATAAACAGATGGCATTGATTTGCTCATTGTAAACTTCACCTTTGAGTAGGAAAGAGCAGGCATAATATATCTTCCCTTAGGTTTAAGAAAGTGTCTTGTGGAGTGACATAGAAATCAGCTGGTATGCATTGTTAGTGTAACAGATGTGTTTATATCTAAAATACTTCTTTAAAATTATACTTCATTAATAACAAACATGACTGGGTCACAAAACTGTAATATAATTCACTGTAATGCCAACAAGTTTTTTCACGGTTCTTCGCTTTCCTTTTCCCCTTTTATTTTGTTTACTTGTTCTCACTCCTGCATAATAAAGCCAAGGTTTTGCTTCCTGAATCTTAGCACTGAAAGAGGAAAGGAAACACGTCCACTATGTTTAGATGATCCCCTTTCCATCATTATCACCCTGCCAAAGACATCATTCTATTACTCTTTATTTTAACCATTTAATGTTAAATTTGCAGCTAAACTGATTGTTTTCAAGAACTAATGGAGACAATTTGGAGTAAAAGGAATCAGCTAAACAAACACAAAACAAAAAATGGAGATGTTGAACTACAGTCTTTTTGTTAAAATATGTGAGTTTTTATCTACATGTCTTATATTCTAGCCAGTAAGAAGAGAAGGTGTAGGGAGAAAGAGTGGGAAGCTCTATGGCCCTTGTAGAAAGATGCACCAACACTTACCTCCACTTTCTGAATGGGCCCTACTACTGACCCAAAGGTGACATAACAGTGACGAAATATTCCCTCTTTGAAGTATGAATGTCTTCTGTTCATCTCAGTGAACATGATGGTATAGAAGGCAGGTGAGAAGATTTTTTTTTTTTTTTTTGGTGAGCTGTCATCCTGGCTCTTTAAAGCGAGCAGGAGTTCCTTATTTCTTCCATTCATTCAGCACAGCGGAAAGAAGTCTCTTGGTGTTAAATGTCCAGAATCAAATAACATTGCTATATGTCCCTTGTGTTGTTCTTGGCTGAAGGGAAGTCTTGTTCAACCTTCTTTTCCAAGCCACTCCTCTTTTTAAACCTGTAAGATGTGCAGTCTGATGGTTTGCTGAAGAATGGGACTTCAGGGTGCTCATTGTTCAGCAGCTTTTGGAAGCTGTTTCAAGTAATGTCATTCCTTTTTCTCTCATCATTCCTCTGGCATACATTTGGACCTTTTATCAAGCAACACTTTTTACATCTAAGACTATTCATGAAGTAACAGTTCATCTTAGTCATGTTGTAGTTTAACCTCATTTAAGAAAAGTATCCCACAAGGCTTCTCACAACTGTAGCAGAAACACTTGCGACAAATATTTCCTGTTACTTCAGCAGTCACATACCAATGGCATTAAAATACCTTTTCATATTGGTGTTTTTGCAGTTTATAATGCTTTTATCATGAATTGTTTGCAGGCATTTGTCTTGGGTGAAGGAGAGAGCGCACTGTAAATAAAACAGTTTCCTAAAGCATAAATTCACTGATGAATCACAAGAAAAGTATTTCAAAGTACTAAATTTTCCTACTTCCCTTTTTAACCAAAGAATTGAGAGTTAAAACGACACCAGAAGATCAAAATGAAATTAAAAATCCTGCAGGAGACTGAAGAGCTGTCTGAAATTTGATGAGTGCATACCCAGTCCTGAACCCAACAGATTTTTCGACTATGAGGTGGCAAAAGGCAGGTCTAAATGAAACACAATAACCTGCCATAGACGTAAAAGCTTGACCCAGGAAACAATAGCACTATGCAGTGCCTTGCTCAAAATGGTAAGCCTTGCCTCTGCTTCTGAAACATAAAAGGTCTTGAATAGCTCAGGCATTTCTGCATTACATGGCATAAATATGACTAAATAACCTCCAGAAACATCTTGAAAAATTGGTGCCTGTCTCCAGGGGACAATTTCTCAGGACAAGTAATGGAAAGTGGCATCCTTCTTGAGGGATAGAAATTAAAACAACATCTTCATGGGAATGTTATGCAACTCCTAAGGCAGACTACACCATCCTAAGGCACAAAGGCCTAAATTTCATATGCAGGATGTCTAAATTCTCACAAAGGGAACCTGGATTCAAGTGGCTGAATATTACACTCCTGGTAACATCAGAGGATCTGGACTAACATGCCTGGGAACAATGACTGCTGGGCTGCTCTATGAGAGAGAAGGACCCAGGAGCCAAGGGTGACCCAGTATGCGTGGTGCCTTCTCCAAGCAGCATCTGACCATGGTGGGTAGGGAAAGGTGCCGTTGACGATATCCCACAGCAAATATGACAAGTGGAGAAACTAGGCACAGGCTCTGTCCAGGACCAGCAGAACCCAAGTATCAGATACTGGCATTCCTACAGCATCACTGGGACAGGGACTGGTCATCCCAGAAGGGCTAAAATGGGGCCTTAGGCCATGGGCAGAGTTGGGGGAGGCCCAGCTGAGGCTGGGCAGGGTCAGTCAGTACATAAGTGCCTTCATAGTGGATACTATGGCCCCAAGAGTTTAAATGGGATTTGAGGACTACACTAAAGTGATGCTGATTCTCTTGAATCCCACGCTTGAGCAGCTGGAGTGGTAATTATGTGCTCCATACAACTATTTTTAAATTAATTGCTTTTCTTCTTGATGAAGTGATGCTTTAAGATAAACCATCTTTTAAGCTTGTAGTTACATATAAATACATAGAATATTTAATTTGAAAATGACAATATAATCTTCAGTTGAGAATATGCCACAAGCCTCAAAACGGAGGTCTTATGTTCCTTACTGGTGTTGCTACAGAGCCATACTACGTTCATTTATACATAGATATCAGGTGTATATGCCATAACCTTACAGTAAAAGCTCTTCCTCCTTTTAACCTTGTTAAGACCTTGTATTCTTTGGAATATGGCCTACCAGTCCATTATCTTCTGCTATTTCCAGCCACATTCTTCATGTTAAATGCTACCATGGGTATCATGCATAAAAAATTTGTCTCTGTAATTTTACACCTTGTAAGTGCACACTAGATGAAAGACTTGGGAGAGTAGGAGCCTTTTGTTTACCATTGTGCAAAGCTGTACTGGCTTACCTTGTCATCTCCTCGTATCAGGAATTGCTGGGACAAATATCAATAAAATCTCCCATTGTTGGTTCAAGAGGTGGGAGAAAAATGAATTCAGCTTGACCTTTATAAGATTGATGTGACCAGGATGGTTTGGGGAAGCACATAAAGGATGACAGGCAGAATATCAATCATTTTACTGAATGTAGCTTCTTCATAGTTTAAAGAATATGAATTTAGGACAGCTCTTCTCCTTTGCTATTTTCAATTAAGGTATATTGCAATACATCTAACTACCTTCTGGAGCTTCTAACTGGCGATTGTTGTCTGTCAGATAACTTTAACATAATATCTATGACTTCCTTATTGCAAGATTAGAAAAAAACCCCATGGAGATACAGTTTTAAAGCATTCCCAGCTTTACGCTTTTCTGCAATGCAGCATCTTGACCTTGAATTAAGCATTCCTATATGAACCTGTCAAACAATGTTTTGGCATCCAAGATGGATATCCTTTTGCCAACACTTGTTTTCATTGTGACCCATAAAGCATATGACTTGTTTAAGGAGTAGCCTTTCTCCTGTTGCCGTACTACTATATCTGTATAGATGCCAAGCAATCAAGCTATATCGCCTCTCCCTGAAGTTCAACATATTTCGGCCCTTATTTTTCCCACTTACTATTAAAGGGTTTTTTCTGGAGATACTGCAAAATATGTGTGTTGTCTGGGAATTTGGAAATGGATGAGAGTCAATTTTTCATTAAGTCTTGGGAGGCAGAAAACTGTTTGTTAGTTTGCAGGTGTTTGGTAAACTGAGTTTCTCTTTGAATAACCGTTTAAGTCCTACTTGGTGTTTTTTATACTACTGACTGTATGCTAAAAAGCCTCAGGTCTTGTGTAGATGTATTTTTAGCATTATTTATATGGAGATAAGTGTTTTATAGTAGAAGTTGCTAGACTGGCCTAGTTATCTTAACAGAGAGGAAGCTGCATATATGAAGGATACTCCAGGAAGATAACTGTGTATTTAGTAGGTATGGGTTTCTCAGAACGTGGTCAGTCACTATTTGTTGAAATTTGACAGTGGTGTTTGCAGTAGATTTCCTCTTCATCTTGGCTTAATATCGTGTAGGTAATACACTATTAAACTACTTTCCCCTTTTCCAGCCTAACATCTTAAAACTTAACTCCAAATTCTGATTACCATAATAGTGGTGTGTGACTCAAATTATTTCAAAATGACACACACCGAGGGGGATTACCACCTTTTCTTTAGAGGAAATGGAGAACAGCTGGACATCAAAAGTTCAAGATCAGAGTCTGCCTCTAAAATAGTACAACATAGTTCTATGTTGATACTACCTACAGAAATTAAATTTGGACATTATACTCTAAGATAATATTTTCCCAGGCCTAGATCCTCTCTCTGGTTCAACTTGCACAAAGCAAAGTTTACCCTATGAAAGCAAAAAGTAGAAAAAAAAGGGAAATAAGGTTTGTGAGTTTGCATGGCAAAATGAGACGAAATCAAGGACAATCTTTCCCTGTAATTTTACTGTCCAAATTGTCGAATTATATGTTTTGGGACTACTAAGTTCACAAGGTCATGACTCATTCAAGCACTTGCTGTAAATTATAATATAAATTCTGGATATTTTTGTATTTTCAGAAAATCTGCTTTGCTTAAATTGTAAATACTAAGCCTTGTAATGAAAATTAAGAAACACAGGTTCAATTAGTCAGCTCAATCACTCTATACAAATGCACAGTGGTGCCTGACGTCAATTGCGTTAATCATTATTGTTACAGATTTTCAACTACTATTGTACTTTTCCTATTTATTATGTTCTCACAAGTTCTCCTTCTCCTTACTGGCAATTATTACCATGACATCTTGATCCTAGGCCTACAAGGAAATTGGGTGAGTGTTGGTCTCCTGGTCTCTCATTCCTCTTTTAGGGAACAGTACCAGATCCCTTGTGGATGCCCTTGCAGAAACAATCCAGTCTGATGTCAGTAATGAGGACCTATCACACTTCTCTCTTTCCCTTCTACAGCTTTTCTCTTTGGGCTACAAAGCCATGGTCCTTCAATTCATTCTCCATAAATATTTGTAGACCTAACTGATTTCAGTGGTGATCTATCAGGACAAAGCTAGTCAGTTTAAGTCAAATAAAACGCAAGATTAGAGGATACATTTCTAAACCATGCTTAAGAAAACTATCTCCAAATTGAAGCAAAACTCTGTGGACCCTAATAGAGCTGAAAATTTCCTGCTCACTTGAAAAATTAGTGTATCCACTCACATAACCTCTCTAATATGTATGCATACTTTATTTGAAAAATAACCTGTTCACTGCACTTTTTACTCCTCAGTGAGATATCTTTACTTTGGACTTGCCCTTGAATGAGAATGTATCCACACTGGCACATTCTGGATGTTTCCATGGACACATATTTTCATCATTTTATTATTTCTGTTCATGGTTTGTCATAACAAAACACTACAGGATAAAATATGACCTGTCCTCCAATGTGTCTTTCCATCCTTCTCAGTGGTCTCTCTGGATTTGCACTTTTTTTCACCAAGAGGAACACCTGGTATTTCTTCTATTCTATAATGAGAGCATCTCTCTAAAATTTTTTTCTGTCTTTTACTTACAACCAGGTGTTCATGCTAATTACTGCTAACTTAAAAATTTTCATAACTGAGTCATTAGATTCCTCTAGACTTTTTAATGTAACGGGCTGTCATCAAACAAATGATGTGACATAAAACAGTCACAAAGTTTATAATTGAGTAATCTAAAAAAATGTTCAAAATGATTTAATACCTTATATCAAATGTCTGACATAGTGATAAGTGAGGTATGAGATCTATCAACAGGAAGAAAAGAGATTAATTCATGACCAGTCAAATTACTGAGTGTTTTATAATATCCTATTAATCAAAGCTATATCCTGGCACCTCACTAAAATCTTACAACCTTCTCCTCACAGTTGATTAGTTTCCACAAGTTTTTATTGGATGTGGTTTAAACAAAATTTAATATTGATGTTTCTGTGCAGCAGGTTACAGAGAAATCCACATCATTCACTTCTATCAGTCTTATACACTAACTTGGAAATCTACAAACTTTAAAAAAATGTATAATGACTGAAGAGTATTCGCTCTGTGCTCTACAGCTTAGGTGACTATTGAAAGAATTGATTCTTCCTTCATTTCCCCTGTCACGCAGGCAGTTGCATAAGACATTTTTCTGTTCCTATACTCCCTAAGTTTCTTTGGATTTAGTCTCTCATTTTGTGTTGGACACCTTTTCTGGTTTTGTGCCATGCAAATTTTTACCTGCTTATTAGCAGACATCCAAAACACATTAGAATTAATAAAAGAACCTTTCTGATTATTTCAGACAGGTGTAGATCAATCTTAGTTTTTCAATCATAAACAGTTCAAATCAGCCAAACTTAATTCTCATCTCAATTAGTACCATCTTTTGGTTTCATTCCACATGCTTTCCAAAAATTTTCTGCTATCATTCAGCTAGCTGTCTTAAACCACGTATTTTAGCAAATATTTCACCAACACTATAATTTTGTTAGTTTAAACAAGTTCTGTGCTACTACAGACAAATTCATTTGAATCTTCAAGGATACAAATATACTATTTCATTCTCTGCCCTTTGCATTGTTTCTGCTTGACTTTTTTAGGCTACAACTTCATTTATAGGTCTATTAGGTGCATAGACCTATACTTTCTGCACAGGTCTATAAGTATATAATTACTTTTCACTTTTCTTTCTTCCTTACTACTCTTCAACTATGCTTGCTCAAAACTCCTCTGTTTGTTCTTATTTCCAATTAAATTTTGAAATCTTTACTCAGGTGGACTGCTTTTGACTAATAAAACACGACATACTTGTAGATTTCCCAGGCATTGAGAATAAATTTTTGGTTTATGGATTTACCTTCTTTTTTTCTCATTGGAAATATAGGTTCTGGACACTATCCACTACCATCAGGAAGATATTTCGGACATGTCTTGTATCAGGCAGCTCACGGATTCCCTTAACTGCCAGCATTGATCTTTTTTCAAAAACTAGATGCAGAAATAACTGGATAATGTTCAGTGGAGAAATTATTATCTGCTCTGGCTTTTAATTCCAAGCTGCTTTGTCTCATTTCTTAAAGCAGCCTCGGTAGAATACCTGTATTTCTTTTTACTTTTCAGTCAAATTAATTTCAAATACTCTTTTTTGGTTTTGGTGAATTCCATTCATTCCTCACTGTTTTATCATTCTGTTTACAGATGCTTTTTTTCTTTTTTTTCCCATGTAACTTCATATTTTCTATGAACTTTTTGCTTTCTGATCCCATTTACTTTCACCTATAGTCTTTACCTAAGTATTTCCCCTCTTTCTTATGTTAGGTAACACCTGTCAATAGAAGTGTACTGAAGAAACTTTGGCATATGTAAAATGTTTTATATATGTAAACTTAAGTTTAATATAATAACTATTTTAAAAATATAAGACAGTTTGTTTAATTTTACTTGTTGATAATGTAATGCAAAATATCATATAAGGTTGACGTTAAAAAAAAATAGTGGGGGATTTGGTCTCACTGATTTATTTTTCATAGTGAATTTTATCCTCCCTGTGACATGTTATTACATATTTTCTTTAGTCCTTTGTCTCACAACACCCTATCCCTCCCAAACACAAGAGTTTAAGATCAAGGCATAAGAGTAAGTCATTGAATGACCAGTATTGCCATGTACTTTTGCATTGCAGTGGAAGGATCTATCCTGGAAGAAGCAAGTCCTTTGCATGTCTTCATCCCCTGCTTCTGCTCATGTTGCTGCCTTGCCTTGTGAATGTGATGGGCAATGCACCCAAGTACCCACATGTCACTCTGCTCTTAGGGGCAGCCTAGGAGCAACGACATTGAATGCTTTACAGATAGAGGGGTAAGTCAGGCACTTATCACATCCTCGTAACTGTGCTTTGTAGACAGTACACAGGCAGAGAATGGCAGATTTTTTTCCACAGCTTCAACTACCAACAATGGTAATTAAATGTGTTACTATTTAAACTTCAGCAATTTCAAGGGGTTTTTTGAACGAACATGGAGAATCCAAAATCATCTCTGAAGGTATTTGTGTGCTCTAGCACTGGGTACTTATGCTTCCCTTTATTTTTAATGGTGAGATGTGAGCAACTTCTGTAGAAGTAGCAACTACATTTACTTATTCTTTTATACACATAAATTGCATAAACCTGCTTCCTACTGATTTGATTATCATAATCTAAACTCTAGAAGATATACTAGGAATACATAAGCTGAAAAATCTGCATCCATTTTACCTACTCTGTTTGAAATAAAACAAGTTCTAAATGAATTGCAGAAATCTGACAATCTAACAAAACAGGCAGTGAAGCAAGCATTACTGAAACGCTTGAGAGACTCTTTGACCAGCAAATGAGAAAAAAAAGTTCAGTCATGCAAATAAGCAGAAGATAAGAAAGACAGATGTTGCATTGACCTCCCACTCACTAGATTCAGGTTGCCAGTTTTGTTACTCCTCTGCAGCTGTTGGAAATGGTGAGGTGGGAAGTCAGTGCATATCAGGCATCACAGGAGGTACTGCCATAAATCAGATAACATCTTTATGAAAGAAGTCCAAATATGATTTGAAAATGTAGGGGACATCACCCTAGTCATACAGGGAGATGATTTCCATTTCAGTTGTTCCACAAAAGGCAAAATACTTTGGATATTTGGCAGAGAAAAATATACGCTGGCAGCATTTCATGTTTCATGATAGAAAAGTCAAAGGAATGTTTTCACCAGATTCTGACAGTGGCTACTGAAAGACAAGTTCTTTGTAAGCAGTTCATAAGCAAGCATCCTGTCTCCCTTTTCACTTCCACCTTCTTGTCCTCCCCATGCTCCCCACCACCCCCATAAGCAACAGGCAGAAGTACACAAAGTGTGTATCAGGGTAATAAATCTTCTAATGCAGAATGCAAGTAATGCTTTACATAGAAACACACTAGAGCATACAGCAATCTGGTAGGGGCCTTCCAGCATTGAAACCCACTCAGCAGCATTTGTTCTTAATTAAGTGCTGGAGGTGGAAAATGGTTTATGCTGGTCCTGATGCCTAAGATTGGTCTTCAGAGTACTAGTTTTCCCCCTCTACACCAGGAGACTTTAAAAGTTCTTTCTTTTTGTGTCTTGGGCTGTCAAATGACTTTATTAATTTGAGATGCTCTGCAAGGTTTTTGACTTAAGTACAACAATCTAATACTCCTGCCTAGCAGAGGCCAGCTGGTAGTCTTTATATCTTAAAGGTCAGCATTGCTACCAGAGCTTAGAGAAAGAATATTTTCAGGACATCCTCATTAATTTCACAGCTTTTTCTGTGGTTACTGTGGAGTTCAAGCAGCATTATGCTGCAAACTCCCTTTAATCTCCATAAAGACCTAACTACATACTACAAAATTGTGAGAAAGGAAAGCAATTTACAAACTAAGACTTGGAACATCATGAACAGTGAAGAACATAAAGAAAAGGTTGGTTTTCAGCTTCTAGATACTGGGAATCTGGGTAACAAGTGAGACAAATTGGAAATTCTTGTTGGCAAGAAAAATGTTTTGTGGACAGAATCAGTGAAACCAGTTGGGGTGACTTACATGATTGTTATCCTAAAATCATGGACTGTAAGTTTTATAGAAAAAACAGAGAAGACAAAGGGCATAACAGATGGCATTCTTTATGACAGGTGTTACCTATTATAAAACTATTAATAGTTGGGATAGATGGATCCTGGAGTAGCTGCAGATAAGCATGTTCATGAACATTGTCCAGAAAGGAGGATTTGTAGGAGTATGTGGCACACCGAAGACTCATATCAAAACCATGATGTGCTCATTGCCTGCCCAAAGTGTGATGAAAGAAAAAAAACCCTGTACACTGGAGGACTCACATTTGGGGAAATGTAGAAGGTTTCAAGCAGAGAGTAGTAAAACAGCATTATTTAAAGAACCATACATGATAATTTTCTAGCACAAAAGGTAATGTAAGGTATTTTCATGGACCACACTATTTTAAACTTCATCAGGAGATAATGTAATAATCACTGGGCTAGAAACTGATGGTTGGCTAGCAATCATAACTTCTATTCAATGTAAGGAAATAAAATAAAATCAGCAGAAATAACAGAAACAGGCCATGATTCAAAGGAAGCTGTTGTCACATCTGATGAAAACTGGGAATATAATTGATACAGAAGAACACATAAATAGAAAAGTGTAGGAATTTTTCAAGATGAGTTTACTAGATGAATCAAAAGCTATAAATCCATAATAAAGGACAAGGATAATGTTGGTTATACAAACAAAATTAGCTAAAAAAGAAGAATGCAATCCTTCCTTCAGGTGCTGAGAATTTTAGTTCTGAAAACATTTGGGGGCACAGTAGGCCTGAAAGTCTTGGGATGCTTGTGACAATAAGCAACAAAAGAAGCCTTGGAAGAATGAATCAGGAAAAATGAGCAGCAACCAGCCTAGGACTTTTACACTAACATGAGCATGGGTCTTATATTGGAAAACTAAACTGGCACCCAAACTTTTGAGGAAAATCTAGAAAAAATTGTTTAGAATTATCAGTTTTGAAAAACAAATTGTCCAAAGAAAACAGCGGTTACTTTACTGGGCTTCATTATTGTCTTCAGATCAAGTCAGGATGTGTTTCCTTTATGAAAACACATTAAACTTTAGTTAAAGAGAAGTAGCAGGGTTCAAATTAGGCTAACCGTATGAAAGGTAATAGCTTATGATATAAAGCAGGTCAGACAAGATAGGTTTTTTATTCCTACCAGTGCTAATTTCTATGAATCTATGAAAAAAAAATGATGGAAATATAATAACAGTCCACTTTCTTACAATATTTCTCTGATATAGGGAAGCATAGTTGCCAAAGGAGTGATAAGTCTGATATGATGTCAGTGTTGCTGTAAACCTTGATTTTTAAAGCTGACAAGAAAAAGAGGAATTTTTATTGTCAAAGAGCTTCCGTGAACTCTGGCTTTTTTTTTTTTTTTTTAAGAAATATGAAAGCAAAACTTAAAAGAAAATTGTATCCACAGGGGATCACATGAAATACCTAAGTACACTAGACACTTGTTTCATTTTCCTCCCTGCTATATTTCTTTGACATCAGGGTAATTTGTCTTTTGCTCAATAAATAAGACAAAGTGAAATTCTGCAGTGACTTGGAGCAGGCACAATGAAAACACTTTGTGTCTTTGATTGGTTTTCTTTCTAATCCCCTTTAACCCATGCATATTAATAATAAACTTTTATTGCCTTTATATGCCTTCCCTATGGAATTCATCAGCCTACAACAGTGAGACAGAAAATATTTGATTATTTGCTATTAATTGATTATTTTGCTGATTATTTATTTTTTGCTTAGGGTACTGTATTGAGAGCTCTGGATAGCAGAGTTATCTATTTGATCAGAGATTAAAATTACTGTTTAGTCATTAAAGAAATGTTAATACTAAATGTGCATATCATGGTAGTGAGTGAGGACTACAGTAAAAGCTAGGTAACTCTAAGACTTGAATGATAAAAATTCCTCTGCCTGGTGCAAAGAGAAGTTCAGGAGATACTAACGCAATAAAGGCTAGAGAATGAAGATGTAAATATGAAAACAGAAATGAGAAAGCTAGGAACAGTTCAGTGTATATTTAGTGTTTTCTTTATACATTTTAGTTACTGTTTATGTACATTTTGTTTTTAATTTGGAGAAGATAAAGAGGAATTAATAATTGTAAGAGTGAGAAGAGCAAGGGAGACAAACACAGCAAAGGTACATTCATAGTTGATACTTACCCGTTGCTAAGTAACGATCAGTATTTAGGTTAGTCAAAAGGAAAAGTCTTTATGAAATATTTTAAGGACAGTATAAGAGTGGGATACTTTTCCATAACTTCTGGGTGTTTGAGCGAAAATATTAAGTTGTGTAATGTTAAAAGCTGAATTAATTAATTAAATACTGGAAACAAAGATGAAAGAAAGGCAGAGGTCATTGTTCTAAGTTGTTAGTTATGTGTGTAAAGTTGATAAGTATATATATATATTAACTGCATATTTATAATTAAGGAATTAAACTTTGAGGGGCTTTAAAAGAAAAGTCAAATTTGGGTAGAGGGTTAACATGAATGATGAAGCAGGGAAGAAACTTGAAGAACAAGGAATTACAGGGAATTAAGGGACTCAAGAATCTTAGAATAGTTTGGATTGGAAGGGATCTTCAAAGATCATCTAGTCCAACCCCTATGCAATGACGAGGGACATCTGCAACTAGATCAGGTTGCTCAGAGCCCTGTCCAGCCTGGCCTTGCATGTCTCCAGGGATAGGGCATCAACCATCTCTCTGGGCAACCTGTGCCAGTGTTTCACCACCCACATTATAAAAAATTTCTTCCTCGAGTCTAAAATGAATTTCCCCTCTTTTAGTTTAAAACCATTACCCCTTGTCTGTCAAGAACCAAGGAAGTAACACAGAGAAAGGGGCATTACAATCTAAAGGACAAGCAGAGGGCAAAACTCCGGATTTTATATCTTAAAATTTTGGTTCCTCAGATTTTGAGTTAGAGGAAGTACTACGGTTTAGAGGAATGCTGTTGAAACCACTGAGAAAAAATATTTATTCTGAAACAAAAAAAACCAGAAAACTGACTCATTTTTTCTGCAAAAGTGTGCCAATAAATACATAGATACATGTGTCCATATATATCTGTATATAAATGTATACATATAAACATATACATATGTATACATATACACACACAGAAAAACCACAGCAGCCTTTATTTTCCCTCTTGGAGGAAAATTATGATTAAATAAACAGAGGTTTTATTTAGCTTTGATATAGGCTTTCCTAAAATCCAGCTCCTATCTTTACATATTCATAGGGGACTGGAGCATCTTTCTTACGAGGAAAGAATGAGTGTGATGGGTCTGTTCAGCCTGGAGAAGAGAAGGCTGAGAGGGGATCTTATCAATGTTTATAAATATCTCAAGAGTGGGTGTCAGGAGGATGAGGTCAGACTCCTTTCAGTGGTGCCCAACAATAGGATGAGGGACAATGGGCATAGACTGAAACACAGGAGGTTCTATCTGAATATGAGGAGAAACTACTTTGAGGATGGCAGAGCCCTGGAACAGGCTGCCCAGAGAGGTTGTGGAGTCTCCTTCTCTGTAGACATTCAAAACCTGCCTGGACACATTCCTGTGCAATCTACTCTAGGTGTACTTACTTTAGCAGGTGGGATGGACTAGATGGTATCCAAAGGCCCCTTCCAATGCCAGCCATTCTGTGATTTTGTGATTTTCTGTCTCCTATTACTGATAATCTTTTCCAATTCAAACAAGTTTTGTCTATCTACAATATTTTCCTTATTATGAAGATCATTACTAGAGTTTTCTAACTACATATGTTCTCATGTCTACTCTACATTTTGTTCCCTCTCCCAGTGCTCTGCATTTTAAGGTCTACCTTAAAATGCTTTCTTTAATGCTTAGATATTAAAAGATATAAAAGCATATATCTTTCAGTTGCCTACTCCAAACTGTTGACTAAAAATTCATTACCACCAACAGATAGAGCCTATTACTATGACTTTGTCAAGTCATGGCTAGATATAGGTATAATTTTATGGTAGATACACGGTTCGGAAGAGTCAGTCTCTACCCAGTAGGGCTGTAAAGAGTGGAAGGCAAAAGACAACATTGGGTACAACAAACACACAGGAAAACACAAGATATGTTACTGTAGCTTATGTTTCAGTTCCATTCAGTTTACATTTATATAAACATAATGATAAAAGTGCAACAATCTGGACAAGCCCATAATTTTTGCATAATTTTTCACTAGAAAATGGATTCAAAATATGAAAGGAGAAATAGTCCATTAATGGTGAAAACCTTGTTCTTTTCGGCATTTACAATAGAGTGAGATGAAATTTATAAAAAGATTGCTCTTTAACTTCAACGACCATGAAGGGGCTCGGGAGTTGCAAGTTCAGATTAAATACTTGTGCTACAGATATCTGTGTTTTAGTAAAGGTAAATGTGTCTGCCATTGATTTAAAAGAGGTAAAAATGTTACAGGAGGACCATTTGGCCATATTTCTGTGGGAAATTATTTTCCCTATTGTTTTCCATAGAGGTGTTTAGCTTAAAATTCAGGATTTGTCAGTAGTTAACTGACACTCCTATCCTAAGAAAAACCTTTTTTCCACCTGTTTTAATCAACACGTTGGAAAGAAAAAGATATATTAGAATAGCTTCTATAACAGCTGGAATAAATACTTCAACTGTTCAAGAGATGGAACAAATTTCAGAAGTTATAAATAAAAGAACAGATCACGAAATGGCCACTTCTAAAATACTTTACCTTTGTCCTTCTTATTCCATTTACAATAGTTACAACATTTCATATTAAGATCTTGGCTATTTTTTTCAGCATGTAAATGTTCCAATATATCTCCTGCAAGCACCAAAAGACAGCTTACTTTTCTGCCAGCAATTAAATCAAATAATTTTCACTAGCTTTTACTTGTACAGTTTTAGCTGACAAAAAACCACTCTTGTATTGACTAAAACGGTAGATGGGCCTTTCAGGTAAATGAATGAAGGAAAATTTCTTTGTTTCTAATTGTTTCAAATGAAAATCCTAAGATTCAATCATCTTGTACTGCAAATCCTTTTCAAGTGTTATTAACCAATCAAATATGGAGAAGACCAAAGCAGGGAAAAGTTTGCCAGAATTAAACAATTTCAAATGAAGAGAGAAGGTATTTTCTATATTGCCAAAATAGACCAGGAAGAAGCCAGAATTTGAATGAAAACCAGTTTGACTAAAAAGAATGGTTCTGTTCCTACTGTGTAATTCTGATACTCTTCCAACACTGTCAGAGATATCAGTTTCAGGGACCTATTGGTCTACATCTTCCGCTTTTCTTAGATCAGTCCTCAAGATTGAAGGTCTGTGGAGAGGGTAATTTTCCATAAAAAAATTCTAACCTTCTTTATCACTATCTTTCATCATCATCTCCTTGGTAGGGCTACTGGGGGTCCATCAAAAGAAGAATCAAAGAAAACTACTGGAGTTCTTTTTAACTGGAAAGAAATTCTTGAACATGGAGCCAGACATCTCTGTAACAATGCTTTGGGTAGTGATGAAGACAAATCTGGTATCTCTCCCTAAAGTCTCCTTGTTAATATATTCAGGCTGTGTGGACAACTGCCAAATGGAACTTTCACCTATAGTCATTATCTTCAATGTGTGCCTTTGTGTTCCTTCTGCTGGAGAAATCCTGGATGTTTGTAGGCAGCACTTTTTGAGTAGCAACTATAAAGAGACACATGTATAAATAAACATTTTTGTTCTCTCTATGCATAGATAAAGACAAGGCTCCAGTTGAAAAGCAATTTAAGGAACAGTCTTTCATTTGTTCCGTTACAGTAATTTGTTTGATACGCAAGGAGAAGACAGACCGGAATGGGAGTTACCCTTGTAAAATGTTTATATCTGTGGTCTGTACATACATGGTTTTGTTATATTTGTAGTGTATTTTGTTAGGCAAGTATGCAGGACCTCCTTGAGTAAAAGCTTTAATTCACATGTTGACTTTTCTCAGTGCATGCAATGAACTGCAATGAACATGCTGTTCTAAAATAATAGAAATCCACAAAACACATGAATCCTTTTGCATAGAAAAACACATTTGAAGAATCAGAAGTAAAAGCCCCTTAGAGGAAACCAAGAAGGAAAAAAATCTCAGTTAAGATAAGAAATTTCCTTTAAAATAGTGAAAGTACTTAATAGTCAAAGAATGGAGATTAAATGTATTTATCGATTCCATAAACGAACTCCAAAATTTTTGAACTGCATTCTTTTCACCTTGTATTCGTATGTCATACAATTTCTGAAGGAGGCATAATTAACACATATTTTCATGAGATGATACAGTAAAAGTCTTTATGGATAAATTTTGAAAGGTTTTATAGTTTTGGAAGTCATTTAACCATCCAGCAAGAGACTGCAATCTGAAATAAGTGAACAAAACACCTGTGATGAAATTGGAAAACAAATTTTTCGATGTAAGTGCTATAAATGAAAAGTAGTATATGTGCTTAAAGTTGCACCTATGAGTACTCAGCACTGACAGAATTGTGTATATAGAAAACAGTCTGTTTGGATTCACAGCCTGAGATACATTTGAACTAAAAATATGAAAATATTATGTCTGTTTAGACACAACAAATAGAAAAAGAAAATAAGCTTATATTTTTCTAACACTTTCCCCAGCTTCAGTCTTAGAACTTCTGTCAAGCCTGGGTGTAAGAAAATATATGCGTATAAGAAATCACAATGGACAGTCAATATTCTGAGATCATCTTTCCTATACAGAATGAAAAAGAAAATTCAAGAGGAAGTAGTACATTTCTAGAGCAGAGTGTCTTTGACAGGGCTGAGCTCCTGAGTCATGACTTCATGTTTCTTAATCTTGGCAATAGAATAAAGTTCTTAGCAGAAGAACATTTTAAAGTCCAGATACATGACACTTCAGAGTTCTTATCATAACTTCTCTTTTTATGTCTACACAATTTACAGTGTTTGCAGATGGAAGTAATTTAATACCATGGTGATGTTCCATCTAGCCTGTTTCCTTTCACTGACCTTATATTTACTATAAGAAAACACCAACAAGGTTTCTGATTTCTCTGTGGAAAAATGGTAACTATTTAAAACAAAAAGATTTTATCCAACAGAATCATAATTCTTCCACTATCCCCATGCCTTAACAAAAATGCTCATTTGTTCTGGGGAGTGTTTTAGCAGGAGACAGAGCCAGCTTGGCCTTGCTGCAAAGGATGCATTTAAAATAAAAGAAAAAATAAAGCAATAGTAAGAACCAGAGGTTTTATGTTTTAAATGGATGGAGTTCTAGTTGGAAAGGAGTTGATTACATATTTCATATCATGACCTCACATTCAACCAGCCGTTCCTCACATGTATCCTAAAAACATCCCACTGTGGTTCCTGGCATCTGTGAAAGGTTGGTTGAAAGTTGCAAATTAAGCATATTTCCCAAGAGCTTGGACAGAAAAAAATGGAAATAGGATCTGAGAATTCTTTTACCCATCCTGGAGCTGCAGTCCACAGCCTAAAGTGAACCTATCTCAATATTACAGTATGTGATCTTTGTAACATAATAAGTTTTTGTGGGACATCTCTGGAGTGCTTTATTGTTGATAACAGAGTGGAATCCTTTAGAAAAATATTTGTTCAGCTTTTTCTTAAACTAAAAGCAGCCACAGTCTGACACTTAACATAAATATAAATGTTTTGTAAATAAGACAGGTTGAATATCCACCTATGCATTCAAGTACGGTAGTTGTGCTCAGAAATTAATACTGTCACTTATTAAGGAAGACATTTGGCAGATGGGATTAGATAACTGCACAGAGACCAGACAGAGAGGCTGTACGTACCTCAGATACTGCATACGTGTCTCTGGATTTCAGTAGGTACTTACATTGCTTAGAAATTTAGTAGGTACAAGTTCTATCAGTGGAAATATATCAGACTATATCAGCTGTGATTATTCTCCATATTTTAATTGCTAATAAATTATGAGAATACATTCACATTTTTTAAAGGAAAGTAAGACTGTATGTAGCAATTATAAAAATAATGTGCCTATAAAATAATATTACCCCTTTAAAACTTTCCTTTTTCTGGGAAGGTCCATGTATCTCTTTTTCCTTAATCTTTCTTTCTTGGTCTTGGCCAAACATGGGATTATTGGGATTTCTATGGCGTCAGCATGATGAAACTGAAGTATATGCTTAATGTTTCAAGTTAATTATTCTAGTTAGTGGAGAACAAAGCATTAAACTGAAGAGGTACCTACTCTGAAGCATCTGAAGTGCTCATGGTCTTCATTCCAATGCTCTATGAGAGAGAAGCCAGGTAACCTCAGAATAACTACTGTATCTTCCCCACAATGCAGAGCAATTGTGTGTGTCTTGTTTTAAAACTGTTAATCAGATGATTCCTTGGAGAGTCATGCTGCTTCTGACAATCTGAGGTTTTAGTTACACTAATAGAGGCAGGGTCAAGCTTTGCCTCATGAACACACTCACCCATTATTCGGTAAGTAAATTTTGGTCTTATTTCAAAAACTGCCTTACCCCAAGCTCAGCCATTGTCCAGGCAGAGTAGTATGCTGTTGCAGGACACTTAAGCTGCCAGGCTAGCCTGAGAGGATGTGAGAATTAACATGTTTTGTAATCCAGTCACTTGCAGACAACTAGAGTTTAGGGATTCTTATGCCTGAGCTACAGCATGTATGTGACAGTGACAAGGATGGAGAGCTCAGAAAGCTCCCAGTATAACATAGGATAGCAATTCTTGATGGTGACATAGCTAAACACTGAGAAAAAACCTAAAAACATTGCCTGCTGTACCACGGCCATCATTTCCACAAATGATAAAATTGTGCTTTCGTAATGTTTCCTGAAAGGTGAAAAGAAAACGGTAAGCATACTTTTTGGTGGAAGATAAAGACCCTTTACTTCCCTTTTTGTATTTTCCATTTCTCTTTCTCTCCATACTTTTAAATCAACACCATCATTCTTACAAGAAGAAAAATACATTGTATGAATAAGACAGTGAGGCCCTCATAATTCCCTTGTAGACTTTTCTCTAAGATTTATTGGGTTTTCTGTCACAAGCTGGGATACAAATCACATTCCACTTCTTGCGCTTTGAATGATACACTGCAAGATCTGTGCTGATAAGACCAGCGATCCTGTATTTTGACAGAGAACCTAGAAAGTATTAAGAAACATTTTCATATGACTTTTATAAACTACCTGAACATTTTCTTCTGCCAAACTATCTTTCAGTCTGTTGCATTCAGTGGTCACTCCAGTACTATTTATGTTTATTTTAGAAGTTTCCATAATCTTAGTATAACAAATTTTTCTGGAATTCGCCTACCCCCATATTCTACTTCTTGAGAAATATTCCTATCCCACCTGGCCTTTTGGAAACATAGTGGGCAGGATCTGGAGAGGAATTAATTTTCATAGTCTCTCTAGTTTCAGTTCATTTGTTTATAATGAATTTGATTCCGTGGACTTTGGCAAGTTTGAAAGAAAAAAGAGACAAAACAAGGCATACAAAATCCAAAGCATTTTAGCGTTAGCTAGAGATGGGCTTGACCCAGATCATCAGATCCAAATGCTTTGAACAAATTCAGATCTGATTTTTAACTCCACTGTAATGAAAGTTACCCCTCGGATTCAACTCTGGGAATGCTCAGATGCAGAATTATGGGGTAGGAACTACCCTTTGCCTTTTTTATGTTCTTCAGCATGAGTTGCGCTGTGCCTTTTGGTCAATCAGACCTTGCCTGAAGTTCTTGAACAGGCAAAACTCCCATTATTCATCTGCAAATTTTGCCTGAAGGCTGACTATAGATGACAGCATTCTAGTTATTTGCAGAGGAACTAAACACAAAAATGGGACTTTTCCCTTCTTACATATTTTATTGCTCATATGGGGAGATGATAATGGGCTTTCATTAAGTATCTCCAAAAAACCACACTTGTGAACTATTGTATAGTGCAGAACTTCTGAGGGATTGGTTCAGTCAAGCTCTAGAACTTTAAATCCACTTTGGATTCAATCACCTTGGACATCAGAGTCTCAATTTAAATATGATTGGGACAGAGCTCCTTGCTATTGAATATCACAAGAAGCATAGCTGATGTTGCATATTATTTCTTCAACATACTTTCTCATATGCATGTGAGTAGTTTCCTGCACAATGACTTTGTGAGTGCAAGGAGAATCATATTTATACATGGTACTCCCTGAATTTCATCTTAAACACAGTACAAGATTTACATATATTTTACACACATCTATAGAGACATGGGTGTTTGCATATGCAAATAAATACAGACTATTGATAAATGATGTTTGCTCTCTTTCCTACACTTTCTGCCTTAATCAGAAACAAACAGCATATGTTCAGATACATATATTGTAGTGTTTTGCTACTCATCGGTGCTTATCGCACTGAGGAATGGGACAAAACCCAGGCAAAGTATTTATATCTGTCTCTTCCAATAAGTTAGAACCTCTCACCAGTTAAGACTCTTACATTTCAGATGACCTCTGCTGTGCTTCATGATGCTTTTGTGACCTGTAAAATTCATTAAAAAAGAAATTATGAAGGGCAGATGGATAAATTAATGTAAGAAGAGGGTGGTTATAATTTTTGATATATAGAATCTAAATCAAAAGAAGGAACCTTTATTGTAATAAAAATCCCTGAGCAACAACGAAAACCTTACAGTTCATCATGATATCATATCTTGATGTTTTGAGCAACTGTGTTTTAGTGATTCATGCTATGATAATTATACAACTGATTAATGATATGATATATGATCAATGAGTCAAAAACCAGTCTACTAATTTTGCTCCTTTGATTGCATCTTTATTGAACAAATTCAAACACAAATTAAGCCTGACTACTGTTCAGATACTAGCTTTCTCTACAGTAGTTTTATACTATGTAATTCCACTGGTTTTACACTCCCTCAGTAGTTTATAAATAGATTACATGATACAGGAAAGACATAAAATCCTCAGTGTAAATTATATTTGATTAATTCAATGTGAATGCTATGTTTTCATCCATAGATGTGTGCAGAAATGGATGGAGAAAGGAAATACTTCCTTATTATACTTCTTTTTATTTTTTTTACTTGCATTTTCAGATGAGTATGCTAATGAAACAGTTTCATTATTCTTTGTGACATTATGCACTAAATTTGACCACTTCCTATAAGTAGTCAGAAACAGATAAACCCTCTTTAGAAAATCTAACTTTCTACTTATGGTACTGGAATGTGAGCTTTGTGTGCAGAACCCTATTGGAATGTACTCCTATATCTGGTAGTTTTTAGATTTTGAAATAATTGATATTATCCAATCAATATAAAATTAATCTTTTATCCATTATTATGCAAACTGTAATATTTAATGGCAGGCTTATATGATATCTGTCAGCTTATTTAAATAAAACAATCTAAACGTGTTTCCTTCACTATAAGTTTCATTTTATCTGTAGAGACACACACACATGTATGAAATCTGTCCAGTTACAAATAACAGTAAGAAAACCCACTATTCCACCAATCAGTTGCCAGCAGAGATCTTGGAAGAGGTGGTGTTTCATTGGGGTAAAAGTCTCCAGGGAAGCCTCTGCCACAGCCTTCTATTTTCCCATACTCATTGCTCCTTGTCAACTTCAACCAAGGAGTGCTCCTAGGACTGGGTAAACACAGATACCCTTGCTATCAGGAAGAATTCCACTGACTACATGAGAGCTAAATCAAGAGCTATTCAGCTTTGATAAAGACTAAACAAGACTTCAGTATCTCCTTCCTGATGACTGCATGACTCTTACGCGTTACATCACCGTTGCTGGTACCATCATAAGTCGAGAGACCACTAGAAGGAAGCGTGTAAAAATGAAATAATACAGGAAAGCGTCATTGAAAATGTATTTGGGTTAAAATTCTTTTCACTTCATGTCAGCACCATTCTTCTAAAATATTCCTGAACATAAATATTAACATCAAACTTATTTTGTCATAATTTGAGTGAGGTCCATAATGGTTGTGCTTTCTGCTCAGACTCAAACTGAGAAGCAAATCCATGGCTGAGAGACAATTTTCTTTCCAACATACACCTGTAGAAAGACTGAGGGTTTTCAGCACAGATGAGATCAGTATAATAATATGCTGTGTCCTACAATAGCACAGGTTGCTGTTGATGAATTTTAGTAAGGTCTTTCGCATCCTGTGGTTTTGATTATAACAAGGATATACAGGTTTTTCTGAGTGTAATCCAGTGAAAAAACTCAAACTGGAAGCTGTAATGATCAATACTAAGAAAATAAACTTCACAAGGCAGAACAATGCAAAACTAAAAACATTTAAAATGAGAAACAAATGTTTCCAGTAAAATAAATATTGTAATTTTTTTTTGTTTTTTAGATAGGCATTCTTAATTATTTCTCTAGGATGAGAATTTACATCAACATTTGATCCAATAACTCCTAGCCTTAATAAGAGCTGCATGTAGCAAAGAATTCCCACCAGAAAGCAGTGAGCCTACGATATCTGGAACACACACGGGTCAAGTTTGGCTCAGAACAGAAAGCGTTTGACCCCAGAGGCAATATTTTTACTTCAAACATGATTAAGCTGTTCAAATTTTGTTAATAAATCTGAACTAACAATGTGTGTCTTAAGTAAGAAAGGTCTCTATCAGTTAAAAGTTTAAAATGTCTCATGATTTCTAGCAGAGTTTTGAGAAGCTGAGACATTTATATTTTCCTGTGTACTGGACACATAAGGCCATGCAACTCTTCCCTGTGATCAGTTCGGCAAAACTCCAGCTGGTCAAATAGACACAGTTCCTCTCAACATACTATCCTTCAGAACCATCAAAAAGAGCAAATACACCTCATTTTTGAAGTAATATCTCACTAAGAAATGTTCTTATTACCTTAAAAGGATAATTTCTTTGAATTTGGAGAGGAAAGAATGAAAAAAAGTTATATACTGCTACAACTGCATTTAAACTACATAAAAGTTTTGATCTAAATGTAGAAGAAAAAACAAAATGATAATATATATCTGTGCCCAGTGAGTATTAACTTGGAAATTCTGGCCAGACTTCTCTGAAACTTACCTTATTCCCAACTTGACTGAAACCTGCAGTCTTTACAGCCCAGAGTAGGTGCTTTCCATATCCTCAGAAAGAAGACAGGCCTTGAGCCAACACCCAGCTTGTGACCTTTTCAAGGTGTGAGAAAATCTAGATCTCCAGCTGTGTTAGAAATGCAAAGAGGGCAATGCAGTTGCTTAAACAGGCCCAGCTGGTGCCATTTGAGCTGACAGGTACAGTACAGCATCTACCCAAGACCTGAGTTCTACACCAGCAGCAGGACACAAGGTGGGATACACTGGGGTATCTCAGATGCCACAAACAGACAGAATCCTTTGAAAAGTTCTTCTTCCCTGATCACCTCTGCCCTTCTGCCTTGCTACATGTTAATACATGGTGACTTCCTACTTCCAAGAGGCCAACTCTTTGTCCATTAGCATACATGAGGTCAACATTAAACTGAACTGTGCCACGAGTCAGAACTGCTCAGGAAAGTTACAAGCCTGTTCACATCAGTGTTAGAGTGGTTTTATGTGTGTTTACATATTTTTGTAGAAATCAGCTAAACGAATTTTCTCATGTATATATCACACCATTTTAAAACAAGATATTGTTTTTTCTTCTCATTCATATTAACATATGAAAATGAAAATATTACCAGATTTTTAGTTCATCCTTATTCCTGGGATGAAATAAGTGCTACCTTACTGCTATTTTGGGCTCCAAGGGTTATAATAAATGGGATTACATTGGGCTGGCAACAAGTCACTAGGGGGGTTCCACAGGGATCCATCTTAGGGCCAGTACCCTTTAATGTCTTCATACATTACTTGGATGCAGGACTTAATGGAATACAAAGTAAGTTCGCCAATGACACAAAATTGGGAGGAGCTGTAGACACTCTCGAGGGCAGAGAGGCCCTGCATAGGGATCTGGACAAACTGGACAACTGGGCAATCAGCAGCCACGTGAAGTTCAACAAAGGCAGGTGCCAGATTTTGCACCTGGGACACGGCAACCCTGGCTGTACATACAGACTGGGGGATGAGATGCTGGAATGCAGCTCTGCAGAGAGGGATCTGGGGGCTCTGGTTGACAGCAAGTTGAACATGAGTCAACAGTGTGTCGTAGCAGTCAAGAGGGCCAATCGTGTCCTGGGTGCATCAAGCACAGCATTGCCAGCCAGGTGAGGGAGGTGTTTGTCCCACTCTATACTGGTGTGGCCTCATCTGGAGCACTGTGTGCAGTTCTGGGTGCCACAGGATAAAAAGGATATAAAGCTACTGGAGAGTGTCCAAAAGAAGGCTACAAAGTTGGTAAAGGGTTTGGAGGGGAAGCTGTATGAGGAGTGGCTAAAGTCCCTATATCTGTTCAGCCTGGAGAAAAGGAGACTGAGCGGAGATCTCGTCGGGGTCTACGGCTTCCTCACAAGGGAAGAAGGAGGGGCAGGCACCGATCTCTTCTCTCTGGCAACCCATGACAGAATCCAAGGGAATGGCAGGAAGATGTGTCAGGGGAGGTTTAGGTTGGACATTAGGAATAGGTTCTTCACCCAGAGGGTGGTGGAGAACTGGAACAGGCTCCCGAGGGAGACGTCACGGCCCCAAGCTTCACAGTGTTCAAGAACGGACTGGACAATGTCCTCAGATACATGGTGTGAACTGTGGGGTTGTCATATGCAGGGACAGGAGCTGGACTTAATGATCCTTGTGGGTCCCTTCCAACTCAGGACATTCTATGATTCTATTTAATATATGAAAATATATTCCATTAACATATATTGCAATAAAAAATATAAACATATACACAGAAGAGCATTGTATTACACTGTCCTCCATGCTTCCATTTAAAGACTAAGCAGAAGGGAAAGAGACTGTAGTACAATAAATGCTTCCTATGGAAATTGGCAAACAAGGCAGCTTGTCTCAGACAACAAAACCTTTGTGAAAGGTTTTGTTTGGGGAGAGGGAGAGCATTTCTTTCCAACCTTTTCTCTTTTAGTTTATATCTCTCATCACTCAGAAGTTCAGGTTTTGTTATCAATAAAGCTTGTTGACATTTCTATGATAAAAATGCAAGCCCTGCTATCAGCACTGTATTTTGGTCATGCTTTTTGTGTTTAAGTGGCTTGGAATGGCATTTTTTTTCCCAGAACTTGTTACTTTGCTCTGTTGATAAACTTATGAAGATTCAATTCCCACAAACCTCTAGGTAAGGCAAACAGTTAAACCCATAGACTATTATTCCACATGGGATTAAAGAATATGTTTTATGATGGTGAATTAGTGATTGAAGAGAAGAGGTTTTTCTCTTTCTCAGGGCACAAGTCAGGTGGACAAACTCACTGATAATAATTTTAGTGGCTCTTGACAAATTCAAGAGCAGAAGGTCAGCTACATCCTGTCTGTGTCTGTGTAACTCACTGGTGAACATGTATTACAGGTCTCCATCTGTGCTTAGTCTCCACGGGATGTGATTGTACTAATCCATACCAGAAAGCTTGATTACAAGCTTCAGTAGCTTTTGCTCTGAGTGCTGGAGCTCCTGCTCCAGTCCCCTGCACGACAACTGGGATAGCAGCTGTCACAATTGGCATGTAGTACCAGCAGCTCTCCACAGACCAGCTAGCATTTCTGATGAAATACCAGAGACACTGGTTGCTGATGTGTCCTGTCCCCCCCAGCAAGAATCTGCACAGAAGAACTCAGAGAAAATCCACCTACATATTCTACATCTACTCCTTTTGGGGGACACTTGAGGGTCCATCATTCTCTCTCAAATGGCCACTCTTTGACCCTCATACTAACAGTGCATGTCTGCTTCTGGGCTTGTGCTCTTAATTTGTTCTCCTAGACCTTAAAACCCTTTAAAACATCTCCATGGACTTCAGGGGACTATAGATCAGATGCTGGAGCTGTTACCCAGCTATTTTCATCTGCTGGACAATCCCCAGCACACAATCTTTCTGCTCTCGAGCCATAATATTTTTGATAATTTTCTCTTTGGCTACAGGTTCAGCCAAATTTTTATGCCTTTATGTTAATTTCAAATGTTCAAGTCAATTAATTTTCTATGCATTTGGGGCCTTATCACCACCACTTCTCCAGGCAAGTTGTCAGTAACTATCCCTAAGTTGCACCCAGCCAAGCTTGGACAACATTAGTATTTTTGTTAAGACTCGTAGTTTTTCCATGCACATTCCCATATCCCTTCCAATCTCTCTCTTCTTGCTTTTAACATTGTTTCCCTAAACTCAAGGGAACTAGGACATCGGAGAGTTGATACGATTTTTCTGCACCTCAATAGGTCATACCAAATTGTCAGTTGTAGAATTTTTTGTGGTGAAAACCTGCTTCCAAACACAGGAACAAAATGTGGAATCTTGTTACTGAGTAGTGACTGTGGGCAACTGAAATTTGGTATGACAAGTACTATGCAGGGAATTGCCAAACGTAACCCAACCTCAAGAGATTTCTTGTTGAAATACGCAGATCCTTTAAGCCTGGCTACATTCTGAGTGACTTTCCTATGATAGCTTACATCTCAGAGCTTTCGAAATTATTTTGATAGGCAAGGCAGAAATGGCAGTTCTGTATCACATTGCATTTTTTTTTCTGAAAAATATGGGTTTTGTTTTTGTAAAAAGTATCAGAATAGTCACGCTCCTATTGTGTCTAATAATGCTAGAGTGAGTGTATTATTCTGAAGTGCTAAGCTAAACGTTACCAAGGAAGAAAAAATATATTTTTTTATTCTTGACAGTGCCTGGATAATTGCTATGGTTCTAGCACATGGATCCACTATAAATTCGAAATGAAAAATTGTAGGCATTTTTTGTTTTTGTTTTTCTGTTGAAAATAAGACAAATTGGCATTAAATTACCAGTTTGATGCCATGGTTACTTATTCAGATTGTTTTAATGAACAAACATGTCGATTTTGCTTTAACCTTTTCCTACTCTGATACCACTCTAACTATGGATTTTGGGGGGAGGTGGGAGTTAGGGTTTTGGTGTGTGTTGTTTGTTTTTTTTTCCCCTAGCTTTAGTTCTTATATTCAGGTAATTTTCATGGCTCATAGAGCATGTCAGCATTACAGAGATTGCAGCAAGAATTTTTTACCAACGATGTAAATGGTTGAAAATATCTTTACTATAGGGAGTAAAACCGTATTTAAAAGTAGTCATCAGAGGCTATAAGGTCAATGTAATTCATTCTGATTTCAGAAAGCCTCTTGCAAAATCCTTTAGAATAAAAAACTATTCAGTATAATTCCATTGGCATGAAACTGATAAACAAAGAGGAGAATCAAGTTCACAGCCTATGAATATATAGTTAATTTCCAGCATGGAAAATGGTCAACAGTGGGAAATCTTATGCTCCTGTGTTAATTATGATGTTTTTTGTTATACTGAGCAATAATCAGGGGAAGATAGTGAATAGTATATAAGAAAATACCTCAAAACTATTTGAAACTTAAGAGCAACTGTATGTTTTCTGAGCATGTTGGCTATGGTCCAGTAAAGCTCTTAGCACTTGCTTAATTTTAAGCCCCCAAGGAGTGTCATTTCAAAATTTCTCGATATGCAACATTCTGTTGTGTACTTGTTAGATGTTGTTAAAACTCAAGATTTTTTTCTTTATAAAATCTTGCTATCAACCTTTTTGTTAAAATGTGATTATCTATTCTATTTATTCAGATAATGATTTTTATTTCTTTGAAGTTCCCTCTTTAAAAACATAACCGACCTAAACTCTTCCTCAAAAGTTCATAGCATCAAAAGTTATGGGAAATAATTCATTATTCCAAATCCCCTGTGAGGGAAGGAATACTGATAACATTATCGGCAAAAGCCACAGTTTGAAACAGTCTTCCACATTAAATTATTATAGGAAAAACATATGTAGTGCAAACAGTATCATTGTTCATCTGGAGGATTCTGCAGCACTGTTGGTCCACCACAGATCTAATTCTGGTCTCATTTACAGCAGCAAGACTCCACTAACGTCACTGCAAACAACACCACTGGCATTGCCAAGGAGATTGTAATTGAAAACAGTAAAAATATAAAGAGTACAAAGAAGAAGTTAAAAGTAAAAGAGATGTCCATTATTATCTGCTTCCAAAGGATAAACTTTTTAATTTAAAATTCATGATTACATACATTATATATCCTGCCACAAATATTGGTTTATGCCCCACACATTGACATGAGTTTTATTTGGAAATGACTACAGTAAGTTATTTTTGTTTTCTACTTTTAGTCCATTTATCTACAGTACAAATACCTAAAGGGAAGCAAGGGAAAACACATAGAGTTTGATCTCCTATACAGCCTAAGTCTTTTGCTCTCACAGTTCTGTATGAGGCAACCATAGAAGGGCTGGAAGAGTTCTTAAGAGCTTCTACCCTTAGCATTACTGAGTCTGGCGTGTAGGTACAACAAAGGATTCTGTCTGCCCTTTGTAACATTCGTTGAAGTTGCTGACATTTGCCCACTCATTGCCATGGAGTTCTTTGTGCAGATCTAACGAGACTCCATACTTGCATAGCCAAATTTGGACTGCAGCAGACATAGAGATGGTGTTAAACTCTTCGTTTCCTTACAAAGAAAAGAGTGTGTGTGTGTCTGTGTTTGCAAGTATGAATGTCTTAGCAGAATACATCTCTACATCTCAGTATATTTCAGTGCTACAATAGTACACAAAATAAATGGGTGCTGAACACTGAAAACTCTGAGGCCAGGTTCTGTGCATGTAGTGCATGTAGGAGAGAGGACTGTAAAAAACAACCAAACAAAACCACCCAAACCTTGCTCTCTATGAAATCCAGATAGGGTCCTTTGAAGTTTCACTTACTGTTAGCCTGAGGGTCCAATTTTTTATTTATTCTGTTTCAGAAAGAGTTAACTTGGAATTATCATTCAATGTTAAAAGATCTTACAAAAAGCTGTGGAACTTTATGTATACTCATTTTCCAGTAAAATTGTTTTCAGAGCTCACATATTTTGGTGCTAAATGCCATAACTTTTCACATATTTCTCTACTGTGCAATGGGATCTGAGATAGCTATAATTTTCTGCTGCCACAGATTCATTTCTTGCATTTGCCTTTGAATGCTACAGTTTTCTCATAACACTAGGAACTTTACATTTTAGTTGTGGCCATTATTTTCATCAAGTAGTCAGGTACATTGCCATATCACACATATCGTGTGTCAACTGATAAGGACTTACGAATTACAGTTCTTTAGATCTCTCTCTGCCTTGGCATTCTGCATTAGCATTCATAGCACAGTGTTACACTGTAGGTTATGATCATTCTACTACCTGCAGCAATTTACTTAACAAAACTCTTTTGTATTTGCATGTGTCTTTATTGTGTATGTTAACTAGTAGGTTTTCAGTCAATTATAAAGATCACCTATAAGGATATGTTGGTGATTTCAAAGGTATGAAATGAAATCCTATTTAATACCAGTTAAAGGAGTGTAAGGAAAAATGACAGCTAGATAAATGAAATAGAACTTCAATGTGATTCTTCCGTGCTAGCACTTTTTCATTACCACTCAAGTGCCTGAACCATGATTACGCTCCAATTATATCAGTAGTTCTAGGATGTAAGTTCCTTAAAAAGCAGGCTGGAGACATTCTTTGTATTCACATAACTACTTAGAGGTGCCTATGCTTTCAGAAGAGCAAATACTATGAAACAGTCCTTTTAAAGACCTTCATATGTTCACGTATATAAATCTGTTACAGTATTTCACTGTACAGAGCTGCATTTTTTGCTATATGAAACAGATACATAATTCCCAATGGATCAAAAAAAACCAAAACAGTGGCTGTGATCGAGTGAAAGTCAATACCTCTAGTCTATTGAGCTAAACAGTAGATTCAGAATTTCACAGCTGAACTAAATCTACCAGTAAATTTTTCAGTCTACATTAATAATGTTAGAAGTTTTTTAGCATTTTCAAGTTTTTGCAGGTAGTGTGGCAAATGCTGAAATTTTGCTGAAGGACATTTATATACGTTAAATAAATATTATTTTTTTTTTCTTAACTGTTATTTGGCAACTCAGAATTTACATTTTCTCTATGTCTTGTTAAAATGCTTTTAAACACAGCTGGAAAAACTCATTAGTTCAAACTTCCTTTTCTGCTGAAAGAGCTTCATGCAGCCAGCAAGTACTTTAGTGTTCTTTCACTGGGCAATGGATGTCAAATTTCAGGATCATCCTCCCTTACTCATGACAGAAGGTGAAAAGACTTAAATATATTAAAAAGTCCTAAATTTAACAAGTATGAAGTTCAGGAATCTCTCCTTCAGCAGATGGTTGAAATTTGGGACTTCAGTAAATGATGTTCCATTATTCCCATCCTATCTCAGATAACACATAATCTCATAGATAACCTTTTAAATTTTCTTGATGTAATGCATTTAAATTGTTGGTTAATATTGATGCTGTGAAAATAATTTTATAAGAGATCCCATCAACAATTCATCTTTTTTTTTGTAGCTATATCACATCTGAGAAAGACCATTTGACAGTAATTAGAATAACATTATAATTATAATTATAATGACCCTGTATTTGATATTTGCCATTTATTCCTCTATTTTCAGTTCTTTTTACAAGATGAAATTAATTTTGTGTGATTCACTTCCCTCAAGACTGTCATGAGAATCTTGAATCAAAACTGCAAGGCTTAGGTGCTAGTGTTAACAAGTAATCTCACAAAAAGAAATACATGAAATTTATTAATGAGTTTTGGTTGCTGCTCTAGGGAAGACAATATATATGAGGCAAAATCTCTGCTAATTTTTTGGTTGCTTTCTCTTTTTCTTTTAATTTTGATGATTATTCTTAGTACTTCTATTCATGGTTGTATGGAATTATAGCTATTTGCCAGTGTGAAAGGTTTCATACTAGTAATAACTAACCAAAAATATATTTTGGCTCAACCTCATGAAGTCATTTCTGTGCTATTCTCTATCAGTAGCACAAAAACAATCCATGAAACAGCAAGAAGCTGCAATATATTTTAATGTCTCTTCCTGGTCACCTGTAACTTTCTTAAATATTGTCAGAATAACCTCTGTAACATTTTTACACAGAATGATGGATCTTCTAACCAAGAGATTATTTATATGTGACAACTAGGCAAAAGCACACAGCTTCAGTAAAACCAGAAAAACTATACCAACAGAAGGTCTAACTCAAAAAAAGGAAAGAAATATGCGAACACACCTCCCCCCCATAAGAAAGAAAACTCATAACCAATATAAATACGATCTGTTTCGTATACACAGTTTGTTTGTTTTTTTTTTTTTAGGTTCTCTGAAGTGGTCTGGCTCAGTTTTTCTCGAATGACAATTTCAACACTGAGTAAGTTTGACTGAAAATCAGTCATATACTAGCTAAACCAACTCATTAGAACGCAGAGTATTCAAATGTTTGTCTTGAGGTTTTTATATCTAAGTTTTTTTAAGGGTTATCTCATATCTTTGGGACAAAGGAGTGATTCATATTGTTACTGTTTTAAGTATCAGTGTCATTAAAAAACAACAACAACTAAAAAAAGAAAAGTAAAATTGTAAATTTTGTCATGGAAAACATAATACTTTTGAGATTATTTTCTCTGCTTACATTAGGAACATAAAGCAGCCTCACAGCCTGCTTCTGCTTTCCTGACTCAGGGCCAGATTTTCAACAGTATCTCACTGCCTAAATTTTGAGACTGGCCCTAAGATTAATTGTTTTCTCTTCTAGATACATTGTTGTGGAAAATAAATCATCCAATGAGTCACTCCTCATGAAATTATTTCCTTAGGAAGCTAAGGATTTCCCAGATTAAAGAAGTTCTATAATAGTTACCTGAAATCTGTACAAACCAAGGGTATTCAGATATATCAGTCTAGCTGAGCTGATTACAATCCCAGGACACTCTAATATCAACTGTCTCTGTGTTTCCTATGATAATATAATCAATGTATAAGGAGGAATTTCTAAGCTCTAGACAATGACATTTTCCTTTGAACTCATAAGCTAAATGTGTGTTCTTCATCCACTTGCAGTACAAAGGCATTAAGGCTGCCTAATGGGATGGGGAGTCTGATTCTTCTAATGGTGTCCCATAGGATACCTGGTGATATAAGTAACAGGCATTGTGGCCAAGGTGCTGTACCGGTAAATGTGTTTTAGATCGGTTTGCTTGCATTCAGCTCCTAGCCACTCTTCATAACCCACAGAACTGAAGTTTGGTTAATGCAAGTACTTATGGCATGACACTTTGAGGATTTCAGTTAAGAGTTATATAATCAAGAACAATATTTTGTTGTTTTCAGATTAAAAACGAACCAACCAAACCAAACAAACAAAACCACAAACAAACAGTAACAACAACAATAACAAAACAATATTCTGCTGCTTTCAGTTATAGCCAGAAGCTGTTTGTGAAGTTAAGGGTCCTACATGATATGTTTGTGTGGACAGAAGATGTGTTAAATCTGTTATAATAGAGAATGATGGAGAATGATACCTTTGAGAATGTTTCAGTGCTTTCTCAGTAAAAGAACAGTGATGAAAAATAAAGAATGTGCATCAGCTACCTAATATTAAAAATAAAAGAAGAATTTAAACCATTATCTGTGTGACTTAAATAACCAGTTCCAACAATATATTTCCAATATGTTTACACAATTCATTTGTTAAATAATTTTAATTAACACATATGGAAATCACTATGCAGAAAAAAAAATAATACCTTCACCAGGTAAAGTGCTCTAAATCTGTTGATCAACACTGATCAATAAAGTACATCACTTTTGCAACTGTCTCTTTCTTTGTCAGGAAAAGCCAGTAGCTTATTAAGGACATAAATCGGTACAGATCTCCCCTTGCACCATTACAATATGCACCTTTAATAGAAAATGTTAAAGTAAAATATTTACTGTCAGTGAAAACACATGCTTGCCATGGTGTATATGATTACTATATTTCTTTTTGTATTTGCTTTGCTAGTAGCTGAAAGAAATCAATAATTTGCAATACATTTTGAAACAAGTTTATCCATCACACAGTTTTTTATTTGTTTTCTGGCACAATGTTATCACAAAACATACCTTTGTAAATAAATATCTTCCTTATAAAGACCTATTCTTAGCAGCTAAATGCCTTGATTTTTATTGTAGTGGATTTTACTATAAATTCACAGTTAAAGAAAATTGGATTTTAATTCTAACAGGTAGAGAATCTTAAAAAAAACCAAAAACAAAACCAAAGAAAATATCCTGCCACTCTAATACAAAACTCCAGTCACAGCCAGATTTACTGTTGAGACATATACTCTGACCCTCTTACATCACTGCAAGAGCTCAGAAAACAACAAATTAAAACTCAACAGACTGTTAGTATTTTCTTTGAGTTTTAACTGGCCAAAATTCCACTGCAAAGAGGAGATAGGCATGAGGATAATGATCGCTGACAGTCTGTTCCTTCCCATGGACAATGCGATGAGCAACAGGGAGACAGTGAGAGTGTGCCTTCACCTGGATTAAAAACCAAATCAGACCAAAAGAATTTCACCCTCTCTAAGAACATATCTACCTTGATGATGACCCAAGTCAGGGTAGTGTTTGCAACCCATACAGACATGTCTGAGCTGTTGACTTCAGGAGTTATATCAAATGCTCATTCTTGGTGAGACACTCAGCTGATGTTGCTCTCTGTGCTGCTATTGCTCAAGCATTTTTAAAAGTAACTCAGGTTTATCTTCAAGTTACAGCCAGATGTCTGGGCTGCAGCAGAAGCAGACAGGCAACTAAAGAATGGAATATCTGTGAAAATTAAGAGCAGAGAGAGCCGTTTCTAATCAATCTCAGGGCACGTCTATAGTGGCAGTCTGTAGCGTGATGGAGAGATACTGAAAATAACAAAGGTTCTGGAATGAGAATAGTAACAGCATGTGAGAGCATCTATATGGATGCTAACTGCCTAGTAATGTATAATTTAACTCATACTTTTAACATAATCTTAACTGGATTTTTCCGTGGATGATAAATCAGGAAGAAATAGTCTGGTGAGGAAAGTTTTAATAGCTACAACAAGTCAATGTCTGAGAAGAAAAAACTCTTGGGAAAAGAAGAATCTGAATGTGGGAGAATTTGGGCCAAGAGAAAGCTGGGCCCTGGTGCCATAAAAAGACTCTGGGCTTTCTACAGTGGAAGAAGACTAAAAATGTTTTGCAAAACAGGCTTTATGGGGAAGTGGGATGAAAAATAAATGGGTGGGAAGGAGAAAAGGGAGTATCATACATCTTTTCACCAACTACTATAGTCTTTGTTTCTTCCTCCCTCTCATTGTTTCTGTGGTGATTGGGTCACACTGGTCCACAGAGCAGTAACTTGATGACACTAATAATGTAGTGAAAACTTCCCCTGGAGCCTTTATCTGGCTCTCTCCAGCAAAACTTTCCATTGGAGGGCTGCTCTTTTGGCATTTGAAACACTTCAAGCTACTTTCAGTTTTACAATTCAAAATGGCTTAAGTTTCTCAAAGGCAGTTCATGAATTTGAATTATTTATTTGCATCCTGTTGGCTGAGGGGGTTTCTGAAGTATTCTTCCCCTGAAGCTCTGGAAGTTCAGTCATATTACTAGGGAAGTCAGGGCTTTTGTGAATTCCTCATAATCAGTGTGGGCAGCTGGAAACAAGTTTCTAATAGTTTCTGAACTGCTGATAAATCTTACTGGTATTCCAAGATCAGTGCAGATTCTGGGCAATTTCCATCACACATGTAGCAAATAATTTTATTTTAAATAATCAATAAAATATCTTGAAGACTAGCATTTTGAGGATTTTCTTTTTGTAACTTTGAAGGCATAGGTCACTAAATGAATTTATGTTTTTTAAAATATAGCAACTCATCTATTTTGTCCTCCAAAACTTCACTAACTTCCAATGGAGTCACTAGCCTCATGTTGATCATCTTCATGAGAAAATAATACAGAATTCCTCTGGTTGAAAAGTCAATTGGCCTGAAAGTGTCAGGAGAAGTTTCAAACAGTCACAAGTCATAAGATGGTTTAAAAAGGCTTCTATAATTCTTGTCCCAAACATACTTGCCAAGATCAATTGGACAAGAGAAAATTCTGTCCTCTAAGCCATAAACTCTTACTCAGATTAGTGCCATGGGACAATACATATATGTGAAACCATTTATTCATATGTGCTTAGAAGCTTAAAGACACAAGCCTTATCCACCCCAATGTGTTTCCTCTGGATGAACTGCCACAAAACTATGTAATCAGAATTAGGTTAGGAACTAAAAAGCTTAAAGTTTAATCCATTACTTTGGTTAGCGTGCTTTTATCTAGATGTACCACTTTATTCATGCTTCCAAGTAATTTTACAGATGGGCAAACCATTTCCACTGCCAGGGATTTAAGCGCCTGCAACAGTGAATGCAGAAGGAGAAATCATACTTCAGGGGTATCACTGAAGTAATCTTAAAGTAATCTTTTCAAAGAAAAAAAAAAGCAACATCAGAAAGAAATTGCATTTTCAACTTCTGTTTCTTCTGTCTTAGAATTTTTTTAAGTTCCTTCAGCTACGTCTGTTTGCATCATTAATTAATTTGTCTTTGCCTGTAAGACTTTGCTCTCTTTCTGGATCTACTGCAGCCCACAACTGCTGCTTAAAAATGTCCCTATTGTAACTTCTTCTGCTGCAGTTGTAAAAACATCAATTAATTACTTTACTGAGACACCTTTTAAGAGATTCTATTAAATGACATTCTTTGACTTGGATAGGTAAAATACACAAAGAAATTTTTTTTTTTCTGAAAACTGGGCTAGTTTTGTTTCGGTGCTGTTTTTGCACCATGTGTAGGTAGAGATTGGCTAGAATATGATTGAAATGGCAACCTGAGCATTTCTCTGATTTGCTCTTGCTTCCCTCAACATGTTCTTTAAAATGCTGGAAGCATGCTGGGACTGTTAGCAAATACTTTTTATGAATGGATGAATTCTGCTATGGTCTAGCAATCCTTAAATGTTAAGTCTTCAGGGAATAAATCCATCTCTGCTGTTGTTTTAGAAGTCAAGCTCAACTTAATGACCTGGCCAGTTATTTCTATGCCCCAGAGGAAAACTAAAACAAAATCAAAAAAACCTAGATATTGTTCATAGAAAAGGTTTTATGTATCAAGACGTATATTTTACTCCACCTTGTTCTCATGCAGGCACTACTGTAATCCATAGCTTTTATTACATGATTAACTGGAACAGTGTGTGGCTCTCAAAACCTTGTGTGAAGCCACCTGTGAAATCATGATGGCACAACAGACCACCAGGATCAGCAGAACTGAGTACACTGCCTTACAGCAATGGGACATTTGTCCATCCACCACAGAGGAGCCCTACATAAAACCGTCTATGAAGCCACCAGATATTCAGCCATGACCAGAATCGGAGCCTGCCTCACCTTCACAGGAACTGCTAGAGAACTGCACAAATGATGACCAGCACAGCTACAGCTCTCACAACTTGCTAGCCCTTTGGCTTTTCAGTCATAATTTCTTCTTTCACTTGGAGTCTTTCCTGTGACACTACTGGCAAAGCTTCAAAATGAGAGCTGCCAGCGGATCCCAATCTCCCAGCTATAAGCACCAAGCAGAGCCTGGAACAGCCCTGCCAGGCATAGTGCTCCAGCTAGCTGCTCCACACACACAGAATCCTAGAATCATAGAATCATTTAGGTTGGAAGACACTCTCAAGATCATTGAGTCCAAACATGAATGCTCCTGTTGCCATGTCAGACCACTTGGAAAACTCCCTGGTGTGGCTGTGCTTGCTCGTCCAACCCTTTCCTGCCCCTGCCATCTCGTTATAGCAAAAAAACCCTGCTTCAGGCAGCAGCAATGTTTCTGAGCTACTAGTGTTGAAAGTACATGCTGGAAGAAAAGAATGAAGGGGAAAACCAAACAACAACAACAACAAAAACCAAACCAGAACAAAAAAAGCCCCCTCCCCCAAGGAAAAGTCTGTAAAACTTACACAAGCTTCCTATTTTCCCTCTCCTGAATATAAAACATTCCTCAGGCTGTTCTCCTCCCCTAGGTGCACACTCCTGATCTTGGTTATGGTTTCATCATGCTGCAGGAGACGTAAGATAACTCATGCAAGCTGGACCAGCCACAGTTCAGCCTTTGCTCTTGCACAGAAGAAAGAACTCAGTGCAGCCTAGGTTGTCCCAGTAAGGCATGATTTTAGGATAGACATGGGTAACTTTCTGGACAACTGCCCCAGTTGTGCTGGTATGAGGCAGGAGAGGGAAGCATGGCACACATCTTGTGCTGAGTATGTCTTGCTTTCTATGCTCTAATAGCAGGAGCAACTGAACTTCTGCTTCCTGTTCTTTCAGAAATATGCCTAACAGCTTGATAGGGGGACCAGGTCTATTGCCTACCCAATAAAAATATATCTGCAAAGACAGAAGCAATAGCAAAGTAACAGCTGCAAAATGAGTGAGTTCTGGAGAAAACAGAGTGCAGGAAATATCTATTTCTTCTAAAGGAAGGATGGACACACACAAACATTTCACCAAAAGGTTATAACAGCTACTCAAATAGTTCTTATTTTCTCAGCATTCTCAAATTTAACATTTTTGAGTATGATAACCTCAGGGGCTAAATACGCAGAGGACAGTGACAATTACTCTGCAGGCAGCAATTCTGGCACTGCATTTTCTTTGTCCAAAGAACCTATCCTCTTTCCTGATGCTCCTGTTCTTTTTATGGACATAATCAGGCCACTTCCAAGGTAGTGATCTCCCTGCCATCCTCTTCACAGTTTCCCTGTCCCAGAGCCTCATCATCATGCTGCCATGTTATGGAAACAGAAGAGGCAGGAGGGAGACAGAGTTTTTCAGTCACACCTTACAGGTTTGCTCTTCCCAAAAGAAGGGTGACATTTCTTTACTTTTGAAATAAATCAGAGAAATTCCTCTAAAACATTTAGGAATTATTAAGATGATCATAAAGAATATTTCCAGAGCTGCTTTGAAATATTGTCAAAATCACAGCAAGTATGAGAGCAGGGCTGAGATGACTCAGGAGCCTGAGGCTGGAAAAGATGATTGAAAAAGGGGCAAAGGTCAACTCCAGTATTCTTTGAGGAGTGTTTGCCAGACTACTGGACATACATGCTCAATAGTAATTTGAATATTAAGCTGGACAGTTGTGGATTTTCTGAGAGTTCTTTTGATTAGTCTCAGAAGCTGTTGGGACTTCAGTGGACATAATTTGGTGCAGAAATTCCTCTTGATATTACCTGTCATTGGCACAGATGGTCTAAGACAGACTTTATTTCAGAAGGTCACTGATAAAATATTGAACAGCAATGAAAAAGATGGTGTCTTTTCTATCAAACGTCTGGGTTTGCTTCTGCAGGACCAGCAGTCACAGACTTTACTGGAGCACCCTTTCTTGATGACTGTGAATGCTCTTGCCAGAAACAAAGTAGTACGTAGCTGCTGCTTGCTTCCTGACTTGATTTCCTGAGGAGCATTAGTATTTCTTTTTCCATCATACTCAGATGCAAGAAGGATCATTCTCCACCATTCCTGCTGTTGAGTGATTTTGGGACATGGAAGAGGCCTCTGAGACCTGGGATGAATGTTGAGAAATTAACAACAAAGCACAGGGTGTTACATGTGTGTACTGTGCATGTGGACTTTCCTGGAAGAAGGAATTGTCTTATTATGTCCTACCTGCTGTCTGTCCTCAGACCCATCTGAAGAGTAGTGGGAGAGGCCGATGACCAAAAGGTTTTAGTTTGGTCTCACTCAGGCTGCTAGCTTTGAGAATGTGTCAGAGCCATCTGTGTCACGGCCTGGGCTCTCTATTTGACCAGGAACCATGTTGTTGAACTGGAAGGGCTCAATGAATCCCCTAAGGAGTGGAAGCAATTTGTGATGCCAAAAGGGGCTGAAGGTCTGCACTGTGGATATGGATGCAGGCTGGGATTCCTCTGCTAGAAATTGGCACAGAAACAAAGTCATGTAGCCATATATATGTAACCATACTTCTTTCTATATCCTGGGTTGCACAATGGATGGTCTTATCTGCAATACTTGACACTTTTTGAATGACTGAACAGTCATTTTAGGAAAGTTTCTCAAGTGATTAGGTTTTTGGTCCTTTTCCAAATGAAAACAAATCTCAAGCTCTGGCTGTTTGGCCATTATTAATTACAAGAGTTCACATGACAGTACAAACACTTAATGTGATGCTAGTCAGTGATGGACAATACTATCAATAGGGATAATGTTATTTAGCAGCTAAATGAAATTTGATTCTGACAGGTAGTCAGTTGTAATGTCAATTATAACCATCTCAAAATGCCAAACGTAAGTAAAGAAAACCCAAGCAGAACAGTTATCGTTCTTGAAAACTGCATGGCATTTTTAAGGAGAGCTATTGCCTTTTAAAATTTCAGCAGCATTAAAGTAGGAACAGGTGCTCAGTCACAAAGTATGCTGGTTTGTGAATTTTCTTGATGGTTTTGAACTGTAGAGATGTTTATCTTTCTAGCTGGAGCATATAATAAAAAAGTATCCTTCCAGTTAGCTGCTAAACGCAGTGTTTTGGAAGCACAATCTGAAAGTGAACTCGCTAGAAGTAATCGCCGTCTGTATTTTCCCTTTACTTAAACAGAATAAAAATCCTTTCCGTGTTGCAATTAAAATCATTCATTCATTTTACAAAGTAGTAATGGATCCCTCTGACATTGGCTCTTTAGTTTCCTTCTCTGCAAGCTATTACATTGGTCAGAGCAGAATCTACAGAAAAGAAAAATCCTAATTTGCTTTATATGAAACGGCTGTTTATGAAAGTGATGTGAAGGTAACCTGCAAGTACTTTGACACAAGGTAGACAAGCACAACACGTAGCTGATAATTCATCCGAAGGTACAGACTGAGCTGGCAATAGCTGTTGCCATACTGCGCTGTGCTTTGCAGAAAACTGCCACTTTCTGTAGCCAGTTCACAAAAGCAGGTGAGAGAAGAATGAGATTGTTATCTATGGGATTTTTTTAGTAGTGAAACAGGTCTATGGCTTGTTGTAACATGTCAGCTGAAAGCTACAAAGAAGGTGTGATGAAATGGACGATTTTCTTCCTATTAACATAAATGCTTTGCTTCTAAGGAGCATGTAATGATCAAAGCACATTACAACAGAGGAAAGATTGTTTCTGATGAGATCTGGGGCTTTTAAAGGTCTAAAAAGAAAGCAGGTGACTAAACTGGGACTTACACTGAAGCTCTATGTCTTAGTCAAGAACTATGGTCTGAAAATGGTAGCTTTACATGCCTTGTTTTTTTTTTATGGTTTTAAAGTTCCCAAGCACCCCACTCTTGTCAGAGACAAGCAGCTCCATGTTTGTCTTACAATTATATTTCTCTGGTTCTGATCCTAAACTTTCATCCAACTGCTTCTTTTGAGAGATTCATTGCAGCAGGTGAGCTGTTTAAACTACTGTTTTCTGGTTTTAGTCCATGCCTACAGCTTTCACATGCTGTTAGATTCAGCACTTACAGAGGTGTGGAAGTTCCAGTCCATGAGCCTTTCATTGTATTTTCTCTGCCTGTCCAGCTGAGGAAATGATAGTGCAGCCTGCTGAGCACCTGGTATCCAGCCAGGTCAACCCACCACAATAAGTAAAGACACAAAGCATTTCACCGCACAAACTATTAAAAAGGGAAGAGAATTCACCTACAAAGAATGGAAAACTCCTTGCTAGAGTTTTGATTGATTCCCTCTTTGGTCTCTTATGGAAAGAAAGCAACAGCATAAAATCTAAACTTTGAGGGTCCCTATAGATCTTTTTAGACGTGGTTCTTTAGAAAGTTAAATTCAGCAGTATAATAAATTGATGTCTTCCTGTCATCTAGCCATCCAAAAAAGACATAAATTTCAATTTTTCAGTCAGAATGGTAGATCTGACTAACATTTCCCATGCAAATTACCTTAATATTGCCTATCAGAGTGTAGCATTTTTTTCTGCACAGCTGTTATTGCTTTCATTGAACTATTACAATGCTTCTGGGTGTCCACCTAGGAGAGCACAAATGCATCCATCCATACAAAAAATATATATCTTTTAATACAATAATTCTGAATATATGTATTTGACATTTAATGGCCAATTCGATCTCAAGTACTACAGTATAAACCACGTGTGGATAGTACAAACTATCCAGAGACTCTTTACTGGAAGTTGAAATTAAAATTTATTAGGTTTTTTTTGTTTGTTTGTTTGTTTTCTGAATTGTAGATGGTCAGGAGATGAAGAAGTCAATAGATTTCATCATTCTAATGGTCTCCTCTGACCAAACAATCTACTCAGTCTAACATTTGCATAACATGACTGCAGATTTTATTTAGTGATCCTTGCATCAAGCTTAGCTACTTTTGGATAAATTCAGTCCAGAACGTTTTTCTTTCTGCATATTCATCTTCAGATCTAGGTTTAGTCCTCTTGTGTAAATAAGCTCATTGATATTATTTTGGCTTCTAGTGGGCACTTATCCGCAATGCAAAACTTGGCATTGTAACATCTGATTGGCAGCCTGATGAAGAGAAACCCAGAGCAGGAACAGCAGGAGTGTTGGAAGGTCAGGATTTTCACTGGATCAGCTGTGCTGGAGAGCTTGTACAGCATATTTGCATAATTTGCTGTGGAAATTACTCAGTTCTCACAAATATTTTAAAAAGAAAAAGGAACTCCGGATATTAATGGATTTACAAGAAATATTAACGAATCTCATGCTTTGAGATATAGGTTGTTTGCAAAATACTGGTGGAATAAAGGGATTTTACTCATTTAACCCAAGAAACAGACTTTGAATAAAAATGTCAGGACATTTTTTCCCCCACTGTGTAAAATCAGGGTGAATGGGACATGTTTCCAACCTGAAATCATGTTGTGTGAAATCCTATTACAAAATTAGTACTCTTTTTTCAATAATTATTTTATTAAAAGATGATTAACAAAGAAAACCTCAGAAGCAACATAAAAAAAGATAAGGAAGAACAGGGAAAGCTAGCTTATAGCTTTTTACTGCCACAGAAGCTGCTTCTGGAAATGAAAGTAGATTTTTTTTAATGCTAGTATGGTGCCTTACTTGGTGCACTACTCAGAAAGCATTCTGGACACAACTGATATAGGGGATCATGAAGGACTGGGAAGGAACAGTCATTAAATTGAGAAATCTGTTGCTATGAAGAGCAAAATACAAATTAACTCAAAAAGATGTTAGAGAAAATGATGGTAGAAAAGCATAGTGGGGATATTAATACCATGGTCCGGATGCAAACTCCAACTTGGGTAGCTCTTAAATGGGTGACTACCTGAAGCTCTAGGAAAAGTCATAGGGAATGGTTTTGTTTCCTGTTTCCAATATTTTTTTCTTAATCATTTAGTCCTGACCAATATAGGAGAAAGGATGCTAAACTACAAAGATCTTTGATGTGAACTCATATGATGTTTCTTATGCTTTCTGTAGCTTTTTAGCCTCAAATCAGGGAGCTTCCTAGTTAAACTGGTTTTGATTCATTGTTTGTTTGTAAATGTGTCAGCAAATATTGTTCAAGTCACATGCACCACAATGTATTCATATATTCAAGGCAATATACTCTGCTTATTTTGAGGTGGTGGGAAAATCATACTTCCTTAAAAGAGCAGAATGAGTGGCAGGGAAAAAGGTTATTAACTAAAGGAGGATTTTCAAATTATTTTGATATATTTTGCCATCATCTATACCCAGCTCTGGATTCTAATCTAGAACAAGAAAAGGAGCTAAAGATTTTTAAGTGTACAAAATGATACCATCTAGCTAGCCCTAATAAGATTCACTGGTTCAGAATCAATCTGTCCAAGTAAGGAGAAGTTCTTTGCTGAACGAAGCACAATCCCAGAGTTTGTTCTGCAGCAGAACCTGGAAAGGACGGAATAACCAATATGAGGGTAGTGGGACAGAAGATCAATACGGGGAAGATTCTGGGCATTGTTTCAGTCTTGGTGACAGATTGTAATTTGAACTTTCCTCTCCAGTTACGTAATCTCTCCTGTGCACGGCAGCAGGTTCAGCCTCTTTTTTCTCCCTGCTTACAGTTTCTCCAAATGTATTTAGAGATGCAACTTGGAATTTCAGTCCTGGGTTTAGGAGAAAAAGTGAGCTGTAATTCTATCTTTTGCACAGATATTTGCTTGGAAAAACCTGTTAGGCCATTCACTTTTCAAATCTAGTGTTTATTTATGACAGAGCAACCACAGCAAACAATTACTATGAAACAACGTGTAAGGCATCAGAAAAAAGAGAAGTTGGAGCTACACCAGAGACACTATATGAGAAACAGTGCCTTTAACTGAGTAGCAGTGAGCATGCTATATTTGCCCATTTACTTAGGATTGTGAGATTGTTTCTGTTCAGCTGCCTTTCACAAAAGGTTTTTTCCAAGGCTGGAATTTTTTGTCTTCTTCAACAGCAGGGGTGTCAAACTAATTTTCACTGGGGGCCACGTCAGCCTCTCGGTTGCCTTCAGAGGGCCGAACATAATTTTAGGACTGTAAATGTAACTACTCCTACATTTAAACAGTCCTAAAACTATGTTCAGTCCTTTGAAGGCAACAACGAGGCTGATGTGGCTCCCGGTGAAAATGAGCTTGACATCCCTGCTCTACAGCTTTGAAAGTAGCTCGCCCAGATGATCCTAGCAGGCATTTCTCACTTAATCAATCTCCTAGCACTAAAGTAGTCATTGCAATTAATGGCACTTTGGTCTCCCCTGGTTTTGCTGTGAAATACACATCTCTAATCTTCCAAGGACTGAAAATAACTTTTGTCTACCAAAAATCTGATTCTGAATAGATGTAAGTAAGGGAAATGTAATGGTCTGTGAATCATAGGAAGTCTGACTTGTGGCCCTCAATTGTTTTGCAGCTATGTTTTGGGGAAGAGTCAGAGCAAGTTTTTTGTTTGTTTATTCTTAGGCACAGATACTTTACACAAGAAAAAGCAAAAGTCCTTATTTTGAGGTAGGCAAGAAAGAAATAAGACTGTTGGGCACCTGAAGTGTCAGCAGATGAAATCCTTCTGTTTATTGTGCAGATGGAGGAGTATAGGTTTGACTACTTGACCTTTTGGATTCTGGATCTGAGAGTTTGATAAACAATCATCACAAGCAGAAAGTGCCCCTGAGACCACAAGGTGAAAACCACTGGTGAAACACAATGTATTTATTTAAACATCATAGCTTATATTGGATATCTGTTCTGGAAACCATAGCTTGAAGAAATGCCAAAAGGAGAGAAGTATATTTATTTAAGATATTTATATATTCTAGGGGTTCACTGTAGGCATGAGATTCTTCTGTGGGAGTGGGAAGGCAAATTGTAAATTATATATTCTTACCCAGTCACTCTGAAATTGTAACCCCCTTTTAGCTCTCTGATTTTAGACTAGGGAAACAATGCAGACAAGGCATCCTTTGAAGATGACAGTGTGTCACATTATGTAATGTCACAGGAAACTTGCCGATCAGAAAAATTTTTATAAGCTTTGACAACTGGGAATATACAAAATATAGAAACTAAATACAAAATTGTTTGATTTGAAGAATTTTTGTGCTCTTGTGTGATTTGGAAGTGTGTCTTTTTTTTAATCCTAATTTTTTCCATGTGTGATAACAGTTTGAAACGAAAATAGCTCCCCAATTTCCTGAGAATACAGATTCATTTTCAAATAGAAATGCATCGAATTTTGAGTTAAAAAAAATTAAATCTCCTTTTTGGAGCAAAAATATCTTGGCAACGGAAAATTTGCCAATATATCTAATCTTATGGTAATAAAATTGTAATAAAACTCAGAAAGTTTGCAGATCACAGAACATCACATGGTACATTTTGCAAGACAAACTTGATAAAGAAAATATTGTACAGCTTTATTCATTACTTTGTGTATAAGAGATCTGAAAACCAGACGTGAAGTAGACCATGTCTGATGCACTGTACAACAAGTAGGCTATGTCTGGTGGTTGATTTTATGCATTCAAAAATCCAACAAGGCAGGCGATCCCCTGTTGATTCTTTACAAATACCTCTGTTCAAAATACTGTATGTCTGAATCTTGTGTGTGTACTTTTGATCAGAATTAGATTTAGATTCACAACTGTTATTATTTCCCCCCCAGCTACCTGAATATGATTCTATTCCACATCAAAATGACTATTTCATGTCTCATATTAGTACAAGGTTTTGTGTCTTTAGTGTTTTTTCTGTATGTACCATGTAAATGATGATGTGACTCACACAGTATAGTTAACATTTTGAAATGCTATATTGTGAGTGCTCATGTTTGGTTCTCATGGGTTTAATTGTATGTGCAATAGAAAAGCTTTTTTTTACTTTCTTTGTGGAGACTGCAGTGAGGAAGCAAGACATTTTATGTTACTCATGGAATGCTTTTTGCATCTTTAAAACAATGGCGATATACATTACTGGAAGAGTTGTCATTTCCAGTTGTAATTGATTTGCATGGCTGCCATGGCATAACATGTAAAACCACGACAGCGGGGAAATATAGGAATGAGCAAGTCACCACTATGCTTAATCTGGGGTTGTTTGTTCATCATATTTTAAAGTTTAAGTCGCACTTGTCGGTTGGGATCATTCACTATCTGATTCATTAACTACCTTCAGCCCTTTCACTTTCTAGAGGCTGATGGCACTGGTGCAGTGTGGTGAATTTACATTCTTAACCCTCAGGGTTATATGAAGACTGCAGGAAAACCTCTCTTGGTTATTCTTGTTGAGGGTTAAAGAGAAGTTTCAGTGTGTTTTAAAAACCTTAAAAGAGAAGTGAGTCTGGATCACTGGCAATGTTGCTGCTGATGACATGCCAGTGACTCCATGAAGTTTCCTGCCTTGTTCCAAAAATTTCTCTATTTCCCAAAGATTCTTAAATACCCAAACTTTTCAGTACTGAGTCAGCCTGATCCAGTTTTTCCTAAATACGCAGTCCTAATCTGTTTGACTCCCTGCTATATTAAATGTAATTCTGGCATCTTAGCAGGAGACAGTAATATCAATATATTTAGGGTCAAAGTGTCTGTAGTTGGTTCCATTTGTGGGGATGCATGACTAACAATAGCATTGGTAAAAGCAAGCTGCCCCTGCAAGGCAGATTAAAGTTGTAATCTATTTATATACATTTTCTGTAGCTGTATGGTTTCTTACCAGTGAGATCAAAGCACTTCCCAGACAGAACTCAGGCACTTTCAGTAATTTGGCAGAAGAAAATGGAGGAAAAGGAGACAGATGAGTGGTGTGAAATGTTCTGTTTCACTAATTTTATTTCAATATAAAAATACAAAAATTCTTTGAAGGAACAATAGGAAGAACAATTAAAATAGGGTGATCCAATCAGTGCTACAATATTTATGAGTTATTAATGCCTTTAACTAATGTTTTAGACAGCTCCCATGTCCTGTGGTGATGGACTTATTGGAAATAAACACACAGATAACACAGCTTCAGCCAAGCACATTTTCATTGCTGGGTAGCAGACATTGTGGAGACAGCTGGAGGAGAAGTAGCAGGAGAGTCAGGTTAGGTAGGCTTAGGATAACCTGTTGTTCCCTTCTCCAGAGCTTAACCTTTCTTTATGGGTCGTATGACACAATCCAATAACCTCTGCTTTCTGCCTGTGAGACACACAAGTCTCAATGTCTCCTGGGGTCACAGCACTGCCCCAAGGAGCATAATGAGGCAGTGCAAATGAGAGCAGGTGGAGATTTCCAGGTGCTCGGGGATGCTGGCTTTTGAACTACCAACATCATCACATCACACCCGAAACAAGCTTCTGGCTGAGGAGCAATGGTGGCTGAACTTCCAGGAGCAATTAGAGCCTTAAAAGAAATCCTAAAGTTACCTTGGACTTGTTAGTACAAAGTATATCTATGGAAACCAATAAATACTATAAAAACTGTTGCAGTTCGCTCTATTCCCTGTTCAGTTTGAATTTCTTTTTTTTTTTTGTGAGAAAATCAGATAAATAATGCTTAAAAATTCAGTGAAAATTACTGGTTTCCCTTTCCTGTCTCCTCCTTACTCCAAAGAAATGGCCAACCTTTTTAATGACCTCCTTTCCTGTGTGAGCTGTTTTTATGTTCTGACTCATCTCTTTTTCTCCTCGCCTCATGCATATCCTTTATTGTTTTTCCTGATAGGAGTTTTGATACCATTCTGAGTCCTAAGGCAGTTATGAAGGATGTGGATGATCTGAGCAGACATTGCAACTAAATTCAGAATTTATTCAAAATAAAAGAAGTGAAAGAGACCTGAAAAAAAAGAGGGGGGTGGAACAGATTAAACATAAGAGTTGAGTAACTGCAAAAATATTTTTTGCCAAAATCTTTCTACCTGGCTTCACAGAATCACACAGAATCACAGAATGTTAGGGATTGGAAGGGACCTCGAAAGATCATCTAGTCCAATCCCTCCGCTGGAGCAGGAACATCTAGATGAGGTTACATGGGAAGGCACCCAGGCAGGTTTTGAATGTCTCCAGAGAAGGAGACTCCACAACCTCCCTGGGCAGCCTGTTCCAGTGTTCCGTCACCTTCACTGTGAAGAAGTTTCCTCTCATATTTAAGTGGAACCTCTTGTGTTCCAGTTTGCACCCATTGCCCCTTATCCTATCATTGGTTGTCACTGAGAAGAGCCTGGTTCCATCCTCGTGACACCCACCCTTTACATAGTAAAGTAGTGTCCTCTTCTCCAAGATGATGAAGGGAGTGGAGCATCTCCCCCTTATGAGGAAAGGCTGAGGGAACTGGGTCTCTTTAGCTTGGAGAAGAGGAGACTGAGGGGTGACCTCATCAATGTATATAAATATATAAAGGGTGGGTGTCACGAGGATGGAGCCAGGCTCTTCTTGGTGACAACCAACAGTAAGACAAGGGGTAATGGGTTCAAGCTGGAACACAAGAGGTTCCACTTAAATTTGAGAAGAAACTTCTTCTCAGTCAGGGTGATGGAACACTGGAACAGGCTGCCCAGGGAGTTTGTGGAGTCTCCTTCTCTGGAGACATTCAAAACCCGCCTGGACACCTTCCTGTGTAACCTCATCTGGGTGTTCCTGCTCCGGCAGGGGGATTGGACTAGATGATCTTTCGAGGTCCCTTCCAATCCCTAACATTCTGTGTGATTCTGTGATTCTGTGAACCTCTCTCTGTTATTCTTCCTTCCCCATTGCAGCTTGTTGAGCAAATCAATAACACACACAGACAAAATATCCAGTTCTAGTTATAATTTCTTCAATTCTTTCTCTTATAATCTATGCCTGCTTCTTTTTTGTTTGGTCTCTGACAGATGCAGAGGCGACAAACAGGCAGAGAGCAGAACAGACTTTTTGATTAAGATTTGTTACTGTTTTCCTTTGCATGTTTTGGAATCAGTATTCTGTAAAAGATGCCTGTGTGTAACAATAAGCTAGCTCAGGAGATGAATGTTGGTTATTTCTTTCTAACATGTCTTTATTTGTATAAATGCACATTATCATCTGAAAAGTCACAATACAAGATGCAGTGTGAGCGGACAATGACACAATCAAATGATACTTAACATGCTTGCTCTCAAAAAAGTTATTTCAAATATTAAGTCCACAACTTTATCATCATTTGCAAAGGTATGAAAAAGTCAGGAGTGATAAGAGTATTTGAAGTCTTTAACTAAGAGCTTTGAGATGATTAAACAATTTAGATTGTTCTGTGCAAGGAAAACATAATCTATAATGGGTGAAATGGATAATGGATATTCAGTTTGACTACCCTGAGCTATGAATTTGTCTCCTTTTTTCTACAAATGCTGGTGAAAGGATCATGATCATTTTTCAAAATATTTGTCAGCCAAGGTCAAACTATTGAGCTTTTTGATTAAACTTCTTTGAAACTTTCTTTTCTGACTGCATTGTTTAATAGAGACTGATTTCAAAAGTTATGTACTATTTCCTGGATACTTACAGTGAATAAACTTTTCCAACATGGATTTGAAAAAGAGCAGTCAAGGTAAGTGGTGATGGAAGGTGACCACATGAAAATCAGTCTATTCTGCCTAAAATTTGAACAGTAGAACTGTCCCCTTGTGGGAGGGGAAAGAGATTACGAGGAGAGCATGGAAACATGGGAATCATATGGACTCTGCTTCTGAAGGCTGACGGTTAAGAACCTTCAGCATGTTACAAAAGACACTTGGCAATCAAAAGTCTGGTGTCCAGGTTTATTGCAAGGCGACAATAAACCATGGCAGACGCTCTCTTTTAACCCCCCACCCTCCCTTGCTAAGGAAAGGTTATAGGAGGAAAAGGGAGAGAGACTTGCAAGTTGGAAAAGTTTTAAATGTTTTACTAATACTACTAATAAATAGAGAAAATGATACAAAATATACAAAACCAATCTTGAATTTCCTGGGGTAGAGCAGCGTTCCCCCCTCCTGCAGTGGATGGAGCTGGTGCGGCTCCAGTGGCTGCAGGGCGGGCACCCAGAAGTCCTGGGCTGGAGTATAGAGTGTAGGTAGAGATGAAGTTTTATGAGACTGACAGGTATATGGGTAATCTCCTGGATTTACGCTCTTTTAATTAGATATTCTAAATCCAAAAGACCGTCTGTTTTTAAAATTATAACAATTGATCAAATAATAAGCATCAAAATTACAATTTCAAATTGATAAAATGGAGGAAAAGCATACAATATGCAAGTAATTTTGAAATGGATTATTTTCTAGTTTCCTGATAAAGTGTGGTAATGTGATGATATTTCTTGAAGTAGTCATTCTAAATGTTCAGAGGTTCAAACTAAAGGACTATGGAATACAAACTAAAAATGAATTTCATAAATGATTGAGAAAAGCACATTTATTATGAAAATGAGAGATGTTTAGCCTGCTCAAATAATAGAACTGTTTCTTTTGAAAAAAAGTGTCCATTTGTAATCACATTATCAATTAAATTAGATTTTTGAGCATTATTCTTACTTTTTATTAAATTTCCTTTAAAAATAATTTCATAGCATTTTTATTTCATTTGAAAGTAGCAAAAAATTAAAAGGCAATTTCCGCATGGACCTAAACTATGTCTTTAATTTTTTTTTTTTTTTTTACTACTGTGTTTTGAAAATTGTTTTTGTCATGTCTTGAATGAAGAAGGCAACAGAAATCTCTTCTTCTGCGGGAACACCTCTTTACCTTTCTAAAATAATACCAGGTAATGCAACTAGTTTATAATGTATTAGGTTGTATTTTAATTTCTACTTGTATTTCTCGAGGAATATTCAGAGAAGTTTACAAAGAAATATGCAGAATCTAATAAAATAATTAGGAATTATTATGTCCACTGCGAAAATTACTGCACAGGGATTTCCAAGTTTTCTGTATGAACTGTCATGTAAAGTTTTTCTGAAGCAACCTGCATGAAGGTATCTTTAAAATACTGATTCTCAGACTTGTATCTCTAACAGCATCAGCTTCATCAGTCGAAAGATTGTCTGGGGACTGAACTCATGCACCCTAACTTACACATAAATACATATGGGTGGTGTTTTCTAATGGCTAGGAGAGTCTTAAGGCCTAAAATCTGCAATTAAAATACTTATAGTAGGGTTTTGGAGTCTAGTCTGTGGGAATCTGAGCTGTAGAGGCTAGATGATACAGGGATCTGGTCAAAGGCCCACTGACTGACAAACAGTCTTTAAAAAGAAACAGAAAGACCATGAAACAAGTGTTTAGTTATGCTGGTAATATTTTGGTTGAGGCTTACTCTTGAGTTATGTTGGGTTGATGCTGAAATTTTCATAATGGATTAACGTGGCAGAAATTGTAGCTTCTTCCAAGGTCAGTGACATTTGCCAATGGTTTATCAGTTCCTATCGCCATTCTAGAATTTCCCTTCATGCCCTCCTTCCCTTTCCCCCTCCTTGATGCTGTTGTCCTCCAGTTGCATGCATGAGTAAAATCACCACCCTGCATTTGCATTTGTTGTGATGGTTATAGTTAGCTCTCTGGTGTGTACCATTCCAAAATTACCCTTGTCTTTGTAACCTCCAAATTCTGTTACTGTAATCTGTTCAGTGTGGGATTATACTTGAAGGCCATTCAGAACCTACAGCTGGTGTGGTACGCAGAGGCCAGGTTGCTTGGTGATTATAGCTATAGAGATAACATTAAACTTCATTTGCTCTAGATTTGCTTTCAAGATCTTGCTGTGGTCTAGAAATAGCTTCTTGGTTTGAGTATGTAGTGTCTGAGAACCTTCGTTCTCCCTTTGCACTGCTGTCACGATTAAGAACAGCTGTCTATGTTTGGAGACATATGTTTCATGCAGCTCTCCTTTAGCAGGGACCACACGAATCTTTGAACTCTTTCTTTTTATACAGATACAACCATACATGTTCTCTAAACACTACCTACCCAGCTGATTTAGGAAAGATTTATTTCTAGGAATTCAGAATTTTATTAGTGCAAGTTCAAATTCTTGCTTGTGCTCATAGGAATACATTTATCTATCCATCCATCCATCCATCCATCCATCTATCTATCTATCTATCTATCTATCTATCTATCTATTTAAAATATCTGTGATTGTTAAACTATGCTGTACTTGTGTTGACGTTACAATGTACTGAAGTATGAACTTGTTAAGGCTTATAAATAGGGAACCCCCTGTTAGTACTGTTAATCTTCATTAGCTTTGCACTTTACATATTCTTAAGTATGGTGTCCTTAGTCTTATCAACAAGAGTCAAAGGAAGCAGCAGTAACTGATGCAGACAAATTGCTGTATGCATATTATATTTGGCAACATGTTTTTGCATCATTGGATCATACTGATAATTTTAAAAAGAGTCTTCAGAACCTTAATATGATCAGGCAAGCCATCAGCTTTCAAATCGCATGTGGATATTGTTTTCAAGTTTCAGACCAGTCCATGTTTTGAGACTAATTTAGGAACTATTGCGCTTGAAAAACAACAAATTGGGTAGAAGTACCCCTAAGTCCCAGTTTGCTTATTTAACTAGGCACTCATGCATTCCTGCCAAATCTGGTTTTCATGAGAGTCGATTTATTTGTTCATTATGTGACATTTGAAACCATTCAAGCAATTGTGAGATGGGATTAAAGACTCTGCTGAAAAGTTTCACTGATTAGAATGTTTTGGCCATTTTTGGAGGCAACGTAAGACATTGTGATAGAGTGTGAAAATGCACTGAAATACTAGAGACACTTGATTGATAACACTGTAACTTTCTTGTGTTGGTACATTGTAAGGATTTTTTTTAAGTGGAATGGCCCTGACTTATATAGAACCTGTGGATCTGGAAGACTGAAATTTAAGCCATTTTCAAAAGAAAATTATCTGATAACATTAGCTCTGTTCCCCTGCCAAACAAAATTCCATTAACCAGCTGAAATGGGACTTAATAACAATCACGTAAACCAATTAGTCTCAATTTATAACTCCATTAGGATTGTTATTCATCACCAAATGGTTTTATAGAACTGGGCTTCCTTCTGACATTAGGCAGATTAAATAACAAATATGGCCTGGAGTGCTAAACAAAACTGTAAATGCAGATTGCCTGAGAAAGATTTACATCTCTAGAAACAGATCATTTTAAAATCTCATACAGCTTATGCATTCAAAAGAGATATTCTAGACTTGAAAATCAAAATATATCTATCTCTAAAAGTATAGACAGCAACTGGATTAATACTTGCACAATGTTTAAGATCAGAGGGACATCTAAATCTGTTGAATGTTGTCTAAACCACAGGCCATTCACTCAACTAACAACATACTGATCCTCACAACATTAGTAAGAAGCGAACATTCACGTCTTCGTAGAATAATGGGTTTTGTTGTGTGCATAGAGACAGCCACTACTGCCGCCCCTGGGAATTGATTAGTCTTATTCCAGGATTATTTTATTTAATGGATCATGATCCCTGTTAGGAAGGTGAAAAAATACCCTTTATGGATTCCTGCCAAACTAAATGAAGGACCTGGATTGATCTGGTGATCAGTTTGATTCTGACTGTATGACTTAGATGGCTAGATGTAGATTTACTGGTCCTAGCTTAGCCAGTTTTCCCATTCAATTTTCAATCTATAGCCACTTGCCAACATTCCACAGTGGAAAATGAAACAGAGAGGAAGAGAGATTGAGAGCAGGATTCTTCCTGGATAGCCAGTTGTTGCCCTGAAGCACAACGGTTCTTCACAGTTATTTTCCAAATGCAAATACTAAGGATATTTTAAATGTAAAGCAGAAATTTGTATTCCATTCCTCCTAAACTTTTTCTTTTTTCTTTTTTCTTTCCTCTCTTTTTTCTTTTTTCCTTTTTCCCTTTTCTTTTTTCCTTTTTCTTTTTTCTTTTTTCCTTTTTTTCCCTTTTTTTTAAGGTCAAGCAATTTAGTATTATCTGCCATTGCTTTAAGGAAAGGTACATGTATGACTCAGTTGTTATCTCCAAGTGAAAGCAAGGCCTGATGACCTTTAAGTATGAACATGGCAAAGATGAATCAGAGGCTCAGAAGGCCAGAGCCCTGGGTTCAGAACTGAGCCAGGTATACAGTTGAATGCTCAGACCTTTAAGCTCATGACCTAAAGACTTGTTTTTCAGCCCAGTGGTCATTTTTGTGATGTTGTCCAGAAGATATTTATATCTTTCAAGGATAGATACAAGAAATGCACAGGGTTTTTTGTTGAGTTGTTAGTAGTGCTTTGTACAGATCAAGACTTTTTTCCCTGCTCCTACACAATATTTTCTACAATTCATCTCTTACTAGTACAGCTTCGCATTGAGCCCATGATGTCATGTTTTAGCCTTGAGAAAAGGAGGCAGAGGGGAGACCTTATCACTTTCTACAACTACCTGAAAGGAGGTTGTAGCATGGAGGGTGTTGGTCTCTTCTCCCAAGTAGCAAGTTATAGGATGAGAGGAAATGGCCTCAAGTTGCACCAGGGAAGGTTCAGGTTGGATATTAGGAAAAACTTCTTCACAGAAAGGGTTGTGAAGCATTGGAACAGGCTGCACAGGGAAGAGGTGCAGTCACCATCCCTGGAGGTGTTTAAAAGATGTATGGACAAGATTCTTAGGGACATGGTTTAGTGCTAGAGTTAGATTATGGTCGGACTTTAAACTTGAGGGTCTCTTACAAGCAAAATGATTCTATGATTCTACCTACAATGACCTATAAATCCTTTTCTGAGTCAGTGTTTTTCAGAAAAGTCTTTCACCCTGTAAACACAACCTGCATCTTTTGCTTTCAAATAATATGCCCCATTGTATTTGAAGAACTTAAATTTTGTTATCTTGGCCTGTGACTAGTCAATTGAGCAATAAAGATCATGATATAAGAGTAAGCTGCTTTCATTATTTACTACACCATCCAATTTTTTATTATTTTCAAACTGCGCCATTATTATCTAGATCAGACAAACACTGAATCAGTGTTCAGTGGGAGGGGGAACTTCACAAAGATTTTGGTGCCCTGAGACAGACAATAAAAACTTCAGATGTATAAGTCAGATTTTTTTCCTGTGAGATCCATAGAATGATATATTTTGGCTGCTCTGATTTCTTTAGATTTTAGTACCAAAGGTTTGAAAGATATTGTCAAAATAATTCTCTCTGAAAATGTTTTTAAACCAAATGTAGCATGTCAATTGCTGTATCAGTTCCGATGTTTTAGAGAAGATGTAAAGGACTGTGAATTTATTTACTTCCCTTTTGTAATAGTTACTTGTACTCAGAAATGTATCAAAAATACTGAAAAGTTTTCTGTCCGATTTATCAACATGAGGTTTTTTCATTTCAAGCATGCATACAGAGGCCTGTTTGGAAAATGTTTTTAAATTGGGGGAATTTTTTTTAGTCTGACATCTTTTTCCCCTAAAAATCTCACATTTTCAGAGGACAGAAAACACTGTTCATATAATAGTGATACAATATCAAAATGTTTTGAATATGGACTTTAATGTAAGCTTAGAGGGTTTCTTCAAAGTGATTCTGTATTTTTAAAATATCGTTTCCTGAGTGTTAAAGGCAACAATGCCTGCAATCTATAATTTAATTACTGTAATCTACTCCACCCAAAATTTTTTGATAACAATTATGAGGTAAATGGAAAGTTTCTAATAATCATGATTGCAGTGGGAAGTCACATGCATGATGCTCTGAAGTGATCTATGTTGAATATCTGAAGGCTGTGGACATTTTTACTACTTTCCGCTGGGAATGTTAGTATATATTTGATAGATTCTTAGGATATCAAGATTAGTCCTCGTTGCACCGACAAATATTACTTCTGCAAACAAATGGTCTCAGATGGACAAAAGGGAAACTAAGAACTAGAATAGTGAATACTGATGTTTTGCAAAAATGAAAGTTAAATAACGATCAGCATTTTAACACAAATTGTCTGACTTTCATTGCTACGTATTAGAGTGGCATATGTAACAAAAAACTTAAAACTTATGAACTTTCTTTAAACTCGAGACAAGCAGGCTTTAACAGATTTTTACCTTTGTTGATATAAAGCCATAGAAGTTTCTTTGACTTATTCCCACCAGACGGCCAAAAATCTTGCCATAGTTATGTTACTACTTTGGTCTCTTCTAGAATGGGACGCCTCCAAGAGGCTTTAAGAGATTTAAGATGCTGTAATAATTTAAAATAGTATGAATGAGAAAGGACCACCTAATCAGGACTTATAATTTTATTCAGTGTTATGTCAGAACAGCCTCATTTGATTCAGCTCATGGCTGACTGGAATGGAATGAAAATCAAATGACAGTATTTTTCAATAAATGGTGTGTGATATGCAGGAAAGGACAGAGAACTTTATGGCAACCATGGCTGAAAGAAGATGAGAATGTGAGGACAGGATGGAAGACAGCAAAGGATATGGACACAGACAGGGAGAATCTTGAGTGCTGGAAAGACTCCCAGTAGCACTGCTGTTCCTCATATACACTTTTTTATGATGACATCAGATGTTGCCCACACACAAATTTAGGGACAGAGTATATATAACCTCTACCTGGGGAGTTCTTTCAGATGCATCAGTACTGGTGTGTACTTCAAACTTCGCACACAGGCACACAGAAGATATAAATCTGGAAACACTTTCTAAGACATGGTGAAAATTGTAGGCTCAGAGAGAAGAAAACATAGCTGGGACTTCTTTCAGTATATTTTGGGGAGTTCACAGGCTGCAGATTTTTTTAATGTCATGTCTAATCATATCGAGAAAGATCATAGACTGCCACATGCATTTCTCTGTGTACTAGTTCATACTCTAGCAATGCACAAAATACTCAAAATATCTTGAATATTTTGCTATCTGCTTTTCTCTCTAAAGTCTGTGGTTTCAGACTTCATAACTTAAGCAACTTTCATTGTATTAACCTGAGGTAAAATTACAGTGATAAGTTAATGCCTGGTAGATTCAAAATAAGTTGGATGCGTGAATGATATTTCCCTTAACTGAGGTGTCCAAGGATTTTTTTTTTTTTTTGATCCTTTGCATTGTCGATTTGCCCTTGAATACCACATTTTACTTTCACGTTAGTATTTAGGAACTATTCCAGATAAGTAGTGCTGTTTGCAGCCATGAAGTAGAATAATATGATACTTGTTAATTTCAAGTTTTGTTTTATTGATGTGCAGATTTGCTACCTATGATAGCAAATGATTTCTTTATGTTATTTACTGTTCTTTTTTGTCTTTAATCTAGCTGTACACTGAAAGGCTAATCAAGGATTTTAATGTGGAAGGATAATTTATGTGTTGGACAAACTTCCCCTTTGACTGTAATTACCTCAAAACTGGAAAAATATGCTAATGAATGAGTTGAAATTTTCTTATTATTTTTTTTAATTTCTGGAATATATTGATACCATCTAATTTAGTATCTATTTGGACATGCTGCACAATCAATGCTATAGTATTTCTCTTACAAAATATTGAGCTCTTATTCCCTTCCTGTTTCTAAATAACTTTAGAACAGACAATGAAATGTGGGAATCTTCCCAAAGAGCAGTTTCCCAGTTTGCTGTGCTATACAAATATGCAACCCCTACCACACAGGTGTTCCCTGAACATGTCCTCTTTGAAGCCAGAAATTTTGTCTTGATTTAATTTAAAGAGAGCATTCATTTCTCTGTATCTCCAGCCGTTTGCATGCATAATACAGACAAGGCAAGGATACTCACATGTCTAGAGTATCCAGATATACTGGATCTGTTCTACATGCCATGTAATTCGGCCTGTATCAGATTTACTGCATGGGAGCTGGCCATCCATCTAAAAAATCCTAAGTAGGAATATGACACCTTTTCCAAGCCTTTCCAAGTAGCTGTACATCCAGGAGCAGTATAAAGGCCTGAAAGATTTTCGGGGAGAAAGTTCCTTTGGAAGAGTTTGGGTTTTGAGCTGAAAAGTGGACTTATGGAGAAAACAGATTTTCAGTGAGAATAATATCCTTTAAGGCCTTGATAATGGAAAATAAGTGAAGACATTACTGATTAATTAGTTTATTTAAGTTGAGGTTCATTAACTATTTCAACAGGACTGACTATGAACTGTTTGCTCTGTGGGAGATGCCCTTAACAGAAACTGGCTTTGTTAGTGTTTCTCCAATTACTCTTTCTAGTCTGGCCACAATTCAGCAACCTCTTGGACTGAGATGGAGCTAGCTACTCTTCAGGCAAAGGTCCTACCATCAATATAACTGGTATGAAATACTTGACTTTGACATTTATAAGTGTGGGGAACTGATAAAAAATGTGAATGGATGGATTCATAATACTTACATTCTTCTTTGCATCCCCTCTACTGGTTTTCTTATTGACACTTAAAATAAGATTTTTCATAAAAGTCTGACTTTTTATCAGATGCAAATGGAAAATACAACTTCATTGTCTCACTTATCAATGTATGTGAGAACTTATTTCTCTGAATGGAGTCACGGTAGAGGAGTAAAATGTAGGCTTTTACCGTATTTCAAAGTCACGATGTATTGACAGATGACAAAGATCTCACAGCTTTATAAACATAGCTATTTAATTTAGAATATATTGTCATTATATCTTATAAAAAGGCAGTTAGATGTAGCAATCTAATTGTTATAAAAAGTAAAATATATTTAAATGAGAGAAGCTTATTCTTTCTATCTGGGGTGTGCAAGAGTCTTAAAAATGATGGGCAAATACCAGACACTGAAAGTAGCCAAAATTATTATATTCTAAAATTAAGCTTATACCAATTCTTCAGACATACTTGGCTGGTTATTGTCAGCTCCATCATCCTCTCTGTGAACAACCAACCCTTTCTGAGACAAAGTAGATATATTCCTCTATATACTGCAATGATCCATTCATGAGATCACGGAACTGTTCTGTAGCAACTTGTGCTAACTTCAATACCTCATCTAATCTGATTTTTCAGAACAAATAAGTACTAATAGGACACAATTACAGATCTTCTCAGATTTACGGTATAGCTGTGCACTTGTGCAGAAAGGATGCCTTCATCCTCAGTTTATTTCTTGCCTTTTGGGGAACAAATATTCTAACCTACTTCCTCTGTTCCCATCCTCCTGACAGCTCCTGCTAAGTTCTCATTTTAAACTATTATGAATTGATGCCATAGTTCCAATTCTTTGTAAATATGTCACTTCTGAACATGATAATTAGGAATTATCCAGGAATATGATTCATAGTATTATTCAAAACTGAATTATTCACTTTATTTTTGACTGCTATCTGTAATATCGGCTTTATTGAGCAATTGATGTTCTTTTGAAGTAACATGAGCTAATTACCTTAATTAATACTTTTCCTGGACTTTGTCAAGAAAAACTGAGACAGTTCTAGTAAATCACCAGTTATTGTAATCAATAACAGTGTGAGCAGAATAAACTGCAACCACAACATTTTTGTCTGATGTTACCTAGGACATAGATAAATATCAGATCTAACATATTATCAAGCTTTCTGATTGATTTAATCTCAGAAATGGGTGTGCACATCCCAGCCATTCATTATCTCTGCCAAAAAGGTAGGTGGTCTATTCATTGTTTTTTTTTTCACAGAACAACAAACAAAATAAAGAGATTTTGTGTAGGGTAAGATTTTTTTTGTTTGTTTTTGGTTTTGTTTTTTTTACAGATAAATCAGAGAGGGTCAGATAAAACAGTGGATTTTAACTTGATTGGGTAGTTAACAGGATCATGGACACAAACTGCACAATTTCTTGTCAGTGGATTTGTCACTCAGTAAGACTTTATTGCTTAGCAGTGATGAATGGTCTGAAAATTACATGTGTTACAATTTGACTTTTATTACAGACGATAATGCAGCAAGATTTCCATGTCTCATTACAGGACAGTTTATGGCAACATTTTTCTTTATAATATCATTTTAATTCCTACCAAAACAGATAATGTCTTTGTACAGGGGTGCCTCTTTTCCTTTTTGTTTGACAATGGAAATGTGTGATATAGACAGGATAACAGAAAATAGATGGTAGACCACTTATGTATCCACATGGGAGACAGGGAGAATAAACTGCCTCCTCTCCGCTTTATGCTCTTTCATATAGTCTGCTCCCCCATAATATAAGGTCTTTGGGTCTTTTCTGGACTTCGCTAATTGCCTCTCCCTTGAAGAAGGAAGGATGTATTTTCCCACACCACTGGACAGCCTTCTTGACAGCTGCCTGAACACAATGTTAGAATTAGGAGATCCAGCTTCCAAAGTTGCCGTTTGGCTAGTTACAGGTGTGCAATTTGCACTTCCTCTTTAAGTGTCCTTTTCCTTGACAATCTGAAATTGGTAGCACAGGCCCAGGTGAAAACACTCCCTGTAGAAAAGAGGGAATGACCTTGGGGCTCCAGATCTGTAGAGTGACAAGAAAACCCTTTTGCATGTGTCCTCAGCACATACAGGAATGGTGAGGAAGAAATGGGTGAGGAATCAACAGGTTTGGGGTCCAGTCATAGAGTGACAGTATTTGATGTGAGTCCAGCAGCTTGTGGAAATATTCAAGGGAGGAATCGTGACCTGTACTGTACAGACTATTACTGCTTGTTCTCATAGCAGTTAAATGAATGAAGATAAGTCTGAAACTTATGTTCTGAATCTTAGCTTTCTTCCTCTGCATTTAGGACAATGAGGTGTCTTGAGGAGAAGCAAATCCATGTCTGACTTGATGCATGGGCTGAAACATAAATTTAGAAAGTCTACTTCTCAAAAATAGCTTGTCTGCAAAACAAGTGTTTGCTCTTACACTTATGTTCAAACAATAAAACAAGAGTGGAATGATGAACATATGAATATTTCCTTATTCTTGTGGTGAATATTCTTTGGTTCCTCTCAACCAGCTTGCCCCAGACTCTGAGCAAGAAGCAGTTGAACTGCCTGGACCTTCTTCACTTGAATCTATTTTTCTGGGCTCTTGGAGTGTTGCTACCTAATTTCTCTGGATGTAAATGTAAATGATGTAGTAGCATCCTCTAAGAAATTGAGTCAAGGTTGAATACTACCTAAGGAAAGCAGCAATACAGACATATCTGACTAATGTTGTTTATTCTGACAAATTCTGGGAAAATATTAGTGAGCACTTTTGTAGATACTAGTTTGAGGCAGTACTATTGCTTGGCACTTATGCTGCTAGAAATAGAAAGGAATAGATTAGTCTTAAGAATGAGAAATAAACTGTGGTGAACCTGAATTTTTAGCAACTTTTTTAGCAACAAAGTTTAAAACAAATCTCATTCTTAAGAATGCTGGCCACAAAGTTTGTGAATCTGCTGAACATTCTCTTTGATAAGTATAACTAAAATATACAGATCAGACAACATCCACCTATAGTGTTTTATGTGGGCTACTCAACTGTTCAGTTATTCTGACTTTCTATGTCTAGATTCCCTTGGTGGGGAAAACAGAACCAAAACAAAACCCACAAAACCCCAAAACAACAAACTTCCAAAGATGGTGTTAAGATGTGCTTTAATCTTTATTTGGATGATTTTTGTTGTGCCCACTGAATTTCCCACAATTTGTGTCCTCCTCTAATAAGATGCTTTAAAGCATTTTCCCATGTATTTTATTTTGCTTGAAAATGAGCACCTTAAACTTCTGAAGCCCAGGTCTCATCAAAATAATACTCACCCACTGTTGTTGGCTGGTGAATGACATATTGTTCATAGCATATTGTTCATAGAAGGTGGTCATACTTTGCTCTCCTTATTCGCTTAAATTTTACCTTTTTAATTTCCTGTATGTGCAACAAAAGCCAGAGGATTTGATGACCACTGATTAAATTCTCAGTGGCTGGTGGAGATGCTGCATCTAGGAAAACTTCTGCAGAGCAGACACTCGTTCTCACTGACAGTGCTAATATTTGATTTATTTATATTTTTTTAAGGATACATTTGTGTGGCCTACAGCATGGACGTTGCTGAAACTCAGGTACAAATATCTTTACTAACTTTCAGCTGGTTTGATCTGTAATGGTGGAAGTATAGTTATCAAACCCTACATTTATCCTGAAGGGCTTTGCAGACTCTGTCCAACTTTATTCTGCCATAACTGTTACGGTTGTGTTATTACTATCCAAAACTCCTAGCTCAAGAACTGCATAAGATATGGTTACACTTTCGTCTGCCATACACATATTTGTAGTTAAAGTGATCAGTAAATACGTTACTAAAAAATAAGGTGCTAATATCAAAATGCTAATACATGATGTCATTTGTTTACATAACTACAACTGGCAAAGTCATTCTGTAATCATTTCATTCATTTATGACTTGCTGTAGAGAAAACAGAAACTAAAGATAATAATAAAGAAAGCCACATCTGTTGGAACTCATTCAAAATGAATTTATTTTGCAGACAGTTAATTATTCATTTCAAACAAACTTTGGCAAACCAAATATTTCTGTCGATAAGAAAAATCAAATGAGAGGAAGACAAATGAATAAACCAGATTTTGTTCAGGAAGGTCAACAAAGTAGTTTACCTAACTTACAATGTGAAACAAACATATGTCTATATTCTTATTTGGTAGTCTACAATACATATTATATAATATAGCTATAACATAACCATTGTCATGCTATCCTTATCAACAGCTTATGACCTTGTATAATGCTGCAGCTATTTTCAGTCCATTCTTTCTGGGCTTGGACTGAATCATAGTGATGTTAACGATTTTTGTATTTATAGCAAAGAGCTAAAATAGAATACAGAAAAAATGTGACCGATTATCCTAGCATAATGGTAAAATATGAATTCCTGATTCAAAATGTAGCTGCAGAAAAAGAAAAGGAAAAACAAAACAAAACAAAACAGAATAAAACAAAACAAAACAAAACAAAGGAAAGAAGAAAGTTGGAAGAAGAAAGAAAACAGAAGAAAAAAGAAAACATGAGAAGGAAGAGAGGAAAAAAGAAAATACCAAAAACAATAAAGAAAAAGAAAATTAAAAGGAAAGAAGGAGAAGGAGAAGGAGAAGGAGAAGGAGAAGGAGAAGGAGAAGGAGAAGGAGAGGAAGAAAAAAGAAGGAAAAGAAAAAAAGAAAAAATTAAGTGGAAAAAGAAAGCTAAAGAAGCAGCAAAAGCAAGCAAAAAAAGGAAAAGAAAAAAAAGAAAATGAAAAATTAAAACATGGAAAAGGAAGAAGCAAATTGAAAAAAAAAAAGAATGGAATAAATGTTTTAAGCGGGAAGTCACTTAGGTAGAACAAACCTTCCCCCCTAGTTACTTAGGTAGAACAAACTTTCATATTCGTTTGACAGGAACATGGATAAGAGATAACAGAACATGCCAGACAGGCAGTAGCTGTAATCATGGTCTAGTATTGCTGCTCAGTTGCCAGCCAGGTTGGAGATTGCGATAGGGGAAATTGTACTCTGCTGCCCAGAGGAGTGTCTGTGCTGCCTTTTCACGTGTCTTATCAGGACTTCACAGGAACTGTAACAGGCAGATCCTCCTGAGATCTATTACTATTCAGATGTTTCTTCATACATTCAAACAATTCTAAACAATTACAATTCGAAAATAAATTCTGTGATTGGAAAACCTGAAAAGCTTTTCACTTTGACTATGTAAACTGTCTGAGATGTTTGCAACAAAACAGATCTATTATAAACTTGGCACTCAGACAAGGGTAATACAAATGCTTGTGAAGGTCTATGTGAGTCTGGAAGGTATTTATCATTTTAAAATCTAAACTATACAGCCACATAATTTTGTATTGTTTTGACTCAAAACTAAGTGGCTTTCTAATTGTTACTGAATTTGATAAACACACCAAGTTCAAGGACATAAGTTGAATCTCAATGTTTTTGAAAAGAATTATTTCCACTAATGCTGAAAGTAATCCATGTTTAAAAGAATTTGGCACAGAAAGAGTTATATCTTCAATTGCATTACATGTAGCAAGTACAAAATCTGCCTAATGTCTTGCTTGAGAACACACTTTCAATTTATTATACATTCTTCAACTTCTTCCTTGGAGAAATATAAATACTATCCTAGTTAAGTAATTATCCTGATATCTTATTCTGTTCCTACAGTGACACTTCACATACCATAATATAGATTTATACAGTACTTGATATGATGGCTGTTTTGCCAGTCTAAGACAGCCGTAACTTTATTTGTTACCTAAACACACAAACTGCTACCTAATGTATTTATTTTCACTGTACATAATGATATTTATAATGTATACCACTCAAAAAAAAGAGTTTTGTATTTCTAAGCAATTTGCCTCAATAAAATACTGTTAAATCCACTTTCACGGATACAGTAGGAAAATAAAGTTAATTTCATTATTTAGACCAAAGTCTTTGCAATTTTGTTCTGTTAGACATTTTATTTCTGGGGGAGGAAGATAGGAAGTAAAACAGAACCATAACATAGATCTCTCAATCCATGGTTATTAAAAATAACAACTCAGTTTTAATACTGTTTAATTCTGTATTATTCTTCATAAACTTTTCTTCACATGGCACTCTTTCTACAAATCTGATGTCTTTCACAGAATCATAGAATGTCCTGAGTTGGAAGGGACCCACAAGGATCATCGAGTCCAACTCCTGTCCCTGCATGTGACAGCCCCATAGTACACACCGTGTGCCTGAGAGCGTTGTCCAGTCTCTTCTTGAACACTGTCAGGCTTCGGGCTGTGACACCTCCCTGGGGAGCCTGTTCCAGTGCTCCACCACCCTCTGGGTGAAGAACCTTTTCCTGATGTCCAACCTAAACCTCCCCTGGCACATCTTCCTGCCATTCCCTCGGGTTCTGTCATGGGTCGCTGTCATCTCCCGCCCAAAGGTATGACTTGGGGGAAAAGTGACTCAGGTTTGTGGGTCCCCTTGTTTGGAAAACAGTACACACAGTACTTAAAGTACACGCACGAAAGGCTTTTATTTTGCAGCTTGGCCCAAATGATATATGATTTGGTGGCAGAAGGATTTACATTATTGTAGGTTCAATTGGTAAACATAAAAAATTTGCTGCATATGTGGGGCTGTAAATCTTATGTTACTATGTTACTTATAAAAAGGAAAGCAAAAAAAGTAGAAGTATGGGAAAGAAAGAAAGAAAGAGTGAAAGAAAGAGTGAAAGAAATCAAGAAAGAAAGAGAAAGAGAAAAAAAAGAGAGAAAGATTTCACCATCCTTATGGCTCTGCTTTATGTGTGATGGAGTTCACAGTCTCGGGTCCAACGATGTGCAGCATCCTTCTGTGTCTTGCTCAGTTCATGTGGTGAGACTGGTGAGCAGAGTGGTCCTCAGGATGGTGGGTGGGCACCACAAGTGCCTGCACAAGGTGGGTCTTTATAGCCCTCCGGGTTGCCTGCTTGCATAATTTCTGGTCTTTTGTTAGAGGTGTTATTGTGAAAGATAGAAAAGTCGGGGGCGGGGGAGGGTGGATTGCGAAAGGTTGACAAGTCTTGGGCCATGTTGAAGGGTCTCAGCTTTTCCCTTTGTGCCATGCTGCACGTATCAGAAGGTGGAGCTATGTGCCTTCCGGGATGTCCCCCACATCCGGTGTCAGCCGGGCAGTCTTGTCTGTGGCTCCATTAGCTTATCGTTGATATGTAAATTGCAATTCACCTTATATAGATTGTACCATCTCCTGCAGCTGGATGAACTGGTTTTGACACAACGTTTTAGCCATTATCCTTATCAGACTCTGACAGTCGCCCTCCTCCCCTTGTGAGGAAGCTGTAGACCCTGATGAGGTCTCCCGTCAGTCTCCTCCAGGCTGAACAAACCAAGTGACTTCAGCCGCTCCTCAAATGGCTTCCCCTCCAAACCCTTCATCAACTTCGTAGCCCTCTTCTAGACACTCTCCAGTAGCTTAATATTTTTTTTTTTATATTGTGGGGATAAGTGATATATTTTATACTGTGACTTTAAGTGATATATCCCTTTAATTTGTGATTTTTCACCAGGTTTGGTTTTTTGTTCTTTTTGTTTGGTTGGGTTTTTTTGGTTTTTTGTTGGTTTGGGTTTTTTGTGGTTTTGTTTGTTTGTTTGGCACTTTATCCCTTTATTAAGACAATATCTAATTGAACTGTTCATGAAAAACTTTTTCTTTACTAATTTAATCAAATTCAATTTAATTTAGACCTTATCAGTGACAGAGCAGCTCAGTGTTTCCTTCCAGTGAACACTGATGATATTAGTTTCATCCTCTTAGTTCTGCTAATTAATTTAGCAAAATTCTCTGGATTTTTCAGACCTTCTTGCCTTAAGTATACCTAATTACATATAATCTTGTCCCTATTACTGCCCAGTTGGTGCCCTTGCATCTTTTCACATTGAAAATTAGTCATTTATTGCCACATTCTTAATGTATCTTGATGTTTCTAGTACACAAGTACAGTTTATCTCTCCTTTTTGTGAAAATGAGATAGAAACAGTTATGAGTGATTTTTACAAAAGGACTTAAATTACCTTAACACATTGTAACTATTTAGTCTAATTATCCACTCTGGTTTTTATTTCCTCAAAAGAGCTCATCGGAAATAAATTGTTTTCCTTTGCACTTTTTATACATCTCTTGGTGTTCTGTAAATTTTCTTCTGAAGAATAATTTTTCCTCAGAAATTACCTTGTTATGAAGCAAAACCTCTCAGTGAATAAGTTATTCACCTTAGTGTAGTTCTGCAGAGATTCATGCAATGAAGGGGATTCTCACCTTTCAACACAGCACTTGATCAGAGTATTTTGAGAGCATAGTAAGGCTCAGGGCTTTCAGATGGGTATCAAGGTGTCCTGATGACTTATTGCGATAACTCAGTGCATGTTGTTTTAGCAATATCATTCATTTTATCATGTTTCTGTTGATGTGTAATAACAAAGTCACTCACTATAAATTTCATGTCCTAATGAGAGTACATATCATTAAAACATCCAAGAATGTAGTGAAGTAGTACCCAAAGTTGTGTGAGGTCAAGGCGTTCCATATGGTACTGTAGCTTGCAGAGTTAAGAGAACTCTTGAGTGAATGGTGCAATGTAGATAAAGCTGACAGAGGTACCTACATTCATCTTTGAGTTTGGTGTTGTTGTTGACTTCTGGATTTGCATGTTTTCATGCTGGCATAGAAGACTTTGCTAACACAATTCTTTCTGATATCGATCCAAAATCAAAACAAACATCAATTTAGAAATTAGAATAGAATAGGCTATTTCAGTTGGAAAGGAACTACAATGACCATCTAGTACAACTGCCTGACCACTTCAGGGCTGACCAAGTTAAAACATGTTATTAAGGGCATTGTCCAAATGCCTCTTAAACACTGACTGGCTTGTGGCATCGACTGCCTCTCTGGGAAGCTCACTGTTCCAGTGTTTGAGACCGAAAGGCTATCTGGCTTTGCAAAAGACATAGCTAGGAATTAGTTATGTGAAAAAAAGGCTAGAGGGGAGGAATCTAATGAGAATCCAGTTAGCACACAATGCAAACAGTATGTTAGAAGGTCAAAAGACTACATACTTCGAAAATGACAGTAAGCTGTAAGGATGCTGAGGGTGAAATAGTGTCTTCAGATGACAAGATTAAGGCTGATTTAATAGCTCATAGAGGACTCAACCATCAAACCACTGAAACTATGGAAACTAAACTACTATGTTCATGCAGATGTAAAGGCTGGAAACAAAAGCCTAACTCAGAATCAATAAATCCTGGAAAAATAAAACGCATTGAATGGCAGTACTGGGCAATTAACTTACCAGAGTCAGCCATTCCCTGTTTCTGTTTTTATACCAAGAAGATAAGGGACACATCAGGAATATTTGCAAGGAATGAACTCTCCGGAGTTAATATGACGAGATAAAAAAGGGTCTCTGAAAACCGGTATCTGGAGAGATTCTTAGTCAGGATACAGTCGTACCACACAGAAATTCTGGCCCATTGGAAGACTGAGTTTTACAATGTTCTTCTATGAAACTTAGCAGATCTTTGATGAGGAACTGAAAATCTGGTTCTCCAAACACACAGATTTTCATTTATACTTGTCTTGCTACTCTGTATTTTTAGTGTTCACTGATGATGACTAGGGAATAGTAATCCCGTCTGGATATAATAAGAAATTACTTGAACCTTTCCTCAAGTTCAAGATTTTTGGTTTGTGTTTTTTGGGGTTTTATTTGGTTTGGTGGTTTTTTTTTTTTTTTCTGTTTTCATGAACTACAAGGTTTTGGCAAGGACTGTGTCAAGAATACCACAAAATATATTGGTTCCCACACTATTTCCAGCCTAGTTTGCAAGACAAATAGATTTGGCTAAGTGCAAATAAATTTTGCGTGACTGTTCTAATTTGCAGATGGGTATGAAGAAGCACTGGTTAAACTTCTCAGGTTTACCCAATCTGTGTAGCTTTTATTTCAGTTTGTTTCTTGTTATAGTAAGATACTAGAAAAGATGATAAGGCAAGTAGAGCTGATGTGAGAGATGGGTATTATTTACCCATTTGAATCTCACTTTACAAAATTATATGGAGATAGTTGCCTTGGATTACATGGTCCAGCAGGAATATATAGGAAGAGAAATAACTTTTCCATGCTGTCGGTCTCTTGCAGACACATGGGAATAAAGAAATGATAAGTATGACAATGTTGTGTGCACTACATGTGGGCAATGGAGGATAGGATGATAAACTACAGTCTTGGCTTTCCCCTAACATATTAGAGTTATGACACCATGCTCAGCAACAAAAGCTATATGCCCTTTCCTCCATATTCAGATGGAATGAGGACTTTAATCATACTGCTTTCATAAAATGTTCTTGGGATGATAAGACTTTTGTTTCTTGGTGCAATAGATTTGTTGCCAAAGCAAATTTCAATTTGTAGATACAGAGACTAGGAAGAAATGAGTGGGTTCTTGCACATACTTAGCATTCTGCCTACACAGGCAAAGACCTCCAGTGCAACTGGGAACGAAACACCTGGCCAGAAACTTCCAATCAGCTGCCATGGTTGACACTTCCAACTTACCAAAGCAATCACTTTTCCAAACAACAGCCTGAGTCAGTGCATATGGACTTTGCAAATTCTGGTTACAGGGAGTTATAAGTGCAAGGGTATGCAAGGGAAATATTCAAAGAGCTATGAAAGCTGCCAGGTATGGACAAGGCTGAGAGTTGGTGTTGTTCAGCCTGGAGAAGGTTCTGGGAAGACATTATTGTGGTCTTTCAGTACTTAAAACAGGCCTACAAGAAAGAATAGAACAGACTTCTTAGCAGGGCCTGTTGTGACAGGACAAGGGGTAATGGTTTTAAACTAAAAGAGGGGAAATTAAGGTTAGACATGAGGAAGAAATTTTTTACAATGAGGGTGGTAAAACACTGGAACAGGTTGTCCAGAAATGTGGTAGATGTCCTCTCCCTGGAAACACTCAAGGACAGGGCTCTGAGCAACCTGATCTAGTCGAAAATGTCCCTGCTCATTGCAGGGCAGTTGGACTAGGTGACCTTTAAAGGTCCATTCCAAGCCAAACTATTCTATGATTCTAAATAACTGGAGAACATGTGGAGCCCTGAATCTCCAGAAAGGAGACTTGTTCCCCACTGGATGGCTGCTGAACATCAGCTGAGACAGATGATTCACACCCTTCAAGTGACCCCTATGGAATCTTCAAATTCTAAAATTGCATCTGCACCACACTGACCAAAAAGTCCTTTTTGTCTGGGCCTTGAACCATTCTGCGCGTTCCTGTAATGGCAGCCTCAGTTACCATCATTTCCACCTCCAGGTTAGCCATGCTGGCCCCTCTACTAATTGAATCTGAGGTGAACCAATTCCTACCATATTTTCAGCCCAAGCACTCTCTTCTTTTACTACCACTTGGAGTTTTTCAAATTGCAGATAGGAAAGAATCACAGAGTGCATTTGCTATACTCACAAAAATGCTCATTATGGTTGTTATATTTTAGTGTGTTTACTTCGGTCATAAGAAAATTGGAAAAATAAAGTAAAAATGAATTTGTGGTCAAATGATAAACCAATTTAATTATCAACAAAAAAAAGAAAATGCCAAAATATAAGTGAGCAAACAAATGAAATAAAACTATGATGTGGTTCTGTGGTTCAGACAGGAGATGGGGAGTTGTTCTTGGCACTGTTGGGCTTTTTTTCTGAGAACTTAGTTGGGAAACTTACATCTCAACTATGCATTTAAGCCACAGCACATTGTAGAGAGTGCAGAGGTGAGTCATTTCTTCAGCTTCAGTCCTGGATGAAAGCAACCACATGTGTTGGGTTTATGAGGTCAATTCCATTTTTTTCTCATATCTTGGTGTCCCAGCAATGCCTGAAAACATCTTGGTTTTCATTTCATCAGTGAAAACATTTGGATTTTACTAAAAAAGAAAGCATTTACTTAAAAGCACATTTAGGTCTTTCTAAAAGATTTCAAGTGGGAAAGCAAAGATCATTAGCCAGATTTGAGATCTTAGTATTGTTTCCACCAAGTGCAATCACGTCTGAGGAATAAATATACAAGGCAGTCAACACTTCTTGGTCTGGAGAAAAAGAAAAAGTAAATGGATTCTCTTAAATCTATGTTTTGGTTTTTGTTTTTGTTTTGTGGGGGCGGGGGGATTGTTCGTTTGCTTTTTCTTTTTTTTCCATCACAAAATGAATGCAGGAGTGATGCACTTATTCACTGCATCCTGAAAAACTCATTGCTATTATTTTGACTGCTATTTATTTTTTTATTCCCGTAGTGTCTAGAGGCCCTAATCAGGAATCAGCATGGGATATAACAGGTGGCTACTAACAGATGGGGAAAATACAAAGTAACAGCCAGACAATTAAGCCTGACGTAATAAGCCTGTTACAGTACCATGGATTAGCCATTGTTACCTAGAAATATGATAAGTTAGTATAGTCCTTGTCTTCCTAAATTAAAGAGTGAACTCTAACTATTTAGGGAACCATTCAAAATAAGTTAAGCATGTGCTCAAGGCTAAAATAGTTTTAAGATACAGGGAATCAATTGAAAGAAAGTTAAGGATGTGACAATGTGATTTCCTGATCTGCCTACACTGAGAATTGGCCCCACTTCCTCTCTCCTTCGGAGTGTCTGTACAGCACACACAAGCTGACCCGAATGGTTACACATTTGCACAATTTATTGTGGTTTAACCCGTAACAGTACTTTGGCTGAGCCACGGGAACTGCCTGTTTGCATACTTTTCACCTGGAACGAAGGCAGGATAATATGACTCAGTGTAATTTTTTTTCCTGAACTAAAATTTAATTATTTCATAGTTGTTGTGGGCTGATAGACCAAACACACAGGTTACTGAGGCTACTTAATGCATGGCAATTTGGTAAACAACAGAAACTTAGTAATAAACTTTCAACCCTTAGCTCAAATGGGTTCAGAAAAGATTGGCTAAATATTCCTTTATGCATACTGATGACTTTATTTTTAACTGATAAACATCAGTTGTTAACTTTCTTATCTCATCCTATTCATCCTATTCTGCTTTTTCTCATGCTACTCTGAGCCTCTTCTACCTAAACCACTCCTTGCAATGTATGATCAAGGTCAGTCTCTTTTTCTGCTCTGCTTGATGATTCGTTTTGGTGATCTTCAGCCTGTCGCTCTCAGAAAATAAAAAGACTGATGCTAATAGAAGAAAAACCTAATAGTAAATGAAGAAAGCTAGCAGGATGGGTAAAACTGAAGTAGACCAGAGAATATACCTCATCAAGAGATCTGCTTCTGGAGAAGGGAAAGCAGGTATCTCCAAGGGGACATAGTGGAAACAGAAAGATTATTTAAATTGCTTAAAAGTGATTACCAGTGATAAATACTGTCAGCTGAGATAAAAGCCTGCTTTAGTCATTTACTTTCACTAAAAGTTAGCTTCCAGGTCCAGTAAACATACAGCAATAAGCAATGCCTATTTTCCAAGGTATTCTGAAGTTTCACAACTGTATTTTGAAATTCTGATATGAGACATTTTAGAGAAAACCTGAGAATTAATTAAAGATCTTTTGGTCAGATCTGCAGTTTCTATGGGAATTCATCTATGTGAAAATGCCTAGAAGCTCAAGTACACAGCAAGATACTTTTATTATTATTATTATTATTATTATTATTATTATTATTATTATTAAAATTTATTTTGTTTATTGATGCTGAGTTTCTTGTCATTTCCCCACTCCCAAACTACTTGGAAGTCCTGAATCATTTATATAGTGTTTTTCTCTATTAAAAAAGGAGTAATGGTAGGGAGGTGGTATGTTCTATTAGATTTACAACTTTATTTTGGATGTCAGTCACAGCACCAAATGTCAAACTGTGGAAGATATTTTTGCAGCAGCATCTGGTTCTTCACAGATCTCCAGATGCTGCTATATTGGTGGTTTTGGAGTTGTTTCTGGGTCAGTTATTTTGGGACATGAGTTCTCTGACTGTTTTGTCCTCTCAGAAACTGTTTTCTTTTGATTTAAGCTATAATACTTGAGATTCAGACATACAATTCCATGTAGTACTGTTTTATACTCTAAAAAAGAACTTAGGAATGTACATAAAGAAATGTAGTATACATAACTCATGCAGAATCCTCTTTATGCATTTTATTTAGAGATGGCCCATCGCACTCCTGGAACATTTCAGAAAACGAGGACCTATAACTATTAAACAGCAGCAGCAAAGTGCTTAAACAGCAGTGAGACTTAAAAAGGAATTAGTGTAAAAGCCATTGTGGTCATGCTGCTGGCAAAAATAACGCTATTCTTAGTAATGGGAAAACAGATGATGCTTTAAAATCTAAACCACAAAAAATGTAAAATAAGGTGTTTGGACTCATCTGTGGATTTGGTCTTCAGCAAGAGGCTGTGGGCAGCTCTATTTTGTTACTAATAGGGCAGGGCAGGAACCTTCAGAGCAGGACTCATGCACAAGGACAAGCACAAGCTAGCATATGTCTTTGGCACTTGCGGTGTCATGATAATGCCTATGCCAACACGACTTTTGTATACAGGATATCTAACACAATGATGCACTTATTTCTTTTTCAAAATACATTTCAGAAAGACCACATTCTTCTCTCAGTTTTTTGTTTCACAGCTCATCAGTAAGGCTATAGAATGCACCACATATGCTACAGAAGATCTGTCTGTTTGAGAGAGTCTTTAAAAAGTATGGGGGTTGTTTGATGTATCTTTCTGCCTGCAAAGCCACATCCTTTCAGCAGAGTGAGGCCAATAGAAGAAGGTAAACATGTTTTGTGTCAGGAAAAGTCTCCTAAATTACCCTAAACTAGTCTTTTTTTGTCCTTGCTAATGTTGTTATTTAAAACACCCAATGCCTTGGACCTTTTCAGAATCGAAATACAATCCCGGTTCAGGTTGGGAAGCTTATTATCTGTTGTTTCCCATAAAAAATTTTTTTCTGCTGGCATATCGATGTTGTAGTTTTTTTACTCCAACATAAGGACTTCCTGTATCCAAATGAACACACTTGTGTATGACTGTCTTTCAGCCATCAGCAAGTATAGTACTATAGAAAAAATTGTGGAGTCAAGTAAAGGATGAAAAAATACTTTGGAGCGCCAACTGTTGCAAACAGTAATTGTTCAGCAATGGTTATGAATTTGAAACATTAAAATTATTCTATCAGATATCACTGCTCACAGAAAAGTTAATTTAGCAGAAGGCATATGATGAATTGACCAAATGTTATCCCATGAGTTTCTAGTTCATCAAATGTTCCAGTAGTTCACCACAGTGATGACTGGCAGAGTTCCATTTTTATGCCTGTAACTATTTCGAACTGTCATCTCAAACCCTAATACAAATGCGGCTCTAACCTATGGCATGTTCTTGCAGGTGTGTGTTCCCACAGACATGCGGGTATATACCAGGTGATTATACTCACTTACAGCTTGGAGGTTACTGTTTACTTCAAGGTCATTTTTTCTGCACCGAAGATCACAGGTGAAAGGAGGCATGATGGCTCATGACCATTAGCGTAAAAATATCCAAATTATGCAGCAACAGAGCAACCTGGATGTCAAAAATAGACCCATTTCTCTGTAGCCTTTAACCACACAGAAGTGTAATTCAGATTGCAATCTCGAATGTGCCAATCACATGCTATTTCCTAGGAAGCATACAGTTTTAGGGGAGTGTAATGAGACAGATATTTTCAGAATACAAGACAAAAATAGTACTGGAAAACACTGTCTACTTGAGGTTTAATCAACAGCCATTAAAGTTACTGGACAAATTCCTACAGGTTTGGATTAGAACACCAATGATAACCTAGTCAATGCAAATCATATTTTTAAGTGACATGATGATTAGAATCAGATTTTGTTCCAAAGCAAACACAAAATAAGTAAGAATTTCTTTTCCTTCTCCCTCCCACCCAACATCATTTACATAATGCTGTCATCATGCAAAGTACAGATAGCAGTATTTAAGATAGCATTTCATATTAGGTAGGTTATTTCATTGCATGAAGTACAGCAGCAGCATATCTGACGATGGCTTAAAATTAATATTTAATGAAAATATTGATTGTGAAGGGAACAAACACATAAGTACAAAATAGTTCAGGAGAAAAGATAAAGTTAAAATGTACGTAAGGAAGGTGCACAGAAAATGGTACAATGAATATTTACATACAGACAATAACAAAAGTAGAAACAAAGCATTGCTATTTTATGTCAGATGGCTATGCTTTCATGTTTAAAAACAGTAAAAAATAATTCCTCATGTCTGAAACCAGCAGACTACAGACACAGTAATTCTTTAGAAACGATTTGTAAAGGTATTCACAAAAATGACTTCAGTCTGTAACGATCCTGCACTGATACTTTGACTGCTGGAATATGTTTAAAAGAAGAATTTGAAAGAAGAAAGTGGGCATGAGATAATTATTTCTGGGGCAGCAGGCTACTCTACATGTAAGCCTCAAATCTGCAGCACTATTGTGTATTCTACAAAACTGCAAACTCATATGTTTTAAGCTCAGAATGTATTTAGAGCATTAAGAGTCATTGAGGCATAGGTTTGCATTTAATGTCTTTGCTGAACTGAGGGCTGCAAAGTGGATAGCAAACTTGTCACAAGTGGAAGAAAGCTCCAGAAATGACACTTACACAGAATTTCTAAGTAACAAAAAAAAAGAGCGAAAACGTACATTGAAAACAACTAGTGAAGAACATATGAGAACAGATTTGTTCTATTCTCAACTTCTACATTCTGAAAATCCTGCAAATGAAAACGATTTTAGGAATAAGAGACTTTTTTTTCTAAGGTGAGCAATAAGAAGATTTGCACAAGAAAAAAGGGAGATCAGTTTGAGCCCTACATATCCAAAGCTTAAGGAAAACCTTTACAGTAAAATTAAAATCATGCTTTATATTTTATACAAAACAAAATTAGCCAATTATATACAGCTTGTTAGTAAGGATGACCTAATAAAAACTGCTGCTGAGGTATACAAGCATTTAAAATATCTACATTGAAACAAATTAGTATTATTGAAAGAGTTTCCATTTTTTTTATTCCTGCTGCTTCAAATATTACCTTAACAAGCAAGATATTTCATCTTTCCTTGCCTCAATTTCCCCATCTGCACAATGAGTCCTGTGGTATTTATAACCCTGGAAAGTCCTTCATGATCAGCTGATGACAAGATGTTAGATAGCTGCTAGACTTTCTCAGTACGGCTTCCCACTACGTGATATTCACTATGGAGAACATCTGTACTCTTAATCATAATGATAAATGCAACATTTTGTGTTGCTGAGGAAAAGAAGTGCTACACACAATAGAATCACAGTCATTTGTATTCCAGTGACACCCACAATGTGCTAGCCACTGTTGTTACACACACACGTACAGTCAGACAGGCCCTGAAGACAGTGTTTTTAGGAAGTGACAGCAGTGCTTTAATGACACATCAGTAATTTACAGCATCAGAGACAACAGCACCATGCATGCTGTTAGGCATAATACATCCTAAGCATGCTACATCAATTCAAAGATGAATCTGTAAAACCATTTTCATTTATGGGGAAGCAGAATCTTAAGGATTGTGTTTAGTTGCAAGAACTTGTAAATATACATTTGCAAAGACTAATAAATACTAATTAATAATACTGATTCTTAAAAAGCCTAACCATATCAACTCACCATTATATGATATACCATATAAGCATATAATAAAAGACAATCAGAACCTTAAAAATTCACCTGGTAAATTAAACTAATGGTGAAGAGGGACAAATGGGGTTATAGTGACACAGCCTTGTTTTTTCCACATTTTCTTGTCTTAGATGGTCTGTGTGACCCGTTTGCAGGTAGAAATCTGGTTTGCTAAGGGATACAAAACCAGGGATTGGTAACATTAGCTCAGTTGTTGTTAGCTTACAGACAGCATTTTGTGAACACTTCAGTTCTAGTGATTTTTACAGCAGACTGTAAAGTCTTCTTGTTAAAATTTACTTTCTATTGCTCACAGTTATTCTGTCTTTAAATCAAGGGCATGTTCTGCCTAAGGGGAAAACAGGCCATGCATATATACTGGCTAACATCCTCTCCATTACTAATTAGAGATTTGATTCCCTTTCAACAATATTGAGTAGAATGCAACTTCCAAACACAGGAAGGTTTCTGTCGCTTTTTTAAAAAATGAAATATTAATAGCATCTGAAGGAAAAAAAATACTATCATTTTTTATAGCTTAATGAAGCAATCAAAATGGCACAGGCACTCCAGTTTCTCAACACCAACTGCAAAATATTCTTTGAGATCTCATGAATGCATGAGTCATTGAGGAAGAAATGAGATTCTTAATGCTGGAAGCCTTTGAGGAGAAACAGAGTATCTAGGGGGATAAAAGGTTGTCAAAAGGCATGAAACACCCTTCTTTGACAATATATTTTGTAAATAATATATGGAGGATAAACAGACATACAGTAAAATACATTTTCTATGTGGGAGAAAAGTATTATTACATAGAATTGTAAACTCTTTCTTAACCCTGCCTGATGTCTGTATAACTCCTCTACCAGTAATTCCCATTTTTATTCTCCTGCATTTGCAAAATGGCATGTTGCCTGTTAAGTGTGATTTTTTTTTTTTTTAAATTGCAACTTCAAATACCTTGCTGTTCCTTTTAATGTAACACTTCCTTTTCTCTCTTTCACCATTCTATTTTGTACTTCACACTGGGAGTTCTCCTTTGGTTTGAGACTTATGTGGACTTTGGGTGAAACGTTGGTTGAAAACATTGCCTTTTTTAGTTTTGTTTGCTTGTGTTTGGGTTTTTTTGTTTGATTGGTTGGGGTTTTTTTGTTTGTTTGTTTGTTTGGGTTTTGTTTGTTTGTTTTAATCTAGCTGTATTTAGATGCAGAATATAGTGGATGTTTAGGGGTTTCTTACCTGAAAAAATGACAAATAAAATTTTGGCTTTTTTTTTTTAATTGGAAACTTTCTGTGGGATCAGAATTTTTTTACTTTCCTATTCCCACTAATAGTTTTAACAGTGAGTTATTGCATGGGAAACTTGCAGTGGTTCACCACTGACCCTGAAGTAAATGGATTTTACTATTGATTTAACTGGTTAGCTTTAACTTTTATGCTTAAACTATTCCAATCTCTCAATGGGTAATTTATCCTCCTTTGTGTCTATGAAGGTGTGAATCAGTTACATTTCTAGAGAGGGGTGAGCTTTAACTTCGGAAGCATCCACTTAAACCTTAATCGTGAAGAAGCTAGTGTAATAGATGTCACATCGACCTCTTTATAACAATGATCTTTTTTTTCTCTGTATTTGTAACGGGAGAATGGAATGGTCCTGATCATGACTTGACACCAACACTATAAAAAGAAATTATTACTGAGATTGCTATGAAAATATATAGAAGAACCAGAGTATAAAACCTGAATTACAGTGCAGCTCACATTTTTAATCAATTATCACATTTTTTCTTATGCCTTTTACATTAAATATCCTGTGGACCTTGAATAAACAACAAAAGCAACTTCTAGGCTCACTAAAATGACAGTTGTAATATGGTTCTGTCTACTGGTTAAACACATTTTCTGAAAAACAAAAATTGAGACAATTTTCCTGTTGGAGAACAGAGAATACTTAAGAAAAAAAAGGATATAATATGACTTTCATTGCTTATATAGAAATACAGAAAGCAAGGGTGGGATGGGAATGACTTGTGACACTCTATTGTTGTGCTTTTGAATACAAAATCTTATTCCCCTTTAGCTATATTAAGGCTTTTTTTTTTTTTTTTTTTTTGTAAAGTAGTATCAAAGCATTAACATTTTGCTTCTTTTGGATAGAAATTACATATGTGACTATTCACTTGGGTGTACTCCAAAGTCTGCTGAATAAGAATCCATCCACTGAATTCTGTAGGCATTACTCTGGATCAGGCCATAGTAACATGCTGGTTTAAGTTCTCCTCACATTTTGGACCACCACATGGAAAACTAGATCCACTTATTATCAGGAAAAGAAGCAAGGCACTTTTGAAAAATGTAAGGAATCAAATCCAAACAAGAAGAAGAAAAAAAAGATGCCTTGAAACCACCAATTTTGCATTGCCAAACATTGAATTCTAGATTTTTTGTGTGTTATCCAAGATAAAACACCTAAACTCCTGTCACCATTTCCTGAGCAGAAAACTTTTTCTGATCTCCAGTCAGTTCTGTGATTTGTTCTAATATTTTCTGAAGTATTTTCTCTTTGAAGAAAAGTTGCTATATGTAGACAGAGGACTCCCAGTACACCAAATCTGAAAACATCAATTTTGATGCTTACACTGTAAGCACAATTAAATCATCTTTACATTGTGTTCACACTGAGTCCAGCATGTTCAGGATATATTTGACTTTTGCTATAGCCATTATTCACCTTGATCTGTATGTAAGCTATGGCTTTTTTCTGTACCTTCTAAGAAACCATCGTGAAGGATGTTGGACTACACATGAAATCAGTACGGCTTAGTTCTATCATTAATAAGAATTACAGGCTTAAGAAAAGTTGCAATAGTTACTTCCTGTTGTGTATGGATGGAAGCCAAGTGCTGGAGTGCAAGCAATACAAATCTTTTAACACCTGACATTTTAGGAAGACCCATCCAAGGCTTCTGTTGCCTGAATATTGCTTTTGCTGGTGAGCAACTATCATAAATGAATCATTAAACTGGAATCAATTTGCTGAAACAAAATGAACATGAAAATAAATAATTAAAAGTTGTAGAAGAATGCCTGGAGAAAAGGTGCCTTTACCATCTCTCCTTCTGGGAAGGAATTACTTGCCAAAGAAGACATGAATTTACACGTTTTATCAAACTTCTGCAACTTCTGCAGTGATTCCCAGCAAGGGCATCTCTTTTACCCTTGGCAATCTGGTTTGTAATTGCTCTGTACAACGCTGACACAGTATTGATGGAAGAATATCCACAGCCCTAGATGTCCGCTGCCTGGAGAACAGAGCATTTCTCACATCTTGCATGCTGCACAAACTCTGGAGCACAAGGGGACTCCTCTTTATATCTTTACAATGCATACATCAGATTAGGATTTTTTTTTCACTTACTTTTTCGAAAAGCTTTAATCGAATTTTCTTTTTATTGTAGCTCTAGTTCCTTTTGACTCTGGTAAGACAAATCTCTATCCAGAACTCCTGCATTATATTTAGGTTATGGCCATAGACTCAATAGCTCCTATCCTGTAATATCACCAGTGTCTACTTAGATTCACACCTTTCCTATTCTGTCTGTAATGTGGAGATTTAGAGTGTTTGCTAGTGCAGGTGCAATTAGTCAATGTTTACAGAAAAAAAAATACTCTATGGAAAGTACTATGAAGTCCAAAAGACTATAAATAATTATAGAAGCTTGTAAACTGTGTTGTCAGCCAGGTTTCTGAAGATGCCAGATTAAGCATCCCTTTTCTTGCTACTACTTTACCCAAGTCTCTTCATCTAGTCTGGGACTAACTTATGCTGTGTGCAAGTATAATAAGTGACTTCTCATAGGAATTTCTCAAGCAGCTTGACAAAAAAAGGTGCTATTTTTGGCTGTCCAATAACTGTACTTCAACTTCAAATAGAATACTGATATTCCACCTGCAAATAATGAAAAATATATGGGTATGAAACACAAGTAAAAAAGAGAAAAACAGCAGCAGTGCACTGGTTGTGTTCCTCCTTTCGTTTCCAGAGTGGTTGCTGACAGGAACAGGCCAGGCTGGGTTGAGAATGACAGTCCTCACTGATCATCGAGGAATTCAGTAACAAGGCTAATTCATGGCCAGTGGCTATAATTTCAAAGGCTACTGATGATATTTTCAACCAGTTAAAACAATCTTTATAATTCTTTGTGAATCTTCATGTCTGCCGATTTTGAAGTGTGTGTCACTAGAAACTGTATTTTAATAGCTGTTCTCATGTGATTTTTTTTTCAGTAGAGGTTTGCTGTTCCTGTTACAATTGCTATTAATCATGCTAGTAAAAATAATTAAGACAGTACCACGATAAAAGTACCAGGAGCACAAGTTTTTTGACATATAAAACAAGGCAAGGTTCTCTTCTGCTAATGTATGAAGATCATGCCTTTGACAAAACCAAGACCCACTAAAATACGCAGAAATAATTTATTTGACCTTAATCTTGGATGCAATTTCAAAAGAAAACTCTACATAAATGAGTCAGTATAGTGAAGCACTCTGTACTCTGTAATTCTCCTGTGCTATGTGATCCTCTTAATACCTATAACTTTTTTGATATGACATCATTAACATGCACAAAACATATTTTCTTATCTGTTTTTCATAAACACTATTGCGGAACTGTTAAGCAAAATTTACAGTAAAACTGCCTGCAAGCTCATCTGCATAATTTATCAGTAATTTATGGAGTTACAGTTGTAAGGTAGTTGAGGTAGTTGTAAGGTAGTAGAAGAAATAAAGTTTTTCAAGAAGAAAAGCTCATGAACTAGTGTATGACTTGCATTATTAACAAGACTTGTAAGATGGTCTTATTAATAATAAAAATAGCTAGATATTTCACACTGTGTTGCAATGTTGCTTCTTAGCCTTAGTCATGAAAAGAAAAATTAACAACAGACATGAAACTAATATTTTTGAAAATGCCTTAAAAGGACTTTGCAGCATAGATAAAATACAAAACCACAGACCTCACAAATTTTAAATGCTGGAAAGTCTGACCATTCAAGAGGAAGTTTCTACTTAAGTAAATAAAAGTTGGAAAGCAAGAAAATACAAAATTAATGGCAGCGAGACAGCATACATCTGCTGTCATAGTCCTTCCACAGCCATAGACAAGCTAAGACAGCTTGCCACCTTTTTTCAACATTGAATCTCTGATTTTTTTTAACATTATAGACTGCTTAACAAAGCAATTTTGATTTGTTTTCCAGACTAAATGCTGAATATTGACTGTCTTTCATTTTGGTTGCAGAATAGATTAGAAAGTAACTCCAAGAGACCATAAGACAAGTATATCTGCAGCAAGTTCCCAGAAATGGTATAAAGATCTAAGATTTTCTGTGCTCTAGAGGAGACATGTAACTGAAAAATACACAGAGGACATAGTGAAAACAACAGGACAAATGGAAGTTAGTGCCTACTTGCAGGTTTGTATCATATAATTATCACAAATATAAGATCTAAGATCTGGGATTCTGACAAAACAACAAATTCTGACAAGTCAGAGCTCACAGGCTAGGGAAAAAAAGGAACTCATCAGGTAATAGTTGTGCTTTTCTTGTATAATTTTAGAAATAACATTGTTCAAAATGAGGAAAATAAATGAACAGCATACTGTCTTTCTTAGCCTGCAAAATTGTGTAGCTTGCTAGATTGGGTTTATGATGGAAATTATACTTGAAAGCCTTTGTAATGAAGAACACTTGTTTACATCATGTGTGTTTGATTTACTATTCAGCTATAGTCCCAAGTGGAAATTTGTGATTTGGGATTAGTCCATAACTAATGTTTTGGATACTAGTTAGTAAATGAAGTTCCTCATGTTTGCAGAGCTAATTAAGTGCTGGAGAAGAGAGAATACTTTCCCTCAATTTCTCCTTTCAAAGTAAAAAGACTACAGTTCTTTCTACAGACAACATGTTGCTGTGATCCTAGCATTGCAATAATTTAAAGAGGTGCTAAGAATGGTGGACAATGACAGTATATTTTGTTGTGTACAGCAAACACGTACTATTTATCTTTTCAAAGAGGTGTAGATTTTCTGTGCATCTTATCACTAGCAACATAAGATTCATATGGACATTTAGAAATCTTAAAGTTCATATTGCTGACCACACAGAGAAAAAAAATATAAATACATATTAAAAAAAAAGAAGAAAAATATGAAAGCCTGCCCTCCACATACACACACACTTTCTGAACTGAATTTAAATTTGAGATATTATTGTTCCAGTCTGCTTGGAAGAACTCTGCACAATATCTAGACTAAGAGGTTGAAGCTGGTCTTGGGTTTGACTTGTTTCCAAAAGATGCAGGTATTTTCTTTGTTCTTTCTACTTATACTAGATTAATTTCAGCCTTTTGACTAATGACACATTTTTGTACAGCCAGTTACTTTGTTATAGCTCTTCAGGAAAGCGTGTGATCCCTGTGCTCCTGACTGCATGTCATTTGGGTGAATTTATTTTGTCCATAGTAGCAATTAACTGTGAAGATGGTGTAGAATATTAACAGATTTTTAATACTGAAGAAGAAGAAATGGGGAAGAGAAGGATGAAAGATGGCAATCTGAAAAGATGAAAGGTACAGAACTGTATAGTACCACTAAACATTGTGGTGCATGCAGTCCTTCGCCCCACATTTTAGCTCTAGTCAATAAAAAACATATTTAAAGCATGCATTTTTTAAAAAATTGATTACTATTCCATGAAGACTTAGGTAATGAAGTACCCTTTCTGTGAACTTACTTGCTCACATTCAGCTTGCTTCATGTGGGACAGTTATTTTCTCACCATGCCTTTAGAAAAACCTTTATACACATAGTTTGAAATACATGTTAAGTCAGGCCCATATACTTTCTTCACATGTCGACTGAATGCCTTTGAATTCAACATGAAAGGTCCATTCTCCACTAGACACACACATACAACATCCTTTTAATCCTGATGAGATACTACCTGTTTAAGAACACTTCTTCTCTCCAATAAGAAAGTGGAAGACAGAAGCCAACAAGAAAAAATGCCCAGTTTTACAGTAAAACAACATCTTTGAGGTGGGCTATTTATATAAATCATTCTTAGGCTACAAAGATTCAAACAAAAACCTTATTTTTCTGCTTTGTTCATGGCAATGACCTAAAGAGGCTAAAGGTCCTGGAGACACTGGAAAGCAAATATATTATCATAAAGAAATTCTTCCATAAACTCTATGGATTTTTATACTAACCTGTTGCAGGAAGGGCCCTTGAATGGCTACAGTCTAATCAAAAGATAAGGACTGAAAAGGAGGTATAAAATCATCAAGGCAGGAGCTCACAAGTATCCTTTACAAATATCTGTCTTAAGGTCTGTAATTAGTCTTCTGTGTTCAGTAGTGCAAGACAGGAAGCAATGAGTTAAATTGTTGCAAGAGGGATTTTGTTCAGGAGTAGAAGGAAATGTCTTAAGCATTAAGTCTTAGATAGATTGCCTAGTGCTTTGGTTTATGTTTCCATGCTTTCAGGTCAGAGAAAGATTGTATTAGACAGAATTGCTTGTTATTAAAACTTCTTATATTGAAACATGCAAACTTTCTTCATCTTGTTCCACCAAGAACCTTTACTAGGTTTCTCACCGAGCAGTACCCACAGTTGTTCATAGATGACTTTTAGGTGACCACTGCCAAAGAAGTAGCTCATGTGCTGAAGCAGTTTTCCATATTATTAACACTAGTATTAATGTTACTGCTTGTAATACTGTTGCTACTACTGATACTACTACCATTATTTTTAAGCTGTTTGTGTGACCAGTACTAGAAACAATCTTCTAGTAGTCAGTTTGTGCTAGCAGCTTTTAGAATATTAATAAAAAATGGAAGCAGGAAAACAAAAAGTGGACAAAGACCAATTGGTCAAATAGTTTGTGAGTTGACAAAGACTCATGATCAGAATACAAAGTATGTAACCTGATCCTCAGAACATCATCCTGGTGAGCTTAACACACACTTTCTGTTTCTGTCACAACACAAAGAAATAGCAGCAACTGTAACAGTAATGTAACAATGTTTTGCTTCACATACATAACTCTAATTACAAAAACTCATTGTTAAATTTACTCAGTGAATTATCATAAGATTTAGGGAATGACCCCTGCTTTCAGAGCAGATTACTGTCTCAGCAATAGAGATTTGTAGGTTGTGTTGCAGGATATTTACATAGAGAAATGTTAATGCAATATGTGATCTTTAATAACAGTGAAATCAACTGGAAGTGAACATTCATCCAAATTGCTTTGAAAACATGAATATTGCACTGGAAGTATAGATGTCCTCTTTTTTTTAGCAGGGCATTATTAACAGCATTAAACACAAAAATCTCATTTTATTCTACAAATTATAGCATAAGAAAACACTGGGAAGCTCAGAAAACAGGGCCTTTGAAGTCGTAAACAGAGGAAAGTTATAAAACTTCCACGGGAAAATCACAAACTATTTACTGTACGGTATTGCTCAAACTTGCGTTATTTTTACAGGCCAGAAGGCAACAGTAATTTTTTAAAGCTCTTGTTGCAGTAGCAGAACATGCTCTTGCTTTCATAGCCTTCTTTCTCAGATGGTTGCCACATGTTTGGCTTCTGTGCAAAGGTGTATTATTTCATGACTTACCTCTCTGGCACACAGTTCAGTTGAGAATGTGGAGATTTCTTTTAGAATTAGAATGTTTAGCTATTATGCAGAATAAATATAAACCAGCACATCAGAGGCTAAACTGTGGATTACAGAAAAGGGAGGAAACAGTTGAAGAATCAGTCCAGATATAGATTAGGGCCACTGCTTAGAATCTTTATACTAGCGTGGAAGCATAGAAGCAGCTATCGACATGCATTGAGGGACTATCCCAATATTACTTTTCTAGAAGGGAATTTTCAGTTATAAAGATGCCAGTTAGAAAACTCAGAAACTTATGCAAGGGATTTACAAGGCCCAATACTGTCTAACTTCAAGCCTTCAGAATCACCCTTAGGACTGCAAAAGTCCATGAGTTGTCTTTTCCATCACTAAGAAGTAGTAGAGCCAAAATACCAACCTACCCTCCACCCACCAAATATCTCTTCTAAGTTAATCTAATGGAAATCTTCCCTGAGGTTCAAAAATTTCAGTCAGCTTGTTTATTCATTTTTCTCTTTAGGGACCTCTCTGAGACCACAAGCAAGCAAGTCCAGAAAAACACTGAGAGAGGCTGTTTTTACGATATTTAGCATCCGAGCAGAAAGAATTATAGAAATCTCCCAGAGATGTTTACAATAAAGAGATTTACATAGAAAGAGAACTTATGAGTGCTTTGACTAAATGAGTTCATTTGCCAACCTTTTTAAGTTTCACCCTCACTAGAACTGAAATTATCTCCATTCATACTGAGGACAAAAATAAGGGCACTAGTGTAAAAATAAATGCCTAGTGCTGTATGGAAATACGGCAATGTTAACAAGTCCTTCCTTTCAATGTGTGAGCAGGTATAGGTTGGAGTAGTATTTTCTCCGGTAACACTCTATTTTTTCTAGCCCTGTATTTTTCAGAGTTTTCTTGTTACACCCACCACTGAGTAACTCAAAGACAATATATTAAATCTGTGTAAACTGTGTTGCTCTTTTCTTCTACATTTCCTATCCATGCTGCTGCTTCAATTGAATTGTTCTTTATTGTTCCATTCAGAGAGAAGCAATCAGAAACCTGAGGCATGACCGACAATATGCACCATGTTCTCTGCTGGGTTTGAATCTTGCTGGTAAACCAGCTTTCTCTGATGGCTTCATCACTGAGGATTGTGAACCACACACACACAGAGGTCAGTTTTGCCAACCTCCATAAGACAGATTTTATCTGGTATGACAGTGCAGACTCCAAAGCAGCTGTTAGTTCACATCATGAGCACATCTGGCTCTGTATAACCTGAATTTTCCTTTTAGCAGCATAGCTGGCTGTGTGTATACGCAAGACTGACCATGGGGTCATCTGGTCATGAGGTTTAGCTATATCCTTCATAACCTTCATGTGAGTCGCAGAAATATTTTCCTTACTTTATTGTCCCAGAGACAAAACTTGAATCTGTCTGAGGATGCAGATTTTCATACAGGGCAAATTCCTGTCTCCATTGCCAGCAATTAGCATTTTACTATGGATTTCCATAAAGGCAGAAATTTTTCCTACATGTGTAGTCTAGGGAGCTGGGAGGCATTGAGAAAATTAACCTGGTGGCCATTGCATGCTTAATATTCCTGGTAGGGTATATATAATTTATCCTTAATCTATAATAATCCAAAACCTCTTCTAACACTATCAATATTGTCATCTGTAAGAGTAAGGGACATGCCATCTTCTTGGAGATTATTTTCTGCCTTTGTCACTAATATTTTTCTTCCACTGAATACTCCCAGGAATAAACAGTTATTCTTTATAGAATTAGTTGTCATACTTAAATATAGTACCAGTCTCTTTTTGTACAGCCAAATTTTAACTCCCTATGTGAATGTGCATCTTAATTCTTCAAATTCATTTAAACAAGGAATTTTTCATACTCATTTAGATGCATAGTACTCATATGAGGATATATTCTTGAGTAATTAAGTATTTATGAAAAAAGGGCCATTGGCCCTATTACAAAAAACCTGAAAATAAAATCTTAGCATCAAAACAGGTTATCAGCACCTCTTTCTTCAAAAACATGGAAAGTAAACAGACAAACTTATTATTTATCACCTTGTTCAATAAAACAGGAGTTTGCATTATGCTGTTATCACTTTAGCTCACCAAAGAATTTAAAAGTGGCTGAATTCATGCTGAAATGCTTTGCTAAATCAAGGCATAGACGGATAATCCATAATTCACAGATATAGTGAAAGGTTAGGTCTTTGAGGTCAGCTTGATCTCTGGACTTCGGAATTGCATGCAAAAAGTTTATTTACAAGCTATAACTGAGTGTGTTAAGTATTCAAAAGAGTACTTCTTTATACAGTTTATAATAAATTTGCTTCTCTATGTACTGTGTTCACTAGAGATTCATATTCTCCTCATAAACCCTGTAATAAATTTTTTACTTCTGATTTCAAACGCCGGGATACTTTTTGCAGCAATGTTGTCCCAAAGGGACCGTGAATATGCTGATCACAAAAGGCATCTTACGGGAGCTTCCATAACAATGGAATAAAGACCTTCTGGCTTCTCACAAGAAAGTGGGCATAATGTCTCTTTAATCTCTGTGTCTACTGTCCATTTTTCACACAACATAGTGACTTGTTTAGCTTCATGAAAGAGGTGGGGTTTTTTTTCTATTATACACAGGAAAAATCCAACTTGCTATGTATACAGGTTTAGTGGCAAATAATATATCCATGAATTGGGCAACTGAAGAGCATATTATTTTGAAATACAGAGCAATGCTGCTTCTAAATATTCTTCCTTCAACTCTCCCTCAAATGAGGAATCTTGAATAACCTAAATACTGTTTGAGTTAAAATTTCAAGTTAATGTCTCACTTCTGTATTCACCTCTGATCTTTTTGACCAAGTTTAGTTTCTTATATATTTCAGTCCCATATTACCCAACTAGACCCAACTGCACTGCTAAATTTGGCTTGGAAATAGAGATCTGCAAGTTGGATTTGACTTCAAGCTCTGCTGTTGGATCTCTTTCTTTCTCCTGTGGAGGTAAGTTACTCATATTGTCCCTACTATTAGAGTATCTGTTTGCCTCACAGTCTTCAGCTTATTTATCTTCAGAGTCCCACAGAGTGATTTTCTTGCACAAAGAAATGCAGCACAAAGAAATGCAGTGAGGAAGTCCAAAATTCACTTGGAATTAAATTCAGCGAGGAATCTCAAGGATAGCAAGAAGGACTTCTTCAGGTATATCAATAGCAAAGGGAAGACCAGGGAAAATGTGGGCCCGCTTCTGAATGAGGTGGGTGCCCTGGTGACAGAGGATACAGGCAAAGCAGAATTACTGCATGTCTTCTTTGATTCTGCCTTTACTGCTAAGGCCAGCCTTTAAGAATGACAGACCCTGGAGGTAAGAGAGAAATTCTGGAGAAAGGAAGACTTTGCCTTGGTTGAGGAGGATCAGGTTAGAGACTGTAAAGACCCAAGGGGTCTTTCTTGTCATTTTGCTGATCAGTGTTTCAGAGTTTTCATGACCACATGCACTGATGCAATGCAGGGAAAGGTGCACTGCCTTCAAGGTGGTCAGGTGAGATGACAACCCAGAGGATGGAACAGCACGAACAACAACAGCAACAACAAATCTATGGAGGGTGATGATAAGAGGCAAGTTTCCAACCCCACTCATGTTAGAAAGTGGGGTTGAGTGAGTAGATGAATAGTTAAACCCGCAGCATTGAGGGGCTTAACCCAGATGTGCTGCTGGCAGGATAATTTCTCTGACTGTGCCCTAATTGACTGCACAGGGAATAACAAGTATGAGTCTCTAAACACAGAAATACAAAAATGCTCCCAGCATTTTGGAATTTTAGACTTGATTGTGTTCTTATCAATTTGCAAACTACTTTTATCTAAAAGCAGACATTTCAGGACCATAGCCTCCTTTCCTGTGATATCCCTGCATTATAAACCCTGAAGCTGTGTCTGTTCTGTGCTAGAATAGAGTTACCTATGCTCAGATAAGCCATTTTTATGTACAGTGGGATAGAAAGAAATGCCTATAGCAAGTCATGAAGGAGCTCTCATGGTCAGAATTTATCTTTTCTTGGGTAAAATTGCAATTAATCTTGTCTGGAATTCAAACAGAGAAAAGGACTGAATCAAGCAAAAGCTTAATAAATATTTCGGAAATGTGGTCCCATACACTCAAGTCTACTAAAAAAAAATGAAGAAATTGTCTTCTTAATCAGGTATAGTCATTCAAATTTTATTACAAATATATTAGTGATAATATATTTTAGCAAGGTTTTCCAGAAAGGAGCATAAGGACCTAAAGAGATTCTAGATCTCTAGGTCCGTTTTACGTGGAAAACATTATTTCATTAAACAGCATTATATGAGTAGATGCTAATGTATAGAATTGCCAAAAATATTGTTTATTTAAAGTGGTTTGTATTTCCTTTAATAACAATCATGAGATATTACTGTAGCAAACTCATAGTTATATGATTCTAGACTTCAAAAATATCCTAGAGTGATCTTCAGCTAATTAGTCCTCTGAGTTTATTGATTAAATTTATTTATAATGCATAGGTCCATTGAGATTCAACAATCTCGTCTGTGTGGTTGGAAAAGAATTGAGGGAAGAACTGAAAGAAATAATCATTTTAAACATTTGAAAGCGTGGTGTATGAGCAAATCATAAGTTTTTTTTGCAATTACGAGAATGAACTGAAAACTGATTAAAACCTAGGCTACAGGTATTTTTTTGAAATAAATAGGAGACATTCTTACAAATCAGAAATATTGGAAGGGCAATTTTGAACACTTAATGACTTAATGTTTGGGGTTTTTTTTTCTTAGACTTTCACAAACAGCAGCAGCGTTCAGCCTGGCCTACTTTGAAAAGCTGAACATCGAAAACACTTTTGCACAACTGGGTGCAGTAGTTTGTTTGCATTGGTGGATTCTTTCCTCACACTCATCACAAGATCAAGAAAACAATAGAAAGATCAGTCATCAGAGTCTCTTCCTTCTGATGGACATGGAAGAATGACTTATTTTCTTTATTCTTTCTACATATAAGTTCTAAGTAAAAAAAGTGATTGTCTGAAGGTCTGAAGAAAAGCAAGAGAGGACAACTCAGGGTTTGGAAAGAAAAAGAAAATGGCAGGACTACTTCAGAGTTTCTAATAATTCTAGAATTAAAACCTAACCATGGAACAAGATACTAGCAAGTTGCTGTTTGCACCTATGTATGGATTTCTTCCCCTTAAGGGCTTTTATGCACCTCCTATTCATTTCTTCCCTTTCATTAATTTCATAGTCCTCTTATTCCAATAATGTTTCTCTCTGTCTCTTGCTCTTCTTAAGATTCCTAATTCTTCCACCTGCTTTCAAATTCCACTCTTTGAGTATTATTTAAATATTTTATTTTGTCAGTTCTGAAAGGTTTGCATAAACTTTGTATCACAAGCTGAACTTCCAAGCCTAACCAAATCAGGCCAAAAAATAATTTTAATCTAAGAAATAATAAAAAAATGCATTGACTTGAGTATTTAGGTAATATTACTATTATTCACAAATAACTAAATATGTGATTATATTTTATGTTCAAACAAATTACAGACACTTTATCAAGTCTTTGCATAGCTGACATGTCTTGGTAACTTCTTACAGATCTCTTTATGGATTTAGAAATTTTCTAAACAGTTCTTAATATATTAATGTACTCATACATGTGTACATGCATCAGTCTGATTCTCCAGTCCAGGGCAACAATGAAAGACCAGTTTTCACATTGTCATCCTTACTGGTTCTGTGAACTAATATTTGCTTACATTTGTTATAATAGATAGGGTTGTGTGGTGGATGGGTATATTCCCATCCACTAAACATATATAGTAGTTTATATTATGCAAGCACTAAGGAAACAAATCTTACAAAAATGAACAGGGTGGCTACAAAGCAGGAAGTGAAGCAAACTGGAAGGAGAAAACATTTGTTATCACAAAGGAAAGCAAATTGTCAGTGAGCTTATATCTATTGTTATCTTTTCTCATGATCTCCATTTAGTAAATTGGTAATATAATAAAGACCCTGAGTTGAGTGGTATATGTGTTGTTTAATACGTTTTGTTAATTTTCTACAGTCAATTTATATGTACAGAATTAAACAGATCAGATTGGATAGGGTTAGTTAGCCCACGGACTGGTTAAGGATCTTTAGCTGCCTAAGGCATCAGGCACAGAGGAATCCTTCTGATGCATTTGCATGCATTTCATATCCACTAACTGATTAGATGAAATAATATAAGAGCCCATGGTACCCGTCTCCAAGCAGAACCATCAAGAGTATTTTCATACAAAGTGACATTTCAAAAGACATAGAAGCTGATTTGTGTTGCTGCAGGGTTAGGTAGGAGGAAACCAGGATAAAATAGAGGAACAGAGAGGAGCCAGGACTGACGGATCCTCTGACAAGAGTACTCCCCGGAAATGTCACTAGATCTCGAGTTGAACACATAAACACAAAGAGTGAAATCCAGAACTGAGGATAGTGCTGGGAAGAGGGAATGCTGATTTGAGTATTGTGCCACTAAGACTCTCAGGATCAATCCTGGGAACCATCAGCAGACTGATTTCACAATAGCCTGAACTATGTAGGTGTCCTCAGGATTCCAGCTGTGCAGGGGATAGCTTTTCAGTGAGGTATTACTCTTTTCCCCCTCCTTCAAACTAGGCCTTATCAGTAGACCCAAGATGACCTGCAGTAGCCCAGATGCTGACAGGGAGGCCATGCTGGTGCTTCACATGTCAAATGGGGCTTCTGAGCCCACCTAGTGAGACCAGGCAGGTCCCAAATCTGGTAAAATAAAAGGAAATTGATCATTATACGTATATGCTCCTATACAAGAAATTAGCTAGTAAAGACTGTAGGCTGCCATCCGTTCTCTTGAACAGCAGCTCACTGCACCCTGATGGGAGTTGGTTCAACATGCCCAGAGCAAGGTTTTCCAGCGTACCTTCTACATGGGAAAATCTATCTTCTTTTTTTTTTTTTTCCAACTGTGGTCAGTACTTTCCAGATTCACCTTTTAAGTCCTGCTGAATAAACCTCTACCATTTTTATACTCCAGTGACTCTGGTGGAGACCTTCACAATGATTTCAAATGTGTTCATTTTTCTATAATTTTTCAACACACATGAAAAGCAACCAAACTTAGTGCAGTACAGCTTGCTGGAAGAAGACAAGACACTGGTAAGTTGACAGTGGTCAGTGAACACTGAAAAAAGTATTTCATACATGTTTCCTCAAATCAGATAGATCTATAATACTGCCTAAACGATATTTGCCAACTTTTCTATTTCGAGAGGTGTTTATGTTTTGGGTTTTTTGGTTTGGTTTATTTTGTTTGTTTTAATTTTTTTTCTTTTTATTTTGCAAAGATTTGCACAAAAAGCATGGGCCCAGAAAGTGTCGTGCCTATGAAACTACAGGAAGTACCAGGCTAATACTGTTAATCTTTGTTTAGAGATATTCTATCTCCACTTAGGAAGCAAAAGTTATAACACATTAAAAAAATAGCACTCAATTTTAGCAGACTGTAAAGGATGGGCAATTGCACAACTTAGAAAAGCAATTGTGAATAACAGATGAAATGTCTGCTGAGCTGGTAAAGAAATGAGCGTGGGGGGTGTAGAAATCCAGACATTAAGTATCAATAAACAGGTTACTGTGGTGGGCAAGGGCCTTCATTTTAATCCAACTGTCACATCGGCCAAGCCAGATTCTTGCATTTTGAACAAATTGTTTGAAGTTCAACTCTAAACATATACTTGGTGAAGAAGTAAAGTGGTCTTTTGTATTTGAAGGTGTCCAGCACCTGTGACTCATAAGCAAATTGAACCATATTTTTTAGCTGCTAGACTAAAGAAATGAACAGTTTAAATACCATATTAAGACTCATCAAGATCCTCAAAAGATCTCCCAAGCTGGAGTTCAAGTGCCTAAACTCCTCTGCTAATAAAGTCCAAATGGCATGCTGGTGAACTTGCAGTTTTCCGTTAACCAGTATTTCTTTAGGTGCCTAATTCTCCTACTACACTGTGTACGGAGTGAGAATCCCACTCCCAGCTGTTCCTGCTGGGGAAAAAGACAACTGAAGTCAAAGAATTGATAAACCAAATCCCCATCTTGCTTTATTGTCTACATGAAGATTTAAGGTTACTGCTTTTCTGTTCTCTGTGTCTGAAGATATGGCTAAAGTATTTTCGAGTTTGCTTAATAATAACCAGGGCATTTATTTTAATAATACGTGAGCTTACAGCTTTTATGAATAATTCTCACCATTGCAAACTTCAAGTCAACATTGATTTGACTGTCTACATTTCCAGAAGTTTTTAATTCTCCAAATAATATAATGGCACACTCATTGATTTACTTTTCTACTCCTTCTTAAGCTTCAGTTTCATACTTGTTTTTGACACAAATGATCCATTTTAAGCAGCGAATCTCAGCTTGATAATAGTGCACAAAATAAATGCACATGAATTGACCTACAGGGCATTAATTAGGCATAGATTATTTTAGTAAACATAAAAATCCCTTTGGCTTAGTTTGGCCTAAATGAAACAGTTCAACATACACCCACCATCTAAACAGGGGCATGTGAGAGATGTATTCAGGATTACAGAACTCTTTTTTTCCATTTCCTCTGCCTCTCTCCCTTAGCTGATAGCACTTGTAGGATATGCTAATGTTGTCATCATTACATAGCCCATGACTCTGCCTGCAGGGAATTAAAAACATAAGCTGGAGTGAAAGATTTCTCTCTGAAAGCCCATTTGAGAGGTCACCTGAGAGTAACAAACAGAACTCCACTGTTTTCTGGCTTGGAGTACTTGCAAACTTATGAAAGAACCATGGAGATGTATAGCAGGGTATAGCTGAGCCACAGCATTTTCATTAGAAATCATAGAGGGTTCTAGGGAGTAAAAATTCAAGGCCTGAATAGAAGTCGGTCAAAGGTGTGAGAGAGGGGCCAGGGAAGCAACAGACAGCTAGAAATGGGCTGAGTTAAAAGGCAAAGCAATTGATGATTAAAAGGAAGACCGTGTAGTATCCTTTCACTTGTTTGAGGTTTTTGTTACAGAATCTTAATTAACTCTTCTTTGTATATGGAGTCTACATGTTAAAAAAGGCCTAGGGAGCATTAGGTTACCCATTACACATTGGGCAGCTTCCCAGGTTCTTATTGAGTGATGACTCCTCAACATTCTCCCAAACACCAGATGTACTCCTAAAAGGCAAGATGTCAGTAACATTGACAAAATGCCCTTCACAGAAGTTGTCAGCGTTTCATTTCTGGGCAGCAGGGATCCCTCCTGCAGTGTAACGTATTGGTGTCTGGGAGCCAGCTACCTGCGCTCTCGTTAGCACAATGGCACTCAATAGCACTGTCAACAGTAAGGAACATGACAGGGGACTGCCTGGGAGACACATGCTACTGACAAGGTGCCCTTCCCTACCAAACAGTTTGCAACCACTGGGTGATCTAATCAGTGTGGTAGGGGCAACCTCTGACTTCAGACTGCCCAGAGCTATTCTTCTTGTTCCTATCTTGGAACATCACATGTGTGATATCTGAAGACATTGGCTTGCACATGCCACACCTTCTTCTTACAAATGCAGCTCTGGCCCTAAAAACATTAATCAAACTGTCTTTCAGTAGTGATTAACGAGAAGGCTCCTTCACAGTAACTCAATGTGTTCAATTCATTTTGTAAGCATATCATCTCTTTATAGCTTCATTTGACATTAACAAAAGTGTATTTGTATCAAGGATTGTATTGCAAGCAAAAACCACCTTTCTAATTAAGTGCAAATTTGGAGACCAGAAAGGAGTAAATACACTAGCATTCATGACATAATGCCATTGTGCCATTGCAGTGGATTTGTAAACACTCTCCTAGCATTACAATGCTGTCAGCTCTATGGATTTATAGCATACTGGAATGTGAGACACCAGAACAAACAATTAAAGCATGCAGATAGGTTTCAAATTATTCACATTTTGCAGTGTTTTGAGATGATTTGTCAAATTCTTTTCCATGTTACCTGTACTCTCCTATTTTAGATTCAGTTCAAAAAGCTCTTCTGTATGTTCTTGACATCCTCTTCTGCTTCAAAAAAGGCATAGGCTAAAGCATTTGCTGAATTACACTCAATATTTCGTGGAATAGAAATAGTTTTGTTTCATTGTTACTCATCCCTTCCAAAGAGGAGTTTTCAGTCTTTTTTGGTTTTATTCCAGGAAAATAAAAACAAATACACACAAATGTCCCATGTTTGCGAGCTTGGCTCCATGACCAACTTGATATGTGGCCTTTGGCATATCACTTTGCATAAAAGGTACTCATGGCTTTTCTAGAGTCAGGAAGGATTGGCCCTGCAGGATTGTTGTTTTGGAGAAGGGCTCTCTGCAAAACACCTTTCCCAGGAAAACAAACACTTAAGCAAATTGCTCTGTTTTACAGGATGAACTTTATACCCAAAACTCAAATGGATTTGAAATTTGCTTGAAGCAAATATAATTCAAAACTTCAAGGTATAATTAAATGACTTTGCGTGGGATGAATGTGCTCTCATGGTAATTCTACTATTAATGAATTTTACTAGCCCCTGAAGAGTTTCACATCAGAGCTGGATCAGCTGATCTAGTTGCTATCATTTCTTTTCATTTCTCTCCTTATTTGTTTTGTCAGGTGGAAGAAACTGTATGGAAAACATTGTATGCCTATTATTTCAAGGAAATTGTTATCTTTCTGAACACTTTCCAAATTTAATAGATCTCTTCACAAACTTCATTCCTGTCTTTTGAGGGTGCTGCATTCACAACAGCACAGGGTTGAAAACAAATCTTGCTAGTGTGGAATCACATCACATGATGTGATGACACTAAGAAAGCACTCATTAGGAAGGAAATGGGATATGCTATAGTGTATCTTGTGTTTCATGGTTAATCTAGTCCTTTACCAAACATTGTATATCAAGGTAGCAAAAAACCAAACAACCAAACAACAAAAGGTTACAAAGCAACTTTCATCTCTCAATTTCAACTACAAAACTGAACAAACACTAATAGACCTCTGACAGATATGGTATAAAAGAGACATGATCAAGTGATGCAGCTGGATTAAAGATATATAGGAGGTCAATTTCAGAAGTAAAATGGGACCCAGTACAAAATGGGATGCCTGGCAGTTTCACAGTTGCCCTCTATTTCCTGGAATTTCATTTTTAAAATCTAATATTTAAGTTAGATTAGAATGTCTTAAGCTCTTTTATGTCAGGAAGAGAGCTTCCTGAAACTCTTAAGCATAACAGAGAAAATATGATAGTGTAACTAGAAAGATTTGGTAATGATATTTTTGTAATTTATATATTTGTTTATTAGGAAGGTTGCATCTGGTTCTGCTTTTCAGTCACTTAAGTGAACTGTGAAGATGAAGAATTTTTTTCTCCCTTTTAAAAGCACAGTATTACAAAAGGATAATGTGAATTAGTTCCATAAAATGAGAGCATATCTTTATGTATAGGTATAGGTATAGGTATAGGTATTATATACATACTGTATTTTTTCTGTTTAATCATTGAAACTCATCTCCCCATTTTTAAGATTAGTAATCTACAAATTTAGTCTCAATCTGGGAATGAGCTTCCCAGTCTTCCTTGGCAATTTCTGGAGATTTCAGAAAAATATTTGTTTCCAGCTTCTACCATCATGGGCAGGATTTGGGACTGCAGATCTCATCCAGGCCATTGGTATTTACTTATCTAATCTGGTTACATTAAGGTTTCTAGCATAAAGCTTTCTTAACTGAAAGTAACTGATGTATGGAAACAGGAGAAGTGTTTGGAATGTATATAATGCAGTTCATTTCCTAAACTAAGAGAAATCATCATATCTTATTAGCTATAATGACTATGACAAAGTTCATTTATGCTGCTTTTCCAAATACAAATGAGTATATGTGTGTGTATGAGCACTTGTGTGTGTATATGTCACAAACTAACTGTATGTAATTGTACTCAGAGAAATTAAGACTTGTAAACTAATTTTTGTGATACTAAGCTTTTCTGATACTGCCCCTGATAGATACCTTGAAATATTTGCATCTTAAGCAATGGCAGCTCAGTCTTTTTAGCTGCTGAGGATCTCAACAGAAAATTTTTTGAGTGGGGTTGTATGTGTCTGTGTGGTTTTGTAATACAGTGGAGGTTTAAGAAAACAGTACTGTAAAAATCAAGGACAGTGCATGTTAGTCATTATCAAGAAAAATATCAAGAAAATACTGACAACATAGATCACCTTGTTATACACTGGAAAAAAAGGAGAAAATAGCCAACAACTAAACGACTGCTTTCTGCAGTGCCACATGACAGTCTGCAGTTTTGGGGATGTCCAGGGAAATCCCTAGTGTGCTATTGCATGTGCACAAGGTACTTTCCAGTCACAGCTATCTGTGGGTGAAAGTACTGTTGGTCCACTCATTGCTGGTATGGTTATGAAGGACACCAAAGTGAATAGTACAGATCAGTACTGTAAATAATAATTATTGTTCTGTTATCTGGTGTGATAGACTTTCAATTATATAACACTGTACTTCTCCAAGTAAACTGGATACTGCTGGCTGGACAATGAGCTTTTGTTTTCTTTTCTGAGAATATTAGGATTTCTGAAATCAATATTTTGTGAGAAAAGGCTCTAATCTTAGGAAAGGGTTCTTTGATCTCCTAATGTATTTAGTGAGATACTGTGCACAGCCTATTTCAAGCAGGATATCGGGTTGATTCAGAAGTGAAGGTGGTGAGCCTATTACTTGAGAAGGCTGATTTCAAGCCACTGCTATGTGACCTTAGATAAGTCACCAGTCCTCTGAGTCCTATTTCCTCGTCTCATAAAATAGGAGTAAGTGGCTTTTTTCTGTCTCACATGGCAATTGGGCAGCTAAATACATAAGAAATGGTTGAGAGAGCTGTAATAACAGGGGCCACGTAAGTACATAATGCTTCAGCAGGGAAATAGAAATGTTAACACTAAGAAGTACTGTGCTAAAGTTAGGATTGTTTGGAGTTAATGTACCTGCTTCATGTCTTTTTCAGTGGAGGAAGAACTGTGCAATGTTACAGTGATAAAGTTCTGTTTTAAATTCCATGTGCCCAAGGCTTAAACTGTGAAATTACCGTAGCCACATCTGTAGTGCATTTAACCTAAAAAAAGTCACTGAATATCTGCTGTTCTAAAATAATGTTTAAAGAATTTACATGGATGTAAAAGGATTTACGCAATGCCATTGATGTCCAAATTTTAATACCCACTTTTCATTTCACAAACATTCATATACTGTTACTTTTGGTTTATTTGAACAGACAGGACTGAAAAATGCTTAAACGTGTGGCTTTAGTCTCAGCTTGTGTTTCTGTGCTTCAGTCTTTGCTTCACATTTTTTTCACCTCTTCCCAACTTTTAAATTTTAAATATTTTTCTGAAAAGTAGAGCTTTGCCAACTTTTATCAGGTGAATGTCTGACTGTTTTCTCTTTAGTTCAGCTCTCTGAATCTCTAAATCTTTTTAGGCACTCTGTTGAGGGCAACATGCTGGGTCCAGAGGCATGTCCCATTCTGTTTGCTGTTACACAAGGCTCTCAAGTAAGGAAGGGTAAGTCATTTAAGAGCAGCAGCCAGATAGGACATTTAAAGGAACTCCAGGAATCTAAATGAACAAGGTTTTATGTATTCACAGATTTTATTTAGGGGCAACAAGTCATTGGACATTCTCTGTCCCTGCTTATGTGCTGTGTTCCAAACTGTGCTTCAGAAGCATTTTACTCTGGTACTAAGGATACATTTACTTGAATGCAAATTTTGTGGACAGATTACATTGCAGAACTTGAGTGGTCTAATAATGTATATTCAGAGAGCAAAACATCAACGGGAACTTTGCCTCCAGAATTTTTTTCTTAATGTGTAATGTAATTCATCTATTGTGTAGAAAGTCATGTTACCTAAAAATTGTCAGGTCAAAAATTCTTATTGTTGCTGTTACTTTAGTTATGGAAGACATGAAAGACACAATTAGGAAAAACAGGATACAGACATGTTCATTGTTCTCATGTAGGTTACATTTATGCTGCAGGTTTTAAAGTAAATATCTTTTAATCCTGAATGGGATTAAAATGAAAGTTTTTGTTGAGAAGGAGAATTCATTGAGTCTTCTTTTTATCACAAAAGTAATTTTCCTATAAAAATTGGAAAAACCCATCGAAAATGGCAAAGAGCTTTGTTATATTTCTTTGAGATTCTTCCTCTTGCTGAAAAGGTGAAGAAAATAATTTATGAAGTAATGATTTAATTTTTTGCTATATTTTCTACTTTTTTCTATTGGAGCAAGTACACACACATGAACGTGGGGAGGAAAGTGTTCCTCACTGTCATAAATTTATGGCTAACCAACATGGGGCAAAGAAAATTGTATATGTAGCCTTAACCAGCATCACAAGAGATTAGCAAAATAATTTTCATATAGGAAAATTATTCTTATAATTTTCTTATTCTTATAATATTCTTATAAAAATATTCTTATAATACTTCCATAGGAGTGGGCCCATTACTGTGAAATGTTGAAAGAAGATGAGTAAGGAAACAAATGAACCTGAGATCAGAGCACCTCCCTCCCCTGTGTGACAAGACAGACAGAATGACCTAATATGCATTTGCATCTCTAAATTCAATTACTCTGACATGAATTGTTCCCCTGAGGTAGATGACTGTCTCACAGTCATTTTACTTTCCAAATAATTTCTCTGATACACCCTGGAAAGGTCTAAAAGCCTCTGAAGCAGACACATCAGTACTGAAAAACCAAGAAACTTTTGTTTTCTGGGCAGCATCCAGATTTGATTCCTGGTAATTTTTCAACGACTCCAACTCTTGAGAATTGTTTTCACCAAATCAACTTGTGCTGCTAACAGCTCTCTGTTCTGTACCATAGTCAGCATGTTGTCTAAACAGACTATTATCCCGAGCCCTTGCTCACAGAAGGCTGCTACCATGGAGCTGACAAGAGGCCAAATGGTAGGCTGGAGAACTGCCAAAATTCTCCTTCCCAGCAAAGCCTGGAGGAACCTTTGACATTTTTTCACCAGCAGGATAGTAAGATATCCTTCAGGTCTAATCTCACCATTCAGTTGTCCCACACTGAGGTGTCTCTTAGGAGATAGAGCCCTTCATCTTGCAATACATGTACTGGTGTAGTACTCCAGCATTCAGTCTTTTCAGATTTATCACAGATTAATACCTCTTTCTCTGTCCTTTTGGGCATCAGGAACAAATTGCTTGCAAATGTTGTCTGGGCTGAGATAACTTTTACCGTTACTTGATTTCTCATAAGGGAAATCACCTTTTCTTGTATCAGACATTTGTTTGAACTATGGGAAGGGATTTGGGAAGTGAGAAAGTATCTGCCAAATCTGTCAATGTTGAAATTGTAGACTTTGTATTTTAGCAAGGCCTTTGCTTCGATGTATTCAGTTGTTGAAATATCATTCATCTTTCTCCTTGGTCATTTGAGGGGCAGGCCATCTAGGCTTCCTGAGAATTTAATGCTTTAAGAAAGAAATTGCTTAGACAAACCAGAAAGTTTAGTGCTGCATTGGCCGGGACATCAAACTGTGAGCCTTAGATTTTGAGACAGAGCAGAATCCTTGTCCTAGTGGGAAGAGTAAGCAAACAATTTCTTGGGTGAAAGTCTTGGTATTATTCAGTTTGGTGAAAAATCTGTCTGTTTTTCACTTTACTGAAGCTGAAGGATCACAAAGGAAAAGAAAGCTTTGAAAAACTGATTTTGTGTCCCATAAAAAAAAAAAATAAAGAAAAGGGTCCAAAATCAGGATGAAATGCTTACACATAATATTTTACATGTGATTGTATTCCAACAGATTATTTGTTTGGGGTCAGTTTGACTGTTTCATATAAGCTTGGAGACTATTTACTTTTTATTATAAAAGAAAGTAGTAGTTATATATATATATATATATATCTGGACAGGAAATCTGAATTCAGTTCCAAAATCCACACTGGGATTTAATTCCTGGGAAGTATTAATTAGGGATCTTTTCCAATGAGACATGGTCTTCACAAACAATTTTGATCAATTTTGCTATGAAGTGATTTGATAGACCCCATTTTATACTGTTGGTTACATCTATAAGATCTGAGTGGCATTTTCCTTTCACAGAGACTACATTGCATCTTCATAAATTTGGCACTTTATAACTTATTAAACCTGGTGGTTTTAGGGGTGCCACCATTCTTATTCCAAGACTTTTTGCTCACCATACATCAGACAAGGCTCATGACAAAGTAAAAATCCACTGCTCTCTCTTTCTTTTTTCCAGGAGGTCTGAATCATGCCATTAATCTTACATTACTGGCTATTTGAGAAAGCCAATACTTTGCAGCTGAACCACGCAGATATTACTATCTGTTGGCTCCGTTACTTCTTACACTTCAGATGCAGAAATACTTTCACATGTTTTACCAGCCCAGATTTTAATTCCATGTAGCACATAATACAGAAAAGCATTTCCTCTCTCTTGTTCACTGGAAAAAAAAAAAGTGTAGGACTACCATTTTCAGCAGCAACCTGTTGAGCCTTTTTTTTCTTTTTCTGCAGAAAGTTATTCAGTAATAGTTTGCATAAAGAGCAGCAATAAATAAAGAACATTTTTGATCATCTAACTGGAGTATTCAGTAACTGTATGCACATTGCCATGTTAAGTATTTATACTCGCAGTTTATCAGCTTATACTCGCAGCTTTTTGTCTGAAATTACACATCCAACTTTTTATAAATCGGTTCTGAAGGCATCCTGACTTGCACATGAGTCTGATTACATATGCTGTATAATCAATGAGGATTGTTTTTACTTCTGCTTTCAAGTCCTCTTATTGTTTTCTCTCATCCCAGTGCATTTTATGACCCCTCTGTCATCTTTAACATTCTGTGAAAAATAAATATGATCTTTGCTTGATTTGTAGAATTTTTGTGTTTTGTAACTGTCTAGTACATCTGGGTTCTCTGTCTTTTTTTTTTTTTTCTTTTTCTTTTTCTGAGATCTGTAAAAAAGATGATGGTGTTGGAATTGCTCCATGACTCCCTTCTCTGATCCATTGTTTGAACTTCCATTTTTATCAGACAGTTTCTATTTAACAAATCTACTGCATCAGATTTTTTTGGACATGACCTTCATTATTCTATATTTCACAACAAAGTACTCTGAATAATATGAGTAGTTTACCTAACAGAATTGATTATCTCAGAGGTCTGCTTTCTTAAACACAGCTGCAGTTCCCAGTACTGTCTGAAACATAGTTTGACAACAGTAAAGCTGACCGTGAACTTACAGTACCTGGTTACCACATGTGCAGAGATTCTGATCTCCACAGAAGAAGTTCAGTTGTTGACATGGAGGAAATGTTCATGTCCTCTGTATGATTTTACATTCTATTGATATGACTAATCTTGTCTAGTTTGAAAATGAAGTATAACTTCATGAAGATAAAATAACATGTGTTTTTCATTTTTTTTTGTTTTCTTTTTATTGTCTATATATAACATGGCCCTTCCAAAGGTTACATCTACTACACGTAAAAAGTTGTTCCTTCTACAATTGTCTTAGGAAATAATCTAACTTGCAGTAATCAGCAGTAGTTTTATTCCTCCTGTGCATGGTAAATCTCCTTTACCCATGAGCTGCTTATCTGTTTGGTAACTAAACTAAGCTTACTGTGCAGACTTACCAGAGCAGCTTCTACCTGTACCAGATGGATCCCACGAGGGATTATGTCATTATGTCCAATACAGAAGCAGAGGACATGGATAAGCTCCTCCCAGGGCCAGGTCAATTTTGGAACCAGGTCAGTTATGTTACTTTAGCTATTTACCTAATCCAGTTCTACTTCACACTCCCAGGGGAAGAAAAAAAAAATTCAAACAAAGCCAGTTTGTGAAAGTAGTTGTTCTACAGGATAAGAATCTTTGAACATTATAAGGAGCATTGGCTTTTGAACCACAAAGTAGGGACTTTTCTCAAGGCATGGAAAAAAGGCCCTTGCTAAGTATTGCTGCTGCCGGCATCTCCCCTGATCTGAGTGTGGTGGGGTTTGCAGAGTGGCCTCATATTGCAGCGCTAGCTCTATGTGAGCCTTTATTCTGTCCTTGCTGTGATCCAATCCCCAAGGCTCACATTCCCAGACAGAGCATGTGCATGCTCCCCATGGTGATCCTTCTGCCCACTAACATTGGCCAGTTCCCATCCAGTGTGCTCGTAATTTTCTTTGCTGAAATGGATTCTCAGGGGCTATCCACATTTTTTAGGTTTAAGGCTTTAATAGTTTTGCTTTCTTCAGAGGGCTACGGCAGACTCTTGCTTTCTCTACTGTGACTGTATTAGAAACCTAGTGTAGTTAGACTAAGTGACTAACAAATGGCCAAAGTATTCCTTGTTTTCAGGAAAAATTTAAGAATACATGTTAAATGCTTACCATTCAACTAATAAATACATTCTACACTTTAATAAGGCTTTTCTGTTATACACTTGATGTGAAATTTGTCTCAAATTTTATACTTCACTGCTTTTTGTGACTGAATATCACAGGTTACCCATGACAACTAAAATATAAAATAAAACTTCTGATCTTATTATCTATTATTTTGTATCTTCCCTAAAATCAGAGTCCCGTTTCTGAAAACATTACATCAAAGTCACTTGGCTTACACCTTATTTATTCATTTTATTAAATAAGCAACATATAACTTAAAACCAGATTATATCTTAAAACGTTATACCTTAAAAACTGAAATGTAAAATGCTTGTTTGCACTGGAGATTCACTACTGGCAAATCAACACAGTTTAGGACAGCCAGACTTTCTGAGTGATGTTGAAATGAAGCCACAAAGTGACTCTGAATTTGTGAATCAAACTCCAGAATTCACTTCAAGTCCTTTAAAAATCTCTTGCTTATACTCTGTCAGACTAACATTATAATAATAATTTCCATATCTGTGGTTAGTACAGCAAAAATATAGTCTGCTTTTACTGAAAGCAATGTGATGGAGGGAACTAGAAAGATACTGTGGATTTGAGTTATGGTCAGAGAAGAGACTTCTCCTCCGTCCTGTGGATGCTATCACAGGATGCTGAAGATAGGGCTAAGCATGCATTAGAACAGGGTTCATGTTCCTGTAGTCAGTTTAGGAACAGAAACTCTGGAAGGAAAATAGAAGTGAGAGGAAATGAAGAGAGGAAGTGTCAGAGAGAAATTAAAATGTAGGGAAGGAAGTTCTGTTATTTTTTTATACATATTATAATGATGATAGGGTTCTGGACAGGACCAGGTATCTTGCAAATAAAAAGATAGATATAGCAGTTGCCCTGAGGAGCTCAAATATATGAGGATAAAAAATGTGCTACTGGAGATAGTGGTATGAAACATAATAGCCTGAACTTGTGGGAATGGTAAAAGATGTGTCACTGAGTTCAATAACAGAGGAGAGCTGAGGTGCATCATATATCAAATTCACATGTACCTGAAGTTCAAAGTATCACTGTGCTTTGTAAGGGTCTTTCTCACATCAGAACTGCAGAAAGAGCAAAGGCACAGGCTCAGGACAGACTACAAAGAAAAGAAAATAATATTACTGAAATCTCCAAGGTAAAAAGTAGAAAACAATCTCCACTGGCATTTCTCTTTAAATCTGCAATTACTTTTATCTTACAAACAGTTAAGCTGGTAATGTGAAACATACCCTTCTTTATTGATGAAAAAGAAGATAAGAGCTGATTTACTTTTTATTCTCAGATTCATTTTCATTCCAAGTGAATCATCAGTCTTCTCTCAAACCAAATTTAACTTAAAACACTATGAGAAAACATTATTTGGTAAATTAAACCAATTTGCATGTCTGTTTTTCCTTTGTACTCTCACCGCAGTTAGATTTAATGAGTACATTACAACAACACATATGCATCTCTATCAGTTTCCTGATCAGTAAGTAGCTGCTGAAGACATTATTTGTGGCTGTTTCAATTTTTCACAAAAATAAGGGCAGTTTCACAATAAAACTCTCACACCAAACCCATTGTTTTATGAAAAACCCATTACTTTCTAGCATTCAGCATAGTGAGGATATAAAGCCACCTAACAGTATGAAAGAAGGCTTGTACAACAAACCACGACCCAGGATTTTCAGATTTTATATGAAAGAGTGAAAAAGTCATTTCACCAAATGGTTTCACAGTGTATCTGCAATTGTTTGTATAATTTCTTAATCTTTTCAGATACAATTGAAGATGTTATTTTTATTCATACTCATATCTTGTCTTTTCCTGTAATTTGTGACATTGTTGTCCTCAGTAACATCTTGTGGTACTAGTTACACAGGCAAATTATATATTATATAAAGTTCTCTTTTAGCGGTTTTATGTTTGCTGTCTTCCAGTTCTATTGAATGTTCCCATTGCTGTTCTGTAGAAAAGGTCTAGAAAGCATCTGAATGAATCCCTAATAATTCTCTGTATTTAATACCTCGTTACACTGAGTACTACAAAGCTTGAATTACGGACTACGGAATACTGCAATGAAATTAATGTATGTAGTCTTCCAAATTATCTACTTCTTATATTCCAATAGGCGTCTGGAAAAAAATGTTAGTATTATCCACATCCATCAGATAATGCTTTTTTTCTCTCTAATAATCAATACTTGCTTTTTCTGCACTTTCCAGCTGAAAGGATTAAGCACCTTGAAGCCCAAGATCTTTGAAACCCATGAGAGTTATAGTTGAGTAAAAAGAAAGTATGAATGTATCAAGTTCTTTCTACTTAAATGCTGTTTATTACATGAACATAGTTACCATATAAATTAAGGAATTCGAGGGTTCATTTTCGAAGTCTGCTAATCCATTGTGCACTGAAAACTGTGAGACTAGAAACATATATAAAGACCACTATTGAAGAATTAGATTCCTAGATACATAGTTGTGGTTTAGGAAAACAAACAAATGAACAAACAAACAGACAAAAAGAGACTGAGAAAAGCTAAGTCATAATTTATGTAATTATTGATAGCTGAGTCTGACATTTCAGCTAACTCAACATTAAACAATTTACATCCTATGATTCGTCACAGAACAGTTTGAAGAAAATATTTTAAAGATAATTGGCAGTGATTTATCAGAGATTTTAAATAATAAAAATGTTTTTTTCTTTAGTGTTTGTAAAGGAATTACATGACATGCTTTCCAGTAATGGATAGACCATACAATGAAAAAATTGGTAGGGAAAATATTCACTACACTGAAGGTAGGTTAATTTTTATATTCTTCACAACAGTGCTAGAGTGTTTTACAAGTTGTTCTTTGTTATAATTTAGGAGATAAGTGAAGCCAGTAGTCGATCACAGCTTCTGAAGGTAAAAATTTTAGACTGACATAACCTGTATGCACTTTTGTTTAGGTCATTAATCTAACTTCCTCAGAATCAGTCATGTTGAGAGGGGATTAAATTGATCAAGAAATTTGTTGCACTGTTAGTATGCCCAAAGTTTAAAAGAAAGTTTAGAAGAAAAATTAGATAATATTGCAAAACAGGGGGAATGCTGAAAACACAATAGGTACTAGGAAGATACCTTGGCAAAACCAGGACAAACATGTTGACTGATATTAACACACACAGATTTAAGTGGATTTTCTAGCAAAAGAAATCATAGAATCAATGGTTAGGAGAGTTTGTCTTTTTGTTAAACAGACAAACAGTGAGGAATCACAACAAATAAAACAAGAAAAAAAAATCCATTTAATAGCAAATAAGATATTTACTCTAAAAGGTATTAGAACATAAGACTATCACTATGTTCAATTTGCAATTGTTCTCCAAGATGGGAAACATCCTAAGTAGAATCCCAAGGATTTAAAGTAGGGTTTGGTGTTGACAGCCTGTGTTCAGATCCAGAAGACAGGTGAATGTCACATGGCTGGTGACCAAATTATGTAGGTCTTCTATACTGTCTGAACTTGTAGCAATTTTCTTCTTCTTAATGGAAATGCTACATCTTAATAAATAAATAAATAAATAATATTAAAGATTTTTCCTTCAGAAAGAGCAAGTATGACTCAAAATATTTTTGATATATCAGCCTCTAAACATGCAATTATTATTATTTTTTATATATATAATTTAGAAAGGAGAAAGAGCAAAAATATTTGCTGACATACAAAGCAGCTTGAAATTGATCAGTCATTTCTCTTTCCCACTTATGTGGTACTGGGGTTGTACAGGAGGATTCTCTGGGACTGTACTCTGGTCACAATGCTGCTACCACAGCCATAATGAACAGGGAAAATTGAGAGAATGGTGAAGTTGTTAAAAAAGGTTACATCAAACCTGGATGAAAGCCAAAGCAAAGTCTTCTGTGCTCTGATGAGAGACCGGAGCTCCATCTCTGCCGTGGAAGATATCTTTTGTCCTTTGGGAAAGAGCATCCCAGAGTGCAAGCCTGTTTGTGTGGGGTTCTCTCCATGTTTCTAGCTCTATGACAGACACAGGAGATCAAAAGGTGGGATTTAGATACTTGTTACAAAGATCCAAACATAGTGAATTGATGTGTGGCAGATAGAGGATATGAAAAATTGAATTGGATTAAATGATTTAATAACAGTGAGAGTATTATCTTAACGAAGCCAAAAAGATCAATGGCCTTGTGGTTAAGTGCCCTTTTCTGAGAACAAACCATGTATCATTTGAATGCCTTTCTCTAATCAAATCTGCAGGACCATAAACCCTGGATAGAAGGACAGAGGAACTTGCTATGACAGGGTTTACAAGTCACACAGTCCCACCCAGGACAGGTATTCAACAAGGTTGAACTTTTTTCAAAGTTGTGTGTGTTTCCAGAAGAAACAAGTGAGTTTCCTAACCACTTTCTGATGTCAATAGAAGGATTCCTACTGACTTAGTATACTGTACTCTACCAGCTCATAATTAACACGAGCAATGCAGAAAACAGTAGATAATACGCATATAGGAAAAGAAGGTGGCTGCAAAATTGCCTTTTCTTTACAGTCGTTGCTTTAAGAAGAAATACTCTAGGTCATATTTTTCATGTCCTAAAAAGCCATAGGATGAGTAGAGTTGGGACATGTCAATAAAACCACTATACAAAGGAATGTTAAAAAATTAACATATAATGCACTCTCTTAAAATTTCATTGTACATCCTTACAGATTTGGGTATCAACACAAAAAAAGTGGGAACGTTTTGCTGCATTTATCCTTTTTGTGTGGCTAATAAAACAAAGAATTAAAAACAATTATTTGCACTAAATGTGTTAGAATTTCTTTTTTACAGATAGGCTGCTATTTTTAGTCTGTAGTATAAATAAATAGCCTTAGACTAATAAAAATTATTTTCAGATCTGTCTCTTGTTTAGATTTCTAGATAAACATAAGAGTTAGAAAATCTGTAGAGAGAGCAAATATTCATATACAAACATGGCCTAAAATAATGTTTCCATCTTTGCATGAGATTTAAAACATATTGCTGTATGCTGTGAACAACGGTGCAAACCAAACACTTTTCTTTTGATCAGACGTGTATTTTTCTGTAAATCTTGGCCATTGTGGCAATATAATAGGAGGTCATATGTCAACAGTGAGTGAAAAGATATTTAATTACCATTACTGTATCATATTTGGTAGCAATACTGAGGTGCACATTGTGTTCCTGAACCAATTTATACCACTCTAAGGGCCTCTCTGGAATGTACTAGTGATTCTATATTTCTGTAGAAAGAGATCTCAAGTATGTACTAACCTTTTCACACTTTAATCCCACTGCCATGTTAAGAGCAGGTGCACCACAGAACAGTCTTCCTGGGTACCAGTTTCAGGCAATGGGGGTGGGGTGGGGGAGGGCAGTGTCACTCAAGAACAAAGTCTGGAGAAGAGTCACGTGGTAGTTTAAATTGACAAGTAATGCAGGGTCTAATCTTATTGTGTTCTCAGCAACTTTTCATCACTAGCAGTGAATACAATCATATTTACTTGCATCAGCGACTTCTCACACTGCAGATAGTGAGACTACTTATGCACTTGAAGTTAAGCACATATACAAGCATTGTATGATCATGGTCATAACTTTTTCTTCACAGTATTTAAATTAACTTAAAATTATTTGTTAAGTTCTTAAAGACTTCAGAATGACATAGCTGGAAACAGGTGTTCCTACTCTTGTTCCTGAAGATATGCAGATATTGTCTTAATGGTTGTGACCTCAAATTCCAGGAAACACTTAATACCAGTGTCAGAGCAGTATATAACTTCTTTTTAAAGAGAATAAACACGTTCTTAGAAGTAGGGTATATGTAAACAAGAGAGATACAATATTTGGGTGGAAATGGATGCTGAGGGCTCATGTGCAGTGAGGTATTTATTGCCAAAGGTGTTATCTGGATTCCAGAATTATTTCTACATCTCTTTTCACAGTAAATAGCTCCCCTGTGCCACTTAAAAAGGCCATGGCATTCATTTCATTTCATGGAGAATGAGCAGCTTGTTACTTGGATGGGATAGTATTTATTCCCATGTATCATTTTTTTTCCAATTATGAAATATTTTAAGATGCCTGAGAAAAAATCTTTTACGATATGTTAAATGAGTTTTACATGGGTTTGCCAAACTTTTTTCTAAAATAAAATACAAATGTTTATAATTATGTCATTATTTCCATATTTATTTTTGCTGTTATCAAAGCCATGCTTTTTTTTTTCTTGACAAATGTTCCACTCTGACATCCAGACCTTTTCCAAGTGTAGAGAGGTATATAAGGCTGGATCTATATCTCTCTACCATTAGCAATGTATCCTTCAATCACTGACAAGTGGCAACCACATAAAGGTAAAATGTTTATCTAAAAGCACATCTTCCTGTTTTTAGCTTTCAATGGTTTGTGTCATTTTCCATATTTTGAATAGCAATCTAACTGGCACCTCTGAGCCTGACACTTACAAAACGAAAAATCCAGGCAAGTCATTATGTAGCTGAAGGAACTTGTCCGAGACATCCTAAAGCAGAAATCTGTTTTCAGATCTGTGAAAGAAGTTGTAGTCATGACAGGTTAAAGTAGTCATGATAACAGGAAAAAGAAACTGAGTCGTAACAATAACTGTTTGAAAATGACATGCCTTGAGTGACCTGCTGGTGTTCTTGCAGCTTCTAATAATCCAAAAGATGAAAAAGAAAATACTTAGCAAAACTTGTATTGAGCAATGAAAATAAATCTAGTAATGAAAATCTCATAGCTTGAAACATTGCTGAATACAGTACTGAAATAAACTTTCCTAAATTCAGACAGCTGCTATTTGCAACCAGTCACATTTAAAGTGAGTGACTATGTTTCTAGAAGGAATACATTGCTTTAAAGAGGTGGTTGACCTTCTCATGGCTGGGTACATGAAAACCACACACAAAATAAAGTGTTGAATGTTAAATAATGGTGCTTCTGAACTCATATAATAAGCTTGCTACCTCACTCTTTATTGTGTACTCACAGCCTTTCTCCCAGAAATATCTGCAAAATAAGTACCAAAACAAAACCACCTCCATCTATAATTTTAATAGATATGCTGCATGTTGTTGTCACTTAGAATCTTCAGACTCTGCTTGAACTAACAAGTGAAGAAAAAAATTATATTTGCTGTTTTACAGACAGGAATCAGAGGCACATCTCTGGTGCAAACTTTCCTGGGTTAACACAGCCAGACACTGGCAGAGCAGAATCCCAGATGGATGGCTACTCTTCAGCTGAGTGAGCCTCTCATGGCAGTAGATAATGCAAATCTTATCTTATATTTTATTTTAATACTTTATGCTAGATATTTATACATATATTTATACAAATAAAGCTTTTCAGAGTCTCTTACTATTCAGGTTCATTAAGTTAGACAGGCAGTGCAGATACACAGTTCTGAACCTAAGGAAAAAACAGTAGCATATGATAGCCTAGATTATTGCAAAATCATTGAATAGTATGTTTTCTTTTTGCCCTTCTGTAATTAGCAGAATCTTCATGATAAACTATAAATTTTTGTACATAGATTTAGGGTTCCTATGAGATTATGTCAACCCTACCACTGCAAGAAACAGAGAAAACACTGAAGTTTGGCAATCTACAGCTGACATTTATGAAACGAGAGGAGATTGGTGTTAAAGCTCTGCCTGTGTGCACAATAAAATGCATCAGAAAAAGGAAAATCATTCTTCCCCTGGCATTTTTCTAGCTAACTGTTGCTAAGAAGTTCTGAAACAGATAAAGTGATTTTTATTTTTCTCTCGGCTTATCAGGAAAGTTATGCCTGCGTATTTTTATTCTTTTTCCAAAATCTTCCTTTCACTGGGAAATAAAACTGTATAGGCCATACTAAATATCCATCTTTCCAAGGTGAGCAGTGATGGATGCCTGGGGAAGTGCAACAAGGAGAGGATGAGCAGTTGGCGAGACTTCCCCAGAATGCTTCCACTGTCGGTGACGTTACTGTGGCTGCACTATCAAGAGGCAACCCCTGAAGAATGAACATGTTTCCTTGCTTGCATTTGAGCAGCACTATAATCAAACTTTAAGGATATCAAACTTTTCAAAAAGCTTAGGTGCAAGAATTCACCAGAAAATACCACAGATCTTTGGGCATGTGTTTGCCTTAAGAAAGAACTAGACTTTATGAATGATCTCATGGACCAAGAGGCTAAAGAAATGGATAACAAGGCCTAATCTAAACGATAGTTATCAATCTGGGACTTCATAACTTCATTTGCATCCTGTGCTCCACAGAGAGGACAAGTGACAGGTTTGCTGATGGCATGGTGCAGTAGGGTGTTGGAGCTGGAAGCCCACTTCTGTACCCCAGCAGAGAGTGGAGGACAGAGGCATTTCACTTAACAACGACAATTTCACTTAACAACGACAATTTCACTTAATAATGCCTCTGACAATAGAGGCATTTAGCTTAACAATGACATTCTCACCCCCACACTGGAAATACTGTGGTGCTTCCACTTGCATGGAGAGCTGAAGGATCCTGGCAGCAGCTCTCCTGAACCCTTTTTCTGTAGGAATGCAAGCAATGTGGAACAGGCCACAGCAAACGGGAGCAGCCAATATGCAGCTGTGGGATGGGTGTTTAGTAAGAAGACTAGGAAGTGGTTGGGTGGTTTGGAAGCTTCAGAATAAAACAGCAGTCAGAGATCCTCCTTGGGAGGACTTCAGTCAGTTGAACAGTGTGATTGGAAATTAAAGGAACATGTGGAAAAGAGTGTGAAAGAGTCTCTTTCCTCATGTGAATATCATTTGAAGGAGGAAAGAAAAATGAAAGGCAGGAGAGGTTAAACTGACTGTTAAATAGAAGCACATTTCTTGCACATAAAGTTTTATTGTGAGAGTTGTGTTTATGGGCCTAGTGAGAAGGGCTGATTAAATGGCAGGTTAATAAAGGGACAGCATGTGGTTTCTGACCTAGGTGGAGAAAAGTTATAAGGTGGGAGAGAAAAAGTCTGACTGAGGGCCAAGTATGGAAAGAGGAAATCTTATGTCGACACAGCTCATAATCAGTGCTCCTTATTTAATATGGAGGAAGCTGTTGCAGAGAGGAAAAATAAATGTGGCATGTTCTATTGCTTTACTACCAAGGTTAGTAAACTCATGACTAGGATCTATTATCAGACTATAGTCAACACCCCAGGTGACTGTGACTTCTGTGTCCCTAAGTTTCAAAACTTCTAGCCAGACACAAAGAAAACATGTTATGATATCACTGAAGAAAATATATTAAGGGTATAAATAGCTGGAAGTTTTGTAGCTAACCCTATATGCTAAAACTGATTATTTTACATAGGTAAGTGACCAAAAATTGAAAAATAAATCAGAAAAAACCCCCTACCATGATGATTTTAATATAAATTTGTACAACCATACAATTATAATATCACTGGATTGTAGAACTATAGAAAACGTGAGCTGGATGTGACAGTTACTGTAGAATTTGGTCAAAACATGGTCACATCTCCAAGCATCTAAGAGCTGACATTTTATATCTAATTGTCATACCTTTACACTTACAAGACTACTGAAGATCTCAACTGAAGTGGTTCCTTTTATTGCATTTGCTCAGCCTAATGTCTTATTCAGTGTTACACCCCTGCCATCATTCTTCCTGAAAATTAAAATATACAAGAATTAGCAAGAATGGAGATAAATTCATTTGCTGTCTGTGCATGCAAGCACAGTTCAAACTGTCTGACTCTGACATAACCAAGTTTTGCCAAATCTTCTACACATCTGTGGTCTACTTTGGCATCTGCCTGGCAAATTCCATCTACTTACATCTGTGGTACTTCTCCTTCTCTGTTGACTTAGCATTTCCTGAAATACAACCCTGTTTGACCTACGGTCTTGGAAATGCCTGTTTAGTATGGCAAATTATCATTTCCAGTGGTTCATCAGTACTTTTGGCAAACACCACTGTTTCGACAGAAATCCATTATTTTCATGGAAATTTAGTTGTGCTGCTCTATAACGGAACATAATGACAGGATGCCCTCAAGTGGCAAAATATAAACTCCACCCAAGTAAAAATTACAGTGGTTAACATATAGACATTCTCTACATACTGTTGGTTGAGATATGGACACTCTAGATGAATTTAAATATTGCCTAGTCCAAAAATGCTATAACAGAATGAATTCAAACCACATAATATAACCCTCGCAAGACAAAAATTGAAGCAAGAAGTAGTTCTGAAATATGAAAGTTTTTCTAACTTTTAACCTATGTGGCTTGATTAATTTCTTGCCTACAGTATTAACTTCTAGTTCTTTCACAAGACTAGCAAAATCTTGGTATCCTCCCTGGTATTCCTAGCTAGGAATTATCAATAGACAGTGTAATTACATTAATTCTCATATATTCGCATTAATTCAGGCATGAGCCTTTTATTTCAAAACCATACTGTACCAACAAGCCCTATGAAAGTGAAGTACATCAACATATTCAAAAAGAATCACAGTTGATGTATAGGTTCACTGTTTTTTGGCAATACGGCACATGTTTATACAAATCATTTTATAAATTCACAGGAAGCCGGCTTGTACTGAGTGACAAACCTGGCAACGACAACAAAAGAAATATTTAGCAGTTGTTATAAATTTATCTTTTAAAAATTCTTCAACTCTTAGTAAGAATTTTGATTCTCTTCCCTCCTCCCTAGAAAAAAAAAAAAAGGAAAAAAAAATTGAGTAACATACTAACCTGATTCCTTTTGTCCAGTAACCCAACAGAGGTTTTGCAATGAATAGCATTCCTAGTTGGGTAATATAGTCAGTTTATCTGATGTGAGAGAAAAACAATAGGTTTTGCAAGTAGGCCAGAATATGCAAGGTTGGAATATTCATTCATAATTCAAATACTTCCAGGATTACTCTGCTAAACAGAACACAGCAGAACTTTTTTGTTTGCTATTTCTTTTGCTTTAAAACTGTGGTTTTTTAACTAAACAGATCTCATCTGAAAAAAAATTGGAAAATAAGGAGTAAGTAGCTCAGCTAAACCTAAACTCTTCCTCCTTAAAGCCACTGTTTTATCTAACATCTGACGTTTCTCTTTATTAGGTCTGTAATCTTCTTAAAACCTCCTATTTCCATGAGAGCCACAAGTATTTCCAAGTAAGTTTTTTTAAGTAGGTACTTTTACATACATTCATGAGGCTGATGTGACATCATCCACACTGCTCAAGGACAAAGGACTTGTCTTTATTAAAACATCATGCCTTTCAGTCGTCTTTTGCTAGGCTAAGGCCTACAGTATTTCTAGAAGTACCACACTGAACGTGTTGCATGAAGGCTAAGAGGTTTTAAAACAATGTAGATAACCTTATTCTGATCTTAAAAAAAAACAGAAAAGCTGTGAAAAATCACGAGTGTTACCACAGGTGTGGGAAATGATGCTGGAATAATTCCCTTTTTGCACAACACTTATTTCCCTGACTTCCCACTCAGGCAGCTACGTGCCCACATAATGTGGTCCTTGCCCTCTTACTCTCCCCTTCTGACTGCCTGGGTCAGTCTTTACATAAAAGAACCCAAGTTCCACCTACAAAGCCGTCTCTCTGTCTTTATTTTCATGGCAGACACTTTTATATCAGAGTACTTTCATCACAGTGGCACCCATACCAGAGCCACAATACTGTAGTTAAGGGTCTGTTCTTTGGCATTTCTATTCTAAAGCACTATTGTATGAGGTTGCTCAGCAGCTAAAATTCCTTCCATGCTGAGACTTGGCATACAAGTGCTTAGCTCAAAAGCAATTTAATTTTTTTAAAATTTTGTTTTTAACTCTCTGGTGTCCCTTTGGAATATGTAAAGGTGAAAAATGATAAATGTTGACTGGTTTTGTGTGATTTCTGGCTTTGTGATGGCGTGAGTGATTTTTACAGTGAAGTATTGCATGCTGTTTGTCAGTAATGTAGATTGAATAGTTTTCAGGGAATATATAAAATCCTTGAATTGGCCTCTATGAAATGAGTAAAACAAGATACAGTAGTAATTTTGTCTTCTGAATGGATGCTGCATTTGTTAGAGTGTGAAAGTTCTCTCCTATAACAATAATTTTTAAACATTATAGTGCTGGCTCTTTTAGAACTGTAGATAAAAAGTAGATAAAAATCAGAATACCTTTAATATCAGAAAGCTTTAACCAGGAGATTTAGGAGATAAAAAAGTTGCCACATGGAATGAAACAGAATTCTTGCCTTCTCACCCCCTTGATGAAACAGTCTATCTAGTAAGGTTCACTCAGAGGATTTCAGACTATCCTTTGAAGCCATTGTTAAGAGTTACTCAAAATGGCAAGGTGCCAGATTGATGGACTTTTGGTCTGTTCTCGTGTGGTCAAGAATGGAAAGGGTGCAGAACAGCTTAATGTGGATTAATGGTGCCACTTTAAATTATATCACTGTTATTTCAGAAAAGGCAGGAAAACACTCAACCATGTTACATCAGCATATTGATTTACAGTTCTTATATACCCATAGATGTTAAAAGTAATAGAAAAAATATATTAAAAACACAAAGGTTTTTGAGATTGGGGTGGTTTTTTTTGTCTTTTAAGAAGTGACCAAACCTGGGATATTTGTTTTAAGAATTGTTGGCAGATTATGTAGATTTCCAGGAACAGACACAGGCACTAACTTTCTATTTACATTGGTTAGATGAGGCAACTTGAGTATTTATTCCCACACTAGAGACAACGTGAAGCTGTAACATCCCAGCAGGACACTCTCCTGGTGTACAAAACATAACTGAGGGTAACGCTTGCCAACTGTGGGAAGAGGTAACACGGGAAGCCATTTCATTTCTTTTGGACATCACAGTTCTGCTTGAAATCTGACACTAGGACACAATTTGCTGAAGACATACTGGCCAGAATCCTTTATTTAGTTTCAAGTGTTAAATGGCAAAGGTAAACGAGGTACTTATTTCCAGAAGTTACCTCCTTGATCATATCTGAGCTATCTAGACTGGCTTTTAACATATCTGTTATTCTGTTTGTGTACTGGAAGAATGGTATACAAGCACATGTGACCCTCAGTCCTTTTCACCTGTCATGCTGGTTTTGCACTAGACATTGCAGTCCAGTAAACGAAGCTATCCTGAAAAAAATATTCATGCTCTGAAACATGTTTTCTTCTGAAAAGTACTCTTGTATTTACCATCTCTTATGCATTTGCATATGTATTCCAACATACCTCTAAAGATACAAGGAAAGCATAAGGCATGACATACTGTTTATTCTGAAAAATGTATTTACATGACATTTTTCTTTCCCAATTTTTCAGTACAAGCCAAATGTTAGGTTTATACCTTTGAATGAATCTATTTCTCCTACTAGAAAACAAGATGACAAATTCAAGTACCATGTCCTATCTGATGGTGCAGTTCCTTTGTGAGGATTACAGGTAGGTGGAAAAAACTGGGCATGCATAAGACTTGAGAATTGCGGAGTGGCTTCTTCTCAGAATCAGGCTGTGATCGCTAACAAATTGATTCTTCTAAACTTCTCCTTCTGAGAATATCTAGCATCAACAGAACCCCCAAAAGTCTGGTGGTAAGATATCAGTGGTCCAAGAAAAAAAAGTGAGAGATGAAAGTCTAATAAACATGTATCTGTGTTGGTAAAAACATATTCAGTTCCATTACCTTCCATTTTACTAAAAAATCAAGCACAAATATAATCAGAATAGCAGCAGATTCAAAATCAGTTATCTAATTATCTGCAGGAATCATGAAGGAAAGCTTTTTCAATATCAGACAGCTCTGGGGCTTTTTGTTGTTATTGGTTTGGAGTTGTTGTTTTGTTTGTTTGTTTGTTTGTTTTTTGTGGGATTTTGGTCTCTTTTTTTCCTTTTTATTTTTTTCTTTTTTTTGGTGTAAATACCTTCTTTTTCAAACTTAGTGTAGTGTGATAATCAGCTCTGGTTTTTTAACAAAATGTACAAAATATCTGAAGTAATTAGACTACATTACTGTCTAATTATAACAACTGGTAATTTTCAAATCAGAGCTACTGTGTTTTCTGTAACTATACAATCACAAATTAGTAAACTCTTAAATTAGTATGCTTCTGCCGGAATCCCTGGCAAGGTCTTCACAATACAGCAGTGCGAACACACTTCCGTAATACATCCAATTAGTAAATCATTCTGTTACTTATTACCCAATTAAAGATTGCTTTTCTTTTGATACACTTTTACACGTTTGTGTGAATTTGGGTGTTTCTGAATACGTATAGCCTATAGAAGTAGAACAAGAAGTACTCATTTATAGAGTATTATTTCTTAATTATGAAACTAAAAGCTCTTCTTCACACAGCAGATATTTATGAGGTTCTTAATTGTGTAGCAAATGCAGGTGATGGATGTGTAGAAATTAAAAACAGATGTCTTAGTCTCTTGATCTTTAAATTGTCAGCTAGTGGCACTCTTTTTTTTTTTTAATGAAGTCTGTTTAATCATTTCTTCTTTCTAAAGAATGTTCTGTGTTTTTCTTTAATGATGAACACTATTTCCTGCTTTACAAGCTGTGAAGACTGCTGAGAAATTTTAACAAATTAAAAAAGAGATAAGGAACATTTTGATTAAACATCTTAATTATTCAAAGAAGAGTGAATAAATACATCACAAAATGACAGGACAGGGCCACTGTATAAACAGCTGAAACAAAAAACCAGTAATGACATCTTTGTAAAGGAGTAATTATACTAAATGAGTCATTAAGAGCATTCAAATTCATCTGAATTATTGTAAGCATGGAGAAAAATAGAGAAGCAAATCCATATGAGAAATTTGTTATGGTCTATGTTTTTAATCTCTGGGTATGTTTTATGTCAATAAAACTTCAATTTCAATCTTATTTTCAGTAACATTTTAATAACTTCATAAAACTGCCATAGAATACACAGTACTAGATCCTGATTTAGTTTCTTTCTAAATAAATAATACTCTGAAGAGAAAATTATTTATATTAACTTATTAGTTCTTTCCCTCTGTGTTTTAAAAATCATACTTTTCTCTCTCAAAAAAAAATGGTGAAACAGGTTTCTTCATGTTCTAGACACAGGAAACATGCAAAAATATGGAAGATTCTCATCAGCTGACAACAAGGAGGAATTGACTGTAAGACTATTGTGAGCCAGTAATAGGCTGTGACTGCGAAAAAGAGATCAATGATTATCTGAAGCGTTTCAAGGATGCACGGTGAAGTACCAGTGCTATAGTACTGATTCTTCTGGAATTCTGTGGCAGTGGTCATGGATGCTACATAACAAATATAAAACCAACCCTGAATGAATTCAGAAACAGGTGATTAAGATAATAAGGTGAATAAATTATTTACCTTATGAGAAGAGAATTAAAAAATCAAAGCATACTTAGTCTAGTAGATAAAAGACTGGGAGGGATTCCATTGCTATCTGCCAATGCCACAGACATGTACAGGGAGTAAAGCCCATCTTTGGTGGAGGCAAAAGAAAGGCCAGAATCAAAATGGCTATTTTAACTGGGAAATTAAAAGGCTTTGAAGAAAATCTTCCAGTATGATTAGAGAAAAGTAACAAAGTAAGTTTACCTGGAACTTGAAGTTCTGAATAAGGTACAGTGTGTGCTATTGTTTATTGTGATGGGAAGGGATGGATCTGATGACACTGAGGTAAGCATGGCAATCAGCAGAGAAGTTGTGTGAGGTCCTGGACCCACCATCTGTTAGCTTAGCACCAACTGACTTGAAAAGACCTGCCATGTACCAATTCTTTTTCTGGTTTTCTTCCAAATAGTGTCCATGCTCATGAAGATACTTCCAATCCTGCATTCTCTGGAGATAACTACTACCTCAATTTCAGTTAAAAGAACACAAAACCTGTGTATGCATTTTTAAACATTTTCAGTGTGTTTGGTGTACAAATTTGGACTGAAAAAAAAGAAGAAAAATATAGTCTCCCTTTTTTGGGTGGCTTCTCATTTACCGCTTCTGCTCTAGCTAGGTGCAGCTTGGCTCTTGCAGCATTGTAGTAAACTTAGGCTGATCTGCTCACAATTGAAGTGAATGTATAAAGAGCAAAGCCAACTTAGTGCAGGGGCTGAAACTGATAGACCTTTACACATGTATATCCAACATACAGTAATCAAGACAAGGTTTGTTTTGTGTTTGCATTCCAAACACAGAAGCCTGAGTTTCTCAAAGGTAAACTGTCTACCATATCTTTCTGCACTATTCCTTTTTCCTCTGTGATATCAGGAGAAGAAAATATTATTGCCATTTATCTCTAGCATACATAACTCTTTTATTTCCAGCACACTAGTCATTGTACATGCAGAAAAAAAAATCATTTCCTCATGGATTTTTAAATAATTACTTGAACTGCTCATAGCTCATGTAAAATTTACAAAGCAACAGCAGGGATGTAAGCACACCTGAATTTCCAGAGGGAGGTAAAGAAATAGATGGGTAACATTACATTCCTGAAATCTCACTCTGGACCTAAAAGTGAGCCCTCCTGGGTAATGATGTGTATAGGGTTGGTAAAGGATGATAAAGTATTTGCACTTCTCTAATTACTTGTGTGAGAGAAGGTTATATATCTGAAGTTTGGGAGTGCTAGATTTCACATCAGGTGCACAATTCTTTTTAGCATTTTTAGCTAGGGCTCTTACCTGTTACAAGCTGCCTAACAGCAGCTGGTAAACCAGGAGTTGTGGGTCGTCTTTCCAGCTAGCCACCCATCTGATGGTCACAGCCAGAATACCAGGTGTGATTAGACAAGTCATTTGAATAAACTAATACTGTTCTTGTATTATTTGATGCAAAGTGCAATTTCACTGTATTAAAATACAGCTGAAGCATATACTGTACTATTAAAATTCTCTAAGTTTGCTCTTTAATTTAAAAATCCATTCTGCTGCTTTTGAGTTGGACACCAGAAATATTCCTTTTTTAAGTCTGTCTGCCTCTAAAATCATAAGGGCTAAATAGTTAAGTGAAAGCTAATTTATGTATTTTCTTATGGCCTTGAAAGTGGTAGCAAGCTCCTGGCTTATCTAGAACAAAGGCTGTTAGCTGATTTATGCAACTCTGACTCTAGGAGAGGTTTTGCTATTGAGGTACAATGGAGTATTCCTCTTCAGCCAAGGCGTTCCAGGTCTTCTGCAAATAGCTGCAGCTGGCAGAAGCCACCATTTCTGAATACCTCTGTGATGCCTCGAAGACTTGTTTCCAATGGAACATAAGCCTGGGATATTTGTGTTTCTCAGCGGAGTGGTAATCATGCTTAGTTACCACTGCTTTCCTGCCTCATTCAGGCAGGTCTAGTAAAGTTCCCTCTCTCATTGTCCTTGATACAGCACCTCTTACTCAGACATAAGGCATGAGCTGGAATTTTCTTCAGTTTATGAAAGTAAAGTCTTAATAAACAGTGCTGCAAACCCACAATGCATATTATTTTAGTATTAAATAAAATGGCAAGTATCTTATTGAATTGCTCTGCCACTACTTGATGGTTTGCAAACATACATATTTTTTATGCAATTTTCTTCTCCTCTTTGTGAAAATACCACCAAAATTATACTAGAAGATAGAGTTTAATGGAAAGGACTGTAGAAAGTACTAGCAAATACACCAAAAGAAGTAAATAGAAGTTTTGAATTTCTTTCACACAGCAATCCTGGGGTTTACTTATTGTTATTTTTTTTCTATAAGGGTTATAAGGGTTGTTTTATCCTTCATATAATGTCATCTGAAATAAAATTGACTACAATATCAATCACCGGCAATTCAATTATTTTCATGTTCTAGCTTTCAGGGTGGTGTCACAAAGGAATAAAAACTTACTTACATTAGTAATCTTTCCTACCAGTAATTTGGGATTTTAAGATATTGTCACATAATAATAGGGGAAAGGGATACTCAGTCAAAAAGAAGAGATGAGTGTGACATACAGAAGTGGAAGATCGCATACAAAATTTAGTTCAAAACTGAGTCATGTGTTACGGAGTAGACTTTGTGCTTCATGTAGTGCCAAATATAGAGATTTTTTTTTAAATTTTCCTATGATAATCATTCTAGAAATATCTTTATCATATATAATTTCAGTAAGAAATGCAGATATGGAAAAAAGCTGGCTTGTAAGTTGATGTGGTCCAACAATGATTATGTCCAGCCCTTCCAAACAAACAAGCTGTCCCTGTCAACAAGGCTTCTCATGCTCCTGGCTTATTTGAGGGACATGGCAGAGGGGCAGGTGGATATCTGAATTTCAGGAAGTGTGGATGTAAACAGCTGTGACAAAACTACAGCTTAACAAGTGATCACCTCACTGGCTTACAGGTAGCAGAATCATCTTCAAAGGTCAATAACGAATAATTGTGATCCAATGTAAGCATCCTTGGGGAGAAGTGAGAGGAAAAACCATGGTCAGAGTTAGCCATTCAAGCCAACCTGTGATTTGATAGTGCTACAAATCCGATAAATGTAGTCTTTCTGAAAGATTCAGTTAAAACGATTATTGTTGAAGTATCAAAAGTAAGAACAATCCTTTTTTCTTATATTTTTTTTCCCTAGTGCACCTTTCCCTGCCATCAGAGTCTCTTAGCACTTCAGATAGTTTTAAGGCACTGAAACATCTATTACTAATAACACTGAGCAGTGGCAAGGATCATACTTCATTAGCTAACCCTTAACCACTTTCAGTGAAAAGAGTTGTCTAACAATAACTAAGGTTTTCAGCTAACTTGGGTGAAAAGATGAGACTTACACGATGGTTTCCTGGCTGTTCAGCAGAGGAAAGGCTCACTGACATGATATTAACTTTGAAGCTAAGGAGAATCAGATTAAAACCATCAGCCTCTGGTTGTCACACTGTGGGTTTCAAATTTTAGATGAAAGATCCCTGTGACAGCCATGGGAATACTTCTGAGTCAGGATTATTTTGCATCACTGCCTATGAACACCAGAACTATAAGCCAGGTGTAAGACTGCTCTCAGGTCAGTACTACAGCCACAGCAGCACAGGGTTTTGTGCAAGGACAGTAAAATAGGTTTTGCTAAACTCTGTCATTCTCTAGTTGGACTATCATCAATTCTCATGCTTATTATCTAGTAGACTGTACCAATTCTGTAGACACAACTCACAGATAAAGGACAACAGACTGCAGTTTAGCATGACTGTTAGAATCACTCTAGTATACTTAGAGAATTTTCTCAGGCTGCCTGGTGTCCATTAACAACTATCTTTAACAAGTTACTCATGGGGGACAGACCTTTTTAAAAGGAGAAACTGATGAATTACAGACTAGCTTAATTTTAATGCCTGGAAAAAATATTTAATCAAACAAATTATTTCTGACTACCTAGAAGATAACAAAGAAATAAGTAAGAACCACTAAGTATTTGTTGTAATCAAGTGTCATCTATTTTTCTTTTGAGACATTTGATGGGTTTATCTACAGTGTCATATATATTGACTTCACTAAGATTTCTAACAATATCATTTATGGCTGGATGAAACTGCCATAGGATGAGCATACAGACGGATAAAAGCAAGTTCTGCAGTCCACTATCAACTTGGATGGATGTTTTAAGTAGGATTCCAAAAAGATCTGGATAAAAGCTATTTAAGAATGTCATTAATAGCTGTTTCATAGAATATACACCCTGCTTATGCAGGCTTCACCAGTGGGACAGACTGCAGGCACATTTGAGTATAGTGCTAGGATTCAGTGTGATCCTAACATTGGAGAAATAAGCCTTGGAAAGACAGATGCTGTTCAGCAAGGACAAACGCAGAGCATACTAAGAAGAAATAATCAGCTGCCTCTCATAGGAATGGAAGGGTCTAAATTACAGCTATATGGAAAATGACATACAATTTTTAGCAAATCAGGCTGACTGTGAACCACAGTTGCAGTATTACTAAGGAAAGGCAAAGAATACTAACATGTATAAATAATGTAACTGCAAGATAAATGAAGTGGCCTTTTCAAACTATGCAGTGCTGGCCAGGCCAGTACTTGTTCTTAAACATAACAGTTCAAAAAAGATTTTGACTAGTAGGGGGATATCTCGAGAAGAGCAAGAAAAAAGGATCAAAGATCACAGTGATGGTCTTATTTGAATGTTTGAGTTGTCAGACAAGCTGCAAAGAGGAGGAAAACAAATAATTCTCATATCTGCTGCGGGCAGCGTGCCACAGTATCACAGAATCGGAGTTGAGAGAAGCTTTGAAATTTTCTTGCAAGTAACACCATCCCTCCTAAATATATTTTGTGTTAGACTTTGAGTCATTAATGTCAGTGGAAAATTATTCTTAAGAGCTACCACTCTGATATTTAGAAAACTCCTTCTCAAAGAATCAGATCATAGAAAAATCAGATGACAGAATTTTATACACAATTAATATATCCTGCAGCATGCTGTGTGAGAATTGGTACCATCCCTTGTTTTGAATATCACTTGCACATAATGTCTGACACGTGGCTGTTGGCCGGCTAGAAGTGTAAGCAAACCAAGAAAATCTTCAAGAATTTTTCAAGAAAATAAATTTTTCCCATTACTGTTTCTCATAAAAGATGCATATAAGCACTGTCTCTACTCAGTAGCCACTTTATTATTATTATTGGAAATGTAGCAACTGAAAATTATTCTGACATCTGGAAAGAAAGGTAAATATTACTTTATAAAAATACTTAAAAGAAAATATAACCATTTAGATTACTTCTGATAAAATTAGGCCCAGCTAGTTAACCTTTAAAAACAGAGAAGAAGATAAACAATCCCTTTCATGAGAGCTTGCCAGGCAGGCACAATTTATTCTTACAATATTATCCTTATTGCCAACATAACAAGACACAGTCTGATTTGATATTTGATCTGCATTGTGTGGAAGAAATATTACTTTATACAAGATTCTAAAAATTATGTCTGTTAAATTACAGAAGAAAATGAACAGACAAATGCAGAACTGTGAATTAGTACAATAAATAAATTCCTGAGTAAACTAGAAAAAATATTTTCTTTCTGCTGCTTAAACTCTGAATCTTATACAACACCATGAGTATTTTTTCTCCTAAAACTAGTGTTGCAAATAGGATATAGTTGGTCTGTCCTTTGTGTTTAGACCCTCACATTTTTGCCTCCTTGTAGAAAAGGAAAACAGGAGGGTATCCTTGTCTGAGCATACTAACTATATTTAAAAAAAACCCAACCAACCAAACAAACAAAAAAAACCTACCTTCTTTCACCTTCTGTAAAATAAGCAGGAATCCCTTACCAGCTCAATCTTAACTCCCCATGACCATATTACATCAAATGCAGAAAGCAATGACACCTCAAATATAAAAAGATGGTTTGGTCCACTGTACAATAATAAGAAATATTTCACATTTTTAGAAGTCTTACTTTTCTTTCAAGCTTTTTCTTTTAATCTTAATATTTAATAGAATTTACAGTCTTCTAAGATTGTCCCCTTCCTCCTAAAACTTAACTATTTTAGCATCTTCTGAGAGGGATAAATTCATCATTTCTGTCAGCCTCAATAATAAGCTTTCATTGAAAAAAAAAACTTGATAAAATAAAAAAGAGCACGTGTCAAGTGACCTAATAGAAAACATCTGTTGCAAAGTCTACTCTGTGCTCTTTTGAACCTTTGTAAGAATCAATCCCAAAATGAGAGCTACACTAAGCTTTTTCTTAAAGATCTGAACTGCAGAGAAGAGTTCCTTTAGGAGAAAATCTTTCCAACTTTATGTATTTGAATCAGCTGCTTTATCTGGAAAAGCTGAAGGAGCACTTCTGAATACATGAATTTATAACAAAAATGATATCTTTAATTTAGTGCATTTACATTGTTGGAGGAGGATTTCTCAAATGACTTTTCTTAAGCTCCCTCTAAGCTTTTAAAGCTTATAGGACTTCAAAAAATAGCTCGCAATCCTGCAGTTTTAATTGAGCTGTATGTGTGGTTTTATGGAAAAGGAGAATTTTGGAAAGATGTTTAAGCATCCAACATATCAAAGGTAGTTTGATAGAATTTTATTTAAGGTTAACAAGCAAAAATTCACATATTATCCTAACCAGAGAGACAAGCCAACAGATAACATTTTTGATATGGAGAAAATGGTTTGGTATCACATTCACCAATGCATGTCTTTAGAACATTCCTTTGCATCTGTGTTATATCAGGCAATTTTTAACACACTGATTCAAATTATATACTAGGCCAGATTTTGTGGTCAGAAAACAGCCTGATCATGTAGTCCACCCTCTTTCATGACACAGGCCCCTGGCCCTCCCTGAATTAATTACTGTTTTAACTAGTGGATGACTTCTAAAAGCGAAACGTTTTAACACATAGAAAACTCGTAATACTCCTAGCAGTCCACTCCAATGACTAAAAATTTTTACTGTGTAACAGTCTTAACATATTTCCAGTTTTAATTTTTCTGGCAGTAACTTCTAACATTTGGCTTTTGTTACATTTTTGGGTGAAATGTTGAAGAGCTTTTCATTAAGAAATGAGTCAGTCCCTTAGGATTCACTGTGATCAAAATTCTCTGTAAGCTTTTCTTTGATACTATTAACAGATAGATTTTGAGTCATTGACTATAAGGCATGCTTTCCAATACTTCGATCATCCTCCTGTCTCCATTTTTAATCATTTTTCTTTTGTATATTTGCATTCACTTTAGAAAGTTGATTTTACTCTAAAAAAGCATGCCAAATGCTTAACTTTCACTATAAATTATGGTAACACAGTGTTTTTCATTTCGGTTACAGCAGTGAATGTTATTTGTCAGTTTGATGATATAGAGTCTGCTGGAATTCTCTTTTCACCAGAATTTGTTCCAATATGCACTCTGTAGAGTTTTTCTGTCCAGTCTTTACCAATTAATTTCTCGTTGCTTCCCTTTGTTGACTAATCTATGTTCCAATACCACTGTGATATATTTTTTAAAAGTATGCTTTGGTGTGATGTTTATCTCCCACACTAATTAATGTTACAGCTCTTGTTGACTTCCAGCAGCAGAAAGGAAGAAGTTCAAAATTTCTGGAAAACCTTATCCTAATTAGTTTCTTCTTGATTCATCATAATATGTTTACTGAAATCTTCCTTTAAAACATGGCGCCACCAAAGTATTTGTAAATTTCTGTCTGCAAAGCCTTCATTGAATTGGTAGACAGCTCAGAAAGAAATGATGATATATATATATCAATATGATTGAAGTAGCAGCCTTTAAAATCTTAAAATCACCCTATGATTTAAATCAGTCTCTGATTTTAAGCTTTGTATCTTGCTAGGGGCAACTGAAGTTTTAAATTCTCTTCGGAACCTTTCATACATTATTTATATGGGAGACTGGGTAATGTAATGATTTTAGAATACAGTATAAATTTGCTATTAATTCAAAGTTGTTTTTCATAAGTTGTGTCAGTTACCCAGAGTTGACGGTTATACCTTTAAATTTGCTCTTCTCTCCTGATTAACTAGAGACAAAACTATTCACCCTGTAGAATGGAGAGAATACATTGTCCTTTAAATATTCTAATCTTGCACTAGAAAATTAGGCGTCAGGTCACTGTAAATGCACTTATCTCATGGAAACATGTAGAAGATTAAAAACTTTTCAGAGGTTACCATGATTCCCATTTCACTTTCTCTGGAGGATGCATTACCAGATTAGGGAACAGGTAACAGTTATGTGTTACTGAAGAAGCAGGTAAAAAAAGTCTAATAGATTTTCCTATGCATCAAAAGATAATTTCCAACTCTGACGTGATTTTGCAGGGAAAATATTCAGAGGATGTAATGATAATGAGGAACAATCTGTTAATTGCCTTTCAAACAGCTGTAGGCTGCTATTAGGCTGCCCTAAGCCTTTTCTTAACTCCGCTAAACAAGCCCAGCTCTCTCATGATCTTTTCATAGGTCCTGTGCTCTAGGCTCCTGGCCATCTAGTAGCACTCTGCTGGATATTCTTCAGTTTCTTGACATCCTTCTTGAACTAAGGGACCTAAACATAGATGCAGTAATCCATACCAATGCAGAATTATTCAAAGTGTCTTATTCACAATAAGAAAACAGTCAGCTCATGTGGTACCTGGTGTCCTTCATAATCTCCAGATGCTTCTCAAAAGGGCACTTAGCAGCCTGGCTCTTGACTATTGCTTTGTTTATAGAATTTTAAGGTATTAACATGACTTCTGTGAATTGCAAATGTTTATTTTTAGATGCTTCTTCTTCCAGTCATACATTCCAGCACAGAAATATTTAAAATAGAAGTATTAAACAATTGAGTTCCAGAAAAAAAATAAATAAACAAACAAATGAAAATCCTGTGCCATTCATTGTTGACAAAACTGTATCAACTTCACTGCTATTAAGGGAGATGGTAGCTGTGGATGGCACAGCAAAATGCATTTTATAGAATTCTTCATTCTTCAATGTGTCATTAAATAGCAAGATGGGAAGTGGAGAGCAGGGAGGCGAAATGAATGACTGCAGAGCTTCTAGGAAGTCTAAGATATAAGTAGGGACTGTTTTCTCCTGATACAGGGTCTCGACACTGTTCAGTCATGGACATCTTACTGAAAATCTTGACTATAACTTTTTTACTCTAGATAGACAGCTTTAAGTGGGACTCAAGATTTCATAGCTGAATATTTTTAGTGCCCCTCAAGCTATAGTTTAAAACCATACACTGTCCTTTTGAGTCATTGTGGTAGATTTCCACTGCTAGTTTGGAACCACCCCAAACCACCAGCCCTGTGATGATGTCTAGGAGAGTAGGGGAGCTAGGAAGCCTGAGCTGTGCCTTTTTAATGGCTACAGGACCTTGCAAGAAGACCAAGTGGACTCTGATGTGAAGACTAGAGGAAGGATATAATGACTGTCTTTGAGAACACACATTTACAGGAAGAAATATTTTGTCATGTGACACATGACCCCATCTTATAGAGGAGTTTTGAGAAAATTGTAGGGTTTTCTTGATATTTCAAAGTTAATATATTTTGTGTCATAATACTTTCCTTTTGTTTTCTATTTTTAAGTCTCCTTGATGTCAATTATGCATGCTTCCATTTCTTTGCATTAAAGATGGTATCTGTCTGTTTTCTTCTGTATTTCAATGGTTTCTGTCCTGAAATCTTACTTTTTATGTTACTGCAGGTTACTTCTGCAAAGTATTTAACAGATTATGCCCTTCAAGTGGCTATCGATGTTTCCAAAGTTTTGCAAGATAAGTTTAATATTAGATGCCATAATCATTCTTAACATCAACTTTATTATTTCTGTGTACTTGATAATTCTCTGTAAGTTACCACTTGTTATTAACTTAGAATCATGAGAAGTCCCACAATTTACCATTGAAATAGCCTCACTTGAGAGCCAATGTACCATAATTATTTATTATTCAGTTATCCCACACTCTTTCATGTAGACTTATGTGGAACATCCATTCCATAATTCTGCTTAACCTATGGATTATGAAATTACTAAAAAGCTTACAGACATCTAGAGAAAAAAACTAGTGACATAGTTTGATGGTTACCACAGGGTTTGAATTTCTATAGTTCCCCAATTTTTATGTTGATGTCACTTAATTTTATTAATGGTGTGATATCCTGGAGAATCAGGATGCAAAGGTTTGGTGTAGCATCCAGCTTTACACAGAATCACAGAATCACAGAATGTTAGGGATTGGAAGAGACCTCAAATGATCATCTAGTCCAATCCCCGCACCAGAGCAGGAACACCTAGATGAGGTTACACAGGAAGGCGTCCAGGCAGGTTTTGAATGTCTCCAGAGAAGGAGACTCCACAACCTCCCTGGGCAGCCTGTTCCAGTGTTCTGTCACCCTCACTGTAAAGAAGTTTCTTCTCAAATTTAAGTGGAACCTCCTGTGTTCCAGTTTATAACCATTGCGCCTTGTCCTAGCACTGGTTGTCACCGAGAAGAGCCTGTCTCCATCCTCGTGACACTCAACCTTTATATATTTATAAACATTAATGAGGTCACCCCTCAGCCTCCTCCAAACTAAAGAGACCCAGCTCTCTCAGCCTTTCCTCATAACGGAGATGCTCCACTCCCTTAATCATCTTTGTGGCCCTGCGCTGGACTCTCTCCAGCAGTTCCCCGTCCTTCTTGAACTGAGGGGCCCAGAACTGGACACAATATTCCAGATGAGGTCTCACCAGGGCAGAGTAGAGGGGAAGGAGAACCTCTCTTGACCTACTAACCACCCCCCTTCTAATACACCCCAGGATGCCATTGGCCTTCCTGGCCACAAGGGCCCAGTGCTGGCTCATGGTCATCCTGCTGTCCACCAGGACCCCCAGGTCCCTTTCCCCTACACTGCTCTCTAACAGGTCATTCCCCAACCTATGCTGGAACCTGGGGTTGTTCCTGCCCAGATGTAAGACTCTACATTTTCCCTTGTTATATTTCATTATATTTTTTTCCTGCCCAACTCTCCAGCCTGTCCAGGTCTCACTGGATGGCAGCACAGCCCTCTGGCGTGTCAGCCACTCCTCCCAGCTTGGTGTCATCAGCAAACTTGCTGATAGTGCGCTCAATTCCCTCATCCAAGTCATTGATGAATATATTGAATAATACTGGTCCCAGAAGAGACCCTTGAGGCACTCCACTAGATACAGGCCTCCAACCAGACTCTGCCCCACTGACCACGACTCTCTGGCTTCTTTCCTTCAGCCAGTTCACAGTCCACTTCACTACCCGATCGTCCACACTTCCTCAGTTTAGCTGTGAGGATGCTGTGGGAGACTGTGTCAAATGCTTTACTGAAGTCAAGGTAGACCACATCCACCACTCTGCCATCATCAGTCCACCTTGTTATGTCTTCATAAAAGGCTATGAGATTGGTCAAGCATGACTTTCCCTTGGTGAAGCCATGTTGACTGCCCCTAATGACCCTCTTATCCTTGATATGCCTTAAGATGGCACCAAGGATAAGTTGTTCCATCACCTTTCCAGGGATGGAGGTGAGGCTGACCGGTCTGATCTGGAGGTGGAAGCAAACAGCTCATTAATGGAATTTGCAGATGCAAATAAATTGAGAGAAGATATATACACAAGGGAAGACTGCAAAATAATAAAGGGACATCCCACAGGGGTTTAAAATGTAGACAGAAAATAACAATATACATCAGAAGAGTTTATATTAAGCCTATATTAATACAACTCAGAAAATAATTAAAAACAAAAATAAAAATGCAAATTCATGCCATACTTTAAAATAGAGAATAAGACATTGCATCATCAGAAGAATATATTTTCTCTTAGATATTTGGAAAGGAAACCAGGGAACCTTGCTTAGAATTAGAGATTGTCATTAATTATAAGCAAAATATGTAGGCAAAATAGATAGAGACACAATGTAAGATACTTCTGCTTTAGGGCTTTCAGTGAGCTGATGATATCTCCAGTTCACTATATATGCTCAGTGAACTCCAGCAGTGGATTTTCACAACTTTAGTTGTCTAAATACTCTAATTCTCCAATCAGTCTGGAAGGAGGGTGACTGAATTGAACTCTGATGAAAATTTACGTGATTATATACAGTCCGGAATTTGCAAATGAAGAGATGTCTTTTGACCTTTATTAATTTTTATGCATTGGTAAAGATTAAGAATTCTGTTAAAATAAGTAAATACAAGAATTACTGCTAATAAATAAAGAACAAGCATTACATGCCTTTGGCCTATCATGAAATCCTCACAAACCTATTCCAGTCTTTTAGTAAGTTTATTTACAGAAATAAATAACAATGCTGTTGTATTTTAAATTACATGTTTGATATAATAATTAATTTTAATTTCTATTCTTGGATCTCAGTACCCGAAGAGCTCTACGTGTAAAAAAAACCCAAAACAACAAACCAGTAAGAGCAATGATTATAAGAAAATCATGGTTATTTTTACATTATTTTTATTCCTACATCAGGTTCTATATTTTCTCACTGTGGGGAATAATATCTCAGGCACACAGAGAAATAAAAATTGTAGTACTTGCTTTGGCTAGCTGTAAAGACAGAGTCATGAGCTCATCAGGACATAATGCCATTCAGATGTGAGCCTGAGGTTTGCTAAACATTACCAATGGTTTTGAAAGTTAATCCCTATTTCTTTTATACTTAGAAAGTTAAAAGTATAATTAAAAACTTCAGTTTGTTTAGCTCATTGTCTAAACATAACACAGGTCACTGTATACCTAGCGTTTTGCAGCAGTGTCTTCTCTCCAGTAATTTCCTGCCCAGGGCACTTTTCTCCTTATAATCTTTTCTTCTTGTTTATTTGTTCAATGTTCATATCAAACCAGAAAATGTTTCCTTTCTATTCAACCCTTCTTCCTCTTCTGCCTGCCTTTTATCAGAAGGGTGTTTACTGCAGTAACCCTTCCTCTGCTTTTCCCTTCCTTCTCTAATTGCATTGAAGACTGTTTGGAATGATTCCCTCTGTCTCTAAAGACTGTTTAAGATCAGATTAGTTGATCACTTCATCATTTTTGCAGTCTCTTAGTAGAAGGTGGCCTAGAGCTTCTCATTTTGAGCTTGACTTAATATGATGTTCTCCTGTCATTGCCACTCAAGCATATGTATCACAGCTGTGAAGCTGCATAACATGCAAGTTTTGGCAGTTATCAAGCTTGCTTTGCATTTGAGGATGGTGAGATAAAAAAAGACCTGTAGCATCCTGAGACACAAATGATCACATATGGGGGAGAAGCAAAGAAAATAAAGATTGTGCAGGCTTTGACCTCAAGTATACATTTTTGTGCATCTGGTTGCCTAACAATACACATTTGTGAAATCAGCATTGTATGCCCTCTGAAAAAGGGCAGTTCAATTTGTTGATGTTATTGTGGAATGACAGAGCATGATTTGACCAGCATTTCTACAGTACAACTGAACTCAAGAAAAATGAGGAATACCAAAAATATGTAGGCTTTGCAGACAGGCAGAGGAGGATGAGCAATGGAATGGAATTTCAGTTAATGTGTGTGGTATGTCTGGAATCTTTATCTGAGATATAGTATTAAAATTGAATTTCTCAGAAGAAATATAGGACTGTCAGAGAAACACTACTGGCAGCATGAGACAAAAAAAGTCATTGTTTTCATTCTGTTATTTATCTGCTTTACAAGCAAAACTATACAAAATAGTTAATATGTCACTTTCCCCTATGCAACTCCACAGGTATTCAGTTAAATAATCTTCTTGGTTGTCAAATGCACGTACCTTGGAATTGCACACCCATACATGTACGGACAGGTTCGCTTTCACCAACCGGAGTCCCCTCATTCATCACAATAGGTCAGGTCACCAAAGTAGTGCTGATCGGCTTGCTTGGCCAGCTTCCCTGCGTGGCAGCTGCAGAGTGCTGACCGTGATTAATCATGTTGCATTTACAGTGCTATATTAATTGTTTTGCTTTGCAGACAAAAGAAAACTTAAAACTGTTAGGTCTATGACAAGACACAGGTTGCAGATTTATTTTCTTTCTATCAGTAATCCAAATGTGTCACGCAGTAACACTGCATGGATCATGGCTGATGTGATACTCTGGTCAAAAATTCATATTTGTAGTTTAATATTGGATCTTCCAGCTGAATAACTGACAGTAACCTAACAGTGTTTTACGGATTCTAAAATAAGTGAATAATTGGGAAATATCAAGATTTATATTTAAGGTTTCATATTTTCTCGAAGAAATGTTCTTTATCTTTTAAGTGGTTTTGGTCAACATACACCCCCCTCCCACCCACACTCCCACTCGCCCTGCCTTTTGGCTGTAATTGAAAAAAAATCCATACTTTTTACATTTTTAAATTAAATATAGTCAGGGATTTGAATAGGAGCCTACAGGACTTATTTCCCTTCCATCCCAAATGCTGAGTCCATTATGATTCTCCTTAAAGCTATACTCAGAGTGGTGTCTTTGGCTAATCCGTGGCCAGATTGCTCAGTACCATTCTGTTGTATCGAGTCCTACCTTGTTTATTCTTTTCAAAAGCCATCCTAAAGCTTTAGTCGGTGATTTCACAGCAGAGATTAGTAAGCCTAATAGCTGTTCACTACCAAAAAAGACACCACCATCTCTCCTTTTCCCATCCTCAGCTAAAGGGTCTTCCCTTCTTCTCACTGCTTCTCATCTAATATATGGTGAGTGAGCTGATGATCAGAAATCATTCAGTTGAGTGATGGAGGGAGAGAATCATGGTTTTTTACTGGTATCTTAATTAGTTCACTGTGGAGAAAGAGAAGTGCCCTCACTGACAGAAGGCAAATAGTTTTGTATGGTGGGAAGGAGTTGCAGAAGGGGGGACAGAAATTTATTCTGACAACAGAAAGCATGAAACTCATCTTTAATGACTGGTCTACAATGTGATGGGTTAAATAGAAATGTTCCCATTGGGTGGGAATCCCAGTGAATTCTGAATCACATTCGTATTTATCTTTATGGTGCCCTCATAGTTATTACTCATAATATCCATAGCTGAATGCCCCACATAGGTGTGAAAATCCAGCAATACACAATATTATACTGCTTATTCTGCTTTTAGTTCAGCATGGTCCAGACAAATTATCTCTGAATCTGGTTATTCTCTCATTTCTGCCTATTAAATCATAAGTATCTCTGCTGAAGACAAATTATGGTGCTGCCTAAGTGGACTGAGTAAAGTGTCAAAGTGGTTATTCTTGGTTGGGTCATAGTCCCTCAGATCTAGCTGAGAATGAAGTGACAGTAATGAAGAGCTACTAAGCTCCTTTTTCCTTTCTGTTTTGAATCTTCTAGACCAAACAAGTTGCTTGTAGCCAAGGAGAGCTATTCTCTACTCAAAGTCTCTATTCAAAACAAAACAAATTAAATGCATATGTTGGCCTTCATATCCCCCATGGAAGGATATCTCTTCCTGAGAAGTAAACTGCATCCTGATCAGAGAAACTAAAGGCTCCATTAGATTTAGTTGATTGCCTTATGATAATTACTACCTTTGGCTGTGTGCCTTGCCTCTCTGCTCATGCTGAATATACTAGAACAGATGCATGCCCACCCCTTATCAGGCTTTCTTCATAGGCTTGTTTTGTACCATAAATCCACTGCTTTTCACAACTTGAATTAAGATGTTGAGCTGTGAATCTGAGTGAGTCAGGTAATAAACCATGTTTCCTTCTACCTCTGCTATAGGCCAGTAAATTCTGGTAGACAGATAAGAAGTCAATATCAGGTTTTTATCATATAGCTGTTACAACCATTGGCAAACATCTGTCAGAGCCCTATAAAAAAAAGAGCAAGGACCCATATTTTCACCATAGTTTGGAGGAAAGAGAGAATTCTGAAGCCAAATCTTAGCCTTAGAAAGCTGAACAAAAAGAAGCTATTTCAGATACTTCCTGTCATCTCATTCATCCAAAGTTCACCCACAATATTTTTTAATATACAACCACATTGTATTGAAGAAAATCAGTCCATTATCAATATATCTACATAAGATCACAAACTTTATCTTTTAGGTCAAAGAAAGGTACCAAAAATTTGTTCCCACAAAAAGCACTGTGAGACTGACAGGCACATTAACAAATGATTTATTTTTTATTCAGTCCCATCTAACTGTATGTGATTACATCTATTTCAGTATAAAAACAAGAAGAAGGAAAGCTTTATAGTATGGCAATCATAATCTAATGCAGTATCTTTTGTCATGCACAATTCACATTCTTCGTGCATTATGACTAATACATATGAAGAGTAGGAATATTTTAACAGATTCCTTTAGAAACAGGGATAAAAATAAAAGCTATGCAGTCAGATAAAAGTGAGAAATAGAACACACCAAATTTTTTAGTACCTTGACTTTGCTCTGAACTATCAATGCCATCTGGCCAAATAATTCAGGATAGGAAGAAGTATCTAAGAGTGATCTAAGAGTAGGAGTGATCTCCTGGTGGAATAGAAGTTCTTAATACATTTGGTGTCACTATTGCTGACAGGGGAAATAGAGTGAAGATGAAAACCAGGGTGTACGGCTGAAACAGCAGCACTTTGATCTCAGGCTGTGCTTTTAAACAGCTCTACATCCTTCAGAGCCTGACATATGTTAAATCAGCCTTTATGTTTCTCCATCTGAGTGTAGGGAGGATTGCCGCTACAGAGGAGAGCAAGTTAAAAAGGCTCAATTCAAAACTTATTTACAGAGCACCCTTAAATCCAGTCATGATCATAACCAACTATCTGGCCCCATACCTATTTAATATTCTTAATGAGCAATAGTTTCAACAATTACAGAGCTGCAAGTGCACATTGAAGCCTCCCCAACCCTCATGTGTATTTCCAAGATTAATCAGAGAATTATACTAAAAGTTTCTGGTGACTAAATTAATCTATTTTAATTTTTATGGATAATAGTTTGTGTGATTTCTAAACCAACTATGGATTTTTTTTTTTCCTAGCAAGTTCTTTAGTATTGCCAGCTACTCAAAGGAGGTGATTATCCCGCTCTGCTCTGCACCAGTGTGGCCTCATCTGGAGCACTGTGTGCAGTTCTGGGCGCCACAGGATAAAAAAGATATTAAGCTACTAGACGGTGTCCAGAAGAGGGCTACGAAGTTGGTGAAGGGTTTGGAGGGGAAGTTGTATGAGGAGCAGCTGAAGTCACTTGGTTTGTTTAGCCTGGAGGAGACTGAGAGGAGACCTCATTACGGTTTACAGCTTCCTCGCAAGGGGAGGAGGAGGGGCAGGGGCCGAACTCTTCTCTTTAGTGACCAATGACAGAACCTGAGGGAATGGCAGGAAGATGTGCCAGGGAGGTTTAAGTTGGACATTAGGGAAAGGTTCTTCACCCAGAGAGTGGTGGACACTGGAACAGGCTCCCCAGGGAGGTGTCACGGCTCCAAGCCCGACAGGGTTCAAGAAGAGACTGGACAACGCCCTCAGACACACGGTGTGAACTGTGGGGTTGTCATATGCAGGGACAGGAGTTGGACTCGATAATCCTTGTGGGTCCCTTCCAACTCAGGACATTCTATGATTCTTTATGGCAATTATATACAATAAACACAGGAATGGAGTTCATCCCACCTGAAAATCAGAAACTTTGTTAAAATCTTTGTCATTCTGTGTTTGTAGCAACTTGCATTGTCAGCATAACCCAGTGGGGGAAACGTGTAAGAAGGAGCTAACAATCAATAATGAAGAAACTGTAGGGAGAATTTCTGTAGGTATTTTTCTTTCTAATGGTTGAAGGCATTACAGACTGTTACAAGATTTTCTCCTGAGATCCCCATCAGCAAAAAAAAGTTAGAGCTGTCTTGTTCCTTCAGTTTAATTTTCTAAAACCTTGAGTGGATGTGCCAACTACTCTGTTTCACCTAGATCACGCAGGGTATGTGGATGACTATAAACAAAATGGTTCTGTAATTCTGTAGAGAAGTCCCTTTGAGCTTAGAGAAGCTGAGCTACATTCTCCAGCTGAACTCACTCCTGAACTCTTGTACTGCAGCTAAATTTTAGCATGGCCGGGCACATTTCCTTTCTGCTTTTCCATATTTGACTGTATTCAAAGTGTTGCAAAAGGAGGGCGCAGAGCAGTTATTCTATCTCTCTGCTGCTGGCAGATCCATCCCTGTGTAGCTCCCAGGCTGACCCACATCCATCCCTACCTCCCATGCTCAGGAAGGCAGAAAGTCTGTCCCTGTAAATAATTGGTAAAGAACTGGAAAAAATTTTCCTCTTTATACTACTCAGCATACTTTCCTGTGTATTACTATTCTTATTTATTTTCTTGTCAAAGGAGTTGCCCGCATAAAATGTGAAGCAATAGTGCTTCCTATTAGGAAAGGCTGGAGTTTCATTCAAATGTCTGTTCTGGTTTTGTGTGTCTATTCTAGGAGACATAAGTTGCAATCGTGAAAGGAAACTAAACCACATGTGCCTATCTTCCCAACTCACAGTTATTTGCCACCAGTAGTTTGATGTATAATTGCTCTCAATACTACTGAAAAACCCCAGTTATGCAACTTCAGGTATTTCGAATACTGGTATTATTTCAGATTATCTTAGCTACAGAAGACTGGTTTCAAAATAAGACACTTTCATATATTGTACCTTCTTCTTATTTGCTTACATATTAGTGGGTCAGCAGTTTTGAAATAACTACAGCTTTGTTCATTAAAGTGTTTGTTGTCATTTTGGCTACACTAAACTTGGCATCAAATTACTCATCAACATGTTGAAAAGATTGTTCTGGTAGTAGGAGGATAATCAAATTGTCAACAAAGATCAGTAAATTAATGTTAACATTTCCTGTTTGAATTCCCTAGTTCTTCAAATCCTGTTCATAAAACGAGGAGAAAGACTTAATAGAAAATGTACTAGAAGCCTGATTAGAATTCAAATATATGGAAAGTGTTCTTTGTTGGAGCAGACTTAGAAAAGTAGTTGCAAAAATGAATCCCTAAATGTTTTTACATATTCCTGTACCTACTAACTAAAATGTTACCAGAGACTCAGTCATTCTCCAGAAAATGTCTTTTGTCCCACTGGCATGATTTTTGTCTGCTTTTTCTTGACTTCCTTTGCCTGCCTTTGTTTGTTTTTGGTTGGTTGGTTGGTTGGTTGGTTTGGGTTTTTTGTTTTGGTTTGTTTTTTGTTGTTTATTTAAAAATCTTTTATATATTCTTATAGACATTGGTAATAAAATGTCTCCATTTTCATTTTCCATTGTTATATATATTTGCAGGAGTAGCAAAAATTTTCTCAGCTAGAAAATTTGCTTCCTTTAATATGCCCACTTATCCCACAGTCTTTCTGTGTATTTGTGCTGTACACACTGATTGTAAAACAATATCTAATCAAGACCAAAGACTAGCTGTGCAGTTGAGTCAGAGATACAGCTGTAGCGCAAGGTAACTGATTCTTTGCAAGACAAATGGCTCAGACATGAATACTGAAAATATTAGCATCCATCCATCTTTTCCCTGTCTTCCTTTGACCTCTACTGAAAAATGGCCTCCCTTCAAAGTATGCATTCCCTTACCATGAATTTCCACCTGAACTGAATATGGACTGGAGGGGACAATAAGTATGAAGAAGACAGTTATTCATGACTCTCTTGAAAATAAAGTGTTTCTTACAAGTTACACAGATGCCTATCTACCCTCTAGTCAAATGGATACTGATGTATAAAAATATGTCTAAAAATTGTCTACCCATTGCAAAAAGTCACAAGATTTCCTCTAAAGAAATAAGTTTGATTGTGGAGACATTTTTCATGACTATGATTAATTATTTTCTTTGCTGATTTTTTTTTTTTTTTTAAGAGGACCATCTATCATGCATTTTTCTACTTGGGTGAGGCGAGGGAGCAGGACAGGGGAGTGGTTGTTTCTATAATAACTACTTACAGCAGAGGGAAAACTGATACCGGTACTTCACTTCTGGAGTACCCAAGAACAGACTCTGCAGGCAGCTGTAGGATCCCTGCAGGAGCTCAGCCTCTATTTGAGAAGAGTTGCTTGTAATGCAAAGTTTGGCTGGCTCTTGTCACTGAAGAGGCTGAAGAGAGTAGAGAGGCAACACCAGTATTTGCAGCTAATCCTAATATGTAAGGACTGATGAACCCATAATGCTGTGTGCACAATGTCTCTGTAGGTATCTTCACAGCATAGCATGTACTTGACACATTTGCTTTTTCTGGAGAAGTATTGTGATAGGAAGGATGGGCAGATGGGCAGTCTGGCAAGGGGTTGTCTTTCCATGTATTTTTTGACCTGTTGAGGATATGTTTTTTCTAATCACAGAATCACAGAACCACAGAATGGTTAGGGTTGGAAGGGACCTCTGGAAATAATCTAGTCCAACCAACCTGCTAAAGCAAGTACACCTAGGATGCATAGGAATTCATCCAGGTAGGTTTTGAACATCTCCAGAGAAGGAGACTCCACAGCCTCTCTGGGCAGCCTGTTCCAGGGCTCTGTCACCCTCAAAGTAAAGAAGTTTTTCCTCATATTCAGATGGAACCTCCTGTGCTTCAGTCTGTGCCTGTTTCCCCTCATCCTATCATTAGGCACCACTGAAAGGAGTCAGGTCCCGTCCTCTTGACATCCACTCTTGAGATATCTATAAACATTGATGAGATCACCTCTTAGCCTTCTCCAGGCTGAATAGACCCAGCGCTCTCAGACTCTCCTCATAAGAAAGATGCTCTAGGCCCCTAATCATCTTCATAGCTCTCTGCTGGACTCCCTCCAGTAATTCCTTGTTTTTCTTAAACCGGGGGGCCCAGAACTAGACACAGTTCTGCTTATTTCATTCAGGAAGAAGCCTAAAGATCCTCTGAAAAATATTCTAGAGGTGAGGGTGATCATGCAAGGAAGGAAGAAAGATATGAGGGACATTTGGAGGCAGTTTGGAAGTCAACGTCTTGTTAGAGGTCTGCCTCAGGCAGCATTATCTACAGAAACAATGGTGTTCAGAGGAATCTCAACAGCTAATTCTAAACAGCATTATTCCTTAGAACATCTGGAAGAATATAATAAATGTGCCATTTAGAAAGCAGAGAGATATATTGTAAATCTTTCCCAGGGTTCTCTGTCAAAAAATGTTGTTTAGACTGAACTGCTGTGACCTTGAATTTGCATTCACACATTGGCTGCCTTTCTCAGTTAGCAAGATAGTTAATGTCAAACTTGATCAATAAGATGATAAGTTCTACTTCAGGTAAATATTTGTTTTGTCAAACAGTATTCAGTGGGTAATACTTGTTACAAAAAATGAGGGGAAGAAGGTGCTTGGCGATCATCAAATTTGTACAGGAAAAACTTTGAATTATTTAAAAGTGGAGCATTAAATGTGATTTCCCCCATACAGACCAAATAATATTGTATTATCTTTGAAAAGCAGCTATGATCTACAGGAGACATAAAATATCCAATATGAAAAGAAAAAAAATGAAAACAGGAGTATACAATTTTCCACGGAGTTATTTCAGTTTTTTATCAACATAATTCACACCAAAATCTGATATAATGTTACAGGTGATTTATCCATTAAAAACACAACAAGGAAGAAAACAGGGGAAAGTCTTCTTTTGAAAGCCAGTAGATTTTGTCATGTTTAGTTCTTTCAGGTGCATACCGACAATACCAAATCAATACTTTTACCAAGTATTAGTTGAAAAATGCCTGATGTTTCCAGTAAGAAAAATATTACCTTGTCCATTTAAAATGAATAGAATTTGAGCTCACTTTTCAATTGGAAAAGGATGTGATGAATATTGCAAAAATACTTGTTTTTTTTTTTTTTTATACTTTCCAGTGTTTGCAAGGAATACACCATCTTAGACCCATATGATACATGCATAGTAGCTCCATAGTTCATCGTGTCTTGAGCATTCAGGTTAATGGCTTTTTTGTTGAGAAAGTAACAGTTTTCTGTATGATAAGAGGTGGGTGCAGAAACTAAGCACAAGAAGGTAAATAGGTAGTTTATTTATTTTCTTATTTGGGAACACATGCTAATTTTTAGGTTTGTAGAAATTAAGCAGACAATATGTAACAATGAAACCAGTTCTAGTTCCTTGTTTCAGTAACTTACACAATGAATGTAAAAGTACTTTTTGTTCTTACCATACACATCTTTGAGCTAACAGTTGAGTTATGTTATATATTATTAAATACATTTAATCAAAGTACATTTGAATCTTTGGCTGAATATTATTCAAATTCCAACACAGAAAGGGAAGAAGACACTGTCATTTTACAAAGAGGTTGAGACAGTTCACTTTAACCAACGACAAGGTTCAGTCTGACATTTCAAGCAGTTTCTAATCTGCTCCTATTGTCAAATGAAGGGAAAAAAATAGGGTTTTTGTTCAAACAACTATTACTTTCATAGACTTTAATGAATGACCATGATGATTTTTATATCATGTATACATATATAAATACACACTTAGTATATAGATGTCTGCAATTTTCCCTTATTGCAAAAAAAATAATAGTTTTCAACCTATACTGAAAGACTGAGTAACGTTGGTCACAGCAACACAGCAGTTTAAAACCAGCAAGTTTTAAAATATATCATTTTGGTTTAGTTACTGTCAGAAGAAATGTAGTGATGTTATGAAGTTCAGGTGCTGTCTCCCAAGATGCCTGGGGTGAAATCTTGAACCCACTGAGATCAACAGGAATTTTGTCCTTAACTTCAGTGACTTAAGCTTATATATGTTTATGTGTCAGGATAGTGATTTGAACCTAAGAAATTAGACAATTAAATATAGAAAAAACCCCCTTTATCACAAGATATGTAACCTGCAAGACCCAGCAATCTAAACACTACTGATTTTGCTTAGGGTTTTCCAGTCCCTATATCATATTCAAGTATCAGAAATACAAGTAATTTATTTATAAATAGATCCAGTGAGAATATTAGCCTCTTATAGCTATGATTCCAGTAGATGTTGATTGTCTCTGCTAATGCTATGCTAATATTTTCTTTCCACCATTCTAAATGTATTATGAAAATGTGAAGCAAAGTCTCAGCTTTTCACGACAGTCATTGTAAGAAACAATAGGCAGGTCCCTGAAGGCATAGCTTTAATTTACATATGGATTGAAGTTTATGACTAGTACTTATGGTATCTGAACACCCTCAGTAGAACCATCTTCTGAACACTATGGAAATAAATATTTAGTTAGGACTGCAAGGATTTAGAAATTCAACACCTAGGTCATATTTTGCTGTGTTTGAAGATTAGTCCTCATGCTCCATGAATGGAAAATAATGTTTAAAAACTGAAAAACAAACCAACAAACCAACAAACCAAAAAAAACCCAAAAAACCAAAAACAGCTCCATGTGAAACACATTTTTCTGCAGCAATAAACAGACCAGAAGTAATGGATTTATGTCCAATGCCCTGCACTATGAAGCAATTTTTGACAGAGATAAATTAGCCTGAGAAAACTGAAAAAACCCCATGAATTAAAAAAAAAAATAAAGGGAGGGAGGGTGGCTGGAAGAGAAAGTATTAAGACCAGGTAAGTACAAAAATAACTAACTTAACTGAATAAACATCATGAAAACAAAATATACCCAAGGGAATGGTAAGGAAGTAGCAGAAATACTTCAAAGCAAGCCTTATTTTCATGAAAAACAATCATATGATTAGTTTCAGGTTTCTAGCCTAAAGGTATTTTTCTAAAATTCTTTTGTACATTATTCATATTCTTAGTATAAAGAGCCATGTTGGCTCTGTGACTATTGGTAGTAGGGTAGCAACAGAAAGAGCTGTTTTGCTTTCTGCTTTGCATTCTTTCATTGAAGTGGGCTCGAATGGTAAAGTGGCAATGGAATTTGGCACTCAAATGTCTACCTTTGGTCTCACAGCTAGAATTTGATTCCCAGCATTCACAGTATCTTTTGAAAATGATGAGTCAGACAGATGTTGGCAGACTTCCAGATCTTGGTTACACATGTGAAAGGACACTGCTTTTCTTTTATAGAAGGGAAATAAAGAAACTAAGAAAAAAAAATCCCAGATGAGCAGTCATAGTTTTGTGCCCAGAGAGAAGAAGGATGAACTGAATTTGCATTAGAAACCCCTGCACCCAATTAGGAAGCAGAGGAATGTACCGTAGTCTTAAGAAGATATCTCTTGCTTCTCCAATTCTTGACAGTAGGAGAGGAAACAAAGTTTATGATGATAGTTTTTTGTTTTAAATAAAAGTTTTGTAAGGTTGAAAACAATCCTTTAAAAAATGAATACTAAATAATAAATGAAATCTATATCCTGAAAGATATAATCTTGCTTTTCACCTATCACCAACTACCACTTAACTGTATTCCTCTCAGAGACATTTTTACTTGTTTACATCTATGTGAGCTATAGATATGATGTGATTCTTGTCGCAGAGAGAAACAAGTGAGGAGCTTCAGGCAATGGTGGGGACTGACAGATACTTGTACTATCAGCAGAAGCCCTTTGTCCAGTAAACAAGACTGAGGTGTGGAACCTGGGTCCAATCTGGATTCTAAAAGCCCCCCAAATTCAGGAGAGGTTGGATATGATACTTTTGCATTTAAACCAAAGCCATTAATTTCTGAAGGACTAGAAAAAAGCTTCAGATTCATCTTATGCCACATACAAGGGTGACCTCTCTTGGATGAGTAAAAAACTGTTAAACATTCTCTCCTGACTCTTCAATCTTTTTTTTAGCTTAAATCAATTTATTATCTGAAAGGAACTACCCAAAACTCCATTTCCTAAAATTGTGACTTTCTTCATCTAGAAGAAGGAAAGTCCAAATAGGAATTGTATTTAATCCATCTATTGTATCAAGCTAGAATATGCCATGTTTTATTGATATCTATGGTAAATTCTAAGTTACACCAGTAACAGACTATTTTGTTCTATAATTGTCACTTTGAAGACTGAAAACATTCAGAGTGAAAATCTGTAAGCAAAAATGGGTGTTGAATTGTCACCTGTATTTGCAGATACAACTGATAAAATAGCATTCACAGATATAAAACCCCTACTGTATTTCCAAAGGAGGTGGTTTTGTCAGTAACTGTTGCTGAATGTGGCTGGAAGAAATTTAAGGACCATCCCCAAAGGCATCATAGGCCAAATGGTGTTGGATGAGGGTTCAAAAGACCAAAACACAGAAAAGTGAAATCCTGACCGACAGAGATGACAACGGGAGTTTTGTGATCACGCTCAGCGACAACACAATTCATCCCTAAGTCTTTAAACAATTCACTCATATTTTAAACTATTCTAAAAAAAACCCAATATCACAAAAGGTGGGAAATTATTTTGTGTAAAACATTAAAGCAATAATATTTATTATTTTTATAGTAACGATTTACTCAGATTTTCTCAGCAGAGGTGTTTTAGAAGTTTTTGTGAAGCAAAAACACAGACAAACCTCTAAATGATCGGCTTCAAATCATTTTAAAAACTGACTATCTTCTTTTGCTATTCAGATGAGAATACAGATGTAAAGTCTTAGTTATGGCTGGTGGTTACCATAAGACAAACATAAAATATATAAAGAGCTGCTTAAATATTTTCAGTGCAATGGTTGAGGCTTCTTAAATATTTTAGCTGTTACAACAGATGAACTTCCATCTGGGGTTGGTAGTAACACAAGTTTAATTCATTATCTTGTTAAAGTCATTCTCTGCTTGATGGAATTTCAATCTATCAGGCGCTAAAAGGGACCCTCTTTGAAAATAAGGTTAGAAATTTTGTCCTGGGGGTGATGAAAACTGTGAATACCATTGCTGCAAGAAGTTTTAATAACTGATATTTTATGACACCAGTTCTCAAATTCAGAATTCCCAAGACACAGAAGCAGCACATATCTAAATTAATTATCTCTTCTCAATAGGTTTTGGAAATGTTCTTTGCAAAATACACCTGTCCTTATGTCTGGAGACCAAATCCAGCATCATTGTACTTCCTTAATAAACAACCTGATTATTTTTAGAATTTTATTCAATACCTCATTATTTTAAGCTTAAATTTTAACATAGCAGCATAATAAATCCTTTGGAAATATCTATGCCGTGGTGTTAACTGAGGGCCTGAAATTGTATTTGAGGCAAAACACTTCCTCTTCCTCTTAGTTTAAAACTGATGTAAGAAGCCACCAAGGGATGAACATACCTGAATTTCCAACAGGTACAAAGGGAACAGGTTTGAGTTCAGATCCCATTCAGGAAAAGGTTTGAGCTTAATAGATTATTCAATGCTCTGAACTCCAGCCCAGCTTGGACACAGATAACAGAATAGTCTAACTGTAATTTTATTGGTTTAATTCATCTAGGATTTTTCTTTGTGCTTGAAAAGGACCTTCAAATATATAGAGAAAATTTGGTCACTGTGAGTTGAAATGCTTTACTTTATTGAGGAAACATCTGGAAAACTCAGATACTTTCATATATGATGTTGGAAACATCAAAGCAGCACTCCAATCATATTCATATATAATTGGGAAGCCATTGAAAAGCTTTCCATTATAACTTCTAAAGTTCCCCAGCTGCTAAGAAAAACACTACCACACCGCCACTGGCAGCCACACACAGACCTGTTCAGGGGCTCTGACTCTTATAACTCAAGTGGCTGGGAACCTCACTGCTACCACAGGAAACGGGCAATTTCCAGGATGTCTCTATTCAGGAGGAGAGCCTTTGTTAAGCACTTGGCTTTTTGATTGAAAATATGGAGCATGGTGAGATTAAAGAAAATCAATTCAGTCCCTGAAATGAACTCTTGCAAATTTGAAGCTCATTGCCCAGTTCTTCCTGTTTCCCTAGGGGAAAGAGAAATGGGGGAGCATCACCATTGTTGACAGCTTTCGATTTAATTTTCTCACGTGAATTAATTCATCATGCCTGACACTGAGAAATAACTAATGGGTGAGATGAGTGTATATGTGTGGCTTTGAAAAGGAAATCCTGGCCTTGAAATACTGCTTTCTTTTATGATACTTAACTGTAGAAATCCCAGTAACAATTTGAGAAACGCCTCTCCACACTGAAGGGCTAAATTTTTACTATGTGTAACCAAAAATACTTAATAGCGCTAGCATAGTCTGTTGTCTGTTTTTGTTGTGTAGGTGTAGATTTATTTCTTATGAATGTTTCGGTTTAGAGCTGAAATTTCAATTGTACCTTCAGCCCCAGGAAAATAAGAGAATGGATAAATTTTATGAAAGAAATATGATACGGAATCTGAGACATTGCAGAATTCACTAACCTCCTAGCAGTCTTAGTTTACTTCAAGTTTTACTGTCCTGCATCTGAATTTGTATTACATGTTGTAATACAAACAAAAATTCACATTTACTTCACATTTATTATAATATTTTAATTTTAAAAGACCGAGTACACATATCGAATGGGCCAGCATGCTATAACATATTCAAACTCAGTGTTTGTGTCGCAGCATGGATACCTTAACAATGACAATTTATCAGTTTAGAAGAATTTTCACTGAGAGTTTTACAAGAAAGTTGTTTTACAATAAAAGGAGTCAGGCAACTCTTATTTCAATTTCATCAACACAGAGGAAATAGGGCATTGGGTAAAAGATAATGTCAGTAAATGGTTTCTTTCCAAAATTTTGTTTCTGCAATTTGTGTGTTAATTGGTCTCACCTTCTGCTATTCTCATGCAAAATTGCTTTGTTAATCACTCTATAGGAAGTAAAACTCTACACTCTTCTTTGAATCAGGCAGCATTGCTCTTCAGTCTCTTTAGGTGAGATATGAAGTCTTCTCTTTTCAAGGAACTGCCCTTTGAGCAGCATATATCTAGTGTTTTTGCTTCCTTCCTTCAAGATACACTGTGCTAATACCAATGCCAAGAGGTCTTCCAGTCTGAAAAGGGTCCAGACAGATGTTACTCTGGTGATGTGCCTCTATAGTGTTTATGGGGCATAACATTAAAAATGCATCCAAGAAAATAATATATAAAATCTTCTACTTCCTACTTGCAGCTAGGTAGCTATTTCCTCTTCTCACACTAGATCTTCCTTAGGAAATACAGACGAAGATGCCTAATACCTCCAAAAGAAGAAACAAGGCACTTGATCTATGTTTTAATTTTCTTTTCCTCTACAATAAAACCCAAACATTACCTTAAAATGCCTAATACAGCTCTTACCTTTTTTACCTCAGAGATCTGGTCCATCAGGATAACCTTACAGTCTGACCTCCAAACCTGTCTCATAACCTCAGGCACTTGGCTATTTATTTCCCTGTGTGAATGGAAGTAATTTCTCTTTCATAGATGCGTGGGTATTTGTTCCCATCCTAGGAATGCTGTGCTGACTAAAATCTGCTTTGACAAAGATGCTGACCAGGTCTGTACTCAAAGCGAGGATATACTAGATCCTCTTTAGACCATAGTTTGTTCTTTGTGGTGGGTCTGTTGAAATAATTTTAGCTTTCCATAACGTAAATCAAGCGTCTAGAAACCAATAAACATCTGTGATATCTCCTTAATAGCAGATGATAGATTAACTAATATACTGTCTCATATCTAAGATTCCACAGTTGTAAATTTTGAAACCATTCCCAGCACATATCACTAAACAATTTTACTAATCTGTCAGGAGAGGATCTTACCAGACAATCCTTTAATTGGGGCCAAGGTTTCTATTTCAGACAAAATAGAACTGCTGAGCTTTTGAGTTCGTCCACTAACATATTTTTACATCATAACCTGAATATATCACATGGCTCGATCAATACTACGCAGCTATAAGTGCCTACTCATAGTGGCTTCCAGAAAACCACAAGCTCTGCCCAAACCTGTCAAAGAAGTTATATGTTAGAATGAAGAGGGTTTAGGCCATCAGCTGACATTCTGGGCCACAGATTTTAGGTCAGAAGCCAAGGTCATCTCCATGCCTCAGATCTGCCCTCCCACAGATGATTTGATCTCACATGTCATAAATAAGGCAAAAGACCAAATTCTAATAAATCGAGGAAACTAAGAGGTATATTTAAAAGCTTTATATCATCCTGTACAGGATTTCTCTTACCCAAAGAAAGACTTAACCTATAACTTCAAATCTGGAAGCTACCTCATCAATTTAACAACTCAGTGTGACACCTGCTGATCTGTTCATACAACAAGGTGAACCTAGCCGAAGTAATTGACTTTTCATGATATGTAGGTGGACACATAGTCATCCATCTTTCAAGATCATCTTCTAATGTCCTTTTAGAAGTAAACCTTCTAGTGTTTTACCGTTCCTTTGATTGTTACAGAGTATTTTCATTTTTCTTGTATTCCTGCATGTGTTGGTAACAAGGTCAGTCACAGACACAATTCACTGATACAGCTACATAGGGTACTTCTTGAATGCCATACTTCACACATGACAGTCTGTTAAATAAAAAAGACCAACAATAATTGGTAACGACTTCCCAAAGTACAGATAGTGTTACTCTGTCATAGGAAAGGAGTCCCTCTCATCCAACTGCCATCCCCAGTCCTTCTCTTTATCACTACTAACCTGTTTCAACACCCTCCTAGGGGAAGGGAAAAACCCTAAAAACTCCCCAAACCACAAACATACATGTAAATTTCTATTCCTTTTAGGGGCTGGAAACCCACCAGCCCTGGATGATTCTGAGCACCTGCGCATTAATTCCTTACAAAATGGGACCAGATGCCTTTTTAAGGGCTCCAGAACTCCCATGCTTTACAATACTGGAGGTGGGGGGTGAAAAATTCTTAAATTTTACTTAAGCAAGCACTAGAGTAGAAGATAAATTAAAGTTTATGGAGTCATGAACAGCAGGTTAAGCTGAAGGCAGAAATAGAGTAAGGGCAAAGCTGGGAGGGAGTAACAGGATATGCTGTAAATCAGAAAAGGAAAGAGAAGAGAAGAGAGGAGAAGAGACGAGGAAAAGAAAGAGGAAAAGAAAAGAAAGAGGAAAAGAAGAGACGAGGAAAAGAAAGAGGAAAAGAAAAGAAAGAGGAAAAGAAGAGAAGAGGAAAAGAAAGGAAAAGAAAGAGGAAAAGAAAAGAAGAGAAAAGAAAAGCTAAAGGAAAATAAAAGCTAAAGGAAAACATGTATTCTGGAGAAGGAAAGGCCAGGAAAGAAAATGAGACTAACTAGTCATGAATAAGGGAGGAGGCATGACGTACAGTAGAGAAAGGGAGACTGGAATTAATATGAACATGAGCAGAGTATATATAAAGGTGGAATATCACTTCTACACATAAACAGAGAAAATAAAAGCCCAACTGTTGAATTAGTGTGTTAAATTTACTTGTTTTATAGTGAAAACTGGAAGAATTTGCTTATAAAGAGGAGCCAACTTTAGAAATTATTTCAAAAGCAGTGTTAGGACATTGTAAACCAGAACAGCTGTTCAGAAACCATTACAGCCCATTGTGCAAATTTTTCTTAGTTCAGTGCTTATTGGCTTAATAGAGTGCTCAGCAGGAATCCTTACGGTTCCCTCTATTAATCTTGCTGTCAGCTCTGCACAAATTCCACACTTCAAAAAAAATATCCTCAGCCCCCCCCTACACTTTCAGCATGACAAGAATGCAGAGGGAGTAAGACCCACTTTTCCAAAAAGAGAAGGGGACTGCACAGCGAAGATGTGCATTGCAGAGGTAATGGGGGAAAAGGAGGCACATTGCTGTGCCTGGCTTCCTCTCATTCCCTTTCTGCTTAGATAAACACCTTATTTTTTCTTAGTCTGTGTTGCTTTTCACAGAAACAGTGTTTTTATCTCTTTTAAAGTGAAGCAGATCTATCCCTCATCACATTCCAAAACACAAGGGACACAGAGTTCTACTTTTCACTCATCCTTATCTGCCTCTTCCACTCAAAACGTTCATATAAGTAGAGCTATTATCCCAAAGACCGACAGAAATCTTCTTGGTATTTGTTTGCACAAAAGGCATCCTTAAAAGTATTACACAAGAGAGGATATAATTTTTCCCTCTCTGGTCAAAGCAGAGTACATCAGCTTATTTTTGAACCAACACCAGTACACTCACATGGCTTTTGGAATGGTACTTCATAGGCAATGTCTACCCACAAGGCAGTGAGTAGAGATGCGTCAAATATCTTGAGAAAAGGTTGCATTGAAATTGCATCGGATTTTTTCTAAAAATATCTTCATTATCCAGTATATGCAAAATAGATCCTGCAACATCATTAACATCATATTCTCCCTTCATTCCTCTGTGTGAAAAAATGTCATAGAGTTATTCTTTCAAATTAGGCAAGCTTTGCTTTATCTTCAAACTAGGCTTCTGGCTGGGGTAGAATTTTCCTAATTGACCTGTAGTCCCTAGAAAAACTGCAGAGAGGTGTTGACATAACCTTAACCACTGTGGTTCTGATGATTTGTTTAGCATAGCTGTTTGCTTTGGAATAGAGAGTTTAGAGAAAAATCTGTGCATATTGCACTCCACAAAACACATAAAGATCTGTGACTTCATACAGTAGTTAATGCAAAATACTTAAACTTTCATCTGATGTTGATTGGTCCTCTTTATGCCATATGTATTGAAGGCTGCAATCTAGCTCATCCTGCTATGCAACCAGAACTTTGGTATCACTGCAGAGCTTTGTCCTGGATCCTGCCCTGAAGTTCATCCTCTTTTGAGATTATTCTATGAAGCATTGTTAAAATTACATTAATTTCTTCTATCTTTTACCTTTGAAAAGGCTTTTATGTACCAGAACCTTTCATGGTGTTTCTGAGTTGTGTGTCTGAAGATGAGGCTGCATTTTCCATGTATAGTAAATAGAACGAATAAAGCAGCAGACTACAGAATGCTACATAAATTATTCACAGGATTTAGGATGTTTGGTTATGTCTTGCATTAATCAGTATGGTTTTAATTACACTTGCCACAAATGGAACACATTTTTTACTAAAGGATCAAGGAGCCCAATATGAAGATAACAGACTTTCCATGTTTTGTACCTTCTGTCATGACAGATCAAGCTATCATTCACTGGATGATGTATATTACTCTTTTAACAGTAATGTTAGTTTTCTTCAGGGCAATGTCATAACAAATAAATATAAAGCATAAATGTGATGTCTTTATATCCTTAGCATCTGAGGTGTGAGATCGCCTACATTAGCAACTGCCCTTGAGCTAAAAAAGATAGCCTTCAAATTCAGTTCTGTAAAAGATTTTACTGTTGTTATTGTGCTTAAGAATTTATAGATAAACTGGTGCCAACTTTTACTACGTATGTAGCTTGGGCTTTTTGGATTTTGTTCAACTTCTAAAAGCCTGTTTTGACAGCACAGATTTGTCTATGGGTAAAATAGCTTAAAGACAGGCAGAATGCAACTTCCCATGTATTTGGAAAGAAACTATGAATTTGAAAGGTTCTCTGAAAGAATGATATAAAAAACATTAAGGGGCAGACATGGAGTTACTTGGAGCAAATCAGCACAGCTCTTTCAAATTCAAAGAAGCCACACTGATTTATACCAGATGAGGATCTGCCCATAATAAAATCAGTTTAAAATTTAAATATTTATACAACTGAGGTATTACAAAAAGTTTAAAAGTAAAATACTTTTCTTAATCTTTCCAGTGAAAGTCCCATGGCTTTTTGTGGTTACTGGTATGTTTCCACCATGCTGTATTTTTAACTGAGTTGCTGGCTCTTAGTTTGCTGCAGGCCATCATGTGTCTGTATCTGCATGTAATTCTGAGCTGAACAAATTAAGCTAAATAAAAGTAAAATTATTTCTTTTTCTAAAAGAGCTTTAAAATTAACGAAAGTTAATAGCCCTTGAATTACAAATACAAGGTGATAAGTAGAAAGGCAAGGCTTGTTAACATCCAACATCTGAGCAGGGAAAAGACTTCTCTACAAAAAATCTAGGGGAATTTCAGCACACTTATGTCCAGCTGAAGGCTCTCCATAAATCTAATATCATCACCCTTTGAGTTCTCCCTCTGGATGGTGCTTGGGCCCCAAGTTCTGTAGACTGCTTTTCCCAGGCATGTTCTTATATTTATTGGCAGTTCCCCTGAAGTCAATGGCTTATTCTCTGTTGGAGTCCTTGTGTGTAAACTGAAGGTATTTTAATAAAAAACCCTAGATTGAAGATGTTTTGCTGAGGATTTCTAAGTACAATCTCATGTTCTGGTCCATGTATACCTCAAGCAACATGTGATTCAGTAGTTTTAATGTTTTGTATAGTTCTTTGTGCTGACCCGCAGTCCAGATGTTCCAGCAGAAGTTATCTGGAAGCCAATACTCTGCTTGGGACTCTTTTTTTAAATACAAAATAATGAGTCAAGTCATCTGCCTGGAATAATGAAAAGAATTCCCCCTCCTCCATGAGAACAGCTCAGCTTAGTTCACTGATTTAGCAGGAAAAAAAATGTAAATCCTCTGAACTTTCACAGTGCCATCTGATTTTGGAAGTAGTTAGTACATACTGCCTGTTCAGCCAGTTGTTTGAGTTGTCCAAGTGTTATTAAAAGTGTCTGGAGTTGCTTGACACAAATAAGTACATTAGGACTGAATTTCAGCTAAGAAAGTTAAAATGTGGTTAAGCATTGCTGGAATGTCAGCCATTTAGTCTTTGTTTTTGCTTACAGGAAGGATACATAAAGGTTTCTTCCTTGCGGACCCATTTCCAGGGCTCATTTTTTCGTACAAATATGTCTCTATATAAGCTGCACATCTGGAGCTGTTGATCTTTGATTTTTATATGATCCGAATGATTTCTCTAAATGAGCATGCACTTTTCAATGGTCTTTTAGGTCAGTATGTAGGTTACCCACCTTATTCATGCTATAACTGAACCCTTCTACATTTTAGTTAAAACTTCCCTTTTGTATTTCAGTCTATGATTGTTGGTATTCTGACTTTCCAGATGTTTTACTTGCCATAGGTTCATTTCAAAACTTTTTTCAGTACAAATAATCACTAATTTGAACCATCCTGATCCACTAATTATAGATATTTCTGGAATCAGAAAAACTTCCCCACAGTAACATCAGTATATGATATGCCTGTTTGGGTAGAAAAATATGTAGATGAAAAATTAAAAATCATAAATATAAAAATTAAAATAACTGTGTAAATTCTGCTCCCCACCCCACCCCCACAAAGAAAAATGTTTGTGGCCTCTTTAAATAGTCATTTCAGAGGTATTCTTCTGAGTAAGATGCATTAGAAAATAATGTATGTCTATATTTTCATAATTTTATCATGAATAACATTCCTTGAACACTCTTAAATGAAGTAGAATTTAAAATAGCTGTTACATATAGAATGGAAATATTCGAAGTTTTGTGTACAGTAACATTTTTTACGAAGTGTATCTTTTGATCATTTCAAAAGATAACAGCCTGAAGTTTGTTTAATACTTTAAGTGTACTAGGCAAATGTCTATTTTAGGTACATATATTTACATCTGAATATACTACTACAGCCCCTAACAATCTTTAATATATTTGTTCTCACTGACAATTCTATCAAGTAGTAATATTACTTTATTAGTCTATTAAATTATTTTCCATTAAAAAGGAAAGTAAACAACATGCTAAAGAAATTCATAGATTATAAAAATTTTAAATTATGGTCACAAGAATGTATGATTTTTTGTTATTCTTTTTGTTTTACTCATGTATGCACAGAAAAGCATATTCATTAATACATATATTCGAAAGTATAACTTATCTGATTTTAGATTATGTTATTTCATAACTACTATTCTATAAGGTTAACGTTTCCCCTGTTAGACGAGAATATCAAATTACTGCAATAAGGATGAATGGTAACTTCTAAGTTACCTTTATTGGCATTAGGAGCCCTTAAGTGTGGCGTCTGCAGGTGAGACAAGATAATATATTACAAAAACTCAATGCACCTCAATTAAATGACACAGTAGCAGCTAGCAGCATAACAGAGTCCTACATGCAGCAAGACCGTACAGAATTAGGCAAACAACAAAAATCATGCATGAAACAGAGTCTTGGGATTTGTCCTGAAAGATACTGCAGCTGAACTTCGACATAAAACATTTGGGAAAGATTTTCGGTGATGCTCTCCCTGAGAGGAAAAGGCCTCAGAGGGCACCCTCTCTGGGTTATGTCTCAGGAGACCCAACCACTCCGTTATCTGACTCCAGCTGTCGTGATCATAGACTAGGCAACAGGTGTCCCTCCCTGGAAGGAAGGGTCAGGGCTTCCAGGAAAAGAGGAAAAAGGAGATTTTGTAAAGGACATGCATGGAATCCAACTAACAGCTGATGAAGAGAAGTTTCAGGTAGGAAGGATTCCCTGGCAAGTGAATAAAAGCCAGAAGGACAATGTTAAATCTCTGTGTGGCTAGAGAAACATTTCTATCTCGTGTATTCAAGTTTAATCCAGGGTTCTGTTGACAACATAGAGACAGAAAAAGGTCAAACCTTCCTCAAATTTACTTCAAAATATGAAAACAATTGCAGCTCAAAATGCATTTCCTAGAATATTTGCAGAGCCAATATAACTTAAGAGTTTTACTCAGCTATTTTCCTCTTTCTGAGCAGAACTTCACATTTTTTTTCTTATCTTCTGTAGTACTTGTCAACATTTATGGCCTTAAAATGTTCAATAACTTCAGGCAGAGTTGAGTCGTGATACTTCTATGCTGAAGGAAATCACCAGTAAAATTAACACTCATTACAAACAAAAATGTTTGAAACCTAAAATCTCATTGCAAAACTGTCCATTTAGTGAAACCCAATTAAAATGCAATTAGCTTTATAAATGATGTATATAATATCTGAGAAAGTCAATTGCTCTGCACTTCAGAGCTCTAATTTGTTTTCAGATTAGCTAGTGTAAGAAAATTTAGAACTGCTTTTAAAGTTTCAGGGCATATTTGTTGCTATATGTTGCCTTCACTTAAGCATTAAAAGGGAGAAGTTGAACAAGTCATTGTGAATAATTCTGTGTTTATTCGTCTATTCTTCATGACAACCCTGATTGGTAGAAATTCTAGTAATAAACATCCTTATTTAAATAAAACTCTTACTTTCAAAGATGTATTCAAAGTAGATATTTTAATCCACATAAATCACCATGTTCTGGCTTCCCAAGACACTCAGTCAAAACCTGAAGAGCTATCAATGGAAGGTTAGACACCTCTTTTATGGTATGAAGAATTTATTTCTCTGTAGGTAGCTGTTTGTCTTTACTGACTTGTGAAAGATCTGGACTGTTAGCTGAGATGAATGCCTAGGTTCCACATTTCTCAGATGATTTGATGAGATGAATTTCCACTAACTGTATATAGTAATCTAATTTGGAGAAAAATGTTTATGATATTATAAATCCTTTGTATTAACTCCTGGTAGCAATAAGATCAACCTCAAACATTTTTTATATTGTTAAAAGATTAACAAAATCTATATCAAAACCAGTGAAACCAATTTGCTTCTCATATACATTATTTAACAAATTATGAACCAGCTTGAGGTAGAAACTAGACTCTCAGCTATCTCTTTTATGAGTCACTGTGTATTATTTAATACCCTTATCCATCTTTACTGTTCATGCTACTAGGTTTTGTTTCTCCTTAATTACTGACGGGCTAAAAAGATCTTCTCTTTCATTTGGTATGTATATTTGAACTTACTACTTCTGAAATGTGTAAGGAAAAAATGTTTCAATTCTTCTGCATTTTCTATATCTGTTAAGCTTTCACTTTCTCCATTCACAAATAGGTCTAGGTCTATCGTTTCAGAATTTCTCTTGCTCCTGTTAAGTTTGAACTACATTAGCTATTTAGCTATAAGTCAAGGGCGGTTTATCTTCGATACCTCACATGTTCCATTACCTTTTTGTATTGTCATTAACACACTTCAATTGCCTTTTCCCCCTCGCCCCATTTTTTCTTGTTTTTTTATGTAGTAATTGTAGATCTGGTGTTTCATTTGTATCCATAAATTACATCAAAGAGATGGTTCCTAGCAGGTAACTATGTTTTTCATTTTTTTAATAAAAAGAAAATTGATGTATTTTCTGACTTCACTGCTCGTTTGTATCAGGGGAACATCAGGGAAAAATTATCCTCTGGCCTCATGTCTGGTAAATTATAATTACAGAGCAAGCCAGACATTGTTGAGATTGGAAGAAATTAAATACCTGTTGTTTTTGAAATAGGATTTTTTTCTCCAAAAATCTTGGACAAGCTATTTGGTAGTTTCAGAGATAGTTTTTATGTGAATGTGTTTTGCTACGGAATGACTGTACCTTTGTGATGCCATTTTGGACGCTTTGGGTTTTAATGTTTACTTACCCTTATGATAATAATGATAAAAGTATCTAAGGAAGTGGGGTTATGTGTAGATACATATACATACATACACATATATATAAATTGCCTTTTAACCTAAGTCATATGCCTGAGCCCAGACTTGTCACACATCCAACACATCTGGGTGCAAGCCCAGGCTCGGCCATGGTTCTGGACGTGCTCTGGAGCATGATGGGAGAGGCAGCATGGGCTCCTGTTGCCCTGGGCATGCGCCCAACTCGCCCACCTTGAGCAGCACAAATGTACTCGAGAAAGTAGCACCAGTTGTTCAGTGTGTGTCCTCCATCACCCTTTGCAGTGATGTCGATCATCTGCCCACTTCCTGACCTATTCCATAACACAGTACACAAGTCGCCTGTTCTTCTGAGACCTGCAGCCTGCCTAAGCAGAGTGCAAGTCAGTTTTGTGTCATTCCCTTTAGGTTTGGGGCTGTGTAGCCTCTTATTCTACCTTCTTCATGAATGCAATGCATTTGTAGTCTATATATACACCATGAAATGGAAAACATGGTAGAAAGGTAGGACTTGACTTGTTGTTTTGTTTCTCCTTCATGACTTTGAGTTTCTAATGGGACAGTTCGTTTGTTGTTTTTTGGTTGGTTGGTTGGCTGGTTTTGCTTTTGTGGGGTTTGTTTTTGTTTTCTGGCTTCTCATGCCTTTCTTCTCATGGAAAAAAAAAAAGACAAGGATAAAAAGAGTGTCTCATTAAAAAGCAAATACATTGAAACTAATTAATAACTTTGTGCTTAGTCTTTTAAAGAGAAAGTATTGCTTGTGAAAAGAAACAGATTAACACCACCAGAACATTAAGACATCTCTATTTACCCCCAAAGCACACCCTGTAAGTAATTATTAACTTCTCATCTGCGTAGATGTACTTCCAAGTACTTCCAAGAAAGGTTACTAACAATTAAGAACTCCAAGATTATTCCTCTAGTCTTTTGTTTACTTTGTCATTAATCTTTTTCAACTATATGGACAAATAGTAGCAGATATCAAACACATTTTTTGTAACATTTAATTACTATCAGAGTAAGCTCAGGGCTTACAACAAGCCATTATAAATAAGTCTAGCTCTATTTGTGTGCTTGTGACTAGAGTCAAAGTTGACAGCTTGTGGCAGCGGTGGTATGTACAAAAAATTTAGAATCTCAACTTCAGAGGAAAAGTGTTGACTTAAACAGATCAGAAGTTCAAATTTTTTTTATTTCAGTTGACTAATACCCTTGGAAAATACCTTCATGGTTGTTTTATTTGATGATAAATTTGTGAGAGACTTTGCCTGTAGGAACATGGTAGATGAGATGGACATGGACAGAAATAAAACCCAAGCAGAACAAAGGGTCCACAGAGGACCTCTGTGACAGTTAAACTATTATTGATTGATGTAGCATTTAGTCTCTTCAGTTATGAGGTTTGTAGTTGGACATTCTGTTTTTACTGTTATCATATCACATGAACTTCTTGAAATAGGGAAAAAGACTGACTTCTGAGTATATAATATTGGCAAGACAAAGGAAATGGTTAAAGACATATGCTCACAATATCTATGTGAAAATCCTGGTGATTTCCATGAACAATGAACCTGAGATATTCAGTAGTACTGCTCCAAAATAAGGTACTCCCTGCAGTAGATAAATATGAAAAAATAACAGACATTTTTCTTTTATTATTGTTGCTATCGTGGTTGATGATTATCATAAATTGATATTGAAATTGTGTCTGGGTGACATTGCAGAATTTCAGAAAGAAAAAACAGTTCAATCAATAAGCTGTATGACCTTTGGATTTGAGATAAGTGGAAACAGAGAATTTGTAATGATATTTCCTCTGTAAATGTATATTTGGTAGAAAATATGCATGGAATTAAAAAATTACATCAGCTTAAAATGTATTCATGTAGCTGATCAGTGCTTATGAAGTGTAATTAAAACTGATAGTATGACCTGACTGGATAGGGGAGAACAGGGTGCATGCATGAAAATTTAATGGAATATTTAAGTAGAGATTTTTAAAGTACTGAAATATATTCTATTTTTTAATATTTTTGAATCTATTCTGTAAAACTCAGTACTGATAGTGAACTCATTTTATGGACTTTTTTAAAAAAACAGGTTGATTCTGAATGGGTAGCAGGAGTAGGATTTAAAGACTATTCCTATTTTTCTGTCACTTCTATTTAGTATTCCAGAACCACAGAACATTTGAGCAAAGGCATCAGACAGTTCAGTCTGAGGTGTAGTTGCTGAGAGGACAGAGGGCAACTGAACCTTTAGACGTCACCAATATTTTGGAGGGGTTGAAGGAAGATGTAAAACATCCTGAGTACTTCATTTTTCTTAATTTTGGGAGGATTTTGTAGAAACAAAGGCTGTCAAGAAATGATGTGTGTCTGCTGCTGTGAAGGGCACCACCATTGAGAAAGGGCAGCAATTCTGGCAGTGTGCCAGACTGAGACAGACATTTGGAAGGACATGATTTTTGTCATACTCTAACACAAAATGTTGTCATGTCTTTGGATACAAATTTGTATTACTTTAAGAACTCTAGTTTCTAATACTCTCTGTCCCCATGCATGATGAACCTGGGAAACAAGTAGAAAGGAGATCACCTGATCAGTTCAACCCATGCCCAGGGCTCATGGAAGTTTCAAAAATTCATATGAAGACATAGAAAGCATAGTGGCCTAATGAAGACAATTTATTTCCTGCATTTTTAGAATGTGTTAAACCTATAAGAGGATTTATAGGAATAGGTCATTTTTAGTTTATGAGATCGGATTGCCAAATACTGGCACCATAAAGAAATGAATAAATTAACAGGTTTTGAAACATATTTGACCTGGGAAATCAGGATGGTAGTTCAATGACATGGATATACATATGCGATGAAACAGAATTTGAAATTTACTAACAATATTTCTTCCAGTGACACATAAGCTAAAATCAATGACAATAAAAGCAACAATTTTGTCAAAACAAAAATTAAACTCATCCTCAATCCTTTTTCTGTCAGGAAAGGTCTTGACCTCCTGCTCACTATGAGAGTGACTGCAAGGCACGCAATGCCCTTTCCAAGTCCAAAACCTCTTTGCCTTTGCAAAGTATTTCATGCAATACCAGAAATTAAAAGCCTTCTTGTTCCTTTTTTTTTGTGCTTTAGTGTTTAATTTCATCCATTCTGTCACAGCTGCTTCCTTACAGTTTCAGGGCTTTCAAGCCTCATAATGACCTTTCTGGTTGACCATGACCCATTCTTCATGTTTCCATGATGTGGTGTCATGATGTTTCCATGAAGTACAGTCCCTGAAGGGGTTAATGCTCCACTGCCATTTAGTTGTTATTATGGTTTCTCTTGAATTTCCCATTAGGCTGTCACAAACGATAACAAAGATTTAATAAAAAGGTCACGCAGGTGCTCCCACAGAATATGTTACCAAGTGCTAGGAGTGAAGGAATGTGAGCAGGTCTATTTGAATGAACAGTGAAGAGACAATAAAAGCAAAGTGAAATTATAGACAGCACGTAGGTTTGCACTGAAAGAGTAAACAGGATTTACTGTATTGAAAGAGCCTGAAAAATTAAACTCATTAGCCATGTATCAAGTAAATCGATAATACCATTATGTGTTACAATCTGAATTAGCTTTAACAGCTCTTTCATACCACTCAGCAGGGACTCTCAGTTAATTCAATTGCTACTGCATTGTATTCACACTAATATTGCTTCAAAATGGTATTATTTTCCTTTTGCCCTTCATCTATTTCTCCACCTTATTCAATACTTCTAATAAATAAACTAGAGCCCTTAAGAGGTGTAGTTTTAACATAAAGTTCATTGCTGCTGCACCTTGTGTCAAAACACTGAAGACCAAACCTCTGTCTTACGTGTGCTCCTACTGATGTCTTCATTAGCTGGTTGGCTTTCTCTTCTGCAATAGATGAATGCCACCTCCCAATGACTCCTAGAACAGGTCATCCATGACGACTGTGGCAGTAAGGTTCCTTCTGTCTACCTGTCTCCTTGCTTTTGCTTTGTCAGAGTCTTCCTGGATGGCTATTATTCTCAAGTACAGCAGCTGCATGATTAATTGGAAGCCAGTAAATGAAAATAACTTGATGTTCACACTTTAACCATGCTGAATGGTTTAATTTAATAGGTAATGGCAGGAAGGAGGGAGAGATACAAAAGTGAGCTTTGTGATCAAATTATCCAATCAATATGGATGATGTGGATAGCAAATGCATATACCATGGACAAAACAAAATAAAATATAAGCAGTGAATTGTGGCAAAGCAATACAAGAATGACATTTAAGACTTTCAGTGTGCGAGGAATTGTGACAGAAGTCAGCCTTTATGAGAGAGAAACCAGGGCAAATATTCAATAGAGCATAACGAAAGAAGTCTGTCATAATAATATGCCAGCAGTCTTCCACAGGGTCATTTCCCTTGGTAAAGAGATCATAATCAATTTAATTTATGATCTAATTTTACTTCTTTTACTCCATGAATATTTTTGATAGAAAAGGAAAGGTACACCCATTTTTTTATGTTAAAAAAGTAATACCCAGAGAGAAAATGAGGAAACTGGGAAGATTTAGGGAGGGAGGGAGGAGAATCATATATAATCTCTGTTGCATCACAACTATCACTCTTCTGATATTTTGACCTATATCTGACCATTTATTCCTCTAGACAGATATACAAGGTTCTAAATCCTGAGATATATGAGATTACTAAATCTTACACAACAATCATTGAGGTTCACATCTACAGGCCATTTCCAACATTCTAGTGTATGTTGCAAATGAATCACACAAGCCATACATGCAGCCCAGATTTCAAACATTGCTTCATAATGTATTTAGCCTGTGATAAGGCTAGTGAACTCTTCTGAGTTGCTTATGTCTCTGAAATTTGAGGTTGCCATTGTTCCTTGTGTACTTTTATCCAAAATGCACTTTTACACTACTCTAATCAAATAATTGAAAAAACAGATATATTTCTTATCGGATCACCAATGGAAGTCCAAAAATAATCAATACTATCTCTTTTCTTAACTGATCATTAGGGATTTTTCACTGACATTTTTTGCTTGTGTTAAATAACAAGAATACGGAGAAAATTCTTCATATAAGAGAGTCCAAAACCAGGATAACTGCTGGCAATTATTTGCTCAGTACTGTGCATTCCAAAATAATCCTGTTTTTGTCTATGATAAGAGTAGCCAAATAATTATTTGCCATATGACATAGAGTACACACAGATTTTCTTTAGATCCCACTTGCCCTCTCAGGTTTTTAGTCATACAGTGATTTTGGGGGGGTCCCAGAAAACACTTGGCTTCTAAATTTGTTCGTTGCAGGTTCTTTGCACGATTGTGTGTTTAAAGGTTGACTGAATAACAAGAGAGTAGTTATTAGGTGATATTGGCAAGTTAAAACACACGAACATGTGTGCTTGTTTTTTATGGTTTTGCTTTTGAGGTTTGTTTGTTTGTTTGTTTTCGTTGTTTTGGTTTTTTTCCTGAGGCAATGTCTAACTGGATGGGGAGGCACCCATATTGCATGCTTGAACCGGGGATTGTTTTCAACCAAAAACAAAGATGTAGAAGGTCAGAATGGGTCACTTGTTTAATACTGTTTCTAAATTGGTTGTTTTCTTGGTGACTTGTTAAGAGCTTGATATAGTGTTTGCCAGTCTTTTCCATGTACAATATTGCTGTAAGGAACACAATGTCAAAACACGTAAGTAACTGTCCTATTAGGCAAAGTCCAGAGATATAGTTTTCAGTTGGTGTTCAGGTTTCTCTGAACAACATTGCTAGTCATCAGAAGACTGAGTAGATCAACAAATACAATTGATTTATTGAGGACTTATGACATCTATGCAAATACATGTCACTTCAATTTAAAGTATTCCTAGAATTACATAATTTTTTTAAAAAGTAGAAGGAAAATATAAGGAGGTCAGTTTTAGGGAAGCCAGAAAACATGAAACAACTCCTAGAAGCAGATGAAAAGAAGAAAATAGCAAGATCAGGGTTGTCAATGTGCGTTCTGAATAAACCATTTTGCCACCTTGACCTTTTATATCCAAAGCTTCTGGTTGGGACCCATCCTCCCAAATGCAGAGAGCAGACTGTTATTTGACTAAGCCAAAACAACAGAAATCCACAAGATGGAAACACGCAGCCTACGCTTCTGTCTGCATCACTCTCTAGTTTCATGCATTCATTCATCTGCAGCTGCCTTCCCTCATCTCCGAGGCTACATCAAGGCTTCCTGCTGCCAGGCTGTGGCAAGATGTCTCGGCCCAGCCGTTCTGGAGGCAGAATGAAGGCACCCATGAGTGATTGAAGGTAACAGATAGATGGACTAAGTGCTCAGTAAACAATAGGGGTGCCTATGAAAAATCTGGTGCCCCAAGCCAACTGTCCATTTGGCCCAACCCCAGCATTTAACAGTTGTTCAAAAATATTTGTATTCCATTATAGCTCATTTTTCCCACATATTTGCAATAAAGGATTGCCATTATGGATTCCAGCTTTTGAACTGGACTGACCTATCTTGTCAAAATCAGAGTCATGTTAGCAGAAGCTGGAGTCTCTTGTGAAAACTACATGTGGAGCCTGCTGTACATGATGTATTTCAATACAACTTCTTTTCTCTCCTTGTGTAGTCCACTGTCTGATGAGCACAAGGAGTTCTGCGAGGAATGTATGTGCAGTGAAAGGACATGAGGACAGCATGCTGAGTTATAAAACTCCTTTTTATCTGGTAGAATGTGCCTTGTCTTACCCCCACCAGATATACACACAGTTGTGTACGGATGAGTGTTTGAAAGTCATTCATTGTTGACCTATTTCTCTTTCTTATTGCTTGTTTTGGTGGAAAGAAATTAGCCCAAAATTGAGCTGTGCAATTCTCCTGCTTTTTTAGATGTTATTTTCTGGAGAGTAACTTACAGTAAAAAAAACAGTGGAGGCTGGCTTGCCAGCTAACAAAAGTAATTACATGAAAAAATATGACTAAGATTCTGAGACTGCTATGGCTTCAGAAAATGCAAGTAATGTTTAATTAACTATGTGTGAATTTCCAAACCTTTTTTACAGCTCTGCACAGAATACATGAGTATAATTCTGATAGACTTCCATCTCTCAAGTCATCTTTGTTTCTGTCAAGCTCCGGGAACAGGTTTTGTCATATGTAACCTCAAGAAACTCATTGAAAAGACATGTCCTTCAGACAGCATTTGTGTCATCCTACCTATTCTTGGTACTGGTGAGGAGCACTGGTCTTGCTGTCAGCTGCTCAGAGGGCTGCTCCCCTCCTTGGCCATGTATGTATCGTCTTGATGCTTGATGCCCCATTCATGCATGCTGGGCTTTCTCATCCTGTATTTTCTGTTATTATGTTGGAAAAAGTGTGTTTAACAAGAGAGGGTGGTGATGTCTGAGGTACATTGTTTCTGTAGGTGGTCGGAGGCTCCAACAGGGCTTTGCAGTGATCCTCAGAGCCCTGTTTCCTACACAGTCGTACTTCTTGCTAATGGAGCAGATGGGAGGTGACTTCTCAACCAGAATCTTCCTTTTGAAGCTATGGGCAATTTTTTAATTTGCTTGCACTTGGGCAAGTACATACAATGAAAATAAGTAACAACAGAGTCTAAGTCAATACTTACTAGAAAAACAGAGGAGCAGGGAACAGAGGTTGATGTTCCTGTAATATTTCAAACTCTTCAAATTGGCATGAGAAGGCTCATAATGATCACCCATAGGTATTTCATCCATCATAAATACTACTTGGGTTCATTTCATGGTAGTAGAACTCAATACAATATGAAATATTGGTAGACTTATATTTCATCTGCACTGATAAAAGCTTCTTCCTCAAGTTGTGGCCCCTTACTCCATAGGAAAGTGAACTGAGTGGCTCATGCCCCTGCTTTCCAGAGTGAGGCACTCCAAAGGCAGAAAGTTACTTAAAATCTAGGGGGTTTTGTTTGTGAAAGCATTCATCAGGTAGCTTGAAGACTGATGACATTACAGTGTGACCTGAAGATTGCATGGTATGTCCAGTAGTGCCACTAAAAGGAGTGTTGGGTATCCATAGGTAGAGGCCTGCCGAAATAACATCTTAATACTGACCAGTTGGAAAGAGCCCAGCCCAGCCAGGGAAGGGTCTCTGAAGCAAATTATCAGCAGAACTATACCCAGGTTTCATCTCAGAGAGGAACATGGGCAGAATGGAAAGTTAGAACATGACAGTTACCTGGACTTATCTGATAGCCTAAAGTTGTCCCATGTGATCTGCATGTTTCCTGAGTGTTGAGACGTTTTAGAATTAGTTCACACAGAAGCTAAGTATGACAGTGACCCTTACTGATTCTGAAAGGGCACACAAACAGAAGTCCTGGTGCCTTTCTTTAAGAAATGCCTATGTGGAGGTTGATTTCAAATAAAATTGGAGTTGCTTCTCATGGCTTGCTGCTTGCTCTTGTATCTTTCTATTAAACTAGCATAAGGAAGTTTTTATTATGGTGTTATGTTTTAATTGAAAAAGAAAATTCACTCACATTCAAAGTATAATTTGTTACAGCCGTGCAAATATCTGGTAAACTTTAGGTGCTGCAGAGAATGAATACTTCACTCGGTCTTCCCAATTATTCCCATTGGAAAAAGTCTATTTTAGTTGGGTTGGACAATATTGGAGTAGTCAACTGCAAAATTAACCAAGGCTCTCAGCAAGTTTGGCATCTCTGGTTGAACCTTAGGCTTCTTTGGCTACACTGTTATCTATATCCATGTTAAGTAATGTAAAATTTGCTTGGTTACATCCCTATCAGCTATAATTATAATTTAGCATCAATATGTTTACCCTTGCAGACATAGAAAAGTATGTCTGAATACTTTTATGTACGGAAATGAAAAAAAAAGTTGCTGTAACAATGAGAAAGAAATTTGAAAGGCATATTATTAATATTCCATATTTGTCAGCTATTTTGAGTCACAACAGGAACTACGATTAAAAAAAAAAAAAGAAAAATCACAGAAATACATAAAAACAGAGGAAAGTTAAAAGTTCAAATTTAAAGCATCAGCAGTTTTTTTCAGGGATAGTGTGCTAGTTCCACATCTTTCCCCCTGTTCACAACTCTTCCTGTCTAGTATTACCTATAGGTTGTAGAATGGTACTAGCTCACTATAAAGAGAGTGTGTGTAACCAAGTGCTAATTTCATTAAATACTTTTGTCCAATTTAAGGCACCATTTGCCATCAATATTCTTTTTTTTTTGTCATCCTTATATGTGTTTATATTTTATAAGAAACTAAAAATTAAAGGTATAGAGCTCCACAACAAAGATTTCTTCATCCTTGGTTGGCACTTCCAGGGCCCTATAGAATTACAAGCAATAGTAAATATTAAAATACTGTAATGTAAGATTTTTTCAACAAAGTTATTTATGGTGTATGACAAAATGTTCTAAAGCTGATTTCTAATCCTTTTTGAAAACAATCATGCTGTTGTCCTGCTTATCTTTCCATTTATTCCATTCCTATTTTATTTATAGGTATTATAAATGTTAACATCAAATAAAACAGTATAGTATAATTATTTAAACTAAAATCCTGGCTGTAGTGTGCAACCAATAAATGATACAGCAGTGTCCTGGTTTCAGTTGGGACAGAGGTAATTTTCTTTCTAGTAGCTGGTGTAGTGCTGTGTTTTGCATTTAGTGTGAGAAGAATGTTGATAACACAATGATGTTTTGGTTGTCACTGGCTCGTCAAGGACTTTTCAGCTTCCCATGCTCTGCCAGATGCACAAGAATCTGGGAGAGAGCAAAGCCAGGACATATGACCCAAGGTGTCCAAGGGGATATTCCTTACTATGTGATGTCATGCTCATTATTTAAACTGGAGTTGGCTGGGGGGCAAATACCACTGCTCAGGATAAAATGGGCTATTGGATTGTGAGTGGTGGGCAATCATATTGTGCATCATTTGTTTTGTATATTCTACTATTATTATTATTTTTACTACTATTTTCTCTTCCTTTGCTGTTCTATTAAAGTGTTCTTACCTCAGCCCATGAGGTTTTCTTCCTTTTAGATTCTCTCCCACATCCTTCTGTGGGGCAGGCAATGAACAAGTGTCTGGGTGGTCCTAGTTGCCAGCTGGGTTTAAACCACGACAAGCAGAAGACAAGAAACCATAATTTGGCATTTCTTTCATTGTTATAAAATAAAAAACAGAAGCCAGAAATATCACCTGAAATATCTGGGCTGTATCATAACAGGTAGAAGAGCTCACTTGGGTCTCATCATAGAGATGCTGACATTTGGAGCAGGAGTAATAGGGAAGGCACTGAATACAGAGCAGATCCCAGAGTGCCGGGGCCACCTCCATCATCCCATCTTCACACATCCTGGACATCACCATGCCTGTCAGCCAACTCCTTCCTTTCATTGTCTCGTGGATGTGCCACTTTGCATACAAGCCTAATCTGTGTCACTTACAGCTGACTCAATGTCTGACTCTTTAGGTACAGCTGAGATTGAATGGGCAGCAGGAATGGGTAGAAGCAACTTTCATTACCTAAGTAATCTGGATTTGAAGCAGATGAATGGTATAAAGGTATTTATACACGGACTGATGGGCATACTAACAGATTCCACTTCTGAGGTAAAATGTGGATTTTTTTTTTTTTTGAGTAAGTGAATTTGTATGTACATATGTAACTCTCCTTACTGTAGTGAATAGTCAGTTGCTATGGGAATGCAACAGGAAGGTTTCATATTTTACCTCAGAAATGTCTCCATATATTCTGCTATCACACGCCTTAGGCACCTGGAAGAAACTGAAAAGAAATTAAAGTAAATAATCAGAAGACTGTATGTGTTTAATGACTAATTTCTATTTAAAATACACTTTGTAGATATTCCTTAGAGGGCTTTCAAGAGCATCTTGTCATACTGTGAGATTTTCTAAGCACTGATAGAGATTTCTAATGACTGATAGAGACTGATATTACTTTCCAAGTCACTGGTGTGTTTTCCTTTCATCTTTGAGTTTCTATGAAGCAATCCCTAATTTAAAGTCTAATATCTCTCTTCTGTTCCCATATGCAGCAGATGGCACGTGTGACTACATCCTACTTTCTAATTCCTATGTGACATTTATTATTCATCAGAAAGGAAGTTAAAAAATATTATCATTCCAGCTTCTGGTTTGGCTAATCATATAAATTAAAGAAAATATTGCTTAAAATAAATTATATTTGAAGACATTAAAAATATTACATGTATAGCATAGGGGCCACCCAGCGGGGCACCAAGGTATTGTTCTGCTAAAGCATAGTTCAATAAAAGAAAGAATGACTATTGAAAACTCTTCTTGCCACCTTTTTCTGTTATCTATTTCTGTGTTCATCTAGAGATATTCCTGCATTAAATACTACGGGAATTAGAGCAATGCTCAAGTACTTGTGACCATATATTCAAATATAAGTTTTCTTATATTTGTGATTACAGGTTCATTTTATAAGGCTCTAGAGAAGTACTTATCAATGCCTCTTTCCAAACAGCAGGCAAGGTTTTTGCTTATCCTTGCAGGTAATTTCATTCACTTGTATCCTCAGTTAAAGGGAAATATTCTTGTTTGACTAACTGAAAATCTGTATTTTTAGGTGGGTATGGCCTACAGCACACTCAAAAACTGGAAAAGTCTTGGAAAGAAAAGCAAATCTGCCCAAGAAATGAAAAATAATTGCACAAAGGTAGCTTATATTTTCTTTAGACTGAAGTAGTTCTAGTGTTGGGTTTTCAAAGACATCTGAATGTTTCCAAAACACAAATTCTTGGTATTCAAGAGGGCTTTTTTCTAGTAAATAAGGTACAGTTTTTGTTTGTTTGTTTTTAATTATGTTGGAAAAATAACTAGATCTTGCCCATCTCACAGAGTAGGGGTTCCAAGTTTACCCCAAACTGACTTCTCTGTAAACTTTCTGACCTGGAGCTTGTACACTTTCTAAACTGTTTCCTTTAGGTAATGACTGAAGAAAAAAAAAAGATGCAATTGCAGCTTCTGTTTTGATTTTCTACAAATAAAAAAAAAAAAAATTTCAAAAATATAGTAAATCTAGAATTTGGGCTTGGTTTACTTTCTAAAAGTAGTAAGGCACTTTGGGTTCATAGAACGCATAAAATGGTTTGGGTTGGAAGGGACAACAGAGATCATCTACCTCCAGTCCCCCTGCCATGGACAGGGACATCTTCCACTCCACCACGTTGCTCAAAGCCCCATCCAATCTGGCCTTGAACGCTTCCAGGAGCGGGGCATTCACAACTTCCCTGGGCAGCCTGTTCCAGTGCCTCACCACCCTCATGGTGAATAATTGCTTCCTTATATCTAATCTAAATCTACCCTCTTTCAGTTTAAAGCTGTTACCCCTTGTCCTGTCACTACCTGCCCTTCTAAAAAGTCCCTCTCCAGCTTTCTTGTAGGCCTGCTTTAGCTACTGGAAAATTGCTATAAGGTCTCTTCTCCAGGGTGAACAACCCCAACCCTCTCAGCCTGTCTTCAAGGAGACGTGCTCCACACCTCTGATCATCTTCAGGGCCCTCCTCTGGACTCACTCCAAGAGGTCCATGTCCTTCTTAGGTTGGGGGCCCCCGAGCTGAACACAGTACTCCAGGTGGAGTCTCACGAGAGTGGAGTAGAGGGGAAGAATGACCTCCTTCGACCTGCTGGTCACACTTCTTTTGATGCAGCCCAGGATGTGGTTGGCTGCAAATGTACATTGCAGCTCATGTTGAGCTTCTCATCAGCCAACACTCACAAGTCCTTCTCCTCAGGTCTGCTCTCAAACCATTTTCCTTGCATCTTGTATTTGTGCTTGGGATTGCCCTGATCCACATACAGGACCTTGCACTTGGTCTTCCTGAACTTAATGAGATTTAAATGGGCCCATCTCTCAAGCCTGCCAAGGTCTGCCAGATGGTGACCCTTCCCTCCAGCGTGTCAACCACACCACACAGCTTGGTGTCATTGGCAACCTTGCCATGGGCATGCTTAGTCCTACTGTCCATGTCACTGGCAAAGATGTTAAACAGTGCTGGTCCCAACACCAACCCCTGAGGAATGCCACTTCTCACTGATCTCCACTTCGACATCAAGCTGTTGACTGCAACTCCTTGAGTTGTGACCATCCACCCAATTCCTTATCCACTGAGTGGTCCATTCATCGAATCCATGTCTCTCTAATTTAGAGACAAGGATGTCATGCAGGACAGTGTCAATTGCTTTGTACAAGACCAGGCAGAAGGGTTATGGCTTTCTGCTCTGTCCACACAGCCTCTTGACTTTATAGAGATTGGTTCCATGGCAACATGGTTTTAAACTATCATGTACAGCTGTTCTTGGATACAAAAACAAGTCACTGTTTGAAGTATCTGATAAAATATCTGGCCTAAAGAAAAACAAAGAGTATTTCTTATCAGTTCATACTACAGTTTCTGAATTGTAGTCATAATAACTAAAAAAATCTTCAGTGTGGCATCTGTTTATCCTCACTAGAAGTCACATGTGTCTTGCTGCATGAAAATAAACATTTAAAGGAGAAAAGTACACGTCTTTTAACAGTTTCAACATTCTTGAATTCATGGCATATAAACCAGTTAATCTTGTAATTATTCTTCACTGTACATCATGTCCCTGTGTGATCATAGATCCAAATATCATAGTTAATCTTTTCATGTTGATAATTAAATTCCACTGACTATAAAGTTAGATGTGCTTAGCAGAGATCGCACTAAGGAAAAATCATAGTCTGAATTACCTTGCAGAGAGTCGCACTGATAATAGCAAAGGAAGAACAGAAGAGATGCTAAAAATATGTCTTCCTTTCCTAGTCATACAACACCTACTTCTGTAAAAAAAATTTTAAGCTCTGGAATGATGCAGATTATAGTTCCTTATAGTTCCTGCTTCAGTGATGCTTCTTGGTGGTCAACTTTTAAAGTAATCGTGATATAAATGACTCCAGGATCTTCAGGTGTTGGAGTCATACTCTTCTCCAAGAGGCTGTTGTCCTTGATAAACTGTCACGTACCACCCAGAGGTATGGATAGGGGGAAAGGTGACTCAGGTTTGTGGGTCCCCTTGGTTGAAAAAGAGTATACACAATACTTAAGGTCCATTAAAAAAAGGCAGTTTCTGCGGTGAGACTGCTGGGCAGAGTGGTCCTCAGTATGGTGGGTGGGCACCACCCAGTGCTTGTGCAGGTGGGCTCTTGCAGTCCTCTGGATTGGCTGCTTGCATAATCTTTGGTCCTTTACGCAGGCGTCACTGGGGTGTAAATGCGAAAGATGGAAGAGTCATGAAGGGTCTCGGGCCACCTTGAAGGGTCTCAGCAGTCTTCTCCCATAGTGCCATGCTGGACCTATCAGAAGACAGGGCTATGTGCCTTTCAACACATCCCCCCACCTCCTGTGTCAGCCAGCTGGCTTTTGTCCGTGGTTCCTTAGCTTGTGGTTGATATGTAAATCGCAATCCACCTTATCCTGAGTGTCCCATCTTCTGCTTCTTGGAATGTCGCATCTCCTGCAGCTGGATGAACTGGTTATGCCACAATGTTTGAGCCATTACCCTTTTCAGGCTCTGACACACATCTTGTAAGAACTTCTGACAGAATATATTTCCTTGAAAATAATCAGATTAAGAGAGACACTATGAGTATGAACTTGAATGTTTTCATATAAATATGTCGAATTCTGGGACAGTTTTTCCAAATAGGTGTCACTGTGCAAGTAATATTGAAACCTTGAGTATTATATTAAGAGTTCTTTTAAAAAGTATAATAAGAAACAGAAATCCAGATGATCACATAGGACTAAGTGGTACCGGTGTTACCCAGGTCTTCACTCATCCTTTCTTCTCAGTGAAAAGACTCACTTATTTTATTTATCATGATGAGATTTTCACTTCTTGTTTCATTAAAATTGAATTAATTCTCATGATTCTTGTGAAAGCTCTTTTTAAAAAAAATTTGAAAATTTTTTAAATTGATTTCTCTCTTAATTAGTAGAGGGTAGCTTTTTATTGTCAAAGTAATGTTGACCAGTAGGAATTCAAACTACCAAACCTTAAGAATAAACCCCTTGCATACAGCCCTTTCAGTTTATGTAGTGAAAACACTTCTTCTTAATACTTTTTTCCCAAAGTCATTGTATGTTTTTGATTTGAATCAATTGTTTTCTTTACATATGTCTCCTTCCATTTCTAAATTAGTTATTAAAATACTGGAAATGTATTTCCTTCAATATTAAAAAGCTACTGACATGTGGATTAACAGGATCATACTCTTTAAAGTTCCTGAAAGTTATTTGCCTTTGAGACACAGAAATAAGACAGTAATTATTAGTCCAAGGATTCTGTAGGTTAATCTAATTAAGAATCCAGGCTTGTTATGTCTTGGTTGGAGTCCTAGTACCAAAGGCATTTATAGCTCATTTCACTAGAAATTTGTTTTTGCCATCTGCCTATACAAAAAAAAAAAAAAAATACTGCTACGGTACCTACAGCTTGCATCACACTTCCACAATGCATCGTATTTTTACTACTACGCCCAGATGGGCTGCTCCGTTCTGATGTAGATAGCAATATCCTTCAGATCTGATCTGAAGGGGGCAGCCTGGGGGTGGGGGGAAATTGTAGTATATCCTGTAATTTTTTAATGTATCATTTTGGTATATACAGAGTGATTTTCTCCCTCTCCTTCTAACACGTTCTCCTCTTCCCTGTCTTTGTCTCTCTCTCTCTAACACTCTCTCTACCTTAGATATCACTATTATTCATGATGGTAGAGAAATCCTGATAGATATTAATGTGGTAGCACAGTCATTCATGTCTTTATTATCAGAATATTAAACCTCTTGGATTTTTTATATATATGCATATAATTTTATTACTAAATTTGATTGCTATGATTGAAAGGTTATTTATGTGACTTCTGGTCAACCGTGGTTCTGGAAAACCACAGTGCTTCCATAAAATTATCATCTGTTTGGTGATAACTGTATTTATTACTTTCTAATTTTATAGTTCTGGAAATTTAAGATAAAATGGACTTGCAGTCTCTTACTCTAAAATCTACACTGTGCATGCTCTTCAAGGACAGATAGAATAACACATTATTAATTTGCATCCATTTGTTTTATAACTTTCATTTAAAAATATTCAGTAAATCTGCTGGTGAAGTATTTCTCATGCATATGTATTTTTACTCTCAACTTTTCCCTACACATTCTACTCATCAAACTTAATTTAACTGACAGGTAGGGGGGAAGTCCAAATATTATTTTTTTCATTGATGATAGGCTGAGAATTAGAAATACAAGACGCAAATCCCTTCAGTCATTTCTGAGGCCTTAAAAAGCTTCAATTACAGTGGACTGTGCAAAACACAGGCAAAATATCTGCATTTGATTATACAAAATCAGCCTTTCCATCTCTTCCATATGATGCCATTCTTTGTTTTCAGTCCTATCAAAAGGAAAGAGAAAACCTTGTTTATCTCTTTCCAAAGTAACTATTACCACTAAATAACAAATTAAGCTTTTAATGCTTGAAAGATAACCATATCCCAAATGCTTGGTATTTCATAGCTCCTGCTGAACATTTCTTTACTTGATCAAAGTCTGGTCTGGCCAATGGACCCACATTTTCCCTCTGAGACCACTGTATACAGCAGTCTGCTTTCTACAAATACAGGCATTCACTCATTGGTGGCAGAGCCTTACCATATGTTCATAACCCTTTTCCTTTCACCCTTTGTTTTTTCCATTTAAATTAAATAGTAAAGTCTTTGAGCCACAGGGTCCCTTAAAGAGCCCCTTAGCCTCTACATTCACTGGTCTGTACGAACAACAACAAAAAAATCAAGGCAAAGTGGATGTTATTATTCAAACATGTATGAGTTTCAATTTACATCTAGTTGGTAAACTTTGCTTCCCAGCAAGTATTCACTTTAGGAAACCAATGCCTGAAATGGGTTTTGGATTGTTTTTTCCTCCATTTTTCTAGAAATACAGCTCTTTCCAGAATGTGAATTCAATCGAAAAAGACTCTGAAGCACAGTGTGCACAGATTGCCCCTTTTAAGGGTGGGTCTGTTTACAGCAAAGTCTTTTCTATGCTGGTGCAGTGCTCTGCATCCATGGATCCAGAACTGTACTTGTGCGGAAGGAGCTCTGAAAACAAGGCTGACTCCCATACCCATTGGGTTAATAATAATAAATAAATTATTTAATAATTAATAAATTATTTAAATTAATAAATAAATAATAAATAGTCTCAGAAAGGAAAAATCTAATTAAATGAAATTAAATGATTTCACAGGATTTTTTTAATCCTAGTAATCATTTGGCCTTTCTGTCGAGTCTTTATTATTCTCAAGCATAATTCTATATGATTCTCATGTAGATGAAGCACTAAAACAGATGATAATTTAAAACTTTCCTTATTATTCCCCATAAGAACTTCAATAAATCTTTATAGCATTATCATTATTCAGACTTGTTTTGAGAAGGCTACAACCTTCATGTTTCAAAATGAGTTAGGTCTGAATTTATCTAAACCCAGGGTATTTTATGTGTTCTGAAAATGTCATGAAATTTTCACTGCTATATATCTTCATACTGCTAATTTACCACCAAAACCATATGTTCCTAATCTTAGATTACAGCTGTAGAAAACATTCAAAATTGTGTTCATTAAAAGTACGCCTGTGGTTAGGTCAGACTATCTATATTTATTTTAGGTAAGAGTAGGGTTCATATTCTACTCCTAGTCACTTGGTAGAGACTGTAGCACACATAGGAATGGTACAGAGGAACTGAGAAGATAAGAAAATGTGGTTAAAAGACAATTTTTGCATATGAAAGGAAAGTTCATATTTGTATTTGTCATGATTTAACCCCAGCTGGAAATGAAACCACAATAGCCACTCACTCCCCCGCTTCCCACCCCCAAATAGGGGAAAGAATCGGAGGGGAGAAACTTGTGGACTGAGATAAACACAGTTTAGTAAAATAACAGAATAGTAATATACTACTAGTCATAATAATATAAAATGGAACTAGAATATAAAATAAAAGACAATGCAATTCCTCACAAACTCTGTCTGCATTCAGCAGCCAGTCGCAGGAAGCAGCACCTGGGCCGGAACAGCCGATCCTGGAGAGAGAAGAGAGAAAAAGACAGAAAGGCTCAAAGGCCTCTGCTAAATGGCAGGATGGCAAAAAGCTGAACTAAAAAAATTCCAAGCAGGACATCCCTGAACAGCTCTACGTCTTGACTCTGAGCCACTACAAGACTAGCCAGAAAATCCCAACTCTCCTTAAATAAGAAGCATGATGCTAATGCATGGAATACTCTTATTGATCAGCCTGGATGTCAGTCAAGTTCTGCCCCATCTATGCCCCCTTCCCAGCTGCCTCACACCTGTGGGCAGAGCTCAGAATGTCCTTGGCTTTCAGACCAGAGCAATTAAAAACATTAACTCTGTCCTGGGTATTTTCTTCTTCTCAAACTAAATCCAAATAACGATCATGCTACCTATGAAAAAGAAAGGCTTCTAACTGCATGAAGAAAAATTAACTAATTTTCAGTAAAACTAGCACAGTATTCAAAGAAATGTATATACATACATTAAAATTCTGCTGCACTCCCAAAACATAAGTTTAATATTGTCACAAAAATAAAATGCCAAAGGTAAAGTTTCAAAGTGGGCATTTATTTTCATAAATATTCAGGGTTATAGTTTTGTTTCTTTTTAAGAGGTTGGAGGAAAAATACTGTCAAATACATTGAAGCAAAAAAGTAACCAAAAGAAAAATGTCTGGCCAAACCAGGCATTTTGAACCTGTCAGCTCATGTCCTACTCTCCTACCCTCAAAATGATGCATAAAATAGGGAGATGCTTGCATATATATTGTTATATGTAAGAGTGTTCTTTGAAGGGAACTCCAGTCTATCATGTGTTATAAGAAATGCTATGCAGTAATGTTAATTTATTTTTGGTCTTGTTGTTTAAGCAAGTTAAATCGATACATAAAACTTACATGAGTTGTTGGCACGCAAGTTATTGCTTCCTGGGGACTGCAGCAAGTTACTGAAACCTTTTTGAAATGATGTCAGGATTTTTTGTAATTGAATATGCATATTTTACATGTTGGAGGCTGAAACACACTTTTTTTGGCAGGCTCTTTCAACAGATGCACATGCTGGGGCCCTATTCTGGGAGGTCTTACAGCATACGTAAGTCAATATTTGTGCATAATTTATAAAACTGCACAGTGGAACATGGCTTTTCCATCAAATTTACACAATCGTATTTCCCTCACTTCATTTTTTACTTAAGGAAAACAGGATGTAGAAGCCCCAAAGATGTCAAAGATGAAAAAAAAAAAAAAAAGCAGGATGAGGAACTAAATGGTATTAGCAAATTCTAGTAGAAATTTATATTTCTTCTGAAGGAAAAGTACTAATGGAAAACAGAAACAAAGGCAAGTATTGAAAAATTGTAATTAGTCTTTCAATCCATACTCTCAAGTCTCTGAATGCTTCTCTTTAATTAGCCTGTCTTTCAATTTCTTCCATGTTTTGATGAAAGAGATAAGCATAGGCAAGGTTGTACTGAGAAGAAAGCATTTTTGAAACATGTCTAAAGTATTCATAATATTAGTTAAAGAGTTGCCTAGATTTCTTCTAGTTCTTTATATTACCCTCATGCATTCCAACTATAAGAAAGGGAAGACACACAAAAAACATGCTTGTGAGGAAATTGAATTACTGTGCCTCAAACATGATGTTATAGTGACTGAGGGTCACTGAATTCAACCCACTAATTTATGGTACTGCCATAGTGACTAGAAATCCATTGAAAAAAATCATGATCTTAATACATCATCAACCATTTTCTATACAGAGCAAAGGTTGCGTAGATATCAACATAAATATTTTTTTACTTTTTTGACTTTCTGCCAAATTATCAACAATGAAAATATGCCATATAAACTAAATGAAATCTTAAAAGAGAGTAGAGATCTCAGAGGGTAGTGATGTTTTTAATTTATATCCTATATTTTTATAAGTAAAGAATGAGAATCATATGCTGCTGGGCAGAGAATCAATAAATATTATAATGAATATCAGCTATATCCAGTGAATACTCAGTACAGAACAGCTTGTGTATCCCTGAATACACTAGGGTAAGGGTTTTGGAGCTCTTCTTGTAGAAAATAAACCTGAACTGTAGTTGCTGTGGATTAGAATATATTTTATTAATAACAAATTATACCAACATAGTGAGTACCTTAACAGAACCACTCCGAAATATTTAGAAATGCAATAAACTCTTATGATGATCCCTCATTTTATTATTTTTAAAAACACATATTCTTCCATTTGGTCAAATTTAAAAAACAGGAATAAGACCAATATTGTTCCTGGAAGAGCTATTTTGAGTGTATGCACACATGGACTTTAAAATGTGCTGGCCTAATTTTCTTCTCTTTTACTTACACTTTTCTTTTTTTGGGGGGTCAAGTCTTCTGATTATAGGTTAAGGTAACGTCCGATCACTGGTTTTATGTTGCCACTCTACCACGGGATCTGAGTGTACGTTGCATTATCACACAACTTCAAGGTTTATGAGAAAAGTTAAATGAAGCCTTTATAATGTGCTCGTTTATTTTGACCAATGATGACAGCATGTCATTGATTATTTATTATTTAGAAATGTAGGACAAGGAGACAAACTGAAAATCCATTTTGGTCATGGGAACCTGCCATCAGTTGCTTTTAGTTACTGGCTTGAACTTGATTCCTATCCAGAAACAATGACAGACTGATGACCCAACCTCAGAATTTCTCATCCAAGAAAAAATATCCATTAGTAAATATACTAGCTAAAGCTTTTTGACGTACAAATCTGAGAATTTTGTTATTCCTTTATTTCTGGTATGGTAAAAACCCTGCAATAAGTGCCATATCTATAGTATCTTGTTACTCCTCCTTCCAGAACTGAGAAATACTAACTTGTAATACATAAGCAAATAACAAAATAAAAAACTAAAATAAAATATAAAATCTTAAGGCTATCACGATTTCCAAAGTTTTAGATAATGTCTCATTTTGGCTCTGTTTATATTACCACCAATTTTAATGAGTAAATAACTTTGCTTTGCGATGCAATATTTTTATTACCTCTGTTCTTTAGTAAAACTTTACATATCAAATGACCAAGAAGCCACAAAACAAAAACAAACCACAAACCACAAACAAAAACAAACAAAAAACCACCCCCAAAAACACCCAAAACAAACAAACAAACAAAACCCCCCACAACTGGACTGAACCTAACACTCTTTCATGCAAACTTGAGTGGATATCCAGATCTTCTCAAATGCACAATAAGTTAATTGTTTTACTGAAAACTGAGATAAAATTCAACAATTTCAACTTAGATTTGCTTTGAGTATGGAGATTTATTCATATGGTTCTAGTTTTTAGTGCAAGCCTGTGTTTTATACATGGTACAGGAAAAAATATATGGTAACAAAGATTTATTACTCCACAGATAGCAAATGAACAACAACTCTGATGGCTTCACAAGTTCATGCTATTGCATGATAATGAAGAAGAGCTATTCTGATGACAAGCATGGGCTGCCAATTTTAGTAACAGTTTTCAGTTACAAAGTTAACATTTGGACATGAACTTTCTAAAGAATAGGAAATAATCAGGTATAAGCCTTTAAGTTTTGGTTCCTCTTATTAAAAAAAAAATACAAAATGCATTTCAACTCAAGGAAGTAAAGTTTTTTTACAAAATACACTAGCTATTGTACTGCCATGCACATTTTACCTATGAGTGAGCTAATGTACATAATGACTCCACATCACACTGCAAAATCTGTTGAGTGTCAGGAATATAAACTAGCTTTTGTCACTAATTATAGCCACCAGACCACATTCCCACTAGTCAAAAGACATTTCATTTCAGGAAAGACGTCTGGAGATTGGTGCTAACAAAATGTTATTTTCTAAAAATCCTGACTTGAAATAGCTAAAAGAATCACTGGGAAAATAGACCAAGAGTTAACAACAGCTTTCACATTCCTGACAACTTTTATTGGCATTCTACTGCAGACACTGCTTTTTACATCTTAATGTCATAAATTTCAAATAGAATGATAATGATGTCAAAGACATTGTGTTAGATCTGGCATCAAGAACATAGTTTACATATACAGTGATAAACGTCCTTATATAAAAGAGAGAACTAGATAAGAATTCAGCTTTATCAAGCGTATCATAATACAAACAACTAGAATAATGAGTCTAAGGACAATTTCCCAGTATGCAGATGTGACTAAATTGGGTGGAACATCAAGTAATGAGGAGTAATGAAGAAGGACTTGAATCACTGAAGAAATATGCCTGAGCTAATTTATAGTAAATGAGCTTTGACAAAGATGGATGTATCGTTAGATCCTAAAAGGAAAAAAACCTCATCTGTGTGAATGGAATGGTGTAGAAGTCTTCTCATTTCAGACAGGTAACCCTGACCTCTGCCAATACCATATATGGCATACTTTATATATAAGCAGCACATTATGTATAAATATTGTTCCACAGTAACTGTAACATGAAATGAAAAGAAAGACTGTGAAGTAACAAAAGGAAGCAAATAGAAAGGGAAAAAAAATAAAAAGGAGTAAGAGTGGGAAAAACTGGAAGTATAAGGTATTTCAAGTTCTTTTGAAACCTTCAAAGCTAGATTCAAATACAGATGGAAGAGAAGAATCCTACTTTAGTAGGAAGATTCAGTAGATAGAACACTGAGTTCTTTTCTGTGTCTAAATCCTTATTATTCTTTGTAAGATTACCAAGTTCTGGTTTCTTTTTCAAGTGGAAAACTGTTATTAAATGTTACGTTTGAAAATGCATCATTCTCCCACTTTTCTATTTTTTCTGCACTTCTTTCCCTATATTGAAAAGTCTCAACAGACATAGAGTTTGGAAGTTTAGTAAAGATAAGAATTTCAAACTTTAGCTGCTTACCTAAAACTTGAACCAAAGTAGCCCAGAAAACGTGTTGAAATAAGCAGCCTGTACATACACACATGTACCACAATATACTGGCATTCTATTAAAGATGTGCATTTGCTGACTGCTAGCCTACATGTTTAGATTTCATCAGACCCTTTTAATTTGCTAAGGGCTGTTCAGTGACTCTAGAAAGCCTTTCTGTCCCTTTTTAATTACCCAGGTTGTCACTAACTGCAGTATTATTCTCCCTCTTAATTTACCAAAGTCACCACCCCTGGCCTAAATCCAGCTCCAATTTAACAATTTATTTTACCTTCAGAGTGAGCTATCTTAATCAGTTTCTTTCATCTCCTCAGCCTGATATCTGAGCAATAACCACAAATGAAACCCAGTGTTAAATCTGTGCCAAGACCTCCTTCTCGTGTATAGTACTCAGAGACACAGACAGATTCAGAAAAGAACTCTCATTTTGTTGCATCCAGTGATTTCATCAGGGTTCTGAAACATAAATTTTAATCCCAAAATGAAATTCAATAACCAAAGGCTCTCTGTGCCCTTAATTTTGTCAATGTGAGTGATTCCCAAAGTTATTGAAATATAATGTAAAGCAGAAGAATGACATTTCTTTTCCAGTTCTACTTTTAATTTCCTGATACTTGAATGCATCAGCTACTTGTTACAACTATCAATATATCTGTGCACCAAGAAAGCAAGCAAGCCCGATAAGTGCTAGTGCTTTTATTTCTTGCGTATTGCAGCTGGTCATTGGTGAAGTGGATTGTAAACTGGAAGCTTTTGAGATTTTCTATTTGTATCCATTCCTGGAGTAAGTCTGATGACATATTAAGATGAAATACAACAATAACAAGCAGAAAAGACATGGTTTTCAGATCATCTATTGACCATAAAATGAGTTAAATGTTTAACATAATAGAATTTATGCTATACCGCTTCTTGTTCTTTCCTTGTTGGGAGAATTAATATGACAGTTCTTTCTGTTTTAGGCTGTCACTATTAGAAAATGGCTGCTGTACATAAAGTAATAGAAGATACTGTCTGTCTCCTTTTGTCCCTTTTCAATATAATCTCATCTACAAGAAAACTAGTTTTTGTTTTGTGTCGGACTTTGAAGTATACTGGTTCCCAAAGGAAGAGGAAGAATAAGTATTTTTTTTCAAGAGCAGCAACACACTGAAATGTGTTTTAGGCATGATTATGATCTTATATATTAATTTGTAAATAATGGTTGAAGTTCAAGCTTATTCTGAATAAGGAGTTGATTATGCAAAAGTATACAATCAACAAATTTCCATAGTAGCTGAATATTCTGAAAACCATAAAATATAATGTAATAAAGACAGGACAATACTTGCATTTCCTGGACTAAAAATTAGTTCGAACTGAATATTATAAAATAAACAGATATCTCACCACTATCTTAATAGCAATATAGTATTTCTTCAGGATTTCTGACATATCTCAGGAGATGAAATGCTCTTCCAGAAAAGCAGCATGAAGTAAATTCTACTGTGTTTATATATGTATTTTCCATCAAGAAATCTTATAATTATTGGTTTCACAAGGGATGTTTTACTATCAGGGCATTCTTGAAATGGAGCCTCAATAGTAGAATTAATATAACCTTGAATAAATATCTCTTGTGAGAGACATGACCAAAATTAAAAAAAAAAAAATAAATAAATAAAAATATATATAATAATAATAATAATAATAATAATAATAATAATAATAATAATAACCACAGCTAGTTTATATCTGTGCTAACACAAGTACTGCTTTTGCCAAGTCATTGTTTTCCTTTGTTTCTTTACACACCCTCTCTCTACCTCTTGGCTAATCTGAAGATGCTTAGGCTGTGGAGATTTTCTTTTTGCTGTTTTGCATGAGTCTAGTCTGTTTCTTTGATGTATAGGCACATATTTCTAACAGCAATTATTATTAGAAGCAGGGCTACTTTTCATTTTTCTCAGTCTTTTCTAGTAAGCCAATGTATGAAGTCAGAAGGAGCAGAGGCCTACAAGAATTTGAAAGCACATGATTTGTGTCGGAGAGAGTGCCAATGAGTGACTCTGTTTTGGGTAAATGCACTGACTGGTGTATGTTTGGGGTTCAAATAAATTAGTAATGAGAGTGGAAGCCAAAGGAAGCCATAAAATTGCTTCATTAAGAGTCCTTTTATTTTCTCCACAAATAAATAACATTTCATCACTCCACAAGATCAAATAAATTAGACCTAGTATGAGCTATTGAATAACCGAAGTCAAAAGAGACACTGATTTCTGTCAGCAACCAAAAGGTGTTCAATAGCTGCAGAAAAGAAAGGAAGTGATACAACTGATCACATACTGGTTACTTAAGTGCCATTATCTGTACAGCACTCTGACCATACCAAATCCATGGTCGCCAAAGATAATACTTCATAAATTATTTATTAGTCTGAAGATACTCATGATGTTCAGTTAGAAAATTAAACAGATCCTTCCCCCCTCCATGCTTTCATTTGTGTCTCTGAAGCATCAGTTTTAAACCACCTGACAAAAACACAGATGTACCTTTGAGCACCAACAGCAGGATTTGCTGTGATTCTGCTCTGAACTGCACAGTTAACCTCCTATTTAACCAGCTGCCTCAAGGAACACATCAGCAACTGCTAGCTCTAAAGCTTCTCTGTATAACTAATGAAAGAATTATCAATGCCAGCACCACAGGCAGACCATCCTGTCCTTAAAATGGTATAAGAGTATATTATATAGCACAGATGTTAAAAGTGTTTTTCCAAGTGAGTTAGCTTGTGAGGTTTGTTTGTTTGTTTGTTTCTTTTAATTAGTGGTACAATTAATAATAATTATCTTCATCATCATAATTTCTATGCTAAGTCTACCAAAAAATATATATTTTTCAAACACACTTAAACAAATTCTGTTTTCAGATGCACATCTCTCAGGACAGAATAAGCCTCTGAGGGAAATCTTTAAGGAATTCTGGTTTGCTGTATATACAGAGAAGAGCCTAGCCCAAAGCACATCCAAGGTTTTCTGTCCTCTAATTCCAGCACGTGGCTACTTCACAGCACTGTAAAGTGTATTTGAGCTCAGGTAGGAGTGAGTAAAGAGGTTAGTTCTTTTTTGTACATGATCACATTCACTTTCCTCTAGGACACTTGGTACAATAACAAGTATGTTGGGGTTTTTTGCATAATAAATTTTGGTTTGTTTTGATAATAGCTAGAGGGTATCTGTCAGTTTCTAGCATGATCCTGGGAATTAAAGAAGCATCTACTGTCTTGTAAAATAGAAAATAAAACTCTGCCCATTTTAGGAAGCTCCCCAAGGTGCTGGGGTTAAATATTCAGGCAAATTCAGAAAGCGTAGGAATAAAAGTTTTAAATGTGCCTTCAAGAGGCACAGTGCTTGCTCCTAAATCCTGAGTTAGCTGGTGTTGGCAAAAATATTTATCCTGTTCCTCCGTTTAGACTCCAAAAAATAAAAAGAAAAAAAAATTAAAAAAGCAAACTCAAAACCAACCCAAAAATTCACAGAGAAAGTCATTATAGGATCCCAGTCTATGAAGATAAAAACACTTCTACTACTTGATGATGCCAAGATGAGTAATCAACATGTCGCACAATGGAAGATTATAAAAGTTGCTAACAAGTGTACTTTCAGAGTGGTTAATATTGGTAATCAGAAATGTGTTTTACTAGGGTCCTTGATAAGAATTTCCATGTTTATTATTTTGTAGTGACATAGATAAGCAAAATGCAATCAAATTTATTGCTATCTTCTTTCTATTTACAATTTTTTTCATAGATTTTACATAGATTTCCAGGAATGTGGACAACATTTTTTAATGCTGGCAACACTAGGAAATTTCACAAAACAGAGGGTTGTGAGATTGACTTTCTGATTTTTTTTAATTGCCTGTCTGATGCTGAAGTACGTTCTCGTTGACATCTCTAGTTCAAAGGTTCGCAACATTAATAGCCTCAAGTTATTTTGAGTCTAAGTTAGTCCTTATGGAGACAGAGTTTAGGCAAATTTTCTCCTCCCCACCCCACCCTGAGTTTTATAGTCAATCAGTAGTTTAACAAGGAATTTGACCAAAAGACTATCTCAATTACGATCTTCATATATAAAAACTCTTACGTAAATAATTTTGTAAAGTCTAAATGTAAAAATTTGCAGCTGAAACCTCAATTATTAAACAGGAAGTACTTAAATGAAAGATTTGCTAAGGCTGGAGTGTACTGCAAAGAAAAGTGGAATATCTAAATCTTCAATAGAATCATGAACTTTTCGATCATTTGCAACCTCATGTTTCCAAATGCTAATACATGTGGCTCTGTAAGTGGCACTCTGGCTTATTATAGCTGAATGTTATCTTCACAAGACTTGAGAAAACATGGTCACTGGCTCCCCAAAAGACCTGGAAAACCTGAAGCTATACAGTAGGTCAGAAGATGATTGATGCCAATATCCAATTTCTGAGCTAAGACTTTCCTTTTGATGTAGATCTGTAGAATTTTCACCAATCACAATACAGGGTGATGCAATGCACTAAAATAAAGTTTTGCCATTGACTTCAATAAAACAGAGATTTTGTTTACAATTTCAGTGTTTTCTTGTATCTAACCTTGATCTGTTCCAGCACATCTGGAGATTTCTCTTGTAAGGCATGATTTTATTCTGGATGTGTTACTATCAGGATACACTGGAGGCTAACTTGAGAGCACCTGGCCTACTGAGGCTATTCGTGTGGAAAGTACTGCTGCTTTGATGACATTCTCCACAGCAGCAATGAGTCACTCTCATGGAAACTGCTAGAGATGCTCATGAGACTCAAGCAGCCCAACATGCAACAGCCACAGTTAGCAAGAACTGTTATGGAATATGGACATGGTAATTACAACAAGGTTATGGACATCTTGGTTGCCAGTGCTATCACCAGCAAAGTATCTGTAGACCCTAATATCATGTTCATGCCAGTGGGCGTAAAAGGGCTCTCACTTGCTAAGGGACACAAATATGGAAACCTTGTATATCTCATTGTCAGCACTGCATTCTCCTCTCTTCCCAGACTACCAAGGCACTCTGGCCAGAGTTCTGTAGAGGTGCCACCTTCCAATCCAGACATGTAAGACAGCCAGTGCTGTTCAGGAGACTGCATCTCTGGATCATTCTTGCTCTGTCAGAATACCGTTCCTTGGGGTGTCTATGCTTTCCTCTAAGAGCTCTCTGAAACCACCTTGTCCTTCTCTCCTCTCTTCCAGATTGACATAATGTACTGCCACACTAAGATGACTGGGGATACATTGGCATCACCACCAACTGCAGCCCATCCTAAGCTATGTGCTACATCACAGTGTGTAGGCAGCGTACAGAGGTCAAGTCAGAGCGACTGCCAGGATCAGGTCAGGCATGTCACGAAATCTGGTAAATGAGACATCTTCTTGATAATGTTGTCTGTGATACACTGCACAGGCCCATATCAGGCCCTGGAGCCTAGAGCATCTTCACTGGAGTAACATCCAGAAGTGAATGAGCCTATGAAGTTTTTTCTCCCCATTTGAAAGATTAACTGTACTGGACAACCACAGACACAGTACAGAATACATGAGTAACCACAAATTATATATGAAAGCATAATTAAGCCATGCTGTTCTGAATAATCTGGGTCTGCTGCGCTTACAGGCATTTTTTGGACTTATTTCTTCTGAGAGTTTTTTGGGATAGGTAGAAACCCAGACAGATTGAATTTATGGAAATAAGAGGGAAGGATGAAGCTGAATGCTCCATGTAGAACATGTGTCTTTAAACAGCAGCAGGTGACTGGTATTTTGAGCTGGATGCTTTTTTTTTTTTTTTTTTAAATATTGCACAAGTTAAATTAGAATGAATGAACTGTGGTAAATGTTCTATGGTTACTATTTTTAATGATAATGGTTCAAAAGTACAATGTGAATTGGATACTACATATAAAGAAAAATCTATTCCTGTATATGTTATTTATTGACCTATCTATCCATTGAAATATTTATATTGTTTATATAATGTCGATTGTTCACTTTTACTTTGTTCCAGGAACACAAAATAAAGATATGATATTTTCTATATTTCTCTTGATTGTTTCCAGATATTTCAGTGTATGTTTTGCTATTCTGTGTAGGTTTTCTGTGGTGAAGTGAAGAATGAAGGCTGATTTATCTGCAACAGACACACGGAGGGAGAAGTCTCATCAGGCGCTTGGGAAAGAAAGTACACATTTCACAAATTTCACAAATGAACTGTTAATTTCTTTCCCATTTCAGCACCCCTGGACTCAGGGACATTGGAGCAGCTGTGATGAGAATGATGGATGTTCCAAATTGGTTGCCACTGAACTCCTGCAATTTTAAAAGGTCACAGAGTGAAGAAAATGAAAAAACACTGTTTTGGCAGATGCAAAGTTACCATGGCATGGCTAACATGCCAATTACTAGATTTGTGCTCATATCTAACACAAAATCCTAAAACTATTTCTAGAATACTTCTTCATCATAAGGCTGTTAAGTCTTTAACTTCTAAATGAGTTTGTTTTATTATTATTGTGTTTGCATTTATCATGTGTTCAAGATTTGACCTCAATTTATTCATACACTTCTAACATTTTATTTACCTGTATTTTGGAATTCTCAAGTATCCAAGCATCACAAGTATTCCCACACAGTCAATAAATCCCCTTTCTACCACTCTTTGTTGTGTGCCAGTATAAGAGTCAGGTACATAACTACGCCTGTGAATTTTGTTGAGTAGAACAGAAGTAGAGCAGTGGAACACTATTATGCATTTGCTAGTAATGATTACACACACTTAAATCAAGTTGTTAATTGTCATCTTTCTTAAGATCATTTAAGTAGAAGGGTGTAAAATGACACCATATACATTTGACTCAAACCTAAATGGTCTTCTGTCTACTTGTGTAGTTTCTAACTAGGAGCTCATTTTTACAATAAATTTAATGCTGCAGGAACTATCGAAACAACAAGAGAGAGACTATAGAAGTACCAATTCACGTTTAATGCATTAAAATGAGGTATCACTTATGAATACAGGTAAATATATAGCTTCTGAACACAAATAATCTACCTGGATAAAATCTCCACCACTAGTCTGGCTTGTTTAATTCAAGGGCATAAATATGCAATTAGGAAATAGTTTCCCTGACAAGGATGTAGAAGACGTGGTAAGAAATCAGCATTAAAAAGCTTCTTCAAACAACTGGAAACTTTCCTACTCAAGATTTTTACAAGTGAGAAATGGTCTAAATATATATGCTCCAGTCTTAAATGGGGCAGATTAAACTTAACATAAAACTAAACTTTTGTGACATAATGTATCTGGAGAAAACCAATGCTAATTATTAAAATGTATCTAATGTGAGTTAGTAGTTTTCTATTACTAGCCCAAACTTCTCTTTGCTGAGGAAAGGACTCAAAACTATCTTTGTGTCAGTAGATTCACAGGATATCCACATCTCAAACACTGTACTATGATTTTGTCCCACCTCCTTCTTCATTCAGAACGGATTTACTAAATCTAGAAAAAGTATGCGAATTGTAATAGTCCAAATACAAGGAGTGATTGGAAGAGTGACCCAAGAGTGTACTATGAAAGAAATCTTTCAAATCATGAAAGTACCAAAAAAAAAAAAAAAATAAAAATTAAGAAGTACCAAAATAAAATAAAAAGCAGCAAGTAAAAAACTGGAAATAAGAGTATTTTTTCACAATGTGTGAGTAAACTCTAGAATTCATTGTCCTAGAAGGGGAAAGACTCAAACTAAGAGTGCAAAAAGTGATTTGACACATTTATTGAAGAAAAATCAGTCAGGAACTCTATCGCAGACTGCTTGAGCTGGAGGGCTATGTTACTATCTGTAAATAGAGCAACAGTATTCCTCTTATTTTTTCACTAAACAGCTGTTATGAGTCATTTTCAGAGACAGAGTATTGGGTTAGATCAAAACTTCATTTGACCTAATACAGCTGTTGTGCACATGCTACGTGTAAAGCAGGGAGGTTGACCTCATGGCCCAGCAAGACACTTCATCAGTTCATTTCTGTGGTCCTTCAGGCCTACTGTCTGGACTTATAAAGTACGCAGTACAGATTCCACAGCACCTCGTTTCACCCACCCTCAAATTAATCCTTGTGGTTTTGTGGAAAACACACAGGCCATACAAGTCCTAAGCCTTCCTTTCCCTGTAGGTATCCAAGGGGTCTGTTAGTAAAAGTTTATTATTTGGTTTAAAAGCTTTCGGACACACAAAAAATATACCTTTGCTTTACCTCTTAACTAATTGTACTCTTTACATACACAAGCTCAAAAATGAAAATGACAAATTTTACTTTTCAAAACAAAGAGTTTTGTTACAAGTTGAAAAACTGAAGTCACACTCACAGAAGAGTAACAAGGAAATGAAATATCACTCAGAAAATATATTCCTAGTTTCCATTGTTACTTGTAGCTTTCTTTGAAGCAATGCTTTGCTACATCAGCACAATTCTTCAGGAATCCTGTCTTTAGCATAGGACTTGTCTGAGACATTCTTGGCCAAAAAGATATTTCAATAGTTCTAGGTTAGAATATGAGTTTATAACAAGTGAGTGTACATGTATACATTCTTTTTACATTTATGAATGAATACACTCCTTCCAAATTGTGTGGTTTTCTTCCAATTAATATAATTTTTAAGAACATTACTATATTCCGTAAGTCACATGTTCAGAGAAACTTGCACTGTACATACATTTTAGAAATGTTGTACGCTCTTACACATCTTTTTCACTGCTCAGTATCTGGACTGGTTTAACACGTGACAAAGTGTCATGTTTGGGTATACTGTGATAATCAAATTGCCATCAAATTTTTCCGATTTAGGTTCTTCTTTATGCCTTTGCTAATCTTGAGATTGCTGCAATTAAGGTTCAAAAGGTTTTACAGGAAGCCATATTTGCTTCTCTACTCTCTTGGTCTTGTGTTGCTTTTGCAACTGAAAGGGAATAAACTGATCTCAGAAACAGCTGAAATTTTAAAAGGACAAGCACCCTGTGACTAAATTTATTTGCTTTGAAAAACCGACTCCCCTTCAATGGGTGGAACTGACTCCCCTGCATTCAGTGATAAAATTTCCCATTGCCTTTATGAAGATCAGGAGTTTACCTCTGATTTTCTGAGATTTGGTGATCAGTAGGTTTATTACTGGGTCTGTGTACCTGTTGAAAGGCTTTGCTAGTAGCTCATTGTACCTGCACAAAATTAGATATGCTTAGACTGCAAAAATTAATTCACTATGAAACTTTGCAAAAGAAACAATGTCTGCCTATTTCCAACGTTTTTTTGCAACTAGATCTCTGCAAACCAGTATAGACTTTCTGAAATAGAGTTTGTATCTGAAAGAACCCAATTTTCCCAAGGTCAGATTGTTCTGTGAACTCGGATATGATTTATGCACGGTAACATAGATCAAAAGTGTGTCAGAAGAAGGACATAATTATATGAGACAAAATATGAAAAAATAATGAGGTCGTTTCCTATTCAGGTATCTATATACAGGCCTTAATCCTTTCCAGGCAAACGAAGATAAGAAACATGAATGCAACAGGGTATTTCAGATCCAATTTTATGTCCTGCCTTCTTGTTTCTGAAACAAGGATTTTCTGGAAAAAAAAAAAAATTTGGACAGCAGGGGCCTTTTCTGAGTTTAATAGGATATACATTAATCCATATATACCCATATAAATATAAAAGTATAAATATATGTAAGATGTGAATATAGACTCAATAGAATGTAATAACTGGATGAGCACAATCTTGAATACGAGAAGAGTTACTGAAATGTGTTTAAATCTCAATCATATGTGATCATATGAGAATAAATAGGTAGATATCAAAGGATTTTTTATTACAACTGTAAAATATACATTTTTTCATTCATGACACTAAGGCAATTCTTAAAATCCTGTAAGTACAGTGTAACTTCAAAAGTAGGCATTAGTAACACACTAAACCTTTAAAGACAAGTCAAGGACAAAGTCAGATTCAAGTTATAATACAGAAAAAATAACCTTTCAGTAAGACCAATTTGAATAATTCCCAAATATGATTAAAAACTGAATAATACTCAGTCCTATCTCAGGTGTGATAAAGTAAACCCATAGTGGATTTGGGTAATGGGGTTTATTTAAAATGTAGGAGTTTCATCTATATCCCGCTTAGTTATCTCACACACTCGCTCCCTGGCTCCCCCCACCAGACCAGGTTCCCTATATCTCCAGTTCCCACCCATGAGGTGGATGCTGACCTAGGAAAGTCGGGCAGAAGGTTGTACAAGTGCATGCCATCCTGATGCTTGTAGATACCTGTCCTGGGGATCACAAACCAAGGTCCCTGGACATCCCCCGGCATTTGTGTCCACACAGATCTCTGATCTCTGGGACTTTCCCCTACTTCTCAGATCTTCATCATCTACTTCCTGGGCTGCCTTTTTTTTTTTTTCCCCAAGATGACTTCTTCCTTTTGGGAAGCCCTCTTCTGTGCACCACCTCTTCTTTCCAGGACCCTACACCCTGAGTTTTCCCAAGTTAAATAGTCTAATGAAGGAAGAACAATGCATGACTAGCCTTCTAATTGGTGGTTCTCTCTCAAGTGTCTTTCTCAATTGGAAGATTCAGGATGTGACACTTTTGTTTAGTCCAGGTGTTATCAAAATTTATAGCCTGTCCACACCAGCTGCAGACAGCAAGTAGGAGGCTTCTGTCTGAGAGTTCAAAAGTTCAGTTTTCGATACTCATCTTTCCCAAACTCATACACCAAATAATCTTCTGCCTGGTAACATGCACAATTTGAGCTATATTTTTACCTGCCAGTATGCTCTTTGATTACCTTCCTGCTGAAGTTGAACAGCTAGTGCTTCTTTCCATAGCCATATTATAAGATCTATCCAACTTAGAAGAAAGAGCCGGAAGGGACAATAATATTTTATACTTCAAGCATCTGCTATTTTATCATAACTGAATATATGGCACACCTAAGAGTTTGACTGTTATAGAATAAATAAATCATATTAGACAGTACAAAATATATAGTCACAGAACATTAAACTTGGAAAGAAGGCTCATGTACTTACTTAGTTCACCCTCATGGAAAGCAGAATTAAATTATATATCCTCTTGAGCTTTATAAAGACAGATTTTACATGTCTGTAATTATGAGATTTCCGTTACTTTTCCTGAAAGACTTTTTTCATAATCTGGTATCTTGGAATATAACTCTGGCATTGATTATTGATTATTTTTTTCACACAAATACAGTAAAAAATATTGATAGTTGATATTACCCAGTAACCCACCTCTCCAAGCTTGGTTGGTTTTGGCTGGTAAAATTTATGATATTGAAAAGGTAAATGTCTATTTTTGAAGCAGATGCTCATTTTGCACTCAGGCACACCATAGCCAATTAAGATTGTCCTTTAGATGCTAAAGACTACAGAAATCTGAGAAAAAAATTATAGTGACAATCTTCCATACTGAGGAGACAGAAACCACAAGTGAATGTTTCGTGCATAGATCACTTTTCCAACAAACTGAATTCATATACGAAAGTTTTGCATACTAATTCTATCCCATCTGCTTGGTACTGGTAAATTTAAACATTAAAATCTCATAAAATAATTAAACACTAAAAATTAATCACTGCGAATTTTTGCATTCTTATTATGAACTACAGATTGTTTCCAGTGAACTTTTCTTCTCGAGATCTTGAGATTCATGGAAGTCTTCATTGTGTCAGTTATAGGTATCAATTCAGACTTTTCATCGTCTAAAAAATTAGGCAGCCAGCAGGACACTCAGTATGCAAGCTAAATACTGTGCACTAAGAAGTTAATTGCCTACATCCAGGAAAAAGAAAATAATTTGCATAGGAACTGCTCTCAACTTGTCATCCAAATTAGGGTTTCTCTACTCCTTGAAAATTCAAAGCACAATTCACTTTGAGGACTGCATACGTAGTAAAAGAGACAATGACTTTTTGCACAATATCTGCATAGTTAAAGAAAATATAAGAGCTTGCTTCCAGACAGCCTTTTCCTTCTAGAGATGTGTACCTGTAAGTTCTGCTTCTCCAAAACATGTGTTACAGATTAGACTATTGAAAGTAGCCTAAACAAAATAATAATAATTAAAAAAAAAAAAAGGACAAGAGAAGTTGTCTTGCATTCTTCTCTTAAACAGAGCTGATGAAGTGAGGGCTCAATGCTGTTACTGCATGGTACTATTCAGTGGTATTTTAATGAAAAATGCATGATCAAAGAAAGATGGAAGTCCAAAATTCTCTCATAGTTAAATGAGAGATTCTACCATAAGATCTATATGGTTTTCATTTCAACATTATTCTTTAAAAGTACTTCATACATTTATTTCATGTCATTTACATATTTTTGACATACTGCCCAGTTTGTAATGGAAAATAATTTGGAAATTATAAACTTGGCTAGAAAGAGTTTTCAGTAATTTTCTTTCTAACAGTATGTTGTGTGTTAAACAGAGGAGTCATCTTTTGACACATTATCTAAAAATGTGTTCTGCCTTTTAATTCCTTCTCCAATGAATTCTGCCATCTGCCTGGAGCTGCAAATGTCATTTAGGACAGAAAAAATAAGAAAAAAAAGGAAAAAGACTGAAATAAAAGTATAAAAATATCAAGATCACAATATCAATATGTAAAGATATAAGAATTTTTTAGAGATATCAACATAATTTATTCCACTAGAAGAAATTAAAAAAAAAAAAAAGATTCAATACAAGAGAAAAGAAATACAAAAAAATCTATTAGTGAAAAGAGTGAACAAGAAGCCAAGCAAGTGTACATACAGTATAGTGGCATTAAAATGAATAGTATATTATGGAAAGGGGATATAAAGACTATTATATATTTAGGACTTAATTAGGAGAAAAGTAATAATGGAAGAGACTTACAAGCAAAAAAAGAAAAAAAAATAGTCTCTACTTTTCTTGTAGAAGATTTCAGTTTTTAAATCCAGGTAATTCTCTTTAGAGAAATATTACCAGATAAATTTGAAACCTTTTTAGATGTCACCACATTCACTAAACAAAGTTGACAGCCTGCATCTTAAACCTTTCTGGAACTTCAAAATATCTGGTATGTTTGTAAAACAAGAACATATTGGCAATGGCTTTTTTTTAATCAAACATATCTTTGCAATTTCTGTGCCATAGCACATCACAGCTGATTATATCATATTACAGTATGTGTTGATGTAACCATAGCAATCATTAACTTCATTCTTGGAATTTGTAGGACACATGGATTCTCCAGACTGTTCAAACATTTGTTCTAAAAATGCAACATTTTCTTTTCAAAAATAAATTATTTTTTAAGAAAATTCAGAGATTTTATAGAATGTTCAGATACTGAAGGAGTTGTTTTGCATATATAGTCCAGTTTAATGTACTTATTTCATGCTTACATTTCTCATTTGCTGTTAATCAACCTGAATTAAGTATAATCTACTGTGCCCGCTATGCATGATGCCTGGCATTGATCAATTCACTACACACTTATGTACTGCTTTAAAACTCGATCTGGAATTTATAAGCAGTAATTCCCTGGGGAGCCAAGAGTCAAGACCCCTCAGAAGTGCAACAGAAAGTGATAAATTAGATTGTTTAATTATAAACATGAGTACAGGTTATTCGTAATCTCAATAAATCATCCAACAATATCTATACTGGGTAGAGTTTTAATTCACCCTTTCGAGGAAGAGCCCTGACCTGTAATTTGCCTTTATTGAGCAGATAATGGAAGGATCAGATGATAAGTCTAAAGAGGGAATAAACAGATGTTAAGAATAAGTCTTTTATTTTACTTTGCAATGAGAATTTTTAAATGCCAGAATTTAGGAATATATTGAACTGTTATGCTAGTCTATAGCAGTAAAATTGTTGTAAGGAATAGAAGGACAATTATAAAGGTAATTGTATAAGTAACAGTCAGAAACTTATAGGGTGGCAGTCAAGACAACTCCAGACCTTTCGAAAAAGAAATATGGGATAGCTTTCTGGAACATACTTTGATTTGGAGGGGTGAGCAGAAGAGCAAACATAAGAGTTTTGGAATGATTTCTATGTTCTTTTTGTGATCGTGGCAAGTGACCCAAGTCCAAATGTAACACTGTATGTAATGATAATTGTTTTTATAAGCTTCTGTATAATCAGGGCCTGAAAAAAAAATCAGATCATGTAGACTATAATGCAAAACTAAGCTTATTTATTGGAATGAAAGTTTGTATGCAATTTATTGCTTTCAAACATAGTATGAAGTAATGAACACTTCAGAATGCAACAGTATACTTCCTTTAGTCTTTATTGTTCGCCAAGTAGACTGTGCATGAATCTCAGGTAATTTTGATTAAAAACGCCTCTGGCCAAAATTTTCAAATTTGTTTTCTGAAGATGGACTACTAAAATAATGACCTAATTTTAACTTCTCATAAATATTCCAAAATTCCCAATACTTTTCTCTGCAGTTTTATGCTATTGATTCACCTTAACTACATTTCAAACCAAAACAACTCTAGAAACTGAGTTTGTAATATATAGTAATGGCTTAGAACGTGTAACCTTCCAAATAAGCTATCTGAAATTCACAACAGTGGCATGCTTACACTCAGTATCTGAGACATGACCTTCACATTATAAATCATTTAAGTGGTTAAAAACAGTTTGCAGACAGGGCAGAAAAATAAATAAATAAATAAACTAGTGTTATTCTAGAGTTAGTGCATCTTGCAAAGCTAAGTGAAGGAGTGGTCTGTATCCATCACATAATGACATTATAAATCTTTGTACCTTTCAAGGCAATGACATGAAAAATTAGACTGAACAAGCCAGAGATGCACTATTTGTAAGCCTCAAAGGAAAGGTTAATGCAAGTTAAATATTGACATGTCAGCAATAAGGATTATAGCAATTATAAATTTGCACTAATGCCAGCTGCTGTTTAATTATTATGTGACACTGACAGGTCAGCCTGGTAGATTGACAGCTGAAGGCATTTGCCTTATAGGAATTATTCAAGATCTTTGGAACAGGCTCTGATCTCAGTTACACACGTTCAATTCTATACACAAATCTCCTATACTCAGGGGAGTTAATTCATACTCCCAGTGGCAAGAGCAGAATCTGCTACTATGTCATATGTTATATTCATTTTCCCTAGTGTTGGGAAAGTGAATAATTACTTATCATGTAAATATACAATAACACCTCTCTTCTTGCCTTCAAGTCACTCTTCTAAGAACTACACTAAAACATATGTAAATACTGTTAGCATCTGTCTAAGAAAAGGGGGGAAAAACATTAAGAAATGTGAATTTCTACTCTAAATGGGAATGTTTTCAATAATCTCAGTAATAAGCGTAAGTCTTCAGCCTTTTGGAAGTGCACATAAAGAAAAAATATGTAGATAATGAGAGAGAATTTCACTGTTTTCTAAGGAAAAAAAGATAAAGTAGTGACTAAAACAGAAGAGTATTTCTGGAGTACAGAGAAAATGGAAGTTCTTTGCTGAAATATACTGAGTCTGATTAAGTTATTCATCTGGGAAAATTAATTCAAAGGCTGCCATTTTGCTGCACTTGCATTGTTCACTAAGCAATCTTGACATCTAAAAGCATGCTGAAATTATGGCAGTAAATGCCTGAAAATGACAAAAACAAAGCCTGTAAATGAATTAAATTCTAATTAAACTTTAACATACTGAACTAACAGGACTTAACTTGTGGAGAGGTATTATCTTAGTCCCTCCACACACTGGTGCATTTCTAAAAGACTCTATAAAGTAGAAAATCAAAAGATCAGGACAGTCATACCTTTTCTCCTCAAGTTGTATGGAAAAACAAAAACAAAAAACACACAACGAAACCAACCAACTAAACAAAAAACCTCAACCAATGAAACAAAAACCTTAACGATTTCAGTGAGAGAATATTAAAGTAAGTCTTGTTGCTTTTGAAATTTCTAGATCATACCTTTTGTATTTTCAGTATCTAAGTAAAACAGGAGACCTGTTCCAAAGGCCCATAGAGCTCCTGGTCTAACTGCAGTTTTCTATGACAGTTTTTTTGTGGTTTGGAGGAGTTATTCATCTGTTTACCTGTAGTAAGACATGTCTAATTCTGAATACGGCAAATATGCTGAAGTTCATAAAGTAATTTCCTCTTAAATACTTTGCTTCAGCTGTCTCAGATTATTGATGGAGCACTAGTATTATAAGTAGAACTGCATTTATTCTCAACTGTCATTAAAACTTGTTGCTTCTAATCCCTCAGTTAAAGTTTTGTAGAAAACTAAATGGGTTTGATTGTGTTTGGTTTTGGATTTTGTTTGGTTGTGTTTGGTTTTGGGTTTTGTTTGTTTGTTGGTTTGGTTTTGGTTTGGTTTGTTTTTAATTGAACATTACACATTTTATGGAAACTTATTGCTGGAGGCTTCTATATGCTTCTATTTCTATGTTTTCCCTCTTCTTACACCCAGTCTTATGAATTCACTAGTGGCATAGAATCAAGGTTTTAACCTTCCATAAGATTCAGTACGGCTCTTCTGATATTCTTATCTTCAAGTTTAATATAAATGTAAAATTATATTTCTGGTAAGATAAAACACATAAGATCAGTGGCACATGACTAAACTGTAAAATATCTGACCTTAAGCATAGTTCTTTCTTCTCTTAGGCGAAAATACGATGTTTCACTTGTTAAAAATAAAATAAAATAAAATAAAATAAAATAAAATAAAATAACCTCCAAGAAATTTCAAATGCAAAACTATTGTCTTTTAACATTTCATAGTTACAAAATTAAAAGAGCAATCACTTCAGCACAAGGACATCTGAACTTACATTTGAGTTAAACTTCTGCTATAGGGTACCAAGAATGCATTACACAGGTTCAGTATTGTAAGAAAGAAAGCCTATATGAAGCTCATAAAAGAAAACTGTGGCTCCTTGCTCTGAAACAAAGCAGAATAAGTGGTGACAGTTAGTGGATTACCTTAAAAAATGTACTCCTGATCCAAATCAGAATAGCAATGTAGACACATCGTGTAGTGTCATTCCACTGTGTTCTTCACAATAAATGAAGAGCTGAATCAAGTCTTCTTTATAGCGATATACTGTGGTGACATACCATACTGCAGCAACTCTAGAGCAGAACAAGGAGGAGACTATATCAATGTCTTTTACCTTGACCTTTCTTGACATTTAGAGAGGAAATACTGGAGATTATTTTAAGAGCTTTCACGTGATCAAAATGTGTTTGTATTATTTAAAAAGTTTCAGTGTTGGCAATTAGCTAATGTTTGTAAATATGCTGATAGAATGAACTAGGTCCTCTCCAATTAGAAAAAAAACAATCAGATGGCTGCGCCAGGTTTTTGCTCTTGCAATCAAAGAAACAGCAACATCATTTCATTTAAGATAAATTTATTTATAACTGTACTCTCAATTAAATGGGGCAGGCTGTATTTTAATTAGAATGTTTTCTCAATTTGAATGCACAAATCCAATTTGTGCAGAAAACTAAAGACATTTCTCCAGTTTGAGGGCAGGTTTGTAAGGGAATTATGGCACGTATTTCAAGGACAAAAGCGTTTAAAAGATTGACCAGTCTCAATTATGCTGTTAATTCCTGAGTGTGCTCACATGAAAAAATTCGTTACAAGAACCAAGGGTTTTGGCAACTGAGAGAGTGCTTCTGCACCTGGTGTTGTACATGGTCTGCATCACAAGCAGGCAGAAAAGTAGAACTCCACGTTTTTCTGGAGCACCTCACTCTGGTATAACAGTAGCCAGCAGCAGTAAGTGCCATGATAAACTTTCCAGGAGAGGGAAGAGATTTCACTAATGCCCAGTTTGGAAGACAATTGTAAACAAAACTGGTTACAGCAATTTATTTTTCGATGCAAAAGTCATTAGCCTCAAGAAATTGTAAGCACATCTTCATAGTATTTCCAATCTTCACTTGGTTTCCCATGGGTTAAATATTTTTGTTTGGTTGGTTGTTGTTTAAATTGTTTAAAAAGTAGACCTCTGTTATTTGGTAGTCCTGGTTTTGTTGGAAACAATACCAGTTTCTCTTTTAGTGAATTTTCCTTTCAGCTAAGTTCTTCTAAGTGCTTTCTAAGTAACTGCACTTTTCTGAATTTTTGGCTGCGTGTTTTTTGGACACTTTGCTCAAAACTGATAAGAGTGACCAATGGAATGCTGAAGAAGCTCATTTTTAGATTTATTGCTATGACAGCTAAGAATTCTGACAACATCCCAAAGTTGAGGGGGGCGTGTTTGCAAGGAGGGATGGACAGAATAAGTGACTAAAACTGACCGACTGAGTATTCTATCCCATAATCATCATACCCCCTATACAAGAGGGTGATCGCGAGGGTCTCATCCCTCTTCGACCATGGCAGATATCCAGAGAGGATCCTGTCTGTCTGCCTGCAATCTATAGGCCTCAGGCCCTGCATCCCTGAAATCCAGTTTCCAGTTTGCTGTGAAGTCCTACCCGTGACTTCCAGACGTGCGGCCTGCAGCTGCTGGAGCCAAGCCGGCTCCTAGCTCCGCCGCCGCTGGAGTGACACCAACTCCATATCAGGCATTCAAGATCGGTTTTGTATATTTCGTATATTTTCTCCATTTATTAATAGCATTAGTAAAACTTTTAAAACTTTTCCAATTTGCAAGACTCTTTCCAACTTGAAGTACCTCTTCCTTATCTTTCTATCACCTTTTATGTTGGGAGGGATTAACAGAAGGCATTTGCCACAGTTTATTGTTACCTTGCTTTAAACCTTGATAATACCACTTTCCAAACCTACTTAAATCCATTGACAGAGACAAAATAAGATTTTTGCTCTCTTTGTGGTTTTAATGCCAAGTACAGGTGTTTTGTTTTGTTTTGGTTTTTTAGAAGACCATGATATTTTAGCTTTTTAAAACTACTAAAAATAATGGAATATATTTATACATTTCTAAAAACAAAATGAGATCCCAAATGATCAGATACATTCCTTGAGATATTTTTTGCTGTAGAAAGAATACAAAAAGCTGCAAACTGCCGGTGTGGATCACACCTATCGTGTCTCTAGTCTTGCACGCTGTCTGAAATGGCGTCCAACACCAGTCTGCAGATGTCAATCTGACATGACAAAACATGACCATTTACCATCTAGTTTGTTTCCTCTTGCCTTCTGCAGGAGACTTCTGAGTAAAGGCTTGTTCTCATACAAAATTATTACTTTACCAAAATGTTCAAAGGTCTCCAGCAATATATAACATACCAGACTCCATAGATCTGTTATCCTAGAAGAGTCATCCTCCTTCAAAAAGTGAAACTGTGGAAAATAAAGTTCTTTAACTGATTTGGCTCACAATGAAGTGGAAAAAAACCACAAGTTCTTAGTCCCAGAGAGTTTTTCAGCATTATTGTGAGAAAAAATGAATGTATCCCTGAGAATCCTTTCTGGTATAGAATGAGGTTAAAAAATCATTGAACTTCTCTGCAATATCCTTAACTTCCTCCAGTATTCCCTCAATAACACTTAAATATCCACCAAAAGTCTCTTAAAAATTTGTTCTGGCATTTACTGTGCAGTTAGAGTAATTGATAAGCACATGGCACTGAAATGATGAATAGAACAGTTTTATCATCATTTACAACTTTGAGCACAGCAGAGTCTAGTAATGTCAAAGGTAAGAGCTGAGCCTGACAGCTGAAATCAATGAAAGGCAGAGGTAAACTATGAGCTGAAACAGGTTTTTTCAAGCTTTTCATGTCCCTTTTTGTGTGAAAATCTCCCTCACGCATATTGTGTGTTTGCAAATTATGGGATGCATAATATTTCTGTGATCACTGTAGGAAAATGGGGAATGAGAGGCAGGGAATAGAGTGAGCAGATTTTCTCCTTTATTGCATGACGTGGAGACTTTCCTGCAGAGAGTGGGAAAAGGATTGTGCATGCCCTTTTGCTTTCTCTCTAGCCTGGTAAGGCCCTGGGGACAAGGATTACCAGAAACTTATTCTTACCACAAAGGTATTTATGGAAAATCCTCTTCCAGCGTTCTCCTGTTAGGATTCCCACCAAAGCATGGCAATAGTCAGTGGGGAGGTGATACTACCGCCACTCAGTTTATTGATGAACATGTTTTCTTTACGCCCCTGTTAATTCCTATCCACTGGTTTTAACTGGTCAGAGAGTGTGTCTGAGGAGGAGTTTATTCTGTGGACACCTGAATGTCTCCGGCACCAAGAGGTCTAGGTGGAGCATTCATCTGTTTGGTATTTATCCTCTATTTCTCCTCAACAAAATGGGATTTGGTTTGTATGCCTAGAGCTCCTACACACTACAATAACCACGAGGATCACCGTTATAAACTCCAATTAATGTAAAAAATAAAATTAGGTTTGTTGAAATATGTATATGTCCAATAAACTCATGTTAGTTGGCTGGAATTATTCTCCTTTATGTCCTTAACAGTTAAAGTTTATCCACTTCTTCATCATTAAGGATAAATGTTCTAGCCTTGTAAAAATCATCCTCCTCATACTCATCATTTCTGAATATTGGCACAATATAAACTGTCTTCCAGTCTTCTGGATTTTTTCTGATATGTCTGAGATTTATTACAAATCAACACTATCAAGCCAGAGATGTCATCAGCTAGTTCTTTTCTATGCAACTCTCCCAGCTTGATGATTTCAAATGTTTATCACCACCAGATGTTATTTAACATCTTTTTTGTTATTAATAGAAAATATCTATCTATCTAGACAACAGACATCTTAATTCTTTCCAAATGTAGAAATGTTCCTAAACACTTTGGCTCTTTTATTTCTTAAAACATCTTAATCTTCTCCGTTTAGTGAATGGTGTCTCTTTCCTAAGACTTCTATTTTTCTAGTGAACTTAATATATAAACTTGTTATATAAATCTTAGCCACAATATTTAATTTCACTACCAATAAATTACAGTTAAAACCATCTATTTTTATTGTTTGAAACATGATTCTGTTTTTAATGGGTTTTTTTTGTTTTTTGTTTGTGGGGTTTTTCAATATATATTGTATTTACCTTTTGACTTCTGCTTTAATTTCACCACCATACAAACATTAAGCATGCAGCCAAGTTGGCCCCTTTCTCATATTCACAATCACATTTTGTAATTGAATAACCTCTGTTTGAAACATTCTGAATTTTATTCATGTGGTCTTTTGTCTTCTCACTGCTGTCATTATTCTTACTGACTGTTTTGTGGTCTAGACACTAGTAGGACAGTTTATACTAATGGGTTAACTTCTCTGAAAAGGAATAACACGTTATTTAAATAAATTTACAAGACAAATGATTGATATGATGTATAAAGTCAAGTCACAGAGATGTGAAGGAAGGTGGTATCACCTGTCAGTCTTGACAATTATAGTTCCCTAGTCTAAGTCAAACCTCTTATATATTATTTGAATAAACCTTTTTCTGCTATGGGTATCCTAAATTTTTCCTGCCCAAGGCTAATGACTCAATAAGTGCTGGAACTAGTCCATCGATAGCATTCTGGAGCTGCTACTCCACAGTAGACTAAACTTACAAGTGTTACAATGTAGGGTGAAAAGAAGCACATTCTATGTGGCACAATTACGTCAAAATAAATATGGAGTGGCTGTAGTGCTTATGCTCTCCAAGCTGTTCAAAATTTAAAATGTTCTATGGTAGAGGGCCTGTATTTTATTTTGATGTTCTTAACCTGTTTTCCTGATCCTTAAAAACACATAGCAACTATGCAATTCATAAAGACATTTGCATGCATAGTCTTAAAGATCTGCTGGAGCACATTTGCAAGATGTCAGATTTGTAAATTACAATCTCATTCTTGCGGATATTTATAAGGTTATTTAGCTTCACTCTAAGTAAATAAACACCCTAAAGATAATGGGACCCATTACTAATTCTAGCCACTGTTTGCATATTGAGACAAATGTAATTTAATATTTTTTCATAGAGAAAGTAGAATTGCTAATAGAGTTTTCTTTTATATTAGCCTTTCACACACAACCGTTAGTCAATAACTCTTTCCAATCTCTGGCTAGGACACATCTTTCAGGCAAATGTAGCCTCAGAAATACACACATTCGTATTTCTTGGCTAGAAACAGAACAAGATGTACATGGGAGTGAATCCACAAACGTGCAACAAAGTGTACCTAAAAATACAGGAGAGTGCAGATATTCAACATGAAAACTGAATAGCTGGGCTGCAGCCAGCACATCAGCTGTTTCCATAGCTCTTCAGACTGTTGCCATAGATCTCTCTTTCAAAGACAATCAGAGGTGATAGGATTGCCCAGAATGAGAGAAATAACTGACAGTTCTTCTTATTAGGCAAAACGGAGTGTTCATTCCATCAGGGTAGAAAGAATCTTCTCCAGACTGATTCAAGAGAGCAAGAATTCTCACGAAGTCTAAAACCCATTTTGAACACATTTTCTGTGTAATATGTGTTATGCCCCAAAAGAAAGTTGCAAAACATTGCAGGCATTAAGGAAGAAAAAAAAAATCTCATTTTCTGCTGGAATCCATTTTAGGGTGATTTAAGGGACATTATTTTTATGGTGATCCAAGCAGATCTGGAGGTGGAAAGAACCCAATAGCAAAAAAAGCAAAAGTTACACGACTTGGTAGTCTACATCACCCTTTCAAAATATTTCTAGCAATTTATTGATGTTCGTACAAAAATTAATCCATCCTGAAGTCGTAAAATAGGAAACTCTGGTTTTAAATTATTTCACTTAATATAAAACCAAGCAAAAATAGTGTAAAACAGTCCCAAGACTAACTCAGATAAGTACATGTTCCATACTTCTAGTCCTGGATCTAGCTGAAAACGAAAAGAAAGTTAAAACCTGCTAGTATCATCAGGAAGCCAAAATGTTAAATCAGGGTTTCTTCATAGTGCAAATCCAGAAGCTGAGATAATTCTTACTTTTTAAACAGATAATGAGTACAAAATAGGAAGTTGAAGACTTCCATATGGAATGCATAAATAAGCTTTTAATAACCTGTAAGTTAATATAATGCTTTCATTTACAGTAATTCATTCTTCTTTGAATGGTCCCTTCCTAAGGCTAGCAACAAGACTGTTTCCGAAATGCCTTCTGCCCTAACAGAGATGTATATGGAAAGGCTCAGAGACATCAACATACCAGTCTACTAACCAAGAACCTGATGGCAGGTTAATATTTTGAACAATTATATTTCTAATCCAAACACTACTTCCTTGGCTGATGTAAATATATACAGACCTGAGGAAGTTTATGGAGGGAACATCTTGCTACAGGTGCCTAAGCACAGGTGAGGATCTCCAGCAGCGTTCCCAGGGCAAAAGTGCACTTCAGGAACCCCAGACTTTCAGGGTTGCTTAACACTTTAGTTTGAGAAGGAAGGGAAAGTTTGTCTCAAAATACCTCATTTTCTAATGAAAAAGACATTGATTTTCCAAGATTTGTATTTTATGTGTTGACACAGAAGCTCATCCAGCCTCTCTCACTTCTCTGCAAATGAACTTTGAGACTTTAAGTTAATCTACATCATGCCATTCAACACAGAAAACATCTTCCTCTCTCAGTTACACATGTCCATATCTCAACTAAGGTATCCATACCTTATGTGGTTGGTGTTACCCTGAGCCTGAGTGGGTGCTGAGAGGGAAAGATGAAAAACCTACACCTTGAACTCCACCCACCACTAGTCAGTGTTGATCTGGAGATGAAGCTGTGTGTGTTCTCTTCATGAAACCTTTCTCATTGTACACAATACAAGTTTTAATATAAAAATAGCACTTAAATCCCTCAAATTACTTCTTTATTTAAAAGCTTGGCAGCAAAAATGAGGGCATATAGCATATGAACAGATGTAAACACACATTTATAAATCTTTAGCGAAATGCCATTTCATCTGGCAAATGTAATTTTCACTTTAATATACCTTTTCTTATGAAATTTTTTATATTTTAAATATGAATCTGGAGGATAACTCTGTCTTTTTATTTCAGGTCTATTATAGTATGCAGAACGTAATTTTCGCCATCTCATCCAAACTTGAAAATGTTAGTGAGGGTTTTTAAAGAGGATAACTAATCCATATTACTTTTAACAAAGTCGAAATCTAGGAGATTACATATATTCATAAGTATTTATAAGATAACATTTTCTTTGTAAAAGACCTTTTAAATAGAATGTACATGGAAACTTCAGTATCCTACAATGAAAACATTTTTCTTTTTATGGGAATGCAGTGATTCTTCTGTTTCCCCAGTGGGATTTGAATTAGTTTAGCAAAATGTAGTTTATCCATAACAGCTGCAGCCTGCACCTGTGCAATATTTCAGAAAATCATTAAGAATTGTATATTATTTTTTCATTGTTACGTTGTGGGGGAAACAAATGGGCAGAAAGTGGTTACTCAGACCTAATGAATAAGAAATAATGCAATATCAGTTTGAAGAGGTTTTTATTTTTTGAGGTATGTAACCAAACGTACAAAATAATCAAGTTTAGGGAAGAAAAATGTCGTACTTTCACTCTCCTGAACTGAAATAGCAACCAAGCTGAATATAGAATGTTTGATGCTTCTAATTTCTTTCGAAGTCAAGTTGCAACTATATTTTGTGGGAGTTTTGTTTGGTTGGTTTTGGTTTGGTTGGTTGATTTTATTTGTTTGGTTTGGGTTTTGTTTTGGTTTGTGTGTGGTTTTGTTTGGTTTTTTTTTTTTCTTTTTAGAATCAGTGACAAAGATCTTTACTTCATTCCAGATTTCAAAGATGTTGACATAGAGAAGCCTGATGTGCAGTTATTCATTCAGTGGGTACATTAAACTCCCATGGGACCAATACTATGAATATCAGTCCTCAGTGAATCAGACTGGGGAAGGTACTAGGAGGGATTCAAACCTTACTCTTGCCGGATGCTGATCTCCCCAACCTGCATTCACGTCATGGTGAGCCACAAGTTCTCATAGCACCGAGGGAAGTGCATTGTACATTTTAATATCTGCCAGGGTTGTATCCAACCCTGGTTTGAGAGGCAGGGGCTGCCTCTGCATGAACCAAAGGAGGTCAGAAAGCCCAGGGTGCACATTGCTGCTAGCTGAAGGAGACGGTAAGCAAACAAAGCCACTCTGCACCTCCTCCCCCCGCAAACAAATCCATGCTTGTCTCTTCTCTAATGTCTTTTGTTAGCAACAATATCAGATAACACAAGCCATGACTTGGAAATCCAACCCTTTCTCTGAATTCCCAGTCTCCCTTTTGGTGACAAAAACATGAGCCAATGACCATAAATTTCTAACATGGTTCTTGTAACTGCATTCGCAGTATTTTAGCATTTGTTAAAGACAGAAAATAAAAATAAATTAAATATACTTACTTCCACCCATTTTTAAAGAAGTCTATGGCAAGTTGCCCAGAAAATAACCACAAGTGCATCCCAGTTTTGTTTTGTTTTGTTTTTTTAATAAAATGAAAACCAAAACAAAACAAAAAGGAAAACAAACAAACAAAACAAACAAAAACCAAAACAAAAAACAAACAAACAAAAACAAAACAAAAAAAACACGCAACACAAACACACCACCAGAAAGTCCTCCCGTTAAATGCAGATACTGTAACAATCTCGGGTTTGGTTTTTCAAATAGCTACAAAGAAAACACTTAAAATAAAACATACAAAGAATGAATACTATTAAAGACAGTCACTAGGTTTGACAAGTTAATGAGGGTTAGATTATGAGAGTATTATTGTTTTAGCAGAGTATTGTATTCCACTCAGATTCTTCTCCAGACTTCGTAGACAAAACTTGCTCAGAAATCTGTGCCAACTATTACATTAGGTTAATGGGACCCTGACATGCGAAACAAGGCAATGTGGTGCTGTTGACCTACCACATGGGAAAGGGATACTATAGCTACAAATTCAGAAGGGACACTAGACACTTTTCGTGTGGTTTTTTCTTTTTTTTTTTAAATGAGAGAATGAGGTAGAGTGATTAAAATTATGCCTAATACAGTGAACGTCAATTAATTAATTGTTCTACTTCAGCAATGTACATTGTTGTGCCTAAGTGAAACAGGCTTTTCTTCCCTCTGAATTTTTTATCTTTATTCAAGGTAGAATACTTCCTAGAAGACCAAACAGCTGAGAAAGTCTCCTAAAGACACCGCTTTCACTAGTACTCTCTTGAAGATCTGAAAAAGGTGCCGCTGTTTTCTTTCTTACCTTAAAAACAAATAGAATGCATTTGCACTTAGGCACACACATAGCACACCTGAAACCTGCTAATTTGATTAAGTTCCAGACAGAACAACTACAATTACTTGAGCTTTTGTTCAAAACCACAACTGTGGCATTCTTGCCATTTTATTTCATATAATCATTCTGTGGCTAATGCATTCCCCTTGAATGCAGAAATTTGCATTGAAATGCCTTCAGTTTGACATGTTTATAGCCACAATCTGAATTTCAGGAACCATAAGCCTGAACTGTCTAGTTTAAGATGCACAGAATAGGTGTAGCAAGTAACTCAGAACTAGGTATGTAGGAGATATGCAGGACATCCTGGGAAGTGGTACCAGACGGGTACATCCCGAGACATGATCTTGTGGTAGGAATGGGCTGCACTGGACATGCAGATGTGTTAAACGGACAATTCACTAAAGCAATTGTTACAGCCCCTCTCAGCTCTTTTTTCTACAGTTGTGGTGGATTCAGATGTCTCTTTGGTTACGTGATACATATCTAAATGAGATTTTCATCCTTTCTAGAACTTGCGTTCAGCTGAAGAGAATCATTCTGATCACATTTTCTTTTGGATACTTAGGAAAATATTATCAACCCCCCCAGAAGGAAGGGCTGTGGGATTTGTTTTGGCATATCCTGTTGAGGCTCTGCTGAGATTCATTGGCTCAGAAAGGGAAGTTGAGTCCCAAGCACTGTCACTATGTCATTTGCACAGAAGAGGGAGACTGCTCGGAATGGCTTTTCTGTATTTTACCATGTTTCCCTTTTGATTGTCACCTGTATCTGTTTGTGGCTATTGTTAGTGAGATGTTTTGAATTTCTTGCTGGCTGCTTATAGCTTCTGTCTTGCTATGCCTTTCCTATATGTAGCTGCTCTGCTGCATAACTAATTAATAATATAATTTATACCCATCAGTTTCAGTTCGTTGCTTATCTGGCTTAAGGAATCATTAACCCTTCTCTCCTCTCTCCAGCACATAGCTTGCTTTCCTTCTGTCTTGACTGCTGCACCTATTTGAACAGCTATTCCCTTCCTCCTCTGTGCCTGGTTACACTCCCTGTCTCTCCTTTTCCCTCAGACACAAGTGGACCTTTGTTGTCTTGTCATAGTTGAGATCAAGGGACTTGAGCCAATTTCTGCAGTCCTTAATCAATGACTTACAGGACAGTCACTTGATTAAAGAGCGTGAACTTAGGATCTATAATGTCTGACAGTACACATGAAGCTTGCCTGCATCAAGAAAGAAGGTTACACTATTCTTCAAGTTTATGTGACTGTTTTCTGATTTTTAAATATATGTATTTTAACTATGCATCTTTTCCTATCCTTTTGCACATCCTGATGATTTTCAAACATAATATCAGGAAATACATGAGAACTATTATTTTTGTAAATAGTTCAATACTTTAGAAATTAGGTATGTATCCCTCTTCAGTTTCCTTTACAGTGTTTTTGTACTGTACTGTATATCTTCTGTTTACAGCAAAAAAATAACTCATATCTGGGTAAGATTATTTTATGAATGCATGCATATGAATATTGATTAGAGAGAGAAAAAAGTGAGCTAGAATTGGAGAAAACAACTTTGTTAAATGAGTATCATCTAACTTTTACATAAAGGCAATTATTAATGGACAAAACTGAGCGAACTACCCTGAGCAAAGATTTATGAATGGAACTGTATGTGTGGCAAAAGTAATTTCACCTGCTTTTGTAGGAGAGCTTGGACTTTCAAGCTGTGCCTGGGCAAAGAGCCATTTTGAAAGGCTTTTAAATCATGTCAACGGAATGCAAATCAAGCAAAAATGTGAAACAGTGGTATACTAGGTACAGTTAACGTTCAAGCTTTGTGCAACATTCCATTTTGTCACAACACTGTAAAATTTTTCACTTACCCATAGTATTTCAGAATGATCGCACAAGTGCATGTGAACTCCTATAAACTGCAGGTTGTTCAGCTTTGCCTGGGCAGCAGCATTTGTTTAATCAGCCTGCACTGACATTTTGTGAAAGACGGTCATGCTATAGTGTCCTGAGAGAGTGGCCTCTCTGGATTTTATTCTTGTTTGATCATTGCTCAGATGTGCCCCCCGCCCCATTACTCCTTAAGCTATGCTCTGTGGTTTTTTACTGACAGTATTTAAGCTGACATAGCAGCCGAAATGACAAGCAAACAAAGCCACAGAAGCCCCTCTGCTTGCAGCCAGCCTCATCCTTGACAGTTTGACCTTGTCCTGCTAATTTTAACTGTCATGCCAATTGGATTTGAGAGCCAAAGCACAGATGAAATCAGTAATACAGAAATATTGTTCACATTTCATGTCCATGGTCCTGTTTACAAGGAGAAAAGGTAGAAAGAAATCATGCTGTCCAGTCAAGTTTGAGGATATGGAGGTCATTTTGCCATTAGATGTATTCACATGGAAAGAATACTATTACGTTTCAGTCTGTGAAATAAGCTTATCAGACTGCAAAGAATAGATCAAGGTCTTCTGTAGTAGAAAATTATAACTGTAGTGCTATCAGCAGGAGCAGCTTCTATAAACCTCTCTGATGACTGAAACAATACACTTTAATTTGCTTCCGACAAACAATGTAGCAACTGTTTTTTCACTACATTTTCCTCATAAAGTTTCATACGTGGATTTTGTTAATTTGGATATCCTTTGTTTCTAGCCATTCCTATGTCTTCCCAGCAGTGTCTCTCAAAGGCATCATTTTCAATGGAAATGTTTTTATACTCATTTAAATATATATGTGTATTATACACTTATATATGTGTGTATTTAAAAGTCAATAACTTTTTTATTTCATTTTATTTTAATATTTACTGAAAGCTGCAAACACAGTCTGTTTTTTTAAAAAAAATTCACTTTTGTAAGAATGATATGAATAAAATTCTGAGTTTCAGGTGGGCAGATGAAGAGTGGAATACAAGTACAATCTCTTCCTTGTTAATATTACTGTACTCAGGGAATTCAATAACTCTATGTCATCTAACATGAAAGTGTCATTTGAGATCCTGTTACCAGAAGAAACAGGAAAAATCACAATGGCTGTAAGTGAAATTAGACAGGAAGAAAGGAAAAAAAATTAATATGAAGTAGAAAGTAATCACATTTCTCTGTATTCTGTTCTGTCTCAGCCGCCAATTTCTTCTAATTAATCTGCTGAGTGAAGTGTTATTTATTCATGACATGAATTCATGGGAAAAAAAATCAGGCTCGTGCCACTGGGGACTTCCATAGGAAAGTTCCTGGTTTTGCAGGAACTAGAAAATCTCCTGTAACTGTTATTATGCTTAGAAGTTTTCACAAAGAATCAGAAAAAGGAGGTTTTTCATTTTTTTTCTTTGACACTTTCTGATAGAATTATTGACAAAATCTCATACTTCTTCCTCTGTGCTGTACTCCTATTAATTTTGTTTTTGCACATGGTGGTTTGGTCCCTAGAAAAATATATGAAAGAAACAAAAGCAAAAGTCTAGCAATTGCAGGCACAATGGATATAAAAGACATTCAGTGTTTATCTGCATGATGGTAACAATATTCAATTCAGATATGAGCTTTTAGTAAAGGTGCTATCGTTGTGTCATTTGTTTGTACAGTTTCCTGATCCCTGCCAGAGTCTCCTGAATGAGACCACTATAGAAATTAAAAATAATGATTGAACCAAAAGAAAGGTGCTTTGTTCTCATTCATGCTTCTTAAAGGTAACATCAATGCCTGGATGAAGTTATTCATGGCAGATGTCTACAAGAATACTATTGTATAAGTAATGGATTTTGAATAAATGACAAAGATACAAAGACAGAAAAATATGATAAATCACCTATTAAAAGGGTTATGAAAAGGCTATGGTTCATATGAGAAAAATTCTTACATGGTCATGGTGCTGCATGATTTGTTTCTTACAATGTGGCAATTAAAAGAGTCTAATACTCTTCCCTAACTCCATTGACTTCATAACTATTGAAGTCAGTGGACTTGCAGAGGTATAACACTGGTGTAAGGGAGCAAAGAATCAGACTCATTTTTTCTGTCTGTATACAACCTAAGGGATTCAAAAAAAGTCTTTTTTGGTCATACTTGGACCCTACTATGAAAGAGAAGAAATGGTCCTACCCACTTGAACAAAAAGATGTTGTAATTCAACTGATGGTAATAACAGCTCAAAAATTTCCTTTCAGCATTCTTGTAAGCATAAGACACCAAAATACAAAGAATAAATAAAATCCAGGGCCTTTTGTTATTTCTTATTAAGATTTATTTTTATGCAGAACAGCACATTTCCGCAGAATGAACGATTTTACCAACATGACCAAAATACATCCATGTAAACCATTATGTATTTTCCTTTTAGAGATAAACTATGCCAGTTGAGTGTTTATGAAACTTCCCAGCAACTCAGATATTACTCCACCGAACTTTTCTCTTAAGGCATCTGATTTAACTTGTAAAAGAATAAAAATTGATTTTAACTAATTTGTTTATTTTTCTTTTTAAATAATGTCTTGTCCTTGAGAACCTCATGAATTTCCTTTTAAGCTCATAATGACTGAGCTAGCCTAGAGGCACAAGGCAACAGCTACTTTAAGTTCCAGTGCTATGGAGTGTCATAGTATGCATAACTACCACGTCCTCCTCGTACAGGCACAATTAACCTACTTGGAAGTTCAATAATGTCAGAGATATCTAATACAGCAATGTCTTACACAAAGGGGAAGGGAGAAGGAAACCTGAGTACTGTTTTTTTTTCTAAAGTACTTATCATATAGAATCACAGAATCATAGAATATCTCAAGCTGGAAGGGACCCATAAGGATCATCATGTCCAGCTCTCTGCTGCTTGCAGTACTACCTAAAACTAAACCATATGACTAAAAGCATCATGCTTGAACTCTGTCAGACTTGGTGCCATAATCACTTCTCTGAGGAGTTTGTTCCACCCTCTCAGTAAAGAACCTTTTCCTAATATCCAATATGAACTTTCTCTGATGCAACTTCATTCTATTTCCTCGTGTCTTATCACTGGTCACCAGGGACAGGAGATCAACAGCTCCTGCTCTGCTGCCCTCTTTGAGGAAGCTGTAAACTTGCTTCAGGCCACCCTTCAGGTTTCTCTTCTCTAAACTGAACAAACCAAGTTACTTTATCTACTCCTTGTAAGTTTTGCCCTCAAGGCCTTTTACAGTCTAGGTCACCCTCCTCTGGACAGTTTGATGTTCTTATATTGAGGTGCCCAAAGCTGCGCACAGTACTTGGGGTGGGGCTGCACCAGTGTGTTGTAGACTGGGACAATCACCTCCTTTGACTGGCTGGCTACTGTTCTTGGTATACTCCAGGACACTGTTGGCACTTTTGGCTGCCAGGACACACTGATGATTCATATTTAACATGCCATCAATCCAAACCCCCAGATCTCTTTCTCTGGGGCTGTACTCCAGGTTCTTGTCCTCCAGTTTTTGTGTATTATGCCATCCCGGGTGGAGAATCTGGCACTTGCTCTTGTTAAATTTCATACGGTTGGTGATTTCCCAGCTCTCTAGTCTGTCCAGATCTCTCTGTAAGGCCCCTCTACCTTCCAGGGAGTCCACAGCTCCTCCTAGTTCAGTATGATTGGCGAACTGACTAAATGTACATTCAACACCTGCATCTGGGTCATTTATAAAAACTTTAATGAGCACTGGCCCTAAAATTGGGTCCCATAGATTTATATGCCTAAGCATAAATCTATGTATATATGCTTGTGTAAGAAACAATTTTTCTAAACAAATTTGCCTATAGCTATGCATACACAAATCTGCATCAGCCTTGACTAAAAATTGTCCTATTTCAGTAACTACTTTATAGCACAAGTGACAAATTACCTCCCAACAAAATCAGTTGTTAGTGTTGCACATGGATGTATTTGGACATGTGAAAATATAGGTATGAAACACACAATGTAACTATCAGACAGTTGCAGTGTTAAGAAACAGTGATTTGCTAGCTAGAAAATGGAACTGAGAAGAGACAAAAAAAATTCTTAGTACAGAAGTGATCACATATTTTCTGAAGACCATAGCTTTTCTAACACTAGACAGTATTTCAGATAGTAAATAGTTTTTCTGATTCTCTTCGCTGGTCCAAATATTTATACTTCAGATGAAAATGGTGGAGTCATACAGACTTCTGATAGCGGGCAAGTTCTGGTTTATACAGATTACACAGCTACACAGATTATAGAGTTATATTAAATATAATTATTGCTATGATCTTATTTGGAACTAGCAGTATTCAGTTATCCAAGATTTGTGAATTTGAACCGTGAGGACAGAATATATCTTTAATTTTAAATATATTATTACTGTTTCTGCTCCAAAATGGTCCAAAACTGGTGTGTTTTTTAAAACATGATTTAATAGGAGGATTTTAAATCAGCATGTGATTTAAATCAGATGTTGATTTTAAACCATCACCATGTAAACACATATTTTTGTGACAGGACTGCACTGTGATTGCTGGATCAAGACTTTCCTGTGCAAATACAGACTTAAATTACATGAATACTGTAAGAGCAGAACAGATTCCACCTTGGAATGGATTCACATTTACATTGTCTCTGCCAACTTGCTCTTATTTACCACCACTGGGGGTTTACTTAAACATTGCTAGCATAGTATGAAGTGGACTTAAGTGAAGCCATGTTTACTTACAAAAGGCATCTTTCCCTGCAGATGTTAAATGAATAAATAAATTAATCCACTTAACCCACAAAACTGAGGCTAAGATGACTGTAGAATGAACATTTGCTACCTATGTATTCTTAGTCCTGCAGTTTCTACTATAGTAGCCAAAAAGCAGTTTTAGTTCAAAAAACTTGGGGGATTTCTTTTTCCTTTTTTTTCCTTTTTTTTTTTTTAAAAAAACCTCTATGGTAATTCATATCCTAGCTATTACTTCAATATCATTGCAGTCATTTAATTCCCTTTGAGGGTTTTAGGCGGGAGGAGTTGTTACAGCAGTACTGAGGCAATTTGGAAGTATATATTAAGCACTTAATAGAATCTAACAATCTATCATATCATGTCAATTCATAGTATTAAACCACTAAAATATTGAGACATGAAAGCATTGGGATAATTCTTACATACAGTAGTCAGCTTTCAAATATACATGCACTCAAGGGAGAGAATTTTAAAGGCAGATTTGAAACAGCTACAGGTTTTAGAAAATCACTCAGTGATGTTTCATCCTAAAATATTATTTCCATTAGCACAGTCTGGTTTTTTTAACAGCTTTGTTGGTGCATTATCTATGTTAGAGTAAATTAGAAGGGAAGTTCCATGACATAGAGTAAATCAGTTTCATTTGATAGGCATGCATTTGGAGAAAGATGAGGAGGCACCACTGGAGGAAAGAACAAGATGCTAGAAACCAGGACATAGACTGTAAATTTAAGTTTTGCCATTGCATTGCTGTGTAAACTTAGACTTGTTCCTGGTCAGTCCATCTGATTCAGTAGAACTACTGAAGTGGTCTGAATGAATATTGTCTGTAAGCTTTGTAGCATTGGCGCCTCAGACTGATAGAAACCCTACCTACTTTTTCTGTATTCTCAGGTAAAATGTGCTTTGCAGAGTAGCAGTATTAGCTTTAAAAAAGAAGAACATAGCCTGTATAAAGACCTTAAAATGTTTCTCCACCGTCACCACTCACAGGCTGGACTCTAATATGGGACCCAGGGGACCACCACAGCCTTCTTCCCCTTCAGACTAGCTGTTACCACTCTTGGCTCTACTGATCTCAACTCAGCTATCAGGAAAAGGTGAGTGCACAACTCTAAGTTAGTAAAGAGTGGTTTGCAAAGTAAGCCAATTATTTTTAGTGACACCAGTTACTACAGATGGTTTTATCTTAATGTATATTCTTGTAACTGACCATTAGTTTCTTTGCCTAAAGCAAGTGTGTAATCCAACAACAGTCATGACAGATGTTCAAGCTCTGAACATACATTTCATGGACAGTGACCAATCCTTCTAAGCCTGTCTTGGGAAGCCGTTCAGGATTTCCTCTTCTTTGAAAATAGCCTGGTGTGGGCAGATTTCATACTCATTATATGAGCTCCCCTTTTCTTACACAAACTTGTCATAAGCATCTGAATAGTACAGGAATCCAAGTTCCCACTATACTGCATTTTTCTAACTAAACCTGCAAAAGCAAAGAGTGAAATATGAATTAAAAACCACTGGAACAAAAGCTTCTATATCTCGCAATGAGAAACTAGTAATTAGAAGGGAGCAAAAATCCATTCTTTTGATCTGCTTTACAGAAGCAATTCACACAAGACTTTTAATCGTTGGAATGATTCTGGCCAATGCTATTTCAAGTAATAAAATATCAGATGTTTTCTTACTATTTTTTTTTCACATCAGCATTTTCAGTCTGTCAAATAGGCTTATGTACCTACCATTTGTAACAGACAATTCAACACTAAATAGCTTTTTAATAGAGTCATCAATGTACTAACAGGATTTTAGCAATTGTGTAGCCTGAAGTAACACCAAGAAAAGGGGAAAGGTAGTACTGAGATGGCTTTTAGCTGGATATTGCTCCTAAGCCTTTTAATATCATTTTGATGAATGAATTAATTTTGATGAAAGGACTAATCTCCTTTTCTTGTTTCTACAGTCTTTACTATGCAAAGATTGTTTTAATCGCAAATGTTGCAAGCTATCAACCATACCAGTGCAATGTACAGGAATCATAAAGGACAATCTTCAGATAAAATCCTCTATGCTGAAGTTGTAAAATACTCGCTATTAAAAAGTTGTTTTAAATCCCTGGAAGAAATGTGGTGTCAAAATAAAAATACTGACTAAAGCCTGAAAAAATCAAACATAGCCAGCTCCAAAAGGAACACAGAATCTCTGAAATGCCAACTTGTTTAGTTTTTATACTTGTTTTAAAAATCTCAAATGTATGTTAAACTAGGAGACAATGGTAAGCACTTAGATCTTAACACATGAAAATGCTGGGCTGTGTTACTTACCCATATTGTAAAATTTTTGGTTTCTTTACACAAAGCTGCTTTTCTCTGATGCCACAGCTCATAGTCTCATCTTTGTATTTTCAGAAACTTGCTTTTATTTGTACTTGCGTAAACCCTGTCTTAACTTTTCTGCCTGCACAACTCTCTAAGAAAACTCTGTTTTCCCAAGTGTGATGGTACTGCATTAATTTTATTATTCGTTTTTATAAGCAAGTGTTACTCTGCAAAATGGTTTTAAGTAAAACTAAGCCCAGCAGAGCTATGATTCTCACTAACAATGTGTATTGTCCAAAGATTGCTCCTGTTATTAGGTATCCAAAGGATTAATGGGTAATGACATAGATGGAACATAAACAAATTATTGTTTTGGTTACTATATTTCAGTATATATTTTAACATAAATATACTGATCTTCAGTCCCTGGGTGAGAACTGACATTATGTGACAGGTTGACCTTGGCTAGCTGCCAGACACCCACCTAGTTGCTCTCTCAGCCCCACTTCTCAGCAGGGCAGGGGGAAAACATAAGATGAAAAAAACTCATGGGTCAGGATAAATATAGGGAGCTCACTTATTAATTACCATCTCAGGAAAAACAGACATGACTTAGGGAAAATTTATTTAACTTCTCGCCAATTGAAATAGATTGGGGTAGTGGGAAACAAAGGCAAAACCTAAAACACCTTCCCCCACCCGTTCCTTTTCCCCAGATTCAAACACCTTCACTCCTGACTCCTCTACCTACCCCCTGCCCCAAGCAGCACAAGGAGGCTGAGGAACCGGGGTTTGTGGTTAGTCTGTAATGGTTCCTCTCTGTTGCTCCTTCCTCCTCATGCTTTTCCCTTGCTCCAGTGTGGGATCCCTCCCATGGGCTACTCCACGGATATCTGCTCCATGGATTTCTGCTCTATCACAGTCTCTCCACAGACTGCAGGGGAATCTCTGCTCCTCCCCTCCTTCTTTGACTGTGATGCTCACAGGGTTGTTTCTCACACTTTGCTCCTCACTGCCATGCAGTGTTTTGGCTTTTTAAAATATGTTTTCCCAGAGGTATCACTTGGTAAGCTGACCTTGTGAGCTTGTGCCCTGCGATAGGTCTTTCGGAGCTGGTTGGAGCCTGCCAGAACTGTCTGTGTCTGGCACGGGGCAGCCCCAGCCACTCCTTACAGAGGTGTCCTGCAGCCCCTGGCCCTGCTGCCAACATCTGGACATGACCTACACCCCATACACACCCCCATGGCAAGCATGGTCTCTTACCGCTCTAATCACACAGATTGCACAGCTTGGGACATTGACTGTGTTAAAGAAATAATAAACATCATCTATCTGATATGAAGCCAATAACATAAAGAGATGCTTAGGATATTTTTTCCCACCTCCCCAGACAAGCACAATCCACATCTCTGATTGACATGGCAGGAACACAAACACCCTATTCCTCATTGGAGCTGGCAAAGCATTTGGATGAAGAGCTGTGATGTAGTTATTCTTGATACACACATTTTTTAATATCACACATTTTAAAGCTAAAACCAAATAACTAATCAGCAAAACCATTATTTACTAGCCTCTATCTTGAAGTATTATGAATTGTGTGAGGTATTACTTTCCAGTGAAGCCAAAGGAGAAAAAAATCTCTCCTTTTAAGTACAACAAAAAGCAATTAGAGATGTAGCAAATGAAAAAGTACCTAAGCAGTAGGAACCATGATCTAATTAAGGTTTATAATTAGAAATAAATTGAGATTGAAAAGGGAAAAAAACATCAGGATGCTTAATGTCAGAAGGAAATGGTTGTCAGATCAGTTAATATATTCTCAGGGGTAAACAGGCTACCAAGCAATGAAGATAGAGTTATATATGGACAATGCAGATGAATGTTGCATTAAGCACAAAGTCATAGAAGAGGCAAGAACTCTGCAGCTGTATAGTGTCAAATATAAAAATGAATTAAAGACCATACAAAATAATGAGGGGAAACAGAAAGTGAAAGAAAATAACTCAGAAACTAACTGTGGAGGACAAAATCAGAAATTTCATTCTAACAACACCGGACACATAATGAGGAAATTCCAGTGATGAGCAGTGGTAAAAAATCAAAAGCTTTTTAAAAGGCCTCTGATGTATTCAATTACCAGCTTTTATACTAAATTAATACATTTGTCTTACTTTACTAGTATTTTAGCTAATGCTTAAATTCAGGGAATCACAGAATCACAAAATGGTTGGGCCTGGAAGTGACCTCTGGAAATCATCTAGTCCAACCCACCTGCTAAAGTACGTTCACCTAGAGCAGATCGCACGGGATCATGTCTAGGCAGGTTTTGAATGTTATTCTGGATTTTTACACTTTTTATTTAGCTTCAAATTTCCTGTGCTCTAATCTCTGTTTATCTGGAAATTTAAATTATGCACCAATAAAAAGAGATTTAGAGAAAATACGTCACAAAAGGCCTGTTACCCACATACTGCTGCTCTAAGAGACAAGTAGGATGACAAAGGTGACGCAAAACCTGGGGAAGTGAAAAAGTATTGCTTAAATATTTGTGAGGGACATGAATAAATGCCAATCAACATCTGCAAATACGGTCCCCAAAATGTGGCTAATATAAGTGGTTTTTACTTAATATTTAGCAATTTATATGGCTCTGTAGTGTGTGTATATGCATAAAATAATAAATATATATAATAGATTGACATAAAAAATAAAGAACTGGAATATTTCATTTCAAATTTAGGAATGGTTAACACTTACAGTTGGATACTCCTGATACCTACAGAAATATTGTTCACTCAGGACTATGTTTTCTTCCCCTTGTACTTTTGCGATCAAGTGAGCGTCTGCAAAGATCACAATTTATCATGTTTCACTAGGAGCAGGATTCAGACCTTCAGACACCAGACAGGACTTGAAACAAGACACACATCCATGAACCAAAAGAAAAATTTGAAACCGATCTGAACTTATCTTAGCCCCCTAATAGTGCAAATGAATTTGGGTCTTAGTAAAAATAAAAATAGCACCCTTAATATCATAACAAAAGTCAACTTCTCTTTATTCCAAACCAAGCACAGCTGGTCCATGGAACTGCTGGGTGGGACTTTCATTCTCTCCTTCAATCTCTTAAGCACAGCATCAAGTCTCCTAGTTCTAACATACTTATTCAGTTTTTTTAATAATAGTATCAGTATTTAAAAATTATCAAATAGTTGTAACTCACCTGAGAGGACTAATGGATGTAAAGGATTTAATCCTAAAGTAATGGCTTGTGCCTGACACATCCATCTGTCATGGTGATTGATCAGGATGTCCTTGCCACTAGGACAACTTATGAATCTTTCCAGGTAACTCTAAATTTAGCTAATACAGAAAGACTTGCTCTTGTTTAAATGTGTACAGCCCACTTGTTGGGACTGAGATGCAACTAGACTGCAGAAGATGACATTCTAGTACATTCTAGTCCAATCCCTTTCTCTGTCATGATGAGGTTTGGGCTATGCTTCTCATTAGGAGGAAAAATGTTTCTTATTAGCCTTCCTAAGCTTATCTTTGTTCTCTCTTAATGAGAAAGTAGGAGTGAAGACAATTACATTCAAAATGAGTATTCTTCAGATGTACAGTGAAGGTAGAACAAAAGCAAATTCAAAATTAGTTTACTGAATCACAGGGTAGTGGACCATAATATCATAGGAAAGAGAAAATCAAAGAAGAAAAACAAATCACTAATTCTAAGTAGGAACTGTTAAACTGACTAACAAGACAAAATCCCAGCCTTTCTTATCTAAAACTGTTCTTTTTAAAAAAAAAAAAAAAAAAAATTACAGGTACTCAGGGTGGGAAAAAATTACACCAGTGTGAAATGTTATCCTATCATATCAGTATTTAAGTCATCATCCTGAATTATCTGTAACAGGACTAAACTTCTAGTTAGTATAAATTGAGGGGAACTTCACAAAGTTGAAACAACCTAAGCAATGGTCAGGGTCATCTTATTTAATGTGAGTGGTATTTGGAGGTTGTCCAAAAACCTGAGGCGATGGTTGAGACTTAAATATAGTGTTGCTGTCATTGTTTAAAGGAAATCAAACCCAGCGTAACAGGTTTCCTTAAAGTGGTATTAATTGCAGGTTTAAGTCATGACTTGGAAATTCTCTAGAGAGATATCTTCATAAACACAGAATTTAAGGCCAGGCAAGATCATGATAATAATTTAATTTGACCTTCTGCGTAACACAGGCATAACTTTCACTCCATGAAGTCTGTATTAAGCACAGTTTCTAGTAACTTAGAGTACATGTATTTAAAACGTAAAAACTTGACTTGAAAATGCAAGTAAATGCAAAGAAATATTTTAAAAGTAACAGTTACTAAAATATGTACTTTATCTACAACTTGGGCATTTTTTTCTTTCAGTTTCTGTCTGCTGGATCTCATTATGCTTTTTGCCCAGTAAAGGATCTCTATGGACAGAAATCTTGTGCTCATGTATATGCTCTCAAACGTACTTGCTGTGTAAAGAGTTCTGGGACCATCTTCTACCTTTAAGGCAATTTCATCTTTTTCACTCATAAGAAGCTGTTTATGCTTACTTATGTCTTTGCCAAAAGCTATTCATTTTGCATAGCATATGTTTGACTCAGGATTACAATACTAGGGAAAATTCAGGCTTTCCTGAAAAAAAGAAGGTAAGAAAATGAATGTTTTACTACATAAAAAGTCTGGCTTCTTGCTTCATACTTTAGGAGTTTGCTGGATCATGCTGTATCACTAGATGAGGTTAGGATCTGAGGAATTGAAGGGAGAGGCTCATGGCGAAGATGAATCATAAGATCACAGATTGTTGGGATTGTCAGAGACCTCTGTAGACCATCTAGTCCAATATTCCTTCTCAAGTCAGGTCATCTAGAACAAGAGTTTCAGGCCCATGTCCACTCAGGTTTTGAATATCTCTGAAGAAGGAATTGCTTCACAAATGTTTACTAATTGTATAGTCCTCGTTTTCTGAAGCTGTGGGGCCCAAATGCAGAAATGTGCAATATTCCCTAACACAACTAAGGACAATGAGAGAAGTAATTTGAACATACAAGGTTATATGTAAACACCAGCATCCTAAGAACATCAGGAAAATTTGAAACATAAAATATATTTGGAGCTTCATTCATGTATTTAAAAGGGTATAGTACCATCCACTTCTGGCTTTACAGGGTTGCGAAGTTAATTTTGTTAAGTACTCCTACAGTACTGTGATGAGTTAAACAGAAGTGACTGCCATTAATGTCCATTAATTCGACTTGAGTATAGGATTTGAATAGTATGCAATAATCACACTGTAAAACCACAGTCTGGGAAAAATAAAATATTTCTGTGTGTGTGAAGTAAGCATTAATTAGCCTGTGCAATGAGTTAGGTAATTTTGAGGAGAAAAAAATAGCATGCAACTGTCCAAATTAAACCATAATAGTATAACTCTGTAAATGAGAACCAAACTAAATTAGCCCAGAAAAATCTTCATATCAATAATTCCCATCAAATTCATTGGAGAAAGGGGTAGTTATATGAGTTTCTCTGGTTTTTAATGTTAGGCAGCTTTAGAGAAGAAAAATATTTCTTCCAAGTAATTTCTGAAACATTTCCAATTCTGCAACAGCTTTTTGAAGAACTGGACAAAACATTGCAGAAATATGGCCTTATTAAGTCTATATTATTATCCCTTCATATATGAGAAATGAAATAATTTCCAATACAAGTTTAATGTCCAAGTTCCGTGGCTTGCATAAACACATATGTGCTTTGACATTCAGTGCACTTTAACTTATTTTGTTCATAAATCATCCCTAGTGTGTTGAAAGCAAGTCCAACAAACAAAACAACAACCACGGCATTGAAAATATCTGCTAAATAGAGAGCTTAATTAAAAGAGTCTCTGCAAGAAGGTTTTTGTTAGCAATGTCTATTGCTGTTTGGAATGCAGTAGTCTTTGTTTTTCAAAATGTCCAAGAAACATTGAAAAAAAATTAAGTATATGAGAGAGCTTCAGGCACTTTTTTGTTGTTGTTGTTATTATTATTTTGAGATTAGACATTTCAGAAGCTATAGAAAAATTTTTGGCTAGAATGTTTGTCAACTTTGGTGAGAGAAAGAAGCTTTGCTGGGGTATAAAATGTCACGTCTTCCTGGGATCCCTAATGAATCCTTTTTTTTTTTTTAAAAGAGACTTGCAAAAAATGATATCTTCCTGTCTCCGCTTTAGCCCTCCAGAACATTAAGTTTCCCACAAAACATGTTTGTTTCTCAGACTTCTTTTTCTGCCTCCTTCAGTGACGAACTTAGGAGAAGATGAAGGAGGTAGCCACCATATGCTGGGTGACACAGACATGAGTTTACAAACACACACAAAAAAGAATTATTCACCAAAGATAAGGTTGAATAACAGCAATGAGTCTCAGAGTATTTTAATGAGGAGGTAAGAACATAATGGCAAAGCCATTCTATTTCTATCTCTCCACCACTTCTCTTCCAATCCCCTGTGTTCTTTACCCCAACCTTACCATATTTTCTCTCTTCTCATAAAAATCCTTAGTCTCACCTGGCTCTTTTCACTCCAAAACATTGCACTCATCTTGTTCTTCCTCTTTCTCAGGTTTATTCATAAAAAATTGACTGTATTTATTCCCTCTGTAAGACAACAGACCTGCCCAACCTCTGTGATTTTTCACCCTTTTTATCACTATCTCCTTGAGAATTTAGCCTTGAATTTGTGCCAGCCCTGAAAGTAAGCAAAAGAAACCAAAAGCTGCTGCTCCCTACCAGGCTGACAGGGCTGATCTGGTCCAAGCCCACTCTGGCCACAGACCTGTAGTACTTCCAAGGAAGGAATTATAGGAGCTCAGGCAGCAGCAGCAAAGTGCTGGTTTTTCTGCTCCACTGGTCATATTACTCCTCTGCTGGGAGATGCTTCCCCGTGCTTCCTATTAAGCCACTGAGTACAACAGCTGAATATTAAGACATATTTTGATAGCGAGAGGGTGAATGGGTGCAGAATGCTGTTGCACTGTAAGCATTTTCAGGCTTTCCATCCGCCATCTAACACAGGCTCTCTCACCTGTCTGAGTGAGCAAGAATTTGCCAGGAAACGTTGTTGTCCCTTTTGAAGCTTCAAGTGGCGTGAGATACTGATCTTCTCAATTGCTCTGTACTTAAAACCTAGTACAGAAGGTTTCTCATGTAGAAGGACCTAGATAGACCTATACCTATAGATTGCCTTGGTCGGTCTAGAAAATAAAGCTGTTCCAATAAGGAGCTAATTACATACATTGCAAGAAGGAGCAAAGACCTCGAGTCAGTACTACTAGTATATATATTAGTTTATAAAATATATTTCTCATATTTTCATTTGAGAGAAGATAGGATTTTTTATTTAATTAATGAAAGAGTAGGTTCTCTTACGCTTATAACAGATATTTTCTCTTCCAACACTGTAGCATTATCTCTTGTTAAAATTTCAGGAATCCTGTAAAATTGGCATTGCTTGCTTTCTCTCTGTTCTTTCTAAAATCAGGAAGAAATTTCAGCAATACATAATCAGCTAGGCCATTTTCCATTATCAGTAAAACACCAACAACTGAATCATTACCCTTTTTGGGTACTCCACAGAGGAAAAAATATTTTAGCAGGTGTCTATTCTAGTGCTAATTTAGCAAAGAAACCCTTCAATATCAATCTCTGTTTCCTAGATTTTCTAGGGCTTGGTCTAAAAGCTACTCAGGTCAATAGAACTCTTATCATCAACTTAATAAGCTTGTCAAGCCCCAGTGCACACAAATATGTAACAGTAAATAAAACACACATGTTCACTTGCATTTGGCAATGAAGGTAGGAAGTGAATGGAAAAAAATGGCCTGCAAACAGCAACATATTGTTGCACTTTGACTGCAATATTTTTTTCATTTGAGCTTTGTCTCTAAAAAGAATATTGGTTTTGCTTCTCAGCTTTTAAGATACCTTTTATCCACTCTGATTACTGAGAGAACACATTTGATGAACCACTATACTAACTTACATAAGTGATAAGTCTTTGTTGCCAGAGGCAAATTTAAAAAAGATTGTCATCAAGGCTGTCTGTATAAGCAGCTAGTCTAAAAAGAAATTCAGGAGCCTCCAGATCAATTTTCAAAACTTAAGAAAGCCTCCATAGTACAAAAGATATGTAGGATATTTGGGTAATTTTTCTGTTGGGAATTTAATTTTTTTAATATACATATTTTGAGACCTTTACTGTATCTGAATGTTGTCATATATCTCAGGATGGTGATAAATTCAGAAAGAGATGCAAAACCCCTTTATTCAGTCATGTTAATTTTAATACAGACCTACAGGATGTTCTTGACTGATGTATACAGACTAGACTTAAATTATTCAGGAAATTGAGCTAATTGTCAGCCTCAATTTTTTCTTTGCACAGTGTATCACATCACTCTCAGTTATGTCCCATTGGACTACTCTAAACAGATCTTTTTTGTCTTTTATTCTTACGCTGTTCAGTACTCCTAAATGATTGCTAGAATACCTCTTAACTGTTCTTAGCCAAAGTAAGAATGTGAGATGTGTCCAGAATATGGTCTCCTATCATGGGAGCAATGAAATAAATCATTAATAACATAGCCAAGGGCTTTGTTTCTTTCCATGAATTTTGTCTAGCTATGGTATTTTAATCATGGCCTGGGCTACTAACCAATAGACTGTGGGGATCATGTTTTCCTGCACTCTTTTTTCTCAGAAAGCTTAATGGGCGCCTAATAGCAGCCTTTCAATACCTTTGAGGAGTTTAATGAGAAAACCTATCCAGGGCCTTTCTGATGGTGTCTGGTAGGAGGATGATAACAAACAAACACAAGTGTCATTCTACATGAAACAATGAGGAAGTAACCAAGTGGGGAAAAAAGAAACAGAGGAAAACAGAAAAATAATTTGCTTACCCAGAGTTTCTTGGAATACTGTTGACTTTTTACCGTGCATAGGAATTTAAGAAGTAAAGAAATGAAAATAAGCTTCAGTTCCCTAAGGTATCATTTAAACATTGGCTCACAGTCACTGAATAACATTTTAAAAATACATCCAGGTATTTGAGGAGATGGGAAATTTTTAGGCTATTTCTCATAATTAACAAACCCATGGAATATTTCTTGGTATGTTTAATTTTTTATTTCAGTGATAAACTTGAAGAGAAGAGCCATAACTACTTTAAAATTACAGGGATCTATTTTGTGTAAAGGTCCACCATTTTGCCAACAATGCCTGAATACAAATAAGATCAAATCATAACATACGCAATTATACTCTTTAAAATTTTAAAATTACTTACTAGCCTAAAACAAACAAACAAACAAACAAACAAAAAAAAAAAAAAAAACCACACGCTTCCTATAGTCCTGTGTTTCTGGTTACGTTAACATTTTCATATCTTGTTAGTTTACCTGCCCAAACATACACATGATTATAAAAGTCAAGCTACTATTTTTCTCTTATTCCACTTTCTGTCACACACACGAGACTCTGCTGTCTAGTTACATGGTTAAAACTGGGATGATACTCTGGTGATACATGAGCAAGGACAGAAGCTCCCAGTCTGGACTCTGAGTCAAATGTAAGGAATAATGAAAACTTATTTTTTCATTAGTTAAATATGACTCCAAACATATCTATGCAATAGCCTTGTGGAGCAAGTATTTTTAGAAGGAAGAAGATGCTATTACTGCAGATAAATGCATGCCTCTGAAGTTCAACAAGTTCTTCTGAGAACACAACGGTTTCCAAAAGGCCTTCCTTGTCAAATGTATTAACTGATCTTCCCAAAAAAAAGAAAAAAATATACAAAATAGTATCTCTGTCATTACGCCACATACTTCCTTAACTCACTAATAAACTGAGAGTCAGACTGAGAGACAGTCACATTGATTGATGGCTCACTTTAAAGCAATGTTCTGCTAATCAGTCTGCCATGACACTGAAAAAGTGGATGCCAGGAATGTGCAAGAATTTTTACCAGTGGCGTCGTCAGCAAAGTGCTATGAAAATGCTGCTTTGGGGGCTGAGACTCACAAGGTGCACAGGAAACCATGGGAGTGCCCAGTTGCTGCAATTTGCGTTCACTCAGAAGGGAATTAAGAGCATTTAGTCCTTGGAAGGCAAGAAGGTCCCACTCACCGATATTGCAGCTTTGAGAGCTAATGTATTGTTTCTGAACCTTTTATGTATTTAAAGACAAATGCTTTTAACTTGGAACTAAAGCCATATGACTGTCTCTAAGGAAAAGAATAGACACTGATTATTTCAAACTTACCACAACATGAATCCACTGGGGAAAATATGTTGATGTTCTTCTTCAATTCTAAACTGAAAATGTATTGCTTTTTCGAGATATAAAAAATTGTGCTAGCTTCAGTACTGAATCTTTCACATTTCTAACTCTCATGCAAAGATTTATATGCTTTGATGGTGCAATTATCCACTATGAAGGAGCTGTGCAGAGACTAGAGTGTTTGCTTCATTTAGCATTTCAGGTTGGACTTGAAACATAAATATGTTACAGGCCAAGGCTCTCTCCTCTAAGACCCCCCAATCCTATTGACAGTGTCGTAAGCCTATACAATAGCTCTCATTTATTAAGAATTTATGATTTGCTGTCATGAATACCAATGAGTTTAGTGCAAAAATGTTTGATTGCTGAATTGCAATTTAATAACCAAGTTATAAAAGCTATAATAGAACACAACCTACTGACCAGACACACATAAATATTTAATCAGGAGTCAAGACTTCCTTACACTTGCTCTTAAAAGAAAAGCTTCTTAAAGTAACAGAAATGGAGATTTTTCTAAATGTGTGTTGTAAAATACATCTTAAGAGCAGTGCTGTTAAAGAACGGAATATTTTTTGTTTTAAAAGGCTTTGCATGCATACAGTTACTGTTATATCTAATACACCAATATTATATGGAAACAGAAAAAAAAAAAATTGTAAATAATTTAAAACCATACAATTTGTGTTTAAACTATGGGTTAATCACCTCATTAAAGAATAGCTATGTTATAAGAAGACAACTATGGGCACCTCAGCCAAGATTTTCATTATATTTCCTTAAGGAAAAGTCAGCGTGATCCTAGAGATAGCGCGTTGTTTCATGTTATCCAAAATGAGCAATATAAATGCTCAGCTCCAAGATTCCTCAGGGACATGAAGCTATAAAACTGGAACAGTTTTTATACTGTCATGGACTACAAAAGACAAATCATCTCACTAATTAACTTGCAGTAAATGACAATTGAAAATTTATTTAAAAAAGGGAGGAAAATGGAACCTTGGTAAATGTGGTAAAATTTACATTGGTAAAATGTGTCTTGAACAGAAAAATACAGACTTTGTCAAAGCCTCTGATTTTGTTTAGTAAAATTTGGTTTTTTGTTCTCAACTGAAGTGTTATACCAACCACGAGACACCCCAGACAGAAAGAACTAGCTTTGGTCTTTCAACACCTCTCTTTTATTATGGAATGTGAGTTAGTGTAGTTAGGTAGTATAAACAACCTCTAAATCTCATTAATCTTGCTGCCTTTTCTGTTCCCAGTTGTGCAGTCTCCAGTATGGCAAACATATTTTTCTACTTAGGTAGCCACCATTTACTCAGAAAGAAGAGTGATGTCTAACTTTAAGAACCTTTGCCAAAGTGATACCAAGGACAGTATTGCTTTTACCATCTAGCATCTACAAATTACCATAGTTAGGGTTGTGTTTCTTTTCTTATTTCCACACACAAACAGGAAGAAGAAAAAAAAAAAGTCTGTAAATTTTTCTGTTTCTAGAGAACAAGTACATTTTCAATTGACTTCATTTAGCCTAAATTAGAGATGAGGCAAATGAGACCTCCCACCCAAGTGTTCCAAAAGGGGTTGTTGAACTGATGTATCTCCACGGCTGTGACTGGAAACGATCTGTGCTCCCCTTCTCTACTTTGAATATGACAGCAATCGTGTGAGAAGAATCACACTAACAGGATTTCAGACCAAACTGGCGCTCACCTCTTAAGCAACACTAATCTCAAGAGATTTCCCACCATTTATGGCCAAGAAACAGTGAGAAATGTTTACAAGCTTCCAGCTAACACTTGTGAGTCTAAATCTGAAGCCTGGCCTTAGTAAGGGCACTGCTTCCCTGGCTAGTTTCCATGTATATGCACATGCCATGGCCGTTTCATGGCACCAAGAAGATAATAAAACAAAATACAGAAGAATGTTAAAAACTTCAAAGTTTAAAATAATGTGTATTAGCTGTCTTTGACCTTTGACAACAAGTTTCTGAAATTATAACGGAAAAGTGCTGTTGAATAAATAATAGTATTTGCGACAAAATTGAAAGAGAATGTGTAACAAAATATATTATATAGTAGGTCTGAAAATACTGTGTTTGCTTTTAAAGTACTTTTAGACAAGGTGAACATTAACAATAAATACATTTTAAATTCTTCTTAAATAAAGTTATCTTAAAAATTCATGTCATCTGTAATATGTGCAGTGATGTACAATCAGATAAACAACACACATGGCTGTTGTGAAAAAAGAACTTATGAATTATTGGACAGAGATAAGTAGCAAAGAATTTTAATTAGAAACTGGGTTCATTCCACAAAAGTAGAGAAAATTAAGAGGAAATTTGTTCCCAAGAAAAGTCTTTAATTCCCCAGGTTGATATGTCTGAGGGAGCTGCCACAGGATTTTCCTGATCTTTCTTGCCATATATACTGATGTCTAGCCTGTCAGGTCGTAAGTACGGCCTTGCTCCTCTGTAACCCTTGAGCTTATTCTATTTGACTTGCTGAATAGTCAGCATCAGACGGGTGAAAGGTTTTGTTTTGCTTTAAAGAAGAAACAAAAAAGAAAAGCACTCACCAGCACGCAAAGAGTTGTCTCAAAATTATGTGACCTGATTTGAGTCTCTTCATTTTCCAAAACAGTTATGGCAAATCAAACTTGAATGCTGTCCAACTGACTTCCAGTCTAGGTGTGATACAAAACCTGTTAGGAGTGTCTATTCCTAAATAATAGACGAACATAAAAGGTATTTTTCTCTGGAAGAGTATATGTGAGAGGAACAGGGATAGAAAATTAAACTATGGATATCCTACAATTAAACAGTTGTCAGAAGAAAAAATTGGATCATTTTTCTGTGGTTTGTAAGAAGTAAATGCACAGACCCAACCCGCTCAGGGTACAGGCTAGTATCATCAACAACACAACTACAGTCAGCTTGGTTGGGATACCATTCAGCTACCACATAATTTTAGTCCTCTACTGGGCGATTTAAAAAAAAAAATCAGTATCAGTATTGCCATATCTGTGTAAACCAAACTCTGATTCCAGACTGTCATGTTTCCCACACATTTTTAATATGTACAGTTAGGTCTAGTAAATTAGATGTATGAAGACATTTGAACAGGTTTCAGTTGCTAATAAACATCTGAATTAGATCATCCCATACTTCTACAACTCTCTCAGCTCTGCAGTTAATACCACAGTTACAAACAGGAGGTGTCTCATCCGTTGAGGATTAACACATGGCACTGTTGTTACAAGCAGAAAAGCAGCTAAGGTTTGAGGAGAATATTTAGTTAAATAACTACTGTCTCTTTAGTAATATCAAAAAAGCACAGGAAGATAAAACTAGCTGTGTTTGGCTTTGCTATAATTCTTTTTTTTTTTCTTTCTGCCTTGCTGTAGTGTAAGCCTACCTGGCTTCACCAAATTATTGAAATCTCTTTGGAAAAAAAAAATGGGAAGCACAAAAGATAATCTATAATTATAATATATAATTATATAATATATAATATATATATAATATATAATTATAATTATAACACAGGTATGACATACCCAATCAGTAATTCTAAAGTAATTTAACTTAGCCTACCCTGTTGGAGCTAGAACATTCCATCTGCAAATTTAGCAGCTACTGTATCATACACATGTTACAAAAATTACATATGTATGCTCTAACAGATATGAACAAAACCAATCAATTAGCCTAAGCATCTCTGAGTTTCACAAAAATGTAGTGGCAGAGCACATTCCAAATTGCTATCCAAAAATTAAAAAAGTAACCAAAAGCAGTAGCTTCTCTTAGTATATGGAGAGGTAAGAATTACAGTCTTCCCCAAGGTTACTACATTTGACTTGAAGCTCACATGGCTCTAACGCAGATCATAGAATAACAGAATCACAGAATGTTAGGGATTGGAAGAGACCTCAAAAGATCATCTAGTCCAGTCCCCCTGCCAGAGCAGGAACACCTAGATGAGGTTACACAGGAAGGCATCCCGGTGAATTTTGAATGTGTCCAGAGAAGGAGACTCCACAACCTCCCTGGGCAACCTGTTCCTGTGCTCCGTCACCCTCATCGCAAAGAAGTTTCTCCTCAAATTTAAATGGAACCTCTTGTGTTCCAGTTTATACCCATTGCCCCTTGTCCTAGCATTGGTCGTCACTGAAAAGAGCCTGGTTCCATCCTCATGACACTCAACCTTTATATATTTCTAAACATTAATGAAGTCACCCCTCAGTCTCCTCCAAGCTAAAGAGACCCAGCTCCTCCAGTCTTTCCTCATAAGGGAGATGCTCCTCTCTCTTAATTATCTTTTTGGCTCTGCACTGGACTCTCTCCAGCAGTTCCCTGTCCTTCTTGAACTGAGGGGCCCAGAACTGGACACAATATTCCAGATGAGGTCTCACCTGGGCAGAGGAGAGGGGGAGGAGAACCTCTCTCGACCTACTAACTACCCCCCTTCTAATACACCCCAGGGTGCCATTGGCCTTCTTGGCCACAAGGGCCCAGTGCTGGCTCATGGTCATCCTGCTGTCCACCAGGACCCCCAGGTCCCTTTCCCCTACACTGCTCTCTAATAGGTCATTCCCCAACCTATACTGGAACTGGAACCTGGGGTTGTTCCTGCCCAGATGTAAGACTCTACATTTTCCCTTGTTATATTTCATTAAATTTTTCCCTGCCCAACTCTCTAGCCTGTCCAGATCTCGCTGGATGGCAGCACAGCCTTCTGGCGTGTCAGCCGCTCCTCCCAGCTTGGTGTCATCAGCAAACTTGCTTACAGTGCACTCTATATCCAGTCTAACGTTTGTCAGCTCTGTCTCAGCATAAGGAAAACACACCAATTAAACTGAGGGATTATTCCATTCTCCATTCCTAGTCCTGTCTTTAACTCTCTAAACTTATGCTGATTTTTGTTTTCCCAAGAAATGTGTTAAAGGAGTCATTATTTGTTACATATTTATAACTATATCCAGTGAAGTATTTAAAAGGCACAATAGCTAATATAATATACACCTTGCAATAAAGCATTAAGCACTGAGCCAGAGAGTGCTTTTAGTCACTTGTAGTCATGTAAAGTATAAAGACGCTAAAAGCTACTAGATGAATTATGAAAATGAGGATAATGACTTCACATTACCTCCCAGATACCTCCTTGTCTAAAGAGCTATGTATCCAAAGGATATCTTGCAGCCTTGCCCCTGATCTTCCAATTGACCAATGCAACCAACATCCTAGAATATGTTCTCCTAATTTCTGAACCATGTGCCTTGTCTCCTTTCCCTTGAAACAAGCCTCCAGAATATAGGCAGAGCATGCCTGAATCTCTTGCTAAATCACAGTCATGAAAAAGCAAGGACACATGTCCATTATCCTCAAAAGTCTATTGTCCTTGTCGATCTGTCTGTAAACTGTTGCATTCCTATGCAGTACATCCCTCTACCAATGTCTGGATCTCAGCTTTAACAAAAGGATTCATCTTTTCCTTTTAAAATACACCACTAGAAAAAGAAAGAAGAAAGACAAACACTCATATCCCATGGCAAGGGAGCTCACATTCAGTTCATCTTCATGCCTGAGAAGGCCAGCATCTTCCTTATTCGTTCTCCCTGCCTGCTGAAAAGAGACTGAAATACAACGGTGTACCATACTTAAGTACTTGCCTCCACTGTTGACATTGTACAGAAGAATATCCAGAAGCCATTGGTTTATAAGCAGGAAATAATTAACACCTGATTTTATAGCCTGCTATTTACAGAACCACCTTCAATTTTTAGCCTTGAGCTTTGGCAACTATTCCCAGAAAATTTCCCACATTTTACTTTAAGCAGTCATTGCATAAAAGTCATTAATATATCTGAAAACAGTGATGGAACGCAGATTCCTCCTTCCCTTCCTGTGGGCTTTAAACTGAGAGAAGGGCTCAGTTTTTTTGCCTTCACTGTCAAAACAGAGATGTTGATGCACATATGTAAAGAAATCCTTGTGATTGCATCTGGGGTAATGTAAGGTAAAACACACAAAATCTGGAGAGCTTGGGCAATCTCAGCATTAGGACTCAGCCAAGTAGAGGCTTTCAGAATGGCAAGTTTGTTCTTAAGCATCCAACAGTTGCCTGCATCTCTTGTTGGAACTGGTCCATGGTTTTGTCAAGGAAACTCCTGTAGGTTTGACTGTAGCTTTTATTTGAAGACAAATCCTGGGAGAGACCCCTAGTTCTTAAATAAGTTCTAACCTTTTCCTGTGTAAGCAAATGTGCTTCATTCTTTAATGTGTTTCTATACATACACTGTGTGAAGCTCCTACTGCAGAGTATTAATGTCAACAAAAGGTTAATAAAAAATAAGGTTTCCAGGCCTTTTTTCATGCTCGTCTGCTCCCACCTGATTTGTTTTATTACTGAAGCTGATGGTTTTCAATAGCACTTACAGCAGCAGCAGTGGAGTTTAACTCTCACTTCTTATTGAAAAAGCCAAATCAAGCGCTGAGTAATGTCTGTTACTTATCTGTTCTTTTTAAAATAAAAAGTGAAAGTTAAAAGCTGACAGGGTCATGGGTGTTATTGAAAGTCACAGCCAGCAAGCAGTTTGCAGCTGGAAGAAAAAAGTTCTTTCCCTTCTTTTTCTGTAGTCAGTCATGGTATTGCTATTCTTCAATGTTTTTTCTTTTCTCATGCCCTTTAACCAACACTGATGGTCTGTCTTGAAATGAAGTTAACCTCGCTTATTTTTAGATAAAAGGTAGGACGATCCAAGGTTTGTTCTTGGACCAAAGAATTCTGCAATCTAGATTTTGACCTCATATTTCTACTGAATCACCACACCACTCATTTTTTAATTCCCTCCCTTCTTTAAATTCCCAGTTTTAGAACAAGAAATAACGGACTACAATTCTATGGTAAAGTATTTTGAGATCTATAAAGAGAAGGTATTAAATATGATTTCTTCAAGGCATATACTAGTATTGTAGTCCCTAGGGAAGTCCAGAAGACAAGCTCTGTGGAATATCTGGGAGTTCAGAGATCATTTAAAAAAATTGCAACCTGTTTTATAATAAAGAAAATCTGCCAAATATAAACTTGAAAGAACAGATCTGACAAAGATGCTTTCCTTCACTCTTAGTGGAGCATTAATTCTAACACACCTAAACATCACATAGGATATTCACAGATGAAATAAATAAATAGTGAAAGTTCATAAGAAAAGAGAAAAAGAGAGAGATCCAAATACTAAGAAGAAGATACGGACATTTCTCTTTTAGCAAATCTGAATGCTTTAGCAAAACACTGTTCAAATTATTTACTGTGACAGTAGGTAAATTTTCAACTACAGAAAAGATTTTTATCTCATCTTGATTTTCAGCTAATCTCCCCAGGTTATCTGTGAAAAAATCTTTCTACGGACTGAGTACTGTAAGAAATGCTAAATTTTAGACCTGTACAGGGCTTTAACAAACCAGTACTGCATTAGTAAACACCAGTTCAGCACTTCCAATGCATTATATGGAATTATGTATTTCAAAAAGACTCATCTGTGAAAAAATTTAGGTCTGTAATGAAATGTATGGTCAAAATGAAATACAACCTCCAAATAGCTAGCTGATAACAATGAAACCTAACCAGTCAGTTAAGACACTTTCATGGTATAAGTGAGACCAAGTTTCAGAAGACATGGATATAAACATTGTTTTCCTCTTTCCAGGAAACTGACTTGGCCAAATAGAAATATGATAAAGGCAGAATTGCACTCTGGTTTCACTGAAGAGCTATTAAAAGAACTTGTTTTTATTGTGCAACGGAAAAGGACACTACTTTTTTAAAAAAAAGCTCAGAAATTTTCTGATAATCAAAAAATCACTTCCCACATTTATATCTTGTTAACTACCTCATTGTTTAAAACAGAGTTTGTCTTCATTCATTTATTCACAGGTTGAGCCTGACAATATTGGAATATGAAAACTCCCTACTAGCACAACATGAAAACTCCCTACTAGCACAACATGAAAATGGAATATTGATATTTTATTCACAATTGTTTTAAGATCATCAGTTACATGTGTTTAGTATCCTTTTCTTTGATCGTAAAGTACAGTTCTTTTTAAAAGAACCATGCTGTTTCCTTCACAACTTTCTGCTTAACAAGGTTGCAAAGCATAATGTTACAGTTTGTTACCCTCATGACAGATAGAACTGCCAAAAAGCCATTCTGTCTTTCTTAAGATTCATTGGAGTCTCAGTCTTTATCCTCAGTTGTTCCTCTTTTCCATTTACAACACGAAATGAAATTGTATTTACAGGAAAGGAATTATTGTTCACATTACAATTTAATTAATGTTGAATTAACAAGTAATTTTATTAACGAGCTTTGAACCAACATGTTTGTTGTGCCATGGTGGAAATCCTCCAGAATTGATTAAAGCAAGCTAAGGATTAAGCTGGTGATTTATTGACAAGAAGAATGTCACCTTTATCTACAGGCAGGGATGTTTGTCTCAGCTGGAGCGTTCCCAGTGCGTTTCACTTCTCTTTTCCCCATTGTTTTTCTGGTCATTACCTCCATTTTCAGGAAAAAAAAAATCTTAAATTTGGGGATTATGGTATTATTTGGGGTAACCATAAGAGTGAGAGCTGCATCTTCCTACAGGATCACACATTTTATTGGGCTGATGGAAGCAAAGTTTCAAACAAATGAACCAACCAAACAAACAGCAATAAACTCCCAACATAACAGAAAAGGCCTCTTTTAATATTTTTCATTCTGTGTTCCATGATAAACTGCTCAAAAGCCAGAGGTACAAATGGGAAGTTTATTCAACCAGAAAACTTGACACAGAATAAGTTGATGCCATCTAGCTTTATTCGGCTAGTACACATTACATAGTTTTATTTTCCTCCTGAAAGATGCGTGTTAATAATAATAATAATATGTGTTGGTACATCACTTAATATACAGCAATGGTGATTCATCAAAATGCAAACCAGTCAGGAAGAAGTCTGTAATAACAGCGTAGAGGAAAGGGATTACAAACTCCTATGAATCGTAACACTGGGTGATTTTTTTTTACAATAATCAGTTTGACTGCACTTTGCACTGGGCAAGCCAATTTCCCACAGGCTACGTTTCAAGGCAATATCCAATATAACCTGCACAAAAAGAAAACAGATATGAAGGTCATTTCAAGCAGAGTAGGGAGAACTTGCAAAACTCTGCCAGCTGAGCAAGCTGCCTTCTCCTTGTAATCTATAAAATAAAGCTTCCTTGGCTGATGAGAATAACTTACTTAAAGTCAAAAATTTTCCAGTAGTGAGGGATGAACAAACATCTTTACACACGAAAACCTATTTTCACACTTTCTCCATTTAAAATATTCTTCCTACAATCAAAGCAGTGAAAATACCTATAGACAGGATTTAAAATTGTCCTTCCTCCACTCATTTTTCAGTCATAGATTTACTTGAAATCCAGAATTCATGCCTGTTCTTAAAGGAAAACACAATATGGGATTGTCCAAAGAGTCTAGCTAAACATCCTAAATGCTATCTTTTCTACCAATTTCTAAGGATCACCGCAATTGTGGTGCAGAAAAAAGACGTAAATAATTATGTACCTCTCTTATTATAATCAACACGAATGTTATTTGTGCCCTTCTTTAATAAGAACAGGACCAGAGTCATTATTTGAGGCAACAATTTGTTTGCAACAACCAGATCTATACAGCAGGAATCAACAGGTACCTCTGGTCTCCACAGTGTGTCACACCTTGAAAATCAGATTATTATTTTACCTATATAACTGTAAAGATGGTCAAGCAATATCAAACTGTCATCAAAATAATCCTGGTCCCACTCTGCAGTGTAGTCTGGCATCCAACTTAGATTTTTGAGAGCCTTTTTGCTCACTTCCTTTGAAATATCTGATAGGCAAAGTCTTTTATACCTGATTTCTGAAAACCAGAGATCTTTCCGGGAAAGTGGGGGGGTGGGGACACCAGGCAGCATCTAGAAGTAATATTAGCTCTGATACCTGCAATCAAGAGCTTCTCATGAACAGAACACACGAGTAGTGATAAAATATGACAGCGGGGAAGAAGTATTCCAAATGGTTTCACACTTCCCATCTTTACTATTATGCTTTGGAAACACGACTACAACAGTTTTTTTCCTCAGAGAATGTTTAAAGCACTCAGTCAGGAAAATCAGATGGACAAGCAGACTTTCACTCCAGGGAGCTGTAACAATGAATTACTTCTGAAATCTTTTGACATATAGAAAAATGTAGGCTTGTGCTGTGTTTCAGACCACTGAGTCCTCTACACGGTTCATTTCTGCAGTGAAGGGTGTGAAGTGTTTGACCCTGGCTGTTTGTAAATCCAAACTATGCAGCAATGGCAATAGTCACCACCCACTGATCATCCGAATTAATTGTTCCTTTTCCACAATGATGCCGTTTGCAATAACTCGGCCTTCAAAGGATATGTCCAGGACAAATGCGCTACCCTCAAGGCAGACCGTCTTTTGATCTAGTCTTGTCAATGCAGAGGTCAGGATATGTGTATGAATTTTTGGAGGGTCATTTATTCAGTACACTGGAAAAGGAAAAGAGGAAAAGAGGAAAAGAGGACAAGAGGAAAAGAGGCAGAGAAAGGAGGAAGAGAAAAAAAAATCTGATTGTTTCATAACTCTCAGAATAAAATGGCAAATTCTATACATGGTGCTCCTGACCTATGACCTAAAAGAAATATCAAAAACTATGATATTTAAAAATAAATTATATTAAAAGCCTTAGTCATTCACTCTCCTGGACCTTTTAAAATAAATGTACACTGCTCTCTGTGTTCCTGTTTGCACCATGAAGGGTTTTGATCTTCTTGACAAACAGGACTGAGTCTTCATTTGCTCAGACTGTTTGTAAAAGGATGGTTTGTACTTTATGCTAGCTGAAGGGGAAAAAAGTTACACCTCAGGAAAGTAAGTCTAAAATACTTAATTTCAGCCATAGAAGCATGGAGCTGTCCAAGCTTGCAAAGGAAAAGCTAGTTGCATTACAGCTTGCTTACTCTCTTGGACTTCAGGGCACATTTATTCATTTCCCTCACAGTCTTTGCCTACACTGCAACAAAAATGCATACAGTATGTCAGGGGTACTTTATTCCACAGTTCTTTGCATTGGACTGACAGTCCTGGCCCCCTAAAGTGACCCCTGCTTGGCATGTCAGGGTCTTGACCACATCCTACATCTTATACGCATAGGACTGACCAAGTAGCAATCACAAATAAGGAAAAATAGTCTGAGGTAGGAAGAGAATGGAAGATAGTGCAGAAGTATAGGGTCATCTGTCATCTCATTTCTGGGCAGATGCAATGTCCTTAATTTGACTGTTAATGGACTTATCTCAGTAAAAGTAGAAATGCTGGCATATACTACATTTTCACCTTTCCTGTGAAATGTGTTTCTGTTTTCATCACCTTTAAAACCACTGATAAAATTTAGCACAAAAGGGTTGGAGAGGTAGAACAGAAGGCAATATGGTAAATTGTTTTTTTCTAGCTAGACACTCAAAATATTTGAGTTCTTCCTGAACAATCCTGACATGTGAGAACCAACTAAAATACTAGATGTCTTTAGTCAGATGGTTTAGCAGGAGTCAGCATCATTATTGTCCTTAAGGTTCTGTAACTTAAAGGCACATTCCTAACCTACAACTGTAGTGAAAGACATTGAAAAACTGAGAAATCTATAAAAGCCGGCAGTTTCGCAAAACATAGGTTTTATGCATGGCAGTAAAATAGCTCAGTACTTTTTTAACTTTCCAAAGAATAAGCTGTATTTTTTCTTTCTCTGTAGTCACGCATGCATCTGTTTGAAACATATTTTCCATGTGTCTCCTGAAAAAAAAGACATTCTGTAAAGTGAGGGGTGTAAATTTGATCATGCAACTAGACCCTAAGAGATTTGCAAGTTTCCCTGATTACAAGTACTTTTATAATTTTTTTTTACCAACACAGTCTTTTGAAATAAAAAAGTTCGTTGCATCTTTATGGATTTCTAAAAAAAAAAAGTATGTCAGACAGACATCAGCAAAGACAAGCAAAATGCAACAATTCTGAGATAATACACTATAGTTTTACTTTGCTAATTAAAACTAGAATAATGCCATAATTAAATTAAGGTCTCAATTAATATTGAATCAATATACCAATAGATTGAATGATTAAATCACCAAATTAATAAAGCAAGTAATAAGATCAAATTAACAGATAGACACCACAATGAATTATTTTGCATTGGTCTTTTCTGTGAAGATTTTAAGAAGAAGATACCTCTTCAGTGAAAATCAGATATTTTTTTTTCCCCAGAAGCTGAAAAAATGATTGGAGAAGATGATTTACTGGAATTTTTGCCAAGAAAATGTGTTCAACCTCTTGGCTGAGGCAAAAGCTATCAGAAAAACAATCAGCAAAAACATTCTTTTATAATATATCTAATGACCAAATGGACACATTTTTTTCCATACTTGCATAGTTAAAGGAAATTACCTCACTGCTTTCAGCATTTTAAAAATATCCTGGACTTTTTAATGTCAAAGAACTGGAGAACCAATACGAGATCATAAGCCATTCTAATGTCTGTTGACAAAACATGAGCTGCTTTTACATTTATCAGAATTCTTCTCATAATTAAGCAATTGTTCAAGCTGTACTCAAATTTCTGCTTAAATTCTCCACATGATTAAGCACCTTAGTTCTTCAAATGTTGCATCTTTTGTTAATTCCAGGCAAATATTCCCAGGAGTCCCAGTTTGTGGTAAAAAAACCCCAGTTGTTTAGTTTTCTAATTCAGAGACATTGTCTATTTCAAAGCACTTCCTCTTCAAGTACTTATTTTCTTCAGTCAAATCATGAGCTGGGAAACCCTGCTGCTCTTGCTGCCTGAAGGTCAAAGAGTTGTGTGGGAGAAGATTTACCACAGAAGAAACAATCCAGCTTTACCTGGGTGACAGCAGTTATGCAGAATGACAAAAGGAGAAGTTAAGTTACAAGACGAGAACTCTAATACAATCTCCCCAGGGCCTGCCACTCACTCAGCCATGAGAAAAACAATGCCAGACTTCATTCTAGCAGTTACGTCTCTATAATGCTGAGATAGCCAAGCCTATCATATACACAGCCTACTTTGTTGTTTTACCTCCCGGGTGTCTGGTCTTCAGATTGCCTCCTCCTAGGTTGTCATTCCTTGGATGAAAACAAAGAACAGAGGTAGCCCAATCAATTTTTAATTTAAGAGTCCACATGAATAGATGGCGAAGTCATAACTTTCTCCAAAAGGCCAAACCTGGGCACGCCTGTAACCTGCAGTGAAAGAGAAATGTGGGAAAACATATGGAACCACATTCACAGTATGCTGATATCCAAATCAAGAAATAGAAATGTCACAGGGGAGAGGATCATGGAGGGCATGGACTCTTCAACCCTCTCTATAGGAGAGGTGCAATAGGGAGGACCACACGTTGTCTTGATTTAGGTTGGCGCTTCAGGAGGAAATACTTGGAAAAGGTGCACACCCACACATATTTCCCACAGTCATTTCCAGTAAGTCCTGAATGTAACTGAAAAGTGAACTACAAATGAAAAATAAATGCACTCTTAACTCTTTCGTGTCGTGTATGAAAGATATCGAAAGGTGAAATTATTTATTTTCTTAGGTCATGGTTTTAATTATTTTTTCTCACACTCAGGCATTTTTGATCATTTAAAATGAAGGTACTTTTTGACATTTATCCCAAGACACTTATCCAGAGTGTATTTTAAACACTCTAGAAATATTAATTAATGTCACAGGTAAGAATATTAACAATCATCATCATTATTTCCAAGCCTGCAAAAATTAAACTGAGACAGACCAAGACTGGAGGAAAGCAAATGTCACTCCAGTCTTCAAAAAGGGCAAGAAGGGAGGACCTGGGTAACTATAGACCGGTCAGCCTCACCTCCATCCCTGGAAAGGTGATGGAACACCTTATCCTTGGTGCCATTTCAAGGCATATAAAGGATAAGAGGGTCATTAGAGGCAGTCAACATGGCTTAGCCAAGGGAAAGTCATGCTTAACCAACCTCTTAGCCTTTTATGACATAATCAGGTGAATAGATGATGGTAAAGCAGTGGATGTGGTTTCTCTTGACTTCAGTAAAGCATTTGACACTGTCTCCCATAGCATCTTCGCAGCTAAACTGAGGAAGTGTGGTGTGGAGGATCGGGTAGTGAGGTGGACTGCAAACTGGCTGAAGGAAAGAAGCCAGAGAGTTGTGGTCAATGGAGCAGAGTCTAGCTGGTGGCCTGTATCTAGCGGAGTGCCTCAAGGGTCAATACTGGGACCAGTACTATTCAGTATATTCATCAATGTCTTGGATGAGGGAATTGAGTGCACTGTCAGCAAGTTTGCTGATGACACCAAGCTGGGAGGAGTGGCTGACACGCCAGAAGGCTGTGCTGCCATCCAGTGAGACCTGGACATGCTGGAGAGTTGGACGGGGAAAAGTTTAATGAAATATAACAAGGGCAAGTGCAGAGTCTTACATCTGGGCAGGAACAACCCCAGATTCCAGAATCAGTTGAGGAATGACCTGTTGGAGAGCAGTGTAGGGGAAAGGGACCTGGGGCTCCTGGTGGACAGCAGGATGACCATGAGCCAGCACTGGGCCCTTGTGCCAAGAAGGCCAATGACACCCTGGGGTGTATTAGAAGGGGCGTGGTTAGTAGGTCAAGAGAGCTTCTCCTCCTCCTCTACTCTGCCCTGGCGAGACCTCATCTGGAATATTGTGTCCAATTCTGGGCCCCTCAGTTCAAGAAGGACAGGGAACTGCTGGAGAGAGTCCAGCGCAGGGCCATGAATATGATTAAGGGAGTGGAGCATCTCCCTTATGAGGAAAGGCTGAGGGAGCTGGGTCTCTAGCTTGGAGAAGAGGAGACTGAGGGGTGACCTCATTAATGTTTATAAATATATAAAGGTTGAGTGTCACGAGGATGGAGCTAGGCTCTTCTCGGTGACAACCAATGATAGGACAAGGGGCAATGGTTATAAACTGGAACACAAGAGGTTCCACCTAAGTATGAGAGGAAACTTCTTCACAGTGAGGGTGACAGAACACTGGAACAGGCTTCCCAGAGAGGTTGTGGAGTCTCCTTCTCTGGAGACATTCAAAACCTGCCTGGACGACTTCCCTTGTAACCTCATCTAGGTGTTCCTGCTCTGGTGTGGGGATTGGACTAGATGATCTTTCGAGGTCCCTTCCAATCCCTAACATTCTGCGATTCTGTGATTCACCACAAAATGTGATGAGTCCATGAAATAAACTGCAGTGGCCCATGAAAGGAGCTACAGTGCCGTGATGCCTAATTTTGTCTCTAAACAACAACAATAGCCCAATCATTCTCTAAAGATCTCATGACACAATTACTCAGACAACTATTTCATCCCTTTATTAACAATTATTGACTGAAGGCACAGGCTAAAGACAATGGGAAATCTAAGAAAAAGGTATTCCAAACATTTATATGTGAGTTAAACACTGGTTTCTTTATTAATGCAATGATTAAAATAATTATTTCTATTGTCAAATGAACAGGAATACAAAAATATTGATATAAATCATCTAACACAGCATATATTTAAATGGCTAATGATCTATAGAAGTCTTCTATTAAATTACACCTCTGTCAAAAGCATTTTCCTCAGTAAACTATTAAATAATACTGTATAATTGCTAACATTAACAGTTTGAATCAATTTAGATTACCTTTAACAAACCCATTAGAATTTTAGTACCAGAAGAATTTCAAAGGACTAATTATCTGGAACTGAGCAACTTTATTATTTTCACTGTTGTTTGGTTTGTTGTTGTTTTGGTTTTAGTTTAAGTCTATATGTAAATATTTATATTGATTAAATGGATATTAAAATAGTGTACTAAAAATTATACATTTTGTTCCAAATTTTTATATTTTTGGGATCTTCTTCTGAGGAATACTTACTAAAGTATGTGTTTGACTTATTAATTGTGAAAATGGAAAGCCTGTCTTTTTCTAAAGGACATTTGCTCTGTCCTGTTATAATTGGTAAGTCGAATGCATCCCAGTGGCATAAATGTGTGGCCTTACTTGAGCTGTGATCAAAGGACAATGAAGGCTTCAGTTGGCTTCCTCCAAGTTTAGCAGGAAACTCTTGGAAAAGCACATGCTTCCTGAAATTATACTGTATGAAGAAAATGTCTCCTATAACATCTTGTGTGTTAGTTAAATTTCTATCACTCTGCTGAAATTTGCTATCTTATTTTTTGTAACAGCATGAACACTTTACAAAGCTAAGAAATATGTTTGTTTTATTATTCTTATTGTTCCTGGTTCCACTACTTATTTTCAGCAAATGGAATAGCATATTTTATGTGGATTTACTTTCCTCTACTTTCCTGCTCTCTTTTGATCCTTAGGTGGTTATATATGGAGACTGAAAATTTTTCATGCTTCCATTCTTAACTAGAAGCTTTCCCTAATGACATTTGCACCTGTGTCATGAGCCATTAGCGAAATCCTGACCACAAACATCAACAATCTGAAAGGCAAGCAGAAAACACTCGAGGTATAGCCACATTCTTAGCTTTCATTAGAAACTTATGTTTAGGCCTTCCAGTGAATGCTTCAAACGGAATAAAAATAGGTTTCCTCAATGTTTTGCAGTACACATTGCACTTAAGAAACACATTTATGCATGTGTTACATGTACATGTATGTCTACATTTGAATTATGTTATATATATATATATAGGTATACCCATGGTATACTAAAACTTATTAGACACCAAATACCCTGAGGGATTTACTAGCATCTAGCAATACCACTGTAATACTAGTCATCTCCTGACATCAAGTGGCATCCTCAAGTCCAAGTCTGCTGATGGAGCAAGATACACTCAAGAGCACATAGTCCAGTCCATGTTAGAATGTGGTTTTAGTAGCAGGAAATCAGTTAACTTCTCACTAACAGGTTAGTTTGGTGTCTCCAAGAGTAGTATAAGTGAGATGGGACTCAACTGTGTCATTAAGACATTTAATTTAAGTTAACTGTGAGGATTTTAACCATGTGTATAGTAGGAATATGCTTTCTGGAACCCATATGGTTGTGGTAAACACAACACAATGAAGTTATTGGGCTTTTTCAGTAACAGCTGCACCGCATTACCAATCTTTCTCCCACTTTACCCTCTGAGCAGTGTAAAACAATGGGTCATTTTTCAGCAGATGTAAACTGATGTTTACCATCGATTTAATGAACACAGAACAAAGCAGTGGAACCAAACATATGTACACCACAGATCTGGTGCCCTGTTTTTTAAGTCCTCTTTCTACAGAAACAGTCTCCTCTTTCCAATCTCAACAAAGAACTGTCATGTTTTCCCCAAAGTTATTCTGTTATGCTAAGCAAAATGGATAAAAGATATAGCTCAACAACAATCTCTCAAGATTTCCCATGTCTGAAAGAAAGCCTTTTTCTTTTGGAAAATGGTATTTTTCAGCTACTGCTTTCTCAAAGGCCTAAGTTTATAGGAAAATTAATATTATCAACTGTAAGGATCCAGTATAGGATACCCATCCCTCTATTGTGCCTATAAATTTAAGACAGCAGGAGAGAGATTTCTCTAGGGGGCAAATAATTTCTAAAAAGAACTGCTATTCTGAATCATCCTCTTGAGGACACACAAGTGCACAAATATTTTTGCTCCTTATGATTTCCCCTTCTCCAGCTATAATATTTGAAAATGGGGCACATACTCTCTTAACTAAGTCACCTCAGTCAGACATCTAAAGAGCAAAGTAGCTGGAATATCGTGTATTGTTTCTACACTTGTAAGGTCCAAAAATATTGCACATTAGAGTTAGAGATTTAAAAAAAATATCATTTAGGAAAATAATTTCAATCCACTTATAATTTTTTTTCCTTGCTGCAATTTTTAAGGATTTTTGTATGTGTAATTAATGAGAAAGGTTTAAAGTCAAAAGCCGTGACTTAGAAAATGAAGGGGAGAATATTTTAACCTGTAGGTAATAGTGTAAATTATTCTTGTTTTGTGATTTTTTTAAGATAGCATTCTCAACTACCCTTTTCCTCGAAGGCACATTTATATAATTATTATATATGTAATAAAGATATGCACAGCAAGCACTTTCAGTGATAGCAGAAAATCATCTTTGCAAGGATATTTGCTCTTCCTGAAACAGCTAAGTCTGTGTAAATATTTAACTATAATTATGCTAAAGCACAATTCTTTTATGCCACAGTCACTCACAAAATACAATCCTATAAATGCCTTTCTCAAGATTTGTTACATGCTGGCTTTTGGTCTTATGGGAACAAATCTCTCCCACTGCTATTGATCTGTTCTTTAAATTATTCTCCCATGAGGCTTTCGGCTAAGAGCATCTTTGCCTTGAATCTCTTTGTATTTTTAATTGGCTTATGTTTGTTTAAACAAAATCACACCAGTGCCTTAGGCTGCAGCCGTCAACTCATTGCATTCAAAGCCAGACACTGTACTCTAGCAGCCTTCACTTCTGTCCTCTACTGGACTCATCTCTTTGGGGATGAAATCTGTCACAAGCTAAAAAAAAAAGGCATACAAAATTGCCTTTGGATTGGGTTGCTAGGGACATAGCTGGGATTTGCATAATGCTGTTACAGTCCTAAAGATGAAAGGAAGGGTAGATTGTGCCATTTGTCTGCAAGTTCTGGCTGGCGGGTTGTGAGGAGACACTGCCCCAGGAGGAGCACCAGAGAGATGGTGCCTCTGGCGACCCCAGACCTTCCTTCCCACATGGTCCCCTGGCTGTGGGGAGAGGCTCTGTGCAGTCTGCACTTGTCTGTCCCATGGCACTGTGGGCTCTCTGCGCCTCACCCGTCCTGCTCCCCTGGGTGAAGTGGCGTTGTCAGAGCTGCAGACTCAGATTTTCCCTGAAACTCATTCATCAGCGGATGCTGGAGTGAGGGGTTCCCAAGCTCCCTTCAGTGAAGAGGAAAAGGTTCTTATTTCCCCTTTACCCTTCCTTGGCTGATCAAAGAGGGTTAAGAGCCAGAACCCAAAATAAGATAGGCAGTACGGATGGTAAAAGCAAGAGGAAAGCATTTCTAGTCATTCATTTTTATTCTTATGCACTTTGATTCCAGATTATTTTTTAATAGTGTAAGTGAGGCATATTCAAGGATTTTTTACTTTATCCTGTTCTTTTAACTATTTCCAGTCAATTACAAGCTGCTAAAGCACTTTTCTTCTTCTGTGGCATAATTATAAGAGGAAAGAAATAAAGTCCTGCTCATATTCTATTATGTTTCGGTTTAATTCAGTATGAAGCCAAGTCTTTAAAGGCCATATGGGCATGCTATCAATACAGTCAGGCTTGGGCTGTGGAGCACATGTCCATCTGATACTATCTCACACAGCATTGCCTTCACATCACACTGTCTCTGAAAAGCATTAGTTCCTAAACACCTTACTCCTGAGTGTAAGCCTCTAGTGCAGATGGTCTTCCTCGGGCCTCATGATCCTATCCCCTCCCTGCAGTGTAGATACCTCACAGTGGGGTGGGTATTGCAGGAGGAACACCTACTCCTACACATCCCCTTATCAAGGCTTACATGACCCCTTGAGTGCCCACTCACTTAGTAACTTACAAACAGATGGACATACAAATAGAGGTAGCAACATTTTTCAAGAAAACTAAAAGGACACCTGGCATGCCCTCCTAGAAGGCGCATACTTCTTGCACTGTAGACAAGGACTGAAATACGATGCTGACAATCTATGTTATCTAACCAACAACGTTTGTGGCAAGATTCTAGATCCTCAATGGTATCAACCTCTTGGTTAGCTCCATTCAGTGCAAGCTTAACAATGCCCAAGCTACCCACTCTTATATGAACTAATGACTAATGTTTGGTATTGAATTATTCATCTCAAATAGTCAAGCTTATGCAAAAGAACAAGAGATATTGAGCTGCTAGATTAGGAGGAGATATTGGTGGGCTGTGTGATTGCTGCACCGTAATTTCCTACCTTGAGATTTATACAACCAACATCATAATGTCATCGGCCATTAAATGAGTAGTGAAGAAGGCAAATGTGAAACTGTCACTCTTCAGTGAGTAGTAGTAGACTTGAATAACACTCAGTTAAACTAACAGATTGAATTATAGTAGCTAAAGGAGAGTATTTTCATGTGCAGCCAGTGGTGAACTTGTGGAAGCTGCTTCCACAGCAGATTGTGGAAGCAGTTCAAACCAGACCAACAACAAAGACACTAATGCAAACAACAGAAGGTAACCTCTACAATCCTTTACCCACCAGCTGTGGGTGCTGGGGCAGGAAGGGAAGAGAGCGCTGCAGAGAGCAGCTGGACTCACACGCTCAAATGGAGTTGCCTGATGCTGTGGCTGTAGATGGAGCAGTGAGCTCCACAGATTGCTGCTCTAACCTAGTAGGACATTTTGTCTGTTCTCATATCCTTGGGTTATGCCTTTCAAGCAGCAAGTATTAATACTTCTCTTGCAATCGTGCCTAAAATATCCCAATAAGGACTACTGGAGTAACACACTACACAAGCATGAAACTCAGACCAGCCCTGTAAACCAGGGAGTTTACAGTTTAAATCCTGAAACATTGCCATAACCCAGTCCATTCAGAGGAAATACTAAAACTTTGAAGGTTTGCAGGTCAGTCAGTTTTGCAAGCATGCAGGAATGACAGATGTACTTTTCACAAATCACATAAATCCCAAATGGTGGTGCAAATTCACCATCAAAAGTGAAATTAGTTGGAACAGGCTAACAGATATTTAAGTGTAAGAAAAAAAAAGGAATTGATCTGATATGGTGTTTTGAAGCTATGAGATTTTAATTAAATCACATAAATCAACAATATCCTTGGAGAATTACATTTGAAGATACTTCTTGGTTTTTATGAGCCCAGGTGACAGGAAGAATTAGTAATTTTGCTTTTCCCATTTACTCATTCCAGATTCAAAAGCAATATAAACGAAAGATCACTAATAGTTTTCAGTTAGCAATACAATGCAGTATGAAACAAATTTTACCTCAGAGCCCTAGAAATAAAAATATCTCATGCTAAAATCTGCTTATTATTATCTTCATCTTAGAATCTTTTGTTATCTTTGTTCATATGCCATTCCCTAAATAAAATAATTCCAAACTTTTGTGGTGACAATAAGGTTGATAAAAATATTCATTTAATGTCAGGTTTTGAAACTCAAATGTTTGATTTAATTGAACTTTGCATCCTGTATTAAAGACCTGAAATCTGTTTTCCCAATGGTAGTGGTAGTGGCTCCCAATATGCAAAAATCACAAATGACATTTGAAAGGAGCAGCTTGGAGGACACCATTCCATAGTTTGATTTACAAAGGAAGTGGCAGAAAGGACTAATTCAATGTAAAGTCTGGATTCAGGTAAACTTTTGAAACTTACAATGCAGCATTCCCTGGTTGCAGAACTCTCTGTAAGATTGATTATTAATTAAAGTGTGATTTCTTCCTTTAGAGAAAGTAACAAACTTGGTGACGCAAAGCCTAAAAAAGTGACTACTGGAAAAGATTATCAAAAATATTTAGTCATGTTGTCTTCAAAAGTATACAGATGGCACTGAAAATGCCTATAGCTCTGAAAGTAGTGGACTTCTACTATTGCTTTGGTCATATCTTTTTCTTATTTATTCACTAACAAAATGGTTTCTAATGCAACTCTAAACAAACAAACAAATAAAATTCCCAATTCTTTTTACATATCCTAATATAAGTGATATATGCAGAGAAAAAGTACTTTACAGAAGCGTGGGCTCTGGGAATGTTTTAGTTCAGCTTAAAAAGAAGTGCTGCTTGTCACTTGATGTCTGTCTAGCTGGACGCAGACACAGTGACAAGCAGCTGCCCAGGGGTATGGCTGCCTCCCAGCCAAGTGACACAGAGGACATACCACAAGAAGCAGCAGTAAAGCAAGCGAAAGGAAAAAGAAGCCCTCTGATAAATCTGTCACTGACCACTGTCATGTCCTGTGCATGTTACTTGCCTCTATCCAATTTTATTTCTTTCTCCAGTTTCCATTCTCATCTATAATGATGTTTACCCTTGGAATTTTGCTCTATCAGATCAATAGGAGTTGATGTAAGAGGTCATATCAATGTGGTGAAAATGTGCCTTAGCATTTTTGGTGGCCCTAAAAAGCAAATGGCTGATATCATAGGTCATATTGGAAGTTCAGCGGGCTAATCAATTCGGTCGAGATATGGTATAAGCAAAGGAACTAAAGCTTTGAACTGACTTCCTCATGATTGTGTGCTTATATTTGTCATTATCTTAAACCGACTGAATCAATACCAGGGTATTTTTAATTCACTGAGCTCCAGAGACCACAAAATCTGCCTGAAACAAAGGCAAAGGATTAAGATGTTAAGCTAAGGGATCAGACTGGCAAATTACTATCGCACACTTCACCGTTAGTTCAGTGCCATCCACTGCAGACCATGTGTTGCAACTTTTACTCCACTTTCTGTTTACACCACTTTTTGTGGACCTAATGTTTTCATCTTTTCTGTTCATGATTGATACTTTTAAATAAATGCTACCAAAGTAGTGTAAACAAAGACCTTAATTTTAACCAGAATTACACTAAGAAAAAAGAACTGATACAAAATATGAACAGAAGATAGACCAAATCCTCACAGAAAGTTTAGATGTCATAAGCATTGTGAAAATTTAGACTAGAGATACAATCACTTATGTAGGAAAGGAAATAAACATATCTGTCATTGAAACCAATGCAGATGAAATCACTATTTCTTGTTTCATATCACTGCTCTGTTGTAAATGCATTCAATATTTTTCCTCCCAATCAAATATTTTTCTTCCCTGGATCAATGTTTTCATTTTCCTTGAGAGGTGTAAGAAAGTTAAGTAGCAACGACCCACAGTACCAAAGTGTTACGGCTACAAACATCATAGACATTTAGAAAAACAACCTCGTACATACTGTTCTTGTGAAAATTATTACCTTGTGAACCAAGGCATCTGCAGAAACCAAGGAATCGGAGATAAACCAAATTAGAGTAAAAAAAAAGTAATAAGAAGAAATAAAAACAGTTTTTAGGGTTGAGTACTGTCCATTCAACATGTATAACAATTAAGTCTTTCAACTCAAATGAAATTATAGCAATGGTCATCATCTAGTCTATATTTTTCTAACTCTTGCTTTGAAGTGGTTTGAATTACATACTCTTAATAAAAGCAAGTTTTAAGCTCCTTCTTATTATGACTGCTGTAAAAGAAGAGCAGACAAAAAGTTAATACTTAAAGATAACTGAACAGGAATATTTGTATAGATAGGGTTTTTTTGTTATTGGTTAATTAAACCTACTGAAATTGCTAAGGAAGTAAAATATCATTCTTTGATTAATAGTTCTATCTCTTTGTTACTTAGATTTTCTAGAGGTTTGATAACTGGATTCAGTGATTAAGAGCAGAAGTCACTAATGGTGTGAAGGATGCTGCCCATTCGAATCTTGCACAGAGTTTACACAAGGAGGCAGCATCAGAGAAATGGCCTGCCTTTAAAAGAGTTCCTCTTTGGTCCACTGGAGTTTGCATGGGGATCTGGCGATGCAGTGGCATCCCATATTCTGGAGGATGCTCTGTGACTGTCACAGAGGGAACAAACTCACGGAGCAGCACTGTTGTCCTGCACTATGTGGGTCATGAGTTCTCATTTACAGATCAACTATGACCACATAGAGCATAGACACAGAATAATGCAGAGGGTGAGGGAGGAGGTGGGAAAGATCAGGAGGGGAGGTGGAGGGTGGAAGAGGAGAGAGTGCTGAGGGAAGTAGTTTTTAGGGTGAACTATATGGTAGAAAGCAATGATAGGCAATTTGCAGCTTAAGAGTTCATTCAGGATGAGTAAAAATCTTTAGACAAGCTCAGATAAGAGAATTATATTTAAGCTGAGGAAGTGAGTTTATTCCAGATGTGTTTGACAGCATGAGAACAGAAGTGGAAGTAGTGCTTTTGGTAAGGAGCCAGTACTGGGGATTAGTCAGGTGGAGAGCACTGCGAGGGGAGTGAGGAGCTGAGAGCACAAGGGTGGGAAGAATTGAAAATACGAGCTCTGGCATCAAGCAAAGGGAATGAAAACAAAGAGGGAAGGAAAGGAATTAGAGAAGCAGAGAAATCAAAGAGAGGTTTAAGAGCAAAGCCAGCTTCGGTAGAGATCACAAGGAAAGAATAAAACCAAGAAGGAAGGGAGAATAAGAGCTACTGAGGGATGCTGGTGGTTATGGAGAGGAAATAAAGGGACTGGAGATAATTTGGGCCTAGATTTAAATGAGCGAAGATGAATCTCTCAGACTTTCCCACGTTATGCCTGCAGAAAGGGTTTTATGATCACTGTTGATCTGTGCATATATGCAGTCAGTTCTTTCAGTCTATCTGAATTTGGATTCAGTTTTCCTTCCCTTTTTTCTCTCAAATCTACCATCTAAGGCCTTTGTTTTTATAACAATGTCATTCTCTTATGTACAGTATTCCTTGTTCCTACTTTTTAGCATACGGTCAATACAGTGTATTGTTTGCATTTTTGCTGCCAGTTTTCTTCTACACAGGCGTCCCTGAGAGGGACTTAGAGGAGCTGCAAGTTCTCTGCCACGGAAAAGCTCTGTCATGAGAATTATTTCTTAAGGTAGAGGTGGCTGACCTGGGCATTGAAATACACATGCAGTTCATAACAATTGCTTTTCCACAGAGAAGTAAACTCTCTTGGCTGAGAGTGAATACTTTTACCCAGCAGAGAAAATGATAGTAATATTGAAATGAGATTCTGGTGTCAGAAGAAGGGATAATGCACTCTCATCCTGGTATCTGGACACCTTGATGTCTGCACAGAAACATTAAAAACATAGGAGATTTCATGCCAGGAAAGATATAAATCTCACCAGTCATTGGTTTAGACAGCTGTTGACATAAAAAATAAAGTAGCTTGTGAGCCCTCTGGTGGTATTTATTTCTTTATTTCTCACATATTAGCAGAATTCTGCCATAGCAACAACATGTAAATGTACTTGGATATATATGCAGTGGTGTGTAAGTATAGTTGTGCATATTTATATACACATACATACAAATACATATACGCACATACATATAAAGGATTAATTAATGCCAGAGAAGAGTACCTTGGTACATTGTGACACTTACTGTCAGAACAAGGGAAAGAAGAAATCACCTGCCACCATGATCTCAGTATTTATATGTAAGTGTCCCATTCACACATCACAGTACTAGCACTATCCATCTGAAAGAGGGAATATGATCATACGCTAACAATACTATTATGAGAAATTTAGAAAGATCTTTCCCTTTCCACATCACAAGCTCTATTTATAATATAGTGTCACTCATCAAAAGCAAAAGAAGTCACTATTATGATCCCAAGGAACAAAGTGTAAAATTAATTCCCTGTCAGGTTCCAAGTGGATTAGATAGATATAAATCCTTAAAAATAACACAAATTATAAATATTTTGGAGCTGTTCTAGATCATGGCAAGTACCTGCTTATTAACAGCTTTCCACTTAGGAGCAAAAGACTGTTTCAATTTTTTTTATATAACTGCAAAACTGAAATGTATAAAAAAATCCTTTCCTATATTGAACAATTCCCTATTATCACTATGGTACAAGATCTAGATGTTGTAACCTTATGAATAAGAAACAAAAAAGAACCTAATGGAATGGCATGTTGTGCTGAAATTGGCCTCCAGCAAATGTCAGTTAATAAAACTCCACACTCAATACAGTAATTCATTATTAAATTGCCATTATCATCTCTTTACCTAACTTGTGGGGTAAAATTTACATTTTGGGTGTTACTCTCTGACAAAGATGATAACCAAGTTTCATTTTCAGAATGTTCTTTGTTGTTATAAGTGTTTGGGAATTCCTGGTTTAAAGTTAAATGTTGAACAATAATATTTCAACAATTTCTATTGACAGTAGACATAGAAACTCTGCCATTAGGGAATTTTCATAATCCCTCTGTTTTGGTTGTATTTAGGTATCGTTTACCTTTAGGAGGAGCTTTAAGTGCTAAGAGTTTTCAAATTCTTTCAAATTTTCACCTCATTATAAAAAAACCTGTAACGTTCTTAAAAAAACAGGCAACTAAAGTGCATAACTAAGTTGTTACATACACGTAGGGTTTGGAGGTATTCTCATTGCCATCATCTTTCATCTATGGCTTTCATTTGTAGGATCTGGAGTAAAGTGTCGTGTTTAAAAATTGACAAATTTGCTTGACTCTAACAATTCATTTTCTATTGTCCAGTGCAGGTGTTTCATTTTCTGGCACAGAGAAGGTTTGAAATGCTAGCGCTGTGCATTTCATTCAATGCTCCACTATGTTTCATGTCTGCTGGGAGTAGTGAGTAGTTACACCTTCCCAGAGAGCTCTAGGAAAAAGCAACATCTCATGAGGTTGCCCCTGAACTTCTGGAGTGCATTGCACTGTGGTGCAGCTGTGCTTTTTCTGTTTCTTTGGTTGGGAAGAAAATAAATGTATTCCTGGAATCTCAGTGATTTTGGAGCTCCCGTTCTGCTCCAGGAGGGAATATTTCATGTCAGATCATCACTAGAGACGTTCACCTGTTCTCACCCATGCTCTACACAGTTTAAGGCATGTCATTGCTCCCGCATATAGTGGGTTGTAATAGCAAAAACAATTCAAAGAAGTTTTACTGTTGAAATATGGGATAATTAAATCAACATTTCTGGATGCCATTTTTAGCCTTTTCAATGTTCTGATCAGCATCTTTGGGAAATCATTAGTCACTGATCTGAAAGTTTTCAGTGGATTTTGTTTCAAGGTTTTTACTCTCGGCGCATTAATCAACAAAATGAGTTAATTAATACCTGGATTATCTCGCAAGAAAAAAGGCTATGAAGTTGAGATCACTGTTCTTTCAGAGCACTTTTGTTAGTCAAATATTAACCAGAAAGGTAAAATATGACTGTGATCATGACAACTTACACAGGACAAATCTATGTTGAACAATAAGTTAGAAGAATCCTAGAACAGTAATGATAGACATGACGTTAAATTTGAACTTCTGACAGATGATTTTACTGGGCTGATGTCTCCACCACTCTTTGTGCAAGGATAATTTTGTCTGTTTCAGTTATAAAAACACACCCACACTTATCTTCTCAGCCATGCCTCATACCATCTCCATGTCTGTAAGTTAAAAATATGTTAAAACTTAAGAACTGTACTGAAAGCATTGAGCGAATTTCATACAAATACCGTACAAATAACCACTGGACTGTGTTTGACTTGCTGATGACTGATTTACAGTTATTTTGGAATACGATTTGTGAAATAAATAGACATGGGCTTAATTTAGCAAAGTAGTGATTTGTCTTCCACAACTGCAAACTGGAAATCAAAATACAATAAAATTTAAAATGGTTATTAAATCCAGATGGATCTTCAAATGAAAGCAAGACCTGTGGTAATGACAGCCTTTAAAGGGCACTGTCAACTTAAAAAAAACATGAAGCAACTGAAAATGTTTTATCTCCTTTTGTTGTGGGTGATCATTACATTAACTTTAAAAATACAAAAAAAATGAGGTTTTTTAAATTTTCCTATCATTTTCTTTTTAAAAAATTTCTTAATAGTAATTTTTACAGTTTCTTCTCTACAGTAACTTAACGTAATTTTATTTTATTTTCCTAATTTCAAATTCCATCTACTGAGATCCAGTGGGACCTACATAAACACCTTAATATGTTAAAAAATGTGTCTAATGTGATTTAGGCCAATGGTTATTCTGTTTAAGAAATGATATGTCCTGTAGAAGCTAATAGTTCAAATTTTATCAAATACCATCATATCTCCCTCCGTACCTACAAAGCTGCAGCAATATTCTTAACAACGACCTTAAAAGACATGTGTTGCAGTTATTAATTCCTCCCTGGGATATGCAGGATACTTTAATCTACCATTAAGCTGTACCAAAAGTGCTCTCTGATAACTCGTTTTTAAGAGATAACCTTGTTAGGCTTATTTATTGTGATATTTGTAGTGAGCTGTGTGCTGCTGGAAGCGTCAGGAGCCTACACTTAACATTTTGCCTTCATATAACACCACATTTGTGTCCATAACACAAAGTGACAAAATGCAAATCAGGGACAGCGGCATGGCTGGAGATGGCACAGTATAAACAGCTTTTGAAAGCATATAGTGTTCTATTTGTGTACATTGCATCCTCAATGGAAACATTCATGTTTGGAATGGGTTGGTATAAAATCATCACGAAATCCAGAGGTAAGTCCTCCATAGCAAAGGATTTAGCACTATTGAAGATCAGGTCACCTCCTCACACAAAGACACCATCAAAACCTTCTTTTTTATATTTTAACATAGAACCCTCTAGGTTTCTCCCGAGTTACAGCAATAGGCATTTTGTCATTCCAGGAACTGTAGAGGTGCACAAGTTTATCACAAACAGATGGCAACCAGTTAGCCATATCGCATCAGTCCTTGCTGTTCATTTGTTGGGATAGTACTCCAGTAAAGAAGTCACAACTGGCACTTGCTAGGAAATTATATATATTATCCTCAAATGAATTTTCAGAAGCCAAAACAGAGAGAACATAAAGATCAGGCAGATTGAACTTTCCCCCTGCCGTGTCACTCATCAAAATTCCTTCTTTCTCTGTGTACCTATTTATATTGCTAGCAGTAGAGGAACAGATTAGTTACCCAGAACATCCATTTTGGTTCCTACCTTGTCTAACTGAGGAAGTGTTTGAACCACATGTGGTAGACCACATCCTTTCTCTTGTGCTAGCAGGATGACGAAGGAGCACATCTGGATTCAAAATTTCATTTTCACCCTCAACATTTTTGTATTAACACACTGTCATACTTAAAGTAAATTGGAAAACACTTAGTCCCATAGCACTTGATTTTCTGGAAGAAGACAAAGCATGACATTGTGGAGTCCATAAACAGCAGGGGGTATAATTCATAGTAAAGCTATATAATATGTTCCATATACATTGCAGCTGTTGATAGATTTTATTACATTTCAGTTAAGGGCCTTATTACATTTGCAGGCAAGATTTATTATATTTGGTTGTATTACTTCTGAAGTTCAGGATATTTTCACATTTGTAGCTGGCTTATTTCATCTATGATCACTGAGTTTACATCATAACCTTGTTATAACTGTAGGTTATGAATAATGTCACCTGTTGTTATGACGCTTGCAGTCAGTTTTCATTACAACTGTTTCTAATACTTCACAATATTTTGCAGGTGCTAGATATTACATTGCGGTTTTTAAAGACATATTTGGAAGTCAACGGAACATAACACAGTAAAGTCTGAAGCAAGGGCTCCTGCAACACAGAAGTGAGGAAGCTGGTCAGCAGCACGAAAAGAGAGATGATAGATTCCTGCTTACTCAGATGCAGATTACTTAGCTACATACTTATAAACTGGAAAGTACTTCCAATTTCAGAGATTTCAAGTATCATAATTTAATATAAAGAGTAACATGCTATTCTAAAAATAACACCCACTTCCTTTCTTTTAATCATTGTTCCTAGAAGTCAAAAGTTCACCCATACCTCAATGTCTCATGGCCTTGGTGTGGTGAAGATGTGCTGGGTTTTTGGAATATCACATGAACACGGCTGATATTGTCATTGTTTTTAATGCCTATCTTATCAGGTCGCATCATTCTTGCTCAACAGCACCTAATGTCTTTCTAGTGCTAAAAAAAATCACTGTGTTATTCTGAAATCCTTCCTTTCATCCTGTGTTACAGGTCTCTCCCCCCTATTAAATCCACACATCTTAATTGAAAAAAAAAACCACCTCATAAATGAAATTATAAATTAGCTTACCATGACCAGTGAAAAACATTGAACTAGCTGCCCTAAACCTAACTTCTGATTAATCTGATCACTTAAAATGCATTTCCATTGTTGCAGTATAAAATAAAGATTCAGAGGATTCAAGTCCCTTTCTTCTGGCTACTCATTTATATACTAAGAAAGCTTCTCTACCCTCTATAATTTCCTCTATGATAAGATGGAAACTTGCTTGCCACAAAAGGAGGAAATAAAAGTCATGTTGATTTCATGAAGAATCTTCAGTGATTTAACGGGATAGTAATTTTATCATTTCAAAAAACATTGATTCATACTAATGAAATAATTGACTTTCAATTGCAGAAAGACAACCATCAGTTGTTCAACTGCTTTTTAGGAACCACATTAAACTGGATATAAGGGATTCTGTTGTGCATTCACATGTTGTCTTGTGTGTGTAAACATCTGCAGTCTATACAGACATGTATAGTCTAATACACAAAACAGCTCTGTTCCTTTGTAAATTCCTCCTTATGTTTTCCATGTGGAATCAGGTGCGTCCTCAATATAGGAGCTTTTTTCTCCCAGTCGCTATGGAGAGTCCGTTCACCAGGATGTGTTCTTAAAAGGAATTATCACAGGAATCTATAAAAACTCCTCCTACATGAGTTTAAGTCCTTTCTTTTGTGTTATGGAAAAGCAGAAGAGGCACTATGTGTGCCCAGATTAGTGAAACTGTACTGTTCATACAGCATTTGAATTATATCCAAAATAATGTTTTATACAATTATCATATTTCTGTACTTGGTCCCATGTATAGCCCTTGGCCTAAAGTGTTTGAGAACAGCATTTGTGTGCCATCACCATGGGTTTTAACCATAGGATTAGACTTCAACTGAGAAGAAAGGAATGAAACTACGGTTTTTAATAAGATAAAAATTTTTCTAATTTTCATATTGCTATAGTTGCCTAAACATGGTTAAAAAGCTAGCCCTTATTGTAATCTAGGTACACTTTCTTTGCAGAAGACTTCAGTTGGAGGAAACCTTATCCAAAAAATGGGATGTCAGTGCTCACAAAGACAAAATACATTCATAAAGGAAAGAGAATCAAAGGCATAGAGAAGCTGTGATCGGGAAAGGGTATTTGGAATTCTGAAATGACACTGACCCAAATACTGTAGGACACTGAGAAGCAAGGAAACTCACGAAGGGGATTACATAGAGGTCTTTTATAGATTTATCTAGGTTCTGTTTATTTTCTGTGCTGTTTAAGGGAAAAAAAAAAAAAAGTAATTTTTGTGCTATTCTTGAAATATGCTACATGTTTGATCTAGCACTTACCTTTTGAGAGATCTACTAGAAATTAAAATGTCCCTGTCCGGGCTCGAAGTTGAGAATCTGTACCCAGAAATATGATTAAGAGGTCAGAAAATAGAAACTACGATGGTCTGGAAAAGCTTAAAAACACTTGGGTCTAATGCAATATGACCTGCACAAGAGAGTCTATCATACATCTGTCCAGAATTGAAAGTTCAGCAAATGCATGTATATTTTCAGTATACTGCTTTTAAATGCAAAGCATTACTGTTGCAATCTGTCATGATCCCACTCCTCACCTTCCGAACCAGAAAAAAAACCCAAACCAAAAACAAACAAAAAAAGAGGCGAGGCAATTAAAGCCAATCCATGTGAAATGAGTACAGTTGCACTTGTTAGTTCTCATTGGCAGACTTTCTTTGTTTTCCTTTCATAAAACCAAAATAATCCTGACTGCAAGAACAAGTTGCAATACTTATACTTAGAAAAACATAATTCACTGAGAACCCCTGAGTAGAAGCTCTTCAGCATGTTACAAGCAGAACAACTTTGCAGATCAGGCCCTTTGCTGATTAATTTCATTCACCTAATTAGTGATGCTTCTTGAAAGAATCTTCTTTTTTGTCCTTTTGCATTGATGGTTTAGGTTGGAATAGGCTTATGTTTTCCAGTTACATGTTCTTCAACAAGCGTAACAGCAGAATTTACATCTGAAAAGTTCACAAAGCACTGTGTTGTAGAGTGAATTAATCAGTGACCTTTCACTACCAGAAGTGTACATGTCCTGATAATGTAGCTGAAAGCCCTTCTGCAGGCAGGAGGGGGGGAAATAAAGAACATTGTAAATTAAAGGAGATTGGGACTGGGAGTCTCATTTTCTGTCTTCTGAGTTCAGAGACTACTATTTCTCACCTTGAAGACTAGTCTTAGCAGGCAATTATTCACCATGCCCAACATATTTAAATGACATAATTGACATTTGTTCAAAGGACTGAAGAAGCTAGAATGATAAAAGACTTCCTTGCATGACTGGTGTTTGGTCATTCTAGGTCAGGGTTCAGGTGGCACGACAGAGAGTCTGGCACCCAAACTGTGAATAAATATACCATATTTCAGCTGGGGTGTCTGGTCTTTTAATAAAAGGTTGCACTCTATCATTTTCCCAGTATTTCATGTATGATAGCATATATCTACAGCTGCGTATTTACAAGCAATGAGGGAAGTAATTGATGTTAATTATAAGAATTCAAGATTAAATTATTTTGCATAGTCTATATAGACTGGATTTATGCTTCTAGTCCATAGTGAACAGAAAAAAAATTTACTGAGTGCTGTAGCAAACTCAGGACTTGACACCTAAGCTGTAGCATTATTGACGTTCTGCGGCTATTCCTTTGAAACTGCAAATGGACATATATGTTGTGGCTCAGTGCTCAAACTTTTCAGAGACACAGAGGCTTATGGATTTTAATTCACATATACATATCTGGAGGGGGGGCATAAACTTTTTTTCTCTCTTCAGTTTTCAACATCCTCTTTTCAGTTTTAATTTACTTAGAAACAGCAATTAATAAAAGACTCTCAGGACTGGCTAAGTCAGTTTCTCAGCTCTAGTGAGACAAATACATTCCAAGTCACTGCAGTGAACCTGAAGATCACGTTTCAAAGAATTCAAGAATGTCAGACAAAAATCTACTACTATACACTTTCTCTAGCTGTATGGCTGCTGTACAATGGCTTTAACACTGACCTGTTGGGATTACCTTCCAAGGTGTATGTACAAACCACATTAGCCTTCATGACATTTATATCATATTTCTTATTAATATCATAAATATACAGAGGTCCTTCTCCTGACACAGGTGCAATTCTCCATCTTAGTCTCTAACAGTACTGTTCCCATTAAATTTTGTTGTCTTGTTCAAGAATTTTATTTCAGATTCTAGATTCTCTTTAGAAGGAAGTGGAACACCAGAGGTCAACTCAAAACCTAAATTAAACATTTGTTCATAATTCACGTATTTGATTTATTCATATTGTTCTAATCTACAAGCACATTCAGCTCTTGTCAAATTCTTTCCTATATTGATTCCCAACTACTGGTCACAACATATTTTAGTAGAACTCTCCAATCTTTTCTGTCAAGGTGATTAATGAAACTAGATCGTCTTAAAATGATTTCTACTTGCTTTATACCTCTGGTACACTACACAGTTAACTGAATTTTCTATGTAAGACCATCACAAATGCTTCATGGAAATCCAAATAACTTAGTTCTATTGTATTTTCTCTGTCTAGGTAACTATGTTATTAAAAAAAAAAAAGTCTTTTTTTTTTCTGGTGCAACCTGTCCTTTCTGTTTCATAATGCATTTCTTCTTTCTATTTTCTCTTATCCATGTATCCAAAGAACCTCTGAATAGTAGTTTTAATATCCTTTGCAAAGTCTACCTCAGCTTGAATTCTTGTATTTTTTTCACTTTATCTCCAAACCTCTAAAATACATCTTTTTTTGCTGCTCAGTCCATTCTTTCTTCATTCTTTGTAGCCTCAATATCCTTTCTGAGAGCATCAGGTCATCCAAGCAGATCTGGATCTCATAGTCTTCTTTTTCCCCTTTCTTCAGAGTCCACATTTGAGATAGGTTTTACACACCTATATTACAAAAATGCCAAGCTTTTCAGTCAGTTTTTGCCCCAAGTTTCTCAAATGATTTGACTTTAGTAACTTTCTTACATTGTCATATTTATTCCTATGAAATTGGGAAGCACTGTTAGAGGGTCTGCTTTTAGCTTTCCATTTAATTTTAGCTGAGCAGGCTTTGGATTGCTCAGTCCAAATCCAATAGGGGAGAAGTTTGTTTACAAGGAAAAAAACCAAAACTTTCACAACAGCTACTGTCCCAGAAATTGATGACAGTAATTAAAATCAGCCTAAACTTGTTTTCTTATAGAGATATTAATTTCAGGATAAGAATTAATTAATTCTTGAAATTACAGAATCACAGAATCACAGCATGTTAGGGATTAGAAGAGACATCGAAAGATCACCTAGTCCAATCCCCACACCAGAGCAGGAACACGTAGATGAGGCTACACAGGAAGGTGTCCAGGCAGGTTTTGAATGTCTCCAGAGAAGGAGACTCCACAACCTCCCTGGGCAGCCTATTCCAGTGTTCTGTCACTCCCACCGTAAAGAAGTTTCCTCTCATATTTAAATGGAACCTCTTGTGTTCCAGTTTGTACCCACTCCCCCTTGTCCTAGCATTGGTTGTCACTGAGAAGAGCCTGGCTCCACCCTCATGACACTCAATCTTTACATATTTATAAACATTAATGAGGTCACCCCTCAGTCTCCTCTTCTCCAAGCTAAAGAGACCCAGCTCCCTCAGCCTTTCCTCATAAGGGAGATGCTCCACTCCCTTCATCATCTTTGTTGCTCTGCGCTGGACTCTCTCCAGCAGTTCCCTGTCCTTCTTGAACTGAGGGGCCCAGAACTGGACACAATATTCCAGATGCGGTCTCACCAGGGCAGAGTAGAGGGGAAGGAGAACCTCTCTTGACCTACTAACCACCCCCCTTCTAATACACCCCAGGGTGCCATTGGCCTTCCTGGCCACAAGGGCCCAGTGCTGGCTCATGGTCATCCTGCTGTCCACCAGGACCCCCAGGTCCCTTTCCCCTACACTGCTCTCTAACAGGTCATTCCCCAACCTATACTGGAACCTGGGGTTGTTCCTGCCCAGATGTAAGACTCTGCACTTGCCCTTGTTATATTTCATTAAATTTTTCCCCGCCCAGCTCTCCAGCCTGTCCAGGTCTCGCTGGATGGCAGCACGGCCTTCTGGCGTGTCAGCCACTCCTCCCAGCTTGGTGTCATCAGCAAACTTGCTGATAGTACGCTCAATTCCCTCATCCAAGTCATTGATGAATATATTGTATAGTACTGGTCCCAGTATTGACCCTTGAGGCACTCCACTAGATACAGGCCTCCAACTAGACTCTTCCTTCAGCCAGTTCACAGTCCACCTCACTACCCGATCCTCCAGACCATACTTCCTCAGTTTAGCTGCGAGGATGCTATGGGAGACTGTGTCAAACGCTTTACTGAAATCAAGGTAGACCACATCCACTGCTTTCATCTACTGCCTTCATCTATCCACCTGGTTATGTCCTTGTAAAAGGCTAAGAGGTTGGTTAAGCATGACTTTCCCTTGGCGAAGCCATGTTAACTGCCCCTAATGACCCTCTTATCCTTTATATGCCTTGAGATGGTGCCAAGGATAAGTTGTTCCATCACCTTTCCAGGGACAGAGGCGAGGCTGACCCGTTTATAGTTACCCAGGTAGCTACTTCACCTGAAGTAAACCCTGTCCTTAAAAGTACAAGTTTTGTTCCAGAAACAGTAAATGAAAAGGGAATAATATGCCAGTTTAGAAGAAACAAAGACCACTCTCACTGAATGAAAATTAGTTGTCAATCTGAGAATTAGGAGATACATTAATTCAAAATTTACTACTTTAGATGTGAGCTGTTTAACAGCAGATGAACTAAATAACTTAGAAAACGTACCTTAGATTATTCTAAAAAATAATCTCCTTTAAGCAAAATCTTTTGTTTAACAACAAAATTAGACACACACAAATATAGTTTGATCTTACAATATGTGCTTTTTGCAGAATTTTCAAAAGCTGGATTATCACTTGTGTATTATATACTTCAGTTCAAGTACTCAAATCAGCCCATAGAGTGGAGAATACAAATTACTCATGAGAAAATTATAAGGCGACAACTTGTATTATGGGTTACATGAAGAAAAATAACATTATCACTATGCTGCCTACTGTATTGACTCTTTTTCCCATTCAAAGAAATACTGAAAGGCACCCTGCAGGTCATTAAACTCAATTAACTCCTTTTTTTTTTTTCCTATTATATGGCTGTAGGCCAGTGTACTTCTGGATTAGAAGGGCCACCCTGGCCTCGATGGTACAAGTCTACCTCCTAGGTTCTGCAAATACAATTTAGGTCACAGCTGTACAACAGGGGAATACCATGGAAAAGTCCAAGGTTGAAAAAATTACTTCTTGCCAAATCAGGAAAGCTACTTAAAATTCCCCATAGAGATACCTTTCTGTAGGAGTTTTTTTTTTTAAATAAATCATTTTGTTTTGAAAGTATTGAGTTGGTTTCATTGCAGAATGGGGTTAAAATATTTCTTTGGTCATTTGAAAAAAGGTATGAAAAGATGTATAATTAAAAGTACTGATATGATCTGGCCTAAAAATCAAAACAATAATTTTGAAAAGAACATTTGACAAAAGCAATCAATGCATAATCAGAGCAAAACATATTCAAAGTGAAACAAAAAGTCTGAGATGTTTTGACTTTCTGACATCAAAGAACTATGGTCAATGTTTCCAAGACATATAATAGTTTGGTTTTGACAAAAGCCAATATTTTCCTTTGAATAGTTTTCGAAAATTCTACCTCTGCTCCCAGCCAAGACAAAGCAGTGGGGAAGGCAGCTGTACCTCCTCTGAAAAGCAGATAAATTTGCAGTTTTCTCAGGGCTGAACCTGATAAATCATTCCAACAGCCTATGAACAGGAACTTTAACTTGATACAGTATTGCCATAAAATTGTTATAATCAGTCAGACCAGTACTTCTTTTAACAAATGGAATTATAGAACCAGTTCCCTAACAGTATCAAATAATGTAGTTCTACTGATTCAATACAACTACTTTGATTTACATGGACAGCCTAGCCCATACCATTTATAAGCAGATAACTTTCCAATATATCCCTTGAAGCACAATAAAATTCATTAGTTTTCCCCAAGAGTGTACATTCTGTAAAACCAGTTACACTTTACTAGTATAAACGTAATCACTTCGGAAGATATTGAGGCCACTGTTCCTCCTGTGTCTCAAATCAATGCTTACGTAACTCTATCGAAGCTGGATGTCACCAGGTGACTTTGTTGGTCATAGATTTCTTCTCAGAAATATGCATCACTGAAGTATAATCTTACTGTACAACAAAAATTGAATTGTCTACAGGAAAAGAAAAGGAAGTGAGGATAAACTTAGACATCAGACAAGGGATGCAAACACAGTTAATACTATTTGTTTTAGTGTGTTTGATTGTATTCTGAAACTTTTTTCTACCACTTTTGAGAGAATAAGGCATAGAAAAAAGTAGTTACAAATATTTACCAATTCGTTCTGTGAATTCAAAACTCAGTCATTCTGATTTTCGTACATTCTCACCAGCTTTAATTCTACTCACACTTGTACAGAAAGGACAACATTTGAGACAGGGGCCTTCTCTTTCTTGGTGATAGTGTCTTCCCTTGTTCATTGGACACCACACACAGTGCCTTGGTGGGAAAAGTATCCATGACATCTTAGTTGTCCTGTATCACCTTCTGGATAAGGAAAGCCTAGGCTCATCGCTCCAGCAGCTGTAGCAGATGACACAGACATTCCCCTACAGAAGAACAAGACACCACACTTGCCAGGAGGCGCCTGGATGAGGCAGAAAGACTGTGCCTTCTTTGGCCCCCCAAAACATTGCTGGCACCGCCCCTGCCAGGCGGTCCTAAGTAAAAATGAAAGCAAAAGAGTGTAACTGTAGAACTGATGCAATGCAACTTTGTTTCTGATGATGTCTCAAACTGGACACCCGAAAATCTGTTGGAACAGGGATCACATCTTGCAGCTGATTTTGCTGGTTTTTTTTTGATGTTCCCCATAGTGTATTAGAGTGGATACATTCTTCTCCTGAATTACTCCTTTCCTAGTTTTTACCATAGAAGGATCACCCTCCAGAAAAACACAAGCCACCACTCTGAATGTGAAGCATAAGACTTTGCCTCTCTCAATCCCAGAAGAACCCATGTTCTGATGAAGGATTCTCACTGGAAACAGCTATCATGAGCCCCTTTGCTTTCCATACCTCTCCTACAGGAGGGCTGGCACCACAGATGATTTAATTCTCTGTCCTGTCACATAGAGAAGTTACAGTAAGAGGAGAATAGGAAGGTATGAGAAATAATAGGATTAACTAAGAACTAATTCCAAAATAAAGACAACAAACCCTTTTTATATGAAACATAAAGCTGGGATTCAGTGGCTAGGTTTAAAAAAAGAGAGTTTAAAATATAAGTTTTAAAAAAGAAAGTATTATAAGAAAAAGAAGGTCTAAAGTAATGGAAGCTGAGCCACCCAGAAAAGGAAATGAGAAATATAGCCAGAAATGCCAGATAAAATAAATTAATGAATTCTATGTTTTGCAAACTTCTAGATAAATATTGAATTGTATTCAAAATTGACTACAAAGAATCACATATTTTTGCAGCAGTGATAGGATCTTTAGTATGAGAGTCTTGCCTAGAGACCCAGACCTCAAAAACTGAACTAAAGAGAGTATTTACCAAGATGCAAAGAAAGAAGTAAAGTGGAAGTATGTATAGGAAATGTAACTTTTAGATAAAAGTATTCTAAATAATTATTGTTGTCTAAATGTTGTTCCCTCAAATATAATGCAACATTTTCACTTGTCTAAAAAACACATTTCCAAATGCTTTTAACTGCTGAAGGATGTGAATAAATACCTAGTAAGATTGTCAGAAGCCTTTAATCAGCCTAGACAACAAAAACTTACAGATTTTAAGGGATTTGTCTGTTTGAAAATCTTGAGAGATGTATATTTTTATCATCTCCCAATAAAACTATTAAAAATCTGTTTCCACTGTACTTTTGATTTTTTATTTACCTGCTTTCGAAAAAATATGCTCCTAGAGTCATCTCTAGACACAAACCTGATGGTGAAGAAAATAAAAGAGGTAATTAAGTGAAGTAATAAACTTAAAACTCTGGTTTGATGTTTGCTTTTACCAAGTTTTTCACATAGAAAAGTTTATTTCAAGAAAGAATAACAAAGATGTTTACTTACTCAAAAAAGCATTTTTTTTTAGTCTTTAAGCAATGGATTCTGACATGTGTTCTTTTTTTTCCCCATGTCCATTTTTAGTGTAACTGTCATGTCTCAGCTGTAAAAGGACAAATTTGGAGTCCTGTAGGCAAGCTCTTCATTGCAAGCAGAGCAGGAACATTCTGCTTCAGACAGCAGGTAAGATTTCAGACCTCTAGCAAGCTTGATTTTGTCATACTGCAACCACTGTGCCCACATTATTATGTAAATGAAAACATTTCAGACAGGCTCAGAAAGGCACGGTAAGGACTGTCATGTTCAGGAAGCAATGTCATTGCTAACGTCTAGGGTCATACTAATCTGTTATCAAAGTGTCAGATAACACTGCGTTGATAAGTAGATTAGACAAAGTATTACTTATTATCATATACATGAATTATATTTTTCTCTTTTTTTCTGTTTTATTGTTTCTCTAAATCAGCCAAGAATACTAGGAAGAAAAAGAGGCACATTTTTGTTGTTGTTTCATGGACTTCTAAAAACACCTTAATCAATCTCTCCTTTTGTGTAGGACACAACATCAAAATTAATTGTTTGTATCCCGATACAATGAAATGCAGTGAAACAGTGTTGCATATTTATTGAGTTTAATCTAGGATTAAATTACTATTACATACAAATAGAAAATCCTGTTATAAATTATAGATATTTTATTCCCTTCCAACCTCATTGCTCCCTGTACCACGTGAAAGCTAAAATGCGTCCTTGAAAATCTAGGATAGTACACGCTACATGGTAAATGTTCAAAGCAGTATGCTAGAAATAGGTTCTCTGGCTTCTGGTATCATTAAAAGAATTTGCCTTCCTCATTCACAATATCTTGTGCCACAATACTATACTCATTTATAGTAAAGGTTAAATGTATAATACCCCTGGCATTGCATCTCACTAGCAATTATTTCTGCTATGTGTTATGACTTATATATTTCTCCTGTACATAGGGTAGGATAAAGCACACTGTGTGAGCACTTTCTTGTGATACATTTGTGCTATAGAGGTATTTGCCACCTAATAGCAACAACCAAATAGAAAAGTGTTGTCAGGGAAACAACAAAGAGGGCAAACAATTTTGTGTATGCCGAAGCATATACAAAAAATTATGCTGGATAGTATAAGAGCTTGATTATACATCCTTTGAAACCTCAAATATTCTTTCTGCTAATGACAGTGAATTTTGACCATGGTCAACAGAGGCTATATCTTTGACTAGCATTGTTGAGAAGAATTTAATCATTGACTAGCATTGTTGAGTGAATTTAATCAGATTTTTCATAAATTTATCCTGACTGATGTTTGTTATGGCACCAGTAAGAAACATTTGAGTATCATAGATTTAGTGACAACCAGAGGGACAGTGACACTACTTCTACCTTTTCCCAAATACAAGTAAAACAACTGGGGTTTTTTTTGTTGATTTTCATTTGTTTTGGTTGGTTGATTGGTTGGGTTTCGGTTTGTTGGTTTGTTGTTTGTTTGTTTTTCTGCTGGCCATTGCTTCCTCTAGATCTGTATTCCAGCTCTGATGCAGATTTGTATCAGGGGACTTGAAAAAATGTAAATTAAATTCCACAACAGATATTTACAGAACAGTGTAATCACAAGAATGATTTTTTTTTGCTTTTATTACCCCTCATTAGTTTGAAACCAGTTTATTACTTGATGGAAAGGGGGATGTAATAGTAAAGCACTTAAGCACTGTGGATCCAGAGACTCATGAGAGTGGGTCTTGTTCCACCCAGCTGCCAAGGCTCATCACTAACTACCCACCCAGATGTAAGTGGGTACCTGGCCACCACAGGTCACCAATTAAGAGTAGCCATAGATGATACTAGTCACATTACTCGTGTGATGTTTCTTCTGGAAAACAGAATGCCCTAACCACCATTTCTCAATTAGTCAAGCATTCTCGAGTAGATCAGGTTTTGCTTTATTTCCCTGCAGCAGTGATACAGAACTGTGCCTTTTCTTCATATCTAGGGGTTTTATCTCATTTAATTGTAATATTTTTTACTATACTTCCATATTTTTAATCCAGTTTCAAATCATTCCTGATTCTATAATCACATCTTTCTGTCTCCCCTGCCCGATTTACCTCAAAAGAAGCATCTCTCTTCCCATGTGCCTCTGTCTCTACAGTTCTGTAAAAGGAGCATGATCACTGCTGGAAGGCAGATACACAGAACAAAAGCTCTTACCCATTTTAGCGAAGACCAAACTTCAGAAAAACCAAGATGAAATTTAAGAAGTTTAGCTTCTAATTATTTCTATGTTTGACTTAAGGCTGGAAAGGAGAAACCATCGTATTTTTAAGCATCTTTGCCATACTCACATTCAGGTCAGGATCTCACAGTTGCTTGTACTTATATTTTAGCTCGTGGGGCCTCTTATAGGTCCTGCACAGTAGGCAATGACTGGAATGCAGCAAGGTAGCCCATCCCACCCCATCTATGACAAATCACTATTTTTTCCAGTCACTCTGGGGAGCAGATATTTTCCAATTAGAAGTATTTGTCAAGTCCATACTCACATTCAGCCAGAGAGTACCTTTGTGCAGAGAGCATCAAATGGGCATTTTTCTCTTTTTATAAAGGTCCCTTATATTCCCAGTACAAAATTATGCTTGTTTAAATAAGCAAGATTAGGACCCGCACAATTATAAAGTTTTCCTGCTTAAAACAAATGCATTAGGTTTGACTTTACTAGTTGTACAATTCCATGTGTATTCAATGAGTCATCAGTGAGACCAAAGGAAGAAAGCTTGGGAAAAAAAACTTTAACACCTAACACAGATACTGAGCTTCATTTCCACTCTGATTCTCTGTGATGATTAAGCTTTTTTGTCTGCATAGGATAAGACTCCTATTTTGAAATAGGTTAAGGCCCTAATGGGAACCTGTTTATTTATTTTACTTATATTGAGAATTTTATTCCCTAAACTTCCTTGGAGCTCTAACGTAACATGTAACCTGTTTCTTTTTTAAAAAGGGCCTTTGCTCTTTGGTCACTGAGAACTGTATCCTGCCATTTCCTCTGATGGGTGTGAGGAAAAACTCTTCTTTGAAACTTAGGTTCTGGCTTTGGTCATAGTTGACACTTTTGACCTATCCATCAGTCAATGCTAAGGAAACCACAATACACACGAAAACATCGGTTTTGCAAAATCAGACTAGGAAAAAAGTAATTGCATTATGAAGAACAGAATGTATTTTTTGCTTAAATATATTTTTTTGTATTAATATTGCAAGGCATCTGTCACCTAAAATGGGTTGCCTTATTTCTGTTCCTACTTTCATTTCGGACAGATGAAAGCAAAATGCAACCCTATAAATGAGTCCATCAACCGTCCTGATTATATTAACCAGAAGCAAAATGCTTCTTGCAATGTCTAAAGTTTAATCAACTTTATTCATAGAGAAAATAACCTATTAGGCTGAGATTCCTGCAAATAACTCCTGTCTACTGTGCTGAGAATATTAATCCCCAAACACACAAAAAGCCTCCCAAAATTCTTGCCATTTCTGATGACTGTTTAAGTTATAATCTCATTAGAGTTACAGCTCGGATGAAGCCCCACCCATGTTTTATTTAATCTGAGATTTTTCATACCCTTTCATATCTATTGGTTTGCTAGTTCATAATCAAGAACGAAGAGGTAGTTAAGGTTAGAGTTAGAACAGACTGAAATCGAAGTCATTCATGTGATTCAAATACAATTGAAAGTGAGTCAGGACAGACTAGCAGAAGTTACTGCAAAGGTCTAAGAAAATGGACAGAGAACACCAGGTGGGTTAGATCATGGGAAGAAAACAGCTCACTATAAACAGTTCTAAAAAATCAGAAGCTTTCTTCTGCTTTTCAGAAAGACACTCATGTTGTAACCAATAAGCATTAATGCAAAATACAAATAACATACAGTATAATGAACTAAATAAATGCATAAAGATAAAATAAATAGTGAGCACTGCTGTATAGTATTTTTGTCCCAAATCTTTAAAGTATTATTTACTCACTTCAAAATGCAGCTCCTTATAAAGAGAGCTTGTGGATGAAATGTGAGCATCATAGATGGCAGTAATAAAACTGTCACTATGGCCTTCCCCTCAATGAACGGAGGCTTCATTTCATTGAAAAAGCCTAGCTCTGCATAGCTTTACAGGAACTGAGGTGAAGGCGCACCAGTCACTGCATTGATCTCTGGTCTTACCCGCTCCATCTGACCTGTTATGCTGCATGAAAGTCAAGAGAATTCTCCAGGCACTCAGAGAAATTATTTAGTATGGTTTCATTATGACTATACAAAGCAAAAACTTTAGTAATATGATGTCTCCTTACTCCGACAGTTAAGATAGAGCACATTGTAATCTTAGCAAACTTTATTGCTAGGTAGAAAGAAAAGTAAAGCAATGCTTATCATCATAACTTCTCCCAATTAATGAAACCTGTCTGGAGTCAAGTTTCATTTTGCGAGCTATAGGTCTGAAATGCTCAGTGCATACATTTCAGTTCTCAAGGGTCCGTTTCAAAGAGTCCAAGTATGAATTTAGTCAAGCTTTTCAAAGTTTTCAGATCAAGGTTTCCCATGTTGGTATTTCCTGTCTGGGGACTGTGGTGCAAAGGATTTGATAAAGGAGTTTTATTTTAGGACCATTTCCAAATATTGGTATTTGGGAGAAGACATAACTTCTAGTCTAGACTATAGAGGAATGTTGCAAGAGCCAAGACACAAGCATAGCACCAAGGTTTTCTCTTATAATCCAGGAAACATAAATATAGGAAAATTTCATCATTTTAGCCGTACCGTTCTGGTCATCATTTTATTAAATCCCTTACCAGAAATGCATGTATTGCCTTTATCTATCTGATGGAAGAAGGAGTAAAATCTAGTACACTGTATCAAACAAAATCCACACTATTGCAATCATCATCCTAAACACTGTTTTTTTCCAGCTACATTTATGGTACCAGAACACTAAAAAAGTCAATGAGCATCACCAGGCAACTGCATCCCTGAAAATATAGACATGTAAGTAAGCAGTACATGTTGCTGCTTAAACCACCTGCTGCAAGAGAATACCAAAGTAGTCTACAAACATTAATTTTGTCCCACCATAATTTTTTTTGTTTTGGAAAAACCTATGCTGTTAACATCCTTTTATATAGTCAGGAAATGAAGCACAAATGAAGGATTTGACTAGAGAATCTTTGGCAGCAGTCAGAATAGAGTAAATTTTCTAAGCCCTTTTTAGGTGACCCATAAATATAGCCAGCATATTTATATCGATATTGCTTGCATAGGTTTTTTTTCTGCTACAAAATTAACTGGCCATAGCACATACAACACACATGATGATGTATGGCAAGGATGAAAGAAAAGATGCTCATGGCATAACGAGAGATGCTAATATCACAAAGTTCTGGAATCATGCCTCAGTCTGAGCTTCCCCAAAATTCAGATGTGTTTGGACCCAAGTCTTTACTGACCTTTGAGCTGCAGATCAAATCTGATTCTGCACAAAAAGAAAATTAAGACATTAGGAAAAAACCTTATTAATTATACATTCCCTGTGTATAACTCTTGATGTCTCATCTCTGTTAGTACGTAGCTTTTATCTCTTATTCAAATTTCTGTTTTCTTGGTTTTTATTGGCTTTTTCATATATTAATTAGTTTTCAATGTTTTGAGTGGATCACAATTTCAGAGTTTATTTCTACTCTAGAAGAATATGGAGGGCTAAGAGCCCAACATGCCTGTATCCTAAGTCACGAATTTCCACTGAGATACTTTGTTTTAGCAAAGTTACAACCCCTTCTCTAAACTGTTGTATTTCATAATTCTCATATTTATGAACAGCCATTTCATAGTAATAAGTGGATCCAACAGATACTAGAGCCCAGTAGTGTTAGGCACTGTATTCACAAGCAGAACAAGACAATCCAGGTCCTGTTACTTGTCAGAAGAACAAGACAGAGAAGGAGTAAAAGTGGAAATATTAATAGTACAGGGAAGGTAAGGGTCTTTCTCAGGACCTCATGGTGCCAAGTTCAATGCTGTTTGAAGCAGACAACACGACAGCTCAGGGACTGTGTTTCAGAATTTTTGGAGTACGCGTTTGGGTTTACAGATTTCTTGTCTCATTTCTAAAGGCCAGTTCCTGAAATGTGTGGAAAACTTTCTGTGGGTTGAGGTCATTCAGCACCTTGCAAGACTCGCCGTGATTTTCAGAGGTGCTGAGCACACACAGCTCCTGTTGACTAGACTGGGAGTCCACAGTACCTGTGAAAATCAATTCATGTCTAATGGCCTTTTCACCTGTCAGAAATAATTGCTGTTTCACAGGAGCATACTAATTCAGTCACTGTTTTGTTTTTAAAGGAGGCTATTTATTTTTACCCTCCTTGGAAACTGATCTGCTAGGAAGAAAGACCAGGAACAAATTGTGTCCCGAAAGGAAAATAGATTTTATATGAAACACTCATTCTGCTGATTGTCAGTCATAAAAAAATATGTATTTTAATAGTTTTTTCCCTTGCAGAAAAATCTGTTTAACTAATCTGATCATACAAAAAACCCCTTCTTCTAACATTAGACAGTTATCTGGGTATTCTCTGCTGGGATATATCTTTTATGGTGTAAGAAAAGTCCTTAATACCAGACTAACATGTAACAGGGGGTGTCCTTTCTTTAGATGGATCTGTGCCCAGGCATTGGAGAGCTTTTTCACTGAATGTTACTATCTTCAAGCTTTGTCCTGTTGCCTTCCTAGCTTTAATGTTCCCAAGGACAGCACCTTAACATAATTTTCTGCTGTTGTAAGACAAATTTGGAAAATAAAAGCAAAGCTTTTAAATGAGTAAAATGCGTACATTCGAAAGGATATGGCAGCAAGGCTACATCCTGAAGTGCAAGTCTTTTCAACAGAAATTAAAATGCACATTAGGAAATAGTAAGCTGCATGTCTAGGCTGTAATAGTTAACAAAACAGCTATATTGGGATAGCATAATGTGTACAAACTTGACAGAAAGCTCTAGGTTTCATGTCCCTGCAAATCTTTCCTCACAAGATTAAACTTCCACATGGTTAGAGGCCTGTCTTTTCAAGTGCAGCACCAAGGGGGCATTTGTCTTGTCTCTAGATCAGATCTTTAGTTCCTTTACCTGCTAAACCTATATTTCATGGACAAAGTGAAATTTCACTTTGAGAATTTAACAAAGGAGAAGAGCTAGGAACACTTGTTTTTTATCTAAAGCTTTTTAGTCCGATATATCTTCCTATCTATGTATATATATATATGTATCTGAGAAAAATCTGAGTGATTTTGATAAACCTATGCAATGCAAAAACTCTAAGTACATCATTTTGATGCGTGGAAGATATTTCCATATGGACCTGCTTAACATGTATCCCTGGATAAATGCCAATGGTATTCAGATTTTAAAAGCTATAATAGTAAATCAATAGTGTGCATATATCATAAGACTTATTAGCCCCTAAAGTCTCCTGGCTCAATCTTATTTTGAGGGAAGTCAATGACTAGATGATATCAAGGACCAGAACTCCCTCCCTCATGCAGGTGTTGGAGACTGAAATTAAAAATTACTACCTTTTGTACTCTGGAGGTTGGATACCCAGAGCAGTACGGTTGTATCCCAAGGAAAACAGCTGGAGGCTACTGTGATGAACTCTGCATGGGGGTGGGAAGAGAAAACAACCCCAGTTGTTAGTGAAATAATTTTTTCCTTATGACTGCTCCAGCACTGCGCATCACCAGCATTCTGCATAGGCATCTTTTCTAACTTAAGAGAGTCTGGATGCTTCTGGAAAAAGCATACATTTCCCTTTTAATTTCTCACTTTGACAGAAGTAATAAAAGATCACTTAATCAACACAGTCCATCATTTGTTGCAGTGACAAAATGTGAAAACTGCTCTTGACAGTCTGGCCATGCAGTTAATACAAGTTGTAAATGTGTGTTTCCCATGGAAAATCTTGATTTTTTTAAATTTTATTTATGACCTACTTTTTTTTTTTTTTTAAATTTCAGCCTACATAGTATTGCACTATATAACTTTCTTTCACACACCTTATCACTATAATTTTTCTTTCCCTCTGGAAAGGAAAACTATGCAGTACTGTGCAATCTTCCTCTTTTCTTCCTGACTTGTGCTCTTCAGTTTCCATTGCTTCAGGGCTCTTATTTTAACAGAACAGTTCTTCAGCTAAATTAGGAAATAACCTGTTTCCTTGTTTTTCTGTCTGGATGTAATTCTCATTGAAAATATTCATCTGCTTAGAAATTAACATTCTAAATGGCATTGACTAAGAAATGTAGTTATGCCTTATTCATCTGGTCCTCAAATGTCCTGACTTAAACAAAGGCAAGTATTTCTCCCATCATCTCTATCATATCATTTCAAAACCACTTTAATAATAGTTCTTCAATTAAAATAATATTCCCAACCATTTCTTTACATGCTACCCAAAATTCATTTGCATCTCCATGCTAACAGAGATTAACAGCAAGCCAGCTTCTAATAAAGATGTAAAGATCAGGCAACAATCTATATTTCAGGTCACTGGAAAGGCCATGTAGAAGCAGCATTGCAGACATTTGCTGCATGATGTGAAGCTGAGAGTGTCTCACTCTTGATCAGGATTTATTGCACTCCATCTGTCAACAAAACTGACAAATTACTGCAGCTGGGGAAGCTCTTCCCTTCCCAACAAACAATATATTGGAGAGGCCGGTTGATTAGTCATCCATCTTTATTTCAGCATTTCAATTTAATATAATTGTAATTAATTTTGTCTCTTGGAAAATAAAATTTTAGAAAATTGATTTCTGACTTAAGAAAAATGTTTTCCATTTTCACAGGTTTCACTGATTCTTTTTTGGCTGACCTGATATAAAAAGAGACAATGCCATTCCAACTTAGTATCTGTTCTTTTGATAAAGTCATAGAAATATTGACTTTACATGGATTTAAGTTTTCATGGAAGCCATGCTTGCAATGCAGCTTGTATTAATGAATAAGGCCTATAACTTGTCCTCCAATAAGAAGTATATTATAATACTTAAGTAAAATTAATTGAGATGGACTTATAATGCTATAAGCGGCTTAGATTTTGATGAAGGTCAAACACTGCAGACTTCAGTAGAAACTCATTGTCCCAAGGAGACGAAAAAGATGATCACATTCTAAAGCTCCAGAAGTAAAGCCATCAAAGACAAACATGCAGATTGGGGTAAATAATGTAAATGGGGGAAAATTTATAAAAAGAAAAAATAATAAAAAACAAAAATACTAAATTCAAGCTTTCGGTAAAAAGAGCCTTCAAGTGATCCCCTCAAATTCTGTTTCCTAGCACGTACATTAAGGTGTGTTGGCTTTATTTAAACTGTTTGTAAGGAATGTAGCTCTTCACCTTTTCAGTTTGAATCACCTATGAATGCTGTTTCCTGTACTGAAATGTACAGCTGTAGTGTCACCTAATAACTAATAGATTTTTAGAGTACATCATCCTCCAGCAGTCAGCTCCCCCCACAAAGGAGGCATAGGTTCAATTCCCATTACTGAAAGCAGTCCCTGAGTTTATTTAGGCTGCTCTCAGCCATGAAGACCTATACAGAGCAGAACAAACCATACGGTCCTTGGAGGCTCAAATCCAGCTCAGCTGAGCTCACCAGAGAGGTAGTTTCTCAAAACATTCCCAGTGTCTTTTTCATGGAAGGAAGCACCAATTCCCTAACTACAGGTATGCACATGGCCAAGAGCACTCAGTGCCTCGGTAGGGGTGCTATAAATACCACAGGATTTGGATCTTCAAGGTGAAAATAGTAAATGGAGATCTGTAGAGACCAAATCTTCATCCGACCTCTTCACAAACTTTCAGTCAGAATTTGGAAGGAAAACAGAAAAGTGATCCAGTGCTTAAACAGCAATTGTCATTTGCCTCAGGATTGACATAAGCAACATACGTAAAGGTTGCATACAAAGAACATAGCAGCACAATGCTTTCTAAAGCTCCCTTTATTCTAAAATTAAACTTTTCTATAAAAATCTACAAAATCTATTGATACAGAAGTTTTTATTCCTTTATAAAGCTCTGACTAATGCCAGTGACTAAAATCCTGAGCAGGAAAATCAATGTAGCTTGTGATTATCTGTCCCCAGGTGTTATTTACAAAGATTATACCTGTTCTTAATACTATCTATCTAAGCATGAATTTAAGTGTCACACGCATCGTTCCATCTCTTCTTTTTGATTACAGTTAAAAATCAAAAGACTGAAACACAAGGGCTGAAATAAAATAAGGATTTTCGTTTTTTCATTTTCAGAAGTATTTGAGAATATTTTAGTTATAGAAAGAACTCATTCAGGTGTTGTTATATAATTACGGCAACAGATTTCATCATGGTGTCCTGGTTTTGTTAAAAAAAAGAACAGTTCTATTTTAGTGACTTTTCCTTTCAGCTAAGTTCTTCTAAGTACCTTTTAAGTAACTGCACTTTTCTGAATTTAGCTACATGTTTTTTGAGACACTGCTCCGGACTGATAAGAGTGACCAATGGAATGCAAAGAACCAGTACATTACTATTATTTAGATACAATGATTCTGTTTTCATGATACAAAACACAGATCAATCCTCAATTCAAATTTAGTAACACGAACAGTTACAACACTTATTGAAATTAATGGTACTTGGGAACACCCTGCCAACACAAAGGCTGAGGAAGCCCTAATATTCTACCTCTGGAAAAATCAAACTGCCACATGAAAATGAAAAATGTGGGTTTGTTTGGGTCTTTTCTATCTGTGCATATGTATTGTAGGCACAAATGCTTACTTCTGATAGAAACTAAAATACTAATTAAATCAAAGGCTTGTGAGAACAGACTTCTAAGAAACATAAGCAGCACATTTTCAAAAATAATAAATCCAGAATGTCTGTTACACTCCACTAGTGTGACATCTTCAATGCTGGGCTTTTTCAAAGTCTACAACATTCTTTCTAACTAATATCTTTTCACCTTTATTGTTAGACCATGCAGCTGCCTTTTACCAAGAAGAAAGGCAGACTTTATCGCCTGCATTAGCACTGCAGATGGAGTGCACAGATTCATCTCCTGCAATGTGATTGTGCCTATGCACCTCCTGCACTTGGATCACAGATACTTCTACCCCTAATTACTGCCAAGGTCCTCCTTAACTGTCACTGTCTGAGCTAAACAAATCTAGCTTCTCACAATTCTCACTGCCAGGTACATTTCTCAAATATTTTAGGTCTTATCTGAAGGCTCTCTAATTTAACAAGTCTGAGACTGGATAATAATTCTGGTCAAGGTCATACTTCAGTGTCAATAAAAAAGCAATATAATCCCACTCCGTATTTTTCTATTAACGTAAACTATTTAGTTTGAATAATAGTAAATAATAGTTTAAGCTAAATAGTTGAGTTCAATAGTTTAAGTTATTATATTAAACTACTTCCAAGGATAGTGCCTCCTCTTCAGTTATTGTTCCATACTAGAAGCCTGCATTTCACTAAAGTCCTGAGATCACACAGTCACTTTTGAATCCCCAGCACAAACTGTATTTGAAGACGTATCATTAGACAGTCTGGAATCTGTTCAGTGCCTGCCATGTTGATTTTAACCATGCCAGTTGGACTACACTGAGCAACGTGTGAAAGTTTTCTGGGACAAGTGCTTCCTACAGTTATTCCTACAGGTCTTACTAGTGAAGACAGGTTTTTTTTCCTTCTGGTTCCTGCGATGTTTTTCACTGACTATTTCTTATTTTGATGTACCCACTCCTGTAAGAAGGCATTGTTACCTACAAAAAACGCTTAAAAATTCTCAGATTCTTTGAGAGAAATATACAATATGCAAATAAAATAAGTGAAAAGACATTACAGAGTGAGGAAAGAATGGCCACGTGTTTGATATGCATGCTGAAAACCCACATGATGACCCTTAGAGAAAATTTAACGAAAGTAACAATACATAAATGGCATACCTATGGACTTACAGTTAACTTTCAGGTTGGAGCTAACCTCCAGCCTGGTTTTAAATCTCAAGAGGATTTTAACATTTCCAAATATTTCCCAATGATTCCATAAATGTATAAGTCAAATCCAGTGTAAAAATAAAGAGATTTGGCTTGAAAACAGAGGGATGGAATTCCTGCCTGACATATATCATAAATCCACCCAGAAATCAGAGTGCACTAGCCCACTGAAAGCTGGAGAATTCTAATGATAAACAAGCACACTGGGAGGCACAGCATTATCACTAAATGGATTATTTATGCTAGTTCTCGAAAGAAGGAAGGGAGGTGAATAATCCTCTTCAAGTCTCAAGGCTGCTGATCAAATAAAAATTTCCAAGTACAATAAAAAATTTGGCTCCTAGAAATATATTTGAGCTCCTTGAGCTTTTCTTCTCTCAATTCAGGAAAGGAAGAAGTGTTCCACAGCTGCAAAGAATCAATTTTTGGTACTCCTGAATCAGGATTTAGGTTCCCCGTGGGACTACTGAAGCTTTCCATCCCCTTCAGCTCTCTGTGGGAGGCACCCATGGTTCTGAGGGAAAACACTTCTGAGGCCAGGCCAAGTTTGGAGCTAGACAGCATGGCCAGGTGTTGAAGCCAAGTCTGTGAACCTCCATGGCACAGGGGTCCTCCAGACTCAAAACTGGGGTTGGATGGGGGAAGATTCACATCCAGAAATTCCTGCTTTTCTTCCCCCTTTGTGCTGCACTTGGCAGGATTTTGTCTCACATACATGGGGTGAAGCACGTTTTTCACTTAAATTTCAGTTATGTATAGCTTTGAAAAATTAGGCTGGTCACAAACCTGGTAGGTTTGTGCAAGATTTAAAGGTGAAACTAACACCACATGTACAGGCAGTGATTGAAAGCCCAGTGGAAGCAGTGGACAATTTTCCACTGAGATCAATGGCCTCTGGATTACACCCATAAAGCCTGACTAACGAGGCGTTATGTGGATTAAAAGCACAGGTTAACCTAGGAAATACAATACTTCTGTGCCAATGGGATTCTGGATCTCTTTGGCTTCCCATAGACTTAGCAGTGAAGAGCATAAAGGGAAGAGAAAGCCCCTTGCAAAGCTATTGAGTGCAGTCAGACCCTGAGCTCTCATGGAGCCTGTGGGCTCCAGGCCTGCAGAAAGAGGGACTCAGCTTGCAAGATCACTGAGAGAGCCTCAGGGTCACATACATTAGCAGTGTTTCATTAAATACAACACTAATAGTGTACATTTCCTTTTTTTCCCCCTCTTTCATGTATTTGCATCTGGTGTGCATTGAAAGGTGAGGTTATATCCATTTTAAAATGTCTAAATACGTCTAAGGCAGGCAGAGAGGAAGCGCTGTTAGACATTTTGAACAGCTGAGTCAGTACCTGAAAGTCTTGCAGAACGAACTTATGACCAGTCTGGTTTCCATAGCCATATATCTTGTGAAAAGCACAGAATGAGATGTGATAATCTATGGTAGGAAACGTTATGTTTAAATGAATTTCGCTCATCAAAAAGGAGTGCCACACCATTTTTCTACAAATTTACTGTCAGCAGCACTGTTAAGAGGATTAGATAGTGGCCAAAATATTCATATACTCCTCTTTCTCACTGCATCTCTACCAATACATGATTTGGACCAGTGAGGGAACAAAAAAGGTGTTATGATGTCTGGAAGCTATGAGCTTGTTAACTTTATCAATGGTGAAGATTTTAGTCATGTAAGTGGTCAGCAGGAACAACGGTTAGGCATCCAAAAGTATCCTAATTCACAGAAAGGAAAAATACAGCTTGCAGCGCAGACCAAAAAGAGGAAGGTGGGTGCTCCTGCCATCTGCAAAGTATTGCCTTTCAGCTGTTCCCAGCAAAGCTACAACAGTCGGCATGAATCACAACCTTGCAAGAAGTGGATGATTTTCCCTTCCTCTGCAAGAGGCTGTAAGTCCCACATGGGCCCGCAGGGACTCAGAATTCTGTTCACTTTAAAAAGTGCCAGTAAGCTGCTGTTTTATACACTGTCCTACACAGACTGTTGGTGCCGAGTCAGTTCTCATCCTCTCCTTCCTGCCTTTCTTAACACCAAACAGCTACTTTGTTTAAAATGGTTAACAGAAGTTTTAAAAATTATGTCAGGAAATGTCAATAAAATCAATACTATCATATGTATCAGCTAGATAAGAGTTCATTGAGGCTGTGAGCCTTGATGTTTCAATGTTTACAGAGCAGTTGCGTGCCATAATGTATACATCATAATGGGAATCAAAACAACAGCCGTATCCCCTAATCCTCACAATATAGTCCATGGAACATTGCTGAAAAGAAGATGTGACAGAAGCACAAACGATCACATAAACCAGAGTCATCATGTAGAACTGAGGACTGCATCTAAACTGACATTTTACATTTCAAGTATCTCATGAAGTTTTTATGAGTTTTCTTCAGTCCATTCACAAAACTGCAGCAAGAAAAAAGGCTGCAAGTACAAAAAAACAGTGCAGAGATAAATGTAGCAGAACTTCTTTGTCTATTCAAACTGCATTTCTGCTCTAAACAATATGAAATTTATTTTCAGCATTCTTGTACATCTAATTATTCTAAATAATGTTGCTTTATGCAATAAAAAAATCTCTGACTTATCAGAATATGACACAATGTGAGCAACGTAAGTCTGCAGAGTAAAGAGAAATGCTGCTCAAAACACTGCAGTTCTGTAGACCGCAACTTAAATATGTCAGACTGAAGTGGGCTACATAGTTCACATTTCTGAATCTGGATCAAAATATTAAAGTCTTATTGTCTTCAGTTATTCAAATAGTATATGAAAATACGACAACCTATATTTTATGACAAAATTCATAAGTAACCCTGTTCTCAACATAAATTAGTCAAGAGAGACAATTTATTTATAACGTTGAACAAATTAGTTTTCCTAATTTTGTCACAGTCACTGATCGCTTGTAATCAATACTGTGTAAATCCTGCAGATAAAACCACTATTTTGCAGTGTTCCCTGGCTTCTTTTCTACAGAGCGATACGCTCTTGACCATGTTCAGCATGGAGCATGGGAAAGTGTGAGCATACAATTCTCAGCCCTGAAGTCAGGAGCTGCTGCTGAACTTGGCAGGGATGGGGATCCAGCAGCAGCTGCTTCTCGTGAAGGTCATGCGATCCCTCCCATGAGAGGCAAAGCAACCGGCTTCTTCACCCCCACCAGGTGTTCGGTACAGCAGAACCTGAGAGATCCCAGCAAAGAAAGCCTTGCACCCCTGAATGGGCAGGCATCTGCCCTCCTGCTAAAGGTCAGAGCTCACTTGGAGCTGTGATCCAGGTCCCACTGCTCCTCTGAGCAGGTAGCACCATTGTCACACCTGGAGAAGCTCAGGGGCTGGTGCCAGATTCCTCTGTTGGAAATGTTCAGGTGACTCAGCTGAACAAATGGGTCTCATTGACTTTTCTGTAGGCAGGGCTGACTCTCACCCTGGGAACAGACAGGTCCATTCCCACCAGAGCTTTATAAACCTCATTAAAATCTGTCTTTGTTGTTCCTTCTTAACAATAACATGCAGTCACAGTATAAGGCAACAGAGGGGTAACAACAAAATAAGAAACAGTGTAAGTTATTAATCATCAAAGCAACACAAACAAGATGAGCATATTTGTTTAAACATTGAAAAACAGGAAAAAAATCATTATTATATGTAATAAGTTTCCCCACACATTTCTTTTTACAAGTGCTTAAACATGCCACGGAGCTACTACACCTAAGCAGTAGCCCTCAGCAGGGTTTCATAGGTTGCTTCCCAGCTTGCAAAAGCAGGCATGTGGCAACTCAGTGTGTAAAAAGGGCAACCCTGAGGCTGTTGTAAGCTTGTTTACAAGGTGATGATGCTTATGTCTGCAACACTTCTTCTCCATTTGAGAAGTATATATGTATAAATTCTATTCAGTCATAAACAAGGATTTCTACTTAGTTCAGAATAAAACTATGAGAAGAGAGAAGTATGTCTAGTGTCCTATGTAGCGCAGACAAAACACCCAAGTAAGCACCACTTCAAAGCTTAGTTCTGAGTAAACTTGTTCCAGATTCTTGCATGCTTTAATCCAGAATGGAGCTACAGGCTCAGGACAATTTAATGTTTTTATTATCTCTATACCCACTGGTTTTAATGTTCAGTATTCTGTAGACTTTTGCATTAAATTACCATCGTCTACAACAAATTTCTATTCCTGGGGAACTGAAAATAAAAATAGCAGATGTCTCTGCTCAAGCATATTGCAATTCCTGTTCTAAAAGTATATATATATAAGTATATATATATATATTATTTTTTCTATTTAAACAACCTCTATGCATACTCTAAGAAAAACAGACTTAGGCTGTTTCTTTAAACAAAAAAAAATTAAAGCTTTGATGTGATGGATGCATTGAACATGTCAGGAAGAGTATTATCAAAAGGAGAAGTTTAAAGCCATTCCCTGGGGTATATATGTTTTGATGTCCTACTGTCCTTGTCATACATAAAAGTATTTGGTCTATCTAGAAATTCGTTTGACCCAGAAAAAACAAATTGTTCACAGTTAACGGAAAAAAAAAATCACAGAAGAAGGACTGGGACTATGATACACTCAGTATTACACTGCGCTCTCTGTTTGAAGTAGATTAAGAAGAAACAGTAACAAGTAATTAAAATGTGTCCCATTGGTCCTATAATACTATCCAAACATTTCTGAAAAAAAACAAAAAAACAAAAAAAAACCCACCACCCACCACAACTCTTACTCCCAGACGTCTTTAATGGGTTTCTTCAGGTCTTTACCTGGCCATTCACTCATATGACACAAGTTTCCTAGGTGACAATATACCTGGAAAACTTCAGCTGATGTTAGTGGAGGGTAAAAGTCATCTAAGTGCAGAATCAGCCCATATTTCTTCTGCATTAAAATATAGCCATTAATGCTTTATTCTGAATGAATGGAAAAACAAAGGTTACATCAAATGAGATTATTCAAGCCACTTTAAGATTACCTGATATTATTTATTATTACTTAAATTTGAAATAATATTTATTATTTGTACATTTTAAAAATTGATTTTAAGTTACTCTTCAGCCTTTGGCAAAGGTGTCTGCTCCAAAGACAACTTATAAAATTCAAGCTCAGGAATTCTTCCCTCAGCTTCAGAGAATTTGTTGAAAAATCAGACATCTCAATAACAAAATTCAGTGCAGATACCAGGACAGCTTCTGTGCCCTGCAGAAAGCAAGGAGAGGACTTATTTGTCACATGTTTCTGGAAGTCCTGATTCAGTTCTCTTCATAATTAGCAGACTTCTGTAAACCTTAACATCAGTTGTGTCAGAAATCTATTTGGAAATGTCACCTACTGAATGCCTATTCTGCTATAAACTTCTTCAGGAATGAGAGAACATAAGTGTTAGGTCAAGGAATAGAGAAACTCCACGAGAAGGATGGAACTGATGGCAGCTAGATTCATAGCAGGGAACCAGCAATAAACTTTTCAGAAAGCAGTTTGTCTATGCAAGAGTGAACAGTATTTCTGGCAAACCAACAATTAGCCAAGGTTAAGAAGTATTACCAGTTCAGTGATCTCAGAATCATTTTCTTTAAATAATAGACAGAAAAAAAGGAGATCCAGCTTCCCTTGTGAGCCTCAACAAGCTTTCCTATTTCATGTTTTGGCAGAATGATGGCACAACGAAGAAGACTTGGAGTTGAAGTAAATCATAGAGATGCCCCTAGATCTGATACATGAGATGTCTAAGGAATGATGAATTACAGCCCTTCAAAAAGGTCCACTGTAATGAAAAAAGTGACCTTGAATGCTAGTGATGACACTCCACCCGGGAGTTACTACTCTGATCCAACAGTGAGAGCCAGTCTATTGTAACCTTATTATCCTGAAATTCATGGTTCACTGCCAGAAAGAATTTGAAAGGTACCTATCCGCAAACTTGAAAGTAGATCCAAATCTGTCCCCTGACTCTGGGCTCCCTGAGTACTTGCACATTCTGACATGCTAAAACATGACTTTGGAAAACGGAACCTGCTTTCAAACAGGTCGCACTTTTGGAAATAACACCATGAATGAATGTACATAGGAAATTCCACCAGACCACCACAGATGTGTCCTAGTTTGCACAACATACACACTGACATGTTAGGAAGACTCTTTTCCAAACTGTGAATGGTTTGTAGAGATGTCCTACATTACAAACAGGTTTATTAGCATATGTACAAAGCAAACATTCACATGAAAATATTTATTTTAAATGTAGTGAAGCTTGCCTTATTAAAGTGATTAATTATTTTCATCACTTTTCCTTTATGTACAGATCATAGCTTGGCAACGGACTTGAACATGAGATGCATGGCTAAAATGTTCAAAACTGTGCTAATGTAAGAGTATATTGCTGACTTGTCTAATGATAAAATGTTCTGACATAGTATAAAATGCAAATCATGTGTTATTGCCTTAAATTGTTCCAGTTCATTTACCTTGCTAGGAGCATTCATTACAGCTAATTATTACAACTGATTTTTATTATTCATAATTACTTTTTCACATTGTAAAGATCATAAATTTTGAAAATTCTGGTCATCATCTGTCACCATTCATGCTTGTCAGATCTTTTTTTGTACAGAACATTTTGCACACTCATTATCATTAATATGTTTATAGGCTGTTATTATTCAAATCCAGGAAGGATCTTTTAAAGGAAATGTAATACTGTTTCTTAAATACACCCTTTTAGACTTAATGACAGACTGAAGTTGATCTTGACTTAGAAAATTAAATGAAATGCCACTAATTAAACATCCAGTTTACTCCTTATGCTCACTCTGTCAGGCTCATGAATGCACCAACAGTTAGACAGAAATCATTCCACTGTTATTATCACCCAGGCAGCAAGGCATTTGCAAGACCAATTTGTAAAATGAAAAGGTTGAAAACATAAAGCATTCCTTCCCAGCAAAAACGGAGAATGGGCGAAACAGCAAAAGACGGAAAGAAAACTGCCTACACAGTTGTAAGCAACAAAATGCTTGCAGAACCAAGAAACACTCAATAACTTAAGTTTGTCGATCTGGTCCCATTTTATGAGGTAGCTGTAGATGTCAGATAGCTGCTTCATCAGACAAAATAAACACAGAGGTTTTGTTGTTGCGACTGCCACTATTCTGCAGCGGTGCTTGGTTTCCTACTTTTGAATAAGCCAAAACACAAAGTCAGTACTTCCCTCATAAAGGGCTCTGATTTACTCTTTCCAGAACAGCAGACATTACTGGATATTTTCATAAAACATCAAAAAATTGTTTAGGTGATCTGAACTGGCAGATGAAGCAAGCACATAGAAATTAAAAAAAAAAAATTAAAAACCCCCCCAACAGTGGCAACATCTTGATTCACTGTTATTCAGTGCCATCAGAAGTTCTGAATTCATTTATTTCTTGTTAACGGTGACACAAAACACAGTAATGATGGTACCATGCTAACATCTGCTATGGTCAGTAGAGAAAAGAAAAGAATACACTACATATCAGAAACTAAGGGGGTCTTTTATTAATATTTCTCAAGTCTCTGATGAAGTTACTGTAGATTGAAGCTCACTAAACATGCTTACTATTCACAGTGCAGATTAAATGACAGACAAAAGAGACCAATTACAGACTTCACATTTTCATTGAGCTTGTGCATAAAATATAATACCAACGCAGTTACGGTAAATCTTTCAAAACCATTTGGACAGAACACAGTTTGGCAGATTTAAAAGAAAATAGCCACACGTGTTGATAAAACTATTGTACTTCTGACACAAAAAGCAAAAGATAAGGAGGTTACCAGTCATGGTTGACTAAATAAAGCCTTCGACAGAACTTGACATTCGATGATCCAACTTGAAAGGTTATGGAACACATTCCAGGCTGATTAAATGGGTCAGAGCTTTTCCTATGGACCATAGCCAGCAGGTTAAAGTCAATTGTGTCCCCTCCAATTGGCAAGCGATTAATGGAGATGTCTCCCCAGGGCACTAAATTGGGACCTTTACTCTTTCTACTAACGATTAATGACTTGGTATTATAAGATGCAGCAATAAAGAATAAGCACGTGATGCTTCCCTCACGCAGTCTTTTCTAAATCACTGCATTAGAGGTCCCAAACTTCAAGAAAAACATAACAAAAAATAAACAGTTTAGCATGATTTAAAGACTTACTAGCCACTAAAAATAGTGCCCTCTGTTCTTAGCTGAGCAGTACAAAATCACAGTTATTCCATTTATTGCATTAATTTACTTGCTTTACATAGTACAGTTGAGAGCAGTATCTGGACTTTCTCCTTACATTCCTAGGAGAAATATATTAGAATAATATGCAAATATAATTAGGCATAGCTTAAAATATTCCTAGATTTTTTTTTCTCCTCTTAAATAATCAAGCTTGAAAAAATCAAGCTAAATCTCTATCAGCGAATATCTTAAGACATCTTTAAGCAGAAGCTCCATCACTTAAAGATGCTGTGGTCCAGTCATCAGGACTTGTTTTTGAAAATTCACAACCCATCATTTGGTCACACTTCAGAAGATGAAGTGATAGATAATCAAAAACATTACATTACAGTTAAGAGAGCTGGAGAAAGCCAGAATATATGTTCCAAATGGAAGCTAGCAGCAGTGCTTTAGGAGAAAACCAAACATCAATTAAAAGGCAGAAGAATCTGATTTGCACAATTATCTGAAAGTAGTTTGTTAAGCTGGTTCTTTGCTAATTTTGTTCATAGTGAATTGCATCTTCGTTTGTCATAGTGCAAGTAAAATGTGCCTTTATTTCCATAAGTTTCCTTCAAACTTCTAGATAGCTTTTAAAGTCATATTCTGATTTCTTGGTGTGTTTTTTATTACTAGAAATAGAATTTGGATGTGATATTTCACATAAAGCAAGATATATTAAGAAAGACTCAGACAAAACCAGTCTGAGGCTTGATGTTTGCTCAGACAACATCAGATTTAACGATGTTCATCCGTTTGAGGGGAGACAGGAGGATGAGCTCATGGCTGACCCTGAGGTAATATCCCCGCTGTTTTGAGTAGATCAAAATGAAATCACCACAGATAAAATTTGTGGGAAACCTCTTCAGAGGGAAAAAGATACATGGAAAAACTGACTGGGAAGATACATTTTTCAAAATGAGATGTGACTCTAAAAGAGGGCACTTAGGTAGGTAAAAAAATCAAAAAAGCAAACATTAAGTTTTGAAATTATTAATGGATAGGTCTACATAAAATTGTGAACAGTGAGTTATTATCAAAGGATTATGTTTCTAATGAGGAATGTATGGGATCTCAGATTTATGCTAATTGATGTTTTTATCAATGAACAATAAAAAGAAACATCACATCAGTGGCACTAATGTCTGAAAAAAATTAATGAGTGAGGAGATGCAAAGACTGAAGCAACATCGTCACTGCTGCAATTACCAGTCTTACAAATTCACTGGAAATGTCATATCGCATTTGAAAGTTTTTTCCTAAATGATATGTCTGGTTCACACAAGCAATAATTCGAAAAAGCTATGCAGTCAGGAGGTTAGATTAGGTGCTGACAGTTGTCTTTTGCAGCATCACAGTCTATGAATCTCTAAATCTAATATTTTTACTTCTTCCTAGTTGTAGAGCTGTACTTGACAACAAATGAAAAGTTTTGACTTTATGTCATGAGTATATTATGTGAAATATTGGTAAGATAGGAAACTTGTCATTAGTAGGTTAAAGTTCAGACTTTTGATAGAGCCATCTGATAAAACATAACAAGAGGGTAAAATCCACGTTACATTAAAACATGTAATAATTAATTTGGTATAGTGCATTTCCTGTTCTTAGAAGCATAGAAATGTTGGTTGAAAGGAACCTGTGGCAGTCCTCTTGCTCAGAGCAAGGCAACTTAAATGTCTCAAAGTGCAGTCTGCAGCTGCTGCCCCTTGTTATGTTTTCTGGTCCTACCAGCAAGAGGATGACTGTAGCAGCTTTGTGACTTTCAAGAAGCTGGAAGCTCTTGGATCACCCCTTAGCCTCCTTTCTACTAAAAATAATGCTGTCAAATATGCAATCCCTGTACCAGTAAAAAGGGATTCTTTATTATTTTTCTCTGGAATGAAGAAAATACTTTGCTTGCAGCTTTCCTGTTCTAGGGTATCTCACCAAGAAAGCATACATCTCAATCCTTTTCCAAAACAAAAAAGTATCCTTCCAAAGTTGCCATGACAAAATTCTCTGTTTCCTTTGAAGCATCAGGCTGCTCTAAGGTAAGAGCATTTCTTGTTTTCTGCTTCCTGGTCTAAATGCCCAGTAATCTGGGAATCTAAATATGCCATTAGATGCAAGAGTAAAATACAAATGTTATGCATGTGTAACATGCACATTGAAGCTCTGAAAGGAAACATTTCACAGACTTTAAGGTTCTTTCAGGCTCTCAGCAGCCAGCAGCCCTCTTCAAGTTCTCTCTTCTACCTTCTATGCTACATCTTACTTCAGAATGGCAAAAGTGAGAAGTGTGGCCGAATATGTCTGCAATAGAATTAAACCTAACTAATATCCCTTTTTATTGTCAAAGTATAAATAAATATTGAAAAGATATATCGAGAATATTCTTCAAACTAAGACTAAAACTTCAGTGGGTGTCTGATATTAGCCTTCAGCCATCTTAGAAGGTTTCTTGAAAGCTAGAAATCCGGGAATTACCAGCTGGCTATTGTAATCACTAGTAGGGGAAAACAAAACAAAACAAAACCAACCAAACAACGAAAACCAACCAACCAAACAAACAAAAACAAACAAACAAACAACTAGGGAGTGGCTCATCTTTTTCATCACTATTTTTGACTGGTATATTATTTGGAACTAAGATAACTCATTTGAATTGACATAGTTTTACATTTAATATGCATAATCAACCGCAATGAATTGCATGGCATTTTTTGAGTATCTAGCCATAACATCTATCTTGAAAGCAGCTCTAAATTACTGTTGTTCCAGTTCATCCAGTGCCCGGATTGTAGGGAAGAACATGCAACCTAAGATAAACATGGTCCAAAGACTTAAAAGTGTCATTGTCTAACATCTTAAACCACTCAAGTAATGAATTAAAAGGTAACGAAGTCTTTGAGGCACAAGTGAAAGTATGAAACACAGTGCTACAGTCTGAACTGAAACTGAATGAAAAATTAAATGAAACTAAATGATTATTTAAAATGAACATATGGTAAATATTTTTCTCTGTAAGTTCATATAAAGTAAGTTATTAGATCTTCCGGTTTTAAAATATTGTTCTTGTTTAGCATGTGCTGTTGTACAGAGCAGTGGGAAAACAACACAGAGCTTCCATAAAATATCCAAGATAGCCTTGAAAGATGACTATCATTACTCTCTAAGATCTGGTATTGTTTGTCTAATGATGCAAGCACATTTATTTTGCCAATGCTATGAGTCATGCACAACATAAATGGAAGTCAGTTTTAGCCTTGCTGTCAGTTTGTACCCACAATGTGGATGCTCCAACGTCAGTTGCACCCACAATGACCAGGACTGATAAGAGCATTTAAAAAAACACACAAGAAAAAACACAGGTTGGCATGTAAAATGTGCATATATATGCAAAATGTGCATATATATATATATGAGACCTCATATATAGATATGTATAATATTAAACCTTAATGTTAAGCTTATGACCAAATCTGGAGTTTAAGTCCACTTGAGCCCACTGAAATCTGTCCGCCCCTCTAGAGTCAATAAAGTGAGATGCTGAGGTTAAGACTGAGTCTATGTACAGTGAGAATTTAAGTAAATTAAGTAGCCTCGGATACTCTAGTTTATCTAACCTCTTTGTGGGGTGCTTGAAGGATACATTAGTCTTAATTTGTTCTACTTCACAATGGCACAACACACCTTCAAGTTTACCTATGCTTTTTTGCCATTTAACAAGCTTTCAAATGTCACCTTAGGCACTAAACACAAACAAACTAGCAAATTATCATAATTAAGTTACATTTGGAGCAAGTGTTGTCGACCTGTACTCATTTTGAAATTTGCTGCCTCTGCCACAGACACGAAGTACTTGTGTGCATTAAAATTATCTTAACAGAAGATATTTTTTCTCATTATAAACCCTTGCTTGCTTAAAAAAAAAAATCTGCATAGAGTTCAAAATGTTAGGACATAGACATAACAATGCTCATTTTCATCCAACTATTGACTTCATTGCCTGGCCATAACTACTTGCAATCTGTGGCTAACAATAGCTTACAGCATTTTTTGCTTGGCACCTGAATTGCCCTTTTTCAAAGCAAACTGAAGATATAAATTCAGACAGTAAATATTGGTATTTAACTCAGAGAGAGTTCGAGACTTAGCCTGCTTTTTGAACCATGTTGCCCATGTGCATAAATAGGTTTCATGTGTGGCTTTAATCCTTCCTGCACACTATATACACAGTACTGGAAGTGACTCATTTCATGCAGGCAACACAACTTCTCTTGAAAACAGTCAGAAGCAAAATTTAGAGTCTCTATGTTTTCGAGGAAGATGAGATGTCACAGGTGCTCTGGAGAACCAGCTGAAGAAGAAATTGTGACTAAATGCTTAGCCAAGCTAAATTAATACAAACAACAACTCTAAGGGTGAGCAGGCTATCCAGAGGTTAAGACAGCACTGCCCCTGAAGGCTGGAGAGACTATCTGCTTATTACAGTAACCAATTTTCTAAAGTTGAGGTTGTGGACTCCATTCTCTAACCTGCTGAGAAGGAGACTTTGCTGAGAGCCACTTTGTTAGCAGCCACGACACCAGCTGATCCACTACCAGCTTATTAAATCATCATTAGCTAACTGGTGTAGCAGCTCAAAGCAAGCAGAGGTTCTTCCAAATATATTGTAAAAAAAAAAAAAAAAAGAAACATGCAAAGACATCTGTTTCCTCGACCAGAAATATTTCATGTAAGAAACTTAGGTGCTTGTACCCTGATTCTTACTTTGTTCACAAAGATACTAACACGCTGGGCATTCTTCTTATTACTGTACTTCATTCTATCAGCTTCCATCAGGCATTGACATGGCATAGCTCTATCTATCAGGCCTGATGGCACAAAACTCCAAGAGACACAATGTGACTGCACAGTGGATCTGGCAATGTTGCAAATACAGTGATGATGTGTTTAAACTGGTAAAGGGTCAACACTAAAAGTTTGGGTGAACTTTAAGTTCAGATTCTTATCCAAACCTACTTGGAAATTATAAAAATATTATTTTGGTTTCATGCTCCTTCTTCACACCCCAGGTCAGCAATATTTCTATTAAATTAGTCTCAAAAATAGTCAAATTATTACCCTGAAGCTGTAGAAATCACTCGTAAGTGATTTCTATGAAATGAAAATAGTTTTGCACCCTCACCTATTTTATCCTATCCCATTTTTTATTTCCTGGACCACAGTTTGCAGACACCTGCCTTCTCTGGTCTGTGTCCTCAACAGGTACAGTATTTTGTGCTCAGCCCAGCTACTGTACTCAGATCTTTAGGATCTGCCTGGATCAGGGACACATTGTTCAGACATTGCTGCAACCGTCAACCTCTCACCAATTCAGACCATGGCGGATCACAACATTTAGACCAGCCAGAAATGGTCTTAGTCATTGCTCAGTTTCTGATTTAGGTTTCTATCACCTTGCCCTTCCTAACTTCCATCACCGTTGTCTCTCTACTGCCCCAGCCACATTACTTCTTTGTAACATAGAGGAGCAGGAACCAAACCCAGCACCCCAAATGAGTGGTGTATTGTGTCAACACAGACTATAGAACTGCCTAGCAATGAATCTAAATGATTGTGTGTTTGTAAAGGGTAGCCAGACGAGTAACCCACAGAGAACGCACACAGTACAATTCCAGTTCTGCCTACAGCAAAATGTCAGCTGCTCTAATTGTGGCACATCCCAGCAAATATTGAAGGTGAGATGATAAATACAGATCAGCTTGACATCAGCTGTCACAAGGAAAACAAATGAACTTACAGTGATGGGAAAGGTGGAGAATACCAATAGCACAGACAAACTGAAAGGCAATAGCAGAGTCAGATCTTGCCTAGTTATTTTACTTGATGATTAGACAGCAATACTATGTTTAAAAAAGGGCATGTAAGGCAGTCTGGAATGACTATAGCATGCCTTTCAAGCCTAGAAACACGTCTCTGAAAACAAGGTAAGTATACAGTGATATTTCTGCAGTATATGCTCACAACTTCCAATGGACAGTAAAATTATATGTCATGTAATTAAAACACATAGGGTTTGTGTTTCCAACCTTAAGTGTCATTTATTAAGCACCAGTTCTTGGTATCTCAGACTGTGGTTTCAGTAGCAATGTTGGCTTCTCTGATGTTACCCACTCCTGCCTGTGCACCACATTAACCTTTCAGTTTTTCCAGCAAAACCACTTCTATGCCTCTGCTGAGAAAAAATCTAGGCAATTGCTCTGGCTTACAGCTTACTTTGGGAAAGGGAGAGAGAGAGAGAGAGAAGTGTTTTCAAAGCCAAATCAGTTTGCTGTATGCTGACGGGGTGGGTGCCCAGACATTTGTGCCAGCACAGCTAAGAGACCCATTCACCACAGCACGATGAACAAGCAATTCAGAATGTTTCTACCTCTTGTGATTGTTGACAAAACCTTGATAATGGAGGGAAAGAGGCTAAAGTATGTTATATTTAAAATCTTCCCCTTACAGACCAGGAGATGCCAACTACTCACAGAACAGGAGCTGTTGCAAGAACTGGAAGTGCCAGTGAAGGAGCCAGTTTCAAAAGCTGAGAGAATCCTTAAAACAAAAGCTGCTGAAGTAATTCCTTACTGAAAATTGGAATGAGCACTCGTAACTGTGGACCCTTCTCATAGCAGCTGGTATGGAACCACTCTTCTAACTGTTCATCAGACTTTTCAGCCCATCTTTACCGTCTTTTCCTCACAATTGTTGAATACTGCCTCAGTCATAAAACAGACACAAAGCAGGTATACTGCAGCACTCAAGCTGTGCCTGTTTTCAGTCTGTAGTTTTCAATTTTTCATACAATAAGTGAGTACCCTTTCCTACTGAGATAGTTTCCGTTATAAATGCCTCCATTGTAGAGGGTGCTCTGGAGGGAACTGGTTCAGATAATGCAATGCTGAAAGGCAAGGGAACATTTTTCCTAATTGGACTCTTGAGTTTGTAAAATCTTTCTTTACTAGCTGGAGGAAATACTTCAGACTGAATGTCAAGACAAGAGATGATATATAAGAAAGGGAGACTGAAGGAATTTAAGGTAGAGCCTAATTTATGACTCTCGAATAAATCTTTTTTGATTGATTGCGTTCAGTCTGTCTCCGCTCGGTTGAAACTCCCTAAAACAGCAGCCCTGTCTCCTTCATTTGCAAAGATTTTAGAAATATGCCTCCCTCTCTTTTCTTTGGTGTTCAAATGACTGTAAGCATTTTTCAATCTACGAATATTGGTCCATATTAATTCCTGGTTTAATATTGTGGCTTTGTTCCAGAGATCATTTTGACCCATTATATATAACATAACAAAAGCAGCAATATCGAAGGAAAGAAGATTTAAAGAGCATAAAGAAGACCTGCAGCATTAGCAAAGGATAAAAATAGTTGAGTAAAAAAGAGAAAGGGACAAAAAGATCTTCAGACAAGGTGTAGAGAACTGCAGGGCAATAACCCCACTGTTAGAACAGTAAACAACCATTCCAATTTTCATTTGAAACACTTTGCAAAAATCCAAGAAAGATAAGCTGGCAAAGCTCATTAAAAAAAAAAAAATAATAATTTCTCTTCTCTTACGGAAAATAAATGTGCACAAGACAGCACAACTAAAATCAGACATAAATATGTGGTCCTTTTAATTGCTTTATATATTTACATATGGGAGGTCTGTGTCAATTCCAAACTTAACTGGATGCTCTCTAACTAAGTCTAAAACAATGACCCTAGAAGTTCATATTTCTGAGACCACCATTCTTAGGAAAACTTTGAAGTCAATTGACACCTGCCTGAAAACTACCTATACATCTAAATTACATTCCCAGGTGTGCACATATTCCTAGTTTCTTGCATTCTTTACAAAGGATGACTAAGTAGTCTGGGCAAGTTGTTTTGGAAGAGGGAGAATGGCAGGAGTAAAGTACATTGACAGAGATTAACTAGTGAATAACCTAGCACATAGAATAAGAAGTAATACTGACTCAGTGTATTTCTTGCATTAAGAGAACTAGGGACCCCTTAAGTGAGAATATTGTGTGTATATCAATCAAATCATAATTCATATAGTTCAGCTGTGGAGCTCTTTGTAACAAGATGTTGTAGAGGCCAAAAAGCAAACTGGTTCAAAACAGGGTTAGGCAAATTAATGGATTATTTTACATTCACTGGTGGTTATGAAATACAACCTTTGAAATGCAATCTTCCAAACTGCTAGAATTATACCACAGGAGGATCACTCTATATAGCTAACCATTACTAGTCTAGATGGAGACAGGGTATTGGGTTAACAACTCACAAGTTGGAGGCTGCTTTCGTTTTGACTATTTTATAGGTTGATGATTAGTTTGCTGTGAAGGGAAACACTGACAGCAAACCCCTCATGGGTCAGAAAATCCTTCCAATATTTCTACTTCTAAGTAAATGACCTAAACATTAGTAAGACATATGTGTACACACGGATCTTGAAGAAGAGGTAGGTGAGGATGTGGTGCAAGGCCCGCCTACAAGGTCACATAGGAAGAGGCGGTTGACTCCACAACTCAAGACTGCCTCCAATAAGAAAGAAAGAAGGGTAATTGTAGTAGGCGATTCCCTTCTGAGAGGAACAGAGGGCCCAATATGCAGAGTTGACCCTCATCATTGGGAAGTATGTAGTCTACCTGGAGCCCAGATCAGGTCTACCACCAGGGCACTCCCCAGCCTGGTCCACCCAATGGACTACTACCCACTGCTGATCTTCCAGATAGGTGGGGAGGAAGCTGCAGCCCATAGTCTGAGGAGAATGAAGAAAGATTTCAAGGCCTTGGGACGGTTGGCGAAGGAGTCTGGGGTGCAATTGATTTTCTCCTCCCTCCTTCCACTTTCAGGTGCCGATGTGGGATGGAATAGAAGAATTCAATTCACAAATGATTGGCTTCGGGACTGGTGCTACAGAGAGGGCTTTGGGTTCTTTGATAACGGCTGGTTTTATAAGACACCAGTCCGGACAGTGATACGTGGGAAAGGTTTATCTCACAGGGACAAAAGGATGCTGGGGCAGAAATTAGCAGGGCTCATTTGGAGAGCTTTAAACTAGATTTGAAGAGGGATGGGGTTGTAGCTGGGCTTGCACCAGTGGGGCAGCACTCTAGAATTGATGAAGACCGGGAGGCCCCCCATACCCCTAGGGTGAAATCAGTGTACTCAGCTCACTCCCTGAAATGCCTGTACACCAATGCACGCAGCATGGGGAGTTAGAAATCTGTGTTCGGTCAGGAGATTATGATCTGGTGGCAATTACAGAGACATGGTGGGACAGCTCACATGGCTGGAATGTGGTCATGAATGGCTATGTCCTTCTCAGGAAAGACAGGCCAGCTAGGCGAGGTGGTGAAGTTGCTCTTTACGTGAGAGAGCAACTACGATGTGTTGAGTACTGTCCAGGCACGGATGAGAAGAGAGTTGAGAGTCTGTGGGTGGAGAATCAAGGGGTAGGCTGGCAGGGGAGATACTGTTGTGGGTGTCTATTATAGGCCACTAGATCAGGGTGAGTAAGCTGACGAGGCCTTCTACAGGCAGCTGAGACCTCACAATTACAAGCCCTGGCTGTTGTGGGGGATTTTAACTACCCTGATGTTTGCTGGAAGGACTACTCAGCCAGCCAGCCACAATCCAGGAGGTTCCTCCAGTGCCTCAATGATAATTTCCTGATGCAAAAGGTGGATGAGCCAACTAGGAGAGGAGCACTGCTGGATCTCATCCTCACTAAAAAGGAGGGTCTGGTTGAAGTGGTAAAGGTTGAGGCTGCCTTGGCTGCAGCGACCGTGAGATGGTGGAGTTCAGGATCTCATGTGGCAGGAACAGAATACCAAGTAGAATCACAACCCTGGACTTCAATATGGCCAACTTTGGCCTTCTCAAGCAACTGCTAGTGGAAATCCCACGGGCAAGGGTGCTTGAAGGTAAAGGGGCCCAAGACAGTTGGTTAGCATTTGGAGACTGCTTCTACCAAGCTCAAGATCAGAGCATCCTGACATGTAGGGAGTCAAGGAAGGGAGCCAGGAGACCTGAGTGGTTAAATAGGGAATTGCTGGGCAAACTCAAGTGGAAGAGGAGAGTTTACAGATCATAGAAAGAGGGGCTGGCCACTTGGGAAGAATATAAGGCTGTTGTCAGACGATGTAGGGAAGCAACTAGAAAAGCTAAGGCCTCCTTAGAATTAAACCTGGCAAGAGGGTTCAAGGACAACAGAAAGAGTTTATTCAAATACATGGCAGATAAAACTAACACTGGAGGCAATGTAGGCCCACTGATGAATGAGGTGGGTGCCTTGGTGACAGAAAATACAGAGAATGGAGTTACTGATGCCTTTTTGTCTCTGTCTACAACTGCTGGAGGCTGTCCTGAGGAGCCCCGTACCCCTGAGGCCCCAGAGGACGGCAGGACAATGGAGGAGTTTCCCTTGGTTGATGGGGAATGGGTTAAGGACCAATTAAGCAATCTGGACATCCATAAATCCATGGGTCCAGATGGGATGCACCCACGCGTGCTGAGGGAGCTGGCTGAGGTCATTGCTAGGCCACTCTCCATCATCTTTGCTAAGTTTTGGGAAACAGGAGAGGTGCCTGAGGACTGGAGGAAAGCAAATGTCACTCTAGTCTTCAAAAAGGGCAAGAACGAGGACCCAGGTAACTATAGACCAGTCAGCCTCACCTCCATCCCTGGGAAAGTGATGAAACAACTTATCCTTGGCACCATCTCAAGCCCTATCAAGGATTAAAGGGTCATTAGGGGCAGTCAACATGGGTTCACCAAGGGGAAGTCATGCTTGACCAACCTCATAAACTTTTATGAGAGCATAACTAGGTGGGTAGATGATGGCAAAGCAGTGGATGTGGTCTACCTTTACTTCAGTAAAGCATTTGACACTGTCTCCCACAGCATCCTCACGGCTAAACTGAGGAAGTGTGGACTGGACGATCGGGTAGTGAAGAGGACTGTGAACTGGCTGAAGGAAAGAAGCCAGAGAGTTGTGGTCAATGGGGCAGAGCCTAGTTGGAGGCCTGTATCTAGTGGAATCCCTCAAGGGTCGATACTGGGACCAGTATTATTCAATATATTCATCAATTACTTGGATAAGGGAATAGAGTGCACTGTCAGCAAGTTTGCTGATGATACCAAACTGGGAGAAGTGGCTGACACACCAGAAGGCTGTGCTGCCATCCAGCGAGACCTGGACATGCTGGAGAGCTGGGCGGGGAAAAATTTAATGAAATATAACAAGGGCAAGTGCAGAGTCTTACATCTGGGCAGGAACAACCCCAGGTTCCAGTATAAGTTGGGGAACGACCTGTTAGAGAGCAGTGTAGGGGAAAGGGACCTGGGGCTCCTGGTGGACAGCAGGATGACCATGAGCCAGCACTGGGCCCTTGTGGCCAGGAAGGCCAATGGCATCCTGGGGTGTATTAGAAGGGAGGTGGTTAGTTGGTCAAGAGAGGTTCTCCTCCCCCTCTACTATGCCTTGATGAGACTGCATCTGGAATACTGTGTCCTGTTCTGGGCCCCTCAGTTCAAGAAGGACAGGGAACTGCTGGAGAGACTCCAGCGCAGGGCCACGAAGAGGATGAAGGGAGTGGAGCATCTCCGTTATGAGGAAAGGCTGAGGGTGCTGGGTCTCTTTAGCTTGGAGGAGACTGAGGGGTGACCTCATTAATGTTTATAAATATATAAAGGTTGAGTGTCACGAGGATGGAGCCAGGCTCTTCTCAGTGACAACCAGTGCTAGGACAAGGCGCAATGGTTATAAACTGGAACACAGGAGGTTCCACTTAAATTTGAGAAGAAACTTCTTTACGGTGAGGGTGATGGAACACTGGAACAGGCTGCCCAGGGAGACTGTGGAGTCTCCTTCTCTGGAGACATTCAAAACTCGCCTGGATGCCTTCCTGTTAACCTCATCTAGGTGTTCCTGCTCTGGCAGGATTGGACTAGATGATCTTTCGAGGTCCCTTCCAAGCCCTAACATTCTGTGGGTTTTTTTCCACGCTGTGTGGAATCTAGAATTTTAAGAAATATTCTAGTGCAAATTACACAGACAATCCTACATATATCACAAAACTTCCCATTTTAAATAACTAAGAAAAGGGTAAACATGTAACTTCTATGAGCCTTATGTGTTTTTTGGGTGACTGCATCTTTGATTTTGCTTTCTGACTGTGCATTTTGGATTGTCTTCTAAACAATGTTTATTTCTCCAACATTAACCATCATTTTGCTCCTTTTTTTTTTTTTTTTCCTAATCTTACTTCTGTTCTTGCTGCTATCTTATTCATGCGTTAAGTTCTTTTGAGGGTTTTTTAATAGTCTTTTGCAGAGCAATGAAAATAATTAAAATCACTTCTGTTGTCAAACACGGGAAGTTTTTTGTTTCCTCTTCACATGAGAGCATTTCTATCCAAGCCAATTTGGAGTAGTTGCTCCAGTGATGACATGCATATAGATATTAAACACAATGTATATACTGAATTGCTTCTACATACTAATTTTATATAAATCATATAGCTTACATGTTTTTCTTTATTGTAACCTTGGTGAAACTTTACCAAAATCAACATCATTATTTCCCAGCTAATTATTGATACACAAATCATGTATTTGGTGCAAGAACATAGCCAGTGAAAAGCTATTAGTACTGCTGTGTCACACAATATTATTCTTATTCAGATTCCATAGCTAGTGGACAATGCCCATGGCTTTATTATTATTTTACCCTGACCAAAGACTAGCAAGACATGTTAACTGAACAGAATTATTAAAACATTCTGTCAAACGTTAAGTGCTAGTTTATGGAAATTTAGTATAATGTTCATCAGTTTCAGGCCTAAAGTAAGCAAAGCCAAAAGGAGGCTGGACATATGGCAGAAATTTGACTGTGCAGTGGGTCATAAATAATGAGCTGAATTACTTGGTTAAAGAAATCTTAAAGCAGCCAAATTCAAGGTTCTCCATCTGGAAACCAGGAATGCAAGCTATACCTCAAGAATGGTTAAAATTGTCTTGGAAAGCAGAGATTCGAAAGAAAACATATGAGTCACTGTAAATAATTACATCAGCATAGCACTCAGACCAATCTGCGGCAAAGAAAGCTAATGTAACACTTATGAGCATAACCTGAAGAAAAACAAGTAGAAGTAGAGAAAGTTTTACCTCTGATATGATTTAGCAGAGGAAACTACCTCTATGTTGAGGTTTGTGGTCAACATTTGAAGAAGGATGTGGAAAATACCAGTGAGAGATCCATGGGGAGCAGAAACCCGGATGATGAGCAGAAAACAAACATTTCATAACATGGTTTGTGAAGTCAAAGTAGCAAGACAGGGAAAACAATGCCACTCTGGCCTTGTTCCTGAAAATATAGAAAGAAAATTTTGAATATTTAATATGCATAGCCTTAGCCAAATTAAGTTGGTGCTAATTTGTCTGAAGTTACTGAAGTTTTCTGGGAATTAAATTTTCCCATTTCTTTTGATACAGACATCAAAGACAGATATTTTGCGGAGATCAATATTTCACAAAGATGTAAGACTTTATCAAAATGTGCACATTTTGACTCTGAGCATGAGCAGTCAGTGATGTAGTTACATGATCATTTACTAATGGATATGAATTTGTACTCAAGAGCTAAGATGTTGAGAACACATATGTTTCATGTGCTATACACCTACAGAGAATGACACTGAAAAAAAAAAAAAAAGACAAAATAGATAAATAAGAGCTAAATAGAAAGCACAGAAGAAAGCAACCACTGCAGAGTGTCTAGTTTGGGAACTCTTCTGTGCTACTGATGAAGCAGTCACCTCATGGAAAAGAGGCCTAGAAAAACAAAAACACCCTTTAGTCCTATTTTTTGCAATCTGTAGGTGTCTGGAACAGCAAAATAAAGATACAACTATGTATAAAGCATGGCGATGAAGTCTCTTGTTAGCCATTTGGCTTCATGAAAGAAGAGTGACAGCACCCGGAAAACTGTGGTTCGTATTAGTGATCATTTGCAGTGAACAGACAGGTATTTAAATGTGGCAGCTGAAATAAAGAAACTCAGTATCAAACAGAGCACAAAAAGAAACAGCTAAATGCAGGCTGGAGAATAAAGAACCTAAAATTATATCAAAGTTGAAATTGCATGACAGTTTTTCTATAATGCCCTATAATAATAGACAAACAAATGCAATACAAAAGGACCATTTTCAAAGGTACTCTGCCTGGTATTTCCTTCAATAGTAAAATAACTGGACCCCCTTCCCTCAGTATTGACCTAGAGGTGTCACTTGTCAGAATCTATGTATGTGTATAAGACATTTTTAATCTCAACCCACGTAGCAGTACTCAGGAAATCAGTAAAAACTTAAAATCCTTTGCAGTAGACTTGTCACACTGAAGTGCCACTCTTAGAAACCGAAGGCTTGCCTAGCAACCCCTGGCTAGATTAAGCACCAGAGCATCTTCAACATCAATGAGAATGGGGTGGAACTGCAGATACTGGGAACAAAGAGTTCAAGTTACATTTTATTCTGTTTTAAACATGTCCTCACACATCCTTTTTGCATATGTACACATATCACATGTGCATTTGTGCATCTTAGACATGCAGCTGTGACACAAATCTCTGGCCTTCTAACTGTGTGTATTTCACTAGCTTCTGATGGAATGCTCTGAATCTGTAGTGCCATGACCAGCAGATTCATGGCTCTGTGAGTTCACTAACTAATAAAGGAGAAAAATGAATATACCTTATGAATTTAATCTTTTAAGTCTTACATCTTTCAAAATCGAAACCTAGCACTCCAAATGATGTATTGCAGTCATCAGCAGTGTGCCATACTGACACTTGAAATGTGTATACTGATACTAAATCATCAATGCACTCTATGATATTTTTGAATTCCATATTTTAAAATGTTTCTTCTTGACATCTTCCTGGATCAAATTGCCTACAATAATCCATAAGCATTAATTCACATTTTCACTAGCCGACATATCACTGTTGTTTAAAGGATTTTGTACTCTCTGATGAGACATGAACACTTTGACAAAATCGCTTGCATCACAATGCTGTCACACAGAAGAAGATGAATTTGGGAAGCTTTATTATCTCAGACAACCAACTTTGCAATTAGATGTTTTCTCAAGAGAAATTTGGAATCCAAAGAACAGCAAGGAACAGAATGAATCCAGAAGAGTCATAACCCGTCATATGCCGTACAAGACATTTGGATGCTGCTAATGTGGCAGCATTGGTGGAAGCGAGGTTTCCCAAAAGAAAACTCCGTTAGTATTTTGAGACCACACCTACTCACAGAAATAGCACTTACTGGCATTATGTAAGTTAAATTACAGAAATGCATTGACACTAATCAGTCTTCCTCTTGATTTTCCATGAGAGTTGAGTTGAAATTGCTTTTGAAATTGCCCCCCCGTGGCAGGAAACCTTATGTTCACTGCACTGTTTAACTAATGCAAAACAGGCCCATGCCTGTTCTATCTTAGGCTGTGATCCTGTCAGATTTCATAAGGTGAGCAATACCAGGCATTGAAGAGGAGACCTCTTCAAAGCAAGGTCAGATGATGCAGGAGGCAGTGCAGGTGACTCAATAACTGACATGCTTCCCTCCAAGTCAGTGCTGAGCTGAAGACTCCATAGCCCAACATGGTGCTAGGGATACTGTCAAATCTTTCAAATTCAGTGTGAATCAAAATCCGTGGCTAACAGTAAAGCTTTAAAAATACAGGGGCTGTCAGAGAGGGAAGGAACTAGTTACTAATGAGAACAAAGGAGGACATGTGCTTTTCCAGATTAGGGAACTGATTTCATGGGTGACTTTTCATGTATATCTGATGGGACCCCATAGACAATGTGCACGTCTGTGCACAGGGATTTTACACAAAATGTAAAATATGAGTTTCCTTAAATACAATGATGTGTTGGAATTAGTAGGCATTCTGTAGTAGAACCACTATATTTCTATTCAAGCTATTTTAGACAGGTTTTTTACAAAAATAGTACAGTTTATGCTGGAGATTGGGTCCCATGTATTCACCTTATTTATATTGCTTCTCTAATATATTTGCCCATTCTTGGGGTAGAATTTTTTCTGGTTTTTTTTGTTGTGAATGTAATCTGGCTTGTTGGGACTAAAATATTATAAAAATGTACATCCTGAAAAGGCTTGTGACCCAGACAGTTTCCAATACAACAGTTTCACAGAGTCCAGCTATAATGGCCTTTGCAGAATGGATATTGCAGACAATAGCTTGGAAGCCTTAAAAACCCTGCTAGTGTGCATAAATTTCATTGCTATAAAACATTCATGACTTAGATGTCCTCAACCCTTTTCTACTAACTGAAGTAAGAAACTGATTCTCATTTGTTGTTCATTTTTGCTGAGGTGACTATCTACAATGAACTAGGCCACAGATGGCAGCTTAGATGGGAAAACAATACCTTTTAATTTCTTTTACGAACTCCACCATGCTGTCCAGAAGTCTAAGTACTAGAAGAGATCTCAAGCAGCCAGCAAATACAAAGCCTTGCAGACATGTAGTTAGAAAGTGAAAAGATGAGCCAAGAAGGGTCCACTACTCTTAGATACAACACATGTGCCACCTTTCAAAACCTGCTACATTTTAAAGAAATAGTTTATGGTATGTTCCTGACATCACAGTAGCTGGGTTACCACAGAGTACCATAGACAACAAAAGACAAAGACATTAATCTACTGAGAAAGCTCCTTGTCCAATGCTCCTTTGTCTTATATCATCGGTATTCAGACTGGAGCCATTTGTAATGTGGATCAACCAACCTGTCATCAGGAATTCGCTAGCATAGCTATATTAATGGATAACACATTCATCTATTAAAGGTATATGTAAATATCACAAATGTTTTCCTAAGTGGTCTACTGTTGTTTTAGCTAAAGGTAATTCGCACTTCAAAGCAATGCAGAGCCTAGCTTTTGGAACATTTGTAATCAAGTCTTTCCTTTTCAACTTCCCATAGTGTGTTTTTCCTGAACTGCAAACAAGCAGTATGAATGAAAGAGTGGTGACAGATGCACGAAAATTTGCTATGGAATTGTCAGCCTTTATTTTTTTACCAAATATCCCTTCTTTGCATATGGGTCCCAACTGTGTATTGAGCGGAAAATTATTCTTACCTAGAGAGCTAGGCCTAGCAGCCTTCTAAATTGTTTCTTATAACACAGTTTGTTTTCTTTCCCCTCACGAGACTCTAACAAGCCATGCACTCCCCTCACATGGTGATTATAGTTACTGTAGGACTGGAAATGCAGTGTGAGTAATGCATCGTGTACCGTGTCAAACAAAACTTCTGCTGAAAACTAGAAGAAAAATGCTATCTCAAATATTAAAAATAAGCAACATCTTAGTGTGTTAATTGATAGCAATTTAGGTCCTTTCTGCAGCTAGCTAATTCACTCCTGATACTTGTGAAAGGCATGGTCTCTTTCATTCAACAATTTTTAATCTGGCAGAGTAATGTTTCTGGTTTTCATGGACTTGCATTTTATGGGAAACACAAGGAAACAAATTATGTCTGAATGATAAAGAGATGGAAACAATGTCAATGAAGTATTCAATCTGAAAGCATGTTTTTGAAATTTCCCCTCTGAATATCAAGATTTGGAACAGGGGTTAGTCTTGTATCTTTTAAATTGCTCTTTGAGCACCTCTGCTTCTGGCCTACACATGCTGGTACCAGTGTTCTGGGCATTTATGGGCTTTTGCTCTCCTTATGGTAGTATTTTTACAGTCTTTCCATAATTTCCCTTTGTCCCCTTCTCAGTAACAATTGAGAGGACACAGGCTTTGTGTTATATACTATTTCTTGAGCTTCAAAAGAGAGAAAAGGTAGAGTAGAAGTAATTTAATATTATGTCTATAGCATTTTTTAACAATATATACTTCTGAAATGGACTTTTACAAGTCAAATGTATTATTATACTAATGCTTTCCTTATGCTATAACTGAGAAATGATCCTCATATCAAAGTATGATCTGTCAATGTACTCTCCAGTTACTAATATAAAAAACTTTTTTGTATTCACCTCACATAAATCCATTAATCTCCAAAACTCAGGCCTTAATTCTCACTTATGTTAAAAACACAAATATAATTTTCGAAAATTCAGGTCCACAGACATTTCCACAGAAAGCTAAACATGACTTAATGTGAAAGAAAGATTAGGCCTTCCATTTTCAATTAAAAACAATTAACTATTAAATTTCAAAGAAAAGGTGCCAGTCAGCTGTGATTCTTCTTTATCTGTTTATTTTACTAATACATTAGAAGAGCAAAAATAGTATTTTCCTTCCAATAAACCTATCCATTTGACAAATATTTTATAACACTGGTTGACTACTCAGCATGCCTGCCTTTTGTTAACATCGACAAAGGAATAGACACACGTCTGGGGTACCCAACTGTGTATTATCTACACTACAAATCACCCGTCTTCACTTGTTAGCTCCTGCATTGAAATGCACAAGGGAGCTCAGGTGTTCATATCACCAAGGCATGAATTCTTGAAACTATTTTCTCTTAAACTGACTGGTGAACTATCGTGGGTCAATGCGAAAGCAAAAATAAGAATTGGTGCATTTGAAACAAAAGTTGACACTTCCATAAAAACAGACATTGAAAACCTAGCCACAGTGCAGCAGTTCAATATCTGGAGTCACAGAGAAGGCAGAATATGAGCTGACATCCTCACTCCATTTACACTTAAGGGCAGAGGACAACCTCCTCAAATAGTGACATTTTTTGATTCCATCATCTTGGGGAAGCTCTACAGGACTTTGGATGTATCTCCATCTACAAATGTATTTTGGTTTTCATTTTTTTAAAATATAGTGCATTGAAAATCCATCCTGTAACTCCAGTAACTCTATTGACACCACCATTCCTTCTTAAGAGTTTGAGAACAGTTGAAAAAGCACTATTAATTTTCTCTTTCACTGATAACAATGGTTTCTTTTCTGATCATTGTATACAGTAGGTATATAACAATATAAAGCCCATGGTCCCCTTACAAGCTTTGATTTCACATGTGACTTATTCAAATGTACAGGTTAAGTTTACTGAATCAATCAAACGACTTGTTAGGTAATTGCGTTCTAGTACCTCTTCCTTACAAACCACATATCCTATCATTTCTCAAATACTTGTAAATGGTCAATAATTATAGAGCTCCTATCACTCCACATAGTAGTTAATCAATTACTGAATTAGACACAATTGAACAACATACACCACGACTGCATTTGACGCTATCCTATGTGCAACTGAGAAGTTACAGAGAACTTTTTTCAATATTCTTTGCGATCTTTATAATATTTGGAAGTTTTTCTATAAAGTCAATGACAACAAAATCAAGTCCCGTATATTTTTAAAATAACACTTAATGTTCTGAAAAATAGAAGATAGATGTATGCTCACAGTGTACACCTGACAAATTTGAGATCACGTTTTTAACTTAACGAATAAAATAATTACTCCTATGTCTTGTATACAACACAGATGTAAAGCAATCCTAATTTTGTGTGAAATTCAAGTGACTTTTCCCTGGAATGCAATGGAAACTGAGAGGAAACTTACGGCATTGACCAAGCAAATTGATTCTGTTTGGGAACTGCCTTTCTCTTCTTGTGTAGAGCAGCTCTTAGAAACACAGCTATAGGCTCTCTTACTCCATAAAGGCCATACGAGGAAACTCGTATTACTTTGCGGAATATCGTATTAGTTTAAATAATTCTTCATCTGAGCATTTAGGTTTTTCTGGATGTCATCTACGAGGCAACACTAAAACACCAAACCATATGTTTAAGCACATATGCAGTTCTGCTGAAGCATTCCAGATCGCTCACATTCTTAAATTAAGTAACTGCCTAGCGGCTTCATTAGAGGGAAGCCAAAAGAATACATTTCCTTTATTATTTCTGATGGTCTTCCATACAGATACAGGGCAGGGAGGGGGGCGGGGAAAGGCAGAAAGTAATCATCATAAAACCAAAAAATCTGAGAAGATTAATTCAGGGTAGTTTTGTTTTGGTTTGGTTTGTTTTGTTTTTAATAATAGTTTGAGACTGACAATGTTTCACTTGATTTCTGATTTTCTTGCTCTATAGTTCCGTTAAAGTTTCTAGTTCTTTGTTTGCTTGTTTTCAAAAAACTCTTTAAACTAGTTACCCGATTGTCCTGAGTTCACATTTTCACAAAAACTCACCCCTACACATTTTTGCCAGCTGCAAATCCATTGTGTTGTGTATGGGTTGGAATCACACACTGTACCTTTGCACAGAAAAGCACAGAGACAGTAGTTACTTGACATGCAGTTCTTCAATACTTTCTCTGTGCTTTTCAATATGTATCTATAGGCCTTATTTATTGGACAGTATCCAAATCCTCCTTATGGACCAAATCACTCATTTTCTCAGGGGCTTTTCAGTCAGGGTCTCAGTACTCAAGAATCTGAATACTTTTCAAACCTTAATTAATGTATTGTTGCACAATCCTGTGAGAAACTAGGATTATACTCTCCAATTAACAAATAGGGAAGTGAGAAAATGTAAGATAAAAGCATCCATTACATCAAATGCCTATTCTAATATACCTATATATGATTTTCTCACAGTACTGAACCTTAGATAGCATCATATATTTTGAGGGTAGAAGCCTCTTGGATTTAGCTATGGTTAATAGTACAAGATAGAATGTCTTCAAGCAAATATGACATGTTCTAGAAAATGAAAATTAATGTGTGAGAATTTTGGTTTAATTGACTCGCTTACCACTGCAAAAATTCAGAGATAGTAAGAATTTATTATTTTCATGGCAGCATATTCATTTGCTTCAGTTGTGAAGATTTCTGTTTCATTGGATTTCTCCGTTGGTCATGGCAAATACGCCCATTTCTGCAGTAACTCAGGCAGACATTATACAGACAACAGCTCCTCTCACTTCATGAGCTCCAATAAGCTGCAGAAAATATTATATGAGGCAGGAGGAAAATATTAATTATTAAGCAAATCGATGATGATATAATATGTATGACTTACATAAAAGTTTGGACAATTAAGAGGAGGTCTTTATGTGGTACATAATGAAATGGCATAGATTTTCATTTCAAATCCATTAAAAGGTGTCTTAGAAGCACTACAATGGATTTCCAAGATACCCAATGCTAATAAGTAGTCCTGTCACAAGATTTCATCACAGAAATGCAATTAAATCACATTATCAAGCAGTTAAGCAATGCAGGTCAAGTGTAGAGATTTTAACTTATTAAAATCTAATTTCTTGATTTCATTGTTGTCTGACTTTGTGTGGGTTTCAGTGCCTAAATAGATAGCAAGGCAGATGGGGCAAGGAAGGAGACAGTAGGGTTGTGTCTGTTAATTGTCTAGATAAATTAGAAACAGAAATCACTGCCAGTAAATACGCATGGATTGCATGAATTAATTTGTCTAAATGGATTTTGCTTGGTGTTTTGGTTTGTTTGTTTATTTTTTTTTCTGGGCAGAAAGGTTTTCTCGTTGTTTGAGAGCTGTGAAGAGCAGGAAGGGACAGTTCGCTTACTAAGGAGAAAAGACTCATTTATGTAGAAACAAAACAAAATTATAATCCAGGACAAAATTCAGGCCAGTGGCAAATCTGGTGGCTGCAGCTGTGTTATATTAGATGCACTGTTACAAACTGCATCCTTAGAATATTAAAATTCTTAGGCTGTAAGAAAATAAGAAAGATATTCTAATCTCATATACCTGAAAAATGGCCACCAAAGAAAATACTGCTACACATTCCAGCTAACTCTCGTAACTCAGACAGCAACTGGCACGAGAACTTTTTTTTTCCATTTCTTCCTAGTGTGAAATATTTTTTTATAAATAAACTATCACTGAAACATAGTAAAAATGGGGAAATGGGTGGACTATCAAAACCCAATATTTTTCTCAGGCTGAATCAGAAAACAACAAGCAGTCTCTATGGCCATTACCAGGATATGGTTCAAATGGTTCATCTGAATCATGAAAATTATTTGCATATTAAACTAAAAGTAAATGATGTTGTTTTCCTGTGAAATACGGTATCACTGTTTTGTAAACAACACAATTCTCATTAGACTGACAGGGTGGGAAGGATTTGTAAATTTATACTCAATGTGGTACAAGTACTAATATTGTAAATGTGTACAGTTCAGTAATCTGTGTCTATTGACCTTGTCATTCTGATTCCACTGAGAAAGTTGGCACTGTATTTTCACATCTTTTATTTACTCACTGACTGAAATTAGTTCTATGGCCTATGGGCTCCCTGAAGCTACTTCTGTGATTCACTGAATTACTTCTGCTGTGTTATTGCACATTAGAAATGAAATAACTGCCAACAGCAGTTGCTTTCTGACCAATACTGCAGGCCAGAAATACTTATATTAAAACATGTTGCAAGAGGTGTCTTCAGAATAAAATGAGTATAACAATGTTTAAACAGCCATTATGGATGAGAGCAAACAGCACTTGAGCAGTATTTAACTCCAAGCCCAGAAGAAGGTTCCAGCTTGGGTTTAAAACTGTTTTTATTAACTGTGTCAACATTATTTGCCTGTATCTTATTGGAAGATTAAACTACTTTAGCCTTAAGCAATTTTGAGCCCTACCTGAATAAAAATGTAACTTACGGCTGCTCTTTAGAATACATTCTAAAATAAAAGTGATTAAAAATGTAGCAAAATAGAGCATACCAATCCTATGGGATCCAAGGTTGTTCTTAACCTCTCAGCCAAGGTGCACAACTGGCGACATCCCAGATCTGTGTTAGGATGAGATCTGAGCAGAAAAGCCAGAAAGAGGAGCAGAGCTGAAGAGTCTCCCCAGCTGGGCAGCCATGCATTGAGCGTTACAAGTGCACATACACCTCTCTGCACGTAAATGCAGAAAAGCATTCTAAATAAAATTTCTCAATAGTAGTAAATCAGAAAAATATTTAAATGCTTGCTTAGAGACAAGTAAATGCTGCATAAAAAGGCTTTTCCAGATCAAGAATTCCATTGGTATTTACACAAATTTCTCAATTAAATCTGCACTAATGGAAGTATGTTTTGATTTTTTGATTGTCATGGACTTTCCAACGTTATGTCATGTCACTGTCCATTTCCATGACAGGATGGTGCATCTCCTATCTTTTTGGTATCAGCCCATAGTAAGTACTCATTTAATCTCTGTATGCTGCCTGTTGCAAGCACGTTTGCAGTGATAATAATAATTTTTAAAGTTATTTGGTTAAATTAATTTTTAGCAATCTAGAGTTCCTAGTGTCTTCTGTGCACACACAGATAAATAACATGCCACAGGATGCATCCACTGTTTTTAATAACCATTTATGTAAGCATTTATACATCTAAAGCACTGACCAAACACTAAGTGATCCTTACACCTTTGCAATATTATCTTCACTCTAATCAACATTTTCACAAGCCACAGAGCACCAAGAAAATGCACTGATACCCAGAGCCATAATCTTTGGAGACAGATACTTTTCTACTTGTGCTCACACTTGCAGTGATTGCATGCCAGGCTGACACCATACATTCTGAACACTTTGAAGTGAAATCCTAGCAAAGTATTTCATGCCATTTCAAATTAAGACAATACAGTTTTCTTGAATCAGTGTGGCAATTTTCCAATGTTAATAAAATTCTCATTTTTGTAACACATAACCCTGGGCCTCACAGCCCCTTAATTTCAAAATTATTTCATGACAAATTTAACATACTGAGTTTTATAGACCTAACACAATTTTTAACATAAATGAAATAACAGTACACCATACACTGTGATCATTTTTAGGAACACTTAACACAACCACAAGCTTTTGTCCTGCTTGCAAAGAGCTTCATTTTTCAAGTTTAATCTAACAATCATGGAAAATATCAAAAGACAGTAATACTAGTAAATGTATTAGGTTAGTATATAATATGTTTATGTCACATTTGCTTCTCAGTGATAGTAAATCCACCAACACCATCAAAATGAAACAAATATTAATATATTATCAGTTTACAGACATTAAAAGTTTAAAACAGCTAAACCTGGCAGAAAAGAGTTATCATTAAGAATCTATTGGCCATTGAAATTTGACTATCTGTACCACACTGATAAACACAGTAATTATGTTTGTGAGATGCTACTGAATTAGAATAACTACAGATAGAATGGTGTGAGGTTTTTTTTCCCCAAAGTTTAAAATAATTTTGTCAACCATAGTGACTTATTTCTTTAACTGTACATCAAAGAAGGGGAAAAGTTATACTTCCAACACATAATAAATATTCAGTATTCTAAAGAAAAATGACTTGTGGCATTTTTGTCAAAACTACAAGCACATTCTATAGTATTGAATTAGAGCTCTTTATTGTATGATTCACTAAAAATGTGAACTAAAAAACACTGTATTTGAAAAAATAATTTACAGAAGTTTATATACTCCTAAGAGAAGCTTATATACCCCTAAGATTTCAGTAGTAATTAAGATATTCCGTATTTTAAAAATGCTATGTGTAAATGAATATATATATGGTGGAAATCTTCACAGGAATCCATCAGACCTTATTCTCAATTCATTAGGTAAAAAGCTAATTTACAACAGTCATACTATTTTATGACTGAATATCTGTGACTTCCATATACTGAAAAAAACCTGACCTGCACAGATAAGGGATAAATGTGATATGATGGTAAAAAACACAGTCCTGTATGTTCTCCCATACACGAGAAAACAGTCCTCCCAATAAGGAAGAGTCGTATGGGGTTGGGTAAGTTATAAAAACAGGAAATAAAGGAACTCAGCTTCAAAGCTAGAGTTTTAAGACCTGGAAAAATAACTTTGAGTCACACTTCAGTGCAGTCAAGAGTTTGGATCAAACGACTTGCATAAAGCCACAATACTCTTAGGTAGATAACAATGCTGAGCTCCTCTGTACTCTGTTTATTTGTAAATACAGACAATAATTTATTTCTGGTTATTCACAAACTTCTCACTTCTTTCTTCTTCCAACTGAACTACATGACTCTAGACCCCATAACTGCAATTATATAGATATGATAATACCTATGATAGGACAGATACAGATGCTTCAAATTCTTATTACAAAACTATGGTACACTTCAAATAATAATGTTGCTACATCAGCTGTTTGATTTAGGCATCACTATCACTATACATCTCCCTCTTCAAGAGTGCAGTAACACAGGTAGGTTAGGAAGATTTGAAATAAAGTAAAATATGTGTGAAGTGGCTCATCAGTAGTCAATATTTTTGTTTCATTATCATCTGAATTTAAGCTCAAAATCCATTTGCTTTTCATATTCTCCAAGATATTCAAGTGAGAAGGCTAAAAACATCCTCTCATTTGTTATAGTGGGTGGAAAGAGAACTAGAAGAAAGCCACACCTTTCTACCTCACCTTGGAAATTCTACTTCATCTTTTGAATCAATAAAAAGATTGGTATTCCCTTATCTGAATAGAAAGTATTTTGCTGTAAAATGACAGATGTTGACGATAAATTTAAGAACAGGCAGGCAGGAAATCGAAATGTATTGACATATGCAGATAACAAGGAACAGAAAAGGAAGAAACATCCTCCTCAACAAGTAAGTTTCTACAATTTGGCTATACAAAACAGGTAAGACTTTGCACAATGCAGGTACCACAGTGGACACTCTGAAAGCGGACAAATTCTCAATCAGCCTGTAATAACAGACCTGTTAGCACTGGTCTAAAGTGCATTAGCACCCTGAGAACAAATGGGACTTGCATCTTCCTTTCCTCATTGCCCCATGCCTGCCATTTGCTCAGCAAACTACCAATCTATTGTCCTTCAAAGCCACCTCTGTTTCCAATGCAAAGTGTGGAGGAAAGCGGTGGGCTAGTAAAGATGGAAGAAATTTCTGCAGTAACCAGACAGCGCACTGAATTATCAAGCTGTATGTTCACATCCTAGATTTGGATGCACTAAAAAATTCTCCACATCTCCAATTGGATTTAGTTTTGTAGATAGAAAATAGTTGCCCATTAAAAGTCCAGTGAACTATGTTTTTATCAAACAAATTCTGCTATTTTTCTGAGTTATGCTACTCAAATACAACACGAATAATTGCACTTGTCCTAGTCCATAGTAATAGCAAGGTTTATGGGCTGATTTTAAGCTGGATGCTTAAATAGTGAAACTGAGTGGTGATTTCAATATCTGAAAAGTTCTTTTCATCTCCAAGAGGTGGAAAAGTGTCCAGATATGCCAGACTTGGCCTGTGGGAAGTTTCAAATAAGGACATTGGAAATGTCTCTATAGTTAGTAATGATTGTTAGTAGTGTTCATCTGTGGGTGGGTGAGATGGCTGCGATAATATTGAGAAGCAGTTTGAACACCAGAGGAAGAACATCTCCATTTATGTAAATATTTCATTTACATAATGAATAGGAAATGAAGCAGAACATTTTGAAGATATTCATTACTATGGCAGTGACAAAGTCCTCTCTATTTCATGCTATCAACAATTGCATGAATAAGGCCTGATGGATTTGCAACCACAAGACTTTATGTCAGTCCTGAATTGTTTAAAATGTTTTTCAGCAGGAGAGAAATGAAATCAGCATAAGAAAGAGAAAGTCACATATACTATCTGCATGATCAATTCTATCTTTATCAAGACTAGGAAAAACAGACTTCTCAGGTACATAATCATGAAACATAAAATACATGTTTTGTTCCTTGAGGTCCTAGGTATATTGGAATACAACAGTATTAACATAGTTTTTCTGTGTACATGTGAGTTGACTTGCTTATGTTAATAATAATCTTTCATATAGATGGCCTACAGGACAAGGAAACAGTACAGAACAACAATGAGTCTCAAAACCATTTAAATCATATAAATTTTGAGAACATAAACAGATCTACTTTGAAACTAATAAAATCATATCCTTGATTTTACTTCTTTGGGTTAAAACAGCACTCAAAAGTGAAGAACCTTCATTTGGCATCTGGTTAAGTATAATTACTTGGAAGTACATTTATAAGATTAAATCTAACTTTTTATGTTATTACAATTATTATAAAACTGTGTCCTTAGGCTGTATCTCCAAATCAACAGTTCCTGCATCATACCTCAGATCTTAATTTTGTGCCTTCAAAGATTTGGAGAAAAAGCAGAAATAACACCACGTAGTTCCATCAGCAAAAAAAAACCCCAAACTTGAATGCAAACATGCAAGTTTTGAGGTTAAGGTCTGTCAGTACAACTATATACACCATGGGTGTGCTTGTAATATAGGTCACTATTACACAAAAGAACGTGTTACTCATCTTTTTGTCATCAGAAAATAAATTTATTCAAATAACTTTATTCATGCAAACAACAGAAGATGCCATTAAAAAAAAAAAAGTTGTGGAATAGGTTTAAAACCGAGTTTTATTAAATTGTTGCTAGTATAAAGACAACTTTCTGAACTTAAAATTTTTGTGAAAATGTGGAAAGAAGAAAGAAAATAATATAAGTCTAGAAAGTGAAATATAAAGCCATAAAAAGTATAAAATATTTAATGGAACTTTTTATATAAAGACATAAAAACTAATAATAAAGTCTTTTCATCATCAAAAACAGGCAGTCTGCCAAAGACTCTGTGGGACCAATAGACGATTGAGGAGCTGTAAAAGAAGATAATGCCAGAGCTGAACAGTTAAATTAATTCCGCATATTGGCATTCTTTACAGATAAGATTAGACTGGTTTCCACACAGGAACCTTTTTTATAGAGGGAGAATTGTAGGAATTATCTGCAATTGGACTCCCAGTCAAAAAATTCTTAGAACAAATCAATAAAATTAATAGTAACAATTCACCACAATGACATGATATTCGCCTACTAGTCAAAGAAAGTCAAATATGAAATTGCCAGAGCATTAGTACTACTGAAAGTGATCTCAGTGCTGAGAGAATCAATGGTAACCAAAGTAAGCCAGTACTTCTGACAGGTTTCAGCTGGACTAGAAGAAAATATGCACAAGTAAATCAGACTTCTTTATCAGTGAAAAAGAAAAAATAAATGGAAACTAAATTTAAAAAATTGGTAGATCTACACATAAATATGATATAATGAGAAAAGTTAACTCATGTCTTGTAGTGTATTATTGTGCGTCACGAACCTATTGGAGCTCTTTGAATAATTCATGAGCATAGTAGCATGGGTGATATGGCTGATGTAATGTACTTGAATTCTCAAAAAGCTTTTAACAAAGTTCCTCACTAAGGGATCTTATAGACAGTAAGTTATGTGGAATAATAGGAAACATATTCCCTAAGATTCTTGACTCGTTAAGGGATAAGAAATAAATAATAATAATTTTTTAAAATTTTCTTCTGCAAAGTGAGTTTTCGAGAAAAGCCTGACAAAGATTTGTATATCTCTTCTATTCAGAGTTTACATGCAGGATCCAAGGATGCTGATGAAGAGATGACAAATTTTACTGACAATGATAATTATTTAGGGTTAAGAAAACAAAAGCCAGCTGCAACAATCTACAGAAGGTTATCATAATAATGAGTGTCTGGACAAGAAAATATCTGATTAATATCGACATCTATTGCCCTGGGTCATTGCGGGGGGAGCAACGAGAGGAAGTGGTCTGAGTCAGGTGACCATGAATTTACCAATTGGAGTATTCCATCCCATTCATGACTTTCTGGATATAAAAGGTGGAGACCAGAAGGACGCTCTCTTCTGCTGGGTCTTCTGCTGCTTGGCTTCACTTCTGCTTCTTTTCTGCCGTCCCTGCAAGCTGAGGCATCGTGACAGACTGAATCTAGTTCCAGTTGGCTGCAGGATCCTGCCAGAGTAGCTGCTGGGAATTGCAAGACTGGTTCTATAATATTTGTTCTGCTTTATTTTTCTCTATGTTTATTTAGTAGCATTAGTAAAACGTTTTCAAATTTTCCAGCTCTCTTCTCTCTGTCCTTCTTTTCATTTCCTCTCCTAATCGCCTGTTCTTAGTGAAAAGGGGGAGGAGAGGGGGAAGGGGGAAGCGGGAAGAGCGTTAAGGAAAATACATCTGCCGCGGTTTTTGATTGTCTCCCTGCGATCAAACCACGACATCCATAAATACAAAACAACTATTGCTATGATGAGTCTGAATTAGCTATGTCCACTCAAAATAGATTTGGGAGTCTTTATGAACACATCTATACAAGCTTCAGCTCAATACATGAGAGATCATGAAAGCAGCAGAATGGTAAACGTAATTGGAAAAGGAATACACAGTGAATCTTCTTGGATTTTCAATGCAGTTCTACTACCCTGCGACTGAAAACGGACTCTGGAGAGCTAGAGATGATGCAGAAAAGTGACTTAGGATGATTAAAAGTTGTTATTTAATGAGGAGAGATTTAAAAAGACTAGATGGAAAAGAAACACCTATGAGATTAATATGATGAATTCCTATAAAATATTGACTATAATAAAGAAAGCACACAGAGAATAACTATTCCCTGGTTCCCGCCATGAAGGAACTTAAGAGACTTAGTTATCAAGTGGCAGGCTTAAAGCAAACAAAAGGAAACACTTTTCACAAAGCACATAATTAAACTGTAGAACTCAGAGCTACAGGATGTTGGAGATGTCAAAAGCTTAGGTGGGCTTAACAAGCAATTAGAAAAACTTATGGAAGAAAAAATTCATCAAAGGCTATTATGTAACACACATACACCTGCACACACAAAAAGAAGTTTTCCACTCACAAAGTCCCTGAACTGTGGTGTGACCGAAGTTAGAAGCAATAAATAGTAGGACAAGTTTTACTTTCTAGTTGCCATGTTCTGTTATTCTCTCTCAAAGCTTTAGCTACTGGCTGCTGCCAGAATACTAGTCTACTTAAATCTTTCTACATGTTCTTATATTTTTTGCGCATAACTTTTTGGTTTTGCCTTTGATCTTTGATATAATCACTTGATAAGAAGTAAACTTAATAAAATAAGAAGAATGATTGCTCTACAAACGTATTTTTCCTATAGATGCTTTGCGAAGCAGCCTCTTATCCAAATTAAATGTTGATTCTAATTTAGAGGGAACACCATTATCATTTGTGGCAGTCTCAAGACAGCTTTATCTAACAACCTGTGCCAAATAGAGGTTATTGACCCTATAGTCTGTAACCTGCATTTTTCTGCAATCTGCTTCTAGGTGCATCTGCAGACACTGACTCCTTTTTGTACAATGAACCACTTGAGATCAGTCTGGAAACTCCAGCTGATAAGCTTGAGTTTAAATAAAGCCAGTCACTCTGAGGGAGCAGCCCCTAACTCCTGAAGAATTTTCAGGAATACTGCATTCATGCACTGTCTGAGCTGACAGTAAACAGTTGAGCCTTATTAGGACCTTCTTAGGTATTCCTCTCTTGAGCTCAATAAATTGTCATTTTTGCATTTAAAAACAGAGCTATAGAGCTCTACAGCTGGCATTTAAAAAGGCAGCTAATGTCACCTGATATTGTTAGATGCCACAGATTTCCCAAGAGAGGGTACAACTAATGAAATTCACAGTTAATTTGCATATGTTTCACAAAAGAAAACTTTTGGTATGAATTTCAAAACACTTTACCAGTACTTGTTAAGGAACAGACTTTATTAAAGAGTATGATTCCCAAGTTTTTTCTCAGATGTTAGACCAAAGTCATCTTATACCAGAGTAGGTTTATATAGCATGGGCCAGTGTTCAATTGATATAAATCAGAAATAATTCACATTACTACACCATTTGCAATTAGAGAAGCTGTAACTCACTGTCATTAGCCTGACAATACATGTTAAAATTAATGCTTTTATATTTGATCACATGATTAATAAAGGCATTTTTACCCAGATGCTTTGAGGTTATTTCTTCGCAGAAGGATATTATAACTTGTCTTGCCCAAGTAGCACACCAGAGCCTTTAAATCAATACAAGCCTGACAATGTGGGACATTTGAAGGAAGCTGCTGTACCAAGCAGCACTGAAGCACTGACTGGAAATAACACTGAGATTGCTTACCTGATTTGTTCTCAAGTGAATGACTTCAGGAAATGCTGTCTATACTATTGCACACAGTGACTTGGCAGACTTTGCTTATTTAGCAATACACACAAAGAGCACGTTGCAGCTCTGCTCTGTTATCTATGCTGATCTGAAGACTGTTTCTGGTGCAATTTAAGTTGCTTTAAGTTGCTAAGACTTTCTGCAATGCATTGGCTTTAATCTATTTACTATTTTGACTCCTTTGTCATTGTTTGTTTCTACCCATTCTAGAAATAAAAATGTTATCTACATCAACTCTTAATTTTTCTGGACTTCAGGCACTGCAGTCCAAAGAGGCCTATGGGTGCTCTCTTAATTTCAAGACTCTGCTACTAAGTGGAGGGAATAAGAACAAATAATCCAGAGCCCATACCCCTCTAAAGCAACTGTATTTTAAGCATTGAAATTAATGCATGTATAAATGACATGCGAGTGAAACCCATTGCTATCTCTGCTATTAGTTTCTAATTATAGTGGTAAAGACAAAAAAACTCCAATCTTGCAACTCTTTACTAGAACAGCTACAACCTATACTGACAGATTGCCAAGGGCAAGGTCCAACACAGAGAGATACCAGTTTGCAGAATTTATGTATGTCAGTTTGTTTATGCATGTGAATATATAAGAAGCCACAACTTTAATGCATCATCTCCAGAAAGTGATGTCTCTAAAAATCACTTCATGTCCTTTAAAACCAAGCAGCATAATGACAGCAGCAAAAAGTACAAATGAAAAATAGTCGATGTCAATCTCCAGTTGAGTCAGATCTATGCTAATACACATGAACAGCAGGGACTGCTGACACAGTGAAAGCCTTCCTGATCTCATGTAAACAGAAATGGATTCAGACCATCTTCTACTATAACAATAAAGTATAGAAAGAAAGTCTGAGTCGTGCTATGTTAGACGAACTCCTCCTACTTAGAGGCATTAAATCTGCCCTGCTGAAATTGAAAATACACTTAGAAATGAAATTCATTTACACTTGAGTATGACAGCAAATTATTTTCATGATCAACATGAAAAGGTCTGTTGGCAGCCAGGTCCTATCTAGTCATTAATATCTCTCCAGTCACTGTTTCTCATGACTTTCCAAAGAAAAGAAAGATGCATATACTGTAAATGTTCTGGTCTATTTATATTGATTGCCATTAGTAGGAAAAAGGCAAAAAAATCTAATTTCATCTACCCTTATGTTATCAAAATAAAAGTGGGACCAGAACTTCACCAGATAACAGCTGGCATACCTCCAATGAATTCATGCTGATTTATTCTGTGTTCCCTAAGATTCTTCTCTGTAGAATACACAGAATTTAAATTCTAAACAAACAAAAAAGTATATTTGAATGTCTTTTCAACTTTATATCATTTTGAAAAAATGTTGAATTAGACCTCCAATTTTTTCTAAAGTTTGTTTTTAGTACTTATACACTATAAATTATTTATATATGTCTCACAGGTATCAAAAATTACTATCCTTGCATTCAGATTTACATCTAAAAATTGGTCCAGTTGGAAGCCAACAGGGTTTTATATAACGTCAGGGATCTGTTTATCATACATGCCCTTAGTTTCGAACCTGCAAATGTTTGTTCAAGTACATTTTGCTAATGATAAGCCATACTTTCAAGTGCTGCATATCATGAAAAAGTAAACCAAATAATTGAGACAAAGGTGTCAATGAAGAAGTTAAATACAAGAAGTTAATTAAAAAGTACTATGTCTTAGAACAGGTTGGATATTTCAGTAAGGATTCCAGACAGGATGCGCTTTCTATGAAGACCACTCTCTGTTTTCTGTTAGGTCATCATCTGATTTTTATTTAGTGTAGGACTCTCTTCAATTTGCAAAATAAAGTCAGAATTTCCTTGGGAACAGCAGCAGATTCATGCCCAATACAGCAAGTACCAGAGTCAGCATATCTTCAGGAACCAAACTGTCCTCATAAGAGCACTGGGCAAAGCAGCGCATCAACTCCCTCTTGGTGTCTTTTTTCTATTTAACACCTCTCCTTCCCTCTCACTCCCATAATATGGGAATAGATGTCACTGTTTTACACACCACATGTACATGCTTATGTACATCAGTCTGCCAGGAAGTGCTTTTGGCAACTTGGATAACTGATCTTCCAACAGATATGAACCATCTACAAATAGTCTGCAGTATGATTACTACATATGACAAAATTTCTAGGAAGTCTTACTGAACACTGAATATCCTTGGGGAGACAGTTTAATGATTTCAGATGTTGCCTTACCTAGCTTGTACCTTTCTATACAATCCTTTCAGACATATAAGTGACACAGAGAAAAAAGTCTCCGTAACTTAAAATACTGAGGACTTTCTGCTACCTGCTCTAGTTCCTGTATATTGCTATGTCACCTCAGAGAAAGCCTGGATCTAAAGTGAGTAGAAAGAATATTGTCTGTAATTCTGACTATTTTGCAATAACGAAAAATTTTCGATTGTTTGGTTCATTAGCTGTTTGGCTTCCCTCTTTTTCTCCTTTGGCATACTATACAACAGTGAGTTAAGTTCAAGATAACCAGCAAGGTTAAGACAGCCAGGCTAGCAAGGAGATGAAAATTTCACAAGCACTGCACAAAAACACAAGCATAATAAAAGCAATGTTCTTAGCAGTGTGCTCATACAGAGCTCATTTGTAGGCTGCAGACAAATGTTCATCTAGCAAAGAACAGTGACAATTGAAGATATTAGCAACCCTAAGTGTTTCTTCCTCTCTCTTCCCAAGAGGCTGCCAGTTCTGCAGCTTGTTGGCAGAATGGGTTATGTGAGAACTCCATATGGAGTCACAGTGGTATTAATCAGCTGATGAAGGCAGTTTGAAAAGAGAACTGACTTTGCCTGAAGTGGATAAGGCAAAGCTCTCAGACTCCTTTGTCCGGCAGAGCTGTGGGAATGGCAACTTCCAGCTGGCGGATTATAGGTTTGGAGAGCAGAGCACAGTAACATCCTCATTCAGCATGGCTAGATCTAGAAGAGATCTTCTTGTGACCCTATTTATATTAGACAGTCTCAATTATTTAGAGGTGTTTTGTTGTTTCGGTTTGGTTTGGGTTTTGTTTGTGGTTTGGTTTTTTGGGGTTTGGGGTTTTTTTTTTTGTTGGTTTGGTTTGGGTTTTTTTTCCCACCACAAAGTCAGAAAGAAATAAAAGGCCTGTGAATGATTCAAAAATAAAAGAGCGTCACTTTTTCTTTATTTAACCATATTTTAAAGGGGACAAAAGATTGGTCTGTGAATGATTCAAAAATAAGAGTGTCACTTTTTTCTTTATTTAACCATATTTTAAAGGAGACAAAAGATTTTTGGATGTATGCCTTTTTACCACTTCAGCATATGAAAAGCAAGCTTGAAGATTTTTTTCTCTTCAAGACTTTTTTCAGTTCTTACCTGTAGAATATTCTGTGACTAGAAGGAATAGTGAAACAGTGATTCTGCAGAAGTCAGGAATGTGACCAGATAACAGAAAGCATTTTCAGTGCAAAAGCTAGTATTTTAATATTTTTGATTAAAATGTATTTATTATAGCTTAAAAAACTTCTCCTCCTTGAGTATCATCAGAGGGAACATAACAGGTTAAAGACTTCATAAAAGTTTCTAGCAAAATTAGGCAAGACTTTCCATCTCACCATCATATGTATGTAAAATAGCAAAAAGTCATAAAATACGGTATGTCTCTTTTCACCAAGGCTTTGTAAATCACACAGACTTAACCTCTTGTTTTTATCCAAGTTCTCCTTCATTATCCAGCCTCTACAATAACCAGCAAAACATTGCTTAAGATCATTTGGCCAGTGCCTGTTATCACATTATAAAACTGAAGTATCTCAGGAAAAAAGCAGCTTCTTTTACAGTAGTACAAGTTGTACTAGTCCTAAAGTTATTTTATACTTAACCTTCAAGCCATCATGCTCTAGGATATAAACCAGTCATCACTGACAGAGATTAACAAGAAATTTCCTCTATGGGCAGAATATTTCATAAGTGCTCACTGCAGGGTTTCTTGCACTTTCCTCTAAAGCATCTGGTAAAGGCCATTGTCAGATGGAATAATAGAATAAGAAAGCTGTTAGTCTGTTCTGGAATAGCTCCTCTTGTACACTAAAGCTTTTGTCCCTGGTCTTTCTGTACCTTCTCCCTGCAGTTTGAAAGAGGCAATGCAGATATCTTCACGCTTCTTACCAGTTAATTAGTTAAATCTTTCTTTTATCCTTGCTTGCTTTGGTAGAAATGCAGAAACTGCTATCGCAGAGAATCATAATCCATCTTAGCTACCATGTGTAAACACTGGGTATTCTTCCGGACCAGCTTTTGGAAACAGTGTTAAAAATCATGTAAGATTCATCCTCCAAGTGTTCCTGAAATTTTTACTGTTCCTAGAAAGACGACATTAGGTAAATATTTCTTCCACTGAGACAACAGAAACAAACAAACAAGGTTAAAAGGAATGACCTACACAGACTCATAAACTTTTGATTTATACATGTTAAATTAAACAAAGTACAACTTTCTTCAGGAGATATCTGCATCAAGAATTTACATTATTTCAAAGCAGTTGTCCATACCATGAGTTTCCTTAGGAATTAACTAGTGCCTTGGGGAACATCTCACATCAGCTCATTTTTCTGACTAACCATATTTTGGATTAATGTTGTGGAACGCACAGATAAAAAGAGAGCAGTTAATTTAAAATCTCACCATGTAAAAGATGATAAGGATGCTCAGGTACTTCTAACAGTCACATTCTTTTTGTTTTCTGATTCTGATTTGATTTGGAATCCTGAGAAGTACCATGAGGAAAGAGCTACAATTCAAAGCCTATACATGTATCTAGACATGTACATAGATATATGTGAATAGCTATGGCTGTTTCTGAATGTAGTTTCATATTTCTGTGACTGAAGCAAACAGACTTACATCACAAAAGACTGCCTATTATAAAACATATTAAGCAAAACCATTTTCTTACCTGTTGCAGATCAGTTCCTAGTTTACTGATGATTCTTAATATATATCAGTTTTCCCAATACTAAAATATTCCAGAAATACAGTTCTTAAAAAACATGAAAAATGATAAAGATTAATTCATCAGTTACAGTCCAATGTGTTTGTTGTTCTCATTGCATGCAGACATTGAGGATTTTTAAGAGACCTGTCTGGGAAAACTAACTTATTTTTCATTCTTAATACTATGAAAAAATACAGTCTCTTAGATACTACAGACGTAAAAACACTGGCATCTACAGACGAACTAACACTGCCACTGACAAACAACTAAAACTAATTATGATATTACAATGTGAGTACAAAAAAGATTAGTTAGTACTGGCTAGAAGAGAACTCAGCTGTGTTTTGTGCTCCTTGGCACTGATTTTCCAGCTAAGTGCTAATAGAAACCCAGCTTTCACAGGAAGAACTAATAGGACAAAACAATAACACTTGCTTAGTGAGGTTCTGGGTTTAAAATCTGGGCTAAGATTTTAGCACAGAAAGGGTTCTTTTCTTGCATGTAGACTGGGTTCCAATGACTGGTCAGAACCATGAAGGCAGTGTTAACGCATAGATTGTTACTAGGTCCCTTTTGGTATCTTCCCCAAATACATCAAGTTTTGCACATATGAAGCATGAGTAAACGACCTGGAAAGGAAAAAGCCAAAAGCAGATATTGTCACTTTCCTAACATCCAACCCACTATATTGAAAAAAATATTAACCCAGCAAACTTACTCTATAGTGCATCAAAGGACATTATATTCACTTTGAATAGTTCACACTGAGGGATTTGTCTTTATAAAAATGTTGGTGTATCATTTACGCCAATCAACCTGGCATGTGGCTCTCTTTCACTGTAATTTATTAAAATGCATTGGGATTATGCAATAATAATGCTCTCTGGATACATTAAAACAATAAATCAAGACAAGGACCATGGATTTTTCTCAGATTAGAACTATCCAGACAATGGATTTCAAAGTAATATAAGTAATTTTCTCTCTATTCTTTATTTCTTCCTTGCAAGGGGAAACATATCCCCTGTATTCACAGAAAAAAAAAAATCTTCTACCTATAATCAGTGCAATTGCACTTGAAGTTATTTTTGAAGTTAAGCATGAGACAGGTAGATTTCTGTTTGTTCTAAAAATGTACATGGAGGGGAATCAAAACCCCTCAGCTTTGGCCTCGATACATTGGATGTCAATGGCAAACATATCTATGTCAATAACAGCTTCAAGTTATACCATTAAAAAAAGAAAACATTCTGAGTCAGGCCACAGAAAACTTGAATGCCTTTAAAATAATTATTTTTTTAAATCATAAATATGTGGATCTTTTTGGTTTATGCCTTAGATTTACCAATCTGTTTTCCAAGTGTTTTCCCCCATGGTCCTCAGGGCTAGAAAAATTTATTTAAAATGAAAACTGAGATTTCTGCATATTGTTATAAATCAGGGAGCTGAGTCATAATGGAAACACAGAATATTATGATTCCCATCCAAACAAAAAAAACCTGTAGAACTGCTAACCTTGCTTCCCTGGACAGAGAGCTTAGCCAACAGCAAGCCTTCTTAAAAATCCTACCTTGATGAATTGTGCTCTAGAAGAGAAGAGGTTTTGAAAAGTTTCAGACAGAAGTTTCTTGGATTCTCCACAGTAAAGAAGGAAAGGTCTAGCTGCATGTGAGAATGGAAGATCTTTAATATTCATCAAACTGTCCGCAGGACAGCATCCATGGGAAATATTTTGATTAATATTGTGTGTGAATTTAAGAAAGTATCTTCTCCACTTTTCTTGGTCTACTAAAACAATATAGGCTAATGCCAATTATTGTGAAGAAATACATTCATGTTTTAAAACAGCATTTCCAATAGGTTAATACCTGTTAGAAAAATGGCAATATCACCAACGATGGAGGGTAGAATGGCTCAAAAATACACAAGACAGCTGAAACACAGAAACAACCTTCTCACAAATTCCTATGCTTTGAAAAATTAAATGGACATTTGGATCAGAAGTGTCCTATTATAACTGCCAAAATAAACAAAATTCAGGTAAGCTTTTTTAATTCTATGTGCAGTGCTGTTAAAAACTTCTCAGGTTTGAATGGGAATTCTGCCATCTCGTGGTCACATTTTTTTCTACACTGCATTCAGCAAATTAATGTTTAATATAAATACACAGAGCTTTTGCAAAGACTTATTTTAAATAAATTTATGCTTTAGCAGCTGTAGGATTACTTGATAAATTTGAAATATTATCTGGAAATACTAATGTCCTTTCGCTCAGTGAAATTTTGCACAGCATGTTACTTATAATTTTATTCTTCTTGCATGTTTATTCTACACATTTAGAGGATACAGGTAATTTTTATTTCTTTATTGTTCACTACCTGAATGCATTTCACTGCACTTTTCTGTGTATTCCATGAGACATTCCTCAGTTTCATGTATATTGGGCCATTATATATAATTTGCAATCATGCAAGACGAAAACTTCTAAGCCAGTTTCTCTGTGAGAAGGAGGCTCTGTTTCGAGATACAAGAATTGGTGATGATTGTGGTCTATGAGTTCACACTGCAGTAAGATCTGGGCATTATCATTCACCGTTTTGATATAGTGCAATATGTCTCAGTACTGCTCCAAGGGAACATACATTCATATGTAAGGTCTACATGGATGAAGAACAGAAACACCTGGTGAGACTCCTGGTGTTCACCATGACAGTCTTGCAACAGTTTTCTAAAATGACCACTTAAAGTTCTGAGGTAAAAAGCCAGAAGTTAGCTATCACCTTTAAAATAAAGGCTGTTGAACCTGTTCAGCCAGAGTTCACACATCAAGTTCATCCCAGAGAAGACTGTAGTTCTTTGAAATGGCAATTTTCCACTCCATCTATTGATTCTCCAAAAGTCTCCGCTCCACCATCTGCTCCTCCAAACACACCTCAATCGTAACCGTTTTCCTGACACCCCAAGAATTTCTCACTCCAGCAGATTTCCTTCTTTATCTCTTTGACCACCTTTCTCGGTTCACTTCTACCCTTTTCACAGCCTACGTCTTTCTTCTCACTCTTTATGCCTCCTTTTTACATTTACTCTCTTTGAATTTCCCCCAGATTCCTAAAATACGCAACTGCGAGTGTGAGGCAGAATAAGATATGAATTAGTGAGTGATGGAGTCACACAGGAAAGAGACAGAATGGTGAATGAAATAAAACCATGTACGTGGGCAATTTTTAGCATGAGGAGAAAAGTAAAGCAAGTGAGTGGATGAGGAATGAACAATCGTAGCTAATCTGAACAAGAGAAGCAAAGGACAATTAAGGAACACTGTGAGGAAAAGAATAAAGAAACAAACCTACTCAGAAAGGTTTCAATGGAAAACTTGGGAAGGGGAAGAGTGGGAATTCAAAGTAACTGGAATAAAAGCCTTTAAAACACAAAAAGCCACCAGGTCCAAATAAAAATAGTAGCAAAAGGCTTGAACTAGGAACTACTAAAAATCGTATAAATGCAAAATAAAAAACAGAAACAAGAAGAAGAATGGCATGTTCACCCCTTTATTTAAAATAATTTAATTTCCGTATTAAAACACAGGAATCTGAAAGGGAATGAGGTTGCTGGAAGTTGATGGGAAGTTGAGGAAGTCGAGATGACAAACTCTTTCATTCCTCATCTCATGGCTTGGATTGTTATCCCTCTTCACATAAGCCTTTCTCTCTACTTCCAAATAAAGGCCACACCACAGACTAAGTTCATTCTTGGCATGTATCCTTGGTATTAATTTGAAAACCTGGTCACTTCATGTTCAGCACTGCTCTCTTAACCCTCCAAACACCATTTCTTTCAGCCAATTCCTTAGTGTTTCTTCCTCCTCATATATCAGGCAAAATAATCCATTTTCTCTTAGGTAGATGCTGTTCTTGAATCTTTATATATCATTGTTTTCCGATTGCTTAGTGCAACTGTTAAAGGAAAAATTTACCCTGTGATTTAAACTGACATAAAAAGCAACTGAAAAGAAAGCCCAGATAGACCTGATTTCTTTTTTTACATACGTTTATCTGTGAACAGAAGTGGCAAATATTAAAAAGCTAGCACTTCTTTTTTCTCACTAAATAGATATGACCTGCTATATAGATTTGGATGTACATCCACAGACTCACACACACACACAGAGAAAATCTGGTGACAACAAACATTTCTCTACTTTGCTACCATAGGTTATGACCAGTTATCTCTGATAATGGTGTCATGATAACGAAGTGGCATATGCTTCAAAACAGTCTGCACAATCCTGTCCATGACCTTTGGGTAATTATTCAACATCTGTGTAGCTACTCTGCTATCATCACTCATGCTAGCTGAGAATAAGCAAATTTAGATATCTTCTGCACATGCTGTAATTAGTACATGCCTAGGACAAGGACACAATTTCCAGGCCTCTTAAAAAAACAAAACCCCATTTAAGAAAAGTAAAGAATTTAACCAAATGACTATTTCAATTCAATGTAAAGAGAAATACTGAAATAACAAGCTTTGATTACAGCACACCCCAGTCTTCTACAGGTCGTGACAGATTTCTCATCAATTTGACATGTGGATAGACAAACCATTTAATACAAAGCCTGTATTGGCATTGGGTAAAGTGACAGAAATTTATACCTGTAAGCCTAACTCAAACTAAAGAATAAACTGGGAAAAGCAAAATTTTGCTTGTTTCCATGTCAGTGAAAAGTGATCAATAATGCAACATAGTCATAAAATACTTCATGGAAAATCAGTTTTCTAGAACTGATATTTATAAAACAATTTCCAGAACTATTATTAAAAATTCCAAGCAGGGTTAGCTGTAATACATATGCAGAACAATTCAGAAAATAAATGTTCTTACTATTTCAGATTGTTAAAGACTAGCATTAGCATTTGTACCAAAAACAAGCTAAATTATGAATGCATGCTCAACGGGGGGAAAAAATGTTGCTTTTAAATTCTGTGTTATGAGGTCATGTTGTTAAATAACCAGCTTCGAACATCTTCTACTTAAGGACATCATGTCAAGCCTATTATCTGCTAAATGTGCCTATTAGAGTAAATGTATTCACTTACATGCTTTAGATGTTGCAGTGGGGTGAAGAACAGATTTCAAAATAACAGTATAGGTACATCAGCTAAACCACTTCAGAAACCTTGGAACATGTTTTGAAAGAAAATAGAGAGCTAGCAGAATCTATGAGCTAAAACATTGAATCTATACTTTGCCTTATAATAAATAAACCAGAAATATGTCCTGGAATAGAAATGATTGAGAGAACCACTAAAAAAAATAAAATAAAATTTTTATTTTAAAAAAGCACGTCTTTACTACATCTTTACTACGATAAATTTTTTAATAGAAGACTTATCTCTTCTCTCCATTATGAAATGTTCAGGAGCGTTCATTATCTGTATGCTTTGAATCATCTTTGTGGGTAAAAGTGCAACTGGCAATTTATGCAATAGTATTTAATGACAGGACATGTTAGGGAATCAGATCTAATTTAGACTGAATAATCTTGTTCAATGCAGTCTGCTTAATATCAAAAATTGAAGCTAAGCCAGAGGTTATTATGTGTAGTTCACTACAGAGAGAAGTGGCATTAAAATCAGGAGACATCAGTTCTCTTCCTGGCTTTGCTACTGAGTCAATCTTTGTGCTTGAGCCAATAACTTCTAGATACATATATATGTATGCAGATGTAGGTATGTGTGTGTTTGTACATACTCAAAATGTGAAAACAAAATGCAAAATGTGAACACTTCTCTTTAGCATGCTGAATATTCATTTAAAATCCTTTCAAAATAGATCCTGTAGTATTTCAAGGAATATAACACACTTACCAGCTACTAGTTTTTTCTCTCACCCTGCTATGTTATGGAGCATATCGGTATTTAAAATTGAGCACAAAATTTGTGTGCTACTTTACAATGAATGCTGAAAGAGCCTCAAAGGAAATAATTTATCCAACTCCCAAATATTCATGAATCCACAATACACTTAGGCAACAGGTAAAGAATAGATTAGCTGCGAACCAGAGACAACACAGCTGGATTTCCTTAGACATGTACCTCACAAGCATGAAAGCAAATTTTTTGTGTGTTTATGACAAAGTTATAGATTTAAACAGCTTTAAGCTCAGGTGATTTGTGGCTAGTCTTTTATCTAGACAGTCTGAAATTTTGGGTTCATATTTTGCAGTTTAGGAAATGTCATATCTATGTGTGTATGTTTACAGACGATGCTCTGAAATCTTACTTTGAAATCCAGATTTCAAACCACATTCATTTGTTGCTTATATTTTCAGTAAACAAATACTGACACCGATTTGCGTCTGAACAGGGGGAAAGTTAAATAAATGTGACTTGCAAATAGAAAGGGTTTTTTTGATTGTTCGTTGTTTTTTGGTTTTACCCAGTTAGTTTTGTGTGGCCTTCCTTGGAGTCTATAAATAAACCTGAACACTGGCTCTACTTTGGCAAGTGAAAAAACAGATTTCAAGAAGGAACTCAGGATCAATAAACTGCTATTTTGTAGACAAAGCCTGGAGTATTAGTCCCAGAAGGCAAATATATGTCTTTAGACAGAACTCCCAAGTTTTGTTTTCTTTATACTTAAAACATTTATGCATATAGATGATACTGCCAACTTTAACAGGATTAAGTATAACATCTAGATGTATGGATTAAGAGCATGTTGGTGATGCTCTTCAGTGAAATAATACAGAAGGTTTCACGTTCTTCCCAGACAACAAAATTCCATATAAACATTAATTGTCATGAATACCCACAGCATCAAAAAAGAGAGTAGCATAATATCCATTTAAAAAGTGACACAAGGAGGAACCGAGAAATAACCATGATTTAGCCAGTTTCAGCGTCCAGAGATAAAACAGACGATAAGCCAGAATTAGAACCCAGCAATTCTGGGTGCTAGGTGCAAACTCCAAGCAATTCTGCGTGAGAGAAGTCTTGTCTCTGGAACAAGCTGCCTTTCCAGGACACCACAGGCTAATAAACCTTCTCCATTAAAAAGGAGATAAATTTCACAGATGCATTCAAATCTCTCCAACACTGCCAGAGTATAAGGGCTTCCCTGAGATTTAGTCTTACTGCAAATGTTTCCACTGTGAACTCTTCAGAGCATAGTGCTTGGAGAAAGGAAGTGACATAATACTTTTGTACTACTGTACTAGTTGATTTTGCCTCAAAATTTCTTACCCTTGGTGTAAAGATGTGGTTCATGACTTCTTCAGTTAAAAGGAAGAAATCATAGAATTTTAATATTTGTTGGGGCTGCTTAGATCTACTAGAAAATAAAGAATAAAATAGCATCCATGATTGTGATGAATTAACAGGTGTTTTAAAGTATTCTTAGTATCTCAAAATTTCAAGTTGCTGATCACTATGACAGTGTCTCTATTCTAGTTACAGTCTACAAGAGAAGGGATAAAAGCCTAAATGGGTTGGAAGTAATAAGCTAGAAAAGCAGCCTTTGATCTCTAGAAAATGTGTGCTCGTTTCCTATCCAGATCTTTACTTACTTGAAATTTGCTATTACCATATGGAAGGAGAGTATCCAAAGTGAATTCTGAGATCAACCAGAAAACTAAAAATAACAACAAATATTATTTCACTTAGGTACCAACTGTGTTTTGTTGGTCTCAGTAAAGACCTCATCCAGAGACTCTCTCCCCAGCCCTGATATATCAGTTGTTTTATCTGTTGCCACTGGAATACGAAGCATTAATGTGTAGTAATACACAAGAATGACTGGAACTCTGGATATATATCTTTAGGCTTTGTTTTAATTAAAGTGCATTGACAATGGAGTGAGGTGTCTTTCATGTTCATACTATTATTGACACTGTGATGTTGCAGTTCTTTTTAGCATGTTCAGATGGGTCAAGCACTCCATTGACAGACTTTTTAAGTCTTCTGTACAAACACAAGAAGTGATAGGCAAAGAAAAGAAATTGTAAGAGGAAGTTTGGATTTTTGCCATTATGGCCCATTTGCAGAGATCTTGTATTATGGAGGCACATGTTCTAACACGAGAAGCTCCACCATCGTGATCTGAATGCAAGCTAAATGACTGAGGTAACTGAATCTCAGGGCTTACACAGATCACACACTGCAAGCAGATGTTAAAGTTCACTTCATAGCAAGTACTCCTAAGCGGCTAAGCAAGGGTTATGCCGTCATTTGATGCACGAGATGCTAGAGCTGAAGCAAGTTAAAGAACATAACTGTCCCAGATGTGCTGTATAACCTCGTCAATATCTAAGGAAGGACATTGTGAAAATGTTTCCTTTCCTCATTCTCATGTCAGATGGCCCTATAATTCTTTGTAGTAAATTCCTTGTTCTTATATTTCTGCATATTAAATAAGCTGAGTAGAAACCTTGTCCATTTTGTTCAGTTACTGACCCAGCCTTTTGTCATGAGTTCTACTCGCATTATTTATTATAATTAATTGTCACACTTCATTGACTATTGAGAAATTTGGTCCAAGGACGTGCATAATCCTTGAAATTCACATATCTTGATATTACAAGGATCGTAAACTTTAAATTAGGAAAGGATGGACTAATGCACATAAATTGCTCTTGTGTACTTTAGGAAAAGCATTGTCTATATCACGGTGATGGTGTATTTCTGATATCTGTCTATTTGCCATTGATGCCCTTGCTCTCAGCATAAATTAAACATAACTGTTTATTCCCACCATTGTTATAATTATGGATCAGCCCATGCAAGAAATCGTTTCAGCCTATTTATTACTCAAAAATTAGAGAACTTGCTAAAGAAGACTAGGTACAGAAATGAGTCTAATTCAGTTCCTACTCTTAGATATGAAATTCCTTTATCTATTCTTCTCTTAGCAGAATCATTTGAGGAATATATGTCACGGAGGCACCCCAAAAGTCAATTTTAGGCAGACAACAATTTCCAAAACAGCCTTTATTCTAGCCACAAAAGCGTAGCCAATAAACTGACTAGAAACAGGGTTTATACAATTATTTAGCACTCCGACAACATAAAATACAGGTTCGGATATCGGTTGAGGAGATTGTTGGGGAACGACAACAGAAGAATAGTGAGGATCCACAATGTTCACACATTCACTCACAAGAAACAAAACCAGAGGCCTCTCACCCCAGGGTACCCACAAGAAACAATCACTCACCTGGATTAGGTGAGGGCTCACACTCACCCAGGTTAGGTGAGGACTCACGTTTGCCTGCGTTAGGCAAGGACTCACTCGAGGATATATCCAGTAAATAACCACTCACCACAGAAGGAGGTGAAGTGCTCTCAATCCCGGGAAGTCTCCTTAGACTGTGTCCCAGTCTAAGGAGAGGGCTCCAGTTCACAGACCCGCTGCTCCGAGAAGACCACTCCAAGGGGGTCTTCAGTGGGGACCCCGTTTTACAGCCTGGTCAGATGTGGCTGTGGGCACTACAACATGGTCCAGAAGCTTCTCAGCTTCTCTGGCCGCCTCCTTGTTGATGACCCGACTGAGGGTCCCACCCCTTCTGCCTCCCCAGCTGGTGGAGGTGAAGTCGCCCTGCCCCGGGGTAGGGGAGGATGTGACTGTCAGCACCTTGGTACCACGCTGAATGTGTACATTGGGACAGGCACAATGGGGCACAAAAGGTGCTAAGGGGCCATCAATTGCCCTATTGAAGGCTCTGGATCTCAGGGGGATGTGCAACTGCCACAATATAAAATGATCGGTTCTGCTCCACTGTTCTATTGCTGCATTCTCATTATAAAACCTTCTCAGTTTCAGCAGAAAATACTGAAAACAGTAGTCTTGAGTTCTCAGTTTTTCCATTTAGTATTTGTAGGCTTAGCCAAGCAGTGCTGCTTATAGTGTGCAATAAACACAACAGGAGAGACAATGCTGCTGAAACCATTTAAAGCTGTACTTATTTATGGTTGGGCTTCAGCTGAGCCTCCAGCTGCCTGCCAGCTTCCTTGAGGATTTGCAGCTGAGAAGCTAACTGTACCTGCAGAAAGCACACAGATCCTAGGAATGTAATAGCGAAGGATCACAGCTTTAAAGATAGATTATTTTGGTTAACTTACTTTTAAACTTTCCTATCCAAGATGATGTTAATTCAGCTTTTCAAGCAGGATCTTCTTTGAGTCCAACTCTACCAGGCAGAGTGTCGTATTCTTATTATTTTTTTTTATTTTGAAAACAGATTTCTCCCTAGTCCCTGACTCCATTTCAAAAGACATGAGGCAGAAACCTTAAGAAAAGTAAAGGAATACCTTTTCCTAGTAATGCGCTAGGTAATAAACTACCAAAGAGACACACAGGTCAATTTCAAACAGTGCTACGTGTTAGCAGAGCTGTTATTGGAATATTAACTAGGCATAATGATTTTTAGAAATTTCTTTACTTCTGCTTAGAAAAAAATAATTTTTGAAAAAAAATCTTTATAGCTACTCATTGATTTCATTAAATTTACAAAGCTCAGTTTTCCTATGAAGAGCTAATCAATTAAACAATTTACAAAGCTCTCTCCTCAAGAACACTCCTCCAAATTAAATAGGGATCTGAGCTAATCACACCACTTCCTTCAAATAATTCCAGCTATATAAGTAAGGCTGACGGTGTCCCTTGGATGACAGAAAACCAATACTTTCTTCTGACAGGACATAGCAGGAGTTTGTGTGTTAATGGCTCACCTACAAATGCCCTGCTGCTGTCTCTACGCACGTTGGTACCTAAGGACTATCTCTATCATAAAGGTCCTAGCTGGTCGCAACTACCAGGGCGTCGGAAGTTCACCAGGACCTGTATTAAATCCATGTCCCAAGTGGACAGACTCAAGTGGCTTCCTTTTAATGGGGCCCCAGGTGGGATAAGACACCCCCAGAGCCCCTTGGCTAGCTCAGGTACCAAAGGCAAGGTGGCATTGCTCCTGCAGCTTTCTGTCAGAGATAATCTGATGGGAGTTGTACCTTCTTTGCTGTGTTAATCCACATATTACTCAGTATGTTCCTGAAAACTGCTGGGGTTTCTTTGTTTCGTTTGGGTTTGGTTTTGGTTTTTGTGATACAGTCAAGAGAAAATAAGAATTCCAGCCAAAAAAAAAAACAAAACAAAACAAACCAAAACAAAACCAAAAAAACCAAACAAAACCAAAAACGTTTTCCCTTTTATTTTGGTATTTATTTTCTCCTTGAAAAAACATTTTTCTGGGAAAAAGTAAAGATAGTTTTGCAACACGGATTTTAATTTTTTGTTTTGTCTCTCTCACTTATACACACACTGCTTTGAGATGTCCTCTGAGAGCAGAGGTGAATAGACTTCATATCTTAAAAGCCATCAAGTAACACTTCAGTGACTAGGGGCTCGATTCTGCTCTCTGCTGTGATGTTGTCATTCTGGAATAATTGAACTGAAACCAATGAATTTATATTGTTGTGAGATCAAAATCCAGTCTGCTATCTAAGATGATTTCCTTTGCTTCCCAATCCTATAATATGAAGAATGGAAGAAAAAAAAGGGAGGGAATAAAAAGCTCTCAAAAATTATTGCTTTTCTCTTTTGAACATTTTAGTTTTAAGAACTTTTTTTTTTTACCAGAGATTGACTTTTATCAACATTGCATATGTTTTAATTATAGTTTGTACATGAGGAGAACGTGTCTTTCCACTGAACAGAGTTTCAGCACAGTAATCCCACTTCTCTTTCAACACATGCATACATATGTAAGTATATACATTTCCACATGTATACAGATATGTCTACACACACATAACATACATATACAAGCATACATGCATAGATATATGAGCATCCCCTTATAAATATCTGTCATACAAGACAATGAATATATAGCAAATATATTTCCTGTCCTCTTCTCTATTTCCTTCCATCTTTTTGAGTACTTTTTCCCCTCTTCTTTTTTAACAGTAAGACTTCGCACTGGAGCTTCATGAAAAGTACACAGGACTTTGCTCCCTGACTATTTACAGGACAGCATTTTCATATTTAAGCAAATCTCTTTTTTTCCTAGACTTCCAGATACCTTTTAATAAAGAATTCTCCAAAAAGAGATTTCTGGGAAACATCCAATCATCTGATATTAAATGGGAAAGTGTAAGCACAGATTTCTTGCTTTAGACATTCCAAAGAAAGATAAGGTCATGAGTCAGAAGGGAGGAGACATGTTGTCTGGTTAGCCACGCACTCAAGAAATAGAAACTAGACTTCATACTATCTCAGGCAGGTAAGTTCCTTAGCCCCTTGAGTGTCTTTTTAGTATCCAACCATGTCATCATTTTTACTCATGACTTCACTTACAACTATTATTCATCACAACTAATTACCAAAAAAAAAAAAATCCATATTCTGGCAAGTCCTCCAGCTTCCACCATGTTGCCTGCAATATTCTATTTTTTGCTTCTGTCAGTTGGGTCTGGAGGTCTGCAAGATAAAGAAGGAAGAGTTGTTGATCCCTTTACTCCAAAAGGGCCTATGTTTGATGGCTCAAATCTAGAACTGTTGGCTCCCTGCTTTTTTTTTTCCCCCCCTACTTAGTTGCAGATCATCTGCCCAAAAGTCAATGAGTAGAACATGTGAGATTTAAGGATGCTTCCATGGGGCAACCATCTGTTTTATGTTTTATTATTTTCAGAATACAATATTATATTTCAACTTCATGTGCATTGGTTCAGATTTATAACATTTTATATAACTGTGACCCATCATGATGAATATCACAGATGATGATAGGCTCGTTAAGCACATCTCATTTTAGTCAAACTGCAAGTGGCATTTTGTTTATATGGTTCATTTCGCCAACAAATTAGATTTCAAATTGATTGCTTTCTGAAATGACTTTGTTCATCAATTTCTAGACTAGGCAATTACAAAGACTATACTAGTAATTAATAAGCCTCTGTATCAACAATGTTTTTAAATTGCTTGGCAGTAGTAGTGAAGTTTAAGGGATTCAGATGTTAAATTTCAGGGTCTTTCAAAGCTGCCCAGAATCTGATAAAAGAATACCTCACAGAGATACTTTTTCATAGTGTGAAATTAAAAGCACAATACCTCTTACTGAGATAAGACCCTCTTTTCCTCTTAGCCTGAGGTAGAGGGGGAAAAGAGGGGAAAAAAAAAAAAAGACATCACACCTAATTCGTGAAATATTCAAATAAGAAACTCAGTGTTAATTTTTTCAGTCATAAGTGAGAAGATTGACAGGACCTAGATTTAAGATTTGATTTGCCAGAGACTTGGTGAATGACATTGATCAAAAGCCTAGGTTTTGTCTACATATTAAAATCTAACTTAGAAGGAACTAATTCAAGTCAAATGAGCTTGGGCAGAATGCCACAGTAAAGTCAGCACTCTCCTTCTGATCTCTACTCTAGCAAGGGAGCCTTTGAATGTACCTTGCAAAACACAAGTGAATGCCCAAAGCCAGCTACAAATTTCATTTTAGAATGAACTTTAATCAGTGTTTCCGTTCTTAGTATGTTAACTAAGGAAAACAGCATTTCCTACCTTACAAGATTTATATGAGAAAAGTAAATGCTTGTGAGGCTGTCAGACATCATAGCAATGTACTCCATCTAATTAATGCAAAATTCGTGTTACGTCTTCTAATTACAAGTTTTACTGGTTTTGGCTGAAATAGAGTTAGTTTTCTTTACAGTACCTCATATGCTCTTATGTTTTGGATTTGTGATCAACACATCATTGGTTACACTGATGAGCAGTGCTTACACACAGTTAAGGCCTTTTCTGCTTCTCACCCTGCCCTACCAGAGAGCAGGCTAGGGGTGCACAACAAACTGGGAGGGGACGCAGCCAGGACAGCTGATCCCAAGTGACCAAAGGGATATTCTATACCATATGATGTCATGCTTAGCAATAAAATCTGGGCAAAGAAGAAGGAAGGGAGGATGTCCAGAGCGATGGCGTTTTTCTTCCCAAGTAACCATTATGCTTAACAGAGTCCTGTTTTCCTGGGGATGACTGAACACCTGCCTGTCGATGGGAAGTAGTGAATGAATTTGTTATTTTGATTGTTTGCACATGCAGCTTTTGCTTTACCTATTAAACTGTTCTTATCTGAAACCACAAGTTTTCTCCACTTTTACCCTTCTAATTCTCTTCCCCTTTCCACTGGGGGAGTGTGAGTGAGTGTCTGTGTGAGGCTCAGCTGCCAGCTAGGGTTAACCCACAACACAGGTCAAATCTAGCCTAAGCCACAGAGAGTTTTTTCCACTGTCTCCACAAAGCTAAAATTTTTCCTGATGTGCCTCCGGATCTCAAAAACTTCTTAATGGGAGTCTCCATGAGTAAGATTATCTCCTACTCTTTCCTCTGTGCTGACCAATATCACCTTCCTAGGTGTGGGACCAGGTAGACTGCCTTGCAGGATGTTTCTAGGGCAGGTATTCCACCGCATGAGACATGCCAGTTCAGAAGGAATTATGCCAGCTTTCTGTCCAAATGTCCAGATCATTTCCAAATTGAAATTTTGAAGGGCTATTAACACAGGACATAAAGCAGAGCCTTTGGGATTCAGGATAAAAATTAGGAAGGGAAAGGTAAAGCATCAATTTTCTCACCATTTAACAGAAGAGCAAATATTAACCTTCAGCGTTTCCTAAAAATGAATGCAGTTCATCTCCTTGCAAGCTCTGAATACCAGGCTATGGCAGCAAACTATTAAGTTGGCTCACAGTGTGCATCCCTGAATAATTAAAAAGCCAGAGTATGGAGAATAGCCAGCACCTGATGAAAATGGAAATAAAATTTTAAAAGTCTGTAAGGATTGAAAAAGCCTGAGGTGAGCAACGAGGTGAGGGAATAAACCAGAAATAACTCTAGCCTAATACACACTAAAAATGTAATAAATACAAAGAAGCCAGCAGAAAATGGAAGCCTCAAATGTCCAGAAACTGCAAAGAAAACTGAAATGCATACACTTGTATCTGACACTATTGAATGGATTTAAACTTGGACATTAAAGATTACATTCTCAGCAACACTGTCAAAATCTGTTTAAAAGGGATGATTTGTTATAAATGAACACTATTAAGCTTAGCCTAACTTACCTCACTTTCTCTTTGGAACATAAATTTCCATTCTATTCAACAACAATGGAAAAGTACATACACTGGAATTATCTGCTGATTTTTCAAATTCCTTCTGCTAAAACTTGGAATTTAGCCCACTTTAAAATATCCAGGCAGCTCAAGCCCCTTTAACAGTTGCTCTTCCAGGAAAAGAAATGTCATTTTTCTGACCATTGTTCTGACTTCTATACTTCTCAGTTTCATTGAAAAAGTCAGTCACAGTACGAATTAATATAACTACCTGAGATATGTGTCTAGCATTCAACTTTTGCTTTTTTGCAGGAAGCATGTTTTGAGCCCTTCCTCAATAGTTAATCAAAAGTTAACTGATGGATTTCTCACTGAAAACATCCCTTAAATTTTGTTCCAGGCTTGACCTTCAAGTAGATTTGCACCTGATACTAGATATTATCTCTACGCTAGTAAGCTATAAAAAACATGATCTTTGTTAGCCATAGATATGATCCCCAGTGTTTTATGTATGAAACACTGTAGACCAACAAGAAAAATAAAGCTTAGCTATTATAATAATGCAAAAATTATTACAGTTTCTTCAACCTTAACTTACTTCAAAGGACAACTTCTACGTAAAAACAAAATCCTTTTTCCTCATTAGTAATGACATTACAGGTTTATGCAAACTAAGCCCATGACTATTACAGCAAGTATTACCAAAAATATATTCCACTTGGCCTTAATCACTTGGGTCATGTGAAAGACATAAACCAGATTACGAAACAAAATAAGTTTTCACTTAGATGAGAATGTATTTCCTACATCAGAAAAGTTTATTTTACATGCTGTATTAGCTGTTCAAATAGACTCATTGCATATACTGTAATGAACCCATATGTAATACACTGAGGAATTAAAGGCTCAGAGTACTGGAATTAAAGGTTCCATTATTTTTCAGGTAATTTATTTTGCATCACTGTATTATAAGATTGAGGACAGATGCTTTGGCCCTTTGCCTCAACTCTGCAGACGGTTCACCTTATTTATGTGAATACTTCCTATAAATCCAACAAATCCCAAGGGTATAGTTAAACATGCACATAATATTGCCGGATCATGGCCCTCATCTTGATTTGCTATGCTCACTGGATGCAATTTTTTTCCTGTTGCTGTCAGACTCCTTGTTTGTTAATCATCTTTCCAGATGATCTCTTCAGCTTTCCAAGTCCATCTCTGTGTGGGGCCACATATAGAACTAGCAGGTAAGTCCTACCTCTATCTCCCTCATTCCATAAGGTGGATGTTTCGATGCATCTAATACGGTTCTCTGCCTGGAACTCTCCTTTCTTGAAACCCCCAAGCTATTTCCTCCCAACCTCATCTTGTTTGATTGCTTCTAGACCTATATAAAATATAAACAAATATTTTAATTTGACAGTATTTTATTTGAAAAGAGAGATTTCTATGACTATATTAACAAATAATTAGGTGAATTTTAGACACAATTATGTCCTTTTTGATCTTCTTACTTTAGCAAGACTTTTCCAAAGTCCTTTTAACAACTCCAAAAACTTATTACATTGGCTTGTTTGGGCATCTGGGCGTCTGAGGGGTAGGAAATAAAAAAGAAGTAAAACAGTTATATGCTATTCTAATCCAATTCCCTCATACAATAGTCCTTCCCTTCTTTCAGCTCGCATTTCCATGTTTGATAGGTTTTCTAACCACTTCTTAGGACAATGTTACTGCAAATAACAGAGAGATGCATTGTGTGTATTCTGTCTGTGCACTATAAGCATTTCATATATAATTTAATTGTTACAAAGACTCAAAAAGGTCAATGTATTTTTCTCAAAGTTAAGAAACTGATTTTTTTTAACTTCGTTGATGGTTCTGTACTGTTTGCAGAGTAGTCCATTTGGCAGTAGGAAACTGTCACAGATTTCATTTTTATTGCACTGCATTAGCATTAAAGTCACATAATTTTCACTTAGTAAATGAATAAGAAAGAACTCGGTTTTTTTAACCTTGGCAATGTCTGTAGTATTTCTGGCTAGGTAAATCAGACACTGTCTGCCATCCTTTGATGCAATATTAAACTGAGGCCATGAATATTCAGAGGCATTTAATTTTCCAAATAGGTCTTCTCACAAACATAATGAACTAGTCCCTGTGCACTTACCATATCCAAATAGAATTATTTCCTCTTTTTAACTATTGAATTCCAACCAAATATGTGGTTTCCCATGGCTACATTTTGCCCAAGATCAATGCATTTCATCTATGAATTGTATTACTGCTGTTACACCAACTCTCAAATACTACACTAAAGTTTTACTAAGATAAAATTAATAAGGCACTTGCAGGAAAATCACTATTAATAGTTAACAGTATCTACTGTCCAAACTGATTTGCTCATAAAAAAGTGTGCAGGTATGGAAAGTAAATAATGTTGGTCAACACAGTTTATAAGATGAATATTTCAACCATTCTTCTGCATTTAGAGCACAGAATCAGAAAGAAATGAAATGCATAAAGCAGCCATGTGACATTCCTGGGTATAGAGGAGCCACGCTGGAAGACAAAGGGAGCCTGATAATCTTTTTTTCTCTTGCTTTTCCAACAACAGAGAAGAATACAGGCAGAATCAGCTTAGCCCGTTATTAGCAACTAACATCAGTTTTATTTCTTTACCTTCTTTCCAAAACAGCTCTTTTTTTGGATAAACTTTGAATTGACTATTAATGGATAAAGAGGTGGAGGGTTTAGACAACTAACATCCCCAGGAGGTGTCAAAAAACACGCTGGCTCTCAGCCAAGAACTCAGCTTTCACGCTACATAAGGTGTTGGATGCTCAGTCTTAGAGTATGAATATTGCTACAGAATAAGAAAAAATATTCCGAGATTACCAACACCAACCAAAGCAACCAACCAACCAACCAAAAAGTATTTAAAGTTAAGTTGTTAAGTTCTTTTTTCTTGCACTGAAATAATGGTCTGATTTTCAGAAAAGCTGAAGAGTATGTACCTTTTCTGGACTGGGTGCTAATTCTGAACATATTTTGAAACTTTAATAGAAAACTAAATCAAGATTTAAGAGACTATATGGAGACAGACCTTGTTTAATATTCATTTTGATTTATGTTTCTCTTCTTCCTGTTTTCAGGCAAAACTGTTGTTTCATCTACCTATATCTTAAAGCTGTATTCCCTCTGGTAAAACAGTTAATCTATATATTTTATTCCAGAAAATACTTTTCATGATTTATTATGATTAGAAAATTGTAGATTCTATTAAACAGATTAAATGTATCTTGAAATTAGATTGGTATCACATTGCTTAAAATTACAATGACATATCAAAATGTTCCCCAGACAGATATAGCTAGAGAACTTACAGCCAAGTTTACTGATGCTTTTAAAATATGTCTGCCTACAGTCTAGACAACATAAGAGATACTGAATATGAAAAGCAGATACCAATTCTGTTCAGAAACTACGTTTAGTAGGTACATAGTGTATATGAGCTGGAACACTTCAACAATGAAAACAAAGGCATCAGCATTTGAACTGAAACAAAGCTGATAGATTGCAGAAGGAAATATCCCAGTGGCTTTTTTCATCATGCAACTCTAATATTCCATGAAGGAACAAACTAGCCTTCTTAAACTGTTCCTCCCCAGTGAATACTAAATATAAGGCTTAGGATTTATTGATTGCAACCATTCCGCAGGGTAAGTATCCTTTGCAGTGTGCCCAGCAGTCTTAGTTTTGATTGATCCAGTCTGGGGTACATATTGAAGCACACTGTAGGTTTCTCTTTGGCTATGCACCCAATTTTCATTTTCTATCTGTATTTGGAACACGGCCTAAATGCAGAAAGTACTTGCTTCACAGCCTAGACAGAGCCAATATCAGCACTTTCTAAAAATAAACATAATTCTGTTATTTCCACTCAAATTCGCACAGTGTTGTGAAGAACTCCCAAATATATATACCAGGAGGGGATCTCTGACAGCAACCAGCTTTGATCTTGCAGGAAAACATATGATGGAAGTGTATGCTGAGGCTACGCAAATTCAAAATAAAGTGTTTCTTTTTTGAAAGTCCAAGTGGTATTTATCCTTTGGAATGGCTTAGATTGGATGTGTCATGCCAGATTGAGGCAGGGTTACTGCACAAGTCCCTTCAGCTCCAAGTTTACAATGGTATGAAAAAGCTCTCCAAGAACTTTGGACATTCAGCAGTGACCATGGTCAGTTTCCCTCATTTCCTCTTCTTTCAGTGACTCCTAACTCTGCAGAACACAATGTCCTCCAAGAACCTTAAGAAAGTATGAGCAGCTCTTAAACATTTTACTGTTTGCCTGAAAGAACTAGTAACTAGGTAAGACAAAAATTGTCCTATTACACATCACACTTAAAAAAGTAAGATGTTGTGGTCGTTGTTCAAGGCATATGTCACACATTCAAAACTCTTCTCTGTTATTTATGTATTTTAAACCTGCATGTGGAGATGAACAACAATTTTTTACAAAATTACTTTTAAAATTTCAAAATTGAATTAGCTGTCTAAATTTTGAAGTACTTGGCTCATACTTCTGATGCTTCTCTTAGGCATGTGTTATAAAGTGATAACTGCAATGCATAAATATGGTTATTTCAGGAGTCTTGGTCTAGAGGTCACATGAATACAAAGGAGAAAGTCTTGAACAAGAAGGTAAACAGTTTTAGAAAAAACTGTCAGCACTGAAGGAAGAAGAATGTGCCCCATGAAAGGGATATGGAGGGAAGTAGACAAAAAGAAACACACCAATGACTGGATGGCACTAAATTAACATCTTGTGAGCTCTTACCCTTCCCCATAGGATCAGGATAGCTCATGTATGGTATAAAAAAGTCAGTTGCATTAAAAGATAACTGATTTCGTATCATTGATTTCGATAATAGAGCCTGATCAGTTTCAGACATGTTTCTGATCTTTTCAAGCTTTCGTTTCGTTTTGGTTTTTTTCTTTTCCATAAGGCCACTGTGTCCTTTATTCAACCTCTTACCACAGTACTTACTGCCAGACACCCCGAAGTGATAAAAAGTGCTTTTCCAACAAATGAAAACTTTGCCTCCTGGCTGAAACATAGTAACATTACCAAATCAGCTTTGGGAGTGAAAAACTACGAGGAGAAACAGAAGAAAGTAAAATTGTCATGTTAAAAGTTTACCACAGTGCCAGACTGTTCTCTGTCTGACAGCAAAAGGCCATGAGCACTGACATGGACAACGAACGGGCTCAGTGATCACACAAGAGTGGTTTTTACTAAATCACAAATTACTCTATAGCTCCTAGGTTTCCTGAAGAAGCCTTTTATCTAAACATTTCCTTGGTCCAATCTATTGTAATCTATTTAATCTAATCTATTTGTGGTCCATGAGAAGTGCAGGACATTAATCACATCTCCTTTTAGTTTTCTCTGCAATTATATGAAGCTTGCTTTTGCTCTCTCACACACTATTGTAAATCAGAACTAAATTTACTGAATTAGGTGGAATCCACTGGAACAAACTGATATAAATGAAGAATCAGGTTCTTTATACTTTAATTCATTGTTCCTGCTTTCTTTCCTTTCCTGCCTCCCATCATTATTTTAGCACAGAGGTAACTAAGGTCAGTATATTTTGCTTTCAGCCTCAGTCATGGTTACATCTTCTCTATATTTACAGTGAATGAGACAGATCAAAGAACTCTAAATCAGCTGCAGAGATAGCTAAAGCTTGCTTAAACAACAGCTGAGAACCACTTTGCATGCACCATTTGACCTAACCTCAACTCTGCCCTCATGATGGATGAAGAAACACAGCTTTCTGGCTGAACAACAGAAATAGTGGGAAACATTTACCAGCACAAATCATAACGGTGGATAGAATATCATGTGCATTTATGAAACCTCAGGCTTTCCAAAAAATACTCTTTCAATGAGGCAACAAACATGGAAATTCTCAACTTGAAAAGAAACATTTTTTTCCCTAGGAAATGTAGGTGACAACTGAAAATTGCTGTTTCTTTTAACTAGAACCACTTCCAGAACTCCAGAAAATTTGAAGTGCTTCTAGATAATAATACTTTAAGCTCACTTTATATCTCAAGAGATGCTCTTATCCACATATATGTAAGAAAATGAAACAAACATTCAAGGGAAATGTTTCCCTGACATTTTGGACACAGTGAAATCAGTACACATGGCAAATGGTGGAGTCAGATCACAGCATGTTCACTCATAGCGTGTCAATAAAAGTAATTAGTTGATGCAGGCTGAGCTGTGGTTTCTTTTTTTAAATCTTGAATTACTATTTAAAGTAGTTACTAATAGAAAGGGCGAAATCACCCATTGGCTAGCCTCTGTTTCAGATGCATGGGCTGGTAATCTTACATCTAAATATTTGACTGATGTGACATTCAAGTACCTCAGAAACTACCCCTTCATGCACTGTCATAAATCAAAACATGGAATCTTCAATGAGCCTCAAGTCTACTGCAAATGCCCAATAAAATTTCCTGTGGAGTATTCTTAGCTTTCAGGAATATTTCTGCACGATACATCTCACAGGATGTGCTTATAATTACACACAGACATTCTCCTCAAATCCTACTAATGCTTCTACAAATATAACAATACAAGGATGAGATTATAGCCTTAAGCAGGGATTTCCATTATTTCTTCAGATTAACATAATTTAAGATTTTGAAGAAATATCTGCTCCAGAGTATAATATTTATAGTCTGTGAATAGTTTCTAGATTTGTAACAAGTGTCTCAAAGTGCAAGAGCCAAATAGCTATTTCTTCCCAAAGAGATGTTGCAGCTGGTCAGATCCCAGTACATTTGCTGTTTAAAATAGGGAGTTGACTTCGCTAGAGCAATATCATCCAGTAGGCAAATCAAAGACTTTCTCCTGAGGTGACAGCATTCGGCGCTTTTCATATGTATAGTTGCAATTCAGTAATTAAAGAGGGATTATTTTTTCTTTATGCTTCATTATACATGCACAACACACAGAAGAGTAAGCTGAAAGAACCTCCAGTAATCTTGGATTCACCGTGTACAGGAAATTCACAATTAGTACAACTGCTGGCTTTTGTTAGCATTTTCGATGCTCTTCTTGCCAGCTAAATCCCACTCTTAGAATATCTACCATACACCTCTGTCTTGGAATCTGGGAAACAAGTTTAGGGAGTTTCCAATCACAATTTAAAGGAATTTAAAATGTTTGCTTAGCATCTGAATATAATCATGCAGTTAGGCTTCTCATTCAATTTGCTGCTTCACCTAAAACATTATGAAGAGAAACAGTTTCTGTTTTGAATCTAGTTTGCTTGTCTTCTTTGCAATGTTTTATACTGAGAGCAGCTATATGATGATAGAATATGAATTGATTTGCTCTTTCTTTTGTGAGAATCTCTAGGATACACCTGGATATGACATAAGATAAAAAAGGAAAATGGCTGAAAATGAAAACTAACCCTTCTGACTAATTTATAAGACAAAGTCTGGAAAAAACCAAAGAATTTTGAAATCTTAACCTTCAGGCCTTATTGTGACAGAGCACTCAGATTTGGTTGATTATAATTAGTTTGGGTTTACCTGTTGGGGAGGAAATGCTATCAGGTAATTATCATAGACAAAATATGAAATTTTCTGGGGTTTTTGTTGTTGTTAGGTTTTGTTTGTTTGTTTTTCCTAAGTAGAGATCTCACTTCATAGACCCACCAAAACAGAGAATGATGAAATATCTCTTTTTTCCTGCCCACAATATCCTAATCCCCTGCTAGATTGTGATACTGAATTTCAATCCTATTTGTATTTGTGCCTATCCATAAATCACACACTGCTGTCAAAAACGTAGAAAACAAGACTGCAGCTTTTGATGGTTGGAAGAGGAAAAAGAGACAAGAATCCTGAACTTTACCTCCTGCTACTTCCTCCCATTCCAGATGGTGAAATGATAACAGAAAAACAAACAAGAATCTTACCCTTTCAGGAAGGACCGGGTATTAAGGACTTGACCACAGTTGAGGGCTTTCAACCAAAGTTGGATTCTTTTCTACAAAATAACAGAAAACAAGAAAAATATTCTCATTCACTGCACGTTGTTGGTCTGGATGCAACCAATAAATAGAATTTTATGACCTGGTATGTTAACAGGACAGACTGGACACTTAAAATGGCCCTAAACCATTCAGAAATTTTACACTTTTGCACTGCCTCCCCTCTTCTGTCCTACACTCCCTCATACACCAATATATTAGCTAGAGACTGCACAGTATATACAGAAATGCTAGAAAATTAAGATATCACATTAAAACACTTAATTGCCATGGTAGAGATGATAATTTGTCAGTATATTCTCAATTTTAAGCACCTGAGTACCATTTAAAACAGAAATATTCCTGGGAAAAAAAAAAAAAAAAGGCCCATGAAGCAGGCTTCCATCCTCACCCTTAGCATACACTAATGACTCGTGTGTCTGTGACATAAATTTTCCCTAAAAGGAGCTGCAGTATTCTTTTCCCAAAACATACTAAAGTTCAGCTTTTCCCAGAATATCAATTAATTTCTATATTGTTTTTATTTGTTTAAGGACCTATAGACATTGCTTTCCTTTCTTCAAGGAGCTAGAGTTGTTCAGTAAATGAACAGAATGGCTGTGAGGAATTACAAAGAAAAAAAAATCCTCATTTTTTTCTTGTTGACATTTTGCAGTGAGGTTGAATGCTGCATTGCATAAGTATCAGATTACCTTCAGAGTGTCAACAGCTATAGAGATCTCTTTCATTTAGTGTTTCTGAAAAGTGTATAATTATATTCCCCTTGTGTGAATGTGTATTTTCTCATTCTTTCATTTGTCAAAAAAAAAAATCCATTTATATGTGAGATCACTTTTCTGTCTCCTAGAGCAGGATTTAGATCTACCATGTCACCCTTGTGACACTAAGCTTGAATTTTCAAGGTCTCTGATAAAGCATTTTTTGTGACAGTCCAAGGCTTCTGTCCATAGTCCATCAGAGCATCATGTTAAAGGGTAAGAACCTATCTATTTTGAAAAAAATTTAATTTACCTTTGCATTCATGGGAAATGGGAAATAAGATTTAACATGCAGGAGGGTTTACAGGTTTCAGCAGTTGTTTGTTGATTGTTTGTTTTTCAGTGATATAGTACTGCAGTGTCTGGGTACCAACATAAATTACTAAATAAATAACTTCTAATGCTTTAGTCTGCATGTTAGTTTCAAAGAAAACCGTACACCTTTCCCAAAAGACATATCAGCTGCATGGTGTTTGACAGCAAGTGAAACAGCTAATATGCAAATCCAGAAATGTGTTACTCTGGTTCTAATCCTCTTTTGTTAGTGGTATGCAGCTGCAGTTTTAGGCAATATAATGAAGCAAATGGGCCACGCCAGATTTGCTAACAACAATAAAATATTTGAAAAATATTTATGGTAAATTATTCAAATGTTCTTCTCCCATCAAATGTTCAGAACATTAACATATTTCAAATGCTAAATAGTTGCAAGTGCTTGGGATGTTAAATCATCCATTAAAGGGAGTGAGGTCATCTGAATGTTATCAATTATGGGATCGATATAGTGAAATGCATCTTTAGATGACTGTTCTTCAGTTATTGGCCATAATCCTGAATAAGGCTGAGCAGCTTCAACTCATGCAGTTTACTGAAAGCTGAAGCACAGCAAGTAATCACGACTCCAGGAGCTGTTTGTAGAAGGACAGTCTGGTAAGACAACATGTTTTCTCTAGACTTGCCTGTGCAATGATCTGTTCAGTGTTGCTTGTGAGCATGTCAGAAATACTGAAATAAACTCAACTGCAACATTTTCCACAAATAACATTTGAAATACCTCGCATTCTCATCATAAAGTAATGTTTACCTATGGTTCAATAACGAAAACTTGAGACTATTGCTACATATAAAGTCTTGTTTCTCTGGTCTCCACCCTGTTGAAGCTGTATGGCCAAGCCATGTGCTGCAGGTCAGGCAAGGTCCACCTTAACATATTGTACACAGAAAGGTTTACATCCTGCCTTTCTTTTTCCAGCACTTGCATCTCTCCTATAGACTGGGTTAAGCTGCTGGGAAGCAGCTACAAATGAAGCCTGCTAAGGTTTCTCTGTCCATCTGATGCCCATAGTATGAGGTTCAACTCCTTCCACACTGGCAGTCATTCCACCAGCTTACAGTAGAGGAAGAAGCAGCCATTCACCTGTGCAGGCAGATAGAACTAACCTAAAAGGGACAGCCACCATGGTCTCAGAATTTCCATCTGTTCATGCTCCTTCCTAAGGCTTAACCACAGGGAAGAGGACCAAGCCTTCCAGCTCTCCGGATTTCTTGGGATGGAGTTTGAAATTTGAATTGGTCTCTAGCTGATGGAAGTTAGCAGGTTGAAGTACTACATGATCTTTCTCCATCTCTTTCTATCTGGTACTATACCTGCTTTCAATACTTACAACAGAACTGTTAGCCTTTTACTTGCTCGAAGAAGGGACAGCATGTTTCTTTTTACTCTCTTTCTCCATTTACTTAATCCTTTTTCTCAGAGATTTCTCAGTTTGGCTGTGAGTTTTGGCTGTTATTTCCTCCTACAGTCTCATCATTAGATGGAAGACTGCAGTGAAATCACAAAATCCCTCCATCTTCCAAAAAAAAACTTCTCAGAGGTATTATTTGTAATGTATAGAGTACTGTCCAGGTGCGGTTGAGGAGCGAGTTGAGAGTCTGTGGGTGAGAATTAAGGGGCAGGCTGGCAGGGGTGACACTGTTGTGGGAGTCTATTACAGGCCACCAGATCAGGGTGAGGAAGTTGATGAGGCCTTCTACGGGCAGCTGAGAGCGGCCTCACAGTCACAGGCTCTGGTTGTTATGGGGGATTTTAACTACCCTGATGTTTGCTGGAAGGACTACTCAGCCAGCCAGCCTCAGTCTAGGAGGTTCCTCCAGTGCATTGACGATAACTTTCTGATGCAAATGGTGGAGGAGCCGACTAGAAGAGGTGCGCTGCTGGATCTCGTCCTCGCTAACAAGGAGGGTCTGGTCGAAGCAGTAAAGGTGGGGGGCTGCCTTGGTTGCAGTGACCATGAGATGGTGGAGTTCAGAATGTCCTGTGGTGGGAGCAGAATACCGAGCAGAATTGCAACCCTGGACTTCAGCAGGGCCGACTTTGGCCTTTTCAAACAGTTGCTGGAGGAAATCCCGTGGGCAAGGCTGCTTGAAGGTAAAGGCGCCCAAGATAGTTGGTTAACATTCAGGGACTGCTTCTACCAAGCTCAAGATCAGTGCATCCCGACGCGCAGGAAGTCAAGGAAGGGAGCCAGGAGACCTGCGTGGTTAAACAGGGAACTGCTGGGCAAACTCAAGTGGAAGAGGAGGGTTTACAAATCATGGAAGGAGGGGCTGGCCACTTGGGAAGAATATAAGGCTGTTGTCAGAGGATGTAGGGAGGCAACTAGGAAAGCTAAGGCCTCCTTAGAGTTAAACCTGGCGAGAGGGGTCAAGGACAACAGGAAGAGGTTCTTCAAATACATGGCAGATAAAACTAACACTAGAGGCAATGTAGGCCCACTGATGAACGGGGTGGGTGCCCTGGTGACAGAAGATACAGAGAAGGCAGAATTACTGAATGCCTTCTTTGTCTCTGTCTACTCTGCCGGAGGCTGTCCTGAGGAGCCCCGTACCCCTGAGGCCCCAGAGGAAGGCAGGGCAATGGAGGAGTCTGCCTCAGTTGATGAGGACTGGGTTAGGGAGCAATTAAGCAATCTGGACATCCATAAATCCATGGGTCCAGATGGGATGCACCCACGGGTGCTGAGGGAGCTGGCTGAAGTCATTGCTGGACCGCTCTCCATCATCTTTGCCAAGTCTTGGGAAACGGGAGAGGTGCCTGAGGACTGGAGGAAAGCAAATGTCACTCCGGTCTTCAAAAAGGGCAAGAAGGAGGACCCGGGCAACTATAGACCGGTCAGCCTCACCTCCATCCCTGGGAAAGTGATGGAACACCTTATCCTTGGTGCCATCTTAAGACATATCAAGGATAAGAGGGTCATCAGGGACAGTCAGCATGGCTTCACCAAGGGGAAGTCGTGTTTGACCAACCTCATAGCCTTTTATGAAGACGTAACAAGGTGGATTGACGATGGCAGAGCAGTGGATGTGGTCTACCTTGACTTCAGCAAAGCATTTGACACCGTCTCCCACAGCATCCTCACGGCAAAACTGAGGAAGTGTGGACTGGATGATCGGGTAGTGAGGTGGACTGCAAACTGGTTGAAGGAGAGAAGCCAGAGAGTTGTGATCAATGGGGCGGAGTCTGGTTGGAGGCCTGTATCTAGTGGAGTGCCTCAAGGGTCAGTTCTGGGACCAATACTGTTCAATATATTCATCAATGACTTGGATGAGGGAATTGAGTGTACCATCAGCAAGTTTGCTGATGACACCAAGCTGGGAGGAGTGGCTGACACGCCAGAGGGCTGTGCTGCCATCCAGCGAGATCTGGACAGGCTAGAGAGTTGGGCGGGGAAAAATTTAATGAAATATAACAAGGGGAAATGTAGAGTCTTGCATCTGGGCAGGAACAACCCCAGGTTCCAGTATAGGTTGGGGAATGACCTATTAGAGAGCAGTGTAGGGGAAAGAGACCTGGGGGTCCTGGTGGACAGCAGGATGACCATGAGCCAGCACTGTGCCCTTGTGGCCAAGAAGGCCAATGGCATCCTGGGGTGTATTAGAAGGGGGGTGGTTAGTAGGTCCAGAGAGGTTCTCCTTCCCCTCTACTCTGCCCTGGTGAGACCTCATCTGGAATATTGTGTCCAGTTCTGGGCCCCTCAGTTCAAGAAGGACAGGGAACTTCTGGAGAGAGTCCAGCGCAGGGCCACAAAGATGATTAAGGGAGTGGAGCATCTCCCTTATGAGGAAAGGCTGAGGGAGCTGGGTCTCTTTAGCTTGGAGAAGAGGAGACTGAGGGGTGACCTCATTAATGTTTATAAATATATAAAGGGTGGGTGTCACGAGGATGGAGCTAGGCTCTTCTCGGTGACAACCAACAGTAAGACAAGGGGTAATGGGTTCAAGCTGGAACACAAGAGGTTCCACTTAAATGTGAGAAGAAACTTCTTCTCAGTGAGGGTGACAGAACACTGGAACAGGCTGCCCAGGGGGGTTGTGGATTCTCCTTCTCTGGAGACATTCAAAACCCGCCTGGACGCCTTCCTGTGTAACCTCACCTAAGTTTTCCTGCTCTGGCAGGGGGATTGGACTAGATGATCTTTTGAGGTCCCTTCCAATCCCTAACATTCTGTGATTCTGTGATTCTGTGATTTTTCAAATGTCAAGATTTTTCAAGCAGTTTAATAATTTCAGGATCAATTATATACTGATGCTAGATATAAACTAGGGAATCCACCCCTCCTCTTTCAGATACACAGGCCAGTTCCTAGAAATCACTTCCTCAGTTCTTGTTGTTGTTGGAGAATTCTGAAGTTAAACTCTATGAATTTTTTCCAGTGGCCCACAATCCACTCTTTGCATGTGTTTTTAGTCATCTGGTGGAGGACCATGAAATGCTCTGAAATGTGCCTGAAAGGCTCCCAAAGGGCAAGTGGCCACCTTCACAAGTGATTTGGTATCAATTCTGCTGATATAGATGCATGAGCCAGCAAAAGCATAGAGCTCAGCTTGGGCTGCAAGAAATACTTGACATATTGAGTAGAAATTTGGGTGGCTGGCTCACACTGAACATCCAGCTGCTCTATGCCGTACTGTCATGTTTATCCCAGTAGATAATGTAAAGCTAGTTCAGGCAACATGTGCTGCAGCCACTGCAATATAACCACAAAAGGTAGCATTCTTCATAGAATACTACTGAAAAAAAAAATCCACACTTCTCATGCTAACACGTAAGAGTAGATAGCACAGGAGCACCAGCTTCTCTTTAATGTAGCAATAAAGAGTGTGTTGGCACCATCATGCTATTAACATGGTTCTAAATATGTATTGTCAATAACAACTCTCATAACTCATTGGCAGCATTACTATATTCTGGAACGAGAATGCAAATGCAGAATGGAGGAAAAATTTGATTTTTTAAAGGCACTATTCAAAACTTAAATAAATAAAATACAATAATTGCCATAAGTCTTTCAAGTGTGTTCAATAGAAAACAAATTGATGGTATAGCAATACCTTCACGACAGTACTATGAAAAGTTTAAAAGTTGACTTCAGTATTCATTAAAATTATATATAAATATTTATGTGTCAATTAAGGAAAATCCTGTATAGAGATGAAATTCAGCAATGCTTAAGATTAAGAAGATGCTTTGTTTGTTTTTTTCAAACACATAGGAATCCAAAGATGCATGGAAGTGACATTTCCTGAGCTCCATACCACAGAAAAGAACCCAGCAGGCAAATGTAGAAACCAAATGTGAAATTTCTTTCGCAGATGAAAGAATGGAAAAAAGAGCAGAACCATATTAGCATCTTTTGCGGCAGTCAGGGGAAGGGCAGAGATGTAGGAGAAATATTCTTCATGTTGGTTTCACTCAAAACTGATTTGCAGACACAAGAATGGTGAGATTCGTTCTTGCAGAGCTGTGACATTCAGTATGAGTATAATGATGTGTTTCATAATATTAGCAGTATAATGAACAAAATGTAGTGAAGTTTAAATGACACATCAAAACCCTCATGCCAAAAAGCAGGTGGTACAGTGGAACATGCTTAAGGATATAGTCCTTACTGGGATAAGAAAATATAATACCACTCAAAAGGGTGAGAGAAGAGCTATACCTGACACATAACCAGGGGCATATAAATAATTCCTTGAAATAGCAGTTTTGTTCCTTCCTACTTTGTAAGGATTTATATTGTGACATTTCTGAATTGTTTTTTTAACAATTTTTTTATAAAGGTCAAAATTTCAACTCACAGTCTCTATTTGGAAAAAAAGCAGTGTTTAAATATTTTAAAAGAGCTTAGAACCTTATGACCGTTCATAAATTTAAGGAAAGTCATATGAAGTCAAATCTCAGTCTGATTAGTAAAGATGGTAAATTGTGGCAATGTCTAACTTCACTCAATGGAGTAACTTCACTCTGGACAGTGAAAGAAAGTGTTTGTTCAGCCCATCTTCACACTCTAGATAAGGGTCTCTTGATGGCAACCATGTATGAAGCAAAATGGAAATATTTGCTGTATTGAATTAATGCCTTGTACTGATACATACATTGATAAAAATTGCAATGGGGCAATGGTTTGATTGGAGTTTTTTTTGTCTTGCACTTTTATTAAGAGGTTGAACAAACACTCTTGGATATATCTGGCAATACTGAAATAACTTCCAGTTTTATTTCAGCAGGAAAATTTCCAAAAGGAAGTGTCATGTAGTAGTTAGAATGAAGAGCAGGAGCCAGCATACTTAAATTCTGTTCTCGTGTTGAGGACACTTGATGCAAGCCAACCTTCTCTGATTTTTAAAAGTTTCCAACACATGATACAATTCTAGAGAAATCCAGTACAGCTTTCTTATTTCTTCCTGCTTGCTCATTTCTCACTGTTTTGGAAATACATAGCCTTTTCCTTTGTATGGGGCTGTTGTGGGGCACTCTGCTCCTAAGTTTTGCCTTGAGCTTTAGATCTTCAGTGGTATGGGTAACCAAATAAGGTAATCAAAGAGTAATTAATATTTATGGAGTATCTCAAAATGCTTTGTATGAAAGTTACAAAGATCTTCCTATAAGGAAAACAAAATTGTCATGGATAAAATTTTGGCAGTAGTGCACAGGTAGTTAGCTGATGGTGACACCTGCACTTTGTCTGAGTTGGAGTACTTAATGAAAAAGTTCCAATGAAATTCACGTAACACTTCACGATATCTGCCAAACTACCCTCATTGTTTACTTGAGAAAAGCTATGATCCTCTGATCAGAAACACAGGTCATCTACAAATGAGCAAAAAACACTGCAAACCTAAATCTGATATAAAGTATCTGAACTGCAGTAGCATAGCTCAGCATAGAGTGAAGCTGCATTCTATGTTTTAGGTAGTCCTGTGAGAAGCAAGGCATTTGACTCTATGATCCTTATGGTCCCTTCCAACTTGAAACATTCTATGAGGCTGGAATGGCAAAAAACTTCAAAAATACCCAAATATTAAGGAAAGAAGATTGCTTTGAAGATGGATGAATATTTTCATTTAACTTAGTTTTACTTCATACAATGGGTTAGGCCTTTCTAAACTGAAATGCCTAATTCAGTTGCACTAAATGAGGAGCTGAAATGCAGCCCGTGGGCCTACAGGCAGTGGGTGTGGATGGAGGTCCCAGGTACAGATGGTAGGGCCATGAGGCCCACTAGTGCCCTCAGGGTCCTCACAGTAACTATATCTTATTCAATCTCACAATTTTAGTTTCACGATAAAAATTATTAAATGACCAAACAGAAAGAAAAAAGAAGCAGCAATTCACTCAACATTACCACTGTTACACAGTCATCCAAAGTTTCTGAAACCCAAACAGATTCAGATTCAGATGGCTTCTACAACCAAGCAGTTGTTCACTTGTTTTCCATGTCCAAACGGTTTGTACAAACCTTTAATGAACTTTGCATTTTCTGTTACAGAACATCCGCTAACATTTTTCAGGCACTGTTTATAGAATTCTTTAAAGGTCAAGTGTGATTCTACTGAAATGCATCACGTCATCATGTGATGTTGATCACAGAATATTGACCCTTTAATCTTGGTTTGTTTCTTTGTCTGACTGCAAGAGGCATGAGAATACTGAAAGAGCTATTTTCTGGTTTTCTCTCAAAGCGAGGATTCCTTTAGTAGATATGTCGGATGGAAAATTCCTGGAGGAAGACCCTGTGCAAGACCCCAACTGTGTTTGATTCCAGCAGACAGCAACCTAGTATTATATTACCTTCAGTTATTTCTCCAGATTCCTGGGAACTGGTTCATTATTTTGCATTTTGGCACACAGACTGGAACATTTCTTTGAGATAAGTCTTGCACCAGCATGGAAGACTAGTGTCTGTATTCCTGGCAGAGGTCTAAACACTCCAGTAATTGCCTGAAGTACTGAAACACCCATTTAGTATGACTTTATGTGTTAGCTCACATAAGCATGATAACTCATTTTACAATGGCAAATGTACCTCTCCAACATCAGAGATTTGTTATGACATCACCCAGATACTCTGACACAATTCCTCTTCCAGCAAACCAACTCAAAAAGTCATCAACTAATCAAATCTGAATCTTTCTTCAAAATCTGAAACTATTTCACAACACGATTTGATTATAGGAGAAATGGAATTGCTTAAATCTCTTCTTTTTTAACTTCATGACAAGCGAAGTGGGTGCCCTGGTGACAGAAAATACAGAGAAGGCAGAAATACTGAATGCCTTCTTTGTCTCTGTCTACTCTGCCGGAGGCTGTCCTGAGGAGCCCCGTACCCCTGAGGCCTCAGAGGAAGGCAAGACAATGGAGGAGTTTGCCTTAGTTGATGAGAACTGGGTTAGGGAGCAATTAAGCAATCTGGACATCCATAAAGCCATGGGTCCAGATGGGATGCACCCGCGCGTGCTGAGGGAGCTGGCTGAAGTCATTGCTGGACCACTTTCCATGATCTTTGCCAAGTCTTGGGAAACGGGAGAGGTGCCTGAGGACTGGAGGAAAGCAAATGTCACTCCGGTCTTCAAAAAGGGCCAGAAGGAGGACTCAGGTAACTATAGACCAGTCAGCCTCACCTCCATCCCTGGGAAGGTGATGGAACACCTTATCCTTGGTGCCATCTTAAGGCATATCAAGGATAAGAGGGTCATTAGGGGCAGACAAAAGGCTTCACCAAGGGGAAGTCATGCTTGACCAACCTCATAGCCTTTTATGAAGACATAGCAAGGTGGATAGATGATGGCAGAGCGGTGGATGTGGTCTACCTTGACTTCAGTAAAGCATTTGACACCATCTCCCATAGTATCCTCATGACTAAACTGAGGAAGTGTGGACTGGACGATCGGGTAGTGAGGTGGACCACAAACTGGCTGAAGGAAAGAAGCCAGAGAGTTGTGGCCAATGGGGTGGAGTCTGGTTGGAGGCCTGTATCTAGTGGAGTGCCTCAAGGGTCAGTTCTAGGGCCAGTATTATTTAATATATACATTAACGACTTGGATGAGGGAATTGAGCGTACTATCAGCAAGTTTGCTGATGACACCAAACTGGGAGGAGTGGCTGAAACGCCAGAAGGCTGTGCTGCCATCCAGCGAGATCTGGACAGGCTGGAGAATTGGGCAGGGAAAAATATAATGAAATATAACAAGGGCAAGTGCAGAGTCTTACATCTGGGCAGGAACAACCCCAGGTTCCAGTATAGGTTGGGGAACGACCTATTAGAGAGCAGTATAGGGGAAAGGGACCTGGGGGTCCTGGTGGACAGCAGGATGACCATGAGCCAGCACTGGGCCCTTGTGGCCAAGAAGGCCAATGGCATCCTGGGGTGTATTAGAAGGGATATGGTTAGTAGGTCAAGAGAGGTTCTCCTCCCCCTCTACTCTGCCTTGGTGAGACCTCATCTGGAATATTGTGTCCAGTTCTGGGCCCCTCAGTTCAAGAAGGACAGGGAACTGCTGGAGAGAGTCTAGCGCAGGGCAACAAAATGATGAAGGGAGTGGAGCATCTCCCTTATGAGGAAAGGCTGAGGGAGCTGGGTCTCTTTAGCTTGGAGAAGAGGAGACTGAGGGGTGACCTCATTAATGTTTATAAATATATAATGGGTGGGTGTCACGAGGATGGAGCCAGGCTCTTCTCAGTGACAACCAACAGTAAGACAAGGGGTAATGGGTTCAAGCTGGAACACAAGAGGTTCCACTTAAATTTGAGAAGAAACTTCTTCTCAGTGAGGGTGACAGAACACTGGAACAGGCTGCCCAGGGAGGTTGTGGAGTCTCCTTCTCTGGAGACATTCAAAACCTGCCTGGACGCCTTCCCGTGTAACCTCATCTGGGTGTTCCTGCCCTGGCAGGGGGATTGGACTAGATGATCTTTCGAGGTCCCTTCCAATCCCTAACATTCTGTGACTCTGTGAATCTACATATTTTATGACAACTGACGCTAGACAGTATACACAAAAGATTTTCAGATTTTTTTTCTGGGTATTTTACAGCAAAAATCTAAAACTGCTTAAGGAATCAGTCCTGCCAAATCTGAAGTACTGACTCTAAGACAACATGGAACAACAACTTATTGTGGACCTGATCTAGATCCAAACACCATCTGATCAGGACAACTCTAGTTTGCACTTCAAGAATATTACGGGCTGGTCTGTTACATATTGATGAAAATTAAACCAGAAAGGATGAAGTTTTTTAGAAAAATATATCAATTAAGAGTATGGTAAGAGCATGTAATAGCTTGTAATATCTTTGCTGCCTTCTCTTAATGCAGAATACGAAAAGAAGTGTAAGTAATATGACAGAAATGTTAGCAAAGCCCAAGTTATATTTATAAACAGTCAGAGCCAGAAGACTTTCTTTGAAGGCATGTTGGTTTCCATTTTTTTGAAAAATAAACTGGGGTAACTATAGGGACCTCCATGCAGCAGATTTAGACTAGCAGATTAATTCATCCATTGTCCAGATTTCTGCCATAAAACAAACAAAATCGTCATCAAAAAAACAAAAATAAGATCCCGAAAATGATTTACTTCTTCTTGGCTAAAATTTTAAGAATTTTGTACTGGGAAGATTAGAAGTATATCTATATATGTCAGAAACATCTTGTATAAATTTAGTCTGTATTGTGAGCCAGGAGTTTTTCCATTAGATAAAGTCAATGCAGAAAGTGAATGCAGGTGAAGAGTCAAAGTCAAGAAGTAGAAGGCACTGATGGCACATGATAATTTCCACTGGTACTTTTCCCCAGCTCCTCTGAAACAAAACACCTTCAGACATGTCAAACGAAAATCAGCTACAGCAGTGGAATAATATCAGCAGAGAGGACACCAGGAGCTCAGTTACTGCAGACACTGAAATTGTGGCTAGCCCCAGAAAATAGCCTAGAAGGAAGAGAATTGCCTCGTTCATAAAGGTATGAACCACTTAAACTTTGAATATCTGAACTGAGGGAATTGTCATGAACAGCAAGTAGCAGAGTTTGCAACTGTTTGAGACATGCCATCCAAGACAGGGAAGGATGATCTTCATTCCTGTGACAAGAGTTGCAACAAAGCTAGTGCACGTTAAAAGCAAATTAAGTTATCACAACTATTGTAAGACCATACACAGATTGTTACTATGGTTCTTTAGATATCATTCTTAGGGCATCCGTTTCACTCTACTGCATTTTTCCAATGTGATGAGATCTCCTCAGCTGCTGTTTTAATCACGTTAAGGTTAAGCTTGCTTTCATCACCAATCTATAATTAAGATGGCTGTTATTCTATGGTTTCTGTAGAGCCATATGGTTATCTAATGCTCACAAGACCTGTAGTGCTTCAGATTCTATATGTTGCTTCCTTTCTGGCTTCTGGTTTCCTCATTTTCTGCAGCATTTCTTGAGTTGTCTATATAACGACGGAAAAGGAAATCAAGTCTGTGTTTACTGTGCTTCCTGGAGATTAATATTCCCTTGAAAATATTGCAGCCATGCTTGTCTTGTTTATTCTGCAAAAGAATATACCCTAAGAGCTAAAACGAAAACTGTTCAAACTTGCTTCTGTGTATTTGTCAGAACACTATTTGTTTTATTTTACTGAGTTGCACCAAGGGAGTACCAGTTAACAGTCCTTAACTGATACTGTCACTAAAATATATTTTTCTTCATCTTTTATTTCCCAATTTTTTTTTTTTTGTTTCCAGCACTACCCAGAAAGAGTTAGGCATCAGAAAAGTACAAAAAAAAACAAAAACAAAAAAAACCCCTTCCTAATCCAAAAATGATAAGACAAACAAGAGGTAAGAAAGTAGGTACAGAGGGGTCAAGGAGGTGATAGGCCCTGTCATGGTAATTCAGAGTTTAGTATCACAGTGGTTTGGCTTTTGGAGAAGGGAAACTCACCACGGATTTTGACATTCTATTCTCTGCCAAGGTTGACAAGGCTTTGCACTGAAAGAACAGAGAGTTTCATATAGGGCTTTCTTCCCCCAAAAAAGTCACAGCTGTAGACTTTTTATAATAAATTCTCTGTTTCTTAGAAATGAGCTTTTCTCATTTTGCTCTAATACTCTATTTTACTTCCTGTTTCCTTTGGATCCAGTTTTATTGTTTCAGTGCAGCAGTTTCAGTGCCAATGTCAACATGAAGACAGGAGCTTTTCCAGTTTATGACAGGTCTGACAGTCATGCTTCCAGTGCTTCTAGCTGGAAGCTGAACCACTGGGCCAGCCCAGATGTTTTTGCAATGAAAGCACTGATGGAAGAAAGAAAACAGACATCTTGGACATTAACGGGAGCCTGGAAAGCAAACACCTCACGAGAAATAACCCAGAAAATGACACTATTACAGGACACAAACTGATTCATGGTATCTCTGAGGAGGAATAACTGGCACTAACCATGCATAAGGTTAAACCATTCTGAATTTGGTGCAAGGAAGTTCAAGAGTGGGTGGAATATAAGAACAGAAAGGGAAACAGGGCAATCTTAAGTAGCTTTTTACCTCTTTATACAAATTTAATAGTTAAGAATATCATGGGTTTTGATAACAAGGCCAATGAACAATAAGTAATCAAATGCTTGAACAGATTAACAACAATATAATGGAGGACATTTAGCAATAACCTGACAAGTATACCACTCAACAGCATCTGCACCACAAAACAAAGAAAAATTCACAGTTCGAGCGAGCTTCTAATCCGAATCAGCCTGCTGCTTTTGTAGCAGACCCCTTTGCTGGAGATTAGATTGATGTAAATTCTAGTATTGCTGCCATTAAAGTTACCCTGACTTTAACCCGTAGAGAACAAGTTTACTGTATCCAAACTGTTAAAAATCTTGCAAATTGTTGAGCGCCATCTACTGTTTCATTAACTCTCAATGCACTAGCAGTGTTTTGGAGCTGGCTGCACAGTTGAATCAAGATCTTATTCAGCAACTAAAGCAGAAATTCAGATTTGGGAGTGCATTTAAAAGTTGCATTGTATTCTCTCAAAAAATCAGTTTTTCAAGCACAGAATGAGTTTTACAAGCATTAAAAAGCAAAGCCATTAATTAGAGCTAAAAATAATTAAAACTTAAGTTTAGCATCTGAGTCAGTCATTTCTTTATCCCAAATATTTTAATAAGGAGGTAATATAGATCCTTAATCCTTTTCAGATCACTAAATATATGGAAACATTAGGTACTGGCTACACTTGGGGACAAAACAAAGAAACAAAACAAAACAAACAAAAAACCCCACACCAAACAGATATTAAGGTAACAATGGTTATATACTAATGATTCTGAATATTCAGGAATTCAGGGATTTTATTTTTGTTTTTAAGATATAATAGCTGAGTTATCTAGGCATAGTGTGACATCAGATGTAGTTCAGTTGTCTCATGCCTTCTGGAATAACTAATTCAAAAGTAGTTATTCTTCAAGTTGTAGTGAATTTTCACAGTGAAAGAGATCAGATAAATGTCAAGACTGATGAACTATATTGACAAATTGTCCAATGCTTTCTTGTATCTGTAGTTTCCTTTCTTGCATTCATTCTTGCAAATTGTTTGTAAAAATGCTTTATCTGCTCTTGAAGTGAGGATTAACATGGGAGGAACAAAAGAAAAAAAAAGCCGCTAGGCTCAGTGGATATTCAAGCTGTCATTTGCTTGCCTGTTCTAGCAGCTCAATATGATCTGTGTGGCCAGAAAATCTGCCATGGGCAGCATGCACTGCTCTGCACTCTTTGGCTTACTAGTGAACAAACCCTAGGAAAGCGATACTGTATCCTAGAAATATCACATGCTTTCACTGCTCCCAGCTCAGGGCAGGTTTCATCTCTTGCCCCAAAGTTGAAACATTTACTCACAGCTAACAGCCTTTGCTCTGAAGTCGTTAAAGAGAAGCGAGCACTTCTAAGAGGCATACCTTCTACCTCATACTGAGAAACGTGCTAAAAAGACACAAACTTCTGTGTATAATTTTTTTTAACATCATTGAGTAAATGCACAGATACTATACTCAAATACCTTTGAGTATATTTAAGAACATAGGTGGGCTATTAGCCACAACTGTCATCCTTCTAGGCAACTCTGCTTTGAAGAGACTGACAACAAAAAGGCAAGTCGTCTTGAGCTCTGGTGCTCTACCACTTAGAGCCACCGGCCTGAGGAGCAACGACAGATACTGCAAAACATCTAGCTCCAGCTGTGAGGATGAGTGTGCGTCCTGGAAATGGTAAAATGCATTGGCAGAGCAGTGCTCTCAGGCTCTCATAGAGAGCTCTTCTGAACAGGGTCAGCCTCTTCCTTTTCCAGACTTCAGTTATTCTGAGAAAGCTTAGGTATCTTTAAATGGCACCATACTGCAACGTGTAGACTGCCTCAGATAAATACATTGTCAAGAAGAGGGCTCAGGGGGAGACTGAAAGAAGTTAAAAATCTTCCTTTGAGAGGAAAAACTGGTGTCTGATTCCTCAGTTCTTTCCACACATCCTCACCCAGGAAGTTTTTCCATAGCAGTTTTGCGGGGAAAAGTCTGTGTACACCAATACTCTCAAGAGACAACAGTGCGGGTATGGCAAGATCTGCACGGGCCACACAGGTGACACAACAGTAGCAGCGTGGCCCAGATGAGAGGCAGTCTTGGTCAGCTCAAAGCCACACAGATGGGCTCACATTGATCTATGCAGGTCGACAGCACTGTTTAACAACTGGTGTGAGTTTATATCCCCCTGCATTATGGTCCATTCATTGTACATGATGACCACTTAGTCTTGCAGTCTCATAGCATCCCCGTCTGTCCCTCACTTTTGAGAAATCCTAGATGGGAACTGCAGAGGTTTACTGGATTGTCACATTCTGAGGAAGGAAATAGCAGAGTTTGTGTTACCCTGTAATCTCTAACATTTCATTTTCCGGTATAACAGAATTGCCAGTGTTCAAGTTGAGTTTTCAGCTGTAACTCTGAATTTGGACTTCAAGCTGGGTAATTTTTCAACCATCACTTTGCATGAATACCAGTTTTATGCATGAAATAGAAAGCACACCGAATGCAATATTACCATCCCCAAGTCTTAAGTGTTCATGAGTCAGACCTCCCATGAGCTGTGACTAATCTATAAATGAATGTTTTTTTCTTTTAGATGTACAAGTAATTTGGATTTTGCATCTACCTTTTGAATTATCAGGAGATCAATCAGGACACAGCATGTTTCTGCTTTTGGCTTTTGCACTGGGCAGAAAATTCCCGGTGGGGTTCCGCACTGGCTGAGATCCCAGACAGCTGGGACCTGAGAGGCTCCAAAGACTCAATAAGGGTAATTTGAACTTCCATGTTCACCTCCCGATCTTTCAGTTTTGCCTAGCCAGATGGCTCAGATGTGGACAGGTAAGAAAAGGAGTCCTTAACAGCTGGAAGCTATTATAACTCCAGGGCATCATGAGACACAGTTGTGGCCAGTAATGGCTCAGGCTGTGAAAGGCAAGACTAACTGGTGTGTAGGAGGAAGGCCACTGCAGCTCCTAGACTCTGTATGGACATCTTCAGAGTCTTGGCAGTGGAGAAGCAAAGAATGAACCACAGCAGGATCTGGAGAACCATTTCAAAATCCAAAATCTCAGTGGAGGTCATCTGACTCTTCAAACTGTCCTACTGATTTCCTGTGTTAGGTATTCAATTAAAAGCATCGAGCTTGGTACTGTCACCACTTGAAATTGTTTGGAAGCTTAAGAGACATCAGATGATAGATTTCCCTAGGACTCTACAAAGAAGCAGAACTTTTTTTTTTTTTGTGAGAGACATTGAAGACATGGAAGAATCCTGCTCTGAATCAAGATGTTTTGATAGAAGAAACAAATGACTGCACTGTCTACCCAACCTCATTCACAGCACCAGATATTTCTCAGACTGGAGAGAGCATTCCAAAACCAAGACCATGCCGAAGAGAAGACATGTAGCCTTCTTCCATACAGCCAGATGGAGAAAAAAAGCTGTTCCCATCCTACTGGGCCACCCTCACTCTTCAGGTTTATGCTGAATAGCTATTACAATGGAAGCTACTACCACTAAAGATGGTAGCACAGTCAAACAGATAATTATTAATATATAATCTCCATTTGTGGACATGCTTAGTTCAGAATGAGAATGCTTTTTCCTGTTTAAACTCCTGGATACACAGTATAAAAGAAACCCCAAACCAATACTTTCTACTGATTCAGAGACCAACTCTTTTACTACATACCAAATCTCTTTTTAGGTAAAGATTCAGTCCTAGGCATAGTCCCAACAATAGAGACAATTTTTTACTGAATACAGACACCTCAAAAGTCAGGCAAATACTGCCCTATTTTGTCCATGATGGTAAACTGTTAGATGAACGGTAACACCCTCAGGCCAATGTAGTAGCTCCAAGCAGTGCATTGTCAGACAACTCCCAAACAACCTCAGTCATGTAAGCATTTTCTAATCAACATCATGGCCTGAAATAAAAGAAATCGCTGAATTTCTTATGTGGGTAGTTCATCCAGCTAACCTGAAGTAGTTTTCTGCTAGTATTTATTCTGTGCCTCTCCAGTTCATAAATCAAACCTCTGTCCCTTGCTATGTTCATCCTGGCATCCCTCTTGCTTGCATTCCAGGTTCTCACCTAATCCCTTTAACCTTAGCTTTGCATGAAAAGACACAAGGAAGGGGTTCAAAGAGGAAGTGCTCTATAAATCCTCCATGGATATGTCATCGTTTCACTAACATCAGAGTTAAAACTTTATTATGATAACATATAGCTAGAGTGTTCACACTAATGACAGTACAAGTTCTGGTGGACATCTTCAAGTTTTTGGGGTTTTTAAGGAAACTTTTTTTCCAAAATGTCAAATCTAGTGCAGTAACGTTTGGCTTTGTTATTAGTTAACTTCATTAATACAATAAATTTAAACTAAAATATCAGACTTTAAGATACTTCAAATGTGAAAGCTCTACTCTGAAGTTTCTTGGATTTATGATACGGGTCAATGATGAAGCCAAATGTAATATATTATACCCTGAATTGTAGTCTCAGTTCTAAGCCATTTTTTCGATCTAAGCATCTTCCTCTTCCTTCGTCTCAGATTCTCCTTAAAATCTTACAGGAATCAAACATTTGAAGATCAGGGGTCATCTTCCATGTCTTCTATGTGAAACACACACAACTTCAATACTAGGAATGTTTTTCAAATAAAGCTTTCTCCAGAAGTTAAAGGTAAATGGATACAAATGTAAATAATGTTTACTGATACAAACTTGAGCAATAGACAAAGGAAATAATCTTGAAAGCATAAACAACTATAGAAAAAAATTGTTATGGTGAGCATCTGTCCCTGGTGACAAGCTTTCACACCAGTTAGGTACCTCACAAATTTTCTGCACTTTCTGTTATGACTTTCTCTCCTATTTCACATTTTGTTTCATGCTTTCTTTGACAAAAGAACTTTGACATTACTGTATTGTTTTGGAGCTAATATATTAATCCGTGGTGCCTTTTTTGCATAAATTAAATCAAATCCAAGAACAACAATGAAGCAGCAGGAGGCTTAAGACATTTCTTTAAATCTAGTTGGCACACAGAGGGTCCCCTTAACATGAAACCAGCTTCCTGGCTAGGAACAAAACAATTGATTTTTTTTTTTTTTTTTTTTTTTATCAGAATGCTTTTTCCCATACAAGGTAATGTTTCTTCCACATGGATTTCAATTCCAGTACATTCCTGGTGGAGCTATGCAAATTCTACATGGCAGCAACTGACAAAGTATTAAGGAAGCATTTATAAAATGCTATAGTTACAGTGCAAAATGTTTCCACCACCAGAATGAATTGTCTTAAGTGCTGTTCAATTTTAGCTGATGAAACTTCAGCTTTTGACAAGAGAATAAATATTCTTAGGAGTATTGTTTTGTGTGCTGACACACAGAAATAGCCCAAGTATTGAAATATGTCCCAATATTTGAGCTACATGTGGAAATAACATCTGTTAATATTCTAAATAGTATGGTTTGCTATTGTTTAAACATCTCCCTTCTAAAATAATTGGTTAAAGATATAATGACTACTCCAAAATGCCTAAAAATGTTGTGTATTTTATACACATGCCCATACAAAAGTGCACACATATAATTGTATAATATAGTCAAGATATCATTAGCCATAAAGAATACTCCTGCACTTCCTATCACGAAAAATTAGCTTAGTCATTAAGTACATGAAACAATTAAGGCAAAATCTACAACATAATCCAAAGTATGCCTGTTGACATGACATTTTCTCATAACAGAAACCTAGGATGGCACTTCAGGTTTAATATTTTATGTAAGAGATGCTGGGAAGAAAAAAAGAATGAAAAAAAAAGTTTCCCTTCTTATTAGGGTGCCATTGTTTCAAAATCCCGCCCTAGGGTATATAAAAAATGCATTTACTGGAGATTCTAAAAGTAATCTCTCACTGGACAAAATGGGTGAATCAAATCAAATCTATGCAGTGTTTTTTAAGTAATTTTATGTGTCCCAGTATTTTATGGTTTTGCTAGTAGATGCAAACAATTACTTCAGACTCCACTTCTTGACTCCATAAAAGTTATCAGTTAGTGGCAAAACATATTACAGGGAGCCAAAAATATGCACCCACGTAGAGAATAGAAATGTTAATCCACTAAATATTTCTTAGAATTTAGTGGGCTATAATCCAAACAGCAATTACAAGATGACAAATGTGACTACAGGTGCGGCTGAAATTCAAAATAAGTAATGAGATTTTGAACATCATGATTCCCTTGGATCCCTAACAGTTCCACAAGCTGCAAAATGATGTAGTTACTGCATTTGTAAGTGAATAGAGCAATTTGTATTCAGAACTAGTTTAACATGTAATACTGATTCATTAAAAATATAAAATCCTCTGAAAGCTTCAACATTGACTGGTCTATGAATCTGTATAAATTATAATATTTAAAGAATTTCATTATATGTAATGGAAGAAGATTAATTGAAAGTGTTTGCCATTTTCAGGCACTTTAATAATACTGCTTACTGCTTATCTATTATTTTGTTCACATAGCACCTGTAGAATGAGATTGTACTCAAAACAATTAAAATAGACTGAAATAGGATACCAAAACTCTCTGTTAATAGGGAATTTTTAATTTCTCCTCCAGCAAATGTCTGACAAAGCAGAGCAAAATATAAAAACCCCCGACTTACTGAAGAGTTATTCTGCAAAGGCGCTTGAGCCAGGTTTCATTTACTTTTCCAGCCATGTTTCTTCTCATCTGAAACCTGAAAATATGCCCAATTCTGCAGCTGCAGTCACAATGGTAAATACTTTTGTATAGGAGGACTCATTCTGCTCATTTGTAAGTGATGCATAGCACATATGTAATATAATTCTCTTTGGTGGATTGTTAAATGTTGTGATTGAACTCAAGAAACGTAGTCACAGAGGCTCAAGCTTCATTTACCTAATAAAAAAAATGCACATCTTTTGATTTGCATCTTTGCTGTTTCCCATCAGACTACCTATCAGCTGCCCCTGTCCTCACTCAGATTCGTGTCTGTTTGCTAGTCTATGGCAGGCTGAGCATCTTACATGCTCCAGTCACAATCTTCAAGGCTACCTACAGATGCAGACTCCACAGGAGAAATGCTAAGAAGAACCTGACCCTCCTCTTTATCTACAGACCCAACAACTGTTGGACTGCTGAAACAGTGGGAATTCAAATGTCACTGTGGGATACCTTGATTTCTCTGTCTCCCAACTCCCATGGAGCAGCTTGAGGAACCAGAGAACACTTGAAGCATGTCTTCATTGTATGATGTGAGTTGAGACGGATGTTACACTGTCCTTCTTTTATTCAATACCAGGACTACTTTGTAGACATAATGCATTGGCAAAACACTAGCAGCACAGACATAAGTTCTGTCTGCTAGACCACACACTTTCATCCATATGGCTTATTCTAGCCACAGAGAAGAGAAACAAGCTATGCAGAGCCAGCATGGATATAGCCAAAGTATGGATGAGAAAAATTTGCCAGATGAGCAATAATCACAGCATCACAAAAATCAGAAATGCACACTCTGCAGTAGGAGATGCTAATGGGGAATTGTAGAACTTTTAAACCCTTTGCAAAGTCCCAACAAGTAACACGTCAAATTTTGCCACAGCATTTTAACAAAGGGCTTTTTACGCCTTAGCTACACAGTCAGGTGCCACCCTCCCTCTGTAACTGTGTTAGCAGAAATCTGTAGAAAAATGAATGCTGATTGTACAAAACTCCTAGAATAAGGCAAAACTCCTTCAATAAAGACCATCTTCAATTTCTAGCCAAAGCATGGCTGTCATAGAGGCACTCCAAAAATCAGTTTAGATAGGAGGTAAGCTCCAAACAGACTTTATTCTAACCAGAACTGTTTAGCAGAGAACCAACCAGAAACAGAGTTTATCCAAAATTATTCAGCACTCTGACAACATTATGAAATACAGATTTGGATACTGGTTAGGATTTCAATTACTACCCAGAAAATTCAGACTGAAGGGACCCCAGAACTCTAGAATGATGATTTTAAATGCACATCTTCCCACTCATAAAAAGTGAGGACTCTCAAGGGTACCCAGAGGATTGCATACCAATAAGGCAAGGTGCCACAGCCCTCAAGGGACATTCCTTAGACAGTGTCCCAGTCTGAGGAGGAGAGCTTTCCACTGCAGATCCACCGCTCTGAGAAAGACCAACCAAACTGTGGTCTCTGGTGAGCTCCATTTATACCATAGTTTACTCTGAGCTGTGGTCATTTAGGGTTGTGGTCCAGAAACTTCTCTCAACCAAGGTGTTTTATTGGTCAAGGGCCCTGTCTGTCAAAGTGCATGACCATAGTGGTCCATCAGCCTAGAAGCGTCTGTTGCTTTTGGGAGGAAGTGCATCTCCCACAATGGCTTATCCTGTTTTCAGTGTTCCTATCCTTCACCATGAATTATTTCAGAGATTTAAACTCTTGGATTTTATCTTGTACCCTATAAAATTCAGTTCTTTTATTCAATATTCAGTGCCAGGTTCCCTCAAATGTCATATCTTCCAAGGTGAAACATGAATATCTGAAACCTAATGGGTATGAAACCTGAGAGTTAATTTTTTAGGGATGTGCAAGGGAATATTTTTCTTAAAATAAAAAAAAAAATCAAGAGACGTATGAATAACAGGTGGCTTTTCCAAGATTCATTTGTCAAGGAATAAAGAAAGATGTGGGTACAAGAAGTCTCATGCACACCTTTCTTGTTGCATACGATTTCACTATGAGCAAACCACTTTATTCCATAAATATGACAGCCTGGGTGAGCCTTCTTTGAGCTCTCCCTGCTAGGCAGCATGGGTGCGTGGCAGTGATCTCCCGTTGAACTGGGACACCTCTCAAGGTTGCTCACCGAGGCAGAGAGACCTTTTACCATTGGCAGATCTTTTGTAAGTGACCAATACCATGCATAACCTTGTAATATGGTAACTTTGATTTTGCCTTGGTAACTTTGATTGCATGTTGAATTGATACTAATGAAACATTACCAGTCCGTGTGGCCATTCAATATTAATCAGATTAACCTCCGTATTCCTCTCCCTTATTCCTTGTATTTCTATCCTCATACATAAACTGTTGACCAAGTCTGAGACTATCTGGATACAGCTGCACCTAGACTCCTCTGAGAAGGAGTCTAGAAAGCAAGGGGCTCCATTCTGAACCGCATGACTCAATAGGAGGTTTTTCCTTACCCTTTCCATCTCTGGTGTCTGTATAAATAATTTTATCTCGACACTAACTCAATTTTCCTCCATAAAGTAATTAATAAGGTGAACTTTGCCACTGAACTTGTTGAACTTTGTCAAACCAAAGTTAACCTTGTTAAATTACATCAAATTCATTGAACTCTGTAAAATTATCATTTTACCTCAATAAAATATATTGCTGCTTCTTTGTTGAGTGAGGTGCATTCTACTCATCCTGTGACAGAGGAATAGAAGCAAAGAAATGCACATGAACAGAAAGGGTTCTTCAACCTTGAGTCAGAGCCTTCCAATCCACTCCTGACCCATTTATTGGCAAAATTCAGTTGCCAAAACTCCTATCCTATCTCCTATCACAATGTTACATGCGGTCACACATTTTCCTGTTTCTTCTGTTAGTTATTTCTTCCCTCTGTATTTAGGGCTCACAGCAGCCTATCTAGAAAAAAATATATATATCAGATGTATGGGAAGAAAAAGACTCTACATTTAAATGTTAGCAACTCTAACATTATAGTGAGAGTATTCCCAAACAAATAACATTATGTTTTATGTTGTAGTAAAGATACTAGTAAATTAGAACATCTTATTTTAAAACCTGTCACTGTCCCCAAAGCCTCTGGTTTTCTCCTGAGTTTAAGATATTAATGAACTAAGCAAGTAATTTTGTGGATTGAAGGCTTCACTGGGATTTGAACAGAGAACAGATTATCAGTCACGGAAGACAGATGTTACAGATTGAAATTCAATAGCTATAATTAAGAGAGGATCGTATCCTGGAAATAAAATTCATGGCTAACATTGGAAAGAATAGACAGAAATTTGAAAGGCATTTTTCATTGATAGAAGATTGTTAAGTGATAACAAACAAATAAAACTGGCATCTAAATTTTTGGATTCTGCCAAACTGCACAGAACTCCATTAAAGTCGATGGAAATGCATTACAAAGACCTCAGCCCTGCATTATTAGTCATTTGAAATTACATTTTCAAGCAGGTGCAAGATCAGTCTGCAAGAGATCACAGGAAGCATAAGAGATATAGAAGTTATTGGCTAAGACTAGAGAAGACAGTCTGGTCCTTTAGCACTGGAAGTCAGAAACCAAATGCCTGAACTTTCTAAAATAAAGTGCAAAGAACTTCTAAAATCTTAAAACACCTATTTGTCTTAGCTATAACCTGCAATGAACTAGCATTCACAAACATTCTCAGAAAATTCTAGGTAACATGCACCAATGGCATTGTTTCTGTCAAGTCAGCATCCTCAAACTGAATTTAACCAGACAGGTGTGCAAACTCCAGAATTAAAAACCTGAACTTTGGAGGGTAACATAAAAGTCATAGCCAGAGGAAAACTCAGTTTCTTCACTCGCCCAGTCCAAAGTCTCACAAATTATCTATTTTTTCAAGACTCCAATTTTTATGCAACATATTTTTATTATTATCGATAGAAAGCTGGATCTAATAGGCAGTTGAGGGAGTACATCCTTTTGTCTTTTCCAGTTGTTGCTTCCCATTCAGCCGCAAGATAGCAGTGTTTTCCAATTCTTGCTGTTCGGAAACCTTCTTCAGCAAAGCCAAAGCAATTCCCATCTAAGAACTGTTAGATTCTTCAGAGGGAATGGATATGGAAAGTGATGCTAATCGTACAGTCCCTGCCTACCTATACTCCTCGAAATATGTTTTGGTATCTACCATAGCATGAGATATTCAACTATTTATTATAGTTGATTGTAGCAGAGAAGCAGTTAAAAAGGAAAGTCTTTCAGTAAGTACTGTATAAGTAACTTCAGCAAAACATCTTCACTGTCATCTCCCATGTTCCTTCTGCTCTTTTTCAGTCTTTCAGATTTCCCTGACAAGTTCAGTCACAAAAGCTGGGTCAACAAAAACTATTGAAATAAAAGCACCAGAAAGGTTTTACTCTGAGAGGTCAAAGTTATCATGTGAATTTCTAGCAAAGGCACTGACTCTGGAAAGTACAAAGGTCAATTGTCTCTCTTTTCCAATGTCTTTTTTTTTTTTTTTTTTTTACTATTTATGTTAGGTTTCTTAAGGGCTAGAAAAAAATGATTTCATAAGAAATACCTTTTAAACGCCTAGAAGCATCATATGCTTACTAACATCCTACTGCATGTGCCCACTAAACATTTATTCTGCTCAGTTCTTAGGGCCCTAAAGACACAAGTCCTTCCCTTGTAGAGCTGTACTTTGGAGAGGCTGGTTACTACAGCAGCAGTTGCAGGGGCAGTCATACTGCCTAACTTGAGGCACAAGCTCTCAAGAGCCAATTTGATATTTAATGAAGACGGACAGTTCCAAAGAGAAAAACAAGAGCATCTGCTTTATATTCACATTCCAGATCACCCTACAGAGAATTATCTCTTACTCTCCATTCATTCACTATATAAAAAAACAGAGAGTACAGTTTTCTGACTGAGGCTAAGTGCATAAGCATAAGCAGCATAAACTCTTTCCTCCTCTTAGATCAAGACTGAAGAGCTTCTAGTAATTGTATATGAATTTCTGGAAATCTTACAGCTGTAGAGCCCTGATTTTCAGGAGCAAGAATTGGTTAGAGCTGCCATACAAAATGGCCATGCAAATATATCTGTTAACTCTGGAACTGAAAGTCACAAAGCTGCTTTACTGGGCTTCCTCAGGGTTTCCTTTTGAGGCTCTTCCCTTTGCATGAATTATTAAACCTTTTCCAGACCATGGACTGGAACCCAGGTGCCTTAACTCACAGGCTAAAATGTTATTCACATCTCACACTGTCTGCTTTAATGAACATTAAAGTATTGTGCACAAAATGGGAAAGTACCGCACAGGAGAGACTCGAGGAGACACAGTGTTGATACTGTCTAGCCCAGTAACTGGAATACTTACATGAGAAAGCACATTCCAATTCACTTTCAGTTTATGCCTATTTTCTCAAGCTTGTGTGTATGCTAAATGAAAGTAATATAAGCTGTGTTGACTGGCCTTTAGTTTTCCTTGCTTTTCTTGCAATTTTCTTTAACAAAATACTACGTTCTGGCAAATATAACATTTTTACACAAAAGGAGATTCCAGCCTGTTTGTTTATGTGAAGAAGCATGTCCCACAGAGTATAATGTGCTTTTGTTAGCCATGACCACTCAAACAAAGAGAAATGGGCTGATTTAAATAAAATTCTTTCAGAGAAAATCTTCACACTATATTTAATGATTTATACAGAAGAGTTTCTTTCTATATCCCTAATATATATATTACTATAAGAGATAAAGAAATTAAGACATACTGAAGTAAATACATATTAGAACTGCATATTAAATAAAACCTTACTAAATATGGAAAAAAAACACACACAGTGAAAGGATGACTTCTACTTATTCCAAAACTGAAGTCAGGCTGAAAGGAGAGCTCAGATTTTCACTTGTAATGTTTATGCATTGCTAAGGAAACCATATACAACAATTTAAAAGTACAACATTTCCAAGATCAAGTTTATGATTATACAAATATATGTAAATATTTTGATAGTTATAAAGCATTCTAAAATACTACTTTTTGTATTTACATCAATCTAATCCAGTGGATAATTTCAATTTATAACAAAGAAATCCATTCATTGTGTAACCATATTAAAAAAATAACATTTCACAGGCCTTTTCTTTCACATTTCTAGTTTAAGAGTCTTTTATTGGCTATCTAAACACTTAACATGTTAATTGACTCCATTCTACACTTGGAGAGGAAAAAGGGAGCACATGGAGAGTTAATCCTTTTTTCCGTCTGAGACACAAGTGACTGCATAATTAGTTACACCCGTGCTTTCACTTGTGCATGTGATTGGAAAGAACTAGCTCTCCCGTTTCACCAATGAAAGGCTTCCACATTAATTTATAATGCAAACAAGTATGTGTGAGAGTGAAAGAGTGTGTGAGAGCATGAATGTTTATTCCTCCATGTTAGATTTGTTACACAGGTAGTTGTTAATAGACTTTTTCTATTTGTTCTTCTTTATTTTAATGGGTATTCTTTACATTAAAACATATTTTAGGATTTGATTACTTGAATTTTACATTGTAACTTACAGTTTGTTAAGTTTAGTTTAACAAAAGAAAAAAAATCTCTATTCAGAAATCTAGTCAGGCTGACGTTTTTTGCCAAACATTTTCTGTTGTGATTCCAAGCAGTTCTTAACAACAAGCTAAAGACAGAACCAAGTGTAAGTCAACCACTATAAAAACCAGTTTAATAATATTTTTAAGATGCAATTTCTTAAATTATCAGCACAATAGCTCTTAAGCACTTGCTGTCTTGATATAATTTCTTTGAAACAAGTACAAAATGCCATACCTGGGAATGTCAGAAGCACAAAAATAGCAAGAGGCTCCGGGGAAGAAGCAAACAGTAAATGTTCTTTAGGTTCCTGCCATGCAATAGTTGTTCATTGTTCATAGTTATTTATTATTGTGTAAATGTCAGCTCTTTGGGAAGGACTGCACTTACCACAATAGAGCTAGATCTGTCATGGGGTACCATTATCCATTCTCAATAAACAACTGCTAAGCAAACTAAGCATGAATTCCCTCTCCACAGTTATATCAATCAAACTGACAGCAAATAGGTACAAGAAATTCTGTCTCCCTGTTTGCAGGGAAAGAGAATAGGTACTAATTCCCAAGTATCCCCTTACCTGATTTTTATCAGCAGCTACAGAATATTTAAAGGTATTCTTTGTTCCTCAAAAGTCACAAATGGTTACCGATGCCTGTACAGACTTTCACTGACTCTGATGATAATGCTTTACAGAGAAAGATGGTACTATATATTTTTAATTACTGCCATGCCACTTTTGCTTTTCTTTGCTTCTTAAAGGCCAATCGCAGAGTATGCATAACATATTTTTCTTCTACTGGTTCATTTTCTTTCTAATATCCTTTCAGTGTATTTCCATAAAACACTTGAAATCACATGTGCTTTTTCTCTTCTACATAAAAGTTGTAGGTGGTAAGTTATTATTACCTGTTTCTCTACTCTGGGTTCAGATATTATGCCGTTTGCCCTAAAACAATTTACTTTCTCTTTTGTCATTGTATGTTCTGTTACTATTCTTTCACAAAAAGGCTTGCCTCCAATAAAATGCAGAAACCCTTCTCCTTTCCATTTCACAGTGGCTGACCTAGATATGATCCTGTCAGTGGATGTTACACATGACAATCCCAACCATCCAACTCTCTCACCATCCGGAGACTTGAGCTTCTTCGCTAAACATTATGGTTTCACCTCCAGGCTCAGACTACTTAAAGCTAGGCATGCTAAGACTGAAGCAGTAATTCTGTAATGGAGAAGCTGTGGCTGCCTTTTGAGCTTATGGAGTTCCCCCCATAGCACATCTCCTATGTTGTGCCAGTACCACTGTTTGTAGACCTGTACTCTTGAGTCAAAAAATTGGATTAATCCATGTATGTACGTGTATTTATACATAGATATATAGAGATACCCATGTATCTACATACAATACAACGGAGAGAGGCAGATCTTCCTTAAAATAACATTAATCTCATACCCCAAAAAGTGGAACTACAGCCTGATCATCACTACATCTTAAATCATTTAGGATCTGGATCTAACATTCAGGACACAGATTTCTGGAGTCTTTGAAGTACAGTGAGGAGCACACCTATACCAAATTTAGCCTGAATTTTAGAGTCTCAAAACACTATACTAAGAAATAAAATTCCATGTATCACTTTGTCTGAGATATCTTAGATAAATTAGACCTACTCCCATCCCTATTGAGCCAATATATATTCAAAATAATTCCACTGGGAAAGGGCTAATCTTGCAAACATTTACAAGTGTTTTACTTATTTCTGAGAGCAGTCCCAGTGGAATAAATGGGAGTATTCATAGTAAAGTTAAATGCATGCAAAAAGTGCTTTACTCTAGAAAAATAGCATTCCAAAGCAGTTTTAATCCATTTTTCTTAATTCATGTTTAATCAGAGTGCTGTGGTTAAACCGTTCCCGTGATTTTTCTAATAACTGCATACATGTACGAGGCCTCTATTTTGTAAGTTTTGATGTGTAACGCTCTGTCGCCACACAATGGGGAAGCTTTCTGCCAGCACGTGGTCCAGCTGTGCAAAACACTTTGCCTGGGCTAGCTGTGTTATTCTGTTGTATTCCATTACATAATGCTGGCTCAGCCCAACTCATGTGTGTCAATATTAAAAGTGCAAAGAGATCCAGAGATATGCATTTGAGCAGGCAAAATATTGTGCCTCACAGAAGCCTTTTCTTAGAGGAAAAGCTGTGATTCCCAAGCAAAACTACAATAGTTAATGCCATCAAAAATATTTCTTCCTTTTTCTTTTTAAGAAAACACTGCAGAGAAAAACTACTGGCCTCTCAAATATGTTTATTTCCTCAAGAAATATTTTACAGCTCTCTCCATTATCAACAAATGCGGAACTATTTTTGTCAGCCTGAGTTTATTGACAGTTTAATACTCACACCAATAACACTGTGAGTCACAAATTTGAAACATTCTTTTTTCTTTTCGTCCTTTGAAAAGTATGTTTTCGGAAAGCTTTATTTTAAGACAAGTGACTGAAGTAAAAAGCAGTCTAGTGGCAATTTATTCCACTTCTAAGAGAAAAATATTTTAGGAACCAGGGGCTTGTCTGCAGCTCAAACTCCTGCCGCAGCCGGGATTTGGCATGCCAAGATCAGCCAGCACCGAGCCCACTCCTGCCCCAGCCTGAGGAGGCCCCAGGAAAATGCCTTGCCAGCAGCAGGACCTGTTCTGGCAGAAGAACCTGCTCCTGGCCGCTCCTGCCTGGCTGTGAGGAGCAACTGGGAGAAGTGGCTGGTCAGAGAGTACATGTATTAATCTGCCAATTCATAAATCAGCTGTAAGTCAAATGCCACAGGGATGAGTTGAGAGGAAGAACTTCCTCCACCACAGGAATAAGCTTCAGTGGAAATATTAGATTTAAGTGACCTGCTTCTTCTTGCCAGGTAATTTAACCATGTTCCACCAGTTTTAATCAATGAGTCTCAGCAACAGCAGCATCTCCAGTTGAAGGTAGACGGTTACTTTGCACGTGGATGGTTGCCGAGGCTTAAGTCTAGAACTGGAAGCCTAAAGCCCCAGGGACATTGTCTCTGCTCAGGCACACATACCAAAATAAATACAAATGTCCAGACATTTTACGTAGCAGTGACCCAACAAATACTTTGCAGGAAAAAAAAGAAATCAGTTTATTTCTTTGCATATCTTTTCAAAGGATTGTCTTAATTCACGTTACATCTTGTAATCTTAAGAAGGAAAAAATAACCCTTATGAAAAGTTGGTCTCGGTTTTCCAGAGCTTTTGTCCTCTTCTGCTGTTCCCCACTTACATATTCCCATTATTCCAATGATATTAAGGTGATGAATTTGTATTTAGCATGCAATAATATATGTATTTCTCCTCTTTCTCTTATAAAAGTTTAAAAAATAATCAAATAACAGTTCTCAGTTTTTCTTGTTGTTCTATGTTTCTCTCACAGTTTATACTGGAAAAGGATAGAATATAAAAAAAACTGAATAAAAATACTCAAATAACAAAAGTCTTTGCTTCATTAATATTCTGAATTTCTCTTTCCACAGCTGCAACCAGAATTTCTAATCCCAGAGAGCTATTTCAGTACAAAGTGCAGCAATTAGCTCATAAATGATCAGAAATAGATCTGTGCCCCGTGTTTTAGCCTTTAAAATAGTGGGGAAGAACTGAAGTTTTTAAATACTATTTTTTGCAAGCCTGCTGAGGAAAGATTTTTTTGCTTATTTTTAAAGGCATATTTCCCTTACTTATGTTATTTTTAAAAGTTCAGGGGAATGGTAATGTGTGAAATAATCCTTACCAGGAAAATGCTTGCACGAAAATGTATATTTAAATTAGATCTGTTTACTATCTTTTACTCCTGTTCAATTGAAAGCAGACCCTCAAGCCAGCTCCACTGCTATTCAATTAAAAACAGTTTAAAATAACCTGTCCATATATTGAAGAATACTTCAAATGAGACAGGCACACAAGGTATGTTCAAAGAAAAATAAAGCTGCAGCATTGAGTAAAAAAAAAGAAATTCCACAATAAGGTTCCTCTGAAAAAATAATTTCACCTCCCTTTTGAATAGATGTTAAGATAGATTTTTAATTACTCGATCACATATTAATCTTCCCTGGTCCCAACGCCTTCCTCAGCACACCTCGCTGTGGGGACCAGAAGAGTGTGTCACTGCATCTCTTTTCTCCAAACTGTTCCAGTCTCTGGTCCCACCCTGGCAGCTAATTGATTCTCTTGCTCTCATTACAGACACTCCTTCCAGTCTCACTAAGATTCTTGCCCTCATCATCTTCTCCGACCAGGTCTTTTGTCTCAAACAGATGAAAATCAAGCAGCCGGTCTGAACTGCTTGAAAACAGAACGAGACAGGAAGGTCCTAATGCCAATATCTGGCCTCAGCTGACCATGCAGGATCATAGCTTGTTCCAATTTTGCAGTTTAACCAGGTTGCCAAAGTGTTCAGGTGTCCGTGTCCGATGACAATGTGCTCCAGTGTTTGAACCAGCTCAATATGATAGGTTTTTTCCTCATATCTAATTAGAATTTTCCATGCTACAACTTTAAGCCTCTACCTCTGCCTTTTGCTGAAGCGGTCCCTAATCTGATTTTCCTCTAGTATGGGTAGAACTTGTCTCCCCCGGAGTCTGCCAGTCTGCCACAGGGACTCAGAAAGCCTGAAAGATGATTTCCCCCAAAAAAATCAATGACATAAAGCACAGAGTACTTCAGGTTTTTTCATGTGCTTTTTTCGCAAGGGTTTCCCATTTTCCTTGGTCTTCTATTTGTTGCTGCTGTACTGTAGTGGGTTGACACTGGCTGAACTACAGGTTGCCCACCAAGCCACTCTTTCACTGTAGCCCCCCCGCTATCAAAACCTTGCCACATAAACCCAATACATGTACCTACATCCGATAGTCTCTCACTGGTTTTCTTGGATCTGTACCAGCAATGACAGCATGTCATAGTCTGACAGCATCCTCACTCTCAGTCATTAACCAAAAGGTTTGTTTCTTAATGCAGGTGCAGGAATTTGAGGGAAATAGTTATTCAAGCAAAATTATTTCAATAATATAATTATATACCATAATAGAAAATTAAAGAAATAATATACCATAACTAAAAGAACATGTGCTACTTTAACAGCCTGCTTAGAAGCCATAGCATTGAGGTCATTTTAAGACCATCCCTTTTTTTTTGTTACTAACAAAATAAGCAAGGCAAAAATTACTTTTAGGCAATCATGTCTGTAGATTTAGAGCATATCCCTCTATTACATGCTTTTCCTCAAGTCTTTAAGTGCAGATAAAATTTCAAGGAAGAGTTTGCACATGTATTAAGTGTCAATCAAAGACCCAAACCAACACAGTCAGTTTATTCTTTGAACTATAGATCTATCAACGCTACTGTTGATCTGTGAGGATAACTTCAGGTGACAGAATTCTGATAAGGGTCTTGTACTACAGAAATTGTTTTGCTCCACAGCCAAGTAAGTTAAAGAAGAAATAAACCCTTTCTCATTTCACCCTAAGGTAGAGAATAATCATTCCCCATTAAGGATTCATGGTGCCCAGTAATTCTTCAATCATCTAAAAGAAATCCAACAGAATAAAATGTCTTTTGAAAGAAAATTCAAAAATCAGAGGTTACACTATTCCAATCACAAAACTTATTACATGAGAGGAGTTAAAAACTTTCAGAGTCACGTGTTTTTGTAAACATTGTGATTAAAAGGTGTAGAGATTTTTCTCAGATTCTCTACCCAAAAAACAGCTAATAGTCTCATTAAGTCCCTACAGTAAGGAGAAGATTAAAAAAAAAAATCAGCTTTTCTGAAGATAGAAGTTTGAATTATGTACTGAACTAAAACTGGAGAAGTCAAAACTACTTGGCCTGATCATGATTTGCTCTGTCTTCAGTATGAGGAGCTGCAACCCATTCATGCATTGCTGGTTGTCAGCTTTGATGCAGTCCCCATAGAAGGTATCACAGAAATACAAATATGCATGTTTGCCCATTTCCTTTCTAATTACATGGACAGACTTGCGTCCTGTTGATCTGACAAGAATGTTTGCATTTTAGGCTATATGTCTGGCTGTAAAGATCTTAAACTCAGCCACAATTAAAGTGATTTCCACAGTAAATGAGTAAACGGATTCCTAAAGTAAACGACAATCCAAAATTGGATTTACACATAAAAGAGCCCCTCCTGGTGAAGGCAAACAGATAATACTGCAGGTGATATTGAAGGGAGCAAACAACTGAGGCTGGTGGCGGGGACATTACAAAAGCTGTTACCTTTTCTTAAGAAGAAATCAGTGCCATATTACTGAAGAATGTAATACTTTCAGTAGTTCTCATTACAAGGGTTATGGACATACAACAGCAAATACTGTTAAGACACAAAGTGGACATTCAAGAAGGATCTTTATTGAACTAAAATTGACACTGAAAAATTAACAAAATAAGATACATACATGACAGAAATTACCCAAAGAATCCAAGCCTGCTCTTTAGCAACTGATTTTGCCTTAACAACACCTGAAATGGATCCATCTGGATGGGTGATCTTCATTAAGACAGAAACTAACCCCATTTTATAGGATCAATATAAGACCGGGTAAATTTTGCAAGTGTTTAATAGCATTGAAATGGTCTACAATACCTTGTGTTAGCTCATTTTATGAACAGAAAATTCATTTCTTATCTTTCAGAACAAGCCTCCAGCATATCCAAAAATAGATCCTGGTTTTCTACCTTTTTTTTCCAAATGTTGCCTCACTGACCACCAAAACTATAAATTGTACCAATAACTTGTATCAAATCTCAAAAACTGTGGGGCAAAAAGAATCTCAGTGTTTTTAATTTGATATTAACTTCTGGAGACTTGAGTCACTAATGGACTCTGGTTACAGATCTATCTAATTTCGTTTTTTAAATTAATAATACCAAGGTCACCTGTCAGTACTGCCTGAAACATTTCTTTTTAGCAACCACAGAGTGTATATGATTCCATGTGTTAAAGAAATGACTTTTTTGTCAATTATTAACTAACCTACCTGTTCTGTGGCATATGTTATCATCTGGCACAGATCTATTTTTTTCCATTAATATTTCATTTCCTTTGAGATCTGCTCATTTCAGTTTGTTCTGTAAGAAACTGAGTTAAAATGCAAGAGTTTGAAATGTCATAGGAACCACATTTTGTGCACAGTTGCCATTATAGTTGCTCCAGCATGAATTAAAGGTATTTTTACTGTCAAACTCCAAAGGAAAACCAGGAAAAACAATTCCTATAATTTAAGTAGTCATGCAGAGTATTTAGATTTTTTCCACATCTCAGGTCTGACTTTGATTTATAGAACTACAGAATTCCATTTGTTCCTGCATCCATTTCAGCAACAACACTTTGGGCACTGAAATATTTCGAGAATTAATTTTCTGGGACTGTTTAGCAAATCATTGCTAATATACTTTGCAAGAGCTTCTTAGTTAAATAAATTTTTTAAAAAATAGCCTACATAGTAGTGAAACAGTAAACTAAATAAAATGTTCCCAAAAGAACCAAGCATTAAATAAAATATTAAATAAACATAGCATTCAAAATCTAGTTATTTAAGCATATTTTGGATCTTATTGATCTGTGTTTTCCTTTTACATCTTTTAGAAATACTGGAATAGTTTGAATCACTTTGTATTCAAGGTCAAGCTCAGATGAATTGTGAACCCTCCCTAATAGAATGTTGTAATATGTTTCTAGTTGTTTCACAAAGCTATCAGTTTCCAAGTTTCCTTCTTCAGTTTACACATTGCCTTATTTCTTTGGGATAACATTACAACTATTCATGTTTGCAAAATCACAGATTTCTCATAAAGTCTTTTGATACTTACCTGTTAAATGGAATTTCTGAAATTCAATCTGTTTAGTAGAAATTACCCTGAAAGATGTATCCAGCTAAGTAAAGCACTTTTTATCTAGTCCTACTGCTCCTGTTTACCAGGAAGTACAGCATAATTGGCCATATAACATCACTCTGACAGGAAAATTTTGAAAGCTGTGTGACACAGCAACAGAGCAATGTAGAGAAGGAAGAGGATGTGCTCTTTATTTTTCCAGGTTGCACCACAATATTCATAGCAACCACAGCATGCTTACTGATTCCACAGATGTTTGAGAAAAGAACATAAGCAGAGGGAGTGCAGAAGATGTTAATGCATTGAACTGTCCTATTATTTACTAGTTCAAATGAGATGTCTTGATGGTTACAGCCACACAGCGTATAGAGCTAGTGCTGCTTCATAAGAACTTCCAATGTGTCAAAACTAACTGTCCTCAGAGTTATCACAGGAAGAAATAGAACAATGCCAAGAACAACATCCAGAAATTCTTCTCAATTCCACCTTTTATATGACATTCTATTTAAAACTAAAATTAAAATTAAAGATCTCTGGCTCAGGCAAACTATCAATTAACTAAACAATTCAACAACTCCCTTTGCCAAGAGAAAATAAAACAAAAAAATCTCCGTATTTCCCTCTATCCCTCTTTCTCCTAAAAATACCTTCTCATCAGGTAAGCCTGAAATAATCATATGAGCCACCATGGTAGAAAGGATCAAATCAGAATGCATATGTGTAAATGTGCAACAGTGCATTGGTCAAAATCTCATTTCTGGTCTGAGATAATAAATATCAACCTATATTGCTTGAATATTTTCAGTTTCTCCTCCTGACTGCTCCTGAATACTCAGTCTTTCTACCACTTCAAAATTAAGAAGGCTTGTAGTATACATTATCCTTTTAGTTGTTATAATCGGGTGGTTTAAAACTAACTAAGCTAGTAGTATAAGATTCATTATCCAAGCTTCAATAAAGCTCAACAGCTTTAGCTCTATTAGCCTGCAAGTATCTCTGCAGCTATTTAACAAGACTCCAATATTTTGGGGTTAAAAAAAAAAAAGAAGCAAGCACATGGAATTGTGGAGTTTCTATGTGTATTCATTAAGGTCAAATTTCATATATAAAATTGATGCAGTTCAAGTGTTATTCCACTAAAAATGACTCTATTTCTTCAGAAGTCCACTCAGAAAATTATGTTCCATTGTGCTACATTATTCAAGGATTATAGGTACAATTCTTACCTTCCAAGTGTAAAATTTACAAAAGTAGGTATCAAACACATGCATGCTGAAGAATTCGAAAAATGTTCTTCTTAGGAACAGTAGTATCGCAGTCAATCAAGGGTATCAGCGAAAACTCACTTTCAAATTACATAAGTTCTAGGCTGCTATGAAATAAGTAAGCAGAGGACATCTTTCACAAAGTTAGTGTATGACATGATTGCTTGCTGATTATCATAATATTCTTTATCCTGAAAGCTATCTCTATTCCAGAAGGCTTCCATCTATTCAAGAACATCTAATTTTATAAGATATTCATTATCCCCAGCTTCCATTGATATCACTGCAAAGGTGGACCTTGGGAACCTTGCAATGCAGTCAAATCTTCAGCTGTCCCTCAAAGACATCCTCCATCTACTTTTGAGATGAGAAGCCTCAACTGACCCCCTAAAGTATTCTGGAAAAAAGTTATCATAAGCTAAACTGCAAAGTGATATTTTGCAAAGTTTGTAATTACTGTCTCACGTTTGGACTGATCTTATACTGTGGTGTTACATAAGCAATCAGCTTCACAGTTCTCATCACCCACTTCTCTTAAACTACCCACGTTGAGGCGTGGCACAGCAGATACCAGTATATGGAGAAAATTTGATACAGTCATTGAAGAGATTAAAAAAAATTGGTTGCTTTTTCTGGCCTTTGTTTTAGCATTTACCTGTATGTAGACAACAGATTCTCTACTACTCCAAGAACCAAGTACCAAGTCCTACATGTGCTGTACTGTGATATTAGCTATATCTCAGCAAGTAGCAACTGTGTTATTATTATTTTTAAGGTTAAATATATTCAAGTTGTATTTGTAAAATCCTGAGAATCTGTTAAGTCACTTCAATACAGAAGTGCATCATCATTCCAGTAATGCACAATACCAGGAGACTAAAGCATGTACATGTCTTTTAGTCCATGAAAAGTCCCACTGAAGTCCCAAAAAAAAAAACCTGCTGAAATCAAAGGGATTATCCAAGCTCTTGAAATGAAGCCTGTCAAAGCTAGGCACCCTGTGGAAACACGTTGTGGAGAAAGGCACAAGCCATTCACCTCATTCCCATTCATCATATTTTTTTTCCTTTTGCGCAGTGTGGATGAAATGGAGCCTATTGCTCCACTGACAGATAGACCTCGTGTCCTACCTCAGTCTTCATAGCCTAGTGCATAAGCCAAAACACATACGTACAATCTATAGCAATTTTCTGGCCCTGGTATAGAAATAGAGAGAACAAAAAGACCTTGGCCAGAAATACCATCAAAAGAAAAAAATAAAAAGGCAATTATCTTATGCCAAGGATGAATTAGACTGTTAACTTGCTCTCCTGTGTTAAGCATGGAAAACTATTACCAGTTTTGACTTTTCCCATCTGTTCTACTCCAAGCTCGCCGAAAGGCTGATATTCTGACAGCAATCTGAAGCACAGTTTTGCCAACTGTTTCTTTTTGAAAGTCCTTACTCCATATGTTCTTATTATGCTTCTTTTTCTTGCCTTGAAATTACACAACTAGGAAGGAAAAATGTTCACTATTTTGTACAATTATATTAAATATATTAAAAAAAAGTTTGTGGAAAAGATCACCAGAGTATACTCCTCCCTTTTCCCATGAGTTACATCCTTGTCTTGTCATAGTATATATTCCTGTTACTTACAATGATTGCCTGTTAAACTTCACATACAGTATGTTTGATATATATTACATACAGTCTCTACAAAAACATTAATGATTTAGAACAAGGTATGAAGTAGAGTGGGAGTCCAAGTGGAGTTTATCTCCTCTCTTTCAAACAAGAGTTTTAAGTATGTGTTGACTGCCAGAAGTGTGGAAGAAATATATCTATATCTTGCAACAAGTATTTCCACCATCATTCCTAAAATATTGCCTTCCAAGTAGTTGTTCTTTATCACAAAAGTTTGAAAAGCAAAAATCTTGATTTCTAACCCCATGATAACCTGGCAATCCTATGTAATAGAAAGCATGGTCATAAAATCTATGTAGCCCTGGAATCATTAGTGCTGACACATTAATACTGATTTTATATCCACTGACTTCTCATCAACTGAGGGCAAATCTCTACAATTATCATGTGTATCTGTCCTACCAAGAAAAACATGGCCCATCAACTTCATATCTACCACCGAAATAATTGCAAGCAGATGTCGGGTTGGCCCTTAGTCTCCTTTCCAGCAGACTAATAAACCCAGATATTTCAGCTTCTCTTCAGAGACCTTCTCCATGCACCAGAACTTCTTGGTAGTCTAGCAGTTGGATCTTCTCCCATTCTTTTATGTATGTTTTCAATGTCAGAGCCCCAAATGGGATGAACATTTCCTGAATGACCTTGCCAATGACAAATAAAGAGCATAATAAGTTTTCTGTCTGGTGGCCATCTCCTCAAAATTCAACCCAATACACTGTTTGCATAATTTATTCCCAGTGAGAGCATGCTGTTGGCTCATACAGCCAGACATCACCCGTAACATCCCAGCCTTTTTCCACAGATCTCTTAGCCAGTCGCTTCCCAGTCTGCATAGGGTAATTCAGCTCATGAAACAGAATTTTCCAGTTTTCTGTGTTGAAGCTTACAAGATTTCTGTAGAACAATCCTCAAATTTATTGAAGTCTCTCCAGAATGAGATGTTACTATTTTCAGACAACTGCCTTCCCATTACTGACACTGTTCAAGGCCATTGAACAATTTCAGTCTCAATATCAAACCCAGGGTATTATGGTCAGTACTGACCATTAGCCAGATCTCAAACTATGGATTATTGCCCCTAAAACTTGTTGGTCCAGCCCATTTTCTTCTAACAGTCCCATCATCCAGCCCACAGTTTCTCAATTTACAAAGAAAAATGCTGTGGGAGATGGTGTCCAAAACCTCATACAATTCAAGATATATCATGTTCACGACTCTCCTCTTGTGCACAGAGCTGGACATATCACTAAATAGGGCGATCAGCTTGGTCAAGCATAATATGCCCTGGAAAATCTGTGTGAGTTTCTGGATTGCCTTTGCCTTTCAAGTGCTTGAGACTGGATTCCAATAGCTAGCTGCATAATTTCTCCAGGGAATGAGATTTCTAGGGCCTCACCATTGCTCTAACGTAATAATCACCTTATCCTATTTGGTTATTGTCCCATCCCAACCAATAGTCTCATCACTTCTCTGCTTGAAAATGTTGGCCTTTGCTTCACAGGTATGAAATCAGTCACCTTTTCTGTCAGATTGTCTAATTATTTAATGAAATTACATTATGATAAAAGCAATTATTCTCCAACTATATTCAGCTGGAAAATTTTTGCTCCATTTTCGACTTGGAAGAATGATTTACATTGCTAAAAAAATTCTTTTACAGCTGTACCAAGTGGATCTAATAGAGATGTATTTTTTCTACAAAGTGAATCTCATTTGTTTACTTTTATTATCACAGGTATAACAACAATAATACTATTAATAGATAATTACTCTGAAGCACTAATTCACACTTTGAAGCTAGGTGAATTTGCTTCCAGACTGTTAATTAGTCTTTAGGTTGTTAGTTATAAACAGGCAGTCAAAATCTCTCATCATTATAATAATTATATAAGTAACGTTTTATTTATTTGCAATAAAATAACATTTGGAGTTGCAAGCCTTGCAGTCTTCTTTTATAGAAGTAACTGAAAGCTCTCAGAGAAACTACCTGGTGTTTATTTCCATTCAAAGCCTATTGCAATCCATGAAACCACTCTAGCTGTTTTCTGAGTCTTTGGTGTAAGTCAGAAATCATCAAAATGACCATCCTCAGAATGAGTTTCGAGGTTTGCTTAAGCTGCTCTAAACCTCTAGACCCATCTTGTCTCGCTGCCCTGCTGCCTTCTTTGGCCTGTGGTGATTCTGAGGTGAACCAGCTCAGCTAATTTGTCCAAATGAAAACATTTTGCTGGGAAGATCAGCTTCCCAGTCAGATTGAGAAACTAATACAACTTACCACAAAACTACTGAAGATAATGCCAAGGAAAAAGTAGGCAAGCGTGTCCACACTCCTTCTAGGAGTGATACAGTCTCAGAGGTCATGTCTAACACTTAACGTCTCTCAAGACATTTGTGAAAATATTCTGTTAACAGTAAGCTTGAAATTGATGTTGCCAATAACTCTGATTACGCTGACGGAAATCTGCACAGTTGAAAATGGTTTTCCTGAAGGGAAAGAAATAAGCAATGTCAATAGCCTTCATTTGTACTTCTTTACATTTTCTTCATTTTGATGGCTTTAGAGTGATCGAGTGACTACTTTCTCACTTCCATTTACCCAGTTCTGACGTGTGTTACCTCAACTCCACACAAATCTCACAAAATCATAGACAGAGGAAATCAGAGGCTCAGGAAACAAGGACTCCAAGATATAATATGCACACACACATATAACCTGGAGTGTGAGCTGAAGGGTAGTGTTTTGTTCTTAAGCCAGATAATCCATTTCTTTTATGATTGGCTATAATGATGATTATGATCTGATTAATGGCCAATTTCATGATAAGCACATTATTCAAATTTAGAGTCATTTGTTTCTAATGTGGGCTATCAGAAAGCTTTGCTCTTAATTACACTGATACTTTAATTGTATAGTTCTACAATGCTGATTGGAGTTGTCAGGTTTTGAATATGATTATTGCACATTAATGCTAAGTATATAGTAATGTTCTTCTAGTATGATTTGAACACAAGTTCTGTTCTCCCTCTTGATTCTACTGTATTTAATTATCATTAATATATGCTTTATTAGAAGCAGATGGGCTGTTCAACAGAAGCCTTCTCATACTGTGTCCCTGCACCTATCACAGCAACCCAGACTACGATGATGAGTTAGGATTGCATTGTTGAGGTTTTGCACATAGTTACTGACTTAAATCCAACACGACATAATTGGCTGCAGTGGGAGTATTTGGGATTTGCAGGAATGTTCTAAGAGCTGAACAGCAAATAAGCAATTACCTTATTGAAGCACTCATTGGTATATGTTCAGCAGACTAAATGTTAAACAGTAACTACAGTAAGACCCTCTGCTCCATTCTAACCTTACAGTATCAGTATTTGTCCAGAGCCAATTTCATCTGACTTTACTTTCAAAGCATTTATTTAACCTGTGCATTTAAGTTCACTGCCTTCTTATCTGTACTATGTTGAAATGAAAGACTGTTCGGATAGCTACTGTGACAACTAGGTGACAGTGCTGATACCAACCACCACAAAACCTTGCTAGCACTATCCGCTGCCAGTGCTATAGCGTAGGGTCCATTTTCTTTTTAAAAATGCTTGGTATGTAAAGAAGCCAAACTAACTACCGAAGAATAGTCAATTTGTTAACAAGTCCAACGCAGATGTTTCCCTCAAAAAGGTAAGAGTAACCGTTGTGACTGACTAAACTCCTGAGTACTGCGATCTGGCTTTCTCCATCTCATATTTGTATCTGCTGCAATTTAACAGCAGCACATGACAGCTTTACTTGGGAAACCAACAGAAGTTGCCTCTGAGATGCCACAAGGAACCTGCCCGCCAGCCCTGTCTGATGGTGTCTACTTGAGATCCTGGTCCAAGGCTCAGAGTACAAAGGATGTGACACAATATCCTTAGTAATTTAAAGATCAGCTAAATCTGAGAGAGAATAGTTTCTAACTACTCTTCTTCTAAAGACCTTTACTGGGGAAAGTCATGGAGAAATCATTGGTAACACGTACTGCTTTCTTGACAGCTATGGCGTTACGGAGTGCTTCGTTCTCTGAAAGCAGTGGTTTTTATCTCTGGAAGCAGTTTTTACCAGCTTTCATCCACCCCAGATGGTAGTTATCCACATCCCTATGCTAGCACAAATATTTCAGCAGAATGTAATCTTTCCTAAACACATTAATTTGCTTTTTATAAATAACCGATCAGCTTAGTGTGTGCTTATGCTGTTGGATGTAGAAAGCCACGGTCTAGTCCCACCCACAATCCAAATTGGCTGGATGCAAACCACCTTGTATCCAAAAGCCATTTAGCTACATTAATGCAGGGCTACGCCTGAGCTAATAAGACCTGCTGAGAGTCCCAGTATTTGTACAATTATGTTTTCATAGTGGCTTGTTTTTCTTTTAGTCTAAAATATTAGATCACACAGGCTGATGATCTCATTATTTACTTCAGAACCCAAGCAGAGTTTAATATGCATAGAGAGAGTTTGTCACAAATAGAAGCTTAAATAGCCAATATAAATCTTCTCCAAAGTAGTAATAATGGATTTAGCAGCTATGTGGTAAACAGAAAATTAAGGATTTCGTTCCACTAGTATCTTATTTATCTTCAAGCTGACACACAGCATAATTTTCCTGTTCACAATAACAAAACTTAATTGATAGACTCCTTCCTAGTATTTTATTCCAAAGAATTGATGTTTGCATTTAATATCATACTGTCATTATCTTGTTTCCTCCACAGTGAGAAGAGTTGTCTGCTTTATGCAGGTGCAGAGGACCAGCTAAATACTCAACAGCCCCCCCCCTTATCCTTCCTATCAACATACACAATGAGAACTAGTTATTATGCATAATTACACGCTTGCATCTATTGGATGTTGTTATATTGCACGACAGCATGTTTTAACAGTTAGGAACTCAAAGCTCTCATAGGTGTTTTAGTCACAGTTTGAAAAGCAGCATCTTTTTCCTGGAATGAAATGTGGTTTTAGGACAAGTTAACTTAGCTAATGAACAAATATGAAAACATAATTAAATAAGTGCAGAAAAAAAAACGTGGTTTTCTCCTTTTCTTTTTTTTTTCCCCCTGTTTGTTACCATCTGGTTTGCTCGTAACCTAGAAACTAGATTTATCATCTGCTAGCTACCTGTACCTGAAGACTTGGGAGGAGCAGAGAGGGAAAAGGAATGTTAGCACTCAGTATTTGTTTTAATGTAATATGTTATAGGTGCATTAAAGCTACTGTTGTAAAGTTATAGAGCTGTATACAACAACACAAATTCAAGAGAGCATAAACAGAATTATTTTTAATCAAGATTACCAATTCAATATTGATTCTAAGAGGCATTACTGGTCTGAGGCCCAAGCAGTACAAAACCTGAGATACAATTTGTTTTCTCCATCTATATAAAATGGAAGATTGCTTCTCCTGTTTATTTACTGATACCAGGATATTATGAGTTAAGACTACACATAAAAGAAAATCAAATATTTGAAAATGTGTAAGCAGCTAGACAAGACACCCTAAAAACTAAAACTAAGAAAACTGAGCCAAAGAACTAAGAAGTTTTTTTATCTATTAATTAGTCCAGATTTTCAGGCAGCACTTACAATCAGTAAATGCAGTTAAAGATATACACTATTCTCATAAGACAACATTAACTTACTCCTAGCAGCTGGCACTAGCCATTGGTTTCCTAAAATGGTAGTGTAAAAAGAAACATTAAGAACTTCAGCTTCATTTACTCCATCGACTGTGAAGTAAATCTAGTGGGTAGTGGAGGGATTAAATAGATTGTCAGAATCCAGTCAAGATTAGTGCAAATAAATATGGATATAAAAAAATTTTGTCAAAGAAAAGTAATGTTTTGGAGTCATTGTATTACTGCAAGACTGAAATGTGTAGCTGTGATTTGTACAACCTACTAAAAGGCAGTGGTGACCGTTTCTCAGGATGACTCTTCAAGGCAGAGGAGATGTGGTAACAGGGTATCTTGTAGACACTTTAAAAAAAAATTGTTCTATTTTTCGTTATCTTTCCAGTAATTCAGTATTTTAAACTTGCGCTGGGTTTTTCTCAAGACCAGAAATATCCTGAATGAGAAAAGAAATTGATTCAGGTCAATGAGTGGTATCCTGATGTGATGAAAAGTACCAAAGGGGAACGAGCAATAACAGAGACTAAATTCATATTGGTACCTTAGTGACTTACTGCATGCTAAGCCAATCTGATTTCAAAAATCACTAGCCCAAACCATTTTCATGGGCAAGGACAAAGCATTCATAAAGATTTGAGAAAGAGAGGAAAGCTTCTCTGTGGAACTGGAATCAAGGAAATGTGCCTTAATCTAACAAGGCAGCAACTCTGTAGGAAAAAAAGTGACAATGTTATTGCCATGTGAAGTCACAAAATAATTAAAAGTGTGGGGATGGTACCCTGCAGGTCTTGCAACAATGAATTTTGCCATCTTTCTGTATTTTCACTGCCAACACTGGGGGTGCCCAATGGATCAAGTCCGCAGAAAGGGTCAGATGATTAACAGGTGTTTAAGGGAGTATAGCAGAACTAAAGTGGCAGCTTCCATGGAAACAGCCAGGAAAAAAAAAAAAAGAAAGAAGTAAAGAAACATAGCTCTAAACCAGTCTTACAAGTAAGAAGTAGGTCTGGGATGTGGGAATGTCCAGGTTGCCTAAGTAACCCAGGAATGACCAATAACAAGTTTTTCAGATAAAGGAGGGAAACTGAGATAATGATTCTGTCCATATGCTCTGGTTTTTATCAAAATTCAGTGACAATGAGGAAGTATTCTTTCAGTAGGAAGACTCATTCTGGTTTACTTGAAGGCTCTCCCTTGGTTTTAATCTTTGTGTCCCGGGCCATGTATCTCTGTTGAAGGAGAGAGCAATAAGACTAATGACAAAGTGCAGTACAGCACAAGCTCTACAACTATCTTCTAATCACATTGGGTTTTATTATACTGCATAGTATTTGGGGACATTAGGGTAAAATAGCCCAACTAGAATTCCCTGAATGCATTATAAAAAATACAGCTTATTACAATAAGTACTATAAAGATATTTTCAGAATAAGATGGGTGAAACTATTAAAAAGGCAACCACTAAAAATGAAGGCCTTGAACATGATTTCTGTTTATTGTAATGAGATATCTTTACATGTCCTTACACCATAGCATTTCATTTTAAACTATTTCCAAATATAACAACATGCATTTAAAACTAAAAATAATCTCTCTTGAATTTATATATTAGCTATAGATCGAAAACACTTTTTTCCCTTTCTTTTTTCTGTTCTTTAATCACTCTACCCTTGGAACATATTGTACAGAGTTCAGATAAGATTGTGTTACAATGCAGCTGTAAACTGACACCTTAAAAAGTGGGAACACTGCCAAGTTATTCACAATTAATATAATCAAGAGTTCACCAAATGTTTTCCTTTAAATTGAGAAAAGTATCAAATTACATGCCAGTTTTGTTATCTATAAGTATTTATACAAGATTAACTGTTCGGTTTTATATTTCAGGAAGCAAAAATTGCAAAAGATCAACTGCTGAAAATGTACAAAATCTTTCAGAATACAGAGCAAGGTGGGTTGTGGAAGAGATCTTAGGCCTTAAAACTGCAGTAAGTTCCTTAAACAGAGAGGAATCACCTATTTTAAAGTGACTAGTAAAGCAAGTTAAAAGTAGAATCAAACCCTGAAACTAATCTGTATTAAATTCCTTAATATATATTTATATAGATACACAGAAATACAAAAAGAAGTCTTATGCTTTGAATCTGCTCATTTAAGTAACTGGTACTAGCTGTTCATTTAAACTTCATTTAAACTTGGTCTAAAGATGCTAAAACACCAGAATGCTGCTCCGAAATATGTTACTGACTTGTTCCTATAGGCCAAGCAATCTTTTGGTTGGCATTATAGATAATTTGTCTCAAACACACTTTAATTTATTAGGATTTTGCTTTCAAAAATTGTCATGAATTCTCACTATGAATGTTCAAGTGAATTTTTATTAGATGCATTCAAAAACATGTAAGATAAATGTACCATTCTTTTCCAACCAACATGTTCAGCATAAACTGGATTATAAGATTTACATCTATCTAACCAGAAATCTAAGGAAATAACTTGTGACTGTTATGACCAGTCCTGTAGCAAAGAAACAGAGCTCAAATGTCAATCAGTAAGCCAAACTTATTCAAACCGTGAGAGTGAAATATTAAAAAAAAAAAAAAAAAGTAAGAACACATTTACAAACACTAACCGTTTGTACAGTTTTCAAAATGGGAGAGCAAAGTTCTCTGTGCAATTGTTTACTTGTGCACCTCTGAAATTTTTCTGCAGGAATTTTTTATAGCTAAAAAATTTCTACTAAAATAAGATCTCCTCCTGAAGACACTCATTATATCATCATGAAAGCATCTTAAATGTGGATTCGGTTGTGTCTTCAAATATTTTGCAAATTTCAAAATGTAGTAATTTTGAATTCATCTTCATGTCTTAATTTTTCAACTACAAAAATATTTCAGAGAGAGCTGTGAAGCATCTGTCATTTGCATTTGGGCCTCCATTGCCAGCAAAGATATCATTGTTGAAGGGAAACATATCTCAGCCATTATTAGAGTATCAGAGTATTAGAGTACATTAGAGTAAATCATTGGAAAAGCTGATATGTAACTTATTTCAGTTACCTAATCTAATCAATTAAATACTAATAAAGAACCTTATTATTTATAGAAAATAACAACAAAGCCGGCAAAATTTCCTAAATATTTCAAGTCATATCTGAAGCTTAACTCGATCGGATTCTGAATAGTCTTTACTGTTCAGACTTCAAATCACAAAATAAACACACTGCACATAATGTTAAAGTATCTGGAGATGTTTTGGAAACACTGATCTGCTAAGAACTGCAAATTTCATGTGCAACAAGAAGACTTTTGCTAGCTAAATTAAAAGACATTCAGTTATTTTTTCAGATAGCAAATCTCACTAAATTTTTAATCAAAACTATACATGTTGATATTTATAAGAGCTCTAAATAACATCACACCTAGACAAAAACCTAAGCCTTCTGAATTATCTCTAATTTCTGTGTTTTTCCCAATTCTTTCATATCTTTCACTCTTTTTTTCTTTCACTGTTAGTCTGAGTGGATGATTCATTGTGAATAATTGACATGAGCTATTCATACTTCTGCTGCATGCTGGTATCCACCAGCAGATTGTAATTTATTTGTCATTTTAAACTAGCCATATTTTTGCGAGTTGTTGGGATTGCTGGGGTTTTTGTTTTTCAGTTTTGTTTTTTTTTTCCTGTATGAGCAGATCATGAAAGTGTGAGTATTGGACACTTAACATTTCAAAATTCAAACTGTCTTACTTAGTTGCTATGCCACAAAAAAAAAAAAAAAAAAAAAAAAAAAAAAAGAAAGAAAAAGGCTGTTATTTCTGTTCTTGGATCTTACAAGTATAATCATACAGTGGCTTGAAGAAGCCAAACTTTTTGGAAAGGAAGCATTTAAAGAAAGATTGCAAAGTAGGATACTGGGAACATTACAAAAAAATTAACCATTATCTTTCCAGGCTACACTGACATATCCCAGATAACTCAAATATTCGCAGTAAGTATGAGTGGATGAGATTGCAGTGTGTCATCTGTCTACTTCAGTTTTTTAGTCTTTGGGTTGCAAGTGTTTGATGACCTATGGATTTCTTTTAAAATAGATTGTGAAAAGCAAAATAACAAAAGCAAGTCAACTGTTATGCTTAGAACTGCTATGCAGAGATGTGAAAAAGTCAAGCACATACAAACCATCTACAAGCAAGTTCACAACTCCTTCTAGACAAAATTTTCCAGAAAAAATAGATAAATGTATACATATATAAAAAATTGGCTATATAAGCACATGTAAAATACATAAAAAAGAAAAATATTTTTTAACATTAATCCTAACCTAAAATATGTCATAGTTCAGTTCAAACCCATTATTTGTTGCCTGCCCATGGTTGCTGACCCAAAACCAGAAAGCCCTAAGCTGAGCCACAGACCTCGCCTTCCCACGGAGTTCCTCCATGAATGCCAGTTCCATTTAGCAGCTGTAGGGTCAGGGGGAAATGTGTGGTTTTGGAAACACAGTATGTCAGTGTTTCCAAAACATTTTCCTGGAATTTTTTTTTCTGAAGAAATTTTTCTTAAAAAAATGGATTTGTTCCAATTTGAAACTAAGCCAAATTAAAAAGAAAAAAAAAAAAAAATCTGTGAACTGTAAAGCCTGCTATTCAGCCAGCCCTGTTGCTATGGTATACCGTTTCTTTTCTGAACACTCTGGTGCCACCATGGTCTGATTCCTATTATTCCTTTCTCTTGAGTCTTCCTATTTCATTCAACAAGACTTTTCTCCTGTCTTACTACTCTTGAAGTTTCATATTAGGAGGACTTTCTATTCTCTTAATCACTCTTTGCCGCCCTTGTTGTTCTTCGGTGCCCTGTAGTTTGTAAGCTAACCTCAACCTCACTAGAGAGAAAAGCAGAAGACTGCAAGATCATTAGTGAGGACTGCTTTTTTTTGGCCTGTGTCTTCCTTTACCTGTCTGGAGAAAAATAGTTCCCATCCCCCTTTGCTGAAGTATCACATAAGCCTTTTCTCACTTATCTTAAAGTTTATTATTAATACACAGGATTTCATGCTCTTAGGTTTTCACCAGGGTTTTTTTTAATCCCTGTACTCCATAAGGAAATATTAAGTCCCAATGACAATAATAAGTGGTGGATATTTTGGATATGACAACATATCTGACTTCAGATTCATTAATAAACCTTCCCAAACTTTGCAAATACTGTAATAAGATCATCATAATTGCTAATACTGTTATTTTCCCATCTGCTGAAAGTCACTTTTCCTGAAACAATTATACAATAATTAAATCCAAGCTTTTATCCCAAAATGAAATCACCAGAGCAATGCTACAGGGTGAGGTGGGTGCACATAGTGCAACTACAACTAACTTAAATAGGCTTGGGCAAAGAGATGTTTCTGTCTAAATAGACAGCCAAGAAGACAGATCATTGAACTATTGAGTCTCACTGTCATCTAAATTCACATAAAGTAGGAATTAGTTTTTTTTCTGTTTCAACTGTATTGCAAGAGGTGGGTTTTAGTGATAGGTAGGCACAATTTCTGTTGTTTTCAAAACTTTTATCTCAAGCAAAAAGCTATAGAATACAGAGTGAAGAGTATCTGAAAATAACAGTCTCAGGATCAGACAATGGATATGTTTTACATGATACACTATCACAGAATGACAGAATGGTTAGGGTTGGAAGGGACCTGTGGAGATCATCTGGTCCAACTCACCTCCTAAAGCAGGTTCACCAAAAGCAGATCACACAGGAATGTGTTCAGGTGGGTTTTGAACGTCTCCAGAGGAGACCACAACCTCCCCGGGCAGACTGTTTCAGTGCTCTGGCACCCTCAGAGTAAAGAATTTTTTCCTCATATTCAGGTGGAACCTCCTGTGCTTCAGTCAGTGCCCATTGCCCCTCATCCTATCGTTGAGCACCACTGAAAGGAGTCTGGTCCCATCCTCTTGACATCCAACCTTGAGATATTTGTAAACATTGATGAGATCCCCTCTCAGCCTTCTCTTCTTCAGGCTGAACAGACCCAGTGCTCTCAGTCTCTCCTCATAAGAAATATGCTCTAGGCCCCTAATCATCTTTGTAGCCTACCACTGGGCTCCCTCCAGTAATTCCTTGTCCTTCTTAAACTGGGGAGCCCAGAACTGGACACAGTACTCCAGATGTGGCCTCACCAGGGCAGAGTAGATGGGGAGGATAATCTCCCTTGATCTGCTGGTCACACTCTTCCTAACGCACTCCAGGATACCATTGGCCTTCTTGGCCACAAGGGCATATTGTTGACTCATGGTCAACCTGTTGTCAACCAGAACTCCCAACTCCTTCTCTGCAGTGTTGCTTTCCAGCAGGTCTGCCCATAACCTGTACTGGTGCCTGGGGTTATTCCTCCCCAGGTGCAGGACCCTACACTTGCCCTTGTTGAATTTCATCAGGTTTTTCTCTGCCCAGTCCTGCAACCTGTCCAGGTCTCGCTGAATGGCAGCACAGCCTTCTGGTGTGTCAGCCTTTCCACCCAGTTTGGTATCATCAGCAAATGCCGAGGGTGCACTTAGTCTCTTCATCCTGGTCATTGATAAACAGGTTGAACAGGACTGGACCTAACACTGACCCCTGGGGGACCCCACTAATGGCAGGCCTCCAACCAGACTTCTCACTGTTGATCACAACCCTCTGAGCTCTGCCATCCAGCCAGTTCATGACCCATCTTACCATGCATTCATCCAGCCCACACTTCCTGAGCTTGCCTATGAGGATGTTGTGAGAGACGGTGTCAAAAGCCTTGCTGAAGTCGAGGTAGACAACCTCCACTGCTCTTCCCGCATCTACCCAGCCAGTCACACCATCACATGCCCGTAGACTGATGCATTTTAGCTTGTGGACAGCGAAGGACACTCCAATATGACATTAACAGTCCAAAATGACAGTACACATGATTCAAGAGAGTATTTTTTGTATTTTGGTATACTTCATAACGCAGTCAACTGAGAACCATTCAGCCAACCTTCAACTGAAAATCGCTTTGACCAAAACACTAGAAATCTGTAAGAGATACTAAGTTTCTGCCCAGGTAAGTGTCTTGTCCTGCTGGCTGCAATTCCTGTAGTCAGATGACTCTTTCAACTCTATTCATATGTTCCAGCAGATCATACTTTGTGAGGCCTCTAACAAGTAATTAAAGTTTTATTACAGACCTCTAATAGCACAATCAATAATTTAAGGAGAAAAGAAAACATTTTCTGGGAAAGCATTAGCATAACATTCACTGAAGCTGTATCACTTCTTCTGGCCATATTTAATTTCAGCAAGATGAGCAAAGAGAAAATACAGTATAGCTCGATGCCATACAGTTTGTGTTGCAGTGTCAGTTTTGTATCTTGGAACACTTCTAAATAGCTTTTCTGCTAAAGTAAAAATCAATTAGTACTAAGGCACATCTGTAGCAAAACAAGATGTTCTCCTTGGAATTGGATCAAAATTACTTTTTGCAAATGTTCTCTCATTCTTGTACTGCTTTCGTTTGAATATTATGATTAAAGAATTTAAGTTCCAAATTCCACTGGATCAGTGATATGGAGTTAGAAAAATTTTGAAATAGTAATCTCCAGAGGGAATCTTGGACTTCCAAACTTGCTTACTTTATCATTACCATTAGTATCTCCGGGCTAAAGAAACCTTTGTACTGATGTCTGATTGCCAGAAAATTATTTGGACTTTTTTTTTTTTTCCTGAAGGCAAAACCTATTTAAGCATTCAGAAGTGCATCTGATTGTATACAATAAGAAAAAAAAGTAGTTAAATGAACTGTAAAACAAACGTGGGGAAAAAAACGGGATAAGCAATGGGCCCAGACAGTTACTAGCTGGGAGAAAGATCACAGAAAATCTGTCTGAAATGGCCTCTGTGTTACTATAATATGGAAGTCTAAAATTGATAACCATAACAGAAATCTATAAGCAGCTGGTTAAAATGCTAAATAAGTATAATGATTTAGTATGAAAGAAACTGATAATATTATAGACTGGTGAAGACTTGGTTTAAAAAAAAAAAAGACAAAGAGGAATCATACATTCAGTGAAGGTCTCTGCCTAGCCCCAGTTTTGGATTCAGGCACTGCATCCATAGATGGAAACACATGTTGGACTCCAAAATGTTTCAGTCTGTTTTCCATTGCATTAGCTCAGCTAAGAGGAGAGACACCATCTTTCAACCTTCAAAAAGGTGGGAGAGGTCCCCTAACCCAAATACACTCATCTACAGTTGAGGGAGACAATCTCTGGTCTTCTCTCACATTGTACCAGTAATAATAAAGAGGAAATTAACTTGATAAAAAGAAATGAACAGCCATACTGAAGTCTAGAGAGTCAGCCAGGAGTCCCCAGCTCCCACCTGTGGAGCAGAGTTATTTCAGACCTGATTGTGCCCGGCAGCAATCTGCCATGTGATGTGCACAGAGCATTAGAAGTTAATACAGTAAGCTTGTCTGCTTGTGATGTATTGAACAGGCTGGCCTTGCAGAACTGTAATTGGCAAAGGGAAAGACCTCGAGGAAAAGCCTCTGCTGTTAAACTAAATTTGCTGATCTTAAGAGGCCTCATATGTCCAAGGATTCTAGCTGCCCAATCAAAGTTATCTACCAGATGTTTTCATACATGGAAGGAATAGGTTCATAATGTACTCTGAGTTGTATAAACAACTGAAGATTTTTGTGAGTGAGGTTTTTTTAAAACCTACTCCAAAATTTCTTTCTTCTCCAGCTTTGCTTCCAAGTTTCTTATTTCTTGGATCTATTTTCCCTCTGGGCAAAGGAACCAGACTATTGGCCCTAGCAATTCCTTAGATCATCATGCAACCTGGAATGTGCAACATCCTACTGAGGATTATAGAGGAGATATTAATTCCATAGGCCTTAAAGTAATTTTTTTTAACAAACAGAAGAGTACTGCCATCATTTATGATTATTTGGCATTGCTTCTGGAAAGAAATGGGATGCTGGCAGATCCTGTATATAAATAGACTTTTCCAGCACAATGACACTTGAAATCCTGATTTACTCAAGAGAATAACCAATTATCCGTTAAAGCAGCTTCCATGTGAATAAAAGATCCTCAGAGTTTAACATCATTCATATGTCACCATCACTTGGAATTTTAATGCAACACAACAATAAACTAAAGCGAGTTAAGACAAGTACAGTATTCACAGCAGAGTTTTCATGTATAAATTGAGAAATTCCAAAAAATTAAGTGTATAAACTTTATGTAGATCATCAGCATACTGAAGTTCATTTCAATAATAACATTGCAATGAACAGTGTTTAAATCCCATACAAAAAGATGGATTTTTTTAATCCAAATTCAGCCAGATTTTCATCCAATAATTTTATCAAAATGTGCTTCTTTCAAAACTCTTGCTCACTTCAGAAAATGTATGGAAAGCTTCTGAACATTTCTTCCCATTGAAAAAGTAATTTCTGTTTCTTTAAATTTCCTGAAGCACAGTCTGACTTTGCATTTCTGCAAGTGTCTTTGAGATGAAGATGATCAGGAAGCCACCAGGAGCAAGGTGTTTAACATGTCTTACCGTAGATGTCTGGCTGAGATAACATAAAAATAAAGTACACAGGTCTAAAGCACACATCCTGTCACTTCATAGATATGCTTTTAGTTTCTTTCTTTAAATAAGAACTAAATCAAACCAAAACCAAAACAAAACAAAAGTTTAAGGTTTTAAACAGAGTCTGCCTCAAATTTCCCAGATTTCATTGGGAAAATAACAAAGTCATGAATACTTAGTAGTTTCTGCTTCAGTAGTAATTAATTGTAGCTTCGTCTCTACTAAGGCATACCAAGTGTGGAGCAATATTCTATCGAAATTTTTGGGCCTCGCTCACAGCAATTTAGTGGATATTTAGAACTTCATGAAAGATTTCTGAGTAGGGAATCCTACCTTGATTGTTGTTATAAATAAACCAGATATTTCCTTGGCACAAGTAGTATAAACTAATCCATTTACCCTTAAATTATACAAATAGTATTGTTTCATATATCCAAAATAAAAAATATCACCAGTAATACCGGAAGGAATTAATGTAAAAGGCAACGTCCTTATAGTTTTTATGCTTTTCTTTTTTCATAACCAATGTACCTGAAAAGCGCTGCTTCTCTCCTATCTAAGAACAAACAATAATGCTTTCTGCAGGTTGGTTCTTGACTTCCAGGTATATCTCATTTTGGCACTTGATAGAGATCATCAAAACACTGTACACCACAACTGTCAGCCATGGAAATCTTTCCAGCTTTACCATGACAGCTCAGGCTTTAGACGATGGTTTCTTCTGGTTCGGCTCTTAGGAAAGAAAAAGCCATTCTATCTGCCTGATGGAGCTGAGCGTATACAGCAGCTTCTCAAAGGTCTCTGACTGGAGCCACTATGAAATACTATTGCTCCGCAATATTGACTTACATAGCAAAGAAGACTTGAAATAGTAGGTCTTATCTATGCCAGAAAACTTATAAGATTAGTGTTGGGTGTGTGCTTAAAGCTCAGTAGGCACTCCTGATAATTCCATGTGTGAACACTTCTATTCTGGAACCAGTCCCTTCATTCTAGCTAGCTTAATTCACTGCTAGATGTTTTATTATGTCCATTTTTACATTCTCATGAAGTACAGTTATAAAATTTCACTTACGACAATCCCATGAGGTGACTAGCTACAGAAAGAGGTATAAATTGGATGTTTTTTTCAATTACGGCAGTCAGGTTCCAAGGACATAATGTACAATAGGTACTACACAGTGGTCCTCTCTCAAGAAAACACTTTAATTATAGGTTGCTGGCAGAGATCCAAAAGAAAGCTGGCTATCATTACTGACTGAAGGCTTTCATCTAGTTAAATTCAGAAACAGCAATGCAAAGCAGACAAAGCAAAGTAATTACCATTATCAAGAGGATATACAACAATAATAGCGCTGGTCTTTACTCTCCACAAGAGATGTGTTCCTTTGTTAAGACAATGGTCTTGATCTCGATGTGCTCACACAGCTAAGCTAGAGCATTTGTGAATATTTAGTAACCTTTTCTTTCTTGACAAACAATGCTTAGCAGGGCAAATATCATATGTTTGGTGTCTCTCATTAACCATAAAATCGAAGAAAAAGCACCTGCTCTTTAGCACATATACAATTCCTCTGTGAGTATTACCTATATACACCTAAGTATCTCATCTGCATGGTAGTGATAACAGGACCTTCATCTGTTGTTTCCTAATGAAGCAGTTATTTAAGCTGCTAAAACATGAAATAAATTGGGTGAGTGCTGTAACCAAGTCTGCACCGTTATTGTAAAATAATAGTAACACACATGCACAAACTCACATAAGCAAGCTTACTATAGCAAATATTGGGAAAAAAAGTCCCTGGGAAATTTTAATTTCATGCAGGTGAAATGTTTCCCTTACCCAAAGGACACACTGCATTTAATGTCCTGTCCCCTATGATGCTAATGGATCAGAAAAGAGCTAATCACATGAAAGCTTTGTTGCTGTTTAATAAGTGTGCGTTCAGAGCTGTAGGGAGATGTTTTGCTCCCCGTGGAAGGACAACATGCCACGAACAGTCATTTTATCAGCTTCATGTATATATCTCAGTTGCCTTTAAAGGCACCTCTCAGAACATCGTCCTACAGCTGGTGACTGCTGCACTCCCAGCATGGTCATACTTGAAATGCCCAAGCAGAAAATGGCCTGTACTTGTGCACAGACAGTCCCTCTCTTTGAAATAACACAATCCTGGCCAGGTGCAGAATGGTGCAAAGTTCCCATTGGTAGCAAGCATGGTCTACAAAGGAAGGACATGAAGACCCTTCTCCCAGCACTGGCTGGTTCAGACTCATTTGTGATTCTTTTTTGCTTGGCCCTTTCAAAAAATGTTGGAATCGCAGTGGTATGTTTTGCTCTCTGAAAGAGTTGGTGCATTGCACTGGAATTCAAAACAGAAGGAATATTTTAGCTAATAAGAAAAACACTGTGTTTTATCCCTAATATTTCTAAATTATGTATTTCATTCAGCAAATAATCTGGGAGAGATTTTTCTCAGATTAATTTCTTTTGGCACAGAAGAAAATGAAAATATCTGGGGGCAAGTGCATTGCAAAATGCTTCCAACACCTCTTGAATTTAGCTTTTCACATTACTGAACTACTGACCTCAGCCATCATTAATTACAATTGCAAATTTTCCAGTATTGTTTTATAACCTGATAAGGAAACACATTTCCTGTCCTTCTGGGAAGAAGCGAAGCAATTCAGTACAAAGAACATAGCACTGGCCAACCATTCCCGACAAGAGACTGAACCTCTTCAACTTCTCTTGAAAAATAAAAACCGTAAGCTTTATTTCATGAAAATTTGGTGATTTTTTTCTTGTCTGATTTGTGGATTGCTTTATGGCTATATTATTTCTTTTGTTGCCTATGTAAGTTAAGATTTTTTGGAAACTGGGTTTTGGGGGGTTTTTTTTTGGAAACTGATTTTCTGACAATTACGTAGGAGACTGATAGTTATTTGAAACATTGTGTTTCATTCACCTTTTTATAAGAATTTTGGATTTCTTTAGTAGAATGCAAATACAGACATGTTTTCATTCTTTTTCAGAATGATGGGCTTTGGTGAATTCTTAGCATCACCAGGCATCTTTCTCAATTATTTTTCAAGGACAGGTGAATCATTCTTTTCTGTGAGTTCATGAATAATGTATTAGATACCATGTTCAGTCATGTGATTACTAATATCTTTCTCACACAGTTGTTAATCATTCAAGGTAGTCTTTTTTCCTAGGCAGCTGAATAACTTCTTCTGTTCCATCTGAAGGTTTTGATCTTCCCTGAGGTAGTTTGAATTGTTTGATACTCCCTTGGGCCTGAAGATGGAGGTAGCCATCCAGCTGGTTGCTCAGCACCTCCTGGGACTACTGAGGTCCTTTGGACTACAAGTCCCCTTGCCCAGATTGTCATTGATGCCAGTTGTCAGGGAAGTGCTGAGTGCTCCGCAGCAAGTGCACAGCAATTTTCAGGATTGTGCCCAAATATCCAGAGGACTGGGTGCTTGTGTTACCTCTCTTTGATTAAGACACCAGAGATGTCCCTCCTGGGTGTCATAGTCATTTGCAGCAGTCAGTGCTGTATGAAGAGCAAACAGAGCTAACCACCTGTATTGAAGTCCACCCTCTTTTTCAGCTGTCAGCTGGGGTGACACTGCGAAGCAGAAGTTCCCTTTGCTGTTTGCATGTGTTGGGCAGTTGAGACAAAACCTCCTTTACCCCAAGGCCCTCGGGTTTCCTGGCGTGCCACTGCAGCCAACTGCAATGGAGACAGAGCCTCCCCAGCCTCCTCCAGGAGCAGCCACAGGAGCAGCAAGATCTTGCTTCTGATCCTCCCAGCTCTCACCTTGCCCACGCACCATCCAGGCATTTTTTCCATCCAGCTCCATAGCAAATTAAGACCATGAACTTCCTTTATATCCACATGTTACTAAAATCGTTCTACTACTAATGATTCAGCGGGCTATGCAGCATATTCCCAAGATGTTGACAAATAAAAAAGTATCATCTCTTTTCAAGAAATTGTGTCTCATGTGGTAATATTTAAATGAGTATGAGTGTGTTGCTTTTATTAGAATTGAAGACTTCGTGTGACAAACAGGATATCAAAGGAAAAATTTTATTTCTTTGATCTTTGTGTCTCACAATAGCAGCAATGATCCATTGTTTTTGTGAATTTTTTTCAGCAGCAGGACCTCATTGAAGAAATTGATCACTTCTGCATGTTTAGAGGCCAAATTTAAAGCCCAGAGTAATAGCGTATTTTGCTTACTGGGAATATATCCCTGCAGATATAAATTAAATTTGTGTTAGGGAATATGAAGGTAAAGAATTTCAGAGAAACCTCATGTAGCTAGGAAAATAAAAATCAGTACAGCAGTGGAATTCATTGCTGATTACTAGAGCTGAGCAGATGACGACACTGGTTTTTTTCCCCACATTTAAAGATTTTGAAAGTCTTGCTTTTTTTTAAAGACAGACCATAGTAAAAAAAAAAAAAATCTGGAAAAATTATATTTTTCACATTTATTGAAAAATCACCCATAGGTGCAATCTGTTTATTTTATATCAGACTTTTACACCCCGCATCGTGCACAACCTCAGGATTTGAATGTAGGTGTCTCACATGACTTATTTGCTAATCCTCATGCTTGGCAGTGAGTCTCAGACTCCCATTCTTGTTTGACTTCAGCAAAATGGTGCATTCTGACAAATTGAAAATATATCAACTAGCTCTATTAATCAGTGTGATGTACGACAAAGTGAAAGGAACATTTTGAGTTATTTATACATTTTGCTGGGTTTAAAATGAACTGCAGAGAAACATACAAAATGAAAATTTAAATGGTACCCTTGTACAGAGCACTCTACATAGTGGGAAGGGGGGTGAGCTGAACGACATCACTCCCACAGAAGGAAGATGATGTCCTTCTGCAAAGACGCATTCCAAAGGCATCACTATACCTCCTTAACCCACAGCCCTCTTGTGTCAAACACAACCTTAATAAACTAACTGACCAAACAAGAGCGTATAGCTGGGTCATTTATCACATTATGAATTTTGTCCTTCTAACAGCACCAAGACCTGTGGATACTGGAATATATAAAAATGTCATACTGATACTGACATGTTTTCTCAAATTCTTGAACCCAAAATCTGTGCCAGAAACCACAGGACATTACTAAAAATATCACAACAGTAACATTTGACAACCTGATTTCTGCATGGAGAATAAATCTTTCTTCCTAAAAAAAAAAAAATATGTAACTAATGTGGATGCTGTTATATTCTAGCAGGAATGACCAGTACAAGATACCATGAAATAATGGCATGCCCTGACAACAGTGTGTCCTGACCTAGCCTCTGGCCTCTCTGAGGCACCTCAGTGCCTGGCAGCTGTTCTGCAGAAAGTCACAGGCTAAATCTCTGCAAAAATCAAAGAAACCCAATGTTATTCAGGCTCTATTTGAAACAGCACTGGTGGACTGAGGAACTCTGTATTTTAGCATTCCACTCCAGCTGGGCTGCAGGAATGAAATATTGACTTAGCCAGCAAATAGGCCATTACAGGGAGTGCCCCAGGCTCTTGCCTGACCAAAATGGGTTTTGATAGCTACAGCTCTGCCTCTCATTTTGTTTCTGCCCATTGGTTGGTCAAGGGCCTTTATAGCTAAGCCTCTGCTTATGTTATCAGTTTATGAAGTGGTCCAGTTAGTTAGGAATTCATTACAGGCATTGCTATTAAGTGGTTTACCTCTGCCGAGTTTCTGTGTTTCTGTATAGCTTGCTTCCATTTATTCTATTAAATGTACTCTACAGAACTGTGTGTGATGGTCACATGGTAAAAATACAGAATGCCATTTATAAAAACAAGATTTAATTAAACAGTGAAAAATATAAATCTTTTTGGGGAGAAATGACGGGTCTTCTCATCATATAGTGCAAGCTTGATAGTCAAAGCACCCCTGCACTCAAAAGAAGAACTACTTTGAATAGGCTAATGGGAAAAAATGTCATAGCACCCCAGAACTGAGCATAGAGTTCACTTGGAAGAAGGTGGGTTTGCCAGACTTCCACCCTGACAGCCTCCATTCAAACTCGGTTACATTTCAATAGCACTGACTGGGATGTCTAAGCTTTGATACAATAAACACGTTTCGCTCCTATATGAATACAGTATTTTCATGAACTGATATCATGCAGGCCACTGATTATTCAAATAACTTCAAGGAGTTTTGCATATCTCTAAAGGGAAGTGCTGTAATTTTAGAGATATTTTCCTCTTAATGGAATCAAACCACTTGTTAAAATCGTGTATGGCATCATCTGCAAATAGCATACTGCTGAACTAAAAGTTTTTAATGTGTCAGAGCAGTGGCCAAAGAACTGGTCTCCATGGCAACTCTGTATTAAGTTTCCCTGCTACAACAATTGTGAAGACTATTCAATCAAAACTCGTTTGAGCTGAATTCTTTTATATTTCTAAATGGCGCTCATAAATTTTTCCACTTCCGACATTTTGTCTTAGTTTTAGGAGAAAAGAAAAACATAGGAAAATGAAAGGCTGACTTTGGAAAGGTCATATGAGTTCATTGTATAACTCTGGTCTAAATAAAAAATAAAAAAATAAAAGAAGTATTAAAAGAGTGCAAGTATGTTAAAATGTCAGATACAGCACCTACCCACAGAGCCCAGGCAGAGTCCATCAGCTACTGCTATGAAGACTTTATCAGATCAGTTATTTATCTCTGAACTTTCGTCACTTACTTATCTGGGGGGCAGATTCTTCTTAAAGAGCAAAAATACTTTTTTCTCTTATTACTGGGTGTCTGTACCCACCAGCTTTCTCATCATACACAAGCAGAACCATCTATTAGGTTGCTCAGTGTCTAGCAGGGGTCAACAGCTGGACCAGTAAAGGGAATATCTGCAAAGTGTAAAACACCCCCTTCCAACTACCTTCTGCACAATGCGCCTTTCTATTAGGGGCTTCTCCTAAAACCTTTTCAAGTCCTTTTGTAAACTGGATATCCAAACATGCTGCTCTTTCCCACTTGTGGGCTGACTAGAGCTCTTTGCTTGTCAGTTTTAGAAGCAGTTTGACTGGTGCAAATACATCTGTATTTGACTCCTGTGCTGGATTACTGCAACACGTGAGCGGGAAAAAAACCCCCATGTATTCCTGAGAAACCTCTGTCTGATACAGATGCAACTGTCCGTGAGCTGAGGCTACCATGAGTACACTCCAACACGGCTCCAATCTCTGCACTGACTCCCCATTAAAGATGGGCAAATGCACAGGGCCATCACAGCTAACTGGACTCTGTCAGAGGACTGAACTTTACAGTCCCCGAGATCACTTCTCTGTCCATGACTACTGCTTTCTGCAGCTGCTCCTTCCCACCAGAACTGATGGTTGACAGACACAAACCTGTCACAGTGAAAAAAAGACTTCACGGTATACTAGTTAAGATGTTGGAAATAATTTCTGAAGAAAATGAAAGAAGCCACAGGTTTTCAGTGCTTTCAGAAACGATATCGCCTTCCACATTTCCCAAAATCAGTTGCTTGAAACTTAAGAAAATGGCTGACTGCTGTCTGTAGATAAAGCAATATGTAGGAAGAAAAAATTACTCCTGAATATTACCTGAGTGGCTCAAACATACAGAAGTAAGCCTTGTAAGACGGCCTACACAGTCAGTAATAAAGATGTATATTATAAATTCCTCCAAAACTCCTGTTGTGGTTTCAGCCATCCCTGTTTCTGAATGTCAGCCCAAAGCTTCACAGCAACAGCTGAAGTGGGACTTCCAAGTTTTACTTATTTTCCTTATTACCAAAAATACTAAGAAAATGTATTTTTTCTTTTTGTGGAACAGAGCCCCCACCCCTTCTTACGCAGGTGCACTCCACCTGTAACAATGATATATTAATTACGTAAAAGGGTCTACACCTCCTACTACAACACTAATAATTAACATGAATATTAATGAAATTGAGGGTTACTGTAGTAGATTTAGTCCTGAAGTTAAAACCATAGATTCACCTGAATTTATTTAAAACAGGAATCACATTCGAATGAAAGATCTGAGAGTTTTAAATCTATTCCAGGTTTTAGTGTTTTGCTTATAAAAGATACAGGCAGGAAAATGGTTTGTGGTTTCAGGTTTCCATTAAAATACTTAGCACATATCCATTTGTGCTTATTAAAAAAACCACACACTTTAATCTGACCATCTCTAAAAGACATAGGTGGGATGTTTTTAGTTTCCAGGCCACATCTAATTATCTAAATGAATTGATATTATGAAACAACAACAACAATAACATCCTGAAACCACATCAAGCATCACATGAAATTAAAATTTGAGCTTGAGTCATCCTGCTTATCATTACTGATCTTACCAGTCGTTATATGTATTTCTCCTTAATCCTTTTTTCCTGTAATATCCTAAGGTTTGACTGCAAAATGGGGGCAAAGTCATTTAAGAACCTGAGACACCAAATTAATGTGTACAGGTAAAATGACTTATAGCAATGAAGTGTCCATTTATTTTAAAAGCAGCAAGATTTAATGGAACATTACTGAAGCTTTTAATCTTTCCTCAAGATATTTCAGGCCTTTTCTCCTGGGAGCCTTGTCTGCAGGGATCCCAGGGCTAAACTGCAGTCAGGCTGCTATCTCAGAAAGGGTTGAGGTAGTTCATGCTTAAATTAAATTGCAGAACCCTCACAGCAGGAAACTACAGTTAAAAAGAAAAAAATCTTTACATAAAAGCCTTTGTCTTTAATCTCTTTCATTAGAAGATTAGAGGTTTAATTACAATAAGTTGTGTCAGGGCCAAACCCCACTTCCACTAGAGTTAAAACAGTTTCAGAGAGACCAACATTTTGCCATGAGTGTCAGTCCAATAGATTTCAGTAAGGTTCCTTCCCTCAGAATATCTATGATTTGAAGAAATCCTCCTAATAAGAATAGCCATGATCTACTTTGTATTTGCAGATGCAGGTATATAAACTGAGTAAAAGCACCTCCTTTGTCTACTTATCAGCTCCTAGGAAACAGCACCTTTGCTAAGAAAGTAGGCTGTGCCTGCGCTAGTCAGCTCAGAACCTTTTCCAGACACAGGAACGCAGTTACATGTACTAATAAATTGCTAGAATGGTGCTTGACATACTTCTTCTTTGCCAGCTAGCAATTTCCCAAGCAGTTCCTGGGCACAGTTCAAGAGGCAGAGTTTTCCCAGAGCCATTACCAGGAGGCACCTCAGAGGCATTTAGCTGCGGGTTGCACACTGTCCCACTCCCCTTGGCCACTGTCCGCAGGGCTGTTCTTAAGTACACTTCGTTCAATAGTGCAGATGTGGCCTTTGAGACTACTTAAAGCAGAAGGTTACCATGGCAGGTCATTGCATGGAGCCAGCCCTGGCACTCTGACCCCAAGTAGTGCCAGGTCTCCTGGAGGACTCTTCTTTCTTGTTTTGAGCACAAGAAGATTCTTCAGAAGACCAAGTCCAAGTGTGGCCCCTTCAGCTCTTGGCCAGGATCCCTAGGGTGATGTCAATAAACCAGAACTCCACGTTCCCATGGACTCTAACCGGAGAAAAGTCCAATATTTTGTGAGACTAGTCTGAAAACCAGAGCATCGTGTTTACAGCTGGGGCCCACAGCCAGCTAAGTATCATACTCTTCGTTGCAAAGGGTCACTGTTACTGTGTCTCTCCTACCTCTACTGCAGAAATTTTCCTAGTTCCAGAGTTTCCACTTAATTCAGTATGGCTATCAGAAGGCACACTCAGCAACACTTGGTTTTCTAGAAACAAGAAAGTGCGGTGAAAGAGCATTGCAGCACAAATTATGATGTTCAGAGTACTGTCTTTTTTAAATAAGCAAATGAAATATCTCACAGCTAGATGATACAAGATTTTTCATCATTATTTATCTTTTTCTAAAGTATTACTATGGGTGTCTCCTTGGGGTAAGCTGTTAGTACACTACAAGCATATTCTATAAGGAGTTTCAAATAAAAGTTAGTCAGTTGAAGTCAACACATCTAGAATATTTACTAGGCCTAATGAGTAGTGCTTTTTAGGAACTGTATTTTAATCACTAGGTTGCTCCAAAAGCAATTTACTATTATACAAAGGCAGTAAATACAATTACACAAATAACTATTATGTGAATTAATACATGATAACATTCACAAATGCAATTTGGATTTGAACACTACAATATAATTCAAACACATTGGGAAATTACCTAAACTAAGTAAAGCTGTGTATTTTTGCAGCTTCATTTTTACTTCACTGTCTCTCATCTCCCACTAAAGCCTTCTGTAAGTTGAAAATGCACTTCATGATTAGAATACTGTGAATCACAGACCTTATGTGGTAAAAACAGCACTTCCAAATGCCCTTATAATTTGTTAGATCATATGCTTAACATTCTCATTTTCTTTTCTGGGTGAGGAAAGTCCAAAATAAAAACCTATTTAAACATTATTGTTCAAAATCCCAAAGTAATTAAGATAGTAATACAGAACTTCTTGTGCTCATGAGTGCATGTGTACATATGTGTACATACATGTAAATACATACTCATACTCAAAATACTTGAGCTTTCATGCAATAATGAATAGGCAGTTACTATGTCTATAAGGTCTCAGGACACTGAAGATGCAGAGTATTTTCAGCTCCAGGGAAAGTCAGTGGAGGAGGGAACTTACACGAAAGACATGGAAGAGGGAACTTACACAAAAGACATGTTTATAGAAGAGACTGACAGTAATCTAGACTGAGGAGTCCATTCTAGTTTCTGTGTGGGTATATGTGCATAAACAGTCACAGCTCAAACAACACCTAGATAACAGATCTAAATGACCTTATTTGTACAGCTTGAATTGGTCCAGGGACCAATTTAATTTAATCTTTACATATTCCTCCCACAAGCATTCTTACTTTGAATTCACTATTCCCTTTTTCAGTTTTGTTTGACCACTAAATAAAAATCACACACACACAAAAATAAAGAGAGTAGCTTTAGTCCAAAAGATTTTTTTTCATACAAAGAGAAATTAATTAAATCATATTCTAATCCAGTTAATTACTGTTCAAATTGAGCTCAGACAGCCCTAAGAAGTATTTGTTCCTTTGTCTGGTTAGCCATTTAAAAGCATATTATAAATCATTTCATTTTGCTTGTGTTCCACCAGTAACAATTATAAAACACAGAGCACATTTTTCTAGCAGCTATTAATACTCTTCAGGAAAAGAAGGATTATCCCCATTTTACAGGTGTGGAAACCTATTTCCCGTTTCATTAGTGATCCCCTCTTTCTTTCCACTTCATTAAGTCATTCACAGCAGTGTAAAGGGAATCTAAAGTAGTGGCCCTGGTAGTATTTGTAGCATGCGCAGTTTTTCATCATTTTACCCTGGAATGACTAGCTTCAGTGCAGTGCAGGATCAGCTTTGACGACTGAAATTGTGACACTTATTAATGATATTCACATCTGTATGTGACTAAATACTACTCAGGTAGAAACTCTCCATTGAGTAAAACCACAGGGAGAAGTCCTTACTAGCTGAAATTTCATGAATGGCAAGGAACAGAACGTCGGATATTTAATTCATAAGACTTCAGAAAGTGAATGAATGAGAAAAACAAGTTATTTCATTCCTCAGAATAATTTATGTTTTAAAATCTACCTCTTGAAAAATTCCCAACTTGTAACTTAGTGCCTAAAATAACAGATCAGATGGAGGAAGTGTAGTGCTAAGACAATTGCCCTCTTACAAAAAGTACAAGGTCTCTTCTGGATTCAGCACATACACAGATACGCATCAATTCCAGGAAACATTATCTTCAAACGATGTCTGAATCACAAGATAAATAGGCTGTTCACCAATTGAACTTTCTGATTATTTTATCTCTCTTAACAACTGAAATTTCTACCTTAGCCATTGTAACCACAGCTAGTTTCTGTGTTATTTCTTTGAGTGACAGCTCTAAGGAGTCATATTGACCTTGAAAACAGAGCTAGTGTGGGAGCGCTGCAGAAAAGGCACTGAAACATGGAAACCGTTCTGGATGGCTCCAGGGCAGATGTCGTGTTTCCATACTGCTATTTACAGCTGGGGGGGTGGGTGGTTTAGATGTTACATTTTCCTTCAAGCTTCCTTCACTTTGATGGCTAACAAGATGTAGCAGAAGAGTCAAGTGTTGTGCAGAAAAGGGCTGACATCAGTTTTGGGGGAGGATCGCACCCCAGCCTGCAGGTAGTTTGGCAGCACCTCTGGAGCACCCGGACCCGCCAAACTGCTGCAGTGGCTCTGCCCACCCCCCAGTCTGCTCCCACTTCACTGGCATCCTCAAAATCTGTTTCTCCTACTCCTCCAGCAATTCCCTCACTTATAAAACAAGTTTTTTAAGAAATAAGATGAGGAAAAATAATTTTCTGGTTTAGAATTACATTATCATCTTCCCCAATTTTAGGCATACTGTGTCATGCTTAGAAGGTAAAGCATTTGAAGTAGAGACTGTGTTTATAGTCTTTTCCACACAGTATTTTGCACATCTACAGCACTTTATAAAAAACTCACAAAAGGGTTGTTAACATAGACCACTGATGCGATACACTGGTAGGATAGCTGCTCATTAAATAAACACCTACTTTTTGGTTTTGTTGTTTAATAAAGCTCTAGTTTTGAGATGTCGCATTTCCCTCTTTCAACATGAGGGTGGTGTGCTTATTCTGAACAGGGAGAAATTTGGCGATAAAAGTATAAATTCTATTTAATGCCACAATACAGAATCTCGTATTAAATTAGATATTTTTTTGCATTTCTTTCCCATTTTAAACATTCTGAAATTGTATACATATAGACATTTCTGGTTTTGACAACACTTTGCATTCTTAGAGGCTTCCCAATTCCTGCCAGAAAGGATTACCCTATAGTCACCATTACAAAAGCTCTATAGTAGGAAAAGTAGGACTAATTAACTTGAACTTAGGCCAGACAGTGACAACAGACTCTTCTTGTGAAAGGGAATGTCTTCTATAAAGTCACAATGTAAAGCAAAGAATGTTTTGGCAATAGGAGTGAAAACATCTGCCTGTGTGTTTAGTTTCTTGCTGTTGTTTCTATGATTATGTGGTACAGATACAGTTGCAAAAGTGTAGATTGACTAGCATCATTAGTAAAAATCTCAGAGAAGTACTGCTAGTTTAAATTATATATATAGTGCAAATTACCTTTCTAGAGCACTTCTCCAAATACTTCCATTATAATTGTAATTATATTTGTATTTGTTATGTAATTCTATCTCTTTGATCTGTAATTTCATCACCTCTTGGGAATTAGCGTGACAAATGTTTTACAGAAGACAAATAACACGTGCATGGGACAGCATTTTACTACTTTGCTACATCACTGGTGAAGATTTTAACTCTTCTCTAAGCAATAGAAGAAAAATTTCCACAGATTTCCACACAGGGCCTCATAAATGGAAGAGAGCGAGCTCGCACATACCCGTCATCTATTCTGCAAGTGGAAATCCTCTTAGTGAACTGAAATACCACCTTCTCTCCTAACCTATATATGTCTCACCATGTCAAATTAGTCTGCCTGGAATAACTTAGAAGAAACATCAGTTTCTAAGGTCAGTCCCACTTACTATACATCACCATCACCTCTCCAAGCAACAAAATTTTGGAGTCACAGAAATACTTTTTTCTGGATGAGGAAAGTGGGAAGAGTTCAGAATATTTTTTTTTTAGGAAAAAAAAAAAAAAAAAGACTGAGAAAAAGAAATCCAGACTAAGAGTAAGATGAGCAAAGTTATGTGAGGACCAGCAAGCATAAGAACGGATTGCAACAGACAAAAGTAGAGGACACAATACATTTAAAAGGAGGAGAAAGAAGAAAGGAGGAGAAACATTATATTTTAAAAAGGAAAAGGCAAGGCAGATAGTTGGAAAATTACATCAAAAAATAAGTTCACAGAAAAGAGTGGAAGACAAGTATTTTCTGTCATTTTCCATCTGTTTCATATTCTCTCTTTTATTCTATTAGTTGAACATTTAGTCAAACTTTTAGTTCCTGAAAAGAAATTGCCTTCCGGTCCCAGTTACTTCCAATTTTAAAAATTTTTTTACATTTGGTTAAATTTTCCTCTTTAAATTGGAAGTTGGTAAAAGGAAAAGTGCATCACCAATAATGCAAAAGACATTGTTCTGCTTTGAAAAAAAATTCTTTCAAATCATAATAATTTTTCAGCAAAATAGTCTGAGAATATTCAGAAACAAACATTCCATTTTCTAGCTAGTAAGGAAATGCATAGACTTTTATATTTAAATTAGTTCTTAATTTTAGTGTATTTCACTTATCATTAGTATTCAACACCTAACCCCTGCATATGTTGCTTCAGTAAATTATTTTCAAGGGAACCAAAGTCTGCTTTTAGACATCACCCTCTTCCCATTTCATTCTTCTTCACCACTCACAGACTCTGTCTCTGCAACTCAGACATAAACAGAATTAAGCATTTCCTTGCCTTCGACAGTTTTCCACCAGACATTACAAAAATGTCTTTTTTATCCTTTTGCTACTGTTAAGAATTATGATTAAAAGATCCGAAAGAACATTTTTTAACTTTTTTTTTAATTTGGGAGTTCATGTTTCTTTCTAAGTCGCTTCATGCTTTTATTAATTGTAAATATTAAGTAGCACAAGATGTAAGAAGCTCTTAGGAACTATTTATAGACTTACTTATTAACTACATGGTGGTTTGAAGCCACATTTTAACCAAATTAGCCTAGTTCCAGTTAGTTATTCATATAAAGCCTAATCATGTTTGAATTGTACTGAGCAAAATGTCTTAATTAAAATTGTCACAGTGAGTTCCATGGACTAATTTTATACCATACAAATAACTATTTTCTATCAGGCTTATTTTTATAGCCTTTTTTATTGTCACTGAATATATTCTTTCTCTTGTTCTGTAACAATGCTGTGGTCTGCATATTAATCTATGCTGTTATATAAATCCAGTAATTTGTGGCCTCTAATTGGGATATTTATATAACTACAGACAGCTTCACATGTAAATGCTTCATCATCTTCAATGTATTTTCTGTTAAGCTCCTGGAAGTGTTATGTGTGGAAGTACTTCTATTTTTGTTTACAAAAGGAGAACAAAGACACAAATTTTATGTCTACACCGTGTCAAACTACCTTAGGAAGTGAGCACGTTACCAGCTGTTCTCCGGCGCTGCAGCCACCCAGACCAAAACAGCATGTGCTCGTATTTTTAAACAGACGCCCCACAAGAGCTGATTTTTAGAAACGGTCCTCTGCCTGTACTCACTCCCAAAGCAAACACCAGAGCTCTTTAGGAAGATGCTGGTTAGCACAAACTAAAAGCACAACAGGGAAGACTCAATCAATGCAAAAAGTTAAGTGATTTTTTTTGGCCCTGACCCTGTTTAAGGTTTGCTCTTGCAGCTTTAGCTGAAGAGAGTAGGTTCTGTTCTTCGCCTTGGCCAGAAGGACAGTATTTTACCCAAGACTACCAACGCAAGAAAGCTAACTTGAGAGAACAAATGATGAAAAGCAGTCTGTTGCCGCTGTTAAAAAAAACTCTGGTTTTCCCTTGTGATGAGGGGCGTGAGCCCTGCAAGGAGCACCAAAGGGCAGCTGTATCTAATTGCTACAATGGGTGCAAGCAAAAGAACAGGCTCAGAAACAAGAAGAAAGAGGGTGTTATTCACTTCTGCCTGGTTTAAAAGCCTCCCAGTATAGTAAAGGTGAGCTGTTGAAGTGAGAGCAGCTACTTCCTTCAGGAGCTTAAGTGCCTTGGCTGGAGCCGCATCAGGTTCCTCACCTTTGCTAAGGTTAACACAGCAGAGCTGAGTTACTGGATTCTTCTTTTGCTGGATGGAGAAATTTTTGAATTATAAACATCAAAAGCTGTAGTATTTGGTGAGCTGCCTAGCGGGAAGCAAGACCAGCCTGTACCACAAAGTTTTAAACTCTTGCAGTAATTACAAACTGTCTTGGTTTTATTCAGCTCTTGGCTAAAAGAAAATTCAAGTTAAGGCTACATTTCTCCTGTTTTCTTAAAAGCAAAGACAAAATCTAGCCTAAGTGAATCAGCAGCTAAACTGAAATCTGGACCAAAGACCCTAGCCACTAGGCTATTGATGTTGTGTCAATGCATATTTACTCTTTAAATAATTATCATTATTTGCTGCTTCATAAGGAAGAGTTTTCTTTCTTGCTTCTGAGTGTATTTTGATATGTTACATGGGACAGACAGGTAATACCCAGGATGCATTAAAACTGGATCCACTCTCATGTTATGTATTTATCATAAAGGTCAAACATTACTCATACAGGTTAAATACTTACCTCATAAACCACAGGAATGATAGAGAGGACCTAACAAACACAACAAATGGAAAATAATGTCAGCAAGACCTGGAGCATGCCAAACAAAACCAGACAAGTTAATTTAGAGAACATTGAGAAGCCCTCTACAGAGCAGCCCTTTAGCTGTCAACAATCAGTCACGTCATGATCACAGGACTACTCTAGGTAGAAAGGTAACCCCAAAGCTATTTGGTCAATCGAAAGACACCTCCTAACTTCAGTCACTTTTGGATCACAACTGTAAGTAAGAGACACTAAAAACTCAGTAAGTTGATCCAAGTTTGATCAACGACTATCTCATTTTGAAATGTCCCAACTCCCATTAAATGCAATTCATTGAGAACATGGAATCTAGAACAAGATTGTCTACACAGAGGTAGATTAACCACAGCTCCAATGAAAAATAAAATAGCTATTTCTCTTTTGTAGAGGAGCAAGGAGCTCTTGACTTCATCCAAAAGCTGTATGATATTAAAAGGTTTGGTATAGACATAGGCCATATTCATTCCTATTCTGCTATTGTGTTTTAATCTGAAACTAACAACTAAAAGAAATAAACTGAAGTAACTTGTCTAAAGCGCATGGATAATTTCAATAAAACAATCAATGGTACAAAAAAGACACTTCTACTCTGGAGGTATATGGGCACTCTATAGTCACACAAAGTCACAAAGAATGAAAATACATTCCAATTACTTTTTCTTAAGGTCAATTCATTCAAGATACATTTCATTTCGGCTTTCCACACTAATAAGACTATATACTCTGTGCTGCACAACTGGGACTTGGCAATATGCTATATTGCCATCTGGTTTTGTTTATCATGGATTTTAACTATTAAACGTTTATTAAAGACCTTAATGGTTAAGCCATTCCTCAATAATTGTGTTTATTACTTATTAATCGCAATACATCTACATAATTAGTTAGGGCCTCCTTCTGGTATCTTTACTCACATCAAGTAATAATTTACTGCATGGTGTACCCCCAGTAAAATAAACCACAAATCTGGCTAGCACTCATCACAAATTCGGGAAGTAAAACTGATTTTCCTATGGCATTTGCACAGTGTGTATTGAGTTAAACAGTCACAGACATGCACATGTGCATGCGTATGTTTCAGTTATTTGAATTGTGTGAGGTTCTGCTTAATAATTTCAGTTTAGAGGTATGTATGTTGCTAATTTTTCTGAGATAGTAAATTGGCAGAAAGGGCAGCTCAAGATCTATCATTGCTAAGTATTTGCTCTGCATTATTACTTCAAATTCTGAAAGTCAGGTGATATTCTGTTTCTTAAGATACTTTATCTAGTATCTTGTTCAATACCTACTGCTATCTTGGTTATTTAGTAAAGCAGACTAACATTCACAGTGTTTTTTCCGACAGAAAGGTACAATTTGTACAATTTAGAGATCTGAACATTGGATGGACCACTTGATTTAATCATCCCAACCTGAAGAGCACAATCTAACATTAAGATATATCTTAACTAGTTTCAAGGAAATTGTTGTTGGGCCTCTCAATAAGGAAAACATGTATGTTACCCAGAAAATGTACCAAACAGTTTGACTTTATACAATCAGAAGCTGAATAGCCTTTGAAAGTACTTTTTCACAGTACACATGAGACAATGAAAGTAGAGATAACAATGTATGTATTTAGGAGGAAGGGAGCCTGACATTCCACAGATAATCAAGGAAGAGACTATTTTGAGAAAACAGCATGTAACACAATTAAGAGCCCTTGAGAAATAAGACATCAGGTCTCTGTTTGCCATTTGTGAAAGCAGAAGACATGCCACAGTCCTAATGAGTCTGATCCAGACAAGAGATTAAATAACCCATTTTCTTACCTCAGGCTGAGAAAACTGTAAAGGCCAGGACATTTCAACATGTTTATGACATTTTGGATTTGTATTGTCATATATAGATGAGACCCTGGGGCATTAGAAAAAAAGGCAAAAGTTTGTTTTCCTACTTTCTCTTGGTTCTCAATGCTGAAAATGATGCTAAGAGTCTTTTTTTTTTTACTATTAATTGATTTTGTCAGTTTTAGCATTGGTTCCGCAATTCCCATCTCAAAAGAGCTTGTAAAATCCACCAGTAAAACATTTTAAAGGGACAAATATATAATTGAGCTAGATACATTTGATTTGTACATATTGTTAATACGTATGTGGCCAGACACTTAGGAAGAGATATGAACACAAAATTGAACTTGGAGAAGGTTTTCAGTACTCTCTGGGAAGTGCAGTAGGCAGAACTTTGTCTGTTTGTAGAAGAGCTGTGACCCTTGATCAGGGAGTTTCTTAGATGGAAATGAATTTAGCAGAAGCATTCTGGAATTAGAACAAGTAGATGCTGAGAATAACAGCTTGCCCTTTAAAATATCCTTTTGTTTCCAGAGGTAAAATTAGTTTTCCTTTTTTTTTCCATATTTCACCTGGTCATTCTCCAAAAACATTGTACATGCTGTATAAAGATTAGAAGCTAGCCTTTCCTGTTGCAATTAACACAGATGGCAAAAGCAAAAATAAACAGAACATTAAAGGGCTGTAGGCTCACTTGCAGTGTATTTAAATTCATTTTCACTGGACGAAGAAGTCTTAATCACAAGAAAAAGAGATTTTTCTAAAACAGAGCAGAATGCTCCACTACTCAAATGAAATCAATTTATGGTAGAACATTTAAAAGTATAGTATAGCATAGCATAGCATAGCATAGCATAGCATAGCATAGCATAGTATAAAAACATGACAGCACAACAAAACGAAAACAATCTCTCTTTTACTCAGTCAATTCTGATGTACTTCTGCAATACGCATTTCTCTAGCAAGTTTGTACTTCTCATTAAGCCATCTAACCATGTAAATACCATCAACCCTTTATGAAAAAGCAAAGAGGATTTTTGGAAGAAAAAATTCTGCAGTAGCATTATGCACAACTTCATACTCTTTTTTCAAGCCTTACCTCAGCATTCTTTTCTTCGAGTCTTCTATTTCAGTTTCTAGTAGCCATTAACATTCCGTTACAGGAGAGTTAATAAGAAATTCAACTTTGAAATTCCACCGTAGCCTCTAAAATGGTATCTCATCCTTTAATGACTACATGCAAGTTAAGTAGCTGCTGAGCATCTCCGTGGACAAGATTTATGCAGTCCCATCTTCTCAATAATCTCTCAGGCTTGGCCAATGCACTATAACTTTCAGTCAGGCATGCTGGCTAGCATTATTGGTAATGCAGTTGGGTTTCACTAAATTGGATTTTATTTAGTTGAAAAGGATATAAGAATTGAACTGATTCCAATTCATGGGATTCTTAGCAAGCCACAGGGGATGAGGCTGTTTCTTTAGCTTTTAATGTTCTGCATTTGAATTTTACAGCACATGCAAGAGGAGTGTCCCATTGCTAAGGGTACCAGTCTGGATTAGACAGTCCTGGTCTTGCATCTTGATCAGTCGTGGTCTCACAACATGACTCTGGGCAAAACTCCTCGAACCAGGCTGATCTTGTTTAACTTCAGATGATTCAAAGTATTCAGTCAACATCAGATATCAAGGTTTCCTCCCAACAGTGCAAAGAAAAAGATGTGCATCTCCAGAGAGAGATTCATTTTATCCTAAAAGAGATTTCTAGGAGGGTGGTACTAACTGACATTGTACTCCTGATGCTTGTAGTGGTACTGAGTGCAAATGGAGCTTAGAGTTTCAGATTTTGCTGAGCTTTGGGTAGCTAGTATAAAGTAAAATGGATTTATCTATGCTAAGTGGTCATGCCACTAGACAAGGTCGATGCTGCTAGTGGAGCAAGCAGCCTGGACTGTGCAGGTCATCACAGCAGGAAGCATGGACCACTTAGCATGGGCCCAGTGCCCAGAGTTCACCATGGACTAGCACCTGAGAGAGGATCTTCTACTGAAGTTGTTTTAACACTTTAGAGCATGCTCTGAAATGTCATGACCATTTAATTTGTACAGAAGAAGAGTAAAAAAGGAGTACTACAGTAAGCTTTGTGTCTGTAGCTAAAATTTGAAACTATGGGATGTGATTCCACTCTATTATATGAGAAATTGTTGAAATCATGTAATTAAAGACTGTATTGTAATGCATATACACCAGGGGGCAGAGTAAAGGCCACTTTTAACTACTATATTTCCTGGCTTTGAGTTCAAAATGCAGCAACAGTACAGTTCAACAGTGACCATAAGGTTTTTTGCATTTAATGAAGTATTTCTAATTCAAGGCAGCAGTAGCATCTTCCTAATTGCCTTATTGTCAGTTGTCATCAGATGTTAAGCTAAAGACAGGATGATGTGTAACAGAAATGTGCTGCTGCACTAAGAAGGAACATAAATTGCCCTTTTCCATAACTCGGTAACTCAGCAGCCAACCATAAAGCACTAGACTGTGCAATATTCTTTCCAGGCCTGTCTCATCAGAGGAGGGATTGCAGGACTCTTCCCAAAAACGATAAATTTTTTTGTTGTTTTTTCTAAAGAGAAAAGAATATGGAGAAAAGTTTGGGCTGCCCTTGAAATGTCATTTCCTAGCTTGCTTCCAACACAGAGTGGTTCTTAATACCTGGAGTGCCAGCCAAAGCATCCCAGCTGATAGAGGATAAATAAACTGACTGCAGAAGTCAAGACTAGTAATTTAAAATCTACATATCTAAACAGGCTGGGGATAACGTCATGTTCAAAACAATTCACTTTTTGGCAATTATTTTTAAAATTATGACCCTGTTTAGAGAAAAATTTAAGTCAATTTATCTTTCCTCTGTTGAACATTTGTATTTCGGTAAAATTAATGTGAGTTAATTAGGAAAGGAAACAGGAATCCAACTCAAAAGGACCAGCAGAAAACAAAGGAAAAATTCTTTAAAGTGTTATTAAAAAATTTACATAAAGTGTTTGCCTACAACTTTTTAAATAACATTTTGAAATTAGTAATTGTCCTGGTGCAAGTCTCTTTCAAAAATGGCTGTCTTAAGCATTGAGGGAATAAAAGAGGAAGTGCTTTTTAGAAAAGAAGCTCAGCTGTGATCCAGAAGTGCCAGTTGCGTCCTCTCCACATAGTTTATTAAAGCAAAATTTTACATCTGAATGCACTTTATTTTAGGATTAGTGGTTTAGTGCTCACAGCTCTTTACAAATATTAGTAAATGTCCTTCCATTCTTCTTCTGGATAATGTAAAAATGAATCTGAACAGTTAAAGGTGTTTTAAAGAGATGTAATAAGTTTGTTTTAATATTATCATTTTTTTTCCAGTACCTCAGTTGTTTCAAAGCTTTTGCTAATTCAAAACGAATGTTTTTGACATGACATTTCCTCTGACGTATACCTGTTTGTTAGAGGCACCTGGCCAATTATTTATTTGACATAACTGGTATTTTAGTTAATATGACAGAACATCTCTGCTGTTTACTGTCATGTTACATCAGGTATCATGTGTGAGAATTGGGAGTGATTTCCTGAGTTCTGAAAATACTTCGTCATGTTTCACTCTTCTTTTGTAAAGCATTGTAAATTCTATAGGAAGCAGTAAAAAGATAAGAAAGACTTTGCAACATTTTGCATATGTGTGTATACATACATGCATGTACAGAAAGTTAGTCCAAATTTGAAACACTAAGTCTGGTGTGAAGCCCAGTAAAATCAATTGTAGTTTATGTATTTTTTCAATCCTTGTAAGCAGCCCTATGTAACTTATTCCATTGCAAAATTGTTAGGTTCACAGAAAGAGTGATCTTTTATTTCTGTGTTGACATGTTATTCAAGCCTGGTAATTTCTATCACAAGATGTAAAAGGGTTACATCAGAATCTCCCAAACAGTGTAAATTATTATCCTGCTGTTCAGAACTCATAAGCACTGCTGGCACTCCACTGGAAGTGTAAGCTAAACTGAATAAAGTCTCCATGGGGCACAATTTAGAACAGTAAGGATGTCTGACTCAATAAATGACTGGTTGACTTAACAAAAAGTTGCATGAGATCAGAATGACAAATTAATTTTGGCTAGGTGAAAAGCCATGCTTTTTTTTTTTTTTCCAGTCCCCTTACCTTAAATGTACAGCACCCTTACACAGATTTTACCTTTAGAAACTTTACAAAATTTCATGGATTTCAGAGAAAAGATCAGGATTACATTACAGTCGAAAGGCCACACTACCAGTGAGTATACTGTGCTGAAAATTAAAACTGTGTGCATGTAAGAATTTTTCTTTCCATGCAATTTCATACAAAACAAATACAGCATCAGGAGGCAGAAGGAAAACTTCTCAGTCCCAAAATCTCTTGTTTTGTTCTGGCAATTTTTGCCTGGCTGTTTTGTACAGAAATATGAAAGATGTTGAGATTCTATATGCTTAAAACCAAAAATGGATCTTCAAGCAAGAAATGTTTTTGCGTTAAAACCAAGCTACATTACTTTTTCCTTCCTCCCAGTAAAGGAAAGTTATGTTTCAAGAGTGGTTCAGTATAAGACAACATATAGCTTGTTTATTTCCCTGGAAAGTTCAGGAGACAATTATTTTACACTTCTGCCCTGTTTTGTATATGAGTGTGCACTTGTGGATTTGTGGGTTTTATCTAAAGTCAAGCATTTTACACACCATTTTCTTAGATCCTGTATGGACCACATATTGAAAAACTGGTCTCAAATAAATCACTAGTGAAAAGTTCTGTGTTATGAAATTCAGTAGGCAGCAATTCTACTTTTCCTAAATCTACAGGCCAGAGGTAGAAGCAAAGAAAAAAAAATGATAGCACTCACAGCACTCACAGAAATAAGAACAAATGAAAAAAATAGCCTAGGCTGCATTTTATCAATACATCTCAGCACATGGAAAGTGACATGGCTATTTATAGCAAGCAGTCCTTTACTGTTTTCTGCCAGGTTTCAAGCCCAATAATTATAGAGCATAATCAAAAGTGCCAAACCCTCACAAAATATGAATCTAGACCTGAGAAGCAAGGTACTTTGCTCTCTTACAGTTATTCTCACAGCATGCCTTGGTCAGAGGATGTTTTTTAGGTCTTTTCCAGAATTACAGGGTAGGAATCAAGCCCTGTTCCCTAGAACTTCAGGCCATTCTGCCGCCCTTCTACCATTACTTTAGGCTTGCCTGGACCACTGGCTGCCAGGGAGAACCTAGAAAAGCTAAGAGACAGCACCATCTCCCTTAAGCCTGCCTTAATAGTCTTTGCCGCAGTGTATGCGGGAGAGCCCTCTCATCTGTCACCAATTCTCCAGGCATTTAAAGAACACAAAACAGAGATGGGGGCGGGGGTAACGAAGAAGCTGTTTCAAGCTCTCATGTATACTTCTGAACACAACTTAAGCCTACTGGGCACCAGCCTTCCTCCTTCTGCAGCACTGCTGCACAGGTCTGCTTTGCAGGGAAGGAATATCAAAAGCAAAGAAAGACTCAAATAGCAATTTCTATAGCAATCTCTCCCTAACATCCCACCACCAAAAAGAGAAAGTCTGTGGAAGGCTATGTCATTCTGTTCCAATCCACAATACCCTCTGAAATGGCAATTCACAGGCAGCCAGTACGGCAGGAGGTCCTCAGGGAGCAACAGAGGCAAAGGGGCACCCAAGTGAATGTTTAATCCTTCCTCCAGCTTTTCTGATATCCAGAATCTCAGATGTGTTCAGCTTAGAGATAGGTGAAAGCATTTTCCCTCTGAAAAAAATAATCAAATAAAATTGCAAACACTCCTGGAGCAAAGAATCACTGCTGTTTATTCAGAAAAGCTCATGGAATAACATCAATACCTTTCTCAGCCTTAAGGAACCCCTGCATTCCTCGCTCAGAAACATCAGCGAGATAAGAAAAACAATGATTTTTGGAGACAAGAGCCAGAATATTCTTGGCAATTCTAGTAAAAGTAGGCAAATGTATTTCAAGTGCACAATGTAATTGAATTATTGCATTGATGATAAATGAGACTTACGTTATTTTGTCTTTAATGTATAATCAGTTTATATTTAAGCTGTTGGCAGGGAGGAAATGCAACCTTTTCGTAATTTCATTCACTGAATACATTCATTGAAAAACAAAATTGTGGCAGTGCCCAGCCCAGATTCTGGCAGCTCTCTTAAAGGTCAGTACAATTATTTTTAAACTATCACAGTGTTTCTTATTAGCACTTCCAAACTGAGAATCAGACTGTGTCTCCTATGGCTCAGTATCTTAGACCATGGCTCCTCAAAGGAAAAAAAGAGACAAGTTTTGCACATGCCTGAAATACTAGTGAGTGAAGAAGCCTGTCTGAAACCTTGTCCTACAGTCCAAGAGGCTGCAGCAATAATGGCCCCTCCCTCTGCCAAATCAGAGTGGCAGTCCATTTCAATGTGGTAACAGCTCACAGGCTATTGCTATGAACAGCATGTTTCACATACAGAGTTCAAAGCCCTTTACAAAGGATTATCATTATCAGCATTTTACACAGAGCTAACAAAAATATTTGGGAAAGAGATATTCACTAAAGATGAGAACAAGAGAAGAAACATCACCTGCTTAGTTATCATCTAATACATTTTCTGCCAGGCTAGCAACTTGAAAGTTGCTGGAAGCCAAAAAAACCCCAAAAACAAAAACAAAAAAAACCAAACAAACCCACCAAAAAAAAAAAAAAAAAGACAAAAAAACCCCACAACCAAAACCAAATCCACGGCATATTCCAGTGTTGCAGATAGACAAAAGTGTACACCTTCCTATATCCAGGACAAAGACGAAGGACCAGATCTCCAGCGCTAATAGGTCCACTGGGCTTAGTGAATTTGCACTATGGAAGTTTCTTTATATATAGTTTCTGTATAAAAGAAAAAATTCTAGCCAAAAATCTAGCTGTTCCAAAGATGAAATTTTGTTAAAGTATGGCTACTGAAAGCAGAAATTCATCTTTATAATAAGTATCTAGACTAAACCTTAGCTTTGGAGAGATGGTGTCCCCTGTAGCAACTTCAAGGAATTAACACACCTTTCCAGAGATTAACTACAGGTCTAACTTGAGGAAGAAATCTAACAGTGAACATGACTTTCTCTTGAAAAAAATCTTGACAACACAAAACTTTTTGTGCTAACGAAGTAATGCTTTATGTGCCCTCGTAAGTATTTTCCACCTCTAGCATCTGTGCTTTTGAGAATTTCCAGTACTTCAAATAGACCACAGGAGCCAAGAGAAAGCTGAGTATTTTCTTAGTTTCTTTTTTTGAGGTGGAGTGATCAAGATGTCTCGTTCTTCACTAACATTTCTATTTTTCCATCTATCTTTTTTTTTGTTTACAGAGAATGGGTTTAGAGTCTGTTGACAAAGTTAAGCCAAAATTAAGGTGCAATGTGTATTTTATGCACATCCCTTTAGCATTGAAACATGTGAACAGTTGAACAGTAGTGCTTTTTGTTTCACTCCCTTTCCTCTTTCTATTTTGCCTGTAAAATACAAGTATGTTTGTGACATTATAGCTACCATAATGGAATATGACAGCACAGAGGAGGGAATGTCCTTGTATTGCCATGGCAATAGACAAACAGTGTTTATTACTGATAGTTTTAGGCTTTCACTCAAGCATCAGAAGCACTTTTTAGTTCTTTCTTCTTAGGCAAACATATTTTAGTGATTTTTGGCTGGCTTCGTCCTTGCTGGCTCAATGAGGTGTAAATTAAACTGCAGTTCTGTGGGCGAGGAAGGTCTCCTTCTCCACTGAAATAAATCACCTGGCGATGACAGATTGCATTTCCACTGCCACTCCTTCCCTCAGCCATGGCAAGGGATGGTACCATTATATTCAGTCCAGGGAGTGTACGATCACACATTCATGGTTGCCCCATTCCTGAGTCATTCAGGTTTATGAAAGCTTAAAGCAGAGGTGAACTTAGTCCCTTTACTTAGCACATCTGACAGCATCATTAAAACCAGTGCTGTAACTTTTCCTAAGTAGTAGTTGGGCTAAGGCTTAATTGACATACTGTCCAAATCAAGACAGATGCGTATTTAACATACTGATGTCTTAAGTGATTACTTGAACTTCTGAATTGCCTATACTTATATTGATCCCACTTAAATGGTTTTCTTAAGTGGAATGTAAATTATCCTATAATTACAATTGTCAGTATTTATCATAAGAATCAGCATAGATGGAAAAGCCTTGGGAAAAAATGATCCTACTGTAAGGCAATCAAATTAATTAGCAGGCCAAACAATCCTTGTGATTTGACTTAGATTCTGTAGCTAATATTCTCTTAATATTAATTTATCTTTTAGAGATGTTTCTGTTTTATTTTCACCAAAGTCTGTAAGGTTAATTATTGGGCATTTAACACCTATAAAGTAAGTTCTAGTTTTAAATGTTAGATGGAATAGACTGATACTTTCATTATCTGCTTGGCCTGAAAAAATATATAAATGAGAGAAGACACTGAAGCCACAAATATTCCTTTGTTGTCCTTTTGGTTCTTAAGGTAAATTTTGCCTGCATGTATGCAGTCCCAAACAAAGGAATGATACAGTGTCACTTATGACAGAAATATCTGATCATGGTGTTGAAGGAAATCTCAGATGTTTAGAAAACATCTGTGACACCAGACAGAATCAGTTATCATAGAATTGTAGAATCATAGAATAGTTGGGGTTGGAAGGGACTATCAAAGGTCACCTAGTCCAACTCCCTTGTAATGCACAGGGACATCTTCAACTAGATCAGGTTGCTCAGAGCCCCATCCAGCCTGTCCTTGAATGTTTCCAGGAATGGAGCATCCACCAGCTCTCTGGGCAACCTGACCAGTTTGTCCAGCCTGCTCTTAAAATCTTCTAGTGGCAAAGATTCATACCCTTCCCTGGACAATCCCTTCTAGTATTTCCAGGCATATATTTTCTAGCACCTTAGAAGACTGTTACCACATCACTCGATATTCTTCCTTTCAATAGGCTAAGCATCCCCATATCATTCACTCTTCCCTCGTGTATCAGGTTTTTGTGTCAAGTAACCCACACTGGAACAGTCTGTTCCTGAAGGACTGCACCCACCTTTCACCGTTCCTGAAAGGACCCACACTGGAGCAGTTCATGGAGAACTATGTCCCATGGGTGGGCTCTCACATCAGAGCAAGGGAAAAGAGTGAGGAGAGAGGAGCAACAGAGATAACATGTGATGAACTGACTACAACCCCCATTCCCCATCCCCCTGCACCACTTGGGGGGAGAAGGTAGAGAAACGCAGGAGTGAGGCTGAGCCTGGGAAGAAGGGAGGGGTGGGAGGAAGGCATGTTGAGATTTGGGTTTATTTCTCATTATCCTGCTCTGATTTGATTAGTAATAACAAACTGAACCACCTCTGAGCTGAGTCTTGTGGGAAAGCTGTGAGTCAACATCAGTCACCAAAAACAGGCTACATAGGTAGTTATGTTTCTTATCAGTACTTGGAATTTTATTACAATATTCATTAACCATTGTGTTTATCAGAGAACTTACATCTAGTTAACTTGTGGCACCCTGGAAAAGATTTCCTTAGGATAATTAAAACATATAATCCCGGGGGGATTAACATCAGCAAATCCCACCCACCTAGGTCTGAGGGATTGGTCTGAGGATTCATAGATGTCCTTTACATAGTAATTAGTGTTTCAGGCTGCCAGTTTCATGTACTAACAAAAATGGCCAGTACAGCCTTTCATCAAAATTAACAAAAACAAAGTGCATTAGGAGAGTGGCCAGCCCAAGCAGTGAAGCATTTGACCTTACATCTCTGTTTTGCTTCTGAAATGGCTTTGCTTTCCCTGGCATCCAGTCATTGCCTGGGCCATCGAGGCAAGTTTTAGTGCGTTTCCTTTCTTCCTTATGTCTCTTTCACTCGCATACTCACATATGTATATATATAACAAAAAAAGGGAGGGTGTGCAAAAATTCCAGATAGTAGTAAAAAAAAAAAAAAAAAAAACCAACACCAAAACAAACAAACAAACAAAAAACTCACCATGAATCAAAGATGTGTAGCAAAGACTTTAGAAGAAGCAGGAATAAGTGAAGTTGCCATACTAGGTATATAGTAAGAGCTACAGGACAACAGACAAGCCTTTTTGTCTAGGCAAACAGGAAACCACATCTAGGAGACATACATATTTTTTCATTTAAAAGAATCAGATGCCAGTCACATTTTTTCACTGATGGCAACCACTGGTACTGAGTAGGGTGAGTAGCTTGCAGCATAAGTTAGGCAAGAGTAGGATGTTCTTAGAGGTAGATAAACTGACAGAAAGTCATTTTCAATTTCTAGTGCCACAAAATGACCAGGTAAGCAGGACTCCCTTTACAGTCCTCCTTTGAACATAAATTTGGCTAAAGTAAATTCATGTGGCTATGGACATATTGACATAATATTCTTGAATCACTGTTCTGGAGAAAGAAGTTCACAAAATGGAAATTATTAGGTCTCGTGGGGTCTTTTTCCCCAAAGCAGATGTGTTAGAGCCCTAAAAAGTAGCACTGCTCCTACAAGTATCACCTTCAAGTTACACTGCTCAAACAAAAATGTGAGAAGAAAAAGTTCCATCATAACTTCTAAGTGATTAATGATATTCACAATCATTTGAAGGAACAAAATTTAAAAACATATGAAAGCTAAAGAATCCTCCATGAGGATATATCCACAAGGAATCATGAATCCTAATATTCTGGCTTTTTATATAGTTTGCTTTTATTAAACCTTTCACAGGTACTACAGTTACTGGACTAGAAAGCAAATATTAAAACATTAATAATTTGTTGTACAGAATTGTAAAATACCTCCTAAAATATTATGTTGAAATTTACACATTTTATATTTGCCAAAATCCTTGGGTTATAAATCAGCACACAAAAAATGAATCCCCTAAAAGAAAGGGTCCATTAGGTGTAGTTAGGGAGATCATCACTGGATCATATACTGCCTGGTACATACACTGCCTGTCATCTGCACTTGGAAAAGAAAGGTGAAGAGTTAAAACCATTTGATCATCCAAGCCATCTTCCTGTATTCTCTCCACCAGACTGCCAAAATTCAATGTATTGTGAGGATTCATGAAATATGTGCTATGCAGTATCATAACACATGAACGGCATTTTTTGCAAGATGTGGAGGGCTGCCAAGATGGTCAGGGGCTGGGGCACATGGCATACATGGAGAAGCTGAAGGTGGGATTGTTCAGCCTGGAGAAGAGGGAACTGAGGGGGAACCTTATTGCTCTCTACCTCGTGGGTGATCATAGGGAAGACAGATCCAAACTCTCTTTAGAGAGGCACAATGGAAGGATGCAAAGCAAGCGACAAAAGTCACAGGAAAGAAAATTCTGCAAGGGAAAAAAGCCATCTCCCAATGAGGAAAGCTGAACCCTGGAGCAGGTCATCCAGAGGGGTAGTCTCTGTTCTTAGAGACATCAAAAGCTCTTCTGGATATGGCTCTAGGCAACCTGGTCTAACTGCAAAGACCCTCTTTGAGCATGGGATTGGACTAGATGACATCAGAGGTCATATTCTGCTACACCATGTTCACTATGCATCCTAGAGAGGGATGCAGAGCCATTTGCACAAAAAAATGCCATTTTAGAGGAGGCCACCAAAGTGAGAGTATATAAAAGTAAATGACTGAGTTTAAAAGACACTACAAATTCATATCTCTTAAAGCATTTAAAAAGCAAAAGAGATTCTGAAATTCTGATTTACAAATGAGGCACATTTCTGAAGAATACATAAAGATAATAGTTCAAACAGTGATAATCTCTGATTTCTCTGGAACATAAAGTACAAGCAGAATTCCCAGCTGGTTAAGGTAGCAAACATGGAGGTGGAGAGAAACACTAATTATACATTAGCTCAGTTAAACTAATTCATGTGGGACTGCATCACATGAATTGATGAAATACATGTTAGTATATGAAATGAAGGAAGAACTAGTAAACATGTAATCATTATAAGCCCATCTCTGTGATAGGTAGCCTGGATTTGTACATGCCACAGTAAAAATGATACTTTAAAAGAGATTAGACCTGCCCAACCTGCATATAGCCTGCAATTTGTTTTCAACAGCAATTAAACTGACAGTAAAATCAGCAGAAAAAAGAGTGTAAACACCAACTGCAAACAGAAAGCAGCCCCTAGGAACTTCACAGAAAAGTGAAGTAGTGATAACTCTGGAGGACAAAACATAGTTTAATTATATAGAAAGACAAATTAAGCCAATAGCATTGAGGTGTTTGATTATACCGAAAGGGAAATAAGTTGGGTGTTCAAATAAAAGACATAGAGATTCTGCTCCAAATCTTTACTGGGTGTAAATCCTACAGCTCTAACAAAGTCACGGGTAGATCATTGCTAAGGATCCAAACTTCAAGACATTTATTTTGGAAGAAAGTAAGGTACAGTTCATACCCTTCTTTTCACATTGAATAGTGTTTTGTTCTTCAGACACTCCTCAAAATTCCAACAAATTACTTGCAAAACAAAATAATATTCAAAGAGCTGAAACACCAATGTTAAGAAGAAATTAGGAAAAGTGAGCAAACCTGATATAGGAACGTCAGCTTTTGTGCCCATAAACAAAACTGCTGCTTATCTATCTTCCTGAGGTCTAGAGAACGTGCTACATATACTGTATATCATTGAAGAGCTGTTAACACGTTTCTTTCACATGGAAAGACAAACACATGTTTCTGCATCTTTGATAAATTCCCTATTTTAGTAAATTAAATGAGAGCACATTGTCATAAACAGGTACTTTTAGGATAGGCAAGATGCATTACTATGAAAAAGTGCTTCTGTACATTACCTATGTGATTATGCTTAATTTTTAGAGCTCACCCTCCAAGAATGGTTTTAGTCATTTATTTCAGAGTGTATTTATATAAAACACAAGTGATCCCATCAGGATCTGTAGGTTAGCACTGAGGACATCAGCCAGCTTTAGCATTCAAAGTGAAGTTCGTTCTCGTCTCCACAATTGTCCCTCTGTGACACTGAATAAATAAGAGACTTCTACTTTCTGAGTGCCCTGCACAGAGATTTTGTGATAATCTTCTGAATCTGATCATAAATTCAATGTTTGGTTGTATAATTTGTGGTTTAGCTGGAATGTCTTTTAGAAAGACCTCGTATCCTGATTTTGAAACTTCAGGCAACGGAGAATACATGACTTTTTTTATTAGATGGTCCAACAGTCAGTTATCTTCAGCTTAGGAAAAATATACCTACATTTAAATAGGAACTGAATTTCAGCCTTTGAAGTAAGTCGTTCCATTGCTCTGGGCTTTCTTTTCCACCTGCTGTATTTTGTTCACTCAACCCAAACTGAATCAACGTGTTGCCTGCAAGAAAAATTCATCCCGAGTGATTCTTCCATCTCACCCATGATGACTTTTTTTCCCAAGAAAATGGCTTTTGTACAGGTCCTTGTGCAGGACCAGTGCAAACTATGCTGCTACCTCATCCAAAGCAAAGGCAAGGCGGGGGCCAGATTTTTGCCCACATAGGACTTAGGGTGTCCCTTGTGTCTCTGGGGTGGGGAAAAGCACCCCAAGTCTCCTGCCTCCATCTTTCTGAGAGAAGACACAGATGCATGTGACATACAGAGGAGTGACATGCCATCACTTCATCCTGCATGGAAGGTTATCTCTGTGTCCAAACATGTTGTGGAGGTAGGAAAAGGAGCAGGCAATGTGCATGTGAGAGCTGGATGAGGAGGAAGAAGGTGTGCTTCCTCCACAGGGCCAGCCTCTACTGTGCCATGTGGCTGGTGCTGCTGTCCCCATGCCACTCAGCAGAGAGAGCCGAGGCTCACAACTGAACTGCCACACTTACATCACAGCCTTTCTGGGCAGGGAGTCTCCCTTTACCACCACTGCACAGTGTCTATTCCAGTGGCTGTTACGGATAACAACTATAGCACAGTGTTACCCAGAGAGAGGAAAAAGTACTGCTGCTGACTTGCAAGTGGAATAAACTCTTACCTTTCTTTTCACAGCTTGCCACAATTGAAATTACTACCGAGTGTTTTTTCTGCCAATTTCTAACGTGTTTATTTAGGGAAAAACCTTTAGATGGCTTAGATGGGTAGGAATCCTCCCACTCTTAGCACAATACCTTCAATGATTTACTTTCCTAGCTAGATATTTTTCCCTTTGTTACTCAGGTAAATATCAAACAGCAGTCTTGGACTGAGTAAAGTAGATAATGCATGTTGACTCTGCTTCTAACAAATTAATGATGTATCTTTGGTACAACACCATTTTCTGAATATTCATTTTCTCAGAAGGATTGGATCCTTCCTGCTGATTTCAGAAGCCTTTATTCTCAACTACCAACCACCACTACTATAATCTAGTAAACATGACATTCTGAAGCGAGGGTTCGACAAACTCTAACAGAATTCTGGCAACACCCAATTGACTAAAGGAAACTCAGGGAGATACCCGAGATGACAAAACATTTTAAATGTTAGTAAATGAGGACCTTAGCATGGCTGCTGTCAATGGAGAAAAATGGCATGTGTAAATAGCCTTAGAAAACATGGTATGTGGGAGGAGGGAAGGCTTCACGAGGGACAATTAACTTAGTGAACTGTATCACAAACAGTATTGTAATTTTGTAATAGATCTGAAGTGGAGACAAAAGTAACTTTCAAAATCTTCTTAATGAGCGTACCCAAAGCAAGAACAGAATTGACAATTTTCTGCTAAATCTTACTGATACCTTGCTGTCTCCTAGACTGAGGTGACAAGCTGTCTGCCCCAGGGAGGACAGCCAGCCATGAGCTGATGCAACGGGGACATGTACTCAGGTATGAGCACGGCCACCACGTTCTAATCTCTCCCACGGAGTACCTTGGCTGTATAACCCTTGGACTTGCACAGGCTGCCCTAATTCACAGCCTGTTCAAATGCTGCTTTAGTTCTTCTTTTGCCTTTTATTTTCATGTGTTTATAGTAGGTCGTAAGAGCATAACTTATTCACTTAACTGAAGAGGTTTTTAGCTGCTTTGCAACATAGATACATGCTATAAAGAATTTTCCAAATCACCTGCATGGTTAATTGCCATCTCTGTTAGAAAGCATGAAGCTTTTCAGTATCTTGAGACCTATACATTTCTTTAAAAATCTGGACTATATGCTTGCTGAGATCATTTAATACCACTCATGGAGAGCTATGTTTGAGGAATTAAGCCTCAAAAGGGCTATATTTTTTGTAGCTGCAATAATACTAGGGAACTGAACATAATACTGAAATAGAGATGGTAATGAAGCTCCTGGTGATAAATCTTTTAGGCCAGCCGGTCAGTTAGTCTCATTTTGAGTTGTTCTCCACATTCAGTAACCTCTCAAGATAAAACAAACAGGACATGTTTTGAAAACAAAGACATATAGTCACCATAATTGTCTTAATCCCACAAACCTTCTTTCAGCCTTCCACACCACTGGGCTCCAGAGCAATTGTGAAGGGAAACCCCACCCAGGCATAAGTAAGCCTGAAACCCCTTCAGAGAATAAGCCTAAAAATTCAGTTCATGCCCATTCCTCAGGGACTGATGCTGCAAATGACTGCTTCCTTGTATAAGGAAAAGTCTGCTAAACAAAAATCATAGTAAAATAGTTCAGGGAATTGGACCATTAGTTACTGGATCAGTGATTCCAATCCCCATGAAGATTCAGCAGAATAAAAGAATTAATAACTTTATCTCAAAAGCTGGTTTTGACCACAGTTGTTTACAAAAGAAAATCTTCAAAGGCAAAGATCAGAGTACTTCACATTTTTCAAGCCTTTCTAAAAACAATTTATGATTTTTATTTCTATTTCAAATGCTTAAGGATGCTCATTATGAGATGAAATATAGCTCAGCAGGATCCTCACACAATATGTTGATTAAAATTCTATAGTATTTATTTAAGGCTGAGAGAAATGTTCCTGGCATAATGCCAATATCATTCACTACTGTCTACAGTCAGCACAGAGTCTGCATAACTGCAGAGGTTAAAAAGGCTAAATTTGCGGAACATTTACTTGCTTCTTTAATTATTGAGGAATAGACAGTTGGCCACTAGAGGCTGATAACATTCCTACTGTTAAAGGCCTTTTTACCTCCCAGGGTAATGAGACACTTTACTTTTTATATAAATAATGATCTCTATACAATGCTAGGGGTTTTACATATGCTAAATCTTGTATTGATTTAAATTAAAAACATGTAATTATAATACAAATACAGGGTGAGTATGCAAAGATGACAAATTACAAAATAATTATAATTAAATATTATATGTGAAGGTACTTAGAAGTATTCATATTTATGATTAATGATAATCTGAAATAAAACCTATTATTGTATGAAGATTGTCTTCCTATAAGCTCCTGCTTTCTCTTATGAAATTATTCATATAAAAGCTTGTAATTAAATAGTACAATATTTAATTTTTTTAGCACATGATCAGAAAATTACAGGCTTTACTTTTGGTATCTTCTTACATTCTTTTTGTTCTGACTGATACAATATATGTCTTGTGGCAAGTAACTGAATTTTTTCAGCGTTATGATTTACAGTTCTCTCTTCCGTTGGTAATCTGGTAATTGAAAAGTTTGTGCATGACTAAGCTGTTCCGTCATTTCATCACTTCTGTATCTTTTTTTAATGGTCTTTAATGGGGAGAGATTTGTGAAGTTTTACAGAGAAAATTAATTTAAATATTTGCAAATCTATTTCTATACAGAAAGTATCCGTTGACAATATTTTTACTTTTAATATTCATAAAATAGTCTCTGAGTTTACTTGATTGAGATGTAAGAGATATTCCAGATTTCAGAATGCCATATTACAGGGTAAAGTAAAATGAATTTTGGTAGATTGATGTGAAACTGATTTTCAGAAATGTAGGGTCCCGAGTCATACCAGTTCAAGTTAATAAGAGCAAATAAGACTTTGTTTCTCTAAAAAAAAATAATCAATCTGTTATGCAGATGTGCATTTTTAAATGAACATCCATAAATACCTAATAAAATCTAAGAACAAAAAAGAACATGATAAATTGAACTAATTCTGTTAGCTAATATGCAACGTGGACTTACCATGATGCTAATAGCAGAAGAAAAAAAAAAAAGGTTTTAGCACCAAACAGAACCAGGTCTTTTTAAAATTATTATTATTTTAGATAACACCGTTGCTAATAGCTGTCATGTCACAAGTAAATGAATGAATGTGTGCATATGCATCTGTGTAAAAATGTGTAATAAAAAAGATGCAATAATTCTGTATGTGCTCACATATACAAGGTAAATCTCACTGTCTTTGTCTGGAAGACAACATGGCTCCAAACATTTTTGCTTTTGAAGCCTCACAAACCCTTTCCCTTTCTTCCTTTCTCACTGTCTCTCTAGGGTGAAGGACATGAGGGCACTTATATTGCTGACAGCAAAAACCTTGCTTAATGAAAATAAGCTGAGCTAAAGATTCTAGAAGAAGGATACCTCAACATTGAGATGATATGTATTTGCTTTCTGTGCATTTTAGTACCAAACGAATGTAACACTAGTGCCAGCAACTGGAGTGTAGATAAGGAACAGATCAAGAGCTTTTCGTGTGGAAAGATTGCATTAGCCTAGGGAACAATAGTCTCCAGATACTGCTGAACCACAGTGTAAAGAGGAAATATAATTTAAACAAGTGAAAGCATCTATATATTACCCACTGACCTACTGCCATGGTTCTCATTTCTTAACCTTTAAAGAGAAACGTCTATTTGTTGCAGGACAAAAGAATGGTCCTGGTGTGGAAGATAATGTGATATGTCTCAACCCACAGTAAAATATGGTTTATGTTTATAGAGCATTCTTCACACAAATGAATATATATATGTATACAAACTCTGTCATTAGTTTTGTTTTCTTCTCTGAAAACAATAAAAAAAAATCAAAACAAAGCCAAAATGTTTCTATGCAAGGGGTTTAAATTAATATTTCACACAAGAGAAGCAATCTTTCCAATTCTTGAAGTCGTATTACATGACAGCATAAAGGGTGCCTGCAGAAAACCCTTTATTCAGCCTTACATTTCATCATTGTTATGGGAGTTTTGCCTTTCCCTGTAACACTTATGGCTCATCCCACTTCTAAGCAGACTGAAAAGGGCACATTCATTTCTCCATGGCTCAGCCCCACATTGCTACAGAAATCCCTCCATCACAGCCTAGCAACCTGCAGGGAGAGAAAGTGGGAAATGTGTCAGCCCAGCTCAGCAGCGTTCAGCTAGATGAAGCCCTAAAAGATTTCCCGTGGCAGTTCAGATCATTTCAAAATTTTGGCATGCTAAGATTATCTTGTATTTATAGATATTCACAAGTTGTGGGAGCTCTCTTGCAGGAAAACCCCATGAGCAGAACTAGCCAAAGGAGGGGCTGCTGCCCCAAATATCAGCCAGAGCCTCCAAATTCACCACAGTCTGAGCAGAAATGCACACTTAGAAGCCAGATGGATCTGCTCTGCTTGGTGTTAGAACAGATCAAAGCCTTGAAAAGAATCCAAGACAAAGTTTATTACACTATTTTATTGGGGTTTTAGAGATAACCTTTTATGGATATCTCTGCAGAAAATGGGTGGCGGAGCCTCAGTTTTCTCTTTTCATTATGTTCAGCTCTAATAACACTATCACTAGCACATCCTGTGAGGAATTTTAAGGAAATAGCTGTTATAAAAATAACAAACAGACAAAGGGCATTAACCTGGAAATTTTTGACATCAACAGGCCTATTTGCATACGTTAAGAATTGGGCAGAAAAATTTTAGTTAATATTTAAACTATCAGCAACGTATCACCTTAAAATGAGAGTCTGTGTATACTGAATATCATTTATCTTAAGACATAAATGTGTTTGTTTGACCTTCATATTATCCTTTCATGACCCCTTTTAAATTATCTTCTTTCAGCACCATTTACTACCGTAAAAAGTACATACATATATACATTTTCAAATCTTCATATGCAGTTAATACTCCCCCTTGGTACAGTAACATAGTCCACAGATAGGACTGGTCATGTTCAGAAAGGAGAAAACCTATAGCCTGGTGAATTTAATATTACATACTTGAATATTGGCTGATAGTAAATAAACAGCTACTTACTGAGGCTTATGTAATATTTAAAATAAATAACTATATACCATTCTAGAATACTCTCCAGGAAACTATGTCTATCCTCCTAAGACTAAAAATATAATGTAAATAATATTTGCCTGTACAGTAACCTACCAATTTTTCACTTTTACAATTACTGGTTTCACAACATGCAAATGATTGACTTCCTAGTGGGAGGTATTATTCAGCATAAGCAAAACCAGGAGATCATGACCTGAGCAACATGCTTACCTAAAAGTTGATCTTTTTCCCTCTGGATGACTTCATAAACTGCCAGGGAAGCAGGGCTACCTGTTTGGCTTTATGTGCTCCTTTCAAAGATGCAGGCAGAACTTAGTAATTCCTTTCAGATATATCCACCTTTCATAAGCCAGCTTTTTGTTCCAGTGTGTATCACAGCTACCTCATACACCATGGAAATTACAGAGCTTCGCTACTGGAATCAAATGTAATTAAGAACAAAAACTGTTTTCAAAGTGACATGTTTAAAAAATAACACTTTCAGTGTAATTAATAGAGCTGTGAATTAACATCCAGTTATTTTCCTCCTCAGACCAAATTATAGTCTGAGATAACTATATGCTGTTTCCAGTGAATTCAATAAAGTACATCTACAAATGTGCATGCACTATTTAGAGTTTTAGCAGAACAGCCATGTCTCATGCCCTTCACTATGTCAGAGCCTGATCTTACACCTAAGTTCCAAGAGACACAGCTTCTGTCAGATTTTTGCATCTCTCCAAGACATTTAGTAGAAGACTAGAAGTAAAGATACCACCTCAGCTTTTCTCTTTGTTCTGTTAAGCCAGGTAATCCAAAATTAAAAAGGTAGGGGGAAAAAAAATAAACCCCCCTGAAGCAGTGGAAAACAGTCAGCTAAAGCAGACAAGGGGATATTGAGGTTAAAAGGAAAAAAAAGGTTTTAAAAAAACATGTCTTATTTTATTACTTTCCCTCTTAGCTCAAGAATCATCCTCAGGTACATGTGTGGTTTACAGAGACCACAGCAGAGTTCCTGTCATGCACCCATGTTTATGTATTTAAAATGTGGAAAACAGAAGTTCTTTCTCTTTGCTGTTGTAACACAGTATAACCAAACATTAATGTCTCGTGACTGTGGGGTACATTGCATCCATGAACACAGAAGCGCTATGTGCAGGAAGGATGAAAGCACCACCATGTCTCCTGAGAAATCCAAGGGCACAATTTTGTGTTTCAGCTCTATGGAGCCCATCTGAACTGGTACTCCTGGGATGTGCAGCCCCGCTCCCAAAAACACCTGCACTACCTGCAGGGGCAGGTTCCTAAAATTGTCTTGAATCTGACTCCAAGTCTGCGCAGCCACATGTGATGGAGCCAACAAAAATAAGGCATGATTTTGCAGTGGTGTTCTGCTGCACAAGCCAGCTGAAGACAGTTGACCCCGCACCTGCACAACTGCAATTTCCAATCAAGGAGAAGGGGCCAAAGGTGGACGAGGGAGTGGGACTGCTGCTTCCAGAGGCAATCACTATTAGATGGAGCTACACATGAAACACATACTGAGATATAAGAGCTACCAGTGTATGAGGTAGTGGAAGCACTCAAAGCTGGTGTGGGTCTAGATCTCCAACCTCATGACCAAAGTGCTTGGAGAAGAAACTACAACATGTATAGTTGTGAGGGAGTGAGAGCACGAGATCAAGTCAGCTATATTTGAGGTAGCTAGGTTATTTGCTGAGTAGGGATGTGCCTAATGTTTCAGTGCTTCCCTGAGCTGCAACCTTAATGAATTAGATGAAGAAAGGTTATGATGGGAAAGGAATTTGAGGGGAGGAAGATATAGAAAGAAATTATGATGTTGGGAGAACCTTTCTATCTCTGATCTTCCACCACAGGCAAAGGGAGGGAACAAAGAATCCACATTTTCTGATTTATTGCCAGTCATTCACTTGGCTGTAATGTTTATCACTCTTCTAATTTGCTGCATGTTTTTTTTCTACCCCACTCACAAGCATATCATAAGCCAGAAAAAATCTCTTCTTCCTCTCTTCATGGACCAGAGCAGACAAAGGGACAGTACCCACCATGCCATGCCTCTGCCCCTCTGGGAAAGATCAGTAAGATGGTGTAGCACAAGTGACCTTCTTTCCTTTCTGCTCTTCACTTTCAAGACATCTGCAACTTTGTGATGGGATGGCTGTTGTGCCTGGACATTTTGGAGCAGAAAATGGAGGGTAGAGACCAACACAGGTATGGTTTCCTCTATTCTTTTCCTCTCCCGTTCCCCAAAAAACAGCACACACACCAAAGAAAATTTAACCTGTACTGTTTGTAGAATGAGCGTATCCACTACATTTTGCTGCTCTTATTATCTGCGTTGCTTTCCTCTGCCTCTGATTCTTCTCCTCACCAGATCAAGTATTATTGTCATGTGCTATTTGAAATTGCTGGAACACAAAACGCTACCATACATTTCACAAAATTATACATTTACAGTATATGTCCCAGCCTTTTAGCATGGATGACGATGTACTTTAGTTACAACGGCGAACATCAACAGATTGTATTACAATCTGTCACACATTCTCAGGAGGGAGAAATTGGCAACTCACTACACTGAAGAACAGTAATCAAGCATCTGGAATATTACAGTACAAGTAGATTTTATATGATCTGACTAGTTGCATTTTATAATAATGACTTTTTAAAAATCAGCTTGCCAACAAGAGGTTTCTGTAACAAGCTTATGTTCATACTGACACCAGGCTACTTAATGCATGTGTGTCTCTGATCAATAGTATCTCTCATCTATTTTATTAATTACACTGTTCTAAATTATTTGCACCCAAAATAGATGCATCTTAAAGGGGAAAAAAAATCTTTTGATGTTAATGAAAAGTAATACCCTATTTTTATAGATGTCTAATGCTCAGGAAGAACTTTAAGAATGCTCAGTAAGCAAAACATTTGTGTCATTTTCTGCACCATTGGCAAGTAAAACATAATAACTGCTTTCTCTCATGTGAGGAAAATGATATATTGAACAATCCCACAAAAATTGAAAGGCTGTCAAAAAATAATCCAAAGGGGAAAAAATGTCTTCTGGTGCCTACCACTCTGAGCTTGGACCATTACGAGAGTTCCTTTTGTTCAAAGAAAACCAATAAGAAAAGAATCAAAGAAACTGTGAATATGGCATTTAATTTCTGAAAGCACAAGTTATTAATGTACTAGCTGAGGTGAAAATCTCAATATATCAGCCTACCCTGACAGGGATCCCAGGCCAAAATACTGCTAAGCAGCTTCTAAGGTTGTATCTGTCAATCACCAGCACACAAGACAGAAAGGAGAAAGCTAGAGAGAAGGCTACAAGGTTCTTTTAAGACAAATATTTTAAAAGGGAGGCAAAATAAAATTCAAAAGTACTCTATAATATTATTTGAATACATAGTTACACACAATTAGATTTATTCAAACAAACTTGAAATTATTCCTGTCTTCCAGTTCTGCAAATGTGTATGTGAAATGGAGACTTGAAACAGAAATTTTAAGGCAGTCCTTAAGAAGGATGCAGTTCCTGATTAAGGTATTTAGTTTAAAAACTAAGGTTTATGACACTTCAGACCTGGAATACTTATAAAATGTACAGTAAGACAAATTAAATAGTTTTGATTTATTGCTAGACTTAAAATGAGAATAGCTAAGCATAGACTTGCAGACCCTTAAACCTATGGTCTGAGCCCATTCTCACAGCCAATGACACTGTGCAGCCAAAGGACTGGACACAGCAGAGGATATGAGCTAAATTGAGATATCAGACTAGTTATGCATTGTTCTTGCTCCTCAACCTCCTCCTTTTTCTTGACCCCAAAACAACTCCTTCAGACAATCAGGTTAGCCCCAACCATCAAGACCCATGCTGGGCAACATTAGGCACAGGAGGAGAGAGCTGCTATACCCCTCCTTGCCCTCTGCTCCTATAAGTGAAAAAGTTTCCCATCACTTCTGCCAGTCATACTAGGCTGAAGGAGAAAACTTCCTCAGGGATACCAATTTCCTTGTGCCCACACTTGGGAGTGGCAAACCTGGCAACAGACACACACACACTTACTACTGGATTACAGGCCTTTGATGTGTTTCAGGGTCAAGAAAAGCACCATCACAATAAATCTTCACACGACTGACAGCTCTAACCCATTCACAACTCACTGTTGTAGGAGACCTAGGAGAGCAGATGTTCTTCTGACCAAGACCCAGTCTTACATCCAGTGCCTCCCCTCCTACAGGTATGTCTTGGATCCTGTAGACCAGGGGTGTCAAACTCATTTTCACCAGGGGCCACATCAGCCTCGCAGTTGCCTTCAAAGGGCCTAAAATTACATTTGTCCCTTTGAAGGCAGCTGCGAGGCTGATGTGGCCCCTGGTGAAAATGAGTTTGATACCCCTGCTGTAGACCCTTTCACACTCACCTCACAGCCTGTATCTGTTGATCCCTCTCAAACAAATCACTGGATCACTCTCATCAATAGTTACTGCTATAGGAATACTTCTGACGTTCCAGGACAAGTTGGGGAAGGACCTATTAGAGAGCAGTGTAGGGGAAAGGGACCTGGGGGTCCTGGTGGACAGCAGGATGACCATGAGCCAGCACTGGGCCCTTGCAGCCAAGAAGGCCAATGGCATCCTGGGGTGTATTAGAAGGGATATGGTTAGTAGGTCGAGAGAGGTTCTCCTTCCCCTCTACTCTGCCCTGGTGAGACCTCATCTGGAATATTGTGTCCAGTTCTGGGCTCCTCAGTTCAAGAAGGACAGGGAACTGCTGGAGAGAGTCCAGCGCAGGGCAACGAAGATGATTAAGGGAGTGGAGCATCTCCCTTATGAGGAAAGGCTGAGGGAGCTGGGGCTCTTTAGCTTGGAGAAGAGGAGACTGAGGGGTGACCTCATTAATGTTTATAAATATATAAAGGGTGAGTGTCATGAGGATGGAGCCAGGCTCTTCTCGGTGACAACCAATGATAGGACAAGGGGCAATGGGTTCAAGCTGGAACACAGGAGGTTCCATTTAAATTTGAGAAGAAACTTCTTCACGGTGAAGGTGACAGAACTGGAACAGACTGCCCAGGGAGGTTGTGGATTCTCCTTCTCTGGAGATATTCAAAACCTGCCTGGACGCCTTCCTGTGTAACCTCATCCAGGTGTTCCTGCTCTGGCAGGGGATTGGACTAGGTGATCTTTCGAGGTCCCTTCCAATCCCTAACATTCTGTGATTCTGTGAATGCCTCTCTTACCTTTCTTGGAGATGTCTTAGTGCTGACAAGGGGCTGCTAGAGCAGCCTAAGATGCAGCATAAGAAGCACCACAGTTTGCAGGGGAAGCCACCACTGGGTCCCTTGAGTTTGTCCTAGCTCAAACTTATCACTTAGCTAAGCTTCATTAGATCCACTCTTATTGGTAGATGATCTCAAAGAGTTAATGGAAACCCTGAAAGCCTTATGAGAAGCTGGGAAGAACAACAGTCTCAAAGGTTCTGGTGTGATATAGAGGAATGAAAGTACACAAGCTCCTTTCTGTTTACACACAAAGCTTAAAGAGCAGAGAAGGAGCTTTCCAGAGCACTTGGAGTTATCTGGAGTAGTGACTACTGTAGAAAAGGGTAAAAATCAGCTCTTACAACTTGCTTTGAACAAGGATAACATCCTTCAGCTAGAAATGAATCAACTCTTGGATCTTTCACTTTAAAACTACTTTTTGCATGTTAAGGTTGGCAGACAGCCTGACTAAGCTACAGGTGCCTTCCTTCTGAACATTCCTCCTGATGTTGGCTGTGCTGTTTAAAAATGTGACACAGAGAGTTCAGCCTCCAAGTGCTGACCACCTATTCTGACTTGGAGATCTCACTGCCTGCAGACCATCTTTGGGGAGCTTTGTGGAAGATAAGGCAGGAAGAAAAAGGGAAGCAGCAGCACATGGATTAAGTCTGTGGAGACACAGAACAGCTATGCTGATGCAGAAAAGAGGGTCACCACAGCGCATTTGGGGAGAGCAAACTGTGCCTAAGGGCTTCAAAGTGACCCAGTATGACTCCCAGTATGAATATGGACAGTGTGGGTGATTTGGCAAATGCCAAGGGAAGTTGTGAGAGGGATCAGAGAGTGCCTAGGGCATCAGCGTCTGACGTGAGTACTACAGAGGAGGTCAGCCCCAGGAAGAGGAACGAAGCACTGAAGTCCTGGCAGGGAGCAATTGCTTTAACATCAAAAAGCTTGAGTGCTACAGTAGCTCATTTCCATGTTTTCACAGTCTGGAAGGCTCCACAGGGGTAATTCCTGCTCTGCTCCCTTGCCAAGGAGGAAGCTCAGCACATATGACCTCTGATAGATGTTTCTCCCCCACTGTTAGGGAACTGTAGAAGAGTGCCTGTCAGGTTAGGACATTCACAAAGGAATAGCTAACTCCAACGCATATGTAAAAGAGCCTGACAGGTCCCTAAAAGAAAGAACTTTATGGTGGAAGCCTGAATAGCCACTTGAAGAGCAGAAAGTCATAGAATACATTACACAGAATACATACTCTACAGAACAGTTTAAGCCTGACTGATACAGTTGTGTCAATAACAATTTATACAGACAAAGCTGCTGATGATGTCTGCTGCTCTGTTTTTGAAGCATGAGGTACCATAACTAGCTATTTGAATTTATTCAAAGGATACTAAGAACAAGGACCACAAATACAGAATAGAAAGATCAAACAGGGTCCAAAAAAGCGAGAGGAAATCTTGGACTAAGAGACAAAAAAAGTGATATGTCGGGCTCTCTCAGTCACGAGAGCAGTGCTGGAAGAGTCAGACCAGTCCTCTTGTTTTGAATCTGGGAGCAGAAAGAAGAGAGAACGGCTGCTGAGATGTGATGGTGCAGTATGAGGGTCTTCACACTTAAGAAGGAATGAGCAGACAGAGTTTTCCTCTTCGGGAGGAGAAGAGGATGAAAAGTAAAGACAGGCGGAGCTTGAAGAGTGTGACAAAAAGGAAAGGGAAAGATTCCTGATCCAGCTTTCTGATTGGGGTGTTAATGTGCTTCCTACTGCCCTGAACAGATTTTAGTGGGCTGAAATGTTGATACTGATTTTGCAAAACAACCACCCCTGATGGGGTTTTCTGAAGTAAATAGAAATTGGATAACTAAAAGCTACCAAGTAATTTTAAAATCCAAATCTACACATTTGTTTGTGTGAATTTTATGGCTTTTTCTTGCAGATGAAAATGAAAATTAGGTTTGTTTGATTTGGAGGGGGTCTCATTGCTGTTAATGAAATTCTGTTGCTCAGTATACTGGAACCAACTTAAAATATTCTATCATACCTCAAACCTTACATAAATATCTCCCAAACTATTTCATTAGTGTTTAAAGAAAGAAACACAATACATAAGCACAAACCCATTTAATTTCATGGCTAATTCCTTAATACTCTTTCAGTAAATGTCCTCTAAAATATTTTCAGTGTACAATGAATTCTTCACAAAATAAGATTTGACTGCAGCATAGTGTTTGTTATTAAATATTCACAAAGAAGGGGCAAGCTACTTTTTTAATATAGAGGTTGCTAAAGTGTGAATATGAATGGCTCAGCTCTATTCATGTGATTTTTTTATGAGTCTTTATGGGAGGCACAGGAAAGCCTTCTGACAGAATATTGCTGAATAAATCCACCAAGGCATTCAATCTTTTGGTCATTTTATGATATGTTACTTCATACAGCAGCAAAGCCAAAAGCAGATTTGTTAACATCTATCACATAATTTTTCGAAATTACATTAGAAATGCAAGCTAAATGTTGGATTTAACAGGTTTTTCCATTGTGTGTGAGTATAATAAAATAGTAATAAAAGATCTTTATTTACACAGTAGCTCAACAGTCCTGCTTACATAGGACATTTTCATCCTATTCCATTTTTAAGAGCTGCAAACATAATGCTGATTTTGCAGCTGATATAGCAAAGGACAAGTCATGCTCAGCATCGTGTCAGCTAGCTGTACTTAAACTCACTGAGAATACAGCTTCAGTTTGAGTATATGATACAATTACTACCAGAATAGGTCCTTTTCTACACTGCCTGCAAAATCACACCAAGCTCTTCCAGCTAACTAGAATATTAAATATTAGATTTAAGGAGGGTAATACTTGCACAATCTCAAGATAAATTTCTTTTACTCAAACAGTACTTCCTCCATAAGGATAACTCACTGGGTTTCAAAAATTAAACATTTTCTCATCTTTTATGCAGAACTTTCAGGTACAGCAAGATACCACCACAGCTCTGTGAGATGTGAACTTGTGTTATTTTCACTTAAAATTAATTATTTGACTTTGCTACATCAATTCTCTGTATTAATTAAGAATCAAAAACTTGGAGCTACCTCAGTGTTCCCGCTATCTTTCATTGCTAGTTCTTCCCTATCCTCTGACCGCATATTCCCACTGGTGTACCTGAATGTGCAGTGAGGCTCTGAGGTCTGAAGCTCAGTGCTCCGCAAGTCCTCATGGCCTTTAGCATTTGCTCTGTCTTCATCTGTTGCCTTAATATATCATCCTAGGGAGACTGATCCAAAATCTGTTCTTAGAGACAAATCTGAAGCCGGTGTGTTTCATGTGCTGGCTCACACTCTTGTTGTCCCCTGCTGCCCCATCTCAGCTGGGCATCGCCCTCACAGCAGACAGGGGCGATGGCTCGCGGGGACAGTTGCTGATCAGCAATGCACTCAGATAACTTCGTTAATACCTCTGTGAGTTACAGCAGAACTGTTTTGTCCTCGTAAAAATAGCCTTTAAAAACATCAGTGAAAATCTTTCAGTCATGTATATTCAATCAGAAAATGCCTATTCATTTGAATCAGGAAAGAACTGACCTTGGAAAATCTGGAAAATGACATACAAAATGTTCAGAAAACATCAAAACATTTCATCCCTGTGCTTCAAAATTTTAAAATTACTTTCTCTGAACTAAAGATAAGTTTAAAATATAATTATAATAATTTTTTTAAAAAAGTCAAATAGAGAAATATTTGAAAGCATTAAATGAAGTGTTTCAATTGACTTGAGCTGACTGGTGCTTGGTTTTGGCTGTGAAGAATTTCTGAGATTTTCATATTGCATTCCTTTCTTGGATAGGACAGATTTCAGGCTTCATAATTTGCACAGGAAACATGCAAACAAACAAAAAAATCTTTCCTATCCTAAATGAAAATTCATACTTTAAGAAAAAACTTTGTAGCTATGTCTCCTTGACCTGGTGAAAGACTACCAATATGCTCTGTGAAGCTCCATTGTACTTCAGCGTTCAGAACAGTCCAGCTTTCCCTAACACTCATTGTTCTGCCTGCACCATATAAAGCTCTCCAGTTTCTTTGTTTAAGACTGCTTTACAAATGACAAAGAATTCTATTTTTGTCCTTTAAGTATTCTTCAGTCAATGTTACAATACAATTTTACAAACAATGTTACAATAACATTTTCTTTTTAACATGGATGTTGAGCAAAAGGCCTAACCTTGCTGCTTCAAAGCTCTGGAAACATTTGGTCAGCTCATTCTTTCTGAGAGGATGAAGTTCGCTGAGGCAAATGCAATATCACAGGACTTCGAGGTATTTCTGACCAGTACATACACTATCTGTGTGAGTACTTCAGTGGTCCCCAGCCTTGTGATGCTTAATGTACTTATCTTGTGAACATGCTAGTGAAGATAGCTCTGTAAGGGTGAGAAGCAGAATTACAAGATGCTAAAGGACAGATTGACAGAGATAAAAATACAGATGGCCACTTAAGCGGGCATCTAGGAAGGGGAGATTCTTGATCAGGTTGATTTCAAAGGCAATTAGATGCCTAAAATTTACTGTCTATAAGTAGCTAGAGTCACAAAAATTTAGTTGTTATTGAAATATTATACCTAGCTCACATGTTTTTCAATGGGAATTAAAAATTGTATAGACTGTGCTGAGCTGCAGGTTTTCAGTAGACACTAAAACAGGTCTAAGCAATTTGCTCAAGATCCATGCCCAAGTGCTACCTTGATCCCACAAATTCCACATGGGAGTTCCCAGCATCAACTCACTCCCCTACAAGCTCCTTTCTGACAGAGAGCTCTGGGGCACGTTGGGTTAAGCTAAATTATTTGAAAAGGTTCACAAGAAAAACATCATCCTAGAATATCACTGTATTTGGTATGTGATTGCCTGGCTGCTGTATATGAAAGGAACACCAAAAGTTGCAGGCCAGGGCAGCGTTTGTAATGGAAGACATCAGACTAAACTTTACACAGTAAGACTTGGATGATTCACCTACAATGTACACTTGTGTGCTTGCTGCATTTAGCATAAGACGCCGTGGCTGATACTATTCAGATAATTTAACATATTTTTATTTAGTTTTATTTCATATAGAGATCAACCTTTTTTTCTTACAGAAGAAGAAGGCAGATAATTTTTTTACTGATATTATGTTCTGGCCAGCATATAACTTCTATATTTAACAAAGTAAAGCAGAGTCTCTTTTACAGGTAGACACTGTAGCAGTTCTGTATTCAGGGATTCTCCACATCCAACAATGCATATGTAAAAATCAAAGTTGTCTTGGATTCACAGTGTGAAGTTAATCTCAAATAATAAATACACCTTTTACAGTAATTATTAGTCTTAAAACGATCCCTAGAACTGGGACCGAGAGGGAGTTTCCTTGTATCAGAGAACCAAGAGCCACTGGGAGTTTTGTTCATATGGAGCATTTTTCTCTGGGATCGTCTGGAAAGGTTATTAAACATCCTGCTGGTGCACTGACAATGACCACAGTCTCTCCTGATCTCTTTCTCTGGAACATTTTAGCTAAGACTTTCCTCTGTTATTACAGAGTTTCTGGTTTTAACGGGATGCAGAATTGTTTTATAGCCCATGAGATGTATAGATATCGTGTAGCACTTATGATACTGTGGACCCTTCAAACTTGTTATGATTGCTGAGGATTACAGAGAATTAGATCTGATGATGCAGGCGACCATTTCCGACCCTATATTCCTGTGCATTTCTCTTTTCATGCTTGATCCGTATCCTCTCACATCTCTCACTTTTGTGGAAGAGGTGGCTCCTCACACAGCACTTTGCTCAGTTTTAGGGCTAAAGCACTCATTAAAGAAGAAGGTCTTCATTGCAACTGCTGAAGCTGACCACAGGGGCAGATCTCACAGCCATGGAAATTAAATCAGTAGCAGTTGATTCAGGACATTTGAATTTGATTCTCTAAAATGCTGATCATAGTAGCCTTTATCCAGCTATTTATATAAATATCTGCTTAACCTCAAACATGTTAATAATCACAGACTTCAAAGAAAGCTTTACTTTGCATATTACTATAAATTATGTTTTTAATTTACTTCAGTAAAAGCTGCATAGTCTAGTGAAAGTAGCACGATAAAAGCCTGTAGCACTCCTTTAAGTACAGATCTATAAATCTTTTGGTGACCACGCGAACCCAATCACTAATCTAGTGGTTTAATGGAAAAAGAAAAAAAGTCACTTACTCAAACAAGTGAATCTCAGCCTTGGAGTCCAAGACCAAATGGGTTTCCTATATCTTGAACTCTATTGAATTATGTACTCTATTTTTCAGATTTTCTGCCTCCTGGGAAAAAAAAATAGCATGTATGTAAAATAAATGTACATGAGCCATATTCACCTGTTACATCTGTAGCTGTTTGATCTAATTCTTGGCAAAACAGAAAGCTGTTGGTCAAAATGTATTTTAATATTTTGTTCATTAACTTTACCCTGAGAAGCATTGCATTTTGTAAAATATCTTCCCTAAGTACATATGGGAATTAATAGTGTGCTGTTCAGTAGAGTATAACTTGGTAAGGTTTTTGTATAAAATATATAATTGTAAGGAAAAAATGCTGACATACCAGAGAAGCCTTTGGTGATGTAGCACTTCTCCCAGGGCACACACAATATCTTCCATCCATCATATTAAAAAATATGTGCTAGCTATACACAAAGACAGCTTGTTCTGCATCCCAGAGAGAAAGCTCTGCCACGGAGGCTTTATCTTTTTTGACCCTTAACCTAAATTTGTGTGAACTTCATGCTTCGCAGTCTGTTTGAAAGTGTAGGAAATACATAGGAGCAGTGATCAGAAGCTAGTAAAAGATATATAGGCATGGTTAGAGCAAATGCTATCAATGTAACGCAAGATATTTTGTTTAGTGTGTTCCCAAATATTTGTATCGCCATATTAAGTTTCTAGTCTAAACTGTATTATTAGCTTCCTTAAAGATGGAAATTGCTTGTTACCTACAAAACACCTTGGCAAATAATTTACATGTCATCCTCAAGAGAACTACTTTTGACGGAAATATATGGAATTTGTAACTGCAAGGTTCATGTTCAGCTCAATTATATCATAAAATATCTAAGGAAAAAAATAAGTGTAAGTATATGTCATAAAATTTAAAATGCTTTTAAAGGAGAAAGTCCCCTGCATAAATTTATATAACACTTGAGAACAAAGCAATCCACACTTTCTACGTGAAATGACAGTGATAACGGTATAGCTCCAGAAATCTCCACATGTGAATGAATTTTGGTGAAGAATAAAATATGTTTCATAATACAGACACTAAATAATTTGGTATTAAATGTTCCATAAAACACAACTGTGAAAATCTCTAATATAAAATACCTATAATACTTATAATTATATATAATACTTATTCCTTTTTAAAATTATAAGCCAAATCCTTCAAAAGCACTGAATTCAGTATCTTAGAAGTCCTTCACACAAAGCCTTAAAAAGTTTATGGACCTAATTTCCAAATAATCCTGAAGCAGTCACATTCTTTGTCAAGCGTACACAAAGGGCAGTATTTCTGCATACATGACTACATAATAATAAAGAAAAACAACAACCAACTGTCCTGTGTCAGGTGGAAAATTACTTCCTATGATTTTTTTTAAACAAGTATAAAAACCTTGAACAAACTTACTAATGTCAGAAAACACCATGGTCTTTAATGATATTCTCTCAGTTTCTCTGTTAGGCTTTATATAAAATTTTATCATTCTCCTCCTACTTCTCTTTTACAGAAATGACATATCTCTTCACACGTTTGCCTAACCAGTTTTCCCACAAGTACAGTTTTTTAATAAAAGTAGTCATTAAGTGTTATATTACAGATCCAAAGAAGTCATCAGCTTTACCATTCATCAAGAGCCAGTTATGTTCTAGCCTTGAGTAGTTATATCCACTTTCACCTGATTCTTTTTAGATTTTTCCTTTGTGTTTATAAACTCAGTAAGTAAACTTATGTTCAGCAGATTTAAGCCTCCTCTTAACACAAATACGTATCAAAAATTGATTAGCTCCACCCTCTCTCCCTTTAGATAACTAATTCAGGTTAGTATGGACACAAGAGAGGAGCAGCACTAAATAATTATTTGAGCAATGTCTTTCTTCATTGTCTGCGATCCGTGTTGGTAGGGGAGTTGAAGGCACATGCTTACAATTGTATCACAAATCAAGACAATGCTTGGAGCTGAAAAACTTCTGTATCTCCTTCTTACAAATCTGAAATTGTCAGAACCATTTCTTTAATAAATCTCAGAGAGCAAATGAATGCTTTCTAACTTCTCCATCCCCTGATCACATGGAAACATGAGGTAACATCCCTCTTCATTCACAGACTTCTGCAGCCGTTGTTTATTTAAAATCTATTGGTCAATGTCCTCAATATAAAGCCTTTGAATTTTCTCCACAACTTCTATGCTGAACTGCAGGACCTGCATCAGATTTCTGCAGATCAAATCTTTTTACAGGTATTCATGGATTCCTTCAATTTTTTACGTTCACCTCATAGCGTATGGAACACTATCCACATAAGGGCTCACTGAAGCAATAAGGCCACTAATTAAATATTCTGACAGTTTGCATTCCTGTACGAGCCTTAGGCAATATTTCAATTACTATAAACTAAAATCCCTCAGCTCTCCGTACCCTCAGCGACCATCCCTCCTGCAGCCGAGCATCCCTTGCAGCAGAAAGGGAAAGCCTCAGGAGCACAACACCAGTCTACTGCACCCTACGCTACCCTGTAGCGTACATTCGTTGCCCAGGACCTGCACAAGGTCTCACACCCAGCATCCGCCAAAGTAGCTTGAAACTTGTAAATGCTATAGAAAGCCAATATGGAGGATGCATTTGATTAAAATGAAGCCAGGATACATCTGCTATTAAATCTACTGATATAGTTGGGGAAAAACAAAAATCTTTCAAGCACACAGATTGTTTTTCTATTAAAATGGAGATTCTGTGTTTATTATAAATCCATGCAAACATTGTTTGCTGTAACCTGATAAAGAGCTTGTCTTTATGACGACAGATACCATATTAATCTGTTCTTAACATTCAACATTTTGAAAAACTGAGTTATTCACACTTCAACATCTTAACTGTCCTCTTTTTAATTTGCTTGCACTTGCACATACATCGTTCTTATAAAAGCCACAGATAGCTTCGTGTAGGTCACATTTTTTTCAACAGAATTCTAAGCCAATAACCTCCATTACTTTCTGAATATGTCTTAAACTAGCATTGTGTTTTTCCTAAAGCTTCCCATGCATTACCAGCTAAAAAGAAGAATCAGTAGCAGCTAAAATTTGATAAGCAATTATTCTAATGTAATTGTTTTTAACAGATTTCAGTTAATTCAGGCAGAGGAGGATAGCTATAAAGTTGTGATTTTGAAATGTGAGAAGTTCTGCATTTTCACATTAAAATAAAACAAAATTTATATGTTTTATGTAACATTTCAAAGAAAGAGGAAACTATTTTTTTGTCTGATATAAAACTGAAAAGCTAACATTACAATTGTGGGAGATTGAGTGTCCGCTAAAGTAAAACATCATGAATGGGAGCTGGGACATAAAATCTGTGCAGTGAGATTTATCCTAAAACAGTAATTAGAACTTGCCAAGCAAAGTCACCTAAATCAAAGTGAGGTGGGTGATACACATGATACTACAAGAAATGAACCTGGGAGCAGACGAGCACACAAACTTCAACTGAGTCTTCAAGAGTTGCCAAGCAATGCAAACCAAATTATGATCTAATATTTGAAAGAAGACGTAAGGCAGTAAAGGTGAAGGCAAGAAAGTCCCTTAGCTCAAAGATCACTTCACAGGCACAAGGGACAGAACTGCAGCAGCAGATGATAATATTAGGAGCCTTTTTGCAAATGATGTGTTAGTTTTCAATCAGTGCATTGGCAGTGTGGTGCCAAAACCAATTACATTAGTTTCAAAAAAGACTTATGTTTTGAAACTTATATTGATGGCACTAAGGGTTATAAAAAATACTGTCCAGGTTAACTAACAATGTGAATTCAATCTGAGAGTAAATAAACTGGAAAAAATGGAATTTGCAGCAGTAATTCAGGGGAAAGTATATATTAGTATATTTTTAAATGAATAAGTATGTCTACCGAGGGAAAGGGGGCTAAAACAACTGAAGGAGAGTTTAAGGCAACTTTTGAGGTGGATATTTTCTCATCAGGGTATAGAATATAGGTAATAGAGCCCAAATCTTCACTTCGTCCCATATTAGAAGACACTCGTTACTCTGGGAATCAAAGAGCAAACAAAAAAGCTCACAGAATAGTTGTATGTGCTGACTACTGCTAGAGGGAGGGGAAAAAAAGGGGGGGGGACGGCACCGGAAAAACAATGCATTATTTGAGTTAATTAGGAGAATACTAAGTTAAGGATATTTTCCAGGATTTCAGAGAAATTTTATTAGAGAAGGCTAAGGTTATTCTTATATTTTTTTAAATGTAAGAAATACATTGCGTATGTGCTGGTAACCACCCTTCCAAAAATGCTGTATACACCTGTGTATGTTCAAATTATCTTTTAGGTGACTCTTGCACTGCTATTCTCATTACCTTCCAAAGTCAATATGCTCAAAGTTAAGAGACATATGTGTACATTTTATCATACAGATGATACTAAGACCCTCACAAGAAATACCTTCATGCACGAAAAGTGGAAGAAAAACATTTCCAAAAGATCTGAACGTTAAGAAAAGGACCAGAATTGCTGGGCTAAACTTATAGATACAGAAATGTGGACTGTGTTAAATAAAAAACACAGAAAAGACACATGTAAGACTGAAATTATCGCCTATATACACCATTTTCCAGGCTGAAGTCTCCTAAAGTCTCAATTCACTGATGAACACTTTTACATACAGTACTCCTGAACAGGAGTATTCCTTGAATAGGTCCAGCTAATCAAGCAATCCAGATTCCTCTAAATGACTTCAGCATTAATTACATCTCCATCCACAGATTTTATCATCACTGATTTCATATTTACTTCCTTGTATTATTGCTAAATGTTGAAAAAATTTTGATCCTAATATAAATCTGAGTAGTACCTCACTAGGAAATCCACCATTTGATGATGATTCACCCCACTGGCAAGCACTTGAAATCTGTCATATCTCTAGTCCTTAGTTCATTTATCAAGTGCTTTTCTACTGTTCTATACACCTAATTTTTCACCAGAATTTTATTCAGTACGCTTATTACAAAAATCTTTACATGCTCCGTATCTACAAGAAATTTTGTGCACTAAACTTCACATTCAATGCAATTAAATAAAAATCAGGCTTGTTTAAATTTATCTATTTCTTTAAAGTCACATTAACTACAATAAATTGTATTCCTATTCTTTAATGCTTTTATCAGATAACACTTTTCCCATTAGTTCACTTGGGTTTGATTTCAGGCTAACCAGAATATATCTACATAGCTTTTGCCTTTTTGAATTACTGGCACAAATGGAGTTAGCTTTCAACTGTATGGAACTTCCCTGGTATTCAAATGTTTATTAAAATTAACACTAGGAGACTAGATATCTTAGCCAACACTTTCAGACTCTAGACTCCAGGTATTGACGTCAGCAGTGGTATCAGCTCTACTTCTGTGAGCAGTCTGCAAAATTCTTCCTTGTTCTTATGCAACTCCTGTACATCAACCTTTCCAAATAGGGAATTGAAACAGTTGTTGAACATTTTGTAATTATCTTCACTTTACCCATGTCCAATTTCATAATGGCCTATCCCATTAGTAGGATCTCTTTTGTTCCCAAGGTAATTGAAAAAAAAATGCTATTACTCTTTTTACTGGCAGCATGACTTTTTGCAATACTTATTTTATTACCAATTTTTTATGCTCTAGATTGAAGCTCATTTCTCTGTCTTTTGCCTTTCTTCAGTTTCATAGACTGTTTTTCTATTTTTGTTATCTTCATTGCATCATTGAATTAGGGTGAGCTTTTAAGAAAATTAGTTTCTTCCTGAATAATTCATATCAAACCATGAGTTTGAAGATATTCTGATAATTGTCTAGATTTAATCAGAACTCCTGCTTTCTAATAACTCTTTCTAAAGGAGCCAAATTTATTAAACTTCCAGTTCAGCCAAATGTATCCGTTATGAGGAGGTTCAAAATGTTGTTGCTTCATGTGAATTAATATATTATAAAATTACTGCATTTGATTTTAAAACATCTGACAGTGACTAGAGGCTGTTGCTCCATAAATTCTCCTACACTTGCATTTAAAAGCAATTATATTTTTTCCTCTCCGCACTTTACAGTCAGATGTTTTCTATTTTTATTAAATAGTCTTTAATAGATTCCCTTTTGCAGCTGTATTTGTTAGCACTTATCTCGAGTTCTCAGTACTATGCTACAGATATACCAAAGTGTGCCTATTTTAATTCAAATAGTAATTCAAGTGGAAAGTGGAGGGAAAGGGCTTGTGTGCAGAACTCAGCAGGAACTCTGAGACGGAAGTGTCTATTACTGAAAACTGTCTGACCGTACCACGGTTTTCAGACATGAATGCATAAAGCCAGGCACCAGAATAAAAGATGTAAAATGAGCTAAGCACAAGTGATATGATTCTCTTGGAGGCACTGAACAGTAACAGAGGGGTTTTATGTTTTTAGGTGCCTAAATATGGTTTTCAGGGCTTATTTTTTAGAATATTAGATTGAAAACTGTAAGCAATCATTATTAAACTGTTCAATTCAAGGCTCTAAAATTTGACAAGGGCTTGTAAACATAGCACGTTTTTTCCTAAGGAAAAAAGAAAACTCATAATGTCAACGGACTGGAAATTCCACATCACCCCACATGGTTATACCACATCCTTCTCGAAAACATTACCTTTGCCAGGTTTTGATCTCAACTCTCATTATTATGGTTTCTTAAAGGAGGAAGAACTTACTTCTATGGAGTACTGAAAGGAATTTTAAGTGAAAAAATATCTGTACTCAGAAAAGGAGTAAATATGTTTTTGAATGGGCACATCTAGGGGGTGGAGGAAGTGGTCCCATGTTTTTAAATACATTTTTAGTACAGTTGAGGAAACTTTATCATAGCTTGCATCTATCCAATGGCTATTTTTCATTACTTTTAAGTATAACCTGAGTTACAAATCTTGTACAGAATAGCAGCACACAAGAACTATGTTCCTTCTTAGGCAGAGAAAGGCAAGAAAAAAAAATTGAGTGTCACTTCGCTGACTGTAAAACTGATGTAAAACAGGAGTAAAGAGAATTGGATACCCTATTAACAGATCCTGTACAAAACTAGAATACACTGATGTTCACTACACTTTCATTTCTGGTTTGTATTTTGAGAAATCTTTCTGAGAGCTTATACGGAGCTAAGAGTTTGTTCATCATTTGCAGGAGAGTACAGAGTTTTAATTCTTTCTTCACCTTTTGGCCCCTGCCAAAAACGATGACCTCATATAAGACTGGAATTTTTTTTTAATAAAAGTGGATATTGTGTACAGTTTTCTTCTGACTTGTTTATTTAAAACTGTATTCCTCAATAAAAGGCATGATGAAGGCCCCACATGTACTTGTTTTCACCTGCCTGATTCCAGCTATTAATTTGATCTCAATTAAACAGCATGTCTTTGGCAAATACGACAAACAATTAAACTCTGTGATTTGGTTCTAATGCTTCTCTGCTTTCACACACTCACATTTTATTTCAATTAGTTATTTAGATTTATAAATAAATGGCATGTCTTCTCCTCTCACTCCAGGCAATCAAGTAAACAAAATCTAAGCTTAATTATGCTGTGCTTTCCTCCCTCTGCCAAGTCATTTAATTGTTCCCATTCCAAACTCTAGTGTTACAAGAACCCATGTAATAAGAAAAATCAGGGTTTGTTGTCGTATTTTCTGGACATTTCATCAGCTTTTGATTACAGAACCTCGTAAGCATATTAAAGGTTGCAGTTGATTGAAAAAAAGGCTGACTTCATACTGAAAGGGACCCAAAAATACAAACTTCTGTACTTCACATTTTAAACATGATTATACAAATTCTCCTTTTGCTATTTGATGTCAAAGAAGGGTGGGATCATGCTGTGGTTTAGTATAATATAGTTTAAAAGTCAATTAACTACAAGGTACAAACCCATAGCAAGCCAGACTTCATTAGTTCCACTGTTCACGGAACTACTTATTTAAACACATTTACTGAGATTGTGAATTATTTCTGCTATGGATGCAGAACACGCTGGGTCTGACAGAGCTTGCTGGCTCAACCTCAGAAACGACAAAAGAGAGATACGTTAATCCCAAGACAACTCTTGCCCAGAAAACTGTCTACTTCTTTCATGTGATACAAAGGCTGAGGTTGTAAACCCCGTAGCCCTAATTTTGCTCCTGAAGAATCATGTCAGTGCCTCAAGACTGCACTTCTAAACACCCCAGTTCCAGGAGACCTTCTTAGATGGGCTCAGCAGTATGTGAACAGCAAAATGTGAGAACGCTTAAAACTAGCACCCAAGTTACCCAGGGACATGATCAAAAGATGCTCAGTGCACGAAGACAGCATTTATCTGGAAAAGTCAATGTTGAGCTTTGGAGCTAAATAAGCTTTATTGAGCCCAAAGTAAATTCCAAGTAACTACAAAAACATCTTGCTTTTCAGCCAGATTCATAATATTCATAACATCCAGATTTTTCCACTAGGCTAGACCTTCCTAGTCACCTTTCTCCAGCATAATACAGAGTCAACTGTGGCCAAAACACACACCAAAAAAAAAAAAAAAAAAAAAATTAAGTTCACTATTATGTTTGTTGCTAGATGTATTAAAGTCACAATTAGTGATGTATATTTGACAGAACTATCCACTATTTATTTCTATTCTGTATTTGTAATGAAGCAGAAGGAGACGTTATATCCCATATGATGCCAAGGATGAAAGAAAAGTTTACCATCTGTTGACAAAGAAAGATGAGAGGGAGCATTTGCTAAAATTAATTATTTCAGTTACAGCTGAGCATCTTATATCCAAGATCCCCACACTAACTAGCTGGGGAGCTCACAGGAACAGTCTAAGGCTATTCTGAAGGACTGGGAGACTCTTGGTGTAGTTCCAAGGTCAGACACCAACAAGCTCAAGGGTGAATCAGAGACCCCAGGCCGACAATCCAAAGCCCTTGCAGCACAGAAGGGCTCCCATGCCCCGCTGTACAATGGCTCACATTGCCATGATGTGCAAGCTGGGGTTTGAGGGTACGGGCTGCCCCCAGGAATGGTACTGATGCCTCTGCTGGGATACTGTGCTCCAGCTTCTCACATGCTTCTGGAGCTCTCACGAGGAAGAGAGCAGCAGCAGGCACATCTCTTCACAAAATCGGTGTCCCAAGAGGCAGAAAAAGCCAAAGCAGCGTGCATGGATCTGTGATGGGAACAACTGAGAGGGACAGTGATCTGAATGAGGGCCTGGCGTCACTTTAGCCCCTTGAAATCCTCATCTGCCAATTTAAAAGAGAGCTGGAGAACAGTAATGCTAGTCTGGCATTTATGTAGTGTTTTATTTATCAAAACTCATGCTTCAGGGATTAAGTCAGTCCCTTAATTACATTAGGAACATTTCGCTTCCTTTTCTCTGCAACACACAACTGAGAAATGCATTTAGAGGGAGAGAAAGCTTTTGCCTAGGACTTATAATACTGGTGAGCAGAGAAGAGACACAGGACAGGTCAACCTTCTTTCTTTGCTGCTGTACAGTCCATTTTCTTATGTCTGACTGAAGTATTCAGCTCACATGATGATATCTCTGTCACTAGATTTCAAAAGCGTAAACTGGCTTGCAACAGACTATCCAGAACAATGGATATTCCACTGTTTAGACTCCTGACATTTGGAATTATTTTTGCTAATTGAAATCTTTGCATTATAGGGTGAGATCAGTATGCAATATAACAGCCTTTGACATACAGAACGTCACACTAGGTGATTGAATGGTATTCTTTGGCAAGCTGATGTGCTGAAAAGTCTGACTTGCATATTCCCTGCTTAAAGGAACAGATGAGAACTTGAACACAGAAGAAAAATAAAATGGAATTACAGACCCAGCTGTGATGGGGTCATGGGCTCAGAAGCAGAATGAGTGCTCCTTAGAATGAATTTCGTGGACCACTGGATGACTAACAGCAGATATTCAACAGAAAAGCTAATTCAACAGTTAAGCTTTATTCTATATAGTGGACAGATTGAAAAGGATTCAGCTGCCTCAACTTAGATGAAAATTTTAGATGCTCCAGAAAATGGAGTTATCCACACTTGGCTGGCTGGTAGACTCATCACCTTCTGCAGTTGTAGCCAGAAGCAATAGGGAATCTAAAATGAAAAATATGTCTGGAACATGAATGCCACACATGAATGCCAATAGGTAGCAAAGGTCCATTTAACAGCCATAAACTGTTTGGGCTCTTAAATCTTCCTGTTATTCATCAGGAAAAAAACTGGATTTTCCGTATGCTAGAAGTGGAAAAGGTATATACTTTCTCAGCATCAGTTTTTTGTTTTTACCTCTTCCTCCTCCATTTTTTTGTTTGGAGTTTCATATTGAAAATCAAATGGCTAAATTTAGAAGATCAAATTTATGTATTGAAAAACTGCAGTGGGTCCCCTAAATTACAGCAATGAGTTGGGGAATAGGCCAGGTTTAAAAAATTGAGATAAATCAGTAAGACATCAAAGGGTATGGAATTAAAGTGGACAGATACAACCCAAACAAGGAATTAAACAATGGTTTTGTTTCTTGCCATAGACTTATATCTGCTTATAGAGCCAAATTTTTTCTGAAAAAGTGGTGATGCCATACTAATAGGCTGGATTAAAGCAAAAAACAGCACTGTCTTTCTTTTCGAGGATGTAAAATGTCCCTAGAACCAACCAATCTTTACTGCTCCTGGAAGTTTAAAGTACTGGGTTAGTCATAAGACAACAAAAAGTATCCAGCAGTAAGTTATGATCCTTCTTTTTTCAGATTAGTTACTCTAACAATTTGTCCTAAGAAAATACAACTACCATGTATGACAGAGCAAAAGCACAATACCATAAGCACTAAGACAGAACCAGAAGGTGTGGTTAACATTGGTCACAACAGGTAACAAAGCTTAAGCAGGACTTGCAGGTCCTATTGTGCTGCTGTGGGAGACATACAGTGTAACAGTAGAGGGGTTTGATAAAGAAGGAAGATATAAGGAAACCCATTATTTTCTGTATCTGTTTCTTGTTTCTTCCCTTCCACTTACAGGGAAGAAGTCAGATGAGTCAAGCCTGACAAGACATCAAGCAGACCATTAGCTACTTTTCTACAGCTGTCTGCAGGTTTGTGAGCAGGTAAGGAAAGAGCACTTGGACTTCCCTTCATGCCTCCATTCCTCACATTACCTCTACAGATATGCTGGGCAGCAAAGCAGTCTGCCTTCCTCTCAGAGCTCTCAAGTGAGACTTTCCTTCTGCTTTAGTATATCTGGATTATGGAGGAGATAAATATTTCTGCTTTTCATTTGCTTCCTCCTCTTTCTGTGCTGTCTTTAATGTTGATCCTACCAAGACCCGTGGGCTCCCCAGGGAAGAGGAGTTTGAGAGGTTTCTGCAGTGCTTCCAGCACAAAAGCTGAGCAACATCTCCTTTGTAATCGGTGCCACACAGTTGCATAAGCAAGACTTTTAACCTGCAAACGCAAACAGGGAGTGACACTGTTGATTCGAATGGTCCGTATTAGCATATCATAGTAGTACAAACGGACCTAGCATAAAATAATTTGTTCTAGCCAATATATGCATTAGCTTCCTTTTTTTTTTTTTTCCTCCAGTTGAAGTGTTTGTCAGAGCAAGAATAACATTCATCTAAATTGTAATTATGGAAAATAGTTCTCCATATGATGTCATCAACCTTCCCATTAAAATATTAATTAGCAAATGATAGCAGTAAAATTTCAGGTATATTTTTAATACCTAATACACATATTTCACATCCTCTGAACCACAGTTTACTCTGTAAATATTTGCTAATCTAACAAAATATGTACTGCCAGCCCTAGGTCATGATTCATGCAGACGGCAGAGAGCCATTTTATAATCTGACTTCCTAATTTAATTAACTCCTTTAATCTGTTAGTATCAGACTTTTTTTTTTGCTGTCTCTTGTGGTTTTGCTTGTGTGACTAAAAAGCACTGTGTACCACTCAGCACAGGTCAGCTTCCTCCCTCTCTCATAGCAACAAAATCCTGGCTGCCTCTGAAGTGGATATGCTAAATGGGAGGGATTTCACATCATCTCTTGTCTCTATCTTACAATCACAAAATGCCACACTTCTGCTCAGAATGTTTTTTTCAGCAACAACCATTTTGTGTGTGATGATAATCAGTTTGCTATTGATGATCGTATCTACTCAGTAATAAAGATATATCAATAATATAACTAGTATTTTTCATCTCTTTCCTAATTCAGTAATGTATGGTATATGCAGACATTATTTTCCCAATTTTTTTAATTTTCTAGAAGCCACGCTTAAAGAGCATGAACTTTTACAAATACTTGCTATTCTTGCTTAAACAAGAAAGCCACATTCTTCTCTGGATGCTTCACTTAGAAAGGCACTTGATGCTTGCAATTTCTTGCACCAATAAATTAAGCATTGCGTTTAACATTGTAGCCATTTTTTCTGACACAATTTACACTTTTTGCTAACACAAGGTCCAGTCCTACAACCCTGATTCAAATGACCTCATGGGAATAATCTCACCAGTTTCAGTAAATCTATTTGCATTGATGCTGTTCAATATTCTACTCCAGCTTGCTGAATCAGACCATCAGCAAAGATATACAAATGTATTCAGCCATAGGCAACTGGTATTTCTCTGTTCCTAAATCAATGAGCTTATTCTGCAGCATAAACAGCTCCTATTTTCTACAAACCTTTAAAGGAATGAACACAGTCAAGATTAAACTCTTCCTTTATTATGACATCCGTTATTTTTTCATTATCCATTACTAAACTTTGCTGGGTGCCCTGCAATCACAGAATGTTTTGTTGCTGAGTTCAGTGGCAAAAGGATTGTTTCTACAATGCACAACTGAAGTATCTACTGACCAGTTTGATGAGCTTCTAAGCTCCCTTCGCTTCTAATGAAGCACCGTTACTTAGCAATGATAGAACATTTGCTAGCTCTCAATAGCTTTTATTCAGTGATACTATTTATGACAGCAGAACTAAAGTGAGTACAAGCATGTGTGGAGTGACGTCTTTGACGAGAGGTTCTGCGAAGACAGTTATTAAGACCTCACTCCTCAGAGCAGAGGCAGGCAATGTGGTGCATTGCTGACCAAGCTATTATGTTAATGCTAGAAGAATAATTGAAGTTAAAGGGGTTTTTGACCTAATGGTAGAATGAAAAATTAAATACATTTACCAGTTTGGTGTAGTAATACCGCCCAAATCCATTTAACCTCATTTACTTTCATCTACATTACTGCAGTGATGTTTCTTTCCTTTTATCTAAGTCAAAATTCTGGTTTGATAGCTTTGCTGGAAGGGGAATATGAGAAGCAGAATGTCTGCTGCAGCTGAAGGGAAAAGGAAAGATCGGGACCTTCAACATGACTGCAGTGTGCATTGCCTGAATTTTCCTTTGCCTCTCCTTGGACAAATAGGAGTGCTTCTAGTCTAGGTTACAATAGTTTCTGGTTTCCTTAGTAACCCCTTTGAGAGCACTCGTGTGTTTGTGTTAGTAGGAAAGTGTGTGAGGGCGTCTAAAATGGAATACAAATCTCTCAAACTTGGAGTAGGAAAATCCCAAATTTTCTCCCCAGTCAACAAAACCAAACTCAAAACAAGCAAAGTCTTCCCAGAAATCAACTGAAACAATTATGACTGGGTATAATTTAAATCGTGATGTGACAAAAGGACAAGTTTGTTCTCAAGTCAGAACCATTTAGGGCCTCTAGGGTAAACCTGGAAGCTGAGCAGAAGAAAAGCACAGTTCTTATCCTCAGGATGGAAGTCTGGAGTTATGAACTCTGACTTGCAAGAACGCTTCCTTTCTAGAGTTTTGTTGCATGGTAGTTACAAAGAAAGAAGTTACCCCCTTGAGGTGTAATATTAGCAAACAAAAACAAGGCCAGCAATATTTTGTACAGTACTTCCTCCCCCTTCACTCAGTTGGCACTAAATACCAAAGTAACATGTTTAATGAGATAATGGCTTGATCTTGTTTTGTTTGTTTGTTTGTTTGTTTGTTTTTAATCTGAGGTAATGGATATGCTCCTTAACTAACTGAGAATTGCAGAGTTTCCGTCCCTGGATATATTCGGATCTCGCCTGGACACAGTGCTGGGCAACCTGCTCTGAGCAAGGGGGTTGTACTTCCAATTTCTGCTGTTCTGTTACTCTGGGATCCTGTGAAGTGTGTGATGGTTGGGAAACTGGCTAAAGGCAGGTTACTGAGAGAGCAAGAAGAAATCTACAATTCATGTAAGGAGGCACCAGCACATGTCAAAATACTTTTTCACAAATGTAATTATTTTCTGACTTAATTTATGGCACTTGAGAGTTTAAAGTGTAAGTGCTTTTGAGGATGTTCCCATATAAAAATATAAAATAGTAACTATGGCATCGGTATTAAACAAATCTAATGTCCTAACAACAATTTTGGTATTTATAGGATTTTGAATTATAAGTATTTGGGGAAATTAGAACAATTAGAAGTTACAGTTGGCAGAGTTTAATTTTTATATGACAAAAGGTACAGTTCTTGTCACATACAGCTGGGAGAAAGATGAAAAATGAATGCATAGACAACTTGAGAGTAATATGAAGGATAAAATGCTGTTAGAAAGACAACAACATAAGCATTTATTGTATTTTTTTTGGTACATATTTCCTATTTTTGTCTGTAAGCTGTCGTTCTCCTGTACTGTTGATGGCTTGCAGTGTTTTTGAACGCAGTGATGGCAAAGCTGCTGATACCACGTTCCTAATTTTTGGCTGCTGCACCAATGTTTTTCAACTCGTAGTAACAGATTGCAAAATATGTTTGTTGGTCTTTGTCTAACTGATTTTCTAAAATGAAAATAAAAAAGAATGACATAGGTCAGCAATGAATGGTTTAGTTTGTTTCTATGAGCTTCTCTGCAGAAGAGGTTTGAAAAGAAATTGAAGTTTTCTTATACTGTACATGAATGGAGCGTTAGTAAAGATCTCATTCTATATACAACACATTACATACACATCTTTAATCAAGCAAGCAGTTTCAGTAGATAGCTCCTAATGAGCTATTTGCTACTTTTCAGTCGTGATTTATTGATTGGATTTCCACTAATTATCAATAGGAGCTCTGCCCTTCAGTAGATATATCTCCATTGGCCGGTTTATTGTCCTTAAACTATTCTCTGATCCTACCTTTGTTTGATGTTTCATTGCCTTGAGTCTTGTAGAATATTTACTTTAGCACAAAGAGGAGAATCAGAACAGTAGTGTTTTGTTTCTGTTTTGCTGAGATGAAAGTAACTGCCTATTGTCCACATCTAAAACCAGTCAGGACCATTTCCTTCAGATAAATGCCACTAAAAACACATGGGATCAGAGTGCACCACTTAAAAGTCTGACTCAAACCTCAGTAAAATCAGTTGGAATCTTTCCATTTAATTAAATAAACTTCAGATTGGATCCTGAATAGCCCTGGCTTATATTATAGTCAAAGAAATCTCTTTCCTCTAAGAGGCAGAAGTGGCTCCCTAGTGACTTCTAATGCTATTTTTCAAAAGTAGAAAACTGTATAGATGAGAGTGCAGAATAACAAAGAAATAATTGAAAATACCATCACCGCAGTTTACTTCTTAGTTGCTGACCACAAAATTCAAGGTTCAGCTCAACTAAAAAAAACAAAAACAAAAACAAACAAACAAAAACACCCCAAAAACCCAAACAAACAAACAAACAAAAAAAAAAACCAAACAAACAAAACACAGCAAAACCTACAGTGAGGACTGTGGTTTGTATGTGTCTAGACTCCCAGGAGAATTTCCCTCCTTATGTTTAAACAGTCTGGACTGTAGGGGTTACCTATAATTTGGGCAGCATTCTTGGTTTGCAGATTGAAAACACTCGTGTATTAGGTAGAACGCTTTTAAAATAAAATACTAGCATCACACGTTAGTGCTATAGCTAAGACTAATATTTTTAGACATATACATATTATTGCCCAGTAATAAATTTTCTTCTTAGTAAAGTGGGTTCCTTCTGGATCTTGATGTTTTCTATTCAATAAGATGAAACAAACATACTTGATCTTTTCATTCCGTCTTGTATCAGGTTGGTGCAAAAGTAACTACAGTTGTTTTAAATCATTATAACTAGACTCAAACATATTTTCATTAATCGAAAATAGGAACCACTACCATCAGAACATTTTTGCCAATGAGAAGTGAGTTTGCTTATTCCTGTAGCATAAAAAAACATGCTTCGGGATTCAGCGAACTCTTAGAAAGCATTTTCTGCATCCTGCTGGTTGTGGAAGCATTTTCCCTGCAAAAAGTTGTCGAGATGCTTGAAGAAGTGGTAGTCAGTTGGGAAGAAGTCTGGTGAATACAGCAGATGAGGCAAAACTTCATAACCCAATTGGTTGTCATGGAGAAGAATTGGGCCCTTTCTGTTGACCAATGCCAGCTGCAGGCATTGCAGTTTTTGGTGCATCTCATCAGTTTGCTGAGCATACTTCTCAGATGTAATGGTTTCACCGGGATTCAGAAAGCTGTAGTGGCTCAGACCGGCAGCAGACCACCAAACAGCGACCATGACCATTTTTTGATGTAAGTTTGGCTTTGGGAAGTGCTTTGGAGGTTCTTCTCAGTCCAACCACTGAGCTGATTGTTGTATAAAGACCACTTTTCATCACATATCACAGAAATGGTTCATCGTTGTTGCACACAATAAGAGAAGACGACACTTCAAAACAACAATTTCTTTGATTTTGGATCAGCTCATGAGGCACCCACTTATTGAGCTTTTTCACCTTTCCAATTTGCTTCAAATGCTGACCTACTGTAGAATGGCCAATGCTGAGGTCTTTGACAACTTCTCGTGTAGTAAGAGGATCAGCTTTGAGATTTGCTCTCACTTGATCATTGTCACCTTCCAATGGCTGGCCACTAAGCTCCTCATCTTCAAGGCTCTCGTCTCCTTTGCGAAACTTCTTGAACCACCACTGCACTGTACGTTCGTTAGCAGTTCCTGGGCCAAATGTATTGTTGATGTTGCGAGTTATCTTTGCTGGTTTATGACCCATTTTGAACTCAAATAAGAAAATCGCTCAAATCTGCTTTTTGTCTAACATCATTTCCATAGTCTAAAATAAATACAAAATAAACAGCAAGTAATAAGTCAGTAACAAAAAAAGGCATAAAGTGAGAAAAGAGCATTAAAATTATGCATAACATAACCGGATTTATTTAAGAATGTATTCCAATATCGAACAGCAAATTTCAACAATGCAAAAACTGTAATTCCTTTTGCACCAACATAATACTACTGACTTTCAGGTTTCACATGAAAAAAAAAACAATAAGCATCCTCTAATAGACAAAAACAAAATCACTGAAGTTCTATTCAACAATTATCAACCAGCTTTCATAATAAAAATAAGTCTTTTCTAACCCAGAAATGTGCATAAATACAATAGCAAGGAAGCATGAATTGGATGGCATAAATATTACAATACTATATATTTTACTCAGCCATATATGAAGTATCTAGTATAGTATGTTATTACAATGCCTTTCTTACACAGATAAGGTTATACTTCAAACAACTTTCTTAAAATACATTTCCATTAGAACTGCAATCAAATGTCTCAGAGAATTAGCAAATCAATGCCGATACCTTCAGTTTCAGGTACATGATTTAAGTGTAAAAAGGTTGTGGTTCTCAGAACTTGTTACTATCTGATCATGTTCAATAGCTCATATACTTGCAGCAAATTGTGGTCCCGCCACAACAAAAAGAGATACTAACCAGCACACTTGGTGACAGCCTCAAGGTTCGGTCATCACAGAATCACAGAGTGGTTGTAGGTTGGAAAGGACCTTAAAGACCATCTAGTTCCAACCCCCCTGCCATGGACAGGGCCACCTTCCACTAGACCAGGTTGCTCAAAGCCCCATCCAGCCTGGCCTTCAACACTTCCAGGGATGGGGCATCCACAGCTTCTCTGGGCAGCCTGTTCCAGTGCCTCGCCACCCTCATGGTGAAGAATTTCTTCCTTATGTCTAATCTAAATCTACCCTCTCTCAGTTTAAAGCTGTTACCCCTTGTTCTATCCCTACATGCCCTTGTAAAAAGTCCCTCTCTAGCTGTCTTGTAGGTCCCCTTTAGGTACGGGAAGACTGCTATAAGGTCTCCCCGGAGCCTTCCCTTCTCCAGGCTGGACAACACCAGCTCTCTCAGCCTGTCCTCATCGGAAAGGTGCTCCATCCTTCTGACCATCTTCCTTGCCCTCTGAGCTTGCTCCAACAGGTCCATGTCCTTCCTGTACTGAGTATGCAAGACCTAGACACAGACTCCAAGTGAGGTCTCACCAGAGCAGAGGGGGAGAACCACCACCCTCAACTTGCTGGTCATGCTGCTTTTGATGCAGCCCAGGATGTGGTTTGCTTTCTAGACTGCAAGCATACATTGTCAGGTCATGTTGAGCTTCTCATCAACCAACACCCTCAAGTCCTTCTCCTCAGAGATGCTCTCAATCCATTCTCTGCCCAGCCTGTATTTGTGCTTGGGATTGCACTGACCCATGTGCAGGACCTTGCACTTGGCCTTGTTGAACTTCTAAGGTTCACATGACTCCACCTCTCAAGTCTGTCCAGGTCCCTCTAGACAGCGTCCCTTTCCTCCAGTGTGTCAACTGCACCACACAGCTCAGTGTCATCAGCAAGCTTGCTGAGGGTGTGCTCAATCCCACTGTCCATGTCACCAACAAAGATGTTAAACAGTGCTGGTCCCAATACTGACCCCAGAGGAACATCACATGTCACTAGTCTCCACTTGGACATTGAGAAGTTGACTGCAACTCTTTGCATGTGACCATCCAGCCAATTCCTTACCCACCGAGTGTTCCATTCGTCAAATCCACATCTCTCCAATATAGACACAAGTATGTCATACAGGACAGTGTCAAATAATAGAAGCTTAAATGATGTCTCAACATTCAGGGTGCTATGCCAAGCCAGGGTTTAGGCAAAATGATACGGGGAACTTTTCATTAATACTATCTGGTATTGAAACTTGATCACAAAAATATTACAATACCACAAAAAAGAGCCCAGAGAATAGTCTTCTTTTGTAAATGATGGCTATTTTTAACAGTTCTTATTCATGAGTACTAGGTACCAGTACAGGGATAATCCTCAGCTGTGAAATCGAAACAGCAATGCCACATGATACTGGTTTCAGCAGGGTCTATTCAGTAAAGCCTCTGAAGAACTAGTCAGAAAGGTGTCTCATTCTGATTAGACTACTTGTTTCTAGTAACTTTGTAATTTGTTCAGGTTCAGAGGCAAAGAAAGAAATTCATGCTCCTTATTTTCACCCCTAGTAATGCACTGGCTTTGTGTACCTTTCCTTTAGACTGAGAAGAACTGAATTTCCAAGGTACTATTAAATAGATGCATTGTCAGTAATGCTAAGAAAATCCCTGCTCTTATACAGTTAATTAGTCTTGTTACATTAATTGAAAACCATTCAGAACTCAGACCTGAATGGAGGGCGATCTGGGAAAGTAGCCAAGCGGGGTTTTCGAGAGCGATGCACAATGTTCCTCTCCACAGCCCGCTGGAGGCAATGGACGTTGCCTTCACAGGGCAATGGACCAGGCTACACTCCTGTTCTAAAGTGTTGCTGAGGAGCCATGTATTCATTTTAAGTAATCACATTTAGAAAAGGTTATAATAATGAAAAAGGTGGGAAGGGAAAGGTTTTAAAGGGCTTTCAGCAATTAAGCAGCAAGGAAGGTATCTTCTTCCAATGACTGTAAGGGTGTGCAGAGAGCAGATTGCTAATGGGTAAACATCATTCAGGAAATAGCTGTGCCCTCTTGCAGGTGTTTGCATTGCTCAGAACACATTTTTACCTTTTTTGGTGGTGGTGGTGGTGGTTTTTTTGTTCCAAATACGGTTCTTTGAATAACAGAATATTAATAAAACAATGATAGATCATGAGTAAAAATGTAGATCAAATATTCTGTTTACACACAGAAAGTGAGCTCTGCAGTGTGGCAAATGGGAAAAACAGGACTAGGACGAAAATTTTTCTAAGAACTGGATCACTGAATGTGAAGACTCATTTGTTCAGCTCTTTCTGAGCTTCCACTCTAGAAGATAAAGTACAGCAACAAAGTACTTTAAGATGGCTTTCTCTTACTAAAATGCAAAAATATAGAAATATAGAAAATTAGGAAGTATATGTACATTCGGATTCTAGTTTATGGAAAATTGAATTACAGTGCACTTTTCTTAAGGAAAATAAATGTCTTTGTAGCGGGTTACCCTTTGCTAAGGACTGAACTCCCACTGAGCCACTCTGTCCCTCTCCCTCTTCAACAGGACAGGGGCACAGATAAGATAGAAATACTCAGGGGCTGGGGTAAAGACAGGAAGATTGCTTACCAGTTATGGCAAAAGAAGAGTCACTTTGGCAAAAAATAATTTCATTCAGTAGCAATTAAAATAGATTTGGGTAGTGAAAAACAAAGACAAAAATCGAAACATCTTCCTCTCCTTTTTCCCAGGCTCAACTTCACTCCTTCGCTCCCAACTCTTCTCACCTTCCCGCAGCCTTGTGTGCTGTGGGGTGAGGAGGGGAATGGAGGGTTGTGCTTAGCCCATAATGGTTCCTCTCTGCCACTCCTTCCTCCTCACACTTTTTCCCTGCTCCAGCATGGGTTTTCCACAGGCTGCAGTTCCTTCAGGGAACATCCACCTACTCTGGCACAGGGTTGTCCAGGTTCTGCAGCCCCCCGCCAACACCTCACCAGGTAAATCCAGAACAGTGCTTCATTCAGAAATTTGATTCAACTTAAATATGAGGGAACAGAAATATACTATGCAAAGTTCTTGGTAAGGAAAGTCTTGTGTTACCCTTGGAGGTAATAACAAAGTGCTCCTGAATAGTTGCAGCATATTTTGAATATTCTTGTGATACAAGCTGATCCAAGTTAAATGCCATTGTACATTGAAAGTTAGTAACAGCACTAGATTTTCTGACATAGTTCTTCAAACAGGCAGATCATTTATTTTCTGAAATATTTTGGCAAACTGCTAGAAAAGATTCAACTCTTTTGGGAAATAGCACTCTGAAGCAGAGGATAGTGTTGAAAGTCTGTGTGGAAAATAAAGATGCACCTGAAGGCATACCATACAGTGTTTGGACTAGTGAGGGTATCTTTCCGTAAAAATATTGCCTTTTTAGACCACCACAGAGTTCGTTCCAATGTCCTGAATACCATCAGGTTTGTAAGATGCTTTAGTAATCAAGAGTGCCATTAAATGCTGTAATTAATTGCTATGGTGTCTTTGCTCTGTTTTCTTCTATTTTTTCCTCCCATACATATATCATAAGCTACTCTAATTCCAGGTATCTTATTATACCCATCCTTATTCATTCATGTGTATCGTCTTTGACTTTTTGCTACTATGACTTTTTTATTTTTTAACTACTGATAATTTTGTGACCTGAACTCTTTCTGTAATGATGGAAAAAACCTGAGATCAGGGCACGCATTTTGCAAAAATTGATGCTTGAATTATTAAATACAACTCTATTCCCTTGTGCCGTGAGAGACAAGTAGAAAATGGAAGCTATATATAATTTGATTATGGTACATACAATAATAATCATTTGTCATTAGAACCCTGATTTTCACTATGATGTGCAAAATAGAGAAGTGCCCGGTTCACAATGGTGAGGTGTTGTGTGGCTTGCAGAGGAGGACTGGTCCTTTTTTGTGTAAAACTAGACTTTTTATTTATTTCTAGTATTTATTTCTGGTGACAGTATATCACTCTAAACTTTTAATTGCTCACAGTGAATATGTGACAGTAACAAGTATTATAACTTAAAGAATCACTAGCTTACAAATCATTTTTAATGCAAATCACAATAGAAGGGTATATTCTAGAAAAATAATCAGAAACAGTATTCTTATTTCTAACTGATTCCTGTTTAAATTGTGAGCTCGTGCTGCTATTTTGAAATTAAATGCCATAGTCTCATCTCTCTAATGATAGAAATTTGTTGATTATTACAGATCTCTAAACAGCACTCAGGCACATACCGAAACAGATTGATGATGCCAACTGGATACAAACTGGAAGTGTTAAATTCTGCTGCCAGTTTCAGATGCTTTTAAACACTTCAAGAGTAGAGTTCTGGTGGCTCCAGATTGGAGACTGCGCTAAGCACTGTACACATATAAAACGAAAGTTCCCTATCTCTGCCAGCTTACATCCCCAGAATAAAAAGATTCCTGTTGACCATATGAAGGCTCAAGTGACACTGGGCAAAGGGCATTAACATTATGATATGAAGACATGAAAAATTCAATCTAATTATCGTAGCTGTCTCTACTGAAGTAGAGACTGGCAGGAAAGATGTCCACGGTCCATTGAAGGCCATGTGAAAGTCTATTTGTGGCACTGTGTGGAGAGAGATGTGCAGCCTGGGAAATACCAGAAATAGCTATTATGTATTAATAGCTTGTTCTGAACATGCGGTACTACTAATGACTAGTTTTTGTGTATATGTTTTGCATTTCGAAATTAATTAACTAGTTAAAGAGGCACATGATTAAAATTATAATCCATAGGATTTTGTCTAAGGAGAGGTGTAAGGTTAATTCATGTTGTTGGACAATTCACGCTATGATGCTGGTGACAATTAAGCAGCAAAAGACTCTAAAATCTTTTCTGTTGCCATATAGCCTTGATAAAGAAACCCAAGAGGTGAGCCTGGTCAGTCTTGAGCCAGTTCAGTCAGTCTTCGTGGCTGGGCAAGGCTGAGCAAATCCAGTCCTTGAGAGAGTTGGTATTAGAAGCAGGACCCTGAGGCAGCGAGTAGCAGCCTCCGGCAGAGCCTGTAAGGCCTGTAGCACCTGGCTTTTCTAGTTGCAGCCATGGACATATTCAGCCCCGCTTTTCCACTCACCACCAAACACGAGGAATTTCTAAAAGAACATCTCGTACTCAATAGAGTATCCAAACATACACACTGAAAATGGCTACTAGCTCACACTGAAATAGATATTACTTTTTAGACAGGCTGAGTTTTCCTATTTAATCAAAGAACTCTATTCAAGGCTACCTGAAAAACATACAAAAAACAAACCACAGATTCAAGACTGCACTCCGCTCCTAATATACAGTGGAAATCACAATACACTGCTTGCACAGGAGCTTGATTGCTGACAATTTCACAGCCACTTTTGCCAGAAGTCACAGAACTTTCAGTAAAAAAGGGGGTTTGTAAGGCCTTAGCTCTCAAACCGATGCTGTGAAATGATACTTGCAGCTTTCGTGAAAGTGAAATAAATTATTTCAGGCTGTCATGGTTGCAGGCACATTCTTGAACACATGACTCTGTTGCACCTTGTGGGCTTAGAAACCAAAACGCAGACCAGTTATTTACAGATCTGCTTCGCAGCTGCAGAGTGCTTGGAACTGCCTACCCTAGTGTCATACACCTGAATGCCTTTTTCTCTCCCTTACTAGGTACAACTGCAGTCTGAATTCTTCATAGTCCCTTGTTCTGGCACTAAAATAAGGAATTGCAGATGGGTCAGACTAAATGCACCGAGCCCAGTGTCTAGCAGGGACCAGCACACTCCACTCAAGTCTGCTACGAGGAAGGCTTTTTCCCCAAGTAAGGCACAGAAATTATTCCATACCTACTCATTTTTATGTAATGGATTTCCCACAGTATTTGCCTACAAAGTTATACATTTTAGCCATGCTATCACATATATTTTTTTTAAGTTACAACTTTTTCAATTTGCTTTCTTCCTTCCATTATAAGGGCCATCTAATGCTTTTAGTAATGTAGAAGTTTCGAACTACCTTCAGTAAGAGCGTAGTTAAAACCTGTAGGCAAAAACTGGTCTCTGTGTCACCACAGAATGTCTCTGCTTAATAGGAAGAAAATATTCACTAGCCAAAAGACAAATCCACAAGCATTTCACTTCTGGAAAAATACACGTTGCAGGATATGTTATCAACAAAAAGCCCATCCCCTTTCATCTAAACATTTGTTTTTAAACCTGTCATACAGGACTAAATATAGCCTGATTCTGTGCTCTGCTACCATATGTTGCCAGTTTTTGAGTGCAGCAAAAGTGGTTTTAGATTTAAAAGGTTCTATGCAAATTCCAGCTGCTAATGGCACTCATTTTTGTGTTCAAAAGGGGTTTACTGTTTTGTGTAGGCATTTAATTTCTACTTGTAGTTACTTAAGGTATATTCAGATATCAAATGGCACTTGTCTAAAATTTTGTATGGTATATTCATCCTGCACACCTGTGAAAGGTTCTTGAGAAAAGTAAGGTACAGCCAGCTCCCCATAGAAAATGTTATTTCATGTTAATCAGCACATTATGAAAACACATAAGTCATTGCTTAAACTCATAGCCTCCATATATTCACTCCTTACAGATTACATCTTTCCAAACAGAATTAGAATTATAGCCTTGTTATCACACACTTCCACAAGCAAAATGGGGTGTTCTGGAAGCTGGTTAAGTAAAGCATGCCTCCCAGGGTTTGGGACAAGGCTCTTGCTCATAACCTGTACATGCAAACACCTTTAGGTCAGGCACAAAGTAAGCCCGTAAGCAAACACCACTCTGCACATAATGTGGTAACTTTTTCCAGCATAATTGCAAGGTGAACTATTGTAATAAATTCAGCAGTAATAAATTCATTGCAATGAGTCCCACGGAGTGGCAGCAACAGAAGAGAGCCTCTGTGGAGAATTAAACACGCCAAACCACAACAACCGAGCACTAACACGTTTAGTGGCACCGCATCTCACTGCTCCCTACAGGAAAAGAATCAGCCCTTTCATGGCCTTAGTCCTACTCCAGGAATGTTACAAACTCATGAAAGCGTTGAATCCTTAGTTTAGTCATCCAGATCACTTATCTCCATCCTGGTTCAGCTCAGCTGTTCCCTGGGTGAAGCATTTTCACTGAAGCTCTCACCTCATCCTGATGTTGCCTAATCACAGCTTTTCAGATCTAGCCTGCATCAACTTGCAGACCTTCCTCAGCATCAATTCTGTCCTTTTTTCCTATAAATGTTAGGGCAGGTGGAAAAGTCTGGCTGTCGTTTTGTTCATAGAAAAAGAGATTAGAAGAAAAGTTGTTACTACTACATCCCATAATAAATACTTCATTTTTTGGTTTCCAGACATCTCTAATAAGTCTTTACAACACCTTTAACACTTAATGACCTCTCAGAGAATTATCTTTTTATTACTCTGTAGACCCCCAACCAGGAAAACTTTCATATGCAGTCCAAGTTCATGCTTATTTTAAAGAGTGTCCTGACACCCTTCTGGAGCACAGGGTTTCCTCCAAAACTGTGTTCAGAGCAAGGAAGTGGATGTGAAAAATCAATACGACCATCTGTTAGTTTATAACCTGTACGGTCTGACAAGGAATACCTGAAAACATGGAAATTCAAAGTTGCTCGATATTTAAAAAAACTGACTAATCATTTTCTTCAGTGGTGTGGAACTCACTAGTGCAAAACAACAGGTATGACACCTTGTGGAATGCACACCTTTTTTGTCCTGCCTAAAAGGCAATGGGCAGAGCAAACAGGAGACAAGTAAATAGCTTAGAAGTTGGCTGAGTGTACTATATCGTCAGGTGACCCACTCAGAACATAACAAGTGGTTTTGATTTTCAGAAAGCCCCGAAATCTCTTTCTGAACACCAGCTCCTGTAGGACAAGGCACACTGGGAATTCCTTGTCTATTCAAATTCCTTTGAAAAGTATTGGCCAAAGTTTGTTCGAGTCGACCATTTGTCAGTTGCTTTTCTGAAGAGATACATTATAGGGTGATTTGAAAACGACTTTTCTTGAAACTCAAATCAGGCTCCAGCAATGGATTATATAAAACTGTTAATTCAGAGCTTGTATAACTAGTGTGTAACTATTAACTTGTATAACTCGTGTAACAGTTACATCATCCTATTTTGCATCTGCCTTTTTCTATTTTATGCAATTAGAGACAGTGACACGAAAAGACCATCAAATAGGTACAGGACACATAACGATAAAATGTTTTATAGCCAAGATTCTGGCAAGAGTACATTCCTTACAAAGAAGTTACACAGCTTGTTCTTAGAAGTGCCAATAAAATCTTTATTCCTCTCTTTCTCCACCCTTTCCCATCCACACACATGCTAGCACAAATTTTTATGCTGTATTTTGGAAAAAAATATTTTATTACATTTTCAGGATTTGAGCCTGTTTGTCGTTCACTTAGTTTACTCACTATTCTGTACCTGTGTGAGGCTTTCAACAGCTTCATATACATACCGTACATATATAAACTTATATAAATTCCTTCTTTATCCTATCTCTCCATTAGTTATCAGGAAAAAAAGATTTTAAAATATTTTAGGTCATGTCTGGAAATATCCACTTCTAGGTCAAGCTGTTCTGAACATACCGTCTTGTAAAAGAGTATAACTGGAAACTTGTAGATTATTGCATTGGATTACTGGGACTCCAGTCTCTCTCAAAACTTTACAAGCATTTGCAATAAACTTCCTAGTTAGAGAGTCATCAGTCACATAATCAAAAGATGCATTTTTAGAGATAATCCTTTTAATCTATTTTGAAGTTTTGCATTTCACAACAGAGAGCACAGTATGATCTCGTAAGGCAGAACATAAACAGCCAAATCGTACTGCAGATTTGGGTAGGGATTCCTTGGGCCAGAGCAGGCAAGCAGATTTCTAACTGTCACACACTGTCTTCTTCTGAAGTAATGAATCATGGTTTCTTTCTTTCACAGAGCACTTCAGATTTACAAGCAAAGTGCTTTTTTCTTTCTCTTCCACCCATCCCCCCTCAAAGAGGAAATAAAAGTCACAAAATAAAAGGGGGTTTCTGGATCAGAATGATGACACAATCAAAACTGACAGAATAAAGTCAGACATTTCCATGGAGCTTATTCCAACAGCAAATACAACTTAATAAAATCCAAGAAAAGATTAGATATTTGGGGATAGCATTTCTAATATCTGTTCATTAAAGATGCTGTAAAACTTTTAACTGAAAAACCTAGGAAAAAAGTTAAACTCACAGTTTAAACCAATCACTGTGTATTAGAACTTAGGATGGCATTTAATGTATGGGGAAAATTTTTATTGTAGCTGTTTATTGGTGTTTTTGGTACTGTTTTCTTCAATCTATACTACTGGTCACTGGGTATTGGAAAAGGCTGGCTACAGGTTTGATCCACTGTGTCCACTCCAGGATATGTATTCTGGTGTTTATTTCATTGGTAAAGTACCATAGCTTCACAGACTGAAAACACAAAAGTGCTACCTACACGAATTAACAAAACAGAAAAAAGCTTAAAGAGTACATCTTAGTTACACAATTAGATTATGTGCAGTGCAGGTGAATTCCTCTGAGGTGGCTCATAAATTTGAGACAAAGACTTTGCCTCCTATAAAGTCTGAAAGTTGTAGGTGCCGCCTTCTGTAAATATTAATAATGGCACTGAAGCAAATGCCACAAGCAAAGGGTATTTGGCCACTCAGAGCCCTCCTCACAAAACCCTCACTATCACATAGACTCTGTGCTGCTTGTTCTCGAAACTTCCTATAAGATTGCAAATGTAAAAGAATTTTTCTACATATGCCACAACAACACGTGGGTTAAAGACTGCAGTTACTCCTTCATTGCTACTTGCATCCTGGACGTAGCATTTAAATATTTTTTGCAGCTGTCAGGAAAGCCTCGAGCACCCACAGTGACTGACCCAACCCAAACTACATCCTTCCCTCAGCCAGTCTTCTCTAACTGCACTCCAAAATGTTCTCTTTAACCGCAAACTACTTGAAAGCTGCCGCATTTCATCTTTTACAGATTAAAAAAAAAAATACAACAACAACCAAACAAACAAAACCAACAAACAAACAAAACCCAAACAGGAACCTTGTAATCATTTTAACCATTATAAAAGACACCACCCTAAATTCTGCCAACAACCTGACAGCCTGAGTTGGTGCCCAGCAGCGATGCCTTATGCCTCAGTTCCCTGGGTAACGAGGACACAGGCTCAGGAATTGAGCACAAACCTGCCAGGAATAACGCAGGAGCCATTCCACTTTTTTTGCTGCTCTGTCATTTTAAAATATTTCATGAATGTTCAGCGTTTCAAAAGGTGGTTTGAAAGAGGCAGAGATTGCGTGGTGTGTATTCTCTTTTTTAATCCAGGGCAGATCAATGACTGTTTATTTATCCTCAGTGAAGCAAGTGACAATTTTTCTCCAAATTCTAGCAGACAACACTCCCATCACTGAACCTGACATGACATGTGTCGGTAACTCACACAGAGCTGGGAAGGGGCATGGGACTGGAGCAGGTTAGAAACTGGCTGCCTTGGTCACACAGAGAGCACAATTACTCAATGACAGCAATTTACCAGTTTACAGTTCACAGTGCCAAGGAAACATCGCCTGTGACAGTGGAAGCAAATCAAACATAAAGTGGTTGTTCAGCACAGAAAAATCAAAGCTAGTTCTTCTAACACTCAGAATCATGGAATTTATTTCAGTGCTTAATTAATGCTTTGGATACCCCGTTCTAAGTAGATTTGCTGGAAAAGTTGGGACAGCAGGCTTTCTAAATAACCAGAAGTTATAGATTAAACTGTCTTTGCTGCTTCTAGCTATTAACTTGACACGCGATTCTTTTCTAATGATTGTTCACTGTATGCCATTAGTCTTCCAACTGTGAGAGTTATTTATTTGTGCTGTTTTCCTAAGCAACCCCGCTAATTCCCTACTGAAAGATCACGCATAAGAATAGAGCTACCGAAGCCGGCTGAAATCTTTCCGTTCACAAGGAGAGGATATTAAGGAAGAAAAGGGTTGTTGAAACCTCTCAAGGCTGGATTCATATCTTCACCTTTCCAAAATAAATGAGTGCTTTTCATATCTGTATTATCATCCATTGCAACAGGAGTGCGTAGACAGAAAAATTATGTCTTTTTTATATTTAAAATCACTTAAAGAGAAAAGACAGAAGGGGTTTTGTTTTAACAGGTAATGAACTCACAACAGTCTCTCAGGAATAACGTCATCACTGCACAGAAGGGGAAATCCCAGCTATACGTATTTTTCCCCTTTTGTTTATGTACAGCTGCAGTGATGATTTCTTAGAGTTATAGGAAATAAATGAGGGTCAAAATACAAAAGAATCAGTAATTAAATTAGGGGCTTGATTTTGACAAAAAAATTTGTTAGCCCAAAAACTGATACACAAAGGTTTTTACAGTTGAATAGTGTTTAGACTGAAAAGCGTTAGAAATCTATCACTGCTTTCTGACCTACTTTCCATGGTCATCGCTAATTCGATCTTCTTGCCTTTCATGTCTTTCTGTCTCTTCCAACAGACAGATGAGCAGTGGAAGAAGAGAAGAGGCAGGTTGGGTTAAGAGGCCATATTAAGGCAAATCATAGCAAACAAAAGATTGGAAGATTTCAGAAACCTCCTCCTTAAATAAGCAGACAATTACTCTTATTAGGATGAAGCCAAAGGACATTATTATCACAAATATAGTATGCCTCATAAATCACCCAAAGTGTCCAAGTAAATGATCTGTGCATGGATCGCATAATGTCTGAAACAATTCTTATACCACTTACAGTATCAAATCTAAATTCTACAAAAAGTTAATCAAGATGATTGAACATAAATCTGTTGAAAAAATAAACATCAGAAATAAGGGGGAAAATTGAGTATATCAGAAATTTTCTAAAAGAATTATTGATGGGGTTTTTTTAAGAGCTATGTATTTGTTTTGAAACAGAAGCAATGTGCAAGATCTGAAATAACCCAGCAATCATATATTTCATTTCAATTCAGCTGTTTTACCTGACCTGAACAACATAAAAGGATGCTTTTCAAGCTAATATAATTTTGCTTTTTTTCCCTTAAGAAACTTTTCATATGTCCCAGTTTCTATCCTGAGCCTTCCCACATCAATTTTATTCCAGTTTCCTAGGTAAATGAGGTTTATGTGACAGCACTGTCAATTGTCATCTGTACCCTACGTTTTCCAACAGCCTTTCATCCCCCTGACCACTCTAAAATAGCTTATATGAAGATACAAATTTCTAGAAATGTGTCTGAGAATCGACAGCTGTTTGGAGAAGACAGACCCAAATTCATTTCCCTATCTGAAGCAAGATAGTGTAACTCCAGCAGTTTGCTGTTAGCCAGGCAGCACACACAAGAACTAAGGCAGCCTCTGCCTGGGCTGCTACATGCCCAGCCAAACATGGAAGTCATTTAGAGATTTAAGAGCAAGGAAAAAAAAAAAAAAGAGAGGACTGGAGCATTAGCCCATCAGAATGTTCTGTGAGATGAGAGAAAGAGATTTAAGAGATCTGAGACGCAGACCAGCCAAAAGGTAGTCTCCACTAATTTTAGTGTTCACATGACCTTTTTTTCCCCCTCAGATATTTCACTTTAGCCCCCAAGTGAAGTAGTCATTATTTGCACACTCCGAATTGAATACTAGTAAATTCTCAGTTACAAGCTACGTGAAAAACATCCAGGATCTAAACTTAAAATGATTACAGGGGTTTGAAGAGAGATACCTGACATATACTGACACTGCCTTTATTCTGATGATCTGCAGCTTCTGACCTTGGCCCAAGTGTAAAACAAGCCACCAGCTGCACTGATCCACGTCTATAGGTCCTAAAGGCAACTATGATGTCTTTCCACGTTTGTTTCTAACAAACACAAAACACATTGCCCACAGGGATTAATTGCCTTTTTGAGATGAACAGTTTATTCTCATTGAAAATTATATTGGGACTCAGATATAAAACTGGTACGAGTGTAAAGTCTGTCAAAGAACAAACAGATGTCTTCCCAGTCCCATGTTGTGCATCCGCCTATATAATACTGTTTTAAGGAATGTGTTGGTTTTTCAGTCTTAAAAGAGCTAATCGGATTTTGTGCATTTCAGTTATGACCACAGGAACCTACAGGACATATTTCAACCAACTGTCCTAAGCTCTACCCTCTCATGTTGAGATTTCTAGGGAAGCTGTGTTCTCCTCGTCACCATGAAATAACAGCATCTGTACTATTGTTCGTAATAGTGTTGCAGAAATTAATTTTTATTTGTTTGTTCTTGTCTTTAAATTTCCCCTTCAGAAAGCCATCAATATTGGAAATAACAAATATTCTTAAAACACTGTACTCTCATTTGCTATATTCTTTTTACAATCCTATCACGAAAACCAACCAACCAAACAAACAAAAAGACAACCACTACCAAGTTCTTTTTTTTCAATAAAGCTGTGAAGCAAAAATTACTAATTTCAATGAGAGATTTTTAATTGGAAAATTCTATGATGACAAATTGTCAGCTAGCTCTATGACAGAAGAGAAAATTGAAATACAGAAGTGTTATTCAGTTCTGTGGTTAAGGTTGCATGCACTGTTAGACCTTCAACTGGATTAAACACTCTTGGTTTCAAAATTTAATAATCACAAGTTTGGAAGAAATAATTCTTCAGAAGAAGACAGAACTAGATATGCAATTTTTAATTTAATCTATAATTTTTAAATATAGATGCTTTATTCTGGACTTTTCTGGTCACACAGAGAAAAGGAAAAAGGTGAGTTAACTTCACTGCAACTTTCAGTTTCAAGGTTGCTGATAAAATGCATTTATTTGAATTCAAGAACTGGACCCACTGTTTGTATCGTCTAATGCTGTTATAGCTTTTCTTTTTAGTAGATATTTTGGCAGAAAATAAAGTAAAAATAATTTGAAATAATTTGGGGAATTCATCTTAAAATAATTAACAGAAAGTGAACATTTTACTATAAAACCTTTTGAGACTGTTTTAAAGTTTTAAAATATTATTTCTTTATACCATAGAAGATTAATACACCTAAAAAGATAGAAAAGTACCAATCATTTAGGTGGTGAAATTCCCTAAGGCATGTAGTGTATCTAATTTAATGTTTGTGGGCTTTTGCCTTTTTTATTCTTTTACTTTATAGCCACCTCAACTGAGAAGTAAAATTATGCAAAACATTTATAAAATATTCTTATAGCCTAATAACTATAATTTTATATATATTGAGTAATGCAGCTGATACTAAAAGGGTTTTGGTTACTGTGAGTACAGTCATCCATATACATTTGCAGAATACCAGCTTGCAGCATGGTGCTCTACTTCAAATGTGTTTTTAGAAAAGCAGGTTCAACTAGGGAAAAATATGGAACAAATACAAAGGAAAGACAGTTCTCTTTCAAAAGACCAAAGTCTTTCACAGTACTTCTTAAATCAAAGAGGCTATAATTTTTTACAACTTTGAAGCCATGCTTTTGTAAGAAAAGAAAACTTCTTTCTTCCCTCAGGACAACAGGAAGAAATTTCTGCTGTGTAGCAAAAGTACAAAGTTCAAGCTCGGGAACATCTGATATTTATTTATTTAGTTAGTTAGTTCTTTAGTTATTTAGTTATTATATTTTACCTTCTACTTTATATGGACTAAAAATGTCTTCGGAGTTCCTTCACCTTTTTAAACACTATAAATTATTCATGTATTATGGTATTTCTTCAATGATCTTCTAAAAATTGGTTTTGAACTTCTTTTATAAAAAGTATGTTACATTTTTAACTATAAGAATGTGATAAACCACAAAATTCTACAGTTCTCCACTGAAAGGAATTATGAATCTTTGAAGGTCAGGTATAAATACCTTTCCTAATGCCTTTGTAACAGAAAAGAGCTTCATAATAATGAGTATAACCTTTGTCCAGATTTTATTTTTCAAGGAAATCACAAATTGATAATTTCTACCTGTTAAATTGGTATTGGTTTCTTTAACTCTCTTCTTTACAGATGCTCTGCAAGATGCACTCTTTCATAGCAAAGGAGAAGAAAATAGACCTGCTTGAAAGGAGTAGCTGGCATCATCGCAAAGTAGACTGAAAGGCTCTCTTCAGGAAAGGAAAAAAAAAAGGACTTTGGGGTGGGGGAAAATCAGTTCTGCTTCATTGTTTGAGACAAAGTGAAACATTTCTTGATTAATCTAGAGATACACAGGAAAACCAGATTAACAGGTAGGATTGTTGTTTTCATTGTTCACTTAGACAGGCCTCACCCATAGTTGTTCCTAACACAAGAGTAGTTGTAAAATAAGTGCTGCAGGGCAAAAGAAGGTACTGACATACCTTTCAAAATTACAGTCTTCAACGGTTTTTACATGAAATCTCTAACAATACAAACAGGTAATGAAGTTGAAGACATTGCAGAGTTCTCATGCAAGTGCATCTTGTCTGCTTTTTAGAGATCTCTCTCATGAAGTATATCTTTGTTTACTTAGTGCTCTCCTTAATGCAATAAACCAAACAAGACACTGAAAATGGAGCTGAGTAAACCACAGTAAGGTCCATGCTAAATACAAGAATTCCCAACATCTAGGGTTTGGAATTGTTTAGGGTTTAAAGTTATCATCCCTTTCTCAATCTGGAGTGTAAAAATGTTATTTATTTCATGGTAACTAGCAGACAAAGAAATATATTGACCTTTGTGGAACAAAACGGTGTACTGACATGGAACTAGCCAGTAGTCTTACTGGCTATCTCACTCTACATCAGCTTTCCTGTGAAGCAAAAATTGTTCGAAATACATATATATAAATATCTCTAAGCATTTTCTGTATATCTCAGATAAGTAAGGACACAGGAGATATATATATTTAAGATAACTGTCACCAGAAAACAAACTACTCCTAGACCTTTCTTTGTGACTAAAAAAGAACTCTCCTGAAGGTTTGGTTTGGGTTTTTTTTTTTAAAAAAAAGGACCTGTACAGATAAAAGTGACAGAATTAGGATCCTCAGTTTTATTTGAGCTGACGCACTGAAAACAGTTCATTTAGTCTATATTTGAAGACATGGAAGAACATAATTTTTTATGCCTCAGCTACTTAGCCTTTAGACCCCCAGGGTACTGGGGTCCCTTTCAGGGCACTGGGTTGGACTTCAATGAGAATAGCAATCACCCTTCAGGTAGGTGTGATATGTATACTTATCTACCAGCAACCAAATGAGGAAAGACAAGATCTCAACGTCTTCCCTCCAGTCTGACTCAAAACTAGGCTGAAGAGTGGATTTTTTTTTCCAGAAGTAGTAGCACAGTTAATCAGTTGGCCCAAAAATCTTGCTTTTGAAGGCCTGCCAGCAACAAGTGGTGCTCATGGGCTGCGTAATGAGCTAGATATGAGCTCTCAACGACCTGCCCAAGGAATGACATGAATATAGAGCCAGAAGCAAAATCATATACCTCGAAATAACACACAATGAAAGCGTTGTAAGGGCTGAGTGATCACTGACCACCACATGATGCCAGGTACAAAAAGAAAACTCAAATACAAATCATCTCCAATCAGAGCCAAGGCTCTGGACACATAAAAATCAACCAAGGAAGTGAAAAATACTGCTTAAGTTTTTAAGTACAAGCAATGGGGGCTACAAAAAACAGATCAACTGTTACTTCTTTTCCTGAGATGGCTTTGAGGTATCCAGAACATGCAGCTCTATTACAGAAATCTGAGGATTATTTCATATTAAGGAACTGTAAAAGCATACTTATTTTCAAAAAGTGCTAAATACTGATGTTTCCAGTGCTCAGGTGAATGCAACAATAATTGGTTCTGTCTGAACTGTTGCAATCGGGAATGCAACATGATGCTTTATGTCATTATTTAATTCTGTGTAGATCCACACTGCTGCTGAAGGGGTCAAGCCAGTCTCCTTCCCCACCTTCCCAAGTCCTGTCCCCTCTCTTGTGCCAGCACTAGCACTCAGGAAGACACGTGGTGAAACAGAGACCTCACCTCTGTGAAAACACATTTGGAGGGTCAGTTTCTAACCAGATTAGTGCCAGACCCAGTTTATCTTGCAGATGCACAGATGTTCACATCTGCTCAAGGGAAGGGGCAAGAATAAACGACAAAGGCTGTGCCCCTCAGCAGCAGTGATGATTTATGCCAGTTAAATTGCTGTTGGATCCCCAGGTAATGGTCGCCACAGAAAACTTTAACATGGAGCAAACAGACTGTTGCCTACTGTAGCTTTGCATAGGATCAGTGACGGCGACTCCTCAGCCACCTCTCACAGTTTCTTTTTCTGCCTGACGCTTCATATATTTTTCTGTTATTTAAGCTATTCAGCTGCAGTCATAATAGTTATTCCAGCCTTATTAACAAATGAGAAAAACTGCCTATTGTCATCTTTATTAAATCCCTCCTTTTTATTTTATTTTAGACAGTCATGCTTCTTACAGTGCTTCTTTCTCCTAAGTTGAACAGGACAAGCTGATTTCCATAGTGTCTGCTAGAATAGAATGTTGGCTTAATAGTTACGGATTAAATCCTTGTCCAAATTAAATCAAAAGCATCTCTTGTTGCATTGCCACTTTGATTATCCCATTGCCATTCAAATGCAAGAATCCTTCTAGAAGAACTCCAAGCCTCTATTGGTTTTTATCTAGGCATCAGCATCCTTACTTGCACTGTAACTTCCTCAAGCCAATGCAGATTTTACAGTGCCTCTGACCTGTTGGAAAGGGAGTTTTCCACCCCACAAGCACACAGGTCTTTCCTAGCTGCCCTTAGACTAATTTAAGGACACGTGGAGAATTTGGCAGAGACTATTACAGTGCAGTGAGTGGAACCACTGTACTTAATAAGGGCTTCATGAGCAAGCCCACATTATAGTGTCACAACACAAACATATAAATAATTAACTATATAATGAAGGGGAAACATAAAACCAGTTTCTTATGGCTGGGGAATTATAGAGCCTCAGGCTCAAATGGCAGCTTTAAATAAGCATTTCTTTGTTTTTGTTAAGACAGGTTGCTTTATTTTAATATACATTTTATATTAAAATTAATTATAATGTATATTGGATTCTGTGGTTATAATTCATATTTTCTGCTTTATGTGTCACTCACTCATTAGTTTCCTAAATAACAGAGAACACACTTAGTCAGTTGGCATTTTCCAGTGTTTTAATTGCCTGCTGTGATATAATTATTGTGACATTTTGGGATGTTTTTAACATCCTGAATTAAATATTCTGACATCCCACAGAGCACTTCATGACAACAGTCAAACTGTATTCAAGTCATTAGAAGTCTACAGTTGTCCTTTAATATTAAAATTATTTTTGACACAAAAATGCAGATAAAATTTAAGTATTTAACAACTTATATCTTCTGTCAGTTTTCATCTTTGAAACTGTAAAATGTTATTAGAATATAATGAGGAACTATGGAGCTCAAAGTGCTGCCTTAATTTGTATTTTCTTTTATTTGTTTTTCAGTAACTATCAAAGAATACTACCTATGAAATCCTATCTATCAAGCTTTATTTTTGGTGAATTCTCACAGTAAAATATGCTACATATTTTAAAAAATGAAATAGTTTATTCTGATTCTTTTTTCACAATGGTTGTGAAATGCTGTACATATTTAAAAGTGATTTTACTTGCCATGAAAATAGCTCATGACACAACATAAAACGCTTTGACTTCCAGATTAGACTTCATTTCTGCAAACATTAATTGTTTAATGGATTAAACAAAGAGAATGGCATATGTCAAATGAAATTTTGTGAATTAGCTCCTAACAAGGAGCAAGAATATCTAAGAATAAGAAAAATTTACATAATAAACTGCCCGTCTTGGTCTTTTCAGCCCTGTTTGCAAATGGATTTTAGGTTTTTTGATATGTGCTAGGAGAGCAAGGAAGAGGTTTTGGGAACCAACAAGGTCAGCTCCTTCCAGCCTCCCAGTCCAGCCCCTTCTGTCTGTACCACCAGTGATGCAGGAATGTGTAGGTCTTGTCAGGGACAGAAAGAGAAGTCAGGAGAGTGATGGACAGTGATACTGCTCACTGGAAATCTCCAGTTAATACCTGGTCCCTAAAGATTCGTACGCTGGCTTGTGCATAGCACTATATCAAATTGCACTATGGTCAAAGTAGAAAACCAGACAGATATAATCTGCCACTAAACTTACCCATGTGAGAGTATGTCTCTAAGAAACAAATTGTGCCTGTGTATTAAATATACATTTAAAGAGAGAGTCCATGTTTTAATATATACCTAACATTTCATTTATACTTAGCACTGATACTCTCAAAAACTCAAAGAAAATCCTCAATTCAGATTCTCACATTTTCAGACCTAAATAATTATTTTTTTATCTTAACTGCAAATTTAGGTAGTCTATAAAATTAATCAATTAAATTTCAAAAGATTGTCTGAATTTTCGTGTAATAAAATGTAGAAATAAATGCAACCCTGTAATCCTGAAGTAATATTCCACAAGTCTTAAACATAATTATATATGTTTATATAAAAATAAATTAGGCTATTGAGTGACCAAGACATGGCCCATGCAAAGTGAGGGACAAGACTTTATAGTTTGTGTGGGAAGGCAGTAGTTGCTAGTTATCAGAACCAAACCTAAAAGCAAGGGAGCAACAGTAAACAGCCCTATGCTATACTGGCATCAGTTTGATACCAAAAATATAGAAGGTGAAGTTCTTTCTGTTTCCTAGGCACAATATAGCAAAAATCTCATAAATTAAATCAATTGTGTGATACGAGTGAAGAAGATTATAGTATTACTGAGCACAATGTGTGCAAAATTAATGTCCATCATAACTATAGTGAAAACCTGGAGAGAGAGAGAGATAATGGAGTTACAACTGGGAGACAAATCTGCAGCAAGGATGTTACTTTTATGTATACGATTACCTGTCTTTTGTGTGAGTTATAGCTTTACTTATATAAGTACTTATTTACTTTATATCATTCTGATAGTACACTGATGTTTCATATTGACTTAAGCATGCCCTAGCGTATTTACTACAATAAAATGCACTGAAACAATCCCAATTATATGATCAAAACCTTCAATAACCCAGCTGACATTTAATGCTGACACTTCATCCTCATGTCAAACTTCTATACAGTCTTGAGAGGTTTTTTGTTGAAATCATGTCTCCACTTTTTATATGTCTTTAAAACACTTTGAATGAGTTAATTACAATTCGCAACAGCAGATGTGGGTTTTAACAGCTGTAGGGTTTCCACTAGCAGGATATCTGAGCAAATATTCTGTTAACTTACGTGAAACTAGTTCTCTTGCAGAGCAACAAGAACACAGAACCAAGAAATAACAGATTACAAATAACGTGGTTAAAATTAAGCTCACATAAACCATATCCAGGAGCAGATCAGCACTGGTCTCACTTTACTCCAGTTCTGAATCATTTTTGAATACAAGATTGGTGCAAGTGTCCTCAACCCTAGTGACTCTGTTGAAATCAAAAGCCCTGCTACTTCATTTTAGCTGCTGTTTGGCCAGGCATCTAAACGTGCTAAATGCATCTCCATTCAACAGAGTATTTAAGTACATGCTTCATGCAGCTGAACCCAATGTAAACTTAAGCACCCACTTATAATGAGTATGGTAATACACAGCCCTGAATTTACTTTTCCTTCTACTTGTGAGTATTTCCAAGCATTAAGATGGTGACAAATCACTGGAATTGGGAAAAGATTATCCAGAACAGCTTATTCAACTGTTCATTTTCAGGCACAAAATCAGAGGTGACAGAGCTTTCTAATTTGAAATACAATCAGCTGACATTGTACTCCATTGTGGTGTAGTATTAAAATCCAAAGAAGGAATCAAAGAATGGTTAAGTGCCAGAAGCAAGCCTTTAAAAGACTTTCCAAAGATTTTATGAAGTTTTTTTTCAGGAATATCTACTAGAAAAAAAATTCTTGTGTTTGTGTATTGAAAGATGCAAAAGACCATCTCTTAACTTTGTTAGAAAATAAGTACCCATCTAACAAAAAAAAAAAAAATTTGAATGCTCTAGTCATTCAGTTAATGACTTGTTCTGAGATAGTATGGAGTTACCAACACATATTTACTTACATAGTTCTTTCAGATATATCAAACTGATACCTGAGGTCGTGAGTAAAATCTTGCTCATGTTTCAACACTGCCAGACAAGGTATTTCACTATTAATAAATTGGAACTGGATCATTAACTTTAATGAGGGGAAATATTGGGACCACCTACATTAGCATTTTAGTTCATTTAAAATGTAGCATTTTCAAGCACGTCTCCCACTCATTGCCATGTACTATGCCCCACATTATAGAGCTGTTTTAGAGTGCAAAAGTTGCATTATCTTCAGATGAAACTAAGCTAGAATGTATGTTTCAGAAGCACACCTAATCACATCCACTCCTGGCCAGACAACTGGCCATGGGGCCAGACTACAGCAAGTTCAAAGTAAACCTCCAAAAATATAAATAATGGGGACATAAGACCTGATCACCAGTGCATAACTCTACGGGTTCAACGCATGAAGCCACACGCTGATGTGAACGCAGCCATTCTGTCCATAAAAGTGCCATGGGAGGTCTGATGTTTAAATGTACAAATCACTCAAAACCAAGATTTTCAAGAGATATCATAAGCACTGGTGTGACTGAAATAGATGCGGGAAGTTTTTATCTTCTTATGAGGTATAAAATAATTCAGTGGAACTTCATGTCCTTCCTTGCCAATGGTTCACTTTCTAAGACTATGCATTTCCCAAAAATATCCAGTGCCATCCCTGAGACTTAATCTTCCAGGTTATCCCTGGTAAGTCCTTCTTGTCAATGAATCTTCACCTCTTAACTAAGAAGCACAGTAAGGTGATCCAGAGTCCACTCTTGGCTCCATCTGCAGGGATTTAGACCTCTCCCTCTCAAGAAATAACCATGAAACTGTGGGTAATCTGGGGGGAAAGGTACTCTCTATCTATCCTACTGACACTGTGACATCATGTTGAAAGGAATTCGTGATAAATTGGACAGGAGAGAGCTCAACTCCGACTTATTGATTAGGACATTTCTGTTAAAGACAGGGGTACTCCACGATAGTCCGCAGGTAGCTGTAGCTGCCCTTACAGAAAATGATGCCTAGTATTGGTTTTGAAAAAACATTACAACTGCATTTTGCCGGGGCCCTAATCCTGTGCTAAGTATTAGGTATGCTCTCAGAATGCCCCCCAGATCAAGCTGCTTACAGGATTTGGTAGAGAAACAGCTCCCAGATCGCTGCCAGACTGAGATAGAACATAGACAAGCTCCAAGCAGCCTTGGACATGCAAAAAACCCCCAAAAGTCTGGACACATTTGCACCTTTAAAGGAAAAGAAACAAAGAAAGCCAAGTGCATCTAGAATGGAACTGCTACTGAGCAAGGTCTTTTGGGATCATATTTTAGGCTTCATGGTCATAAGCCCTTTATTTGAGTTACTCTCCTCTGACTTTGAGGTCTGTTAGTACCCTCCATACAAAAGAAACAGCAGGACCTCAGGAAAATAGACTGAGGCACTGAAAACTACAAAAAAAAAAAAAAAAATAGAGCAGACTAACAGAAGGAAGCGTATACTGCAAGCTGTGTAACTGAAGAGGCTTTACCAAGGCAGCTTGAGCACTGGAAGCGAGTCAGTGAAATCACCTCAAGCGCCAGGCAGCTGTGGTTAGAGCCTGTTTCCAGCCCCGGGTGAGCTGCTTTCAAGCTAGCTCAGAGAGCTCTGGGCTCTGCTGCAGTCAACAGGCGTAGCAGAAAACCAATCCAGGAAAGAACTTTAGGTATGTGCTTAAGTTCATAATTAGGAAAGTGGGTAAGTGGATGCTTGAAGTTAATCACCTGCTTAAGTGCTTTCCTGAATTACAGCCATATACTGGTACAACCGATAACTATATCTTTATGTAGATTCCATTTTATAATTCTATACAGAAGCAGAGAAAGTATTTAGATTAAAGGAAGAGGAATGAAGCTGAGTAAATTCTATTCATGCTAGTTTTGTTGGCTTTCTTAATGCTGTTATACCAGTTTGACCTTTATTTAGAAATCTGTCTGATTTTTTTCATCCAAGATTGATATGTTTCTAAGCAATAGACTATTTCTGGAAGGAAGAGCATTTCTTCCTTTCTCCTTTGCTTTTTGTTTTTCCTCATAACAATTTGTACCACTTCTTACCTCTATGGCTAAATAGATACGGTTGTTAGGTTTGCAGTAATTCCATCTGTAACTGTTGTGTGTCTATGCCAGAGAGCTATTTCCTGTCCCTCACCCTGGTGAAGCAGCTTTCTGAGTAAATATTTACAAAGAAATAATGTCAGTACAGCTTAATTAAAATCTTATTTTTAAAAAAAATAGAAATACTTAAAGTTTATATGATTAAATCAAATGAAAAATCAGAACAAATAAGAAAACATGAGCTAGAGTCAGTATAATCCTCTTGATCATTGTAAACAACAGAGCATTTATTCTTGAAAATGATCACTCAGCGCAGAATACTTTATGTTCACTGAATTCATAAAAAACTCCTTCCACACCTTTGTGTTTACTAAGCATTCTCCAACATACCTCATAAATGTGAAAAAATATTTTTAGCTATTCTGAAAAACTCCCAGGTTTCAGTAAGTGAAGTTTATTCTGCTCACACCAGGATGGAGCCAGATGCAGTTATGACATCAGCCAGGGCACCTATTAGTCCAAAGTTTGATCTTCACTCTCTGAAAGTGTTGTTCAGGTTGTTAAATATTCACAGCATTTCATTTCAGGGTTAGGAAAACCATCCCTGTGCAGATTATATATCATATTGGGTGTCACTCTTTTCTCCACAACAAAAGGTACCATATATAGCCTCACTCTTGCATATTTTAAATCAAGCTTTACTAAAAATTCTCCTGTGAAAAAGTGACAAAAATGGCTACATGATGACAGAGGAAATCATTATTTTGCAGATATGCACCTGAGTAATGAAATAAGAACATAAATATCTTTATTATTTAGCTATATGTATGTCCATTTATTTATAGTCAGGTAAGCTACAATGGAAATTTAGGAAGATTGCTACAAGAGCAAACACTTGTTCACACAAATTGTCTTACAGGATCAAGGCCTAAACTTATTCAAAAAAGAACCCAAATTCAGCCGGAAGCCTGATGTTAGCTCAGTTTCACCTTTTTTAAAGATAAATTCACCCAAAGATGCTAGAAATTTATAATTCCTAAGAAGAAGTTCTGTTACACAAATAATAATGAAGTAGAACAAACTAGTACTATAAGCAGAGCAAGTTCAGAAATATTGAGACCTATGTTTAAAAAACGGTTTGAGAATAAATCTGTCCTGCCTGCTGAGCTCCTGGAGGCCATGACCTTCCTTGCAGTCCATTTTTCTTACTCAGAAGTTTCCCAGACTGAACACACTCTGCGTAATCTCCTCAAGAAAGCAAACTTCTTTCTGTTCCCTTCAAGACTTAACTCTCAGAGCATTCACACTATTCACTAGTGTAACTTAACCCTAATTCTTTTATGAATTTGTTTCCAGTTGCAAATTCACTATATTCTCTTCCTCAGACTCTTTCTCATCTTCCTAAAAAGGCAAGCTTTTTTTCTCATCATATAGAAAAGAAATCACTTATTGTAATGATCATATTCTTTCACACCTAAACCTTGTCCCAGGTGAACATGGTTAACCACTCCCAGGGGAACTACCTCCCTCTCCCCTGTAGACTTCACCTGGCCAGAGTAGCTATTCTATCTGTGCCCAGTCATGGGTTTATTAACAAAACATAAGATAGAGTACACTGTATACAGAAAAGTTCAATTGACTATAAAAATAGGACTGGTTACAGCTCTAAGTTTGGTTGATTTGGTTTGATGAAAATAACCTTTGTGTTCTTTTTTCTAATCTGAAATGCACCTCTTTTAGAAGGAAAAAAAGAGATGCTGACTTATAGCTCTCATTTGGGGAGCAATCAGCTTCTGTTTCACATTATGCAATGTTTGTACTGGGCAAGTATTTGAATATGTTTTCCTTTGCTCTGATTCTTTTGAATACAGCAAACTGAAGAGCTTTTTATTCTGTTTGGGCTTTGTGTTTGGGTTTTTGGTCTGATTTGGGGGTTTTTAGAACTTGCTGGTGCTGCCTACTAAGCCCACAGTATGGGCTGGAGATAAGAGTATTGGTTATGTTAGAGATGAGTTAGTAGATCTTTAAGAAACCTTTCCACAAACTCCAGGATCCTTACTCCTCCTCATGGAGAGAAGCAAGATGACTACCAGATCACTTAAGATTTTGAGGAAAGGTGATTTCTAAGTCATCATTTCTCAACCAAGTTATATCAAAATGAAACTAAAAGCTCACTAAAATGAATCCTCTAGAAGCTTATGTAGCTTGAAGGTTTGTGTAGCTTGTACCAAGAGAATTTCCTTACAACGTTTCCATTTAGCTACACTTGCCTGCCACTCAGACAAAGAAGCAAATTTTTTTCTCAATATACAGGAGAAAAAAAACTTGTCATAATGACTCTTTCTTTATGTACTTTTCCTGAGTTGATAAGACCATACTCACCTGTCTCTCTAATTCTGTCACATTTATAAGAAGCCATATGAAGGAGCAAAAAATATTTAATAATATATTTCAATGTTCATTTATTTTGACTTTCATTTTCATACTACTCTTTGCTCACATCACAAGAGATTGCTACTAGTGTGTGTGTGTATATATATATATGTCTTTGTTTCTGAGAGAGAAAAATCTGTTGCAGGTCATCTGGATTCTGTATGGCTGGTTTGTTTGTTTGTTTTTAATGTTACAAACTGGCATTTTAAAGGAAGCATATTGGCTCCATAAGACTTGTTTTAAATGCATTTCCCTGCTCCGAGGCATGTTATTGCTTGACTGAATACCTTTGTAACTAAGAGGAAATATCTTTTCCAGATGACCAAAAGGGTGACCGTTTTCCCATGTCTAGAATCACTACCATCACTTCAGTTTATATCTTTAGATAGACCTCCTACCTCTTCTTTTCTGCTTCTAGTGGAAGAACAGCTGTGCTTCCAAGAGTAAATTCTAGCTGTAGGTGTTATAGCCAATTCCCATGTTGGCTGAACAGTTGCATCAGACACCATATGAAGGGTCACTGTGAAGCGTACAAGAGAAAAACGAATCAAATTAGGTGTGATTCTTTAAGCATTTTGAGTATATCAAAAGCTTTTGACAAGTGAGAGATGAAATAATGGTAGAAGAAATTTTACATACCTTTAGAGGTGAAGGTCTTAACAGACATTGAATTTATTTACCTCACAGTGTTATTAAGTCCTGAAACCCAGACTTTAAATGTTGAGTGAAATTTCACGTGGTTTACACTATATCATTTCTGACTTGTTTTTTACATTTTGGAAATTATTTAATGCTTTACTTAATTACCATTCTCTCTACATTAAACCATATATAAAATTATTGACTGTTGAAATATTGAGGGTACAGTTTATAAATTGTGACATTCTATACTTTTGTATTTCATTTTGTCTTGAGTGGTATTGTTTTATTAGAAATATAGCACAATATTTTTAATCCTCATTTCAAGATGTGAAGCATCTGATGAAAATGCAGTGGTTAATACAGAAGCCTTACTAAATAATTTTGTTTAGCAGGCCTCAGTAAAAGTTGACAGAAAGCTCCAGTACTATTTGGTACTTTAAAAAATTGATTACTATTTTGAAGTTTTCTTTAATTATTTGAAAGTAAACAGAAAATCCTGAAGATGAAAACTTGCATCCAATACAAAAATTGTTTCATTTGTCAAGGATGGTGAGAACGAGCTTATTGCATTGCACCCAGCTTATTAAATAAAATTTGACTGTCGGTATAGCCAAGTGGAAGACTAAACATTTATTGGAAAAAAGAAACACAGACATTTCCTACAAAATGGAGAACTCTATTCTAGGCAGCGATGGTTAAAAAATTCTGAGGACAAAATCACAGACCTAGTGAGGTCCTCTAAACAGACTAATGTGATTCAGCTAGTTATAGTCTAGCAGGGAAGTGATGAGCGTCCTTTAACTCAAGTAATTTTACTTCTAGTATCTCACTTTTGAGATTTTTAAAAATTCTGCTGGCTGTTCTTATTCTTCCTTTTTAAGTGCATTAAGAATTTAGAAAATGGGCCAGAAAGGATTTAAAAAAAACCACCACCACCAACAACACCACCACCCAAACACCACCAAAGCTCTAGAATAGGGGTGTCAAACCCATACTCCTACACTTATAGAGTCCTAAAATTACATTCAGCCCTTTGAAGGCAACCACGAGGCTGACATGGCCCCCAGTGAAAATGATTAGCTAAATAGTCGCATTGCCTATTTCATGACTAGCCATACATCCATGCAGGGTCCTGTGATGAGGGCTGATCTTAGTTCAAGCTTCTGCTTAATTTGTTTCTCCAGCTTGGTTTTGTTTCATACCTTCCCCTTGGCTTTTTGTCCTCTACTGTGTATATGTTTATCATCTTATCCTAGACATGGATCTTGTACCATCTATTATATCACTAACAGCAGTATTATTTTATTAGCGAATTCCAAGGTTTCACTTCCGTGAAACAAATAAAATGCATCTCAAATAATATATGCTGTACAAATCAGTGATAGAAGTGGTATAGTAATCTTTAGCACTTAATGTTGAACTCTCTTCATATCAAGATGTCCTTGAGCAGCATTGATTTGTCACCAGGTCACAAGCTGTATAAGATTTGTTTATGACAATTGTGATCAGAAGTACTCAAATTTAACAAATAATCAGGCCACAAATGGCAGTTAATCTAGTCTTCGACTAAATTAATTGCTTTCATAATTGGATACACATGGAGCTGTTTAAACATTAAGCACAGTGCTCTTAGGTATCTTTGACAAGAGAAAGTATGTCTGTTTTAACCAAATGCTTTGAGCAGCCGAGAATAACAGGAGAGTGTGCGTCATGGGGAAAAAAAACCAAAACAAAACAAACAAAAAATACCACCACACAGAATGCTGTGATTGCATTTAGCTCTGTAGAAACAAGAAACAGCAAGATTATAATTGGCATGTTTGATTAAATTTGAGAAATGTCTTGTAATTGCACAGAGGTAGGAAACTTTTTACTGTTATCTCCTCACTGGGCACAGAATTAGCTTAAATGTTTGGGAGATAACATTTTATCAGTTTCTCCTACACTTAACCAACAGATTTCCTGCAAATGAAAATAAGGGGAGAGGAGTTTTAGTTACTATTTGCACAACGTTTCCAGTGCTGGAGTGTGCAAACCTTGTTGAAGCTCTGACATATGTAGCCAGGGATCCTTTGTGGGGAGGATGGTGATAACCAGGGTGAAAACATGTTTGCTGTGGTAAGGGAAACCTGATAAGCACCAGAACACCAGGGAGTGGGGATTCTGTGCTGGTGAATTTGTATACTTACTTAACACCCCACATGTAAAGTTACTTGTGCATCGTAGCAAGTTTTGCTGACCTTGAATGGTTTCTACCTGACAGGCCAAGTTCTGTCTTAGCTCACAGGTAGTTTTGGGGAGATCATCTTTCACATTTGCATAAGCTCCTGTCTAGCAATGCACCGACCTGTGCACAGCTACACTCAATTCCTCAGCAGCAGACCAGGCTCCTGTCTTGCAGGCCACACCTGGTAAGGCTGCACCAAACAGAAAAACATCTCCACTAAAAGTCACAATATCCCTGAAAACACAGTGAAAATTCCATCAGTTAGGCTCTATTTATATTCCCACTGGTTTGCTCTTCCTATCCTTTCCTACAAAGGAAATTCAAGATGTTTTAAAATATAATATTTTCATTGCTAAGAAATATTGATCCTAGCAGTGAAAAGATGCTTTTTCCAATAATCTGTTGCCAATAATCATACGAAACAGTTGTACAAGGTCAATGTGGAAATGGAGCTGAAATTTATTTTAGAAGTAGCACTCCGTGTATAAAAGAACTCACAGGGATAAGGCCACTGGTAAGGAGCTTAATGAGTTCTTTGCATCGGTATTGGAGGTGGGAGAAGCTAGAGAGATCCTGATGCTGGACCCTTTATTTCTGGGAGGAAGGAACTTGGCAGAAGAGTTGTCTGAAATCAAAGTGGCCATGCAGGAGTTATGGAACAAGTTGCTAAAATAAACACTAAAAATAAATCTCCAAGATTTGAGTATTCAAATGAGTTCTGAAAGAATTCCAGATTGAAACAGCTGAATTACTAGTGGAAGTGTACGACCTCTTACAGCTTTTTTGAATCTGAGGACCAGAGATAGCATGTCTAGAGATTTGCTTCCTTCAAAATAAATACAATGTTTTTTAAAGATTAAAATCAAGATCACATTAAAAATTCTGTTATTTCTTTAAGCCCAAGACTGTAAGAATCAATGAAGACAGAAGCCTCTTGGCTTCCTGTTGAAAGAAAAGGTTGAAAACATACCTTAATTCAAAACTAAGTACAAAGGTAAGAAAAATTGCACAATGGAAAGTAATACAATAGAGAGACTGGATGGAGAAAGAATATATCTGAATCACTGTGGCACTGTGCCCAAACTTGAAGGAGCAGGATCCCAGCATTGGTCTGAAGTGGTTAAAGCGCATTTAGACCCACACCAGCTTCTTGGCCATCTTGCTCTGCAGGGGAGCATTGCCAGAGAATGTAGATATCTAACTGTAAAAACATCCTTCAAGGCAAACGGTAGGAACTTAAACACTTATATTTTAAACAAGAGGAGGAAAAGGAAGAAACAAATGTTTGGGTTTTTAGAGGAAGTGGACTTGCTTAAGCTACTGAAGAAAAAGATTAATTCTGTTTGCATCTGAAGCCATGAATACTTGGAATGAAATAGGCCTTTCCAGGGATGATCAAATTATGGGAAAGGACAACAGCAATGTTACGCTTTTTGTTATGATGGCTTGTGGTAGATCTACTCTGCTGTCTGCTTTTCTCAGCAGGAATCACATGAGGAATTGTTCAGTCTGTCATATTCAGCCTACTGTGACTTCATTTTTTTTATCAGCTGAGTGGATTACATCATGTAGTCCCAAAAAGGAATACTTACTGCGAATCTATAACTGTACTGTTAATTTGTTTGAATTAACCTAATACAAAAATAATCTTTAAAGATTAATGTGAAAATGGTCAGACAATGTAAGAAAATCAGAAAATCAAGTTTTAAAAAAGCTACTTGAGAAATAACATGAACAAAAAAACATTCCATGTGTTTGTTTTTAGAAGTATGAAAAAAGGTACAATACGAAGATATCTTGGTTATGTTGAATTAACTGCCTTTGCAAAATATAAGTGTTATTTTCAGTCCTTTTGCAGCACTACTGAGATTGATTAAAACCACATTAAAAGATACCTTTTGAGAACCAACAGAAAACATTTCAAGAATGCAGTTATGTGAAGCAATATAAGGCCACAGCAAACTAAAACCCACAGCCCTGATCTAGCCAGTAAAATAGTTGCATTTCAAGAATAACCAGGTCCTTATTTTCAAATTATTTCGTGTCTGAGAAATCATGTGTTTCTCCATTTATTTTGCTAAAAGCTTGAAAATGGAAGAGATGGAATGGGTGGGAAAGGAGGGAGAAGGGAGTTGAGTGGGGAATTCAGAAGATAAACTACAGGCAATTCAGCTAAAAGAAAGGTTAAACATAAAATTGATAAGATAAAGCTTATAGATGTAATAAAAATAGTTGTTCTAAATCAAACCATGAAGAGCTCTCCTTCACGAGGCAATGACTCTGTGAGTGATGTTACAGGAAATAAACTGCTTTACCCAAGTGACCAATGAGCCATTCAGACTCATTTCTTACCACCTCCCATGGTGGATTCTGGTTAGGTTGGCTATAAAATTCCAGCCTATGCTGGAAGCCACAGCTGGAAAGAGTTGCAAAGGACTCCAAAACATGAAGTTCTGCAGTAAAAACAAAACCTGTTACAGGCATACACATTCCTGCTCCCAGAACAACACAGACATCCACTCCTGGGGAGATGTGAGAGATCTAGGATGTGGCACTCTACGCTCTCCTTCCAGGGCAATGATGCTGTTGAAGCAGCCAGTTTGTGAACTGGGTGTTGCTTATGCAATACTCTACCTCTAGATAACAATTCCTCTGGTAGAAGGAACCACATCCTTTGTTTGATGCTCCACATGTGCTGTATCTTGTTGTGTGATCTGTTGGTGCTACTGTCATACAGGTAAACTCACCTGGTGTGACATTTCATGTAAGGAATAGTACTGGGGGGAAAAAACTTCTTCCTTGGCTTAAATGATAATTAATCCGTGGTCTGCAGCAGAACTAGCAGCCCTTGTATTCAGTAAGTACTTAGCTAGTGTAATCGTAAAAATCATTCATGAAGACAGTAAACAGTTCTTTGTCTTTTCAATAATAGCATAAGTTTGGATTACCAGCACATACTCTGATGGCTGGCTCAGTATTTCATGTCTATCTCTAATATTAAGCTGCAATTAGTGATCTATTATTCTCTCTGGGTTTAATAGCAGTATATTTTCAGCTGCAGAGTTGCTCTGGTGATGGCATACTTAAATTACTTGGCCACTTGGGAAACTTTAGAGAGAGTGAATGACATTACTCAGCTGCGTGGAACATAGGATAACAGTTTAAATGGAAGGAAAAAACAGCCATATTTGATAGATAGTGCTATGGAGACATCACTTACGAGTATATATCGGATTTTACCTTCCCTCTAAATTTAATTTTAATAGTCAAATAATGACATGTTAAAACAGCAGTCTAATCTATAGAAGACTAATCTGTTATTTTTTGGCATTTCAAGCTGACTCCATTCACTTACACACCTTTTTCTGCTAGGCTAGTGCTGAAACATAGGATATATCAAATTCATAATAAATGCTTTAAACTAGTACCAAATAAAGTTGCTATATTTCGAGTCGAAAAGTATTCTAATTGGTTTTCTACAAGCTAAAACCCTAGAGTCTTTCATTAGTTTGCATATTAGCATTTGATTTCACCCTACAAGCCTGTTTTGTTTAAAGCCCTATTTTTCCTACCTTCCTGCACACTGAAGTGTAGCTCTGCTTTGAGGAGTGATTCCATAGAGTAACATTTTGGATTCCACTCTGATCAAATGTGCTTAGCTCGCCATAAAAGTTGTGAGTTTTTATAGCTCTAGGGGTTTGTCTAAATGTCATGCAGTCTTTATACATGTGTGCTCCTGCATAGAAGAACATGTGTGTGTTGAGGCTATGGCCCTTTAGCCACAGTATCACCAGACAGCCTCTAAAGAGTAATGGTTAACAGAGAATGGAAAATAACCAATTAAAATTTCACTATGTTCTAAAATGGTATAAACTGAAAGTTCTATTCATGTTTTAGTTATCCATATAAAACCAAGTGCATCTGTTTTATAAACATTTACTGTAGAGTTTTATCCTAATGCTTGCTTGCTGCAAACGAGGCTAGTTTGACACATGGAAGTGACATCTCTATGAAATCAGCTAGTGTAGTTAAAGTAGACAGGACATGAAGAATATCGGTGTTCTTGAAAGCCTGGCTGCTTTTCACTAAGTTAATTAGATGGTCTGATAAGCAAACATCCGCTCAGACACAAACTTTGTTTTACCTATTTAGATCCTCACAGCTTTAAGAGCACTACTGCTAGAACATATAAGCAGCATTTTCCCATTTTTTACCTTCCTATACAAGGGATAAAGGTGTTTCTGGAAAATGGTCATCTGCCTGCAATAATCATGTTTCATGTACTTAGAATTAGGTCAACAACAGGGGCACAAATACAGCACTGACTTGACTGGCTTAGTGTTGCCTTTCTACTAGGCGGTGGAAAGCTTCTTCACTTCATGAATTTCCTGGTACTTTTCTCTGGGTAGAGATTCAAGGACTAGGTTTGGGCTAAAAAAGTTATTGTGGACTTAGAAATTCACCTCGGCTATCTTTCTGTTAATCTGTGCATAGATGAAGTTGTGCACACATGTTGAAAGATAGTGCTATCAGCTAATACTGATGAGAACCACAAAAGCAAACCCTCTAATTAAGACACAGCAGTACTTTTCCTTGTATATATTGGTAAAATACACACCAAAAGTTATACCCCAAGATTTCAGATGTAAAAAAGTGCCATTTCTTTCTTCATCTGTAAGATAAGTGGTATTAAATTGTAACCTCTGCACACATCACCATTTGTAAACTAGTTTGAATTTTATAGGAGCACAGGGAGATAAAAGGTCTAAAACTCAGGAGCCCAGAATGCTTGTCAATCTTGCTTTGTCCTGGTGATACAAAACCCTGACTTTTCTGCCCTGTTAAAAAGATCATTTTTTCACCTGTGTGTGAAATGGAAGATTCTCTAATTGTTCTTATTTGAGTTTGAGCTTTCATTTTCCATACCAGAACTGACAACAATGCAAGAAAATATTTTGGGTCTAAGTTTCAAGGCTCACAGAGCCCCCACCCCAGATGTCTGCAAACTGTGAAGGGTTTTAGCCATTTTAAAAACAATTCTGTATTTTAAAGATATTTTCATGTAGCTTCACACTGATTGAGGTTATTATGAAAATTGGAAGTCTAAACTATTAGATTAGGCATAATCTTCTCACCCGGGCTCTGCTGCTTGCCGCCACGGGCAGGGAAGTGGTAGATAATGGGATGGCCCCTCTCTCACTGCATTCCTGCTGTACTGCACTACAGCTGCTGGCCCAGCTTCTCTGCTGGAGCTTACCTTCCTGCGCCACTGGAGGAAAAAGTATAGGCTGTATATCAGACTTAAAATAGTGGAGGTATCTGCTGGCAGTAGGTGAAATAGGGGATGGAGCAGTGATGCCTCAAACCATACAAATCTGGCTGCAGTGGCAAAATAATTACCCTTCCCTGGCTGTCTGTGCTTACCTCCTTTTTGGAGGTTGCCAACTTATTCAGCCACAACGTGTATAAGTTTAAAGCTCTGAAATTCACGGTATTCTAGCTGATGAGATTGCTCTTTTGCATCTTGCCAGAGTCTCACAAAACTGCTATCTGTGCTGGCTGTCCACTCATCACAGCCTGAAGCTAAGGATGAGACTGGGCCTGAAAAATCCTGTTGCTTTTGAAGAGGTGTACTTTTCCAGCTCCTGAATTCTAACTCTGTTTTATGCAGACAACTCTAGAGCAACTTAAATACTTTGTATGAATGTGCCTTTAGGAGTGACCACAGGGATTCTGCCTTCAAAGCATGAATAAAAGCATAGGCAGATTGCTGAACAGAACTGAAGGGTTTGCTTCTCAGAGCTTCTTCTATGGAAGCTATCTGCTAAGTCCCTTAGCATTTTTTAAGATTAAGTCCTCAGTGATCAGTAAGAGAAAGAAATTATGATTTTTTTAAAAAAAATTGCATATGTAATTTTTTTGCTTAAAAATGACACTTTTCCTACATCTGACACTGCAAAAGAAAGTGATTTCTCTTATGAGCATCTCTGAATTCTTTATAATGTTCTAAATTGCTAGAAAATTGATTTTGCAAATATGTTTAAGTAGTCATGTATTGCCAATCTAATATTCACACTGATTACCAAATAACCCTTATTCAGTTTCACTAGATCCTGCCTTTAACTGATCATGTTAGTGTTTATGGTGACATCTCCTCTGGTGTTATTTTTTTACCCTTCTGTTTTCTGCTGTGGTATGTCTTTCAAGTGTGAATGCGTCTCTGCAATACTCATTCATAAAGCTATCACACAATTCATCATTTAACTCTTTCTTTTTTGCCAAGAACACCGACAGTTTCCAGGTTTATGAATTGTATTCATGTGAGAAGGGGAGCTCACCACATCAGTATGTATTCACTTCAAGATAGCACCTGCAAAAGGTTTTTCTACAGGGTTTTGACTATTCGAGTTGGGCTGTTTTGATTCTACTTCATCCTTCGTCCCAGTTTCTGCAAAGCAATGCTTACATGACAAAGAGCCATGCAAAGCTGTCTGTACAGGAGTGAATTTCACCTTTGGGGATTAATTATAAAGAGGTTTTGGTGATGAACAATTTTGCAATGTTTCAATAAGGTAGTTAAATCTCCCCAATGTGTGTTAAAATAGATTAATTCAAAACGTCAGATTTTGATGGGGTTGTGGTATCAAATCATAAGCATCTGTGACTATTTTAATTTCTCTTTACCCCCCAAATTAATATGACATGAAACATACAGAAAGAACAGCAGTAATAATTCCTGTAGCTTCAAACAAAATTGTACTGGACTTTGGCTTCAGAGCCATTTCGAAGTAACTGACTCTCTGAGCCCATAAAAATTAGCTAGAATAGGCAGCTAAAATTAACTAAATCAAAATTATCCCTCACTGCTCCAGCTTCTGCCCTCCATCATCCTTGGAGTTTTGATCCAACTCTTGTTCACAAAAGTGGAATTGCTTCTATAAAATTGAGTACATATCCACGTAAGTGACCCCATGGCTGGGAAGTCATTTTCATAGAGAAGAAAAACCAGTACAGCTAATGTAAAAATAACACCACCGATGGTTTGATGAAGTAGGATCCTCGGGTTACCAGGTTCAGTTTTACATTTGGAAGAATAAAAAAATCTCAAAGGGAGAGAGTGGTTCAAAACCCGGTCTCTATAGCATATCTGTTGTCTTGGCAGTATTTTCAGAAGGTGTAGGAGTTCAAAATCTAGGCAACTATAAAAATTCAGTTTGAAATTCTTTCTTTCCCCTTTCCTCCTCCCATTCCCTGAAATCTGCCCACCAGCTTTGTTAGCCAGGGTTATTTCTTTTTTCTTTCATGCATAGAGGAGTCTTTCAAACAGAGGGACCTTGAAACGACAAGAAGTGTGCTAAATGAACAAAATTGGGGACTGGTGTAGTTTTTTTTCTACTCATGTCAGATAACCTCAGGGATTCAGTTAAATGAATAGTGTTTAAAATTCCTGTGTGTTGAATTCATTAAGCTCAATTAGCTGTTTTACAGAAGTGACAAAGTTTACTTTCATGAAATTTCTTTATAAAAAAAAGACATGACCTGCCATCTGTTAACAAATTTTTCTTCATTCCAGTGAAAACAGAACTGATCTTCAGGGCGGTGCTCTATCAGCTATCCCTGAATACGTCCTTCACCCGCAAAAAAAAAGAACATCTTGAAGAAGGAGAGAAGGAAATATCCACCATGGAAGGAGAAGTAAATGCACAACAGATTTTTTTTTTTTTTTTTTTTTTTTTTTTAAGCCCATCTTATGGGAAAAAAATTACTGGAGGATATTATTAGCCTGAAACTGATGTTAAGGTTACATTTTAGTTTACATGGGTTTTGACAATGCCTTCCCAGAACTGCCTTCTTTTTTGCCATTTCTCTGAGGTAAAGCTGATGATTCTTGTTGCTGTTTGAAAGTCCAGTATGAATAAGATAGCCAAGGTACTTGTAACGGATTTGAGTTATAGGAGGAAGCCAGGAGACTAGCAAGCAGCTATTTTTTGCTGGCTGCCATGATAAAGAGCTGGAGGAAGCAATAGGCTGCATTTTTGCCTGCACTTCCAGTTTTGCCATTCTCCTGAAAAACTCCAGCGAAAGGTTATAAGGGCTCCATTCCCAAATATCCCTGCTCCTGGTTGCGCTGACCGTCTATACAGCTACGTGGAGGCCTGAATGAGTGAGGAACCGCTTCTCATTCTTTGTTCAAAGTTGAAGCCCCTCTGCAGCTTTGCAGTATCGCTGTTGTAAATTGCTCATCCTCTACCACAAGCAAAAAATTGTGTGTGGATAGGGATGACATGATTCTTTTCAGCATCGCTCCTTCAACCCTTATGGGGGAGGGAGGGGAGAAGCAAGGCTATCTTTTCTCTTCTATAGCCTTATTAAATCCCGCTTTCTATCACAACCTGCAAATAGGCACAGAAAATGCTGTTTCTTGCTGAAGGAACGCTGCATACAAAGACTGTTCTGAGAAGGGGAGCGTGTGGGAGGAGGAGGCACTCAAAGATGCACCAGCGTCTGAGAAAACAGCAAGATTTTGATTTTCTTTCTGGGGAATTCAAGACTGCTAATTGTTCTTTTGCAAGACACAGGTAGCAATTGTCACGTTAGACCGGTGCTAAAGGATGTGTGTCTGCTGCTGGAGTCTGGAGGTACAGCGTGAGGGTGACTGTGTGCAGAGCAGCAAACCAGCTGTCCAAGCGGTCGTCAAATGCTCTAAGTAATCAGAGAATCATTTTGGTTGGAAGAGACCCTCAAGATCATTGAGTCCAACCATTAACCTAATGCTGCCACTAAACCATGTCCCTAAGAACCTCATCTATACGTCTTTGAAACACCCCCAGGGATGGCGACTCCACCACTTCCCTGGGCAGCCTGTTCCAGTGCTTGACAACGCTTTCCGTGAAGTAATTCAATCTGACATTTGTGTGTTAACTTTTTTGCAGTTATTTTAATCTGACTCTAGTTCTGAAGGCATTTGTAGGTTGATAGTAAGCTTTCTGGGGCGTGCTCCTGGATACTGAACTAAACTGGCTTGCTTCTAGTTTCCGTGCTAGGCTTTTCCAAAGGGGGGGTGGGAGATAATGCTGTGTTTTGTGTGACACTGGTCCCCAGCTCTCCACCCTGTCCCAGTCTACCTGATCAAGACCCTTACAAATCACAGACCGAAGGCACAGCCATTGAAAACAGTCTGCTGAACTGAGCAGTAATTTAGAGAACTTGGAAAGCCTCCCTGCGGAGTTAATTTGACAAGCTAATTAGGAAGGCACAGCATTGTGCCTTCCCTCGTGTGACAGCCGTCTCCGTGCTGGTGTCAGAACACGGGATGGATGGAGGCACGGGCTTCCAGGAGCCCCAGGGGTGAGGTGTGGGCGAGGAGGTGGAAGGGGCTGCGGGGGAACCGGGCCATGAGCGAGCCCTGCTCCAAGCAGCACCCCGGGCAGACCCTGGGATGAGGGTGAGACCTGTGCCGGTGTGAAAGCCTCTTAACCCGGAGCTGCCCCGCACCGAGCTGCGGCGCTGCGAGGTGCGGGGCGGCGGCCGCTCTGCGGGGCTGGGGCTCGGGCAGCGTGGAGCCGCTGGAAGGACCGTCCGGGGTGTGTCGCTGGTGGGGACAGCGTCGGGGCTGGCTCCCATTCCTGTCCCTCGAAGAACTACAACTCCCGGCGCGCATTGCTACCGCCTGCCCCGGCCGGGCTGGAGCAGGTGGCGCGCTGCCCTGCGGGATTCGTAGGCCGAGGGGACGCCGATGGGAAACGGGGCGGTGGTGCGGGGGAGGGGAGGGTCCCTTTTCGGGCCGCTGCCTGCGGGGAGCGGCTGGAGCCGGGCAGGGCCCGCGCGGGGCGCGGAGCGGGGACACGTGTCAATCACCCCGCCAGGCGGCGCGCGCTCCCCGCCCCGGATGCTGAGCGGGGCGGGGGGGGGGGGGGGGAGGGCGCGGGCGCGCGCTCGGCGAGGCAAGGGGGGCGGTGGGGGAGGGAGAGGAGCCGGGGGAGCGCGCGGCTCTTCTGGGTGGCGCGCGCGCTCGTATGTAAATGAGCGGGCGTGAGGTCAGAGGCAGATGGAAAAGGGAACAGACAGAATGGCCGCCGCGGCTCCCGCTCCTCCTGCCGCCGCCTCCCAGTGCCGGAGCCCCCGCTGCACGGCGGAGCGCAGGGGAGTCCGCCGAGAACTCGACTCCTGGCGGCACCGGCTCATGCACTGTGTGGGTAAGAGAGGGGGGAACGACGGGGTGTCCGGCCGTAGCGGGGGAACCGAAGGGCGGGGGAGGGGGCAGCGGGGTCCTTGAGGAGAACGTGGTGGCGAGTCGGGGAGCGGGGTCTCCGCGCGGGGGGCGGGCGAGGCGCCCCGCGCCCGGGTCTCTCGGGTGGGCGGAGGGGGGGAGCGGGGATGGAGGAGCGGCTCCGGCGGCTTTCTTGGAGGGCGGAAGCGGAGACGGGGTCTGCGGGGGAGAACGAAGGTCCTAAGCCGCCCTCAGGCAGCGCAGGGTGGGTGTTACGGCTTCGGTTGGGGCCGCTCGGTCCCTGTCTTCGCCGCCGGCCGAGACCCTTTCTCGGCTCGGGTCCTTTTGTCTCCGCTTCTCGCCGTTCGCGCGGTGAGTGCCGGTGGCTGCCCCCCTCCTCTCCTCCATCGCCAGTGCCTGGGGGGCGGAGGAGGGGAGAGAGCCCGCCTGTGTGTGTGTGCGTGCGCCTTTAAGAGGGAGCCGCTTCTGCACTGACGGTTGGGATTTGAAGTTTTCCCTCCCCCCCTGGAAGTTGTCATGGCGACGGCAGTTCTCCCCTCGCGCTGCCCCCCCCCCCCGTCCCCGGGGCTGCCCCGGCGGCTCGCGTGCCGCGAGGTTCCCCCTCGGCTCACGTGACTTCCCCGCATGCCGGAGCGGGGGAGCGCGGGCCCCTCCGGCGTTCCCGCGCGGGGAGAGCGCGGCCGCGGCCCGGGCCCGCGGGGAGCGCTCCGCCCGGGCGGTACCTGCGCCGGGGTGACGGGCTGCCCCCGTCCTGCGGGCGGGCTGCCCGCTCCGGCTGCTGGCACGGGTTACGTGTGCCGCCGCCGGCTCAAGGCGGAGAGCGCTTCGGTTTGGTGGCTTTGATTGAGGTTTTTTTTTTGTTTGGGAGAGTGAACGCTTCGATGCCAGGAACTGCTTATTCGTGTCGTTTCATTTCCCTTCTTGGGGAAATGGATAATATCCTTGATATTCAAGTGGCATGCTAGTGTCAGTACTGATCCTCCCTGATCGCTGAAAGCATATCTAGGTGTAACTGAGAGGGTAAGCAGCAATTCATTCAGTGTTTCTGCGTGTGCGTGAGGCGAGATCGAAGTAAGAAGTAAATATCTAACAAGTAGGTACACCTATAATTACAGGCGATTAGCTTTGTCTGGATTTGCAGGGTATTTACATATTTGCAGTAGCCTCGTAGCTTCTTCGTGAACACTTCCATCTCGTTCTTGCTGTGTTGCCCCAGTAAGACTTTTAAACACTTGTTCTGACACCTGTGTATATATTATGATTCCTGTGTGTGCTTGCATTGCCTTTTTAATCCTTCAAGTTATAATATTGTTTAGGAAAAAAATGGTCATGTATTTCCATACACCAATACTTTTAAATAATGCTTCTTGTGGAGGGAATGCAGTTTAACTAGAATATATAGGGAGAGCTTGTTCATTGGCATAGGTGCTGTGATAAACTGTTAAATCTGATGGACTGATATGTCTTTCTATATGTTAAGTGGCCATTCGTGTTATTTAATGGCATTTCAGTTTTAAATTTAAGCTAAAATCTTGAAAATGTGTTTGGCAATTAATGACTGAAGGGACTTACAGGTTGTAATAGTATGCTGTCAGACATATTCCAGGAACACAATTGCACAGCATGACACTGACAAGGTCTGCAAAAAAGTATAATGAATGCTCTGCAAGACAAAATTTCACTATATGTTGGGTCCTCTGCTGGACAGATCTGTTGTGCTTAGGGAACTTCTTCAAAGTAGTTTTTGGGTTGCTCTGTCACTGAGAACTGCAAAGTGTGAAACCATAACTACTTAACGTTTTACACTGATTGCACTGTGATGTCGCTTCATGCTCAGTTTTCTTTTCCTTGGAATAAAAGTTAATTAGGATATGATTTCTTTGTATGTTCATGATGCAAAATTCAGTTAATAGAAAGGAGCTTTGAAATTATTAACAGCTGCTAAGGAAGAAGGACATTGGTTATGGTTTAATAGTTAGTCAAGAGCTATCTCTGTTAAGAACTGTTACTTGGCATGCCTGTTGAGAGCCCTTATCTGAGAGAAAGTGTAAACAAAGTGGCAAAAAACTGAGTAGTCAGGATAATGGAGGTAGAGTACACTTACCAGGTTTGGGTTGTTGGTCGTTTGTTTTACACTCCTTTGGAATTCTGTAGCATTAACTTCTGTAAAATAACCTCTTACATTAACTCAAATTAACTTAAAAAATAGTTACTTGTTCTCACTCAGCAAAGTATTCCTAAGGATTTGAAGAGTCTAATAGAGCTAATATTAACTGGAAGGTCAGAACAATTGTCCAGTTGATGACTGAAACAGCAACATGGTGGAGGAACGAGTGGTAAATATGATGCATTTGGCATAACTTGTTCTTTCTTTCTCCACCCATCTCAAGAATCATATATTTGTGGCAAAGTCAGGAAAATGATGTGGTAAAGTAGTAGCTACCCAAATCTCGACCTAGCCTACTGCCAATCCTAAAACAAACAAAATCCCACCACCAATAGGAAACTTAAATCATTCTACGCTCAGCATTTTTTTAATTGAAAAAATTGTTGAACAGTGATATGGTTCTGTGGACTATAATTTGTCAAACATGTTCAGAGAGCAAAGCAAGAAAGTACATACTCCTTGAACACGTCATATTTTTTCTGCTAAACTCTTTGAGTGAACAACTTTATTCTATCACTTACTGTATTGATACTAGATTTGGTATTTTTATTTCTGTAGTATAATCACTTGAGCACTTTTAAATTCCTTATCTGTAAAGAATTCCTCATCTACTTAAATTATGGAAATGGTAAACTGAGCCAGAGATAATACCTCCAAGACAGTGACAGCACAGCTTGAGGCTCATAGCAGATTGTTCACATCCGCAACGGTGAGACAGAAATAATACTCAGCTGCTGGCTGTGTACTGTTCGTTTGAAGGTCCATGATGTCTGGTGACCTCTGCTCGAAGGGCTTTATTGTCCAGTTGTTTGTCTGTCAAAACCTGGTTGCAAACTTGAATATTTGCATGGGCTTTAGAATTAAAAGCTTAGGTGGAATATGATTTAAAGTTTCAGGTCAAAATGTTGAAGCATTTAAAGAATTTGAGAAGAAAGATAGTGATAAAACTTCACTGACAATACTGAGAATTCTCTTATTTGGTATCTAGACATATTTGAACGTACAGTAGACTTCACACTGTAAATGACTGGAATATATTCACAGAAATTCTAAATGGATGTTCAGTACAAAATGGCTGTTCAGATGGTGATCTTTGTGTGCCTTATGTTGAGCACAGACATTCCTAAGATGCCTAGCCTTGTGCTTATGGATGTACTGAACTCTTGCATAATTTGATCAGAGTTCAAAACTACATGCTTTTAGAAGACACCTGAAGATCTTGATTCTGTCACTGTTCTTACAGCATGCAGAATATGTGCCAATACAAGCTGCCCAGTGAAGTAGTTGAGTCACCATCCCTGGAGGTGTTTAAAAGACTTGTAGATAACTTTCTTAGGGACATGGTTTAGTGGCAGCATTAAGTTATAGTTGGACTTGATGATCTTGATGGTCTCTTCCAATCAAAATGATTCTAGGATTCTAACAAGCACTGTTTACAGCAGCACTCACTGGTATGTTTTGTCCTAGATACACCTTTGTGACATAACTAACAAACAAAATACCCTAATTCTAAATTCTGTGTTTATGGAAAAGTGTCAGCTCAAAATCGAACTACCTAATTTAGCCAGCAACTGAGTTCTGTGGTGGTTTAAACTGCAAGCTCTTTTCTAGAGGTGAATATTACAATGATCAAAAAGCACCAAAGAGCAATTTTTTAATTAAACTTTGTAATGTGAATTGGCTAAATGCATTCCATTGGATTGAGAGGATTTGGTAGTATGGGGCTACAAAAGTCTAGCTTCATACTGTGGTCAGCCTTAAGAAACAGGATTTATGCAGTTTTTCAAAATACTCATTGATTCCCCTCACCAGTTTCATTTGAACTTTATGGGTAGAGTTGTTGGCACGTACACTGAGTCCCCATAACTTTCATGAATAGGCACAAAGGAGAGACCTAGCAATTACTGGGGTGCAAGAAGAAGCTTCAGCATAAGATGGTGCTTTTTGCTGTTGTCACTGTATCCTATGAGTGAAGTCTGGAGCAGTAACTTGAAGCTTTTTAAAGGAAAGTGTCAGGTAACGCCAGTCATGGAAGTTGAAATCTTCTTGCTAGGGTTTTGCGTTGTATTGTGAAAATATAAAAGCCTCTGAATAGTCTTTCATTGTGAAAATGAAAGTGTAAAATACTATCTCAATTACTTAAAAAAAGTAATACATTGCTATTTGGACGTAGGAGAAGAGTGAAAGTTTGACTGTTCCACTGCTGCAGCTCAAGGGCACACATTTGACAGGAAATAGCCTTGGTATTGCTTTCTTATGAAAACTGAAATTTGATCAAAGTGAAAATCCATTTTTGTATGCTTGTGAAATCTAACATACAAATACTCCTTTACTAGTCATATTTTTTTCAGGTTTTTTTCCCCCTCTACACTAGGATACACTGGCACATCTAATTCTGTTTTGATGGATCTATATACACACACACTTTCAAAATTTTTTAAAATATTTGAACTTCTGTTCCACCTTATGATTTTTGAACAAGCTGTCTCTCAAGTGCACTTTCCAGGAAGAGGAATTCCCCTCACAAACGGAAGATTTGTAGCTACTGCATTTGGTATTATCCCCACACTTGCGATACTCCTGCATTAACTACTTTGTGTCTTTATTCCCATAATATGCAGAAGTATTCTCACTTTCTCACTGTGGCTGCAAGTATGTTGCATCAGGTTAGTGTCACATTTTTGTAGTGCTGCTGTAATGTAGGTGATTTTCTATAGCTGCCATAGTAGTAGTTTCAGAGGTAGTTATTTTACTATACATCAATCATGTTCTTGTCTATCTGCTAGTGATTGTTTTGATGGCTTGATGCTCTATAACCTGTCAAGCCACTAACAGACTATATGCAAAAATGGTTTTTAAATTATACCTGCTTTGAACTCTTTAGCTTTCTTGGCACTCCAGCTTCTTTAAACAGCAAACAAGCTTGCTGTGGTGCGATCATCCAGTATGATGGGCTGTAATACTGGTGTAAGGTGTTCCTGTGCATCTGTCATGCTTTGAGCTGTGGTGTGAGAGTCTTGGTGTGATTCCAGTGTGATTCCAGGGAAGTAATCTCAGTGTTATTGCAAATGTTGGAAGAAGAATGGGAATAAAATCTAGATTGGAATCACAGCACAGGTTCACAGTCAGTTTGATGCAATCAAGGAAGATAGTATCATGTAAGGGAATAGCTCAAACTAGTGTTACAGAGGCAGATATTCCAGTCAGCATTAGCTTTGAACATTTATTATGAAAGCACAATCTAAGAATACAGTAAAGTGCCATCTTGCACCATCAAGTCTAACAGAACTGTTATCAGAATGGAGAAATTGCAGTCCTGACTGTGTGCTTCTGCTGCTTGTGTGCTTGCATCAGCACTCATCAGACCCCTGACTGATGTCCTTTAACTCAGTAATTGGTCAATTCTCTGTTGAGAGGAGTTAGGGGCTTGCAGAAAAAAGAAAAATCTGATGGATGCTGGTGCTAGCACAAGGACAGGGGTGGGACTGTGCAACAGAAGCAGGATGGGTAATTGCAGAAATAAGCCACTGGATTGGTTTAGCTGCCTGTGGCACTGTCAGCTGCCAGGAATAGAACACAGCCTTACATGTATCATCCTGATTTCCTCTGAGCTAAGCAGGTTAACAAAAGAGGAAAAAAATATCAATGTGTGTATGTATGTCATTGGAAATTGCTGTAGTGTATGTATTGCATTAACCGTCTTTAGGCTGAAATAAGAGAAAACACATGGGGTTTGTTTTGCTTATGTTGGACTATACTTGTTTCAGGTATGTAGTGTTAAAGTAGCTGCTTTTCAGTGTCCGCTCACAATCCGCTTCAACTCATCACCTCTTCTCTCAGAAAGAAGTAATTGCCTACTGCTGTCACGATGTGTTTTTGAAGGGATATCTTATGTTTGGCTCTTGAAAGACATTTTTGCTTGGGAAAACAGTACAAGAGAACTTAGACTAATGACACCCAGAGGCTTAGTTTAACAGGCAGAGGGAGGAAGTTCTGTGTATCTAGCAGTAGATCTAGCAGTAGATGCAATTCACTGATCTCTTGTGAACCTGCAATTGTAAGCATGTATGGAGCCTAATTTTATGAAAAACAAAGCTCTGCCTGCTACACAGACTAATCTATGGACTGTGTGGGATGCAAGCAATGCTTTATTTCAATTCTTTGAACTCAGAACAGAAGCGTGTTGCAGAGCATGCAAGTAGATGTACATATCTTCGTTAGTGTTGATTAAAACCTGTGATTTATGTTTTTGGTGCTCCTTATGTCTGGTATGTGGAAGCTATTCAATTTTCAAGTATTCCAGGAACTACTGTAATCCTTGTCAATGTTTTGGGGCATAGCTTGAACTTTCATATTGTATGTTCTTATATGGTGGTAGTTTACTTTTTATGTAACTGATAGTGAGCTGAGAAATTTAAACTCTGATAGTCTTTCTACATTGTAGGCACTAAGAGTTTCTTAGGATGGAACTTGTGTAAACCAAAAACATGGAGCACAGATACTACCACTGCAACTTGGTCTCTCTTCTTCCCTTGAATTGACATTCAGTAACTGTGTACTAATGGTTGAGGTTGGTAACTTTCAGGATTTTTGTTGATACTTAGCACAATTTTATTGTTTTTATTTTAGGACTCTTCTGTGGACTGATATGAGCATTCATCTATTAAACAGTTCAACAAACTAGACTGTAAAACTAGTCTAGTGTAAGACTAACCTAGAAAACAAGAGAGGGAATGTGCCAAGAGGAAGAACAGGAAAGAAAAGGTCAGATCTAATTTAGCTTGGATCACTTTCCTAATCAGGCTTACTACATACCTGCTTCTTCTCCTGAGTCAAGTGTTAAGTAGCTTTACTGGAGAGAACAAGACTTCTGATTTTTAGTTACTGCCTATTTTAGCAACACTTTTTGAGAGTTTCGAAGTGGGCTGGAAACTAAGTTGGCTGAACAGCATCCTAATCAATAAGAATGTTGACAAGAGCAAGAATACAGCATGACTAACAATAATGTCTTTCCACTTGTTCTTACTTTGTAGTGGCACTTGTGTGATGCAACAGTGAACTGGCCTTCTCTTTTAAGTTAGTCTGAAGGGCCTACTGTGATGTTTTTTGCTGTTGTTGCACTGGGTTGGTTTTCTGTTAGATGAGTCTCCTGAACTGTCTGGCTATGGTAATAAGTACTGGTAGTTGTGTAAGGGAAATAGTAATGGGAATGTGACGTGCTGATCAATTTATCAGATCAGTGTATGCTGTTGAGGATCTGTATTCCAGCTACTGGCAAGTAGCCAGGGCTTGTACAGCCTGCAGCTAAAATGGGAAAAGTTAGTACCTCTTCCCCTTGTCCACCCTTGCCTTTTTGGTTTTTCAGCTGTATTATATGGGGGTTTTGAATAGACAGTTACAATGGATCCCTTATTCTTGAATATGATTCAAGGAACAGGGCTTCAAACAAGGTTGTTATGCTAACCTTTAGAGTTCAGTGTGTTTATGTAAAATGTAGAGGTCAACCGGAGCTTTATAGACGTCACTAACTTAAAATTCTTTGTCCCAGTTAGGACCACTGTCTTTTGTTATTCTTGAACCTTGCTCTCTTCCATATGCTTGGAGGGAACTTTGATAAGATAGGTTGGAACACTGACAGAGGTTGGAATGGAACTGAATTTGTGTGATTCACATGTCTAGTATCAAACTTCTGGAAAATAGGGTGGCATTATAAATTTCACTACCATACATTAAAAAAAAAAAAAAGAAAAACAAAAGCTCAAACAAAAAACTTGTTTGAGGATGTAAAGTTATTATGTGATACTTTTTTTTTTTCTTCCCCACTGCTAGTCTGCCACTTTATCCTTCCATCCACTAAAGGCGTAGAGAAGCCAGCAAGAAGAGAGGAGAGAGTAGGGAAGGGAAGATGGATGGTAGTGGTTCATCTATTGGAGCCTGTACAGGGATAGAGGATACATTATAGAGCAGGAGACTGTGAATCTGCGGACAGGCATTGAGAGGCAGAGGTTGAATTCCTTCTTATGGGGTGTGGTCAGCAACATGGACTCTGCAGGTTAAAGACCCATGTGTCAGGTTGCTCTCTTTATGTTTCCACTTCTGGCACAGGCCGAGTTCCTGTGTAGTATCTTGAGAAGCTGGATTAACCCCTTCCTAGGTAAATGTTTTGTTCTTTGCAAAATTCTTGTGGAGTCTCAGCTGCTGCTTTTAATTGTGTTTGGTTCTCAACATCCATTCAGACTTGCATCTCCACAGCAACATGTGTTGTATTGTAGGAGTGAGAATTGGGTAAATGTCACTAGGTGTGAAATTTTTTTTTAAGTCTGTTGGTAAATGAAAGCTTGCCGAATTGGTGTTGTCTTTAATTATATTCCTTAGCTTTCAGTTTCTATATAGCTTGGTAGGGTCCTGCTTTCCAGTTATGAGACATCGTAACTTTTGTGGCACCTGAGGATTGATTATTTGTGTTTAAAGAGCTGTTCAGTGGAAATATTTCTTGTTTTTCAATGTGTTTAATTCTAAAACACTACCAACTGTTTTTAAAAAATGCTTAATTTTCAGATTATAAATATTTTCCTCATTTCACAGTTCTCAGCTTCTTCAAATCATCTTATTTAAAGACTAGTTAAAAACCTTATATATGAATAGTAGTTCTCACTGTCATAATTCCACTGCTTTATAAAGTAGCTCTAGTGCATTTCTAGTCTGCTGAGCCACTAATAGGTCAGAGGGCAGCATAATTAATCTAGGGTTGAATATGCTGCTTCTTTTCATAACTACTGTCAAAAAGCTTTGCACGTCTTATTTAAAAGTTTTCTTTTTCATTCTAAGAGCACTACACAATTTTATAGTGTCAGGTTTAAATACTACTGGTGCAAAACTGCTGGGCATCTTTTGATTAACGATGAATATTGCTGCCATATATGATGTAGATTATAGAAGATTGCTTTAAAGGGCTCCATCTTGTGATGACAGCTGTCAGTTTGGCTCACAGAACAGCAACTCTGCCACACCAAGGCCCAGTTAAATGTAAAGATTTGACTTCACCTAAGTGTAGCTATTAAGACTCCTAATCTGTGTATGGGGGAGGATTATCAAATGTCTACTGCTTTGTGACCTGTAGTTCAGCTGCAGGTCATTCTGGTGTTAGCCATCTGATGAGGGGGAAGAAAAATAGGATCTACTTAGGATCTACTGCTGCCTTAGACTGCTCTGTATAAGGGCTCTAGTGCTAACTGTGCCCAACTCTGTCTGAAAACTTTGCTCTGCTGCAAGATGAATCCTGCAATGACTGTGGACTTGCCTGTGATTATGGTTCATTCTCCTTCAATTTTCTTATTCTTCCCGGACCACCCTATCTGTCCATCCATCAACATTCATAAGCAGTCATTTCCTATCTTTGATTTCTCCTTAAAACAAACCATTTGTCTTTAGTTCCCAACCTTTTTTTTCCTTCATTGTCAGTGACACTAAAGTGATTTTCGACAACTTTATCCATCTCCGCAGATAATTTTATCTCAACTTCTTGTATGTTTCTGTATGGATTGTCTTCAGAATTGACTTGGGTTACACCACAAACACGCTCACTATGGCAAATTACACTTTCCATCTTTCAGTCCAGGAGACTTACGTGATGTCTTCTTTAAGTGTCTTATCCATCTAGTTGTTTCTGTGTGCGTTGCTGCTAGATATCCTATCTCCTGGTGCTTGAGGAAAAGGGTGTGTGTGTCTTCCTATCACCTTATTCAGGAAATGTCAGTCTCTGTCAATCTTGCTAGGTCAAGAAGTCTGCTACCTTGTTATCAGGCTTTCACATGCTAATCAGCAGCCATTTGGAAGGACTTAATTGTTCTTTTTTGGAGATGGATCCCAAGCTTATTCTGACTAGAAGTGTCCTAACTTCTAGCCTTAATTTATCCACAGTTTTTGTGTATTGTGTCAACACTGTCATTTAGGGTTTTCCCTTACACTCTCCCCTTCTATTTTTCTCCTTTAACCTTCCATATTTATTCCTATTCAGGTACTATTACTTAATATAGTGCAAACTGAGTGTTAAGCGATAATGAGCACTGAGGACTATAAAGTTGCTGTAGTGGATTTGAGTTTTAAACAAATAGTTCACAGACAAGTGAAAAAAAAAATGTAGCTACAAATGTACAAGCTAGTGTAAACTGTTAATAGCAGATGTTGTCCAAAGTTTACTTTCTGCACTGTGGTACAATCCCAGCTGCAGTGCAGAGGCTATAATAAGTTCTCTGTTGTGATCTGTTTGAATATTTTCCTCCTATTCCTATTTGAGTGCGTTCCTCAGAGTCATGCTGAAGAGTATTTCAAAGTATAGTCCAGACCATATTGAATGAGGGGCATAATAATCTGTCTCTGCATTATCAGAGAAGAACAGCTTAAGTTCAGTACTTATTGGAACAGGTAAGTACAGATACTAAGGGAACCGAGAAGGAAAGATGCCTTCCTAGATTTAATTCTCACTAACAGAGGGAGTCTTGTGGGAGAAGTGGTGACTAGTCATTCCCTTGGCCACAGTGACCATGAAGCAGTTAGGTTCAAAATGTTTGCTCATGGGAGGAAAACTGCCAGTGAGCAGACTTGAGGCTGCTCAGAGAACTGCTTGGTAAGATTCCCTGGGAAGAAGCTTTTGAAGGTGTTGGGGTGCATCAGTGTTGGTCGTTTTTTTTAAGTGCAGCCTACTAAAAGCACAGGACCAGGCAATTCCAAAATGCCAGAAATCTAGCAGGTAAGGCAAAAAGTCAGCTTGGTTCAGCAGAGATCTTCTTGAAATACGGGAGAAAAAAGAAATTATATGGTCAGTGGAAGCAAGGTCAGGTATCATGGGAGAACTACAGAGATGCTGCTCACCACTGTAGGGAGGAAACTGGTGCTGCCAAAGCTCAATTAGAATTGAAGCTGGCCAATACTGTGAAGGACAATAAAAAAGGCTTTTTGAAATATATTTATGGCAAAAGGCAAACTAGAAATAACATTGGCCCATTATTCAATGAGCATAGTCACCTTTTAACAGGGACACAGACAAACCTGAGATGTTTATGCCTTGGTTTTCAACACTGAGGATGGACTCGGGGGCCCCCCATAGCCCTGGGTTAGAAAACGATAGCGGCATGAACAGTAAACTCCAAATCAATCCAGAACTTGCACAGGATTTGCTACTCCAGCTAGAACCCTACAAGTCAATGGGGCCTGATAGGATTCACCCTAGGGTGCTTAAAGAGCTGGCTGACATCATAGCAAGACCTCTCTCCATGATTTTTCAATCCTCCTGGGAATCTGGAGAGGTCCCAGATGACTGGAAGCTGGCAGACATTGCCCTTCTTGTAGATTGAGACAACAGGGATGACTCTGGCAACTACAGGCCTGTCAGCCTGACTTAGACTCAAGACTTGAGGGAATACTAGGTTCACCAACGACACTAAATTGGGAGGAACTGCTGACACTCTTGAGGGCAGAGAGGTCCTGCAGAGGGATCTGAACAAATTGGAGAACTGGGCAATCACCAACCGCATGAAGTTCAACAAGTGCAAGTGCTGGATTTTGCACCTGGGACACAGCAACCCTAGCTATATGTACAAACTGGGGGATGAGATGCTGGAAAGCACCTCCATGGAGAGGGATCTGGGGGTTCTGGTCAATGGCAAGTTGAACATGAGCCAACAGCGTGCCCTGGCAGCCAAGAGGGCAACCGTGTCCTGGGGTGCATCAATCAGAGCATTGCCAGCCGGGCGAGGGAGGTGATTGTCCTGCTCTGCTCCGCAGTGGTGCGGCCTCACCTGGAGCACTGTGTGCAGTTCTGGGTGCCACAGGATAAAAAAGATATTAAGCTACTGGAGAGTGTATACAAGAGGGCTATGAAGTTGGTGAAGGATTTGGAGGGGAAGCCATATGAGGAGCAGCTAAAGTCGCTTGGTTTGTTCAGCCTGGAGGAGACCGAGAGAAGACCTCATCTCAGTCTACAGCTTCCTCACAAGGGAGAAGGAGGGGCAGGCACCGATCTCTTCTCTTTGGTGACCAGTGACAGAACCCGAGGGAATGGCAGGAAGATGTGCCAGGGAGGGTTTAGGCTAGACATTAGGGAAAGGTTCACAGAATCACAGAATGTTAGGGATTAGAAGGGACCTTGAAAGATCATCTACTCCAATCCCCCTGCCGGAGCAGGAACGCCTAGATGAGGTTACACAGGAAGGCGTCCAGGCGGGTTTTGAATGTCTCCAGAGAAGGAGACTCCACAACCTCCCTGGGCAGCCAGTTCCAGTGTTCTGTTACCCTCACTGTGAAGAAGTTTCTTCTCATATTTAAGTGGAACCTCCTGTGTTCCAGTTTGCACCCATTGCCCCTTGTCTTATCATTAGTTGTCACTGACAAGAGCCTGGCTCCATCCTCGTGACACTCACCCTTTATGTATTTATGAACATTAATGAGGTCACCCCGCAGTCTCCTCTTCTCCAAGCTAAAGAGCCCCAGCTCCCTCAGCCTTTCCTCATAAGGGAGATGCCCCACTCCCTTCATCGTCTTCGTGGCTCTGCGCTGGACTCTGTCCAGCAGTTCCCTGTCCTTGAACTGAGAGGCCCAGAATTGGACACAATATTCCAGATGAGGTCTCACCAGGGCAGAGTAGAGGGAGAGGAGAAGCTCCCTCGACCTACTAACCACATCCCTTCTAATACACCCCACGGTGTCATTGGCCTTCCTGGTCACAAGGGCACAGTGCTGGCTCATGGTCATCCTGCTGTCCACCAGGACCTCCAGGTCCCTTTCCCCTGCACTGCTCTCTAACAGATTGTTCCCTAACTTATGCTGGTACCTGGGTTCTTGCCCAGATGTAAGACTCTGCACTTGCCCTTGTTATATTTCATTAAATTTTTCCCCACTCAACTCTCCAGCCTGTCCAGGTCTCGCTGGATGGCAGCACGGCCTTCTGGCGTGTCAGCCACCTGTCCCAGTTTGGTGTCACCAGCAAACTTGCTGATAGTGCACTCTTATTCCCTCATCCAAGTCATTGATGAATATACTGAATAGTACTGGTCCTAGTACTGACCCTTGAGGGACTCCACTAGATACAGGCCTCCAGCTAGACTCCGCCCCATTGACCACGACTCTCTGGCTTCTTTCCTTCAGCCAGTTCACAGTCCACTTCACTACCCGATCATGCAGTCCATAGTTCCTCAGTTTAGCTGCGAGGATGCTGTGGGAGACAGTGTCAAATGCTTTACTGAAGTAAAGGTAGACCACATCCACTGCTTTGCCATCATCTACCCACCTGGTTATGTCCTCATGAAAGTTTGAGGTTGGTCAAGCATGACTTCCCCTTGGTGAAGCCATGCTGACTGCCCCTAATGACCCTCTTATCCTTGATATGCCTTAAGATGGCACCAAGGATAAGTTGTTCCATCGCCTTTCCAGGGATGGAGGTGAGGCTGACCGGTCTATAGTTACCCAGGTCCTCCCTTCTTGCCCTTTTTGAAGACTGGAGTGACATTTGCTTTCCTCCAGTCCTCAGGCACCTCTCTCATTTCCCATGACTTAGCAAAGATGATGGAGAGTGGCCTAGCAATGACCTCAGCCAGCTCCCTCAGTACCCACAGATGCATCCCATCTGGACCCTGGGTTTATGGATGTCCAGATTGCTTAATTGGTTCTTCACCCATAGGTGGAGCACTGGAACAGGCTCCTCAGTGAGGCATCACGGCCCCAAGCCTGACAGTGTTCAAGAAGAGACTGGACAACACCCTCAGACACATGGTGTGAACTGTAGAGTTGTCATATGCACCGACAGGAGTTGGACTTGATGATCTTTGTGGATCCCTTCCAACTCAGGACATTCTATCGTTCTAGCTCTACTGGATCTGTCTAGTCTAGGATCTATTGTCTGCAGCCAGTGTTGGACTGTTAGGGAAAAAAATATCAGTACATAATACTTCTGAAATATCTTTTGCCTTTCAATGGCACTTGTCTTGATCCTTGGCAGAAAAAACGTTTTCTTGGTTTTTATAATGGGTTTACTAGATTATTTTACCATAAGTTATTGGTGATTTTGTGTGAGTGTGTGATTTCAAGGTATTGTAAAACCTCAGTGGATCTCTGGTGTCCCCTTATTATACGAAGTTAGGTTACTTTTCCGTTTGTCCTACACAAAGAAGTGGAAGCACCCTATTAAATTATTACTTTAAAAAAGGCAAGAGATGGCAAAGGTGTTTCCTATTCATGTGGTTTTGGGGTTTTTCTGCTTTTTTTTCTTTTCTTTTCTTTTTCCTGAAGACCTGACCTATCTTCCCTTCACCATCTCTTCCATTCCCAAAGCCGAGGAGTTCTTACATGTTACTTGCAGAGAAGCTGTTTATTAAATTTGATCATTCTTCCCTCCTTTATTTTCTTAGTTCTGCTCTCTTCTTGAGATGAGAAGCTAGAACTATATGTATTCAAGATCATACTTGTGTGGATTCATGTAGTGACAAACCAGGGAACAATACAGAAGATCTTCCTTTTAGGAAGTCAAAACACTTGGCATGCCGTTTACAGAGCACATGCTTTTACAGAACTGTGTATTGGAACTCCAAGATAAAATTTGAGTGATAAGTCAGTTCAGAGCCCATTACTGCTGATGTAATATGAGGATTTGTCTTCTCTACTATTTAACTTAATATTTACTTGCTTTTGGCAATCATCTTCAATTTTACCACCTTGATAACCTCCATATTTTGAAGTTCTCCTGATGTTATTCTGATTTTTCTTTGCTGCTAACACTAGACAGTACCGGGCAGTGGATTGTCACGGTGGGTGCAAGAGCAAAGGCAACCCTGAGACACTCTTGTTTGTGACCTTCTGCTGCGAAAACTAACCATTTACTTCTGTCTTTTAACCAGTTACTTATCTATGCAAGGACTTCACCCCTGTTGCATAGGAAGTTTTTAAAGCTTTTGAAGATGGATGTTAATAGATGTCTTTTTGAAATCTTGATTTACTCTGTGTCCCATGTCTAAATGCCTACTGACATCAGTTGTGTTTAGAGTATGATTTCTCTTCACAGAAGCTGTATTGGGTCTTCAGTAATACATTATAATTCTTTATGCATCTGGTAATTCTGTTCTTCGGATTTTATTTGCCCAATTATGAGCATTTGACTTGCTGGTTTATGAAATGGCCTCAAGTTGCACCAGGGGAGGTTTAGATTGGATATTAGGAAAAATCTCTGTAGTGAAAGGGTTGTCAGGCATTGGAACAGGCTGCCGAGGGAAGTGGTTGGGTCACTATCCCTGGAGGTATTTAAAAGAAGTTTAGTGGTAGTGCTTAGGAACATGGGCTTGTGGTAGACTTGGCAGTATTAGATTTGCAGTTGGACTTCATGATCTCTAAGGGTCTTTTCCAACCTAGGTGGTTCTATGATTCTATGTATGCCTTTGCTGGCATATATTCTAAGCAGATGTCTGTCTAGTAGGAGTACACAGACCAGTCCAAGACGGGTACACAGTTGCCGACTGTTTTGTGTTGATTGGTGTTAAGTTTTGCCCCTTTCCTGTCCTCTGATGTGGAGGTGATCAGCTTGCTGATTTCTTCGTAAGGACTAGTTTGGGTTTATCATCTTCAAGTTCCTTCAATTTTTCTTGTTGTTGTTACTGTGGGTTTTTTTGTTCCTGTCAACAACAGGCTGTTATTACAAGAAGCATGTTTTATTTATCAGTTAGACAAACCGATCACAGTATGGCTGGGTCATGTAGGCCCTCTGAGGAGCAGGAGAAGGCTGCTCTTTCCCTGGCATCAGCTGAACTTGCTTAGCAGAGGGAAGGTCCTAGAGACTAAAGGATGTAGTAGATTGTCATGGCAATAAGAGAGTTAAATGGGCTGGGGTAAAAAAGGGGTGGAGAGAAAAAAGGAATAGCTGCTTGGCTTGAAGTGTTGAAAATGAAAACTTGTGTTGATCAGGCCACACAGAACTCACAGGTACTGTTCAGCTGACTGAAAACAAGCTTGGAAGTGACATAGTACAATGTCTGTTGGGGAGTTATGGTTTATAAATTCAATTTTACCCTCTTATCTATTTACTTTGGAATTCTGCCACTTGTTGTATGTTCCACTCTGTTGTACCTGGTGTTTGAGGTCAGAGATGATCTAGATGATCTAGTGACACGTAGAGAGTTTTACCATAAGGAAGAGGTTCAGGAGGCTTTGTTTCAAAGCTCTCCTGATTGAGGTCTTGCCACACCTTTTTCTGTTAATGCCTAAATCTGAGGAATTGTTCGATTAATGGCTTATATGTTGTCCTGTGATCTATCAGGAAACAAGATCCTTTGGCCAAAGTAATTTCAACCCTGCAACTCTTAGTGGTTTTTTTTATTTGTTTCCAGGTGTATGTTCCTACACTTCATATACTCAGAAGTGAAATAAAATGTCATATGTTTATCTTTTGAGGCCTACATCGTTCTGTGCTGATACAATGTCAGAACTTCAGGTACACTTGTATGCTTTTGATTGTTGGTGAAAAGTATTTAGTGAGGTAAAACTTACTCCTAAGGAAATTGTCTAATAACCTTTCTTCAGGCTGGACCATCTCCTTCAACATTACTTGCTGTTGTCTTCCTCCTTTTTTGTCAGTTCCATGCCCATTTGCTGTGCATTGTGCAAATTCCCTTCAGGCTTCCATGTCATTAGGTTCTCTCAGCTGTCTAATGTGGATCTGAGAAATGTGAGGTGGCTCTTGATTTTGGCTGTTCCCTTTTTAATTAGGTGACTTACCATAGTTTATTTTAATCCCTTACTACTTTTTAAACAGCAGCAGAAAACACCACCACCAGCAGCAGCAAAAAAACAACAACAAAAAAACCCAAACAAAGAAAAAAACCAACCCAAACTGATACTGGCCACCTCTGTTGGAATGTCAATTGTTATATATTCTCGGAGATGATTTCTTCAGCAAGACCATCAGACTGGTTAGGATGTATTGGGAAGTAGTTTTATTTCCTGTCTGCACCCTTGATAAGTCTACTGACTCCTGAACAAATGTGTTCTGCCTCAGGGAAATGGAGTTTAATAATAAATGCTCCGTTTGTGACTTGTGGCATCAGGAGTTCTTATCTTGAAATGTTGGAAGTGCCCAGAGTTCTCTGAGCTGAGTGCTGATGTGAAGAAATGCACTTCAGCACTGACCTGAGATCAACTTTGTGCGCAGTCCTTAGAAACAATGGTAGATTACTTGAGTCCAGGAAACTTTTTCATTTCGTACCTCACTATTTCACTTGCATAGAGCAGGGTGTTTTCTTAAAACTAGGGCTTCTTGACAAAACGTGGAGAATTCACATTAGAGAAACTCTTTAGTAAATCCTACAAATATCGGCATTTTGGAAAAGCATTTGTCTGTAAATCAGTGATGTGTGAAGTGTAGTTGTCCTCTGGCAAGTGTTGTTTGTCCCACAGACCTTTAGGGAGTGAACTGAAAATTCAAGGGATCATGGATTTCTTCTTTAACTAGTTAATGCTTTCTGCAGTGACACTGCAAGAGAAAAAGCTGTGCGAGAAACCCGCTGTAGTGTGTCCTGAGGAAACTTGCTTATTTAGTGTGATGCTGTCAATTATTTGAAATCTGTGGTCTTGCTGAATATGCCTCTTAATTAGTGACTTCAAGAATACTTGTCCAGTGGTTCAGGAAGAGGTTTCGTTGGCCCAAGCTCAACTTTGTAAGGCTTTTACTTTAGGTTGTCACTTGTAGTAGCGTTTTGAGGGCTGACACTTGATGTGACTTGAAGTCATTTCTGGTTCTTTCATATTGCCTGAGGTGATATTGGCATGTTTTCAGAATCTCTCTTCTGAAGAATCAAATCACTTTGAGGAAAGTGATATTAACAGAGTATCTTAAAGTTTTTCTCGAGGCCTTTTTATTAATTGCCTAGGTAGGAACAATGGATTGCACACTTTCTGCTCACCTTGTCTGCCTCATTCAACCATTAGCATCACAAAATCAGAAGAGCCAGAGTAGCCTCTTCCACTGTTGTCTGCAAGAGTAGCTAACTGGTAGTGATTTGGATGGTGTGTGGAAGAGTGTTTTAACTGTCTTTCCTTCTGTGTGGTGCTGTACTTCTTCACCTGCCCTTAACAACCAACTGACCTAATTATGTGGTCTATACAACAATTACAAACTGGGTACTCAACAGGTTCATTAACTGTACATCTCTAGTGGTAGCCTGCCACTTTCTTCTTCTTCATTCTCAACCTAGTAGATTAGTAATAAACACTGTTTTTTGCTCTTTGTGTAGGATATGAGTGACCTCGACCTATGAGACTGATTAAGAAGTTTGATACCAGATAAGTAACTTCATATGATGTTTTCCAGAATGCTGGAACTGAGATTTATCTGATTCCTGCAGGAGTTTCCCTCTTGCTGGAAATGCAGACTGTAATCACACCTTTCTTTTAAGAAATGATATTCCTGTGTTCTTGACCTTGCAGTTCTGTTGGCTTCCCTAAGTGGTTGCTGTTGTCTTTCAAAATTGTTCCATTAAGAGCGAAAAGTACCCTACTTAGAGATCAGCTCCAAGTACTGAAGGTTCCTGTTTTGCCTTGCTTGAGACTTGTGGGAAGCAATAGGATATGGCTGTCTTGGGTCAAAGAAACTCACTAGATTGTGAATGGAATAGTAAAATCAGGTGCAGATTCTACCTTTTTCTGTTTATCTTAAAATTCATGGTCCTTCTGGGAGAGGGGAAACACAAACAAAGCAAAAAAACCAACCAACTAGGTACTTGAAATACATATCTGTGTTTTCTTTGGTGTTCCACCCCCCTGTGCTCCCCAGGTCAGGTTGGACAGTTGTTAGCATTCTGAGTTTTATAGACTGTAATCAGAAATGAATTACAGAACTGTTACAAAATCAGTTATTGATTGTCTCCCAGTAAATGCTCGGAGCTGGTATATGGCTTCACTTGAGTACTGTATGAATTCTGTTCTACAGCAAATGAGAATCAGAGTCCCACACTCTGGATCTTATAATTTTGTGCTTTGTCTTGTGTTGTTTAATGATTGGAATTTTATCAAAAGTTTGTAACAGGTGTGTGCTAAAAAGCCCACCCAAACACACCTGCCTAATCTTTGCTTTTAGTGTTTGACACAATTCAAAAACAAGAGACGAACTTTTTCCTGTTCTCTTCTTATATCTGACATTTTTTTATCTGATGAGAGTGCCTGATATGAAGCTAAAATGTATATTTAAAGTCTGTTTCTGTATTTCTGCTTTTTCAGTCTCCAGTGGGAAATGAGGGAATTCAGCCCTTTTAATCAAATGTGAAATGATTATAAACTTGTGTGTATTCTTTTCAGTATATTATGCAAGTTCAACAGAAGGATGCTTAGAAGATGTAGATTACAGGTTGGTTGTCTATGACATGTAAGTTGAGGTACTCTACCTGCCTACTTTGAACAATGTCATCTCTTAAGCATGGAGCGTGTCTAAGAACTGAATTGAAATCACAGTTTAGCTGAATTTAGAGTTCTTCCAATCTAACTGGAGCATCTGAGGCACTTGCAATTTTAACCTCAAATTCCAGAAAACCCTTTAGAGAAAGGAGGCATGGTTAATACCTCTTATTTGAAGTGAAGTTTTTACATAGGTAAGTGTCCAATTCTTATTGACCTAGTTGACATGTTGCCAGCTCTAAATTTTATCTAATTTGCCAAGCCAAATTTTGGCTGGATACGATAATGATGACTGTCCGGGGGTTTGGGGGTTTTGTTTAGTTTTGTTCGTTTATTTTTTTAAAACCAGGTATTCATAAAAATAAGCTGTAAGTTAAAGGTGAAAATACATGGTATAGGTATTACAAAATGCAGAAAAGTAAACTTATCACAAACTTAACTGCTAGTTTAAAGGTATGTTGCACTCATTTCTTTGTAAATTATGGTATGTCTAGGATTATTAAAAATATTTTTTAATAAATTTGTTTCAGCATTTGTGTTAATAACCTGTTTGGAAAGAAATACTTTGAAGAATGCAGCACTGAGACTTAAAGGGTTTATAGTTCACTTACTGTCTTATAACTTGGCATCTAGATACAAGATGCCATTCATTCTGTAGCTTCAGCAGATAAGTGTCAATTGATTTCAGGGAACTGCCATATTAGTGCAGTCTAATTGTGGGATTTCAATCAATTTCAAACTTAAAAAAAATAGATCCTGAATATGACCGAGTTGGATCCACTGAGAGCTAAGAATGATTTTTGTCATTTCAAAATGGCTTAGAGTTTGTGGGGAATAGACAGGTTGTTTGAATGACGCAGAAATGATAATTGAAAAGAAACATCCTGAAAATTCCCATGAAACTCTGAATCCCGTAGGAAATTAGACTTCCTTGTTAAATTTACTGTCAGGCATAAGTTTCATGGAACATTCCTGAAGGCTTGCAACTTAATTAGCTTGCAGTAGACCCATGGCGTAGTACAGAACCCTAAGTTTCGGTTTCTCAAAAGTTCATCAGGCTAGGAATATTTCAAATTAAATATTTTTTGGCTTAGTGAACTGGCAATTTCTGGTAACTATTTAACAGCTTTCAGCTAGCTCTCCTTTCTTAGCAGAAAGCTTCATGTTCTTTGATTCTGGTAGCCCAGGAAGTGTGCCAGACCTACGTATTCATTAGTTGGCTGCTAGACTTTCTCCCAGATGCAGGTTAGATGTGTGATACTGCATAGTAGTAAAGCAATGTTGTGACTTGTTCATTGTTACAGATTTGCTGTGAACTTTGTTTTTTCTGTGATGATTTAGTGGACATCTGACTAGGCCCTCACATAGGTAAAATAGCCAAGCTTTTCAGTCCTCTTATACATCTTAAAATTGTGATTAAGAAATAAGAATGTACTTCAGGCACATGGTCTTCTGAAAATGACAATTGTTTCTATGTTCTAGGCTTGGGCATTATTCTCCTCAGGTTGTAAAAATGTTGAAGTGATACCAGATGAGGAAGTAGCGAGCATTTTTCCAAGCTGAGCATTATCTTCTTTTGCAGTGACTTATTCCCTCTGAATTTTCTTCTCTGGGGATACAAACTATAAACTGGCCCAAATTATCACCAGCACCGTTCTGGGTAGCAGCTGGTATCTAGATACGTTTTTGATGTTGCATCTTGAAAAAAGAAAGGCAGTAGGATAAGCTTCAGTATCTGAAGAACACTGATATTCACACCAATTCCATATGTAAATGTCCCTGTGTGACAACTGGGATTACATCACTGTTCATGAAAGTAGAGTTTTTAGAGAAAATAGAAATTAAGTTCCAGTAACTGTCACTTAGAAGCATTTTTCTCTCTCCCTACCCACAGAGCAGCACAGTCACTTCTGAAATGTTTTCCTTATGCCTTTTAAATTATAAATAACACAAATCTCTCAATATTTTGCTGCTACATTAGAAATTAAATCTGACTTTAATTTCTACAGTATCTGGAAGCTACAGTAAAAGGTGTCATGTGGGCTTTCCTATTTACAAGTCAACAAGGACATTTTGGAGTGTGGGGATTCTTCCTTTTTTTATCGAACCTTATTTTTCTTACTGTGGTTTACAAGTACCTGAAAAATAGATCTGAATTCAGAACTGATGCTAATCTCAGTCTTTACTTAACCTACAAGTCTACCACTTAAGATACAAGAGCTGCCGACCTTTTCTTTACAGTTGTTGAATGGTTGAGGGGAGGTTGGACATTTCCTCTTTTTGTTTTGCCGCTGGGGTATGGCCGATATCCCTCTCTCAGCACTGAACTATTACTCTCTTTGTATTCTGCTTAATGCTTATAACTGCTTAATGTTATACTTATGTTTGACATATATATTCTTTTTGGAAAACATATTTCATCACTGTCTGAATTTCCTCAATAAAATACAGCATAGAGAGTTGAAAGTGAGGATTTTTATCCTAAGTGAAAAGTAGCCAGTTAGAACTAAAGCTGTTCTGTAGTCTCATTTCAGTTTTTGGTCACCCTGTCTCTGCTCGGCGGCAGCAGCAAGAGTGTCCTCAACTACATTATTTCTTTGAGTCAAGATTTGCATTAGAGAAGGACAAGTATCTTTTTTAGCTATGGTTCAGAATTTGTATTGGAGTCTAAATAGAGGATTTCCTCCCTTTCACATTGGAATCTCTGGTATGTTGGTTCCTGTTTGCTCAGGGATCTGAATCAATATGGTAAAGAAAATGAGCCTATTCTGCTAAATGTTTAAAACTTTCTATCATAATAATACTTTTTAGTGCTATAAATGAAAAGTTGATTTAAACTAGACAAGGTATTCAACATCCCTATGTGAAATCTGTCCTAAAAGAGTTTCTTTGCAAGAAAAAATGGGCTTCTTTTTACCTGAGAATCTGGCCAGCGTTTTATTAAATAATGAATTTTACCAAATAGATATTCTGTAGTGACATTGCAAACAGGAAAAAGGTAACATTTGGATCAAGACTTAGTAATTTGTGCTTCTGGTGTCTTGCTATATATCTTGAGTGCTCTGCCCAGCAAGATAGTGATTTTTTTTTTTTTTTCCTAACCATTTATATAAATGGCCAAAAGGTGATTGAGTGTTTGCCTGCTTGCTTGTGTGTTTTGTTTGGAGTTTGTTTGTTTGTTCGACTTTGTTGTGTGTTGTTTTTGTTTGGTTGTTTTTTTTAAACTCAATGCTTCAGTGGTTTCATAACCTTGTCTTTCCAAATCATTGTTATAGTAGATTTAAAATATAAATAAAAAATAATCTTAAAAAAAAAAAACACACCACAAAGGAAAAAACCCCTGTGACTTTGAGAATTATGTCAATATATAAACAAGACTAAGATTAGTAATCCATCTGTGGCGAGGGGCAGAGGCTGCTGACCTGTGGGAAAGGCGGAATAAACAGGTGGACATTGTGAACACCTAACTGAAGTTACTTTGTTAAATACTCTACTCTTATAAAACATGAAAATAACTCTCTTCTCTACAGAATATTATCCTTTAGCAAGTTGTAAGGGAGTTGCTGCTTGGTGGTATAAGAGTAACTAGATATAATAAAAAAATTGAGATTACTATGAAATTATTTTCAAAATTTTGAATTAGTAGTACAGAAAACGCGTGAAATGTTTTCTAAATCAATTGAGAGTAGTCTGACATATCAAAGGAATTTGGTGATGGCTGAGTAATAAACACATGTATTAGGGGACTTGAGTTTCTCATGTAATTTTTTTTTTTTCTTTTTTTTTTTCTTTTCTTCCCCTGCCACTTAGAAGGAGGAGACCATTTCTTTATTTGGAGACAAAAATTGCAAAATTTACAAGCAGATAACAATTTTTTCAGGGGAACTGGTGACCTGTAGTGTCAAATGTGGTGGAACACAGAGTGCAAGCAGCACCTGTAAAATAAGGGCTTATATTATACTTCAGAAGGCTGCCAGTTTAAATGATTATAAACTAAAAAAATGAATGAACGTGAGCCCCAAGTCCCTTTCTTATGAAAGGGATAACTCTCTAAGAAAGGCAGATGACTTCTTTGCCTTTTTGAGTAAGCCACAACAAAATACTGCCTCCGACTCTTGCACTTGTGTTTTAAAATGAATACTGGAGCACTGTTGAGACAGAATTTGAAATGAAATGAAAGTTGTGGTTTTTTTTTTTTCTTTCAGAGAAACTGAGAGACTTGGTACTTGTGTCTGCTTGGGTTACTTGTTTATAAAACAACAACAACAAAGTGGTTCTTATGCTCGATGAATGTAATGAAGCTGAATTCTGTGTGTGGTACAATTGTTTAAATCCAAGACAGGTCACTCAGAAACGCAAACCACAAAACTTCTTTCAGATATACTCCTGTACTGAGCCAAGCTAAATAATGCAGTTGTGAAACTGTATGGAATGGGGAGAAATAGAACTGAAGTTTGTCACTTGTATATAGTACTTTTTATTTATTGCTAATAGTTTTCAGAAGGGATCACTTTCTAGTCAGGTCAAAGAGGGCAAAGTGTCAAGGGGGAAAAAAAAAAAGTTGTCATTGCTCTGATGTGGAAAAACCAAGCTTTTAGCTGCTTATATACTTATCCATACGAAGGGAAACTTGTACTTCTTGTGGTAATATTGGTGAGTTTTAGCTCAGAACTGTGTGTTCGTGTGTTGCATCTTGCCATGAAGTTACTACTACTTAAATAAAAGTATATGGGCCAAAGGAAGCTTGTAGATAAGGCGGTTAGTCTGTTGATTAGGGCAATACGCTGGGGTGTGCAGGATCTGTCTTGTGGTCCTTACATGTCCATAATTTCTTTCCAATGTGATTTTTGGTTTTTGAGACCCCCTCACACAATTTAGAGTCTTCATAGATTAAGAAATACCACCTCATGATATGCGTTGTATGACTTCACAGTGGGAACAGAATTTATATGAAAACTAGATAACAGTGTTCCTGTGGTCATAGGAAAATGCAGAAGCAAGAATTGAACTCTTAGTTGTAATCAAATCTCTTTAAAAACAAGGTAAAGTAATACTAACTTACCATTACCGAACACCAGAAAAATAAAAGAAGTAAGTATCATTTTAATGCTGTGCCTGGTGGTACTGCGCCCAATCTCATTAAATGTAATCCTATTCTTTGGACTTTCCTAATTACATTTTAAAGACCATTTGTTAAATTTTACAATCCTCTAAGAATTGGAATCAGCAATTCTGAACCTGCTTTCACATTAGTTTTGATTTTAAAAGCAGCATTAATGGGCTGAACTCCACACTGCTTAGAATATGCTTTTTTTTTCTACCATAACTTTTAATTCCATTTACTCTGCTTAGATTATTGAATAAACTCAAAAAATGAGGAGGAGACATGAATCTTCCTTGCTGATGCATGTTACTTGACAGCATCTTTTTCTGAAACAGGGGGAGGGGTGAGGCCTGATTTTACTTAAGAAGCTAAATAACAAGTGATTTGGACTTCAGTAAAACAACTTGAACTACCATAATTTAGCTGTGAATCTTGGTATAGTAAGCCACAAAGTGGAGGGTGATGGAGGTTCCTGTGATAAGTCAGTTTTTAGGGTTGCAGAAGTTGTGAAGATCGCGACATATGGTTCTGTTAACTTTGTTAGGTGGGTTAACAAAGGTGTGTCATACAGAGCCTCAAGATTCCTCTTTTTTTCTTCCAGTGCATTCGGAGGCTGTAGCATTTTAAGCTCTAAAAGTCTTGCTTCATTATAGTAAAAAGTACACATGCATGCCTTGTCCTTCAAAGCAGTGTGCAGCAGTCTGACCTTATGCCTAACTGAGGATATGCTGGGGAAGAAGGGGAAAAGCAGAACTTAATTTGCATGTACCTGGGATTTCCAAATTCCTTAACATGTAGTTAGAGAAAACAGTGTGATCTCTTCTAATGGGTAGCCTTTCAGCATTAAGATGAAAAATGGAGCAGTAGATATTAATGAGATGAGCAGCATTGTTAAAGCATCTCCCTCTTCCATTTAAATTTTGCCTATGTAAGCAACATGCATCTACCATTTCTGGTATGTATCCAGAGATACGAATGAAACAGTCTTTATGTCTTGGAAAAATATCAAACAAAAAAGTGAATTTATTTAGAAATATTTCCACTGAAAGCTTTTTACCAGTTCATCTGCTTGTGCCTTCCTAAACTGGAAGAAGCTAAAGCAGACTGGGGGGAGAGTAGCAAGTATAAGTGAAGGGTTTTCTAGGTGGCTTATTATGAGGTCATTGGTGAGAAGAGAATTTAAATTATAGGGTTTTCCTTCACTCGTGTGTGGTTGTGTGGTGTTTTTTTAAGCTGGTGGCTACAGCATCACAGCTAGCTAGTTACATGGATTCCCAGTTAATCCTGGTACAAGTACCTCAATATGCCCCTGCATCAGTTATAATTTTTATAGTTTGCCTAAATCTTGTGAGGCCCTTCCTTGACATTTAGTATTATTGTGTTCTATCACTGAGTAAAAGAGCAAAGAAGTAAAATATTTCAAATACAGTGACTTTAACAAAAAAGAAAAAAAAAGCCTTGTAGCTAAAGCCCTAGAATTGGATTACTTCTGAAATAAAAGCATGTAAATAGGGAGAAGAGGGAATACTACTTCTGAAGGAATGAAGAGTCAAGAATGAATGAAAATATATCTGCTTTTATGAAATGGACTTTGTTTTGAAAAGGAGATAAAAATACTGGAATTAATATGGCCATAAGCAAGACTAAGAGAATCAAGAAAGTAGTGTGATGTAGAGTGTACCAAACCTATCAGAAACATTTTAATATAACCTACACATATACTAATTTTCTCTTTCCCAACTGTATAGTACTTACCTCTGCTATCTTCAGACTTGCCAAGTGGTGCATCTGAAAGCAGTACTTAAATGTCAGTGTCCATTTATTACACAATATTTATTGTTTTTTACCTGTTTTCCTAACCCATAATCTCAGTCATTGAAACAAATTTGTTGAAAACACACTTGCAGTCTCAGTTGTTATCACCTAGAGGACGTGGAGAGGGAAGGAGGAGAGGGGCAGTTTGAGAAAGTACTGAACTGGGATCAACTGTGAGTCTGAAATAACTGTTTCCTCGCAGAAACATTAGAGATACATTCACTATTGCTTTTCTAGAAGCTGTATAACTAATTCTGTTTGACCTCAATTTAGGCCAACCTTGTATTAAAAAAATCAAAGTCTGCACCTTTATGACTCTTGTAGACCCAGTGCAACATAGAATCAACTCTATAGAGAGCTTCCACAGCTACAGGTACAGCTTAGCTGTTTTCTAGTTTCTGAATGGAGCAGGCAGTCATAGTATTAGATTGGTGAAAAGTAATTGCAGTTTTGGACTGTGAATTTTAAATCATTGTAACTAGGCTCAAACACATCTCATTAATCACAATAGAAACCATTACAATCAACACATTTTTGCCAATAAGTTTGTTTATTCTTGTAGTGTAAAAATCTGTGCTTTGGGATTCAATGAACTCTTGGAAAGCATTTTCTGCATCCCACTGGTTGTGGAAGCATTTTCCCTGCAAAAAGTTGTCAAGATGCTTGAAGAAGTGGTAGTCAGTTGGGAAGAAGTCAGGTGAATACAGCAGATGAGGCAAAACTTCATAACCAAATTGGTTCAACTTTTGAAGTGTTGGTTATGTGATGTGTGGTCGGGTGTTGTTGTGGAGAATTGGGCCCTTTCTGTTGACCAATGCCAGCTGCAGGCATTGCAGTTTTTGGTGCATCTTATCAATTTGCTGAGCATACTTCTCAGATGTAATGGTTTCACTGGGATTCAGAAAGCTGTAGTGGCTCAGACCAGCAGCAGACCACCAAACAGCGACCATGACCTTTTTTTGGTGCAAGTTTGGCTTTGGGAAGTGCTTTGGAGGTTCTTCTTGGTCTAACCACTGAGCTGGTTGTTGCATAAAATCCACTTTTCATCACACATCACAATCTGATCGAGAAATGGTTCGTCGTTGTTGCACACAATAAGAGAAGACGACACTTCCAAACAACAATTTCTTTGATTTTGGATCAGCTCATGAGGCACCCACTTATTGAGCTTTTTCACCTTTCCAATTCGCTTCAAATGCTGACCTACTGTAGAATGGTCAATGCTGAGGTCTTTGACAACTTCTCGTGTAGTAAGAGGATCAGCTTTGATATTTGCTCTCACTTGGTCATTGTCACCTTCCAATGGCTGGCCACTAAGCTCCTCATCTTCAAGGCTCTCGTCTCCTTTGCGAAACTTCTTGAACCACCACTGCACTGTACGTTCGTTAGCAGTTCCTGGGCCAAATGTATTGTTGATGTTGCGAGTTATCTTTGCTGGTTTATGACCCATTTTGAACTCGAATAAGAAAATAGCTCAAATCTGCTTTTTGTCTAACATCGTTTCCATAGTCTAAAATAAATAAACAGCAAGTAATAAGTCAGTAGCAAAAAACAAAAAACCAAACAAACAAGCAAAAAAACCCCAAAAAACCACCACACCACAAAGCAAGAAAAGCCCATTAAAATTATGTATAACATAACCACATTTATTTAAGAATGCGTTCCAGTATCAAACAGCAAATTTGAACAATGCAAAAACTGCAATTCCTTTTGCTCCGGCATAATACGTAGCCACACTACTGCTAAGGAGTATGAAAAAGTCTGTATTTGGTCATGCAGTGAGGAGGACTCCTAGTGTGTTCCTTGAGTACTTCTGCAAGTCTGTGTAAGGTGCACAACCTGGGAAGCTTCCATGGACTGTATCCATTAATATTGTTTTATTCATAATAAAGAATTTTACAGCCCATACTGTTCGTACTTGGCAACATACACTTTCTAATGTAGACAGACTTTTAAGATGTGACAGATGCTAAGTAGTTACAGTGATAAAACATTTTAGCTTAAATCATTAAGTTCTATGGACACTTGAAGTGTATTTTCTCTGTAAGAAGACAAGACAAAATTCTGTAAAATAATTTAGAGCAGATTTTATTATTATTATTGGTGAATTGCAAGACGTATAAGCAAATTGTATTTCTGACTGGTATCTGTAGGCTCTTCAGATTCTGAAGAGTTCCAGAACTACCACCAGCATTTGCTTACACACACTGTCTGATACAAAAAACCAAAGGTTTATTGCAATGCCTGGGTTCAGGTGATTACATTTTGTGAAGCAGTGCCAGCACATATTCATCAGTAGCTGTACAAGAAGTGAAAATGTATATTCTTGTTTAGGCTAAGTTAAAATGCTGCCAATCCTGCTGAAAAGCAGCAGCAGAGCTTTGTAGAAAACTGCACAAAATGCAAGTAGTCCACATCTGTTCTGGGAAAACTTTAGAATAAGGGCTGGAAAAATATTCTGTGTTGTTAGATTGTACAAGTAAACTTTCTTTTAGAAAAAAGAGATCCAGTATCCAAAGGTGAGGAAGCAAATGATTACATTGAGTAAGTCTAAATTGTGGCTCAATGGGCAGGTTCTGGGAGCACTTGTAAGACAAGCATCACCTTGGGTGGGTGTGATGGAACCAAGTTTGGTGGCCTAGCAGAGGAGTGGGGTGGTGTGTCCTTTGTTCATGAAAAAAAGCCCACAGTGTGCTAATTGCCATCTTTAGTAAAAGCTGTATGGAGGTCTGTTTGGAAATGGCATTCTTCCTTAACAAAATGCTGGTTCACTGAGCTGAGTCTTCTGTGCTTGTGTTTTTGCAGAGGCAGGAGCAGGCAGTGGGGCAAGCAGATGTGGATAAGTATAAAAGTAAAGACAGAAACAAGTAACACCCTCCACACCTTGGGGTGGGGAGCAGGTGGGTGTCCAGAAAACAAGGAGATTTTTGGTGCTGACTAGAAAAGTAAACAAGCTTGCTGTTGTTTGATTTAGAAAGTGCTGGGAGTTAGTGGTTGTTCTTTTGGAATAAGTACAGCTGTTTGCGAGAGATACTTGACTCCATTCATATTTTTACCCAGTGACGATAACTTGCAACAACCCAAGTATTGGCTAGCTGTTGAGCTAAAGTGGCTTGCAGTTTATAGCACTGGTGATCATAATAATACACTAGTGTGTTTTGTATTTCCAGACTGTTGTGTTTGGGGAATTGCAATCTTAACTTCAGACTTATTCATCTCTCTTGCTTTTTTTTAATTGACCATAACCCTTTGAAGTCAGATGAACTGGGAATTTGTGCAATGTTAATATGATGTGAATTTATATTACATTGAATCTAAGAGTCAGTGGATAATACTTGAAGGTAATTTTTAGTGTATGCTTGTGCCTTGGATTTTTGCTGTCTAGTTTTTGTAGATTGCGTTTGAAAAGTGTATACATATGTACTTGAGAGGACAGTGATCTTGTCACTTTATTCTTGTGTGGGACTGCTTACTACAAAGAGAAGTGGAAAATTAAAATAGAAATGTATTTATAGCTCAAATAATATAGTTATAGCAAGTATAATTATAATCAACTGAATTTATTAATAAATACATATTAAAATTATAATACAAAATTGAAAGGTAAATTTTAACAAAATAGCTGTTCAGCTTGACAGGTCACATGTGTTAAGATAGATTAAAATCCTAACATAGACAAAAGAAGTTATTGTTTAATATGCTATTTAAGATATGGTACATATTTATTCTTCCTTATACTAGTGTATGTACAATTTAAACCCAAAAGTAAATGTCAGTTTTGATGAGAGAGCAGTATGTTGTGCTGCCTTAGAGGGCATCACAGCTGATGGGCAGATTTTATGATTCTAAATGTTCTTTGGTAGGTAGGTGTTTCCTGAAGATATTGGTATCCTTTATGTTGTATGATGATAAAATAGTCTTGCAAAGTACTGCAAAATAGCTACATTTAAATGTAGACCAGTCTTGAGTGTGAGGAATGAGAACCTTCAAATGCTGCTTTGAATTATCTTCTTAGTTGAAACTAAGCTTATTACTTGGAAGCAGAAAAGAGGGGACACTTGTGAACTGTTTCTATATTGAACAAAATTTATGTTGATGATGTAAATTCTCACTGTATTTTATCAGTTACCATCCATCTTCTGTTTGGGTTGGGGGAATCGGGGTGGGGGGTGAGGTTGGTTGTTTTTCTTGGGTGTTGTGTGTTGTGGTGTTGTGTGTGTGGGTTTTTTTTTTTTTTTTTTTTTTGTCGTTTCATTTGCTCTGTCTCTTTGCCCTTGTTATAGTACGTAGTTTTACCAAAAACCTAAACAGAGTAGCTGGTAAATCTGGAAAATTATCTGATTTATCTAATCCTCAATTTTAAAGAGTTTTTATACAGATACATAGGACTAGAGAGGACCGTTGCAATATCAGAAGCAAAACAAAGTTTCTTTTTTATGTTTGTAGAAATAGTAGCCTACTGATTTATATAATTTCAGGTGTTCACAAATGAGGTATTTCTGATTTTGAAGGTTTCCTCCTTTTTTTTTTTTTTAAATTTCTTTCTTTTTCCACCTCCATACATGTTTCTAATTCTCAGTGTGACAGAGAGACTTCTTCATTTGTGTAGAGCTATGAGGTTAATCCTCCCACCTTTAAGATTCTGTGGTAGTTATTTTAAGTCTAATGAGGTTGTAGGGGCATGGCTTAATAGGCTGATTGTGTGCAGATGGCAGTTGCCTTGTCTTATTTTTATCTTCTAATTCTGTTGAATAGTAATGTAGTGGAAGGAGTAAATATTTGTGTGATAAATGTAACAATTTTTGGAATTGCTCTCAGAATTTGAGAATGTTGTTGCTGGTGTTCTCAAACTTGCTTTCCTTTAAGAAACTTCTGATTTACTGTTTTAAATGTTTCTTTTGTCTCCAGGTTTTGAAAGTATTTTAGAAGGGCTTTATGGACCAAGGCTACGAAGAGACCTCAGTTTATTTGAAGGTAAATGAGCTGGCTTTTAGTGCGATTACCTTAATTTATTATTTTTCCTTTAGTTAAAGGCAGTTTAAAGTATATATTGAATTCTAAAAATGAAGTCTTCATCTGTTTTTCTTTCTAATGTTTATTTCATCATATTCCTGTCAATACTGTTTATAAGCAAAATTTTAGGTCAAATGGTACCTAGGTTTTGTTCCTATGTGGGGAAATTTTGGATTAGCTAAGTTTTCCTGAGAAGCTCTCACGAGAAAGTTTTGCTTTTCTGGAATACTGCACCTCCTGCTTCATTTTTTTGGACCACTTTTAGAAAGGGAAGACAAGCTGCATATTGACATTAATTGGGAAAAGGAAGGTGATGAATGCTACCTACATTTTCTTGTAGTGGTCAAAAAAATTTAAGCTTTATATTTACATCATTAAACATAGTGCTTCTTAAAAAATATTTTTATATATATACACACACACTTAGATATACTTTTTAGATATATTTTTTCCATTATCTTTGTAAGACTTAACTGTTTTCCAAATGGGTTTGGTTTTGCCGGAACAGCTGTCAATAGCATCTGAGTCTTTAGTTAAATATGAAATGATTTATCTGTCATCAACAAAAGCAGAGGAGACATATCCAGCACAAAATTGCTTTGAAGCATTGAATGGAGTGTTCTGTCAAGTTCATTTTCATGGCTGTAAAAATATGTTCTTTCTGTTATCAAACCTTCAAAATGTTCCATCTCTTTACAATTTATTATTTGATAGTGTAATTTGTAAAACATGTAACTTCTATAGTGCTAGTACATGAGGCAGAGTGGCATATACTGTGTTTGCTTAGAATAGGTTTGGAGTAATTGCTTTAACTTGGTTTTGTCCTCTTCATATTGTGCAAGTTCTTTGACCTATACCAAATGCATACCATAATATCGATATACATAAGGAAAATGGGGAGGACTTGAAATACCACTTTTCTGATGTTTTAAGAATTTTTTTTTTGCCCCCTGTAAAGCTAAGCATGACACTAGTGAGACTTAAAAACATTTAAGAAATGTGTAAATTTGGGTTAAACCTTGTTTTCGTGAGTAGTACTCCCATCTGCTGTGATAAACAAGCACTTTACTCCTTTTAAAGGGAACAGGGCATCGTTGTAATAGTGTACAGTATTTTATTTTTCTAGTTGTAATTCCAGTGGGTCACTATGTATTGTGCTTTACACTGATTAGTGATTAAAGCTGCTATTCTTTTGCATCGAAGGGTTTACATTTTGAAAGAAATTTCAGGACACTTTTTGCTTTTGTGTAAGAAAGCAGAAAGTACTGAGCTAATGAATGTGTTACAGTTAAAGGAGCCTGATAGTACACAATAAGGTGTTATATTGCTCCTTTAGAGCTCCTGCATGTATATGTTTGAATTATCTTCTGGGAAAAGTCTTAGCTTATTTGCTTCATGCTGTTGAAGATTTCTTGTAACCTGTTGACTGTTTCCATTGCTTGCAGATGACCTTTGATATTTGGTGCCTTGATGACTCTGTTCTGCAAATTAAATTAATTTTTATCTAAAATGTAAAGTTTTAAAACTATTTTTTTTTCAATTTGCCAGAATATCTGTCAGTAATGTGACAGAATTTTTCAACAGTTAAAACCTGTTTCCATGTTTGACACATGTGTAAAATTGATTTTTCTTCTGGACCAACTGCAGAAGAGATGGAGTGTTAGGTTGGGATGCCCACCTTGCCTTACTATTTTTGGTTCATTTTTATAGATACAGTATCTGTAACTTCAGTAGTCCCATTTTAAATGGCCAATACAAACACAGTAGAGGTTGACCTGATGCAGGGCTGTCAAACTGATTTTTCACTGGGGGCCACATCAGCCTCACGGTTGCCTTCAAAGGGCCAAATGTAATTTTAGGACTGTATAAATACAACTACTCCTAGGAGGCCCCTGGTAAAAATGAGTTTAACACCGCTGCCTTATAGGATTCAAGGCTGCTTCTAATCTGAGGTTTGAATTGCATTGTAAAGATTAACACAGCATCTTGAGTAAAATTTGTTATAAATCTTTCCACTGTCAAAATTTAAGTGCCACTTCTCACTTTACAGATAATGAAACTAAGATATAGGGTAAATAATTTGCCTTACTTAAGAAAATACATGGTTGGTAGAATCAGAACCTAAGGTTTTTGGCTCTTGGCAACATGCCTAAGTCACTGCATCTGGTAAGGGGTCCATTTTTCTCACTATAACCACTGAACCAGAACTGTCAATATGCAGAATTGTGCCTCATTAGCAAGAGTGTATGTTTCTTTGAACAACCCTTGAGAAATTACATGGTTTTCTTATCCAGAAATGCATGAGAATCGGCTGAAATATGTGCCTCGTAGCTACAACAGCATTTTTTCTCTTACATTGTTGAGTTTGTGTATTGTTTGTAACATTAAAAAAAAATAATTGCATAAAACGTAACTCGAGTGTGTTGATAATTTCCTCCTTACTTCTGTCTTGAAATAGTATTTAATGTATAGATCATTGTATTGTATTCTCTCAAAGTTACTGGAGAGAATAATAAATTGTAATGACAAATTTAAATGGTAAAATGTACACTTCAGTTTTACTAGCTTTTATTTTTCAAGAAAATATGTTGTAAATTTCAGAAATTATCTTGCTGAGAAGCCAAACTAATTAAGCTGAAAAAGCCACCCATAACACCAGATAGTTACCTGAAGATGGCAAGATTTTTTTTTGTTATCTTGAAATTCTTATATGATATATATATATGTAGGACTTGCCTTGGGCTTTCTTAAATGGTTCTTATCACCTCTGTTACTCGTCACCAGTTGTTCTTTGGTGTTTTGTTGTTGTTGTTTTTTTTTTTCCTGGCTGCTTTGATAGTGCAGCTTCTCGTTGTAAAGGTGTCAAGTTCTATATCTTGGCACCTCACCCGAGTCCCGCTTTAGATGAGCTTGAGGCTTCTGTCATTGAATCCTTAGGGCTTTCTAATCCTTTGTTTATACCCATTTTCAGCTAAGTAGCTTCATATGTAAATTGTTATTCTTTACATTCTACTTACAGATATTTAACTAAACTGTTAGAAGCTTTTCCTCTAATCATCTGGGGGGTGTGTGTGTGTTTTCTTTTTTGGGATTATCTGCTGGGGTTCTGGTCTCTTACAGGCAGAGGAAAAACAGTGTCATTTGTGAGAAAAGCAACTCTCTACCGGGGGAAAAAAAAAGCAGTTCTCTACCAGGAAAAAACCCAACTCTTTATACAGGCTGAAAGGTTTATTTGAGGGTGTGTTTTATTTTTCCTTAGGTTGCTTCACGCCATTACTTTATATATGAATATTAGAAGCACGCAAATCTCTGTTATCATTCAAGTTTTTATAAAATTAAAAAGATGAAGGAATGTGATAAACACTTCAGATATTCTAATGTACTTATTAGGAAGCAGTAGCGCAATATAAAAAGGAAGGGGATGATTTCCTAATTGAGACAAGCAGCTGGAAAATTTACTGGGACATTATTGTAATAATGCAGAAAATACTGGAAAGTAAGAGTGTAACTTTTTAAGCTATCTCATATTTAGATTTACTAAGCAATTATGTCACATTTTAAGAGGTAAACGTGGAATCTGTTCAGTACTACAGATGTCTGTATTAATTTACTTAATTCAGCATGATTCCTTGGAAAAAATGATTTGGGAGAAGAGATTTGAAGAGCTTAAGAAATTAAAAAAGGTGGTAGTTTTTGTCAAAGTTTGCCATCTTATTCTTCAAAAATTGAAATGGGTTTAACAGCTTTGTGCTAAATGACTTCGGCTTCAAGTAATAACGTGTGCTATGCTTAGTATTAGAATGTTCCTTGCACAGTCTTAATTTTTTTTCCTCACAGGCTGGCCAGTGTTATAGGTTATCAGCAGATCTTTCATCAGCTGACCCCAAGCAGGATAAAATGGGGAGGGGAGATGATCATGATCCTAAACTGAATGCAGCTAAAGGAAAGTCTCTTCTGCTTAAAAGTGCCATCTGTACCTCTGGTCTTTCTGAGAGTATGGTTGTCTATCTGTAGTTAAAAACTAATACTCGTCTCAGTGTGTTTCCTGTGGTGGTGACCTGAGACTGGATGTATGGCATTTGATATAGCTGGTACATATCTGCTACGTGATAGCAGTTTTCCTTAGCTCACTGGCATGATAAATGCATTATGTTGTGTATGGTTTATACTTCTTTGGCTGATGTTACTCAAGGTCTGCTTTTTTGGCAGCACACAAGCATTGCTCTCTAGTTATACTTTTAACAGTGGAACGTCAGGATTCCAAGGCAGAAGAATATATCTGAAAATATAAAACCTGTCTTGGAGTAATGCAGAGAATCACAACATTAGAAGTATGTTTATTATGATTACAAGGATAACTACGAAAACATGATCTCGTTGTGAAAGAATAGTGTGGGAGGTTTTCATCTGTGGACATATTAAAGGAATAGTTCTAACAGGCTGGGACAGCTAGATTAATTCGGTGAAAATAACTCATGATCTTTTGTTACTGTCCAGTCAAGAAGAATTCCGTGTCTGTTTTTGAACATCAGCTGTCTAACCTGTCAGAACTGCTGGTTTACATCCCTTGAAACATGTAACACATTGTTTATACAGAATTAGGTTCTAAGTTAGTATTTTAGAGCTGAATAAATTAGGTTTAAATAATAATACAGAGTTACTGGAGTTATTTTTGCACTCAACTGAAGAACCTTGTTTTTCCAGATTCATTTAGTTTCTGATAATAATATATTTACGAAAAAGTAAAAGCCCAGCCATAGCGGGGGCGGGGCAGGGGGGGCGTGGTTCGTGGGCAGTGGGAAATAACCATGCAGACAGCAAGGTCAGGGAAGGAAGAGGAGAGAGGAGGTGCTCCAGGCACTGGAGCAGAAATTTCCTTGCAGCCCATGGAGAGGACCATGGTAAAGCAGGTAGAACCTGCAGCCTGTGGAGAAGAGGACCATGTTGGAACAGATATCCACACTGCAGCCCGTGGAGGACCCCACACTGGAGCAGGTGGAGGTGCCCTTGAAGGAAGCTCCATGGAAAGCCCGTGCTGGAGCATGGCCCCGGCAGGAATTGTGAGCCTGTGGAGCGGTCTCTTCCTGAAGGACTGTGCCCTATGGAAAAGACACACATTAGAGCAGTTTGAAGAAAAGCAGCTGTGGGAAGGACCCACACTGGAGCAGTTCAGGAAGGCCTGCAGCCTGTGGGAAGGACCTCATGCTGGAGCAGGGGAAAAGTGTGAGGAGGAAGGTGTGGCAGAGAGGAACTGTTGTGAACGGAGGACAGCCCCTGTGCCGCATCCTCCTTGTGCTGTCTGGGATGGGGGACGAGGTAGAAGAGTCAGGAATGAAGGAATGAAGTTGAAGCCTGGGAAGCAGGGGTGGTAAGGTGGTTTTAGTTTTGCCTTTCTCGTTATGCAAATCTATTTTTATTGGTAATAAATGAAATTAATTTTTCCCAATTTGAGTCTGGCTTGCCTGTGACAGTACTTGGTAAGTGATCTCCCTGTCTTGTCTTGGCCCACAAGTTTTTCTGTCTTAGTTTTTTTTCCCTGCCCCCGTGGGGGGCAGTGAGAAAGTGGCTGTGTGGGGGTTGACAGCCACCCAAGATCTATCTACTGCTGTGTGTTATTGAAAGCAGATAACCACAAGAACCTCCCTAACAGAACTGTAATTGTAGTTTCGTGGGACAGAGATAAGGGGGAAACATATTTGGTAATTAATAAGGGGAGAGCAGGGAGGTTGTTTATTTTGTAAGCACATGAACTGGAAATGAATGGGATGGAGAGGACCTTGGTGTTGTATTTAATCAGGTTCATATTCACCTGCCAAAATACTGCAGCTGTGGTAAAGACTCATGCACATCTACAGTACTTTAGGAAAAGCACTGTCTGCAGTTTAAGTCAGTCAGGTGTAAATGTAAAAGAAAGGCATCATCTTGATCTTGGTCACCTGTGTTCAGGAGACAGGCCTGTGTTCAAGTGAGAATTGTGCATAAAAGGTGGGGTTCTCTCATGAGAGAAGACCAGGTGGAATAGATTAGCCCAGCAAAAGGAAGTGTAAATGAGGCATAATGAAATTCTCTGTAAATACATCAAGGCGCTAAATGCCCATGAACAATAACTGTTAACAAAAGCAAACTGGTATAACTTGCTGTAAATTTAAACAAGAAATTAGAAGGTTAATTTTAACTATTAGCACAGTTCATTTAGGAAAAAGCTTTAAAGCAATTGGTGGTTCGCTAATAGTGTGTGGTGGAAAACTCTTGACTTTTCAACTGAAGCTTAAAGAAATTTAAATTTAAAGAAAATAGATGGCTTGTCTCCATTCAGCACAACAAGACTGGACTTGATATAGGTGATATGTTTAAGTCCTATATTCCCTCAAGATCAAAGTACATCTTCTGATAAAACATATAGTTATTTTGAAGTTTTATAAATCAAGTGCTATGAGTGAGTATAGGGTTTTGGTTTCCCTTTAGTGATGGTATAAATTCAATTAAAATATTCTAAGTACATCACACGTAGCTCAAATGGCGAGGAGTCCATATCCTAATTCCTAGCTTAGCTTACTACATGTTTGTAACTTCTGTTAAAAGGAATGATGACTGGAATTCAGAGCTTTATTTACAGTATTCGGATACCGCCAGTAACTGTGATAGGTAATCAATTGAAATGTATGAGTTTACCTTTCCTTTTAAGAAAAGTGCTCTATGCTATTTGGAAGTTGGGCTATGTGAGCCAGACAAGATGTTGGAAGTATCTAAGAATTGCATACTACTGACTACATTGTACCAATAAATGCATATTAAATTATGATGGAATTTATTTAAGAGGATGGTAGGATGTGTATTTTGTTCTCAAAATCCATTTTACTTGTTTAAAACATCTAAGTTTTTTTTCTTCTTTTAAGACTGTGAGCCAGAAGAGCTAACTGACTGGTCTATGGATGAGAAATGCTCCTTTTGTAATTTACACAAAGAAACAGTCAGTGTAAGTATGAACATGATATCAAGCATGACTCCCTAACACCAAATTCTTGGTATGAAAGTAAAAATCAGAGAATTGAATTTTGCAAATAAGTTAATACTGCATTTTGACTCCAGATAGTCTGGCTGTGAGGAGGAGTAAGATGCTTTGGCTTTATACTAAATATCTTTTTAGTGGTTCTTTTTCACTTAGTAGCTCAATAATTGAATTGTGTGTTGTACTACCAGTAGACTAACTTCTGAAAGATGTTATAATCTTCATGTCTTCTAGGATCGTGCATCGGTTATTGGTTCTTCACAGTCAACGCCTACAGAGGAACTGTCATCTCAGGGCCAGTCCAACACTGATAAGATTGAATGCCAAGCAGAAAACTATCTAAATGCACTCTTTCGAAAGAAAGGTAATAAAAACATGTATTTTATATTAAGAGATACAACACAAATCTAGAAGAATCGAATGTTTTAGGGTTGATTTTGGTTCTCAAGGAGTTTTTATATATCTACTGAATACTGTTTCTCTTTATTTCTTTGGTTTTCCTTAATCTTTGTTTGCTTGAATCACCAAATGAAATACTACTTGCCCTTGCTGTTAGTCCTCTTGTATTATGTGTTATTTTCTTGAATCCCTGTATATTACATTTTACTGTTTTTGTTTGGTTAGGGCTTTTTTTCCATGTGTTTGTTTGTTTTGCCATTAGCTGCTACTTTGTTTCCATGCCAACCTCAGGTGCCATTCTCTGGAATTTTAACCATTTAAACATTTTCTGTTCCTAAACTTCCAGCAGGAAGACCATTTTAGCTGAAAGAAGGTGTTTTATAGGTTACAAAATGGGATTTGGGATATTCTCCCATGAAAGCTGCTACTTCAAATACATCCAAATCAGAGGTCGAAGCTTCTTGCCAAAATGTATTAATTTAGTAACTCATTAATTCTTTGGATATCCTTGTTCTTTGTCACTCAGCAAGTTATAGAAGTACATGAGTGACTGACAAAGCTTGATTCCTGTAAGTTACTTAGCTAGTCACTGTCAACAGCAGCGAAAATACTCATTTTCTTCCTTAATTTCCTGTGGGAGGAATGTGACTGCAGCTCTACTCAGTAACTTCAACTTTCACAGGTTTTTCTTGGGTTTGGTAGGTGTACTTGAAGGTCAAAATTTTCTTTCCTTCACCTTGTTGTAGCAGGAAGAGATTACTATGCCCTTGAACCTGGGGTGGGTGGACTCTTTTTCTGTATGGAGCATCTGTCTATTCAGCCTGCATTGTGCTTAGGGCTTTAAAGAACGTTGGAGTGCAATAGCATAGAGTCCATGTTCGTTCCTCGGATTTCCTTAAAACCAACTTTTCTATTCGAAACAAGATGTCCAGTGAAGTTGACATCTCATTACTCCTGAAATTCTTATTGTACTTTCTATCGTTGGCCCAGTTGTGTGGCATCTCCCTAGTCAGGTATTTTAATTCCCTCAATTTTCTGCTTTCTCAGATCTTTTCTTGGTCTTGGTGTACAGTGTTTTTAAATATTTGCCTGCTTTATGTTTCTGCTGGAGAATGCTATATGTTGATTCTCCTTCAGAGGAACTTTTGTCATGGGAGGAGTGAAACTTGGCGTGACCTTACCTTGCCAGAGTGACTTTTGTTAAGTTTGTCTCAAAGAGCATTTGACTTTTAGCATCTTCCTTAAGGTTTTTTGATCTGCCAGATCAGTAAAGCTGGGTTAAAAAGGTTTTGCCTATTGAAAACCAAAGCCAAAGTATTTTCCAATTGCTTTTGTGAATAATCCCAGGCATCAGTACAGGCTGGAGGTTGACCTGCTGGAACTCTGCATTGCAGAGAGGGACCTGGGAGTTCTGGTTGACAACAGGTTGACCATGAACCAGCAATGTGCCAAGAAGACCAATGGTATCCTGGGGCGCATTAGAAAAAGCATGACCAGCAGGTGGAGAACGGTTATTCTCCCTGCCTACTCTGCCCTGGTGAGGCCACATCTGGAGTGTTGTGTACAGTTCTGGGCTCCGCAGTTTAAGAAGGACAAGGAAATCCTGGAGGGAGTCCAGCAGATGGCTACAAAGATGATCAGCATCTGGAGCATCTTTCTAAGGAGGAAAGACTGAGAGAGCTGGGTCTGTTCAGCCTGGAGAAGAGAAGGCTGAGAGGGGATCTTATCCATGATTACAAATATCTAACAGGTGGATGTCAAGAGGGTGGGACCAGCATCTTTTCAGTAGTGCCCAACAACAGGTTAAGGGGCGACAGGCACAGACAGAAGCACAGGACATGCCATCTGAATATGAGGAGAAACTTCTTTACTCTGAGGGTAACAGAACGCTGGAACAGGCTGCCCGGAGAGATTGTGGAGTCTCCTGGGGACACTCAAGACCTGCCTGGACACATTCCTGTGCGATCTGCTCTAGGTGAACCTGCTTTAGGAGGTGGCTTGGACTAGATGATCTCCAGAGGCCCATTCCAACCCCAACCATTCTGTGATATGACTGTATATAGAGTAATTAAAATTACTATCCAAGTAGAGGAAGGAAAAACATTGAATGTTGACAAGAACGAATACTAGAGTGAACTTGGCCCTTATTCCTTCTGTTGATCAGTCAAATTGGCTAAACTAATCATGATACTGGGCTCAGAATAAATTGCTGTATTCTGTTTTTAACTTGCTGGTGATCTGACAGTGACGTGGACAAGTTTGTGGGTAGAGCTGAGAGTATTGCTGCGACAGTTTGGCTGTTGAGGTGGGATAGTTCTAGAAGACACGTGACCTTTTTGTGAAAAGGGGAGAGCTGCAGTGAATACAGGAAACACATTGATTAAAAAAAAGCAGCTGTTCTAAGTTCTGCTACTCACACAACAGGTTTATAAGGGGGGTTGTGACTCCTTGCTTATTTCCACTGCCTTTTGGTATTGTATCAGAAGAGAAATTAAGTCACTATTTTGACTTGTTAATGAAAAAATACTGTTTTTCAAGAAATAGAGTACTATTGTGGAACGCTGTTTTGGGAGCTTTTAACTCCTTATCCATTGTCCTGCCACATACACATGTCAGTCTCAACTATCAGTCCTTGAATCAGTCATTCCTTTTTGCATTGCAGTCTAATGATCACACATAGTGTTAATGTACAGAATAGTTAAGAATATGGATTTGAATAGTTACAAGGTTGCGCATTGCCTAAACTGTGGAAGCCTTAATTCTAAATCTGAGCTGTGAATTAAAATAAATCATTGCAATTAGTCTTAATTACACATCATCTTTATTACTGATTTCTCTTGCATGCTGACTGTAATCTTGACAATCACAAGCAGAAAATATCAGATTTTATCATACAAATGTGTTGTTTAGACTTCTCTTACCGCAATAGTATCAGGTCTGCAGTGATCTGAGAGAAACTAGGGAAACATCAGAGCTACCTTTTACGCCAAATCCTTAGAGACTGTTCTGCTGGGTTTGAAGCAGTATGTAAGTACGTGATCGGTGGAATAAGTACAGCTGCCTTGTGTTGTAAATCAGCTGTATGAAAAACAGAAGTTTCAACAGATGTAGGCGTATAGATTTAAAACTTTCTAAGTAGCTATAATCATGACTCTCAATAAAATGACTTAGAATAAAAACTTTTTAGATCATACATAGTATATCTGGTGCCATCTGCTGATAATAATTAATAAATATTTGCTAGTGATACTAAGCTCAGAGACCTGATGCTTTTCTTACCCCCAAATACATTAAATTGCATTTAAAAATATTATATGACCAATTACAAATTTCCCATACGTAGTGAAACTTTACCACTCTGAACTTAATATTACAGGTCTCTACATGTTTTCATTGCATACTTGCACAATAATACAGACTTACAGCCATTGAATGTAAGTAATTAGACTTCATATAATACACTTCAAGGGTGTGTATCCTATTCTGATCACTCCGGATATTGATAAAACATTATGTAAAAGTAGATTTTCTTTCAAAAATCTGTAGTGTGTCAAAAGAAAGTCGCATATGAAACTGTATCACTTTTTCTTCTTTCCTTTGAATATCTAACATGTCTCTCATTTCTCTTCTATATTGTTTAGAGAGCTGTGGGAAATTATTTCTAAGTTCAAAATACTCTAAATTACTACTTCTTCGTAATACAAGTTATGCGTCCGCAGCTTCATTTGCCGTTATGAAGCAAAGCAGTATTAATAGGAATGGATCAAGAGCAACTTTCCAGTACTGAGAAGATGGGGTCAGACTCTTTATAGTGGTGCATAGCAGGGCAATGCAAGATGACAGACACATCAAAATGAGAGATTCTCTTTTATGTAAGGAAAAATGAGGACAGGCGAGCAGTGGAACAGGCTACCTGGAGAGGTGGTGTGGTCTCTATCCATGGAAGCATTCAGCACTTAACTGGATAAAACCCAGAGCAACCTGATTAGATCGCATAGTTGACCCTGCTTTGAGAAGACACTTTTACTAGAGACCTTCCAAGGTCCTTCCAGTATGAATTACAATTTAATGACTTACACAGTAGAACAGTTAGTACTGAAGATGTGATAGTGACACTATTTGCGTTTGCAGCTGTTAGGGTTAGACTAACTGTGGTCTAGCCCTGTAGACTGAACATGCATTAGCAACAACAGCACTGCAGGTAAACCCCTGGAGCACATCTTCCAGATTATATTATCTGAGATACCTTCCCCTCCCCCCCCCCCCCGGCCCAGTATTACTTTTTAGAGTAAATTAGTGTAAAATCTGTAAGCTGCCAGTAGCTGTAGCAGTTGAATATATGATAAATTTTGCTGCATTTATTCTTCCATAGGGAGTATTTGGAAGTTACTAGAAAAAAAAATAATACTAAAGAAAATATTACAAGAGTAAAATAATAAATCCTTTGTTATTCCACCTAGGTCAAAAGATGACTTTGGTCCTAATGGAATAGCGGGCTTTTCCTGCGAGTGTCTCAAAGCAATTCATGCTTGGTATTACCAGTGTGAAGTGTCTTAAAATGGAATAAAAAGGTGACAGAAACTTGGCAGCTTGGAAGGAGTTTTGTTTTGCAGTTTTATAACAATTGATGCTGGGGATGGTGATTAATAAGCAGAAATGTATTCCAGGTTATTGTGTTTTCCACCTAATGATAGGTGTTCCCTCTGCTCTGTGATCTCTTGGCTTTTTAAGGCACAGATCATACCAGGATGTAAAATAACTCTTAAATAACTCTTTCCCATTTGCAATGATCACAACCTGTTCTCCAAAAATCATCTTGCTAGGACATTTTTCTCGGGTGCATGCAACAGGCTAATTTCTCTATATGAGCAGAATTGTTCCAGACCAGGTATCTGGTAGAGTGTTCAGTGTTAATGATGTTTTGTGTATTTCATTTTGTATGAGTTTCTTAATTACTGGCTGTCAGATTTTTGTTTGCTTGTGTTTGGGCTTGTGTGTTTGGTTTTGGTTTTTGGATTGTTTTTTTTTTTAAGCTAACCTATTGATATTGTCTAGAGCTACGATTCTTCTGTTATGCAGACACGTACTTTTGTTGCTAGATAATTCAGTTTTTCAATTCGACCTCTTAAATTTCCTTGTTCTTTTGCTGATTTTGTATATACATTAGCATTTTTATACCTGTTGCCTTACTGCTTCGATATATTTTGTTGATTTTTTTTTCTTTCCTTCTAAGTGTGTCTCTAAGGTGAAAAAACTTCCAGTTTTACATTTTTTGGATTCATTATTTGGGAATCGGGAAATACCAGCAAACAAAGAATACCTGTGCTTGAGTGTTACATGATGAGGAGAGATCTTTTTCCTTGTGGGTATCTTCCATCATTCAGAATTCCACCTCATCTCTCTCCTCCAGAAACTCCTGTCAATTTTAGAAATTTTGGTAGAGATCTGGTTTGAAGCTGTATTTTCTGACAATCTTTCAACGATAAGCAGACTTGTTTTGTTATGCCTCGCATAACATCTCTTGAAGCCAAGGTGTCTAGCATGTACTTAGTCTTTGAAACTGGTTGAGCTTCACCTTATCTCATAAAGCATTAGTGAAGGGCCAATCAAAAGGTATTGTCGAGAAGCATCTGAACAGTCAGCTGCCCTCTCCTGTGCTTTAGGCAGCAGGTCACACATATGCATGCTTGTAATTCCTTGCAACACTCTGGTGAAAATGAATTCTCAAAATGGAATGTTTTGAATAAACCTGAAACAACAAAAAAGAGATCTTCTAAGTATTCATCCTAAACTTGAGCAGCATTCTTTGATCTGTCTCCGTAGTCACTCTCTTGCTAATAGACCAATGGAGCTTCATTGGCATAAAATGCTTGAGCAAATATGCTGCATGATCCTCCAAACTACCTATAAGGAAATTTACACTTTGTATGCAAACATCTATCCAGTCCAGTCCTTTCAGTTTCTCCACTTCCACGAAAACAAAACTCAGTTTATCATCCGTCTTAGCCGTTTCAGACTAATTTAAGTATCCCAGTAACTGCTATCGTGTCCTTTGGTGTTTCTTTTAGGCAATCAAGGCTGACCTAAAAGCTAATTCTTCTGTATCACATTCACACTTTTAAATCTTTAAATCTCTATACCCTCTTGATGAAATCTGTTCCTTTCATTCCCTATGAACTCAAGGATGGGCAGTGGTTAAAAAGTGTTGAAAAGGATATTTTTGTTTTTCGTCTGCATAGAGTTGAAGGAGAAGGGGTGGGATAGTGCAATGAGTAGTACAACTGCTGCTTTAAGGAACAACAGAGATCTTTGAGTATGGGCAGCTGTGCTTGTCTCGGGAGAGGAAGTATTGCAGTCATCAATGCAGTATTGCATTGAGTAACACACTTACTTTAAGTGAGTTTCTTAATTACGTTGTCATTTATGCTCAGTTACATATCTTCATTTTGTTGGTCTTTCTGGTACTTCTATTTGTATTAAGATTATTTTTTCAGTGATTCAGAACTGTAGCTTGTTAATAAGAGGTTTAACTTCTTTCTAGCTGACAGATAATATGAAAATAAAGTCATAGCCATCTCACGTTTGATTCATTTATTGTTTTTGTGGGGTTTTTTTAAATGAAATGCTTCTATCCATGGGACTGTTACATATACAAACAAAAAATAGGGTATTTACAGTTTAGGACAGGAAATAAAGCTTTTTCTCCCAAATGTTTTCATTGGGAGTACTTTGACAATGTCCTGGCAATCTCTGTAGAATCCTTTAAGATTTTACAATAAAAAATTACAACTTTATTTTAAAATTCAATTGCTTGTATTGCTACAATTTGTATGGGACATTTCAAGTAGCGTCATATCGGTTTTGACATGACAATCCTGAATCTACAATAGGGATTATAATCTGATATGTGGATAAAACAAATCTCATCTTTTTGAAGATCAGCTCCTCAAAAGTCCAACTGTTCTGTTATGAAAAGATTAATCTATAGAACTGCACTTTAAAATTAATTATTTTTGTTATAGTTGTTCTTTGAAAGTAACTTCTTTATGTATTCATTCATAGCTTTATTTAATTTTCACTGGTTTTATTCAAAATTCTTTTATTTTCAAAACTGAAAATGAATGGTCTGCAAATGAAAATTCTACTTATTTACTAAAAATAAGGACAAATTCTGACTCCCATACTTGCAATATTTATCAACCCACATCGTTTGACTAGCATGCTGTGACTGAAGAATAAGGTAAAAATTACTGATGCACACTAAGCATGTTCTTTGAAGTGACCTGCAGTTAAGAATGCTTATAAGAAAAACTTACATCTGAATTAATGTGTTCATTACACATGTACTTATTATACATATTTATTGTGCTTATAGGAAGTACTTAATTAAAGAAAAATAATTAAGTTGGTTTTTTAATACATCTGTTGCCTGTGTTGTTGTTGGTTTTTTTATTCCTAGATCTTCCTCAGAACTGTGATCCTAACATTCCCCTAGTTGCTCAGGAATTAATGAAAAAAATGATCCGTCAGTTTGCGATTGAGTACATCTCAAAAAGTAGCAAAATTCAAGAGAACAGAAATGGTTCATCGTTTGAACCAAGTCTGATATGTAAAAGCATCCAAATGAACCAAACAGAAAACTCCCTTCAGGAAGAACAGGATAGCCCTCTAGACCTCACTGTGAATCGAACTCAAGAACAGAATACTCAGCAAGGTAACCTTCTACATCTGCTTATCTGTTTTGCTGTCATTTATTACCTTATTACATCTTATTCCCTTAAAAAGTGTGTCTATGTCGAGTATCTATGTTTGTCTTTCCAAAGTAGTAATAGATATATAGGAAAAAATCTTCTATGTGATTAAAATAAGGTTGAAGTATAATTGGCATTGGATCAGTTTAACACTTAAAGAAAACTCATACATTTTCCTTTAAACACCAGAAAAATGGTGTAAGAGTGGTAAAAACAAAACACATTGTTTCTAAAAACGTTTTTCATATTGTGTACCAGCAGATAAGTCTTCTCATTTCTGAGTGCCTGTGTTAAATAAGTGACGTCAGAATTTCTCAGGCTTAGAATACTCAGTTTAAGTGAGCTCATCTGTGACTGTCACAGGTTCAAGATTTTGAAGACATGGCTGTTGACAAGCGGCCTGAGAAAAGAGAGAACAATACTGGAATTCCAGGGAGCGAAGGTCCTTCTGTCTGTGTCAGCCTTGAACACTGTGATTCTTTAAATATAGCCTGGAAAGAGAAGATTAATTTGTGAGGAAATGTCCATACTTTATGTCTTAATCATTATAGATCAGTGCAACTTTCTTAATTGAGAGTACAGCTAGAAAAAGAAAAATAAAGTCTGCCTCACTGTCATTTACGAAAAGGAAGTAGTTTCTTTGCCTCGAAGAATATTGCTTTCCAAAACTGATAACATAACCACAAGTGTTTTGGACTTTGAACTTGATTTGGATTAGCAACAACTTTGAGGAAGGGTTGTGACTGTCGTGTGCAACTTGAAAGTAGTGGCGAAAGCAGCTTTTGTCTTTTACAGATACAAGGGTCCATGTTAATCTAATAATATTGCACACCAAAGGGAAAACTTTACCCGTGTGTCATGTACCATACTAAAAAAGTTAAAAGAAGGTAGAACTGCAGAATTAAGGTGTTTTTTGGGTTTTGTTTGTTTGTGGGGGGGTTTTGTGGTTGTTTTTGTTGTTATTGTGTTTGTTTTGGTTTTGTTTGGGGTGTTTTTTTGTTGTTTTTTTGGGGGGGGTTGTGGTTTTTGTGGGTGCTTTTGGTTTTGCGTGTGTGTGTTTTTTGGGGTTTTTGTGGTTTTGGCTTTTTGTGGTTTTGTCTTTTTTGTGGGGTTTTTTGTTTTATTTTTGATGTACGTGAGTCAGGATGAAAGCAGATTTTGTATGTGTGTACTTAACGATGCAGTCTTTAATTAGATGGCACATCCTCTGAGGGGAGGGGGGAAGGAAATTCTGACATGGATTTACCTTGCTAAGCATACCTATTCTAGATTAAATTTTAAGCATACCTTCTCTTTGACAGCAGAAACATTAAGAAATTGTGGAATTCCTGCTTTTCTGTATGGTTAGCAGAAACCAGTTCATGCCTGGGTTTAACAAATACCTTGTGCAGATCAAGATATTTCCTGAGAAAATATCTGTTGTGCTTTGACATACCTCTCTGCTATGGATAAATTACAGTTTTTAGAGATTTATAATTGGCCAGGTTGAAGCATGTTTCCTTTGAGAGGGTAATAAAAAGTACTTTCCTCATACCAGCACTATAGCCTGTCGCTTACTTCAACAACTGGTTATAAAGAATAACTAGTTTAAAATGTCCAGGAGGGAACAAAGTCCCCCAAGACAGATTCTGGTCCTCACTGAGCCCAAATAAATCTTTGAGGAATGAAAAAGGCAGCAGAGGGTGCATGGGGCAGGGTCAGGAAGAAAGTTCTGCTGCCACCCTCAGCTGTTTGAAAATCTATTGATCTTGTGTCCAGAAAAAAACTTAAAGCATAGAGAGACTGAGGTATTTCAATCTTTTTTAATATCATTTGAATTGTTCTTATAATTAGGGTAAACAGCAAGTTTAGAAATATGTGTCTTCAGCAAAATATCTGGGGCTAAAGTAGTTGCCCAGCATATGTAGTTTACTATGTAAAACTTGTATACTGTGTGAGATATTGTAGATTCTCAGAACTTATGCTGCCACGTTTGCTGAGCGCTTTACAGATGTTCAGGGTACTAGTCTTGCTGTGAAGTTTTAAGAACTACCGAAATGAGAGGAAGTATTGAAATAAGACTGTAGCTGGAGAAAGGTTTTGAGCCATCTTATGTTTTCTTCCAGGGAAGTTGTATCGTGCTTCCCGTTTCCCACAAACATACCAATTTTGAGCTATTTTAGCTCTCCACTGTAGTGGCAGCAACACAAGCAAGTAAGATAAAGATGGAAAAAGTCAGTCTGCTCTTTTTATTTTCTTTGTGTTCTAGGTGCAGTGATTCATTAAAATTTCTTTCAATTAGCCGTTGTCAAGAACTATGTATTTTATTATTCTACCTACTGCTCACTTGTCCTAAAGAAAGCTTGGATATATTGAAGAGTTACATTCTTACAGTAGGGAATTGTGAAATTTTTTTAATGGGATTATTTTAAAAAATACATATTATTATGTGTCTAACATAGTATACTTCTTCTGTGTGGAGACTTGTCAAACCTATACCACGGTTTCCTTCTTAGTAGTGTCTTTTAATTGTCGTGCAACTCTTTTTACTATTTGCTATTTGCAATTCCTGTTGCATATTACAAATGAAGTGGCAGTAACAGAGCACGAAGTTCAAATTTGTACATTGCTCTAGATCCTCAAAGTTGAAGCTTTTTTAACTTCAGTACTGTTAAGCAGATGATGACCTAAATATAAATACTTCAGGTTCGTTTTCTGTTGAGGCAGGTGATTTGTGTTTACAGTAGTTGCTTTAAAATGAATTATCTAAATAGTACACCAGATAGTCTTGTTCCTTCACTATGGCAGTGGTTCTTGAACTTAAGAGGAAAGTGTAAGCTTTATTTTGTAAATCAGTAGAAGCATTTTTTTTGCACAGATCAGATTCAAGCTAAGTGCTAGCTCAATACTGAAAAAAGATTCTGCCACTGAAGGTGGCTGGATGATCTTAAGAAAGCTTCTTACTTTCTTCCAGTATCTGCAAGCCATCTCTGAAGTACCACCAAAATATTCAGGTCTGATAGTTCCAGACCTAATAGCCCTCTGTACTGGGTTTCAATGGCAAGGTTTTGGTAGCTGGAGAGGGCTGCAGGGGAGGCATCTACAAGAAGAGGTCAGAGGCTGCCCTGTGCTGGGCACAGCCAGCTCTGCAATGGACCCACCACAGGCCAAGCTGGAGCACATCAGAGAGGTTTGTGGTGCCTCTGTGAAAACATGTTTAAGAAACAGCAAAAATGCTGGGCAGGTGGAAGAGTGAGAAACAGCAGGACAAACAACAAGGGCAGAGAAGGAGAGGAGGCGGCACTCCAGGCACCGGAGCAGGTTGTGGAAGAGACCACTCTGGAGCAGACACCCTGCAGATATTCACCCTGCAGCCACACTGGACCAGTTGGATATTTCCTGAAGGAGCTGCAGCGTGTGGAGAACCAACAACAGAGCAGGGGAAAAGTGCAAGGAGGAAGGAGCTGTAGAGAGGAATTATACTGACTAACCCCAATTCCCAATCCTGCCTGTGCCACCTGGGGACGGGGGGGAGAGGTGGGGTTGAGCATGGGAGAGTGAAGTTGAGCATGGGAAAAGTTGGGGTGGGGATGTGCCTTTTAATTTTTGTCTTTTTATCATTATCCAAATCTATTTTAATTGACAATAAATTAATTTTCCCCAAGTCTGCATTGCCTGTGATGGTAACTGCTCACTGGTCTCCCTGTGTTTATCTTGATGACCGTTTTCATCTTTTACTCCCTGCCCTGTGTTGAGGAAGGGAATGAGAGGCAGGCTAGGTTGAGGGTCCAAATACTGGCCAAGGTCAGTCCATTGCACCCCTGGTACTGAATCATTCAGTACTGAGTATTCAAGCACTGGCATTCAGATATGTCCAGCTGGCCCCTGACTGATAGCAGAGTCCCAAATTATGCTCTGCTTTCTTCTACAGGTGGAAGCGTGGTAACTTGGCAGGGTGCTTTCATTCCTGTGCACCTGGCTAGTAACTAATTAGGCAGTTACTTCATTTGCATACGCAGCAGCACAGAAAATAGCCAGCAGAAGGCATCATCAGGAAAGGCACTGAAGATGAGACGCTGTCCTTTTGTTGCTATTGAAAACCTTATTGAGGTTTACCATGGTATGATGGATAAGGGAGATTTACTAAATCTCACAATACTGGAGCTAGGCAGGGCTCACTGAAACTTGTTGGAATGGAAACGCAGATAAGGGGCAGCTTTTGCACAGCAGATTGTTAACATCAGAACCTGTTGTGACAGGAGGTTATGGAAGCAGTGTCAGTGTTCAAAGTGTCTTGGATAACTTCCTAGCTAACAGAACCAAGGCCGGAAAGTGAAGCTAGAGTAGGCAGGGATGAACCTCTGAGATCCCTCATCCAATGACAGCAGCTGCTGGAAGAGCAGGAGAAGAATGAGCCTCAGGTAGTGGCCAGGCTGATGTGCTCTCCAACACTGGAAGTTTTTCCTACACTTGGAGACTGAGGACTGGGTAGAGTAAGTTGTCTGACTTAGTAGGGCAGTTCATGATAACTAGTGAGAGGTTTCCTGAAACCCAGAAAAAAACCACAAGTTTGCTAGAATTATTACAGAAATATGAACTGTAGGAACTCAAGGGTGACCCATACAGTTTGTGTTACTTACCTCCACCTCCCAGTTTCTCTAACATCATTAATTTGGAGGAGTTCCAAGTGATTGTGGTCCTGATTATTTTGAAGATCTTGGAGTTGCTGCACCTGCTGAGCCGGTGCTGAGAAGCGAAGGCCAAAGGTCGAACCATTTCTTTGAAGATCAAAATAATTTAGTTTGCACAGAAGTAACTTCATTAGAAGACTGTAAGCAGCAGGCCTGAAAAACTTATATTTTTTTTTCCTGTATTATGCAGTGTGTTACACAGTATTGTTTATGAAGACTGTCATCTTAGTAGTCATGGCTTCAGCTAAAGCGTGGAAGTAATCCCATGTCTGTTATTAACACCAGCTTACAGAGTGGATTTCTGTTCCTGATGTCATTCAGTTTGTGTCCAGAATTCTTGCCTAAATACCTATTTGGGTAGCATTCCATTATTTCTTAAAGCTTTACAGCAAATGGCTCTCACTTTCCTACCAATTGTAAGTGCTTCTTTGTTATAATAATAATAAATGATACTACTACAAAGCAGGAAGATCTACCAAAACTAGGAGGTACTGTGTATTTTTAATTAATGTCTTTGACTTATCAGCCCTTTCTGCATCAGTTTGGAGGGTTTTGTGTTGTTTGGTTTTTAATGCATATGAAATCACTGATTAAAAGCCATGTCTGGGGTGACTTTACCTGGTATTTTGTATGTATATAAAATTTCTTGCATGGTTCTTTTTCACTATTCACATCTTCCCATGAAGCACTGTCTTCAGGGAAGTGTCATGTACTTCATGAATACATTTGCTGTGTTGGAGGAACCAACTTTCTTGAACCTGAAATGATTCTTTAGTTCTGCTTACCCTCTAGAGGCCCAACACCAATCTTAATTTTTTGTTTCAGGACCCTGCATTTTCCATACTGTGTTCTTAGTCATTTTTTCAGCTTACTGATGGCCTTGTGTTGCCAAAGCCTATCAGGAAAGATTGGAAATGAAAATTATTTTGGTTAGATTTCGTTATGGAATCTTGTAAGAGTATTTGGGTTTTGTTTGGTGTTTGGGTTTTTTCTTTTTTTTCTTAAAAATCTAGCTTCACATTTTGTAGATTGGATACAGAGAGATGGTTAGCTCTTCATAAGTTGATGAGTTGTGAACTTTGAAGCAGTTTTTTCTCTAGTGACTTTGTCCAGTGGTCTCTTCTAAACTTTTTTTATTATAGTGGGCAAACTTGTGAAAGGGAACACACAAATACTTGAGAGGGAGATGTGCTTTGTATGATTGACAGAATACAACAGATGAAATCCGTCTGTTGCACGGGCCTCAGGAACATTGTGAGCTTACATATTTGGGACACTTCAAAGCTGGGCAGGCCAGATCATCTCTGTAAAATATTCCTGTAGTGGTTTTAATTGGCTTTTCCTTCTGGAATATCACTGCATGAGAAAGGTTGACTAGCATTAACTAGTCCTTCCTTTATCATTCCTAGGATTACAGAAGGCTTTAAAAGTAATGTTTTCAGGATAAAAGGAGCATTTTTGACAAGTGGCATATTATTTATAAATATTTTTTCACCTTATGATGCTATTTTTTCTCTATTTACTCTTCTTCAAGTAATACAAAATAGTTGGGGAAAAAACAGTCAAAAATCATTAAAAATAGTCCAAAACAAATAGCTGGATTTGATTATTACACCAAACTCTTATTTCTTTGCAGTATTGGTATAAAGGGGAGTTACCCTAACTATTTTTCTGACTCCTTATTCAAGTGTTGGCATTCGGACTATTCAGCTTTGTGTCTGCATCTGAGGCTGTGGGGAAATACATACAATTAATTGATGTAACATGAAAATGACACTAATGTAAAAAGGGCTAGCATAAAATTGCTTGTAGAGTTGAATGTTGAGCTACATTTTGAAACTCAAAATTGGATTCGCAGAGCTCAGGTACACAAAAACAGCTCAAGTTTGAAACAGAGAACCATGGAAGAAAGGTATGAAATGAAATATGTTTAGGGGATTTATCTATAATTTAAATGTGATTTTTTTTTTTTTTAAATCAAAAACTAGAAGGAGTATTTCAGGTGCTAATTACTTTCTTTAATTTTTAATGTTCTCAAATATTGATTTTAAAAGTATATGGTTTTCTTTTTCAATACTTACATATAAACCTTGAATTTAAAATTTACCAGTGACTTAACAGAGTGGACTCCCACCCCAGTTTAGGTCTTTCCATTTCTCTAGTTTAATTATTACATATATGTGGGGGCAGCAGGGGGAGTGTATATAAACAAACTGTTAGAACCTTTAATGACATAGACCTCATATGCTTAAAACTCTGTGTTGGGCTTGAGCTCTTTTCCCAGTTACTGGGGTGCTGCTTTCTTATCCAGTAACCTGGTCTGATCTCGTAGCTGACCATGCTCTGAGTAGGAGGTTGGTCTAGAGGCCTCCTGAGATCTCCAGTAGCTTGAATTATCCTGTAATCCTGTGAGTTAGTTATGTCAATTTTAACTTCAGTATCAGGCTTGTTTGTTTACAGTATGACAATATGAATATATGAATAATAATAAAAAGTGCATTGCTTTGGTTGCCTTTAAAGTAAAGAGTGCAATATATATGCGTACTTGATTTTTAGGAAAGCAGTCACGTGTTTGTGTTTAAGACAAATTTTTCTTTTAAACTTTATTTCTGATTTTTTTTTCTTAATTCTAAAATCTTTTGTTACAAACCAAATATATAAAAACATTTGCTGACAGCTGACATTGTTAAAACAGTAAGATGTCAGAGATTTTACAAGTAACTGCTTTAAAATTGTGCCATAGGTACAAACATTTGCTAACAAAATTTCCGAGATAATCCCTAAACAGCTGCTATCATCCACTACTCATTCTTTGCAGGGGATGGAGTGCTAGATCTCTCTACAAAGAAAAGCGCAAGGTTGGAAGAACCAAAATATGATCCGTTGTGTTCTGAAAACTCAGTGTCTGGGTAAGCAACGTTTAGGACTCTCTTCGGCTTCTGTCAAATACAATCCAGGTTTCTCTTCTCCGAAGTCAGGTTTTATGTTCATAACATATTTGTATATACTGACACACACGTGGTTCCTATTTTGCTTTCAAAAGAATTCTTGTCACTCATAAGTGTGTGTCTATGTATATATTATATGTTTCATTTGTCGTTTTCCTTTTTTTTTCTGTTTAAAGAAAAGTTATCAGAACAATCACCAAACTTTAGTTCATGTTACTAAAAAATGAACTGAAAATTGATTCCATAACACATTAAAAGTAATAGGATAGTAGAATAAAATGTAAATATATTCTTTCAGAGTCTATTCAGGAAACTCCAATTTTGGACAAAAATTAAAATGTTAATATTCAGATTTAAAATATTTTTCAACTAACATGAACAAGTTAAATGACTATTATCTATACTATTCCTTAGTACGAGAGAAAGCAAGTGTGCACGAGAGAGAGAGCTCTTAATCATCATACTTACATCATGGTTCTGACTATGGTGTGTGGTGGCAAATGGTTAATTTCTGTATTCAGCAAGAAAAATGTTATTGCATCTGCTGAAAGCTACCACAAAACTAGTGAAACACATTGTTTTGTTGGATTTTGTTATGATCTTGGCATCCTCCCATCCACTAGCCATAGCAAGACCCTTTTTGTCACCTGTATGTCTTACCAAATAACTTATTACAAATAGGACTACAATAGCAGTATTTGTTAAATGATGTAAAATTGCATTTTATTAGTTTGCTGATATAAAGAAGTTTTAAAATGAAAATGACTTTGTAATTAGAGAGCTGTAAATAGTGACTAGAAGTTTTTAAAACTGTTTTATTTTGCCAAACTGGACTTGATTGTTAACTACAGCACTTGTTGTAGAAAGCCTAGTTTTGTGTAAGTCTGGGATGTTTGTGTGTAGTTATGTACTTATTTCTGCAAATTTTCTATGAGGGGGTTGACTCTTTTATTACTTGTTTAGCGGTAACGTCACGTTTCTACTAACAAAAAGCTCCTTCAGGATTTGGGTATTTAATGGAATGTTAATTGTATAATTAAAAGTATAACAGTGTTGCTCGGCAAGCATGTGAACAAGGGAATATAGCAAGCACATGAGAATATTATCAAATACTGAGCTAGGATATAAAGTTCTTGGAAGGGCTGCTGTAGAAGCCACCGTATGATTTTTGACGCGCTGTCCTACCAGAACTGTAACATTTTGCTAGGATAATCATTTAACTACCACAACTCAAAGGCTTAAAAGTATCAGAAGCAGTGATGTTACCGAAGCAAGGAGTATAATAAAGGAGTGGACCCTTCCCTTCCATAGCTGTGTGAGAGTCTCTCATACATCAGTTTACCATCGTTTCATTCCATCCATCCAGGAGACTACACAGACACAGAGAGGACTATGTGGAAAGAAGTGCTGAGTTTGCAGATGGTTTGCTCTCAAAAGCTTTGAAAGACATTCAGTCTGGAGCACTGGACATAAATAAAGCAGGCATACTTTATGGCATACCTCAAAAAACTTTACTTCTCCACTTAGAAGCCTTACCAGCAGGAAAGCCTGCACCTTTTAGAAACAAAACTCACGATTTCAATGATAGTTATTCGTTTAAAGACAGTAAAGAAACTTGTGCGGTCCTACAAAAAGTAGCCTTGTGGGCAAGAGCTCAAGCAGAGCGCACAGAAAAAAGTAAACTCAGTCTACTTGAAACCTCAGAATTAAAATTCCCAACAGCTTCCAGTTACCTCCACCAGTTAACTCTACAGAAAATGGTCACTCAATTTAAAGAAAAAAGTGAAAGTCTACAATATGAAACTTCAAGTCCTACTGTACAATTAAAAATTCCTCAGCTAAGAATAAGTTCTGTGTCCAAACCACAGTCTGATACTGCTGGTCTTCTGGATGTTATGTACCATGTTTCTAAAACCTCCTCAGTCTTAGAAGGATCAGCTCTTCAAAAATTGAAAAATATACTCCCTAAACAGAACAAAATTGAATGTTCTGCACCTGTAACTCACTCAAGTGTTGACTCCTACTTTCTGCATGGGGACCTCTCTCCTTTGTGTCTTAATGCTAAGAATGGGACAGTAGATGGAACCTCAGAAAATACAGAAGATAGTTTGGATCGTAAAGATAATAAGCAACCAAGAAAAAAACGTGGCCGCTATCGGCAGTATGATCATGAAATAATGGAAGAAGCAATTGCAATGGTAATGAGTGGGAAAATGAGTGTTTCCAAAGCACAAGGAATTTATGGGGTACCTCACAGCACTTTAGAATATAAAGTAAAAGAAAGATCTGGAACATTGAAGACTCCGCCGAAGAAGAAACTCCGATTACCAGATACTGGCTTATTTAATATGACAGATTCAGGGACTGGCAGCTGCAAAAATAGTAGCAAGCCTGTGTAGAATAATTGTTAGCGAATTGTTTTGTGTGTGTGTATGTATGTCTGTATACACACACTGTGTGAGAAATACATATGCTCACTCTGACAGAAGACGTGAAATTATACAGTTCAAAAACCACATACATGCCTTTTGAAAAATAGTTCTATTCAGGGTTTTCACTGTGGACAGAATTATAGAGTTTCTCACTTAATTCTGCTAGTGTGTATTTAATATAATCCTTGTATAAATAGGTGAAAAGATTCAGGTTTTATTTAGTAGTCAATAGCATAAAGATGTTTTGGGAAAACAAGTATTTGTCATGTGAAGCATAATTTTTAATTGGTGAAGAACCACTCTACCCATTCAATAATCCATCTTATTATGGAAATACGTGACCAAGGGTTAGCAGGCTTTTATACTTCACAGAATACTTGCAATAAATTGTAAGTAACTCAGATTATACAAATCAAGGGATTTTTCTTAAAAAGCTAGTTCCTTACAAGGAAGTGGATTTGTGAAGTATTAGTAGGATATAGTAAAGTCTGTGAAAGAAAACGTTCATTGTTACTTAAATATCCAATACAAGTAAGAAAAGCATTTCATTACTAAAAATGTGTGTTTAGCAGGCATAAACTGCATTTTTTTAATTGTTTTAAGATTATTTTGTTGTTGGTTTAGAAAGAAATTGGTGTTTACAAAGTGTACACTTATAAAACCTGAGAAATTACTGTAGTTATAGAATTATTAAATATAAAATAAGATGGAATACTAAGAGCATAAAATAATTTAAACTTTAACATAATTTTCCTTTTTAGTTTGACAAATAAGGTAACTTGTAAGGTTTAAAAAGAAAGTTGGAATGCAACTTAGAGCATGTTCATAATGTGCACAGAATGAGCTTGAGAATGGTTTGGGTTTGGTTTTTTGTTTGTTTAAACGTGCTGGTTAGTTAATGTTATGACTACTTAAAATTTATTTAAGGATTGTGTCACACTCCTATTGAAAAACCTCACTGTAACTGTAATGTATTTGCTGCTGTGACATTTCAAAACATTTTCAGTTTATCAAAATGAATACCAAGTTACATTATCATTTTGCTAATAACCAAATTTGCAGTTCAGGGTCTTGATAGAAATACAAATATTAAACAGTGAAGCTGTTTTGAACTTTCAGTAGTATAAATTCTTTATAAATTTGGTAGTTAGAAGTTAGGCAGTTCACTTTAAATACATAACTTTTAATAGAATTTAAGGGAGACCAATTACCTTCATATTGCAGTTTTTACATGAATTTCAAAGTATTCACATTGGACTTTGTATCATTTTTTTCTGTAATATCACAAAGTATATGTCTACCCATGAAGAATGGGAGCTTGCTTCATACGTTCAATACTGAACATCAGTGCCCTTTTCCTCTAGAAATATTTTTTTTTCTGTATGTATCTAATTTGGCAAAGAAAAAGATTTTTCTCAAACTTGTATACATTCGGTGCACATGCATACATTTTTCCCCCACTTAGATTTGCATGTGTATAGGCTGGTTATATAAATGAAACGGGGCATTACATACATATGGGCCACATCAGGTGATGTGATTGATAGATAAACTTGCCATTAAATTCAATGGAGAATGTACTGCAATATTGATGGTAAAATCTAGCCCATATTTATTAACACTACTAAAAAATAACAACTTCCATTTTAAACCAGAATAATCCATTGAAACTGCACAACTTGTGTCTCCATTCTTTGGTCTCTCAGATCTATGCTGAATCTTCTCAGTGATTAAGGTTTACTTGCATATTACAGAATGAATCCTTTTTTAAGTGGAACTGTACCTGATAACAAGGAGGTCACAAAACAGCAGATGTCAGGGTCATCATTCATTTTAAAAGAATTAAGCCATATTTTGTGAGGACCAGAAGGATTAATTTGTGAATATATCCCCGCTGAAAAATGAAGTTGAAAAAACCGTAGATGTTCCAAGATCTGTCTTTATACAGTTTTACCTGCAAAAATTTTGGGCTTCAATACATTGCCTAATATTTATACTATACTGATGTTTTCTACTCCTCAGACAATGTTATAAATTTGAATCAGAAGTTTTTATTGAAGGCAAGTTACAGTACTCTTTTTATATCATTTAAAAGATGACCTGACCAAATAATTAACAGGATTCATAAAATCAGGGATCATTTTACTATTGACTTAACAGTACTCAGTAGTTTTGTATGTAATATTATAATTAATTTTCAACATTTTAGTACTTGTATTTATTTTTTGGTCAGAAATAGTATATTAAGATATTTTTTGATAGTTTATAGACGATACTCAACCTGTAAGTGTTTAAAGGAACAGAATTATTTGTTTCTAATTATTAGGCTAACCTTTGATTACACAATTAAGGAAAGGCAGGGAAACATGTAGATTCTCCTTCCCCAACCCCTATGTATTCCATTAAATGTCATTTAAGATTACACATTTTGAACTGTTTTATAAATTCAGTTACAAGTCACTACTTAGTAATTGACAATTTCTGAAAATTCCTGTTTCAGCAGAATTTTAAATGAAGGCGAAAGCAAGCCCTACATGCTTTCTACTTATTTGAATGTTTCTCAAGTATTTTATATTAAAAAACAGTGCCTCTGTTTTTAGAACTACTGCTCAGTAAAGCTGTTTAAACCATTTCTGGTAGCTAATGACAATTTTATATTAAATTGTATATTAACTTTAGTGAGACTGATTTTTTTTTTTTTTAGTTGTTTACAGTACAAATACTTGTATTTGTTTTTTAATTGCAGTATTTCCATTGTCGCAGTAATTTAGTAAAACTCTGTGGCTGCCTTGATTTTTGACAGATTTTTGTTAACAACTGATTTCTAGGCAATTAGTTATATTTATGCATAAATCAATTGCACTATAATTCATGAATTATTTATTACAATATTTTCTAATGAATTCCATGTATTTGTCTTGTGTTGTAAATGTACTGTAATTCTGTTTTTCCTTTGTGTTGTTATATTCCTAAATCTGATTGTATGAATTTAATTGTTTAGTTAACGTGTTTCTACGTTGTAATTTGTAGTAAAGCACTTCAATGCTTTTGCACATAAATTTACAACACTGATGTGATTGATTTGCTCATTCAGTAAAAAAAAGAAAGAAACAAAACCCTGTACACTGACTCATTTGACTTACTCCTGAGGCACAAGTTTATTAGCAGTGGCATGAGATCAAGAGCTGTACAAATTAAGCACATAATGACTCATGTACTCTGAGACTTCTATATATCAGAAATAGTAGCTTTAAGGAAGGATGATTTCTCATAATTGATGCCTTATTTCTAAATGAGAAGAAATTCAGAAAACTAGTTCTATAGCCGTTACATCCTTTAGTTTGAAGCTAAACGTTACCTATTCTGTATTACAGACAACTTACAGGTTTTTTTGAGGGATTTATCTACTTAATAGTCAGAAAACAAACATTTCTATAAGACAAATTTATATTTCTATGCTGTTCATATGAGTACTTGAAAGTATGTTGTGTTCGTGTTCCCAGTCTGCAGAGGTTGCTAGATTGATAGGTCTTGTCTGTGGTTGAGACGACAGAGGATAGAATGTTAGGGAAGGAAATCTTTTAGGAGTCCTCTGAGCTCTTTCCTGTTAGTTTTTTTGATTTGTGGAGGAGGCAAAGGTTTGGTATTTTATATATAAAATAATATGCTGAAAGGCTAGTACATAACTTTATCACATCTCTCTATTTTTGCCAATTTTGGACGCCAGTCAGTCTCCACTCCGGGCTATTAACTGCCCCTGCCCTTCAGCAAGGAAGTAATGTCATTCCATGCTTCAGTTTGTCTTCAGAGGGATTGTGCACAAAGGGTGCGGGGGGAGCAGTGGGTATCGGTCCTCTCAGCCCCTCCTTTCCCTGCCCCTCTCTCCAGCCATCTTTTTGTGGGAGATGTGTAGGAAGTGCAAGACTGTTCTGTGAAGGATGTATCCAGTTGTGAAAGTGATAGCTCTTCCTGTTATGACCTTCTTGTTTAAACCTTTCATCTTGAGGATAGTCTAAACTACTGTGTGACAGAACACATTTAATAGGCTATATAGGAATTACAGGAAACTGAAATAATTCCATAATTGTATTGAAAAACTATAAAAAATTAGTTCGTTTTAAAATATGGACATATCTATGGAGAGACACATTAAAGAAAATGTGTTGCTTTAATGCTTTAATTTGCGTATCAAGCTCTGTTCCCAAATGATGACTAAGTAAGGGGTCAATGTGTCTTCACAAAGTTGGAAGATCACTTGGAGTGCGGTTCTATTACAGTAGAATAATTAAAGTTGTCTGTCAGCTTTATGAACTAACACGCTTCAAGGGAAAGCAGGTTATAGATGTTACACAAGGGTAAATAACCCCAAAAGAAATTATGTTAGAAGAATGTCCAGTATTTCTGTGATAACCAGGGTATGACTTAACACAGTAGGTTGATCTCCACGTGCAAATTTTAAGCAGCTTTGAGACCTTTGGAAACTTTTGACTTTGAGAAGGCTTTAGGGCTCTGGAAGTGTTTTCCACCGGTGAGCATATTTTAAATAGCAGTTGTGGATATAGGTCCTCTACAATAAAGGCTCTCCAGTGAAACTCCATTAGACAAACCTTGCAAGTCTGGACAGACAGCAAGCTATCTCTGTCTAGAGATTCAGTCTAAAAAGACACTACTATAGCCATCTTTTTAGCAAATTAGTACTTACCAAATTTACTGTGACTTTCAAAGTATTGAAGACCTAGCGCTGTGTTCATTTTTTTTTCTAGATAGCCTTTCAAAACATAATTAAAGTCATGGTGGTGGGGAGGGCAATTAGTTTTTATCTGTAATTGTATTGCTGGAATAAGCTGCTTTGTCACAAGTGCAGTGATACGTTCCAACACCTCGTGACCCCTGATTTTTTTTGGACTGAGTAACACTCAGACTCTTCTCAGTGTAGTGCTGTTTCAAAAGCAGTCAAATCCTGACAATGTTATGCCCTTGAATAATGCTGGTTTTACTTTAGATTGGAAATGCAAATACTTTTTTTTATCTTTAAGACTTCAGTTGAGTTTAAACATAATTGCAATTTCAGCTAATACCATCGCAATTATCTTATGCTTTTGAGTCAATGTCATCTAGATGCTTGATTTTGATTATGTACTGTTTCACACTAAATATTACAGGAGAAAGAAAAAACATAAGGAATTAAGCATATGAGAAAGTAAGCATAGTTGACTGGTTTTAAGCTCTAAACTTTAAAACTCATGTAGGACAGTAAAAATAGAAATGTGTATGTATAAATTCCAGTAAGAAACCTGAAAACTTAAATTTACTATTGATGCTAATAACATTGGGTATGAGATAATGAGTTGGTAACTTTATATTAATACAGCACATTAAGTTTTAAATACGTATGTTCCTCGATCAATACAGTTGTAAACCTAATCAAAATGACTTTTTTTTTTCCAAAATACAGGCCTAAATGCAAAAAAATTACAGGAGTTAGTAGGGCAAAAAGTTAGTGCCATGTTCAGAGTTTGGTGATATGTTTAAACAATACATACTTTTCTAAAACAGAATTCTTCTAACATTTTCCGCTCATGCAATTGGTTTCAGTAAAACATTTGAATTAGGTGTTAACTATCTGTTGATAGTTGCTATCCAGCATAAGGATTTTGTATTTAATTGCAGAAATATCTGTATTAATTTCTACCATGGAAAATTTTCAGCTTTTCAATATAAATGATTGATTAGGTAAGTAGTGACATTAGTTTTAATAATTTATAAGAAATTAATTAAATAGCAAAGGTAGTATTTTATAAGTTACTTTATTTTCAGTTAATATATGGAGAACAACTGCTCAGAAGTCTTATTTAGATATAGGCCTATGCTGTATTTGAGACTTAAAGGATACTAACCTTTGTTATATAAGTTATTTATTCCAGTGGTGATTATCTCTGTTTCTGTTTAATGAAGGAATCCGTGTGTGTGTGCGCACGTGTGTGTATGTGTGTGTAATATATTGCAGTGAAGAAAGAGCCTGTGATGTACCGCTGCAGTTTATTTAAAGACGAGAAGGGAAACTTCTGTCTGCAAAGAACAGTAACAGTAGCAAATGATTATTTTTTCCATCTTCTGTTAGCCTAAGTCTTCTTTAAAAATAAATATAGAAATAAAAATGTCTTTAGAAGGATCTTTAAGAGTATCCTGAAGAGCATTCAATGCACTTTGGTATATGAATATCTTAGGGTGGGATTCAGGAAAGGTGGATTGCTTCTTGCCTCTGCCGCAACCTTGAGTTGTGACCTTAGGCAAGTCATTTCCCCTCTCAGTGCCTCCCTTTGTGAAATGGGAGTAATACTGAGCTCCCCGGGTTCATGGTGAGGTTTTTCTTCATTAATGACTAAGGTAGTTTGAAATAATAGAAAGTTAACGTTATTGTAATTACACTTAGATATGAGAAGTTATGTTTCAAGCTGGTTTTTTAGTCCCTTAATTTCTTCCTGATTATTTTTCTTATGGCAGGACTATCACGGCTATAGATAAGATGCACATCATTGCTAGCGATACTTGCAAGTGTGATTGAATAGTGCAGCTAGAACAGAACTGTTTTGCAAACTTCAGGTTTTTAGGCTTGAGTTTAACCATTATAACAAACATTAGATACGGTGTTTTACTGTAATTTATATTTTGTTTTGATTTGTTTTCATTTTCAGTTCAAGCTCAACAGCTGATGCAAATTCAGAGGAAACAACTAATTTGGAAAAAGGAAAATCAACATTAAACAAAGTTTTGGAGTCTTTTTGTTCATATCACTGGCAACAGACTTTGGCTATGTTAAAATTTTTAATACAAGATGAAAATGTTCCTATAGTATGCAGTTGCAAGCAAACACATTTGGTCCACTCTGAAACTCCCACTTCCCTTACTGAAGAGGATGTTCACATTTCATTTTGCAGTTGTAATGGACATATGCTGACAAAAAGGTGCTGTTTACAAAATCAAAGACCAAACACTTGTTTACCACCTCTGTCTGTTTGTATTAAAGATTTTCATTCTTTGTCATGCCAAGCTGTAGCAATTGGATGTATTAAGACAATGGTGAACAAAACATGTAGTTCTCATAAGTATTGTGCTGAACAATTGCAAAATTATAACAGGCATTCTGTGAAAGCAGCAGCATGTACATATTCAACTAAGGATTGTGATCTCTTGAACAGCATTAAAAATTCAAATAGATCTCGGAGCCCATCACCGCCTCCACTATCACCTGTACAGAGTAAAGAATTCGAATCATTGGAAGGATCAGCTATAGATTTTCCGACTTTAGACAATAAGCTTGAAATATCCGTCAACCAGCCTCCATCCCTCTTGCCAGCTGAAGGAAGTAAAGGAGAATTTGAATACAAAGGCAAAACATGCAGAGGAAAAGAGACTGAATATTCAGATGGAACGTTGCTATCAACAGACCAAGAAAGCTACAATTATTGTATAAATTCTGAGAAGGCTGAGAAAGGTGAACATTCTGCCATTTTTCAAGATTTAATAGACCGTATTAATGAAAAGTTAAAATCAATAGACACTACAGATATAGCAACAAATCCCATCAAACTTTCTAGCAGTGACAGGGCACCAGAAAATGATGTTAAATTAGGAGACTTCATAACTTCTCTTTTGCATAATGCTAAGGCAAGTGATTACAGCTTTATGGAATTGCTTCACCAACATGATAAACAAATGGAAAACAAAATTATCCAAACAAGATTTCGCAAGCGTCAGGAAACTTTATTTGCGACGTATAATTCTCCTGATTCACCATTCATTCGACGACAGTCTTTGCAAATCAAGAGGGAGCTTGCAAGCCTTGATGAAACTCTTGTGAGAAAAAAATCAATTTCTGAGAGAAATGCAAAGAAATCTACAAAAAAATTTGATAAAATATATCCAAATAAAAACCACAGTTTTACTGTGATAGATGATGAGGCTTTGCAACATCTCGAAAGTAATCCATGCACAAATTGCCAAACCAAACCAATGTGCTTTCCAGTACACCAAACAGAATCTTTCAAACTACCTCTTACTAATTTTCAAACCAGCTCCAGCTTTCTAGTTTTTTCAGAAAACAGTGCTATTGCAGCCAGCCAGCCAAACCTCGCAAAAACACACGGAGGTTGTGCAACCTTGAAAGAGACTGATCATATTCCTCTACAGGATGAGAGTATTGAAATCTTGGGCAGAACTAAACGTAACGTTGTGCCTCCTGGATGGTATTCCGTGTATGTAACAAACAATATTGTGTTTAGAAAGTCACCCAATGCAAAAAAGTCTTTGGAAAGTTTGGAAAAAATGAAAATAAATGAAGATGCTCATGGTGGAAGACACAGCGACATAAATATAAGCAAAATTGTGAAAGACACAAATCTGCAAGTTGTTGTAGAGCGTTTAGAAGATACAATAAACTTGGCCAGAAAGACTAACAATTCATTGCTGGATAGTTACAAAATAACCCAGAAATTAAAAGATCATGCTTATGAAGAGGTTATGAACCAAGCTGCTAGGAAAGGCTTACCTTTCACTCTGAGTGAAATGGGGTGCACAGGACAAAGCTTCTTTCCACATTCGTATGTGCCAAGCAGCAGTAAAACCAAATCTGTGTGTGTGACAACAAACAAACAAGAAATGGTTATAGATCAAGAAATTAATGACAGCCTTTTGAAATCTCTGACCTTTGATTCATCCGCTTCAACTTCCAATAATGGGGATTTGCACACAACTTCTGAAGCTAGGGAGATCCCTTCTCCCTTAAACTACTCTAGTCCTATTAAGCTTATGTTTGTCTCAGAGGTTAATAGTAGTGAAGGAGTCAAATATACTTTGACATCTGCAGCCGCATCTTCTAAAGGAAGCACAGATATCTGTTTGTTTCAGGGGCACACAAACACTTTGTTAGATGAAGAGGCCACAGGAGATCTTTCTCATGCAATCTCTGTCAAGGATTGTGATCACAATGAAAATGATACCAAGGAGTCGTCGAGTTGCGTTTATGCGGAAACAATTACAAGCTCTTGTCCAGTTGGTCAAACTAACTTAAATGACTTGAAACAACATGGTGAGGCTGTGGAGAAATCAAGCATTAGCATCGAATCAGTTTTAAAAAGAAAGCCTGGTAGGCCAAAGAAAATAGGTCCTCAGGTTGTTAAGCAGGTTAAGAGACCTATTGGACGGCCTCCAAAACCAAAAATAGATGTGACTGAAAGCACAGAACGTAGACCTGAGCTTAACAGTGATGGTAAAAATCCCAAATCCGATGCAGCAGTAATGGAAGAAGTTAACAGCAACAAAAATATCACTGTGACAGTTGTTTTTGGAAGGTCAAGAAGAACTAAGAGACATGTTTCTGAAGGTAATCTAAATGTAATCAGCATTCTGCCCACACAACACATTGATTCTAATTTTGCTAATGACCACAGCAAAGCGAGGCACAATCCAGAAACTGAAAATGCTTTGACCGAAATTGTAAAAGCCTTACAGAATTCTTCTACTGAAAATGAGGTCTCTGGTTATGACTATGTCAGACCTATCAAGAGTAACCTAGCATCACCACTTCCTTGCAGCAATGTTATACGGCCAATTAAGAAACCGTTAACCACCATTCGAAAACCCGGTAGGCCAGCAAAGGTAAAAATCTCCGGCATATCAGTGACCGTGAATAGAGTTTCACCTCAGGAAAGAAAAGTGAGTATTAGCAACTGTTTGCCTCCTTTACAACAGCAGAACGTGTTAGAAAAAAACATCCCACAGGAGAGAAAAAATCAACTGTGCAATAATATGGGTCAAGTAAAGAGCATGCAGAAAGATTCTAGAGAGAACGGATCAAACAACGTTATTACAACAGTGTCAAGAAAACGCGAAATTCCAATGAGGCATTCTGCTAGAGACAGAAAACCCTCACTGCATTTTTTACATTCATTAGCATCTTCTAGTGCATTTACATGTAGAAGTGCCTTACTACAGAAATCTTACAAACTCCATTTGAAAAAAGCTAAAGGTCGAAAGGAAAAACATTGGCAATCAAATCAGAGCACAGCATCCAAAGATACCTCAGAACTAAGAAATTCAGGAAATGCAAAAAAGGATCTTAAGGATGGTGAATTCAGGCCCTTTAATGAAGTATCATCAGACCCCATTTTTTCATGGAATCCCTCTCTCAGGTGGTGGGCTACTTCCACGTCAAGTGACACTTTGTTGGAAGAACTAAATAATAGATTTGAGCAGATAACTAATACCTGGTTGCGAGTGGGGGGAAATGAGTTCGATAAATGTGTTTGTGAAAAAAGGGATCCCATTGAACAAGACTGTAATACTGAAATGGCAAAGCCTTTAGACTCCTGCCTTGTAGAATTTGAAACATCGCCTATAAAAATGCTTTTTCAGAAAAAGTGTAATATGAATGAGCTCTGCACCTGGTTTATGCAAACTACAGAAACACAGTCTCTCTCTCTAGTGAGAAAGGCAAATGCTCGCAATCCTTTAGAAGTAGTTAGCACTAGAGAGATAAAGATGGAAACTAAACAATCTGATGTTAGTACTTGCCCTTTCAGAAAGCACTTTAAAAAGTTTGCACTATCCTCTCCTTCAAAACCAGCAGGGAAATTACAAATGTTACATAACATGGTGAGGTCTCCAGTCTTAAGCATGAAAAGGAATTTTACGTTAGCCAGATTAAAAAGAAATGAATTTAAGAAGTTACAGCGTGATAGGTGGGGACAAACGAAAAAGCTGTATAATCAGGCTCCCGGAGGCTGGAAATCGAAAAAGAAAAATTTACAGTTCTTTTGCCAAAGCCAGTTGTTTACAAGTGCAAGTGGGGAAAGCAATGATGAAATGCCCAAGCTCCAGAAAAAAAATACAGTAGAAATCCATCCCACTCAGACTTTGGTAGAATCTCAGAGTAGCCTCCTGCCAACAGCAAATGAAGCCAGAGATGCATTTGTTCAACAGATGATGGGATCTTCTGACTTTAACTCACATCCTGGTTTAGCAAATATACTTAAGTCACATACAGAGACAAATGGAACAATTTGTTGCCAGCAAAATGTTAGAAAAGGACAAAGCCAAGATAAACTCTTTCAAAATACTTGGAAAGCCAAAACCTTTAAAGATTGTAGAATATTTCTGAGAAAAATCAACCATATTGAGCAGCACAGTTCATTTAAGTTAAATAATGTCATTTATTCTCCTGAAGCTGTTGAAAGTAAAAGCAATCAGGCCTATATGGAAGAAAAAAGGCATCCTCTTTTAAGGTCCCATTCTACTAAGCAAAATGCATTAAAGAAACAAGAAAATGAAATGGAAACATCTAAACGATCTAATTCTTCTACAGTGACTGAAAGGTTGGATGGCCAGTTTCACGGTAGAACATTAAGTAGTGATGTAAACCATGATGATAATCTTGCTGGTAGTTCTGAAGTTCTTATCAGAATAAACAAAAGAAAAAGTCCGCAATGGGAGACCACTGATACAAATATCAGAAAAAGGCATAAGAGACAATCATGCAGTGGTGGACAAATGGCAACTTATTACCCAAAGTACCAAGTAGGTAAGTTCCTGTTCCCCCCTTCATCTTAAAATTGCAATCTTAAAGAATTGGATAAGTCAAACAACTAAGTACCTTGTGGTTTGTTTGTTTTTTTTTTTTTGTATTGCATGATATTCAATTTAATTTTAGAGAGGTAATGAAATTAACCATTGTATAGTATCAGAATAATGCAGGAAGTGCAGCTTGAAATGTATATAGTATGTTACACAAATCTTTCAGCTACGATAGGTGTGTTACATTCTATTATGGCTGTAGCACACCACGATAAAAGAAAAAGAGCTAATATAGTTCAAACAGACAACAAATCAAGTTCTGACATATGCAAAGTCAGTTGTAACTGGTTATTAATTTCAAAAGGAACAGAATTTCATTCCACCGTGTAGTTTTTCATATTGTGAAGAGGGGTAAATTATAAGATGAAGCAGAAATTCAGTGTATTAACATATAGTTGTTTAAAAAAAGTCATTGATTTCTAATGTAAATCTGTAATGGTTTTATACATGAAAAACCAGTACTGCGTACTTCTGAGAAGTATTCCTTCGGAGATCCGTTTTAGTATCCATTCAATGCCAAATGAAATCTGCTGACTCTAAAGGGGTTGTGCATTGAATCCTTACAGAACAATTTAAAATGCAAAATTATTCTAGACAAGTACAATATACACTTACTATGCTAACTTTATTGGCTTGGAATCTTTTTAGGCTAGTGTGAAATTAAATCCATTTTTAAAGCTAGATATTTATAATACATTGTAAAAAAAAAAAAAAAAAAGGGTGATCTCAGAAAAGACATTATATTACTTACAAAAAGAGTACACTTGTGAAATTATTTCTTTTGTTTTGTGAAGAGATCTCCTGAAACAGAAGTCCCAACTTGTTTCAATAAAATAACTAAGGTGTGAAATACCAAGTAAAAAGTCCCACAATAGGAATGAAATTGTTGCAGAAATATTCATTTGTAGAAATAATACTGTATTAAATAATCTGATTATATTGCTCGAAGAATAAAAAACTTCAAAATATCAGGGCAAAATCTCTTTGTGTTCTATATTGTAGAAAACTATTCCTGATAATAAACCGAAAAGTTAATTTAAGTTGTAACATAAACTATATTATGTCTCTTGTATACTTTATTTCTTTTGTGCTTTATGTGATATATAAAATTCTTTATATTAAGCTCATTCAATGCTTTTCCAAAATACAGCATTTTTTATCTTCAGACTATTATTTTGTATTTTAATTCACTGATTTGGGGTCAAACTCAACATAAAAAACTTGGTTTTAAGAAGTTCAAACCTCGACACCAGATTGGTGTAAAAAAGCCAGAACTAGAAAAGGGTAACACCCATCTGCTTCTTTTTTCTTTGTAAATGAAGAAAGAGCTCTCTCATACTTTTAATTCATAATTTTGACTCTAGTTGAGAAAATTTTGCATTCGAATTATATTTATCTTTAAACTTTTTATTGCTATGGCAATATAAGATCTATTACTGTGATACGGTCTCATGTTAGTTTTAATTGGGAATCAGTTTTATTTACCTGATAACTTTCCTCCTTTAGTTTTGGATCTTTAGGAAATCTGATAACTATTTTGATATTTTACATTATTTCATTTGTAATTTTTGTTATCTTCCATTTTACTCATAGTTTCTCATATCAATTGTTGTCTTTAGAAAGGATGTGACAAAGTTCATTGTTGAAGGAAATGTTAAAAGACGAAGCATTGCCATTCTGGAATTTTCTCCACACTTGTAACCTCAAAGCATTTTTAGAGGTCCTGTTGCAGTATCGGGGGATTGTCTGATACAGAAAGGATGTCTTGTTTTGGCATGTCGATTCAACATTGTGTACTGTCTGCACTAGCCGAGGAAATCATATAAACATCTTTAGTCTAGGAACATGATTTCTAGCTGTGCATGCATGTCTTTTCAAATGTAATTCCTGCATCTGGAAGTGTAATGCACATGAAAACACCATTATTCATTCATATGTTCTTTGGATTGGTTTTTTTGTTGATGTGGTATTACAAATTATACCATTGTTCTGTTGCCATGCTTGAAATATTCTTATATACACATTTATGGTCAATATTTAACATTTTCCTTCAAGTTTTGCTGATCATGTTGTCTTACCAAATACTCTTGAAAGAGAGAGGTGTTGTGATGCTGTTTTATTGTGAAGCGTTGTGGCAGGCAGGCAGAATGCTGCTGTTGAACTTGTACGTGTACTCGATTTTTGTTAGGATGTGCAAGTGGGAATAAAGCAATTGAGTTCTTACAGTTCAAGGTAGTATCAAGCAAACAGAACTCTCCATGTACCCATTGTAGCAAGAGAAGAGAGTTGATCACTTTTTCATACTGCCTGCTTTACTCAAGATAAGGTGGGTGGTAGATACATTGGTCCCTTGGCTGGTTGTTACTGCTTGACTTCTGAACTGTTGCTTCAACAATGCATTTGATGTGTAGAGGGGCAGTTCCCTTTTACTGTAAATCTATATTCTGACAGTTTTAATTTCTTTAACAACACTGAAACATTATTACTGTCTGTGGTGGCAAAGAAAATGACACAAGCATGTTTTTAGGCAAGCGTTTGTGTTTCTTTCCAGGAGGGTAGTTCAGTGTGTTTCCTTATAACACTGAAAACCACAGTCACATGCTTTGGACTTGGCCAAAAAAGATCCAAAAAGGCTTCAGGAGATCCAAACTAAAATAGAGAAACATATCCAACAGTAAAAAGGGACACAATAAAAGACTCCATTTTAGGAACTTAGAATGTACCGAGTGTTTTAACAGCCCCTTCAGAGGGTGGATTCATCCCAGATGGAAAGGAGGCTGTGGACCTACTACAGCGGGCAGTACTGCGGCCTGCAATGACGTGACACACCTGCCTGCTTACACTTTCTATCGGGATGGGAGTTTTCATAGAAAACCTTTTAAAAATCAATTTAGATCCCTTGAAGCTAGGATATTTTCCTCCTCTAAAATGAACTTTTTTTATTTTCTCCCTGATAATTTGGCCTCATGTAGTCTGGAGTTTTAGAAGAGAATCTATTGTATTTCTTGGCAGAGAATATAAATTTTCAATTATAATTTTTCATTATATTCGAATGCTATCTTAATGAGATCAAGTTAATGCAGTACTTAAAATGAGAATTTGCTAATCTTTGTGATAATTTCAAAGTTGACTACAAGAGTTAGTAATTTAACTATGAAAACTTGCTATTTTTAATAAGACTAATTGGTCTCTTGATTGTGCATACAAAATAACATCTATATTAATATGACAACAGATAAAACTTTTTTTAAGCTTGATTTCTGTTACTGTTAAATTTTCTTAAAATTGGGAGGGGAAAAATGTTACGAAGTCTTTTTACATATCTGTATTAGCATGGCATTAATATTCCAGTATTATTGCTTATTTGTCTTATGGTAGGGCAATCCAGTAGTGATAGGGCTACACAATGTGAATCGCATTCCCACTACTGTGGGAGACATTAGTCTCACACCAGTGATCTAGCGACAAAAAAGGTTGGGTTTAGCAAGTCTCTGCAGCTTTTGCTTTCTTTTAGGTGAAGTGCAAAAGAGAGATAGTGTAACAGTCACATCTTGTTGATTTTGAGCAATCCTTTTCAACAGCCATGTCTTAGCTCTTTTCACAAAGGCTTTTTATCAGAAGGTTACTTGGCTTCAGAATAAGTTTCACCTGTGATGCAGAGTAAGCAGATAGACATTTTCAGAACCGCAATTTTCAGAAAAGTTACTTTTTCACAAACCAGCCATAAAACAAATTAAGAATATTAATAGAAAACGTAGAAACAATATTGAAATGAATGACTGCTCTCAGTAAATGGGCTATTTTAATGCAGAAGTATAGAAGCAGAAAGGTAGACTTGATATATAGTTGGCTATACATGTATAATAAATCCAGACTCATTTAATGAACTTAATGGTCTCTGCCTCATTCCCCTTAATGCAACAACAGCAACTCTAATACCACAGTCTAATACTCCATCTTGTTTTACACTCTGGAATTCCACTTGCCAAATGCAGTTTTATAGTTTGTCCTTTGTCTTTCTCTCTTGTCATGTATGTGCTCTAATATGAGATGCATAATTTTGCGGTGCTGTTTTGTTTTAAACTGTTGTGATTTACATATTGCCTTGGGGTATGCTCTTCCTCATGTTGTTTTGAGGGTTCCGAGCTAAGGATTTTGACTTTTGCTTATCTGAATAGTAGACTTTCAAAGAACTCAACTCTGAAGTCTTTAATTTCCTTTATCTGCAAGGAATTTTATGTAGTTTAGTGTCATGATCTATCGTTAAGCCTGTGTGGAGGGTTTCCATGCCCAGTTTTATACAAAAGGGGGGATGAGGTGGGGGAGGGTGCCATCATTTTATTCCATATTGATTTGTTAACCTCTTTTAAATTGGATTTTATTTCTTCAGAAACGAGAAACTCATGTTTTCCTGTTTGGTTTGTTCTGTTCTGAGGAAACGGCTGAATTTTTCAGCTTTCTTTAGGGAACTGATAATGCTATATAAATATAAATAGGCTTCTGTCTTTCTGCTTAAGCTTTTCTCCAGAAGAAAAAATAGTACTTTTCCCAGGCCTGCCTAGGATTTTCGAAAATATGACAAATACATATCCTTTTTGAAATCATCTCTTCCGTTAAGGGTTCTCTGCCTTAAAGCAGAGCTTCGGCTGATATTAGATAGAAAAGAATAGCGATCAATCAACACAGCTTGTGATGAAGTAACTTGTGAATAAAGCATTTATGTAGTCCAACCATCACAAAGAAGGATAATTATACTGAAACAATTCCCCAGTTTGGTATTGAGCTCTGTGAAAATAATCCTGTTCAAGAAAGATGCTTTAATTCATAGAGGAATGTGTATGCTGTCTTAATTTGCATTCCTCTATCATTTAGATGCTAAAGCTAGTGGTGGTTTTTTTTTTTTCTTTCACCAAATTTTGGTAAAGTGTCTTACACTAGAATCTTCAGTTAGTTACTCTCCAGAAGTGCAGATTCTGGTTCCAGAATCAAGGGGAAAATTTACAGTGGTGTGAGATGACTGGGCTGTTCTTTGCATGTATTCTTGAGTAGATTTTCCTTCCCTAAATCCTCTTTCACTCAATCAAAAGATAGTTGTAGTCTGTCCTTTGATTTGACACCTTCTTCAGATTTTCAAGCCAAATATAATTCCCCATTTTTTCACTGTTTATCCTTTTGCTAGCGGTGTCCTTTAATTTTGCTATAATTACACAGTTGTGCCTTAAAGACATTGTTTAAACAAAATTTGAGACTAATAGAAACATTTTCTTTATTTTAAAGTATTATAGGAGAAAGTCTAAACATTTGTTTGCGGGGCTTTACAGAGTGGTGCTAAATATTATTAACTTATCTGAAGTTTTGTTTCAAATGTAGGTAAACATTTGGTAGCTCTTAGAAATTGTATTTCATTTTTTATATTCCTTCTTCCTTGTATTTATTTTGTAACTGGTTATTAATTTAATACAAATAAGGTTTTTGCCATATTTTAAAGACAGCATTTTTTGTCATAAGTTGGTTTTTTTCTCTGATGTTTCCTGTGGTCAACATGAAAGAGTCTCTCTGCCCTTTAATATGGCCTTGAATCTTGAGAGTTCCCCAGCTTCTGACAGCTGCTGATGGCCTTCAGGTTCTAATTAAACCAGATATTTTTACAAAGATCAACAACTAATTAGATGGATGTATCTGGATGGCAATTGTTTTATATGGGAAGGAGAAGATTTTAAGAGCAACACCTTGCATTCCCATGCACACACCACTACAACGTCGTCGCTTGGCGTTCTTGCCCTTGGTGGTAACTGTTGTGCTCCATGGTCTCCATAGAACGTGAGACGTGATGGTGCTCTTGGCTGTGTAATCTATTATAGCAGAGAAGGTTTATGGAGTCCTCATTGACAAAGTTTACTTCCTAGTAATTTAAAAGATAATATTAAATATTGTAAAATAAATTTGAAGAAAATATTTGGAAACCCAAGATATATTTTTTTAACAAATACAGGTTTATAGAAATGTATGATTCCTTGACCTGTACCTGACTATATTTATACAGGGATGTGTGCTACCTGTGAATTGAGAACAATTCTAGTGTACCATTTTAAGAGAAAATTACTTATTTTAAATACTGCAAATAGAAACTAGATTGAGCTCCCAATTGAGAAGTTAATTGGCATTTTAAATTTTTTGTTTGCAATGATTTTTTTAATAGTGCCTTGTTAAAAAGCTATAAAAGAAATCAGAAATTATTTCACTGCTAGTTAAATAAAATATTGACGTTATTGTAAGTGAGCAATAATTAAAAAGTATTCCATGCATTTTTGTCAGGTTCCTAACCAGGTCACGACTCAAAATAATGTTTTGATGTTTGATGTTCTGATTGGCTGCCGTGTACCTTGATAAAATAATGTTGTTCTTGAGACACATCTCTCTCCACTTTCTCCTTTCCATGCATTAAGGTGTCATCTGGAATTGCTTCAGTTTTTGTATCTCCTCCATCTGTTATTTCTTTTTCCTCCCTATTGCGTTGCCAGCTTTCAACTGACTGACTTGTTTTCTCATCTAAATGCTCGGTTTATTTTTTTTCTCAGTGTGCGTGTTTTGTCCACATTATTTTTTTCTACTACTCACTTTAATAAGTCAGACTAGCTGTGTTTTCCCTGCAGCTTTCTACTTGAAACTTTCTACTTAACAGTTAGGTTTCAATGTTCTTATTGGGGCACTTAGTATAAATTCCAGAACGTTCAGTAACAATCATTTATTTTTAAAATTTAAGACATTTATTTACAATACAAATACAAATTTAAGAGCTATACTTACGGTATCCATTCTTAAAATTGTTGTGGTGTTTCTTACCTGTCTTTCTAGTTTAAAGTTCCAGACATGTATATTTGAAGAAATTATTCTTTTGTATATCATATTTGTTCCTGGGACATTTCATAGTTATCAGTTTACTACTCAGAGCTGGTTTTAAGTAATATTTAACTAGAAGAAATCTCAGAAAAGGAAATTACTAATTTGCAAATTATTGTTTGACCTTCCTTAATTCAGAAGTCTAGTGTCTTATAAACCACCAAGGGACTGTCTCATCATATTTCCGATATTATCTCCCTCGATAATGTGATTGCATTTGTAGTGTCACAGAAATTATTATGAATTAAGGATTCGAGATTAATTCAGACGAAATGACAAGATTTACAGAATAAATCACAGTATTGAGATGGTGGCATTCTGTTCCTTCTGAGAACAGCCTGAACCAGCAGGCTTGGTTTTGGACCTCCAAGCCTTATTGTACCTCGTTCAAAACCATTGTTAATTATTAATAAGTAGAATAAAACCAGCAAATACGTTTTTCTGTTATAGTATGTTTCTAAGGCAAATGAAACAGTACTTATCTGCACAACAGGTGTTTAGGGTTTTCTTTTTACTTTATTTGCATGCTACTAGCTTCTAATAATGAATAGAAATTATTAATAGGTCGTTTTCTTTCATGGAACTGATGATCAGAGGCAGACTTGTTTCATGGCAGTACCTAGGTGCTAAGAATTAATTATGTTCATCATAAAATTAATGATGCTTCCTTTCAACTGTTAGCTTCTTAGCTGGCCTTTGTTTCCAAGATCTTTGAAGACCGTACGCTCTGAATGATTTGAGAGCACAGGACTAGGTTTTTTTTTAACAGGTTTAATATTATCATCACGACTCAGTTATGCCCTGAAGTTGTATCGCTTCTTCATACCCACTTCAATGACAGCTGATGTTAATATTTTGCTTTCTTGTTAAGGACCCTGTGCCTTCTGTGAACTGCTAAATAATCTGTATTTTGGGGAGCCATGAGGGCTGAGCTGTGTCCTTCCATGGCTGCACGAGTCTGATAAATTTCTAGCTTTTTTTTTTTTTAATACTTGTTTCAGTTCCCAGTTTCTGCGATGATGTTGCAATTCAAACCTTTTATGTTGTCTGTGATCTGTTATGTTTAAGGGAGTGAGAACATTTTCCATAGCTGATTGTTTTTGGGGAGAAAGTCCCATTATTTCTGTGACTGCACTCTGAAACTGTTGTCACCTGTTCCACTTGCCATTTTACCTGAGATGCACACTGTGTGCTGTTTGCTTTTACTGTTGTGCTGTGGTTTTGAAGACAAAATAGTGATGTAAAAAGTGTAACAAACATTCCGTGCTATATAATTTTGCCTTTGTGCAAGTTAAACCTTGAACGGTGTGTGGCTATTTCAATATATAGCTTCAGGAAGTAGCTACCAGTAAATAATCCTCTTTCAGTGATGTGCCACAAGTGCTCAGCAAATTCCTACTAGCCTCTGTTAGCTATATTTCTCACATATTTCATATATATTTCATTCCTATTTCTTTCTTATTCCCACCCTTTTTTTCTCCTGAAACCAAGAAAACATTTCTGGATTAGTGTGAACAGCAGAAGACACTTTTCCACTAAAATTCCAGTTTGGGACTATGGCTGGTTCTGACTTCTCACCCCATGTCTTTGTCTCCATTCAGTTCAACGCCTGTCTTGGTTCTGTCTTGTGTACAGTTTTATTTGTCTTAGTACTCCAGCTGTGTTAAACCTAGCTCTTATGTCTAATTTTTAAAAGACTCCCTGGATATTACTTATTTCCCCAGTTTGCTTTGATCTAGTTGAGTATGCCATCCATTTCCAGGGCATGCATTTCTCTCTCCGATTCCCAAATGGGATTCCATCCACTCAGCTGAAAAATATTGTTTCTTATTACAACAAAAATCCATTTGATAAATGGAAATAAGATATTTAAAATATCTTTGTAGATTTCTCCGTTGTTGCATTTGGCATTGTGGAAAGACGAGTTTAAATTTTAGAGACAATAAACCTGACTGTGCATGCTTGGTTTACTTTAATTTCAATTTATGTTGCATTATTTGATCAATCTCTGTTTGAAAGCATGCTGAGGCTACTATAGTCATTGTAGATTTTAATCTAATATATTCCACTAGTTCCTTTTCTGGGAAATGCTTGAGTAATTTGTACAGAGTGAACTGGTTTGTGCTGCTAAAGTTTTACTGTTCTTACTCAGTATTTTTGAAACCTCTGTAAAAGCCTGAAATCAGAGCTATATATCACGAATGCTTTTATGCTTTCCAAGGTATAAATTTGCACGTCATTAATGGTGATGCTTAATAAGTGCCATTTGCAGAGTTTTTGTCAGACAGGAGGGTAAAAATCCAGTTCAACCTCACTCTCAGCCAGTTGGGAGGGAGATGTTTTTATCTATTAAATAAATGTTGCAAAAGATTTACAGAAACATAACCCTACAGTGATACTTTCATAGTCATTTTAAGGCATACAAACACACATTTGATGGTGTGTTGCTATTAAAAATCAGTAGTTCTGTTCCCATACGTGAATAATTTGGGAAAAAGTAAAGAAGGAAACGGAACATCTCAGGAAGAAATAGTTGTAGTTTTAACTGCAAGTATGGACAAGAGCAGGGTTTTCTTTTAGCTCTTAGGAGCGTGGAAAGGCCCTTCGTTGCTTGCTTTAGTAGAAGACTGAATTCTAAGATCTTTCTATTTAATTCCTTTTGCTTTAATGATATGAGGAAATTTTTGTGGAGAGACATGATCCTTTTAGATCCTATCAGGCGTGGAGATTTAACCACACACAGGGTTGTCTGCTTAGCCAGGGGAGAACAGACAGGACTTCAGAGTCCATTGGCATTATTCTGATTTGGCTGCTATGATTTCTTAGAATAACACAGGCAATTGCCTCTTTTTCCAGTGCTGTTGAAAGACAGTAAATTCGGAGGTGATTCAGTAATGGTGCTTTGTGAACTGAGAGCTGCAACACATGGAAAATAAAAAAGATCCTGGAGCTGTCACTGACATTTTTCTAGACCCACTGGTTTTCACTTGTGAAAACAGAACTATTGAATGTACCATGGCTGGAATTTGTGTTCCATCTTACAGAAGCACCTGTAGCTGACTTCCAAAAATCCCATGCATAGAAGCTGATGAACTGAGACAATCCCAAGTGAATAAAAACAGGGGATAATTCCTGGAATAGTAAACAGATTGCTTCGGAACTGGAAATTCTAACCTTTTTAGAGACCATTGTGTAAAATCAGTGAATGCCTGTCTGGGAAGTTAAAGGCACCTCCAGCCTCTTACTAGTGCAGTAGTGGAGAACTCCAGGAACGTTAACATTATTCTGTTCCTGGTTTTATGCATTCTCTTAAAGTGCCAAACTCTTGAGTTTCCTAGAGTTCTTTGGAAGAGGTAAATTACTGTATGACAATTAACAGCATATGGTGTAGTCCTGCCTTTTACAGCTTGTACAGAAATCTGTACAAAAACTAAAAAGTAAAGAGGGGGACAGTCCCTCAGAGAAGGAAACCATGCTAGCGAGCTCCTGGGAGAGTGCTGTTGAGTACTGTCAGAGCACTCTGTTTTCATTTGCAGTCCAAGCAAATGGAAAGGAATTATGGTCAGAGTTACACCAAATGCCAGTACACAGCCTGTTACTGCTAGCAGCCGTGTTTGGAAAAGGGGCCACACCGATTTAGTGCATTTCCCAGTTTTTATACAGAAGTAACATGCCAAATCATTTGAGAAGCCTGAACCTTTAGCTTTTTCTGTCTGGCACTTGCTCAGCATTAAACAAGTTTTATGTATCTACTGTCTTTAAAGCACTTTGCAGGTATTTACTACCTCACAGTTTGCAATTTCTTGATTCCCAAGGCATTTATGTTTCTTTCAGGTAACAACCACCACCACCAAAACTAAATAACAAACCCTCAAAGACAACAACCTTCCAGCCCTATCAGCTGTTGATTATTTCTGTTAGGAGGTTGAATTTTTCCACCTTGCCATGCCTGGAAAGTGCATGATCAGTAGGGGTGAGGAAAGCTGCAGGACTTGAGCAGTCAGCCCTAGCACTGTCTCGTGTATACACTTAATCCCGGGGTCATAAGAAAAGGCTTTGTCTTTCCTCACAGCAACGGAGGGCAAAGGCTCCAGTCCGAAGAGGCTGTAGATTCAAGACAGCATAACCTTGCTGCCTGCAGCCTTCTCTGTCACCTGCGCTCACCACTGTGTTTCCTATAGGAAGGAAGGGATCAGAGCGACAAGAGCGTGTGCAAACCAGAAAGGAATGAAGGAAAAGGGGACAAGGCAAAAACAAGACAAAAGATAGAGGCAGAAGAATAAGGACACAAGGAAATGCAGGTCATGGGAGCAGCAACCCTGTTACAGAGCGTTAGGAACTAGGGTTAGTAAATTGGCAATGCCCATTTCACTGCCATGTCAGAAAGGCACACAGCCTTCTAGAGAGCTTGCTTAAGAATGTGAGAGAATGAAAATTGTGTTTCAGATGCTCTGTAAAAAATAACAATGAATTGTCACTTTAGCTGTCTAAAGTTTAGACAGGGAAGAAGTTTAGTCAGTCAGTCAATAGTATTTGAGTAGCACAAGGTTAATATGGTTTAGGGTATAGTCTTAAAGTTGCTGAATGTCCTCAGCTGCTGTTACCCATGTGAACATGGTACTTCAGCAGATTCAGTCCTTGATAATTTGTACCTAAATGCTGTGGTGAACCTGCTTTCCTGAAAATGCAGCAAGACCCACTAAGAGATATTCTTGCTGCTTAAACACCCGTTTGCCAGGAGGGGCTCTGTGTGGGTTGTTTATAGCATGATGGTTACCTCTGACCCTTAATCATCTAAATAGAACTTTATTTTTAGTATCTCAGTAATTAGAAATATTTCCAACTTTGTATCATTCTTGCAGTTCTTGAAATTTTTGAAAGGGATGATGAGAAACAGTGAATTGCACACAGGACACAGATTACTGCAGGAGGCAGGCAGTAAGAAAAAGAAATTAGTAGGGATGGAGAGATTTGAAATTAGGATTTCCAAACTCTACCTTCTTGTCATCTAAGTGTGCACAATTACAGTGCTCCATCTTTTAAGGAAGACCTTTTGGTTTTTTTACAGAGGGTGGTAAAATACTGGCACAGGTTGCCCAGAGAGATGGTAGATGCCCCATTCCTGGAGACATTCAAGGCCAGGCTGGATGGGGCTCTGAGTAACCTGATCTAGTTGCAGATGTCCCTGCTCGTGGCAGGGGGGGTGGACTAGATGAGCTTTGAAGGTCCCTTCCAACTCAAACTATCTATGATTCTATTCTGTGATTCTATATGGCAACAATAAGAGTATGTTTCAATTCACACTGTTTAGTGATCCCCACAAAGGGTGGGATTTCTTTCCCTTTTTGTATTACTTTTCCTATATTTGAAACAAAATATCATCTAATATCTATATATTAGTCCTCTCACAGCTGTATTATGGTCAGCAAAAGAACTCAGCCTCAAGTTGTTGTGCAGTTCCTTGGTTTTACAGCAGTGAGCTGGGCAGGATTGGAGGCCAGCAGAGCACAAGCTCTGCTCTGCAGAGGACCCGGGAGGGGCCGCTCTCTGCAGGTGAGCAGGCCCTGGCTGGCTCAAAACTCACAAGCCCCAGCTCCTTTCACAACATGGAGAGCACGGCACAGTCAGGTTTCTGGAACACAGGGCAGTAAAAAAACCAACAAACCAAAAAAAAACCCCCAAAACAACCACACTCCACAGTATACATGATCCACCACCACCTCATCTTGCCTCTTATCAGTTTGTTTGCTTGCAGGGGAAGAGGAAATCATACTAAACTTCTCATTTTTTCCCTTCTCCCACCCCCACTTCTCTTCTCACAGCACGCTACAAGTGAAAGTCTCGGAGCCACTGAATTCAATAGACATGGACACAGAAAATGAACATTTGAAGTCCATAAAGATGTGCCTTAATCAGCCCACTGAGTGGAATCTGAGTTTTTCAGCAGCATCTCTCGCCAGCTGTAAAGTTTTTAACCAAAATCTCAAAATGGATGAGAACAAATAGATTGCAGCTGTTCTTGCACTATTATTTTGTACATTGTTCCTGATTTTTTTTTTCTGCTGAATAATAAGCATTTATTACATTGATCTTGAAATGATCTTGTGTGATTTGGCTTTGTATTACTACTAGCGTTATTCATTTTGATGTACTTTTTTTTTTTTTAAAGTTTCACATCTGACTATCATGAAACTCTTGCAGTACAAATTTATATCAGAATCAAATGTTCCCCTTTAATAGTATTGTGATTTTTCTATGTTCTTTAAGTATAATTCTTATTTCCCAATTTTATTTTTGTGCACGAAAGTTAATATATTATGTAATTTGTGGCATAGGTCACCATGTAAAGATTTATGGTAATGACAATTCAAACAAATCTGTAACAGGTGGAGAACGACTACCTCGAAGCAAAGCAGTAAAACGAAAAGGTAAATTAGCTGAGATCTCCTTCGCAAACGGACTGCAACGTATCGAACAACCAGTTTGTTTCTACAATGTGCTTTCATCTTCATTTATCTTGAGAACTGTGTGACCGTGTTTAATGACTGTAATGTCTCCAAGAAAGGCCAAGCCTGCAGGAGAATCTCTTGAAAGATTGTCATTCAACAAATATGTATCCGCACTTTTTGAGGTTTCTGCTAAATGGTCTTTCTTCCCCTTCTGTTTTTATGAATTTATGCCTGCCACCAATTAAAATGGATGTAAATGCTTTTCCTATTTCATTTTATTTCCTGTGTACTTTGGAAATTCAATGTAAACATCAAAATTTTAAACTACTCTAAGTAGTAAATGGTTGTTGCTGACTACATTGTAGACATTCCATGCTTAGATCAGCAGGTTCATGTACTTCATCAAAAATTTATTATTAATAGAGCTATACCAAGAGTGTTAGAATAAAACCATATGATACATTTCTCTTTTCTGGAGTCATACATTCAATAGCTAGAGTAAAGGTTTCTTAATTCAACTTCTTAGTAAGTTGCCTGTCCTTTACTTGCCAAGAACTAATTTTCCAGAAAGAAATTTTCCTGTAAGACACTGTATTTTATAAAACAGAGGTTTTAAGGATTCACTTAAAATTATCATCCTAGTAAACAAAGTGAAGATGCAATTTTTCTTTACAGAATTTTGTTGGTTTGCAGGTGCAATCCAGTAACTGAAATAAAAAGATTGTTTTGAATTAAGGTAAGTCTCAAAAGATCCCACAAGGATATTGAGTCACTGAAGTGTCAGACAGTGCAGAACATGAGAATTAACACTGTCTAGAGCAGGGCTGTCAAACTCATGTTCACCCGGGGCCACAACAGCCTCGCGGTTGCCTTCAAAGGGCCAAATGTAATTAGGAGTAGTTACATTTATACAGTCCTAAAATTACAGCCCTGCTCTAGAGGGTTTTTATTTATCTCAACTATTTAACTTGGATGCTATGGGGCCAGAAATTAAAGTTCCCTGAGGGAGAGACACTGAAGGTGACTTCAGGGGTTCCCCAGGAAAGCCCAAGGAAGAATAAGGAGTCAGGGCTGTCCACAGAGGGACATAAAAAGAGACTTACAAGTAGTGGCACTAATGCAGCCCATATCTTGTTCATGTGCCTGAAGGAGGAGATGCCATGGGGATTTTCTCATTTCAAAGACAGAGTAAATACCAGAACATTTCTGTTGCAGACATGTGTCACCTCCGAGCAGCTGTTTGTTAACTTTAATGATCACTTCCTTTGTGTCCTATTGAGTTTCAGTTCTGATGAGTTCAGAAGTTTTCAGGTGGGAGTCAGATACAGGCATACCCCAAGCTCATTAACCACTTCCTTTTGTCAGAATATAAACAATAAAACTAGAAAAAGCAATTAATGTTCTTGGTGCAATATTCACCCTTCATCTTGAGAAAGTGACCCAGCAAAGGAGACTGACCAAGAGAAAGTCTTTTGGTTTACACTCTGAAGAGATGGTTTATGCAAGCAAATAAAAACAATCACAAACCTGGTTTTAAGAAACAAAAACTAGTATAGGAATAAACATGGGATCATTTTGACAAAAAATGACCACTGCTATTTTACTATTTAATATGGAATCAAGCCTAAGTCTAGTGTGGCTTATGTTTGACACCCCGTTGTGTTTAGCCGGCAAAGAGAGGATGCACAGTAATTGGTTCAGAGCAACAAAAAGGCTGATTAAGTCAATTAGAATATTATTCCTTAATTAAGTAGCACAGAAGTTAGGTATTTTCAAAATATAGAATTAAATAAAAATCAGCAACATTATTTTAGCTAGAGAGAGTAATGCATGCTAAGGAAAGATTTTTTTTCACAGCAGGGAGTAAGATACTTCCAGACTTTGCTCCTTACTGCCTTTGGATGTACTCCACTGCTACCACCCACAACTTTCTCAGTCAGCTGCATACATTTAAACCTTGATTATTGCTATTAATCAGCTTTGAGAAATACAATGCACAACTGATCATCCTACCCTGCAATTAAGCAGCCTTCCCTCCTCAAAAGATGAACTAATTTTGCAAGAGCATGCCCAATTTTCTATTGCACAGACAACCCTTCCCATGACAGGAGGCAGGGAATCAGCTGCCAGTTGCTGGTCAAGTTTCTAGCCCAAAAGAGGATCACAGGGTAATTCAGGCATAGAAGGACCTCAGGAGGTCTGTAGTTCCACATCGTGCTCAAAGGCAGGTCAGCTGTGGGGTCAGAGCAGGTTGTTAAGGACTTCATTTAATCAGGTGTTAAAACGCTCCTGGGACCCAGCCTGCACAGCCTCTCCAGGCAAAGCTGTTCCAACTGCTTTCAGCCTGTTCTACTGCTTTTCTCCTTATATTCTGGTCTCAGTTTCAACTTATGCCCATTGTTTTTTGTCCTCCTATCATACATAACAGAGAGCCTGGTTCTATCTCCTCAGCAGACTCTGTGTAGGTAAATGGGTCCTCCTACCACCTGCTGCAGGCTGAACAGCCCCTGGAGCAGCCTGGAGGCCCCACTGAACTCACTCCAGTTTGTCAATGTCTGTCTTCTATTAATATGTGCCAGTGAAGCTTTATCTACAGCAGAGTCACCCACAGACTGAGGGGACTTAAGGGAAACCTCGTCTTTCCTGGACAACATTCCTGAAGAGATGCCAGAGGCAGAACCTGCATGTGTGGCAAAGGCACAACAGAACAGCGAGGAGGCAAAACTGAAGCACTTTGATTTATTCAGGAAGGCATTCCCAGAGAAGCTTCTATAAGTTTTTATTGCTCCTGCTTTTCCTAGAAACTCATTTTAACCAAAAAATAAGAGTGGACTAGCAGCAGTTGTTGCAAGTGTGCTAGTGGCAGAAGAGCAAACCAATCATGAGAGTGAGGGAGAACTTGTTTAGGGTTTTTTTTTCATTTCAGATACTTCAAAGCACAAGGGAAGCTACGACTGACAATCAACTGAGAAAAACTGAAATATATCCTTCACCCTTTTGAACTACGTTCAAGCAGCATTCAAGGGGACACTGTCTCTGATCTCAAGTGGCTGCATGTACACAAACTCAGACTAGAACACAAGCTGAGGATTTGAATAAAAGCATTATCAAAATAGGGAACTCAGGACTTCGATATTCTGTTTAAAATGATGAATAAAAGCAATTCACAGTTACATAAGCTTCTGAATATCAAATATCAGTAGAAAAGTGTGTCATGGTGTTCTGTGGTTTGACAAGTTTCCAACAAAAACTAGAAGAAAAGCAACACAATCCTGTCTGTTTTCTATATGCAAGCTTTAAAATGGCATATAATACTTTGGGTGTTACACTTCAGGAACACTACTTGTTGCTTCTGACCCTAAGCCATTTCTGAGAATTCCCAAAGATTCCCAATATATTTACCTACTTTAAATGCACATCTTCCTTAGAAAGCTACATTCAGCATCAGTAGTTGAGATGTGCATGTCAAGCAGTCAACCCGAGTTCTCTCCAACTGCCCTGGAAATTATCTGTATTTTAACAAACACAGACATGATGACAGAGTTGTTGCCAAACCAAAAAAGTAGCATTTCCAGAATGAATCCACTCAGCCACCAGTGACTACTGTGTGCAGTTTAAAGTTCATCTTCTATTGTCTCTGTAAAAGTCATGACTCTTCCTAGATACATCTTTAGAAAAAGGTTTGTGAACTTCCAAGCTACAAAGTAATCACAGTTGTGTACCACTTTAAAAAGACAGCACACAGACCTTATAAAGTATTTCATTTTTTCCCTTTCTGTACTTAGATATTGCTTTCCTTATTGGATCTTATTTTGTACCACAAATATTTTTATGCTTTTCTAAAAGCACATTACTGGTTTTATATAACAAGGTCAGGATCAGTAGCAGACTTCAGGCTTAGATTTGTAAAATCGATAATTCCATGTTACCATTTTCACTCTCCTCCATAAAGTAAAAGAAAAAAAAAAAATCCAAGTTTTGTTCAGGTAATATTTTTGTGTGTTTTTATTACATGAATGATGGACTTCATATTGGGAAAATCATCGAAAGCATCTAAAAAAAAAAGTAAAAGTTCCTAGAAAAAACCCCTACAATTATAAATGATCATAATATAAAGAGTTAAATATGGCTAACAACAAATCTTATTTTTCAAGTTTGATGTTAACTACCAGCATTAGCAAGAGACACTTCCTCTTCTTTTGTCTTCATTGATCTGATTCCCTGCTCAAAAGTCTTGAAAGATTCATTCTTGTTTTTTCAAGTGCCACTGTTTTTGCTCGTCTTGAAGGCCTTGAACTTGACATTGGGACCGATTCTGGAACTTCATCACCACTGAAATGTAAAATATTTTAAAGTAATACCAAAAGGCTAAGCAAACTGAAGATTTTTTTTATATATATATTAACAAACTTGAAACATGGTTTTAAAGAGCAAAAGCACTTCTTACTAATTATAAACTTTTTTCTTAAGGACATTTAGTGTTTCCCAACTGGTATCACAGTATCAGTAAAGATGACCAAGTGTTAGTGGCTGCAAAATAAGCAAAACCTCCAAAAGATTAGGTGGTATCGAAGTAAACCAATCCAAAGGGAAACAGGAATGATTGACCCTGGTAGTCTGTGCATTACTTGCTTGACAAAAAGCAAGCACAGCTGAAAATTACAAAGATAATGTCATTTTAGTGGTTGTATCCTACAAGATCATAAGGGAAGAAATGCCTTGTGTATATCCACTTATCAGTCATTTCTAGAAGCTTATCAACTGCATAAAAAATAAATGTGATTTCTCCACAGATCAGTTATTGAAAAAGCAGAAAACATGCCTGGAAGAAGAGTAATAATGTAAGCTAAAAATCTAACTTTTGTCAGCTAGAATGTACATTAACTCTATGCACAAAAGGTATGTTAAAAAAAAATAATAATTACAGGCTCTTAGACAATGACAATAAAATGTGAAGCTGTCAAACGTACTATTGTTTCAAAAGTACCAGTTATTTGCTTAAATATTTATCTATGTATTAGGAACAGAGGATGTTAAGGATGCAGGTTTTGTGAAAGAAAACCATTTGAATTAAGTTTCCTTGCTAGAACAGACATTACGGCTTTGATGGAAAAAAAAGGATTTACCTCTCACTACTGGATTTTACAGTTGTGCTTGTTTTTCTTCTGTGCACAGACCTCCCTTCAGCTGCTGCTTTCTGTTGTCCTAAGTATAAGCAAAAGTCTTTTCATATCATACCATTTCTTTTCCTAAAGTGTTTGATATTGCATTGAAACGTGTGAAAATGCAGTCACCACAGAACGTGGTGACAAACAAAACCACCACCAAAAGACCCACAATGTACCACTTCTGCCATAAACACCTGTACCTTACTGTAAATGACTGTGGCCAAATTATCTTGAAATCCTGTAGCTGAACTTTTTTTTCTTTTTTAAAATCTATGTTTCTGGGAGAGCCTAACAGCATAAAAATTTCCACAAAACAGACTATTTTAATCTTTTAACAACAACAAAAAAAATCTTAAACTATAATGGAATATGAAGGCTGAATGGTTTCTATATATGTTCACAAAAATTTAGTATGAAATTATTTTATTTAAAACAATTAGTACTGTAGCCAGAAAAAGCCAGTGCATACCTTTGCCAGCTTTGGTTCTTGTGGATTTCAATTTTGCAGTTGCTTTACTTTTAACTTCATTAACTGGCGTATGAAAAGCATCTTTATTGCTTTCTGTTAAAGAGAATAATAGCACATTCAGAAATCATAGATAATCAACTTTTAGTTTATCTTAAGTATCAGTACTTCCACTTCAAGCTCTTAAATAACAATAAAACCAAAACTTACTTTCATACATATCTAAACAAGTGACTCAGTTGTAAACCTATGACTGAACTACACCTCTCTTGAATTACCTTCTTCATCGTGAATTGTATTTTCAGATACTGTGATGTCAGTTTCCTGGGTCCTGCCAGACAGGCCTGTTTCCTCAGTCCTCTCAGAGTGGTCTTTGCCCACATTAGGATCTTTGGTCAAGTTCATCTTGATCTTCTCTATAGCTCTTTGACACAGTTTATCTTTCACTTTCTGGAGAAGAGATGTTTAGTGTGAAATGCTACCTCATTTTACAACTCTTTCTTTTATCCATTAAATTTACTCACTAATAGGATTAGTTGAATTTACTGTATGAAGGCTACAATGTGTGATATGAAGATGATAAGTCAAGCTGAAAGGAGAAATACTCTGTCAACACCAGGCACTGAAACCCCAAAAATCCTTATATTTTTTTAAAGGAAACCTAAAAAACATTAAAGCAATCGGACCTTTCCAGCTGAGTCCTGGCACGTAACTTCCTTTGGATGACATGCCCCTAGTGGAGCAGCATTCTTTTCAACATTTCTATATGCCATTGTCCTTTGTCATACTCCCAAATTTTGGGCTTTTTTTTTTTTCTGTGTTAATAAAAGCATCGATGTAAAAACTTTCAGATCAATCTTGTAACCCATTCCTACTTCATCTTAAACCAAGCACCCTTTTCATGTTGCCTAATGATCTTAAGAGTTATGTCATAAGTTTAGGCATAAGATTGTGGCTGCTAATAATTAACTAAAGATGATCCATCCAAACTGTAAAAGAGTTAATATTAATTTTTTTAAACATTAAACCAAAATTCAACTGCATAACAGTTATCAAAAGAACTTACTGTACTGAAATGTGCCCAGTTGGGCACACTGTTTCACACTGGTTTTACTATCTATGGTAGCTGAAATATGTAAATTATACCGTGATATAAGCTCAGATTTTTGTAAACGACTTATTAAAAATTAATTTTCAAAGACTGGTTAAAAGAGAAATTCCAGACACATTATCACAGTAAAACAAAGGCACTTCATTTTTAAGCATATCAGAATATTAGACTGCGAGTGATTAAAAAAAGAAACATTATTTATCTACTACCTGTTGAATTTCATTGAGCAGAACCAGAAGATTCTCTGTGGAAGAACTACTGAGTTCTAGTGAATTTAAAGCTTTTGCATAAATACGAACATCTGGTGCAGTTGGGTCCATCAAGATTTCATTGCAAATTTTCACTGCTAAACTATCATGTACTGTTAAGTCCTGTAAAGGAAAGAAATTAGATATCAGAAATTTCACTGGGAATTATTTACAAAAGACAGCAATGAGATCATTCTGATTTAAGCAGCTAATGACTAATTTTACAGAGTAAACATTTTCCTAAAATGCAGTATTTTGAGTACATGCTCCAACTGATTTTTATAATCAGCCACAGTGCAAGATCCTGCTAACATTTTTTAATTGTAAGAGGGAGAGGCGAGGGGGATTTCTTTACCTCAAGAGTCACTCATTTAATCCAGCTTCTGACACTAGGAATCTCAGAAAGGCCCAGACAGCTATCAGTAAGTGAAGAGGGTCAGTTCTTAATCTCTAGACACAAATATTGCTTTCCCTCCAGTTTAACACACTGTACCTGATAGTCCTGAGACTTTTTAGACTGAGGTTTCAGTCCGCTTGGTCTGGTCAGGTCCACTAACAGTTCAGAAACGTTACTGATATCTATTTCAGACAAGGGTGAAGTTACAGGAGCATTTAAGAGTGTTTGCAGAGTTGGAAGATAAGCTTCTTCAAAGCATTCCTGGTTAAACCTGTTTCAATTGAGTCAAACATTAGTAGCATAATGACACAAAATTAAACCTTAATTCACGCCTAAATTTTCTCTATGATGGAGGTTCACAGCTCCATTACAATACATCAATCGAAGTGGGAGCAGCCAGCCTTGGTGGAGACAGTCAGCAGGATCAAGATACCAAAACTGCTTCACAAAACCAATTTCTTTTAAGATTTAGCACATGGCATTTCAAGTAAGTTTTAGGTAACACTTCCTGCTTCTGAACAGTTTGAAAGTTCAGCTTTACTCCTGAAAACTTAACTGAAATGTACAGACATATTCTCTCTTAAGGGACAGAAATACATTTCTCTAAATCTTTTATTTAGATTAATCTGTCTTCTGCTCATTCCTCCTTCCTGCTAGCATTTTTCCTTGGGGATACTTTTCATTGTGTAAGAAAGTAAGGAAGCCTGGCAAAAAAAAAAAAAATGCAGTGGTTAGCAAGATTTTTGGAATAAATACTTGTAGTTTCTTTTCTCAGAAGAGTTAATAACTCCTGCCAAGCAAGGCTAAAAATCTTGTTGCGCTCAGTTCTGCAGCAAGTTATCTAAAAGTGCAGTTCCACAAGACAGGTCGAAACAATTTAAAAGGTAAGGTGTCAAAAAGTACAAGGTACTAGTTGGTGAAGCTAAGCCTTTTTTGTTTCTGATACTTGTTAACCTCCTATTTGAACCCAAATAACTACAGGAGAGAACTAAGAAAGTGAATCATTTCAAAAAAAGCAGAATGATTGCTGCTGGATTATTGAGCCAAATCAGCTGACCAAAAAAACCTTTTGAGCACTGAGGGTAAGAAAGAATGGAAGCAAGAACTCTCTCTTTCAGCAGCTTTAAGGCTTTAGATTGGCTCAAGCATAACTGAAGTATCATTCAATTATTTCCTGTAAAGTGAAAAAAAAAATTTAGTAGCACATAGGCACAAGGCAGAATTTTCTCCTCCTAGGCTGCCAGAGAGTTTATTACTCTTTAGAAAACATTCCACGAATAAGAATTTTTCACTGGTTACAGGATCCTGCCCCGGTTATTAGCAAAATGCGCCACTGTTGACACGATAGAGTATTTATAGAAGTCGGTATCAATATTTTTTTCCTCACACAGAGTTCAAATATTTAATTTCAAAAGGTAAGCCTCTTGATTGTATCTGTGACCAGGTGGAGAGGTTAACAGAGCAGCACCCAGAAAACAAATGGAACTTTAAAGTTCAGTGAGAAATCAGTACCAAAATGAGGTATGAACTTCAACCAATTCTCATTCATATCCTGAGTTTCCCTTTTTTGAATGGCAACTTTGCGCAGATAGTTCTGTATGGTAATGGTAATTTATAATTCTCTTTTGAAAATACAGTACTGGTAACCAAAGACACTCCATGATTCATCTTAAAATGAACCATTTGTGATCCATAATGCAGATAATGTTTTGAGACAGAAAATTAATGAGGTTTCCTAACTAGAAATCAATGAGCCAGACTAAGATTTAGGATTTTTTTTCTCCAGTGATCACTGATTTTGTGGATTTTTGCCATCATTAGGACTCAAAAAAAAAAAAAATTCACATGGTCAGAAGTAGACATTAACAGGTAAAAGATTATCCATGTTAAAGGCTTAATTTCATTATTCAATACAAGAGATACTGGAATCATATGAAATTAATTTTTCTGTTACTTATTTTCAAAAGAATTTTAGCAGGAAAAACCCCATTCTGGAAGAGACTGAATATATTTCTTCTTTTTTTTCTGACAACAGTAAAAATACATTTGTTTGGGGTTTTTTTCCTCTCCAAACCAACTCCCTTTTGAACTACTCCTCTTAGTGTGGAAATTTATAAACCATAAAAAATTTAATTCAATTTGTTTTGGAAAACAGATAAAGTAATATATGCTACACCTAAATTAAATCTTAGCCATTAAAAAAGCAGATGAAAACTCAGCTAGTTCAGGCCAGCTAAAACCTCTAGCAGCAACTGAAAAGTAGGTTAAACATTTTTTTTCTTTGAGCAAGCGAAAGGAGATGAGAGTTACTATTTAAGCTCTTATCTCCTTACATAAGCTCTCTACCTCCTTTGTCCACTACCACAATAAAGAGGAGATTTTGAATCTGCTGTAAATTTAGATTGGAGTATTCTTTGGTTAAAAACAAACAAACAAACCAAACCTTAAACCACTATCAACCAGCTTGCTGCTTTGATATCTGCTGGGCACCAATTATTTTCTTTTGAAGCATTCCTGCGAGCTACATTTTAGTGACACTCCAAAGTCTACCTGTAGTGCTCAAGAGCATAAAAAAGCACATCTTTTAAAATTAATCTCTTATTCAGTATCTTGAAGAACAGTCTCAATTATAGACTTAGGAAAGAAAAAAGTGGAAGGCCACAGAGGTAAGAGGGAAATAATGGAAAGTCTCCAGAATAGTCACAGGTTGAGATTATGTGCACTCAAAAGTAATAGGCATAGGAGGCTGAACTAGATCTTTAGGTCTAATTTGCATTTGTGTAGTTTCTACTTCTGCAAGATCGAAAAAGGTTCCTAAAGCTGCTAAACCGATGTATATTTTCACATAATAATTCACAAAGGTCATACCTGTTTGCATAAGCAAATAAAGGGAAGAAAACTCCTAGACAATGTCTAAGCCGAGTATCTTCTTCAGTCACGGGATTATACCACAACAAAATGAGATGAGAAAGGAGCTTGGCACTAATCAGCCTCCCAAAGAACATCAGTTTGGCTACACCTTCTGCAGCTTCTGTCCTCAGTTCTGAAAACTGAAGAACGAACTGATCATATATACAACACATCAACCACAGCAATTTTCACTAATAATTTACAACAGCAGTCTATGTCCGATTTTGCCAGTCGGTTCCTTACATTCACATATTTGTACCTACACAGAATTCAAAGCTAGCTCAAGAGTAACGTTAGTCTTTATCAGTGACAAAGTTGTGGTCATTTTCATGGACAACTACTTTAACATTAGACCATTAACTTCAATTACACATCATGTAGTATTCACATGCAACCTAATGGGATGGTAAACCTTCTGCAAAACTCATTAAAAAAAAAAAAAACAAACTGAGGCAAATTTTAAAGATTTTCTTACCTCACTGTCTAAGAAACCAGAAAGAAGCTGCAGGAGGTTGTGAATCGCAGCTGTCTCTTCTTCCTCTACCTTTTCACTTTCTTCCTCACCGTTTTCAGTTCTAATGTGTGCATCTTTACTTTGAGAATCATTGCCTCTTCTGGCTTTAAATGGCTCAATCCCAAACAGCATTAGTTGGTCAAAGATTGCCTTTAAAGCACTGAGCTTTACCTTTATGTTATCTATTTGTAAAACCTAGGTTTAATAAGGAAAATATGTCAGTTATCTTACAGTAGACCACCAATATGAACATGAAACATAATAATATTTTTTGCTTTAATAAGATTAGTTAGTTTGAGAAACTTTTTATAATGCTTGGGATAAATTTCAGACTTTCAGAAGGTGCGATACGAGTTTAAACCTGAATTTATAATAACAGTCTGGGAAATAATTTATCAAGTAATCTATGCAATTTCCATTACATAAAATCAATTGAATTTCACTCAGAGTGAGCACGCATGTGAGATGTACTTCAATTGTTCAACTTCTAAACAGACATTGGACAAACAGAAAATCTATTTGCCTATAGTAGCTCCACAGTGTTAGGAACTACAGAAAAAATACATAAGGCAATCCCTGCTCTGAAATACTGTATAGCTTAATTAAAACAAACAGTATGTAAAAAGACAGCAGGGAGCAAGATAGTAATAAATGTCAAAGTTGTATAGGTTATTACATCTATTATAGTTCAAATTAACATCCAAATAAAAACATACATTGTGGGTTAGCCTGGAGATCCTATATCTGCTTAGCCCAACACCCTGCTTTTGATGGCAACCTACGCAAAAAATATGAGTTTTAGTACCTACAGAAATTAATTATTAAGTCTCAAGTTTAAGTTGCTAAAACAACTGAAATCCTCTCTAAACAAACTGATTTTTAATAAGACATACTCAAAGGCAAATTAAAAACGAGAGAACTGGCAACTGTTGAGGAGCCCAGCATCCTCCTGCTATGGTGATGACAGCTCTATCATCTTGTTTGAGCTGAGCATTTCATCTCAATGCCTGCTGTCAGTTCTCAAGTCTGTATAAGAATGCACTCTTAATAAAGCCTGATGGCCACCTACACTTCTCTCAAAGCCAGGGTCTGAAAAGTTAATAATAGTGCCATCTTTTACATAATTAGCTCAGCATCAGAACATTTACCATAAAAGTGGGAAATGTGGGTATTACGGCGTCCAACATGCTCCATATCCATAGATGTTCGGCCATGCTATTGTTTGTTGGTTTGAAGATTGTTTTTACACTTCTTTTACATACCTACCTGTGATCTTGGGTGTCGGATTTAATTGCCAAATTTTTAATTTTGTATGGATTAAGGAAGAGTTGTTAAGTAGAGGATAAAACGATCAGTCACATTTTTAGTTTGGTTTCCCAAGGAAGACAAGTTTACAGAATCCTGCTTCTTTTCTGTGTTGTAATAACATAAATACATGACTCATTTCACCCAGATTCAGAAGAGAAAGCGAGACCTTACAGATAAAAAAACTCCCACAAACTTTCAAGACAACAAGTGGCCTTACAAAGGAAAGGCACACAACTACCAAGATGCAGTATAAGTTTGAATACTGTTAGACATCAGAAAAATCTACATAAAACCACACTCTCCAGATCTAGACCTTTAAGAAATCAGGAATCATTGGTTCTCAAATAAGGTAAATATGTAGAATAGCTTGTTATAGATACAAGACTCGTTTTATTTACTAAGTCACACAGACCATCATTCCATTTCCCATCAGATGTTTTACCTGTAACAGCAATGCAAGATGTTGTTGGGCAAATTCTTTGCTCTGAAGGGCACAGCAACCCAAACACAGAACTGCCATGTTTCTCACAGCTGGATGGATATTAGTTATGCCAGGAAGTATCTGGAAACAATAATATTAGACTTTATAGTTGAAATACATAAATTGAAAATAAAAAACTGAGTACTAAAATGCGCTTACTGTGAAACTAAAAATAATTTAGTTTGATACAGGATTGGAAAGTGACATTCTTGCAGAGAAACAATACTTAATTCCGAGTTGCAAAATACAGATGCCGCTTTCATGTATGTAGAATAGTTTAAAAAGACAATGGTAAAAATCTACACGAAATGCCACACTAGATACAGGGTGAATGCTATAATGGCATCATTTTATATTTTTGCATTTACTAAGGAGTTCAGGTTTAAACAACAAGTAAGATATTCCAAATCATGTAGTATGTGAAAATCGAGCAGGAATAGCAATACAAGAGCAGGATCATGGAGAAAGAAAAATGGAATAAACAACAAATGTGAAAATTAAAGAAAGACCTAATGAAAAAGAAAAGGTTTCTGGGGGACACATCACACTACTTAGAATTTCTAAGATTACTTCTATACATCTGAAAGAAATCAGATGTGGTTCCACTACATTTAAGCCAATCTAAATTGGGGTTGCAATTTTCTTTGCAGGTTGAATTATAAGAATGCTCATACTGAGTAAGGTCATTTAGCCCATTGTCTCATTATCAAAAAAGATCAAAAGCAAATTCCTATAAAGTATTCCATAAACAAACTAAGTAGATACTTTCCAAGAATTCTTGCCAAGGTCCCAACAATTTGCAGCTGAGAGACACTAGAGCTGGGAGGCTGTTCCTATGTACCTAATCATTCTATAATTTTTTTTTTTTTGAACTTGCTTAGTTTTTCTTCAAATTTATGCAAGTGTTCACCACCCACTCATCCTGTGACAAGGAATTCCACAGATTACATATTATGTGAAGAATCAACTCATTTCATTTGCTTTGAGCTTGCTAGTTGCTAGCTTTACGGGGTGATCGGTCGTTATTCACTTTCTCCATTACACTCGTGTCTCATGACTCCTGCGCTCTTTCAGAATCCACCCCTAAGTCGTCTCTTCTCCAGCGTACAAAGAGGTAGCCTGTTTAGTCATTCTTCATACAGAAGCCATTCCATACTTTTCCTTGCTGCCCTTCTCTTGATCACTTCCAATTCAAATATAAACTTTCTAGACAAATGGGATAAGAATTGCACAGAGTATTCAGGTATTTTCCATTTTGTTTGGACACTCAGTTAAAAGTCTGTTAGATTTAGAAATGTTAATCTTAAAACCTATACTCTTCACTATGAAAACTAGAAAGTATATCTGGTAGGCTATAAGAGGCCTATAATGCCACTACTTTATTTTTTTACTACAGAAATGTTTTGCTTTTCAAAGGTGATAAAAAAAACAGAGGAGGTGAGGGGAATCCTCCCAAACATCTTTCTTTGTATATGGAAGGGATGAAAGAAAGGTCTCTACGAGTTCCAGTCTTTCCTAGATGAAAATCTTTTGATTAGCGGGAAGGGGGAACAAAAACCCACACAACAAAACACACCTTAAAAGTTTTGTATGAGAGATCTCTCATAACTTCAGCTAATAGAAAATCCAAGTAATTAAAGTACCAGCAAGGGCAGTAAGCAAATGCCTAAGCACTACACTTGGCACAGTATAACTCAGTACTGTCCAACACTGTCATACATGAATCGGATATTTACCATATTCCTGTTTTATTTTAGTATCTCTCTGCCACAACCAGTTCTGGCACAGAAGCTCAGAAGAACATATCTGGACTGCACCTCCAAGGTTCTGGGAAGGCTTAAAAGCACCAGACATAGCACTACAGATAGAGCAAAGTGACTGTGAAATCACCACAAACAATCCTGCCAGCACCTTAGGGCGAGCTATGATGCATCCATTTTTATTATAACATTAAAAGTATTTATTCCTACATACCAGAGATTCAGTGATTTCATTCATGGTTGGACCAATTCCTTTAGAAAGGGACATTATCTTCAGAAGCTCATAACACATCATCAGACACTTCAACAGTGTTTCAGGATCATTCTTCAAGTGAGTCAGGGAAAAAAGAAAAGTGTTATTAATACAAATAGTAGCTGTGATGAGGAGAATGGTGACATTCATCATGATTTTCCCCTACCCAAATAAACATTTCCTGTCCACTACACATTTGTTGTGCAAGAATACTAATCAAAATCTGTCTATAAACTATGATGAAGAGAGTTGGGTTCATGCTTTCAGTTAGTTAAAAGGAGTAAAAACTAGACCTTTTTAGAATTCTTTAGTCACTCAAGGACATGAGGAGTTTAACTGCAATTCTTTTTTTGCTAGAGAACACCATCGGCTCCTATACATGCAGAAGGAGAACACCAATACCATTAGCGTTCATTTTCAGTTTTAAAAATTTAGATGACACAAGGCCAAACTTCACTTTCTTTTAAAACTATGAGTAAACATCAAAACATAACCAGCACTTGGGAATACAGGAAGGGAAGTTACCTTCTCCACACGCATTTCGTTAATTTCAGGTTCCTCTGCTGCTTTTATCAGGTCATTTTTTGTGCGTTCCAACTCTGTTATTTGCTCCTTTAAAACTGATGCTCTATTAAAATCCTGCACAGTAATGCATTGTTCCAAAGCTTCTTTTGCTTCAAAAAGTTTCACTTTTATTTCAGCTAACTGAAATACAAAGTAAAAAGAAAATTAATATAATACCATAACCTTTGTGGCATTAGCCAACACCACACTATTGACACTAGCCAATAATACACTACTATATAAAACTCTTACTAGATGGATATGCTTAAAATATATTTTTCTAAAATCTACTTACCTTAAGCTCCCGCTTTCTTATTTCAGCGGCATCAACAGGCTGGTCGACTGTAATAATTGGCTCACGAACTTCTGATATAATTTCTGCAATCTGTTGTTACAAGCAGTATATTAGTGCCATTAATTTCAGCTCAGATGTCAGATACTAAGCATTTAAATTTTCCAAATTTAAAATGCTATCCTTCTGAAAAAGTATTAAACATCTGTTCAGTTTCCCTTAACAGCTAAATCACTCCAAATAAATCCTCATTTTGACAACACATAGTCTCACCATGGAAGTCTAGTGTTTTCTACCATTTAGCTAGGTAAGCAAGAAAACAGAAAACTGTCTATCCATGAGTAAGTGTTTAGCAGTTTCTATGCCAACAGTTCACAGGCACCATGTTCTCTAGATCTGAATACATCCTTGAAAAAGAATTACTGGTAACAAGAGCAAGGTTTTTAATCTGTTACTACTTCAATCAAAATACAACTAGTAACACTATCATTTCAAAGGTCTGTAAACCACAATATCTAGTATAAGAAACTGCGTAAGTAATTTAATTTCAAGCCAAATACATGCATAGAACTAGAAGACAACTAGGCTGAGGGTTTTTCCATTGGTTAGTGGTCTTCTTTAGAGTCAGACGCATTATGTTAACAAAAAATAAGATGGAACACAAGGAACACTAGACTGAATGAGACAGGATAGTCTTGAGTTATCTTGTTTCAGATCACCTCAGTTTAACTTCCTCTCAAGCTGTACCAAATTAGTTGAATGTATTGAATCAGTGTATTTCACTAGAATAATAGAAATGTACACATTTACTGTTACTATTGTACTACGATAACCAGAGTTCTTTCACTGCAATCACGTAACAAACACATATCCTATCTTTACCAACTGGATTGAGGTTTTCCAAAAGTGGTCTCTGTCCTTGAGTCCAGGGTTCATTTAAAATATTTGAGCAAAACCAAGGGTCTGTTTTTCAAGAGTCAAATTGAAATCATTAATGTTGTGTATAAAAAAACCTCTACTATATAGAACACTTGTCTTATAAAGGTTTATAGTACTTATCTCAGATAAAAGGAGGGAAGAAAAATCTGAAACCTGGAAATGCACATTATCCTCATTTTGAATGTTCTAGTCAAAACTGTTTGGATCTAATAGGACAAAGGATTCTGAAACAGATTTTCAAAGTGCAATACTTTCCTAATTTGAAGATTACATTTACAACATCAGTCAAATCTCTTAAGATAAAGATCTTTAGACAACCATAAAAATGCAGGTCTTCTAAAAGAAAAAAAAAAAAAGGAGGGGGAAAACAAAATATTTTTAGTTTGGAAAAGCATTTCACTGCTGGTATTTCTGTTACAATGCTTCGTAAAGGATGTTTGATATATGGGGAAGGCAGAGCCTAGAAAACAATGAGCCTTTATAATTACTTACAATTTGAATCCTTCTGTCATCATCTTTAACGATACTGAGTAATTTTTCCGCAAGCAGAGATATAAGGGCTGTTGAAGTTGCGGGTAGAATGAGTATCTTTTGTAAAGTAACTAACAGATGCCTTCTGCATTAAAGAGAAAAAAGCCAAACATTCTATTTGCTTATTCAAGAAAATGGAAGACATGAGAGTTAATATTTCACCACTTTCATTTAATGTGATGAAGACTTTATAATACATTATAAGAGAACCTTTCGCTACAGTCATATTAACTGCTGAATATATTCTCTTACTTAGCAATGTTTGCCTTTTCCTGATTTTACCTGATTAGATTAGATGTTACCTTGATTAGAAAATGCAAGTGTCACTACTGTGCAATGAAAGGTGATACCAACAGAAAACAGATTATCAATACTGTAGAATGCTTTCATAGAAATGATCTAACTAGAAACTAAAAAAAAAAATTACAAGTTAAACTATCCTGTCAGTCTGGCATCCATACAGTGCATTCCACTGAGAGTTTGAAGTTACTACTGTGTTTGTACTATCATAACTGCAATTTTTCATAAAAAGCCTGTGATGTATGAACTTCCAGATTTATTCACTCTTATTACTTCGCATCAAAAGGCTGTTCAAATTGTAGGAATGACTCAGTTAACACAATCCAGTTCAGCTCGGCATCTTAAACATCTGTAACCTTTTAGGCCTTAGCAGACTGAGCTTAAAAACAGAAAAAACATGCAGGCTATTTACAACAAGTCATGTGCTGAGAAGTAATGCATTTATCTCCTTTTATTTTTTATTTACTATGTTCCAAATGAACAGTTTTGTACCTTTATAATCTCAAAAATACATTATGAAAACAATTGAATTAGCTCTCCCCAAACAATATTGTATCTGCATTTTTTTTTTTCATAAAAGTAAGCAGACAATATTTGGCACACTTTGGGGATCAATTCTATTACAGAGACTGTGCCTTTTTTTCCAGCTAGCATTAGAACTGCATTTTACCTGTTTGATCATGTTATTTTCCCAACACAGATTCTATGTCTGTCCACAGGCAAGAGTGCCATAACTTAATAACACAGATTTTATATTTAAGTTTACCTTCCTCCCTCTTCCATGGTATCCATGCAGTCAATGATAAGAATCAGTTGCTGCCCTATAAACTCTTTTGTCATCAGGTTTTCAAAACAAGTAAAGTCTTCTCTTTGTTCCTGACTAAGAACTGGCATATTTTGGAGGTAACTAAATAGAAATAGAACAGATATAATTACATTCAGAATCGTTGTTGGAAAGTTAAAAAAACCACACACACCCCCCAAACAAAAAACAAACCCCAAACCCCACCACTTTCCTATCCTGCATTAAAAAGTGGTTATCTTATTTACAAACCTTAAAAATTAACGTTTGTGTTCTCACTGTCATAGATTAATAGTTCCAGAAAGTTATTTATACCAAAAAATGTATAGTGTAAAAATAATGTACTTCATTTAAAAAAACGCCTTCTTTGAGAATGCAAAACAGTAAGAAACAGAAAATTACAAGTTATGTTCGTGCATGTATTTCAGTTCTGTACCCCTGCATAAAAGACAGCACCTTAGGAATAAATGTATACATGTACCATTTTTCATATACACAACTAGTATTTTTCTGCCTATTTGGATACTATGTATTCTTTTACATGTTCAGAAATGTTATATTGCCTACAAGACAAAATACAAAAAAATCATTAAAGTGTGCAGTGAATTTTAAATTCTTTATCTGATCAAGTATGCCATCACGGAAGAATAACAATCTGTTGTCAGATACACTCAGCGACATAGCATGGAAACTGTACTCAGTTTGTCCTGTTTCTTTATTTTAATAGTCATTGTTCTTTTACCAAAATTTTATCCATCAATGTGTGCACACATGTTCAGCAAGTCTAGATTGAAACATATTGTGTACAAAATTCACTATTGAATATAATGTTATATATAAAATTCAAATACTGATACGAGCTATGAAAAAGATGCTTATTTTTACCACAGCTTTGCAGATACTTTCCAGCAACAGCTCATTCAATTTAGCAAATTTTTAAAACTTCTTCAAAGTTAGGACAAAGTCTTTGGATGTAGATACTATTTGAGAACATCTGAAATTACAACGATGTAGGCCGCTCTTTCTGATTCTGACTAACAATAATGCTACCTGCACCAGACAATAGTGAAATATATAAATAAAGCTTACAACCCTGCATTTTTTTCTTAAGTATCAATGACTTGCAGTTTCTTGCTCCTCCTAACTGATACTCTCGCAGTGCAAATAAAGACACGGATTGTACAATGGCAAATCTTACCTGAAACAACTGGTGGTACAGCTCACCAATGAATAGTCTAACAGTTGATATTACAAACAAGTATGAGCAAATCTAATTAATCTTACTCAGCCTCTTCCTGAAGGGGAAGATAATTGAAGGCATTTTGAGTAAGATCGGATGGGGAAAAAAAAAAAAAGAAAATTGTGGAAAACAAATGTTTTATGGACTGTTAAATAAATTATGAATGAATAAATTTATACCCAGCAGATTGGATCCACATTTAAAAATAAAGGAAGCACAGATGCTTCAGTTATTAAGTTTACGAAACATGTTAGCATATTCCATATTGAAAAGCAGCAATGATTTCTGTAAGTACTACTAGTATACTCCAACCACTGAGGTGAGAAAAGAATACGCATATTTTTAATTGGAAACATCTATCAAAACAATGCATTTTTCAGGAGATCTGATTTATATTCATTTCAGGAAGCTTCACTCTACACTTTGCAAGTAGAATACTTCAGTTAATGTTTCTCACCATTCTCCATGCTCACAAACAAACTCTGTTCAAGTTTTAGGTTAAGATTAAAGTATCCCACTGAGACAAAAAAAAAAATTACCTTTCTTCACTTGGTAAAAAAAATTAACTTAACAAAATATTCATTTTTTCCCCCCAATTAAATATTCTCACTTAGCACATCTGTCACTGCCTTCAAACATAAGTTTTTGGGAAGTGTGCCTGCCTGAGCAGGGGAAAGAAAAGGGAACTTTCAGTTTAAAAAACACTTTTCTTGGGGACAGCAGCCAGATTTTACTTTATTTTCACAAATTACAGCAATGAAAAAAGTATCGGCCTCTGCAAGCTCTAAAAACCTCTTTGTGCAAGCTCTTTGCAAACACACAGCAACCTACATAGCAGATGGACAAAGGATAGCTGCATATTACAAAACAATTATTATATTATTTTAAATGACAAATAATTATATGCTATTGATCTAGCAGTCCATCTTGCTTGTAATTCACGAGAAAGGACATCCCAAAAATTATTTTCAAGTTACAAATTTGATTTTTACAGTTTTTGTTTAAAAGAAGTAAATCCTCTGAAAAATCTTTAAAGTTTTTTAAAAAATTAAAATCACTGTTCAAGCACAACTTTGGCTTTGGAGGAAAACTGAATAACTGAATAAAACAAATATTCTCTATTTTTTAAAAAATAATCTTTTAGTGGTAAGAGATTTATTTTAAAATGCAGTGTACCTTAATAAATAATCTGCATATATAGCTGGTTCTGGCAACATCTGTTCCAGTAAATCTTCACCTTCTTCCCCTTTCGATTTTAGATATTCACAAAGACATCTCCAATATAACACATTCTCAGGTGTTAAATCTTCCAGTGGAATCAGTTTTCTAAACAAAAATTTAAAAATACAGAGAGAGAAATAAAACGGGGTCAAAGACAACAAATGCACAAAAATATATTATTTCCTAAAATGAAAATAAAATCCTGTCAAATGGATTCCCCACAGAAATACTTAAAGACTGACAAAAATAACTTCCTCTTTTTTAAATGAGGACATGGAGCTCCTTGAGCCTCTCACTACATTGCCCTTTTCAGTATTTTAAATCAAAGCTGTTCATATCAGTTTGCAGAAAGATTCTGCTCAGCCCTTCAGACCTCCTAGAAGCAGCCACCCATTGTTTCACTGTACAAGTCTGGAAAACTGAATCACCAAAAGTGCAACAACTGCATGAAATCATTTTTCAGGTTCTGTTAATGAATTTTCTTCCATTCTTAACATAGGACATTCACATAATATTTGAATAGCAATTATAGTATGTCAAATGCAATAAGTAATAGAGCTACTTCTCAGCGTGTCTGTAAACTCATCCTCAGTTTACAAGTCACAGGACTCCCACTCCTTTCTATAATCATAGTATTTTCCATGCTAAGCATGGCATATAATGTTTGTTTTCAGAAGCATAACATTAGGTCATGCATTATTTCTACTTGAAAACAGAGTATCACTGCCAGTGGTACTTTTCACTCCCTTGAATCCCATTTTACTTGTAAACTATCTATAATGATTTTGAGGTTTTTTTGGGTCGCACACAGAAAAAAAGAAAGAAAAGAGAATACTCTAAGCAACATGTAGATGAAAGCTGATCCTTTGATGGCTTCCCATTAATCTGACAAGTCCTTACTTAAAAGTAAATTTAACAAACAGAAGTCATAGACTTCAAAAACCTAAGCATTTATCATACTGATATCGCACCACTCAAACTGTGGTCAGAAACATACAAGAACAAGCCTAATATTTTCCATAAATCAAATAACCTCCTTACAAGGTGAATAATTGCACTCACTTCTCAAAATGTCATTTGTCAAACAGATCTACTTCTTAAAAAAATTCTCAGCCCACTCTTTCGAAACAGAAGCCTCATTTTGTGCAGAATCAAAGAGACTGACAAGTCCACAACTATATATTTTTTTCTTTTGAACCTCTTAAGATATTGGCACATTTCCAGAGGCTATAAGAAAGTTATTTCATTGTTATAGATGTGAGCCTGACTTTAAAAAGCATCAATAGCTTTGGAGTGCAATGCATGTAGCTTCTGTTGATTTCAAAACATCTGTCATAAGCTACTACTAGAATGCAAGACTTCGTATATAATGACACTACACATTTTCCCCCAAAACACAGAATAAGATTTTTTTTAATCACTTTTTAATCTGTGACAATTTGTCTGTTAAATTTGTCATCTGAGACTGGACTCCTACAACTGTTAATAATAATTTTGCTCTGGTTGCCTCAGTTAACTTGAGCTGTTTCTTCTCACACCTTTTTGCCTCCTATAGCAATTTTCTACAACTTCTAATTTCTCGTTTCCTTCCCTGCTTCATTTTTGCTTTATGGATCTTAATATTCATCACGCCATCTTCTTCATAGCTTAGGAACTCAGTCAAATTCTGCCGAACCTTAACACAGGGAAAGCCTCTACAATGCCAGCTTCTGTAAAGCTCTGTAAATATGAGTAAAACAGCTCCAAAAGAAGGCTGAAACACAAGCCAAATAATTCCATCCTGGTTGATTCTCCAAACAGTTTGTGGATAACTGAACCAGCCCAAATTGTGCTGCCTCTAGCTCAGCAGAAAGAACAGAGGGAAGACAAAAAGGTCTAGAAGATGTGTAAGAAAAACCAGAAGCATTACTGAGAGAGAGGAGGAAGGGGAGAAAATGAGCTTTTCTGTATTACAGGTTAAAAAAAAAAGAGAGGAAAACACAGTTGTGGGGTTAAGCTAGAACATTGCCTTTATTGTAAATGCTACAGAGAGTACAGGAAATAAACCAAATTAGACCAAGTTGTTACTCATAGAAAAGCTTGTTTAGTTGATTTATTTACTACCTCCTCTTAAATTTTAAGAGTGTGATTTGAGGGAGTTCTGGAAACAAGAAGTAAAGACATTTCATTTTTTTCCTCTTGCTTATCTGGCACAATCATTTTCAACTGGTGAACACATATCTTTTAAAGAAGCAAAAAGCATATCCAAAACACTTAAGGACACAAACACCAGGGAGACATCATGGCTTACACCACATCAGTCTCTTATCACAGGTAATAGTTACTCTGCTCCCCACTTAGATATAAACTTTAATTTAATATTCTAATACAAAATATTCCTGGTTTGGAAATGAAAACTGATCTGCATACCTGCTGTCAAGGTTTGTACAGTTCTGAACAAAGTCATGAAGTGGAGATGATGAAAATACAGTATTTAGTACTTGGATGGCCAATTCTGGGCAGTTTTCCACATCCAGTCTATGAAGCAACTCTAAAACATCCCCTTCAGTCGATCGTAACCAAGCTTGCAGCAGTTTCTTCATTACCTCCTTAACAGAATCTAATAATACAGGAATTTAAATGGTTTAAGACAGTAAAGGTCAAAAAAATACCACACTTTCAACATACTTTCACATATTTCCAAAAAGCCTTCTATAGAATAATACTAAGTTATTATATAATTGAACTTACTGTTACCCTAAAAAAAAAAACGAAAAAAAACCAACAGTTAATCAAGTACCACCTATGGAACACCACTACATTTTTGAGGTAACATATTTTTTTCTCCCACAAGGAACAATAATAAAAAAAAAAGTCTATCTGAAAACTGTTACATTAAAGACAGCACCTCAACCCAGAAAATCTACAAACCATGAAGTCTTGTAGAGCAAGGAAATATTCTGGGTAAGCATTGTTATATGCTTGCTCTGTTTCACACATTTAAGAACTGGCCACTTTTGGAGGCAGGATACTACTGTCCAGACCTTCAGTCTGAACTGCCATAAAGAATTCTTGTGTTAATTCATTTATTTGGCTAGACTGTGGATTTTACATAAAGATACTTTAAGTCCCTCTTCCCCATTGCCACAATGAACAAACAGTTTCTAGATAAGTAGAGTACGATTTAATCAAGCAAAAGTATGGGCACATCTAGAATAAGTACATCAATACACATACAGATTTAAGCAGGGAAGTAGAAAGGCTAATAGTCTCGTAGAAGTAAAAACATAATAACTAGGGAGCAATACAAGTATGCCCTTAGGACCTTTTAGAAAACAATATCTAAAATAAGGGAAACAATAAAAGTTCAAACAGACTGATGACATTTATCTTTCCTCTTACATGTAACTTACGATTATAATGACAGCACTTACATACAGTTAGGAGTTCAAAAATAGCTGTAATAAAGGCCTTGTAAGAGCTAAATTAAGGTCCTAAGAATGAGAAACCTCTTCATGAAGGAGAAAAGCATAAACCAGTAGAATGAAAGAGCATGAGAGTGGAGAATTGACAGCTGAATGCATCCTGAAAAGCAGAACTAATCATAATCTGGATTATGTCCTCTAAGTCTTGTTTAATTATAAACCCTTGTTCTGGAGCCAATATGGAAAAACATCCAAATTTTCAACCCAGCAACCTTGAATGAGCAGGTTCCTCTCGTTAGCTTGGGAGTTACTCAGATAAGTAAATTTGATAAAGATATACATATTCAAGGTTCTAGAATTTGCAAAACAGATCAAAATGATGGAATGCTAGCAGACGTATATATAAATGCAGCCAATTTGGAACATAATCTTCTTTTGCCCAGCAGAGAGCATAAACATCAATGATATCAGTGAGGCTACATACACTGGCAGATATTCTCCTTTGTGATTCTAGGTGTCAAGAAAAAGAGCAAGTCCTCAATAGCTAGCATAAAGAGTCATCCCAAGGAAGAGAGAGACACCAACAGAGAAAGTATCTGCTCTGGATCATAAAAGAAGGAAGTTCTTTATGCCAAACACCTCAATGTCGCTGAAATATAGGCGATGTAGGAAGTCTGTACCTTCACCCCAAGGCAAAAGAATTATCAGTCAAGACAAAATATTATTGGGGGGCAGGCTGCCAGCAGACTAGAAGCAGCTAGTTAGGTCAAGCAGCAAACTAGTATATTGACACGAAATAGTAATTAAGAACATGGGTTTTTCAGTGCTGGACTTCAAAAACAAAACCTGATGAACTTCATGAGACTATTACAGAACAATTCAAGGTAGGTGGAGAAAAACGCTAATTAAAACTTATTATACAGAAGGAGGACTTTTTTATAAGTGTAGTTCTAAACAGCATAAGAAAGCATTCAGCTGATCCTCTCTTCTGTTGCTGTCAAGAACATACTAACATGATCCTCAACTAGCCAAAAAGAAACATAGGTCAAAAAAACCAGAAGCATACACGGCACACCTTTAAGAGCTCCAGTTACCAATGAACACAGTACTTTTGTCTTATTCTCTAAGTGAATATCCACATAGGTCATATTTCTCAAAGTTCACAAGTAGCACATGACTAAGCAAGGAAAATTCTCAGAATAAAATTCAGCAGGGCATGGTACAGATTTTCCAAACAAAGTATGTGGGTAACACAGCAGTACTTAGTAAAACTGGCAGCTTTTCTTGTGGAATTCATGTATATAATTGCTATTGCTGGAGAAGAAAAAAAAAAGGCAAAAAAAAAAAAAGGCAAAAAAAAAGCCGTGTTCTATGTAGCCAGGCCAAAATTGTCTCAGTCAGATGCATGTGGCCTTTTGATCTTTTGGCAACAACACTACACACAATTATGGGTACATTCTGAATGGCTCTTTATGTAAAAATGATGCAGTACAGGAGACATCAAAAAGAATAAAGCTGCTTCATAATGAAGTGAATGAGGGTCAATCAAAAATTCATTTAAAAAAAAACATCAACTAGTTAAATAAAAAATTGACCAACTAAGAAGATTCCTCTCTGAATGTGCACAGGAAACATCTTCAAACAATTATCAAACTGATACTAATATATTTATGAGCTACAAAAATATCAGTAAAGAAACATGTTTCAAAATACACTGAATTAAATAATTACATTTTTCTACTTCTATGTTTCATCATATTGTTGTTTTTTAAATTTTCATAGCATTTGGTCCTATTTTAGAGCTCAGCGGCTTTCAAGTTTTTTGAAAGTACAATGCTTTTCTGGTTTGTCCGCTATGAGGGGACTGGAAAACCAAAGCAGCAAGCACAATTTCTTGTGCTTAAACATTTCCTGGTACCTCATGACTCCCTTTGAGCTCCTTATTATTGCCATCACAGCTTCCACATAAATCATCCCCAAGACACTAGGAAGCATTCCTGTTAAACATTCGTATTAAGATGTTGAGAAAGATGATCTCTTACCACATCTGTCATTAAGTCCTTGTTGCAACAATTTTACTCTCTGCGCTATTGACAGAGCTCTCACAGGAACTTTTTCTGCCAAAACCTTAAAAAAAAAATTAAGACATTAAAATACATTTCTACAAATAATAACATCTGAATTCATTAACTACCTGTTCGTTTAAACTGTCTGTTTTACCCATCCACAGAAACCGTAAGTCAATAAAACACCTATACCACCAGCTTCTTATCAATATAATAAGAAGCAGATTGTTGTGCATTGAAGAAATTGTAAAATAAAATAAAGTAAGAATAAAGTTAATGAACAGCTTAGAAGCTTGGCAGCTCTGCTTGAATGCAACACCTGGATATGAAAACTACTCTCTCTTTAAAGCTCCAAGAGCAATTAATCCCTACAATGAAATGACTGAAGTATGTACTTTTCTTTAAGCCTACTAACACAGAGATTTAATCCAAGTTAAGAAAGAACAGAAGATTGTTCTGCGTGAAAAAGCTAAACATTTTGTTTTAAGATCTTGCCTAAGATGCCTGCACAAAAAATATACATGGTAGCATACCTTCTTGCCCTTATCCCTACACATAAACATACGGTTGATACTTCTCAAAATTGTAACACAAAAAAAAGCAATTTTTTTTTTTACACTAGTATTCCTGTGATCCCAACATCCCTTAATTATCTATTATGAATAACAGAGAAGAAAAATTGCTTCACGAACATCACCAAATGCACAAATAAAAAACCAAAAGATGGTATATATAATCTATAGTTCTACTGTCTGATCCTAAAGAGACAAGTTCTATCACAGAAGTAATTTCTATCAAGCAAGTTCTGGAGTCAAGTTCAGGGGTTTTACTTGAAAACTTGTATTAAATCACTCCCCCTTAAGTAGTTTCTTTTCACTTGCCAGAATTTTAACTGTTCTCAGTGTTTACCTGGTGAAATATAATAAAAGTTTTAAAGCCTTTTTCCTAAGTCAGTCTTTGAAACTAATATTAAGTGATCTAGTTTACCTCATATGCCAGCTTCCTGACAGCTTCCTTTACATCCATAGTGCGGCCTACAATTTTTGGCAAAGTCCTTGCTGATGCAGCAATACATGACAGCACTGCACGCCTCACTTCTGAATTCGAATCATTTTCAAGCAATGTGTTGTAAACTGAAATAGTCATAATAATGTTTTCATAAGAGTTTGTATCATTATAGAAAAAACAGTGAATACTCAAAAACAAACAAAAAACAAAAACAAAAGCCCACACAGCAGCTCTTACTAAAACCCCTTCCCCCCATCCCTGCGTATCTCCTACAAATTTAGGGAACAATTTAGGGTCACAACCCTAAGATTTTATGGCAATTACATGCTGAGCTATGATCTCAATTCAACTACGAAAACAGTATTTGCAATCACAAGCAGGATCTTCAGTTATAACTCTAAAAATTGCTACTCTAGATCTCACCTATAAGTAACCACTCTCATTCACTGGACAAAGAATGCTTCCAAATGCTTCCTTAAGACCTCTATTTACTGGCTATACATTGTCATTACCTTTGAGATGAATCCTCAAATTCTTCTATGAATGGAAAGCTGCAATTTCCATTAAGCCTACCAAACTCAAACAGCAAATTTCTCATGTAATGTTTTTTGTTATATTCTTGAGCCTCCTTCAAAATTGAAGGCAACAACAAGAATTTAATCAGAGAATACTTGAATTCACCTTCTTGCTCTGAGGTGATTACTATGAAAACTACGTGCTTCTAAATAAGGAACTTATAAACACACTTAGAAAATATCATTTCAAAGACGGTGCCTTAACAACAAAACCGGACAACTAACTCACTCTCTTTACAAAAGATAGTATGTAAAGTGTAATCGGGGCACAATTTACATAACAGCTGTGCTGGTACAAACCTACAGTTCCTCTACCTTGAAGCAACAAAAGCAGAAGAATCACACCATACACAAAGAAACTGATGAACAGCACAAAAACAGCATCAAGAAACCTGGATTGCAGAGGTGCTGATCTCTTAAAGGAAGCGATCCATGAACAAGGTAACAAAAAAACCAAAAGACCCAAAAAAAACCCCAAAAAAACAACCCCCACATCACACCAAACCCAAACCCACACCATCCAAAAAACAACAAATCCAAAAAACCCATAGGTGAACAATGTCAGTAACTAGTCTGCCTTTCACGAGGCAGCCATAATTCAATTGAAACAAGGTTTTTCTGTTATCATTTCTACTCCTCTAAGTGTTTTTGTATGAATTTAATTCAATTAATAATACCAAAAGGGTCCTCAGAAGGTAAGAACTGAGCAAGTATGTATCATATTTCCATGGCAATTCACGACACACCATTATTCAGCCACATTTAGTTCCTAGAATAGCCTGAGCCAAATATTATTTGTCTGTCATTTAATCCCCAGCGGATTTCACCTTCGAGCAGTTCTGTCTTTGCCCTTTGAACATACAAACTCTTGCATCTGCAACCTCCTCTGGCGAAGAACTCCACAGTTTATGAATTACTACAAGAATATCCCTTAAGATTTGTTCGCTCAATGTTTAAAAAATGTTTTAAAGTAATGTAAATCAACAAATACTCCGAAACAACAAAAAAAAAACCCAATACTACTTACTATTAACAACAGGACAGTTTTCATCCTTGGGATCTTGAAGTCTCGACAGGGCCAAGACAGCTTGAATTCTCACATTTGAAAATTTATCTTTAAGTCTAATCAGCATAGCTTCATTGATTTTATCAAATAAATCATCGTCGATCTGGGCATTCTCCGGCATATTTCCCAAAATCTTATTAATAAGCTGGCACGTTCGAAACCTAACTGCATGGCTGTTCGCATTGTGAGACTTAGGAAAATAAAAGAGAAGTATTCTTATAATCAGAGTTTATCATTTCAAACATAGGGCTATTAATATGCACAAGTAGTTAATGTTCTATACAGTACATTAAATATGCACTTCTGTATTTCGAAAGCTTTTCCTATTTAAGTTAATTTTTAAAGCAGACTACAGTACACTAGCTAACTTACTCCTCCATAAAACATTAGAACAAGAAAACAAAAAGATGTTAGCGATGCTGACTAGTGATCTTGGCCTGATCAATACTTTTTCCATGTCAAAACACTAGTTTAAGATAACATCATTCTACTTGTGTTTTCATGCTACTGGAACTGTTGATCTTTTTTTCTGTGTAACACAATAAGCAGAAAGGAATACATATGCTAACCATACTTGTATGAAAGATCTTTTAATATTTTTACTTATCAAAGAAACAGTATAAAGTCATTTCCACAGCTTCACACTTATCAATGCACATATCATAAAGCCTATAATGACACATTGGACAGCCAAATAAGAAAACAATTCATATTTTCTCACAGGCCTAACTTTTGAAATCCAGCTGTTGGGTTATTGGAGGTGTAGCGGTTGTTTGGGTTGGTTTTTGGGTTTTTTTTTGGGGGGGGGGGGGGGGGGGGGGGCGGGGAGAGAGAGGGGAGCTGTTACTCCTAAAGCACTAGTTTTTGCCTTGCTTTCACTTTTTAACTTCTAGTTTGTAGATGTCATCTGGCCTGCCAGCAAGTTTTCCCATCTGCATGAAGTTTGCATTTGTGACACTAAACATTTAATAGTAAGTGTTACTGTACCTCAAGCAGAAAGTTAAACACATAATTCAGAAGTAAACTATCTTCTTCTCCCTCCTCACTACCATCTGCTTTCTCCATTTCATAAAACGAAGTAACAAATTTAGCCACAAAATTGATCACTTGTTCCACTGCTGGTTCCCTTCTGTAGATTATCATAGCATACTTAAGGAAATGAATGAATTTTTCATGAAAATCTCCTTTATCTTCCAACTGAAAAAAAAAATGAAACCACAACAAAAGATAACTACCTGGTTCATCTTTCGAAAGCAGTACCACAGAAAAATAAATTAAATGTTTTTTATAATTGACAGCTTCTATTTAAATTTTTAAAGCACTAAAGCCATCAGTTAGGAGACACCCGCTGTCGTGCACTCTTCACTGAATATTTTGCTTTAACTCCACAGCAGACATACGTGTTGATGGCTGGGCTCCATTCTGGAGTTTCCATTTACCTGCTGGTAGGTTTCAGAACAGCAATCCACACCCTCATCCATTACCATCCCGTGTCACCCCCGCATCTCGGGGATCCAAACACCTTCCAGCCACAGCATTAGCAACTGCCGTGGGCTGCTCTTTCACCCGTGTTCACAGGAGACAACTGTGTATGTAGAACAGTTTAGCGTGTGGCTTGGGTTTTGCTTTGGGGTTTTTTTGTTTGCTTTTTTCTGTTTGTTTTGGGCTTTTTGGTGTTGGGTTTGGTTTGGTTTTTAAGTCGCAGGGCCCTTCCTAGGCATACTGGCCTCAGCGCTGGTTGTAGGGGCCGAGCGCCGCCCGCGTCCCCCCAGCCCGGCGGGGCCCGCTCCCCCCAGCCGCCCGCACGCCCCGAGGGCGAGCGTACCTGATCGTAGGTGCTCTTCAAACCCACAACAAGTTTCGCGTGGTTCTGGTGGGGCTTCTGGGCCATCTGAAAGGCCTCCTTGATTTGCAGAAGCTTCTTTCTTGCTCCCATGGCTGCGGAGAAAGGGGACGGTCCCGTCACGACTCCCTCGCTCCGGACTTAGGGCAGAGCGGCGGGAATGCGGACAGCTGCCGTTCCCGCACCGGGCCCTACAGCCGCTCGGAACGGCGGGAGGTCCCCGCCTCAGACCCGCGCCGCTCCCGCCGCCCCCGGGCCCGCTCCCTGCCAGCCGCCGCGCGCGCACCAGCAACGGCCGCAACGCCCGCGGCTTCAAACTCCGCGCGTGCCGCTCCCGCTCTCGCGAGAAGGGCGGTGGGCGGGACGGGGTGCGCGTGCTCGCCTCCGCGCGCGGCCCGGCGGAGCGGCCGTTAGCCCGGGAGCGCGCGGGAGGCGCCGCGCCGCCATTTCCGGCGAGGGGAGCGGCCGGGCCGGGCCGGGGCGGGGCCGTGCGGGGCCGAGGGCCAGGCCGGCCTCGCCTCCGCCTCCTGGGGCGCGCTCACGGCGGGAGCGGCGGTTTCAAAGCGGAGGCGGGATCAGCCCCGTAGCGGCTGAGGAGAAGCGTCGGGCAAGGAGATTTCCAGAGTGTATGTTGGTGCAAAATAGTGGATTAAGCTTGATAAACTCTAGTACTTTCCTCAGCCACTCTTCCTTTCCGGTCGTGATCATCTGGAAGAATGAGTATAGTTGCATTTTGCCTCCGTCTGGAAGTAATAAAAGCCCTTAGGAGAATGGTCATCTAGTGAGACAAAAACTGCTCAGCTACTGAATCTACAGCAATGTAGTTTTGCCTATTATGAAGATTTAGGTAACAAAGGGGATTAAGTAGGTAACTGGTTAAGTAACTGGTTACTTAGTTCCCTGGGTGAACTACCTCAGCTGAATGCAACTTGCAGACTCTGTGTTTCTTATTGAAACATCTTTCTGTTTTGTATTGGGTATAAGGGCGGTTGAAAAGATGGATAGTATGGATAACTGACTTGTTGGAATGAGTATTTGTGTTCTTTACAGATGGAATCTTTTACTAGTGGTAATTTTCCCCAATTTTTGAAGTATCTTTTCCCAGACTTGAGAACAGAAATAAATTCTGCATCTCATTAAAAAACAGTAAGATAACTAAGCTCAAACTCCAGAGATACGTTGCAAATTACAGAACATACTGTAAAACAGGGACTGATTTAGTGAGAAGCAAGGCAGGGGATGATCAGCTGCGTTAGCATATATTAATCCCAGAAAATGTGAATAGAAGCGGTTACCTGTGGACGCTAGGAACTTAAGGTATTTGACATCTATGTGTTGTTGGGCTTTTAAAAAAAAAAGTGACCAATTACCTCAAGTGATGATAGTTATCTAATAAGAACAGATGACATACCATCAAATGATATTGGGTCAACTAGGCAGAACCTGTACTGAAGAAGGGTCATTTTTGGCTAAGAAAAAAACCAAAACCCTAACGATTAAAATAGATAAGCACTAGGGGTCAGTCTTATTCCAGATCTGAATCTTCCCAGCGTTAATTCTTCCAAGTAGAAGATTTTTATCAACAAAATAATGAAATTATTTTCTCTTTTACAATTGTGTCAAGGATTATGGGGTATATGAGCTGTGTGTGCAGAACTGAGGGTGGTAGGAGGAAAAAAAATGTATAGATTAAAATAAAGATATATTTAAAGGACACTTACACATGTGGCAGAGAGGGGTTTTTTTCCTGACATATTGTATTACTATATGTTTGTATATGTTTAAAACAGATACTGGCTTTTTAAAGGCGAGTCTTTTGTATTTTGTATTAACTTTTCAACGTCTGGATCTGGCCTAATCCTCTTCTGATCCTAGAGAGCAGGAAATGGATTCTATATGCACAAGTATAATAGTAACACAGAATCATACATATTAACTTTTTCCTAAAAGTTTTTATGTTGGAGAAATAGTGACTGTATAAAAATCACACAGGAATGTGTCCAGGCGGGTCTTGAATGTCTCCAAAGAAGGAGACTCCACAAAGATGAATTTGCCATTGCTGAGACACTAACTTGAGAAGTTCTAAATCCGTTTTATTAATATGGCTTTGTAATTTGAAACATAATGTGACAGTTAATGACTAATTGTATTGTTCTACAATTTTCAAATGCAAATTTTATTGGACTGCAAAACAGTGGTAGAGTGTAATCTGAGGGACTGGTTTAACTTTGCCCTCATGTATTAAAAAAAAAATCCCACTGACTTCAGTAGTACTGGTATTCAGACAAACAATAGATGAATTTGGCTCTGTATTAATTGTGTTTTGGGAAAGCTGTTTGTAATATGTTGAAAAAAGGAGCAAACTTATGGATTAAAGATGTGCAACAGAAATATCTTCTTCATGTCTTGGAATTTGAGGTGTGTGGATCTTTTAGTAGTAGCTAGCCTTATCTTGTGTATCATAGAATGGTTTGGGTCAGAAGGGACCTTAAAGACCATCTAGTGCCAACCGCTCTGCCTTGGGCAGGAGCACCTTCCACTAGACCAGGTTGCTCAAAGCCCCATCCAGCCTAGCCTTCAACATTTCCAGGGATGGGGTATGCACAACTTTTCTGGGCAGCCTGTTCCAGTGCCTCACCACCCAAAGATATTTATGTGTAGGTATAAATAATGCTGGATTGATGGACTTGGGTTTCAGTTGAGATAGTGAGATAAACTGGGTGAGTTTGATCCATATGGGTCACACCTTACTTAAATTATACTGATGTTTAAGCCATGCAGGTTATTAAGAATTTTATATGTGTATTATGAAAGCCTACCTGAAATTTATTTTAGCCATTTAAGGCTAATTTGCGTGGTGTCAAGGATTTTGTAATAACTGTATCCAGAATTGCACCTTTTCCCATTTGCCAGTCCAGATGATGTTAACTTAAAGGCTCTTTTAAAGATTTACTGGCATTGACTGATTAGCTATCACAGAATGTTTCTGACATCTGAGTCACTGATATGAACTAAACATGTGACAGAACAAAGTGCTTTTATGTTAACCAAGCAATGGCAAATTGCTTTGGTACCATCAAAAAAGGATAAGAACTCAGAAGTTACTTCGCGTGCAGATTTTGTTCCAAGTTGTTTCTTTTCTGTTTTGCAGGGGAGAAAAGCATTATGAAAACATTATAAAAGGGGGAAAGTAATTTGATATTTTTATTCCTCCCACATGTCTCTAAAATAAGAAAGTATTTGATTCCAAGTCAAAGCTCACCAGAAGGTTCCATGTGGTTCTCACAAAACCCACGTTTGTATAGTACACACTCAAATTATGCTTTGTGACATCTTTGCTTTGTCCTCTTATCTATAGGTGGTCCCCAGATCGATTAGAAGAAAAAAATAGGTCAAATACTCATTGAAAACTCTGCCATTATCTGCTGAAATTCTGTTATTGAAATCAAGTGGGTTTTTTGAGTAGTGGAACTAATGAACTTGAGTCACCTATGAATTTATCTTCTGTGGTTGCATTTTCTGGTGCTTGAAGTCTGATTGAAGCTTTTCTGATGTTTGAAGTATCGACTCATCTGGACTCAGAATAATTTACCAGTGACAAATTATGTTCTGCTAAAACACTATCTTGTAGCAAGGCATCAAGTCTTTTCCCCTCTGACCCCCTAAAATACATGAACAGCCTGTTCGAAAACATCTCAGTGGTTTATTCATTTCCCAACGTACCTGAAGATCTGTGCTCCTCTGCTCTGTCTGTGCCTATATAAGTGTCACAAGTCCCTGTCCAGCCGTGCCTTCAGGTCCAGTGTGTCCTCTGCTGTTCAGTAGAAACAACATCAATGTTACTATCTGTGTAGTAGAGTGATAATATAGGTAACTTATTGTAAGTACTTTTAAAACCTTTTCGCATTTTCTTAATTTGCTTTCTGTTTTCACTCAGTTTTGTTGTTTTTCTGAGGAAACAAGGTGCTAGGAAATTGTTCTAGCCCTTTGTGTTCTCTCGATTGTCCTAATAAGCTTGTCAATTTCAGCAAAATTTTACATTTAATTAAGTTCCTACACTTTTTTCTTAAATTGATGACCACGTAGAGAAGATATTATAACCATATTAACTGAGTTAAACTTAAGTGTGAACACATGTCTAATCAGATACCAGACAATTGGCAGTGACATATCCTTATGCCCTTATGTCATATATCCTTATGTCATAGAAAAAGTTTCAGTCACAGGCAGCAGCATCTTGGACATTAATATCAGTGAATGAAGAAACTATACTTAGTCCTTCCTGGGTGCAAGGCTCTGTTTCTTACCTCTTCTTATAAATGTTCTGTCTGGGCTAATCTTCTTTTCCCTGCTTAGCATCTCCCAGCAACTGTGACCATCTTAATTTTCCTTCCTGGCCTTTCCCTTCTATGCTGTTTCTCAGTCAGTCTCCATTTCCTCTCACTCCTGGAGTGAAGATTCTTTCTGCGTCCAGAGACTTAGTGTCCCCTCTTTTCTCCAGGCAATTAAAGGGTTTAGTTTCTCTGTCCCAAGGTCTTTTCTTCTTCCATCTTCTCACTCTTCCTTCTACCCACTGCCTGTGGGCATTCTTCTTCTGCCCTGATCTTCTTTTTCTTAGAGTGCTTATTTTTAACAGTGCTTTATCTTTTTTTGCCCTCACCGAGAATCTCCCTTCTTTGCTGAAGATTTTCCCTTTTTCCTTTTGCCCTGCTCTTAGCTGACACCAGATAATCCTCCTTCCCAATTCTGATAATCTTGAGGAAGCACTTTTTCAAACCCACCACTAGTGAAGTGGAAGCTTCTTGCCCAAGAAGGATGGAAAGACTGCCAGGAGGTGAGATAGAAAAACTGTCTTACCTGCACAGGGCAGGGGGGAAGAAGCAGCCTCATGTCGGCCCTGGCTGGCTGCAAGAAAGCATGAGCTGAGAGTGTCCTCGGTCTGCTCCGTAGGATTTCTTATGCTGGCTACAGCTGCACATCAAAGGGGTGTTAAGCAGCTCTCAGCTTCTCTCGTCCTTTCTTTCTTTTCCTCTTCTTCGCCTCTCTGACTTCACCCTACTTTGCCTTCTCCTCCTTCCCCTTTCTTCTAGACTTGTTTAAACATGTCCACTAACCATTTTCTTCTTGCATAACACTTTACTGAACCATTCTTCTTTTAAAATCCCATTATCTTACTAGCTTGTCTTTTCCAATGCCCTTTTTTCTACCTTTTCTGTCCTTTCATTTATTTTTACATGTAGAAGCCTGGTCTCTTTGAAGAGAGGGAATGGCTCACTGATGAAGAAAAAAAGCCCAGTAATATTGTCTGTTTTCTTCTGGCACCTTTCCAATGCCTTTGGTGTAACTGAGGGGAACTGACCCGTCTCTTTGACTAAGGCAGAAGGGCCAGACCCCAGACACCGCCCCCGGGCTCAGCTGTGCTCAAGTGTGCCTCTTGGCTGGAAGAACTGCTCCATTCTGCTTTCAGAAAAAATCAAACCAGGCTTTCTTCATCACTTTGTTGGTCCATCCGGACTTAGAGAAGATTGCCAAAATAACAGAGCTTGTGAAAGGTGCCAACATCGTCCTCTCTCGTGACCTCTGCAATCCTTTGGCAGCCCAAGAAGGTAACATGATTTAATGTGCAGGCGATCTCTATAACAGATGCCCGGCAACGTCTTTGCTGCTGCCTGTGCGGCTGGCTCAGCGTCTCCTGTGGGAAATTTGTAGCATCCAGCCGCTGGCATCGTCTGACGGAAGCTCAACCATTTGAAGAGAAGGGGAGGGAAAAAAATCCCTATCAGGATGTTCGCACATGCTGTTCTCTGCTTCTTCGCCTGCGTGTTCTGCTGAAGGACTGGGACATCTGCACAGAAGGGAGAGCAGTGACGGCCGGAGCTTGCCCTGTTTGGGGCTGAAGTTCCCCCAGCACTGTGGAGGTTTGGGGGGGTGCAGCGCGCCGGGGGCGCCGGCAGCCGGGGAAGCATCGCACAACCCGGAGTGTACATAGGCAGACGTGATTAAAATATTTCAAGCCTAATGGCCTCTGGCATAAACAAAATTCATCAGCCCGGGATTTGCAATGGATCTGGAGCCGCTCGCAGCAGCTCGGCAGAAGAATGCAATCAGGAAATGCACATGAAAATGTGCAAGAAGATTGCCCAGCTCACTAAGGTAAGTCTCACTGTCGCAGCCTTCCCAGGGAGGTGAGCCTGCCCGGGCCGGGGACGGGAGCCTGGCTCGGACCTGCCTCCTCTGATGGCCCCTGTCTGGGAGGAGGGAAGGGAAAACGGCCCCCTCTTAAAAGGCGGTTGCAGAAAACACCGATGTGCACAAACTTCCTTTCAAACAGTTTCCCCGCGGGTGCTACAGACCAACGTTAGCGGGTTGCCTTTGTCGCTGACGATCGACATCTCGCACTTAACCGCTCTAATTAGCGTGTAACAATAGCGAGAAGAGCTCAAGCTCTGCGAAGACATAGGACTTGCCTGTGCGCTGCTAGAAGGGATTGACGGTATCCGCGGTTTTTTGTTTTTTGGGTTTTTTTTTTTCCGGAATTACGGAGACGTTAATTCATTTGCGTTTTGATAGGTTCTAGAGTAATATTGTTGCAAAGCTGCAGCGTAGCTGTGGTACTAAAGTACAATCTTACTTGTTGTCTTCTACTTAATTGTTCCCGTTGTGCTTAAGTAGAAATACTTTAAATGACCTTCGTAAAAGACAGGAGTTGGAAAAGAGGCAGGACTAAATTACGTAGTATATTGTAGTGAAACTTTTAGTCAGTACCGAGCTCAACTAGTAAATATTTGGAACATTTTCCACACCATGGTAAGAGAAAATCTATAGGAGGTAGCAGTTATCTTTTAAGCTATTTTTATGCTGCACCTTTGTGAGAAAAAGCTGCTGCCTACCCATGTTTACTAATGCAGCTTTTACATGTTCTGTAACCTCACTGCACTTGGTAAAGACATTTTAGCAATGAAAAAACATGGACTAAAACTACAGGTCAAACAATAGGAAATCATTAAGATTTTCAAGTTAGAATGGCTTACTAGTTCCAGTGCCATTATTCCTGTCAAATGATGACTGTATGTGATAATGTGTATCGTGTATGAATACATGCACAAGTGCTATGTATATTTACACATATACTTGCTATATTACACTTACACTATACCAATACTTTACCAGTGCATTGATTGTATGTTTGTATAATAGTATTTCGTATACTATCTGATCCTTTTTGCCCATGAATGCACACATTACTCTTCAAGGTCCATTTTCGCTCTGTAGTATTTGAAAGAAAACTATCCAAATAAATGCCCTTTTAAAAAAATTATTATTTTGAACACAAATGTTTGAGCAATGAAGTCTACAAATTCTTAAAGAGAAGCACTGTCTGTTGATTGATAACATTCCTGATTCCTCAGCCACAATGAAAGGTACTTGAAAGATGACTGTAAATTAGATTAAGATGTCCCGAGTTGTTCTCTTCTTTTCTGCTATCTTTGACCAATTTTGCACACTAAGTAAAATTTGTCCATAAGTATCACTCGAAAAAAATTCACAGATTACCTTTTCTAACAGAAAAACAATAGCTGGGTCTCTATTAATTGATACCTTACACTTCACAGTAACAAGAGTTGAGGAATGACCAGCTCTCTCCTTCTAGGTGGTCTATTTCTCAACAGCAGACTTAGGTCATATTGATGAGATCTGTGCAAAGAAACACTTGTTCAAAATTTTCAACTCTCAAGCTAAACTAATTTTCTGTAGAGATTTCTGTGCCTTCCTGTTCATAAAAAGTGATTCTTTTTAGTGTCTCTCTAATCTCAACTAAATTTTGAGGAAAAAACATCTCCTTCCTTTCTGAAAACATATTACTTTATAAAGTTTGTCTTATGGTTGGGGAAGAAATTTGTGAGAGCTATTTTAGCAGCAAACAGGGAAAAAATCACCTCAGTGCAAAGGATCATAGCAAAATGTTATTCCAGTATTTTTTTCAGATGCTTTTGCTAAGTTTCTCCTGTTAAAATGTGGATGGGGTGATTACTTTTATTTGAATTTCCCCTCTGGATACTTTTCAGTCATCTGAAATAAAGATTATTTATACTTGAAGCTCAAAAGATTCTGTTTTAGAATGTGGCCTTTAAGAACTCATTTTTTGTGCAATAACACTGTACTAGAGAAAACACATGGTAGAGGTGGAATTTTAATGATACACTTTCCCTTCTAAATGCTGGGTAGACTAATACTGTCCAACGGCAAACATCTGAGAAGCAAAATCTGACACCAGATTAGCTGAAAAACGTCTATATGGAAAATTTGTTATAATCATTTTTGGTCTAGGAACTTTAAGAGCTCCCTTCGAAATCACTGTTTTCTTGACTATATTACAGTTGGAATAATTATAATTAAATCCCTCCTAACTTTAAATTGCCTGTAGTGCTTTCCTTTCCCAATTTTAACCTAGTGTGCAGTACTGCTGTCTGTTATTAACACAGCGGCAATTTCCTGTCCCAGTGATGTTAGATTTTTATTGCTGGGAAGATAATGATCTAATTTCTCAACCACTCTGCATTGTGCCAGGAGAAACGAATGCAAAATGTTTAAATTACATGTAGGATACAGATGTTGACTTACATCCTGTTCCGTTGTTACATAGTCAGTAGTGGCCTCCTACTCTTAAAGGCAAAGGCAAGTGCCAAGGCACCAACAGCAGAACCAAACTGGCTGAGGTGGCGGAATTTCCATTGCCGCATGACCTGCTGATTACATTGTAAGACATGGGTTGGTACAGGGAATCCCCAGGGGTGAACAGGACACAGAGGTCCTGAAAGCTGCTCCCATTCTACTGCCATGCTATGAGAGGTACAATATAGTAAGTTTTCATACCTTCAGTCATAATTTTTTCTGTTCTGCACCATTTTGGTTGTAGCGGCAAAAATACAAACCTTTAGAAACATTTTGTTTGCTTTGGGCAGCAAACTACTTGCTTTTTGGAGACCATTTATCAGCATTTTTAGATGCCGGGCCCTTCTCACACAGATTGACTTTTTCCACTGTTGACATGTAGAACATTCAGTGTTTCTCCACCTCAAGCTATCATAGTGAGCAAAAACAATTAGCGTATTTCAAACTCAGTCAGACTCCCTGTTCTGCTCTGTCCCTTCTCTTTCCCCAAAACTAAGGTGGCCTTTGTATTTCAAGGCAGAAGTGGACACAGATCCTTGTCTACCATTAGACATCTGTCTGCCCACATTTGAAGTACACTAATGAACATGGCAGGTTTTTATTATTAACTGTACAGTTTTTCTTTTAAAGACTCAGCTCACAGTACTAAATGAATATGCGGGACAAACAGGGTGGGTTTTTTTAAACATACACATATATTAAAAAAAAAGAATATATTAGAAAGTCTAAACTGATATTTTTTGTTCCCATGGATGCAGGTAAGAAGTTTAAAAGTAAGATTAGTGTATTTAGATAAGAGCTGTCTAGGCCTTCTGAATTTTGACCTTAAAATCAGATAACATCGCAGCTATTTCCAGATGAGCTGTGCTTTGATTTATGAACTTAGAGAAATCAAAACGCAAACATTCTGTTTGCAAATGGGAATGTCCATCTGTAGTTGTCATTCACATATACAAATCACATATACACGTATACACATTTAGTTGGTAGGCACCTTTCTACAACACTAGTGCATTCAAATTAATAGGGACTTGGAATTGGTGCATTCTAACGATTGTAACAAAATGCATGACTTTGCACCAGTAATTAAGTTTAGACTTCTCCAGCAGACATTGGACCCTTGGCATGCTCTTTTGTGCTTGTCAGTTCTTTGTATTTCTTATATGTTTAGCAATAGCATGGAGTTTAAAATGCATGGTGACTTTTATATGACACTTTGGGTGCCCTGCTGCCTCAAGCTGCAGATTTCTAACATCCACTGGCTGTTACAGGATTTTCATGTGCTTATGGATTCTCAGGACAGCCCTTTTTAGTTGAGATAGGATGAGAAATGCAAATGAACTCTTGGAGTGCCGAGGAGAGTGGATCAGCTTTCATTGAAAATGCAGCTTAGGCAGGGCTGGCAAGAAATAGATACACTGCAGATATCCGTGTTATTCAGGCTTCTTTTCAAACCTCTGCCAGTGGGCCTCAAACCGTACCTGCTGTTCTGAGCTGCAGTGCTGGAACTGAGCTTAATTTGAATAACCAGGATGGTGACATTACCTGGCGATCAGAGGGCTATTTAAGCCACAAAACGGTTCTGTTTCCTTCGTAGAGACACTCCTGGATACCAATGTAGGAATGTTTTTAATGAGAGGAGATAGTTACCCTCAAACGCATTTTCACTAGGGTTTCATCTGACTCTATATTGGGAATTTGGGAGACTTGTTGTAAGAAGCACATTTTAAACTGCACTATTTCTGAACAGGTAGATTGTTAGTCAAAAAATGAAACAGCTTGATGAAAATTTGGTGTGTGTATTTATGTTGCATACTGTGTCTCTTAACAGAGGAAGTGAGTGCTGATGCAGGGGAAAGTTAATTGTTGGTAAGACAAAATTAAGAACCTCTTTTTTCCTTGAGGGGAAAGAAATGTGAAAGGTGAGCATATGTGTTCCTCTTCTAGAAGCAGCAGCATAGGCAGATGTTTCTTAATGAAACTATGTGGAGCAGTTGAAAATGTTACACATTCTGGCTGGTTGTCACCACCAGTCACCAGGAGGTTTATTGCCCCTCAGTTCAGTTAGCACTTTGGAAAAGATGAACATTATTTAATAAACTTCAGTGGAAAATCAGCCATATAAGCAATCCCCACTTGCATTAGTTATTTAAAGAAGGATGCCTGACTTTTGCACAGATGTGTATGAGATACAGTCTCATATTTATTTCTATTAGCTTCACTCTGGGGGTGGAAATTTACAGAAGAATTAGCAGGTGGTCTGGTATGTGCGTGAGGGCGTCGACTGTTTATAACACTCCAGTGTTTTGTTACATGGCCATATATTAGATAGTTTAACCTTTCCTGTCTTATTCGCCATTTAAAAAATGGCTGATAGGTTCAGGAACGAAATATGATCAAATTTTAATGCCTTACTCTGGAAGCACCTGTCAGCTGAGCAACTGTAACAGAGAACTCCTGTTGTCTTCTCATGTTTCTAGTTGAAATATGTTGCCTTTTCCACGTAGTTTAAGCTAAGTTTACTGACCTTATTTACTGCGATGTGTTAACAGTACTCCGTAACCAATGCTTACAGTGGCTCAGCTGATGTGCAGTTAGTTGTTATGCGACCAGAGCTTTCCCATGTGCTTGAGGCTTTTTGATCTCAGCTCTCCAGGGGGGTATTCAGTGTTCTACAGAAATGAAGCAAAATGGAACAGCATAAAAACTAGGATCATGCTTTCGGAGCAACGATATTTTTCCTTTGGGCAGGGAATATAAAATCTGGATTCCATGTAGGCAAAGAGAATCTTTTTAGAAAGCTGCTTAAATTAGGCACTAACAAGACTAACAAAGTCAGCTATCAATATTCCCATGTATTTGACTTGATGATGTATTTGTTTTCATTGTTTTTATGTACAATTTTCTAGCAGGATTTCAAAGCTAGCATTGTTTTTGCCTACTAGCTGACAAAAATGTGCAGACTAAGATTTCTTAATTTGTCATCACTACGTTTTCCTTACAGAAGTAAGTTCCCTTTGGAACTCCTGTATCAAAAAAATCTATGTGCAATGTCATATAATTGTGTTGATCAACTAGTCAAAAGCAGTATTAAAGCCACTATTTCTATTAGGAAGGAACCCAGAATCTTATTATTGGATGGCCAAAAAATTGTCATTTAAATTAATTCAAGGTATAAGAATGACATCTATATATTGGAATTACATTCTTACCATACAATTTTGTCACTGACCATACCAAGTTTGCAGAAAATCTGACAGCCTTTGTAACCAATAACTCAAAGGTACTTTATAATGGAAACTACATGCTAAATTCAAGTCACTTCTTCAAGGAACCCCAGTTAATGTTTATATACCAAATGTTGTGCATTTTATTAATATGTGCATTACAGGCAATAGGTCATAAAAATTTAGTGATCCATTAATTGCACAAAATAAAATTGCAGGGTTATAGTTTTTTCATGTTCTATCTTTTCTTCCTGGGTAATGTGTAAAAATACTCTTTTCAGTGACATTATAACTGTGCCTCTATCCTAACGTTTTCTTTAACCAGTATGTAGATGCCAGTATTTTACAATTGAGAAAATTATGCCCAAGTTAGAAGTTTATGCTAATTCAACTTAAGACATTCTCACTTAAATGTTCAAAAGCTGTGTATTTAGGCTTTAGAGCACTTCAGCATTGTGTATGGTATATGAAATACTTTTTTCCCCTGAGGTCATGTCTTGATTAGGTAAAAGAGTGTTAATGTTTTATGAAAACAGCTGTTACACTGAGGTGGAACTACCTCTGTTGCTACCTCCGCAGTCAGATCTTAAACGCAATAGCTGTCTCACTGTAACAATTAACTTATTTTTCATACCTATACACAACCAGACTGTCTCTGTGGTGTTGAAGATCTCTTAACCCGTGCCTTCAGTGGGAACAGATAAGCATGTGAGTTTTCCTTGCTTGTGATTAAAGCCATCAGGATGTGAATGTAGTTGGTCCGGTACCTAGACTGAGTTAATTTATCCTGCCTCCCAGTGGGGCGCAGTAGCTCAGGCTTGACTGTGCTGGTTCAAGACTTGTCATTTTACTTAATGTATATTCACTTGTCTTCCAAAGGGCTCGGAGGCAGCAGAACACATATAACCCCTATTACTGAGGATGCACTGCCTTTATTTCATAAAGAAACTGCAAACTGACTGTTTTCAAATAGGCATTTTTTTCTTTAAAATTAATGACCTCAGTGAAAATCATCTGAAGTAAGATTGTACCTTTTTAATGTAGTTGTTATTCAGAACTTCGTATAACGTGGCTTTTAGGCACTTAAACATAGTTTTAACTTTAAAACAGGTTAGTACCAGAGATGTCTTCTGTTTTAATTGCCTTTGGAAGCTACAGCATTTGGCTGTGAGTATGCACTGACATTTAGAGGATTACATAAGAGCTGCCTTTAGATGTAAATATTGGATTACAGTTGAATATTTTGCTTTTTTCATTTAGGAGAGAACGACTAGAATTTGATAACAGGGCTGTTAGGAACTATAGCTGGTACTTTAAAATGTTTTTACAATGTTTAAATGTTTTCACTAAGATGCTGGTATACCTTAGCATGCAACCGCAGTCCATTGCCACTCTCCTCTTGGCAATGCACCGTACAGTCCTTGTCCCCTGATTTTCGAGATGAGGAAAGTGTATTGAACAGCACAGCTCCCTCTCCGCTTGTGCACCCAGGTGGGTGAACACAGTCAGGGTCTGGCCAGGCAGTGTCGTCAAGTCATAGTAGTGACAGGTGTCTCTTGGTCATCCAGTGCAGTCGTTGTTCACAAGATGATGCTGTTAGAGACTTCTGGGGTTTTAAGATTTAAATTTTAATGCTTAAAAAATAAAGTATAATTAAAAATTAACATAGGCATTTATGTTTGGACTAGGCTTTTATCACAGACTGGTTTGTGTTGGAGGGGACCTTTAAAGATCATCTAGTCCAACTCCCCTGCAATGAGCAGGGGTGTCTTCAACTAGATCAGGTTGCTCAGAGACCTGCTCTTTTTATTCAGACCAATTTAAATGTCCCAGACTGTTTTTACTTTTTCTGGTAATAAATGGTAGCTAAATTTTCATGGTTTTATGATGATCAATGCAATCTTGGGAGTGTCCAGCATATACTTAATAAGAATGTCTTCCTGAAATGGGAATGTGAATAGTGGCTGTATTCAGTCTAGCTCCATTTTACTGTTATGAGTGTTTGGGGAGAAAATTACATGAGTAATAGTGTAGTCTTATGATGTGTATTATTATGTAGTCCTTTAACTACATAATAATATGTTGATTCTGGCTGCTGCAATAGTAATTTGAAAGGGAGGACAGAAACTGAAAGAAAAATATCTTTTAAAAAACACTGTATGCTGAGGTCCATCTGAGGCAATAGCTTGTCCCTGATGGTGCTCAGAATGTTACAGGAATCTGGCATGCCTCTAGTGCACTTGTGTATTCTCCCTGCCTCCAGTGATTTGTGCAAGTTTTCAAGAGGCTGCCAAAGTATCTTAGTACTTAATAGCCCGACTGGATTTTTCTTCAATAAATTTCTCCAATCACTTATTGTATCCATGTCACCTTTTAGTGTTACAGACTCCTGTGACAGAACATCTGTACTAAGTTGACTATAACATGATATACTGTCTTCTGTTTATTTTAACCTGCCACCTCCTAGCTATTTTTTGGTTCATATATTGGAAAAAGCGGTGAGTGATCATTTGGTATTTACCTTCTCCATTATACTTTTGACTGTAGGGATGGCATGGATGAAGTTCAGTTTGAGATTAGGATACTTAGCGTTCTTCATGGGTACTATGTGTCCAAGCTGCCAATGTAATTAATAGAGCCTAAAGAGTAATCTAGTAGACCAACCATTAGGGATTGAACTAAGTTTCATGAACTATCTAAAACTAATGTCATTTGAGATTTGAGCATAATCTGCCTAGTTCCGGAAAAGCATAGTTATCCTGCAAAACCTGTGGCATATTTGCCAAATCCTGTGTGGATGTTTTAGGTGCCTATGGCATCTTAAATGGCACCAGATCTCTGAGATTAGGCAAGTGAGTCAGCACCTTGATGTCTACCTCAGGGAGCCGAATCCTTTCAGGTCTCTGTCAGTTTTACTGGCTGGATCTCTGTTGATGGGTTCTAATGGGAGTTTACACAAATGGCACATCAGTGAACACCTAAATCCCAGTATTTTAATCTCTAACAAAGCTGTCTCGTGTTACCTTCCTAGCTGTGTCTCTTTCAGAATTGGAGAGTCATAGTTTATTGTGTTATTTCTTATCACGATTGGTTGTTCTTGTTGCTTTTTAGTATACTTTTTTTAGTTCAGTTAGACTCTGCTTGAGCCAGAGGGGAACCATAACTACATGGTGTATCCAAGATGTGGGTGAATCATAGATTTATGGTTGTGATATAGAAAGGTGTTTTCATTTGTTCTGCATTTGTTGCTTGGAAGTCCTGTTATCTAGCTGTCTGACTGCTGTCTTCATTGTGTATTTTATAGCTCCAAGATTTATTTCCTGAGCAATTTCAGATTCTGTCAATGCGTATGGAAAATTTAGATTTACTCTTTTAAAGGACATTATATCACATTTATCTACACTGAACTTTGTGTCTTTTTACCACTGTTTTTGTGAGGTTCTTTAGCAACTCCTATAGTCAACTATCACTTCATACTGATTTTAAAATTTTCAAAATTTTAATGGATGTATTCAGTAGGATAGCTGTACAGGACTCTAGCGACTCTATTCATGACCTCTTCTGAAAACCGACTTCTCTCTGAGAGTAGCTGCATATTATTAGCATGAGAAAACTGCAAGGCAACTGAAATCTCCTAGAATACTGTGCTTTTCTTTTTTAAAAGTCTATAAGTAATAAACTGAGAAGAAAAAAGCCATAACCTTTTCGTAAACGTAGAAGTGGCAGAGGATCTGTGAAACTTTCACACGTATTCCCACCGTTGAATTTGCTTACAGCAGCAAAGAACTTAATGGTGCCTGCAGTAGCAGAAACTGGTATTATTAATTCATGGATACCTGAGGGTTTTGATGGCTTCTTTTCCTAATTAGCGAAGTATGTAGAACATATAAAGAAATATTTTTAAATATTAAAAATTCCTTTATCAGAATTTCACCTACAAACCACAGGAGAGTACGAATTCAGTCCAACCTGTATAACGCTTTAGCCTGGATTAGGAAGAAACAGGCCTCATTTTATCTGTGCTTATCACAGATCTACATCAAAGGCAAAACCTGCAATAAACATTTTGTTTTAAATAAATTATAATATTTGTCACCATAGAAAGATGTATTTGTTTGAGAAAATCTCTTTCACCCTGGGCTGTAATTAAATACATGATTCTACAGCTTATATTTACAAGATTTCCAAATTCTACTGTATTTAAAGTAAGGAAATACTTTGAAAAACAGCAATCAAGTGAGACCTTACTTGATTAATTTGTTTGTTTACTGCATTTATTGTAATATTGGACAATGTTGCTTTATCATAATCTGTAACGAGATTTTTAAAGATATTTTTGATGGATAAAATTTCAGATAAATATCTAGAATCATCAAGAAAAAAAAAACCTTTGAAAGCACTGAACATATGTCTGCAATTTTAATCTCCTTAAAGATCTTTAAAAATCTGGGATGTAATGAAACATCTTCACAAAATTGAGAGTTAATTTGGCAAATGAATTCTGCACCAATGTATTTAGATCTGGTTAATGAGATGAATTAGCTTATATTTTTGAAGCATAGTACAGATCAAATTTCGGGGATATAAACCTGCCAAGCTCTCCTATAAGTTTTAGATACGTAACAAAAACCGGACAGCTAAATTATCAGTGAAATACATGGAAATAAGGCCTTTTTATTCCTTCTATTGATACAGAATTTTTGACTTCACTTCTGAACTAAAAAATTCACCTGGACTACAATGACCTTGAAATGGACAGAGGGCATAGATATAAATGTGGCTTGTGTCAAACAAATCTTCTGTTTCTTGCATGTTATCTATCTGAAACAGCTTAATAAGATGGATTTGAACTCATCCAACACTGTAAAAGTCAAAGATTTATGGAGATATTTGAGATCTTAAGGAGTTATGCAAGAATTTAACTGATAGAGAGGTGAACAGAAAGGACTCTGAAATCAAACAGTTTTGCCTTTCCGCTTCTCTAAATATATGTGTATGCGTGTCGATTTACTTTTTCAATGAATAAGCATAATCTTTTAAGGTACTTTAATCTAGTTCTGTGGTTTTTAATAGACAGAAAAATTGCCTAATTTACCTTTTAGTGAAAAATAAGGTGATCCTCTCTGACAGCATTTGAATACAGCTTAACCTGATGAACACACTCAGGATAAATTTGATTCGCTTCAGGAAGAACAAAGAATTAGAAATATATTTCATGTACATGTCATGCCGACTGATTTTATTCATTCTAGTTTTTAATTCCATGCAAAATCTACAGAAAATAATAGTGGTTTTAATATTTAAGTTTTGCAAAATTATTTCAAAGTTGTGGAGAAAATATAAGATACAGCTTGAATCAGGAACTGTAAACAACAGGTTTATAACAACATACTGTAGGGAGGCAGATGCTACAAAGATCTGGGTTAGAGCTTGCAGTACTTGACATATAATTAATGATTTGGAAGTAAAATTAAACAACATATTAAAATTAACAGGTGATATTAATTCAAAGGGAATAATAAACATCTAAACTAGATGGAAAGAAAAAAGGAATACGGATGGAAGACAAAATAAACTGTATTCAGTTTGGAAAAAAGCTTTTTGATTTTTTTGTAACTTTAGATTCTGAAACACTTTGAGATGTTTGGAGTGCCGATTTTTCAAGGCTTCTCTCATATAAACGGTTAAATGGGTAATGTTATCAACAGTTGCTGCAACTATTTGAATGCATAAAATTATTGTTGTGGTTTCAGGAAGCCACAGAGAACACAAGGAGAGATATGAGACTTAGCTCATGAGGTCCCTGATCGTATGGTACAGCAGTATCATTCAGCTGAAATCAGCACAGGTGGGAAAGTGGATCAGCACTGTAGCTAATCATAGCTCAGGCCTGTACCTTAATTAAAAGACATATTTCCTTATTCAGTGTTAGAAAGAATGAAAGGTACATATTAAATTATTAATTTAAAAGTTATGGGAGATGGTTTTATTTTCCAATCTGTATAGACATAGTAACAGAGGGGGCTAAGGAATACAGAACCTTTTTTGTCAATAACTGAACTTACTTTTAATAATTCCTCTGTGCTTTGCTTTAGAGGAGGCCCTGGCATGTTGAGATACCTCATACTGCTCTGGTCTGCTTGGGGATTAGGCAAGACAGAATTCATAAAAACCAATTCACCTCCTGGTGTGAAGATAAGATACTGCCGCTACTGGCGGGAGGGAGACAATGCAGTCACCTGGCCTAGATGAGCCTCCAGCCAGATAATTAGCAATCAAACCTTGCCTCCTTCCCTGCTGTGGTTAGGGTGCTGCCAGGAGTACACTGTCCAGCCCTCCACTGCAGGTCTTGTTCTCATTCTGTGTTTCTTTTTTTCTTTTTCTTTTAGCACTTTCTCCATCATTAAGGATTTCTGCCCACTAGCTCAGGCCACTTATGATCTTTTACCTTTCTTTGATTTTTCTTATCATACTCACTACTCACCTTCCATACCAAACTGTCTCGCTTCTTATTCAGCTAGTAAAGCGACCTGCTAGAACTGTTTTTTTCATTATGGTAGTCAGGTTCCACCAAGAGTAGTGTTTAACACTGCTGTAGGAAGATATAAGAGTCTTTTTCAGTTTGAACACTTTAGCTTTGTCTTCACTGATTAGGTGCAGCTGAGTGTTTTTTGTTATTTTTACATCACCATAAAGAAGAGGAGGAGGGAAATGCCATTTAGATTTCCAACATTTGGAGGATGAAGTAGGACTAATTAGATGTATTCATATTCAACGCACTGTTCGTGTTCATGTGTGTACTAGTGTTTTTACCAACCTGTCATAATTCTCAGTACCATGTTTCCCAATACGTTCTTGGAGAACTCTAAGGAGGCAGTAGCCATTGGTATTATGCTAGTAACACAAAAGCTAGCGTACAGCTCTTTCCATTTGAAAGCAACACTGTCTGTATTGTCAAACTGATCAATTTTAGAGCTGCTTTAGAAAAGCTGTTTATCAACACAACTTTTAAGAGGTTTATACCACATTAGCCAGCAGTATATACACTTGCAAAGAACAGATGTTGAAATAAATTTTCAGTATTTTTCCTTCCAGCACATAAAGTCCCAGATTCATCTCACATAACTCCAGTCTCTTAAATGAGGTATCTCAATAGGAATATAGTATCTATATTTGGTAGGGAGTGAAAGGCATGTGTGAGAGGCTTAAATTTCATAAAGTACAGAGCAGCAGCCCTCTAAAATTAAATCTCTTAAGAAGGTTAAGATACTGAGGAATCAGTTTCAGCACCTGAGCTTGAAGATTAAATTTAAGGACATGCATTTTCAAGTCAAAATTCTTCATTGTGCTTCTAGTCACTCTTGAACAGAAGTGTCAGAATAATAGAGCAGGGAGGCCGGTTACCCCCCTTCTTGTATGTAACTCCCCTGAGATGGTGGTGATGATCTAATGCTCAGTGGAATTTGGGAGATCTCTATGATGAAGTCAGACTTTAGAGGAACCCAAATTCCACCATCAGCCTGAACACAACATAATATGAGACAGGCAGTGCTGATTTACTAGATAAATTAATCATTAAGAGTGGAAATATTTGAGTCACAGAGGCTGGATGTTCATCTCTGTTTTCTGGTGGAACAAAACACAGAAATGTGATCATCATCATCTGACCTAGTTAATCGAAGTGTAGCCCAAACTAATTACTGGTCATTCTAAGCCCATGGGAAAAATTAATCTTCTCCTTGAAATTTTTATGACCCTCTCCTGAACAGTTAAGTAATGTTCATAGGACGATTTTAGTTAGCGGGGAGAAGGAATCTGCTTGGCATGGTGCAACTATTTCTGTTTCAAAGGAAAAACAGTTAAAAATAACAGAGAAGAATTAACAGCATGTAATCTAAGGCCCAAAAATATACATATCTAAATGCAGACAATTACTTTGTGTCTGCTCGTCTTCTGGAATATGATGCTGTTACTCTCTTTTGTCACATATTTATCCAGAAATTTGTCCCATTTAACCCCATTGCCTGAACACTTCTCAGAATCAGGCCAAAAGGTTCTTGCAGTCGAGTAATACCTATTGAAATGCTGACCAAGCTTACTTGCAAGGCACATGCCTTCCAGGAGAGCATCTTCAGTGATGGCTTAGTTTGAGTCAGGAGTGAAAAACTGAATCCTCCTTACAAACTTTCCTTTCATTTACATCGCAGAGTGATTTTGGTCCACGTGAACTGGGCATCAGGACTTCAGGTTTCACTCTACAGATCTGCCACTAGTGGTCCCGGGCACCTGCTAATGCTAAAGGCAATGTGGCAGGTAGTCCTCCTGCTCGGAAGGCTGGGTCTACAAACACGGACTCAGTTGGCATTTAACCCCGTGATAAATATGGTAACTGAATTCATGACTACCATTTACAAGATACTTTAGTTTCCTATTCTTTTTCTTGTTCTATAGGTGATATATGCCCTGAACATTAAGAATGATGAACATGAAGCTGTTATGCAGGCTCTGAGAGAGGCTCATGAAGAAGAAATTCAGCACATTCTTGCTGAGACAAGGGAAACGATTATCCAGTGTAAAAGCAAAGCAGAAGAAGAACTATTGCTGAGAAAACGTATTCAGGCCCTTGAAATTGCTGTAGAACAACACAAGAGACTAAAGGAAGAAGCTTTGGCAGAGTTAACATTGTGCAAGAAGCAGGTGGAGGAGAGGGAGCTGACAACAGAAGCAAAACAAGCACAGACGGGCCTTTCTACAGACACGGTAGATACCAATGCAGATTTTGAAAACAAACTTCTGCATTTAAATCAGGAGTCTGATGGACTGCTAAATAAATGCAAAGCATCTAGGAGAGAAAATCTAGATAAAAGAGTAATTTTAGACGAAAAATACAGCCTGGAAGGACAAGCTTTACTAAACGAGATGGAGAACCTGAAGAGGGAGAACCAGAGAGCAACTGAAGAATATACTCAGAAAACAAGCAAACTACAAGCCTCTTATGAGAGAGAAAAAGAGGATTTGAAAAATGCTATGCAGCAAACTGTGATAGAAACAAAGAATAATTCTCAGCAAAGAGAAATGGAGCAAAGGAAGAGCTCAGAGGCTGAGAAAATTGTTTTGCTGCATCAGGTAAAGAAGCTGGAGGCAGATCTAGAGGAGAAAAGCCAGAAGATAAATGAGAGGAAGAAGCATTCCCAGAAGCTAAAGGAGAGAATACAGGTAGGGTATGAGACTGTGATCCCTGTCTTTGCCTATGAAAGTGCAAATTATCAGTGCTTCAAAATTTGGGCATGGAGGGATCTTGTAAATATCTTATTGAGTCAAATGATTTGTAAGCACTAAAGTAGTTTTAGAGGCTTAGAAGAGAAATAGGAGGGATATAGTGCTGAGAGTTTTAAAGAAAGAGTTAAGATGATTAGTAACTCATTAGAAGTCTTTGAACACTAGACTTTGTATTGCCTGAAGGAGGAGTGAGGTAAAATTTGTCTGTTGACAGAACAGAGCTTTACCTTTCCTGCCCAGAAATGTGAAGAGAACAGCAAGCAGGCACTACTGCTAGCAGTGAGTGTTTACGGAGTACGTGTTCTTTTTCCCTTGCAGTTGCCAACAGCTCCGTGCATGGATATGAACACAGTTAGATGAGAGATCTGAGCTGGCAGATTAGGAATCAAGTGCTTTGTATTGTATGACTCTTGCAACAGTGGCTTGTACCAAGTGACATTTAATGAAGGGTCCTTTACACCTGTGAAGTTTTATGTGCTGAGCCTTGAGACTCTCACCATTAGTTCCCACCTCACACTGTGCCCGTCTTACCCTAGCTGATGTGTATCTCATACATTTGCAACACAGCTCAGCAGCCCCTTTCTGCTTAATCGCATCACGTGTCAGATGCAGTTTCGGAGGCTGGCACATCATGGACAAGCTGCCAACCAGCTGCGTTTGGTACATAAGGTCAGGGTGTGGGAGAAACACTGATGAACTGTGCTGAAGCTGAAGCACCCAGCCATGCTCTGTGCTCAGCAGTTCTACTACCTTCTAATACTACTGGTCCTTCCTATCACCTAAACTCACCTACCAGACCCGTCCCCAACCCTATGACAGCAATCTTGCTTATTAGATAAGAAAACACCTTGAAGATCTAGACTTGGCATATTTGAGAATAACAATATTAGTTTCCTTATAGGAAATAATATTTCTCTCCTTTAGAGTGAGAGAACCCCAGAATCCTCTAGCGAGCAGGGTCACCCCAGTCAGCTGTGTTCCACCAAGACAACTGTGACCCACTTCACCATCTGCCTGTCAGTGTCATTTTGCTGATGGTGAAGAGTTCTGGGCCTCTTCTTTGAGTCTGTTCTGTGAGGGAGTTCAGCCTTCAATACAGTCACTGCGTTTTTGTTTCACAAAGTCAGAGGGCGAATTGAATACGCCTTCTGCAATGTTAAGGAGGTTTCTTTTCTCTAGGTCTCCTGTAACAGAGACTCAGGCACGGATTCCAGAAATTCTTCTTAAATAATTTATTCACAAGGGACATTGTAGAGCAGCTTAGGCTGGGTGCCTCCTGAAGAGGGACCCTCAATGAAAAAACTTTGACAATTAAGCCCCCACAAACCAAGCCCAAAATCCCTAGATGTCACCCCAAGCCATTGCAAAATTAGAAGCTTGAGGTCTCACTGTTCTTCATTGGATCTCTTCATCTTCATCAGGCAGCCATCAATCAAAGTCCTGATCTTCAGGTGCCATTTTACACATGCACATGGAGAAAAATAAGTTCTTGGCAAACAAAAAAATTCTTCTGTTTTGTATTCTTTTAGATGTCGTTCTGTTCCTTTACTTATCTCCAGTGATGCAGCTCCCCTTATCTTCTAGCTTGAAGACTCTGAGGCCTTTTTTTTCTTAAAGAGGGAGAAAGTTCAAAAGTTCACAGCTTGCAGAAGTTATGCTCAGCAAACCTACTTATGCTAAGCAAATTCTATATAAGTAATTTCTAAACAAGTTCTATAAGAAGCAGTATACTCAATAATTCAATAAGCTAAGGCAGTCTTTTCCTTAACATCAACATTATTCAGACTCCATTCTCTCAGTATGGAGATCTGTAGCAGAACAACCTCTATCTTCTGCAGAAAAGTGGGAAGGATATAATAAATGGCAGAGATGCAGACATGCCATTTTTAAAAATTGAGTTAGGGAAATCCGTAATATCTGTTTCAAAAAGGAATAGTGTCCTGGTTCTGTAGAATTTTGAAGCAATAAAAGGGAGGAGTAAAATGGGGTACTTGAAGTAATATTCAGGAGAAATGAAGAATGGAGACATGAAAATTCATGGCTTACTGTTCTGATTTATCATATATGAAATGCAGTCTTTTAGAAATAAATAATGTAAAACATGACAGGAACTGGAAATAAGAAGGTGGTATCATTAGCAATTTAATTTCTAAATTCAGTATCAGCTGGATAAAACTGAAATATTTTCTGAGGGACATATGCTGAACTTGTACATTTCAGATCCTCTACATCTATGGAATGAGGCTGATTTACATACCACCAGAGCATATTGCCTTGAATCTTTAAAGAGCCTTGGACTAGGATAAATCTTGAAGAAGAAAGACAGGCACAACGTTATTTTCTGTTTCTTTCCAGCTTAAATAAAAAAGTAGAAGTTTCTCCTTTCTAAATTGGCTATTTCTGATGCCACCATTAAATACTACATTTTTTTTCAGAATTCTGTGGACAATGGCAGACTGGGAAACAGAAACATTTCTTTAATTAGTAACCTCTGATCATTAGTAAATACTAGCAAGAAAAGCTATCATAAGGCTTAAAAGATAAAGGGACTGATGTTTTAAGCAAGGTGAATTTTCTGTTTTCTCCTTAGTGTAAGCCAAGAGGTTTGAGACCTTTAGATGAAAGGCATCACATTAGTGCACATTTATTATTCCAGTGGAAGAGAGAATACAAAGGACGACAAGTCATTAAGTCTGATCTGTTCAGTCTAGTTTTGCAAGAATTTTGGCTTATGCCAGAGGTAAAAGGAACAAACTTACCTGTAAGTTTTCAGCTACAGAGAGCGTTAAATACAAGTTAGTTTTAGCCCATGAGGTTTTACTCAGCATTCATATAAGAACAAATGGCAATTTTGTCTGAGTGAATATTGCAGTATTATGTTATACATCAGGAAACTGAGACTAGAACCTCCAGAAAGAGAACATTAAATATGGTTCAGTTTTTTGCCTTTAGTTATGGACAGACAATTCCCAGCAAAGTCTGTAGGAGCTGATTTACCTGGTCTTAGGCATCTATATTATGGATTACATTACAAAAAATTGTAGTTCAGCAACTGCAAAAAGAAAGCCAAACTGCTATTCATTACCTTTTAGCACAAGTTGTCGAGAAATTAATGAAAGTATATCCTTTTCCAAGTTTAGGTTCTCAGACACCTTTTGGATGGTAACTCTTGATGAGTGTTCACTTTAAAATGATGCATACATCTGAGGGAATGGCTCCACATTACAAATATTCAGGCAGCAGAGACAGCTTAGGGGTATTAAACAGCAAAAAATGCATTTAAACCAGCTCTGTAGGTGAAAGATTTATATCATGGAACCATGCCAAGAAAGAAAATGACCATTTATTTCAGATGACAAAAAAGAATATCTGTAATAAATATAGAAGTAATGTCATGCATATTTTAGGATTTAGAAGTACAGCTTAAGGGAACACAACAAGATGTTGGATCAAAAGGCGTAGATCTTCCTACTCTTCTTTACTAAGTGTAGCTAAAGAGAGAAATACACTTCAAGAGAAGGAAATCCGGCAAAAAGCAGGTAATATCTTGTTAATATAATTCTGGAATATTTCCCTTGTTACTAGTCACTCACATTGGAAATTCCACAAGTTATTTATGCTATTCGAAATGTAAATTTTTGATACCACAGAAGATATGGACACCATATTGCAAAGCTAATAGTAAAGCAGATGAACTGAAACATCGAATAACAGGGCTGCAGCAAATGACTTCTACCAAACAGATCCAGAAAAAAGCGACTCTGAAGCTGTGCAAGAGCTTAACCAGGTGGTTTGCTCTCAAGTATTCAAAGGCATGTCACAACAAAAGTACTGAAATAAATGTCATTTTTCTTTTAAGATTAATGGCTTTTGGGTTATTCTACAGCAGTCAATCTTGTAAGATTCCCAGATCTCTGACCTCATCCAGTGGAACACTGACTCGTGTTCATAACCTGAACTACAGGAGTTGCTGCAGTGACAGCAAAGAAACTACTGACATCCTTGAGCTGGAGCAGAGCAGAGTGTTCAAATTCCTCTGTAACCAAAACCTTGAAGAGAACAAGGTCCAGGGCAGGCTTCCTCTGTTGAGGCCAAGTTGGAATATTGATTTTCTTTTTTAAATATAGAAAAAAGTTCCTCTGAAAACTATGCAGAAATAGTATCAGGAATAAACTCAGTACAGTGAGGATGTATGTATCCTGAGAATTCCTTCTGTACAGTGTCTCCCCTTAAACAATTGCCCAGCTCTGAATCTTTTCTATATTTTTCAGTTGTCCTAGAGTATTGTTATGCTAGCATTCTGGAAAATTAGACCTGGCATCAGAGACGTAACAAAAACCAAATTGTCCTTTGTATGTTTTCACAGAACTGAGGTTTGTCCTTGAGGATGCCTGTGTGGTTGGAAGCCAGTCACGCGCTCAAACCAGAACACCAAAAAAACCCCTCTCTTTAGGCTGCAGAAGAGGCATACAGCCCTGAATCGCTGCAGTTCTACCTTGTTAACTGAAATAAAGCCAGTATTTTTCGGTGGAGTATATCTACCTAAATAGCATATTCCCTACAAAATAGACTACTGTGACCCCAGAATATACCCTGGTTTTGTCATATAGCTGCTGTTTGTAGACTATCGAAACTGTAGCTATTTAAAAAGAGGGTATGAATAAAAGACACAGAGAATTTGCTTTGTAAAGGCAAGCATCAGTCCCATAAGGAAAAGATTTGTCTGAAGGAATAGCTGTTAAAAGGGCTGTGAGATCTTGTAATGAAGCATACAAAACAAATCAAGCCACTCTAAAACTTCATGGAAGCTGAAAGAAAAAAATGCAGAAGGTGGGAACGTTCTTCTATTTATAGATGCTCTAATTCATTTGGTTTTAATCTTATTGGTCACAGTGACATCATTTGAATTATCCTCACTGGAGGCACTTTGAATTAACATAAAATGCAAGGATTTTCTTCTTTCTACGGTCTTACTGGAAAAAAAAAAAAAAGTAAAATTGATGTATTTCTGTGAAAACCTCCACAGGCAGGAAGGTGAATTTATCCTTGATGTGATAAACTGCCTTCTTAGCAACACTTACCTTTGCATGCTTTGCATGTGACAGTTGGAGTGATTAATATGAGGTCCCCCCTGAAGAAAAATGTAGGTGTATTCCAATTTCTGACTTAAATTTCCATGTATTTCACACCCTTCTGTGAAATACTCAAATACATTGATTTAATCAGAATTTTGCATTGTTTAGCCAGAGGATCTAATTCTGTAAAGTGTTGGTAAACAGATCCAGCGTGCAGGTGTTACCAATGAAATCACAGCTAGTTACAAACAAATACATCCATATATATGTGTGTCCGTCAACTTTAGTCAGAAAGAATGCTTATCTTCTCATGGATCCAGACAGGTTGCCTGAGCAATACCTTCTCTCAATGTGTTTTAAGTGGCTGAGCTGCAATTCTTGTTCTCAGTGTGCATTAGCAGCTATTTGGCTTAAGAGATTCTTTACAGAATTTTGCCTTCACGAGAACTGCTGTCTGTGGTTGAATCCTTTGGCTTCAGGAAATTTTCAATCTGTTTCTGTGCAGTAGGAACCCAAATGTGAGCTGAGACCTATTCAAATGAAGGAAAACCTTCAAACTCGTGTTTAGTTTTAAGCACAGACTTTAATACTTAGTGAACCTTACAACTCAGTTTATGTCCAAGTGGTTTGCCAAATTTGGACATAAACTAAGAAGGAATTTATTTTCCGTCTCCTAATGTACTTTTGTGTTTGTCAAACAGCTTCTAGACAAAAAAAAAAAAAAAAATAGAGCAGTTTGTAGAATTGAGCAATTTGGCTACTGGTCAAGTGTTCTTTAGACCGTTTTTGGTGCTAAGAATGTATTTCTACCCATTTTTCCCAGTTATAATGCTACTATACCTTTCCAAGTCCGATATATCCTTGAGAATAACCAAATTGCATGCTGATAAGTTGTGAAGTCATAAAAAGCATGCAGCTCCCATCACTAAATGTTGAGCTTCATAGTACCTTCTACTGTTAAGTGTTCGTCAGAAGAATTAGTCTGCCTATGAAACTGCTGGAGTTCATACATTTATGCAATCTCATTTCTCAGGAAGGAACCTGTATGACTGAAATATTTTATCTGATTGTGAAAGTGTTCACATTTGATCAGTATGTGAAGATGCAGTACTTCAAGTTATACAGTTACACTATCAAGTATAAGCCTTATGAGAAGGACTTTGCCTTTTATGTAATGTATTCTTTTATCTGAATAAACATGTGCAGCTACACTTAAAATGATGCCAGGCTGAAGCTCTTTGTGTGAGTCAGATCAAATTTAAATATCAAACACTTCAGTAAAAAAAGCATAATAGTAGGCATTTACTGATTATAGGAAATAAATATTATTGTTTATAACTATTTCTTCTTAGAGATTCACATTAATTAAATCAGAAAAATCTCGAGTTAGGAGAACTTATATAAAATTACAGAACTTTTCATTACTAATGCTATTTATATCCTCTGATGCAATTAAGGCCTGAAACAACTGTTGGAGAAGTATTATGTCTATTTTTCAGATAGAAAAATTAAGATGTAGAGAAGGAAGTCAGTTGGCAGAGTTGCAGTGGGCATGCTGCAAATACCTGATCTTCAGGTTTTAATCAAAAAGACCATTATATCTTCTCCTTTTCTTACAGGCAAAACTAAAGCTAATTTCTCCCTTGCAATATTCATGTCTCTGTGTTTGATTTCGTCCTTTAATTGCTACCTAACAGTCATCCTGTTCTTAAACTGTGAAATGCTAATATATTCTGCGTTATTTGATTATGAGTTGCAAGGAATATGTCACTATTGCCTGTGCTTCTGTTTCCTAATATTATTCCATCCTCCTAATGGTTATCACTTTCTTAGTTTTTAGGTATTGTTTCTGTTATCTTGAATTCTTAAGTCATTGTGCTATACAAATAGGTGTGAGGGGCTGTGAAAAGGGGCTGTACAGGATGAGGAAGGTGTTACATTGCTATTTTTATTCTGTTTGCTCCACTTGTGGTGTCTGAAAATATGGCAGAATTTTTTTTTTGAGTAAGCAAATTGGCATAGATAGGAAGAGCAAGCACACTAAGAAGATCACTTCAGAACTTTTCTAGAAGTTGCACATTCAGTCTTTCTACAATAAACAATTGCTCACATTTGCTACAAACAATTGCTACAAGCTCTTGGTCACTGTCTTGAAAGGGATATTATCATTGATTTTTCAAAAGCTATTTCCTGCAATAAGTTGATTATATAGCCTTCAGTTTTATGTTATTTTTACTTCCTCACTGGGATTTTCTTTATGGATGCTGTAAGTTAGCGCTTCTTTTGATTCCCTTTGCCACTCATTGTCCATTAGTTAGTCATCTGGTTATTTGCATGGTCAATGTATATTTATGGGGTTTTTTCAGATCTTGTGGGTGACACTTGCATACTAAATTATTTTTGAACACTAACACCGCTCAAGGCAAAACAGTCTGACTCTTCATGCTGTACAGTTTTCCACCTCAGGGAAGGTTTCAGTGGAAGATTAGGATTATGTGAGCTGGATTGTCTAATACTAGTATTAGAAAGAACCAAACTGTTAATCCTTCCTTGAATGAATAATACATGAGTGACATTAAAAGACAGTAGCATGTATTACTGTGTAAACTGCTCTATTATCTAGGTTAATGTGGAAGAAATGTTCTTTCTTTTTCATGCTGTGTGTTTTGTTTCAACTATTGCACGCTATTTGCTTTTTATTTTTTTTTTTTTTTTACTTTAGGAGCTCCAAACACAGCTAGAGGAATTTAAAAGAAAATCTGAGTGTGAACTAAAGCAACTAGAGAAAGAGAAAGAAGTCCTAACTGGAAAACTTCAAAACTCTTCACTTGAGGTAAACTGGGCACAGATGTAACCCAGTAATACAGGGGCTCTTCTTTTCTCCTCTCATCGGAGAGATTCTTGATTAGATTTTAATTGTATTTGCTGTTACTATCATTCAAGAACATATGCAAGGACTCTAGATAGAAATAACAGAAATTACTGTACCTCAACATCTATGAAGATTCTGACAAGCCTATTTATTTTGATGAATTTCACGTATCTCTCTTTGGAGATATACTAAGGCTTTTTGGTGAGGAGTTTGGCCATATCGGTGCTGGGTGGTGGCTCTGACTGTCTGTACACAGAGCTAGTGAGATTGGAATCTTCCTTACAGCTCTTCTTGACTTTGTCATTTTTTGTGGCTGTAGATATGTAAAAGGGCCTGCTTGCCTGCTCCCTTGAGCAAGAGAATTGAATGGAAAAAGGGTCGATTAGATCATCATTTCTGTTCTGCCTGCATGATGGCAAGGGTGATAACTAAAGCAGATTGGAATGTGCGATAATTTGTTATATATTAGTAGTTAGGTATGCCTCCCTCTATGTTCAGAAGATCAAGAATGAACTAGAGAAAGCATTGTGACCCCAAAGTAGCTTGGAGGATGTCATAGTTTATGTACAGTTCCCCACTCTGGTTAAACCTAAGTCAAATGCAAATCTGCAGACATGGATTAATCTGGAAATAAATACCTGAGATGTGTTAGTATTCGATTATCCACCTGTAATAGCTGCAATGTATAGTCAGTTACAGGAGAAGTGAAGCAAATTTTCCAGATTAGTACATCTACCACAATATTTATACAGGAAAGTGTCATCATTTTAAAAGCCATAACAGGTTGGTTAAATTATTTTCTCCCAAAGCAAAAGCAAAACCCATACAAGACAATTATTTACCCAGGTAAAGAGTGCACCTTTAAAATTTCTGACAACTGTGAATACACATTTTCTCCCTCTCAGGTGTTCTGCTTTTGTGTTGTTCAGTTCTTTTTGGCAAATGCTATCTGCTTTAAAATGCTATGTATGGGATATCTCCTTTTCTTCAGTGTGATCATGTGAAGCTTTTGCCTGTGAACATTTTGATTCTTTTATCTCATGGATAAGCTATAAAACAACTTCTTTAACAGAACTGAAATCAGTGCCCTAATGAAAAGTTCTGATGATGTTCAGTGCTGCATCCATTTTTCTACCCCATTTGGTACCTTTTTCAGAAGAGCAATGAAATGATTTGTGATTGTTTGTTCTGGGAGATTATGGGTGAAGGGCTATGTTTTCACTATGAGAATTTGTCATCTGGGTTTTTTTTAATTTGTTGTTTGTTTGGGGTTTTTTTCCTGCCACTCCAGGTTTTCAGGCTCCAAGATTTTACTAAGCAAAATGAGGATATTCCCAAATATGTAAAATTCCTTCAGTCTGGTTCAAGAAAAAGTAATGAACAACAGGAATTAGGTAGCTCACACTGTGGAACTACTGAATTACAGATAGCCACTGTTGTTCTAAGTGGCTGTCTATAATTTTGATTGCTTTATATCTTCACTGATTCTAACCAGTTTCACTTCTACCAGGTTCAGGGGAGCTTGCATGGCAACAGCTCTGCGAATGTTGAAGACCTACATCTTTCTCAGCTGGCATTTGTAGACTCTGAGTGTCCATAATAAGCTCGTTTTGAGTGTTCAAAGACAGAAAAAGGACAGATAGGCTCATCAAGGGAATAAGCTAATGTTGGCCACCTTCTCCTACCTGCTTCCACTTTCCCACGTGCCATTACTACTGCTTGGTGTGGTGCGTTCCAGCAATGGGAGCATGTGTTGTGGTCATTTACTGTGTAACACCTGCTTTTTCTCCCATTCATGCTGTACTAGTTCTGAGTGCAGCGTGTTCTTTTACCTAAAGAGGCTAAATGCCATTTTTAGGTTTCATTCCACATTTGAGCATGCCACTGTTTTCTACAGGTTCTTCTCTGAGAGAATTTCAGGTCAATACAACCTGTGCTGACCTATCCAGAGTGACTTCTTTGCACCTAATCCAAAACATGGGTTCTCAGAAATTAGTTGTCTTTATTCTTTTCCAAATTCCCATAAATGTACATTTTTCTACAAAAATAACTTAGTCTATTCAAAGCTGAAAATTTACCATGATATTCTGGCATCCCTGGGTAAAAGCCTGAAAGTTACACCAGTTTGAGGTGTGAGGGGAAGAGATGGAGGGAAAGAGTAGTGGCACGCTGCCTGATCCCCTAGTATGTATGCAGGTGGTACATTGCACTCAAAGGTCTCAAAGAAGTCAAAAGGCTTATGACATAAAGCAATTATTCTTCAGGTTTTGCAAATTAAAAAGGCAGTGAGTCATCAAATTACTTTTCTTGAAGTGATACATTCAAGACAGAAAAATGGGAAAGAAGCCTGTGTTTCTTAACTGTTAGTCTTCTCGTATCACAAGATTGTGGTAAATGCAAGGGATGGTGGGAAATTATTGCCACTATAAATATAAACAAAAATAATATATAATAGTATATATCATGCCATATGTTATGCTCACAACACCATGGTAAGCATGAACAGATAAACTAAGAAATGTTTTAGTGTATCTTAGAATCTTAACAATGCTCCCCAAAGGGAGGAAATGCTCCCTCTGAAGAGAAATTCTGCATTTTTCTTGGCACTCTGTAAGTTACTTTCTGAACCAATTGGCAGTATTGCCAAGGAGGTAAATAATTTCAACTTCTAATGCTTTCCATCTATAAATATATGAATATTCACAGCCAAGGACCCACCCTTTACTATACAACATTGTGTTTCACTGAGGGCATGATTCCCAGCTGGGAACCTGTGCAATGGCTCAGCCCAGAGCTTTCGCCTCAGAGGTTGGGCAATGGGCTGTTACTAATCCAGTTCTAACCTGGATACAATTTCAGATCTAAAAATAGCTTCCTTGGCTGCATAAGGCACGTTTTTGGCTGGGCTGACATAGCTAGAGCATTATGCAGAGTAGACAGAAACATGATAATTTCATCTCTCTGGGGATGCACTTCAAAGTGGCAGTATTTCGGTATTACTGAGATTTTTCTGGATAAAGAAATCAGATTCACACCTATCTGGCCCTTTGGAAGGAAGGACGTGTGATCCCGTGTGGGTCAAATGCTAATTCATTAAAGTCCTCCAGTTCCTTGCTTTTGCACTACAGGATCTCTTCAACATGTGTTAAAGGGGCTACTCTGGAATTAAAAGGTGAATAAAGTGAAAGCGCAGACATTACCTTGTCATGGTATGTCTGTGAGCAATGCGAGCACAGCAATGCGCACAGCGCTGGTGTATCTCGGAGGCACCACCAAAGAGCAGCAGTAGAGATTTGCCTAGTGCGTCCACACCTGTCCCTCCGGTCAGGAACTGGTGTAAGTTTAGGAAGGCAGTTAACTGTGAACTTAACTGACCTAACTGTGAAATAAGCCTAAAGGCAATGGTCAAATATAATTTCATTAGTTTATTGCTTCTTATAACATGTTACCGTTTTGTTATAATAGTACCATAGTACAAGTAAAACCCTGTAGCATTTGGGTGCTTTATTTTGACTCTGAACAAATTCTCAATTATGGTGACTCTTCTATAATACATTAAAAGGCAGTTTTAAGTCTTTTATATAAATTCATCCCCTAGCAATGCATTGAGGAACTTGGATCTTTCTACTTAAAAGATACAGAAGTCAAAGGATTCTCTCTGATTCCAACTTTAGATCTTGCCTTTGTGATTTCACATTCCTTATGTACAATAAGTAAAAGAAGGAGAGAGCAGACATAAGATAGACTTCAAGTATTCATAGTGCTTGTAAGCACAGTGAATTAAAATAATCAAAGCAGAAGTCAAACAGGGGAGCCAACTGTGGTGGCATGCACAGCCTTAAACTTGCCCAGTATTTTTTACCCATGGGCTTTCAAAGTCTCAGGGGTACTTCTTCAAAAGAATCAAGCCATCCTTCCCAGGAGGAGGACAGTAATTATTGTTAAAAGAGAATGAAACTTGAAAGACTTTTGAAGTATTTCAAAACTTATGTGTCATCTTTTAGTAATAGTTGTTCATTTTTTCTTTACTTGGAAGACAGTGGGAGGCAAAATCAGCTGTCATAAGAAAGGGCAAGTGCAAACATAACCCTGAAATTTGAAAATAATTCAGCAGAGCCTAGAAAAATACTGTTGCCTAGAGTTTATACTGTGGATAGAGATTAGTTGCATCTTTAAGACCACTTAATGTAATGCTGGTGGATAAAAATGAATGAGTAACAGTATTAGAGGTACAGTTTTTTCAAGAGGTTTTGGGTTGCACCAGGAAGATGTTATAAAGCAGAAGATCACACAAGGTTGCTCATTTGTTAATAGTAAAAGGACCCAAATAGATTCTGGACTGATGTGAGTCAGCATAGTTTGATTTGCTTAAATGTTGCTTTACCAATTTAAACAAATTGAGGGTCTGCCTATCTGTTTTGAAGTAATGAAACACAATAAAATGCCTGGGCACTGCAAAATATTCCAGATAAGGATTTGCACTGGTGGATTTGAAAGCCCTTTTAGCTGAAAGACAGCAGAAGGAAACCTGAAGGAATAGAAAAGTTTGTTTCTTAACTTCTAATACATTAGAAGTAGCAAGATTCATGAGAAAGAGTGTGTTTGTATGCCCGATATTTGTGTAGGTCTTTCTCCCTAAATCACTGAAAAATAATGTTTTTTGAAAAACTTTTCCATCTGATTTCTTACTACATTATGTTCTCTGTTGCTGCCTTTTTACTGCTTAGCCTATTTCTAGTTAGTATGATCTTATGTTTCATGTTAGTAGTGCTTTGAACCATTAATTGTCTAAGAAGAGAGTCTGGAAGGTTAATAATGTTTTGACCGCAGCTAAAGTTTTTATATGCCTCTTTTCATCTTCCCCACCTAGATGAATATTTAATTTGCAAAAGAAATATTCCAAGAGACATTTGTCCTGTTTCAATTTTTTCTAGTAGAAAATATACAGCCTACTCTTCTGGCACATCCTTTTTACTCACTGGCTTACTTGCAGGAAGCCCAGAAAAAAAAGCATGCTTGAGTATAATAATGCCAGTGGATATTAGGTGAGCTGATCCAGGAGACTGTACAGCATTAAGTATTTCACGTCAGAAGTTAGTTTTATAAGGACCTGCAGTACCTAAAAACTTCAGTGTTCCCTTTCTATAGGAAAACTTTGGCTTGAATTCAATAGGTATTAAGACAAAGTAAATGTTTTACCTGTAACCAGAAGCCAAGGTGCTCCTTTGGTTAAATCATATAATTTACCACTTATTTTTTTAAAAAAACAAAACCAAAAGTAAAACAAAACAACGACACAAAAATTGCGGCAGCTCTGGAAACAAAGGTATGGTTGGCAAGTGGCTCTGGCATCTGCTTGTTTTTGGAGTGTATCCAGGCCACAGATAGATCCCATCACACAGACATTAGAGACAATTAATGTTGTTCATTAAGAATAACATTTAGCAATTATTCTTCACTAGTTTGTTCAGACAGATAGTTTTCTTTGTGTTTAATTGGATGACACAGCAGAAGATGCCAAGAAATGACTGGATGATTATTAATAGTTAACTTAAACTCAGTTTGGGGCAGCTGAAGCTAAGTGTTCTTTCAAATGTCGTAATTCAAGTAAATTTAGGTGGAAATAGCTTCAGTGAAATTCAAATGCACCACGTTGGTTTGAAATTGTTTAGGAAATGATAAAACTAGTCTTTCATTTTCTGGCACTTAAAAGAGAATTTAAAACAAAATCAAAACCAAAACCAAAAAAACTTGATTTGCAAAACACTGGGAAGGAATGTTTGTTTTCTTCTTATCTACCAACCTAGCATTTCCATGATGTGTGGGAGACCTGGGCTTGTTTGGTTTGGTTTGGTTTGGTTTCTTCTGTGAGCTTTCTCACCATTTAAAGAGTCCCTTGTCACTGGGTTATAGGATAACACAGGTTGAGCTACAGTGCTGTAGAGTTGTCATTGGACAACCTACGCCTTCATCGCTTGGGTAAATGTCCCAGTTACCTTCATATGCACATACTCTCTTGTTCTCTCGGTTTTTCTGTGCCTCCATTCTTCCTTTCTCCCTCTGACACACACAAAGCCGAACCACCGCTGCCATCTCTTCTTCCTCTGTGTTCTGTGGATGAAGCCATTTGTCTCCTTGCAGATGATGATATAATTCAAGTTTTAAAAACATTGAATTCAGTCTGGAGGACATATTTTAATTTTTCATTTTGATGTGTACATTCAAAAATCTTGTGACAGTTTGACTAGGAGTTTATTGATTGCTTGGTGAGAAGCAACTATTTAGCTAGCTAAAGCTACAGTGCTTCCTCAACTAGAAAACTGGCTGCAGTATGCATAAAAAAAAGGAAGGCAACACTGAAGAAGAGAAAAAGAACATATATTAGTGTAGAGGAAAGAGTAGGATGGAGTCATGGGTTATAATCTGTATCATATCTGATTTGCAGGTGCGTGTAACATCATTTGAATCATTTAAAGTCAAATTAATTTCTAAGGAAGCCAATTTCTTCCTTTCATAGTTTGAATTCTGTTTCTCTAAGGCCGGAAAGTACAAGTATATAAAAAATGGAAAACAGGCCATTCTCTTTCACATGCTCCCAAAAAGAAAAGAGGAGAGACATAAAGGTTTTGCAGGAGGCCTGGCACTGCAAAAAAAGCAAGCTTGGAAGTCAGATACAGCAGCCAAAAATGCTAATTTGCCTTACTAATTGTGCATGCTCCATCTATGCAGAGGGCAGTTTTTCAGAATTTCACAGCTATGCTATTTGGAATGGCAAATTTAAGAAGAAGGGCAAGTACAAATTTTTGCTGAAAGTTTAGAAAACTTACCAACAGAAAAGCGAATGGATTCTTCCTTCCTTCCCCACCAAAACAAACAAACAAACCAACCCAAAACCAACAAACCAACAACAAAAACACCCCCCCCCCAAGTTATTCCTATAAACAGGTGTTTTTTGTTATTTTGTGTCAGCCATTGCAGACGTGTCTACTGTATTTACTAATTAAGCTAAGTGAGGGGAGAAAATAAATCAAATCTGAAGTGTGATGTGTGGAGTTCTTGTTTCCCTTTGTTCTAATCTACTGCTTTATCTAAATGGACTCTGCAGTGTTACATCTGCAGGATGACAATAAGCACAGCCTTAGGCCTGCCCCCTGGTTTGTGCCGTAATTATTGTGCAAGTCGAACTATGGATTATATATATGAGATGGAGCAATTTGAAAAGAAATTATTTAAGACAAGTACTTGATGGGCAACAGATAGCATATACAAAAGGGATGTCATTCTTCACTGAAAAAAAGGTCTCGTTGCATGAAACAAGCATCTTGCTATTTTTCATAGAGCAATACAAGTTTAAAAAATGTACTCAAATTTACATAATTCCTCTCCATTGTGAATGCAGCCATTAATCCTATCCTGCTGACTTACTTTTCTGGAAGGTGGCTCAGCTGAAGCAAATATTAGACCAACAAGCAAATAATTTCAAGGAGTCACTGCAGAAACACAATCTACAGTCCAACAAAGAAAAAGAGAAGCTTTTGCAGGATCTTCAAAACACCATTAAAGAAAACCAGAATGTTAAACTGCAGCTGGAGGTATCACATCAAAAAGTCTTAAAAATGTTGGAGAAAAGCAAAAATCAGGAACTCAAGGTCAGTTTATGACATACTAGTGTAAAAAAATCATATTTGTGGGATAAACCATATTAGCCAGAGCTGATTATCAAAACTCAGTTATCTCCAGTTATCTTAATGATGGGTTGCCGTTGGTGCACATAATGAATTATTTTGTGATTTTGAAATATCATCTTCATTTTTGTTTGTTTGTTTATTTTAACGTGAGAACTTAGACCACAGTGTGAATGAAATAGTTTCATAAAATAATATAGCCTATTCTCTACAGTTAGACTGCGATGAATAAAAGCTCCTCTAGCTGTGTTCTTGCTTCAGAAATGCAAGGGAATTCCTAAGTGTATTATTAACAGGAGTCAAGTTTGTTCCTTTTCATCTGTTATTAATTTATACATAGTTTAAAAGTAGTACAACAGGCTTGTATACTGACGTGTATTGCCTTAGATACCTTCAATAAATCAATCCTGTAAGTCGATAACTAAAGCTTTTAAAGGTTCAGGTAGATTTATTTCAGTGACAAAATGTTGATGCAATATATTGAGGTTCTAAAGAATGTTGCTGTTTGAGAAAAAAAAATCAAGTTAAAAAATCTACATATGATTGTCACCTGGAGTTCACATGACCCTATTGATATCACACACCTTAGGGAAAACCTCCTTATAAAACATATGTAGTAAAACCATCCTAGGTAGAATTTAGTATCGTGTTTATACATTCAGAATAAAATTCCAGCTTTAACAAAAGCAACAGAAGGCAGTAAGCTGGTAAAAATGAGGAGTTTGCTTTCAGAGCCACTACAGAGCAACTGCTCCATCATTTACAGTGTATCAGCAGCATTTCTAACAACAGTGCAAGCTTTAGCTAAGAACGATAAAAGGAAAGATGGAAGCCTTTCTTTGAGACACTGTGATAAGTAATGACATACAGGTCGAATCTGGGGACTTTGTATGTTGAATAATAAAACATCTTTCTAATGCCAAATAGTGCAAAGATGTCAGTGTTATTATTTCATGATGTATGACAAATCTAACAGATGATATCTTAATAATTTCTCTTGTCCCTGTTAAGTTTTATTTTTTTACTTCAGCTCATTTTTATTCTTGTGTTGACGGAGTGTTACATAAAGTGGTGATGAAAATAAAAGTTGTGCAATAAAAGACCAGATTCATCCTGGCATTACAAGTAAAACAACAAGGTGATAAATGGGCTCCAACTACTTTGTTCTTGGGGGGTCTTTTGCTTCCAGGAGGCAGAAGAACGTTTGAAAAAAGAATTTAATGAGACTTTCAAGATCCAACATCAGTCTCATAGGCTGGAGATACAAACCTTGGAAGAGAAAGCAAAGAAAGAATTACATGATGAACTGAAGCAGATACAGAAGCAGCAGACCCTGTTGCTAGGTATGTCTCATGTCGTGCACAGCTCCTACTGCTTGATTATATGCTGAGAAGCACTGACTTTCCTCTCATTCAATTTCTTTCCTGTCTTCTGGGAACTCAGGTCTTTGTGAATCTTCTTTTCCATACCCTGCAAGTTCAGCTATGTAGACGTAATATTCTTTGTTAACCTAGCTTTCAACTGTCAGCAGCAGAATGTTGCTGGGAGGGTAGTCTGGTGTACAACGTCCAAGTATGCATTATCAGGCATATTAAATTGGAATACGGTAGTTAGTGTATTTGACTTTCCTCTTTTCTTCTGTGATATGGAGAAATTATCATATGTGGCTCAAGTCTTTTCTATTGAGTTCAGCAGTGGAGACCGGTTGCTCCATACATATTGTCAGTTTAGAAAGTTCCCTAAACTGTTCAGAACTAAAAAGAACACTGCCTTAGGAGGACCCATAATATCTCTGGGTTTGAACTCAGGTTATTAAAGTTCACTTATAAAAGGGTTTTTAATTAAAGAATACTTTGAAAGTACTTTTAAGTCCAAACTGGATTATCTTCTTAGGGGTTTTTTTTCAGTAATTCAAATTTCACAGAATCACAGAATTTGCTAGAAAGATTTGTTGTTCTCTAAAGTTTATATGTTCGATAGATAAATTCTATTGTTCTTCTTCAAGAAAAATTGTAGGGAGACAATAGAGAGACAGAAAAACAACTTCTCCTTGTATTTGATGCATGCTGAAACTCGTACCCAGTATACTCAAAAGTTGCAGTATATGACAGATCTGTTTATGTAAGTGTTGTACTTCTCTCACACAACCAGAGCTCTCCTCCGTGTGCCTTATGGCCCTCTGTAAAACACCAGTGGACTTAACAGGGAGGCTCAGGGGTGGTCCAGTAAAGTTCCAGGTTAGCAGAAGCCATTATAGTGATTTAGTCTGCAAAACAACTGCCACAGAATTACCTCTCTAATTCCAATGTCGAATCATTGCTATTATTGGTTTATATCTTCTTACTGTTGTCCGAGTTTCTTCTCTAGTAATAGGAGGCCATTATACTTAATGGCGAAGGAGTTGAGGAACAAAGCAAAATGTAATGTATTAGTATTGTCATCTACGTTGTCTATATCTGCTTTCCCCACCCAGCTGGCCTCTGACTGCCTTAGTGATTGTCTGTCTGATCATTACTAGGATCTCTAAGGATGGAACTCTCTGAGCAACAGACATCATGCACTAATCTCAAGAAACAAATAGAAGAACTCCAAGCAGAGCTGAGGAGTGTGAGGACACTGAAGAAGCAACAGGCAAGAATCCAGTTCCTACTTCATTGCCATGTTGTATTTTGCAAGAGCAGTAGTATCATATTTCTCTCTTCAGAGATAATAAAAGTGTACAGAGTCTCTTACAGAAATGGAACCGGTTTTCTTCCCTTATGTGCCACTTTAAAATGTCAGCATTGTTTATCATCTTTTCCCTATGGGGAGGTTTTTTTTTTCCCTTTACAGATCAGAAGCTACTACACAAGTAAATGAATGAATGTTGCAATAAAATAAATTTTATGGAGACTATAAAATATGTTCAGGAACTTTTTATCACAGATTTTGTCTTGCACATAGAATTACATAAATAATTGAGAAAATCTGTTCACAAAATTTCAGTGAATGTATTTCCAGTGAGTTCTTCACGTTAAATAATAAGAGGCTGTGAATGACTAAATTTGGCCTTTTTCTTAGGAAGGAAGTAGCCAGAGCCAGATCAGATCTCTTCATGATGAACTGGAAAAATGTCAGAGTGAAATTTCTGAACTCAAGAAAGAGAATTTACTTTTGAAGGACACAATGGAGCTGCTCAGTGCTGAGTTGGAGTCGCAGAAGCAAGAAGCTGCACAGCTTCAGGATAGGGAGAAACAGCACAGAAGGTTTGCCTTAAATTCACACTTCACAGTGCAATCTAGAGATTCAATAATAAAGCCAGCAGCTGAGGTGTTCTAAATGTGATGAGTGTCAGAATCTCTCTTTTCTAAAGTACTAATTTTAGAGGTTAGGTGTTTTGTATATGCAGTAGTTCATTTCACATTTCTTTCCAGCCTTAATAAAAGGATTTGAACTAACTGTTCATTATATGTCACAGAGAAATATGTCCGGTGTAGCCCCACAGGAGTAACCGAGAAAATCTGTGTAATGCAGATTAAAAGGCAGTGGAAGACATAAACAAATCCCAAACCCCAAGAGCTATGAAAAAAATGTAGACGTCTCCAAGAATTTTTTTTTTTTTTAAATACATACTCTCTGTAGCTGAAACCAATGGGTTGTGAACTCTAAAGACGACACCTGAGAATGCCACATGTACTCTGTAAGACTTTGCTTTGGCTGTAGCAGCCAGTTTTGCACTGGGGACACTGACAGGGCCTCTGGGCTGGTGGAAGTCTGGAGCTGAAACATGCTGCCAGGGCCCGGGAAGGGCAAGCTGACCTGTAGTCTTGGCTGTCTTTGTAGAAGGTGGACTGCATCCTCGTAGTGTAGACACAGGCTTGGAGCACGTGTTGCACTGCAGTAATAGCATCTTCCCATTTGCGTGCGGAGAAAGTGCAGGACTTACCTTTTACACAGGAGACAGGACTGGGGTTCACTGTCCAGTGCATTTGGATGGCTGTTGAATCCTTTGAAATTTCTGGATGATCATACTTAACATGTCCTCTTTGCGGAACAATTGAGGGATCTGGTGCAGGGGTACCTTTCAATTAATTTCAGCAGTAGTGTAGAATGTATGCCCTAACTACTCAAGCAGTATATATAAAAGGATTTCTGAAGAGCATACCCTGGAAGGAATCTTTAAAATTATGTCCTATACAGTCTAGAGGGAAGCACTCAAGGGATACAGGGTCTCTTGGCAGACTGTCAGAGTGGCCAGAGTAATTCTGTTTCTGTCTACCAGTCAGAAGATATTTAAAGAATGAGAAAGAAACTTTTTTTTTTCCTTCGCACCCTTCGGAGACTTACTTGAAAGTGACTTTCATTTCAAGCTTTTGAAGCAAGATCAACAGAAAGAATTGCAAACCAGAGAGTTCCATCAGTGCCCTCCAGCTACCTTGAAGGAATTTAGAGCTTCTGTTCATGAAGAGAAGAATTATTCACATGTCAGTGACGAAGTCTGAAAGGCCTCAGATGCTAAAGCTGCTGGGCTGGAGGATAATCTTTACAGGGGATAAATGGTGTAGCTCTACTACAGTAAGCATTTGAGAAGGAAGCATTAATGGAAATTATATAAGGAGAAATCCTTCAAATAACAGGAGGTAGAACCAAAGAGCTGAAATGGTCTTTAGGCACTTGATAAAGACTGCTCTGAAATTAACCCATGGAAGATCTAGAACATTAACTTGCAGCTCTTATTTTGCTTTAGTAGGACCAATAATTTGTGTAGAGAAATAGTTAAACTGGTGAGTGCATCTAAATAACAGCTTTATTACTTTAACAACAGTGACCTTGTCTTATGCTATGTAGTTGTTTCTGATTTGAAAGCTGATAGTGGCTTGTTATTTGCATGTGCCAAATTTTTTTAACCAATTATTTAGAATTACTATTCCTGCTGTTGCCAAGTAGGTGAAACCAGTAATCTGCCTGAACTTGTCATTCCCATTTCCATTCTCTTGAATTGTGTGAATTCCACCTCCAAGAACTGAAAACTTTTGCAAGGATTAGGATGAGAGCAGACAAAGGTTTTTTATGGGAAGAGAGGACAAGTCCCAAAGTGGTTATTCTGAAGGAAGGCTTTTATTCTACCCTTGAAGATCTATTTCAGGGATTCTGTTTCCATTTTTACTCTTATTCTTCTGCTTCTTATTTTGTGCCAAGTGCCAAATCAGTCATTCTCATGGCTGTGCTCTAATTTCAAGAGCAGGAACCTTTCATGGTCCTTTTGGCCTTTCCTGAAGCATTTCAGAGATAAAAAAAAAGTGAAAGGGGCTTAGAAATACAGTAAAAAGGGGGGAAAAAGTAAACTGACTATCTTTTGTGCAAATTACAACTGTTAATCTGCTGAATCTGACATCTCTATTTTAATCAGTAAAGAAGAGAACATGGGCTATGCATTGAGTTAATGAAAAAGTTTCTCCAAGGTTTAACAAAATGTTAGCAAACAAAAGGCAACAAGACAACAATGATTCTTCAATAGGTGTCTATTGATTTTGGGATCGGTATCAGAAAAGTAATGTTGTGGCTAGGCTTGAAAAAATGTGAGGCACTTTTTAGTTTTCAGTTGATGGTGTTAATCAAGTAGCTGCATCTTTCAAAATACATTGTCTGTTAGAAATAAACGTTGTAGTTAAAAGCATTGTTACCTTTCTTACCTTAACTATTTTTTTCAAAATTTTTAAGATGGTGGTAGGCAGTATTAAATGTTTCTGGTGCCATGATGTGATGAAATATAGCATCAGAACTTCACGTTAAAATCCCAGACATTTCAAAATAACTTTGCTTAATACAAGTGAGTTCCTATGGTACTCTGTCATATTTGACCACTAAGATTGATGTACAAACTAACCATAACTAGAATATCAATACCAATATAGAATAGACCCTCTGTTTCCTGAACGCTGAAGGTCAAGTACTTCTCCAAATAATTTTCCTCTTTCTCAGTGTTAGTGTGGTTCTGCTTCAGACTGTAACTGAAGTGTGAAAGTTGCATCAGTAAGCAGAAGCCCAGAGCTGCACCTGGTTAACTGCCTTTGTAGTCAATAAAAGACCTCAAAACTGCATGTTTTGATCAATGATAGTAAACTAGTATTGAAATGTGAGAATTCAGACATTTTAATACCAATGAAAGGTTACTGGTAGAAGACCTCAATATCAAGCATAAAAAAGAACTGGACGTACTGAAACAAGATCAACGGAAGGAAATGGAAAACATATTATCTGATTTCAGCAGTAACTCGGGCACATCTCCAAGCAAAGATTTTCACCTTAGAAACTGAGTAAGTCATTTAAATAAACTCTGGCTCATACTGGCAATCAGTTCTGTTTGAAACTATTATTCTTAGTATGACTAATTTTTTTTATTACTCATAGGTAGAATATTATAAGCACTGAAATTGAAGTGTATAGGTATTTCCTTTGCAAACACAAACAGATGCAGATATATTGTAGTGATCTCTGAACGTTGTTTAATGTAAAGCTCTATACATAAAAGTTTTACAATTCTAAACTAAAACCTGCACTTAGCATCTTGCAGTTTTATGAAGTGTAAAATCATTTTTGTCATAGATTATACCAGAGGCCTTGATCCACGATCTTGTACTTAATTTTCGTCAGCAGAGCAGCGTCTTTGAGGTTTGGTCATGCTCATTCTCACTCTTCTGCAAATTCCCGAGGACAACCCCCACTAGCTCATGTAAATAAATGCACTTCGCAGCCCCCCGTAGCATTAAGAAGTTCTGTGTTGCTTCAAACTGTGCAGGAGAGGCACCTCAGAAATAATCCTTGTGATTATATATATATCCCTTGTCCATTTCTCTTATCCCAACTGTGCAGCATAGGTCCACAAGAGACACCTACGTGCATGCAAGCAGGGCTCAAACCATTCAGATGTTAAGATGACTCTCTTTTCATGAAAGTTATAGGAATTGAGTATTTCTGAGGCCTCTGTCAAATATGGTTGGAATCAGCCTGTGGATTCTAAAGCTATTGGGTCAGAAAAGAAAACAAATAGATGAATACAGGCATGCATAGCTACTGTGACACAGAGTTTTTTTTCCTTTAGGAAACTAGACTAGCAATGTGGTATGCAAGCTTGCTAGTATTTTACACCAGGGACTGGATTTTACACTGGACAGGTGGTGTGGGTTAACCCTGGTGGCAATTTCTTTTGGAATTCCAAAGCATTCTATACTTATATATAATCCATGTGCAGATGCCCATTTTTAAAAAATGCTGTTTTATCAGAAAGGCCTGACTATGTCCCTGCATTTTAGGCTTGGAATTTAGGGCAGAGTACAGCCTGGGTATCTCTTGAACCTGGTCCGAGGAAGTTTTTTCCAGTCTGATTTTTTTTTGGTACAGACTTAAAGAATCAGAAGAAAAGTCAAGAAAGTGGGAGTCCAAATCAGAAGATACACACCTTATAAGCTCTCTGCAAGACAAATTAAGTGAGAGAGAAGAGATTATCAAGCAGCTGACAGTAAGATTTCCTTTTATGTGTACATACATATTTTGGGATCTCTCGGAAGGCTCTATTCAGTGTTTCACACATTGTTTCAGACTGGTACTTTCTGTTCTGGAATACTTTGACCAACTTCGAACAAATAGATGTTCATACACATAACTTTTTTTCCCCTCAGGAAGGAAGAAAATTTCAGCATTCACTTCTAGCCAACACAGAATCTTACAGGAACCGATCATTTTCTTTCAACCCTGGTACAGGATACCTGACTCCTTCCATGAAGGTAAGATGGGCAATGCAATTAAAATTGCGAATTATGATGTTTTATTGCTATTTGGATCATACAGATGATCAGAACAATAAAGGTCCTATTAATTTTTTATGATAATGTTATTCAGTAGAATTCTTTCCAGTAAGCCAACCTACAGTCAGATGCTAAGTATAACATAAATTCAGTAGGCACACATAGATATTCATGTTTAAGCAAATACAAAACACTACGACTCTGAAGACCTCAGTCTTCCACTGGGGTAAGCATGACTATTGCTTGCAGATTTGGGAGGTGCTGTTTGGGATATTGCATGCATCAAGGAAAATGAATGGTGTTTGAGCTGCTCAAGATTTGCCCTTTGTCATTCTAGCCCCTCTGTATGATGCTGCCTATAAATAGTCACAGAAAGAAGGGAGGTCAGCTTGGTGCAAAGCACCTACCTGAGCTCTGCAAAGCTATCAGATCTGATGTATCTAAAACCTGAAGGTTAAATACACAAGTTGTTTTAATTGGACTGCCTAATCCTTGAATCCTCACAGCATACCCTGAGAATTTACTTTAAATGCCTACAGGAAAAGATGGCAATCTTCGTTTTTGGGTGCTCCTCGTAAGATATCTAGGAACGAGGTATTGTTGAGGTTTTATGGTATCAAGTGTAAAATGTGTGTGTGTAATGAAGTTTTCTGTTGCAATAAAAAGCAAAAGAAGAAGATGGTTGAGGCGCCCAGTCGTGTTGTCAGTGTCCCGAATTTAGCTTCCTACGCAAAGAGCTTTTTGAGCTGTGACTTGAGATCAAAAAGAAGTGCTCCTCAAATAACAAAATCTACCAGCTTAGACCGGAGTCCTGGCTGCCTCAGGGTGGGCTCTCCATCAGCACAGTCCTCAGACACCAATGCTGCCACAAGGTATTTGTCCATTTTGCAGTGACTTGTAAGATGATAAACGAATTGTTCAGAATCTCGCAGGCATTCAAACACCTTAGACATTTGGAAATAATCAATGACGTAAGGTTCCCATTGTACAGTGAACTCCGTGTGTTCGGTTCTCTGCAGATAGGCCCAGAACTTTACCGCTGAAGTAGGCTGTAATCACTGCCCAGCGGAGCTTGTCATTGCAACGTCTCCTGGTACAAAAAAACTAGAGGAGTTGCAAGTATTTAACTAAGAATGTATTGATAGTGAATATGGCTGTTTAAAACTTCAGGCAGGTGTTTTCCTTCTTACTTTGTTTCCTCACTTCGCACCTGGTAGATGTAGATAGCATATTTTTGTTTTAGGAGATATTTGAATGTATCTAGGCTAATAATTTGGAAAAGGGTTGAGAGACTTAAAAAATGATTTATTAGTAAATACTTAACTAAAAACTTCTTAGTTTGATGGTTTTTTTCTCTGAAAAGCTTGAATTTTTTCAAATTTATGAGTTATTTAAACAATATTTAGTTTTATAAACGACTGAACTATCCCTTCAACAAATAGTTAAAAATTTATGTAGTTAACATTATACAGTTATAATGATAAATATTCAAACAAACAAACAAACAAACCTACCACTATTCTTCAGGACAAAAGCCAGCCTTCTTACCTATCTCTTACTGGAGATTAGTTATCTTGGAAATTGTGTGCTAGAGTTCTTTCCTTGAAGGCAGATGGTGCTGACTGCTGCCAAAGACAATAACGTGGGACATGGGCTTGCGTCCAGTGTGGCAATTTCGTGCATCTTAAAGACAAAAGCATTCTGTGTCATGCCAGTGGACTGCCAGGGCAAAGCAGATTTCTGTTTTAAAGGGAAACGTACAGGCAGACTGAGGGCAGCTTGGCTGCTACTTACTCTTTTAAATCAAGCAATTCTAAGTGAAGTCATATTTGCTATTATAGACTAACCAAAATTAATATAAATGTTACAAAAGCATCCCAAGTGCTGAAAAATTAGGGACTGTGTAATAGGATTGATTGTAAAAGCCAGTTAATACTCAGATAAATCAGTTCCAAATAAAACTTTTACTCAACATTTTTAACGCATAAATTGTATTTCATATTTTTAAGAGTGAATTGCAGCTGCCATTTTCTGATTTTCAAGACTTCATATTCTTGAAGCATCCTTTTTTTAAAATTTTTTTGAGATGTCAAGTCAAGAATTATGTTCAAACATTTCTCCACAGCTGTTCAGGTCTCCTGCACGCTTCCCTTCGTGTTACTGCCAGTGCTGTAAGCCCAGTTACCTGGCTAGCACAGATCTCACCAGAAACTGTAGCTGGCACCTTCTGGCCTCATCCACTTCATGTAAGCGCAGATCCATTCATAGATTCATGTCTTTTTCCAGGAAAAAAAAATATTAAATATTGATAAGATTGCAAGTAAGTGATGCTGATGCTTATTCGTTTGCACAGGACACATGGCAATGAACCACCACAAACTAAAGATGACCAAAACCAAGACCCTCAGCATCAAGAATGGTTTACTAAATATTTTTCATTTTAAAGCAAACTATTTCCATACTTCTCAGAATTACTAGAAAAGCTGTTCCTGTTTTCTTTTAAGGAAAGATAATCCAATATATGATTTAGAAAAAGAGAAGAAACTTCCATGTAAATAATTAGGAGCAATGGCACTCTCTTACATCTAATTACTATGGCATTATAAGCATGGATTTCAGGAAAAAACTGCATTATTTTTAACAACCTCTGTAAAAAATGAAGAAAAAGCAAAATTCTGGATACTGTTATGTGAAGAGACTTTTTCATCAAGAGATTGTACTACTCCACAATTCATTAAATATGCAATTTGGTCTCCGATACGTCCTGTCAAACTGGCTTCAGCTGAAAAAATATCTTCTTTAGGTGATTTCTGTAGTTTTATACATTTGTTTCATCAGCTGTTTAGAATGATTTCTGCATATAGTAATGTAATTTTTAAAGTTTTTAATAGCTTTTTGTTAAACTCATTTTAAGCTGTACAGCATGGGTGTGCCTCCAAGAATAGCATGTTTATAGCAGGCTGGTTTAGAAATACTTTCTGGTTTGCTTAATAAACTGTTTTGTATAGTCAGCATTGCAATATAACTTTCCTGTTGCACTTCAATACATGTAATGATCAGCCTGATAAATTAAGATATGTAAGTATGAACATTAAAACTTGCTTGTAAATCATCCTTTTCCACGTTTTGCAAAATAGCGCAATGTTATGCTGAAGTGTGAGTCAGACTGATACACCAAGTTCCAGATTTACAGGAACTGTGTACGTTTTGTTCTTATGGCCACCAAAATGCAAAGTGGGCGAATGACTAGATTTATCAGATCACAGTAGCTAACTCATTACTGGGAAGGAAGATGCTCAAGAAGAAATTGGCCCTCAGGTAATTAATCAATAAATGTGAAAGCAGCCTAGTGTTTAAGATAGTTCATCTTCAACTGCTGTACGATTTGAATCCCCATTTACTGGCAACCAGCCCGGCCCAGCTACGTGACACATTTTATATGTGTGAAGAGAGGTACCTCCCGCCTAACCTCGCCTTCTGTCAAACAGCCAGCAAGAACCGTACAGATAGGAGCACTTACTGCAAAACTGCCACTGCACCTCACCTGTGGCGAGAAGGTGGCAGAAGGGGCAGAATGCTTCCACAGGCCAATACTTCCAGTCATTTAGTATTTTTTAGAAGATGAACTGCTTGGTTTGGAAGGAGACTTTGGCATCAGATTTGGCAAGACAATACTTTCAATACAAACAATCAAGAAGGGGATAAAATGGTGTATCGTAAGTATAGAGGGCTCAGTTTTTTGGTAAGAATTTTCATCCACTCTGCCCCAAAAACTTTTAAAGTGCATTAGGAAGTTCAATACACAATTACTTATTCTAATTTTCAAGATTTCAATATTGTAATTAATTAACTCTGTCCCCAGAATGGGGAGAGCTAGGGCTACTCTTCCTAGAAGGAACAGGATGCATTCTAGGAAGCATACTTCTACCAGAAAGCATTCTGAATAGCAACTCTGTGTCTTTTCCATTGAAATATAAACCAAATCCATATTTTTGGGAAAAAAGAGATAATTTATTTCACTTAATTGTCTTTTAACTATTTATATTTGCAGTACAAATTACATTATACAAAAAGCATACAAGGTAAAAAAACAACACGGCTTTGCATTGTTGAAAATATTCAGATATGTAAAATCAAAGATCATGTTTGCTTCATTGGAGCAGGAATAGTGGCAGATGCTTGTTCTAGATAAACTAATGGACCTTGAGGCATTTCTGCAGGCTTTTTGTGCTGTACACTGATATCTTCCAGGACCTGTTGCCAGTGTCGCAGTTTAGCCAAATGCTTCTGAATTAATGCTTCTTTTCTCTGCAATTCATTTCTTAATTCTGAAACATCCTAAGGATGAAAAAATGTGTATTAGTAGACAGTATGCATAAGAATAACCACCTCACATAAAGAACACGTAATATTTTTAGCTTGAGTTTTCAAGCTGATCTTATAGGGATTCTAATAATGGAAACGAGTCTAATGAAACAAGAGGGAAAGCACTGTGAATGCATCAGTTCTGTTCCCCTAGGTCACACATTTCAGAGATCGTTACTCCCAGCAAAATTTGACTAACTACTTTGTTTCTTCCAATGAAACCATCATCTGTGTTCCAATACTCCACAGCAGCAGGCATCCAGCCTCTCCAGGTTCATGGTGAGAGCTGCTCTGTCAACAGTCACGTTCTACCAACTTATGATACAGCACCATGTTGAGAAACCCAAAATTAATGTGAATGAGGTGATTAACTGTACTGGTACACAGCTTATCTCATCTGGCACAATACAGGTACATTAATTTAAACATACCTCTTTAATTACTTGCTCTGGTTTCTGGACTGATAGCTGCAGTCTTTTTTGAAGAAAAAAGCACTCAGTTTGTCTCGCAACATCCAGAAACTTCTGGATGCACTGATCAACGCCTGAACATAAAACAACAAAACAGCAAGAACAGGTTCCAAAAAAGTTATCAGACTGATACTGGTAGTTTTCTACATGCTATTAAAAATACTTTTCACAGTACTTTCTAGAAAGAAAATCTTCACATTTACTAAAGTGACATATTTATAAAACCAGGATGTGCATTAAGACTCTGTATAAAATGTTGCTTTGCAAACTTTCAGAACTTCTTTTAAAGGCGCAGGACAACAACTCTTTTTACCCAAGTTTTACTACATTTTTGGCAATGACAAAGAGTGATAGAATAATCTGTGGAACTTGGTTGACTAAATAAAACATTTCACTGCACACCCAAGCAACAAGCTCTATTTAAGGTTCTAAAATATGGGCATATTTAGGAGAATGCTTTGCCTTCATATATTATGCACTACTGTTTTGATAATAAAAGCCGTCCCTTTCCAGCACGTGAATATAACCCAATATCCAGAAAGGAGTTTTCAAAAGCACTTCTGCTCTTTTTGAAACAGAGCTTGAGAGTCAAGCTTGAAGTATTTTTCAGGGAAAAGTACATTTCTGTCCAGGGCCATTTCTTAACTTCCTGTTTATAGCAGTTCAGTATTAATTACACTTCTCACAGAGGTGCCTGTCACACAAGTCCGAAAGCACTGCGAGTGAGCAGTCTAGGCTTTGCTTTCCAACCTTTTATTGTTGTTTCACACAGCTTCACAATGCATCACATTAGCTTTTTAGTTTTTGAACCATGTATGTCACTGCACATTAATATAACCTCCCAGACCCCAGAAACCAGCTGGCACCTGGACCCTTCCACAAGCCCCGACCACTCCTGGGTGTTTTTTCCCCTGTCAGCCTCCCGGTGCTGTCAACAGCGTTCCCCCTGGGAAGGAGCGAACAGCCCCGACTTAGACCAGAGTCACCTTTCCAAAACCGTGAAACAGCTTTTAAACCTCTTTTGGCAGCAAATGCCGAAACCCCCGGCAAAGCCCAAATGCACCCGTACGACTTCACGATGTTTTAGGAGACGCCGGCCATAGATTTGCAAGCCCGGCCGTGCCCCTCGGTACTTGAGGCCTGCAGAATAACCCCTGGTGTCCGCAGGGCTCCCGCGAAGCCGACCCGAGAGCCGCCGCGGGCCTCACCGGTGCGGATCTCCTCCTGGTCCGTGCCGTTCACGTAGTCCTGGCTCACCAGCGAGGCGAAGCAGGCCTGCGAGGCAGAGAAGCGCGGGGGTGAGAGGGCCAAGGGGGGCCGGCGCCCACCCGCGGCCTCCCCCGCCCCGCCCACGCACCTCGAAGGACGCCTCCAGCTCGTCCACCAGCGTGTTGTTGGGATTGCGCGGCCCCGGCGCCGGCGGGATAAGGCCGGCCGGGCCGGGCCCGCCAGGAGGCCCCGGCGGCGGCGGCCCGGGCGGCTGGTTGCCGAACATGCCGCTCAGCGCTCCCGCCATGGCCGCGCATGCGGCGAGAAGCGGCAGCCGCGGGCGGGCCCAGGCACCGCCCCGCCCCGCCGCGCCTCTCGGCGCCTCAGCGGCGGCGGCCGGGCCGCCCGCGCTCCTCCGCGGCGCCGCGACGGCAGCGCCGGGCCCGTCTGACGCAGGGGCCGCCCGAGCCGCCCGCGCTCCTCAGCGGCGCCGCGACGGCAGCGCCGGGCCCGCCTGACGCAGGGGCCGCCCGAGCCGCCGGCTGTCGCCCCCCGAGTTAAACGGCGAAGAGGCGAAGCAGAGAAAGCGGAGCCATCCTTCCCAGCGGGACCCCCGCCGGCCGGCGCCGTCCCGCGCCTCCCAGCCCGGGTAAGCACCAGCTCGGAGCCGCTGGTTACGCACCGGCGATTAACGGTGTTCGGCCTGTTTGACGTTAGAACAGGGGCTGGTGTCGCTGCTTGGAGCCCGACAGGCTCACAGCAGCAAAGGGGGAAGCAGGAGGGTGACAGAAACGGCAGGCTGCCCCAAAACAACCCACCAAGCGCTAACCTACATTCGCTGGTTTGTGTAAAACAGTTACAAGATACGCTCTTGTCGGCACTTCTTTAAGATTTAGTACATAATGCAGTGCTGAAGCCACGTTAATCACACAAACTGCAACAGCCTGGACACTCTGACAGTGCATCATTTCTACCTCAATACACACCAACAGCAGTTTTAGTTTTTCTAAGGAAAAATGTCAGATATCATTTTTATAAACAACTTTGCAGTTACCTTTCGCACCACCTACAATTCACCCAAAACGGAGGCACAGCCATGACCTCCATCTATTGTTAATTCTTTCTCAATCAAAACACAGACACAAATAAGAGATTTATTGTTTGCAATAATTCTGCTTACTTTACATATAAAATAAAGAGTTGAGATGCTTTCCATCATCATGTTTTGGTACAAATATCTCAATAGGTCAAACAGAATATTATTTCAAACTGCGTAATATGGGATGACAAGTCTCAAAAGTGAGATATTCTTACCCAAGTAGTTATTTATAAAATGTATTTGTAGTTCATTGCCGTAGTGAAGATCCACTGGGGGCATTCATATATGAATAATACTTTTCTTAAGGCAGAGTGCATGATTTTAGAGTAAGTATTTTATTTGGTATTACGACTGTCTTGACTTAGTCGAGCCACAAACTCTACTAGTGTTCTTGTAGGCCGCCCTGCCATGCCTTTGCGAAGATACGGCACCTCATCCTTATTCGACATCACACCAGCTATATCTAAATGAGCCCAGTGAGGGGCAGTCACAAACTCCTTCAGGAACGCAGCAGCTGTGCATGCTCCTCCAGCTCTGTGGGAAGCAGAAAAATTGTACTGTTTCTAAAGCAACACCAACAGCGCAAACATGAAGCAAATACACTGTCAGGAAGGGGCACGTGAAGGGTATTGGTGCATCTTACCTGCTGTACTTGCCAATGTTACTCAGATCTGCAAGAGGACAGTCTGTTACTTGTTTTGTGTAATGTTCAAAAAGGGGCATTCGCCAAACTCTGTCTCCTGTCACAATGCTGGCCTGAAAAAGAAACAGTGATTTTTCTTTTTAAACTGCATTTATAAGCCCCAGTATCATGCATGCTTATTTTTGCTTAGTTTGATCAATAGTGAATCCTACTTTTTAGGTATTTTAGTGTTAGTCAGAAGGCTTTTTTTTTTCTCCCCAATTTTTCCTAACAACACAAATCCTTCCATTCAGAGACCTCCTTTAACCATCGCACTTCAGATACTCACAAGGTCTCTGAATTTCTGTCTTAGTGTTGTTAAGCAAGTTCAATTATCTCTTTAACATGAATTAATCACTGTCAGTAGTCCAGAGCTTATGCATATGCACTAAGTTATCAGAAGATGCAGATCCCTGAGATGACGTGCATGCTGTTTGCTGTATATTAAACCTCATTAAAGAGCTAGTAATTAAGAGTAAAAATAATTTATTTTCAACTACAGTACTAAAGCCATTCCTACGAGGTTTCAAAATGTCATAACATACCTTTTAGATTTGCATAAAGACTTTCTGTAATGCATTAACTTTTCAATAACAACAGCTATTACTGAATGATTGTTCATTCAATGATAAGGCAGATATTCTACCTCATAAAGGTGACTCCAAAGCCAAGAGGAGTTTGTGAACACTCCAGTCGCAGCAGACCCCAGTGCGACATCCATGGCACCTACAGAAACACAGGGTTATACAACAACAGCTAAGGGGGACCTGAGCTGTTCCTCTGCATCCTGACTCCTCCACAGAACTTTCCTTTTTTAATTCCCATTGTCAGTAATTTCTAAACTCTGCAAAATGTAAATATTTTAGTACACTTACATTTGTAAAAGTTTAAACTTCTGAAAAAATGTATATAATAGGACAATAATTCATAAAAACTACATTCTGTATCTCATGAAACTATATTTTTGTTTTTCAGCTTGATGTTTCTTAGCAGTATTTCTAATGTAATATATTCAGCAATAAGTGTCTTATCAAAAGAAAAATTTAAAAATCTAAAATTTATTGTTTACTTACAGAAAATATGAGTGGACTTGTTCCAATTTATAGACCTCTACAATTTTTGAGATGATACAGGTGGAGGGAACATAGAGCATTTATAAAAAATGTTACTAAAACTTGATAACTCATTAAAGTGCTTGTAAATTTGTGTGTAATTGTAACATGTTGCCATTGTGCAATACATATACTGCTTTGAAATTGGGTCCATCTTTTTGGAACACCCTGTATAGTGGGAGTAAACTTGTTATCATGCCCTTTATATGGGAATGCTTTTATACAAGCCAGTGATTACACAATCAGCTTCCCTTCTGCCTATTGACATGTTCCACAGCATTTAAACTGACAAAAACTGATGGAACATAATTTAAAGCACTAGTAGAGAATATTTGGAAACGTAATTATTTTGCTTAGCATATTCATTAAGCTACACAGTGGACTCCTGTCAGAACTATTCTTCTGTGTTTCACTCATGTCAGCTACAGTCACTTCACCCATGACAGCTTGTTACTCCAGTTCACGAGATGCAATGCTGGTTTTAAATTTAAAATTATAACCTCATTCGTATACAACTGTAGAGATGAAACAATTAAAGCACATTTTATTATGCCTGAAAGTATGCAAACTGCACATAGGAGATACTTCAGTCAAATGAATTATTGGGAAGATGATAATGACTCTGCTATTATCTAGAATCATAGACCTGAGCTACTTCACTTACTGGAAGAACTGGTGCTGGCTCAGCCAGAGCTTGGGCACTCAGGAAGCCGTTCGCAAAGAAGATATTTTGGCTCCAGCATGGCTGGTGCCATACGCACCTGGCAGGATTCTTCCACAGCCACACCAGTATCTCTGCATCACACAGCCCCAATAGCTGGGAGCGCTTAGCTCAGAAATGCAGACACTGGGAAACATTGTGCAGAAACACCCAAGTTTGTGGAGATTTTCCCACCCTTAGTTCCAGCTCAGCTGGGCCGGCCCATCTCCATCTCCATGGCTGAGCGTGCACCCTGCATCCCAACACCCTCCCCAGCCCTAGAGACACGGTGTGGCTGTACAAGTTGTTACAGCATAAACTGTGCTAGCTGTTGTCCTGGGACATCTAAAATCATCTCAGCTGCTTTCGAATTCAGTTTGGCTTGATATACACAGTGCAACTAATCCATAGCCCAATTAATGACAGTAACAAAGAACTGCCTTGCAAAATGAGCTGGGAAGGGAGATTGCTTACCTGTTAATGTTGCAGCATTCACAATAGCCCTTGGATTAAAATTGTGGGCATAACAGAGAGCATCAGCTAACAGCAGTCTTCCTTCTGCATCTGTGTTATCTACCTTCAGGTGCAAAATTAGTAAAAACAGATTAACAACTGAAAATATCCCTTTCACAGACTTACTTCCTACATATTATCTTAAATAGCTGTCAGACTGTGAATGCACTGTCACAGGCCCTAGGAACTTCAGGTAATCAAAATTTACTCAAAATAAACTAAAAAAAAAAAAGTATTGATATACAGTTACATTCATGAAATGAAAGCATGTCTGTAGCTGAACTCTTCTGCATGCTGGGCCTCTGTGCTGCTGGCTCCTCTGGAGAGCCTGGAGGCTGGAGAGGTGACCAGTGGAGCACAGGGGACTGGTGACCACCCCCAGCAAAGCCCCAGGAATCCCAGGGGCTGTTTCTGAGCAAGCACAGAGATCTGGCCCATGGAAACTGCCATGGAGGAGAGGGTACCACAAAGAAGCACAGACGCATGCCTAGAAACAGTTCCTGGTTATACTGCTTTCTCTTTGGATCTTGAAACTTTTTCCCTTTAAAAGAAATTAATAGCCCTTTTGGTCCCTTCCCCTTTCAGGGAAAATTAATGATAAACTCTGCATGATTAATTGAATGATGTGCTCTGAGCTATTAGCACTTTCTTGCAGTCTGTTCCCTCAAAGCAGAGGGCGACTCAGTTTTGGGAGGAGAACCTCAAGGACCTGGAAGGCTCAGCAAGTGAAAGGCAGAAGAATAACAGAAATGCAGACAGAAATAAATATTGATTAAGCCATCTACTTCTGCATGAAATCAGTGGCCTACAGCACAATGACTTTAAGTACCATTTAATCCATTAGATGAGTATGGAACAGTTTGGATTCAATATGAAATACGTATTCTGGATATGTATTTGGCAAGCTCCTTTGAACTGAGAGCCCCTACGACTCTGGTTGCTCAGAGCAGCTTGGCAGGCTAAAGACCTTGGTTATGTCAGCAGGAAGCTCATACTCTCATGCATTACTCTAGAGAGCACGGAAGTGTCCTGAAGGGTGTGCTGGAAGCAACTCATGTTTTTCATCCTGACTGAGAATCTATATTTACGAGCATTGTAACAACCTCTTGTGCTAAACGCAAGAATTTCTGTTAGTTCAGTAAATTACCATGCTTTTCAGTTTTCCTAGCAATTTATAAAACATGTCTAATCTCTTCAATCTATATTTATATTTGAAAGAATCATATGATGGCAATTCCTAATTAACAACATGCTTCTTAAAAGTTTTAAAAACAATACATTTACATTGCCTATCTTTGTAAAAGGTCTCTTCAGACACATACTCTGTGGTCATATAACTTGATTGATTAAAGCAATTCACTGAAAGTACTCAAAATCCAAGTTCCACATGCCTACCTGTATTGTTTTTCCATTCTTGGCTCTAACTACATCCCCAGGCTTGTTTGCCTTCCCACCGGGCATATTTTCACAGAGGGGTGCCAAACCTCAGAGAAAAAAAGAAAAGTGCATTACTCATTTCTTTCTCAGAAAAGATGCAGGCAAAACACTTAGAAAAAACCCAAGCACCTTCTTAAGAAAACAGTACCAGTCTCATCTTGAATTTATGTTCAAAATCAAGTTTTCCTGGGGAAATTTCTCTGTATGTTTTACCACCACCACATTCTCTTACCTACACCATTTTACCACTGGGTTTTATTTCTGCTTTATGCCCAGACAAGATCAGAGGAGCAATAAATATAATCTTATGTCTTCCATATATGAATAATTAGTCATGTGTAAAGGGATTTATTTCTCTCTGAAATTAAAAGCTTCTCAAATTAACACTCTGAGCCATTCAAGCTCTGCTAATTGTAAATAAACATTGTGTAATGTCAAGAGGGGTCCAAGGACTCACCATAGACCTCCAGCCACAAGAAGGGCAAATAGAGATCAACAAAAAAGACATTCAGCGTCAAAACTCCAACTATAAATGCGATAATAGGATGAAAGGCACTCCACTATTCCTAGGGAAAACCTGCTCTTGGCACAAGGAATAAGTGAACTCTGACCACCACTTTTCAGCTGAGTTAAGTACACAGACTTTTTGCTCCACTGATGAGTCCTTCCCATTGCACTTTCAAGTGAGGAATGCGGTGAGGATGTGGGTTTCGCTGCCCTCTACTGGTTGAAGCATAAAAGTGACTAAAATATTAGATTCCTAAAAGTCAAGGTTCTCAAACATAAAACTTATCCTAGAATGGATTACATGTCATCAGCAACTCATTTTGCCACAGTTCCTGAATCAGCTCATTTAAATTTTAGCTGTGCAACATTTTTGCAGAAAAAAATATAAGCATTGATCATACTTAAAAATAAAATCAGCAGATTGGGGTGGTGTTTTTTTTTTTATTTTACATGTTTCCTGAGATATTCACCAAAGGAAACAAAAGCTGATCCCTCTGCCTGTTCAGCTGTGGCAAACACTCCTGGAGGTAGCTCAGCTAACTCCTTTTCATTTTTACTTGCTTTTAGAGATAAACATATTCCTTCTTGTAATGAAGGATCAGAACTTCTGAAAAAAAATGTTGAAAATAAGTTTACTAACAACCACTTATCACCTGAGATCTAAAAATCATGCCTTCAAAATTTTAATTCAGTATTGAAATATTCAAGCAAAGCTAGTAATTCTTGATAAGTAAAAATGGAAGAGAACTTGAGACACGTGAGTCTGCAGGAGTCCGTGGCATTTCTGTAAGGCCATTACCAGTGCTGATACTAGAAAATGACTTCGTCAAAAAGAAATCTTGTAAAGATTTTTGGATTCTTACACAAACACACTTACCAATTATGTTAAGAGGTAGATTTAAAGCTGCTGCTGTCACAATGGCTGAACAGACAGTTGCTGCCCCTCCCATATCTGCTCTCATCGCATCCATACCTGATGATGGCTTCAGTGAAATGCCCCCACTGGAATAAACAGAACAAATATCACCCAACATGTAGGAGCTCAAAGTTGAATACACTGAAAATATTCTCTCCATCAGAATGCTTTAGCACCAAGTATCATTAAATGTGTTTTCAAATATTCCTGCAACAGCCTGACAAGCATACTGAAAGCAAGATATCTGTGTATTAATTTCAAATAAAATATAAAATTATTTCATCATAATTAGGATGCATAAAAATCCAGGCAATCTGCAGCAGACTAACTCAATGATCTTCATAACAGCACAAGAGCACAAAACAAGAACAAGATAGTACACCTGGTAAAATCAGCATGTCGAAGGGGAAAAGACTGATAAACTCTTCAGTAGTTATGTGACATGAAAAGCAGTTATAAGGAACTGCTGCAAAGAAGGAACTATTTTCTCTTTAAGCATGATCTAGATACCCAGTGACAGACTGCAATTCTAAACAAGTTTTTCATCCAGAGGTTTGCTCAGGCCAAAAAACCAAAAAATAGCAAGTTCCTTGTTTTCTTCCCCTCCCCCGAATTTCCATTTTCCCCTTACAAGACAAGCGCATATCAATTCCTACTTTGTCCAACCACTCAAGCTTGTCTTCTCCCCAGAAGAGGCAGCACAGTCTACTATACAGGGCAAGTTCACTGGAATGGCATTGATGGATATGCTGAGCAAAGAAAAAGCATCTCCCCATTGCGCATGAACAGCAGACAGGCATTTTCCCCTTTAGTCATTAAAATAATAGCATACATACCTGTCAAATGTCACTCCTTTTCCTACAAATACCAATGGGGAGTCATTTGCATTAGCACCACCTGAATAGTGAATCTCCAGAAAGATGGGAGGTTCAGCCGAACCCTTCGCTACACTCAGGAATGCTCCCATCTGTTGGGTCGCTATCCAAGACTCCGGTCTGTAATAGAAATAATTTTTTATTTCGGTAATTGGACACTTTGACTAAGGTGATTTTGTTTGTTTTTAGGAGATCACAATTCTTGAATGTTTGTACACAAACTATTAATTCTATATTAGTTAGTTATTTTGGAAACCGTCACTTAGATCCAGCCATTATTACTTTTTTTTGAGAAACAGAAAAATAATGCTTCAAAGCTGCTGCTTGTTTTTTGTTTTGTCTTGTTTAAACAATGGCAACAAAAGAAACAACAACCGGTCTATACTTTCTGCATCAGAAGCATTAAACCTTCACTTGCCCATCAGGCTGTAGTCTCTGAAGGCACATGGAATAAAAACACTACAGCAGCTTACAGTTTAGCTTTCTGCTATCAAGATGGTTAACTAAAGGCAAAGTTGATCTCCCTCAACTTTTGCTTTTCAAGAAAACAGCTTCCAACGCTTACACAACCAGTTAGCCCATTTCCACTGAAGTGCAGTAACTAGAAAAGCTGAGGCAAGAAGCATTAGCTCTGCAAATTCAACTGCAAGAGCTTTTACAACTCCATCTCAACATTTTTAAAAGTTTAAAAAAAGCCCCAGCAATAACAGCAATAAATAGAGGATGTTTAATTACCACATCTGAACAAAAAAACCAACGGTATGTATAAAATCCACTTGGGAAAAAAACAGAAGGTATTAGAAAAAAGGTTCTTCATATTTGCCCTCCATTCACTGAGTCTTCACCAGGCTTCCTCTTTTACAGCACATGTCAATTAAGCAGTAATTGACTGCATGACTAATTATTTTACTGTGTCATAGTATCTTGCTTACTCTGCTAACTAGAAGCTCACCTTCTAATACAGACAGTAGCTTGCAGTCTGGGCACTTCTCACACCCTTTTGCCAAACGCTTCCCCTGCTTTTGTCATTTGAAGTGGCAGAATGAAAATAAGAGCATATTGCTTATTTGATTGATTCAAGGGAATTTACCTTATATGGACCTTCACAGTGCTGAAATTCCTGAGCTTCTGTTCAATATGTTCAGCAAATTTGATTGGAGTTATATAATTAGCTGGAGCCTCCATAAGGTACCGAGCGAGGTTCTGACCCTCAGCGTAGATAACACCTTTTTGCCAGGCTTCTCTTTCAGCACTAAACAACACCACACAATAATCAGGATCATAAATATTTGCAAAAGAAATATGTTGTCAGCATCTATCTGTTCTCTCCTGTTTGAAAATGCAGTATCATTAATTTGGGGCAATTAAGAATGCCACAGTAATCTTATCATGAGGAATTTAGGATGATATCCAAAGTTCATCTAGTCTAGTAGCTCATCACTGGTACTGGTCAGCACCGAATGCTTCACAGAAAGCTAGATGAATCCTAGAGCAGAGAGATATAAAATTATCTGTCTAATACATTAGGTCTTGTCCTAATCCTTACTAGTTAGAGACTGGCTTAAATCCTTAAGCACAAGGTTTAATATCCCTTCCAAAATTTGTAATCGCATTAACTATAACAGCCCCGAAAGTTTTTATTTACCATATAAAGGCTCCAATTCTGTTTCTCACTTTACTGAAATATGATTATGTGGTAAGAGTAGAATCTGGACCTCATTTCACAGTGCACTCAAGGCATTTCACTAATGAACAACAGAGTAAACATTTGAAGAGCTGCCTGCATAGGAAATGGAGGTGTCTCTCTGGTTACTTTGCAGCACTACCAGTATAAAACCCTTCATTTTACTGAGACAGAATGAAAAGACTTATTTGCTTTAAAAGATATCATAAAGCAGGGCATTAAGCTGGATTTTGCCTCTTAAAAGAGCAACACGGTGAAGAAGGAATCCAGGAGGAATATAGAAACATTGCCTGGATATGGAGGGATGGAATTAAGAAGCTGAATCTCAGCTCACAATGAAACTGGCAGGAAGTGGAAAAGGCAACAAGAGGACTTCAGCAGGTACATCATCAGCAAAAGGAAGGACAGGAATAATGCTGTCCCATTGCTACATGGGGCAGGCCATCTAGGGAACACTGGGAATACTGAAGTTCTCAATGCCTCCTTTGCACCAGTCTTAATAATTATTAAGCTCTGCTTCCAGATTCCCCAGTTCTTTGTGCTTAGTAACAGAGTTTGGGGAAGAAAGGTACTACCCATGGCAGAGGAAGATAGACTTAGGGCTGCTTAAAGAAACTGGACATACACAAGTCCTTGGTAGCAGGCAAGATGTATCTGAGGGTGCTGGTTTCTCTCAGTTTTCAACGACACGGTAACTGAATGTGGTTCCTGATGACTGGAGAGTCCTCATCTTTAAGAATGGCAAGGATATAGGGAACTTCAAACCAGTTAGCCTAGACTAATCCTCTAAAAGTTTATGGAGAAAGTCAGCTTGGAAACCATTTCCAGGTAGATGGACGAGATGTCACTGGGAAAGGTCATCATAGATTTGGAGCAAATCATACCTGACCAACTTGACTGAATTTTATGATGAGAGGGCTGGCACAGAGAACCACAGTGGATGTCATTTATCTTGGCTTTTGCAAGGTTTTCACATAGAATCCTTGCAGACAGATTGAGAAAACATGAACTGGAAGGGTAGACAATAAAATGGGTGAAAAACTGAAAGAACTGTTGGGCTCAGAAGATAGCAGAGAACAGTTGAGTGGTCTAGCTGGCAGTTAGTTACTTGTGGCGTTCCTCAAGGGTTGATACTGAGGCTGATACCTTCATCAACAACTTGGACTATGAAATGCACCCTCAGAAGATCATGGACAGCATCGCATTGTGGGGAGCAGCTGAAATGGGGAGGGCAGGGCCACCATTGGCAAGGCCTTGACAAGCTGGGGGAATGCACCAAAGGGAACACCGTGAAGTTTAACAAAGACTAGATGACCTCCAGAGGTCCTTTCCCACTGAAATTATTATATACAAAAATTACTTCCAGTGTCATAAGTGGTCATAGGACCATCTATGTTTTCAGGAAATATTTATTTAATATAATCAGCTCCCAAACTATCCACTGTTTTACCAAACGGGAAGAATGTTGCACGTAGCTTATCAAGACATGCTTAAATTGAGATGTTTTTATTTTATTTCATTAACTTCCTCATAAGGAAAGACTTGTTCCTGTATAAAGTACATACGGAAAATACCTCTCCTCTGTGTGACAGAATGTCCTACATGGAAGGTCGAAAATCCCCTCTGATAGAGTAAAAGGGGATTAATAAAACTTTGTTCTGGAACCAAGAGGTCTGATATTACTTTCTGCTCTCAAGTAACAGTGATGTCTGTTTAGAGGCCAGAAGCACCCAAGCTTCTCTTCTTGCATCATATTCTGTAAATGAAAATGTAACAAATGAACTATGTAGAACATATCCATCATGGCATGGTCTGGTGTCAATTAGCATCTCCTGATTCTCAAAAGGATTTATCCATTTATGGAGTCTGAAATACCTCTGCTCCACAGTTTTGGCATGCAATACCAACAAACGTCTTTTCATGTCACAACTATGCTTCAAGTAATATTTTAGTTTTACCCTGGGCCTTCTTTTCTATGAAGCAGCACTTATTGACCCTTAACCTCAGAACATGGCATAGTAATGAAACATATGGAGCAAACACTGAAATATACTCCAGACATAAAATACTTCAGGAAATTCAAAGGAGTAGTTAACAAGGATATTGCTGCTAGCCCTATTCTTTCAGTTCTATGTTTTTGTCATGCACAAGCATGCACACGGTTTTATACATAAGTAAACAAACAGATGTATAAATAGGCAAGCTTTCCTTTTGACATCACCTTCCATGAAGCTGAGGAGTAACCACAGGTTTCTTTTTTTGCTTCAACTCATTATATTCATGCAGTCCGAGGACAGCACCTTCCGCAGCTGCTTGAGCATCTCCACAGGGGTCTACTTCAACACAAGGGATCTCCAGGTCTTGGATTTGTCTACAACCAACTGAAAAATACAGCACAGAACTAGTAGGCTGAGTATTGCATAGAACAGCAAAACCGGTATCCAAGATGATCACTTTAAGGAAAAAATAATTTTAATTCAAGATATCTGAGTTTACAAGTAAATAAATTTAAAAAATCATGCAGTAGAATAATTTAAAATGCTAATGACCATATACTGACAAATTTTGACTAAAAATATCACTTGATAAATTGTAATGATTATGACATTTCACAAGAATAAAAAGGAAAGCCCACAGTTGTTATGATTCCTTTAAGCTCATTCTGTATCAAAGAAAAAGCTCTATCATTCTGGAGTGCTATGCATTATGACTATCTACAGGTATCAGAAATTTGCTGTAATTTAGTTTTTTGCTAAGGATATATGACTGCTCTTTTCTTTCAAATGAGTTTATACACAGTTTTATAAACAAACAAATGTATATATTCCATAAATTTTACTTTGTACCCAAATAATTTAACAATGCTTTGGCAGCTGGTGAGACAACACAGACTAGCGCTTTGAACATATAGTTGTCATTTATGTATGACTGACCTCTAGTCTCACATTAGAAACTCTGGTGAAAACTCTTTTTATTCTTGTTTTATACACGCTTAGATGCCACAGTTATCTTTCATGAAGATAGAGAGGCCTCCTCTGCCTATGACAGATAACATACTGAGTCATACTACTGGTGTTGTGAAAGATACCAGTTTATAAGACAAACATATCAGTTACAAACTAAGTAGCAAAAGTAAATATATGTGCACACATATAAGTACATACTTAAGTACAGCGTGAGCATTAAGTGAATCAGTGATGCTCTCAGGCTTCGAAACAGTAGTAATTAAACAACTGCCTTCTCAATATCACACTGTTTAGGAAAATTGTTTGGTACAAAAAACTGGAGTTACCTGTCTGCAGATTGATTTATATGCCCTATAATTCCTTCCTTGCTAAGGAAAAATTTCATGAATATTAGTGACACATAAATGCATTCAGTAAACCATACAGTAGGTTTTGCTTTTCAAAACCAAATTATAGCTAGACTTACTCTTCCAAAGCATGGAACATGCCACACCATTGCAGTAGTTTTATGGCAAAATGTGTAAGAAAATTTAAAAATAGTTAACCTGCTACAGCTGCACGAATATTTTCTTTGTCTTCATTCCAGTTTTCGTGGTCGTTTAGTCCAGCATCCTTCTTACCCAACCCAACTACAACCACACTCGGAAAGTCCTAGATGAAGCCAACACAAAAATGGATTAACTTTCCTCATTGTTACAGCCACAGCAAACAGTTGCTAAAAAGCCCTTACTTTCCAAATCAAACCAAGCACAACATAAAAATACATTCATTACTTTCTCTACCTTAAGCACATTTCTATGTTAAGAGTGCCAGTACGGTGCCGCTATCTTGCACTCCTAATCATTTGCCACAGACATGCAACCAGTTGCTCTCTTGTCCAGTTAATAGTTAATTATGTGCATTGCAGCAGATAGGGCGTTATGCTCAACACACAGCAAACTCGGTACTTCTAAGGGCAAGGCTAAGAGTTCTTTGAAAGCAGATCCAGCTTTCCAGCTGCAAAAAAGGCCAGAACTGAGCTGGAGAAGTGTAACCTTTTTTGGCACAGTACTATGTTCAAGGAAATAAAATCACTTCAAAGGCTGAGTCATTAGCTCAGCTGAGGAGCTGAGCTGGCATCATTTGCCAGGTAACAAACCAAAGCTGCACAGAGGTACACAGCTCCAGAACTCAGGAAAGCAATGTAGCACAGCATACTAAATGCTTGCCTTGAAAGCTGCAAGTAGAAGGCAAAAAGAGAGAACGACAAAGATTCAAGGAGCATTTTAATTCTTTAGTCAATTTTGTATAAAACTCAAGGCTATATATGTGAACAAATTTCTCACTGTTCTGAAGAAAATTAAGTTAATCTCAGGCTTTCCCTTCCATCAAAAATAGCTGCTCTGTCAGATTCTAGCAACCAGCTTTGAAACTGCTAGACCGCAAAGTCTTCCAGTCCACAAGATGCTGAAACTAGTTTTATCTTTCCGGCAGATCAATGATCCAAGTTAACTTTTTTTTTTAGTTATTTATTTAGAAGAGGTGTAAGGCCAAATTTTACTTCCTTCTCTTGCAGAGATTTGCTACTCACTTCATCCTGTATGCAGAACTGGGATAATGGGAACTTCAGTGGACTCCAGTTCCATGAAGTCTCTGAGAGCCTTTCTGCTGAGCCCACTGTCACCCGAGTGGGGTCCCCACACAGGAATTTATATATGGTAGGCAATATCCACTAGCCCTCATGTAAGATTCAGTTACATATACAGGGACACCTAGTGCCATGTTGCATGTCTGTCTAACCTCTAGCTACTACTCCAAAAAGGCACAAATTGTACCATATTTGCCAGCTCCATAGAATCATAAAGGAGTTTGGCTTGGAAGGGACCTTCAAAGCTCATCTAGTCCAACCCCCCTGCAATGAGCAGGGACATCTGCAACTAGATCAGGTTGCTCAGAGCACCGTCCAGCCTGGCCCTGAATGTCTCCAGGGATGGAGTATCAACCACCTCTCTGGGCAACCTGTGCCAAGTGTTCCACCACCCTTGCAATAAAAAAAATTTCTTCCTTATATTTAGTCTCAATCTCCCCTCTTTTAGTTTAAAGCCATTACGTCTTGTCCTATTGCAATGGGCCCTGCTAAAAAGTCTGCCCCCATCTTTCTTATAGGCCCCTTTTAAGTACTGAAAGGCCTGCAATAAGGTCTCTCTGAAGCCTTCTCTTCTCCAGGCTGAATAACCCCAACTCTCTCAGCCTGTCCTCATAGAAGAGGTGTTCCATGTATGTGCATTAGATTTATTAGGACTTCTCAAATGACACCAAAAGCCTAACTTCAAGCAGATGAATCCCCATCTCATACCCTTGCAGTATATCATGTCTGTGCAAACAAAAGTCCTGCTTGAATAACAGTCCTATGTCTTGTTTTCAGAAGTTTCAAGAACATGACTTTAAAACCTCTGAATAAAGCCTATGATGGGACGTGTTAGAACTGTCATGTCTGCAAGGTCTTTGCACATATTGGTACACACTCATGCACTCACTCCTGAACAGAGAGGCACAGTGGAAATCTGATCCAGAACTGTTGTGCCTCAGCTCATTCAATAAGCAGTTATTCAGAGCACACCACCTCTGGAGCAGACTTGTTTACATATTCTCAATTTGCAGCACAGTGGAGGATTGTGCAAAAGGCCACGAAACATGGGGAGTACAGAACAGGACGTTTCAATAAGAACCACATTTTTGTTGAGAAGGCTGGGGGGGGAAGAAGAGTGGAGCATTTATACAAGCACAGCAGTGACCTCAGCTCAAAAAGATGCAAGGGCAAACCTCACACGTTAATCAATATGCACATGAAAATCCACCCCTCATACCTGATGCAAACCATGGAATACGCGCGTTTTGCCTTTCTTCAAAGGTGGCCCACATCTAGAACACAAAAAGATTCTTTCAATAAAGAATTCCTTATTGGTGATAAATCTTACAGTACTACATCCACTCCAGAGCCACACAGTGCTCCTCAACACTGTATGGGGACACCTGGCTCAGAGCCGATTCACAGAAAAGGACAGTTCCCATGAACATTTTGCATGTTTCCTCAGTGCTTGGTCCTTCCACAGGAGTCCCCCTCCAAAGTGCAGCCTGAGAAGTGATATGGATACAAACACTAATAATAATAAAAAGATCATTCTTGTTGGTGTTTGTAGGTACTTTAATCCATTTCAGAAGCTTATCACACACTTACAGACACAGAAGTTCTCTCAGCTTTCCAGACGTGAGTCTATCAAAAGCATCTCCTGCACTAGTGAACTGGGCAGCACCTTCATCTTTTTCACTTGAGTAGGTTCCCAGAACAAGACCCTAAAAAAGGATATGCATTAATGTAAACAACACAAGATGTAGAGACTCATGTGAAAGACAAGCTCACTGTTCAAACCATAGCTACTGCTGCATACATTCATCTCCATTTGTGTATTTATCTAATGTGATGCACAAAGCAACACTTTGATAAACCAGGATAAAGTACTACAACTACTTTGAAGGGTGAAAAAGACATTAGACACAGTATAACTGAAGTTATAATCACTTCGCCTAACATGTAGAGACAAAACCCTGTCAATCTATAATCAAAAGAGCTTTTTCCTTCCCTCAGCCGCCCAAACGCAGGTGTAGGTCCAGGCGGAGCGCAGGGAGCTGCGCCTCTCCCGACTCGAGCTCAGGGGCAGGGCCCTCACGGGGAATGTCTCCAGGGCGGCCCGGCTCCAGGCTCCCGGCGGCCCCGCCACGGGCACGGCGCCCGCCCCGACGCGGCAGGGCTGCGAGGTGAACCCCCGGGCTGGAGCTGGGGGGCACACGGACACCCCTGAGCTGCCGCCGGGCGCGCTCAGCCGTGAGCCGCGGGGCCGAGCCTGAGGAAGGGGCTCCCTGCGGCCCCCGCCGGGCGCCTCACGCCGCCTCCTCACCTTCCCGCCCGCCCCGCGGCTGTAGCCCCGCGGCGAGGGCCGCTGCGCCGAGCAGCTGCAGGCCAGCGGGACATCCCGGCTGAGGCGGCGCGCAGCCACCCTGCGCACCCAGGGCAGCAGCATGGCAGGAGGGCTGGAGGCGGGACGGGAGGCGGGCAAACCGGCGTGCGCCACCCCCTGACCCCGGCGCGCTGTGGCCTCATCAGCCGGCGCCGCGCGGGGTCCGTTCAGCAGCCGGTGTGCTGGCGACCGGGAGGGGGCGTTTCGTTCTTGACACGTTTTACAGACTTTGTATCGCAAGGAATTGGGGACCGGGCGGTTTCACAGCGGAGTTTTGCCCTCTTGCGGTGTGCTGGAAAGCTGCTTGGCGGAGAGGGGTCTCGGGGTGTTGACTGACAGCCGGCTGAACATGAGCCAGCAGTGTGGCCAGAAAGGCCAACAGCATCCTGGCTTGTACCACGAATAGTGTGGCCAGCAGGACTAGAGAAGTGATTGTGCCCCTGTACTCGACACTGGAGAGGCCCCACCTTGAATCCTGTGTTCAGTTTTGGGCCCCGCATCATAAGAAGGACACTGAGGTACCAGAGAGAGTGCAGAGGAGGCGGCGAAGCTGGTGAGGGGCCTGGAGCACAAGTGTGATGAGGAGCGGCCGAGGGAGCTGGGGCTGTTTGGCCTGGAGAACAGGAGGCTGAGGGGAGAGCTGATCGCTGTCTGCAACTGCCTGAAAGGAGGGTGTAGCATGGAGGGGGTTGGTCTCTACTCCCAAGTAACAAGTGATAGGACAAGAGGAAATGGCCGCAAGTTGCACCAGGGAAGCTTTAGATTGGATATGAGGAAAAAATTCTTCACAGAAAGGGTTGTCAGGCATTGGAACAGGCTGCCCAGGGAAGCGGTGGAGACACCATCCCTGGAGGTGTTTAAAAGGCATTCAGACAAGGTTCTTAGGGACATGGTTTCATGCCAGAGTTAGGTTAGGTTATGGTTGGACTCGATGATCATGAGGGTCTCTTCCAACTGAAATGATTCTGTGCTCTTGGTGAAGGACTCGCCCGTGCTGCTGAGGATGAAACAACTTCTCTGGTGGGCTTAGCGCAGACTTTAAAACAGCCCTGGTATGTATACAGTACATTTAATGTGTATTTTGAACATTAAAATGTAAATGGTTTATGGAAAAATAATCGAAATCTATTGCAAATACAAAGGCAACATATTTACATGTTTTTCCATGTAGCATGGTGGTTTTCTTGTACAATATCACCATGTCTGTCTAGGAAGCCTTGATTAGGTTCTAAGAAAGAGCAGTAACAATCCCAGAGTGAAATTAAAAAAAAAAAAAAAAAAAGTGGTAAATGAAAATAAAAGACCGATGAGAATGACTGTGGTTATATTTTATCAGGAAAATTCACACCGGAGTACCAGGTCATCAGTGTAATGTCAGAAGTAGATCTATGCTGCTTCAGCAAAAGCGCTGTATGGAAAAGAACTGTTTGGAAAAGAACTGTTTGGAGTTTGCTGACATTTATTGAATCATCAGTATGAAGAGCCAGAGTTTCAGTGGCATTGATCATGTACTGGATTTTAATGTCAAGTGACCCAGATTATTTGTTGTTCCTTTTCTTCTCCTTCCCCCACCTCCCAGAAATATGAAACATAAACGGTAAGTAATTTTCTTTTATGTGTGAGAATCTGACACCTTACAATACTGTATATAACAATTAGTTTGTTTTTCCTTACATGTGTAATTGGACTTACACTGTTACATCAGCAGAACATGATGAGGGGAACCTGGGCCTGTTCTCCTGTAACTGTATGTTGCAGTTCCCACCTCACCGCTTTTTCCATTAAGTGGTACAGAGAGAAATAACATGTCTTATTAAGGATGGCAGCACTCAGAAATGATAACTGAGGGAAATTGCATCAATTTTGATTTATCCTGTAAAATTACATTTTTAACGTTAAATCATAACAGTGTTTAAAGAATCAAAGCAGTAATTAGTTTTTAGCTTAATTTATTTTTGAAAGGCTCTTAGATACAATGAATAATTTCCTAGATCTTTGAAGAATGGCTGCATAGTTTCTCTGCATCCTGCATGGAGCTTCTATATATTCTGCATGTACAAATTAAGTGGGTATTTTCAGGATGTATGAAGTTGTCTTCAATTTTATGGAAAGATAGGATTTGACTCATAACCTCTTCAAAGTTCTGTGCAGATGTTGCTCATAAATGTTCTCATTTGGGATTTCAAAGCTTCCAAAGAGAAAGTACCCCCAAATAAGCCTTCATTTCCACATGTTAAGCATGCATATGATTGGATACACTAGGTAAAGTATAACTACAATGACAATGTATAAATAAAGTAGATCACACTTTTATCAAGTTCCACATTTTTTGGACGTATTTTATGATGTACAAGGGCATGCCGAAATGGTCTAAGTGATAGACTTAACTGTTGTTAACTTTAAGGTGTGCTTTGTAATTGTACATCTTAACTATGTGTGATTGCATTTAACCTTTTCCTTCTAGACAAAATTTCCCAGGGCAAATATTCTATGCGTTGTCACATACGTGTGTCTTAGCAGTGCTTAAACTGAGACAACCTGTGCAACCGAAAGCTTAGTTTAGCCTTAGATCCGTTTTGTTCATTTTAATTCATGCATGGTAATACTTCTGTTCACTGTAAAGGGAACTGAAAATACTATTTTCTCACAATTCACAAAACAGTAATTGGGTGATAATGTTGTTTGATCATTCAACCCATGTAACTACAGTATCCCACAATAATACTTCATACATCTGCTGTGAGAAATCTTCTTTGGGAACTATTACTGCAGAGTATGCATCATTGTTGAATAGATTCAAAACAAGAAATTCAAAAGCTGATCAGCCCAGCTATCCCTCTTTATTTATACAGTGTACTCTAATGGTTCTTTCAGAGCTACTGTGATCTATCTGGGAATCCAGTCCAACAAGTCTTTAATTTTCTCCTTACCTAAGTAGTCCCACGGCTCTTGTTCAATAACAATTTTTGGGTGAAATTTGGGGGGCACTAAGAAGTTCACTAGCAGTATGAAAAATGTGTTGTAATACATGCCTACTAGTACTACTGAAAAGCATTTCTGAAGCAATTGGTCTATATGGAAGATTTTAAAATCTGCTTCCTTTTCAATTCCTAAAGAGAATTATATTTAGTAAAAGCTATGTTATGTGTTACAGTATAATTCTTTCTGTACAACATCTGCTTCTAAATTATATGTTCATGGAACAAATACAAATGACAAATATTTCATTTTTTACTTGTGTAATTATACTGCAGTTCAAGGTCTTCTGCTTCAGAGACACTCAGAATTTTCTGGGAGGTGCAGGTGGTGGTACCACAGAGGCCTCTGTGGATGGTTTTCTGGGCAGTTCTGTGCTGTTACCATCTAAGGCACCTTCACAGGCTGGGTTGGTTTGCTGCCTGTCCATGTACTGGGTATCGCACCATCCATTTAACCATTTTTATTAATTTTAATACTGTTTCATCATACATCACTTGATTTTACTTGATTTACTTGATTTCAGATAGACATAAGAATTGACAGGGTTCTGAAGACAATTAATCTGTCATTATTATTTTCCAGGTTATCTAAAAGCACTATTACTTAGATTCTGCTTCCTTTACTTCCAGAAGCTGCAATGAAACCTTCACATTGCAGCTAATAATTTTTTTCGTAGTCTACTAGCATGCCACAAACTTTACTTTTCTCACTTCTTTACTTTGTGGGGTTTGATAATTTCTGGTTTAAATATATTTTACATATGCTTAGCCTGTGCTTCCCCTTACCTTTAGCCTCACAGATTATGTTTTCTTTTTCATTGCAGAATAACATCATCAAACATATCTTATATGGCCCTCTCAACATTTTCCAGATAATTCTGTGAAGGTAATTGGTAATCCATTATTTCTGTTTTGAAATAACCTTATGGTATCAAAGATTTGTGATGTACATATTTTATTTCTAAGCAAAGAAGACACTTGGTGTTGATGAAATCATGTTTCAACTTTGTTTTCTAAATTATCTCAAAATACAAATTTTCTAAAAATTGCCAACAGCATCTATTCACTGCAAATATTGGTCGCTTTTGAGAATAACGATCTTTTTAGCATTGGGTTTTCCCACTTTCCCACATATGTTAATTGCTGGTATTGTAGACTGACATCTTTACTCACGTTTATACCAAAATCATCTATCCAAATCAAAAGCTGAAGAGCCAAGACGCTGCTTCTATCATGACAGTTCACTTGGCCGAAGTGATTTTGTGTAGATTGTTAGTACATGATATCTTCTGCTGTAACGTTTGCTTCTTCTGTTTTAGTCTTAATTTTAGGGAAATTAATCCCACTAATGGCTATTAGCAGCAAATTTACTGCATGTGTTGTGGCACTTGCCACACACAGCCAAAAACAGTCTTCAAACCGTTCTTCTAGGATAACAAACTGAAAGACATTTTCCCGAAAATTGGCAATTCTTTCTGTGAGGTGATGAAGTTTCACAGCAGCCATAAAGCTGGTGACTGCAAGTGCTATAAATCCACCTGCAACAAAATGAAAGAAGTATTCACCATTGTTGTCAAAACAAGACAGACATTTTTTGGTTGTGCTTCAGAAGGCTTATTAAATACAACAGTGAGCATTATACAGACTTAGGCATGGCTTAAACACCTTCAAAATGCTTAGTCTTTATTGTACGGCCAAACATCATACTGGTGTTTATAATAAAGTCATTTTATCAGTGATATAGAGCCTATAGGCTGGCTTTCACAGCTCCTGTGGGAAGTTGAGACTAGACACAATAAGCTGAGGTGCCACCTGACAGTCCTGGTTTGATAGATGAAAATTCACCACTAACTTCATTTTTTTCACAAGTATTTAAGTTAAGATATTTAGTAAGGCAAGAGAAGGAACTTTAAACATTTTGTATGCATGGAACTGGTGTAAAATATGTGTAAATGGTTTTACCTGCAAGGAAGTTCCAAAGGCATACTCCTGCTGGACCTTTAATAGCCCGGTAAGGAACTTTTATTGCATTAAGTATGCAGAATCCAAAACTGACCAGAGAAAAGAAAATGGCCACACAGAGGAACATTATAATCATCACGTGCAGGCCTGTATTCAGCTTTTTCACCATGTGGGGGAAAACTGGCAAGAAAAAAAATAATCTATTCAGTGTGTATTTTTTCTTGACAACAGTAAACATCATGCTGTGCTGGTGCTATAAACTTAAATTATACTTAAACAAGGCTATTCTATACAGAGGTTATCGGTTCAGGTAATTACATCTTAGTTCATGATTTGTCACTACATCAGACAAAACAGGTATTTTCTACTAGAGGAACAGTCCTTTACACAGGGTCTGTGAATAAGGATTCAGACTTAAATCCTGTTTTATTCATCAGGCTGTGTCAATGTCTTTATCTCTGCTGTTGCATCATCTGATGCATTCTTTTCTATCTTTTTTCACCTCTGCTCTCCATCCCAAACTCCTTTTCTTGTGCTTCCCATTCCTGTCCCATACCCTTAATCTCATCCCTTTGAAGTCTGATAGTCCCAGTTCCCTTGCTGCCTAAAATAGTATCACTCCTTTCTGTGTTTATTTTCTCATATTATTCTTCTTTCTCTCTCTTCTTCTCTTTAATACTGGCTCCAACAAGATCTACTCTGATTTCATGCTTCCTAATCCCACAGGTTTCCACTTTCAGATTCCCTTCTTGGTGTCTCATCTAGTGTTTATGCCCCTTTATGCTCTTCCATGTATCTGGCAGCGTTTTCTTATATCTGTAGGAAGCTTGTGAAGTATTGCAGTTGGGTGGGCTTTAGTTGAAGTGCTCACAGGTTTTGCTGTAGGCATGAGCTCACTCAGCAGCCTGTTGCTCACCTGTCTCTACAGAATGGGACCTCTCTTGTTTTTGTCCTCACAGACAGAGGTACTCCGTTGGAGGGCCAAACTGGCAAGGAGCAGGAAGTGTGGAGCACCTGAGTATTCAGTTCATCCTGCAGCCTTTTAGTAACAGAATCAGAGAAATCCAAGTAGGGAATTGTAGGTGACATGCTAACTGACACAAAAGAGAGAAGCTGATCGAGAAGAACCCGAAAATAGAAGCTGATGCAGAAGAGCCCTCCAGGTAGCATAGCACTGCACACTCATACATGTTTTGAAGAACTAACTGGCTAATTACTAAAAGTTACTAAAAGAAAGTACGTTATATTATAAACAAATAAGTAGATTGATTCCTATGTTGTATAACTGAAAAAAATCCAGACAAGACACATAAAAAGTAGGCAGCAATAATTGGTAGATGTCACAGTGGATATCAGGCATACAATTTGGTCATCATGACGTGACAGAATTCTAGTAGATTAAGTAGAAAACTTCATACTGTACAAATTCTATACAAAAAATGATGATTTGACAGTTCTACCTTTTCAGTAGCTCATTCTGGGACTGTAGTTGGGTGCAGTATACATGGGAGAAGAGACTCCAACAAGAAGAAAGGAGGGAAGTAAATGAGAATCAGCAGTACATACAAAAAATGGGAAACCAGAATCTAGCTTGCTTTCTTAACTGGCTGAAGGGCAGAGCTCAGATGGTTGTAATGAACGGGGCTGTATCTGGCTGGCAACCAGTCATCAGCAATGTTCCTTATGGTTCAGTTCTAGGGCCAGTTCTGTTCAATATATTTATCAATGATCTGGATGCAGGAGTTGAACGCACCATTAGCAAGTTTGCTGATGATACCGAAACTGGGAGGTGCTGTTGACTCTCTTGAGGGACCAGAGGCCTTGCAGAGGGACCTAGATAGATTGGAGCGCTGGGCAATGATTAATGGGATGAAATGTAACAAGTCCAAATGCCGGATTCTGCACTTAGGACAGAGCACTGCTGGGCACAAGTATAGATTGGGAGAGGAGTGGCTGGAGAGCAGCCCTGCAGGAAGGGATCTGGGGTGCTGGTGGGCAGGAGCTGCATAGGAGCCAGCAGTGTATGCTGTGGCAGCCAAGGGGGCAAACCCCATCCAACAATTTAAGAAGGGTGTTCAGGTACTCAAATGTGTCCAGAGAAGGGCAACAAAGCTGATGAAGCTCCTGTGAGGAACAGCTGAGGACGGGGGCTTGTCTATTTGGAGAAAGGGAGGCTGAGTGGTGACCTCATTGCTCTCTACAACTTCCCGAGGAGGGGACGTGGAGAGAGAGGTGCTGATCTCCCTGGTATCCAGTGATAGAACACGTGGCGCAGCTGCACCAGAGGAGGTTTAGACTGGACATGAGGAAGCATTTCTTTGCTGAGAGGGTGGTTAAACACTGGAATAGGCTTCCTAGAGAGGTGATCGCAGCCCCAAGCCTGTCCGTGTTTAAGAGGATTTGGGGAATGCCCTTAATCACATATTTAACTTTTGCTCAGCCCTGAATTGATCAGGCAGTTGGTCTAGAATATTGTTGTAGGTCCCTTCCAACTAAAACAGTGTATTCTATTCTAAAATAAGTGGTAGTGTAACAACAAGGCACATGAAAGCAGAGTTTATAGGATGATTGTAAACATTCTCTTGCCTCTTTTCTGAGGCTGTCAGCCAAGTCCCAAAGACGTGACCAGTGAGCCTGGCTTAGTACGCAGAACTCAGGGAGGCTCTTGACACATTCCAGCTGTGTTTGCTATGCATAAGCAAAATGTCTGGCTTCCCCAGCTGGTTCTCAGGGCTTGATGCAGTTGTCAAAACATAAGCGTCTTATGGCAGTTTAGATGCCCTAGGACTACCATAACAACCACATGGGTGTAAGATACATGCTATACTATGTATGGCACACCTCCAGAGGCCGGATGATGCACCCTGAGGAGCCTAAAGTGGCACTGGACAACTATTATGGCAATTGAATCATGCTGCCACTGTCCCAGTTAAAAAAGAGCGTGCCAGCTGGAAGCCTACTCTGGTGAATGTTAATGCAGTGAAAGGCCATGCACTAATAACTATATACTATTGCGATTCGGAATTCCAAAGCGTCAGAGCTACTGCAGCGTATGAGGTGCTAGCTTTTCTGTCTTGCTCTGTGCTGCCTGTGCAGTCCATTTGTGCTAACGCATTCCCCAAGAAAAGTCTCCCATGTCTTGATCCTCAGTAAATTCAGAATGCTTAGAGATTAAGGGGGACAATCAAAGCAAAAAAAGTCAGACCCAGAATACCCAGAAGTCCTACTGACCATTGTGCAAAAGTACTTAACAGCTTTGTATACTATCATTATACCATTTTGAAACTAATATTGTGAAACTATCAAACCTGACAGAGCTATTAAAACATTTAAAAGGGAAAATTTCCAGGACACTTGTTCAGCTAAATGCATGGTTGTGCCCACTGCACTTAATGACCCAGTTTTACAGTTTTAACAGGGAGAATTCTTACTAGCTTCAGCAAGAGCTTTGTTTATCTAAGGAGTATAGGATAATGTCCTGCAAATATGTATTGATGCAGTCTGGAGTGATGGTAGAATATTAGGCCTTCCTCTCAGGTTACACAGTGATTAATCAGAAAGTTTATTAAAGAGTCCAGAAAGCTGTAGAGAGATTTAAAGGGTATTGTCTGCTTTTTTCCTCATTCTCTCGGACAGGATAGAGTGGAAGTACTGGGACCGTATTTGTGAATGTCCTCAAGAGAAGCAGAGCAGATCTGGGAGAGCTTTGACTCGATGGCTTGTCTGCCAGCCATTTGCACTCACTAGACAAAGGATTTGAGCATGACAGTTGCGTCTGTGTCATAAAGTTGCAGCTGCAATCAGAGCTTGAGCAAGACTTGGTTGTTGTAAAAGCAACTAGTCCAAATTAATCACAGCTTAAGAACTGGTCATGCTGATCTAAGTTGAGGTTGCTCTGATTCTCCATTCCCTCTGAAGTCACACAGTCCTGCCTTCCTTAAGAGTTTTTATAGGGGTGCTTACACAGTTGTGTAGCCAGCTGCAATCCTATGGGAAACAACTTTTTTATTTTAGGTTAATTTTTTGGCCAGCTTAACTTCCTGAACTACCTCACCACAACGACCAGAGCCATTGCAAAGGATGGGGCAGGACAGCATTGCTGTGGGCCAGGGAGAGGGTGAGACTGCGGCAGCTTCAACTCATATTGGTTTAAGTGCAGTGGATCTGCACACTGAACTAAGTATCTTAAATGCAAAATATAATTTCCACTACAGCACAGGATGTGTGAAAACTGGAAATCATCCAAAGCGTAGATCAACATCTGAGTGCTTTTGAGACCTCAGGGGAATATTTTAAGTTAAAAGGAATACATTTATAAGAGTTTCTACATCTTTTAAGAGTTCAGCATTTTTTGCCTCTCCAAAGTTACCAGAAAAGAAGGTAAAAATTTCTTCAACGTGTTAATAAAGCTAGAAGTATCTGCTATGGCAGACATCTGCATTAGGATGGCTAGAGAAATACAGAAACATGGCCAGCTAAATAAATCTCTACTTCCTAAAGGAAAAATAAGTGAGGAGTTTGACAGAGAAGGCAAGGACAGAGATGGCAGAGCAATACCTGGCATGGGAAAGAGTCAATTTGGGGGAAAGTGTGATTTACAGAGTCATCTCCAAATGACTTTCACTTCCTTCACAAGACTCAAAGGAAAGCCTCAATCTAGCCTGAGGGATTTTTGTCCCCTCTTGATTCCAGGATTATAGAACATAACTGGAAGAAAAAAGCCAGCCTGAAATGGTAGAGATTTTACATTCACACTCTGATCCCAAACCATAAAGATCACAAGTCAGCCACAAATATAAATTTAATAATAATCATTTGCATTCCATAAGTTCTGTAAACAAAAAGAATATAATGCTTTTAAAGTTGAACTAGACATAAGACTAAAGATCCAATCAAAATTTTACTTACTTGTGAATTTGGAACGCCTCCCGCCCAACCCACACTGACGGATTTTGCCACCCCGAAAGAGTCCGTAGTAAATTTCTCCAATGAACTTGACCAGTTCTGGATCTGTGGCATTGACCAAATCAGCTCCTGTTTTGCAAAGGATCTTTCCAGTCATCCACCTTGGGGTCCCCATTGCAACAGCAATCAAGATAAAAGATGCAAAACTTATTAGAGAAGCCAAGGCAAATAAAGTCTTTTTAAAACAGCCAGGCATCTTACTGGTTTCAAGGAGTCATCTCCAAGGCCTTTCTGCAGCAATCAGGCATGGTTCCCATTTTTTTGCATGCTCCAAAATCCACAAATGAATAGCAAGCATTTTGAAATACATATTGTATTTTGAAGCTCCAGAAATTAATCTGTACGGTTAAAAATCAAGCCCTAAAATATATTTTGCTGCGACAACATCCTGAAATGGTTGCAAGTAACAGCTTCATTATGCTGTACTGCAGTGATGCTTGTTTCTGCAGAAAGTAATCCTATATCTATTGCCTGACTAATGTTTCATCGGAGGTTTAATTGTCCTGCTCAAATGACATCAAGTTCCTTACTGTAACAGCATGGGGAGAAAATTTGGAGCAGAATCCTTTTTTTTTTTTTTTTTTTAGATTATTGAAAACGTGGGTAAATAGCTGTGTGCAAGGGAGAAAGCATTAAAAACACGGAATTTGCATCAGGATTCTGCCGGCGGCTGAGCCGCTTTCTCTCGGCGCCTGCTCCCACCGGCCTCTGAATGTCACCGCTGCCGGGTGTGCCTCGGGGCCTTTCCGTCCCTGAGCCTGCGGACTGAGCGACAAAAAAAGATGTGTCACGATGCCGAGATGACACGAATCTTCCAGGTACACCGGGCCGCGCGCAGCCCCTTGCAACCCCGGCCGAACCGCAGCCCACGCGCTCAGGGACGTAATTCAAGCTACAGGTGCGATCCGGGAGCGCTAAAGAAAACCTCGCGTAATTGCTTGCGGTTCTATGGTTACCGTTACTCAAGACCTGCAGGCAGCTGTATAACCACTAATTAATGAACCCTGGCAGTGCTCCCGGGGGGCGGGGCGCCGTGCAGCCGCCTTTGCCCGGGGCAGGCACAGTGGGCGCCCGCCCGCCCAGCACCGGCGCATCGCCGCCGGCTTCCGCCCCGAGCCGGCCCCAGGCGCTGGGGGCCCGGGGAAGCCGCGGGCGGGGGATTTCCTGAGGTAAAAGTCTCGCGGCGGCGGCAGCACCTGAGCCCTCGGGGCCAGGCTGGGGCTGGGCAGGCGCACCGGGGCTTCTCTTCCCGGGGAGGCGGCGGCAGAACCCGCCTTTCCAGCCTCCGCGCCGGCGGGGCGCGCCCGCCCCTCACGGCGCGCCCGCCCCTCACGGCGCGCATGCGCAGGCCGGGCGGTGAAGAGGGCGCTAGAACCAGAGCGGAGCTGGCAGCGAGCATGGCGGCGGCGCGCAGGGTGCTGGTGTACGGGGGCAGAGGGGCGCTGGGGTCCCATTGCGTGCGATATTTTAAGGCCAAGAACTGGGTAAGCGCCGGGCCGGGGGGTGGCGAGGCGGGGAGCCCCGCCGGGAGGGCGCTCCCCCGGGGGCAGCTACCCGCCCGGCGTGCGGGAGAGCGGGCCGGTAACGCGCCGTTCCTCTCGCCCCGGCAGTGGGTGGCCAGCATCGACCTGGCGGAGAACGAGGACGCCAGTGCCAGCGTGGTGGTGGGGGCGACCGACTCCTTCCCCGAGCAGGCCGAGCAGGTGGGTCAGCGCCGGGGTGGCCTGGGGCGGCCCTGCCCGCGGGCGCTGCGGGAGCGGTTGCGCTGCGGGAGCGGTTGCGCTGCGGGAGCGGTTGCGCTGCGGGAGCGGTTGCGCTGCGGGAGCGGTTGCGCTGCGGGAGCGGTTGCGCTGCGGGAGCGGTGCGCTGCGAGAGCGGTGCGCTCCGCCTCGCTGCCTCCGTGGGTGCCTCCGTTCGGCCGCCGCTGCGGCAGCGGTGAGGCGGGCGGCTGCGGGTTTGTCTGCCGGCGAGAAGCCGCCGGTGTGGGGCTGAGGAGCCCGGCCGGGGCGGCCCTGCTGCCGGAACTGTGGCCCCGGAGATCCCAGCTCCTGCTCGTTGCTTCTTTTTATAAGTTCCTTTTAACCGCGTGCGTTTCATGAGTATGCAGAAGGAGCTTGGTCCGGAGTTTTGGAAGTTCAGCAAATAAGGCAGTTTTGCATTATTTTTCTCTTGGCGACGTGAAGAGTCGCAGGCTGAATCAGATGAGTGTAATGAAGATGAATTAGAGCATCTTAAAATGCAGCAGTTGTTTCCAGTATCCTAACTGTTAAATGTGTTGTGTGTGGGTAGCTGGTATACTCAAAGCATGCCAGCCCTAAAACCCGATGGGATCCCTAGAGAATGCACTGGTTTCTGTGCAAAGGTGCACACAGGAGAATCCAAGCTAGCCTAAACACTGGTTTGCTTTATTCTCAAGAGGTAGGATTTATTTTATTAATTTTAACTGTTGAACCTATTTCCATTATTGATAAACTGAATCATTAGCCAATATGTTTTCTTTATATCTACACAACTCTTAAGGCTTTTAAAGAGTAATGTAGAATACTTAAAATGTATTTTTCAATGCTGACCTTTGTGAAAATCAGTGGGTTTTTTTTCTTTTGTTGAGGGATGGATTGTTTGCTTTTCACTTTGGCAGAGAAAATTCGTAGCCAACAAATTCATTACCAACTCCAAAGTCTTATATTTGAAAGAGAAAAAGAAACTGGATATCTAAAAGTATACCAACTCAAATTTAGGGTCCAGACTCGAACTGATGCTTGTAGTCTAGATAGAAGCAATGAGAAAGCTAATCTTTAGTTGATTGTTTCTTGCGCTGTCATCAAAATTGGCATCATTAGTCTTGGTCAGACCCAGAGTTTCATTTCCCATCTTAAACAGCACCATACCCACATAAGAACCTGTCAGAAAGTAAGTCATAAATAATACAAATTTTTGTTAATGATATAAGTAAGGGTCAGATCTTTCAGTCCTGCTCAAATCAGTTGTTTCCAGTGATGTCACGTACTGTAAGATCTGGCTTGAATCAGTCTGACTTTCATTTGCAGTTATCTTTGAACACAATTTTGGTTTGAGTTCATAGATCATAAATGTTAATTTTCTGCAGCTGTTTAAGTTACTATGTGTTGTGTTATTCAGCTACACAACTGGAAAAAAAGTAACTTTAAGGCAGTCTTGATATTTACTCCTTTACCTTATCAGTCCATTGTTTTCAGTATGGTTTTGTTCTGTGTATTGAAGGTGACAGCAGAGGTTGGAAAACTTCTTGGTGAAGAAAAGGTGGATGCAATCTTGTGTGTAGCAGGAGGATGGGCTGGAGGCAGCGCCAAAGCTAAATGTAAGCCTTTGGTACATGCATGCTACTGAACACTGAAAGAAATGTGAGAGGAATCCTTAAACATCATGGTAATAAAGATATTTGAGATCATCATTCATCCTGAGTCCAGAAGAGGACATGAGCATAAAAGTACAAAATAGCTCAGTCACAGTGCTTTTTAGGGCTTCTCTGAATTTTTGCTGTCTGTTAAATTTGCACAGCGCTTAGTATCCTCAGTAATACTTTTTGGTGCACCAGTTATCATCAGAAAAATGTCGCTGCACTTTTTGAAGGAGTTCAGCAGTATTATCTATGAACTGACTTTTGCCTAGGTTACCTGTGTTAGACAAGTTACATAAGACAGTGGCTGGGTAGAAACTTCAATGTTGTTTTCTAATTCATTGTGTTATGCATAAAATCTTGGTTGCCTCCTGCGGTTCTCTGAGCTGTTACTGTGCAATACAGTATTGGAAGGAGCTGTTTAATGATTTGAGATCATGCTGCAGCAAAAAGCCTTCAGTTTAAAAAAAGGCTTTTAAACATACAATATTCAGAATGAAATTTTATACTTTCTCTACTAGTGTAGAGAAACAAAGAAAAAAAGAAAAGCTTTTTTTTCTGTCTGGAGTAAATCTGGCAAATGTGCCCTTTTCTTTCCCTCTTCAAGTTTGAACATTACAAGCAAAGATTTACTTTTAAAGAGAGATAATATGAAAAGGCATACACACACCACAGTTGCATTACATTAGATTGTTGTAAGTGTGCACTGTATTTTAAATAAGGTGATTTATCATAACCATGATTTGTAGTAATGTTGTTGGTAGGGTGGCAGGGTATCTTGGGATAGGTGGTTGGCTTATGTTGCGAAGTTATTTATGCTTATTCTGTATCGTGTCATGGAAACGGTTCTTTCTGAATACTAAAATCTTTGACGTGGCTAGTTATTGTTTTTCTTCTTTTCCCATGCAGATATTGATGATATAAAAGACTGATGAGAATTCAGATTTTACTTTCATTTGAAGTTGTGGGTGTGCCTCCCCTGGTAGGCTGCCATACCAGAGCTTGCACTCCAGTACGCGGGGACACTGGAATGCACACTTAGTACAGTGCAGCTGCACGCATCTTTGATATTTCATATCAGCATACCACTGTCAGACAGAGTGTTTCTTGATTTATGAAGTAATCTGGTGAAAAGATATTTTTTGTTCAACTCCTTTATCTCTTGGAGTCTTCTGTCTACATACTAATGGAGCGTAGCTCTTTTGCAGCCAGTGAGGAAGTTATGGAAAGACACAGATCATGCTGCTACAAGGTGAGATGAGGCTAAGGTGGGAGTTTTGAGATCCTTGACATAGATTGAAGCAACCCTACAGGAGTTTCAAGTATTTGGAAATCTTTGAACCGTTAATGGAGAGATAATGGCACTGTTTTTTATTTCTGGTAGTGAGAAAGCAGATAATGGCTTAGAATATATGCTGTAGAGCTGGGGTGCAGAGCCCAAAGAGAAGGGAGATACAAAAGACATAAATTGATACTTTACCCAATGTGGAGATAGAAAATGGTAAAATGCATGTTTTCATAGTCCTGTTGCACGCCGTGTGACAGTCAGGAAATTAGAAGTCTTCTATCTTTTAGTTAATTTCACTAATTCTCTTCCTAATCAGCTTTATACAAAAACTGTGATCTGATGTGGAAGCAGAGCGTTTGGACATCGACCATCTCCAGCCACTTAGCCACAAAACATCTGAAAGAAGGCGGCCTCTTGACTTTGACAGGAGCTCAAGCTGCTTTATCTGGAACCCCAGGTAAAATGCAACACATGATAACTGCTGGGACATCTTTAGTCTGAGAGTTCTTGTTTGTGAAGCAACAGTTTAATTCTCCAGTTTCTTGACATCTAGTGCAAATGGAAAATTGCTGCTAAAACACTTACAGAAAGTGTAATTTTATGGGTAGCAACACTACATCTCTTGAAGCTGCAGTGCAAACAGATTCAGTATTTAAATAATATTTGACATGCCTTGGTGAAAGGTACTTGGCTAATATATTATACAGTAAAAAGTGTTCATGAAATAACGAAGAATAGAAGCACACAGCAAGCTATAAGTACAGTGCTTAAAGAAGTTAAATCTATTTTTGTTCTAAAAAGGCAGAGTCCGTAGTTGCCTGTTTTTTCCACTGATGATGAATCGGCTAATTCTGATAAATGTGCCTGTCCTTTTCATGTTCTGATTCCAGTCTACCTTTGCTTCAGATGTAGATAAGTTTGTTGACCTTGGCTTTGCCTTCCACTAGTTATTTAATACAAACTTTATTGAGTTTTTTCATCTTGCTCCTCACTGTATTGATCTGCATGGAAGAAGAAATCTGGGAGCAATTTAAAATTAACAACAAAAAAAAAAGGCACCAACACACATGCCCACAGGCAGGGAGAGGAAAGGTTTTGAGACAAATACTCTTTATTTCCCATTCTTTTATTAGTGTGACTTCAACAGTATTTTGATGAGACACAGATACTAAAATTTTAAAATGTTATAAAATTTATGAATGTTCCTGAAAGCTGTGTCTAAAGCTGTTCAGAAAAAGTATGCTATATTTTCTAGTTAATGATTTATGTTCTGTGACCATAGCTGCATCTGGCATAGTTTGAAGATAAAAGGCTTATTTCATGAGAATACACAGATAAATAATTTACTGTGTACTACTGACTAACCATATACAAATGAAAAAATGTGAACTCTGGCAAACTTTCATGGTTTTTGTTTGAGTGTTTTTGGGAGGTAGGGACCACCACACAGGAATCAAAGCGATTTGCTTTCATGTTTTGAACTAGCTGGTTTCAAAGACTCTGGGTTTTTCTAAAAAAACGCAGCAGTGCTTTGGGCAAACACATGCAACTTATTAACATCAGGAAGAATTGGGAAAGAGTTGTTACTCAACTTTAGCAAATATGACTTTTTAGGCTTGTTAGTACCAGCCATTATGGAAGGAACCATTTTTTCTTGTTTGCTCTTAGTGTGTTTTTTCTTTTCCTATGTGAAAATGTTGAGTCACATAATGCAAATTGAATAATACTGAAAATTTAATAAAAAAGTTACAGAAATAGTCTGACAGTGGCTAAGAAATGTAGGAGCATGAGAAGGTTCAAGAAGACTTGGAGTGTTTAGTTTAGGCAAGAGGGAATATGATAGAGGTGTAAATATTTTTATTGTAAAAATAAGTAAGCTACTGCTGCCCAAGATTCCTCCGCATAAAAACAGTTGTTATTTAATATAATGGAAGCACTTCTACAATGCAGAATTACCTTTGTAACTTTGATAGAATATACTTCCTCAGAAACATTGAAAAGGAGTTCTGTAGTTATATCGATGGGTAGAAAGGCTTCCAGTTGTAGCAGACAAAATACATTTATTTTTTTCTTACGTGCTTAACCTGTGTCTAGACTGCTTGGCAGATACATACCATGAGACATCTCAGAGCTCTAGCACCCTGATTGTCCACATCTTGTACCTGACCAGTATGCCTTCTGCTCTCATTCCTGTTGATCTTACACTGCTAAATACTGCCTGCCTAGAAAGCAACAGTGTTTAGGAAGAAGTTTGCTTTGCCTGCAGTTCATTTAGTAATTTTCTACCACGAGGGTTTTTTTGTAGTTTTCTCCGGATGGCCCGTCAGGATGCTGACCAAGTGAATTACAGTTCTGGAGAAAAGTGGGTCCAAACCTGCAAATACCTCAGGCATATGATTAAAATTAGTGGATGATTGCCTTATTAAAATCTGTGAGCATCCTCACACTTGCTCTATTAGATTTGTGATGTTAGCCCTGTACGTCCCATCCTTTGGGACACATTTAGGTACATTAACTAGATGTACTGGAAAAGCTGCTTATTTCTATAGTGCTGAGTAAACAGAGTTCTGTGATAGTTTATGGATGTCTAGTAAGAGCTTTTTGTTTTTTCTTTTTTTCTTCTAGTATGTATGTTTTGATAGGTTTTAAAAGTCTGATTCTGTTCTGGCTGTGGTAAGTGGTCTTAAAGTAATATTCAAACAATCTGAGGTTCTGTTATACTGATGATGATATTGAGAGCTGTTTTGATTGTGCTCTAATTTGCCTGTTTTTAATTATTAGGGATGATTGGCTATGGCATGGCCAAAGGAGCAGTGCATCAGCTTTGTCAGAGTTTAGCTGGTGCCAATAGTGGCTTGCCATCTGGTTCTGCTGCTGTTGCCGTTTTACCGTAAGTGGTTGCGTAGTTGCCTCTGCCTTTGTTTTATTTAATTACTGCTGTAACCTTGAGTTACATGTATATGCTTGCAGTGTCCTGTTCACAGTACACAAACAGCTTCTCAGCCTTACTTACAGTTTCACAGAGAAAGGAGGCATCTTGAACATATGAACACAATGATATGCAAGTCACCTTAAAAATGATTAAATTATTTTATTTTCCTTTCCCTTACAAAACAGTAGTGGATGTTAGGATTAAAATTTTATTCACTTTTAGCCAGCTTAACCATAGCCATGCATTAACATGTGATTTTTTTTTTTTTTTTTTTGTATAGACAGAACACTGAAAATGAGATGAGCTATTCAGCACAGTGTTAGACTGTGTGATAATAGTAAAACAAAGGATTACTTGATGAGTTTTGACTTGGTTAAAGATGCTTCTTCATAAAGTACTGCATATCTATGATCAGTAAAATTAGGTTACTGAGGACCTGTGAGAAAAAGTTTAGCTTGTATTTGCTTGTCACAACTTTCTTTTTGGTGAGGAAAACTAGTAAAAAGTGGATGGCCTAGTAGGTCTTTACTACATCTAAATTTATCAGTTCTGCTAATAAAATTTAGAATTATTTTTCTTGCCACATCCATGTCTAGTTCAGGACCCAAAACTTAAGACTGAAGAATTCCGTAAAGGAATTTAGAACACAACCTGAATTCTCCCTGCTTTGTTTTCCTCATATACTCATGCACACTTCTTCAGGTCAGAGAGCAGTGGCATTAAAAGTGTTTGGAAACTTGACAGCACCTTCTACAGAGCTTTACAGACAGATACCAGGATCACTGGACTTTTGGGCATTCTGCACTTGCATAGTTCTCATGCAAAGCTCAGCTCTTGAGTTAACTTTTGAGAGGGTAATTGTACCTTGGGTTGTCAACAGTATCTCAGTGAGGGGGTTGTGAAAAGTTCACACCTCTATCTGTGTATGTAGCGATGTGGTGGGTTGACCCTGGCTGGATGCCAGGTGCCCACCAAAGCTGCTCTGTCACTCTCCTCCCCAGCTGGACAGGGGAGAGAAAATAGAATGAAAAGCTTGTGGATAAGGACAGGGAGAGATCACTTGGCAATTACCATCACGGACAAAACAGACCTGGCTTGGGGAAACTAATTTAATTTATTACCAATCAAATCAGAGTAGGATAAGGAGAAATAAAACCAAGTCTTAAAACACCTTCCTGTCACCTCCACCTCTCCCTTTTTCCTGTGCTTATCTTCACTCTTGATTTTTTTTCCACCTTCTCCTCCCAAGCGGTGCAGGGAGACAGGGCATGGAGGTTGTGGTCTGTTCATCTCACATCATCTGTACCGCTTCCTCCTCTTCACGGGGAGGAGTCCTCACGCTCTTTTCCTGCTCCACCTTGGGGTCCCTCCCAGAGGAGACAGTTCTCCACAAACTTCTCCAACATGGGTCCTTCCCGCAGGCTGCAGTTCTTCACAAACTGCTCCAGTGTGAGTTCTCCACAGGGTCACAGCTTCCTTTGGGATCATCCACCTGCTCCAGTGTGGGGCCCTCCCAGGGCTGCAAGTGGAGCTCTGCTCCACCGTGGACCTCCATGGCCTGCAGTGGGACAACCTGCCTCACCATGGGCTGCAGGGGAACCTCTGCTCTGGCACCTGGAGCACCTTCTGCCCCTCTTCCTCCACTGACCTTGCTGTCTGCAGAGTTGTTTCTCTCACATATTCTCACTCCTGTCTTCTGACTGCTGCAGGTTGTTATGCAGGTTTTCTTCCCCCTGCTTCTTAACCGTGTTATCCCAGAGGTGCTACCACCATCATTGACGGGCTCGGCCTTGGCCAGCAGCGGTTCCCTCTTGGAGCTGGCTGGCACTGGTTCTGTTGGACATGGGGGAAGCTTCTAGCAGCTTCTCACAGAAGCTACCTCTGCAGCCCCCTGCTACCGAAACTGTGCTATGCAACCCCAATACAAGTGTAAATATATATGATCAAAGTCCAAACTTTGGTTGTGTGTTTAACTTCTGCATTTGCAGCTGGCGTGAGGCTGTTTGAAAGCATGGATGTGGTGCACGTGTGCCGTGCAGTATGTGTGAACAAGCATTTTACTGCCATTCCCTGTCTGCATGAGAGAGATGCGGAGGGAGCTGTGGGCTGAGTGATTGCCCTGATGGGCTGGGTGTCATCAGCAAGCCAGGAAGGTGAGGGGTTACAGGTTGGAACCTTTGATATACACTGAAACTGATGGCTGTATGTCGTTAACAGATGTAGAGGATGCAAGGGAGATCCATACCACATGGTATAAAAGTCGAGCATATGTTACAGCAAAGAATAGAAGCAGGTGGTGCTATCAGAAACATGATATGTAAATAAAAGGCTTATCTTTTTTAATCACAGGGTTACCTTAGATACACCAGCGAACAGGAAATCAATGCCTGACGCAGATTTCAGCTCCTGGACGCCCTTAGAATTCATTACTGAGTGAGTATCCATGTGATAGCTGAGCAGTTCCTCACTGTCTTTCTTGCTCTGCTGCATCTCATTGCATGTTCTTTCTAAATAGCTGTCTTGGATTTGGGTGGTTTTTTCCTCCATCACCCCACTGTTGTCTCTGTTTCTAAATCACATTGGGTTTATTGCACAGGCTTCTTAACTGGAGAAAATTGGCCCAGCTCCATCAACTTCAGCATCTCTATACCAGTTATTCCAACAAGGGACATAGCCTTAAGCAGTTGGAAGCCAGAGAGTCTCATAAAGCTTATAGATAACTTAAATTGCAGACAGCAGATGCAGGAGACAGTAGTCTGGTTTAAAGGTAAACTGCAAATAGGCATGTAAGCTTTGGGATTTTTTTTTTTTCTTTTAAACTCTTTACTGCCTAGTGTATGGTATGTTAGTTCAGTTCTCTCAGCTGGCAAATTTCCTGCTCTTGCTTAGAAAAACTTAGTACAGTTTGTTTTCTTTTTTTCCGTCATTCACAAAGGCTTGTCCAGAATGAAATTGCAAAATGCTGAATTTTCAACTGTGGCTTATTTAACAGCAGGCTGAGATTATAAGGCATAGTGTTTCTAGTTCCTCTCAGAGAAGGTGAGGCATAAGTGCTGCTTTCTGTGATATGATGAGGGGTAGCAGAGGTTGCAGAGCATGAGCTGTCAAAAGGAAGCAAATAAGAACACAACTGTTGTCTCTCTGAGGAAAAACAAAGATGAATCTATGTTCATACATTGTAAAGAGCTTTGCTCTTGCACATTTAAAGTCTTTTGGAACTGACACTGAAATGTCTGATTGTTCAGAGTAGTTTAGTCCTTTTTTTTTTTTTTAAGTTGACTGTCAGAGTTGGAAATGGTTTTTGTTGCAAGAAGCCTGTGCAGCTGTTTGATGTGGATCTTTAAAAGGGCCCCATCAATTGAATTTAGTTGACATAAAATGTTCAAAAAAATAAAAATCTTCGTTATGCTCCAGAGACTGCTTACCCAGATGTTGTGGTTTTATAAGTCTGGTTTTTAATTTTAACTTTTAAGCATTTTTCCTTACAGGAGAATTAGATTGATTGGTTTGTTTTGTTTCTTGGGTTCTAATTCTGTAAACTTTAAATCCAGCTCTGAAAACAGAAAATCTCACTGGCTGTGGAAGAAAAACAGCCAGTGGTGTTAAGTGTTGGTAACATTGCATCTTGGGAAGTACGCTGGAAATTTTTTCCCGTATGGCACTTGAATTTTTTGCCCTGGAAGCTGTTGTGTCAGATTGCAGCACATTCCAGTGTGGCAGTTGCCATGTCTGCAGTATGGGAAGGATTGATGGACCTGAAGAACGTGCTGTGCTTTCTGTAATATATTTTAAGTAAGGATTTTGTATTACATTTTGATAAGGGGTGTTCTGGTGTGGTATCTAGAATGAGTCCATCTTACTCCACGTTAGTTTGCATGTCTTAAGGCTTCCTGTGCTTCTGCAAAGACCACTTTCACAGTTAAATACTTAAGTGTTACTCTGCCTGTTGGCAGAGTAAGGGGTTTAGCAATTCTTTTAGCCATAAATCCATGTTTCTGATATATACTGTAAAGGCAACTTAAGTAGCCTCTCCTTCTTTTCAATATTTTTTTTTAACTTGAAAAAAAAAACTTGCCACTTTGACACTTTAAGTCCCTGGCTTTTTCTTTTGAGATGATCTGAAAATCCTGTGGGTGCTATAAAGCCCTACAGATTTCTCTGGGCCTCTGTCTGGCTCTGAGGATCTGAATCCAGTGATTGCATTGCTAGTTTTCAATATACAGAGAAATCTCTAGAGAGGGTAGTAGGAAAAGAAGCAAAGTAATAGGCTTTTATTTTATGCTTCCTGTCAATATACCTGATAGTAGCATTTATTTTTCTCTTCCTCCTCACTGTCTTTTGTCCATTTATTTTAAAACAGAACCTTTTATGACTGGATAACAGGAACGAATCGACCAAACTCAGGGAGTCTAATGCAGGTGATAACTAGAGGAGGGAAGACCGAACTAGTTGCAGCACGTCTTTGATATCAGTCACTTAAGACAGTGGAACTTCAGCAAAGGAGAAGCTGTGGAAAATCTGTCTGCCAGTAAAATTTGGATGGTCTTCTGTATCCGGTGATTGTACTTATGTCATTAATGGAACCACATTTCAAGTAACCAAATTTCAAGTAATATTTCTGTGCTGTCAGTTGTGAGCTATCAGCATTTGTTTACTAACAAGTATCAAGTAATTGTCTCTAAATGAAAATTGCAGGCTTTAAAGTCTGTAGATATCCTAATTCTGAGCATTTCATGTCAACTTACCTGTTTTCTCTGAAATGGTAATTGTGTTGAATTATGTCATGTAATCACATATATAATGGTTGGATTTTTTTTTTCTCTGTCAGTTAAGTGTTTCTGGCAACTTATTGTGAATCTTTCAGTAGTCTGTCTTTGAGAATATAACGTTGCCTCTGCATCTTACGTTGGCTGTAATTTCAGGAAACATTGCAGTCCTGTATCATGTCCTAGTTTCGTGACATTTTTCTTGTGAATGTTCCACTTGAGTGTTTGGAGCTGTATAGAGATTACTCACTTGAGAAGGAGTTCCTAATTTGCCTTACAGTTCATAAGATGCTATCAAGCCTACAATCGTAGGATAAAACAGTCGTTCTGCCAAATGATTAGTATATCTTTGCATTAGTTGTGATGGTTCTTTGCTTTTCCAAAAAGTAAAATGCTACAAAAAAGTACTAGAAAAAGCATATGCGCACTTATATTTGAATATGGAACTTCTTGTGCTAAATAAATATATATTGTTTTATGTACCGAGTTGTCTCTATCACTGTAATCCAAATATTTGGATAACATTTAAATCAATTTAATTGAACTTGCAGTTCAGTTATGGCAAAGGACTTCATTTTTGACTTATTTCCTTCTGACCATGCTGTGTAAAATACTTTTCTGTGGTGGGGGTGCAGAAGAGCTACTAGCCCTGCCTGGAGGCAGGCCTTCAGCTGGAGCAAGGGTCCTCTTTAATCCAGCTACATTATGTGGAAATACAGTTCAGTTGTAGACTGAAAGTATTGCCTCTTCTGAGCATAGGTGTACATGGAACCAGTCTTGTCAGGTTTTTTGGAACATCTTGAAAACAATTGAACATGCAAAGTTATATGTATGTCCTCTCTTTGACTTTTTTTATTAACTTCAGGGCTGTGTTGGGGAAGGATTTACCACCATCAGTCAGAGAATCTTTCCCCTCTCCCCACTAGGAAAAGCTCACATATGCCCATGTCAATTTTAACATGGTCATGTGGCTGCGTGATTGCCTTTTTTTGGTATGACTGTCCATTTACTTGTTTTGTTTTGCTGGATGCGAAGGTGTAGAGAGGAATTTTTATGTCCTGTGAAACCAGTCAAGAACTGTCAATTCATGGAGCTGCTTTTGATTTTAAATGGAAGACTTGCAGCCATAGTGTTCGACCAGCAATTTCTACAGGCTCAGAGTACAGACAAAAACTGCAAGGTGCTGATAAGGAATGAAACACAAAGGTGTTACTCAATTATTCTGGAAAAGGGAAGAGCTATCATACAGCTTATATGATTTGAAGGCTTCCCTTTGCCAAGCCAGCTGAGTTTCCAAGTTGCTTTCAGGTTGTGATGTGTCTTTTTAAAAACATCTATTGAATTGTGCCTTGGAAACTCCCTAAAGAGCAGATAAAACTCTTGAATTGTGAAGGGAGCACAGCTGGGATTCCAGATGTGCATTTCTACAGCTGTATAAGAGCACAGGGCCAAGGACCTAGCAGACTATGGCTTATGGATATTTTTGCAGAACTTGCTTTGGCAGAAGATACCACAGCAAATGGGACTGAGACAAGCAGAGAATCTTTTATTTACTAGTGGCTACAGGGGCTTTTCAGGCATCTTTGATCATGTGCATGCATGTGGACCCCAATGTTGTTATTAATAACCTAGTGGAAAAGGCAAATGGCTGGTGATTGCTCGTAACAAATTAAGTTGAATGTTGTGACTAGCCAATCCTGAGATTATACAGGAGGAAATGGGGGAACCAGGTTTAAATTTTGGTAGAGAACAGAAGTTCAAAAAAAGACAATGAGGTGCAATCCATGCATTTCAGAAGCTCGACTGATTCAGTCTTCTTCACTAGAAAGGCCTGGTGGTCCTGGTAGGAAAACCTGAGGCAAATCTGTGGTTCTGACCTAGAAGCTTCAGGCACGCTCTGTCTGTGTCAACTAGAGAGAGAGCGCCTTCAAAGCAGGGGAGGTGCCTATGTTGTGCTAGAGAGAGGGTCCCTAAGCTTGTGCAGACCTGACCTGGTTAGTTGTCTCCTTCCATGTCATGTTGAATGAATGCACCAGTGCAGGTCTTGCAGCAGGACAGATGTGTTAGGACAGTGTTGAACATGAAGCAGTGCCACCAGTCATTCTGTGCGGCTGTACGTGTGCAGCTCCAGGTCCAGTGCTGCTTCAACACCTCACAGGGGTCTGCTCTGCAGGTCCTGGCTGCTCTCACCAGCTAATTAAATGGAAGGCTACAGTTATTGTAAGACACGGTAGCTGTATAAACCCATGAGATGGAAAAAAAATCATGTTGAGTGGAATGTGAACGTAGTGACAGGAACATTGTCCCCAACTGAGCTTTCCTTCTTCCACTCGTGCTTGAAGGGGGAAGAATGGTAGAAAACATGACCAATTCCTCTGTTCCCAAGAAGGTGTCTACCCCAGTGTCCTCATTCAGCTTGTGCCCACTGGGTACAAAGTGGTAATATAGCTATTGGAAAAAACAATGTGTTGACTGTAGTAATGTAAGATTTGTGAAATATACTGTCAAACAGTGAATAGTGTTAAAACATAATTGTGAATGGAAGACCGTTGACTGGATTATTATTAACTTTTTTTCAATTACAGGCATGAGCGGAAAGTTATGAAAATAGTGTTATTGAAGCTTGAGAATGAAGGTGTTGGCAAACGTATGTTGAGCTTGCTGCTAGAGGTGAGAGATTTAACCTGGGGAGTTTGGAAAAGAGGCTTTGTGTGACAGTTTTATCCTGTGTCTCTACAAACTTTATTCCAGTTAAGTAATTGTCTAGGAAAAAAGGCCACCCTGCCACTGCAAACATGGGCTGCCTGGCTGCTTCAGCGTTCCTAGAGATCTATTGGTGCTGCAATGAGGAGGAGAGATGTGGCCTGTGGGAACTGCAGGGAATTAATCCATGCTAAACACACACTCCATACAGACACACGCATAACTGGAGACTCTGGAGGTCTGTTGTGAAGATTTTCATAGAATGGTTTGGGTTGGAAGGGACCTTTGAAGGTCACTTAGTCCAACCGCACTGCCATGGGCGGGGACAACATAGTGCCTCTTACAGAAATACAAGACCTGATGTATTTGTTGAGAACCATCATCAACAATGTAATACTGTACGAGTAAGAAGTTTATCCTCCTTTAATTTAAGGAATGCTATATTTATTTATTTCTTATCTGTATTAAGCAGCTGAAGTTACCAATTTTTTATTTAGGACTGAACAACTGGTGTCAGATTAAAAAATTCATGTGCACGGAGCCAGTTTAGTAAAACACTTTTCTATATGACCTCCTTTCGAAGATGCAGGCTACTGTTTATTATAGAGTTTGGTGAGATCTGGGGAAAAACAAAACACAAATCGTGCCACACAGATCAGTCCTGCTCTGGTGCTCTAACCCATTTGTGCTTTGCATTCTGTTTTTCACAGGAGTAGCAGCATACCTCTTGTTGTTAGAAAAGCGATGTTTCCAGACCCGAGCCGATGTGCCTTTGAAAACATGATGCAATTACGTGGTGCATCCATACAGGCATAGGTGCGGTTACCCCAAACCCGAACAGGGGTGGCCATTACACATTGCATCAGATGCAAACGTGCAGAGATGAGGTACGACTCTGTCAGAATGCCATGGCAGCAAGGACAGGTTTGCTCTGTATGAATTTTTCTTTTTTCTCCTACAGATTTAGAAAAAGTAGATTTTAATAAAGCACAAGTAAGTATGAAAGATGCTTGTACAGAAGAATATCAGTAGTATCATTACAAATCCAAAGACCCCTGAACACTGGGCAAGAAGGTCTTTTCAACAATTTAAGCGCAAGTGGGTGAGAAACCGAGCTGCTCTTCAGACTGAGGCCGCCCTCCTCCAAAGCCTGTCCCGTGCACGGTCCTGCTGCTTTGCAGAACCTTTGATTCATTCCAGGACTGAGTCTGCAACTGTTTTTAGATTTCACTGTGAAGTGAAATTCACATATTTTATCAACAGGTTTAATTAGTTTTTCAGAGTTATATTTTTATGAGAAAACTTGTTTTCTACCAATTAGCTAATAACAATTTCCACAAAATAAAGGTTTAAAATGACGCTCTGCATCCAAGGAAAGCAGATGCACTGTAAATACCATGGAATAGTTTCCAAGGACGATGGTATCTGAGTCATTCAGCTGTTGCAGTTCTACAGTAACCCAAAATTGCACTTCGAAACCTTTGTTGAAATAATTCATTATGCTCAACAAGCACAATTTTTTAAATCATGGAATGAAAACCACCACCACAATAAAAAATAACATTTATTATCTTGTATCTTCTTCCTCAGTAATAGCACACAGACATGCTCAGACTCACCCTTGTAGTGTTGAACAAGGTGAGAAGGAGACAGACATCTGAAAAGCACTGCAGAAGTCAATAGCAAATGCCACTTGCGATTTAGATCGCTGTCACACTGTGATTCCTGCACTTCCTGAAACACTGTGTTCTAAAGGGTTTGCCTTATAAATACAGCCAGTCTGAACGCTGCCTGCGAGGGCTCTTTGGGGGTCTGATCACAAGTCCCACTGCCGAGCTGAGGCTGATCTTCAGGAGTGCCAGCAGATGGCAGAGACTTCCAACACGCTGGGCAGATTTCTCTCCTGCTACAAATACGTAACAGCAACTGTGTTTTTTAGGCAGCGAGGATTTGAATTGTGCCACAGCCTTTACCGAGATGCCTGTTCTCTTTGCTTGCTTTATTGCTCACAACCTGAGCTTTCTGCCCTTTACCACACCAAGCACATGCAGCCTATTATACACACTGCTTCAAGAAACTGTTCCATCTGTTTCAAACAAAAAAAAAACCCCAACAAACAAAACACCAAAAAAAACCCTCCCAAAAAGAAGGCCAGGCTGTGAAGGGAGTCCCACAGCAGGGTGTAGCATTACTGTTGACAGGTTATCAGCAAATGGGTTGTCAATCAATACCCTGTCACACAGCTTTAAGGGTTTGGGCACAACAGGAAGGGAAACACATTATTTAGCTTCTGTACTACACATAAGGATTATAAGAATTTCCTAACCCATCAAAAGAACCAGCATCTATTCAGACCAGACTAGAATTAACGACTAGATGGAATTTGGAGACATAAAAATTAATGACTGTGAGGTTTCGAATGTGAAAGTTTTAACTCCTTTGCCTGTGAAATGAAGGAATATATAATATTTTTAAAGTGTTATTTAGGAGGAAACAAGGAAGAGCAAGCCACATGACTATAGTTTATATAGTTTATATAGTTTAATATTCATTATCTAGTGCCTACTGTAGATATGAACTATACCACTAATCACAGTATTTTCCTTGTATGAACTTCCTCTTAAATACTGTTATTAGGTATGTATTAGGCCATTCTTGCAAATGAAAGGTATAGAAAAAACTTAAGATTGGAGCTCCCGGTTTCTGTTCCTACTTTGGCAACTGGTCTGCTGGAAGACTTTGAATATTTCTCTGCATCCTTGCCTCATATCCCAAATACATATGAGGCCATTTTAAAGTGCTTAGAGATCTACTGATGAAAATCAGAACATATGAATGAAATACAATTATCTCTCTGTGAGTGCAATAAGAGAAGCTTAAAATACCTCTTTTATCATTGGTCTCATTGAAATTAATGTAAAATTGTGACCACAAGACTTACATCTTACTGAGAAAAGACTGAGGAAACAATACAAATGGGCTCCATATTAGATTCTGGATCCGCAGAAGTTAGCATGATGGTTCAGGGTGCTTGGACGTCCTGTCTAGATTGTGCTTTTGTCAAGAAGGGTTGGACTAGATGATCCTTGTGGTCTCTTCCAACCTGGGATTCTATGATTCTGTGGTTAGCTTTTTTATGTAAGCTGAAACACAAACATTGCCTGGAAGAAAAGAGTCTCTTTGACCCCCAAGAAGGTATTTTTTCTGAATTAGTAAGATCTTTCTCACATGCTCAGACTACCAGACTTTCCTCCATCTTCCATGTAAAGAATGACCAGACTCTTAAGATGCCAGCTGGTAGTTATCAAAATCAGTACATACTGCCCTGGACAGCAGGGCATAGCCATGTGTTTCCAAAGTAAGCGCCTCATGCATACAATATTGCATGATTAGTCAAATGCATTGATTAGTCAAATTGTCATTGCATTAGTCAAATTAGTCATTGCATTGATTAGTCAAATGAAGCAGTCCATCTATCAGATGTTAATGACCTACTTTATCCACATTACCTCATAAATAACTTTAACTTGACTAATTTTTCTGAATAACAGATTTTCTTTCTCCTTACAACCTCTCTCTGCCCCTCTAAACTCCCTGTTTGCAAATTTAGGTCTATCTTCAACCAAAGTGTTACCCCGCAAGCCTTTACACCATCTATAGAATCATATATAGCTACCATATGGGGAAACCACACTATTAGCAATACAAGGCTACACAGATGCATAAAATCTTGTATCCTCTCCCATCCCCAGTCTCAGCTTCCCTTGTTTTCCCTGTGGATTACAGTCTCTCAGCCTGAATTTCCTCAGAGAGATGTCAGGCAGTGTAGGAGGTTGAGGTGCTGTGTGCCTGATGGTTTTCTGCTCCACTTCGCCTACTGGTTTTCCTGCTGCTCTGTTCCTTGGTGGCCCTGCCCTGGTGTGGGACATCCCTGCGGGAACCATGGACATCCCACAGCGGCATCCCTCAGGGGACCGCAGCTGTGCTCTCCTGAGGGGGGTTGCTGCCCTGCGGTGGGGTGTCTGGTAAGCAGGGAAAAATACTGTGGGCAAGGGTCAGAAAAGGACCAGCTTGGGAGGAAAAGGGAACAAAACAGATAACTTTGCCTTGAGCTTTGCCACCTTGCCACGGGGTGGGTTGAAAGGCTTGTCTGATGTGACTGCGGGCACGCACCGTGCTCCTGCTGTGGAGGGGTTTTGTCTTCATCATGCTGGCAGAGAAAAAGAGCGTAAGTCATGCTTAGCATACAAATATCTCGAATGCGGTAAAAAAACCCATAAAGGTCATCTGGAAGATATGTGGGGGGAAAGACATGCTATTAATGATGTAAGAACTGTTTAGCCAGCATGAAGTCATGTATTCACTGAAAACATTTTTTGCTTGGTGTTTATTAGGAAGGGCCAAGCCGTGTTTGCCCTCAGAGCCATCAGGTGGTATAAAGTGCCACTTGAAGGGACGGCTTACTGGCTCTTGCCGCAGGCTGCTGGCCGGGCAGCGGGTTCCCGGCGCAGGGCGGTGGGCAGGACGAGCAGCGCTGCAGCTGCCCAGGCTTCTGAAGCAGCTGGGCGCCACGCTTAAATAAATATGTAAATTGAAAGCCATAGAGGTGGATAAAAGTAACTTTAAGAGAGTGAGAGTTCAATTTTCAGGCAAGGTAAGTGTTAATTCTTTCATGAGGGTCTGATACCTCTTGAAGTACAGTTAAAAATTGGAATAAAACAGGAATTGTCGCTCATGAAGTGCCCACTATTCATTTCTAGGGAGGGGGCTGAATTTTCAAATTAACACCTTCTCCTTAACCCTTGTGCTTTTAGTTAGTAACTTGCCAAAAGCACTGGACTTCAGATGCAGGGGTACACCTGTTTTTCTAACTTTTGGTCTTGCAGTTGTTAAGTGATGGAAGTCGATATTTTCCATTCAGAAAGAGATACCTGGTACATCTGCTACAATAGAATTACTTGGGTAAGCACCCTCAGGATTAAGGCTTTCTAAAAGCTGTAGCAAATTTGAGTTACATTCCGTCATTTAATGCATTAATTCACCGGAACTACAGTCAACAGGGAACATACAAAAACAGAGCAATTGCTTTGTGTGTAGCTGTATTCTGTGAATTTCATGCAGGGATCCTGAATACAGCTAAATGTGTCATGATTAGGAAAATTCTTAATGTTTAGGTTTTTTTTTTCCTATAGTGATTTTTCACTGAGGGTGGCATTTACGGAGTAATTTTGAAGTTCAGGAGGAAAAAAGGGGGATTGATCCTGTTCCACTTACTCATTGTTAAACTTATTATTCTTTGTCCTATTAATTTTTTTTTGAGATCTCAATCAAAAACGCTTTATGTAAGGCGTGATTCCAGCCACTGTGATTATAGGTTGCTTTGGATTGCTGAGCAAAGGGGAACTGTTAACAAGAGAGGGTCTCTGGTGAGGGTGAACTATTGCGAGAGCTTTAGAGCAATGGTTTCTGCAAATGGAGAATAAGGCGGAGCAGTACAGGAGGATGATGATGATACTGAAGACTGGGATAGAACGGATAAGTGAAACGAGCAAACAGGGACATGATGAAGAGGCGGATTACTCTTCAAATTGAAGGTAAAAATATGAGCCCAGAAAGCTAGCGTACGGCAAGAAGGGGAGCTGTGCAGCACCCGTTTCCTTGTTGAGTAGCAGAGCAAACGCACACTTGTACTGGCGCTAATTGGCAGGGTTTGGTGTGAGGGTATCAACATCGTACACAAAGATCAGCGTTCCAGGTAAAGATGCAAATTGTGGATTTATGAACAAGAGAGGAAAAAGGGCCTGAGAGAGGTGAATTTTGAGTTAAGAATAACCAAAGCAGGCATTGATATCAACAGGTAATTTTCTTCTCTTGCTTGCTTCTTTCTGGGTTAAGGGAACTAATACTCCATGTGTTCTTTATGCAGTCATGAAAATGTCAACTAACTGGGTCAACCTCCAATACAGTGGAAATTATCAGCCAGGTGATAGAAACAATGTACTTGTTCCAATCAGAAAAGAGAACATTTTAAGCCCTAATTAGTATTTCCTGAACAAACAAGGCTATCTTGCCAACTTCAGAAACCAACCCTCCTTGTAGTAAAGCAGACCTCCCGAATGTGTCTAATGAATTAGACTATCTGTGTTTCACATGTGAGCAGAACAGTTCACCATTTTGATGGGAAGCTTCTCCAACAATACAAAATGTATATTAAAAGATGATCTGGTGCTTATTGGCAGTATAAATTGCGATTTAGATTAAAACATATCATATGGTCTCATCAAACCCTAGGGAAACAAATGGCTTTGAATTCTACATCCTTGTGCTTGTACCAGGAGGTGGAACACCTGTAATATCGCCGCAGAATTAAAAATGTGGTTCTTTTTGCTGTCGGCATCTTCTGTTACCCCAAGCAGTTACAATTTCTGTGGGGAAACTAGAGGTATAAGGAGGACTTAGTGGAAGCAGTGGGTGAGAAAGAGAAGATAATGACCAAGATTGGGACACTGTGACATAAAAAGTTAATTGGCTAGTGGGGAGGGAATGTGGAAAATGGAAGATAAAGTCTAGGATTATTCTGGAGCTGGAAGACAAATCCACCTCTTTGATTTTCCAGCACAGCCTTCTTCCACCCTCTATGTTCTTGGTTATATCCAGGCAGCCTCCCTATTCTTTTGCCCAGTTACCTCTGCTTCTCTGCATCCCTCTTTTATTTTAAGGAGTGTAAGAGATGAAGTTCAGCCTCCCCTCAGTTCTTCCCACTTTTCAGAAAATACTCAGATAACTTCTCATAACCAGTATGAAATATCACATGGGGAAAGACTCTGAATGTAGCTATCAATACTTCGGTGCTTGCATTGGTGACAAAACTGGCATTTTGAGTTGATAGTGCCCTGAGAAGAATGCTCTCCACTGCTACTAGCTTAATAACCTGAAGTTGTGAAATGTTTCATGGCAAGGGCAGCGAAAATGAAACTACGAAATGTCCTGTTTGTTGCTACGCACCGCAACTGATCTTATCATATCAAGAGCCCTGCCTATGTAGCTATTCAGAATCATTATTTGAAACCCAAGTTGTCTTCCATTCATTGAAAAATTAATGTTAGAAAACTAAACATTTACCTTTAAATTTTTGGCTAATCAGATGGTTTTTTGTCAAATGAACTAGCTTTAGTTAAAGTTGATCTTACAAGTTTCGAAACAGATTCTAGCAGTACTAGTCTCACATCTGTGATTCTTTTCATCCAGTGGTACTAACTTCAGGCATGCCAAACTGAAATGTCTTACAAAAGGTATAGTTATACAAATCCCTGAAGTCCCTGTAGGTTCTAGTCCTAAATATAGTTTAGTGGCCTCCACCGTCATACAGTCCAGCCAGATATTTCAGACTGCAATACAGACTAGTTTTAAGTTAACCCAGGTGTGGCAAGAGTACAGGCATCACAGGTCAAGCTTCAGCCTGAGCTATTCACTCTACTTAGAAATAGTTTAAAAAATAATAATAATGTGCTTGTAATCTTCATCACTAAAATGCCTCTCAGAGGCTTAGGCTGTTCAGAAAGGAATAGGACCAAAGAATATATTCTTATTCAGTTAATTTTCATTTCAGTTACAGTTGGCAATGAGTGTTTCAAGTTAGTGTGCCTGTTTCTGTCACAATTAGCATAGCTCTTCCTTGCTCTTTTAGCACTTGATTCTCAAAGTCTTTCCCAAAATGTCCCATACTGCCTGCTGTTGGTATCAGGGTGCCAAGATGGATGGACTTCAGCTTTGGTGCAATACACTAGTTCTTACATTTTTTCCATTTTTACATCTTGCTGCTAAACTGACATAAGTTCAACCTAGAAATTAGAATAAGGCTCTGGTCATTAGATCTATGAGGTTTTGGAACAGCCTTCTCAGTGGAAATGGAGAAGGGCAAAATACTGCCCTGTTTTCAAGCTGGAGCTCAGTAAATTTGTATTGCATGATGTGAGCATGTGTGACATGAGGGAAAAGGCTTGCTAATCCTAGGAGCTTTCTTCATTGCAGTGTTCCTTATGAAAAAACCCCACAATGGTCTGCTCCTCAGGACCCTCTTCTGCACCTCTGGAAACCAGGAATAAGGCTGTTTAAATATGATGAAATGAGTGCTGGCAGTGGAGATAGCGACAATCTGCCTTTCTCTTGAGGATAAAACAAGAAGATATATTCATTTGATGGCAGATGTCAAGAGTCATGGAAATTACAGATTAAAAATCATTTATGTGGGAAACAGACTTTACATCTCTTGACTTCTATTTTGGAAGAGTGTCACATTAATGCACCATCATCTAAATGCATCATGGGAGCAAAGGATATAAGAAAGGCTGTGCACTGACAGTGACCTACATCCCGGGGCATACCAAAGTCACAGCAACGTCAGACAGGATCTTCAGATTGGCCATTTAACTGTCAGCCACATGATTTGTAGCTGGCTGGAATGAGGATTAAAAAGCCAGTATTTCCATTAATATGTAGTATGTTAGGCACACATATACAGGGGAAAGAAAAAAAAAGCAAAATAAATTTTCAGCACTGAAGTTTTTATTCAAATTGTAACTTGAAAATGGGGAATTCCCACTCACGCCACCCATTTCTCTAATTGCAAACTGTTAGGAATGGCTCTCTTTTATTTCCTTTCTGCTGGAGGAAACAAATCCTGCAGATATGAAATGCAGGTTCAAAACGCATAAAGAGAAGCGCAATATCTCCAGTGCCTGTAGACTGTCAACTCAAACAGGCAGAGACTGATCTAAGGTGAGAATCGTTGCCCATGAACAGTCTCTGGGCCTTGGAAAACAGGATTTTTAATTTTTTTTTTTAAATCTGGGTCTTTTTTGTCTTTAAACCGTTTGAGGTTTTTCCTGCTGACCCTCCTCAACCACATCAACATGAACTCTATGAACAGTGGCTTCCAGGAGCGCCTCTTCAATGCTGTCCCCTGCAATTGCTTCCCCCTCCTGGTTCGGTTCTCATGTCATGGGGTGCCAGGCAGAGCTGCGCAGAGAGGGAAATCCACAGCAACCAAACATGTTTCTGGCTCTGCCTGCTGAGGAGAGAGAAACGGAAATGCTGATGTGATGTTACACCATGTCTGATGTGAAATCAGTACTGTTTCTGTCTTTTCAAAGAAAACCTGCTCTTTGTCCAAGAATGGTGGGGAGTAGCCATTGGTGTGTGGGCTGACACGGAGGAGCTGGGAGCACAGACAGCTGTTGTACTGAAGATCTGCATGGGAGAACTTGTAGACCATTGAGACTTGCAGGCTAATCAGTCAAACTGATCAGTTTAGATGAGACATTTCTATGTTATTTCGGTATGTTATTGGTGGTCATGCACTATCTGATTCTGGTAGCACGTCTCCTGTGCCCATGGAGTAAACAGCTGTGCTGTATTTGGGTAGCATGTCTTGTCCTTTCTATTACTGGTTGAACTAGTTTTTTTTCTTAAGGCAGGGGATGGCATTCAGAAAAAACCAAAAAACAAAAAACCAACCAAAAAACCCCCCAAAAACAAACAGAAGAGCTGCATTAGTTAGCGAAATCCATTATTTAGCAGATCTTGCGTTTCTCCATGAAACAGATCTGCTGTTGCTGGTGTTATGAATGGTGGCTCATAGTCATGAACCATTTAACTTCAGGTGATTCAATCACAGGTAAAGTGTGTCCAAGTTCTCTGCACCCAGTCCTCAAGGCTAGGAGCTCTGGTACTTTGTTAGTGATTCTTTAACCGTCACTCCCATTAGCAATAGCCTGAGAGACAGGCAGCAACATTTCCTTGCCCCTGCCGTACACAGCCTTGTCAGACACAGCTACATGTAAATTATAGCCTGTTCCGTGAGGCTAAAATTGCCCTCTAGCACAGCCCTCTGAGCCTTCATTCCCTCTCAAACTGAGATCCCTAAAGTGCATGAATGGAAATGAAATTGCTGAAGTGACAAAACCACAGTTCCAAATGGCCTTTATATTTACTTAATCTGAAAGTTGTGCTCATCATCTCTGCAGGTGAATAGAATGAGTGCTGGTGTGAAGACAGGGTGGATGAGTCCGAGGATGCGATGAATTAGGGGAGCACAGGAGGCACCACCAATAGCTCTTCAGCTTAATGATCAAGTAGCCCTGATTTCTTTTCATAGTGTACAACAGTAACTCCCTACCTTGCTACAGACTATTCTTTTCTAAACCTGCTTGGTGGGAAAGGATGGGACTGGTGATGGATAGATATTCATCTTGGACTTTGTTTCTTAGAGACTTACAGGGCTTCACTACTCCATCCACCACCTATTTTTTCTTCTAGGAGTACTTTGTACTATTTGCACAGACAAAGTTTTGATTCTAGACCTTCTTGAAATGATTCAGAGAAGTTAAATCCTACTTGGATACTATCACTTTATGGGAAACTCAAAAGTTTCATTGCCTTGTTATTTGTTCAGTTACTGATGACTGAAATGAGCTTTCATTTGGTGTGTGTTCAAGTATGCTACCATGCAGCATAAAGAAACCTTGGATCTAATCTACTAATGATCAGAACCACCTAAATGTCAACCTATAGGCATGTGTTTATCAATTAAAAAAATACCTGAGACATTAATTTGTGTGTAATGTGGCAGTAAAAGTATGGAGGGAAGCAAACAAAGAGGGATCAGAGGTGCTGAGTTAAGTGTTAAATGGGAATTTAATTTATATAAGCTACGATAAATATGTTTCAAAGCAATAATTCATGACTGAAGGTTCACTGATTATTTGGAAATTAGACAGAACCAAAGCAAGAAGCTTTCTTCAAAGGTATCTTAGAAGTCCAAGCTTGAGACATAAGTCTTTGACAAGAATTTCATCAGATCCTTTAGCAGGATGGTTCTGCTATTGGTACAAAAATAAAATCACCAATTCTCATATGAAAAGTCATTCTCTAAATAATTTAAACATAATGTCAGAGTCCCATTTCCAGGAGTACTGAAAGATTTCAAAAAGGAGATGAACCCACGCACACAAATTGACACTGAAAGCTTCAAGTTTTATTTTGGAGATTTGACTATTTGTCTCAAATGCATGATGGAGCAGCAGTGGATGTTCTGGTTTAGACATCTCCTTTCTTCAATTATGCTTACTAGTTAACTTGATCTACCAAAGCAAGTTCTCTTTCTGGAGGAATTGCAACATAACCTATTTCAAGAAAGAGAAGAAGAAATGCCATGAGTCAGATCAGATGTTTTTTAAAAGCTGGTTTAGATTATTTTTGCACTAATGGAATGAAATTTCCATTTTGTTTTCTTATAGCTAAGTCTGTAACAAGGAGATTCAAGGTGACTTGAAGAAGTAAATAAAAGTGCATTTTGTGAAATCAGAGAAAATATAAATTATTTTTATGTAAATTAAAATAAACTGAATCAAACAGCTTTCAAAAGCTGTTCTTTCAGATAGGGAAAAACCTATCCTTTCCCTTTACTTCTACCTAATGCTTTTGGTGTGTAAATATATTAAAAAAAAATATAAAATAATAAGAAAGTAAGTCTGAGGAAAGTTTTCTGCACACCATTTTCTTCCCTTCTTAAAAAAATGAAGAAATAGGGAAATTGCAGTAAAACCTTCGAATAGTTAATGAGGAATTTAATTGTGACTAGAATGAATTTGTTTTTCTATAAGAAACATAGATGGTAAAATTCCTGTTTTAACAAGAAGTGCTGAAACTTGTCTTTTGAGCTAATTACTCATTCTGAAATTGTTGAGAAAAAATATAAAATGCTTTTCTTCTTTATTTCATAAGATTAATTATTTTTAGGATGTGATTTCCTCCCTTTGTGGCATAGGAGGAAGACAGTGATAGTGATTAATATATTGACATAGGATCCAAATGCTCTTTCAGTCTACATTTTCTTTAAAAATACACTTTATCTGAATGTTGACAGTCTCGAGATTGCATGAAATATTAAGATAATGTGCATTTACAATCTGCTAAGTATGAAACACAAGAACAAAACTACTGAATAAACACTTTTGTTTATGTAATAAAAATACTGTGCCAAATTACAGCCAACTTAAGAAAGTCATTTAGTCACAGCAGATAATAGTATTAGTTTTCTTATATTCACTCAGCAGCAAAGTGCTATACAATCTCTGTCTTGAAGATCTGTCATCTTGTGTTCCAGCTCTCTGTATTCCTTTTCATTACTTTATCCTCCTGACAGTGTTTCCATGAACCTTCTCCACTATTACCGATGTTACTGACATTGTTCAAGTGGTAGAAAGATCAGTCAGGTCAGTAGCGGGTTCCTTATATTCACTGAATTTACATTCTCTTCTTTGCTGTTCATTGTTGTTAGCCACAATCCAGCAACGATTGCAGATCAGTGTTGTAGGGATTCAAGAGACAGGACTTTTATCTCCCTGATTCCAAAATCACTTGTCTTCTCGTGGGCTTATGTTTTCTCTTCAGCTACGCAAAGAGTCAGGACTAAGGAACTCTGGAAAGGAAAAAGGAGGAAAGAATGGATAAAAGTGGATATTGGGGGGTTGCTTTTTCTAGTAAGAGGGATTAATGGAGTAAAACGCCTTGTAGACTCTCCCCAGACAAAAAGGATTTACCCACTTTATGCCACAAGAATTTCCCCCCTCTAGGCTTATGAATGTTCCTTCAATTTGCTTAAAAAAGAAAAGTTTTTTGCCGTTCTTGTTGTAGATACATGGAAGCTTATGTATAAACAGCATCATTTTATACTAAATTTCAAGAAACATCACAATAGGAAGGGACGGATTTTAGCCAGGCTTAATAGGTACCATTCAGTTAACAACAGGAGATCGTTTGGAACCTGAACAAAGCTGTGCCTGTCTGTCACACCGTCATAGAACAAGTGAGGGGCATGAGGGGGTCCTGCTTCTTCATCTAGTCATGATTCTTCTTTACTTTTCATTTAGACATAAGCAATATTTCTGTACTTACAGAGCCAGAGGTGTAAATTGCTAAAGAGCATGTAGAGACACTATATTTTATGGGATTAGAAAGCTGGAGTTTTAACTGGTTTTGCTGGTAGGCTGGACATACAAAACCCAAAATAATCTTGTACTCTATAAACTTAATTTAAAAAGTCTTCCATGTATGATAAGAATAAAAGAGTTTCCTAGAAATATTTAATTAGGATAACATATTTTAATAAAAGTAAACAAAAATATTTATATTTTCTTATTCCTCACAACCTGTGGGCATTGTGCAAGTAATACGCAACCGAATATTTAATTACTAGCATATTAGAAAACATTGAAACAGTAGAGCTTAACAGTGAATGCCTTATAAAAGTTCGTTCAATTGGTGGCAGAGCAAGGAATTTTTTATCTGTTTAATAGGGTAGATTGGAGTTTAATAGAGAGATGACATTATTATGGCCCTCTCTTGCTTGTTATTAAGCAGCGTTGTCGTTCTTGCTTCCCAGTGAGTTCTTGGATCATAATTTGAGATGTGTCATATTTGGATGTTTAGGTGTATTGGTCATACTAGTTCCTCTGTGAATTTAAAATAATAATAATAATTATAATTTTTTAAAAAATCAAATAATGTAGATAATACGAAAGCTGGTTTGCTCTATTACTTCTCAGCTTGTTCATTTGTTTGTTTGCTGTCTGCTTGGCTTTTATCCTTTCTTCCTTTCTGGAAAAAGGAAAAACTTCGTCTCTGTAGAAATATCTGTTTTTTCTTGCTTAGTACAAATGGTAGGTATAGGGAGGAGAAAAATGAATACAATGCTTCTCTTATGGAGTCAAAGACAGAAGGTCTTCAGTGCTGAAATTCTCTTTTTCAGAGCTTTGCCTAAAAATATAAAAATGTAAGCTGTAGAGGTGGTATATTTTTCAAGGAACTATTACACATCTCTTTTCTGCACCTAGGCTTGCTTTGTGGGCAATGCAGACACTAATTTTAGGTAAAAACATCTTGAATGCAAAGCTTTGCTTGTTCTTTATTTATTTGAAGTCTCAAATTTTAACAAATTTCTTAAATCAGGGATATGCAGTACTTGAAATGGGAACTTGTAAGGGGCTTGATGACCACGTCCTTGCTATAGACTTTCGTATCCTGCACGAATAATCCTTTGTCCCTTTAACTGGAGTCATCCAAAGTCATCTAGAAAGGTTTGAGCAGCCAAACAATTACACCCATAATACATACAAACCAAAGCCTTTTGCGTAGGACAAGAACTCTGCATCTTTTATTGCCCCAAAACCAGGAGGGAGTGACAGTGCCTGTCCTACGGTGCCTGGGCTGGTCAGGCAGTCAATGATAAGCGACATTGCTCTGAACCTGCGTTGTCTCCTGTACATGCCATTGGGACAGAGTTCACCTTCTGGCCCTGGTGTAGGCGACAGCTTGGGTGCAGGCTGCAGGAAGGATGGAGTGACCTGAAGATGGCATCAGCAACATCCCCCTTCTTGTATTTATGAGTCCCTCAAGTCTCTTTCCTTTCACCTGTACTTCAGGTCTCTGGATTTCCTACACATTAGCTGAATGAATGTGTGATTTATATCTGTTCTGTCCCTTAAAAAAAGCAAAAAGGCTGCTTTACTGGGCAGAGGCATTTACCGTGTACACCCTGAGGTAACTTTCCTGAAAGCAAAAAGCAAGCAGGTTGTGTCCCTGAGCTGGGTGAGTAGATATATGAGGTCTGGAACCTGAAGTTCAAAAACCATGGTGAACAGAGATTCTGGGAGATTCTGGACACAATTCTCTGTGATTCCCAAGGTCTGTTTTTTTACTTTCTCCATAAAGGAAACTCAGTGTATGTTCTTCTATGTTACATTGTAGAAATTATGAAAATATCTGATACTAAAACTAGTCTTTTTTTTTCGTTAACTTGAGTATGAGGCCAAATAACACTAAAAACCTGTGCAATGAGCAATACGCAAACCCGTTAACATCAATTCAAGGACACTGTACATCCTGAAACTTATAGGAGAAAAAAATGATGGATAAACCTTCATCTTGTGATTCTAAAAATGACACATTTTACTTGTTAATATACAATATCCAGTAGATGTAGATGTAGCTATAGGAATGTTACAATTCTTAATACACTTCTTGGCTTTGAAATGTAATTAAATGATAGAGTACTATATGAAAAAGTAGGCATCCAAAATAAAGCAAATGCATACAAACATGCACAAAAATCTGAAAAATAAAGGATCAACATAGGTAACGAGTTTATTTGATAGAACATCTTTCCAGACTTTTGGTTGCATTTGTAATCTATTTATTCCAAGAGTATAATGTTTGCTCAAGTGACTAAGACTGCCAGGCACCTCTAAGCAATAAATGGCAATGTTGATTTCATAGATGTGGGAAGTTTCAAACTTGTTTTTTCCTTTGGTGGCCCTTGGTTTAGTCTGCCCCTCCTCTCAAGTCCTCGGACCCCAATGTGCTACAAGAAGTCTCTGAAGGAACAGTAGCAGTGCAGGCTGGATCTCATACCTAAAGAAAGAGAAGTTAATTTTAAAATTTGCTGGTTGATGAGATAATTAGAGGAAAACATGTCTACCAGTCTGCCGGTACTGTGCTGGCACTCCTTATATAGTATCACCAATTTTTGGTTTTCCCTCTTAGATATACCTCCGATTCATGATTTTTCACTGTTATGTCAAAATTAGTTCAGTAAAAGATTCCTGCTGGGTCTAGATTGCTTGTACTCTGCTCTTTTGATTTGACATAAACAGACGTTCAGGACTGAATAGCTGTCTTGCTATCACTGTAGGCTTATGCTGTACATATAACAATTTCAACAAAGGCTGAATTACTCTTCCTTTAAGCACGCCTGCCTTCTGTTTCATTTATTACTGACAACCTGCTAAGGAAGAAAATTGCAGTCGAAAATCATGGCAATTCAGGTTCCCACAGGACAGAGCATACAACCATACAAAACTTTAATTATCACAGTACGTGGAAGAAAAAATTTACCTGAATCTTCCCTAAACTGAAGAGCGGTGTCTTATACAGCGTTACTTCTGGGCTAGTGCTGAAATGAGCTTTGGAAAGTAAACCAGTGAATAAAAGCTTAATACAGTAGATTTATGTATGCTGTCAGTTTCTAAGTAATATAATTATTGTCGGTTTTCTGCCTATATCTACTTCTTTAGCTTCTGGGAACAATGAGAGGATGTGTTCAGCCATGTGACATTTTTTCCTTTGCAGAGCTAACCGTTGTTTCCCCTTTGGTGAATCTTGCATTTTAAAGAGCTCTCACACATTCTTCTGTGAAAATTTTATAAAAAAATCATTTTATGATATCGTAGCTGAAGTGGTTTTCCAGATCACACAGGCAGCTGAGAAATCAATGTCAAGCTTGGATCCACGGAAGCACGCAGCCTTAAATAAACTGGAAGTCAAAAGATGCAATTCCTCAGCTTTACAGAGAGCTACACAGTGACCATATGATAGATGGGTTTGCTTCACAATGACAATGCACTGCATAGTCAGTCCCTTCAGAAAATTATTTATTAGAGACATTCTTGCTTTCTTCTCTTTCTTGCTTATTGTCCTCTCTTTACACAGTCAGCCCAGAATGATCCCAGATCCTGCAGTTTGAATGCTTGTCTTTATATTATATCAGACTTACACCTGACTCTGGTGAATTAGTGCACTGTACAGCATATAGATTGGCAATTGTTTAGTGTTTAACCATTTCAGAGAAGCAAGACTGCTTTTTCTGGTTTGTAGTCTCGCTCTTGAGCAGGAGAGCAGACATTTCCTAAACATCTTTTTCATGCTTCTCTTAAACTACAGTGAGGATTTGTCTTGTTTTGTAATGGTGTGGTGCTGTGAGAGATGACTGATTAAATCCATGGTACTGTAATTTGAATGTCATATAGGTTAAAGTAGTACATAGGATTCATTACTGCTTCTGTGTTCTGTCTTCTCCTCCTTATAGGGCCAAGGACTTTGGATCATAATACTCACAGAGGCGTATTTGTAACTAATAATGCATGTTTGTATTAGGAATAATGTTCTTGCCCAGCTGCTTTCCTAATTTCTAGTAAGAAAGGAAAAGCAATATATATCTTTTGTAGTCTGTGGTTTAGTGGGCAGCCAGGGATGTGGTCAGTGATGTCTGAGGTCAGAATACCTGGTTTCAGCTGCTGACTGTAGAATTAATGATCTCCCTGTTTCAGGGGAGGGAGGCAGGGGAAGAGTACCTGGTGAAAAACAACAACAAAATTACTTGTTGTCTATAAGAACTGCAGCTGAGAGAGTTTTACTGTGCTCTGGTTTTGTTGTTGTCGTTTTTCTCTTTGTATGTTAAAGAGATTGACTTGACCTCTTTTATTCCTGCTAAGAAGTAACTATGTATTAATTTCTAGGTAATTTATGTTACGAACTAGGAACATGACCAAAACATTTTGAGAAATGGAAATGTGATCTTAAAACTTTATTTGAAATAATGTGAAAAAGAGATGTTACTTTTCTGTTTGTAAATGTATGTGAAATTATAATGATTTCTATAAATGATAGAACTTAATGAAAGTGCAAAAATATAGACATTTGTCAATATTTTTCCTGGTTTTTAATAAGATCTGAATTAAAATTAAAAAGTTATGTCAAAATCAGGCAAAGCATCACAAAGAGTTATTTAAAACCCAAGGTTATTCTGTAGAATAAATATGCACAGAATTTTGCAGTTGGTAGCCATAAAGCTTTTATATCTTACAGACTAAATAGCCAAAGAAATTGTTTTAACTTCGGTGTACCCATAAAGCACTGATACTTGGGTGCAAACATGGCATCAGTGCTCAAAAAGGCTGTGATAGCTTAACACAGCAAATTAATGTTGTGGGGTAACACATTTCACAGAAGCGTTTGGTGTGCCAGTGGATTACTGCATCAGAGATTTTTTTCACAGTCTTAATTCTGGTTTAGGTCTTAAGTGGAAAAGGAGAAGGATTTGACTGAAGACAGCACCTATTTCTGTATATCACAAAGTTATCAGAATCATTAAGAGAATTTATTTTCCTTGGTAAAAGGGTGTGTTAAACCAGGATTAAAATGTGCTATATGGAATCATTTAAACATATTTGCGCAGTAGCTTCTAAAGCTTTTATTAGAGATAATAACATTAATAATAAAAGGATAAGCTTCATTTTGTCAGCCACACAAGGTGAACCTCAGTCTTATGTGTTTTCATGAGAACTAGACAAATATATTGAGGGCCTATAAAAAAACCTTTAGGTGGCTACTGTAATGAGCAGTTACTATACAACAGCAAACCTCGTGAGTCATCTAACCTGGGCAGAAGATAGGTCAGAAACTGCATGAATTTACTTATCTCTGTGGGTTGTCTACACCGGAATAATGTTTTTATAAAAAAAGGAAAAAATACTTAAAGAACAACAAACTTTCAAAATACCTTTCTTACATATAAAATACATAGAATATATAGACATATTTAAAGAAACGTGGGAAAACTGAGAAAAGTATGCTTTTTTGAGGAGTTTTGAAAGTTAACTCTGATATTGTGAAACTTTTCTTACAGACATTTTCACATACTGTAGTTATTTACAGCCACTTTGTCAGGCTTTCAAATAAAATACATATTCAAGCAGATGCTTAAACTACTGAATTAAACCCTATTGTGTTTGAATGAGTACAAGCTTATATTTAGGCTGTGTTCTGCATAGTGATACACCAACAAGATCTGAAATTACCTTGTTTGTGCACATCACAGAGGCCATGATTTCAAGTTATGAAAATTTGGCACCAGTTCCAACAGGAGATATTTTCCTTCCTTATGAATTGCTTCTGTGGAACGTGTACCTTTGCTATAGATACGGCAAAAGGAGAATTCGTGGGCCTGGTCCAGCTTTAACTTCTCATTTGTTTGTTTCTACCATTTAATTCAGGTTACATCAGTTTCCTGATCGAGATACAGACGTGGCGCACGGAAGGTGGTGCTGGTCACATTGAGGTGGTCCATGTGCCAGAGTGCAGGACAAGATTATTTTCAATCATTGTTGCTGCTCTGTTTTGCAAATAACACAATAGTTATAACAAGAGCTGCTTTCCACGATATACTAGAGGAGGGATACTCAGTGAATACTTACTCATTTCCGCAGAGTAATTTTGTGTACTGACTCCAGCTCTACATGTTGCTTCTGCAGCAATGGTGGAGATGTGATTCAGCTGCTGCTCAGGAAACAAGGAACATGATAATCAACACAGGATCTGTCACTAAAATTGAAAATTTCTTCGCAGTTTAGATTCAGACCGGAATTGCCTTGTGCTACTTTGCTTCAAATACCTCAAATAGGTGGTGTCTGAAGTTGGCCGCTTGAACCAGGAGAAGACAGAAATGTTAGTGGCAAATGCAAAGGTTGATCAAGGCACAGAAAAACTGGGCTTTATTTAGAAACAACCTATCACCTCCACTCTTCTCCCACATTGAATAATCTTATGGTATACCGCTGACCTTCCTAATTCTTCCTTTCCTCTTCTAACACATAAAATAGTTAGCTGCTGTACTGTGGAGGAAAAACTTCCAAACTTGGGCATCAATTGAGCTGAAGTAAAATAGACATGTCAGAAGAAAGCCTGGAATAGTAGGTCCGAGAAGTGTGAGTTGCCCCACGTTTCCATGGGCTCTGCCTGGAACAGCTTCACCGACCTACTGGGATTGTGCCAGGTGTGCACTGGAGTAAAATAGCACAGGTAACACAGCACCGAGGAGCTGGTTTTTGCCTGCCTCAACTGTGTTATCAGAAACAAGGGAGAATTAAGTAGCTGACAAAGTCCTTTGTTCAGATTACACGACCCGTCACAGCTATTCATAGTTGGTTGCATAAGCCACCCCACAGTTTGGGCTCTTGTTTGATGTCAGTAAAGCCAGGCCACTTACAGGGAAGTGGGAGATAGTGAGGTATATGCTAGGATATTAGCTGAGAATCTGATGCAAATCGTCAAGCTAATTAAAACTTTGCAAAGTTCTTTAAATATCTGATAATACTATTTTTTGTCATAGTAAGACAGTAACAAATTTTTTGAAAGTCATAAAATTAATTGAAGTTTACATTTTTAGAGTAAATTCTTTTCAGTTCCTTAAACTTTTTTTGTTAACATCAGAAGGCAATGAATGGAAATGCAACTATTTTAGAGTCCAAAATTAAATTAGATCACCTGACGTAGTTTATCATAGAATATTATTCTACCATTATTGACTAAAGCTTTACTGTAGCGAATTTCCAGGAGTAATGGGAATCTTCTGCAGAAATATCATGTGTATCAGCCTAAGATGCTGTTATGTTTGTTTGATTATTACTGATATGAAGGGTTTGTAGATTATGATGCTCTTCTTTTTATTCATTTGTAGTCCAGCCATGTGATGTACAGTTTTGTATTAGAAAATTAGTTACGCAAAGTATCAGGAGTGCACCCACGTAGCTTTAACTATGCTAAAATGTGAGCTTTTTTCTTACATTATAGTTTTTTCTTTATATATTCTTGCTGTGATTGTAGTGGCTGCTAAGACCTACCATGTATGGCAAAATCCATCTGTAACAAACATTACACTCTGTGGTCTTTATTTAGGGTGTGATGAAGGTGTTCCTTACAATGTCAAATCTAATTGTTTAGCCAAATTTTTTATTGCTAATCTGTGTTTTATAAATGTCAAATCCTAACCTTTTAAATCCAGGTGTCTTAGGCTTCCTGATTATACAGTGACATAATTTGTTTCAGTTTGAGTTGTCCCAGAAGAGCCCATGATCGCCTCAGCTCCGCCTTTGAGAAACTTCTCTTCAGTCTTATTCGAACCTTATTTTTATGTAAGTGTCTCTGGAGACAGTTTCATGAAGTCATCTCTCTTCTTGTAGGACATGTAATTTTATATAGTTACAGAAGAGTATTTTTGGTGAACAAATAGCAGTATATGTCATTTGGAAGATAGGAAATCTAGGAAATTCCTGAAGAAGCCAAGATCAATAGAGGGGAAATCCAAAGCTAATGATAATGGGGAGTCAGAGAAATCCTGGTCACTCTGTAGATCCATTACTAACCAGAGATAATTAAATCATTAATCTTGATATAGAAGATGTAGAAATATTCAGTAAGAGTTTCTGTTCTGTACTTGGAAAGCCATGTGTTTGCATTCCACGAGGATAAGAAAGTACTTTTCAGGGCATAGATAGTCACTAAAGGATAAACACTTTAGACTTGCAGATAATTTGTACCAAACAGTCTTTAAAGAACTAGAAAGACATCTGGTATGCTGGTAATTTTTAATAAATCTTGAAGCAGTAGATAAAATTCAGAAGAGCAGAAGAAAGAAAATCTAAATATTAAAAAGAAAACTGACAAATTGGATGGGGCAGCCAATGGTAGTGTGTTTAGGCAGATGGAAAAGCAGATACAGAAGCGTACAAGTATTTGATTTTCTTTTTCTCTATGTATCAAAAGGTTCTATTATCTGTAAGCAGAAACTGGAAAATTAATATTATAAATAATTTTTAATAGAAGAAGTGATTAAGCCATTGCAAAACAAACACGAAGAGAATGTGTGGATATTCCATGACTTGAAGTCCTCAGATCGAAATCCTACACCTTTTTAGGAGGTACGTTTGAGTCAACCACAGGTTAGAGGTTCCATATTAAAGCTGGTAGGTAAAATGTACTGTACATTGCAGAGAGCAAACCAGGTGATCTAAAGGCTCTCTCTTGGGTTTCAAATTTAACAATACATCAAGTACTTCCACTATATTTCAAGCTGGGTTGAACATTATGTAAACATTGTCTGTTTATTCTGAGTGTAAAAAAGAGTGTAAAGACAGTTTATTTTAAAATTACTTTTGCATCATGTTCTTCGATTATAATTTTTCTAATGCTTTTTGGCAGAGAAGAAAGTTTATTTTCCCGAAGATATGTAAATATATATGTGCATCTATGTATATGTATATATGCATTTCTTCAAACTAAAAATAGAACACAGAAAATTTAAAAAGAAAAAAGGCTTTCAGAGGAAGTATTTCTGACTTTCTATAGAGAGCTATGACATGCAGGGCACTGAAACAATACCTTGAGTATAGATTTCCCTTTAAAGCAGGGCACCGATTCAATGTCTACTCACTGGGACAGTTTCAGGCAGGACGGTGGGGCTTTTGCAAAGTTACAGAGCACATCTAACAATCATCAAATAACTGTTATATGATGGGGAAAAGGGATTATATTTCTCTGATACATGGGATAGGAATTGAAGAAGGGCATCTGTGCCTGAGACATTGTCCGATTTTCCAACTGCACTGAAGTGATGATGTATGTATTATTATATTACCTCATAGTAATATATGCAGTAATGTATAGTATATTTAATACCTTTAATTGCTGTCAAATCAATCACTTCTAAAAGGTATTATCTATTCTCACAATCCTTATCTTACTTAGATCCTTAACATTTCTTGGTTACAGCAGCTCTATTCCTAAGCGTATGTCTTCTAAGCATTAGAGTTCAAAGAATGAGGAGATAAGATGTACAATATCTTACAGCGATCACATTCTAGTGTAAAAATACTCATCTCAGTAAATGGTTTCAAATATATACTAGATGGATATGTCCTTGCTTGCATTTTTGGTTTCATTTTGGCTTTTATTTCATAACACAACTGTTCTCCCGGGTTTATAAAATGTCAAGGTCAGAGAGAGGTGAAACTGAATGGTGCTGGGAAGCTGAGATGCAAATAAGTTTTAGATAATCCATGTGATGCTCAGAGGCCATCTAGTTTCACAGAGCCATTAGCATTCAGGGACGCTCATTAGCACTCGGGCATCCCGTCAGTATGCATTAGCAAAATGAGATGTGTTGATTAAAGTTACAAATTATGTGTTGAATGTTTACACTTGAAACCGTAGTGGCTTCACATTTCCATATACTTTCCATATAAGTATATTTCCATACTTTCACATTAAAAATATCGACTCTTTCTGATCTTCAGTGCTTTCTTTGTGTATGTGTGTATATGTGCATGTGTTTGCTTATGTTTGTGTGTGTGGGAGGAGAAAAAAGTAAAAGTGTGGATGGAAGACAAGTCGAGAAGTTAATGCAATTTAAATATTCAATGTTTTTATTTTGAGAAGTCTTTGAAAAACTCACAGTTAGGGCTACCACTGCTCTGATAGTAAAATAAATTTCAAATAAGTTTAAAAGTACTAAAAAGACTAGGAGGATTTTAATCTTTAATCTGTGTTATACTGGGTGCTGACCTAGAAGAGGGACCTTATACTGTTTAGACAGAAATATCCCATTGTTTTAATAGACTTAGGAACTAACACTTCAAAAAATCTGGCTCATACTTCAAGGGATATTCAACATGTATTATCTGATAATATTTCAGAGCTTCAAGTGAGATGTATCTAAACCCAGAGGATTATGTGTAAACCAATAATATACTAGTTTAATGTCTGAATGAATATTAAATTTTATCACAATGTGTCGTGGTCATATTACATGGGGCTATTTTGTGTAAACAAAATAAACAAGGCTACTGTACTTAACGTTAAGCTATCAGCATTTTGGATAGCATTAGTAAAATTTATCATCCTTAGTGTGCAACGTGCATCATTACAGATAGTCTAGAATAGTTATCTTAAGCAAACATAGCATGCCACTCTAATCTCTAAGAATACCAGTCTTCAACAGTGCCAAGATAAGGTCCACCAAGCTGAGAGTTTAATCAGATACACAGTTCATAGCCTGAAGTATAGAAATTTTTCGCAGTATCTTCAGCTAAACCTTGTTTCTAATTGCTATATAGAAAAGGATAATGTAGACTCTTACTAGCTAAATAACTGAAGTAACGGTGTTTGCTAGTGGTTTTCACACAGCCTGAATGATGAGTGCCGAGCAAGGATGCTGCTCCAGTAGCGAACACTTGTTCTTATAATACATTTTGTGGTTCTGTGGAAGGGTCTAGGAGTACCAATTATTATGCAGATGACTAAATGAGATGAAAACAAGTTATGCAAAACCGATACTGTGAAAGTGACTTATTTGCAGGACCAATAAGAAAGTAGTTTATTTGTCTTCTTTCTCAGGAAACAGTGTCTAGTAACTGCAGCTGAAAAGTGCCATGGAGAAGGTAAGAATGATTCTGGGCGTGCCTCAGCACAGAATTTCTTATTTTTTCTGGGTCTGAAACAGATATTTGTATAGATACATTAAATGCAGACGTTTTTTGAAGGAGAAGGGACTTGCAATTTTATTTAAAAGAAAGGTCTTTGTAGGGAAAGCCTTGCTGTGAGTTCAGACCAACTTTGAACAGAAGATACTGTACAGAAAACCAGCATAGTGTAACTTCTGGTTTTCTTTGCCTGATCGTGTTGCCCTAAGAAGTTTCTTAGTGGGTTAAATGGAAGTGCCAGCTCAATACCAGATGTTGAGACCAGCTCAGTATCCTGTTTCTGATAGTGATGTGTCTGCTCCTGGGCAGACCACCACTTGGCAGCATCCATCAGCTCCTGGGGCACTGTCAGGGAGCGGTGGTCGCTGTCAGGAGTGCTCTGTTTCACATCCCTTTCCAGTTCCCTGGATTTTCCACTTAGGATACTTTGACCTCTTCCTTTATTTCATTTTAGTCTGGGACTTGATTTCTCCATTTTGTTTTCTATATCCCTCTTGCTCTCTGTAAGGAGTTTGATTTGGGACAAATTGTCATTGTCAGCAAACAGTGGGCAGGCTGTGATGGTCAGAATGCAGGAAGCATCTATGTGATGTCTCCTGCTTGAAGTAGACTTTTACCTTCTATGTTTACAATAATAACAGAATCTGTTTCCTACTTGGTACCTTTCCTTTGGATCCTTTCTTTTTAAATTATCTTCTTTTTTTTTTCTTTTTAATCAGCTGCATCTGCATTATTTGAACTCCAGATTCTGTGCGTCAGAGAGAAGTCTGTTTGTTTCAAGCTAGCTTGTTCCTGGGGTAATCCAAGATATATATCTGCTAATATGAGGTGCTGAAAACATAGAACTAAAAAGACAGAAAGTATAGGGTAAGCCTGGTATTTTTCAGTCTGTCCTTCTGGCCTGGAGGATACACCATGTATCATGAGGTTTAATAGCTGTCAATAGATTTCTCCTTTATTTAATGTAATTTTATTTTGGATCTATTTGTATTTTTGGGCTACATGACCTCTTGTGACACAGAGTTTCATAATTTGATTTATGTAGTTCATATTACATACAAAAAAGTCTTTCTTATAGCTTGGAAACTTTTGTTCTGATTTTGCCTTAAAGAATTGCCAGCTTTTGCTTTATAGTTGTCTCTAAACACCTGGGAGAGTCATGATTCCTTCAAGAGAAATCATAGGTTGTCCTGTTAGACAATGACTATATTCAAAATATTAGAAGCAAGACCTGTTTTAAATTAAATTGTTTATAATTATAAAGAGTGGTTTCCTTACAGCAGCAGGGTTCCTCAGACATTACTCTGACTGAATTATTTCCCAGCTAGTTATTAACAGCATTGACAAATGATGTTCTTACGAAGCTAAAGCTTGTGTGTGAAAAGGTATTCCTTTCTGTACTTTTGAATCTGGAATCAATCATTAAACAAAAAACTGAAAATCTGATCAAACTGACGCTTCAGGCTTGTTTCAGATCTTTGAACATTGGTTTCTAGCTTCATAGTCACTGGGATAAGTTTTGTGATGATTCCCAAACTAATGAGAAACAAGGTTATTAGAAAGACACACTCTGATGAAATTGTTAAACATTAACATATTTTTATTTAAATTCCTATTTTGCAGTTTTACCAGACAGTAAAAGGCTTTATTTTTGCAATAAATACACATGTGAAATTAGTATTAGACATTTTCCTGTAAGATTTTCTGTGTTGGGAGTGTGTGCTTTTAACTGCAGTAAGTAGAAGTAGTGAATTTTCAGCATATTTTAAAAACGTGTTTTTCTCTTCTCAGATGTGATTCAAACATTTTCCAGGGTGCGCTGATCTCAGTGAAGATATCTGAGATGAGGAAATAGCGTGTTTGGGGTGAATTCCAATCTCTGCAGAAGGAGATTCGTCACTGATGCTCAAGAGGGCAGGTGGGCCCTGTCATGATAGCCAGAGTGCTGTTGGTTGGAGCAGGATTTCTGAAATCTGAAAATAAATAAAATTATCTACGTTTGCTTTCTGGAGAGTTCATAATCAGTTGGGAGATAAGACACGTGATGAGTTTGTTTCTCTCCTGTTTGGTCACTTTTTATCACGTTTCAAACATACAGAAATATTTCACAGAAAAAGAATCATGGAGGTCACAAGTGCTTTCATACTTGGGAGTTCTAAGAGGTATATTTAAGCCCTGGCAGACTTTTAACCTTTTCTAGCTTACAATAAGTTTGCTATCCTTTTAAAACCCTTTGATTGTATGGCTTTTGTTCCCCTGAAAGGGGGACAGGGCTGCCTGGTTACTCAAGCAGATGCCGGGCTTCTGATTTGCATTTGATGAAAGCCACTTGTGAAAGCAGAATCAATGCTCAGATTTATAAACAGTAAATGTGGGCATTGGCTTGTCATTTCTTCCTAGTCTGTTGTCCTATAAAGCTGTTCAAGTTCCTCTCTTCGCAAGAACATCTTCCTGCTATCCCTGTTGCCCATAAACATTATGTTAGATCGAGACGAAGGGTGAGTAATTCTTTTTACCTCCATTATCTGATTTTCTTTTTTATTTAACAGCAAAAAAAAGAAAAGAAAAAAAAAGAATGAAAATGCAGCCATTTAGAATAATGCATTATAAGTTGATGAACCATAATAACCAAACTGTGTGTCTGAAGGGGCCTAATTACAGAACACCAGAGGCACAAGAGGGAGCTTATTGTGGACAACAAAATAGTGCTCTAATAATGCTGTCACTGTACTGAGTACAGCATCAGCATTATTCCATGTGGTTATATCCAGGTACAGAATGGAACAGAATGCATCAAGAAGAACAACAGAAATGAGTCTGAAAGGGTTATATATCAAATCAGAGCTAGCAGGGAGAAAGACATTATTTTGAATGAGGTTAACTGAAAGAAAAATGGCAGTGACTTTAGTGTTTCTAAAATCGGGGTGCTTTTGAGTAGTCTGTGTGTAAACTCACACTGATAAATGTATAAGGAGTGTACATGTATGTTGAGGTATGGATACAGGAGTCAGAGGATCAGCACAATCTATTAGAGTCTTTTTACGCCATGAAATCAGCTGTTACAAACTATATCAAGGCCAGTGACCAGTAAGAAGAGCTGTGGATGTACTTTTTCTTCTATCAAAATGGGGTGTCTGTCCTTTTCACTTTGGATATGTGGCATAACATTATTATTTCATGCCTAAGACATCAGTAGAAAAAACACATTGTCGATGTGGCCTAGTAAAAGGACTATAGGAGAGGTGTTGCCATTTCCCTTCAGTACGAACTTGAATAAATCTAACTTGCTTTGGCTTGCGCGTCCTACCTCACTAGGCATGCTCCGTAAAACCCTGTTCGCTGTGACAAAACATAGCCCTGCCAACAGAAAAGCTGAAAGTTTCACACGTACCAGATAAACATTTTTTATAGTGCAGATGGTCAGGTAGAAAACTCACCCACAAGCAATAGGACTGAATACAAATCTCAAAGTACTCAAAAGCTCATTCCTTTCTCTTGCCTGTTTCTGTCTTTCTGTAGTGCACAGTGCAGGACAGTGCACGGACTCCTGAGCTGTTGCAAATGTAACTCTTACTGCAGTATAGGTGGTAAAGCACCTCTTGGGCTAACTTAGCTTTCTTCTTGTGATGCAGTCGCTGTGCTCAGTACGAGATAAATCAGCTGTAGCATATTTATAGCGTAACAGAATCACTGAACTGCTTCCAGTGTCTGATCAAGTCTGGCTAGTGCCAGTTTGGGTGTCTCTGAATTTAGTTCATTTTTTTTTTTTTTTAATTCTAGACAATTGTATACGTGGGAAGTTTGAACAGATTTATAAATGATCACTTTACCTGTGTCAGCTTTTACTCTCACTCTTATTTTCCAAAGTTATATGTGCATCAAATAGGCCAAAACATTTTTCAAATGTAATATTGAGGGGTTATTTCTATAGGTGAATAAATAATACATTAAAAATTACAGCCAAACTGTTAGTTTGTACTCTTGGTTTTATAGTGCAACTATTTCATGCATTTATTTTTCAGAATCATAAATTACCATTAAAAAAAAATTATTGCAGTAATATCAGACAGTTTCTCTTTAAAAAAGAAAGAAAAAAAGCCAACAAATTTTCTTCTTTTAGTGGCTTCCTGCCACTTAATACATAGGGAGATCAGGTAGGCTGTTGTATGGGGTAGATATGCATATTTGGAACCTGAAGGTAGGAAAACTTCCACAGAAACCCCAGGTTTAAAGAATTTTTTTTTTTAATATGTAAAATAAGAAGCACTGTTGTGTTTCTTGGTCTCTTCTAGTCCTGGCTTTTAGTCCCCAGACAAGATTCTTGTTTAAAGCCTGACTGCAGGAATCAGGACACGAATTTGATTAGCTCAATCACATGAAACGTCATACTTTGTCTGTTTAATTTCAGAGTGTATAAAATGGAAATTTTTCATCCTGAAGTAAAATACTATGGTATACCTATATCCATTGCAATGCAGGAGTACGTGATCTATTGTAATGGTGGTCAAGTGAAGCCTCTAGTGAGAACTGGCCTGATGTGTGGAAATTTCACTGATTATATGTCAATATAAATAGTTGATGTGAGTAGTTATAGTGAACCCTCTTGGCTCAAGATGTTACTGTTGCCTTCCCCAATGAGATTTACATCTACTTGTGTTCATTTATTTGTGGGTCACATCATCCCTTGGCTAAAATATTTATAGCTGCTCAGATTTTAGGTTGTAGGCATTCTAAACTACTCAGTATTTACGACCACAGTTTGGAACATCCTCGGATAGCTGTAGGCACCAGGAAACAAAGGGATAGTTTTTCGTGCAGATACATGACTGGGGGACACGGATGGGTAAGTACTACTTCCAGGCAGCCAAAATCTTTCCATACTTGTGAGAACCAGTTCTCTGGCAGTACTATAGCAGCTGTACCCTTCTGTTCCCTTTCTCTACTGTCTTCCAGTTGCACCAAGTAGCTGAACTTTCTTTTTAGTTGTCAGATTCCACTACAAACTTTATTCTGTTACAGTTCTCTCCCTTTTCTGTCATTGACTCAGCCGAATACTTCTTAATGGCCTTCCCAAATGAGGTTTCTTTCTTGTTCTTGTTTTGCATACTATGTGTATGTCTCTTCCATCCTTTATCATTCCCATTTCATGCCCCCTCTGCATGTGTCTCTTACCTGACAGTTCTTTTGTGACTCAATTCTTATGGGCCAACTTTTCCCTGCCCTTGAAAACAGACTCTATTATTTTGGCACTGCCCACCTCACTCCCTCTTCAAGTCTCTCATTAAATCAGTTTCTCTCAGTTTACCACCCTTCACTGCATCTGCTCTGGTGCAATCCAGTTCTTAATTGTGTATATGTCTGAAAAAAAAAGAATGAAACACCTATAACTGAAAAAAACCACAACAATTTAAGACTCATAAGACCATCCTGCAAATAAAAAATCCTTCTAGAGTGACCTGTATGCTCCCTTATCACACTGTCAGTCATTATTTATTCATGATTGTCTTACCAAGATTCCACACTCTTCAGATCGAGGACCAGACTTTCTGAGTTGCCCGTAAAGTGCAATCTTTTCCAACACACCATGAAAAACAACAGACTTGTTTTCTTGGGAACCCTGTTGTTTGTCTGTGTATTCAGAAATAGAGTGAAAATTCATTTTCTGTGACCTCTTTTGTGTTTCAGATGCAACAGATGGCAGACCAAAATAAATATCTGTATGTGAACTGTATAGTGTTCATGTGTTAGTTTGTGCCAATAAAAAGGGAGAGCTGGACATCAATATTCATCCATAAACTGTTTCTGGGGGAAGATTAGGAAAGTTTTGATTTAACACATAAATCACTAGAAATTTGCTGAGAACTAACAAAAAAAAGAAGAAATCACTGGCTATTCTGTGGCATCAGTAACTTGCTTGGCTCCATACTATACGAAACATCTATAAACATCTCTATTCTCATGAGATTTCTTTTATAATCATTTTACTGCTAGTGCTCCGGTAGGATAAGGCAAAGAGGAAGTCAAGGGCACTGTCTGTTCCCTTCTGATTGTCTGTTTTCATTGTCTCTACTTTCTGTGATGCATGAAAATTACAATACAACTATCTGAAACATGCTAATAATTGCATTATCTGATATTTGTGTTGTCATGCCCGAGAATTTCTGTTGCATTCTGTATTTGAGCTATGACTTCTTAACTGAAATTGGACTCTCCAGCTTTGCTTTCATTGTCTTCTCTCTAGTTTACGGAACAGTTCATATATCATGCAGATATTTCAGTCAGTTTTCTGTAGCCCTTCCACTGTCACTACATTTTAAAAAGAGATGATTTCTCTTTAATAGTGACTAACACAGGCAAAGTTTGTAAGGGAGGAGAATCTCTTCTATTAGAGCTACTGATGCTGTGGCAGAGATGTAGGTGAGATATAGGAAAGTTTTTGGCTGCAGAGGCTCTGCTATAATGTATTCAGTAGTTATTCCCCATTCTCCTCTCCATTTCTCTGTGCTATGCCTGAGGCTTTGTATTGGTGTATATGTTTTGTTTGACTAACACAGAACTGTTACAACTCAACTGTTACAACAACTGTTACACTCAACTTGTTACAAGTTGAGAAGAAGGATTTGACATCTGGGTGTGGAATAATTGATGCTTTTGACTCCTGGAAAATTGTTGGAGGCTATTTGCTCTTATTGGGTGGTTGCTACTTGGATGATGAGGAGGAAGTTATTTGCTTGTTCTAAGCACACTGGCAGGACCAGAGGTTTGTGGGGTTTTGTTTGTTTGTTTGTTTGTTTTCCCCTTCTTTTTCTCTCTCTCTTTTTCTGGCGTATGTAATGTGAACTCCTAGTCCCTTATCTAACAAAGATGACAATTTGCAAGCCCGGAGTCTCTGCTTCTGTAATTGATGTTTGATTCAACAGTTATCAATAAACACAATAATCAAAATTCCTAGCAGTGAAAATAACGTAACTTTTATAACCTCGCTTTTTATATTTTCAAGATAAAATCCTGTTGTGATAAATACGGCAGCCGGATCTTCTCAGAACTTGTTTAGATTGTAGTATCTTAGACGAAATCCTGATTCTACAAAAGTCAACAGCATAGTGCCAGTTGACATTGATAGAGCTAGGAATTGAATGGCGCCTCAGTTTCTAACGTGCTTAACAATTGGATTTAGGCACAGATATATTTAAATGGAAATCCCTCCAAACAGAAAGTTTTATATGCTTGTTTAATGCATATATTCTGAGCTGAACTTAAACAGAAGCATAACATGATCCCATTTCTTTACAAGACTATTTTTTTACTGATATGGACTGAATTCAGAAGTGATTTTCATTGTAGACCTAGTCCTACTTTTAATGTCATTTGAGTCTGGTTGAGGAGTTTTATTTCAATGGTAAGACAAAGATCTCAAGATTTTAGAAACTAGGAGATCCCAATATCAAATCCAGAGATCTCAAGGGTTTTATCTCCACACTGTTCTATTTTTAAACATCTTACCTTTGTTCTATTGCAATAAATTGAAAATCTAAAGTGGTATTAACACTGTTGTAGTCCAGCAGTCTTGCCTTGCAGTAGTGAAGAACAAACTAGGACTTAAAAAAAACCTTAGATGTGTTCATAACACCAGATCAGCCAAATTTCTGTTCTTGAAATCTTTGATACTTCACTTATCTCCCAGTTACCTTGGACTAACTTTCAGCTTTATCTAGTTCTTTTGCAAGAGACAAACTTCATTTGATACTCCCTTCTGATTTAAGATTTCTGGACAAAATTGATATGTAACTTCAGCATCCTTGATGCTCTTATTATTTGGTTTTCCTTCAGGTCTTTGAGAAAGCTAAGTGCTAAACTATCCTGTTGTAGAAAAATAGGAGGAGTAAATGAATGAAAGTTGATTTTGCTGCACTAGACATACCTAGTTTTCATTTCAAAACTCCTTTTTTTCTCTTTCTGATTAAAGCCACCCAACAAACCTGTTTATTTTAATTCTGTATTCAACGGAGAAATTGAAAACAGACAAGTCATTATAAATGGGTGCTGTACAAAATTGAAGTCAGCTTTCGAAAGAATAAGAGGCATGAAATTTAGGACTTGGAAAGCAGTACACCATGCTAAGGCAGTCATTCAAGCACACAAATACTTTTCTTTAAACCTTAACAAAGCTGGAATCTGTCTTAAATGTTTCCTAAGTCAGATTTTTCGTTCTTTAGCTGTTCTTGACTAAGTTGCATTAAACAATTGCATTGCTCATCTGCCACACAGCTGCAATATTAGGAGGCACTTATGGTCCATAGCTACTGGACAAAGTGGACTTCGTGTTTCATTTGAGGTTGTGTCTCCCCCTTCTCCAGCTGTCAAAAATAAGAAAAGAGTGAAGTTTTAGAACAGCAAGAGGAATATAATAGAAACATAATGTTCTTGTGGGTGTACTTCTCTGGGACAAATCAATATGCATCATACTTTTTCTTGAAATGCGAAATGAAAAATAGAAAAGAACTCACACCAATAATTTAAATGGAAAATATTATGTTATTTTGAAAAATATTACGTTAATTTCAGTTTTTCAGCTGGCTTTGCTTTTTAACAATATTTTCTATTTCGGTCTTCTGTATTTATTTTTTTATCATGTACTTTTCTCAATGTACCTGATTGCATTTAGAGTGGATATAAATTATAAAAATTACGGGAGCTAGGATTTATGTAAAATAATCTGGAAATCACTTAGGAAAAAAAGAGTACTAGAAGCAGATAGGCAAAAGCCTACATTTTAAAGTTCATTTGGCTTTCTTCCTCTCAAAAAAACAGAACACAGCATAGAATCAGGAGCCAAAATTATCCTCAGTCTAAAAGTATTTAAATTTGAGGGTTGCAAGCTAGAGGACTCCCTCTTTCTTCAGCTACTTGAATGGATCACAGTGATAAAACTAGCTGTTAACCACAGGATCAGAATTTTTCTTAATCCAAACAAATCCAAGGCCATGGCAGACGTGAGAGGCACAAGTACCTTTTGTTGCATGTGAGGAGAGCAGCTGCAGAAGCTGCAGTTTCAAGTGGACAAGAGTAGCGTGTGGTAATCTGTTTCAGAAGTGAGGAAGAAATGGATTACTGCAGTCTCAACTACTGCTGAAAGGAGATATCTTGACTTTGCAAAACAAGCATTGGATGAAAAAAGTGCACTAATCTTCAGATATCTGTAGACAGCCATATGTCTGACTACACCTCAGTCGTGTGAATTTATTTAAACTAAATGCAGAAGGATCTCTTAATTTGAAATTGAAGGCAAACTTGTGGTTTCTTCATAATGTTTGCTGAAGGCAAAAATATTACTTATGAATTATATTAGCTGGGAAGCAGAAACTTATGCCTCATTCAAGGGTTGATTTGGACTGTATAACTGGGCACAGGCAGTTCAGTTTAAATCTATGGAAAGCACATTTACCAGTAAGCTGGTAGCAGTTAATTCTAAAGCTTTCTCATGGATTTGCAGGCATAGTTCAGTCAAAAGTAGCAGAGTCACTGCAGTCCACAGCATCCAGCCAGGAGTCCCTGAGGCAGAAGGTAAGGTATTCTGGAGGTCTGAAAATTTCCAACAATCCCTCTTTTCCCCATACAAAATTAAAGAGACTGACAATACTAAGAGAGAGCAGTAAGGGCTGTGAGCAAAGCCTAATTATCTGAGATATCTTGGTACCCTGCTTTTCTATAAGGAAATTTTTAACATTTAGATTTTGTCAGATATGGGGCACAAGTGTCTGTCTTGAAAGTCCCTGTTCGAAGCTGGACAAAATCAACTCATCATGCCTAGAGACCTGGTGGGAGTGGGACTGGAAAGGGGCTACCAAAGAAAGGTTTGGACTACTAAAGGACTCCTCCCTTGAAGCTTTCCATGTGCACTATTGCTGATGAGTTTGAGTGAAGAATGAATCTTTGACTATTAGGGCATGTTTAAAGATTAGGCTTGGTAGACAAAGTGTATAGTGCTGATTCTGGTCAGACTGGAAATGGGCTGATGAGAATCAGGTGTGAAAAAGGGTACATAAACAGGGATTTCATGTCTTTATTATAATCGGAATGTACTAAGAGGATTTTCTAATCAGGGGGTTTCTGGTTTTGCAATCAGTAAAATACTCTTTGACTTGTGTAATATTTAATAAATGGTAGAGCCTTGGATATTTTACACTTAGAGCCTAAATTAATGCATAGGTATTTATGCATTAGTTATATTGTTGTGTTATGTGCAGTATATTGCATTCAAACATTTTATTGAATTATTAACATTTAACATTTTTTTAATGTATGTATGAAGTGCTTTTGAGTTATTTCTGAGAGTTGGTTTCAGCACAGACTTGTTGGATATAGCTTGATATGGCCCTGGAAACACAGATAGCATTAAAGAAGGCAAAATAATTTTGGCAGTTCTGTTAGTTGTTAAATTGGTTTAAGTATTTCCTTTCCTTGATCTATTCACTAATTTCTGCTTACATTTAACTCCCTCAGTCCTGCTTATATGACTACTTATAGGCTTATTTGTTGAAACAGATCACCAAATACCTTTTTTTGATAGATGTCATTCTCAGTCTAGTGCCATAAAATGTTGAGGTGGTCATAGGAATTAAAGCTAGGGCAGAGTTGCTTATTAGAATTTTGCTGCTTAGAAATATGGTTTAGAAATTCTGGATTTAGGTAATCTATCATCCTTTTTCTTTGCTTTTTGTTCATGGTTCTGCATGCCTGCCCTCTGCCGCATCACTGCAGCTGTCAATGCAACTGGTTTGGGGTCATGTTGTGAACCAAATCTTCTTTTTTTTTTTTTTTTTTTTTTAACTGATGTCTCTGCTGCTTCTGTATCTCGAAGAAAATGTTTTTAAGAAAAACACTCTGATACGAAAATAGAGTTCTGACCTTAGCTGGCCAGTGATATTATCTAGAACTGCATGAAATATTTTTATTTTTACCTTTGTACCTAGGTACCATTAACAAACAGGAATTTACACCAAGGAGGAAAACTGATAAAAGAACCTGAATTACGACTAACAAAATGTATTCCTGAGCATGACCTTTCTTTTCAACCAGCAAGCAATAAATGCTTTATGCTTGCAAAGCCACAAGTTGAACCAAAAGAGCAATAAAATAAGAGGCAACAGAGGACTTGTCAGTTTTGTCAATTTTAACAGGCCTACACTTCTCATCAACAAGTTCAATATCTGCGAGTGCATTTTCAGTACGTTACACTCAATTTTGTTGAACTTAGCAGTAAAACCATCAGGCAAAAAACCACCTAGGAAAATATCTAACAGTGGATGCAAAGAAAGAATAGATTTGTTTACAAGGTTATGTTCTCGAATCTTATCGTTTCGTTTCAGGAAAAAGTTGATTTTTTACATGGAGGTGAGGACTTCCTTATTAAATTATGTACATTTCATTTTATGAAACATCAAGAGAGTGTCTCTCACTCCTCACTCTAGTGCATGTGCACCTGGTTTCTATGGCAATTCAGCGTTCCAGATCACAACTCTACAAAACAGCAGAGGCATTCCAGATTCTTTTACAGACTCTGGATATTTAGGGTATTCGCACTGATACCATAGGAGTTGTACAGCAATAAGCTAAACATCTATTTAATACCTGCAATACCTATGCTGTATTACAAACCTATGCTTAATGATTTTTCTGTTGTAATTAGAGATAACAAGTGTGTGATCACCTCACTTCAAATGTAATCGACAGTAATTAGCAAATACATAAATTATGCTGTGAATAGACATTGACCTTTCTTTCACTATCTACAAAGAAAGATAACACATGAAGAAGGCTGCAAATCTTAAGACAAGTTAAAATCAAGTTCACTTCAATTTAAGGTATAAATAAGGGATGTTACAATACACAGCTGGTTATTTTAATGTCAAACATGTCCTGCTGAACTTCCTGCAAGGTCACAGCTAGCCCACATTGGAGATGGGAACAAAACTGAAGGCCTGCCAATTTAAGGCAATGGTTTTAATTGTTTTTCAATTTTGTGGACCCTTAAAGTTTTTCCAGCAGGGATTCTGACTCTTAGAAATTTCATGAAGATCAAATAATGGCTATATTTCTCTTCCTGCAGATCCCTTAGCAGTACTGCACAGACTCAGCCAGGAGGAAAACTGCTTATCAAAGACCAGTCACGCACACAGGAGTTTTCTTGAGTTCAGGAATCTATGCTGTTTCTCCATTTAAAAGTAATTGCTGTCTTGCTGGTAGCTTGAATCAACAAAACCTTTTGTTCCTCTTCAAACTTATCTGCATTCTGTATAAACCACAACAAGGTAACTGGCCGGTCTCATCAGTTGTCTTGCTGGAGTGAGGAAAAGACTTAACAGGTGAAACCTGCATGTGGGACCTTTTCCCTTCTGTGATCTTGGTGCAGTGCAGCTTTTTTTGAGGACCTTTCCAGGACTATTTGATTGAGGTAACTGTTTGGTCTCCGTTGGAATTTTTTCCTCTTTCTTTGAGGGGACCTCATACTAGGTTGTGGTACAAATAGGGGCACAAGCGAAGTCTAATGGGGAAGTTATGGAGCAAATTGCTTGTAGCAGGTGAAAATAACACAGCTGGATTTATTTTTGGGTGTAACAATCCACACATTTCTGACTGCCAGTCACTGTGCTGGATATTTTTTTAGCAATCAAAGGTGAAGCTGTCATCTTCTGGTAAGACAAAATTCTTAAACCTTCTCTGTTACCAGTCCCCAGTGTTCCTTATCCCAGAAATTCAAAGAGAAAGTAGTTTTCTTTTGTATTTCTGAACACTTTTTTCTAGTGCACCTGTCTTGAAAACTCACAAGAACACATATAGCTTTTCCGGCTCTATGGTTAATAATCTCTTTGCTGATGGTCATGGATGTCTCTCTTTTCACTCAAGTTCTTTTTCAGCTACTTTAGCCGTCTGCAGTTTTAACCATTTTGTGCAAGCTTCCTTGCACAAATCAGCATGGTTTCTCCAGTTTGGAGATTACAGGCCTGGTTCTCTACTGTGTTGAGACTTGAAGTCACTTTTTCTGATGGGAAGTGAATATAAAGTGAAGATAAGGGAGACTGACGCAGACTTCGTTATCCACTTGTTCCTATGATACTAAAAAAATAATTTTCTTCCACCATATGTATAATCTGAGATACATTGCAGAAGGAACTGGTGGCTCTGCTTTTGGACTGTACATTTGTCTTTTGATTTAGAGTGTACATTTTCTGCTAATCTCTTCTACTATGGAGTTTGCCCAGATTTTTCTTCCTTAAACTTTTTTCGATTTTGACTAATCTCTTCCTCTGGGAACTTTCCTAACTTTACTCCTGGCCATCTTTTTAACTTTTTAAATTTCAACTGCAGCACAGAGCACTTTATGAATCTTAAAACCCAGTGAAAAGCTGGAAAGGAGAAGTGATTCTCAGGAAAAAAGTGGCATCCTTCCCCTCTGAAGCAATGACTGTTCCCATGAAATTCATCAGCATTACTGCAGCTTGCCGAGCCTCTGTGTTACTGCCACTTGGGAAAAGATTACAACGTGGACAGTATGTCACAAAGTAAAGGTGATTTACAGATTGGAGCCAGCCACCTATTCAGGGAACATATATGTACCTGCATAGCTTTTCCTTAGTCATATAGTACAGAATGTATGACCAATACTAGAAAGGCCTATCAGAAGACTAGTCTTTTCAGTGTTCTCCTGTGTCCACAGGTTATTGATCCAGGTAAATATCAGTAACCAAATAATTTTTATTCTAGGGTAGTATGTCCAGATGCATGTTAAGCGGAAAAACTTATTTTAAGGTAGCTATGTCAGTGAGTCTTACCTATATCAGCAAGAATGTGGACCAGAATAAGCATAACACTGGAGCTGTTGTACTCTGTTCTGGTAGTTATGCTCTTTGGATGAGATGAGATGGAAAACTGGGGTTCTTACAACCAGGAGGTGTTCCCTGCCCTGTGAACATAGTTCATGTGTAGGAACGCTTTGCCCCAGAGCCTTTCCAGGTTTCAATGGGTAATTACACTCTACCTGTCCGAATGATTTCTGCCCTGTTTGTGAAAAGCATCCCCCCCTTTCTCTTTGAATTGCGGCATATTGTTCTTTAAAGCAGATGTAGCATTTCTATGTAATTTTAAATACCCTCATAATTAAGGTCAGTATTTATTTATTTTTTGTCCTCCTGTCACACCCTAGAGTTTTTGTGGAGATGGTTTTGTCCACAGCCAACATTATATTTTGTAATGTAATGCAGCAGTTTTATGAAAATCGGTCCTCTTCGAGTGCTGTTGCTTTAGGACTTGGTCACTAGGTGTCACTACTGATCTAGGAGAAACACAAAGCTTTGTTTCCATGTTTGTATTAAATTTGTACAAAGCAGAAAATCGTTTGTATACAAGAACTTTTGTATTGTCTACAAAAACTCATACGTATAGACTCCATAGCATGGTCGGTAAGGAGTCATTGTGTTCCCCAACTTCAGGAAAAAGTCTGCTATGCAATTCACTTTTAACTACACAAGGAAGAGTTAGTAATTATCTTTTTTCCCAGTATGTTAGCCGTTTTGAACACAGAATGATTTTAGTTACTCTTCATATACAGCACCATAACTGTAAAAAGGACAATACTTTACTTTTTTTGAAAGGAGTGAAAAAAACCCCCTAGGTTGTAACAGATTAAGAAGTCAGTCTATATATGCAAAAATCAGTTGTCAAAGTACACTTCCTGCTTGGAATTTCATGTGGGGCTTCTGGATTCCTGTTCATGTGTTAGAATCAGTAGTTAGAAGGATTAATCAGCCTACACAAGATATGTGGTGATCACAAGCAAGGCTGGAAAAATCAGACTCAAAACCTGATTAAGTATTGAATGGTCTGGCCTTTTACTGTTGTACGTAGGAGAGTTAAATTTGAATCTGGACGTAAATCTTCTTCACTTATTCACTGATAGCTCTTGGTAAATGTGAGGCACCATTTTGGAATGTGTGCTACTATTCCAAGAAAATGAACTTTGGCCTTTCAGTGAAGGAAAACCTGCTTCCTCTGCTGCAGTGCTGTATAAACATCTCCTACTCATGTCTATTCTCTGCTCTTGGGATTCAACAGAGCTTAAGAAAAATATTTTAATGGAGACTGATTTCTAACCCCTGCTGAACACCTCGAGAAATAAAAGTCTAATGATTACATTCACATTTCTACTCTTCTAATCATTTAATGATCGGCAATTGACAGCAAAATGCTCCACTTGAAGGGAAAGGCCTAGGGGCTAAGTGATCCCTTCATGGAGGAGACTAAATATGTGTTTTGTCAGTCTCTCTCCTTTTTTTTTTTTTTTTTTTGAAAAGCGATCTTGTATGTGCCTGAGACACCTTGTGCTGATGTTAGGTGAAGGGGGCTGTGTAAGCGATCAGTGGTTTCATTTTCTTTATGTGGGAGTGGCAAGTTTTCAAACAGAGGCAAGTGGTGGTTTAGCCCTGCCTGTTGCAGATGCTTTAGAATACAAAGATATTTTCATGGCACAGAGGAAAGAGCCTAGTTTTCAGCTCATCGTGTTCTACCTGCAATGTATGGCTACTGTGCTCTAGGGTTTTTTTTGGCTGTTCAGGAAAATTACCTCCAAGCACTGCTGAAGCAGTATTCAAAATACTTTTTTTTCTGCAAAGCCTTACCAGAAGAGGATGACTTTATTTGTCCTGCTACTTCATCAGCTAGTTCAGAGCTGATGACTACTAACAGACTTGTGTTTATACTGTTAATAAAACAGTTTCTGGGTAAAGGTTTTCCTGGCTTGTCACTGAGTAAATCTGTGGGTGCCTGATAGGTACCTTTGCTTATGCACGGAGACCTCGCTGCTTTATTTTAGAGGGCGTCACCCGACTTCCCTATTGTGACATGGGAGCTAGGAAGAATGATTTAATACTATACTTTTCTGAATATTAAAATGTAGAGTTTTTTTCTAGAATCACAGGTTCATATTGCCAGGGGCTGACTCAGCTGCTTTGCTGGCCAAGGCATATAAGCTTAGAATTGAGGAAAAATTTGTGTTAGTCTTCTGAAAATAACCATAACAACAGAAGTCCTGTGTCCATAATGAGTAAGCTAATGATTACAAGTACTTCCCTGTCAAAATCGCTCCCCTTTTTAATTTTTTTGTCTTCTGCTTATAGTGACCATTATATACAAATTTATTTTCCCCAGTGTGCATGTTATTCCCACTAGAAGTCTCAGGCAATATCAAAACCTCCAAGGTAAAATCTGTTCCCATGTACTAAAACATGCAAATACTCAGAAATGGAGAAATTAGACTGATTTGCCAGAAAAGGCAGGGAGATAGAGGTATGTAAGAATAGTCTCAAAATGATTTTGCAAACTACAGTCTATGGAGCTTCAGTTGGATCATACATCAACAGTTCCAAATGTATGTTCTTTTAAAGGTATTTGCTCCCCTTTTTCCTCCTGTAGCTTTCATATGTGCTGTGTACATAGAAAACTCTGAATTCCCTCCTCAAGGAACCAAGAAAATGTTTCCTTTAAATCTGCGACAGCAACAGTACTGTTGTCCATGTGTTTAATAGGACCAGAATTACAGTAATGTTCCTGTAACGTGAGCAGATGTAGTAAGTATTTCCACAATGGCTACACCTGGGATTTTGCAATGCTCACTGCTTTAACCAGTTTAAATGAAGCAAGGCAAACCTGAACCTAAACCCCCCAATCTGATTTGCTAAACAAGTTCTGTCCTGACTCTTTGTGTATATCCTAAATCTTCCTTCAGCTGTTAGTAAAAACAAATGCATAATTAAGGAGAACTACCCCTTATTACTGTTTAATTTCCTGAGAAAGACATGAAATTAAATTAGAAGGAATTTCCCCAAAAGCTCCCATTCCAAACTGAATCCCTACATTGACAAGCTATTAGATTTTTTGCGAAACAGAATAGCAAACAACCAAAAAAAAAAAAAATCTACTTTCGGGCTTTTAGATTTGTGCAGTTTAATTGTTGGTCTATTTCCCTGATAAGGTGAGACTAGTCCCATGTCACTAGGGGAATGGTATCCTGCTGTGTTTTTCCATCCTCATTTACAATGATTATGTTATCAGGCTAGCCAGGCAAAAGGGTGGAGCAACTATAATTTCAAAGCAGGATTAGGTTGAAATAACGAGGTCACCAAGTTGTGGTTGTCATGGCAACGTCACATCTAAGAATATGGGATGCTTCTAGGAGATGAGGCAAGCTTGGAGTCTCTCTCCCTTTGCACAAAATCCCAGACTATATCTGTAAAATTGCTTAATTGCTTTTAAACATTTTTTTTTTCAAAGTGGCTTTTGCCAAAAGGAGGAATCCAAATTGTACATATTTTTATTGACAGTGTCTTAAGGATATGTTTATTTCTGATCTACTATTGATCCTGCTTTCCTGTCATCTTCCGAGTACGTATTTTGGCTGTCTTTAAAGTATCTGTTGTTTTGAGTATATTACAAAAGCTTTAGGTAATTCAACCATTGCTCAGGTGTTTTGATTTTCCTTGAGACTTCACAATCTTTTGAAACATAGGGCTCTCTCTCAGGTCATATACTGCCCTGGGACCTCTCCCGCACCCACAAATAAGAGACGGTGTTTTGCTGTTAACTCTTGAATTTCCGTGCCAGTGGCAGTTTGTATCCATTTCTTTTTTTTTTTTTTTTCAAATATAAGTCAAAATATTTTTTTGCCTGGCAGCACCTAAAAATTATTATTTTAAAACACATTATTTGTCATTGTTTCAAGTTGTATTGGACAGGATAAATTTAATTGGCTGTAGAGCCTTCACCGTATCGCTGCTTGTCATAGGCTTTCATAGGAACTTCATGGTACAAACTCCTGATAAACGTAGTAAGGAAGCAGCTGCATTGTGTATATTTTTATTTTTTTATGTAAAATCTCACAAAAAATACTTTCTTCTCCTTTCTCAGCTTTTACCTGTGCTTTAATATTGGTGTAACATTATGATATAAATCTCACAACACACATTTCTATTGAAATCAGTTTGATTTTTGTGCTTTTTAATTGCCAAGCATCTACTGCTATCAATATAAAGTGGTGTTTAATCGTGCCTGCCTAAGGGATTTGCGGAATAAGGGAGTAAGTTGCAAACAATATAAAGGAGGTGGGGTAGACTATAGTGGTGGGCTATGGGCTTTAGTATGTAGTTTGGGAGCACTAAAACCTGAATTGTCTCACAAGATCTTGTCAAAGTTTTTCTTTGGTGACTGGGGCACTTTTGTCTCTGGGCATCTGAGCTCCACACACTTGTGGTCTGTGTGCTGCAGAAGTCTCCCCAGCAGTATAAGTTCCATCCCGTTCTTATGTATCAGCCTAGTTGCATGGAACTTGCACCAACATAAGGGATCTAGAGACTGCTACCTTTTCTCAGATTTTGGCTGAAAGAAGTGGGTGGACATTCAGACAAAAACATAAACTCAGAGAATGATCATATAAAGACTCTTGCTGCGGAGCTTATATGAAACTGTAGGATGAGGGTTCCTGCAAATAGCAAACAGACTGAAAAGAAGCTGGTTTTTTATAATGCTATGAGAAAATTATCAAGCCTGTTATATATATGGTTTCTTTGATAGGGCTTTTGCTTTAAGAAAAAATTAAAAAAGCGGGCAGAAAAAAACCGTCTTGTTTCAAGGACATGAGATGCAAGGTCTAGAGGTGGATGGTGTTTTTAGACTACCTGATATTAGACTGCCTTCCTAGGGCATCATGGACGTTTTCTGTTTCCCTTCCATTTCCTCCACTATCCAGTTAGAGCTTGTGAAGAGTGTGGCATCTCACATTTGCTGATGTGCTGGGGAGTAAGGACTATGCAAAGCAGATGATTTCCATCCACAGTGAGAATAATTGCTCAGTTCTGAGAGTAAAGGAAAAAAGAAATCTCAGCTTTGGTGTGGAATGCGCTGTTTAACCAATGGGTAGAAGAGGACTATTTGCTCTCTGACTTTGTTTGGAGGAAATGTCTGTTCTTTTTCCACAAAGGATGGGATCTTTGCATGACAGCATGGAAGATTTGTTGGGTAGAGTCTTGCCAGGTGCGGCTGGACTCTATTTATTTAACAGGTCTGCCACCTATGATAGTATATGAAAATAGGAATTGCCTCCCCTGTTTTTGCAGGTTTGTATCTTGTCCCAAGGAGAATGCATGGATTATTATTGAACGGATTGAGTGTGTTTTTATTATAACCTTATGATCTATTATTCTTCAGCAAGCTGAAGAACTATCTGGGAAATAAAGAAAAAATTAAAACCAAATTGTCAGTGGGTGTATCCACCAGATGGTGATGTTCTACCAAATTATTTACATGTTGATCTTGCAGTAAAAATCTTGTAGTTTGAGGCAATTATAATTACTTCTTAAATTTCAGATGAGTGAATCTTGCTGTTGCTTCATTGATAATTAGGTTTGGAAAGAGAACATGTTTCTGCCCATGTGGAAGAGTCTACCCTGTTTGTGTTCAAAGGACACAGCGAGGTATGGGGAAGAAAAATCCGTAGCTTCTACCGCAATGAAACTGGGCAAATATTAGCATATTAGAAGCAAGATCTACATGGCTAATTTACAGTTATGGAGGACCATGGATCTGACAGCCTTGTTTACCATTTAGGGCAGTTTATTTCTTTGAGAAAGATAGCATCAGAATTTGAAAGCTGAAGAGGGCTTGTGTTGCTATATTGTTCCATGGCTCCTCTTTCCTCAGCCGGGAGGATCATGTGGATGAATGCCAAAGGTTTGGGTTGCTGGGTGGGGCCTCATCTGCATCTCAAGATGGCAAGGAACAGATCTGCGGCATTCACCCTCCCCGTTCCTTGGCTGCTTGTTGAGTTGAACAGCCTCAGGAAAACTGTGTTATGGAAAGTTATACAATTTAAAGTCTAGCTTTTCCGTCTTGATATACAATAAACAGCACTGCAGCTTAAGCACATGCACTGCAGCCAATGCACATGCACTGCAGCCACTCAGATGGAAAGAGCTTTGCTATTAAAAATTGTTAGTGATATTGATTTAGTTTGGGGAGTAACTGCCAGTAAAATTGGATACTTCAAAAGTCTTCAGCAATTTTATCTAACAGAGTAAAAGATCCTCATAAAGCACAAGTAATGTTTTTTCTGTTTATTCCTAAACTACAGTTAGAAAAATAAAAATGATAATTTGTTGGTCCAACACTGTACCACACGCAGAATTCCAGTGAAGTTATTCTGTAGGATGCCAACCACCTACAAATAGAAACTGTGCTGTATTTGATACAAAAAGGTCAAGAGGCCAAATTAATATACCTGCAAAATTCACCATTTCTAATGGGAATGCTCTTCCCAGGATAGAATACCAGTGACAGTAATGGTAATTCCAAAGTTAGGTTTGCTAAAACTCATTATTACTGAACGCCCCCCCCACAACCCAAAAAAACAAAACACAACAAAAAGACATGAAAATGCTATTGTATAAAATAACAATTTCAAATAAGAGTTTCAGTAAAAATTATTTCTGTTAATTGTGAGGTTGATCTGCCTTTTCTGATAATAACATCCTAGCTTTGGAGCGTTCCAGTTTAGGGCAGGTCTCGTGGCAGGAACACTGATGCTATCAATACTGATTTGTTTCACACATCCAGATTAAATTCTGCTCTTCACCACAGATTTTTTGGTAGAGGTGGATCATCTGGGGCCACAATGCATTTGAAAAGAAATGGGATGATGTTCCTTCTTCCTGCTGGGATGACATTAATTACATGCTATGGGTACTAGCCATCTCCTTCAATACTGTTAATCCAGTTCTCTTCATGTCCTTAGCCTCCTCGTTCTTATCCAGGACAGCTGGGACTGATTTTTGTGTGGCTGCATCAACACTATAAGCACAAATGTGGTAGTTGTCCCCACCTCTCACTACAGCTAGCTGCTTTTGTAGAGCTCACATGTCTATGCTGATAGTTTTGTGGATTTTGTTTTCTTTTGAAGCTAAAAAGATAAACAATTGCCCTCTCTCATGACCAGTATGCATTGGTCACTTTTCACTATCAGTCTGTTTGGGAACTAGCCTATAATTCATCATTCCATTCCGCACTGTCATTTGTTGAGAAAGAAAAACAGCTCAGTTTGCTGCCATTGGTCTTCAGAGTACAACATATCTTTGACTGAGAGTTTTTAATGGTGTGACTTTGCAAGTAGTCTCACCAGTGAAATGGCTTGAGGTACATGGACCAGATTATACCAGCTAGGGGAAGCTGTCACATAGGCTTTTCTTTTGTGCTGTTCAAGTCCATGGATGACTTGCTCATTGAATGGGTGCTCTCCTGTGGCCAAGTGTTTGATGGACAACACTAAACATTCAGGAAAGTGTGAGAGCTTATGTGAGTTATCCAAGTTCTGTAACATTCATTAGGAAATTACTGAGAAACTTGTGAAATCTGAAAAACCTGACAGATATTCCTATGCACTCTTGCTACGTGTAGGTGGATGGCACTGTGCTTGCCCTATGCAAGCTGAGAGTGTGCCACCGATTTATTCTGCTATACACATGGAGTGTTTGAGCTGTGGCCAGAAATGTTTGTAAACTCTTTGGGATTCTTCAGCATTTGCCTTCAGGTGTTTGGTTTGGTTGCACACTTTGATGAGAAGTGTGATCAAAACCAAGTTGTTCTGTGATCAGCTGTCTTCTTATTATGGATTTGTGTCTAATGGCTGGGTTCCCTTCTGTCTAGTATCAGTGAAGTTCAGACGGTAGCTTTTCCCATGGTAAGACAACATTCACCTGTGTAGATTTTCTGTTTTCTAATAAGGATTTAGTTCACACAGTTGAACTTCCCTTAGTAAATTCACTGATAAAGTCTCTAACCAGCCATTCATTTTAATGAAATGTATAGGAATATAACTTGGAAACCATTGCCCTTCTGTGAGATCTGGTTGAGATTTGCCAAACTTCTGTAGGAAAGAAGAGGGCAGGCTGATATGAGAAGTCACACTGTGATCGTATAATCTGGTTTCCTATGAAACCAGCTAACAGGGAAGCATTAGATGGCTAATCTTCAAACCTGTCCCAGACAAGGGAATCTTGCGAAGATAACGGTGCTTGTAGTGTCATACAGACTATCTTTGTGAAACGTATGCTGGTTTGGCACCTAGACTTCAGTGAAACTGCCCAACTAAATTGTTAGTGGGAGCTGTGCCATCTGAACAGATGGGCATGTGTAGGCAGTCAGTAGTCATGTTTGTTCTTCATTTATGGGAATTTAGACCAGGATTTGAAATACCATGAAGCATAAAAAGCAAAATGCCTGGATAGGCTATCCTCAGGTTTACACCCGAACTAGGTATCTTGAGCATTTGCCCTGGTGTGGAGGGGACATCCTCTTAGTAATCTAGTCTAGGACAGAACATCTGACAGAAATAGTTTTTGGCTCAAATACTTCACTCATCTCAATATTCAGATTTCTCAGTTCATTCTGTCCTACCAATCCAATCCATTTTCCCTGTGACTCTTTAGATCATATTATTTTGCTTTTGAATCCTTTTAATGACTTTCCCAAATCTATTGTGTTCAGTTCCAGCTTCCTTGCAGTCATAACTGTGAGTGATTCCAGCTGTGCCTGGAATTCTTCTCACTTCTTTCCATGTCATCTTCTTGCCCATTTGCTGGGGTAAAGTTACTTCTCAAAATGTGTGAGTAGATACACAAATTGTCATGAGATTGGTTCAGTTGGAAATGCATGGTGTGTCAGCTGCAGCCCCAACTGCATTCTCTTCTTGTTTGTAAGTATAAATAATTTTCCTCCAAATTCCTACCCTTTTAAGCATGTGCATTAGTGAGTATGACCAGGCATAGAGTAGCTACTGAGTGGTAGATGTCTAATTATATGTAACCTTATAGTAACTTCCCTGTATATTCTGTCCAAGCTTTCTTTAAGTCATTTACCCACAACCTCCAGTATTGTACCTGGCATTCAGAGCAGTTTTAGCCCTTTGTACAGTAGGAGCATTTTACAATGTTGCTGTGGCAGCAAAACCTTCTAATAGGGACAGGTCATACCAACAAAACAGTTCTTTGGCTACAATGGCCTATACCTGTTCATCAAACAAAATAAGTTATACCACGAACAGACTCTTTTGCTTGTGACTTTGCTTCATCTATGCTAAGGTTTTGGACAGAATGATTATGTCAAACAGGTCTGATTTTTATCACTTTCCATCTTGCTGTAGGTAATCTAAGAAAATCTTTACAGGCACACCTGGCCTTACTGAAAGCACACATGTTCTGCAATAATGTTAGATAATAACAGAGTTGAGTGATGAAACTTTGAGCCTGGCCCTTCATCTGTTCATGCTGTGTGGTATTACTTTGAATGTCTGCACTAAGCATTCTGTCTCATTTAGATCAAGTCTCAAGAGACAAAGACCACGTCTTTCCCTCTGTATTGCACAGTCTCAGATACCTTGATGGCACTCAAAAAATAATAAATAATTTAAGGGCAATACTGTTGACAGATCAGCCACATATGGAGTGTTTCTAGCCCATTCGATGCAGAGGAAATTCTGTGCAGGAAGTCAAAGAGGTGGCTAAGGTCAGAGTCGGGGTTTACAGAGTCTCTGGCAACTTTCTTAGTCACATGTTAAAACAAATGTTCTTCAGATTCCAGGGGAAAGTGACAGGCAATATGCATCATCTGCCACAGACCTACATGTGTGTAGAGACCTTTTCCCAGATATGGCCTTTCATGCATATTTCTGTGTCTACTTGTTCGGAAGCTTTCTCTCTAATTTATGCAAAATCATACTAGCACAGGAGATAACCATGTGTTTTGTGACTTAAAAGGGACCTATATAAACACACTTTTCTTGATTCCTTGTTAATAAAGAAATGGATGCACGCTTGCACAAATGGAGTACATGCACAGAACAGCTGTTCTGCTACAAGTAAGGGGAAGGGAAAAAAGCCCAGATGTCCAGAACAGAGTAGTCTGAGCAGTCAGTCAACAGCCTTAATCGTTTGCTAGGCAGGGACAACTTGAGAGCTGCCAGAATAACTGCCTGTGGATCTCGCCAAGGAGCCAAATACCCTGGCTGAGACTATAATATAGTGACTGGCATCTGGGCTCTCTTATTGTCATCAGTCCATGAGCATGAAATAGGAGGAAGTGGATAATAGTAATTAAAGTGCACACTGCAGTATTTTAAAATTAGTTATTTCAAATATTTTCCTAAAAATAGTCCAACTATTGGGAAAATAATTAAACATTGCTTTTGAGAGGGGAAGGGCTGTGCTACCAAAGCAATGGAAGATTCCTTTGTTGTTTAAATGGCTCTGTATGCTTTCCTTCGCTTAGATATTTCACTCCACACTACACTCCTACTATTCAGTTGGGAACCGAGATAATTTCCATTTTTTTCTGTAGGCTAAGTTCTTGCTATTTGTATGGAGAGAGGTGTGATATAGTCAAGACAAACTGTGGATGTGTGTGACTGCACCTCAGTTTCCTCTTATGTGCCCTGGGATACTCTTGTTCTACAAAGCAAATATATCCACTAGGTGATATCTTCAAGAATATTTCTCACAAATCTTGTTATTTCATAGAATCGTTTTGGTTGGAAAAGACCCACAGGATCATCGAGTCCAATCATAACCTAACCTAACTCTGGCACTAAACCATGTCCCTAAGAACCTCGTCTAAACGCCTTTTAAACCCCTCCAGAGATGGTGTCTCCACCGCTTCCCTGGGCAGCCTGTTCCAATGCCTGACAACCCTTTCCAGGAAGACATTTTTCCCAATATCCAATCTAAAGCTCCCCTGGTACAACTTGAGGCCATTTCCTCTTGTCCTATCACTTGTTACTTGGGAGAAGAGACCAACCCCCTCCACGCTACACCCTCCTTTCAGGCAGTTGCAGACAGCGATCAGGTCTCCCCTCAGCCTCCTGTTCTCCAGGCCAAACAGCCCCAGCTCCCTCGGCCGCTCCTCATCACACTTGTGCTCCAGGCCCCTCACCAGCTTCGCCGCCTCCTCTGCACTCTCTCTGGTACCTCAGTGTCCTTCTTATGATGCGGGGACTAGGGTGCTTATTTCCTAGATATCCCATGAAGCTGTGTTAAAATGCCTGAACCTTAGCATCCCTGTATGCCTCTAGGCTTCATACCTGGATGCCTGTGGCACTGCTTAGTTTCAACTGAGAATCTGAGAAATGTTGGCCAAGCCAAGGGCAGAACCCAGCTGTTCCAGAAGCTGATCTATGGTTGTCTGCTTTGCTATTTTATGGTCTGTCACTTGACATCATCTAAATCTGCACTGAGGTTTCTGATTCTGCTTCCGAGAAGCAAGGGAGATCTTGGCTATGCTTTGTCGTAGGTGTAGAGACTTACACATCCTGCTTTAACCAAGTGGGGAACGGTAATGATTTTTCTATTTAGGGGAGTTCTGTCTTCTTTTGTGATCCAAACATGCTTTTTAATTTCCTTCTAACGTCTGTAAGCAGAATACCACAATTTGTTCCTAAAACCAGGAAGAGAAATTGAGTAGCTGCAATTTGCCAGCGCTGCTGCACTACTGTGTGATCCACCTGCAAAGTGAACCTGCATGTGTAGGGAGAGAACTTCTCTATATGGGCTAGACCACAGAGATGTGATAAGGCCTTTCTCTCTATGCTTCCTGTTTTTTTCTGTAATGTAAGAGGTTTTAATTTTGATCATGATTTTTTTGAGCTAAATCCTTTGCTTTTGTTACGGCCACAGGAGAAGTATGGAAAACACCAACAATATGCTACAGAGCAGTCATTGAAAGGATCAATGGAATAATTTTTGGAATGGCTTTCTCTTGTTGGATGTTGTACTCAAAAATGATTTAGCCCTTGCTGTAATATTTGTTTTGCAGTGTGTTTTTCCAAACTATTTAAATTTTGTTTAATGTTTATAATTTCAAAAGTACACAGTCTGGGTGTGGCAGGGTAGTAGGTTCAACAAGTGGAGCAGTATAGAAGATAAAGTTTTGTTAGTGCAAGCAGAGAATGGACACTCTTGCCTCTCTGAGTTCTTTAAAGGCCAAAAATGCTTAATACCTAATATTTAAATGCCATATTTTCCCAGAAAGTAAGGTCTTTTTCAGCTTAAACTTAGTGCTTGTAACACTATTAATGAACTGTAGAGCCTTTCACCTCTCAGTCCCACAGTTTGATAACACAAGACAAGAATATAAGAAAAAAATTACTTATCAAGACCATATATACTTTTGCTCATCTGACATCCCTCATATTAGACAGTAATAGATGACTAAGAAAATAAGACAAAAACAGAGCACTATACTATAATATTTCTTTGCCATACCTTCTCCATTCTTATTGTACTGCAGCTTAGGAACTTCTTGAATCTTAAGTTATAACCACTTGTTCATGTTTAATATCCTTAATACATTTTCTTTTGTTAATTTGCCTGATCACTATTTGAATGCATCCCTATTTCTGGCATCCACAGCATCCTTCTGCATTGAGTTCCTGGGCTATTTAGGCAGTAGGTAGAAAACTCTTTCTTTTCAATTCTGTCTAGTTTAGCAAGGATTAATATTTTGTCCTGTTGAATGGTAAGTTCTGGTAATGTCAACCTGATCAACTCATCAGACTGCCCACCATACCTCACTTTAGATTGTAAGCTCTTCATGAGTGAGAGCATCTCCTGTGTCTTCAGTACTTGATTCACTTGGATCAATTAGTAAGAACTTTAGCAGTAAACTGCTAAATTGGTCTTGTATTTGGGGTTAGCAAATATTTTCCCTCCATGCCAGACTAGCTGGGACTGTGCAGAGTGCTTTGCTTTCCTTCTCTATGGAGGTGAGAGTATCATGGGATACTATAACTATCATGGGATACTCATTTTCACTGAGGAAATTCCCTGCTGTTGTAACTGCCTATGAGATTGAATCTCCTGCTCTTTTACTTTTTAACATTGCTGTATGTGTCTTTTGTTATTTTTGTTAAGTTTCAGACAGGAAAATGCTGAGCTCAGGGAAAAAATGCATGTGTTCATGGTTTCTTCTGAACTAAGCATCTATTATGTGATTACCTGTGTCTGTGAAGACCTGGATTCAATGATGTAGGTAACCTAGATTTCTAATAAAACATATATATATATATATATTTCCAGATTTTTCAAAGCCTGATTGTTACATTTTTTTTCAGATTGGCAGCACCAAGAAGTATTCACCTTTGGTCTTTGGACTGTTAAATGTTTCTTCAGGCCCTTAGTTTTGACTGCAGCTTTGCAGGAACAAAGACTTCAGTTCATGTTGTTCTGTAACGGCTTCTTCTGCCAAACTACTCCAAAACTTTGGCCAATCTATTTCCCTAGACAGCTATTCATCTTTCAGCCTCTAAAAGGCTTCTTATCAAGTCTGTCTCCACAGAATAGGAGAGCAATTAATTCTATAGTAAGCACTGTTTCATCCTGCTGTCACTTTCTACCTGCGAGGTTAGGAAGGTTTTACCCGCTGATTATCACAGAATCATAGAATGGTTTGCGTTGGAAAGAACGTTAAAGACCATCTAGTTCCGACCCCCCTGCCATGGACAGGGACACCTTCCACTAGACCAGGTTGCTCAAAGCCCCATCCAGCCTGGCCTTGAACACTTCCAGGGATGGGGCATCCACAGCTTCTCTGGGCAGCCTGTTCCAGGGCCTCACCACCGTCATGGTGAATAATTTCTTCCCTGTACCTAATCTAAATCTACTCTCTTTCAGTTTAAATCCATTACCCCTTGTCCTCTCACTGCATGTCCTTCTAAAAGGTCCCTCTTCAGCTTTCTTGCAGGTCCCCTTTAGGTACTGGAAGGCTACTATAAGGTCTCCCTGGAGCCTTCTCTTCTCCAGGCTGAACAACCACAGCTCTCTCAGCCCCAGCCCTCTGACCTTCTTTGTGGCCCTCCTTTGGACTCACTCCAAAAGGTCCATGTCCTTCTTATGTTGAGAGCCCAGAGCTGGATGGAGTACTCCAGGTGGGGTCTCACGATAGTGGACTAGAGAGAATCACCTCCCTTGGCCTGCTGGTCATGCTGCTTTTGGTGCAGCCCAGGATGTGGTTGGCTTTCTGGGTTGCAAGTGCACATTGCTGGGTCATGTTGAGCTGCTCATCAACGAACACCCTCAAGCCCTTCTCCTCAGAGATGCTCTCAATCCATTCTCTGCCCAGCCTATATTTGTGCTTGGTATTGTGCTGGATTGCAGGACCTTGCACTTGGCCTTGTTGAACTTCATGAGGTTTGCATGGGCCCACCTCTCAAGCCTGTCCAGGTCCCTCTGGACAGCATCCCTTCCGTGCAGCATGCTGACTGCACCACACAGCTCAGTGCTGTCAGCAAGCTTGCTGAGGGTGTGCTCAATCCCACTGTCTGTGTCACCAACAAAGATTTAAACAGCCCTGGTCCCAATACCAACCCCCAAGGAACGCCGCTTTTCACTGGTCTCTACTTGGATATTGAGACATTGACTGCAACTCTTTGAGTGTGACTATACAGCCAATTCCTTATCCACTGAGTGGTCCATCTGTCAAATCCATGTCTCTCCGATTTAGAGACAAGGATGCCCTGTGGGACAGTGTCAAATGCTTTGCACAAGTCTGGGTAGATGACATCAGTTGCTCTTCCCTTATCCTCCAAGGCTGTAACCCCACTGTAGAAGTACACCAAATTTTTCAGGCACGATTTGTCCTTAGTGAAGATGTTGGCTGTCACCAGTCACCTACTTATATTCCATATGCCTTAGCATAGTTTCCAGAAGGAACTGCTCTATGATCTTGCTGGGAACAGAGATGAGACTGACTGACCTGTAGTTCCCTGGGTCTTTTTTTTTCTCTTTTTAAAAATGGGTGTTATATTTCCCCCTTTCCAGTCAGTGGGCTGCAGCCTGGGGAAACTCCACACTATCTGGTTCAAGTAAAATCTGACCAAAAAAGTCATGAGCCCAAACTCCTTTTTCAATAGTCGTTCACCACGAGATCATATTTCATGCTCAGACATATGTCAAAATTCTTTGTCATATAATAAATACAATCTAAATCTACCTCACCAAGGTGACATGGAGGTAAGGTAACCGAAGTTTTCCTTATTCCTACTGGATCCTCTTCTGCTTCCCAGAGTAGAATGCGATCTCCATAGGCAGAACTTGATTTACAGGAAATAAACTTTTGTATGACTGGCACCAAGCTCAGTGTTTCTGCTTGGAGAGGAAGCCACAGATTGCCTAGGGCTCAACTGAGAACAGTGATCATGTGGTGAGAAGCCTGAAGAGGCGGTATTCCTATCTTTCCTGTCTAGAAAGTACTGGCCTTTTCCCCTCCAAACCTGTTAGGTTAGACTTAATTAACAATGGTGAGATCTTTGTAGTAAACTTTTAGGTTTTGAGCCTGTAGAATATACTCAGAATGCATTTCAAGCTTTTCTCTGCCAAAAAGAGAACCTCCCCCTTTTTATTTTTAATGAAAGTTCAAATTTTCTCAAAATAACAGCTCTTAAGGAACTGGAACAGAAAAATAAATAAGCAGATAACATCTCGATATCATAATGGGTGCAAAATCACAAGGATTTTGAATGTCATTTGGGCTTTGGTTTTTTTCAGTCCTCAGAAGGAACAACATCCTCCAGATGCAAAATCTGTATTTCTCAGAATGGGAACAGGAGCATCCATGGAGTGAGATAGGCAGCTGTGGTGTTAGCTTTAGAAATTATGTGCTGGGATGTAAAACAATGATTCAAACAAGAGGCCAGGGTGAAGGAGAGAATGAGTATATTTCATTTTCATTAACTATGATAATATAAGCCCTTTTCAGATGGGGAAGAACTTTGCATGATATACCTTACCTCCTTGTTACCTCCTTAACTTCTTGTTAACTTTTGGGCCTGGCCAGAGTTGGAAATGCTGTGCTGCCATAACAAACAATGGCATGTGAAAACCAAACTCCCTCAGCTCGCTCTGAGACTCTTTAAAACATCGGTGAGGTTCTGCTTGGGGCTCTGCCAGCTTCCTTTGGCATAAATCCTGGCACAAACGCCTGGCATTAGGAAGTCTGCTGGGAGGAAAGGTTATAGCAGTACAAAACTGCCGCAACATCTCTTTTGCCAAAGACTGTTCCAAGAGGCCACTGCAAAGCAAAGGATGGACAGTTTTAAAGGTGTGCAAGCATGGCTTGCAGATGTGCAGAATCAAAAAATGTTTGAGGTTGGAAGAGACCTCTGGACATCATCTTGTACATACCTTCTGCTAAAGCAGGGTCAGCTAGAGCAGGCTACCCAGGACTATGTCCAGATGGCTTTTGAATACCTCCAAGAATGGAGACTCCACAACCTACCTGGGCAACCTATTCCAGTGCTCAGTCACCCCCACAGTAATGAAGTGTTTCCTGATGTTCAGAGGGAACCTCCTGTGTTTCGATTTATGTCCACTGCCTCTTGTCCTGTTACTGGGCACCACTGACTCCTTCTTTACACTCTTCCTATGTAGATATTTGTAGACATTGATGAAATCCCCCCTGAGCCTTCTCTTCCATAAACTAAACAGTTCCAGCTCTCTCGGCCTTTCTTTCCATGACAGGTGCTTCGGTACCTTCATCACCTTTGTGTTCTTTCACTTGACTCTCTCCAGTAGCTCCTTGTCTTTCTTGTACTGAGGAGCCCAGAAATGGACACAGCACTCAGGTGTGGCCTCACCAGTGCAGAATCGAGGGGAAGAATCCCCTCCCTCAGCCTGCTGGCAACATTCCTCCTAATGCAGACAAGGATACCATTACAGTTTCTTTGCTGCAAGGACACATTGCTGGCTCATGTTCAACTTGGTGTCCACCAAGACCCTCAGGCCCCTTTCTGCAAAGTTGCTGTCCAGCCAGTTGGCTCCCAGCATATACTGATGTATCTCTTACTGGCACCGCTCTGCTGAAACACCTGAGTTCTCACCAGTCTGTTAATATTTATCTTGTCGTGCAACCTGAGAGAGATGCAGCATTCACATAGCCTACTTTTATCATGTGGCCAAAAGGACATTGTAACTCCCTTCTCAATACACTGCCTTTAGTAATGCCTTCATTCTTGGAGACAGAGTTTTAGTAGTCTTTGTAGCCTATAAAATGATGAAAGATCAGGGGCCTTTTACCCTTGCTGGATAGGTTACTTGACAGATGTTCCCATGGAATCCTGAATCTTTGGCCTACAGATGCCATAGATGGTGTTGCAGTGCTGAAGGCAGACAACAGAAACAAGATGAACATGTCTCCAACTCTGTTGCCAAGTAGAGAAACTTTGCTCAGGACTAAAAGAAAACGATCTTGAAGAGAAGCACAAGTAATGAGGTAGGTCATGACATTGAAATGTGAGTGGCCTTTTGCAACATACCACAAAATGGGGCTTTGCAAAGATGATGCAATCTGAGAGAAATGGAAGAATGGTGTTGTACAGCCCGCTTGGAGATTTTTATAGAAATCCTCATGCTAAATCAGGGAGAGTTTGAATCTGTGTCATCACTCAGCAGAGGCCTAGACTTGAAATTGTCAGAGGTAACAGAAGTCCAATCCAGTTTTTATATAAAATTGCTTGCAACAGCCAAAACAACAAAAAGAGACTGTGGCTATGGTTGCATGATCATTAATACCAGATCTATGTTCTGGAGAATCATCCAGCAAGACAAATTAGATCTGAATTAGGCACAAGCACATAATTGCATTTCTGTCTATTTAGTCAGAACATGGCATGAAATTTGTGGCAGCTTTCTTAGTTTTACACTGATTTTCTGCTGACCGCAGAAAGACAGACGATACCTGATCCAGAATAAAACCTGATAATACAAATATTTTTAACAAATATGAACTTCCAGAGTGAGTTTAAGCTCTTATGTAAGTTCTGTGGATACAGAATTTTTGATCCGCTTACTTAGGAATCGTTTAGTTACCTTTATTGTCTCATATAACCACAGCATGATTTTTTCCAAACCAAAAGTCCTACTGACAGACCTACAAGCTATATTACGTGAATTTCTGGCAAACAGAACCATGTCTTCTCTTGGTACTTCTCTGCCTGCCATGTGCTTTTGTTCACAGGACTGGGTGCAGGCAAGCAGATGAAATGCTCCCTGCAATGTCCCAACTAGTGCCAGGTCTGCTGCAACAGCCAAACTGAACTAAGGGGGTTCTGTCATCATAGCTGTGCACCTTGCTACTAAGAATACTTATTACTAAGATACTTTACTCCAAAGAGCATTTATTGTGGTTATACAAAATACCTTAACCGGTGGAAGCACCTTGGCTGTGGTATTTAGTTCTCCTATTATCTCTGTCTGGTTTGACCTTTCCCTCTCCCTGCCGTCCTTTTGCTTTTCTGCCTTCTGTTTTGACATTTATGGTTAAAAAAAGCCTCTTTTGTGACACTTCCATAAAGTCATAATTTAGAAGGCAACTAAAAGCACTGTCTTAAGCAAGTTGATGTTGGTACAGATCACTCAAGTCCCATAGTAGTGGATAAAACCTTGTGCAGTGTCTGCCTTTGTCACCAGGGAGGCTGTCAAACAAAACTGCATTTCTTGCCATTGTTGTTTGCTGTTCTTTTGCCTCACCTTTAGGTGTATGCTTGTCTTGTTTTGTTTTCAAGGAAACAACACTGAACTTTAACAGCACTTCACACCCGTATCAACTGTTGCTAAAAGGACAGTTCTTACCATCTTTAATTTCACCTGAAAGATCACCAGGACTGTTTCCCTCTCAAAAAATCTCTACAAGTAAAGGGCAGAGGAATAAGGGGTAGTTAATATGAAAGTGGGAGTTAATACTTTACGATTTCCACTCTTTAACTGTTTTTCCATTTTATCTTTAAGAAAAGGTTAAAGTGATTCTTAATAGTTCCTTTTGCTGAGGACTAAGAAGTTGAAGATCAGAATGTTTTTTGCTTACTGTTAGACAGTGACAAGACATGCAGTGACCAGGCTTATTTCTTCCAAGAAAATTTACCCCAAAATAATATGTCCAAATGCTGGACTTCAGGGCATAAGCAGGATCTCATTTCCATGTTCTCACCATGTACTAAAAATGCCCTCCAAATTGTCATAGATCAAACAAAACACTTCATTTAACCTGAAACGAATCTCTTAAGTCAAAAAATTCCCTAGAGTTCTGGTTTCAGGTTGGGTTTTTTTTTTTTTCAGTTCAGACTATGTAATAAATCCTCAGTTAATGCTTTCCAAAGGCATAAACCAAGATTCAGCTTCTTAATATTTTTGTCAGTGTTGCACCTGACAACAAAATATCTCTCAGAAATTGTATTTTCTCTCCTTGAAACAGGGGAAAAGCAGAGAGGAAAAAATAAAAATAAAAGTGACTAGTCTCAACATTAGTTTTGCATCTGTAACTAACTTGCTTTAGTTCATCATTATTAGTTAGCCCTGTTCTGATTCTTGTCATGTTGACAGAGTAATTTGAAGACAAAATCCACCTAAAGGAAACAGAAGGGAGTGGTTAATGCTTATTATTACCACTTTGCATTAGCCTAAACATAGTGAACTGCAATGAAATGAAACTGCCTTGCTATCAATATTTGATTTTGTTACAAGAAAATATAAACAGAGGTGTAATCCTGCCTCTGTATAGCAGCCTACAGAATGAAATTACTGGGAAAACAAAGAAGTCACTAGAAAGGAGTTGATAAACTATACAGAATGCCTTGTTAGTGGGAATTAGCTGTCTGATAACTTTGTGCAAGTCTCATCTCTTTTATGCCCATTTATCTCCTGATGGCATAGCTCTAGTCCATAAAGGTGATCCTAAAATCTCTTGAGTTTTTTCTCTTTTGCTGATTTCTTTCTCTTTCCTTACTGCTATGTGTGGATTTGTTTGTTTGTTCGTTTCCCCCCATACTTAAATTAGGCCTTTGACCCCATCCTTTGGTCATTTAAGGGAGAAAAAGGTCTTTCAAATGTTAAATGTGTTTGGCCTTCCTCAGTTTTATAGAAAATATCTATACTAAGGCCAGATAGACTGGGAATCTTGAAATACCCATGAGGTAAATCAATCAAGTTATGCAAGCTTCTGTAGGTAGCACCACATGACAACAGACTTATCAACAACATCAGCCGGCAGACAGCAACTTCTAATTCCTGGCCCAAACTATGAAATACCCTTTCCCACTTGGGTAGACTGAGTCTGGGGGGAGCCTTAGCTGTCCTAACTGGCCTCTGTTTATCATGAGGTATGTAGCCAGAAGTGAAGGATTGAATATTTAACAAAGACTTCATTTATCCAAAACATTCACTTGTCATTGTAGACAAGTAGGTGCTAATAAGTACCAGAAAAACACCAATAGTTTAAAAAGTATTAGCAAATATCCCTTCTTTTCTTAATTGGTGTATGCTACACAGAAACTGAGTTTTGAATGTAAAACCAAATGTTAAAAGTTGTTTCCAAGCCTTACTCTCTCCTCAATGAGACATCAAACTGTTGTCACCCAATCCTTTTTACTTTATTTTTTAGTTCAATACTTTGATCATTCCCCTCTGACATGGTTCCTGCTGTACCGGATTAGCTGACAGCAAGTTGCTAGCTAGATGAAAAAAACCTTTTAATGGGGTCTGTTTAGTGCTTCATCTGTAAATCATTTATGTAAAGAAAGTGTAACCAAGTCACAAATTGGCAGATAATTTCTTAGACATTTGTGTTGCTTATGAAATTATTACCCAACTTTCCCTTCTGCTAAAAACTCTTTAAAATGTTGATATAAACATTTTTAAAGGAAAACATAAAGAATAAGATTGGAGCAAGCTAACCAAATATTTTCTTTGAGAAAATAATATACATCTTAAACACTGGAATTGCACTCTAATCTGCTGGAAGTCAGTAAAGCAACTGATATGGGGCAATAAGGAAAAAGACTATTTGAGTTGTAAAGATGGGAGTTGGTACAGGTAGCAGTGGAAACGCTTAGAAGAGAAAAAGTAACAGATGTGAAAGGACGGGCCAGGAAAACGATTAGGGTTGTAGCAAGAGACCTTTAAAGCTAAGAGAAACCCAGAAAAGCCTCTTCTGGTATATAAAGGATTTGGGGAAGGAAACTGTGAGTATTACTGCTTGGTTGAGACTATTTCTACGTTACTTTTTGTTGGAACGAGCGAGAGCCCTGGAGGAAAAGAAAATTGGGGTGGTTGAAGAAACAGGAGGAAAGGCCCTATTGAGGACTCGAATCTGATTAAAGGTTAGGAAGCAGATGGTTGGGTTTTAAGGTCACTTCAGAAAGGAAAAGAGTCAGTAGTGAAGACTTTCAGAGATCAGTGCTAGTACCATTCTTATTCAACACCTTCGTTAGTGACCCGGAGGAGGGAATGTGTAGTGAAATCTCCAAGTTCATGGACAATACAATGCTCTTTCAGGTTTTCAAAAGCCACACTGATGATGAAGAACTCCGAAAGGACCTTGCAAAATTGAGTGATGGGACAAAAATATGTCAGATGAACTTCATTATAGATAAATGTAGAGTAATGCATCTGCAGAAAACTGACTTAAAATACACGCACTGCAGATCTTGTAGTTGCAACTTGAAAAAGAGATGCCAGGCACCTTCAAGAGGTGTTTTGAGATGGGGACAAGGAGTATCATTTTGCTGCTATGTAAAATGTTAAAGAACCCATGTGTGAAGTACAGTGTGTCTTGTCTCTATAGAGGACACTGCAGAACTATGGAAGCTACAGAAGACAGCAACTGAAATGATTGAGGGTGTGACAGCTGTTGCATTGCAAAGACAGACTAAAAAGGCTGGGAGCTTTCACCTGGGAGAGGTAAAAACTGAATCTGCACACCTGATGTTTGAGAAAAAATGCATTTGTTATTCAACAAATGTGGTAATAGTAGATCTAGGGACATTCAGTGAAACTAGTAAGAGATAAAAACAGAGGAAAAAAAACCCAAGCAAATAATTTTTTCAGGGTGGATAGTGAACTTGTGAAAGTGTTTCCAAAAAAGGTTATGGAGAGGAGACAGATGGTATCATCAGATGGAAAAGAGGCTCAGATAAATTCCTGGCCAACGGGGCCAAGACAGATGTTAAAGACAGAGACAGAGGTGAACCTCGGAGATCCTTAATCCAATGACAGCAGCTGCTGGAAGAGCAGAAGAGGAACGAGCTGCAGCTGGTGTCCAGGTTGTTGTGCTCTCCTGTGCTTGGAGCAGAGTCTCCGATATGGCTGGAGACAGAGGCTGGATGGATATTCTGACCCGGTAGGATGTTTCTTGTGCTTTTATGTCAGTCTGGATGGAAGGTCGATTTCCCCTGACAATTCTTTGAGGTTTTGCTCCATTTACAATCTAAATAATGTATATGCAAGTCTTGTCATAGTTCTCTAGATGAAAGCACAGTGTCTGTGTTGCTTCACGGGTTAGAGATCAACTTTATTTGAGTAGACTCTGAGCAATAGGGGAAGCCTTCAGCAGTGCAAGGATTTGGGTTGCAAAATGGCAGGTAAGTAGTTCCAATGACTGCTTTAAACTTGGTAGGTTTTAAAGTTCAAAGCAAAATTAAATTCCCTTGTTTACATGGCTTATGTACATATTTCTGTTTGTCATGTATCCATTGACACTGTCATGTTTCTACTCAGAAAGTATTTAGTACCTTTTGTGGTTTTCGCTACTTAGATGTACTTGCTCACCTGAATTTTTTCATGTCTGGATTTCGTTGTTGTGAATGTCTAGTTTGTTACTGTGGCTGTCAATAAGTAAAGGACACCTTATAAATTGGCTCAAAATGAGAATGTTTCATAAATGAAAAATATAAAATTTAATTTGTTTTTTAATTTATCCTAGTTTTTAAAGTAGCCATGCCTTGCTACAGCCTTAAACATTCCTTTCTGTTCTTGATATTTTTGCTGTCTGAAATGTTCTTTTTAGTGCTACAATTGGTGTGTTACTGCTAGGGCGAAAAAAGTGATTTTCACATCTTCTGCATTTTCAGGTGACGTGGTGCCAAAAGAGTTTCAGTATTTTACAAACATGCAGATCCCAATGGTTGCCATAGGGTTGTATAACTGTGTATTTTAGCTTATTAACATTTGCATTTGATTCAAGATGTTGATTTTGTTAGTCACTAAGGGAAATCTACCTTAAAAGGTAAAGATAGTTAATGCTTTAGGGTTTTTTTTAAGCTTTGTTTATGTGCAACTTGCAGCATATCAGTTCCAGTGTTGAGCTGTAACTAAGAAATACTCTGAATTTGTTTGGTGTTGTTTATATGGTGGGCTTTTGCTGGCATAACTCTGTTAGCCAGGTAAATTGTGCTCTGCTGGTAGTGACTCACATGTCTGGATTTCTCTAAAATGAGACAAGATGCTACTGGCCTTAATTTTTTACATTACCCTATTGCTACAGGGGGGCAGAAAGGAACATATATGTTTGTTACAGTTTGCATTCTGATATATTTGCTTAAATTGCTAGTGAAGACAGACTTCTGCTAGACTGTAAACTGGAATTTGCTTTCATTGTCTCTATGATGGGGGCAGTTACCTCTGCCAGGTGGATGAGGTAAAGAACTGCAGGCAATGATGTCTGAAGTCATTGCAGCAGTTTTCTTTGCCTGGAGTTCAGTTTGTTACATCTAAAAAAGATATTTTTATTAATGCTATTTGTTTGACTCTTGTGAGGATGAGGCTTGGCCAGATTTAGTCTGTCAATATAGCGACATCTCCTTTAGAACTCTGGTATAGAGCGTGTTATACTTTATAGTATGCAGACATATATAACCCATCTGTGTGTTACTAATATAGATATGGTCTAATTGATGTGTAGATATGCTCTGATTGAAATAGCTGCAGTGTGGCTCACCCAGGATGGGAGAACAGGGATTATACTTTATTGATTGGATTATTTCTCACTTTAATTATTCTTACTCTTATGAGTTGCAAGCTCCTAATTCTACCTTAAAATCTCAGATTTGTATTTCACATAATTCCCTTTCAGCAGCCAGAAAACATGGAGCCCCCTTAAAAAGGTGTTTAAAAAGTGCTCTTATACACCAGAAATCTTGGAGAAAATGTCAAAATATTGGGCAGAGGCAGAACCTTACTGCATCCTTTTCTGATCCTTGTGAAAACTTTTTGTGTCATGTCACGTGAACAGAAGAACCAGACTGCTGTTGTGATGTTAATTTACCTGCCTGCATTAGCTTTCTGTAGAAAGGCATGATCATGGCAGCTCACACCAAGGCTCACCCTTGAGATGCTGACTAAATAAGTACTAATATGTAGGTGGTGTCACATTCTGTGTTGTTGCAGCTGTGTTACCAGTCACACCTGAACTGGCTGGTTTTCATCTATCTTATGGCTGCTTTTTAGAGTTACTGTCACTACAAAACAGTCAGACCTTGAGTTACATTTGGTTGTAGGTCTAGGAGTCTGGTGAACTGTCTGTTTCTGCAACATTCCTTTACAAAGAAAATGAGAAAGTCGTTCATATAAATTTTGCCTGTGGATTTTCTTATATTCGTACATCTTTAGATGTTTGACACTATTCTTGATACACACCCTTCCAGCCTCAGGATATAGTAGTGAAGCTCTGATTGTGCTGACCTGGGGTGCATCAGAGCAGAGATGTTTCTTGGGTACACACACCCTCTTCCCCATCCTGGTATGTTTTCCATTTTAATATGAAAGTCAACCCTTAGCTGTAGCCTTGAAAATGGACACTGGGTGCAGGGACCTGAAACAATAGCTCTGACAGATGTGAGGGGCCCATTCATCTCAACAGTATTAATGCTGATACCCAGTTATGCTGTAAGCGTCGGTGCTGTTAACTATTTCACTGCTCATCAGAAGCATGTTGGAGCAAGATTAGAAACAGCTGCAAAATCTATTAAGAGCAGAGCTTATTTGGTACCACCAGTACCAGTGTGGGAGATAAGCCACATCTTACCTTAATCAAGAAGGAGCCAATTGTCCCACTTAGGAAATAAGATTTCCCACTCTTTCTTCTCTTTCCCCATAATTGCCATTATTTTCTTCTGGTGAACAAGGGTTAAGAAGAACATTGAGACATGCAGAGTTTATTGAGATGCTGAAAATGAGAAACCCATAAAGCTGATTGAAACCATCAAATCCAAGTGACAGGAACCTGTCACCATGGAGCCAAGATCATACCGAGAATGTCTGCACTAAAAGCAACTTATGACTTCTACAATAGTAGAAGAAGAATAGACCTGGAAAGGGTAGCGTTTTGGTCTGATGCTTTTGAGGGAATGTACCACGATAATATGGTCTTGCCCTTGGGGAAATGCCTGACAGAAAAGAGAAGGCAAGAACAAACCACAACAAAGCATCAGTACAGTTGTATTCTTTGTAGGAATGTGGTATAACTGCTAAAGCAAAGCACACATGACTAGATTTTGCTGACTTATTGTAGTATACTGCAGAGGGTTAAACTTTTAAACAGTGCTAGACTAGGATATCTGTTTTCCTTCTATACTTTCTGTAGAGCTGTACATTGTAATGACAAACCAGAGAAGGCTGTTGTTTCCTTTTTATTGTCCTTATTTGTAATGTGAAAAGACAAGCCTTATTTCTATTCTTCATGGTGCTGTTCTGTAATGCCTGTTTTGAAAGGGCTACCAATAATATGACACAGTCACTGTGGATTTCCACCCTACCTCTGCACTGATCAATTCTCTTCATACCCTTGGAAGAAGTTGCTGTTTGTCCTTTATTGCTGCTTTAGTACATAGCTATTGGTGAGGAAATTCATTACTAACCATGAATCAGACTTCTTGTTTTATTTCAGGGTTGTTTCTTATCTAGTTATTTATGATCAGTGTTTAATTTTCTTTCTTAATTGATGCACTTGTAATACCAGGAAAATTCATGTGGACCCCTTCCACTTTTGATAAACCAGGAACAAAGAAGTAAAGTTACTAAATATGTTACCGTGTCACAGTTGTAAGGCATGTGGTTTTAATTAAGTTTTAACTAATTCCCTTTCTCTTGTCATAGTAATTATGACTGTACAAGTCATGCCACATTCATATGTGAAAGCAGCACTTTGGCATGGCTGGTCAAGAAACAAAGCCTTTATGACCTATCTTGTTAAATTAAACCAGAGAGACTGATCAACTTGTATTTTGCTACCTTCTTTGATAAATTATGTTAAAGATGAAGAAAAGTGCTAAAGGGCCAACACATGCTGGTGCTAAATATTGCTGAACTACGGCAGCAAACAAATCGAGAGGAGAGATCTTGCAGACCTTTTAAATTTACGCCCCAGGCTTTGATAATGAAAAATGAAATGACATGTAGCAATGAAGTAGTTGAAGTGAATTGATAATGCTTGAACAAATCTAAATGTTATCCTTTTTTGTGTGATAGAGTTGGATACTCTAGATTTCCAGCTAGTTTTTCCATCTTCAGTTTAAGCAGAGGATGTCAGAATATAACTCTGAAGTTAGCTAGGATGTGGATTCACAGCACCTTAGCTGGTCTCTACTACCAAATCATCCAGCTACTTATTGAGAAGAGCAAGTGCAATACAGTCTTCTCAGCCTTTAGTAGAGCATAGAGTATGCTCCATTTGGAGAAAGATACTTTTTACCATCCCAGGAAAGCTGTTTGAAATGAATAACATACTATAAATTTGTATTCTAGTTCACTTAGTAGTAAATTTCCTATTTAGGCAAGCTCTATCAGCAACCTTATCTTAGCTAAATCATCTTGAGTTTTGGCTTCTGTACTGACTTATGTATGTTTGAACTATATCATAATAGTAGTTCATCTCTTCACTACAATGTGAAGTCACGCTCATAAAAATTAGAAAAAGAATGAATACCTAACCTTGTGTCAAATTCTTCATGGAGATAGTCTGCTTCGCAGGGATAGTCTGCTTCATCCCCTCACCCCCATCTCCCATACATGCTTTGAAGGAGCAAAAGAGAGGTGCTATCTTTTTCACACTACGCCAATAACTACTGGAAGGGTCCCTCACAGCCCTTCTGACTACTATGTCAATCCCTGTCTTTTTGTGTCATTTTTCATTATAAATAACTGTAGTATCTGCTTCTGCTGTTTTTTCATGAAGCTGCTGTAGGGACAATTTTTGAAGACTCCTGGCTGGGTTCTTAGCTAGGGTCTGTGGCCTTTTCATAGCAGAGACTTTAATCAGTTTTGAAATTCAGTCCTCTGTTCCATGAGGAATATGCTGAGTAATAGCAGCATATCATTGTTGCAACAGCCTGCAGGCAGATTCGGGAAGACAACCCTGTTTTCTTTTCACGTATCTACATATATTTCTTTTCCATCTCTTGGGACCAAAATTCTTTTTATTTTTCAGACCAAGACATGTAGGAAAAAGGTATGCTTTAGGTCCTTATATCTGTATGAACAGTCACTGGTAGATGGCATTCTTCAAAAAGAGAACATAGATTGTGTAGAAAATTACAATGTGACTCCATTTTGCTACATAGGAATTTTAACATTGCGTACTTAAGTTTTAAATATTTCTTATACTAAAAGCGTTGCAGGCAAAGATGGGTCATCTGACTTTGGAAAGTAAATAACCAGGAAAATGGGAACTGAGAATGAGTCTTATTTACGAGTCTAGAAATGAAGTTCAAGGTAGCCTCCTGTTTTGCCCACACCAACACTGGGAAGTGGCCTCTAAATGACATGCCACTAAAATGAAACACGGCAGCAGATGCTTTAAGGGCCCTCAGAGTGTCCAAGGCTTGAAAGATTATTTAATTAAAAATCATAGCAAATGCCATAGAATTCACATGGAGGAAAACAGAGTCATTTGGAGACACTTAGGTTAAGCTTTTCAAAGACTGAGAAAGCAAGTGACTAATCTGAACTTCCAAAAAGTTCAATTTTCCAAACACTTCAGTTAGAATTTCCTAAAGCATAAGACACCAGGTATCTTTCAGCTGCAAAATAGACACCAAGGCCTGATGTAGAAAATTTGTTTACTAAATTAATTATGCAGGAAAATAAGCAGACACTCACTTTGACAAAAGACCTATTTTACAGGCATGTCTGTGTTGGGCATGGACCTATTTTAAAAACTGTCTACTCAGAAAGCATTTAATCAGACTCTCCTGTATTTCCTCTGTAGCTCATTTAGAAGTTAAATGGCCCAAGGGCAACTTTTGCAGTCATCAACAGAATGACTGAATGTTTTTGGTGAATTAGCTGAGGAGAATTTACAAAGCTCCAGGTTCTGACACTTTCCACTGAATCCAAATATAATCATAGCTCTTCACTAAGTTTTCAGAACAATAATATCATTTTCAGAACATAAATATCATCCTCCTTCTCTCAGACCTGTGCTCTACCTCTATATTCTCAACTAGCAAGAGCAAACTTGCACACTTACTGATGTTGCTGTTTATTGCTCTACAATCTGCAAGCAGGAAGCACCTGGGAGATTAAATCTCAGAGTGGGTTGTTAAAAGGGCAAGAAATCTGAGAACCTGACAACTTAGAAGAATACTGTTGATATACTGAGACCACATGAAGCATCAGAATTATGAATCAAGATAGTGATTGGCAGGTTTCTTTCTTGAATAGAGGATTGTGATGAAAATGAGTGGAAAGTAGTGATTCAGAAAATGTGAAAGTTCTGGCTGTGGTGAAGAGGGAAGGCCTGACTGCATCCTGGATATGTCCTAGAATGTATCTTCTGGACTTTCACAAATCCAGCTTCTAGTGGTTTTATACTTGCTTGTTGCTAATTTGGATTAAAAAGTATGGAAGCTGGTTTTTGATCTCCAGATAACTATCTCCTGATAATTATTGAAATGTGGGAGTTTGTGGTTAGAATATGGACACTTTTTTGTTGTTGGGGAGAAAAAGTACATTTTAGGACACTTCAAAAGCATACAGGTAATTGTTAGGATTTCTTTCTCAAGATTGGAATATTTGGTTTTGTGCTTGAGTTTTAAGTGAATAGGCTTTTTAGTTTTGGTTTTGTTTCAGCTTGCTTTCTATTAAAGAAAGATTTTTTTTTTTTTTCACCAGCTGACCTTGCATTAATCTAAGCAATTAAAGACTTTAATCACATGCTGCAATATGCCCATTTCCTGCAAGCTTCTAACATGAATTGGACCCTGCTGGAAACAGAAGCTGACTTTTTCAGCAAGCTGATGTTCAAAGTGAGCAGGAGATTTCAGGAGTGGCACCTTTTATTCCTCAGTGGGAGCTGAACCCCAGCTTCACTAGAGAGAAAAAAAACCACAGAAACACTAAGAGTGAAATCAAAGGTTAGGAAATAAAGCCTGAAAGTGAGAAGGGGGGTGGGAAGGGGCATAATGCAGGTCTGATGGAGCCTGCTCTGCAGAATCATGCCTTTCACTTCAGAATCTCCTACCTGCTTGCAGAGCTTGTCAATGTAGAGTGTCTGCAGTGAAAAGTGCTCCAGCATTCCCCTGCTCCCACCCTGACAGCCAAAATAGGTTGTTCACCATAATATTAATCTTGTTTCCATCACAGAGCAACTAATAGTCACTCAGCCTTACCTGCTCCCAAGTAAATGATTCAATTCATCATCTAAGTCAACAGAAGAGCCCAAACTAATCTCTGGAAGTTAAAGAGTCTGAATTTTGAATAATCTGCATTCTAATCAGTATTATTTCATGAAATTTAACATTCTCTGCCCACCCTCCATAAAATCATTGAACTTTTTTTTTTTGTAATGTATTCAAAGAAAAAAAAAATCTGTACTTTGGAGGATTTCCTGCACTAGTGGTGTTGTCAGATTTTTTTTTTTTTTCCTCCTTTTGAAGATGAAGAAAACCAGTATGCAGTTTCCTAACATTAGCTCTGGCCCAGTGCATTTTGCTGGTCCTCAAAAGGGAAAAGATTTGTATTTCCATTCCCCCGCTTGAAGAAATATTTGTTCAATAACACCACACCTCCCCTTCAAAACAAAACCAAACACAAACCCAATAGAAAACCCTCCAGGTTTTACAGCTTGAAGAGCAGGACACATAAAATACAGATTGCAGAGCCTAACCAGTGTGAGACAGAAACAATGGAACCGAGAGTGAGAGATGTAAAAATGTCTGTACCTTTAGTGGAAGGGAAATATCAGTAACAATACTCTAATTGTAAGATATTCCTTTTAACTTGTAAGTGTTAGCACTGAAGCTGGTCAAAGACTAGCCTAGAAAAGGCCCCTCCTTGTGTGTCCTGCTTACTCAGCTCAGTGCAGCAGCTGTTCCAATAAGCAATTTGATGTTTAGCACCTGAGAATTTTCTCTCTCCTTCAGCCAGGATTGCAAGCTCAACAAAATGTATAAAAGCATGAAGTTTCATAACTCTTTCTCCCTAATGCAATAACCATAGAAAATCTGGGTTATGGTGCAGTCATTAACTTCCTAGTAAAATTAGTTTTTATATTTTGAGGCTTTCGTTTCTTCTTAACACAATGAAAAGCTCTTCTCTTTGTCCAAAAGAAACAGAAAAAGAAGGGATGGAGAAGAGTATGGAAGAAAGATGATGCTGATTCTTACCTCCAAATGGCTTGCTGAAGATATACATTCCTTGCTTGTAGCTTACAACCAGGAAATTACTATTATTTATGAATAGAAAAGGATGAAAAAAAATGTTGTCTTTATCTTTTTCCAATTTAGTTAAAAAATATCTATTTCTGACATTCTCAGAACTTTAAATTCATATAAATTATACCTACTCACAAGTGGACTTCTCTCCAAGTTCCTGGGTTTACTCTTCCAGCTTTGTCACCTCCAGCAGCTTTTATATGAATCTTACTATATTTATCTCAAATTCCTGGAGTCAAGGGACTTACTGTTATTACTTTCCATTATTGCATCAGAAAGTTTGGCTCAAGCATACCCAAAGGTTTCAGAAATAAGAAGAAAACAAAATAAAAATTTCCTAAACTTATTTTTTGTAAAACCCAAACTGTAAAACTTTAAAGCCACTTAGGAAATGACATACTTCTGATCTATAGAAATATTCATATATTTTGTCTGTATTGTATTCGTTCTCCCCAAAGAGTGACATTGCTTCCTTAGGTCTAACACACTGTCCACCAGTTCCATCTTTTGCTGGTTTTGGTTCTGGGTTAGTTCTTGGCTGCTTCTACCCAGGCTCCTCAGCAACCGATAGCTCAGTGTGGCTCTTGGGAGCTGGGGTGCATGAAGAATGTAGCCTGAGAAACATGAAGACTTCCTTGAAAGCATGAGATGTCCAAGCAGTTCCACCAAAGAGCCCCTCAAAGTGTGGTTAAATCCTTCTTTTCAAGCAGACTTCCTACTAAGTCTGAGCACAAGAGAGGACTCTTGTGTCTGTTGCCAAGCATGAAACATCTGTGGGAGGGGTAGGGTCTGAAGGAGAAAAGGGAAAATGGGGAGAAGAAGGAGTGTGTTAAAGTAATCTCTCACTGGATGAAGCCGTTATTTTTCAAATGTTGCATCGCCTTTTATCTTAACTGATTAGCAGTCACCAGAAGTACCAAGTTATACCATGAAGAATTTCTGATCGGGGTGAGAGCATAAAAAAAGTGCATAATCAGTTTCTTTTATGATTTACTGCTAAAAAAAAAGGAATATTTCAAGAGCTGTGTGAGCAAGAAGATGTTGCTGGCAGCTCTGTTGCTGTTGCTCTCAGAAAAATCTTAGTGTGCACCAGAACAGATCAAAGCAAACCTGTTCTTGTATCAGGAAAAAAAGGTGGGTTTGGAGCTTGCTGACTGATCCACCAGGATTACTAAGAGTTTCTGGCCCTGTTTTTGTGAGGCTTTAAGGCACTGAGGAGAAAGGAGCTGAAAGCTGAAGACAAGGTTGTGAGTGATTGCTCAGTGGATGCAAGAGGAAAATGGAAACCAAGAAGGTGAAAAGTGACATGGTGTTGCTACCAGTGTGGGTGGAGATAAGCAGAGATTAGGGACCTAACTATGTAGGATCTCCTCTCTGAAGAGACTCTGAGAACTCTTTATTGTCCTATTCCCACCAGACACAGCACAATATGAAGATACTTTTACAATATTATTTCCTGATGTGTGAGGAAATTTATATTAATTTCCCTAAATCAAAGTCTTCCTGACTAGTTTTTCATCAGAAATAAATTGCAAAATATAGACGAAGCTTTTTGTCCCTCATTCCTATTGGAAGATATCACAGATCTGTAATTTCATTGAAATTATTCTGTTTTCTGTTTCCTCTCTAAGCTTCAGTGAGACTTAGCGCTTTAAACTGTTTTGGTCACAGTAGACACTTTCTGTTTTACCTCACATAGCAAAGGACTACTGTCTGAAAGTGGGCTGATTCTGAAAGAGAATTTGGAAGCCAAGATTTTTCCTGTTTAGGATTCTAGTACAAAAGGGCTGACCTTAGAGTAAAAATTGTCTTCTGTATTTGTATTTATTAGACTTTTAAGTCTGATATTCCTAAATGTTGTTGCTTCGATGGGGGGAAGATGGTTCTTAAACAAGAATCAGTAACAGCACATGGTAGCATACTGCTTATGTGTGTAGTATTGTCTGAGTATTGGTGACTGTGGTATTAGAATAGAATTTGACAACCCTGGCCTATCCAATTCTGGACATTTCACTTTTCTTTTGTGACTCATTCTGTTCTTCTCCTCTTGTCTATTCAGACTGTAACTTTCTTGGAGTAAGGGGATTATCTTTTATTATGATGATTGCACAGTGATGAAACTATCAGAAATCCATTTCTCCAGAGGGTTTTCTTTGCAGTGCTGTTATATGTGAAGTCATCTAGCATTCAGGTACAGTCTGGTTTTACTTCTTCAGTGCCTTTGGAGACAAAAGCATTTTGCATCTATATGCAGATAACATTTTTGAAATTTTTTTGGATCTCGTTATTAATTCTGTGGACATGTGTATGCTATCTGTATGTTCAGTGTTTTGTGATTGCTCTACAATATTAAAAATACGGATTGTTGGAGGGAGGGTTGTCAGTTGAGGCAGACAATAAAAACAACACAAGCAGTGCATTTACTAAGTTTGGTAAGTTCATTATTTGGGGACATTTTAGTTAAATTAGTTGAATGACCTGTTAGTGAGCAGTGTAGGGGAAAGGGACCTGGGGGTCCTGGTGGACAGCAGGATGACCATGAGCCAGCACTGTGCCCTTGTGGCCAAGAAGGCCAATGGCATCCTGGGGTGGATTAGAAGGGGGGTGGTTAGTAGGTTGAGAGAGGTTCTCCTTCCCCTCTACTCTGCCCTGGTGAGACCTCATCTGGAATATTGTGTCCAGTTCTGGGCCCCTCAGTTCAAGGACAGGGAACTGCTGGAGAGAGTCCAGCGCAGAGTCACAAAGATGATGAAGGGAGTGGAGCATCTCCCTTATGAGGAAAAGCTGAGGGAGCTGGGTCTCTTTAGCTTGGAGAAGAGGAGACTGAGGGGTGACCTCATTCATGTTTATAAATATGTAAAGGGTGAGTGTCACGAGGATGAAGCCAGGCTCTTCTTGGTGACAACCAATGATAGGACAAGGGGCAGTAGGTACAAACTAAGAACACAAGAGGTTCCACTTAAATATGAGAAGAAACTTCTTCACAGTGAGGGTGTCAGAACACTGGAACAGGCTGCCCAGGGAGGTTGTGGAGTCTCCTTCTCTGGAGATATTCAAAACCCACCTGGACACCTTCCTGTGTAACCTCATCCAGGTGTTCCTGCTCTGGCAGGGGGATTGGACTAGGTGATCTTTTGAAGTCTCTTCCAATCCCTAACATTCTGTGATTCTGTAAAATGCCAACTTGTTTGGAATGAAATGAGATTCAATGACAATTTAAGATTCATCAAATGAGTATGACATGCCCTCAACTGATAATGAGTTTTATGTGGATGGGCACTGTTTTCATTGTTCCAGTGATCCCAAGTACACATAACCAGCTGAAACTTCGAAAATTTAGTATCACAATTAGCTCTAGCTTCACCAGTTTGTTTTAATATGAGGTTGTTTTTGTCTGAAACTCAACAACTATTCTAAATTCCAGGGAAGAATTATTGTTTAGTTTAGGAATCTCCTTTCATCTTCTGTCTCTTCCAACTCTAAACTTGAAGTTCTCTGAGTGTGCACGTGGTGCCACCTGACAAGGGTTAAATGTGAGCACTGTGGCAGCTAGCTTTCTTTAAGGGACCTCTACTGAAGATAGTTATTGATCCAGTGGTCAGTGTAGCTCAAAGGCAAGATCATCTTCAATGTTTTTTCCCTTCTTCTGCCCTCCCATTTGTAGTAAAGTTGCCCTCAGATATCACTTTCATGCTTGGGGATGAAACCTACTTCTTGGTGAAGCATCCTGTGCATTCTTTTATTGGTTTTTAGTGCCACATTATTGTTACAGGTTCATAGCTAGAACTTTCACAAAAAGAAATCTTTAATATGACACGAAACTACCCACAGGCATTGTTTGTAACATTTTTGATGCCAAGATCTCACCCATCAGTTCAATGTTATGTAGAGCTAAGGTGCTTATTTGCTCAATGTGGCGTAACTTTTATTAGCTAAAAGAAATTTTAGTGTTATTACAAAATAATGACTGAGTAGTTATTCTGTATAGCCTTTATTTCTGTTGATTACCATATTATTAGAATATTAAATTTTTCACTTATAAACTATTTTTCTAAAGGGAACTTGCAAATAACTCAAATTGACATTTAGTTTTTAAGGAATGCAGAGTGATCCAAATTAGCCTAGAGGCTTTGATTCTTCATTTTATGGAGCATATTAAAGTGGAAGTAAAGTGATGCATAGTACCTGTGGAATGCCTTGCCTCAAATTTTCATGTCTGTATTTTGTATGTATATATACATGTATGTGTATATTATGTATTAAGCATATTATGTGTTATGCATATATAAAGAACTGTGTAGTTAATGGGTTTAAATAGTGATTGGAAATATCAGTGGCAAATACCACTCAAATCTACCATCAATTCAGGTACCTCTGTCTCTCAGTAACAAATACATGGAGGCTTGAGAGTATCCTGGGAAACTAACACTAGATGTTTTCAAGATGTTGGCTATGGTCAGAATACCAACAGGACTATATGGACCTCTGCTGTAAGTGCTTTTCACCATTATTCTTGAAGGCCAAATATAACCCACTCACCCAGTGGATGAAAATTAAGTAAAAACCAGTGTAGTTTCAATGAACACCTACTTTTTTTCTTATGAATGGAGAAACAGAAAATTCTCCAACATATTGGAGTTTCAAGATGTTTGCTTGTTTGGACTAGGGAAGAAAATCTGAGAAAATATAGCTCCTTTCTGCATGTCCCCATCCCCCTCCTCCCCCAACTAAAAGAAAACTTAGGAAATATGGAAATCTGAATCTAAGTCTATGTTCATTTTTTTTTTTCCACTAATAGCCTTTAATAATCTTCATCGTAGAGAGAAGTCTGCATGTGGTACTATGGAGACAGGATTCGTTACTTATATAGTTTACTTGAGTAAGTAATTAAGAAACTAGTCACTGCTCAATGATTTTCATCTTGAATTACTATTATGCAGTTTTAAATTTAAAAGATTCAAACCATGCTTTTGCTGGTAAGTCCTGCTGCTTAACCAATGTTGTAAATAAAATAATTGTGCTAAATAATTTTCTTCAAAAAGACAAGAATATGCATCAGACAGTAATAAAATGTAACCTGTTAATTTCAAAAGGTTCCCACACAACTGCCTGGAATATAGTGCAACATCTGTAAATGCCTGTTCTTCTTGGCACGGAGATGGACTTTGTCCTGAAAGAGCCTTTTTTTTTTTATTTCAAACCTGACATGGAGATGTAAATCAAGGGAGAGAGAAGGAAGGCGACTGGTAATTTAGAACCGTGGTTAAAGGCATGTCAAAATGTCCCATGGAGCCACATAGTGCCTTAACCAAGGATTAATTTATACTGAAACATAAACTAAAGATTAAAAAAAAATACTGTGAAATGCTAATAAAAATTTTCTTCCAAAATGACACTATTGAGCAAATTTTAAAAGAAGGAAACATTCCACAGCTGCATACTGATTAAAGGGCTATGGTGGAATGGAAGAAAGAAAATAATGAAAATAATGCAAAAACCAGAACTGTCAGTGCTAAGGATGCTCATAACCTTACTGCTAATTCACCAGCTTGCAGATCACTTGTACTTCATAAGTTTTGCCTTCCTATGAAGATAATGCGATTGAAATAAATGGGACTGAGTTAAGGTGAGGGTGGGGTAATCAAAATCAAGACCAATAAGAAAGAAACCTCAGTTTAACTAAGATTCAAATGAATAAACCAAGGGATTGACATTATGGTGGTGAACACCAGAAAAGAGACTGTCTCCTTTTGGGACACAAGCAGAGTAGACTGACTGGAAATGATGGTCTAGCATTTAACTAGGTTGAAAAAAAATGTCCAAGTAATTGATCTGGAGGGTTCATTTCTTAAGGAAACCTCAGTGCCCTCAATAAAAAAACCTCAGTACTCAGTCAACAACTCAGCTGTTGGCTGTAAAATGTAAGGATCAGTACCAGTCTGTAGTTTACTTTTGTCTCAAAAAGAAGAAAAGCTAAAGAGAAACTAAAATAAAAAGGCAGAACTAACAGTAAAGTTGGTATGCTTGTAGTAGTTAGTAGTGCTGAGTGTATTTGTCCTGTAAGAACAGGAGCTAAAAACTCTCAAAGCAGAAAAATATATAAAAATATATTCCAGTACAGAGATACATCTTTAGTTTTTACCTTAGAGTCAAAGCTACTGTTGTTTACATGATGTTATGAGCTACACATTCCCAACTGTAGCTTGAATATCCATTTACATTCATGGGGTCAATAATGTCTCTGCCAGTTTGCTGTTGTAGACCAAATAAGAAATGCTGATAGATGGTCTTAGCAAATGTTAACCTTATTAAATGACTTGGCATACACTAAATTGGTTTTGTGCCTGACCCTATAATGTAGTCTGAAGTATTGTACTAAAATAATAATAATAATAAAAAGCTTCAGTTTACTGCAGCAACGTGAACTGCACTTGAAAACCACTAAAACTGACCCAAGACTTGACTCAACATACTGTGGTCTCAAAGGGAGTATGTGTTGCCTGGTGAGCTGAAGCCAAAGCACTCATCCTTTAACTGTTGACCTTCTGAAATGCAGCATGATTACTCTCCAACAGGCTAATTACTTTCAAAGAGTGAAGTGGTTTTTAATTTTTTTCCGAACAGTCCTAAAGATGAGAACCTTAATAAAGAAGACTGCTGTGAGAAGAGTATCTGAATGGATGTGGGCATTCTGGCCCTGGGGCATTAGAGGGCTGTACCTGGGGGCTGTGCAAGACAGTTTTTTGTGGCAGATCAGAGACTGGCGAGTTCTGAGAGGCAAATGAGGAGAAGGAAGACCACCAGCAGAGCATTCTTTGTCAGGAAATTATTAACTTCCCTGCAGACATCTGCTTCCTTGTCTTTGTCTCACATGATGGGGTACTTATTTTTTTTTCTTTTTTTTCAGGAACTGATGTGGGAGTGAAGGAATTCCTGTGCGATTTCTTTTTTTTTTTTTTTTTTTTTTTTTGAGGAATAGCTGACTTTGTTTGCTCTCCTTCATGGAAACCAATAGGAGACTTTTGTACAAAGTTCAGCAGCTACATACACTGACTTCTTAATTCATTTCATAAAAAGGAGACATTTGTGGTGCCTGGTGACATCAGGAGATGAGTGATCTCTGGATCTTTTTGGTTCCTGTGCATGCTGTTAAAGAAGTATTTGGCCTAGCAGCCTCTTCAAATCTCTTTCTCCTTCCTTGTTTAAATCAGACATCAGGTGGTTTAACTGACCTCCCTAAAACAGGGAGCAGCAGAAGACAGGCTCTGCTGCAGCCAGCCTCAGTGAGCCTCTTTGGCGATGCAACAAAAAAAGAAGAAAAAACAAACAAATAAAACCAGCCCTCAAAACACCCTGTGACTTACTTTGAGTTTCACAGACTTTACCCAGCTGGGCAGCCATCTGGTAGAATTTGTAGTACCAGTTTTGGGAAAGGCCCAAACATTGTGGCTGCTACTGAAGGAAAAACTTCTTTGTTGGGGCATCCTCCACAGCTGCATATTCAGGACAGCAGCATTAACGGTATTTTTTAAACATGAAGTAGTTTGGTTGCTTGCCATAAATATCTTAACACATTTCAAAAATACCAGATTGAAAAGAAGGATCTAATGGGCCTAACACTTCAGGATGCATTTATTGTGAAACCTACTTAGACCAAAACTTAGGTTATTTAAAAATTAGATTATATATAACCTTTATTTAAAAAGTCAAATGAAATAGTTCAGTAAATGAAATAAATTCTACTAGTTAGCAAAAACAATTGCCTGAACTATAAAACTTGTAATGTTTTGTTCTTAGCTAAAGCATTTTTTACTTTATAGAGATTCAGAATTATATATTTTTTTTTTAATTTTTTTTTTTCCTTTAATGAGTCACAAACCTGATGCAGAAGCACAGGCTGGGGATAAAAGGTCTTGGCTGTGAAATGAACTTCCAGAGGAGATTAGGTGAATCGAAACTCTGACCATTTTTAAGAAAGTCTTTAAAACCCCTCCATCTAATAAAGTCTTTCCATCAAAACTAGAATGTCACTCACAACACCAAGCACTCACACTACTTAAATAGTCATAATTTTCTAAAATCTCAACAAGAGCAGAGCTTTTCCACAGCCTCAACAGACAGAAGGGCCAGAAATTCCACATGGTTTACCAGAGACTTCATTAGCACTAATCTATTTTATGCAGAAACATTCACATTCTCCAATGGCTGGTGACAGTACAAACACTCAGATCAGAGGAAGAGGATTTTTTTTTAATGCATTAAGAAGTTTGTGTGTTGTTGTTGGTTTTTTGTTTGTTTGGGTTTTGTTTTTTGTTTTGTTTTGGTTTTACTTTTTTTACTGGCTTGGCTTTCACAAGTACAGATCGCTTACAGCACAAGAGAGGCTGAAGCCTTGTGCTGGATGAAATTATTTTGAAATGTCTGACTCTGATACATATAAAAAAGACAAGAATATGATGACTTTTTAATAGAATTATTTTAAGCAGAATTATGTTTTCTTAAATATTTTATACTAGGAAAGTGAAACTGAATATGAAAAACACATGGCTTAGTGCCAAGTCCTTTCTCCAGGGTCACAGCTTTATAGCTAAACTTAATGTGGAATTATTTCATGGATGCTGGGAAAAAGAATCCTTCGACTTGCTGAACAGTAGCAAATTATTCTTTATTTGTAACCTCAGGCCTTTGCTGCAGCTCTGCAGAAGGTAACATGCATTGGATGTGCTCTTAGCTCCTGTTGTCCTCTCCTCCTTGCTCCACCTCAGCACAAGATTTGATGTAAAGAAAGTTCAAAGGAGGATAACGAGGCAATTTTGCAGGTGCTAAAGGGCACTCCTCCAAGTGTGGGCAGTAGCATGGAAAAAATTCAAAGATGTTTATTTGAAAAGATACCAAATGGGCAGGATAGGCTGATCTAATGGTTTAAGTCCAGTTGTCCTCTCAGCTGTGAACAGAAGAATTTGGGGATGGTGATGGATGGTGTGCATCAGATGGTGTATTGGATAAAGACAGAAAGTATATTACATACTGATCTAATACCACATTTAGAATAACTTGACTCAGCTTCTAACAGAGTTGTGTTTAGGAGGAAGAGAAGGTCCTATCTAGTTCCATTGAAACCTACAGCCATTCTTTTAGCGGGGTAACGAGTAACTTCATATTAATTTAGCAAATAACCCAATTAGAAGTGCGGTATAGCCAAATAAAAATAAAAATCTTGAGGCAGGCCTTTGAAGAGTCATGAGATTAGCTGGTGTGTGTGTGTACATTTGTGTGTAAGAATACGAATTTCTGTGCATGTGCTTCAAATATTTAGATGTATTGGCTTATTTTTGTGTGCCTTTTGATTTCGAATATCTCTGTCTAGCTCTAAAGTGTTGGTCTGACAGTGTTAATCAGCTTTGGTCTGCCTGATGTTGTGAGGCTTCCAAAATTATAATTAACTCTGTGCCTCTCCCAACCTGCAGTTCATTGCAACAGAATTGGCATCTGCCTGTCCACAACCCTGGTGTCCATTCTGAGAGGACTGAAGCTTCTCTTATGGATGAATGATGTAGCTCCCATATCAGTTCCATCTCTAGATCCAGAAGTCCTTACATTCCCCTCTGCAGTGTATATGTTTCTTTATTTCAGCATTGCCATTTTCAGTTTCATCATTGCTTTTCCTTCAGGCCTCAGGTTTCTCCAGTTCCTTGAAAATCCTTAAAGAAGTGGTTAGAATCCCCAACTTCTCCATAAAGCCCAATGTTAGAGAAGGCAAGAGAAAGGACTATTTTTTCTTTTTTTTTTCTTCAACAAGAACCAAATAAAGGTTGAAAGAGAACCTTAAAATGCTGAGCTGCTTCTTCTGTCTTGTATGGTCTCCTCTCCAATAAGAAAAGTGTTAGCCTCTGGGAGCTTGGTGAGGAGAGGGCAACTACCCTAATCTTGTGCATCAGACCTGCTTCTCTGCTTGAATTGTCATAAAGAAATTCCCTTCTGCCCCTCCAGTCAGCATGGAAATATTTGCTGGGTTTGGAGCTTTTCTTCTCATTGCTAGATTGGCTTGTCACTACCTGAGCTTGCACAGGAATCGTGGAGTTTTGGAACCTGTATGTGGTAAGAGATCTGCTTGCTCAATGTGGGCTCTGTGTTAATGCCCAGTAAAACTTTCTCTGTTACAATGGGAATGGTAGGGCTCTCAAAAAGGAGATGCAGCTCGGGAGGAGTATAGGATCTGTCTCTGAGGCATTTTGTTAACAATAACACTTTTGGGTGGACTAACTAAAACAATAAAACTCTCAGGTTAGAGAGAATAACCAAAAAAATGGCAGTCTTGTTCACTGCATTTTTCCTGTGTGTAGGAAGAACAGAGTTACCACTGCAAGAACAGAATAATTTTTTTTTCCTGATAAACAAAGCAGGCAAAAGAAAAATCATGTGGCCCAACATGTGTAATGTTAGACTTGTATACATAGTGTACTTCAGATGTACACCTCAGGGGTGTATAATGTGGTTTATTTAAGCAGCAAGCATTGTCACAAGACTGCCCACGGTAAAGAGCTTCAAGGATTCAAGAAATGCACTAATATGAAATTGGATGAATAGCTCAGTGGTTACACATATGGAATAAAAAGTGATTGTAAGTGGAGCTATTTCAATTTAGGTAAAGTATTAAATGGGGTCCCTGGAGATCAATACTTGAATTTGTACTGTTTCTAATCTATAAAAATGCCTTAGGTGAAAAACCTAACTGCAAACCCACACAATTTTCTGGTGAAATAAACATGGGAGAAGGTGGAGTACAGAACAGTCAATGAGCAAATGTAACTTTCAACTAGGTCAGCATACAGCTAACAGAATCTGTTGAAGAATATATAGCCAAGCAGATGGGATCTCAGAACTGGGTAAATCTGACAGGAATAGAACTGTACTTGGTTAGGAAAAATTTAGAACGGAACACGAATGAATTGTGGTAGAAGGCAAGAAGGATCCAGCCATGTAGGTAGGCTGAAATGCTGGAGACTCTCTGAAAAGTATAATGGTAGAAAGTAATATTTCATCTCCAGTAAAGGAAAGCAGAAAAACTTGCAACCTCCAGTTACTTTGGAAAAAGCAATTCCAAATTAATTTAAACATGAAACCTGATCCAGCTTACTCTACGCCCTGGAGAAAGCTAGGGAAGTTTGAGATGAGTGCTGGCAAAATCTACTGCCGACCAATTTAGAAAGCCTCCAGTGATCTGTCCTGAAAGCCTGAGCCAGAATCAGCCATACTCCACAATGCCTTCCAGCAAACCCTAGCAAGAGAACTTGGAAGAAACAAAAGAAAGTGTCAAAATTTTTATCCCAACATTTAAAAGTATCACATAAACCAGTTTTCCCTATGGATTATTCAAGTTACCACAATTTGCTTATGTGCTTTGCTAAGATAATGCTTTTCTTATTTGTTATTTTTGTTATCTGGGATTTATACTTCTGTCATTTTGCTTTGCCTTATTTGTAGCTCTGCCAAAAATTGCCTAGACTTTCCAGTCATACACTTCTGTTGTTTTTTGCCAGGTTTATTTAGATTATGTCTTAAACGAAGTATCTTTTTTTATGATCAAACTTCTCTGTTTTCAAATATAACTGGGTATCTACTGGAATTAATGAAAAAATGGTTGGGATTTTTTGTTGTTATACATGGATATGGGCTTTTTTTTTCATACATTACTTATGATAACCTTTCACATCACACATGAAAAATATTCAAAATACATTATATTTTTTTCCCTTCTACCAGTATTGTTCAGCAGGTGGTAAAAACATTCTCTTTTTACATACCTACTCCTTGGTATGTAACTTAGCAGTAAATAAAGTATGATCTTGATCTCTGTCTCTCTTTTATATTTTTTTACTTTTAAAACAATGTGCAGTATGTGTACTCGCTCTGTTATCTGTTTCTCTCTTTATGCCCAGAACAGTGTGTTTCTTGGGCTCCTCTTTTGGCTTCTGTCAGAAGGTAGGAGCAACACTTCTACAGGTGATGAAATTAACTAGCTTTTGTTTTCCAGGGTAAAATTTGAAGACTGATCCAGACTCTTTTTTTTTAATCATTTTGGCCTGTCTGGTTAATGAGACTGAACATAGGATGAGTTTTTAACATGATAACAATTAATTCTTTTTTTGCTGGTGTTATAGCAGTTACTTTCTCACCCATGTGCTTAGTTTTCTTCCCAGAGGGAACAATCATTCCTGTTAGTTGGATTTTTCACCCATTTGCATCCTATTACCTGTTCCTAACTACTCCCTGGTGCATGGGCTGGACTGATGTACAAGAAAGGAATGTCCTGCTGGACTAAAATTGAGTTATAGACTATTCACCTGTGTTGGAGCAGCGAGGTTGCAGAGGTGATGTTTTCTTGGTCAGCAGCCCATGTTACTGGAGCTTGCAAACTACTGTGAAGTGATAACACATTTTTATTTAATTTCATTTCTTACCTCTTTTTGTCGCTGTACCTTATACTGCCATAACAACTATGAACTTTGAAATTCCCCCTTAAACTTTTTCATGACATCTTTCTTCTGTTGTGTATCCTTAATCATGACTTCAGTGTCAGTGAATTGCTTACCTTTCATAATCTCACAATCTTCATTAGGTATTGGATAGCTATGGTAGTGTCGTAAATTCTAATTGCTTAGTTCGGGGTTAATTCTGCGTTTTCCAGCGAACACTCAGTTTTAATTCCAGATCTCAATTACAATCTTATCTCATATCTGGTTCTAGTTAGACTTGCAAAATTGGCTTAGATTGATCACAACCCCCCTCTGTAATTTCACATTCTTCTGTGCCCTGATTAAAAGCACATACTTCATGTGTTTCATTTTTACCAGGAATGCAGTGCTCCTCGAATTTCTGGTACCATTTCATAGTTAGACTTCTATGTGTAAGATAGCTGAAAACTGTCAAACATTTGTGCTCTGAATCAGCCAGTGCTGTGTGAAAAATCAGACCACCTCCTGTGTATCTTGGTTTTTGGCTCCTATTCTTTGCAAGTATTTCTGAAGTGCTATATGAACATCCTTATGTTTTTTTCTTTTTGTAGGTATTTCCACCTCGCATCATGCTTTTAGTTACTTCATTCTTCCACCATGTGCCTAATTAAAAAGAAAAAAAATCATTATTGCCTCAGTTTAGAGCCTGAAATCAGTGTCACGTTGCTGGGCATAGTGCAGGGTGTCACAGCAGCCTGGGCAGATGTAACTGCAAGAAGTTGCCACCTTCAGAGAAGTCTTTGTCCTTATCCCTGATGCTGGGCTGGACAGCCCTGCAGCCATCCTACTGTATCACCAGTGCACAGCTGCCCAGCTGCCAGACAGATAGCTAATTTTACATTTTCCTGTTCAATGAGAGTGTGTGAATAGGCAGAAGGAAGAGGCTGGCAACACACACCTGGGGAGGATCAAGGGGGGATACAACTTCACCTTTCTGCACTGGTTTGCAGTTAGATCAGTTCAGGCCAAACTTGAAGTCACACCTACAGACCTGCAGCATCCAGTGTTCCAGTTCCAGCTGCTTCTGTGTTACACAGCACAGGATTGTAGGTACAATGTACCTCCTCACTGATGGCCATCTGGCTGTGCCTTCCATTGCAGCATCACCTCTTTGTGGAGTAACTCTGGATTGTTACAAGCGTAACTGTGGTTGACACTGGAAAATACCTGAGAAGCCTTAGTTTTCTTGGTTTTGAGCTTTTATTTTTTTTTCCCCTGCAGTTTGTTTTTAAACTCTGGATTGTATTTCTGTACTGATACTTAATCAAGTAGAAAAATGGCCTTCATACTGACAGTAGGGCAAATTATTATTGCTCGTGTTACCTTTTAGGCTGGAGATATTTATCTGATAAGGCATATTTAGAAGTAAAAGGCTCGTATAAACTCAGAAACTTTTGTTTTCTTGTCCCTCATTCCTATAGCACAGCTGAAGATGTACATGATCGAATACTGAGGTGATCTTTTCCAGAGTAAAATGAAATACATGAAAAAATGTGGGTTTTATAGTATTCAAATTTCTACTGAAACATTGCTGAATTGATCCCTGCAATGCACAGATTTAAGAGTTCCACTGCTTCTGAATACACTTCTAAATTTTAAAAAGCAACATTTTACTATTATCTTCATGAAAGTAAATGCAAGTCACAAACAAAAAAAACCCAAACCAAACAAAAAACAAGTGCAAACCTGGTGTGTTTAGATGAGCATTTGAACTGAAGCAAGGAAAAGCAAAACAGTGAAAAAATGTTTTTATTCTGAAGAACTCTTAAAATCTGGTGCAAAATATACTCCTTTTTAGGGCTCCGAATCCTTTTGTCCTTAACCTTAAATAGCAGGTCTCTAAACTTAGATGATACCCTGAGCATGGTGATGTGCAATCACACTTGCAGCTGGGGAAGGCAGCATTTCTTCTGAGACTCCTTTGGACACAGCACCCCGTCTGCTTCATAATGTTGCAGCCTATTTCTAGGGCCACATGTGAGACACAGCTGGTTGGAGGTCTAAGTGGTGGTATCTGGTGCAGGGGGTTCCTGGAGCTGGAGAGAGAAGCCTTGGTGTTGAACGGTGATTGTAGAAGTTGTGCCAGCATTGCAGCAGGGAACAACAAGACAGGGTCTGGAGGAGAAATCCTTCTGCACAGAAACTCAACAGGTGACATTTGAAGGGGGCCTCTAACCACTAAATAAGTGGGATTCCAGAACAGCCTCCCAGTAGGACAAGAATCCTAACTGGTTTCAACATCAAGTTAAATACATTTATGAAAGTGAACTGCCAAGTTACTAGGCCACTTTATTTTACCAGCAACCCGTGCTGCTGTAATGTAAATGCTACACCAGTCTGGCCATTGCAAATTTGAGGGGACCATAAAATAAACTCTATATAGAAGAAGAAAATCCATGGCAAACAGTCAGTTTTCATGTTTAATTAAAAAGCTTCTGATTTATGTGAAGCTGCTACCGAATTTTTAGTTCACTGTACTAGAAATACATTAAAAACCAGGCAATTCAGATAGAATTAGTATTTTATTGGTGTGCATTTTAGGCCTTGACTATTAAATCTGGCTTCTCTCCTGTGAACAAACAGAATTTTCTGTCTTGGTTTTTGCCTTCTGGTGAGAAAATCTACAAGTAAGCCATAACTATTTACAAAAAAGAGTGAAAGTGGGGAAATGAAACTCAACAGATACAGTTTGCACCATGCTGAAGTTAGAACCTGATTAGAAATAGGCCAAATTCTCATCCTTAATTAAATGTATAGTAAAAATATTCTTAAATATGCATATTAAAACTTAGTTATTTTAAACCAACTCTAAACATTATTTCAATTTGGCCCGATATGGTTTAAGCTTTCTTTTAAAAAATACTGCTTTACCACGAGCATCTGTCAGAACAACCCTTTATATTAAATGCAGTGAGCTTCTAAAATGCTCTGATAGCAAGACTGCGAAGTGCAAGTTTACATGCAGTGTGGAAGATATTCATTAAAATTGTAATTAGACTCACGATTAAATTCAGCCGCAGTAGAAACTTTCTGTGTAAGTGTTGCTACAGGAAGAAACCTCCAGTCTGAAAATTAGTTCAGCAATCTGAGCTATTTTAATTATGCAGAGTTGATTATCACTGGAGAAAGAAACCTTTATTACCACAGCAGAATGCTGATTCCTTCCACCTCCTAGCACACTGACTGTTTTTCTGGGCTACAGTGTAAAAATGTTCTGTGTAAATAATAGGAAAGTTAATCTCAGCAAGTTCAGGATCCTTCTATTAGTGTTTTATTAAATGACCATTCATGAGGTCATTTAATGTAGCACCTATCTTGCTCATCATGTTACAATGGTAGCTCCTAGTTGCATACAGAAACTTGAACTTATAGTGAGATGTTTTTTAACCTGCAGAATTTTGCAAAGCTGCATTCCAAGGCAACATCTTGTTTCCATTTTTGCAAACCCAAAGCTAGTGACAGAGATGCTGATGGATGGCTCTAACTGTCTAAAATGTCACAAATATACCTAAATTTGGCAAATCTGAGTATAGCAGAAGGAAATGTCCCTCCCCCATTCATGTCTAATTTGATTATTGACAGAGTCCCCTATCTTAGCAGCAGATTTTTTACATCAGTTGAGAAGAGCTTGATTCTCTGAAATGGAACTTTATTTCAAGTGAAAAAGCAGAGGGTACAGCACATAGTCTCCTTGCCAACCTCTTCACGCACATGTCCTAGTATGATGTGGAGATGATGAGTAGCTGTGCAAAGATTTTTGGGCAGGGTAATTGACTGCAGCACTCTGCCTTGCTCCCTGGGATTTGCTTCGACTGCAGTGGCCAGAGAGACAACGTAGTTGTTGCTCTGGTCTGAAATAGTTCTTCTGTCCATCCCCTAGTTTTCATCCGTGTTCCCAGAATTTAATTTCCAAGTTTCACACATAGATTAGTCATTGCTATTTTGTTTTCAGGCACGTGAGTTTTAATGGTACCTTTGAGATTCCTTTGTTTCTAGCGGGTTTTTTTTGCTTCATGTCTGCTGTTTTTCAGATGCGTGTACCTTCCCCAAATGTGCTTTCTCTGAGCTGGGTTCTTTGTGTGTGTATCTGTGATTCTTTATGTCTTGGAGATGTCTAAATATTGAAATGTAAGCCATGTAAGGTGTGAACTATTCCTTTAATTTGTTATAAATAAATGGATATGTCAAAATAAATTGACAGATTTAGCCAGATTTACAAATTTACAGCCCAACTACCTATTTAGGTACTCCGATGTGATAAATTATATTTTTCTCCTATTCTCTGTATATTAGTGCTTAGAAATATATATTTTTATTTTAAAATAAAAGCTTTAAGTTGGAATTGGCTTAACATATCTGAGTGGGCTAACCCACATGGAAAAGCATGAGCAAAAGAAAGGAAGACTAGGCAATTCATTGAAAGGTGTGGCAAACTTGTTCTATGGTGTAATGCAAACCTGCAGTTCTTGCTATTGTTACTGTTGCTAAAAATAGAGAATATCCTCAGCTAAGATTTCAGACCAAATAGATCTCACACTGTTGCACTGTTGTCACCTCTCACCCAGCTATCATAAAACCAGAATATACTACCCTTCTTTTTTTTCTTTTTTAAAGAATGAACTGGGTTTTGTGTCTGCCCTAAAATGTATGGGTTTTTGGATGCACAAATTTAAGATTAATCTCAGATTTCTGTAGGTGTTGCTACATGGCTATTTCTTGTAATTATGTTTATTTTCAATAGTGCAATGTAGTAGGTGCTATTCACATCTTGCTGATGGCCCTGGACTGTTATTAATGATGTTCCACATTATCCTTTGGGAGGAGGAGAACAGAGCCACGACTCTGTGATCTGACTGAATTCTGTGCTGCTGGCAAATGTATTTTGAAAGGATAAGGAAGTCCATAGTACAGAGCCAGCCTGGGTGAATATCTGGGATTTTGAAGCCTGGATATTACATGAATGGTTTTTGGCAATAGCTGAGCAGTGATTTTGCTTGGTTTTTCACTGGTAATAATGTTGCCAAGAAGTGGTCTGGAGCAACCCTATCTCTATGTTAACTAAGTTTCATTTGTTAGGTTTTTTAACAGTAACAACACTATTATAGGTACCCAAGAGTACAAGAGTAGTTCGTCTTCTCTGTCACAGGGAAGTCTCTGTTTATGTCCACTTGTACTCCACAGGAAAGCAGAGGTTACATGTCCTCTTGTTAATTTAGTCGAGTGTAAGCACCCAAATCAAGCACCCAAATAAATCAAGACAAATTAAACAGTATTCCCTGAAAAGAAAACAAACAGTTTCAGAACAAATATGGAGGCCTTGGCACTTATTTTAAAAATGTTCTTTGAGCTTCAATGATTGTTTGCTGCTACCCTTATCTACAGTCAAGCTGAATAAAGCTATTGCTAAATGGCAAGATAAACGTATTCACAAGTGGTTAATGTCTGCATCTTATTATTTGCAGTCTCTCAGAGAAAACAAAAGTAAATATATAAATATATATATATATATATATATATAAATAAATAGCACTATGCCAGAAACTGGTTTCTTGACCAACTTTGTTGCTTCAGCGTACAATGAACTGGTTCGTTCTAAAGTGGTCACAAACATAGTTCTTAATCTTTGCTCCCAGTTTTTTGCGGGTGAATTGTACCTGCCAGGTCGTTCTCAAATACGTAAGACAGGTATGTGACTGTCCAATGGACATTCCATAAAATCCTCTAATGTCCCTTTACTGAGAGGAGATTTCCATAGAATCATAGAATCATTTCAGTTGGAAGAGACCCTCAGGATTATAGAGTCCAACCATAACCTAACTTAACCCTAGCACTAAACCATGTCCCTAAGAAGCTTGTCTAAACGCCTTTTAAACGCCTCCAGCGATGGTGACTACACCACTTCCCTGGGCAGCCTGTTCCAATGCCTGGCAAGCCTTTCCATGAAGATTTTTTTTCCTAATATCCAATCTAAAGCTCCCCTGGTGCAACTTGAGGCCATTTCCTCCTGTCCTATCACTTGCTACTTGGGAGAAAAGACCAACACCCCCCATGCTACAACCTCCTTTCAGGCAGTTGCAGACAGCGATCAGGTCTCCCCTCAGCCTCCTTTTCTCCAGGCTAAACAGCCCCAGTTGACTCAGCCGCTCCTCATCACACTTGTGCTCCAGGCCCCTCACCAGCTTCGTCACCTCCTCTGCTCTCTCTCTAGTACCTCAATGTCCTTCCTATGATGCGGGGCCCAAAACTGAACACAGGATTCAAGGTGGGACCTCTCCACTGTCAAGTACAGTGGCACAACCACTTCTCTAGTCCTGTTGGCCACGCTATTCCTGATACAAGCCAGGATGCTGTTGGCCTTTTTGGCCACCTGGGCACACTTCTGGCTCATGTTCAGCCGGCTGCCAATCAACACCCCCAGATCCCTCTCCGCCAAGCAGCTTTCCAGCCACTCTTCCCTGAGCCTGTAGCGCTGCCTGGGGTTGATATGACCCAAGTGCAGGACCTGGCACTTGGCCTTGTTAAATCTCATACAATTGGCCTCAACTCAATTATGCAGCCCATCCAGATCCCTGTGTATGGCCTTCCTACCCTCCAGCAGATCAACAGTCCCACCCAGTTTGGTCTCATCTGCAAACTTAGTAAGGGTGCACTGAATCCCTTCATCCAGATCATTGATAAAGAGATTAAACAGAACTGGCCCCAATACTGAGACCTGGGGAACACCACTCATAATCGGTCACCAAGTGGTTTTGGCTCTGTTCACCACAACTCTTTGGGCCCGGCCCTCCAGCCAGTTCCTTATCCATCACAGAGTGCACCCATCCAGGTCATGAGATGCCAGCTTCTCCAGGAGAATGCTGTGGGATACACTGTCAAAGGCCTTTCTGAAGCCTAAGTACATAACATCCACAGCCTTTCTCTCATCTGCTAGGTGGGTCACCTTGTTGTAGAAGATCAGGTTGGTTGCACAGGACCTGCATTTCATAAACCCATGTTGACTGGGCCTGATCACATGGTTCTCTTGCATGTGCTGTGTGATGTTACTCAGGATGATCTGCTCCATGACCTTCCTCACCATCGAGGTTAGACTCACAGGTCTGTAGTTCCCCGGATCCTTCTTCCATCCCTTCTTAGAGATGAGTGTCACGTTAGCCAGCTTCCAGTCAACTGGGACCTCCCCAATTAGCCAAGATTGCTAATAGAGAATGGAAAGTGGCTTAGCGATCACCTCCACCAGCTCCCTCAGGATGAGGCAGGACAGGGCAAGGCTGGAGGAGAAAGATGGAAAGGAGTGGCAGTGCACATCTCATTTTGGGCCTTGAGGTCTTTTCTGAAAGATCTTCAAACTCTTGATCTCACTAGAAATTATTTCTATAGACATCTTAGTAGTTCCTTTTTTGTGTGTTTTTTTTTTTTTTTTTCTTAACCTGAGTAGATTTTACTTTCATACAGTACAATGTACATGGTACTGGTGGGTTTTTTAATTGATTTACAGAATGTATTTTTTCTTTCACATTATTTTCTATATTGCTGTCTGTATTAGAGAAGTTGGGGTAATCATATATTTGTTGTGCTTGTGCTGGTTGCCAATTGTTGCTGTTATATCTTTTTATTACAATGAAGTCTTTTAGTCATATGCCATCTTCTCAATGTGTTTTTTTCAAATACATAAGTTTTTTCCTTTATTCTGGCAAATAAACAATCCTCTGTGTTTATAATAATGTATATATCTTTCTCCATTGAAAAACTCAATGCAGCAAAAATATGAGTTTTAGGAAATATTACTATAACACGATAAATATGAACCATACTAGGTTTGACAGTAACACAAGTGAAGATATTCTTTAGTCTATCTCTTTGTCTTCTTAAATAGCTCTCTGCAGATCATGGTTGATGGATTGACATGAAAGTAATTTAAATAGCCATTTTTACTACTGATTTAAAGCCTGAAGCAGGAAAAACTTGTTTTAAGTGATAGACTTTTAAGAGGCATTTTCCCCACCACTTCTCTGCTGTTTTCTGAAAAAAGAGTTAGCTTGTATGAGTTGACAGCTGATGAATTTGTTTTTTGAAAGTTGAAGTTGCCATTGAGTGTTGATTTGCCACAAAATATTGCCTTTACAATAGAAGAAACACGTGTTGGTTACTCTTATATGTGTTATTTAATGTATTCATAAAGAAAGAGGCATATATTCAGATTATTATCCGAAGCAGGTCAAAACATTGAATGTTTTACTGTTTTAGTGATTTGTACTTTGGATGCGTTTTGGAGGTGATTGAAATTCAGTTAATAGGTATGAAATAGTACTATGAATTTTTTAAAAATCCGTTAGTTTAAACATGTTGAATGTATGAGTGAATAAGTTTATCAAAATACAGGTTGTTTCAAAAGGATGGACCCAGTTTCAAAGATATATTGATTTCAAATTGGATCCCTCTTTTTGAAATATCCTGCATGTTTCACATTAAAAATGTAATTATTAAACAAAATTAATGTTTTCTGCAATGAAGTAACTGAGGGAATACCTTCTGGGGATTGAGTCTGCCAGGATTTGGAAATAATATAATAGATCACATTCACTAATGCCTAGTTCTAGCCCTAATCTTGGAGGGGCAAAACAAGCTTATGTTTTTTTCAGGTTATAGGTGATTGCTCTGTTTTTCATTATCTAATGACTGAGTTTGCCAGTTGAACATATGTAAAAGTGAAGAGAATATCCCCTCTCCCTGGTCTTCAGAGACTACTGCAATACATTCTGATTAATAATCAAACTTTTAATGAGACACTTTAACTCTGATCTCAGCCCTTTCAGAAATATTGTCATAGCTTGAAATTTAATTTTAAAATGGTTAATTTTTTAAATGAAAACATTATTTTAAAAATATGATTTCACATAAACTGATGAAACTTAATTAGTCCTATTGGATATTAATTTGATTTAATTCTTTTAGCTGTCCCTATATAGACAAGGACAGTACTGGTATTTACAGGAATTAATGATAAATTAACAGAAAGAGTTAAAAGAAATCGCATGCGAGAAACATTCCTACCTGCCTCTTAACTTCGACAGGGAAAAATGAAACAAAAATCAGTGTCATGGACATCTCTTGTTTTCTGTCATTTTGCCTCAATTGTGCTTTTTCCTGTCAAGATGCTGAGGGACATGCATTTGTACTGAAAAGAGCAGGAAATTGAAAATTGGCACACACAGTCTTCACCCTCTAAAGTGTGTTCTGTGAATTGGGGAGTGTTTTCTGTCTCCACCTGAATCAGGAGGATGTGGAGCATTTAACGTGCTAAAAAATGGAGTCTTTGGCTTTCAGCTTGTACCTATAGTGCAATAAGTACATGCAGCTTTTGCAAATATAAATGATGTATTTGTAACTCAAAGGTCCTTTCAGCTTGGGTCCATGAGAATTAAGATGGTTCAAGCCACATTTTCACTGTTGGCAACAGTTCGGAGTTGGTGCACTGGGCAGAGATGGCCTGCAGCAAGGAAACGTGGTGGGTGACAGGGCTAAGTGATAACAGGCCAAAAGTCACTTCCTCGTCAAGTTTGCAAAGTATGATTTCTGGGCACAGTTGCACAGTCAGTGAGAGAACTTTTGCTCAAATCACCACGTTTTAAAAAAGCACACTGTAAAAATTCATTTTTCAGGTTGATTGTCTTTTTGTTGCTGAACAGAAAATTCTTGAGTACGTGTTACGGAAGGAGGAAAAAAAGGCATCTAGGATTAAGGCCTCACAGCTGTTTGACAGTATATATTAAAAGATCCCTTTGCCTTTTTAATTTTTGATTTTCCTTTCAAGTTTCTCTTGGTATCTCAGTGGAATTCGGGGGAAAATTATTAACACAATACTACAGGTTGCAATTGCAAGGGAACTGTATTTGCGCACTAGGCAGGTAGGCTAAAAATGGCTTGAGGGAGTAGCAAATATTTTTGGTATGTGTTTTAAGTGCTTGAGAGTGAAGATGTCTGAGAAGCATCGGGGGAAATAATGAAGCAGCCAAACCTGTCTGAATATTTATTTTTCCTCAGTCATGTTTATATACTAGCTGGTCCATCTATTTATTTATTTATTTTAAAACTACCTCCTAACTACATACCCCAAATAATCTCCAGGCTTGCTTCCCTTGCAGTTTTTCCCTTGTGGGCAGAATTTTACTACTTTCCCTCATGTGTCACAAAACCTATGTAATTTCTTTTTCCTAGACCGAGAGCTGGCTTTGAGGTGCCAGTGTAGAAATTTAACCCTCTATGTCCAGCATGATAGCACATTGCTGGAAAGGAAATGATTTAGGAATGGGGATCTCCCGTACAAAGAACAGTGGAGACTGTTCCTGCTCAGGGTGTCTGGCTGTGATGGCAGGTTGGCTTTGCAGAGGTATCACAGGCTGGCACCAAAGGGTGCTGAGAAGAAGAGGGGTCTTCCCTGCTTTTCTTGCTGAATGCCTTCCTGCCAGGCTCACTGGGGGGAAGACTGGAGTGTTATCTGTGCAGAAGAGCAGAGATTGCCTCTAAAATGTATTTCTGGTATGTGTTGAGGTGCTAGTGTAAACAAGGTAGTAGTGTAAATGTTATCTGTTAGCTGAGGAGAAGAAATACCAGAATGAAACAATAACTTGCTGTCAGAACTTTACCTCAAGCTAGGCAGTAGGGTTAAAAAACCCCACTCTGCCCCTGCCCTAATGTTAGTGGGCATAAGCATCTGCAGGTCGCCAAGATACAGTTAAGTGATGCTAGACATGATATTGCCTATCTGATTCTTTTTGGTTTAAGAGGAGGACAAAGAGACTGTAAATGATGGCATAAGAGAGTCTGATTCTCCAAACCAGCACCTTTCAATATCTCATAAAAGAATCACATGCCAATTCAGCTGTCTCATCTGACACTCCTTTTCCTTGCTTCAATTACTTACTACTATTATTTCATGTGCCAGTGTTAGTATCTCCACTGACAACTCTGCACTTACTACCTATTTGCGTTAGACACCTGTTGTCTCTCAAGTGTCCCATAATACTTCATACTCTACCTTACATTCTGATGGAAAACAGTTACCTAAAGGAAAAAAAGCACACAAGCCGTGTGTCTTCCTAGATCCTGCTAAAATTGTTCTCACTGCAGAAAAAAATTTAGAAACAGGTGTCTGGAGCCAGTACACTCCCACTAACGCTTATGGGAATGCTTAGCTTGCTGCAAATATTATTTGTCATTTCTTCACCTATGTTGAAGGGGCAGTGACAACCTGACTGATAGATGGAAAAGCCGCATGGCTCTCTGGCTGTCATTGATTCTTCTCTATTTACAGCCTAAGCGCTGCTTTGCTGCCCTCTGAGATGAGCTCTCAGAGAAACCAGATGAAGAAATTACTGTAGATCTGTGAGCATATGCACATCACTAGTGAATATTCTTTTTGAGTGGATGTATAAATGGAAGCATGTTGCTGTAGAGGAAAAAAAAAGGTGGTGTTAGAAAGAAAAATAACATTTACTGCTCAAGAATCCTGCATGTAGGGCAAAATGTACCTTGTTCTTCTGGAGCTGTTTGCAAACAGGGTTTTTTTGCAAACAGTTTGCAAAAAGTTTGTTGTCAACATTTGAATTTAAAAAGGAACAAAGTCGTCTTGCTATCGAGAACTTCCTCTGTGCTTGCTTCTTTGTCAGCTCTCCAAATACACAGGTATCTCTTCCGACTGAGAATTTAACAATTTTTGTGCTTGCTGGATGGGTGACTGAAAGGATTGCTTCAGTGCTGAAACAACAGTTTTGCAGTGGGCAGATTATTGCTGCAAGGTTGCCTCTGCACACTGTAAAGCCAAATTAATCGAAGCAAGTAAAACAGCACTTGTAGACAATAAGCACAATGTAATAAACCTTTTGAAGTTTTACCATCCTCTTTCCCTATAATTCAGGTAGTTTCAGAAGACTGGAAAGAATAGACAGGTTTTTATTTGACTGCTTTCATACTCAAGGTGTCACAAAGCACTTTTGGAAGGAGAAAAGGAAAATAAGCATGAAAGGACTGGGTTCTAGCATTGTAATAAGAGATACAGTCAAAATCCTATGTTTGTTGATGGATGTGATTGTGTTAGGCAGCTCGACTTTCCGCTTTTACAAAGAAACAATTTTCAGAAGAAATAAATATGACAATATAAGACTTTTTAGAAGCTAGAATTTCTCTACTTCCCATTCAGATGACTCCTTAAAAAGAATTCACCACTTTGATTGGAAGCATTGTTACCACATAGTCTATGATCTTTGTCAACTTGTGAAAAGAGGATTTAATAGAATATTGCCATTTTAACCACTCAAATGCACTGTTCCTTTCAAAACAACCTACACTTGCACAGGTTCTCTGAATTTATGCAACTGTGGAGAAAAATATAAAATGGAAACATAATTATGAGCTGTTTAAGGGGAAACAGTTCACTGAACTATGCTACCACCACTGGAACTAATATTTAAAACTTTCTATCAATGACAATCTCCAAGATTTTATTAGCTCTGAAAATCTTCAGTTACACCTTTTCTTGCAAGAGAAAAATCAGACAGAGGAGTGAGATGGCCTCAGAAGGAGGATCTGTTTCATGTAGTCAAATTCCAGAAAGTAGCCTGACAGCCTCTGACATGACAGACATCACAAATGTCCTCAGTAAGTGGATTCATAATGATGTGAAATGTGTGCAATTGTTGCAGTTGTGCTGTTGAGAAAGATGCACATCGAATTCCAATGTGGTTTTTTTTAATTTGTTTTTTGTTGTTGTTTTATTTTGGTTTTTAATGTTTCATTTTGGGGGTGTCAGTGAAGTGTAATGCCTTGTAAAGCACTAAAGAGTGAATCACAGGATTGTATGTGGCTAAAATATTTGTTTTCATTGCCTGAGCTTACAGCCTAAGTTCTTTGCAAAGTGCTTTTGAAGATGCTTTTCAGCACACTCAACAAAAACCATAGCTCGTCAGTAGTCACTGGGTGAAGCTGCACTTTCTAGTAAATGGGCTAGCTGGGCAAAAGCATTTCATGCCAAAGTCCATTTCACTAAACTTCAGGAGAACAACGTAGTAAAGGAGCATGAGTAGGCCAAGAAATTTCTGTATTGTTGAAACATGAGAGAAACATTACAGACAATTGTTCTGTACTCCACTGAACAAGACAACACAGTCTCGCTTCATCTGAATTCCTGAGTGAAAGTTCCTGATCTTTCTACTCAATAGGGCAAAGCTGTGTTTAGCCATTCAAGATTTACATATTTTATTGATTCTTTTTGTATCGATAGGAACAGCAGTGGCAGTTATGGTGAAGTCCTCAAAATTTGAGGTATGGGGGAGATTGTGTAAAATTCATATATTTTTATCAGCTTTATGGCACTGCTGAGGAGTTTGTCTTGATGATTCCTTAATAGAAGGGGAAAAATAATAATAATAGAAAAGAATGCAAATGCACAATTAATGGAGGAGGACTTAGATTATGATCTCATGATTTTTGTTAGCTATTGCAGAGAATTAAAGCTAAGGTAGTCTTCTGCTGGGGTTTCCTGGGCTTTACTTCTGAGTTATCCTCTAATACCCACAAACTTTGGTCAACAAGGGTAAATCAGCTGAAAATAGACATGTTCCTTGGCTTCAGCAGTCTTGGGTCATCAGTTCTAGCACTGAACAAATGCTAAAAGGAGTGCATATGGTCCTCTTCACTTCGCATATTATGAACAGTTCTCACAGAGGAGACATATTACTCACATTAGGCCAAACTGTTGCCAATAGAATAAGAGTAATTTCAATATGGTTTACCAGTAAATAGCTACAAAATGTCATGGAATGAGATCCAGACCTGAACAGTTACTTATGTTACTTGTGTAACACCAGTTTTAGAACTTACACAATATGCCAAGGACTGATCATTATTCATGAGAAAACACTGAAGAAAATCTGTCAGCAAAAGAAGCTTTTTGCACCAATGATGCCAGTAACGTCTCTACCCTCATGTCTGAACAGACTTGAGGACCTGGTATTCAGCAACATTCTTGTTCTGCAGTAAATATTCAAATATTAATAGCACCAAATGAGCTAGTGGTGTTCCCAGCAATATATGTGCTCTTGTCTGTTGATTCCTTGATGCAGTATGCCTGTGCTCCCACAACTACTTCAGCTATTCTCTGCCCTGGATGGATCATGAACCTCTGGCTGATGGAAGCTGTTGGGCCAGCTGCGTTGGGACTGTTCTTTCCCTTTGATTCCTCCTCACCCAGTGCTTACTCTCCTGAAGCAATCGCTGCTTTTAAACTGCACAAAGTGTTTGATGCACTGTCCTCACTGAAAACTTGGGCTCAGATTTTTTAAGACTTTTTGGAAGAAAAGGCATTATGGTATTCAGTTTGCTTCCTTTTTGTCCACCTAACACTGGGCTGCTCTGGAAGTGGTTCCTGCAAAAGTTGGTATCACCACTGTTGCAGTTACAGCAACTTCCTTGCATTGCCTTGCAAGTGCGGTGCTGCCTGCAAATGCCGCGTGTTGCAATGCTTTTCCCGACAGATCTCTTTGGCTGTCTTCATGCAGCTGCTCCTTCATCACAGCTTGCAAAGAGACCATAAGGAAATGATTCCTTCCCTGGGGAAACCTTTTCTAGGGCTTTTATGTCACTCCATTCCCTTTATGTGTATATAGACCTTACCAGGAGAAAGGATTTTTTCCCTTGAAGATTTGTTGTTGCCCTAGATAAGATTAAAATTTCCACTCTTATAATCCCAGTGGAAAATAAACAGGAACGATATTAGTTTAGTTTGTTGCCAGATGTCCTGTTTTTCAGCTTCATTGCCCAAAACCAAAAGTACAAGACTAGAGTAAACTGTAGCTCATGTTGTTTAACTATTTAGGGAAGTTTCAAGGGCTGGCAGATAGGAAATGGTTTGTTATAATTTACAAACAAGCCATGAAGAGGCATGATATGAAGAACCCCAAGTGTTATTTTCTGTCAATAGCTACATTTTAAAAATCAGACTAGAAAGTCTTTCAGAGCCAATGTTAAATTATTCTCTGAAGAACTTGCCTTCTTAGAGATTTTAACTGATGACTTAAAAGACCTCTAAATATATAAATCTACTCACGAAGCAATTGAGAGGTGCTTTTAACCCCTTAGCCTAAATGTGTTATGATATAAGAAAACATTTTGACCAGCAAGAACAAATCTCATAATGCCATTTAGATAAATGAAGACATTTTCTTATTTGTTATTCCAGTTATATGAACTAAATATTCTGGGATCAGATAACAGTTATTACTTATTAAGTAAGTATGTATAATATTAATATATATACCAATATTAAGTTGGTATGTATAATCCTGACTTGTTTTATCAAAAATATGGAGGAATGTCCCACATTGTTATCAGCATATATAGATTTCTGTAAAATAGTTATCAGGTTTGCATTTACTGAATTACCAGAATCAAATATTCAAAATAGTGTTCTAATTCCATGGCACTAATATCTTGTCCCCATAATGCTTACATTATTTCTAAAAGATTAGTAAACACGCTTTAGTAGTAACTTAATTAATATTCATAGGAAGTAATTGTCAAGGGAATTTGTTGTTCTTGCAATCTGAATGAAAGATATAGTAGGTTTCTGATGGAATTTTTTAAAATGCAAACTACATGCTTCTTTTTGCTCCTCTTAAACTAAAAAAATCAAAACCAAAAAACCCTAAAAAAAAAAGAAAAAAAAAAGGATTCTATCATACTGATAGCCCTACCAGCTGTCTAGATGCATAAGTAATGTGAGGTGATGCTGTGATGGAGCACTTTCCATTCTTCTATTCCTCCTTGCAGTTAGACTCTTTCTTGTTAAGGAAAATGTGTATTCCCTGTTTAAGAATTTGCAGCTTGAAATAAAAAGGAGAAAGAAGAGGATACTGTCATTACCAGTGTAACTACGTTTTTTGCATATTCTTTATGGGAAATGAACATAAAGCAACAGAAGCTAAGGAATGTTTGTGCAGCATTGTGTTAGTGTGCCTGTAGAACCCTTTTCTCTCTCTTTTTCTCTCCCTAGAATGTTAAATAGAAGCCCTAGCTTGGGAATCGATAGTTCAATTAGATTATATGGTAGGTTTTTGGATGACTGTTAGCATAGCCAGGAGATTACTTTCTTTGGATATTGGGAGGGAGCTGCTTGGGAATGGAAGCCTGCAACCGCACCTTTAGCTTGCACTGGGACAAAACTGCAGTCAGAAAAAGCCATAAGCTTGTGGTTTTGTACTATGCTTACTGGACGCCCAGGGACTAAAACATAATTAGCTATCCCGCATCCAGAAGGAAATGGAAACCATTTGAAGTACATACAAAAAATGAAAGGAAGTATTAGGCCCAGATCCCAATAAGTACATACTTAAAGTATGCAAATTGTTGCACTGGAGTGAACAATACTGTCTAAGTGCTTTAGAGTATTTGAACATGAATGCCATAAAATGACGCTGCACAGACATTATGGGATAGCTGACTAGAAGGCTTCATTTTGAAAGTAAAAAAATATGTTCCATGTTGGGGTAAAATTAAAACTAAAGTTTGCTTTATAAAATCTTTAATAAGCATAGATGTATATAAATAACCCTACATAACAGCATCACAAAGAGTTTGGCCAAGAGAGAGAATACACTATTGACCTCGTAAAATAAATGTTTATAAATTCCCTTCTCAAAAAAACCTCAAGCAGAGTGTCAGTAACATCAACATCTGTGTGCATTGCGCAAACGCCATTTTGAATATGTGTTGGATACCTAATGCTAAAATGTTTGGACATGGACTTATTTTGTGGCCATGAGATCATTCAGATGCATTGCACTAGATTAAACAAGCTTTGGTTTGCAGATTCCCTGCCCAACACTCCTCATACATAGACAAGTATATTAGTATATTTCATTTTGGGAAGCTTAATTTTTTATAAACTATTCCTGTGAAAATGTTACATGGGTTGGAGTAAAGATAAATATCTATTCTTGGTGTTAAATAGTAGTGTGTTGTTTCTAAAGCAAATGTTATCATCTAGGTGGTGTTCTGGTAAATTCATAAAATAAGAAATAAACCTGAATTGTTAATTTAAAGAGGGTTGACATTTCCATAAAGATGCCTTTTCTGGAAGCAGCCTTCTACTTTTATAAATGATCTGTCTGTTCAATAGTATAGTAATATTGCAGGCATCCTTTGTGAAGCTCAGACTTTGCTCATCATCATAATATTTCCAAATGAGAAGTTTGAAAAGGTTAGTCTTTATCCTTAGAGTAACCGACTTAGAGAAGCTGTAACTAATCACAATCAGAAAAATCACAGATTTTATATTGATCAAATTCCAGTTGCTCACTCAAAGAATTAGTTAGAAAGGAGCAAGAGCAGCAAAAGGTGCTAAGGAATTTTGAAGTTCAGAGTGCATAGGAGAGCCCTGATATCCTATGGAATCCTGGCTGCTTATCTGGGGAGAGTTTTCTTCTTTTTTTTTTTGTTTGTTTCCAAATGCATCTACAACTGTCCTAACCTCTTTATAAAGAGCTCTAGGATTTGTAAAAGCAGAAACGAACTCAGAAGTGTTTATTGGCGGCTTCTGTTGCATGAGGGAGAACAGAACTGCAACCCATCTCTGAAAGCGGAGCCACCAGGGAAGCTGGGACACCAGTGGAAGAAGCAGAGAGGTTCAAAAGGGCCTCTTTACCAGGGAAAACTGAACGCAGGGACGTAATGGAGCTGGAAAAGAGGAAGATGCTAGAAGAAAAAGAGTAATATTAGTAGTAAATATCACAGCAAATCACACAATCCTTTTCCTGACCTCATGTAAGCAAAACATTACTGTAAAGATACGCTGTTGTATTTTCCCATTGCACACTGGAGAGAATTCTCTTGCTGTCTCATTCTCACCTACAAGTATAACATTATATGAAATATAAACGCGTTATCTAAAATCTCGTTACCATACTTAGCTGCCTAGAATGCAGAGCTATACTGCATGCAGTGACAATTGCCAACATGTCTATGAACAACTTCTGAACTTTGCTTGGTGTTACAGTCTCCATAAGTATCAGTTTCTGTTTTGATCACACATCTATTTACTTCCATTTTTCACCTTTACATTGGGCCAGAAATCAAAGATGAACAGTGACAGTTTACATAGCGACAACCCTGTAAATGTAAAGAATAGATGAGCTTGTTACTTTAAAAAAATGAGTTATCTGCTGAGGTATGCCGACTGTTTCTGATCAGGTCTTGTAAAGGAAATGGAAAGTATCTTACCAAGTAATGGAGATAGGCAGAGATAAGCATGGATGGGCTGATCAGAACTAAAGCAGATTTGCATAACTTAGAAGAGATATGCTATGGGAGGAAATCCTGGAGTTAAACATTTAGATTAATATATATCCCTGGACAAAAAAACTACAAATGAAAGGAATAACACTTTGCTTAAACTAGAAAATGCACATGCAAGATGTTCAGGTGAGTCAAAGAAAGACATTGTTGAAGCCAGGAGAGAAAGCTAAATTTCCATGCGTGTGGAGTGCTGTAACTCACTGTGCGCATCTGACCACGTGAACTACAGTAGACCTGTGCTACATGTATTTCACTGCCTGACATGACAGAACATGAAAGATTATTTGGTTTTCACTAAAACAGAGAGAAAAGTAATCATAAAGTACAGGGACTCTGGCTCATCCTTTGGTCTCCCACACTGAAGATAAGAAAGAAAAGGAGACTGTTTACTTGTGAAGTGTTGTCATTTTGCATTACTTTCATAATAAGGTAGAGATGAGCCCCAGCAACAGAGCTCAAGATCTGAACCTCCTCAGAGACTGGGAGTAATCTTTGTTCTGTGACTACATGCCCATGTGCTGAACCAGTAAGTGGTTAGAGGGCAATTGTTCCATATCTTTATATGATAGATGAGAGAAGACAAATCTTGTTTTGCCATTCCCCCGAGCATCAAAGCTTAGCCTTGAAAAAATTTTGAGGAAAATAAAATTATAAAATCCCAAGAATTAATTGGCCACTGCAACTTTCAAGGGTCACAGCCTTATGGGCTTTACAGGCAAATCTTCTGGTTCATCAGCCATGTGTATGTAAGAGGGACAGGCTGCCACCACTTCTGCAGTGACTTGTGCACTGTCCAGTGTCACTGGGTTATTTTCCCTCAAGAAAACACCAGGTGTAAAACAACCTATTGTCAATGCAGCTGCCATCATGTGAGTGAGAACCTGTCGTGATGTTGAAAAACGCCACTGATGACAATGGATGTGTGCCCTTTTTTTCTTGCTCCCTCCGCTGAATGCTGTTAAAACGTGAAGGCTGGTAGTTAATGCCATGTTAACGGCAGCATTGGATATAACAAGGTGAGGACCAAGTACCTTCAGCATGAATTATTGTTTCATGTTTTCTCTACAAAATCAATGACTAACACAAATTGAGCATATCTCTGTAAATAAAATTTTATCCAACTTACAAAACTCCCTATGATTTTTTTGCCTGCATCTTATCTCTTTAGAAATGATTAATATTTTGTGGTATCAGGTCTGTAAGTCAAACTAGAGACACTATTAAAAATCTAGGAGAACAACGTAAAAAATGATGCATGTGATGAAACTTCAAATCAACAATGATGTTAGAAAGGTATAGGTTGATCATTTTCTTGTTACTCTAAAACTTTCTTGCCATAAAATAACCTGATCCCTAGAGGTACTGACTGCAGCTTAGCAGCTGCTGTGTACACATGTGGTTTATTTTTTCTGGCAAGATACAAGTGAAAGTACGGTATCTGCTCCAATGAAGTTATTTGAGAGAGAGTTGGAGATAAAAACTAGACACGGAAGATACTTAAGAGAAGATTAATCACATCATGTGCTTACAGCTGAACCAAACTCGGCAGCCTCAGTTTTGTGACGTTACTGTCCTTGTGTTGCTTTGGGAGAGAGGAGCTGCATCTTATTTTTGCTCACAAAGTGTCTTCCCTTCCTCACCTTTCCATGCATTCTTGGACATCTTGGCCATACCATCTCTTCCAGTATCCGCAATTCAACACCAACTATGGCTTTCTGGAGATACTTCTTCCCTTTATTCTCGCTCAACAAAAGTCAATAGACCTCATGTCGAAGTGTTCCTGCCTTCCTTCCATCCTTAAAAATGGCAGTAGCTTCAAGGTCTGCTGCAAATCTTTCTCTGAATATTTCAGTCTGCAGGCTGTGCAAAGGAAGGGGGTCCTTCTTCTCTTTTTTCACCTTCTGCTTTCACAGAAACGTGTCATTTCCAGGAGCTCTGAAGTAGGTAGTTGCTGTATTGCTGTCCAAGTAGCTGTTTTATACTAGATATAATGCTGTGGCCTAAATGGACATGGGGTTTGAACTTAGCCTGAAGCCTGCCTGTTGAGTTTCATTGATCTGAAAATATTTCTGTGAAAATAAAACGCACACACACACCCCCCTTCCCCACCATATTACAGATTTCATTCCAAGGCTACTGTAAGAAATATGCAGGCAGCCTACAACACCATATCGCTTTTCTGAAGTTCTGAGCTATGAGTTTAGTGACAGGGTATTTGGTGGTCTATAAGAAATGTTGAGACTTCACTGAAGACCCATCATTCAAAAGCTTCAGAAAGCAAAGAAGATCTTCACTGATGTTTGACAAAACTGAAAAGCTGACATGCTTTTACAGAAGTCACAATAAATGTTGGCCATTAGTCAGGGTTGAATATTTAAAGGATTTTCAAATATCATGGGCATCTTGAAAGAATGCTTAGAATTGCCAATGGGGAAAAGGAAGCCTGGATGTGAGGCTGGTGTTGTAGTCATGACAACCAAAGTAGAGGAGATGCGTTCGGAAGCAAAGCTGTTCAGGGCCTTGAAGAAAAGGCCAGATGCTAGGAAGAAAGGTGAAGCTGGTTGCTGGTAGATGACTCAAAATACAGGGAAGGAATTTGATCAGAAAAAGCACAGATGCGTTTTAGAGTGTGCTGTGCTTGTGAATGGTACATGGAGACTTTTATGATGTGAGAGGAGAATGTTGACTCTAAAAGGGGGAGAAAAGCAACTGTACAAATTGGAGGAAGAAGTATATCAGATGATAGGGCTTCAGTGGAAGGGCAGGTATCCATGATGTCTGCAGAGAACACTGTGGTATTGACTGTGACACAGTAGGAAGGAAAGGACAGAGCTGGGAATGGAAATTAGTCAGCAAATTGTTGGCAGCTGGAACATGTAAATGGCTACCACCTACCCAGGAAGGGATGCAAGCAAGGGGAAGCAAAGAAGTAAATAGTTTGCTCCATGGATATATCTCTGGATTCTCTTTAAGCTCTGTTCCTGTCCTGCTATGTGATACTGGACAAGTAATTTATTATCATAAGGATAAGGAAACTTATACTGGGATAAGTTTCTTATCCTATCCTGTGACTTTTTGTATTTTATAAATACTGTGAAAAGTGTGTTTGTGTTTTAACTATCCGTATATACAAAGTTTATGCCAATTTGCCTCACTTTCAGTGAGTTCTTTTAAATGCTACCTTAATAAACTGAAAAATAAAAAATAAGAAGATGCAGTCAAGTCTGAGGAGCACTACAGAACATCCCAAAGTCACAGTCAGTCACTGACTGTCATGTATCTCTCACTGCTCATGGTCGTTACATTGAGAAGACTTCTGCCCCAGTGTTTGCATTACCAGTTCCTCCATTAGCTTTTGCAGCTCTAACATAGTTCAGGTTGCCTGCTTCTAAAACGTTTGACTCCAAGTCTGTTCGCTCATTCTAGATTCATTATACTTAACAATTGAAGGTTTTTGTTTGAAAAAGAAAATTCTTCTGATCTGTTTGTTCTAGAATAAATATGCTTTATTCTAGACAATCTAAGAGTTTGATTTTCCTGATTACAAAATAGAAAATAAAGCTACTAATAAAAAACAAACCAAACAAATCATAGTTCTGTTGTTTACTTAACCAGTGACCTCTTCATCTGTTTCAGCATCTTGGCTAATTTTGGGGAGGCTGACAACTCAGTCTCCCTTCTCCCAGTTCAGGCTAGTATGCCTTGGAGATTTTTTTCTGAGGTTAAATATCCTCTGATTTTTTTATCCAACCTTTAAGTAAGATTGTATTTAGTTCTTGGCTTGTTTTAAAGCCGGTGTTGCTCATGGCTGGCTACGTTTTTGGTAAATGGATGTAACCATTCTCTTTTTTTAGTTGATTTCCCTGAAAAGCAGTAAGCTGGAGTGCTCTTCAGGAAGACATGGAACTACACAGAGATTCAGGACAAACACAACTGAGCAAAAGAGAGATTTAGGCTATGCAATTTATAGCTTACGCTCCTACCGTGTGCCAGCTGTGGCCTCTGAGTGTGTCCTGCTTCCCTTCCAGGGGTTCACTATTTCACTGGAGAGACAGATCCTGCAGATCTGGCCACTTCACATTATTTGCTTGGCTTCTCTGGGCCCATACAGCTTTATATGCTGCTGGCACACAAGTAACTGTGGACTCATAAATCTGATCTGTAATATTTGTTGTTTTCCTGTAAAGTGGCATATGCATTTCTTAGGTTTCCCACAAATTCTGCTGTTGCCCAGAGCACCTATAGTATTGGATGCTGTGGCAGCGTGGCTACCAGGCTCGATATCAGGTGACAAAATAATCTGGGAAATATTTTTGTAGTGCCTCCCGAAGATTTTGTTTTTCAGCCCCGAGAAACACAAGAAATAGTAACGTGAATTTATTTTTAAATATGGCATCACAAGAAACTCTCTCTTTTTACCTGTTTAAATGCAAGCACGCTCTTTGTGGTATTTTGCAACATCTCCTTTATGTCCACAAATTTTGATTATCAGGTTACTACCTAAAGAGTTAATTTCTGGGAACATATAGCCAGAGCCAGAATTCTTGGCCAGTAGAAAAAAACAGATTGAGTTACTACTTTATTGCTTAATAACCTAGTAAGTTTTGCTTTGATATTTCTTCCTTTAGTCAGTAAGAAAGTCACAGATACTTTTTCAAGAATTACAGAGAGTGGACTTGGTGTTTCCTATTATTTCTTCAGATGTTTACATTTTTAGCACTGGGGTCTCTTCTGGCCTAGGGACAGAAGAAACTTATGACTGAGATCTTGTGGCAATTATTTTAAATACTTTTGACTATCATTACTACATGAACAGAACTTTATGCACCATCAATATTTCAAATGTAAATAAAATAGTTCTTTAAAAATGAAGATCACTTAAAACATAGTGCTGCTTGAATGTTGAGGAGCCATTATGTTTAATAGCATTTTTAAACTATTAAAGTTGAGTGGTTACTTTTTATTTTGCATTTAGTCACTCATGGGAGACATTTATTTTGTCTCATACCATGCAAATAGTGATGCTGTTAGTAGAGAAGGTTCTCATTTTGAATAATGGTCTCATTTATATAATATCCCTTAGCATAATATATTCATATCTGAGAGAGGAATGAAAATTCACAAACTGTTAAGGGGTGTACAGAAAATCAAATGAAATGTATGTCTAGAAAAAGTCTTGGGGAAAGGGAAGAAAAAAGGTAAACGTTCTATTCTAGTAACTATTTGGTTTAAAGTTAACATCCTTTTTTAGCAAATTATGACATGAATTGGAAATAATGATAATTAAAAAAATAATTTGAATTATGGATTAGATAAGATTCTTTGCAATATCCTTGGACAGTGAACTCCAGGACAATTCAGAATGACTGACTACATGAAAATGCAGAAAGAAATAATGGAATTAGATGCAGCAGTTTTTATAGCCCTGACTTAGCTTTATGTAGACATTTGAGAGCCATTCTTCCTATTTTTTATTCACTTTTTATGGCTATTCCAGCATGTTTCAGTGATTCTCTTTTTATGCTGTGGTAGCACCAAAAAGAAAGGCTCATTTATTTGCTACAAACCTTGCAGAAAAATGAGTAAAAGACTGATTCGTCATTTGTTCCACACAACATATTTTTTTCTATTACTTTTGGGTGCCTTGCCAAATGCCTGGCTTTATGTTTTCTGATCCTGAGTGCCTTGAAATTTGAACCAGAGAAATGGTCAAATTGTAGGTATAGGTGTACGAGTCTTTTTGGACACTCTTGATTAAAATAGCAAAGTTGAAGTGGGAACCAGAAACCAATACACATTTAGAAGTACTTAAATCATTGGTGGGGTGATGGATGCTGAGTAGATAAATGTGCATGTGTATGTGAAAATGCTAGAAGCTATATATATATGTGTAGCCACCTTCCTGAATATACAGCTATTATTGCTGTTGACAGGAATTTGACTAGAATAGTATATATCTCTACATATTTAAGTAAATATTACTTTTTAAACTGTTGTTTGTAACATAAAATTAGCTTTAACTTTGTTAGACTCACGATTACCAGAGCTGCAAATGGTAAGTCAGCAACACATTTTGGAGGTTTCAGTGTGGTATCAGACTCTGTGTTTTGCTCGCTTCAGATCATGTCAGAGGAGACAAATCAATGCATTTCAGCTTAAATCGTATTGGTATGATAAAGATTCTTTAGAAGCAAGTGAGACAGCCAAAAAAATCTGCACTACAGGACTATCTTTCAATTTGTTATGCCATTGTAAATTTTAAAATATAATTTAGTTTTAGAGAAGCAAACCTTGAAAATTCCTTTTTCCTAAAGCAATCAAAATCTTTATGGATTCAGGCAATATCTTTTTGAGTAACCACATATCATTTAGCTACCCATTTGTGCTTTGTAGCCTTGACTTGATAAAGCTGTTTAAAAAGTTTTAAGAAATCTTTTGTGTGGAGGATTGTTAATACATGGAAAAGATCCTATTACTTTATCCAAAGTCTAGTGCACTACAGTAGGCTTTTCAGTGAATATAAGCTATCTTCTCCAACATGTCTGTAATTCTGTTAAATATCTATTTAAAAGATGTCTAACAGTGTCACTAAAGTGATAGATGTTATTTTTACTTTTAAAACTAAAAAGTACAGCACCTTCTGAAATACTTTAAGATCGTTTATGTGCAAAATGAATGCATGGTATACTTTAAAGAATAGATTTTTCAACGCGGTAATTTTTGCACTCTTTGAGATTGTTTCAATTGCTACAATAAGGGAATTTGAACTCCAAATAATTGGTGCAGCATTGTGAGTTTTATGTGGAATCTGTGGTCTTTTGAGCATGAAACATGATTGCTTTTTGCTTTTAGGAAGGTTTTCTTTCAACAGTGTATTTCCTCATTCTCATTAATGAAAATTAAATAATTTACTTTTCTTTTAACTTGCAAAGTTTGGGCAAAATTGTGTTTAAATTTATTTCTGTGTTATCCATCTGGTTCATGTATTACAGGTATTTTTGTATTCTAACTATTAGTGTAGCATACCAATATCATAATTAGTTGATGCAATTTGTATTGTGCTGAATGGCTTGGTGTAAAATTTTAACATAAACAAGAATATGTAAAGACATTTTCAAGGAAAATGATCTGATATTAATACTCAAAATTTTTAATGAACTTTAGTGTCTTATGTTATACAGAGGTATAGACATGCATGCTTGATACATACTTTTATCTGTTAAAAGTTTTACAGAAACAGACGTATCTTGGAGGAATTGCTAGCCAACTTTCTTATTCCCTTTGCTTTGCACTGTCTGTAAAGAGCTTTTAAGCTGATAGATTCATAGTGAATCTCATTTTCATAATGCAAATAAAACAAAGGTTGTCCGTATGATTATAGTTACTTGAGCCCCAAGGCTATACTCTGCTATGTGCAATGTGCACTCCTTACTGCCAAGACATGGCCCTTGTCCAATGTAAACAAACTAAAGAAGAGTTTAGGCTCTATACGCAGGTTTACACTTTCAAATTACTACACTTTTGTTATCTACACTGTGTGTTCATGGTACCTGATGACGAATGTTTTTGCTTGTACGCTATAGATAGTCTTTGGAAATCAACATATCTTCTGGTCCAAGATTTCTATGTATCTTCATCCATAGCAATGCTTTATGGATTTGGGGCTACCATATTCCTTATTTTGGGACCTCTTCCTGAAGCTGTCAGAAGTGTGACATCTGGAGTCAGGTGAAGTAAGTTCTATGTTTCTTCTCTATGTACAAGCTATCTTAGCACCATAGAATGTCTGTGGTCAGCTGCTCTTTAGAAGTTTACTGTCACATATTCTTACCCACCATGTTGTTATTGAAAAGAGAAACCATGGATATACACAGTGAAATGACAATGCTGTACACTGGTTCCCAAGAAGATGCTGGCTTTTTGCCTTCCAAATTACTGTGCCTGTTCCCACTCACAGACATAATTTTAAAATCGCTGTTAACGCTTAAGAAAGAAAAAAAAAGAGGCAAGCTTTGCTTGCTCACTATGAGGCACATATTTCTTTTCTAACAGAACAAGGCATCCAAGTTACCTCATTCAATCCAGACACCTTTTTTTTTAGGAGTTGCAGCACTGATGTAGTTAATGTTACTGACCTGGATCTTGTCCCATATGTGTGACCTTCGTGCCTAGCAACAGGCTTCTGACAGAAAAATGGAAGTTTCCAGTGGTGGCATGAAATGTGGAAGGTTCATGGTTTCTACGTGAGATAGTCTAGAAAGATGCATTCTACCTGAATGTTTAGAAGACACAGACTATTTTATGAGATGGCAGAACATCTCTTCATAGACCTTAGTAGTGAGACTATTGTTCCAGGTTAACCTCTTCTTGCTAACTTGAGAAACCTTTTACTGGATGTGTGGAAAAAAGAACAGAACTCTTTAAATTGATCGTAAGTTGCCGTAGAATGTCTATAGAGTGTGCTTTTTGCAAGACTGGAAAGCAAAAACATCTTGACACTGAGCATAACTACAAATACGTTACACCTTCTCTAGGTTCCAGTTTTGTAATTAATTTTGTACAGCTTTCATGAGTAGAAAAGATCTCTGTTCAGAATGTCCTGAGGATCAGTAGGTAGATGTTTTGAGTGGCCAGAGCAGAAGTTTTGAAAAAATAAGACTTCCAACCACAGGCACAGAATGACGGAAATATTATACATGGACATCAGGTAAAAAGGGCACTTGTGAGGGACTTGTCCTTTGTGTTAAAGCTTCTTCTTAGCTAGATGTACAGCTTGCTGTCCTGAGGAATTCAAACCATGCAAAGGTAGAGTGCCTCTGCATCAAACGCAGAGGAACAGTGTGAATAAGAGAGGACTTTCTCTTCCTGGAAACTGTCCACAGCAGAAATGCCTTTTAAAGATAAATCTCCTTGATTATTAACCCTCGTCTTGTTACTATTTTGTGGTAAATGTGGAACATACTGAGCAGAGAGAGAGAGAAGTGAATAAGTACTATGCTAAGCTTATGGAGATAAGAAAATATGCTTAGCATCTGTCTTTCTGTATTATCATATGAAAGAATGGAGAGTTTATATTTACTTTTTGGTGATTAAGTGAATGCCAGTTTACATGCCCCAAGGCAGAGAAAAATCAGACCACCAGTTCCCAGGAATGCTTAATTTCTCCCCTATCCCTCATTAAGTTTTATTACAATGCATCATGAAATGCTTACCGGAATTTGTCAATCTGCAGTTAAGAGTCTCCACCTGTGATTCAGGCTAATCCTCCAGCTGTGATTAAATTTGGGGTGGTTCAGCCTCTCAATGATTCTGTCTGGTACTGGGTTTACTGACAGTCACCAACATCCCAGGTTTGCAGAGCAGACCACAGCAAACTGGGATTTTGTGCATCTGAGAATAATGGCAGTGATCAAATTGTACCTGGACTATCAATAGTTCATGTAAAGTACCTTCAGTTCATTACAACAGTGAGAAGTGTCATGAATGCGCTTCTTATTCATCATTTACTGTGATGCCTGCTTTTCTGTTTGTATTACTATATAGCTGGACACTTCGGCAAGATAAAACACTTCCCCCGGGCTAGATAGTGTCTCACAACAGACAGGGGAGCAAAGCGACAGGCGGCTGATGAATAGTCAGAAATGTGTTATAACTATGGGAACTCCTTAGGAAATTGAATTATAAAAGATAGTAGTAACGATGCATTAAAAAAATAAGTTTTGGGCTGAGGTGCAAGGTACCTAGAAGAGCTGAAACACACATCTACCCCAACTACTTATTTCTCTAAAACAGAATCATTTTAGCTGAAATATTAATTGCTTAGTACCAAAATGAATAAATAATCCCTACTTTTTATCGAGGCAAGTGGTTCTTCTGATCTTTAAATATATCAGTAGTGTAGTCTGACTTATATGTAGGCCAAAGAATTTCACTGATTGTCTCATCAATAACCCTAGTACTTGTGTTTGGCTAGCACTGGTTTTCTAGTTGGTTTTGATTCAAAATTATCAGGACGCAGGGAATCCACCACTTCCAGGAATCTATTGCTGTAATTGTTACAATTGAACCTTCCAGTATTTATTTTATCTGGATATGGATTTCCTCGCATCTCTTCTGTGGGATTTTAAGAGCCTTTTACTTCTTGGTGATGTCTTTTTTTTTTTTTTTTTTAAAGATGTCTTAATGTTGCAATCACATCTCAATCTTCTTTAGCTAATCTACACACACGAAATTTGAACCCTCATTGTAAGATATCTGTCTCTCATATCATTTTTGTAACTCGCTTCTGGATCCACTTTTAATATAATTTAAAAAACGTGGTCACCAGAATGTGCATAATGTCCCAGTACTGCTGCAGAGTAGCGTAAAACAATCTCTCTACTACTGCGGGAAGCAAAAGGAGAAAACAGTTTCCAGTGTTACATCCTATTTAGGGGTGCTCGTTTGCTTAAGATTAAAAAGGAGATGTATTCCCGTCGTCAGGTAAACGTTTAGTTCTGCAAAGTCCTGGCTAACACTGATTAATTAGGCCTGACTGCGCCATTGTTACCTGACATGTAACTGTGGGATGTGTTGATCTGCAAACTGATGTTAACAACTGAAACCTCTGAAGGAAGGGACTCTCATTTGATAAGGAGTTTCTAAATAGCACCTGGCACAGCAAGTCCTACTCTAGCTGCAACTACGAAAATATAAAGGTTAAATTTATTATGGTTAAATTTATTATGATAATAAAAGATTGTGGGAGCTGTGCTGCTGAAATCGATCAGAGTAAGATTAAACAATAAAAAGCTAGTTCAAGGCACACTGAAGTAAGGGGGTGCATTCAGTGGACTTTGGATCAGTCCCAAAATTAAAGGTTTCTTTCTTAAAAGAAATTTTAAACTCACTATATAGATCTGCTACACATTTTTCCAAGAGCCTTTAAGAAATAACAAGTTAAAAATTACCACCTTTCTTATGTTCTCTGTTACTTGGAAGAATGTTTTCTTGATAAATCAGTGACAGAAATTTATGCAGTAAAATGTATTTATTTATTTATTTATTAATTTTTGCAAATACCACCTGCACACCTTAAAGCGAGTAAGATTCTGCCTGTGTGTGGAGGGGAGAGAGCTGATGTATTGATCAGCTGAAGTGCTGCAGAGACTATAAACTGATAGTCAGAAGGAGGAAAGAAAAACAAAAAGAAACCACAGAAGAAGACATAGCAGCAGAAAATCTATTGAAAATAATCCCCCGCTGTCTCTTCTCAGCTTTTATCCCCAAATAAGACTATACCTCAGTCTGTTTCTGGTCAAGACCAAGTATAACAAACCTTAAACATTTGGTTTATATTTATTCCCCATGAAACTTTGAAGGAATTATAGAGAAAATCAAGGCATGTCTTTAAAAATTCTGATCAGGTTTCCTCAGGAGCCTTGCTGCTGGAAGAATGTCTTATGGGTAAATTTCCACTCTCTCAGCAGGGCAGTGTTTTGCATGAACCAACTCCCAGGAGAAAATGTTGTGTGCTTATTCTGTACAACAAGGCTCAGGCAGCATCTCCATATTAAACTGACCAGAGGGAGGGAGGGGAAGCAGTTGACCTGAGAGGAAAGGGGGAGGAATGAGGAGAAGAAGACAATGTTTATTTCCAAAGCCAGACTGTGCTATTCATAAAACTAAAACAAACATGCAAACAAAAAAATCAAACCAAAACCGACAACAAAACAACAATTAACACAAAGAAAAGCCCCCTGAAATATTTGTGCAGGCTAACAGTGTGTTATTTTACTTACAGCAGTTAAGGAGTGTGAATATCACCTTACCAGAAATATGCTCGTTAAAGGTATGAGATAAGGCTCCTCAAACAAGAAATCCTTGTGTCAAGTAATTTTTTTAGCCTCTTTCAGGGAAAGTCAGAAAAATATTCCAGTTCTTTATTCTTTTACTGCTTGGACTTTAGGCTTTTTTATGCTTCCTAAAAAATCGACTTTGCTTTTCAGTCTTTTTTGAACCTGGTTGGCAGTGCATACTGTCTCACTAATGGAGCTTGTTGTTACTGGGCTATTTCTTCGTATGGTTCTGTGATTCAATACTTTTAATTATCTTTTTATTACATGTACCAGGTCCTAACATACAGTAGATTTACTGATAAGGCCATATACCACTTGTATTGTATCCATTTATAGTCATTTTTATAATGGTATCTCGCTAATAAAATGTTATCTTATTCATTCAATTTGTGTGTAATAAATCGACAGCCTGTTCGCTTTCTTCTCATGCAGATATCAGTATAAGTATGTATGACTGTGTGCATGTACTAAACCTGATGATGCTGCTTGCATACAAATGGAAATTAGCTTAAGAGTATTTCATTAATGAAAGTGTTGCTGTTTGCCTGCAACCTGTGTAAAAGTAATACCCTAAATAAAATAAAATAACATAGGACTTTATTTTCTCTCTCACAAGTCCTTTGAAAAAATGCATCCAGCCCATTTTTTTTTCCTGCCATTATTCCCATATTACAGATTGTAGCCCTAAGTAATTGTAAATGGTATATTATTCTCTCTTTCAGTGTTTTTTTCTGCTGTATAACATAGATCAGGGATACTCCAATTTTTTTGTGTAATAACACTAAGATGCTGCATTAGCCAGCTGTGGAAGTAGCAGCAAATCTCACTCTACATATATGCAAATGAGGATGTACTTACGTACACTATACTGGTGTCACATTTAGAAATCACAGAATCACAGAATGTTAGGGATTGGAAGGGACCTCAAAAGATCATCTAGTCCAATCCCCCTGCCAGGGCAGGAACACCTAGATGAGGTTACATGGGAAGGCGTCCAGGCGGGTTTTGAATGTCTCTAGAGAAGGAGAATCCACAACCTCCCTGGGCAGCCTGTTCCAGTGTTCCGTCACCCTCACTGAGAAGAAGTTTCTTCTCAAATTTAAGTGGAACCTCTTGTGTTCCAGCTTGAACCCATTACCCCTTGTCGTACTGTTGGTCGTCACCGAGAAGAGCCTGGCTCCATCCTCATGACACCCACCCTTTATATATTTATAAACATTAATGAGGTCACCCCTCAGTCTCCTCTTCTCCAAGCTAAAGAGACCCAGCTCCCTCAGCCTTTCCTCATAAGGGAGATGCTCCACTCCCTTCATCATCTTTGTGGCCCTGCGCTGGACTCTCTCCAGCAGTTTCCTGTCCTTCTTGAACTGAGGGGCCCAGAACTGGACACAATATTCCAGATGAGGTCTCACCAGGGCAGAGTAGAGGGGGAGGAGAACCTCTCTCGACCTACTAACCACCCCCCTTCTAATACACCCCAGGATGCCATTGGCCTTCTTGGCCACGAGGGCACAATGCTGGCTCATGGAAATGCGTGGTATACATAATGGAAGATGAAGTAACACTCTCTGCCCTTGCTTTAAAGGTGGCCCATAGAAAGCAGTACTACATTGTACCTTCTTTCAGAGGAACCTGAATCAGACTACAAATATCATGAGGATGTGATGATAAACACAAAAATACCTCAGACTTAGTCCGGGTCTTTTGTAAGTGTAATTCCTCCCATACACATAGTCAAAGTTCGAAACAAGCTTTAAAATCTTTGGAGAAAGTGCAGAATTAAATATTTCAATCTTCTGTGAAAACAAGCAGACAAAAGGCCTTCCATAATTCCGTTTGTTCTCTGTGCAGCCATTCTACCCTGTAGAAGAATAATCCTAGTAGACATACTACTTGGACTTTAGACTACTTTAGACTGGACATTAGGAAGCATTTCTTTACTGAGAGGGTGGTCAGACCCTGGAACAGGCTTCCTAGAGAGGTGGTCAATGCCCCAAGCCTGTCAGTGTATAAGAGGATTTGGACAATGCTGTTAGTAACATGCCTTAACATTCACTCAGCCCTGAATTGGTCAGGCAGTTGGACTAGAATATCGTTGTAGGTCCCTTCTAACTGAAATATTCTATTCTATTCTGTTCTGTTCTGTTCCGTTCCGTTCCGTTCCGTTTCGCTCTACTTCAAAAAGACAATTGAGTAAAATCCACATATTAACGACAGTTTTAGGAAAATATAAATTGGAATTCCTTGCTAAGAAAACATATATATTACTGTAACTGTTATGGGATGGACAGCTTACAGGTTAAACTTGAATTGTGTCACCAAAAAAATATATACACTAAAAATAATGAGAGAATGTCAAAGTGGTCTTCTGATAACTTTTCTCTCTCATCCTTATTTTTAAGTTTTCATTTCCTTCTGCTAAAAACTTGATGAAATAATTTTCTAGTTGGTGAAATCAGCCCATGCAGCTCTTTCCACTCTTTGGAATCATCTAGTGAGTAAATAAAAAGGAAAACTAAAGCATTAGGTTAGTGATTGAATTTACTGTAAAGATTTTTAGCATGATAATTTTGAATGTGAGAATCTCGGAATAAAGTAGGATGTAGGACTGATTATCAATGTCTGTGTACCTCCATTGTTCTAAATGGAAAAATAACTTGTTCTTGCATGAAAGAAGTACATGAACTTTGTTTCTTGATCAGAGCAAGAAGTTTACTTTTGTGTCTCTGAGAGCAGAATGGCAAGTGTCTGCATTAGCTCCAAGAACTGCCTACTGGTTTTCTCACTGGAGACTGCAACTGGCATTAGCTGGTGACCCAATGTTCCTCAAAAGCAAGAACCCATTTAAGACGAAACTGAAGGATTTGAGCAGAAAATTAGGTGTTTATCCTTGGAATAGAGAAGTTGAAAACCTGTTATGGTAATGGACCTTTCCCTCTTCTTACTATTCACTTTTGGGAGGACCTTTACCATATTTTTAAGTCCTATATGGAAGGCACTTGCTTTACTTGAGGCAGCTGATCCATGAACATGGTTTGTCTGCTTCTGTTGTAGATTCTTGTCTGGCTGTATTCTTATCTGATCAAATCTATAAGAGTTACAGGTCAGGCTCATCTTGCTGTGGTAGCAACCTCTGTCCGGGAGAAAATTTAACTTCATTTTATGGGGTCCAGAGAAATGTACAATTTATTTATATGTTTATTTTTGATCCTATTGAGTATGGCATGTTAAAAGATAATCTGCAAAGCTTGGTTAGAGAATCAGCTCCTTTTTTTTCCCCCCCAAAAAAATACCAGTAATATTTTCCTTCCTTCCTCTGCAAAACAGTTTCTGAAAACCTTTAAATGTTTTCCTTGGTTACATTTATATTATTAGCCTCAGTAATTAAATCCTTGGGCGTTCAAACTGTTGAATCTCTATCTGTGAACTGCAATTCTTAATTCAGAGCACAGTGTGAGCTAACCAATATCCCTACAGTAATCCAGTTCTCATTATAAAGGTCTGATCCTTCTCCACTGAACTCAGGGACTGGTTTTGCCTCTCAGCACAGGCAGGATCAGGATTCATCCATGTCTTGACCAATGCTATTGCCTCTGATATAGGCAACAGAAATTTCTATTGATGTGTGTATACAGAATATTTGATGGTGTAAGTTATGACAGATTTTAAATATGTTTGTCCACCTGTTCATGAAAAGACAAGTTTGAAGGAAAAACTAAGCATTATCTTTTAAGACAGCATTCAGCATTTTAACTGTTTAAGCAGGATAAGTATACTATATTGGTACATTTGTTTATTTTTCTCTTTCTTCTGTCTTCCTTTTCTCTCACAGCATTTCATGGACTGCCATAAACTCATAACAATGGTCTCACTTTTAAATCTCAATAATAATAATAGAAATAGTAGTAGTAGTAATAATAAGAATAATAAATTTTGGGGAGGGGTAGAGATCCAGATTTTCCAAACAATGTTCTCTTTTAATCCAAAACCGAATCATACAATTCAAATACAGGCAGAGAATTAATGGAAGCACAGTGGTTCAGTTACCTTTCCCACACGAGTGAGTTTAAAAAAAATTATCCAAAGTGAGAAGTATTTTATTGTCTAAACCCCAAATTTTCCATGTGCAAGTGTTTCACAAAATACAAGAACGAGATAAAAGAATCCTAACCCTTTCTGTCCAAATGATTCATTGTTTTAGTCGTTTCTTAGTCTGAGCTCAACCTTTTCTGTTTGTACACAATGTTACTGCTGGCTACCCTGAAATCTCTGAATGAGATGCCTGACCTGGAATCCTGGGCATATGGATCAGTTGTGCTACTGTATTTTATTTCCTTTCTATAAATGAGTCCTGGGTCTCCAAGCAGAGAGGTGTTTAACATTAGCGTGAGTAAAGTGCTTAAAGTTTAAGCATGTGCTTAGGAGCTTATACTGGATCAGTTTTATAGCTAACCAGCTGACAGACTTTGAAACCATCAGAAAATTAACTTGTTATTTAATGACACTGGTTTTGGCAGAAAATTTATATTACGCATAAGTAGGAGGTAGGAGAAAGGTAGGAGAAAGTGTCTGATTATGAACATAACAGATCATTGCTACACAGTGACCTCAGATTGCTTGTTATGATAAGTAGAGGCAGATAATGCATGTTGTAGTATGGTCAAATGGAGATAAACAAGGGACAAAGCTGATGCTTGGTAAATGCAGACTCCATTGTGGGAAGCTGTGGCATTAAAAGGCTTTTGAGTTTTGGTAAATAACCAGCTAAAGGTGAGCTGCCACCTAATACAGTAGGGAAACTAAAGTGATGTTTGGATGTACCAAATGGAGAAATCTCAAGTTAAAGGATGGAAAAATTATTTTATTTTGGGGGGTCTGATGAAAATCTAAGGAGACCTTGGATGCAGTTTTTGTGCCCATATTTCAAGAAAGATGATAATACTTTGGAGAGTGTTGGGAGAAAAAAGGGAAGAATGGTTAAAATATTTTTCAAAAATATGCTTTGTAATGAAAGAAACTGAGATCTCCATCTGTTTTCTTAACAGAGGAGGTCACTTAGTCCTGGTGTACAAGTACTAAAATAGAGAAGAAAATTCTAGAAGGTTACAGACAAAAGCAAATCAACACTGAGGATAGAAATTGACGGCATTTTCTTAAATTAACCATTGTAATACGCTTTTCAAAATCAGTGGAACAACCTACCTAAGATTTTTAACCCTGTGATTTCCTATTGCAGAAAACATTAAAAAGGGTGGTTTTGTTAAAAATCTGTGCTCCTGGTCAAAAAAGAATTTTTTTTAAAAAAACATCCACAATCTGAGTTATACAGAGGGGTCAGTTTTCACGACTGCAATGCCTCTTTCAGCCTTATCTTTTTCTGATAAGAATCTATAGAAAGCAGTTCAGTCCCTGCTTTTAAGAGGAAAAAAAGTCACACTAACTTTCTCTTTGGGGAAATGAGAAATGCCTCCATAAAAACAGTAGGTACCTTCCCCTCTAAAAGTCTATGCTACATTTACACTAAAGTGGCTCCTAAAACTATGATTTCCTTTATATGCATGAAGAAAAATACTGAGATGGAATTATGGAAGAAGAGGTGCTTTGTCTTCAGGAGTCAAAATGGCACACAAAGAAACGAAGGCCTAAAGACGCCTCATATTAACCAAATAAATGGCTGAATTAGCTGAAAATACTGTGATTTGAAGTACTGTGGGACATAGGTGTGATCTTCCCTGAGCAGGGCTGTGGAGAGAGCTGCCCCTTCCCTGGAACGGATGCGCTGGGAGGTAAGTGCTCCTGCAGGTGCTGCTCCCAGTGCCCAGCACGGTGCTGGTGATGCTGGTCGGGAAGGAGAGAGTGGTTCCACTCCCAAAAGCAGGAATGCTCCAGCACTGTGAAGTGTAACTGCTGCTAGTAAGTCCTAGCTTTCGGAAGGGCTGAGTGCTTTAGGAGCTGCTCCGTGAAGGCACAACTGTGTGGATCTTAAATCAGTGCGAATTTGTGCTATGGCTCAGCGAATTGTATTTTGAGGACATGGGCGCTGGGCTCTGCTGCCTGGTGTGAACATGCCCTTGGTGCAAGTGAAGTGTGCCCTGAGCTGGCTGCCGTGTGCAGGGAGAACAGGAATAACAGAGACTCTCTGATCAAAGTGTAATTGCAAGTGCAGTGTTCTTTATGACTCAGCTGAGTCTACACTTGAGAGATACCCAGTGATAAGGGGCATAAGCATTTACAGGATGGTGTTTGTTCTTTGCCTCATTTTTCAGACCCCATAAATGGCACAATCTCCTGATACTTTGTTGGATTTTATAATAATATCACTTAAATGTAATACTGAAATTAGTTTCTTAGAGGTTTTGCTTTTTGTGCTTTTTCTTTGGCAATTATTTCCTGATTCACCTCCATACTATTAAAATTACACTTCTCAAAGCTGGCTAATGTAAAGAAGATATGAAGTGCCTCTGTCTTTTCCCTTGTTTGTTTGTTTTGTTGTTGTTTGATTTTGTTGTTTTTTTTCTCTCTGAGCATTTTATACAAAACAAAAAGTCTGTTTAAAGCCACAAGTGGAAAACGTCTACTCATTTCTAGAAAGTCAATTTGATATTTCTATTTATTTATGTCTCTGAGTTTGTGTGAATTTCTTTTAATTACAATGCCATCTTGGTCTGTTATGGCATTGCCTAAATTGTGGGCTGAGTTGTACTGAGATCAGAGAATCAGCATACTATGTTGTCACATTTTGTACTCTGCTTCTACTTTAGGCTAAGACACTACTCATCTTTACTTCCCTTCTAAAATTACAGAAATGTTATTGGTGTTTTACTTTTTTATTTATGAATGGTTAATATAAAATATCTTAAGGCTAGAGGAAAATGGTCAGGTTTCAATGTCATCACATTGCAATATACCTCTACCTTAAATTATAGATGGAAGAAGCTTCAGAAATTGAAGTCCTTTGAAGAGATGGATTTTGTTTAGGCTTGATCCTGAATAGTGCTGAGTATTCTTTCCCTGGTCCTGTAAATTCTTAACTTTTAAGTTCTCTGCAGCTGTCTTTGTGTTTTAGGGCAAGCATGTGTTTAAGTGTTTTGTTGGATTTGGGCCAGCATGCTCAGCATTATAACTAAAGAGGTTTAACCTGTGGAATCTGGATCCGTTAAACTTGAAATCAGACATTTAACATTTCCAAGACCAGCAATTAAAATAACTTTCAATCTCCCTTGGCTAAAGTATTGATTAAGAAACAAATTTTAATCGTCATCCGTTGTGCTTAGACTCTGATCTTGCAAACAGCTGCACACATGCTTAACTTTACTAAGCCATAGATTTCAGTGTTAACATTGAATTCTGTAAGTGATTTGGAGAGAAAATCACCTTTACTATTGCCATGTCTCCTCTCTGCAGTTTTTTTCACAAGGAGTGCAATATGGTTGAGGTCTTCTCGTGAATTTTGGTCCAACTTTAGAGATATCTCTGGCCTTCTTGACAAAGTTTGACTACAGTTCTGACAAACAAGGAGGCATTTGCTTTGCTGTAGTTTGTAATTTGGCAGGGGTATATTTTACTGGTTGTTAGGAGATAAATGAGTTCTGCTTCCTAGTTAGGACTTTGTTTTCACTGGATGAGAATGAGAGAAAATATTTGGACATAAATGTTTTATGGCAGTACCATATGGTCCTTGGTATTTTATTTTTAATTTTTTGCAGTTGCATTAAAATTCCTTTAATATGACCAATGTATTTTATTTAAAAGATAATGCTGCATGTAACCTGAACAGTTGTTTTTCCTAGATTTGCTGTAACATCAAGAGTTTTGCTTCTTTGAAACTCAGTGGTTTATCTGAAGAGACAGTTTTATCTCTGGTTTGTTTGTGGAGAAATTTTTTTTCTTTTAACTAATAAATACCATGTGAGTTATATTACATTGTCACAGCTTTGCCCTTAATTGCAGTTTGTGATTAATTTCTAATAGCGGTTAGTGAAATTAAATAGTTGGTTAATAGGAGCTGCTGGGATTTTTTTCCCTTTGAAAGAAATGGCACTAAATTAAATGCAAAGAAATCAAACAACAACAACAAAAAAGTCTTCCTTTCTTTCTTTTTCCCTTCCTCTCCCAAAGGAAAAAAATTCCCTTAACTGGCACTGTAGACTCAAAACTGAAGATTTACCGTACTCTCTTCTCCCAAGGTGGTACTACAGGGAAAATGAGCTTCAAAATCTGAAGGCCCTTGCAGCACCTGGGGACTTGCTGGGACACTACGAAATACACAGGGGTTTAATCTTATGAGTATCTTCACAGAAGAAAAATGTTAGAACGGAGTAAAATTACTATAAAGTTATCACTCGGTATCTTCCAGTGTCCAACAGCGTGCATGTTATTTAACAAAAGGAAAGAGAGAGAAAGAGGTGTACCCAAACAGCTCAAGTGTGCACTAAATCATACCTTAATAAATAGGGAAGAAGGGCAATACGGGCATTTGAAAGAATGATATGTATCTGTCCCACAGTCCTCTTTTTTCTTTTTTAAAAATTCTGCTTTTTTGGGGGGAAGGTGGGGAAGGGGCAGGGAGGAACAGAGTAAGATTTCATATCAAAGGCTAATTTTATACTTATATTCTAAAAACTTAGTTTCTGTGAGAAGTTAATTCAGTAATAGTCACCAGATGGTGTGCAAATACTAATGAGGGGATGTTATGACTCTTGGGTTCCTTGTGGAGGTTGTAGGAGTCGGCATCTTGCCATCAGAAAATAGATGCTGAGGGAATAGAAGTGCTCCCTGGGGAGGATGTGACTGGACTGGCCGGGCTTCATTTTTGCTGCTGGTTTGTCGGTGGGAGTTCTATGAATTGTAAGAAACTTTCTCTTCATTAGTTTTAATGAAAGAGAAAATGGTGAGACATGGTGCTCAAGAGTATGATTAATCTTCATTTTCATTGAACCTGAGTAAATAATACCATTTTTAAAAATGAAGTGCTACTGCAGCCCAGATAGATTTGGAGTTTGGGATATAGGATGAGATGGTCACTTGTGGGATAAAGAAACAGTTGTTTTGGGGAAGAAGGGAAATGTTCTGATTTTTTCTAGTGGAATACTTAATGCTACCTCTTTAGAATGATAATGCTATGTGTTCTCTGCCATATGATTTATTGCTAGTTAATCCATCACATCTGCTCTCTGTCCCAGTGGCAGCACATAAACATTGTAAGGCAAGCAAGATGAAACAGAGCTCTGGGATGTCTTTTATAACAGATCTATGTAAGTGTGAAAGTAGAAATGTCTGTTGATTCATAGCAGCATGCTAAGGAGCTTCTAGTCAACAATGGGCACTGACATGTTAGTTCCCTTGTGTGACTCAGGCTCTTTTCCCATCCACTCGCTCATCCCCACAATTTACACTGCCGAACTGAAAAGGAAAAGAAAATGTTGACAAATACATAACACTGTCTCTTCCAGATACATTGCGTTTATATTTGCCAACAGGAGAGCTACTGACTTCAAGTATTGAAAAGCTGTGGGGCACGTTATCAGGGACTTACTAATGAGAGGCAGAGCACTGTGCTGCTATGGAGAGCTCTGAGGAAAGATGGTGTTATTCAGTCTGAAAAGGTACATTGATCTTATTCAGGTTCATGAAAGGTGTACCCATATTGTGTAATCTGTGATGATGTTCTTTTAAATCCTTCCTGGTGAAAATCGTTAGACTCAGGGACCTCATGTGTAGTCCTGACATTTAGGATTGAGACATACTTGTGAAGCACCTTGGATGATTGCAATTCTTCATTTTTCAATGATGGAAAGAGTTAAATGCCTGCTCTTGTAACCGTTTGATGAACACTAATTTTACTCAGAAAAACAGTAAAATCACATCAACTTCTTGCGTAACAGCTTGCTTGTGAGGGTTGAGAAGTGTACCTTAATATATATGCACCTACAGAGAACAAATTGATCCACTAGGAATTGTAGATATGTCAGCAGCATTAAGAAACAATGAAATTATTTTAAGAATAATATTGCCTGTATTGATGCCATCAGTAAAACATGTAACACAACACATCAGACGTGATGAATTTAGGGAACTAAAAAAATTGACCACTTGACCAAAGTAGAGATAGACAAATAAGTCTTACTACACTCCAACCTTCACTCCCCTAGTTCAAGCTTGGCTATATTTTACTCTTAAATGCTTTGAGTGAAGTATGCTGTGATGACTTCAGGTTCTGGGCTCAGAAAACCAAAGAAAACATTTTTTGTGTGAATTTGATTTACTACCTTCTGGAATTTGAATGGCATCTTTTGGAAATACAAAGAGATTTTAAAAAATCTTTTTCTAAATGCAAATTCTGTTTGGTTTCCATTTTGCTTCAGGCCTACACAAATTTAAGACTCGTTAGCTTGCATAATCCATGATATTTTTTTTCTTTTCTTTCTATTAATCTCTGCTTGTAATTATAAAGTGTATATCAAAAGCTAGAATGTCTATCCATATCTTGCCAATGAAATTTTTATATTCTCCATTATCTAGCTTATTTAAATGGAGATCAAGGCTATGGACCTTAGAACTAAAAGCATTTTGCTATCTTAATAGCCTACTATACCAGAGTATCCCATTGTAGCTGCCTGAAGAAATCCTGCATGTGTAACTGGCATGTCAGGACACAGATCTGGAATCTACCTCCATTACCATTGTGATGGTATTTATAAAAAACCAAAACAAAACCCCCCCCCAAACACTAAAAAAACCCACAACCAACCAACCAACCAAAAAAACCCAAACAAACACCAAAACAAACAAACAAACAGTTTGACAATGCGTATAGAGATAAACACTTGATTACTTTTGTCAGCAGTTGGCAAATAATTTTCCCTGTGGATCTCCTCAGCACCCCAACAGAGTTTCTGTTTGCATATAAATTAATATGTAAAGATGAGAAAAATACCATCCTGCTGAACTTCCACTGAAGTTTCAAATGGGTTTGGATGAGAAGTTTGGTAATCACGGACTGGCTGAGGCTGGAAGGGACCTCTGGGGGTCATCTTGTCCAACCCTTCTGCTCAAGCAGAGCCACCAAGAGCAGATTGCTCAGGATCTTTGTCCAGGTGACTTTTAGCTATCTCAAAGGATAGAGTTTCCGCAACCTCTCTGAGTAACCTGTTCCAGTGCTCAGTCACCCTCAGAATAAATAAGTGTTTCCTGATGTTCAGAGGGAACCTCCTGTGTTTCAGTTTGTGCCCACTGCCTCTTGTCCTGTCACTGGACACTACTGAAAAGAGCCTGGCTCTGTCCTCTTTGCTCCCTCCCTTCAGGTATTGATAAACACACATGAAATCCTGCTGAGTCTTATCTTCTGTAGTACCTCTCATGATTTGTATTCCATTGTACTAGCTGAGATACAGTGACATCTAACCTTCTTATACCTTTATTTTTCAAGTACTTGAAATCAGTTTCAGTCTCTGACCTCTTCTCAGTGCCTGCTAGACTTTTCGTATAGCCATTAGAATAAGAAATTACACTCTGTAGGAGTATAGTGTTTTCAGTTTGGGAAGTTGTATAAAGCAACTGTTACCTATAGAAAAACAGTTTCTAGGCAGTTTCATTTGTTATGTACTATGGAAATGCCTGGGACATAATCAAACACCTGTACTGATTTGTGCTGAGCCCTGTATGGACAACGAGAAAGAGTTTGCTGTGGCTGTACCTGTAAATTAAGCAGTGTCCAGGAGAGTTCCCAGGCACTGCCATTCTGCTGGCACTTTGGGTAGACAGTTCCTGGAGCAGCTTTCCTCCCAGATGATTCCTACACATAGCTCCGAAATCAGTGCAGGTGAGTAGCCACTCCCAGGAGGCTGTTTACATGCGTTCTCTCTGGTTTGGATGCTCATGCTGGTTTATAATATAGCTGCACACCATTCTATGCCCGCTGACCTCAGTGCCATAGTTTTCTCTCAGGCACTTTGAAGTTACTAGTACAGGCATAACCTCTGCCTCTGGGTCCCATGATGCCTCCAGTATGTGTGCCAGGATATAAACAGAGAAATGAGGTTATCGAGGGGAAAAAGCTAAATGAACACAGTGGAATAATAAAGGAGAGCTCATAATTCCTAATCAATACCAGATGGAAGAGATTTGTAAATACTATAGCAAAAGTAAAGTTAAGAAAGGGTTTAAAGGATAAAGTAATGGCGTTTTAAAAGTTTGGTGGAGTTGTTCTGTCTGCATACCAAGGCAGTCTGAGAGAAATCATCACTGTTTGCAGGGCAGCAGGAAGAATTTGATATTCGTGTTGTTGTCAGAATGAAATGGGAGATGGGGGCTCAATAAGGTAAGAGATCTGTATAACAGATTGTTAAGAAATTCTGACAAGACGTATCATTTAGTGAAGTAGAATTCATCAAACAGCAAGGCTAAGGGCCCATGCAGTTTGCTACAATATACCAAAAAGTGGCCTAGTCTAGTAATTTGTGATTCTCTGAGGGTCAACAAATACAACTGCAAATTATATGTATTGTAGTTACATATATTTCTCAACACAGATATATATAATCTATTAATGTATTAGATTAGATATTTAAGTTAGGTAGCTTTTATTGTTTGATTTATTAGTCTCCAGAGTTTATGTATTCACAAATGCATGAAAATGGGAGAAGTTAGCATAAATTCGTTTTCATTCCAGACTTCTGGACATATAACTCTATCCAAGGAGAATGGAGCTATTATTAAAGGCACATTAGTGTAAGGTGGTATTTTATGGGGGGTGGGGATGAGGAGAGAAGCAAGAAAAAAGCAACCAAGTAACTCACTACTGTTGTCAGATTTCAGATGCCCCAGGCCACCCCCACAGTGGATTATGCAGGTAGTACAGATCCTGATAGCTTTGTTTGCCTCTCACCCTTTTGTTAGACTAAACTCTGGTGGATTTGCATAGCTTTGAAGCAGAAGTTATTAATAAAAACGCACTACCAAAAGTGTTGTCTGCCATGATACAATCCAATGGCAAACTCTATAGCAGCAGCTAATCTACAGGCTAAACTCAATCAGATGACTGTAAAGTGATTTCCAATGAGCTGTTTACTACATTTAATTCAAGGACAGATCATACCGTGTTCCCAGTGACACACTCAAGAAGCAAAGGACAAAAATAGGACCATGAAATATGGAATCTCAAAGTTAAGTAATAAAGGAAATTGTTGGAGGAGTGAACACAAAAGTCAAAGAAAATTGAGATGGAATTGAAGTCCTAGGAATTACCAAGAGGTACATTTTCAGTTCTGAAATCTTTTTTGCAGTGTGATGGAGCTTTACTTTTTTTAAAGTACCATTTATTTCTTTTTCATCTTAATCTAGATTTGTTATGCAGTGGAAAAAAATAATAGTTTTTTAGCTGTATTTCAAATAATCCTTTAAATCACTTGTAGAAGTAGCAGAATAACTTGCACTGCATGGACCTTGAATCTTTTTTCCAGGCGGTTGGATGTCTAAATCACTGAAAAGTTTTTGTTTGTTTGTTTGGGTTTTGTTTGTTTGGTTTTTGGTGTTTGTTTTTTTGTTTGTTTTGGTTTTTTTTTCCTTTGGAGGTGGCTTGGAGATGTTGTGGCAAGGACTTAAAATACAATTAGGAATCACTTTTTTTTAAATACGTAAGGAGTATAATACAAATAATCATTATAGAAGTGTAGCTCTCCAGTGACTTGCAAGTAGAAAAGACAGAGAATATCTTAAGGTTAACATTGTTATATGTGATAACAGCACTGACTTTTTATGAAGCAGGGGATAGAACCCAGGGTTTCAGTGCTGCTGCCCTTTGACACCAAATAGTTACAATACGTGAACTGGTAAATCTCTGTTTTCATGTTCCCAAACAATCTTGTGGCCCATGTCTAACAAAACAAGCTGAGCTCGAAATGTGCACTTGGTGTGTTGCATCTTTCTTTGGAAATCCACGTAAAATAGGATTGTCCTCCCTGGATGCACAAACTACTCAATGCTGAGTGCAACTTAGTAACTCTTGCAGTTTTTTTAAAATCCACAGTAGTTTTTAGCAGGTACAGATACTTTCCGTGTGTCTGTTCAAAATACTTTTGAAATTCTATTATAACAGTTTTATACTAGGATACCACTTACCTTGTGTAGAGAGTTTTTTTTTAATCCACTTGAATTGTATAAATGATTATACACTATACCTAGTTTAGCCTTCACCAGACCGAATATTAGTGCTAGTTTCTTTTTGCATTGGACTCTTTCTTTACTATGGAGCTGTCTTTGGATATAGACTGGGTCTTGGGTGTGAATGGTTGCTCTGCAAGAAGATAGGACTTGAGTGTATCTGTCTGCTGCTTCTGTGATAAAAGTTGCTCCTAATAAAGGCACTAGGGTGTTTGTGGTCATACTGCCAGGTTACCAAGGCTGCGACCAACTCAGACGCTCAATGATCCTTCCCTGTCGACTTGTGGGAGATACGATCTGTTTCGGGTTGGGTTTTTTTTTAAGGAGGGAGGGGGCGATACAAATGAAGGGTTATGAGAAGGCTTTGAGAGGACTGCCTGAGCTCAGGTGGTTTAGTTTGCATCTGGCTGCCAAGTGGTGTTCAGCCTCTCAGAGAGCGTGGTCTGCCTGACTGTAGCCTGACCTTCACGTTTACGGGAAGAGATTCATGTGTGCATGAGGGGAGATGGTTGTGTATAAACTGTAGCATTACTCCGCTGAATTAACATATTTAAGACTATAAAACATCTTCCTCAATGAGATTTTTCAGGGGAAAGTGTATTTATGTTTGCTTAATAATTTACAATGATTCTGACAGTAAATGTTCATTAAACCTTTACAATTAGGGAACTTTTCTATTCGTTTGCAATGGTGACTCTAAATAGTGTCTGATACGTGCCATTGTAGTGAAAGTTACACTTGTCAAACAGTGCCTTGAAATGTGATTTCTTTTTCCTGAACACTGTTGAAAATCATTACTCATTTATTAAGTGCCAAAAGTGCATTACTGCAGCATGAAGAACAGAATAAGACCCAGTTTGGCTTCAAGGAGATTACAAGACAGCAGATATTTAAAGGAATAAATATACTGGGCGATTCAGATGTTCTGACTGGCAGTGGTGTCATTATTTTCTCTTCATCTGTCCTCCCTCGTTGCTCACATGAAAGACAGTAAATGGGTAAAACACTTTTATCTAGGCTGGTAAATGCTGTGAAAGAAAGATTTGGCTTGGGAAACACAGGCTGTCGATGTGTGAGAGTAAAAGGGAGGCCTAGGCGTACAAGTCTAAAAACTGAGTTTTCTTTCATTCCTGTGCCACTTGTACAGCACGAGGGCTGCAGTGCTTGCATTGTTTAGTGGCTGGAGAAGCAATTTTGGTATGAGGACCATAAATTTTATTTCTGACAAGCTCTATGACCTTAGGGAAGTTATTTTATTTATCTGGGCTTCAATTCATCCAACTATAAAAAGTGGAAAATAATGATTTTCTACATTTCCGAAGTGCTTTGAAAGCATTATAGGTACCATTTACAGCATATGTAAAATACTGGTGATATTCAAACTGACTTAGAGGGAAACTCCTTATCTTCTTACTGATTCCTTGGGATATCCAGCTGTCTTAACTAGATTTGAGGTGCATCTCCAAATATAAGTATTCATAAATCAGTTTCAGAAAATTTTTCAAAGCTGTTCTTCATGATCACATTTTGTATATTAACAAAAATGAAAGCCCTGGTATTTCTTTTTAATGTCATTAACTATTCCTCTGCAGAGTTTAGCTAATGAATTTTAAATGCTGATGGATCTTCAAATGGTCATTGTCTAGTGTGAACCTCTGCTTAAAACTTACCTTGAGACCAGTAATGATAGGGTAACTTTCAGCAGGAGTGTGGATGTGGGAGGGAACAGACAGAGAAAAGGCCAAACCTCATTCTAGTCTTGGTTTAAACCTTTCTAATAATATAAAATCCAGTACAAACCTTGGTAAATTGCTCTGGGGTTAATTGTGTTCACTGCAGAAATATGTACCTTTTCGCTAGTTTGAATTTGCTTAGCTTCAGCCGAGGTTTTAGTGTTAATTCTTGTATTGATTTTAAAACCTGAAAATTCATTTTTATTTTTAAGAGGAAATGGGTCTGAGTTTCAGTGCGCCATGGAATAAAATAATGTTGAAATTATTTTCTGTGAAATAATTTTCCTGTTATTCAGTCAACTCTGCTATTATCCTGAAATAGTTTTGCAATTTTTTAACTTTGTGTCATTTCTTGGGAATAGAAGTCAAACTTATGCAAGAGTAAATTTCATAACTCTTCTTCTTTCTTTTTCATGAATATTTTGTTATTTGATTTGCTTTTCTTCAATCCAGTACCTCCACAATTTATTACTTTCATTAAAGCACCATCAGTGTTACACATGTCATTTCTTTTTAATTCCATACAATGAATACCAAGAGGTCTTTGCAGAACCGTTGGAGTTATGTGGTTAAAAATAGAGGCTGGATAATGGCAGCACTTTTTCTGGACAAAAGCAGAGGACTTCTGCCTTCATTGAGTTTTGCATTAAAAATACATTGTATAAATGCATAAGAAATTTTTTAAAAGACATTTTGACAAATCATGACCACTAAATCGTATTATATAGAAGAATGAAACAGTTTATAAATAGTAGATAAAACAGGTGCAAAGATCTGGTACATAAATGTCCAGTGAAGAAATGGATAGGGACTGAAAGGGACTGAGGTACACAAGACTGGAAGCACAGTTTGTTTGCATCTACTCATGATCACACACAAAAAAGATTTTTCTGAACCAAGCCTAAATTGGGTTAAAGGCAGACCCTCCTGACTGTAAACTGTTTTGAAAAATATCAAAACATGTTAAGCTTTGATATTATGGTAGTGAATGTACTAACAGGATATAGTTCAGAATATATAATGATAATAATGCAGAGATACACAAAACTAGTACGTATGATTTTTCTGGGTGATCCCCAGTAATGCTATTTGCATATGTACTACTGCATATAAATTAGGGCACCACTGTTTTGAGGGGGAGTGGTATGTGTAATTGTTGGTAAAAGGAATGTCAGCAATTTGGTGAAAGGGAGACTAAGGCTTACTGACTGAATACCAGGTGGGCTGTGCACTGGTAGAAGTGGCTTCCCATTTGTGTTGGCGAAGTGCCCCTAGACTTGATGGCTCCAGTCCCAGCAGGAATGGAATCTGCTCTCTGAGATAGCTCTGGAGAATCAGTCCTGAAAGACTCATTTCAGACCATCTGGAGCCAGATGGCCAACTTCAGACTTCTACAATTTAAAGGGCAATTTAATGGGTTTATTGAAGTCTAAGTGAGCTTTGCCATTGTTTTCAAGGAGAGACATGAATTTACTCAGGGTATTGGATTAAGCAGTATTACCAGGTTAGAAATCTTTTAGGATGGAAGACGAACACTTTAAGAGAAAATGTATAGAGGGAGGACTGGGAATAAGAATCTTATTTTCCAAGAGCAGATGGTGAAAAATATCTTTGCTGCTAGCTGGTGCCTGAGCTTGAGCTGCACTACTTTGCTGTTAAAATCTAGTCTATTCAAAGTCTGTCTGCATGAATTGTACATTTCTAAATAAAAGTGTAATAGGATAATTTAGTAATTTGGTGTCTGCTGTCTACTCGCTTCCCCTCTTGAAAGAATTTACCAAGATCCAAATACACTAACCACTCAGCATGATGACTGCACATATTGCTGAATGATTCTTACTGTATTCATTGTTAAACTATTGTTTCCCTTGTGTGTTTTGACTCCTAATTCTAAGTTTTATTCACATTGTTTACTGAACTATCAATTTACCATACTTTCACACATTAGATTGTCTTCCATTCATAATTATTCCATTTAAAAGTCCCTGCAAAAACAAGCCCTAAAATATTAGTTACAAATGTTAAGTCCTTCCTTTGAAACAAACTGAGTAATTCAACATGGGCTAAAAGAAGAATTGAGAAGGGAAGTCAATATATTGAAAAGAATGGTGAATTATGTAGCAAAAAAAGGTGAGGACCTTTTAACAGTTACATTGTTGAGTGCACAAAGTACCTCATTTTGGGCAAGAGCTATTTAGTGTATAGGACCTTTATAGACTTTTTAGGCAATGTTCTTATATCTTGAAGTTGCATTGTACACTGAAATACACGGAACGTGTCAGTAGATACTGGAGTGCAGATACTAGGTGGAGGGTCCCGATAATTAGAAGTGATATGTTTGCTGTATAAAAGCATTAGCATTGGCCCAATGGGCATCGTCCTGCTTTCTTCTATATCTTCACTACACCTCGAGTTTCGGTTTTAACTTAAAATTTGACAAGCAGCCAACTTATTACTATTTCCAAATCATCATTAAAGAAAAAAAAAAAGATAGGGTAGGGTAGGGTACTTCAAAGCCAGGCAGAAGTCAGTGGGACTGCCACTATAAATATCCCCACTCAGGGATTCTTTGCGGACATGTTGTGCTAGGAATTGATCAGTTGGTCAGGATTTCATTCATATAACATGGGCTTTATTGATATTGTAGAGTGCTCATGTTTCAATTGGGTTGTTACACATTACAAGTTAGTGCCTTATGAAAAGGTTAAATGTATTACATTCAATTTAATTATATTTATCAATTTTTCAACTTCTGTCAGACTTGTAATCTGTTAAAAATAAGTCAGATTTGATTACATTTATTATCAGTAAAACTGATTCACTGGCATTACTAAGGCTTCTTTGCGTTAATTTTTGTTCAGGTTAGTATCACATATGATATCCCATTGGTTTAATCACTGGATTAAACCTATGCCAATAGTTATCTGATTTTATCACTTGGTACTTTTTGAGTATTTGCACAGTAGTGCTCTGCAAATTATCTAGAACTTCTTTTATACAACAACATTTATTATGGATTAACATCAGTATGACTAATATTTTCTTTGCCATTCCTTTAATATACCTGGGTGCAGATTACTGAGATCCATTGACTTCAGAATATTTATTCCAAGCACCTATTGTTTTAACACCCAGCTATGACATTAATGCATTTGAAAAATATCATCCTGGTGTCACTGTACATTACCTTTTGTCATAGCTAATGAATATGTCTTATTTTCCATATGTCTTAATAATTTGTCACCTTGAAATTCTCAATACTTTTCTAAAAATCCCTGTTGTTAATAATATCCTTACAAAAACAACCAACCAACCAAACCAAACCAAAACCAAACCCCGGAGCCCTGCTACCTCTGGATTTTTCTGAATGCATTTAGTCTCACAGAATCACAGAATGTTAGGGATTGGAAGGGACCTCAAAAGATCATCTAGTCCAATCCCCCCACCAGAGCAGGAACACCTAGATGAGGTTACACAGGAAGGCGTCCAGGCGGGTTTTGGATATCTCTAGAGAAGGAGACTCCACAACCTCCCTGGGCAGTCTGTTCCAGTGTTCCGTCACCCTCACTGAGAAGAAGTTTCTTCTCAAATTTAAGTGGAACCTCTTGTGTTCCAGCTTGAACCCATTACCCCTTGTCTTACTGTTGGTTGTCACTGAGAAGAGCCTGGCTCCACCCTCGTGACACTCACCCTTTATATATTTATAAACATTAATGAGTTTACCCCTCAGTCTTCTCTTCTCCAAGCTAAAGAGACCCAGCTCCCTCAGCCTTTCCTCATAAGGGAGATGCTCCACTCCCTTCATCATCTTTGTTGCCCTATGCGGGACTCTCTCCAGCAGTTCCCTGCCCTTCTTGAACTGAGGGGCCCAGAACTGGACATAATATTCCAGATGAGGTCTCACCAGGGCAGAGTAGAGGGGGAGAAGAAGCTCTCTCGACCTACTAACCACCCCCCTTCTAATACACCCCACGATGCCATTGGCCTTCCTGGCCACAAGGGCACAGTGCTGGCTCGTGGTCATCCTGCTGTCCACCAGGACCCCCAGGTCCCTTTCCCCTACACTGCTCTCTAATAGGTCATTCCCCAACCTGTACTGGAACCTGAGGTTGTTCCTGCCCAGATGTAAGACTCTGCACTTTCCCTTGTTATATTTCATTAAATTTTTCCCCGCCCAACTCTCCAGCCTGTCCAGGTCTCGCTGGATGGCAGCACAGCCTTCTGGTGTGTCAGCCACTCCTCCCAGCTTGGTGTCTGTTGGTGTTTGGTTTTGGTTTTGGTTTCTGTGTGTGTGTATGCATGGGCGTGTGTGTAGACAATAAGCTTTTCTTAAACAAAAGCTCTTCTTTCTATTTATTTGTTGTCTTTACTTTTTCTGCCCAGTCAATGTGCTTAGAACTTTCTGCATCTTTGGGAAATTAGCTGTTTGGAAACCCTCAATGCATCTGTGGTTTTGGTGGTATATTATAAAGCTCTGCCTATATTAAATGTCAACAGGTCATGCTTATACATCCTATCTATAGTTTATAGTTTGACTTAATTATTATTAACAAGAGTCTAAAATAGTTATCTTATGCTGGGTTCAACTTCTTTTGAGGTGTATCACTGTGACTATTGGCTGAACTGCAAGACACAAGTCTGTTATTATTTGTTAGGGCCTACTTTCCACATCTGCCTTCCAAATGGAAGTACCCCGTAATATATTTCCCCTCCACACATTGCAAAGTTAAGGAATACTTTATCTTGGTTTTGGTTTAATTTATTGTTTTGTATTGTGTGCGCGTGTTTTTTGTTTTAAAATCAGATCCTTGGTATGGGCTTCGTCGCATAGCACATTGGTCTGCTTCCATTCAAGACCGTTTGCCTCTGAGCAATAGATCTAAAATAAGATTCATCTTTACCAGAGAGTGTCACCCTGTGGTTTCAGTTGCCCCCTCCGGTGCCACCTGTGCACCTTGTGTATAATCAGATACTGCAACGTTGCCATCATTATATATATATATAATGCATAGTTTGAACATGCATATATTGTATATGTGTCGGAAGAAATGGACATACAAAACATCTTTCTCCATATATCAGGGCAAAGGTGTCCCACGAGTCCCCATCAGTCAAGAAGCAGAACAAAATTCTCTGTCTCTAGAGGTCCATGGGCTGAAGAACTGGAAAAAAAAAAATCTCATCCCGACTATGAAACAGCAGGTCATAAACAGCTTGAACCAACATACTAAAGAATGCAAAAAGATTCGGTTGCTTATAAGTCATGAGTATCAAACTACAGACAGACAGTGGAAGTCAGTGACAAGAGTTCATTCACCCCCCCGATACAGAAATAATTTTAGAATCTAGAGGACTTTGAAAGTCTTGGAGGCCTTGTCTATGTTTTCCTATAATTTGCATAATGATTTCTACCCCCAGCTGCAATATTATAGCCTGCAGTATTCTGATTCCAGACTGTTTCCTTAATATGTGATTATGACAGTTTTCAAGACTGATTGTTTTATCAGTCAGCAGCAATATATTATATTTATTTAAATGCTAAAAAAGTGTTTATGAATGTGGTTACAATTTTAAGTCACTAAATTCCCAAATGTTTGTGAAGCTGAAAATGTAAAGATATTTTATAAACATAACAATACGTTAATTTTATAATCATTAGTATGATTATAAAATACTTAAAGTTTATAAAATATTTTGTAAAAAGATTTTTCAGATTTATTTTCAAATCAATCAATCCATCGTATATTTTGGAAACAGGCCAGTCAGTTCTTAGATACAAAGGATGTAAGCCATACATTCCTCAGATATGCACATCATTTTTCTCATATAAGAATAAGTTAAGCATTTTAACTTCTGAGAGTTGATGTCAGAAATAAAACTTTGTTGCTAAGATTATAAATCTTCAGCAAGACATACCTGCTCAGCATTTCAGGACATGATTCACAGGGATGTGAGGTACACAAAGAACCAATGAAGTCAACTGGAACTGTGATCAGTTCCCGCTTCTCAAAATCTGAAGGGCTATTTGCTTTTATCTTGTTAGTGATCATTTAATACTAGTTCAGATCCAAGATGCAGGGATAAAGTCAGTATTACATAGGCAAGAACGAAAGATATTCGTAAGATTTTCTCATGTAACTACTATGTAAAACCATTTCAAAGAAACATGGGGCCCTCTAGTCAGTCATTTCTACTGGGAACAGATTTTTAGGGCCTATGACTGGCTTTACTATTTATTATGTATAATGGAACATTACCTTTGTTGTGAGACTAATGGGAAAAGTTGAAACCTAGGTTATAAAATCTAAAGAAAGCTTCACGCTTGCCAGAAGTAGCCAGTAATTACCACAGTGATAAGTTTGAGGACTCTGGAACTAAACGAAATCAAGAAATAAGAATTCAAAGATATGATTTTTTTTTTCCCTCCAAGTTTCCTCTATTCCAGGAAATTCATGTGGTCAAAGGTTTTTTTAACAGAAAATTATTTACAGGTGTTGTTCCTGGATCTGTCACAAAGTTGTGTCTTACACCTCCGTCTAAGTGCAGTCAGTCTTTGGATCAATGTGACTTCTTCCTGTAGGGATCTTTCTGTTAAATAACTGCCTGCTGCAAAGTCAATGTCCATGGTCTTTTCCAGCTTTAGATGACTCAAAAGGGCAATGACTATTTCAGCTGGAGGTAGCAATGGTATTTCTAGATGAGGTTATAAATTTGTATATAAGTTATTTCAGAAACACTTCATAGCTAACCTGAACGCTTATTAAAAAACTAAAACTTTACTCCATGGCTTTTTCTCTGCAGTATAGTAACCCTGGGGTATGAGAATTAATGAACATGTTTGACCAATAGCGCATGACACTGTTTACAATTAGGTTTGTTATTTAGTATTGTTTAATCTTTTTGCATTCCAATTAAGCATGAGAAATCACAGTTAGTTCAACTAGAAGTTCACTTAATTTAAAGCTTCTATTACCTAACACTCCAGAGGACATGTGCAACATGTATTGAAAACCTCTCCTTTTTCAATTTTTTCCAGTTTCTGAACTCTATTCTTACTGTTCACTTGCTTTTGGACCATTTAGTTATCAGACATTTTTTCCTACAATCAGTAAGTGTGGAAATGCAATTCTTACCAATGATAAAAGAGAAAAATAAAAGTTGAGATTCAGTCATAATCACATTAACCCTGAAGCTGGGGCTAGAAGATATATACCTTTAAAGTCCTGACAGTTGGTACTGCCCTGCAGGTATAATGAATTGCAGCTTGGTTTTGCATGAAATGGTCAAATTGCCTTCCTTTCATTAGCTCTGATCAGCTTTGAATTAGGCCAGTGTGGCCTTTTCAGGGGTGAACCACGTTTTGAGTGAGGCCTGAGCTAGGTAAGAGAGCTGCTTCCCATAATGTTACGTGACCTTCATGTTCTAATTCACTGTAACAGTTGAAAAAGGTGCAGAAATACTACAACTTTAGTCCTTTTCCAACATTAAAGACATTTTCTTCAATTGTGACTGCACCATTTTGAACTTAATACAAAAGGTCTGATAGCATAAGATACCTATTATTCAAATTTTGTCTAATTTTAAAATTGCAAAACTAACCTAGCCTGAAAGTTCTCCAGAAAATCATTTGTCTAAGAAAAAAACCAAACAAAATAATCTCAGCCTTTATGAGTTTTGTTTGAAATAATTTGAATTCAATTTTCATTATTTGTCTTCTGTTAGTAGAAGTCATATAAGTACAGTTCATCTAATTACTGAATTTAAGCAGGATTTTTTTTAGATTAAAAAAACTATTTTGATAAATGGTACCTGTTACCCTGAGGAACATCTATTTGTGAACTTCTTGAGTTTAATAGAATGAACAGTGACAATTCTTGAATATTTCCACTTTGTTTCATTAGATCCAAGACAATTGGGGGCTTTCCTCAGCCAAGCTAAACTCTAAATGTGAATCTGTCAGGATTCACTCAGAACTTAGTGATTTTTACTTATGTGTTGTAAAATCCATGTCTTCTGTGTGCACAAAAGTGCAGCTTGCCAACTTCAGCTCAGTGTGATTTCAAACAGCTGAGCTATTGAACACTCAAAATGAGTTTTGTAATAGAAACCTCAATTCAGCATTAACTATGGCACTTTTGAATGTATGCATATTATGTTAATAACATAAAGCAGTATTTGCAGTATTTTAATCTTGCTGTCAGGTAGCTGATCTTTTAGTAGTTTTTTGTGACAAATTCAGAAAATTAATGCTTAAGGCTTAGAAGGTGAAAATTGCGCAGAATCAGTTCAACAGTGAAAAGAAGAATTTGTTACTAAATATTTCTCAGTCACCAAACTATTGAAATTTTTGTAGCAGGCTCAACAGAAAGCTTGTTTTTACAACTCAGTCTTTTCCATTATCCAAGAGTGGTTTTCCCATTTCAGCTTTCTCCTCCCCTTGTTTTTTTTCCACACACTTTTTGAGGTTTCCCTACTTGGGCCTCTTTTCTATCCTTTGGTAAAGTTGAATTCCCTGATGGTAATCATAATTATAAACATATGTTGTTACTGTGGGCTACCAATTTACTTGCAGTCCTTGGTATTAAAAAAAAGTAGGTTTTGGAATATATTTTACATCATCAGGGCATATCTCAAGAATAATTAAAGGAAAGTCAAATTTGTAGTAAAGACCGGTCTCTGGAACGCCATGTCTGAAGATAATTGTATGCTACAATTGTTTTGAATCAAGTAACCACTCCCAACAATTAATATCATGGCAGAAAAATATTTTTAAGTTTCATTATTGTGGATATGTTTTTAAAATTTGATATTTGTGTCTGTGAGATTGGGATGACTATTAGGAAAACAGAAAAATGCAGAAATAAGAATTGCTACACATAGGATATTTAACGTATCACAGATATTTACTGAAAAAAACCCCCAACTTTTCAAGTAAAAAAAAAATTAAGAAAGTCAAAGTATTCTAAATTTTACATCTGTTTTAATGGCTTCTTCCAAAATCTGTCTTTCATTCAGGTTTATTGCAAATAAGTGCCTCCTTAATTAACATGTTAGATTTTTAGTGACTTATTTTACTGTGTAGCGTTTTATTGCTGATGTGTCAGTCAGTGTAATGTTCACAGTGCTGCAGGGAATAATCAGAGCATGCGTTATTGTATTTGGTATCCTGGTAAGACAAGATAAAATGTTTTGAAGATTAGTTGAGAATTTAAAAAAAACCCAACCCAACCAACCAAAAAACCCAAAACAAAACAAAAACCCAACAAAAAACCCCCAAACAAAATGAAACAAAAGCAAACAAACAAACCCCACAAAACAAAACCCACCATCACCAAACCACAAACCAAACCAACCAACCAACCAAAACAAACCAACCCCAAAAGCCAATGTTCCCTCCACACACACTGAGAAGACATAACAATAATTAATTCATGAATTTGAAAGGAATGCAGGTTCATTTTAAATTGGGATGGACATGATAAAGTTTGCCATGGGGTATTCAAGAACAGATGTTAGCAGTGTCACAGCCCTGAGCGAGCAGTTCATTTATGGATGTCGTGGTAACAAAAAGAAAAACACAGCACCTACCTGTGAAATGGAGTGACAGCAATGCTGGGGAGTTACGCTCCACTCAGCTTAGCACCGGTTCCTGAAAAAGCACTGGAACAAATAGTGAAGGCTTATTAACAACCATATAACAGAGAAAAGAATAACGGCTCACATGGATTTATTAACTAAATGTGCAAAAATCGTCAAATTTCTTTGCTCGATAAGGTAACAAACATCCCAAATGTGAAGGAAATAAATGTCATGTCTTGACTACACTCAGGCTTTTGCCACTGCCTTATGGCACAGACTGGATTACATCACTATAAACTAAATAAAGTACTGGTTGGAAAGCAGTATGTATAGTAGTTATGTGTTAAGTCAGTAGGAGATCTGGAGTAGGGCTCTGCAAGAATCTTTCCTGGGTGTGGCTGAATTGCATATTTCAGTGATGAAATGGATGGCAGAAGTAAGAGCATACTTACTCAATTCAGAATGCCTACCCGGCAGAAAAGAGAAGTTTTTGGTAAGGAAGAGATACAGTTCAAACTGGTCTTGAGAAATAATCTGAAAAAAAAAGCATGCAGTTCAAGGAAGAGAAGTACAGGGTTTAGGTATGAACAATTGCACAAAGAGAGGATAAGGAGCAAGGGACTTAAATTTGGTCTTGGAGGTCTGGGAGGCACTGCGCATTGCAAGCTGAACTTTTACCAGTGTGTAGCACAAATCAGCAATGGCACACTGCTGAGGAAAGGTCAGCTGTTATGCTGGGATGGGGAGATGGTTATTGTCTGGTCATCTTCTTGATCTAGTCAGAACAGATGTTGCCTCAGCTAGAGAACTGTGCCCATTTATGAGACTAACACTTCCAGAAAGATGTGGATCAACTGGAAAAACTCTTCTCCTTGCTGTGGATAGAGAAAATATTGTTCATAAACTGCAGAGAGAAAGATTCAGGCTAGATGTTAGGCATTCTTTTCTTACAGGAATCATTTAGCTTAGGAAGAAATTGCCCAACAGTATTGTGGAATTACTGTCACTTGGAGATTTCAAGAGCAGATTGGGCAAACATCTGTCAGGAATATGGTAGTTATATTTGATACTCTGCTGAAGCAGAGACTAGAGTACATGACTTCTCACTTCTCCCACCCTGGTTTTTGATGATTCGTTGAAATGATCTCAAGCTACCAGTTTTGACTCAATGACCAACTGTTCTGTTCTTACATTGAAGTCAAGTAATGTCATTTCCTATTGATTTCACTAGGTTTGTATCAGGAACAGGGTGAAGACAAGGCATACAAATGTCAGTTGCAGAATAAGTGTGGGAAAGGCCTGATCACAATGGAGGTTTAGTTGAATTCTAAATGTAGGCCACATATACATATGTATATCAAAATATATAAAGTTATTGCAGTTCTGTCAGTTAAGCATTATCACTGAAAACTTGCTGTTTGAATAAGTGTGAGAGCTAAAACTTCACCAACAGCATGTCTTTTCCAGAATTTAGCAATAGAAACTCCAAAGAAAGCGTTCCCCAGTGACACACATTCCAAGAAGTTCTCATAGACTTGCCGATAGCACCTGAGTGGATGAGTTACCAAAGCATTTAAAATGTGTGTCTATAATGAGCAAATTAGATGCCAGGAAAACAGGGATACTTGGGCTCCGCTCACAGTATCCTCTTGGTCACCCGCATTTTTCTTTTTCGTTTTAGGGGCTTATACTGTATTTTAGGAGTTATAAATGTGGAATTTTGTGTTCTTGGTTTCTGAGAGTGGAAAAAAACTAGCAGTAGAAATAATCAAAATGTGCACAAGACTCTTTTCAGCTTCTCTGGGATGTAGCCAAACTCATAGATGGCAGCACAGTAAGAAAATCCCCTTCCAGATTATTTCATTGTTAGACTAGTCCCAGGCTGGTAACTTGTCCCTGTCTTTTACACTAAGCAAAGTTCCTTTGTATTGTCTGGAATTTTTGCTCATCCTCTTAGCACACAAGGTTTTCATAAGCCTAGCCTTAGGAGTGTTACAGCTTCTAGAACCAGAGAGGTTTGGCCAGGTTTAAATAAACATCCATGCTAACCATTTACCACCGAGAACTATGATGTTTGCCAGCCCCATGGAATGCATGCTCTAAGCATCAGCTGATAAACTGCTATTTTTATTGAGGTTTCAATCAGAATTCTTTACTAGAACGAACAAAGAAACTGAGAAACCAGCTGTGTGCTCTATATTACAGAGGCAGCAATATGCAATAGTACTCAAGAAAAGCAAATTAAACCATATATGTAGAGACCATGAACAGTGCATTCACCTGATGTGCATGGTCAGTAATTAATATTCCAATTCATGAGGGAAGCAACATGAATCAAGGGCTAAAGCAGCAGGTGAGCACTTTTGCATTGCATTACTGCATGGATCTGCAGTACATCTCTGATTTTGGAAGTCACTTCATTTCCTTCTCTTTGCCTCACTTCTCCTATCACAGAACAGGACAAACATTTAACTGAGATTCATTAGGCTACAGGGGTAAAAATGGCATTAAAAATAATAGTTGTTATATAGTTATAGGTAACCAGAAATGATTCATAAGTGTCTTTGTGTTATCTCTACTTGACCTTTACTGAGAGTGTAAAATTGTTTGACTACTTCAGACTACGTTTGGTTCCTACATTGAGCCCCTAAAAAGGGTCAGTTTTACCTGAGGTAAGATGGGTATTAAAAAAGAGATACTAGACTGAAGAACAGTCATTTACTAAGGAAAGTAGACTTTCTGTTTTAGTACAGGAAGTATTGGTTTATATCTGATCTTAATGAATTCGCTTGAGGTTATCCAATGGAGGAATAATTCACAAGAGGTGGCTCCTAACTGTGCTTCCAGATTTTAGTATTTGTTTGTTAGCTAACATGTTTTTTTGCACCAGAAGGGTTACTAGTTCTCCACTTTCAGAAACTCTTGTGAAGAAATTGTAAAATATTTGAAGGCCTCCCAGGTCATTGCAGTCCACACAAAGGTGGGCTTTTGCCTTGTTTGGAACATTCCTCTGAGGGATCTAACAGGCTTTTAAAGCTGACATTCTGTATGTTTGCACTGAAAGAACAATGTCATTCGCTAGATTTGCCATGAAATGCCTTGGAGGAATTCAAACAGCAATGTGTATATGTGCATGATGCATTGTAGTTTACTGTCATCCAAATCCAGCAGAGGAAAGAGACTAGAAAGGTTTCAGGAACAAGAGGAGAAAAATGTGTAAAGGTTAAACTCAGTGCTAAAATCACTGACATTTGAACAACATAGATGTAAAAGAAAAGTGAAAGCATCAGACATTAACTACGGCTATTGTACTGGAAACTTTATGTTGGTAATGATTCCAAAGCCAAAATACCTGCACCAAACGCCAAAAAACCCCAACAACCTACTAGGAAGGCTGTAGGTTCAACATTGTTGGTTTTTTTTTTTTTAAAGCTGTTAATTGAAAAATTTGCCTTGAAACAGATATGATCAATATAAAATTTTGCCTATCATACATGTGTTTAAAACCAGAACTAATTTAGAACTTAATGCTGTAAGAGCATAAATGGTGTAGAACAGAATTATAAATGTGATACCATAACAGTATTTTTATCTTCTGAATTATGTATTTCCTCAGCACTACTTAATATGTTTGACTCCATCTAAATATCACGGATAGATTAAATGAGTGTTAAACTACTGCCTACTTTATGTACAGGCATGAACATTTCTCTTGTTTTCTTTCTGACTGAGAGGACGTGAATTTTTTTTTATGAAGAACAAATCAAAGATTCTTGTTAAGCATATGATCAAGAATTTTATGTTTGATTTTTAAAGTAATATCTAAATGTGTTTATACTTAGGAATAGAACGATTTCTAAAACAGGCTGGAAATCTTGGAAGAGCAAGTGAGTCTGATAGTGCCATATGAACTCTAGCAGGTGTATTTTCAAAATTCGTAACAAGTGTTTGAATTCTTGTATATTAAAAAATGCCCAAGATTATCTGGAAGGACTTAGCACTACATAAAATAAAAGTAAAAGAAAATAAAATAGTGCAAAAAATGTCAAATGCCAGTAAAGGACCAGTAAGATTTATACATCTCCGCTTGTTTGCCCAGTTCCTCATTAAGAAAGAAAAGAAATCGGTGTATATTAAGTTCCTTTCATTTAATCTCAACCACCAACGAATATGTTGAAGATAATAGTTGTTCTTGAGCTAGCCTGCCCTTGCCATTGGCATTATTAGCTCTTGGGACACTGGCTAACAACACAGATTCAAATCTCTCCTGAAATCTAGCTGCTTTTGAGAGACCCAAAGCAATAAACATAAATAAAAAGCCATCAGCATCCCTCTTATATGCAAAAGTGCATATACACACAAGTCTGGATCACTTTTTTTGTAGGGAGCATAAGCAAGCATGGGCTTCCTGGATTTCATTTCTTTGAGACCTTATTAACTTCAGTCTATTTGTGTCTTCTACTTAGCTGACCACATTGTCAATGCTTACCAAATAATAAATCCTATTTATACTAAAATCAAGTTTGGAGCACACAGCTGCAAGTCCTCCAAATTTGTCTGTCATTATGCCTCTGAAAACTTATCCTAGCTGAGACTGCTGCTTTTTAAGCAGCAGTATTTTTGGCCTGAAGACTGACTGATATTTGAAATGAATCAGCAGGACAGTAAATCTAATTTTCAAAAACAAATGGTTGTTCATATTTAAAGCGTGGCCAGAAATTTTAAGTTGCAACCACCCAGCGTGTTTCATTTTCCACAGGGCTGGTCAGTGGTAAAACTGCACCAAACTAGGGAAGCTCTAACTATAGTTATTGGTCTGGGTGAAGTCGGGCTTACAGGAGGCATCTCGAGGACCAGAACAGAGGCTGTCACTCAAGAGTGTAGCCTGTGATCAATCAAGCTGTAATCACAGGCAGTTGGGACCAGAGCGTGCTGGTTCTGACTGCAGTTGGGTTGGTTCCTTGCGCCTTTGCAAAATCAGCGCAGATCTTCCAAAGTGGTCCTGAGCAGAGAGGAAGAGGAGTTGCCAAGGGAGAGAGCCAACTGGGATACAGGTAGTGATAGATAGAGATAGCAGCACTGCTCAAAAGGGCTTGGAACAACATTTAGAGCCGTGTCTTGTGATTCTCTCATACACAGAATAGTCTCTTCTTCCCTTTTTATTTTTCTGGGAATGTATTTCCATTGTACAGCACGTTGGTTTTCTCTATCACTCGTATCAGACAGAGCGAACCTTGGTATGTTGGAACTAAGTAGTTGCATTTCGTGTTCCCTTAGCAACTGAATAACTGACACTTGAAGAAGAAGCAATAAAAAGTGTGTGTTAATTCTTTTTACAGTTTGATAAATCATGAGAGATGGAGAAGCTGTGCAGCAACTTCATGAGGAAGGAGAAAGTAAACAGCCTTTTGTTTATATCTATTAACTTCTCTGAAAATACCTGCACTGTTGCTTTTACTCAAAAAGCACATTCTATGTAGCTAATCTGAACTGATGTATTTAAGGTATATGGAGTCTTAGCTATAGGTTATCTGTAATACAGATTTATATGTTTAGTTTAGTAGGGTGAGAGTGATGAGAAAAGAAAGAGGAATGAAAAAGCTAAGCCACACCTTAATTGCTTCCTAAACATTTTGCCTTCAGAGACAATTCTGGTTATACAGGTGGGTCAATTGTAACTTTTGCTTAGCCTCAGGAGCTGCTTTGGTGTGAAAATTCAAGAAAGCAGAAGAATAAACTGTTGATTTTACTTCTTGAGGAGAGAGGTGGGATAGTTTTTGGAGAACCCATGAGGTGGCTGGATAAAGTGGACTGACCTGTTCTTTCAGGAAATGGTATGCCTTTTGATAAGGCACATAAATATATGCACAGATAGACTGATATTTAAAAAACAAAATCATTTTCCTTAAGAGAATCATTCCTTGATTCCTTCTGTTAAATGTAACTGTGGTGTTTTTTGGTGTGTTTTTTTTGGTGTGGTTGGTTGGTTGTTGTGTTGTTGGGTTTTTTTTCTGAGGGAGCTGTTATTTATTCTACTTGATCCGGAGTTGTGGGGAGATGAAATGGAGAAAACCAGGCTGCATAGAAGATACTCAGAACATAGTCAAAGTACCGCTGTCTAGGGACTGTTCTGAGAAGACCAAATTTATTAGACGCTTCTCCAGAAAAGGCAGATGTACAAGGCCTAGGGTAACACTCATCAGAAGAGAGTAGAAAAATGCAATATCTCTCTAGCCATGATGCACGTCCTGTAAGAAAAATGTTACGTCTCTTTATTGGCTCTTTTCTTTCTTGTCTGCTGTTTTCTGTATCACATTTTACCTTTCTCCTTGTATTGCCCCAACCATTAATTTTAATCAACTCTTCTTCCATAACCTGCGGCTTTACTATTCTGCATCTTTCTGCATGCTAAAATTGCTCTCCTGAGCATTGCTCCACCCACACTTTGATGGATTGCTGTTTATATGCTACTGCTCTCCGCTCTCTGAAAAGCGCTCAATGCACACAGACACCCAGTGCAGACACTTCCACACTTTGGTATAACACTGAACATGGATCTGACTAGACCTACAGTGATGCTTCTGCATTTCTACGATTGTGCTTGAATGCCTTTTGCTGTCAAAACCGCTTTTGGGGAGATGTTCCTTCCTCATGTCCTGTTTGACTCTCTCTTATAATTGCATATCTCCAATGCTTCAGAAAAGCGCATCTTCCTCTATTAACGATGGTTGACTAGGACCAATGCCTGTCAAAGCAGACAGGTACTCTCAGTGTTCTATTATAATAAATTAGGCAAATTGACTCAAAAACTGCAAACATGTTCAAGATTTTTGCTACTTTTATTTTGCAAAGTTTTCTGATGTGGGGGAGAAAGGGATATTGCCACGCAGACAGGCACAGCAGCAGATGCTTATTTCAAGCTATTGAGTCTGTCCTAACTCTTTCACCAGGACACCTACCACAGTGGTCCCTTTCCACTAGTGGTGACTTCGTGATATTGCAAAGATGATTACTTTGAAACTACTGTTCATAACCCTCCGTTTCTGAACTCGTAAGATGACAAATAATTTCCACCTGAACATCTGTGACATTTGGGTTCTGAAACAGCCTCAAATACCATGGTGTTCATTAGTGGGGATTCAATTTCCTGTACCTCTCTGCTTCAGTTTTGCTTCAATGCATAAAGTGTGCATATTCATTAAAAACAACAATAATAAAGTTTTGCTGGAAAAGAAGGATGTGTAAATAAAAGATGCCTGGGGCAAAGCTGTGTTTTCTGTTCTGGACATTTATATAGCTATTTACAGCGCTCTTCAGTTAAATAATAATAATAATAAAATAAATTTTAAAAAACCCCACAGAATTACCATAGCAACTGAAGCAAGAATGTGTTACACTTTTAATCTCTGAGATACACAAACCCTTACTAAGAAAACACGCAGAAGAAAAAATGCGAACTTGTGTGTCTTCCCTTTGTTTGAAGGGAGTATTTTGTTTCTTATTTTCTTGCCAGTATTCAGTGCTGCCTTTGTTAGGGGAGTAGCTTTGTTCTCTTTGCACTGTTACACGTGCATCTCAGGCAGAGGATGAGTGCAGGAGACAGCTGGAATGCGTTCTCTTCCAAGACATTTTGGAAACTGCCAGGAGTGTGCAGCAAATGGTGGCTTATGAGGCCACTACGATATTTTTTTCTGCTACACTGGAATGAATTCCACAGGTGAACGCACATGGGGAACTCATCTATAAATAAAACATGCTTGTATTTCATATCTGCACAAAACTACTTGCTATGCTTTTCTGAATCTGATGTACAGGGAGGTACTTGTTCAAGTTTATTTCCCCTCCTTCTCCACCCCGGTTCCCTGGTTTTATTTGGTTTCTTTAAATCCCTTTTGAATTAGAGTAGACAGCATTTCCGCTACATAAAAGATCCATAACAGTTCTGTTTAAAAATATATAAACCCACATCAGCATGCATTCTGTGAGGGGAAAGAAGCATCAGTTAATCCATCAGTAGTCTCTCCATTACTCTCTCCTATGGTGGTAAATTGGGATTTATTTTTCTTATTGATGGTAAACATTTTTTCCTCTATTCTGTCCGCCCCTGTTATTGGCAGAATAATTACAATTCCTCTTATCAAGACAATCAAGGGAAAAAACTAGCTGCTTCCCATACATTACTGCAGTACTTCGTTTCAAATCTCTTGTGAAGAATGGGACTTTTGCGGTAACATGCCTGGACACTTCACTGTTTCCAAGACAAACAGCTCTTGAGCCAAGATCGATTTGGACAGCATGCAATAGCTTGCATCTTTTTTCAGGAGACTCAGACTCCTTTAGAAAAGCTAAATTAGCCTTAGAGCAGCCATAGAAGGAACAGCTGTGGGTAGCTTGAGGTACAGAAAGATTGTGCCAGCCCAAAACCATATGAGTTGACTTAATGGTGCAGACGAACATGGTTCTCTGAACTATTAAACAATTTCAAACCTGATCCTGTTGGTTCAGGCCCCTGACACACATTTTTGCCAAGTATGTCTTCATGATCCTGAGGGAAAAATCTGTCCTCCTCATTTCCATGTCAAATGTCTGCAACTCACTGTATTGCAAAAATAAGTGAGCCTCTCGATTTTGGAGCAAATCCTTGAGATACTGATATTACACGCTCTTTGTATTCTTTACAGACAAATTTTTTTAGGTAGACCCTTATTGTGTTTTGTCAGCATAGCTGCATGGCATCCTTTCTAGAGCTGGCGAAGAGTGTTTCTCTTAGAAACTCACGTTTTCTCAGAATGAAACTTGGCATCCAAAATCAGCTGTTTCTGATGAATTTTAATTTTAAATTTTTTTTTATGGAATCATAGCAGAATGTTTATAACTTCTTGGATTAGAACACTTTAATCTGCTTTGATGCTATGCATTATGCTCCGCTCAAACTGAATTAAATAGCTGGATTTTATCAGTAAGGAATATTTTTTTTTTGAAACTCCAAGCAGATGTAAAAAATGATTAATTGAAAAATTCTTTAAAAGTGGAAAATTCTCAGTTTCATCCAGCTCTAATTTTTACCTCAAAATGGTGAAATAATAGCAGCATAACTCAGAATTTTTTCTGGTTTATTTCTGCTAGCTAGCCCTGGAAGTAGCACTTCCAGGTACTGTGAATGTTGAGCAAAATCCACAAATGAAATATGAATTTTCAATAGCTTATGTTCAGCTTGAATTAAAAACAAGTAATTCTTTCCTTCCTTTCTCATCTTGGAGTTCATGATGCAGTGACAATTTGAAATTTACAACCCAGACATTTAACATCCTTCACAAGAACATATAATTTGAAAAACTTGTGAAGAGAGATGTCTCTGCTAAAAAATGGCACTATCTCTTTGTAAAAAGACCCCCGTCATTTAAATTTCTGTTCAGCTTCCCATCTTAAACTAAATAACATTGACTTTTTTTCAGATGCATTTTTTTGAAAGTTACCCAGATTAGATATTCACTTAAAAGAGTTTTAATGTGACATTGCTGGTTTTCTTTTACATCCCTTTGCATAAATTTGCAGCTAATGCAGAATATAGATTTTATAAAATTCCGTTGCTGAAATAGAGACAATGTCATTTAGTAGGTGTTCATAATCCTATAAACTACCAGAGCAACATTCACCTTGAATTTGGAAAAAGAACTACAAGAATTTTCTTTCAAAAAATGTAGGGTGATGTATGTTTTGATAAAAACCAGTAAAGGAGGGTTTAAGTTGAGGTTCTGTCTGTGGAAATAGATCTCTGATGAGATCAATAAAACTTGGCTTGATGTCTAACTCTCTTTGACTCCACTGGACATTGGATGCAATCTCTTTTGGTAAATCCCACTAAATATGTATCTTTTTTTCCTGTTAATTAACCACCTTTGCAGATCTGTTCTTTGTACACCAATAGGTATCTTTCAGTTATGTTTGACCTACATGGTCTAAGTGAATACCTCCTTATGTTAAGATTCCAAAAAGTGGGGCATGTATCTCCTAAAGTTTATTGAAAGATCAGTTTTCCAGCTAAGCTCTACAAACTGCATAATTTAGAACACAAGTCTTATGGGAAATGGCTGCTGTGGAAAACTTTGAGTTACTTCATATTTTAATTGGCATGAAAAAGGCTTTTAATTCTTCAGTATTTCTAATGTATGTTAGACTCCCTCATTCATATACAGATAGAAAGAAGAGGGAGGGAGAAATTCAAAACTGAACTTCTACGAAGTTTGCTCTTTGATGTAAAAGCTTTTTATGATGGAAAATTGGACAAGGAAGAAAATGACAAGTAGAAGATACAAGAAAAAAAGATTCCTTTTCTGAAGCAGTAAAGCAGATTCCATATTTTGATTAGACCAGATGCTTAGCTCTGAAAAGTTAATGAAGAGAGTCCAAAGGAACCACCATAATGGGTTGTCTTACATGGTAAACTACATTGCTCCACATTGTTTTCTTTCCTCATCCACAAATAAACTTATGAACATTGTTAGAATTGCAGAACACAAAACCAATATGATAGTAAGCCAGATTTTATGCTGGGAAACGGTCCCTTTACTGTCTTTAAAATATTGTAAAGAATCTTTTCTAATTCTAATACTCGTATCAAATTGAGGCGGAAATATTTTTGTAGGGTAACTTTGATGATGATCAAGAGACATAGAACTAAACCTCCAAAGCATGCAACATAAGTGTTTGATTCCCACTTTCAAGACTATCTTTGAAGCTGAGGAGTACTTAATATGAAGCATGTTGTGCAAGTTACTAGCCATCTTACTATGTCAAGTACTTATTCAGGGATGGGGGTTGCTTAACATTTCCTACAGAGAGTTGATGCTGAATACGTGCCAGGAGTGGAAGACAACAACTAATACATACATTAATGTGCATTAAAAATGCACATGGGGAGACAGGTACATAAAGCTTATGTATTTTGAGTTTACTGGTACTCTGCATTTTTTTAGCGTAATCTTTCATTCACCTGATATTTCTATGATGAAAGTGATTCAGGTCTGCACTGTATGAGCTCTGGACTGCATACAGTCCAAGGTTAACACGTTACTCAAATTGTTTATTAAAAAAAGTATGGTTGTGTTTAGTTTGTGGTCATACATGTGTTGTGCTATATGTTATAAGCATACTAAGAAATAGTACCTTTTAAAGGTCTGACCTGCAGCTTGAGACCTATCTGCATATCTGGTAGTGGTCATTGAAACAAAGAGGTAGGGAAATATTTTTTAGATTTTTTTTTTTTTTTTTTTTTTTTAATGAGTGATTCAAGCTACAATTAAGGCTCAGAAATTGTTATGCTTTCAGACTAGGTTATCCTCTTTCCATTCCAGGATTCCCATTGGGACTAAAAGTATGAACAGGGACAGAAAATGTGAAAGAAAAGATTCTATTGCCATTCTCTTGGCAGGGTCTGTACTGGTGATCAATTTTGTGAAATGAACTGTGAGTTATGGTTGGGACCATGATTTTATTTCCTAGAAAGAGAAGCAGTCCAAAGTTGCTTAGAAAGTCAGTTCTAAACTGAAAAGAAAGTCTCCTAAACTTTGGTAAGTTTTGAAATCAGGCATGAACTTCTCGGTTTCCTTGGAGTTTTTCTAAACCCACTCACTTTATCCCTTCTCCCCATGCTGTGTTGCAGCTTCTTTAATCTCTGAACCAGTTGCAGAAGTTCACAGGCCTCTCTGTTCTGTAGCCTGGTAGATTTTCTGATACAACTAATTGGTTTTGACTCCCCTAGAAGGGTCCATTGTGGTTTTACGTAGTTTGTCATTGCAATGAGATGTGTTTATTCACAATGTTGATTTTGTTAGCACTGAGATGATTTATTTCTACTAAATATTAAGAAACACAGAATGAATTCTTGATCTTCAGAGTTGTGCCATGAGCAGCAACATAGATCACAGTAAATTCACAGTGTTTTAATTCATTCTGCTATGCGTTCATTTCTGGATTGAAAGCCCAAGTACATTTGCCTTTAAAGGCTTTAGAGGTAGACAGGTTGGGTTTTCATTGCTTCCAAATATGTGGCTGCCTTGGGGCTTCTAATTTATTTATTTTTTTAATGGAGTGAGAGGCTATAAAACCTATGTGCTGTAAAGCAGACAGACTTCTAAAAGATTCCTACCAGCTCACCAGGCTCGGCTGAAAGAGCAGGTATCTTCAAGCTTATTTAACTCTTGTTCCTAGGCTTCTAATTAAAACCACGGAAATACTCCCCACTTTGAAAAGGTCACATCTGATTTCATCTGAGACACTTCCTTTGTCTCATTTTAGCTGTCTCTGGTTTACACACTTATGGACAAAAATAAGCAGTTATAGTCAACTGTCCATTACCAGCAGAAGATTATCTGGTTGGTGGCCGAGCTTTGGCAGAAGTGTGGACACAATCTACCTGTCTCTTCGCTTATCTTAGCACAGTTAATTAACCCAGGAGTGCAGGCTAGAGACTCTTGAATGGCTCTGCACAAAATGAGGGAGCACCAGGGAATGGTGCAACTATGAATGGGTTTATATGTTCAGCCTCCAATGCTTAGGAATAACAGAAATTTTATTCTTCTGATTGCTATTGCATTAATTAATTCCGTTCTAATCCAGGGTTCTCATCTTAATAACCTGAAATATCAGAATTTTTGGCGCTATCCTACAAGGTTAAGTTTTTAATATATTTTTAAAATATTGTAATAAGATAATTCTCTTCATGTTTAAGAGATTCATGGAGTGCACTCTTCAAATGCAGTTATTTATCTCTGTCTATTTTCATGGTTCCCATTACCATAATATACGAGTTTCATACCCTTTAATGTGTGAATCTGCCCCAGGCCTCTCTGAATAAGTGAGTATTAGCTACATTTTGAAAACTGAATGTAATTCATACCGTCCAGCTTTAATTGTCTGAGTTAAACCTCATTTCGTTGCCTTGGATCCCAGTGTGGGCTATAAAAAAGGTTAGGCTGTTAACTTGTCCACGCTGACTTGTGCTCTACAGTCTCTGAAATGACTGTTCAGGAGTCTCAGCACCTAAATAGGGTAGTATCACTATCCCTCCAGGAGACTAAGTAACAGGTTTTCAGAGATGTCTAGACACTTAAGAAAGCAAAGGAATATCAAATGGGATTTAAAAAAAAATAATAATGCTGAAATGCTTAGGCATGTTGAAGACATACTGAAGACATTTATCTATATCTGCCTATCTTGCCAGAGCAGAGCAGGGTCTTGAGTTCAGGTCTGCAAAGTCCTGTACCTCTGCTTACTCAGTGGCTCAGTCATCTTCTTTGCTGCTTTGTTTTTTTGTAATTCTTGTCTGAGGACAGAGAACAGACGTTCTGCCCAGTGACCTTTGAGAAGTCTTTTTAATCACATTTGTGCCTAGGGAATGCTGGTAAGAAATAATACTATCAAATCCTGCACAATGACAGGGTCAGAAGCTGTCTCCTGTTGAGTGGGTAAGAGGAACTGTAAACTTTATCCATGATAACTATTTCTTTTTAATATGTGACATAAGAAGAAAGATAAATATCACTTCCTTTATTTGTACAGTTTATGATACTCTTTCCGGAAACACTAGTCTGTAAGACTTTTGCAGCAAAGCATTCAAGTCCTGGCTCAATTGACAGGATTTGCTTTAACCAGTTTTACCAAAAGGTGCATGTTTGTATATATTCTCGTGTTGCTGTACAGGTCTATTGTCTCCCTTCAACTTTTCTTCCCTTAATCTGAAACCTTAAAACAAAGTACCAAAATTTGCTGCAAGGAAAGTAATGATCCTACAAAAGAAATTCAGTGCAACTGGAAAGAACCATTTTAATTAGCTGACAGAATTGCATTGTTTAGGTTTCTTTTAAAAATCAATGAAGTGGCGGCAAATGTTTATAATGTCTTCACATCTTTAAAACTCTCACTGGGGAGCCCTCATTCTTAACCACAAAAGAAGTTTTTATCATTTTGAAATTATTATAAAGGCAACTGGTACTTGTAAGGGGCTAAAACGCACTTCTGTCTACAGGGTTTTTCTGAGTTTGTTTGGTGGTTTAAAAATCCTTGCCCTATTTCTGCTTTCTTCTAGGTCGTGGGGTTGATGTTTTGGTGGGTTTTTTTTCCCCCCCCTCTGGTTTTATGTGGGTCAGATGTACACGCTATAGAATTTTATGCTATAGAATAGTGTGGTTTCAAAGCCTAAGCCTGAAGTAAACACTTCTTCCCAAAACCTCTCTATCCAGTAAGGTTATCACAGATGACTTCTGTACCTGGGGTTGTGCTTAGCTTAGGCTAGTTGGAACTGTTTACTCACACCCAGGTCTGGATCAATCTTCCCTTCCATTCACACGCCGAATACACATAATTATAATATTGGTCTAGTAACACTTGACAAATGGCTACCACTGACTGAAATCTGTATAATCTGTGCAACAAAATGGTGTTGAGAAAATAAAATACAAAGTGGACAAAGAATAGAGCTACACCTTCATAAATCGAAGAGCACTGAACGGGCCCACTCTGTGCAAAGTGGACATTCCCCTTTGAGGTCAGATTGACCAGGGGCTCTCTGCTGGAGGTCTCGCCATTGATACCTTTTCCTTCACTCATCTTCATCTTTGAAATATTAGCATTTCTCTAAGATGAATCCAAGTGCAGCTTTTGAAATCATACAAGCACCTGATACAGTTATGAAAGAAATCAAACCTGTAAGTATGTTTTTGTGCCTCGCAGTTGTATTCTCTGAACTCTGACAATAAAGGAGAAAAACGTATCAGTCATTCATGGGAAAAGCCTTGCTTTAATTTAGGGAGGTGAAGAGCAGAATGTATTGCTCTAGTTAGTGGCAGAAGGAGACAGTACTATTCTGAGCATTACATCCACTTCTTTTAGCCCCTACTTGCTCCTATCCAGTCCAAGCTTAAAGTAACAACAGCATTAGCTTTGTCTCTGCCTCTGAATATAATTGATTTCATTTAGGTCACTATACCTGTCAAAGAAATGTTGCAAAAGTGTTGCTGTTCTTTCTTCCTTTTTCCTTTGTCTTCTACTTAGAGAAGAGTTAATGGCTGTATTAGGGCATGTTCTGCCGATATTTATGCATGTGCAACTCCCAAATAACGTGTTCTCTGCTTCACATAATTACAGAAGATGCAAAGATCACAGCTGATCAAAGTCAACTGCTTTTCTGTGGTAGGGTTTTTTCAGACAGATCATGAGTCCAGTCCTGCATTCCTTACTTTCAGCAAACCTATTTGGATTTTCTTTAATGAATATCAGCGCTGTTAATCTCTAGTGATTAAAATATCACAGGCAAGCATAAAACTCTGAAGTCCCTGAGACTTCTTAATATGGGAAAAATTCTTCTTGAGACCTTTCCTAACTTTCTATCCAACATAAACAATACAGAAAAATATACTCAATATTTTACTTTCTAGTTCTCTCACTCCATCAGTATGTAGCAGATAATATTGTTGGTGTTCTATTTCTATCACTTTTTTTGAACTCTATTAGATATTTATGGGTTATTTCTCATGTACACTACAACAGCTAAATCATGGTTAGAAGTTATTATTATACAGTGTCTCTCTTTATTTTTCTGACTCAGACTCCTCAATTCCTCAGTTCACTCTGTCCAGATTTTTCCTAGCTGATCACTTGTGAATATGTTGATGACTCTGAAAGATTAAATAGAATTTAACTTGGATTCTCAATTCTTTCCTAGCGTCCCTCTTGAAGAACAACATAATTGATTTGAAAATGCCTGCCTTCAAGGTTAGGAGATCCTTGATACAGACATTAGTTGGAAGAAAAAAAAATTGTCTTACTAGAGTTCTATCTCTGGACTTACAAAGGCAAGATGCAAACACTTCTATTAATACAGAAAATAGGTTTCACAGCCACAGAAGGAATCAATAAAAACATTCCTTCGGAGGAAAACTTAACAAACAGTTTCAGAGATCAAATGATAAAGAGTAAGAAATGCCCAACCTACTGTATCAAAAAAGGTGCTGTGAAAGTTCATTCTAGGGAATGTAGTGTGTCTGTTCTCATGACAACAAAACTGAGAGCATTATCAAGACGGGACAACTCAGAGGACAATAAATTCAGATGTCATTTTTTGGCTTTGAATTTTTTTTATTTTAGAGTGAACTACTTCAAAAAAAATCCAGACTGATAACTACAACCTATCGTCATTCCTGAGAAAAAATAGTGAAATAGCTCTGATATCAGACTGTCCCTTAATAGGAAGAGAATTTCGAAGTTCATTAAGCATAAGCATGTCTTTTTTTCCCCCCATTACATGACTTACAGGCAAAGCTAGGAAGAGCTTATACTTTATTTGTTGTATCAATACTTGTGGGGAAATATAGTCCCGATTTGAGAGAAGACTGTTTTCGAGGCAAAAGGAACATCTCGTGAGTTTACCCATGAACTGGAATTGAATTCACTTGATCAAAGAAGGCACTTCCCTTTATTTGGAGACCCTCTTGCCTAGCTATACCTCCATGATTGCCAATAACACCTGTGACTTAGATCAGGGGTATAAATGTATGACTAGTTACATTTACAGTCCTAAAATTACATTTGGCCCTTTGAAGGCAACCGCGAGGCTGATGTGTCCCCTGGTGAAAATGAGTTCGACAGCCCTGGCTTGGATCAACCCTATCATAGCTGATGTTCAGCAATACAGAGGTGGTGCTCATATTCACTCCATGTAGCCATATTCCAGAAAGAGTTCATTTTAAAATTATCTTTCTGGTTTTAGTTCTTGTGTTGTTAACCAATGAGTGAAACGACAGAAAAGACCAAGTGTGCAAAGACAGAAGGTCCTCTATGAAGCTTCCCCCCGCCATTCAGTTTACGTGAAAAGTGCCAGTATGTGCTTGAAGTGCCAGTGTGACATATGGTCACACACCGGCCTTGTCGAACTGCTGTTGTTAGCTGTATCACTTACCGAACTTCCGTAATCATAAACAGAACGAAATGCCGGGTCAGTTGATACCATTAGTGTGGTGTTCAGCAACGTTTACTCAAGAGCCGTGTGTGTGTCTCTGAGAACAGGAGGCTTGCTTTAGGAGAGAAGTTCCCTCGGTACACACTTCACACACCAGGATGTGGAGAGAGATTTTTGTTTCTTCAGTAAGCGTGAGGTAAGTGGTCAGAGTAGACCCTGCAGGGTCAACACCACCTAGTTAGCTTGTGTCCACTGAGCATTACTTTGCTGCAAACTTTGCTTAAGTCATATGGTAGCGGTAGGAATAACTAAAAAAGGCCTCTTTGGCAGTCACATGTTATTTCCATTTTATGCTTTCCCAATTTGTAACTCCAACATTTCTCAGGCTGTTAGTCATCTTCTAAAACTTTCACATTTCTGGTGCTTACGGAGTTTTAGGGCTCCGAGAGAGCTGTGAAAGTGTGCAATTAGTGACAGGGATGAGAGCTGGCAGAACCTCGTGATTTCATTATATTTATATTATGGCAGTCATGGAGCTTCCCAGTAGCCACCTGCCTCTTATGAGAGCTATTGCATGGAACTAGCAGAAGATTGCTGATGCCCTTACCATCTTCATCTTGGACTTTAATTTTTTCACTGTCTTCTTTGTGATGTCTCAGAGGGGAAGCTGGTGTACTTATATTTCAAAAGTGGACAGGAGTTTAGCCTAGAAAAGAATAAGCTTAGTTTATGTCTATGGCAGACTTGACTGCAGTGGAAAGGTACTAAATGAGTTTTAGGTGAGCTTGCTCAGAGATGAGCTTGAGGGCCCATGACAGTACAGAATTCAGTGTGGGGTATCCATATGGATGAGAAGCCAAAGTGCATGCTGTTATAATTAAATAGTATATGGTACCAGAATGAGCTGTCACTTTTTTTTTTTTTTTTTTTTTTTGGTACAGCTGCCTAGGGTATGTCTCCATTGCAGTGCTGTTTGTGGTGTAGATGCAAACTTCTTTAGCAGGAACCAGATGTCAGTTTCTCAGACACTTGCTTAAGCAGAAAGGAAGCTAAAATTCTCACTATTTTTATGTCTGTGGCTTTCCAGGGTTTCTGTTTTGTTCCAGATTGTGTCGCCATGTCACATGTAAAGTTCCACATCCAAGAAAGGGGTGGAGGGTTATGCCTCTTCTTAGTTAAAAAAAAAAAAAAAGTCTGAAATCATTTGTGCAGTAAATGAAATAGGCTCAAGCCTCCTCTCTGGTATGCAACTAATTAGCTGATGTTCATTTTCAAGTGCATTGTTCACAGTCAAGCTGAGACAGTGTATAATATGCATTATAATGTCCCAGGAATGTGTCCTGATTCTAACCGCTTCCTTTTACTGCTGCGGCTCCCAGCCATGAATAAACAAACCCTGCTTGAAATCTTGAAAGGTGATGGGGTGTATTCAGGGGACATACATTTTCAACATCATCTGAATCTGAGGTCTCTGTGATGTAAAGCCCATGAAAGAATGACTCTGGCATTACAGCCTAGGAAAATGTCTTCCTTTTGGCTTTTTTACTCTCTTTGTTTCTTCTTCTCTCTTCTTGATTATCAAAAATTTCAGTTCTTTCATTTCAAAAAAATTGTTGCTCAGACAATTTTGACTATTTGCATCCATTTAATTTTAAAAATACATGTACTGGAGTTTAATGCTAGCAATGAAACATGATTTATTTTCTATTATTTATTGCTATTTATTTAGGATTTAGTTAACAGTCTCTGTAGTTACAAGCAGCTATAAGCCAGCCTAGTGAGTCATTTCCTTTACACTGACACCCATTGAAATGGCTCCCTTGCTGAAAATTCACTGATGTAACCAGACAAGCAGTATCGCGAGAGGTCATAGCTCATTATATCCCATTTGCTCAAGTATGTGAATGTTTCCTGGACAGAATAAAATCAAAAGAAATCTAGGCCTAGGGGGGTCAAGGACACAAGGGAGAATGAGTTTTATTCACATGAATTGATGCGAAATTTATTTGTAAAAATAGGTTTAGTTCCCATCGCAGACAGAAATGGGGCAATGAAAATATTCTTATTAACGCTCCCACAAGCCCTGGTGTCAGCCATGCCTACATGTTTGGAGATAAAGTATTAAAATCGTGATAATGCACTGACTCTTGTAGAGGAAGCAGAACCATAATTGACTTAATATTCAGAAACAGCTAAACTAAATAGACATTATTAGTACTTGGCATTTGTCTGATAACTTGTTCATTTACTCATCGTGGTCATCTGAGACCTCAGTTTTCTCCCTCAGTGCTTACAAGGCATATAACTGGATCAAGGAGAATTTTATTTCTGGAACATTCAAGTGGAGGTTGTAGCTGTATTTTGTTGGTAAGAAATCAAATGCCTACAATGTACAAAGTGTAAAGGCATGCATGTAAATGCTGCAGATCAAAGAGTTAGTCTTCTATGGGGATTATCTAATGTTACCACTTTATTCCTCACTTATTATTATGGCATCACTCAGAATATAGTGGGATTTCTTGTCATATTTGTTGATATACTAGAAAATACTTGAACTTCCTCCAAGTCTGCAGATCTGTCTGCCAGGATGGATTCCTGCAGAACCCGGAGGGGCAGCTTTGGGAATATCACTGTGGTTTTTCACTAGACTAAGATACATTCAATAAATAAACAAGCAAACCAAACAACCAGCCAACCAACCTTGGGATAAATGAGGTTCCAGATACCTGCCTAAAAAAAGAAAATCATGCCCTCGCACGCGTCCTCTCCTGGATAGCGTTGTGCTGTCATGTTCCGCCTGCCCCTGCAGATGGTGCCTCATCTTCCCTTGTCATGCTCTCAGCTTTGTGGCTTTTCAGGCCAACAAACCAACCAGCATAATGAGAACAGAGGAAAGATTTACTTTAGTCATCAGATTCGCTCTGTGGAAGTTAATGACCTTTTTTATCTTCTTAAGAAAGCACCGATGGTTAAAAACAAACAAACAAAACCCTAAACAACAAACAAAACAACCAAAACCCCCCAGCAGATAAATTTACAGTTTTAAGACAGAAACTGCACGTTCCTTACCAATCTTGGGGAGGGGTGGCAAGTGAGACTGGGCTGCTGTAGTGATTTGCTGCTCAGCACCCGGAGGGGCAGCTGGTGGCCGCCTCGTGGCCTGCGGTGGCCGGGGGACCCTGCAGTGGCCGCGGGGCTGAGAGGCAGCTCCAGGGTCAGCGGCAGGTGCTTGGCATGTCTTTGGTGACCGCTTTGCTTGCACAAACTCCCGTCACGTGGCTCCCACACCCACTCCCTGTCACACTTCCACTTCTTAAACAAAAAGAAACTGACAGCAATAAGGAATTAAAAAGGTCTCTGTTGTAAGAAGGAAATGCATGCAACTATCCGGGAAGGAAACAAGTGTGGGTATAAAGAGTTTAGGAGAGAATATAAACTTCTGTTGTCTTTTAAATACCTGAGTAAGTTCATTTGCTTTGATGAAGCTGATTTTATGATTTATAATTTTTCTCCCATTCACTTTCTGGGAAAAGCAAACTGAAAAGAAGCCTTGTGGCTTTTCAACCTGTTGAGGCTTTTTGTGCCTTGTTACATTCTTCACATTGGGGTAAATAATCCCCAGTAAGAGGTGGGGAACCTCATATATATTTATCAGGTGAACCTCACAAAGCTTGGATTTCTGATTCTTTTCACATAAACATGGAACAGTACAGCTCTTTGGCTGAAAGCTCTTTTATTGCTAGGGATATTTGCTTTCGTTACTAATGCTACAGCATTTCTCATGGAACTTTGTCCACTGACCTACAGAACTCTTGAGCAGAGGAGCTCCGCGGTCAGCTTCTTTTCGGGCATCAGTCTTCACATAGGAAGCCTGAAACTACTCGCTGCCAGAGAAACCATCATGGATCACTGCCATCCTTCTTTACAGGGCTCTTTCAGAACATAATTATGGGCTCCCTACCTCACTGACAGTTTTAGCGGACTGTTCAGGTTCATACCACTTTTTGCACCACTTTGTGGAAGCTTGTTTAGAAATATTCTGGTCATGATCATTTTCTGGCATCAAGATATTTAGGAGGAGCAGAATAGACAATGATTGAGTAACTAGTCTCATTCATTTTATGGTAGAGGGGCAGGTTCTATAATACATCATTGTGCAGCCCTCTTTTTTTCTTTTTTTGTACTGACCTATTATGTGTTAAAACAAGAAATAATTAATACTTAATTCCATCAAATGGGCCCAAAATTTGCTCTGAATTGCATGTATGTAACTCACTGGCAATTCTACTTGCATTACCTGAAGGCATTTAGATTGCTTCATGAGATTCCCTTTCCTTTAGCCAAATACATAATACTTTTCCTCTGAGATCTGAACTGTTTTATTTAGTAATTAAGGTAGTTTGTGCAACATCTTAAAGATGCAAAGGGCAGATACATCAATTCAGAATCCAAGGACTAAGTCAATGGCTCTTAAAGTTTTCCCATTAGAGAATTCTCTGAAGACAAAGAATTTTCTTGAAGGCATATGCCTCCACATTTGGATTTGCCCCATTTTAAACCAGTATCAGAGACGTCATGAAAATAAACACTCCTAAATCTAATGGACGTTTAATAACATCCTCTCATTATGTAGTTTTACTACTTTCTTTTTCATTTCCTTCACATATTTTAGAGCCGACTTTCTCATGTTACTCACAGCCCTTTGGTCACTGCAGGTTTGATTTTGTCCTACAGAAGATGTGTGAATGTGTGTACAAATTTGAAATGAAGTTAACTTTGTATCGATGCTTGCTAAAGAGAATCCTCAAAAGATATACAGCAAAGCTTTTGACAAATTCTAAAATTTTTGAAATCTTACAGCAATCCTGAGCTGTTATGGCTTGAAGATGATGATTTCATCAAAATGTTCCCCAAACACAATGGGGCAAGTGAACTAGAGCAATAGAAACAGAAATTCAAGTTCATACTTTTTGCATTTAATATTATTTTTGCCCTAGGTTCTACGTACATCCATGAAAGAGACTTGATCTATCTGCACATATGGTATAAAACTAGATAGCAAATTAGGAATGACATGCTGGCAATTTGCTAGTGGATGAGTATCACTTGTTTTACAACGCAATACATTTTGCATTTTGCTGTCTTGCTTCAAATCTCCCGATGCATATTTCTGAATACACATTTTTGGCTGGTCCTGTATGTTAGAGATGAATGGACATCTCTTTTGGAGGCTAGTTATAGATTTTTCCTGCACTCTTAGTTGGGTTGCTGGATTTCTTCTCAGTGGAAATGACTGTAAGATTTTAAATGGCCTAGGCAAATAACTGATTTTTGAGGTCTGTTCCAGGATTCAAATAAAAAATTGTCTGCTTTTGGGGAAATAAATAATTAAAAATTTTAGATGAACCTGAGATAAAACATTTAATTTGATTTTGAATTGTTCGACTCCTTTTAAAAGACACATGTCAAAGTAAAACCTGTTTTGAAAATGAATAATCAACAATTTCAGGCACAAGAATTTCTTTCTGACTTTTGTACGCAAACCTGTTTGTTTCCCTATTGAAGCGCATTCTGCGGCAAGTTTACTATTCACTGGGAACGTCGTTCCACCATTTTGTGCAGGCAACAACAATCCTAGTGAAGACAAAGGCTAGCAAAGACATGGAGCTAGAAAACAAAAGTTTGCTCTGCAATTAAATTTCTCCGGGTTATACAAAGCAACTAAACTTTACCAGTTTAGGCACAAGAAGAAAAGTGAGCAGTTTCCATTTTTAACAGTTACTTCCCACTCTCTGGGCCTGTCAAATGCAAAGCAGGACCAACAGCTTTGCTGTTGGGCCCAAGGATAATTTAGCAGTCTCTTCTGATATCCTGCATTCTTGCTCTAAGCTTTCCAAAACAATTTTCACTGGCTAAGTACACCCAGAGTAGAGTTTTGGTTCTACCATTTTTTTTAGGAGATAGAAAACCAAGAATGGCAAAATCCTTCTGAGATGAGTAAAGATGCCTATCTTTCAGGTATTTAAACCTATTCTAATTCAGGTATTGTCCTTCATATTGGCCGTTTTTATTTAGTTGTGAAGCGAGATCCTGTTTTAAAAATCTCCAGTTATGGTTCAGATTTAAAAGGCTGGCTGCAGATTGGGACATTCCTGTGTGCCCTTGCACTGGGGACACCGACTTCTGAGAGAGGTGGGACACAGAGTACAGAGCAGGAATTCCTGTAACCATTCCAGCTTAATCCACCTCCCTACATGAACTGGCATCTATATTCTTTTCTTGTTTGTTCTGTTACAGTGGGCTGCTCATTAAGGGCTTTGAGATACTTGTGGCACTAATGGTAATGATACATTGCTCAATGGCTAGAATTTGTAATAGTGTGTTTGTGGTTTGTGTATATATACACGTAAGAGGCCGTTTCCTGTCTTCTAGTCTCCATTCCATCTCCCACAGTCCCTGTACCTATGAAAAAAATGGATGTTTGGGGTTATTTTTAATTAGTCTAAACTTTCCTGCAACTTTTTTAAACCTAACATTATTTTGGCTCTATTTTCTACCATAGAAGAATATTACGATTTTTCATGAGTGCCTCAACTGCGGGTATTTAATTGAAGCTTCCAAAACAGTCAAATAAAAAAAAAAAAAAAAAAAAAAAGTCTGCCTCTTTCCAGCTGTCACAGTTGTTTAAGCCTATTTGGTACCATATCAGGAGTACTAAAATTTTAACTGTACCGAACGGTAAATTGAACAGTTTAGCAAACTATGTCTGCAAGATTGTAAGTAAATATCTCTTCCCTAATCAGCCAGTAATACATTATTTGGATCAGCTGAAACAAATAGGCAGTTGCTGCTACTGCCATGAAATGCTTTTCTAAAACTCACAGGAAAAGAGGGCGACTGCTGGGAGCCCGCGTGTCCGGGCTGTCCGTGACTGTTCATGCTGCATCATTGTCAAATTGCACCACTGCAAGGGATTTGCTGTACACCAAGTAGGCATGAAATGGTGTTCAATACAAATTATACACTCTTCATGAGTGAAATACTAACGAGTTTATTTGCCCAAATAAAGGGATAAGTAATAAATAGGTCACGTGTAACTGTTTTGTAGCACTGTTTTGTGCGTTACAGATGAACTGTTTTCTGTGGGCTAGTTTCCAAGATCCTTTGTTTAGTTGTCAGCTTCAACTCTCGAGAAGAAATGTTCTCTGAAAAATCTGAAAATATCAGGGGTTTTTTGATAGTATGAGACTTTTACTAGGATGCAAATACAGACAGCTCATAACCTGTTTATCCCCCCTGGATACTGAGACAGTGAAAATGAAATATTTTCATCTTAAAATCCTAATATATATGAATGTATAGTAAAATTTCTTAGACTTTGTTAAAATTAAATGTTTACATTTATAACAGTACAAAAAGAGGCTTATACTGTGTGGCATGAATATGAAATTGGGTATAATTTTTAAATGGCTGAAGAATAATATTTTCAAATAAATAAACTTTGGTCCTTTTTCCTCAAGAAATAGCCATGGATATTTTTTTTTGGACAACTTTTGAACAAATAAGAAGACAGCTAGAAATAATAACCTATTAAATATAAAGTCTTTCAGTTAAAATGTACCAGGCATGGAATGTGAATTTGAAGGAAAGCTGGAAATTGAAGCATGAAAAAATGAGGGAATATTTACTTGATTTCAGGAAATGGTATGTTGATTTTCATGGAATCTGAGTGGCCCTGCCCAGGTTTTACTTATTTGATGAGAGATTATTTTCAGGAATAATTACATGGGGAAGAAGGACAAAAGAAGAATATTCAAAGTGATTCATTTGTAAGAACAGTGAGGGCCTGCTAGGTGAGTGATTATGGTAAGTTATCAGTAACTTTGGCCAAGGAATAATAGCATCCTGAAGGCATCTATTCCACACTACTAAACCTGTAATTTTGAAAGAACATGTAATGCACGCATTTTTGAAAGACATGTAAATGCTGGTTTGATTTTGTGATGTGATATAGTCCCAAGGTGCTCTGCTGCACTTGCCTCTCAGGAGGGCAGAGAGCAGCCCAGATCCACAGGTGGGACTAGGCAGGGTGTTGTCCTTCTGTAGTGCCACCTGGCCACCCATTGTCTACAGGTGTTCCTCCTCTACCTTCTTGTGTACGTCGAAGTGTACATGGAGGACCTGGTGATGTCAAGCTGCAGGGTGACATTACTGTTGAATCCCTTACACACGCTGAAACTCCGAGATGCAGCCTATGCATCGGACAATCGCTGTCATCTCCAGCTGAGGACCTACACCTAGATACTTGTACATTTATTATTCTTGCATGAACTCTCAACATGTGTGATAACCATTATGTTGCCTTTAGAATGTAAGAGCCTCCAAGAATGGAGGCTTAAAAAATGTATTCTCAACAAAGTGACCTGCCGTGAGCACAACAGATCTGTTCTCTGATGCTTTCACTGGCTTCCCCTTAAATTTTAAATCAGATTCAGGGAGCTGTTGCTTATATTCAGCCTGATACTTCATTGCCTTGTATTCCAGTGAAGGCAGACTTCATTGCCTTGTCCAGGATATGTAAAAGATGTGGAAGGCATTTGTTGTTCCCTCCACTTCTCTGAAAAATGGACCACTCTTATGTTAAGAGGAAATCTCATCCCTATGGAGTGGATAACTTTCTCCAAGGCTGATCTCACACTGGAATGAGCTCTGGAATTTTAAAAAATCCCCACAGACCTCACTGTGTCCTGCTCCAGTTGCAAGGCACTGTTCTTTGACCTCATCCTGTCTAATGTAAATATTTAACAATATACAGATGTCAAAAGCAACAGTGACCACAACTCTGAAACTCTACCAAGCAAAGCACAAGTTTTTCCCGTGCAGAGTGGGTGAGAGGACACACAGTATCAGTGATGTGCTTCCTATACGACTGTAGGTGTTTATACATAGCAAACCGGTATTGAGCGTGCCATAGGAACCTCTGTAAAATAATACAGCAGCTTTGGGTTGCCTCTGGGAGAAGGTCTAGCCCTGAAGCCAGCTGCCAGCCCAGGCTCTTTGCATTTGAGCGAGTAGTAGAGAATGTACAGGGAGATCTGAGTTACAGGCAGCCTGAATCTTGTGTCCATATTACCTTGGATCTTGCAGTAGTCTAACCATGTGGATACCACATATTTACTTCAGCTTTATACTTGAGGTGGTAAGACTTGTGTTTTAGCCAGTATGCCATGCCACTCCATGCTACTGGCAGTATTTCAGGTATTTGAGTACAATACTCAAGGGCTGTGACATTTTTTTCTATTGCTACCTCATCAGAGGCTAGTGGTCAAGTTGATAGCCTGACCCAGGCTTTTCAGGGTATATTTCAAGACTGAGATGAACAAGTTTAAGTATTTGCTCAAATAAATAAGCAAAAGTATTAAATCTTGGTAATAAGAATTTGACAGCAAGAGCTTTTTATTTCTGCCATGGAATACAGCACCATTACTTCTTTCTCTCCTTCCTACTGCTTCAGTTTTCCAGGTACCACTCAAATTGCCCATAAATCTTGGACTCTTAATTTAGAAAACAACCTCTCAATCTCTACCACCTCCTAAAAAATACTCCTGAAAAAATGGTAACTATTTTAAACATCACATTATGGGTTTTGTTCAGCTTTCAGTGCTTGCACTACTGAAAGAACATTGGAGAAAAGGGAAAATGAAAGCAATAAAAATAAAAATCTTAACTGTGTTTAGGTTTCTCACAACACATTAAATAGAAAATACATATCATGTTACACCATTAGTTTAGCTGCAATCTGCCAATTCCACTGAAGTGCTACCACCTACTTACACACTTTTGTCCAGTGTTTGTGAAAGGTTATACCTGGCAATAAAACTCATGGTATTTTTGAAATAGTGCATATGCACACGCAATACCTGAGATATATGCCATAACCTTGTGATCATGCTTTTAGTTTTATTTACAGGAACACAGAGGCCTTACTATGTGGCTTCTAATGGTCCTAGTTTTATTAAGTATACGTACGCATAACCAAGACAATTGTAATATTTAGGAGTTTGTCTAATTAATGTGTGGCTTGTAACCCAGATTTGTGATAGATATTTCAGGTGAAAAAAAAAAAAAAAAAAAGAAAAGCACCCCCATTTGTCCTATCTCTTCTATCCTCCACTTCCAAAATACCTCCCTACCATTACAGGTAATTTTGGGGGGCAAATAATGATATCCTTCTACCCATGATTTGTCTCCCTGCTTGAGGAGGAAAATGTACATATCTAGGTCTCAAGCAGTGTGATGAGAAGTTAAATGGAGAAGCCTTTGCCTGTCGGAAGCTGGCTGTTTGAAACCCAGCCCCAGCACCCTGGGCTGTTGTGTCAGTCCTCTCACCCCAAAGGACTGCGCGGGGTGCAGAAGTGCCTTCCATAGCACTGCTACTGTGTTTTTCTTGTGTCAGTTACATTTTTGTCATGGTGCAATTATTTTAATTTTGGTTTGGTTTTGTTTCGTTTTTTCCTTTTGCAAGTATTTGAGACAAAAATTGAGCTAAGTAAGCTATCAATGATTCGGTGAGCATATGTTTAGGAATGACCACTCTACCTGTGCTCAATATGGCTGAGGAGAATAGCTGATGCTCTGGTTACATTAGCGTGCTCTAAAATTTCAAAGGGAGACCCCACCAGAAACGTTACTCCTTATTCACTTGTGCTCCCTAATGGCAACTTTAAATTCTGTCTTCTCTATTGTCTTTGCTAAAGACACAAGACTTTGTGCTTTTGCTAGCAGAGTGGTATGAAATGCAGTCGGTGCCTATGTGCATTTACAAAACTTTCAAATACTGCTATATATTCCTTTATTTTTGTCTTTTTTTTTTTTTTTCCTCTTTTTGTGGAGGATATGTGATTTCTTCTATCAAGTGCAGCAGTTTGTGATGTGATAGTACAATGAAACATGAGGCCAGTGCAGCCAGATACCTTTTTTTCTTCATATTGTGTTAAGGGTATGAGCTTTCTTTGATGTTGGTGAAGTTAATAACGTTTAGAGAAATAAAAATCAAGTTAGTACTCACTAAGGAAGTAGTACTAGAACTCCCTCGCTAGCCTTGGTTTTTACCAAATTTTCTATTTCTAAAAAAGAAAAAACGTTGATAAACTGAGACATATGTCCTTTGTACAAATTCTTAGACAATATGCGGAAAAGAAGACCATATGTCCACTCCAAATTTACAACATCTTTTTGTTATTTTATAGCCCACAAAAAGGTGCCTTGCAGAGAAAATCGCTACAGCTGGAATCCCTCTAATCTCTCCCACAGAACTCATATCAAATCCAAACTGAAAATGAATTGAGATTGGGGAAGAAAAGGTAATCTCCTCTCCCTTCTCAGTGGGCATTATTTTTATTTCGACATATATCTGCATTTTTTTAGTCTGAAGAGCATAAGGAGAACCCTTAGAAGAAAGGGTGCTCGCTGAACGTTGCCACAAAGTTCAGGCTATAGGTTAGAGAAGAAACAGTGTAGTAATTTTGCCTTTTTTACACCTGTCCATGAATTTTTTCAAGCAGGCTTTTAGTTTCCTACGTATACACACTGCTCAAAATCTGGTGACAAAATAGATCTAAAACTGTTCAGTTTTAGCCATTACGTAACAGAAATGCTGTGGTTTGTTTTGGTTATAGGTAGACTACATGATTTTTTTTCCCCCCTGTTCTTTTATTTTTGGACTAACTCTTAGAATAAATTGACACAAAATTTTAAAGTTGTCTTTCACCTGATATTTGCTACTATTTCCTTGTTATGTTCTGTATCATTTTGGATAGTGATAATGTATGTTATGTATGTTATGTTATGTATAATATAATTTTCAATGCATCATACAATTTATTTGCTGCATTGCTTGCAGAGATTGAAAAGAGGAGTGGCACAGAAATGCTTCACTGCTGCTGTAATGCGTAGTCCTGAGTACATTCTCATTGCATTATCTTTATCTATTTTCCAAACAGAACAGGATTCTGAAGTGGTCAAATATGGTATACACTACTTAAAAAAACCTAGTCATAAGTGGAAATGTGTCAAAATGTGTATTGAAGAGGTTCTTCATTAATTAAAGACACCTCCTTATGTTCTTATTGTGAGCCTGAGCCTCGAGATCCAGTTTGCTTCTTATCCATACTTCATACATGAGGGCTTTTGCTTAGTTTCAGGTGTAAGGTTTGAGCTTGAGCCAACTTCAAAGTAATGCCCATGCCATAGGTCAGTCTACAGTATCCAAAGACAGCACTGTGAATGCATAAAGCTGGACAAGGGAACTTGCTGGATACTTTTGCTGGGTTCTTTCGCCTGGCACCCTGAATTCAATACAGACCTAGCGTGAGGAAGCCTCAAAAAAGGTTAAGAAGAGACCTGTGACCTTCTCTTGCCTTTTGCCTTCATAGTTGCTTACAATTTTCAAGGATACCTGTAGCATGTGCCTTCACAGAATGGGCTGGGTTTTTTAAAGTACAGCCTTATACAGAACAGGACCATATCTGCTGGTATCCCACCGTAATTTAAGTACGGTGTTTAATAAGGAGATAATAAAGTCAGTAGCTGAAATGCAACCATGAGTATAATAACATACAATAACACCTTTCAGCTGACTGTCTCATGTTCTTTTAAGTGGCTGAGGATTGAAATAATGGGAATAAGGTAAAACTGGCCTATTCAAAACATGTGCCAGCACAGATACATGGGGACAAACAGACCATGTATTTATTATGTTGCATAATAGTTGTCCTTCAAAAGTCAGCATTGCCATGTATTTCTCCATCTTTTATCCAGAGGGCAACATAACTCTCTGTAACTGGGAAATGCTAAGCTTTAGAAACACCTAAGAATGAGGAGACATATTACCATGATATCATATGATGAATGGAAGATGTGACACATCCCTCTTACTGCATCTTACTGGCAATATTATAGATTTACATATATTAGCAAATTAGACTGTAGTCTTAAAGGATGGCATTCCGAACATTGCATTTATACGAAGTATGTCTAGTATATAAATACCAGTTTGCTCTGACAAATACAAATATGAAACTCCTAAGGAAACTGTAATTTACATGGTTATTTTGGTTAGGTATCTGAGAAATGGGCTGATTCAGGTTAGTTTCCTTGCAACCTCTATTTTAATGTCTGTACCTCTTTTCTAAAGGCCGGCTCTACTCATGTAAATGTCCCATGATCTGAATTGCATTCAGTAATCTTGAGGGAAGAATATGTATTTGGCACCATTTTCAGTGATCAAGACACTTTACATGACAGTCTGGTTTAAATGGCATGAAAATCAGAGTTAAGTGCTGTGTAAATGAGGGCAGAATAGAGCCCTTTGTATCTCATTTTCCAGCTGCCCGGGGATCATCTGGAGGCATAACCACATAAATCCCCTGAGGATATGTCTCCAGCTCTCTCCTTGTTCCCGGATCACATTGGAAATCCACTCAATTTAGACTTAATCTCAGCAAAATCTACCCAGGACCTTCTTTCTACATTTGCAATACTATCTTTTTGGCACTTTTTTGCTTGGGCTATTAAATGTAGCTGCATTTTTCCTCAGATATCCTCAAACTTGTTTCTCTGTGGAGGCACCACCGTGTGTCAGGAGGATAGGGATCTCCAAAAATTAGAGATGAAACTGTTGGCTCAGCCTCCAGTCTGGGAGCATATTGCTTCCTCTGTCACTGACCACTGCATGATGTTAGGAATGTACCTTCTCCCCACCTTACTTTGGTTATCTAAAATATGGCCATAATGTTTTCCAAACATTTTTTTTGCGTTCTAGCCTTTCCAAGTTAAGGCTCTGCATTGCATGGAGCGAAAGTACGACCATTCTCCTCACCCAAAAAGGAAGCTCCAGGCTTGGAATGAACGAGTATAGCAAATTTACAAGTAAAAAATAAACGGCAAGTTGCACGTAGAGAAAGAGAAAGAGACACAGAGACAGATGGATCTATATAAATTCAGCTTTTAAAGTGTTGTGGGTTTTTTTAAAACTAAATAATTGTTAGCAGTAACCAGCTGTAGTATTATTCTTCACTGAGTAATCTGCACAGTGAAATGTAAACAGGGGGTCAGGCTCTCCTGTGGCCATATGACCCTCTCAGCAGGAAAAGGGGGCACGGAGAGAGGCTGTGCACAGAGAAGCGTACAAGGATATTCATGAGCTGGGAACTTTTGTAGCAAAAAATAGCTTTCCTGCATAGTCAATGGTGCATAGCGTTTGGTTTAAAAACCCTTATTAAATTAAGAGGAGCTTTCTGCATCCACCAGCCTTTGCCGCTGCTGCTGTGTGTACTTCCATAATATTGAGAATACTGGGGCTTAATATCAACTTGAAGGTTTAGAAAAATGCAATAACATTCAGATACAACTTGATTACTGACCGAACAGAGATATAGAACATGAAAACTAATACGTCTGGGGAATTTAGCTCTTCTGAATTTCTTTCTTCCTTAAAAAAATTCTTTCCTAAAAAATAAGCGTCTATATCTATGTATATATGCATTCCTTTGTCAACACAGGAAGATGGAAGGATTGGCAGCCAGGCATTCTTCAGTATGTTAATTATCTAATGTTTTCTGTTCTTTAAAATTCTCTTCTTTTTCTTTCTATTTTTTGTCTCTTTTTTCAGATGAAAAAGCTGAGCCCATCTCTTGCACTCTGATCATAGTTCTAATGCTGTGTATTTAATATAGCATATTTTTTAATTCACAAGCATACTCTTCCTGTCATTGCCATAGCCAGTATAGCTCTGGCTACACTTTTGTTGTGGTTCAAACATCTTTTCCCTGCGGTATTTTTCTGATATAGGAAACCTTTATTTATTTCTTCATTTATTATTTTAAAAACCAATATAGTTTTCCACCCAAAATACCCCGTTTTACATAACCTTGAGATGCCTATTCATTCTTTCTCAGGAGGAGTTCAGGGGAAAGGTGCAGCGCCCCTCTAAATCACAAATGAAATGAGTTTGTTGGCTTGAATAGTATTTCTCCTTTCAACCCTCCGCACATTTCAGTGCATTCCATTAGTCATTGTTCAAATGAGGCTGTTCTCCGACCCCAGAGGCAGGGGAGGAGGGAGTTTGGGGTTTAAATGAGTTTGCTGATCAGTACAGAGAGGCACATTGTTTCTCATCTTATATTTCGCATGTTCTGTTTACAGAAAATAACCCAGGTTCCCAGGACCAAAATGTTTCAGGTTTTGAGCACACTGTACGTTTGATGCAGCTAATTTAAATAAACCACTTTCACATTTAAGCAATTAAACCTATAATTAGCGCTGTTTGAATGAACTAATCAGCTAATACCCTATGACACACAGTTCTTTTTTCCTCTAAATATTTTTAAAGGGAAAGGAGAGAGATTTATGAAAAATTATAGGAGAAGCAGTAAAAAAGTATGCTTTGATTCATGGAATTACAAAAAACCAACACAAACTACTTAGACTGACGTTCTCCTCTTGCCTTCCCGGGAATGTGGAATTATGCACACTCATTTCCTCTGAATTCAGGGCAAAAGACTGCAATAAACAAAGTAGTGAATCTTGTTTAAAATGAGGCAAACTTCTACCGGTGTGGTGTGTTTTTAAAAATACCCAAACACACTTTTAGAGGTAGTCTGTACTCACTGTATTTTGAAGCCTGTGAGTACATCTAATCCAGTGGTAGGAGAGCTGCGTAAGCCATACCCTTGGGAGATTCCCTCTGACGGGCAGCACATTCAGGGCTCTCAATAAGATGGAAATTTATTAGGAGGAAATTATCCGGGTGTCCTCTGAAAAACAGCATTTCTGATAAAAATCTTGCTCTCTGCCAGCAGTGTAACAAGATACGTTTGTTAGCTGGTTTTGTTCCTTGGACTCATCTTTTAATTTTAATTCTTCTGTTGCACTGCTGTGTATTTACATTCTGAGGCAGACGTGATCTGTGTGTGCTCAGTGGAGACTGAGATGTTGGGGGTGAGAGACATACAAGTTTAGGAGAGAGGTAGGTTGTTTCTTTGTTTTGTTTTGTTTTCCCCTCTAGTTAAAGTGGAAAAAATGTCTTTACATTTTTATTAAAGCTTGAATTTGTTAATAAATATTTTGCCTCTTTGAATCTATAGATTTCTATTAATACAGAAATGTGTGCAATTTATCATATAATTCTTCTTTTCTTCAGCTCTTTTGCCCCTGAATGTCATAGTACCATGCAGGCCATACGAGTCACATCACATACTAGCGTTTTGCTTTTTTTTTTTTCCCCTGGAACACCATTAAATATCTTCAGATGCTGAAAACAGCTTGAACACCCTTGAGTTGTTCAACTCTGCCTATCCTCACTGCAGCTCCACTAAGGATGGGATTTCAGGACTCTTCTCTCCAGCCTAATTTTTCCCACATCATGTGGGGCTCAGGCTGGAAGGTTTTCAAAGAAGGAATGTGGGGCTTTAATGAATGAAGCTGGCATTGGGAACCCTCCCCACAGCGTTACGATTTGCCAAAGTTAGTAGGTATGTGGTGCTCTGCTCTTGCAGAGCAGAAAGGACAGCAGGAGGATGGCAGATGGTCTTTTGCGGTTATATGGCTCACCAAAACTTAAGTGAACTGGTTTCTCTTCCTGTATGATAACTGGCTTCTGAAAGTGCTTTTTCATCTGCCAGGCTTAACATAAGGGCTAGTTTAGGTTTAGATTCATTTTGTCAAATGTTTTGGGGAGAGTAGAAAGAAAGGGGTCACGGGACAGACCTGCCCTATCAAAACTTTTTAAATTAGGATTGGACTAACCCTTGCTTTTGATGGAAAGTCTCGGTTCAATAGGGAATTTCTTTTTCAAGTAAGAGAGCAAGCATAGTACCACCCTATGCAACAAATATGGTGGTGTAGGGAACTTTCAGAGATCTGGGTTTGAACCATCAAATTCAGAGCGGAAACTTGTGTGTCAAGCTTTTACACTTGTAGGCAAAGGATTTGTCTAGCCAGTCATTTCTCATGGTGATATGAAATACTTTCAAATGTTTCCTCCAATCTAGACTTGGGAAAAACATTATTTTTGTGCAGCGTTAACAGATAGGAAAATAATGTCTTCTTTGGCTCTACTGGGTATAAGTGTCTGAAGTACTGGTAGTTCCCACTGTAGATGAAATCTGAAGGAGTGACAGATGTGGCTCAGGGCAATCAAGCCCTAGATGTTTGAAGTTGGGCATCTAATCACCAAGGCACCCCAAGCTTGAGGAATTCACAAATTTTCGCCTTAATCTTGCCCTGCTTCAGAGCCCATCCACAAACCAGAAGCATTTATGCCCTACTATCTAACAGGGGAAGTCATCAGTAATTTCTTACTCAGTGCAGCTTTTGGATAACGCGTAGTGAGCATTGTGTGATGGAGCCAGCAAGACTCACACATGGTCTGAGAGACAGCCAGTTATGAATACGCTCTCTTGAGAACCTTCCCCTACAGGAAGAAACTCTTGAGTACAGATATTCAGCACCAGTAGAAAGGAGGTGGCCCCCCAGGCTGCCCCTCAGGGATATGGGCAGTCTAAATCTAAACCATCATCTCCCCATGTTTCTCGCAGAATGCAGATGGACTGGACCTTTTCTTAGTGCACATCTGCCACACCTTTCAAGGCCTGCTAGGAAATGACTCCAGTTGTAATTTTACAGATTTGGTTTGTAACAAAGTGGTTTTGCTACCAGGAAGCTCATTATTTCTAGAGGAGAATGAAAATGGAAAGACTTCAAAACCATTTTAATACATTTTTTCTATGTAATAATCTCTGTATGATATAAAATGATGGTTGTTCTGATTAAGTATTGACATCCATTACCTCTGAATGCAATTCTTTAAATACCAGGAAATATCCAGCTCAAGCAGCTTCCCTAACATACCTAACTCCTACACAGCACACTAACCTACCACTTTCTTAGAGTCTACGCCTCGCCGGTGCTGTTAGCACAGTTGATCTCATGCAGAAAAAATTATATCTGCAAAAAAGTTTCTAAATACTATTCTGGTTGGTTCAAAGTTTAAAATTCTACTTTGAAAAGTAGAAATGCTTTTTTCAAAACTATTCTGCTTGTTATTTCTACTCATTGTTTCCACAGCAGAGCTGAAAAACTATGACAGCTGTGTTTTGGGTGGTCTATTGTATATCGCTGTTGGTTTTGATTATTACGTTCAACACTCTCTTGGTATGTGTTTCACTGTCCCACCATCTCCACACAAATAAGGAGTAGTGCTGCCTCCACTCGTTGTTTATAGAATTGCTCTGTGGTTACATAGTGGGAAATCTAATTTTTTTGCTCTCTTTTGCTTAAGAATTCACATGGTTCATACACTGGTTCCTAGGAGCATGCCTTTTAAACACTGGGTTATGGCTTAGTGTTTAAGAAGGCATTGCTCTGCCCTTCCTTCAGGACAAGTCCTGGAGCCAAATGTAGAACATAGAACAAGCAGCATGGTTAAATGTCCAAGTAATAATGACAGCTGGCTGAGATGGGGAAACCAGGTTTCTCCTTGATTTGACTCTATGTTTTATGTTGGACTGTCATCAAATAGAAAAGTAAATAAATAAACCAAAGCATATAGAAAGATGGATAAAGGCTAAGGTATTGCTTACCTGATTTTTAAACATGCTCTTATAAAGACCTTCTGCTAAAGTCAATCAGGCAATATATAGTGCATTTACATGGGATATACTGTTCAGTGTAAGGGAGACTAACTTTCAATAACATGTGTTTAAATGTCTGCATTTGGACATTGCTCCAGAAGATGTGATTTATTAAAGGTTCATAACCCTCAGAACCGAATTATGAGTAGTTAAAATACAGACTGCTGTCTGTAAGATGCACACATCATTTGCTGCAGAAGACGAGAAAATAAAATTGCTTTCTTGGACCCAGAGTTGTGAAAAAGAGTGACTGTGGGTGTAAAATTAGTGATTACCTGTATAAAATGGCAGTCGTAAATATAGTGTGTCTGAGCTGACCAGCAGAACATATCCTGTCATGCACAGCAGCTAGTGAGGATCAGGGCAAACAAAAACTGCATTGTGGTCTGTCCTCTCCTGCTTTGCAATGATACAGCATTTGAGCTTCTGCAGCTGAAGCAGACCAGCCATAAAAATGTCCTTTAGAAACCTGCCCCTTGAAGTGGGCTTAGGACAGCTGAGGCATGTGTACCTGGAATCAAAAGTAACTGATGCCTTAAAACAGTCAAGAGAAAACTTTCTTATGTCACATATTTTTCTTAAACTGTGTGGTCTCATGTGGTTTTAATTACTTGATGTAAGTGGTCCCATTTTCTTTCAGTTTTCTTTGTCCAGTTTTCACCCAGATTAGGAAATCTGCAAAGGCAGGATTTTTAACTCAAATAATTATTCAAAACTTCAAGTGTTTGTCTGAAACTCATCTAAACTTTCTGCAGGTGTGTCTCTAGGTTAGTTCTGGCAATATTGTTAAATGACCTTTGTATGTAAGATCTTCAATCCTTGATTTAAGATGGAGTCATGGTAAAAGTAAAGACAAAATAAAAATCCAGGACATTATCTGAGCATTACTTAAGGGAACTAAAATTAAGATCAACTCTCAAGCAGGAAAAACATACAAGATCAAGCACAACAGCATTTTATGTCGCCAAAACAAAACAAAACAAACACAACACCCCACACCCCGCCCTAAGCTTTTGTGTTCATGACAAACAGAAGTCGGTAACCTACGTGTCTTAACAGCAGAACAGGAGCTGGTTGAGCAACTGAATGGACATAACTCTGGGTTGAATGGGGATGTCTACAAGCTACACAGATCATGTTGTGAACACCATTGCCCTCCTCTCTTTCCTCTGACTATATCCAGGTCTTGAATATATATTTCAAGGAACTGTGACCTGAATTCAGATGATTGATCACAGTAGCAGTAGAGTAAAATTTCAGTGTATCTTCACATTGCAGTGAACCTGATATCAAACTTTAACCTGCGGCACTTTGCTTTCCTATAAAATAAAAATATTCTCTCCTAAATCACTGCCTTTTCAAAAACATAAACAAAACCAGAAAAGCCAACCCTTTTTGACTGGCTGCACTGATTTCCATATCATTCCAAGTTTCTTATCTCTCTGATTTCCCATGCACTCCCTCTTACCTTTCCTGATCTTCCACAAAACCCTGGCAGAATATCAGCAGATCTGATAGTTTCTTCTGGGCTGGCTGCCATTATCATATTTTATGTACTTCAGGGTTTCTGTGGGATCAATGACACACAATACATCATCGGACTGCTGTGACCAAACAAGGTTTGTGTGCTGCAGCTTCCCCTCGCATTTTGCCAGAAGTGCTGAGACCTATCAAGGGACTGAAGAAAGATGAATAAATGTTGGTGAGGGATGGAGGAACAGTGTTGAAACAGAGTAGATGTTGAGTAGAAGCAGAGGTCTAAAAAGGAGACTGGGGAAGAGTTAGTAGGTGTTTCAGAAATATCTGAAATTGAAGGGAAGACAGCAATGTTCTGGTTCAGGATAAGATGTAAGGAATGGGCTATTGGGGATGTGGGGAGATGGGAATGGAAATTGGGAATTGAATTGAATAGAATGGAAAGAAAAAGAAATGAGTTTGGATTGGGAGAATGACAGCTGCAGGGCAGGATGAGGATGAAGCAGCAGCTTCATTAGGACTTGGTAAAATAAGTGGTTTTATCTATGTCTTTGGCTGAACTGAACTGTACTTTCCAGCCTTTGTAAAACAGCCTGTGCCTAACTGCGATCCATTGCAGTACGAGGTTATTAGTGTTAACCGGTGTATGACGAGGGTTGCGTCTACACCGCAGGACAGGTGCATTTCAGCATCCCATGGGTGAGCCTTGCAGTGATGTCCTAACCCTGTGTTGGGAAGACACTGGAATGTGCTGTCTGCCCCTTTACCTCACCGCCTGGCTGCATGAACTGCCATGTACGACTTTAGAGACATCAATCTGGACAGCTGGGCAATTAGAGCCACAAGACACACTGAATCTATCTGCCGTGATAGGCACTGCCAGATTCCACTGATCTGATGTTCTTATGATATCTACAGGAATGGCAGAATATGATTTGAGAACAATATGCCTGTGGAAATGCCGTTCTGAAATGAACAATAAATGATGTCAAGCTGTATGCATGATATATTCTCCCAGTTTCTTACAAGAAACAACATTAACTTAAATTTTAGGTTGTTAAACTTCATTTAGCACCATCATATACTGTAAAAATCTAAGAAATAGCTAGTGCAGTCACTCGGCTCGCTATTCCAGTCTTCCACCTCAGTCTCACCTCTTGCCTCTTCATCTCAATGAGCACTCTCTTTGAAGAATGGTTGTGGAAGATGCATGAAGAAATCAAATACATGCAAAAAAAAGTTTGGAAGCGGAGGCAGAGGGTTCTCCTCCTTTTATTTCATGGCCTCATTGCCGCACTCTGAGATTGTAAGGAAAAGGCTTATCTATATCTTCATAAAATTTTGCATTTTCCCTAAAGTGGCAGGTACCTACTTTTGCTTTAGACAGGAAATACTGTACAATTTTCCCAGCGTGATTCAATTTTATTGTTTTGAATCCAGGAAATTAATGTGAATTTGAATTTTAGGTTTCCAAAGTGGCAAAGGCTTAAAATTGTGCCAGAGTGAATATATTTACAATTAAGACCTTCTGGGAATTGTGAAAGAGGTAACAGTAGTAAAGATACAGAAATCAGTCTGAAACAGTTTTCAACAAGGGAACTTTATTTTAAAATGTTTCCTCTGTACCAGTTAATAAAAATGAAGCTTAAATATGGAATATTTCAAAATAACGTAATTGGTTTTGACTCATTTGCAATCAGATGTGCTCCCTGAAACTACTTTAGAAAAGCCTGACGTGTCAAATGGAGGTGTGATTGCAGATCACACACAAACTACCTGCCATCTACCTTGCAAAGGGAATGGTAGCAGCAAGGAAACAACCCATGTTCGTGTCCCTCCATAAACTTGACTACACATACCGATCACATACCATCCTGACAACCCCATCCCATTGTGCTTTTTTAATACTTCACGAGAAAACTGTAAGTGAGCCTAGATATGGCTGGCAACACTTTGGTCTGTCCCACAATGCAAAGAAGTTCTGAAAATTTAAACTCGGCTCAGCAAAATGTGAAATGATTGAATTTAAATGACTTCTCAATGGTGAATTTCAGTGTAGACTTAACTGAAGGCATGTGAACACCTCCTTTGTTTTGATCTCTGTATAATACATATTACTAACTAGGGTGCTATTATAATGTATGTATACACATGAAATACAAAGGTTCTACGAAGACAAGAAAAATTTTGGTGCTTATGCTGTTAATGTAAAACAGCACTGTAATTGTCCTTATTCTGTTCATAATTCTTTAGCTGATAAATGTCCCTTCTCACATACTTTCCTTTATCCTTCCCCCCAAATCTTAAGATTTTAAGTTTAAAAATATAAAAGCCTAGAATGTTGTGAGTTAGAACTGTAATGCCTGAACTCAGTCTGAAGTTTCATGTCATCTTAAGGATGAGGTGGCTGTAAAAATAATTGGCATTATTGTGCTCCCCTTTCTATCTAAGAGACAGGAAAGTGTCCTGTGGTAATTTTACTTGCTTTTTTTTTTCTTTTGCAAATTAACACAAATGTCTTGCTGGTTAATTTAAAGCCTTTTATATTCCCTCCAAAATTTCTGTCTTTATTGGATTCACATCTGTAGTTTTATTTAATATGAACCAGATGTTGAAATCAAGGCAATATTTATTAGGACGCTTGCACCGGAGAAGGCTTGCTACAGACAATGTGTTGTGCCAATTCTCTGGGTACAATGTAGGCAGAAATAAAGTATGCTGAAGGTTTTTTCTGTTTCTCTAATTAGAAACAAAGCTTTCTAATCAATAACCTTCAAACACCAAACTTCGCAATCAAACAGCTATAGACAAATGTACATAAAATTCCACAAGCTGTTGCACTTCATACACAAACCATTCTGCTGTTGTTGAAACTGCAGGTTGCTCATACGCCAGTATAAACGGGCGCGCGTGGCTGCAGAATCTGTGCAATGGGATGATGCTGGGGAGAACACAGACAGCGGAGAGCAGAATGCACTCTTAGAATCAAAAATCAAGGTTAGCGATGAAAGCAGAAGCTGGGACATGCAGCTGCTGCCATTGAGCAGCTGGTTAGTGGTGTCCTGGCTCCAGGAGAGGCAGCAGCTCCTGATGTGGGTGGGCTGAGCTACAAGTCAGAGGCAGCTCAGATCTCCTGCTTCTCCAGAGATGTCAGCATCTTTCCATGCTGTCTGCAGTATGTGCGTCTCTGACATGTTTAAGATGCGTCTGGTGTGTAATAAATACTGAATTAGAGACATGGTCACTTTTTTGGTCACTGTTTGGATATAGGTCACTGACTACCACTCCTGGAAGGTATGAGATGTAGAAGGAACAGAATCTATGACATAGACGAGATAAAGATTTATTCAGTATATATTTTGCTTAGGCTCTATTTTTCGGTGCAAAATCATTATTCACTAAAAGGAGAGGCACAGCCAGTCTTTCGCCCTCATGAGCTGGAACATTTTGCTCTTGCAGCATAATCAGATTTTCCAAGCAAAACTTCTGGTTATTTCAGTCACATTTATGCAGCTGTACAAGGCTTTGGCAAAATTCAAGCACTGCAGAACATGGTAACATTTCAAAGTATAAAATTTTAATCAATAACATATACTTAAATTTCCAAGGCCAAATTAAAAATATATATATTGTATCTACAAAATATGCATATAGGTAACTGATTGCATTTTGCATGTACTGAGTGTGCAGTCTACGAGAGTGTAGAGAGTACCTGCAACGGTAACATCCAGAGTCTCAATGGATCATATTCAGCATGATAGCATGATTTCATTTCCTGGCAAATTTTGGCTTGCGTTTTGTAAGTGCAGAGGTTTAAGCTTAAAATCAAATCTTTATAAAGAATAGAAAATGAGTTAGAAACATGAAATAAAAGAGTCTAGAAAATTCTGTGTAGGAAATAATGTTTTCCAAAGTACATTTCTTTCCACTGTTGGTTGAGACTTGCTGTTAAAATAACTGAATAAATAAAAGAGTGGCCGTGCATGTTTTGTAGTAAGGCATAACTGTTGGTTCAAAGCAATGAAGTGAATGCAGCATAGGTTTTGGTGGGAGCTTGGCTCAGTTACGTGATGGCAGCCTAATGACAGGATAGAAATTGCTGTCAAATTAATCCCACTTCGGTATCAGGCAGAGAATTTCTCTGTGCATCATTCCTTCCCACACCAGTTTTCCTGTCTGGCCACCACTTAGCTTAGCATGTATGTCTGTGCTGTGCAAGATCCAAATACAAATCCATAAGCCATAATTTCCTGAGGTATAACTACATTTCTGCCACTGACTTCCTCAGTCATTCAGCTCTCCCTTACCTTCCCCACCTGTGAAATGGGTAGCGAAACCCATATGCAGAAAGTTGCACGTTTTTGTCACAGTGCTAATCACCACAGTGTTTCTGTGAATGTTTATAAAGTGCTTTGAAGACGAAAATTGCCAAAGAAGTGCTAGGGATGATTATTATAAGTTAATGAATAAATTTCAACATGTATTTGATTGCCAGGTAATTCAGAAGGGAATCACCAACCCTTCCCTCTCTTCGAGGAAGAAAAGTTGACAGTCAGCTAGTTGCTAATTAGCACTCAGCTGAAATGCCTCCAAAGCTGAGTGCTCCCAGTTGGGTCCTTTAAAAAGTATGCTTTCACCTAATTGAAATATGCTGAAAGTTGAGCAGTGGGTGAGGTGTGTAACAGGTAAATCGGTACGGTGGAGCTGGGTATGTAGAACAAATATCAAGCTTTTCCAGGCAGAGACTAGAACTTTGGGGGGAAATGCTAGCCAAGATGAGCATCTCTTTCTCATATTCACACATCTTTTCTCTTTCTGAGGTCCAGTTTGTAATCTGTCAAAGGCAGGTTATGCTGCCTTCTGTTTGTGTGGGCAAGTTAGGGAGGAAGCATCGCTTAAAGATTGTATTGAAGCCTGGTGTTGCTTATTTCTTACTGTATTGAGGAGTGGCTATAATGATTCTTGCTTCGGACTGAGACAGACTTTAGAAATTCACTTAATACCTTAGAGCTGAGTGACTGTGCCACATGCATTTAATTGACATTTAGCTTGTTTGTAAGGGAAAGCAGTGTATCAGACAGGGGCTTGGACTCTTCAGGTCCTTACCCTTTCTGCTGGCCTGTGTGGTTTTTTGCTGGAGGGTCAGTCTCCCAGACCATAGTCTGCTCCTACAGCCTCCCCCACCTTCTTTGGATTTTTCTTTTTGGCTGTCTGCCAGCGCTACAAACCGCAGCACCGTCTCCTCTGCTGCTGAAGGCTGTTTTCTTCCTCAGCTGCTGGGAGGTGGCTGCAAAAGGCAAACGACAGGAATTTCATCCCTTTCTTTTCCTGCTTGACTGCTCTGGATTCACCATCCTCAGCATCAACTCTTCAAGCTTTCTTCAGGGAAAGCATACTCAGCTAAACTTGTTGAGCACTTTGGGTGAAGAATCTCAGTTGCTTCTCATAGTACTTACCAGCATCAGCCTCCAGCAATAATCCACCCCAGACTTCAGCAGCATATATGGGGGCAGAGGAGAATTAAAACAAACAACCAAACCAACCAAAAAACCAACCAATCAACAACGCATACACACACACACAAAAACGTAAGGTGAGAAACCAACAACGCAGATATTTATAAATTATTCATGGAAAAGGACATCTGTACTCCAAAAGGGGCTACAGGTGGATATGGGTGATATCAAGGGAAACGGGAGAAATGGAGTGAACATGGAAGCAATGGGGAGATGGAACAAAACAAGACAGAAGTGTTCTTGAAGCTGTTGGATTCTAGAAAGCAGCCTTCATGATGTTCTCACATATGCAGCAAACCCAACGTATACAAAATCTCTCTGGTGTTTTTCTAGTCTGGCAGATGATCTCCTTCTGTCAACGGGCAGGTGTTCCTTGGTATCCGGAAGCTATTGTAACCCAGGAAAGCTCCTTTGGATATCAAGGGCTGAATATTTCACAGATGAGAGCTCATCCTCCCCTCCCAGCACTTCTCGGAGCTCTTTCCCTTGACAAGAGTCCTCTCTGGCATGGCCACCGTGTACTTTGTAGTTACAGTGCCCAGGCGTGATGCAGTGTAGGCGGATGCCTCTCAAGTATACTGTCCACTCGGTGCCACACCGAAGCTCAGTGAGGAGCAGAATGAAGTCCTTAAAGTACAATATAAATCCCTAGTGAGCTGAAGAGCCAGACCCCGCAGCTGAGAGCTCCTACAGACCAGTATTCCCCCTGCAGTAAGCACAAAGGGAGGACACTTAAAACACACTGCACATTGGCTTACTGTAGCTTAATTGGAGAGATGATAAGTCAGTTTGTCTGCTGTATGTCAGTATATTTAGAAGGCCCATCACTGTAACATCAAGATGGGATTTGCACCATTTCAGGTTTGTCTCATATTTTCTTCCCAGCTCTGTCTGCTGCAGGGGCTGTGCATATACTCTGTGGGTAGAGCAGGCAGACTGCTTGGGCAGAGATAGGCAGGATCCTCAAAGACTGCATCCAACTGAGCATTCATAAAGTTCTGAGACAAAATTTAATATCCATTTTGATACACAGTGGGTACAGTGCAGAACTAAAAAATATTTTAAATCCCTTTTGTGTTATCGTCTATTCAGAGGTACTTCTACTATCACTGGTGAGTGCTGGAGCTGTAACTATTAACATTAAATAGGTGAGGGGTATTCTTAGATTTGTCGTATGTATCAAATTATCATTATATGTAATTTATGCAAGGTAGGTTTGAGTTCACAAAAAGCCTAAGCATTTAAAAGATGTGAACCCTTCTTGCTGCACTGTAAACTCTGACACAGTAGTTTTGGTGGGCCCCACTTACTGATTTTTAAAAAAATCTTTCTGATAAAAATCATAATGTCATTTGTTAGTAACAGAAAAGGACAACTATCACAACTAAAAACAAAAAAAGTAACCTAAATGGAAAAAACCTGGAAGCGTATACTGAGCCCAGCAAACAATTTTTTATAATGGATTAACCAGATTTATTTCGTTTCCTGTTCACAAATTGCCTGTGAAAGGACAGTGTTTTCTGGAATATGTTTTTTATTTCAATATTTTAATATTTAATGCAAACAAATTACAGCTTCTAGATTTCTTATAAATTGCAAGCATCTGGGACACTCTATTCTATAGCTATAGAAATTAATGGCAGTATTCTGTTCTGAAACCTATCAAAATCCTGTGTTTCAGCTCAGCAATTGAGCGTATATTATAGATGATGGAGTGTTACTTGTGGTTCTTCATTGTTCATCCCACCTTTTGATATGCAATTTTCATTTAGTCACTCACAAGCATCCATATAAAACCAGTTTTGTTCTTTTACCTAATGTCACTTAATCAAAACTCTTCAATACTAGCTGGCTTTTGTATAAATAAAGGACAGTTTGACAAGGTAGTTTTGTTATTTTTTTCAAGAAATTCATGTTCACTTGAGTTTTCTCAAGAAATCTTTCAAGTACCTCTAGTTTTTAGCTCTTCATTTGCTATATATCTTTGACTAAGATCAGTTGCTCCTTTCCTGTCTCTTCAACAGCTACAAACCACCTTAAATGCATCCTTATAAACCTGATTGCTGACAGAGACTGAACAGTCAACACATACCAGGGATAAATACAGCAATTACACCTATTTACAGCCATATCTCTTTTCTGCATTATTATTATTACTAAGTGGTTATTAAAAATATTGCAACCTTCAGAGCTACTTCGATTGTCAGCTTGGCAAAGCGAGGATGGTGCCTCGGTTGTGCGTGGTCCTTTCGGCAGGGCTGTGTGCAGGGGCTGTGGATGCTGCTTGGTGGTGTGGAGTGGGAATGGGCTGTGCCAGGGGCTCCAGTAATTGTCACAACCAGAAGGCAGCACCTGAGTGACCATGTGTGAGAGCACAAACAGCAGAGAGAGATCAACAAACCACTCTGGTTCATCCCTTCTCGCCCCCGGGGTGAACTTTCCTGCAGGAAGTTCCTGCCGTTGGTTTTTGGTTCTTCTGTCATAATGCATCTCAGCTACTTGTAGGCACTGTGGTTTTCACACTGGTGGGTGCAGAGGAAGAGGACCTGCACCCTTCTGCTCCACCAAATCCACGCTTCTCCCTGAAATGAAGGGAAATCGTCTTCCAGAGCTGTCAGTGGAGACCTTGACTTACATGGGTCCTTCTGTTTCTGCCCAGGAGAGGGCAATCCAGCATCCGGACATCGGCCAGCTCAGCACACCACGTCTTGAGACTCTTTGGGGTCTTGGGGGCCTGTGTGGTTAGTGCCTGGCCAGAGGGGCACAAAACGTGGCTCTGCCTGCGCTGGTTGGGTCTGATGGCACAGCTCCCCTTCCTAAGTTGGGAATCACATCCCACGTCCCCTGGCTCCCTGCTCTGGTGTGCCATCTCCTTTCATGCCTGGGGGGCAGCACCCAGATAGGGGCCGGTGAGCCCACGTGGTGTGGGGGTTTGAGGACTGGGTGACCAAGGGGGTGTCACATTCTGTCTTTCCTGGGCTCTGAACGGTGGGTTATGGCTCTCCGCTTCGAGGCGCCGTGGTATTCGCGCATGCACACGCCCGAGTAAATGCAACTCTGCACACACTTTTTTCTCATCTGGTTGTAGCCGTGTGTATGCAGGCACAGGAATACACTCATTTTCAGATCTGGGAAGACCGGCTAGTCTCTCTTCCTCTCATTTTCCTCCACCTCTTTTTTTCCTCTGCTCACAGTAAACTCGTCTTCCAGATTAACGAATTTATTGACTGGCCTAAATCTTGGCCCAGATGTTTGCCTTTGACCCCAGAGCAGGTTTGGGTAGCAGATTGACGCCAGTGGCGTGGCAGTTTGGAGCAGCCCGGGCAGCGGAGCTGGCTGAATGCTCCCTACCCACCACTCCCAGAGAGCAGACAAAACTTTAAAGGCAGCAGATCCAAGTGGGAATCAAGATGACACTGTCAGGATCCCTGTAAACTTTATTTTCCTTTGATTCTGCCTTCTGTTTTGCTGTTCTGTGCATCATGCTGGTCTAGATGATAACAGGCAACTGGAAGTGCTGGTGGAGCCTGTAATTAGCAGGTTCCTACCCTGGGACTCAGTTCTTGCTGGTGGGCTGTAGGTGTGTGATAATTTGACAGTTAATCAATGGGAATTATTAAAATATCTGTGCATATTTTTGCTTTGCACTAGAGCCATACACAGAAGGTCTTATATGGGATGCGGGGGGAGTATCTGGGGTTCCAAATCATGAAAGCAAATCCTACTGCTCATTCACATACAGTACTCCAAGTTTGTCTTTTTTAAAAAAAAAATTTTAAAGCAACTCTTCTTTTCCCCCCACCCCAGACAAAATGAAAAATATTAATATTATGGGCATGTTTAACTTCTTGAAACAGTGAATTTTAGCTTAGTCAAGAAGTCCTTAAAACAGACATAGTTTTCAAGGTATGCAAAATTCCACCATTTTAGTTACAAAAAGTGGTGTGTCCCTTCTTGGGTAAATACGTTTTTATTTGGGCTTGCTTTGTAAACAACGTAAAATCCACAGTTTGGTGGGTTGATTTTTTTTTTTGACATTTATTTAAGTAAGTGGTACTTCAGCCATAAAAATTGTGTATATCAGTGCTGTAACTGTAATTTTTCTGGTCATTTTGATTTTAGGCTTTAAGTACCCTTGCTGGGATCTGTTAAGAGTACAAGGTAGATGAGAATTTTTCTCCCAGGTACATGGCCAAGTTTGAGGCTTCTCGTATGGCCAGTGAACACTGGCAGGGCACTGCACTGTCACTGCAGCACTGTTGAGCCAAACAATGTACATGCTATTTGTCAAACTCAGCACCTCCAGTGCTGGTACTGGAGTGACAGCGTAGCATTGCCACATAGCTGTGGAGCATTTAAAGAGGGACTCGAAATACCCCATGTATTATCTATCGGCTCTGTGTTTAGTGACAGAAGCTGTGGGAAATCTATGAAACAACTCAATACATCACTTCTTATGGAAACTTTTATTCCATAAAAGCATACATAAATAGTTTCGCTAAACAGTGACTGGTATGTCAAAGATAGATTGTGATCCAGATCAGTGGTCAGTAGAATAAAATGATGAACTTTCATATTTTATCCTGAAAATAGAACTCAGATTCTCCAGATTTAGCCAAATGCCAGCGAAAACCAGAATTTTTCAAATCTGTCTTATAGTTTTCCTACATTCAGTTGGATTTGAATTAATTTTTTGGCAGTGGGTGAAGCCATATCATGCTCAAATATTTTCCAGGACTATTACATAAATTTAGAAAATGTAATGGCGCGTGCCTTGATTTCCCCGTCTGTGAAATGGGTGATCCCGCAGTGATCCTGTGAACCCCCCAGCTGAGAACCGCTGTGAATGCAGCTGATTGTTATTCTTTTAATCATATTAGTTAACTAAATCTGTTCCTAGAGTTGGTCCATTTGCTTGAATGAATTTACATGAGAGATTAATTCAGCGCTGTTTATTGTTGTTTTTACATTTATTCAGTACTGTAAATAATGCCTGATACTTTACAGCTGTGTATAAAGACACAGTTTGTGCTTCAAGGGCTGTTTTGTACAGGCAATTTGAAGGCTCCCCTCTCAAACCTCGCACTTTCCCACGTAGGAGATGAGCCCATTTTGTTTCCTGTATATTTTGAGGACTTTTCATTCACGTGGTATCTGCTCCCTGCACTTTCCTGCAAGTACGATTCAACAGATAAAAGTTCATCCTTCATCTCCAGAGGATGATTGCCTTCCCTTTGCCCTCCCTTCCTCCCTCACATCACATCTCCCCCCCCCCAATTTTGGATACCTCTCGTTCGCGCTGTACTCTAACCGCTACTGGATTTGTGCACAGGAATGATCCTGAGAACAGCGACCCGTCTCCCACCTAGCTGCCGCCACCTTTGAGCCGGATAGCTGCTTTTAAAGCCACCCATGTGTTTATTTCTGACCCCCCGCCGACCGGGGTTGCCAGCAGTTATTCGGGGGTCTCGTTCTCCCACCCGGCTCTTTGTGTTTTTACATTTCTGTTATTAGCATTTCCCTGCTCTCCATTGTGTGAAGTGCGGTGGATGGAGGTTATTTCTTTGTGCAGGCTCCCCGGCCATCCCCGCTCTGGTGCAGCAGCAAGGCCGCCCTCCCTCCCGTCCCCCCAAACTATTGCTGCGAGGCGCAAACCCCCAAAAGGCACGGCCGGGGTGGCGAGCGGTGCCGAAGCCCGGGTCGCCCAGCGCCGCGGCTGGAGCGGGCAGAGCCGCTGAGGGAACCGTCTGGGAGCGGGAGAAGCGGCAGCCGGTGCCAGCGGCGGGGCTCGCCCGGCCTGTGTTTATGTATTTTGTAGTAACCACATTTCTGACATTACCCGAGCGTGCGGCTCGCAGAGGGTGATTGGCTCAGGCAGCTTTTAAACCACCTATATGCTAACGAGCCCGGCTGCCAGGTTCCTGAGGGGTCCTGGCTGGGAAAAATTAAACCCAAACCTCAGCCCTCTGTCAGGCGGAGAGGAAAAAAAAAAAAAAATTATTATATTTTTGAACTAGTCTAGAGCGCGGACAGGAAATGACCCCTCCAGAAACTGCTGCTTTAAAAAGGAGCGGCGGTGCCTGAAGCTCTCCAGCCCCTCTCTCTCTCCGGAGCCGGAGCGCTCCCGCTCCCCCCGCCCCCCCGGCTCCCGCTATAGAGGCTCCCACAGCAGTTCCAGGCAGTGCGTGCAGCCTGGATGTGTGTGCGAGTGCGCGCTGCTACTTTGTACTGTGAAGAACACACAGCCCATGTGCTCTGTATGGATGTTGATGATACTCTGTGTAGCTTGAATCTCTGCAAGCAGGCAAGATGTCCAGCACACCACATGACCCCTTCTATTCTTCTCCTTTTGGCCCATTTTATAGGAGACACACACCATACATGGTGCAACCAGAGTACCGAATATATGAAATGAACAAGAGGCTGCAGTCGCGGACGGAGGTAAGTCCCTCAGCCGTGTTTTCCTGTGCATGGACCGTGGTAGGTTTCAGCCCGAATTCCAGCTGAAGCGTCCCACTAGACAGTACAGTATATACAGGCATGAACCCTGATTAATTTCCTAGTTTAATTGGGTAATCCCTCATTATGTTTCCACGCAGAGCAACTCTTGGAGGGGATACCAGCTTAGGCTGAAATCTTGAAATTACAGTACAGCACTTCAGGATTGATTATAATGCTGGTCTCAGGAAATTTCTTTGCCTGAGTGTGTTGTTTGCTCAGGATCTGTCCTGTTGGCATTTGCAGCTGTAATATTGCAAGGTATTGCTTCAGCTTTTGCACAAAACTAATTCAGAAATGTTGCAGGTTTAGAAGGAGAGATGAACCTTTCTCTGGTTTTGTTTTGTAAAGTCGGTAAAATGAAAAATGAATGATAACAGAAAACAGGAGCAGAGTTTTAAAAACTTATTCCTAGACTGCGCTTAAAGAACACATGTTCAGGACGACCGACAAGAGAAATTCATGTTTACATTTAGAATGCAGTTGCTTTTAGTGAGAGAGATGATGGGTTCACGACTTTATCGTATAGCTGTCAAAAGTACCCAATAATGTAAACTACATTCACTGTTGGTTATGCTTTGTATAATCCGTTAGTGGTTTATACACTCTGGCTTCTACAGATCAGCCACTACCCAGAATATGCTGAATCGGAAGGGAAATACTTTTGTCACTTAAAGAAAAAAAATTGTGGAGGCTGCATCTTGTTATTTATGTGGTTAAATAAAGCACACTCCTTAGTCTGTTGAAGTGAAAAGTGTGTGGTCTGAATCAGGCTGCATTTCTGCCCATGTGTCTGTGTCTGTGCAGCAAACATTCTTGGTGCTGCAGTTTTTCCTAGTAGTTTACTAGTGGTGCCCTGAAAATACTTTTTAAAAGTATTAATCTTTTATAGTGAATGGCTTTATATAGAGGCAAATGTCTGCCGAAATCATGCCATGAAGCATGGTAAAGGACCTCAGATTGATCTGTTTGTCATGTTGTAATTCTTGAAGAGAGCATGAGGTTATAATAAAATAAAACATACATGCCTGAATTGTCAGCTATGCCATGGAGAATCTGTGACGTTTAATGTATATGATACAGCTAACGAGATGTGACCTGCTTTCTGATTGGGTAACCACGACGGGGTAACTGCTTTTCTAACACTGTTGTCACTGCTGGTCTTGAAACATTGCTGTGGAGTTATTGGTAAATACACTTTGTGCTGGCTGAAAACTCCAGGCAGCTCATTGCTACTAAAATCATGGCAACTGTTTCTCAGTTTTGCCCCAAGTTGTTGGCTGCAGAGGGTCAGTGCCATTTAGATAGAATAAGGGGGCTTTGGGGACTTATTTGTTACTGTTTATTTGTCAGTGTCTTGCAGCTCTGTTCCTTACATTCCCATATGTATTAACGTAATAATTTCTGGACTTTTTCAAGTGAAAAGAAGAAATATATATCATTAAGTGATTCCTTCAGGGTTTTATATACAACCTGCTCTGAAAAGCTGTCAGTGCTAATTTAGCCTTTTTACATACAATTTTAGTGGTACTTCTAATAACTGACCAGTTTCTGATTGCATCTCCTTTACAAATGTTACACTAGGAAAGTTTTTGAGGGAGTTGTGAAACAACTTCCCCCTCCTGCATTGCTGAGGTGTGCTGAGTGAGACTTCAGCGCATCTAATTGCAGTTTTTGCTGTGCACATTCACAGGGATTGTTGTGGGCAAAAAGAAATAACCTACTCCGCTTTGCTAGTAGTGCTATAGGTTTCAGCAGCATTTTACTTTGACAGACAGTGCTTAGTTAATGAAGGCCTTATGCTCCAGCATTTCTTTTATTTGCTCAGAGTAAAAATACTCTTGCCTGGTGATTGTTCAGTGTTTACATTCTGGTTCTGTTTTTTTTAATTTCTGAGCTCTGTGCTGTAAGCATTGTTGTTTGTTGAAATGCATTTTCTAGCTAGCTTCAGCTCATCTCATTCATCCTCCAATTAAAACACCTTCCTTAATTAAAAAAAAAAAAAAGTTTCCTGGGACACTGACAGTGGCTATGCGTAGACAGCCTGTAAAGAATCATGTTGGCTTCTGGGCCAGGTTGGGAGTGGAAGTTTCACATTAATTTTACGCACTTCCAAGCATGTTTGGTATTGGTAGCTGAAGGCTTCTGGAGCATGTATAACTAGCTCTGAATTTTTTCAATCCAGACCAATGGAGCCGTGTATGTCATGGGAGGAATGTTCTTGTGCTGTGGGTGAGACAGGCTTACTGCATGAACGTTTCTCTTCAGGCAGGCTTTGGAATAACGTAGGCACTGGTCTCTGAAGGAGGCTGCTTGTACTCTGTGAGCCCCAGGGGGTAGGTGAGCACAAGTAAAGCAGCTTAAGGGGAAAGGAATTACAAAGAAACTTTCCAAAAGACTGGGGGTAGCAAGCGGGCAGATTCCACTTGGACCCAACTTCTGTAGAGAGCCAGTGGCAAGTGAGGATGTGTTAAAAAATCAGAACCTACAGCTCTTATCCTAAATATACCCTTGGAAAGTCTCTGGGATTTTCCTGTTTTCCTACAAAAGAAACACGTTCTTAATAATCTTTTAGAGTCAGGCAGAGCAAAACGTACATAAGTTAATTAAGTTTTACAGCAGATGGATGGAGAGCCTATGAAAGGAGTATCTGTATGTCATGTCAATCCATTTTCTCCCCTCCATTTGTAAAGCCCACCTTTGTAGCAAATTCCTGTAGCTGCTCTCTGGAGCTTGCAGGTAGGTGAAAATGATTTAAAAAAAGCAGTGGGCTGGTAGAGACACCATTAGAGAATCCACCTGTAAATGCCATTTCTACTCCTGCTCCCCCAGCAGCAGAGTTCATAGGAAGCAGGAGTGTCCTCAAAGTGGCTTTGTGTGTGGGGACCCTCCCTGAGAAATCTGCTGCTTCCACTCTGGTTTGTGTCAGCGTTGGGTGGAAGGGAATAGTAGTTGGTGTGAAGGATGTGCTCAGTCTATTAAGCAGACAAGGTACTGACTGGTAAATAAAGGTCATTTAGATGCTGCATGGCTACTTTTGTTCTTGCTTTCTTTAGGAAGAAATAGTCATGAAAGTAAGGAATTAGCAACTCTAGCCTGTGCTAGATGTGCAAACTTTTGCTTTCCAAACTTCTTACGACTTTATGGGCTCCTCAGGCAGAACCTACCACTGCCTTTTTAAATTCAGGGTCAGTCTTAGGCGAAGAATTCCAATCACACCCAGGCAGGGGGTGGTTTTATGATGTAAGTACTGGCAAAAGTCCACCACCTAGCTAATTCTTATGTGATCTAAAGTAAGTTAGGGAGTCTGAATTACGAAGTAGCATACAGGAACACCTTGCCTTCCTTAAAAGTTGTTCAAAGAAATACAATCTGGTAATACCTTTTGCGAAATGGAAATTAATACGTGCTTTCTTAATAATACTTGGGGAGCATCTAGTGCCATTTTGTAATGCATCAACAATCCTGATTTCAAGAAGTAAAATTAATAATTCAATGTTTAATAATCTCTGGCAGATATAAGGATAAATCTTATTTACTTCTGTCATAGTTGATTAACTTTTTGGTTAACCAAAATGCAGCTGTTTCCTTGCTCCGTGTGTGGTTTTGAAGATTTCATTACCATTCACTCAAACTCAGTTTGTCTTAATTTTATATCTGTGTTAGTTTAACATTTCAAGAAAGCAATCCTGTTCAGGCATAATCAGCAGTTTCTAAAGTTCTAGGTAGCAATACACAACATAGGTAAATTAGCTTAAATATTTTCTCTGTTTTTCATAAAACTGTGTTTTAAAAAAAAGCCTTGTTTCCTCTTTGATGTTGTAAATCTTTTTCTGTTCTAATTTGCAATCATTTGAAATTGCTCACACTTAACCAAAAGGTGATTATATCTTGTATATAATTATTTTTCAGTAACATTACAGTGCACTGTGGATAGATCACTTAAAGTTGCTGACAGTTTAAAGTTTGAGCCATTGCTTTATTACCAATAATCACAGAAATGTATCAAGCCTTTCACTTGTTTATTTAGTCCGCTATATTTTTAGAACTTTTGTGTATCACAGTACATTAAATTCACCTGTATCTCTCTCTCACTACAAGAGATTATGCTTTACGTCATCATTATATGCAAAACACAGCTTTCCTTCTGGCTAAGAGAGCAGTGTTTTAAGGATGACTAGAGAACTTGATTAGTAGTGTATTTGTTTTAAAGGCAGTCAGCTTAATCAAGTCATATTAATCGCCTATTAAACTGTATAGTGAATTTAACAAAAGTAGAGATTTCATGATGGAAGAAAATGTAAAGAAAATTAAAAGGAAAATAAAGGAGGATGTTATGGTTATTTAAAAGCTACTAAATGAACTGGAAGCTTACACAGACATTCATACTCAACCAAATATTTAAAGCAAAGCAAATCAAAGCAAAACAAAATTTCTTCAGTTTAATGGAAGTCTCTTATTTTACTTCCTCACATTACTATCTGATGAAATAATATTTTCTTTTTCTTCCTGATGCATTTTAAATAGATTAGTCATAAAAATCTATGTTGTGACATCACATTTGTTCACATAGCAACTTAGTATCTCAAACAGATCTCTCATATTGTGTACATAAGTCTGAGTTTGTCCAATGAGTTTGTTTTTTTGAGGGGAAAACACATAAACTTCTGTCTCAAAGTGTTTTTGAGGAAATATTCTTTCACCCACAAGTATACTAATACTTAGCAATTCTAGGAACATGAGTAAAGTGTATTTATAAACCACGCTTTGCTGTTACTAAAAGGTCAGTTTTAAAAGAAAACTCTTTAACTCCTTTAGGCAGACACTAACTTCAGAATGGTTTCAAGGCTCTTTTTACTGGTTGTCTTTTATTTCATATAGTTCTTTTCATCCCTTTAAAAAATGTCAGTTGCAGCTGTTTTCAATTAAAATTGTTACAAACCAACAATTCTTATGAGGCTGAAGGAGAAAAAAAACTTCTACTTCCTTTCCATGGTGATCCTTAGCTTACAATAAGGGATGTCTTGCTGCCTTTTTTTTTTCCCTCCCTGAAGTTATAATAGATAATATAAACTGCATGCATAAGGAATAGGGAGCTTTTGGGAGCAGGGGCTGGTGGGAGGGAGAGTCAGCATGAAAGTATAAAAAGGGATCTCCTCTCCAAATCACTTCGATGCTTACTAGATTATTTTCTATAAAGAAACATTTTCAGCCTTTCCTTTTCTCTTTTTTTGATCTTTACCCTTTAAACTATAAATCCATGTAAAAAACCTTAAACTCAGTTTTTCTCTGATGTAAACAAGATTTGCTATGCAGATCCAGTCTCAAAAATAGAAGCCACTGGATGGTGAGAAGGAACAAAACAGAGATCATAACAAGGGCTCAGTCCTGTGCTCTTATTTAAGCTGGAGTTTTGCCTGCAGTAGGATTGCAAGATCAGATAAAAAAAGAAAAAAAAAATTGTTTTTGGTATATACACTTTCTTTGTTTACAGAATTGCTAGATTGCTAAACTCATTGCAATATTTTTAGCTGGACTCCTCACTTCAAATGGTATTTTTTTGTATCTTTTTGCCAAAAGTTGCATATCTGCTGTAAACAGGCATTCCAGCCATGCCGATACTTTGTTCGGTTGCTTCCTTCCCAACAAGAGCTTTCTTTCCTGCACTGTACTGTGTAAACAGGCCAGTGGACATCCTCAGTTTTGCTGGGCGCTTTTTTCCAAAAGTTGTTTCTGGGCTACTTGAAGCCTCAGAGGGTGATCCTGGCAGGAACGAGGTTGCCCCACAGTGACTGGTGATTAGTCTCCGAAAAAGACTGTTGTAGAGCAGGGCCTGGTGGCCAGGTCTCGATGGCCTTATTTATTAGGCTAAAAAGTAGTGAAAGAAACCTCCCTGAACCCCTGGGTATAATCTTCTCCCTAGGCTTGTGTCTTTTCCTCAGTACATTCTCTCTGTGTTTGGTCACTGTTGGAATTTCAGAGAGAAAGCCCTTTATGGTCAGAATACTCTTTCTGTTTCTGTTACCTTGTGGTGGACAGTCATACCCTTCTGAACTAAAGCCTATAAGCTGCTGATCTAAGCCAAATAGTATATTTAGTACTCCTGAGGTAATTGGGGATCACCTAGAACTACCCGCAGACCAAAAACCTCAGTATGAGAACTGATGCTTCTGGAGACAACTATGGCACTTTTGTGCCTTCTGAGGCTAGTGAAAAATCACCGACCTGGAAAAATGAGACCTTTGCAGAACTAAACGTGACTCAGGACTCAGTGGCTTCCTAAGCTTATCGCCTCTTCAGGATTCAAGAGTGTTGGTCGTGTAGAGTCTTTGCAAAGGCCATAAATTTTACAGGAGCAGGCTTTCTTCATGGACTTAGGTTGCCTTGGCACCACCTTGCTGTTTATACACCATTGTCAAGAAGACATAAGCATGATGAAGCTCCTGGCCAGGGTGGTGTTCCTGTCTGCATCATACAGGCTTGAAGCATAAGACCTGAGCACAACAGACTTCTTCTTTATGAACAACTCTGATAGCTACAGCCAAAATATAAGTATCAAACTAGAACTTCTCCCTAAGGTCTTTGTGTTGTCGATATTCACATCCAGATCCTTGGCCAGGACAGAATCACAAACTCACAACCGACACAGTGAAGCTGTAACTTGGCATAGGTTTCTAAATGTACTTAAAATCTACTGCCTGGTTGCTCACAAACTAAGTAATCAGGCCTTTGGATCCTTCCAAGTGATTAATAAATTAGAACACTGCTGTAATACCTGTCACACGTGATCTGCAATACCTGCTGATATCCATCTTCCTGATTCTAAGCCACAGAGTCAGCTTGCCAAGCCTAGTTAGCTGAGCAGAAACATTAAAATCTGTCTGTACCATTTGTATGTGTGTTTAAAAAGGGAAGGGGGAAATCCAATCTCTAGGTATAGTTTTGCTATCAGATTACTCACGTACAGCAGATTCAATATCTGTCCAGATCCCATCCATTTTACACAACTGCTACCTGCAGACTCTAGCATCTTTCATGACCCCGAAGAATTGCACAGGCTAGTTGGATGACCTTATCTATTCCATTCAGAGGACCAATGAAACATTATGTGTGTAAAAAAGTCATAAAATCATAGAATAGCAGGTTGGAAAATCACCATATTTGGAAACCCCTGATTAAGGCAGACCCAAGAATAGACCTAACCATAGATCAACTGTGCTTATTCTTCAAAAACTAAATGTCTGGGAAAAACACCAGTCCCTGTTTGAGTATTGTTGTGTGCAGTCTTGCATCACTTGTGCAGCACATTATTTTTTACTTTTCTTTTGGACTTTCAAACATTTGTGGGTTTTTTTGGTTTTTTTTCCTGACTGCATGTTTTTAATTGGTTATTTTCTAAAGTAGTAAATTGAGAAAATGATGATTTCCAGCACATTCCACATTTAAAGTATTTCATGTACCGTATTATGATTCTCGTTCCAGTTGTGTAGTTTTGCTTCAGCCATTAGCAGAAGATTGTATGAGAGGAAGAGTTACTATCTGTCCTGGAGCAGGTTACAAAGAGATTTCTGAAATATTAATGACCACATTATACAAAAAGAAATATTCCTAATCTTTAAATGCAGTAGTCGCACAGAGAGAGGAAAATACTCAGAAAACAAGAAAGTAAATAGAGTGAAACTTTTTAGTTTTGTTATTGTTTAGACTGAAGCACGGTCGCCATACTCCATCCCTCGGGAAGGCAGTCAGCAGCACCAGCACTCCTGGCCATCTCCTACGGACTAGAGATCCTCATCCTCCAGCTTCAGCTGACATTGGCAAGACAAACATGAAACCTGCTTTGCCACTAGGTTTGCAACCAGGATAGTAGTTTACAGTTGAACAAAGGGACTATGAAGTGCCACGCACCTAGGATGCTATGGTTTCTTCATGCGGTTTGCAAAAGTCTCACAAGTGGGTTATGCAGCAATGGAAGAAGACCTAGAAGTGTCTGTTCTACTCCATCCCCCCTATTCTGATAGTAACTTGCCTTTTCAAATCAGTGTCACCATCTTCCATAATTCTTGTATCCACTTCGAGTACCAAAATATTTTCATGTTACTCCATTTTGCATTACAATAATGTTATTGTGACTAGAAATTAAAAGAACTGCTGTAAAATAATTCCTTTGGAGCAAATGCAGATTCTTCTTGTTGAAGTTGTTCAGCATTCTGTGGGACCCTTCCTCCTTCTGGGACTTGGCCAGCCTTTCTCCACTTTTCTTCTTCACTGTACCAAGATGTTAAAACCAATGACAGGATATAGATTCTATATGGGCATTTGCAATCATACCACCAGCTGCAGTGGATGAAGGCAATACAATAGCTCTATCACTTCTACCTAGACTTAATCACTGGAGTATCAGTTAACCCTTAGGGTAATTAGGTAATAATGTTGTTGATGTGATTTGAAGTGTCATTTTAAGCAATTAGAAGTTCAGATATAATGTGCTGCAATTATGCATTATATAGCACGTCTATCCCTTTTACAGAGCAAAAATTACCATATGTTTTGTGGGAAGCTTGGCATTTTGCGCTGACTAGAGTTCTGCTTGTATTTACGAACAGAATGCCTGTAAACTGTGGTAATAACTCTTTGAAGGCCACACCTATGCACATTGCTGATTATGTTAAAAAGCATAGGCCCGTTTTAATGAATGTGTTGGCATGAATAATGGGACATGAAAAGCCATCACACTGGGTAAAGGTTCATTACCTGAGTGCAACAAATACTACACGCAAAATTTCCATGACTATTCACTTGAGTTTAACAGTAAATTTGCTTTGGCTATGCTTGTGCCTTTTATGCATTTCTGTGAATCTTTGATCAATGGAGTTTTATTCTTACAAATAATTGCAGAATGCAAATTTCATTTTGTTAAGCATTCTGGAAAGAAGTTGCTTATTTTATATGGGCTAAGCTGGGAGGCAGTGTTTCTTGTTTTGAGTTTCCAAAACCTCCCAGATAGAACCATGATACTTAGAAATTAAATACACCAGAGAAGAATCTCTGATTGCTTTGCAGTGAAGACTGACTGATGTATGAATGTAAAGCAAATTAATAACAAAGACTGGTGGCAATGGGAAAATTACAGGTCAGTAAATATGATGTATGTGCATTTTTTTTTTTTCATGGAACTGGGCACTGCTTACCATGCAGTTACTTTAGAAAAATGAAATAAGAAAAAAATGGTGAAAAAAAAATCAAAGCTTTGTGGCATTTTAAGCTTTAGATCCATCTGTCCTCATCCAGTCAAGGATGCAAAAGAGTAACATGACCATTCACAGCATATAGTCTTAGCAGACTATTACTCGCTTACAGCACACTGCTTGTTAGAAAGATGAGCAAAAATATGTCTTAAATTTGAATAATTAATGCATTCAAATAAATTTTTATTAATTCCTAGCAACGCTGAGTAGAACGAAGTGGAATTCATAAAATTTATTATTTGATGTGAATTATTAGCTCAGCTCTTTTCAGTACCTCTTAACACTCTGTCTGGGTTAATAATGCAAAGTAAAAAGATTGGTCAAGATGCCAGCTCACCAAGAACATCTGTTCTCTGATGGTCCTATAAGATTATTTAACACCCACATCAAGAGCATCCTGAAGCAACCAAGTTGCACCTTGACTGATTGTTTCATCCAAAGGGCTGCACTTCTAAATACCCAGTGTAGCCCAGACGTCCTCGTACAGAGCGGTGTTAGCACTGGAACGTAACCTGAAGCCACAACCTGCGTGTCTAGACTGACAAGAATCCTACCAGTTGAGCCACTGTGACACCTTGTGGCTTACGAAGCAACACAAGCATCTTTTAGAAAACTAACAGGTAAAATCCAGGAGTTAATGGGTGTTGATAAATGCCCTCTCACACAACTATTAACAGAAATCTCTTTGCTGGGTTACTTTACTATGTTTTTGAGATACAGTCAAATTAAGCAGTAGTGGGCTCATTTCTGTTCTAGTATGTATTTTGCTTATGTTACGTATTTTACTATGAAGCGTCATAACACGGGGCATCATGGCGCTAAGTCTGACCTGCTGCTGCTATCTCCAGCGCTGTGGTGTTTACTCATCATTGAGATCACATAAAGGAACATTGTTTTGGCTGTAGTACAGACTAAATATTTTATTTGTTTGCAACCATTAATTTGGTTGACCAAAAGAACACTTGAAGGGATTGAAGTCCTGTTTGGCTCTGAGTATATTCAAACAGAAGCAGGGTTAAAAGTAACTAGGATACATTAAGTCTTTAGTAATGGACACACAACTCTGTAAAACCCTGAATTTGGGGTTAAATAGATCAGTGTTTCAGCTGTGGATGATTCATTAACTATGATGAAGCTGTATTTTCCTAAGAAATTCTCAATACAGTTAAAATTGGGTCAATCATTCATGGAGCTGAGAAGCAACTCCGTACCTGTAAAGGCTCAGGACCCCACAGTACCTGACACTTGTCTCTTGATTGTCACTTGTTACATCTTCAAACAAGCACATCTGTGTTTCCTTCCATGATGGTCCTGAGCATTTGAGAGGAATTTCCTGTAAACTCGTGCATTATGTCCCATAACTGTTTCCTTGACACTATCGCTTTCAAAAACTGGGCTGAAATGGTTGCCTTTTCTTGTCAGATACTGACTTATTGCTGAGTACTCTCCCCTACAGTGCAAGGGGTCTATATCCCTCTGTTTTCCTTTATCTTCAGGTATGTCCACAGTGCTGTCAGTTAATACATAGACATACATGCCCAAACTTGCATTTAACTTGCTGGCGTGGGAAGCAGTAGCAGCATAGAGCTTCGGACGCGATCTACCTTATTTCATGCGTAAATATTTTGATCCTTTGCTGAGCTTTATGGTCTCAAAGTTAGGTGGCTACCGATGCTCATACACAACCCTCTCTTCGTAATGTGTACAATTACATTTGGGGCTGAGACCATCTTCTCTGTTCTTGTACCGTGCTAGCACCATGCTAGCTCAGTTGAATTCTGGTCTCTATCTGCAATCCATTTTTAATACTCTGCTGTGTATCATAACTAACTAAAGGCTAAAAGTAGATAATAGTATTTAAAATACTTTCAAACCCAAATTTAATATGTCATGCTCATTTTGATTTCACAAATCAAAATGTTTTAATTGGTGTTACATGTATTTATGCACTACAAAGAATGATCTGACTAGAAAATACCATCATACTGTAGGTATTGGAAGATGACTGTTTAATGTTATTAACACATTTCATTACTACTTAAATAATTCAGCACACCCATGGAAACCTACTGGTTTTGCCAAGAAAGTACAAATGTATTTTAAGGCAGCATTCTGCTGGTTGATTTGTACATCTGATATTATTATTAAATCTGTTATGTTTTTAGTGTGTTTCTTCAGTACTTTCACATCAATCAAAGAAGCTCATTCCAAATCCATTTTCTTTTAATAGTGCAAAGACTACCTTATCTTAAATTCCACAGGAAAAGTATATTCTTCTCAATGGGAACTGGTGCTGTGGAATATGTATCTTATTTCATGAGGATTTGGGGAGGGAATATTGTTAAGTCTTCTAATAAGTAAGTTTTTGTAATAAATAAGTAGAGATAAACCAAAGAGGTTGTTCTGGGGAAAAAAGGCAACACTTATTTTTTCTTTTATTGTTTGCACTCTACTGATTTAATTAGCCAGTGAGAACAGATCCACTTTGAATATTAAAAAGACAAAATCAACTTCCCCCTCCCCCGTCCCCACATCTGTTGCCTTTTGGAGACTTACAGTATCAAAACTAACCAGTGTCTAATGGATTTTGCTTTTTAACAGACATTGCCTGTATTTGCTTGCAAATAAACGAGGTGGTTATAAATATTTTATTCTGGTTCTGAGGCAAAGGTGCTGTTTAAATTGTAATTTTGAAAGAAACTGGGCTACCTCAAGCAAAACTAAAACTTTTTTGGTATTACACAAATGAAGGTAGTCACAGTCTTGATACATTTCTGAATGGTGATCTAATGGCAATATTTTAATGATTACCATATTAAAGAAACCTAAATCATTCTTGAGACTGCTTGAAGTTGGAAGGACTGGAGTCCTGTGCAGGGTTATGCATTGGTCAGGAGCAGGAGACTGTAGATGGATAAAACTACTGAAGTGATCTCTGCTCTATTTCATTGTGCTACTTCCTTCTGCTGTATCAGTTAGATGGACTGAATTTCAATAAGGAAGCGAAGCAGTTCGTTGCACCTCTGCTGGGTTAGGTCCATCCCTCCACATCTTCCTTATCACAGTCTAGAATATGAATATTAATGCCTCATCAAGATTGCAGCATTGCTGGACCAGGGGATCCTCGTCCTGCTCAGTGCCCATCCTATTTTGGGACCTTTCATCATCTGTGGGCCCCAGGATTCCCTTAGCTTTCTTTAACGCTGCATCTAAAGACAGTATAAAAAAAGGGTGGATTTTTTTCAGTTATTTTTTCTCACCATTTATATAGGCATATACGAGCTCTTTTATTAAAATATTTTTCCTGTTGAGAGGAAAGAACTCTCCCAATTTTGCTGAAGATAGCTTTTTAGAAACACAATTACCTATATAATTGTCAAGATTATCATTAGGAACTATATGAAACTATTAGGGCCATGGCGACTTGGATAAACCCACCTGGTGTGCAAATTTTGTCACCAGAATGGCTGCACTAAGCTTGAGAACACTGAGTGTGATTATAAGAGTGAACTGAGAAACATAAATTGAGAGTTCAGCCCAGCAGTCTTTCCCTTCCTTGGAGACTGATGGCACACAGATGCGTGATTGCAAATAACATAGTTTGTGGGCCAATGGTGCTGTTGTGATTTTTTTTAAAAAAAAAAAAAAAGAAAAGAATCTTCTTCTCTATCACAAGCATCCCAGGTTTGTTTCAGCCTGATCTTGTAACTGCAGCTGCTCAGACCATGCAAAGCTTTTCCGTTTATGTCAATGAAATGAACATTTGGCCCTGTATATGAGGTGCTCGAAGAAGGTGCAGAAGTTGGTTTGGAAAAATTTGTTTTGTGGAACCTACCTATTCTAATGGGTTTAGAAATTTTGGGTGACTTAGTTCTTAGAGATGAATTTGAGGCATCTCAAAAGGACTAGACGGTTGTATTCAGCTTTTAAGTGTTGCCCATAGTTGGCTATATGATAAAACCGCATGGTCTAGGGCTTAGATTATGTTTGCTCTCACCATTTCAGAAATGCCAAAGGTATAATAGAAAGCACGCTTAAGAGCAAACAGCATTCACTATTAAGGAATATTGTGTAGCTAAACAAATAACAGAAAGGGGGTGAAGTTTTTCTTAATCAGAAATTTAGCTGGAGAGAAGTGTATGGCACATAAATTAGCAGAATAGTGGGTAGATCTGGCAGACTATATGAAGTACATCATTTAGCTGAGCTTATCCACACACTCCTTGAAAGTGGACTCTGAAGCCTACATTGTTTGCTGTATTAATAAATACATTTTGCTAGATTTGTTATTAGGTTTATTCTTCATTTGTTTGGTTTTAATACCAATCAAAACCAAATCCCAGACGTTTGTAGTTAGTATTTTTCCACGTATTTCTCCAGCAGCTGCTAGCCTTGACTGCTTTACCGGGAAAGGGAAAGGAGATGATTAAATGAAATTCATAGCCTTTTAGTGTCTGCTCAGCCTGCGACTGGCAGCATTTGGGGTTTGTGGCTGCTGACCTGGCAGACTTACAGCATTTTTATGACATCAAGTGCACACATCATGGGTCTGTGCAAGCTAAATGCGGGCTTCAAACCCCCACCCGCCCCGGTTGCTTTCATTTAGGAGACTAGGGACTTCTCCCAGTAAAAATCAGAGCAAAAGAATCCAGCCTCTCATTACAGTTGAGAACTTGTGTGCTTGGCAGCATGGCCTCCGTTACTGGGCCCACCAGCTTTTTTCTAGACGTGCTTTCTGTATAGTGCTTTATTTGTTTGGTGTAGTAAACGATAACTTGCTGCTTTAGTAAGTGAAAAATGGATGCAGCTAGCAAAACTGACTTCTGCTAAAATAAATAGCAAATTCTTCATTAGCTTCAACAGCACCAGCACCGTATATCTACCTTAAAGTATGGATTCCTGCAGTTTGTTATTTATGTGAACCTTTGGAGTTCTTTTGCTAAGAAAATGAGATTGAAATAATTATCTCTACAAGGTTTTATATATGTTGACAAAATGTTACCGTCTGTTTCGTGCTCAGTTGCATTCAAAACCTGTGGGTGCATTTCAGGCCATAAAATATATTTACAAAATAACAGCTACTTGCATTCACAGTTGTCTCCCTTTCATCTACTTAATGATTTATTTATTTCTAAGAATTGCATTTGAAATTCCCAGACATCTAAACCTTTTTCAGCATCAAACTGACCACTGATCTTAAAATATCGTCTGCGTCAGCACCAACTCAATCATTGACAAGGGCTGGGGGAAATGAAACATCTGGGATCTATTAAGATTTTTATTTGTGCTTTTAAATATTGAAATGTGTATTGCTGCTTGCCTTTTACAGTTTGAGCATGAATGCATTAAAGAAAGCTCTCACAACACAAGAAGTTCATGGTAAAGTGATTTGGGCTAGAAGGCTGGGACCCTACCATGTAATTGTAGAGGAATCGCAAGGAAGGCGACAACTGTGGTGAAGATGGATTTATTTATTTATTGTGGTGATAGAAAGACTTTGCCAGGTTCTTCCCGAAGATAACAGACTCTTCAATTCTCTTGTGGCTTCTCATAGAAAATGTTTCATCATTGCATTTATCTGCTTTCTGTACACCGTGCTTTTGAGGTGCAACCTTGTTGGAGTCTTCAGTGAAAGTGTGATGGCCTGAAATTTTCTCACTACCACACTTTCAGATCATCCCCTACTTGCACTCTCATTGAAGGGCATAGTTTTTTATTATTACCTTGCCTTTGTAATCATGATTGTGGAGGGGGAAGGAGGCCAGTAGCCCCAGCCCCATCAGAAGTTGGCTGAGTTTCCACAGACTCTAATTCTCTCCAGCTCCCCTGCACTGCTCCGGAGCCCGTGGCGAGAGCAGGCGCAGGGCTAAAGCCTCTGATGTGCTCTGTCACCACAGTGCCCGGCAGATTGTAAATACATCGTTAAAGACGGATGTTTGGGCAACAGGAAATGCTGCTACTGGGCTCTTTTGAAGGTCGGTTAAGGAAAAGTCTGAGCCGGAGTGCTGTCAGCTTTCCCACAAGGTAGGGAACTGCCACGTCTGAATGAGGCAACTGTTGCGCTGGGGCCTAAATTTTCTGGACTGTCGCTTTGTAAATACACCTCTCTGCCTTGCTCCTCTTTCAGCCTATACATTTAATTTCTAAACTAAAGAATCGTGTAGGCTGGTCTTGCTGCAGACGGCCCTTTGGGGAGGAGAAGGCCCTGGAGGGTGCTGCTGCAGGAGCCTCCAGCAGGGCCGGTGCAGCATGGCCGCGCTGCCGGCGCCAGGCACCCGGGTCGGCAGCTGTCACAGCACCTGCGCTTCTCCTTCTCTAAAGAAAATGCTGAAGGAAAGGCTCGTGTTAGCTATCAGGAACCAACTGTGTCCTATTCTCTGTGGGACCAGTCACTAGAGGGGGTGAGATCTCATATATTAGGCATTTTGGAAGAAGATTGTAAATCCTATTTTTAGTGGCTGGCGGATAGAGGAGCTCGGTACCAGGTAGCAGTCTTTCAGCTGAGGCCAAGTCCCTTCCATCCCACAGAAACCCTTTGGTAAATTATATTTGGGATTTCCTCTGTGGCTTGCTGATTCTACTGAACACTCCGAACACAATATTTGGAAACAATTAGTTGGAAACCATGTCACGTTGGAGGAAGAAAAAGGAAAAAGAATGCACGCTTGCAGATCAGTGGTGCATTCAAGGTGCGCTTGCCATAGTCAGTTTTACCAAAATTTTCCATTCTTTACTTTTGGATTTAGTGAAATAGGAGAATAATACAGTTAATGGTGAAAGTTAGCTTTAGAAAGGGAAAGGTTTTCAGAAGTGACTTGCCAGCAAATATACCAATCTGACTGCCCATGAACAGAACAAATGTTTAAATACTATTTTTATAGACAGTACTAACCCAAGGGGAACAGTAAAAGCAGAAGGGTTTGCTGATGCACCGTGCAGTGTCTTAAAAGGACATTGAAATTTGTTGTGACCTGACGTGAAAGTTCAAGATTGGATAATATCCTGTAGAGAAGACAATTTACTTAGTTAACTTCTATTACCTTGATGAGCTACATTTAAAACTCATCTAGGATGTATCTAAAGAAACTATACTGAAGTAATAACTATGTGAAAAGCTAATATCTTATTTATCAACAAGTGTTCACTAGCTTACAAAGATTTGAATATCTTTCAGGATTTCCCTTTGGGTGTTGTCACAAGGTACTCATGAAAATGTTAGACATGTCAGCATAAAAACTTAAAGAAAAGTGAAATTAGTTGAAGTTTCACCCAGAACTTCCATTGCTGAGACAGGGAACTGCAATGAATACAGATGATTCCACCACTGATCATAATTCAAAATACCAGTGCTGTGGATTTTTACATTTAAGTGACATTGTAAGAGAGATTTTTTTTTTTTTTTACAAGTTTTAAATTGTCATCTCTTGTTCGTTTGGAGAAATGCACGATGTTGTAATAGCTGACAACCTAAACTTATGCTATGAATGAAAAAAGCACATTTACAAAATCTTGGAGGTAGATCATAGCATGGCAATTCTGTGAAAGACTGTTCGCTCAATGATTAGTTGCAGCACTTTTACTAAATGTGTTTCAATTCATTTTTTGTCACTGAGAAATTGAGAAATAGGTAGCTTATTAAAGGCGACCACATCCTTTTATGCAAATTTAATGCACTTGGCAGGTTTATCATGATAAATGGTCAGGATGAGATAGTTCATGATGTATCTCTAATCTTTTCTGTGAAGATGTTCATGTCTTGTAGGAAGTAGCCCCTTGAGAGCTCAAATCTTTAGAAGTACGTGGCAGATGGTGATGTCTGCAGAGTCTCATAGATTGCTTTGAAGTTCCTCCAAACGATGCCTTTAGTTAGTGTGTCTGAGATTTTGCAAGTTCTCTTGCTTCATCTCTCCCTTGGTGCCCTCTTCTCTCTTCCATCATGTTGTGTCCCCAAGTTGTTTCTCATACTAGGAACACACACCACATCCTTACAGAGTACATCTCAATTCGCTTTACAGTTCTGTCACATCTTTGCCTGTAAAGTTGTTCTTCCATTAGGCATCTGTGATCTAGAAAGGGGTACTAAAGAATTGTATAATCTCCTTCTTAAAATTCTGCTCATGAGTTAAGGAAAAGACTGTAGTGACTTTTTTAATCTCTCTGACATTCCCTTTGTTTCTGGTTATTGCTATAGCACGTCATCCCCAGGTGATTTATAGAATCACTTGGAATTATTCTAGATTTATAAGAATTCATTTGCAGAGCAAAGAGGTTTTTTGCTTTTGGAATGGAAAAGAAAGTCCGAAATGATAGTTAACAATCTTTGATTTAAATATATATGTATTCTCATACCCAATTGTTACTTTACAGTCTAGATCTACAAGGCCTATCAAAAAACTTCTTTCCCTTCCACAAGTAATTCTTGCAGATCTAATTCAGACCCAATGAGCACTTTAATAATGATGCATCCTGAACTCTGCATTTAGTCACATAATTTATTAAAACAAAGTTAGACTAGCCCTCATTCAGAGTGCCTGGCTGAAATGTCACCTTTGCATTTCTTCCCCAGCATTGAACTGGCAAAAGAATTGTACATACAAATGAAATAATAAATATTTACCCGCTTACTGCAGGACAAGTCCACTGGAGGCAAACTGGCCATGACCAGGAGATTCATTTGTTCCAATCTCACCCATTTTCCAATTCAGCTGTTAAAAAATAAGTCTGGGCCATCTGTGTCTCTCTGGGTTGCTGTCCTTTTTTTATGAGCCGTGCTACTTGTCTTTCATTTGGTGAGCAGCACCCTTTCTTTCTCAACCTGCTTTCAGACCCAGACCCAGACCTCCTCCATGTCGTGCTCTGACCTAGCTCTTCTTGTCCTCTGGCCCTGGAAAGATTGTTAATGATATGGTGCTATGTTTTTGCTAGTCAAATTCAGTAATGAATATTGTACTTCTCTGGATCATTTCTTAGGCTTCCTGGAGCAGCACCCAAAAGACCGATATATTCACAATCTGAATTTTCTAACCTTGATGTTAATTTGTTGTGAATTTTTTAAGAATAGCACATTAAGAAACTTCTTTCAGTATTATTCTGAAAAGCATCATAATCATTATATATCCATGTTGCAAATGAATACGCAGTACAGTAGTATCAGTCAAGAATGTCCTGAATAGTACATCCATTGCACACATTGTGAATCATAACCCAAATCTTTTATCTAGGGCATCTTTTGACTGTGCTTATGAGTGGATTGCTATCTGGTGATCTAGTGATCTTCAGAGGAGAAAAGCTGCTTAACTGGAGGAAAAAAAAATAGGGAAAAGGGGAAAAAAAAAAAAAGATAATGCCATCAAGACTAAATGCTTCACCAGTAGCTAGTATCTGTGTCCACACGACCAATGCCACTTTTAAGTCAATAATGTGCACCAATAAAAAGGAGGTTATGTATTCCAGCGTGGAAACCCCAAAATATTTATTCAATTGTCTGTTTGCTTTTATAGTAGCGACCAATTTAGACTTTTATTTGCAAACTGTGAAAAAAGATGAAACACTGAAATAGCTGTGAAGTTTCTTCTTCTTCTTCTTTTTTTTTTTTTTAAAAAAAAAACCCAAAACTTTAGGCATCATACAGGGTGGCTGTATGAACTAGCCAGAGTCATTTCACTTACAGGAATGCCAGCAAAGCTCTGAGAACTGAAGTAGACCCTGAAACCAGCTGTAATAGTCCTGGCCATGTGGGCACAAAGAGGGGGCTTCAGAGCCACCTCTGCTGCCTTGCTTGGCCAGCCTGCCTGGCAAGAGAGATCAGGAAAGGACAGACTGGCATAAAACCTTACGCTCAGTTCCTGGGAACACCACGAAAAAACAGATTCAAATGCAATAATACCATAGGCCAGCTAGCAGAGTAAGGAAAATATTGGCAAAGTAACAGCTTTGGTTTTACAACAGCCCGGAGGCTCTTATTTTTGTTAGACAGTACGAGTAAAGATACTTGATATATGTTATTTAGATTAGTCAGCTTTGATGCTCTCTTTCTAATCCTAAAGATTGCTTTAAGTAAATCTCTATCTCTCTTTTTTTTTTTTTTTTGGTCTTCATAGAAGATCCTTCCTCTGGACTTAACAGATGTATTAAGGAGGGTCACCTGGTGATGATCAATAGAGTAACTCCTGCTTTTTTTCGGGAATGTAATTTAGCGATTAATATGTACAAGTGGCTGGTGTGACCTTCGTGTTTACACAAAGGCCAAAACCGATATATGGCTTGAAATATGTTACTTGACCATTTTCCATGAGCTCTAATACAGAGGGGAAGGTGAAGGACAGATTCTGCAAATATATCTGATATCTTATAGCTGTAAATAGCTGTAGAAGGAAACAATATTGCAACATCCTCCTCTGCCCCCCCCCCAGTATGTAAGAAAAGAATGCATGTATGAAAGAAAGCAAAACATTGTAAACTTCTAGGATGGTCTGCAGCCAAAAAGTGGCAATTCTGCTTACTGAAACAGAATAAGCAGTGTGTTCTCAACATGAGAATATTGCCAAAAGGAGCAACTGAATACATATTCTATAAAAAGTATGGGGTTAGGTCCTGTGAATTTCTCGTAGTTGAATCCAGTATCACTTAGGAGAGTGTAGAGCACTTGAAAATATGCAAAACCAAAACCCTAGAAAATTCTTCTGTTGCTTTTCCATCCACACTCACCATCTGATTTTGTCTAAGATTCGTATTTGAAATTTTAGTTAAAAATAATACTGTCAGCTGTATAAAAAATAAAAAAGCAGGAAACCAGAATTCCTTGCCAGTAGTGAAAATATATTAATCTTTTTTAACAAAAAATCTGTGGCAGATTTTCTGGGACTGGTTGACCTGCAGAACTAGTTATAAGGGCTTCATAAAAGGAAACTAGGAAGAGCAAACTCCCTGTTGGCAGCCTTTTATTTGCCTTACAGGGGTTGGCATATCTTCTGTTTAAAATTTGTAGGTGTCTACATATTAAAAAAATGATGCATTGTTTTGTTTCGCTGTCATATTTTAAACACTAACTCCATTGTGCAGTGTCTGAATTAGAAATAAACTGATTCATTGTCCTCTACTGTGTCCTAATATGCAGGCTAAGAGACCTCAACAGAGATCTATTGAAATTCATTAGCTCTGCCTGTAGCTGCCAAGTTTGCTAATTGATAAAAATACTAAACAAAGCCTTAAAAAGATTGTCACCATCACCAAAAAAAAAAAAAAAAAGATATCTGACTTGAACTGCTAGACATTATCTGTTTAAATTTTCAAAGATAGTGAGATCTGCAGAGAACCTCAGAAAGAGCATCTATAGACTGAACATTTTCTCACATGTCAGTGCTCTCACAGGCTGGCATGTCAGAAGAGGCTTTGCAGCTTTGTTTTTTAGGATGTCACAAGCTAGCACAAGCATGCAAGCCTTCTAGGTTGTATAAAATTTTAAGAAAAAATTATCTTCTCAGATAAGAGTATGGGGGAAGTGGGTAAATTCTACCATTTATCCTCCATCTTGATCCCATTCACAAGTTTACATTTAGATAGAAAATTTAGACCTCTCCTGCATAAATTTTTTTGAAAGAAAAGTTTGGAATGGGGTTGCGTGTTATGTTCTCTTAGACTTTCAGCTGTGGAGTGATCTACCATTGACAAGCTCTGCACCCACAGACAAGTCTCTTTTGGTGCCTGACTTCATTGTAAATCTGGGGCCTAGATGGGGTTTTTCAGCACAGATTGCTGCAATGAAGGTAATTTTTGCTATAGTCTTTATTGTACTTGAGCTTTTAGAAGACTTTCCCCTTTCTGTGCCTCCACGTTCACACAATTCATTGTTTCAGCTGGGATCTGCAAAAATAAGCATTAAGTAGGGTGACTGGATGAATGGAAGGAGTGAAGCTCTCAAAGCTAGCAGCGAATCTTTAACATACGAATTACGTGCTTCTTCCTTCAACCTGTCCAACTATTTTGGTGCCCTTGACAAGAGCTCATTGATGGGCTGGCATATCTCTCTCTTACAGTGAAACAATTTTTGGACAATGTCCTAATCTGCCTGTATTAACACTCATTGTCATTATATCTGACCGCTTCCCAAGTGTCAGAACAACAATATCTCTCTCTTCCTTCCCCGGCGGGGATGGAAACAGTTAGTTTGTTCTTTCCTCGTAAGGGAACTTAAATGGGGTCAGAGAAGCAGGATGGTTAACAATATGATTTTGTAATGGAGCTGGATGGGTGGATTTCATACCCATTGTTGCTTTCTTCCTGCTTTGTGGTGCTTGCACACCCGCTTGCCAGCTTCCCCTCCTGGTGCTTGGCACAACTCAGAAGAGGAAGGGAAGGCTCTAAGTGGCCAGTTGCAGGACTGAGGCTGGGAAGAGGTGAGATGGTGCATGAAGCCGACTGATAAGGAAGAGGCTTGATGACATGATCAGATAGAGGAGCTTTAAAAAGGCTAACGTCAGATCTGCTGAGGAGGATTTATTGCCGTACCAAGAGGTCATGTATTTTTCTCTTATGAAGCCCCACAGGAATGGGCTGTAGTGCAGAGAACTATGTGAAAAGCGTAACAGCACGGAAGAGTTAGTTCTCTGTCACAAACCAGCGGGAAGAGAGTCATACGCTGAACGGTGTGGGCAAACGTGCATGGTGGAGGTCATGTAGCTGGGGCAGGCTCCAGCTTTTGCTGCAGTTGGGTGCTGCCTAGTAACTTCTCCCAAAAGCAGTGGCTGTAGCAGGGTCCTTCTAGTAGGCAGGTAATGCTTCCAGAAAGTGCTTCTGAAAATATTAGTGGGGAAAAAAAAATAAATTAAAAAATCCACTGCAGAGAATATGTTCCTGGCCAGAGGTTTTATTTATTTTTTTATTTAACTCAGAATCATTTTAGCAGTGACCACGTACCCTTTGCATGAGAGCTCTGAGGGATTTCATCCTTTACCCCCCTGAGGAGGGCTTGGTGGCAGAAGGGAAGTAGCAGAGGGAAGACAGGGTGATGCTGAGAGGCTCAGAGCCAGAGGACAGCAGGGCGCAGGATGGATTTGCCTTGTAAAGGTGGGATACAACACTGGCTTGAACGTATCAGACATGCTGGTCACATAGATCAGAGGAATGCCACATCCTCAAGCATTAAGTTTTGTTAGGCTTGTCAGAGTTTGTGAAATGCAGGGAGGTTGCATTTCTTCTTTGAGAAGATAATATTTCCGTGCACTATGTGTCCACCTCGACCCTTCATACAATTAGTGAGAGTGGCACAACTAAGCATAACAGTGCAGCATTAGGCATGATGCTTCCATTATGGTCAGTAATTCTGCAGGATTCTTAATGCGGTGAGTATTCACAGTATGAATTGCTGCCAGAACTACAGGCATATTGTTGCTAGAACAGCAAAGAGCAGAGAGCTAAAAGTACCAAGCGCCAAAATTTACTATTGGATTAAATCTGAGAACTGTTATTTTTTGAGAGACTCCCTCATGCATAACCAATTTACCAACATATTCTGCTTGATGTCTGGCCGTACAAGGCCTTTGCTTTTTCAATTTTTGTAGTAAAGGATTCCTCCAGATCTACCTTATTTCTTTTTGGGAGGAAAGTGCCTAGCCTTCGAGAACTCTTTCTTTCCCCCTTCTTTCTCCATTTATTTCTTAATCCTTCCTTGGTTTCTCTCACCTTTGGTTCACAAAAGCTGTGTCCTTAGCAGCTGTCAATGCACAGGATGCCCCAGTGCTAGCTGGTGATTGATCGATCCTTTACTGAATTCATGTTGTCTTTCTACATCCCCTTCCCTTTCCGTGTTTCATTTCCGTTTCCCCTTGACTACACAGTGGTTTCCGAACTGAACGTCTTTGGCACTGCTTTGGCTTTGAAAATACTCCAAATTTACATGTTTGGGGAATTCTGGAAAGAAAAAGAGGATGGTTGAGGGCTCTTGCGTTCTTCTTATTTTCTGCTGGAGTTTGAATTTTCTTGAATTTCCATGGGAAAGAGCGCAATTTTCATAAGGGACAGCTTTGCCAGACTGACTGGGAGTTAGATCCTGGGAACTTGCACAACTATTCACCTGTACTATGGATGCAGCAGTAAGAATATCTCAGATAATCTCCTTCATCTTACAATTCAGAGCTCTCGATTCAGACTTCAAAAAATGTTTAGTTCAATATCAAATGAGATGAGAAAATATAGGTATCCACTTCTCACTGGACTTCTAAACCTGCCAGAGAATGAAAAGCCCTTCTTCTTGCAGCTGCCCATGCAGTGGTGTCATCTCTCACCTTTGCTGAGATTTGCACCGTTCTGGAGAGCTCTGCACAGCCTACGTTAGAGATATTTTTCTGTAGGTACCTTCTGTCTCTGTTTTGCTAGCTAGACTCAACTCCATTCTCCCATTTTTGTTTTGACTTTGGATTTGCTTAATATATTTGTTCTTCCATAAAGTGTAGCCAGAATACGAGAGGCAATTCTTTCCACATCACTACTTGTGAGAGTCTCTCCCCAATGACTGTAACAACCTGGTTGGCTGGCAAAACCCCTCACCTGACAATCATTTGCAATTGTTTAATTAAAGTTGTTGCAACTCTCTAAACAGTGTCCACACGCCCAAACTTCGGTTATATTTTCTATGTTTTCTATTGAACTCTACGCTGTTCGAACTTGAAACTCCCTGGTGCTGCTGAGACACCCCTGGGTATGGAGAGTTTTTAAGCCAGCCCTTCTCCACCTTTGTAACTCTTAAGCGACAGCATGAAAGAAATGGAAAGCTGATCTATACAGCTCGAGAATGATTTACCTTTGTATAGAAATTTGTGTGTGTCTGTGACAGCAGAGAATTCTTATGGGAGTGTGAGCTAACCTGTGCAGTGTTTTAGGCAAAACTGTTGATGGCAGAAAAAAGAAATGTCTCCTGATGACTCTGTTTTCACGTGGTAGAAAAACATGTTGATTGTTACTTCTTAACTAAGGTGCTGCCTTGATCCTTTTGGCCTTGGAGACCAAGAATAGAAGTACCAAGAACTTAACATGATGCAGTTACGGGCAGTTACACGCTATGCTGAATAACACAATCTAGACAGTTTTTTTCTCCCTATCTACGTGCTAGCTTTAGCTTAATAGCTCAGGAGGATGATCCAGAAAATAGCTCTTATGCTTCAGTAATTTCAGCAAACGTTTATTTATGATCACAGAATTGAGTGCAGACTGAAGCTCACTCAAATAATAAACGTAATTCCCTCACACATGCATGCTTGTTTTCTACAGTATATTGTATTTATTAGCATGTGTATTTAAAATAACACTACACAGAAATGCTAGTCCAAGCTTTTTTTTTTTCTTGGGAATGATCCAGCTTAACCCTTTTCCCCATGGTGGGCTGTTCCTACACACCATTCCCACAGGACTTTTCTCTCTTGAGAGCTGTTGTAATCTCTGTAAATATCAGGGTAAACTAGCCTGATCACTAATCAGCACTCAGCATTTTCCAGGTGGAACAACACCTGTTCATTTGGATGTGGGCAACACACAGCAAAACCATTCCTGCTAGCCTAGACAATAAATAATGTTTTGTTAGTTTTAAAATTAGTCTCCTAAAACGTGGCTATTAAACACACATCTTAGTCTGCATCAAAAGACTGGATAACTGCTGATGCTGCGCTCGTATGATTAAATGGGGAATCCACAGCTGACCGATTGAAACAGGAGAAGGACCCTCCCACACAGGAGCATTTTGAATTCAGCTTCCTCGTTTAGGACTGAATGGCAATTTTAGCAGACAGAGAGCTTAGACAAGCCCATGACTGACCCTGCATACTCCTAACCTGCACAACACGGAATAAAACACATCAGCTTAAATGTTTTCTGTTAACACTTTCCCTGATGTGCTTTACCTTGAATTTGTGGCAGGTTAACAGCATGCACCCAGTCAGGTACTGATGTACAGACACACGCTAGATGGTGGTAACTCCTCGTCTGGGTCTGAACCCAGGTAATGTAGCAAGAATGGTCTATGTTTAGAGGACTGGGTTAGAAAACAGGGTTCCTTAAAGGCATTTTTAACAGACATTTCTGCTGTAAGAGCTCTCTGAGACAAAGGTTCCCTGGTGCTATGATGAACAGAGCTTAGTTGACAAAAAATGAGAAAACACATTTACAAAGAGGTAACAATCCATTAGATAAAAAGCACTGCTTTGGAACCTGGAGAAAGAGTAAATACACTTGATAACCCTCGTTGCTCTCATGGCTCTATTTTTCACTCTTAAGTTTCAGCCTGAGATTTCTGCACCATAACTGATTTCCAAGTCTAAATAATATCTCCCCAAATACATATTACGTATGTTATATATAAATACATATAATAAGAGTATATTTTATTCTTTGTCTTATTTTGTTGTTACCCTCCCTTCAAATGACAGAACACGGGAGAGATGGCATAGCATTGCCCATGTAATCCTGCCATGATCCTTCGTTAAGCAATCCAGAATGCCAAAGAAAAATCTGGAGGGAACAGTGTTTTATAGAAATTATATCCCAGTGGTCACTCTCAGGCATCCCTACTTGAGTCTTCAGCCTGTTGATCAAGGTTGGAGGTCTGTTGCTCTACATGCCTCTTGGCTTTTACCTTCTTCCACTAGGCCACCTTGGGATCATGTTAATTGATTTTGTTAGTGTTCTGTTGTGGTTTTGTTTTTCATCAGGCTACTTCAGTTGAAGTGTCTAATTCAGATTTAGGAATATAAGTATCAGCAGTCAGATTTAAATATCTTGGGCATAATGCAGTATGCGCTGAAATATTGAATCTGTTCTCACTAACAAGGCAGTTTTTCACACATTAAAGGAATATGTCGAATGTTGGATCTGTTATGTTCTTGAAGTGTTGGACTTCTCCCCTACTTGGAGCAGTAGTCTGCATCATATATTGCAATTCAGCAGTAAAATATTGAAATGCTATTGAATCACATGGATTCTTCCCATGCTTCAGTCCTGTAGAGTACAAAAACACTAAAGCTCAATTGGCCTCTTGAGCCTGAGACAATAATTCATCAACACTGCTAAAAGAGAATGTGTCTAAAAGTGCTAACATAATTTTTTTAGCTTTATAGGTCCTCTAAAAGTAATTGGGAGGAAAAAAACCCACTACCACCCAACGTAAGTGTATATAACATGCACTGCCTATTCCTTCTCTGTATCTTTTCAGGTTTAGTGTATGGCATCCTCTAGGTCTCTGTTGACAGCTTGTGTAAAACCAATATGCCTATTAGATTTCCATAAACTCTGTTTATACAGTCTCCTGGACCTTTGCAGGAGGCATTTAATTCACTGATAATTACCTCCACTCTTTTGTAGTTAAATGATGGAATTCAGTGCTTCAGTAAAACTGAGCTAAAAACATACATCTGGACTGAAAAGTGAAATAGTTGGTACTTTAAGATACTATCTAGAAAAAACAAGACTGTATAAAATAGAATTTCTAGTGAAATAGTAGACAATGCTGTACCAGAAGTTCTTTAAAAAGCAACGTTACTGCGTGATTAGACTTTGTTTTTTCGAGGTAGCAGTGCTGAGTTGCATGTGTATATTGATGCAGTTTTCAAAGTCAATAAATAGTGCATCAGCTCCTGTATGGAAAGAGGATGTTGCAGAAATAATTATGACATGATGCGATAACCCCTTCTTAAAAATAAAAAAATTTAAAAAAAGGAAAAAGCAAAGCAGAACAATACTAGTGTGTTCTGGCCATCAGGAAACCACGACAATGCTCCCACCTTTTTCCTGTGACTTACCCAGAGTTCCTTCCAGGCGACACAGATAACTGATAAATGCTGTGGACTGGATCCTGTGCCAAATGAAAATAGAGTAATATTTTTTGTTAAATTTATATCTGATTAAAAATGGGTCTTAACACCACCCTTTCCACTCAGCTTTACAGCTCTTCTAGGTAAAATCCTTCTTCGTAACTTTAAACACTGCGTAATTTCCTAGTGCAAGTGTTCCTTCAGCAGAGAATGAGCACAAAAAATTACTTTACTTTGTAAATTCATATCTCATAAGCTGCGATTGAATGACGAGGTTGTTCATCTCTATTTCTACTGAAAAAAAAAAGAATCTTTGGTGTTGCATTTTATGATTCTCTGGGACTTGAGTATTCCTGAAACAGCTGTACTGGTAATGCTTTCTAAAGTGCTTGTGACTTAGGGAAACCATCTCATCTCGCAATATCCTGAATGCAGGAGGAGTCCTCTATATGTGAAGATTCAGGGCTGTGTGTGTGTTTTTCTGGGCACCCCTCTCTTCTCCGTGGATCCTCAGAGGTGTGTTTTAGTGGATCCCTCTGTGCTCTGGGCATGGTGGAACTGGGGCAACTCTCCAGCCAAAGCTGCAGCAGCACACGGGTTTTAGTCCTAGAGCACCTTGGACACTCCCCTAAAACAGGACCACTGTTTTATCTGTTTAGGAATGGTGTTTAGGTAAAATCCCCCATCGGTGCAGGCCTCTGCAAGCATGTCTTCAGGGGGTGCAACATGGATTAGGAGTTGGCTGCAGTGTCAGGCTGCAAAGAAATTCTTTGCATCCAGCTTGCTGGGCGAGAAGGGGCCTCTCTGGTGGAGGTGAGTGACGCTGGGGTCCATGGGGACTTGCTGTGGCTCCCACCAGCACACACCACAGTTCTCTCATGCTTTCCTTACAGGTAGGGAGCTCTTCATGGTCCCTTGTTTTTAGCTCTGCTCACTCAGTTAATTTCCTCAGGCATTTTGCAGGGTTATTTATTCTTCAACCTGTACTTAGCAGCCAAGTTATTTTGTGTAACTGGCTACTAATGAAGAAAAAGTCAATTTATCCTCATCGGTTAAATTATAAATACAGAGAAAACAGAGGAAAAATGTCGCCGCATGGAGATGGCTTTGCTTTTTTCCATTCCCTAAATCCTGGTTTGTGTAAACTGAGATAAATATTTATAAAAAATGCTGGGCACAGTAACTCTCTTTTTTAAACTATTTGGATTAGCTCGTGAGATGTGAGTATTGATAACACAGTGTGGTAACTTGGTAAATAGATTTACTCCGTACAGCTATATCTTCCACTAGGTTTTAAAAGAAATGTGTTTTATTTGGGCTGTGTAATAAAGGAACTTGTGCACCACCAAAAAGATAAAAGGTGTCAGAAGAAGGTTAATTTTTGAAGTATATAGTGATTTAAAAAAAAAAAGAAAATGCCTTACATACAGGCCCAAACTTGGCCCCAGGCCAAATGGGATTAAAGGGAACAGACAGGAGGGATTTCCATGGACCATGTGGAGCTCTTCTCTGCACCCCGAGCACGTGTGGGGTGGGCAGGGGTGCTGGTCACCCCTTCCTTGGCACGTGGGGCTGCGTGGCTGTGAGGAATGAGGCAGCTGACGCTCAGTCAAAGCCTTTCTCAAGGGGCCGATCCTGCTCCTGCTGAAATCAATGCCCGGGCTTCCCTGGGTTTCAAAGGAACAGGGTTAAACCCTCTCTTACATGCCCTGGCGTTTGTCCTCTGGCGTGACCACCTTGTGCCATCCCAACCCCACGATTACTATCGCTGCTGTAATAAGTGTGCAAGCCAGAGGGTTTTTTTTTTTTCCCCTAAAAAATAGAGTGAAATATTTTAGCATTTTATGAGGTTTTTAATAATTAATTGTCAAAAAACACAACAAAAATAGATGGAGCATTAAAGCAAATTTGCAAGCCATTGAAGTAAAGAGCTGCAAATAAAAGCAATGCCTGTATTCTACCTTCAGCTATCAGTATAAAAACTCATCAAAGTAAACCAGTTTTATTTAGACATCTGGAAAATGTACTTTGACAAACATCCACTTGATGACTGTCAGTGTCTTATAAAGAGACTTTGATATCAAAGATCCTCAGAAACTGTCAGAATAAATGGTATTTTTTTATGACAGAAGGATGTTTTCGAGACATGATTTATATTGTCTGGTTGATATGTTTTAGTATCTTAATACAAAGGATTATTTTTACAAATTTTTTTGTATCTACTTGTGCAAAATAACGTGATATTAGGAAGATATTTTCAGAAGTTAAGCAAACTAGAAAAGCAGAATCTGTATTCTCGCTCCTTCCAGCAGTCTTTAATTGTTCTGTCCCCAAGGTTAATGGATAGCAACTTCAAGACTTCATATTTTCAATAGATTCACAGAGTTTATGTAATCTATCAAACCGCATTTTCAAGCAGATGAAGAGACTACGTTAATCATCTACTTTGAATGATATTGTTTCCTTGCATTTATGCTATCAAAATCTATAGGAGCAGGGCAAAATACAGTTGATTCTGTTACAAAGCCCTTTCTACAAAGGGCTTTTCATCAGCCATATCCAGCGTATCTCACCTTAGATATAAAGAAGATAATTAGTTAGTGAACTGTTCGAGGCTGTAGGTGTGACTGAAGATATCCAAACCCACTTTTTCCTCTTGGCTTTTTTTTTATTTGTTTTTTTTCCCAATCCAGAAAGGAGTGTTGCCTTGCAGTGTTCCTGGAGATGCTGAATACATTAAAATAGGAAGATGAGAGGAATGCCTTGTGGGGACTTCTTGTAAACATGCAGCATGATTGCTTTTTATTGGAGAAGGCATTTCTGTGCTGTTCTGTGCAGTGCTTTAGTGCCGTACATACTTAAAAAATGCTATGAAAGCCTTAACTATTTAATTCTCGTAATCCATCTGCGAGCACTAAGTGATTAGTTGCAGTTTATCCCAGTGTGGAAACTGGTCTTGGTAGTTGCATAAGCCTGCCCTGCAAGGCGCTGCCAGAGACGACAATGCCCATGCTCGATGTGGCTGGCAAAACTGCTCTAGGAGAGTAAGAAGATGCTTGGCAAGGTGGTCCTGGGTGAACAGAAAACTCTGCAAGACATGAGCAGTTTAAACTGGCTGGAGGAATAGCGGTGTAGTGGCTTGATGGTGACAGGGGTGCTCACGCTGCTTAATTTTAAGCACCAAATTTAGGAGTATGGTTCCCTGTTTCATCAGTAGGGAATGGAGGATCCTCATGTAGGTGAATCACAGCAAGAGGCAAACTAAGTTTTAGGTTTATATATACATCTCTAAGCTCTGCTTTTCAGTCTCACTTGGATAGTCTCATATTTGCTTAAATGTAGGTTTCTGCACGTGTCTTTTCCTGGTACCAAAGAGGTGCTGTGGTGTATCTCGTTGTCCCTGCCTTGGGAAAGTACATTGTTTGCAGAAAGGCATTTTATAGGCAGATAAAAGAAATCTGAGAATCTTGAAACAGTTTGTTTTAGGAAAGCAGGCTGCCTTGGGGTGGATATCCTGTATGGAGTCAGGAAGGTATAGGAGGGGACAGGAGATGCTGTGCTTGCAGTGGCTGTAGATCTAGAAAGGGATAACAAAGAGGCGGGGGGGAAGTTCGTTGCTCTCTCACTCTTTCTGTCTCACACATAGGCTATTTTTGTCTAACAAATATCAATTCATGAGTATAATAAAGCAGTCCTGCTAAGGAAATACCCTGTTTTCAAGTTTTTGTTTGCTGCAGAATTTCAGAAAGTTCAGCCAACTTATCTCCAAATGAAGTGACTGAATTATTTCATTATTTACCTTCAGGGTGGCTAAACAAGGATTCAGTTCACTGCTAAAATACTACGATATTTCAGATCAATTGCTTGTGATACAGGTAATTACATGATACCTTTCCCTCGTTTAAGGATGGCTGTTCACAGAATCACAGGTGTCAGCCTACAGGGACACAACCTGCCTGAACATTGGTCTATGCGAACTAGGAGGATGCTAGTTCGACCCTCCAAAATATATTTTTCTTAGATAGCTTTTTGAGTATTTTTCCATGTTTTGGGTCAACCTCAGGTGGTGCTCCAGGGGAACCGACTTCAGCTCTCAGTCTGAACCAAAGGGCAGCTAGAGTCAGCTTCTTCCTGGAGGCTAAAAGATCATATGCTCTGTTGCCTCTGCTGCTGCTTAGTTTATATAGATTTTTAGAGGTGTGCACAATGCATAGTCTAGAATTGCTTGAGGAAATGAAAAGGAATCATCAGTAACTTAAATTTTAACTGGAATGAGGCAGAGCTCATTTAGGAAGGGGCCAGAGAATCACTGGATATAAGCGTATGCTGCTAAACTTTATCCTCCAAGGCAAGACTAGGAGCTATTTTGACTAGGTGGAAAAGTTTTTAAAGCTGTAGGTGAGGCTCCACAAAAGTAGCTTGTATCTTTGTGATAGTTGTGTCCTGGATTATATTCCACAGTTTCTTTCCATGACCATAAGTGTTTGAGCTCACCCCGTTGTGTTTCTAGCCAGGAGCTCCTTTCAGCGCAGTTGGGTAGGTTCCTTTCCTTGACCTAGGGATGGTGTTCTTCCTCCCTACCTTCACATGTCTTTCTTGAGGGAAGTGACCTTGTCTACGGGTCATTCTATGTTTTCCTTGAATATGGGACATGGAAAACTAGTATCCCTAGTATCCTCGTTTCTTTTTTTTTGTCCCCAGAAATGGTCTTCAGTTGTTTGATTTGGCAAATGGTTTCTGAGAAAGGATCCACGAGAGTGATCACTACTATTATATTGGCTTCCTTTAACCCATTTCTAGCCCCACCCCCAAGTCAGCTCCTCTCCCCGCTTTCCTCTTCTTGAGTATTTCCCCCTCTGGTTTCCTTTGTTGTTGCCTGTTTATATCTTTTTTTCATCCTTTTAGTTACAATTTTTCATCCATCAACTCACTGCTTTTCTAAGCCAAGCCAAGAAACTGCAATAGTTTGCATCTACACTCATTTAGCCACCCAGAGATTTAAATCTTCAGGCTTCCAACTGTAATTTATCAGCCAGTTCTCACCTTCCTTTCCTTTCCCTCTATATGAGCAGCCTGTGTCTTTCCAAGTTCTGATTTTGGACACTCTTTTTTTCCCTCCTTATGTTTAATTCCTAGGAGGTAGGCTGAATTGGGCAGAACAAAATGCTGGCTGCACTGCGTGCTCTTTGCTACAGAGCAGTGCCCACACTTTTCATCTCTGTGACTCATAACATACAAAATTAGTGCCTGCAAAGCTTGAAGAGCAGGGAGATGCTGCAGTTCCCAAGAGACACTGTTAGCAGGTGTAAGCCACTGCGGTCACGGAAGATGGTGACTTTCTTCTTTAGCCTTATCGCTGTTGCCCACCCTGCCTTTCCTTATACCAGAAGCATTGGTGTAACTTTTCACATCGGGGAAAGATTTTGGGAAAAGCAACTGGGCAAAATAGAAGGCTAATTTGATTTTTTTGTGTGTGTGTCAAATGCAAGATTTTTTAGCTGATTTGTTCCTTTTTAAGGAATTTCCATTACTTTTTTTTTTTTCCCCCATGGATTGTGTGATGATAGAGAATGTTTAAATCCCGTATTTGCTGCCAGGGAAAATGTGCAAAATTTTGCATTATAAATCTGTCCAGGTTTTCCTGTGGTAGCCAAAGACCTGCCAAAACATATAGATTCCCTGGGAATTTCCAAGGCCTCCAATGAAATATCATATCAGCCACACATTTATTAAAAAAAAAAAAAAGAAAAAAAGCTTTTTTTTTTGGATGCTTTTACCATGCCGTTTAAGAAACAAAAGTTACTATCCCGCAGAAGGATTCCAGTTGGAAACTATTTCAGTCTTAAGTGGAAGATGAGAAACTTGATGTACTCAGAGCATTATGTCAACAACTGTAGCTAACAATATAGTTTTAAAAATATTTTAAAACACAGAGTTACCATGGTTGTTTACATCTACATCCAAACTAGTCTCCTTATTTGAGTAAACTTTAAAAACTGTTATGCTTTCTAATAATTGTGTATCTCATAGGAGTTCATGCATTGTTTGTCATCCAGAAAATTGAAGCTTTGCAGTTGGTAGAAAGAGTTAAATTTTCAGTTTTTGATTGAGTAATGTATATACATACGCACGTATGTATATATATATGTGTATGCATATGTACACACCCTTTCATAAATATAGCTAACAATATGTTTTTCTGCTGGATAAAAAAAAATAACAGTAGAGCAGAGTGTAAGTAGTCTGTAATAATCTAAAATAAATCATCCAAGAAAGCCGAGGTGACCATATTTCATTCAAAGCTGCATAATTCTGCCCATTTCAGAATTATGACAGAACAGAAACTTGTATTTATCGGCACAGTTTTTCATATTTCAACCATATTTTTTAGTATTTGAAACAGCACGTAATATTCTCCTCTGTTTAGGGATGCTCTCCTGAAAATGTAAGTCTGCTCCCAAGTGCTAATGCAAGAGCTAGTTATAGTTCAGTTGAATTTTAACAAGTGTATGGATGGCATGTTTCTGTGAAATAAAATTCAGTGTAACTTTCTAGGGTACTTGCTTTGCCAAGAAGTATGTAATTTCCCATGCTAGCTGTATGTGATTGTTGGAGGACATCTTGTGATTTCTAGTGGTAGAGATGGGAAAATATGCCAAAATTGGAGAGGCTAGGTAATGTTATTTTGAGCTCAATCCTGCATAGCACTGAGCATCTCCATCACTCCTCCTTCCCTGCAGGAGACAGCCAGAGGGAGCACAGCCGTGCTCAGTTTTCTTCTGTCCCGCTTGGGACTGCAGCTGCAGATCCAGGGCCAATGGGTCACTCCTTAACCCCGCTTAGAGGTTAAGCCCGTTTAACTCTCTATTTGCTCTCTTAACCCCTCTCTGTGAAACCATTGCCTCTTGTAAGAAGGACAGCATTTGGTTTTAACTGGAATCGCTTCACAGAGCTGTGTTAGAAAGTGGCCAGATAAACAGTTCGGGGGGCTGTGGCGGTTGTGCGGTGTCCCTGCGGTGGCGGTTGTGCGGTGTCCCTGCGGTGGCGGTTGTGCGGTGTCCCTGCGGTGGCGGTTGTGCGGTGTCCCTGCGGTGGCGGTTGTGCGGTGTCCCTGCGGTGGCGGTTGTGCGGTGTCCCTGCGGTGGCGGTTGTGCGGTGTCCCTGCGGTGGCGGTTGTGCGGTGTCCCTGCGGTGGCGGTTGTGCGGTGTCCCTGCTGTGATGGTTGTGCGGTGTCCCTGCGGTGGCGGTTGTGCGGTGTCCCTGCGGTGGCGGTTGTACGGTGTCCCTGCGGTGGCGGTTGTGCGGTGTCCCTGCGGTGGCGGTTGTGCGGTGTCCCTGCGGTGGTGGTTGTGCGGTGTCTTTGCAGTGCTGAGTGAGGACGGAGGGGACTGGCTGGGGAGTGAGGGGGTTGTGAAGGAATGAGGGAGGGTGGAAAGATGGTGCTAGTTCGGGTCTGCTGCTGGCCAGGTCGTTTGGTCAATGACCTCTTAAGCTGCTGTTTTGCGTCAAGGTGGTCTCCTTCCAGCAATGCCCTCTCTTGTGGTTGCAATGGCGCATCTTGAACCTCTCCACAAATTGATTTGGTTTGCTAAAGAAACAGAAGGGTACCCTAGACGAACCAACAGACAAATCCCCTCAGTGTTCTTCCAGGTGAATGACCTGACCTGGCCCCCCGAGGAGTCAGACGAGCTCAAACGCTGGAGGTGGAGGGCCTGCAGAGCTGGGAGAGGACGAGGTAGGAAGGGAAGGAGGCCGAGAGGCTGCGTGTCTTGACACGAGGAGCTGTTGGACAGGCTCAGCCATGCTGCTTAGCACGCTCTCAAAATGGTATTTGCAGCAGCCAGAACAGTGTGTGGAAAACCCGCCAGCCTGGCCACCACTCATGTAGGAGCAAAACCAGGAGCTGTAAATCCTGCCTTTGCTTTGGTCTGCAGGGAAAGACTTACTTCATCTTGGGACTGTCCACTTGACTGCTTCCTGGAGCGGCCATGTATCCCTTTCTGGCCCCAGTTTACTCACTCCTCTTTGCGTAAGGTGATGAAGAGGTTCCTCCGCCCTCTTGCGTACAGTGGTCAAAATGGCACAAAGCACCACAGCCATGCTCACCAGGCAGGATAGGGTTGGAGAAGGGACTCAAGACCACAGGTTAGGGAATAGAGCACTTACCTGGAAGCAGAGAAATCTGGAATCCAGCCCTGCTCCCAGTACACTGGCCCCAGTTCTGATTACATGCAGAAGAAGAGACGTCTGTGAACGTGAGGCATGAGATTCACAGGAACAAATGTGGATGACTACCTCTGAGTCACATTTCTAGACTCCATTTATAATCACTGGAGGCAAGTGTTTGCATTGGAAACAATCTATCTCCTTCCAATGTGGACATTTAAAATAGATCAGATGAATTGTAGCCTCACAGCATCTTTTTCTCCACTGACTACAAGGAATTTAGATAAGCAGCTCCTGTGTGGATGGCTACACCAAAGGAGCCTGGTTGAGATAAATCTTACAAAAGGTAACTAAGGAATTTACTGTTCTATCGCTTGAGTTTTCCTTTTGGCATCAAAGTCATTTAGCGGATCCAGATCATGTTACTGTACAGGATAGGACCTTTGTTTCCCAGAGTATAATGATTTTCACATCCAAAAGTTGCACATTCTGATGGAATTTATAGCAAAAAGCCTAGCACAGAGGAGACATAAAATGTCAGAGAATAATTGTCTACTGACTTAAACAGTGAGCAGAATTTGTTTTGTGCAACTCTGTCAATGTGAGCCTTTTTCATATCATTAAGATGCATACGTTATTTAGATTGGAAAAAAAAAAAAAACAACCATTGAACAATAGTCTGGTAGCACAAAGCTTGGGAAATGTTTACAATGTTTCTTAAGTAATTTCCTTTGAAATATTGCAGCCTGATCTTGTCAATTACAAAACCGATTTTGTTTCCATGCTGGGAAGTTGATGGCTGACCATAGCACACAAGCCTTTCCACCAACAGAAAGGTGCCCATAGCACATTGGGAACAACTTCTCCTCCAGGCTGGTGTGTTACTGCAAACTAGGTCATACACAGGTGTGCACAAAGAAAAAAACAAAACAAAACAAAATGAAAAGAGGAAGAATAACTCCCTGCTGTCCAAAGGGCTTGGCTGTATCTCTAAAAGCAAAGGTGTAATGAAAAAAAAGTTATTGTGCCATTTACTTAAATACTATCTGAATTTACTTCTGGTTTTATTTGCTCAGTAAAGACCTCTTAGGAGAGAATTAGAATATTGAAAATGTGAGTTTGGAAAAATAAAGCAACATTACTGATTGCAGCACAGCTCTGTCCCCCTTATCTGGCTGTGCTGCTGTGCCCTTCCTATATGGGAAGACACGAAATTTCAAACTGTAAGTGTCAGGATACCTGTTTTTTCTAAAATTTGTGAAGTGACATGGCTCTTGAAAGTCTGTGAAGGTTTCTTTTCACTGGAACAGATCTAATAAATGCTAATTTATCTGCAGAAAGAAAGAAACATTTCACTCTCTTAAAAACATATCCATACCCATATAACAGGTGTGGACGTGATCCCAAAGGGTTGGTGTTGGGGATTGTGGTGTGAATAAGGTCTACACAAGGCCAAACAGGTAAAGACCCCTCTCTCCTCCATGGTTTATCCATAGGCAACAACATCTGCTGTGATAAGTGGTGGCATTGCTGTGATATATTCCCATCAATGTCATTCTCAAATTCAGAACTTTGGTCTAAAATCAACATTTTTATTTTTCATTGAAACAGTAGTAGCTCAGTAAAATTGGGTTTAGAGTTTTAAGAAAGACAGATACTGTTATTACAAGCATCTGAATAAAATGAACTCATGAACAACTAATGAAATTTCAGTGCTCTCTATATATCACAGTATCATGGACTGCAGTCCCCTTCAATCAAATGATAGTTGCATTATAGTGACTACAGTACTACTAATAATGAAGTAACAGGTGAAAAACACAGTAATTTAATTAATTAAAACTCAAGCATTGATTTTCCCTGTATTTGAGTCATAATTTGGGGAAAGAATAACAGAAAATCTGTGTTTGTTATTGGAAGTTGCTTGTGCATAGCAGCTTTTTTATATCTTTTTTTTAAAAAAATTATTTTCTAAGTTTCATACAGTGGTTTGATTCTGATTTAGTTAATGTTCAGCCTATTCAGAGGGGTAGAATTACTGAGGTGAGCTTTATTGCTGTAATGGAGGTCTTGAGAAATTTAAATTGAGAAGTATTCTAATGCATCTCTGTAGAATATTATCTGCCTCACTTCTGAATGCTTTGCTACTGTGTGCAGAACATGGCACATAAGTGGCTTTTGGGGCTCGATGCATTTATGCAAGTATTTTTCCTTGCTGTTTCCTAACACAACAAAAAGACACTTGAAGCCTCTTCTTGAGGCTTATTTTTATAGCTAACTTAAATCTGAGGAGACTAAAGTCCACCGTAATGTGCCTGTAGGGTGTTGGTTATTTTTTTTTTCAAATGTAGACATTGTGATGATTTTCAATGAAAAATTCTATTGCTGAGAAATTGTTGAACTGAAGGTTTGTAAAAATCTATTGTTGAAGATGGAGCCAAGATTAAATTAAACAAAATATTTTTGCAATTGTTGTAGATGGAAATTGTTTACAAGCTTATATTAGCCAGTGAAGGAACATAAACTTTATCCTGTGCTTTAGCCAGCCGGTTCTACAGTGCAAATGTTGAACTGCATCTGATGAATTATCTAAGGAATATGCTCTGTGAACAGTTGCAAACATTATATGCTGAGATATTTTCGATACACTGTTCATTGAGCAACTCTGAAGAGTAATATTAATAATAATAATAGGAGCCTATTTGCAGAGAGTTGCAAGCAGGAGAAATGGCTAAATGCTCCGGTTAAATTATTCCTTATTTGCCTTGTCATACTATGAGGTAACAGTTAATAATATAATGCATTTTAGTAATGGGTTGGGGGTTTTTTCTGTATTACTTCCTCTGGCTAGATTATTCTCTTCCATTAGCCCATTCTCAGTGGTTTATTTGTTTACGAAGTCCCTCAAATGATCATAGGCTGAATTCAAACTTGGCTTTCCTACGATGTCCGAGGAATGAAATAATGTCTTTTTGTGAACACTTTTCCAGCAAATCTACTAGTGGAGAGGGCTTTTTTGCTAGCTTATTGAAATTCTGCCTGGATGCTTTGTAATAGCTGTGCTGGGTATCAAAGCTGGAGATAGATATGGATCTCCTTGACGTATTTTTCAGATAATTTCTAAACCCATTTTCTCACCTCTAGTACTATAAGATACTTTAACAAATATTATGATTGAGACTTTCGAACAAACTGGCTTAGGATAGTATTGAGTCAGTTTAAAATTATATCAGTTTTGTAGCTCAAATATGAGACTTTTTACCTCACTAAGCTTTACTATTTGTTTTTAACTCACCTATTACTTTCTGCAGAGGAAAGTATTTAAGCTTGTAGAAAACTGTGTCTTCTCTTAGCTGTGTATAACTAGCTGATTAGTGTAATACATTACAAATAATGGGGTATTCAGGTTTTTTTTAAACTAAATCAGTTCTTGTCAGACTTTATAAAAATGGCACAGACATGAAGTATATTCAGATACATCCATCTAAAAACAGAGGAGCACTGTGCATTAAAGTGAAGCAAGAGGAATTTTAGTGTATGCAGTGGATATTGCCACTTGCATAACAATTCACCTCCCTCCGTTGCTAGTGAATATTCATATTCCCATAGTAGCGCTCCTTGTATTTACCGTTCTGCTGAAGTGTGAGATGGCATCCAAGCCCTCTAGCGTTTTATTGGAGTAGACGTGTCATTTGCAGTGTTATTCTAAGTCTTCCTAAATAGAACAAGCCGAGGTGAACAATACTCTTGTATACCTCTCCTAAAACTCCTTAAAATGTAAATGTAACGTGATATTGACTCCTATATAAGTTCCTCTTTTTGTAAAATCACCTATACTGGCTTGACTTGGAATAGGAGGCGAAGGCGGGGAGAAGGGAGAGAGAGTGGTTCTCTGGACCCCCGAGCAGAATGTATTTGTAGTCCAGAAAGCAAACTCCAAGAATCACGTGCATGAGAAGAAATGGTTTCTAGTATAATAGCATGCAGGAGAGAATTATTACACAGAAAACAAATTATATAAGTTATAGGGGATTCCAATCAGGGGTTCTATTTACTGTATAACATGAGTACAGATTTTTCCAATAGCCATCACTGCCTGCCTGTAGAAGCACAGCCAGTAACTATGAACTATTACGTATAAAATAAGTAATAAGCACGATTCCTGGTGATCTTCCCTGCTCTGGCTACCCTTTGTGGCCCTTCGTTTGCTCCTTATACCATCCTTCCCACCTGTGCTCCCCCTCAGGCCTTTTTGTCCTGCTCTTACCGCACTTTTCATGTGCCGCATCCTTCACAGCCCAGCACCGGAGCTGCTCAAATCATCCACTCTGGCAGCTGCATCTTTTCTGGGAGAGCAGCCCTCACCCCTGCTCCAACAGCCCCTTTTCTGGGGATATTGGTTGTTCTCCTCCCTTTCCTCCCTCCCCTCTGCTACCTTCCTACTCCAGCAGCTCATTACCTCGGCAGGTTAAGTAACGCCCAGGAGTTGTATGCAAATGTTAGCACTCTTCATTTACAGCTGCATTGGCTACGTTTCACTAAGGGAGTCTTGCCAGAGCGATCTGGACCCAAACCGGGACAGCATGAGGTGCTCCCCCTGGCTTTGAGGAGGCTCTTTTCTCTGTGGGATGGTGGAGCTGCTCTCTGAGCAGACTGGGGCACAGCCGAGTTCCGTGCAAAGCCCAAAATCTGGACTCCCTGGCTTAGACCCAGACATGAGGCAAGTGTACAGCACTGCCTCAGGTGCCAGGTTTCAAAACAGATGCAAATAACAACTGTCTTGAAAGAGCCTCAACCCACCTGCATAGCCACCCTTGTCAGCTAGCTTGTTATACAGTTTGCTTCTACAGTATTTGTGTGCAAACAGTGCTTTAAAGTGATCAGGCAGCATAATTAAGCAAAACTGTACTTTAGAAGCACCAAGTGAGTTTCCTCTTCATATTGGTGGGAAAAGAGGAAATTTCCATCAGGCCTCACACTTCAGCCTGCCAGTCGTATGACTCCTGTCGCTGCTCTTCGCTGCCTCTCTAATCAAGGTGCTTCTTTCGAGATCATAGTTAATGCTTTGGCAAACCCTCGTCAGCCTCCAGTGCTCTGCAAGGACTGGAAATGCAAGCACAGAAATAACAACCTGTTGTTGTGTTGTGCTGACACTGTACCTGCAAGAGCAGCGCTGGCCAACATGCAAAACCAGAGGTGGGTGCTGGAAAGTCCATTTTTAACAGTGCTGAAAAGGGCTGAGCCTTCGGTGTGCTGGAGCAGGAGCCGCTCGGTCCCTGGCAGCAGGGGTTGCCAGCCCAGCTTCATGGTGCAGCTCTGCATGCTGCTCAGGGCTTCTCCGGGCAACCCGGGACAGGGATTCAAAGCCTCAGACATACCCCACTAGGTAGTGTAAGGAAAATACTTGGCTGCTTTTTTCCACTGTCTTTATTAGATACTAATATTCCAAAAGACCCAAAGGCAAGAGGTTTTGTTCTCAGATTATCAGGTGGTGTTTGTGCACCATCTGTATTCTTTAAGAAAGACGCCGTCCGCGTGCTCTGGCTGCAGCCTGCCACTAGACCATGTTTGTCCAGGTGGTTGTGCAGTGCCTGTTCCCTAATGAAAACCTCATTGCCACAGGTGTCTGTCAGGACAGGGCACATTCAGAGCAGCACACGGGAACCGGGCATCTCCTTCCAGCTGGATTTCTTTAGCTTTTGGGTATTGCATCTGTGGTCTTTTGGGTGTCCTTTTAGCTTGTGTAGTTGTTGCATGGGGTTTAAAGGACTGATTTTGTTTAGTGAGTGTAATTATCGATAAAGATAATTTTAATAATTCTCTTTCTATAATCTTTTAGTTTTTCAGTGTGACAGGGTTATATTTGCTATTTGATTTTATTGCAGTCTCAATTTGTATCTGATTGTTATTACTTTATCACAGTATTCAGCAGCCACTGTATTTTATAAATATAAATGACTTCTGACTTGAAACACTTGCGTGGGACATTATAACTTGTCATTTTGTATTTTGGAAAACAGATTTTTATTATTTTGGCTGGCAAACTTTAAAGCTAAAACGCCCCTATCAGTAAATGAACAGCATGACTTACCTTGGCTGGGAGATCTGAAATAATCTGAGTGAGCCAACTCCAATGCTTCCTTTGTGTGTCTTACACAGGTGATGCTTCCATCAAAAATAATGTTTCTTAGAATCACCTTTTCATGGGGGTTTTTCTTTGCCCTCAACACATCAGCAGATACAAGAACTCATTTTACAGACGTATATATGTGCGTGGATATGGCGTGGGGACGGGGTATGTTTCAGATGGCACCAGCTGCCTCTGACGCAAGAGGAGGGGAATGCAATTACTTCTGTGGAAGTCTGTACATATTTGCCAGAATTTATAAATGTTTACAAGTAACTGGTCTTCACATAAGCAGGGCCCTCAGGGAGTGCTAGGCCCCCATCTGCTGGAGAGTTTTATGTCAATTCTGGTGATTTTTAGGTTATTTTCCCTGCATTTTTCTCTAAGAATTATCAGCACTTGGCTTTCTTACTTAAACGTTGATAGTGCCTGGAGAGGCAAAGGCCTGATTGTTCGGAGTACTCTGCGTACATATGGTGAGAGACAGTTCCTCTCCCAACAAGTTTTCTATCTAAATAAACAAGGTTAACAGAGCTGGGAAGAAGCAGTAACTCCCCATTTCATGGAGGAAGCACCAGAAAGTGAGAGGAGCTGAGCGCCGAGCCCCGCTCCTGACAGGCACCGGAACGCTTGCTCCTGGCAAGGGCAGAGGTTTTTGGAAAATATTTTCAAGTTGAAAACAGTTGGAAACGTACTTCAAGAAAAGTAAACATTGCAATCTGCTTGGATAGCTATGGAGGAATTGCACAGAGCACGGCATCATAGAGGTTGTGGGCTTAATGGTTTTCAGCTACTTTTATGCCCTTTGGGGGATATTGTGTGGCCTCCTGAGTAAGTCTGGTAGCTTAATTTGCAGCTCTTTGTATTGTAATGCTGCCTGGAGCTGTGCTGTTGACTGGAGTCTCTTGACTGTACTTACACAGCAAAACCCTTGATGTGACCAAACTCTGACTGTGAAGTGATCCCGTCCTCGGTGTTTTTGAGGAGCCCGAGAAGGCAGCTGAGATGTCCGTCTCGGTGTGTGCAGGGAAGGCTTGCTCGAGGATCTCTCACCTGGCTGGCAGCGAAACAAATGGAAACTCTTTCTAGGATTCTACTTGTCTTCTATGTGCTGTTAGTTGGGATGGAGGAGGGTGATGTAGAAGGATGTAACCAAGATGTGCAGAGCAGTCAGGCTTGTATAGAAAATCCCTCCTCTGCCCCATGTTTCCCCCAGTGTGGCCACTGCAGAAAGCAGCAATGAGGGTGTTCCTGGGACTGCCAGCCGCACCGTGGCAGCGTGCGGAGTAACATTAATTGCACACTTGAATATCACACACATCTTAAGGGCACCTCTAATTATGAATGCTTTACAGGTTACAGTTAGAAATTGTTAAAAGTGTGGGAAAAAAATTGACACTTGAAATTGTAACATTAGGAGTGTTTAAAAACAGTCATTTATCATCGGCAGGCAAGTATTCAAGGGGGTAAATCTTAAATCTTATGTTATCCCCCTCTTCTGGGTAAGAATAGGAGTGGATGAAGAGGGAAGGTCCCTGGTTCTGTAGAGGAAAAGCATCTTTGTCCAGTGGAGATGGCATTACCAGGGGAAAGCATCCGGGTTTTGGGATTCTTTGAGAAATCTGCTGTTTCTCCTCTATGAGATTGAAGAAATCCTTCACAGACATGCCCAAAGAAACCGGTGTGAAGGTGGTCCCAAGTTGTGCCAACAAAGAGTAGTTACACTTCATCACACGGTATAGTCTGAAGAGACCATCAGGGCTATAAATACAGCTGCCTGGTTATAACATTGGACTGATTTGCAGGGGAAATGAATCATATTTAGGTATAATCCCATTTATTGCTGCAAATTAAATTTGAAATTGGCTGGATTCACCTGATTCCTCTGAAGTCGTGTTTTCAGTCTGTGACTCGATATAGTGTAGAAAGGACAAAACAATCTCTATACTAAAAAAAAAAAAAGCAGAGAGGGAATTTGTACTCAAAGCATAAAAAGGTTTTTGGTTTCTTCAAAAGAAGAAAGGCAGTCTTGCCATAAGTTCAGTAAACTGCATTTATAGTGCTTTTGCCCACAGATTTAGCTTGTAACAGGGAAATGTGCTATGTTTAAATACCCAGAAGGAGTCTGGAAGACAGATTTGTCCTGATAGCTTGTCATTTACCAAAATGGGTAGTGATAATTGGACACAGGAGACGCTTGCAGATCAGCCTTTAGTGACAGTGCTGGTAGTTACTGAAAACATAAAATATCTCATGGTGGAGCTTCAGGACCTTTTCTCTGATCAGCCTGGGCGATGTCCCCAGCAAACACCATATGCACCATTGCCAACTGTGTTTTATCAGGGTATTCTCAGTTCAATCCATTTCCCATTCTTTAAAATATTTTACAACTGCACATATGAAAATTTACAGAATATTAGGGAAATTGGCGAAGTGTAAAACTGGGAGGGAGAAACCCATCCTTCTGAGGATGCCTTTGGCTCTGATGGCTCCAGCCTGGAATGCAGGAGGAATATTAATTGCCTGCCAGGTTTAAACTTTTTTTTTTCCAAACCTTACTAGCCTTGAACAGCATTGTACCACTAATCTTCACCTTTTAACCACCCCTTTGGTATTCTGTGCCTTAGGCCTGAACACCTTCTGGTGGAGTGGAACAAGATAAAGAAGAAAATAACTTCTTCAAAGACTGAAAAAATCACGGTTAACAGAGAATTCAAGTACCAAAGAGCCTCCCAATCTTTCTTAATTAGAACCTTTTCTTTTGCATTGGTTTTAGGTAGCACTTCCTGCAACTTCCTTTTTATTTAGTTTGTGCTTTTTAAAATATAATTGTAGAAATCTCAGGAAAAGTTGGTGGTGTATGTTGTTTGTTTGCTTGTTTGTTTTTTTGACATGCTTGGGTACTCCATCTTAGATGCAGGTTACTTATCTCCTTGCTCTGTGCTGCCTTTTCTGCACATATAACTAGGCCCTTTCCTGCTTCTCACATAGAATACACAGCACTGCCTGCAATGGGTACCTAGATTGCTTAGTTGTAACATTTGGCTGTCTAAGGAGCCAGTGAAAATGATATTCAGATGAAGCTAAATTGCCAGCTAAATATTGAATTGAGCAGTAGATGATGAAGTCCCATGTGGTATTTTATTATTAATCTCATCAGCAGATTGTAAAGAACAATACCAATAATTAGTCAGCCTTCTAACGCCACAAAACTGAACCTATTAGTTACATTACCGTTCATAATTTATTTTATTAATAAATTCCTATTGTCCTCATCATATTTAATGACATGAGAAGGATTACTGGGTCTTAATGAAGATATTATATGAATTAAATAATACAATTTGACTGAACAGGTTAAAAATGTATTTATTCAGATCTAAACCAGTGCTCAGTAGGTTAGCGTGTGTGACATAAAAGGTAACTTTTTGTTTCTGAAAAAAGACGTTGGATTAATGTGCAAAAGAATTTGCAAGTGTATTGAAAAGGGTGGAATTAAAGAGAAGCTGCCAAATTCATGTATACTGTGATTAAGTTAACCAATTGACATGATAAATGCTTTCTGACCACCTGCAAAACGAGGGGGTATTTTTCAAGTTTTAGATCCTTCTGCATGACAAGAGGGAGACAGAAGATTAAGTGATACATTGTTTAGAAGTGGAGTGCTTAGTTTATATTTAACTAATAATTAATAGATGTATTGTAAGTAAGAAACTAAACAATTACAACTAACATCATAAATTATTTCTTAGTATAGATAGATGTATGTCGAAATTTTCAAAAATTGTAATGCATATGTAATAATTATGTGAATATAAGCAACACAATAGCATACAGTCACTGGAGCACTTATGGAGGATGATCCCCCAGTGTTCCCCAGCACTGATAAAATGAAGAATGCTGCTTAACAGTAAAATTGACTCTGCTGTTAAGTTTATTTCTCCGTTTCAAATGGATGCTGGAAAGATTTAAGAACTTTGCTGCCCTTCTGCTTATGTTGTTACCCTAGATATAGGATAGTCAGGCTGAATGTTATATTCATATCCACTGCTTCTAAGACAGATGACCTGAATGTTGCAAAAGAATAATTTTATGGCATAATGGTAAGAATTTCTAAGGATAAGAAATGAGGGCAGTAGCTAGCCTATAATGAAAGCTCTTTTTGAGGAAAGGGTCCCTGTGCAGGAGAGCTGTTAAGATCTGCTGGAGTAAATGAGATGTAGGCGCATAACCATGTTAAACACCTACCTTGGTGTTATTATTAATCACGTTCAGAAAGTTTGTTAAGGTTTGTAATTGAGTCAAGAGAAAACATTTGAGTATGCTTCCCTTGGCTTGGTGTGGCTTCGGTAAACCCTGTGCTGCAATTGCTTGACTTCATCCAGACGTTATTGGGAATAAAAGACCCAAGGGAGTTCACTAACACAGACTGGCTCAAGATCTTAAGAGAGCACAAACACTAAATACATGTAAAGATTTAACTTTAAAGCATTTTGCTAAAAATTATTTAATTTAAAATTTGTCGCTATGTCCTAGAAATGGTTTCTCTGACTGTACATTTGACATATGTATGAGTGCCAGTTTGGCTCCGTACTTTGAACCGATAAACAGTTACTTGGAAAGTTGTTGGTTTTTTTCTCTAGTTATTAAGTTGATGACTGGCTAGTATAGGCCTGGTGGGAAGCGAAGTGCCGTCTCAAGCAACCCTCCTTAAAGTTGGCTAGACACCGAGACGGCCTGTTTTGCTGCTGTCCCCTCAAATGCTGACCACAAGCCACAGATTGCTCTTTTAGGAAGGAACAGCAAACCAAGGCAGAGGTAATCAGCAGTGCCTCGGCAAACGCACTGTCTGAAAGGGCTTGGAAACCTTGCTGTAGAAAACACACAGAGGCAATTAATGCTTAAATTTAAAAACAAACAAACAAACAAAATCCAACAAAAAATCCCAAACAACAAAACCAAACCAAACCCAAAGAAGATAGTGTTAAATGTCCAGTATGATCTGTCAGTATTTAAACTTAAGGTCAAAATCCCATCCCTAGCTTTCCTCCTACAGGTTGGTTTGGATAAATATGTAAAAGACAAAACCGCTTTTGCTCTTAGGGATCTTCAGGTTTTAATTTATTCTTCTGTCTTTGGCCCAAATAAGTCCAACTCTGATAAGCTTAAGGCTATAATTTTTTTTTTTTCAAACTTTTGAGTTGAAAGAGGTGTACTGACCAGTTTTCAAGCTTTAGGGCTTGTTTTCTTTTCTTGTTTGTTTTAGGATTTTTTGTATGAGAGTTTTTTGTTGTTTTGTGGTTGTTTTTTCCTGTGTCTAAGATGCTGAGACCCAGGCTATTGGGTCTCTGAGGTATCTGGTAGACGTTCAAAAACATTGTAAACTGTATTTATTACTCTGTGTAAGATGCAAGGCTAATGGAATGAATCGATAATGCTCTGCATACACATGCTGTGTTTACCTAGTTCTGCATAAGTATGGATGGAAATTTTACTTATTGTTTAACTAATTATTAATTAACCATCTGTATTAGTTCTTGGTATTGATTTTACACTAGTGGTACATTTGATAAATCTTTTTACAACTATTAATTGCTTGGGGTTTTTTTTGTTTGTAGATAATGAAATTAAAAGTCATGGCAGAGACATTCAGCTGCCAGGAATGAGCACACACCTGTGCAAACACAATAATAATTATTTTTTTCTTGACATTCTTTGCAGACATCAAATCGCAGTCTGACCCGTGCACCCGCATGTATCTAAGTGTTGAATTCCTTAAAAGCTGAAAATAATAAATCTCTAATAGTACAGGCAGGTGTCTGAATTTGGAGTAAGAGGCCCACTTAGAGGTCCTAATGAGGAATAATCCAGGTAAAACTTGCAGCCACAGTTAACTGTCCTGTGACTACTTTAAATTGAGTTAAAGGTGCATGGAACCAGCACAGGGTAGAGAATGGGGATGTGAACACTAAGAGCCAACACAGGCTTCGCCTAAAGTTAGTAAGTCCGAGTCCTGATGTATACTTCTGCGAGTAAGCGTTGTTCCTGGCGGGGTAAGTGGTGAAGAACAGCATGTTTAGAGTAGGGCTGGTTAGGAATGATGTCCTGCTGCTCATTTAGATCATGAACTGTTTGTCAATATTAACAATTAGTGGGCTAAAGATTCCATTGACCACATGACAAGAATCAATATACATAGTACTTGTTAGTTATTTACCACAGAGTGTATTAAAGCCTATAGATTCACCATAAATCCTTTAAAGCTCTCCTGCTATGATCCTTGCCACAACATGCATTGACACATCAATAAATCCTTTTGACAAGGGCGATATGTGAAAATCAATACCAGTTTATCAGCTATTTCCATGTAGCCTTTTCTACAAAGGTTTAAAGATCTTTTCCCAAAGCTGTGTAACTGACACGGTGTAGGGACAGATCTTGTATCAAATAGTGACCTTGATTAATGCCGTTCTCTTGAAGAATTTTGTAAATCCCGTACAAGGGACATAAAACCGTTTTTGATGAGGTTCCCTGTTTGGAAAGTGCTTTTCAAAGCTTTTACTGAAACTATTATTTTTTTTTCATGAAAGCGAATGAACTTTCTGTATGCACACAGAATGAATTAGGCTTTTTTTTCTCAAAGAAAAAGAAGTTTCTTCTGCTGATAAAAAATTGCCAGGTGTTTCCTTTTCACTAAGCTATTTTCTACAATGTAAGTGCTATCCCCAAATGCTGTGATGTGTACTTACTCTACTATACAAACTTTATTGCATTATGAAAATAGATTTAAAGCATACATGTATAATGCAAAAATACATGATTTAGGCAGAGTAGACCATTTTTTTAGCTGGTTCTTATTAAGTGCTTGAGGAACTTTGAGCTGATCCCATCTAATTTCAAGAGTTGAGCAGTCTTTTAAAAATCTAGGCTCCTTAGGCTTCCAGTGGTTGGTTATCTTTCATGTCTAAGTAACAGATTATTTAGCTCTTTACAGTGATTCCTTCTATGCACGCTTTCCTCCAAATGTATGCAGTAGTTTTATCCTGGAGTTGCATACTTTACTTGTTTTACCAGCAAGTTCTAGTTGTCCTGGAGGATGTAATAACCTTGGAGACTACTGGAAAAAAGAGAAATCTCCCTAAAAGCAGAAACATATCTGAAGCAAAACTTAAACAGAAAATAATAGCTGCATTCATAACATTAATTGTTATTCTTTTTAAATTAAACTTTTTTCCCCTTTTCTTGCACAACAAATGAACAGTTTGAATTCCAAAGCAGGCAAAACATTTAATTAGTTCTGTATCTTGCATTCAGGTGCATGTAAGTCATGCAGCAGCTTAAAAACCATCTCAGACCCCACAGAGAGGAAAGGATCAGGAAGCCCATTACCTGGCTCTTTGGGAGCACCTGTGCCCAAGTCCGCTTTGATAGAAGCAAACCCAGCTCCCACTTCAGTCAACAGGAGCTGGCATTGCTAATGGTAGGGTTCGATTCTGCCCCTTTCATATAATTTTTCCTGTGAAATCTGAATAGATTGCTTGTTACAGCTCAGCGGAAATGTTTCCTGTAGTTTTCTACAGATACTGACCCTAAAGGAAGGAATGAGAAAGGTTTGGCATACCTTGCGATGGTTTTAAGTGAACTAATGCAAAAGATAACTGCAACAGTCATGATGGGAGATTCTGGTCTCTCAGTCTCCCCCTGCCCCATGCTATACTACATATTACTATAAAATCTCACCTAAACCCTCCACTCTTAAATCTTAATTATTCTGCTATGCACATGATATGATATACGTCGTGTTATCTGTCTTTCTCCCCTTTTTTTTCCTCATCTCTCCTTCATTTCTCCTTTATGTTATTCCTTGTGATGAATCTCTTAAGTACTGATGAATGTAATGTATTAAATGGCAGTAAAATACAGGGAAAACTGTGTATTGTTTAACTATCTTGTTTATGTTAACAAAGATATTTAGATGGCATCTCCTCACTTGTTTAGATACATGAACGATGCTTACAACTAATTAGTGAATTTTTCACTTCTGACAAAGGGTTTGTTAAACACATTCTCTCTGTCTCTCTCCTTTAAAGAAGAAAAGTCTATTTTCACTCAGAGCTGCACTTTCCCAGTGCAGTTGTCTGGATTTCTCTGTGCACAATCGGGATGGGCTTCTGGTATGTGCTGTAGGGACTGCAAGCTAAACAGAGAGCAAAGCATGAAGAAAAACGTGGAATAAAATCCACACAAACAACCGAAGAACAATGATCCCTGAATGAAAAACAAGGTAGAGTAGCCTGGGGCAACAGATAACCCAAGCTCCAGCTGACCTTGGCAGCATGACAGGGTCTTTATATAAGGACAGAATCCTCCAGCAATTTCATCAGTTTTGCCCCAGTGTCAACCTTGCATCCATTGTTATTTTATGTCTTTTTTTTTTCTTTTTCTTTTTCTCTCTGCTCAAATGTACTTATTGCTCAAGTGTATTTATTACGGCTAATAGAAGGAAACTAACTAAGCATCCTTGAGCTTTCACACATCTCTCAGACTCCAGAGGACTGATGAAATTCAGGACCGTCGGGTTTTTTGTTTGTTTCTTGAGCCAGGGAAAATTAGACACTAGTTCTGCACCAGCAGAGTTGAATTTTGGGCATAAGAGTGGTCTTGCTTTTCATTTTGGCATAGTTCTGGAGTATATCTTTCACCCTTTCTGCTGTGAATGTGCAGTTGCACTAACAGCAGAGGATGGAAAGGCAGCCGTTTTCAAGCACGTCAGTTGGCAGCGACAAGACCTTAAGCATGAACAGATTTGTTGAGGCAGCTTTCCCAGCCTATTCAGTAAAGGCAACCAATTCTGAGCCTTGTGTACTATGAGCTGATGGAGTCTATTAAATATCCTCACATAAAACACGCCAGGGGCCAGTGTAAGGGAAAGAAAGGAGTATTCATTTAGAGACTTAAGTTCAAAATTGTCAGCAATTCTGTCTCACCAAGGCTATTTGTTTGACTATTGGTTTGCAAAGGAGGCACGAATGCATCTTACTTTAAAATTGTAAAGACTGCATCATTTTTTTATCATATAATGATTTTGCCTTTCTTTGTCTGGAACAAATGATCGTGCTGCTGCACCCATAGCTGGTATATATGGATGAAATTCTGGCCAGCTGAGAGAGAAAGATTGCTTGGTGTTTTTTGTTACAGACTACCATGTACCCTGTGCACCTGTGGTTTTGAATGAGAAGAACTTTGAAAAGTGACAATGTATCAACAAGAGTCAAATACTTGTGAACTGAGCTGTACAGGATAAAATGTGTTACCTCAGTGGAGCATGCTTTGACGTTTTAGTGATTTAAACGTTAATATCACTTAAAAGAGGGAATTGCAAGTTTTAACTGATGACTGCAAAAGGATCATTTCTAGTGTTTGAAGCATTTTGTGTATATCTTTATTTATATCAACTAATTTCTGATGTGTTTGTTTTCAAAAGAAAGAGTCCTATAGCTTCAAAAAGCACACTAGTAACAATACTGTTAATTTGTAGTACTGCTGAAAATAAAGGGGTCTTCTGGTTGCATAGTTAAAAAAAGAGACTTGTCATGGCTAAACTGATAAATTATTACACAGAGCACCGTTTGCTGTTTTCAAAAGCAGAGAGAAATTTTGTCAGTCTTCTGCTGATTGCGCCCATCTTGATCAGAAGTGTTCCAGATTTTGCTGTAGAGGAAGTGCGGTGGCAAAAATCTCTGCAAAAAAAAACCCCTCTAGGAAGTATTGCTGCACATAGGTACACAGGAAACCGTGAGGTCTCTTCAGAACATGATTATCCCCATAGTTGACAATTTGGGTTAGGAGCAGTTAGAACTTTGAGCAAACAAACAAATGGCAAGGAGCAAGAGAGAACTTCAGAGGCAGGGGTTGTTTGGTAGCCAGAAAGATGGTTTGATTCCTGCCCTCTAACCTGAACTACTTTCTCTGCTTAGTTATTTCACTGTTTTACGTGAACAGTAATGCAGCATGTGTTAAATAAGTAGTGTTTTAGCAATAAGAGATTATATTTCAGTAGAAAGATAGTATCAATTGCTTTAGAGGGTTTGTAAATCCACTAGTAGAGATACCTGAAGTCTGAAAGTGCTGCATAGATATTTAACTGAATTAATGAAAAGGTGCTAAAGCATACCAGAGACTGTCAGGTGGGGAGCCAACAGGCGCATTTTCGTTTCAACTTCAGTTGTGTGACAAAACCAAAGCACCCATTTTTTAACTTATGCCTTACACAGTAAGGGTGACAGAATATTTTACTTCTTTACAAGTATATGATGGTAGTGTGCTAAAATACTCAAACCTTTTTTATTCTAGAAATAATATTTTGTCAGCTTCTAGGATCATAAATAGAACAGTTATTCTAAACAAACCAACACCAAGAATCTTGATGAAACCTAGGCTGTGTAGTCAGTCCACCCATGATATATGTTTGTTCCTGGGAATTTCTGAATTCCTGGGATTCAGACATGCCTTCGATGCTCTGGTTGAGGCTGGGGCCTGTGCTGGAGACAGGTTGGAAGGGGAAGGGCTCACTTTTAAAGATATCTCAGCATGAGCTTTGGCTGAGGTCCCCTCGGGAGTCCCAAAGGAATTTGACAGGTGAAATGTAGCGGTCCTTTGCAAAGATGTTTCCTTGTGTTTGAACAGCTCTGATGGCTGGTGCTGAGAAGGGACAACTGCCAATCACTCCTAAACCATCCCCAGCCCTTTTTGGGAGAAACTGATGTCATGATTCATCTTCGCATGAGGCAGTGCTCATGTTTCCCTGCTGTTTTATGCCTCAGCACAGGAGGAGGTTCTTTGTTTTCTCTCCCCTCGTACTCGCTCCTTGCAGTCCCATGCAGGGCTAAATACAATCTGGCCCATGGTAGAGATTTGGAATCCATTTGCTTGCTCTTCTACAGCTTTCAAGGCTTGCCAGCAATACTGTGGGAAGCCTGGAAAAAATTAAAGCGTTATTCTATCCCGAAACTTGTCTCTGCAAAAATGCTATTCTAGGCTCCCATGTTTATTGTGTCTCCATGATTCTCTGTATGAAATTTGACCAGTTTAAAAAAGGGGACCAAAAAGAAAAAAGAAAAAAAAAATCCCTGATTACCTGCCCAGTAGACTCCTGCTGTGAGCAGCCAACCTGAGTTCTCTCTCCTCAATCTGAGAAAAAACGATTCTTCAAATGGGATTTAGTGCTGGTGGTATGCACCGCTGGTGAAAGGAGTCAAATCCAGCTGAGAACGACTCTGCTGTGTTTGAGCTCAAAATTCTTTTCAGCTGAAAAAAAATGAAGCTACTTGACAGCAAATTCACTGTGCAAGGCTGTTTTTAAAGGTTAGTATATTGACTTGTTCATAGAGAAAACTGAGGACTGCAAACTGGGTTGGGAGATGGGGTTTCCTCCGCAAAGTGGTTTCCTCACCTGTATTCTAATGTCATTTATTCAGCGTGCAGAGTATCTTCTCATGTTTCAAATGCAAATCACAGACCAGTTCTCCAGTGAACCCTCTTATGGCAGCCCACATCACCCCTGTATGTATTTCAACTGGAATAAGCCCTTGCAGATTTGAATATTTTATCTCTATAAAATTCATTCAAGTTCATTGCAAACTTTCCTTTAGAAGCTTTACATATACTTGGAGGAAAAGCACATGGTGCATAGATTGGCTTTGCCTTTAGGCTCGTAGCAGAGAAGTTGTGCTTTACTGAAAGGGTCCCTGTGCTGTCAGTACAGGGAGGTGCATCACAGGTCCTGATGTGAAGATCTGCAAGAATTCTGGATTCGTTAATGGTCAGGTCTTGTAAGCTGGTAAGTAGCTTTTCTCCCCTCTGGAAATGCTTCTCTTTCTGTTTACATACAGAAAGCAAACAAGTGAGTTCAATCAAGTCTTCTTGATCAGTGAAAAATAAAGCTCTTGCGGCCTACAGAGCCGTAAAGAAGACACTTGAGCTCCTCTCCAGGGAGCTAAGAGCTTGGCCATTATTGGGAATGAGCTTGGGAGTGTACTTATCTCCTTAAATTTAATTAATAAAGAAGATCAAGCTTAATGGACCACTACTTATTTAAACATAGAAAAGCCAGGACACTCAGAAGTCACATATGCGAATCTATCTTTTATTCTTTTGGCTATTCTTATACAGCATCTCTTGATAGCCACGTATGAGAGGCCAGAGAAAAGGGAGGAACTTTGTACCCAGCCTTGCAGCTGGCATCCTCTTGGCTCTGGCTTCACGTCCTGGCCTTAGAGGAGCCATCGAGTGCAAGTGCCACGAACAATGTGCGTCCTACTCCGCTCCACAGTGCCCGCGCCAAGCAGGGCGGGCAGCCTGGCACCCAAGGCTGGACACTGGGCCTTGGCGTTCGGCGCCAATAAGGTGAAGCTGGGCTTTGCTGTGCTCCGTGGGGTCAATTACTGCCTCAAGCCTCAGTCTTAGCTCCGTATCCCTTCACTTACCTGCATTTAAAACTGTCTCTTATGGTTAGTAAGGCACATTTTAAACACGGCTGTTTTCCCATCAATCATAAGATAGCCATTAAAAAAAAATTGTGGATATGTGCAAACAAAGAGAATTGCAGGGCATTATTTGTAGCAGTCATTGCCAGGGCTGATGTTCTCATTACTTCTAGTTTTAAAAGTCCTTTTGGCCCATGACAAAAAGGATTTTTTCGATGTGCTGACATCTTTCAAAATAAAATAATGCACTCTTAAAATAATGTGCAGTGAAATGATTACCAAAATCTATCACAGAAGGCTACACTTTCATTATATCAGAAGCGTCAGTAATCATGTTTTATGCTACGTTTTGTGCTCTTTGGTGGTGTAATACATGAAGTTTTACTAAGATTGGCTAATGTTCTCCATGATAACTCTCTGTAGTTGCTGATAACTTTGTCAGGTTTTAACCATTTGGCATTTCTATGGGGTGAAGCTTTCCATGCTGGGTTTCTTCTTAGTTGAATCTGTTTTGGAAAATTTCAGCAAAAATGATTCAAACATTTCCAGGCATTAGGCAAGGGGAAAATGTATTTGTTTTGATCACACTGAAAAGTCCTGGCAAACCTTTCTCTGAATAGCTGTAGCTTCCCCCTCCCTCTGTCCCGCATCCTATTGTTTTGGAATAAGGGTCTGAAATTTGGCAGGAGAGTGATCTTTGTCTTATAACATTTTAATGAAAGGCATCACATTGAGTAAAGTTATAAATCTTGGAGAAAGTTTAATGAAGGCAGGTGGGAGAGTGGAATTTGCTGAGAAAAGAAATAGCGCTATCTCTGGTTAGTGCCATTAGGAAGTAATGGACAAAGCAAGGTGGGGAAGGGAATATGAAGAGAGAAACAGTTAATGGAGGATGAGACACTGATATGAAACTGGAAACCAAAGGGAGTTATGTGATTTGATGTTTCCTACAGAAAAGATCAGGCCTTGGAGTCAGCCTTTCCAGAAGAAAAGATCTGTGGGGAAGAGGGTCAGATGTCCACTGTCCTGCCACCAGCAGCACATGGTTTGGAAAAGTATAAGTGAGCGAAACTAGGAAATAATCAAACACTTTTTACTGATACATCAGCTCATCCCAAATGGAAGGCTGCACCTGGAGCACTGCGTTCAGGAATGACCAATGCATTCTGCCTCCACTAATACACCTAGTATGTTTTAAGATTTGTTTATGCTTGTGACTTCTGTGAAGCCTGGCAGCAATGGGTCCTGTAGCTTGTGCATTGTATGAAAAATTACCTTCTCTTACTGGGTTTAAAACTGTGAGCTCATTTTATTTGGTGTCCCCAGATTTTTTTTGTAATTTATTTATTACTATGATGATGATTAGACTGAATAATCATTCCCTAATCACAGACAAGAAAGTCAAGAACTTTTATGACTTGCAAACCTCTCTTGTAGCCATCCCCAGTTACCTCTTTTCTGAGCTGAAAGCATGTGGTTGGCCTTTTTTATCACTGCATATCATTAAACCAACATTTCCATGGAATTATCCATAATGGTTCCGAGATTTTTGTGCTGAGTGATAATAGCTAGGGCCCATTGTGGTTTAGATCTAATTAGGATTGTTTTCCCTCATATGCATTACTTTGCATTCATCAATACCCTCTGCTGTTTTATTGCTGTTTTGTATTTTAAGCCTCTCACGACTCTGTGCATTCAGATCAGCCAGCCAGAGTGACTCTCCGTGCCTGGTAAACTTTTTCATGTTGCTGTCTGTCTTCTTTCAAAGTCCTGCCAGACTATACCTAACATCTTGGGTCCTTGTGAGATGGGCTGGTAGGTTTCCTCTTTCATGAGAGCTCACCGGTTATTTATTTCCTTTGTTTTCTGCATTTTAATGATTTCTTAACCACATCTTTAGTTTTCCGTTATTAAAACTTAGAATAACCATCCGACTTTCCTGAAAAACTTCAATGCCACCACTTGGAGATGCAGGAATTCAATTTGCCTATGAAACTCCAACAGGCATCTTTTAGCTTATAATGAACTCTTGAGTTAACTGAGGACACCGTATCTGATCACGCGATTCCTGCTTTCTTCAGTGCACAGCATGGCCCTGCTGGGAGCGAATCACAATGACATAGGGGAAGAGACCGTTGTCTGGAGAATATTTGTTCCAGAACTCGGCAACTGTACTGTGACTGAAACAGGGGAAAAAATTTCCCCTGGTTAAGATGGTTAAACATTAAGCCGAACAACTGGTTGCATTTTCACATTTGATTTCAGAGTACTGACATGTGCAAATAACACGCAGGTTCTCATAGGAACCAAGGCCTTTGCCTGGCTATTTACAACAGGCTACAATCATTTTACAAGAGATTGGAACAGCGGCATTCTCTAAGAAGAAATTCTGGATGAAAGACACTCACATACAGATACATGGAGAGATGGATCTTTACATATAAGATCCTTCTTCTAAGTGTAATTCAGAATTACATTATTAGTATTATCAGAAAATATCTTTGTCTCCAGGCAGCAGAACCACTGTCCACTGTGGAACAGAACAATTGCTTGCAAATGATTAGGCTTAAATGTTGGCAAAATAATATCTAAACTCTCAAGACAACTCTGGTGTTTATAAATCAACACCAGCTGTTCCTGTTTATGCAATACTTTGTAAAAATTAAAGAATAAAATAGAATCTGATATGACAGCTCTTATACCAAGATTCAGCTTTCTGCAACAACAAACCAGGCCATTACAGAATGTGGGGTTTATTTCAGATATTCTAACAGAGCCAACTGGTCTCATGATAATAAACGTAACCATGTTTCTTTAATGCCTTTAGGCATATGGCACGTACTTGGCAAAGAAACTCCTAAAGCTAAGCTGAAGGAATGAAGAGTAAGACCCTCTCATAGGCAGCACTTGTCAAGCATTTCTGAGCCATGTCAGGCTCAAATTTGCCCCAAGTGCCAAATTCTGATTTCTGTCACACAGATTCTGTCACAGAAGGTTAAGGGATTCTCTGAAATCAGTGGGGTTTGCTTTAGCATAATTGCCCTCAGAATATAGCCCCAGAATATAGCTCTCTGATGAGCTGGGTGTGCAGTACTGTCGGAATATTACTCCTTGCATAATTAAAAACTCTTGGGTTGCTTAGTTTGGTGATTATTTCTCACGTGCAGAGTGGCCTAGCTCATACAGTTAGCTAAAACCAGTTAAGTGGGAAAAAAAAAAGATTTAGTAATCTCACAGCTAGGTGCTTGGCCCCTAGAAAGGACTGAAACCACAGGCTGGTTCCCTGTAAAGCACAGGGTGAAAGCCAAGCACCTCGGAGCAGTTTTGAACAAGCCATTTGTGAAGCTCAACACTAAGCTTATGGTGGGATCATCTTTAGAAAGGTGGATTTTTTTTTTCCTGTATGTGTAAGTTCAGCCCCTCTCCATAGCTGGGATTCACCCAGACACAGCTGCCCACCCAAATTCCCAAGCACAGGAACCTAAAATTTTCCTCTCAGAAAACAAGCACGCAAATGAGCACTATTTTCCCTCTTAAATACATCTGGAAAAGGTAATAGGGGCTGCATCTTCACAGCTGCTACTGTTTAGGTTTTTACTTGGATTGCCATTTTTGAAGCAAATTATCTGAATGTCTCCACTTACTGCATGTTAGATCACATTGCAAAACAGTCTTGGCATGTGTGAACTGGACCTTTAGGTCTCTGACTGCTCCTCTGCATTCAGCCCATGAGATTAGTCTCAAACTCATTGAAATTAAACCCGCCTCTCCTCCTCAGGTTGTGCCCCACTCCCCCCTCCCCCCCCAGTCCATATAGTGTGGGCACTGGATCATCAGCACCAGCTGTTGAGCTCTTATTGCAGGGTGGTAATGCAGATGTGACAAGAGACCTTCCATATGAAAAGCTATTGGTTAGTCTCCAGAAATACAAGATCTGTGTCTCCCACAGAATCACAGAATGTTAGGGATTGGAAGGGACCTCAAAAGATCATCTCGTCCAATCCCCCTGCCAGAGCAGGAACACCTGGATGGGGTTACACAGGAAGGCGTCCAGGCGGGTTTTGAATGTCTCCAGAGAAGGAGAATCCACAACCTCCCTGGGCAGCCTGTTCCAGTGTTCCGTCACCCTCACTGTGAAGAAGTTTCTTCTCAAATTTAAGTGGAACCTCTTGTGTTCCAGCTTGAACCCATTACCCCTTGTCTTACTGTTGGTTGTCACCAAGAAGAGCCTGGCTCCATCCTTGTGACACTCACCCTTTATATATTTATAAACATGAATGAGGTCACCCGTCAGTCTCCTCTTTTCCAAGCTAAAGAGACCCAGCTCCCTCAGCCTTTCCTCATAAGGGAGATGCTCCACTCCCTTCATCATCTTCGTGGCCCTGCGCTGGACTCTCTCCAGCAGTTCCCTGTCCTTCTTGAACTGAGGGGCCCAGAACTGGACACAATATTCCAGATGCGGTCTCACCAGGGCAGAGTAGAGGGGGAGGAAAAGCTCTCTCGACCTACTAACCACCCCCCTTCTAATTCACCCCAGGATGCCATTGGCCTTCCTGGCCACAAGGGCCCAGTGCTGGCTCATGGTCATCCTGCTGTCCACCAGGACCCCCAGGTCCCTTTCCCCTACACTGCTCTCTAATAGGTCATTCCCCAACCTATACTGGAAGCTGGGGTTGTTTCTGCCCAGATGGAAGACTCTACATTTTCCCTTGTTATATTTCGTTAAATTTTTCCCTGCCCAACTCTCCCAGAGGTACTCAGCTCCCATATCTCCAGAACAGAGTTCCTTCTTGCTGAGTTACATCTTGCTTAGTCCCTTCTTGACCCTGAAAGTTTGTGTTCCCTTCTAAAAAGAGTGACAGAGCCTCAAAAGAGTGGCTAAAAAGGGATAAACGGTGCCTTTTTTGGCCTCATTTGGAAATCAGAGCACTGCCTGGGTGCTGTAGAAGGCAGTTTTGAATCTCTGCAAGTTGCGGAGAGACTTGAAGGTGGGCCTTCTTGGTAAATGCTTTACTGGCGAGGTTGTCATGTAGGAATTTCCTCCTCTTTACCCATTCTGGCCCAGCCCTTCAGGGGCTTGGGTTCTGTCTGGCACTTGCCAAACTGCATTGCAGCTGTTTGGGGAGGAGAGGTCTTGAGCAGGACGGAGCTGAAATGCAGCTGACTTAAGATCTCTTGGTGTCGACATGACGGTGTTTTCAGAGAGGGAGAGATTGCATTCTGGAGGCTTTTTTTTAATTAAAGACATGGATGGGGGTGGACTGCGGTTGACCCAGTCTGGTGTAGGTCGTAAAGGCATTCTTTAGTTCTGGCTTCCCGTTCTCTCTAGACAACATAAGTTTTTCATTCATGAAATATTCAAAAACACATCATAATTTTTTTGACTGCTTTTGGAATTTTTTCAGATAAGTGTTATATCTCACTGTTTGTTGTTCATGAACTGTTTGTAACAAATTTCCTGTCTCTGTTCAGATTTGCTAGTCTTGCTTTATGGTTGGTCACCTTTGCTCATCATTTCTGAGTATTTTTTTAAAGCAAACAGAAATCCCATCATGTGGCAGACTAACTAGTAGCAATACTGGATTGTCATGCTGGTTTTTCTTGTCTCTAATTCTGCAACTCATTTTTTTATACACTACCTCTGCTGAAAATGAATTTAATTTAATCACAAAATGATTTTTCTTTTCATGATTGCATTCATCCTGGCAACCTGCTCATAAATTCATTGTTCACAAATATTTGTATGAACTAAACTTTGGTTGCAGAAATATACATAAACCAAATCAAACTGAGATCAGATTTGTAATATGAAAAATTCCCAGTGAAAAGTTTTTTGCATTATTCAGTGACTTCTATTGACTGTTACACTACAAACAGCTGCCTGTAGATTATTCAGTAGTACAGTGGTAGGACAAAGCATTAAATTGAATACTTGAGAAGTGGGATGTACTTTCTCTGGGTGAATTTTATGGGCCTTGCCTTGATAAACTTTTTCCCAGAATATTTACTCTTCAAAAGCCACTTTTATTTCTAAACAGTATAGAGCAATAACTGTATACAAAAGAGTGCTGTAATTTTTTGAGGGTGAGGTTCAGGCGATGTTTGTCACAGTGGTTCAAAGCTAATCTAAAGGGCTGGATAAATAAAAAAGTGCAATCGTGTTGGCAGAAGCTTGGCCCCAGAGTGAAGCAGAAATGCTCACCTAGTTGTTGTTACGTCTTGCTTTGAAACCAAGTATTGTGTTCAGCGCTTACCAGAAGCCTTCACCTTCAGGACTTCTGTCACAGATTCACAGAATGGTTTGGCTTGGAAGGGACCTTGAAAGGTCATCTAGTCCACTCCCCCCTGCAATGAGCAGGGACATCTGCAACTAGATCAGGTTGCCCAAACTCCTGTCTAGCCTGGCCTTGAATGTTTCCAGGGTTGGGGCCTCTACCACCTCTTTGGGCAACCTGTTCTGGTGTTTTACCACCCTCATAGTAAAAAAACTTGTTCCTTTTTTCTGTCTGAATCTACCATCTTTTAGTTTAAAATCATTACCCCTTGTCCTATCACAACAGGTCCTGCTAAAAAGTCTGTCCCCATCTTTCTTATAGGCCACTTCAAGTACCAAAAGGCTGCAGTAAGGTCTCCCCAGAGTCTTCTCTTCTCCAGGCTGACCAACCCCAACTCTCTCAGCCTGTCCTCATAGGAGAGATGTTCCATTCCTCTGATTATCTTGGTGGCCCTCCTCTGGACCCTCTCCAACAGGTCCGTGTCTTTCCTTTGCCAGCTCTTGTCCAGCTTGTCATCCACCAGTATCCCCAAGTCCTTCTCTGCAGGGCTGCTCTCAATCCCTTCATCCCTGAGCCTGTATTGATACCAGGGGTTGCCCCGACCCAGGTGCAGGACCTTGTACTTGGCCTTGTTTAACCTCATGAGGTTCTCATGGGCCCACTTCTTGAGCTTGTCCAGGTTCTGCTGGATGGCATCCCATCCCTCAGGCGTGTCAACTGCACCACTCAGCTTGGTGTCATCTGCGAACCTGCTGAGGGTGCACTCGATCCCACTATGTCATTGATGAAGATCTGAAACAGTACTAGTCCCAATATGGACCCCTGAGGGACCCTATTCATCACTGGAGAGATGTATACATGGCCTTACTACTTACCAAGTTTTGTGCAACGTCTGGAAAGTAAAGACATGAAACTGTGAAATCTTAACTGTCCTGTTTAGAGAGTTTCTGGGACATTTTAGTGGCAAAATTTGCTAAATAGAACACATTATTTTGGAAATCTATTTTTAGCTTATTTATTTATGACTTGGCAGACTCCTAGTCAAGAGGGGATAACCCTGGCCCTAGAGATAAGTTTTAACAACGGCATTTTTATGCACTGGTAGGTATCAGGAGGTCAGTCAAAAATCTGTCAGTTTGTATTACTTCTCTGTTGAATTTCTATCAAAGCATGAAGGAAGGGGAGCTGCCATCTTTCTCTTCCTACCACTGGTAGTATGTCATGAATTAGATAAGCTGGTGCAAAATGCTCTCCCTTTGAGAACTGGAGAAAAAAATTTCCATGTATTTATTCTGTCACTGAAGCAGAGATACCGCTCTGGCAGGTGAAGGCAGTGGAAATAATATACAAAACATGCTTCTTCTGGGCCTTTTTAAAAACACATTGGCAGTGCTCTCAGATGCTTGTGATATCTAGTGTTGAATTCTGATCAGGTCTCCCCAAAGCAGATTTGTTTGGATATTAATGAACCATTCATTTTTAAGTCGTATGCAACAGGGAACAGTAAAACTTGAGTAGTCTTTAATATGTTCAGGTCACTTTCTTTTGATATCAACACTCAAATCAAAGGAGCTGAATGAGGAAAGATAATATCAAAGATGATCATGGTTTCTTCTCCTCCAAATGAGAAATTTGCACTCTATTTAACACCCTGCCTCCAAGTGAGTTTCCAGTTATCTGATATTGATGGCCATGAGAATGACCATATGCAATTAAAATAGGCAAGCCACACAGCGCTTCTACCCAAATCAGAGCCAGGCTCTGAGGGATCATGCGATTGACTTAAATGCCATCCTACTGAAGAAGAAAAAGAGTTTGGAATTCTCTTCCCTTTCTTATGTTGAAATACATTTTCTCACACTCAAGCTTCTCTCTGCAACCGTGGCTACCATCAGGATAGGCTCCTATTCTTAAGAAAAAGAGTGCATTTTAATATCTATACTGGGGACCTGAGAGTTTTGAATTCAAGTTAATTTTTTGATAGGACAAGCTACAGAGTGTACAGTCAACAGCAGCAGAATAGAGGACCTAGTTGTTCCAAGCTGGTGGCAAGAAAGTAGATACCAAAGACTGATGATTTCAAATGTTAAACTACAAGATCTATGTGTTTGCAGAAGAGACACTGCTGCATCTTACCTGGGGTAGACCCTATAGATCAGGAAGATATCCAGAATTATTTTGATCATTAGCTGGGTGGGAAATATTTTTTGTTTAATATTGAAACGTGATGTATAGGAGTTTACTTAAAAGTCTTTATGGTAGCAGTAGTCAAAGCGAACAAATTGTATACCTGCTTCCTTTTATTTCACCATGGGGTAAGTTCATTAGGGGTTTTTATCTCTCATAATCCAACTTGATTAAATCTAAGACGTACACCTGGCAAGTAGACATTTTCTAGGAATGAAAAAGGAGTGTAATCTTTCAAGGAGGAAACATCAATTCTTAGAACTATGGTTACTTCATACAGTACCACCTTTTCACCTTACATTTCTTAGAAAACATTTGTTATGCCTCACTGCTGTCCTTATTATCATAGGAACATTGTAGAAAGATGATGTCGTCTTTTATGTTTGCAAGGCACTACTGCTGATGGTCCGATAGGTTAGATATTTCCATTTGACATTCTTGATTGTGAGATTCATCCTGTACAACGTAGAGGACACTTCTGTGGTCATGTCCCAAGCTGACCACCAGGTTCAGTTGGTATATATCAACTGACAACCCATAGGATCGTGTGTCTGCAGCACATGGTATAATACAGTTCCAAATATTCAGTATCTCCGAAGTTTCTAGGCCATTTCCCCTGGGCAGTTTGGTATGACTTCCTTGGTTGCTTGGAATATTGGCAGGGGGACGAGGAGAACACTGACAGCGTAATCCTGCTTGTGGTCCCTTCAGATCGAGGTGTGTGAGTAGGGAGAGAGGGGGCGGCTGCTTTGATTCTGCACTTGTTCTGCCAGTCCATCGAGACTTTAGGACACGAAGGCCCGTGTTTGTCAGCTGTACTGGAGAGTGTTGAGTCAAGTCAGAGGAAGTCAGCCCAGATCTGGCCCCTGCCAGATGTTGAGCCTGACTGAACTAGAACACTCACAGGAATCTGAACAAGGAGCTGCTTGCTTAATACAGAGCATATTTGATCTTCAGGACACCCCTTTGTCCTTGCTGATATGCTGCTGGATACATGGTGGGCTCTGTGCTGACCTGGCAGTTTCTGATGGGCCTCTTGCAGCTTTCAGACCTCACATGTTGTGGAGGTTATAAAAAGTTCACATTCATTCCGAAGTGCCTCAGACGAGGGATAACTTCATATATTATTTTAAAAGCCAGATGACCTGATCCAATAGACACTACTACAGCAGCTGAGAATATCAACAAAAAGTGACTATATGCCCATCGGTATCAGTGCATCTGCTTGTAGATAAAACTCCTCCAAATCAGAAAGTGGAACTGAGAAAGCAAGAGGGAGAGAAAAGAAGTCACGTGTTCTAGAGCAGAAGGGTGATCCTTCAGTGTGGCATATAGAAATCAGGTGTGAAAGTCAAGCTGATTGAACTCATTTGGAGAAAGAGAACCCTGAGATATTCAAACAATCAGCACCTGGACCCGGTACCCTCTGCAGATCTGTGATATTTTGATACAGTCTTTATTTGAGGACCTAGAGAGAGATCCAGCTATGATCAATTTTGTACACTGATTTAATATAGTGCATAGAAATATGATAATATCTCACAGTGGTTCTCACTGCATTGGTAGAAACCAAAAGTGTGGATCCATCTATTCTGGGCTGAGCTTGACATAAGCTTCCTCTAGTGTAAGAAGACATTAGCACTGAATCTTTTCTAATTTTCTGTCTCACTGTCAGATGACAGCTCCTCTGGCAGTTACACATTCCCAGAAATGAGACCATGTAGCTTCTTGGCTTTGTCAAGGCTACTGCTGCCTTCTCAGTAGTAGTTTGAATGCAAATCTTCTAGAAAGGCTCTGAAATTGTAGATGTTTTGTGTTTACGGCACTCTTGAGGAACACATAGTACTGAATAAAATTTTCAGGGTTCTGAACACAATTATTGCTAATTTTTGTTAGAAACGCACAGCTATAGCAAAAGAAACCAACAAAATGCCACAAGCCCCCACACTATGTGCTTTTGTTACGACAGGAGGATTTAGATCTTTGAAAATGGGTCTGAGCACCCTGAGAAGTGCATTCTTGTACTTAGCTTCTTTAAGTTATTTCACTCTCCTCTGCAGCAATTCTGTGCATGATTCACCATGTTATGCAAAAACGTTTTCTTTCTTAAAATAGTTTTCTGTGTATTTGAGCTTTCTCACAGGCTTCATATTCTTTATAGTTTTAAGAGGCTGTATCAACACTGATGTTTTTGTTTAGGTTATAGATATGCACCATGTCTCTAGATCTAGTTCCTTAAAGTTGGGGAGGAGAGGAACTGCTTTTTCCAAGGCTTTGCTTGCTCTTGGTCAGAAGATCCTTTCACCTGGAAGGCAACGAGGCTAAAAATCTACATCAGCAGTCCTAGGTGTCACTCAGTTCTCAGGCTAATGAGAAAGTTAAAAATCAGAAAGACCTTTAGTCAGTTCTCACGATGGAGCTTGTTGGCTGGCATGAACACACTAAGAAATTCCCTAGTTTCCAAGCAAATTCTCAAGCTTTCCATAAGCAAGTTTTCAGAATTGTCACATGCATACAGTCCTTTTTTTATACTGCTTTACATCCTACAACTTTACATAAAGAAATTTTGAAAGCATTAGATAACAGGGAAGGCCAAACACCATCTGTTGAAAGCTAAAAAATCCGAAGTGAATCAGTTTTACTGCTGATCTAACAGGTCCACAAAGTCTGAAGTGATAGGCTGTAGTTCATAGGAGGCTACTGCTGTGATGAAAAGATGTTTACAATTTCCTTAGATGTTTATGGACCCAGAGGTGAGGCCCCAGTGGATTGTCATATATAACATAAAGATTTTTTTTTTTTTTTTTAAAAAGGGATTAAATGCTGACCTGTTATGATCTTTTGACTAGATTGTATCAGGTCTCAGCTACAAGGATGACCTTAGTGGGTGATTTCCCTGACATACATAGTTCACACTTGGCCTTCCTTACTTTGTTTAAATTTAGATTTATACATTTTTCATGTTTAAGCAGTAGGGTAGCTGGTAACTAGACATTTTTAGTAAATAATTGCTCCTGTTGCTTCTAGCTGACTGACAGCAAATGAAATCCTACAAGGATTTTTATACATTTTCGTGGTAGTGATACAGCTAAGTGGCCACTTGGTAGGTGAGAGATTTGTTTGTCTAGGGTTTTAGCATAATCATTAAATCACAGCTTTCTCTAATTGCTTCAGCCGCAGCCAAACACAGTTGGATGAGATTCTGTAGCAAATGGAATTCTGTCACATTCAATATCGGTGTTTGCTTTATTAAATAGCATTTCTCTGGGGACCCGCACAGACTTTTGGAGTTTTAATTTGTTACAGTATGTAATAGCTGGCTTCTGTGAAGGAATTGTTCACCAAATGGCATTCTTATTATTACTACTGATGCCTTTTTACTTTAAATGAGGTTGACAAGATAAGGTATGCCATTTAGAAGAAAGCTGTACTTACTTTGCTCAGTGCAGACAGAGTTTTGAAAGGGAGCATTTTTTAGCATGCATAGATTCTTCCATTTCTTTGAAGTGAAAATTTAAAGTTAATAATTAAAACAAACACACAAACCCACTCTGTTATCACAACCTGTGAGCTTCCCAACATGTGCTTCATTCTCTCTATATTTCTTTTGGTGCCTTTCAGGACAGGAATTAAATATCCTTTGATTTAGCAACCTTAACACCCTTGTCAGTGATCTGTTACACTGTTATACAATATTATAGCAGCAATAACAGTAAAAGTTTTGGTTCTAAGTAGATTTTTCATTGTAAGCAGGTGATTCAGACGTCTCCATTTGAATCAAGAGTTTTAATTTGTAAATGCAAATGCCAGTTTAAAAAGTTCACTGCCCTGTGCTAATAACTGCTTCTCACCAGCAAAACTTGTGTATAGTGAAAATCTGTGAGTGTCTGAAGCACAACCCATTCTTGCTTTGTCGGAGCAACCAGGACTCCTGATTATTGTTCCTTCATTAACCAGACTTGGCTGTCAAAAGCCCATTAGTGAGTGTTACGTGCTTGAGAAGGACAGTGCAACATGATGGAAACAGGGAGCAACCAAGTGATCTGGTTGTAGCGGCATAATACAGTGAGAAATGGCAATACTTGATATGTTGTCTTAAGATTTCCTTATATTGCAGATCTCTGAGGATGTAGGAGGATACATATGAAAAATTTAATTGTATTTTGTACAGGAATTTTGTATCCAAATACAGGGTGAAATAAAATACAGGACCCGAGGGCCTTTATTGGCAGCTGTGGCAAGCCAGGGAGTGGAGTTAGGAAGCCAGGCAAATAATCACATCTTCTTCATTTAGAACATTTCATACTGGCAGAAATCTTTAACCAGCGCTCCAACTTCTGTCTGCCACTCGGAGCTTTTTATATGAAACAGCGGGAACCTGGCAGCCTGGAGATCTTTGAGCATTGTGAGCAAAAAACTTGAACATCATTTGTAGCTTTTCCTGCCAAGACTGTAAAAATTTAGACAAAGTAGGTACGGTTGTTTCACCCAGTTTTTCACTTATGTTTGTCCTTCACTATGTAAGCTCCCAAAAGCTCAGCCAGTTTTCTTCCTGAATTTTAAATTCTTGGTAGGTACATATAATAGGATTTCTCTTACCTACCTTTATCCCTGTAAAAGTTGCATGGCTAGACTAAGCTATTCTCTAGGCTCCCTCTACAGTCAGTGAAGAGACAGATATCTCCAGGAGGCTTTTTATCTCATACGAATTTAGACAACTGTCTTGGGGTGAAATGAATCCCAGCCCTGTTGTCACCCTCCAGCTTTGATTCAGCAAATGTAACGAGTTCTAATTCCATGCTGGGATTTGGAACCTTATTCAGAATATTCCAACATCTGATTTCCACTGAGTTTAATGGAAAATGGATGCATAAGTCTTTTAATTAGCTTTGAAAATCTCACACTTAATGTTCGATTAAGCTTGAATGCACGTGTTTCTGTATCAAAAATTACAAGCAATAAATGTAGCTGTATTATTTTCAAAACCTGTGCATCTGACAACTTCAGCTGATTAGTGGCCCAAATGGCTGATACGGATGATATTAATTATACTGTAGTATTGAAAACTGGACCAAGTGAGACTAAAATATGGACTTAATAACTTAATACCTCAGCAATACCTTTTTTTTCCTCGTCTCTTTCTTAAGTAGATTTTAGATTCTGAAACATACATTTAGCACAGATAATATTTGTGGATAGAGTAGCATTGCCAGTCGACAAAAATGGCTGTGATTACTAATCCTAATAAGTACAGAATGTATACAGGTATTAACTTGAAATGTACTTTTGCTATACTAAAGAAATAATCCTTTAAAAAAATCACACAAGTGGTGCTTCTGAGTTGAATAAAAAATGTGAACGAACTTTTAAAGAACATAATTTGCAGGTGACTGTACCTCTCTTAAGAAATTATTTGTTAATTCCCACAGTGGTTTTTTGGTTGAAGAATATGCACTATATATGTAGCGAAGATATAGTGTATTTTATTAATAATACATAACAAAGAACTCGATTTTGTGCTTTACCATTGCTTCTTACCAGAATTTCTGTAAGCCAATGTAACATTTGCTTCTCTGTACTATCTGGAATTATATAGTGCTATGGCAATTTCTTTGGATGATACCTGAACACCCAGAACCACAGTTATATTATTAAGTGCTTAAATGCAGCCAAAAATTATATAATTGTAGATACGCTTGTAAATAGTAACACAAGGGAGTGATTTCTTAAATTCTTCCCTCTTAAATGTTTTCTCTTTTTCTGACTAGTTATTATGAAATTAAGATTTCGTGCATGAGATTACCTGTCCTCTAAAGGAAATGGGATGTACAATACACTGGATCCTTTCCACTTTGTGTACCTTCCTAAGAAATAATATCTCTTTGGTCAGACAGAAATGTCCAACATGATGATATACATGTGCTTACCTGGTTTGCAAAGCTTAACAGGAAGTTACAATCTTTAATTAATTTGACTTGCAAGCTGACAAATGCATACTTGGATTCCAGTCCAGGAAAGCATTTACAAGTATCCTTAGTTTTAAAAGTCTTTTTCTGAGTCTTAGCAACAGTTTTCTCGAAGTCCAGTAGAGTAGAGGGTGTGTAAGTGTCATATAGAGATATATCTCCTTACCTATATGTTTTTTCACAGAATCACAGAATGTTAGGGATTGGAAGGGACCTCGAAAGATCATCTAGTCCAATCCCCCTGCCAGAGCAGGAACACCTAGATGAGGTTACACAGGAAGGCGTCCAGGCGGGTTTTGAATATCTCCAGAGAAGGAGACTCTACAACCTCCCTGGGCAGCCTGTTCCAGTGTTCCGTCACCCTCACTGTGAAGAAGTTTCTTCTCATATTTAAGTGGAACCTCTTGTGTTCCAGCTTGAACCCATTACCCCTTGTCTTACTGTTGGTTGTCACTGAGAAGAGCCTGGCTCCATCCTCGTGACACCCACCCTTTATATATTTATAAACATGAATGAGGTCACCCCTCAGTCTCCTCTTCTCCAAGCTAAAGAGACCCAGCTCCCTCAGCCTTTCCTCATAAGGGAGATGCTCCACTCCCTTCATCATCTTCGTGGCCCTGCGCTGGACTCTCTCCAGCAGTTCCCTATCCTTGAACTGAGGGGCCCAGAACTGGACACAATATTCCAGATGAGGTCTCACCAGGGTGGAGTAGAGGGGGAGGAGAACCTCTCTCGACCTACTAACCACCCCCCTTCTAATACACCCCAGGATGCCATTGGCCTTCTTGGTCACAAGGGCCCAGTGCTGGCTCATGGTCATCCTGCTGTCCACCAGGAACCCCTGGTCCCTTTCCCCTACACTGCTCTCTAACAGGTCATTCCCCAACCTGTACTGGAACCTGGGGTTGTTTCTGCCCAGATGTAAGACTCTACATTTTCCCTTGTTATATTTCGTTAAATTTTTCCCCACTCAACTCCCCAGCCTGTCCAGATCTCGCTGGATGGCAATACAGCCTTCTGGCGTGTCAGCCACTCCTCCCAGCTTGGTGTCATCAGCAAACTTGCTGAAAGTGCACTCAATTCCCTCATCCAAGTTGTTGATGAATATATTGAATAATACTGGTCCCAGTACTGACCCTTGAGGGACTCCACTAGATACAGGCCTCCAACCCATATAAGATTTGTTTACGACAAAATCAACTCTATCATTGCATTAGTTTGCCCTGTCACCATTTGCGACTTCTGCAAGAAGCTGGAATGCAGGTAGAAGGATGTTTGTCTTACCTGGGTTTCTCTTCCCTGCCTTGGCCCCTAGACTCGCACAAGAGATAAAAGCTGGACGTTTTCTTAACTCAGCTGGAGAGCTCCTTCTTACCTCTCAAAATACAGTCTGTTAGATCATAGTTTAGATTGTAGTTGTTCGGAGGGAGGTTCCTCTGAAGGTCCCAGCTTTGTATGTGTCTCTAATATGTGTGATGCTCTCGTGAGACTTCAGAGAACAAAGAGGTGATGAGAGTCCAGTGTGCAACGAAGGTGTCAAGGACTGTCTTCATCGTGTTCCCATTGCAGTATTGAAATGTTGTCAATGTTGTACCAGGTCAAAATGTCAGAATAAAACAAGAACATTCACATTACTGATGACACTACAATAGGTAATAGACACACTTAATATTCCATCTCTATAAACCATTCTCAAAGGCTGAGGCTGTGGTGTATTCTGTGGCAGAATAGAGAAGTGTAACCGTGATTCATTTTTGTAAACACAAAACTCAAGGCTGTGATTTGACTCCAGTGATTATGGGTGGAGGATGCCACCAAGAAAATCTGTTACCGTTTGCACCCAGCTGGAGACATCCTCATGCCTTTTTGAAAAGAGGGTTCAAATTTAAAACAACTTCAACTATGGATTTAGTATGCACTATGTATATACCAAGTCCAAACAGATACTCTGCTATGGATGGAAGTATCTATTTCTATTGAAAACAGCACATGATTTAGTTGTTAATGCCCAGTCTTTTTGTTCACACAGCCAGAATATAGGTCTTATCCATAGAGACCAACTGTGATTTTATCCTATATACTTAAAAAGGACAAAAGAGCGTCTTCTGCTAGTTTTTGATAATATTGCTGTGAAATATCAAGGATGATGCCATGGTTGCTGTAAGGAGTTGGCAGTGGAATATGTCTTGAGCCCAGCTTCATTACTCTTTTTTCCCCTTTCTTTCTCCTATTCATTCTTGTGCACAAGTTCCAGGAGTGGAAATAATGAATTCAAATTAAGGAAGCAGGTGAAATGACACATAATTTCATAAATTAACTCCTTCTCCTCTGTACTGCTTACAATGCAGTATTAGACTCTGCAGCCTGTGTCTGCTGTAGGTGAATAGTGAAACAAGCACAGAGTGAATATTTCGGGATTCATTTCTCTTTTGTCCACAAGCTTCAGTAAAATTTAAACAATGACAAATAATAGGTTTGAGACCAGGCATTCTTCCTTGATTCTGTTATTAGACTGAACCAGATAGCTGTCTGTCTTATCCTTTCCTGATAAGTTAGAAAATCTCTGTAATTCTAATGACTCCAATTTTAAAAGGACATTCAACTTAATATACTTGTAGCACCTGTGTAGATGGAAAAATGGGGTGGCTTAGATGTAATAGAATAACTGTACTTTTGTAGCTGCATGTAGACTGGTCTTGCTATTTGCCAGCCCAGTGAGCAGTTGCCACAACTACTCTAACAAAACGTCTCTAATTCAGGCCTACGTTAGCAGCCAAATAACAAGGAAGAGGTCAACCATCCTTCTAAACATGCCAAAAATATTTCTCTTCCTCGTATCAATGTCAACATGTTTCAGTTCATCTGAACCCCTGGTGTAATTGCCCAGTGTAGACTTGCTGTTTGAGAATCTAAGTGGTGCTGTCTCAAAGTAGTGTACCTGCAAAGCTGCGCGGTATGGCCAGTATCATTACAGTATAGTTGTTTTGCTGTAGTGACGCTGATTCCCACATCCCAGAGTTCAGAGCACACCGATGGCATGAATAATTTTGCATATTTTGCAAAGCCTCCGTATTTTTGTTTGTTTGTTTCTCCCATTTTTATCTTAAATTAAATAATCGATGTTTGGTTTTTCACACGTCCCCATTCAGAAAATGAGCTGTTACTGCTTCCCCCTGCCCCCTGTATTTTGTTGCCTTATAGTATAGTGGTTTATAGGCAATAAAAATATGATCTTTGATATATTAAGAATTTTCAGTGAATCTATAAGAGTAGCTCTCCGTTATGAGCTTTTCCCTGTAATTCCATTGGATTCTTAAAGTTACTCCGGATTTACATGAGAAGCAGAGACATTGCCCCCATTTTGCACCCCAGTCAACCTCTCTGAGGCGGTATCACTGTGGGGATTTGTTGCATGACTATATTCTGCTTCTTCAATAAAATAGAAACTTGGTGTTATTTCTTCACTGCACACATGAAGATAAGTTCCAAAGTGGAATGTAAACAATAATTTAATTAATTATTAAGTAAGCTGAAGAAACTGATATGTTTTGGGCATTGAGCAGAGTTTTGGCAAGAAGTTGCAAGTATATAATGGAACAGAAAACTACATATGACCAAAGCCAAGTCTTAAAATCTTTCTGCCAGTTTTACTACACATTGTTTGAGAGATGGCACGCAGCCACACTAGTAAGTGAAATAAAAGCAAGCAACACCATTAAAACTGTGAATATGTGTGAAATAACAAATGGAAGGAATGGAGTTGGGCATTCCTGGCAGGGGGATTGGAGTTGGAGATTCTGTAAAATACCGCTAGCTGTGAGATTAAAGGTATGATTAATGCTGTGTAAAACATGCTTTATGTTTCAGATAGATAAAATAAATGAGGTAGGATAACAAATGCAAAAGCAATGGAGGTGGTCCTTACAAACTAGCCCTGGGCACCCAGATTGGTCATCTTCTTCAGGTGCTTTTAATAACTGCACAAGGTACCAGATATGGCGAGCAAAGATGCTCTGAATGTCAGATAGGTGTGCATCTTCTTGTACCTGTATGATGGCAGCCATTTGACTACATGGGTTTCTCACCTACATACTGAATATGGGTATTCCACTCCTTCATTCTGTTCATACTGTTTCCAAGAAAATCAATTTAAGACTCAGAATATCAGTATTCCATGTAGAATTTATATAAATAGCAAAAAAGTCCTGTGCCAGATCATAAAAACATTGTGAATTGCAGGGCCAGACCTACAAATCACTACTCAAATGTCTAAATGTATAACATTAAGATATATAGATCCCTGTTAATTTGTTACTCCTGTGAAATTTATGTCAGAACCTTAAATATGTTTAAATTAAACCTCATTAATTTAAATCTAATGAGGAAAGTCACTGGTTACTTGTATTCAGGAATTTTATTTTTAATGGTCTGTCAGTGTGCTCTGAGTATAAACATTAGTGTTAGATTTTTTTTATGATACTTATCTTGTGAGTTTAATAATTTGTAATGGCTGTGCAGTTTTTACAGGTGTATTTAATGGCAAAATCTTATCTTGAACTGCACTTCAAAAGCTCAAGTGTAGTTTGATTTGCTGGGAATGGAAGGAAGGCAGGAATACCATTCTCTCCTTTGGGAGACAGCAGTTTCCTCACAGAGCATTAACTTGAAAGAATACGAGAAGCTTGTACGTTGCCAACAGGAGTATGGACGTATAGAGTTCTGAAAATAGTAAGTGTCAATAGGGAAGGGTTGCAGGTGCCAGAAGAAAAATGTAAGCTCCCAAGGGCACTATCTCTTTATTTTTGCCTTGTCCAATGTCAAGCCACATAGGTTGACGTTTAAAGTTCAGTTCTTCCCTGAAAAGTGATTATATTAAAAATGCCTCATTTCAGAACAGATGTATTTCCTATATGTATTCAGAATCTCATTTATTTGTTTCCATGACTTTCTTTTCAACATACTATTTACACCTGTTATACGTGTACAGCCAAAAGTGATGTGAGGGAGGAAGCAAAAATCCGCGTCTCACGGAGCTGCCGTGATGCCTGACCCGCCTGGACGCCTTCCTGTGTAACCTCACCTAGGTGTTCCTGCTCTGGCAGGGGGACTGGACTAGATGATCTTTTGAGGTCCCTTCCAATCCCTAATATTCTGTGATTGTGTGATGGGGCAGCTCTGCCGAGGCTCGTGGGCAGCGGGACCTCAGCACCTCCCTTCTCGGGAACACAGGAGCCGTGCTCTGCGGCCCTTTCCCCTCTGCAGAACACTGGCCTGGAAAGCTGTAATGGGATTAAACCACTTAACCTGTGATGGCAGCAAACTGAGACAATTATTACTTCTTCTATCCTTGTTAGCCACAGAGGACGAGTGATCATTTTTTATAGCAATCTCTTCATATGGTTGAAGACTGTTTTCGCGTTCCTTGTGAGCTTTTTCTGCCTTATGCTAAACACAACTAGGTCCTTCTGTTTTGCTTCCTATGAGTCTTTTGGAGTTGGTTGGGTTTTTTTGCTTGTGTCTTTAAACTCCATGATTCCTGTTGTTTTCTGTTAAGTTCTTTAAGGGTGGGTGGCCCAGACCTGACCACAGTACTCCAGAAGTGGATGGACTGTTCCAGTTGAAGTCTTTCCAGTGATGTGTTTGCTGGAGTGGAAGGGAATTGTATCTAAGACATTTCCCTTATTTGCAAGAGCAGCAGATTGTTGACATATTTGCTTTATGATCTGGACCATTTTCTACAGTATTGCTTAGCCAGTTATTTCCCATTCTGTATTTGTGCTTTTGTCACTTCACTTTATTGAATTTCATCTTCAGTTCAAATCATTTCTGCAATCTATCAAAATCATTTTGAATTCCAGTTCTGTCCTGCAAGGTGTCTGCATCCTCTCTCAAGCATGGTTTCATGTACTGACTTTTTACATGAACTCCATTCTACCTTCCAAGTCATTAAACAAAAATAAAATAATTTGAAGAAAATGCCATAGGCTCAGTTGGCCTTATATTCCAGTTCCAAGATCTATTTTGGTTCAGCAGTCACCATCACAGGCAAGTATAAAAGCCTCATTTGGCTTGCAGACTCTTAATCATGTAAGTGTGTAAGGTGTAAAGAAGAACGCAGCTTGACTCTCAGATCACACAGCGAACATGTGGGACTATTAGATGGAGGGGGAAAAAGAACATCATTGTACTTAAAACCTGATTACATTTGCCAAAGAAATCGGAGTCAGGAAAAAATATTGAAACCCTAGGCTTCCATTTACTTGGAGACCCTATTCAGAGTTGAGCCATGCTTCAAATTACAAATAATACCAGGGGTGGAGAGGATCAGAGGGAACAATGACAATCGTGGCAGAAGACGTTTTGCTGCTTGGGTAGCTGGCTACAGCAGCATAGCATCTTCACTTCTGACCCAACTCACTGCCTGTCTCTGCCCTCTTCTCTCTTTTGACCCATTCCTTAAGTTTATTTTAATACAAAATATTTTTAAAGTATAATTTCTTTTTGTTATGTTTAGGCCATTATTTCAATGTTTGAGCGTGTGAGTGCACTACGTGAAAGGGAGGTTGCCATGGTAATTTCTCATTATTGTTGAATAGAAAAATAATTACTCTGGCAAAATCCCCCGTAACCTGTCAGAGCATAAGTTAAAGATGCCTGGGGGCAGCCTTGCCTTCACCATCCCCTTTTTGCAAGAAAGAGGGGGTAATTTTATTTTTTTTTTTTTTTTTTTTTTTAAATAACTGGATACTTTCGCAGCTTGGCTAGGGGACACCTCATTTGGTTTTGTTCACTATTTGGCTGTGAGAGTAGTTGGGCCCACCTGTGACAAGGGTGGAGCAGAGAATTAATCAACAGAGACTATCAGAGCTTGACAGAGGATTTATATATTCTATTAAGGCTTGGGTTCTTTTTGTGGGTGGGGTGTTACATTTTCTGGTTTTCATTCTTCCTGACATAAAATATGCAAAAGCCTAAGATAAAGACCTTGGACAGTATTCAAACTGTGACAGAGTCTGGATACTTCATCTATCCAGGGAGGGAATCCACAGTAATTCAGTCTCTATATTATCCTTGCCTTCAGACTTCTTGGAAGCAAGAGTGAGTGCAAATATGTGTGGTTTGAGGTGAGGCCCTGCACTTGCCCTGCTCTTCTCTGTCTTTCCCATGTGCATTTGCATCCTGACGGTGTGGTGCTCCCCTTTTGCCTCCCATGTCATCGGATGTTGCATGAGTAGCTCCAGTGACACTCAACTACTGAGTTAGCAAGAATTGCAAACGTAGGATGTGATGTTGCTTAAATTCTTCCCTTCTCTCTCACTTCCCTATGACAAGTGTGTCCAAAGTATCCCAGTTAAACGATACTGCAGCCCCTTTTTTGGCAAATGGCAGAGTGCTGGCGTGTAATGACTTGTTGGACAATACAGTCTTTTATGGGCTTATAATGTCACCCAGCAGGCTGTCCCCAGTGAAGGGCTGGTGTGCAGAGGTGCGTTTGCTGGGCTTCTGTTGAACCTGAATGTATATTCTGTACTTACTGTTGTGGCTACTTGACTAGACTATGCAGTGATGTTTGCACATGGAAACACTCATCAGGTTTACACCAGCAAAGAGGAAAGAGCAGCAGCTCTCCGAGACAACAGATATCTAAGACACGGGGACAGTTTTGATACCTCGCTGTGTGACTGAATTTTGAGCAAGTATCACAGGGCCATGCCACTCGTCCTGCAGCACAGGATGAGCCTTGGCAAGAAGGTGAATTACAGGCTCTGACCCAGCCAAGAAGTATCTCAGGGGTCTCTGGTAGGAGCTGGAATGTTAAAACCTGTCCTTACCATTTCTCCATTGGATGTTTGGCAAAAAGCAAAGCGAAGTTGTGAGGCAGGAAAGATACCCTGCTCAGCAGTTTGGAGTGAAATCCAATAGTAACATCTTCAGGAAAAAAAAGGAGCAGAACTGAAAAACCCAGATAGTTATTTCTCTGTATGTGTACATATAATGAATACAATAGATGCACGTTTTGTCTTAAATTGGCATTTTATCTCAGGTGGGTTTTTTTTGGGTTTTTTTTTGTTGTTGTTTTTTTTCCTGTGAAGGTAACAAATGTTTTCTGGCATAGTTACATGTTGCTCAGGCATTAAGAGGTACTCAGTGCTCGCTATGCTGAATTAACCTGGCCTTGCACACTGGGAAGGCAGCTGCTGTGAGTGGCTCTGAGGAGTGCGACTGGGGCTTCTTCAGAAATGTATTTACAGCTTTGTTGCTGATCCTGTGTGCTGCAGGTGATTTAAATCTCAGGACCTCAAAGGAGCAGAAGAGACTGCACCAAAAATTTAAAATCTGCTATTAAATATATCTGTAGCTTTTAAATGAAACAGTTGGCGGACTCTGTTGTTGCCTGACTTCTGTGAAAACCCTTGCAAGCTGGCCCACTTGCACAGGTGCTAGACATGGAGGTTTGGGTGCCTGTTGTTGATCACCCAGCTCTGACAATGCCTGGTTCAATTGTCAAAGCCAACAGACCACCCGTAGTGGTGTATCGGTACATGCTTTACATTGCACACTACATGGATAATTGCTATGTTTCAGCTATGTGTATTACTTAAGTCTAAGTATACACAGATCATCTTAAAATATTGTTTTCACTTCATGTATCACACTGAAAAGTAAAGATTTCTCACAACAATTACATTTAAGTAACTGGATGGTATTTAATTAACCTGCAGTAGCATTGTATTTATATTAAATGCACTGGAGTGGAATGGCTATTATATTTAGGTTTTAAATAACTTTCTGTCAATTCATGCTGATAATCAGGTTATGTAGCATTATAGAATAAAGTACTGAAGTTTTTTCATTATTAGGACTAAGCAGTTGAGATACACAGCCCAAGAAAGGAGGGAAAAAGTAATAATCACTTTATTTGCAAGTGAATTATAAAAACATTTTTAACATTTAAAGAAACGAATATATTTACGAGAGTAAAAGTCTTTTACATATTTAGTGTGCTCAATAAAAGGAAAGACAGTTTATTGTATAATGAGCATTTTAGCTTTTTTCTTAAATTAGAACTAGAACCTTATCTAGGAAAATTAGTTTGAAATATCATATAGACCTCTACACCTCAAATCATAGATAAAGATGTGCAAACTATGTGTGATCCTGTTGAATTTCTTTTACAAAGGATGAACATATTTTCATTTTGCCTCCTGTTAAGTGAATGATCTGTTGCTTCCTAGGATAGTGACAACCTCTGGTGGGATGCCTTTGCAACTGAATTTTTTGAAGATGATGCAACCTTAACCCTTTCGTTTTGTTTGGAAGATGGACCAAAGCGATACAGTAAGAGATATATTTTTTGTTCTATTTTTAAGCCTGAGTTTCTAAGCACTGTAAGAGACAGATGCAACCCTGGCAATGACAAAGTCACTTGTTTGTATTCAGTGACCATCAAGTTCCATTAAAGAATTACATGGGTCGGGAATCCTTTTTATTTTGTGTGGAATTCCTCTAAATTTTATTACATGAAAATAAATTATTTCCTAGTGGAGCAGGGCAAATAACACAATATAATATTTGGAATTTTTTAATTAATTTGCTTTGACTGTGCTTGCAGTCTTTTTTAATTTGGTTTCCGCAAGTATTTGAGTGTTGAGTCTTGTGGGCAAAGTTGTTCACAGAAAGGGAACTTTGTAGCAAATTTCGATATTGTTGCTCAAAGGGCTTCCAGATTTTAACAAGCATCAGAAAAAAAAATACCAAAAGCTATATCCTTGCCAGTGCAGATAATAATTATTCCATCTGTTATGTGGATCTGTGCTGTTTGCACACATTAAAGACCTGCCCTGGATGTTGTCTGAACAGCAGTGGAAATCTAGAGTACTCTCAGTCAAGCACTAAAGAGAAGCTTGAATAAAAGTGAAGCAGTGAATAAATCTGATGGCATTGGTGTCTGTTGCCCACGTATGCTGAGCAGGAAAAAGGGGTAAAATTCATCGAACAAATTGTTTGAAGCGAATAATTCACTCAGCTTTAACACTAAGCAACAGAGAGATAAGTAAACATTGAAAAACTGCATTGCCAATTGTTTCACTCCATTCAGAGTGACCCTTGCTTTCACAGTGGCAGCTCCTGCTCTCTGCTTAATGTTCTGAATCTTGTGAGGTTCTTCTTTTTCATGAGAGTGACTGATTGTCAGCGTATCACATACTTCTAATTCCTTTCATCAATTATCTCAGGTATTTATTTGACAAGTGTTACCTTCTCCTGGAGAAAAAGTAACAACCACTTTGAACGCACGTTCTGGGATTAGTGTTGACAGAATTACAGTTTCTTGCCTTTCAAAGCAAGTGATAACTCTGTAAAGGTCCTCAAATTACAGCCTATAGCAATGTTGGTAACAGCTGATCTGTCCTGATTAGGTTGAGTCAACTTGTCAGATATCAGATTTGCTGGTTGTGTTATCAGTCCAGAAGGCACAGATACATCAGCAAAAAAGCAATTAATGTCCAGTTAGATCAGAGGGAGTTGTGTTTCTGGAAAACAGGGCTACATATGAAAGAATTTGTCAAAGAGTGAAATATTCCTGTTGTCACAAATGCTTGATAATGGTTGTGCTATCTGTAACTGGGCCAGTTTGGTATGGGACAATACTGTGATTCTTAGGATTGTTGTTGATAAATGTGATTGAAAGATCAAATTACTGTGGGCATGTTTTTAAAAGCCACTAGTGCACGGGATTTTTCCTCTGCTTTTAATTTCTGGCCTCTGCACAAACTGTTGTTGGTTTTGGTGGTGTTATTTTCAGCATCTGGAATTAAAGCTCAGCATGTAGGGCTCTTTCTGTTCATTCATGCTTCCTTTCCTTTGTTTGTAGATATTTACGTAATCCTGAACGACAGTATTTGTGTTTCTTTCTGACATGAGCAGTATTTTTGGTTAGTGGTACTCTAAAGTGCATGCTGGAGCTATTCCAGTCTGGGACTTCCATTGCCACCTGAGCAGGCTTCGAGAGCAGTCTGGGAGGTGCCAGGTTGTCCAAGTCCCTGCTAGGGGACATCTCCAGTGTTGCTTGAGGAGGGCACAGAGTGGAGGTTGTGTGTTAAGAGCAACCCCCTCTTCCTACCTGGGAAGTTTGTGTCCAAAAACATGCGCAGGAGTTGAGAACAGAGCAGTCTGCTCCCTTTTGGGTCCAAAAAATATCGCTTCTACTTGTAGCAGGTTGTCACTGAGCACGGAGACCTGATCGAGGTCTTCATTTTGCCTGCCCAAGCTGCGCGTGTGCGCTATTATGACTATGGAGGGTCATGGCATCTCCCGAAGACCATAATGTCACTCAGTACCTTTATTCCAAGTAACAAGTGAAATTGCTGGCCAGTGGGCTGGAGCTCCTTTTAGAAGAGCCAGAGCATGCTGAGTGGTGGCAGCACCAAGTGTATAGTTCTGGAAGAGGTGAAACAGAAGTGCCAGGTCTCCATCCACGCTGTCCCCAGCCAGACAGCTGCCACCCCGCCCAGCGTGAACGCTCTTTAGTATGTTGTGGGCATTAGAAACATGGGAGCTGGCTGAGAGGGAAGAGGAGACAAATTGCTTGCTCTTACTCTTGCAGGCACAAACAGTAATGGAAGGAACCAAGATTAGGCACTAGAAAAGAGAAACAGGCATCATTGAGAAGGCGTTTAGAGAGTTGAAAGTGTTGAAAGATGCTGACCTCTTGCCTTTGCTCCAGGATTTTGCTCCAAATTGCCTACCTTTGTCTTGCGTCAGCCTGTGAGAGATTTGCTTACATCTCCAACATCGGTTGTGGCTGCCACCTCATTTTCTTTCCTTTGGGCAATGATTTCCCTCCTTTGGGGACTAAAATATTCTCTTCTGGAGCAAATAAATTCCAGAAAAAGTCTTGTGGGGGGGTGTGTGTGTGGGGGGAAGGACAAATGTTTTTTTGTTGTCCATGGCCACAATTTTTCTCTGGGCTACAGTGATTCCCAGTCCTTTTCCCTCCTTGTTTTCAGGGACTATCTGGATCTTGCTTTAAACCACTCACTGGAGACAAGGAGGAGCATGGTGTTTTGCCCCAGGTTCCTTCTTCAAAGCCCCCAGGACCATTGTGGGAGGCTGCTGAAATGTGCATTTATCTTCTTCACTTCTCTAATTTTCACTGCAATCCCCAAGCCCCTCTGTGGTTTCTTTTCCCTACTTGCTTTAAACTTTTCCTTTCCATGGGTTTCCTATCGCAGCCTTTTTCCCAGCTGGCTCTCTCTGCCCCCTGCTCTTACCTGGACAGCCCAATCCAACAGCCAACACAAATGCTCAGAGCATGTGAATCAGGCCTGTAAACCATTGCTTGTGTAAATGTACAAGATTTTAAAAAAATAATGCTTTTACTTGCCTCTCATATCTTTTAATTTTTAATATACAGCGCTGTCCAAGAAACTGTAAGGCTTGTAAACTTTTTTTTTTTTTAATCTCAGAAAACTAAGCTGCTTATTTAGTTTCACAGCCCCAAAATGAAGCTTTATGAAAAACACCAGATATTTTTAGGCCTGCCTTTCACATTACTGTGATTTACAGCGCTCGTCTCCACGCTGAGAAAAGCATTTTTCTTCCCTTTGCTACTCTCGCTGTTGGGTGTGCAAGGTTTCTGCTTGACTATCCACTCTGTGATTCTTTAATTTATAGGGAAAAGTAGATATGGGTCGAAGTTGGGATTTTAAGTCACTGGGTTATGTTTACTTCACTTGGCACAAGACAGCACAATGTACTGATACTCCAGCTGGCTTTAAATGTGCCTCTGTATCTGTGTTGGCACAGCATGTAAAGATCCTTACTTATGGCCTGGAAAGAGTAGAGGTCTGTTAGTTCAGTGATTCACCAGTGCTAATTAATTTGATTGCCAGGTTTGTTAGACCTAGACCAGTTATCTTTGCAGAACATTATTCTGCCCCAGAAAGATGTGTACTTGAAAGCCCAGCTCAGCTTTTCATGCGGAGATTGTATGTCAGACCTGAAATTGCTGCTGTGCCCACCTTGCAGCTCTTGTTGTCTTTCTTCAGTATTTTAAGTATATATGAGAACTTTACCTTCTGCAATTCTTTCCTGGTACAGCATTCCAGAAAGAAGATACTATCTTCTTTCAAAGATCCACTGAAAATGTATGTTTTTCTCTTGCTTGCTTATATACCCCTCAGCTATTCTTTTGGTCTGCTATTATCTGTGAAGCCCACTCATGTTATTAAATTCTGTGTTGAAATTGAGTTTTAATGAGAAATGGTACAGAAAATAAAGGTATAATTTAATGTAGCAAAGGTGTAAATTGTGTTTTTTCTAGTCTGGCTTTTTGGCTACAGTGAGATGGAGAGAAGGCTCACACATTCCAATGCCTAGAGACAGAGAAAGATTCCCAAAAGCAGAGATGCTACCTGTTTTAAATTGTATTGAATTATGTTCAACAGAAACTAAGTAAACACATGAAATTCATTTTACAAAGAGAACAAAAAAATGTACTGTAATTTACTATTCTCTGATTTATTGGGTCAAGAAATAAATAGGTTTTAAACAAAACTAAAAGAGAAAATATGCCTAATGGAGCAGATTTTTTTTTTCCTGTTTGTGGATAAAACATACTCGTTTCCTGTTAAGAGCCTTCTATCCCTGTAAAAGAGTAAATACTAGACTCTGATCCATTGTTGCCCGGGTTTTTTGTTTCTTAGAGACAAAATATTTCCCGAACAGATAAGAGAAACAAGTTTGATTGACAGCTCTTAGCAGAGTCTCATCAGCTGCTGTGCTGACAGCCTGGTGATGCGCACTGTGCTGATGTGGTAGGGACTGACAGGTGATTGACAGCCCAAGACTGTGGAGACAGGAAAGATGAAGCATGCTCAGTGAGAATAATGTGCAGTGTTTATGCAGCACTGCAGAGAATAGGAGCTAGAAAGTTAACTCTTTCAGAGCAAAGTGACACTGTAACGCGTAACGGATGCAGTTGCCACTGTACAGAAAATTAGAGCTTGTCTACATTTCTATTCTGTTCACTAAACACTTTCTGTTCATGGAGGAACTGTACACTGTGAGGAAGCAAAAGTGGGAGCTATCACATGTGTAGCTGCAAAAACATTTCATGTATAGTAGATGTGATGGATTCATCAAAATGGATTTGTTTAAGCCTATAGATGAAGAATGTATTGAGAATTTCAGGCACTTTTAATGGGCTTCCATCACCTGATTGTATATGGCATTGCATAATGTTACACAGCAGAGATTTCACAAGGAACAAGTTGAGTTCTTCTGCTCTGCGTATCCCTAGAAAAATATAGTTATTTCAGTTTTATTGTTGCTCTGAATCTGTAGCTGATAATTGAATATGCATTTTGTGTTATAATTGCTGTTGCAGTTTGTGTTTGGAATGTAGAATATAACTATACCATGCTTTGCATTTTATGCGCTTATTGTTCATTTTCTCTATTTGGTGCATGAACTCCGCTTGCTTTTTCTTAATTTTTTTATTTTTTGATAATAGGAAAGTTAGAGGTACAGTTTTCTGGGTAGCAGCTTCAGAATATGGTGAAATTTGGACGAAATGGTAAAATCATCGTCTTTAAAGAGCTTATCTAAGTTTCTTTAGAATATATTGCATAGTTGTATCTTATACTTTACTACAAGTTATTTAGTGGATACAGAGCAAGTGAGCTGCAACAGATTCATTCTGCCTTTGTGCTTGTTTATAACCTGTTCTACACAGGTAATGTTACAGCCCTTTGTTGATAACTTCTGCAGGTGTAATGGTGGAAAGCTGTGTCTGGTGGGCATTTCTTACAAGCAGGGAACATAGCTTGGGAATGAACAGCGAAAGATTGCTACACATTACCCTCTTGCTTAACTATTGTCAAAAAGATGGTTTTGAGAGGCTAGCATGCTACATTATCACCCCAGGTTTCTATAAAACCACGTTCTGGCTTCTTTCACGTTAGTCTTACAGAGAAAATTAAATTTGCCAAGAGAAACAGATTGTAGTATTTTCAGGAACATGCTCTTTCTTTTTACTTTTATTTTTTCCCAAAGACATCCCAGTCATTAAACATGATTTGAGCATTCAGGTACAACACAGTAAATTGGCCTAGCTTACTAAGTGAGACAGATAATTCTGTGCAACTGCCTGGTCTTCATCTTTATATACCACTCTTCTAGTTTCGTTTTCTTCAGAGTTTCTGGGCCATACTTTCAAATTTAATTTCAGAACATAGATGAACGTTTTGTTAAAATCAGGTGTAAGCGGTCTGCAAGTGACTATGGATCACCACTAACACCTCCATGCCCCCAGTTAATGATTTCTAATTGATAATTACTTCTTAAAATTGGTGTTTTAAGGAGTTCTCAATCCATTTTACATATGCTCTATTAAAACTGTATATTACTAATTTTTAGTAAGCAATGCACTAGTAAGTCAAATGCGTTACAGGTGTCTATTACACCTATGCACTTATCTTTAGCATGCAAACTTCCGTAAGCTCATCAAAGAATAAAATGAGATTTGTTTGACAAGACCTATTTTACATAAATGCATGTTGACTGGTATTAATTACATCCCTTTCACTTCAATCTTCATCGGTTAAATGCTGTATAATTTTTTTTCACTATTTTGTCTGGATTGATATCAAGCAAGTGTCTTATGTATAGAGTTATCTGACTGTATAGTATCCCTTCTTAAATACCAGTACAACAGTAGTGGGGTTTTTTAATTCCTTCTGTGGTTGGTTTGTTTGTTTTAATTATTATTTCATAATACTAGATAGAAACATACAAAATAAACTCTTAGAACTGCTAATTTTAAAACATTTACTCTTAATAGATACTATGTAAAATGATTCTTAGCTGTTGATGGACTAGGAAGCACGTCTGATCTCAAGATCAACATTCTTTTCAAAAGTAGAACAAAAGAGCTTTTTATATATTGATGTTAATAAATTTTCTGTTTCCAAATTAAATCAAGTTTTGAATAAAATTCAAGGTCTTTCTTATTTTCTCTAGTCCATACATTCATGGATCTTTCACTGCCACTTTCAGCATCTTGTTCTAATATTTTATGTTTTATAATGTGTTATTACAAAAAGCTTTCCCTTTATTCCTCTTTCCTTTTACATTCCATATTCATTATAATTGTCAGGGTTTTTTCCTTCTAATTATTGCCTTCATTTTTCTACTAAGTTTTTTGCCAAAGTTGTTTTCTTTCTCAGTATAGTTGTGGCTTTTGTGTATCTTATCAAGTCTGTTTAACAGATTCTTAATCTTCATGCTTAGTTTTATTTGTATTCTGTCCCAGTCAGTTGAGCTTGGGTGAATCCAGTATTTTGAAGTACCAGCTGTATCTCTCCTACTGATTGGGATTGCCTTTTCTTTGTCTGTACTGAATGCGTGTTTTGGATGGCATTTGTACAGAAACATGTGGTCTGATTGGAAAGTGTCCAGAGGAGAGCAAAAGTCTTGAAAAATAAGACTTACTAAGAAAAATGAAAGAATTTAAGTTCGTCAGTCTACAGAAGAGAAGACATGGGAAAAAAGGAGAGGGGAAAATGGGATATAATAACAGGACCTGTCAAGGAAAGGCATGTCGTCTGTGTCCATATCCATGATGAACGGGAGAAAATATGCTGGTCTTAAATTGCATTTTAAAAGCACGTTGAGAGGTTAGTTCCTACTGATAAGAAAAACAAGGTGCTGGAACAGATTCCTTGGGGAGGCTGTGGAGCCCCTATCAGCCAAGGGGCTCTGTCTGACCTGCATCTCGGATTCCCCGGAGTCCCAAAGCAAGTGCCAGCGTTCAACCCCTGGTTCCCTTCATCATAACAAGTTCTGGAATGATTTTTCTCATCTTGGTTGCTAAACTTTTTGTGATTAAAAACACCCCACTACTTCTAATTTTTAGCAATATGAATAATGTTTTTCAAATACTGCTGGCTATGCAAGACTTCCCACACAAACCTTCCACCGCTTTCCTTCAGAGCATGCATTTTTCCTTTTCTCTGTATTAATGATAGACGCTGAAGGAGTAATTCTTTCTAGTTCCTGATTTGTGATTAGCAGATCTGAATTAGATCTTCACCTCTGTCTACTTCAGTCTTGTTAGCACAATGTTCCAGTGCTTCTGAGTTATTGATACCTTGAAAATACAAAAGAGCTTCTTTACTGTGAAGTGCCGTCTGTGTGCAACATGTGTGTGTGTGCACATCCATACACACACAACCTCAGTTAGGTACTCCATGGAAGGGTTTATCATGAAAGCTGTCCTATCAACCTCTTTTTCAAATATCTTACAAATAAGTACAAGGTTTCAGATATCTTACAAATAGATACCTCAAATCTCTTCTGCTTGTTACTAAGCGTGTTATATGAACCAGTGTTGGAGACCTAATGTCTGTAAAGTGGCACCTGGAAAAAGGCTGCTAAACTCCTAATATGCATATTGCACAATTATATATAGCCTTTAATTGCAAAGGCACACTGAAATCCCAGTCAGATTGATTCTGCTGCTGTATAAACAGATGAAGCGATAAGCCCTCTTTGGGAGAAATCATAATATAATGGGACATGATACATTATAGGAGTCTAAGGTCCATTCAGAGAGCAGGAAGAATAAAGGCAAAATTAACATGAGAGAACCGCAGTGATTTATGGGCTTTTTCCCTGCCCAATACAAATAATCCCTTTGTTGTGGTTGGCTTTTGTTCACCCATTTGGTCCAAATTATATAGCATTCAGTTCTTTCTCTCTGCTGGAGACCATGTTAATAAAATGCTGGAAATCCATGCAAAATAATGGAAATGAATCCATGCAAAATAATGGAAATGAATAGCTTTTAACACCAAACTTTTCACTATTACAAACTTGGGGTAAATGGTTTCTTTCTTTGCATAGTGTGATGGCAGTTATGAAGCACTGGTCAGTACTGAATAACTGGCAGTAAACTAAGAAATAAAAATGTTGCTGTACTAAGGTATTTCAAAATATTTTTAGTATGAGGTTGAAATATTTTCTTGTTGTTACTTCAGCTTTTAAAATTATCAGGTGATTTTTAAGATGGTCAGATAACATATATTATGTTATTGAAAAAAAATGTTCTAACATATTTACAGAGTTCCTGTAAGAAACAAGACTGAGTCTGAATATTTATCCAAATCTAGAATTATACGTATCTTTCCCTTAGAAGTCATGAAATATTTTTCTTCTGCATTTTTTGTTTTATTTATTTTCTTTTATTACATTTATGTTGTTTCTTTTTCAGAAGTGAAACACCCCACTCTATGAATGACCTAACTAATACCCTAAAAACTGTAAACCTTGTGGCAGAGCATATTTTCATATTGTCATCTTGTTTCTAGACCAAGGAGAGGCATTTAACTAAGTACAGTAGTTTTACTCTCAGCCACTATAAAATATAATACTTTGGAGCAGACAGATTGCCTGAAGGTATTAGAAACGAATTTCTTTTTATAGAGCACTGAATAACTAAACAGTGGACTGTCAGACTTTTTTCTTCCCTTTTTGAATTCTCAGGTGTAGGTGAATCAGAATATCAATCCTAATGGGTCTGGGAGCTTTATGTATGTTACAATAACTTCATAATAATTTCAAAGTTCTATATTGTGCACATACACTTAACAGTGCAGGTAGTGATGTTGCAGACTCCACAGCTCTAGTACACCAGCAGGACAAGGCTTGCAGGTGCAGATGATCATTTTTAAGTTCAGATAATTAAAAAAATCACTGCAAAATATGTCCTCTACCCACAGATTTAATCTTGCTGATAGGTAAACACACACAAACAGAAGACAGTCAACTATGCAAACGTGCATCCTAATATAATGTTGGTTTTATTAAACAAATGTGCATGTTTGCGTTTATTGTACAAGTAAAAGTTTAATAATTTTAGATTGTATTTCGATGATGCAGTAATGCTGTTCCACATGATGCACCTTATTTTTATGCACTAGGTATTTACCATAGTGCAATATATTTAAATGGCTTAGGAGAATACAATATGCAACATCACCAAAAATTATGAAATCTTTATAGAAATACATTTAAACTGGGTCAGCTGCAGCACCATGATTAGTAGAAATAGAGCCAAAAGCTGACTCTGGACACTGAGATACTGTTCCCAATTCCATATTGGAAGTTTCCTTGAATTAATGTAGTCATGACTTTTTTTAAAGTCTGCTGTGTATAAGAAGGCTGAGATATTATACAGTGGCTATCGTTCTTCATCATATTGAATTCTGCACTCCAAATTATATTACCTTTAAAATGTTGCTGACATTTTGCCGTTCCACTATTCTGATCCATACAAGTTTTATACCATAGTATTTTAAGTTCATTCTGGTGCATATAGCAGTGTAAGCAGTACCTTGCAATTCTTGTTTCTTCTCTCGTTTTCTCAGAGAAGTGGGTTCTGTGGAGTATTTGTTTAGGATTTCTATAGACAAATGCAGCCAAGATATAGATAATATTAAAAGTTTACGTCAGAGAGGACAGTTTATAGGAATAGGTGTTGGATTTGGAACAGAATGATTCAGATTTGTGATATTCCTTTGGTTTTGTGAAGTTCAAACAACTTTTCTACTGAACTACCTGGAATGTCCTGTCTCCTGAAGGAGCTCTGCCTGCACATGAAGAAGTGCTAATCCAGGTCCAGTATTCCAGAGCTGCTCTTTTTTGAATAATCTTGGCTCCAAGTCATTGAAAGTGAGTGGTGGTACTTGGATTTTATATTGTATGGGAAAGCCAAGAGGAGTACAGGGTAGCTCTGATGCACAGGAGGTGGCCTGGGCCGCTGAAGACATAAGGCTGCAGCACATGTACCTGCAACCTTATGCTTTCACTGTGTAGCTCTGTTTCACTGCTGCCACCCAGCCAAGACGTGGATCATCATTCTCTGGTTGAGAAAAGTTTCTTTCTCAAGGGCACTATCACATATAGCTTATCATTGGGCAAGTGTGTGGGGGGTGTCCCTGCCCATACCTCTGCTCCAGATAGAACTGCCCACCTGTAAGGGTGTTCCTTCAGCCAAAGGGACCTGCGCCTTGACTAAAGTGTCTTGCAAGTGCTATTCCCTCATTACCAGTGCCGCCTTTTTCATACCATTCAGCTTCAAACAGCTGCTTTTCATCTGTGACCCAGGCTCATGTTAGAAGTTTATCATTTTGGATGCCGTGGAGGAATGCGTGCAGAGAAGCGCCCGTGGACAGCTGTCTATTCAGCAGCAGCCATGGAGTCAACATCATCTGTGCAGTTCACTGGGTGGCTGAAAGTAGATGTTGACCATTTCGTCGTATCTTTTAAAAATCCATTACTGCTCCCATCTCCATTTGGCTATGAATAAGGCTTTTATATACAATCTTATCTAGTCCAGAAATATTACAATACTGTGTAATTCAATTTTATTTTTGTCTTTAATGTCTGGACCTGAATTAATAGGGCATTACTTTTCATCCTGATATCAATCTTGTTCCTTTCATTCAGATCCAAATTCCTTTGTAGTACATGATTTAATTCACTAAAATGAGGTAAAATGAAACCCTGGTCCAGGGAGCATTAAACTAACGTATTTTTGGTGGCACATGTGAAAACAACAGCCTGCTGTATAACTGTGTGTGTTTCCCTCCCCTCTTTTAGTTGCTTAGAGACTTTAAAACTTTTTTCACTTTCAAGAACTGATATTATCTATACTTGTTCCTTCCCTCCCCCCTGCCTTTCATCCTTAAGGAAAATCCATTATTAAATGAGATTAGAGAGATTAAAAATACACTTTTATTTCATAAAATTCCTACGATTTTTTTTATAAGCGATCCTGAACTCAAACTAGCTTGGTATTCCCTAACTGAGGATCGGTGCTTTCTTTTGTGGCAAATTAGCTTTGATTTGACAGCTATTTTTGTTTCAAGATTGTATGCACACCAGCTTTTCTGCTGAGGCTTGGCTCTCAGGGACAGTTGCACATGCATGGCTGGCTGTGCATCAAATTCTGTAATCCAAAGGGATGCTCCAGGTCAGGGTTATTTAAAAAAAAAAAAAAAAGTCTAGGCAAAGGGATGTTGAACTAGAACGTGGCCTTGCACCAAGAAAACATTTATCAAGTTGAAAAACAAAGGAGTATCTGCCCTTTCCACACTGTTTCTATCAATATTCTGCTTTTCTTCTTCGCGCATGTACAACTAAATTGATTGACCTGGTTAGTAGTTTTAGAATGAAAATGAAATAGAGGGTATCTTATACTGAGAGAAGAGTTTAACTTAGCTTCATAAAATGTGCACAATCTGTAATGCGAATTTGGGTACAACTGGAGAACTGTATTATGGCAGGGAGAAGGTGCTCAAGTAAATAGAAAGGAAAACGTCTGGACAATACATTCCAACTGGGTGATCTGGCATCTCCAACCACCTCCAAAAAAGCAGAGTTTGTACTGCTAGCACTCAGGGGCATCTTGTTAACTGAAGCTTATAATTTGTTGTGCTGGTAGATGGAGGCTGCATCGACATTAGCAAGCAGTGCAGTGCAGTAGGAGAGGATCTGAAGAGTTGTTGAGGACATGACGTCCACACCGAACATGTTGTGCAGAGGGTTACTTTGGACCAGGTCCAGTCCAGCCTAGTGAACTAAATGCCTGTTGATGGCTGGAGTGCATTAGGTGCATTCCTGGAGTTCGTCTGATTCCTCTCTCGTGAAGGGAATCCAGTTGGTGAGCTTGGAGACCTCTTCACAGCACAGACCAAAGCAGAGCAATTTGGTCACTGACTTCAGAAAAGTGGTCCTCAACTGAGCTAGAAAGTGAGTGTGAATTTGGCCCTGGAGAAGGAACCCCTTTGTGATAATGCCTTCATGAAGCATCCTGCCAGGTGCCATGTCTGGCATCCTGGGTAAAAAAGTGGGTTTCATTTTACTTTTCATATCATTTATAGCATAGAGGGACTAACCCTTTGCTTGTGTCTCTTGCTTCAACGAAAAAGCATGTTAGTCCTGTAGGAGTCTATTCTACATCTCCAGACTGATCATGTTCCTATGATAATGCTCTTCTCTGGTCTGATGGCAATTCCTCTTCCCCAAACACCTGCTTGACTTTTTTGTCTTCTAGAGAAGTGAAGAAGGTAGACTATTCAGCATGCTGCCTCCCACCCTTTCCACTGATTTCAGTCCTTGCGAGGTCTGCAGCCTTGCTCTTCAGTGGTGTCTCTGCTCCCCCGCAGTGCTGCTGACCTCCCCCAGGGCAAGCCTGCAGCCAGGCTCAGCAGTAGTTGGTTTTTTCTGCTCCAGACTCACTTCCCCTGTGTTGGATCAAGCAATTAGCCCAACTGACAGTCCTAAAATGCTGTATGGATCCCCATCCCTCAGGAATGGGGTCACGTGTGCTCTTGGCATACTTTGAAAGCCAGTCTTAATCCCCAAATGCCTTCTACTGAAGCTTCTTTTCCCCCATCAATTCTCTTTAATGATAACAAAGATAAAAGACCCATTTAGATTCTGGTGGTGTGATTCTATGGTGTAGAGCTCAGATATAATAAATATAACTTTAGCTGTTCCTAGCAATAACTTTTTCAAAAGAATGTAACCAATATGTCAGTAGAAATACTGTGGACTGCGGTGACTTCAAATTAGTATTAATATACCTTGATATGCCTCTTGAATGTAGAAAGGTGCAAATGTGTATCTAGATTGTAGTAAATTTGTATACTATCAAATTCATTTGTGCAAATATATGTGATCATGTAATTACAGTCTGTATTATTGCAATACAGATAAGCAGGGAAGCAGGATTAAGATTGTGCTGTCAGCTCCAATTTGAACATCCCTTGGCTCTGAGCAGACTGCAGTGCAACATTAACTTTTGGTGCAGCTTTTGCTGCAACTGCTAGAATTAGGATGAATGCCTGCTTCTCTTTGGCAAGTCACTGCTATCCTAAACCCAGGGATGTGGACTTGGTCATTCTGATCAGGGAACTGGTCACCCACAGCACACAAAAAATGTATGAGGAATGGAAGTAACGTCCATGGGAAAAGTTAGCTAGTAGAGAAAATCACAGAATCGCAGAATGTTAGAGATTGGAAGGGACCTCAAAAGATCATCTAGTCCAATCTCCCTGCCAGAGCAGGAACACCTAGATGAGGTTACACAGGAAGGCATCCAGGTGGGTCTTGAATGTCTCCAGAGAAGGAGACTCCACAACCTCCCTGGGCAGCCTGTTCCAGTGTCTGTCACCTTCACTGTGAAGAAGTTTCTTCTCATATTCAAGTGGAACCTCTTGTGTCCCAGTTTGCACCCATTACCCCTTGTCTTATCATTGGTTGTCACCGAGAAGAGCCTGGCTCCATCCTCCTGACAGTCACCCTTTACATATTTATAAACATTAATGAGGTCAGTGTAGCTTCTCAGCAGAAGTGGTCAGTGAGAGCTGGGACACAAGTACACAGAGCAGAGCATCCTCTGGACTTGGCCACCACTAGTGCACCTTGCTACAAGTGAAAATCAAGTGTCCTGTGAGACAGTTCACAAGGACCAGCCCTCTCCTTGCCTTCATCATGACAAAACTACTACTTCTGGAGTGTTGTGTGGTTTCACCCCAGCGGGCAACTAAGCACCACGCAGTCACTCACTCACTTCTCACCCAGTGGGATAAGGGAGGGAGATAATCAGAAGGGTAAAAGTGAGGAAACCCATGGATTGAGATAAAGACAGTTTAATAGGTAAAGCAAAAGCCATGCATGCAAGCAAAGCAAAACAAGGAATTAATTCCCTACTTCCCATGGGCAGGAAGGTGTTGAGCCAACTCCAAGAAAGGGCTCCATCACGCGTAATGATGCTTGGGAAGACAAACACCATCACTCTGAAAGTCCCCCCTTCCTTCTTCTTCTCCCAGCTTTTATACTGAGCATGATAGAATATCCCTTTTGTCAGCTGGGGTCAGCTGTCCTGGCTGTGCCCCCTCACAGCTTCTGGTGCACCTGGCAGGGCGTGAGAAGCTGAAAAGTCCTTGACCACTACTTAGCAACAACTAAAACATCAGTGCATTATCAACATTATTCTCATTCTAAATCCAAAACACAGCACTATACCAGCTACTAGGAAGAAAATTAGCTCTATACTAGCTGAAACCAGGACATGGAGACAAAGGACTGACAGCATTTAGATCTCCTTCTAGGAAGGAGTGGCAGTATTTGATTTTTGGGTTTTTTTGTATAATGTGTCAGGAGGTAGTAATTCATTCTGTTTAAGCTCAATGATTGTTTAAAGACATTTTAGTATCTACTGAAAGTGCTAGTTAATATGTAGAGAAAATAAACAAAAAATGTTATTTACAGAGAGCATGAAAACCCATTTTTAAGCAAGGCTTTAATGAGATAATATTGGCCTGTGAGAATTTTCTGGCTTGCACATCTTTCTAATTGAGTATTCCACTTCTGTCACTTCTTTTTTTTAAAGTAAGGGTTATTGCAATTGCACAGCATTTATAATTTGTCCTCAGGAAAATGATACATCTACTCACCAGACTGTGACACATTTCTCTTGACCTGTTGATAGGATCTAAACTATGCTTCTTCTGTGTGCTCTGAATTTGCAAGCAAAAGTCGGCAGAATTGAAAGGGACAACCATGAGTCCTTTACCATGAAATTTTGAAACAGTTCTAACATTAGAGAAAAAGAGCTGGGAGCCTGGATCAGAGAGCTGTGTTACAATAGCATGCACAGCTTTTCCTGTACACATTGCCATCCCATTTTCCTTCTCACTGAAGAACATCATAGTTGGTTTTTCTTTTTTCCAAACTTTTCACGCACTTATGTCTTTCTCTTTTCCTTCTTTACATGGTCTATGATTTCTGTCACTATTTTACTTTACAAAAGATGCTATTTGACATGTCTAGCTAGTTTAGTTATAAAGGAAGCAATGAGAAAATAGCATCCTAATATACTCATTATATTCAAGCCAACAGTTGTTGGGTAGAACAGTGCTTTTGGTTTATACTTATATTCCTTACCTATGCAAGGGTGAGTCAAAGGGGCAAAGACGAAAATTTTCACAGGCAGAGAAAGCTTACAGCATTTTACAAGTGTTCATGTAAACTTCTCATTAATATATCTATGACTGCCATTATATACAGCCATTTGAGGAAAAGAAAAATCACTGTTAAAAACATTGTGCTATGTATTTAGCATCTCACCCTCCTTTATGAAACTTCCTCATGACCCTTAAACTTTTGCTTTTTCAAAAATAATGATAAGTGTTCCCAGGTTTCTGGCAATTTGACAAAATTTCCTATTTGAATAGCAGTCTAGAGAAGATAATATTTGATTGATTACATAGGAGTAAACCTACTATTTCAGACAAAGTCGCTGAATGTATTTTATGCAAAAAATACTAAATGCATGGTTCTTCTAAAACAAAGATAGGCTGAAACATCAGTAATTATGAGAGTCTTTATGCAGGTTCACAGCAGTACAGTGTTTCTCTTTCATTTGATAATTACCTTGTTAAGCGAGTGTCCAGCTAGGTCTCTATCTTTTAAAGAAAAATAATCTACTCATTAATTCATGGCAGAGCTCCAGAACTCTTCGTCAAAATATTGGTCTGGAAATTTAACAAGTGTTTTAGATTTTCTGGACTGAAGTAAGCAGCTCCTTCTCAGATTCCCTCTGGATAATTTGCCACTCTCTTTTTCCATTTCTTATCTCTACTATACTTCAAACTGTGCCATACTTAATTGCCTGTGTTTGGATGAGTTCTGCCCATTGCTACATAAATGGCAAGAACTCCCTGTCTCAGTACAAACTAAAGAGTATGTGATTTTCTTTTTTTTGCCTGTCTACTTCCTCTCTAATTTTTTTTGTTAAAATTAAAAAAGAACAATGTATGCCACATTTTTAACTCCTCACATATTTTTCAGGCTAGAGAGAGATGTGGTTCACGTTGCAGGGATGGCAGATAACACAAGAATCCTTTAACAAAACATGTAAAAGTTTCCTTGGATGATGCGAGAATGGCTACAAATCCTCAAAAGGAAGTTTCTCCCTTTCTTTGATATTTCAAATGTAGCTCAGACCTGTTTGGTGGCATTGCTGAGAGTACTTGACAGGCTTAGATCAGTGGAAACCTTTCTTAAAAGTTACATTTTCTTATTTTTCTTCCTCCAGAATAAATCTAACTTCCTTTTTCACATCTTAGATGCCTCGTGCTCACTGAGAACAGCAACGATCAGGTTTCTCCTGTTGCTGAACTACCTGAAATATAGACATCCATAAAGACAGCAGTAATGAATCTCTGTTAATATCCTGTTTATTCTTACAGAGCTTTTGTATAGATTCCTTTGCTGTCACTGAAGAAGCTTTTATGATTTCTGTAATGTATTTCTCTTTCGAAACAGCAGAAAAGCTTTCATCTGTTTGCCATCATTACTATTTACAATTGCAGTGGCAGTAAAGATGATCTTCGTCAAGTTTCCAATCCACAGTATTTTCTCAGGTGCTTCAAAAGTGCCAGAAGTTATTTCAGGAATAATACATTTAATATAGACTATTAAATCTGATGCCTTGAATTCCTCAAGACATGCCAGGAATGGCTCAAGTTCTTATTTGTTTTCTCATGGACCACATGAGAGCATCCTTTTATTTGAAATCAACCCAGTTTTATCTATTGCCAAAAGTGCAATGAGAATTAGTTCAGGATGGCTGAGAGGTCATAAGATGCTTTGCTAAAGGTATATTATATCAGAGTTCTCCACCCAGTGATCTAGACATGCTGCAGAGTAAGAAAGTCCAATTTTTTACTCAAAAAACCAAAAAAGGCATGGGGCAGAGGGATAGTGGTGGTTCAAAGTCCTCCTTTGCTTTTACTTAACATGACATTTTCAGTTCTTTTTTTGACTTTGTGTGGCAGTTGAATGCTCAGGTCCCTTACATGGTTTCGCATCCTGACCCTCTGCATAATCTGAGAACATGAAGGTGGGAGAGGGTGGAAAGGCGCTCTGGCCTGTGGGATCCCCCCTGGGAAGGGCTCATTACCCTGAGTAGCTCCTAAGCTGCCAGTGCATCGTGCCATGCTACGTGACATCCAGAAGTGCCTCTCTGCTGCCTCTGTGGCTACTAATTCCCATGTGGGTGGAAGCTGAGTTGGCTCTAGCGACTGCTCCCTGACTCTTGGAAGGCAGAACCAGCTGCTTTTCCTGTTCAGGAACAGTCACAGGCATGGGTTGAGTCTGCCTTCCCCTCGCCGCGCACATTCCCTGAAATGCTTTGGAAATAACACTTTACTGATTCATCCCACCCAACTGAGCCATTTGTTAGACAGTATCTGGATTTCTCTAGTTTTGGGATTTTTTTTCTAATTTGGGTCAAAATAAGAAATTTCCTACAAGATTCAGTCAGGACCTTCCTTCCCTGTTCAAATGGCAATGCATTGCTATGCAGAATTCTACTGAAGAGCACCTGCCTTTCATTTGAAATTGGGTCAGACTGCTATTTCTTTTAAGTTTAGTGGGACACAGGTGACCATCAGTGCTATGTCTCTGTAGGCAGAAAAGTTTCTTTTGGAATTAGAAAGATGCCACATTTTAGAATCTCAGAAAGTGTCACAGTCTACAAAGTTGGCACAGTTTGGAACAGTTTTCCTATTCTTGTTTCTGCAGTATTTGGAAATGTGAGCTCCTCCAAGCTCCCTATTACCTGCCACTTCATCTCCTCCTCTACAGTGCATGAAAAGAGTCAGCGGGGACCTTACCACAGGAGCAAATTGTTCTTGTAGCTGGAGAGGGAGGGTCACTGCTGGAGCCGACTGGGAAAATGGGACCTTAGACCCTGAGGGACACTTGGTACAGCAGAGAATGAAGGATTGTAAGAGTTTGTAATGTCTGCCAGTGGGGTAAACACTGGAGAAAGAGGTAGGAGAAGAACAGATCCCAAGTATTTATTTTTGTGTGTTATCTCTAAGATGTACTTCAGGCTCAGTATTTGGCTTATAGCAGGGAAACCTAGCACCTGAAAAACACAGTGATCTTCCCCAGACTGTCGTGTTTGGGTTTTTTTAGTAAACATCAAGATTTTTATTTTTCTTAATATCACTTTTGAGTGTTCTGAGGTCTTATCTCTTGTGAAAGGCAATGCAGTGAGCTGGATAAGTAGTATTCTAAAAACTCCGAAAATAATGAGTCCAGGATGAATTGTCTTGCTCAAGTTATATGTAGATGCTAGGAAGAAAACACAAATCCCCTGAGTTATTATTCCTGAAATTTCACTACAAAATCAGACTTTTTTTCTTTAGACCACCCTTCCTAAAGGTTTGGACAAGATGCTGCTTAGTTAGAAAATTATTTCTGTAGTTAACCTCTTATTTTACAATTATTTACTTCACTTACTTTTCTTCTATTGCTACCTTTGCCACATTTTTCCTCATTTTGGAGAGAAGGGACTGAAATAGCACGGGAACTGCTGTTTTCTGAGGATATGGAAAATTGTCAAATACCATGCTAAATTACTTATCATTCTAAGAGATCAAATCTGATTTTAAGATTGGAGTCAATGAGATCTAACTTTGTAACCAAAAGTTTGAAAGCCTGCATGATCTAAACTGGACCTCTTGTGAGTTGTATATCACCCTAAAATGCAAAGTAGATACTTTTCTTTTGCTTTAAGTGTTGCTTGAAGTCTGAGAAGAATTCATGGAACTTGCACAGGAAAAAAAAATCTCTCTTCCACATTCGCATCATTAATCCTGCATTTTCTACAGCAAAATACAAATTAATTTTATGTAGCGCAGAGCTAAAAATCAAAGGTAGTAAAAACTTGCAGGTTATTTCTAATCTTCTACTGTGTGTCTGATTGCATCACATTAACAATGGAGAAAAGACAGTTTCCATTTCAGCACACAGTCTTTTTCAGCTTTTTATCATGTAACCTCTTGTTTTTGTGAGAAAAAATACCACGCTCTAATTTATTTTGTCTCTGCCACTTTTATCATTCAGGAGGTGAAAAATTCTGCACCCAGTGATTCCTGTCCAGTAGCTGTTCTGAGAATTCGTGCTTTTACCTACTTTTTAGTGAGATTTTTCTTCTCTAATTCATAACCAAAAGCTACTGTAGGTAATACTGTGCAAACAATGCTTTATACGTACTAAATGAAGCCGCTGCCTTCTGCTGTGGTTTGTGACTGAAGTTACATGTCAACGAGTAGAGAAGGTCCAAGGGATGCAGCTAGCAAAGGATCAAAGTCTTGTCTACTCAGATTGTGACAGTTAATTCAGGTAAAATCTGTTCTGTTGGACAAATTCAGTTGCCTTCTTTGATTGCCTGTCCTAAACACTGCAGCACGTGGGAGACGGATGTCCGACGGCTCAGACTGCCTTTCCGTGTGCACAGGCACTGGGAGCTTCCAGGCTCATCTGAGAGTTCTCTTCTGCGCAAATCAACTGTAAAGACTTTCTAGTTGACCCTCTTGCAAATGGAAGTCTGTCCACATCTCAGATGGAATTACATGCTGTGAATTTTGGTCATCATGTTTGCAATAAAGGGTTTGTCTTCACTTGTAACACCAGTCCTACTTAACATTTGTTCTGTTTCTTGGATCTGTGTTCTTTATCACTGAGACAGTGCTTTAGTCTTGGACTGAGAGGATGATGAACATGGACAACAGGTGTCAACAACAGGGTCCTAGAATATGTTCTAGGACATGTATTCCAGGCCATAAAAAAATTGCTCTCGTTTTTAAAATTCCAAAATGCCTAATTTTCCACAGTCAGTGAAAGTCACTTGCATGGTTGAGGGGAGGATTGTCATAGGCATATGGAGGAGATAAATGCCACATGCATGTGACAAGCCAGTGTGAGGTTAAGCAGCTGATACAACTAGTGCAGTTGAAAATGCAGGCCTGAATATCAAGGCACATTTTCAGAGCAAATCTGTGCCACAGAAAAACCTTGTCATGCAAATAGCCAGCATTTTCACCCATTAAGTTTTTAGCATCCAGGATACCTTTGGTGTACATTTCTAAGTTTCTTATAGGTGAGAAAGCCTCTTAGAGGCAGAAGATAAATTCTGGTGTCTTTCTCCATTATTAAATGTGTGATCGAAAAGGGCAATGCCTGTTCAATCACATGGCAGTTTACACTGAATTTGTGAGGATAACCTGTTAGTGATTCATAGCTGTCTCATTTTGGATAGGACGGGTAACCCGTTAGCTCCCTGTGAAAGACTGAGTCTCTTCCATACCACTTCTTCATTCATATCTTGTTGGCAAGTAGTGACAGTCCACGTAGCCTGCATCATCTTGTCTATGTCTATCATTTGCCTTGTAACTATCAGGTATCCATATAAATATATGGCTAAGGAGATATGATTGAATGAATTATACAATAATTTTATTAGCTGACACAAAAATCAACTTTTACACTTTTTTCCCCTAGAGAAATACCATGACATTTGTGTAGATATGAATTAAAAATGCCATATAGATAGAGCCTGGACTTCTGACCTCTGCTGAAAATTGAATATATATATAGCTGTCAAAAACAGTAACAAAAAACGAGGCAGTGAGGAGGCACATCTGTCACTCAGACTGATTGGGCTTATATGCATTCACCACTTTGTGTTGCACTATGCAGTATTTGATTGTCCAGACAGCTTTTATCAACTGTTCAACTGACAGAAGTCCATTGAAAATTGGCCTAACGGTGTGTGAATTACCTTGCTACGTTTCCTCAGGCACCTGAGGGCAGCTGTTAAAGGCTGAATCTGATTCACCTCTGGGCTTATGTCAGACTAAGCAGGTGTTACTTCTGTTTTTATTTGTTTTATCTGATTATTCATTTAACAGCAACTGCCACACAAAAAACCCAGACAACTTCTTTTAGCTAAATTTGCTGGAATGCAGTGTTTACTCCTTCCCTAATGTCAGTTTTGTTTCCATTCCTTTAAAATACATAGCCACGTTCAATTAAGGTTAGTTTTCTCAGACAGCTAGTTGTCTGTACTGCTTCCATAGCAAGCCAGGCTTGAGTCTTTGCTTTATGTATTCTGATGCCCCAAAAATGACAGAAAGGATCAGAGAAAATAGGAACAGAAGGGCCTTAATTATAGGATAAAGTTCTTCGGATGTAAATGGCTTCAATCAATGGAGTAGATTTTATTTTGATATTTCATAATTCCAAAACTTCTGTGGCTACTTCTACTCCTACACAGGAGCCATCGCTGTGAATGGGAAGACTCACTGTGAAGAAGCACCTTTTCCCATTCGACAGCAGAAATCTATGTATTAAATTGAGTGCTGTATTTCTTTCTGTTCCTTATTCTTTCTGCGTGTGTACACATATCTTTTCAAGAGTCTAAAATTGCAACTCATGTCTGCAATTTTATTTATAAAGCAGAGTCTTTGACAAAGTTTTAATGTGCACAATGTGAAAAAGGACATTTAAACACCTGAGCACTGCTTAATCTGTAAGTGAAACTTTCTAGTCTTTGGCTCAAGTCTGTAACAAATCAGGTTGAAATAATGGAATGCAATGGCTGATAATTTAATCTTTTGGAAGGAATTTCATTTTATGGGGAAATATTCCCATTTAGAAGACTGAACTCTGGGAGGTGGGACTTGAATATAGTCTCTCGTTGGTTTTCCAGTGCTATCACTCACTGGCTTGGGGCAAGTTGCAAGACTGGGTGTACACACATGTCAAATGATTATTAGTCCTTTCATGCCTGCATCTGATTGTCTAGAGTGGATTTAGACTTACCATGAGCAAATGTCTAAATTAGATAATAAAAATTTATTTGTTTCCCTGGCACAACTGGCAGGGAACTGGGACTGGAGAGCATCTCAGTCGATACCCTGAATCCCAAACAAATCCCAGTGCCCGCTAGGAGAGCTCAGGCATAAGTTTAGCATCTGTGACCACTTCTCTTATTCTGGGTTACACACGGAGATCTGGGTTATCTACAAAGAAATGGCAAAAGCATCCACATGCTATCAAACCAGATACTGTAGTTCATTTTGTGAGGTCTCTGAAATAGTTTAAGTGAGTGCAAATATTTGTCAGATCTGGTCTTGGCTATTCACTGATTTTAAACAGTTGGATGACTGTTGTACTGCTTCCCTAAGTGCTAAAAATCAATGATAATGCCACACTACTTCGTTCATTGTTATTTTAGAAAATCCCAAATCAAAACAAGTATAAGTGCTGCTGTGTGCTCAGTGGTGTAGTTTTGTGTGTTCCTTGGAAAGATGATATTCCCTGGAGAGAGAGGAAAGGATTAGAAATGATAACCACTTTTTAAATACATCAGCTTGCTCATGTGTGTGGTGTTTTTTATCAGCTTTACAGCAAAAGCTTCATTTGATTTGTGCAGGGATGTGGATAATAAGGAGAGAGGCCAGCAAGCTGATTTTTATAGTCTGTTTGTAGCTTAAACAAAGATCTGGGATTTTGCGGATCAAGACCGACTGAAATACAGCAGATTATGCGGCTTTGTTTTTTTCAAAGATTTGTTAATTTTTCCCCCACACAGCCTGATTTTCATGTGTCCACTTCAGATGAAAACGGGGTGTTTTAAAACAGAATTTGTGGCAGAACTTCATCAAATCCTGCTCCCTCACTGTGGCCGATTCTTGGTATTCAGGAATGTGCCGTGCTTAGGCACTGTTGCATTTGTGATAAACAGGGTTTGAACTGAGACCACCATAATATTAGCAGGCACAGTTCTCACTGCTAAAATGCCACTGTTCTGGATAAAATCCTTGAAGGCAAACAAGAGGTGGAGCAAGCTGCTGCCTTCACTGGAGGGTGAATGTAAGTCAGTGGCGTGGCTCCAGTTTTTCTGTGACACAGTGAGAAAGCTTGATGAAAACTGTACAGCCTTGTCTCCTGTACAGCAGTGGAATGCACAGCCCTGCCAACAGATTTCTTAGTGCAGTAGTATTTTCCCTTTTTTCATTTAATTTCATACGATCGTTGTATACTTTATGCTTAGGTTAGGATCACTTGAATGCAAAGAGGCTTCTGGATGCTGAGCACTGAGAACTGCAGTTGAACTGCAGCCTTGTGGCTCCTGCACAGACTCTGCAGTTCACAGCTTGCGTTCTTGTGAAGCTGAACGAGATGCCTTCACGACAGAGCTGGGTCCTCCTTCGTTGGACATTAACTGGAAATGCAAAGAAACAGATAAAAAAAAAAAGCTTATGCTCTGTGTGAAAGTATCTGCATTGTTTTTAAATGCATAGTAGAAAGATAGGCAAGTGCAAGCTGGAGCGGCGGGGCAAGGCATCATTTTAGCAGTACTGCTCGCTTTCTTATTCTGATGAAGTTTTTTGTCCAGTGTCAGAAGAAACTGTTGTTTTTAAATTTCATTTTTACCTTGGTCTAGAATTCAGCTTCTTTCAGAACTTGAGATAGAGATCTTGGTCACCTTTATTTTTAAATTTCAAAGGAGACAAATATAGGAATAAAGTCATGTTTCCCTGCAGCACTTGGAAAGCAACTACATACATGATCACCTCGAAATTCGGTTGACTGAAAATTAACTAAACAAAGCTGAATCTGCAGGGAATATTTCCACTGCAGAGAAAGCTGCAAGGAACTGGGCAGCATTCTTGCAGGCGGTGGGACATTGTGGGCAGAGCTCTGGCACGGCACTAGGGGTGCATGAGCAGACATGGGTCTCAACTCTTATAATTTGTAAAAACAAGTAAAGCAATGCTTTTGACTTATGTGCTTTAATTTTTCTGATACACGATTTATGTACTTGACATTTTCAATGAGCCATTGTTTTATTTTTTCCCATTCAAGTAGGAAATAGAAAAAATTGAAAAAGGTGGTACAGGCAAACCAAAGCGTTCTTAAATAAACTAGAGCTACTCATAGGAAGACTGAACCAGCTGTCACTGACTTAGAACAGCCAAGGGATGGGAGTTATTTTGCTTTTAATAGCTAGACTGTCCCTCATTTTAGAAGACTGCTAGATGTTTTCAGCTTATGTTTGCAAATTCGCCAGCTTTGCTGTAGTCTTATCATAACTGGCACCCTGATGAGACATTTCTGAGGACGGCTCAGCCTGTGTGATCAATTACTGCATATTCAATCTGTAAAGCACTTTAGGTTCTGAGGTTAAGATGCTGTCTTGAGTTTTCCAGTACTAAGGGTCAGACTCTGATGCTAGTCCACATGTTAGCTAGTACCTAATCCTGTATCGGCTTCAGTGGGGATGTGCGTTGAATGCAATTTTATTAAACATGGGTTAAGGTAGCTGACAAAATCCTCAAAAGAACACACATCCGTATATAATAGATACAATTAAAAAAACAATCCCTTTTATAAAACTGTTGGCTATACATGAAGAGGAAAATCTCAGAAAATAATATTCAGAGCTTTCAGAAAAACAACTACTAAGACTTCCGCTTCCAAATCAGCAATAAGCATGTTGTATTTTGTGGTGTGCTTTTGAATATGACTGTGAGTTTAGATCATGTTCAGTTCTCTTGCAGGTGTCTGGCCACAAAACACAGTTCTGAATAACCTGCTTTTTATTTTCCTGATTTTGAAAGGACTGAAGTAGTGGGGCTGCTGTTGAGGGACTGTCAGCCAACTGCTATCCTCAATTATATCTGGCATTCTTCAGCTTCAGTAGGGTAAAGTCACAAAGTCCCTTTAACAGCCTTTTTTGCTCTATAGGAAATGTCATGTTTAAGGTATAGTACAGCATCTATCATGAGGTGTTCAGTTATGGGGCAAAACATTGCTAAGGGAGGTAAATTGGGTCTCTGGGAAGCAGATGAAATAGAAAGCAAGCTAAAAGACTCCGATACAAATGGAAGAATTATTATCAAAAGGATAATTGTTATTTTGTGAGACAAACCCCGTGTTGCTGTGTCTTTCATACAGCTGACCATTGAAATTCAGGGTCAAGTTGTGCTGGATACATAAAGGCATATTTTGAGGACTTGATCCAAAGGGAAAAGCTTCCAGGGGGACCAGTTCCATGAGGACAGCCTGCAGCCCCAGGCTGGACAGGAGCTGGTATGGCCACATTCATACCATAGGACCTGAATTAGAGGTGTGCTGCACAGCTCAGAGTTTCCTTTCCTGTTTGTGATGAGCGTTGGTCAGTGAGGACTTTTAAACTGCTCCCGTCACCCGGGTGAGGAACCCCCTGCTCCAGGCAAGGGCGTCCTCCCCGTCACACAAAGTCTGTAGGTCAGCACTGGAGGGAATTAATTCCTAGCGATTTAGCCTTGCTGCTAGCCAGAAGGTTCGCACATAACCATATCCAGTTTTTTAAGAAGGGGGTTATCTCGGCTTAGCTCAGCACGTTGACTTCATTAGGGGCCTTCGAAGGTACCTGTGTGCTTGCCCCTGCCAGTGGAATATGCTCTCTGGGTCTCCAGCCCCTGGTTCATCGCAGACCAGAAGCAGAGAACATCCCGAAGTTGGCTAGTGCTGGCAATCCTCAGTCCTCTGCATTTCCCAAGTGCTGCTTCCAAGAGTGCCAGCCAGCAGGAAGACGTTTCTGTGTCTTACTGTCTTGTTTCGTGCATTCCATTGATCCACTCGGCACTTCAGAAATGGTAGGAACATGACCTTTCCCATGAATTTTTAACATAAGGGCCCTTATCTTGCAAACTCGTCTGCCTCTGCACACCTCAGAGGACCAAAGTCAGAGCAGTGTGATACGGTAGCAACATTTGTTAGCAGGGATCATCCTGAACCTGGCATAACTGAAGCCTTAATACTTTCGGATTCTTTTAGAAATGTCTGACAATTTTAGGATTTTTCTGGTTTAAATGTATTAAGCAGAATCAAATTTTCAACCTGTGTTTTAAATTAGCTTTCTGACCATAAAACAGTATGTTGAACCTGTCTTTCTTAGGCTATAAAGTTAATTTTTAACGCTTCAGTTTACAATTTGGAATAAGATTTTATGACGTTCTATTACGGTACATCAATTTGACAAGATTCCACTATTAAAGTCAAATGTTTTAACACACATTTATAGTTGGAAACAATCTCTGTTACTGTGAGATTGGCAATAGATACAAGCTGAAATAAGTAAATTTTGTCTGTTGTGAAAATAGTCTGTCATTGTTAAACAGAACTTCTATTATACACATATTATTTACTATTATTTGAATTAAAAAGAACAACTTATTTACATTACAAACTGTAAATTTAATTTACTGTTAAACAGTTAAATTATAGCATTTGTGAAGCTAAGCTGCCAGTAATTTGACCATAAATGTATGCAATTTTTTCCCTGAATGCTTTACGCGAAACATTATGAAAATGCATACATTACAAGAATCCAAAGAGGGAGTGCAATTCAAGCTCTTCTAATTTTTATCTGAAAATCTATCCATTTTCAGCATTAGAAAGTAAGATGCAATAATGTATTCAGAGTGATAGAACAAGGGATTCTGATGGCTTTCAGTGTCTAACACCCTTGTTAATGCTTCTAGGTTTTGATCCTTTAAGATATCATCTTGAAAATCATTGCGAAAGAAAGCTACTGTAATGTATGTGATACAACACATCTGGCATCTGCTTTTGTGCAGGGTTTTTTTTAACTGGCCTTTTTTCAAGTGCTTTAAACTCATACGGATTTTTGAAATGGTTTCCATAGTCAACAGTTACTACTGACAGCAGTTTTTGTATAATTCCCCAAGGTCTGGGTCCTACAAGGTGCTGACAGCTCTGGTGCTGGTCTCACAAGGGTCACCTCAGCTTTAACCAGCGTTTCTGTTCCCCGCTGACTTAGAGCAGCGCTGGCAGAAGGGCTCACATCTGGCTGCTGGATCCAGGGAGGGAGCAGCCGAGTGGCGAACAAAACGAGAAACCTGTCCAAGACTTGGCCACAACAGCGTGGGAGCCCTGAAAATGAAAAAGGTCTGAGGAGAGGCTCTAACCCTTCCCTGCTGTCCGTTCTGACTTCCAAACCAGAGACCTTCAGTTCAAATTCCTGCTGGCATATGCGTCTGGTTGGCAGAAGGTGCTGTCATGTACGTCTTCTGCCACATAAACATTAGCTCTGGTGGCATACAGAGAGGGAACAGCCCGTCCACTGACAGAACTAGTCAGGTGGCAGCCTCGCGTTTTGAAGGGTTAGTAAGAATTTGTAAGTTATTAGTGGGACATTGCTGTTGTTGGATGTTTTCTTCATCTGTTTGCTGCTGCTGTGGAACGTACAGAACACGGGCAGATCATCTGCCACTTTGACACTTAATTTAAGCAGAGACCTTAAAAGATGCCTATGGCTATCAGTTAATTTGGCAGAGACTATACAGACCTGCTTTAAGTGATCAGTTTGTCCCTTCTCAAGCCTTTGCACTTAAAATTTCCATTTTCTTGACTTAGCTGTGCATTCTGGATCTGGCCTTGTTTTTTTTGCTACCGGTTGGACTATAGTGTTTAATTCTGTCCCTGCCTACATAGGTACTGTGTCTCCTCTTCTGTATCTGTACTGTCATGCTCTTTCTTAATCTACTTTGGACCAGAGGTAAGAGTCATAATTTGTCTTATATATAACTGGCCAAACAAGAAAATATTTTAAAATTTAATAATAGAGAATTTTAACATTATCAATAAATGAAAAGCTGAATTGCTTGTGCACATGCAGCTGGAACAATTACAATTTCACCATCTTTTCTCTACTTCAGCTACTCTACCCACCCTCTTGCGCCATTGAAACTCTCTGACAAAAACCTCATCCTGGCTTTCCATTCCTTTAAGGTCTGCTTCTTTACCCATCACATCTTACATTGCTGCACACTTGACAAACCAGCACAGCATATGTCTTTACTGTGCTGTCATATGCAAGAAGCACATTAAAGTGCTTTGTGAATCTCACTCCTAGTTTCATTTCTACATGATGTGGTGCAGTGTATTTGCACAAGCTGTGCTGACAGTTACGATGGAGAACGTATACCTACTTTGAACAATTATTGTCTTATCAAACATTTGTTGGCTGTGGTTTTGCAGAGACAGATTCAGTCTGTGCTAAGCATATTACTTGTGTTCTTCACATCTCCTTTGAGAACATTTCCATTCAGAGCAGGATGGTATTAGAGAGGCACCAACTTGGCCAGATGACCACTGGCAGGGCCCTGGCTGTATGTTCCTCGTGTGCACCACGGCCCCGTCCTCTGCCTGCCTCGGGTTTATTTGTGGCCAGCAGATTGAGAAAGAAAGCCCTTGTGAGTGCCCGCATGGGCAGCTGGCAAACTCCTTTCTAATGTCTGTGAAAAAAACGTTACCTGGAGCAGCAACAGGTCATGCTGTGTCTTTTTTAACACCAAGAAAGCCTCTCATTTGAGTCACGCAAGCAGATTTGCTTGGTGCTTCTTGTTCTCTTGCTCTGTGTTATTGAGTTGCACATATTTGAGTTCCTTGCCTGACAGTAAGCGTGCCATGGGTACGTCTGGAAAAGGTCAGTATATAATGATATAGCAGTTTGTACTTGACGACTTTTTTCACACTGGGTTTTTTTCTCCTAAATATTTCTGAAAAATATCACACAGTTTTTAAGCACTTCTGAGCTGAATTTGAACAAGCTGCCTTTAGGAATTCACCATCGCGCTGCTCACCCATCCCTAACCTTGAAATGTTTAAAAATAAATAAATAAACGGATTAACATAAAATAATATAGTAACCCACCGAATTTATTTAGTTTAATTTATGCTAATCATGACATATTGGTGCTCTGGCAGATAAAATAAAGCTGGTGGAGAAGATTGCCTCAAGGAAGCTATGACAATTAACCCTAGAAATTATCACTCTGAAAGTGGGTTCAGCTTTGCCATTGAAAAGAACCAGTCCAGCAAATTCTGTTAACTGTCAGTAGTAAGATGGATTTATTATTTTTAAGGGTGTGTAAATTTAATATTTTATTTATATAAATACGCATATATACATCTTAGGGATGTGTACATTCCTGTTAGATATTAGAACTTAAAATATTTGAAAATATGATATTCAATGTAATCCAGGAGTGAATTCAGGTTATTTTGGATAGTCTTGGAATTATTTCCGGCTTATAAGTCTAATTATGGGGGGGGGGTGGTTATATAATATACCATTTTAGAAATAACTGTACATGATACAGAATTTAATATTAGTTTAGTCTTTCAGTAGCATCAGAAACAACAAAAATGACCAAGCAGAACAGGTTGTAAGCATCTCTACTGCTGTTTGATCAGGGAAGGATGGATGGATGGCATCAGGTTGCATCTCTTATAATTGTGCCTTTGCTCTGGCTACCAGAAGAAGCATACAGCCCACATAAATAAATAAAATTATTACCATAAACAAACAACTATCTCAGGGCTTCTCGTGTGCTCTAGTTCCTGTGTGTGCTGATTTGCTTTTAGATGTAAATTAACTCCTTTGGTTTCTGATTTACAAATTTGTATAGCACTCAGTGGAAACAAAATTTTAGCTGTAACTTTTTTTCCACACGGTAAGAAAGACTGAAACTGGGGGGACAAGAAGGGGAGAAAAAAATAGATGTTCCCTTAGACCACATTGCGTAAGATAAATGTCAGACAGATTTAAGTGCAAGCAGTCTTTGGAGAGGCAAGATGTTTTTACTGTTCGCTAGTTTGAGGTTAGGATTTGTGTTGTTTCGATTTGCTTTTTAAGGAGTAGAAGCATAGGTTTAGAGGTGATGGCAAGTATTTTCCAAAAAGATGCCTCAATCAGATTTTAATTTTATTTAGGACACAAGTAGGTGGCCTGATTTTCAATATTGCAGAGCAAGAAATGGCAATTCAAGGCCCATGAGGACTACAAGGTGCCCACTGCTTTTAGAATCCATCCATTTGTTTTGTTGCTGCTTTCTGTGCCTTTCAGTCATATTATCCTGAACCTTAAAACAGTTCTGTCCTCCTGGTTGCTGCCTGCAATGTCTGAAAAAATGGCAGGAGCTGAGCAAGTAGCTGCCTCTGCACAGGGAAGAGTAAAACTGGTGATGTGCATCTTCTGCCACATACGCAAAACAAACATGAAAACAAAGCTCATTTTCTCAAATGCCTTTTGTTTGCTGTTATTATTTGAAGCAAGGGTCACTAGCAAATTTTCAGGCACAATTACAGTCTCTTAGGGATTGCATTACGTGTTGAACTTGCATAATAGTTTTCACTTAAACTTCTCATTTTCAGTCACTCATAAGTTGCCAGAGTGTTCACGCAGGGGTTAAAAATGGTCCCACTGCATACCTGCCTGGAAATCTCATTTGCCAGTCCGAACAAGGTTTGAGCCATTTTCTAATACGGACTGAGATAAAACATAGTTTTCCACTTTTACAGAGAATATTTGTGGACTCCGACAGCTTGTTTGGCTGTAGGTAGAAACTTGAAATTTGGCATGGAAATAGCTCTCATGAAGGAGAAGTGCTGTTGCTTTTTCTAGAGAAAATCACTTTTGATTTGACTGAGCTGTAAGTCTTTGAGCAAGTGAAAAAAAATTCTCTGAGCTTACAGGGTGTGCAGCAGAGGAAAGGCTCTGTGCATATGGTTAATTCAGTGAAAGTGCAGAATATAGTGCAATGTGCTTCTGAAAATGGGTGGAAGCACCTGAGGTTGGGACTTGATAAGGTATGAGGGACACATCAAAAGAACTTTTTAATTTTTAGGGACTCAGTCAAAGGCTTCCTCCGTTCCTCAGCTCCTAGAGATCTCCTGACCGACTCTCATAACCAAGTGTGTTTTCCTACACACACATAGTCATGTTGCTCAGCCCTAGAGAAACAAGAGAAGGAACAAACTTTGTACAAATGTTTTTGACCTCTTGTGGAGTTGAAATGACATTATGGTTGCACTACAGAAAATAGAGCAGGCCCGTCGTGCTATACAGACCTTGACCCAGGTAGCAGGGTCTGTATCCAATATATCGCTTGCTGTGTCTGCCGCCTCAGTTTCTTCTCTTCTAGTTAATATTGATCCCACATTTAAATCTTTTAAAAGTCAAAAGTCAGTCTTCAGGTACATTGTATATCTACAGTTTCCTTCAAATTGTTTTTTTTCCAGCCATCTTTCCAAGGCAAATATATTCCACCCAGTCCTTTAGCAAAGGTGGTTTTGGTTTTGGTTTTTTGTTTTGTTTTGGTAGACTTCCCGTAGGGTCTCTACAGTCTTATCTTCCCCAAAGCTCCAACTGCTCCTCTGGCCTCAGTGGCCCAGGACAGTGGCATGTTCCTTCCAGCACAGCTTCCCTCCATGTGCAGCTGTGTCACCTGGCTCTCACTTCATGAGTAGATCTTCCATTCCATCACCCATGAAGCAGACAAAATTGTTGAACCCAATACACGCCTAAAAGGCCAGCTCCGTGACAAGCCTGAGTGCTTTACGCTGTACAATTTTACTGTCTAAACCACTGCCCAATTATAACTCCTCCAACAGGTGCTGATCAATGTCCCTCCACAATGGGGTCAGATCCAGCCTCCCCAAAACACCCCATGCATCAACCCCAGCTCGACTCCCTGCCCCAAACGTGGGTACTGACATTAGGCCGGTTTCTCACTTGTGTACAGCGAGGTGAACAAAACCTCCCTGCAGCACCTTCCTTCGCCAGAGGCTGCGGGTGGAGACTGGAGTGCCCAACCCGGGCTAGATCCATCACAGATCTACCTATTGTAGAAGGATATCATTATGATTTTCGTATTTTCCTTGTCTTTATTACAAAGCTGTTTTCTCTGGAAATGCTGCTGAATAGACACATCATTCACGCTTGCTCAGGCCTGCCTGTTGGCCGGTGCTGCTCCGTCAGAGCCAGCAACGCTCCTGACCCCTTTGGACTTGGTCCCCGTGGAGATTTCAGAGAAGAGATGCTCTTCTTCCTTAGCCTCTAGCTGCCAGCCTTCCCCAGTACAGACCAACACAGTATCAAAGCCAACTCATTCACTGCTAAATTAGTGTTGTTGTCAATTAGTTAACCCAGGGCAGACCATATGGAAAAAAATGCTTAGTATTTGTTTATTGAGAAGTGGATGGAGCTGGGTAACAGAGATTAAAAGATTATGACAGTGAAAACATTCACATTGTAAAACATTGAAAGGTGACGTACAATTGAGTGTTGTAAAACTTCGCTAATATTATTTGAAAATACAATGTACTCTGGAATTAAATTATAGACACATAAGGACCAAGAGTAGGTAATTTTGGTATCTCTTCACTTTTTCTTGTTTAACTTGTATGGTCTTACCATTTTCCTAGCTGCCTGGTGTACAGAAGACAGCATGGCACAAAATGGTAATGGGGTGCTGCCCGTTGAAATAGTGAGCTGCAAGAGCTGGATCCTGGGCATTGAATCTAGCAAAAGGACAGGATGCCACCATGAGCATTTTAAAAAAAAAAAGAGAGAGAAAGAAAAGAAAGAAAACTAGAAAAATTTCCAAAGGTAAAACATCTCCAGCAATGTGCTGCAAGGAAAAAAAGCCTAATTAAATTGCCCAAATCATTTTGGCCTCAGAGCTTGAAAATGCCAGTAAATAAATAATTGGTTATGCAAAGATTACTCCTTTCTGCTAATAGAGCATAGGAGAGAAGAAGCAAAGCCACTAGGGGTTCCTTCTTTGATCCATTGCAGGTAATAAAAACACAGACAATACCACCGAAATTAAAACAAACCAAAAACTTACCTTTCATAGCTGTCAATCCTCTCCTTTTCTTCGGATGGAAGGCAGGTTATCAACTGTGCATGTGTGAAATTCACCCTTGTTTGCATCATGATTGTAGAAATGGCACTTTATTAAAAGCTGTTATTCATAGGCTTTAAACTTAAACAGAGACAAGTTCAGGGATACATATAGAATCAATATAACTCTACAAGTATCACAGACAACATTTTGAAAGGCAACTATTTAGAGCGTAGCAAGCGATTTACTGATAAAGTAGTTACACTGATCCATTAGTTGCTGATTTGCTTTACCTTAACATGACTGCAAAATGGGACTGAGAGCTCGGTTTGATTCTGCTGTGGGACATGTGTTTCATCCTCTGAAAAAACTGAGAGCAGTGTATCTGAAAGTTTGTACAAGAGCACTCCTAACACCTAATGTGAAGACACATGTTTTTACACAAAACATGCTGTGCATTTCAGATGATTTTTTAGATTGTGAACTGTGCTAAAAACTATTAGGTGCATAGAAAACTCTAGTAGCTTGTAACAAGAGTTGGTGAAATGCTGGGTTACTGACTATGCCTTTAACTACTTCTTATTGTCTTTATACAGATTATGATAAAGTTATATATTAATTCTGCAGTATTATATTAATAGTAGTTTCTTTGTATTACATGGACTGAAATGAACACAGCAGCCATGAAACAGAGTGGCAGTATTTCCTTGATGCCCCATTCTACTACATTAGTTTTCTAGCTTATTTGGTTCCAAGTACCATCTCGTAGGTGAATGTCATTCATCTCAGCGACATTAGTTTGATGTCAAATATGACTTAGGCTTTGAGGTTGACGGGATGATAAGTAGCCCACTGTTTCCCCCTGTGGAAGATAATGTCTGCACCAGCCTGCCTTTTTACATTCAAAGGTCATGTCCAGTTGAGAGACCAACATGTACAAATGGGATTTTAGGTACAAATTACCTTTTGCCCCTGAAAGTATAGGGGGGGTTGTGACACAATAAATATGCAGGTTTTTCTTCAATCTTACCTGTTCTTTTGATTATTCAAGCAATTTAAAAAAAATGTACACAGCTTTAGCTTGTCTGTTTAATTAGGTCCTTCCCCCAAAAAGTCAGTTTTTCAAAGCACAAGTCAGTCAAAAGAAAAAAAAAAAGCAACACAAGCATAGACTGGACAAGTGTCTTTATAAATATAGTCACTGTGATGAGCACGGTAGAAGAACTCCTGTATGGTTTGAGGACAACAGATGGAAATGCTTTAGAATTTTTTTTTTTTTATGAAGAGCTTTTTAAGTGCATTCACCGATGATATATTTTTGCCCTTAATTTGTATTTAGTATTTCAGGTCTCTGCATTTACTACCTACTCTAGAGATCTGAAAAAATAAACTCAAATATGAAGAGAGGACATATATTAATAAATGCGTACTGATATAGTGCTGAAAATGTGATGGGAAAGATTCTTACCACTTTCCAGTCTGTATTGTGAAAATATTATTTTTTTAATTGTGGTGTTTGATGCATAGGCACCATATTTTGGATCAACGTGAGTTTTAACAGGTCAGGCAGCATTTTCCCAAGGAAATACAGAGTTTATGGTGGTATCACTGCCAGACCTCTAACTGCTGTTACTGTGATGCTTTATAGTGACACTTCTGACCATCACTTCCATGGGTGTAAATTCTACATGCACTGAGCTTCAATACACAAGTTGAAGGGTGAGTGAGGGAGGAGGAAGAGGAGACAAGGCTGTACAATGCTTCATGACTGGCTTAAGGGATATTAAATCGACCTTAAATCCTTGCCAACTGGTTAGATGGATAGTGCACTGTTTCTAAAATTTGCAAGTCAAAGGGAGACAGGCCTAAATTCTTTCCGCTATGAAACCCCCACAGTCCTCTGCCTTTCAGGCAGAAGCAAAAAGGAATGGAAAATTCCAAACTAACGAGCGCTTCATTTTTTTTTTTTTCTGCAGTGCTGTGCTTAGAAAAATTGCACTCTTTTTTTTTCTAAGGCAAAGAAGTAAAATTAAAGTTGTATGACTGTTATAAATATTACATGTTCAGGGTATCAAGAGTACCTGTAGTTCTCTGGTTTCTGAGGGTGTTTTTGAATTAACCCTTTTATAGATACTGGGTATTGAGGGTAAAGAATAACATTCATGCTTAGTCAAATCTTACTCTGTCTATTAAGGAGAAAGTATCCTATTTTAAGTGTGCGCTCATTGGAGTAATAATTTGTGGTATTTGTACGTACACTTGTTTGTGTGTCTGTTTTATGGAAGTGGAGTGTAGAGCGTTGAGAGAAATAAAGACTTGACCAAGTTTGGCTGACAAGTCAGAGACAAAGCAAGGAATGGAACCCCATATCTTCAGTCCAGATTCTGTGATGCTTTGTAGTTCCTTCAGTTTTACTGAATATTAGAGATTAGTCAATGTAGATGATGGTTCCATATGAAATACATATGTATTCAGCAGCAGAAGGATTCAGGATTCAGAAAATGGTGAACTTTTACTGAATTTCTCAAGGGCTGAGACAAATATGCTGTTTCATTGACATGGCTCAGAAGAACTTCTGACTGGTCCTTTGGGAGGAGTAATGTAAGACAGAAGGATGTTGGAGCTGCCAGATTCCTTGTCTGAGGTGTCCTGAATCTGAAGGTCCCATACAAGCAGGAACGAAGCATGCAGGAAGCTCGATGATCCTGAGAGGCTCTTCCACATGAAATGATTCTGTGAAAGCAGGCTCCCTGCTGATCCGAACCAGAGCCGTGCCCTGTGCAGCGTGCTGGTGTTCTGGCAGTCAGTGTTGCCCGGAATTCTCTTTGTCATGAACTTCCCTTTAGCTGAGCACGGCTCTTGCAGCGGATGCGGTGCTCCCAGCTGTGCCTCCTGCATGGTTAACGCTCATCTGTAGCTTTCTGCTGGGTCTTGTATAAGCAGCAGAGAGACTCTCTGTGTCCTCATTTCATGTATTCACAACATCTTCCAGTGCTGGCAGATTACAATGCTGAATAAAAACTTCCATCCTAAGCCAAAGTCAAAAAGAATACTGTCCAATTTTTTGTATTTCTTCATCTGATACTGTGGATATTTTTTAAAGCCGCTTCACTTCTGCTTCTCAATTGACTCCAGTGAATTTACTCACTGGATCAAACTTCGCTTTTCCTTTTCATCACAACACCCCGACCACTCACCCCAGCATCTCTCTGCCTGCTGCCAGTCTTCGTTTTGCAAGCTGCTCACAGCCAGTAATAATGATGTCCTTTCATTTTCTTCATAATCTTTAGCTGTCTTTGGGCTGGTTGATGTTCTCATAATTTAGGTAAATGCTACCCTATTTAAATAAATAAACACATTAAGTGGATTGTCAGGTATTAACATAGACAAGACATCCCTAATGTAATTTTTGTTCTGTGCATTAGTGCTTCAGGAGTGGATCTTTTCTGTGTATGGCATTATAAGACTGTTTTTGGGGAAATGAATACCAACTCTTAATTTCACTGCTCTGTCTTTGCTGCAGAAGGAATTGGTGATCTTCGACAAAATATACCATTTTGGATAAACATAAGTAGCTTTATTGATTGTGTCACAGGCAAGAACATGAATTTGAAAAAATGTTAAATTTTGTATTTAATTAATGTGGCAATTCTTAAGCATTCCCCGACATGTCTGTCTCTTTGAAGTATTTACTTACTTCAAAGCTATTTTTGCCTCTGACCACTCTGATGAGAAATTCACATGCGCTAAATGTACCCATGATAATAATCTTATTTTCAGTCCTCCACTAATAATGCTGATGCCTGAAAGAGATTTGAGTCCTTGGTGTAGCTTCCCTGCCGTTATTTTTCCAATGGATTTCAATGGAAAGAAATGGTTAGAATGCAAAGCAATAAATATTGCTGCAATGTTGTTTACTGATCATTTTGTCAATATAACAATAATATAGCAGTAACAATATGTCAATATAACAGTATATATAATAATAACAACAATTATGTTTGTCTCTACAAAGGACTCTCAGGGAATAAGTGACTAGAGAAATGGTTTGGGAGAAATGAATTGTGGACACGTACAGTGCCAGGTGTGAGCAGCATAGTTCCACCTGTGTGATAAATTTGGGACAGAAAGGAGTGTTGCAAAATCGTTGAGTTGTTCAACCAAACTTCAATTTGATTTCCAGGTCTCTGGGCTACTGCTTGAAAGACAGACCATGGCAAACCTCTCTGATCAGTGTACATGCATTGTTCTTACTTTGAAGTCAGTGAGACTATTGCAAAGTCACCTCAGAAAGAGCGGGTGCTAGAATCCAGGTTTCTTCTGGAATAGATCTAAATCCCGCTATCTGCTGATGATTTTGACACGTTCAGGGCAAATGAAGTGTGTCTGTAAAACTGTGTGCCCTGTTTTGGTAGGTAGACACGTAGCTTGATTAGAACTCTTCTGTTGTTTCTCTGTTAGTCCTTTAGCTAAAGAAGAAGAAATTTTACTTCTTGCATCCAGCAGTTCGTGATTTAGCTGGAGTAGATGATAGGGCTTAGGTACAACCACGCTGTCAGCAAGTGCTGAGCCTCTGCTGTAATGCCCTGCAGAAAGAAGAGGGCACCCCGGTACACGGTGCTTTGTTGCCTTGAAAGTATTTATGTAGCCTACAGGTAGCAATGTCTGTGTTTTTATCTGTCTCTGCCTGAGCTGGTCTGCACCGAAGGCCACAGCATCCTTGCCCACCAGACATTTCTGTGAGCTGAAACAAGCAAGCTGTAATCAGATTCTGAAGGCTATTGATGCAAACCTTTCAGATTACCAATGAAAGATTAAAACAGACAAACAAACAAAAGCCCCGAACAACAACAAAAATGACTAAACGTAAACCCTCAAGATTTAAGAATCTGGGCATTATTGTTGGAAGAGGTGGAGAGGAATAAGTGTGTATGTTACACCAACAGTGGTTTTATTCCTGCATTGTTTTTCTGATTAAGGCAATCTGGCAGAGTGCAATTATTTTTGAGAGTGAGAGCAATACGGAAGGTCTCGGCCAATGTCTAGAGAATACAAGATGCTGGTTTTGCGAGCTTTCAAAAAATTAGGAATCGATTTAATGAACTTAACTTTTCCGGAAGACAGGCTCATTCTCAAATATTTAACTAGCATGGCCAAAACTAACTGCTTACAAGGGATAGATCACTCTCCAAAATAGTATGAGCTTTAAAGAACATGAGATTTTAAAATTTTGTCACTTTATTTCAAATGTTCTGTGTGTGTGCTGGTTCAGTTTTGGTTTTTCCCTGCAACCACTAAGTCTATAAGGATTTTCTTTTTATTACATGAAGGCTGATTCTTATTCCAGGACCTGCTATTTAAGAAAGTCATCAACTATCATTAGACTTGCAGTAAAATTATCTGCTAATCGTTTATGGTAGACTGCATTCTTCAGGGCACTATCAATGAGCCACAGAAATGTTCTCACCCACAAGCCACCGTTTCTGACTCTCATGAGACGAAGGCTGATACAGTCCTGCAAAGCTCGAATTTTGCTAGAAATCTGAAATAGCAAAACTGTACTTGCTGCAAACATATCGGAGTTAGGTGGAGAAAATTAAAACTCAAAACGATGATCAAGACCTAACCTGTTAATTTAATTTCATTTTAGATTTGAGCTTAGACGTAAGCATTTGTAACTGATGCTTAATGAAGATAATGCCTATAGGATCTCCTTCTACCATGACTGATCTGGAGGTTTGTGAGCAGTTCCTACACTTATTCTGTGAGGGTCTCTACTTTTGTATGCTTATTCATGGTGGTAGTTGAAGTTTTGGAAGTTAGGGTGGTATTTGCAAATTCCTGTCTATCAAAAGTATTCCAACAGTAGTAGAAGTTACATAATAAAGAGCTTTATCTGAATATTTAGTGCTGAAATTAAATAATAATTCCAATTATAAATTATAATTATTTTACTTAATTACTTATCATGTCAGAAGATACAGATAAATAAATGAGTCTTTCTGGTAACTTTCTGAATAAAAGCATAATTTTAGTGAGCAGGTGAATGTTTTCTTCCTTCTGCTATCAAAGTGACAGAAAACTACAATGTGAATGCATTCTCATAATTTAAAGAAACGTTCTTTCAAGAAAATATTTGACTTGGGTTAAGAAGCTAAGAAGTTTATAGGTGTCTCTTGGTGTTTTATGCTCAACTTATGGAAAAATTAGGAATGTGGCAGAGAACTGGATGGAATTCTGCGTTATAGAAGTACATTATATTTAGTAAATCTTATATTTATATATGCTAGGTGAAAACAAATAACATTTATTTTTGGTTTCTTTATGGTACACTCCACTATGTCACAGGAAGATTTATCACAATTTAGCGGTACCAATAAGCGTCTAAGCACATATTATTTTAATAATATAACCTGTAGCCTTTTCTTCATCTTGAAGTTGCTGTCATGTTTAAATGGAATTTGGTTTTTTATAGAAAGAAATTCTGAGTATTTGTCTGATTCATGGACATACAAAAATCACTTTGTGTCAAATCTTGGGGACTAATTTAGCTTCCCAGTGTGGTGTGCACCTTCAGACATGGTGGGGTTGCAGTACTCATGCTTCATTTACTAGCTGAGTTTACAAACTCTGAGGATTGTCATCCTTAGGTAGGGGAAAATGGACATAGGCTTATTGTCCAAAAATTAGTCAGTCAAGTGAATCATAGACATATTTAGGTTGCTAGGGCTGTCTGAAGGCCATCTGTTCCAAACCTTGTCTCAAAGCAGTCTTACATCAAAGCTAGAAGGTATCCTGAAAGATATTAAAGGTTAGGATCTGGTCAGTGACAAAATAACCTATTCATTATTTAATTTTAATATTTATTTACTTTCATTTTCCTTTATAAAGGAAAATAAGAAAGGTTCTTCCAGAAATGAAACAGTGGGTCTTTAAAGCACAAGTTCCTGTGTTGTATAACAGTCTTAGCACGATGAAATACCATCATTTTGTATGTATGGTTTGCTAGACTAGTGGTATGATTAATACTTCAGCTTGCCGCACGTGCTAAAAGATCTAGAAGTGAAAGAAACCATTCCTTTTCATTCTACAGATAAATAATCTGAAAGGCTGCAGGAGATCTCTCCAGGCAGAGACAGGAATTGAGCCGATAGATCCAACTTTTATCCACTTGTTTGGAAAAAACATGTTCTCTCTGCTTGACTGTCCTGCCCATACATGCACTGCAATACTTGCTTCTCCCATAGCTAGCAATAAAATCTCAGATTTCTGTTTCCTTCACTACCATCTAGTAACTGTAATAGCAGGTAGTTGGTCATTTTCCCATCTAGTTCTTAGTTCATGTAGAAGCTATGTGACTTGTTTGGGCATTAGAAGTCCAGGGTCAGAAATTGAGAGTGCGTGCAAGAAACGAGATGACCAGGTTTTCACCAGCACAAGACAGGGTTGGAAAAGGAATCAAATTGAGTTTACTGATTTGACAGCATGAACAAATCTACTGCAATGACCACCATTGTTCTGCAGGAAAGTTTTATCTTAATCCTTCAATTGAAATCATGTAATTGAAGAAGAGTATTTTACATTTCAGCCACTTCTCAGGCTGGACTTGTGTGCATTTCTCCTTAGTGGAATTGTAGATGGGAAGCTATGAAAGCAGTTATTCCTATCTTTTGGCCACCGTGGTTACTTTGCATTGTTTTATGTTGGTTAACTTTTGCAGAGCAATCCAAAAAAAGCACAGGAGGATAGAGAGTCCCTGGTGGTGATCTAAGAACACACAAATTACAGAACTCAGGGCCTCTGGGCCCTGGGGACCAGCTGTGTTAATTGTACACTGACTGCATGCCCTCCTGCTCTTCTGCCTTTGATGGTGCCACACGGTTCTGTAGAACTGAGCTCCAGTTCATTGCCATCAGATCCTGAAAAACACTGGAGTCTTCCCCTTCCCTGAATACTGAAGGCGAATGGGAGCGTAATGTAGACAAAGGGATTTGGCAGCTGAGGCCTTTCCCGAATGCATGTGAAAAGTCAAAAACATTTATATCAGTCATGTGGAATGTTTTATTACTATTGATAGATACAACTCCCCACTCTTTCCCCTCCACAAGAAAGAACTTCAGGCTTCACTGAACCCTAGAGGATTCACTGTCTGACAAAGGAGGAAAGCAAAATAACAGAAAAATAAACAGGGGAGAGGGAAAAACAAACTGGAGATGTTCCTAAAGCAGTGTATAAGCCCTTCCAAAATGTCACTAAGTTATTCTCATAAAGCAGCTTATCTCTAGGTTTTGGCACTCTTCATCCCATGTTTTTTTGTGAGAGAAAGCAAGAGAGAGACTCAGGTGAGATGGGTCATTTTTGGTTCTTTGGTCATTCCCTACATAATGTTTGGAATATTCACGTGCCGCTTCCCACACTTAAGAAACTTGGTGATGCCTTTCATCTACCTCAGCAGAGGCCTGAGGAGGAGGAGTGTTTCATTCCCTCTATGAACTCAGTCTCTGCTGGGAACAACGCTCCTTCTCTATCTGTGTTTCTTTGTTCAACTTTGCGTCTATGTATTTTTGAGCGTGTTTTTAAGGCCAGGAAGCTCAGCAAGGAGAGAATCATGTCTGCACTTGTATCCACAGTTTAAAGGAATTACAGCACAGAATGATTTACAGATATTTTCTAAAAGGCAGTATTTTGAGGCATGCACAGTCTTTTTTTTTTTCTTTTTTTTTTTTTTTAAAGAATAGGCAAAGAGCTGTAGTAATTACCTTCAGTCAGCATAACCCTCAGCGTTCATTGCTGTCACAGAATAGAAAAATATTTCTTTGTATTTCTGGATGCAATGTTTTCCACTTTTAACTACTGTATAAAAGGACAATGATTTTCTTCTCCACCTCCATAAGAGTGAGAGATGAATGTTTAATTAGAGCCAGAATTTGTAATGTTCACAAAACAATTTTTCCCCATAAGTATCTCCGCTGATATGGATACCGTTTGTAGCTCATCTTCATACATCCTTACTATCTGCTAACAACAGAGCCCTGCTGCAGTTGCTGCATAAGCAGTTTTTGCTTTTTTAATAAGGAGAAGGGAAGTCTTGTGGTTCATCCCAGTGGTGTAGTTTAAGAGGGAAACAAGACATGAAGCAAAGAATGGCAAAGACAAGATTCTTTTAACCCGCTGATTGCTTTTGCCACATTGCTTAATTTACATTGGTGACAGAAATTTCGGTAAAGTGTCCCTGGTGCACCTCATTCCCCCTTGCTGCCAAGAAATATCAACTCGATGCTGTCAAATGACTTTCACCTGGCCATTTTTTCTTGCATTATTTGTTGTAGCTCGTTATCTGTTTCGACTGTTGGCTCCCTCAGATTGCTGCAGCACGTCAAAAAGGAGGAGGGGAAAACTGTCCAAATGGGATCTGCTCAGCGGGGCCCTGGTGAAAGAAAACCTGCTGAAGCACAAAAGAAAAGTTGGGGGGAAGCAGGGGAGAATACAGGCCAGGACACCAACTGCATCCTATTTTAAACCTTCAATAGAAATCATCAAGTGTTTTCCTTCACTTTTGCCCATATAAAGCAATTATAACTGAAATAATCTCATTGTTTGTAAAGGAGTGCTTTGCTGCAGCTTATGCATGAAGAGAATCTTTCAGAAAATGGTGGAACTCTCAGGGCTGTGTTTTTAAGGCAGGTTTGCCTGGCAGATGCTGCACTGACCTGCACACTTTGCATCCTAATAGCCAATTTAATTGCCCTTCTCTGATTCCAATGAGATGACTTACAGAAAGGCAGTGCAATGTTGCCAGGCATAAAATCCAAACCCCACAGAGGGGTGGGATATAGGAAAAGATATGATGTTCATGTTAATCACTAATTCCAGTAAAAATGAAATATTGGGGAGGGAAGGAGGGTTATGTGATCAGAAACATATTGCTGGAGTGGAACTGTAGTAGTATCTCTCTCATTTATAGAGCAGTGAAATGTAGGAATGATAATAGCTTGAGTTTGTATAGCACCTTTCATCACAAAGGATCCAGAGGTGATTTACAAACTTAAACTGTTATATAGATGACACATAAAACAAAACACAATTGCTGTTTTCCGAGTAATGGTCTGAAACACCATGGATTGCATTAGTGCTACTGAAATTATTTGGGCCATTATTGGAGAATAGGTAGGATTTTTTATTTTTGTAGAATAAAGATCACAGAGGCCAGCTCCTAAGTGAGCTGTGACAGCTGGTTAAATGTGCCCAGAAAAGCAGCACAACGCAAGAACCAGCACATCTGGGGAAGGAACATCTCTATTGAGACAGAAATTTTAGGAGTGGTTCAGCGAAAGAAGTACCATCACCATCCCATGGAAAAACCCATGTATAAGGGCTCCTGATCTCTACAGAGTTAGCACGGGCCTTTCAAGAAGCCTTGACTTTTAAATTTCCTACAAAAGCATGTCCGGCAGCTTGATGGCCCAAAGCATTGCAGAGGGAAACAGGCCTGCAGTGCCGGCTCCTGGGGAGGAGCAGCTTCTGCTGAATTTGCAGTCTCACTTGTGCCTCCTTTAGGTTCCCTTCCAGGTTTCCAGCCCAGATGCTGGTGCTGCCTGGGATGTTTAAACATGACCTGTGGGAAAATACGCTGGAGGTATGCTATATGAAAAGTTAATATAGGTGGATGTGACACCCGCAGGAGCGATCGTGTTTTTTGTCACTCATTATCCCTCAGATCGTGATGGCAGAAGTGGTCTGTGCTGGCGCAGCTAGAAGGCGGCGCGTAGGAGTGACTGCTATACAGGCTGTGGCTCTTTTGTCTGACTCCCATGTTATCCCGAGTGCCCATTGCTGCCTGTTCCAGGTGAAGTTCCTGCGCAACTCTCCAGCATGAATGTCTGTAGTGCCTCACCTGTCCTCTAAACTGAGCTGAAGCACTCTGTAACATTTTCTCTGCAGAAAGAAGTTGGTGTCATGGGAAAAGCTGAAAATCGCGCATCTTCATGTGTTACAGACTGAATGCAGATGTAGGTGTGAAAAGGGGTTCAAATGACTACTAATCCTGGACTACTAATTCCATACTAATCATGAGGAGGTGATGCTGACACCTCATGCAAACCGTGCTTCTGTGTTGTGCCTGCGTTCCTGTGCAGTTATCACCAGGCAGTATTAAACAGAGGTTTCTTTCAACAGTGCTTTCGACAAAACTTGCATTTCACAGTCTGTAGGAAATTTATATAATACCTGCTGTAAACTGCTTACCATTAAGTGTTTGGAAATATTTAAGAGATGGGCAGAGGAGCTGTGTGCTTTTTATTTCACCAACAGATTTAGTCCAACAAACTTTTGGGGGGCTGTATCTATTTTTTTTTTCCTGTTACTATCCTGATTCATGCCGACCCATCTACTCTATGCAGTTTATTTGGACCTAAAAAAAAACTTCTAAATGGAACATATCCTAAGCACTTATAATTAAAGGAATGTGTCTTGCTGGCTATATAGAGTACTGACAAAGTAGGTATTAAAAAAATTGTAAAAAATTTCGGTGGAAAGATGTGAGATCAGCTTGACGCTAAGCAGAGTGTTGGCAAATCTCTGAGTGGTTTTATAGCTATGTCACTGCCATGCAATTTACTCTGGAAAATGCAAGCCTTAAAACTTTGTGCAGGATTTTGAAAATATTTGTGTCTGTCCTGTGTTTATTCCAGTAAAATGTTAAGGGTAATTCTAAATGCAACTACAGTAATACAAACTGATCTGCATAATGGGGTTTGTAGATTAAAGCCTAATTAGGGCAAGTAGCTCATGAAAGCCTCATCCAAAATGCAGCTGCTCTCCCAAAAAATGCACCATAGAGCAACTTGTAACAGTCTTTTAACAAACAGTTCTGTATTTGTAGCTAAGTAGACTAAATATAAAAAAGAGCACTGGTTCTGAATTTATACCTTGGTTCCATTAAAAATGGAGCAGAGAACCACTGAAGGAGATGAATGCTGTGGAGTTATTTTTTGGTGGAAAATGCGGAATTTGCTCAGGAATATAAAAGGTTAAAATAATCAACTATATGTATTCCTTCTTTATAAATGCCTGTATAAAACTCAAAGGTATTCTTAATTCTTCCCCAGGAGATATAATACTCTTCCCTCGACAGGTTGCTTTTTGAGCTAGCTAGAATACCAGGAGACCATGCTTCTGTTTTACTTTAACTTATAGTCTTATGTATTCTATTATTATTATTATTATTCGTATTTTAATAGGTTTATTTCTTATCTATAAGATATAAGTTGACAAGACAAAGTAAAACAATAATATACTTCCATGTATTCACATTTTATCAATTCTGGATCGGTATACAGGTTCAACAGGGAGATGCCTAAATTGAAGCCTGTGGATGACTACTTCGCTAAAGTGGGATCTTACTGTTCTTGTTCATTTTTGTTCACTACTTGGGTATCACTGTTGTTGATGTCAGTTGACATTCTGCCTCAGAAAGAATTCACTAGAACAAAAAGGAAATTTGAAGCTATGACCCAACCTATAAAGGGTTGGATCTGCTTGCACCAGGAATGCTGGCACAGGAAGCAGCTCTTACACCAAGGACAGTAATAGCGTGCAGCTCTGTCCAGCTGAAATTACAAAGGAAGGTTACAAAGACATAATGTGACAACCCAAATTAGATTTTGGCAAACTGGGCAAAACTAGCACCTTACCCTCAACTTTTTTTACAAGATTTCCAATATCCCCAGTGGTCAGGGCCATGGATTTATTTCTTGTAAGAAGACTGCTGTGTCCAGGAGCAACACATGAAATTATAAGAAGAGAACAGGAGGAAAATAAGTCAAACAGGAAAAGAAACCCCACAGCCCACCCTCCCCCCCAAAAAAAACCCCAAACAACCTAGAAGCGCTTTTATTTATATGAAGAGAGGTTAAAGGTGTGTGCGTAGAAAACTAAATCAAATTCTGTGTGTACATCTGAGAAATGTCCTGCTGTTTTATGAAAATTCGGTATTGATCAATGAGAGGGAATCAGGCAGTTAGCTTCTATGAATGAAGCTAAAATGTGTGGGGTTTTAGGGTTTTGGATACTTTTCAGCTGTAAGGATGCCACCCTTCTCAGCTGAGCTTGCTGGGACTCCCGGCAGGGAAGGTCCCGTGCAGGACCGTGTGCCGCGGGGGCCCAGGGGCCCTGCTGAGCTCCCGCTGCTGTGGCGCTTCAGCAAAAACGTGTCTTTTCAGCGAGCGTCTCAGCAGAGACTGCTGATGTGGAGCAAAAAAAATTGTTGCTGTCTGTTTTGCTGATGGCCGGTTTTTGTGGGAAGGCAGGGCCCCTTGGAGATTGCACGCCGGGCTGTGCTCTTACCTGCTCGTGCTTAGTTAGCAGCGGACTGAGGCAGAGCCGGGAGAAAGCTCAGCCTTTGCCAGGAGTGGTTCTGGGGGAAAAGAATCTGTTCACTGGTGCAGAAAGTCTTTTTTTGTGTGAAGTCCCCCCGGCTCATTCAGTCTTATTTCCCGAACTGAATGCAGGCTCTTCCACGGCAGTTCAGATGCTGTCGGGGAGGCCGCTGCGTGGCTCTGCATTGCCTGGCTGCAGGTCCTGGCGGCAGTGTGCCCGGGGGGCACGGCCGGGGGGACATGGCCTCTTTCCATGGGGCTTTGCTGGAGCTCAGCGCCCCCCCAGCCCCGGCACTGCTGGCACCGCCACCCGCCGCAGCGCCCGCCCCGGCAGTGCCCGCTGCTCCTGTGTCTCCACCAAAGTGGATCCACTTGTGTGGATGCCCCCAGTCCCCCCGCTTGGATGATGAAGGGATTAGAGTACAAGCATATTTCTTCCTCCTTTCTCTCTGCCTGGTTGTACAACCCACTACTGGGGACAGGCAGCGGCTGCCAAATTGCATCCTACATCTGTTCATTTCCAAACACGCCTTTGTTAGGTGCAAACGAAGGCCTCATTATTGGCTGTAAGTATGTAGTCACTTAGGAAAATAAGCCGATAAGTAAACATCTGACTGAACAAATTGGTGATTTGCATCTGCTTGTTCCCTGAATGCGTTCACAAGTGGTAAGAAAAAGAGCCAGTGTCTCCAAACACATCCACGTGGCATTTCCCTACAATATACTTTTTCGAATGGACCGTCTGGCTTTTGCAGCCAAGTGATATGCAGCAAAGTATGGAGAAGAGAGAGATAGATGTATTTGGTTTAGTAATATGGAAGACCATGGTAAAGGTACAAAGATTACTTTCATTCTGGAATACTTCTGATTTACTCCTAAACAAAAGTTGACCATATGGAGAACTTTTTATGTCTGAAGAAAAGCAGCTCACTAATTCGGGTCTGCGAGGGGAGACTCTGCTTCTTATGACAGTAAATCTCTGGGCTCTCCGTTCCTACAAACTTTCCATTTTTCTGTTCAGTAGATTAAAGTTTAGATTCAGGAACAGTATAGAATTAGAGGTGAATAAATGGTTAGAGAAACTCTCAAGTCGTATTGACTTAAGTGGTGAGATCATGCCAAGAAAGTTAACACAGGCAGCTCTAGGGAATGCTGATCAACTGATTTATTCACCTCTGTTTGTTCTAAGAAAAAACCCCATATGTCCAAGAAGGCTTTCAAAGCAGAACAAAAAGGTAAAACAAACAAACAAACAAAATTTCCTTTAAACCTTTGTTGTCTTCACTCCCTTCACTATATATTTTTCATATAGAAATAAAACAGTATGAAGACGTGAACACACAGCATAAATGCCTTTTAAAGTATCTTTTCAATGCTGCATTGACATTTATTAAAAAATAACCTTGGATTCCGGGTTGTGTGGTCCCATAGCAGTGGGCCAGAATGTGGCCCTATGTTTCTGCTTGCCTTGGTCACTGTTCATCTCCCTCACCCACTTTGGTTATGCTAGAGGCCACTGCCCATAGTTTTATTATAAATGCTTTTCTGCAACTTATGTTTGCCTGTAAGGTTGTACGAAGATAACTCGACAGCCTAAGACCTAAAGTGCGTTTAAGCTTTTTCAAACTGTAGATGCACGTTGCCCTCACAGGCATACAGTCCCATGTTAAAAGGATGAATTTTTTTTTGTTAGTCTTCTTCTTAATGGAATCCAGTCTCACTCTGACATGCAGATTTGGTTGAGAGTCTGTTAGGCTGTTAGAAATGGGATCCAATTTTCATTCTTCAAAAAACTCTAAGAAATGGAACAAAACAAAAATTCCAGACAAATGTGCATGACGCACAAGCACACTTAGAAATATCTTCTAATATTTTCTATTTCTAGACTATAACCTTTTACAAAAGCTAATAAATATACGATGTCTACAACAAAACTGTGCTCTGGACTGATTCAGTGTGGACTTTAATATAGTTAGTCATCCATCAGTATGAACTGTAAAGCATTTACATCAAGGCACTGAAGAAACTTAAATATTGCATTTCAAATGTGTATAATAGGTACTTATAAGTTTAGTTGTGATTTACTATCAAGCAAATAATGTATATCTGACATGCTAATGTGCAGCTCTGAGGACTGGCCATGTAAATTAAACTCATTTGTGTAACCATGTTTTTGCATGCATCTGCCTATTTCTGTGATAGATGAAGGTGTTACCACAACACCAACAAAAACCCCCACCCAAGAGAGAATTCACATCTCTGTTCATTCAGCTGTCTATGGCCAGAGTTTTGAGTCCTTTCTCATAAGAATCCTTTGCATACGTCTGGCTTTATTTATGTCTTTGCTTACATAAGAATTTAAAGTCTATCATCTTCTCTTCTTCTTCCATATGTAAGCATAAAGAAATTCATGTATGCATGCTGTTCTCTTCAAGATCATATTTTCTTCTTAGATGTTGAGATCATCAGATGTTAGATCACTATAATGTTGAGAGCCATTGTGTCTTTGCCCCAAAATTAATTACCACAACTCGTTGCCACTGCAAAACCATAAAGGGATCCCTAACAAAGCAGCAAACGGCTTCTGGGAGATGTTGTGATAACCTTGTAGGTGAGTGGGTATGGACCAACCACCATTGCTTGAGAGGGCAAGTCCAGTTGTTTCAAAGGGAGAGAAGTGATGAGTGAGGTCTGAATGAGAACCGTAGCCAGCAGTGAAAAAGAGAAGGTTTAGACTAAAATTCATGGGAGAATGTTACACGGGCCCTACAGTGCACTCCACTGAAGTGGTTAAATAAAACAGTTGTGTTGAATTAAAAAATAAGTGAATAAGGTGTTGGGAAAAGTCACAGAGTGTACCTCAGGGAATGACTGTACATGGTCTCAGGAAATAACCAAATGATACGTTCATTCTTATCTCAGTGATTCATCTTAATATGAACCAAAAGCTCTTCAAGTCTCTGAAGAGGCACATGGCTCATCATTTTTCAGTGTATATAGGTGACAGAAATGAAATCCCATATTCTTTCTCTCCAACTAAGGCACTCACACACCTGATACACTCTGAAGAAAAGGCTTTCTCCATTAGGCACATAAATCCTGCTGAACATAAAGATTCCCCACTTGCTGCTTCATGGAAAATTTGGATATAACCAGAATCAAAGTTAGCTTTTAATTCCTAAAGCAAAGAGGCTGCTTCCTGAGCACAAGAAATACTGCTCAGTACAGGAATTCTGATGAATCAAGAGTTAACTGATTATCTGAAAAGCATTTGTTGCGCATGCAGTGAGTGATCATGAACTTCCTGTTATATCTGTGAATAGAAATTACAGCTCCCACCAATAATGTCTACATTTAATACTCTAAAAAACTCCACCTTTCAACCAAAACTGAAATATCTCCTGGCATAAACAATGGTAATATTATATTTAAAAATGGACTTGTATATCTTTGGTATTGTTGGAAGAAATTGTACTGGTTGATGCAAAAGCCATAACTATAAGAATATGAACAAAGTTCTGAAAAGTCCCTGATAGAATAATTTTTAAAAAGTGAATACAAGTAAATATAGAAATAATGGGAAAATGTGGAAGTAGAAGCAATGAATTTAAATTACAGGTTAAAAATGCATGCAATGGATAAGAGAAGCTAAAGAAATCAATTAGATATACGTAGAAATAGAATTAAAATAGTAAGAAAAATTATAAAGGATATTGGGAATAAAAATCACTTTAATACACGACTAGGTCCAATGCAATATGCAGAATGTGAAATCAAATAATACAGAAAAGTCAGAAATGTTCTATTAATAGTTCTGTTTAATGTTTGAAGAGAAGTAGGAGATGATATGGTGGACAAAATGAGGTTTACCATCTGCAGTGAAAGAGAATATGAAGCAGTATCTTCAATAGTTAAATGCTTTAGAAACAAAAGGCCCAGAGAACATATAATGAGAAGTCTTAAAGGAATTATCCAAGTAGCAGAAAGAGCTGAATCACTTGATGATTGAGACATAACTTTAGGACTGGACATGGTTAATCACCCATGGAAGGCAGGCTTGATGGAAGCTTAGATGTCACACACAAAAGCACATAAGGGTCTGGTGGGCAGAAGTTGAACTTAGACAAATTCAGCCTTGAAGGAGACAGATTGTCCTTGTAATAAGGTAATTTAGCATGGGAGCAGCTCACCAGGGAAGGTTGCAGACTCATCAGTTGGAGACTAGAATGAAATAACTCTTAAAAGAGTTGCATCTCAGAAAAATTCTGTCCTGTGTATAGACGAGGCCAGATTAGATGATTAGAGCAGTCCCTTTTGGCCGCAGAATGTATGAATTCTAAATTAATCTCAAACTAATTTAGAAAATGATGTTTCAACCCAAACTAGAAACTAATTTACTGTCTCCTACATTAGACTCTTTCCTCTTACGGTGTCTCCAACATAACTACCATTGATTTTTATTAATTAATGGCACATTTCTAATGTGGTCTGTTTTGTGGCCAGTTAGTACTTAGGTTCCTTTTGTGTTGCTGCTCTATACGCACACGTAATGAATGATACGTAAAAAAGGGCTGTAAAAGAACTTTCACTTGAAAGATAACATGAGAGACAACAGGTGGACACAACAGCCACGCTGAAGGGGGCTGAGGGATGGTACAATACCAGATAGAACTGAAGTGTTCCTCTTGAATATAAGGATGCCATCTGTCCAGGCATGCCTGAATGTACTGTGAGGGCCTTTCATTGAGACTGGCTGCTCTAGCAAAAGGCTCAGAAGTAGCATTAAAAATGTGGAGGAGGAAATTTTATTTAATTGTCAAATAATCAGACTCAATAGAGGAAGGTACCACAGTCCTGCAAATACAGAGAGCACATGCACAGAACCACATATACATAAGATTACATATAATGTGTATTAAATAATATTTTAAAAACGGATATGCTAGATAACCTATAATTATTCCAGTATTTCTGGGAAAGCATCTTTGATGGACTGGGGAAAACAGACTATGTGCAGTGGTACGCATGTTGATACCGTTGTCTATAGCTGTATGTGGAACAAGTGTATGAAAGGTGATGGAGAGCTCTGAAACTTTCTGTGTCCTCTGTATCTCAGATGGCATTTAATGTGCACTGTATGTGGTGCTCTTATCTGTAGCTCTTCCTAGAGCTTGTTAAGCAGCAGAGGCAGCGGTTTGCTGATATACACATAAATATAAGATTGTGCAGAAGTACACCATGCAAACCGAAATGTGGATCATTTGAAAAGTGGAATTTGTCCAGTAATTTCGGTGGGCAACAGTTCAGGCCAATACCATTTGTCATCATTCCTGTTTAAAGCCCCAGCAGTCGCTTCTGAAGAGTTTTACAAACAGCAGCAGAAGAAAAACTGTATTTTCCCAGCAACTGGTTAAAGCCATTCACTGAAGTATTGCGTCTGTCTGAGGGAGAGTAAAGGTCCTCGTGGTGCAGTAAGGCAAGACAGGCACCAGTGGGGATTTTCCCTGCTCCGAAACCCCAACTCTCGGCCAACAGTGTAGTTTTTTTCAGAGGCTGCGTAAGTCAGTTTGTATTAACATCATGGCTCATGGTCCTTGGCACAGGAAGAAGGATTTTTAAAAAAAAATTCTTAATGCATTTCTCAGGGCCCGTTGGTTTTTGCATTATCATCTGTGTACCTGCCTGCCTCAGTTATCAGTCGTAGTGTGGCCTTCCTAGAATACTGTGTGTATTTATCATTTGAGCTGCTTTTTCAGTCTACCTTTTTTCTGTGGAAATGTAATGAATGTACAGTGCAAACTGAGGTGTCTCTATTTTCCCCATAATTTGGAATTCAGGTGCATTAAGAGAAATTGGTGATGCTGTCCTTGCCAAGTCAGTTACGTCTCTGGAGTAATTTTATTTTTCCTAAAAATTGAACAGTTGCAATCCCAATACGAATGTTATATAGTTTTAATACATCGTCATGTATGAAAGCAGAACTATTGATCGCAAAATGTGACTGCAGATAGCTTCTTTTGTTTCTTACTGTGTTTGGCCTCACCATCTCAATTCTTAGATTGCAACTCTTTTTCTGTACAAGGCATATTTCATATTGTATTACTGAAATGTACAGCTGTGTTTAGTAGCTCCATCCTCACACATTTAAGAATAGCCGAGCCTGATTTTTTTGAGAGTGTGCCAATATTCCAAATGGCTTCTCTTTTGTTTTTGAGAAGCTAAAGCTTAATTTTGGCATTTATCAGTTCTGAAGTTATGTTTGGTTTCAACAGTTTGTTGTTTTCGTTTTTGGTTTGTGGTTTTTTTTTTTTTTTCCTAAGATTCATCATCTGAAATAACCCGTAGCAATTACCAGAATTTGTCAGGATATTGCCTGTCACCTCTTGCGTGTGTTTCTTTGGGCAGGACGTGAGGCCGGGGGTGCGAGCCCTGCCCGGGCAGCGCTGCCTGTGCGGCGGGGGCTGCGATCCACCCTGGCGCCTCCTTGTCTTCAATCACTCTTTACGGCCCCCAGTCGCTTGTTGTTCAAGCTGTGTGTCACAGCCAGTCACAACAGTTACTTCAAGCAAATTTTCACACTCTTTGGCTCAAACTGCTGGCAGCATTCCTAAAGACTCTGAGGAAATAATTCCACAAAGTGGCATAAATTAATGTGACTAATTAACATCATGTTAATTATTTGTAAATTGTATGTTTGGATACACATTACTTGAGAGGCATATGTTACATTCAATGTTTACTGAAACAAGTGACTGCTAATCGCATCTCCTGAGTGTTCCTTTCACAACAGCCAGCAAATAGAGGCTTCTCTAAAAATAAAAATTGTGTCCTAAGGGAATGCATGAACTATAGCATGCAGTGAAACGAGGCACTGGAATAGAGACTTACCTTCGTGTTGGCCTGAGAAACACATTGGAGTGAGTTTTGTAGGTAGTAACTACTTCTACCTTGCATGTAAGTCAGGACGTAGAAAGTATGTTAGCAGAATGGTTTTTAATGATCCTTTACAAGCCTGTGGAAAACACAAATGGAGCTCATGTAATAAAAAGTTGCACACAAGGACAAGACCTCGATTTGGGGTTGAAAAAGCAACAATAGCACGGTTGTTTTCTAACTTTTGAGTTTCTGATTTGATTCTGAAAGGGTCTTCCTGCATCATTAGCAGTAGATGCTCAACACTTGATTGCCAAGTGCAAGGAAGGCATAAAAACAACACACCCAGTAATCTGTGACTTTCTCAGCACATGAGAACCTCATATGGTGGGTTACAAGCTGCCTACAGATGCCTGCTCCAACCGCACCTGGTAACAGATTAAGGTGCACGTTATACTGAGCCCGCCCGGGTTCCTGCATGCCCTAGAGGCCATCCACAGGTCACGCTGTGCCCATCGCTGCTTTTGTGAAGTGTGGTTTTGAATGACAGCATAACAGAGAAATGCAGTAAGTCCAGTGGTGTGGTACCAGAGACCACCATGTCGTATTCTCTTTATTAAATTGGTCAAGCTCCATTATTTAGGATTTTGTCTGCTTATTGCTGCCAGAAAGCTATTTTAGAGCACAAGGTGGTAATGCTAAGAAACTCTTTTGTAATTTCTAGATTACATTTCTCCATGATTGCTTAGAGGGTTTTTTTGTCACATCAACATTCTCTTTTAGATTAAATAGTTCTTTTACCTCTCCCGTGTTTCCCCCCAATTGCATTTACAACACATCTTTCCAAGTGCAGGTCCATGGAAACTTAATTACTTTAAACACTGGGTTATTTTCTTGCCACAGCAGCTCTCTAAACTCCCTCTCCACCTGACTGCACGTGCGCTAGTGGTGGTGCAAAGGAGAGGGACCATGCGGCTGGAACAGAAAGACAGAGAGAGAAATATATAGGCAAAAAGGCATATGGTAGCTGTGAATTACATCGGTTTAAGCTGCCATGGTACAACACCTTCAGGCTTCACTTCTCTGTACTGAAAACATGAGCTCTTATTTAATATCTTCCCATGGAACGAGCTCTGAACCCATCTTACGAGCCAGATCTGAAGAGGAGAGCGTGGTCAGTACAGATAGAACATTTGGTGACTGATCTAATGGCATCTGATGTATTTTATGGTGTAAAAAGTATAGATTTTTGAGAGTTGGATTTTCAATCACAGTAATGACCATATTCTGGATACTAGGGAAACGTTTGCATTTTACCCTCTTCATCCTACCATACTTCGTGTTCTTGCTTCAATGCATCAAGGCATTTGAGCTTCCCAGTAAAGAAAAAGGTTTTAAAAAGGTTTTGACTTTTTTTTTTTTTTTTTTTAATACACGGGAAAATAACATGTTTCCCTCACACTTTTTTCTTTTGGAAAGACACAAACTGCTTTTGTTGAAAGTTAAAAAATGAAATTACATCTGAAGAAAATATCTAGCCTGGAAAATTTCAGCTAAATAATTACAGCTTGGCAAAGACGTAAGCAACTGAAACCAATGTATTATATTAAAAAATATTAAGCAAACTTAACCGGAGCTCTTGTCTATAATAAAAATGTACGCAGGCATACATATGTATATACTGTGCTATTTTCTTATATATGTAATGAATAATGCAGTTCATTATTTTTGGAACTGTATCATTTGCAGTACTCTTTCAAGCCAGCTCCTGAATTCAATGGGGCTCATTGTATATGTAGAGTTTCATACATGCATAACTCTTTTGCAGGATCATATTCTGCAATATTAATGCAGTATTCACATTATGAATTTACCTGCCTGAAAATCCAGAATATTTAAAAATATGGCTCCACATATAGTGGCAATTCAATTACAAACCCTACTATTCTACGTTTTCATGCTTTCTTTGTGTAAACCAGGTTTATTATATTGAAAAAAGACAACATATAATTCATACAGTTCCTGTGTTTTGTTTGTGGTTCCCCCCAAAAAAGTTATTGTACTTTAAAGGTTGGGTTTTTTTGTTTTGATTTTTTCTCCTGGAAGAGGAAGGGAAGATAGATTCAAACACATTTTGCTTGTTTAGTGAGTATTTCGACAGCTGGGTGCCTGAATCCTCTGCTGGCAAAGGTGGGGTGGAAGCCCCAGTTGCTGTTGTGCTGGGGTGCAGATGTTCAGCAGGCTCGGCTGGGGCCTTAGTTGCCTCAGCTCTACTTGAACAAGAGCCTCCCACAAGCAGATACTCTGAAAATCTGTTTTGTGGCCGGGAGTCTCATCTGTTTGAACTCTCTTGACTGTTAAGTTAAAGGGAAAACTCAGCTCTGTGCATGGATGGGCACCTGAGGCTGGGATTTCATGCTGAAGTTATACAGAATACAATAGTGAACTCATTTTCAGAAAGTTACAACTTCCAGCCACTTTTCAAAAGGAACTTAGAAGAGCTTTATTAGCCACAGTTCATAGTGACTCAGAATTCTCCACACAATGTGTTTTCAGATAAATGGAAATAGGTGAGTACTGGGAAAAGTTTTTGTTCCATAAAAACAAAAACGCAATTTTTGAGGTTTTACAGTCATGCTGAAATCATATTAAGGTTTTTGAAAAGAGAAACAAGGGGGCAAAGAATTACATAAAAATAATGACTAACAGCAGGTCTTTAAGCTGTGAAGTCTATTTCAAATAGCAATGTTTATATATCTTTTCCTCAATTGAAGTAGTTTTCTTAGCATGTAGGTGTTTCCTCCATGTTTCTTGACAGTGGTCAGACAGCAACAGCAAAAAAACCTGGTATAACTCAAAGAACAAGAAAACAAGAAATAACAAGAAAACAAATTACGATTTGTTTTTTGGTTTGGTTTGGTTTTTTTTCAATTAAAAAATAATTTTGATCTCTTACTTATCCCATTCAGCCGGGCAATTCCTAGCTGACTCAGGTAGCAATGGAATCAGTTGCACTGGCTTGGCCACCCTAAAAAAGGTGAGAAAATGTGCTGGCAGGTCTTGTCTCACAGGCTGTGCTCAGTCCTGTGAAACCAGACCACTCCTCATGGAGTTGAGATGGGACAGGAGGTAAACAAGAGAAATTTCAGAAAATAAATTGGGAACTGCAGGCAGAATTAATCATTGGAGCTGGTGTTGGGAGATACCATGGAAAGATGTCCAGAGAAACACCACTTCACTGGGCGCGTGTGCTGAGGACTGTTCCTTTGGGGATCGGCTTTCCCCAAACCCTCACCCCGGCGGCAGGTCAGCTGCAGGGAAAGCCTTGGTTTGGGTGACGGTCACTCCAGCTTGTGGCACTTGAGGTTTCACTAGGTGTTTCAGACAGACACCAGCTGTGTTTGGTCTGAGGAGAGGACAGGCTGAGGCCTTGTGGAATCAGCCATAGAACATGAATGTAACTTTAAGGACTTGATACAGACCCCAAAGATTTGGCAGGGAAAACTGACTTCCCTTCAACTACCTAACTCTTCTCCCAAGTAGCAACTACTTAACTCTTCTTCTGGTCTCTTCTCCCAAGTAGCAAGTGATAGGACAAGAGGAAATGGCCTCAAGTTGTGCCAGTGGAGGTTCAGATTGGATATGAGGAAAAAATTATTCACAGAAAGGGTTGTCAGGCATTGGAACAGGCTGCCCAGGGAAGTGGTGGAGTCACCATCCCTGGAGGTGTTTAAAAGGCATTTAGACGAGGTTCTTAGGACATGGTTTAGTGCTAGAGTTAGGTTAGGTTATGGTTGGACTTGATGATCCTGAGTGTCTCTTCCAACCGAAACGATTCTATGATTCTAACTGTTTATAGTTTTCTTTTTCCTGGTGCTGAACAGCCCGTACAACCTGTTGTGAAGTCCCCCCTGTGAAGATCTGTGATGTCAGGCTGACGACCAGTACTTGCTGATCCCACAGATTTCACTGGGAGTTTGACCAGAGCCCAAACACCAAGACACCACAGGAAATCCAGTTTTCTTTCTGAATTCCTCCAATCTCCAAGTGATATTTTGAAATATCCCTAAAGAAATTAATTTGAGAACTGCAAGAATCCTACATATATTATGAAAATTGTAAGCAAAGCTATTGCAATCCCAGACTGTGCTGAAGAGACCTGGTATCAAATGTCTCTGAATTATTTTTCAGTATTGAAATAATTTCAGACACATAACTTCTGCAGCATTTTCTAGGGAATAATTTACATTTCAAAACTGTGATTTCTGATTTTGTTTTACTTTACTTGATATTTTATATTATTTTAAACTAGTATTTTATATTGGTTTTAATTTTCTATATTCTCTGATATCTTTTAGACATTTTCAGCCTCATAATAACTGCAGGTATAAATTTGTCACACTTTCATTCTAGCTATAAGATTTATGATGATGCAAATCCCCCCAAATATTCAAGAACCATATTTCTAGAAAAAAATGGTTGCAACTATAAAACAAGGAAACAGATAAAAATTTAACAGTATTGACTTTCAATGTATATTTTAATGCATTCCAAAAATTTATCTGCCTTCTGGAATCGCTGATGCCATCTCAGGTGCAAAAGGTGTTTTCTGAAATGGAAAATGATAGTATTAGATTTTCAAGAGTCTCCCTGGGTGTCAGCAGAAGGTTGCCTGCAGGTAAAGCCACTGGGAAGAGACCCCACGATAACATGACATAACGGAGCAAGGAGAAAGTTCAGGAGGTTGGTGGCTTTTTTTAAAGGTTTGTGGAACAGGAATGGAAGAAGCTGCAATAGGTTTTGGGGAACCAAAGGGTCAGATTAGGCCCCTAAAATTATAAGTACCTCTCTGGCTGGGCCAAGTGAACAACTGCTGTCTCTTATGGAGTTTAAAATTGAATTCAGAATCTTGGGTTACACCCTAATTTCCTACTGGCAAAAATTGTGCCAATATATTAGATGTTTTTAGCTTGATCATCTACTAATTCACAAAAATAGATAGCTAAGGTAGAGTTAAACTGCAGGCATATAACTTTTTCGTCTATGTATCACCTTTCTTTAAGGGATGTTTCTGTTTGTGGGTGATGTCCTTGGGAATATGCATGTCCCTTCAGGGAAAACTAGAAACCTTCTCTTGCTGTATCCATAAAGGTCATATTCCTGTTCCTCCCTTCTCTGCCTGATGTGTGACACACAGGACAGATGCACCCACCAGCCTCTCTGGTTTCATGAGACAAGACACAGGTCCAGCTGTTGTTAGGATACCTGTTGGCACTATGCATCTCAAAGATGATGAATTTCAGGTATGTAACCTTCCCAGGATGAAAAAAACACTCCAGCATCTCTACATTAAAATTAGACTTGTTCAAAAAGTCACATAAATGTGAAGTTCAATGGCTAGCTGTATTTAAAAATGCAATGACATTCAGTGATCCATTTTAAGAATTTTATTATAATGTCACAACTACTTAGACATCTGTAATGGAGAGATGTAAATTAAAAGTGCAAAGGCAGTGTTTCTTGCTTGATTGGTAGTCCATTCTTCTCCCTAGCTTTCTGGCCTGCAGTGGGATTTGTATTGTTGTCTGTTGCTAAATCCCAGCGTGGTGGATACCACAGCTGCAATGGACAGCTGTAATTTTTACTGACTTCTGTCGCAATGTGTGACTCTGCCGTGGAGTTCAGTACTCAGCTCATGTGTTTTGAAAAAGGATTTAAAGAACATAAGTGTATATATATTGTTTAATTAACAATAGGCAATGTTTATTCTTTTGAAATTCACACTGTTGAATAAGAAACAGAACATGTGTCTGTTTTGAATTTAACACTGGCATTCCCGATGTGTTTAATGAGGAAGTGTATAGGACAGCTGTTTTGACTGTATACAGAATGTAAACCCTCAGTGGAGTGTTTAACTTTTTGAAACTGCATTTCATTTTGAAGTCTCATGAAAGGTAAAACAGTCACAAAACACTGAAGGAATCATATGATCTTACTACAAAGACAGCAAAGATATGGTATGTATTAGCCAGGATCCTTAGTACCAGGTTTTGGTGTTAGAAGAAGAGTTTCTTGCCATCGTTTATTAACTAGCTCCTTTTTTTTTCCCTGCACAAAAGCCTTAGAGAGTACCTTCTTCATCCCTGAGCTGAAATTGAATTAATATAGCAGCTTTTCACTAGAATATCCCAACACATTCAACTTGTCAAGTTGTATGTTGGATCTTGTCCATTGGATGACACCTGATACCTCATATCATTGGACAAGAATTGAATGTTGCTGCTGGTTTTGGGGTTCGTACTTAATAATGTGCAACTTGCTCAAAAAGCTGAATATTTTCCTCCAAACAACTTTTACCGTGAGAACATCTGTAAATACACACTGTCGCCATGTCATTTCTCTGTGGAACAAAAGAAGAGGGAAGATGATATGTTTGCATGTATTGAAACAGAGCAGTGTTTCCAAAAAGCATTCCAAATCTAGCTATATGAACAAAACCTCCTAGAAGTAAGAACTGCCCCCGAGGAGTAAGGCAAAGACATCACCCAACGATTTGGCCTCTCCACTTTGGACCTGATATGCCAATGAACCTCCCATAATCTCATAAAGCAAATCTAGATTACTGAATGGTTTGCAGGTGAAAAGCCTAGCTCTAACTACAGTTTTAATATTTTAATACTTCTTCCATTGTATTAGGTACAAATCTGTTTTCTGTCAACATTCAGGCATTCCAACCTAGGATTTTAAAAAGAAATATCAGTTAATAGTAAATCTGTTTCCAGGCTGTACGAGCCTCTCTAATGTTTAATTTCAGGAAAATTGCCACGGGGCTAATGTGTATCCAGCTATGAAGCATGTAGCACTTTCCCTGAGATTCAGTGGGCTAGAAAAGTGGAAATAAAACCCTCAGTCTCTCCAGGAGGAAGAACATTAGTGTAGTGGTTGGCCATTTTTAATATCATTTGATATCTTGTAAATGCATAAGAGTATTGAGAATTAGTAGTCTGTTTTCCTTGCGTTGCAACAGGAGGGCTGGTGGTTTTCTAGCTCTTCACCAGTTTCGCTGGCAGCAGTGGTATTTTGAGAGGATATTTTTGATATTTCCACATTTTTATCTGATTACAATAGCTATTTAAGGAGATTCTTTACACCCTCAGTGAGAAAGGGTGCTAGCTACAGTCTGTTAATTAAAACTGGAAGATTTTGGGTTTCCTTGGAAGAATTTTGGTTAACTATCAAGTGAGGGGTCAGTAGGCAAACTAGATACACGTGACAATATTCAGCTTCTATCTGTCAGGGTCAAATTCTCTATTGGATTGATAAAATAAAGAGTGTAAGGGTGTAGAATCCAATGTAGTAATGAAATTTGTTACCTTTGATAGCTGGAAAATTGTGATAGCCAAGAACATTTTGAATATATGCAATTGAAACTTTTTTGCTTTGGAAAACAAGATTTGCTGCTGTGGATCAGCATATGATTTACTGTTCCATTTGAGGTAGTTTGATTTTTAGCTGGTTTAATTCAGAGACTATCTCTGTAATAAAAATATCCTAGTTCTAAAAAACCTTTTCACCCAATTATGATTTACATGACTAATGTAGTTAATGTAATAACACAGGTAATGTTTCTCACAAATATCCCAGGAATGGTATTATCCATTTATTTCTTTTCTGTTTTTACATGTGTGTGCTGTTGATTTTTCCTGTTAACACTTTATTTGATTTTTACTGTCTCGTAGAATAACTTTCCATTACAAGAAGTACCTTGCGTACAAGATCAAATATTGCGCTATGTAGGCCACTAATTAAGGAATCAGTAAGCTGATTTCTGTATTGTAAGTAGCTCGTTCAAAACAGGACCTTGCAAAAGTAATACGAAGACATCTCCAGTCTGTTTTTCCTGTTTCCCTTGATATAAAAGGAGCAGCTGGATAAAATCTTCTGCCATATTAAATAACATCCCAGCAGAAACTGCTTCTCTCTCAAAGCAAATTCTAATGCTGAAAGACTTACCAAAATGTGCAGACTGTAGATTCTACTTTAGCTTTTGCTTTAATTCATCCTATAGGTTCTGTCCAGGTATAAGTTGCTACTTTTCTACATATGATTTTTAATGAATGTATTTTTGAGTATTTAAATTAAAACCTAATGAACATAAGATTCTTCAAAGGAAGGATGTAAAACTCAAGTCCTGAATTCTGAGTTTTAAACTCCTCTGAGACGGATAAAAACCCGATAAGAATATTTTTCGTGGTGTTACAATGTGCATGTTCACAGATTATGTATGAAGCTAAAAGCAATGCATAAGAATTTTCCAAAGAGCTCTGTGCATCATGAATCTGCAAATTAGGTGCAAGTTATTTATTTTATTTAAATTGTATAGCCATTTGTCACATAACTGGGGAAAAAAAAGCTGTAAATTAGAAAGGATATGTTTAATTTTACACGGCTTAAAATATCTGAAGAGCGTTCTGTTTAGATGACATCTTCAACCATTAAGTACAAGGTACTCACCATCTGAGTGCCAAATATAAAACCTTAAGACAGCTATTTGGCATGTTGGCCTGTTACATGTACTTTTTCTAAAATTTATGTGATAATACTTGTTAGATTTTTAAAGGTTTTCCTTTGTTTTTTAATCAAGATTCGTTGGTGATTATATTTGGAATATGTTTGTGTAGATGTACACAGACGTACACCCTTAGACATATGTATAAAATAATGAGGTAACAGTTTATACAATAGTGAGGTATTTATGCTTAAATGTTGATTACAGATTCATTATGCTGTTTGACATAATTATATTTATATGTTTAAACCATGAATAATTCTTTTTCCATAGCAAACTAAGACTACATTGTCAAAAGAATTAAACAGTGGAAAAATAAAAGTAGTAGTTAACCAGAAGTTTACCTTGGTGAGTTAAATTCTCCTGTTTAACTCACACCCGCTCCACTGTCAGGGGATGTGGATGAAGTTCATGCGAACCTTTTCCTGCAGGAAAGCAGTTTTTGTTATTGCAAGTTTCAGCTAATCTAATAATAGGATTTTGTCCAGGTGACTATATTGCATCTGTACATAATTGCCATATCAGGGGCTGCTGCTAGAAGCTGCCCCAGGAGACCAGACACCACCAAGGGTTCAGAACCTGGTCTGGCAGACGTGACCTGTGCATGTTGAGGCCAGGTGAGGTGTAGCAGCAGGAACTGGCTCAGCAGCACCTTGCGCTGCGTTGCCTGGCGCTGGCACAGAGGTGTGTACACACCTGGCAGAGGAACCCTCCAGGCCCTGAGGGGAGGCCAGGGCTGCGACTCTCTCGTGAAACCACAGAAATGGAGGGAATCTGTTACAGAACTAATTCCTTTTTCATTCTAGGCCTTTCTTAAGATGATTGTACAGGATTGCGCTCCCCTCTATTTGCTTTGGTTTTCTGTTGGAAAGGAATTTTAAAATGGAATGAGCAAACACCCACTACCTTCCAGGAGGGAAATCAGTAAAATGCAGCACAGGATGGGTTACAAAGACAACTTTGACATTAGAGATAGTGCAAGTTCCAGTGATATTCCCTGTACAGCAAATGAGGAATTATGCTTGCACCTATTCCTGTACTAAGAGAAGTTCATGTAGTGATGAACTCTGTTATATTTTTTTGTCGTTGTCACCATCCATAATGAGAAATATTGGTGCTCGTCCCCATTTACTTTCCTCCTCAAAGTACTGTAGTTCAGTGTAAGAGCACTGCTCAAAAGCATATGAAGAAGCTTAATCCCACAGTCATGCAAGTTACTGTTCTAGAAAATGATGTATAGTCTAGTTTGTCACATAGGAAAACTATGAGTTAGTCTTACATTCAACTGTATCTGTGATGAATACTGTATATTGCTATTGATGTGTAACATTTTAACAGAAAGTAAGAAAAGCTGTTGTAATCTAGGAAATGAATAATTTTCCTAAATTTCTTTCAGCTGTTCCTTACTTGGCATTAGACCTTAAAATTTTCACTTCTGATATAGAAGGTGTAGGGGGAAAATAGGATCTGCCTGATGGTCTGGCTTATAGGTTCCTTCAGAAAACGGTACTTTTAATCTTTTAATTAATATCATCTGATTAATTCTCCAGACCATATATTTTTTCATTTCGCTGCTCTGGTCTGTAATCGATTCCTTGATTTTTTCTTCTTGGAAAAAATGTGTGGTTAGGTTATTTTTTTCCCTGCTATGTTAACTCTGACTTCATGCATGTTATAGTGTATTCCAGAAGGTCTTGACTAATTTCAATAACTAAATAATCTCTGAGATGGCAGCAGCATTTCGCAGTGTTCTGTAATGATTCTGAGAAACAAGATTAAGTTTAGTGCAAGGATGACGAGGAACCCATTCACTGTCATGAATAGATCATATTTAAATTGTAGAAACATTTTACATCACAGGTTTATAATAACAAAGTCCAGAGTGAAGGAAATAAATTCAAAACCTGCTCTTCAAGCCTGGAAGCGTGCGTCTCAGTCTTACCTGAGGAGAGAAGTGAGCTGCTGCAGAAACTAACTTTATTCATGTGATAGAGAGTGACATTGCACCAGAGGAAAAGGGTCATCACTCCTGAGCTTTAAACAGTCTTTTAAACATCCTACACCCAGATCTTTAAGTGATTTGGAGCTAAGGCTGCAGAACTGACCTTAATGTAGTATTCTGGAGGGAACTGGCATAGCTAGTGTTGATAGATTTGACATATTCTTGGCAGTATTTCCAACCTTTTGGTTGGAGTAGTCTATAGAGGCCCTTTGGGAAATGTTTGGTGGCCCCTGTCCTGTTGTCTGACTACAGACATGGTTGTCCTGTGATCCAGGTAAAGTAGAAATCAACCACGTGGCAGCCACACGCCTGTCACATGTGGCTCCTGAGCCATGCTGGGACATGTAAGCAGCCTCCATCGTGTCACAAAGGGCGTGAGCGCTCCCAGCACGTGACGGATGGGAGGCCACGGAGCTCCAGAGAGCAGGAGGAGGCAGCGAGGCAATCCCAGGAGGGACAACAGGCCTCTGGGCTGGGCCTGGTCGGTCTTTCGCTCAGAGCATCCCTTCAGATTAGACAGCACACTGCCATATTTGCTGCTTGCGGGTTCTTTCAAAGTTCAAGCTTGGGTACGGTGCAATGTTACAGTCTGGTCAGACGTTTCTTTCAGCTGCAGAGAGGTGTGTTAATTTACTTACATGCTCTCAGAAACATCCTTGTTATCAGTTCATAGTGGTTGCTACCTGGGTGAGTACAGTTTCCAGTAAAGATCTAAAAATCTCCAGGAAAAACTGGGTCCAGTGGTGCAGCACATCTTCCAGAACTCTTTGCACAGCCAGGTATTAACTACTGAATGTAGGCTAAAAGCTACGGATTTTCCAGCAATGGTGACTGACTTTCTAGCAATAGCAAGCTCAATAACCCTACTAGAGCACAATGCTAATCAATCTCTAATTGAGTCTCTAACCAGCCTGGAAAATGTGTTCTCTGTTTGAAGAGCAGAAATTCATGTATTTGTCCTTTGTCGTTTATTTGCCTAGCACTTACGATAGCTTTTTCTTGCTATGCTACATCTTCTTTGAGAAGCCTGATATATTCTCACAGATCTGTGCTTTTCCACTTTTGTTGTGAAGATGCAGGACTGCTTAGTTTGTTAATATATATAAGTAGATAATTGTGTTTAAAGCACAAGTTCATGTAAGAATGTTTATTTCGTGCAACACGAATTCTAAGGCTCTATATCAAATCTACATACGTTATCCTTTTTCTTACAACTGTTTTAGATCAGTGCTGGTTAATAGCTAATTTTTCAATGCGTTAGTTAATTTCTTGCATAGAAGTTGTATTTATTTCACGGGTTCCCAAACTACGCTGATGCCTAGATACAGGAAATGTGGTACATCTGATATTCTTTGGAGTTCAGCATTTGATACACATATTTGATACACACATTTGATACACACATGGGCAATTATTAGTCCAGTTCAACAGGGTGGTTGACAGCAGCACTACTGCAGAATGGAATGGAGGTGAATAAAAAGGAGATGACAACAGTTTATATTAAATGGAGAACTGTCACACTGGAAGGAAGATATCAGCAGAATTTTTTGAGGATCAATCCAGAGGACTTGACTTACTTAACATTTTAATTAATGATGTTGGCACAAAATGTAGAAGTAGAAGAATGGAATTTGGTGGTGGCAAAATGTTGTGAGGCATCATTAATATAAAGGATGATCAGAATATTACACAGGAAAAATGTTCTGACCTTGAGGACTCAAGTAATAGAAATGAGATGAAATTTAAGAGTATGGATGGCACTTAAGGGCGGCTAAAAAGAATTTCTGCTAGAGACTTATCAGTAGAAAATGACAGAGGAGGCAAAAGACCTGTGTGTAACAATCAGTCATAGAATAACTATGAGTCACTGATGTGATACAGCTGTGAAGAAAGCGATGTGATCCTAGAAAGTATCGAATGAGATATCACCTGCAGAGACCGGGAAATGTTAATGTTGTAGCAGCATGGCAGAGCTGGCTGTTGAAAAGCAGGACACCCGTTTTTAAGAAAGATGAAATCCAGGTGGAGCAAGCATAGGAAGGATTATAGGGATGATTAGGATGATACAGACGCTTATGTTTTGCGAACAAAGTAAAAGGTTGTGGCTTGTTTAGTCCGGTAATATAAGGTTGAGAGGAGGCTGGATTGTTGTCCACATGCTCTTCAGGGGAGGAAATACCAGCGTGGGAGAAAAATGGCCCTCGACACTGAAACAAACGGGTGTGACTGGATATAGGCTGGAAATTAGAAGAACATTTCTAGTTGTCAGACCAGTGGGGTCTGAATCAGTACCAGCAGTGGAGGAAGAAATGGACCAGGCTTAAGACAGAGCTCAGTAAGCTTGTGGAAAAGATTGTATGATGTGATTTGCTGAGTCTGTAGGGGACTAAATCTGCAGATTTATGAGGTTTTATGTTCTTCATTGTTGTTAATCACCTATGCATGCATCATACGTGGCACAGCTGGCTTAGACCATGCTAGTTTGTTTATCTTCAGATTGATACTGAACAGCAAGATGCAACCTTTGCTTGAGAGGTATCCTCATTCTTACCTAAAACATTGCTCAAAAGTACTCAGGTATCCTCTTCATATCTAAAACATTGCTCAGAAGTACTCAGACTCAGAAGATTTATGTATTTATTAGAGGTACTTTAGATTGTACAAAAGCTGGATTGTATTCTAAAAAAAATTATGGAATTATTTTCATTTATGTTAATGCTACGTTGCATTTTTTTGGCAAAGGAAAAGCAAAATGAGTGTAAATAAAACTGCTGGGCTGCTAAGAGGACATAAACCACTTTTAATACCAGTAAAACTCAGGTCTTCTTTGCTGATATGAGTGCAAACCTTTAAAAATATGAAAAATATAGTGTCTGCTCTCTCCATTGTATGTTCGCTCCCACAACTAATTCACCGGAACAGTGTGGTAGTAAGTTTTACTGAAGTAAGAGGTTGAATTTGGCTCGGAATATAAAAGGAACTTCTCGGAGGTTAGGATCCTTGCAATGTGAATTTCATCAGTAGAAATTCAAATGCCCATCATTTCTAGCAGTATAATAAACATGGAGGTTTTGAGAAGCTAAAACTGTTGATCTTTAGGTGACTGTCAGTAACAATTAACTATACAGGAAAGTTTTGCTATTAAAATATTTGTAATGGGCTGACTTTATTTTCTGACTTTAGGAAATAAAAATAATTTAAAAGTATGTGCAAGAAAAGAAAGGGGCTCTGGTGAACAAGGCAAGTCCAGTTATCTAATTTCAAATGTGAAGTGGTTCTTCACATTTCTCCCCTATAGTAATGGATGGGGAGGTGGAGGTGTTATGTTTTAATAGAGCACTTTAAATGGCAAGAGTTGTTATTAAAAAAAAGTAGAAGAAAATTCTTATGGGGAAGCATCTTGGATTAGCCTGGCTCACACTACTGGAGAAGACTTGTCTTGTTTGAAAAATATTTTAGTGTTACAATTACAGAACGGTATGGGCTCTCTTCAGGGCAAAGTATCCGCTGCTTCACCGTTATGCACAGTGCAGTAGGTTGTGCACAGGGTTCTGCAGAGAAACATTTCTTCCAGTATAAACATCTTTTTTGCAGAAAGTTGAAACATAAAAAGAATGCGGTACACTGACATGTTGCTAGGCAGCAAAAGGGACATATGTCAAGAACCATCTATGTCTTTTTTATTACTACACTTCCTTTCCTCACACCTTCATCACACAAGCTGTTACGATTCTTATATACCCATAATATGGAGGCATAATGACACAGAAGCTAGTTTTTCCTCCATTTCTCCTCCATTTTCTTTTTTAAAGATCTGGCGTTAAAAGTCAGGTCCCTGGTGGGTATAAGCTGGTTGAGACATTACTCTTTTCAGGTCAGTCGAGGGCTTTTGATGTTTTCGGTGTAGCTGATTAATTCATTAGTTTATGGGCATCATGTTGAAGTCTTTTGGACCAGGGTTACTCTCAGAAAGGAAAGGAAAATCTCGCCAAAAGGGAGAATATTAACCTTAGAAATAAAATTGGCATCTGTAGGCTGCGAGGAGGTCAGCAGTGTTCTGCTGCTTTGCTTTGGCTGGGATAGTTAAGACCTGCAAAATGGTGACTGCCAGAAAACAGAGGTAATTTGAAAACATTACCAAGCAGGAGTTTTGAGATGGATTGCGCTGACCACTAATGTGTGTTGCCAACCGTGTCTCTTATTCGCTGAAGTAGGTGTAGTTGCTTCCTAGCAAGTTTTCACTGAAAAAGCATTAAGGTCTCCCTCTTGCTCTCCCACAAACATTTATTTGTGTGAGTAGTTTCAGTGACATGTATTTGTAAAGTGTCTTGTTTTAAAGACCTTTTGCTAATTGATTATAATTTTTTTGCAAGGATGTATTTTACAGCAATCACATTCCATAGTTTTAAAAGCATTTATTTACTGTGAAACTATTACAGACCACCTTCAGGACACACTGTCTTCCTGATAACAAATGTCTCCTGAAATGAGAAAGAGCCTTTCTTAATTTAAAATTTCAGTATTGGAATTTTTTTTTTTTATTATAGCTATTTAATAATCTCTTCCAAGTAGTTTCATATTTTCAATATTGAGATTTTTTAAAAGGACTAATGGGACTCAAATTTCTTTTCACTTCTATTGGACCAACTGTGATGAAGTAATTGTGTTCTGCAAACTGGCATTGGAACTACAAAAAATCAGCCAGGATTCATCAGCCAGGGCACATGCCTTTTTCCCTATGTGCCCTATGACTGTATGACTAATAAAATGCCTGTTTTTATTGTGTGTGGTCCAGCTTCAGAGTAATAATAATCCTTGAAGATTAAATTAATGAAAAATCAATTTAGCAATCAAATATTTCAGCCATAGTGTGTGGCTGAGTTAAGAAAGTATTATAAGCAGAGTATAATTTGTTCAGCCATATAGGCAGCTGTTGCATTTCTTATTCAGCCATCAATTACTACAAAATGGTTAGCTGAAATTACAATAAAATAACAGTTGCAAACCACACTGTTAGAGCACAGTCACATGTGGAAACAACTGTAGCTGTTTTAGAAGTGACCATTCTTGCTGCTTCCTACTGCTCTTCCTCCGGAGGTGACTGACTTCAGAGGGGGCTTTTGTCACCCCCTGCCTTGCCAAGTCAGCTTCAGCCGCCACCAAGCCCTCGTTTGGAGCAGGAGCCTTCACAAGGGCCATTGTGGTGTCTCCTGTGGGCTGTGACTCCCGTCAGGATGACAGCAAGCAGCTACGGCTGCCCTGGCATTGCTCCTGCTGTCCCTACCCCTTGCGTTTGCCTGTGAGCAAGAGGGATGAGCTTTTCCCTCTTGGAATGCTGCTGCTATATGTATTCCAATAATATTTACTGTCCTACTTCTATCAAACTGGGTGTAGCTTGGGAACTAGGCCATAAGAGCAGTATTTTCAGTATTTGCAGTAAGCTTTCTGTTTCAGTTTGCCACGTGTTCAGTACCCATCTTTAGGACATAAGTGAAAATAATTAGTTGCTTCTTGATGAAATAATTGCCCCCAGTTCGTGGTGCACCATAAGACACAGAAGACTTGGGAAAGGCTTTGAAATTTGCTCTCAAGATTTCCAAGGGAAAATGATGATAAATTAAGGCAGACTTTGGGCTCATTTTAAGCTTATGATTCCACTTTAGGGCTCCACTGCTCACAGCAAAACACTGACATAATAATGCAGGACAAGTCTTTCCTTTTTATTCATGGTACAAGAGTTTTTTAGTACCTAACATCTCTCTCACAGGGCCTTATATGCTCGCCTACATATTTAGGAGGAAAAGTTGTTCTCTGAAAGCTTATCTGCTGCAATATTTCCAGCTATCCTGTTTTAAAGCATTCACTAGTAGGCATATGTGTGCAATGCACCATGAACAAATGTACCAAAAAAATCATAAAAACTTATTTTGTGTATTGAAAGAGGATGTGGGTTCAGATGTTCTCCAACACCGCACCACTACTGTGTCTTTTCAGCAGTTTTACATGTAGGTGTTTGCTATTGTTAAAAGTGACAGCTACATCCCCGTCTTTAGGCAAGCCTTTTTAAAAGTAAGTGTGATTTACATATGGTTTGCATATTTTAGTTCATCATTTGCATATGCTAATTGACAGTGCATTGCAGCGACAAATGGTATTTCATGTAGTCAGCCTAAATTGTAAGGAGTTAGAGGAAAGTTTGTCTGCTCAAGGGCAGGGTCCCTTCTGGGTCTCAGCAAAGACTGAACTGCTCTCGACTCTCCCCAGTGACACTGAGGAGGGGTTCTGTATTGCACACTTTAAAAGCATAAGTAAATAAACTCCATGATCTGTTTCCTATTTTCAAAATATATCTTACAACTCCAGAAGAGAATCATCCTTTGCTATCAATGTCTTTCATGACACTGACTTTGTGCCAGATCATATAGAGATTTCTTCTTAAAATGAGCCTACATTTCTGAAACTTTTTCAGGTAATGAGGATCTTTCTTAACTTTACCAGCAAAATCATATATGAAGTAAATGTCTCTTTTAACTGTGCAGAGGAGTCAGGAAGTAGACCTGTGGTGTAGGGTGAACCAGGTGAACACACCACTTTGTAGCATGGACTGTCTCACCACGGAAAACAGCAACGCTGCAATGAGATGCATTTCTGCAGATTGCCAGGGTGTTTTCCAAGAACAAGCAAGATCAGTGGGATACTCAAAAATATGTATTGCTCAAAAAGGTGTTAGATAGGAAAGGACACAGTAGGCAATAACTCCTTTAATGATATTTAGGTTGCTGAATATTGCAACAGTTGACCCATACTGGAACAATCTTATAAAGGGAGCCCACTGGGATCCTCTGCTCTGTAGCAGACACACTGGCATCAGTTTATATATTTTCTAGGCCACTACATTTCAAACAAGAGCAGTTTTTTATTAATACTGTCAGTGATGCATTGAGAAAAAATAGTGAAAAAGACAAAAAGAAAACCCATATAATTTTCCATTACAGTTACACAAATGTGGTATCAGTAATATGGATATTCCATCTTGCAGTAGTGTATTCCTGCGGTTAGCAGATATGCAAGTGGCTGATGACTCTTTCCTTCAACATATCCCATGTTGCCAGCCATACAGTTTTTATTCGATGTTTCAACAAGATTCCTGCTTAGTGTATCACATTTAATAAAGACAGCATAGTAATTCCAAGTAAATCTAGGAGAATGATTCATAGATGGATTCATAGGGAGATTGTCATCTCACTGTGCCCATTGAGATGGTAGTCACCCTCTTGGGACTGGTTTGCAAACCTGACAGGAAGCACTGCCACATTTGCGTAAGGTATGTCAGCCCAGTGTACTACGGCCAGTATAGTGAGTATGGACTATAGGAGGGAGTTGATTATTCCACATCTATCGCCTAGTTATATAAAGGTTTTCTATTTCAAATAAATCAGTATAGAATCTAGCGAAATGGTCTTGATTTCTGGAATCACTGGGTAGGCAAAAAAGACACCAACCACGAAGATATGGTCATTTTTTATTGTGATACTGGAGTGTAAGCATAGAAGTTTCTCTGGGGGAAAAAAAAAAAAAATAAGTAAGAATTTTTTGTGATTTCTGATCACATTTGGGTTAAAATTTACTTCTTGAAAAGTAAACAACACGTTTTCATGACACTGTTAAGAATGTCATTCCTCAAGTGTAACTTGTTGCTCTGATGCAGTAAACAAAAATGTTGTTTTGTTAGTACTACCATTTGCTCTTAAATCTTCTCACAGTTGCATGAAAACCTGTGTTCTGAAATTCAACCATTCCCATCACCTTTCTTGAGATTCCACAGTGTTGGGTGCGTTTATCACTACTTAGAACATACGGAGCACTGATAACTTAACAAACAAGTGGCAAACACAGATTCTTCAATGGAAAGGCTTTGGGTGACCCTCTTGTGAGTGACTTCATGTGAGCACCCTTTGAAGGACATCAAATGGAGCAGACAGCTTTTGACTTGGGAAGGTAAAATATGAATGGGATAACGTACAAGTGATGCAACTTGGAGGAAAAAAGCAGGTGGAAATAACAGAAGAGCAAAAGTGCAGCTCCCCTACGCAGCATCCCCACGCAGAGCGAAGGCTTCCTGTGAAGTTGCCTCTTTGGGGGTGTAGCCTGCCATCTGCATCGGAAGTGGTGGATTTTTAGGAGAAATTAAAGGTGAGAAATGTCACTCGGAGCCACCGTTTGTGACTACGCTGCACACCACCTCATGGGAATAGCTCTGGGAAATCAAACTCATGCTGCTTTGCCAGCACGATGTGCGTATGGTTGGAAGCTCCTTTACCACCCTGGTAGGATATTGCATGGGTGTGTAGGCAGAAAGGGTTAGCCTGACGAAATTCAGAATCACTTTGCTAAATGTTATTGCTCCTGGAGTATGCACGCTATGTAGACACAAGGATCATACTGTAAGAGAGGGTCAATATTTTCTTCTTTCAGAAGTCCAGGTAGTATAGATCCCTATATACTGATATGGGATTTATGAGCAGTAATGGGTGAGGCTCAGTTGCACAGTGTGGCAAGACCAAACAACGCCATGAATCTTTCCTGCGGTTATGTGACATGCGTTGTGCTATATTGGGCAGCTAGTGTGAGCACCTGCTGGGTGCGAAGCCCAGGGGAGAAGAGTCTTTAGTATCACAATGGTTGCTGTGAATTGTTTTCAACATTACCCTGCATACATTCAGATATTTGATGAGTTACTTAGAAGTTCCAAGCCATAGTTTAGACCATCAAAGCAGTTTCACTTTTTTCTGATGGCAAGCAAAATAGCCATCCCTTTTTAAGAACCAGTTGCCTCTGAGGTTCTTGCAAAGGCAGGAAAGAACAAGAATTTCAGGCTCAAAAACCTGTGAGAATAAACTCTCTCATATCAATTTTAGCAGTTCCTAACTCTAACCAGATGTGAGGCATGCAAGAATAACCTTTTAATTTATAGTTCTAGCTGTGCTTATTCTAGGAACAGGATAGGAGGGATGTGGATAAAGCACTGTATGAAATACAAGAGTGCTGATCCAAAAAAATTTTAAATGTCATGTTCAGTCCAAGGTTTGTGCAGAGGTCTGGGAACAGCTCTTATTTGTCTAAATCGCTTTCCTTATGCTGTGGGCATTTTTTCCTCCTTTTCTATGTTTTGTAGCAAAATTACATTTTAGTTTTGATTAATCCACAATTTTGCTGAAAGGAAAAAAATGCAGAATTCAGTTTGTATTGGCAAGTAGTTGCAGAGCAAAGCCCATGTTTTCTGAGGTTTTCAAGTTACATGTAGTGTGCTTTACTGATATAATCCAGACATGTAGGGAGGAGAAACAGTGCAGCTACCTGTCCTGCATCAGAGTGCAGCACTCCTCATCTGCCCTTACCTCTTATATGACTAACTTCACAAAAATGAAGATACTTTTCTTCAATTCTTCTTATTGTTATGCAAGCAAAATTCCTGCTGTTTAAGTGGAGGTCCAGGAGGGGCAAGGATTTGTCCTTGAACAATGTCTGAAGTAAGATCAGGATTAACAGGGGGAAAAATAATTTGAAAATTTCAAATATGAGTATAGTGAAGTAAGACTGACTTTAGGCAGAGATATTTTTCTATGGTTATGGGGAAAAAAAGACTTTGTAGGAGTGTTACTTTCTATTGTCCTTCTGTGTAATGGATGCCCACAACATGACAATTTTGGACTGCCATTTTCTGCATTTTATTCTAGCATCTTTTTTATTTCTCTTACAACAAAAGTATGAATTTGTTCCTACCAAGCTTATTGTTATACGGTGTTAGGCTTTGTAAACAAATAATTCAGCTAACAATTCACTGCAGTAAGCAGCACACAATTTTTTCCAGATCCTGAGTTGAGTTTGCAAAGTTGCTGTTAAAAAATATATTGTTAGATGTGAAATATGTACAAATTATTCAAAATCCAGGGGGATATGTCAAAAATGTAGGTATATAGCACCATGTTAGCATGTTTACATTGCAAGGTGAAGTATCTTAATTTTTTATTCAGAGTCCTGTTTGACAATAATAAATGGGAAAGAGATCAAAATAAATTGGTTTTCCCACATTAGATGATTTATCTACACTTTTCAAATTTGGTAGATTTTGAAAAAATGTATTTATTTTGTCAAAGAAGTGTTTCGAATTAGGTAGTCATATTCATGTTAAGATATCAGAACATCAAGTAATGGACCTGGATCGTTCTCGCTGATGTCGACAGGGATGCTTATTGACAGCATTGCACTGTAACCCTGTCAACACTCCTGAAAGACAAATGTTATTCCTAAACCTTTAGAGAAGAACTCCCCACCTTGAATTTCTTCAGTTCTGTAAGAAAATACATTCCAAGGGAATTTTTTTATATGTTTCCAGTCTAGGATCATAAAGTCTGTGTATATTTTTCTGTAATTAAATTAAGAGTTGTTAGGTTGCTATTTGGAGCATGGGGTTCCCTGTGATCTCTTTGTACTTAGTTGTTAATGGCTAGTAGTAGCCATGACTTCCATGCGTAATTGAATGCAGCCATCACCTCTGTTGCTTTCCAGCTGTTCATTTTTGGAAGCAGGAATGATGGACCAGGGGAAGGATCACGTCACACTTGTCCTTTCTTTTTCCATTTTTCTTTTTCTGAAGTTTTTAGCTGGGCTGTTGTCGGGCACAGATACTGATCTGCGTGGTCATTTGGGTTGATCCCCAGTGGTGGTTGTTATGTTTCGTGTTCAGGGGGTCCCTGAAACTGTCCTGATAGCGGCAGTTCAACATTGTCATGGGAACCGCATCTTACCTGTAGTGGTTCTAGAAATCACAGTGAGTTGTTGTAGCAAAAACATATCAAGAAGATGATATAATGACTCTCTGTGAAATGTGGAAAATTGTGTCACGCAGGTAAAAGGACCAAAAATATAGGAAGAGACTACTTCAACTTCAGTACAGACTTGTTACAGCACTTACTACTGATGTTGCCTTTTTCAAGTTAAGAGCATTCTGCATTACTTGCTGCATAAAATTTTATTTAAAAATACGTATAATGTGTGTTCTGACTGAAGCTTATAAACCTGTTACATTGCTTGTCCTTTCCGAAAGTGGTTCTTTATTATTTGATGTTATTTTGTCAGGCATCAGATTTCTACAGCTGAACACAGGGTACTTGCCTTCGTTTTAAGGGTAATAAACAAGCTGCATGTTTAATACCAACAAAACATTTTTAAATGGTAGAATATTTTCCTAATTATTTTGTCTAGTGTGTTGAATACCTTTTTACTTTCTCTGCAGTTAGCTTCCATGAGCTTGAAACACAAAGAGAAAGAGAGTGGGAAAGCAAGCTTTGCTGCAGAAAAAAAAAATAAATCAAAGCCAACCACCAATGGCTTTTTGAAAAAGAGTGTTCTGGTTGTTATAAAACATGTATATAACTGACAACTGATATTATCCACTGGTGAGATATTGTTCATACGTCTACAGCATAAAATTACCAGAAAAATCATGCTGGTTATCAATCCACATGTGCTCAATGGAGCTGGAGGATTTTGAGAATGCCATGTGTATCTTTTATCATATCACCGTAACCCCTCACCTCCCACCAGTTCTCCAGATACACTCCCTGCTACGTTATGTCCCGTTTGATGCACGTATCAACACATTTCACCTCTGATATTTTTCACCTGAATGCAGAGCATGCTGTGGTGCTTGACTGACAGTGCTTGAGGACGAAGTCCAGTTTTCAGGGAAGGGACAATCTTTCTCTTTCACATCACCTACCCATGGGCTTCAGTCTTGCCATGAAAAGAAGTCTTCCAGTGTTGAGAAGGTCAGCTGTGCCTATATGGCATATGCCTATATAAGCGTGTTGTGCCCTCATGCTGAGATGGCCAGATGCTGTGTGGCCATTTTCATCTGGCTCAGAGCCCAAACAAATGTGTCCTGCCTCTTCGCAGGGTTTACTTGCTCAGACATGATGCTATACTATGCAAACGTATAGTTGTGGGGTTATTTGGAGTGTTAGCAGAGCCTACAGTATATTTTATAGACACGGTACTGCCTACAGTATGTTTTACAGACACATTCATGGCTGTGTTTACACTGTACTAACCACAGTGAAGGAGTAGCTTTAGCTAAAACTAGCAGCCATAAGTCCTGTTGCTAGCTTTCTCTCAGTAGAAGGGAGCTTGTGGAGAAACACAGAAAGCATCCAAGAGGAAAGGTAAATTCTGCCTAAGCTGAGCCCTTGAGGTCCCAGAAGCCCATGCCTGTCCTCAGGCTTCTCATCAGGCATGGTGGTGGTGGTGTGAGGTGTTATTCTGGCAGATACAAACTGGACTGAAACCAAAAATACGATTTATCAGAGTCGGAGCTAATGAAAGGTGTATGTTGCTTATGATTTTGCCTGGATGTAAATCAGGAGCTTTAGAAGTGAAAAAGCTATCTGCTACCCATGGTACTCTGTCTCAGTCACTCACAACTTCTCTTTTAATGTTTCTAAGGGTGAAAGGGACCTATGCATTATTCAGATGAGGACTTTGTCCGTTGTTTATTCTTCCCTCATATAGGCTGTAAATGTTTAATAGTCTTTCTAGAATACATGTAAGATTTTTTTTCTGCCTCAGCTTGCCATCCAAATTTGGTTCAGACGAAAAAGTGGGGATCAGGAACTGGTAGAATTACATTTGTAGACTTCTGTCTTCAGAACAACTTTGCACCAGCAAATATAGCTCAGCAGATCTTCCTACATGTTTTTGTAGCAATAGTTTGAATGTTTATACAATTGGTGGGGGGCATGGGGCAGATGGGATCTGAATATCCCCAGCGTAATGGTCAAATTCTTTTCAGGTGGTAATTGGTGTGGTTCCGGTGACTTGCTTGATTTTTGTAGAACTGTTTGGATTCAGATCAACAAGAGATTAATCAAGTTGATTGCTGTGAAATGTGTGGGTTGGTCTGTTAACCCACCACCAGCACAAACACACCACATAAGGCAGATACTTATTTTCTGCATCAACTAAGCTTTGGTTTTGAGCTCTGTCTGGGTTCTGCCCCAGACCAGCTTGAGTATCTGCATAAAAGAATTGTGGCCGTATGTGAGAGTATGGCCAATATCACTTTATCTTAATGTCATTTTGCTTGGTTTTTTACACAATTTTTTGTTTCATGCCATGTTTAGTATTCTGCTAGGTCAGATGAAGTCAGGGGTCAGGGATGTGCTTGATTTAATACAACTGGATGGTTTGCCTGGTTTTTGTCTGTTCCTTTTGGTGTTCTGTCATTTGAATTTTATGTTTTTCCTTTATTTCTTGGGACGACTTTTCTAGGTATCATTTTCTATGCTGTGTTGGTCCTTTATGCTGGTACAGATTGCATTTGTTCATCTAAAATGCCTGTCCTGCACAATTTCCATCATTTTTATGGTCTTACGTTTTGTCATTTTCTGCTTGAGTTTGGTTGTGGTTTGTTATGTTTTGACAGTGGTTTGTCATACAGCTGTGAATAACCTCTTTGGCTTGCCTTTAAAACTTTCTTCTTTGTAGTTGTTGAACAAAGTTAACTGAAATTCTCTTTCTTCAAACAGAATGATTAGCACAGACAGAAGTGTGAGTGGCTGTATACTACAACAAGGCAAACAATTTGTTTTGGCTTTATTTGCATTCAGAGTGCAGATTTTTTTAATGCAAATATAAATATTCTCTTTGTGAAAATATCCATGTATAGATCTTTGCTGGGGAGTGATGGTTTTGATTTATAAGATGTGGAAGTTTTACAGTTAAAACTGGAGCTTCCTCATCTAAGGTATGTATTTTGTCAGTGGAAAAATAATATGGGTAACCCCCTGAAAGACTTATCCTCTCCAGGCTAAAAATCAGCTTGGACCATAGGCTTCCTCAGAACTGTTCCTGCCATGAGAAATTGAGAATTTTTCAATGTGGGGTAAGGGTCTGGCCTGCTCTGTACTACTAGAAACCTAATTCATCTGTTTAAACAACAAATTGTGTGGGCTCTGAGTTTTCATTTTATGATCAGTTATCAGACTCCCTGAGTTCCTGGAGTGTTGTCACTGGATACAGAGCGACAACTTAAAGCTTGAAGCTGGTGCAGTGCAGGGCCAGTGCTCTGCTATTTGTGCTTGGACCTGAGGTGGTGGTTCTGAGACCTGCGGGGAAGGAGCTGAGACTGGAAGCTGACTGTAAGCCAGCAATGTGCAATTGAGCAAAGAAGCCGACAGCCTCCTGGGCTGTATTTGGGAAAGTCTGAGAGAGGTGATCCTTCCCTCGGTGCTGGTGAGACACAGCACAGCAGGAGATTCAATCTGGGCTCACCATTTAGAAGAAAGACGTGGAGGTACTGGAGCAAGTCCAGAGAAGAGCCATGAATATGATTAAGGGCTTGGAGGATCTGCCGTGTGAGGAAAGGGCTGAGAGCTGAGACTGGGCAGCCTGGAGAAGGGTGTGTAAATACACGGTGAGGACAGAGTAAAGAAAATAGAACCAGACTCTTCTCAGTGTTGCCCAGTGAAATGCAAGAGACACTGGGCACAAAATGCAACACAGGAAATTCCACTTAAACATAAGAGAAAGCATTTTCCTTGAAGGATGGTCAAACACTGGCACAGGTTACCCAGAGAGGTCGTGAAGGCTCCGTCCTTGGGGATATTCAAAACCCAACTCGACACAGTCCTAGGCAACCCACTGCAGGTGACCCTGCTCTGAGCAGGAGGTGGGACCAGCTGATCCCCAGAGGTGCCCTCCAAGCCCAGCTGCCACCTGTGAGAGGGAGCTTGGACTCCACCGCTTGCTCTCCACAGCCTCAGGTCCACACTGCCTTAGCCTGGGGCTGAAACGCTCGAGATCTGAAGGCTGAATTTTGTAGTGAACAATTCTTTAAAGACTCGCAGCGTGCCATCAGTATAATAAGGGAAAGGACTGGGAGGAAATTTTATTGTAATGAGTAAGCTGGCTGAGCCTTAATGGAAAACTATGCTGATGTAGTTTAGCTTTGTACTGAGACATATAGAGCTTTTTATAGTTGTTTTTGGCCCGTTTTTACCAAAATGAGTTATAGCAAAATGTTGTCTCTCTTCAAAGAGATGATGGATTTGAGACTGAGTTGGAGATTATGGGTCTATGAGAATAAGGGTCATAAGGTGTGGGGCGTTAAGCTGAGGTCTCATTGCCATTAAGTTTCTCTTACTTATTCTTGACTCAAGTGTGTTTTAGAGGATTGAAGTGCTAGCTAGAGACTTTCGAGAAAAGGAAATACACTGTCAACTGAATCAAAATTATACAGGCAAATCCTCACCAGGGTAAAATTTTGTTAGAAAATACTTATTGGAGAAAAGGGAGAGTCAAACCTTATACAATGATTGAATTGCACAGGCTAGAATGAGCTGGATAGGGAAACCTAGACATTTACAATTTTATAAGCTTTAGTATTTTGGGTTATAGATTTTACCTATAGGCAATATTATTGACATAAAATAAATAAGTTATTACAGATATCATGAAAGTATCATGGATCAAAACAAAATCACCCCAAAACATTGGCTTCTGGATGTGGGAAGGATGCAAGTCGCTCTGTCACCGTGCTGAATCCATGTTACTCATCCCACTTTGCAGTTTTCTTACGAACTTGAGAACAAAAGCAAGATGGTTGGAAACCTCAGATTTCCCCGTTTACAGGAATTGCTAAGTAGATCCTTAAAGATAAAAATGAAATTTTAAGGACATGGGAAGAATGTATATACGGCTGATGTTACTCCTCAAAACCTGTGCTTTATTAGCAATATGTGGTATTTTTGCTGTCTTTTGAGCTTCATGGAGTTTAAAATCTACAATGTGGGTAGATTATGCAGATTCTTCATGAATATTAAAATACAATGTAGTGTATTACCAGTATACTACTATTAATAGTATACTAGAATACTGTAGTATATTATTATTATTACTATTGCTGTAATAGATTTTAAATCATACTTTTAATTTTACCTAATATTTAATTTGTATACATAACTAGAAATTTTCTGTAAGTGGAAATTAATCATACATTATAATTTTTATTCTGTAAGTAGTCTAAATGATAGAAGCCCAATCTTACCCACTAGATAGAGCGAAAAAAAGGACAGGTCTTTGTGCCAGATTCTGCCTTGGATACACGTGGGTGGTTTAATCAACATGGCCCACACGTCTCTGAGACAGAATTTGGACTTATTAGACTGTCTTTTCACTGCCTTTCGTGCCATACTGTCAAATCTGACAGTAGCTTTTCCTGGGAATTGACAGATTCATGTTGTTTGGGTTTGGATCCACTCACCAGATAAGGTATGATAAAGGTGGAAGGGTGTTCCTCCAAGCAACGTCCCTTGCAGCTCTTCCAGAGAGCGGCACACGGAGCTCTACAGCTGTCCAGCTTCAGGGAGGGATCCCTCCCACCGCATCCCGGCCAGATGGGCTGTGTCTGGGAGGGAACACACCTGATGTACTGTTTCACTGGGACAAATTGGGGCAAATAGAAGTATAGGCAGTATAACAGCAGTGGCATCGCTATTTAATTCCATTAAGTTGTGTGCTTTGTGTGTACAAATTTATTTCAGTTACAAAAACATACATAGATGAAAGTGCCAAGCTCTGGCCCACACAGATGACAATTAACAATTAACAGAAAGCTCAGGCTTGCTTCTGCAGTGCTCAGGAAGGCTTATTTGCAATCAATGGGAAGTCTTCTCCTAGCTTCCTAGCCCTTACATCTGGCTAAGGGAGTTAGTTGCAGCATCTCCATTCAATTACTAAGATCCAACTGTGATAATCTCTCAAGCAAGAGACTTTCATGGTCTGCCTAGAGCTTTACAGGACCGCTCAACATTTTGTGCTGGGAGCCAAAAAAACCCACAGCCCCAACCAGTGGAGTTCCTGAAGCCCATCTATAGCATGTTGATGAGATCAGCAGCTGCAGGCAGCACCAGAGCTTCCAGACAGAGCTCCTTTAAGCTATAGGCACAGAGTGTTTTTTCATTCTGCTGCTGATTCTGTGGAACTTTTAAAGCCTTTTGCTATTTTATGGTTTTATTTGTGTCTGTTTTATTACTTATTTTATATCCTAGTTCTAATTGAAGACATAGGACTTGACAGGATTCAGAGCTGCAAAAACCAGCCTGGAAGCAATAAACCCAATATTTTTATTTCACTGATTAACACTTCCATTGTTTCATTTCTGTACCAACTTGGCAGTGTTCTTGCATGATGTATATGCTAAATCTGAGTCCCTGCCCCTGAGAGCTTCTACTGTAAAGGCAACACATGAGCAGTTTGGTGAGCAAGGAGGGGTTTGCTATCAAGCACTGCATCTGCAAAGAGGCTGTGAACCTTCATTCTGTAGAGAGGGCACTGAGATTTTGACAGCCTATCTTTGGGACACAAAGGGAGGAAGTGTTCTTCTATTCCTAGCTCACAAATAATACTAGTTTCCTGTGAACTAGAAAAACATGTTTGCTTTCTATTTTATAGAAATCTTCCTTGGGAAAAACAAAACAAAACAAAACAAAACAAAAAACCAATAGTACCATCACCACCACATGGTCTGTGGTGGCACCACAACTGTATTACAAACTATTTTTTTAACTGGCTTTCTGCCCATAGCTAGTCTGAGGCTTGCAAAAACCCTCAACTTCACAAGTTATGGCCATTCCCACCTAGAGATCGTGGGACTTTTTGACTCAGTTTGGGATGAAAAAATAATTTTAGATTTAAACATATTCCTGAGAGAATAAAGTATTTTACACTCAGGCAAACATATTTAAAAGAGGAAGTAAGTGATAGAACAGCATAAAAATAATGATTGCTAGGATCAGGATGACAGAGGGGCACCCTAATTGTTACCATTCCATGTCCAGGCCAAAAAGCAGGACCATGACCTAAGTGTGTCCCTTCCCAAGAGGCAGGTCTTGGACCATTTATGTCAGATGGTTTCATTCTTTTCTTTAGAGTTCCCCAGGAATGATACTTCATAAATTACATATAATGTAACTGTTACTGACCTATAAAGCTTCTTGCCTGTGTTTATAGATTTAATTAATTGATTTCTGGACCGCTCATATTTGGGAGCATGTCACAAATGTACCTGTCTAAGTTGCGTTTAGATCTCTGATCCACTGGGAAGGTATACAAAATCACATGTAGCCAAGCTGTTACACCATTAAATAGGCTAAAAGTACGTAATTCCAGCGGATGACATCATTTTATTTTGTGCAAAATAGTCACTTCAGATATGCCTTTCTTATAGACCTTTTCATATAAATAACTATTACCTGTTACTAAATCCAGCTGATCTTTGTCAGTTTGCTTTGCTGTCTGGGGATTTTCTAGCACAAATGAAACAAAAGTTAAGGGGCAGTGCCCATGCCTCATGGGAAATAATACATCCCCAAATACTCAGCTAGGGATGAAGGATGCTGCCCAGGACAAAACGATAATTTAAAGCAGCACTCCAGTGATCTGGAATTAATGCCTGAATGCTGAGGGGCGGATGAATTTTCTTTCTAGTATATCCAGTATCTTACAATACAGGGTGTCACATTTCACACTATAAAAAGGTCTTTTCTGAGTAATGTGACTGTAAGAGCCTGCTAGTATTTGTATAGATGCAGGTATTTCCTGAGCCTGAGTATTGGGCTCAGAGCCTCAGCATCTGCAGTCATGGCTATTCTAATGTATTCTTGCAGGCAGATGATATAGCATCTATTATTAATACTGTTTTATAAGTCCCATTAAAAGGTCTTCTTTCTACTTATTTATAATTTTGACAAACTTGGCCCAATAAAGGTGAAATTGTTTTTGCTTATGGTTTGTTCATTTTTATTTAAGCCAAAAGGATTTCTTCTTTCCCCCGAAATGGAAAAATATTGTTTTGTCTGTGTTATTAAAGTCTTGAAACATTGTTTTTTAAATGCCCAAGAATCTGTATGCTCTGGAGTAGGGTTGCTCACCTCTGTGACAGGTGTTTCCCTTTGGTCCTCTTTGTGGAAATCTGACTGAATTTGGCAAATTTATAAATCTTTGGGGGGAAGAAACACCCATTCTCAGTGCACTCAGTGCAGGCTTTGCTAGAATTTGATGGCTAAAATTTCCAAGGACTCCCTTTCCAAGGAACATAGTGAGGCTCCCGTAGGAGCCCAGTGGGGCTGTCCAGCTTCCAGCTGCGAAGAGTAACTGGACGTGTTGCAGCTCAGGGCTGCAGAGCTGCGGACGTTTCCCCTGCAAAGCCCCCAGGGAAGAAGACTCAGCGGGTGCCACCCGCAAGGGCAGGAAGCCCTGCCTTCCCTTCTTCCCTTCCATACCTTCCTTCCCTTCCATCCCTTCCTTCCCTTCCGTCCCTTCCTTCCCTTCTGTCCCTCCTTCCCCTGCAGCACCAGTAGGTGCCCCCGGGATCCAGGTGGAACCACGAAGGAAATAACTTGACCTGCATGTGGTGGAAAAAAGAGGGAAGAGGAGTAAAAAAAAAAAAAAGAGAAGAGAAACATTCAGGGCAAGATGACACCAATGTGATGTGAGAGAGGAGAAAGAAACAGAAACCAGGAGGTGAAAGAAGAAGGTGGAGGATGATTAAGTAAGGGAGAGTTGGACATCAGTGAGAAAAACATGGGGAGATGTTTGGCTGGATGAGGGGCACAGGGGGAAGAAGTCCTCTTGCCTGGTCCCTGGCTGGATGAGAAGCTGAAGGAAGGCAGGAGGAATGAGGTTTGCTTAGAGAAAGAATCTGCTGCTAGGAAGAGGCAGAGTGGGGAAAAGGTCAGAGAATCTTGGGAGGAAAAATAAAACCAACAACAAAGAAAAACAACAGCAACAAAACCCAAAACAAACAAAAAAAACAAACAAAAACCCCCAAACAAACAAAAACAAACAAAAAACCCCACACGCACCACCAAAAAAAAAAAAAAAAAAAAAATTCAAGGTCCAGAAGGATGACTTAGACAGCTGAGGCAGGGAGCCTGGGATGAGGAGCTGGGGCTGCCTGGCTGGGTGGGAAGGGCACGGAGAAAGCGTGCGTGTGAGGCTGGCATTATTTTGGGGAGAGTGGAGGAGATGGAAACTAGATACCTGGGCCTGCTTACGTAAGGAGAATGAGGAAATTGAGTGGATTTTGGAAGGGTAATAAGCCTCCCGGAGCAAGAGAAAAAGGGGCAGCATGTAAGGAGGAGGAGAGAAGACAGGGTGATATTGGGTGTTGCACAGTGAATGTGGAAGATAACCCATGCAAAGCAACCAACCGTAAGGTGAGAAAACAGAGGATTGGACCGTGAGGATAGGTGATCAAAGAGACTGGAGAAAGAATAAAGAGCACCAGTTGGATAGGAGACAGAACTGGAAGGAGGTCTGGCTGCAGGGCCCTCCACGAGGATGGAGGCAGAAAGCCTTGCAGTAGCCGGGCTGGAAGGACGCTGGAAGGAAAAGGGTGGAAGGAAGGAAGCAGGGTGCTCTTGGGGTACTTTTGGAGGGCTCTCAGGGCCCTGACAGCAGGAAAGGAAGTGACAAGAGTCTCCCCTTACTCCACCTGCTACTGCAAATGCTCGCTCTTGGAGCTCCTGTGGCAAAGATCTGTGCGTGGCTCTGAGGGTGTCGATGTGGTCCTCCTTTAGGGAAGTGTGGTGTGAGAGGGATGAGCACTACAAAACCATCCTCAGATGATTTGGTCTTAAAAGTGTATGCTGTGGACTAAAAGTCAAGCTCTAAAACATGAAGGAGTTCCACTGGCAGTAGCATGTAAGGCTTTGTTCAGCCCCATTGGTGTGATATTACACCATATGCTATTCAGACTGTACTTGCCATTATTGTCTGTGACAGCCTCTGGGGAACTACCAACCCAAAACCAAGCTAGTGTACAGCTTGCTCTGTTTTCTGCAAGGTATGAGGTCACATTTCTGGTGCAAAGATGACTAAACTACATCTTGAAGTGGCCATAGCTATCAAGTTGTCCCACAATCCTGCCTTCACATTACTTGGAGTCCTCCTAGGAAGCAGCCTTCAGCTGACTCTGCCAGAAGATACCTGGTGTTGCTAAAATCCTGCTGAGATGTGCAGTGTCAGGCACAGGTGGAGTGTGTACATCCACACCTGAGCACGTCCATCACTGCCAGAAGGGGAGGAAAAGCACATTTGATACATTCATATTCCCGTGCCCAGGAAAGGACTGTCTGTACACATGCAGCAGAGCTGGGGGTGCACACACACACACACACACACGCATGCTTGAATGCTTATATACACAGTTATGTTTTGGAGGAGAAAAATCAAGGAAAAGTCCTTTGCACTTAAAATGCACAAAGTTTGTGATGATCCCTAGACTTTACAGGAGCTGTTTCACAGCCTTTTGTTGTTCTTGGAAATACCATCTCCTGCATCGATAAGCTGTGTTACTGCTGTAGAGAGTTTCCTATTTACCCTAGAAATTAAGTGATCTTTTAAAGCCACTGAGTATCTAAGGAAGAGAACCAGAACCTTGAAACCACTTCAGTCTTCTGTGGCAAGGCAAAATGGTGAGCCAAGAACAGATCTGCTTATTAATATGGGTTTCCATAAATGTTTCTTCAGGAGGTGAATATTAGCTATAGTCGTTTATGCTGGACATTTGCACCAGCTATTTTCATTTTACAGACAGGCTCTGCATATCCTTGTGTGTACCTCTATTCCTTTTAATCCTTTTGGTCCCCCACTTTGTTGTTCACAGTAGCATACCCCTGTGGCAAACATAGATAATGCTTACTCGGAAAAGTAATAAGAATAAGATATTTAATGTATTTCTAGCCTTCTTTAATGTGTTGTAGCTGTGAATACAAGGCAAAAAGCAACACCATATGACCATGCTACTTTGGAAATGGTCTATAAACTGCAGTTAAAATAGTTTCAATATATTTATGCAGTGCATAAGTCATGTGTATAGAGGTTTATCACAATCAGTAGGAATGCTGGATTTTCATATCACACGTTTGCTGCTTAGGATGATTAGCAGGAAATTTAATTTGCACTAATTAGCCTTAGGGGAGTAAGAAATTAACTTGATGGGTAAATTTCACGTTTTACTATATACCATACCAACATAGAAAAATTTGAGGTAAAGCTTGAGTTGAATCCTATGCTGATATACTGGACTTCAGTTTTTTCTAAATTAAATTAAAACACTGTAGAAAATTAATATATGCATGGTGAGTGGGTGGGTTTTTTAGGAGCTAGAGTCATAGAATAGTCATTCAACTTATTCATTAAATAGTGAGCCACTTCCAGAGAGCATGGTATGTTTTGTACATTACAGTACATTAATATCTAATACTACAGCAAAAGCTTTAACAAGTCTTTATTTTCTATGTTCATATAATTTCATTATATAATGTGTGCTATGACTGTACATGCAATATTGCACATTGTAATGCACAGAGCAGAAACAGTTTTCACAGAATACTGTGAAAACGCAGTACTTTTTAATTTACAACACCCACTTGCAAACACATTTTTAGGGTCAGGAGCCTTTGTTCATATGCTGGCAAAATTCCTTTAATTTTTTTTTAGAAATTACTTTCAAAAGTATACCACAAGTGAGAGAGACATGAGTCACCGCATAGTCCTGATAGACAAACAAGAATTAGGAACTAATAAACTTTAATCTTGCCTGTTGATGGGGACTTTTCTATCTCATTCTTCCAAAACACAGTTTAGATCACTTGTTTTTTCCCTCTGTAAAATGGAGGCAATTTTTATGTATCCACGACTCAGAATTACTATGCACTGATTAATGCATGCAAGGCAATGAGTCATTCGGTTTGGAAGTATCGGTCTATTATAAACTGAAGTGTTCTGTCATGCCAGTCTTGTGGTTGCATCAGAATTTATCTGTAAAAAAGGAGATGGAAAACATCAGTTGCATACGAGATAATTGCCTTTGATGTCAGCGCTTCTGCTGGTTTCTGCATCTGAAGTACTCTCAGAAGCTCACCATTACTATTACGTATTTGAAATTAGACTTTGTAGTACTTATTTGAAACTGCTTTTGAAGTGAGAGGTGTGACTTCAGTGAGAGCTTTGCCCAAGTAACTATTGCAGAATTGGGTACCTTGAGTCCATAGTTTGGGGTTTAAGTGGTCCATATGAGCTGGTTCAGGTGTCTGCTCAGACTTTCTGGCCTCTGACATAAATACCTCAGATCTAAAGAGAGATTTCTGATAGACCTGTGTGTCGTCATATATTGTGAAACATATATCGTACTGCAATCTTAGGTTCTTCTTCCATCCCCAGGACTCTGATTTCTCAGCAGTAACCCTGCTATTCAATCAAGAATGTGTGTGCATGTGTTGTGTGCCTACGTGTGGGTGGGCATATATAAATACACACGTGCCCACACACACAGAGATATATAGGTGTGCACAACCCCTCTGTACAAATGTGCTTTGCTTTTTTGGGTGTAAGAGTTTATTTCTGTAAATGCTCATCACTTGTATTTATGCATTTATGAGTAGCATCCGACTTTTAGTCAGAATTGACACCATGTGGCTTTCTGTATAATAATTACTTTGGGACAAAAAACTTTTCAGATGGTTTCAAGACTGACTCTATCTCACCATCAATGTAAAAAGATTAAATAAGACGAGCCCACTCCCTCTGAATGGAGTAAGCCATTTGCACTGATTTCAACGGGAGCAGGCGCAGCTTTATTTCTACAGCAGACAGAGAACATCTATTATATTCATTAAATGAAAGTTTGATTCCATTGCGCTTAAAATTATTCATGTTCTGTTAGCAAATGGTTTGAGATTTTATAACCTAGAGCATTTGCTGAATTCTGCTTTGTATTTTCCTCACAGCAATTGGAAGGACCCTCATTCCTCGTTATTTTAGCACTGTCTTTGAAGGAGGTGTAACAGACCTGTATTACATTCTCAAGCACTCAAAAGAGTCATACCACAACTCATCCATCACAGTGGACTGTGATCAATGCACCATGGTCACTCAGCATGGAAAACCCATGTTTACCAAGGTAACAGGCAAGACTCAGTAAAGCATGTTGTTGGTTTGGGTTTTTTTGTTGTTTTTCTTTTTTCTTTTTCAGTGTGTATGAGGGTGAAAAATATTGGCTGTTGCATTTTTCTGGTAGACTGAGATTATTTCTAATACTGAAAACCCTTGAAGCCATTTAATTACTATTTTTTATATTCATTACATGACTGGAAAATTCTGTGGGCATCCTTTGCAATTCTCCCAGAAAGACTGCAAGAGAAGCACATAATGCCAGGTTGCCAGAATCATCAGCTGTACGTTAATTAGATTCCACCTGCCCATCTCCTTTTCTCTGGGCTTGATTTTAAAGCAACAATGAGGTTTCGCATTGCTGGTACCTACTATTTGGTATGGTGTGCTTTACATTTGATTCTTACCCAGTACAAGGACCATAAATCTCTAGGAAAATAGTGATTTAATACAGTAGGATGCCTGTCCAAAGGGCAATGAAGTCAATGGAAGGAGTCAATTGATTTAAACATGCTCTGGATCAAGCGGTTAGTGAATATTCAATATTTGTAATTGATGGTGAATTATCTTCATGCATCTGCCACTTCTAGTCCTGTAATTAAACTAAGTGCCATATATTTATGAAAATCGGTACCAAAAAGGTGGGAAATAGAAATTAAAACAAAATTTTTCTTATATTTAAAAAAAAATCAGTAAACTGATTTTCAAAACGGAAAGGTACCCTTTCATAAATTAGCTGTAAATGATGATTTTCCCTCTTGCACTTGTGCATCTGTATTAATTTTAACCTTTGCATGGAGAAAAGCACGAAGAGAGAAGGGGCAGCGGAGGGAGGTATCCCATCCATGTTGCCCTTGGCCTGCAGGATTGTGGAGGTCGTAGAGTCAAAAAAGGCACCGGCTTTTCACAGCGTCGTGACCAGGGCCCACATGGCTGATGATTTCAGCACGTATGTGAGTCCCATCCCTTCGTAGTGTCTTCCCTGACATCTTCATGGCTCTTGGAGTGGAGTCAAAGAGGAGGGAGAGGCAGCCGCCAGTGTGCAGAGCGCTGGCGAGCCGGGAGGTGTGCACTTGGTAGTGGTGGTGTTCCAGCTCTCCCGCTCCAGCCCCTGTGACTTACACAGACACAAACAGGGAGAGCGATAAATGCGAAGAGACCAGCTATTCCGAGGTAGCACCTCTTTGCCACGAGCGTGCTGGCCAGGTGCGGAGGACGTGAGCAGGGGGTACGGTGGCTGCTGCTTCCCGTAGACCCCTAGAGGGAATTCTGTCATTTCCCTTTCTGCTAGCTTTAACCCAATAGCAAATAAAACGTTTGGGGTTGGTTGGTTTGTTTGTTTTTTAATCAGTAAACAAACCACACTTTTCTTGATTCAATGGGTTTATTTTGCTTACCATAACAGCACGTTACAGTATTGTTACTTTGGAAAGGAGACTGCAATCCAGCAAGTCCAAGACAGGCCAGCGGCAGGGACAGGGCAGGGCTCACACCTCGTGCGAGGGGGTCACAGTCGCCTCCTGGAAACACCATCCTGCTGTGTGCAGGGAGACCCTCCGTCCGCACTGCAGCCCTGGCAGCACACGCCTGGCTCCAGCCCTGACGTTTCTGTTGCGGATTCCAATATAAACCTCCGTATCCCGGTAGAAAAGTTCAGGTGGAGATGTGATTTGGATTCCAGGAGAAAAATTAGAGTTTTAAATTATGACTGTGTTAGTAAGAGCAAGTTTGAAATAAAACACAGTAGTTGGTGGAATAAGGGAGAAAAGAATATATTACTGTCTCAGAAATAAGTTGTAGCCGAATGTTGTCTCAGCTGTGCGTGTGTAACTTCTAGCAGAGATCCTGAGGGCACAGATCTTGTACCCAAAGATAAACTCCGGACTTTCGCAGCATCGGTGGTGGAACAAAGCAGGCTCCCTTAATAAGCAGCACTCCCATGGACTGTGTAGCTCCTTAAATCATGTCTGAATTTGACCCAGTGAAACTACCATGAGGAGGTTTTCAAAGCAAAAATACAAACTAACTACATTTGTTAATAGCTGTTTCAGTTTCACAACTTGTAATCTACAAATTCGCTAGCTTCTAATATAATGGTCTGAAACAGTTCTCATCATGTATCGAATCAGGAATCTGGAGCTGCATTTTATTCATTGCGACATTTTCCTAGTTAGAGCAACTCACTGCATACTGCAGTATTGGATGAATATATAAAGTGGCATTTCCAGGTTTTTTTCAAACAAATACGGCTAGAACATGCCTAACAGTAACAACATGAAGAGTCCAGCTTGTCTTTAGAGGGCAAGAGGTCCTTGTAAAGTGTCGCACACTTTAGAATTGGTTTATCGAGGTATAAATAAATACCGTAAAGAATTAAATACAGTTCAATGGCATGACTTAAATGTGGTAGAAGAAGAGACTGAAGCCCTAACTACCATATTTGTTTACCTGGCAGATGCTTCTTTTTTTTCTCCAGGTATGGGAAAGCTTTAGGAGTCCTCCTAAGTCTCTATTTTCATCATATTACCAACACTCCAACTATACGTGTAGGCAAACTGTTTTTCTGCAGTTAGCGATGTTTATTTGTGTGCCCTTATAGAGTGGCAGAGGGGAGCTGTGCCTTCCCACTAGAGCAGGGAGCACCCCGTGTTCAAACCATTCTCTATCTGTGACCATCAACTGGATTTTATAGGTGAAGCCCTTGAAACTCCGTGATTTTAATCCTTAATAACAATCTCAGGCATTTACCGGATTTGTGTAATCTTCAGGCTTCTTTTTAAGCACAGAGTCAGGCTTGAGAAATGGTCATTAATGAAAGGGGAAGAGTTTTAAAAGATGCCCAGTGTTAGGAGAGCGAGACTCCGAGCAAAAAGGCACAGGACCCGAGTTAGTTTTCATAGGCGCAAGCAGTTGAAATTCCTACAATTAATAAGTGCAGTGAAGGGGTTAAAAAGCGATTGGTTAGTTTGAGAAATGTTCTTTTTTAGTTTTTTCCTGGCCTAGTCTAGAGCAACCACGTGATATACTGAATGCCTGCCAGCCTCTTTCTTGTTGATCCTCCGGAGACCATCTGTGCTGGGGGCATTGATTAGAGTGTGTCTGCTGGGATTACATCTTTTCTGTTGCCATGCCAACTAATCAGCTGATTTTGGTTACCACAGAAACAAAATGTCAGAGCTCACAGTACGGTAACATGAATTCAGCACAACAGAAAATGTTTTCTTAATTGGAGACCCTTTTGATTTTTTGGATTCTATGTAAAAGGCAGCTTTAAAAAAATAAAAAAGAGGCCCATTTAAAATAAGAACTGCACCAATTTTATTGATTAAAAGCAATGCGTAAAATTCTGCTCTACCTAAGGAAATTAAATTCCTTTATAAGATGTATAAATTTTTACCACTGTGATATGAGGTATGTGTTCCAGTTTTTCTGTTAAAATTTGTTAATACCAGTGCATAAAATAAATCTGTTAAGAGCTGTGGGGTTTTGATCTTAACAGAAGAAACATTTGAGAAGCCACAGGTATTATTATTAAAAAATATTTTAAACCTGAAATATTTTCATGTTAACTGGTCAGTAGTTAGGATCTTTGGCCTCAACACAGTTATATTAATATTACATGTTTTTCTTCTTGAATGAGTCCTTATGTGTGCACATGTGTACCCCTGTGTAATTCCTTATCATAGTGCAACTGATGAGACAATCAAAACCAGGGTCAAATGACAAAATAAGTCACATTAAAAGTGTGAAGGCATCACTAAGGTATGTTGAAAAGGGCAGATGAGAACCCATTGCAAGATTCTCCTTCATAGGTCTGCAGTAACATGCCTGTTAAAATTGCCTACCTGTTTTTGCAGTAACAACCAGGAGGAAAAACTATGATGACGTTAAGTGAAGTGTTAAACAGAAAAGCCACACATTGCCCAAGTGGTAACTAGCCGAGTCTGAGTTGGGGCTTGTAAAAATGCTCAACAGACTCAGCTGAATCTGGGATGGCTCGTTGTTCAATCAAATATTAGTTGCATTAAAATTAAAGTTACAGGAACTCTTTCTTTTGAAAGTCATTACACCCTATTTCTACAATATCTCCATACCTCGTGTTTGTAAGTTTACTCTGAACAGGAGTTGTGAGTCTAAACATCTGGTTTAAAGAAAAAAAGTCAACAACAGAGCGAGTTAATTTTCAGATCATGCATCATTTACAGTACTCCAGTCAGGACACCATGCTGGGCGTGTATTTTGCACCTTAAAGACCACCACAGCCACGGTGGGTTTTCCACATAAAGTCATGGACAGTTGTTTAAAAGTCCCCAGTAATTTATTTTACTTTTCATTTCCAGGTAGGACCCACTTGCTGCATTTATTCCTCCCGTATTTTCTCTCCTTTCTCAGACTAGACCCCTCATAAAGCTGTGTGAGCCACTTTCTGTGGAAGCAGCCTGGAAAAGACAAGAATGAAAAAAAACAGGGAAAAAGATCAGGTTTGGCCACAGGCATCCAGGGCTCTGTGTACTCCAACTGGACGTGAAAGGAAGGTTTATATGCCAAGCTATTGTAAGGAAAGGGCAACATAAACCAGGTTGGGAATGACTGGTTCAGCGACTTGACATCAAGTGTGTGCAGTGGCACCACAGCCACCTCCACTGCGAGGTTCACTCATTAATTAGCAACAGCAAACTGCGAGGGAAAGAGAACTGATGCAATAAATAAGATTTAGCACACACAATATTCTATATTTGTAAAATGCTATAAAATCTATTATAAGTTACTGTCTCTGCGGCAAGGCCTATGAAGTAATTTTCCCACATTCGTTTTTTCCCCCCCAAGAGAAAGAAAAACAATTTGCCTAGCAGAAATGAACAATAGAATACTGCTCTGATATTTTTAAATGTTGTTTAATCGATGATACAATACCATTGAAAACAAAATTCCTGGGAATTTATTTCATGCATTTTATGTATTCTAGGTATGCACAGAAGGACGTCTTATCTTGGAGTTTACTTTTGATGATCTTATGAGAATAAAAACGTGGCACTTTACTATTAGACAGTACAGAGAATTAGTCCCACGCAGCATTCTAGCCATGCATGTAAGTAATCCTTTTTTCACTTGACCTAATGCAAAGAGATGAGATTAGGTTTATGAAGAACTCCAGCAAATTTCACACCCAAGGCAATTAACTATAAATATTTTGTTTTGCCTGCAACTGCGTCCATTTACAAATTCTTTCACCACTCCCGTGTTTCTCAGTGTTCTATTGTTGCCACTGTTGCTATGTTTTCATTTGGCTTTAGCACACAGTTTTCTTTTGGTGGTCTCTATGATTTGGGCTCATAATCTGTTCTTATTGATATGAGCTACACTAAATTCAGTGAATTTTCATCATTGTAGGTACAAATTATATTTAGCTTTTAAATTAAGCAAACTGCCAACCTTGTATGAGACAGAAAATAAGTAATTACCACATATTTACTTAGAAACCTTTAGAATTTTAATCCAGATCTTCTTTTTTCACATTTTAAGACTTTTTTTTCTTTTTAAATAATTCTATGAAAACACACACATTGGAATATTAAAATACTAAATATTCTACAGGTTGAAGTTAAACTGTTACAAAGTAAATCATTGGGGAGAAACAGAGGACAGTCTTAATGCCACTTTGAGTTCTGAACTGCAGAATTGTTCAGATTAGTGGTGCCCCATCACAACATTAATTGCAGGACTATGATTTTACAGTGGGTAAGAACACAGGCCCAAATATATGCCTGTATTTTGACATCAAATTACTTAGATATTCATAGATCAAGATATATTCTTAGTGAAGAATTCTAAATAACTTAAGCAGCCCGGACTTTTCTGAAAATGCTATTACAGGCCTGAAGAAAATACCTTTAAAATTCTGCCCCACCGTTTCTGTCTCAGAGTTATTTTAGAGGGCTGACCTGTTGAACTCTTCAACAGCTCCCCGTGAAGGGACAACAAAGATGGCCATGAGCAACAATATGTATTTAGAGGGCTGCAATTCAAAGAGAGCAGGCCAGGTTGGGCAGCAACCAGCAGGTATTAATTTTAGTAATGAGATTGATCTCATTTTAAGGAGGAGGCTGGTCTCACAGGTAAAGCTCCTGGCTAGGGTCAGGGAAGAAATAGTGCTTGCATTTTTCCTGTTTAATTCTGGGAAAATAACTTTGACCAGAAGGGTTCTCCAGTCTGTGCTTACTGCCAGTTACGTGATCAGCTCCACTGAAGGTGCTTTGATGAGTTCTCTCTGCTTCAGTTTCTTATCCACAGAAAGACAGCAATATGTTCTTTATTCCTGCCTTTTATCTGCATAGTCTCCTGGGGCTCCCAGCCAACAAATGGGAGGCTCAAAGTGTACTGTGATCCCTCAGGATCCCTTTGGTGGGGCCCTGCTCACTTGCACCTCTGTGCATGACTGGACCTCCTAGGTCTCTCTCTTGAATGGACAGATATTGGAGAATGGTCTTTATTTTGTTCCAGTTTCTTAAGGTTTTCATTTGTAAGGTTTTGCATTTTCCTGTGCAAACAGAACTCTGTAGCTTATGACATAAATTTAGCATCAATGTATATGTTGGGTTTTTTTACATAGAAATGATCTCTCTCTTCAGAGAACCCTCCCTGCACTCCACCAAGCAAACAGAGAAAAACAAATAGACAAAAAGCAAAGTGAAAATTCTTTTTTCCTCTGTTGTTTAGGCACAAGACCCTCAGGTGCTGGAGCAGCTGTCCAAAAACATCACTCGAATGGGTCTGACAAACTTCACCCTCAACTACCTCAGGGTAAGCGTACTATAGCCGATGATTATTGTGAGCATTTTTTAAAAGTTACTGTTAGCTTTGAGTCAAGGTAATGAGAGCAGAGTGCATGTTGGCCAGGTAAGAAATGGACTTTACTCTTAATGAGAATGAAGGAGAAACACAGAGACTGTAATAAAGATGTAGCTGCTAACAACACACTGTTAAAAAGGATAAGAATTTTATCATGGAGTCAAAGCAGCGTGTGAGTAGCCAATGCTTTTAAAGGTCTTTCTTCTCAGTTTTGAATAACGGCGTTATTTTTTGTAAGCACGAAGTTCCCCACCATTTTTACTCTCTTCTTACTGTTCCTGACAAAATGGCAGCTCGTTCTTGTTAAGAGCTGCCCATCTTCTCCAGCTCTTCAACCTCCCCCAGCAGAGGCAGGGCTGAGTGAGAGCTCAGCTCCAGCCCAGTTTGCAGCCCCTCCAAGTGCTCCTCACTTCACTTGCCTCTGGGAGCCTGAGCTCCCTCCTCAGCCGTGCACTGAATCGAGTGTGTTTTTTATGATTAAATAATGCATTTGTTCCCATTGCTTTTTGACCCTTAAAGTGCATTCAAAGTTTGGGAGTTTATTTTTATTCTTGAAAGTATTCCCTGGTGTGGGCTTACAATGCATACACTGAAACAGAGTGTAGAGTTCATATTTCAAGGTTAAAATTCAGATTTTTTTGTTATTTCTAGGCATGCCATTAGTAGATAAAATGAGGCAAATTAATCAATACACCAAGCTAACTTGGCCAAGACTATCTGATTTTATTCCTTTTAGTTGTTTGAGTAATTAATCAAGATGCTTTTTTGAAGATAACAATAACACTAGAAAATGCAGTTATTATCAGCCTAACATAGAGCTGTACCTGACAGTCTCTATTTTAGCTGTACTTCATTCAGGTCTATGAACCTTGGAACACCTTCCCTATGGATGGAGTCCTACCCCAGAGTGTTTTGAACTCCAAGGGGGACAGTGTGCAGGACTGAGATGTGTGGCGAGATCTCTCATGGTATCCCTACAGCTTATGGACAGCCTGTAGTTATCCTTTCTCTCCCAATATGACAAGCCATTGTTGATTGTTCTTACGTGGTGTCAGCATAAAGTTACGGTTGGAATTATAGTCTGAGTTGTGCAGAGCAGGTCTGCTGTGGCCTAACTGAAAGAAGAATATGACATAAAACCTCAGAGGAATAATACATTGCATTAGAATTTTTCCACGTGCAAATACAAGAATAATATGTGTATGTTGTACATATTGTATTCTCACAGTTAGTTTAGTCTCTGGCTTGGTACAGAGAGTGACTGTTGTGCTTCGGCAACATCCCTGTAGCCACATTGTCATCGTCTCATGGTGAGGCATCCTAGAACACGTTCTCCAGAAATCCCCACCGGCGATTCCTCCTCGGTCGCACCAAGTTTCTTGTTACACCCTCATGGCAAACTGGGCAGCAAGCAGCTGGCTTAAGTAGACTATTGTCCTGTGACAAGCATTTGGGCTGGCTGGGGGGCCGTGCTGAATGTGCAGCGCTGGCTCCATCTCACCAGCCCCTTCTGAGTCCTTTGTGGCATATTCAGCTGAATGTGACAATGCAAATGGGAAAGGCAGGTCCCTGGTAGGATGCAGCTGGCATCAGGCACCCATGCTGCTCCCCCAATCAGCATCAAAAAAAAAAAAAAAAAGAAAGAAAGAAGTGAGGGAGGCAGAAAAAAATCCACAGAAAAAGAAAACTGGGATGAAGATAAGCACTAGGGAGATGAGCAGTGAAGTGGAAGGGGATGAAAAGATGAAGTCTTACTTTTTTCTTCTTCCAGACTAGTTTTGTTAGCTTAACAGACAATGTTAGGTTTTTGGGTGCAAAGCTTCCTCTGGCTCCTGCTGTGGTGATTCCAAAAGGAAATCTTTTTTTTCCCAAGCCAATCTTTGTGTGTCTCATTCTTGCAGTGAGGAATTGATCATTCTGCTCTTTTTTCAGATGTTCAGCTCATCATGGGAGCTCATATTAGATGATATCTTTCCATTTTGATTTACTTCTTTCCCAATTACTTTCTTGTGTTAATTTTAACACAAAAATCTATGCTGAACTCAGGACTGTAAAATCAAACAGTAAAAAGTGTGGTAAATCCACTTAGGTTTAAGGTGTCTTGTAGAGGTTTTTGCTGGTGTTTGTGGTGGTGGTGTTTGGGGGTTTTTTGTTGTTTGTTTGTTTGTTTTAAGCCAGCATTTTATGATATTTTATTCAGTCTTCCCTGTGTTCAGTAATTAGCACTGTTACATGGTTTTGAATAAGGATTTGAAACTAAGCATAAAAATGATTTTCATTTTTTTTTCTGCTGCACACAGCAAAGGCTTGTGATACTCATAAGCGAAAACTTCACTGATGGGGAAAATTAATCATTTTTATTCTCTAACGTGCACACAGCAGCAAGCTGTGCTGCAGTCTCTTTAAAGGCAGAATTTAAACCTGGGTTTCAGGTAGTTGTGATACAAAGGTATAGCCTGGATTTTTTACATTCTAGACATCACAGAATGCTAAATCATTGCTAGTTGGAATAATTGCAGTTGCTGGCATGTAAACTGGTGTTCCAGAGTGCCACATGCCTGTAGATCCACAGCTTTGGATACGCGCCCAGGTTTGTCTTCATTCACTCCGAGTAAAGCTGTCCAGCATAGAAGAACATTGATTTTGTAAATCATATTTAATACAAATTTAAAATGTATCTTCTTGGAACCTGGAAATGAAATGTTTTGTCCTGTGTCATTTGCCAAATGCTCTTTCTCTCTGTTTTCTCTGGCTCTGTATAAAACCATAGGTTTCCTTTCTTTCTAGTTACTAGTTTGTTTTGTTCCAGCATAATTGATTACCTCATCAATGGGGTCAGCATACTTTGCTGTAGCTGCTGACTAGAGTTGAATAGGCTGTCTCAGAAATAATGAGCAAAACCTTGTAGATTTTAAATTAATATCAAGCTTTTTAAAATGTAATTTCTCATCAAGTCATCAAGTAGTAGATATTACGAACTATCAGATAATAAGGCCAAGACCTATATCCTACTCTCAGTCGGTACGAGTCCAGGAACAAACAGGAATCCTGTACAGAGCATGAAGATGGAGATAACACTCAAAACAGCAGTTTCCACCAAGCTACAGTAACTTAGCCCCCACACGTTACCTTTTTTTTTTCTATGTAATTTTCTAGTTGCTCAGCTATTTTGTTTAGATCTTCAATGTGTAATGGATTTGAATGTACTCTAAAACAGTATCTTTATACCAGCAGCACTATTCATAATTTGGAGCTCAAATGTTTCTTTCTGCCTTCTATAAAAAGATTTATTCTCTCAAAGTTTCTGGCATTATTAAAAAGCCAGCCCCTCCTTTCAGTTAGACAGGACTACTTGGCCTGAGCCTTGAAATACGGTTGCATCTTGCCCAGCTGGTTTTCAAAATTTGTCTCTGCTTTCCTGCACTGGCTGCGTTGATTTCTTAGAGCTCTTCCCCAGGTGTAGCTAGTGCATCCTCCCCACGCTGTGGGCTGCTCCGGTAGCCAGCTTGTTGGTGTTAATGGAACTGAGTCTGCATCTGCCCTTTGCAAAGTGAGAGCATGGCAGAGCCCTCCCGCTCTGCGGCAGGACAGGTATCCAGGCAGGGAGCGCACACTCCCTTTTTCCCTTACATCTCGTGTGGCTGTAGTCACCAAGGCTTGCCTGAGCTACAAATTATCCAATTTGTTTGTTTTCTGTGTAAACCAATAACGGAGTATAACGATTGCAACACAAAGGACAATATTTTCTGAATCCCCACTTTCACTAATTTAGTTCCTCACTAGACACCTTCAGATTTCTTCTGCTAGGAAGAGAACATGAATTATTTAATGGGACGCAATTTTCTAAAGGCAGTACTTACTTTGCAATCAAAAGCCATTTGTATGTATACCTATTGTGTATGCAAAATTTTCTTTTGCACATGCAAAACAGGCACACATGCAACAGTTTCCTTTAATGTGCAAAGAAATTTTTCTAAATTTTTCTAAATACAGTTTCATGCATGGAAAGGATATGAATTCAAACAGTTTGGGAGCTGGCTTGCTCCTAATATGTAACAATTCGTTGCAGCTATATGGTCAATATTTCACAGCAGTTTGTGTGTCTTCAGCGAAGGAGAAGGATTACATGCAAGCATGTTAAGGATGCAAAATTAGGTACCCAGGGAAAAGAAATCACAGAATACACTATTTATAGATACCCATGCAATATGAATTCCTTTCCCTTTGTGAGTTATATTGTGTCATCATCTTCTAACAACATCATCGTGCGCTGTGTTTCCCCCAGTGTCCCTGGTGCATGCAGTGCGCGGGATGACCAGCCCTCACTCAGGAGGGAGCGGTCTGGTGCTGCTTGATTCCTCGTAAGCTTTTCTGCAGCATCATTCTAGTATCTCAAGTGCAAATGTTAACAGCTGCATAGCACTGACCAGCCGCTGTCATTCCCAGTGTGCACATGTGGCTTTGGGGCACATGGATGAGCACTGGGGCACTCGGAGGGGTCAGCCAAGGGGAGGTGGCCAGTCAGATTTTGCAGAGCACTTGGACTTCCATCTCGTGAATAACAAAACTATCAATGTTGGATTCAGTCTGTTGTCTCAGACTGGCTATATAGTTGAAAAAGGAGCAGATGATGTTCCTGGGAACACAACGGTGAAAATGCTTTTTCCATTACTTAGTACCACAGTAGAGCTTAAGGGCAGGGGCAGTTTGTTATAGCAGCACTGGGTTACTCTAAGCTCATCCTTTCTTGTCCTGCAGTTCCTTAATTTGTGCTTCTGCCACATTGCCATGTCTCCAGTAGATATGAATGGAGTCCCACACACAGCAACTTCATTTACTTTGTGCTGTGCATTGAATGGGAGGTGCTAGGGAAACAGAGTATGGGATCAGGTAGCTGTATTCTAATGGATATAAGTAAAAAGTTCTATTAAGGTTTCGCAAGCACTCAAAGAAGGGAGTTTGGATCATTTAATCATTTAAAGAATCCTTGGAACAGGAGATGCTGAAAGCAGACACAACATTTTGTAGATTTTATTCCTATAAATGATGAAATTTTTATCCTAAACAAATTCAGCTTCGAACAGCTCTTCCTGTGTAAATGCAGTCAAAATCAAAGGGTTCTCATGGTAGGATTTAGTTTACTACAGCTGACGACCCCTAATCTGTCTGTGCCAACTATAATTAGTTGACTATACCAAAGTTTCCTGGTAATGTAATTTCTTAGCGTTTATTTTAGTAATGATCACAGTGGTTTCCATTCCTCTCTTTTATGAATCTAATGCTTTGCGGACAGTATTATATGTTACTTTCAGAATAATAAATGAGAAGAAATGTATTCTTTGCAACAGTTCATACAGTTAAATGTTAGCTTTTTGTTCTTAACAATGACAAAATGTCACAGAATAGTTACATCAAGGGTTATTCCATCACAAGCAGAAGACATCAGAGAAAATGATACAGCACAATTTTTAAAAAACAAGTGGTCAGGATGGAGTGAGTGGGACAAGGGATCAGGGATGGGAGAGCTGCAGAAGACAAGACAGGTAGAGAATGAAGCACCAGTTTAGAAATGTTTTGATGAGAAGATGGAATCTGAAGGAACAGAGATAGGATATGGGTTGGAAAAATAACACTTATATTGATAACAATAATAGTGGTGTGCTTTTCGTCCATTGATCTCTGAGCATTTTATTAAAACAAATGAAGTGTTTTATAGATAGGAAAACTCTGGCGCATATCAAAAGAAAAAAAAAAAAAAAAGAAAAAGATGGAGCAAACCAAACAGCATTTAAAAAAAATCAGAAGGCAATTTTAAACCAGACTTTGGAGAGTACAGTGAGCTGGTGCAGTAGTGGCCACTTCTGCTTCTCATGGCTCAGAAACAGACTTCAGTGTCTGTGGATAGCAGGAATTTCAGAAGTCTGTTAAAAATGGGTAATGGTAACAGAGAGTAAGTGATTAGAGAACAAATTGGGATTTCAGGAGAAAAGGCAAATTTTTATGATATTCTGGACATGGTGATGGCCAGTCATCACACAAAGGGCACTACCAGGCTCATGAGTATCAGTTAAGGAGAAAGATATATTGTGTATCAACACAGGCCAGCTACCATGCCCACTGGACATACCATAAATATGACCTTTGAAATAAAATTAAGGTCTGGTCTAATGAGAATGGGAGGATGATAATCAGCAATGTGAGTCCTTGAAGCATCCATGAGTAAGAAATCAGAATGAAGTTAGGTTAGAGCAGTTTAAATACAAGAAAAGTCAGAAGGGTAAAAGGGAGAAAAAGAGAGACAAAGGCAAAGCACTAGCCATATAGAAACAAGCTACAAGATTTGAACTAATAGTGTTATTTCAGAAAAGAAGATGAGAAAAAAAAGTCCAAGAACACAGCCACAGGCTCTGTTTTTAGTAGACCAAATTAAAGCTTGGACTAGTATGCAGTGCAGTCATAAATAATAATAACTATTAATTAAGTTTAGGAATGAGAGCTGCAGAGGTACGATTTGTTTGAAGACCTGAAAATGCCAAAACCAGCTTCTTGTTCAAAGCAATGAAAACAGCAAAAATTTTAATTAGTTGTTTAATATTGAACATCCATGGGTGTTTGGTGTAAATCGTTAAGCAGGGAGGGGTGGGTGCTCAGAGGAGGTCAAGAAATAAGCTTTAATGTAAAGCTGGTGGTTCAAATCTTTGTTCTTGGAAGCAGCTATTTTAGAACCCGAAGTATTCCTTGTGGAAAGCTTATGGCAGCCTTTTGGTCTGCTCTTCATTTGGAAAGTGAATCCTATGCCCCCACCTTGTGTTTGTAATCTTCAGAAAGATTATTTCATGAGTCTGTTTATTGTGATATCACAAGCAACTTGGTCGTATAATCTTTTAAAAAATTTTCTATATGTAGTTAACTGTACTGGTTAGCCTTTCCCTTCCTCTGACACTTTCTATAGGTAAAATGACATTTCTGCTTACCTGTCTCTGCTAGAGAGATCTTTGATGCATCTCAAGATTGAATTTGTCTTTTCCGTGTCTAGATCTGTTGGAGGTTTGCTTTGGGCTCTGGAGTTTGATCCTATTTCCAGGATGTTCCTGAAAAGCTCTTACCTTGTGTGATGCCCTGATCCTTGTCCATATGAAGGATGCCTCCCCACTTTGTCATTCAGTCTGTCCATACACTCCCACTTTTTTTTTTGCCGTAATCTCACCATTTTATATTCAGGACAGAAACCCTAAAAACCAAAACCTGACTCTAAACAGTAAAACAGAGCAAGCATTTCAAAAGCGAGTAATAGTCCTGGGTTTCTCTGGGTTTTAGAGATACAAAGCTAAATTTCTCTTCCAGTCACCACCCTTGTACTGGTGCAGGCACTGTCAGAGCTGGGTCAGGAGACTGATCTGATTAAAAACACAAATCTAGTCCTTTCCACCCAAATGATGACCATCCTTAATACCTCCCTGAGTGCTACTTGTGCTGGGCAAGGAAGTGAGCAGTAGTGTGGACTCATGTCAGCTGGCATCTGTCTTGAAGTTGGACCTCATCTCCAAATTTGCCAGCACTGAAAGGAGAACACAAGAAAGTGCAGGGGAGTCCTGTAGATCCTAAGCTGTAAATTTCTCTTTCTTATTTCTGGATCTGAGAACATTATAGCAGTTTTGTCTGACCTATTATGGCCTCACGCTGCTATAAATTTATTCACTTCAGTAGAATGAGTGCTGAATTTCAATGGTACAATTTAGAGCAGACTCTTTCTCATACCATATTACCATCATTTACAAAACTTGAATTGAAAACAAAATAAGCAGAAAGAGAAAAGGTTGATTTATTTTGCTGGTTCTGAGTGAAAAAAAAATCGATCTATATATATGGACATATGGATATAAATGGAATGCACATTTTTGTAGGTACCCTATGAACCATACTGTTTAGTAATTTACCAATTAATTGCAAATATTCTCCATTTGTACTAACCTATTAGAAAACTTTGGTAAACTATTGCACTGCTGTATGTACATATACCTGAGTATCAGTGTCTATCTGGTGGTCATTGCTGTGCAAATCTGTGCATTACTTTTGATTTGTAAGCATACCTTCCATTCATGTTAAAGGAAGTATCAACAGGTGTATCAAATTAATAAACAGAAGCCCATGATTTTGTGTTTCCCTTACCTAAGGCAGACCCATAGGATGTAATGTGGAGAATCTGCAGGCAGTGCCGATGAGCAGAGGTGCTGAACCAGACCTGTACTGATGCCCCCGTTAGGCTTGGGAGCAGAGTGGAGGCAGAAGACATTTTCAAAATGATAACACAGATTTCCATCCAGATTGTGTCATTTCTGGTACTGGTGTTCTGCACAGCTAGAAAACTGTGCTATATTGAATATTCCTCCCTACCACAAATTGCTTCCTTAATCCAGTGCCCTGTTACCTTTTCCAGTTGGTGTTGCTGCCTCACTGTTACTTCCTAAGAAAAGGCAGTTTGTTAATCAAAGATACAGTTCAACATTCATTAAAGGCAATGGATATATCTCCTTTGATCCAAATATCATCTCATAGCTTTTCATTTATTCAGAAGTCTTTTATACCCATGAAATCCAACTTATTGAAATTAATTTCTTCATTCCCTTGGGCAATTTTAGCCATGAAAATGCCACGCTTCATGAACAACAACAACAAATGGTTATTTTTATTGCTAGGTTTTTTGTTGGTTTGTTCTGGAGTTTTGTGACAAAAGAATATTAACTTGATTTAGCCACAGATTATAGTTCTTAGGTGAGCCCAAAGGAACAAATATCAGCTTGAGGATCTGATTTGAAGAAAGGGTTTAGGAACAGAATGAAGGAATACAAAAGAATATGGCTTTCATAGCAAGACAGAGAATTTTCTCATTTTATTAATCGTTCAGGCAAAACTTAGAGCCGATTTAGTTAAAGGACTGTGCACCATTTCTACCCAAGATAAGATGATTTTGCTAAAGTATGAAAGTATGAAGCAAATGAAGAAAAGCCCACAGCCCTATTCCCTAGCCTAGATTTCATCGCATCTCATTGATAAAGCAGGACCGGACCCAGCCATGCTGGATCAAAACCTCCAAGGAAAACACAAGCACTCTCTAAACAAAGCGATGTTGGTGATTAGGCAGAGATCACAGCGCTCTCCAGGGCAGACCTTGTCTCACTCTGGTGCTTCATTGCACCAGCTTCATCAGGAGTATTCCCACTCTGTACACCACGGTGTAATGTAGATCCCAGGTCTACAAGTTCCAATCAAAGTAATGAAATATAAAATGGTATAATCTTCTGATAGTGATATGCAAAGGAAGGAAGTAAATTTCAATCTTCTAAACACTACACCGGACCCTTCCACTAATTATCTTTTGACAAGATGTATTAGAGCTACAGTGTCATTTGAAATATGATAGTCTATTTTAATAGCAACTCTCTGTCTTTTATTACTCTCCCAATTTCGTGATGGTATTCCAGTGTATCCTTGGATGCCTTACTGATTTTCTTTCCCAGTGTGTGAGATGAAATGTTCAGGCACACAAAAGAGATAATATCATATATTCTATTGCTAAGTGCCCTTGAACAATGCAATTTTTTAAATGAATTAATTTTATGAAAATAATTGCAATAAGAAACAGAACATGAAATACAGCTTGCTCATTATGATAGCTGACAGTGTAAGGAGAATGAAAAATGATTCAGAACAAAACATATATTCTTGGAGTCTTTCAATGTTATCACCAAAATCGTATTCATTACACTTTTTGTTTCTTTTGTGCACCTTCTTGGTGGATAATTGTATCTTGAAGACCATCTATTCTCTTTATTTCTCAGCTGCTTCGAACTCTTTCTAGTTTAGTATAAGGATAGGTTGGTTCCTGTAGTCTCATTTTAATATTTAAATTCCTAGTCTGGACCACTTTGCTACAAAAAGTAAACTTCCTGGTGCTATAATAGATGTTAAGGAAAAATTCTGCTTTCAGCTACACAAGTATATAAACTGGAATGACATCTGAGAAAGCAGCAGCTTTTCTCCAGAGTGACATAACTGGGTGCAAAGCTGCTCCTGTGCTATTTATCTATTTCATTACCTTTAGAAATACAAGGTACGAACTCTAACAGATGAATTAATGAACTTCACAGCAGCAAAGGACAGGTGGACACACTCATATTCTGACCTCCAAGGCTTGTTCCCAAGCCCTCTGCCAACCGACCTGGTTCTGCTGAGACCAAGGGAGCAGCCGTGCACCACTCAAGACTCTGCCTCCCTTCTAGACCAAAAAAACCCCAGGGGTTAGAAATACATGAAGCAAGAGGAAAAGCAACAGAAACTAAATCTACCCACATAAGCCAAAGCACTGTAGAACCCCAAGGGGCTTGAGAAGGATGCTGCCTATGAAGATGCTCTCACTTCTCTGCTCACGCTGTCCGCCCATGTTTCTTGCACCAAATTCTGCTAAGGACCGTTTTCTTGAAGAGGATAGGAAATCAGAGAAATCATAGGAAGGGTCAAAATATAAAACAAAATACTTTTTTTACCACTGATTGGTTCGGAGTGATATTTTAGGCTTTTTTCTCTCCATTTCCTTTTGGTGAAATTAAAGAAGAAAGCAGCTTTTTTTAACACCTGCTATGAAGGCAGTTATTGGTCCTTGATAACGCCTTTGTTTAAATGGAAGTTGTGGCTGCTTAGTGCTTCTCAAGATGGATGTATCATGCCAGCTTTTACCCCTAATTTATATTCTCACACAAACCTAAAGGGAGCTTACATTTTTAACTTCCAGTGTTTGATTTCATTGTTCAAAGTTTTGTTCTTTTATAGTTTCTTTCTGGGCAAGAATCAGATTAGAAAGAACTTCAGAGGATATCAACTGCAAGAGGGTTGTTGATTTCAGTGGAATTATACTGAGTTATTAAAAAAAAAAAAAAAGCTTTTGACAAAGCTTTTAAAAGGTGAGCTGGTTAAAGTTTGCTCACACTCATTTATTTTAGGCCCATAAACATATGCTTTCCTAAGCAATTAATACAGTTCATCTTTGCTCAGCTTCCTACTAGTAAGGATGGAATCAAATTCTTGAGGCACTGTCTGAGGCTAGTTATGGATACAGTCCAAAAAGTTATTCATCTATATGTGTAATCGTGGAAGGTGATGTATATAAAAGTGAAAACAACCATTTGTCCTCACAATCTGACCTAAAGATGATCTATACCTTGGGAATAAGGCAATATGGACAGTTTTTCTTCTCATTAGCTACTTTATTCGTATGTGCAGGGGCTGTCAGGAACATGCATTTAATAACACTCAACCCTCTGTGTTGTAATAAATAAGGCTGTTTGAATCTATAGAATATCACAGAAATCATGATTGTGCAGAAAACGCCTTTGGTGATGAACAATTCAACCTCTCACTTGGGAGCACTCAAAAAAAAAATTAAACAAAACCCAAAAGGGATTAATCTATAATGGCTTTTTTAGTTTTTTGCTTATCACCTAGGTATTTTTATATTAATATAAAAGTTCTGTGGTTTCCCCAGTTTTAGTGGGACAAAAAAGCCCATGTTAGTTGGCCATTTTAGACAATGTGTTACTGAGGCAATGGGAAAGTCCAGGGAGCGCATCTGTGGTTGGTTATCAGTATTAAACACCTTGAATGAATCGTGTAGCATCAGGCAAACCGGATGACTTCAGCCATCCAAAAAGTACAGGAAAATTCCCTGTCTGCAGGCTCTCGCAGCTATTATAAAATAGAAATAATTATGAAGAGGGGAAGAAAGTTCATCCACGTACATTTACTAAAGTATATGTCCATGACTTCATTGATAACATGCCTGAAAGTTCTAGCATAGTAAAGCCATTTCTTATAATGAATTTTGTTATGCCTTCTCGTATTTTCTGTGGACTCTGAAAATCTAGATCTACCTGCACTCCCATCATCATAGTATCTGATCTTTTTGCAATTTTTATTTTTTTTATTCTAGCAATATTGTTATAAAAGCCATTATACCCATTCCACAGGTGAGGAGCTTTAGGATGCTCAGGACATAAAGAAACAGTGGGACTTAGGGGCTTCACTGCAGCCTTCAGTTAGAGGCTCGTCTTTGACCAGAGTTCATTGCTTGCGACACTACAGGCATTTGTGCCATGCTGCTTTCAGCCAGCCGTTCTTTTTTTATTTTTACAGCACAGCATTGGAGGTGCTAAGTGCTGCCTTGCTTTATCTGGTATTCCAGAACCCTTGCCCAGAAGGTTCTACATATGGGTCAGTGTCCTTCTTAACCTGACGGAGTTCAAAGCCTCATGTGCCGATGCACCATAAGTGGACTAAAAAAATAGTGCATGCTGTGGGCAGCCAATTGAAGCTGGGCCGAGATGCAACCAGGAGGGCATGGCTCCTTGGGTCAGAAGGGAGAGTACAAAAAGGAGCCAGATTGTTTCAGCTGATAGGGAGCACGGCTGACTAAGAATGAGGACTTCTGTACTTCAGTCTTTGCTCTCATGATTCATTTTTTTTTAATTGAAGAGCCACTGAACAGTGGGTTAGAGGGAAGGTGCTGGTGGTTTCTCTTCTACATACTCAATTTATACCTCTATGTACTTAAGCCATCTGTGTCTGTCAGACATAGAGCCCATTTGTCTGTTCAAGATCCTCACGTTATGTCCATCCTTGTACATTAAGCAGCATCTAGCGATGTTCTAAGGTGCCTGAATGCAATGTCTATGCTTTTTTAAAGCTGTTCCTGGCCTGCTTTGCTGACTCTCAAATAATTCCTGGGTACAGTTCAGGATTTGGCATGATATAGAGTCCATTGCTGGAAGACAACTCGTGTGTGGTCTCCTGTCTTGGTGCGTGAGAATGCATAACATTATGAAGGTGGGACATTCCCTGCCAGTTGGCCTCACTGCTGGTGAATGGTGCTGGCACATTTAGTTTGTTAGGATTGCTTAGGCAAACTGTTTTGTGAATTCTGAATTGTTTGAGTATGTGCCAGGCTCGCCTCAACCAAGGCAGGTAAAACACAGGTGCCTCAGCAAGACTTCTAATGGCTCATACTCTTGGAGTTGAATGCTTAAGTATAGGTGCTTTTGGATCCTTTTTCTTTCTGAGGTTGTATTTAGTGTTATGATCATGGTCAAAGACCAAGTATGAGCTTGAAGGCCAGCTCTCCTAAATTTTCGCCTGCTATCACTACCGCTGTTTCATTCCTCTTTTTTTCTATATTAACAGAAACACATGCTCGTGTGTACCTGTTCTTTCTGTCACAGGAAAATGCTACTATTGTTCTCCTGTGTACTAGGATCACAGTTGGTAATAACAATTCACTCTTGTCAGCTAGCAGGAGAAATGGCAGCCTCTTTTTACTCCCATCCCATATGCACTTCTAGTAGTGACAGAATTACCTTCACTTGCCTCTCTGGCAGAGGCCAGCTGCCTAGACTGGAGGCAGGTGTGTAACAGCCAGGCACCAAAGCGCCCAACTGGTACATTACACAAGGTGTTCCAGGAGGTGAGGACAACTCCTGAACGCCATGGAGAACCCCTGACACTCGGAAGTGTGTATCTGGGTCCACAAAATGGGACTAAAATCTGTAAAAAATGCCAGCTCCTTCTTGAATACCTCTGGTCCTTGCGTGCCCGTCTGAAGAAAGTAAAAGTTTACTCTTTGATTTCTTTTGTTAGTGCTGGAAAGTCATGCAGCTTGCAAAGATTAGAGGAGTACCTCCTTTCTGAGTCGCACTTTACAACAGAATTGTTAAGCGCTGAGTGCAGTGTTTTATTGTGGTGATATATGAGACAGAAGGAACACAGCTTGACTTTCAAACTCCAAGCAAGGGTTTGCAGTGCTAGCAACTAAGAAAAAGATATTTGTACATGTAAACTGCAAGTCTTATCTGGAAATCACTGTGAGATAATAATCTTGGGACCTTATGACGTTGTTTTACCAAGACACAAATGAAGTATAACAGTAGTTTAAGGACCTTGTTGTGTGAAACTTTGCACAAATCTAGTAATAGATCAGCTGGTCTGTTTTTAAAAGGAGGGAAGGAAGACTATTTATTTCCCCCCAAAGGAACTGCTACAAAGCTATTTTCCTTATCAGAAGAACACCTTTTTCCTGAATGTTATCTCTTTGACATTTGTTCTGTATAACCTAATGAGGGCAGGTGGAACACCATGGGAATGAGTTATTGTTGATTTGATATAATTTTAACTTTGTTTCAAGCTTGCACATGGAGTTGGTATTTTATAGTCAACAGAAGGAAAAAAAAAAAAGTGTTACTTTTTACTGCTAGGCTGTTAGGTGTCTCAGTCATATCTAGCAACCATGACAAGCGTTTCTATGTATTTTTTCTTCTGTGAGCAGCAGAGAGTGTTGCTTGATCTTCCCACGTAAAACAGTAGGGAGCAGTCGTGATTTAGATTCCTCCCTGGCTGATTTAGACCTCTTACGCAGTTGGAAACAAATACACGGCAGTCATTCTGGCTGGGGGTCCCGTGGTGCCGGCAAGGTGAAGCAGAAGCTCTGGCCCTGCCTGCTGCCCCCGTTACTAACAGAGCTGGGGGTCTGCTGGGTGTCGCCCGCGCTGGCACTGGACACAAGCTGACCTTTCTGCATGAGAGAAGGTTCCAGGAACCCCCCCAAAATGATCTTTTGACAGCGTCATGTCCAGCAGATGGGCTGTCCTCTGCCAGACGTAAGGGGCTATGCAAACCTGTTACTCCACCACTGGCAGTGGTTTTGGCATTGGGGTTCGATCCTCCTCAGAGGGGATGAAGAGTTGTGCATGCAGTAAAATGCCGTGATTGGGAGAGGAGCTTCTGCATCCTCAGCTACGCCCGTGGTCCTCCCATGGCCAGCCTGTTTTAATTTGCCTTCTTGGCACTAAACAAATAAGGGTTAGAACAGGACCTGAAGCTTACAAATATTCAACATGGAAAGTAAAGCCATAGAAAGTAAAGATTTAACCTTATCCATGCCCAGGTGCAGCCTCTTCCCATTGTGGCATGAGCCCAGAAATGTGTTAAACTCTGGATCAGACAGAACATGAGGTTGTAGAGTATCAAGGCTTAGGGAATATTTTGACACAGTCTCTTGAATCTTAAATGGCCAAACATCCATGGTCTGTTTACATGTCCCTAATATTTTACATGGTACTCTAATACAAAACCCTGGATGAAGGTGAGTTCCCAGTGCTGCTCCTCTGCTAGGATCAGGGGGCAGCTTCTATCACAATAAGAAGAAAAACTGCTGTAGCTCAGCCTGCCAGATAAATGGTGGTTCTTTGGAATTCCATCAGGAAACCGGGTCTCTTAAAAACCACATTCTCCTCTTCACCATACTTGACTACTGGGAAAACCAGAAGAGTCATATACAGATAAAAAGGAATTTAAATGCAGTGCAGAACTAAATGTAGTTTTCTCTGTTGTCATTTATCCTGGCTTCTGACCAAAGAGATATGGTACCCAGCTGTTATGTCATCTTATTTTTGCAGTCCAGTCGTAGTGCAGTAAGGGTGATCCCCAAGAGCAATTCTGAGTCTGGACCTGGGTGGCACAAGCCTCCACAGAAATATCCGCCTCTGCTCCAGAAAGACCCTTTCTGGGGAGCTGAGATAATGGGCATTAAATAGGGCTAAAGTAAGATAGCTTTCCTTAAACAAGTAGACAAGAATCTGGCTCAGAACAGAGTCCTAAAAATGCCTTTGTCTATCAACAAGGAGAAAACCTTCTCCAATTGATTTCAGAAACCCACATGTGGATTAGGCGTCTGTACTGGTTTCTTAAGCAGCATTTGTCCCACATCACCAATTTCAGCCACACGTTTCTGCCCACATGCTGCCTCTTCCCTTGGTTATTTTTTGGACAGATCTGTTCCCCCAGCTGGTTTGCTGTACAGCCACACGAGTAGCTGGGCTCACAAAGCAGTGGGGACACCATGGTGCTGCTTAAGCTGGCGTTGCCCCCTGAGAAACAGCAGCCTAAGCCTAGTGTCCTTTGGATCCTGTCCCTTCGTAAAGCTTCCACATTATTTCTTCTGGCTTTGCTTTCTGGGAGAGGGGGAGAATGGAGAGAAGGCAATCAGTTAGTACTAATGTCTTTGAAACAAGATTTTTCCTAGGTAGCAGCTTATTTAATATTTGATGGGTCATTCAATCACAGGTTATATGGTTGGATACAAATACTTGCAGTCTTCTTGCTTCTCAACAAGAGCTTGACTCATTTCCCCACTTAGCCACAGGTTACTGAAGGCTTGGGAGAACTGGGGCATATCTAGTGAATATCAAAATATTGCCAGCATTTCTTATGTTCTTCACACTCTAAATATTCACTTTGTGGTGCACACACCATGTTCCTTCCCAAAACACCAAGACAAGGGTTCTTTTGCAGTCTGCAAAACTAGTTAAAAGCTTAAAAACAAGGGGTCTGAAAGAGCATATTCCTGCTAAAGCTTTGCTGGTCAGTGGTGTCTGCAGGCTAATTTATCCTCGTGTCTTGATCAAATGACTCATGTCATAATGATCTCACTATTTTCCCATTCAATCTCAGAATAATTTTAAGGATTGGAAATCTCTGGCTCTGGCTGTGCTTTATGTGTTGTGTCATCTCTTAGACTTCACGAAATTTCTTAGCAAGCGTTTCCACCTTTTGGTGGAGCTAACTAAAGGGCTCTCCAAGCTGTATGATCCTTTGTCATCAGCTCCTAGAATGAACCCACCTGGGAAGAACAAGATAAATCAAACAACATAGGGAAGGACATAATGCAGACAATTCACAATAATAAAGTAGCTGCATTAGTCTCAAAACAGCAATTCAGAGCAGCATAGGATTAAGCAAATATTGTATATGCCAGTTCATTTGCACCATCTGCTGAACCAAGTATCAGAAGGGGAAAGGATAGTAGGCGCATGGGATTGTGTGTTGAAATACATTTGGAAAAAGAAAATGGTTTCAGGAAGCTATGAAAACAAAAATCTGGGTGCTTACAAGCCTGCAGCCGGGAGAGGGAAGGAAGAACGATGTCATTTCATAGACTTCAGAGATTGGATTTTTTCATTTATGATTTTTTAGGAGCAAGGAAGGTTGTAGAGCTTAAAATTATCTACTCTGGAGTCTACTTCAGACTCACACAGGAATTGCTATTTAACTATAGGAAACACAAGTGTGGAAATTATTATGCAGAGAATAAGAAGGACAGGTTTTTCAAACATGCTTGGGTGCTGTGAGTGAGAACATGCAAAATGTGGGCCTGGACACGGTCACTGGCTGTGGTTTAGGTGGTTTAGACAATGCAGCTGTTCACTAAGACTGTGTTGTGTTGATCAGAGCGGGCAATAGGCATTTCAATCCTTTCAGCTGATCTTTGGATCAATAGCGCTGCTGAGGATGGTTTCCTGTAAAATATGATTGAAGGCTGAGAAAATCGGTTGTTCAGGTACTGCTGTGAAATATGTGTATTGGTCAAGAGGTGATACTGGACTTACGTGTTGTCAAACATAGGAACAGTTATATAGGAAAAAAAGATCCTGGTATTCCAGTAGTCCAGGAAGTACGAGTGCGTCTCTGAAGTGTCATATCGTGTACTAGCATATACCAACCCATTTAAATGACTGAAAATATGTGTTTATTTCTCTCCATCAGGACTGCTTAAGTATTGGAAGTTACACCTTGTAATATAAATCGCTATAAGAAATGTAATTGAATTGTTACTTATTTAATTGGTAACAATTCCACTTAACAATCTTTGCCACAAAAGATAATGGCCATGGAAGTCAAAAGGCATTTGCACAGAAGTTTAACTTGGTGATAAATGGCTTCCTCTGTGCGACGGCACACGAGCTGCAAATACTGCCCCATCTTTAAAGACCTGAAAAATTCTGGTTTAGCTGCAGGAAAAGAAAAGAAAAAAAGAAATAGGTAAAGAATTTTATGTGTCCTGTCCTTTGGTGTTAGAATAACACAATATTTTGGAACATGACTGTAAAAATTAAAATGGTCCCTTTAACAAATACAGTAAAAAAGTAGTAATTGTTTAGGTAGTTTAATTTTCAGTTCTTATAGTATCAGAACACCTCAGAATTACTGATAAAAGAAACATTGATTCATACACGGTGTTAAAGGACATAAGGCATCAGCAGAGAACCAGTCTGACTTTGTGTATATCATAGACCGTTACATTTTACTGAATTATTGCCAAACTGAACCCAGTGGCTTCCATGTCACTGAGACATAACTGGTGTTTGGCAAGAACAGAAGTATCCTCACAGTACCCATTTTGAATTATGGAATTATTAGTTTCCTTATTATATATATGGGACATAGACTAGTTCAGGGAACCATTGGAAGGTCTTTCTGGATGCCATGTGATGTACCAGGAGGCTATTTTCTCAGGAAAAAAAAAAAAAAGAAGAAGAAAAGAAAACACCATAGAAATCTTAAGGTCTCAATAACTCTTTCCCTTAAAACTGACTTCTCCTGACACTAGTGGTGATAATGAGAATTTGACGATTGTTCTGTGACTTGTGTGATATTTTCAGTCCTGGCTGGAACACATTAAAAAGCTGTTTTGAAGATAGAGGATACATTACTGTGATCACACTAGCAGAAAAGTTCAAAATCTGTCCTTGCTCTCTAAAAGCACTGAACTGCCTGAAGAAAATTGATGTGTTAGCATAGGCAAAATTATCCAAACTCTGTGCCAGAAGTAAAATTCACATTGCCTTGCTCATGTAAGAAGATGCAAATTGGGAATATTCTTTTTATTAAAAAAAAGTATTAGAAGCCAAACTGTAATTGTTGTCGTGGTCAGAGTTTCCAGAGACAGACACGATGTCTTGTGAGCTTCTGGGGACATTGCGGCCACTCTGGAAATAACAGCTGCAGCGTCCCCAGCAGCACCAGGACCTCAGCATACTGTCTGTATGCGTCAGTAATGCATGGACAGCGCTGTCTGCAACCGACCACAGATTTCGGCTACCCAATCTAGAAGCACAGGTCTGTCCAATTAGCCCAGTTCCTCTTCACCATAGAAATCAAATAGGACATCCCAGTCACCAGACCCGTAGCTGTCATTTGGTAGACAATGTTCTTGGCGTAAGTCTCTCTGGCCACATTTCTGCCAGTAAACCAAACAGAGCTACGGCACTGGGTCAAGAGATGGCATATAAATATCCATCCAGGCAAGCTGTTGGCATGTTTGCTCTGACAGTTTCTCCCATGCCACCTCTCTCTCTCCCAGACCACATCTTGGTACTGTTCTCAGAGAGCCTGGGTGAGGGATGGTTTCCAGTTAGAAGCTGTGCCCACCCCTGCAGGGCCCAGCTGTGTGCACACAGGAGCTGCTGTCACCTGCCCTAAAGGCTGCAGAATGGGCCTCACCCCTTGTATCTGGGAGTATAAATGTACCCCTAAGTCTGTGGTTCCATACCCATCTATAATTGATCCTTGTGCGCTGGATCACCCAGCCGTGTAAACTTAGTCTGGATCAGATGAGAGCAAAATCACATCTCGGTTATACTGACAGAGCATCCATTGTGCAATTTAGGCTGACTTTGTGCTGGGCAATACCTGATCTCATGCTGGGATGGAACTGGCAGATGATTCCTTGCGTGGCATGAAGCGTGCTGATACAAAAGTAACCTGTCAAATATTTTTGAAAAAATTTGAACTGGTCAAATTAGTTTCTACAAGCACAGTTCCCTGCATCACTGGTACCCGGAAACTTTAACACCAGGGTTGCTGTGCTGCTGAAGCACAGTCCTAGTCACACAGTTAACAGCATTGAGAGCAGCACTGCAGTGCAGTTGGTAGCACCAATACACACACAGAAGACCTTTTCAATATTGCTATTATTGAGAACTTCAAATGAATGGATGCGTTTGAAAGACTTCCCAGAAAATACATTTCCTTTTCAGCTGGCAGCTCAGTTATTCATCTAAGTAGTCTGTGGATTAAGTAATTTGACAACCATTGAAAGGTTTCTTTTTGTGAAACAATTGTGTGTTATTGCTCTCTCCTTTTTCCATTTCACCTGTACAACTAACCCAGAAATTCAGCACAGACATATCAAGACACACACCGAGATCAGACAGCAGCCACACCAAGCAGCGTGTGATGATGCTGATGCATGTCAGGAGCTACCGCAGGACAGGCTTGTAAAAGACTGGGGAGGGAAAAACAGAAGCAGAGAAAGGGTTAAGAACATTGTTTTTTCCTGTTTGCTTTTTAGCTCACTTCTTTACATACGTCAGGGAAGAGGGAGCACGGATCTTAGTCATTTCACATCACAGACTAGTGCAGTGGAGGTCAAGTTGAGGTACAGCATTGTGTGTTGTAAGGCGGTTGAATGATCTGGTATCTAATTTATGAAGATAGCAGGCAGATTGGGCATTTTGATTTTTCTAAGTGTGTATCGACTGTCGGTTTGGTTGGTATTTCTCCATCTTTCTGTCTATGCTGTGCTGCCTTGCGGGATGAGGAGAAGAGGCTGGACTGTCCATTTGGCTGCGGCCACCATGTCATGCCATATTCCCTCTGAGGGGGGACATTAGATGTGTTTCACCAGGATCTACCTCTGCAGCACTGACAGACCCCTGAGCACTTGTGTGAGCGGGGGGTGTAAGGTGATGCTGTCGCTGCACATGATGCCCCCACGGTGCTGTGAGATGCCGTCGTTCTGAGAAGCGGGGACCAGTGTGTTATACCTCTACCTGACCGTCAGATCCACCTACCTTAAATCCCATCTCTGTTTTTGTATAGATCCTGACAGAACAGCTCGAGTACACTGTGTACAGTCAGGGGAAAAGTATCGATTTTGCTGTACCTGAATAGAATTCTTACCAGAAAAACAAACCTAATGCTGGTGTTTCTTTTTTTTCTACTCTTTCAACTTTTATGCGTGGGTTTCTGATTTCACCATATAGTATTTCATCCTTGGGAGCTTGATTTTTAAGATGAGCATGACCCAGGCTCTGATCTGGGCAGGCACAATTTCAGAACCAGTAAATAATTTTGCCCACATTTTATTGCCTTCATTTAACTGAGTTGCAAAGTAATAATTTCCTTCCTATCTACAAATCAGAGAATCAGATGGGCGGTTTTTACATTTTTTCTGGGATACTCATCAGGAACTGTATCCTACTACATCAGCATTACTAAAAAGATTCAAAATGTACCTTATCCACAATTCACTGGGTCAAGGGAAAACTAGCCTGATCTGAAGTGTATCTTATTTATTTTGAGGGTGTTGCTGTGAATTAAGTTTTTTAAAACATTATTTTAATAATAGGTATCGTATACATTAGTTATGTTACTAATTATGTTACTATGAAAACAGTTTAAAGCATTATTAATGCACATACTATCAATACTTAAAAGCATTGTTGCCTGATGGTGATAACACAGCTTCACTAGTGGATGATCTATGACTGCAAGCATTAAATACTCTCTACTATAAAGTCATTAATCCCTACTTTCTTGAATACGTTTAATTAAAAAGTTCCATTTTCCAGTAATTGCTGTTTTTATATAACCCTGAAATGGAATTTTGTTGAGGCACAAGGTCTTTTATATAAACATCCATCTGTCCACAGTGTAGCAGTGCTGGGACAAGTTTTGTGGATTGGGTGAGAAGTGGAGAGATTACAGAAGACTCTGTGTCCCTATAAGAACTGTGAACTTTTGTCCTCTATGTAATGGCTCTGGAGGATTTTTGCTTTCATAATTTTGGTACCAAACAAGGTACCAGAGTTAGTAGGGGAGAAAATAATGAAACAATGGATTTAGTGTCAAGTGGAGATGCTTTATTAGTTTATAAAGAAAAGCTCCTTCCTTATTCCTTTTTTCCTATGTGAAGCTCAGCACTGTGAAGTATCATCTGTTTCTTATATTGTTTCTTTCTATTTGAATGCAGAATTAAGCAAACCTCAACTGCGTATGTAAAAATACATACACACACACACACACACACATATATATATATATATATGCTTCAGGCTGAGAGATACCACTAATAAAATAGAAAATATGTTGGTATTAATAAGGTTGGCATGTGAAAAGTATGAAATAAATGCATGGAAGTTTGTCAGCTTATTAATCATTCCATTATAAGTGGTGTTTTTACTTTCATTGGTCTAACATCTAACCACAGTTCACTGGCTAAAGGCCAAGGTAGCTTTTGCATTAGAACATTACCATGCGGTGTAGTTCTGTACTTCTCTTCCATTTATTAATGCTGCAGACTTCCTACAATTCAGGCTAAAAATAGAACTGGTTATGTGAAAAACACTGCGTTTGTGCTTGAGCTGCAGTATAGAAACAAGAGGATTTTATATGGATGGGGAAGAGATTCATGACACACAAGAACTAGCTGCTTATTCTCTGGAAAAAGCTTTCATTTTGCATGGTTGTAAATAAGATTAGAGTTGCTATGTACACGTTAGTCTGAAGGATGAATCATAGTTTTGGTATTGCCTCAGTATGTATGAATCTTCATGTTAATCTATTGTATGAAGGAAAGCTGATTTCTTGTACGAGGAAACTTGAAAATAGTGCAATGTAAAAAAAAAAAAAAAAAAAGAATTTGTAAAATCAAGGGTGAAGGTGATGTTTTGTTTTTCCGTATAAGGGGTGTCTTCGTCTGTGGCACATTTTGAAGTATCCTCAAAAAATTACACACTAAACTAAAGCTTCAACCACACCACTAAATTTTCAGACGTGTTATTTTGGCCAGGCAGAGACTCTCCTATTGTTCTGCTTTCAGTGTCTTTAAGGCAGCATTTGCTGTCTCCAGACCACTTCATCATGAAAACTTTCCCAAACTTATTTCCGAGTTGTAATACAGCTGCACGGTAAAAATTGTCAGCATTCAAATGCAGTCCCTACACTGTTGATCTTTTTTATAATGCTGTGATTTGTTTTGGATCAGCAGTGGTTTGAACAAGACAAACAACATACCGGATTCCATCTGAACCTAAGGGAGCTGCCAGGGACACAGGTGAAGAGTGATAGTGGATGCATTTCACAGCCAAAATGAAAAGCGGCAAAACTGATAAGGTCTCATTGTTGCACAAATAGAAAAAGCTAACAGTTTGCATATCAGAAATATCAAGTGTTAGGATTTGACTCAGAACTGCTGAATAGTAGTAGCTTGTTTGCCTTTGGAGAAATAGAGAGGAAGGAAATGTCATGCAGCAGCATCACACGTGATAGTGATGGGAGATGGCAAACAGGGAAATAGACCTTTCCGATGCTGTTTCCTAAAGATACTGTTTAGACTGGCTCTGATGGCGGATTACTAAGGAATTCTGATTATTGAATATCTGCACTTGGCAAAGAATAAGAGAGGAACAAACCTCTTTTGAAGTGCACAACAGTCTCCAAAGTCACCCTTGTTTTGTTCTTAATTCAGTCCTCTGTAAGAAATAAAATTGGTGATTGTGTTAGGAGCAGAGGCAATAGTAATGCAAAGAGAATAAATGGTAAGATGTATGATTTTTGAACTATCTAGAGAGGATGAGATTAAGAAAGCTTTCAAATGTCATGTGCTTTGCACCAGACCACCAAAACACAGTGAGGTAAAACAACAGATACTGGGTTTCTGTGGCAATTCATAACCTACAATTAGATGCAAAAAAAATGAGAGATTAGTTCACAGGACAAGGCTCAAGTAAAAAATATTTGCTTAGTTCATTCTCTTAATTACTGTAGACCAGCCTTAACCCCCACACAATGGTGGAACTCCATCCAAATCCAGTGTAGGCTGAAATCAATGAATCTGTTCCGATTTACATTAGAATTTAATTTTGTCTTGACAAGCTCTCTGAAATTGATACTCACTGCAATACCAACTGCATTATAAAGGATCATATCATGCAGGCAACATGATGCACTTTGCAATATAATTTAACATTAATGTCAAATTAAATTACAAAGATAAATTTATGGTCTCTCTTAAAATCATTTAAGAGCTTAATTCTGATCTGAGATGTGTAAGACACAAATCTTGCTTATTGATCATTGAATATACAGATAGTTGTGAGAGAAGAATCGCATGGTATGATGGGCTGTAAGAGACTTTTTGTTACGATACAGGCTTGTGAGTTGGTGTATTGATCCTTTTTTGCAGTTAGGATCTCTGCTCAAGGAGAAGGTTCAAGCAGGTCACCATCATTGTAGAAAACACCAAACAATCTATATACTTTGGATGAGGCCAGATTGCACCAGGAGGTCCATAAGGAAGAGTTAGATGGTGAATTATTCAGTTTCTGTGTTTTCATGGTCTTCAGAACTAAGCCCATGAGGAGGAAGATGAGACTTCTCCTGCAAGTACTTTTGTTTTCATGAACTGGAAATACATAGAGCAACTGGATGCAGTTTGCCTCTGCCATTAGGATTCCAGGAATATCTACTTGTGCTATTGAAACCAACTGTCCTTATTTTGCCTGATTTGTCATCAGGGGAAAAGGAAAGGGACCAGATAACCTTCAATGTTCATGCCGGTGTTGAGGTAGAAAGAGGCATGAGCCCAGCTGGTGCAAACAATATTAAAAGCTCATGAAACTTGTGTGATGCTGCTAAAGGAAGGCTTTTTCAAAACGTATCCCCATTGTACAGAGGGTGAATAGGAAAAACACCATTTACTGAAAGGACATTCTTTTAATGGCTGGGTAATGAGAGGAATAGTGAATAATTTAAAGTTGCAAAGTTCTTGCGAAGAATCCAAAAAAAAAAAAATCTATTAAAAATAGGTATTAAAACTTTAAAGAGAAAAGCAAAAATGAAAATAGTAGAGCTCCTTTCTACACCCATAAACTATAGATCTAAATAGAAAGATTAAGCAAAATCACAAGGAAAGTAAAACAAGTTACCTTTTCAAAAAGTCTGAAGGGAGAGGGTCATCAAATAGTTACAGCAATGACCAGGACACCTAAAACATTTTTTTAATGCTTAAGAGTATTGTGAAATGGAATTAATTCCAGCACACACTGTGGTGATGAGCATACTGCCAAAGTGATAACTAAGTAAGGCAGATGTTGGTCTCTTCTCCACAAACGCAACTCCAGCATGAGAGGTGCCCCTCAGATGGGGAGAGGAGAGCACGTGTGGCCAGTTCAGCATTCATGACGTGGCATCTCAAAGGTGCTTCACGCTACTCATTACATATAGACAGAAGATGTCACTAAGACTGCTCATGTCCAGCATGGGAAATGGCTGGTTTGGTACAATACAAACGCTAAAGAGGCCCTCAAACAAGGCTCTCCTCAAGGGAGAGTGTGCTCGGCTGTCTGCAAAGCATTTCAGCAGCAGTTCTGCGAGAACAAGGGCATTCACAGGATTGCTTCTCTGGCTACAGAAGTGTTGTACCCAGAGCCCTTCGCTGGTATGGACACACTGCAGGGAGTGGGGAACCTGAACTCCTGGGCAGGATGCAGGGAAGGAGGGAGAAGTGTTTTGAATTGTGAAGGAGGCTGGGTTCCTTGCTGACCAGACCCGTGGGTTTGATGCTGTCACTGATGCCATCACACAAAAGCCCAGAATTAATGGCCATGAGAGCTAGCAAAGTTTCCATAATCACCTGAATTGCTCTAGAGTGCATGGAGGAGAGGGCATTGGTGGAAGCTGTCAGCTAGCTGATATGTTAAAAAAAAAAAAAAAAGGAGGGAAGGAGAGACAGAAATAAAATAAATAGGGGTCCAAAATATTGATGAGAATTAGCTGCAGCATTGGTGATATCTGTGCTGTGTTAAGAACTGTTTCCTACCTACTCATAGTATTTGACTGGAAAAACAGATTTATTTTTTTTTTTTTTTTTAAGCTTAGCTTTACCTGAAATGAATGCTGCTGCTTTCCATTCTCACAGTTGCTGGGAATTGAAATGGCTGCAGATACAGAGCAGTGTAAAAACACGATGAGCTATGTAGCTTGGGAGCAATTGAGCAGCTGAATACTGCATTATCGAGAAATCATTTGCTACCTCTGGGTGTTAGTGAGAAACTGGAGAGTCCTAGACTGGCATTCAGAGCAGAGCATGGGATGAATAAACATTATGGAGTGCTGAGTATTTACTAGTGAATCCAGCACGGAGCTTCAGTACTTGCATGTCCCACTGCATCTTGCAGGGTTGGCAACACACAGGAAAGAAATAGTGAATTCCAGAGCCTTGTGGCAGAATTGATCTTATATTGTTTCCTAAAAAACCAAAGTATCAATGAAATGAATGACATTTTGCTTAATGTGCAGCAGGCAATCTGCATAGCAAAATAACCATATTTTCAAGTGATGACACGTGAGAACAATTGAAATATACATCAGTAGTACTCAAGGGACTTGGAGATAGCTACATGAAATTTCTGGTTTTGTGTCTATACCTTACAGTTGCCAAATTACTCCTGGCTTAGTATTTTCCCTCTTATCTAGTTGAGATAGGAATCTCTTCAGAACAAGGGGTTCAGTAGTTTGTAAAATATCTGTGTATATCTCTGGCATTGAATAAATAATAAGCTGTAGATGCTAATGATCATTAATATTGCAAATGTTAAGCTGGAAATTCTAATTCCTAGCTTCTTAGGTGGTCGTAAGTATAAAGATTTCTTGACTCGGTATGGTGAGCAGTCAGAAAATATAGAACCTTCTCCAGTGTGGAGTGATGGCTATTAAGTATATCCCAGACCCAGTAAATCTCAGGTTATGGAATTTGTCCCAGAATCAGCTCTTGCTATGATATTGTGCTGCAAAACAAGTTTCTGCATTTTTTTAAAGCTAACACAAAATATCCACTCCATATAGTTTTGGAGATATACTTAAAATAGAGCCAAGTTCAAGCTGATGCAGCTCTGTCTTGCTGAGCCCTGAACTAGTCTAAAACAATTTCTTTGAGAGGTGTGATCACGTTCATCTTAATGAGGTTTTAAGTCAAAGCCTAAAGAAAGAAATTGCAGTGACATTTTCTTAAACCTTTTCATTAATTTCTCTTTAAAGCAAATGTATTTAATTTAGGAGTAAATTCAGTAACTGTGCCTGTACCCTATTTCCAAGCAGATTCCTACTTCTCTCTGGATACCTAAAGCTCATATTGTTCCCTACCTATGTAGCAAAACCAAGGACTTGAATCTGCTTATACACTGCCAATTTAAAAATCTTTGGCACAGAAGGAATTGGAAACACAGAGAGAACAGCAGTCACAGTGAGCAAGTCAGGGATTACTCTGTGGTCCTGGACTACTTAAGCTATTCGCATTGAGAGCTGCCCTTTCGTTCTGCCCCAAAGATCATCTAAGGTTTCACTGAAATAAATGAGCCTGCGCAGACTGGATTTTGAATAGTCAGGTTGGAATAACTACTTTTATAATTGAAATGGAGGTGGTTACTGAATTTGCTGCTTGCTACACTAAGTACTGCAAAATTTCAAAATTGATCATTTATTTATTCCATGTATATCATTACATAGGACGTACAATGAACATTTCTTATTAGTGTCCACATCTCAGCAGGCGTGCACAGTGGCTCTTCAAAAAGTGGAAGCAGGTAGCAGAATGGAATGGTGAGTGATGGGAATCTCAAAATCACTCATTTTGGCTTAAAATTTATCATGCAGGGAAGGGGCATTGATATAGTTTATCCACAGAAACACACTGATAGAAAAGACCTACATTTGACTTGACATACTGGGCAAGAGCTTAGAACAAAACAACAGCAATCCCCTCCAGAAAAGCAAGTGTGTAAAAAAAGCCCCTCATTTCTTTTGGTTCATAAAAATACCAAAACATTTCTCATTTATATCTCCATATTTTTAATGGAAAACAAAGATGGCTTTTAATATGGAAATGTTCTGTATTCACATGTGATTCTTTAAAAACACAAGCTATTTTGAGCAGTGAATTGCAAGCCAGCCAGTGAAAGAAGCAGCAATATGTTCCTAGGAAATTTTCATTCCTCCCTCTGTTCTGCAGAGGAATGGTATTAATACTTACATTAATTTTAAAAAACAAGCATGAGCAGAGAAATTTAAACTCAGCTATAAGCCTTCCCTGTTTCTAACACTGAAGAATGAACGGCGTTGAGGGCTGCAGCAGAGCGTTGGTGTTTCGGTGCCGCACAGCTGCGAGTGCAGGGCACTGGTACGGGGCTTTCACCCTGCTCCTGAAGTCAGACTTCCAGGGGCTAAAAAAAACAGCCATAGTGTCTCCCCTGCCTCATCACAGATGTATCAGTAACATATCATGGACCTCTGGAAATACATCTGTGGGTGTCTATAAAACAGTGTACGGAAACATTTCAGTTCTTTTCAGAAATCCTGCCCCACTGAAGTCAATGGGACCTGGCACTGGGGCCAGGATTCACCTGACAGCGTGAGCTGGAGCCCTGCTCTCTAGAGCACATACGGGGTATGCAGAGGGAAGGCTGCTTTTCAGCATAGAAATAAAATGTCATTGTGGTCAGATTTTTTAGTTAATAACTCAGAATCTTTGTGGAGGATAAAAAATGAGCTCTAAAAGAAAGTACCGAACCCCTTCAAGGCTACACAGTGTATTCCGGGTGTACCTTCACTGTCAACATCCTGCCCGAACATCAGACAGTGACTAATAGTCCTATTCGAATGTTTTCCTGTCACTTTTAGGAAGGGTTGTAAATCTCTCCGAGCTCTGTCTATGCAACAGTTCCTACCATTTTCAAGTGGTTAATACAAGCCTTCAACCAGAAGTTTCAAGCATCAAAGAGTTAAACCTAAATTTCAGTAAAACTTTGGGGAAGACTCTTTTCAGGTTCCTTGCTGGTTTGATTCAGAAAAACTGATGTTGTCTCACCATAATTAAAATTTTTAAGTATCATCTACCAGAAAATTTCAGATAATTCAATTTTTTAATTGTTGTTAATGAAACTTCTGCTTATACAGACAAAACTGGGAAGAGACAGTTCCCAAAACTTCCTTCTTTGGGTAGACTTTGGGACTTGTTGGCTGCCCAGCACTCACTAACCAGATCTATTTCCTACTTTTGAGAAGCTGGCTGGTGGCTCTGTCAGTCTCAGCACCTAAGTATTGCAAGGCTCGAGCCCCACTGAATTCTCTTTAAAATGCAGGAGGCATCGCCAGGCAGAAAGGCTGCAGCTCTTTTGTGCTCCCAGCACGTCAGCAGGCGCGGGCTGTTTGCTGGGCTCGCTCTGCCACCTGCAGCTCCCGGCCGGCAGGACCGCAACGCCTTCACCAACAGCCAAACAAGCCTTTGCTACTGGAAATGTGAAAAATCTCGTGGAGATAAGAGGTTTCACTGGAGAGGGCAATTGCTAATTAAATTAGCAATAGAATACGTAAGCTTATGGTATGCAAAATATGGTAAAAGAGAGCTTTCACCTGGGTCTTTCTGCTAATCTTCACTGCTCTCAGTGTGTCTGTTCTCAGAAAATAATCGAAACCCAGCGTTAGAACAAAAAATCATAAAGCTAAATCCATTCTTGGTGTGACTGGAGTGATCTCAGAGCTTAGTCTGACCCCTTACCTATGAAGGCCGATTTTGGCTCTGCTGATAACTGAAGTATTACAGGAAATTATGTGCGGATCCATATTCTTAGAACCCTCCAATGCCTGTCTGCAGTGCTTCCAATATCTCCTCATATAACTCAGTTCTTGAAACGTGACTGTTTTTCGAAACCTATAAATGCTAGTCTTCTCCTCTAAAAAAAAAAAAAGGCACTAAAAAAATAAAATAAATCAAATCCTTCCAGATGTGTTTTACTACACACACACACACAAAAATGTGCTTTATTATGTTCCCTACTTTCACTTCCCTGAGCCCCAAGGGTATAACATTACAATTTTCTTAAGTTGGACCCAAGCCCTGTAATTGATGAGTTGTCCATAGGATCCATATGGAACTCTAGCAAAATCACTGACACTCTGTACAGCACCAAAACCGTGCATGTGTCCAGTGTGTGCTGGGCACCCACAGGTACAAACTTTTCATGCCAATGATTTCTCTCACTGTAAAGAGCTGTGTTAATCTCCAGCAGCAGACCCAAGTCACAGCCATGACAGTGAAACAGCAATGTTTCCACAGTAATGGTCAGACATCATTGAGATGTGTTCAAATAAGAAAACATGACTGGAAACTAATTCTGATAATACTGGGTTACTAAGCATCATGTGGAGTTCTTCCGGTAGGGTTTAGTGCTGCAGAGGGAAAGTATATTATCTATCGTGATGTTTTAAAAGCTAAAAGAAGCATATTTTTTATTTTACCTTTACCCCTCATTCAATTGCCCACATACTAACGACACCTTCTAGTGCCTGAAACATCCACATGGAGCCTTGTGTCCTTCTGGGACAGCAAGGGAGGTCAGATGGATCCAATCCAGGGTAACCAAGGGCACCTACATGCGGGCAAAGGAGTCCCACCTTTTGGGTTGCCTAAACATGGAGCTTGGAAATGTCTAACTCTCTCAGGCATTGCCATTAAAGGTTCTGGATCCCTAGAAATGTAGAAGTTATTTCTGTAACGACACATCATCACTACAGCGAAGTCTTTAGGGTGTTTTCCTGGGTGACTGTGTCTACGCTGTGCAGAAAATCCTTGTAGAAGAGATTGGTTTTGTTGGTACTCCAAACATTATTCTTATAATACTACACTAAAGACTTGCACATTTTAAGATTATCTAGTGCTTGAAAAAAATTGTTAAAGTAGATGTTTTGAAAAGGAATCTTACAGAGCGAGATCAGGTGATCTGTGGGGAATAGGCAGGCTAAGCCTCCGGCTTCTTCTATATGCCAATGAATATAGGAGTATGTAAAACATTTTGTTAGCTTTGTTTTAAGAAGTCACTTTGTAAAACGATGCAGTCAAATCAGCCTGCCAGTTACCTTGCTCACCAATGGTTAAAGATGGCAGGTGGTTTTGGCTAACCTAGCTCTTAAATGCATCTTGGCCCCACATTTTTAATCTGGCTTTTTGCAAAAGCCAAACTACTGATTGTCACTGGCGAGTTCCTCAGATGTGAGAGGTTTGGACCACAATCTTTTCCTGTTTCAGGGATTTTGTTTTGAGTCACTTTAGGTTTCAAGTAGGTCTCAGAGATCACTGAAAAAGACTGTGAGATTTAATAGCAGTTATTGTTAATCCAGTTCATTTTACATTTGTGCCCAATTCATGTGAGCTAGACACATTTAAAAAGGACTTGTCACTACAGAGTGCAATGCTCTCAGGCATCCAAAGCTGACCTTACAATTTGCAGACTTTAGAGGGAGAAAATGGTTACGAATTCCCCAGTCTCAGAACCAGAAGAGGAATTCACGCAAGTCCATACAGCTCCCAAATGCCCAGGCAATAAGACCATCCCGTGTCCCAGTGAAGGGGTCCCAGCACTTGTGATTTTTAGTCCATGCATGTGAGATCAGTCAGGCATTGCTACATTTTGGGTCCATATCTAGTTCTAATTTTGTGTGTGAAGTGGAAGCGATTACAGACAGGATTAGCAGTCAAGACATCTGCAGACAGCAAGGACTGCATAGTTCTCCTCCGTGCACATTACAGTTAGCACACAATAGGAAACATCTTTGCCAGATGATAAAGAAGAAACGTTCTCTTTGGAGTAAAAGTGTCATGAATAAAGTGTCCATGAGGAAATCTTGGAAGACCCTACATGCATATTTACATACTTTTAGTCCCAGCAGCAGTAGGGCTATGTGAGTGTAGTGCTCTGCCCAGGCTAACTAGTTTGTTAAGAATTATCACAGCTATCTTTTTCGTGCTAGTTACTATCTGCTCACAATAAGACAATTTAGGCAGCCCTGGCAGAAACCGAGACATCTGAGAACCAAAGCAATGGTGTTGATTATGATCATGAGTCTCTTTCTCTCACACACACACAAAACCTGAGCAAGTGCCTGCAGGTTTTCAGTATAAATTTAATAAGAACTCAAAATACAGCGCCTCTTTCACAGCATAAACTGAATCCTGCACGTACTTTAAGACCTGATGCTCTTAATTTTTGCCAGAATATTGAACGAGAGAAAAATCTGAGCCCAAAGTACACAATCTGATAGCAGCTCTCTGTTTATTAGATTACCTTGCAGATATTTATCTACAAAAATATATGTAAAAAGTCTATGTAAGAAAAAAAGTCAATGAGGCAACTGCAGATTCAATTTCTGCAGTTGGAAGAAAATAATTCCTCATACTGAAGTTCTTCATTCTCCCTGCTGCTTTATGTTATTTCTGTTTTAACTGCTGTTAATGAAAGGCTCATCAAAAGGCAGTGCCAATACACAATAATATTTAAATGCTGAACTAATCTCTTAGTCCTCATGGCAGCTCCCTTTCAGCTATTTTCTCTGCATACTTTGCATCTGCATTTGTATGAATGAGAGTGGGGTGCACATGGGGGGAATAGAGAAAACATTGACCGGCTCTGCAGCTCAGAGAGAGGAATTTGCCTCATGTCTTACATACTTGTAAAAGCATGGAAGGAAATCAGCGCCTGCTGAAGTAAATCTAAAAACGCTCCTTCAGTGAGACTTGCTAAAATTAAGTAAATAACTCAAAACAAGACTCAGCTTAAGTTATGCCTTTCTGCAGCTGCCATTCTAACTTCTAATAATTTGACCAACTTGTTGCCTTATTTCTGTTGGTAAAAAAAACCCCAAACCTTCCCCTGCTTCTAAATACAGTTTTGCTTTGAAAAATTACTCTAAAAATGACATGCAGGCTCCATGTTTATTCTGTGTCAGCTATTTCTTTATCAGATGTGCTCAGTTAGCAAGTAAGGAACCTTTTCCTCCTATGTGCTGGCCCTGCAAATCCCAGGTGGAACCTAAGGGTCAACCTGGATTTTTTCTTCTCCCGTAGGATGACCAAAAAACAAGAATCCTGCAAGCAAGAGTGAGCCCTCAATTACATGTATGCAATTCTGTAGTCTTCTGTGGCATTGCATAAGGTTTAACTGACTGGAAATGATTCTGTGGTGATAAATAGGAGGGAGTAGAAACCAGCTCACTGTATTCTTTATGCTAGATCTGCTGTGCTAACAGGAGCAAAAAGCGGCTAACAGTGATTTTAATTATTAAGTGAACAGATAGAAAATATATGACTCTATTTTTAAAAAAAGGTGTGTTCTTGAAATTCCGTGTTTTCAGAAATCTCCAGCTGCAACATAATAGAGCACTCAGGCTGACAAGGAAAATAAAATGCTTCACTTTTTTCTTGGATGTGTCATTCATGTGATGGGAAGAGAATGAGTAGTACTCATAACAAGAAAGGAACAAAATCATTTGAATTATTTTGCGTGTAATAGCAAGATAAAATACCATGTTTACAACCTTCATTTATGGGAAGTCTTCATTGTGGAGTGCAGCAGGTCAGAAGATGATTGTGTATACATTTCGCTATAAGGCAATGATAACCCACTATGCGCATTTTATTATTTATTAATTTATCTTTGCAGCTTTGGCAATCAAGCGTGAAAATTTTCTACTTTTCTGAAATCTCTGTAGCCTGGAAGACCAGAATTGAAGTTTATTTGATTTTTTTTTTTTTAAATACTTAAGATAGCAAATAGTGAGCAAATGTTTTCTCCATTCAGAGTTTCAATCCTGCAATCCCAGTGCAGATTAAACCAAGCTGTACAAGGCACACTCTGTTAGCAAGGGTAAAAAAAAAAAAAGCCAAGAACATACTTTCTAGCTATGTAAATTCTACTCTGACTTTTTCTTCCAGTTGTGTGTAATACTGGAGCCAATGCAGGAACTGATGTCAAGACATAAAACTTACAATCTAAGTCCTCGAGACTGCTTGAAGACTTGCTTGTTTCAAAAATGGCAGAGAATGGTGGCCCCACCAGGTATGTTTCATTTCCAGTATTTTACTTATTTTATAGTTAAATTAATATAGAAACAATGGGAAATTTTATTGCAAATTTACTTACAAAGGAAAGTAATAAGAATTAGCACTGTTCCAAAAGTAAGCCTGAAAATTATTCTGATGTTTTATGGTTTCAGTCTGACCCAACTGATTTATAGATGTGCACATTCAGATGGTTTCACTGTGACTAGGATATAATTTAGTACAAAAATATGTGTAGATGGAATGCAAAACGCATACTGGCTCCATTAGAATTCATCATTTGTGTAATTCACCGTCCTGCTGTGACTCTGAAATTACAGCTAGGATTCATAATTAATTGTCTTTGAGACTAATATAATGTTATTTACAGGCCTGGACCTAATTTCCTTCTTCTTACACCTCAAAATAATAATTCTCTCTTTTCTCAGATTATTAAAGATCTGTATGTCTAAGACTATTCACATGGGTGCCCAGGCCAAATTTCAAAAAGTACAGTTGCCCTTCTCTTCTTTTCCAATTTAAGAAAAGTTATGTAATTGTCCGGATTCAGTCTGAGTTTGGAAGACTCGCAGAGAAGTGGCGTTCAGTGCTCTTGAGCATGTTCCCTCGGGAGTTGCCGTTTTAAAGGTGAAATCCACATCGGAGGCAGAAGGAACTGCAATGGTGGTTGCTCGTAGGCTACGTCGATGGCAGCAGGAGGGCAGAAAGCTCCTTTTAGCCTTTGCCTCTGGCTGGGTCAGATGAGGCTGTACCCTATGTTGGAATAAGACCTGGATTTTTGTTTGGCACTAAGTGTTATTTGCTGTGTGACCTTCACCAAGTTACACGGTCAGTTTGAACATCATGGTAGACATCATGATACTCCCATTGATAAAACACCTTCAAATATCTTTATAGATAATGCTGGGAGAACAAACTTCCTTAGACCATTATACAAAATTGGAAGCAGATTCCATTGATTTGGGTCCAAATATTATCCTACGGTTCATATGTTAAATCTAATACTACTACAAGTAGTACTACTACTAGTAAACATAGGAATTAAAAACTAGATGAAGAAATATTTCAGCACTTCTGCTTATGGATTGTTTTAGTACATGCGTTACAATATCTGCCATCTGCTTTCCTTCTTACCGGTGTATTGCAGCAGAACCCACAAGACAACCGACAACCAAACGGAGAAAAAGGAAAAACTCTACCAGCAGCACTTCCAACAGCAGTGCTGGGAACAACGCAAATAGTACCAACAGCAAGAAAAAGTCAGCTGCTGCGAACCTGAGTCTATCAAGTCAGGTACCTGTAAGTCTCGCTTTCCTTTTAGGCCTGAATTGCTTACGGTGCTTTAATTCTTTCCTTACATTGTACAGAAGGTGCATTCTTGAGCCTAAACTGTCACAAGCAAAAGGCGACCGTGCAGAGCGTGCTGTGGAAGCTGGGGAATTAGTTGAGAGGTGTGAAGAAGCCATTCTGCAGTGCAGCTTTAACAAGTGACCCTCAAGCAGGGGTGTCCTGAGGACCAGATGTTATTTTTTTAGGGCCTGGGGCCAACTCCCCTTCTTGTCAGTGGGAGTCCTTCCACTGGCGGTGGGACTCAGACGGGGCCTTGTGTTCTCAGATATAGCGTGAGTCTTGCAGACTTCCATCTGCCAGGTGCTAAGCGAGGGAGGGTCCCTGTGCAACAGGACAGTCATACCTGAGCAGACCACTGATCTCTCTGTGTTAGTGTTATACCTTGCCCCTAATGGGTGCTGGCTTCAGATGCTTCAGTGGAACAGGTTATGAATTAACTTAGCTGCTGAGGTGATCTTTTTTTCCAACCACTCCACTTGCAGAGGGTAGACCCCTGGAATATGGGCCTCAGCTTATCTACCCTGCTACCTGTAACTTTTGGCATCCTAATTATATAGGGAAGCACCAAGTCATTTCCAGTACTCTACCAGCACTTTAATCATCACATTTATTGCCTTATTCACAATATAGGGATAATCAGACCCCAAATTGTGACAAAGTGTGCCTTGGTCAATAAGGAGACAGCTTATACATTTCAAACCTAGGGAAATTAACTTGATATTATAGGAATTGTAAAATGGTATCTTGGGAATAACATGCAGGGATTTTTATTGGATTTCTGATCAGCAGATGAGAAAGGACTAGGTTTCTTCTGAAGCCTGACAAAGAATATAGGTCTTTTATTCAAACAAAGCAGGCACTTCCTAGGAAGCTTGCATACCCAGATAAAAAAGAGAAGTAGACTAACACCAGTGACATGAAATGAAGATTTTTGTTTAGCAACTGATTCAGCAATGTGCTGTCTTACAGAAGCTTTGGGCTTCAGAACATTAAACTCATATTTTCTCCTTGTCATATTAGAATTTTCACATGGCTCGCGTCCCCAGAGTCAGATTCTTTCCCTAATATAGGCATCTCTGGGTTTTCCTCGCAGCGCAAAGCAGTCGGAAGGCCAGCTACCTGATCCCCGCGTGGCAGGGGCCACTCTGCCTCCCTGTGTCTGCGAGAAAACCTCTTGGATCAATAACCAACCATATTTAAGAATAAACAGGAATTAGGTGCAAAACTGAGCAACCAGCTAGTTGCCTGCTGTCTCCAAGCTTAAAAGACAGCGAGATCACTTTATCTCAGCTACTCCCTGCCCTGAGTTCAGTTCAGCAGGACCAGAATCTGACCCCCGGCCTCTCTTCAGCCTGCGCCTCCCTGGAGAGGCGACTTCTGTTGGCTTCAGCGGTAGCCTTGTGTACTCACATGTTTGAGTGTAATTGAGCCCTCTGATAGTTACCTGTCACTCCCACTGATATTCAGGCTGACTTCAGGTACTGAAAGGCTACTCCTGATAGATTAAGTAGTCAAGGCTTCTCTTCCTGATGGAGCTGATAGCTGAGCATCTGAGACATAATGGTGAAATTTATCGTGGTATGAGGGATGGAGTTTTAGTCTTCATTGACTTTCAGGATACTTTTCAATATTGTTTGCTTTCTGTACCAGAGTAGCGAGATGGTCCAAAGTCTTTTGTATGGAGGATCAGGTTCCATTTTTAGGATGCATCTCCTTTCCCTCTACAAAGTGGAAAATGCTGTTCAGTTTGACATACTAACAGCTCTTCCCATCTTCCCCACAGCAAAGATAGCAAACCAGATGGAACTGATGGTTGGGCCACCCTGGAGAGTAGACAGAACTGAAAATAATTTTAGCAGTAGGATATTTTGGTGTAAAACTATTCAACACTTTTCAATTAAATAGAGAGATGCTACCATGTTTTTTCAAAATTATGCATTCTTTGAAGTGGGCCTTATTACAGGCATGCCACTTCTTTCTGAAGTTAGCTGCAGGTAGCAGTAACTTGCTTTCTGGTTTTTTCTCTTAACTGTTCCTTCAAGTGAATCATTCAGTAGTTAGTGTTTGATTTCCCTTATATGCGATAGAAGACAAGATACCCATAAACACAATTTGACGGTTTTCAACTAACTAAGAGTTTCATTTGGCTATAGAGCTTTCTGTGAACGGGACTTTCCTGCTCAGTAGAAAAAAAATACTGAAATCATTCATTTTCAGTGTTAAAAGCATTTTCCTCCTCATTGTTAGAGAAGAGGAATGAAATCACTGTCCAGATGATTCACATACCCCGAGCTAGTTTCAGTTCCACTTTTCCCATCCTCGTCTCTGGAGAACCCCAACAATGAGCACCTGTGCATACCAAACCTGGATTAATATGAAGTCATGTACTTCAGCTTCCTCTTCTTCTCCAGTGATTTCAGTCTCTCCACCGTAATAGAATCGAACTCATAATTTCCTGTCCCTTTTATGCTCTTATATTTGTTTCACTTTGATAGTAAATTAATCCTGGTTAAAGAATACGTTCTTAGTCTCTATTCTGTGCAGTGTTTCTTGGTTTAGGTTGTTAGTAATTATTCGCTTTTGCTCCTACAGTAATGCTGTGCATATGTGTGAACTTACCATGTCTCTCATCCACATTTCTCACCCACACCATTAACTTCTGTTTCTTTAATGAGGTCTTCACACTTGGAGAGGAAAGTGTTCCATGTTCAGGACAGTGACTGGAAAGTGACCATCAGCTATGACAAAGCTTGAAACTTAAGAGAGATTGTCTCCATAGGCCCTTCCAGATCTTCAGATAAATACATGGAGCTAAGCAAACCTTGATCAATGAGATGGAACGTTTTTTGTCACATATGTGTTCTTCTTCAGCAATAGGAGGTTCCATTTCCTCTACCTGGGTATTTTCAGATCAGCTCTTCAGGCAGGGACAGTACTGACAATACAGAGCCAAGCCCAGAAAGTGAAATGATGTGGTTGCATTTCCATGCAAGGGTCAGGTTGGCACTGCAGCCTGAAGTTCAGTTGCTGAAGCCTAATCAATCAGTATCATTTGTGCCCATTGTGTTGACTTAAATTTATTAGCACTTTGACTGTTCTAACACATTCTGGTACACCTTTAATAACACAGTCTTCAAAAACATCTTAAGGGTCTCTGTCAGTGGCTAGGTATGCATCTTCCCTCTCATCAGTAATTTCAAAAGTAATTTTGAAAAGGAGCAGTCTCAGTCTGTCCTCATATCTCTAACTATTTTTTATAGTTTCTCAACCCCTCTAAATAAAATACAAAGTTTTGCCCCTTTGACAGTCACTTGCACTCTATTACATTCATTTTCCTTTGTAATGTGGTTTCTATGATTCTGTTCTCATGCTACTAGCTGCAGACTAGTTCAGCATCTCCTCTTGTCAATATGACTCTTCCTGCCCAAGTCCCTTGTTTAACACCTTTCCTACATATTATATATTTCCTACATTCTTAAGACAGATGTGGTTAGCCAGTATGCTGCATAATTGCACTGCACAACTCATGTCTAGGCTGGCCTATGACTTTTCCAGTGATTCTTTTGACCTGAATCTGTAAGTGCTGTGGCAAGACACTGTTGTGTGTTGGAGGTAGAACCGAGTGCCACTAAAGTCTCTCCAAAGGCACAAATACAAAAACCTTTTTCTCACCAGAAGTTTTCTTCTCTCAGGCTCTCATTGGTGCAGGCTCAATACTTGCATTGATTTCCACAGATGCACTGGCTTTTTTTAGTGCTTAAAGACAGCTGGCAGAACAGGGACCCAGAAACTGTAGTCCGCTCAGCTGTCTTAGTCTCAGCAGATGCCAGGCTTTTGAACTGTTCTCAGATTTGTTCACGTTCTCCATCATGTCTGATCTTTAGAAGAAACATTAACCCATTGTGCAGAATTTGGAATTACCAATTTCCTCTTTCCTCCAAAAAAAGAGCAAAGATGGGCAAGACTCCTTCTGCAAGGTTCATAGAAAACCAACCTTTCTAATGGTAGCTTTCCTATGATTTTAAATAAATTAGTTATCTCACTTAGGTGTGTCACTGCCTTATACTTCCACAGTATTAATTTCCTCTGATATTTGAAGCTGTCTGCAGTGTTTTCCCAGGTCTTTGCTCGGTTTTCAAGCCTCTTTACAGCCTAAAATTGTATTCCTTTGCATTTTTCATATTCTTCTCCTTCAAATAAAACTTTCTTCCAAGCCCAGGCCCCTGTATGTAGAGCAGTGACTTGTACACTGTGATCTGTGGATTACAGGTGTATGCAAGATCAACAGAAGAGGTTCGTACAGCCATATCGCTTAAATATTACTTTCTGGTAAGTTTAATAAAAAATGTGCAGATTGATCCATTTTCATCTATTTGAAACTGGAAATTTGACAACAATGCACAACTGTCACAAACTCTAAGAACCATTGCTCTAGGCTGCTCCCAGTCATAGCCATAGAAATTAATAGGCGGATTTACTGATTTACTAATTTACTCATGGAGATCCTTTTGAGTGTAATACTGTAACCATGAACCCAGTGAAGTATTTTGTTGGAAAGAATAAAGCATCACTACATGCCACTAAGTAAATCAAATATTCTTTGTTACATCCAGAGTCTTAATTAGAGCCTTCTTGAACTCTTAAAGTGAGTTACCTCAATAATCTCTTTTTCTCTTTGTAGTTCTCTGTAAGCTCCTCAAAAGCCAAATCCATAAGGAAGGGAGCAGTATGGTCTCTTACGTGTTTCAGAGACAGGGGGTGGTTTTAGGTGGTTCGTTATGTAGTACCAGAGCTACAGTTCCAGAGCCAGAAGATTAGTGTCAGAAATGATCCTCTGTCTCAGAACTGTGCAATTCAGAATCCAAGATTTAGCTGTAAGGAGAGTGAACAAACTGGTTTTCAGTTGTTATGCTTTAGGAAGAATATTCCAAACAAGACGAGAATATCAAGTTAACAGAGAGGACTATGATAAGATGTGAAAGATAACAATTTTCTTCTAGAAAGTGTTTACTCTGAAACCTAATTAAAATGTCAGTTCCATTTCTATAGATCATTTCAACACCAATGTCGGTCCAATGTTTTTGTCTTGGAGGCAGTGTGGGCAGCAAGGGGGCTCTCACTCATTAATAATTTTTGTGGCAAGGAGATAAGAAGTCAATTATTAAAAGAAGGAAGGCAGGAAGGCAGGCAAGAAGGAAGGCAGGCAGGAAGGAAGGAAGGGAGTAACCTTCTTTCGACTTAGCACGCACTTAGAGGTATGCTGGCTGCTAAAACTAGTGCAATTTTCAGTCCTTGGAATATGAGGCTTGCTTGAACAATATACTTGATAGTTTCTGACATTTGTAGTTATCTCAGACTTGTGAAGCACTGTTCTTCTACTTCTGGGGACTCTGGCACCTGAGCTATGAGCTAATCATCCTAACAAATTGAGCGGGGCTGCGCATTAACAGCAGCAGAGATGGCAGGCATAAGGATGGGGAATTTCACATAGCCCACCACACATTTAAACTTCCAGACTCCAGTAAGACATTATTTAGCCATGGGATGATCTTTAAAATCACGAGTTTAAAAGTTTAGTTATGTAACCGGGCATAGCAGAGATGAATTTTGAGGCTAGGTATAAAATGATGAAGCTTGAGAAATGACCGGTCTGTTAAATAGAAGTGCTTGCATTTGAGTTGTGTATGAAGTGACCTCTGTGTATAGCTTTTATGCATCAATTTAAGTTTGGATGGCAATTAGGGTTATTTCAGGATTAAAGGTATGATATACGTGAAAGCTGCTTTTGTGGTTATATTTTAAATAATACATTTCTATCACGTAATGTAAAACATCCACTGCTTTATTTACAGTGCTTCACTGCAACCATATTTTACTATCATGAGACATTCCTTGACCAAAAATGTTGTTCTAATCACAGAGTAAATTAATAAGATTGAGTGACTACAGTCTAAATCTTTTTTAAACTAATCTAGTCAAATATGTGCTACCATAACTAGGCCATAGCAGTGTGTGCTGCCGTGCCAGAGACTAGGGTTTAATTCTTGGATTCTGCTTCTCACTCCATGAGCAGGAGCTAGGAGCACTCCAGAGCTGCAGCCTCAACCCTGGGAGGGATGGAGCCTTGTGTCATTCAACAGCAGTGACCCCCACTGGCCAATTTAAGGAGAAGCATTGAGGGGCTCTAAAAGGAGTCACTTCCAGTCCTCCTCAGAGGTTGGTGGTCATTGCACGGGATCTAGTGAGTGGAGGTTCAATGGGGTGCACTCGGTGGGGTCTTCAGCTTTCAGTCTGAGGAGCAGAATCCTCTCTGGGGAGGAACCAGCATGTGCGCTTCCTGAGACACTATTTTTGCCTGACATAAGTGGCAGGATTGTCAAGAATATATATATATATATATATATTTTAAATGTCCTGTAACTAATGCTGTGATATCTATCTTTTAAATAGAATGAGGGATAACTCCACTAACTTCAATATAATTGTAGTTTAAATCCCAGACAGAGAGACAGATACTCAATAGCACGGAGAGAAATGTAAGTGCAAACTGTCCTCTCAGTGGGTGTCATTATATTAAGGGAATAATATTTGCAAAGAATCTGAGAAATTAGAGATGGAAATACTTACAAGGTCATTGAGCATCTCCCCGCTGATGCACGAATGTTTCCTGCCACAGATTGAGGTTTTTCCCAGCCCAGTGTTAGGTGACCTGAGCAGCAAAGCTAGCACTGTTCCACTGGGGTCATTAATCCTCACTCTGCGGTTCTCAGTAACAGGGATATTGTCTTAGCAGTGGGGGTTATATTTTTGTTTACTAAATGCCATCTTAGTACCCTAGTTTACATCTCATCACATTGGCCTAAAATGATCCTCTTCCTTTTGCACTTGCAGCTGTTAAGTATATTTTCCCCTCCCAATCATTTGGTGGATGAAACACATTTAATTATTTCCCGTGGCCTCCCCAGCCAGCTGTTCCAGCCCCACAGTCATTTTTGATGCACTTCTCTAAGTCTTATCCAAGTTGCCAACCTCTTGCTGGTATGGCAACAGGGAGAACTTGAGGTCCGTACTCAAGAGCATTGAAGTACGAGGAGCTGTTGCCACCTCGGTCCGTGACTCCGACTTTCAGCCACTGTGGTCCTTGTGCCTGCCGTGTCACACCGCACGCTCAAACCTAACTTGCTGTCCTCTGCCGGGTCTCTCTTGTCATTCATGCTCTTGCAATACAACAGGGTCAGGTCTGGTTCAGCAGTGCGCACTGTACATTGGCTGTTGTTTAGAGGGACTAAATAAATTAGGATAAACTTTTGGTTATAAATGCCTTTGTCTCTTAAACTTCTATGTTGCAAAGCTATGTGTGAGTTTTATTTAACCAAATATAGACCATGTAGAGAAGAAATCACGTAACGGTTTCCATTTATTCATAAATTTTTACCATAGCACAGGCTGAAAATGTGATATAAACATTCTTCTGTAGCATGTCAGCCTTTGCTGAGGGATATGGAGAAACAGTGTAAATACTTACAGGCAAAAATTTGTATTGTTTCATGGTGAAGGAAGTACATATCTGATCAAAAAGAAACCTTACTGAATGGAAACATTTGTCTGCTGTTTGCTTTTTACAAATGTTTTTACATTCATAAGGAGAAACAGATCCTTTAAAATACGAATCTGTTATTTGCTAGGATTCTTGGAAAGGCTTGTTAAATCAGCAGGTACAAAGCTAGACATCTGGAATCACTGCACTTTCACCCAACGCTAGCTGGTGCCCTGCCACCTGAGCTGCATGAAAAGATGCATCCCACACATTTCTGTAGCGGTGAGCACAGCAGCCTGATTCTCCGTTGAACAGAGAGAACAAGAGAGCTCGCTGGCTTTGCACCTTTGCTTTCCAATCTCAAGTTTGCACCTTTCTATCCCATGCTGGTTAGGTTTTTTGCAGCAAATGTGTGATGCACTGGAGTACAGTAGGCGGTTTACTTGTTTTCATGGAAGGACAATTTGTACTTAAAGCAGTGATTAGATGAATTCTTTCTTGCATGCTTCAGTTTTTGATGACTACTAGCTTCATCAGTGTAATTATAATTAGCACTCTTCATCTTCCTTTTACGGTACCAGCTGGACAGATTGGTCCTCTTACTGCACAGATTGGCGGCAGGGTTGCCTACATGGAGTTAGGTGACAGGCACCATGAAATAACAGATGGTAAATTCAGGGCTTGTTGGCAATCAGCAGGTTTTTGCTAATGACTTAATTAGCTATGCAAATTGTCAAATCAGTGTGAACATTGTTTTTATCGAAAACTTTACCTAAATTAATTACCATAATTAAGTAGCAGGATGTCAAGTATATTGGATGCGTAAAAGGGCTTGGCTGGCTATGGATAAGAGAGTTACCATCTTTATTAGAGTGCTATGCTCCACATTTGAGAAGTCTGAGGATGAGAAATGTCGTTTCTTTTAAACTACTTTTAACATACACATAGCGCCGAGTTGCAACTGAGATGTACCCTGGTGCCTTTCCAAATAAAATGGCTCAGGAAAGAATTACTGGGTAAAGGCTAAATACTTCAAGCAGGAGATTAAGGCAGCTTCATAGCCTGCTTATTTGCTTAAGATCGTGCACATTTTTCAGTCTACCTGCTTTTCACTTCTGGGGTTTCTGAGATCCAGAGCCATGAGCATGCGGCTAGAGAGATGTGTTACAGTTTTTCATTTAAATTAGAAAGAAAATGTAAGCCTGTCTCCTGGTTCCTACTATGCAGGAACTTTTAACTCTGTTGTTCAAAGATCACAAAGTTAAGAGATGCAAATTCTCTAACATAATTTTTTTAAGTTGATTTTTTCTCTCTCAAGGTTTCCATATAACAAATATTGGGTGCTGTTCACAGGATGTGATGGTGGTAGGAGAACCAACTCTGATGGGCGGCGAATTTGGGGATGAAGACGAAAGGCTTATCACTAGATTAGAGAATACACAGTATGATGCAGCAAATGGCATGGATGATGAAGAAGATTTCAACAATTCACCTGCACTGGGAAATAACAGCCCATGGAACAGCAAACCTCCTGCTAACCAGGAGACTAAATCTGAAAACCCCACACCACAAGCTTCCCAATAGGTTATTCTGCAGCAGTACCCGCTGCGACATATGTCAGTGGGTTATTAATTACTGTTTCACAGAATTCTTCAAAATCAAATTTTTAAAAAAACAGCTTTCAACAGATACAGTATCTATTTCTAAACTAAAGTGATGTGATTTTTTTTAATTAGGGAAAAACTCTTGTATAAGCTTCCCTATACATTTCTTGGAAGCATTCACATACAATATGATACTGGCACTGACCTCAGTTAAAATAATTGAAAATTAAGTAGCGTTTCATGGCAAATTTCTGACAATACATTTTATTGGAAGGGGTTGTTTTTTTCCTCATCAAACAATGGCCATATTTTAACAAGTCATCAGTGCTCAGGATCTCATTAACGTAACTATGTAAAACTTTTTACAATTGTAATATATTTTCTGCTTTTCAACTTGCACCTGAAATTTCTTGTTTCAGAAAAAAAGAAACAGCTTTTAAGGAAAAGTAATTTAAAGTAACTTTTGTTCCTTCTTTAACTTTTCTTTCATCGGTTAATCATTTAAAGGATCCAGCATTTTTCATTTATGTTTAGCTGATGCCAGTAGATACTCTTTCCATCATTTAATAAAAATGCTGAAACAAGAAATGTCTTTTTTTCATCAAAGACATGAGAAATATTTTTATGTGGAAAAAGACACCCAGTCCTATGAGAGTTTACGCTTTGTAAAATTGCTGTCGATCCAGATATTTTAAAGCCATGTAATCCATTAACTTTGTGGGCAGCTTAATAAATCTAAAACTTCTGTGTTTTTATTATTGTATCTGAGTTGGCTTTGTTGTTATTTCTTTTCATAGTATATTTCTTGTATAATATTTTTGTAAAGCCCCCAAACCGTTTTTTGTTTTACTTTTTTTTTTTTTTTTTTTAAATTCCGGTGTATTTATGTGAAACTTTATAAAAGAAACTAATTTTTTCATTTACATATTAATATGTTCAACTCATCATGTAAAGACACAGTGAGTCAGTGTGTTATATAATACAACTGTATTTTATGTATGCTTTGCCAATAAGTGTGCCAATAAACTGTGTTAACAAACGTGCTCTTACATAGTGCATTTACAGTTCCTCGCATGCAACAAACACTCATGTGCAGGATCATGCACCAGGAGTTTTTGGAGTCAGTGCTTCAGTGAATTACAATCTTTTTCCAGCAAAAAGGGAGGTCTGTAGTTTAGGTGTGAATCGCTTACAGCTCGATTTGGTTAGATGCTCTTTTTTAAGCATTAATGGTGCGTAGCACGGCAGGTCGGAGCCAGCGGCGAGAGCCCCGCGCGAGGGGCACCCAGCGAGCGCACCTCCCTCTGACCTCCGCACCCCTCGCCTGCCGGGGCTGGGGCTTATCGGAGCAGGGATTTCCACTCTGCTGAATTCTGTCCGATAGTTTCACGGTGAGTCCCTCAACTGGGGCTGAGAGGATTTAAAAACGTTCTCCTCCTTTCTTCCCTTTGCTATCAAATCAATTGTTCACGGGAGCAAGCGAAAGCTGGGGCTGGCGCAGCCGCTCTGAGCACGGCCCGGCGGGGGGAGCCCTGGGCTGGGCTGGGGGGCCCAGAGGCACAGCCTGTGTCCCCACGCTGCTCAGGAGCCCTGCGAGCAGGTGGCAAATACTTACAGGGACAATTCAGAAATACTGAATCCACACGATCCTGCCTTTTGTGCAGGGGAGTGATGTTTTGCTCTTGACTGAAACTGTACTCTTAATACTGCAGACATTACAAAAGCTCCTGAAGGGTTCCTGTTTTTTTCCTAAGTGTACCCCGAAACCACTCTAGGGAAATGTGTTTCCCAAGCATATATAGATATTTTTTAAGCATGCTTTTGCTGGGTGTGATTCCGCCAAATAGTTTTGAAACCACCATTGCAGAAGAAACACAGAGCAAAGCACCCTGCATGGCCACTTGGTTCTTCAGGGGGGAAGGTCCCTCCCTGCCTGAAGAACAAACCTGAGCCTCTGATGTGGGCCCCATTCTCCTGCAAGCAAAATCCTCGTTCAATGAATTTTGGCACCTCTGGAAGCCTTGCAGAAGATAGCCTACGTGACACAAAAGCCTATCTACTGTAGGGCAGAATTTAAAACTAACTAAATAACAAACACAGACCGAGAGTATCCACATAGGTAGGAACACTGCTTCTTCGTAACACTTGCAGGCTGTAGGAAACAGTAGGTCTATCATTCAGTGACTGTATCAGCCCTTATTTTTCCATGTAAATAATTAAATTCACAATGTATTCCATTAAGGGATCACTGGCTCCTATATAGCTGCTATAACATTACAATTACACACTGTAATTCTAATGTTCAAAAACACTAATCATTCATATTACATTTCCATGAGCACACTCTAAAAGGCGTTCCTTATTATTAATCTTTCAAGACTGGCACTACTATTTCAATTTTTAAAAGATTTATGATGTCTTATTACTCCTGTTGTTTCAGTAAATAAACATAGGAATGCTTGAAAAATGGGTAGCAGACTCCTTAGAGTGCTGTCCTTGAATTAATCTGGAAGGACACTTTCTCCGTATCTCCTGAAAAACCCTGTCTACAAGCTATCAATCCACCCTATTGTGATTAGGGTGAATAACAGACGAAGCTAGCTGGTTTTATTTATTCACATTTATTCATGAAAGAAAATGTCTGAGTGGGCTGGCTCAGTGAAGCGGTTTGAGATGTGCAGCAGCTGACCACGCAGCCTGGGCATCGCCGCTTCCCTCATCCCCTGCCCTGGGCTGCTGCACGGGCTTTTCTTACCGTGTTCCAAATGACACGGTGAACGTGTCAGCCTGTGATCCTGCGTCCAGTGCCATGTGTTCGTGCCCTGTCCTCAGGAACAGCCCCTACAGGTAGGGAATTAAGGTACAGCAATCACTGTAGCCACTGGATTTTATGCCCCTCCATTGCGGGTTGCGTTTAAATGACACTGCAGCTTTTGTGCGCTCCGCGACCACCTGCTGCAGAGAGGTGGGAAAGGTGAATGAGGGCCACAGGTGAGTTGAAGTGACACGTTCATGAGAGCTGAGGTTGCTGCCTAAGAATACAAGCTTGAAACTAACAATTAATTTTACTGTAATCTAATCTCACCACCTACAAGAACATTGTATTTCTCTGAGAATTTGGAAGGAAATAATATTGTTGACACTTTCCTCTGAGGAGCTCCACGATTATTACACGGAGGAAGGAAACTTATCTCATGATGCCGAAATACTTTCAAAGAGAAAGCTCTTGTTTGTTTTAGCTAAATGGAGGGAAATACTGGCCCTGAGAATTGCCCCCGCAAATCAGAGGGAGGAAATTCCAGGAGTTTACTTAGAAAAGCAGAATCATATAATTAGTAAAGTGATTAAGAACACTGATAACTAAGCTGGTTGCTGTTACAAAGGACTTGGAGCATGCAAGAATCATAAGCACTGGTGTATTGGTTATTCTTTGAATTGCTTTGTTTGGGGAATTTTTTTTTTTCTTTTTTTTTTGGTCTGGGGTCAGCGAAGTCCACTTCTCAGGGAGCTTCCCAGTCACGAGTGACTCACCAGCTGCTCCTCATGAGAACATTTCAGTTCTTAAAGCTCCTTCTTTCTCCCTTTTCACAACAAGAAGCAATATATACAGCTTCATAGTCTTTTCAGGAAGAAGGTGTCCTCAGGTCTCATCATCTTTGAATTGGTATGTATGAATGTAACAATGTTGTAGGATAATTCAATTTGGAAGGGACCTTGGGAGGTGTAGCTAGCATTGGTATGCTTGCAGCATCACAGGCCTCTGTGAAAGTCATAAGCAGCTAGTTTTTAACCTTCGTCCTGTAGTCCTGCACACTGGGGAAGAGCAACCAGTTTATGTCCTTGTGGAAGAGAGCAGAAGTACCCATTGCCAGAGAGCTGCCAAGGAGACTCAGTCTTGAAGTGTGCAGGAAGAAATGGGGGTAGAGGGGAAGGAAACTACCAAATGGAAAAGCAAAATACTGAGCATTACTGCATGTTCTCTAACATCAGGGTGGAGAGAGGTTCCTTCCCCAGCCTTTGCTGCGAAACACCATTAAAGGAGCCTAAATGATAGAACCAGCCATAAGAACAGGCTGAATTTTGCAATTTCATGGCCTCCATGAAAATTCCATTTTAGCAAGGACAGGATGAAAGAGAAAACATGAATGATTGATATTGAAGGAAACCCAGTTTGTTCCTAATATATCCTGGAGAAACTGCTAATGGAAATTGAATAGTCCTGAAAATATTTCCTGAGACTGCAACTCTGATCAAGTAGCCCTATGGTGATATATTGCACATCCAAATTAAAGCTGCCCTGGGGCACAAGTAACCCCAGCAGCTGGTTTTACTGTGTGGGACCGGATGATTTGTATGTTTTTTCTAGCTTTTTGACAGCAGATTTTTATACAAGGCTAAGGCCTGAATCTTCTACTATGTAAGAAGAGCTACTGAATATTTAACATCCCATAGAACTGATGTTACTCTAGCATATCATCATGCTTCTATTAGGAAGTCTGGTGGTGCCTCAGCACTGCAGAATGGCAGATGGTACCTTTAGATAAAGAGTCACTTATGGAAGTCTCTAAATTTATGGACCATGCTTCTATGTTTCATGAGAAAATATGAATTTCCACTGAATGTCCACAGTATTAAAATCTGTTCTAACTTAGCATGTTATTTTGACAGTGACTAGTAGCAGCTCTTTCAAAGGGAGAGGCTTTATCAGGATCAGTGGTGGAGCAATCTAACTGTAGGAACATTTCTTCCATGACCCTATGAGTCACTTCTGAAATAAAAGAACTCTATCCCTAACATCAAGAAATAATTTTAATGGGTCTATGGGCAGTCTTAATCCATAAGCATGTTTTAAAACACCATTATGCATTAAAAAGGACATCAGAGAGTAACACACTTGTGCATACAAAATCAAAAACTTTATAAAAAGCATCCAGCCACAACAGAGTACAATCATTCCAGTTCTCCAAGAAACTCCTGATTGTGCTTCCATCAAATTTACAGGGAGCAGGATGACATTGATAAGCTCTGGTTTGGATAAGTTACTAAATGCATCCCTGGTAACTCAGGTGCTGAATGCCATTACTGCTCACTAGCAGGGGAGTGTGCTGCAGCTGAACTTAGATAAATGCCCACCCAGTGTGTCCGCATCCCGGTTGGACAGCCAAATTTAGGACTCCGCAGGTCTGTGCTTGTAGCTGGAGTCCAAAGTTCTTCAGGTTGTATTTATTTTCTTTCCGTGTGTGGTTGTGGGGATTTTATGAGGGTGAGGATTTTTTTTTTTTTAATTTCTACTGTGCTCTGTGATATAAATACTTCTCAGATGTCCAAGATCTTACCAGCTGGAAGGTGGTGTGCAGAACAGTCATTACAGCCTGTGTGTGGAGGAAGCAGTGTTCTCTATTATGCTAAAAGGAGTTCTGTCTGATCTCTGGAGATCCTTAGGTTGTGTATCACCCCAGTTTAATTAATAGCTCTGTCTCGACAACTCTGAATTCATCTGAGATAGCATGTACCATTTTGTATTGAGCAACTGTAATGTATAAGGTTAGCATCTCCTTTGTAAGTGCATTAGGAGATGTTTTAGCAAATGCTTGATATGAAGCAGGCATTTAACACTCCTTATCACATTCGACTGCAACTCTCATTTCATCACATGAAGTTTCATCCTCCCTGAGTGATCTCTTGGGGTGTCTGAGGACTGAAAAAGCTTTTAAGAACTGTGTTTGGTGCTTTCAGATGCTGGGTCGAGGTGGCTTTTTTTTCCATTCAATTTTCTTTCATCTCTCTTTGATAGCTTATGAAAATTGGTTTGCCATTTTGCCCGAAGTTTTTAACCTTCCATCTTCTTCCGGCTGTGTGCAAACCAAAGTGCAGGACTCACTTGTACTGCACACAGACAAACCCATCAAAAACAAGGTGGGCTGGTCCTGAGTTGCCAAGACAGATCAAATTCAGCGGACAGAAGGTGTGAAATTTAGGAACTGTGATGGATACTGGGGCTTGTGTCTGTCTTTGACTGAAGACTCCATTTTTGAAAGGGAATTTTCATCTATTTTCATTTAAAAAATCTCCCTTTCAGGTTAAAGTTGTGATGCCAAATGGTGACAACAAAAGGTGAGCAACTGAGACAGCTACCTTTTTATACAGGCTTTTCAGCAGCTGTATGACTGGCTCTATGCTTAAATCATTAGCTCCTCAGATGCGAATCGGGGGTGAAGTGCTACAGGAGCTCAATTTATAGCAGCCAGATTCATAGCTAAGGTGTCCCTGGATGGTGATCACGAACTTTTATAGTGGTTCCTGAGCTTTGTAGGAGCAATGCAGTTTCATTTTTGCATATCACAGCTATCTCCTCTGCTGGCCTTCATGTCAACAGGGATGGGGAGTTTCAAGTTGGCTTTGTTTAGCTATTTTCCAAGTATTGCTGTTATTTCAGCCTAAGGGCACAGAAAAATATAACCTATATATCCTTCTTTCTCCCAGAAAATATATAATTTTTATACATTTTATATATTCCCCCATGCTCCCCCACCTTTTTTTTTAAGCCAGAACCCCCTTGAGAAGAGCCTAGCTCACAAATTTCACACAGTGGGATTTGGCTTTACTGTAGATGCCAGCCGCATTCCTGGAAGGGGGGGAATCATACTAATGACCAGTTTATAATGAGTGACTGAACTGTGGCACTCCACAGGAGGGCAACATTTTGAAGCTCAAGACCATGTAAAAGTGGGATGTGGGCTTTTAAAATGGAAACAGAGTTGTCAAGTCCTATGATTTTATTGTGAGACCCGCAGCAGAGCCAGTTCTCAAGTCGGGAGGGGAAGCGTTGGAGAAGGAAGGAGTGGTCTGTATAGTAATTGCCTTGGAACAGTCTGACACTTCAGAAAGTGGCAATCTACAAGATGGCCATTTCTAAGAAAAGCCCATATAGCAGGGAATAAAATTGCAATCAGTAATGAAGGAAACCTTCCAGAGACGGGCTTCATGCAGGCACTGCCAGGTAGCATGGTGGGCACGTAGCTACAAGGTCAAGGCTCGAAAGGGAAATAGAAATTTGATTTTATTTTTTATTCATTTTATTCATTTATTTTATTTTTTCATCGTCTGTCATAATGCAAGTCAGTGCCAAAACTCTTCTGCTTTCTTAAATGCAACAACCTCCTTTGATTAACAGATGGATTAATTTGAAATAACCTTTGAGGTAAAATAAACAAAACACACGGATAGTCCTGCCTTGAAACCAGTAGAGTCATTTTGTCACATTGAAGGCCTGGCTGCAGTCACAGCTTCTCCGGGACTGTTAGACCCACCCACTACACCTCGCCCTCCATCAGAGTACCTGGCAACCTCCTCCGGGCCACTGTCTCCCTGGTGGGAAGGTGTTTGGCCATTTGACTTTCGTTGCAAAACACCTTCCCATGTGATTCAGGCCGCTGTGAAACACCCAGGATAGATGTGCAGAAATAATGATCCTCAAAATAATGGTACTTTAATTTGTTTTTTAAAAAGAACCTTTTTGTTTGGTTTGAAAGTGCTGCTTCTTTTGGCTCTTTCCATGTTTCAAAATTTTAATTTGTATTTTGATTTTTTTTTTTTTCCAGATTTGTTTTCCATGCAGCTACAAGCACTATAAATTTGGTTTTAATATAAGATGAACAGTTAAAAAATGCAGGAGCCTGAAGTTGAATATCAAATACAAGCAGCTCTCATGTAGCGAGGGGTGGGCTGATGAGGTTCCCTTCTCAAGGCTCCTGACTAAGCCACGATGCTGCAGAGTGAATTACACAGATTGTGTCCTGCCCAGCTCTCTACAGAAATATGCTTGTAAACATTGCAGAGAAGTAGCTTGAAGGACATACGAATGACATAGATCACCCAAAGCATAAGTTATTCCCTTTTTCTCCTCTCCTCTCTTCCCCAATTCATTCAATATTTGAAAATAGACTAAGGCAGGAGTCACAATAAAAATAAAAATCAAGTGTTGGCAACTCTCCCTTTCCAGTTACGAGTGCAGCTCAGGATGCTCTTCTGCCAGCTGGTACTTTAAATGTGACCAGAAGGAAACAATTCTGACCATAATGTGGCTACTGTGTACCTGGGTGGTTTTACTGTGTTTACAGCGCAGCAAGCAGGACCAAGTCCCTCTCCCTTTTCGTTATTTCTAAAACAAAAGAGTTTCCTAAAATTCCCATGAAAGGACTACATTGAGAACCTCAGTTTCTGCACAAAGATGAAAAAGAGGTTCGGAGCCCAGCTGGGCCCATGGCAGGTTGGTGGATCCCCATGGGAAGCGTGCGGTGCCCCCCAGCTCCTGTCCATCTCATTTCATTAGCAGCCCTGTCCCATCCTTCCTCAGCGGGTACCACCGCTCTGCCTGAGCATCCACAGCTCTGTGCCGAAGCCACTCAGCCTTTTACGTGACCCAAGACACTTGTATGTCTTAACATTAGTGAGTCTTGAGTGGAGCCGGGCCAATTTGGATCCCTTTATTAGCAGTATTAAATTCCATTGTGCAGGTATTTCCACAGCTGTGAGTTATTCAACATAAACTCCTACTGAAGTAGAGAATAGGCTGCAAATAACCCACCAGGGAACAATTTCTTAAGTGCTAGTCATCCAGCAAATTCCTTTATTCTCAGTTTTTATAGCAGGATTACTCAATGTAGATGATATGTCCAGGTTATAATGTATTTGATTATTTATAGCAGATATCTTGTGGTGTGAGCTCAATTTTAAAATGGACAAGGATTATTGGAACTAGACAGATGTGATGTTAATTTCCAAAACTAACCTCATTTTCAGTGGAACCTATGCTATTGCTTGCACTCTTGAGAATATCACTTTTCTGGTAATTTTTCAAACCCCCGGTTGTTCTCCTACTAAGCCTCCTCTAGCTTGTGATTTCTCTGTTTCCCATATCTTTCCTTAATGATTATTCCTATTTCCTAGTGAAACATTTCCCTCCTCGTACCACCAAATGGATGTGCCATAGGAAAAGAAGAAAAAAAAAAAAAAAAAAAAAGAAAAAAAAAAGCCCTTTTTCTTTTCCAGTCTTCATCATCCCATGAGATATGCTTTCAGTTCTAGGAAAGCCCCAAGAGCAGGTGCCACCCGATTTAAACCCCTCATTAAAACACATTGTACCCCACTGAATGGAATCTCCCCCTTCTGCCCTGCCACCTGCCGGAGCCCCCTGCCTGCCCTTCGTGCTAGGAAGTGTATTTAGAGGAAATACACCCTTTTTCTAACACTTCTGCGTTAGCCTAAGGGCAAGTAGCCCCTTATACCATTTGTGTTCATGTTTCCAACTCAGACTTTTGACATGGTGCAGTTCAGTCCCTTTCTGAAGCCGTTGTTATTTTCCACCTCCTCAGCCCCTCTCTGCTGTTTAAAACACTGTGAACCAGTGCAGTAACTCCATCGCGGGTCCCTACTTCTTGTATCAAGGGGGCTGTTGAACAACAGCTCCACATTCAGCTCCTCTGCCCCGTTCCTGCTTTCGCGGCAGTGACCCCGATACCCGGCGTTCCTGCCCGCGGGTTTCGGGGATTCCAGCAGCTCGGGGCCGGCTGGTGCCCCCATGCGAAGGTTCAGCAGGGGGTGGATGTGCTGAGCAGCAGCCGGGCAGGGAGGTCTCAGCAAATGCTGTTCCCCTGGATCTGCAGCTCTGTCTGCCCCTTTCCCCAGCGTGATGGAGAGACCAGTTTTGGAATGTATATTCATGAGGTTATTCCATCCTGAGCTGAGCCATTAAAGCGCACTGCCTACAGCTAAGGTCCTTTTTTAATTTTTATTTTAAATCCCATGCATTTATGGAGGCACACTGGTGTGGTTTCAAAGTGCTATGTATGGGTTTTATTTGTGTGACGTCCGTTGATTTTTTTTTTTTTTTTTTAATAGAAACTTCGCAGCAAAATCTTCCAAGTGCCTCTTAACGGTGCTAGGATTTCATTCCTATCATCCCTAGCCTTTTTTTTTTGCAGACTATTCAGCCAGCAATATTCATGGCTTTTCTTAATGCCCTCCATCTCCTCTGCACTGCTAGGAAGGGGCCAGCCATCAGCCAAACAGCGAGTAAATAGGCTGCATGCACTTAGTGTAGTGACAGGCACATATGGTTTTAGTGAAGAGTTTATTTGCCAGACAAAAAGTAGTTTGAGAATTCAGGTCAACTTTTGGTGAATTACTTCAAACTAATAAATATCAGAGGTGAGGACAGAAAGATTTCTGAAGTGCAGAAAAAGTTCATATCAATTTTTCTGAAACAAATCATCTCTGTTTAGTTGGGCACGGCTACTCCTGTTGCCAGCGGGGGGAGGGGGGGAATTAAAAAAAAAAGGGAGGGAAGGGGAAAAGGGTCAGGAGATTCTCTCACCCTCTCACCCCAAATCCAACATCTAAGTCAAAGGTGTCTCATAAAGTTTCATAAATCCATCTCTTTGGTGCCCACCTCTCTTCTGCTCCAGCCCTTGCCCCAGCTCCTCCTCTCTCCTGTGCCAAAACTCTTATTTCCACACCATTACAATCTTCCACATTCCTCCTTCCCACAAATGCGCCCAGGTCCCCGCTGGAGAGCCTCCAGCCTCTGCCATCCTGTGTCTCTCTTTCTGAAGCTCTGTATGAAACTCCTCTTGTCCAGCCTGCCCTGACCCGAGCCCTGCAGCCACATGCACCTCCACAAAACTTCCACAAGCCCCATTCTTGCTGCAGACGCTCGTGCAGGTACTTGGCTCTTCCCTGTGGGCTGCTGCAGCCCGCCATGCCCATCTTCACCTCCTGAAAAAGCCTCCGACTGTGCTCCAGCAGCAAGCAGAAGACCCCAGAGACATACTACGATCACCAGTAGTAGAATCCTGCCCCAACAGGTCTCCAAGGGCAGGAGAGGGGAATTATGACAGGGGTGAATCTGATGTACAGAACCTCTTTTTCATGTTGCGTTCACAAGAGACTGAAATGTCATTTATAGCTTGGCAAAAATGTTGCCCTTAATGCTCACTTGAGATGTGAAAGAGCTGGATTCAGTTCTCAGCCCCAGTTACACGAGGGTTACTCTGAAGGGAGAGTGACCTCATCTCCTGTTGAAGGGCCAAGACGATTTCAATAGTACCTGGGCCATAGGAGAACAAGCAGCTGCAGAGGATGCTGAAGCTCTCCAGGGAAACTTAGTCCATGTCTTTCCTCCAAACTGGTCACAGCGGGGATTTGAGCTTGGTTTTTGTACCACACAGAAAATGTTACCTTGTTGGCTATTCAGGTGCCACAGGGATCACGTTCCCTCCCATCTACTGTCCCCTGCCAATCTCAAGTTCTGTTTTGTTAGCGTGAATAAAGAAGTCGCAGTGAACTGAGAATGATTCTTTCAAGAACACTAAGTAATTTTGGTTGAAAGTTGACTCCAAACCATAATTACTTCATTTAACTTCTTTTTCATTTAGTAAATTAGGAAGCACCACTACCGAGAGAGCTCCAGCTGTGTGTCTGTGCCATGGAGGAACAAGGCCATTTTGGTGCCAGAGGGGCTGTCCTGGCCACCCAGAGAAGAGCCCAAGGTACCCCGTAATGACGTGGCCATTTCCCATTGGGGTAGCTAATTCCACAGATTTTGGTGAATTAAAAAGCTGTGAAGCTCAAAGATCCACCACTCTAAACCCTTGTTCTGGCTTTTCAAGCTCTGTGAGTTGAGCCCCTGCAGCCCCTAGCAGCAACCACCCGTGCGGATATTTCAACATAATGGTACTTCTTCACAGGCACGGCAAATGCAGCTCTGAAGAGATTTATGGATGAAGGCATTGAATCGCATTGCATACTTGAAGATGATAGAGACAAATATGGGTGTAATGGACCACAGCATCGGTTAGGCTACACCTTCCCAGAGCCATAGTCTATGTCAGATGGGTCCCTGTCCCCTGTCCCCTGCCCTCCCTCTCACACAACCTTGCACTTTCTGGGCCAGCTACAAAGCTCCAGTGCTCGCCCACGCAAGCCCGGGGTCCCCAGCTGGAATGTACCCCCTTGTTGAAACCTCAGCTCCAACTTTAAAAATGAACACACCACATCTGTAGCCTAACTGCTGGTCATTTAGCAAACAACCTAATTTAGAAACTAACCCACTCAGTCCAATTATCCCTCTTCTTCAGCCACATGTCCTTATGTAGCAGCATTGCTCATTTATATGCTAATTTTACTAAGTCTACTTCAAAGAGGAGAATTGTTTGTTAAAAATCTTACACTCCAGCCTCAGTTCAGACCATCTCATTATTTACCTGCAAATTTAGGGAGATATGGGTAAAAGCTCTGTTCTTTTATGATCTATTGTCTAGGTGATCAAAGGAAACCATTCAATATGAAGATCAAAAAGAGTCTGGCTCCCAGCAGCCCAGCAGCTGGCTGTGCCAGCTCCCAAAGTCCACAACCTCTGTTATAAGTGAAGACTGATTTTACCATTAAATAACTTTTGATTACAAATTGGAGAGAGGAAAAAAAAAACCAAAAAAACCTTCAAAATCAGAGTCTCCTTACTCAGGTGTTAATGAAATGAGGCTTCATATCAATACTATCTCAATTATTAGTCAAGGAATAATCACTATGTATATAGTGCCTCTATTAATAATCATCAGATAATGAAACATATCCCGCAGACATAACTAATACTGTTTGATAAATTGCTGGTGGCCCACAGCTAACCCAGATTTTCTTTTTTATACAGAATTACTACTCAAAGGATTTTTAAAACAGGAATTAAGACACAAAACTGTTTACTATTTAGAGAAGGCGAAAGCAGTGGCTGTAGGTTGAAGTATCGAACTGGGACACCTCATGTCCCAGTCTGTTAGGGAATTATGTCAACAGCGTAACACGATGTGAATAATGAACCCATGCTTTTCAGTGCTGACACAATTCCTCAGTCTAAGGAATTTTAAGAACCGTGATTTGTAGGAATCCTGCTCTCCTAAAAAGACAAACCACAGAATTTTTCAGCCTCACCACAAATAAACATTAAGTAGTACACAGATTCCTTAGGAAAAATAGTGTGAGAAGTGACAAAGTATAGACTGTCAGGCTTTAATCTTCCTTTTAAAGTCAACACACTGTTATTCAACGTAGCGTGTCTCTTTTCTGCGCTACAAATGGCAATACACAAGAGGCTGAGCACTGAAGTATATTTGTGGGCTCTGCAATGGGAGCACAAGGATCTTGACTTTGACTTCCAAGATAATGAAATGTGCTTTTTTGTTGGGTTGTTTTTTTTTTTTTTTTACAAAATCACTTGATGCATTTCTGAAAATACACCAAATTCTCCTAAAAATCTTAAGCTACCTGTAGAGAAGAAAAGCCTCCAGTACTGCTAGGAAAGGTATTTTCTTTTTGTGCTATAGCTGGTTTGCATGATTCAGTATGTTGTACCCTTCCCTGTCAGTCAGTAGTAAATGAATACCTCAGCAGATCTGAGATGACTTTTAATGCTGTTCTCATTTGGAGCAGATCTAAAGCTGATGTTTTGACCAGTTGTTAGTATTTAAGGTCCGACGGCACTTTACAGGAGGGTTGGAGTGTAAGTTTTGGTGTCCTGGCCAAATTCCAACATAGGTAATTAAATTCTGTCCATCTAAAGTTCCCCCTGTGGCTTTAGTTGGCTCAGGTATGCTTAATTTCCTGTCTTAAAACGTTCCATAGTGTTGCAGTGGTGCTGTTAAATAGTTGCCAGGTTTCACCTCGGCAAGGTGTGAGATGATTCATATCTTACAGATTTGCAGATAGCTGCGCCTCAGTACAGCCTAGGAGAGCTGGAGGAGAGGCAGAGTGCAAATGACAAGATGTCATAATGACTGTTCCCTCCATTCATTTTCTAATTTTGTGACGATTCAGGAAAAAAAATTAAAATCTCTCCATTTCTTAATGAAATAAATTCCTCTCCCCCTAAACCTTTCCATTTCTTGCATGCCCAGGAGAGAAAAGAGCAGCTGAGCAGTCATGTGTGGGGCTAAATGAAAACCCAGAGCCCTGACTATGCCAGGACGTGAAGAAAACTGAGGTCCAGATTTGAACTGCTCTCCTTCCTCACCTCCGCAACAGGCAGAAGCACATCTTTCACTTTACATACTGCAAAACTTTGAGAAATTTTACTTCCAAATCTAAGCTTCATGTCCTATAATCATTCCCATGGTAGTTTTTCTTCTTAAAATGTAGCAACAAAGCACCAAAACAGTGCTGAAGATGAGACCGAGTGAACGTGTATCTCAAGTTGCTCCCTCACTGTCCTTCACTGGCAATTTAAAAGCTAAACGAAGTCTAAATTACACACACATGCCATAAGAATAAAGGGCTTCCAAAAAGCTCTTGTTCAGTATGGTATATGCAAGTCTCTGTTATTTGACACTCCATCATTATCTGCCCTGTTTCCTCCCTCAGTTTTCCTCAGCATTGCGAAACTTATGAACTTAGTCTGGATGTGGGGGGAGAGCTTAAAGTATTCAGTTTCTCACCCAAAATAAGTTAGGAGGCGAAGTTGATTTTGTTAGGGAGGAGAGAGAGTCTTTTCTATTAGCTGATTCAGTTTACCCAAAAATGCAAGGAGCTCCTTAGAGATGTCTACCTGAATCCGCTGCACAGATAAGAACTGGAAAATGAGGCTTCTACCTTAGGCACCTCCGTTTGTTGCCTAAGGTGGGGAGAATATCCTCGCCATTTTAACATAAACAACACGTAATGTGTCTGCCTCGTGGTAAAGCTCATGCATTTATCACGAGGTAGCAAAACCAGGATAGTAATAAATTGGTGAGATTTCATTCTCATACAAATTTCTGAAAACTCCCAATTGCTAGTACAGCGAGCCCAGCAAAAGCCCACTACTCTCTTCTGCAGTGTCCAGTATAAGACCGATCTCTTTTGCAAGAGTAGGGGAAGAAGCTGAAATGCATAACTGCTCGATATTTCTGTTTTTATGGCATTCTCCCGCAATCATTGCCTCAGAAATGGATACCAGCGTGGCTCACAGTGAGAGCTTTGTCTGACTTGTCTGCTCAGGGGCTCAGTGAGTTACTGGCTGGATTACAATTGTGTGGCCGCCTGGTCTGCAGTTCTGTGTTAGTGAGGAGTAATGGGCAGACTTTTAAATTTTCTTAAATAAGGAAAAAAGCTCTCTTAGAAAGGGAAAGCAAATATACACCAGTTTTTTTTAACGACAAACGCAGAGCCGTAAAAAGTGGGAAACATTAATGCTGCTTTGGGATAAAAGTGTCTTGAAGAGGCACATCCTTAACTGTCCAGGAAGCTCGGGAGGGTCTGACTAATCTTTTTGGTCTAAGCAACAAAATCTATGCGTCTCATTTCCTGGCAGAAAGACAGTTTTTCTAGTCTCAAGATTTCCTAAACCGAGATCAGTTTGGGCCTGATCCTGGAAACCTGGAAGGGGTTGAGTTCCCAGGAACCACTGTGCAGTACGCTGGGAAAAAAAAGGTTTTTCTGCTACCCTGAATGGAAACAAAGTCAAGCACTTTCTTAATCAGGATGGTCATCAGCTATATAAAGCCAAAAAGTGATGTAAAGCATGGTGAAGGAAGTCCCAGTAAGTGAAGTTCTGTTTGAAAGAATTTTTACTTTGTCCTCTGTGAACGCAGGCAGAGATCATTTTCATGAACTTCTCTGATCCTGCTGGCCTTAAACGTATAAAATTCTCATTTCGATCAATGGGAGCTGTGCATACTTAAGAACTACAGGTTGGGCTCATAAATGTCTGTCACTGATTGTATGACACATCAGTACTCTCACAGCTGATTAAAGGAACAGACGTGTCAACAGCAGATGAGACCTTTGCACAAATAGGATAAAAACATCATGTCAATATTTCCCTATTGTGTGAATAAATGCTGTGAGGGACAGGGCACACAATATTCAGGAAATTGAAGTGTGGGAGATGATTGAGAAAGCTTGCTGAATTCTTATCTAAACACAAAAAGGAAATATTAAATATTAAATCAAATTATTAATATTAGAATATAATATGCTAACATGACACTTCACCTTCTCTAAAGGAGCCTGTTATGACTTGCCCTTGGTATATAATCATGCCCTAAACAAATGATTTTATGTTATTGCTTTACAATATGGAATAAAAGGAGTGGAAATGCTTTCTTTTTGTCAGAGAGAGAGGAATTTCAGGACAAGGTTGTATGATGTGGTCAGTGGAGGTAGTGGTAGCAGGGGTACATACAGAGGGCTTGGCAGCATGCGAGGATAGAGGTGTGACACCGTGTCAAGCCACCCTGAAGCCCTTCAGTCCTCTGGCTCTCTAGTGCCAGGACAAATCCTGTGCAAGAAGCAAAGCACTGCTATTTTTCTTCCATCTTATGCCCTGCTAAATATCGCCCAGAAGCAGCTAATCATGTAAGTATAATTCTGAATTTTTAAGATTGCAAATTGATGAAAGTCTAATTGACTTAGTAGATCTATTTACTTACTTTAGGCTTAAGCAGGAACTTTGTCATTTAGGTGTACAGGTGGTGCTGAAGAGGCTTGTTTGGTGCCTGGGACCATCTGGGCATCCTACAGACATTTTACTCTTGTTCTTCCAATACTAAAGTCAGTGTTAGAGTTTATAGGAGCAATTCAGAGAGGACAGAAGAAGGGAGGCTGTGGTCAGACATATACACAGATAAGGGCTTTCCTTCTCAAGAGAAGCTTCTCCTTGCCACTTGTCTTGACTGACGTTGCTTTTGTACTAGATTACGTGGCGAGAGATCTCACCTGTTTTCTCACTAACAAAACTGTTACATGTCAACTAACTTTTTCCCTAGCATTGCAATTTTATTAAGGGGTGGGTTTCCATTTTTCTCCAGTCTAATACAGGAACAGTGGCCCTTGTTTACATCATTTTTCCCCTTTGCTTGAGATGGATACATGATGTAAGAATATGAATTCATCGCCAACTCAGAGCTGACATTTGTCTTCCCTCCACACTAGCCCTGTGTCCTGAGAGTCTTTTTTTCTGACACCTCTTGTGTAAGCCACTGTCACAGTATATGGGCTATCTGAAGACATTAGTGGGTAGCAGTGCCAGTTACCTCAGTTATCTGCTGTCTTGGTTATGATCACGGCAGATGCTAGACAAGAATTCTTTAGGAAGTCTTTTTATAAACAGTGTGCTAGCAACCAAAAAATTAATCTAGAAAAAGGGGACAAAGCTAATATTTAAGCCAGACTCCCAGGAGAAATGGAAGGGAAGACGTCTGGTTGGACCCACTCTGAGCAAGGCCTGGATCAGACGACCTTCACAAGTCCCATCTAACCTGCCAGAGTTTGTGAGCGTGGAAGGAGGGATGGCATCAAAACACATAAACAAGCTTTTGCAATGGACAGGCCCAGCTCAGATCTTGGCTAGTCAGAAGGAAAAAGAAAGAGAAGCTTCATGATGCAAAAAAAGGACTCCAGACCTCCCAGAAGACCAGGTACTGCTTGGCAGGCTTGGATGAGCTACATTAGTTTCAGGACATAAGCATATAGGATCAACCATTAAGTAAAAATGCTGCAGGAGGCCTTTGAAGCGCTTGAAGTGAGCACCTGAGGTCTTAAACTTAGGGCCAGGCAGCTGCGGGGGGTTTGGAGTCATGCAGAGGGAGCTCAGCCATTCCCATCCCAAATTAATGATGATTTCTGACAATTCCTGGGTCCTATCAGAAAACCAGTTACGTGTCAGCAGTGTCTATAACAATGGGACTTGCACATCTGTGTTTTTACAGTAGAATTTGTAATTCTGTAAAGTACTTCAGTGCTTGTGAAACCCATTGCATGAATTACTAAATAATAATAACTTGGAAACTGCAACACATTCTGCTTCAAATCTAAGAGGACTCTAATCTTTTCATGCTATGAGGACATCTTTTCTATATTCCCTTTCTTGGGATGTCAAAGATCTATTTTTCCAAAGCATTTGAACAATTTGACTGGGACCCAAGGGGAAATTCTGGATGCTTTGTGGTGGAGTAATGAATCAGAAAGTTTTCTTGCCAGGGATTGAGAAATGCCTGACCTCATTTCTGAGAACACTGCATGCAAGGGAAAGATTTTGCTCTTAGTGGAATTCTAAATGTTTACTATAGACCTCTGAGCATAAGGCAATAGCATCTCTACTAAAAACACAAAATCAAAACAAATAAAAAAACCAACCAACCAGCCAAAAACAAACAAAACAAAACAAACATAACAAACAAACAAACAAAAAAAGCAAAAACAAACAAAAAAACCCACCGAACTTTGTATTTACTTACAGGAAAATACATGTTTTATGCCAAAATTAAAACCCGAACAGTACAATTAAAATCTTTGGTTTGGACTAATTTTAGGTGTCAAATCAACATACTAGTGAAGAATTTCTGATTATTGTTTATCGAATATATAGCTTTGACCTAAGCTGTAGCTTCGTCTATATAGTTTTGTCTCCTAAATCATAGATCTGGGAAAGCTGCTGGGTGTCCAGCAATTTGCACCAAGGCAGGATTAGCCATATCTATTCCATTTCTGACAAATATTTATCTAATTCCTCCTTACAGACCTCCAGCATTCAAGATGCCCCAGGCAACCTATTTCCAATGCCTAATCTGAGTAGTCCTTGCTCCAAATATAAACCCAGTGTCCCTCAGCTACTGTGCTGTAGTGCAGAGAACAAGAAACACATATTAGCCCTGTGGCTATGTGGAATAAGTCTTACTGAACTGCTCACAATGAAAATCTGGGGTATTTTTCATTTGTTTTTATAGTCCCTGTGTCTGTAAGCAACATACATGTTCCATAAGAAGAGTTACTACTGGACCTAAGTAAAATTATACATATAACTGCCAATTTTGCATTATTTTCTTCTGCAAAGGATGCCTGACTCTTTAGGCACACAGCAAAGCCCCGGTGGCTGGCAGCTGTTCTTTGGGTGGCAGGTTGGGTGGGTGCATGCAGCTCTCTGCTTTGCTTTCTTGGTTTACTTTGCTGTAAGGTTTACCTCAATAAGTCCACAAACACTATCATTCACTGAATTCCATTTATTTGCCACAAAACTGTTTGAAATGAGAACATCAAACACACGTAAGTATGTATAGAAATTTATGGAAAAGTTACCAAAACTGATAGCTTTAAAAGTGTTTTGTTTTTAATAATGATTGTTCCCAATTATGATATTCTAAAAAGGAAGGTCCTAAATCCACAAAATTTGGTTTGTTGTTTTGGTTTTGGTGTTGGGTGGTTGTTTTTGTTTGTTGGGGGGGATGTTTTTCATTTGTTTGTTTTGTTGTTGTTTTGCGTTTGTTGTTGTTGTTGTTGGGGGGGGGAGGTTGTTGTTTTTAAGGCAGTGGGTACCCCTGTCTTCAATGAAAATCAGTCTTTTTATCCTGGAGACTAATATAACTCCTGGCCCTGGAGTTTGAACCCTATCTCCCTAGACTGCCAGAGCATTTTCATTTTTCATCCCCACTGAGAACACAGCTACAGCACATTTCCTAATTTCTATCATATGTTAGTGTGCTTTGTAAAATGCAATTCCCTTATTTAAAAATAAAAATAATCAAATAAACCACATTGCAATGAATAGATATTTTCTACTTTTTTACCTTACTTGATCAACTCATTTGAGAAGCCAGTAGTTATTTTCACTAGAGCTGGAATTTGTAAGACTTCAGTCAAAAATGTGACTTTTTTATATCTTATTAAATTTCATGTGGGTTATGCAGAAAATAAATTACATGCAACTGTACTACATAAGTACCGTTGCTATATTTTTTTTTCACTGAGCAATTTCTGAAAGCAGTATAAATCATAGGCTAAATTCTGCTGCCCTTCCTCCAACCTCGCTGAGCCAAAATCCCATTAAAGTTAACTTTGAGATTTGGCCCCATGACTGGATGAGTATGGGAAAGCCTGTAATTTATAAGGCCATATCCAGTCTATTATACTTCTGGAAAATGTGCAGAAATATATTTTTAAGAGACTTTTCTCTCCAAGTTCCTAAAAAAGCCTGAGTAATTTCAGGGAGGCAATCTGATAGACAGATTTGTATGAATATTTATATAACTAATAACAGAGCCAATACTTCTAAATATTTTCTAAGAATATTCAGTCAAGTAAAACAGTGAATGCATCTTGGCTGTTTGTCTTCTTTCTATTTACTTTCTTTGAATATTCCTGCAGATGAGTTCACAGCCAGGAGTGCTGAAGAATAATGACACAATTCACAAAGTGGATTTAAACTTGTAGCTTGGAGCAGTTTCATCAGAAATCTCTCCTAGTTTGTGAATACAAATAATGATATGTAGCAAGTGGTGTTCAGAAAGATCTTACATTTTTAATTTTGAACAGTGAGTTTTTCAAATGCGGACAATCTACAGGTGATCCTCAGAGAACCTATTGAAAGAGTAATTTCCACTAATCCAAGCAAATTATAAAGTATCTTCAGGAAATAAGCAAACAGAGAAAGGTTAAATCAATTAAGTAGGTTATTTATTATAAAATAGTCATTCAGCTGTGGAGACTAACCCCAAACAGATATACGCTGATCTGATATACGCTTGCGGTCTATTTGAAGATAAATTAAAATGCTTCTCTTAATATAAAATAAGCACTCTTCAAAACGCTTCTTCAGATCTTTGGTCATTACCACGAACATGTGCAGTGCAGAACTAAACACTGCAAATATATGCATCTTAAAGGTCAGGACCTGAATAGTGAAGTCTGTATTTCCACAGTAGGAATTTATAAATTTCCACATATCCAATATGCCTGAGCTCAATCTCTTCATTAAATAGCTTGGATTTTGATGACAGCCGAATACAAATTTGAGAACTGCCCTGGAAGCTGTTTGGATTGTAGCCAGGGTCCCTGCTCCGAAGTCCTGCCAGGCTCTTCTCCAGAAGAACGTCTTACATCTGGTTGAGTTCCCACTGGTGGGAAGACACTAAACTAGGGATGGGCCCCAGTTTATCTCCTCCCTACTGTTTAAGTGATGAAAGAAAAACAAGGACAAAGTAACAGTTAGGTCTATTTTTCTCCCTACTTACTGGCCACCAGCAAGGGGGAAGAGACTAAAGCTTTTCTGTCTGAAACGGGCGGTGTGGACACATTTATAGCACATGCAGAAAAGCTGGCATTGATTATGAGTCTCTTGGATCCCTTAACAATAAAGCACAGTATAGATTTTAGAAATCATAGGCTGCTCAAGCAATGGACATTTACTACGAGGCTAACTACTTTATTCATGGAAGTTTTACATTCTTGTATGTTTAAACTGCTTGCACGTGTATGTGTAAATCTTATACTTAACTGTGCACATGGTCTACAATTGTTTCAATAACCATAACTTGTCAGATGGAGCTGGTTATTATATTTTACAAGCACTAATATGTTTGATTGATCTTCATATGTTCTGATTAAATTTACTGCTGATTAGTTGATCATCACTTTGAACAACAGGAAATTATATTTCACTGTTTTGTTACACTGGTTGGAATTCAGTTTATCAGCCATGGCACCAATGGGAATTATCAGAGCTAATCGATTTCTAACGGGGATATATTAATTACATAGATGTAAGGAAATTCAACCATTTTTCCTCTGTTTTATTTTAAGAGAAGCAAACATGAGACTATGAAAAGGAAACATCCAGATCCTACAGTAGTCCTTAAATTTTACACAACTGCATTGGCCTTATACTTTAGATTGATCCGCCTGTATAATGGATCTTCACTTCTGAGGGCTTTTCTTCTGATTCTGACTGAAGATTTGAAGAACTCTATCTTTTAAGTTTAACATACTGCTTATTTCATCAAAAAATCATTCCTGATGGGAGAAATAATTGTTTTGGGTTTATGTTCCACAGCCTTGTATCATCTGGAGTAAGAAAAAAATTATTTTAAATAACACTGTTAGTAGTTTTAAATAGATGAGTAAAAAGGAATCAAGGACATGAAATATAAAAGTAAAAATAAAAAATAATAAAGCAATTAAAAACCTCTTCAGAGTCCTCACTTAAAATCTCATATATCTGCCTTCCCCTGCCTGTGGGTGCCAAGATGAAACATCCAACTAATTTTGCAGTTTTTAATACTAGCTTTCTGGGGTTTTGTTCAGGAGTCTATTACATCCCTACTATCTGGTTCTCACATACTGATATCATCAGTGCCATTGGCCCTAATTCAACAAAACACTTACCTATGTGTGTAAATCCCATTGACATCCACAGAAGGTTGCACTTTGTTGAATTGAGGGCTGCTGTCATCACAAAATTAAATGTGGGGAAAAAACCTATAGTCAAGAATTTCACATGTAACCTGAAAACCAGCAGTGGCAGGTGTAGACTTCTGCTTGCATGTTCCACAAGGCTCTCCCAGCCAGCCGGTGAGCTGGTCTGAAGCCTGGAGATACAGCATCCTTGCACCAAGGAACTTCCCTGCCTTTGCTTCGCACGTTCATTCTCTCTTTTTGTCAGATAAATTCGGTGTTTTGAAAGCCACAGTCTCAATCCTGCTTCAATGCTTTCTGAAAGCTGTTTGTTGCAGGCCCAGGATTGTATCTAACTTGTGCACCGATATTTTCTTTAATGCCCTTGCTAACTTCTAGGCCCGCTAATGAAGGCTGAAGTGTTTCTACTTAATACACTCAGAAGGATGCTTTTGAATGCACTCTAGTTGGAGAATAAGGAGAAGGTTTCTTACGAGCGCATGCTCCAAGAAGAAAGCACAAATATTCCATCTTCAGGGAGCTGCTGGCTGTCTTAATAACTCTCCAACATGAGTCATGCTAAAGCCCATAGGAATATTAGTCTGTCTATGTGTTGTTCACCAACTTCCCAGTCTGTGCAGGAGCAGCAGGAGTGGCCTATTGGAATGAAGAATTTATGGCATTTTTACATCTTCATATATTCTCCCATTAAGTGCAATTGAAAACCCACAGGAATGCACAGAATGTGGGGACTTCACTCGGTTCTGAGAGCCTTAAAGGAAAAGAAACTTATCTTCACGTGCCAATGCCTCAAGTAAAAATAACTCAGGAAAATTCTGCTTCTAATGCAGCATTTCAAATGGAGGATCTCAAGACACTTAATATTTCTTAATTATTTTAGTGCCACAGTGCCGGCTTTAAGATAGATGCCAAACTGACAAGGCAGTTATTACCTGAATGCTAAAGTTCGGCTTTGCAGACGGATGTGCTTGCAGCATGGACTCATTAAAGCACACATTTCCAAACATATTTTATTTCAGATTCTCCTCTTTATAGTATTACAAGTTTCATGATGAATAAAATTAGTTTATTATACATCGATAAGATGCTTATAAAGCACAGGGTAATGTTTAGTTTTATGAATCCTTACCTCAACTCATAAAGGTTTGTTTATCTTTGCAGTAAAATAAGAACCTGACTGTCCTATTTTCAAAAGCGTGCGGTTTATTAAAACACTCAAATTCCATATTTAAATGTGTTCCTGCTTTTTTATGGTTGAAATTCAAGTAATGATATTTAGCCTTCAGCAAACACTACGTAAGCAACGGGAAGAGGTAAAAATATTCTCGCAGTATGCTGCTGAAGCCTGTTACACACTTCCAGATGGACTGCGCTGTTCCATGGTACGGGGAAGGATAGGTACTCAAATGCATAGTTTGGATATTTTGAAAGTGACTAGCCAGAGCTTAATCATCAGCTAAACAAACTCAAAACTAACCATAAATTCAAGAGGAAGGTTCGGAGTTGACAGTCTTCATCAAACTACTGGAAGATACAGAATTGCTGCAGACCAAGAGGTCTTTCAGGAGCGGCACGTTGCTGCTACCAAGTGCCGATATTGCCACTGGGAAAATACTTTCAAGAGAGCTGCAGCGTTGCTGGCAAGTCAGAGCAGCCCGTAGCTAACAGGTCTTGGTTATCATGCTGGAGGATGGGGGTGGTTCGGGCACAGAACGGTCTAACTGGCAGACAGGGGCTGCTAGAAGATGGAGCCTGCTCAGTTTAGATGAAATCTTCTGACGATGTGTCAGAACAGTGTCTAAATAGGGCAAGAAAAAACACAGGTGAATTTTCATAAGCTTGAAAAAAAAAGAATGTCATTGACACCGAACCAGCCACTTCGAACAGAAGTCAAATTTTGCTATAAATTTGAGCATGACCGAGACTTTTTTTAAAGTAGCGTTTTAACCCTAGAAAGAATAATTTCTTTCTGAGTCTTAACTCTGGAAATGCCAGCAATTTGTCTTAATTCTGCAAAAGCCTTTTGAAACACTGATTCCCAGGTTCTCCAGAAAGTATCACCCTGGGGCAGAAACAAAGCACAGAAAATTTCAGCCTAACTGTTTCATATTTGGCAAAGTCATAAGATCTCATAACGGGAGTGGCTGAACAAATCACTAGAGGTGATGGAGCCAGACCTGAAGAACTCACAGTTGCAAAGCCAAACACTGAGCAGTCAGAAAATTCTGGAATTAACGTTAGATGATTAACTTTAATTTGCCATATGTGGTCTTTAAACGCATTATGACATGCTTCTCTTGTTCCCTCCTGTTGAGCCACTGCCTTGTCCAGTGCCCAGAATCTGCAGAGTTCAATTAATGAGCAGATCTTCTCAGACAAAATGTGAGTCCAATGAGAGAAAGAGAAGTTTTACCCTTCCCTTGTCCTTTGAAATCATGTACTTGTGTTCACTGACAGAAAAAATAAGTATTTAAAACATTCTACTTAGCCAGACATCGATGATAGCAAACAGATAAGGTACAGCAATCTTAAAGGCATCGAGAATCAGCTATTAAATAGGAAAGTCTGGGGAACAATAAAAGTAGTTAAATTAGTATTAAAAAAATTGAAATGCTTTCAAAAATCATCTGAGAAACAGAAGCCTACTTATTAAGAAGTACACATGCATTTTCCGACTTGCAGGTCTGGTGGTGGTAACGAAAGCTTTTGTTACTGTTCTAGTAGTTACATGAAATATGTTTATAGCTAAAAATAACTTCTGATTAACGTTTTCTATTTTAAAAGTGAAACAAATTTTCATAAAACAAAGCATGTTTGAGAATGTCAGCCATTTTTCAGAAAATATTTTGGGTTTAAAATTAAAGAAAATTGGTTGAGGATTTTTCAACGGCTTCTTGAAACTCTTTAGCCTTGGCTGCCGTTCTTAAAGGAAGTGTACAAGAAAATTCATGTATTTAGAGAGGTATAGATCAGTAGTTAAATCTGGTACTTTGTGAGGTTAATGACCATAGACAGTGTGCCAAGAGAATGGATGCTACCAGGCTACTTTCTGACTTTATTGAACGAAATACACTGGAAAATGCATTTGAAGGTAGGCAGCCCTTATTACTGAAAGCAGAATATACATCTTGGAAGATACACTTTGCATCAAAACAGCTTCATGAACAAAAGCTGTTTCCCTGCAGTGGTATTTCTGATTTCGGATCTTTTATTGTGAAGGTCTTTGTTCCTCTATCGTGACACTGAAATGGTTAACAGCAAACTTTTGAAATCAGATTTGAAAAGCATGATGAAAGAGCTTGATGTTTTGCCTGGTTTTTCTTTTCCTCTGTGGACAAAAGCCTTGAATGTTGAAGGCTGAAAAGCCTATTATCACCAGAAAGAAATATAAGTAAACAAGGCATTACAATAATGAATTCTACAGTACATGACACGAAGGCAAGAACCAGCTCTGTGCAGCAAGCAGTGAAAGATTTGGCTGTATCTTGGCAATTTTTCAAAAATGATAACAATAAGAGGTTTTGTCGCTTCAGACATGTAAATCAAAAGGATATTTCAGCACTAAAAATGATACTGAGAGTTTCTAACCGTTGACCCCAAACCAGCATTCAAAAATAGACATAAAAACTAAGAAGCTATAATCCTACAAGCCATGCACAATCAAACCTAAAGAGCTAAAAAGATTGAATTTTTAAAGTCCATTTGAAATTAGGTTGGCAATAACTACCCTTATCCACAGGAGAAAGAGTTCTGATATTCAAAGTTAAGATGTGCTAAAAAGGAATAATCCAAAAATTATACCAAGAGTATATTTCAAAACCAGCATTTGAAATGGTCTGAAATTCCTCAATCTTGTTCCTAAATAAAGAGCAAATACAGAGGCCATGCATATGGGTAGTTTGAATTATAAGGACTCTCCGAATTTTATTTGTAGGAAGTGAAATGTGAAGATGGTGAAATTTGATATTTAGGCTTTTTATAGTGCATTAACAAACTGTGCAGATGTGCCTAAGAGCAAATAAACCCAACAGCCCGGACAAACTGGTGCAGTAGAAATTTGACAGAGCAGAAGGGATCCATTCAAAACCTCATCTATTGGTAAAACTGAAAGCTGCCTGTTAAAACTCCCAAAGCAGGAGAGAGTGCTTGTATGTGGGAGCAATGCCTTACAAACTCTAAATGAACACAGAAATTAAGGCATAGTGAAGTAACCTGTTAATGGTGAATTGTGCCTTTCGCACTGCCCGCTTCATCTGTGAGGGAGGACACGTGCCCTTGCTGCATCGGCGAGGTGCAGCTCGTAATGCCACTGACGGCAGAGTACTGCTGACTTATCTGGGGCATCCTATGGGGATGAGTAGTGTCACTTCAAGAGACATATCCAAATAGCAGGCAGGATTGGACTGGGCACTTGTGCCTTTGCTTACCTAAGCCATAACTACACACCCATACCAAAAAAAGGGGGGGGGGGGGCGGGGCGGGAAACAAAGAGCTAAAGTGGGCTATAAACAAGACACTCAGGTAAAGCAAAATTCCACCACAGATGGGGTGCAGGTTGGATTCACGCATTGTCACCGATCTGAGGTCAGCTCTGTGTCTGGCAATCCCCAGTGCTCCAACACTGTGGCCCCTTTTCTCCCACATTAAACTGAACAAGTGTGACAGATTCTCAGCCACTGAACATCCTTCCCTTTGGGATTTGCCCCTTGAGAAGTTTGTCAGAGTAGGGCTTGCAGAGTGGGAGCACAGGCAGTTCAGGCAGTAAAAACACCACAAATCTCAGTTCCTGACTTTGTATTCTTCTGCATAAAATTCCCCCATGAAGACAAGACCAAAAGACTCCTCTTGACAAGCCTGACGCCTGAATGCACAGTCTGGAAAAGATAGAACTGCCCTTGGTGTGGTTTTAGGGTATGACCTAGGATGGGAAGAGTAGCTAAGAGGATTTGACTTGGGTGAATCGTAGAATCATAGAATGTCCTGAGATGGAAGGGACCCATGGGGATCATCAAGTCCAACTTCTGTCCCTGCATAGGACAACCCCCAAAATTAAGATGGTCTTTGAGGTAGAGCGCAATACAGGGTGTGATGGGGGAGATGAGGAGAGGAGAGGAGAGGAGAGGGAAAAAAGAAAAAAAGAAAAAAAGAAAAAAACCCACAAACAAACCCACACACCTCCCTTGACTCCTTTAAGATCTAAAACGATCACATAAATTTATACGAATCGTGATGTTAGTAGACTATGAGACCTTTGATAAGGCTTCTACAAATGGGCCAGAATGGAGCTGAAACCTGGAGTCTCCAGGTAAATCTCTACTTTCTGCTCCGGCTTCAACATGTGGAGCTGAACAACTGAAAAAGCAGCTCTCAGTTTCAGCTAGCACCAAAATTGGAATAAAGATCAAAGATTTGGTTCATGATCTGTCCCTTCTAGCCCAGATTCACTGAAGCCAACAAAAGTTAGTTTCAGTCAAAGCTCTGGCTCAGGGTATATAAATAAACTAAATAAAGTGTCAAAACTACCATATTTTTCAATGATAAACAGCCCACTTTGGATTTTTTTACAGATTCCATTTTATAAATCATTTTAATGTGCATATGAGGTAATACTTTCATGCCAATTTGAGTTGTTTGGTGCTGACTACTCTAACATATATGTACAGAAATGAGGAAGAACTATGCAGCCAAATCAAATGGTATAAACATTTGCGCTATGGAACAAAACATAATTATTTGATAAAACATGTAATTAGGTATTAATACTTCATAATGTGTAAACATGTATCTGAAAATCAGCAAACAATAGTTCTCCCATTATTATTATTGAGACCTAATCATATAGCCCTTTCACAGGCAAAAATTACTGCCATGAATGTGTATACTCTTGTTTAAATATATGTGCCAGGGATAAAAACCGAAATTTTCCACATGGACTTATTTATTCAAAGTATTCAGTGCCCAGTACACTTGTTGGGAGCAGTGGGATTATAGGTGATCAAGGAACTTTCAGCAGTATAAGTTACTAAACTTTCTGCTTTATCAGCATATCTCATGCAAGCAGAAAATTTATTGCTGTTATATTACAAAAGTTTTTGCATTAGCCACTGGGCTGGTATATTTTTATCAACATTGAATACTTCATCTGGAATTTTCTATTTTCCACATACATAATGAATTCTCAATGGATTTAAGTGATTTTAGTAACACATTGACGACATCCAAAAACTGTAAGTATCTAGAAGTTGAACCCATATTTTTATTATATTATTGCATTTAGATTAAAATATAGGTAGTCAACTACAGCTCCCAGACACATTCAACAATGTTCATGCTTAGCAGGTCACGAAAGCATTGGAGTGTTATTGTAAAACTCAGGAAGGCTGGGGGGAGGGAGGGTGGCAGGGAATGGGACAAACCAGCGAGAGAACAACCAGACCAACTCAGAGAAATGGCACTAAATTCCATAAGCCATACAGATTCACTACATGTTATTTATCCAGAGAAGACAATGTCATGCAGGAATGAGGAACAACATGGTATGTTACGAAGAGGAATTGCATTGCAAATCCATTTATTTTTTGTGAAAGGGAAGTAAGCTGTAAAAAGTTGCCACTGGACAATTAGTCCTCACAGGAGAATTTAGGTTTTAGGCTCAGGATTACATGTGCCAGGTTGTTTACCTGTAGAAGCTACTGAGTGAGTTGCAGAGAGGAAAGCATGTATATAACTTTTACGTTTTGGTGGCTACAACTGTGCTCTTTTATTTCCACCCTGGCAACAAGACACATGAAACATGGTAGCTTTGTTGAGCATTATGCCCAAATGAACAAATTATAATGATTTTTTTTTCCACTGTGTATCTGTTTGTAGAAATAATATCCCATTGTGGGACCCCCTTTTGGCTCACAGTGAACACCCCCATTCTGACAGAAGCTTCATCTGGTGCCTGTTTAGGTACCACACAGGGCTCTAAGCTTCCTAGCACTGTCAGGATATATTTAATGCTTAATATGAACACATGTGACAGGTACACTCCCTGTTCACCACATGTCCCGTGACTGATCTAATAGCGAATTCGGACTACCTCAGACGGTAGCGATGGTTTTTTTCTACTTTTGGTCGGGTTCTTTTTTCATTTCTCATTGGCCAGGGCCTTAAATTACACCTGCCTGCTTCATATATCCTACAGGGTTACTGCTCCACGCAGCTGCACCTGGGAGACCAAAGCTCTATGAGACTAGGTGCTGTATAAACATCCATTTAAAAAGAAAAAAAAAAAAAAGAGATTGATTCTAACATAAATAATAACACAGAAATGCAGAAAGAGTATGCCTGAGAAAATGTAGTAATGCTAATAGGTGTTTGTACATTGTAGAAAGATCGAGTGTTTTAGAAGGTAAGTCTGTTTGCCAAAGTTAGGTTAGAAGAGATGACAAGAAAAGAAAAATCAAGATGAAAAGGAGGAACGAACCGGTCCAGAGAGGACTGACCGCAGAATGAGATCAGACTGGTTTAGCTAATTCGAGAATACAGACTAATGCACTTAGATCTAGTCTGCCTGGGAATACATCCATATGCCTTATTTGTAACAATGCAGCCTGTATTAATGTTTGGATAACGAGGCATTAATGGTTAGATAATAAAGACCTACATGCCCTACAGCAGCAGTCCTCTGCAGCTGAATGTCTGTGATCGTCAAGGTTCTGGCCTGCAGGGCAGAAAGGTCCTCACTTTCTCATACCTTAACAGCAAAAGCTCGGACAAGACTTAGTGCCAGTGGGCCAGCCACCTATTAATGAGGTTTCTGTCTTTCAAGAAGAATTTTGGTGTTAGGCTTCTTTCTGTTAGATTTATAAAATTATGCTGCTCTTTTATCTCTTCTATTCGGTATTTTTGTTACACAAGTTGATTTACAACAATCCATTATTACTATTTTCAGTTAACTTCTTTTAAAATCAGTGTTTTGCAATACTTTATTTTTTCAGGCACCGGTTCGTGGGAAGCTGCCTGTGAGTCCCAGCTCAGGTCTTCTGTCCCTTCTGGGAACATGTGTTTAGTGTCTGACTCTTCCAGTTCATGATCCTGCACCTCGGGTCTCTGAGATTCCAGACTGGCAAGGTCAGGTGCTGCAGCCTTCAGCTCTACAGTAGTGAGGGCCTTACCATGTCAAAACTCACTAACCACAGCAACGGTCCTTGAAGGCAAGCTGGGATAGCTGAGGGTCTCTGTAAAGACTGCATGCTGCCAGCTTTCTGCATGTCAGATAACACAAACATCAGGGCACCTTGTGTTCTACATCCCAATAGTGTAACAAATTCTGCCCTTTTCCCCCTCCTATTCCACAGGCTTACTCAAAAATTCTCTGCAGACATTTTTACTGATATAATCAATTTATGGGTCAAACTCATCAAGAAATAAAGAACAGGTATAGTATCAACAATTCACTATTGCAGTAAATTACATTTTTTAAAAATAGAAACTTGTTGAATAAGGACTTGCTAAGTGCTAAAGTTGAGTATTTATGGTAAAGTGACAGAGACTTAGTCATTAGAAAAGCAAAACTCAGCATTTTCAGAGTGCTAGTTTTCACTGCCTATTGAAATCCAATATGCTATCACTGGAATTATTTATTGATCTATTTAACGGTTTTACAGACCATTGCTATATACTTGTTAACATTTGAAAAGCAAAACAGAAACAGCTATCTTTTATGTTCAGTCCATCTTGTACTATGACACATTTCCTGGATGAACGATAAGCAATAAATTCCATGTTTGCTACGTATTTTTGCAAAACTATAAAATCTATGGAGGCATCAAAAATAAAATTTAATAACACAGATGATGCCCAGACATTCCTTTCCCATTGAAACTCCTAAGGGCTGACTCACAGTGGAATGCAGATGTACATTTCCCACTGATTTCAGTAAAAGCTATGAATAAATCCTCAAAGTAACTTAGTCACTGAAATATCTTACTCGTAGATGATTGCCATGTAATACCATCTCCATCCCTGATTTAGGAGTCTGGGAGCAGAGAGCACTTCTGGAAGAAGACAGCGCTGCTTTACCAGGTACAATTGCAGTTCAGAGGAGAGGACAAGCCCCAGGGGCCAAAGCAGCTGACCTGCCAGATTTGGGAAACTAACTCTGATCAGGTGTGCTCCTCCAGCAGCATCCTAAGGAGCGAGATACATCCTGACACCATGCTCTGCTCTCGTCCACAGCAAGTACTTCAACAAATGTTTCACATCTCCTCAGGATGGAACTTTCTATCTGTCCCACTGGCGCTGTTCCACTTCATATAGTTACCACAGGCACAAAAAGAGGCAGAATATACAGAATACTGGTTAGTATGAACAGAATAACCCTGCTCTAAGGGATATTTTTTATTTATTCATAATAAAATATCTCTAAGAAGAGACATTTGGAAAGGACAGAGTATCCAAATAACTTGGCCATTGGGAATCCAGTAGAGCTGAGTTTAAGCAAATTTCTGGGATCATAGAGAAGAATATGAGTCTTGGTCCTTCATCCCCCTAACGGACGCTCTAACAACTCCTCTGGACATACGCACAGAGTCTCTCCCCAGCTCCCTCCCTCTGCCTCCTTCTGTTCAATGCTTCGAGCCCACACACTGGCTGTCCTCCTGTTTCTTTGCACAAATCGAGATGTTGGCATTGGTGCTGGGCAGCAGTAATAGCAAACCATAGGTAAGTTTCTATATGCTAAAGAATGGAACATTTTCTTCTTAGTGTACCTAGTTCAAGAACGAATGAAATCAGGATGCACCGAATATAGCTCTACAATACGAATTGCACACTAAAATTACTAATAGTTGAGTCTTGTCTTAAAAACTGTAGTGATTTCATCAAATACAAATTCTGTTATTTCTAAAAGGATTGCTAGTTTCCCCATAATATTTTTTGCAAATCTTAATAGAAACACTAAAAAAAACCACCAAAACCAACCAACCAACCAACAAGTTGAAATATGTAGATGCAACTGAAAATGTTTAGAGCAGAAAAATGAAGTTTTATAGTCCAGTACCAAAGTTCAGCTAAGACCTACTTGGACTGGGACAACTACATTGCCACACTTCCTCTGACTTCAAAAGAGCTGTTCATCAGAACAAAAGCTGAAGTGGAAAACAAAGGCTTTATGTTTAGAACTACAAATTTTGAAAAAAAAAAGAGCACAGTTTCATTTGCTTAGTTTTTCATACTTACTCAACCAGATGTTTTATCAAAGGTGTGACAGCATGTGTGTGATACTAGAACATGTACAGTATCTACATATGTATCTCCATTACAATTTTAAATGACCAAATTAGGAAAAAAAATAGTTTGTATGTAAAAAATGTCCTTTTACCCATGTTGGCTAATGATAGATAGTGCACCATCAGTATTAAACTTGCTTGGAACTGAAGAACAAGATCTTTGGACATGTATAAAAGAGAGGTTAAGTATTTCACCTTTAAACAGGATACCAAAAGCTGAAGAGAAAATCTTGCAGAAGAAAATGAGAGATGAGTCTCTGTTATGCACACAGGCAGATTTTCACCATCATTTGCTTTTCCTCATATGTGCTCAGTGAGGAGCAGGAGAGCAAGACTGGGAGCACCTACGTTCACCTGGGGGGATTTATGTTGGGACTGGGCTTTGCAGCTGGGCTGGGCAGAACTGTCAGCTGGGCCATGGCCAAAGCAGCTCACCCTGAAACCTGCAGCTACAACGGGGTACACGCCGAGCTGTCCTCTAAACCTGAAAACACATGATCATTTGTCATAGCCTCCAGGAATGGATAGATATAAACAGCTATAAGACCTTTTACTTGCAACGCTGGACAATCTTTTGGTAACCTTGTAAGTACACCAACACCTCTCTGTTTTTCTGATAGTACACTTAGTTACAAACTGACCAGAATTTAGTCCTCAGTGTTTTAAGGTATCACAGTTAACGGCAAATCTTTTCCAATGACAAGAAAAAACATTTTCACCCTTTGGTCAATAAACATTTTCAAGCGCTTCAAAAGCTAAACAAGAGAGCTCTAAAGGTTTGGGAATACTAAGCCCTGATTGATTAGAATTAATCATTTATAATGAAGAAAGCAATTACTTCATTCATGCCTCAGAGTCTTGCAGGATTTCATGAGGTATTTGAAGGATGTAGGTTTTAAACAAAAATATGACATTTTAAAACGTAAAATTGAACGTAGTAGTTGCAGCTAAGAAGTCTGAATTAGCCAAGTAGGCATTCTCTGTTTCTGTCATTCTGTTTGTAAAGCTGTATTCCCTTTGGTGGGTTAGGTTTTGGGCTACTGCATTTGAATATTGTGGTACATCACAAATATTGTAAGACTGGGTTTAACTGCTAGAATGGAAGAGTGTTGATTTTGTGGCATGTCTTGTGATAGCTGTGCCTTTGTGTAAAGCAGAAAAAATTGGTAGAGATGGGATACAAGTAGCAGTAAAAAGAAAAATGTTGAGACTCTTTCTTTTAAAATACATCCTGCAGTTTAGCTATAAAGCTCCTTATTTTTAGAAAACCGGTAGAATTGTTCAGGCTCTGCCCCTGCAGTTTCAATAGCAGTCTAGTGCTTTAAAACCCTGACCTTGAAAAGAAAGCGTTTACATTGTAAATGTACTGGCAGTATGTAGACTATTCTATGACTGAGTATCCAACTGCGGCAAAAAGTTCAGAAGCAGGTTTTCTTTATTCTGAAAGGCCTAATCCATGGGGCTTTTTTAGTGGTAAAAGCACTTGGCACTAATTGTGACTTAGTTCTAGCAGTGAACCCATATAATTCTCAAATTTCACACAGCCAATTAATTCCTATGAATACCAGGAATCACAGACTGTGATAGATGTTGATACGCAGCATTTTTTAATGCTTAGATTTTCTGCAAACATAGTGGACCTCTCAAAGCTGGTTCTTGTGTCTAAAATGCAGTATGGTTTCACAGCTTTGGATCATACATGAGTTTATGATGACCAGAGAACTTAAAGGATAAGCAGAAAACAATCTGTGGAGGCAACACAGGGATGAAATGTGGCACCAGAGGGATGTGCAGCTTCTCCTGCTCTTGGGGCTGCCTTCTGGAGGCAGTTTCACAGGGAAGAGGCAAAGCACAACTGCAGGGACACCCCTCATCAGGTCCAATTCAGAGCAAATCGTTTGTAAAAATGTCTCACCTTCGAGAATCTCTTTGAAAAAGACTCACTTCCACCACCTTACCACAAAGGTATCGGGTTCTCTGTTCTGGTATGGAGGCCCTGGTCACAACCCTACATTTCAGGAAGACTTCTCTCTTGCTTCTAAAGCAGAGATTCATCATTTTTATTATGTACAAAAAATGAGCACACCTTCTCCAAACTTACAGTTCTCATTCTTTAAAAACAGGATGAGTGTTCGCAGCATTAATAAACAAATCTGTTAATTTGTGCTAAAATTAAACTGGTCATTTAAAGAAATTTAGCATCTGTTCTTTGTCCTGAATAATCTTAAAACAACAGACTCTCTCAGCTCTCCATGTAGTTAAAATTAATTGAAAACTTGAGCACAAGCTGTGCTTTATAAAAATAGGTTCTTATTAGGATAAGTTACTAATTATTGTTTTACCTAATTGTTGTAATTATACAGGATCCAAAGAGGGTCAGTCAATAGTTCAGTTAACTCTGAAGTGGAGCTACACCAGAGATGTAGCTGGTCACCATCCTCCTCTACAGCTGATCTTCACCAGACAAGTCTGCTAGATACGACAGTGATTCAGTGGGAGGAGGCAGACTGGGTATGACAAGAGTCCCCCGTATTAGTATATTTTTTGACACGAGTATCACTGGCTGAAGCTGACAGAAATGATTGAAAGGTCTCCTCATGTCATTGTTGCCTCAACGGCATATTGAAAAAGCCCTACCAGGGAAACTGAGGCAGCAGTAGAAGGAGATCCCTTCAGTTGCAGTGGCACCATGACTGTGCCAAAGAAGTCTAATGAAGGTCATTTCATTAGCTGATCATACCCTGCTATGTTGAATGAAGTAGCTGATGAAAATATTAAGAATAAAAACCCTTCAGTCGTGGGCATGTTCCATTAATTTGTACTAATACTGATATAAATGTGACCTTTTAGAGCAGCCTTGTGAAGATCTGAGCTTGGGACACCCTCAGAAAGGTGACTGAGGCAGCAGTTACTGCTACACGGGCTCTCACATCTTTCAAACATCCTCAGCACTGTGTGTTATGCTGCTTAAGTAAATAATTGCTACGGTTTCCACATCACAGCTGGACAGTTCAATACAGAGCTGGTTATGCTCCAGTGTCAATGGCAGCTTGATAGTTATGTCCAGGGACTCCATTTGACAAGATAAATAATCAGGTCACTGTGTACTGCTTGTTACACATTTGATTGAATCCCACCTGCAAGAATTCATCAAATGGAGCCCACAAGACAATATCTTTCTAGCATTTGATATCCTGAAGTAAAACAGTGTCACTCAAAGGTCTTGGTTCTTCTTCAGCATATCCATTAAACAATCAATGAAGCCCTCAAACAAATGATCTTAGAAGGTCACAGCCTTGCCAAAAATAATCATGTTTTTAACAGGGAAAGTACAAAATAGCTATACATATTTACGATTTTATAAATACACCAGTGTAGTCAGTTTGGGAACTAACTTTAATTTAAAAGGGCATCTTGAATAAAAGTAGTACTCTGCTCCTCTGATTAACTGTTCTTAATAAAACAGGTGATTCTTCATACTCTTCAAATAGTTAAAACCATGGAAGTCTGTGTTCTACACTTCAGGACGCTGTTGTAGGATTAGCAACCATTTCCACCCCTTAAATACTGTTATTTTTAGAAGTTCTTCTGCAGACAATCTCATGGAGAGTGTGGGAAGCTTGACTTTCAAAATGGTTGCTTTCTTCTAAGTGGAAGTGAACTCCCAATATGATGCTGCACCTATACTCTGCTTGAGTAAGTGCTCATATGAGCAGAATGTAGCCCTGACCCGGCTCCCTGAGGGCATATTTATGGGGGCAGGATGATTACAGCTGAGCTCCCAGTGTCCACAGTATGAAAAACTCAGGCTGCCCATCAGTCCCAGCTACCTTTGTAGCATATGGTATGAGACATGGGACGAGCGCTCTTCTAGGAAAGATGCCAAGAACTCTTCAGGCTGTCGGCCAGACCATGGCACCAGCCTGGCAAAAGCACTGCAGAGCAGCAGCCTGGTCATCCTGCAGCCCAACCCATGGACAACACGTACCCAGCCTGCGCCAAGTGACAGAGGTACCCAGAAATCCGGCCTGACTCTGCTCCTCCCTGGCTGCTTTGAGGCTTGCGGCTCTGGTGTGAAGAGAGTTTATGATGAAAAAGCAGAGCAGAAGAAGCCTATATCCACAGGGGCATTTTGAGAAGAACAGCATGTTTCCATTGTTCTTCCTGCAGCTGAGATCACAGGCTTCTCTTAATGAAAGTAGCTGCTGGCTGTATTCTTAATGGAAATGCTATGATGACACAAAGAGGGAAAAAAAAAAAAGAAAAAAGAAAAAAAAAGATAATTTCTATTTTTAGGCAAACATTTGAATCTGGAACTAGATAAACAAAAATGCCCCCATTGGAATAATTTTATTTAGTAATATTGCTGCACAGCAGAGCTTAGGCACTGCTTCTGAGCATTTCTCATGCTATATTCTATGTATTTTCTTAAAATTTCACCTTCTTTTGGAATTTTAGATATTACTTATGCTCGATTTTGTTTAATTACATGATTCCTACAAATTTCTTGTTGAGCTTAAGGTAAAGCTGAACTTTATTTCAACGCAGTTGATCTTCATTTTGACACAGAGTAATTTCTGCATTTAATCACCTATACGTTGTCTCACACGAGTCCTAGAAAACAGAGTAAATAGGTCATCTTTTCTATTCCTCTGCCTCTAGGCAGAATCGACTATACCTATGTCATCCCTGACAGATATTTGTCCAACTTGTTCCAAACAGCTCTAATGATCAAATTTCCACGTTCTCCTTACCTACTTCAATGCTTAAATATCTTCTCAAAATTGAAATCATTACAATATTATTAAAAATGAAACTATGCTGCCACATTTTGCAGTGGAGTCCTTTAAATTAATGTGGAATGACACCTTAATGTAAAAATGAACAATTGTGTCTAGGGTTTTGTTCAAGATGGGTGCCCTCCCACTCACACAATAAGAGATAAAAATGATCCCTAACCTCCCAGCTCTACAAGCAATTGCAAACATCTTCATTTCAATTTTCCTAATTCTAGGTGTAGGCATTGCATATCCAAGCTACCTGCACATCTTTCGAGGTACTTCAGAAGGTCTTTAGTGGAGAGATGTCAGGTGTTTATGCAGGAGACAATCTGGTGCTATGATTATAATTATACTGTAAGCATCTAGATAGTGTATCATGACCACAGACCTTTCAGTTTTATGTACTTGCTGTTTCAGTCATGTTCTCTAACTGAGCTATATTTGAGATTTGATAATTTGGCCATAATCTTTTGCACCTAGGACTCGCTCCGCTATTGCATGCAGTATATAGCTCATAAGAGAGGGACAGCTTTACACAGACTGACTTTGTCTCCTTTCGCCATCTCCCAGTTGCTCCTGCTTTCCTGTATGGCCACATCCTGACTGCCAGCACCTGGGGAAAAAACTGTCTTCTGACCACACGTTGGTGCACCTTGTAGAGCAACGTTTTGTTCTTTTCACAGTGCTGGTAATAAATACTAACAAAGTATATCTAAATTCACAACAACAGCAGTATATCATCAAAAGCTGTTTCAGTAATAATAGTAACAAACAGCGGTGGGCATTTCATGTAAACAGGCAATCTCTTAAATTAAACTGCTCTTCAGAAAACATTGCATTTCTTTAGAGATTCACAAAACAGAGTTCTCATTTAAGAAATCTCTGGTCATTAATATACAGGATTCTGAGGAAATTTCAATGTAGACATATCAAAGTTTCACCATTGTTGGGGTTTTTTCCACAATAGGGGCAATAGCTGGTGTAGTCCATTCATCCTCCTGCCAGCTGCTTCATTAGCCATTTTAACTGTCGGGGTGCAGGACAAACAGGTCACCAGAAACTGGCTGAAAGGTAGGTTAAGTAGCTGAATGGAAGGGGGCTGGAGGAACAGGGAAGCGTAAAGCAAATACCTGAAAAAAGTTATTTCAAAAATCTTGCTCTGCTTTTCTTTAAAGTAAAAAAAACACTGTGGGAACTACTGGGGCACTTGTTCTTTTTCCTGAAATGCAGAACTCCGATTTTCTGAAAGGCTAGAGACCGATGAAATCACCCGTACTTGTGGCCTGAGCAAAGACTGTCTCTGTCCTAGGAATATTTTTCTCTACAAGTTTTAACCAAAGCTGGTATAGACTCGTTATTATTGTGCAGGTACGAGGTACCTGAAAGGAAGGGGAAAAATAAGAGATCTTCTCCTGCTTCCATTACTGCTGGCTGCTGGGTCACCTCCTCCAGCCCCCTGCAACACCACGGTGGGTTTGCAGCAACCCCTCCACCCCAGCCGGCCGGGGATCCCGCGTGGGCTTTCCTTCATGCACCCCTGGAACTGCCGCAACTCTGCGCTGCTAAAACCCCTGCGGTCTTCACTCGCAGAGCGCAGGGAGAAGTCCGAAGGGACTTCTGCTGCTTCAGAAAAAGGGCCTGACCCTTTACAGAGCGCACCAAACCTGGTGTCCTAACTGGTAGTAAAACCCGCTTTATAAGGACAGGCTTTAGAAAAGCAGACTCAGCTCCCCAAAGGACGAGCCCTGTTTGAGTTCTCCTGAACCTCCGAGGCAGTAAGGCACCTCCTCGTCTCGGCAGAGCGGCTCAGAGGCAGATTACCCTGCTGCTGCACTCGTGCAGCTCCAACATATGTTCTTTGCTTTTTTGGCTGGAGTTACGGTTGTCTTTCCTTTCCTCTCTTTTTCTCCCCCACCCCCCACCCTTGCTCCGACTCTCACAGGAGCAGTAAATGCCAGCAGTAAATATTCTCAGCCTTACAAGGATTTCAGTAAATTAAGGTTCACATCCAAGCTTTGGGCAACTTCCTGTATTCTAAATGGGATCCAAATGAAGGTTTTCCAAAGTCTATACAGTGTAATAATAATAAAAAACATATCTAAATCATTAAAATGAGTGACAGCATTCCCTATACCGCTTCCATAAATAATGTATAAAACCAATCTGCATTATATTAGCAAAAGATAAAAATTAAAAAAGGGTGAGAGTAAAAACGTTTCATTTTCCTATAACACAAAGAAAAGCCTCCCTGCTCCTGGGCTGAGAGCTCCATCTCGTGGGTGACGGCGGGTGCAGAGTCGCTTCCTGCTTATCGCAGTATTTTTTTTTTAGATTTTCACTCATTTAAAAAAACGTCATGAGAATATAAGCTCTTTATTGACAAAAAAAACAGAAAGCCCAAAGAGGTAAAGCAAACCAGCACCACTACCCTCTGTAAGCCTCTCTGAAGCTCGGCTACATCTTGCATTTTCTCCCAGACTGTTATTAGGAAAGGGCTAGCAATTTGTTCTCATCACTTACAGTGGTTACAGCCTAAATAGTTGGTGCACACTGGCATCTGGGATCTGCTTTGTGTCCCCACTCGTGAGCCGAGCGTTGCCCACCGTGCCTGCCAGGGTGGGTGCGCGGAGCCTCCCTGCCCTCCCCGCCGCGCCATGCCCCCGGGAGCGGGACGGGCTCCCACGGAGCCAGCTGGGCTTTGGGCCTAGTGCTTCAGGGGGACATCTGCGCCAAACCCCGTCCACGGCCCCGTCCTGGTTCACTTCACGCCAGTGTGAGGCGGAGCCTTGTGATAGCTTTTCGGTTCAGCTCAGCTTGACAGGGGTCAGGGCTTCCTGCGGGTTCCCTGGGGGGTGACCCCCCATGGCACACAGCCCGAGCTGGGCTCGGGAGCCAGCGCTGTGCCGGCCGGGGCCAGGGGGCCGCTCAGCCCCCCTCTCTGCCTCCCCCTCCCCGCCGAGCCAGCCCATACCCGCCAGATCTTGCTGGCAGGAATCCTCCCCAAAAATGTTTGCAATCGCTGTTGCATTTATGAACATTTGCAATGTACTTTGAGGATGAAAGACTACTTATCTGGTTAGCGTTATTTCCTAATTTCATCCCTTTATGCCTTGTTATACACTCTCATTAATGCCAGGAGTTCCTGTAGGGCAGCACTATCTCTTCAATCCACCCTTCAAATATTTGTGAATACATCCCTCCCTCATTCTCGTACCAATAGAGACGAGATAAAGTATTAAAAACCCTTGCTTTTCTAGTGGTTGGCTTTTTCTTTCTTTTTTCTTAATGCACTCTTCAGAATTTGAGATGCTTTAAATTTAACCATTATTTTCTAGGCACCATTAACCAACAAAGAGTGCTTTGTTACAGGCAACAGTGAATAGCAAGGTACAGTTTACAAAGCAATATCCTCCTAAACACTACTGAATGCAGCAATCTGCTGCACTGTCCTAGTCTGTGATTAATAGAAATTTGGATGTAGCCTTGGCTTTTACAAGTTGCAGACCAGAGCACAGAGGGGGCCTAAGGAATGAGACAACATCAAGAAAGGGAGGACACAAGTATTTCATCAAAAATGGGCAGAATTCCCCCTGGGAGCAGATGGCAACAGAAAACCCACACAGAGCGAGCACATTCATTAAGTGTGTGGGTTTCCATGGTGCAGTGTCACCACGGGTACATGCCTGTAGGGACCCACTTCCCTGTGCACACCCACGAGACTGGAGCCCGACGCTTTTGCACTCCAGACTCGTGCCTGGTTTGTAAGGGGAGGCTGAGAGGAGCCTCTCTTTGACCTCCAGGTGTTCCTGAATGGTCACTCAAGCCGAGTATCACACCTCTTAGGCATCTGCAAAAGAACAAAATGTAAATCTAGACCCCTTCATTTTCCTTCCGAAGTGACTATGCGAAGTTTGGCCATACTGAGGACTCGTGCCCAAAAGGATCTGCATCAGATCTTGAAACTTCAAATTTCACATGAAAGTCATGGGAAGAGAGAAAACCTATTGAGAGAAAACAGGCTTGAGGACCATGCCATTTCTTGCTCAGCTGGGACAGGAACTCACCTTGATAGTGCTGGAAAGCAAAAGTTTGCTGACCCTGCTCTCGAGCACAGCAAAGCCCAGACTTTCAAGCAAGGTGGTGAGCTGGGGGGCTGAGGTCAGCAATTCCTGATGTGATGGAGGAAGAAAGAATGAGACATTAAAACCAGGCTAAAGAGAGGTGAAAATTAACCTTGTATATATTAGATGGAATATAATGTCAGTGTTCTGTAACATTCATACTCAAAGCAAGAAGGAAGTACAAAAAACTGTTTGGTGGATTGCTGCAGTTCAGTGGCCATCAGTTGTTCATAAATCAAGTACACAGACAGACTGCAAACAGCCTTGCTGCCATGACAAAGACACAGTGATTAATGCTTCCGCTACGGATTAGGGAGGCACTGAGGTGACATTATATGGAACTTTTTAAGATGCTACATTTTTTTACTTCTCAGCTGAAGGCCAAGCGAAGTTTAGTCAATATTACTCAGAATTAAACTGCTAAGAGAGTGCTATATGTTTTATTTTATAACATACACATGTGTGTTCTTGCAAGTGGCTTTTTGATTTTTTTTTTTTTTTTGGTAAATTCCGTAACTATTATGCAGTAACATTGTCAGTATTTTCTTACACTAATTTCCCTATTTTGTGCTATGTAAGTTTCTGTACAGATTGTATTTTAGCAGATACATACATGTAATTCTCTTTCCTTTGCTGAGGTGGTTTTTCAGCCTCTGCAGTGTGGCATCAATCCAGCATCTACGAATCGTCTAGTCTCCTCAGCCTGGAGAAGACAGGAATCACTAGGAATTCCCCAGATTCCTCAGGGAGAACAAGAAAAAGAGAGTCTGAAGGCTTGAAGCAGGAAGAATCGTGGAGCCCCAGTCTGCATGGAGCCAGATCCTCCACTGCCAGGAGGATCAGGAGGCGTGTGGGACACTGCAGGGGTTGCACACACAGTTGTCCTGCATTGTCCATCCCCTCCAGACCATTTGGCTATCTCCCTTCATATTCCTTTTGTATACAAAATCTTGCTAGTAAACTCAGATTAGCCCAGCCCTTGGACATGGGATACATGGCTGTGGCTGGACTGTTTTTCCGTAACAGATATGTTCTGAAAAACTTCAAGGGGCTGTAAGGTCTGTGCGTTTCCCTCCTCTCCAGCGCCCTTCTATGCTCCCTGCTATTTTCTCTGCCTATGTACAAAGAGCCAGAGGATTCATGAATGGGATTTCCTAATCTCATTAATTGACCAAGTGTGGATAAAGCTAATTTGTGACTCTGGATTCCCACATTTGAAATTATACCTATTTTTTTGCTTTCTTATACAACTCATCTGCAGCACTGGCTATTCTGTTGTTACCCATAGCATCTGTCTAACACTCACGCTTGTGTGATTCCAGTGTTTTTAGCGGAATGCACTGTCTGATGGATGGCTGTATTCTAACATAAATTGAAATAAATTTGTTGGAATCACTGTTAGGAAAAAAAAATTGAACTCTAAATTTAAAAATATACTATTCTATGATTTCATTTGCAGTTAAAAAAAAAAAGTGAACGAAATGAGCCAACATGCAAAACATCTCTACATTCATATAAAAAGTCATTTGCTGCTATTTTAGCAAAATGCTCACAAACAGAACTCATACAACACATTTTCTCAGTTTCTTGTTATTATAGGGCAATTGTTCCATGTTTATCAAAAGATTTAGAGAAACGGAACGTTCTTGTCTGAGAAAAGCATAATGTTAGTGGACAAACTGTTCACTTGATTCTCTTTGGCTTCAAAAAAAAAGGTAGCCATTGTATTTTGATTAACCAAAGATACCCAACATGCTCCCAAGATATTGCTGTATGCACATCTCATAATTTGCCTGCTTACTTCTGTCAGTAGATATTTTATGAAAGGTACACACTAGTGCAAAGGACACGTTACCAAATACTTGGAAATTCACCCCTTTCTTTTCCTCATTATTCATTAAGAATGCGCAGACACTTGTCTTCCAAATCGTTTACTAGAACTTCATGGTTTAGATTTTCTGAAGCACACAAGGTTCCTTGAGAAGGCTCATCAAAGTCATTAATATTCTATATTTATTTGCCTTGATCAGTCATCAATTAGCCTTTTAAATGTATGAAATTCTTCATGTTGCTCTGTTATCCATTTCTCCCTTATACAACTGACTAGTCTTTTTGTTTAACCTTCCAAAGCCAAACCAAGATTGTTCATAATCTTACAGAGGTTCAAAATTAAAAATAACATTAACGATTCTGTTTTTTCCCCTGGTAAAATATTAAAAGAGATATTTTATTCACATTGATCTTCCTTTGCATACATTTTCTGGTTCAGTAGGTTTCAGCTATTTTCTTTTTGATTCTAAATAAAGCTTTTCAGTACAAATATTTCTTTCAGACTATTCAAATCTTTTAGCATGATAAACAGGCATTGCAGTTTGACTGAATCACTATATAGATAAACAGTTCTTTATTCCACAAAAATTACAGAAAGCGTTGTGACAAGTATTTTCATACATTACATACAGTTCAAGCTCTTTCAGACACTCAAAAAAGTATTTACATGAAATGCCTTGCAGTTAAGTCATAGTAAAGACTCTTAATAGGCATGAAGCTTATTTCAGAATGTTTCTCCTCTCACATTAGTTAAACAGATAGGTCTGATTTTAACTAACTTCAGAGCCTGAGAAGACAAAACATTCAGGTTTTGCCCTGGCTGTGGATGTGTGAAAATCTGCCTCAGATTTCTCATATGACCTTGAAGTACCCATTTATGGGCTGCAGGGGTACATGGAGGTGCAGGGTTTGGGACCATGCCTTAAATCCTCTTTTGCTGGGTCTTAGCATTGTGCTTGGGATTCTGAAGCTCTAATTCGTACCTTAGAAATCCTGGTAATCAACGGTTCTGTCCTGTTTTCAAAAAAAAAAATATCAGTGTGGATACAGCTGGCTGTTAGCCACTGGCTCGTCGCTGGAGAGCTCAGGGGTCTGGCTGCACAGCACAGCTTTAGATGGACACCCAGCTTTCCAAGGGAATGGGATTCTCTGCTTATATGGTAACAGTCACTCGGTCCATCAAACTAGGCAGAGCAAACACTAAATAGCGGTAGGAGGGATGTTGAGTGTATTTTTGTTGTTATTCTCGCAAACTAGTGGTTTATTGCAAGGAGAGAATAAAAGTGGTTCCTAAAAAAGTGGTGGATATGAAGAAGAGAGTCCAAAAAAATGAACAACAAGATTTCTCAGCTGGCTTTTTCCAGGGGAAGCTTCCCCTTGGAAGCTTCTTTTTCTGAATTAAAGACAGTGCTCTGCTGGCTGGGATCTCATTGGCCTTCGCCTTTTTTTTCCTTTGCCAAAGATGTGCCCTTGACTCTATGGATACTGAAGTGAGGGGTTTGGACTATGGATCCCCTTCCTTCTTCAAGAGGCGGAACTTCTGATGTGGTTTAAAACTGCAAGCGTGACAATCTGACATGCAAATTTTAGCAGCTATACATTTTGATTAATGTGACTCTAAGTCTGGTGATACCTTACATCAAAGAATAAAGACATTTACAAAGCCCCAGATCTTTATGGTAGCAATCAATGAATGATCAATAAATAAAGAAAACAGTTCTCTGTGATGAAAAACGATGGCCCAGAGGAAAACAATAGTTTAGTGACAGTAATCTGCAGCTTTCTTCATTAGAGCTCTCGGTAAGGTGTGCCCTGTGATTAATGACAGACCATTTATACAGCATTACCAGCAAGCAAATAATTCTAATTACCAATAACATTAAATCATAATCACTATGCAAATAACTTACATAATGTAATAGAATATCTGGTCATTACAGGGCAAACAATTCACAATGTTAACTGAGGTTAGTCAGCACAGAGTAAATAACATTAGAAATTAAACAAAGCCAAGCTAATATCAGGTTTTATCCAGTTAATAACCAGTGAGCGTATCCCTAGCAAAACACATGGGACCATGTAAAGATGCTAAGTACTAACTTTGATGCCTAATACAATACAAATTGGAGATAACATGTAAAAACATCCTATCAAGCAGGATGTTACTGGCTATCTGGAGATGTGTGCATGAGTGGTTTGGGGAGATTCACGGTGAAGCTTACTGATTTATATTGTCTTCAGAAACTGGCCACAGGATCCTGCTTACAATGTGGAGGATAAAGCACTGTGGCAGTCAAAACCAGCCCAGATGAGACCAGCCTATGCTCACACACTTGAAAGGCAGCTGTAGAAGTAGCATTATTCTGATTCTGGCATTAATCTAAATCTATTAACAAAGTTATTTAGAACCATGGACTCAGATAATGTTCTCATCCAGCACATGGGGCATGCAATTTGCCAGAAATATGGTGGGAGGGAAGAGAGCATAACATACAGGAGGTAATAATATATCTTGGAAAAAAGCAAAAGGCAGCCCAGAGAATGCTGGATTACCACAACTGTGAAAATATGAATGTGAGGACTGAATTATATACTTGACTAACAGGCAAAAATATTAGATGTTGGTGAGAGGTAACAGCAACAGTCGGTTTTCAGTTTTTCATTTTGCTATTGAGAGGAAAGGATAAGAGGCAGACATTGTTGCTGCAAATAATGTCTGAAATACAGATGATTTTTTCCTGAAGAAAGATTACATTTTATTTGCTTGTTCTCATTTTCTTTTGCCTTCTGAAATCATAAAGCAGAAGAGGGTACTCAGGTTACAAAGCTGGACAGTCAGGCACTGTTGGTAATTTTAGGGGCATTAAAGACTTTTTCACAAGGAACTAGTCTCCTTGTGATACCGAAGGACATTTGGACATCAGCAGTGAATTCTCATCCAAATCTTCATCCATGTTAAAAAGAATCAGAGACAAACTCTTGATTTGGACTCTATTCTTACTCAGTGTTGCTCTTGTGACTCATTTTTTTTTTTCCCCCACTGTCTCCGATAACTCCATGTTAGGCCACAGACAGACGTCTCCCTCCAGATCCCAAGTGCCTGTTCGACCATCCTGCCCCCAGCTGTTTGCACAGCCAGCAGCTGGAAGCTGTCCCCACGGCTCTGCTCCTGGAAGAGATCTTGGGCGGATTTGCTAAAACGCTTCAGGCAAAGTTAGCCCTGCTAGCACAAACCACTTTCATCAGCTGCTTAAATTAACCCAGTTGTGGTTGTCTGAAGCAGATTAGCAAATGCTGACAGGATTCCTCCTGGGAAACAGGAATCTCTAGCATAAGCAAGCAGCAAACAGCTGGGGGAGGGAGAGTATTTGCAATGGGCACAGCTGTGTGAATGTCCATCCCTGATCCTGGGTGGCTGTCCAGAACAGCTGTGCAGTAACTGAGCACACCAAAAGCACATTACCCAACCTCAGGGCAGTCAAAGGGGCGGAAAGTGTGAGGGACTGTCTTGGGTTTTGGTATGTTCAACTACCTAAACACAGAGCTTAGTTTTCATATTCACCCCCTGGTTTCCACTCTTAGGGGAGTTAACATTAATGGCAGATGCTCAGCACCTGTGGGACCACCAATTTATTTGGGCACCTTACTTTTTTATTAAAATGCCAACTTTGATCTTAGCTTTGGAAGTTTTTCTCTTGTACACAGACTTTCTGTGGTTTTAATAAATTCTCTTTAACAGAATCCTAATATCAGTTGCTTCAGTTCTTCTATTACAAGGAACAATATTCAGAGTAAGAAGGGGACTGGGAGGGAGATTGGCCAGTCCTGTAGCAGGTAACCAAAGTGGTTTTGCTGTAGTTCTCTAGTAAAGCATCAAACTAATCTCACACATTGTGAATATGCAGTACAGATGTGTGTTTTCCAGTCAGCTCTTTGGCCTGCGTATGCACATCGTGCTTTAACTCGAGCTAGCAATACAGCCACGATAGCCGCTCACTCAACCCAATCCCCACCCCCCCAAACAGGGCAGAGAATTGAAAGGGAAAGGAGAAACTTGGGTTGAGATAAACACAGTTTAATAAAATAACAAAATACTAATACACTACTAGTAAATATATTTAAAAAATAGAAATAGAATATAAAATAAAAGATACTCAATGCAATTCCTCATGAACTCCATCCACACCGAGCAGCCAGTCCCAGGAAGCAGCACCTGGTCCTGAACAGCCGATCCTGGAGACAGAAAAGAGGAAAAAGGCTGAAGGGCCCAGAGTCCTCTGCAAAACAGCAGGATGGCAAAAGGCCCAACTAAACGTCCTGAATAGAACTCCCCTGGCTCCAACAAAGAGAGAGAAGAAAGCCAAGAAGCAAGAGAGACATTGGAAGATCCCCACTCTCCTTAAATATGGAGCATGACACTAATGGGATGGATGGAATACTGTTATTGACCAGTCTGGATGTCAGTCAAGCTCTGACCCATCCATGCTCCCTTCCCAGCTGCCTCACACCTGTGGGCAGAGCTCAGAACATCCTCGGCTCTCAGACCAGAGCAATTAAAAACATTACCTCTGTGCTGGGGAGTTATCTCTTGTTCTCAAACTAGGTCCAAATAATGACTGTGCTAGCTATGGAAAAGAAAGGTTTCTAACTGCATGAAGAAAATTAACTCATTTTCAGTCAAACCAGCACAGCATAAAAAGGTGTTCTTTACATGACACAAGGAATTGTTCAAGCCTTTGTAAATCCAGACATCATAAAAGTGAGTAAGGTGGTACTGAATTAACTATTTTGATATTAAGACTGTAGAACATTATGGTGTGATAGGGCTTGAATGAGAAGGGCAATAGATTAGTCTTGCCCTAGTTGAAATGCTAAAATCAGATACGATAGTAGATAATACAGAGATTTAAAATGTAGTTGTGCAGTGATGAGTTCTGCCTGTGTTTAGTGTATCAGGAGTTAGATATTATGTATTTATAATTACTCTACGAATCAGCAAAGCTCTGGATGGGGAGCCTGGCCCACCTTTGCCTGCCAGGGGACTGCAGGTTCCTGCAGGAGGCTGCTGCCTGCTGCAGTCCTGGCGGATTCAAAGTCCTTAGCTCGTGCTTTTGTACTTCTAATGCTTACTTCTGCCCTGCTCTTCACCACATGGCTCGCTCTTTTCTAACTGTGTACCTACATCAGTTGTTACCTCTGCAGTGAGTTACTTCAGTGAAGCAATTGGGGCATCGTTTGTTCGTCCTTGATCACCATGTTTATTAAAACAAACTCATTTGTTCACCAAGACTAATGAGACCATGTTATTCAAGGCTCCTGAACTTCTCAAAATATTTTTCCTTGGTAGCGAAGTATCTCTTGATTACACTGATTTAACCTCTGATATGTCTAGCGTCAGAGCCCATGTGCACCAGCAGTTCGTGCAAGGGATCCAGACCCTATGGCCCGGATGGGGCACATCTGTGTGGGCCTGGCTCAGGCTGCTGTGAAAACAGCTACCTGTGAGACAGAGCTGCAACAAGCCTTTCCTGGGGTATCCCCTATGTACCCTCTGCCCGTGGTCCATCACCTTCACGCTCAAATACCTTTTTTGAACAGCTCTGAAAACTGATCTCTTGACTGAGAATGAGTGTTCAGGTGCCTTTATGGTTCTACAGTGAGAAGTCTTTCTTCCCCACCTGTCATTGGAGCATTCCGGTCCAACTAGACCTTCACTTTTGATAAATAGACCTGTCGATAGGTTACATGCTGGCAACCCATTGGTATTTTCCTCCATTTCCACTTTTTGTATCCTGGAAATTTGCTCTCCTCCTGGGTATTGTGGGTTGAAAAAAAACCTGCCCTTGTCTGCTCTGGTTTCTTCATATAATTCCCACTGGCAAAAGAAAAAGTCTCTCTCACTAGCGGTCCCAAGGAAAGATCACTTACAGTGGGTGATGCAAAACTTTGTAACATGCTTGTCTTTTTTCTTACACATATTGCAGGATACCTAACATCTATGGGAAATGGTTTACGGAAACATTGCCGCATTATGTCTAGTCTGCCTATGTTGTATTCAGGGAACATAATCTAAACTGGGGAAGAACACTCCAGTTCTGGGTGGATGAAAACACATTCATATAGTATTACTGTATCAACATGCGTACTATATGAGCATACTTAGTTGGTCATTTTCTCATCAGAGAGAAGTCCTTGGACTCCATTCATATTCACATACTCTTTTTCTTAACCCTAATGTTGAGGGCATTACCTCTTTAGTTTTAATGAAAGTTGAGCAGAAGATGGAAATCTCACCAAAAAAGTATTTATTTGCTGACCTCCCTGAATCTGGGCAGAGGAGATAGTGTGTGATGGATTGTATGGAGTAAAAAAAATAACATTATTTGCCTCTTGCAAACTGATATGGCAAAGAGAACATAAATGAAGCAGCATTAAGGCAGCAAAGGAGAAAGGAAAGTGATAACTGACTTTAGAAAATTACTTTAGAAAGGGGAAGAAATATATAGACTGGTTATACTTATGAAAAGGGGATGACCATTCTGAGCTGTGGAGGAGGGAGCTGGAGTAAGAAGACTTTAGGCAAACTTCAGGTTATGGAAGTAAGGTCTACAGAAAGGCAAACACAGGCAGAAATAGAAACTCTTACCAAGTTTTTAACTTGAGAGAGGTATAAAAACCAGAGCAGACTCCTCTGTTAAATGTGCCACTGATCAGTATTGTAAGCCTTGCAAGTTTTCAGAAAACTTGAGAGAAAAGATAATTTAACAAATGATATTCATTTTGCAAAGTCAAGAGAATGGAAACAGTGGGACAGAAAAGACTGTATGACCCACTCATGTAACTGTGATTGAATTCTCATGTATTTTACCAGCATGTTGTCAGGATTAATTACAAGTATTTAACCAGCTATTAACCAATATCATCAATGTCTGTGGTTTTTGAAAACTGGAATAAGCTTAATCACTCCACAATAGATTGTCATACATTAGAAAATTCTCAATTTATTTGCAACCTCATGACTGATAAAGTTACTTTGCTAAGGCTGCCCTGTTTTGGTGATTGAATTAGTCACAAAGTCCCACAGCCAAAAATATGCCCTACATGTTTTTATTCATTTTTCTAAAGCCAGAAGGTGCACTGAGTAAGCCAAACACTGGCCAGCTTTTCTACTGCAAGTTCGAGCTGTTATGGAAGTAGCAGATGTAGAGGCTTCCCAGTTCTTCCAAGGTTTAACAAATCCAGCAACAGCACAGCCCGGTTGTGTCAAAGATGCAGGGAACTCTAGAGCAGATGTAGAGAAGTTGGGATTCTGGAGGTGGCTGCAACCTGCATGTCAACTTTCAGCGCAAATGGACTCTTGAGATATCTATAAGCTCCCTGGGGAACAATAGAGGGTGAATAAGAGGTTTTAGGGCCATGAGGCCTTATTAAGTGGCACCCAACCCAGTTTTCTTACCACATGATTTTGCCTTCTAACCATAAAGTAGGTTTAGAAAAGGATGTAGATGGTATATGGCCATATATTTCACCACTAGCTCACCACCATTCAGAGAAAGCAGGTTACGCTGCCAGAATTTGTCAAAGCAAACCTTGAGAAAGCAGGAACATAATGACACATACAAGTTCAAGGGATTAATTTCCCATCTCTGACACTCCTCTTAAGTGTCCACCCTGCTGTTTTCTTTCTGAGTACCTCCTGTAAATGGTAGTGTATTTACTTTTACTTTGCTACATCCAGTGGAATATTCAAAAGATCTGATAAATGACACACCTCTCCTACACTCATATATTCCTGTGCTACAACTCAGTAATTTCAAAATATCTGTTAGTGCAACATCTGACTCCTTTTAAGACTTTCCTCAGCTGTCAATCTCTAACGCGGTCTGCATCTCTGCCACTCACTTAACTCGTTGCCACTGCCTTCTTCAAGCTGTCTGAAAATACCTTCTAACAGAAAAAGAACTGCCACTCTGTAAATGTACACTATGTGCACAGTGCGTCAGCTCTCAGATCCATCATGAAATGTGTTATTGCATCCATTGAATTTTATCAAATGTATGCATCATGAAACAGGGGTGATACATGCACCATCTGTGTACATAAACCATGCAGTTTATTCTGCACACACAGCGCAACATGATGGATGATCGGGTAGTGAGGTGGACCGCAAACTGGCTGAAGGAGAGAAGCCAGAGAGTCGTGGTCAATGGGGCAGAGTCTGGTTGGAGGCCTGTATCTAGTGGAGTGCCTCAAGGGTCAGTTCTGGGACCAATACTGTTCAATATATTCATCAATGACTTGGATGAGGGAATTGAGTGCACTGTCAGCAAGTTTGCTGATGACACCAAGCTGGGAGGAGTGGCTGACACGCCAGAGGGCTGTGCTGCCATCCAGCGAGACCTGGACAGGCTGGAGAGTTGGGCGGGGAAAAATTTAATGAAATATAACAAGGGAAAATGTAGAGTCTTGCATCTGGGCAGGAACAACCCCAGGTTCCAGTATAGGTTGGGGAATGACCTATTAGAGAGCAGTGTAGGGGAAAGGGACCTGGGGGTCCTGGGGGACAGCAGGATGACCATGAGCCAGCACTGTGCCCTTGTGGCCAAGAAGGCCAATGGCATCCAGGGGTGTACTAGAAGGGGGGTGGTTAGTAGGTCGAGAGAGGTTCTCCTTCCCCTCTACTCTGCCCTGGTGAGACCTCATCTGGAATATTGTGTCCAGTTCTGGGCCCCTCAGTTCAAGAAGGACAGGGAACTGCTGGAGAGAGTCCAGCGCAGGGCCACGAAGATGATGAAGGGAGTGGAGCATCTCCCTTATGAGGAAAGGCTGAGGGAGCTGGGTCTCTTTAGCTTGGAGAAGAGGAGACTGAGGGGTGACCTCATCAATGTTTATAAATATATAAAGGGTGGGTGTCACGAGGATGGAGCCAGGCTCTTCTCGGTGACAACCAACAGTAAGACAAGGGGTAATGGGTTCAAGCTGGAACACAAGAGGTTCCACTTAAATTTGAGAAGAAACTTCTTCTCAGTGAAGGTGACAGAACACTGGAACAGGCTGCCCAGGGAGGTTGTGGATTCTCCTTCTCTGGAGACATTCAAAACCCGCCTGGACGCCTTCCTGTGTAACCTCATCCAGGTGTTCCTGCTCTGGCAGGGGGATTGGACTAGATGATCTTTTGAGGTCCCTTCCAATCCCTAACATTCTGTGATTCTGTGATTCTGTGAACATATCAAAGACACTGCATGTGCTAAACAAACAGCTCCACCTAGTTTCTAAATAATGTTATTTCTTAATTCACAGTGATTGTGTACTCTTTGAACAAAACCGAGATGAACAACAAATTGAAATAGAAAATACTTACAGCATTTCAATAACGTGGAGTAGTCTCAGCTAGACTTCTCACTCTTCCCTAGGCAAACTTCCAAACTGAAGCTACACACCACAAATTCTTTTGACCATCAGTTTGTCCTCACTACAGGTGCACTTCCTAGACTTCATCAGTGTTAGAGATAAAATTAGGCACACCTGGACCCAGTAGTCTTGAACTAACCTTTGAATCTGCTAGTTTCAAGCCAGCATGGGTAAAACTGTGGTCTCTGATTTCTATTCTGGTCTTCTATCCATCTTTCCTTTCCTGAGAGGGAGTGGTTTCCTCTCTGTGCACGTAATCCTATGGCCTTTGAGCTCTCCCCTATTCTAGTTCGGGCTACACCTGAATCTCACAAGATGGGGGATTTTTTGGTGTTTGGTTATTGTTGCTTGGGTTTGTCTTGGGTTTTTTTGTCTTTTTTGGTTTTTAATGTTATTTTGTTAAGATACAGCGCTTTCCATTAGTTCACGTAACTAAAATTCCTAACTGAGCTTTCAAAAGTTGGTGTCTTATTAGCTACAGCAACCATTGGACTGGACACAATCTCCTGAATTCTGGCCAGCAACCTGTCTTAAAAATATTTTAAACAACTTTAAGAAGATTCATCGCATTACTACTCAGATTTCCTTTGCTCTCCTAGATGGCCATTTCAGAATCTCACTGATTGAGTGATCAGAAACTTTTCTCTCAATTCTAGGCTAAATTAATTCCTGGATGATTTCTGCCCTGTAATCCACTGGATGATATTTGCATAACAAATTAGTTCTTCCACCCTCAGAACTTTTTGAGTTATTGTTATTAATTACATCCTCCAGCTTTGAAAGCTGGTTTTTACACTATCATGCATTGGAAGTGTTAGACCTTAATATGTACTCTGTCCTCTACCCATTACTGTAAAGCTACTGTGCCTTCATGTGCAAAACTTCATCCAGAGTATCATCACCTTCGTATGTAAAACTTTGTCCTGAGTAGCATCACAAAACCTGAGGCTTTCCAGACGGGCTCTGCCTTGTGCTAGTGATGCAGTGCATGGTGTTGCCTATCTTACTGCATGGTTAGCCGTTAAGAGCCACCTTCTCTACTGGTTCTCATTCACTTGTCTTCAATAGGCTCCTTAAAGCCAAGCTACAGGAGCATCAGGATATAATGCTCTATAACATCTACTTATTCAACCTTGAATTTCATCCCAAGCGAAATGTTTGTTTCTTTATGTTACAGAGAGAGGGAACTCACAGGCCGGCTGTTTATTTCATGTTGCTCTCCCATAGTGATAGAAAAACCAACTTGGTATTTCCTCTCAGGAGTTTTGAAGAAGGGCTGCCTGGTGGATCTGTTTACCCACAAGCAGGAATTGATTTAATGGATGCTTACAGAAGTTACCTTCTCAGAAGTGTTCATGGATGATGACTTCACTGTGTAACCATCCTATCCACAACAGCCAAGCTCAGTGATGACTGCATTAGCAGAAATACTGCCAAAGCACTTTCTCTGGGTTTTTTCCTACTATTGGTACAGTATGTGCTGACTAGGTAAGAACAGAAAGAGTATTTCAACAAAATGTCCTCACCGAGCTGTACATGTCTTATTTAAAGGGCTTGGTTTTCTAGCTAGTAAATGCCAGCAGGTCATATTTCCAGTCACAAGATGGCAGCATAGAATAAAAGATTTCTGATACATTGTATTTGTTCCTTATGTGTATTCACTCAATTTCAGTTTGATTCTATACTATAAATATTGAGTCTAGCAGTGCCAAAAACTTTTTACCTTTGGTGCTAAATTTATTCAGTATTTTCCAGAAGCATATACACCTTTTTATTTTACATTTTTCTACAGAGTTCCAGGCCTTTCTTTTAAAATGTGCGTATCTTTGGATTTTCTTTGTAGTGAATCTTTCAAGGAGAAATTGTGCTTATAAGCAGACAAGCGCAACCAATTTATATCCACATCAGAATTATAGCACTGAGTGTGATCATTCAGCTGCAGGCAAGGACTCTTCACTGGCAACTATATAGATCCGATACAAGTCCACATTAAAAATAAAAATTACAGTGAAATGAAGGATGCATTTTTAGAAATCAAGCGATTACTCATAAATACAAGCCTGGATGCATTAGTAAGACAGAGTAGTGAATGGAGTTTAGATTTGAAGGTCCCTGAGGTCGAGAGCTAAGAAATGCCATAACTTAAAAGGTGTGCACAGCCCCTGGACTACACTGGCCTAGTCTAAATATCTCCCATAATTTGTCCTGTCTGCTCATTTCTCCTCCAGTATTTGCAGAAGCCAACGCCATTGGCAGGGTGATAGACTATCCAGAGCATATTTTTCATGTACTCCAAATTTTCACCCAAGGATGCTTTGACATGTCTCGCAGTGACCTCTGCAAGCAGAGGGCAGACTCGGTGTGACTCACTGCACCCAGGTATTTTGGGGAGCCTTTTGGTTGTGCCTTGCTGTCATTCTTTGCTAACCCAGCTGGGGCGAGCCTCTAGAATACAGAATCTATTTAATTGCTGATTGTTTTCACAGTTCACAACGCTTTCTATTATTACTAAAGATGTTAATCACTTTATGTCAGTATAGATTGTCAGCTTGCTATCGTTATTACAGGTATGCAGATTCAATAGGCTACATCAGTAATGTTTCCAAAATACCCACATAAAGAATGTATCCTCAAACCTAATGAATTTCTTCATCACAGAAGCGCTCTATCTGTGCACTTTCTCCTTCAAAATGGCAAAAATTCACAACTTACACATTAGAAAGGAGTGGCTGGGTGAGAGACCCAGATGCAACTTTCCTTTTGTGACCGCTGGTGCAAAGAAAGCCACTGGTGCCAAGAAAGCCACTGGTGCCACATGGAAGCAGAAGCGCAGGTGAAGCCAAACGCCCCAGTACCGCCTCCAGTTTGGTTCAGATTCCGACAGTAGCGTGAGGTGGGGTCCAGTGTCCACTGATGAGCAAGACACGAATGATCTCTGTCGGCTTGAAATCCTCTTGTGCCAGTTTTGTCAAAGCTGCAAAAGGGGCCGAAAGCAAAATATAGCAGAGGGCTGAGGTGTGCCAGAGCTAGTCCTCTACGTGACCCAGCTCATTCACGAGAGTGCGAACATGGAAGGGCAGCACGCAGCCATTTCAGAGCCTTTTTTGTGTCGAAGTGGAGAATTCTTCTCAGTTACTTGTAATTGTTCATTATGTGGTTCTTAAAAGACCTATCATACTGGAATTCATAAACTCTACGCATGTTTTGGATAAACAGGTAAGTATGGCCGCAACTAATGAGACCTCTACTTACAATGAGGCACTATCTTGTCTCCAGCATCCTACCTTCAACCCCAACTGATTTCTTAGGAGGAAAGAGCATGAAATCCTGAAGCATACCAGGCTGGAATAAAAAGTGTTCCTATAGGCAGATTTTTCTTACTCACATCAGTTAAAATCTGGCTCATGTCCAAAAAAATGAAGATTAATCCTTACCACAGAACTGAATCTTTTCCAATGCGGTTCTGAATATTATATCTTCATTTTCTATCTGAAACTGTTGTGTAGCATAGCTATATGCTGTTAAAAGATGTTTTCTTTACCTCTGTACTGTGGAGATAGTCCCTATGCTTTTCAGCAGATTTATTTTACATAGTTCTTTCTGGTAGGCATGATTGCACAATCTCTAGAGGTCAAAGTGAATCTTTACTAGCTTATTTCTGAGTGTTTATCCAACATTGACATGAATGATCTTAGAAATCACCATTCTCTTTCATTAGAATAGTAATTAATGGTTCTTGTCAATTTATAGTAGCTATTTATATGATTCTAGGAAAAATACAAAAATTAAATTTTCATGTGGGGCCTATACATTTAAAATACAAGCTTGTGTTGAGAAAAGACCGAAAACCACTATAATTTTCAAGAATAACTGAAAGTCATTGTGCTTTGGACAATTTAAATAATCTTACATCTACCTGTTACATCATCAACCTTCACATGCATCTTGTACTGAGAAAAATAAAAAAAACTCGCTTATATAAAGCACCTTCCCTTTCCCTTTGTTATGTGGATGAACTAACAAAATATATATATAATAGCAACTGTTTTGTTACCTCTCACAGCTATGTTCTTCATTCCCTTGTAGCTCACTCATTTTTCATTGTTATCACTTGATTTTTTTATTATTATAATATCCAGTTTAGACAGGAAAATTCTAGGAACAAAGTCTTGTTGTGTTTTATTTGTAGGGGAGATGCTACGAATTTATATGACAGTACATAAACAATGGCAATAATCAAGCAAAGGAAACCCAAATGCAAATCAAATTATGGTATTTGCCTTCCTGTTGTATCTCCTGTTTGAGGAGTTGAGAGATACTAACAAATGTTGCTGAATCAAGTATTAGTCTGTGAAAAGGTAGCATATGTAATAGTATCCTAATTTTGTACATAGGAAAAAAAAGTGCTAAAGAAATAAGGATTGTACTTTGAGGAAAGGAAAGGAATGGAAAGGAGAAAAGAAAAAAAAAAGAAATGTTGATTCCTCATGCTATAATCATAAACTGTTCTATTCTCTTCATAAATGGTCATTTGTAAGTCTTCTACTGCAGAGAAATCCCTTACTTAGCCCCCCTGGCTGAGAAGCAGGCACGCTTTTCATTTGTTCCAAATCAATGAGAAGGCTTTTTACTGAAATAGTCTACTTTTTCTTCTGTGTATTTCATTTCTAGTTGGATTCAAATGTCAACAAATTGATCCTTGGCAAACCAAGCTTTCCACTATGTAATGTCATTTCCTCACCGAACTAATTACTTCAGTGTATCAGCTGAAATATTGCTTTTAAAGTAATTGGGGACTTACATATCCATGTTCTTTATGCAAATTAAAATGAATAGCTATACTTAGTAAATGGGAAAACTGCCTAAGTGTTAGAGCTGTTCCCAACCTGGAAATCTATTTCCCACAAGAGAAATTCAGTTTTTAACTCACTCCTGAATTTAAGTTACAGTTTTTAAGCCTCTGTGTCTAAAATGACACTCCTCAACCCAGATCTAAAATTCTAAATACAAGTGGCTTGCTTACAAAACGGCTTGTCATCTCCAACTGCCTCTAACCCAGTAAGACTTGTCAGTGCTCTCACTTTCTCAGTGCCAAATTATCTGCTCAATTACTTCCTTGAAAGCCCACAGAAATCAGGCTTTGTTGCACAGAAAGAGCTGGCTCAGGATCAGTCTATTCGTTAACTTCGTAAAGCAAGTGGCTTGCAGCATCCCAGTGTTTGAGTGGTCATCGCAAACAAAGAGGAAGGTGTTCCTCTCTCCCAGGACACCAGTTACGTTCCAGAGTGAAACACTCAGCTCCTGGCTGTGCCTTCAGGACACCGCGGTGCTGATCCTGTGGTTGACTCAGCCAGGTGTTGCACCCTCTCACTCAAGTTGAGCTAGGGGTCTAGAAGGTCAACAATATTCAAGCAAAGTTTTAAAAATGTGGCTACTAAGGACATGAGCCAAACACAGCTAAGAAGGTGAGAACAAGATCTGCCATGGAGACACACTATAGAGGAAAAAAAGGGTGAATTGGCACCATAAGCAATCTTAACTCACAGCATCAGAAGCCAAGAACATGCTGTGAGGAGGAAAGAGTAAGAAGACACAGCCGTTCTGTGAACATTATTATCTTTTTTCTGTTAATTCTCAGGTACTGCTTTATTAGTCTTGCTTGTCCATATCTTGGACTCCAGTTTAAACGTATGCTTGTGTTCTGCAGACACATCAGGACATATAATTTAACCATCTTACTGTAAGTGTGAAATATTTCCGTTAAACAAGGTGTGCTTTGTATATTACCACCAAGTATGCTGCTTGCAATTAAGATGATAGTTCTGCATTCATCCAAGGGGCAACACTCAGACATTCAACTGCTCTTATTTTAATTGATAATTCTCCTGATTTCATTTCCAACAATCTTACTTAAGCAAAGGGGAGAATAATTGTTATGGGTTGTGAAATATAGGAGCACTGGGAGGGAACTGAAAGTGCCAGCTGGGAATATACAAAGGAGAGAATGAGTCATGTCGCTTCCAGTCATTCAGAAAGGGGTCGTCCTGACTGGGCAGGACTGCGATTATTAAAATTTATGTATCAAGCATTTATTCCTGGGTTGAATGAATAAATGATCTGCAAGAAGATCATAAAGACCATAAATGAACTGATAGCAATGCTGTGATAAAGGTTCTGTCAGCAATTATATTGTAAAGATTTATACAATAATACAGAACTAAAATAGTGCATCCTGATCACTAAAATAACTCCAGAGTCAGACTTTGGATCAAGTTATCATAACCAAGCAGCTGACTAATGCCCACAAAAATATCCATGTGCATGAGAGTCATCTTTGTGAAAGCTGGTTTGGCAATTGCTTGTCTAGGGTTCTTTTTGCCTACAAACATCTCTATAGAATATTCAGGTATTTGGTTTTATGAACACACATTTCTGTGTGCAGGTGCTCTAATCAAGCACATGAACATCCATGCCTACCTGTGCAAGATTTTTAGGCCTAACCAAGCCATTAGATTGTAAAGAAGCATACATTCTTAAGGCTGAGTTAGAAGTTCATCTAGTACTCCACAGTAAATCCCAGTAAAATAAATACTGACAGTACTTTAAACATAATAGCATTGAGACATAATTTACAGGACTTTTTCTTACTCAGCTGCCTGCGTTTGAAAATGTGCTTTCATAAGATTTTCCAAAAGTGAATACATTTCATATTGTTTCAATTAAATTGCTGGATCCTTTAACCAGTTGATGGTTTTCCCAATACTTATATTCTGATATTCCAAATGTGAACTCAGTGGCTGACAGATGGAATCTCAGCTTTTACTCTTCATGTCTCTTCGTGAGTTCTGTCAACTCTTAATGTGGCTTTGGTGCATAAAACTTGTAAATCACAGGATCTCACAGCAATAATAATTTGAAAATGGAAAGGAAAAACATGTTCAGTTAATGCTCTGCTAGTTGATGCACATGTAGGGCGGGTAGGGTTACTTTGCAGGAATATCAAGTATTTTCGGTGTAAGTATCTTTCTTTATGATCTGCCAGGGCTGAAAGATTGATCCCAAACATATTCCAGTGCATCTTGTTACTTATTAAGGTAGAGCGAACCTCCAGGAGTTCCAAATGGTAATTGGATTTGTACAGAGCCTGCCAAATTAAAATTGCCTGCTTCAAAATACAAAACTTGAGCAAAAAAAGGATGGGAAATTTTGAGTTCCAGTTGACAATGTATTCTTATCTCATCATGCTACTACAGAGGGTCTTTGGTGCATGGGATAAGAAATCACTTGATGCTGTAACTGTGCTCTCGATAGACACAGTTTGATATATTGATAGACACAGCTTGTGAATACATCAAAAATCTATGTCTGCACACTAACTTACAAAAGATCATGCAGGCTACATTGGCATTACTGGAATTAAATCAGAGGTGAATTTGACCCAAGTGCTGTTGCCACGTTTGACAACTAGATTGGTAATAACAAAAGGTAATAAAAACAATAACTAAAGCAAAAACCAACCTCAAAGGGAGACAATTATTTAAAAACATAGCACTGAACACTTGCTTGAAAGGGACTGGCTGATTTTAAAACATTTCTCATGTTAAAACAATACTTAGCTCCTAAAGTTCATCTTGATTTCAGCATTCTGTTGTCATGTATATGTAAATAAACATTTGTGTGTGTTTATATACATAAGAACAATATCTGTGTTTATGAAGAGCAGTTCTGCATGGGTTTTTCACCTTCGTTATCTTGTGCACAGTCTGTTAGGTGATCTGTATCAATGCATTGTTTAAGTAGAAAATAACAATTAAATCAAACAATAAACCATTTCTTCTTTCAAACTCCAAATAATTCAAAACCAGTCCCGATCTCATGAAAACTGTATGAGTCCACTGAAGGTCATGACTTCGACTTACAATGACTGAAGGTTTGGTCTCAGAGCCATTAGCTATACATTTATAAGCAATACATTTTCTTTTCTACGTATGGTATGGTTTTTCATGTGCAACTATAATTACAAAATGAGCCATGATTTTCAGAAGTAGGAATCTAAAGTAGGGGTCCCAGAACCTCTGAAGTGATTCAGTTGGTCCTACAGGAGGCTCAACATTTTTGAAGAACACATCTTTACTGCCTAAAATCAGAAAAGCATTTACCATTATGTTTAAATCTAACACATTTGAATTCTCTCCTGAGTAGAGATGCTTTGAGAAGTGAGAGACTTAAGATCTATCTAGAGTTCTCGCAATCTAATTTTAGGCACAAAGCTTGTATGTATGTATATATTTGCATACTTTATCATAACAGAAATGCTCTTGCTGAGCTGAGATTTTCAACTCAATCAATAGGACTGTTTACAGCAACTCTGATTGCAAATGATTCTTACAACAGAGATTTCTATCTCCACTTGGGTTTGGCATGACTGAAAACCCATATTCTAAATTCAGGCACAAAACCTCGGCCACTCCAACTTTGGGATTTCAACTTCTGCTCCCTGGACCTGAAAAACACGAAGAAATGGTAGACTGAAACTTATACATTAGGAAACCAATTTTTAGAGGTAACTTATTTTCTGACACCTAAACAAAACACCAGCCACTTTCTGTCTCATACTGGGTGTGCCAGTTTTGGCTGGGATAGAGTTAATTTTCTTCATAGTAAGTACAGGAAAACTTCCCCAGGTGCTTTTCTCTTCTCAGTTCATGACTCTCGGAGCTCTCATAACTGTTTTTCCATCTGCACTTTCTCCACTGACCTCCCCCTCACCTTTTGTCTGGCTTAGTTCATCTGAGGATGGAGTCAAAGGCAGCTGAACTCTCATAACACTTAAAACCATCTTGTCATGTCTAGAGCCATCTTTAAATGTTATGTAGTATAGCTACACATATGTAGTAAGAAAAAAGAGGAAAGAAGAGATTACAAAACCTTCCTTCCAAAACTTCAAGATGAAGACTCTGATTAAGTAATTTGGAATCAAAGAGATTCAGGGATCTCCCTGCTACTTTACTTTCAAATGTGTGAATCTTATGGGGAAATGCCCCATTTATCAGTGAGTTCAGTTATGTTGATGTTGAAAAGACCATTTGCTGCTTTGCTTACATAATAGGTGTCAGAGGTTCAGGTACCTGAGCTCCAATAGAGGCAGCAGTTTAAGTATTAGTTCTGGCATTTTGCTCAAGATAGAAATCCTCAAGAAATCTTGACATTGAGAAATGGAGATCAGGCCTTGGGCAGGAAAAAACTGTCACTGACAGTCACAGAAGAAGTATTGCCTTAATAAAAACATTCAAGATATCTGACAGTGAAAGAGCTATAACAATATCACACAAGGGAACTCCTAGAAATCTTACCAAAAATCGAAGAATATTATGAAATTTACTTTTAAGATAATGTGAGCATATTTTTAGAAACCTGTAATATTGAACTAACTTTCTGTACCTCTGCCCTTCAGTCTTCCTTGAACTATGGTCCCAGGATAAGATGTGACATAAAAGTATCTGAAAAGAAGTATTTCTTCCAAAAATTTCAAAGATTGCAGATGTGGAAAAAACCAGGCTGTCACTGGAAAGCACCATTGATTTTTTAACTGTGCAGCAGCTCCTGTGCTGTATAATACAGTATCCAAAGCAAACAAATAATGGAAATGTACCAGTGAGAAGTCAAACTCGACTTTCAGGTACTGTAGTATTGCGTAACATGATTTGTACTTGCATTATTCAAGGACATGCTGATGTTGAGTAATGCCCTCAGCTTACCCAGGAGTCAACCTAATATTTAGTGAGCCTACAACTCAGGAAAAAATATGGTAAGCCCTAGTAGTATAAATTTTATATTGAGATTAAAAAAAAAAAAAAAAAGTGAAATATGTAGGGTACTAGTGTCTATACAATTTCTTATACTGATTATTTTTCATATGTGAAGATTACTCCATGCAAAAAAATCATCTGCTGCTTAGATGTGGAACATAGAATGGAGGAAACAGTCTTTACATGATTTTTCTCCTGTGGGTGTAAACAGATATTTTTAACTTCAGCTACCAAACAGAACAGACCGAGACAGAATTAGATTATACTTCCAACCAATACTTTTGTACCTTGCAAATATATGACAGCTGCAATTCTGAAAGATCTAGAACTGAGTTTGTTAATAACAGTTGTTGCTAAGAGATGCATTGCCTTTAGCAGAAGAATGAACATGCACCCACACACTAAGTGTATCGATGAACTAGAAGACACAAAGCCAATAGAAAATAACTTGTTTATATTACAAAAGGGGATGAAAATATTTATTCTGGGAAAAAAAAAAGGAATATTGCACTTTGAATTCATCATGATTTTTGTTGACTTGCCTCCTCACAGAAGGTGTACTAAGTGATGACATTTTAAAAAATGAAGAGTAATTGAAAATCACATTGAAGACTACAACTCAGAGTAATTCTTGCAGGAGACTCAATAAATTAAACCATTAAATTGTACATTTTTAGTATCTATTTTTTTTGAGTGATATTGCAAAGTCTAAAGAAGTTCCAGTGTCACTGACAAAAAGCTTACAATGTAAGACAGATACCAGATGTTTTCATACAGTAATGAGTATTGCTGTTACACATAACTGTTTCATGCAGCTATGAGTACGGCATTGTTACTATAATCATTTTAACACCCGCCTCTTCTTTACTGCTAGTTAATGCATTATCCAGTTTCGCTTCTGCTTTGTGCAGTACATTGAGTTTCCATACTTCTCTCTAGACTTCTTTCCTATTTCCTAACCTATGTCCATAATTTATTTCTCATATGAGATGTAATTTTCTTGACAATTTTTTTTCCATGTTTGTATTAGTCTCTAAAAAGATCTTACTAGAACTCTTTTTAGCACACTTCATTGATAGACCATCTATGTTAAGGGAGGATATCTGAGTTGGTAGGGGTAAATGAAATAGATGGAAAGGTCGGAAAAGACATTGAAGTTCTGCCAGCAAAAACCACTACAAAAAATGATTACCCATTTTCTGAGTCTTCTTCTTAATGACCTTTTGTTCGGTCTTGTGGGGAAAAAATACATTACAAAAAAGGAGGAAATTTAGACCAAGTAAACATGTTCTTTAGAAAAAGACTGTCCTCTCTGGGAGACAGAGTAGTTGCAGCAGTGGGTACTCATGGACCAAAGCACAACCAAGCTGGACACACTAAAAGTTTTAATACCTGACAGTGCCAGAATAAACTTTTCTGATATCAAATTAGCAAAAATCCCTCAGTGATGATTATGAATAAATTATGGGTAAATAAACGTTACTCTAGTATATGTATAGAAAAGTTAAGGCAACAAAAGAAGTAGCTTGCAAAAGCCCCAAAGATCAGCACTGATGACATTTCTAATAAAATTGAAGTAACACTTAATTCCCAGTCTGTATTCACTGCATGATTATCCTGATGGTTTTGGTTGCTCTGTAAATGAAACTGTTTTTTCTCCTTGGAGACTGTCATTATATTGAAACAATTCTCCCATTCCCCCCCACCTGCTAATTATCTCTTGGGGAAAAAAGTGAAACTCCAGCTGTAGAAACACAAACAGGGCTGTGTCTTGTTCTAAAAAAATCGCTTCAGGAAAAAGATTGGTGAATGTTATGAAACTGCAAAGTGGATTCTGACCTGCCGCAGAGAGACTCCGTAGCATGTCTCATAGCAGATAAGCTATGGAAAGCAACAAAATACAGCTTCTCATGCCCAAACAGCAGATGGTCCCAGATAACTCCCAACAGCAGATATCGTAATGAACCATTACTTCCTATTTCAACACCGCTAACATTTTTCACTAAATAACTTTCGCCCTCGGACTTGGCTAGTTCAAGGACTCTAATGTCTAAAGACTGGATTTTGCTGCGGTTGGCTTGACCTTGTGGAAGTGGCCAGTGCGCCAAAATATCACGTGTAATAGTTGAAAACCACACATTTTTGCATGTGGAAAAGAACATATTAAAATTCTGGCCAATGATGCGTTACAAACTAGTTGTAAAGTACAGAAAAAACATCCGGAAAGACTGCAGGTAGAAACTTGAGGGCAGCTGCTCAATGCGTCAAAAATATGAGCCAATTCTTAGCTGAACTGTATTGCAGTCATACTATTATTGTGCCTTCAGCTGAACGACTTCAAGCGGAAACCTGGAAGTTCTTGTAAACGCAGCAAGGTTGTCTTGGGTCAACCCCTGAATAGAAAATGTATGTGCTGTCACAACTGGTGCCGACAATACATCGGATAGCTTCTCGGTGGGCCTGACGAAAGAAGCTGGTTGTTAGACGATGCTTCATACTGCAAACACAGTAAGACTGATAACGAAGTTGTGATGATTTGTTGTCCTTAAGTATCATGCAATGCATCTTGTGGATGGCTATAGCTTTTCTACACAGCTGGAAGGAGAGAAGAAGGGTATCTCTCATAGTGTCATGTAACTTTGCATGCACTGCAACAGCACTCCTGCTGAGGGAATTTTTCAGCTCTTTTTGGAGATCTTTATTCTGCATCCTGTTTTTCCAACTGCTTTCTACATCTGGAGAAAAGGTGGGAGAAGAAAGCCCAAACTGATAATGTATAGTAGCTATCACTGTTAGCTCCCTGTATGATATTCTTATTACACATTACAAGTATGTGTAAAAAGTGGTCCCCTGCCTGAAAAACATCAAGACTTGGATTAATCCTACTGGATTTTAGGCATTTAGAACCACTAATGGCAATGAAAATGGCACCTCTAGTCTATGCAAAGCTTGAAATGCTCTTTGAGACAACTGTGCAATTAACTTAGTTATAGATGAAGACTACTATGGCCCTCCAAAGAAAGAATAAAGCACTCTCTGTTTTCCCAGGATGAGTGGCTAAATATCAAGCCTCAGAATGCATGATAAGAGAACTGAATGTGAAGGAGGTCCTGTACTTGAAATCCAGGCCAGGAGTCTTGTCCTCGTGCCCATGTGAATTCCCTCTGTGAACAAGTGCTTCGCTGTTTTCTTGAGCTCCCTGCTTCTTATATTTCTTTACCCTTGTATAAATTATAAGCACTTTGAGACAGGAACGAGTACTTTTTATTAATATGGCCTCTGACAAGCCTTTTCACCGCCAGTATCATGCTGCCGGTAACTAACAGCATCCCCAGCCTCAGCCTTTCACGAAGGACATGATTTCAGGCCGTGGTTCTCGGGCTGGCGGGGCTGGTTGAGCTCTGGGGGCTCCTCACGCCCCGGCGCCCGCCCTGCCGTGCCCGGTGGGACTGCGTGAGCTCCGCGGGAGCCAGACGGCCACAGCAGCCGGTGCCTGGCGCGGGTGGGCCGGGCAGCAGCGGCTCCTGCCAGAGGCCTCCTGCGGGCAGAGCCGCGCAGCCCGGGCAGCTCCGGCTGCGACCTCAAGCGCCCAGCGTCTGACATATTACGTTATTGAAATCCTCTTGGCTTCGGGGTTAATGATTAACTTCTCGCTTTCCGTTTTCAAACAAGGTCTTTATTTGCATGGCGTGGGGTGGATTAATCGCGTTATTTGCAGTTGGTTTGGACCCCTTGTTCCCCAGTTAACCTGTGTGGCAGGTGAAACCGTGACCTTTACACACTTGGTTTTTATCGCAACGTCAGACGGCCCGCTAGATCTCTCTAACATTACTCTGTTTGCGCCCAGCGGTGCCAATGAAACCAGAGCAAGGTTCGAGGCGGGGCAGCAGAAGGCGCCGAGAGGGGCCGGGGCCGAGCCCGGCGCCGCGGGGGCCGCGGCACGCTCACGGTTAACGGCGGCAAGATGGCGCCGCGCCGCCCGCGCCCCCGCCCCCCGCGCCGGGCCCTCGCGCGGCGGCCGGCCCGCGCCGCTGTCGCGCGGTGATGAGTCACGGGCAGGGGCGCGGCGCGGCGCGCGGCTCGGGGGCGCTGCTGCGGGCGGCGAACATGGCCGGCGTGGCCGACGCCGCTGCGCCGGGCAGCGGCGGGGACGGGCGGCGCGGCGGCGCACCGGAGCAGCAGGACAGCGGCCGGGGGGAGCCGAAAACTCTCTGGGGGAGCAGCGAGCCGCGGCCGCCTACCGCCGTTCCGGGGCAGCCGTCTCCGCAGCAGCGAACGGAGACACTGGGCTTCTACGAGAGCGACCGGGGCAGGAAGAAGAAGCGGAGCCTCTCAGGTGAGCGGGGGCGGCGGGGCCGGAGGCCTCCTCCCGCGAGGGGCGAGCGGCGGGCAGCGAGGGCCCCGGGGCTGGGTCGGCCCCGACGGGAGACCGCGGTGGCCGGCGCGGTGTTGCCCCGGGCCGGGCGGCGCCTCCGGGGCGCGTCGGCAGCGCCGGTTCCGCACAGCGCGGCCCGGCCCGGCCCGCCGAGGGGCCGCGGGGGGTGCCTGGGGCCGGGCGGAAGGCGCCGCGGCCGCCCGCCCGTGCCGACTTCGCCGAGCGACTTCAAAAAGTGCGCCGGGCGCTGGCGGGTCAGCCCGGGGCGGCCGGGCGGGGAGCGGCCCCGCCGCCTGCGCTGCCGCTTCTCTCCCGGTCCGCAGGTTTGGTCAGCGAACTCACCCGTGTCGGGGACATAAAGCCCCGGGGGTAGCTGGTTGTGTCCCTGCTTTCCACTCCTTCGTGTGCAGGGACGGGGAGCGGGGGCAGCGAAGTCCCTGTGCCCTGTCACGCAGCGCGTTAATCGTCAGGAGGTTGTTGACCACAGGGGCATCATCCATGGGAGTGTTGCACGTTGAAGCCGAATCTCAGGTTGTTAAAATCCACACCTGCCGTGGAGTTGCCGCGGCCAGCGTGTCGCACGGCGGGTTTGGGCAGGAGCAGAGCGGTTCAGCCCCGGGTCCTGTGTTCCCTGAGCCCCCGGGCCGGCCGGGCTGCGGGATCCCTCAACTTTGGTGCTGAAGTACGAGAAATGCTGCTTCGTCTTAATGCTTGTTACGTACCCAGAGCTGTGAGTCAATAGTCTTTGCCTGTACTACTGAAAGTAACGGTGCTGTTAGAGTCTTGAAGTTGTATGCAGATTATTAGAAGTCTTTTGAACTACATGTAGTTTACTGACAGGATTTCCTAGGGAAAAATAAGGGAAAATGTCTTGGCCTTTGCTATCAACCTGCAGCTATGTTTACATTTATACTCAAACTGCTAATTTCAGGGATCTACAGAGTAGTTTTTGAAAATAGCCCTGCGTGTTTGGAAAACATTGTCACTCGGTGCGACAGGGTTGATTTAGTGTTGATAAGGTTGCTGTATTAGCACCATATTCTTAATTGAGTGGCTTGCTGAAAAAAATCTGGAAGGTGCTCAAAGTGGTGTCCAAATTTCCCGGCTTTCTGCCTCAATGTTGGCTTGAATGTGATAGCATAGGTCTTACCAAATGGGAAAAAAAAAATAACCTGCCAACAATTCAGTGCTTTTCTTCTAAGCTTGACAGGTGCTATATCCACTTCTGACATGCTTTGTTATAGGACTTGCAGCATCATCGACTACACTTCTGTGGTACTGATGAAACAGATGTAATTTCCATGGTTGTAAGGAATTAGCTTGATTGTAGTATTATGAATTGCATTGTGGTGAAAAAAACAATGGCAAAGATACATACTGATGTGCCCGAAAGAGAGATGAACAAATAGCTTTTGGAAAAATAAGGAAATAGTTATTGGGGGGAGGGGGGATTTTCCTATCTTCCAACTATTGATTTTAAATTAAAAAATAGTTAAAAATCATTGGTGCTCTCTGACTTTTCAAGACAAGAAAACGTAAGAACAGGCTTCTTGATAGAGCAACTAAAAATTCTAACTCATCTAACGGCAGTAATATGTTACATGGTAAATAGAAGTAGGGTTTTTTCAAGATGGTAAAGCAGGATCAGTACAGTACAGAGAAGTTGTTTAGAGGAGAAGGAAATACTTGTTTTTGAAAACAGTATTGTGCTGTTATAGTCTTGATTGATTCGAGTGTTTATGGAAGGAAGAAGTGTGTATTTAGAATTGACAGAAGTGAAGTATCTGGAATTGTTCTATTTAGGATTAAAGTTACAATTATATAGTGATACAAAATTATTGAGCGGCTGTATGTTTCACATTTGCACAAGTTTTCCTCTCCGTTTCTGGTTAATGGTTATCCTTTGTGTAGCTGTGCATTGAAGTATAACTTAGGTAAATCATTATCTTTTTACCTTCAAGGAATTAGTGGCCTTTTATGTTTTGAAGATGCTTTTGCTTTTCGGTCCTGATATGGGGAGATAAATGAAAATACTTTAGTCATTGAGTATGCTATCAGAACAGTTGAAACTTAGGCTACAGTGTGAAGCTTTCTGACTGAAAAGGAAGGCAACTTGAAGTAGGGAAGGAAGTTGAAGTAGAAATTGGAGTGTTTACTTATTTTTAAAAGAAAATTATGCTTTGATAGTGGAATTAAGCCATTTTTCAGATGATTTATTGCTCTGTCCTGCCTTAGTGTCTCATCGTGTTCTTTTGCTTACTGTGTTTTTCCTACAGGGTGAGCCACTGATCTGTTTCACAGCTGGCACAGCACTAGGGCTGATGCTGGGTGGCAGTAAATGCTCAGAAGGGAGCTGGCTGAGTGTCTGGGCTTCAGTGCATCCCCTGTCACTGGAGAGATTGTTTTGCAGCCACAGTCTGGAGCTTCCGTATTGATCAACCTCAGTCATATCTGGGGCTTGAAAGTCTGGCCAGGTGGAGGAAACTTAAAATAATTTGGTTTTTAACAATAAGCCCATGAAAGTTTGTGTGAGGTAAGGAGGAGTGCGAACAAATAGCTCTTTAGTTAGAATCACAGAATATCTCGAGTGGGAGGGGACCCAGAAGGGACCCATAGAATACTCCATGGTGATTGCCCATATGCATATATTTACTTCACAGGAAACTTCCGTTGTTTGAGATTAATTATCTTTAAGTTAGAGAAGGTTAGTCATCTGAGGTGGAAGAAAATACACCTGGGCAGTTAACAGAGTAGCTAATTTTTGTGTTTATAGCTGATATTCTCTCTCTTAACATTTTAAGAAAGAAATGGGAAAACCAAAAAAGTTACAAGTGATAGTGTTACAAAGGAAGACTCTAGAAAACAAGTTTGCAAGAGTTCTGAACAATGATTTAGTGGTATGAACTTCTGCCTTATTTCACTGGAATGAACTTTGATTTAAACTTTGTGTCAATATTAGTTTTTTACTGCTCATTAAACTATGTGTTGGTTCTGTTTGTTTTAAAATAAATACCTTTAAGGCTTACAGTAGCTTTGGCCTACTTACTAGAAGTGGTTCAGTAATACATACATCATCAAAATTGCTATCTAAACAAGCTCATACAGGGAAAAACTGTTCAGTGCACACAGTTTAAAGCAAACCATTATTTAAATGATTTATTAACAATACGTAATTAACCAGCAGTTGGTGAATTATATAGCTGTGATCAGTATTGGCAACATGAAAAAGCATAATTCTAGACATACACGGAATGTTAATACAGCACTGCAAACTTCAAAATGCCTATTTGTAATTCCCACAAGTTCTAATTGCGCTCCTTACATGTGCCCTGCACCCAAGGCACAGTGTAGGTTATAGGCACACCCTGCCTCTTCTCTTCCTTTCATACTTCTGTTGGGACTGATTCCTTCTTTGCTTTAAAACTGTGTAATTTTCTGGCTACTCTTCCAGCTAATGGTACTCAGCATCTTCATTGTGATGAATATTGAGAAGCCACTTTCTCAGACGGTGTCGGGTGAACTCTTTACATCTACCATCTATACCTGCATTCCTCTCTTAACAGCTGTTCTCTAGGCTGCTTTACTAAGGGAGTGTTATGCAGCCTCTTTCTCCCCGCAAAAATGTTGAGCATTGTACCATGCAAGGTCCGCTGCCCACTCCACCTTTCCCACTAGTACTCGCTAAGACTTTGGCTAAAATCTGAATTTACTATTTGTGAGCATGTTCTTGTGTAATGATAAATGCACTGCAGCTTTTCACCTGTCTGTCTAGATAAGTGATTTCCATCTTTTGGATGTTGTGTGAACAATGAGAGTTTCTATTTTTAAATGCCAATAATAACCAGAAATGTTGAACTTCATTGTAGTGTTCTGTCACTTCTGCAGTGTTACCAAGAGGTGGTAATGTCAGACCTTGCCAGTGAAGGTTTGAAGCTTAAGCTCAACCTCCTTACGCTGACAGCCTGAAATTTCATAATTATAATTTCGTATTTTATTTCCTTTTGCAAGACTACTCTCTGCAAAGTCTTTTTTTTGGAAGCCATATGAGTTGACTAAACATAGGTCAGTCAGACTTCAGCTTATTTATCAGCAGCCATTAAAATGCAGAAGACCTATACATGCTTGATGGATTTTTGGTCTTGGAAGACTTTGGTCTGATCATCAAATGATCACCACACTTGTACTGTTTGTGCACTGAATCACTTGGGATCAAGTACCTGTGAATGTTTTGATCTTACAGGAAGTTGTTCTTTAAAATAAAGAACAAGTCACTAGTGTTGCTGAAAGGGGAAAATAGCTTTTAAAAAGTCTAAAGTAGAGCTTAGTAAATTTAGGAGGACTGTCAGTACATTAAGGATTAGATCCACTCAGCATATTGCATTCTGTGTAGCTGCTTTGAGTCACGTGTTGGAGAACTGGGATGTCTGATGCAAATGATTGCTGGGAATAGTAGCTTGTTTTGTTTGTTGGGAGGCAACAGGGGAATGGGAGAGCATAGGACTTGCTTCTCATATAGCTCCTGCCATACCAAGTTATTTGACTTTCTTGTTACTATCAGCAGAAACCTTCTGGGTTTGATGTGATGTAAATGAAGCTTGGAACAAGTAACAAAAGCATAGCAGTCTTATCACTCTTTGGGAGTTAATGCCTGAAGTGTCTTCTGCTTATGTGTGTTCCTGAATGTAGATCTTTCATTGCTGAGATTCATCAGTGCTGAGCTAACAAGAGGTTACTTCCTTGAACACAATGAAGCAAAATACACAGAGCGGAGAGAGAGAGTATACACGTGCATGCGGATACCAAAAGAACTGGAAAAGGTGAAGTATTCTTTTAAGATTTGTTTTAATTAAGAGATTAAATCTGTTGCATTAAGTTACTTAAATATTTATTTTTCAAACACTTCTACTAAAGAAGGTTTAAACATTTATAATTATTAATTTTCAATGTCAGTAACTTGTGGTTTCAAGGGTTTTGCCTATGTTTGCTTGTTGCTGCTGGCAACTCACGGCCACTTGTTTATGTTACTAGCAGATAGCAGAGACAGACATGACTAATTTTCAAGTCTAGATGATGACAAATTAATTAAAATATAAAGACATCGCTGATCCTGAAATGAATAGTCAAGCAAAAGAAAACTGTTTACCCAAATATGTAATTTTGCACTTTAAAAAAAGTGTTTTAAAGATTTTTCCAGTCTAAAATGTTTTGAGGGTGGGAAAATTTTGGTTCTTTAAAAAGATGGTGATGGATGAGTTTCCGTCTAAGGTTTTCGACTTAATTTTCACAGCCTTCTTTTTTGCTTCTTGCCACTGTTTACCACATCTTTCCTCTTTGTCCCAGTACTATGGCCCTTTCTGAGAAGTTCCTGCCACCTCCCTTATGTCAGCTCAGATATAGCTCTGGCCCTGCAGTGAGCCAGTTCCAGTGCTGTAATACATTACAGAGAGTTTTATTCTGGCTTAACCATTTTGAAACCCTGTAGGAGAGGGTGTCAGTTTTGGGAGGCAGCAGGGATATGCTCAAGGATGAGAAGGCAACATTAGTAAGGTTTGGCTAGGCTGCAGAGTGACAACATTAAAAGTAATATTGCTAAAATTCTCAAAACTTCTAGGGATAAAGTTACACAGTAGAGCTAAACCAAATATGTTGAAGGAAGAGTCTTGTTTCACTGTTCCTCCCACTTCAGTCTCCTGCCTATGCTGCCTGTTGCATGAGCTGCGGTGCTTGTTGGACCATCCTCAGTTAAATCAGCTCATAATTTGGCAGTGAATGCTTCACTTTTCTTAATCTGTGTGTTCTTTGCTGGGATAGTGAGCCAAATTGCTCAGCCAATATTCTTGAGAATCCAGAGCCAGCAGAAGGGGAGCTGGATACCTTGAAGTAGAACTGGAAAGATGAAAGAGCAGTACAGGAGGGAGGGAGAGTAGGAGACCCTTTGTCAGCAGTCAGGTTCCCCCTTCAGTATCATTAAATGAATCCTTGGACCATGATGAGACCTGGTTTTACAAAACTAAATTCCCAATTAGTTACTGCAGAAAAATCACAGTATGGATGAGGTTGGGGTGGACCTCTGGAAATGATGTAGTCCAAGCCCTTGCCTAAAGCTGCATCACAACAGGTTGCTCAGGATGAGACCCAGCTGGGCTTTGGATATCTCCACGCATGATGTCTTCGCATCCTCATCGTTCACCCATTCCAGCTTATGGCAGAATATTCCAGTTCTGGTAGAGTCTCAGTTGAACAGTATAGCAGTTCTACATCATCTTGATTGTAATTATGTAGGCTAATGGGTGCCATCTCCAAGCCACAGAGTATTCTGAAGGATCATCACCACAGATTCCCAATCAGACTTTCAGTACCCAAGAATAAGCAAAGGCCAACAATCTTTTATAAAAGAGGTTGATGCTGCAAGTGGTTAAAATGATGGGTCTTGCATGGTAAATCAAACTTCAGGCTATACTTTGAATACGAGTGAATATGAAACGGAGTAATAAGCAGATAGATTTAAAAAGTGGTAGTCATCTTTTTACAGAGATATGAAATAATTTTGTTACTGCTTTGCATGGGCTTAGTCCAGGTTAGTATACGTATTAGCTATATCAAATTGAATCATACTTGTTGAAAAAATGGAAAAAGTATGAAGATGAGCACCTAGAAAGCAAACTAAATAGTATGCAGATCATCACCTATTGCTGGAATCACTTGATTCTGATTCAAAAGTCTGCTTAGTTGAAATAAAGCATGGAAAGGAAGGAAAGGAAGAGAAGCATTTTCATAATGGCTTGTATTGTTTACTAGCTAGTAGCATAATTACAGACTAGAAATAAAAATCATAGTTGGGTAGAGTGAGAATAAATTGGAATAAATTTATTAAAACCTAATCTCAGGAGATATTCTTCAACGTGCTCTTATTACATGTATGTAATTTTAAAGTGGGGTGTGATGCTAAAGGGGTAGTATTTTTTGTTGTTGTTATTCTGAATATTACTTTTTTATTTAGAGAAGCTAGATAATTTGTAATATAAGCACTACTTCCACTTGAGCTTTTTGTACCGTTTCAGTGGAAGCTCTTAATTGTAATAGATTATTTATACTGCATGAAAAGGTAGTCTATATTCCTGCCATCTTAAGGGAATGCTTGTCAGTTGATCTCAAAATTAAACTTCGTGCTCTTTTGCTAAAATATGGTTATGATGATTGAAAAGCTGTCAGCTTCTCTGTTAGCTCCTCGGTATCTGAAATGTAGCAGGAAAATTAAGGTTTACAGAAATGGGTGGAAGGTTCAGTGCTGATTATATTTCAACAGGTGCACATAAGTGTGCAAGTGCAATGTTGTAAAACATTAAGAAAATGAGGACATTAAACAATAGTTACAAGTATTAACACAAGCTTATGGAATGGGAAAAAACGTGATTACACTTAGAGAAAAATTCTGTCTGAATCAAAAAGAAAATGCAGGATTGTTTTCTGGATTTTAAATATGTCTTCAAAGAATTCAGGGACAAGATGACAGGCTATCTTTTTTTGTTTGTTTGTTTTTGCTTGGATTAAGGAGTTAAGGAAAAAAAAAGGAAAAAAGGCAGATGCATGTTCAGTTCCAGTCATCCGCAGTGCTTGGATATTCAGCACATGGTTTAAAAGTTATCAAAGAGATTGGTAACTTGATGTCATATTAAAATGCAATGCATAAGTTCATCCATTATTTATAACCACTGCTCCTGATAATTTTGAATAACTCTGCTGAAACTTTAGAAAATGGTACTAGAGGTGAATGAGTGAATATCAGGAAGCAGACCTTAGTGTCATGATGGTATTGAAGTACAGACTGCGAAATTGGTAGAAATAGTGTTATAAGAGAAAGCAACAGCTCAGAGATTATAACAGTGCTCTTGTGCCTGAGTCAGTCATCTAGTGTGGCTCGTGGGTCCATATACCAGGGTGTACTCCCTGGGATTGCTTTCAGAGGTACATGGACACATGAGGAGTGAGAGTGAGGGAAAGGTACCTGTCAGTGACAGTAGCTCGTTGGACAGTGAACTGGCTGCTGGACAAGCTGACAGAGAAGGTGTTTTGAAAGGCAAAAGTATTGTGGGAGATAAAAGTAAATTACTTGTTCTTTGGTTTACTTTTTTTTCTTTTTCCTCCCCAAACCAGTGTCTGTCTTTCCCATCAGCAATACATGCAACTTTCACATGTCACGGCTTATCTGTCATGGATATCTAGGCCTGCTTAGATTTTGCTAGTCTTAACCATCTGGCCAGTTAAGCTTGCCTTTTTAGGTGATTTTCCTTGCAGCAGAAACACTGGCTTCTGGTCTGACAGGCATAAAAGCATATGCCTAGAGTCCCATTCAGGTAAATCTTAGATTCAAAGAGCAGATAAAGGCATATATGTGGGGAGAGTCTGGTACATAAGAGCTTTCTGATCACAGAGTTTACGTCCAGTTTAATTATCATACAGTTGCTTGGCTTGTGGCTATAATGAAATCACTTTAACTGTTTCTGTAAATTAAGGATAAAGCATTTAAACTGAGGGCAACTGGAAGTTTACCTCTTTATGTTGTATTCTTTGTATGAACAAGGTGGATATTATCTGAAGGAGAACTAACACAGCTGTAATTAGCTGTGGAATAGAAAACTAACATGGTAAAAATTTTTTTTGTAAGAAAAAAAAGCACATTAAAAAGGATTTAGGCAAAAAAATGGCTGTGCACAGGTATACACAGCTCTACATTTTTTTCCAAGGTTAAAACCATTTACTTTTGTAACCTTAGAGGAAAGTCACCATTAGAAAATGAGCTACAGTTATATCCAAGTGCAATTCATCCATCCAAGAAAGACTGAGTTCAGTGAGCCATGGAAGTCTGCAAACGCCTTGCTACTTGGACCTTGTGGTGCAGAATTTTTGCTGAATAGTCTTCCAAGTGCATAGCGTCGTCTTTTTCTTACAGTTCAGCTGATTGAACAAGTGAGAGCATTGTACTTATTTGGTTAATTAGTCTTATGTAAAAGTATTTTTCATATGATAATTCTTTATGAACTTTGCGTAGCTCTTTATAAGCTACTAACATACTTCTGTTTTATTTTTGTAATTTAGTTGATGTTTTTTGGAATCTTTTTGTGCCTGGATGCTTTTCTGTATGTATTCACCCTGCTTCCTTTGAGAGTTTTTCTGGCAATGTTCCGGTTCATCACTTTGCCTTGCTATGGCTTACGGTAAGTTGATTCAAGAGAAAGGTGTTAATACCCTTAAATAACAGAATCATAGAATGTTTCTCCACTCATGTATGTGCTTGATTTTATAGCCTTTCAGGGCCATTTGAACTACTAATGACTTCTTCCACTGTCAAATAGAAGTTTTGGCCTAAACTAGCCAAAGCAAAGGTGTGTGGGACACCTTTAAGTTTTGCCTACAGTCACTAACTGTCATCATTGTTTCCTTCAGACACAACAGTTTGATAACAGCACCAATTAGGCATATTCAGGTTAGTAAAGGACAGAGATGTAACCTTACCCTGTAGTTTTGTTCTTTTAACTAACATCTGTTTGAACAGTGTGGTAACATTTCTTAGACTTGAGTTAGTGACTTGGCTCATGTCTTTTGATATACTCTTTGATATTGAAACAATTTTTTTTTTTTACAACAAAAGTTTTCCTTGTTTCCACAGTAAACTGCCCAAAGAATATCTGTATAAAACATGTCATTTTCTCTCTTTCAAAGAATGTTAGAGAGTAGTTGGATGGAACTAACTAATCAGAATAATGTTAAGAAATTTTAGATCTTTTTTTGTTCAGATCGATACTAAGAGGGATTTGCTAATACATAGGATTTTTTTGTTTGCCTTTGTGACATAGACATCAAAAATTGGATAAAATTTATTTCCTTGCTAGAAGTTGCTACTTCATGGTAAAGCTGATTATGTGAGCCCTAAGTGTAGCCTAAAAGAAATGGAGTATTTGTATTGATGTAATTTTTCCTTGAATAAATTAGGATTTCGGGGTTTTCATTCTGGATTTCCTCAACCTTTACATTTATTTATTTAATTTTAACATATTGTTGCTTGCATTGCATTATCGATAGTTTTATATGTGAAGTGCATTTAGATACATAGTTTAGAGCAAATGCTAATCTAGTTGCATAAGAAATAATATTTTAGAGTATAGTCTTAAGCTGAAATGTTTGTACTTGGGTGATGCTTAACATAGGCACCAGGTGGCAGTCTCCAGTGTTTTATTGTGCTGTTAATTTTGAGCTGAATCTTACAGTTTCATTATGTCAAAAGAGTTTTCCTAGCTGTGTAAAAGATATGACAGCTATTTAGTTTTAACGTGGTGGCAAGTAAAACTCTATGCCTATTTGTAAATATCTGTATGGGTGCTACTGCTAAAATATTAAAATTCAGGTAGATGTAAAGGATTTTAATCTGTCATTTGGATCCTACTACTTTTTTCTCTTTAAAAAGTGTTCTTCCTTGTTTGTAAACAACATTTTGCTTTTAACAAACAAGTTTTCTGCTCCTCCGAAGTTACAGTTAAAAATTTGAAAGACCAGTTGCTGGTTTTGGGTATTCAGTATACTGAAGAAAGCAACATTGGAAATACCATACACACTCACGCACGTGCCTATGTGTGTATGTATCTGTACACACACCTGCAATGTTAAAACTTAGTCTGCTTGCTTGATAGTATTTTTAGTATGTAAGGCAGGATAGAATCCAGTTTAATCTATTCTGTTCTAACTTGAAAGTGTTACAAGGTAAGATTCAGTGAAACTGAAATCCTCTTGAAGACAGCTTTGTTTTTCTAAAAACTCCTGAAGCAATTTATTTTGCCACAGTTTCATCAAATGTTTATGGAATTCATTTCCCTAGAACAGATGTGTAAAACTCATTTTCATCAGGGGCCATATCAGCCTTGCAGTTGCCTTCAAAGAGACAAATGTAATTTTAGGACTGTACAAATGTAGGAGTAGTAAAATGAGTTTGACACCTCTGCTCTAGAATCTCTTTATTTGTTCACTACTTGAGGCTTTGTCTAATTCATTAATGTTTTAATGTTGATGGCTTTTTATTGAATGGTTCACAATTCATGTTTATGTAATGGAACTTTTTCCAGATGTAATGATTCTTATTTCCAAATGTTCAGAGCTTATGCTTTGCTTTTGGTGTGGGGGGCTTGTTGTTTTTCCAGTTATACTGATTTGATTTGTTATGGCAAAAAATATTTGGAATTTTGTTCTAGCTCAGGAAATATCTTTTTATGTGTTTGTAACAAAATAGAGTTCAATAGGTAAGACATCTTTAATTACAAAAGGTACTTGCAAAGCAGGTGGCTGTTTATCTTTTAGGTTGCTCTTCCTCACAAATGTCAAGTAAGTGTTGAGAGACATGACCAGTTGTTATTTGAACCTGCCACATCATATTCCATTCTGTGCAGTAAATAAAAGTGCTCCTCCCTTCTACTTGACTCTTTTTCTCAACATCTCAGTGAAATGATTGAGCAACAAGTGTTTTATCTCCTTTCTGGTTTACTCATTAGTTCATTTAGTTCCTCATGACTCTTTCTGCTCTTTTCAGTGTAGAAAAGATTGTATTACCCATTATTTCTTTAAAACAGTAAAACTACATCCTATGTAAGGTGGGCTAATTCCTGTCTATGGTATTGTGCGCAGTTCTTAAATGTAGGGGGAGCGCTTTATAGCCTCTTCTACATGGTCTAATATTTGTTTTAGAGAGCTCTGAAAGGGAACGAAGAGTAATGTATCTTAAAAAAAATTGTTTCCTTTTTCTGCTTAGGCAGTGTAAGCGCTTCAGTTTGCTAAATTGTCATTCCTCATCACTTGATCTTTCATTTTGAGAAAATTTGGTTCTCTGTCAGAACTGCAGTGGTGTTAACATAGCTCTTTAAAGAGAGACACTAGAACTTTGAAAACTTCAGTCAGAAGAATCTAAGATTCTGTCATTAAGTAAACTAAGCTGCTGGTTAAATTACTGTGGTCGAACTGGCAGAGGCTAAATCATCATATTGTGGTGGTTTTGGCAGGTGCAACTTCATTACTGCTATGCTCTGCAAATAGTCGGATGCTCTTAAAAAATTAACTTCACAAAATTAAATTACGTCTTCTGAAATTACAAAAAAAAATCCGCTCTGCTGTAATTTCTTCCAAGTCAAGGAAGTTTCCTAAATTATTCTCATATAAACTACTCTCATTTTACTAAAATATTCTTTGACAACATAAAAGCACATGCTTTGCTGGAACACCAAATCTAAGGCAAAGAGAGAAGTGGACCTGGTGGAGTTCTCTTCAGAATTACAGTCTTTGATGATGGGTTCCTGAAACTAATTATCTGTGCTTGAAAGGTACAGTTTCCTTTAACAATTAAGACACACTTTTTTATTAATACCTCAGACCTGGAGACTCTGGGCAGATTGATATCTGCTTGTTTTGAAATCTTTTATAGAGCTAAATTTTTGTTTTTCTTGAAAATATTTTTGCACACCAATAGAAACTCTCATGGGAATGTGGAAAAGTTTTTCTGTGTTATTTGAAAAACACCATGATATGAAAACTCAAATTGCATGTTAGTGAAACTCTGATAGGACTCCCAGTTAAATTACATTTAAAGGCATTTTACATCACGTCCACGAAGCAAGTAAGGACTTATTGCGGAAAGTGAGACACTTTTTTTTTTCCTATGGATACTAGCTTTCTTGAGAAAGTATAGAAGTAGATTATGAATTTTCTAATATGTGAAGATTGATTGACAAGATCTTTACATTTCTTCCATGTGGAAATAGCTACAGATTATAAATGTGTTCTGTGTTGTTTTTATTTATTTATTTATTTCTGTTGTCTTCTCCCTGATGTAAGTGTATTTAAGTCCTGTCAGGAATAACATCATTAACTTCTGTTGTATTATATCTACCTCTTAAAATTCCCATTGTCCTGTGAAATCGTCAGCTTATGCTTTTCAGTAGGAAATAAATAGAGCAGCATTACTTCAAGAAAGAAAGTGGATAAAGAAAGCATACCAAGGAAAAAAAAAAGGCAAACCAAAGCAAATATACTGGCATTCTAATTATGGACCTTATTTCTTCATATTATCAGGTTATTAAATAAATTTGAACCTATGTTGCACACTTATTCCCAAGCCTATTTTTTTTTCTAAGGGCTGTAGCTGTTAAATACATAAACTTCCAATTGTCTGGTTAAGTTAATTGAGAAAGTAGTGCACCTGTCCACCAAAATGTGTAGCTTTCTGCCAACCAAAAAAAAGGCAGGTACATTCAGTATTTTCTGACAAGTAGTCTTTTCTCCTTTCCATAACAGCGCGTAGTGTAGCGACATTACAACCTTCTCTTTCTTTCTTTCTTGTAAATCAGACGGAAGGGAAGAGCACTTTCACTTCCTTTATAGGATGGAATGTGGTGTCACAGGGATTCCTCCTTGGTGAGTAAATCCTGGTTTTCTTTTTCCTTTTATGCTGTCAGCCAAATTCACCCAGCTACATGTAATCAGTAAAAAGACTGATTACGAATGAATAGTATAGCTAAATTAACCCACATACTTCAAAGGAGAGACCAACACTTAGTTTTAATAATCAACACATGAAATTGATTTGGTGCTGTTTACGATAGATTTGTTTTCATATGTGACTTCACATCATTGTGGAAACAGTTTGTGATCTTAACAGATTTAAAACATTTTTTTATGTGGAATGTCCGTGGACCAGTTTGGCCAAATTTAAAATAGGATATCTTGGAAAAACTGTAGCCCCTGCTGTACTTATAGTGCCTTAAGCTTTTCTGCATTTATTCCAAGTAATGCTTCAGTCAGGTTCATAGCCGTATTTTTGTGTGTACTTCAAGCAGTTTTTTGTAATGTTTAATGTGAATTATGGGGAGCTCTGAAAGTTCGTTGCCAGGTATCTTAGACTTAAAGTTGATTCTCTGCATAATAAAATACAGGACTTCAGCATATGTTCATTTACTGACTTCAGTTATAGTTGATTCTGTTATTAAAGAAGTAAAGTCTTAATGAAAGCTAATGCTAGTTGTCACTTATTTGAAACCTCATTTTTTTTATTTATTTTGAGACAGCTCTCATCGGGGCCTAACAGCAAGGTTGGTTTCGTTTCATTCTTAGCATGGTCTTGTGCTGTGTCGTGTGCATGTAGAGGCTTTTTATTGTTTGAGAAAGGAAATGCCATCTAATCTTGGCAAACCCAGCTCTCTGTAGCTTAGAATTCTTTGGGACATATTTTTATCAGCACTTAGTCTATCCGTCTCACAGTTTTACAACAGTGAAGTCCTGCCTACTCTAAGCTGGATCTCTTTTTAAAGTCTCAACTGGTTATTAGATTTGATCAAAATAGCTTCTCTTCCTGAAGCCAAACTTAATTCCAAACTTGAGCATAATTGTACGAAAATATTTCCAAGAGATCATTTTGCACATTTCGAAAATTCTTACTGTGTGACATTATGGTCAAGTATGCCCTTCAGACAAACTCGCTTGGCTTTCGTTTTCCCTGGCATTTTTGCTTAATATGCTAACAGGAAAATATCCCCTTATATGTTAATCAAATAATTATTGTTTATGCTTCATATAAAATTAGAAACCTATGATACTGTAGTTCATTAATGAAGGATACGTTGAAGGATTAAGACTTTGATCAAGACTAAATATCTACATGTAAAACAAAACCTCATGATTCAGTTTTCATACAAGTATCTGTGATGTAAAAATGGAGAAAGAAAAGGTATCTGAACAAAACTTTAACTAGACCACCATTTCACTAACTGAAATATATTATTAATTAATATAAACCTCAGTAGTTGTCTAACATTTTCAATGTTAATATTGAATAAATAGTACAGTTAGAAAAGGTTTGCTGTAAAATTCTCGCTCGAACTTGTAACCTCAGTGCTAAAAAACTTCATTGCATTACTAGACAAACAAGAAACCTTTATGAATGAAAAGGGTTTTTTTAATAGTGTAAAGTACAGTAGCATTTGTAGAAATAATACTGTTATCTTAAGAGTTTATAAATATATATGTAGGCAGGTGGTGAAGTTCATTATTTTATTATGGTTAAAATATACATCTAAGGCATTATTGTGGTGATAGTGTATTCATATTTTTAAATTACTGTATATGTGAATCAGCATTGGAAATATTTTTTGTTCTAGCTGTGAAGGAGTAATTGTTTAGAGTAATCTGAATTATTTGGATGAGACTACAGTAAAGGAACCAATTAAAAATGCAGTCATCCTGTTGAACATCTTTAAACTGTAAAATTAAACAAAAAAAATGTATTGAATTCCTGCTGGTTTAAAAAACAAACAAATAACACACACCAAACAAAACCAACAACTATAAACCAAACAACTCTACAAAGTGACTAGAAAAACATATCTAGTCAGACTTGTGAAGATTTGAGGGACACCAGAAAGCCTGAAAGACAAAAGTAAAGAAGTCGTATGATGGCATATGACAGTCTGTGCAGAGTTAAGTTTAAAAGAATTTATACAGAATGCGTATGCATCAGAAGCTAAAGTAATTAAGTATTCAGACAAATATACTTGCTTACAGATTAGTTTGTATACAATATAGTGAAAACTTTCATTTTGCAATGATAGTTGCTGAAAAGCACAACACAGACAACTCTAGTGAGACTTTTACACTTCTTTCTACAGCAAGAACAAATTCCTGTTTGTCCTGGGGCATATTCTGTGTCCCAAATTCAATAAGTAAGGCTTATTAAAACACTTCACACCTGATCTTTGGTTTTTTGGAAGTCAGTCACTTAAAGTTCTGCAGTAGCTACTTGTGATTTTTAACATATTAAAGCCAAATATCAGTAAACTGTGATTTATTTTTAATAATGCTCTACTTAATGCTAAGTAACTTTAATTGTACAGCTGTTGGAACAGAAAAGGGATTGGTGGGGTAGATGCCAATACACTGAAAACCTTGAGCTGTTTTGCTTCTGAAAGGAAAGATACTGTGAAATCCAGATGCTGCTCATTTGGAACAGTCACAAATATTACACATCAGTAGGACGATGTTTGTATGGTCATAGCCCTTATGAGTGACTGAACCTCACGTTTTTCAACCAGTAGATGGAGACAGAACTCTTATTACTAGTGATATGAAATGTGGATCATGGCCTTTTGAGTATGGTGTCAAATAGACATACCGTGAAAATTAGTCAGGTAACTAGTTCCTTAACTTTCACTTGTCTAAGAAGATTGCTTATGGCAATCACTTTTTCACACCAGATTTTTCTTTACTGGGTAACTGGTTTATGCATATCTTGAAATAGGTTTGGCTCTTAATTTTGTAACACTTAGAGTATATTTTCTTACATGTTACAAGTAATCATGAAAAAATTTAGATTTTGTTGTTCCTAAAATGTATAGAACACATTCATGAGTAGCCAAAATATTTGGTAGTATTCTAATTTAACAGTATTTTAGTTTTATAGAATAGCAAAGTAATTCTTCCTAACTGTTTATAAGGGAAGATGCTCGCTTTTAGCTAAAGCGAGAGGAGATACACAGATCCAGTTGTTTTCTAAACCGAGGAAAGACTTGGATTCACACTTTCTAAGTGTGTCTTGAGGTGGACAAACCATGAACTGGAAAGTTTGAAGCATGAGTATTAAACCTTGAGCTTATGAATTCTGTTGTAAAAGGAAATATTTTCCTGTAGCAGACCAGTTTTCTGAATTCTTGGTTCTTGGTTCTTGGTTGATGTCAGTTGGTGCACTGTATGAATTTTGCTGTAGTTTCACTTTTAACTGCCTTGAACACTGTGTGATTAGCATTGAGCTCAGCATGCTTCTCCTTTTGTTAATTGACTGGAGTGAAAGAGAAGCACGCTGTGGTGGAATAAGGAGGTATAGTAGTAAGGTTTGCACATCACTTTCTTATATTAAAATTAATAATAAGCTTGTATATCCCCTTAGGCATGCATTTATATACTTACGTTATTTGGAAACAGAAGGGTTTGTTTCAGTGGAGGTTTTCTGTCAATTAGTAGACTTAATGGTAAATGTACCCCAAGGCTGAGAAGTTTGAACATCTTGTTAAGTACACACTGTAGAATGCTGAAGTCCTTGCATGGTTTTTTTCTGTGTCGCCTTAATTTACTAGTTAGTGTTACAGTGTGAGAGAGTTTACCTTTAGAAGAATGCTTGGATTTTCACTCTGAATTCATGCAGGTTGAAGGATCATCTCATGTTTAAACAGCTCGGTGTATTCAGCACTAATAATGGAAAAGCAATAGAAGACTTTATGTAGTGGATAATAGTAGTTACTGAGTAGTTACTGGAGATAATAAATAGAAACATATCTTGAGAAAAATGAATGCAGAAAATATAATGTGTGTAATGGGTGGGCTATGACTTTTTATGACAGGCATAGAATCACATCAGCCTCTGTGTGTTTATATGTATTAAACAGTTTAATTCAAAGGATAGGAATGATTTGTGACAAATACAGCTTGAACCAATGTGAGCCTGATCATGTGCTAAAACTGCAATGTTCAGTTCTCTCTGAACGCTGACTGCATCATTTCATAACTGCAGGCTTTGCAGTTACTTCTATGTAGTTGCCAAAAGGTGACAAATCATTAGACTTAATCCATTTACTTGATTTCCTTGTCTTTGTAGGAAATAATTATCCCTATCCCATATTATATTCAGAGCCACACCTCAAAATCCTTTCGTAAATATTATTAGCCAGAGCGGAAATGGATTCTGCTGCAATAAAAGTGCTTTTGTGGGTTTAAGCAGTAGTCATGTTATTTGTAGACCATAGATTACTTGCCTAGTCAGTATGAAGGGGTCTTTCTTAGTGTGCAATGAAAGAACACTGGAATATATTTTAAATGCCAGGTTCTTGCTCTTTTCACTTTCTAGAAAGCAGTTCTCTGTACTCAGCCTTTGCGATACTCCCTTGTATTGACTAGGGGTTAGAGATGCTGACAGCTCTTCTGTCATCAAACTGAGTAAGGCGAAACCGTGAGGATATTTTTGCAATTTCTTTTAGACGTGTGTCTTGAAGTTGTCACAGCATTACTATTGGTTCTGCCTCTCGTGGATGAGAAGCACAAGAAGTTATTGCATAACTTTGAATAGAACACTAATAGACTGGTTTTAGTTAAAACATCAGAAAAAAAATGAGTGTTTACTGCAGTTTTTTCTAGATATACAGACTACTGAGAAATTAAATCCAAGTCACTTTGAGAGGTAATCTTCTCTAAAAATGTTATTTGCATGTACTTTATTCCACAAAAGCTTGACTCCCGTAAGGCACAGCGATCAAGTGCAGTTGATCTAACCCTTTGGGCAGCCTTTGAATTGAATCATAGTGATATTCATTTTGTTCTGTACACAGCACATTCTCAAAATACCTTAATCTTTCCAGCATATAGGATCCTGTGTGTGAGTTTGGATTCACCTTCATATGGCATTTTTCTCCTGAGTTAGCTTTCAGAGTTGAGACCACCTTTAGAAGAGCAGTGGTGCTCTTGGTTGTGTGTTGTCTGTTCTTAGTTTGTATTCCCCTGTGATGGTTGCTGTCTGGTCTTACATCGGCTTCTCCTGAGCTGATTTCTCTCAAGTGAGTATAGTCAGACTGCTGAAAATCAATGCAAGCAGAAGACTGATGGGGTTAACAGTACAGAAAAACTGCAATTTGTGACTGTACTGCTGGTTGGGCATCTTTGATGTTATTTATAAGCCAGAAAACCTTTAACATGATAACTCTCAGTCTGTATTGATTTGTGGTGTGGACATCAAAGCATTTTCCTGTGAGAATCTTTCTGGGCTGCTTCAGAAACTTCATGAACAGGTTCTGCCTACTAGCGCATTTCAACGAGAGACCATTCCATCGTAAAAACTGGTACCTTGCCAAAGTTTTAAAACAGACTTCTGAAGTGGGTGTCTCTTCTGCTAGTCAGGTTTTCTCTACCAGGTACTTGCTGCTTCTCTAATGCTAAGGTAGATGTTGGCTGGAAGAATGAAGATGCTAATTTTCTGAGTAACAAATTCTTACTCTCTTTTTCAAATGCTAAGGCCTGACATTACTGTTGTGGCATGATAATGCCTTCACTGCTTTATCCCAATGTGTTGCGGAGTGTGAGTGTTGGCTGGGGGACTCGTACTGAAATGACTCTGAGTACACTTCCAAAATTGAAGTAGGATGGAGGAAAAGGAACGTGCTGTGTTATTCAGCATATGAGTGGTAATCATAATCATGTGCTGGCTTAAATCCAATAAACTTTTCAATATATGCTAACATATTTAAATAAGTATAATCATTTAAGTCAGATGTAGTTAAATAGGGCAATAAATTTTCAAAACGTAATTTTGCCAGTTGGAGGGGGTGAATTTTTTTATGTGTGTCATGCAAGGGCATAGTCATAGGTTCTTTAAGCAGCAGGCAAATACTGGATGTGTTGTCAAATGGACACTTTCACTTTTAAGTTTTTAAATTGATGTTTTCAGTTAAAACTCTGTTGTGGCGGGGGAAAGGAAGAAAACTCATTGAGACTTTTTGTCAAGGACTTAGACTGGAATAAAATGTGATGTGGTTACTGTTACTGGATGAATTCTGAGAGCAAGAAAATGTCTCTTAGAACCTGCTAGACCAGGTTAAATTCTATTACTGATAATATAATTAATTCTAATACAGATTATGCAGTAAAAGATGTATAATAAAAGGAGCAGTTACTCCCTGTTCAAAGTGTAGTACTACAAATCTGAAAGTTCTGGAAACTTTCTCATATACTCCTAGAATGAGAATGATCTATTTGCCCATTGTAGAGTGACTCTGTGTTATGATGCATGAATGCTGTCTTCAGGGCTTTTTTGTTTTGAATGGAAGACAACAAAGAAACCCAAAGTATAACATTCTAGCTCTGATGTTGTATTTAAATAGAATGAGTCAGGTAGCTGGGATTTTTAACTTTCTGCAGGATCTGTAGAATGTCTTGACTCCCAGAGGTCATAAGTAACTCTTTGGAGGTTTTTTTAATAACAGCATGAATTTTTATCAACTTACTCTATTTTTTTTTCTAAACGTTTATCAGTTTATGGGAGCATTGTATAATCTTTGGATAACCTAATCATTTAAGAAAACATAAAATGAAAATTCATAACTTGCATTCTGCTAACTGCTTCTGACTTTTTTGAAACATTAACTTCTGCAAAAACCTTTCAGTGTATATTAAAAATGAATACACGTAACAGAAATTATTTCTCTGGTTTTTGATATTTAATTCTTAAATAATCTTTTTATTTAATCTGAAGGCTCTTTAAATGCTTTGCATCCTATTATTTCTAAACTAAGTAAATAGACAAGTAAATACTGCCTTGCAATTTCATTATGCTTATGGCTGCTATTGTGGCAATTGAGGTAGAGCTGTGTTCTTCCTGTAGCTTTAGTTTATAGGTTGAAATTGAGTAATGATTCATTTAGTCTTCTGGGTAGCTTGTGGGACTATAGATAGAAAACTTCTTCATTGGTCCAAGATCAGCCTCAAGCTCTGATGTCAAGTTGTTTGCATTTACTGCTGCAGAGCTTAGAGCTAAAAGAAGATATGGAATTGCGTTTAGAACCTGTTCCTCAGAATCTAGTTCATTATACTGAAATTAAAGATGACTGCTTCATTTCTTTTGGTTGTAGCAAATGCAATTTCTCTAACTGAGGAAGTCAAAATGATGAGTGGAGTTGGCTGGAATAGGGAAGATAAATTTAAACACCAAAGGGCATGCATGCAGAAGGTTCTTAACAAGTGGGAGCTCTTACCTGAGAAATACACTCTTTTAAGTAAAGGGATGTGGCAGATAAGAGAATGTGATCCTGCTCAGGAGTGTGATCTATAACTGTGCGTCACAGTCATGGTGTTCCTTTTGTGTTGGAGCGAGGGGCAGGGAAGGAGGCAGTGATACAGTACGTTAAAATATGTCCTTGATTAACAGCTTCTCTGAATTCTTATTGACTTGGTAACTTCGGTATTTTGTGGGTGTATGTCTTTTAATGAAACTTTTTGCCCTTTTTATTTCAGTGATAGACGTTTGCTACAACCTGCTCAGGTATGTGACATTCTCAAAGGAGTTATATTGGTCATCTGCTACTTCATGATGCACTATGTTGACTACTCTATGATGTATCATCTTATAAGGGGACAGTCTGTCATAAAGCTCTACATCATCTATAACATGCTTGAGGTAAGAATGTTGGCATCAGAATATCAAGCATGCTTTTTTCAAACTATCTAAAATATTGTCGTATTACAGTATTTGTACTTAGAACATGGCACATCTCATATTCCCACAAATGTGCACATACCCTTGATAATAAGCCTGCAGTGAAACAGACAAGTTCATGAAAAGTAAGTTTTGTAGATACTGTTTCATATTGCCTAAGTCCTGGAGCTTATTAATCAATTTAGTTGAATGAAAATTGAGAACTAGAAATGGAAGAAGAAATGTCTTAAACTGAAATGCAAGGAGTGAAATGAATGAGCTTTTGAACTCATTGAGAAAAGTAGAAACTATTGATTTGAAATAGAGATAAGATCCTGAGAGAGGGCAGAGAAGGAAGATGGCAGAAGACATGGAATTTGGTTTTTAATTCTTCATTATGGAAGTATAGCTTTCATTGTATGCAAGGACACATATTACGGCTTAGCCTGTCTCAGTCCTGACTAGCAGGCAAAAGCCTGAGTACATAAACTGTAAATTGAATGAATGTAGTGAAAAAGAAAATTAAATTCTGTTTTGGGATATAAGATAGAAAGAAATTTGGGGGGGGGGGGGAAATTGTTCCTGTTTTGTCATGAATGTAAATCATGAGATTTTTAATTGCACTTCTATCATCAGTGATTCACAAAGTAAATAATGTTTTCATAGCTACAATCTTATCTCCATCCTGCAAATATAGGACATGCTAGGAATACAACCTCTTAAAAGGACTCAATCAGAGCTTTGTACACAAGAGTTACTCTACTAGGATTCTGAGATCTCTGAATGACATATTAATCCTTGTTTGAACATCTGTTGTACTTTTGTTTGAAGACTGGTAAAAAGGAGTTACACTTTAGACAAAATAGTCAGATTTTGCATAGCCATTTGTTCTTTCCTCATAAAATATTAAAATATTACTTAAGGAACACACTTTATCCTAAGTGATATAAATATAATAGAAATCACCTCAGTTGTTTATTCATAGGGTTTTGTTTCCTTTCATTCTAGATTTGTTGAAAAACATGTACAAATACTGAATTGGCACTGAGTTACTATGAGGATTTTAGTTGTGTTGAGAAGTACTCATCCATATATAGTTCTGTAATCTGTGAGAGATTATCACTTCCTAAATAAGCCGTATGCTCAAAATAGTAATTTCTCCTTATTTCACAACTGCTTCAAGTCCATTCTTGTACAGCTGAGATGGTACAGCACTATGTGCTTACCACGTAATTTGAAGAGAAACAGCAGTGTTTGCTGTGAATTGGAAGCTGTGTGCCGTTCCATTTTGAATGAAGAGTTAAATTTCTTTGCTATGTTTGGCAGAACCAAAAGTGCGTGTCTCTCAACTAAGAAGTGTTGCCTGAGTTTGTGGGGTTTTTTTAGGAAAGGGGGAATCCCGTTACCACTCATAGTTTTTAGAAAAATTACATTAGACTTTGAAGTTGGAAACGGTATTTTGTTTCCATGGTGCCTTATGAAACCAAAGATACGAAGCACAGGACGCGTTTCTTAATTTTTTTACCATGATATAGTAGATTGCAGCCACAGTATTGACGAAAAATATCATGAGATCCCGCTGAAAGACTTGGTTGAGAGTCAGCTTTCAACAGTTTGAATATTGGCTTGCTTAGACTACTTTGGTGAATTTTAAGTCTTTGCGACTAATACAAGCAGTGCTTTTTAAAGAACCGTTAAATATGCTTTTCTTTAAGTAATAAAATTACGTTTTTCACAAGCTTTCAGAATAGGAAAATCTTCTTAATTTAGTTAAATCACAGAGCAACAGAGATGTTTACAATGTCCTAATGTTTTCGGCTGTTGACAAGTCCAGGGAATATTGTCCTGGACAGATATGAGGAATGCAAAATCTTCAAATTATGTGCTGAATGCTCCAGATAGCCTAGGGGAGCATTCAGCACATTTGGCTTAAATGACACTTTTCTTTTTTAGATTCAGACCCACCGGCTCCTGCTCCTTGTGAAGCCCCAGTGTGCGTTATGCTGGTGACAGCACTCACCATGGAATTCTGCTGGAGCCTGGAGCCGGCATGTAGGGTTTAGGTAAGTCATATTTGGAAAAGCAAACAACAATATTGTGTGGTGGGTTTTAATATTTTTCTATCCTGTCAGCTAAGATACAAAGACTGCTTAAATAAAAAGGAAAGCAAAGCCACCATTTAACTATTAAAACCCTCACAATATTGTGAACAAAAACCTACCAAACTCTAAGCATTCTGTAGTTGCTGTTACCACACCAGGTGTAATTACTCAATGGGTCATCACAATGAGCAGGAACCAAATAATGCAGGCCACCTTAATTTAATTTATAAAATTTAAAAGCCGAAAACAATACCACTGTAAATATCTCTCAAACCGAAGAGCTTATGAACTTCAGATTTATGGTAATTCATCATGTCATGGGGTTTTTTCATTTTATTTCATAGGCGATGCTTAAAGACTAGCATATAGCATAGTTTACTTGAGACATCCAGTAAAAATTTGTTTTAATTCAGCCTTCGTGTTTTAGGAAACTTCAATAAATGTTGACTTGAATAAGTTAAAGTATATGATTTCTCTCCCTTTGGTATCTTTACCTTTAGAACTCTTAATTAACAAAGCCAGGAAATGATCCCAAATATAGGTTTACTTATGTTGTACCAAGAACATATCTTCTAGTTAATAGGTATGGTTCAGTATTTGCAGGTACGTTGTGCACTTAGTGTATTGCTACATGTTGTTTTAACATGTCCAAAATTGTTGTCTTACAGAAAGATAGTAAGAGGAAATATCAGTTGTCTTTATTAACCAGAGATAATCAGTTTTTCATATGTAACTACTTCTGTTTGGTTGAGTTAGTAAGCAATGAAAGCTATCTGTCTTTTTTTTTTTTTTTCAGCCAGACATGTGCCTCATGATACTGAATTTAATTTTTGAAGTGCTATTTTTGTTGTTCTGTGCAGCTTAGTTTTGATGTTACTGAACTGTAATGTATAGGCAGAAAAAAAAAAAGTCTTGTAGTTATCTCCAGTTTTACATGCTTGCTGGTGATGAAGTGTTGAGAACTTGTGGAACTCCGTGTGACCTTTATTGCTATGGTATTAAATTACAAGCTCAGATTGCTGTCTGTGGTTTTCCTGTCTTTAGAATTGCTGCTATTTTTTTTTCCTACTTGTGCATATATTCTTTGGGCTACACTTTAGATATTTGTAGTTTTTTCAAACTAGTTATCCCTTTTTGGCAGAATTTCTAGTCCCCCTTGATCACTTGCTGTTGTGTTATATTGCTTTTCATTTTGAATTCTGCTTTATGCGGAGATTTGTGTTGAATATACACTTTATTCCAATATGTAAAGAAACAGTATAGGCAAATCTAATTTCAGTTCTTCTTGTACCTGTAAGCTGATATTCTCTCCTATCACACATTGGAAATTCACTTTTCTTTATTTTTTCCACCTATTGAACGCAGAGGGTTGGGGGAAAAAAAATAGGATAGTTTGATGCAACATACATATTGCTTTGTCAAAGGCTGAAGTTTGAACTGTACCTGGATGTCTTCTAAGGAAGCATCTAAGATAACACTACATGGTTCTATATTGTAAATACTGTTGAAAAGGGGATGGTAAATTTGAGAGAGAAGAAAAGCTGCTGAGCATACAAAAGGAACAATATCACTGTGAAATCCAGAGTAGAAACTGAATGAACAAGAGATGGAAAGTGATATATATTTGAAACTTTTTTAGGTTGAACTGTACGTAGGGTGGCATTTTCAAGTGTCGGAGAGAAATTTATTGCTTTAAGGCAATAAAAAATTTGTCTTGTTTAGGTGGCTGATCGTCTGTTTTCTTCATTTGGACAAGACATTTTGGATGCTCTTTACTGGACAGCTACAGAACCTAAAGAAAGAAAAAGAGCTCACATAGGTGTGATTCCTCACTTCTTCATGGCAGTGCTGTATGTCTGTATCCTTTTTCTTCAATTGCAAAATTTTCTAAATTAAATTACACATTGCATTATTTTTTAATATATTTTTTAAAATTGATAGTGTTCCTAAATCAGTGTTCCTTTCAAAGATCACCACTTCTACAGGTTTTTAAAATGAATGAAAAAAAGCCCTTTAACCTATGTTAGAAAAAAACCAAAACAAAACCAAAAAAAACCCAAACAACACCACCAAAAAAACAACAAAACAAAAAAACCACCAACCACAATTGCATAATGGTATACCGCTGCAGTAGTAGACAGCTTTTTTAATGCCTAGTGTGTAGTAGAAGGAAAAACGGTAACTGGATAGTTCATGGAAACGTTGATTTCTTACTTGTATTTGAGAATTTTGAGTCACAGGGTCTTGAAGACAATGGGGTCTTGTTATTTAGTGGAATGTAACAAACACGTAGCTTGAAAACATTTTCTTGAAAGGATAAACTCATGTATGTTCAGGATGCAAATGAGTTTAGTGTGGAGAAACTTTATAGTGAACTGATAAAAATGATCTGTGAAGAGATGTGTAGTCCAATAGATGATGTGATGAATTGGGAATTCTTGTACTTTCCCGTTTTCTCTGAAAACTTTAGGCTAATTCTGAATCTTTCTTTGTCTCAGATGTTTTTCCTTCAGGTTGTATTGGAGTTTCTCCTGACTAATGTCATTGGGCTCTTTTATAAAAAGAAAAATTAGCATAATTATTACATGCTACAAAGCACTGTGGGTACTTTACATATATTGAAGTACTATCTTGCTGTAAATCTAGTTGACAGGGAGATAGAATCTTTTTTGTTAAACTTGGGAAACAAAACAGGAAATTTGAGGTTTGGTGATATTCAGTACTGTTGTGTAGAAAAATTATTTCCTAATATGCTTCCTTAACCCTGCTATCTAGTCCTGCATGCTATTCTTATAATGGTTCAAGCAACAACCCTTAATGTGGCCTTCAACTCCCACAATAAATCACTGCTTACGATCATGATGTCCAATAATGTAAGTATGCAGCTTCATTATATTAGCTACCCTAATTTTTTTTCAGCATTCTTCATCTTTGTGTATCATGTGTCTGTTTGCATATTATTTGATTGTCTGATTTGTTTATATCAGTTTTTTATCAATAAAACCTAATTAACTGTTTTTAAAAATTGCAGTTCGTTGAAATAAAAGGAAGTGTCTTCAAGAAGTTTGAGAAGAACAATCTTTTTCAAATGTCAAATAGCGGTATGTATAGTTGTGCTAACCAGGAGAAAGTGTGAAGCCAGAGGCTGATTTTTTTTTTTTTTTTTAAATTATTATTTTATTATTATTTAATATTATCGTTAAAACAGCTTTACCTTGGTGAATTTGAGTGTTCTGATTTGAATTCCTCATCTTCCCTAATAGTGCTTGGTTCAGTAGGGCGAAACTGGGATTCTACTTCTAGGAACACTGTTTTTCCTTAAATGGCTAGTTTTTATTTGAGGAGCTAAAACAACCCATCGGCTGTGTGCTAAAGTTATTATTAAATACAAATTTCAGATTTAAGTTATGGTATTCAAATGGTGTTCAAAATGGTGTGGTATTCAAAATACCCATGCTTCAAAGTCTTATGTTTTCAAAAAGTTGCCATCGTAGTGTACTGTCTTGACAGTGATCTCAGAATGCGTGTTGGTTGTTAGTTGTGAAGGTGGATCTTGAAATACTTCCCAACGCCAAGAAAAAAGAAAGTAACGAAGTAGCTGGCTTATGAAGGAAACACCAGAGATGACTGCAACTTTTGACAACCTAGCAAGATAACAGTAGAGGGTACTTAAGAAATACATGATGCTTCTGGCACTACTTAACTGTGTTGCTGCTTAGTATGAAATTTGGGAACTCTTATTCAGTGTTTCTCGTGAGGAAAAGCTGGTACAGGTGTACTTTGATGGAGGTTCTTTCTAATTCTGATATCAGCCATCTGAAATATTTGTTGAATTCTTGGTTTCAAAATAAATAGGACAGATTGCAGTTTAAGGCTGCACTAGAGCTTCTTTGCTTGTAATATTTTCTGATCTTTGAACATGTTTATTTCTGTTATTTTATGCAGATGATATTTTTTATTTATACAGATAAGCAAACAAAATAGAATATATTTGTTTTCATTTCAACTCATAGCTTTTTAAACCAGAGAACTCACATGTTCAGTAGGTTAAAAAAAATTCAGCTGCTTATTTAAAAGCAGATGATTCGCATTTTTTTATCCAGAGTTAAACTTTCAGCAGGCTTGCTTCAGGTTTTGAATTCTGGCTACTGATGTGATTTTTGTCTAATTCATCTGCAAACTTCAATGATACTACATGCAAATGTTAAATGGTAGGTGTTTCGCGATGCTTTGGATGAAAAACTATTTATATAAATCTTAAATACATCACATAACAGAAGAATTCGCACTAAATTTTAATGTACCTCTTAGAAGTTCTTAAAAACCCAAAAAACTAATCTTCTCAGCTGGGTCGATAAAGTGTTTTTTCTGTGCTAATAGTATTTTTCTTTCCAAGATTTAAATAATTACATTTTTAAAATGTATTTAATAAGTTTTCTCTCATTAATCACAATACTCGCAGAAAATAGTTACAAGTATGCGCCTAGTTCTCCTACTGAAAGGCAAAGCCTCTTTCTTGATTTAGATGTTGAAATGGATGAGGGACTGCTATTAGAGAAGGCTAGTAATTTCCTCCATAAAAAGCACCTGCAATAGTATGCTAGAATAAATGTATATCAATATTTTATTGCTCGACATTATTATTGAAGATCCATTAATAGCAATACTGGGTCTCCCTTTATCACTTGGTGGAAAAAGTGATGCCATTCATTTTACCATATGGGGATGGAAGCAGGTGGGTACATAAATAGAAGAGTGCACAAAACAAGCTAATTTATTCCCTTCAAACAGATAACTTTTCCTGGAAACACTTCTTATTATGGTTATAAATAGCAGTGTTTTTCTTCGCGCTGGTGAATAACAGATAAGTTTTTAGGAGAGATTTTCGCCTCTTTTGAACTTGAACACATTTATTGCATCACAGCTTCAGTAAGGATGGATCAGTACTGCTTCAGTTCATGTACTCTGGTAACTTTCTTATCCTTCAAATGTTTTATTCCCTGCAGCTGAAATGTCAGTGCATCTTGCACTGGCGTGCTGTGCCAATGCTACATCCTGCCCCTGGAACCGAGGCTAGTCTTGTCCTGTGGACTAAGCTTCCAGTTAGGCTTTGGAGTACTTCGTGCGTCCTAGAATATGCTGTGCTTGAACTACATGCCTGGACTGAACTAAACTGCTAAAATAAAGCACTAAATATAGGTTCCCCTATATATTTTCCACTTTTCTCCGTTTCTTCCAGCTGTTTTCTCAGGTCTGCTGTCTCTGCTGTAGGGCAGCAGTGGCACCAGTATGTTCTTAAGCTTAGAAAGACTGAATGGATGCCCCCTTGTCCCACCTTTTCTGGGGCTCTACTGAAAGTATTACCATTGTCTGATTATTACACAGAAGCTAAATTCTTGAGGGGGGTTAAATAAGGTTTGTCTCATAGAGGCATCTGCAGAACTTGTCATGAATAGGTGAAACTCCTTATTTAAACATGTTAATGAAAAGAAAAATATGAAATATCAGAAAAGGTATCAATGACCTCGGGGGTAGACGTTGTGATCAAGAGAAGTTGTTACAAATAGAATTCAAAAGCAAGTAATCTGGTGAATAGAAGCATGAAAACAAATTAACCATTTCAGTTGTACTTTCTAAGACATTTCTATATTGTGAAATTCTGATGTACTAAGTCTTAGAATGTCTGATTCTTCCTTTCCCTTCTCAGTATACTGAAATACATATTTTAACGGATACTGAAAAGATTTAATCATATGTAGTCATTTTTACCATTAGTGGATACATGGAAGCACAAGCAAATTCAGTGTCTTCTTTCAAAATAGCCTAAAGAGTGTGTATATGGGGAGTATATGGTGTGATGTGTGGCCAGGCTTCAGGGCCAGCCCTATTAAGAGAAGAGTTTAAGCATGGTATTATTATAGAATGTGGTCTGTGCATGGCGTGTGCTGACAGGAGAGCCGTCAGGGGGATAAGTATGTCTGAATTAGTGGTAGGTGTCTGCTCTTCAACACAAGGAACGTAAACAGTGAGAAAATAAACTTCTTAATCATGTGCTTGTCCTCAGCCTGTTGTTTTGGCTGTCATTTAACCCTGTCTTATAATGGAAGGGGTTGTTAAAGCTATACTTTATTCTAATTGAAAAAGTTTGTGATATGCTTATCACCAGCACTTTGTGGGATACGTTTGAATCAGAGTTGGAGTGGCTTATGTCAATGTTGTCAAGGTTTGTCATGATGGAGAATGAAGAACAGAGATGCCTTTTTCTTCTGATTTTACTTTTGTTGTGCTAAAGCAGAATAGAGACATTTCCTTTTGCCAATACCTGCAGTCTCTATAACTGAACACTAACACCGGTGGCTTGTCACTGTTTCCCCAGATTCACAAATATATTAATTTACTTTCTCTTTGTTCTTCTTTAAAAGTGTAATATACATAAGTGTGAATATAGGGATGTAGCCTTACTAAGTACATCACATCATCTAGGAGGTGGCAATACATCATACAGTAAATTCCCCTCACCTGTTTAAAAAAAAAATATATAGATGTACATATACAATATCAAATAAGTTTGTAATAAATGATGAAACATTTTTGGTACATATTGTGTATTTGAAATTTTAATTGGGAATTTAGCATTGATTGTCATTGGTTGTTTTGGATATCCTGAAGCCTTTTTTGCCCTTGTCTTTGAGGGTGAGAAATGAAATTAATTTCTGAATCATTTGGGTTTACTGTTGAAGCTGCTGGAAAATGCCCTTTCTCCCTTGCTCACACCTCTGACAACCAGTTGATGAGAAAGGCGAGGATGAAGAAGAGCAGCCGTACTCATTCCTCTCATTCTGAGCAGCCTTGAGCAGTGATGGCAGCAGAGATAACAGATTAGAGGGGAGGCCACTGAGAAAAGGAAAAAGAAGCAGAGGGGAAAAACAGGTGTCAGCCTGTCATCCAGTCTCTGTAATTAGTGGAGGAAAAAATGTTTGTTATTACAGCATGAGAGGAAATTTAAGGCCAAAGGTGTCCCTTCTCAGTTTAATCCTGTCACCTGGTGAGCTGACATATACTGAGCAGGTAATAAATTTCTGAAGGATAGGCATGAGACATGCTTTATGTTTAGGCCTGGATTAAGGTCCTTACCTTCCCACTTGAGAATTCATTTCTATCTGTGCAGACCTTCCTGGAATCTGAACCACTGAAGACAGGACCTGTGTGTTGTCTTAAGCATTACTGATCAATGATGTGTCATGGCAGCGTGGAAGTATGCAGTGTGGGAAATAAAAGATGATACCTTTTTGAGATTTTGGGCAAAAGACTGAAAACTCAGTGATTACTTTTGAGTCGCTAAGGAGTGTGATAAAGAATATCGATCAAGGAATGCTTGACTGCATATTAATCCACTGGTGACAGTGCCAAGTGACATAACTAGATTTATCAGAAAATATTGTGTTCTGGTAATTTGGGCAGTATTTTGTGGATTCAGAAGCCTAGAAGGACATCCTTGACTTGTCAGAGTCTCATTCTTCTTGAATTCTGTGTGCTTTTTGTTCCCCTCTCCTGGAGGAGCTGTTCTTTTTTTGCCCTTGTTGAATTTCATCAGGTTCTTGTCTGCCCAGTCCTCCAGCCTGTCCATGTCTTGCCGAATGGCAGCACAGCCTTCTGGTGTGTCAGCCCTTGCACTCAGTTTGGTATCATCAGCAAATGCTGAGGGTGCACTCAGTCTCTTCATCCAGGTCACTGAGGAAGAGGTTAAACAAGACTGGATCCAGTACTGACCGCTGGGGAACACCACTAACTACAGGCCTCCAATTAGACTCTCCACCATTGATCACAACCCTCTGAGCTCTGCCACCCAGCCAGTTCTCAATCCATCTCACTGTCCACTCATCCAACCCGCACTTCCTGAGCTTACCTATGTGAATGTTGTGGGACAGTGTCCAAAGCCTTGCTGAAGTCAAGGTAGACAACATCCACTGCTCTCCCCTCAATGAACCCTTTAGATATGGAGATGACTTGCCTGCAAAGAAATTATTGTCGTGGTTATTAACAGGTGTAACAAGCGATAACAATATCTTCACAGATTTTCATAATAGTTCTTTTTAGAAGACTTGTTTAGACTTGCTGATTTTTGGTGATGTTACGCTTTAGGTTTTACCCCACTTTTCAATAAATTTCGGAGAGGTTTTTTAATATGTTAAAAAATGTGATGCTTCCTGAAGCAAGCTGTATGAGTTGTTTCTGGAATTAGGGCACCAAAATAGAAAAAAAGACCCTGCCTAGTCTGGGAGGGTAAGTCATAGAACCCTGTCTCAAGTGAGACTGCTTTTGTGTTATAGTTCTTATAGTTTTGATAACCAAACCGATGTATCCTGCTGTTCCCTTTTATAGTGTCAATGTGAAAGACTAGTAGGGACCTTCTAAATAAGGTGTAATAGTTGTCTTGAAACACTTTTTTTTCTTCCTACTACTGGACCCAGGATATAGGAATTTGGATATCCGTGTTCTGTACAAAATGAAATTTGCCTTGCTAATAACTTGAAATGACAGATACGTGTATTGTCTTTATTTTTGCACCAGGAGGTGCTGGTTCTTTTTGTATCATACAAGAAATGCACAGACTTTATCAGGAAATATGACCATTTTATTAATATACTAGAAAAGACAATAGCAAGTCACAATTTAAGTCACAACCTAAGTCCCTTCTGACACTGGGAATCCCAAGTTGATGCAGCATTGGATGGACCTCCAATCAGGCCACAGCAAACTGCAGAGATCCTCTGCAGAATGAGCTTCCCAGCATCCCCTCCCCTCAAATCTGATCAAATAATTTGTGGAAAAGGTTGTCTAATCCAAGATTTAATAAATGATAGAACCTCAGAATGAGTAGATATCTGTGTATGCAAATAAATGTTTATTTGGACTTGACAGGTTGGTTGGTTTTTTTTTTACCTAGATATAAAAGAGAGGTTCACCAATTACGTGCTGCTGTTAATTGTATGTCTAAGAAATATGGAACAGTTCTCGTGGAATCCAGGTGAGTTAAACTTGTAGAAAATTTAAATACAAAAATGACAAATTCCCGTTCTATCAACAACTGTATCTCTTGCTTCTTTCCTCAGTCTGAAAGATAAGGGTAGCCAGGACGTAATTGAGGAATCTTAATTTGTTAAACAACTTAAATACACATTTTTCTATTTCTGTCTTTCTTGTAAGAGTGACTCTATCCTTTCTGCTAGAAGTATATGCTGTTATGCTACAAATGTGCATAGTTATGTTTCAAGTGGTGTCTTGAATGAGTTCTTCCTAGCTCTGCTCTTTCCTTGGAGTACACTGAGGATAAAGGATACCCTAGAGAATTTTATTTTGTGAGGCTAGTGAGATTGAAATTTGGTAGAAGATGATGTTAAAATTTCCATTCATAACTTAATATTGATTATACTTAAGATTTTAATACCATATTGAATAAATATTGAGTAAAATTTTGATTTTATTTTGTTAGAACTTTCTTTTAATAAATTTGAGCCCTGACCTGTGTGGCGTGTTTTGCTTGAATGGTACTGGTCTACCTAAATTTTACCTTGAGCATCTAAGACCTCCAGTGCTCTGTCTGTTCCTCATACATACTGAACATCTACTGTCTAATATGCGCAAGGATTGTCTTCCTAGTAGAGATAAAGCTTTACAAAATAAAGGCTTTAGAACCTGACCCTAATTGTGGTGGGATTGTATAGTACTGATAAGTTTCTAGAACAGCAGTGGAATAAGCGAGAACTTGCACACTCCATGCTGAGTGGTGATGTAAAGTTACAGAGTCTTCAGAGTCCTGAGGTTTTTTCACTGTTGAGCAAAAGTGTTATAATTTTTGTTTTGTATACTGGCATCAAATGAAATGGCCTAACTTGTTTCTTCTCAACCTTCAGATCATCTTTGGGTGTTATTCCCAGATGTTTGCATGGTGGTTGCTTCAGAAATTGCGGTGGATATTGTGAAACATGCCTTTATCACAAAATTCAATGACATCACAGCAGATGTAGGTATCCTGTTTAGAATGCTGAGTGCTGTTTTAAGTTGTCATTTATTTTGCTAATATTTTTTTTTAATGTTAAAATTCATTCCAGTGCAGAATTATTTTCATATCTAGGATATAACTTGGGAAAGCGTGGTGACTTCCTGATCTAATATACTTCTGAGGATCTTTATAATGTGGGACAAACACCTCTGCTTCCAAATTACTAGTTCCAGATCCATAAATTATTGAAAGTGTTGTATAACAGTTCACATAATAACTACAGTTCACATAACTGGCAGATCATTTTGTGAAATGATCACTAGTTACGTTGACAGAAGGTTTTACAGTTTAGACAGAGCTTTTACCTCTTCCTGACAGAATGGATTGTAGGTTAAAATTCAGGCTTTAGGAAAAGCAGATATTGTGAGGCTGCAGAATCTCTGTTCTTGCATGTGTGTTAAAGATAGAACCTGAAATCAGAGATTTTTTTCACTGTCCCTTGAGCACTAACATGAAGTAGGTTATGTTAGTTTCCCACTTGTGAAATTTCATAGGCCAGATATATATACTAAGCAGTCCTTCTTTTAAAGTAGTAGATGAGGTTACTAGTGTGTCGCAGCATGATACACTGGCCATTTGTTTTGCATGCTGTGTGAATTCAAATGCACTTGATAAGTTTTTGAAGAAGATGAGTTAGCATTTTTTCACTACTAAAACCACTTTTTAGGAAATGAGATCAGAACTTGTGCTATCTTTTTCAGCATCTCTGAAGTAACTACATTGTTCAGGGTAGAAACAAGTTTAATAAATGTGCTTAATAAACTCCCTTACGCCAGAGGCATTTATGCGTGCCCTACTTTCATGGAGAAACTGTGGAAAAGAGCAATACTGAAGTCATGATAGCCAAAAATGTAGCATGCTTCAGTGTGCTGAAACAGCTGGAGGATGGAGGTAGTAAGTAACAAAGTTGCAATGTTTGTTAAATAAACTTTGTATTTTTTTTGCTTAAAGTTCTAGAGATTTATGGTTGCTCGGCCAGACTTTTTCAGGAGTTTTGAACACCTGCAGTGCAAGTTGCCTTGCCACTTATCCTTAAAACATATGCTTTTTTGTCTTACTAGGCAGAACTGTTTTAAAGAGAAAGAAAAGCTTCCTTCACCTTCTGATAGAATTTGCTTTTTTCATGGGATTACTTGCTTAGTATATAAGTAAGCTCTCTCATTTGTTTAATTTGATCCCAATGCTACCTTTCATGTAGCTCAAACAAATTATGAACTGTAGGAAAAAAATAAATGTGATTTCTCTTACTTTGTGTTTCTGATGATCCTCAAATTCAGTGAATACTTCATAAAGTTACATTCAATTCCTAGCATAGTGTTGTTTGTTGTATATATACACAAGTTACTTTATCGCAGAAATACAGGCTCATCTGTTGAAGAGTGGAATTAGACTTTGAAAAAATTGGCTTTGACTCCTTCAGCTTGTGCATAAGTGTTTATAATATTTTTACAGAAATATTTTATTAATTTCTCTGTTACTTCTATAAAGTGTGATTAAAAAATTGATCATACATCCAACATGCTGTATTTTTTCCAGGTCTACAGTGAATACAGAGCCAGTCTTGCATTTGACCTTGTTAGCAGTCGACAGAAAAATGTAAGCCTGCAAATAAAGTCGTTCTCTTGTATTAACTAACATAATTGGGGGGGATATATTGGAACAAATACTTAAAGAAATACATACAAAGTGTTACACTCCTACAGCACTGAAATTCTACTCTTTTTTTAAATAAGAGGTAATAGGAATATTTCCTTGTGATTTCTATTCTTATTTGTATCCAGTTGTTCAGGTCAGTTTGGACTTTATTTAATTTATTGTTGAAAAGTCTCTTCCAAATACACTTAGAGTCAGGGGATGATTGTAACAACTTTAACATTTTTGAGATATATGGGAAGTAAGTAAGCTTAGCAAGATGTTCTTGAGATAACTTTAAATTACTTTTCATTTTACTTTAATTGTGTGGGGTTAAAATAGAGTATTCATTAGGAATTTGTATTACTTCTTCACAGAGAGCATGCACAGATGTATAGGGATGTTTATATGGATGTTACTGTTGTGGCGTGGGTATTTACAGAACACAGACTGCTTGTGGCTTTCATTAGTACTGTATTTGGATGATTGTTTGCAGCGCACATTTCCTGGATGAGTCTGTTAACTATTAGTGAGTGCTCTCACTATTAAATGAACTCTAATATAATTTGTCGGTGTTTTGAGTGTGTTTAATAACTATTGCTAGGAATGCGGTAGTTATACCTCAAAAAGAAGTTATACATCTTCAATTATGAATAATTAATTATTAATAATTTGTTGATTTTTAAAAAATCAGTTTATTAATTCTGAAAGCTCCATTACTTTTCCTAAGGATCCTCTGTGGAAAATGAGGTAGCATCATATAGGCACTGATTTTGGCATGGCATTCAAAACTGCATGAAAGCTGTCGTGCAAAGTAGTGTTTTGAGAGTTCAAATGTAAACATATTTTCAAAATTATTTTAACACATTTATCTTGAGGCTAATTAAAGATGTTTGTAGATTATTTAAAATTGCTATTGTGATGGATAATTGTTCTTTTGTCCCTGTTACAGGTTTTTCTGTACAGTATTTAAGGATCAAAGTCAAATTAATACAAAAAGGTCTCTAAGCTAGTAATAATGGACAGATGAAATATCATAGCGCATTTGAATTCAGTGTCCTAATTGCTCTCGATTTAGAGATTTGTATTATACTCCAGTTGCTCTTGATTTAGAGCACTGAAGCTAATCTTGCCGGTCATGGTAGCATTACATTTTAGTCTGAGAGTACAGCTATCTGCATTTGAATTTCAAAATGTGAATAGGTACACTTTATACCAATATAGTGTTTGTTAGCAGGAAATGATTCTTATCTAGAGGGTGTGCCAAGCTAAAATAAGCTCATTCCTTTGCATAAATAGTTCATTATTCTTCATGTTTGGTTGGTTTTTGTTGTTTTGTTTTGTTTTGTTTTTCTAGGCATATACAGATTATAGTGATTCAGTTTCCAGAAGAATGGGTTTCATTCCTCTTCCACTGGCTGTTTTAGTAAGTTGTATTTTTCCTGTCAGTTTTCTGTCAATAAGATCTCACTCTGTGGATACCTCCCTGTGAGACAGCTAGCTCGTTTTGATGTGTTGAGGATTAAATGATCAACTTGAGTAACTGAAATGATGCTGCAAGGTTGAGTTAGTATCCAGGATAACCTATATCACATACTAATTACGACTTCACAGATGTGTTACTGTTTATCAGCCTTTCATAGAAAATGGAATATATATTAATTTTATAGAATTCATATGCACTTGAACTGTAGCAGTGGAATTAAACTACATCTGTGCTTATGAAACGTTTATTCCTTTTGGCAATTATCCTGTTAATTCATTCGGAATAGTCAAAGCAGCTGGTTGCCAGAAGGTTAGCAGTAGCATACAAGGTTTTTTTAGGTTTTTCATAGGAGTCCTTGTGCTTGTCCCTGTAATGGTATGCTTAATTACAAAGTTTTCTTTTATATGGGGCACTGAGCTTCTGAGCTGTTGTAGAACACATGATTCTGAAATAACCCTGTTACACGGACATGCTGCTATAAAATGAATCACTTCATTATTGGAATTATGTCCACATGCTGTCTGTTCTGAATTAGCTGTTGCAGAATGTTTTCTGTAAATAGCTGCTGACTTTCCCCATACACACATGTAGACAAGCAGTAGTTACTTTAATACTGAGAATGTGGCCTTACTTTGCCAGCAAAGATGCTAATTCATAATTTTCCTGGAAGAATATCAATAGGAATTAACTGTAAAATATAATGTTCTCCCATAGAGATGGGGAAAAATACTGTTGACAGGCTTTGCTTAGTTTTTATCCAGAATTTAAAAAAACAAACCCAAGCCAAACAAACCCAAACCAAAATCAAAACAACTATGATCATAATCATGATTTTTTTTTTAATACGTAAAGTACATCCAGTTAGAATTCAATTGAAATGCTTAATTGTGTTCTGATATGATATCCAGGATACTAATGAGTTTAAAACAAATTGAAGTGCTTTGCAAACTTGGAATCCTAACCGAAATACTGAAATAAAATTAAGATTTCAGGATTATTTGCTACTAAAACTCGGGATTCATATGCCTAGTCCACAAAGCAATTTTGTATTCAAAATATGAGCATAGTGTAAAACACTGATTCTGCTTTACTGCATCAGCATCTCTTGACATAATACTTCTTCAAACAAAAACCTTGAATAGTTAGCACTACCAACAGGAACATTAGAGTATTTTTTTATTAATGTAAATGTTTCTACTTCTGTCTTGAATTTACCAAATAAGAAATGTCTGTTAAAATATTCTATTAATAATTGTATGCTGTATGTTTTCACTGTTTAACTTTTATCCTTAAAACAGCTCATCAGAGTCGTAACAAGCTCAATAAAAGTACAAGGAGTCTTAGGTTATGTTTGTGTTGTGCTGTTCTACTGCGGGTAAGTAAATGCACACAACTGAAAAGTATTTGCCACTATTTGATCAGATAGGTGGAAAAGTCTTGTGTTAATACTTCTAGATACAAATGTAAACACAGATTGTGTTCAGTAGAACATAAATGTAAAACACTTATGCTCATAAACTGCATTTGAGAGTGCAGATTGGTCCCTAAATACTGTAACTGCATTGGGGGATTGTAGCCCTCAATAACATTTGTGATGAAAATAACTAATGGAAACATGATTGAAAGTATTTGACAGGCAAGCACCATACCTCTGCATAAAAGGGGAAATTTAATTCTAAGGATCACAACTTTCTGTGAGAAGAATGAAACATTCAATATGCCAAAAAAAAATAAGGAGTTTTAGTGCTCTGAGTAGATCTTAAATTCTTCTCTCTGGTAGCTAAATGCAAGGTTTTCTTCATATTAGGAAACTGCCATATGAAAAGAGAGTAAATGCAAGGCTCCCCTTTCTGGGAAGGGTGGGATCAGTAAGCGATCTTATTTAAGGAACATAATGTCCTATAGCAATTTGTTTTCCAAAACCAATAATTTGCAAGTATCCTTTCAGTACCAAGTCAGTTTATACTTGCGTTATCCTTAACTTCTCACCAGTTGATCCGTACTTCCGAGATGTGTTTAGTTATATTTTAATTCCAATCTAGTTTGCCTGTTCTGAGGCACTTGCTGTAGAATATATGGGGATGACCAGTTTCTAGGAAAGCTGCGTACTGAACTATGTCAGCATGTCGCAGTACTGTTTGATATTGGAGTCCTCCCAAAATTGATCATAAAGAATTAAATGATTCAAATTGCTGCAGCACAGAGAACCTACCTACAATATTGTGAGAACGTCTCTTCTGATGCCTTACCGAGCTATGTTTGCAACTGAAGGCAGCAAGACTTGGGAAGTACAAGACTTCTGGGTCTGGTGCAGTGGTTCAGCAGATACACTGGGAGCAAGGAGGCTGCTGTTTTACATTACCTTTATGAAAAGAATAGGATTACTATATATTTTTTATGAATAGGGAGACTCTTATCTCTAAGCTAACCTTGATCTGCCAAGAAAGTAGAACTTGATCTGATGTGTCTAGTCCACATCAGTGTAGAGACGCATCTCTAGTGTCGGATAATTAGGACTTTGAGATATTGCATATAGGCCAAATATTAAATTGTTAGCCAAGTTCTTCTGCACCGTACTTTGATTTCTTCCCCACCGTACCACATGTAGTGCCCATGTTCTCCATAAAGCCAGCTCTGTACAACTGAAAGCACTATGCCCTGATCATCACATGCAAGCTGTGGTTATACCAAGCTCAGCACCTTGCTTCTGCTCAGTGGTTTTTCCTTTTTCCCAATATATGTAGTGTTTCCCTGCATCTCCCATTCCACTGCTGCAGCCCAGTCTCTGTGGCTTGGAGGATATAGGGCAGGAAAAAATAATGTGATTAACATAGAGGATTAAATGCTGCTCTTGGAAGGCATGGGTGACAAGAGTAAATAAGGTTTTTTTATTTTGTGCTTATTGAAAAGTGAGAACAGATTTTTACTTCTGCCATGATCTCAGATTTGGAGCTAACTCACCTCTTGCATCTTTCAAGTAATTTGTGTTTTGAACATAAATTTCAGCTTTTCATCAGATTAGTATAGCATAGATACGTGAGAAATAGTCTGATTAAAATCTGAAACAGTTAACTGGGCAAAGGATTGAAACTATAATGTGGAGCACATTTGTTTGTATTGATATTTAACAACTGTAATACTGTAAGTTATACTGTTGAAGAGTCTTGCCCAGCATATGAAACCTGAGCTTTATTTTTCTATGATTTTGAATAACTGCAAACTTATATTGTTGTTAGAAATTTGAGCCTGGGGTAGACTGACAGAAAAGAATAGAGGAGACTCACTAGAAACTCTTGCATAATTTTCCATGAGAAGCTGGAACTGATACAGTAGAGTGTTGATTTATGGCCTTTTCAAGTTCTGATCTCATTAAATCAGAGTCAAATCATGCTGTAAACACCTATTCTTTCACAACAAAAGCATGTTATGTAAAAAGTGCAGGGAAAACATCTCTAAAACTCATTAAAAATGCAGGAGAGCTTCTCAACTCTCAGAAACAAAATCTGTCCCGATAACCTAATGAAATTGTAGAGAATCACAGCTTTCAGCTTGTATAAAATATCTTCTTTGTGGTTGCTTGGATACTAAAATGTGAGTTTCTTCTGAGTACTGTAAGTGGTCTGCTCTGCTCATTCTTCCGTTTCTCTAAATTTCTTCTACAAGTAAATGTATTGCATAAAATTCCCTTAAAAGTGCGGTGTAGTTTGTTTTTCTGTTTGACAAATTCTGATTACATTAATGCAGTGAGAGATAGCATAGCTGCTGCTGAAGTGTGCTTGGGTCACTTTATGCTTAAGTAGTTAGACCCATGCCATGGATCTATGAATGTTCACTTCAAGTCATCTTTTTAGTCTGTTAGCAATGTACATCATAAACAGATTTTCAGAGAGTGGAGAATGAATTCAGAGTCTGCATTAGATTAACTTTTGTTACGTTTGCATAGAGAATATATATATATTCATTGTATGGAGAACAGATCACTATTCGCTTGTTCTGTAGTGAGCCTTCACCTGCTTCACCTCTGCTTTCATCTCTGAAGAGGACAGGGGTCTGCGTGTTGTGTGACTTAGATTTTACAAACCTCATTTGAGTTGTAAATCTAAAAGCTCTTGATGGTAGATGAGACCTTCCTGTTCTTCAAATGAGAAGACAGGTTTAAAAAGGGACTTCAATGACTTGCTGAAGTTTGTGCTGCAAATTAGTGATAATAGAAAAGGAATCTGCCATCAACTGGGCTGTGCTATGATGGTCATGCAGTGGTGCCTCTTGGGGTTTGTTGAGTTTTATGGACTGTCCTTTGTGATGTGAAAAAGGAATTTTTGTGATTAGCCTGTAATTTGAAAGCTAGATATTTGCTGTCTTGTGGTTCAAAGTCCACTAGTGATCCTTGGCAGGGCACACTTAAGGCTACAGTTTTAACTGTAGCACATTTAATTTGGATTTGCACTGTTGAGGGGCCTTTTTAGTTCTGTGTTTAAATATCTGATGCATTGAATGGCTGCTTAACTGTCCTTGTAGTTCCTGTATTAAACTATGATAAAACCTGATGTTTTTTTTCTCTAGATGCCTTCTGAGAGAAAAAAAAAAAATTTAAAAAGGCATTGAATCTGAAATAAATTGTTAGGAGAAGGAAATTACCTTTTGATGCTGCTATTGAAGGGATTTAATTCGTTAGCTAATCCTTCCAAGACAGCAGTAACCATATGCAATTATTGTAATATGAATAATTGCAGTATGAACAATATGCAGTAATTTTAATATGCTAATGCAAATACGTAGACAAATCCTTTTATTTTTCCAGGTTAATATCTCTAAAAGTCCTTAACAGTATTGTATTGCTGGGGAAATCCTGTCAATATGTAAAGGAAGCAAAAATGGAGGAGAAATTATTCAATCCTGTCGTTACTGCCACCCCAGGGAAAGCAGCTGGCAAACAGCAAAGCATGTTTAAATCTACCCACGGTAAGACTAACTACCTTGTTTTGTTTTCAACTCTAATGAAAATTGCTTTCAGACTAAATTTAATATTAAACTAGATGTATGACATTGTTTCCTGCACAGTAACCCTGTTGCTGGACCTTAATTGTACCATATCACGGCTATGAACACGTCTGTAAATGTAATAGGATTTATTGCTTTCAGTTCATGAATCTTTCAGTTATAAATACTCATCTCTGATAAGATGCCACCCTGATAATGCAGAGGTGATAGAAACATCAGAACAACAGCGTGCTTTTGTTTGAAAATCATAATCATAGAACGGTTTGAGTTGGAAGGGGCCTTTACAGATCATCCACTCCAGCCCCCTCTGCCATGTCACTACACAAATAAGTAACTATTTACACATCATGTCTGGCAGTGCTGAAGTTTAATAAGGAAGCCATCTATGAATTTCTTATGGAAGTTAATGTAAAACATGGCACACAGTAGATATGATTACTTTAAAATGTCATGAAAACATGAATGAAAAGCTTTATGAAATCTAAGTAGGAATTTCAGCTGGTCTCTACTCACTGCATTTCAAGTCTGTGCAGCAGTGGTTTTCTCAGGATTAGCAGTTAATACATAATTGGAATGGGGCATTGTTATATTCCTGTGACACGTTGTAGAAGGAAACAGAAACCTTCATTGTTCCAGCCAACTGAATTGGATTGTATCTCTTCCTCTGTGAAGAGCGCAATGGGAGCCCTAGAGAACTGAACAGTGAGGCTTTTATTGTGATCGCTCAGTTTCTTGCCAAAGACTTGAACGACTTGAAGTGTAAGGTACTTATTAGTCGTCATGGTGTCTTGCCAGCAATAGTAGAGTTAGGAATCTGTTAATGTTTCAGTCATAAATCTCTATATCTCACCTGTGTCAAATCACATCATGCAGAAACTTGGTGCAGACATTTATTTTTAAATAGCTTAAATTCATAGAGTTGCTTTTGTTTCATCATGAAAGAATGTAATATGAATTGGTCTGAATGCCTTTTGCCTTTCATTAGACAACTGTCATAATGATAATGTTTTGATAAAAGACTCTAGTCCTACACTTGAATATGAGGCTTAATAAGCTATACTTACTTAGATTGACCCTTAAACTTACTGTAAATAAAACTATTTTTAGATGAAGCAGCAGCCATTTTACCAGGTCAGTCAGCAGAGATGCTTATTTCCTCAAATGGAAAGATTTTTATTGAAAAGTAGCAATCAAAAAGCTTTGCTGATTTTTATTTAGAATATTCTGAATTTCCATTGATGAAAAAGCTCAGCTTTTAACAGTTTTTCAGGGGGGTTGTACCTTTTATCAGCTCTCTGTTTACTAGAAACCCAATTATGTGAACAAATGATTTTTACCTTCCTCAGCTTCTGTGTGCCTGCATTATTACTGCTGGCTCTGCAATATTGATTAATCCCTGTGTCCTACTTACCAGCTTTTTTTCAAAATAGTCTCTCAACTCATCTCTTACTAGAATGAGGGTGAGGGAATTAATCTAGTCTACTTTCTATCAGCTTGTAATGTAAGTCAGTTTATTTTCTTAAGAGTTTCCACCTCATGCACAGAAACAATTTTAAATTGTGAAGGATAAAATTTTAAACTTACTCTTAAAGGATGGAATTTCTAATTACTGATAATCATTTATAGACTGATCGGCTTTCTCTGAAAGTTACTGGGTTAGAAAATACCTTTGTAACAAAGCTCTACAATTAGCATTACTTGTTGCCTTTCTTGATGCAAGTTTAGAACCTTTGACTTGCATAAGATTATAGAGAGTAATCCATGTACCTTCAAGTGGCAGATGGTATACTGTGAAGAGCTGCTACACAGAAAAAAAAGCTTTGGAGTAATTTGGATAGTGCTGCTATTCTGACAAATACTGTTCCCCTGGGCTGGTCTGCAGTACTCTCCACATTAGTCAGATTTTTTTCAGATTCCTTTAGAAACAATAACTCAGTCTTTATGAGGAGGTGGTAAATAGGAAAAATTATTTCCTGCTCGTTTGCTTGTGCATTTTAATACTTCAAATGTTTTAACAAAATGTGGAAACAGTATGTGGATATTACTTACAAATATCTTGGATTAATGGAGCTAGTGTTCAATTCCACTGAAGTAAGAGACAGGAATAAAAACAGACATCTTTAACAGAACTGCTTTAGGAGCCAGTGCTATTAAGTGTGTAGCACTGCATGAGTCATTTATTAGCTATCCCTAGAGAGCCAGGTTTATTGTACAGATATAGAGAATTAGGCACATCTAGTTCCCTCTACAGAGATTCCTTTTCTTCATTTCAGTAGAAAATATTTGTGTGATTCACACAACTGTCAAAAATCTTTTTGCCTAATCCAACAACAATGAGTACATAAACCAGAAGAATGGAGTGTATGTCCTAAGATCTGGTGCTTATGCTCTTGCTCCGTATCTGAACTTCTGTAGAATTCATTTTCTATCCTTTTATCAAATTAGAAAAGGAAATATGTTATGGTAAAACTAAAAGGTAGTGGCTTCGCCAAAGCATTCCTCTGTTTCTGCTGATTTGATGCAGCACACTTTTTCAGGAGAGGTTTGAATGAAGCGGGATGTTATAGATGCCTCAGGATGTCTGTGTTAAATTCATTATTATCTTTGTAACTGTCTTCTGTTCCAACAGGAATTTCCACAGATGAAAATGGATCTACATCAGTTACCAATCAGCCTGTGCATCAGAAGGAGAGTACGCCGTCTTTACTTGTAACAAGTAATTCTGATCAATTCCTGACAACTCCTGATGGAGAAGAAAAAGATATAAGCCAAGACAGTTCAGAATTAAAACATAGGTCTTCAAAGAAAGACTTGTTGGAGATAGACAGGTTTACTATTTGTGGAAACAGAATTGACTAAGTTTGATTTTGTGTTGTTTTTTTTTTTAATCAATGTGCTAAGGATACTGAGCTGTTGGGACAGCAGATACTACCAGAATGGACAGTTGCCAAAAAAGGCACATAAATATTTATTTAAAAACTTAAATTATTAATGGCAAAAAAAATATTAATTTCTTTCTACAAGTAGCTTGGCTTGGTATCTGGTCAGGTCAAGTAAGTGATGTTTAATTTGCCTCTTGGAAAATGTGGTGGACCATGAGTCTGTAGCCTGGTGGCAGACCTGCAGTATCATTTTTCTGGAAAATAGACTGGAAAAAAAGCATAATCCTGCTCTGCGTTATGAAACCATTCTTCTAGAAGATACTGCTTTTCATGAAGGTTCCTCCAGTGTAAGGATAATCCTGGAAATGTATGACAACTTGACCAGAAGCTTGCCTTTCCAGTTACCTGTTTTATTAAACATCTGCAAGCAGAATTCAAAACCTGTGCTCATATCAACAAACGCATAAAGCATTGGTACATAAAACAGTAAGTCAAGATAGTTATTCTTGTCAACAAAATTCTTTTCAAGATGTACCTTGAAAATCTTGTAATCAGAATAAAATTTTGCCTTTAAATGAAAGACTTACTGCATACTATTTTATCTAAATACTAAACACAAAGGAAAGATCACAGTAATGAAGGTTCTGCTTAACTGGGCAAATAAGCAGCATAATCATTTCTTATGTTGTGTGTCCTGCAAGGCAAATTATTTATAAAATTATTTTTAAAAGCTGAGGATTTTTTGTTGCTAGAGGAAAAAATAATAAAGGGGCACTTGAGGAAACGCAGTGTGAATTGCAGCAAGCAACTGTTGTGTTGGAACTGTGCGTATGGCACTAACACAGCAGAAAATAACATTACACTGCTTTTTGGGTTTAACTCTGGTTAGAATGACATCTGTGTATTAACTTGCCTGAGAACATGCATATAAAAGCTCATACAGACAATCAAGTTGGAATTACTCATTTTAATTGATTGGGCTTAGACAAGTAGATGGACTAGATCTATAAGGAGCATTTAAGCATTACAATGCATCTTAATTTCTGGTGTGAGATACAGTTGTGGGAGAATTGATGAAAGATGGTTTGGAATCCTCAAGACCAAGAATGGAGTAAATTTGAGCTCAAAACTTAGACTGGAGAGTTGTATTGGAAGAGACCCTTTAGTTAATGATGAATTCTTTATATATTATTGTTAAAACACAGCATTAACTTCAAATGCCTTTCAGATATATAAGTAAGCACCAGTGCCACTTTCCAAGGGAAGTTATCATAAAAGTACTTCAGTGCTGAACAAATGAAGACAAAATTTGCTCTTTGCTAATTTCCTAATTTGTCAGAGTGGGAAAGCGAAAGTTTATTTGCTTTATGAACATGTGAAAGTTTAATGTATATGCTAATCCCTGAAACTTGCAGGACTACAGTAATATAGCACATGGAGACAGGTGGATGGAGTTACCGTGTATCCGAGCGGACTTGGCCATGAGGCAGCTTTGCTGTCCAGGTCAGTGGGTCTGTGCTGGTGGGAGCTGCTCGCTGCAGGCTTTGGGCCTCTCCTCCCCCATCAAGAGTAGCTGGAGTAACAGCCAAAATCTGTGGTTACTGTTCAGGGATGAGAGTGAAGAGGACTTGTGCTGGGGAAAAATCTGAAGTTCTTTAATTTTTGATGTATTTATACTAATTGGAGATGTTCACACATTGAAATTCAGATTATCTGTCAATTTGGTGTGTCTTATTTTTGAATTATTTAGCAGTTGCTAAAGAAAGCTTGGAGTTGCTTTCATTTTTTTTCTGTTGAATGACATTCTGTATCAATTTTATAAGTGCATCTTGTGTGAAACTCAATAAAATTCAATTTTGTAATATTTGTTTAAAAAAGGAAAAGTATGTCGTCGACATTTCTTTCTTAGTATTCAGAGTTGGTGAACTTGCAACGTGTTTACTGTACCAAATTCTGATTTCGATGAAATAAGATTCTTGCAAATGTGGGGCACGAATGTGTGTAAGAACTGGGTTATCAATGGCTTTAGATCTGGTTTATTTCTGTAGCAGTTTGTTATTGCCACTTGTAGGAAGAAGGAAGGTATTGATGCTAAAGGCAAAACTCATGTAAATGAAAAAATACTATGTCTTAAGGGAGCTGTAATTTATGCAGTCGGTTACTACAGTTGCATTAGTTGCACATGCACAGCAAAGCCAGATGTAAGTGCGGTGTAAGCGTAGGCAGATCCTTTCCCGGGCACGTGGTGGTCGCAGTGACGGGGCAATGGCCGCCTGCTCTCAAGTCCAAGTCGTGGCCCGGACCCTCGTCTTGGGGCTGAGAGCCTTTGCTTTGCTTTTACACCAGAGCTATGTGGAACTGGGCTCTGGGCTATGCAGTTACGTCTCCGTTTGCTGTGTAGGCGTAACTGTGCTGCTCCAAGCTATACTGGAGGTGCTGGTTACAGAGGGCGTTGGACGTGCAACACTTCCCCCGAAACTCTGAAAGTCTGGTAGAGGCCCAACTGGGCATGAAGTTTCATTGTTTTCTCTTGCTCCAAGCTCTCCAATTGTTCTCATGTTTTTGTTCATGATTAATAGAGATTCCTCGAATATCTAGCAGTGCATCTTTAATGAAGGGTCACAGCTTCTCTGACCCTGGGTGGCCCTCTCAGAACTGTAGACGTGGCTGAGGGGGAACAAACCACAAAACAAAAAATAGGAACACCAAATTTCTGATCTATATAGATACAGTTCTTTATTTCTTTAAGTTTTCTTGAAAAGCTCCTGTCTTAACAGTGAAATACATAAGAGCATCAGAGGTTAAGCATTGAATAAATTGAGTTCTTCCAAAAAAAATCCAGGCAATTCTGATGCGAGCAGTGATATTTCAGTTGAAGTCACAGTTGCCAAATTAATTCCAAAAGCACACACTGACTACGGTGTGTATTCGTAATTAATATTATTCATGAGAGCAATAAGGAACAACTCTGTTTTCCATAGGATTGTTTAATTAATCTTTTGAAGCCTCTCAGATGTTCATCAGATGAGCAGAATTTCCCCTGAAGCAAAGTAGTTTTACAAGTACACTGTTAATTTACTTGCCTCTTAATTTAGAGTGAGTTGGTCGAACCTTTTCAACTTTGTCTTTTTTTTTTGGTTGTCGTGCAAAGTTTTCTGTATTCTAAGGATTCATTTAGAAGTTTTTTTTTGTAGGTCAGCATAGTTCCTAAGGTAACTTATTAAAGACAGTGTTTGCACAGTTGTGGCTGCTACACCAGCTCAGCTGTTGGGCTACAATTCTGAATATTTGGATGAATGCAATTTAATTATAGTAAAATGTAATCAAACTCTGTGAAACTCCTGAAAAAACGCGACATTTTGTCTTAAACTGGGCTACTCCATTGTGAGTAAACTAGGAGTTGTACCAACTGTGTCAGTCTTGAGTAATCACGGCTTCAGAAATGCTCTTCACAATTACTACGTAAGTTTGCTCTTGAAACTTCTTCAGAGCAATTGCTCTTTCTTAGAAATTTGGACTCTTACTTCTGCTGACTCCAAGGAAGCAAATACTTTTGTGCGAAAACTAAGCGGGTAGCAAAAGGAGCTGGAACACACACTGAAGGTGGTGCAACGGGACCATCTTTAGCTCGAGGATGGTGAGTTTTTTTATGTAGTGGTATGAGATGCTCAGACTGTGAAGGCTGTCAGAAACACCTAACCTGTCATTTCTGTGTGTCTACTTCTCTAGCAGAAGAGCATCTTTCAGTGGCCATGCCAACTAAGCCTGAGCCTAGCTAGACCTTTTTAGGACTGCAGTATCTGTTATGCTCAGATTTAGCAAAACCGCTGCCCACAGAGGAGTTGCCATTCCTGTAAAGGTGCTGCCTGGCTGTACCTGGCTGTGGGCTGCACTAGTTTTTGTGCTAGACCCTCATTTCTCAAAAGCAAGGACCAAAGCCTCAGTGTGTATGTAATATGTGATTCTTCAGATGTTCACTGCTGTGGGCTGGAGTGATGCTGTCAGCACAGCCACGGCCTCACTCTTCATTGGAGGCACTTCTGTCTTACAGCCGAACCGTAGAAAGTCTTGAGCATCTGGGAGAAAGAGAGTCAACTCTTTGAGAACACAGATGTGGTTTGCAGCAACACTACCTTGGGTTGTAATTTTTTTTATGGCGAGTTTGGGGCAGTTTTATTGTAAACTTTGCTAAATAATCACATTGCATGTTTTATACTTTCTGTTGTTTTTACTACTTTCATGTTTTTATATCAAGAATTACTTATTCATTTTAGGTTGCTGATATGAGAGCAATATTGCAAGATAAGTGTATTTTTAATAGAGCAATTTTTGGTGTTCAAGGAAGGCTCGGGTTTTATGTTGGTGTTGCTTCTTCCCATGCATGCTCAGTTTGTTGGACAAAAGCCGTCCATAAGTTTCTATGTATGTTTAGTGCTTTGAGTATCAGAAAGGGTGTGTTCCTCTTATGCCCAGTCGTGACAGATGCTTATTTCTACGGTTCTGCTGAAAATAAATTAAGGATCAAGGTACTTCAGGAATTGCTTGTTTGATGCTGACAGTTTAAAACAAGTAATTCAGAGAAGTGGAATTGTGGAGTCTTGGGAAGTGATGCCTCTGATTTACTGAGAAGTGTGGCAATGAAACTTAAAATGCAGCATTGGACAGCACATTGTTGGGCTCGGCACACCAGATGAAAACGGGAAGGTATTTGAGTTGATGCTCTCGAGTACAATCCTGGTGACAGGACTGACTGTCAGTCTGAAATTTTCCTGCAGATTTGATTTGAACTCGACATTCCGGTTAAAGGCAGCAATATAGCCATCAGCCAGCTTCTTTCTATAGCCAAGGCAGCAGGAGCTGTGCTAAACTAGTCTCTTCTGGAAACAGTTCTTGAAGTATGTGTGTATGTATCTGACCTCGAAGCTATGGGACCTTGTTTTCAGGTCATTTAACGCTGTGCCCTTTAGACTCCTGCAAGGCGCAGCTGTAATGAAAATGAATCTTGCATTGAGGCTTGGCTGTAGCTACTGACTTGAGACAATGTCCTTAATATGGTAGCGGAGAACAGACATATCAGGCTGATCTAAAAATGTGAGTTGTCTTTAGTCACTTAAAATTACTTTGACATTGGGGGAGAGCGTATTCTGCTCCATCTGAGGTAATGCTTTATGGTGGTGCTTGTTCTGCCATTTAGTGACCACATGCCACTTTGCCTCCGCGTGGGCAGGAGGAAATTGTCTAGCTAGTTTTTGTGCTAGACCCTCATTTCTCAAAAGCAAGGACCAAAGCCTCAGTGTGTATTTAATACGTGATTCTTTACAGTAAACGTTCTGCTGATGGCATCAAAGTCATTTTGTGGAATTGGTTTACCTGCTTTATACATCTTGTGTTCAAAATGGCAAATTGTGTGAGGTAAATTTCAGCTTTTGATCTGAATGCATGTGTACTTTTATTGCTATTTATTTAATTAATTTGACAAGTCCGGTTTATAAAACGTTAAAATTCCCATAGTCTCAATTTTCAGTAATGTGGATTTTTGTCCCGAGGGCAGTATGTGTGCTGAGCTCTTGATATTCTAACCAAACTCTAAACCCTAAGAAACAAAAATACAAGTTACATAGTTTTGCATAGCCACCGTAAGGAGAATATAATCTCTGGTTTATCTCTGGTGAGAGCAGGAAGAGCACATTAAGAGACCAATACACAGTACACTCAGTTGGCAGGTCTTAACAGTTTACCTGTAAATTGTCCTTAACAGTTTAAACTCTAAGGAAATGTGCTAGATCTTAAATCTGTTCTCCTTGCTGTCATTTTGGATATGTCAATTTTTCATTGGTTATTCTAGTGTTTGTCCAGGCCATAATCTGCAGGGGTTTTTTAATTAAAAAAAAAAAAAAAAAAAAAAAAAAAGACACAAAGACTGAATAAATCTTGTCTGTAGAGGAGAATATTCTCACTGGAATTCAATTTGAGAAGGGAAGGGCTCATGGACTATTAAAAAATGTTGGTTGTGTTATTTTTATAGTCATTACCTTTTCTTCTTCTAAAGACAATTGCTGGCTTTGGGTTTGCCATAGTATTCCAAGCAGCTGTCAGCGGCCTGTGGTGAATAGTGAGGTGGATATCAAATTATCAGCGTTATAATTTCTCTACTGGATAATACAAGTGTAAGGACACCTGGTAACCTTCACACACAATCCTGCAATGGCTATAAACCAGAGCTTCCTAATTAATGAGAACCTGTGCCCTAAAAACCACATGAACCCTGCTAATTCTGTTTAGCATATTCTGGAGCATTTGAAAGTCTTTCTAGTGTCTTGAAGGGAAATTTTCAGGATAATGTTTTTCATGGAAAAAATAATCAGGGATTTTCTCCTTCTGCCCACCTGTGTAGCAATGCTCAGCATACTTGAGCTTCTAAAGCTTGTGTCATTTACATAGTTGCTAATGATTTATAAAGAATATATATATACAATTTTATTTAAAAAAAAAAATGAGAGAAGGAGCTGATAAATAACTTCAACCAGTGGAGAAAAAAAAAAGATGTTTGAAAATGTCCTCTGCAAATGTAGAACTTCATACATGAAGCATAACAGCAGAATCACATGCGTTTGGGTCCACGTTTCCAGAGATACATTTGTGCATGTTTACATGGTAGGGACAAAGTAGGGTAAAGTCTTTTCATTTAATTCCATTTCATTCCACAGTCCTCAGCCGTGCCACGTTGTCACTGTGACTGTCAGCCCAGCCCCTTCAAATCAACTGTGTGGTCCCTGAATGGAATTTGGCTGTAACAGCAGTTACCAAGTGCTGTTACCCTGGCTGGACACCGGGTCTCCAAAGTGTGTAGTTGCCTCTGCAAAGGTGCATGCTCAGGACCTGGGAAAGGTCTTCCTTTGAGCAGCATTTTCTTTGATACCAGACAAGAAACCCTCGTAGAGCAAGGTCCGAGTACATAGATGAGAAAGAACAAACCCCCTTGTTCATGGATTGGTGTCATCTGTGACTTGCTGCGCTGTGGGGTTGCAGGGGGGCCTGGCTTTAGGCACTGCATAAGAGCAGGTATTTCCTCTCCTTTGTTCCACTGCTCAGGAATTTGGCCAGATATAGTTTCCCTCTGCTGATGGGTGCCAAGGTGAGGCTGTGGCCTGATGGGAACTCTGACAGGCTGTCCGGGATGTAGGTTGCACGTGGAAAACAGAGAAGGAAATGAAGGCTGTTGCTAAAGCCCCCTTTGTAACCATAAATAATGCACTTTTGTGTCACAGTACGGAAGTTTCCTACTTGACCTCATGTTGTGATAAGCAGCTGGTACACGTGAATCCAGAGAGCATCATTCAGAGAGACTTCCCTTGCATCTCAACGCTGGCAGCGGAGCGCCCAGCAGAGGGGGAGGGATGATGATGGTGTCATTTGACTGGCATGTGAAGAAGGCAGACGGGCTTTGTTCCACTTGCCCTGTGTCAAATGGGGTGGGTTTGTGCGTGGGCATGTAGCAGCCTGGCACATACTGTGGGAGATGGGGGTAAGAACATCTGAGCTCCCGCCAGTGACTCACAGAAGGCAAAGGAGGCATTTATAAGAGTTATCCCACAAGTGCAGCAGCTCCAGCCCTTCCACTACTGGCCCATTTTAAGCTACTTGCATTATTAGGCCATACATACACACAACTGTCACAGCTTTTAAAGAATCAGGGAAGACAGTCCAGTACACTATGCTGGACCAGCTAGCGTATTTTGGGAGGCCTGTGTCATAACTGGGATCTGTCTGGTGTTACTCTGCTGTCGTTTCCTCCTTGTTCCTCTGAGCTGGTGCTCGTGACGTGGGCTGGGTTCCTGCCACGAGAGCGGTGGACAGCAGCTTGATGCCAGGGCTGAGGTTTGTTCTCTGAGCTCTTTGCCTGGTTTCTGCCTGTTTTGTTCCAGTACTTGCTCACTAGTTTTACTCATCTACTTTTTTTTATCCTTGTTAATCAAGCCTGTTTCACAGTATCAGGAGCCGGATAGAGCTACTTGATCCAGCTCAGGTCCTGTCCAATGCAGCATCCAGTTCAGGTACCTTCTGACAGTTATTTGCCCAACATCTTTCTCAGTCTTCCAGTTCCACAGCCTTTTTGAATGCTAAATACGTAAGCCGCAAATGCTATTATTACCTGTAGAAGGCTTCCTACTGTTGGTTTTAAGTTTTCCTTACTGAAATTTGACCTCCCTCCTTACTCTTTGTCCATTCTGGGCATGGAGAATAAAATTCATATCTCTCTCTCTTTTTTTCTTACATCCTTGGCAGCTGAGGCTGCTTCGTGTTTCCCTTCAGGCTTCTTTTCTAAACCACCCCAATGAGTTCAGCTCCTCTTTGTGCGGATGGTTTGTCCCGTGCGTGTCCTGGGCACAGAGCTCCAGCTGATGCCCTCCTACCCAGCTGAGCTGAGCCTGAGGATGACATGGGCCAGCTTTTACTTGCCATATCCTGGTAGGGGATTTACCTCTTAAAAACAGGATGCCACTTCTGACCCAGGAGAATGCACTGCAAGTTCTATAAACTTTCTATGGAACTGTCTAATTGTTCCCAAGCCTGCACTTGTACTGTAGTGTAGTGCTGACAAAATGTTAAATCCTGTATTAGAGTGGCTTTGGTTTAATTGTTTTACCATCTGTTTCTCTGTTTAGTCAAGTTTGTTTTGAACTCCTGTCATGTAGTGTATCCACAGCCCTTTCTTTACCTTTTTCTGGCACCAGCACAATTCTGCTGATTAAAAACACTGAATGTCAATGGAGCATGAAGAGACCTCTGCAGAATCTTGCTGCTGCCTGATGATGAACTAGTGATAAACACTCCCCAAGCAGGATTTCCAAACAAGTTTTGTCAACTGCTCCAAGCAATTTCAGTTTGCACTTTGTTTCCTTAGTTTGAGAATATCAATATCAAAAGCCTCATGAAAATCAACATATGCGATATCTGCTGCTTCTCACCCAATGGCGTATTTACGCTGTCGAAGGTAAATGCACTGGTTTGAAATGACCTGACAAGTTTATGTTGGCTTTCATTTGTCATCATGCTACTCTTCAAGCACTAAAACATTAAAAGATCTCACATACAAACTGCCGGTGGTAAATTTGGTAGGGAGAACGGTGGGTTTGTACTGCTGTGCTCTGCCTTTGTGTAGTGTTCCCATAGAGGAGGTTGATATGTATCTAGTCAGAAGCTCTCAAACATGTTGGGCAAAGCCTTACTAATGTTCCTTCAAGTACCTATTAGGGAAAAAGGAGGAAAGTGCTAAACCATCACCAGAGTTGATATTTGTCAAAGGACCTTAAGGAGAAATAGGGAAGAAATTAGATAAACCTCTGAAGTGTTCTGTGATATCCTAATGTCCAGTGCTGAGAAACAAGAAAACAAAGTCCTGTCAAAGTCAGCCAGGCAAGGCTGTGTGCCACCACGTCCCTCGAACACAGGGTGGGGGCTGCGGCTCTCCCCCCGCCCTGTCCCCTGCTGGCTCAGCCATCGGGAGCACCTCACAGCTCGGGTGGTGTTCAGGCATCTAAAATGTTCAGTGAAGGGGCTCCCTCATATTTGCTCCTGTCCATCCCTTGGATTTACAATAAGGACCTGATTTCTTCTGGGCCTTAGACTTCAGTCCAGATCAAGCTGTTACTGCTTACTGATGGGCTCCTGTTACTCTCTTCCTCCCAAATCTCACTTAAAGCCTCCCCATCGTGGAAAGCAGACAGGCAAAGAGGCTTTCTCACCAAGAGGATTCCCATCTTCAGCTCATACAACGTCATCCTGCGCCTGAGGGTGACAAAGCCATCTTGGAAACATCATCTGTGCACTTGTCTCCAGGACACATTTGGCTCCACCTGATCCTTGAGCAGAAGGATTAGGATGCACAAGCCTAGAGCAACTACTTTGACCAATACTTTCTCTTCTCTTCAAGCCTCTCCTGGAAGTACCTTAGTTCAGCAGTCAGGGTCACTTGGTGAGCGACTCCTGGCTGTCGTCGTGCCTCTCCAGCGCCTTTGAGGCCTGGGTGCCAACAGAGACCCCATCTCCCGGGCAGAAGCCCTTCTATCACGTTCAGCTGAAAGCCACCAGTCCCTGCTGCTTTTTACTTGCAAGTGACTGTGAAACTTGGGGTTTAGGTGAGAAATTTGCCATTTTCTGCAGCAGAGAGTGAATCCTTACTTGTGGGCAGGACGTTGGAGCAGCAATTTAAACCATCCTTAATCTGGTGGCTGCCTGTTAAGAGCGGAAGCAGAGGAAGCCTGCAATATGTTCATTTCCTTTTTCCTTACCCTAGCAAACAGAGCGAGCAATGAATCTCTTTCTTCGTACCAATATTTTTAGTGGAAGACTATTATCATACCTCTTCTTGATTGTCTTTTTTTCCTAAACTAAAGAAGCTTAACGTTCTCTCCTCCGGACTCTCCATCTTTGAAGTGCTGTCCCCAAGAGTGGAGGCAGAGCTGCTGTCAGGGCTTCACTGGGAACAAAACCAACAGAATAATCATTTCCTTTCCGTGTTATGCTCTCGTTGATGTACCTTACACTTGATAAAGCAAATCTTTAATTAAGTTGCCTCTGTCAGCATAAACTTTGGCCATCTCCCATGTAGCAGCATGGCCAACTGCACCAAGCCTGGGCTAGACTTTATGAAGGATTTAGATGCTAATGAATTTTATTTAGGCACCTGAATAATTTTAGAAAACTGATCTCTTGCACATTCTGTGGAGATTGTCATTTTGTAAAGGTGTAATAGTAATAAAAATGGCTTAATGGTTTTGCTTTAGGACCCTGATGCTTTGATTATAGATAATCAAAAGCCACTTTTTTCCAAGACCTGAAGCAGGCAATTAAGATTCAATATCGGCTCCACTTACAATGTCACTATCTTGACATGAAATTCTAGATGTAGCGCTGTGAAGGAGAGATGAAAGGCGCAAGCTTTTCCTGATTTCCTTTGCACTTCAATAATCTTTACATTTACACTTCCAGTGAGGTGTCAAAGATTTGGATGTTATATTTTTGGATGAGAATCGAAATAAAATACTTCAGCCAAGAAGTTAAGTCTCTGAGCCTGTACACTCAGTGGAATATCAGCAGACCACAAAGAATCAGAGACATACTTCACCCCAACAGGTTTCCTGTGCAATGAACGTATTTTATAGAGTGCTAATTCAGTGTAAAGACACCACTCTTGTCTATAACATCTAATTAAAAAAAACAAACCAAAACAAAAACCCTAAAATCAAATACTTGTTAAAAACAAACAAACAAAAAACCACAGGAAAACCCGACTCAAAACCTCACAAATCCCCACAAAAGCCACTCCACACTGCCTTTTTAAGGCAAATGATAGCATTTTCCAGGGCATTTCAATTTACAGAAATCTTGAAAATGATGTGGGGCAGCTCCTCGGTTCTTGCTGACTTTTCCTAATTAAAACAAATTCAATTAGTAATTCCTAGGTTGTAAGTTGAAAGCATCAATAGAGCTTGCCCTTCGATGCAGTAACATTTAAAGATACCTTTAATCTGAAGTAATTAATTAGGAAACATACTACAGTTCCCCCTAGGCAGCTCCCCTAGCAAACAACTGGCACTACTTAAAGCTTGTGTCTGCCTGAAAGTGATATACATATTAAAACATACACTCCAGATTCTGTAATAGCTTTCACTTAAGCCACAAACCTTTCTGCTTTTTGAAATGTGCAATAAATCCCCGTGCAAACACAATACCATGCTTTCACGTTTCAGCCAATAATCTCAGAAAAAATAAATCTCAATTAAGCTTCGCTGCAGCACTTTCTCCCACAGAGGAACATAAAAGGCTCTTTCTGCTTCAGAAATTCATGAAATGGAGTACAGGGAATCCAGCTTGCTGACCCAAAATCTGTCTCATAGTAAGGAACAAGGCCAGAATGACCCATAGCGCGGGTCCATCCTGAAGAACAGCCCTTCCCCGCAGCAAGGGAAACTATTTGTTTTATTGGCATTGCGTTGGGCTTCATCTAGCAAATGTGCAAAGGTATTTCGAGCCTAGGCTTCAGAATTATCTCTTCTCCACGGCTAAAATTCTGAGCAGGTTCACCCCTCTCTGAAGCACTGTGATTGATACACACCATGAGATTTGAAAACCAGAAATGTTTGGATGCCGCTTTATTTTCTTGGACCTCCACGACATCTCTTTTTTTTTTTTTTTTTTTTTGGAAGCTTTTGTCTGTAACCCTAAGATCTGGAGGCTTTTTCTCTAAAATAAATGCATAAATTGTAGTTTGTCATACAATCAGAAGACCGCAGGAGTTCCAGCCTCGGGAAATACAGCAAGTGCGGGTATTGTGAGACTGGCAGGACTGCAGAGCAAAATGAGGCTTGCCACCTCAACTAAGTGTTTTCTCCCAGGGTGAAATGCTCCTCTACTGCAGAGAACCCACAGAAGTAGTTTCGCATCATATTACCATATAATTATATGGGCTTATTAAGAGCAATCCTAGTCAGATCTGAACAACTCCTAATTCCCATCTCCGTTGTGAGCACCCTAGCGAGTGTTACCTCAGCTGTGCCTGCAGCTTCATTCCAACGCAGCAATTAGAGCAGAGCCTTTTATGAATAGGTTTATCTGGTATTTGGCTTGCAAAACAATTTACTTTGATTGAAAAGTTGTCATAAGCTGTTGAGTTTACAGCCATATGCAGCTTTCTATAGCTTATGATCTGATAAGTGAACACTTTTTTTCTCTCCTTCTTCAACGTATATCCAAGAATTCTTAAAACTAAGTCTTTTTCATTAAAGACTATGTCTTCCTCATTTTTGAACCTCGTGATTTCCACGGTGTTCTCAAACAGTATGCTTAGAGGTGAGAAGGCAGCTCTGCTTCAGATCAGATGTACCGTTGATCCAAATTTAGTACAGCAGTCTAAAAAAATTGTACCATTTTAGTGAGGTATAGACTAATCCTATCTACCACTTAAGTTCTGATTGTGGCAGCAATACTCTACTGGAGCTCCTCGGTTCATCTGGCAGAAGCGTAGTAGAAAGCTAACGGTAGAACTGAGATTGGGAAAGTATTGAAAAAACATATTTTCTCTATTTTCATTCCATTCGAGCAACATCCTCCAAAACACAACAATCTGTATGTTTGTTGCCCAGTCCTGGCCTAGAAATTGTTCTTTAAAATGTAATGAAATTCAGCACTGGTCACATGCATGGAGGACGTGCTGTGAATGTATTTCCCTTCAATAGCGGGATTTCTTGTTATTTGACAACTACAACTGTACTGAGCCAAGGCCACACACTGTGCTACAGTCCAGGTCACATTGTGCTAGGGGAGCTACAAACACGTGTTGGGAATGACCATCACTGTGTAGACAGTTGAGGATAGTAATTGGTGATCTGGAAACCTGAGCTGAGCAAGTACCATTTGCTTCCAGCAGCTTTCACCTGCAGATGTTGACCGGGAATACGAAAATAAAATGACACAGAAACATCTCTTGTGCTAAAACAGCCAGTTTTCATCTGCTCATTAGTGTATTAAAAAATAAATCAAAACTGTCTAATTCAGATCTAGGTTGGAGGTTTGATATTCCAATTCCCTTCACAAACTCATTGAGCAAGTTTCAGTTCAAATTTATTTTTTTCAATAAAAATCATAAAGTGAACACTTATGTTTCAAAATCCAAACATATAATACGGCTGTGCGGTTCTAGCGCACAAAACCGATCAAAGGTTTAGTAATACTGCTTGAAACAAATGCTGTTTCTCAAATGTTCCTGAAGGCAAGCAGACTAAATGTTCCAATTAATTTCAGAGGGCTTTATTAGGAGGCTTATTAAGAGAGTCTGAAAGCAGAGTAATGCTCATCTTCATTGTCTTGGTCATGATAACGCAATGACAAGCCCCAGAGCAGCAAAGGTCATTGTGCAAATTTCATGTGGAAATTATTTAAAATCTTCCCAGGTTTTACCCTCGATTGCTGCACAACTGAACCAAGACAGCGAAAGATCAGAAAAGTCTTCCAAACTTTTTTAACCGCAGGAGGAAACTGGACGTGGATGCATCTTGAATGTGATCCGGCTTGTTGACGAGGACTCTGGCGTTGTTGAGCTGAACTTGAGGAAGATCAAACGGGATGGCGCTTCCTTTCTAACATCTCGTTGGCCTTGCGGCCCGCACCCTGGCCCAGAGCCCTGTCCTCACAGACTTTCTTTTACGGTCCTGCTACACGTGCTTTTGCAGCTGTACCCATGGCTTCCTCTGAGATGCTTTTCCCCTCTCTTGTGCTCATGCCTACGCCTACTTAAGCAATACCCAAGTGAGATTTCTGGCTTAACCTTGCCCTTAATAAGATTCACAGAGGGTTTCCTCTTTAAACAGATGCAGCTTCTCAAAACACATCAACCTTACTATAGCAGTACTCTTCCCTTGTTGGATTTGGTTTAAATGGGGTAAATCCTGGTAACTGTCAGAAAGAAATAAATTTAAATTAAACTGTTAAGGCTTGCTGGGGGGCTTCACGTACACTTTCCTTCTGAAACTGTGACCTTCCTTTTAACATCCAGCCCTGCATCTCAGTGTGTTCGTTTGCTGGTTCAAAGCCCTTCTAACACCCGAATAATCTTATTTAGCCTAATGGTATCCTATTTAACCCAGTGGTTCCCACTGTGGGTTTACAGGAGAGCAAACCATGGCAGAGAACAATGATCATCAGATAAAAGGACAGTGCAAGAGCACACCAAACAGCACCGGCCTTCCAAAGAAGACCCTATTTCACTGGCAGTAGTGAAGAGATGGAGAAAAATGCAACCGTAAATTAGTGCACAAACAGCGTTTTCAAAAATTTCTCATTTCCAGTCACTTAGGACCACGTTTTTCCAGAGCATCTATTGTTGATTCTAATAATCTCTCCCTCTTCAATCTTCCAGGTTTTTTACTGTGTGTTTCTCTCTCACACAATTAGTGCAAATTGTTTGTGCCCTTTTATGGCCACCGTATGTTGGAAACCTGAACTCTTTGGGGAGCCTCAGTCAGCGCCACACAAGCTGTGCGGTGTTTGAACGGAGCTGCTGGAGCTGTGCCGGGGGAGGCTGCTCTGCACCCGTCCTGCGGGATTCCTCTCCGTTTCACAGAGCCACTGATATTCCTGATAGCTCTAGTGATCAGGGGAGACACTTGGGCACACACAAGAAAGAGTCAGTTCATACAATCTCCACAGATTTCCACCAATTGAGAGACTGAGCTGGAATCTGATATCTGTGAAGGACTCCAGGGAGAAATTTTCCAAGTTTATGCGCTGCTCCGTCCACTTGTTGTTTGATGTCCAACTCAGAAATATAAAACACTATTGTCACCAGAAAGTCTTTTGATGAATATCTGAGAGTTATTTCTAGCAGAATCACTATTTCCTCTGAGGTTTCTGTTAAAAAAAAAAAAAAAGGCAAGTTATTCAGAAAACAAAGTAAACCTCTTGCATGTTATTTTGACCCGAAGCCCAGTCAATTCCCAGTGTTTTTGTACATATTCTGTCCTGAAAAATTTTGACTATTTGCATCTGGGATGCACAATTTTCTGCCGAGTAGCTTCTCTGTTTTCCAGCTACAGTTGCCCTGCAGCTGATCTCATGCAGCTCTGTACAGCTGCAACTGTCTGAAGAAAAGCCTTGGACCCCTTCAAATAACAGAGACTGTAATCCTGCTCTGCCAAAGGCTGCATGAGCTCTGGCTGTCTCTTAGATGCGATGCTTGACAGAGGTACAAATAGAGCACTAGGCTGATGATTTTGGATGTCAGACATCCCTTCATGTGCATCTTCTTTGTGATGAGTGCTGGCAAATAAAAGGTGGCACAGTGTGGCAGCCTAACAGTGGTGTTGACACTGCTTCTTTCAATGATCCTGCTCAAAGCTGTCCTCACTTTGGCCATTTGCATGGACAGGCTCAGAGGGTCTGGTCCCATTGCATGAAAAAAGGTTGTATAGAACACAGTTGTATAAAAAGAAGGGATTCCCTTGGTTTTGAGAGCATGAAGGAGCTCGTCCTGACCAACAAATGTCATAAGGAAGGCAATATTCACCCTTTCTGGGTAACCGAGGGATGTTAAGTGATCAGGGCACAGTGTGATATGGACTGTCACATTGAGCGGAAATATCATGAGTGCAACTAAAAATCAAACTTCTCCAGTCAACCAAATTGAAGGTAGAGAGAAAGAAACAGCCACAGAAGATGAGATGCCAAATAGTTCAAATCATGTTTTTTTTCTTTCTCATGGCATAACTGGATACATCCAGAAAACGCTGAGAGTATGCTCCAGGGTGAACAAAACCATCTCTATTTCCCTGCAACTGCAAGTTAAAATAACTGATTTTTGGTATGCCTTCAGGGAGCATGTTGCTCCAAACCACGGGAGAGAGGATGTCATCTTCCCCCTTTAAGCTGGCTACAGACTGGATTGTGAACACTGAAAACAAGACTCTATTGCAGCATGATCCAGCTGCCAGCTTGAGGAGGGACATTTTCTTTTTTCGTGTTCTCCCAAACAGATAATGAGAGAGGTTTCAGCATTGTCATTTTGGTGGGGGAAGAAGTTCCTGCTGTGGAAGAATTCTTGGGGAATTGCATGAGTGACACTTATTCATTTTTTTTTCTCCTTTTTCTCCTTTTAAACATTGTTATTTCTGTGCCTTTAAGCAGCTTTGCACTGTGAATCACATCTATTTTGAAACCTAGAGACTAAGTTTTGTATGAATACCAGTTATGGAACCTGAATCCTTATCAGCAAGACTCAAATCCCATTAGTATTGCATTTTGCATAAAATATTCAAAATTAATTATATATATTTTGTAGGGCAAAAGAGGAGTAAATTAATAAATAGGCAAAAAAAGTTATGTAGGAAAGCACGGCCTGAAGTGTATACCTGAGACTTGGGAAGTTACACATAATGAATGGATAAGTGTGCTATTAAATTTGTATATTTTCTGTAGGTAGATGATGGAAATTGCACAGCACCGATGTGTAAATAATGTACATACACTTACTAACTCTGACCCACTGCTTCTGAAACAGAGGGAAATGTACCAGGAAGAGCCTGGCGATAATGCTCAAAATAAGTCTCTGCAGCACATGAACACATACAGCTCCCAGCAGCCATTACCAAGGCAGACTGACAGTTTGGGAATTGTATTTGATTTCTTCTCCCCTCCTGTCCCCACCCATCACGAGGGGGGTTTTGTGTTGGTATGGGGGCTTCGAATGGATGACTTGTTCAAATACTGAACTTTTCAGTTGCTAGAGGGTAACTTCACATAAAATGTGTGTCCTCTTTGTGTGCTACAGAAAACAAGTACATACGTGGTCTAATTTGTTTATAAAATCTCAGAGATGGACATGTGCTATACATGAATCTAAAAGAACAGCTGGCTCAAGCTAGATGCTTTGGATTGGAAATACTAATTAATGTTTTCCTAAAGGCTGTATCTCATGCTGCAATTCACCCCAGGACTAGGGAAAAGAGATATTCACAGCAAGAGACCACACATTGCAAGTATTTGTATGCTACGGAAACCTTCACTCAGAAGCAGCACACATTTACCCTGAGCAGTTCCTCTGCTTCCACATCCCTAAATGGCTCTTTGCAATAGATCACAGTGTTTCTATCTGGGACAAAATGATTGTAAATATAGAAGGCAGTAGGCAACTAGTTTTTCTGTATCTCAATATCTTATCTGCTCGGATAATTGCAGCGGTTTCGGCAGTGGAGGAAGCCCCAGGTAACCCTACCCAGCAGGAACATGAAGAATTGTGCCTTCTCAAAGCAGGGCCACCTGCTGGGAAGTCTTGCTTCAGTCCCCTCTCCCCACTCCATCCCCATACATTTTGGTGAGTAAAAGTAATCAAGTCTTGTGAAATCCAGAGAAAATAACTCCTCTGCATATTTTTCCAATTACAGAGGAAAAAACAAAACAAAACAACATTTTCCTTGTCTTTGATGTCCACAGATTAACTGGGGGGACTTAGTTGAAGCCCAGAGTCTTTGCCCAGTTGACAGCAGTTTTCTGGTCTTTATTTCAGCCTCCAGCCTCCGAGGCACCAGGACTCCCGCCATCCTAACAAACCCATCCCAAATAAAATAATGCTGTGGCTTTGGTAGCCTCCCATCAGGCTCTTTATTGCCTCCCGGGCAGAGGGTCCCTTCCCTGCTGTTTGCTGAAAGAGCATCAACAACCTTTCTCTTGCTGTGTGTTTGTAAGACCAATGGAAGATCTTTCCACAGTAGAGAACCCAGATCTCTGTCCCTGTCCAAAATGCTGTCTAAAAAAAAATAAGGAAAGAAATCTTCCAGTAAGCATCTCAAATAGATGTGATATTCATGTTCGGAGATGAGGTATGTTCTGCTCAGGATATGGAAAACTATCTCTCGTCCAGTGCATTCAGAATGGATAAACAAGTTGTCACACATAACTTTAATGGTGAAAATAACTTTGCGTGGGTGACAGAATGAGGATAAATGCATTTGATATGAAATCTTGCTATATATATGGACTCATACGCTGTATTTCTCATATACGATAGCATAATTTCTAAAGCATTTTTAAAGTTTTTATAGCTCCACTTCTGCTCAAAAGAGAATTTACCAGACCGTGTGGAAACTCTCTGCCTTCTTTAGTGGCTTAATACATGGGCAAAACAGGCAGTTGCTGAAGCTAGAAGCCTGGCAGGGACAGCAAAAACCCTCTCAGAGGCAGCCACCACCTCCTTTGCCTACAAGAAGGGGACTTGCTGCTGTTGGTGAGGGTTTTGGCCGTGTGGGGTGAGGTTCAGGCAGCTCTGCCCCCTCTCTGCAGTGGCAGCTGTATTAGGGAGATGGTCACAGCTAAGAAACAGAAGTTCAGCTTTGTCTACTCCATTAAGAAGGCTTCCGTCAGCCTTGTCCCATCCTGACCCGTGTGAAGCTGAACCACTGTGCAGGATGCGAGCCTGCCTCTGTAACACAGCACTCTGATCTCAGCTGAGCTTCTCTGGTGTTGTGTGGGGAGCAAATAAATGCGTGAAGTGGTGGCTAATATATATTTGGAGTCTTCTGCCCTGATGTCAATGGCCATGACAGCTGCACGGTGTCAGGCTGAAGGCAGCTTTCTCTCAATCAAAATCTGACAAAAAGAAAAAGCTCTCAGCGATGCTGATGCTGTAATTTCACTTCTAATGGGTATTTTATTATCTGAAACAACAGCTCAGCACTGCCAGAGGGCACTTGCATGGTTATGACTAATATAAATAAGTATTCAAAAGTGATTCTTCCTTTGCAAGCTGATCCCATGGTGTATTTACCTAAGCCATTTTCTTCTGCGGGTAGCTTGGTGACACACTTCAAGAATAAGAATCACTAAACTAGATTTAGTCATGCATACTTGAGTCACAGTCTGGTGTTACTTAATTTAGTACAGGCCATTAAATATTTTTACCTCTGTATTAGGGTCAGGACAGGAGAACTAATCAAGTGAGATTCACTGAGGCTTTGTATGTCATACAAAGTACTCAAGCTAATCTTCCACACTCAAACTTACTCCCCACCACATATGACTGAGGCAGAAATACACAGGGGTTGCATATTTTATGTAGATACACATATATTTAATTGCGAGTTTGATAGACTAGTGTGCATGTGTGCAAGGGCAATATGAAACATTAAAACCATCTAAGGTGACAATAAAGATGTTCAAGGTGACAAGGTGCAGAACCCTCAGCCTGGTCTGAGCTGAAGATGTTTTGTTGGCATGGATACACCGTGAATGCGCAAAATACTGCTTATTTCAGCATGGCTACCTTGGTGCAGGATATGTTCATTGGGGTTTCAAAGCACAAGATTTATTAATATGTTAAGAGATAGTTACACCAGTGGAAACATACTTGCTACACAGAGGCCTGAAGTAAAAAGACACATTTGGCACAATCGTTTTAGAAATCTTAATCTATTTAGCCTCTTTAGTATTCATCTTGTTAAACATGTACAGCACTAAATAAGTTGGTGCTACTTAAATATTTATCAGATGTCTCCCTGCATATTTAAATAGCAAGCAGGCAGGCAGTCCTAAACATCAACATTTTTTTTTTACTATCCCTCCAGGTTAACCTACATTCCTTCTTTTCCCCTCAAAGGCTTAGCATCACAGTCACCCTGGTGCCACCGGGCAGGGTGGGGCGGGCTGTTCGGGAGCGATCCGGGAGGCTGGGGCAGAGCCCGGGACCCAGCTCGGGGCTGAAACCCAAAGCCATGTCCCAGCAGCAGGTCCCTGTCCCAGCAGCGGGTGCCTGTCCTGGCTGCAGGGTTGGCACTCGGCTCGGCCGCTTGATCGGTGCCCCGGTGCCGTTCGCAGCACTGAGCAGGCTTTTCAGCACAGTAGTATTTGGAACAAGTTTTGTTTACCCCCGCAATTCCAAATCTTGCAGTGGCTTCAAGCTGTTGTATTATTATAAGATTTTGCTGCAAATAAGCTTAAAAAAAATGGTTTGTATAATTGCCAGGAATCTTAAAAGAAGAAAGGGAAGAAGTCAACTATTTTAATATGAATTACAAAATCATAGCAACAACCATTAACACAGACTCATCCCACACCCCATTTCCACCAGTGACTTTGGTACCTTTTAATGGTGCAAAAGTTTGTGCCAGGTGCACACAGAGAATTGTCATTAGAATTTGTTTCCTGCCATGTTTCACACAGTGCTGATGCCAGCCAAGCACAGACATGTCCTGCTGCCGAGCACTGGAAGAGGAAATCGAAGCAAAGGGTCCTGCCAAGACAACAGCACGGTACAGATCTGGGTTCTGACACCGAGAGTGTGAGTCCCACAGCTCCACTGGGTTCAGCAACGTTAGTTTCCACTAGGATGAGTGATGACAGGGCCAGATACACAGCCATTTATATTCTGCACTTCAGTAGCATCTTCTCTCTGAGGAGCCATCCACTTCACAAGCATCTTTGTTTCCCTTTTATGGACAAGGAAATCAATGAAAAGAGAGGTTATAACAACTTTCTACCAAACATATTAAAAGTTGACGACAACATGAACAAAGAAAATCAAAACTCTCTGACTCCTAGTTTTGTGCTATTACCATAAACCATGTTTAACCCTGCTCCACATGCAACCAAGAAAAATAATGGCATGTTGGTCCTTTCATTTTATCCAACAGAGCAGTTAGATATCAATAGTTTCGTGTCAGCCTCTGAAGGCATTTCAAGCAGGGTCTTTTGGGACCCAGTTCTGTCCCTTCCAATACTTTCCTCAATGATACAGATAAGGGAGTGGAGGCTGTCTTTATAAAATATGCAACTGATTCCATTTTGAGAGAAATAGCAAGCATTTTCGAGACAGGATTATTCAAAATAATCTTTGCAAACTGGGCAAGTCCTAAATCAAATATATGAAATTAAAGAAAGCAAAGCGAAAAGGAGGAAAAAAATCAAACACATACACACACACACAAATAAATAAATAAATAAACAAATACTTGCCTGGGCATCAGTACTGCGTAAGGGATCCTTGATGTTGCAAGGACCAACACACACACATTGAGTATGCACTAAGGTGCTAAGGATGGGATGCTTTTACCAAGAAGGCAGATTCAGCAGCACGTGCAGGCGAGGCTATGCATGGTATGGGAGCTCATTCGGTTGCCTGCCTCAGGAAGGGAACCCTCAGCTGGAGTCACATGTTTACACAGGGGAACTGTATATTTCAAAGGACACAGCACAAATCGGAGGTCACAAGACAGAAACGAAAATGTGACCCTTAGGATAGCTTTGAAGAGCTGGGTTTTGATCCAGAAAACAAAGACCAGGGGAAGGACATGGTAACATGTTCCAGTGGATGTTCCAGCATTTCAAGTACTGTTATAAAAACGATGACAATCAATTACTCTCCATGTCCACTGAGGGTAGGGTGAACAGAAGTGAACCTAATTTGCAGCAAAGAATATTTAGGTTACATATTAGGAAAACTTTCTCATTATGAGCGTAACTAAGCATTGGACCAGAGTGCCTGAGGGACGCAGTGAACCTGCCTCCATGGGAGGTGCTGGACTGGAGGTTGGGCAAGTGCCTCAGGATGCTCTGGGCAGACTTTGCAGGTGGGACAGGAAACTGGGAGCCCTTCTTACCCTGTTTCTATGCCTGTGTGGTACTGCTGAAGCTCTGAGACCCAGTGCCCAAACAAAATGTAATATTCGTGACACTACTATCTGTCTTAACATTCACCTGGTCTTTGTAGCAGCTTCTAGAGTAAAAGACAGAAATTAAATGTTTGCTCCAACTGGTTAAGCAACTCAATTGATAAGACTGAACAGAAGTGCTCCAGAGAATTTTTTTTTTGTTACAAATAAATTTAAAATGACTTCATATTACGATCAAAGCACTCTTAAATCTGTGCTAAACCTCTTCCTGCACACCGAGAAGAACTGACATTCTGCAGATTGGAAATACAGCAACTGAGGCAGCCTGGATACAAAGGTTAACCTAGACAGATTAATATTAGCTCACATAAAGCTCTTAATGCTATTCCAAATGCTAATAGTGACTGACATTATAGGGTTTCCTGGAACTGATTAAGAAAGATGAGAACTGTTTGCAATAAAAAGTCTGTTTATCTAATAAGAAGAGTAAAAATTCCTTAATTAACCAGCAATTTAACCAGTTATGATCTCATTTAACAGACAAATCATTTTTAAACATGGCACGCATCTGTCTGATTTCCCAAGACGCTGCAGTGTACCTTATGGTGCTCTTCAAACAGGACTTCAGAGGCAATGCTGAAGTATATGCTGACAGAAACCTGTGAAAAAAGCAAGTTTTATTATAACCATTTTGCAAACCAGTAAAGTGAACTGCAGCAAGTACAGTATTCTTCTCAAGGTGAGAGAGAGTGGGACAGACAGATTCATAGAGAGGAGTTTTATCTTCACAATGTCCATCCCCTGGTCTTTTGTTCCCAGCCTTGGGACATGCGGCTCCTAGTGAAGCAGTAAATGATCCTTTGCCCTCTTCAGCACACAGGTGCTCTATGGAGATGCTTTTGAAGATTTTCAGCCGTGCACATGCCTTTTTTTTTTCTTTCTTTCTTTTCTTTTTATTGAAATAACAAATGTGAGACCAAACCGAATCTGGCGAAGGCATAACAGGAATTTTGGGAAACTCAGCGAGCTGAGTCATTTCACTGAGAGTAATCTTAGCTCACAAATAGAACAGCAGTCCCTGCTAGTGTTGCAAATCCTGCTTCAGCAGCAAAACATCTTAGAAGACTTTCCCCGCCTTTTTAAAATCAGCGAGAAAATGTATACTTAAAATCTTTAAGCATCCAATTATAAAAATACTATTCCCCCTTCTCCATCACGGAAGAACTTCAATATTACAAAATAAGTTTGGCTTCTCAGTCAAAATCAGAAGGCAAAATATTTAATTTACTATCTTTCAGATGTTGCGAAGTCACTGCAGAAAAGAAATATCAGAATAGTATACACAAACTTAGGCTGGAAATTCAACTGTAGGGATTTTTCAAGTGTATGTGGTATGCTGTGTCACTAAGTACAAACTAATAACATTTGATGTATACCAGAATTCAGATTTGGCTGACAGCTGCACACACACATATCTCCTCTTGATGGGTTCAGTGTAAACTGCATTCCCATCCCAGGCCAGACTTTGTTTCCTAGTCGTTCTGGGAATTTTCACGGATTTCACATAGGCAGGAAATATTTTTCATGTGATCTCTCTGCTCTTGTTTTGGCAATTCTTGGGCAGAATTACTGTGCACACTTTTTTACAATGTTTTGCTGGGTTTTGCTCTGTGTATTGAGATATTCTGCAAGATACTTAAATCCAATTACAAAACCACTGCAATGTGGATGTTTGGTAATATGAAGCAGCTGCTGAAGAAACCTTAAAATACATCTAATGTGGAATTTTTAATTGCATGCCTGTATGTATCAAGTCTCAGATAGGTCATATAGAATACATAAACTAATACATGTTACTGCAGTCTGTTGTGGATTACTGTTTATATGATGATTGCTTCTACAACTGAAGCATGATTTGGGTATTTATTTATTTTCCTTACTACAAATAGTAGAGGTTAAATACTACAAATCTGCAAAAGCAAATATTTAAGCCTGTACAGAGGCAAATGCCAGGATAAGTAAGGTGGAACAGAAACCAAGGTCTGGTAGTCTTGAGAAAGAATATGGTGAAAATTACTACCATTTGGTCTTGTAAAGTTAAATACAACAAAAAACCCACAAAGGCCGTAAGTTTGCAGGAACAATCTGCCTGGCAGGTAGCTGCCCTTGATTGTCCTGTAAAGTCTTTCGGTGGGTGCCTGTTCAGGTGGGCAGGATGAAATGCAGAGGAGTTAAATGAAGTTTCCATTTAGCAGGAGGAGTAGGAACAGGAGTTTGCAATCTAAGCTCGGGCTATTAGACCTCTGGGTCTTCAAATGTCTGTAATTCAGTGTTCAGGAAATTAAAGAGAAGAAAGACTGCCACAATATGAGTTAGGTTCAGATTTGTAGATAAAGCATTAGAGTAACAAACAGTGGCTTCCAGATTTGTCAAAAAACCTTTTCGATCTTAGCAGCTGTGGAGGATTTGCAGGTTTCATACACTGAAGAGAATACTCCTGTTTTCTAGTTTGACTTGGCACCAAATTCCCCATCTTTTATCTGTCACGTGCACTTTGGACCACTGCCTCTTCCAAGCACAGACCCTCCTTTTCTACACTGTATAGCTTGTACCATACTTGATGGCAGGGAAAGCCAACAACATTCAATCACAGGCACTATTATAATCAAGTGGCCAGGCAACACCAGCACTGGTGGATGCTAAAACACGTTCTTTAACATAGTTCTTTCTAATATTTAGTTCAGAAAATAAGAGAAAAGCATGAAAGCTATACTTCACTTCAAGAATGATGCTACACTATCATAACAGCTTTAGTTTGTGGCACCAAACAGAGCTGGACCAAGATGTGAAGGGTAGACTTGAAGATTAGTATCACCACTGAATGGTACTACATCTAATTCTTTGGTATTGCTTGGTGCTGTGGGGCCACTACCTTGATCATCACTATTGCAAGACTGTTCAAAATAGTAGAAAAGAAATCACAAGCTGAAGCTAGACAACTCAGATGAAGGCTAAAATTTTAATTTCTAATAATGATAGATGGCCATTCAGAGAGTTCACAATCCAACAAAGATCCACTGTCACCAGAAACCTAGGTACCTGTCTGCAGAAGTCTGCCGTACCTGATGAGCTTGATGTTGAAACTAGTATGCGAGTCTTCACAGTTTTGTGTATGTTGTACATATGAATCACATAAAGGGTGATCAGAACAGTCCTCTCTCACTTAAACAAACCAAACCAAACCAAACCAGAAAAACACCTATGAATCAAGGAGCTTATGAAACCACGCTTGATCATTCATTTCTTCATCGGATGTAGAGCAAAGGATCAAAGAGCACAGGACTTGCTGCGGTCTCTTTTATGAAAGCAGGTGATGAGCAAGTACGATGATAAAACTCGGGCTTTGTTTTGCTCAGATTATGTGTGCAATGTCTCTGTTTTCTGTGCCTGTATGGGTCTCTAACCCCAGGCCAAAGGGTGCGGACTGTGGGACATGCTCAAGTGAGCGACCTGCACCCCAGGCAGGATGACCATGAGCCAGCACTGTGCCCTTGTGGCCAGGAAGGCCAATGGCATCCTGGGGTGTATTAGAAGGTCGAGAGAGGTTCTCCTCCCCTCTACTCTGCCCTGGTGAGACCGCATCTGGAATATTGTGTCCAGTTCTGGGCCCCTCAGTTCAAGAAGGACAGGGAACTGCTGGAGAGAGTCCAGCGCAGGGCCACGAAGATGATGAAGGGAGTGGAGCATCTCCCTTATGAGGAAAGGCTGAGGGAGCTGGGTCTCTTTAGCTTGGAGAAGAGGAGACTGAGGGGTGACCTCATTAATATTTATAAATATATAAAGGGTGAGTGTCACGAGGACGGAAACAGGCTCTTCTCAGTGACAACCAACAGTAAGACAAGGGGTATTGGGTTCAAGATGGAACGCAAGAGGTTCCACTTAAATTTGAGAAGAAACTTCTTCTCAGTGAGGGTGACAGAACACTGGAACAGGCTGCCCAGGGAGGTTGTGGAGTCTCCTTCTCTGGAGATATTCAAAACCCGCCTGGACGCCTTCCCGTGTAACCTCATCTGGGTGTTCCTGCCCTGGCAGGGGGATTGGACTAGATGATCTTTCGAGGTCTCTTCCAATCCCTAACATTCTGTGATTCTGTGATTCGCTGTCCCTTGAACTGTGCCAGTCTGGAGACTACACATGAACTAATACTTACACAGCCGGAGACTGGAAACCTGAGCAAGGAGCAAACCAGCACGACAACATGGATGGGCCCCCGGTGCACTCACTAGCACGGCTGAACTCGAGCACAGAGAGAAGCTGTCACCTGCAGCAGGGCAGAACCAAGAGGCGCACAACGGCTCTTGGAGAATGAGGCTGATTGTCGCTCTGCTGCCTGCACAAATACCACTATGGGCTACCTCTTACTCAGGCTGGATTTTAAGACTATGGTTGAACTTTAAAGCAACAAACCTCAGGTGTCCTCCAACACCCTTCTTGTTCTCAAATGCTTAGTGTTGCCATTAAATACTTACAATATGGAAAAACATTCAACATTCTGACGTGAAAAAAGGCAAAGGAGCAGAGTTAAAGGTCATCTTCTGTTTTTATGTCTTACATGCTTCAACAGCAGAAATACCTTTCCCTTTTTTTGCCTCTCATTCTTTAATCAGCAGAGAGGTAGAATACAGGAAATAATACATTAGTGAGTACATTAGGGAGAAGAAAAACAATCTCCTCCATAAAACTCAGAAAACTCCTTCCTTGACCAAAAAAAAAAAAAAAAAAATCCATTATATTACGAAGGTAAAAATGGCATTTTGCTTGGAGTATGTTACCATCAGGGCTACAGTCTTCTGCTCAGATGTAATGAACATTTTGGTGCCAAACCTGAGAAGACCAAGGAGGGAGCTGGAGCTGTGAGATGGCAAATGTGAGAAGATGCACTTCTGTTTTGCATGATAACAGCTTGTGGATAGTAGGCTGCCATCCCAGCTATTCAGTGGAAAGTGGAGGCTTGGGATGGGGAGGGACAGAAATGGTATGCTTTTTTAAAATGTGCAGTTTAACATTAGGAGAGGGAGGGAAAAGTTCACCACCTAGACCAGAAGCATGGACAAGGTAACAATAATAATTGTTCTCTAGCCACTCTGTAAGAAACTTAGGGATCAGATAGTCAGCACATCTCTGTGAAGGGCATATAAAACCCAGGCCTCTTACTATCCTGGTAATAAATTTTCAGCCGAGGTACAGTTTGTGTAAGATAAATTGTTATACCTTCTATAGTTCATTTGAGGAGACTTGCACTAGGTGTAAAGTTAATAATAGAAACTAGAGCGAAGGGAGCCTGTCAGGTTAATCCTGCAACGCGTGTTGTTTATGTGCCTCCTGCGAGATGTTCTAGGTGGTGGTGTCATTCTCCCTGAACACATAATGAACGGATGCCTTCCTTTCTTGTATTTTGTTGTGCTACAGATTATTTTATACTGATATTAAAAATAACCTTCTTCCAATCTTCTTTACTCATGTCAGACAGAATTTACTCCAGTGCAAGCAGACAAAAGAAGGTCACTGCAGCAGCTAAGCTCCTAAGGTAGGATCACATTTTGTGGGAAGCACAGGAGAGTTACCCTGTGCTGAAGGGACTTCTGCTTATCATAGGGTCACAAACAGTGATGAAAACTATCTTTTCTTCTTTTTTCCTGACAACTGAGTACTGAGATCAATGACTCTGCTTCTGTGCTAGCTTTCATGGGTGTACTTGGTTTGGCTGATTAATTATTTCTGTAGTGTTTTGTTCCTACCGACATACAGATAGTCTGACTAGATTAATAGCTCATTTAAACTGTATATCACAGCCTCTCGGACTGCTCAGGTCTTAGCTCTCAGAAGAGGTGAATAAATGCATTGATTAAACCAAAACCAAATCAAATAAATAAGCTACAAGAGAGAACGCAGAATCTACCAGTCCTAATCTCCAGGCATCCACGACTGCAGCCCGAGGCGAGGCAGCAGGCTCGGTGCTGCACCCTGTGTAGCTGCTGCCACTTGCATCAGACACATACGGGTGACATCATTAGCCAGGACTCAACTTTGTGACTGTGCCTGTGGGAGGTAGCCTGGATGAAGCCCCTCCATGCCTCCACTAGATACCAGTATATCACAAGAGACAGCCGTCGTGGTAGTCAGCAATTAACTGGTCACAAGCAAGAAATCACCAGTAGCAGAGAACAGATGTGCGCCACGGCCATACCATCATTTCTGAGAGGAAAGGCACCAAGCTGTGTGTGCAAGTTTGGCAAACGGGAGCATCCTTATTTAAAATTTTTCTTTCTACAAGGTGAAAATACACTTGTGCAGGAGGATTTCAGGACTTCCTTTGAAAGCATTTGTTTGAGGCCATAAGTTGGTTTCTAACAAACTGACAAGCCCTTGCTGATGTGATCACGTCCTCTGTCAGGTGGCTCATTATGTACAGTTCCCACAGAGGGAGAACCTGGGAGCTGCTGTCCAGGCCCTTTATGTTACCAGAGAAGCATAAGGTGCTGGAGCTGAAACCAAAAATCTGGGGTGGTAGTTGGCCACTATTCCCCAGTCTGATATCAAAGAGCATCAGAACCAAGTCATACTCCTTTTGTTCCAATGTCAAAAAAAGTCATGCCTTTCCCATTTTCATTTCAGGCATTTCTGACATGGTAATTTATCAGGATGCCAAGCATCAAAGCTTGTGAGCGGAAATAAAACACAGAGATGATGGAAAAATTGAGTGGGGAGAGCTCATAAAAGAAGCTACAAGCTCCAAGTACATGCATCACGTAATCCCTGCCATTTTGTATCTTTGTTTAGCTGTGAAATCTGTTATAGCAACTACTAGTGGTTTCCTCAGATGAAAAGAGGTGAATATAATTTTTAAGTTCTTTGATGAGTTGTCATGCAGATCTATCACAGCCGCGAGAAGGGGGCACAGCAGAGTGTAATGGCAAGACATGTGTAGCTGACAAAACATCAACTCTCTGAAGGCATCCTAAAGTGAAATACAGCAGGATAAATCTTCCATTCAAATGAAGGCAATCCTCCCTGAAATCATATCCTAAACTGGCATGAATCAAAGGTCTACAATGAAATGTCATGTTGTTTTCTAAGTCAGAGAATGAATGTAAGATTGTCCATTTCCTCTTTTTTATTTTCCCTCAGGAGTAAGAAATTAAGCAAATAAGTGGCAGGCTATAGAACACAGTAATTGTGCTGTTTCCCACCATTTTTATGGATCCTAATCGTTCTTTCAAATTTTACGTGTTTTGTGTCTAATACACCAACACATTCCTCCTGCCAGCTATAATCCCAGTTCCCTGCTCTCCCAGAGCCCGGGCTAGTCTGGCTCCAGCCTGGAAGAGATCACAGCTCAGAGCTGGGGCTGTGAACCCGCACAGCCCGTAATCCCTTAAGCCTCGCATCCCACAGGAGAATTAAGGACGATGAGGGATGCAGTTGTGGATGTCAGAGAGAGGAGAAACACTGCCAACAGGGAGCTGAGCAGAAGGAAGGCACAGGGTATGCAGGGAGCTGGTGGATGCTTCTGGGCAGCATTAGCTAACTGGGGGGGCTGGCAGAATCCAAAGTTCTCATCCAGACCAAAGGGAAGTATGGCATTGGGTGGCACGAGGGAGGGCAGAGCTAGGCAGGTGCACGGTGGCAGAGGGCAGGGAAGGACTGGGAGGTTATAACCCACAGAAAGCTGGGCAAAGTGGGGAGGTGGTAGGCTAAAGAGTAGAGGTGATAAGAGGGTTAAGTAGACTGGTTGGATTTTGGGGTGTTGGCATAATGCAGTCTCAGCCTTGTTCTTGGCAAAAGGTGTAAATTGCTTTTCTCCATAGCCCTGGTGCAGGGAAGGCACGCTGCTCCTCTCCACCACTTTTATGTACCCTTCTCTTCCTGAACGCATGCTCAGGGAACAGCCAGAGGAAGACTCAATGCAATATAAGAGGTTTTCTACCTTGACATTTTTCTTTCTGGGAGGTGGAAAGGTTAGAGTTATGATTTTAGATCTCTTCCGGCAAGACTATGCCTAGTTTAACTCCAACTAATGAAAAAGGCTATTTATCTAATAGACCTTTAATCACAAGCTCTACTTAAAAATCAATTACATGATACAACCATTATAGTTAAGCTCTAAATCTCATGTATCTTCCTGTTATCTGAGGATTTTCCTCTGAGATAACAGAGATGATGGATATGCAGCCAGATTTCCAAATACTCACCATAGAGTACAGGCCAGGTTTTTTCATCCAGCTGTTCCTACTTTGGATACTTATAAAACAGGTTTTCAAAGGCCTTAGCACCTACTGCGCTGTGGTTTGTAAGACTGCTTCCTCATTTATGTGAGCAATTAGGGGTTTAGCTGTCTCAGGAACCTGACTGCAGCTCTGAGTGCCAAGATAATTTAAAAGTTTTGGCCACAAAGAATAAAGCTAGAAGGCATCTTGATTTATTTTAGCCCAATCGCCCTAAGGCACAAAGAACCACAGATAAAAGATGGTACAGGCCCTGGAGGACAAGGTTTTTTTTATGCTCTCAGAGCCTGCTAAAACTGCACTCCATTTTCACACGTTCTGCTTCTCTAACGTGACTGTGTTACACCGTGCATGCAAACCACCCACCAGCACATCATTTGCAGTGCCCACAGCCAAACGTCAATCTCGCAGGTAAGTGTGCAGCTAAGCAAGCCTGGACACAGCTGTGATTGGGATGGCAGGGAGATCGAGACTGAAGGAAAGGGCTGCAAACTGGTGCAGTGTTTCCCAGTTTAAAGTTGTCCACCTCTACCTGACATGTAGTTAGCGGAGAAGAAACATCAAGGAAAGGTCAACAGCTGCTCAGAGCAGTTTCAGCTTAGACATATACTTGGCATTGCCAGTAATGCAATGGGAGGCAGCTGAAGAGGTCATGCTTCCGTTTACCATCTCACAGTGACAAGCTCTGACATTTTAACTAGGTACTACTCAGAGAACACGTTTTCAGTACTTAGCACGATATAAATTATCTTAACTCAGTCACTTCCGAAGACCTTAGGCAAACTGCTTGTATCAGTCTGGATGCCAATAGTACAAAGAAACCCAGATGTGACTGGAAAGCTTTCTTATATCTGTAGCATCATCCATAAAAAGCAGGAAAGCTGTTACACACGGATAATACTAATGAGAAAACAGGTGTTGGCTTAGTCTACTGAAGAAACGCCCCCATTAATAATGTTGGTCTTGATTTAGTTTTAGTTCTTCTCTGAAAGCTACTATCTTTTTCCTGCAACTCTAGTTGCACGTCCTTGTTTATGCAAACTACAAACATTTCTCAGCTATAAGTCCTGCGGTAGCCTGCCATAAATGGTAGTAAACCTCTTACTTTTATAAATTAGTAATCCAAATGAAAATGTTCATGTCTTTGGCTTCGGCAAGGCAAGATGTCCTGAAACTTCATTCCATGCTATTCTCTTCCACAATTCTACATTATCTTGAAGTTCCTACAGACTATTTCCCCCTTGCAGTTATTTATCACTGTAGATATATGTCTTCACTCTGCAGTTTAGAATCAGTCAACGAGGCCAGTGAAATTTGGCCTGTTTTAACCCTGTATGGAAGTAAGGGAATCGAATCCACCAGATCACCTCATTAGTAGCATTGGGCACTCACAGCCCATTATTTGGAAGGAATATTCCCTTGTATTTAGAACAATTTTCATCCAATGCTTAAGACAGGAGCTGTACTTCTGGATTTGAGGGCTAGCTGGCTAATTAAACACATTTGTCCTTTTGTCAAGATGTTGTGTGTTTTCCCCAAGACTACAGCACTGCACCTCTTTGGCACATGGCTTAGGGTGCACATGTGAACTGTAACAAGCACTAGGGAAGGAGCCTTCCTTCGAGCTCTGTGCTGCTCCATACTGGGTTGTATCACTACATACCTTCCTGCTGAACAGGACCAGGATTAGCTGTGGTCGGAATAATTGTTCTTTCCGTGTGCAGCCAATGTGGCAACTTGTTCTTTGATGTGCACTGCTGGAAAATGCCCTGAGCCGAAATACAGGTAGAGGTCAGCAACACCAAATACCATTTGTGGGAGAACCGTTCGATGTTTGGCCAAACATGCACTAGCAATGCAGACTGCTGCCGTAGCTGTAGCCTTGATTTCTTTCTGCCTGCCAAAAGGGAGACCAACCCATCTTCTGCATCAGTGTTTTAAGGACTTCCAAAGAACCAGCATGACCTTGGATCTCCAGAACAAATTTTTGCTTTGCCTTAATCTGTGATGCTGAATTATGGAGGGTCTAGTAAGAGAGGTAAGAATCATGTTTATGTTTTAATATTGCAATGGGGGAACCATATGAAGATACCAAAGCTGCAAATAAAAATCATGAAGGGCAAAAGGAGGAAAGTGCAGTGAGCAGCCTTTGAAAGTGTATGTTACTGTATTGCAACCTGTAGGAAAAGTGCTTCTCATTTTAGCAATAAATCACTGGTCCTCAGAAACAAAACCCACTTAGTACAACAGATACCAGCACTAAAAGAAATTATCACCCCATCAGGAAATAAGGACATCGCTTAGGAAGGGCAAAGCGAGATGTTTTTCTAGAAGCTAATGGGGTAAGTCACCTTGATGGCAAAAGCAAACCCGCATGAACTCAAACCAAGCCTTAGGAGAAATCGCCGAAAGACGGCACGGCCACACTCGGGGGCGAAAGGAAGGATGTTCCTCGGCGGGGGCCGCCCGGCGCAGCTTCCCGGCCGGGGCCGGGGCCGGGGCCGGGACCGGGACCGGGACCGGGACCGGCCCGCAACAGGTCGCTGCGTGCCGGCCCCCGCCTGCCCGCACGGTGCACACTCAGCCTTACCCGCTCGGCCGCGTTTAAATAGCCACAGCACGAAGCCTTTCCCCCCCTCCCCAGCTCCCGCTGGCCCGGCGGGTCTCTCCGGGGTTAAACCCCTCACGCTCCTCCTTCTCCTCCTCCCCCCCTCCAACCCCAGCCTGCCGGGGTGGTCCCGCGGCCCCGGCCCGGGGCAGAGCCCGCCCTCCATAATCCATGCGCGGGCGGCACCAGCCCCGCCGCCGCGGCGCTCTGAGGCGGCAGGCGGAGCGGGCAGCGCCGTGCAGTGCCGCGCCGCCTCCGTCTCGCTCTCCCCCCGGGGCCGGTGAGTGCTGCCGGGCGGGGGATACGTGAGGAGGGGTCCCGGGGCACCGCGGCGGGGCCGGGCGGGGCAGCAGGTGGGGGTGGGGCTCCTCCGCCTTTCCCGGCTGCTCCCGCTGCGGGCGGTAGAAGGTCCTGGCGGGAGAACGCGGCCGGGGGAGAGGAGGGCCCCTTCCCCGCGGGAGGAGAGGTGTCGGCGGGCGGGGGCCGCTGTGGGAAGCCGGGGGTGGGGAAGGGTGGCCGTCGAGGGGGGAGACTGCCCGAGGGAGCGGGGCTGTCCGCCGGGAGGGGTGGTCGGTGGGGATCCCGGGGGGGCTCGGTTGGGGCTGGGAGCGCGACCTGTGGCGGCATGGGGGCGCTGAGGGGGGAGTCCCGGCCCCGGGAACGCGGGGTCAGGCGGGAGCAGAGGAGCGGGCGCCGGGCGGGTCTGTGCTGAGGGGAGCCGGGGGAGCGGGCTTGCGGGCAGGGGCTCTGCGGAAGAGACGGGTTTGGCCGGGGGGAAGGGGCTGCGGCACGGCGGGGCGGTGTGTGCCGGCCCGCGGGGAGCAAGGGCGGGTCTGCCCGCTGAGGAGAGCGGGGCGGCGGGCGCGGCCGCTGCGAGCGAAGCGGGTTTTCTCCCCGGAGGGTGTGTGTGGCGGGGACGGCCGAGGAGGGGTCGGGGGGGAGCAGCTGAGGAGGGGTTGGGGCCGGCTGTGAGTGTCTGGCCGCTGAAGAGAGATGAGTGGCGGGAGCGGGGAGAGCCCCGCACATCTCCGGGGAGAGGGGGGGCCGCTCCGCGGGGAGGAGGGTGCTCGCTGAGGGCACCTGCCTGGGGCGAGGAGGGGGGAAGCGGGCGGTAGGGCCTGAGCGGCGCCGAGGTGGCGGAAGGGGAAGGGGACACAGCAATGGGCTCCTCAGGGGCGGAGGAGGCGGGGAGGCGAACCGTGCTCCTGCTCTGCGGTGGAACCGCAGCGGGGAGAGGGGCCCGTCCGCTCCCGCGGGGTCCCCGCTCGGCTCGGCAGCGCGCTGCGGCGAACGCCGCCTCCGAGGAGTTAACCGAGGCGGTGCGGCTGATGGCTTGCTGCTCAGCGTGTACCTGCACACATCGCGCCAGCCCGCCCCGGGTGCTCAAGGCTTTTTCTCGGCAGGGGTGAGCTCCGCCGTGAGCCGGGGACCCGCTCCGAGAGCGGGGCAGAAGGGGCGGTGGCGGCGGTGAACACGGGCGGTGTGTGTGTGCGCCTCCACACTCACGGGCAGGGCAGCGGCTGAGGGAACTACCGGATCGGTCGGTATTCCGGCAGAGACAGAGCGCCCGTGCTGCGATGCAGTTGGCAGCGTGCTAGAGGAAGAGATTTCTTCAGTTCTAGTGATTGGAAAGACGACGTGGGAAAGACTTGGTCTCAGCTGCCAGTGGGATTATGTGGCGTCTGTCGTCCCAGTACCTTGGTATTGGGACAAGTACACAGCACTCATCAGTTCACATTTGTCAAAAACCCTGCCTGTTTATGGGCTGGCTTTACTGTGTGTTAAAATTTTCTATGTGATGCTGGAAGATGTGCTCACAAGGAAAATTGTCTGTGAATGCTAGGGTAAATGCACCACTTAAAATCAAGTTTCATATATATATATATATTTTTGTTCAGTTAGTGAAAGTATACTCTAAACATTTAAACAGACAGCTGAAAATCAGACTTGCTGATCTTCTAGGGAAGATATGTGGAATTTTTACAGGTCTCTTATTGTTTGCAAACTGCTATGACTTATAAAACAGCACGGGGTTTTTTGCTGTTGCTTATTTATTTATTTTCAAATTATTAAGTAGCTGCTCAAAGGCAACCTGCGTTCTGAATGTCCAGTTATTCAGAGCTGAGCACTTACTTGTTTTGAGCATGTAGCAAGCACGTCAGATGCATCCTGAGGCTACACTGTGTGGAAGATTTCTATTTGTTTTTTGTCAGTGCTGCCAGACTCCATTCTGCAGTCCCTAGTGCTTACTAGGTTTATGTGCTTCCCGCTCCATCTATGGCAACAGGTTACAATTGTTGGTAGGCTTAGGACAGTTTTGTAACAGACAACTGTGCCTTTTTAACTTCCCAGCACTGAACTTGGCTTGCTGTATTGTGTCTCGTGAATGGGAAGATGTTGTTTGTAGTTTGAGGGTTTTTTGCATGTACCTAGGAGTTGTAGTCTACCTGTAACTATCTGTTTTGTGGCTGGTTTAGTTCATTTCACTGTATTGGTGGTTTGCTCTCATTGGAGCAACCTCACTGAACAGGGTTATGGACTTGAATTTTCAAATGACTGATTAAAAATTGTAACAAATGTAGCCAGATTCTTTGTGTGGGCTTCCTATGGACAACTGCATCTTCCACCATCCCATCCTGGTTCACTGCGCCCAGGCTCCCACACTGAGTTTTAGCAGTCTAGCCTCTGGTTGATTGAATTTCAGTTCACAGGGTTAATCATCGTTGTATCACTGCACTGCAGCATCGCATTTGCATGGATTGCAGTGTTGAACAGAAGGAGGCCAGTCCTGTTGAAACAAAGAGCTGGACATCATGCTGTTCCTGAGCTCTGCTACTTAGAGTTGATGTATCGTGGAAGCAGTTGCAGAACTTCGGCATCTCTTTGTTTCTTCTCTCCTTCTTAAACTTACATTGGAGTTGCTAAAGCTTTATTGGTTTTGGAGAATATTACACTACTCTGTATAAGTAAGATATATCAGAGATATGATAATACTGCAACATACTTGGTAAAAGGGTGATGGTGTTCTCCACAGATAGTGGTTAAAACCCCAGGAATTATGTTTAGTGACTTGTATGTGTAGATTAGTGATAGCTCCAGAATAAAAAGCAAATGCTCCAGTCTCGTAAAGATGAAACCACACAGAAAATAAATTAAATGCTTTCATTATTATGTATCTTATTAAGTACTTAACAGGGTTTGTGGTTTGTTTTATTTATTTTTTAATGGAAACATAGTAATGAAATGGATCTATTATTTGATAATTAATGTAAGCACTTCAAAGGTTCACTCAGCTTCTTTTCAATGATTGTTTACTTGAACTTGGGGAGAGTTGTACAGCCAGGTACTGTAGCTCACTGACTGCAGCGATACCACGCTGGTTCTGAGGAAATGAGATGGCCACATGCTGCAGTGAAGAGCACCATAAACTGCTATGTAATTCACTTTATATGTGTCACTCTTGTGTATGTCACTCTTGCAGTTCTCAAAATTGCAAATTTCATGGATTTTTTGGTTTTTTTTTTAAATGCTGTTTGTCTAGCATACTTAACTGCTGGACATGCTCCCAGCTAAGTTTATTTTAGACGTCAAGATAAGGATAACTACTGGGAGCTTTTTGTGTCTGAGTTATTTTTAGGAAGGTTTAATGCATATTGAATGCTCAGGTATCCTGAGTTATAGGTTTATTAGTTTAATTAATGTAACCTTGAAAATATATTACTGTTTTATGTAGTATAGAGAAGATTTGGTGTCAGCATAGAGGAATTGCCCAGTAAGATCATATATACCACGTTTATCGTTATATGTTTGCCAGCAAAGGGAGGGGAAGAGAGTGTGGTCAGAATTCTGCAGGTTCTTTGATTTGCAGGAAACCCACCTGCTTTGCTGAAAAAATTCTGAGCTTTATAAAAGCTGGTTTTGTGCCTACACGGAGCAGGATAATGTTTGTATCTGCAGTATAGGTAGTGTCCTTGCAATTTCAATAGTGTCCTTGTCTTAAAACTGCCAACTTTCTGTCTTGGTTAGTACATGACTGCACTGTTCTAGCAGGTGTAGTGATTGTTTTCCTAGATTGAGAGAACATTTTGATGGTGCTTTATTTGCCTATTTGTACAATTAGATACACTTTGATTGTCCTTAACCTAAAATCTGAGGAAAATTTTTTTTAAAAGTTGTATGTACTTTCTCTTCTTCTGCCCTCTCTTTAATATAAAAGAACACACTACAGAAAACGTGTTGTCTTCTAACTTAGCCCTAAGACACCAGTTAGGGATGCCATCTTCCTCTCAGTTTCATCTTTCACAAACACACTTAACATTTCCCTGTATTGTGTGCTTTTGTACCTATTTCCTTAACCCTTGGAATCAAGGCTCTGTCACCATGCATGAGCTTTTTCTCTGGACTCATTGTAGTGTTGCAGCTGTACTTGATAAATCTCCAGAAAACTAAACTATATTTAGAAAAATCTTCAAACTTTTTTTTTTAAGAAAACCAAGTTGAACTGTACAGTATCAAACTTGCACCATCTTCAGTGTTCTGTCGTTAATGCAATTATTTTTTTCCTCTTAGTTGTGGTCTTGTGATGTTTGCCCTGTAGAGTTTTTGTAGATTTGATGATAAACTGCAGCTTAAGCAGTCTTCAGTTTCTGACTGTTTCTACACTCAGCAGTAGAGTAATAGGTGCTTAAAAGAAAATTCCACTGGAAAATATATTTTAGGCTGAAGAAAACTAGCTAGTCTCAAGAAAAAAATAAAGGAGGAAAAATAATATTTTGGAGCTGGACTTTTTTTTTTTTCTTTCATTATTCTTTAACAAGACATTCTTTTCCACATAGGAAAATACTCACGGTTTGATGTGTTCTAAATTCTTGTGTTCCTGTGTTGCGCATCATATTTCAGAGTGGTTGCTAACATTGCCTTTTTGAATAAGGCTTGGATAATTCTGCTATTCATACCATTATTACTGTTCATTCTTCTTAATTTTCAATAGCCATGAGGGGCAAAGATAGATTTGAGTTTTTCTTCTTAACTTGATTAGACTTCAGGGAAACAAAACTGTCTATAGTGCTTTGATCTGCTCTTGTATTCCTTTGTTCCATGTTTTTCTTGATGTATCCTTTGAATGCAGCACAAACTACTAAACAAGCATGCAGCATGGTTTCTTGCAAGTCAATACTGGTTTTCATAAAAGCAGCCTGTATTTTACAGACACTGTAAAGAATGGGAGAGACTTCAGTCTTGCCTTACTACCGATTTTAAGTCTTTTGTCTTTAGCATCTCTTTGACCTGGAAGCAGCCTGGAAGTCAGGGTGTTGGTGTAGCACTGGGGGTGTAGCACTGGGCTGACCGAGGTCGTGAGGTGCTTGCGTTATTTTCCTGTCATTCTTGCAAATAAATGGTCTGAACACCGAAGTGGAGATCAAAAACACTTATATTGGGTAATGCTGCTGAAAAAGGCAACAGAGGCAGAACTATGTGAAGCAAAGGCAGTTCGTGCTGGGTGCTCCCCAGTTTGAAGTGGGCAGCTTGTCATGAGCAGCGCGTTCTCAGGCATCTCCACCAGTGGCACTCTGGTGGGTCACCAAAGACATTTCAAAGATAAGCCAGTCTGATGGGTGGGAAAGTCAGGGTGGTGATGGCTGGCACACTCATCAAGTGTGTGTGACTTCCAAAGTCAGGCAGGGGCAGCAGTTTTTCTGTTGCCTTTTGCTTGGTTTTTTGCTCTTTTTCCTTGGTGGCTACTGTGGCCTGTGCTGAAGTCATACCTAGTCCCAGGTAGATGAAGAAGTGGTAACTTGTTATGTTGGAAACCTGGGGCCGGTTCTGTTTACACTTCTTAAATGGCGGTTGATTAAACCGCTGTGATTTTGTAGATTCTGAATGTTCTTAAATGTGTAAGCATCCAAAGTCATCTTAATGCCACTCAGCCTGAGCAGGCTATGAACAAAACTCATTGAGTTGACTTCTCTAGTTCCTAAGGAGAGCCTTGAGATAGTTAGAGTTAATAGAAAGTAATTACTGACAACCACTGTCCCCTGTCAGGAGGGTGAAGTTTTGTTTATTTTGTTTTTGTTAACTTTTCAGTGATTAATAATTTCCTCAGTCTTGGCAGACGGTGGAGAATAGCAGACCATAGATCTTCCTTGAGGTGGAATCTGTGGCCTTAGCTGTGGAACAGGTGTCAGAAGGGTGCCATCTGCTAGGTCATGCACAGGGAAGGAAAGCAGAGTCCTGTCAACCAGAAGCTTGTGGATTAAAACTGGAAGGTTTTACTGAAGCATTGAGATGAAAGAAGCTACGGGATATGACTTACAATAATTGCCATCAACTATGGTAACTTCAGGTGGCTGATTAGAGGCATTGTGTGACTGTTGTGACTTGATGTATTGTACCTAGTCAGAAATGCAATTCATACATTGTTCCTTTAGTTTTGTTTCCCTTGGAGCTGTCCCAATGCTCTGCTTTGTTTGTTTTTAAAAACTCACTGACCTGGAACTATGCATAATTGTTCTTCCCCCCTCTTTCAAGTACAGCGTATATAGTAGACCATATTATTCACAAACCTCTTTTTTTTTTTTTTATTTCTATCCTATCTGGCTTGCTTTTACAACTATTGATATGTTCAATTTTCGCAGAAGATTGCAAGTTATCTTAGACTCTCCTGTTTGCTTGCACAGGCATTAACAAACTCTTCCTTGTTTTTGCCAGAGATGGTGCACTGAGTCACTTCCACGAGAGGCTTCTGTACCACTCCGGAGCAAGAATCCATTAAGGAATCAGAGGCGTGAGGCTGCACCAGTGTTCTCCTGGCTGGAGAGCGAAGCCCCAAGTGAATGTATTGAAGATTTCTAGACTTGGTGGGACAAATATCTCTACCTCCAATTTTATGAATACTGCTAGCTATGGCTGTGGAACTCTGTTTGCTGCTGCTGCTGTTTTGTGGAAGTACTATTTCAGAGGTACAGCCTATATACAAACCACCTCCTGGGACTTTGGATTTTGGATTTGTACCATCCAAGACGTATGATACAGGTGCATACCATGAACCTGGGCCAATAGGAATTTTGTTTAAAATAGTACATGCGTTCCTGTACTTAGTGCAGCCAAATTCTTTTCCTCAAGGTAAGCAGATAAACTACTTTTTTAATGAAGTTCTGTTATTCATGTATTCATCCTGTTGTAGATATGAAGACCATAATCTGGAAGTAAATGATATGAAGGCCCTTGTTAGTAGCACATGTTATGACCTGGAAATGCATGTAGTTCCATATAAAATAACATTTTTCTGCTAGCGTAGTTGAGGGGAGATTGATAATGAAAATGAGATGTTGATGATGTTCACAGAACTTTGCTTACAAATATCAAAGCTGTCATTGATGCATTTCAGGCTTTTTTTTTCTGAACTGAAACTTTTTCTTATGTGTGCTTAGAAGCACGACATAGGAGTAAAGCATAAACTGCTTTGTATTTAATATTAAATCCATCAGAGACATCTCACTGAGATTTGCATATTATGATAGACAGGTGGTTATAATATTGTGAGATCTAGCCTGGAAAATGGAAATTTAGCAATTTGAAAAATTTCATTTGTTTCCGCATTTGCACATCCAGTCAACTTTTATATAAGGGCAGTTCCATTACACAGCCACATGTAACTTGTTCCTTTGTAAGCTGAAGTTAAGACTTGAAACTGCTTTTGTTTTATTGAGGTTTTTGTTTTGTTTCTATGCCTTTCCTACTAAGTTGTTCCTTCTTCTAAAGGAAAAGTTAAGATATCAGAAGTGTGTGGTCATTGAGGTTGCATGGATTAAAAGGTGGTTTTGGGAATTCTGTGTGTTTGTGGATGTGGTAGCTGTATCAACTTAACTTTCCAACATGCTTTTTGTTTCATTTAGTTCTTAAAAGAAAATGCTAATGTGTTTGTATAAGATTGGCATTTAAAATTATATTGAAGTGAAACTTTAATAAAATATAAGAATGGCTTTGGTTTATTATTGGTTCCTTCTGGTGGTTTAGCTGTAACTGTGTGTATAAAAGCTATTTATGTTTTTTTATAGTACATCTTTCCATTTATATATTAAAACTTTTAGTAATTTAAAGTTTTAAATAAGTTCTTTGCTTGTGTACTGGTATGATATTTGATTATATTCTTGACATTTCTTCTGTAGCTGTAGAAGAATGAGCCCAAATGAACTTGAATGAATGAATTCTATTTAGACAAATGCCCAAGTCCCAGGTCTTAACCTGGCGAGCAGAAGCCTGGCCTGTTCCCTGAAGGATCTGTCTTCCGAGCAGGTGTTACACCAGGTGTAATGAGGGCAATTGCATGAAGCTAACAGTAATGTCACCTTCTGGAGGAAATATTTCGAGATATCTCTACTTTTGTGACTTCTTTCCTTCCATTAGATATGCAGATGAACTGTTTGCCTTTCTGTGAAACTTGATATGTTCTGATTGTCGTCTGCATTCAACTTTTAGAAACAGGCCTTCATTCTACCTAAAGCCCTGCTTGGATTTTTTTATTGTTATGTCTGAGGAAACTTGATTTCAGTGAGATGTTTACTGTGTGTTTATATTAACAGGAATTTGGTCTGTAACCTTTTAAGTCAAACTTAATATTCTGTGTCCTAAGCATGTAAATAATGATTTAGTATAGAATTTATGATCAAGATTATAGTACACCAGTAGGTCTTATGAAATCCAGCATTGAAGAGAAAGGAGACAACCAGTAGTAAATCACTTGTTCTTAGCTTGTGTGCTTTGAATACCTCATACCTCTCCTTCCTTCCTTGCACATACTTTTTGCCAAATCAGTCCTTTTTAGAAGTTTCTTTCATTATTTGCATTAGCTGAAGTCCTTCTCCCATGTTCCCACATACCTCACTGCAGATTTGACAGATCATGTCGGTTTGAGTTATACCATTTAATTGGTTAATCCCTATAATCTCTTTTGCCATATGCTGTTCTATTTTCACATTCAGTGTATTGATGGTGTAGTTACATATTTGAAATGTTTGTGGTTTTAACTGCCAATTTGAAATAGAGTTAATTCAGCTTCTGAGATGAAAATAAATGTAATCACAAATGGGCACAGAAAGCAAGCCTTTTGATGTTTCTGACTCAAAACTTCATCATCCCAGTTGGGCTGGTGCTTCAGAAGAGGTATATGACAACCAGAGGTTGATGCCCTGGTATATTGCATATAACCATAACATATAGGAGATGCGTGACTCATGTGCAGTAATTGGCATCAATCACTTAGACCTTTGATCTTTGTCTTTTTTTTTTTTTTTCCTAATACTTGGAAGCACTTGCGTAGTTTTCGAATTTACTGTTAGTACTCTTAGCTGGGAGGAAAAAAGTGACAGGATTGTCTAATTGCATATATATATTCCTGCATTTGCAAGTCATTTTTGTGCTTGCAGTAGTATTCTGATGGAGCTGAATATGTTACAGTATAACATTCATACTGCTTCGGTCCCAAGTATGCCTTTTAGGAAGAAAGTTAGTAACACGAAGCAAAATGTGAAGTTCATCACAGTCCTAAGGAAATGTTGTTCTTGAAGTATTCGCATGCTGCTAAGCCTTATCATTTATTTAAAGGTTCTTAAATGTTACTTAAAAGTTGAAAGGAATCACTTCATTTAAAGAAAAAAAAATAGTCAAGAAATATTTTGTAAGTTTTCTTTTTGTGTTAAATCTAAGCAAGTAATTTACTCGCTTCTAAATTTGTTCATGCCATCTGGTTTGTGGACATACAACTTAATCTAAGTTTAGATTTAACAGGTAACTTATTAATGGGATTAAATATAGTGCTTTTGTGAAGTGCAGTAACAGAACCAGGGCAAGGAACTGTAACTCATTAAGTTTTTTTAAATTGCTGAATCTTTAAGGCTAGCACTGTGCTATTTGCATATGGCGAGAAACTAGTTTAAAAAAAGTGAAGTAGGGTATCTGATTGCAGTGCTTCAGGGAGCGTAAATAGATTTTGCTTTCAACTCCCACCAGACAAATACTTTGTCCTCACTAGGTGAAGTGCTGGTGTAAATGGGAGTGAATTTATTCCCAATCATAAGCTGTTAGGCAGGGAAGCAGCCTCCACTTTGAGTTGATAATACACCGCAGTGGAAGACTGTGTTTGGTCACTAGTTTGCTACCTGAGGCTCAGCAGGTCACTTTAATCTTACTGTGCCCTGGTTCCTCCATTTGTACTATGAACATGATGGTGCTACTGCTCCTTTTTTTGAGGACTGTGTAGGATAGAGAATTGTTAGTCTTTCCTGTGAAATAGCACCACTTACAATAAATAGATAATAATGGGAAAATGGCAAGTTCTTTCTATTGGTCAGCCAAGGGGACATCTTACAAAACAGATTGTCATTTTTTTCTCTTACTTAGAATTTGTCATAAACCAAAGCATTAATTTATTAATAAAGTCAGTTCCATGATTGTGACATGGTGCCTGTCACCTGTTGTGTTGGAGACCTTCAAATGTGAACTTGGTGTAGATAGGGCATGGTCAGTATCCTCTGGCTGTTACGAATATCTTATCATGGCTTTGTCTTTGTTCCCATGGAAACCAGTTGTTAGTTGCAGTAAGATGTCCTTAATCTGAGATTCCACTTGCCAGCATGATGTGCACAAGTCTTTGGCTTCACAGCTTGTGTCTTGTAATGAAAATGTGAAGAGTTCACAAAGGAAATAAGCTGGTGATAAAGCTTCTGCTCCTATTTTTTAGGTGAAATAAGACAAAAATTTACAGGCCTGTTTCCTTTACCTGAACATATTGCAGGACAACTGTGCCACATATGTTAAATTACAACTGCTTTGTTGCAGCTTCTGCTTTTTATTCTGGATCATCTTGTTTCTGCTGAAGCAGGAATAAAACTTTAATATTAAAATCAGCTGCTGAATGCAGGTACTTCCTGGGCAAAATTTATCATGAAGAGTTAAATGTACTATTTGCCTGTGGAGAACAAGAACAAAACTTTTCAGACCTGGACTATGTCCCTTGATTCTTTATGTTTGTGGAGTCTTACTTGTTGAACAGTTTGAGTGTAAGACTGAGGATTGTAACTTCAGTATTTTAATGCAAAATCCTGTCTCTGACCCTGTTTTCTGTTCCTTTCTCTGCACCTGGGCAGCCTGTAAAGCAGCTGCAAATTGTGGAGGTCAGCAAGTTAGTCTTGTGTTCCCTGTCTCTGCAATTAATACCTCACATGAGTGTATTCAACAATTAAAACATTTTGAACATTAAAAACAAACAAAAAGCCCACATAACTTGATGTGAAAGTAAACAGCATATCTCTAGCTAGTATAGCTGTAATAGAAAATGCATATGCAAACCCCTGTTGTAGGTAGGTTTGAGCTCCTGGGATATTGATTATATATATATATTTTTTTTTTTTTTAGTGTTGGCTGTGTTGGATGTGAGGTTCTAAAGCAAATAATCAAAACACTTTATCACCCCCTCAGTTAAAAATTCAGTAAGTCAATTTTTTTCTAAAAATCTGACTGCTTTGCCTTTAGTAACTATTTAGTTTTTGGTTGCCCATTTCTACTTTAGTTTTGCTTCCTGTTAATAATAAATCTTCCACAGCTCCCCTACAAAAACAAAAGAAACCAACCAACCAAACAAAACCACGTTGTGGATATTGCAGCACTGGAGCTAATGCATGGTAATGCTCTTTTGTTTTTAAACTTGAGACTTTCCCAGGAACGTTGGGCATGTCCACATCAGCATGTGGTGAAAGGACCGTGCTCTGGCTCTGACTCGAATTCTGACTTACGTGCAGATGCTGCAGTTCAGCAACATAAGATACTGCTCAAGTACCCAAAGCAATTATGACCTTTTATAAAAACATAAATGGCAATATCCTTTTTTCGAATTGTGTGAAGTCTCAGTTTTAGTCTGGGTGTGAAACTGCACTGCTGGGATAGACTGCTTTATTGAGCTAGTGTTTGACAGCTACACTTCTGTGCGTGTGGGTTGGTTTTCTGAAAGCTTACATCCTGGAGCTGGGTTGGGAGTACATCAGCAATTGCTGGTACAGGAATTGAGAAGATGGGAGGAAGAGCAAGACCTGCGCTTCAGTGAGTTAGCTGTTAGATTGGCTGAGCTGTATTGTGAAATTACAATTTCAGTAAACTGTAGAGTCAGTGCCTTCACCACATCCCTGTAACTGTTTGTTTTTGTTTTTTCCAGCACTGTGGCTAAAGCTGTGATGTGAATTTAGAGTAGCATCTGAAGTGTGTATAACAAAAAGATGCAGGTGTTGGTGACAGGTTTGATACGGCAAGCAGTGGTGGTGTCATCTGGGTAGAATTGGGATAAGGAGAGGGACTTATAGTGCTCCTTTATTTGGTAATATGGTGTAGACATTGAAAGAAATGCCTTGTTTCTAATGTTGGAAATACTGGGGAAGATGGGGCAGTAGGAAGACACAAGATAAATCAGCCTCTTCTGTTCTCTGCCCACTTATATACATTTAAGGAAATAGAGTTTAAAAAAAAATTGTTGCTCATTTCATGCTGGGAATTCAAGAAATGCTCTACTTGATGAAATACCCATGTAAACAAGGAACACTGAACATTTATGAAGCAGATTTAAGGCCTGTTTTTTTATTTTCTTAGGCATCAGAAGAGTAATTCATTTTTCTCTGAACTCTTCCAAACTGTAGATTATCAAACAAATTGCTTGTCAAAAGGATTTTTTGTGGACAGGCAGGAGGCAGAGATTTTAGGGAGGGCAGCCTTATAGAGATTATCTACTAGAGGCTACCACAGAAAACTACAGTTGCAGACTTTAACACTTCTCTGATGTATTCTTGCCCACTTCTGGCTTATGTAAACAAGGAATCTCTTTTGCAGACAGGTATTATGTGGAAAAAATTGAAGTAATTTTTTAATCAGTGTAGCAGAGCTGATCATCTGAAAATCTTGCACTATCCCTACATCTGGAATCTGTTCCTTACAATATCCTCAGTGCTTGCCCTGATCTGGTTTAATACTGCCTGCCAGCTATGCCTAAGAGAAAAAAAGATGCCTTGACAGCAACTGGCAAATGACAATCCAGCTTCACAATTTCAACACTGTCAGAAACAGAAGGGAGAAATCAATGAAAATTAACCTCAAACAGAGTTTGAGGGAGTTGGGTTCCTTCCTGTGGGGTGGGGGTGTTCCAAAGCAGCATCGCCACAGACAGCTGTGCAGTGGGCTGGAGCACCTCGGGCAGTGCTGCCTCTTGGAGGCCAGCTTACAACAGTACGGAACGTGGGCCTACAGCTGGGTGCTATTGAGACCCTGCTCATGTTTCCCAAACTGCCTTCCACCACTTCCAATTTAGACAGCTGTGTCCTTTCTGTCTGTTTGGAATGCTTCTTGGCAAGTGGGTTGGACATTTTGGGCATTTTCTGGGTGAGGTACTGAGCTGGGCAATGTCAAGCCAATGCTTGAAACTGCCTCGACCCCATTCTCTTTGTGTGTGTTAATGGGAGACACAAGTTACAACCAGAGTTGATCGGCAGCATTTCCTGCCTTGGTGTGCAGGGGATGAGTTCTGGGCACAGCCAAATCCAGGGGTGCCAACTACAAGGCAGGGAAGGGTGGGAGGTACAGGATGGTTTTGTGACAGAAGGGGGCCTGGTTGTTTGTTTATCGTTTTAGGTAAAGAAGCTTCATTGATAGAGTTCGTATATCTTTAAAGAAAAAAGCAAAGGTACCATGTTCTAAAAACATGTGCAACTAGATAATTAGTACTACTGTGTGGTGTGTGTATTGGGGGTGGGGTGATAATATCAGATATGTTGAATGTAGTGTGGTGTCTGTGTACTAGCAATTACAGTAAAACACTGAATTAAGCTCTGTGTGCATTCATTTTTCTTAACTTATCTAAGAGATTGGCCATCTCATTTAGTATCTCATAGCAAAGATAAGCAACTTGAGCATCAGTTTGGTCAAAGCCTGAGTTTTGCCTTTCAAATGCCAGTGCACAATCACAGTCAGAGCACACCAGGTGAGGAAGACAGTTCTTTGTGTCCCTACCTCTGTAAACAAAACTAGTCAGGAAATGGAAACTACTAAAAGCATGAAAGCTTCTTGAAGACTTGCAGAACATACCTGCAGCATCTTGTATAGTGAAAAATGGGATGGAATAGGTTTTAGGTCAGCCACATTCTCTGGTAATGTATTGTTTGTGAACCTCTTTGCAATTTATCTCTGAGTGCAGACACCTTACGGGTTTTCGGGCCGCTGTGCTGAGGCTCCATGATTTTTTCTGATTTAACAATGGCAACTACTCTGCTGTCCATCCTCCCTCTCCATTTAATTTTTACAAGCTTATCTATCCACATAATGTTGAACCTCATTGTCTTTTTTTAACTGGTAGTTCATGGAACTGATGGGGAGAGGGGATATGTTACTGACCTTGCTGGAATGATGTTTTCACAAGCCTCTAAGGGACCTCTCAATTCCTTCATCTTCTTCGCTGTAATGAAGCATTTTATGTTAATCATGTGCGATACTATACAGATACTGCCTCTTATAGGAAAAACAGTCATTTGACTCTTGTCTTTGTTATAGACCATCATAATTAGATAACATTAGCCAAGCCCTCTCATTTTTTGTCTGACAATTTGCTTAGGTTGTCATTTACAGAGCAACAGGCTCCTAGGTCTTGTTCAATGATAGCTTCTTCTTGAATGATGTCAACCAAAGTAACAAGAATTTGATAGATCTTTGTAACAAATCTTTCTGCAGTCCTCATGTTCAGCGTTTAATACATTTAACTTTATGAGAATCTGAGCTTTTTACTCTGCTTTTTCTCACTCTCTTTTTTTTTTTTGCTTCTCATGATGCTTTGTGTAACTTTTAGATCTTAACGAAAATGATGCTTTTTTTTTTTCTTCAGTGAATATGCACAGTTGCTGGAGCAAAATAAATGTACAAGTATTAACTTTTGTTGTTTCTGGCATCCTTTTAACAGTATTAAATCTTTCCACATTGAAATTAAAGCTTTTGAGTGTGCTACTTCCTTTTCCACAAGTGAATTATCATCCTGTTAGAAGGGAAACCAGTTGCCGTGAACATCGGCTATTGTAGTTTAAGCTGACTAATCTATCAGTATATATCTTAGTGTAAAGAAAACAAACAAACAAAAAACAACAAAAAAACAACCCACGAACCTGCTTTGACACTTTTTTTGCAACATTCAGATACATTTATTCTCATCTAAAAACAGTTCTGTGATTAAATTATTACCTATATTGCATTGTAACATAGTCAAAATCTCTTTTCTCTGAGTTATACCAAATTGTTTTGGTTTTGTGAGCTTTCAACAGTGATTACAGTTGTGAAAGTGAAAATTCTTACTACTACTACTACTAAGTGTTGCTTTGGCTGTGTAATTCAGCTGAAAGATGCCTGGGTGCCCCTGTACGGAACAAATACAAACTTGAGGCCTAATTAACTTTACTTTTGCTTTGGTTTTTTTTGAGTGAAGTAGTGATCTCTGTAGTACCTTGAAACAATATGCGTGCCACAGTTATTGAACATACGCATAAAATTGTGGCCCTTGCAGAAATGGGAAAACAGGGAGAAGGAATTCTGCGGAATCTCAGTGAAGCTGCCAGAATGCCAGTCACTGAGGTAATTATTAATAAAAGCTGGTGCCAGCAGGGCTCCGGCATGTCATTCCCAATTATTTCCAATAACTCAAGTTATGCAAATGAGAGAGGATTTTCTGTGCTTTCCTCAGTTTACAGCAACTTCTAAAGAAAGGAGTAGGAAAAATGCTGTGGTTCATGCAGTCTAAATATTTGCTGCTTCAATCAAAGTTGCAAGTCCAATATGTCTACACAACCCACACGACCAAGAAGTTGCTCAGACTCTGTAGTGTGTTAAAACAGACAAGCGTGTACAGCGCACCAAGTTAAATCTTTGCCTGTAATCTGTTGTAAATCCTTACCAGATGGTGGCCTAGAGAGAACTTTAGGTAGCTACTGCAAACAAAGTAACCGGCAAAAAATAGCTGCCGTGGCACAATGTGCTATGGAAGTTTTGTTGCCTTCAGAAAATGAGAGAATGTGGTTTCTGTGTGGAATACTTCTTCAAAGCTTTCTACTCGACTTTGTGTCTGTGTGATATATGCAAATTTATTGCAACCTCCTAAGCAAAGATTTTTCTAAAGGCTTTTCTCTTTTTGTTCTTTCTCCAAAACTTCAGCAAGAACAGAACTTTCTTTGTAGCAAAGAACAACCCTGCAAACGTTATTTTCAAAGGAGAAATCTTTCATTCTGGGTGTCCTGTAACAGTCAATATTGCAGCAATTTCTTTTTTTTCTTTAAACCTTTTCCTGACGAGGCTCTTTAATGTGGTCACTGTACGCTGATGGAAAGCAGAATGTGCCTAAACAGAAAATGTGGCTGCACTAAGGGAATGAACTCAAGTTTGGGGCAGCTGTAAGATGTGAGGATTTTCTGTGGAAGACTTAAATTACCTGTTTGGTCTTCCTGACTAGTAACCTCGAGGCAGCTATAATAAAACTTCTATTGTTTCATCCATATTTGGGGGAAACTGGGGAACTTTTTGCGTGCACAAATGAAGTTCATTGACTGTTACTATTATCTGGTCCACTGGTGTATAATTTCTTCAGTGGATCAATGGTATTTTCTGTCAGGAAGGGTGCAAAGGGAGTCTCCTTAATTTCATGTTCTGGTTACTGCTGCCTGCTCATTCAGCATGTTGCTGCTCTGCAATTCCTCCTCTTCAGCAATTGCACCATGCTTAGTCCTACCTGTGCTCTGGTTAAATCTCATGCTCTTTAGGCCATTCCTACAGTTTCAGTCCTGCTCATAGCTGCTCATCTCTCTATTACCTACTTCGTATCGCTGCTCTACTCCCTCTCATTGCTCCTCCATTGCATCCAGTATAAGTGAAGATTTACTTCTACGTGGTCTAGTAGCTTGTCCTTTCAACTATGAATAAAGCAGTATGTGCTTAACAAGTCTGCCAAGACCATAAACATGCATTTACTATGTTTTTGCTTGTGTCAGATCGTGTGTTGCTGGATTTCGAGACCAAGCCAGAGTACTATATGATAAGCAAATTTCTCTTGCTTTTGATCAGCATGTGATTAAAGAATATGAAGTCAGAAACTGGGAATGGATGATGATTGTGTTGATGAGAGAAAACAGCATATTGAAGGTAGAAGAGGGTGAAAAGACAGATTGCTGTAGCAGATGAGATGAGAAGTTAAAATACTTAAACAATTTAGTATGTATTTGTCATTTTTTACCTCTGTTCAAGCAAGTTCTTCCAGGCATTGTAGAATGACAGGCTCTAAGCCTTCGTTTTGTGTGTCAGTGGTGAGATACGGTAGCAAGGTTCCTTTCTCGCCTTTTTTCTCATCCAGAGGCATGGCTGATGGTTTAAGGTTATCTTTTTTGCATGTTATTTCTTTAATGCAGGTAAATGAACAGGTGATTGAACAGATAATTTCCTGTCACCGTCTCTGTAGTTTAACTACTTGATCTTGTATGTGGGCTTCAGCAGCGAGGGAAGGTGACTGTCACTCAGGAGTTGTGCTTGAAGTGAAGAGGGCCAGAACGGCCTCTTGTGAGGAGCAGGAGGGTGACAGCCAAACTGGCCTGATGTTCTCAGTAACTCAAGGAAAAAAAAAAAAAAAAAAAAAGAGAACTATATAGAGAAATAGCTTGCCTAAAAATTGTAGGGAGAATTTAGCTGAGAGGGCTGGGGTCTTTTTCTTAGTTTGGGGACAAGGGTTATCGCCCAAGTCTCTCTGAGGGAGACGTGAAGAGAGGAGTGAACCTTTTGAATCTGGAGGTGGAAAGGAATGGTCTAGACTATACAAGTAAATGCATGAATTAGACTCCTCATCTGTGGACTGAAGTGGGGTCTTACTGTGCGGGAAGATCTCACCTCTGAGACTTCCCACTTGGCCTACAGAGTGAATTTTCTTCTTGCTCTGCAGAAAGAGGACAGACAACACAGGGTAGGCAATGTGGCAGGGCCATGTCTGCAGTCTCTGCACCAACGTTCTTGGTGGATTCTTTGGCCACAACTTCACCAAGCTGCCAACCACGCTCTGCAGTGGAACCAGAGCCGAGCAATTGCTGTGTCATTAGGAACAGGGAGAGTGATTGAGGCTAGTCGGTAGGAAAGGGGAGAACCCTGGGTTACCTGCTGAAGGAGATCTTTTCAGTGGGAGCTGAATGTGACTGTAGTAAAGCCTAATGGTTGGAGGCTTTCTAACTTTGGGGAAGCAACCAAAGCCTCAATCTAGTCAAAGCAAGTGTTTTAAAAGTGTCAATAAACTGAACTTGCAGTAAGACTTGTTATAAGATTTTTGTCTGTGATGGTAAGTTTGAAAGGCTAATAAAACCTTCCTGTTTTTCTTGGACTTGCAAGAGTTATTCATTAGTCTGAGCCACAATTAGAGAGGAAAAAAACCCCAAGCTTGAAGTCATTTTAGTTCGTTGATTTCAGGCTAATTATTGCTGCTTATTTATAACACTAAATGGTCAGACTGACCCATATTCAGAAGGATGCTGAACTGTTCAGTGTGTGTATAGTCCATCGACTGTGTTATAGATGAAGGGGAATGGGATGAAATACTATGATATGCATTAGAATGAGACAGCATTAAAGCAGTTATTAATTTATCATGTATATTATCTATGTAATTCCCCCCCGTTGCTCCGAAAAATCTCCATTCAGTGCAACGTGAATGCTTCAGTCATGGTTCTTATTGGTTTGCTTGAAGTCCTTTTCAGGATAGAAGCCTAATATGTTATATTATGCATAAAAAGATAAATTAATTTCTGGCATAATTAGATTAATGCTGGAGTTGCACTATAACTGAACAGGCTCGATGGAATTGTTTGAGTGAAGATGAAGCATAGCATTCCCAAAGGTTTTACTACAGCTGTTTTCCTGTCACCTAGATTTGAAAAGCTTTCTTAGCAGAAGAATTTGTAACTAATTTATGTTGGTACTTAATAGCCAGATAACAGAGATTTAAAAATAAGCTATTTTTGCTATCCTTTTCTGTAGATCACTTCTAAGAAGCAAGCCTAGTGCTAACCTCATTTTCTTGTCCGGGTAATGAGATATTGAATGTATGCACAATACGTGTGCAGTGCAGGAGTTGGTGATTATGTTTTCTTAACTGGGCCTCCTCAGAGGTGCTTAATATTTCATCACAAATTGCACTGGTAAATTAACAGTTCATCTGGCTAGTTAGATTTGCTAGGGCAGATGGCATTTCGCATGTGTGATGAGGGCAGGAAGGAGACAGAGCAAAGCAGTAATGTAATTAGCTGTGTAAATGAACCTCACAAGGTAAATCTCTTTAACCCCAGTGATAAAATGTGTTCTGTGCTAAAGCTTTGGATTACTGGTCGTGTGAAACAATGTGTGCAGCTGGTCAAGCTGAGATTTCAGAAGTAATCCTGTTAATTTGAAAATAGAGGACACCACCTTTTATCCCACCTTCCCAGCACTTTTATGTTTGAAACAGAAACCGGCCTCAAGGTGGTACTCTACCTATAAAGCCGAAGAGAGTCGTGTGGACTTAACTTAATTCAACTTTAAATGAAAACTTGTTTGAATGCTGGACATGAGATGTTCTAGCTAGGGAGAAAAGATGCTTCACAAAAGCAAATGAAAATCACAGGCTGTATTAAATGTGAGCTGGGGTGTCTCTGCACTGTGCTACAGGGAGCAGTGTAGAAATAGGTGAAAATATGATGCTTGTGGTTCTACTGCACCTTGCACAGGACATTCCCACACTTAACCCTTAAGTGCTGCAGTGGTAATCATGATTACTGTCAATGTAAAACCTAACAATCATAGAATAGTTTGGGTTGGAAGGGACCTTTAACAATCATCTAGTCCAATCCCACCTACAATGAGCAGGAAGATTAGTGATGCTGCAAAACCGCAGAGGCATGTTTGTGCTTACAGATGGGTGGGTGAGTAACTGCAGGTAACCTCACATTCTATTACAGCCAAATGTATTTTGTAATGGGAATATATATGACTTCCACATTTCATTCATATCATGGTTTAAGTCCAGCTGGCAACTCAGCACCACGCAGCCACTTGCTCACATTCCCCCAGTGGGATGGGGGAGAAGATCAGAAGAGTAAAAGTGACAAAACTCATGGGTTGAGAGACAGACAGTTTAATAAGTAAAGCAAAAGCCACACACACGAGTTAAGCAAAACAAGAGATTCATTCATTGCTTCCCATTGATGGGTGGTGTTCAGCTGTCTCCAGGAAAGCCAGGCTCCATCACATGTAACAGTTACTCAGGAGGACAAACGCCATCACTCTGAACATCCCTGCTTCCTCCTTCTTCCCCCAAAATATATACTGAGCGTGATGTCATATGGTAATATCCCTTTGGCCAGTCAGGGTCAGCTGTGCTGGCTGTGCCCCCTCCCAGCTTCTCATGCACCAGCAGCCTTCTCCCCAAATGTGTGTGACTCAGTGTGAACATTTGAGGTTCTTAGGGACACGGTTTGGTGCCGGAGTTAGGTTGTGGTTGGACTCGATGATCTTAAGGGTCTCTTCCAACCAAAATGATTCTGTTATTCTATTGCTTGGGACAACCAAAACATCAGCGTATTATCAACTTTCTTCCAGTACTAAATCCAAAACACAGCACTATACTGGCTAGTAGGAAGAAAATTAACTCTATCGCAGCTGAAACCAGGACAATTTGAAATGAATTAACTGAGATTATGTCTAATCCAGTTGATACTGCAGGCTATTGAAATAGTAAATTCGTGGCAAAGACTGGTCAATCACTGTGTGCTGCCTGGTGATTAAAACACCCTGTTACTTCTAAAAAATCATTACAAAGTAATATAAGTAGTAAATCTTTATTCAGCAGGGAAAACTCACATTCTGGAAAACTAAGGGGGAAAATGGGCTGTGTAATACTGGCTATTGTGCTAGGTATGAAACCTGTATTATTGTCACTGTTTCACTTATTCGATCCATGTGGGAAGTTTTTGTACTTTTGTTTATAATAAATCTAAAGGTGTTTTAGTTTCTAGATGAACAGGCTTTAGAGCCTCTAAATTTCAAAAGCACATTGAAAAGGCTGTTTTCATCATAATTTTGTCATAGTGTATTCAGGTTGATTTCTGTCTCTCTTTTGTTTGCTTTTTGACTACCAGGCTTATATTATGGAAACAGTATAAATAAAAATTGTGTTAGGAACATTCTTGGCAAGTAATCAGAGCAGGATTTTGTTTTGGTTTTGGTTGAAGTATTGGATGTTCTCCTTGGAGATACTCAATATGTGACTGGACATGGCCCCGAGTAACCTGCAGTGGGTGACTCTGTGCTGAGCTGGGGGTTGGACTGGATGATCCTGGGGGTCCCTTTCCCTGTCCTCTGTTTCTCTTGAGCAGTTTACATATGTGTACACATACACATACAGATATCCATAAATATACATGTGTTTATAGATGTATGTAAAATAATCTAAAATGTTTTTTTTGTTTCATTTTCATTCTAGTTTATGATGGGGACAGACACTCAACTAGAAGAATGGATACAAACTTTCAACTTTTATTTAGCAGGAAAGGCTAATGCTTTTAAAATTTTATCTTGTACTGGTACCTGACAGTAGGAAATGTATCAAAGGAAGCTTTTGTTAGTAATAAAATTTAGCTTTCTTGCATGCTTCCTGGCAGTGCTTTCACTCCTCTATTAAATAATCTATAATAAAAAGTCAGCATGATTGTAGGATATAGAGATGAGATGAGAATAATTTAAATTAGAAGGGACCTCCAGAGGTCATCGAGTCCAATGCTTTTCCAAAGCAAGATGAACCTCTGAGTTAGGAACAGCCCAGGCTTGGATTTTTTGGGAGGTGAACAGTCAGTTTGGAACCTACAGGCCCTTTATTGATCCCCAGGATAGGTAACTTAGTGGATTTCCTCAAGTATATTCAGTTGCATACAGGGAGACTAATGACGGGGCAATAGCACCATGAAGTGCACCTCTGTATGAACACAGGGAGCAGAGCGCTCCTCCTCAAGGTGTGCACTGTGTAGTGTCCTTCATTAGAGGAGACCGTAAGTTCAGTCTGTCCCTTCTCCCAAACTTCCAAACGCTGCTGCTTTTCCACAGCCCAGCACGGGGCATTCGGAGCTGCTCATGGCCCTCAGAGGCAGAGGCTCTGCAGAGCTGGGGGTTCCCCCCTTCACATGCAGGGGGTCATGGAAATGGCCAGGAGTTCCCAGCATAGATCCCATAGGGTTGGCAAAACCTCCATAAGGGTAGGCTGGGGACATCCCTAAAGGGGGATCCATTCATTGCAGCTGCTGGTGTTTACTGAAAGGAACTGGTGTGGTGAAATTATATTTATAATGTTAACTGGCACTATTTGTATTGAATTCCTGCTTTCTTCTTTTTTTGATGGTTGCTGTATTTTGTCTACATTGTGAACAAGTTAGAAATGAGTGTGTTAGATGGAGCTGCATGCACAGTAAGTTGGCATGCGTCAGGCTTTCTGATTTGTTTTGGTGGTGTTGCATACTCTCATGCAAAGTCTGGTCCAGAGACGAAAAAAAAAGGGGGGAGGAAGAAAAAAAAAATATTGGGATAATGTTGGCAAGGATAAGGGCTTTCTTCTTTGTAGCATTCAGTCCAGAAGTCATCGTTAACATTCTTGTTTTACACATTATCAATTCCATGTGTGTGTGTGTACGTATATATATATGCGTGTATGTACTTGTCATAAACATGAAGCAAAGCCGATATCTGAACTTTATCCAACTAACTGATAACATTTGGGATGATGCTATGGTACAGAGGATGACCTCAGAAAAACATTCACTGTATTTCAGTGGGAATTCATTTATAATCTATGTATCTTCCTGTGAGCTCAAAAAATATACATTTGGTTAAAAATGTTGTTACTAGACAAGTTTATGGAAACAGTTATGTGCTTGCCTATCCTGTTGATGTTTGTTCTTAATTTCATCTTGCCTGTCTAACAGTAGAATTCATACTATCATCTTTCCCCCATTTTTATTATTTATGTTGTTTAAAACTATGGAATATTCTTGCTTATTTTCAGATCTCATCAGAAAACTAGCACAGCAGAAGTTTGGAAATACACAGGGCGATTATCAAAAGGTAAATTGTCTATCTGTATCTGCATAAAATAATGAAAACTATTACTTTGAAATTCAGTTTTGTTTCTAAAATAGGAAATAGTATTGTAGAGTTATAAAAACAGGATGCAAGAATGAAATTTGTGAATGATGTGTATGATGGTTTTATACAAAATTTGGGACCAAAACCTTTCAAAAAATATTACAAAGAAAATTTCTTAAGCCACTGTAAAGAAGCTACGCGTACTTAAGGCTCACTTATAAATTCTAGCTGTAATGTGATTGTGGTGTCTGTTGCACAAAGATTGAAGGCTCTTTGTATTGAAAAATACTGCTTCTATTTAAAAATGCTTAGAGAGAACCATTACTACTCAGCTCTTATGTTAGCTTCAGCTATTGTCCTCAAAAAGCTGAATTTATATGCTGATTTGGGTGCCTTTGTAAAATGAAGTTTCCATAGCCTACTTATAAAGTATATTTCAGTTTACATAGCGTACTGATCACATCAAGGGTATTTTCCATTCTCTCTTTAGGTTTGTGATTACCCTATAACAGCTGAAATTCAGAGGGTAGCAAGAGAAGGTAGAACGTAGCGTGGATCTGATTTTGGGTAGTTCTCAAGGCTGGTACCTCATTTTGGAAGCGGTGTCACAGGCTGAGTGCCTGCAATAGGACCCTTAACCAGGCCCACACAATGGACATGTCCTTTTGTGTGAGCTACTTGCTTGTAGTCCCTGCAGCATGAGGTGCCTGTCAGCAAGATGCATATGGAACTCGGCATCCAGGCACTTGATCCTGGAATCAGGATGACCTGAATGGTCTTGGGATTTGAAGGGGGAAAGCCTTGTGCTTCCTTGTCTTTCTGACAATGAACCTGTCGCTCCAGAAGCTCAGTAACCTCTGCATGACCTCCAAGTGTGTGGGTATTGCCGTTATGCTGCAGCAAGTTACTCTTGCTGATCCCACACGCATGTTTGGTGGGGCTCGGTGAGCCTGGCGCATCGCAGACTGTGCCCACACACCCAGGGGGGAATACAGGGTGGTCTTGGTTGGCGGAGTCTTTGCACAAAACCATTAGGCTGTAGGTGGTATGCATGCGTGCGAGTGTAGTCTTTAGTAACTACTACATAAGTTATGAGAAATTTGACGCTGATGACAACTGTAATCCTGTGTAGTGGAGACACTTGTTAAAATACTGTGGGGTGGCAAATACAACACTAGACGTGCTTAGGAAGTAAAACAGACATAGGCCATTTATAGGTCCTAATTTTGACCTGAATACAATGCAAAAATTTAAATTTGGAAAAGAAAAGTCTATTTAGACAAGTAGAGAGTCCCTCAGAAGACAGAAGCATCAATGAGAGGTAGCTGTGAAGAGGCCAGCAGGGCTGTAGATGTGCCCCTGGAGGGATTTCCAGTGGGGCAGGGAAGTGTGAATGTCACTGAAGGGGGTGGGTAGGTAGTTAGAAATGTTGCCTGTGGTTTTGATCACTCAAATTCAGGGAGAATTAACTCAGAATAGGATGGGTTCAGAAAATGTCTATTAGAATGATCTGCGAAACACACAGGTCTTCAGAGGAGACTGGAGTAGTTTGCTTAGCTTAGCAAAATAACTGATAAGGGGGATGATAACTCCTTATAAATATATATGGAAAGGAAACACCAGGAAGAAAAAACTGCTATTTGGGCAAAAGATGATGCTGTCACAGAGGCAAACGGGCAGAAATGGGCCACGTGTACATCCATGTAAGAAGACTCCACTCTGTGTACAGCCCTTCAGAAGAAAGAACAGGAAACCTGGTTCTGATATTTATCTTGTTACTGTCATTCCTCTGTACCTTTTTTTTTTTTTTTTTAACCTATTTGTGGAATTTTAGTGAGCCAAGAGGCCCTTCCCACTTCTGTGCTGTGTGTCCCAGTGTGCCCAGTTGGACTCCTATGGTCCGGGGCAGGGGCAGCAATCTGCCAGGCCAGCCCAGCAGCTGCCGCGCCAGCCCGGGGGAGCCAGCTCGCTGCTGCTGCTGCGGTCGCTTCACTTCTGCGGGGACACGGCCTTGCTCAAAACGTTCAAAATCATACTCAGTACCAGATTTTTAAGGGAGGGTAAGCATTTGTTTTCCTCCTACTAAAAGTATAGTTCCAAATATGATTTTGAACATTTAAAGCATATTGTGCAGTAGGAGTCTCATAAGGGTGTGACACTGAAAAAAAAAAAAGAGACAAGGTTTCTGATTCTCACACATCAGACCTTGAGTTGAGCGGTTTTGCTGTCTTTAGCTTGTCCACTTTTTCTGTTTATGAGAAAAGGGAAAGCATTATCAGCTGTCAACTTGTCATACAGAGATGAGGGTAAAAAATACAAGAAATTCTATTTCCATTGTGGAAACAAAAGAGAGATTTGGTTCTTCTGAAATTCCTGTTTAGTTTTCTGTATTTTTCCAAAATTACAGATAAGAAATCAGTCAAGAACCTGACAAATAGACTTCTTGAGTCTTTCTTGAATGCTTTTTTTTTTAAACTTCTAAATAATTTAAAATAAACCTCTGCATAGTTAGTTAAAAGTGAGGGTGAATTTTCTGTGTAGTGTGTTAAGGTCCCAAAACTGTTACTAAAACTACTGCTTTTAAGCCAAAATAAAATAAGCATTGAAAAGAAAAAGTAGTATCATGAGTTAGTTATGACAGGTGGAATTTCTGAAAAAATTGCAAAGCCACAAAGTAATGCAGTCTCTTGCCTTCTGTTTGAGATGTGCTAGGAATTATATGAAACAGATGCTCAGTGTAGAAGTAACTGGTCTGTTGTTTTAATATGGAAATATGTGTGGGTCAACTCCTAGATTCCTTACATTTACCAAGGAAACCAGAAATTATCTGCTATGTATTTTATTGTAAATAATTTTCCATAATTATTTAATGGTGCTTCTATGCATTATTGTACTTCTGTGGCTTTTTATTATTGTTTCTGTGGTGTTAATTGTTTTGGTCATGGTTAATTGTTCATTATTCACGTGATTTGTTTTTGTGCATGCTGCCTGTGTATTATACACGTTCTCCATTTGTTTTGACTTCCACAGCCAGAAAATGTTGTCCTGACTCTTCAGGTAATGTCTTATGGTTGATGTGCAGCTTCGAGATGAACTAACTGTCTGTATGCAGTACTTCTATTAAAACATCCATACCTGCTTTTAATGTTACCTAAAATGTTTTTTTCCATCTAACCTATTTTAAAATTTGTGATAAAATAATTTCTGAAGTGTTCAGCTAACTAGAAAACAATAATTCTTTTGCAAAATCTAGCCAAGTTCTTCCTCTAAGCATCTAGTTTTTATTCTTCAGAAGGGATAACAGCTTTTAACCAGCAGTTAATAATAATAATAAAAAAAAATAGGTTTCATCCTAGAATTGGTAATTAGGTCAGAAATTTGCAACTCTGCTAATGGTGATGGTTGCTGTATTTGGATCAGTTGGTAATTAGGGATTGTGAGGAAGGACATCAGCAAAGCTGGAACTGGAGCATGATTGATAGCCTGTGTGAAATCGTAACTTATTTTGCAGGACAATACACAGCCTCAATTTCATCCTTTCACTGCCAAGCTGCCCTTGCACTGGCAAATTAATAAAACAGAAGAGGACTCAAAGTACTAGTGTGAGAATTAGTTCTCCTAAAACTAGAAAAGGAAGGGAGAAAAACAAATTCATCAGGGAGGAAAGACCACTGGGGCCTGCCCACGCTGTGCCGTGTGCCCCTGGGCAGACACCTGCCCGATCCGCTGATGGATGTGCTGGATGCGCTGCCTGGCGTTGGGTGCTGGATGCGCTGGATGCACTGCCTGGTGCTGGCTGCACTGCCTGGTGCTGGATGCTGGATGCACTGGATGCGTTGCCTGGCATTGGGTGCTGGATGCGTTGCCTGGTGCTAGATGTGCTGGATGCGTTGCCTGGTGCTGGGTGCGCTGGATGTGCTGGATGCGTTGCCTGGTGCTGGGTGCGCTGGATGCGCTGGATGCATTGCCTGGTGCTGGGTGCTGGGTGCGCTGGATGCGTTGCCTGGTGCTGGGTGCGCTGGGTGCGTTGCCTGGTGCTGGGTGCGCTGGACGCGCTGGATGCGTTGCCTGGTGCTGGGTGCGCTGGCTGGTGTTCGCAGCAGAGAGGAGCAGCATGGCCAGCTCGCAGCTTGTCCCCTGGGAGCCACGTTGCCTCGCGTGGGGCTGTGCCAGGGCCGTCTGGCCCAGCTTCTCCATCCTGGGGCACTTGCTTTGCTTCCAGCATAAAAGCTAGTTAGGGTATTGCATTGCATCCTTCCCTTTCACGCCTGCCAGCTTCTGAAAGCATCCTTTTAGTTGCTACTGCTTCACTGTTTGGCAGCAGAATAAATGCCTTTACCTGAGAGAGCTTAAAACCCACTCCTTCATGCTTTCCAGTCCCTAAACCATTTTTACTTCAGCAGTTTGGAGAAACCTCTGCCATTGCAATCGATCATCCAGTGAAGTGTGCTTCCCTTTGCAGTTCATATGAATCTTTGCACTGGTTAAACAGGAGAACAGTCTAAGCCTCCTTCCCCCCTCCCAGATGCAGTGTTGTTCTAGTCAGCCTTGCTGATCTTTGTGAAGCCTTTTTGGAAACAAATGTGAGGAACAGTGTATTTGTGGTCCAGGAAATCAAACATGTTCATTTTGGATCTGTTTCAGTTGCATTGATTCACGTTTGTTTCTTGTCAGCATAGTTCTCTCTTAGCACTCACTGCTGTAGTTTACCTAGCTAATATTCTAGCTAAATAATTATTAGCATTAGTATCTACAACGTTATCTATCTTTTTGTTAGAAAAGTTGTCAGTTATTGACAAAATACACAAAGTCCATAACCTCAGTAACTTAGTATATAGTTTAGTCCGTAGTTTGACTTTTTTTTAATTATTTGCTCTTTATTGGTTGCAGTTATTGTGTGATATCTGCTATTACCACTATTTTTGTCTGAATTACAGGCCATCTACTATGAAATCGGTTTTATAGTCTCCGCAGCCTTGGGATTGGTATTTATTTTATTACTGCCTCTTGTGGGACTTTGCTTCTGTATGTGTCGTTGCTGTGACAACTGTGGTGGGGAAATGCATCAAAGACAGAAGAAAAATGCTGACTGTCAGAGGAGCTGTTTTGCAACATTTCTTTTTGTTGCTTCTTTAATAATAAGGCAAGTGTAATAAAGAGAACATTATGAAGCTTGGTATAGCATTAAGTTTGCAGTGTCATATGACGTAATGTTACCGTATTAGCCTACAGGTGCAAAAATGATTTTATCAGACTTAAGTAATATTGCTTATTAATGAAAATGTGACTGCATTGTAAAAATGCTGCTACCATTGCTATCCACAGGTCACGATATACTCATTTAAGACGAATCCAGGTGTGAAACAAACAAACAAAAAAATCAAGCTTGATTTTGGCAAATGACGTTTTTGTCAGTCTCAAAATGGCAGTTGCAGAATGTTACATTAAACTTATGAACATAAGATACTGTGTCCTATGTTCAGTGAGAATCCCATAGGGAACTTGAGGTATAGCATACTGCTGTTTTCTGGATAGTGCAGCAGTGATGAGAAAAGCAATTGTGTGACCTCCTGCAGTATTTACTGTCCTCCAGATTTTCTTATTAGTTCAAAACAATAGGTTTTCCTCTGGGCACTGAGTTGTTTCACCCTTGCATGCACTCACTGTAAAATCCTGCAGTTTGAAGACATTTTTGCGCTATTAGTGTTAGGAATGCGCTCCTGTTCGGTGCTGGGTGTGTAACGGGTGATGAAGGACTAAATCCAGACCTTTCCCTGTAGATGCTTTCCAAATACTTTGTTTGCTTTCAGGTTTTTTATTTTCCTTCAAATTCTTCATATTTTCACCTGCCTACTCTTCTTATTTTGTGATTATATTTTTTTAAAATTCAAGTCTTTTGATCTATACTGTGTGATTGTTCAGTCAGGTGAGACTTAAGTTTATCACTTCACTTTAATCTAGAATTTTTTTTTCTTTTTACTCTTGTTTGTCATGACAAATTGAGACCTTGCCTGTGCTCAAATGTAGACCACACTTATGTCAGGTGTGGGAACATGCTCTTTTCTCCCAGGCATTACTAACAAAAATGATGCTTAAGTAGTCTGACGACCGGAAAGCCAAATAGTATTGTAGGTGATAGGTGCATCCCTGCCATGATGACAGGACAATAGTTGCTTGTAGTACAATGGTGCCTCAAAGAAAATAAGTTATTAAAATAACTCTCAGGATGCCAAAACTGAAGGTAGCTCACAGAGTTCGCCAGGTATCTTTACACCATGTTGCGGGATGCTGTTTTGCAGGACACTATGTTCTGTTTATAATGGCCGAGGAACGTCGTCAGTCAGCGGAGAAATTAAGAATTCACCCCCCTTGTTGGTCTCTTTACCTTGTGTATTTGCTGCCAGCTGTTCTTGGCATATATAGCATTGGCAAAGGCTTCTTCTTAGGTCATGACTGGGAGATCAGTGATCCCTAATAACATGCTTTCCAGGATAAGGGAAACTGCCTCTTTAACTCTTTTTTTTTTTTTTTTTTTTCTTCTTTTGTATAAGACATCAAGAGTATCAGTTGCTTACCCAAAGAGAGGGCTTGGCCTGAGCTCTGTCTGCAGGTTTCCACAGGTGAAGATAATCTCATATGACTCCCCAGCTAAGTCTCTAATGCTGCAAGTGCTGTGCAAAGCCAGACAGGACTTTACAGGGCTAATATTGCTGACCCCTGCCTGCCCGAGGGCTCAGGTCTCCCGTCTGTGTCCCTACAAAGCAGGATTCTGCTGCCCTTCGTGGATTGTCTTTCACAAGGGAAGAGGAGATGCCAGGCCTGGATCTGTTTAAGCCCATGTCAGCTTGCTTACTGCTATGCTGAAACACGAAAGGACAGTCATCTTGGTAGCCATTGCCCCAACAAAAAAATTGGAGAAAGCCTGAGATTTACTTACAACTGTTTCTCTGTTTCTTATACTGTACTCATACTAAATCTCCTTGCGGATTTATTCCCTGCTTTTCCCCCAAGTTACCATGTGACTTCAGCTTAGGTGGAAAATTTACCTGTAGTTGTACTTCCCAAAAACCACATGTCTCAAGGACTGTGCCACAGCTGCATACGTAAGATGTGATAATAATAAAAACTGTTTAGTCCTGTGCAAGTAAAATGCCTATGGCTACTTGCAGACAAAGCCAAAAGAACAAAAACTTGAATGGTCTCTGCTAACACAGGGTTACGTCAAGATGTGCCATGAAACCACCAAGGTGGGTCCCAACATTGTTTGGGTGTATTTTGAGGTTCATGCAACACTGAGGACCTCCTCTAGGAGTATGTCTCCCGAACCCCTGCCTGGTGACTGGAATGCTGTAGACGCCTTCACCAAGTGCTGTGCTGCTTCAGAAGATGCATTTAGAAGATGCAGAAGATGCATTTAGCAAGGTACGCATCGATCAGAGAACCCACATCTCCACCAGTGGAGCTTTGCTTTAAAGACCCGTACATGTGGAATGGGAAGGATTTCTAGGAAGTGGACTTCTTCAGGGTGTACCACCTAAGTGTGTGTTCTGCATCTTCTCTCCATCTCTCTTGTGGTGGCAGCTCTTTGGGGATTCTATCAGTCAATGGATCAGAATTTTGAAGAGCAGGAAACATGGGCCATTTCGTGTTCTTTCCTTTTCCCTTTTTTCTCCTTTTTCCCCTTTTTTCCCTTTTTTGTTTTTTCCATCCTTCACATGGGGAGACGTGTCCAAGCTATCTTTCCTTGACTGGGAAAGACAGATCAAATGCATGATAGAGAACAATAGTAGGGGAAAGATGCTGAACACAGAGCTTATGGTAGATTGTGTGTGTATAGGCAACAACTCTTGAAAACTCTGGTAACATGGGGATGGCTTTTCTGTGTGTCAGCATGCAAGTTCACACTGACATATATATGCTATAATGTAGATTTTAGAAGATTTGAGCTAGTAGTTTTTACTCCTGAGGAACATTGTTTCTTCACACTTTTGCACTGATACAGTGCTCTGGTAATTATGATGAGTTTTTAATATTAAGTTTACTGGTGATAGAAAGTGTCCTGGCTGTAGATAGACATAGTCAGTTTTCTGTCCTTCCAAGGCAGTTTATGTTATCCACAACTTCAAGAAAGAACTTATGTTACTGTGTATGAAGCTGGGGAAAGCCAAGTCTGAAGGGAGTGATACTTGGGATGTTGGCAGGTACCTCATACAGGATTCACAGGCAGCCTCTTGGCTTTCTGAGGTTGGTAATGCATGTTGGTCAGAACCTGGGAGTTGACATTATCTGAAAGAATTGGTGAAAAAGCTGATACGGAAATCTCAGCCCATTATTTTCTTCAGTTCATTAGCTAGTAGTGAGGAAGGTGGAATTCCCCCCGTGTGTAAATCTGTTCAGGGTTTCTGTTCTGTGACTTGAAATTTTTTGCATGCACAACTAAAGGAAAAGCTTGAGTGCCCCCCTTCAACTGGAGTAATAACATTTATATTGGTCTGTGAAACCTGACAAGAAATTAAGTGTGGAATATAAGCCTGCTGAAGAGACTGTTTAAACAGTTCTCTGATCTGTTACAGAAAAGGCTTGTCCTTTTTATTCCTACTTTATGCCTCTCTCCTTGTAGCTGCTTATTGAGTGTTGACTCAAGGCTCAGTTATATAATAAATAGATTTTTCCTCTATCATTTTGTGTATTTGTTTAGTTACATTCAGAATGTAGTCGCAATTGTTCTGAGTGCCGTGTCTGTTTAAAGCATCTCCGCTATCTTATTTCCTCCCACTCCTTCCATTTAGGAGACTGAAAAGAAAAATGATCATGCTCAAGGCTTACAAAGTACTGTTTTGTTAGCTTCCAATTGACCTTTCTGCTCTGTGAGCATAACATTGAAAGGACATAAAAATACTGGCTGTCCAAAGAACAAGGTTGTTGTTATAAACTCTGAACCTCAGTAATATACCGATGTTTACTTTTCCTAATAGCTTGAGATAGTTTGTATTTTTTTTCTTTTGTTTTTTTTTTAAAAAAAGTTTTAAAAACAATTACCATCACTGCAGAGTGAAAGTAAATAATATATTGTGTGTGTCCAACGCAAAACCACTTGCTGCTGCTTTTGTTGAAAGTTACTCAGTTTCTTGGCACCTTATGCATTCTCATAGTGGCTGCTCGAGTGTTGGTCATAGAGGACATAAAACTATGGCATTTGCTGTTAGTTAAATAAGTAGTAAGAGAAATTTCTGTGTCCCTTCCTTCATTAGTGATTTCTGGGAAGGTGGTTAATAGCCAGTTTTGAAGACATAGCTGTGAAATTTTGAGTAGTGAAGTAATTTCTTTATGTCAAACTCTCCCATCGTGTTCTGAACTTTTTTTGATATTAAGAAAAATGTTAGTGAAGCAATCTTAACAGACCAGCACCTGTGGTGTATGGTCTTGCTGTCTCTTCCTGTATCATGCCCTGAAATCAGAATTTTCCTACTGATAGTATTTGTCAGAGCAGCAAAAATTCTTGTGCTGGAGACCAGTTTTACCAGGAGAACAAGCCTTTACCTTGTTTGGGAAAACTGAAAAAGGAAAAGCAAAATAAAGATGAAGGTTTTGTTTTGGGTCGCTGATGAGAGGAGATGAGCATCATCAGGGTGTTTGCTCCTGTCTTGCCAGGGTATGCAAACCGTGTTATTCTAGGTACCCATTTGCTCCCCACCATCTCATTCCTCGTTTATGTGGCTGTATTATGGCTTCCTTCAAACATACATTCTTTGGAGCAAGAATTGTGCTTACTATATATGTTTTGTCCATAAGGGAGCCTTGGGTTTTCTCTAAGTCTTATTTAAAAATATTAGTATTTAGGTTGTCTTGACCCCCCAGCTCATGAAGCTGACCAGTCTGGGAGGAGGACAGTACCGTTAGTGACTCCCTTCTCCTGTCGTTTGGGTGTCCGTGATGGCCTGTCATGGTGCTGCCTCGCTGGTATTGAGCTGTTGTGCTACAATGCAAAGTAAGAGACCAAACAAATGTGCCATCCAGGAATTCCCTGTGATGTATTTGCCCTTGGAGGATGTGTCGTGCCTCTGCTGAGCCCGTCCGTGCTGTCTTCCAGTTAAACCTGTGGAAAGTGAGTGCTTAACCCATCCAGTGGGTTTGTAGCCAGCCTGCTTTTGAGGCTATTATCACTCCAGTGCTTACTCTTGGGGTGGTTTTTTTTGTGCTTGTCTGAAAGGTCAGCTGTAGGGAACGTGAGATGTTTAAAACCAAAAAGTCATCCCTCTGTTTAAGTCTATTTTACACCTAAACTACACAAAAAACTTTTGAAGCCTCTCATGGGACTTTTAATTGCCTTTTTACTTACTGTTTGTGCAGATCTGCCATGCTGTAATTAGAATTTTATAGTGGGGAATGATGAAATAGAAAATAATCAGCAACAGTGCTGACTGGAAGTCTAGCTCACTTTACACATTTTGTTTTACTATCAGGAAATGCTTATATATAATTTTAGCATGAATAGGGACTATTCTTGTGCTTTTAAAAGATCTATGCCGTTTTGTAAATAAATCGGGCCACTATGTGTAAATATTGCTGAAATTTTCAAATCTAAAATATTTCTTTATACGCTTGTTTTATGAGCATTTGCTTGTAGCTTTGTCAAGGTTAATGTTACTTGTAAAAGAGCCTAACATTTCTAAGTATTGTACAATTTACCTAGGCTATACACATTTGCTGACAGTATGAATGCAAATTGATAGGTAGCTGTATGTTAATAACTTCTGAATAGTTTGGGTTAACATCACTTTTTCCCTTATTTTTTTTTAATTAGTAGCACAATATTGGCCCTTATGGCAAATTCCTCTACTCTGCCTTGTGGTGCATGTGAGAACTTGTAGCAATGTTTCGATAAAGTTGACTTTTTTGCTGTAATGTTTTGGTTCTGTTTTATGTCAGAATGGACATTTACAGTAATAAAGAAATATCTATTATCTATATTTTTGTAGTGTTGGAGTCCTCTGTGCATATGCTGCCAACCAGCATTTAACTAACCAAGTCCGAGGAGCAAAGAAATTGGTTAACAGTAATTTTAAAGATCTGAAAATTTTCCTTAACGACACTCCAGCGGTAAAGAATTTTTTATTTGTGCGGGATGGGGGTGGGAGGGAAGATGTGTAGGTAAGAAGTATTGCAGAAAAGAATTGTTTCTTTCTATTTGGTATAAATCACATTTGCAGTATGTTGTTCATTCTTTGTGTGTCAGTCTGACAAAGTAGCATAAGTGATGCAAGGGAAGACATTTTCACGTAGCAGTAAATGTTTGTGAGTTATCCTGATGGGCTGGCATTCACTGACCAACTTTTGAACTGCACTTCTGGAGTATTCTGTGATGATGCTTATAGGCCCTTTACCTCCTACTGAACTAGTGTGGATCACTAGCAGAAGGTGAATCATTTGGAAAAAATATAGTTTTAAAAGGAAACCATAAAAAAAAAAAAAAAAAGATATTACATGAAAACTTGTATTCCATTTTGCTCTTTCCTGTTTCCTTGTATTTTGAACTCACTTGTATGTGCTCTGGGAGTGAGCTACAATAACTTCTTTTCCAGAAGCATTTTTGACTGTGTTTTCTTTAAACCAGTGTCACACTGTGCCATACTGAACAGGAAAGATTCTCTCCTTTCTACTTTCAAACTTTCATTAAAGTCCCAAAAGTCGTCCTCAGCTTACCTTTTTGGCATTGAAAGAAATGCTAGTAAGGTAGACTTGTAAACTTTCCCATGTACAAATTTCAATTCTTTATGGATCAGAAGGAAAAAAAAGTCCAACAGTCCTATTATCTTGTCTTTCATTAATTTTAATTAATTAAATTTGATTTAATTAGTCAGTTTTACTTGCACATGACTGAAAATTAGAAAACGGTGGAATTCACACCATTCTGTGGGATCCTCGAGTGTGGCAGCATCCCAGTCACCATCACTCCGGGCTCCCATAACCCATGAGCTGTTTTCCTGCTGACAGGACTGTATGGGAACAGAAGACATCTAGGGGGTGCCATTGACTGTTTCAATTTCTGGAGCTGTTCCCTGTACAATTACTCATTTGCGCATGGTGTTGTGACAGTCCGGTGAAGGAGATATATGGCAGGAAGTGGAGGTCCTGCCAACAATCTCTCCTGACACAGCGTGTCTTTTGTCAGGCACAGAAAGATGTAATCCCCTTGCACCAGAAACCACTGGGCTTCCCTTCGCAGCATGCTGGGTGCTGACAGCTGGAAATGTTGGAGTAGAAAATCTGTTACGCAGAAGTAACTATCTTAATAGAGGAAAAAAAGAGATCCTAGCTAAAAAGTTACTAAAACCAAGTGAATTATTGAGTTTAAAAGTGTCAGGGCTTGAACATTTGTGCCAGGGGTTAGTCTCAGTTAGGTAGAAAGCTTTTAGTCTCCGTGCAGGATTATTAGTTTTTCTTTTTTAGAGTTGATGGCACTTAATGATGCAGTCATCAGATATATCTTCCAAGTCACTTTGACAGGCAAGGTACATGGGTGTCATGTATACATGCACATTTGTAAGAATTTCTTACAGACAGGAGAAGGACTTCAGCTTCTTGAAAAAGTTCTAGAATCCAACTAATTAGCTCTAAAGCTCTGAAATCCTAACTGATGTCCTTGACTCATCAGTGTGAGGTGTACAGCATATAAGAGGATTTGTAAAAAGAAGTCACGTGTTAAGAGTCCATGTCATAGAAGATTTGCAGACTATGAGTAATGAGTGATAACACTGTTAGTTATACAGAATCGCCTTTTGTCTGTGGCATTGCTGGAGACAATGCAAAACCTATAGCCCTGCAAAATTTTAGTCCTTAGGTTAACCTAGGACGACAAACCAAACAAAAATATACCTACAGCCTTCTTAGTAAGAAACTCAAATTCTTTCTACTTTTTTAGGAAAAGGAGGTCTGCCTTATACTTTATCATTTAATTACATCCACTGCTGTATGATCGATAGGTTGGTTTAGGGTGTGTTTTTGTCTGTTGCTTCTTAGTTTACTCCACAGAAAGTCTGAGACTGCAAGCCTGATACACTTTGGTACACATTTGAGTCAAGTTTAAAAAACCCCTTCTGTCAAGTGCATTAACCTTTACTTAACTCGATCGGGAGAGGATTCGTAATGCATTGTTTCGAACATCCAGAAACCGATTAAGGTTATTTGACGTTTTTTCAAAATTAGTATGGTAAGATTTCCACTTGGCATGGTTCTTTGATAAGCATTTTGTCCAAACCCAGCATCTGGTGATAACTAAGTTGCTGTTTCATATTATTGTGGTGTCTTGGTTGAGCCCAAGTTGTGACTGGGCCAAATTGGCCTGGGGGCAAGGAAACCATTGCCACAGAGAACAGACCAGGCAGCTCCTTCCTGCAGGAGAAACTCTGAGGGGCTGCCTGGACACAAACCAGTCTGCTTTGTGAGTTGCTTCCAAATTACCACCTGAGCAACCTGCTACGTGTCTCTCCATGAAGGAGGAATTAATGCCAGTAGAAAAGCAAGTAACAGAGATGAAGACATGCAAAACCTTATTGGCCTGACTGACTTGAAGCCTTCATAAGGCCACAGTTCCTGCTACTTAACACTTTTAAGCTGAATAATTGACCCCAGAGGTGTTCCAATTAAGTAGATTTCCCAGTTAAACACATCTTTTATTATGTGCGGTTCTGCCAAGCAGGGTTTTAAAATACTTAGTTAACTGAAAACAGTAGAGCGCCAGGATTTGGGGGGTTTGCACAAATATTTTGATTGTTCCAAAGTGGCAGTTTGACTCATTATTTAAAAGCATTACTTTTTTCCAATTATTTTAATAGGGTTTTTTATCATCTTATTTTCAGCAAATTGACTACTTGGTGAGCCAGTACAACACAACTAAGGATAAAGCACTCTCTGACCTAAATAGTAAGTACTTTGATTTAAAGGGGGTTAGTGATGTGTATTTAAAGACTTCAATAAGATGATGTAAATAGCTCTTAATGCAAAGTAAATTTTTATTTATGAGAATATGGTTTTGAAGCAGAAGTGCTGTTCTCAGTGGTAAATGAGACTAAAACCTAAAAGTCTTTTCACATAAAATGTCTCAGAGCTGGTGTAATGCTTATTATTTCCTGAAATAAAAGTCTTTTATTAAATTGCTTATACAGTAAGTCAGGCTAATATTTTATTTTCCTTTTTAAAGTTCAGTAACTGCTAATACTTAGTGCTTTTTTAGAATATTGTTCCTGAGTTTTTAACTGTAGAGCCAAACGTCAAAGAACAGGGCTACTAGCTGTTTTGATGATTCCAGTGAGTGAGAGATCTGTGTATTTGTTTATTTTTGTTGTTATACTTTTGTCCTCTACTCAGCTAGAAGTTGAGGTATAAGCTTATCTTCTTTCTAAAGCTGCTTAACATATTTGCCGTTTCAGAACGAGCAGTTGAAGAGCAGGAGATAAAACTTGAAATACAGCTGCTGCACTTTCCCCTTCAGCACAGTTACAATAGGAGGCATCACCTTTTAAAGCTTTCAGTGAACAGAAACAACCAAACCACTGTGTTTTTTTCAGAATTTAAGCATCGCTTTCCAAAATTCATGATAATAAAAAGGGCTGACCATATTCAGTGCAGATTAGAATTCAAGATGCACTGTTAGCAGGTGTTAATAAACGTGTACAACCCTGCATCTCAGACTGAAGGGAAATACACAAATAACAAAACCAATTTTAAACAGGATTGTTGCTGGGATCGAACTATGCAACTGTGGCAGCATGCAACTTATCATGAATTGACTTACTGTGCCCAGAATCTATGCTTCCGTCTAGGTTTAAAATGTATTTTAAAGGTAGTTTTCAATGCAGCCAGCTTGGCATACCCTGCGGTCAATGTGTCCTAGAATCATAGAATTGAGCAGGTTGGAAAAGATCTCTAAGATCACCAGGTCCAACCGTTAACCTGGCACTGCCAAGTCCACCTCTAAACTGTGTCCCTAAGCACCTCTGTATGAGCCTACTAAAGCACATTGGATATGGTTGCAAAGTAGTAGTCGTCCTTCTTAATTCTAGCCAGCAACACTCTGGTCTAAAAAAGTGTACGTCATCTTTAAGTCTGTAATAAAAATAATGAAAATAAATTGACATTTGCATTTCAAGTACTAGCTTGTAGCTTCCCAGGCACTCCAAACAAAATTTCGGATCAAATACTCATTTATTCTCAATGCCAGTTTAACATGTCAGTTATCAGGAACCTAGCTGGATCTGTGATGAGAGTGTTCATCAACACATAAAGATAGCTTTGCTTTTCTCAAAATACCAGAATTAAGTGTGTGACACGTGGGTACAAAAGGATTTCATTCTAAGGGAATCAACAGTAGGATAAACCTGAAGAGAAACGTAGATGAGTTCAGTTTGCCTACCCTAAGGAAATGCTGAGAAGTGTTTTCTGCTTGATAAAAATTCTCGTCCCAAGCCAGACAAGACAGTGCTGACAGTAATGGATGCTTCTGTACCGTATGCTATTCCCATCTCATCAAGAGCAAAAAACTCAAAAAGCTGTTTACCGTGATCTGAAATTGGAGGGGACCCAGTGACTGCCTGCAAGATATATTACATTAAGATGCTTCACCAAACTCTGCTCAGCATTTGTCTGTCTTGTTGCTGAACTGAGCTTCTTCTGTTTGTGGGCAGTGAGAGGGGTTTTGGAGGTGGGGACAACAGTGGGGATCGGGAAGGCGGCGCTGGGAGGATCAGCGCGGAATTCACGGCCTGAGGGGACGGGGACTGGCAGACGTGTCTGTAACACGCTTAAGGGATTTCAAAGAGATGACTGGCAGGTCTGGGTTGTGGGTGACCTTGACATTGCTGGATACATGAGGAATAGGAGAAGGGAAAATAATTTATTTTCTTGTTTCTCTTGCACTACAAAAACATAGCGTGTAGTGAAAGAGTATGCCAGAAAATTTCTGTCCAGATGTTGAACCTCTTTAAGATAGATTGTGGGGAAAAAAAAAATCTGTTTCCAAAAGTAGTAGATGCAATGAAATATGAATTTTGGAGTTTGTTCAAATGTGATGTGTCTTTACTTGTATGATCAAGTGCAAGTGAATATTCTCTGCCGTATTTTGATTTACTTCTTTCATTCATAAGCCTACAGCTAGCTAAAGGAGAACTGTGTTCCTGCATTATGTTCTGTCACTCAGTTCTGACTGTCAGGCATAAAGAGAAATTTTAATAATATATGCATACTTTGTTAAGTAAGAGTCTGACAGCAGCTACGCTACCACGTAGTTCAAACTGAACTAGTGTGTAATGGGTCTTTTATCTCTCCATACTACAGATGTTGGACCTTTGCTCGGAAGTAGAGTTCAAGAACAGCTGGGAAAAGAAGTGCGTCCTGCGCTTGATGCGGCTCTGACAATGGCAGGAGGTAAGGATGGACATATTGTTGTATTATTGTTCTCTTGCTGTGGTAAGGCAGGCATCATCTTTCCGGTGCACAGCATGGGATGGCTTTATGCAGTACCGTGATTCAACTTAGCATTTTTCTCTGTGTCTTGGGCGTTTCTTTTAAATTGGGAATTTCAGATATTTTAAGGTTTATAAATACATTTAAAAACTAAATCAAGATTTATGTGCCATTGTTGATACCTAATTTAGCAGTCACTGAAGAGAGAAGAAATCCAAATCCCTGCTCCAGGTGGTTGTCCCTTGCCATTGAATATAAAGGAGACCAGAAAAACTGTGTGTGCTTTAAGAGCTGTGCATAGGTCTGTGCAGGTCAGGGAATGAACATACGATGGCCTGTTCTATACACTGCCAAGCCTGTTATGAGAGTGCTGACCAACATTTCTTCATTATATCTTTGAGTTTAGCATTGCTCATGCTTAGTTCTGTTTTCATTTAAAGAAAATATTATTTTATTATTTTTTCTGTTAAAGGGTTTTTTCAGGAATCAGATACAGCTTATAGAGCAAAGGGAAAGGCATCCCTGAACTCGAGTCATTTTGGTGTTTTTTTTTAAACCATGAATTCTTTCTCATTCACTCGTCATCATTTTCCTTTTTTTGCTTTATTTCTCGTTTGTCTTGAAGTCAAAGTGGAAAGGGCTATCAAAGGTAAAAATTACAGTAAAACCTTGTATTGTGTGAAGTGCACTTTATTTTTGTAACTTGTGTATTTTTAGTTGTATCCGTGTGGTTTTTTTGTCTAATAAACCCTTGTTCAGTGGTTGTGTTTTTTGGTTTGGTGTGTTTAGGATGAAATCTAAAGCCAGTGAATGTTGAACACTCATTATTGCTTGCTGATGCAACTTGATCTCTTTCCCTTTCATCTTCCAGCTACATAACTTCTGAGTTGAATTATAACCAAAATACTGAAAATACTGTTTTGTGGGTATGAGCTTTCTTTTAATTACTAATGACCAAGTGTTAAAAGTTCTTTACTGAAACCGCTGGGTAAGCAGAGGTATGGAAAGGGTAGAAAACAGTAATCTGGAAAGTGGATAGACTAAGAATGTTAATATCATATCACTCCCATGTGCACTTTCTCTTCATATCTGTATCTACAGACTGGTTTCTAACTAAAGTTTTTTTATAAAACTTTGCACCTGTGCAGCCATCAGAGAAACTAAAGAAGCTCTGGAAAATGTGAGCGTCTCTGTAGAGGTTTTGCAGGAGGGAACAGAGAGGCTTCATGCAAACTTGACAGATGTTAAAACACATCTAAGCAACACCCTCAATGATTCTGCGTGCTCTGCGACTCAGGCTGCCTCGACGTGCAATATCATCAGGAATTCATTAAATCAACTGAACATCAATGCCAATTTTAGTGGGGTAAGAGAATATTTTTCAGACTCTTAGAGTGTGATTGCCTTGAATAAGTGGAGTAGTACCTCTGCAACTTAATGGGTCAGCGTGTGCTGTCACTTGTGAGATAAGTGACCTTCCCGTATTCTGTGTTTCTGGGTAATTCCAGGCACTGTTTTCATCTTCTGTGTAGAAAAGGATAAAAGTGTGTGTCAAGCAGCTACATTAAAGTGCTGCTCTGGGCAGTGAAATAATCTACTCTCCCAAAAATACGAAGGTTAAGCTTTACTTCAGCACAACAAAGGTTTCAGGAGTGTGCTAGAAAGATTCTACTACAAATTGTCTTTTTAATTTCTTTACCCTCTCTACTGTCTTTGAAATATTTAGTAAATTAGCAAGACTTACTACTTTGATGTGACTCAAGAATGCTTTTTGCTTCCTAGTTGCCAGGAGTGAGCTCACAGCTTGCCAAGGTCAATGATGTCCTGAAAATAGACCTTTCTAGTCTTGTTCAAAAGGTATGATTCTTGACAGGCTCGTAAACTGTTAATTAATAAACTGGGATGCTTACATATTGCTTGCTTTCCCTTGGCTTTCTCAAGCAGAATTCTCTTGTTTCCACCTCATCCTCCTCATGGTGGATATCTTTTCTTATTATTCCTTTGTTTGGGCAAGATTTAATATTTGAAAGTATGAATATAGTGCTTTAAATCCCCAGGATACTACAGATCAAAAAGGTATTGCTAATTGTCTGCTTGAAAGAACAATCCTTAAAAACCAAACATGGATCTACTAGCATGCTTTATATATTTTGGTTCAAACTAAAGAAAAAATATCCATGCTTTCCTAATTAGTTGTATTCCAGCTATTTTGAAATAGCTTTTTCAAATTCTTTATGTGCAGATTTGATATTAAAACTGGTGCAATGGACCTAATGTAATTACTGTTAGTATTCTTGCAAGACTATCCACAAAACACCATGATTTTCACCTAGAAAAAAATGGCTTAGTTTGAGCAGTTAAAACATCTAGCAATCTGAAAACGTTTGCTAGGAATAGAGGAGGTTTCTGAAAGCCAAGACTGTGTGCAGGGGCCTGGGACCCCTGCCTGCCTCTGAAGCCATCAGGCCTGCAGGGGCAAAGGCGTCAAGCATCCTCTTGAGGGGCTTCTCCTTTCTGTCCAGATGGGCTACGGAGCTGGATCCCCACAGTTTAGACCCTTTCTTTACCCTTCTCACTAAAGCAAGCATTGCAGTGTCTTCAGGGGCAGCTGGATGTCACTGTTTGTAACCAGGAGGTGTTGACCGGTACACAGTGACTCCCTCCACTTACTGAATCTTCATTTGTGCACTCTGTTTGGTGTGAGAACTGTCAGGCAGCAGTCCTATAAAGTTTGAGATGATTGTGAATGATGCGTGTGTGTTTAAACGTAGATTGATTTTTTTTTTTTTTTTTCCAAGGAGGAGTACCTTGGAGAGCAAACTGAATCTGAAATATACTTGAGTTCCTATTTTGCTTTGACCTTTTCTAATGTGCAGTGATAAAAAAATATTTTTATAGTATTACCATGTGCATTTTAGCATGTGTATGCTTTTACTCCCTATATAAAAGGAAAAAAGTGCAAGAAATTTGGCAATGAGAAACTTACTATATTCTTTCTGACTTTTATTCTTAGGGTTATGCAGCATTTAATGATACTCCAGACTTAGTGGTGAATCAAACCAGGAACATTTTATCAGGTGAGGACAAACTATCTTTTCACTTTGATTGTTAATGTTGATGTTTTTACATCACTTACTGATGTTTTTCTCATCTTTTTTTTGATAATTTTTTTTTTCTGGGCTAAAGGTCAGTAAAAATGGAAATGTAAAACATGACTTTTCTTTAAAATTTGGTGCCACAATAAAACTATAAAAAGCAACTGAGTTGTAACGAGGACCCAAAATTAAATCTAAAAATAGACCATATGGAATGTTATGGAGGAATTTTATTTGTTAGGCTTTTTACTGCTAAAGTAATGAGAAATCTTGGGACCACAACTGCACATTGATGCTTTATCTTTATTTGCTTGAAAAGCTGATTTTCCTTGGCTGATGTGTCTATCATGTATTTAGGAGTGTGATGTTAAAAAAATTAAACCTGCTTGCTGCTGTATTAAAACGTAGTGGATGGTGAAGGGGAGATAAAAAATATGCCTTAAGGATAATTTCGATGCGTGTTCTCATTGCTTTGTTACTTGGGCTTTAAACTGTTACTCTTTTACAGTACCTGGACATTTGACATTTGAATAAAATGTAGTATAGTAATGTATACTAATCTGTTTTAATTTTTGTTCTTGCATTGTGGACCTGTTCTGCATATATAAACAGCTGTTCCTTGTAAGTTTTTCTTATTTTTTTTTCCCCTGGGCAAAATGAAACACAGTATGTGTACAAGCATAGTATACTGTGTGAACTTGCCTAAAATGAGCCAGTTTTCTAAAACTGATGTTATGCTTTTCATTAAGAAATCTAATGCAGTTTTACTCATTTTCAGTATCTGCTGATAGGCATAAACACAAATGGGCCATCTTAATTTATCTATTTATAAATTCTTGGGTTTTTGTTTTTACAAAGACTGAGTTTGAGTTACAAACCAAATACAAATACAGTTTTACTAGAAAAAAAGTGCATTTATTTGTAAACTTAACATAGAAGAGTGTTTTGGTACCTGTTTGAATTTAGAAGAGTAAACATCAAACAGCCAAAAACTTCTCCAGTTGCTGTTTGAGAAAGAGGAAGGTGTTGCCTACTACCAAGTAGCAACCTGTAGTTTTGCATCCTGCTATTTTAAGTATATTCCAAGTTGGAAGAAGGGGCAGAGTAGAGAGAAATTGTTTTACAAATAGACAATATGTATACGTGTTGAATTAAACATGTCTTTGTGTATCTAAATAGTGTGTATCTAAACTGTATTTATAGGGTAGTGTGTTAATTCCTAATTTGAGGAAAAAAATGGCTTAATTGATCATTATCTCAAGAGTGTTGCTAACTAATTGGAATGAATTTAAGTTATCTTTTTTAATAAGATTGAAAATAACTAGTATAGATTCTCAATACAGGCAGTCTAATTTCTTTCACAGTGTTGTGTTCCCAAGGGATGGAGTTTGAATAGATTTTGATCTTCTCCTTCGTAAACTTAGTGACTAATTGTCTTGCTCTGTGTTACCATTTGCAATATTGCATGAAAAGCGAGATTTAAGCTGGCTAGATAAAAAGTGACATGTTCATTATGATGAAAGCAGAGAGAGAACTCTGGCTCGACATCTACATCTTTCATCATTAAATTGAATGCTAAAAATAAAGTATTTAAAATGCCATTGTGTTACTTTGAAGCTCAATGTTTCTGCTGCCTGCTTGTTTCTTCCTCACGCTTGTCTTCATGGCTTGCTTGTTACGTGACAAATGGCTTAATAGCATTTCCTAATGCATATGTGGAATGTAAATTTCTTCTATGAATCTGTAACAGTGCAATGTATTTATTCTTTTAGACATCAAAAACGTGCTGGATTCCATTGGTTCAAATATCACTGCCTTCACAAAAACACTCCCTGTTCAGAAGATTTTAGCAGACCTGACAGTATATCTTACACAGAGTGAAGCATACGTTCAAGATTATTTTCCAATAGTGGAGCAGTACGATTTCTACAGGTACGTACAGGAAGTAAGGCAGGAGTGAAGTGCTGCCTGTTGTTAATAATGCATAATATTTTAAGGTCCTCTAAAGGCAGTTAAACTACTAATGGTGTTTCACACGGTGAAAAAAAGACACTATACGGCAATTGTTTGTTACAGCTGGGTGCTGTTTAACTGCAGAGCAAGAGGTAGTTTCTCCTGTTTAGGCTTTCAGGTCTTTTCCAGGAAGGACAGACATAGGTAGATGTTGAAGAAGTCATGCACAAAGGAATGAGTTATTTCACAATGCCAGGCTGACTTCTTATTTAGGGCTTGTTTTTATTGAGTTGCAGTTAAGTTGTGAGAGTGTGGGACTGGAGAGGCCTTGAAGCCAGTCCCCTTTTATTGCACTCTACCAGAGAGGAGGCATAGCAGAGATTCTGCTTCACACCTTGTGAATCTTTGCGCAGCCCTGCTTGTTGCTCAAGGTGTGTAGTACTTATCCTTGTGAATGGATGGGTTTATTGTACCTTGAGAAAAACACATTCTTCCTATTTGAGACTTGTGTGACTCCTATAGTTGAGTAATCATCTCATATTTTGAAGCATAAAGGTTTTCATTTCATGCCCTTTCACCTTGTCCAGTTTTAGTCATTTCAGTCATTTCAGTTGAGCTCAGCAAGTTCTTCCTACATTTTGACACTTAAGTTGATCCTATATTGATAGTTGCTTCAATCTTTGTGTCATAATCAGTTTCACTGCTGCAGAATAAGTGTGCTAATTGCTTTAATACAATGTTAAATAAAAGTGAGCAGAAGACTGAACCTTAAGAAGCTGACTTATAACCTTACCTTTAGCCCATTCCTTACCTGGCAGTTTTTGTGGTGATCCTTAATTTGACAGATTTATCAATATTTTCTTTGAAGCTCAGATTGATTTAATCAAATAAATATATTGCTTCATTCTGCTACAGTATGCCTCTGTCAAACCTAATTTGTACTTGAAGTACAAATGAAACCAACAAGCCTGTAGTTGTCCAAATTATTTTCTCTCCATCCCTTTCTTAATTACAGGTACATTATTTGCAGTTTAATAAGTATTCGTTTCTGAATGGGCCTGTCTGCATTAGTATTTTTCTTTCTCTTTATTGGCAGTGCATATTCATCATGATATTCCTCTCTTTGATTTTTCTGGTTCCTGCCTTTTCTTCACAAAGGTACAGGGAGGAAAAAAGAGAACTTAGGAATATAAACTGGGAGAAGTGATGACAAAAGGGAAAAGGAAGAGCAGAGGAAATTAGGAGAGGGTGAAAGGCTAGAGTGAGATATAAAATGTGTGAATAAATGGATGTGCCACAAAGATGATGAAGGGAGTGGAGCATCTCCCTTATGAGGAAAGGCTGAGGGAGCTGGGTCTCTTTAGCTTGGAGAAGAGGAGACTGAGGGGTGACCTCATTAATGTTTATAAATATATAAAGGGTGGGTGTCACGAGGATGGAGCCAGGCTCTTCTCGGTGACAACCAACAGTAAGACAAGGGGTAATGGGTTCAAGCTGGAACACAAGAGGTTCCACTTAAATGTGAGAAGAAACTTCTTCTCAGTGAGGGTGACAGAACACTGGAACAGGCTGCCCAGGGGGGTTGTGGATTCTCCTTCTCTGGAGACATTCAAAACCCGCCTGGACGCCTTCCTGTGTAACCTCACCTAGGGGTTCCTGCTCTGGCAGGGGGATTGGACTAGATGATCTTTCGAGGTCCCTTCCAATCCCTAACATTCTGTGATTCTGTGATTCTGTGATGTGCTTCAGGGACAGCAGGATGAGCATGAGCCAGCACTGTGCCCTTGTGGCCAAGAAGGCCAATGGCATCCTGGGGTGTATTAGAAGGGATATGGTTAGTAGGTCAAGAGAGGTTCTCCTCCCCCTCTACTCTGCCCTAGTGAGACCACATCTGGAATATTGTGTCCAATTCTGGGCCCCTCAGTTCAAGAAGGACAGGGAACTGCTGGAGAGAGTCCAGCGCAGGGCCACGAAGATGACTAAGGGAGTGGAGCATCTCCCTTATGAGGAAAGGCTGAGGGAGCTGGGTCTCTTTAGCTTGGAGAAGAGGAGACTGAGGGGTGACCTCATTCATGTTTATAAATATGTAAAGGGTGAGTGTCATGAGGATGGAGCCAGGCTCTTCTCAGTGACAACCAACAATAGGACAAGGGGTAATGGGTTCAAGCTGGAACACAAGAGGTTCCACTTAAATATGAGAAGAAGCTTCTTCACAGCGAGAGTGACAGAACACTGGAACAGGCTGCCCAGGGAGGTTGTGGAGTCTCCTTCTCTGGAGACATTCAAAACCCGCCTGGACGCCTTCCTGTGTAACCTCATCTAGGTGTTCCTGCTCCGGCAGGGGGACTGGACTAGATGATCTTTCGAGGTCTCTTCCAATCCCTAACATTCTGTGATTCTGTGAAATAGAACTGCTATGTGATTTATTTAATAAAAATGAAAATTGAATTCCTGTCCAAGATCTTTCTCCTGATCAAGGTCCGTTAACTGTTCCATACATTGAAAGCATTCCAGCACAGACGCACAAAGCCTAGATTTTAATAGCATTAAATAGTTATGTACAATTACAAGCCTAACACACTGTTTGCAAAGAGTAGTAAGCCTTCCAATAAGAGCAATTATGTACTATATGACCAGTGGCCAGTCCACATTCATAAATTTCTCTCTTGCTTCTTGGATAAATTACTGTTTGAGCATCAGTCTCCTCTGAGTCATTGTTTGCTCCACTTGGAGCATTTTAACTCTTTACCTGGTAGAGTTCACCTGCAGTGAGCTGGGAACACCTTGTTTCTGTGATGTTTGTTCCCCAGCCCTTCAGCAGCAGCTGTCTATGACCCAACAGCAATTATGTTCTGGCCCAAAATACGTGTTAGTGTAGGAAAAGCATTTTTTCATTGCTAACATTTGTCAGGAGTGGGCCAGTTGAGAATGTGTTATTGCCTGATGGATTCTGCTGGTCTCTGGTGTGTTCTTTGCATGCTAATAACCAAGCACGTTGGCTTTTATTCCTTAGATGGCTGGGTTGTCTCATTCTGTGCTGCATGTTAGTCCTGATCCTGGTCTTTTACTATCTTGGACTGCTATGTGGCACCTGTGGTTATGATAAACATGCTTCTCCAACAACCAGAGGCTGTATCTCCAACACTGGAGGAAACTTTCTTATGGCGTAAGTTTCACTTATTGGTGAAAAATAAAATAAAGATACCTGTAGAAGCTTGCTTTTACTGATTTTTTCAAAGGACGTGTATAAAAAGAATTTGTTTTGTTAACTATGTATATATGCTGAAAAAAAAAATCTTGCGTACTTCCACTGAGGGACCAGGGGATCTGGGGTTATTCTTTCACCGAGGATCATAGCTGAAGGATACAGCCTCTGAATCTACAGTTTTAAGGCGAGTGCTGTAGCTAATGAATTTCTATTTAAGCCCATTTGTAAACTGCAAAAACTGGGAATGGATGATTGAAAATATAAAGGGAATTCATAGCTTTTTAGTCCACTTGAGCACTTGCCCAAAAGGGAGAAAAAAAAAAAGCCATGAGGGGAAACAAGAAACACTTGACTTTCTGAGAGCACTTTAGAGGGTTTGGGGTTGATCTTGAAAATTCCCAGTAGCGGTTTAATGTTGGGTGCAAGAGAAGATTGTATCTGAAGTCTGTCTAAAACTCTTTTCAGAGCACAAGGCTAGAGGGTTGAATCTAAACAAGAAAATTGTATGCTTTTGTGGCTCTTAAACGTAACTCTTAAAAGAGTTTTCATGCCCAACGCGAATGTGAGCATTTTAGATGCACTTTAGCTGACAACTTTAGAGGGCTGAAATGTATAAGATGTTTCAGAGGGCCAGTTTTCTTATCTCTGTTACAGCCGCTAACTGTTGGCTTCACTGTTGCCCAAAGTATACATATTTCGATCTTAAAAAGCAAAACCTTACTCATCTTATTTCTTTTTCAGTGGTGTTGGATTCAGTTTTCTTTTCTCCTGGGTGCTGATGATTGTAGTGGTGCTCACTTTTGTCACTGGCGGAAATGTAGAAAAACTGGTCTGTGAGCCCTTTGAAGATAAAACTTTATTCAAGGTGAAGTTATTCAAGTTATTAAACAATTAATAAAATCCCCATGAGTCCCGATGGTCTTGTCGGTTAGGTATGGCATATTAGTTATTATGTGACACTTCAAGTGAGTTTGGATCCGGTTTTACTTTCCCCTTACACGCTGAATAGAACCATTCATCCTTTCTTGGCTCAAGTTGCTTTGGAGAGTAAATACTGCATGCCTGTCTTCCTTGGGAGATAAAACTTTCTGTGATTCAGCGTTTCTTGGTGACGTGGAGCTTTAATATTCACTTTCTGCACCAGAGAGGTTGAATTCACTGTTTTGCTTGTATGTGCATTAGTGGGTGGTAAGCTTAAATGTGGCTATGTGTCAAATGATTGCATATGAATAAATTCATTAATTGAAAACTTGGAATTATAATAACATTACTGAATTTTGTCTTCTAGATTTTGGATACTCCCTACTTACTAAATCAGCACTGGAAAAACTATCTTTCTGGCGTTCTGTTTAAAAATCCGGATATTAATTTGACTTTTGAAAAAGTGTACAGGTATTGAACTAGATCTTGACCATAATTTTAATTTGTACATATTGTTTTTGTGGTATCTTCCATGCTTCATATTTCAAGCACATGCAGAAATCACACGTGTTTCAGAAGACATTCTGATTTTCTGGTGAATTACTAGCAAAAGCAGTTTTCTCCTATAGATGAGTTATTAGAGGTAGTCTTAGAGTAACATTGTATAAAGATACTACTTGAGCTCTTTGAAAAAATATTTTGCGTCTTTGAGACCAGGAGAAATTGTTAACTACTTGCTTTCTTATAGACTAAGCTTCAAAAAATATATCCAGAACTCTTTTTTTAAAGAGCTACTTTTCTTAGAATATGAAAACATTTTTAATCATTCTCTCATTCTTTTAACACTTGATCCTTGGGGTGGCTTTTAGGCTGATGTACATATTTTGATTTTTATAGTGATTGCAAGGAAAACAAAGGAATTTATACTTCTCTTCACCTAGAACACCTGTTCAATATCGATGAATTTTTAAATATAAGTATGGTAAGTAAAGAAATTATGAGTGAGTTCATGATTGTTTTTGAAGACTGGAGAGGTGCTTGCACTTCAACATAGTGTAGCATGTCTGGGTTTTATGGTGTGGTGTTTTTTTTTTTTATATATATACAGCACCTCCTGAAAAGTGGCAAGAACTGTCCAAACTAATTTGAAAGAAAGAAATCTAGAATTAAGATATTCTTTATTGGTCTCAGTGGGCATGGAAAGTTTTCTGATTTTTTTTTTTTTTTAATGGGTGATGATAATGTTGTTTTTAATTTTGAAATTGCATAGAAGGTTCAAGTCTAGCATCTTCGAAAGGTTGCCTGCAGTGTTTGAGAGTCTCGTTCTTTATATAAATGCCTTTCCTGGTGTGTTTTCTACTGATTCTGGTCAGATTTATGTTGATCCAGGATACAGTGTGCTGAGCTCCTAAGAGTGGTTCTGATTTCAGTAGAAAGGGGTTGGAAGTCTTTTCAGTTAAGCTGTAATACATGACTGCACTGTCATTACATGACTGTTCTAATTTTGGTGTTCCCTATAATACTGATCTTCATTACAGCAACTCCTAGGGGACCCTTGTTCTGTTCTGCCAGGCACTGTACTGACACTTAATAAATACAGTCCCTGCCCCAAATCATATACAATTAAAATGAACAGGGGAGATTCATTAAGAGGGAAAATTATTTTGAGTTTCCACAACAGACTAATGGTGGAGGCTGGGAAGGAAACCAGGTTTCCAGATTCCTCATCTGTTGCTCTATGGCCTGTGCAGGACATGTAACATTTTAGATTTGGGAGCAAGTGCAAGACTTCAGGAAACAATAAGTGAGTCATCTTTAGTCACCGCTAAACATATTTAGAGAAGCCTTATCCAGTCCCGTGACCAATACAGCAACTACACTACACTACCCAGACACTGCACTACAGCAGCCAGCGTCTGTCCTGGCCACAGCTGAGATGCTGAATTCTCTAGGTTTTCTTGATTAGAGCCAGAGGTAGAACTTAAAATTTTTAAGGTTAACATTTCCTGGAGGGGGAAGACAATTCTATTTTATCTTAGTCTGCTCTTAGGAGGGACTAACACCTATTCAGAGAAGCCTGCTTAAAACATAATGGCAGACAAGTAATTCATTGATGTGAAAGATGTGGGTTAGAACATGGCATGGCTGGACTGTGTGGATGCTGCAGGGAAGGGAAGAACATTACCTGGTGGATTCTATGCAAGTTAATTGAATTAAACTGATATAAGCAAAAGTCAATGTGTGCTTCTTCATGGAAGTGTTCAGTCAGCAAAAGCACAGTGCTTTGTAGAGAGAGGAGGGCTGTAGAGGAATATGCACTGGCTGCAAACTACTTCTGTGCTGTATTTTGTTTCCCTTTCAGTATACAGAAGATGTAGCACTGAAAATTGAACATATTCAGATAAACCTCAGCAAAATCATTCTGCTGGATGAAATTGGGAAGGAGAATCTTCTGAATTTCAGCTCTTCAGGAATAGAAGGGATAAACTTTGCAGCATATTTGACAGAGGTGAGACTGTAGTAAACTAGAGACACAACTGAGAGAAACATACAATGAAGTGTTTCTCTAACAATGGGAAAAACAAAAAGATCTGCTTTTATGTGAAAGGATGTGTTTTGAAGAATCACAAAACTTAGGGTAAAAGCACTTCAGAAGTTCAAGTCAATAAACATTTAAAGATATAAATGGTAGACAAAGTAGGTGGTATGGTTAAGTATGCAACAACATATTCTCTTTCCCTACTGTTCACATCTTGTTTCAGATCAATAAAAGTGTTACCAAGGTTGATCTTCTGTCATTTGCTAATGACTTAGAAGCAAGAGCAGACCAGCTGGTAAGTTTAATTCACTAATACAATAATATATAAAATTTATCCTTTGTACAGTATATAAGTATAAATATGTAGCCAAGTGTTTCGACTTCCTGTGGGAGAACTGTTGAGCTTCAGACACTTACATACATGATGCATTGCTACATAAGGAAAAGCTTTAAAGACCAACCTTGCATATGAGCTGTATTTTAAATATTACTAATGATTGATTTTTGTATGCTGTTGTATTGTTTCTGCTTTGGAAGTGTAATTTCTTAAATTCCACTGTTTGCTTAAGAAATGAGGGGAATACTCCGTTTGAGTATTTTCCGTGGTCCTGTCTACATTTTAGGGTCTCAGTTGGAGGAAGAATTGGTTAGGTCATGATGGAAAAGATGATTTGAATTAATTTTCTTTCAATTGGTGAGCAGAAGATTTTGCAATTAGCAATAAAATTAATACTGTGGCAGCTAATAAGGGCTCTAATGAAAACTGGAGCTCCATTATGGAGGGAGAATGCACAAGAGATCCCAGCTACTCTGAAGGGCTTTTTGAATGCAGACACATGGACAATGGTCAGAGGGTATAGCTACAACATTGCCTGCAAATGAATCTGCAGAATGACACAGCTGTATTAACAGATAGTGAATATTCAGTTGATATGTTTGTATGCATGTCAAGGTCACTTTCTAATTATTTTTCAAAATAAGAGTCATAGGTTGGACACCAGCCCAAGACAGATTCCTGCATTGTGATGTGGGAGGCAGAGTTGTGCTGCACACGTAGTACAGTTGCTCGGATCACTAAGGGACACAGACAGCAGACTGAGACCGTGCTGACTGGAATTTATCAAATATCCATCCCTCCTCCAGGGACAGGATGGCACCAGTAGAGGCTCCTGGTGTGTTTACTCCAGCTTTTTGCATAATTTAATCACATCTGTTGTATTATATTTTTTTTCGGCCACACATGCACTCCTGTCAGGGTTAGACTGCTCGTGGTTTTTGTGTTGAAGTTAGCATCTTCTCCAAGCACTGAGAGCTGCATGTTGCCTGTTTATTTACTCATATAAGTTGTCTGCTGACTTGGGCAGATATCAGTAGCTTCAGCCACACTTTACTTCCATTTTCACTTTTTACTGTGCCATGTTGAAGGTTATATGGGTGAGGAGATTTTGCTGTTGCTTTGGGAAGCTGAGGTTCTTCAAATATATTGTATCTTACATAGAATTGCCTCCAAGATGTCTCTTTAAAGGTATATTCTATATAGCTCCATAAAGGAAAATGTATTATGCTGGTAGATTTTTTTTCATTATTTTTTATAATAGAATCTAAAGAAAGCATTAGAATTTAAAATAGAGCAGGCAGAGTAATTTCTTTATATAAAAGACAAACAAAGATATAATACTAAATGTGTTCGCTGTTACAGTAGGGTATGTTTTTATTTCTTCCCTGTAATGCCATTAGTGTAATCTATGAAATGACAAACAAACACCCACAACAATGTGATGTATTACAAAAGTTAGATTGTTTCTAACGATATTTTATAATCCTACTTTGGTGATAACTCTTAATTCATTGTTCTTGTGAACTTTAAAAAAAAAAAAAAAACACACAACAAAAAACCAAAAAAACAAACAAACCCAAAAACCTAAAACTTTTGGAATCAATTAACTTCAGGTATATAGTTTGCATTTTCTGACACCTTACACAAAATTGAACACATTGAGGGAGCAAATGGAATAAAACTTGTGAGAAACCAAGGGGGCAAGGTATGGAGGGGGGTGTTATTAGGTAAGTGGATTCAGTTCAGCAGAGGACGGATCCTGAAGCTGCTGGTGACAGAGCCGAGCGCTTCCATGAACACTATGCAGGAGGCAAATGCGTCTCTCAGCACTTAGGTCTGCCATCGTTCCACTTCCAAAACAGAATTAGCAGTCTGTATTCACTCCGTATTCAGTGAGTATGCAGGGAGCCAAGTGGTTTTGCCACCAAAAGGAAATGGAAAAGAAATTTATTTCTGAGAGCAAAGTCAAATTTTACAATGTTTTGCCATGAGTGTGAGAGTCAGGCAGACATTCGGACCTGAAAATCAGGGCACAAATTGTCTTCTGACTGAAAGGCAGGAGCCACAGCAATTAAAAACACTCTTCACAGGCACCCTTTCAGATTATTGGCTGAAAATACTTAAACTTCTGTGCTCCTCAGAAAGTAGAGAGTGCCTCAGGGTGATCTCCACAGTGCCCAATAAAACCCCAAGTACCCGTGCCTGGGAAATGCTCGTCCCAGCTGGGATGCCGTGCTGCGGGCTTCTTGCAATGAGGTCTGGCTTGTGGCAAGTGAGAGGGGGACGTGCTCGTTCTTCTGTGTTTAAAATGACTTAGTGCACCATGTGAAAATTCTCTTCAGTTAAATCTGCACTGCTAATGTTATAGCCAGAAAAGCAGTATAATGTATCTGTTTTGTGCTGAGGTTTGAATTATTAATATGGTGATTTTTTTTCCCCTACTTGTGTCGAGGAATACAATTTGCCATATCCCGTTGTTAGCATCAGCTGTTCTGCAGTGGATGATCATAATGTGCAACTACATTGTTTTTTGCTTTGTTGGAAAGCTTGGAGACTACTGAACAATACTGCATAATTGCTTTTTTTGCAGCCAAAAGGAGCACTGGAAAATGCCTTAAAAGGACACGCAAACAGCATTCGAATGATTCATAACCAGCAAGTCGTTCCGCTAGAGCAAGCTATGGTAAAATATTAAAGCAATATTAAAACATGTTTGTAGAAAATATGAATCTAACTCTCAAATACAGTTTAGAAAGCTGGACTTTTGCTTTTTATATAAGCACAGATCGCATTTGCATTGTGTCACTGAAGAGTAATCTGGTCAAAGTAGATGTTTAATAGTTTTCCTACTTAGAATACTATAATATTACTTTATAACACTGTCTAAAATCATGACCTTTTTCTTCCCCATTTTTTTTCTGTATCTATTTGTGATTATATATGAATAAAAGAGAAAGCAGGAGAAAACTTTAGGATAAAGTCTAACCCTAAGTCACTCATTTTCTATTTTGCTTACCATCTGTCTTCAGTAGTAAAAGCAGCTATCACTTTTACACTGTATTTTTTTGGAGTTAGCAATCACCTAACACTATTGGAATTGGAAACTCCTGACAGTGGTATTTAGAGCCAAAGAAAAATCTTTTTTATTGATGCCAAGAAAGATGTGAAAGGGCTTCTTCTGCCTGATTTTGCCAGGCACTAATTTGTATAGTATCAAGCTATGCATCTCATACATACTAGGTATGCTAGGTGCTGCTTTTTCCTCTACATGACATGAAGACTTCTAGTTTATTCTGGCATCTGAATACAGTATTTCTGCCCCGGTCAAAGCCCTCTGGTAGAAAAGGGCTTCTGTTCTACTCTAATTCTATGCTGTTCTTTCCTAATTAACTCCTCATCTCTTTTTTCCTTTTTACAAAACTGACTGTCAAGAAATATGTTAAAGCTAGGGTAAGTGCTTTTTCCCTTCTTAAATTGCACAATACAGAATTTTCTGAACACTTGATTTTTAACTGTTACCTGTTTCCTCCAAATAAATCTTACTCAGTTTATTGCTACAAACTTTAGTTGAATCTGAAGTCTTCCAGTACACAATTCATAACTACTCAGTGTTGTTGGTGAGATACTGATTCAACCATTAAAACCACAATATAATAGTTTTAATACAACTGTTGTTACTATACATAATGTGATATGATGTATTAAAAACCAAATAATCTATAGAAGATCAAAGCATGCATATCATGTTAAAACAGGTGGGCTCTTACCTGTGTTAATGACTAATTTTTTTTTCTCTCCTTTCTAATAGAGCACTTTAAATCAGAGCATTAGGTTACTGAAGAGGACGTCATCTGAACTTATGGTAAGCTTTTCTTTCACGCAAAAGGAACTTTTTTTTTTTTTTTTTGGCCACGTATGTGGGGCGCATATTTTCAGTACAGCTTTTTCTATTTCTACCACTTCCGTTACTGGAAGAGATAGTGATGCATTGAGATAGTAACGGGAATTTAGATCTGTCTTCTGCACAGCTTTTTCTACCTTAGCTTTCCCTTCCTTACAGAGGGGAAAAAAAAAAGTTTGGGATATTTTCTGAAGTACGAATTGTAAACTTAATTGCCGTGTGATAAAACAGACTTCAGTACAGTTCCATATATTGTGTTATTCATGTTCCTAAAACTGTAGTTGCTTTTTCTAGAATCTTTGAATGCAAAACTCGAAGGGGGAACAACCAAGAAACAAAAAGCAAAAATACAGCTGATAAAAGCGAGTGTTGTGATTCACATCTTTAACCACCTCTTGTCCGATGTCCAGCTTGCACCAGGGCCTGTTTCTTTGGCATTATTTTCATTACCTTCCTGCTCCTGCAGCACCAGCCTCGCTGTGGGAGCCTGGTTTAGGTAGAGGCTTCCCCAGGGCACCTCGTGTCCCCTCCCAGCGGCAGCTGGTGCCCACACCGCAGCAACACCAGCTGCTTCACGCTCTGCTGGGCTTGGGAGAGCAAGCGACAGCATGTTTAGTTTTCTGGCAGCAGAGCTTTCTGTGGCCACCAGCCTGCCTTGGCTCTGGGAGCAAGAATCCAGCCACACCAGCTGGTGCTTGAGGGTCATAGTCACCATAGCTTGATGGGCCACACCGACCTCAGTTTTGACCTATCCGCAGCAGCGGACCAGCTAGGTTTCTTTTAGAATCTGTGATTTGACCCTGAATGGGGAGGTAAGAAGCCGTGAAATAAGGTGTTGATAAAAAAAGGATGATGTTTGACCCTTAAGTATATTTAGGAGACATCTCTACAGTTTGAGGCTGTATGTATGTTATCCTTTCTATGTGTTCTTTGAGAGACTTCATGGGATTGTACATGTAGTGAAGAAGTGTCTCATTCCTTTTGGATATTGATTAGCAACATATTCTAGCTGTATAGAATCATACTCCAGTAATCAACAGTTGTGATAGTATATGGCCCACTGTTTTCTTCCTGTGCCCTGTGTACATCTGTATTGTATATATATATACATTGATGAAAGTATTTCTGCACTTAAGGAAAGGAAAGAGAATGGAAGAGAAGGCTGATGTAGTGTATAAATTAGTTACACAGGTTCCAGGAAAATATACTGTTTGTAACCACCAATACCCTCCTTTTTTAGTAGTGAGAGAATTTTGTCAGATGATCATGAATCCTTAGACAGTCTCATGTTCTGTCTGGAATTGCATGTTTTTTCAGGTTTTGGCAGGAGAGTGACACTGGTTTATCAAAAGAATACATTGCCGACAATGGCTGCAGAGCCATTGAAACAGCCTGAAAGGGGTTTATTTATATTAAATTCTGTCTCTTCCTCTCCAGGTTAAGGTGAAAAATGTCATTAGCACTGTTAATGCTGCCCAGCTTCTCATAAATAACAACGCTTCTCTAGTTATTGTCCAGGTAAGCTTTATTTGATTAAAGTACATTAATTTATGATGTCCTGGAGATAGAGGTTCACTTACTTTTGTTCACTTGTCTGTTCCTAGGAGACAAAAAAGTACATGGATACCATAGTTGGCTACTTTGAGCAATACATTGAGTGGGTCAAGGAATCGGTAAGATGCATTTGCTTAATCAAGAGAAGCTGCGTTTAAAAAAAAAAAGTTAAAAAGCTAAATAAAATATACCAGCAAAGTTGTAATTATTATTATCGTTTCCGTTTGTAAGATATTTGTACTTATTATGAAGGGGAAAGCTTGTCTTCTATAAATAGTTTTGCTGTGTTTGAAGTAGAATAGAAATGGTGAGTTGTGTTGTTTAGAATAAAATGCAAATATAACATAGTATCATTTTTCCAGGGCTAGCCTGAAATCTAGTATTTGCGCTGATGTTGCCCTGAGCTTGACCCTGCTTAGTTCAAATTGATGTCATTAGCATCTTGTTTTCTTTTTCTTTCTTCAGCTGCAGCCTTTGAGAAAATAAGCTGATGTTATAAAGATGTGTATGTTCAGTTGCTAGTATATCCCACTGGAATTCAGTTTGAATTTGGATAGGGTGCGAGTATCTGTAACTCTGAGCAGGTTTTGGGATTCTGATTTTATTCTGTTAGATACTTCAAACTGTATTTTTTTAATCTGTCTTTCAGATTGCCATGGAGGTAGCAGCATGCAAGCCTATTGCCAATGTGATAGATACAGCAGTAGATATTTTTTTATGCAGCTATGTAACTGATTCTGTGGTAAGAAATATTTTCTATTACTCAAAATTGGGGCATCAAGTGGGAAATTCTTTGAACATAAATCTGCATTTAATTACTCTGACTAGACTATTCTAAAGTATGATAATAAAGTATCACATCCAAAGTTATGCAAGGAAAAAATGCTCTGATCTGGATCAAGTCCAAAGCCAAACCAGCTCTGGACTTGTTTTAGGTTCCCATTAAGCCTAGGCTTCTATTAGCAAGAATGCTGTAAAATGAACTGTTCTTACTAAATTTCTTCCAACTCGAGTTGCAACGTAAATACAGTACTACTAGTCTGGAATAAAAATTCCAGGAAGGGCAGGTTTCAGTTTGATTGAGTCTGAACGACCTTGAAGTGGAAAAGCATAAAGATCTGAAGTTTCAGGTGTAACCATTTCTAATGTAAGGTGATGAGGCAGAGGCAGGAAGTGAGTGAGAAATACCAAGGAAAAAGTTTCAAGTATCTTGCCTGGAATCTAGAAAACCCGAATGAGGTTTTATCACTTGACTTGCAGCAGACAGATCTGGATTCATTCCTGTACAGTGGAGACTTTGAGCATAAGTGGTAGCAATATAAGGGAAATACTGGCTTTTTCATCTTGCCAAAAGAGCTTGGAAAGAGGACAGCATGTCTTAAAAACAGAATGAGAAACCGTGTGCCTGGAAGCCACCTAAAACACCTCCTAGCTGTTATCTAGCTTTATGGCACTTTTAGCCAGATCCTAATCATCCAACAGTAAATGCATGTAATCAGTCAGAGTCAAAGCACTCTAACCTTGATAACCTCCTAACCTGCCAGAATTATGTTGTACTCATCGATTATCTCATACATTACAGAGCTTCTGTTCTCCTTTGGGTAGCCACTAACCATCTGGTGGGAGATGGACCATGATTTTCCTGGTGATAGAACTTAGCTGAGTCACTTAAGTCAAAATGCCTCCAGCCAATACAAATCAAATTTGAAGTATCCTCATTTTAACATCTGGTGCTCACTCAGTTCAACTGTATGATAATGGAATTAGTTACACAAAGAGGCTGCAGTTAACAAGTTAAAAAGTACCTTCAGAAAGTGCTGGAAACTCAGATTTTGACAAGAACCATGAAAAAGACAAATACTTTAAAATATCAAGAAAGGAAAAAGAAATAATGTGGCTAGTAAATTAGTGCTGAGGCACAAGATTACTTTCTAGCCCAAGGTAACTTAGTGCATTATGGCTGTGTAGTTTTGAGCAACTTTGGACACATTCTTGTTTGGTTCCACTTGTAAGACAGCAGTGTTCTTACTTTAGTTCACAGTGACAGTGGAGAATGCTTAACGTGCCACGTTCCACACTAGTATAGGGAACCTCAGATAGTCCACAAGACCCGTGCCACTAATTTCTACTGTGTTCTTCCAGTAACAATGCTTAGAATATCAAGGATTCAGTACTTTTCTGATAAATTTTCTCTGTGATTTTTTTTTTTTCCCCCCCCCCTGGATTTCGCTTTGTTTCAGAATACCTTCTGGTTTGGTTTGGGAGGCTCTTCAATATTTTTAATTCCTGCCATAATTTTTGCTGTAAAACTCTCCAAATACTATCGTAGAATGGATACAGAGGATGTCTATGATGAGTAAGTATACACTCCTAAGTGAGCTGTATGGCAAATGGGTTGAAATGTTTTTTTCTAGTGTCTCACATAGAGGCGCTATAGTCCTTAAACCTTGTATGCTGTCAGATTAGAACTGGATGTTCTTGTGAAATATACTGCAGGTTTGGGTGGGTACTGGCAAAGTGCTTTGTGCAGGTGGGTTTGGTTGCCTTGACTTGCCACAGTTCTGTGCAGAAATTGCCAGCTCTGACTTTGAGAAACTTATTTCAGAATGAGGTCTTCAGAGCTTCATGTACAGCATTTATATAAGTATCTTCCAAATGTGCAAGTGATTAGCTTTGCTGAGTAACCTGTTAAGGTGAATTATGTCTGCTTTGTAGTCTCCTTGAATTAATTATTTGCTTTCTTACTGTCTTTGTTATTCCTAACCAGTCTTTCCTTTTTCAATTGCAGTTCCTCTGTCTCAGGGACTTGGCATTTTACTTTATGATAACTGTTCTTACGTATTTTCCCATCACTTTTTTGTTTTTACTGTTTTCCGCTCTTCGTTTTGCTCATTGCTCAGTTAGCCTGTGCACTGCATTTCTCAAATTCCACACTGGTCATTTTTCATTGCACATTTACAAGTCGGGAGAACAGAAACAGGCATGTACAGCTAAAATTACTCACTTATTAGTGTCTAGTTAATTACTCCTCCTTTTCTGCGTTTTTTGGTGTCAAAACTATACCCATGAAAACGTAAGACATTTTTGCTGGTATTTGTTAAAATTATTTTATTCAGGTGGGAGGGTTTATATTTTTAATGTAACTTTTTACTTCAAAAGAAGTAACATGATCTGTTTCACCAGACTTTATATTAGAGTATCCAATTCAATAAGAATAGCAAAATAAGTCACTAATTTTTGGAGAATATGAAAACATTAAAACTGAAAAATTATAATTGTGCCATAACTCCTGAATGTTAGAAAGGAAAAGTTATCTTCTGTTGTACAGACACACTTTATCTTTGCATATAATACCATCATCCATGTAGAAGCCATACTGTGCATAGTGCATCTTATAGTTAACATGGTCTTTCTTGGTGTATTTATTTTATTACAGTACAGAAAATGGTAATAATGGTTATCATAAAGAGCATTTATATGGTATACACAATCCTGTTTTTACAAGGTAAACCAAGTCTGAAACTGCATGCCTTCATGTGTGCTTACTTAATCTACTATATTAATCACCTATCCAATTTTCTACACATTTTAAAGTCAATCACTTAATTCTGTATGTTTTTTTGCATGATTACTCACTATAGCAAATGCTTTATGATTTATATTTCTCAAATATTCTTTACATAATAGCAGATATTGTAGTAATTTCCAACAATTTAACAAAGCAATTACCTAAATTTGATTTTAAAATCCAGGTAATGAAGTATTTATCTAGCACAGTGGGTGGTCCTAAATTGATAAACATATTAAAATACTCTGACAGCAGTTGAAAGTGATAGGGTGGGATGGATTCTTACTCCTGAGTTGTTTTATCTTTTAGATGGTGAGAAGAGCTTTTCCTGTGCAAAGGGCAGGTGATCTAGGGTGTGCAGAAAATATGGACAGTGAAAATGAGCCTTTTTGCCTGGGTAGAACTAGTGTAATATCACGAAACAAAAAATTCAAGTTACATTGAAAAAGGAGGAGATCTGGGTTCTTTCCTGTCTCTACAACTTTTGTGCTGTAAAACCATAGCTAGTTGTGAGACTTTCTGCATAGGATGTCCCACAACTTCAATATGTGGATTTCCAAAATATCTGAGTTGCTTAAGGATGGATCTAATTTACAATAGAAATCTGAAGCTCACTGTGCCTCAACTTGCAACTTCATGACTGAAAGTATAGATTGAGTATTGGCAGAGAAGTAAGATGTTGCTGTTCTCTCAGTAATGGGTAGATACTGAGAGAGCTCAAAGTTGGGAAATCTTGCTCCATCAGTTGTATATTATTATTTATTAGAACTGTATTTTACAATAATTATTTACTGACAAAATGTTATTTCCTTCAGAGGGAAATGTGGAATCATTTATATATAAAAATGTTTTCAGTGATGTTTGTGATCACGATTGTCATGGTCTGTTCTGCAGCTTAAGGGCACTCCCTAAATTAATCTACAAGGTGTTTAATTCAAAAGTACTCTCCACTGGTATATCTAAAGATTTTCAGCTGTAAGGACTTCTGATATTTTGCATTAGAGGCAACTAATAATTGCTCAGATCTTAGAAGTCTCCTTCTGATCTGTAATCTTTAACATGAATGTTAATACTCTTGAGATCTGTAGCATGTTTTCTGTGATATTTCAGTGATTCATGAGTAGTTCCTGAATATGCTAAAAATCACTAACATAATAAACTAGTTTAGTCATAACTTCTTTTTCCTAAATTTTAAGTTACTCAAAATGGGCTTCTGTAATAAAATGTAAGAATTCCGTTTGAAGCAATGCTGTCTTCTAATGTGCTGACGTAATTTGAAAAACTGCTAATTATATGAGATATATGCTTTGAATTTCTTAGTCTGGGATTCCTATAGCAAGTCTCGTTTTGCATTTTCATTTCAGAAAGGTCTTTGCTTTTATGCTATCCTTGTTTTTTCTTATTTCCTACAATTCTTTTGGGAGACACTTTGAGGTATGGGACTTTGAATAGGTCTCTGTACACCTGTCCTATAGGGGGGTTTTTGTCCTTTGAAATCAGCTGGATTATTTTGCTGGAAAGAGATGCAAATATCTTTCTTTATAAATATAAGATACGTAAATATATTATGAGAACTATATGAAGTGTGTTTGGTACAGGTGTCTCACATGAGTGTTTTATATACGTGTTGAAGATAAAAATAACCTCAAATGCAGCCACCATTTTTGTGAGAGCAAAATTGGAGGCTGGATTCAGTTCTCAAAGGAGTGGTGTTGAGTAGGTAATCCAAGCATTTCTTTCTATCGTGAAACAAAGATAACCAGAAAGGCTGGTGGAGAAGACCATGAATCTATTTCCTCGTTTGAAAAATTCTTGATTAAATGGGTAAAAGCTTGAGAACAGTTTGTGCCAACTGAACTTGTCTCACCTTAGTTAAACATGGTGTTTCTGTTCCATTTGTGGGCAAAAGAAAATGATGGGTTTGATTTGTGGTTTTTTTTTCTCGTATAGCTCTGTGGAACAGTGGTAACACATACTGGAAACATTAAGGGGTAAGTAGTAAGCTTTTAAAGTCAATTCTAGGTCTATTACTACTTTATTTGTAAGAAAGCTGCTCTGCTTTCTATAACATGATTGCTTTAAGGTTTAAAAATTATCGAACCATATTGATGTTCGTATGAAAATCTATGCCTTCATTCTGCTTAAATTATATTATAATTCTGTCTTCATCGAATTTTCCATAATTGTTTTTGTGATTATTTCTAGGCTATGTAAATGAGGCTCAAGATTCTTCTGTGGGAATATATCATCATTCTTCCAGGTGTACTGGCATTTGCATTCATCTTACAAATGCTGAGCCACTCGTTTTATGTCACCCATACTGTAAATCCCAAATGTACTATTGAATGTTATACCATAAACTACTGTACAGAATATTCTGCAATCAGGGCACTGCCTCTTGAATACCACTGTTCAAGGCTTGAATTAAAATGGGTTTTGTTTTTTACTTTTTTTACACTGGGCTTTCTACCTTACATCACAGTATGTAAATTATTTAGATTAACAGCCTTTGCCTAGCAATCCTCTGACAATTGGTCAAGTTCTTATCTTAAATTGTTGATTTCTGTTAAATACAGTACTTACACGTTTACATAAAAACACATTTTATATACAGAGACTTTTGTATATACATTTTTCTTAAAACTTATACGTGTTTAGTTAAGATTTTAATATTGTATAATATTCTTCAAAATGAAATTACCAGCATGATCAGTGTTGCTATTTGGTGCTCTTGAATGACCACTTAAGACTAAATTTGAAGTGTAATGGGATCCACAGTGTCTCCTTGTGTCTCTGCAAAGTTGCAGTTGCAGTTTTGTTTTCTCCCTTTTTTTTATTTATTTAATATTTAGTGGTTTTTGCAGTAGAAACCTGAAAGAGACTTTTTGGAGAAGGCTCGTTTGAAATTCTGTGGGTGGGAGGGTTGGGCGTGTGTGTGATATATAATATAGTGAAAAAGCTAAGCTTTCTAGAGTTCTGTAGTACTCAAAAAGAGCATGAGAGACATCAAATGTTGGTGATTTTTAGAATGCTTGACATACTGTGTCTCCCTTTTCATCATTCACACTCACTTCTGTAATGCCCTTAAGAATATCACTGTTAAGTTGTGGCTCTTTCAGGGGGCAGCAATACTATTTTGCTAAGTAATTGCAAAATATGATTTTTAATATTAAAATTCAAATGTGTTTAGCAATTGGAGTTAGTGTTTGTACTGCTAGAGTTATTGCCTTGAATTTAGGCATACACTTGCATTGCTGAATTAGTTAACAGCAGAATTCATCAACAAGGCCAAAAGTATCTGTGTTACTAGTATAAAACATTTTGGCGGGTGAAGTAATTGGGTATATTGATTTAAAATAGTGTCTATTCATATATCAGTATTGTTACCTTTGTTTCCACAAGGTTCATTGGCTTCGAAGTAGGGATAATCCTGTAAATCATTCATATAATCCTAAAGAAATGCTGAAAAGTGATACCAGTCTTTAATCTGAAATAACCTTAAGTATTTCATTTTTAGGTCATAAATGGAAACATTTCTAATTGACATTATGTAGCATATGTGTATATGTAATGTTCAGAACTGCAGATTTTTAAAAGTTTCTATTTTTAATTTGAGAAAATGTTCCCAGTTCATTTAAATAAAAAAGAACTTGCTTAACTACCCCATGTTTGATTCTCAATTGTTTTGTTGTGTAGACCTGTCTCAGAAGGGTTGCACTGAGTTAAAATCTTATGAAAATGTGGTTTTTTTACCCTGATTAAAAATTTCAGCTGTATTTGACTGTTACTGATGATTTTAGCTTAAGGAAGATAAGACACCAAGAACTGGACCAGGAAGGACTGAAAGAACATTGACTCTGGGTGAGAGAGCTTCTGACTTCCCAAAGGACGTGATTTGTGCACAGATGGTGGGATTGGAGTTCATGAGTTGTGGAGGAAATCCACATACCTGCACATGCTCGAGGTGTCACCACGTGCCTCCGTCCTTGGAGGAGACAGCAGAATTACATGTTTGCCAGTTCTTCAGCTGCCACAGCGCACTGCTGGCATCCTGGCTCCACTTGTAAAAGGACAATTGTTTTCCCCTGACAGACCAGACCATGAGCTGTTTCATCTGAAGTGCAGGCAGACAGAGGACACAAATGTCAGATGGGAGTGAGACAAACACTTGGCAGTAACAGATTAACTGTGATACATAAATATACCAGAGCTCTTGAGTCCAAACTTTGCTATTTGTCCTTATTCTTGTAGTCTGATTTGTTTTCATGGTTACACTTTAAAAAACTTTCAGAACAAGAGATCTGAAACTGCTATAAAGTAATTTAAGTAGTTTTGAACTCTTTAACAATTATTAGAACAAGAGAGATGAATGCCTTTAGTTTCTAAGCTAGGAACTGTCAGTGCTGTTGTGTGTAACCAAGTGTAAATAATACATTTGTTTGAGGTCTTTGAGTGCTTGCAGTAGAGATTTTGAAATCTTTGAAATGAAGTGCAACGTGGGCAACAAGATTCTTCTGTCTGTCTGGATGGTGGGTGAGGAGACTTGCCAGAAAACAACAGAAAAGTGAATTGTAAATCGTAAGCAGGCTCGTACCGTTGCTGTTTCTCCTAGGGCTTGACTGGAGAGCCACACCACTGTGCTTCGAAAGGGACAGTCAGGAGAACAAATGGCAAGAAGCCAGAAATGAGACCTCTGCTAAAAATGTTATTAAAATAGCCTTAGAGAGAGAATGAAAAGAAGACAATGTTGTTCTGTCCACCAAATGGTATTTAGTCATGGGGAACTTTATGACCCGTTCACAAGGTTCAGGCTGCCCAGAATGACTGTTCCAGGCGGTCCATGGTCAGGGAGGCAGCTCTCGGACCAGCTGGGTGCCACAGAAGCCAAGGGCTCTATCGTCAAGTATTAGAGAAGCATTTTTTTCAATTTTATTTTTTTGTTCTTCTTCCCTGCTTGTGTTAAATTAATGTTTTTGCCTTTGTATTTTCTTTAGCAGTACTTAATGAGTGGCTAAATACACAAAATGGTATTCCATGCCATTATGCATGGCCATTCTTGAACCTAGGATTTCTAGCACCCCACAGTTATTCAGGTGTACCTAAATAATAGATTCCCCTTCAGGAGTTGTTCAGGTCGGGGGCTGTAGCATACATGTCTTCAAAAAAAGTGTCTAGTGGGGTCTCATTAGCCAGAAAAGTGCTGTGGCTTGTAACAGTATGGGAGGGATTTTTTCTCACAACCTCCTGGTTGCCCAGGGAGTTGTTGTGATTTTCCTTAGCTCTGCTTTGGGTTAGTGCAGCAGAAACTGCTAGTACAGGATTCTGCACTGAAATATTTCTATTCTCTAGCCTTTGTTTTATGGCATTTTTACAGCTCATTTATTATGAACAGGAAAATATCTATTAAAAAAAATAAAGGTGAAAAGTGATGAAGCACAAATACCTGCCTGACATACTCTGGTGTCTCTTCCCTGCTGTTGAGACCCGTGATAAGGTCGTTCTGTTTTCTTGCTGTTGGCTGATGTGACAATGATGATAAAACTTCCAAATGTTTGGTTTATATTTAGGCCTGTAGTACCTTATTTTGCTAAAGCTTTATTCCTTATCTTGCTTAAATATTGCCAGTCTAAAAATCTTTCATGGCTCAAAGAATGTGCAGTTAATTCTTCCATGTGTCCCCACCGCATGTTATGTGCTGACAAAATGAAGTGCTAAAGTTGCATCCTTACTGTGCAAATCCACAGAAAACCCATTCCACAAATCAGCCTTTATTAGTAGGACACATTTATAATATCACCCAGATGTAGCTGCATAGATTGCTTTGGCAATTTTATCTTTTTTAACTTCCATATGATCTTACAAACTCTGGCATGAAGATAGCTAAAAAGCAGCTGGAGAATAGAAAATATCTGTTAAAAATCAAATATGACATGTTCATTCTGGATAGGAATGTGCTTCTCAGTTATACAACCATCGTTCTGTATTTAACTGCATTTGCAAGATTTGTCTTGTTACCATCTTGGGAGTTCACAGGTTATTTGACACTCCCTCAGGCCATAAATTACAGGCACATGCCTACTGAAGTGTGATTTATAATTTTATTTAAAAAAGAGCCCAAACCTTACATTCTACATTTCGCTGGAAAGAGGCTTCTTTGTGCACCAAGCCTTTAAATTGTGAGCAACCACTTCCTTACTGCTTTCACTTTTTCGGATCGCATTGCTCAAGGATCTCAGTCAACTCCTCTCACCATGAAGAGTTTTGCTCTTCTTTTGCTAGTACTGAGCTGTGGCATGGGAGGATTGGGACAGAAGCTGAAGCCAAAGAAAAGAAGCACTGGTGAAGAAATCAATTTTCGGACTAAAACCAAAGATGTTTGCACAATGAGCATGAGCGGGGATGAGGAGATGAAACTTAGAATTGAATGCAGAAGCCGAGGCATGTCCTACTGGTGTGAATTCGCTGGCAAGCCGTCAGTCTGTCGGGCTTTCAGAAACAATCCAAGGATTTACTGGAATCAGATCGCCGTGGAACTCAGAAAGCTCCCGCACGCTTGCGAATCCACACAAGTGCTGAAGACCACCATGTGCCAAAAGGCTCCCGCGGAGGCTCTCATGAAGCAAATAGCTGCTGGTGTGGAGCCAGAAGATCTGGCAAACCAGGATAAATCAGTCCAGAAAACTTCCACTTCTATGAGGGGAGCAGGAAGAAGCTCTGTTAACAAAATAGGGAAACCTCCAATACTACCTCTTATAAAACCAACCCAACATGGTCGAGGGTCTGAAAATGAAATGGAAGCGATGAAACTGGCACGGGAACATTGCTGGGAGCCTCTGCATGGTGTCTGCTCCTACATTATTGGCATCTTTAGAGGTTAAAAATTTGCTTCAGGTAAAACTCCCCTCTTGAAACACAGCAGGATGTACCCAAGAGTAAGCCTGTTGTAGTTTGGATTTATTTTGATCTCGGGGGTCTCTCAGGGGCGTGGACCCAGAAATTCTGGGCTTGCTTACTAAAATCTAACAAGGCAAAGCCTGCACCTTGGCTTCTGAGGGGCTGGAGAGCTTAAACCCAGTGATGGCTACTAGTTCAGGACTCCCTGGAAGCCTCCTGTGAGGTCCTTAATATGTACTGACATGTTTGTCCTATGCATTAATCCTATGGTATTGCACTTCTAACTGTTTAAATTGGGCTTGTTTTCTGCCTTCTGTCATTCCTTCCCTCTTGTGCTGACTTCTGGATTTAAGCCGGTGAAGTATAAGATAAATAACAAATACATCAGGTCCAATAACAAATGCATCAGCTAGAACAATTTAAAACTACGTTCCGAAATCAAAAGCATAAAGCTTGTTCATCAAAACTTCTAGTTAATAATTAACTATCTTAATTTTTAAAATTAGTTCATAGACGACCTCCAGAAATGAGTAAAACTGAGCGGACTGTCTTGGTTTATGGGTCTGTTTCTGTAGAGGTGACAAGGATTGCAGGCAGGCGCTTGTCTGGTAAGTCTTGGGTGTTCAGCCAGGATTTAAAAAGGCAAAGCCCTTGCAGAAATGGTTGGGTTTATACCCACTTCCACTTTGACTCAGAGAGAAAGGCAGGAGCTGCGGACTGAACCTGGCAAATTTTTGACAGAAATGGGAATATACAGAGTATGAGGCAGCAAGTGTTTAGACTGCTAATTTTCTTGTGCTTAATACAGCAAAGTGACTAATTTTTTTTTCTTTTTTGTTTTGCAGAGCAGAATTTTTACAGCTGAAGAAGGGCCCTTGCTGTAGTTTAATAATTTAGACGTAAGAATTTTGGTTTAAAAATGCATCATCTCTGTATATTTTTGTATCTGTTTTCTCTTTGCAGCCCTAGAATGAAACTTTTTAACAGCCCTGAAACATGCATGAAACTGGAGTGACTGTACTTAGTGTTAGGATGATCTAACTGTTCCTAGGTCTGTTACACGCCAAGGTGCACTGCATTTGTGTTACCAAGGTTCCACTTCAAGAGTTCTGACCTTGAATAGGCTTTTATGTCTTCTGATTTCCTTCAGTTTGTTAGAGGTGAAAGCTGTAAATGATGCTACAGTTGGTACAAAAAATAAAAATAAAATTTTTGAAAACATACCCCGTGTACTTTCTTAAAATTTGAAATGGTGCTGGTTGTATCAAGTTATGGTATTTGATACTTGTTTCAGGTCTGAGTCATTACTTTCTCACTGTGAACATGTTTTGATTAATATTTTCAATGTTATTATCTTTATATTACAATGATAAGTTTCAGCCAGCAGGGGAAAAAAAAGATTGGAGAAATAAAAGAGTAATGTAAGAATACATTTCTGAACATAGCAGATTAGAAGTGTTCATCTGTGCTGCATCTGCAGACTTTGGTGTTATTACGATCTGTTAGTAGTTTTATAAATGTTTGGGTTTAGTAAATATTCTGAAAGGTAACTCATATCTATGCACTTGGGCACTTGCATAAATCTCATCAAAACACAAAGCAGGACCTAATAGCCTGTTATCAGAGATTACAGCACATTTATATTCAGATTATTTTTTTTTAACAATGACCCCCTTTGTTCTCAAGTGAGCTTCGCAGCAGGGGCATAACTGGAAAACCTTCGTACCACATAAATTAATAGTGTTCTGTATTTGCTGTTAAACAGTTTCTGCAAGGCGTTGCTACACTTCCGTACTTCTCCAATTTTACTCACAGATTTGTAATTCTCACTTCGTAATTCCAAATCGTGACTGTCCAATCACTAAACTTTGTGCCCTGTACCAAAAAACTTGAAATAATTTCTGTCGCAAACCTCTTGAAATATGTGGAAAGGAACAGCAAGTGATGAAGCAAACTCAAACAGGTCTGGTTTTGTCAGCCATAAATCTAATGTGGTTAATCTTCATTTGTAACTTCAGTTATCCTTGCCAAGCTCTTGTGCTGTGACTTAAAAATGTAGTAGTACACTTATTCACTTATTTCTGTCATAGAAATTAACATAATTGTTTGATTTGCAAACATGCAAAATGCATTAAAGTGATATTTGGGAACTATTTGGAAATGTTAAGGGGAGGTTGAGGGTTTTCTTGAGGTGTGTGTTTTAAATATTTTAGAACTTCCCTTGTGTGTGATGCACAATCCACACTGCAGAGTGAATATTTTACAGTAGTATCCACTACAACAATAATGACCTCACAAATGAGATGTCAGCTTGCATTTAGAGAAGTTTGGGAGAATCAGTCACCCACCATACTGATAGCAGGAGAAAAGAGGAGGTTGCACCAGTTCACCAAAAGTAAATTTTCCCCTTTATGCCCTTTTCTGTGTGTAAGCACCGAGCACAGAAGGCAGCAGAGTTGGCTGACACTTTGTAGAACTCTTGGAGATAGAGTCCAAAATCCGTGGCCGTCATTGATTGTGCTCAGGAGAGGACAGATGTCACAGAGATTTGCAAGTGCACAATGTCCTAGGGAGCTTGTCCCTCGTTTCAGTGGAGCAGAGCTCTGCACCAGGGGGGTCCATGCTTGGCACCGTCGTGTCTGGAGTGACCACCTGAAGCTTCACGATTGAAGTGGAAACTAGAAATCAAATAGCCTTGTGCCAAAGGCCCCTCTTTGAAATGCTTTTTGTAAAATATTGTTAACTGAAGTGCCGCACCTTGTGTAACAGCGCCGTGATTTATCAGCTACGTTACCATTTAATTGTGTTTAGCACTAGAAACACACAGTTGTGACATTTCAGTTGCCTTCTTGGTATGAAAGTGCTATTCATTAATGAAAGGATGAATTGAGAAGTGTTTGTGGTGAGTTTAACACAATCTTCAAGTACCTAACGAATGAATGAAACCTGCTGTTGCATTCATTTCAGGTTAACCTGTTAGTCCCCATATTCGTAAATACCTCAGGAAACCCGCTTAAGTGGAGGTGGAATTTCTCTTTATTTTCTTGACAGAGGAACAGCAGGCAAGACTGTCTGGATTCCTGCGGCCAGGGAGACCCCTGATACCCAGGCCTTCTGCTCCTGCTGCTCATTCAGCACACTGGCAGGCAGTCCCCCTGCCTCAGGATCCTCACCTTTAGCTTCCCACAGAAGCGCTGTGAGTATTCCCTACTTCGACAAGGTAAGCCTCCAATAAAAGCTACATGATGCATTTGGAGAACCTGCCTGTAAAAGAACGTGTATTTAACACACATAGTTAAGATCCAAGAAAGACTGGAGTAAGCCTAATGGAGAGCCACCAAGATGGTCAGGACTGGAGTGCAGTCCTGTGAGGAAAGGCCTTCTGGCCTCAATGATTTACGATGGAAACACAGAAGAAAGCTTAAAGGGTCTGGTTCTTTTATAACGAACACCTCTGTTAGCATCTGTGTCTTCTCAACATGCAAAAAATACTCTTGGAGCAGCCATTCTAACTACATCAAATTGAATAAGACAGTTTTCTTAAGTATGTTCTGATGGCAGATCCCATCATTAAGTCCAATACATTGTCTTGGATAAATAACATCATGTTCAGTGCCTCTGTCTTTTGGTACATATTTTTATTTAGCCTAGTTAAATCAACAAGAAAATCAGGTGTTAAGGAACACTGAACATCCAGTCTCTTCTTGTCTTAAAATCAAGTATCTGAAACTAAGAAAATTGCCCTTTGCAGTGTGTGGGTTATTTGTGTTAAAGCAGACCAAATCTACACCTCAAAAATAATATTGCTTAGTCTGCCTGTACCTATGCAGTAGTGCACTCTGCTGTTTTCTGAGAGAATTGTTTAGGTGTGTTCTCTGGCCGTTCTTGCATGGTTTGCAGTTCTACGTTTTGCATTCTTGATTTTTCAATAGGTGTAGTTGATAAGGCACAGATTTTAGCAACAAAGATCTTCCATAAAAATAAGAAAACAAAGGAAAAACTAAAATTTCCCAAAGTTGCCCCTTGCCAATTCCTGCTTCTTTAGGAGCTTTATGGTTTTCCATTTCTTTTTTCTGTTTCTCTTGCTGCTACATTTCCTAATCTCTGCTTTCTTTTCTGAAGAGAAGTCAGATGCAGGACAGGAGATTCCTTTGGCTCTCTCTGCTTTCATCAGACTTCACAGATCACTTTACAATGGCAAAAAATATGTGATACACATATGAAAACAGGAATAAGAAAGCAAAGCGGCAGAGACGCAGACAGTACGATGACAAGACATCAGTGTTATCTCATGGACGTGTCATATCAGACATCCTGAGAATCTGTTTATTTCATTTACACATCTTACATACTAAGTTAACTGCAGAAGGCCAAGTGCTGAATTTCCAGAGTAGCTTTATTACAGTGTGTACAGAGTAAGAAAGAAATGAAGCCGATATCTGATTTGGAGCAGAAGTTCGCGTTCCCTTCCCTGCTTCCCTCTCCTCAGCAGGTTACAGAACCCTTTTGCAGACCCAGCGCTCACCACAGGCACCCAGCCCCGGGACTCTTCCGCTGCCGCCGGCCTCACAATGGTTGCAGTCAGGAGGGGAAACAGACGTGTCCTTCTAGCTCTGCTGCCCGCAGACGTAAAAAACTGCAATACTCTGTCGCTGCCGCCCGTAAAAATGAATGTGCGAGTGGTGAAACCGGTTGCCCCTTTAATTTGTTTTACCAGTGTAATGTGGTGTGTGAGGGGGGCCTCCCCTCAATCACGGATGTGTTGAAATTAAGAATTTGCCCAGGAACTGAAAAGGGCTAGAAACTTCCCGCGGAAGGACAGGGTGAGAAAAATCCAGGCTCTGGACTCTGACAGAGGGGCCTCGCTGCTTCCTCTGCCGAAAGAGCCCCCGTGCAGGAGCGCTGCCCGCCCTCCTGCCCGTGCCCCCCGCCAGGCGGGCGCAGGCCCCGCGGGTGCCGCCGCAGGCCTCGCGGGTGCCACCGCAGGCCCTGCGGGTGCCGCCGCAGGCCCCGTGGGTGCCGCCGCCGCCGTACTGACGTCGTCTCCCTGCCGGGGCTGGAGGCCAGAGCAGGAGAGACGCCAACGTCTTTCACGTCGTGTTGGTGAACCTGGGCCGCGTGGCGGTGGGTTTGCGCCAAGGGTGGATGCCGGAGCAGGCCGTGGAGATGTGGTTTGTCAGGACAAGGTCTCTGTCTTTCCCCAAGACCTGCCTCAAATACTGCTGCCCGCCATGACCCATCCTGTGTCACTTTCTCTCACTAGAGAGATGTTCGAAGACCTGTTGTTAAAACCTGTCCATAGAAGTCCACGCTGCGACTACCATGAAGGTAAGCTATGCCAGGGTGACAGAAGATATTTTTCACAATATACCAGACGAGAAGAGGTAAGAGTCATCAAGTAACACCAACAAGGAACATCATCTGTAACCATCTGTTTCCTCTGTCTTCTTGGACATTAAATCTTTTACATAGTTGGAATCAGTTCAATAGCCTTTGATTTTTCTTCACACCGATTGCATGACGTCTGGACAGCTTCTTGGCTCAGGGTTAGTGAACAGAAAGAAATCAGAATAACTGTTTTCGTTCAGCTTAGGGAACTATAAAACTTTTTACAGATCACTACATATTTCACCTCAGCAGGAGCAGTGTCCTTTGGCAGGAACATACATCATTTGAAGTATAATAGATCAGTCACGGTGATTTGATGGAATGGGCAAACTTCTTTTTTCTTCCTCACTATTAATCTTTTCGTTTTATTTTGTTTTGGGGTGGCTTGGTTTTGGTTTTTTTTACCTTAAATCCTTACCACCAGACAAGTTATTTTTTTTGTTATATCATGGCCCTTTTTAAACACCTACATATTAGTTGAACTCAAATAGCAAACAGCAGTATATGCCTACTTTGCAGCTTCAGAATAATTTACATGAGCACAGAAAATATACTGTCAAGGACTAGAAAGCAATGTAGAAAAGCGACTGCCTTCAGCATCTGTGAGAAGAAAGGCGCCTTGTTAATATCTGAGAGAGGAAGAAATCCATCTGAAAAGGAAGTCCTCAGGTAATTAATTTTCCATGTCATCATCATGTCTATGTTTTCTCCTGCATTATCTATAAGTTATTCAAAACCAAAATAATTGTTGCTATTTAAAGAGACATAGGACAATGTAATTACTAGTGTGCTTTCTACAACATCTTTGTGTAAGCGCATTGCTTGTCAGCCTGCAGACCTGGAAAGCAAAACTGAATACAACCGAATACTGAACTCAGCTAGAACTTAGTTTCTCAGTTGTAGATTTTTTTTTTTAATTGTAGTACATTTTATTTCCACATTGCCTTCTATTTGTACATGTCTGGATGTTTAAAAAAAAAAAAACCAACAAACACAACTAAAAAAACCGCAAAACAAACAAAACAACAACAACAACAAAACCACCAGAAATATGAAGGTAACTTTCTTGCATCTTTCTGACATAGACAAGTATCGTTACACACCTCTAAAATGTTAGGAAACAGAGACACGTGAGGGGACCTCTGGCAGCAGATGTTTCCACAGAAGCAAGTGTACTAAACAGTACTGGGTGTGTACTTAAGCAGAAACAAAAAATTGGGCTTTTAAGTGGTGCTGAAACGAGGATGGACTAAGGTTTCTTTGCTGAGCTCAACTACACTTCAAAAAGCTATAAAACGCTGTTCTCAAAAGGAGTTGGCTAGCTCCATTTATTTTAAGATCTGAGGTCAAAACCTGACCTGAGCTAACTGAGAGAATTCCACAACCATCCCTACCTTTTCTGAGGCCTGGCTTAAGGGAGTACTTTATAAAAGCATCAGGAAAGACTGCTTTACTGTGGGTGAGATGCTCTCTTGTACTAGTGGATGTGAGTTCAGACCGTTGGACACTTATTAAAAGAGGGGTTTGCAGGCCAAATCTAGCAGCACATGAAGTCTCTTTTCCTTCCATATTTTCTTCCATTTCTTATTCAACCTCAAACCTTCAATCAAAAATGTTAAAAGGTAGCTTTTTGTAAGCTAGGGACACGCATTGGATATCCTTGTGATGACTGAAAGCTGTCTGAACAACCTTTGAGAACACTGGCTGTTTCCAGTTCACCTATGAAGGGGCAGGGGAGCTACTTTCTCCCTTCAACCCGTATTTGTTCCTCCTGGAGGGGTGCGAGGGGGCGGTGAGTGCCCCTGCTCCCCAGAATTCCTGTGGAGCATCAGGTCGTTCCTTTTCTTATCTTTTCAGTTTGCCCCAAGCTTCATGCCTGTTAGTGTTTAATGAAGTCATTTGTGCTGTGTCATCAACACGCAGACAATATTCACTATGTACTAAATAATTGTAAGTTAACCAGGATTTAGGTCATCTTTACCACCATACAGGAGAAAATCCCCAAATTCCCTCATGGTGTGAAGTAGGACATAGATGTGAGATTCCTATACAGGCACACAGGAACAAATAGAACTAAACATAAGTAAAAGGTCAGTTTGTGTAAGTCATGTGATAACAGAGGAAAAAGGGTAATTTAAATTAGAATTGGAATTGTAACGCCTCAGCATTAACAGTGGCATTCTGATGTATGGAATTACTGTGCTGCTTTTCACCTGTTTTCGGAAAATGGGTTTCTGGCTGAATAGGGTAGAATATGTCAAAAAAATTCCTAAATATTTAGAATACTGATAGTCCTCTGCAAACCCATTAAAAAAATAAATACCTGGTATTTAAGATTATTAATTTCTTATTCGTTAATGATCTCCACATGGGGGAGCTGTAGAGTTAGAAATGATCCAAGAAAAAACAGTAATTTTTCAAAGAAATATACAGTCGGAGACATTGTATCTTCTCTTGTTTAACTGAGCAAACCCCAAATCTATCATAACTGCTGAGGGGTGTGTGTCCTTTCAGCTTTTGCCCACCATAACAAGTTGCACTAGAACTTGGAAAGATGGGTCAAGAAACCTTTTTCTTTGTTAATGGCTTCTTTCACTGCATACCCAAACATGCTGATCTCAGAAAAATGAAAATGGCAAATAAGATTTGTCCATCCCTTTTGTTCTTTCTCTGTGCCTTTCTCTATGAAATGCAGACCTTTGCAGTCATTCTTCTGACTTGCTGAGCTTTCAGCTGGGCTTTGCAGAGCCCCCTCCACATGTGAGCTCTTGAGCCGTAGAGCCCAAGTGCATTTTAAGGATACGTATACTGTGTTTCAAGGATAACCCAAAGATTATGAAGAATAAACCTTATAGCTAATTCTATCAGTTATAGGTCAGGCTATGATGGCTGACACAACTTGTGGAGACACAGCTTGTGTTAGCCCAAGATCACTTTTTCCATGTAGATGAAATAGTTTCTTCAAGAGTTGTAATGTATATGAGCAAAGGATTTGTCATAGATGTGATTGTACCTTCTTGTCTTTGCTGTGATAATTGTCATGGCTTAGAGGCATGGAGTCAAAGTGTAGCTTGGCCTTCAGTATTTTTAGTGAAGGGGAAGTTCTGCACGTGGACTGAACTCTCTCTTGGTTTCTTTCCCAACTGGAAGCCACTGAAATAACAATTTATATTGGTTATTTGTAGGACTGGAGTCTCTGTGGTGGGTTGACCCCAGACAGAAATGAAGCACCCGCCAGCCACTCACTCCCTCTCCACAGTGGGATGGAGAACTGGAAGAACAAAAGAGAGGAGAAAAAAAAGTGGGTTGAGATAAAGACAGCTTAATAAGTGAAGAGGAGAAAAAACCCACCAAATGATGCAAAGACATCCACTCCACACCTCTCACAAGCAGGCTGATGCCCAGCCAGTCTCCAAGCAATGGTTACTCTAGAGAGACCACCACCAGTTTTCTTGCTGAATGAAATGTCATATGGTCTGGAATATCCCTTGGGTCAGCTGTCCTGGCTGTGTCCCTTTCTAATATCTTGCCCACCCCCAGCCTACTGGAGAGGGAGCAGAGCTGGAAATAGAAAAGGCCTTGATGCAGTTTAGCAACAGCTAAAACATCAGTGTGTTATTAGCGCTGTTCTGGTCACAAATTTTAAACACAGCACCATATGGGCTACTATAAGAACTTAATTCCATCCCAGCCAGACCCAACACAGTCTCCTACACCATAAAGTCCCTGTTCTTCCATTCCTGGTTCCTGGTTTCATTTTCCTGGAACAATTTATTGGTTCCTGTTTCCAGTTTCCTGCTGTATTTAAAAAGTGTATTTGAAATGAACACTTACTCCATAGCAAGTGCTAGAAACATCTTGCTGTGCTTGGAACCAGTGCTAAGCTCCACAAAATTACCAGGCATTGATAAACTCATAAGAGTTTAAGCAATATAGTTTCTCGGTCACAGTAGAGCCATCTGTTCTTCTCTCTCCATGCACATATATGCACCCTTTATTTCAACAAACATACAAATAAACCCACTAATATTAATGAACTTTATTGGAAGGGAGAAAACTATTCAATACTTGTATTATATTACATTGTATTATATATACATCTGTGTATATATGCCTATGTGCATGTGTGTACGTGGTACAGCTTAATTTATTTACAGAACAGCTTTAAGCTTTATGGAAAGGATCCTGAAAACAGAGAAAGACCAAAGCTACCATTGATATAAACAACAGACTTTCGGAAGTCGATCTATTCTGACCGGGACTGTATTAGAGAAAAACCTAGAAAAGAAATCTAAATTGCTTTGTTTTCTTGAAGTAGAAGGTAGAAAAGATAATTCCTGCATCTTCCTTGATAAAAATACTGTCAGTTACATCTGTTCAGATCAAACGTGGTTTACAGAAGCCTGGATACAACCTCAAAAAAACCAGCCAGCAGCTAGGAAGGAAAGTCTCTCTAATATACCACATCTTGGCCCATATATACTCTGTCTTCAACTCCTTCCATGTTCATCCTGTATCACTTTGCAGCCACACCAAGCTGTGGAAGAATTTCGCCACTGATCTGGTCAATATTTGAAATGTTCCAAACTACTCTATAACACTCAGCAGATCTTGGTTCTCCTCACCTATGCAGGATCAATTAGTATTTTTGCTGCTTGTATAGGAACTAATACAGTGGAGACCACTGTGTGTCCATCAGGAAAAAAAAAAATAGAACAAGTGCCTAAGTAATTTAAAATTCCCACTAAGAAAAGGAAAATCTTACCGTTATGAGAAGGTGGATTAGAAGCAGAAGCGAGCTGGAAATAATTTCTTACCCTTGTCTGCCTTTAGTAACTCCACCAGTATTGCCTTAACAGAAAGGCTTTTTTCAGCTATTCATTTGAATAAGCATATGGGGAATTTTTTTAGTGCAATGCTTTAATGAGAAATAAGGCATTTGTGACAGCTGGAAGCGTTTTTTTGGTTGGAGCGTTAAGCTCAGTGCTTATGGTAAACAGTGCTGCTCATAAGATGGTCCCTTGTGTTCTAGCAATACGTGTCCGATGATTTCTTTCACGTAACACGTCAAATTCTTCCTTCTCATAGATATGCATGACTTGCCATTACCCTGAGTAGACTCCAGTCTAATGGCAAGCAGTAAGTTACAATGTCATCTTTTTATTAATTAACTCATTTTATCTTTCTGTAAGAGAGCAATACTTTGCCTGATTGTATTTCTGAAGCTGTTCTCGTCAGACAGGCAGGCTCTTGGATGGCCTCAAGCTATAAAAATCTTAACAGGCTAAATAGTTCAGAAGGCAATTAGTCAATAGTTGTTTCCCCCAGCTGCCAAAACAACTTGAGCATGCCTTGCATATAGTGAATCTGTGTTAATAAATCGAGCAGCGAGCCTGCTCAAATAAAACTGCAGGACAATGAAATGATTGTCCTTGGAGAATCTTTAGCTGTGATTAAGATAGAGAAGTGATGACTTCCATTAGAGCTAAAGTTAAAAGAAAATATGTAAAATTCAGACGTTGAGGTTGAGTTCTTCTTGATATTGAAAAAATCAGTATGAAACACAAACGCACCTTTCAGTATACTACCCCTCTGTTTTACATTATTTTTCTTCCAAGTTTGGGTTTGTGGCATTTGTTTTGTTTGGGTTTTTGTTTGTTTTTCTTTTATGAAACATAGCCTTCGTATTCTGTGAAGGCTAAATTCTAAAGAAAAGGAAAAAATAGATTTTTTTTTTTCCTATTTATCTAATCCCGTCTCTTCTTTGGTGACCCTATAGCATTATCAGATGCAAATCTGCAGGGACCAAAATAATAGGATCTACTTAAATTGAGATATGTTTTCCACTAACTCTTGTATGGTAACAATCATCTTTATCATGGTATCAACATTTAACATCCTGTATAGGAGAGGGTAATCATGTCTAGTTAGCAATGGCAATTATTTATACTTTGTCTTTGAATTGTTTCAAAATCAAGGCAAACTTCCTTTAACATTGGTTCAACATAATTTCACAATAAAATTACGGGAGAGGAGTCCTCTAAATTGTTCCTATCCTTGTTTGAATTTGGAAAGTCTCCTCCTGCCAAGATGAAAAACTCTTGTCAACCCCATTTGGCATCAAAGTTTTCTGTCTCCTGTATACATGTGGTCTGCAGAACTTTCCTCTGTATTATCTGATGAAACAAGAGAGATTTATCATTTCAGAAACATATTCCTAATGGTTGTGCTTCATCACTAGCTTGGATCTCCTTGGTTTCAATTAAAACCACTTACATTTTTTCTGAAAACAATGCTGTCCTTCCCCACCAAGAAAAAGGAATACTCAGAAAATTTACAAACAAACTCTTCCTCTTCTGGCTGCGTGTGGGAGGGTGTTCGATAGGCAGCTGGTAGCAGATGAACCACTGCTGGCTGCCACACATGAGCTGGGAGCCAGGAGGGTTAGACCCCTGCTGAAGAGAAACTACGCTTTGGCAGTAATTAATTTCAGGATATTTTAATCAAAATGTTACCAGCATAATGCCACTGCAAGTAGTAACTACTGAATTCATAGATGAGGAAGGTAATTGGTACTACTAGGGCTACGAATGATGGATCAAATGATTAAGCTGCTAGTTTCACTTGTAGATAACCACTGTATGAAGGAGCATAATTTACTGAACTTAATTTACTACTGTTTTAGGAGCATAGGTCTTAATGGAAATGTCCGAGCATCTGCAAACGGGAACCTCAGCATGGACTTCGCTATAAAATAATGTTACCATTTAGTCTTGTATTTTTATTACATTATAATTAATACACAGAAGTCCTATGGTTTCTGTTGTTTTGCGATTATCTTAACATTCGTATTTGTTTGGATTAGATTGTTTCTTTATTATTTGGGTTTCATGATACCAGTTTTCACTGGGATGCTGTTCTGCCAAGTTCAGTCGTCAATTTTGGCCAGTTTATGAAATAATTAGACACTCTTAAAGACTCAATGAAGAGAGAATCTGGTGCCTTTTTCATAGTTATTTAATATGAATTTAACTGTAGGTCAGAAGTAACTGAAAATTATTGTTAACTAATGAGTTTTCTTCAACATCCTTTCAAATAATTATGCCTCCATGTAAAATAACTGGTAAACAGATCTCTGTGCAGTGAAACCATCACCACATATTTAATTAACTAGTCTTTTTCAGAGAAATGCCAGTAGGCTGTGGAATGTTCATTTGAAGTGTTGGGCACTGGTGGCAATACAGAAAGGCTGGCGTTGGTGCCGCTGCCTGTGTGACAATGTTTTTGTTGCTGTGTCAAAGGGCTTCATCATTCAGGGCTGTCCGCTCAGTCTTTTGTAGATGCTAGATTCACAGAATTAAAAAGAAAATAAAGCTATTATTTCCTTGCCTGAAGCTTGTTTACCCAGGGATAAAAGGTGCCAGAGAACAACCCACTGCCACAGTAAAAAGGGTTTTGCACTTAGAGGTGCAAAATGGTGTACACCTACATCCTGTACGTGATTACATTTCATTAATAAACAGTACATGAACAGGCTAGTCTGTTTTAATTATAGTAAGAATTTAATATTAATAATGTGTGTACCTATACACTCAAAATGTCTGATTTACATACATTGATGGCATTCTTTTACTCACAGGGAACACCTGGAATGCTAGTCACATTACAAACAAACAGACAAAAAAACACAAAATACCAGACAAACCACAAAGCCACCTCCTCACTCCTGGAAGTAACTGCAGCTTAACATCGTCCATTTCTTAGGACTGGCAATTTTTAAAGGAACTCTAGTTAGAGAGTGCCTAATATCATTATTTCTTCAGGTCTTGTAGCAAATATATATTTACTTCTGGTGTATATGTAAAAGTAGAAAGTGAGGTTTATAATACATGTGCCTGATCCTGTTCTTTTAACAAAGTTGGCAGCCTCACTCTAGAGAAGTGCCGCGAGGTGCGGTGTGTGCCAGGAACACAGTTTTCAAGGCAGCCTGTGTGTAAACTGTTGAAGCTAAAAGGAATATTGTGACAGAGGGACTGATTCTACACATGTCCCTGGAGTCTCATTAAAATCAGGTTCTCCTTTTATACCCTTGGAACACCACCTGATGCAGTGAGTCACTCTCCGTCATCAGGATTGCCCAAATGCTGCAGAACGGTACTCACGGATGTTCATTTGAAATGTAAGCAGCTGTTCACTGATGCTGGATCTTTTCTAACTCACTTTGCCTGGGCATATGCACAGAAAACTGCATCCTGGTGTCTACAAGTATGACTAACAAATAGCTGATATTCTTACACAGTGATGTATTTGTAGGTGATCAAGGGAATTAATTGATCATTTACTATTTCTAGATTAAATTATGTTTAACTGTTTGTATACAAAATTAACTTTTTGTTCTGTGGCAGGAAAAAACCCTATAAATGAACAGAAGCCTCACAATGTCGCATAGATGACACCATAAGAAAACTGCAGTTTGCCAACAATGCACCAATGCAACTCATAGTTCGAATTGTAATAATTTCCTATGTACAAATATATGTATTTGTGAATAATATATAAGCAGCAATAAGGACTAACTTAGACAATACTGCACTTCTTCCACATCAATGAATCGTAATTAGGAATAAGGATAAAACCTCTTCCTCTCTTTGCTTGAACAGCAGAAAGACACCAGATAGATTTAATCATAACAGTTCTAATGAAAATTTTTAAATGCTGATTAACTGTCTCGTTTCAGTCAAAAGGCAGCAGGAATACGTCTGGATTAAGATTTTCAATACAAAACTCACATTGAGATTTGGGCATCCATGTTTGTAAATGTCAGTGACTACTTTTATTTGGTAAAGTTGCCAAATATTTTCTGTGCCTTTCTATTTTAATAACTAAATAGCACCCCATAAATTTGATCCTGACAAACTAGCTGTTCAGATTTGCCACATGTCGCGTGGACCAAAATGTCTTTCGATGACTAGTCTGCACTGTTTGTTCTGCGGTAAAATTTGTGCCTGCTGTTTGCAAGGAAACAGCGTTTCAGCTCAGCAAGGGGCAAGACGTAGGTCTATTTTTAAATATGTATGACAAAAAGAAGTAAAACCCCACTTCATTGGAAACTTTATCATAAACAAGTTTTTGCAGGAATTTTTGTTGACAATTAGGTGCTAATTAAGCACCTGAGAAATGGAGGTCTGACCTTAATTTTGTGTACTTTCTCTTCAAGATGAAAGTTGAAGAAAAAAAGTGTTCTGATCACCTGGAGATAGTGATGAGGCAGCTCCCAGCGGGATTATTGGGGTACAGTATGAATATGCACTATATGCCCAGGTAGGTAAAAGGCATCCATAAAACATAATTTCATGTCTTATTAAAACAAAACAAAAATATAATAAAAAAAAGAAAAAGAAAGAAAATAAAACCCCACAAAACAAAAATATATCCAGGCCAATCTCCATAGACCAAGACTAAATTTTATGTACCTAAACATGTAAATCTTAGTTTACTGCGATTTTGGAATCATCTAAGCTGGTTAGGAAAGAGTTCCAGCTGGGTCGAGATGGATTGTCTCAGAGATGTAATCACCTGTATCAACAAGCACTCAGCTGCAGAATTCTCAAGAGAAGTTTCTGGATGCTAAAGATGGGAAGAGCTGACGTGTGTCCAGTCTGCCACAACCTCAGGGATGGAATATCAAAGCAGCAGAAAGGGAAATCTTCTCTTGTGCAGCCTTTTCTCTCCCTGTCCTCCCCCATTTTTATGAAGCAGGAAGACCACACTGATATGTCCCATCAACAATTGGGCAGCTGAGCTGAGATTGACATTGAAACTTATTTTGCGAGGCAAAACTAGGCAATTTTGGAAGTGATGAATGATGGAGGGTTTAAATATTTTTAAATATTTTAAAATATTTTCAATACATTGTGATTACTCTTACCAGTAAATGGTATTTTTTAGCCACCAACAAAAAAAATCATTGCAACTTCATCTAAAAGAATAAGTATTATATTCCCTTTCCAGGAAAAAAACATCTGGCACTTCCTAGTGAATATCTCTAAGAAAGCCTGTGGCAGAGCTGCGACAGGAACACACAGTTCCTTACTGTAGATCTTGTGCTTGGTCCCATTACCTGTGGTTCCTTACATACTTCTTGTAACCTTCCTCTTTTCTCTATTTGTAGAAGTTGTTCGGCCAGAGTATCAGGGTGCACGTTGGTGTTTTGGTGGTGTGGTTTTTTGGTGACATGAATGAACTAACCGCCTAATCTGTCACACAAAAATCAGTTTATAGTATGCTTACACAAGATAATGGGGCATGATAAAGCCATGTCTGAGTTAGTGCCAGAACCTGAGGTAGCGTAGTCACTTCGGCTTGATGCTGTTCCAAAAGTTATTAGCCCTGATGAGAGGCTCCTTAGCTAGGGCACACAGCCACACTAATGCAGCTGCACTCTTGAGGATCCATGCTAAGTACTAATACTCCAGATGATACTGTGGGTACTATGTGGAGTTGAGGATTCCTGAGCAAGACAGTTCCTTACTTATCTCTTATAGTATCCTCGTTCTCTGATTCCCATCCAACCTGATGAACTGTTGAACTTTTTCTGATCCCTGAGCCATCCTTATCCCTATTGATGAGCCCTTGCCGGTGTTAACTACAAATCTTTCACATTTAGTGGACTGTAGCAAATAGTTTCATACTAACTCATGCCAATCAAAGGTGGACAAGGCAAATCCGATGGCTCAACTTGATCAGAAACCATCAAAGGTAGCTGAACATATGTAGACAAATTAGGAGACAGTCCTGGCACACAGATCAGACCATTAGTATTTTAAATAAATTATTCCCATTCCCCACATTTCTGTCTCGCACTCATTGCAGAATTACACTTATTCTTCCTTTTTTGGCTCCTAATTTTTTTACAGAAAGTTAAGTCTTCTCATCACCAAAGCACTCCAGACAATGCCTTGCCTGTAGCTTTGTCCCATTTATGTCTGATGGGAAAGAGTCAAAGAGGAAGAGCTGCCTATATCTTAGATCAATTTCTACACTTATCTGTTCTTGCATCCCACCTCTTATTCTTGTAAGTATTTCCCAAGCATTTAAAACAAATCTCCCACTTACTTTTCTCCAGTAAAACCACCAGAAGCAACCAAGCTACAAAGGCACTACCTGCTCTATCCATTCTTTAAGGGACGCCTATCCCAACTTTGAATATGTGTTTATATTTGTCTAATGCTTGCTTGTTCTTTCACTGCCATCAACTTTTTCACGTTAAGATGCATTAGACATGGTCCCATAATGAAATCTTTTGATGTAACCCACTTCTTTGCATACACAAAAGCTGACAGAGAGGCAGGAGCATAGATCAGTGCTGTGCATCTGATCTCGGCTCTTAGACCCCAGAAACAAGGTGACTGTAGTCACTAACTCTGAAGGAGCTTGAATTCGTTTCTGAACTTTGTGCTTATGGTCATCTCACCACAATGAATGCTGTCCTTAATGCAGAATAATTATTTATTTTGATTTTTAAATGTTCTCTGATATATTTTTGCAACAGGAGGTAATTAAAGGCTTGAAAGGTAACTTTGAAATGCTTTTGGGTTTCATTTCACAAAAAAATCATTGAACTCTACTACCCAAATTCTGCTAAACACAATGGTATTGCAACTTGTTGAGGGCATTGCAGGATACATCCTTCAATGACTGGGGAAAGCTCTTTTCGAGTAGCTCATGATCTAATAAAGTTCTTATCACTGTTCGTGAAGAAGGAAGGACTTGGCTGAAGCAACATCTAAATTGCACAAACACATCTTGCCACCCCACCATAGCTGTGGTTTTCTTTTTCTTTTCATGCTAAGAATGCAAACTGGCCCTTTTCCAAGGAGGTGTGTCTGAGGTGAGCGAACATGGCACGAATATCCTATTGTGTTGTAACAGCCTTCCTGGAGACCTGAACATGTCTCTGCTTTTATAAATACCACGCTGCCTTTACAACTAGCTCTGATTCTTTTGATAGAGACGAGTTGCATCAGGAGTTGTGTTTGGGTGTCTCCAAGCCCTGTGCAAGGTATGTCTTTTAGTTATCTTACTTTTGCCCTGTTCCATTTGCAAGAGAAAGTTCGTGTCACATCATTATTCATTTAAATGTTCTTAGTTGCTGTATTTGCAACAGAACCGTAAATACTGCATGGAGTTTTCTAAAGAGGGTTTTATGGAGTGAAAATCTCTGTGTATAGGATAAGGCATGAAGCAAGCCAAGTAAGAACCATGCAAAAGCAGGACCTGCTCATACCTGCTGCTACCTATGTATTCTAGATCATGAATTTATGTAACTAAAGATATTTGCAGGTAGTTAAATGTTGAAATAGGTTCTTCATTAGCATGCCTGCACATGAATTTCTGCTTTCTAACATGTAAGTTTGGCTACAGAAACAGCTATGATGGAAACATCTAAAAAATATATTTAAGGATTTAATCAGCTAAACGCCAGATTTACTATTATGGTATTATTATGATGGTATTACTTAGTATTATTTACTATTATGGTATTACTGTTGCAGTATTCTGTGATCCTGAAAGCTGCTTCATAAACACCTATAGAAATATATGTGCTCTGTGCAGATGCAGGGATCAGCTTGATAATAATTTGCTAACTAGGTACATTTCAAAACTGATGTTGCACATTTGTCCCTTGAATTTTGTAGCTTTAGACACAGCCCAGTATACTGCAGGTGTCTTCAAAAGCAAAAACGTTATTCTGTTTGTTTATCAGTCAAGGCAGCAAAGAATGCATCAATAGGTAATTTTGGTGTCTGGAAAGACTGGTATCATCAGGTTTTTTTCAACAGAGAACTGAAATACAGGCATAACCAGTGAATTAAGACAATTTTCAGGTTGCTCAAGAAATAATTTTGCTTAGCTCTAGCCAAAGGGTTTCCTTTCTGTCTGCCACATTTTTAAAGAATAGCCAGAGGTTAGAGTCAAAATCGTTTATGTGCCATTTACAAAATCGGAGATCATGGGGAACAAGAACTGCTTTATATATTTTAACTTCACATATCCCTCTGAGATTGACTAATCCCAGGTTCTTATTTTTTTGAGAGTGGAAGAGATTTTAATTAAGGTACTTCAGTAGCAGTAGCATGTCCTGGGAATGACTCTGGGAATGACATTGCATAGATAATTAAGTGTTGGATCATAAGGACTTACTCCACAGCCATCTACAGTTTTCAAGGATAACATGTAATGGTTCTCAAAACCAGATATTATTCACACAAAGGACAGAGGATTTTACTGGCAACATCATTTTAATAGTTGTTTTAGAGCAGTGCAATACCATGTCTGAAATACTGCTGAGTCAAGCATTAAGGGAAAATGTTTTAATATTTTTGTTTGTTTGGTTTTGTTTTGAAGGCAGATAACAAGCAAAACAGAGACCATGAATATCAAAAGCTTTGGACTTCTTTGTGTGTTGATTCTGGTCTCCCACATGCTACTAGCCAACTGTGAAAGACAGGAGAGAAAAAAGAGAAGACAAGGCATAGAAGATGGTAGAAAAAAGCAAACTGAATCTAACCAAGGAGACAAAAAAGGCCAGAAGTCAAAAGGAGGAAAAGCATCTCCCAAGGGCAAGTTTAAAACCGAAGAAAATGCTGAGTGCACCTGGGCAGTGACCGACAGGAATGCTGCGACTGTGCGCGTTGAGTGCAAACACAACAACAGCGAGTTCTGGTGTGAGTTCTCTGGAGACCCTTCTGCCTGTTCACAGTATGCAGCAAACCAGAAATCCTACTGGAAACAAGTCTCCCGATCCCTAAAGAAGCAGAAGCAGATTTGTCAAGACCCAAAAAGTGTCCTAAAATCTAAAGTATGTAGGAAAGGCCCACGAAGCGCTCATCTCAAGCTGACCCGCTCAAGCCTGCTAACGTCAGTGGGTCCTGTGAAAGGGAACGCAGTTCAACACACAAAAGAAGTTGTTCAGACTCCAGCAGCTGCCTCTGTGACTGAAAAAAAGCTGGAACACAGTCCTCAAGATTGTGTTGAAGACATAGATTATATTGATCAGAAAAAGGTGGCTGAGGAATACTGTCCAGAAAGCTTGCTTTCTTTGTGCAACTTTTTAATCACAATGGTGCAAGACAAAAAATGCTGACAAAGTGTTTCTAAAGCTCTCTATTGTGAAAGTCCAGTCTCATCTAAATTACCACAAACTATTCCAGATTTTATTCTCATGTTCTATAGTGTATATAAGAAAAAAAAGGCATATATTTTTCTGATTTTGTATATACACAACAGACTACACTTGATACAGTTGAAGATGTTATAGATTTTATTTGCACATAGATTGCTACACAGATGTTACTAATGGATGTTACATGCTCTACACAGAAGTATATAAGTAGTCTCCTTGCCTCTCTTTGAGCTGTGCTAGCCAAAGTGATGAATTCAGTGCAATGCACTTCTTGGTTATGTACAATACTTTTGACCTAAAAAGTATTAAGAAAAATAAATTTCAAAATACATTCAAAATATTCTCTCTCTGTGTTTAAATTGATTTCTCTGTAAGTACTAAGCCTTTGTCAAAGTCTGATCTTTCACCAGATCTAGGCAAAGTGTTGCTTATAAAGCAGTTGTAAAAATACTTCCACAGCTTTTCAGACATCAGCTTTCTCAGCCAGTGCAAGCAACATTTTAACAGGGAGCTACATCATTATTAGTTTTTGTCATTGTGATAATGAAAGGTAGCAAGATTTTCAGATTTTTCCATAATTTTGCCAAAAGTCAGTTTTCCAGTCTCATCCAAGTATGTCAGAAAACTTTGAAAACTTCAGTTCTCACTTTTCTTCTATAGTATGAAGCACGTTATACTAATTTTCTGGCATGTAAACAGAGATGGAGAGATAAAATTACTTACACAAGTTGGTACATATGCCCAGAACTGGACTCCTTACTCAAGCATCTACAGCACTTGTGCTCAACACTGCCTGCATGTTCTTTTGAAGTTCCATTTTTCTCTTATCTTTATGTATAGACTACACTAATAAATACTTTTCTATGCATTAGATTTCACCTGTATTAAAAAAAAATAATAATCCAAACTCTACAAGAATAGAGATTTTAGAAAATGTAAAGCTAAATAATGACAGTGGAGCTTTACTAATATTTGAAACTCTAGCTAGCAGAAATGAAATGCGCAAGTTAGGTTTTTCTGGTGGCACACAGCTGGGAAGGATGGTCTCCTACCACAGTGGCCCACTTGGAGGAACTTGAACTTTCTTTAAATACAATTTTCCTGAGTGTTTCTAGCAAATTAAAATAATATTTCTGTTTCTTGAGAAAATACAGGCAGTTACCTTCTACAATTATCTCACCGATAGAATATTTGAGAAAATATTTTGAAGATGTTATGAGTAACTAACCTTCTGCAACTTCCCTCTTTTCCTTCATTGTCACATACTTACTTGTTATTTAAATGAGTGTGTCTGGGGAGGGCGTTTTAATACTACTCTGTCTCGTTGCTACAGCAATAAAGGCCCTTGCCATTATTTAATATCAGTGAGTATTTTCTTTGCAATGAAGAATTAACTTGGGAAAAATACTTAAATTTAGATGGAAGTCCTCAATAAGAGAGGAAAATGCTACTAAACTCATAGCTTTGGGTTTTTTTGCTTGTTACTAGGAATCAAGCCTTCTTACACAGGGTTGAAATTATTTTGGCAGAGTTGGGAAGAAGGCACGGCTTCAGCTAGCTGCAGTATTTTAAAGAGGACAGTATTCTAGAGGCTCTCATAAGTACTTCACATGATATTCATTTGCATTTCTTTGCTGCTTACAATATTGCGATGTCTATGTGACTAATATCTTGAATGTGGGCTGCTGCTATTAGTCAGGCAAACTGTGTTTGAGAAGGGTTCAGCTGAATTTTACCAAGTCTGAATGCTAAAAAAGAAGCAAGTTTTTCTTACTGAAGTTCCAGTCTCTGCATGCCCTGTGGAAACGCTGGGTATCACAATGCTGTGCAAGATGAATTCTATTGGACTGATGCCCACAGCAAAGCAAAATTCCAGTAAAAATGGGCATTGATACTAACTCCTGTGGAGGCTCGAAAATACAGCTGTTCTGGTATCAAGCAGGGTGGAAAACCAGCTGCCAGCTCCTCATTATTGAGGCAGACAGGTAAGTATTGGAAGTGCAGGTGAGTTCCAGCTGCTAGATACTTTGTGTGTTGGCCTACAGCACTTCGCACGACGAGATTGTTGAGATAAGGAAGTCAAAAGATGCAGAGGAAGGATTAGGAGCACACATTTGGCTCAATCAATCATACACTGTAGCAATGAATTATGAATATCTAATCCAGTATGCGGCCACCCGTATAACAGCCCCAGGTCACAGCCAGAGCACTGGGCAGGTCTGGCTTAAGAGGCTCAGTTGCTCCAGATGTTTTGGAAAATGTCCCGTCCTCACTGCCCTCAGCTGCTGTTCCCCTCACGAGTACTGCAATAAGTACTTCGTTGCCTGATGTGTGGTCTGGCCTGCTCTGAGCTGCCAGGAGGTTCTGCTCTCCTGTGGCTACCAGCCAGCCAGCCACACCGTGTTGGCAGTGACATATCCCAGAGCAGATTCCAACTCGGGATTCCAGAGCTGTGAGTTGCATCTCCATGTGCAGGACTGGCAGCTCCTGGACCCACATGTGGGAGCTGCACGCTCCTCTCCAGGGATGTTTTACATTTCTGCTGCTTCATCTTCTTGTTTTCTTTCAGGACCGGCTTAAATTTTCATGCGTGGCTCTTTGCAGGAGTAAAACATGCTCGATCTCAACAGCTCCTGGGCACATTTCACCTGTGATGCATGCAGTTGTGCCAGTATCCTGTAAGAAAAGTGTGAAGCATCAGGAGAAAAAGGAGACCTCCATGCAGTCTTTTTCCTTGGAAGGTGGGCTAATGCGAGAATGCAGATCTCAAAACTGTCTCAACCAAATCACGGGATTTTTAAAGTCTGTGGGTACGTGGTTTTGACTGTTTTTCAGAAGAGCACATTTCAGAATAGTAGGGTCCAAGGCAAATATATCTGGAGTCTAACTTCATGAACAGCCTTTTCTGTAATTGTACAGACCACAAGTCGACAGCTAAGTGCATTGCACTTACCGAGCCTTGTGTTTCAGTCCTACATCTACAAAGCAACCACTTGACAGCAATTACGTATGAGTTGCTTTCTTCTGGGCGTTTATAGAGCCAGTTAGGTCAGTATAACTTTGGTGCTTCTGAAGTCAGGCTGGTTGGGATAAATAAAACCTTTCCTGGCATTCTTCATCTCAGGGTCTGTGATCCTTATGAAAAAGTTCACAGCTGCGCTCTATTCTGTGCCTCTTTTCTCCGGGTGCACCAGTTGTCATTGTGTCAAACCTTATGTTTGAATAACTTGGAGTAATGGTGGTAGTGACTTTTCTAACACCCTCTATAGCTGGGCAAGTGGGAATTAATGGATTTAAATTATGTCTGTGCAGCCCAAGTCCTCTGTCCTACCATATTGAAAACATAAGGCTCTCTGCTTTCTCAGCATCAACCTGAGTTATGGAAAAATCCGGCCCATTTTACAACTCGGAAATTAGTTATAGGAAGACTGGATACCATTGATGATCATGGGGAGAAAACCAGTGGCTGAATCAGGAACTAAACAGAGGTCTTTAAAGTTTCCTTCTCATGCCTCATGATTAGATCACTCTGCACAGGAACTACATGTATTTGTTCTTGAAAATATCCTGCTAACTTCTAGGTATTTTAAAATTATTAGGAGTATCTTTGGTGGAAAGTAGTTTACTTTCTAGGCAACATAGTTTGTTTCTCCAGTCAGTTGTGGGGATTATAATTTGAATATTTACTTGGAAAGAAAGGTAGGGCTTTTGAAGATAGGAAATTCATTCTAGCTTCAGAGATAAAAAGTTTCAGGGATTTTTTTCCCTGCTCTTGCAATATGGAATACTTAGATATTTGGTAACTGCTTTGGACTATGGATAATGTTTTTAGGTGAATTCCTCTTCCCCCTCCTCCCAAATTCTCAAATTCTCACCAAACTTTGGAGAGTCAAAACATTGATTTTTTTTTTATAAAAGGGGAGAGAAAAATTTTAAAGCTAGGAGTTTTTCCAAAGTTAACTCCTAGTATATGGCAGTCTTACCTAGAAAATTTAAGAAGTATCTCAGTATGAGTAAGAAATGGGGAGACATTGTTAATGCCCAGCAAAAAGCTCTGGCAATGCAGTACTACTTAAGAATCCATAAAATTTCAGCTCCTTTAACTTTAAAGTTTTTACTCTTTTATTGTTATCTGCAGAGCATTTTCTACTCACTTTCACGCACCATTTCACTTCAATGAGTTTCTGGTCCTTTTGCAACCTCCTTTATTCGTTTACCGCTTGGGCAATAGTACAGATTACATATCTAATCTCATACGTCGCATGACTACCTGTATGAGAATGGAGCTGAGTGACTTAACTTTCCTGCTTCCAGGAGTGCCCCACCCTCCTCTTCCCCCGAGGGGGCCAATGAGCACCTGCCGCCTGATATCACTTTGCCTGAATTCGATCAACCATGGCCGAGACTGAGTGTTCAGACAAGACACATTTTACGCTGCCGTGCTCAATCCATGTAGACATAGCTGAGCCTAGATAATAAATTCCACTCCCTTTTCCACCTTTCCCTTTTTTTTTTTTTTGATGGTGCCCCGAGCAAGGCAGCTCAATACTTGTTGGTAGCTGCTGTACCTCACCCATGTCTTTGCCTGGTATTCATTCCATTTCAGCATACCATATTGTTTGCTCCTGTAGGCTATTTCCAAGTGATATCACTTTGATTAGCACACTGGAAATGGATCAAATGGAAGAATCCAGCTTCAAGGATGGGAAATTCAGCAGGTTCCAGCCTGCAGAGGTGCCTTGCAGTCTTGTCACTAGGGTGGTGATGCCATCCCTGGCTGGAGCATGCATGGCTCCTGCCTGTTAGCACCGTAAATAGTATAACAAATCCTGTGGATCTCAAGACCACTGTAGGTATTCCTGTGTTTTAACGTCTTTGAAATTCTTCTTTCTCCCTCCCTTGAAAGAGTACGGGAACTTTGCACCCCAGTTACAGTCATCGCCTCTCTTAAAAGAGACAGAGCGGAGAAGGTGGAGTGCAGGAGTCCTAGCAGGATTAGAGTTATCAGGCACTGAACATTTAAAGGTTTCAAAAGGATATTCAGGTGTCTCCCTTGCTCCTTGCATTGCCGTTACCGCAGTGAGACAATACAGGGTCACACATAAAGAGAGGGGACTGGCCACGTCACGAAGCTTTTTACCTGTTTGTAAAGCTACTACTAGCAGAAAAAGATGCCTTAGGGCCCAGCTTATCTCTTTAATGAGGATTCATGTCATAGGTTTCTGTGGAAACATGTCCATGTAAAGTATGTGTTTTATTCAGCTACTAGAACTTCCAAAGTTGCTTATTGATCCCACTGGAAATAGCTGGTTTAAGACAAAGAAGTGTTAATGAGTAGATGGAAGAACTGTGAAGACTTCCCATCAAGTTGTTGCTACCTGGCTGCCTCAGTCACTGATCATACCAGACCTCACTGAGAAATTACAGACTTAATTAACCTGAAGCTCCCAGGGGACCATGGAAGTCTCGCGCTGACTTCCAGGCAATGAACAGACACATCAAAGGGACTTTGTTATAAAAAGAGAGCCTGCAACATGTTCAAAACTGTCTGTGAGGGTGCACGTAGAAGCACTCTGTGGTGCTTTGTGTATGCCAAGAGGAGAGTTGTTCCAGTCAGCCAAAACTTTTGATCTTAAGATGAATCTTAAAATCCAGGAACTACAATATTATCTGTAACAGGAATGTATTCTATACATCCATAATATGTGCACTAATTATATATAATGAGTATGCTTAGATAATAGAATATTATTTATATAATATGGGTTACCTCCGCACCGGTTGCCTGAAGGTGATGTAGTTTCTGGAGTCACTCTAGAGCGGGTGTGATTCCCTTGAAAATCTTGGACTGCTTTTGGGCTACTCCACAGCAGCTGAATCCCTACAGATGGACATGCCATGGCAGCTCTGTTCCTACTCCTTCTTCCAAAGGGCTCTCCAAAGGATGGCTGCAATTCCTCCCTGCAGTGCAAGCTTCCAGGGAATTTTGTGTTTGTGTGCAGGCATGAACATGGTCTTTGCTTTGTACATGTGGCACCCTATAGACCTTAGTGTTTTATAGGGAGGACTCCAGTTAAGCATTGATCTCAGAGACTCTGTATTCCTCACTTACACATGCAAAAGACATAGAACTGAGCTAAAGAGGTCATATTCTGTTCAAAGAAAAGTTGAGACATTAGGGATGCTGGTTTGTGTGTGATTTCAGACAAAATCTTGCCTTGGAAACAATCCTCAACCACAGCATTAGGAGTTGCACGTGTAGCTGCAGATGGGGTGTTCGGGCTAACAACACCCCGCCTGGGTTAACAACCAGGTTGCTGGTTGCACGGCATCGGTGGAGCTGCCAGCTCACCATCATTGTAAGAGTGAAGATGTTAGCTGATGATGTCCTGGCCAGTGTCCAGCGAGGTAATTACACTCTGCTGCCCAAATTCTTCTTAGAATTTCAATCAGACTCAGCTTTCTTCACCACCTTAAACTGCTTTCAGCTCTGAGCGCTCTGAGCGCTAACACTGAGATGTGCCTGATTTTGCTCGGGCAGGGGACTGGGAGGATATTTACTGAAGTCCCTCAAGCCTGAAGGAGGACCAGTTGTCCAGGCAATTTCCAACCGTTATTTAGAAAGGAGGCAAAATGAAAATTAAAAGTGGGGGTGTGAAAACAAGAGCAAGAAAACTACTGTTTTCTGAGCATTGATGTTAACAGTTAGAATCAAAGTCTTCTTATCTGGTGCTTTATATCTTGAATGTTCTTGTGCTTGAATTTCTTTTATACTACAAGCCACAGAATCCTATGAAAACATACCTTAGCTTTCATTCAAATAACAGTCCAGGCCTCTCAGTATGAGTCAGCATAAAACCACAGACAAGTCCACCTCAGCAGTTCAAAAGCCAAATACCAAATACACTCCCCCCCTCCTTTATTAATCCCTTAACAATTGCATTCTAACTTAACCTCATAAGGCTGACCCATGATTTTTAAGAGCTTCAAACTGGTAAAATGGAGGGATAGTGTCCAGGCAATGGAGGGGGGAATAGTGTTAAAGTAAATCACATTTGTAAACTTGTCTTGTTTTTTCAAACTAAAAGGAGAAAAAATGTATATGCAAAAGAAATACTAAAGAATCATCACATGAGATTCTGTATGTGTGATGCTTAGTGATGTATAAAAATATAATTCACAGCATAGCTTGGTAATTTATGTCTACTTGGATTTCCATGTATTCTTTCAGGGTATAGGGAAGCCTCATAAAAATATATTTTAAAAAGTTCTATGCCTATAATTAAAAGGCTTTGAAGAACAGTGTATGTTGCTACATTATGCAGAAAAAGAAAATAATAGAAGGAGGAAAGACCTGTTTTAGCATACAATAATTTTACTAACGAGTAAAACAAAGAGCTGTAATGGTATTAAAAAGACTTCTTAGAATGTGAGTAGATAGTTTTCCCTCAAACATCTGGAGTTTGTTTCCAAGGAAAGTTCCAGTGGAGTTTCCCTCTTCAAAAGGTGGCAATGTTTAGCTGGATGCCGCTGCTATCAGATACAATATTTCTTGCTTGACATTATGAGGCTACCCCTTATCTTCAGGTGAATATTCAAGTATCAACTTATTTTATAGCCCTTTGTCACAGTGAAAGAACTGAAGATGTACATAAACCAGGATCACTCCAGAAGCACATCACACAATTTTATGCCTCCTTCCTCTCAAAGAACAGATGCAGTATGTGTCAGGGGCATATGAAAAGAAAAATAAGCAAACAAACAAAAACCCCAAACAAACACCAGAATTGTATCAGACCAGGTTAAGTGAGGCTTGGTGAGTCATTACAAACTCCTGAACTCGCAGGTGCTTGTTGGCTTTTTGAGCCCTTCCTATTAAAAACTGTAGGCATTTCTTTTTCCTAATTTTGTTTCGTTTTGTTTCAGTTTTGTACCTAGTACTGCAGCACTGAGGTCACCTTAAAGCCTGAATTTAGAATTTTATTAGGAGCTGATGATATCAGATCATGCCTGTGTGGGTCATTTGAATTTACCTCGTGCTTGCTCCTGTAGACAGTTCTGGCAATGGTATAGCCAACATTTCTATTAGTATATTGGCTTCAGTCTTTGGAAGCAGGGCAAGATTTACTTAGAGATGAAAAGTAACTCAACTTCCTACAGAGCACCAATCTTCATATCACCCTTCTTATCTCTTGCCAAATGAATGTTGAATTTGGCTTCTCCTTTGCATTTGAAAACATTGTATTTGTATTCCTTGAGATGCCCTGTGTTTTCCTCCTGAGGTTTCCATAGTTACACAAAACCACTGTTCTCAGGGACATATGTCTATTTGACACTAATGGAGCTTCTCTGGACTTACATAACTACTAGTCAGAAGTAAATTTGGCTAATAGCCTATCATTAGGACTAATTTTATTCTTTGAAATAGCTACTATGATTTACTGTTGACCAATAAGCCAGAGGTGGCCAAATAATTAACTGCTTTCAAATGGAACTAATTGAATGACTGAAAACAGGACCAAAGGAGAAAGTAGCAAAGGCACAAAAAAAGTCTTTCAACAGCTCTTGCTTTCCAGACTCTTTTTTAATGTAAAGAAGTGTTATATCTTTTAGGCTTCTTCATGAACACAAGACACAACTTCTGCGTAAGTTCAGCAAACACTTCAGTCAATATGACCCACACTGATATGCTGAGGTACCTGACCTGTAGAATCATAGAATCATTTCGGTTGGAAGAGACCCTCAGGATCATCGAATCCAACCATAACCTAACCTAACTTTAGCACTAAACCATGTCCCTAAGAACCTCGTCTAAACCTGATGAATATGAAAGTTCTTCAGGTTCCAAGAATATGCAGCTCGAGTTTCTTCACAGTGGCTGCCAGCACACTGAGCAGTGCTTTTAGACTTCTACTTATCTTCTACTTCGATAAGGGGGTATCAAATGATGATTGGTTTTGAGCATACATTTCTCCCTTATATTTGCCTGAAATATCTGTTTTGAGAGGATTGCTAGTCCATGCAGAAGACTAAAATAACTAAGACTATGTGTCAACGTAGTGATAGAATCTGTAGGCTAAATCTGTTCCTAGTTTAGGTGCATTCAAATTTCTGGACTTATATTAAGTATTAATTTGGGTTCAGAATTTGCTGATTCAGTGTTCATTTACTTGAGTCACCACAGAATGGCATTTGGGAACATCATGAAGCTGAGCAACCAGGAGCTGGCAATTTCACTACAATTTCTGAATGTCACAGTGTTCTCCTTGTAAATCTTTGATGAATTCCACCAGCACCTACACTCTCCAAGAGCTCAAAATGTCAACACCTGTATTGGCTTCCCAGTTCCTCCAGAAGCTGGAAGTGTCTGTGTGGGTGCATGGCTGAACATAAGCAATATCAACAAACATGAAGTGGGAATCCAGCTACTTCCTAGATTCTGGAAGAACTGATATATAATGCAGAGCCAGTCGATAAACTTAATCCAAGTCCCTCGTTAAAATTATCAGTCTAGTGGACAATCTACTTTATTCACTAAAGGAACCAAATAGCTTTAATTTATAAGCAAAAGAAATCAACTTAAAATTTTGAGCATCTTAAAATCCTTTTTATTAGATTATATAATCAGTCATGTGAACAGACGTATGGAAAAAGGCAACTTAAAATTATATGTTCATAGAAATTATGTAAAGCATTTACGTGTCTAAGAAAGATCCGGGCGTATTTTTTCTGGTTGTTATTGCAACAGCTACATCCAGTTGTCACGGAGTGTTAACTCCCACTCTTTGGCTTGTTGCTCCTGATTTTTATCAATGATGGGAAGTTCTTACGAGTGCCATTCCCAACTGATTGTTGGTAGTGAGCAACAGTTTCATCCAGTGGCTACTGTCACGTCACAGTATCCTTCTTGATTGAAGTCCAGAAAGAAACAAACTTCACTGTTTGTAGTAACTCTTGAAATGCTTTTCTTTAGGCGTGTTCCCACTAGTTTAAATGTTCTCATTAGTACAGCCAATTATGACGAGTTACTGCTCATCATAGTCACCTCAGATTTCATCTACCAATTAAAACCATGCAAGAGACTAGAACATATCCGCTGCTTGCCAGAAGCACCTTTGAGACTAGACAATCTTATGGTCTTGTTTTCTCTCCTGTATTTGGGGTGATAAGTGTTTCCAAATGCCTCTGGTCCCTAGAAGTCAATAATAGGGTCTAAAACTTGGCCTCTGAACTCTGAATGTTATAAGAAAAGATATTTTCATGGAGTCTGAGAGTCTTTGCATTTGATCCATCAGCTGATGAAGGAGAGGTAGATGAATTATGCTTCAGAGCTCTCATGGGGGATGTCTAGCACTCCTTCTACCGTGTGCCATTTTGTCATATGGTACTAAATCACCAAACATACTGCTGGTTCACAGGAAACAACACATAATGGGCACAATCTGATTGGTGCATTGCAGTGCAAACCACTCAGGGGCCACATGGGCTCCAGACAGGAGGTATAAGAGAAATCTCCTTTCAGAATAGTTGTAGAAAAACAATTACCAGTTCTCCTCTTGTATCAAGTTGATTTATTACACATTGGATATGCATCTGTCTGGCAACAAGCAGCACATAGGAACAATGTTTTCTTTGTTCTTTCCAGAAACCAGCTTGCTTTACTGAGATTTGCAGAGACCTCCCACTGAGAGGCTAGTGTGCAGTGAAGTCTGTCTGATGAAGGCATCATTAGTGTTGAGCTCCCAGGTAAGCTCCAGCTTGGAAAAAGAGTTTGAAAAATATCCTTTTTCACCCACAAGGGAATTCATGTGCCTCTTTTGTGGTCAGCATCTCAAAATCAATGGATGCAACAAATGAAGCAAGCTGGCAATCCCAGCCGACATTTTGTGCAGACTTTTAAAATGCATGTGCAGTGACTTCAGTTTTCTGCAAAATTAAAAAAGTTTCATGTCTTCTACATCCACATTCAAATCACTCAAACCTGTATGTTGCACCAGAGGAATATCTCCCCTGGCCTCACCATTGCTTTAGACTTCCAGACTGCACTGGCAGCTGAGCAGGTCTGCAGTATTCATCCTGCCTTAGAAACAAAACTCCATGCTCCAAGGAAGCTCCAAAAGCTGGAGGTGAGTCCCTTTCATATGCCTTGCAGCTGAACTTGACTCATGCTTACCACTGTAATGAAGACACAAATTCCAGTTAAATGGCCTGCAGTTATCACGAAGGTGTGCCTATAAATATTCAGCTTTAGGAAAAATCAAAGAGCACTAATAATATAATAATAAGATCAAGTAATGGTACCTGCTGCTAAACATTTTTTTTAATGACCATTCATATGAAGAGATGGATCAATTGTGGAATGAAATATTCGAACACTCGTGCCTAAGATTTTAGTTTAGCCAAAAGCCTACAATAATTCATTATTCATTCATTATATGTCATCTACTAATGAAGAAAGATGAAGTGCCTCAGGATATATGAGGGACATATTTGACTGCATGTAACATACCAAACAAATCTTTGTAGTGCTTAGTTACAAGCAGCAGCACAGAGTACCCTGATGAGGAAAGCTGTTGGCATTTTGGATCAGCAGTGGCAAGACCTGAGATAGGAATAAGATGGGAAATAGTGAGCAGCAGCAGAGCAACAACAGTGGTCATGCTGAGCAGTGTTGCAGAAGGTAAGAGTTTAACTCACCAGCAACCCTGCACGGTCATTCTCAACCACAAGGTTTGTATGATGATGGTGAATACCTCGTTTGCTATTAATAGAGCAGAAACACGTTATAAGAAATACTGTGGGGACAGGGGAAAAGAGAAATGTGTTGCAGCTTGATTTTCCATTGGAGAAATAAACGTGCAATGTGCATGGCCTTACCTGAACTTCGTCTCTTTTTCCATTCAAGAATTGTTGTCCTGGATTTCTCTGAGGACTTCAGGTATTTACCTAGGATTCTGGACATCTAGTAGATTAAATAGAGCCAAAGCAAAACAACGTATGTATAGTATGTTAACGCCTCCTGGATGTATAGTATGTTAACACCTTTTGGACATACTGTTGTCATTTCACATGCTGTCTGCTACCAGAGGCAAGTGCGGTAGTTTCATTAGAGGAACCACAGAGAGCAGTGATGAGCCTGCAACAGCTTTAGGAATCTGTCACACCAATGCTAATCTTACCTGTGTTACTTGCGACTTAGATGCCTCATTTGATGTGTGCTATTGTCCAAGGTCCTATAGGTCACAGAGTGAGTTTATGTTATTCCTGTGCTATTTGCACAGAAGATTTACCCAAAACACGTAAAATAACCCCAAGTTTTACAAGCAGGATATTGTCCACAGAACCTGCTAATTTTTATCCTTCAGTTAAAGCTGAAGCTGACAGGTCAGAATCCTCACCCTTTTACTTGCTTGGTAATATTGCAGGAAAATTGCTGGAAAAAAGCCTTTACCTGAGGCTATCTTCTGAATTTTACAGGCCAGAGCATCCAAAGAAACAATGGGAACTGTTTGTTCTGTTTTCTACAGGGAACTGTTTGTTCTGTTTCCACTGGTAACAAAAGCGGTAGTTTTGTTGAGACCTGTGTTGATATACTATATCCATGACTGGGAAAACTATAATTACAATAATACAAGTTCTTGATATCTTTATTATGCTAGTCTGTCATTGTAATTACTAATACATGCATACTAGCAATAAATCTGTAATATTTCATTCAAGCACTCAATTTGGATTTAAATTCCTGCATCTGCCAGTATGCTGAACATCACAAAAATGTGGGTGTTTGGATGGTGTTGCTGGATGCAAAATGGAAATGCAATCAGAGAAGCTGGCTAATCCCACTCTCTTCTGACTGCAGTTACGGCCGCAGCATGCCCAGTGAAACCTTCCAGAGGTCACATACTTCTTCCCAAGCATTAACGTTTTCTAAGGCTTACATGCTCTATGGGTAGCTAAAAGTCCTGACAATCACACCAGGAAGAAAAGTCATCACTATCGATGATACATCATATTTCTTCACTCCTCCAGATGGTTATTTCTGGGAAATGTTTGGTCTCTGGTGACACAGTTCCTGTCCAGCCCCTGGGGAATTTTTTCCTACAGCTATTCCTGTTTTCCCTTCCTCAGGTCAAAGGTGCTTGAGCAGGCTGAGGGAATGGCTGATGCTCTCCTTTGGGTAGCCTTCCATTGCCAGCACTGCTCTTTGGTACAGTGTCCATCACAAGTTTTGGTGCACCATTGACAGGGCTGCTGTAGCACAGTCGGTACCTGGAGGTTGCCGCTCCATCCACACACGTGGGAGCTCGACTGTCTCCTGGTTGGACTCAGAACTGGGGGCAAAGCAGCAAAAAAGGCTGGGTTCTTTCTCAGTAATGATTAACTGGAATATCCCTGTCAATACTAAGCAGACTTTTAGCTAAATTCAGGTAATAACAATGACATTCTTATCTCTGGCTAGGGACATTTTGCAACAGACTCTATCGCGTGTTTCTTGACCAGTAGGTGCCTATCAGCTCATGGGACAGCCCAGGCACTTTCTACTTTTGCTGCCACTAATATATAGTACAACTCACCCACTGCTGGAAATAGTACTGGAGGAGATATGGAAGTAATTTCCTATCCATTTTTAATTTACCGTGTCAAGTTTTGTCATGTCAAGACTTGGCCAAAGTAACCTTGCCTGAGCTAATTGAACATAATGTCAATGAAAATAGTGTCAATTTTAGAAATGAAGAATGGTACATTTCTCCTGTGGGACTGCATAATTTTTGACATTGTAATTAAAAAGCAATTACTTTTGCACTGAAAAAATTTGTTACTTTATAGTAACATTGTGAGACTGTAAACACAAGCAATCCCAACCAAAAGGACATGAAAAATTGAATGATTTTGCTCCTTTTCTTTGAAAAGTCGATCATCTGGTTTTGGCTTCAATGTTCAGTTATATCCTACAGCCCACGTGCTTGTTCCTTCCATCTGGTTTACTTATGGATGTCTCTTTTTTCCTGGGGGATTGAATAGAAACCAGACATAAGCAGGAAAAACGAGTCAAATTATGGTCAGGTGGAACATGTGTGGCACTTGAGCATGGTTGGGGCATTAAAGTGGACTACAGAGCATCAAGAGGTCTCCAGCTATGTTTCCTTCTGTGCTTTAATTTAGTATTTGGATTAGGAAATATCTCGGATATTGTTAAAGAGCTCTTTAACTCATGAAAGGTGTGAGCCTCTGAAAAAAAATTGTGGAAACTGTCGTTGTCTTCCTGCATTCTGTTTTCAGTAATATTTTAGTAAGAGAAATGAGTTATTATTCATATTCATATTCATATTCGTGTTTTATTTCTGTAATTTATATCTGTCTAGAACACTTGTTAGTCTCCTCTTAATGTTTTCCTGCTGTAAAGCAAACACACAGGCATATACTGGCTCCTTCTGGTCACCTAACATTCTATGTAGCATATTATAGCACAAAAATATGGCTCTGCACAGGCCCTCATCGTCAAGGAGTTTATTATCTGTCTCAGTGGAGCTCCAACTGTCTGTTTAGTGAATTATACAACTCCTCTGTGTCTGACCCATGGAAAATGTAGTTTGGGTAGCGTTCTCAGACAGGAGACCTTTTGCTCAAACTCCCAAGGTTCAGACTTCAGCTGCAGAAGTCTCAGGTCTGATTGCTATGCAGTGCTATTAATTTGATTAGTATTTCAAGAGTAGGAATGGAAAAAGGTTTTTCCCTGGAGTTTGTCCCAGTCCTGTGCAAACCATTAGTGTAACTCTCCTGTATTGACTAATTTCTGGATTTTCAGTTTCAATGAGAGAAAAAAAAAGGATTTCTGCTACCCTTTGAGCTATCTGCATTTTTTAAGTTGTTGCATTTTTACTCCATTAGGAAATAGGGAAGAAACTGTAAGATTTCTGCCATAGTGGCATCAAGCAATTTTGGCTGTGCTTCTGTGACTAATTTGGCAAAAAAAGCCTCTAAAGTAGTATGGCATGTGCATGAAAGGAGGCATATGCAGGCTCAGTCTTGAAAATGAAGGCAAGAACCAGAACACCACCTATGAAATGGAGGCAGCAGATTAATAGGAGCATTTTTTCTTCCTAGAACTATACTAGGTTTTCTAACTGACTGCATTTGATATGCTTAAAAGACTGCATTGTCACACAGCTCCTGAAATGGTCAGCAAATTTTAGAACTGTGGCTCTACATATTCAGGAAATAAATTGTGAAATTATGATTTTAAATATTTTGCAAAAACGCTTTCATCTGCTCTTTGCAAGAGGAAGCTTTGATGTCTTTTTCTGTTTAAGAGTGTTTCTCACAGGAAAAAATTTAAAATTTGGGATTCATTATATGCAACTTTAGCCAACTGGAAGCTAATTTTATGAGTTTGGTCTGATAATCTAGGCAACTTTCAAAGTCAGTGGAGAGAGATAAGGAGCTTCTGTTGGAGCACACATCATCCCTACTGTCTTACCCCCCAGTGCAAAGTGGAATAACTGCTTTCAAGAGGTGCCTGTTTTGTCCCTTTGACTACAGAGAAAGTCTGTACAACCTGGTGACTAACCTTAAAGGATATTAATCCTACCTAAAGTATTTAGTATGGATTTTAACCTTGTCTGCTCTGCTCTTCCTCAATGCATGCCCAAATCCCAGTAGTGAAATGGATCAGGGTTAAGGTGGCTGTATTGCTGTGAAATGTGCTGGTGTGGAGCAGATCCTGCTGTATGTGCTTCTTGGCCCCTTTGGATTTGGGCAAGCGGTGCCGCACAAGAGAGGAGGAACAGCTGGGAGGCAGCTGTCCTCTCTCTCCTGCTGCACAAAGCAGCGATGAGAATAAATGCACAGTTTGAAACAAAAAACTCCTGTTTTTCTATGTAGATAGGAGGTTGGGTTTTCTTGTTTGTTTGGCAGTTTGTGGTTTTGTTTCGTTTTGTTGTTGTCGTTCGGGGTTTTTTTGAGTTTTGTTGTTGTTGTTGTTTGGGGGGCGGGGGGTTGTTTGTTTTTTTGTGGTGGTTGTGTTTGGTTGGTTGGTTGGTTGTTTTTTTCCTCCAAGCAGGGGAAAAAATATTAGCCCAAGCCATTTGCCTGTCCTGGTTCATCAAGAGTTTCACGAAACACTTGTGTTGGCAGAACAGAAGAACAGAGGGATGATGCTGCTGCAAGATGAAGGAGTGAACTGGAAAGGCTGCATGGGGAGTGCTTAAGCCTGCACAGCTCTCTGCGTCTTAGTTGAACACTGAATCCAGCACTTCGACTGAGAGGACAGGTAGACGTACACCCCGTGGTCATAGGTGTGTGGGCGGTACAGTCTTGATGATCCACCTGCATAGCAAGATCTTTTACACATCTTTTTCTTCTGCTGCTTCAGCTCCTGTTGCACTTTCTGTGATTTTGCCTCTGTCATTCAGCCATACTATTTGGTTTTTATCTGTTTGTGAATATGATATTTTAAATGCAAGAGTTTTCTTTGGATTATCCAGTGCATTTCTCCTTTCAAACTATTTAATAGGAAGGATCATCGCCTTAGCACATTTAATTGTTGTCTTAAGCCTGTAATTGATATTGTTACTAAGAAAGAGTTTCTGAGATGCAGCCTGTACAGGGTTACCTACCTGAAGACTTGCTGATCTCATTTTTCTGCTCTTTCGACAGGGCTCTTTTATGTAAGACAATGTCTGATGGTCACTGTTTTGAGTATCAGGCAGTCTTTCCAGGTACACACGTGAAGGGCAGTCCAAATCAAACAAGGAGAAACTACTGCCCATGCCAGGCAGACCATGTAGTGCTGCAGTCAAGTCCCATCCAAAACCACTTCCCTTCTGCCAGTGTCTACAGGGACCCAGATCCACTGCAATATGTGCTGCCAACACACATATAAATGGAATCAAAACGCCCTCTCCAAAGACTTTTTGCCATAGGTTATGTTACAGGCACTGCGCAAAGAATTTTAGACTCAAAAAACCCCAGCATAATAGCTTAAATATATATATATATATATGCACTGAGGGTAAGGTTTATTGCACTTCACGTGTTTAAATCTTTGTTTCCAGTTTTGAATTTCTTTCTCTAGACTTATAAAGGCCATTACTTTAAATCAAAGCCTATAGTCACAGCCATGTGACCCCTGAAGAGTGACTGTGGGGAGATTCAGGAGTCTGAAGTGATGTGTGGGGGCAGCTACCTGGGGTCAGCCCGGAGGAAAAATGAGGCATATGGATCTGAACAGAATTCAGGCCATTTGTGTACCATCCCATTGAGCCTCCTGACCCCCAGAGAGGCTGACATGTTTTAAATCAAACACTGTGATTCATGGTAAGCACACAAAGCCAAGCAATGGCTAGCAAGGAGAACAAATCTTTGTGTATTTCATGTGTTTCCTAATCTCAAAAATAAGTTTAGTAATAGCGAGGCCTTGTCAGGTTAAATACATCAAAGACTGAGGAAGCTGCAATACTGTGGTAATAGGATCATAGAGGCAGCTTTCCCAGTGCTGTGTAGTTCTCGAAGTCCATAACATTGATATCACCTTATCACACAATAACTCAGATTCCTCTCAGGTTTCTGAGCAGTGCTCTCTGGCAGTGTTAGCTATGGGCCTGGGGCACAAACTAGCCCATTTATCTTGGACAAGTTGTGACAGATATTAGGTTCATCAGATTGAAAACATGTTTTCAAAACCCAGCATGTTTCAAACTATGTTAAGAAACTGTATTTCTTCCATGTAGTGGAAAAAACTCATTGATTACTTTTTCTTTTAGTTAGTTTTCTGTGAATTTGGACACTTTGTATTGATTTGAGAGGATTTTTGGTTTATAAATTTTCAGCAGAGCGATAGGGAATTATACCTATCCAGTAGGGCATGTCTGCATGGCGTATCAAATGTGTGATCACAGGTAATCAAAATGCTTCTCCTTACGTGTTGGAAATCAGCTCACTCATGTTCTGCTGTACATGTAAACTGAGCAGCACACCCTGGAGTGTGTGTTAGTGGGACAGATGTACACCTATAGTGCATCTGTACTAATAAGTAAAGTGGGACAATGTTAATGCTCCTTAAGGGCAAGCAGCACGGCACAGCAGATGACACCAGGCTTTCTGGGCCTGGGGAGCGGTATTGGGGAAAGGGACTGAGGTGTATCCAGAGTGTGTGATAGCCATGGTACCTAGCCTGACCCTTCTCCCTTTGCAACAGGTGCTAATGAGAGGAAAAGCAAACGAGCCATTAGTATTCTGCACCCTCTTCCCAGTACACCCACCTGCAAATCCACAAAATTTGCAGCCCTTCTTGGCAGCAGAATAACCAGTCAGAACGAAACCAGGCAGTTGTCATTGTTAATTGTGTTTTATTGCCAAGTTTCCCTGTGAAATTGTGTCATTTTTGTATACTTTTAAAAGAAAGACCACCTGTTACAAGGCTGTCATTTACTCCAGCATGGTTGCCTGTATTACTTGTGCACCTCAGCTTTCAAAAACCACAGATTTGCTTCTTAACATTTTACTACGTAACCGCTGATAAAAACGGTCATCTTTCTTAACTAATATGGCTGAGAACAACATACATATTTGGATGTCTGTGTTGAAAAGGCACAGGATGTTTCACTTCCATCTACCTACAAAGACGATGACTTCTCTGTACAAGATGGAGAGTGAGGTAGCGAGATCACAGTCCGAGGAGAACAGACACTGTGACCTTCCTCTGCTTCCTGCATGGGAATATGTGGACTTCCGTATGTTGAATGAATTTCTGAGTTATTTTTAGGAAGTGGCTTATTTTCATGTTCAATCTGAGATTAAGTAGAATGTGAAACTGAATTAACGTTCACCATGAGCAATTTTATTATAGATCTCTGTTTTGCAGTCAACGTTTTGTATTAAAACAAGAGGTATAAAAGTGAGCACAAACGCTTGACCTATAGTCACAAATAACCTATTTGAAAGTATTGGTATATGTCTGCATTGATGCATCTAGGCAGTTACATAACAGAGTGCAAATAAAAATACATTTCACTTAATGTAAACATTATGGGTGAGGTCATGGGTTTGGTCCAGCTATGCTCAGTGCAGGACTGTGTATTACAAAGCAAACGTTTATCCAGAGATGCCCAAAATCACAGCAGCTTGTATAGTTCCATAAGGATGCTTCATCTTCTGGGTAGTCACTAAGACATACAGCATTACAACCTTCTGCCTGTGGGATCATGGAAACCTCAGTCTGCCTAAGGGATTGGCAATTGCTGGTTACAATGTCACTGCAACACCTAGGAGTATATCTGTAGTAAAGCCAGTTCTGTTCTCTTAGTGTCAATGGCACTGCACAAAGGCACTACAGCCAAGGCCGCAAGCTGGCCTCCAGTCTTTATTTTGTTATAAACACTGCACTTGAATAGGCATATGAGACCGGCAAAGTGGAAATCAATGAAACCTGCAGTTTCAGTGTGCTACAGCATGTCCATGCCTGTGAATTATACACCGCGAGGCATCACCTTTCACCTCGGAAATGGAGGTCAAGAGAGACTTCTCATTGTAGCAACCTTTTGATGTTTGTCTCTATTCCAGTGGGTGGCCAAGCTGTGGCCTCAGGGACCTTTTATGAGAGTTGGAAGGCTTATCCTTACTGCTATATTAAGAATAAAATGTAATCTGAACTGCAGTGGTGTTTCCAGCAGGATTTTAATGGGGTTGTCTGAGTCACTCTTGCTATTTTCTCTCCCCAGCTACACACTCGACCTGTTCTACAGATGCTGGCAATGCTCTCAGCGGTTTCTGGTCTTTTCTTGGCTCGGCTTGGCCATTTCTCTACCAGTCACTTCCACTTACTGCGATGCCCATTAAAAGGTAAGAACCACTCTGCCTCTTCCATCACTTGCTTTACCTGCTCAGAGGTGCCACAGTCCCTGGGAAAAACATGGTTTATACCATGTGCCACTGGGCAATGTTCCCCTCTGGGGGATATTGCACTGAGATGCAGGGAGAGCATGGCATGCTACAGTCATTTCCCATGCAGACTTCCAGCAGGAAGGAAGCCGAGCACTGATCCAGGCAGTTTCTGCCTCTGCTGGGAAGTCTCTTTCCTCTCTGTGCACACCCCAGGGCCTTGCTTGGAGTCTCTGAGCACCAGGGGAGCAGCACAGGAGGGAGTAAACCAGGGCAAAGCATCTGCCCTCAGCCACTGAACATGCACACCGCCCCTCTGAAATAGTATGTTTGTGTGCGTGTGTGTACAGTAATCACAGCTAAAGTATCATCTCCTGCTATTGGGCTGTTAGTATCACAGCAAGGATTTCTGGTTATGGACTCTGTACACACCACACTACTATTTATCACCCTAAGCTATGTAGCCACATCTTTTCCAGCTTTACACACAAATAATGAGAGTCTTCAGTAGTGCGGAGGACTCTGTTTCATGGGGTTGCCGTGGTGTTGGTGCAAAGTCTGCAGTCTGTGTGGTCAGGGTTATGCACACACTGAAGGAGCTGAACTGGCCTGTGATAAAACACAAAACCAAATATATATTGGGTAACCACTTTGCAAGTACAATAGAATAACTCCACAGTTACTAAATGCAACATGAAAGTCAAAGTGCATGTTACATCTCTGCTTACCAAGTGGATGTCTTTTATTAGGATAACTTTTTTTAGATCTTGCTGCAGAAAGATAACTTTGGTGTTTATAGGGGCTAGGGACAAGAGCAAGTGAGTATGAAATAAAGTAGGCTGTGAACTCACAGCATGTCAGCTATGCTGAGATAACAAAAATAATTATGGAAAAGAATTCAGATCTCTTGCACAGACTATGGAGTTACTGCCATGCTGGAAGTTCACCGTCTTGCTTACTCAGTGGTAACCTCTATTGCTACAATGTAAAGCTGTTCCTAACAGTGTCAGACATTATTAGATTTTTTTGCTAGAAGTACATCCAGTGAATCTATTTTTTGAGTTACTTCTGGAATACACTGCTGACATGGACAAAAGCAAGAAAAAATGATCAGCATCAATTGCTACATGGTATGAAAAGCCAGAAGCTCAGCTGATGTTGACCTACACAGCTTTGGAGGAGTGAAGCTAACTTACATGGCCTATCCTGAAGAGTTTTACTGCACATGTAAATTGCTTATATTATTATTGCTCTTTATATAAAATAGCAAAATTAATTGTCTGTGTTAGTCTACACAGTTGTTTATCTATGTGTTACTTGAGCTCTGACAAAAAGCTCTACTTGTTATTCTATCTTCAGAAGCGAGTTGTGAGTCACAGCAACAAGTGTGTCAACAACCCTTCCTGATGTGTCAGGGGTTTCTCCTTGTGCTGAACCACGAGGGATCTAAGCTACCACCTATTTCCCCTTCCTCCCTTGCCCGTTAGCTTATTTCATCATAGGCTGAAATAATCTGTACCCGCTTACAGGTCCTGGGAGTATTGGTTAAAGGCTGCATTTACCCAAAGGGAAAGCGAGTGCATGAGCATTACAATTTGGCAGATTTATGTACCATACCAGTATTATTTTTTTACAATCCATGGAGAACCCATTAACCATGTTCAGCAATGACTAAACAAGAATATATTGCTCTGCCTTCAGGACTAAAGTCCTATCACTAGATAGGGAATTTGTCTCCTTTGCAGACCAACTTTTCCTTATTTAAAACAAATGTCATGAACTCAGTAGTTTATAGAAACGTTTGCTTACTTTGGAAATGTTTTTATCCAAGTACGAGTTCTTCACTCCGAAAAGCTGTTTCTGACAGATAAGATATGGGTAATATTGAACCTTTGCTGCTTTTCTAATGTTACTAAAGGACACTTTTGCTCTTTGTGGTCCCTGAACCCACACAGAGGTATAAAGGACCTCAGGTTTTTGTATCTCCTCAGCAGGCAGACAGAGACTTCAGGCAAGTCAGAACTTGGGCTGCTGTTTCCCAGACTCCTGTTTTTCTCTCCTGACAATGGTGAATTACAGTAATTAGTAATTAGTAATGCTTATCACGTGTGGTGCTTCACTCTCTGACAAAGCAGCTGGACAAAAAGTAAGCTCAAACTGTAGCGAAGGAAGTAAGGACCATCCTTGACATGCAGCAGGGAGGAAAGCTGCCTATTCAGTTCTGATTATTGTAAGTAAAAGCCTGGTCAAACGAAAATCTGTTGAAGGAGGCTGGATTGCTCCTTCCCTGAAGGCACCTGAACATGCTCAAGGGGAAGTGCAGGGCAGAGACCAAGCCCCAGACCCCACCAACACGAGGTCTGCAGTGCGAGTGGAAGCCCCTGAGAAGCACACAGCCACAGCCAAGGGATGTGATGGCAAGAAGACAGGAGGCTGCTCTAGCTTGCTCTAAACCTACAAGTCTAGAGGGAGATGCAATATTGGTTTTATGTGAGCAAGTTGTCACCAATAAGAGCAGGTAATTACCTGTAATTGTCCACACAGGTGATCTTAAAGTTTCGCTCTTCTAAGATGCTTTTCAACCTCTTTATGGAATGACCTGAGCAGGATTCACTGGAGAGAAAAGTCTTTCATTACTTGTGTTCCATGTTTGTACAAGAAGCTCAGCTAAATTCCACACTATGACACTTTGCTTTATTTCAGATAAGACTCTTTAAAAGCTTGTTTGCTAATGTGCTGTACATCTTGCTCAAGAACTTTGTGCAGGAAGATATGTGTGAGAAATAACTTGGTTCCATTCACAGTTCAATGTGCTCTAGAACTGCTCCAGAGCTGCTGGTTGTCCCCATCCACAGGAACATGATATAAGGCTCATTCAAATCTGTGGAAGAACAAAGGGATCAAGCCCTCTGTGTGATGACAAAGGGCCAATCATGAAAACCAGCAGCTAAGTCCCAGGTAGGACATGAGAGAGGAGGAAGAAGATAGAAAACATGGTAGGAAGCAGACTATGAGCTCCTTTCTGTTCAATTCAGTCTGTGGCTGCTATTAGTCTATTTCGACAAGGGACTGTTTCAACCACTCTTCTGTTGGTAGGAGCCCTAACTTATGTATTTTGTTTCCATCCAGCTAATGGTTTCATGAAGCATGTAGCAATGTCATACCTTTGAGATCTTTATGCGTAATTTGCTTGAAACAGCCCAAGGAGCCCCAGAGCTGTAGTAAGAGGATTGACAAATGTCATAGATGCAGAGATACTGCAAAAGACTTGTTACCTCGGGATAAAAATCATCTCCTGGTCCAAGTATAGGACACACATCAGAGCAACAATACAATATTGGGGCAAATCCAGTTCCTAACACATGGTATTAGCAGAAAGCAGAGCTAGCTCTTCTTTCTTCACTAGACTTGCCAGATGTTATCAGTGATTCAACATGGAATACAAATCAGAAAATAAAGGTGTACATATTATTAGAGCAATGCTCTCTGTTTCTCTTTGGAAGTAAGTAGAAAATAAAAAGGAAACTGCTGTGAACTTGGCACCCAGGGAGGATATGTCAAGAAGGCTGGCAGGGCACCAGGTTGTTGAACCTGTTGAGGAGGAACATGATGGCTTTTCTGATGGCAGAAAGGATAAAGTGCCGTGTCTGGGGGAGATAAAGCAGGGATTATTCGATGTCTTTCCCTTCAGCAAACCTCTATGCAATGGGCCACAAGAATAGGTCTGGCATGCTGACCTCAGGACAGATGCCTGCGTATGAGCTGTGATATAGATGTCAGCTTGTGTGGCAAAGAGACATTTCTGGGTGTCTGGGCTAGGGGATGGGCTGCAACACTGGAGCTGGTCTGTGTCAGATGGTGAGGCTGTCTGAGCAAGGGGCTCTGCTGGGTCCACACATTCCTGAGCTGCACTGCACCATCACAGCCAGCTTCCTGACCCACAGCATCACAGCTGCTGCCCCTGCCACAGGGTTCCTTAGGAACCAGAGAAACCACAGCAGTGCATTAGAACACCAGAACCACAGCACCAGCTCTGCAGATAGGGGTCTAAGGCACTGACCCTCACGCTCGGTGCTTGAAATGGGATAGATCTGCAGATGGATCTGATCGGGATGAAAAAGGTCACTCAGAAAGGCTCAGGTGTGATTTGAGGTCACTGTTCTAGTATCAGTAATTCCATGGTAAGCCTTAACACTACAGATTTGTTATTAAAAATCACAGAATCATTCAGGTTGGAAGGTACTGCATGAGATCATCTCCTCCAACCAATATCAGCTAGAGCGGGTTGCCCAGGACCTAGTTGGGTTTTGAGTATGTCCACAGATGGAGACTCCACAACCTTTCTAGAAAAGCTGTTCCAGCATTTGAAATTATTTTATCAAAAATTGTTCTGCTCAGCACAATTATACTATTCCTGTTAACAAACATGTTTTCCAGCATTTCACTCTTGCAAACGTAGCCTGCTCTGTGACTTTGGTGCTGCACCCAAAATAAAGGTCTGTAGAGCTCAGTGAGGTTGGAGGGAATTTAAAGGTCATGGGACCTCTTGAAAGCAAGGAAAATATCTTTGTCTTAGTTACAACTGTTCAGCAGTACCTACAAAAAATGCTAAAGAAAACAACAGTACAAATGTAATTCTTTCCATTAAAGTAAGCAGCTAGGAGAGTGAACGTAGAGCAGGTTTTGTGAGCAGGTTTAAGACAGTGTCACTCTTAGACAGTCACTCATCAAAACTGAGCTGTGCCATCTGCCTTTGACACACTGCTGGTTGTTTTGTTCTGGCGTGACTTACCTTTGAGGCCCACCGATGTCATGCATAAGCCAGATGTGTACTTCAGTGACTTTATCTGGATTTAGGTTAAAGATCTCAATACTTCCAAAGATGCTGTAAGAAATGAACATGAAAAAGCAAAACATTCCTAGTTATCTGAGAAAGACATGCAGAGCACTTATTAGTTCTGCTTTTATTTTCAGTGAAAGAACATTATTTTGCCAATGGATTTTCATAGACTATTTAATTGCCTTATGGTAAAATATTTCCTCCCAATTCTTATTTCACTTTCATGAGAACTTTTGAAACTGTCTGCAGACTGAAACAAGCTGAAGTTTTCCATCTTTAGTGCCTTTTCCCTTGTTCAGTTTATTGGCTGATGATTTCGTTTGGTGTGAGGGAAACTAACATGGCTGTTCCCCCAGCCAGCATAATCTTCATCTCTCAATATTATTCAAGGCTGCACTTCCAGCCAGGTAACCCAAGGAAGCACAGTCTGGATGGCTAAAATCCAGTCAGCTCCATGAACAGTTAGAAACACACCATTCATGTGTAATGAATAAATAAACTGTAATAATAAAGTTACTTTGTGCAGTAAGAGCATACTGGATACCCCACCCTCATACCCTCTGAAGGATTTCAGTTACAGTCACTGTACAGAAGAAGTTTAGTGAATCATCAGCTCTATAACAGCCAGTGGTTTAGACCCCTATATGAGTTTACCAAAATTAATTCTGCACTGGCAAAGACACGTTCACCAGCATGCAGGCCCCACAGAAACATGGTTGATAACATGTTGAGTGAATACCTGCTGCTTCTGAAAGCTCCAGCTTCTACTGACCCATTGAGCATCACTTGAACCACACCACATGCTGCTTCTGCAAACTGAACAAAACAAATGGACATTATGCTCTGACACTACTTGCAATGCCAGGTCAGACTCGGGGCTAGTAGAAATTACTGTAATTTCTTTGATGTCACTAGAACTGACTTAAACAAGTAGAGGATGTGGCCATATTTTTGCACAACATTTCAGTGAAAGAAAAAAAAAAAAAGCCTCTAAAGGCTATGGGTCTGTGATAAACTGTGATAAAACTGCATTAGCTAGCTATGAGCTGGCAGTCTGAGGTTGCCAGGATGGGTATAGCAATTTTGCTATCACTGCTGTTTTCTGTATTTACAGGGCTTTCCAGAGCCTCAGCAGCTACAGCTGTCTGATGGGGCTGTAGTAACTTGGAATAATCCTCAAATTTCTTTAACTCAGGCAGTGAGGACGAGCCAGAGCAGAGCTACCACTAGTTTAAGGATACATAAACCATCATGCATTCTTTACCTTGTGACTCATGCTCTGTGTTCTCTTGTGGCTTGGGATTTTTCTCCCCAGTGGTTTTAGCAAAACTCATCATTGAGTTTTGTTTGGTTTGACTTTTAAACTACTGGATCACCTAATCACTACTCTTTTATTCTTTAAAACTTATGTCCAAATATTTAAAGACTGCAACATAAATTACCCACTCTAGATCTGTAATCCTTTGGTAAGACAAAGAATTTTTGAAAAGCTAACACAGGTGACTGTACTTCTCAAATCTTCCAAGTCCTCTTACATCTAAACAATGTGGCTCAAACTCAGATCTCAAGAGCTGTGAAACTGCAGGGAAGTTTCATTATGTGTAACTTTCTAATGTAATAAGCATGAGTTTTAGTAGATCCTAAATTTATTCAGACTAGAAAGCCTGCAGTCGAGCAAGCCTGGCTCTGTATGGCGATTTATCCCCACAGACTCTGGAACTGAGGGGATTAATGAGACCACAGAAACTGTTTTGAACTTGGAAAATTTATGTACACTAGTTTCCCCAGAAAACATTTTTTTTACGGTGAGTAGACTTTTTCTTATGTACATGAGAGCTCAAGCACAGAGGAATGCTTGTTTTCCACCTGGGCAGTTATCTACTCACAGTCATATCAAGGGTGAAGTCTTGAGAGACATGTAAAATTAAACTGATTCAGGGGAGCAGTTTTTTCTTGTAGTTTTTTCTGTAAAGTGCTGATTCAACAAAGCCAGGATAACCGCTTAACCCAGACTGGCAGGGTCTCAGTCATCTGACGGGACTTGGCACCTGCAGACGGGTGTGTACATCGCAGAAACCCTGCCAGATCCCGTTGTGGGAGGACATGCTCTTCAAGTTTATGCCGGGAAGGTAAAAGGGGATTCTCAGCTGCCTGGAAAATTTCTGTGCCGATTTGGGCACTGCTCTCATCATTAACATGCTAAGGCGAATTTTTGCCTGAAACATTTCAGAATGTTTCAGTCCTGTGATTTAATTGAGGTGGTGGCACACAGTTTCTGTCCACAAATAAGAATGTCCAAACTACAGCGACATTAAATATTGTACAGAAAATATGGCACCATGGAAATAAACATTTCTAACACCCTGATTTTTAGCACCTGAAGCTAAAGCTGATATGAACTTTTACTATTCCATGTTTAAAGTCCAATCTGCAAACTCACATTTTTGGCAGTGCCAGGAACTTAGTGCCTTTCAATATTCTTGGATTCGGAAAGATTTATTCTAGATCTTACCAGCTTGGATGCCATTTTCCAGAATACAGAGCTAGGGTTGCTCTCACATTCACTTCGTTTTGGACAAGACTCATAGTTGATTCCTGAGAAAAAATATGTTTATAGAATAGACAGGGTTAGAATGAATATTGTTGCAATGTTTATATGGCTTTGAGAGCTGATTAATGATTGCAAAAAGATTTCCTCCCACCAAAGCAGGAGGGCTACATGAAGAAAGGCCTCTAGGAGGCTTTGCATGTGTTCAAAGTGTTCCTGTTTGCTCACCTACATTTCAGGGATGCAGCTGCAGGCCCTGTATGCAAACCATTTCAGAAAACTGAGAAAGGAGAACATATAGTCCTAAATGTGCGAAACAGGTTGGCTCTTGACAAATACTATCCGATTGCATTGAGAAATTAAACTTCGCCCAACATTTTCGGTAATTCCAGCCCAGTTTAGAGGTTGCTAGCCTTAAGCACCAACCCAGGAGCCATGCAGCAGCAATAGCCCCAGGATGCCTACAGGCCAACCTGTCACTTTGGCCTATGGCCAAGAGCTATTTGAATGGCATTCTTGTTTTTCACTTTGTCCCACAGAAGTCACAGGACAGAAGCACATAGTCTAGATAAGGAGGACTAGAAGTGACCATTAGTCCAAGCAGCAACTTGGTATTTTAGTAACAGTCAAAGTCGTGGTTTTTAAATTAACCTGAGAACTAAGTATTATTTTCAGTCTTCTATAATGTGGGACAGAAATACAGTTATGGTTTTAAACTAAATTACAATAATATGTGAAAAGGATTGAGTGGTTGTGTTTAGGTCTAGATATACAAGACAAAATAATAATCTGGAATTCCAGTGCTCATATCTGTGCTGCAAAAAATATGACTTATTACCTGGGTCAGAGGGGTCTCCACACCATGAAACCCTATCAGCCATATAACCCAACAAGGTGTCCTCCAAGGTAAGGAAATTTTGGTTGGATTTTGTATAACGATGAACAAGGTCACTTGTCTTGCTCCAAAGCAGTGACTGTGAAATAAGGTACAATGTCTAATAAGTGATAATTATATTAGAGCTGGTCAGGAAGTCTTCCTGGAGAAAAACAAAAGTTTTTCCTGATAATGAAGGAGTTCTAGTTTTTATTGAGAGGCTGCAAGTTCACTTCAGTGGGTCAGTTCTTATCTCTGCAGCCCACGCTCCCATTTCCAAAATATTTGGGGGCAGTTATTTTTTGTGGAAATGGACGTGTTCAGCCTGTAAAGCATTTAGAAAGAAAGGTTTTGGCTAGATCTCACAGGATATATACCTAATTTGTTGTGTGCTTTTGAGCTGCACATGGAAGAGCAGCTTTTTGGAAGCAGGTCCCTCTAAAGGTGTGACAGCGTGCTCCTCACAGAGCGCTATATGCTCAGGGAACAGGGGCATCTCCATCACTTCACCGGCACAACCCCGGTACTGAGTTTTGGGGCAAGCCTCACACAGGGACAATTTCCAGCGACAGAGAATGAACAGGGTCACTGGGGTCCAAAGGTGATCATGCTACTGCAGTAAGCCCAAGAGCAAAATATCATCCTCATCAAACTACAGACACTCACAGTCATTACAGACAAGATCCATCACCCAGAGCACTGCACAGACATGTCGCTCCAAAACAATCTTACTTGTGCATTGTACGGTTACCTTGTTACAGGGTATAGGATGAGTCGCTAACTCCATTAAAGGCTCATAATCCTCTGACGTAATATTACAGGGATTCTTGTAAATGAACGCCTGTTTTAATGATTCCCATATTTTTAGGCAATCCTTATCACTGTTGAAAAATTTAAACATAGTTGATTAGTATTTACGAGTATTTATGACTGTGAAAGTATGTCCTTCTGTTGTGGTCAACCAGTATGATCAGACATTACAAGAGTTCCCACTATGCTCAAACACCAAAATACATTATCCACTACAAAATGCAGAGTATCTTCAGCAAATTGAGTATAAACTGAGGAATGAGAAGTTCTAATATCACTATTTCTCCTGCATTTTAAATTACTGATAATTGCAATATCGGAATGCCCTCTGCTTCTGTTCCTTAAAAAGAGCAGCATTGATATCACGTAACCAGAAGATCAAATTTCTTGCTTTCTTGATTTCAAATTTCTTGATTCATACCAAGTCATGAGAAGAAAATGTGGCAGAACATAGCTTGTACATTTCAAAAATATGGCTGAAGGATACTGCCTCCTCAGGTACAGTGAGCTTAAAAATATGCTCATGTGTCTCCCTGCGGAGCATTCGACTCCACAGAAATAATACCTATAATTTTATCTAAAACAAAAGCAGAGGTCTGGCAGTTTTGGAGCTGATATTACTTTCATTTATGCAGTAATTTGCAGCTATTGACTTCACTGGAGCCACAAGTGATTTGCACACATGTAACTGAGATCCAAATCAGGTGCTTGGTTTTTTCAGTCTCCTGATCCTCCACCACGTTACAGGTCCTGGCCCTCTTGCTCTCACTGGTGTGAGTCTGAGGAACTCCTCTAAATTTACGAGGGGAACTGCTTCATGCCACAACACAACCCTATCACCTCAGCCTACATTTGTTTCTTAACCTGCTGCTTTGTCAGCCTCGGAAATAAAGTTCCTCTCTGCTGACAGAAGCAGGGCTCCTTTCTTACTACCAGGAGGAAATGTGTTGCACTGTGCGAGCAAGCAATTTCATCTCTTTGCTGAAGTAGTGCCATGCTCCCTTCCTGAAACTGCAGCCTATAATAAGGTTTGGGATGGCTCAGAACATGTGTTCTTGTACTTGAGTTAATGAATGAAAACTTCTCATTAAGATAATTGGTAATTATTGTCTGTCTAGTATCTGTTTTCAGGGCTGTCCCCTGTGGATGCACTTCCCTTCCTCTTCACGCTCCGGCAGTTTCAGGCCTCTTGGAAAGCTTGCCCCTCTCCTTACAGCTGTGACAGTAATCCAGTGATTTTGCATCCTTCTCTTCCCTATTTCTATGTAAATTTAAAACGCTGACTGCATTATCCTGCTGTCTGCATGTCTGAATGGAGCTATTGTGACTGTCTTTGACTCATCCATTCTTTCTTCACTGTTTGCAATCACCTCCCAGTGTGTTCCCACTAAAAGCCCTTTGAAGAATGGACTTTGTCTTCTGTGAAGAAGCTAATGCCTTCAGAGTACTATAAAAACAGCACTGATCAATTAGTACATGACAGACATACAGCTGCAGGCTTTATATCAGCTGGTACTCGGTAACAGGTAGGATGTGGAATTCGATTAGTCTTAAAAATAGACCTAAAGAGATTAAGAAAAACAGTAGTAAATAATTGAAAATTTCCAAGCGTTTTCAAGTTAATCTTCCCTACAGTTGTCTGATCTCATTTCTGCTACAGAACTTGATCAAGATCTCTATTGAGTGCCCATTTGAGCATCAGAGGGGCAAACTGGAATGCAGAGTTGAGCTGTTTGTTTCACACAGGCCATGTCTAAACTCCTGGACCCAGAACCTGTCAGCTTCTATCTCTTTCCTCACTGCCTGTAGATAAACTCTTTTCCTTCCCTTCCTAAGTTTTACAGAAAATAAACATTAAATAATGAGAAGGCCAGACTCGTCTCTATCTGTGTCTAGAAGAAAGCAAGATCACTTGGAAGCACCACATACTAGAGGGAAAGCCTCTATCAGACACACTACAGGGCCCCAGCCCAGTATCATACCGGGAAGGACCAGGCAATTCATGGCAAGATGTCCCTGCCTTTCCTTTCTTTCTGCCATTATTTACGCAGTAACAAATCTAACTTAGCATTATCTATATTGGTTATTGGGAGGTCAAACTACCCAGGTGGTTACTACAGCAGGTTTCCATGCCCCAGCTTCTTCCAGTCCCCGTCTGTGAAGGGTCTATGGTGGATACATCCTCATCTCTCAGTCTTGGGGCAGCCAAGTACATTATGCTGCAGAGCTCTACCTGGGCTGCAAATATCCCACAGCCTGACCTTGCTGATTCAAAACGAGCTTGGGTATTGCCGGTGTGCAGTGCTGCTTGAAATGAGGACAGGGCCTGAGGACAGGGACAAGGGAGGGTGTCCGGCTGTATGGCCAACCAGGGCAGCTCTGGCCACATAGAATCATAGAATCATTTCAGTTGGAAGAGACCCTCAAGATCATAGAGTCCAACCATCACCTATCTCTAGCTCTAAACCATGTCCTTAAGAACCTCGTGTAAACGCCTTTTAAACACCTCCAGGGGTGGTGCTGCCACCGTTTCCCTGGGCAGCCTGTTCCAATGCCCAACAACCCTTTCCATGAAGAATTTTTTCCTCATATCCAATCTAAAGCTTCCCTGGTGCAACTTGCGGCCATTTCCTCTTGTCCTATCACTTGTTACTTGGGAGTAGAGACCAACCCCCTCCACGCTACACCCTCCTTTCAGGCAGTTGCAGACAGCGATCAGGTCTCCCCTCAGCCTCCTGTTCTCCAGGCCAAACAGCCCCAGCTCCCTCGGCCGCTCCTCATCACACTTGTGCTCCAGGCCCCTCACCAGCTTCGTCGCCTCCTCTGCACTCTCTCTGGTACCTCAATGTCTTTCCTATAGTGAGAGGCCCAAAACTTAACACAGTATTCAAGATGCCGAATTTCATTTCTTGCCATGCCAGTCTGTCACAGGGGCGGCCCCAGCTGTGTTAGGGACCACACCTCTTGTTCATAAGAACCAAATTTACCTCCAGGTAAGTAAAGACTAATAACAATGATTTTTTACTGGGCTGTTGTCTTTTATGCAGGAACCTAAATGCACTTTCAGTTACAGTCACTGTAGAAATAAGAAGCCAAACTGCAGATGCTCTAGGGAGCGCAGTCACTGCTTTGCTGTTGCACTATGTCAGGGAGTATTCATGTGTTTTACTTAGCAGAATTTAACTTGGGTGTATTAAATTTTCTGCTGGAGGAGGCTTTGTCTGGCTCCAAACTGTGTAAATAATGCACAGAGACCACTGTCCCAAATTTGGTACTTCATTAAGAGTTGGGAAGTTGTAAATACCTCTCCCTGCCACATAGGATTACAACATGACCACACTGAATCAGCTGAAATAGAGGGCTCCTGCTGATTAAGGGATGACATTACAGAATAGGCAGCTGTCCCCTTTGCTTTGCACAGTCAACAGTATCACAAAGAGAATTTATAGGTTTACATCTCACAGACATTTATATGGCTCACACTTTCTAATCTGTCAAATGATTTGTCCTTCTGGCAGGACACTTTTTTTTATATACACATATAAACTACTCCTGAAATCTGTTATATGTAACAGTGTTAACAGCCACAGGTGACAGCTGGTTACATGGTAATTTATCCTTTCATATTGCAGAATTGTAAAGCTTAGTCTTAGAAGGCAAAATATTTTTCAAGGAATCATTAAAAATATCTGGTTTTTTTAATTTCCAAAACAGAGCAGTAAGTGACAGACACAGTACAAAGCACTTCCACTGCTGGACTCAAGTCACGGCCATGAGAAGCACAAACCAACAACCCTCCAGCTGATTCACGATCCTACCGAGACAGCTCACTGCGTCACAAATTCAAAGCATCAGTTTTATAGCATTTCAAGACCAAGCTCAACACTTGATGATGTGCATGGATGTCACTTATATCTGAGAGAAGAGTCTTTATCCACTGTCCTGGAAGAGCTGAGCAAGACTGTATGTTTAATGACTTAGAAGTGGTAGGGATCAGCCTTCAAATGGGGGAAGCTCTTCTGTAGCTGGTAATCAGTATGATACTTTTAGTTGTACCACACAGAAGAATGATAAGGCATGAAGATGGGCTTTTATAGAAACCGGGCAATTTCAGCATTGCTTTAGAAGTCAAAACACAGATCTTTAATGTAAAAAAATGCATATAAAAGCTAAACAATATTTCATTTTTGCTGTCCTCACCTATCAACTTGTATATTTTTATGACTGAATAAAAATAATTCATTGATTTCTCCATTGGAAAGCATTTCTCTGATATACAGGTTTTGCTTCACATCTCAAAGAGATTATCAGTCTCACAGAACTGTGATTTTGGTTGATATAGGAAAAAATAAGCAGTGAGAAGACTTTAGGACTTGCTCATCCCAGCTCCAGGAAGCTATGCTAGTCTTTCTAGCCTGGCTGTTGAGATATACACAACTAATAAAGTTTCACCTGTCCCTTTCTCCAGCACCACAAGAAAATATGTGTCCCGTGTGCCACATTTAACACACACTGAGCAGACGTAAGGGAAGACATTTGCTGTAGTCTGCTGTAGTATAAGTTTGCTGGCACTTGGTATGCTAAAAATTCCAGCAAGAACAGTTTCAGGTTGAAACAAGTACATCTGCCTTGCCAAAAAAATGCCTGAGAAACAAACTGTGCTCTTAAGGCGGGTCTCTTCTCATTTGGAAGTTCTCAGTCGCAAAATGGGCTCATTTCATTTTCTTTCTTGCGAAAGAGATCACCAGTCTACCAGCTAATTAAACTTATCTAATTCAGACACAGGAGTCCACGGTGAACACGCTTATGTACCACACTGCTGCGGGGCTCATGTGCTCTCCTTCTCTGGTTTTTGTTTGTATGTTTTGGGTTGCATAGTAATTCCGCATCATATCTGCAAATATTGTATCTTTATGCATAATGGATTTCTTCCTTTGAGGCTAACTTTGTTAATCTAAATTCAATTACAAGTACACTCTAATTTTATGTTTAATTTTTGCAAACTTTTCTTTTAATGAAAAGAGTTTGGAAAATGCTGGTAAATGTGAAATAATAACTCGCAGACTTAGAAGGAACACTGTGAAACCTGCTGTAAACTCAAGAACGGAACCTGCAACCCTTTCTCTGGAAAGTGAGGTTGCAGAACTTGCCTTATGACCTTTTGGAGACAGAGACTATATCCCACCCTCAGCAGAGCATTGAATAAAGGCTGGGAGACAAATAACCGTTAAAACTACATTTCCTTATTAAATCTGAATGTTATATATACTGCAAAGCATATCCTGCATTTGTCCTTACATTTGGGTACAAGTTGCATTTTCCAATGAATTTGAGTATTTCTATCCATTTACTTTTTATATGAATGTCACATTAATCTATCAAACAGAAGCTGGGGCCAAGAATATTTCCATTAGCAGCTATCCTAGCAGCCAAACTTTAATGTGCATGTTAGAAAAATGGACAGCTTCTGCACCATTATCTCTTGCATATCAGTACACTGGTCTGGCTAACCTTGAAAGAGCATCTTTTCACTTAAAGGTATGGGATGGCATTGAGCTACCTGGAAAATCACTATTAATACGGATTATTTTTCTTTACTTTGTAATTTTTTTTTTCTTTAAGTGGATATGATGTAGCAAACTCATCCCCAGTTTAAACTGATTTAATTGGTATAATATCAAGGATAAGTTTCATCCCTGCTGATTTCAGTTACACCATGAACAATATCTTGCTTTCAGTTCAGCACTGGACAGACACTGGATGCTAAAAACATCTTAAGAAGGGCAGTGTTTCCTCGGGCTGTGTTGCCTCTAGTTTATTTACTTGGAAATTTGAGAGAGGTCTTTCAAGTATGGAACCCATTTTAAATTTATAAGTGAAAAATAACTTCCAGGCTTTGTCCTGGAGAACTCAATCTTCTCTGTCCATGTTTTTCAGATCACTCTGCCAGGCAGAGACACTCCCTTGGTGAGATGTGGTCTCCCCTGCAGTCAACCACCACTTTTCCAGGGTCCTGAGTTTTCTTTCTAAAACGTGACAATGTCTGCAGGTCACACTGAGATTGTAATTGTGGCTCTGTGGTGAGGTTCTGAAGTTAGAGCTGGAAACAGTCCCCTGAGCCCTTAATGTAACTGGCCTTTGCAGGGATCAAACCTCACCAGGAGCCGCAATTTATATAAGAAAATCCTTCTCGTTTGCTCATTAGCCAAAAGAGTAATGCAGATATGCACCTAAGCACTCTTTAAAAAGTCAGTGAGGAGTCTGTGGTTATAACAAAGCTCCTTAAAGGCATAAGACCAATTCACACAGCTGGTGTGAAGTCTAAGGTATTGTCTTCACCCGTCAAAGCTCAGACCTTTGAGAAGCAGAATGCGTATCAAAGGATTTAAATGGTGTAGCAATATTTCTGTGCCTAACAGACCCATCTTCACCTGTGTGTCAGTTTATCTGCCTCTTTTAGGTAAACTGTGATGGCTGTAGGCAGCGGTGTAATTTATACATCCATATTCAATTTGTTTTTTTCATGCCAGTTTATGAGTAGATATGTGGTCAAAAATATGCAATGAACATAACCTTTATGTCTGTGCTGAGAGGAAGCTCCCTGTAACCCAGAATCCTTTTGCTACCATTTTTACCCTAAATGTTTCCGGTTTTCCTTCTGCTGTTCCCTTCCTCCAGCCTTGCCATGTCTCACTGCTGCCGTGGAGCAGCTTTTTTGGAGGCGCTGCCCAGCCCAGCCCAGACAGCTGTGGTTGGACTTCTCCGCAGTCCCTTGGAGCAGATGAAGGCAAGGAGAACACTGCCATCATGCGGGAGAGGGACTGCTCAGGAGCAGCAGCTGAGGTCAACCCCAAAAGGTGTGCGGTTCTTCACGTCGGGTGATGGCCCGACCCAGCTCTTGACCCCTGAGTCAGAAAATGGGTATGTGGGCACAACAGATCAGCTTTGTTCCTGTTCTTCTAGCACCTAAAATCTCCCATCAGATATCTTTGTGCAGAAATCAGACAAATGTGAATTAGGAGAGGTCACCCAATACGCTGTCATCGCTGAGGATTTGAGGAGACCACTGCCTGCTGCTTTTAACATTAGGATAATAGAGAGGGGGAAAATTACCGAGGGAAGTGATGAAGGGAAAAAAATCATGGAAGAACTGTCAGTCTCAATGTCTTCAACAAGCACTAGCCTCTCACTACCCACTTAGTTTAATTATTGCAAAGCATCTGCCACCATTAACATTTATGGTAACTGATTTTTTTTCAATATGAGAATGACATACTTGATTTTTTTGGCAGCTTGATTTTGCAAGTATTACTCTCAGTTAATTAAATAGTTCAAAAGCCAATACAGAAAGCGTCAGAGGAACTGACTAGGGATGAAGACAGAAATCAAAAACTCTGCCTCAGAGAAAGATGACTTCTGGAAAGGATGCCTGTAGCCAGAGCAACTGAATTCCTTACAGCAGAGATGGGGAATCTGGAGGTCTGGAAAAAGAAGTACAAGGTGAGATTTCTGCTGGGTGTACCTCAGGTCTTTATATGTTCCTGCACGAGGAATGACCTGGAACAAATGACAGCTCCTTGTCACACCGGTGCTTCATCCTTGACAGGAATGAGAAGGCTTTAAGGGCAGATGTACTTGTGGCTTTGGTTTATAGCCCCTGGAGGATTTTATGTGAGTTGAGATTCAGTGCTCCAGGAGAACACTAAGCCTTTCACCCTTCTGGGAAGGGCTGAGCCAAGAGGTGGCAGCTATAAACCAGTGAGGAGTTTATCTACATATGCAGATTTTTTTTTGCTGGCTGGATTTTGGCTTTCCTGGGTGAAAAAACAAGCTGCTTAAGCAGATGGTGTTTTCAGTGATGATCTGTAAGTGGGATGCAGCCTCTAGAAGGGCCGAAATCTCACCTGGACTGCATTTTGACAGCGGGTCATAGTTGCTCTACAGTTAAAGCTTGCAAGCAAAGGCCATGCCATCAACAGATACAGAGGGCACAAATTTAAGCTGGCATCCTACCCCTTGATTAGAAGGTGTATTTTTAGTATTGTTTTATTTTTAATATTAAACTTGGAAAAACACTTCTATTAGCAATGATCTAAACAAAAGTATGCTATACCAGGGAACCACTCAATGGCTTAATGCTGCTGTAGGTTTTTTTTTTCCCCATAACACGAATTTACAGTACATTGTGGTTTTTTATAGAACTAAAACCGCTGAGATGTGGCATAAATGCAGTAAGTCAGGAGAAGTCCCTGCTTCAAGGGTGGTATCTGTCAGCAAGACAAGGAGAAGGGAACAGATGGGAGATTTACTACGACTGTGAGTGAGCTCCTTGCTAATAACTTATTTTGGTGTCATCTCCTGGGATGCATGTTTAGTATCTGTTTTTACCCTTGGACACTTGACAGAGATTTTCATTTGACCCTTTGGGGTTAAAGGATCTATTCCTCCTGTCCCTGTGGACAAGGAAAGCTACATTTCCCCACAGCGCTCTGAGGTGTTACATTTGCAGGGCACTCTCAGATTTCAGGTTGCTGTTGTCAGTGGAGTTACAACCTGGGAGGGTAATTTTTCTGTGCAGAACTGAGGATGAACTTTGCACAGATTTGGATGGCCTTTCACAGTCTAGCATTGATGCTTATACCCAGAAGAGCAGAAATTAATATGTTGGCAAATAATTATCTCAAGAACAAATAAATGACAGCTAGCCACTGCCATATGAACTTGCCTCTTGATGAAGAGAAAATTAATTCTTTCTAATGAAATTTGTCTTGAAAGAGATGACAATAGAACCCTATCTTACAACCCAGAATAGTGATGGAAATTAGCCTCAAAAAGCATGAGGACTCATTTGAAGGATCAACTATAGAACCAGTAGACCTGCCTCTAAATCCTAAAGTCCTAATAACTGTCGATTTGTGCCTACTAAATATTATATTCCAGTTGCCTGTTAAAGCTCAGTACGGCATATTTCAATGGAAGTGTTCTTTTGCCTAACACTAAAACAATTGTTAACATTTAAAATTATTATATATTAGTTACCAAGAAATTACAAGAACAGTCAAAACCACTCATATACAAGTTAGGGGAAAACAATAGTAAAAGAAAACCTTGTTGTAAATATTGAAGGACAGAAGAAATGAAAAACAGAGTTATGCATGTTCCACATAACAAAAGCTAACACAGAAAAGGTATGGAAGCCAACACATCAGCACACGAAGTAGGGAGGAGAAGCACGTAACAGATGTTCTGACTTGGGCATTTTAATAAGCAGTGTATTACTATGATGATACAGTGCCCATCTTAATACTGAGAGACAACCCAAAAGTAGCAACAGATATCAACACTACTGCAACTGCAGATGAGACAAAACATTTCCACATCACTGTTTGTCCTACCTAGTTACCCAGGGGACCTCTTTTAAGTCTAAAAGCATTTTCTAAGAACTAGAAGAATAGGAAGGCACCTCTGGAGATCATCTAGTCCAACGCTTGGCTCCAAGAAGGTTGCTCATGGCCACGTGCAGTCTGGTTTTGAATATCTGCAAGGATGGAACCTCTGCAAACTCTCCAGGCATCCTGTTTGGCCCTTTGGTCAGCTTCACAGTTTTTTGTCTTATGTTCAAATGGAATTCCCTGTATTTTAATCAGTGCCCATTGCCTCTTGTCCTGCAGCTGGATACCACTGAGAAAAGCCTGTCTCTCTCTCTTCTTTACTCCCCCCATCTGGTATTTATACACACTGATAAGAACCCCCGTGAGCCTTCTCTTCTCCAGGCTGGACAGTCCCAGCTCTCTCAGCCTCTCGATTTATGTCAGACACTTCAGTCATTTTCATGGCCCTTCCCTAGACATGCTGCAAGCAAGTCCCTGACTCCCTTGCACTGGGGAACCCAGCACTGGACCAGCACTCCAGATGTGTCTCACCAGTGCTGAGCAGAGGGGAAGAATCATCTCCCTCCATCTCCTGCCAACACTTCCCCTCATGCAGCCCAAGACACCATTGGCCTTTGCCACGAGGGCACATTGGTGGCTCACGTTCAGCTTGTCCAGCTGGACTCCATGTCTTTTTCCACAGATAGTAAAAATAGAGCCATTTATTTCCTCTGGAACCAAAAAAGATGGTGTAACAATTATATATTTTTTTAGAAAGCATAATTTTAAAAATAAAGAAAAGCTAAATCCTTTGCAGTTTTGTATATATTAAATTGAAAAGCTTTAGAAGTCCGCAGTGCACTCTAATAGGATGCTAATGCATTAGCGTTAGATAGTAACACCATACACTTCAGAAGACTGTGATTCAATAAAGGTTTCTCTTATGTGAAGCATATTTCCTCAACGAAACCGCAAATCTCAGGTAAGTTTCAGTATAATGTCATGGTTATATAAAAACAAACCACAAGATTTTTGTGACACTGAATCAAATCATGGCTGTTGTTTAGTGCCGTGCTTGATATTAAAGTGTTAACTATCAGTGAACAAATACAAGGAAATCAAATTAAAAATGCCTAGCAAAGCACAAAGGCAAAATGCAAAAGTAAGCATGCAAGAAACCCCAGGTTTCTTTCTGGAAGAAATGCTGTTAAGTGCAATAGTATCTCACACAAAATCATGTTCCATATGTTCTTTTTGACAAAATGTATGTCCATCTCCACAGGTTGCAAAGGAATGGAAAGGCAAAATACATCATGATCATGCAGTCAGAAGACAAAGCTCTCCTGGACATGTACCAGCTTTTACTAAATTTCATGGAACTACAGACTGTTAAAATTTGTTATAACAGGAATTTCCTACTAACTATAAAAACAACATTAGTTGATCCAATTGTGTTTAAGGGGGAAATATATCTTGTGTGTCCACACAACATTGCATGAAAAACATAGGGAAGTTCTACACCTTGCACCTTCATCAGTGGGTTTTTGCACTTCTTAGACACAATGGGATTTCTGGGCCTGGAAAGTCATATACATTACTGAGTTGGCTCCCTGTCTGCATCCTTGATGCTTTCTCATTGGCGGAGGTTAGACAAAAAATAAGCTGGTTTGACTTCAGCCACTTTTGAATAGTGGGTCCTTGCAGGCTTGGCTTAGCTTGGGTGAATCAGAGACAGAAGCAACTGCAGATCTGGAGGGAGAGCAGTCATTATTTGGGAATGGAAAATCTCTTGAGCTGCAAATGTAAGATGAGTTTATCTCTAGACTGAAAAAGCAGTATTGTTTGCATTTCGAGGATCAGTGTCTGTGATCTCCTTTCAGGTGTCTTCTCCTCTCTCCTTCCCCAGGTAACAAAGTGCTGATCACACCTGACCTTGGCCTGACAATTCAGATGTGGTGAAGAGGAAAACTAAACCAGGTAACTTCGTAATCAACAGGTTTCATGCTACATCTGTTACCACCTGTTCTCCCCCAGCAGGCATCGAGGTGCAAGACCATCATCACAACACGCTCTGCGTGACGGGTAAGTTCTCAGGTCACCACACCTGGTGTTGACCAGCACTAACCTTCTGAAGCATCTGGCCCAGCACAAGCTGGTGCTGCAGGGTGTGCAGCTCTGTGTACCCCAGCGTGCTTCTCTCCTCCGAGAGAGGGAGGGGATAAATTCTTGTAAATTTGCGATGCCTGAGAGCTGGAGTATGAGAATCGCGAGGGTTGCGTTGGCCACAAGAGGGTGTTCGTGTCACTGGGAAAGAGGAGACGAAGTACTTTGCGGTCAAATCCTTCCTTCAGCCCAAACTGCCTTTGGCCTTTATTCAGACAAAACTACAATACATACCAATGGCCACGGTTGATGAGTATGGGATTTTTGCAAGACTAGTGTAAGCAGAACTTGCAGCTTTTGTTAATGTTGGGGAAAAAAAACCAACCAAACAAACACAACCACCACCACCAAAAAACCCACACCAAAACTCCAAAACTATTGAGTGGTGACAAACTATTGCTTTATAGTAGCCCTGTCTTCTGGCAGCAGCCAGTATTTTCCTGGGAAGTCGAAAAGAAATACTGATCTTTAATGTGTGTATCTAGATGTGCAACTGTGTGTGCAGGGAACAAAACCTCCAAAGCTTCCTGCTATAGCATCTGCATCTTTTCCTAAAAATGAGGCTAATAATGCAAACGCATTATTTGAGGCATTTGGTATTCCTGCTTGTTTCTCCTCAACTTCGGCATGAAGACAGTTCTAGGCAGGAAGACTAACAGAGAAAACTCTATATGTACAAATGATGAGAGTTATCGAGCCAGCAGCAGAAATAAAACCCAAGGCTGTATCACACACAGGCAGTTAAACAAATCTATTATCAGCGGGTGCTGAATACAGTACCTCAGAATTGTTCTTTAGCGAGCAAGTTCAATATAGCACCTGAACGTTTTTATGATTTTTGAGAATAAGTGAATCAGCAGGATAAAATCTGATCGTATGAGGTGCTTACAAAACTCAACTGCAGGCAGCAACATCTTTCCAGTGGCCTCACTGGGCTTGTGTTCAACCCACAGTTCGTATCAGAAAAGACCTGAATGTGACTGGAGCATGCTGACTGTATCCGGGGCTCCAGTGAGATGAGGAAGGGCACAAGGGGGTATCCGCTAGGATTAAAGTAGCCATGATGGTGAAGGTGTACGTTAGCACATCCCTGGCCTTCTTACACGATTTAGAGCTTGCAGTTGCAAAAGCAGAGCTAAATGGGGGATGTATATTTCTGGCCCTTGTTAAATCCATCTCTGATATCTAGAAATGCTATAAAGTCCATATTCATATATCTACAATCCACCTTTTTTCCAACACCAGCCAGCTATTCCAATTTGAAATACAGCACTTCAAAATGTAGAAGTCACACTAACTACCACGGACCGCGGTAGAACAGATTGCCATTTAAAAATAAAAATGAAAAATATTGTCAAAGACGTTGGCTCTGATACAAAAAAAAGTAAAGACATGAGGAAATTTCCAGGAGTTTACTTAAAGTGGAGCTTTTTAAACAAATGTGCATGTTTGTGTAAGATTAAAAGGGCAAGAACAGACTATAGACAAATTTACGAGGAAATCAGCAGATTTCTAACCACGGCAGTGAGGTTCCTATGGTGGGAGTAATGGCTACAAAAGTCCTGGCTGAGTATAGAACACAGCTTGCTCAGCTCATAAACTTGCCTGAGTTCCTGCACTTCACTGTTCCTACTCCTTTTCTTTGATTAAGTGCACCAAAGATCTCACACTATGCAACATCGAAGGCCCACATTAATGATGAAAGAGCGTGGGATGAAAGATACAGGGCTCTCTGATGTGTCCTAAAGGCACCCACTTCATTATCAGAAAGTGCCAGTGACAGAAGCAGTTGGGTACACGACAAACTGCACCGAGCTCAGCAGGATCAGAAATGAGGCATCTCAGGCTGTATTCCCAGAAAAGGACCTACGTTTATTTCTCTGTTCAGGAACTTCCTGAATATTTCAGGTGTATGTAAACAAGTATATTTTTCCTTTTTCAGTGCTCTCTGTCTCAGAAAAAATTGTCTCCTAAATAAAATAAAACAAAAAAGACTCCTACTATACTGAAGTCATTTTGTCTGAAAGTAAGCAAGCACACTGTCATGAAGCTATCCAGCTATACTGCTGGATTAAGAATAGCACAAAATGTTAAGTCTTGTAAAAACAAACTTTTTTGAAAACTTATGATCACAGGTTTGTGATTTTTTTTAAAAGTGTCCTTGAAATAATTGCTTAAATAAATTATTCCCAGTTCAGACTCAGACTGTGTTATGAAAAAACATACGTGACAGTAGCTGGACACACATTCACACAAAAGTTGTTTTTACCTCTTCAGCACCGCAATTTGAATGAAACAAACGTAAGCAATAAAGGTTGTTCAAAATACTTAAAGATATAAATATTGAGTGTATACCTCTTTAATAAATTAATGTGTGCTTCTAGAAACATGCACGTGATCTTGCAAAAGCTTCAGGAGCTTTTTCATTTTATTTGTAAGAGAAACACCCTTCCCTTCACTAAACCCATTTAGTTGTTTAATGTAAAGCATGCGCTTAAACCTCTGCATGCTCAGGACATTATTTTCCATGTGCACATTTCCCTTCAAATGCTGTAAATCAGCTTTTTCGTACAGCACCAGACATTCAAGGCCAAGAGAAGTCCAAATGAAAGAAACTATGTACGGCTTTGTTCCCATCAGCTCAATGCCATGAAAACAAGAGGTGGCAATGGCTTTTTGAAGACAAAGATGGTTCTGTCACCTGGCCGAGGTGTGTGGCAGCCCTATGGCACTCAGCCCAGAGTGATGGAAAAGTCTGCCAGAGGCTTACTGTGGACACAAAATAGGGTGGCTGGTACCACAGAAGTGATGGCTGGGTCCCTGCTGGGAGATTCTGGCTGCTCTGGGTCCTGTCCAGAGGGGCTGGGTGTTCCCAGTACCTGCAGGGACTCTGTGGCGAAGGGATCAGAAAATCAGTTCTCAGGCATAATACTATATTGCTGACCTGGGCCCAGGGAATCCTCTTCTGCAAGGGCGGAGTGGTGGGCTGCTCAGGGTGCTGCTGCCCTACCTGCTGCCATGGGCTGAGCAGGGACCACCACTGGGTGAAGGTTTTGCCCAGGAGAGCTGTGCTGGCCCTGAGAACCATCTGTACCCCTCTGTGCCAGCTGTCTGTGCTCATCGCAAACTCTTTCCCACATGCTAAAAACATCTGGTTTGGATAACCCTAAGATATTTCTCAATGCTTTCCTAATAATTTTGTCTGTCCTATAAATCTGTGTTGCACTCTCTCCTTTTCCTCCCTCCTGTGCAATTTTGGTTATGTGAATGCAGCATCGCGTGTTACAGGATTTTTAGCAGATCGGCTTTGCAGAGACTTGCTTTCAAGCCTACATTCTAAAACCTTTTAGTTTTTATTCTAGCTGGCTTTAAGGAAGTTGCAAAATGTATTTATGATTGAGTTTTGACCTAGGATTAGTATTATTTACACTTGAAAAAAAACCCCACCAGTTGGACACCCGCAGTTGCAGTCTGAGTTTGTACATTTTGCTCCAGAACAGGGGTCTTACTCCCCTGATTTCGCTCTGCCACAAACCCAGTGGATGCAGCTGCGGGGAGGTGAGATCCAACTCTCTGCTGTTCACTTTATACACCTGATGCACAACCAGGACCGCTACTCACCCCAGCTCAGGGTACCGCGCCATCACGTAGCTATAGCATCTTCCCAGGATAACTTCTCGCAGGTTCTTCGTGGTCCCTCTGTCCTTCCACTTCATCATTTTGGGACCGACCTCTTGCTTCTCGTGCGTCAGGAGGGAGGCCAGCACGACGGCCAGGACGAGGGCAGCCAGCAGCACGGCGCTCCCCACCAGCAGCACGCTGCGCTGCCGCGCCCGGGCAGAGCCCGGCCGGAACGGCATCCCGGGGCCGCGGAGGGGCAGCGGCAGCTGCGCTCCCGCCGCCGGGGAAAACAGCTCTGCAGCCTGGCCCCCTGCGCCTCCCCGCCCCCGGCACAGCCCCGCCGGCCGCCCGGGAGGGAGGGAGAGAGGCCGGGCTGAGCCCCCGCCCGCCCCCGGTCACCGGCCGGCCCGGGGGAGCCGCTCTGGGGGCAGCAGCCGCTCCGGGGGGCAGCAGCCGCTGCGGGGGCAGCAGGCGCTCGGAGGGCAGCAGGCGCTCGGAGGGCAGCAGGCGCTCCGGGGGCAGCAGCCGCTCGGGGGGCAGCAGCCGCTGCGGGGGGCAGCAGCCGCTCGGGGGGCAGCAGGCGCTGCGGGGGCAGCAGGCGCTCGGGGGGCAGCAGGCGCTGCGGGGGGCAGCAGGCGCTCGGAGGGCAGCAGGCGCTGCGGGGGCAGCAGCCGCTCGGGGGGCAGCAGGCGCTCGGGGGGCAGCAGGCGCTGCGGGGGCAGCAGGCGCTCGGAGGCAGCAGGCGCTGCGGGGGCAGCAGGCGCTCGGGGGGCAGCAGGCGCTGCGGGGGCAGCAGGCGCTCGGGGGGCAGCAGGCGCTGCGGGGGCAGCAGGCGCTCGGGGGGCAGCAGGCGCTGCGGGGGCAGCAGGCGCTGCGGGGGCAGCAGGCGCTCGGAGGGCAGCAGGCGCTCGGGGGGCAGCAGGCGCTGCGGGGGCAGCAGGCGCTCGGGGGGCAGCAGGCGCTGCGGGGCAGAGCGGGTGGAGGGGCAGCTGGTGCGGGGCAGGAGGCCGCTTCCCACCACCCCCGGCCAATTCAGTCGTTTTTAAAGCCGAACAATGGCGCTTCGGGGCTCGACGCGGGAAGATGAGAGCCTGGCTATTGCTTGCCTACTGTTTCTCGCTTTGCCATGACCTCCCCGAGCTAAACTTTGCAAAGTCACCCGTGTTAACTCACAAACGTGAATCTGGGGGAACGTACTCATAAAGCCTTTGATCAAAACCAGATCCCATTTCAGCGAAATGCTCCAGGTAATGTGTGACCAAAAGCTGAACTCAAATTACCAAAAGTCTGTTCTCTTTAAATGATTCTTTTTTAAAGGGTAGGTGTTGAATCCGACTTTACCGAAGGCAATTATGAACTTTGCAGGAGTCATAAACATATAGTTTTAGTCATAAACATGTAGTTCAAGTCATCAACACACAATGAAGTATTTTATTTCTCTCTCTTGCAAATAGGCTGGTATTAGTTGTCACATGAATTTCTAAGACTAGCGTGTAAATTGTAGGTGTTTGAGGTGTGTGAAATCATCCAACAAGCATGAAGTGTTCTCAGCAAGAGGGAAGTTAGTTCCCTATTGTCCTCTCCAAACAGACAGACTCTACGTCCTTAGTCAAAAGCCAACCTAAAACAAGACTCAAATCTCAAAAAGCTTGTAAGTAATCTTACAAAGTATGTGATGTAATTTCAGAATGATGTTAACTATAAATTATTAATAAATTGTTAATAATTGCTCGCCAAGCATCTGTCTTTAAAAGGTTGACTGCAAGAAAGGGCATTTGCGACACATTTCAGTTAGGACCAGGCATTTCTGAAAGATCCGAGAAACACCGAGCTCTGACCAAAGCCTTCACTGGTAAGCGATATGTTAAGCACATAATCTGAATTTTTCTGATCCTGCTTTCTGAGAAGTTAAGCAAACTTTGGGAGAGTTTTACTCAGAATTGAAGCCTCAGCCCTGAAGTGGTCAGGCAGTTGGAGTAGATGATGGTTGTAGATCCCTTCCAAGTGAAATATTCTATTCTGTATCTTTTCCTAACAGTGTCATAGAATCATAGAATCACAGAATACCAGGTTGGAAGGGACTTCAAGGATCATCTGGCCCAACCTTTCTTGGCAAAGACCAGTCTGGACAAGATGGTCCAGCACCCTGTCTGGTGGAATCTTAAAACTGTCCAGTGTTAGGGAATCCACCACCACTTCACTTCACTGGGGAGATTATTCCAATAGCTGATCATTCTCTTTATGAAAAATTTCCCTATTGTGTCCAATCGGAACCTCCCCAAGAGTAACTTGTATACATTACCCCTCATCTTTTCCATGGGACTCCTTGTAAAAAGGGAGTCTTCATCTTCTCTTCCCAAGAGAGATAGTGTTCTCTCTTCATGACACTGCTTGTGTCCCCTCAGTGGCCCCATCACAGGTTCTGCAAACAGCGCAGGAAGCTCTGTAGGAGACAATTCAGTAAGAATTAGCTCATAAAGGAAGTTTTTCCCCATAATCCCTTCAGTAAGCATGCGGGGTTTGCCTTGGCAGGCTTAGATGATTGTTATTTATTTTTTCCTTGTTTTCATCATCCTGTAAATATGCATTGAAGGTATTCACAGCTGAACTTTGTGATCTTTTATTATACACAAGAGAGATTATTGTATTTGATTTATTTTTCCTTTAGTGTTTGTTTACATGTGTTTTCAACTTGCTGCTCTTTGGCTTCATTAACTAAGCGAATAACATGTTGGAAAAAACAAGCTAGTTATCATAAGCAATTTAGGCAGTAAAACTGCAATCTCTGCTTGCTCTGGATATTGAAGATACCTATCTTCAGTAAGTGTCAATGGAATAATGAAATAGTAATAATGGAACAATGGAATAGTTAATTTAAAAGTTTAAAACTTTTAAACCCCATTGTTTTTCAGTAACCTGATGTGTGAAAACTTTTTTCTTCTGTTCAAAGATGACCTTGATTCATCAAGAATAAATAAATAAGGTGAGTACAGACTCAGTGGCTCTGGAAGGTGTCCTGGCTGCTGATTTTGTAACACCTCAAACTACATAAAGAATGTCCAAGACAAGTAAATGTCAAGCCTCCTTTCAGCAAGCCTTGGCAGCCTCATCATGATGAATAAATAGGACAAGCAGAGTTGAGCTGGCAGCAGAAAAACCAGTAAAAGCACATACTCCCAGTGGTTCAGAAGGTGGTAGTTTCTTTCCCAGTATGAATGTGAGCATGAACTCACTCCCTGCAATGTTCAGGCCCAAGAGTATTTCTACGAGAGGCATAAGTAAGATGATAATGGTGCCTTAGTGAAGAAGGGATGAAACAGTATTCCCTGAACTGGGTGGTGGGAGGGGAGCACAGAAGAGAAAGTGAGATGAAGAAGGATGAAGTGAAAAACCGTGCGTTTTACAGGTGTCTTGCATCCCCTCAGGTCTATGGAGTGAGCTGGATTTCACTTCTTTCCTAAGCAGTTTTCCCAGGCAGATGACCTTAAGCCGACTGACTTTATTCCACAGGAATTCAGTACCCTCAGCAGGACCCTAAGGAAATGCAAATTTAGTATTTCCACTGAGATTGCAGGCAAGCCTCACAGATCTGTGTCCTTGCTGAACTGTTTTGCTAGTGGTTATTTTTGCTTTCTATAAGGAAAATTTCCGTTTTTAAAATACTGTGTCTCATAAGCTGACAGCCAACTTCTAGAGCCTTCTGAGCTACATGAATTTCCAAGATAGCCAATCTAAACTAATCCTGGTTTTACCCAGGTGTGTCCACTCTGCTGCCAGCATTTACACTAAATCTTTGGGCGGGGTGATTAGATAGTGGGTGTAAAAGATCAGAAGATAGAAATACTTCAGGCCTGTAATTGCCAGCCTCTGCTTTGATACTGATTGCAGCAGGGGACTTCTATAAGAATGGACCTTTATTATGTATAATTTATCAGCCTGCATATGTACTGCTAGGAGCATGGTGAGAAAAAAGCAGCTAGCTCCTGCTGCTACCTGCAAGTTCTGTGGATGGTATTTCTGAGGCACCAAGGGATAACAAAACACCCCCCAGCCATTCCCAAGGCCTGATCACTCAAAAGCTTAATCTATTGTTTTCTTTTTTTGCTGTCCATCAAATGTAGATAGTTCTGGCACCCCAAAAATGTCTGAGGACACAAAGAATCCTTCATGGAAGAAATTGTTGGTAAAAGATGGTATGCACCTGGTGGGACAGAACCTGTCCAAAACAACAGTGACCTGCAAACACGGGTAAGAACATCCATGTTGTGCATCTTTTCAGTGCTTCTAGGAAACTCTGAAAATGTTTATTCCTCAGTAACTAAAAAGTTTGTTAGAAATATTTTATGATTGTGCGGTTTGCCTGTGTTTCGGTCATTCCTCACTGGCCTCCATGTCTTGCCCAGGCGTGCTGTGCAGCCAGTGCTCTGGTAGAAATGGAAACAACGCTCCTGCCTTCAATGGAAGTGAGCTCAGTTATACCAGCAGTGAATTTGTCTGTATGACAGAGTAAAAAGGCTGCTTCAAATGCTACACAGTTTAGGAGTCATGAAGACTCATTTTAACATGATGTCTAGATTACGACCCTACCACAGTATTCACAGTGCAACTGATCACTCCTAGTCTTGTGGACACCTGTAATTACTGGCTGTCACTTCTCAGCAGAACTTATGAATGAAAGAATTTGAACTGAAAAGAGCAGAAGCTGTTACAATAATTAAAGAAATTATGTCTTTCCTGGCTTTTGTTGGAATAGCAGTGACTCTCATCTTCTCATCGCTTCACAGTTTCACAGGGTAAATGCTGTCATAACAATTAGAGTAGGTTTGAGATGAACACTGAAAACAAAATGATAAATGGGCTGGGATAAGGAAACCAGCTAGTACAAAGTGACAGCTGTGAAGAGCTGTCTGCCATCCAACTGTGCACACCAGCTCCTGCAAAAAATGCATTCGTAACTCAGTGCCTGGGCATCCCATTCAGCTCTCCTTTCTCATAACTCCTCTACCTGCAACAACGTGAGCTTTCCTGGAGAGCTGTGCGCTGGGACAAGGGCACGAGCGCTTGCAAGTATCTAGGACAGTTACTTCACCTGTACGTTGCTCTGTGTTTTCCTGGTGGCAGCCCCCACTGTGCCTGCCCCAGAGCTACAGGAGGACAAAGGGACTGACAGACAGACAACCGTGCCTGAACTCTGAACCTGCACTGGTGGCCACCTAAAGGACATGAAAAATGCCCCATTTGTGTCTTCTGCAAGGCCATATCCACCGCTGGGAACACAGACTGCGTTATGCTGCTGTTTACTAGATGAGTTGTCTGGAGAAGCTCTGAGCACCAGCATTCCCTTCCCAGCCCCAAATATTTTTTTCTCTGCTGGTTGCCATTACCCAATTGTCATCTTCAGAGTGGTGGCCTTATTTTGCTCACTTTGATGTTACCTGACACAAACTTCTACTTCGATTGCATTTTCTTCTCTTGTAAATTCCTTAAGATTATTTCTGATGACAAAACGCCTCTTTATATGTTGAAGACTGAGCATCAGATATTAGGGAGGGTTAATCTCCTCCGAACAGGACAGTGTGGGTTCCACTCACAGTGACACATACCCTATCTAGGCAGGACCCCCCACACCAATGGGATGTAAATGTATGAGTAAAATAACAAGAACAGCAGTTCTGCAGCCCAGTCCACTAGATTTTGGTTGAAATTGTTCAATAAATTCACGTATTTGGGAGGAGGGAAAAGGCTGGTAGGTGTAGGAACAGACAAGCAAACCAAGCGATTGCATAGGCCTCCTTTCATCTGTAAACCAGGATCAAGATAAATTATTGTCCCACTTTACAAGGGTGCAAATGAGTCTGCAGCATCAATGATGCAAAGTGCTGTGTTGTGGTAAATAAGAGTATACTGACGTATATATATATGTAAGTATATATATATGTGCATATATATATATTGCAACTGCCAGTGCAATATAAAATCTAGCTGATTAACTAGGTTAACAAAGGCTTTCAGACCTTCGTCAGCTAATCTGGTATTGCAATGTTTCTTTCTTTTTCGTTTTGTTTTTTTTTCCTAATATCTTCAGCATTTTCTCAGTTCTTTATAACGATATCACATACTTTCATTTCTGCCTCATCGTACACAGACGCTCTCTGAAGGTTCATGAGCCTTTCCTGGTTTTCCTGTGCAGGTTGCATATAGAGCGCAGGGCTCTGCTGACATCCAGCAACCCTGCGCTGCATTAAATCCTGTGGCAGGTGTAGAGATGGACTTTGCATCCTCTGAGCAACTAAGCTGAGAGTTTGGTGCATTTGTCTTATAACTTTGGTCTATTCTGTTAAGTTGTTCCATCCTTCAAAAGGATTTACTTTCTGTCTGAGCTACATCTAACTAGTTCACTAAAGCGATCACTAAGGGAGAGGTAAAACCACTGAGTGTAAAGATGCATGCATTTGCATTTTTTACCCTTTTATTTTATACACTTGTAGCTTCCATATCAATAAGATTTGAGACCTGAACTCTTCTTCTAATTATCCTGAAAAACTGTAGATAAACTAGTTGTGCAGCAGTCCTCAAAAGTAGAAATGCTGTGCGTGCATGTGTGCACACATGTGCGTTGATTCATTGCTACTGAATTTTGTGTGAGGTGTCCCTGAACCATTTCCTTAAAAAAAATCAGTAAAGCCTTAATTGTTACCTGCCTCTGAGTGGCTAATGGACACTTCTGAACTTGTTAATACATCCAGTTTTAAGCACCCAGGATTCTTCTGTCCAAATGGAAACACCATTAGACCTTAGGCATCCTTATGTTCAAGAATAATAGCATAGAAAGTGGTGTGAAATGGCTTTCTCAAGGCCAGATACTTATATTCATCATAAAAGTGACTTTGCACTCTGTGGGTGTTCTGAGTATGGCCACTTTATTTTGGTGTGAGTAAGGATATCATGATCAGTATATCCTTCTCTAGAAAGGAGGAGAGGTGTGCAGAGGGACCACTGCCTTTACCTGCTGCTGTTATCACTTGGGTGGGGGACATACTGTGTCCCATCACTGTTACCACTGCATCCAGCCGTGGATGCTCGCACATCGCTCCATGCTGGTGGCACCTTCAGGGGTTAACCGCCCTTACAGCACGTAGGTTCGAAACTGCAAAGTCATCTTGCTGCTTCAAACACAGGTCATCTTCTGAGCGCTGCAGGTGAGGACAGGCCCACCTGACCCCAGGGCGCCAGGCCCAAGCTGCCCAACCCAGAGTGCAGGAAATAAGCCTGGAAAACAGCACCCGCGAGTCACTATTTGCAGTTTGCCCAGTACGGGCTGCTGGAGCTTTCTGGCTCTTTCATCTGTATCACTTGAAAGCAGCCTGTTTTTCCACATGGAAGTTATTCATTTTGTTTCATGTGCTGCTGAGGGGTTGAGGTGGGGGAAACGAGAGTGCTAGATCAGCCTGTGCTGACAAGCGCAATGCTTGGCTCCTCTCAATAACCCATTCTGCTCTCTCAACCAGAATGTACTGTTTTTTTCCTATGCATTCTCACACATGAGCACAGTGTGGGAGAACCAAATGTCACCACCGTGCCTTGTAGCTTTGTCAGTGACCTTTTTGTCACCCTACATGCACTCCTATGCTGTGGCTGCTTCTCGTCTCAAGACTCATGCAGGAAGTTGAGGATATGAAGAAAGAAGGAGAGAGAGAAAGAGAGAGGGGGAAAAAAAGAACAATACAGATATAATCTAACAAATATGATAATGATTCTGCTTTTTGTGTACACAGCGTGAAGAAGCATGCGTATGACACACTTAACGCTGGACTGCATTCCAAGGCTGATGCACCAGTTTTGAACTGTAGAGCCAGAAAAGCCAGCACAGAGGCACATCACGAAGTGACATTTAAAACGAGAAGTCTTCATTCAAGATAAAACATTCCTGCATTGCACAGGCTCACACCAGTCATTTCTCCTTCCCTCCACCCTTTTGTCTCCTGTTTCTGAAGCCCAATACTTGTGCACTGCGGAAGGGCCTGATGGGTATGTCTTAAGGCCACCAGCACACAGGTGTTTCATACCTGTGCGAGTCACTGGATGGTCTGATCCATCTGTCTGTCACCTGCAGATCTGCAACAGGGAATAAGCTTAGATGGGCATGGGACAGTGCCCGCTGGACCCACTCGGGTTGCTCAGGGAGACTCCCCCTCCGCACCCCCAGCTGCTCTTGCCATCTCCTGCAGCTCGCTGCCTCCGCCCCACTTCTATGCTTTGTCTTTGTCCACGCAAAATCAACCTTCCAGACCGATCAGTCCAGTGCTCTGCTGCTGAGCACCAGCACCGACTGGGTTGTCTTTCGGTGACTTAGTGCAGTAGAGGAGTGCTGCTTTGCTATTTTATTGAGGATAAATTTTATTGAGGATGAAGGTTCATAAATATGCAAAGCGTAAGTGTCATGAGGATGGAGCTAGGCTCTTCTTGGTGACAACCAATGATAGGACAAGGGGCAATGGATATAAACTGGAACACAGGAGGTTCCACTTAAATATCAGAAGAAACTTCTTCACAGTGAGGGTGCCAGAGCCTGGAACAGGCTGCCCAGGGAGGTTGTGGAGTCTCCTTCTCTGGACACATTCAAAACCCGCCTGGACACCTTCCTGTGTAACCTCACCTAGGTGTTCCTGCTCCGGTAGGGGGATTGGACTAGATGATCTTTTGAGGTCCCTTCCAATCTCTAACATTCTGTGATTCTGTGAATTGATCTAGTAATAGTTTTGTCAAAACCCATGGAGTTGGTAACCCATTTCTAGCTGTTAATCAGCAGGATGAGGGATTTTATTGTCAGAACAGACAATTAGTCAGGAATTACTGCTTAGGAAATGTTGAGAAATGGCCTTATGAAGGAAAACAGATACACAACTGTAGATGCACTCAGTTCATGTGACAGAAACATTTGTGACTGAATGACTGTGGCTTTTCCAGAGACCCAGTATGTGTGACCCCAGGGGACACTGAACATCAAAGGAGCCCAAGCGCATGAGTCGACTGAAGGACAATCTCCTCAAAGCACAAGAGTGGTCCTATCCTGATGGGCAGGAAGTCGAAGTTGTGGCAAGAGGCCAGCTTGGCCAAATCAGGAATTCCTGACAGAGCTTAAATGTTGGAAGAAAGTGGAGGGGGAGAATCGAGGCAGGGATGGACTATCTGGGAGGAACGTAGAAGCATTGCACCGACTGTTAAATTATGTGATAAAGCTCAGCTGCACACCCACAAAGGAGCTCAGAGAGATAATGGATAATAAATAAATAAATAAACAAACAAAATAATACCCTGCCTGGCTCCTCCCAGGTGCATCACAAGGACCATCTGCCCATCAAAGGCCCATCTGCTCAAGCCCAGAGGAGCACAGGGGCACAAACCCAGGCAAGAATCCAAATTAAAGAGTCCCGCAGAACAACCACCTTGTCCAGATCCCTCTAGGGCTATCCCAGCAGAGCCTTAGGCCTAACATCCAGGCATGACACCCATCACCATGAGCACTGGGAGCAGCTCTCTGGATCACCTTTTGGACGAAGGCGCTTGCTGCCTAGGGGTGGGATATATTGTGGATGCAGGGGAAAAACAGTTCATGATCACATGGGATGACTTATAGGGTGTTTAGAGGTGGAAGCAAAGGTGGGACAAGAGAGAGGTTTAAGTAATTTGGGAGGAACGAGAGTGGTAAAATAGAGAGGTAAGGGAACAAAAAAAGGCAACTGCACATAAATAGTTGGCTGGTCAGTTCACTTGACTGGCCATGCCCTGTGCCTGACCAGAGCCCACAACAGAGTTTAAGATCCCTAAATTCATGGCTTGCTTCTTCCCTTAGTGTTGTGCTCTGCCGAAATGACACTGGAAGGACTAGATCTTAAGTTGCTTGTTTCTAGGACTTTGATTTATGGACAGTCAGATTATTTCAGTAGGATCAAGTATCCAGTGAGGTATATTGGCAAGAATATGGGTGTACACTGATCTTTCTCAGAAGTCGTGACATCTGCCCTTCAGTTCAGGTGTTTCAAACTGTGCTACAGTTTGGAATATCTCACAATTTAGTAACTTTACAATGGGTTGTGCATTTAAAGCAGGGAAGGGGTCTTTGGGAAGAGCTATTCCTTAATCATTCTCTGCACAGATGTGCACAGTCTAGTTCCTTTCCCCTTGTCTGTCTGACTAGCACTTGCTTCTCCCCTTGTTTCTGTGCAAGTTTGCTTGTAGCCTCATGGAGCCATGACAGTACTGACTGCTGTTCAGTGTGAGGAAGGGTAACAGACACTAATGAATGATCTTTTCTTTCTTTATTGCAAACAAAGATCCAAAAGGGTCCAAAAAGTTCCCCTGCTTTGGACCAAGCGCCTCCCTCCCATTTCTCTGCTTGTTTTCCTTGCTGGCTCTCTTGCTTCTCAGCCCATCTGCTCCTTCCCCTTTGCCTGGAGAGCCTGGCACTGAGACAGGTCCTTCCGAAGCTTTGCTGCTGCCTGAAGAGTTTCCTGCTGTCACCAGGGCTGCTTGTTGCATTTTGCAGCTCCCGATTGCTTTCTCAGCCAAAGTGGTGGGTTTGTAACAAAACAGTCATGGCTGGGGTTTGCATGTGGATTTTCTGACGAAGCAAGGGAACGTACCAAGAGATGCCTGAGGTACAAACACACTGCTGGTGGGGAAGGAGGTGCAGTGGGGACACAAGCTGTGGAGTAGCTCCAGGAAACAGGCTGCTTCATTCTTCTGTATCACCTTCACCTTTTTTGATACGTCTATTTATACGTGTCAGAAGATGATGTCCTAGACAAATTTTTAAAAAATACATTTAAGAGCATAGTATTTAAAGCACTGATCTGCAGAGTGGGAGACACCAGTGTAATGAAGCATGCAGTCAGCATGAATCAGGCTATGAAGAAAATATTTTTACTCAAGAAATGTTTAGTTTATACAAAATGGAACAGATGCAATAGAAGAGATTGCTAGAAAGTGAGAGCTGTACCAAAGCCATAACCTCGCAGTCAAGGATCTTGCCATGATTTCTGATGAGGTTGCTGTCCTTTTTTTTGTGCAAAATGTTTTTCAAGGTTTAGTTTTATTGCAGAAGAAAGGCAAATGCAGTAACCTCACCAACTTTCATGAAATCAAGTGCTTGTTTTCTGGCCAGTGCTAATTATGATGCTGCTCACACATTCTGAAGAGAAATGCGCAGCAGGCTCCCATCCCACTGAGGCAGCCAGGGAAACAAAGTTCGTAGAGGAGTATGCTCTGCAAGCCCAGGAATGTCTAAATAGCAAATTTATCCTAAAAGAACTGTATGGGGTAGATCTGTCACTTGGAAAGGATCCATGTGATGGTACAAAGGTCAAAAAACAAGAAACTTGAAAACTGAGAGCTTTCCTGGTTGCCAACTATGTAAAATATGCTTTTGTATACATGCGTATAAATATTTGTCCAAGATTTGGTGCTGTGGCTTCCAAGTTTATCAGTTATGCTTACTGTCCTTAACTACTTTTTGCACGCTAAATGCATCATGCACTTTGCTTGCCATCATTCCTTTTTCATATTATTCCAGCAGCTCTTTTTTATTTAAACCGATGCTAATGGTTAGTGGTGAGACAGAGAGTTCAGAGTGAAAGCCCAGAGCATTCATTCTGCTTTGTGGAAATACCAACTCTGGATTTTCTGGCACCTTTCATTAAAACAAAGGAAAAAGTAAGAATGAAGCACGACACGGGCCAGCATGTCCTACAGTTGGGATTTGATACTGCAAGACTAAAATTTCCATGGAATACTTATTTCTGCACATGTGCTTCTTTGCTTGCTGCTCTTCAAAATGCCATAGTGTGACCTAGGAGCTCTGCCACACCTATACCCTGATTTAGTGTAGTATATAGAATACCTATAATTTTCTTAGCACTGCTCTCTTGACTTTACCTGTTGCAAATGGGAAAAAAGTCTTCCTGCAGTTTGGTAGACCAGCTTTTGCCAAATTCTTGACCTAGAATTCTGGTTTACACCTGCGATACTTCACATTATTTGTTAATTATTTGTTCAAGCACTCATTAGCACCTGATAATAAACCGTATCAGGTGTAATCACTAAGAGATGCCCAAGCAAACACAGTTACTGGATTAAGAAATACTATTTCTTTGTTAACTATTGTAACTAAAGTTAAAACTCGAGTTACTCCAGACCTACAGTCCTGGAGGGCTCCTTCTGTGTGCACTTTGAGAGCTGACCACACTTACCGCTTACACAGTGCAGAAGTATTCCTAGTCAGGTGGTCACAAGTAAAGGACTAGTTATTTTACTTCACTGCACGCTACTGAAAGGAAACATGGATTATAATTTCCTCCTTCGTTTTCCTTGTATAAAACTTCCAACATCTCGATTTTCCACTCGCATACTCTGCTAAAAATATGAAGTAACTCATCTGAACTGGGCTCAGGTTCAGCTTCGTGGCAGGTGGCAGGAAGGAGAGGGGAAGGTGGGCGAAAGGGAGGCCCAGGAGGGGTGTGGGGATACGGATGGGCTGCCCAGGAGGAGTGTGGGGGTACGGATGGGCTGCCCAGGAGGGGTGTGAGGGTATGGATGGGCTGTGCCCCAGGACTGGGCCCCTGCACCCCTCTCCCTGCCAGCCTGAGCTTGAACCGCGCTGCTGCAGGAAGGGAATGGGGCTCGCCTCTGAGCTTGCCTTTGTAATTCGTGGGCAACTACAGGGAATCGCGTGCCTGCAGATTATAAATAAAATCTGGCAGATTATATTCTTCGCCTTTTAAATAAAATGGCAAGTAAATATAGACTGGGCAGAAGCTGGAATTAGGAAAAACCTGAAAATCAGGACAACACTTGTAAAGTGCTTGAGCCACCCTAACATGTGGCTAAATTAAGATACTGTGAGTCTCCTACTGAGCTATTTTAAACCAAGCTTCTTGGCTCTGCTAAAAGCACCCTGCTTCCACTTTACACGCTGAATTATCAGAATTATTTCTAGCTAATCCAATGAAAATAAAACCATCAAAAGAGTTAGCTTTCTTTGAACATTAAATATTATAAAACTTGAGGTTTCAGTTCAAGTTTCACTACATTTGAGACTGCTGATCAGAAACACAGTCATGTCAGCTGAATATCACATCAAGGCCAATAAGACAAAAATAAACACCAGCAGTATAAAAAGCGCAGAGAGGTGAACAAGTTGTCCTTGCTTTATTCTCATAACTTCTTACTCCAGAGCACTCTAGAGTTTGCATTTGAAAGTAGACAGAGCAGGTGTGAGCGATGTATACATATGCATGCACATACATGTTGAAAAAAGGAATTACTCTGAATTAAGAGTTCGGCTTTTGTCAGATACAATGACTGGAACACATGCAGCAGAAAAAAAGGTAGATTAGCAGAAGGGGAGATTATATTTATTTCTATATAGGAATGAAGAGCATAACTGAGTTCTTAATTGGTCCATAAACAGGCAAAGACAGAAAATACTACTTTAGTATCAGTAGTTTCTAAAGGTCTGTCTGCATTTGCAGAGCACCTTGTAATGCTCCTATACATGGTGCTTTCATTTGCCATAAGTAATTCCATATTAACATATTTACAAAGGATTGTAGCATCCAGCTGAATTCAAAATGAAGTGATGTTTTCATATGGAACATTTCCCCCCTTGAATTCAGGTCCAGAGACAGCCGTTTTTGCAGTACTGCTAGTACAAATATGAATGACTGAAACACTTTGAATCTACATTTGAAGCATCATGCTGAACATTGCCAGGCTCGCATGAGTTTATGGAAAAGGGCAGATGCCTTTTGGACATTATGATTTCTCCAAATTTGGTGCAGCTGTTATGTGAGACACTGGTAATCAGAGCATTTACTGAGTGTTCAAGACAGAGTACAGGCATACCTAGCTGATTCTCACCACGTAAGTGTAAAACATATGTGTAAATAGCACTATTCACACACTTTGTAGATGTAGAAATAATTAAAAAAGAGATGTAAGGGATTCTCTTGCTCACAACTTTTTGTTCATTCTCTCACTCCAGGAGTAACAAACGACTTTGTTGTTTCTCACTTTGCTGACACGTCTTCTGCCTCTCTGCTTCCGAGCTGCCAGTCACACTGTCCTTTTGCACAGATTAAGACTGTTATATTAAACTCAGAACAACCGATCCACACTCAGCTTGAAATTTGCTGCTTTTAACATCTCAAAGAGCCTATGCATCTTTTTACCTTTATTTTATTTTAATTTTTCCCAGCTGTATTAGTTGGTTAGCTAAAAATCTTCCCAAGCTTTTCCAGCAAGTTTGAGACACTTCATTAAAAAAAATTGGAAAAAAATTGCCGTCTTTGCTACAGAGTTGAAGTAATGGGAAAAGAGGGAAGAACATTAGAAATAAGAAAACACTTGAAGAGGTTTCTGAGCGTGCTGTTCTTGGTATGAGATTATGCAGTAAATAACCTCAAATTATTTGAATTGTATCTATCTTACTTTGTATTTTTTTTTTTCAAACCAGCATTATTTAGCACTTCCTACAGTGTATTTGGTATCACACGTAATGGCCAGCACTGACTGGCCCCCTGGAGTGGATTATATCCAGAGGCTGGAAAGCTTTCATGGGCCGGAAAGCAAAATTTGGCCAGCTGGGATGCCTGTTTTGCGGATGGAAGTTGCCCAAGAGGCTTGTTAATGGTATTAAGCTCTTCTCTGAATCCTGCACACTCTATAATACACATGTTAGAGGGCAGGACAACACTAGGCCAGGCCATGGCCTGGACACCTGTCTGTGAGCCTCACATGCACCATCTCTGCAGCCTGCGGAGCCAAATGTGTCATGACGTGATCTGCTGTGGACAAACAGAAGACCGATGAAAATTGCTTGGGTGTAGTTATCTGAGACGTGTCTGTGTTACAAACAGATACCACTCCTTATTCTGGCGGCTGCTGTTACGGACAGCACCAAACAAGCAATAAAGACAAGGAGGACATTGAAGGAAACTAATCAAAAGAATAATGTTTCAGCATAGATAGGGAACAATTCTGAGGTATAGTACAGCCCTCAGTTTCAAAGGTCTGTAGCTTCTTATTTCAGTACTTTTGCAAGTGTCTGAAGCAGACACAAAAGTCCTTCAAGCTGGAGCCTAAACCCGGCTGTGACATAGGCAAGCACAATTAGGTGTGTAATATATACAGATTTGCATTAAACCCAAATTAAAGATTATTACAGAAATGGAAGCCAGAAAAATAAGCAACAAGAATATATTTCAGATATTTTATCTTTCAAATATGTGACATGATATAGTTGTACGAGGACTGAAAAGATGTAAATCTCCTATGGAGTTCTAAATCAGATGCACTGAGATAACAGGAACATCCTATGCCAGTTTCCTGACAACCAGCTAATATAAACACAAATAATACAGAAGCTTACAGATAATGTGCAACAAAATTCTACTTTAAGCTTTTTGTAGAAGACTGACTATTTTTTCCCAAAGATTTATGTGTCATCTTGGTAGCTGGATGTCTTGGTGGTTTAGAAGAGCATCTAGCTGGAACACTTAGCAGAAGTAACTCAAGAGACCTTCAGGATGGCATCTGCTCTCTCCCCAATGTATTTTGAGGCACGCTGAGTTCACTGCAAACAGGCAGATGTCTGACTTGGCAGGTTCACATCTGAAGTTGATATGCCATAAATTACATCATGGTGATCAACTGTCTCACCATGGTGGAAAACCTGTGGAACTTTCTAGACCTGGTATTCCTGAGTACTGTCCACCCAGTGGCCAGAAAACAGCCAGCTGAGGAACAGCTCTGCGGATGACAAAGCAATCAACAGTATGTGATAAAATACCGTATGCAAGGCAGAATCTCCCTGTATGATAGTTTCAGGTAAGTTTGGCCCAAGTACTGGACCACTTACGAAAATGAGTTTAATTTTTTCCACTGTCTCACATGTTGTATCTTGTACCAAGTGAACAACTTAACCTCTTTCCCATCTGAACACTTAGTTTCCAAGGCCAAATGCTACGACTGATTTTATAAACAAGTAAGCTGTATGGGAGATGTATGACAGGTATAGTTTCACTTTTCTTTCTAACTATGTGACCAGAAAGTATTTTTCTCAGTTTCATTCTGGAGAATAAGGGCAACGGGAAAAAGCAACAGATTTCTTCTATTCAAGAAAAGGAAAAGAAGGGTGAGGCTTTCTAGCAGCAGTAGAATAATTATTGATACTAAAAGTAGTTGGTATCTAGATAGAAGATAGGTTTTAATATGCAGATTTGCCAGTCCCAGAAGTAGGGTGAAATTGCAGCTAAAAATTAGTTGAAGCCTAATTTATAGCCAGCTAAGGCAAACAGAGGATACGGATTCAGCTGATTAACTTAATACAGTAAAGCAAATCTGAACAAAAAGCCTACAAAAGAAACAAACATGAGCTTGTTCCAGCTGCCTCCTCTGTCTGAAGATATAGGTCCTCTTTGTGTTGCTGGTGCAGATCTGAAGAAAAGAAAACAAACAGGATGTTCACAGCACAGAGCTGAGTTAGGACTCTTTTAAATATCAGGGGTTTGTTGCCAAGGATGAAGCTTGCAGTCCAAGTGCTGCACTAGAAGTTTCTTTATAAGAGCTTGCCACCAGATTCCCTTTGGCTCTCCTGGTTTTATAAACAGGATATCTGTGCAAAACCCTGGGAATACTTTTTTCTAGCTTAATACTTAAGCCTCCTTGTTTCTCCACATCCACTTACTGTCTCTGGCCTTATGCTTGAGATGGTATAGAGCTCTTCTAGACAACTGTGGTCCCAGAGGTCTATATTTTCACAACACTCGATACAACAGTTTCCAGATCCATTTCAAAGTCTCCCCGACACTGCAATAATGCAAGTTACAAACACCACTACTAATAGGTTGCATCTGGCTTCCATTCTGCTTACGTTTGTAAGCCATCTGTGCCATCTAGTGGGTATTTTTTTACTTACAAGTTTTCTTCAAACATCAAGGTTTCAACTAGCCAAAGTCCAAATTTTGACTCAGCAGGAACATAGTTCAAGTCTGGAGAAGAATTAGGGGCCACTATCACTACCCAAGAAGCCCTAGGTACATTATAGCACCTTCTACACCCTCCTTCTGCTACCCTGACACATCCCTCTCCTTTGGTATGCCAATGGAACAGGAGCTGCAGCGACAAAAAAAGGTCACTTGCCCAACTCTGCTGTCTTTGGGCACGGGACATTATTCTCCGGAGGCTGAGAAGGCAGCTGTCAGTCTGGTAACAGCAAACAACCCCTGCGAGAGGGGCTATTTACTATTTACAATGGAAGGATGAACACTGAGTGTACACTGAGCACACACTCCGCAAAGGAAACCTTTTCCTAACAGATAAATGCTCATAATTGTGATACCACTACTGACCAAATTGTTCCCGTGTCAGTAAATGGACCATCAGAGAGCAGGGATCCATCCACAGAGAAAACAGCTCTAGAAGATAATTATCAAATAATTTTTATACATCTGCTAAAGGCTCCTTCTGAAAAGGCAGCTAATTTCAATGGAAATGTTATTTATCGCAGAGAAGTGAGTGATTTGGGGAAGTATTCATTGGCTTGAAGCATTTTAGCTACTTAAATTTCAGGGACAGGCAATGATAGCTGGTATTGAGATTAGGAAGCCCTGTCTTGATTAGGGATGGCACAAGTACGAAGTGAATCAAGCCTCTTACGTTGCCATGCATACAGGAGGGAATAGAAGCAAGGAATCTTTTCCTAAAGAGAATGATAACAGCTGAGTTTCTTAGTAGTTACCCCAGGAGAATATGAGACAGGTGCTGAAAATTCGCTAGTGATTATTTAAGTATTGATATAGATGGAGAGGAAGGGGTGGCTGCTTCCCTGCTTATATGCTGCAAGCACTACATGGTAGTACTGGAGAACAGGTATGCTCATCTCTTATGTGAAAGAAAAATACATTAATGGTTTTCAAATGCTTTTTCCTCCAGATTTCCTCAGCTGAGGAATGTACCTAACATCATAAAACTCCAAGGGAAATAGTTTAAAACCTGGGAGAAAAGTCTTCTGTCAACAGTTCATAATACTGTATTTTTTTAAAGTCCTGTAAAATGCTTTTTCCTCCCATTTGTTAATATTGTCACCATACTCATAGCTGCAATTTTGCACGGGACAACGGTCTTTTTCCTTTGACACAGGAGCAGAAGCCTCACCATTCACTGGCAGAACAAGGAAACCCTACTTTAATCCACCATGCCAGTACTATCTAGTAACAAACAAATGCCTCAACAGGCCTGGAAACCTGTTCTGTGATCTACTACCTAGAGGGAGTCTGGAGCTATCAGTGATATCTAAAATGCCACTGTTCTCATTGCACATTTATAGGTTGGTGCTGGGATATAATTTGGATATAAGAATAAATGTTGTTGCATGAGAAGATGAGAAAAACTTTCAGTGACCAGCAGTAAGAGAGAATAGCGACTTTATCTGTAAAAGTGTATTAAAAACTGGACAAATGCTACGGAAAGTGATGTACATCTCATTTTCTGTACTGGATGAAGCACAACTGCCCCACAACCAGAGGCAGGTAAGCAGGAGTCACAGCCCTTTGCTGCCATATCCAGGGACAGCCAGTCAGGTTTTGCACTGCAGAAGTTATCATTCCAGTATTACGTGGGTATTAACATACAAAAGATTTGCACGTGCTCGAATTAGGGCAGACAGGACAGCAGAAAAGTAGGATGCAGCCAAATGTATGGATTATGCATAAAAATAATTTAACTAGAGAACAACTTTTTTTCATCTATGTATCCTGCAACTTTCCAAACTGTGAGGAAGTTTTCATATTCAGATGTTCAAGTACCTTATGTGTACCTATATATGCAACAGCATATAGATTGAGAAACTTAGCCACAATTGAAAACAGTCATCTTTACTGTGAATTCACTGAAATACATCATAAAGTCATTTAATCCTCTTTACACAATAAAGAAAAATACTGATAGGAAGGGAAACTATTAAAACCTTGTTTGGGAGGGATGCTTGCTAATTAAGAAAGTTGTATCTTGGATGTAATCTGCATTGTCTGCAGATAACCTACTAGCCTATGGTAAATGTATTACAATATATATTGGGTTTCCACACAAAATGGAAGATTAAAAAAACCACTTCCTCAAAATTTGGAACTGAAAGTTGCAGTAGCCGGATAAATGTTCTTCAGATCTGTTGTCATACGACCTACAATTTCATTATTCAAGGGAGAATATTAATGAAAACATTTTCAAATTTGTAATAAATTTTGCATCAGAACACTGCTATTTACAAACTTCATTCATACCATCAGTGATACACAGTGTGATTGATGAGAACTGAATAACACCTAATTTTGAAGAACAGGTGCTCACAGACAATTGTACACAATCCGTAGGCAGAAACTGCTTACTCAATACACAGTTAGTAATAAATCCAAGAATACCATATATTGCATATGGGTGATTTATAGTAAGTGACAGAGGTGGAATCTGTTAAACTGTTGACTTCTGCGTTATTTATTTGGTTGTAATGACACTGAGGATGGATTGAACTTCTTTTACTTACGATGACAGGGTACACTTGGAATCATCAGGATAATCCAGACAGAGTAAGAACATTACAGACCTGTGAAGATATCATGTTATTTAGCATTTTTCAGGCAGAAAACTGAGGAAAAAAATGAAAAAATGAAACAAACCAGTAATACCATGTCTGAAGCTTCCTTTCAATTTTATCTTACAACCTACTGTGAATAACCAGAGCTGTGAATACTACTGTAACGTGCAGACATTCAATATTGTTTTTAACAGTCCAAATAAAGATTGTACAGTGAAGTGGAATACATGAGGCCATCTTCTGTGTCTGACATTGGGTAAGTACAATGTTCCACTTAATTATACAATTATATAACACAGTGTAGTGTTTTGCCCAATTCATGGCTGAAAAATGCTAAGTCTGAAGAAGGTGACATCAGCCCTCCAACATACCCATCTCTTACTGAAGACACAACATTAATGGCACATAAGTACTGGAAGGTAAGAAACCATTTAAAATAGATTAGGTGCTTCTGCGAATACACCATATTTATGAAGGATCCTCACTTACTTGTAATTGTCAGTGCAGGTGACATCATAACCAAGGGTTTTCAGCCTGTTCTCTAATATTTTTACAGTATGAGTTCCACAGGACTCTCTGTGAGAAAGGATTTTAATATTATTGCAAGTCTTTTATTATCTAATTTCCTTTCATCGAACTTGATGGACTCAGTAGAGTAAATCCCCATTATTTTCCCTCTTCTATATTCCTTAACAGCTACAGAAAACTGGTGTACATGCTATTTATTATGCTTCCTTTGCATACAGTCATTTAACAATTTATACTTGTAGCATTTGCAGATTCTATTAACCAATATATCCGCCTTTAATATTTCACAAGACAAACAGAAAAAGAGCTACATAATCTTGTAAAATAATTCTGAAGTGTTTAATTTGTAATATTCTTTGGCAGCCTTTTAGGTGGTGCTGAAGTTGATACTAGCTGTCTTGACAGAATAAGTTGGTTATAACAAATTAGAATTATTCTTCTTGTTAGAAGCTTGTCCTTTCTCTTGAATACAAATCAAGAGAGAAACACAGTGAGAGAGAAAAAACCAGAAACAATCCTAAACACAGTTTCTGTATCTAGCACTGCTTTTTAAATTCGTGGTCCAAGTAGCAAAAGAAAGCTTAGCATAGTACACAACCTACTGAGACCTCTAAAACTCGCACCAATGTCAGGTATTAAGGCCAGTGCTACTTACCCATTGGTTGGTAAATACTCATGACTCTAAATAAATCATATGGGGACCAACAAAATAATTGTAAAAAACAATTAATAAAAATACACAAATATTCCCATGCATCCAGACACACGCAAAATGAAAGACAAATTAACATTCAGTGGATATGTTGACATCTGAGTGACATCTGAGTGGTGACATCTGAGTCCACTTCTCTGGCCATCTTCAGCCAGGGCAGATTTAAGACCAATGAAGTGCCACCATGTTATATTAGACCACAGGGACCCTGCAGATGGTAGAAGTAAAACTGAATTCCTCTGTTCCTCTACTCCTAATTCACTTGTGTACATTTGTAGGGACCCCCACAAAAACTATAATTAATAGACTATTTAATTCTTCCTTTAATCAGGCCCAAAACAGAACTAATTTCTGGCCTAATGATTTAATTTTTTTAACCTCAGAATCAATCCATTTGCTGTTATGTTTCTGTTGCAAATTGTCACTTAGTCTCTGGCTATTTATCAACAGGCTATTCTGTTTGGTTGTTTTGTATATTTGTTTGTTTGTTTTAAATGAAATTAACAGCAAAATCAGACCTTTTAGAAGCCTACTTTTTATTATTAGATTGATGTTAAGTATTGAGAGAAGATGAGCCCCCTGGTGGTATTTTTTGCTTCTACTAATTTTCAAACAGTTAAGATAGATGAAAATGAAAAGAATGCATATGGCAAGGTGAAATAAATACTTCACGTCAGCTTTTAATCTGAAATTCAGATTGATTCTTTTCTTAGTATCACTGTATGTGCTATATCTTCACTCAAGATCTGAGATCCACACACTCATGTCTCTGAAAGTGAGATCCATATCTAGTATTAGAATTTAATTATATTTTGTCTAATTCTGGTCTTTCTATGCTCTTTGGGAATGGCAGGGTGTTCTTTCTGTGTTAGTCAAAGTATCTAAAATATTTTCAGCTTAATTACTATGCAAATATAAACAAGCAAAAAGCTAAGGTGAAATTTCAAAGGCAGGTCCAAAAAGGATAAATTAATTTTTTTTGAAGACATAACTTACATATCTGGGCCTTCAATATCATCCACAACCCAGATGACAATTTCTGAGACTTTGTCTTTCTGGAGATTAGGTATTTCATAATCTGCAAAAAAACTGATTCAAGAAACAATTTTTTAGAACTATAAAGGACATGAAAAAGAAACAATCTTTCTTCCCTTTGTATTAATCAAGGCTCTGATCCTGTTGTTGCATATGGGCTTGCTCTATTTTACATTTATATCTTCTGATTACAATCAGACTCAACACAGAACAGAAAAAATCTGATTCACATTCTGAATGTCCTCAAAGGTCAAAGGCATTTAATCAGAAGTTTTATTTTCATATTCTCAATCTTAGAGGGGATCAGCTGACAAAGTTACAAGTTAGAGGTGAACCAGAATGAAGTGAACTTTTAAAAAACTCAGAATCAAAACAAAGGGCACTTGATACTTAGTAAAGAAAAAAAAGGTCATTCTTGTAGTTATTGCTTTTAGACATAATACCATTTTGCTTGTACACATAAATAAGTCAGTTTTCTTACCCTGGTTCTGGATAAGCTCCTCCGACTACAGAGCCATTCAACAAGACATGTATCACCCCAGAACTGTGCTGTGCATACTGCAATACATAACAATTTTTTGTCAGAACTCATCTTACAGATTTGTCATATGACTTAGTATTGTATTGCAAGCAACAACGACGAAGGAAAGAATTTTACCAAGAATATCAGAATTGTGACAATAATATCAAACTAGCACCTTCACAGGTCACTGCAGTAGAGAGGACAAGAAGAACTAAATAACCAGCACATCGATTCAGTGCATCTTCTCAATCTATTTTCTCAAACCTATAAATAGTTTTGTCAGGACAGGAAGAAAGCATTTTGGCACTCTGTATTGGGTTTGATCTGTGAATAAAGGGCTTTCACCAAGGCTGTCAAATGTGACGCAGGATCTGTATTCAGTAGACAACCAGTGTGCTTATTGTGCTTAGTATATGCTTAATATATATTAACAAAGCTAATGCAGAATTTTATCATGTTATCTAGCTAAGGTGAAAGTTAGGTTCTCCTTGCTAAAACACTGTACCCAGTCTAAATAAGCATATTTGCACCAAAGGAAATAATCTAGCACAGTTACAGTCTTAAATCTCTTTTGTTCCAGCAATGTTTTCCTGAACCACCCAGGACACACTCGCTAATGTACGAAGTCAACTCTAGTGCACTATTTACAGTGGCTGAGGCCTTCCTCCAGAAAGATTCCACCGCGTTGTTTTCACATTCCTCTGTGGTAGGGCAGGATTCATAGTCCAGTCCTGTAGGAAGGCATGTGATCATGCTGTTAGAGAGATGATGACAACTGTAAAAAGTGACCTTAGAAAGCAATTAAATATATTTGCGCATTATTCACTGAACATACAAGATGGTCTGACATAACACTGAAAGCTGACAGTTATTTTTTTCCTATCATTTTACGTCCTTCACAGTTTATACAAACAGTGACATTCTGTGGATACAATAATTTGGCTGAAATGGCTCTAACTCTACACCTGGGATGCAGAGAGCTCCACGTCCAGAGGACTGAGAAGGAGGTTTATCTCCTGTGCAGCACTATTTAGATTACACTGTGTGCTCCCCTGACTGCAAAGTTAAATATTCACCCAAAACTGGAGAGAATGAGACAGTGAAGCTATCTCTCATTTTTCATGAGCAAAATTAGTTCCTCCAGAACACAGCAGTCAGTATCTCTTACGCTTTTACAAACACGTTTAATACAGCACTCATCGCCTTACCAGCACTGTTTGCCTGCCCGCACCAGTTTAGGTAATCTGCGACAAAGCCGAACAGAGTATCAGCCAGAGACATGTAGCGACGGCCTCTGCCAGCAAAGCTATTGACGAGCAGCTGATTATTTTCCCAGAAGAGAGACTACATAAAGAGAAGAAAAAAAAAAATAGAGAAGAAATGAACCATCACTTGGGTGTGGACATAATGAGATTATGGGCTGCTGAAAACAGTTTAAATAATGTTTTGGTATTTCTTTCAAAATCAAGCCAATAACCAGAAATGCTAGCTATCTCTTTAGAGGAACAAAGGGGTTTTTTTACAGTGGTGTAAACCATGATCACTAGAGGCTTAAGAGGCATTCGTAGTATGATGGGAATGGATATAGAGCTATATTAAATAGTTAGGTCTGGCCTTGCCTTCCTCAGCAGACAGATTTAGGAGAAGGGAGAAAAAAGGGAAGACATATTTATAAGCCAGATATATCTTACCAGAATTCTCTCACACTGATATGTTGGCTTATGGTGTGAAAAAATCAAACATCTAACTGTTATTTCCATGTCTGCAAAACTCTTTCATCAATTAAGCTATGTTGACAGAAGTATTTGTTGGTTTAGGTTGTATAATTTAGAGATAAGGAATAATTGTGCTAGAAGGAAAATGGCTTTAAAGTACAACCTTTCAGACAAGACCAAAATGGGATACAATGGCATGAAGTGCCACATTTTTGCACTTCCACAGTTCTCTGCAATTGCCAGCACATCAGACCCTTACTGTTTTCTAGCATATAACAGCATCCTATCTCATTTCTGCTTATGCTTGTTTAACATGTCAATGTTTAACGTGTCATTGCCCTGAGATTTGGCTGTGAGGAGTGGAAGCAAAATATGACAGCAGGTACAGTCTTTGCAGGCAGAGCACCTAACTTGAGAAAAAGTAGAAATGGAAGTTCAGGAACTACAACAGATCTCCCAGCAGAGCAGGAAAAATAGAGGGTCTTGGTAGTATGAAAATAGAGAAGTTGCTGAGAAGTTACTGCGTAAAATAAATGCAGCCAAACACACTGAAAAATGCCATTGAGCTTGAGTGTGGTTTGTAAACTATAGACAGGCCAAAAATAATGAATCACGAGTTAGCCACAGAATAACTCTTGGTCAATGTTGAACTGTGTCACGGAAAATCTGCTGGATGTCACAGGACCGTTAACATTAACAATCATTACCTTGTTGGGTGGAATTGTGTGAAATGACAGGTTGATAAATAATTCATAGTCGTTAGGTAGAATATTACAAGGATCCTTGTTAATAAATGCATTTTTAAATGCTTCCCATATCGCTGAACAATTCTTCTCACTGTAATCATTGAAACAAACACATGGCAGAATTGTTTTTTCAAAGCAGAGCAAGAAAGTAATTTGTCCCCAAGTTCTTCAAATTCCCAAATTAAAACCCCCAGAAGATTAAGATAGAAAACTGAAATCAGGGTGGTAGTAAACTTGCCATCCAGGAAGAGCATACAGGTCTTGTCTTTTCCTGACTCCTAATAGCAGCAGATTATGAAGAAGTAGCCATGAAAACATATAAGGATTTACACCATGGAATTACGTAGGAATTTGACAAAAAACTTAGAAAGCGAGCTTGCTGTCCAGCATTGTAGAAATACTAAGGAAAACAGCTTTCTTTAAGTTTTCTAGATTCAAAAAGTCATTTCAATTAAAGCGTAGCTAAATCTGCAAAGCTACTGGAATGTAAAATTATTCTTCAAATGTCAGATTCAAGTGCAGGAGAAGTTACTGCAAAGTTTCAATGGTAAAATAACATTTTTAACAAAAAGTTGCCTTCTTTGTACACAGGCCCTATGATTGTGCAGCTTTCCCTTGCTGTAATGAGTACAGCGGCTGCGTGGGACATGTACTGTCACTGTGCAGTAGCCACAAGAACACTGTTAGGATTCAACATTTAAACTGCTTGTGTAGGGCGACCTGAAATAAGATGCTAGGCTGTGCATTTCCACAGTTCCCTTCTGCCAGCTCTGCCTTGGGGACAATAATCTCCTGTAGGAGGCCAGGCCCAGGCCACCTAGGGATGGAAGTGTCTTATCTCTCTGGATTTGCAGGATCTCATCTGTCACAGCTCTGAGCCTGCCTGGAGGAATTAAAAAGGGAATTGCTACTTTCCCCACTTTCCCACAGTACCTTCCCCAAGTAGGCTGTGACAATGTGTATGCCAGGAACACTCTGCAGAAAAGAATAATGTAGTTTTATGTGCATACAGCATTCCTAACACAAACAGCTCTAATTGCAAAGCTGTAGTTTGAACAACAGTAGTCCCAATATGTAAACCAAACTTTGCCATTAGAGTGTTTTGCTCATTTAATATCATCCATAGACAGCGGGGTGTCTGCTGGCACTTCTCATCGTGAGATTCTTTAATGAGCTGCTTTGCAATGCTGAATGTCACAGGGCACCTTGTGATGAGCTATGCAGCTCCCAGGTGGGGAATGGACCACAGACTCCCTTACAGTAATCTCTGCTCATGCTTCCAACAACTATCTAAAAACAACAAGACGTTGTAAGCAAATACGGGATCTTGACCTGAAAATATTCAGTGATGCAATATGACCTTTGATCAGTAGTTCCAATGTTTAAATAGCTTTACTTGATAAAAGGATTTGCACCCTATTTCTGATTTCAAGCTGTTAAACTTTAGCTTTTATATACTTAGGTCTCATTCCGCTAAAGAGCTGTCTACTGTAAGCACTCATTCATGCTAGTACTTGTAAATTACGATCACCTGAACTCTTAACATCTTTCTTGACAGTTGAATCCAGCAGAAATTTTCTCGTTAATTTGCTTACTGCATTTTTTTCCTTCATGTCTTCTCATCCAGCTTTGAACAGCTTGTAAATCAAAAGGATTATTCTGCTCTGTTACTCAAAATTTCTTAGCTGGCAAAAATATTTTTTGAAACTGCAGGGTGGGGAAGGACTGTAGCTCAAGACAATTCTTTCCAACCTTAATAGACACTAGTAAGTCATATTACGTTTATTTAATACTAGTCAATTAAAAATATGTTTTCAAAACTTCAGTTATATACTACCAATAACAAAATATGGAGGAAATGCACAATAGGAACATTTGTGTTATATAGCATACTCCTGCTAGAAAATTCCAAATACGATTTTCATTCAAACCCCTCACTTCTATATGACCGTAACATTTTGTAACATGCCTCTTTTAACTGCCATTTGGCATGTACTGTTTCAATGTAAAGCTTTTCTTATGTTTCTGTAATCATCTTTATGTTTTAATTATGTCGCAGTGTAAACACGTTTTGCAGCTTCTTTTCTGTTAGCACGGTATTTTAAAAAGAATATTCTATTTGCAGATAAATTCAGAAGCAAAATCTACCCTCGTGGCTATGGCTGTGTAAAAGCTAGCCTGTGGGCGATTAAGAAACAGACAATGAACAGAAAGGGTTACAGATAATTGGAATATCTGTTTTGCACCTATGCAATATGAAATTTCCTTTTTGTTTAGATTACACTATTTGCTTATAGACCTAAAGGAAAGAGAAAAAAACACATAACACAAAATTAATTGTGCAGCTCTTCTTATAATGCCATTTTGGGCCTTAATTCAGGAAGGCAGTTCTAATGTCCAGCCTGGCTTCAGGCTATTCTGAGTAAGAATACTTTGATGAATGTGTTCAGACTTCTCAATTTTAAAATTATGTCATGAAAACGTCACAGGAATTAATTAGATCGCAAAACTGTCATAAACATGAGACATATAGAATATTTTCAATAATATTGCATTTACATTTCTAAAAGCCCAAATTGTTTAATGAGAAGTTAACATTTCCACAATAACAATGCTTTATGTTGCTCATTTTAGTGTATTCTGTATTACTAGTCATGTCTGGCTTCATATATAAATGAAGCGATATCTGTTAACTCCAAGAGAAACTCTACCTATCTAGAGCCTACTGCCAAGACCAGATTTCATATACCTACACAACTGTTAACTGACTTAAGTTTTCATAGTTTATATATTATATTGTAGGCATGCAGAAATCTATAGTTAAAGTTTACTGGCACCTTCCACTCTGACATATTTAAAAAATTTACCAAACTTGAATTGTTCAGCTGAAATTTTAGTATCGTGTTATTGGCATTGGGATGATTTTTTCTTTCACAGGGAACTTGAGCCAAAATGTTTCTGACAAGTTAAGAATGTTATTAGGAAGAAACGTCTTGGTTTGACTTTGTTAAAAGCCATGAACCTGTTTTCAGTTCTGTATCTTCCTGGTTTGCAACAGGAACTGAAAATGGGAGGTTGGGGGAAGGAGGTGATATTTGCTGATATTATGCAACATAATCTAACGCTGTGTAAGAGTATGGTTCAGTGCTGCAGGAACCCAGCCAGGCCCCCTCTGCGAATACCTCTTCAAACTATCCGGAAAAATTTTAGTGGCAGACTAAAGAACTGGACTCCAGGAGACTGTCCTTCTTAGTTTTTTTTCCTTTTTACCAACGACCAAACAATGTAAGGAAGACAGAAAAAGTGGTCATTTCAGCACAGTGTGTGACTTACCTCCAGTCTTGCATAATTAACACAGACTATGAAAGCTCATGGCTAAACATACTTCAGCAGTTGATTACTACTCAATTTTTTGGGTGGATGATGAGCTAAACAGTCTCCTTCAGTCCCACAGGACAGCTATAATGTGTGGTGCTTTCCCTCTTACATGACCTGACATGCAAGGCATGCAAAGCAAAGCCGGTCTTCCCTGGAGCACTATCAGATTTGGTACTTCAGAAATACCATGCCCACCACTTCTGTGTGCTGTTCTCCTTATATAGAACACTGTGGCACTAGTGGGGAAGAAGTGTGAAAGGAGAAGTTGAAGGATTAAAAATCTTGCCTTAATTACACTACTTTTATTAATATGATATCCATCAAAGTTCATTTTTTGTTTCCAGACAGCGAAAAGCATGTTGGCTTCAATAGCATCTTTCATGGCTAGGAGCAAAACATCAGGCTTCTGATTAAAAACCATTTTTGTACAGAATATAAAAGACTAATCCATAAATGAGCAACAACTTACCCAACAGCAGGATTCACAATTCCAATATAGTCATAGCATCTTCCAATGACAATACTTTCCAGGTTTTGCGTTGTACCCTCACCTTTCCATTTTTTCCCCTGCACTTCTGAGAAGCTGTTCATAAACAGAACAGAGACAAGTAAGACAGACAAAAAAAGGCTCTTCATCATGAATTCTTGACAGCCCAAGTTCTTTAAAAAAAGGAAAAAAAAAAGGAGTTAAGTGATACAATTTAAATGGAAACCTAGAGGCTTAACACTGATTATTTTCGGTATTGGCTATAGCTCTGTACACAAATGACAAAGTCAGATGGAAATGTGAAGCTTTCTGGGGACTGTAATCTAACTGTTTCCTGGAGTGATTGCAGCACAGGGACACATCACTTCCTCAAGTCTAACTGTTCCCCACTTCAGAAAAACGAGACTTTTAAGGCCGTGCTATTGCCACCTGGTGATAACTGGGAAGAATTACAATATATTTCAGTAAAGGGAGGAAAAAACCCTTACCACTTCAGTGTTCGGTGCCTTAGATTTGCTTAATAGTCATTGCCATTGTACACCTTCCTAGAACATCACAAGTGCTTGCAAGCAACATGTTTTAAACAGTTTATTTTCGGTTTAAAAGGGCTATACTTTTTGCACATATTTCTCTAATGGCTGAAAAAATGCTGAAAATCAAGAACAAAAATATTTGAAATATGCAGGTAAAGCAATGATTGCATAACACCCAAATTCCCAGGTGATCTTTTATTGCACATAAGGTAACACTAGTCAGCTCTTTTTCCACCGCTCCCCTGGATACTGACAGCGACATTTTGGTGTGATAATACGTATTTTAAAGTCATCTTCATGAACAAAATCGCCTTGCAAGCAGGAATCAATCATGAGGAAAACCAAAAGGATTAAGACATATTTCCTGTGGACTGAAGAAGTTTCTTCAACTTCTGTTTACTCTTATTCTCCCTCCAGCTTCTTTTCCCTAAGCACTTTGTTAGATCATCAAATAGCATCAATCAATCTAATCTTCAGTGTAAATATTCTGTGTTGTACACTGCTGCAAATACAGCTACACTACTTAAAAAAAAAAAAAATTCAACCTTAGAGTAATTTGGCTATGGACCCACATTGCTAAGAAACACGCTGGTTCTTTTTCTATTAAACAGTCTCCATGCCTCAGTGAATAGATACATCTTTATTATTTATGTACTTATTTATATAGTGTCATGCTTGCATTGAAGCCCTGGTACTCAGCTGATAGATTTTGCTGAAGGCAAAACCTTGTTAATCATCGAGTAAATTGCTGATGATGGATTTCTCCTGTAAATGCGATAGAAAGATAACCAGCTGGTTTGTTACCTGCAGCAGACTCTTCAGGAAAGATAGATTTACCCAGAAATGGATGTGCAATGTTGTTCTTGGTATGGTGGAGACACAGCAAAAGCTGTACCTCAGTTACTTTGATACCCTTTCTTCCCATTTTTCTTCCTAACTCCTCTGAAACATGGCCATGCTGACAGGGCACCAGTATGTTAATCAAACAATTTCAAGTCAATGCTTTGGGTTCAGGATTAGAGAGTGCAATATTCCATGGAAGTCAATGTTTTTTAAAAATTATTTTTATTATCAACTTTGCTACAACTGAATTTTGTTCAATAATCTCAAGGCTAACAGAAACCAGAGGCATCTCTGATGTGGTCTCCTATACAGAACAGTGCAGAAATTGTCACTGATTCAGTAACAGACTAAAACTTATGCTTAAAATATACAGTGTAAGTTAAAAAGACATAAAGATGGATACAGAGTTTTGGAATGGCTTTTCTCCAAGGACACACCAGGTCAGGACTCATCAACTTTGGGAAGAAGATGTGGATACTCCTCAGTGGTGTTCTCCAAAAAGAGAGACGAAGTGTTATAACATCCCAGGGGGAATGGAAATGAGTCCAACAACTGCTGGGATCCCCACCTCATCCCCTATCGACCTCCCTTTCCTCACTGGCCACTTCTAGAAACACAACATTGGGCCAGAGGGGCCTCTTACAGGCGTTTTTAATTTATGTTCTTAGTTTTGATTTAAATACTTCATGTGATGGGTAAACTAACACACCTCCAGGCAAATTGTTCCAATGGTTTGGTAGCCTTGAGACTCAAACCTTTGATCTGGCCTGAACTTGTCTGCCTTTAGCTTCCACTCATTGGATCTCATGATGCCTTTTTCTGGTACATTAATGAAGAATCTACCCTCAGAAATGTTCTGGCTAAATTCTGCTAGAAAGTGACCCATCTCCCCTTAGACTCGTCAATGAAAAATTCAATATTTTAGTCCCATTATCAGGCACTTTCTCCTGTATGCTATGATACACTATAATACATGCAAGAAATGCACAAGCCTAAAGCCAGAGCTGTGCTTACTGGCCAAGCAGTAAATGCAAACAGGTGCTGGCCAGCCAGCTGCACAACACCTGTACTTTACCTTCCTGTTCTCTCATGAGTAACTGCTTTTTTCTCTTTTTCTCAAAATTGTATGCATTTGAGCTTCCCAGATTCATACATATTTGCAAATATGATTAAGCAGGCCAGCACGTTCAAAAGTCCTTGGAGGTGGAAAGGATGAAGGGAAACACCCAATACTACAATTGCTTAAGCCTCATTTCCTTAGATAGAGAGATAAAAAGATTATTGTGCACAGTGTGATGTAGATAACGCTCACCATGTGACCTCTCCTTCTCAATTCACTGTCTGCCCATGGCAGGGGGGTAGGACTGGATGATCTCTAAGGTCCCTTCCAACCCCAACCATTCTATGATCCTATGATACTACTTTCACCAGTGATAATTTCACACTTTATTCCACAGTAGGTTGAAGAATACTGCACTAAAAATGTATGTGTGCCTTTGCTCAAAATATTTCAGTCTGTTTACCAATATAAACTAGTGAGCTTTTAACATTTTTAATACCTGCAACTTAGATTTTGTACAGCAATATTTTTCGGTCAGAAAGGTCTGCTGCATTTATTGTTTGACAATGCATTTTTGGGACATTCACTACACATTTCCATGCTGGTCAAGGGTTTTACTGCACATTGCTGCCACGTTGGCTGACAGTTACACCTTTTGTCAAATCGGTGTGTAATCTCAGTTCTGATGCCTGTTCCTACTTGTGTGTTTTGAAACGTTGCATGGGCAGATGCATACCAAAGGCTGGTGTTGCTGCTCCTTTTGTCTCGGAAGCTGAACAACGCAGCATTTCGCTTGGTCTGGCACAAACGCCGCACGAAGCGGGGCGCGGATCCCCCAGCGCAGCCCAGCCTGCCACCCATCGCCATCTTCCCTCACCAACACCGCTCCGCTTGCGGCCTCTCGTCCTCACACCTTGCCATCTCCTCAGCTTATTTGGGTGAAGCGAGTTCCCTTTACTTCATGCAAACGCAAAATGGCACTCCTAACTCCTTCCTATTTAACTAAAGGCATAAAAGCTGCCGTGCTCCAGCGTGCAGGGCTACCTGCTGGGCACGGCGACCCGCTCTCCCGGGAGCCCGCCTGAGCCAGCGGCCCCCCCTGCTCGGCCTCCGCCCCCGCCGCACTTTGCAGGCCTGGCTTCTGAGCGCCGCTCGCCGCGCACAACCGCGGAGCAGCCGCGCCGCCCGAGGGCCGGGCCGAGCCAGCGCCCCCCGCCGCTGAGGAGCCCGCCCGCCCTCTGGCCGCCACGGGGCCGCCATCGGGCCGCCATCGCTCCCGCCGCCCCGGGAGGGCGCGCAGCGAACTGCGCATGCGCAGGGCGGCGGGCCGGGCGGCGGCACTCGCGGGGCGGCCGTGGTCACGTGGCGCCGGCGGGGCGCTCTCCGCGGCGGGGCGCGCATGCGCAGGGCGGATGTTACCGCCGGCGTTAGCGCCGCGGCTCTATGGGGAGAACATGGCTCCCTTCCCCGAGGAGGTGGATGTCTTCTCGGCTCCGCACTGGCGGATGAAGCAGCTCGTGGGACTTTACTGCGACAAGGTAGCGGGTGGGGGCGGCCTCTGCCCCGCTCCCCTGAGGCGGGAGGGAGGATTTCGGGAGTGCGCAGCTGCCAGCGCTCCGCCGCCCCGGCGGCAACTTCTCACCGCCGCCGCGGGGCTCCCCGGCCCTTCCCGCCGCGGGGCTGGCGGGGCCGCCTTTCCCGCCGCGCCCCGCTCGGCCCCTTCAGGCCGGGGCTCCCCTCGCTCCTCGTGCCCCCGCGGCTCCCCTCAGCCTGGAGCAGCGGCGCCTTCCCGGCGGGCTGGGGCAAGCGGGCCGCGGCGCTCACCCCTGGACTTGCTGCCCCGGGACCGGCGAGTGGGCGCCGCGGCGGAGCAGCCGCCCCCGTCACGGCGCTGCGAGCGGGCACCCGTGGGCCGCGGAGCGGGGGCAGGCAGGGAGAGAGCCCCCTCGGGTTTCATAATCAGGCGGTGCCAGGCAAGACAGCGGTGCTGTGCGCGGCGCTCGCTAACAGTCCGTGAGCGGCTGTTTGCGGTTTTGTGCGCAGCGTTTAATTGGCGGGCGGCTTAAAGATGCCCTAGGTAGGTCTTTTGTTTTAAGTGTGTATGGTTTTACTCGTAGACAAAACTAATTCTTATTCTTGCATGTGTAGTTAGTAATCGAGGCTGATGTGTCACCTGAAAGGCAAACTTTGCTGCAGCAGCCCTGAGTGTAATGGAAGGGTTTCAGGCAAATATTTTAAAGCCAGTACTCATGTTGAAAGAAGTAATGCCACCCATCTCTGGGCATAAATGGCTGTTTGGAGAACCAGACTGGCTAACAGACACTTAAAAGGAGAGCGAAGTTACATGGGAGACAGTATAATAGCTTAGTGTTGCCAACAGGATGAGGGAGTTCTCTCTTCCTTCCCCTGTTATCCACATGCCACCTTGTGCTGCCCTGGGGCTGACCAGATCCTTCATGTGAGCCTGTTCAGTTTGCTAATCGAGTAAAGAAACCCTGAGTTGTTTTTTGCTGGGTGAGCTAACTGAACAGGCTGAGCAGAAGGTCTGGGGGAGAAGAAGGTAAGACCTTGTGTAATTTCACTTTGCCCTTTATCTGTGAGTGCGTTTGCAGTTAACTTTAATCTGTGGTGGCATGAAAACTTGTGATGTCTTTATGGAGTGGATTTTACATAATGCAAAACAAACACCTGGGACTTTTCTCCCCCCTGGCCCCCAGCAGCAATATTAGCATATTGTTGACAGCAGCTGAGCAGTTTTTGTTTGAACCTGCAGATATAGTAGTCGTTTGGGTTTTCTTCCTAGAGAGGCATGTCTGTCACTTTTGTTGAGCCTCCCACAAACTTTTGACCACATTTACCATGACTTGATAAAACTGTCTGGGGAAGAATGGTTGTTTCTTTTAAATCTTGGCAAATTTGATTAAAACTACACAGTTTGCAGTAAATGTAATCTCTCATTTAAAAAAAAAAACGTATAACTGAGTTTTCTTGCTTCCTTTTTCTTTTGAAGAAGTGCAAGCATGACTGAATGGCACTTTTAAAAATCATTCAATCTTGCATCCTTCAGCCTTGCTTCAGAACTTGGCCTGGCTTATGACCTTTGCATCAGAAAAAACTCTCTGAACTGTGTTTGACTTCTTGTGTGACTGAGATGCTGTAACTAGACAACTGTAGTTCTGCTTATATGGCAATTATAATCTGTAAAGCCATGCTCTTTAAAAATTTAATTTGTCCTTGAGGGGCCTTTAATTTTGTGAATTACCTGTTACCTGTTGTTCCTCATGTTCCCTGTACACTGTAATATAGTTGATGTCTGTTAGCAGCTGAATTTAGTAAACTGCAGCAAATGTTAGCGGAGTGAAATGGGTGCATCCCTGCTTTGCTTTTCAGGGGAACAGCTGTAACGTTACCGATGGATAAAGTATGTAGGTGCTTCCTTTAGGACAGGGAGACACAGTTTATTTTATTCTTCTGGGACTTGATGCAAGACATGACAGTGAATCAGACATTTAAGATGTTTGATGCGTTAGGAAAGTTATCGTCCTTTTTTAACTGTTGCTAGCAGAGATCTCACCATACTTTTGCATGGCATTTTTACATGTGTTGTACACAGTGCCCTGGACTTGGACAAGGAGAATAACTAAAATTCTGTTTTGTAAGGAAACCCACAAAGTTATCACGTCTGTCGCCTGCTCGGATGATAAGTAGATTCTTCAAGCCCTGGGAGGATGTCCCCCCTGTAGGTAGTGCAGTGCTACAGCAGTCCTGATAGTGAAAATGCTTTTCCTAATGTCTGACGTCATCTTTGCCACAAATAGAGCAGATTCTGTTTTCCTATCTCTAGTGAACCGTTCTTCGTTTTCAGGAAGATCTTATGCCCATTTGCCAATTGTAGCAATGTCCTCCATCTTAGTTACCTGTTTTCTGGCCTAAGCAAACCAATTCCTTCTACCTCACAATATGGGTCATGCTTTCTGTACCTCGGTGTACTTGTTGCTTTTGTCAGGACCGAGCCACCGTTCTGTAACAGTTGAAGCTGAGTGCTGCTGTTCTGACTGCGTGCCTTTCTTGCTCCTATCAGCACTCAAAGTGACTCACAAAGGCTCTGGGCTGGCAGAGAACATTTTTTTTTAGTTTTTTTTTTTTTGAAGCAGGGTAGTTTTTCCGCTGATGCGGTGCTGCCAGCAAGCACTGGTCAGATGAGTACTGAAGCTAGTGCGAGGCGGCGCTTGCGACCCTGACAGCCAGCAACTAGAGTGGCTTAAGCTACTGTGAAACCTCAGCCTAATGATGTCTGTGTATTCCTGAAATCTGTTGTGCAAAATGCAGTGCCGCTGGTGTTGAGTAGAGCAGATGTGTTGTGGATGTGTTAACTCTGCATTTTTTTTTTTTTTTTGAACAGGAGCTTACTTGCCTTGTGCTTCTTTATAATCCCATGCTTCTTTGAGGACTGATACTCAAATTTCCTTCCATATTTGTTGTTAAACTTCTATCCTGTATGTAAAACTATGCCCTTGTCCAAGACAACATGTTGGTGTCCAGTAGCGACTGTTTCTGTTGTCACATTATGATCTTGTGTTTCCTGCACTTGAGAATGTGCCACTCGTGTATTACCAGCTTTCCCAGCTGTGGCCGAAACTGTTGTATCTGTCATGAGGAAGCACAGATGTCAACTGATCGCGTATTGAAAATCCTGTCCTGGTTCGTCTGGAAACATTGGTAGTGATGGCTTGGAGAATTATTTGCAAGTGCTTGAGCTACCCTGCCATTTCCTGTAGGCTGTATTAGTTTACTGTGAGGCAAAACAGTATCAAAAACCTTCGAGAAATCATGATCTGCAACATGTATCATCTTCCTCTTAAGTAGTTTGGTTATCTTATCAAAAGGAAATCAGATTCTTTTGTCTAAACAAATCTGTGCTGGCCAATTGTTACTTCATTAGCTTCAAAATCGGGGCTGCTCAAGTAGCAGGCTCTGGTCTAGAGACACACTGCAATTAAATTTTGGCTGGGCCTTCCCCAGAGACCAGACACCCACTATGGGTTTTCAAACTTCCTGCTGTCTTGTGGAGTTACTGCAGTGAAGAGTGCATTTTCAAAGCTTTGTTTTATAGAATTACCCAGGAATTTGGGCTGCTTTAGGAAAAGGAATAGGAAAAATAGTCATGCTCTAAATGCTGTAATGCATTTATTGGTGATTGGCGACTTGTTCCTATGTCTTTTTTTGCCTCTTGAAGCTAGTGTGAGACTTCATACTGTGACTGAGTAGATGTAACCACTAGCTGTGTCTGGAAGGGTTAATTGTTGATGATAGCCTCTGTGCTTGTCTGGCCCCTTGATGAGCAGCTGGTTCATCTGGTGCATGGAAGCGAAAGGTGATTCAGTAAAACTGGCTCACTGAGAGGTCAGACAAGCTCCAGGACCAGGTTGACAGTATGGGAGGAGGGAACAGGACTAACTGTTGCGGAAGTGAACAAGTTCTTTAATAGCTCTATTGTGAAACCTTTGGGTGTTTCATCAGAAACATCTAAGGTCCTTCTGTTTGCTTGACTTCAGTCTTCTGTGATCTCACCTTTCAACAAAAGATCTCTGCAGTTATCTTTCATGGTTCAGTAATTACTTTGGCTGTTTCTTCCAGGAAATTTGGATCAATTTCTTCATGTTTTGCTGACTTGAATTCACTGAAATTGTATAAATATTTAACTAGTATTTTTCTAGCCTATACTTCTGACTCCTTAAAAATTAATTGCCATAAATATTTTTTCTAATTATCTTCCTTATGAAGACTTGAGCAAAGAAGACATTTAATTTTGCTGTTGTCATCTCTGCCTTTCCTGTTAAACAGTTGACTTAAAGTATCCCTTTTCTTCTTTTATCTAAGTATATATAGACTCTTTTTTTTTTCCTGTGTACTCTGTCCTTCTCATTTGAAGTGTAAATGCTGTTCTGTTCTACTTGCCTACAGTGATAAGTTTTTGGTTATTTTTGTAAGATTCTTTTCAAAACTTCCATATAACTAAAAAGTTCTTATCTTTGTTTCCTAATAATGGTTTCTTTTTATAACTTGCATTTCTCTTCAATGTTTGTGTTTATTTCAATAGCCTCGTGTTGCATTACAGTTGTTTCTCTTCCTTACAAGTTTTGGCCTCTGTTGAAGAGAACGAATTGTTTTCAGGTGTTAAATTTGTGATGTTCTTACAATAAGGAAATTGCAGGTGGACCATTTTACGAGTGAAAAATACTCCTGAATTAAGTTAAATTTAAGTTGTAAAGCATTGGGCAGGGAATTAGTGGACCACATTATGATCACACTTTTTGTGGCAGCAATGGAGACTGAAATCTGAAAAATAAGACAAGTTATCAACATACTGAATTTCTAATTCAAAGTCAAATATTTTTTGCTTGATGTCCTTGAGAACAGAAAATGACTGTTCCATGAAGATAAGTATCTGCTTCTAATCAACAAATGTTCATAGAGCTTTCGTTCTACTTTTGAAATCCCTTTTCAGTGTTTTAGTACACTGCCATTCATTTTCCACTGCTGCTTCAAACGTGTGTGTTGATTTAGAAATCCGTAGTGTTTGCTTATTACCAATTAACATTCTGTAGCATTGAGCTCTTGCCTTTACCTATGTTTAGAATGAATAAACAGCTACTTAAGATGCTTAGTGTTAATAAGTCTGCAAACTATGGGCTACACTATAACTACAGGCAGAAGATGGAAGGTAATTCCTTCCTTCTCGATGGAAGTAAATTAAACCTCCTCATTAGCATCCAGAGATAGGTGAGCAATTTACTGTCCATGCCTCTGACTATTTCGTCAGAGACTCTTACCAGTTGTCTTTCTGTCTTAGTTTCTGGATGCTCAAGAGTTCAGTAACTTACCTGTTGGGAACTACTGGGTTCAGTAACTGTACCTATTGGAAAATAACAGCTTTAAATTAATTTTTCATGCAGAATATTTTGCAGATGAATCTGGAAGTGACAATGTATTTTAAATATCTACATTTTACAGCAAATGTATTTTAAGTAAAGTGCTAAAGGAGGTCTGAAGTGGGAGACAACAATGGTAAAACATTTGGAGTTTAAGTGAGGCTTTTCAGATGTGCATAGCAATTTAGCTTCTTTTTTCAGGACACTTTTAGTTCTTGTTGCCGCCTCAAACCTTCTCATAGTTTCTTATTTTTTGTCTAGCAAGACACTGTTTTTTGGGGTTTTTTTGTGTTTTGTTTTGTTGGTTGTTTTTGGTTTGGTGTTTTGTTTGGTTTTGGCTGTTTTTTTTTTTTCTGTGTGTTGTTTTTTTTTTTTTACCTATTGGATGGTTTGTTCTTTTGTCTCTCTTTTTTTTGCCTTTGTAAGAAAAACCTGAGGGTATTTTCTCATGCCAGACACAGCAGGTTTTTTTCCCAAGTAATTACTTAGCACCTATTTTTGCTCTCAAATTGTAGGAAAAAAGTTTCCTGTTCACCCTTTGCATGTTGCTCTGATCTTTTGTCCTGTCTTCCAGCCTGCTCTGAAGAGCAGTAATAACCCACCTTTGCCCTTCTCCACTTTGAGCAACAACAGTTTATTCTCTCCTACCCTGTGGCACAAAAGAAAAAAAATAGTGATGCCCTCTAAAAAGTTAGAGACTGTAGTAAGTGTGTATCCACATTCATACAGGTTTTATGCAGCTATCCTAGGATATGCTTTAACTGATCCATTAAAGTTGTAATTTTTGAGAGACTTGGCTTTTTATTTGTTTTTGCAGTTAGTGCCCAAGGTGGATTAAGCCAGAGTGGTGAATTTTCCAGTTCCCACCCTTGACTGTGTTAGGAAATTTGCAGTGAGACTGCCGCAGAGGGGCAAAAGCATTTTTGCTGTGTTTGTAGTTAGTGAGTTGATGCAGCGGGAGCATGGGGAGTAGCCTTGAGGCTGCTGGTATTTCACTCTGGGGACTTCAGATATGTTCCGACAGAAGGCCAAAAGGCCAGGTCTTAGCAGGAGCCTATTTGCGTGAGGATGTAAGACAGGAAAGAAGCCTTCCACGGCATCTAGAGTGCGTCTGAGAAATGCTGTGGCACAGATACCTACATAACAGCATCATTGCAACTGTTCATCACGCTTTCATTTGAGGCTCTTTTCTTTCATGTGCTTACTTAGAGGGTTTATCTCTGCAGACCTGGTGACAGCCTGTGTCCCTTTATCCCTGGTAGACTACTTGTGGAAACCACACAGTGGAGGAGGCTCAGCTGATTTTTACCTGTGGTGCTTTCTGCTCTGGTCCCCGGCGGGGTCTGGCACTCATAGCAATTGCATCACTGAAAATCTTGGTGCAGTCAGTCCCATATTGTTATTTGTCTCTTTGTGAAAAGCCCTTCATGATTCAAAAACTGATCTGCAGGTGTTCATTGGACAAAATTGACTCTGTATGTAGTGTAAGAGAGTGATATGAAAGACCCCAATAAAAATGAAAATACAGCAGGTTTTTTTCGACCTCCACTGTGCTTTTATGCTTGGCATTTGTGAGCTTGACCTTAGCCTTTCAAAATATATAGAGAACAAGATTTTACCTGCCCTATTGCCCGTACTCTTTGAGTTAGTATTGTGTTAGCTGATGTGGTGTTTTAATTTGTGTGGTGGTGGTGGTGTTGTGTGTGTGTTGTTTTTTTTTTTTTTTAAAGGCTATTTCATGATTTTAGTTAAGCTGCAAAACAGCTGATGAGATTACGTAGAGGACAGGATTATATAGAGAAGACAGACAGGTGGGCATTTGAAAGTTTTGGATTTCTTGTCAAGTTCTGCCAGATCCTGTCCTGCTTGCCTGCCTTACTAATTACTATTATTGTAGGTTGTCTAACAGCCAAGAAAAGCACCCAGGGTATAAAACCTGTATTAGTCCTCTGATTTAAGGCTTCATATGTCCAAACAGGTAGGGCGTGAAGTACTTTAGCTAATTCTCTTACTGTTCACCTCAAATACCTTTACACAAAGATAAGCCAAGGAGCAGGTGACACTGAGAGGACAGTCATCCTTTCTGCCATCCTATCTTGTCACTATAGTTCTTCCTTGGGGCTGATAAAAACTGAACTTCGTGTTGTGGATTCCTAAATCAGATGTTGCGTGTAACTGGGTGTCACTGCAGTCTGTCGGGCTAGAACACTGATCAGGTGAAAAAAGAACCCACTGAAAAGACAGAACTTCTTACTGGACCAGTACACCAAACAGGTTCATCTTGCAGCTGCATGATTGCTGGAGCATATCCCAGGGAAGGAGTCAGAATGTACAGCTGGAGGTAAGGGCAGAGCTGCTGCTTCTGGGTGTTTCCTCCTCCATCCCCACCCCCAATTTACAGCAGATTAAGTATAACATGAAACCGCATGCTTTCGATGTTGACACAGGCACACCTTGTTATGGCCGTTTGTCCCTCCATTTTCATCCTCATAAAGTTGAGATAATATCTTTGCAGAGTGCACGTTCCTGTTGCACACCTTGTTATGGCTGTTTTTCCCTCCTCTTTAACCTTGAGTAATTATTCCACTTTAAATTTGTGAAATTTTTGGACAGAGTGGAAAAATCAATTTTCCCTTTCCTGTTCTCTTTCCTCATATTTTTGCTGTTTTCCAGCTTGTAGTTGGGAATAGAAAGATAGCTGTAACTGGGAAAGTTAGCATGCAGCATGGACTTTGCTTGTTGCCTTGCTAGTCTGATAAGAGCAGCTTGCTTTTTCTTTATTTTTGTTGGTTACTTTCTCCTTGCCAGCTAAATGTATGTTTGGATATTTTTAAGGAAGAAGCAAACCTTTTCCACTCATTAAATGTATTTTTGGCATAGATATTAGGAAATAGCTGTTTCACTTTACTCACTGTAAACTAACGTTTCTGGAAAATTAATTTTCTTCTTCTAAGATGACATTTTTCCATATTGGCACATATGTAAAACACTTACAGAAACCAAGTAAATACTGTGTTTTCTTCAGTGATTAAATTAGCAGTCTTGAGCTTTCTTATTTATTCACAACATTGGATGGAAATATGTCTTCATCTGACAGAAAGTTTCATGTTGTTTTTTTTTAATGAAAGCACTAAAGCCACAAAGGAGATGCAAGAGTCGAATGTAGAATTGCCTTCAGTTGAGTGTCATGAACATGAAGCACCGTATAAATAGCAATCACTATTAATCTTGCTGGTATTGTAACCTTGTTCTCAAAGAACAAAAATGAAATAGTAGCTTACAGTAAGGAAGGCTTATTTGCTATATCTCCATACATTCATTTTTACCTTGTTAATGGCTCTGTTTTAGTCCAGTGGAGTTGGGCACTCGCCTAAAATTGGTATATGATTGTCTAAGCTACACTGATTTTTCAAGCATAGCTATTCTTTGATTGTGTGATTTGAGATTTAAAAAAAATATGTCCATCAAGTGGCGTCTTCACTATTTTGTCCTGCAAAGGAAGGATGGAATTACCTGATCTTGAATCAATGGCAGAAAACTTCTAAGTTCTTCTTCTTAATAATCCTAATACTAATTCACACATTGCTTTCAGCCCTCTCAGAAGAGGACAGCAGTCTTAAGTTAAGGTGGCTATCTCCTTGTCATGCTGTTACTTGGTACATTTTGTGACCTTGTGCTTTACTATGTTGCTGTCACCACAGCAGCCCTTGGGTTACTGATATGCCTTCCCCAGTTTACATGAAATAAAGTTGATGTGTTGTTGTGTGTGCGCATTTTATTAAGGATTTAATAAAGAAAGTTAATACTGGCTTTAACACTTCTGGAGTAGGCCTGCACCAGCCAAAGGTCTCTAAAGTGTTTCTGACAGAATTTGCAGTGCGATTGACTGGCGGCTGTTTGTCCTGTTGCTCAGGCTGTTTGGATTATGTATAATTCTTAGATTTCATGAGGCTTCAGGAAGCACCAGGACTATTCCTCTTGTGGTACCACTCCTCAATTAGAATTTGAATTCTAAACACAAGAACAGTTCTGCTGTAACTTACAGTTGATTGAATGTAGTGTCTTTTGAAGTCCAGAAAGCTCCCAGATATGTCTAACACCTGTGGCTGTGATAATTGGTTTAGCATGGTGTGTTTTAAGTCTGCTTAGGGATCATACACATGCTGTGCTTTATATGTTTGAACATTCAGCAAATATTCTTAATGCAATCCATTTCTTCCCCCTTACTGTTCTCTTGGGATTCTTCATCTGAATTTGGGGAGTGATGGTTTTCTTTTTGCACTACTAAACTCCTGCAGTAGTTTTCCTTGTGTAGAGTTGGTGAAAAGTGGCACTCGGAGTGGAGCAGCTGCTCTCTGTTAATAGTCTTGATCCTCCGTTATAAGACTTCATCAGTCCTGGTAATGAAATTACAGATCTGACCGAGTGACTTTGTTGCTAGGCTGCCTGTCCTCTGAAAAGCCAGTTTTTCTCAGTTTCAGCTGACCTTTCTAATGCACTGATTGCTGATTCAAGTACAGTCGTTAAACTTCAATATCCTCTCCATAGTTCCTAATCTCTTGGATATCAGCTGAACACCTCAGTAGCAGAGGTGAATATGCAAGTGTTACAGTGGCTTCTAGAGCAATGCATTTGTAACAGGAGTTCTTAAATTGCCTGCACAAATGGATTCTTTATTTATTCCAGACCTATGGATGATAATAGATAGGTTCAACAGAAGTTTTTGAGTCCTGAAAAGACTTTGAGTCATGAGGATGAGAAGATGCTAATTTGTATTAGAACCGATTTTCTGAGATTTTTTTTTTCTTCTTAAACTCAACAGCAAAATACAGTATTTTTGTCTAACCTTCCTGTTGCACACTTCAGCAGCCTTGTTTATGTTTTCACATCAACCAAAATGCCAAGCATTTGTGGGAACAAGTAGGATTCTTGGGGAAAAGGGCCTTTGGGGGCTGGCTTCAGGTATTGTGGATCCTTATGGGTAGAATGAGCAGTTGGGAGACAGTCCTTGATCAAGAGAAATGCTACATTAGAAACCAAACTTCACTGTTCTTGAGGTCTGAATCACAAATGACTGGAGGTGAGGAGGCAATTCTGAAGAGGTATTTCTGCACCCAACTCCTGTGCTTGTTCAGACTTCTGCTTTTCATGCCTCAAATCCTGTGTGCTAACACAGGCCATCGCAAACGTGATTTTTTTCTCACATGTCAGTAGTTGGTCTAAAAGGTACTGGGGGGGGGAAAAAAAAAAAAGAACAAAAAAAGAATACCCCAAACTTTGCCCTGTTTTCTATCTACACTGAGGCTAAGTAAATTTGTTTTTCCATAGTAACAGTGATTTTGCTCTTATGTACAGCATGTAATGTACAGTATGCACAGCTGGCTTGGAGTTGCATAAGCACTTGGCAGATGTCCAGTGTGTTTCAGTTGCATTGCTACTGCTTGCCAGGAAGTGGCAATGCAGTGTCAGAATGAATAAGTACATTTGTGTTTGTGGTTTTTTTTATTGGTGTTTTTTTTGGTCTTTTTTTTTTTTTTTGGTTGTGGTGTTTTGTGTGTTGTGGGTTTTTTTTAAATTTTTGTTTTTTATTATGATAGAAGTTTTAGATCTCTCAATCTATGGTGGTTTTTGATGTGCGTATTATATATGAACATGTGTCTCAGATTCCCTTTTCTAGTAAAACTCTTAGATTCCAGAATCTTTGTAAACTAAACCACTTCTGAATTTTCCAGTGGCTTGTTTTCTGAATTAAATATTTTTATTTGTAGGGTGCTTGCTCTCGTATACTGCTGTAGGCTATGATTGTTGAAGCTGCATGTGGAATAAAACATAAGAATGGAAAAAAAATATTTTTCTACATTGACTAAAGGAAAATGCAGTTTCAAAACTTTGTTGGTAATGGTGACTGTACACATGTAAAAATGGCACCACTGTGTTGCCTGGAACTTTGTGCTGTATTGATTTGTTGGTTCTTGGTGCATTGGAAACCTTTTCCAGCAGCTAAGGTGGCTTGCATTCCCTTGGCGGGGTTTGGCGTTCCGTCTGGACACCATATTCCTGGACATCGACTTTGGGGCCTGTTGATAATGGACTAACACGTAGATCTGGGAAAGTGGCTGACCTTTTGGTTCCCTGCCGGGCCGGGAGATTGCGCTGACTTCTGCCAGGATATCCTTCTACTCTTGTTTATCTCAGTGTTTCACAAGATTGGCTTATGTTGCTTAAATATGATTTTTACTTTACTGGCTTCTTAAAGCTAATGCCATAACTGCATTGTTCTCTCAAGGATGGTCTTCCTTTAAGTTCTCATACTTCTTTCCTGTTTTATTAAGCTCTATTCATTCATGTGGACTGAGACAGTCGCCTTCAGAATTTGTCTGATTAAATGTAACACGCTTTTCTTTACGATGTGCATTATTGCACATATTACACTTTGTTAAACTTCTGTAATTATCTCATCATTAGTTCTTTGTAATATTTCTAAAATTTATAGCTACTTTTTTTTTTCTTCAGAGCCTGTGATGGGAAATGCAGTAACATAGTTGCAACTGGAAATGAGCGAATTGTGCAGTTAAATCCCTTAGTTTATTTAAATGTAATTCACAAAGCACAACATTGTAATAAAACTACTCTGCTAACTTACTTTAGGGAGTTAACGGAAGTGTGAATGAGTTACTGTTTTAATGAACAGTGAGAGGAAACTTGTAAGTGAAAGGACTGTGCATAATGAATTTTGAAAGTTTTAAAACAAATTTGAGGGCTTTATGTAGAAATTGTGTCAATTTATGTTAACAAAAATCAAATGGCCAGTCAGTCATGAAGGTTGAAATAATTATAAATTGTGTTGATTTCAAAAGTCATATTAATAGGGATATTATATAAATGTTAGTATCTAGTATTCAAGTGTCGATGTTAATTCTGCGCACTTCTGGAAGAAGTTGTATTAAATTGTATTTTAATGCACCATTAGATAAATTACAGGAAAGTTACTATTCAAATAGAAGACTACTTTGTGTATTCTTATTGATGCACTTGAATGTCTGATTTTTACCTGGTGCACTTGAGGATTAAAACTAAAAGTGTTCATTACTCTAATTTTTGATGTCTTTGAAGTGAGTTACTCAAATTGCAATTTCAGTTTTTATTTTTGCCAGTTCTCTGTATAAAACTGAAGGTTTTAAGCTTATCTTATAAGTAATGAGAACAATTAATAATTGGAGCTAATACCTGTTCTAATGATTTAACTTGACCTTGACAGGATTTTAATAGATTTTTTTAATGTGCTTTTCTTTCTTTTAGCTTTCCAAGACCAACTTTTCCAACAATAATGATTTTCGGGCTCTTCTGCAATCTCTTTATGCCACGTTCAAGGAATTTAAAATGCACGAGCAGATTGAAAATGAGTGTATCATTGGTTTACTTCAGCAACGTAGCCGGACAGTGTACAATGTGCACTCGGACAACAAACTCTCAGAGATGCTTAGCCTCTTTGAGAAAGGGTTAAAGAATGTAAAGGTAAGTAGGCTATAAGAAGGACTTGTGTCCCAAGGAAAGCATGCTGGGATTGTGTTTTAGTTAACCTCAACTTTTTATTAATACTCTGCAGATAAACTGAGGCAGAAGAGAAAACATTTTTGGTTTCTTGATACAGTAGTGAAAACTTTCCAGTCTGAAACACCAGTTCTTTTTGCCATTCATCACAGTTACAAAATTTCTAGTAAATTTTTTTTTTCAGGGATGTGTTTTGTGACAGAAGTCCATCACTACATAATTGGAGGCATTTTGGAGAGACGGCATGAAAGTTTCAAATATGAAGACTGCTCTGCTAATTGGTCAGAACAGTTTCTGACTACAGACATAATGTTTTTTTATTAATTTGTTAGGAAACCCAGAGTATCTTTTTTTTGTGTCACATAGCATTTTATTGTCATCACAAATGGAGATGATTACCAGACTTTAAAAAAAAAAAAAAAAGCATTGTTGTATTCTGTTAGTGAGTCATGTACTCCTTCCAGTAATCTGTTGCTCAGCGATGTTGCTAGTGTTCCAGTTCTTAAGAAACTGTAAATGTTATTTCTCCAGCTGGCTTTTTCACGACTTAAAGTTGTTAAATGCTTCCCCAGTAGAAGCCTATTTGAATTCAACTCAACTCAACTCCCCCGTCCTGTACTCTTAAGAACTGTAGTCTCTAGTAATAATTTGACATCCTTTGTTACGTTTCTAGTACACATGGTCCATATTTTCAATAAGAAAGACACTAAATATGCAGTTGATTGATTCTATTTTACTATCTAAGGCTGTTTTTGACTTGGGCGTCCTGCAAATAATTTTTTCCCTGTGTATATAAAACCTTAAAATTTGTCTTAAGCTGTGTCCATTAATGATTTGTAAAAGGAAGCGAAGTGAAGGGAAATTTAACACACTTGGCTTTGTGTTATGCCTTCTCTGTTAGGATGCTAGCGTTATTCTGTTACTTGACTTCTTAAGTGTGGAAAACCAGATCTCTGTAGCATTCTGTAGATATGTTAATTGTTTAACTTTTTTAAAAAATGTGGTTAGTTTAATTTAAACTGATGGCTTAAGCTTTTTTTCTGTAATAGTCAGGGTTTCTTGATGCTGTAGAAGGTGGAAAATAAAAACTTACAACATTTACTGTAAGAGCTATGAGGAACTCCACTATGTTGCAATTATTGGGCAGACTTCAGAACCAGCTTCTTATTACTGGCACAAAGAACAAGCTAACAAATTGATAGATGAGGTTGGTCTACCTTTAGTATTTAAAAGTCAGTTACATCTTTATTTAAGAGTTCCTTCAGTTTCCAGAGTAAATATGTAAAGAACATGTCTGCCTATAAATTCTGATTTTAATTTGTAAGCTAGAATTGTAGAATAAGTAATGTGAAATATATGCAGTAAAAGGTGAAGTGGAACTGCTGTATCCTAGAACAATTCTTATGCAGAATATGCAAATACTTATTCTGTTACTACTTGAACTTTGGGTGAGACTGTAGATTGGCAGACTTCAGTCTTTGCTCCAAAGTAAAAATGTGATTAGACAAGTTAATTCATATCTGGTAACAAAATAAATTGGAATCATGCAGGAAGGGAATACTTTGTTCTGCTTACTAACAGGCTAGTACAAACTGTCAGCTTGTCTTGAACTGTAAGTGAACATATTCTTATCATGAAATAGACCAAAAATGCTGCATGCATGGGGAAGACATAATGGGCTTAACTCTGAAAAACAGTTCAATCCTTGAATGAATGGACAAGATTAGGTTATAGTTAAATCTTCGCTTTCTTCTCAGAATGAATATGAACAGCTGAACTATGCGAAACAGCTGAAGGAGAGATTGGAAGCCTTTACCAGGGATTTCCTTCCTCATATGAAAGAGGAAGAGGAGGTAGGTAAAAATTTTCCTCAAATATTATGCCGATCTTCCTTGGGTTTTGGAATGACTGAATAATGACAAAGGGCTCAGAGGTTCAGTTTTTTCACAGTTCTCTATTACTATGCGAGTTTGCATTCAGGGCTGTGGTGTCATTGTTCTGTTCTCTGACTTCAAAGTGACGCATTCCAAAACAGTGAACATATTGAAACATTATGATGAAATTCTGGTCCTTTAAAAAGTTGATGACGAAAGTCCACTGGGGCTGGGATTTGATTGCAGCAGGTAGTTACTTAAGGGGATGTCTAGCAAAACTTAAAGGAAAAAGAGAAGTCCTGTAAACCAGTGCTTCATGACTCAAACTGACACTCCCAAACAGCCTCTGACCTATATTGGACACATAGACTAGTACTGCCAGTCTGATGATTTATGGGTATCCAAAAACTGGGAAGCATCTTCTGAGGAGAGTAAATCTTCCGAAGTCTGTCCAACAGAAATCTTTTCCTCATGTTTTTCTTCTGTGCCACTTTGCATTCCGTGTGAGTATCTCGATAAATTATCTCATTTAAGCAACTTTAATCACTTCCCTTTTCTGTTGGGGAAAACAGTTAAACAGCTTGTCTGAGACTATGCAGCGATCCACTGGCAAGCAGAGGGTTGGAACTCAAAACTTCCATCATCCTGTGTTTAGGTTCACTTAGTGTTTGACATGTTTTACTTGGAGAGAATTTGAAAAGGAGGATTCTGTGGTGATAGGTCTGTGTAGCACTATTGACTGTCTCTGTCAGCAACAGACTTTTCCCCCCCCGCTTTGCTTTAGGTTTTTCAGCCGATGTTGATGGAATACTTTACTTACGAAGAATTGAAAGATATTAAGAAGAAAGTAATCGCACAGCACTGCTCACAGAAGGAGGCTGCAGAATTCAGAGGTCTTAGTAAGTGGAATCAAGCGGAAGAGCTTCAGAAGGTCTTTAAGTATTCTGTGGACGAGAAGGCAGATCAAGGTGAAACATCTAATTAAAGTTAAAGTAATTTTCAAACTGCAGTTTTTATCTAAAAAGACACACCAGTTCTATACCTGAAGTTACGTATGCACAGTTAAACTAGTTTTTATAAAATGGGAATTTCTTCAAACCAGTTTTGAAACTTCAGGAACTTTTTACCGTTCGATACAGGCTTCTTGGCAGGTTGTAATGTAGATAGTACTTCACTGTTTACCTGTTCTCAACCTTTTTCCTCTTCCTTCCCTCCCATAATAATATTTGAGATAATGAAGAGGCAGAAATTATAACTAACTTCTAATTTCATTCTTCCACTGAAATTGTATTTTCTATTTGCAGACCCTGCATTTAATTCTTGGTTTTTAGGACCACTTTGTAAGCTCTTTTGTTGATGGTTTAATAACAGAATAGTTAGCCAACTGACAATATTTCAAATTAAAAGCAACTCACCTTCCCCAACTCCACTAAACTTTCCTGGGCCCCTCAGGAATCAGGAAGGAAGAAACTGTGTGTGTGGAGTAATGCAAGGGAATGAATCTGTGCAGCATGTGAGTAGGTCAGATGAAACATGCATTCTGGAAGTGAATATTTAATTTGCATTCATCTGTAACTACCTTTCCTGATGAGGCTTAGAACAGAAGTATAACTACTAAGGTGCACTTCAGGCTTATTTTATGACTGTTGAAACAGCCCAAATTGTTTGTGTTTACAGTTTTCACTCTTGACTAACGAAGTAGAGTTGATGTGCCCAAAAAGGGGTAATTAGCGTGCCAAAAGTGTAATACTGGGGTATGAGACTGATAAATAGAGGAAGCCCTCATGAACTGACTTTGTGGTTGTGATAAGATGTGAAAAACTTGAAAAACTACTCTGTAATCAGATATTTTTTTTTTTTTATGCAACTTGACTTCTCTGAACTACTGAACTGGTCATTTTCTGCCCTCCAGGTGAAGCCTTCAGAAAAGATCGTGGTCCGTGGTGTGAAATGCTATTGAGTCTGAACAGATGAATGTGATAGAAGTAGCCTTATGGCATTACTTGCTGTTACGTCTAGCTGGAATACCAGTTTTGGGACAGTAGTAATTCTGCAATGGTTCTGTTCTAGACTTTAGGGAGAGGGAAGTATGTGTCCTGCATCCACTTTTTAAAAATGGAATAAAATAACACAGCTTGCAGTCTTGTGCAGCTTTAACTGCATTTTAGTGTGAAATTCTTGGTAGTTTACCTATAGCGACTTGCCTGGCATACGAACAAATATATTGATTAATCAAGTAAAACTGTATTTAATTATATTTTTTAAGGTAGCAATAGATTATCACGGCATAAAGTTTATATTATGCTCACTTTCGAAGCTTCTTTGCAAAAAGAAACCTGATACTGTGAAATACTGTTTTGCTGTAAAATCTTGTGTACTTTGTGTCCTAACTTTAAAAGTAAATCCCTACTAATTTGTGAAACCTACTATTATATTTCTAAGGAGTCCTGAAACCTATTTTAGAAAGATTTTTTTCTCAAGTAAGTTGTCCTCAAATAAAGCATTAAAAATTCTCTTAGAACAGCAAACACCCCACTAACCAAAGCACTGAATTTGTTATTTTATATAGTTTGCAGCTCTCTTTGTACTGTTGTGATAAGGGAGAGCTACTGGAGATGGTTCCTGCTGCTGTCCACTGAAGTATTAATTATAGTGGTCAAATTTTAGTCTCTAACCTAATATTTAGTATAACTTTACAACCTGAATATCTTGTCACCATTCAAAAGTTAAAATTAGTTATCTGTACTAGCAGTTAAAGCTAGAAATAAAATGAGACAGCTGCGAAGAGTTAAGCATGGGCTTCTTGCTGTGTCCCATCTTTCAATGAGAGTGGTCCCAGCTGGTCGATTCTGGGTCCTAGTGCTGTTTCCTGAGAATGTGGAAAAGCAGGTACATATATATATGTATAATGTATGGCATAAGGCAGTTTTTTAGAGCATTTCATTTGTTTTCATTTATAGTAGATACTCCTTACTGCTGCTGCTCAACCACAGCAAAATGTTTACTTTTGTCCAGGGCTTTTTCTGGACCCTTTGAGTCAGGGTTGGAAAAAACTAACCAGTGGAGGAAATGGCAAACAGAAACCTGAGCTGATTTTTTTTTTTATTTGTTTTGTTTAAGGTGGTATTACAGTGAAAGTTTTTTAAAGCCAAAGTGATACCTATTTTTTTTTTCAACTCTTTTGCCAAACAGCTGTTTAAATTTTTTTCAGACACTATTTTTTTCATTGGCCTAGTCAAAATGTGAGTTCCACTATTCTAATTTAAAACTGTGAGGGTGTACTTCACTTAACACGCACTTTCTGTATTTCAGAAACTGAAGTAACAGGGCACACCACAAATATTACTAATCTTCCTCCTGAAGTAATGCTGACCATTTTCAGTTACCTTAACCCCCAAGAGTTATGTCAGTGCAGTCAAGTAAGCACTGAATGGGCACAGTTGGCTAAAACTGGATCTCTCTGGAAACATCTTTACCCTGTTCGCTGGGCCAGAGGTAAGTTAAATTTAATACTTCCTTTGAAAGTATGTCAAAGATCAGAATTTCTTAGTCTATAAAAGAGAGTGTTTGAGTATAGGCTGTCATGTGCAATGAACCTGACAGCTGAGCATGCTGGAAGGGTGTACCATTCTGGTGAGCATAGTGCCCTGAAACTTGGTTAAATGTTTAAAAGCCCCAAAGCATACCTGCATCTTGTAGAATTAGGACACTAGAAGGTGTCTTGGTTGTAACTCATGAGTAGCTCTTGTATACAAACTGTTGATTAGTTTTACGGAGGTTTGTTTGCCTGTATGAATGCTAAAAAATATATTCACTAATACAACATCTTGATTATCATTTAAGAATTTAAGGAGTTTTGAGTTTTAGATGCTGCTATTACACCTATATCAGTAAAATTTTTATTTCATTAGGTTACTAGATAGAAATAAAATACGTAACTGCAGAATGGAAATTTAAACCAAATGGAGTCCTAACATTTCCTCACAATCTCTTACTTTTTGTATTCAAACTTCAAAGAACTGTATGAATGTTAGTTTTAGTATTGATTCTTCAGATACGTTACTTCAATAACTTCTACTGCAGTAAGGATTAAGTGAGTTTTTTATAATTTCTGTTTCTCAAACTCTCCTGTTAATGAACGTTTCCTGTTGACGAGTGTAACCTTTGCAAAAGTACCTGTCAAAATAGACAAAATACTCTCTATTCCAATGAGGCCAGTTACAAGTCATCAGAATATTATTTGTAGGTTTAAATATTTCTATTTTGATTTGTCCTTATTTATGTGAGTAGTAAACAATCACTGGAGTATGGCATTGCAGGCTTCACAATTGCTGCCATGTCAGTGTAGGTGAGTAAAAAGGAGACAATCTGTGCTGCTTAATAAACTATATTTTATGTGCCTTTAAGATTTTTGAGAGAAAGCTAACAATATATAACTTAAATTTCGAGATAAATAAAAGCTTAAAACTTCTTTCTGGCCAGACCTTTTTGACTTCTGAAATCTGTAAAAGGCAGAGAGGAGTGAAATGTCTTTTGGGTCTGAATTATTTTTTTTTTGTTGTCATTGTCTTAATCTTACTGAAAATAATAGTTTTGTCCCTTAGCTGCAAAAGACTGAGCAGAGAGGAAAGGTTTCAGAGTTCAAATTGTTAAATTTTTATTTTTGTCTAAAAACTAGTCTGGATAATTCAGTGCTATGCAAAAAAAGGTAACTGGCAAGTGTTTAAAATTACTTATTCCTAAACCTGGTTTTGGCACAACAGGAAGGTAGACTTGTGACGTACTGTCTGCACCACTGCAGTTGTTTGTGCAGAAGTGCTCTGAACTGGGTGGAAGCTTCTCAAATGGGATTTACTGCCAGAGGGGAAAAAAGAACATGAAACTACAGGCTTAGTCAAATTTTTAATTTTTTCTTCTTCCTCCCCTTCTAGTACAGGCATGGCTTCTGAGCCTTTTTGTGTGTTATAAAGATGGGTTAAAGAAGATGAGAAATGTTATAAAACCTTTTGCTTTGCAGTTGTTAATAATCAATTAGGATTTCATTGTCACTTGCTCATATAGGAAACCTTGTTCCTTTAGATACTGCACAACAGAGGTTACTGTTGCTTTGGGAGTAGCAGGATCCCCCACTAGGGAGACAGTAGATTAAGCTGTTTCTGTTTTTAATATGTCTGTGCTCAGGGAGGCAGCAGACCTGCTTTTATACCAAGCCAAACACTACAATAAACTCAAACTAGAAGTAATTTAATAGCTTGGGAGAGGCAGCGCCCCACGAGCTAAAACAGTGCAGCTTTTGCTGATATTAATGTTCATTCAGATGTTCTAAAAAGTTGTCTATTGATTTGAGTCATATATGTTATGATTGAGTATTGTATAGCTATAATAAGTAGGCTACTTCTGGAATGGGGTTTTGTGATCCTGGAGTGGTCATGTGCAATGACTCAAAACAGGCTAATAAAATAGATCCTGGTTGATTGAATGTTTGTGAGGTTCCAGAGGAAAATGGAAATGTCTTAAACCAAGTATCATACCAAAAGGTGATGGTTAGTATATCTACCAGAAAGAACTTCAGCACATATACAGTCCAAATATTCTATAATTGCTTCAGCTATTTCTGCAATCATGTTGGTCGCTATCAGAAAATAAGGACAACAGGCATGTTTCAGAGTGGCATAATAGACTGAGTTCTGTGATGGTCCTGAAACTGTTCAGGAGTCATTTTAAGCTTTAAAACATACATAAACAAGAATGATGTCAAGGTTCAGTCCAACCTTCATTGAGATGAATGCAGAATTCATTTCTATCGTTAGGTCAGGTATACCAAGAAGTTATCATTGCTGTTTTCTGCAGTGATGAGAAGTTTTAATTTTTTTTTCCCCCCCTTTCCTCCTCCTTTGGGGGGATGAGTAGGTGATTGGTACAGTGGTCCTGCGGCAGATCTTGAGACAGAACCTGATGAGGAATGGGTGAAAAACAGAAAAGATGAAAGTCGTGCTTTCCAGGAATGGGATGAAGATGCTGACATAGATGAATCTGGTGGGTAAATCTGATTTTCGTGAGGTTTTGTGTGGTGGTGTGGTTTTTTTGTGTATGTTGTGTGTGTGTGTTTGTTTTTTCAATAGAGTCTTTTCTGTAAAATCAGTTTAAAATACATATTTTTTTCAGAGTTTATTCCAGTACATTACAATAATGACAAATGCAATAATACTTATGTTCTGTCTAGATTACACGCTTACTAAGCCAAGTAGAATTCTACAGTAAAGAACTTGGCAAGTTTTGTCTAGTGACTACTTAAGATTCCTGAAGGGAGTGCTCTTTTTTACTGTTTTCATCCTGACTCCCAGTGGGTGAAAAACAAGAAGAGGAATGAGGGGCAAGGTGGGGGAAGAAGCAGGCAGCTGGTTTTAATAAGCTGAATTAGTTCATCTGGGAGAGAGCAAACATGAATGCAGGTAGAAGAAAATTTAAGGGGATGTGTCTGGAGTTAGGAGGTAAAAGCTAGGCTTCATCTCTGCATTATCTTGCATCCTAATGCATTCTAGGCTTAATTTAAAAATTGTCTTAAGCTGTTATATCACGGGATATGAAATGCTTGGTAAGATTATATTTCAATGTATAAAGTAAGTTGGTGGAAACAGCTGCCTCAGACAGGCCTGAGCAGTACATAATCTGTAGTAAATATTTCTCTATGTGCTTTAATGATAATTTTCTGTTAAGTCCTTTACTGTTTTTACTTGCTGTTGGAGTTAAACTCTTCAGGACTGTCAGAAAGACAAACAGTTTTTAAAGATGAGGCTTAAGTTGTATTTTGAGCTACAGTTCAGCAAAAGTCTGATGTAAGGTACTTTCTGAAACTTACGCCTTATAAAGCTTGCTTTAGTTTCCTGAAAACTTGTTTGATATAAGGCAGCAATGTGAATTCCAAATGACTCAAAGCATATTTTCAGTCTTTCTCTTTGGTTTTATTTTGGCAGAAGAAGCAGCTGAAGATTCACTTGCCATTAATATAGCACAAATGGAAAAACGTTTACTTCACGGCATAATTCATAATGTCCTCCCGCATGTGGGCTCCTCAGTGAAGACGTTAGTGTTGGCCTACAGCTCTGCAGTGTCTAGCAAAATGGTATGTCATTTGAAACTGGCATTTGATAATTGTGGCTGTGCAGCCTCCGATTAATAACTGATGAGCTTGAGTTTAAAACACTCGGATAGTGAAAATGAGCTGGAATTCAAGAGAATGTTAATTTGTATGTTGCCTCTTGACACTGTGTGCAGCCTTACTGGCTTGTGTCTGTACTGATTATTTTCCTTTTCCAGGTTAGACAGATCTTGGAGCTTTGCCCCAACTTGGAATATTTGGATCTCACTCAAACTGATATTTCAGACTCCGCATTTGAAAGGTTAGATAATTGTTGTTTCCTTTAAAAAAAAAAAAATTAAAAATCTAACTTTTTTTGAGGGGGGCAGGTGGGAAAAACATTCAGATATGTCTTGGCAAATATGTGACTTGCCAATAAAGAGACAAATAGAGACATCACATTCAGGATTCATATATAACTAAGAACTAAATTAGAGTAATGAATAATGAAATAGCAAGTGAATAATGTAATTTTGTAATGGCCAGTTAAAATGCTCTGTCTTCACTATTGGATATGTATTTAGCTATCAATGTGTAGCTATCCATAACAATTTTGTTCTAGTATTAGTAACTTGAAATTGCCCATAGGTTTTGCAGAGTCAGTCAGTTATGGTAGTTCTTGCTCTGATACAGCTGGCAGTGTTTGGAGTACTGTGATTTATTGATCAAACAGTGGGCAAAGCTCTAAGGCTTAGATGCAGTAACTGTGGATTCCTGCAGAAATTCCATTGGTGGCAGTAGGTCTTACTGTGGTATTGAAACTTGATGGCTATTTCAGTGTCCAATACTTTCATCATACAGCGCTCTCAAGTCTTCTGTGCTATAACAACACAGAAAATTTTACCAGTGTGGATGCTAGTAACAACACTGCAGCTTGTGCAAGAAGCTTTAGTTGAAATAAAATTCGTTATGGAATTTCTGTGGCTCAGAAATCAATCTTTGTGAGATTTTGTCAGTCTCTAGTGAAAGTGATATTATTTGCCGCTTCTCATATATCTAAGTTTTTCAGCACCCCAATTTATAACTCAAAAAATGAGTTTGGCTTGCTGTAAATATAAGTAATCACTTATGGAAAGTAAATTACAGCTAACGTGAACTATGGATAAGTAAAGGTCACTTAAATCAGGTATATGGGGTGAGCTTTTGTTAATATGGAAAAGTTTGATTTCATTACCAACTCTAATCCTAATCACTTTTGTGGAATAATTAATACTGTACATAATTTATCTCACAAATCCAGCTATTCTCTCTGAAAGTAATGGGAAATGAAAGGAGGGCATGTAACCTAAGTACACTGATATTTCAATACATATAAGCAGCCAAGCTTGAGAAACTCAAATAGTAGAAATTATAACTATTAAAATACTTTGAACTGAATATTTCATCTCAGATTTTTTTTTGGCAGGGTGAAATTGCTAGTTCAGTAAGTTCACCTTTTTTAGCCTTCTGAGAGGTTAATTGTTGTGTCTAGTAACTTAGATGGCTCTTGGTAACTGCATTATACACAACAGAAGCCGCTTTTTGAAATTGTTGACACAGGTGTATTTAGTGTTTGCAGTCTGATTTGCTGTTTAAAAATTTGTTCAATGTATGGCAAATTTGAAGTCTCAGCATATGAAAAAAGTACAGATTGTTACTGATTCATGATTCATTTTGCATTTCTTTAGACATAATTTTTCTAGGCATATATACAGCACCCAGAGTATCAAATCTAACCTGTTTGGGGTTTTCTTTATATATTCTGTGAATTAATATAAGTATTTTACTTATGAACTGTTCTTTTGTATATTTAACCTTAACACCTATTCCTGAACACACACACACAAAAGGAGAAAACAAACAAAATACTTTTTTTCCCTGATTTCAGTTGGTCTTCAGTTGGTTGCTGTCAAAATCTCTGCCACCTTGATCTGTCTGGATGTGAAAAAATCACAGATGTGGCTATAGAGAGGGTTTCCAGAGCACTGGGTATCATATCAACTCACCACAACAAAGGTATTCTGAAAAGCTGTAGAAACAAGAATGCTAAGACTTTGTGGAAAAACAGAGAAATTACACTGCAGTCCAACAAGAAGTATAATCGTTTCCGTGAAATCAGCAATGAAAACCTCATTGAGGGAGGAGATGGTGAGCAGCACTGGACTAAACCTGATGGCTCAGAAACCTTCAGTTCTGCATACGTGTGGATGCTGGATGCAGATGATTTAGCTGACATTGAAGATGCTGCAGAGTGGAGACACAGAAACGTTGAAGGATTTTGTCTTATGGAACCAACATCCCATATTAATTGTTCTGCATCTTGCTACAATAGAGACATTTACGGATTAAGGACTAGAGGGTGGCAGCAGCACTGTGCTTCTACTGACTTGATTTACTGCGGTCACCCATTTTGTTGTGCTGGGACAGCACTAAGAACTATTCGAGCACTTCCAGAGTCCTCTGCACTGTGTAAAAAACCAACAAGGACTAAGCAGTCAGAGAAAAAAGACTTGGTGTACTCTGGGAGTGAAAAAGCAGATGAAGAGACTGCACGAGTTCTTCAGTTTCTCAGTCTGTCTGGATGTTACCACATCACAGACCGTGCTCTCAGGTGAGGAAACAGTTTTGAGCTATTTTGCTGCAGTACATTTTTTCTATTTAATTTGTTGGGTCATGCCGGGGTGAATCTGTGTAGTTTCAGTAGAAACATTTTTATTGAAGTAATGTTGGTAAGTTTTAAGTAGTTTTGCATCACAAAATATTTGTAGTAACACAGCAGAATACTCTCTCCAGCTTTTCCTTTGGGGATTTAAAAAAAATTAAATCTTTTAGATGTATCCTCTGAAGTCAAGTAGTTTTATGGATTTATTGTTCTAGGCAGTATTAATGCTTTTAGATTTGAGCTTTAGTGGTTTCTTATTAAGAAATTGTGTTGATGCACTCTTTTTTTTTTTCTCGTTATGCCTGTCACTACGCTTGAAGCTTTATAGAACTGGAGTAACATCTCATTTAACCTGTCTGGATAATGACATAATTGTGGACAGGCTCGATAGGTGGGCCAAAGCCAACTGTATGAGGTTTAACAAAGCCAAGTGCCGGGTCCTGCGCTTGGGTCACAACAACCCCAGGCAGCACTACAGGCTCAGGGGAGAGTGGCTGGAAAGCTGCCTGGCAGAGAGGGATCTGGGGGTGTTGATTCACAGCGGCTGAACATGAGCCAGCAGTGTGCCCAGGTGGCCAAAAAGGCCAACAGCATCCTGGCTTGTATCAGGAATAGTGTGGCCAGCAGGACTAGAGAAGTGATTGTGCCCCTGTACTCGGCACTGGAGAGGCCCCACCTTGAATCCTGTGTTCAGTTTTGGACCCCTCATCATAAGAAAGACATTAAGGCACTGGAGAGAGTTCAGAGAAGGGCAACAAACCTGGTGAGGAGTCTGGAGAAGCTGAAGGAGCTGGGGCTGTTTGGCCTTGAAAAAAGGAGGCTGAGGGGAGACCTTATCGCTGTCTGCAACTACCTGAAAGGAGGTTGTAGGGCGGTGGGTGTCAGTCTCTTCTCCCGAGTAACAAGTGATAGGATGAAAGGGAACAGCCTCAAGTAGCACCAGGAGAGGTTTAAATTGGATGTTAGGAAAACTTTCTTCACTGGAACGGTTGTCAAGCACTGGAATAGGCTACCCAGGGAAGTGGTTGAGTCACCATCGCTGGAGGTGTTTAAAAGACCTGTAGGTGTGGTGCTTAGGGACATGGTTTAGTGGTAGACTTGGCAGTGTCAGATTTACAGCTGGACTCGCTCTTCAGGGTCTTTTCCACCCTAAATGACTCTGCAATAATTTCGGATGTGCAGAACATCATGTTAAATATGACTTAAACTATTTTTTCTGCTCCTTTAATTTTTATATGAAGTTGACTTGAACATTGATATGGCTTCGAGAGGATTACAAGATTTCCTGTGTGTGATAGTATTTGTCGTTGATATTTTGTTTTGTGTCAGAAAAATGTTGTTATTGCTTCTTAATGAAAATAGGATGAGGCTGAAGTACTTGCTGCTCAGATGTGCTGCAGCACTTGGGGCTAATTAAAGCTGCTTGGAGTGGGAAGACTTCGTGCCTATCTGTGCTGTGTGCTGTAGGCAGCTGAGAAGTAGCGTGAGGCTCCGTGGGCACTGATTTCTCTCTCGGGAGACCTCATCCTCATTTGATGTTCAGAAGTACCAGCTGTTCGAATGTCTCCTGCAGTGCTTTTTCTGACACTTAACTCTTACACCCACCAGTGTTAGTCTTGCTCAGTGTAAGCTTCAAATGTCTGTGCTTTGTGTTTGAGCTTGTTGCTGTTCAAGTGTTGGAGTGGACCGGTATTTCTGAGTTTCGTTTGTTGGTGATCAAGTCATGCTGTGTGTAGTTTGCATGTTACTGGCCTGTTTTTCATAACTCAGTAATCTAGGACCAAAGGGAGATTGGGCCATTGAGTCATGGGAAGGGTTTAATTGTGGTGCCAGTTCCCCACTGGTGCTTTTTTGGATAAAAGACAGTATTTAAGAGCTGAGAGTGTGCTGCAACCAGTGCTGCTTGCACTCACCATAGTTCGAGTCCCTGAGGAAAGAGAATGAAACCTCCTAATAAAAACATTTGCCAGTTCATTTCATAGAAAAGTTGTTAACTGATGGCTGGTTTTGTGGTCGACAGTTCTGCTTCTGCCTGCTGACAGGAGAAAGTTGTACAGTGATGCTCTGAAGGCATTTTCAGTTTTATGTCTTGGCTTGAATCTGCAGCTGGGTGGTTCAAGCCTGGTGTTTTTTCAGGTGGGTGAGCTTGTTTGTGCTTGAACTTGTGCCGGCTGCCCTGTGAGCTCACAGAGGAGCTCTGAGTGATTGCTCAGGTGTGACACATCCAGGAAGCTCTTGCATCAGCAACCAAACACTCTTGCACTTGGAGGAAAAACAGAGAATTACACTTGAATAATAAGGTGGTGTGTTGGCGCAGAGGGGCTCTACTGTCAGCCCTAGGAAAATAAAAATTTGGATTCCAAAATAATTTTAACCCAAAATTATAAGACACTGAAACTTTTGGAAGTGTAATGCACCGAACTTGAGAGTGTCATGTTTTCAGAATCGGTGGTGTATTGGAGAAGAATGTCTTGGTAGTTCTTTGAAATACTTGGTCATCTCTGGAGTAATTCATAAACAAAGTGATTTACCATTTAAGTTTGTCAGAAAGAATTGTTAGTTTCTGTACAAATCAGTTGAGTTTTCAGGTTGGTTATGCAGCTTCAGGGGTGATCCCCTATGTATGGTATGAAACTGCCAGATTTAGAACTATGTGTTTCATTAGAGGTGTGGGTTTTGCTAGAAGACGCAGTTAAGTGGGACTTGGTGATGCAGTGGAGTACTTGTCAGTGTGGCGCGGTGCGGGCTCTTAACGCCTCTCTTGTGTCTGTTCACAGGGCGTTGACTCTGGGTGGAGGACTGCCGCACCTGGAACACCTCAACCTCTCGGGCTGTCTCTCTGTAACCGGTGCGGGCCTGCAGGATTTAGTTTCTGCGTGCCCCTCCCTGAACGATGAACACTTTTACTACTGTGACAACATTAACGGTAATGTCTTTTTATGAAGATGTGATGCTCTCCTGGAGAGTGAGGTTGGTTTAAGGACACTTTTTGAAACAAAACAGAAAGAACCATGAAAACCCCACTTTTTTTTTTTCTTGGCTGTTTAGCACTGAGTTTCACAGGTTAATTATGAAATGACAACTGTTAAGCCAGCTTTTCCTCATTTGTTCTTTTTGGGTTTTTTGCTTGACACTAGCAACAGTTCTGTATTACCTAGGAAAGCATTTTTAGTCCCTATATCTCGATTTAGTTTAGCATAAGTAAAGAGGCTAGAAAGTAAGTCTCCATATAGCTAACACACACTTGCCCTCTCAATATCTTCACTGTAAACAATGTAATTGCATGTTTTCTTTATGGTCACAACTTCAGACAGAGGCTTCATTAGATTGATACCAAAGCAGTGATTTTTAGGAAAGGAATGATGCGTTTTGCAGTGGTTTTGGTATAGGATATTTTTGATCCTATCAGCCTGTGTCCTTATGGAAAATGTAATTTAGTTTTTCTGATTTTGCTTGACTCAGTAACTTAGGGATGGATCTAAGGTGGAGAAGGATCTGGATAAATGCATAAAATATGTTTATCGTGCAAGTCCTTTCAGTGTTTACCACACTGGAATTCAGTCTGTGTCAGGTCCAGTAAGCATTCATAGCATTACAGAGAGAAACCATGGTGTGACTTGTATTCCATGTGTGAATTTAGAACAGCTAAGTGCAACAGAAGGGAGGAGGAGGATAATAACTCAGTTCACAGGATTATGATAACTAATGATGTGTAAAACAAAACTATATTCCCTGGTAGTTCATGGTGTTCAGCTCAATAATTTGCATCGATACTGAGATGCAGCCACAGGAGGGGTACAGGCTGCCAGAGCTTTGGTGCTTCAAGTACATTCATACTGATATTCAGGTATTCAGTCCACTGAAATCGATATAACATGATGCACTTGGATTGGACCCTAATATTAGATGTGAAAGTATTAAATAATATTTTGCTTCCATAATTGTTGCACTTTATGCACTTTTTTGACACTGCTGGGTTGGTTTTTTTTTTGAGACACTTTCTTTTTGTTAATTCCTTTCATTCCATCCAGACTACAGCTTTTAAAATCTTCTAGCATTTCAACCTGAAAATTTTAAGGTTCCTCTTTAAAAATACATCACTGACTCTCTTTCCTGCATTGTGTTGACTTTAAAGATGGCTTCAAAGACCAGTTAAAAGCCTTTTACATCTGATTCCTTGCTGGTTTTCCTCTGTTTTCACTTCTGTCAGTAATACCAGACTTGATATTCTGGTTTGTCTTCAGACATTTCTGTGTCTGTCTCTATTCCTAAAGTACACTGTGTCAGTTTACAAAGCTGGAATATCTTGTGTGAGTCCACCACTTTAAACCTTGGCTGTTCCATAATACCCCCAAGTAATTATTTATATTTAAAGAGAATACTTTTTGGAATTACTCTGTCAAGTTGCCTTGATCCTTTTGCTGTTTATTTCCTTCCTTTTACTGCCTGCTGGAAGCCGTGAGCCTAAAAGCTCTGCCTGGTTCTGTAAAGCATCCCGGTGCCTCTGGAGGAACAGTTACTGCTCTAGAGAGAAATCAACAGGAGTGTGAGGCTGTGTTGGTCCGACTTCTCACACCTGTTGAGAAGCAGTAGCATCTCAGAAGTTGGTGGCTGTTTTATTGAAGAAGGAAGTCAATAAAAACTTATACGGGTGTGCCAGCAAAATTCTGAAATGGGAAATAACCTTTTATAACCGAATCCCCTGCAGTTTTATTTGGGTACGGTTCTTGTATTTTCACTCAAACTTCATTGTGGTAGGGCTATTCAGTGTGAAACTAATGCCTTATTCTGCTCTGTGAGCAGCAGGATTTCTGTGACAGCTTGAACTATTTCTGTATCATTTGGTATTTCTAAAGTAACTGTAGGGAAAACAATAGCTGTTTCGTTTAAATCAATCCATACCTGAAGCTGTTTGTTTGCACATACATAGATTGTATTATTAAATGCTGCACAAAGATGACTGATCTGTAAGCATGCAGAGAATAATTTCATAATTTTCTTTGCCCACCAGCTTATCAGGGATTGTTTTCAGGGAAGGCAATATGTTCTGGAATCATGTTGGAAAACCCGTCAATCTTGCAGAATAAGAAATGGAGCCAGCAGCATGGAACTTAGTCATCTTTGAATAACAGAGATACCACTTTGATATATAAGGGCTTCGCTTTCACCTACAGCCTATTTTCAGATTTTTTTTTTTTTCCACTGACCCTAAGAGGGGGCCCATTACAGCTTCATTGGATTTTCTTTGTGGAGGGCGTGCAGGACTTATTTGGTAGGCGTGTTTGTTTGCAGCTTTTGGATTTTCATTGCAAGTGCTGGTCTAACCACAGCTGCTCTACCTTCCTGGTAGACTAAAACTAAAGAGGTAAAGCACATGTGGTTAGATGGACTTAGTTGGGTCTGAGTCGCGAACTGTTGCACAGCAGTAATATGATGGAGTTTTTATGAGCAGAGACCATGAATTTCCACACACTTCCAAATTTATTTTCTGTTCATTTACTGTTAGTATGACTTCAGTTCTTGGTTTACATACTAATATTTAGGATCTCTACCTATGTTTTACTCAACACTGCAGACTCGAAGTTAGGTAACCCTCAGCTACAGCTGAAAACAAATCTGTCAGTGTACACCCCTTCTAATTGCTGATTTTGTTTAATGTCTAAAACACATTTGACTGTAAATCACACTGAAATCAGCAAGGAGAGTTTAATGTTTGAGTTACCAGTTGCCACTCAAAAGTTTATATTTCCCCATAGGCTGTTTTGTCCAGCTGTGTTCAGTCACCTTACTGTATTCTCAGTTTTAAAGCCTGGGGTGCTGTCAGCTTCAGGATTAGGCTCCCTGATCTCTGCAGCAGTAGTTATTTGCAGCTTTTAAGTATGATTCAGTTGCTAGAGTTTTTTTAAATGATGTAGTCCTCAGGTGCTGTAATTAAAGGAATAGGGCATGAATAAAATAAAGTTGTGATGATTCGGATTATTCGCTCTTTTCTTCTGGCATTAGAAGTTCATCGGTCATAGTTTGATCTGTCTTCCAGCAGTGGAGCCAAGACTTTGCAATTTCTGTTAAGATTTCTGAACTCCTGAGTGCAGATTTATATATGGGGATGCGTTGTTGTTAGACTTCAAGAGTCTGGTCTTCCTTTAAGTTCTACAAATAACCAAGGTGCTTTCATAAGGGTCTGTAAGTGTAACTCGACTAAAGGCTGATAGAGAGTAGCACTTAGTAAACTCGGATTTGAATTTAATACTGCCTTTCTGTAGTTTTCTTAAAGCAAATGCTTAATTTGATCAGTATTTTGGTAATTCCATTGTAATGTGCTACTTTTGCTACATTACCATCAAATACAACATGCAGTGATGATGATGAAGCCTCTTGCTGATGGTGGCTGTGAAAAAGAACTGTCTGCCTGTCCTTCTGTCCTTTGTGTTCCTCTCAGCTCCTTCTTACTGCCTTCCTGAGGCCAGTATTGGTCTTTCTGTGGTAAACGGTATCAAAACCTGGGGTAGCTGAAAGCTGTGTGTGGTGTGGTTTTTTGTGTGTTGTGTGGTTTTTTGGGTTTTTTTTGGCGGGGGGTGGTGGTTGTTTTTTTCTTTCCTCTTCCCAAATGGGTCAGGAATCCACCTTGATGCAGACTATGACTGTTTCTGCTGCCACAGGCAAGAGCTAGAACAAGTGGCTAAAGGGATGTCGTGGTGGTGACAGCCGGTTGTCCTGGCCGTAGTGGCTCTTTCAGCATGGTCTTGGTCTGGGTTGTCATGTGGTCATGGTGAAATGCCCAACTTCTTCCTAGGAAGTTTTTACTAATTTTTGTTTCACTAGTGCATGTGACAAAACGGAGTAATCAAATAGCTATGCTGCTTTCTTACATTGCAAGATTGTTTATATGATTTTATTTGAAAACACCAAGAGTTGTTCATCAGGAGTAAACAGACCTCTATTCTGGGTCACCTGAAGCATCTGAGTAATCTGATGTGCTTGTAAAGAGCATTACAATAATCCAGTTTAGAGGTAACTAAACCTGTAACATAGACTGTGGCCGGTTAGATGAGAACCTGATTAACTTTGCTTTCCAAGGTGAACCAGCCCACAACAGCTTTAATTTAGGCACTCATTGTCCTCATAGTCAGTAGGAAGAGAGGCGCCCTTCTGAAGGTGAGGCAGCCCCACTGTGAGGTGTGAAATGACCATCTCACTCACTGGACAATATAAAAGGAACTGTATACAGTTACCATATGGCTTAACCTGGTACATCAGTGAGGTCAGATGGAGACCTTGTGTTATATGTGTGCATATATATATATTCCAAAGTCCAGTCCAAATGAGGTCAGTAGCAAAGAGTGGGGAAATCAGAGATTAGGAAGCCAAAGAGGTGTAGCCAAAAGTTAGTTGAAGTCAATAAAGCTAGGGAAACAAAAACAGTCTCTGTGGCTGTCAAAAGCAAAGGCATTTGAATTTTGCTATTTGTATCAAATGTAAAAAGAAGCTAAAGAGGGCCAGGGCATTTATAGAGGACATAAATGACCTGTGATGGAGGAGATCAATTGACATGTCAAAACATGCATGAAATGAGTCATAACCAAATAGCCTTACTGTTAAAACAATAATTAATGACACTTACTACCTCGTTGTAATAAGAACATAACCTGCAAGTAGCTGGAATTGCCTGTGTATGCTAAGAAAGAATAAAGGGTAGAAGATTTCAGGAGATGTGGTTTGAACCCTGAATGTTTAATATCATCAGAGTTCTTTATCAGAGGCTATAAAGGAGAGTTAGCAACGGTGTGAGGACTAGACCTGGGACAAGAAATGCAGCATAGGAAGAAAGGCGACTTTTCACTGTGGTGTGGTTAATGTCATTTGTAATTTGGTGCCTAATAAATTAGGAAAGGAACCTATAAACTTTCCAGATGCTGCAGTTTACTTAGAAGCTTCTAAGCTTTTGAGATTTTAAGTTGCTATAAGACTGGTTTAAATTTAAAAACCGAGAGCTAATTAAAGGATAGGAAGAAAGGGCAGGGCTTAATGGTCACTGCTCAGGAATCTGGGAGGTGGTGTCTCTCTTTGCATTCCTCCCCAGGAGTTCTGTCCTGTGATCAGTCTTATTCAGCATTTCTGTTGCCGTTGTGGCATAAGAAGTACATACAGTTTCCAAGTTCTTGAGTGGTTCTGAGCTGCCTCAGGTAACGATACTGGTGCTGAAGATTTCCAGAAGGACTTCTTATGAGCTTCAGTATAGCTGTATGTAGGGTCGTTTGTCTGGGTGGTTGGGAGCAATCAAACTGATTGCATGAAACTGAATTTGGAGCTGGCAGTTGCAACGTGAAGACAACAATTTCAGAGAGCGGTTGGTGCTAATTCTGAGACCTTTCTTGTTTGCAGCAACAGCCAAAAAAGCCGCCAGTGTTATGCATCGTCAGGGTGTTGAGAACAAGGTAGAGGGTGGTGCTGCATGGTCCTGGAAGCCTTGGGGCACTCACATTTGGAGTACAGCACACAGTTTTGGCCTCCCCATCTTGAGGAGAGTCTGTAATGGACTTACGGAAGATACAGAAGAGCTCTGCTAAACAGTTAGGGAGTGGAGCAGCTGTCTGGCAAGGAGACACTCAAAAGCCTGGAACGTTTCAATATGGGAATTAGAAGGCAGGATAGGGAGGTGGCTTTACAGAACTGGGAAAGCAGCAGATGAGGTGAATGGGCAAAAGTAACTCCATATTCTGCAGTATTAGAATTTGGAGACAGTAGATGAAGGGGGTAGGTGATTAATTTAAAGAAAATGTACAGTGTAGTGAACTCTGGGAACTTGGTCCCATGGGCAATCGTGGAAACAAGCAGGATCAGCAGGTTTAAAAAGAGGTTAAACAAATGCATGCACAACTGAACCATGAACAAATACTAAAGGGAATGGGCTTCAGTGTCCCTACTACAACAGTTAGGGATGCTGGGGAGATGTAAGATGCAGACAACGGGCTTATATGATCCCCTTTGATAACACTTGCTGTTGCCAGTGATGAATGTAGGGTTAGATGGACCATTGTTCAGACCTAGGAGGTCAGTATTTACATTCCAGTTATGAGCATGAGGAAGAACGTTCCTAAAATGAGCAAGAAAAGGACGGAAAACAATGTTGAATCTCTTTCCTTGGGATGTTGTGGTTCTATTTGTGTTGTCAACAAGCATTTTACTAGAAATGTGGCAGTTTCTTCAAAATTACTGACACGCTGCTTAGCTGTGGCAGTGGCGAGGAAGGTCAGCTTCGACTGGGACAGTACTGCTGCACAGAACATGCTCTGCTACCAGCCATTCAGAAACACTGAGTCTCCTTTTTAAAGGATTTACGAAGAAGCTTTCAACCTCTAGCTTGTAAGTGACTTGGAAGATCAAAATTTAGTTCAGGTGAATAAAGAGATTTGAAAGTGAGTTTGACGAACGAAAAGTTCACTCTTTTGGGTACTGTAAGCATTGTCGTTCATTATAGCTTCGGGTTTGTTTTATTTGGTCTCATGTATGTTAACTTAATTACCTTGTAGAATATTGCTCATCAGTGTGTGGCATGAAGCAGAAGGCTGATTTCCAGACACCGGGTTCTTGGGAAATTAATTGAATTATGAATTTAAGTTACTGTTCAAGGGGAAAAAACAAGTGAGACATTGCACGGTGCCCTAGTTCATTACATTATTTTGCAAGTCCTTTCTAAATGTATTAAAAAAAACCACCTTAAATATTCTTTGTTTTTTCTCAAATACAAAGGAAGGAAATTTGGGTTGTCCTGGTTAGGTCTTTACCAGCTTGTTTTAGTTAACTCAGCAGCCGACTGCCAATTTATGTTGGGTGCCAGAGTTCAGCCAACCTGAATGTAAACGCATCTCTAAAGCAGGCATATGGCTGCAGGAAATAAAATCCTGTACTAATAAATGTAATAGTTTCTTATCTCATGATCACTTTAACATTTCAAATTAAACGGATAACAGTAAGCGAAGGTAAGTAGAGGTGGGTAGAATTAGTGTTGGTTTATACTGTTGGTGTTTGTGACTTCTTCTTTCTTTTTGAATGTTTGTTTTTTTTTAGCCTTACAGCTCCTGGTAACTGCAGTGATACTAAATGTGATTTTTCTCTTTAGTTTTTGAATTTCCAGTCAGAGTACGTGAGGTCTAGCCAACCATGAAGTGTTCATGGAGAAGAAACCTTCCAGACTGAAAAAGTGTTTCCATTATAGTAGAAATAGTTTTGGAGATTACGGTTTCTTTGGTAATGCCATGAAGTCATCATCTGAATTGGAAAAATGGGAGTTAAATATGCATTGTGAAAATATACCTCAATTCTGAAAGCTGGCTGTGAGCTTGCTTAAATTTGCTCATTCAGTGTTGCTCATTGTACATCTGTGTCATTTTGAATGTGTTACCCATGGGACTAGGCTGTCAGAGTAAAAATCTCTTGGAAAAAGAACTGTTCCAGTTGAGGTTTTCATACTGTGATAGTACTGGCTGTGATTCAGACTCCACAGTACTGAATGAAGTTTAGTCTATTAAAAAAAAGGAGATATTTTCTGAATTGCCAGGTTATGAGAATTCTGAATAAATGGCCTTTTCTTCTTTTCACATTTGTTCTGTTTTTGTGCAGGTCCTCATGCTGAAACCGCCAGTGGATGCCAGAACTTGCAGTGTGGTTTTCGGGCCTGCTGCCGCTCTGGCGAATGAGCGCTGACTCCTGACCTTTCAGTCTACTTCATTTAGCTGAGCAGGCTTCCTCTCATGCACTTTACTTACAGATCGCATCTTGTGTTAACAATCCCTGGAGTGAGACTTGTTATACTAGCCTGATCCTGCCCACAACTTCAAAATCTTAATTATGAGTGTACTGTACGGTGTTGTAACAATCTCACAATCTCATTTGGTTTGAAGGGTGTTGGGTTTTCTTTTACTTAATTTGGGGAAGATGGGAAAACATTCTGAGGGTTTTTTTTATGCCACTTTCTTCCAAGTTTGGCACTTAAATATACTTTACTGGATTATTTTGTGTTAAGTGAATGGTTTTTTTATTTTGAATCCGTAAGTACAGTATAAATCTCCGCAGAGAATTTGAAATGTATTGTTTGCATTTGGGTAACAGTTACACATCTTTAGGAGCCTTGTTTCTTCCCTTTTCCTCTCATCCTGAAGTTGTTCTTTATATTGCAAAATTAGAGAAATCCCCACCTTCCTTTTGCATTTGGGCTTGAAGGACATACTCAAATAAAACATTCCCACCGACAAAAATTCTATGTAGCAGTTGAATGTTGTTGAGGTGTGATATCCAAGCATACCATGCCAGTGGGCTGCAGAGACTGGGTGGGTGGCTGTTGTGGTTGCAGGGCTGTGAACCTTGCAATGTGGGGGGGGGTTGGTTGGTTTGTTGTTTTGATTTTGGTTTTGTTTTTTTCCTTCTTCCCATGACTGTTAGGATGCATTTTTGAAACAGCTTCCAAGGAAGTCAGTTTTCATTAATGTGAAATCCATGGATGACAACAGTACCTTTACCTTGATGCTTTGAGTTTTAATGAGACCCTTTATTGAACAGTAGAGACTAGCAGGGAGGCTGAGGGAATCCTGCGGTAGGAATAGAGATGAGTAACTGTGAGTAGTGCATGAGTCTGTATGTGGTGGCATGGGGAGGAGCTGTTGCAAGAGGAAGTGGGTATTGTAGCCTATGTTAAGTTGCAAACGTTAGTGGCCACCTGCTCATGGGAGGCGCAGTTGCAGATTGTGTCTAGTATTTATTAGACAGACTGAATCTCAGGAAGAATGTTCATTAGAACATATCAGAGTTAAGCTCAACCCACCATCATTTTCACTTGGAAGAGTTTGATTAGCAAAATAACTGCAGGAAAAAAAATATATATCAGTATTAACAGTTAACACCACTACTTACATACTAAGAAGCAAATTTTCTTTTGATAATCTTTTACTAGGGTAACATTCAGACAAGTATTTCATACTTCAAAGAAGCTTAATCAAATTATTGTATAAAATGAATGAGCTTCCACTTAGGTTTTGGTGTATTTATTAAACACTTTGTCTTCTAAAGAAAATGCAATTTTACATCTCTGAATGGTGCTGGTGTTATACAGACACTAAGTATGAAGCAGCTTCTTAAAAATTGAAGTATGGCCTTCACTGATGGCTCTTTGGTGCAGAAAACATATTCCTGGGTAAATAGTCCTTATCTTCACTCAGGAACTTGGGTACTGGAAAATTGCAACTACTTGTACTTGCCAGTGTCTTTGAAAAGAAAGAAGGTCTGTAGATAAAATAAACTGACTTGCTAAAACCATAGTCTTCAGAGCATGAGTCCAGGAACCAAGTTTCACCTGAAAATAAGGTGGCTGAACTCTACCTTTTGACTCTGCAATGTCAATATATGTGGGCATGTGTAATGCTTTTAAGATAAGAGGGTGATGTCCCATGGGCAGCTATAAAATACTGTATAAAAATCACCTATTTAAAAATCACCTGTTAATACTGGAATTTGAAGCTGTCAGTCTCTTCCTTAGCAGTAATCAGTAGTATCTTCAGTGGTTGTAGGGTGAACAAAGCTCACGTGTTTGCAGCTACTAAAAATCAGCTTCTCATTCCATTTTTAAAATTCTTGGGATGGCTCAAATCAGCAGTGTGAGAAATCTGTTATATTCACCCCTACATAAGCAAATTTCTTGAAGTATTCTGACTGGTCCATACTACCTATTTCGAACAAGTGAAGCAACATAAATCCATACAGAGAGAACATTTTGGGGATAAGCATGAATGTGCACGGCTAGAGCAAATTCAACGTTGGCAATATCAATGGTATGAACTCCTGTGCTGTGTACAGCTTCTATTAAAGGTCTGACTTCAGAAAATGGCATATGAATAGGAAATCCAGAGACCTGGGAGAAAGAAAGAGGAAAACCACATAAGGTAAGAAGAAAAGGTTAATGCACCTGAAAAAAATACAGAGTTTTAAAAATCTGTTTTACTGTGTATGTAAATTCATTTTTTTAGGGCTGGCTTGAGAAGATGCAGTAAGAAAACCCTATTTTGTATTTTAATATCACCTCCCTATTTCATATACTCCTGGCAAACTTCTGACATTTTTCCTCTTTAGTCTGGGTTAAGTTTGAAATGAAGATGTTTAGAAATCCACTAGAATAAAGTTATATTAATGAACACATACAGCATAACTTTGCTGCTTTTCTGCTTCTTAACTGGTTTTAATTCATTGCATTCTCCTGTCTGCACTGGCTAGGGGTTTGAGGTGGCAAATGTCCCCCCATAATAAAACTGAAGTAAAGCATGTTGTTGTGTGGGCTCCTGCACCTGTGAGTAGACTGTGTGTAGCACTACTCAGCACCAGGGCCAGGTTCTTAGTGACTGGACTTGAGCTAAAGCACCAGTCAGCCCACAAGCATCCAGTGGGAGGAGACGGCTATTGGAGGTGGCGACTGTTGTGGTACAGCAATAGTACAACCATGCAGCCAATTTCTTTACGTTTAGCAGAGAGGTTTTATCTTCAATTTCTACAAATACAATAAAACAGATTGCTCCTTCACTCTGTAAATAGGACATTGGTTTATCTCTGGTATAAAAGCTCTTCTGACTTTTGGTAGTAGAGGAAATAATAAATAGCCTAGGCCACTCTTCCATACCAGAGTAGTGATACTAGATCCTGGGGATTTAGATTTCTGCTTCTGTGCACACACCACACATTCACAACTGTACCCTGTAATCTCCTAGCTGTTTTTGCAGCTCTGCCTGATGGTCATCTTCTACATCTTTGCCTTGGTTTTGTTCCAGCAGTGGCAGAAAGTTACGCAGGGTAGAGGTGCAGTATCTGTTCCAACGAGTTAAGTGCCTTGGTCTCCACTCCATTATCTTGTCTTTTAAAATTTTTTCAATCCTGCAGTAAAACAGACTGATTATTACAATTCTAGTACTTACTGGACATCTGATCTTCCTTGCCACACTTAGTACAGATTGTGGGGAACACAAATGACCTCAGTTAAATTTGCCACTGCCTAAAAGCACAGAAAGCAATGCCAACATCGCTCTGTGGTGCCTGCACGTCTGGCAGCAGAATGGGAGGCCAGGAGCTCATCGCCCTTTTTGGTCTACATTCTCTCCTCTCATCCCTCTACAGCATTTTGTTTATTAGGAAACTGTACAGCAGTGATTGACCAGTTCTGTTAATCTCTATTATAAAGAGAGAGAAAACTTAAGCCCTGTGAACTACGGCTTCTGATTTTGTGTTTGGTGGGTTGGGTTTTTTTAGGCATTCTCAATTTGTAGCATTCAAAGCAGGTTTTTAGGACGCAGGTACGAATATGCTCCACTGATGAGCATTGACAGCATTTGTTTGGAGGTAGAATTACCTGCCCTGCAGTTCCATCGCAGCAGCCTTGTCCGAAGGCTGATAAACTAATTCTTCAGGCTAGCAATAAATAAAACAGTTAAATGTTAAAATTTGCAATCTCTTCTAGATATACCACACCGTAACTTCAGGAGTTACTGCCTTGATGGTACTCACATGAGTTCATGTTTATGCTAAAATAATCTGTTATGTAGTAGAGATGTGATAAAAACGTTAACTAGATGTTTGTGGGTAATCTTGATTCTCCACCCCCCCAAAAAAAATTTCAACTGTTTATACCTTTGACAAGCTATAGAGAAATTCCTGTTTGTTTACTAAGGATGTGCATTCAGCTGGAAATAATGCCTTCCTAGCTGTAAGACAGAAATTGACATTTTCTTTATAATGGCAAGCTACTATGTTAGGTAAGTTTGTGTTAAAAGATTTGTTCTGTTTACTTCACTGTTGTCCTGAGATCTTACACAGACAATTTGAGGACAACAGCTGTGCATTCATTCTGTATAAAACCTAATACTCTGCAGTATTCCTGCTCTCTTTTTTTTTCGGAGTGCCTGGGAAAATCTTTTTAAAATCCAATGCTGTTACATAAATAACCACAGAAGTCCAAAGAACTTGGTCTCTGCTTCTTTATACAAAGTCTGTGATCTCTCAAACCCCCAAATCAAGCTGGTAATAGATCCATTATTACCTGAACGCTGCAGAGACCAGGGTAGGGCAAGCTTCTTGAAAAGAAAGACTTCCAAAGTTTTGGTCTGCTGATATCAAAATTTATCCTTACTGGGGAATCATATTCTTGCATATTAAACCAAACCTACAAGCAAGCAACTTTGTTTTTAACTTTCAGCATAATCACAGCTATCGAGCATATTCCACTTATATGGCAGTAAAATACTATATGATCCTGACCTCCTAGAGCAATTATCTCCTCTCCTCCACTGCTATCTCTCAGAGGGTTTCCAGCCACACAATAATATATTGTGAACAGGCAAGATTATTACTTGTATTTTACAGCAAATAAACAAGAGGACTTGACACCAAGCAAAAAAAAAAAATCAATACAGTTTTTGTGCCTGGTAATGTCAGCTCCATGTTTGAACACTGGACCGTTCAGGGCTTGTACCCACCATTATGTATACAATTCACTTGACTCCTTCCAATATGCTTCATTTTTTATTTTTCAGTCACATTTCATCTGCAAACTATTAGCTTTGCTGAGTTACTACTCCTCAGCTAAGCAGTGGTAAACTGAACATAATTCTTGGGCCGTCCAAGTTGGAAAAAGTGTAAGTAAAACCCAGTAATGGAAATTACATGAATGGATGTCATGATCCACCTAAATGCTGATTAAAAACCATCTTTCTTATTTTAACTACTTAAAGTAGCTGAAAAACTTACTTAAGGTTGAATAAAACCACTAATGATACGACAGCATAAACACAGTTACACTGATGAACAAATAATGCATGAGGTCAAGAAGAATATCAAGTTATCAACTCTTACATGTATAGAAATGTGACAAAGCTGGGTACACTTACGTTATCACAGCTGATCAGACAGTACACATTTTGTAAGGGGCAGAAAGTATCATACTGCCCATAAAAACACCCAGTACTGGGATTCCAAATTACGTACTGACTTTGTTCCAAAGTTAATACGTATGCAGTTGGTCCCTAGGAAGAAAAAAAAAAGTATGAGAAAGATGTTTTAAAACTGGCCACAAAGACAATATGCTTTGTATTGTTTGGAATACTAGATTTTTACTATTGAGATTAATAGTACTTTTTGGAGTAAACTGCTTGGAAGAATTTACAGGTTCATTACAATTCAACCAACTAACACATAATAATGTGTTCTCTGTCTGTTCTGTGGCAGAGAAATGTTAGACATACACAGCCCTGAGCCATTCTTAAAATATAGATTCGTCTTGGTTCAGCTACGAACTGATGTGAAATTCCATACAGAGGAAAGTTTCAGGTCTGCTGCTTCAACATCAGCATGTCCCACTCGGCTACGGCCACAGCCCTCACTCCGCGGGCAATCTCCCAGTTGAAGAACGGCTGCTGAGGCAGCACACTTTGTGTTGCATCTATCAGCCCTCCCTCATACAGACACAAGGAATTTCCCAGCTCTCTTTTTTTATCCTCTGTCAGGAATCCCTAAACTGCTCTTCTGTTTTCTTGTGATCTCCCACATTTTCCATGTACCTTGAAATACCTGTAATAGTCTCCCTCCTTCCAGCATGCATGAGCTGAATGCTTGACTGAGGACTAGCATCTCCATCAGATTTTGAGTGGAAGGAATGTACCTGAGTACCTGTTCCTGTCACTACAGTATCTCAGAATGTGCTTAAGAAACTAGTTAGGACAGGGATTTTTACCAAAATTCCATTCAGCAAAACTTTCACATGTGCTTGGTAATTTGAGATACTATTAATAATAGTGGAAATCTGCATTATGAACAGCCTTGCCACCTCTTTGAAAAGAGCAGTGCTGGTTACTTGGAAATCTGAGTGCTTCCCCGAGAACAAATGCATCTCTAAGGGGCAAAAGAATCTACATGTCATAGTCCTGAGCCAGATCGCTGCCACTGTGGGCTCCCAAACTCTGTCACAGTCTGTGTACTCACGGCTGAAACGCTGGGAATGGACCCTCTCCCTCCCCTTTGTCCTGGACACACCATTTAGACAAGCTAAACTCCAATCAAGGTTTACAGATGCTTGGTACTTTGAGGACAACAGCTACTACTAGATGAAGCAGGGAAACATGGGTCCAGGATAAAAAACCCCCACATGATATTTATACTAAGATATACTTTCAACTTTTTTTTTCTCTGAAAGAATCTGTTCCAGCAGCACCGATGTTTAGATAACTTCCTGGAAAAAACATGCCAGCAAGAAACAATTCTACCCATTGGCAGGAACCAAAGACTTCACAGAATAAAGTTAATATTCAGACCAAAGGAAAAAATCCTCTTACCTCAGGAATAGCGTTTCCAATGATAAGCCAGGCTTTTTTCCCCATACCAAGAAAATAATTACACAAGAGCACGGCGTGTTCTTCCTCATCTCCCGCCAGAAGGTAAAGAAATTGCTAATTGAGGTACCAAAAAAAAAAAAAGTCTTTCTATGCAGTTACCAACTGTGTTTGCAACTTACAACATTTAATAATTTTTCTTAACACTTCCGAAGCAAGAGAGTCTTCTCCGATCTTTTTTGTTTATTGGGCACTGCTTCAACAGCAGGATGAAGAGGGAATGCTGTGCAAATCCATGATGCAGATCTGAGATTCTACTACAAGAACCAGGATTTTTGTCTTTTGAGTTATTCTGAATTTTGCAGAAAAATTCTGAGATGATAAAAACATCATCTATGATTAACTTAATGTCTGCTGTTAATCTACAGATGACAGGATTTATCTATATGTGACAGAGGTGGCTACATATCCCATCGTTACTGACATTACATGCAATGCTTTTTCTGTAGTGCCTTGGAACTACAACGATCAATTTTAAGTCTAGTTTTAAAGTCTCTGTCAGTCAGTATCCTTTCACTTGCGCATGACTGGCCATTTTGAATTGTTTTATAACTGAAGAAAGCTTAAAGCCCTAAGCATTCTTAGGGTCAATCAATTGCAACATATCAAAGATAAAAATTTTGGCTCCTATCAGGCTGAGCAACTTTTCTCACGCTTTGGTTCTCATTCTTTGAAATACACAGCTCATAAAGAAAAATAGTCCTCACAATAACAGAATCACAGAATAATTTAGGTCTGAAGGGACCTCAAGAACTCATCTAGTACAATCTCCCCTGAAAGCAGGGGCTGCTAGAATGTTACATCACATTCAAGAGGATAAAGAACTTTTAATGCATTGCTTACATCTGATGTACTCCATAAATCACAAATTCCAGCAAATGACACACTATCTGGCAAAAAAGGAATCAAAGCAACATATCGAGCCACCATTTCCTGCAAGAAAACAAACCAGAGCGAAGTCACCCCTTCAATTCACGACATGGATATATCTAACAATAGTAGTGTTACACCAGATGTGAAGCATAGTGCTGTTTCCACTGATCAATGACAACACACTAACTACCTCATTACAGTAGCAGCAAGCTCATTTTAGAACTTATATTGAAGACACACATAATTTACTCCCATTGAGGTCTGGCATAATTCTTTGTCTTTTAAAGGACACTACTCATCACTACATCTATTTTTTTCCAGAGAAGACAAATATCCTTTTCCAGCATTATTATGGATAGATTTACTGTGTTATCACACATAGTCATTACTACTTTATTTTGTATGTCTAGTTTTTCCTTTACAAAAAGCATAGCTACACAGCAGATATTTATCCATGTTATGTGCCTGTGTACACAACACAAACACAGACATTCTGAAAACTATATCCCCGAAACTTCACTATCTTTTCGAAGTACTTACTGCTGCTGTTTGAGAACTACTGGGGACAGCATCAAGAAGTTCCTGTGGTGGATTCAGAGGTTTGATATATCTGGTAATAAAAACTGTTTTCCCGTTGAGGTCAATTACAGTTGTTAGGCATTGGCGGCTTGGAAACTTTGATGTACATTCAGCTTCATACTTTTCTACTGCCTGTAGCAATTTCTCATCTTCTTGGGTATCAAACTTCAAAAGACAGAATTTATACAAAAATAGTTTTATTTATAGTTTGGGCTTAAGTCTTTACTATATTTGGGCCATATTTCACCATTTACAGGAGCATAAAAGTAGTGTACAATTCTTTCCTAATAGCATTTTGAACTTTCCTTGTGGTATATACTTTGGCTTACAGACATATAAGAAAGGTCAAAGTAATGGAAAAATCAGGCAATTTGCATTTCCTTATGAATGCGCATAATGAGCTGTACCTATAAGCTGGCTTTATTAAAGCACTGAAGAATGTCATGAAAGTTATGGCCAAATAAAACTGCAGGGATGAGTATTTAACACCACATGTATATTCAAAGGTGAACAATTATGGTTAGGTACTAATTCTACATGCTATTCACATAACACTCCATGAAAACCACAATTGAAGTTACGCACAAAATCCTGGTAATTTTTAGAAAATAATACTGCAACAACCCTGTGCAATGCCAAAAATATTTGCAGAGAAGGTCCAAGTAATTTTTAGATTAATCCTTATAATTCAGACTTGTCTAAAATTTTAATGCTTTTAGATGAGATTTTCCAGAAGGAAATCTAGAACTCAAAAGCACACATTAATTATACACCAAAGAAAATTATTTGCTCATATGTCACCTAAGATGTCATCTTTTAAAGGTATTAGGATCAGTTGAAATAGTTTTTTTCATCTACTTTGAATCCCTTGTGTATTTCTAGTGGTGCTGAGAATTAATGCTCATCCTTCATAATATTTTTGTTCAAAATAAGCCACTTTTTGTAATTTGTTACCCTTCTTCTCAAACTAACCAGAGGTGGGAGAGCTGAGCACTGCCCTGCAGCTTGACCTCCACATTGGCATAGAAGGCACACAGTAGGGATTCTTCTCAACCATAATTAACAGCTGAAATGTAGAGCCTCTGGCACTTTGTACACTTAAATGTAGTATTTCACTGCAAATATTACTGGCAAATAAACAACTGCTATGTCAGAGTCAAGTAATGCAAAGTGCAAAAAGATTGCTGAATGGCACAAAACCAAGCTAAATCTTAACAGGAATCTCTCATTTAATTTATTAATATTGTACCTTCTTAAGCATTTCATTCATCTATAGAGAAATTCAGGAAGGACAGCAGGGAAGAGAGGAAAAGTAGGTAAAGAAACAAAAAAAGTAGTGTAAAATTAAACTAAAATTAAGCTTAGCATCCTAAAACAGTACACAAGTATTTCAAATAGCTTAACTACAGCAGGAATGGCTAGGAATAGGAACAAAGGACGGCAAAAATATTTTGTTAGTTTTTGTCATTTTATGCCAAGCACTTTCTATAATAAGTATGTGTGTTACGTTTGGGGAGTTGCAGCAAAGAACTAGAACTTTTTCAGTCATGGTTAAAATACACACACGTCACTTTAGTAGTATTTTCATGTACAGATTTCATTAGATACATACCATCTAAACCAAAAGAGTCTCTTAATGAATTTGGTCCCGCTTTACTTAGTTTCCTCTAACATGAAATTACATTTTATTGTTTTCTATTTATGTTGCTTTGAAAAAAAATGGATTATTTGAAAATCCTGTACAATGTTTGCTAAAGAAATGACTTGGATTGGCAAACAAATAATCTGCCGCTAAGTAAAATTGTTACAAGACTTAGAAAAATCTCTAATGCAAAGAGTGAACAAAAATCTGGCAAAATTCCTACTGATTTAGTAATCATAACAGTTTTTTCCACTGCTCTTCAAATTTTAGAAAACAGATCTTCTGTACCAATAGGTTTCTTAACTCAGCAACATTTTCGGTATCCCTGGATTGACTTTCAATGCACTTCAGTAACTTTTTAGTACCATTCAGCTTATTGAATCATAGAACAGCCCAGGCTGCAAGAGACCTCAAAAGACCATTTGGTCCAACCTTTGGTGGGAAAGGGATCCCAGATGAGACAATCCAGCACCCTGTCCAGTCACACCTGGAAAACCTCCAGTGATGGGGACCCTACCATGTGTCCCTGGGGAGACTGTTCGAGTGAATGATTGTTCTGACTGTAAAAATTGCTTTCTTATATCGAGATAAAACCTCTCATGGTGCAACTTGCACCCACTGCCCCCTCTCTCCTCCGTGTGCCTCTTTGTGACGAGAAGCTTTGACACGTAGTATATTTCTTGCTACTTAGAACAGGGCCAATTTCCTGAGTTGTGATTTACTGTGCTATCATTCCTTGCCGCATCTTCAGAATGGAAGGTACTTCAGTCTCTTTCTAGTTCTTTATGTCTGAGTTTTGGCAAGGGGCAGTTAGCTCCTGCTGTCATATTTTAGCGGAAAGAGAACTTCTGTCAGAAAGATCCATGACTTTAATAAAATATGCTGTTTTTTCTCTCTGAAGTGTTCAAATCAATTCTAAATATAGCTACCAAACTGCACCATTTTACTAAGCATTAATACAACACATAACCTTTTGGTAACTAAGTATCAAATTCTGAACATTTGCTCATTATTTAAAGAGGTCAAGATTTGCAACATATAGTCCATAACATTTTACAATAATCTTGCCCTTTATTTGAATTTCTATGATTTTTCTTGTGAAACAGTACTGGAGACAGGTCTTTCTATAAACAGAGATCTGTTTCCTTACAAATTCAGTACATTTTTTTTCCCAGCAACTAATTACTGTATGCGAAGATTAAGACTATGAAACCGTTGAATAAGGTCTCATCTATTAAAGGTGCTTCAAGGCTGTTAAATGTATACTTACGCTTTTGAGTCCTAGTAATAAATCTTGCCATTCAAACTAATTAACCTTTAAAGGCATCCCTGAGGGTACTTTATTAATTTTCTTTATTTTTGACAGTGCTAAATTGTAACAATTCCAACAGTATTGGATGAGAGCAAGAAAACATAGGACAGGGTAATTTCCAAGATGACAATTTAACAGGAAAAAGGGGTTTTAGAATGCATCATACAATTTTATATTTATTCTGACAGAGAAATTACATAATCATACACCTTTCTCTCCAGTTTCTGTTTGTCTCTAATAAATGACTAGTGTAGCACTGAGCTGGAAAAGAATGAACTGCTGCTGTTTCTGCATGAAAAACATCCATCCTTGCTGAATGGATCTCAAAATCATTGCATAATGTTACATAAAATAGCAAGTGGTGTGTGCGTTTTAACTACATATTGTTGTTGTTAGTGTAAGGTACTTCTGGTTTAGTAAAATAACTGGAAAAAAAACAACAGCTGCTGTTTAGAAATAATTATCTTCAAGATCTGGAGGAATGCATGAAGCCAGAAATAATAAATCCTGTATGTGGGCAGTATAAACACAAAACCAAGAAAATACTATGTTTGTACCTGCCACCTCCTTTTTGTCCACTACTCGCAAATACTTACATGAATACTTTATTGTTTACAGAAGTAAATGGGAAAATTACATGCTTACTGATAATGAATGCAAATTTGCTTTCTATTAACATCAGAACTAGATACCTGGTGAAAGTTATTTCTTGTGCATTAAGTGTCCATCTAACTTAATGGTGCATCTAATTAAATTGAACTGAGCTAAAAAATTTGAACTAGAACACTCAATTTGCATTAATGTCCTTCTGTACTTTTATTCATGTCCTTTGGTACACTAAGCGTACCTATTTATATGCATCTCAAGAACTGCACCACTGGAAACAAAAAGCAAGAATATGATTAGTTACTGATTAATTACCTTCTCTCTGACTGACTCTCCAGGAATGAGCTGTGGTTCAATGGTAATAAACAGAGTTATATACGAACCCTCACTCAGATTTCGCACAGAATCATAACCTCTCTCGATTCCCGGGTGTTTTTCTTTGCTGTAGCCAAGGAGGACTGGAGGAATATCCACCTTAAATGTACCATCGATCTACAACATACACAGAGAAATACTTCTCATTAGGTGCAAAAAGCCTTCCCAAATACATTTGCTATTTGTATTCAAACACTTTATTCCTTTGATTTCTTTATTATTCTGGATTACAAAACAATAAAATGAGAGAATATGGCATATATATTGATTAACTGTGGGGAAAACATGAGACATCTCATTCTAAATGTATCAATTACAACTGGATTTCAGCCTCTCTTGCATATTATGGACACTAATCTTTTATGTAATGGAAATAATATACACTTTACGTCACACACACTGTACATTACAGAAAGAAAGAGTGTCAGCCTTTTGCTGTTTTTCTTTCATACAGCAATATCCGCATGGCACTATTTACCTGGAAGAATGACAAAATGGCAAAATACAGGTTGCAGGACTACACTTCTGAAGGCAGCAACACATCAACAGGCCTCTGCCTGCGTTTGAGTGATGTGGGGATGATGCTCCAGCATCTCACAGACGGATACCTTCTACGCAGAAGCTGCCGATGCTTCTTGGGTGCAACTGGAAGCGGGCCCATTCAGCCAGCATCCCCACGGAAGGGCGTTCCGATAGACTCACCTGCCCTTCACACCTCTCCCTGCCACCACAAACAGAAGGTGTTTCTGAAAGGTCGCATCAGACAAGAGATGGCACGTCCCACACTTGCTCGGGCAAGTCTCAGCAGTGGAAGTACGTGGCATTACAAGAAAAGCAAGAAGATTAACCTCTTAATTTGGGTAGGATTCAGATGACTGCCATCAGGAAGGACATCTCCGGTGGATGTGGAAGATGAACAGATGACTCACTAGGCTGGCTCATCAAACATTTAAAAACAAAACTAGATTTTGATGAGAAAACTCTGAACAAATTATTCAGAATTTCTGCTGCAGTATAGTAGTACAGGATGAAGAAATGCTTCATTTGCTTCTGAAATTTAATTGCTAGATGCACCTTGATATAACCGCTGGACCGATCAGGCTTTTTCAAATTCAGTAAGAAATCCTGTTCAAATGAAAAGAATCTCTGATTCTGGGAAGATCTACGCAGGTACTCACACTATGCTTAGAGAATCACAAACTGCCACGCCTCCTCAAAGAGAGTCAGGAACGCACCTGACAGGAATCCTGGAGTTACTCTGGCACTACAACAGAAAGACTCATACCCCAACAAGAGGTCTGAAGAACAGAGGCTGACATCACTACTGGTAATCTTCAAAGCTGGATTGTAGGCTGTGTCCTTCCCTATGTATTAGTGAGCAGTCTTATAATAAAATGTCTAAGCCTGCCCATAAAGTCTCGCAGAACAGTGAACAGACATTTCTCAGGTGAATTTCATGCATTCAGCATGGAACATTTCTCTAAAAAGAGTAAAGGATCTTGTTCTTTTTTGTTTGTTGAACTACAGCAATGGTGATCCCATTATATGACATTGTCTCCACAAAATGGCCAAAGACTCACGAAAAGAAGGGCAGACCTTCTTACTACTTACATCTTCTTTGGAGTCTATGAGAGCTTCATACTGTAGGGCACCACAACCCTCAAACAGTGAAATTCATTGATCAACCTCCCAAACTGAAGATGGCATATTATTAGCGATCTAGCAGAAGCAAGTGGACTAGCAGTGGTTAGACATACACAGTCCAACATTTCTCAGTAATGAAAAAAATCCCATGCTTTCTTGAATTCCATGACAATTATGTTCTCTTGTGCTTCGCAAACAGAGTGCCCAAGAAAACCACTTTGAACTCCAAGCAGTACACTTAAATTCAATGAGACATCCTCCACTCAAAGAATCCAGGAGGCTCACAGTATGTCTTAAAGCCCTTAAGGTTCTGAGAAGTGCCCCATACAGGCAGCAAGGAACAAATTAATCTGTCATTAGGTATGCAACTGATGTCTGAATCTTCATGAAGATCTGAGACTTCTGTGATATAATGACTTCATCTACACATGAAGCAACTGCCCTGCAGAAAAAGTCCTAAAGCAAGATTATCATTTGATAGGACTATTGATGTGAAAAATTACTTTCCTTAACCTAACTCCAAGATGGGTGACAGGACAAAAAAAGGTCTTTCCTCTGTGAAGAACTGCATGTTTTACTGTTGCTCCTATGACTAACTGTTGATATCTTTTGAAGAAAGTTTCTCTTGAAAAGTTCAAAAATAGAGGAAAGAAGGGACTGGGAGAGACAAAGCTGAAAATTTGGGGATTCATGAAAAGTGTGAAAAAAGAAGTTGGATCAAGTTTCCTACCACCTAAATAGGTAATATTCCTATTCCTAGTTCCCCTATCTAGGCTGTGCAATACCAGAGTTCTCAAAAGCCACTGACAAAACCATGTAAAGAATTTGCACCTATAACCTCATTACTGAAGGAAGTCAATCTGCATTGTCAGTGTAGAATTATGCTTGTTTCTCTCTTCTCCCTCCAAAACACTGAAGTTACTGACAAACACTCAGGAAATTCGACAACAAAAAACGGTGGTTTCAAATAATTCCATGAAAATAAACTAAGTAGTATAGAGAACATCATTAAATCTGCCATTCCATTACCAGCCTCTTTCCATTCTCCAGTTCTGCATTTTAAGGGATTTACTCCAAGTTATTGTCACTTACCCTTGCTTGAAAATATATGGTAGTAAATGGAATCTTAACACATCCCAGCCAGTGTCTCTCAACATGAGTGCGGATTCCACTTCCTCTTTCACGATCATCCTATTAAAAAGTTGCCCAACAGAACACTTTGTAAGACAGCTTCATTTCCTCAACAACTTAATCAAGGCATTAATAAAAATTCTGTTTGTTTTTAATAATTTACTGTAAATATCAGTTCAATTACTAGTATGGCAATGATTATTCTGCATGCCTTTCAAGCATGGAAGATGCTGAACAAATACAAGAACGTCATAGTCCATGACACAATGTACTTGCACTTCAGGGTTCAAGTCCTGTGTAACCTGTGATGGAGAACTCAAAAATCCGACAAGGAGTCCACAAGAGTCTCCTCAGACAAAGTAAATTAAGCTCTGGTCCTCTAATGAAATATTTTACTAGTATTTTAAAAAGATCTTTGAAGGTAGAATTCTATGAAAATCTAACTAAACCCTGTGGAATGGAAGCATTGTTTTCATGTGATTGCCTATCAGGGGTTTCCAAATCTAGTATGATCAGCCTACTAGTTGTTAAAAAAATGTTCTCTAAAGGCTAGAGTATTCAAGAGTTGCAAGACTGTATGTTTCTTCCTTCTGCTTCATCAAATACCATTTCAGTTTGGAGAACAGAATTCTGTTCTCAGTGAAATGTGTGCATCATTTATTTTTGTGTTATATTTTCATGCTACTATTTTTGTGCATGCTCAACTGACTGGGAAAGCTTTCACTAGTTTCAACAGGGGAAGGAATTATGCCAACACTGAGAGCTTACAAAAATTTCTTGTTACTAGCACTTTCGATTTTTATCTCATTCCAAAAAATCAATAAAGACAACCAAGGGATTTTGGTTTTGTTTTTTTTTTCCACCAAACAGCTTGTAAAACAGGATGTGACAGAGCACAAAAAGATAGTTAATAAAAAAATGCAGGAACTGAGATCATTCATCTGGAAATTACTAAAAAACTTTGATTAAATATAAGAAGAACAGAATTCAGATTACAATTCATATGTTGCCTCTCAATTTTAATATCTCCAATTTCATTAAGTATCAGTAAAACAGATTACATACACGTGTTCAACTCTAGCAGCAGATTATACAGTACAAGCTTAATTCGTACAGACAAAGATTACCACTATAAAGATTGCTCCCTTTAACAATCTTGCAGTACTGACTAGACATAAAATCATAAGGAATGACAAAATAGAGAAAAAAGAGGCACAGGGGAGTGAAAGCTATTACACTGAAAAGTCTTATTCTGTCAACTTCACAATCTTATAATATTCTGTAATGTGCACTGTCCTTCAATTGTGAACTCACCTCTACAGCATCATGAAGTACTTCATCAAAAACATTAATGAAGACTTCGTCCTTCACTGACTGCAAACTGTGGGTGCTGTAGTCTCCATTAGGAGCTCTGAAAGGTTAAATAAACCAAAAAAGTGGTTTGAACAGAACAGGGAAATTCGAATAAATTTGCATGCTCAAATTAAATTTTTATTACTCAGAAATAATAGGGTTTCATTTTGCCATACCTAAATGGAAGCTCAAGTTCCTCATTCCAGTTGGGGTTTGGACCCTCTGCTGTTGTTGTCCTGCAGACTGTTCGCTGAAAAGAAACTTCTACAAAAGGACGGACTAAAACCTATAAATACAGATCAAAACAAAGGAAACAGGCCTCTATAAAATTCATCAGAACATATTACATTATACGTTTTCACGTGTTTAGAAAAATAAACATATACTTTGTGGAGATCAAGCTGGTCCAGCCCTGATAAAACTTTAATACACCTTAAATGTTGCACTTCCCAGGCTCCTAAGCATTTGTGAAGCTTTTAAAAATATTCTATATGTCATTTCCAAAACGTTACATGTATGCAGAATACTGGACATATTTATATACATTGGCAAAAACGCATTTTCTCTTGATAGTGGGAAAGCTACAGGCTACCTAATCAAAGAAGGTAACTGAAACAGAACATGTGACCCAGACACCAATGGGAAAAAGTGCACTTGCATCCTCTTATCTGTAATCCAAGAAGCCGAGTTGTACAACCCCAGCTGTCTCTGAAACTGGCTCCTAGTACAGATAAGCAACTTCTACTAGACACAACAAACCCCTAATGTGATTAAAAATGCCTTAATGGAGAATTTTACTAACATTCAAATGCATATGGCAGAAGTTTTCTACATCATAAGAAAAACAAGAAAAAGCCCCAAAGGGCTTCCACCTTCATTCACAAGGATGCTGAATTTAGTTCTCAATAGCCAGCAGAAGTAGCTTCAGTATCAGTCATAAGAATGGCTGTGCTGGTGTAGACAAACAGTGCACCAGGCCCAAATTTCAGGGTGTGAAAATGACCATCAGCAGACACATTCAGAAGAGTAAGAACAGAGCAGGCATACATTGATATTTTCTCCTATTACTCTTCCAGGCTTCAATGGTTTCAAATGAAGGACTTTCCTAAGCCTGTAATGATTTTTCTACTTAGTAACTCCCAAGGGACCACTCTTCCAAATACTTGTCTAATACCCACTCCAATGCAAGCAAAACTCTTTAGTCCACAACTCATGTAAGCAACTTCTCTGGGCACCTGCTAAGTGCGGCATGGAGAATCACAGCCTTCTGTTTGTTCTGAAGCTCCCTCCTAGCAGCTTCAGTTGGTGATCCCTCATCCCAGCACTGAAAGAGCCAGTGAACAGTCAATCCGTATCCAAATTACTCATGATTTGGTGCTTCTCTACCATATTGCTCCTCTCCTATTTGCAGTTACTGCTGTTCTGGCTGAAAAGCCCCACCATTTCTCACTGTAGAGTGGCCATTCTGTATTTCTGACATCCTTATTGCCCTTCCCTGAAGCTTTTGCAGCTTTTCTATCTTTTTGGAGATCAAGGAGTGGGCAAGCCAACCTCACTAATATCTTTCTGATGATGAACGTTACTGTCTGTGGAAAAGAGGAATGTTCACAACTTTGCGTAAGAAAATGTTAGTTTTGTAATATACCTGGTTAAATGCCCAGTCTGGGCTATCAGTTGGGCTCTGAGCCGATGGAGAAGCTGCAAACATCTCATTAAAGGACCTTGAAGATTTGGATGGTTGCTGAAGTTTGCTACAAGAGGAAACAGACAAGAACAAGACAGAGAACACATTACAAAATATGAATCTCTCACATTCTGTATTAACCATAGAGAATATTGGAAATACTTCTGATATTTTTATGTGGTGACTTCAACCTTGGAAAGATATTTGATCAAATAACACAAAAAGAATGCCAGAAAGGGGTAGCGAGTGTATAGCTCTTGTAAGGCTCATTGCAAGAGTGCTTTGTGCCTGGAGGCTCTTTGCTGAAGAGCTTATCAACCCCAGACATTTTTTTTTCTGCCTCCCCTGTACAATCTCCTAGAGTTACAGGTTTTTCAGTTTGAGGATATGAAACCCGACAGAATTCATAGATAGCGTGGACTTCATGGTATCCAGGCAAGGCCTCTATGACAAAATTAAACCCATATGAATATTACACATTTGGCAACCCAAGAGTGAAACAAAATAAATGTCAATATGTTTATTTTTATAGTGTTTCGAAATAACTTTTTTTTGTAATAACACCCCAGTAGAGATTATAAAAGAACAGCTATTCACAGAGAAAGCAGCTCAAAATAAGATCTCATATAATGCAAAAAGACTGGGAGGGGTTTTAGTTATTTTTGTAATACTGATAATGAATTGAGATTTACATCTTTCCCCTCCTGTCAACATGTTTCTTGTATATGGCTAATTTCAACCTTAGTTGCTTCAGCTGTCCTCCAAACAGCTGCAACCAGAAAATGAATCTCTACTGAAAACAGGCATTTAAACATACCTCATCACTGGTTTTCTCACTGGAATATCGAAAGCTCTAATGATGTTCACTAACAGTTTTATGTCTCCATCTGATAAATTCTGTGCTGTGACCTTCTTCCTTTCTTTTCTTCTTGGCTTTAATGGTCGTTTTGGCTCTGCCAGTTTAAAGAGGCTGAGTCCCAAAATACTAATAATCATAAAACAGATATTTAGTCACTTTTGCATAGAATCCAGCATTCTAGTGTGTCCATGACACACATGGAAATTATGCACTAACAGAACAAGGAAATATATGCTCCTGTTAGTGCCATACAAAACTCTGTGAAATGTCAAAATGTTCTCATTGTTTGGTACAACACAATCCAGTTCTGTCTTGTATTTCAGAAATTATAACTTAAATGTGGAAAGAAGAGTTTTTGGTTTTTTTTTCAAAACTAGGTAAGATACAAATAAGACAATTACACAGCTTCAATATAGATCTAAACTACAGTGCTACAAACAGGGTATCTAGCAGATGATGACAATCACTGTATGGAATGGGCAAAAAGTCTAATTACACAGCTATGTCCAACAAACAATAGGCTATAGAAAGGAAGCAGAATGAATATGCCACAACATACCCTGGACCCTCAGAACTTATAACCCAAGGCAAGGCAGAACCAAAGGAGAAAAACAAAACAGGAAAATAATAAAAAATCAGATGTATGTTTTTATACATCACTGATATTAACTGCAGACATTCCAAACCCAACTTTAAAAACTGATAGCCAATGGTATTCTTTCCTTGTACATAACAAAAAATTCACAGTAATTACTGCTAAAATAACACAAAAGCATGAACTACTGAAATATCTCGCTCAGTAGATGCTTTAATCAAATGATGGTGTATTTTAAATTCACTGACCATAAAAATTACCAAATAGATTCCAATATTAATTAGTATCCATAATAAGAAAATATCAATGAAGCATTTGATTTTCAGCAACTACAAAAACTGAATATAGTCTCAATCAGATTTTTCCCTTCTATCATATGAAAACACAAACTAAAAACTAGGATGAACTCTTTGGTAAGAGAGCAAGACTCTGTATCTCCAGCAGGTGGGACTGTTTAGATTTACACTGCTGATTGAAAAAGCTTTGTCTGTACTTTACGAATGTCTCGTTTATAGCGACCATAAGCAACCTCTACATAAAAGAAAAAGTAACTATCTTTCAGAGCCTGTTTACTTACACAGATTTTAAGTGGCCAATACTAATTAAGAGTTATCTATGCTGTGAGGACAGAAAATTGTCAAAATCAACAAGTATGGGGTTTGGAACAAAAATTCAAAGGAACTGCTTAAGTAATAAAACAAATAATAATCTTAAAAGCAAAAAGAAGTAATTTCAAAACCCAGTAACATTTCTGAAAGTAAACAGCATATGACAACATCCAGCAACAGCAAATAGAAATACATGAGAAGTAAAATAAAGAAAATGACTGTTAAAAAATTTACTGCACATTACTTGCAAGGCATATGCACTGACTCTAAGTGAGCATCACCTATAGAACCAGTAGTAATGTTACTGACTCTGACGCTTGCCTGAAATCACTCAATCTAGCATCAGCCAGGGCTCTGCTCAGCTCATCAGATCACAGCCCGATACATTATATCCTGCTAAATCTTATTTACCTGCTGCCACATTACTTCTGCCAAAATCGGAATTTTTGCTAAAGAAGTTTTTACACACTTCATGCATCAATACACCGTCTGTACTGGCAGAGGTGTATACAGTGATTGGAAGTTTATATATTATACTAAACACAACATTGCATCAGTTCATCATGTCAATAAAGTTCGTAAAAAAAGATCTGAGACTTTTTTACATTAATTATTTTGATTTAGAACAAATAAAGACAGCTCCTTTACCCCAGGCTGGGCATCTCCTCTTCATTGACAAGGTCAGAGAGCAGGAAATGGTGTTTTGCTATGAGGAAACGGTTTATTACTGATTCTCGAACCTGTGAATGGGGAGGGAGAAGAGACAAAAGTACATTTCTAATGCAAACCCACTGCAAATATTTGCATTCTGTCTTTTAAACACAAACAAAATGTCCAAATATACATTCTTTATTTTTTTCCCACAGAGTCATGGTCCAAGGAAAATTTTCTTTCCACCAGATATTTCTTCAGAACATAATATAAGCTCATTTTACAAATACAATGATTCTCTAGAAACATACTGGCTAGCCAGATATAAGAACATAGGAAAGCATACAATCAGAAAATAAAGTCTTATCTGTTTACAGCTCATCATCAGAAACAATCACAACAATAAATGACACTAACAGACATTGTTTTTCCACGTATAAATGAAGTTGCAGAAAAGACTGTAGAGAAATCTATATGGTATTAGTTATGGGGAATAAAAGCACCACTTTGGACTGCAGAACAATCGATGAAGCCTGTATTACAAATACTATGGTTTCAAATAAATGTTTAAAATCCTTAGTTCCTTTCATTTCTATGCTGAGGTCACAGACTGAGGCACAGAGATGAAAGTCTTCCCTCCTCTCCCAACATGGAAGCAGATTGGCAGAGTATTGCCTTTGCTCTTCTTCCCTGTCACTGATGCCTTTATATACCATGCTATTACAAGATTATTTGGAAAACACCAATAACAAACAATTTTCTGCAATACATCTCCCTTTGTTGTTTTTAGAAGTTTTTATTTAAGTTATTCTTATTATATCTTTGTGTTGAAGTGGCAGGCATGTAAGGATCATATCTCAGAGTGAACTGAATTTCAGTTCTGATGTGAGCACTCTGATTTTGAAGCATATCTGACAATTTATAAAAGTGTAAAATATATAAATATCATTTTTAAAAAGGCTACTTGTATTTAATCTAAAAGAGTTGTCAAATAAAGGTACCCTAATGTATTTTACTCTGCACTACTATACTATTATTGAGTGTGCTGCATAAAGCATAAGTTTGAGTACACAGTTAAATACCATGCAAGACACGCAGGGCTGACACAGACATGACAGCTTCGTTCATTTTTTTTTTTTATGTTATCGTACTGAATCTGGGCTTTAGAACTTGCCTGGGAGATTTAAACACTCTTCATTGTCTATGATTCTTTTACAAAGCATGCTTTCTAACAGACAATTTGTTTTGTCTTACATCAAATCAACCTTATCACTGTATTACATGTTTTGCTGGCTAGGATTTGATACAGTTCTTGACATTTCCAGTACTGGTAAGAAACCGGTAGCCATGTTTTGTACCTGCTATTTTGCCAAAATAGTCTGAAATTGCAAACTTGTCTTGGTTATATGACCAATGTTTTCCTGTAATTTTTCCCTAAGGATTATAGAGAATGTCTTCCTAAAAAAACGAACAGACTAGAAAAATAAATCAAAATAGGAAGGAGAAAACATTACTCTAATATCACAACAAAGGTAATGTGATGGAAGACATGCCCTCTGCCTCAGGCTGCAGGAGAAGACACTCTGTGTATTGCATTAAATGATTTTTAACAGTGTTTAGAGCCAGTTTCATGAAGATAATTCAGTTCTTAGCATCACAGCTTACAAGAAGGAAAATAGGGAGGAGAGGGAAATCAGTGAATACCTGGGACACAACAGTACAGATCTCTGACACACTGGAGTAAAAACCAAATTTACAGAACTGCTAGAAAAATCCAGAATGGCTGGCCATTTTTTATATTGAATCTTTTTTCAGCAACATTAAACCAGTCACTCACAAACCTCCACTTGTTCAACTACACCAGTTTCAGGCCTAACCTGGAATTTTAAAGATGTCTGTAGGTCATGTTCAGAGATCAATCAGTTCTTAGTATTCATGGAAATAAAGCATCCAAGTTCAGAAGCAACACATGACCTAGAGAAATATGGTGGATCCATATTTTTGCAGCTTACCTTCTGTAGATAGTTCGCAACAACTGCTCTGTGGGCATCTAGGTAATTTTTGCTGTCAACCACATCCCTCTCTTGCAGTCTCTTCTCATAGTCCTAAAGATATTTACTAGAGTCTGTGATTCAATATATATTCAGTGCTTTATTACATACAAGAAAAATGGTAAATATTTCATTAATATTAATGTATGGATCACAGTAAACCAAAACAGATGTCAGAGGTTTAAAAATCTATTTTAATGCTAATGTATACAGCAATAGCGTTGCTAAACTTTGATGAATAGAGACAAGAATTCCATTAAGTTACAAGATTCATGTGGTTTAAATTACTATGAATAACTTGAAGATTTCCCTCTCTTCTTTTAAAGCTGAACTTTGACCTGCTTCTGTAAACTGAAATTCCATTTGAACTGGAAATGGCTTCTCTTACTGCAGCTGAAATAAGGAGAAGCAATGCAGTATTCATGGAAGATGACCTGAAATCTGAACTGTTTTAATACACATAACTAGTTTTCATAGTGTCTAACACTGGGAGAAACACTACTTGCGGGGTAATTTGTTGATAAGCAATTATTGAGCTATTTTTAAGTTATATTCAAGAAATGAAGAGATTTAATAGCATAATAAAAATCTTTCTTTGTACATTGTGAGAAAGTGAAAGCTCTTCAAGCAGGCAGAGTAGGAATATTTTGCTTTGCCCAAAGTTTGGTAAGTCTGTAGTCTAACTGGGGGGCAGAAATGAATACTGGTTACCAACGCAAGAAAATGATTTCTGAGAAGCATCTGGTTTGGGGGGAAAACTATGTTGATGGAATATTTCTCAGGGTTGTGGCTACTATTCTGGTGGGCTATAATGAAAGCTGTATCGACAGATGCAACTTTTATTCACAAGTTTAGGAAAGTGTCTCATATATTAAGAGAAGCCTAGGGCTGACACAGCTTCCCAGCAAAACACAGAGCCTACAAGTCCAGGAGGTCTCCCAGGATCTGCAGCTCAATGGCAGTCTGCACATCAGGTTGGCTTTAGAACGACAGCTAGTTATGATGTAAAAGCTACTCACTAAAATTAATCTTCCGGTCATTTTAATACTGTTGCTACTTTAGAGAACACATTTTTTTCCTAAAATAAAGGGCACGGGAAGAGCATTCTGGAAACACAGTGCTTCATTATTTCCACAAGAAATCTTTATCTAACTTTTCCAGTGTATAATAATTATTGTTGAACGAGTTCAGATTAACAACAAAATGAAATAAGAATAGCTCTTCTGAGCCAGAAATCTTAATTTTTAGACAGATCTAGTAATGCCTAAGCTAGAAGTCCCCTAATGTGAGTTGAATGTCTAGCCGGTATGGTGCTCTGTTTTGAATTTGTGACTAAAACTGTGCTGATGACATACCAGCGTTTTGACTATTGTTGAGCAGTGCTTGCACAGTGTCAACACTACCTCCTTTTCAAACTCCCCCCCAGTAAATAGGATAGGGGTGTGCAAGAAATAAGGAGCGGCACAACAAGAACAGCTAACCCAAAATGACCAAACGGATATTCTATGCCACATAATGTCATCATCATCAGTAAAACAGAAAGGAAGGGGATTTTAGGGAAGGTTCTCAGAGGCTGGCTAGGGATTGGTCTATATGTGGCACAAGTGCCTTTGTACCACTTGTTTGTTGTCTGGTTTTTCTTTTTTCTTCTTTCCTTCACTTATAAAACTATCTCAACCCATGAGTTTTCTTGCTTTTGCTCTACCTGTTCTCTCCCCTGTCCAGGGTGGGACGGAGAGGGGAAGCCAACAAGCATCTCTGTGGTGCTTAGCTGCCTACCACGGTTAACCAACAGCAGGGAACTTCCGTTATCAGGTTTAGGTGTGACTACGGAATTTGTCATCTAGGAATCAACCTAGGATATAGAGTGAAAATACCACTACGGTCAACAAGTTGAATGCAGTTATCCCTGTTTGGGGTAACGTGAGGAAGTACAGGTTTAAATGGACTGAATTGCTTGCAGGGTTGAGATCAGGATTGACAATCGAGCTCTAACAGTAAGGATCAATGTCTAGTGGGAGTCCTCTTACTAGCGAAGTACCCCTGGGATTGATTATAGGGCCAATGTTACTCAGCATCCTCACCAGTGACCCAGATGAGGAGACGCAATACACGGTCAGCAATTTAGCCAACAATACTTGATTAGGAAGAGTGGTTAATACAATGAATGACTGAACCACAATTCAGAGGGCTCTTGGTAATTGAAGACTAGGACAACTGAAGTATCAATGAAGAAAACGCAAAATTCTGTGAGGGTGGTATAACATCATGTGCTGGCACAGACTGGAAAGCAACCAGCAGAACAACGACCGTATTGAAAATAATCTGGGGGTTACAGTTTAATGACAACCAACAACGTTTTCTTTTGGCAAAAGGCAAACCACAGGCTACATTAGGAGTAGCACAGCCTACAGACAAAGGGAAATTACTAGGCCCTCCAACTTGGCACTTGTGAGGGCATACCTGAAATATTGCATCCAGTTTGGGGCTGCCAGTTCAAGAAGCATATGGAGAAACTGGATGGGGTCCACTGAAGGACTACTAAGACAGGCAGAAGCCTAGAATACATGACATACAAGAAAAGGTCAGAATCTTACAATAATGTAGGTTGGAAGAGACTTCTGGTGATCATCTGATCCAAACCCTCACTCAAAGCAGGAACAACTCCGATCGGGATGCTCAGGGTCTTTGCCAGTTGAATTTTCAGCACCTCTAGAGATGGCAAGTCTACAAACTTGCCAGACAACATTCTTTGTGAAAAATGTTTTAATTATATCTCACTGGAATTTCTCTTGGAGTAACTTGTGTCTAGATGCCTCCTTAGCCTTGCCTGCTTAGGCCAAAGCGTCTCCTTGTATGCCATGTGCTCCGGCCCTGTAGATATTGTGGTAGCTCTGTGCTGGACTTGCTACAGTATTTCAGTGTCTTTCTTGCACTGGACAAGTTGTTCAACTTATCTCCTCCTCACCAGACTAATTAATGAGCAATCCAATATCTGCCCACAACTGTTCAAGAGGCAGTTACAATGAAAAGAGTGACAAGCTCATCTCTGTAATTCAAGGTAATATAACAAGGGAAAGGAGCCATTAAATACAACTTGGAAGGTTCAGGTTGGACATAATTTTTTTTTTCCTTTTTCTTGTTTTAAATAATCACTGGAAGAATAATGCAGCACTGGAACATGTTATCCAGAAAGGCTATGGAATCTCCCATTTAGAGGTCTTCAAGACTTGGCTAGACACATACACAGCTGACCTTATCTAGTGATGGCAACAGTCCCACCACTTCACTGGAAACCAGGACTCCAGACAATATTTTCCAAACAATACTTCCATGATTCTATGAATTTTCAGACTTCTTTGTGAAATAGCTAGCAAACAAGCTAGGAACAATACTGCTTTAGACTTAGTTCTGAAGACTATGTCATATAAAACGAACTTGGAATGGGTGATCATGAGTTTATCGAATTTATCCTTAATGAAAAAAACAAAACTTAAAATAAACCAAACAAAAAAACCTAAACGAACAAAAAACCCACCAAAACCCAAACGATAAACAAAAAACCAAAACAACCAAAAAAACCCCCACAAAAACAAAAAAACCCAACCAACCAAACCCCAACACCAATTCTTAAACTACTGCTTTCAATTTTGAATGATAACATGAAATGAAGAAAGTTAGTCCATAAAATCAGCTGGATCACAAATGTATGTCAAAGATACAAAACTCATCTAAAATTTAAGAAGGAAAAATATTTATTGTAATAGCCAGACATGATTAAAATAATAAGTATCTTTAAAAAAACATATAACCCAAAAGAAATGGAAGAAATATCTTTTTCAAAGAAATTTATGTAAGAAGAAGAAGGGATAAAGCAGCAGTTGCCAGAATCTGAGATGATTCTGATCCTGCTAAGGAATGAACACTCCAAAATGTTCCTTAGCCACCCAAATTGCTAAAGAACAAAAGAACGCATGACTTGACACTAATAATAGAGTTAAAAATAAAATAATTGAAGTATGACCCAAATAAAAAATCCACACATTGCATTTCAATAAGGTAATTAACAGGCAAGGACAGGGTAAGCTAATTGGGACAATGTACTGAAACAGAAATAACTGCAACATAGGCTGTAGTAAAACATAAGGTGTTTTTAATCCTCGTTAGAGTCATTGCTTTCAGCAATCTCCACAGAAAGGGCTCAAAAGTTAATAAGCCTAAGCCTGAATTATCTTTGCATTACCTTTCTATATTTGAAATCACCTTAAAAAAACCAAAAGTGTCTTAGAAAATTTGTGTTTACATCAGTTGCTATGTTTTATATTTCTCCTTCCACAGTATAGCTGTGGAAATAGTACCTTGGAATGAAGTTATCTTAATTAGATAAGAATAACACCAGAAAAGGAAGGAATAAAATTATAATTTTTTACTCATCAGAATAGCTGTACATTCTTTAAGGGACCAATTGACTTAATTGCAAGTCAAATATTATTAGCATTAAAACTAGGAAGAAATATTGCAGATAACATTCTACCTGGAAGATTTTCTCACTGATTTCTCGTTCAAGTAAAGGGACTTGCTTGTAGTTTCGGAACTCTGCCACCTCCCCATTTCTGAGCTGCAAGAGTCGGAATCTCTTTGATCTATTAAATTCCTCATCAGAAACAAAATTAAATTCTTGCTGCAACTGTTCCAATCTGAAGAAATCGGGAACATGTGCCTCTCCACTTGTGGCAATCTAGATTAGTAAAAAAAATTATTAATCTTTTAATACAATGTGACAAATGTCTACAAAATAACTTTTTAAAGTCTTTCTTACATCTTGCAAAGATGTTAATTTTAAGCAAAAGCAATTGAGATAGTTTAAACTGAGACTGAAACACTAGGTGTTTTACAGCAGGTTTTTGTTGAGCAAAATATATAAGATTATGTCTTTCTGAATGCAATAAAATGCTATTTCTTCGTAACATGAACAAAACATTAAGGATCAAGAAAACTATAACATAGCAGGGTAACCTAGGAAGCTGTATGGTAAAGACAATTCATTAAGTCAACTTCAGCTGTGTAAATATCTCCTCAATTTGATGTTTAGAGAAGCCCCAACTTCTACAATACACTACATCTCTTTGTGCAATTGTCACTAATGAGCAACTTCTTATTTAATACTATACAAGTACACTGGCAACATCCATGCACTTCAAAGAAACAACAAACTCAAAATCCATTCTTTTTAATTTATAAATTAATCAGTTTGCATATTCCCTTATACCAATTTTTAACCACTTGACTACTACTGAATGGATCAATAAATCATACTCATTAATAAATCATTAACCCACCACTAAACGGATTAATAAGTCATATTTTTAATGGACAATTTGCTTCTTAAAACTGACACAAGTATGTCTATCACAAATTCAAATGCTGTTATCTCCCTGGCATGCATACAGATTGCCTGAGAAGGTACTGGTGACCGGGTATTTCACAGCTGTTAGCCCTATAGCTCTGAAAAAGCCACCTACCATGATCAGCTGCATCAAGTCAGCATTGTTTGGGTCATTTGGATCAAGTTTTGCTTCCACTGCCCACTTAGCCAGCTTCTTCATGTCAGTTAAGCCCGATGTGCCAATGGATGCAATAGCGTCAATATTTTTTAAAGCACTAAAAAGACAGAATTGACAAAACTTAAACACCTATGACTTATCAATATAAAAAAGTATATAAAACAACCTTAGAAAAAAACCCCAAAAAGTTCTCCACTCATCTGAATAGTAAATTCCACTACACAATTCTTAAGTTGTAGATATGCATCTGAGGAAATGATGAATTTCAAGGGGAAGTATGAAGGAACTGGCAGAAGGAAACTTTTATGCAAGGTAATAAGGTGATTATTGACACATTTATGATACATCTAAACTATTCCATGTTGCTGACTACTAGGAAGTAAGACAATAAATTGCCTCGCAGCGTGGAAGTTAACAAAAGTTGTGACAATCCATGCTGAAAAGAACTTCTCAGATGTACAGTCCTCACTTGCGCTCTGCCTTAAATCCTGTCTTTGACCTGTCTCCTGGACGATGCTTTCAAACCTGCATTGTGGCATTGGTCTCTGCCCCTTCCTTGCTGTTTCTGGATAGACCCTGGGGCCTAATTCATGCCCTCACCATGCTTGGGACTGATGCCGGCACCCTGCTCTGCCTGGCCTGTTCTGCTCCTGCAGGACTGCAAGCTGGCTGCCAAGGGCACTGCCTGTGCTGGGACACCTTTGCAGCTTCTCCCTTGCGGTGCAGCCTTACTCGTTGTCCTCCTCAACACAAGTCCCAGCTCCAGTCATCCTTTGGATGCTCCTGCTCACTTTCTTGTATCTGCAGGAGGCAAGGAAGTAGGGAAAGTAGCCTGGAGGCCATTTGTACACTGACTTGCTGGCCGGGCCTCTGGCATCTTCTCACAAAAGCCACTCCTGAAGCCCCACTGTTACCAAAACCTTGCCACATAAACCCAACACACCAGGACGTGCATGTTATTAGCCAAATACCACCAAAGGTGGATGCTGCCCCTTCTCTTGTTAGTGATGCTAATTTGAGTCTTTGTTCTCTGCTTCTCTGAATATTTTCAATAGAGCTTCAAAAACTTATCAATCTTTCTCATGCTTGGCTAGAACCAGCCAAACATCCAGCAGCTACTGGAACAGCAGATAAAGCGGTAACATCAAGGTTATATCTTTAGACACCAGTCTTGAACAAACGCACAATGAACCACAATTGTGCTGAAAAGCTAATGGGCAGCAAAAGCTAAAAATTGTCTCCAGCTTTCACAACAGACAATGGAAATTCACAGAGGGCTGTTCATCTCTAGAGGGTGATTCAAAGAAGTGTGTTTTATGTTTTACTGCCAACTTCCTTCTGGAATTCCCAATTTTTCCATTTACTATAGCGATTATTCTCCCAAGTTTAAAGTTAGCCTTTGGGAATGCATCCTTATGTTTTAATCTCATGCTATTCCAGTACCATTGAAGTCAGCAGGTTACTCATATGCTGATCAGCAAATTACTTGAATGGTTGCAGCTTGGGTCAAAAATAGTAACAAAGTGATTCGAATGCCAAAGTCTAGCCTCTAAATAAACAAAAATCTGACAACCTACTCAAGTGGAAGAGGTACTTGCTCAGTGTTAACAGTGTGGGAAAACTCTTAAGGTTTTACAATGAAGTTACCTGAGGTCATTACAGAAGCAGAGTTCATGTATCATCTTGACTTTACTAGAATTATATAAAAGCAACAAAATGGACAAATTATCTACAATGTCCAATTTGCAACTACAAGGCAAATTGTATTGTTTTGAATGGAATAACGTACTCATTTCTGCAGGTCAACAGGCTCCTGATTCAGCAAAGTCATGAAAGAGTATTATCTTGGAATGATCCAACAGATGCAAATTTTTCACTGATTAATACACTAACAGTGTCAAGCCCTCATACTAACTTCTACTGCCTTCATAGAGTAATTTTTATCATTAATTACAGAAAAGAAATTTAAAGCATATGTCCTAATAGCCTCCCCAAATGCCCTTCAGATAAGAAAGAGCCAGAGCTTCTGTTCATAAGCAAAATGATTAGATGGAAGTTCCTTGCCAATATATACATATTCTATTAGAAAAATCATAAAAGTGAATTAATCAGCTTGACTTCAACTTTAATACTGTCTATAAATAAAATACTAAAAGATAAAATTTCTAACTAGAAACTACTTAACAAAAATGTGTACTCTAAGGTATCTGCAGCGAGTTACAGCACAAAGTAAAATATCTAAAATGAAGGAAAATAGAACAAAAATTCTTGATTATGAAAGGTGTTTTTTTTTTTTTTTTAAATACTAGTATAATCAGTTTCCCACGAATCACTGAAAATTCATATCGTATTACCTCGCAATGCCTGTGTTTTGCTGAGATACTGGAGGAACTAAGGGGTCTCCTTTTTCTCCAACTGCCCAAGAGACACTATTGGATACTTTCCCAGAGGTCATTAAAGTAATTTTGTTGCTATCATCAGCTTCAAATGAAAAGGACACACCTATCAAGGGGGAAAAAACCCAAAATAGTATATTTATGCATTCAAACACAATGTCTAAACATCTTTAAAAATACTTCCTGAGAATAAGTAGTCAAATAACCTGTGCCTTTATATAAACGGGGTAATGTGAAACAACTCGATTCTGCTGCACGTTGTGGGGAAGGACTCTGCTCTACAGAAGGAGCGAAAGATTCCATTCCACCTACAGATAAGCTTTCCATTTGGGTTGGAAGGAAAGGCTATGCCTTGAAAGTTGTGCCAAATGCTTTTTTTTCCTTCACAGATGCACATTGTTTAATATTTCTGTTAATTTTCAGATTCAACATACTGTTATAAAGGAAACAAATTTAGAGTCAAAAGAATTATACACAACTGAAAAGTCAGTCCTAAAGCTTTATGATACACAATGGTATATACAGTCATCATGGTCAATGACATTTACAGACACAGCTGTTGTAATGGTTTTTTCCACATTTCTTTCCTCCACAGCTTTTTATCTATTCTACTCTAGCTTGACCTGTATTTCATATATGGCAAATTTATGCAAGTCAGTCATCTCATAACGATGTTCAAACTTATTATATGAACGTGAAAGTTCCATATGCTACTATGTATTATTCTTGTTTCCCCTTTTCCTACCTCTCCCTTGATTTATCTTTCTAAACTCCCAGGGATAAAGTGTGTTGCAGGATTTCAACAAATCAAATAGGAAGAGAAAAAAATTAATCTGCACATACACTTACATAGCCAGTTCTTCAGTGGTTTAGAACATCAAAATCACTGGAGCTACACTGATTAATACCATCTGCTTGCTCTGCAAGCCAGAGGCCTGATTACTTAAATACTAAAAAAAAACCCAAACACCTCCTATAGCTAGTAGAGTTCCACCAATACTACAAGCCAAATAATAAATGCAAACATTTTTACTATACGCAGCTTAAAATTAATACAAGATAGGAATTCCACAGCAAACTTTAGTAACAAGAATCATGACTTTTACTCTGAAACTTATGCCAGCCTGTTACTGCTATGTGGTTTCAGAAAAATGACAAACATTGAACTGAGAAAGACCGAGAGTCCTTACCACTCCCAACTCCTTCATGGTCCAGCACCACACGCTGACTGCTGCTGAACTCTATTTCTTCTATTGGAGCACTGCCTGTCAGAACTGTAGTGTCAGGGACAGGTAGGAACACTTCAGCCAACAAGGTGGTACTGCTCATACCTGTTGTTTCGTATATCTAGAAAAAAACATGGTGACAGACATAGTAAAAAATTTACATGTGTATTCATGAGAAGTTGCAAACATACTGTAGGGTTTTGGAGCAAAAGGTTTTACTATGGCTTAAGCATGAAATAATTCATTTAAGGCAACTGTATTCATCTACTTTCTAAAATTTCCAATTAGCAGATAGTTCAGCTACCAGAAGCTACCTTGGTCTGAATTCTTCTTATATCTTCCTCAACTTTCTAATGCATCTGAGCAGAATATGACGAACTCTGGGTTTTAACGAGCATCATAGAATATTCAACGGCTTGTGACAGTCACTGGCACCAAGTGAAGATGCCAGAGGGATTCTGGCTCACTAATTCTGTTACCACAAAAGGCAGGCTAAGGCACACAGTCCTCCCCATTCTGCCAGTGCTACAGGCTGCTTCCCTCTTTCCTGGCCAGTTGCAGGCTCAGAGCAATGTGAGTGACTTCTCCAGTCAGATGTTTTTAATCCAAGAAGATGGTCTTCCTTCTCCCTTTCACATTGTGCATTACATAAACAGAGCAGGTGAGGCTTATACACTCTCCCCTGAACCACCATAGGTAAGTTACCTTACAGCAAAAGCCATCTATCAGGAGAAGCAGGATCCTGACTGTGTTCCTCCTAAAAACATATTGTATTGGTTCTGAAAATTACTCATGCAACTAATTCATTAATTCATACTTGGAATGGAGGTAGTGCAGATTTGATGTAACTGCACTGTCGATCAAGTCAAGTGCGTTTATGGACATTACTAGCAATGATTTTTTTTCTTATCCTCCTCCAGCAAACATTATAATGATTTTACTGTGTGGACGATAATGTTTTAAAAGGACCATTTTACAAAGTTTATCTACAACATAATTCACTTTTTCTAAAATTAAGAGGTTGCTCCACTAACATATTTAATCACATCCCAATTATTTAACTTCTGCCATGCAGCCCATAGTCATGTCATATATAACACATATCTATGTAAACATATGAATATATATAAAGCACAAGCATCAAAAATGTAGCAGTAAAGTTGAAAGTTTGTGACTGGAAAAGCAAGGAAGGGGCATAAGATTGATGACTCACAAAGGGTCTTCCAGAAGTTTTTCAGTCTTTACAATGCTACCGTAGAGCAAAATACAAGCATTACAAGAGTAATTATGTTTCATATTATCTCTTTAAAAATTACTATGATAAATCATTATCTACCTGTAGTTTCAAACTCTCTGGCCAATTGAATATTTGTAAATTGAAAATCTGCCCAAAGTGAACTCTGAAATCTGAACTTATTGGGTGGGTAACAGTCCTTGATACTTCTTTGGAGTTGAAAAGAACTTTTATAAATGCTGAGCGTTTCTTCACATCTTCTCGTCGCAGAACTTCTGCCCTGTAAATACATCAAACAAGCTGTCATATCATTTTTAACATTTTTATTCTTTGGTTATTTTTAATGAGAATCTGATTCCTTGAGGAGAAACAGAAGTCACCTAAATAAAGATATCATTCTTCTAAAAATGTCACTACACAGGAATGACTTTAAAACAACTGTTCAATAATAGTTTTATCTTCTCACGAATGTAAAATTATTTAAAAATGAAGAGGTCAAATTTTAGATCCACTAGAGCTGCCTTCATATAAAAGGAGGTCTTTAGGGAGAAAAAATTCCCTGCTACTCCCTTCCTCTAAAGCACAACAAATGATATCAAATTCAGTTAAGATTCTGAAGTTTTTAGTCATTGGGAGCAGAACAGCCAAGCAACATTCCTTGATGAGGCTATTTGCCGAATACGAAACAACGCAGTTTTTAAGTGACTAAAATCTGCTAGAGGTTTGTTAAATGGTGTGTGTAAATATTGAAAGTAACACAAACAAGTAAATGTGTTTGTTTTATCCACAGTGAAATCTCTGGTTTACTACACAATTTCTTTATTTTCCTTCTGTTGACTATAGCTCTGATCTGGTGCAAAAGACCAGCTAGTGAGAGTGGTACTGCCAGAAGTGATCTAGAGTCTACACTGAAAGCAACTTCTTTACATATACGCCACTGTTCTATGCAGATGCTCAAGGAACATCAGCAAGTTCAATGGGAATGTGTAGACACGCATTCTCCGAGCCCAGTATATACAAGGTTCCATGTGACTTAAAAATGAAACAAGTTATATCAGTTTTAGAAGTAGAAGCTTTATCACTAGGCTAAACAGAATGGCGAGCACACGGTTCTGAAGTTATACAAACAATCAGTTAAAAAATAACAGCAGAAAATCATGAACAAAGTGATTTGCAGGCCAACACAGATCTTACCTAGGACACAGCTCAGTTGGAGTTATGCTTCCTGACAGGACCAGTTCAGGAATTAGCACGGGCTCTCCAGGTTTCCTTCTACAGTTGTCAGCTTTTTCTCTAACCTGCTGCTCTATTTCCAGGTTACTGGCCATTTTAGGTGGGATGGGTTTTACACGTTCCTCACCAAGATCACAATCTTCTAATGATTCTTCCTCTTCATGAATGTCTTTTTTCTTCTTTTTCTTCTTGGACTTCTGCATATAAAAATAATAATGTTCTTCCTGAACTTGTTTCAATCAGTATTTTTTCTCTCGATCTCTTGATTCACAAGTGGTAAATACATACGAGAAATGACTGTATAATTTTAAAATCACCACATACAAAAATAAGATTTCTCTCATTGTATAGTACTACTTCAGATTCATAATTCAGCAGTGCATTCCACTCATATGCTTCAAAAATATGTGCTTCAAACAAAACATTTAACCTTCTCAACCGACTTACAAAATAAACATGCTTCTGGAGCACTCTGGTTAGCAGCTGACTTCTGATTTAGCCTGAGTGACCATGTGCATGCTGTTAAGATTGAAGGAAGGTTACTCAACCAGTAGACACAGTTCTTTGAGATGTGTTGTCTGTAGACACATTGACAAAGTGAATGCACATGTGCCACAAACTTTGGAGCACAAGCTTAGCAGTATCTTTAGCATGAGCAGAACGATCTCCCCCCTTCCTCTGTGCTAAACAGAAGAACAAATAAACAGACCACCACATGCCTTTCATCATCTCCTGAACTGCAGAATTCCAGTGTTCACGTGCACGTTCAGCTTTAAACTACTGCAAGCAAGTTCCTCCTTCCACAGACTTACAGATTACTTGGAAGGACAGCTTGCTTGAAGCACCAGCCACTTCATAATTGAAGACACCATAAGCAAAAGAGGAGATAAGGAAAGCAAAAGGTTTCTCCTCACTGAGGTATTTAGCCAAACAACTTGTTCACATATTTTTGTTAATAAGTATTCTTTCTTTCTTGGCCTAATTTTATGTTACCCATTGTATTTCCTCTTAAATATATCCAGTCTCTTCTGCCTCTAGTGTCTTCCTTAGATTCATGTGATCTGTGCTAGTAAGACACCAACAGCAGTGATTAACCAACAAAGCATGTTGAGTAATAAAATAAAATATTTCTGAGCATAAAAGGAAGGCTTGTGTACTATATTTCACTCTAACGGGAAAGAAAGATAATCATCTCCATCTCAAGACAGTTTGTGACTAACGCAATAAAAATACGTTGAGAGCAGCTTTGGCTGGAACCACCCACCATGGTATTTGTGAAGGCATCACTGGCTAGATGAACAACTCCCATTAGGATCAATGCTCAAGATTATCTGCCTTCATTTTAGGGTTTACATTTATTCATCTTATCCTACAAGCCAACTGACATGATACTAATAAGTTAATGCCCACTAGTGTTCTGATAACAGGAATTTCCAATACTGGCAGATCAGCTTCCCCGAAACATCTGAAGTGCCTTGCAACAGATGCTGCTATGTGAAAAACTTTCCGTAAAAGTATCAGCAGATGCACCAGATTCTCAAAAACTGTATTTGAAGCATTTCCTTAAACTGTACTTTGCTTTGGTATCCAAAGTTCAAACTGGGCAGTAATTATATTAAAGTCTAATCACCATTACCCTGGGGTATCCAGTACGTTGCCATACACCCTTATGAGAGCAAGTCTGATTTTACTGGCACTGCCACAGGCTATTTCAAAGATCATCCTGTTGCAGTGTTCGTTCTAGGTCCTGTATCTGTCAATATCCCCTTGAAGCATGACTGAGACCTTAACTAGAATACAGATTACTAGCAATAAATCTTTTCTGTGGTAAAAGGCTAGAATATTAATTATATTTTTCAGTTTTGGGACATTCCTGGACATAAATTTACATGAGATGTTCATTAGAAACACCCCATAACTATTTTCTTCACAACTTACACAAAATTAATACACATTTTTTATCTGCAAGGACACAAATTTAACAGGAATGCTGCGAAACTATTAAATGTAAAGAAGAATGAACTGCTGAAGCACTGAAAATCAATAGCAGTAAGACAATGCTCCACAAAAAGCTAGCACAATTTAATTTTTTAATTAACAATTAACTCACTAATGAATTCTAAGTAGACAGAATGTATCTGCATTATAAAATTTATACATAACTATCCTGAAAATGATTTTTTTCTGTACTAGAAGGACAAACTTAGTAAATTTTTTTTGTGAAACTGAATAATTTAACAAACCTGTGTCTTCTTCCAGGATTTCCACTCTCGCAGCTCAGTTTTATACTCCTCCATTTTCTTTTCATATTCTTCCATGTGTTCTTCTAGTAATTCATTTATCTCAGCCTGAATTTCTGCTTCATATGCTTTTTCATCTAACTTCTGATCAACCTCTTCCCTTCAAAAGAATAGTTATCAGCATGTTGCATAAATTAACATAAGGGCTACAATTAAGTCTATAACATACAACATAAGTCTACTTCTCCATGAATTAATTTCATTATATCAAGTGTGTTCTATTTAAAAATGCTGGCATAGAGAGTCTAAGAGTTGATAGCAGATACTTACCATTCAGAATGAATATAATCACTTTTTCTTTACTCATTAGCCTTTAGAAATTCCTTTCTGTTACAGTAATTACTTATGTTAACTTTCCTTCCTCCTCAAACTCAAAAGAACAGTGGCAGGCTCAATTAGTGCCAGACACTACTCAAATTCTTAACTTTTGCACCCTTCATATAAGAATTTTAAGTTCTCAAATTGGCTAATCTTATCAAAACTCCACTGCTGGCAAATGAAGTACAAAAAGCATTATCAAAACATACTTCCTCAAATAAAGCTTCATGGGCGTGTTAGTGAACTTCTGAAAGTCACGGAGGGATTTCATTTGTTTCCAAACTTTTATAATGGTCTTAAGCAACATTCTGTCTTTTTCTTGTTCAGCATCACGAAGTCTTCTGGTTTGCCTAGAAACATATGCATATGCACAAAATCAACCAGAATTGTATAACTCAGTGGAATAACAGAGTGAAAATGTGCGATACCAAAAGCCAAGTGATGTGGGTTTCACTTTGATTGATGGCTGCAGTGGTTTAAATCGAAGAAGCATAAAACCCAGACTTGATGATGGCAGGATTTGATTTCCTTCTGTACTCTAGTCTGTTGCAGTTTGGACAATCTGACTCCAATTACAGTTCACTCTCCAGAGATCTCAACGTTTTCCAAAAAGCTTATTACAGCTGTACATCATTAAATACATTTTAAAGTCAATTCATGTAAACAACAACCCAGGAAACCAACATTGCTGCTATGAAGTAATGCTTATTACAATTGCACATTACAAAATATGTTTTAAACTTAACATGCTTCTAGCTCCAGTAAAACGGATTTGCAGAGATGAAGTAATACAGTAACATACAAAGTAATGCAAGTTCTTTGACAACCCTACAAGATTCTTAACACAAACAAAATTAACAAGGCTTTTATTTTCCCCCTCAGAATTGGTATTTCACATTTCCACTCCCAAATCTGTTTATAAAAGAGCAATTCATTAGCACTTTTAATGACCAGCACACACTTCCGATGTAAATGTCTGTGCAGCACAAGCACAGACTGTTTCCAGTATTACCCTGGTAGCTAAATGTGTCTAGTAAAAATAATGTGATTTAAAAGAAAATAATAGAAGATGTAAACTATTACTACTTGTAATATTCAGAGAATACGGAAGACAGAGAGGCTGAGCTAGAGTTGAGAGAAAAAAATGTATCACACATTACTTAAAAGCATAAGCAAATTTAGTAAAAAAAAATAAACAAAGATGAAATACAGACTTTCCAGAAAGTAACATGAGTAATTTCTCCACTTCACTAGTTAGCAATTTGAATATTACTTATCCATGCAGCTTAAAAACCTTTTCTTCTTTGTCTACCAGATGACGCTAGAAGATGAAGCTTAAAGACATGAGGAACATACAGGTCAGTAATGACACTTTATCTAATGCATTTGATTTGGAAGCAGGCCCTTTCAGTAGAGAATCACCTCTGCTAAAATAACACCAGCCGGAAGAGCCTGAAACTCGCAATCCACGGCATATGTCCATTTCCTCCTCAGCAAACAAGGACAGTAGGGCTGAAATCACTGATTTGCAAAAGTCTTCTGCATTCAGATGACATTTCTTCCCCAAACCGATGGAAAACTACAGCTCTGATCTTCAGACAGAGTACACATCAGTTATGTTCTTGGGAGGGTGCAGGAAACAATTAGATTATTTTCCATGCTACACTCTCTTCACATCTGTAATTTCTCATGAGTGTACTACATTGACCATCAAGGAAATGAAAGGTTGGAAGACAGACAAGGCAGGTCAGATGTTTTTACCAACATATGTGGTCCAAGTTAGTATTAAACACTATGACAGTAAAATTTCCTGAACCCATCTGAGCCCCATACATGTAACAGCTTCCAACAACAGAGTTGTAGCCACAAAGAATTACAGATACAAAAAGCCCTGGAATAATCCCAGCCAAGCTCATCTCACATTACTTACGCAACACTGTTCTCACTGATTTCAGCTGAGTTTCTCCTGATTCATAATGGCATGACACTAAAACAAAACACCTAAGATACCCAGAAGGAATATTCTGTCTAATTAGAATTAATCAGAGTAAGCCTCAGAGTTGGTGATGAAATCCAGAATCTCCTGCCCACAGTGAACACTCTCATGCTTTGCCTTGTGAGAGCTCCTGTCTCCAAGGTACTGTACAATAACTGCACACCTCATGCTCCTAGTCTGCTAGCAGATGTGTTAAGAAAATATTAATAAAAGCTACTCCTTCTTCAATGGAAGGAAGACTTTGTCTTCCAGTATAAAATATTATGGACTCCTACATGTCCTGCAAAGATATCAATATATGACAAGATAGCGTACATGAAGGATGAAAATCTGAAGAAGCAATTCCCAAACTAAGAGTAACGAGTGGCTGTTTAAGTATAAACAGATGATTTCAAGGCTGAAAGTACAACTGTTATTAAAAAAAAGAGGTTTTTTTAATATTGTATTATCCTGTGACCACTACATTCAGTCTAAACTTCTGTTTATTTGAACTGATATATTATTGCCTACATTCAGACTGTGAATACCTTGCAGACTTTTATTATCTACTAGTTAAAAGGCTGTTTCTATTAGTTAAAAGGCTATTTAGCATGGATCTCCAAAATAACTTAATTTTTATCGTACTGCTTACACTTACAGCTCACCAGTGTCCATCTGCCAAAAATAACATTAACTTTCACTATCAAACCAAAAACTGTAATATATTTTTGCTACCCAGTTACTGTCCAAGAACAATAACTGTAATATTGTAAAACAAAATTCCACCATTTTAAGTATAATAACCCATTGGCAAAACCACGGCCAAAATACCTACGAATGGGAAGTGAATTAAGAACACTTGTGTAATGAGGAAAAAAAATGGAAAAAAATAGGGTTTTGTCTGTTAAAAAAAGTTACATCACTTTTAATATGAGAGCTTCATGCATCCAGCTGATGTTTACTGAAACCTTCTTTTAATTACATTTGCATTGTGCACAACACACCAGTAAATAGTTCCCAAGTAATCAGTAAAAGGCAATCAAATCAGATCACATTTGAATTAGGGTTTCTGCCTAACCTATATTTTCTTCATAATTTTTTAACTCAGCTTATCGGTAAGAACTCAAAAGCTCTCAACATTCCTCTGGAGCTACTTACAGAGAATTTAAAAGCCTGACATGAATCATATTCTGTACTAGTAGGGAAAGGAAAAAAGGAATACAGTTTAAAAAAGCAATTATTTAACGAATCCATACCTACCTGATCTCAATTTTGTATTCAGGTATGCTCTGTTGTGCCACAGGACTAGAAACACCAGCATCACCACTGTCTGTACGACATTGCACAGCATTCCTCAAAGCATGCAGCTTAAACAAACAAACAAACAATAAACAGATGGTTTGACATTTATGAGGCATACAGTGTAATGCACCTTGACATGAAAGAGCTAGTTACTACAGAACAGAAAACTCTGAATTGTCTTCATTCTGTATTGAGGATTTGCCATGTCTGTGAGGTGCTGATTCTTCAAGATGAAATTCTAATTAGGATCCCTGGATTTGAGATAGACTGACTTTGATCACTGTGACAGATCCAAACAAGGTAACAAGACTGATCTAGAGATTATTCTGAAAGCTCAGCAATCAAAGGGGCGGGGAAAAAAAGCAAGCCTGCCAAAACGACATTTTCTATAAAAGTTTTTTTGGGGGCCTAAGAAGGACCACTAAAAGTAACCCTAGAAAAATCAATAAACAGCAAAAATAAGTGGATTGTGAATTTGATGAGTGCCTTACAGAAGCTGGATACCTCGCAACAAAGCATTTAAGCACAACATATTGCATGTAACAACTGGAAGAGAACTTCTAAGGATGAAACTTAACTAAGATTTGAAGATAGGCGTCAAATAATTACATGGGAGGTAGAAACCTAGTTTAGGAGAAAGCAAAAATATACATGGCAATGAAGATAAGAGAACGTAAAGGACTCGCTGGAAGAAGAGAGAAAAATAAGGAACGGCAGTAAGATAGGAACTAAAGTTTTAGTTATTATGTTGCTGTAGACCTCCTTAAGGATCATACTGAAGGTGAAACCAGAATGGCTAATGGCACTGCAGGAGATGAGAGCAACTACATCCAAAAGTAGAATCAATGAAATTACAAATTATGGAACAAAATTTTTTTAAACAAATCTATCAAACTGGAGAGACAATGTAACAGGAGTGCAGGAAGCGTACAGTTGAAAACATAAGTGTGCAACCACAAAATGAAACTCACTGGTATTAAAAAAAAAAAAAGACATTGAAAGAAATTTTGAAAGAAAGAATAACTTAACAGATGGAAAGCTGCGAGTATCATCTGTGGCGTGGAGAGCATGTTTTAAAAAAGGAGATGGAAAGTGCAGTTTCTTTAGCCTACCAAAATGAGAACTGAAAGGTGATATATTTCAAGATACGAACAACAAGCATCAGAAGTGGATATGGAGAAGTCTGCTAAGGCATAGCAGGGAGGGAGGGGAAAAGGAAGGAAGAGTTGTTTAGGCCTAAGAACAATTTGGCTGCAACAATCTGGCCACTGAATAATGACTATTAGAGGAGACAGGTTTTAAAACTGCCTATCTGTAGCAGAATGGTGACTAAAATCCCTGTTAAAATCTATTTATGAAAAAATACATTATGCAGTTGCCTACAATACCAGCAAAGTATTGTGGAAACACTCAGGAAATCCCTTCCACACACAGGCTGCTGTAATGCAGGCATGGAGAACTCAAATGTCCCGTTTCACTGTTTCAGGAAAAACTAAACCAAATCCTTAAAAAGTAATGACAGACTAAAGTATATACCAAAGAACTACTTTGAGACATTGTATGAAATATTTGCCCAGCATTAGAACTATAATCTATTGTTTTATGCCAGAAATTCCTAAGTATCTGTACAGCACCTATCAACCGTCACTACAGTAATATAAAAATGATTTTGCATACGATTATTATTTTTCTCTTATTGTAGTCCTTCAAGGTAGAGAATCATCACCTTTAATTTATGGAAATCTGCATTTATATCCATGCACTTAATAATCAAACTAATCTGTAACAGACCAGCCCTACTACATACAGCTAGTCATATCACAATATTTACCTCACATTTCTAAAGAATTCTTGTCCTTTCAGATTTCAAAAGCCTTTTAAAATGGCTTTAAAAACATTAGTTTGCACTCTGATATTAAAATTGTACTAACAATGCCGCATGGACATGTACAAATTTACACCAGATAAAACTACCATTACTCCCAGTGTACAGATGGAGGAAGATGATGGTTCGCAGAGCGTAAGCAGCCCAGCCAAGGTGAACCAGCAGGTCAGTAACAGAGCCAAGAACAGAAGAGTATGTTCGGCCAAGGGTTTTGCTATGTCGCAAGAGCAACGTAGTAAATGTGACAACTATACACTTAAAACACAACATCTGTCATAGATATATACCTGGAAATGGGTCATCAATTTTTGTAGAATTTGGTGAAATTAAACTGCTTCCTTTTAATCGACAACTGAAACTAAACTTCACTAACTTCCCTCCATCCTCAAATACTGGCTTTTGCTGTCTGCCTGTCAGAGCCGCTGTAAACAATCCTGTGAAGTCTTATCTGTCATTCACTGAAAAACATTTTGGATACTCTAAGGAATACTACATAAATGTTATTGTATTCTAACAATTGTATTTCCTTTACCTCAGAACCTACAGAGTTCATTTTAAATAGAAGATCAAATAAATCCACAATCTTAAAAATGCAGCTCTGCACTGAACATACAGCAACCTAGATGAAAAATCTATGTTTTTATCTTCTGACAAGGTGCCATTCATTAGATACAGTTAGAATTTCATCACTCTGCTCTGAAGAAACAAATTCAGCTTTTACCTCAAGCTGTCACATCATTATCTCAATAAGTTATGGCGACACAATGGAAATACCTTGTCTGTGAGCAGTTTGGTAAGATTCTTCTGTTTTCTTGCTAAATACTGATCATATAATTGAGCCAATTTAGCTGCTAACACATGCTCACGGCTAAAACAGGGATGATGGGTGAATATCAGTCCAGAAATATCAATATCCAATTGAAACGGCCCCTGAAAATCTCCAGGTCCAACAAGATACTGATTGGCAGCAGTCATTTTTATCGCCTGAAAGAAAAAAAGAATAAAATGGATTTACAAGCCCTGACAAAACTATCTTGCAAAGAGGAAATGACCCATTTAGATTTAGCGCTGCGTATATCTAACTACTGGGTCTTAAACTGTAAAGGCTTCTGCGGTAACCACTTTGCTTTGACAAGTGGGTGGCATGAAACCACAACAGGTATTTTACACAACAGAATTCTGATAGCCTATGAGACTGAAATAGGAAGCCATCTGCCTATACTGCAGGTTTTGCTGAACAATGAAGACAATGAACTTAATCGGAAAAAGCCTGCTAGTTCTCTTTTTACCTGTTTGTTTAGAATCGCTTTATTTCTTCTTAGAACTGAGCTCTAAGATAAACGGGACAGCTCTCAGAGAGCAGCTTTCCTTCTAGACTATTTGGATTGTGCAGAAGAGAAAGCAAGTTCTTTGCTTCCCCATCTACTAAGGTCTAAGCTGCAAACTCTTTTCCTGTATGCAGAAACGCCCTGCACAGATCTGTGATACTGGACACATCCTGAAAATTGTGTACTTGTAACCAGCATCAATTAAAGGACAAAATTCAAATCTGCCTCAACAGCAGCAGACAGAAACACTTGTGTGTCTCAAAAGAGCAATTTATTTTAAAGCCTAAAAAGTCACAGTTTTTCCAAGGGGGCAATAGAGTGCTAACAAGCAGAACAATTAAAGCTTGCTTAAAACTTGCTGTATAGTTTTAACTTAAACTCATTTTGATTTGTACTGACTGCACACTGCAATTGCTGTTTGCAAGGGTAGGTATGCTGTGGTTGAGAGAAAAACAAGCAAACAAAACAAAACAAAAAATCTGGACTGATGCAACATAACTCAAAATTAGTTGCTTTCTACATGAGCAAACTGCATGTAAAGACTTACTTCGGAGGTGTTTCATCACTGTAACATAAGCATCATGCACACGCCCTTCAATTATTCACCTCTAACCTGATCACCAAGTCTGTCCACCAGCTTCCATCATGAAGACCTTTACAGATACACTAATATAGGAACTACCTTGCTTCAGCGTGAGAATAACCAAGGGTGCCTCACAGAGACCTTAGTGAGTCACGGACTTAAAGCGGTTTGTCGTAGACCATCACTTTTCTATTTCAACCAGCAGTACCAGCTAAACTCTTCATCCTTTTCTATGCATTATTTTTACAGAAAAACACAGGTGGAATATACTTGAAAAAGTAGAGCACATTTAAAGACTAGTTGTGGAGCCCCAAAAAGCAGTCAGTACTCACGGTTCTTAGCACAAAACCCTTCAGCTCACCAGGGTTTCTGGTGCCAAAGAACTGGGATATTGGGTCTCAGGAACCACATACATGAAATATGCCTACCTTTCTATACACCGTTTTAAGTTCTGGTGCAATGCCTTCTTCTGATGAGAATATTGGAGGTCTAGTAAAAGACTGTTTAATTGGATTAGGCAATGCTAAGATTTTGCCATCATCACCAAACCACTCTTTCCCCTACAAATAAAAACATAAATTTATATTGTTTCTTACTTTATACAGAAACAACTTGCAAAATTATAATTCTCATGAAAAGCAATTATGGAAGAAAAGGTGACTATGAATTGTTTGAGACTGAATTAACCAAAACTCTTCTAAGACACCAGAATGAAATCTTCAAATATACTATAGGTAAGTTTTGAAATCAAAAGACCAAGAGCTTGCTTAAACTTTAAATATACTGGATTTTTTCCTTCAATATTCAGTGTTACAGATTTGAAAGAAAAAAAAAAATCACATCATATTTAAATGCCATGTTTTCTTAAATCACTAAAATGGAAAGAATTGTAATGTTTTACACAAGACTGCAACTCACATCTTTAAACTGGATTATAAAAATCATAAAGCAAAGAAATAGAGCTAAATAGCAGCTCAGAGAGATCATTTATCAAAGCATCTCTCAACTCTTCTAGTCCACAATCTGAACTAATTAAACAGCAGCTATGAAAGCAGATGACCTAAGTATCTTATACACCAATTGCTATCTATGGCTTCACATGTTCAGTGTTGTCCTAATTCATCCCTCTGCTCTCATGACCTGGATTCCAGAATAGCTTAAACCAGTGCAGCTGCTGAAAGATGCTGGTCTGCCCTTTTATTCTCATACTTGGTTTCAGCTGACCCTAGAACCAAACATTGACGTGGTAACATGGTGAAGCAAACCAGAAAACTAACTGGACTGATGCTGGCCAGTCAAAAACTTTAGATCCAAATATTCCCATTCCAATTCACAAAAGTACCTCTGCTAGCCCATGAAGAATTCATAGAACCATAATAAAATATAAAGGGCAACTGCTGTAAATAGCTTAAATCTATACTGAACAACACACACCCTACTGCGTAAAGGAGGATAAGACAGCAGGATAAAAATATATCATGGGTGTTTCCACAAGGTATTCTTAAAAATCTAAAAGGATTCTAAAACCTCTCCAAGTAATACATACCAATATTTCATTACCCTTACAGTCTGATCAGTAAATTTCTACAAATCTGTAACTTCATATTATCTTCAGTGGACACAGAAAGCAGCCATTCCACATTGCTTTCCTTTGTTATGATCTTCTAATAAATAAAAACAGTACCCAGATCTTGCATATGTCTTTATACATACCACTAGCTCTCACAGCATTTTCTAAAAAAAGTAGAGTACCATTACCACTATTGTAGTGGCAACTAAACTCTGGCACAGCCAAGGGAGGTCATTTGTTCCCCAGCAGACTATGAACAGAGCCAGGAAAAGACACCAGTTTTCGAAGACCTAGTCTGGTGCTCTGACTACTAAGACAGACTAAAACACCCTCCTACAAAATTCACATTTCCTGACACTGATAAACATTTTAAAGATGAAAGCTTCATATTAGCATGACCATCTATCTACTCAACTATAATAAAATAAAATACTGATAAAGGATTTTTAAAAGTAAGAAGGTAGTGGTGACTCACTTTCTCCTGTCTGAGTACTCTGTTTTCTAAAATATTCTGATTAGACTGTGATACGAAGGGCCTTTCTCCTGTGTAAATACCCTCATCCTCAAGGTATCTAGGCTGCATGTTTTCAGGCATCTTCTCAGAAGCAGGCACTAATGAGAAATTAAATAGAAAAGCATGTAAAATACCTTATAACTGTAGTTCTAGTTTATTAATTCTCTAAGAGCCTATGCCATTCTTAAAACGAATGGCACTGTGTATTAAGCATGCTGTCAGATTTTCACAATTAAGAAAAAAAGAAATAAATATATAATGAAAACAGGTACTTTTCTTAAATGTGGTCACATCCACAGTCCAAATCTATCATAAAAGTGTCACAAGTCTTCTAAATAGATAAACATTGCCTCACAAAAAACCACTTCAAATAGTTTAGGGGAGTTTAGTTTTAATGGTTGCCTGTGTAACAGTGTAAAAACTCTTTAGCAGCAAAAACTGACTGGAGAAACATTTCTAAGCCTTTCCCATGTAAAGTGACATTTTAACCAAGATTAATCCGAACTACTATTACTAGTTTGCTTAAGCTACTCCTGTACAAAGCACAGAACATGCATAAAAAGTCACGTTAGCCCAATAACAGCAGGTAGAATTCTGTAAAGCCTGCCTGCAGGATTATTTCACTGGTGCGTATGGGCTCCGTATTTTTCAAGCAGCAATCTCAAATCAGAGAGAGATTATACTGAAGGTTACAATAAAAGTTATCCCCTAAATCGGAACACAGTGGACCACACTGGAAGCAGTGAGAACTGAGCCACAAGACGCAAAAATCAGAGGCAACCAATGTCAAATATTTTGACATCGCATTGCAAACTATGCTGATACCATTTTGGTACAGACCACCCAGAGACTCATTTCTTTTTCTCCTACTTCAAATATTAAATAGCAAGTGATATTATAAAGCAATTTTTTAGGACTTTGCAGTTCTATGGGAATAAGGCAAAAAGGTCACAGACATGATCAATGTTGACTAACTATTTCCGATTCACAAAATCAGACTTTTTCAGAAAAGGGCCCCTTGAATCAGAAGAATCCTTATAATACTTCCATGGCTCTTGACAAACTTGCCACATGGAAAAAATTGCAGATGTGGTCAAGTGAAGAAGTGGCATAAGTTATAATGTATAATGCATAAGCCACTCTTACCCTGTTTCCCTGAAAATAAGACAGGGTCTTAAATTAATTTTTGCTTCAAAGCTTATTACTTTTTTACATGTATAACTGCCTGGACACTATTTAAATTGACTTTTTAATGAACTGTAACCAGGGTTTATTTTTGGAGTAGGGCTTATATTTTGAGCATCCTCAAAAATCCTGAAAAATCATGCTAGGGCTTATTTTCAGGGTAGGTCTTATTTTTGGGGAAACAGGGTAGTACCTAAATGTGTGTACCAGTTAACCTGTTGCATATGTTAAAGTAACAGCTAAACCCCAGTGAAGGAGGGACCAGCCATCTTGCATTTACTAGAGAGAGCAACAAACTAATTGCGCCAGAGCAACTGATGTGCCCTGCGCTCATTTGCTAGCATAGCAGCTGGTGGCCTGCTGAGGTGTGCATGTTCCTAGTTAATCCATTTTGTCACGCCTTCTCAGACTTAACTGGATGATCAGTGTCAGAGAACCACAATTAAATATCTCTGTACTGCCAGAGATAGTGTGATACAAGATTTTTCAGCAGATCAAAGGGTGCCATGCTATGCGGAATCCAGGAACAAAACAGATACACACAATCTTCATACCTGCTAGCTTGCTGGGAGTGAAGAGAAATTCTTTTTCCTTTTTCAGTTGCTCAGAGTAGCTTTCACAAACAGCAGGTTTCATTACTATAAAATCTTCAGCTGTCTGCCCTATAATGAGTAACTCATCATCTTTCACTAGGCGTACGTCTTCATCCTATAGTTTAAGCGCAAACGTCACTTTTAGTTGGTCTGTTCCTTAAAATGGAGATTTTTAGAAAGTATACTTTCAGAACTCTTTAAGGAAACAAAAATTGCCATTTTGCATTAGATTATTAAAAGTAATTCAAGAAGTCTGAATAAAAATATGAACTTTCATTCTATGGCTCACACCGTTTCACCCTCCTCTTGTTCAACCTCATGGGTTTCTATAAATTCTTCTTCTGCCTCCTCTTCTTCATTTAATTCATTCCTTTTCTTGGCTCCAGCCTTGATACTCTGTGGTTCAGGATCAAAATTGAAGGTAAAGAAATTATACGCTTCTTCAGCAGAAGGAAAATCATTCTGGATCTAAGACAACAAGACAAAGATACTTTAATATGGCATAAGAGATTTAGGGCAAGTGAAATTATCTCTCCATTAATAATAGCAATAACAGCATGCATTAACACTTTTCACAGGATAATTATTTTATCTCAAAGATAACTCACTCAAATGCTGAAGCTGATCAAAAATTTTAAATTAATTTTTAAATTTTTTAAATACATGAAACTTTACTGCTATACCATTATTTCATTAAATATTTCTTGCACTGTTTTATTAAAAAAAAAAGTTTCCTGGTTTAATTTTAACAAGCTTATTGTTTTAAATATACACAATTTCTGAACGAGAAATGCCAAAGTTTAAATTCTGGCCATAATGCAGATAGCCAGGTGAATGGCAGAAATTTCTAATAGCATTTTGCATCCGAGGGACCCAGGCCCCTTTAGTGTGAGGATGAATCCTCTAAAAAAAATTAACAGTAGGATTTTGTGGCTAATAAATATCAATACTAATCTGTAACTTGCTTTAACTGCCAATTGGTGACATTCAATAAAAAGCATTTAAACAGAAGAAACATTTTTCCTCCAAACTCCAGTAATTGTGTCCAGAATAGATTTACTTGTTTGTTTTTTTTTTTTTTTTAATCAAATGACCTAAAGCCATTCTTGTATTTGATGAAGGCTCCCTTTTTATACTTCGATGGTTGGCATTTACTGTTTGTGAATTTCTAAATTAAATAAAATTTTGTCCAGTGCTTAAGACTGAATTCTGCCTGCTTCTTCAAATAGAATCATGAAGCTATATAAAGTTTAAATGAAATTAATATAAATTATTGAAATGAAGGAATTCGTACTTACTGTTGACTTTTGCGTAAGCCTTTTTACAGAATCACGAAACTTAATTGTTGATGATAAGTGAGATTCATCATCTTGCATCTTCCTAGGTTTATCATTATCAGACTGCAAAAAATATATAAATAAGTTACAGCATACATTTACTGATCCATTAAAAAAAGACAAATAGCTGAATACAGAGATTAGATATCGCATTTTCACAGAAAAACAAAACAAAAAAAACCACAACAAAAAAGAAACAGAGTCACTGGGGTAACACTTATACTGATTTTATATTTGTTTTAAAAGGGTACATCTATTATTACTGAACTCCTTTCTCCTTTGAGCCAAGAAATAGACTCCAGAGTATCAAGAAATGGTTCACTGCATAAACGCCAGCTCATTTTCTTCACTGCTAAGATCATTGTTACTGCACTCCCAAACAGAAGCCACCACATGCTAATCTCCGCAAGGGGGAGAGATGGGGTAGCAATGTGAAACCTTCCCATTTACAAACGAGAGGCTGACAGACAGCACAGGTTGGGCAGTGGCAAGGGGGCTGCTGGCCAGGGAAAGGAATCACAGGGCTAATGCCACCTCCTCATACAGTCCGTGCTACAATCAGGAGAAACCTCTTTGGTCTTATTCAAAAAAGGTGGTGTCCTTTGCTTGCGTGCTTAAATACAGACATGATGATTTGTTTTGTTCTCTCTCAAACAATTATTGCTAGGTTACTCTAAAACTCCATGGATGATACGTCCCTACCTTTTCAAAAAAGGAGGTAGCATGGTTATCCAATTCTAGTTTTCTGAAGCCTTATCTGTCCCTTCACACAGATCGCCCTAAATATTACTGGTTCTGAGGCTGCTTCAGCAAGTTCATTTAAGTGCTTCAAAGTGATCTTCATCAGGCCCAGTCACATAAACACATCTAACATTCTGTCCGTTTTTCCTCCTTGTGGCCTGAACTCTTAGATTAAAGGAAGACATTTATCAAGTTTACATCTACTCAACCTAAACTTCAAAATAATAACAGCAAAAAGAAAACCTCAAACCCTGGCCATCTAATGGCTACTTGTTTAACAATAAAACAATACTTCATACATGTATAAGTAAGTACAAGAACCAAGATCAACATGTGGGAGGTTTCAGATACACTTTAAATAAAACTAGTAACCAACTTTATTAAAGGCATCACTTCCACATTTTCCTAACACAGCCATATTAAAACAATATTACTTCCACTGAAAGTTATGGCAATTACTTTTTATAAGAAAGCACTGCCAAAAATCTCCCCACAACCTACATGAATAGGTAATTCTCCCCTAGACCAGCAATTTAGCCAGGCTGATTCATATTGTTTGGAATCCCAGATAAAAACACTATTGCTACATGCAGTTATTCCCTGGGCATATACATCTCTTGAAACACATTTTCTACAGGCAAGTAATCTCTTTGTGAATTCTGAAGAATATCTGGGTGCAAAATCTGTACAGATATAGCCTTTTATTTTTTTTAAATACAAAATTCATTTTCTAACAAAGAACATGTTTATAATAAAAAACCAATATAAAATAGTAACAAGGAAATACAATACAGTACAATGACAAAGTTAATACCTAGCCTTTAGCAATTATACTGTACAAGTTTATATAAAGCTATAATACAGTAGTCCTCTCCGTTACAGTAACTTCTAAATATGTCAAGGGATCTTAAGCAACAGATCGTGAATCTGTAAATGACAGAAGTTTCACATGTCTATATTATAATGAAAATAAGTGATTCTTGTTAAATATATTACGTTAAAAGCAATAATCAGAAAGGTTTCTTCGTGATTACTAATTCAAACAATAGTATAATTTGACTCAATTAAAATAAATGAAATTGATCTTCAAGACTATGTATAGTCTTTGATTTATTTCATGTTGCACATTCACTTCTGATTATCAGAATAGCAAGACCCAATGTGCCTTCTTACCACTTTATCCACTTTGACTTCTGTTTTCCTTTCTCTGATGCTTTTTAAACGCCTTGGTCGTGGACTGGGGTCTTCTTGCAATAAAGTAATTTCTGCTTTTGACTAAGCAAACAAAAAAATCTGCTTAGCTGTAACAGAACTATAGTAAGACCAAAGCTACAATAACTCCCAGGAACTCAACAACTTATGCATGTTTGCGTAAGGGATAGAATCTTTTAACTATATAATCAGCTTAAGTGACTTTACAGACTAGATGTTAATACTCTTATTAAACTGCACAGTAAACTTACAAGGAAATCCACTGATTTTGAAACAGTGTAAGAAATTTTTGACAAAAACTCAGAAGGATTTGTAATGATTGTGTAATTTAAATTATAAAACAATGCTAACTTTTATATTATTACAAACAAATTAAACAAACTTTAGAAAAAATACATCGATAGAAATGCACCGGAAAATAACCGTACTGATGAACTGAGTATTATTTTGGCATTAGAAATTAAAAAAGCAGATATCTCATTTCAGACTCACATAGCACTAAGCAAGCAAAATGACTAGAGTCAACCAAACAGGACTTCTGAAGGATTCTTACCCTTGCTGCTTTTAGTTTCTCTCTCATTCTTTCCCTAACAGAAAATTCTGCAGAGGCTGTCCTTGATGTAGGTGGAAGAGGTGGCAACTCTGAAACAGAGAAAACATGTTTAAATTAAGTATTTTCTGAAAGAAACTTAAAATTATGTAAAGTAAAACCATATATACAATACAGAGTCCCATGTTCCAACAGAAAGAACACGCATGAAAAAATGTGAAAGAATGACACTTTTTTTGAATTCGGACCTTACAGACTACCACTTAAATGCCTTTAGCTGCATGGATCTACCTTTCATTACATACTGTGAATGACCTTAAGCAAAGCATATACACACTTTCTATGTATTAAAAATATGTAACAAATTACCTGGCATTTTATAAGCTGTTAGCCAGAGCTGTCTACATCTAATTTTTAATGGTGGTGTGTTCTAAATCCTGATACATGTGTGATCAGATCAGTATAAAGAATTCAGAGACTTTCTTCCTTTTTCAGCTTAGAGGTACCTGCTTTTCGTAGTGACAAAATATTAATTTCTCCAGTGGTGTATTTGTGCTATATCTCTAGTACAATCAAGAGAGTAATATGCATTGCATCCTGTCCCACGTATGACTGACAGCATCTTCAAGTAACTTCCCATTCCATGCACAAGCTGCTCTCAGCTCTACTTCCCTCTGGAATCAACAGATCACCCCCTCCCAGCTCAAGCGCAGGCTGTCCTCATGCTCAGGAAGTTAAGCAAGACTCATAGGAGGCCACATGGATGAATTAACTCAACTCATGCATAAAAAGAAAAATTACAAGAGATGTAAATAGGGACAGGTGACCTGGGGGGAATACTGTGACACTGTCCAGCCATACAGGGATGAGCTTGGAAAAGCCAGAGCCCACCTGGACTTGAATCTGGCAACGGATGTGATGGCCGACAAGGTGGGACATTACAAGTGCATTAGCAGTAAAAGACAGACTAGGGAAAAGGGTTACCTGCTGATGAATGGGGCAGGGGATCTGGTGACAGGAGACACAGAAAAGACCCAAGTACTCAGTGTTTTTCATCATCTCAGTTTTAACTGACATAGCATCATAGAATGTCCTGAGTTGGAAGGCACCCACAAGGATCATTGAGTCCAACTCCTGTCCCTGTGTATGCACAGTTCACACCATGTGTCTGAGGGTGTTGTCCAGTCTCTTCCTGAACACTGTCAGACTTGGGGCTGTGACACCTCCCTGCGGAGCCTGTTCCAGTGCTCCACCACCCTCTGGGTGAAGAACCTTTTCCTAATATCTAGCCTAAACCTTCCCTGGCACATCTTCCTGCCATTCCCTCGGGTTCTGTCACTGGTCACTAAAGAAAAGAGTTTGGCGCCTGCCCTTCCTCCTCCACTTGCGAGGAAGCTGTAACCATGATGTCTCCTCTCAGTCTCCTCTTCTCCAGGCTGAAAAAACCAAGTGACTTTAGTCGCTCCTCATATGGCTTCCCCTCCAAACCCTTCATCAACTTTGCAGCCCTCTTGTGTACACTCTCCAGTAGCTTAATATCTTTTTTATCCTGTGGCACCCAGAACTGCACACAGTGCTCCAGGTGAGGCTGCACCAGTGCAGAGCAGAGCAAGACAACCACCTCCCTCACCTGGCTGGCAATGCTTTGCTGGGTGCACCCCAGGACACGGTTGCCCTCTTGGCTGCCAGGGACACTGCTGGCTCATGTTCAACTTGCCATCGACCAGAACCCCCAAATCCCTCTCCATGGAGCTGCTTTCCAGCATCTCATCCCCCGGTTTGTACATACAGCCAGGGTTGCTGTGTCTCAGGTGCAAAATCCAGCACTTGCCCTTGTTGAACTCCATGCGGCTGGCGATTGCCCAGTTCTCCAACTTGTCCAGATTCCTTTGCAGGGCCTCTCTGCCCTCGAGTGTCAACAGCTCCCCCCAATTTTGTGTCATCAGCAAACTTACTAAGCATCCCTCAAGTCCTGAGTCTAAGTCATTTATAAAGACATGGAAGAGCGGTGGCCCTCAGATGGATCCCTGTAGAACCTCGTTAGTGACTGGTCACCAGCCCGACATAACCCCATTTACTAGAACATTTTGAGCCCAGCCCATCAGCCAATTGCTTACCCACTGGACTGTATGTTTACCCAGATGTGTGCTGGACATCTTGTCCAGCAGGATACTGTGAGACACAGTATCAAAGGCTTTACTGAAATCCAAAAAGATCACGTCGACGGGCTTCCCTTGGTCAACTTGGTGGGTAGCCTTGTCATAGAATGAAATTAAGTTGGTCAAGTAAGACTTTCCTCTCATGAACCTGTGCTGGCTGGGAACAATGACTGCGTTGTTGTTCACATGTTTTTTGATAACTCCCAGAACCATCTTCTCCATGATTTTGCCAGGAACAAAAGTGAGGCTGAGAGGCCTGTAGTTGCCGGGGTCATCCCTGTTGCCCTTCTTGTAGACTGGGACAACGCTTGCCAGCTTCCAGTCATCTGGGACCTCTCCAGATTCCCAAGAGCATTGAAAACTCACAGAGAGAGGTCTCGCTATGACATCAGCCAGCTCTTTAAGCACCAGGCCCCAGAGGCCAGCAGAAAAGCCTGGGGCAGCAAAAACTTACCTTCAGTAGAGGAGGATCAAGTAAGACCATATTTAAACAAACGAGGCATACGCAAATCCACGGATCCTAATGGGATGCTCCCATGAGTGGCAATGAAGCTGGTCAATGTCACCTCAAGGCCACTCTCAGTTATCTTTAGAAGATCATGGTGATGATCAAGGAAGGTTCCTGATGACTGGAAGTGAGCAAACATCACTCGTGTCTTCAAGGAAGAGAATGTGGGAAACTATGGGCTGGTCAGCCTCACCTTGATGGCCAAGGAGGTAATGGAGCAAATTATCCTGGAAACCATTGCCAAATATGTTATGTACAAGTCAAAAAGTGGGAGTCATCAGCATGGATTTATGAAGGGGAAAAACTTCTACCTGACCAATGAGATAAGTTTCTATGATGAGATAATAGGGTTAGTGGATGAAGGGAAAGCAGTGGCTGTTGTTTATCACTGTTTCCGCTAACACGCTTAAAGAGAAACTGATGAAACATGGAATACATAAGTAGGTGGACTGAAAGTTGGCTGAACTGTTGGGCTCAAAGTGGTGCTAAGTCCAGCTGGAGGCCATCATTAGAGCTGTACCACTGGGGCTGATTTAAAACAAACAAACAAATCCCACAACACATCCTCCAAATCCCAAGAACTCATCAAAACTCTACATCATTTAGGATCAAGTATTCTCTGCTGATCCTTTGAAACACACAAATCAGAGTTTTAAATCAGTGACATATATTTAGATTTTTTGATAGACAGTGAATACCATGTTTGGACACTGACATGGGTAATCATGTGATAATGGAAAATGAGAATTAGTGTTTGTTGCATTATTTGAATTGCTGTTCCCAAAAAGTCCAGGCTTTCCTTCCATAATTAAAATGTAATGAGAACGCATCTCGTAACCAAACTTATCAGGACCTTCTTTTCCTTTGAAGGACTGATGGCGTTCCTCCCCCTTATCTTCCACATATCAGATCCTCTTGGATTATGATTTCTTCAGGTATATTCAATAAACATTAGTAATGTGACCCTCTACTCTTTTGCATTCCCTGATACCTGAACAAAAAGAATGAATAATTATCCAGTTGTTTACAGAGAGGCTACACTCTTGGGCTCAGAAATACAAAGGAGTTGATACCTACAATCCATCTGCTCACATAAACACAAATGAAAAACATTTTAAATGTACAATATATAATTGAGACTGTACATGTAAGAAAATGGCAACACTTCCAGCAGCTTTATGTTTTAAACACAATTATGGTTGTCTTCTGCATGGTATTTTGAGAAGGTACTCATCTCCTTCTCTTGAATTGCACTACCACTGTAAAAGGGTCAAGGTTATCCACTTTATAAAAGTCTCCAGAATATTTTTAGCCGAAAACATATTTTTATATACCTAATAGCTTAGAAAGACATCACTCAATTAGTTTTCTTTTTGAAAGACCTAATTTCTTCATTAACAAAACTGATTCTAGCTACATAATTTTCTTCCCATCTGCACAGACCTCCTCAGTCTCACTGGAGTCCTTGAGTTCACATGGAAACTCTCAGGAGCTTACTGAAACTTTAACTTTGTCTGATATATACAATATTAACTTTTCAAAGATAAATGTTTTACATCCCTTCTTATATGTTGAATCCTCAGATTTTTTTTCTCCTCAACTTTTGTAACTAGACTTACTTTATAAAGGAGCATCATCATTCCACACAGAACACACCAGCCCTTTTACTAGAACAACTGTAAGATGATTAGCAAGAGAAAACTGTAGCTCTTTTGCACATGTGCTTTGCGAGGCATGGCCTTTTTTGTTTAATTTTTGGTCTGCGAACACACAACATTCTAGGTAAATAATTTTTCTAGTTATCACCACTTACAGAATTATATTACTTGTGAGTTCTTTGAGCCAAACACTGATTTGTTCTTTGCCCTTAGGAAAGAACATTGTTTGCCAAGGTCTAAGTAAAGGGTGGTTTCAGCTTTATAGAAGGCATTAAATTCATGAAAAGGAAATAAACCAGCAAAGGGTAAGGTCTTAGCAGTGGTAATGTCACACGACATACACCACAATATGTCTGGTTCAATATTATTCCAAGAGCTCTACTGGTGGCAGAAAATACCGTATGTTGAATATACAACTTAAAAATTTAAAGGCTATCTACTATACCAAAGTAAAGGTACAATCTAATTTTTAGGATGACCTTACTCCACTGTCATTTAGAACAGAAAAATACATTATGATAAAACCACTAATACTGTATCTACTCGGAAACATGGAAAGATTTGGGAGAATCTTGATCTCTTCAAATTATACAATTTACTGCTTGTATTTGTAAAATGAAACATTCCCTGTATTCGGAAACTTTCAAAAGAAAGAACAAGGCACAAAGTTATTATCACTAGCATGAGACACCTAAGAGAAAAGCAAGCATCCCACAGCCACTTCCTTACCAAGAGGAATCCTAGAGACACAAATAAGCAAGTACTCAGTAGAGACACTAAGACGTGACATAAAGAAAGGCTTATTTGCATTTTGTCTTTTCTAACAAGTAATGCAGTATGAGTAAGAACAGGCTAAGCATTAATGAGAAAACAGAAAACAAGATCTAGATAAATATTCATCAGATTGAGCTAATTAAAAATCATCATTGCAGCTTATCCGATAGCAAACTGGCTGCAGCAAAATCAGAACTGTCAGTGATTCTGAGAAGCAATGGAGAACAGGCAAGTTGCAAAATCCCGGGCAACTGCCTTTTTTTAAGAAATGGGAAAGAGTGAACTGCAGAAGCATACACAAGTCAGTCTAACTTCAACTCTACAAAAAAGACTCAGCCTATTTGTAAATATTTGAAAGCTGGTAAAATAATAAGCAATAGAGGGCCTATATTAGCCAAGATCAAGACCTATCAAGCCAATTTAATTATCTTCAACATATGTTCTACCCATTCTTGTCAATAATGGAAAAAGCGCATATCTCAGCTTTTGAGCCTGCCTTATAGAAAGTGTCTCTCAGTAGGAAATAGTTTGATGAAATTATCGGGGAGAGGCATGGGGAAGACATGACGTACAAGTCACTGGTAAACCACATTTTAAAAGATAAGCAAGAAACAGTTAATAAATTCAAACCCCATACTGAGTAGGTATTTTCAGGGTCTGCCTCAATCTAATGACTTTAAAACATTTATTAATGGTTTGAATAATGGAATAATGTCTGTGTATCAAACATGCAGGCAAGAACTGTCAGAAGTCACATTTGCTCAAAAACTGACTTTGAAGAGCTTTTGGAATGGAGAAAGAATTCAACATCTTTTACAACATTAAGCCCACAAAGGTTGATGCACACAGAAGGGCTCCCTGTCTCTGCTGGAGATGGAAATGATGGACTTCAATTGCAATAAGGAAGGTGGTTACACGCTGGAAAAGCTTTTTAACCATTGGGGTATTCTACCATCGGAATTAAGTCCCTTAAATATTTACGGAACTTTCACTGGTGCAAGATTTCAAGTTAAAACAAACAAAATAAAACAACGACTAAACAGAAAAACAGCAACAACAAAAAAAAGCCAACCAACCAACAAAACCCCATCAAAACCAGGTATCAAGACCTAAATGGAGCTGAAATAACTTATGGGGAGAAGTTAGTCTAAGTTACCTTTTCATTTCCCTTCTGTGACGTTTTTCTACCCTTGTATTCTGTTCAGTTAGCATGTAACAAACATATTTATTGGAGCAAATATTTCATTTCAGTTCCATTCTGATAAATGAAAACTAAAAAGCAACAGATTAGAATTTGCTTTTGATCTTCTGAAATACTTGACAATTGCTTGTAAACATTTCCAGACAAACCAGGTTAAAGTGAACTGCATAAACATGCAAAATTAGTGCAGAAACAATCTGCCACTACTTTAAGCACCTCTTAAAGCATCAAGAACTGACATTCTGTATTCAAAATTGTTTATGAATTAATCACTTCCTTGCAACAACAGGTGAATTATCCTTTCTATACATAATGAAAAATATTTTAAGGCTTTAACAGTTGCACTAAAATTAATTCAATGCAGCAATTATTGTGGGATCCTGTGGTTCCTTGAAAAAAAGACAACATAAAAAAATGTTACTTCATCTCTCTGTACACAGACTTTTGTTCTGCTTTTGTGAATGGGCTCTACAGCCAACTAATTTGTGCTTAGCTTCAAAATATATATTTTTAAAGTGAAAGAATAAGACTGATATCCACAAGAGCATTACTTTGCAGGATCACCACTGCAGGCCTGTATCAAAAAAATTCGCGCCACATTTTGCATTGGAAGTGTCATTATCCTACAATGGCTCTGTATTTTTCCTTTGGGCAGATCTAATAAGCGTGCTAAAGAGTTAAACTGAAATTAAGCCAAACTTAGCACCTGAAAATGTCATCTGAGGAGTTTCTCCCTTGATTTCACCTGTACTTGGAGGAGCCTAAACCCACTGTGTGACTTCAAAGCTCTCTACACTGACGCAGACCCAGAACTGCTGCAAGCATCTCGACACCAATCCTGAATCTGAACAGGAGGCAGAAACCAGGAATGAGGGAAAGAAGACAGATGGACATTTATGCTGTGACCAAGCATCAGCTACCTGAAAGAAAATAGGGAACGGTAACTTCCAGCATAGGTCCTAGAAACACTTCTGTATTTTTCATGGATACAATCATTGCATAAATGCATAGTAAGACATTCCGGAAACTGCAGCCAAATAACTAACAAATTCAAAAAACCCAACAATGAAGAAAAAGATTTTGTAACACTGTAGTTGTCCTGGTTTCACAAGGGAATAACTATCAGACATGCGCTTTTTATTTAAAGTAATTCTTCTTTTCCAACTCGTATTTATTAGTCTGAGCGGTGGACTGACATATAGCCAAGTCTTTCCATTAAGTAAAGGTATACAGGCATCTAAGCACACACATACTTAGATTACAGTAAAATAATACATTTCTGAAAACAGACTGCATTAAAAATTATAGAGACTGGCTGAATGCTCAAAAGACTAATAGGGACAAACAGAGACTGTCATGAATATTAAGTGAAGAAACAGCTGATGGGTATGTTTCAAGCTAAGTTTGCCATAGTGGGACCAGAATGAGAAAATGATCAAACCATGTTAGCATAAAATAAAAACCAAGTATTTGAGGCATGCCACAAATTGATAAATTCCACAAGCATTACCTACTTCCAACTTGTGTTAAAATACAGTTCCCTTTTCATAAAAAAGTGTATGTGTGTATGCTTTTAACACCACAAATGTAACAAATATGGTGACAACCACGACAAACCAAATAGGTCTAGGAATAAACGCAATGCATTATCACAGGCACTAAAGCAAAACAAAACGAGACAGTAAAAGAAACAGCCTATGTAGAATTTTTCAATACTTGGAAAATGCAGGGGTGTTATTACACCTTTTTTTTTATATGTAGCTGGTTATCACTTTGCAAGACAATGATAAGTAGAAATTCATGCACAGATCATCAGCTTAATAAAGGCAGTGCAGAACTGAAAAGAAAACTGCTTTTACCTCATGACTGGGCATCACAATAGCAAATATCAGTATCAGCATATGCAAAAGCTTAACATATAAAAAAATGGAAATTTAAATTATTTCTAAATCTGTCAAGACTGAACTCCAGGGGAGAAAAAACGAAATAAGTTTTGGATAGATGAATGAAGACTCCAGATCAAGGTGCAGTATCTCTCAAAATTTAAGATGTAATTAAAAAAATCAGATGGATAAATTAAACTGCAATTAAGTAAACCAATTATACAGTCTCTTCAGAATACTACATGCAGTACTTTTCACTCAAAATAAGCAGAATTACAGGGATTTCAGAGGCAGCAACAAGTAACAGGGGAAAATACTTAAGAAAACAAACCATTTCTCACATAAGGGAACTAATGGCTAGTTTTCTTCTCAGACTACTGCTGTCCTGTTGTGTTTATTCTTGGAAAATGAGCTTCTGTAAAAGAAAACAACCATCACTAGAGGGTGTCTCTTGATTTCCCCATGCAATCAATGCAGAAAACTGTTTGGACTCCATCTGTCAACACTGTATCATTTCCTAGCACAAGTTGGCACAATGAGACTCAAAAAAACCACTCGAAAAGTACACAAACCTTGAAAAAGCTGTAACATCCTAAATTGTAGATGTCTGTAACAAATACCATACTTTGCTAACATGAGTTTAAGGACAATACATACATTTTATTTTTATAAACCTCGACATTGCTGAAAAACTAAGCACATTTGTACTTCACTGGATTTTGGTTTTAATGACTTTTTAATACTGTTCCTAATTAGCTCTTTTATGCATCCTATTTAAGTAAAGCCATAAAACCATGCAGTAAGATTCACAACATTAACATCATCCTAAGTATTTAACAGGAATATTGCAGAAACTTCACTGAAGAAACTGGAGATGAGTTTTTGAGTACCAACAACCTCCATTATTTCCAAGCCTGCAACTAGACATTCCCTTCTACCAGCTTCCCCCATATCATCACTCTCTTGTACTCTACGTTGTATTTCACACGACAGTTAAAACAGCCCATCAATAAGCCCATATTCATAGCCATGAACAACACTTACAATACAAAGTATGAGGTTCACATTCGAAGATGTAAATACTGTATGTCTGCACTAACGCCTTTGAGAAATGTTAGTATTACAAGTGAAGGCACTTCATGGTCTATTCATATTTAAACACCATGGGAGCATGTCTATCGAGTGCAGCGCTCTGTATGTGTAAGGCTCGGAGCTGGCTTGGCGCAGGACAGACACACAGACACTGCCGGTGAAACGCGCGCTCCAGGCAGCGCTTCCAGAGCAGGAGCAACCAGCGCGCTCCTGCCCTCACCGTGCCTGCCGCAGCCCGCCCGTCAGCCGAAGCCAAGCTCGAAGTGGGAAGACCCAAGCCCGGCAACAGCCCCGCGGCGTGGGCAAGCTGCCCCCGTGGCCCCGGGACACGGCTGCCCCCGCCGCTGGCCCCGCGCCGCCAGGTGTCACTCACCGCGCAGGGCCGGAGGGGCAGCGCCGGACGGGCCCGCCGCCATGCTGCCGCGGCTGCTGTGCTCCGCCCGCGGCTCGGGGGGACCGGCAGCCTCCGGCAGCTGCAGCGGGGCAGAAGGGGAGAAGGAGACTGCGCATGAGTGAGGAGAACGGGGACAGGACAGAGGCGGGACCCGCACCGGCAGCCGCCGACCCCGGGACCCCGGCCCTGAGGGGGAGCGGGGGAGGGAGAAAGGGAGAGCGAGCGCGCATGCGCACCGGGATTCCGGCGCCTGATGCGCATGCGCGGTGGCGGCTGCCGCCCGCGCGGCCGAGCCGGGGCAGGGGCAGGGCAGTGGGCGCTCACCGATTTCTTTCTTCTTTGCCTGCGGGTGGTCACGGTTCTCCTCAGCCTTTCCACCTGGGCAGGGTCCTCGTCCAGGAGCTCCTCCTTTCACAGAGAGAGAGCTGCGCTGTGGGGGAGAGGCTGGCCTGGCCCTCGCACCCGCGGGAGTGATCTCTGGTCTATCTAAATGCCCGGTTTAAGCAATGTTCCCTATATGCATGTGTGCCAGTGGTGCCATTGGGAGGCTACGGACCTGGCACTGGCTGAAGTTAGCACACACTGCTGTTTGTTAGCAAGAAAGTTTACTGACAGTTCTAAAGCATCTTGCCTTATCTTTACAGTTTCTCTCTTACCACAAAGAGGATTATTTTCTGTGGTTTTTGTTTGTTCATTTTTCTTCTGGCAATTTATTGACAAATTGCAAGGCACAGTTTAAATACGATCCCTTCAAAAGCATTTCTACAGATTAAAAAAAGATAACTTTGTTTTGTAACCTACTCTAGACTAAATAAACGAATAATCTGAAGATAAATCAACTAAGCATTGGATCAATATGAGAATTAAAAAATGCACATTAATACATACTTCACAGCATATGGTATCTATAGTTGCAATGTATTTGCACAGAAATAATTATGCAAACCTGCAATAAGTGGAATGGTACTGCCTGATCCAGGGTTAACAAGAGCTTGCAAGACACTCTTGACTTACTTGATTCACTTTTCTCACTTACATATGTAAAAGATGCTTTTTACTCTCAGTGAAAAATGATAACGTGCCATTTTTGTCTCAGCTGGACACTAACCTCCATGATTATCATCTGCGATTCCTCACTGCGGCTCATCTGGTCGGTGGCTGACCCTTGGGTGTCACAAGCAACACAAGAATTACTCATGAGGGATACACTTTAATAAATGCATAATGATAATGAGATACATTCCACATAACCTTGGCACTCTGAATGCTCAAATGACATACCATTTGACATACAGTCTTAGTACTTAAAAAACACGTTTTTTTCAGAATGGAACAAATATATGTGTCCATTTATTTAAGTATTCCATATAATAGTGAATAATGTGGGCCCGTATATGCTGCATGAACACTTTTGTTACTTTTTTTTTAATAACCCACCTACAGTCCGTAAAGTCAGCTGCAAGATTCAGATCGGAGGCAAGTTCAGTCCCTTTTTTTCCCACTTTCAGCTTTGGGTTTGGTTGGCTTTTCAACTTTACCAAACCTGGAACCCACCAAATCCCTTCAGCTTTGTTTACACGAGAAAGTTGCTGTATTGGATTGCAAGCATTCAGGAAATTTTTAAAATTTTATCTGTACAACCCAATTCATTGCTACTATTACTGCTGGTTCCCATCCTGCTTTAGCCTTAATCAAAAAGAAAGCAAATTCAGCTGTTCATGTTCCCCGCACAAACACGAGTGCTGACGTACTGACCTCACAGATGAAGAAACTCGCAACAGCATAATTTATTATGGATTTCAAAATGCACATAAAACAACTCATGGGCGTAAATTGTGGGGCTTTTTGCCATACCTGGCTAAATCTCCTCTAGCCAGAGGGCTGGCTGAGGCCTGCACAGATCAGCCGTTGTTTCCTCGTCACTCTTTGTATTGGGTACGTACAGGATTGCGCATGCGTGCCTCTGAAAGTGCTTCTAGCCCAGGCTAGAGTAGGAAGAGTGATCTTCATATATCTATTTATCTGTTAGGAAATGCCTGATAAAAGACCAGAAGCAGCAGAGGAGGAGCAACGTGGTTATCTCCTGCCTGAGGCTCGGCCCTTGCCAGCTACTAGCCCCAAGGATTTTCAGGTTTTTAAATAAGTCTCAACTAGCACAAGGAGCTGAACGTGCACTGAACAATTGGTTTTCTTAGACAAATGTGAGTCTCCCAACAACATATGCATTCACTGCAGCACCAATTCCCTCAGGAAGTATCTCACACTGGAGCCAAGGGCAATGTACCCCAAAATGGTAACATTTTCTTGCTGCAGGCAAGGTTTGTCAAATACCCTCTTCATGGCACAAAAAATACAGCACTGCAAGAAGCAGCAACATTTTTATTGCTTGGCACATAAACCTCTTTTTCATATCAAGCTCTATGTATCAAATTTAAACTGTCTTTCTTAAAGGCATATGTAAATGGAGGTCGCTGGTAACATAGCAGGAGGGCCTTACAGTCACTTTCTTTAACAATTTTCTAGCATTTCTAGAAGTTAAGTACTATAGCAGGCACTTTAAAATGTAATAAACAACTGGATGCAAGAACTATAAAGCTCTCCATTAGCTCAGTCTGTTTCCAAAGTACTTAACAACAGAAACACAGTGAAGTTTCTCTCACTCCTCTTAAAAAAAAAAAAAATTACATTGAAAGTACCAAGAAATTAATTTTGAGTATTTTGGATTCTTAAATCTGTCTCATTCATAAAAACACAGAGAATGCAATGATATTGTAACAGATCTAAAGGAAAATGTTTGTTTCCTACCTGGGTTTTCTTATACAGCAGCTTTGGGAGTACGGACAAGAGCCAAGCACAACACTCCTCCTAGCAACAAAGCCTCAGCTTTGCTTTTTAAAGAGGAAGAGTCAGATTCTCCTCCTTAAGCCACTAAAACAGATCTGGAAGACTTCTTTTTTTGTAAGCAATTTCTTTTACTGTAAAAGGGAAAGTCATGAATAAAGTATGGGGAGAATGAAGTGACTGCAGACAGCAACGTGTTTCAGTTACTGCAGTGACTTGAAAAAAATAATCCATAGTATATTTTTGCAGGATGAAGGATGGTTATTTCAGACTGAAATACAATATAGTCCCTTCTCCCAGCTTTTAAGTACCTAGGTTTGCTGAATTATCTGACAATTTCTGTGTACTTCCTCTGTAACTAGAGGAGAGGCACAGATTCTTCTTGGTACATGTACGATTCCAAGCAGCAATTCCTGAATATTAATTGTTTGTGGAAGAGCCTATCTCATTCTGTTGACTAAAGGGAAATGTTAAATGTCTAATTCAGACTATATGCCAACATTCCAGCAAGTAAAATTTTTTTTAAGATTAATTTCACTCTCAAAAAAAAAAAAGCCTGACATCATTCGTGTAGGGATAAAACCTTAAAGTGACGGTTAGTAGCCAGTTCTTTTCCAAGTTCTGTATCTTCCAATGCATTAAACTACTCAGAACCTGTGTGAAGGGGACAACAATGCATTATTCTTTACAGGTGACATTTACAAAATAGCATAAGCCTCAGCAAACTTCTTAGCCTGTAATTCTAGGGAAAAATAGTGGGAAACAGAGCAGAATAAAAAAAAAAGTTTAATCTCTCAGCAGCTATCATTTCAAAAGACAGGCTTTTTGCCACAGCAGGATTAAAAAGTCTATCAGTAAATGTTCTTAGTTGGGAGAAGGCAAATTGTTAAACCAAAGTAAGAAGTAAGACAAATCATAACTATATAAAGTTGTCAATATACTTTAATACATGTGTAGTAGAAAAAAAGAAGAATATAAAAGCTTCATTAAGGTTGTTCTAGAGATTGCTTCAAGGGAAGTGCAATCCTTAAGCCCTGGTTAGAGAAGCAGTGGCAGGATGGGTTATCTGCTTGTCGAATGCTTACAACCAGCTTATGTAGGTGCTAGGAATGGCAGAAATGTCAGCGCTATCAGATAGTTTGTAGAAGTGTGAATTGTCTTATATAGAATTCCTAATTTTTATAGGTACAAAGCAATTTACAGTTGTCCTATCAAACCTGGACAAGGGTCTTTTCTGCTGCACTGAATTGTTAACAAAGTAGTTTCTAATGTTAACTTGTATATCAGTATAAACAGAATTGCTTATACCAAATTGAGTTGTTATTAGGCCTACTTATAATTGTCTTTATATAAACAGTCCCTATAACGTCTGAAGGTCTGTTACTGCAAAGTTTTAGTAGCAGAAATCACATGAAAAGAGATGGTTAAATTGTTTTCCATTTCTGAATACTGTTGTAAGGAGATCTTGGGAAGAAGTAAACATTCATAGTAGATAAAAAGATTAGGAGTATGCATTTTTAATTGCTGAAAGAGGAACTATCACAGCTAGAAGACACCTGACATGACAACATCTTTCAATAATGGGAAATAAATGTAAACAGAAGACAGTTTAATTCGGGTAACATATATGGTTACACAATCTCTGTTGTCTGCTAAGTCTCATGTTATGTGGGACTGTGGAAATGATCCAGTGAGTGAACCTTCATCCAAAGTTTTGGCAAGGACTCAGGTTTGGCATCTTGTTTTGCTAAGAAGTCTGTGTCCCAACAATTCACTGCAGTCTTAGGAACAGTTGTACAAGCACTTTAAATGATGGACAAATATGAACAGCATTATGTAAGGAACATTACTATAATACCCTGAAGGAGGAGTGGGGAACTTTTGCTTAACAGGATGAAAAGCTGCTTAAAAACACATGTCGGTACAATGACTCTACTCAGAGGAGACAGAATTCGAACCACCCCAGTTGTTTCCTGGGCCAGAGAACAACTCACTTATGTCAGCATAATAAAAACAAAGGCAAGCCCAATGTCGTTGGTTATACCGGACAGCAGATTTAGTGCTCCGAATAAGATGATGTGAGCAGCTCTACTTCCTTAGATGTGACACTGTCATACTTAAACAGTTATTTTGTCAGTGGTGGTCAAGGATGACCTTTGGGATAGGCAGGGTAGGCGGCAGCTTGTAGTGACCCACAGTGCAGGCTGCCCCAGGAGCCGGCAGGCTAAGGGATCAGAGATCCCAAATTCAGCAGTAAAACAGGTTTAAAATAAATAATGTACGGTTTGGATTGCCATATACACCTCTTTTTACCTGTCTTACCTTTTTAGAAGACAAAACTTGTAAAACCAAGTGAAAACAGAAGCGAAACTCCAAATCGCACAAGCCACATGCAACATTTGCAAAATAAGAGCGCGTGTTGCTGTGTTCCTAGAAAAGGAATATAGTGATCTCAGTTTCACGGAGGTTACCAACAAGGGAGAATGAACTTTGCTTCTCTTGATTATTTTAAACTGATCGCATCTTATTCCAACATGACAGAAATCACAAATCTCTTCTGAGCTTAGGGACAACACTTTGTTGAAAATAGAGAAAGAAAAGGGACTCCCGGTATGTTTCCTTCATACAATTGACTCATTTCTAGACATCCCATCTGCTGCTTGCTAAAAGTTCTCTTCAGAGCCTACTGAGAATCATGGTTCATTTATGTTTTTCAAGAATTCAGTGGTTTTTATCCCTTTGTTAACATGACATAAACAAGGCTTTCACAGAGAAGATTTTACAAATACTGCATTATGTTTTGTATTGTGTTTAGGATTTTGACAGGTGTTTTTAAGTTGAAGAGAAACAAATTTATCTTTTTTGTTGTTGTTGTTTAAGTAGAAACACTTCAGGATACCTATGGGTTTTCTACACTTAAGTATCCTTAAAAACTTCAATATTTAATATGTGCTTGAGTGTGTTGAATTTGGAGGCATGAGAGGATTATCTAGCCCGCCTTAATATACTGTAAAATTTTCTGGAGGACAGCCAAGTTACTGCAGTTGAAGTTGTCCTAGGAGGAACTTGAGCAGTTCTTTACAAAAGGCCTGACGAGGGGTCACTTCCATCATTATAAGGGTACTTCTATGTTCTCATCAATCCACATCTTCTCTCTAATTGTGAGACATATAAATTGACAAATTCAGTTACGCCAGTTTTTCCACTAGGCTGGTTGTTCTCTAAGAGCAGACGTCTTATTTAACTTCTGCCATCTCAAAGTTAAAGGGTAACCTAAGGTAGTCACGTAGATACAAGTAACATGAAGAGGCAGGTAATTCCTGTTTCCTCCTTTCTTAAAGTAGGTGTCTAATACAGTGTCATCCAAACAGATTTATCCCACACGTTTCTTGCACTGATGATAGGAGTGCTAACAACTAGTTTAGCCTAGGCAATTATCTTTGACATTTTAGAGATTACAGTCAGGTGAGATGAATTTTATAGTAATGCTTGCTGCTGCAGGAACAATCTGCATAGACAGAAAATCCACTTACACCTCTTCCAGCAGGTAGCTGCTGGATCGTACCAAAATAGAGTTGAGAGATGTAAGCCAAACGCCAAATAATCTTTGTATATACTCACTATTAAAACATATGTGTATAATATATGTAATTAATTTTTCTTTTGCTTTAGGTAGTAACTTTCATGAATTGATGTGATGTATACAGTTTAGACAAAACCAAGTATCAGAGAGTGAGAATTTTGTGAGAGTACTTGGAAATTTCTTCATGCCAATGTGAGAAAGAATCACGCCTCTGAAATTCAGAAATACTGACATAACCTCAGTTTGGAGTGTTGACTTAAGGAGTAACAGGGAAGTGAATATAACCTCTAACTGATCTCTGAGCGGACATCTAAATGGTTTATACTGAAAGGAATAAATTACTTCCTGAAAGCAATGTATTACTCGTTGAGAAAGATTGTGGTCTATTGCTTTCTCAACTCTTTTTCTCCTGTTTGCTGTCATGTATTATTTCTTGGATGGGATTCATCACCTACTGAAATACATATATAAAGTAAGCTACATTTCTGCATAAAACTGAAGCTCCTACTGACCAAATTGCCTAGTGCAGCATCAGTATAGTTATCCTGAGAATGAATTACCTGCAAATGGATAAATTAAACTGATTAATGAAAAGTAAGTTATCCAGTAAATGTATTAATGAATGAATATGAACTGAACCTAGGAGGTGACCTGTGGAAGGTAAATAAAAATAAATTATTATACGAACTACACCAGCTAATGAAATCTGCTTGGTAGGGAACAAAATAAGCTTCTTGTCAGTTTTTTATATATATATTTGCCTATCTTAAAAGTGCATAAATGGTTTTAGATAGATTTTAAAAGATTTGAAGAATGTGGATGATGTTCTCAGTACTGATATCTGTTAGTAACTATTTCCTCTATATTGTCTGAGGATTGTAGAAAATGCTTTAGGACCTATTGCTCCTGGAAAAACTATGTAGCAGCCTAAACCGTATGGTCATGAAGAGCAGTAGTGAAGAATGTGAAGGTATTTATTCAAAGTAACGTATCAATTTGAAGATGGAGTTTAATGTTTAATTAAGTTATCCAGGTTTAAAATGTTCAGCAGTGGAACGTGTGACTGACTTACTCCCTGATGTCACTCTACCAAGTATAAAGGAAATCTGAAAGAGCAAAAGACTGTGAGGAGATATTTTGGAATAGCTTTATCTTATGTATATTTACATACATATATCCCAAATAAATGTGTGTGTGTATATATATGTATAGTGAATCTCAGGAACACTGATCTTCTTAATGTTGTTTGAAGGCTTCCGTCCCAGGTTTGTATGAGTTCTTGCAGCCTCAGTCAGGAAGCCCAAGAGTTGGTGCTGCAGCAAGACGTGCTTCCTCCTGAGAGTTTCTCCTGGTGATACTAATTTCTCTCTGCTGAATATAGGCAAAGTCCAGGTGAATAACTTGGTCTGGGTGCCTAATTTTATATGGCACTGTGACAAGTGTAGAGTGACATATATGTTGTGTAGAATCTTTGATTGATTTCAAATATAATTTGAAAGAGATTTTGCTTTGTGTTATCCTACAACATCTTGTAACCAAACCAGACCTCCCTACCTACCGGCGTAAATTGTGGAATGACTTCAGCCCAAGATAGTTTCCATATAAATTAAAGTTTAGACAGAGGAATACCCCTAATGAAATATCATGTCTTCAAAGTTGAACTATTCTCAACTAAAATAATTGCAATAGCAATGATTTACTTTAGGATAATGTCCTGAGATGCTGAATGAGGGCAGGGACACATGCTACTTGTCTACATATATTGTCCATACATGTAGTAAAAAGATTCTTCTTGCTAAAACCTGTAGGAATATTTCAACAGAATTACTTATTTTTAACAGTTCATGCCAAAATATTAAACTGTTGAAATAACTGCAGAGTCCGAATGGGAAAGCTTAGGGAAGCTAAAATGGCTTTTCTATGATTGTACAACATAAATCTAAAATTATGAAGCAAAAGGAAGCAATAACTCAGAGTTTACTTATTCGCATGATGTAATTTTCGACGTAGGTGTGGATCAAATATCTCTTTTATATTTCATTTATTTTTACAAGATTATTACATGGATGCAATTTGCTTTTAGTTAGGATTGCAACCAGGAACATTTCACTATAAAACCCTATTGTTTCTCTATTCAGTTGTGAAAACTTAGTTTCATCTGAAAGTTTTCAGGTTTATTATAACTACCAAATATGTTTCTCTAGAATCTGAAGAAAATCAGTCATACTCTTTTATTAAGTTTGACTTTATAGGAGATTTTCTAATTCTGATAAAAATTGGCTTGTTACTCTTAACATAAACCATCTATTGATTCAAATGTCATAAACCTATTTCCATACTTTTTAAAATAAACATGTAGGTAAATACTTCTATTAGTTACTTTTGCTGCATATTACATATTATTGGTCCAATTCTTTATCTATTGAATTATACTTCCTGGAAGTCATGGGCCTGGTACGTTGTGTGGAATTTCAGTGCAGACAGCACTGAGCAATGCTGATAGTCTTTGTGCCTTGTATAGGCACGGATGGCTATGAAGCCTTGGCATCAGTCATTGTTGTAAACAATGGTTGGGCTGCATTTTGCACTCGTATTGTGCTTAATTTGCAGATATATAAATGATTGTACAACCCAGTGATAAACTGAATCTGTAAGTGCTCTCTTCCATATTTTTCACAGGAAGCAGCCCTTGTATAACACTAATAAATTAGATGTCTAGTGGTCTTCTACCACACATCTCTCACTGTCAAATAAAATAAGTGTTGTACAGGCATTGACAGTTTGATTTGTGGACAGGGCTTTGCACCTGTTCACTGCATAAAGCAGCAATCATGGACTGACAGACGTGCCTGTCAATGCCAGGGGAAATGAGGGCACAGATACAGGATGCATAGATTAATGTTCTGTACATAACTGTAGTGCTCATTTTGCAATCTCAGTGGCATTTTTGTGTAATTTTATTGGTTGTAATTTTCTTAATTAAGCCAAGTACACAGTAAAAACCTCAGAAATTTCCCCCCACCTTGGCCATAAACAGAGTGAGATCATGAGTTGTGCAACACAGACCACTAGTGTTTGAAACTGCCTGAATAACTGTTAGAAATAACAGGTTTCTGTAAATCTGGGATGAATAAAATAACATTGGAAATTCTTGGAAAGTAAGAGCACCCAAATTAGGATTGCCAGTCTTGACTCAAAGGTGTTGAATGCTGGAGAACTCATGATATTAGTAGGTATTTTTACAACAATTGATGACCTCATTTCTAGAGAGAATTGATATTGTTTATCACCAGTAGATCTTACTGTGCTCCCATCTGATAAAAGGAAGTGCCAGCTACTATCAGAAATTTTATTTCCAGATGGGTACTTGAAGACTATGATCAAATCACCTCTTAACTTCATTGACAAGAAAAATAAATTGACGTCTCTTGCGTAATCTGCATGGGTAGAATTACAACCTTTTTTTCTTTTTTTTTTTTTTTTCAATTTTCAAGTAAGTTTTTGAAACATTGACAGAAGTAGCAGCTTCATAAGTAGCTACTCTTTACTCCTATTTGTAATTCTATTTATCATACCTCTAGAGGGCTGTAGCAAGAGCCTACTCTGATGACTCTTGTTTAGTTGTATCCGTGAGGTCCCGTGTACCTTTTCCAAGTTCACTGGTTTCCTGAATACAGTTTTTCATCATGTGTGTGACCTACCTTTATTTCATCACGTTTAGCCATATTGGAATATAAGTAAGTCTGCTTCAATGATGTGACTGAATTTGTTCCATGTAGTTTATTATCATTAATGGTTACTGTTCTATCAGGTTTTTTGGCATCCATAATTTGCTTCAGCAAAAATTTTATATTTTTTTCCCACATTTCTCATAAAGATACTGAATAGCATTGAAAGAATAGCAAACCCACTTGGAATTACACTGAAAATAGCCACGTTGGATACTGATTGTCTATCTCACATGTTTTCAGATCTCCCAGTTCTTAAGTATTTTATATGTTTAATACCTTTGTTCTGATCTTGTATGACTGTCACAGTCCTCAGCTTGTTAGTTGATTATGAATATCACTTGTTGGTATAAATATCAGGTCCTTGTGTTCAGCTTGTTCAGCTGTATCCTGAAGCAGACATTCCTATTTTATTCCTTTCCTTTTTCAAAATCAATGTTTTCTCTGTTTTTAATGTATTTCCTGTCTTGAAATGACCAAAGATGGTATCACCATCAATTGTTCAATTTTACTTTAATGTCACATACAAAATATCCATTCTACATTGCAACTTAATATATTTTATATAAAATCAAATGTACAGTATCTTAAATTTGTTTAAATAGAATTATAAACATAACTTTCAGGAGGAGTCAGTCCTGGAGTGAAGCAGTCCTTTGTTAATTACAGTTCCTTTTGATATCCCTGCTGTTTGGTAAAAAATCCAGCTTAAATTCTAGAAAGATCCTTATGATCTCAGGCTTAGTTTCTATCAAAGCAAAAATAAGTCCCAGATTATTTTTTTTTTAAGCTTTGTGTCGCTCAGACAGCTGGATAAAATCCTGTGCTGGGGTGTCCAGTTCGAATGTCATTTGACATCATCTGCTTCAGAGCTCATCTTCATCTGATAAAGCGTCAAGGTAATCTGTATCAACATATAAGAGAAATCCAGAAAACAAACTGTCTGCCCACGTTGGATCAGAAAAGAGACCGTTTTGGTCAGTGTAGAAGATCTCAAGCCATACTTCATCTTCTGGCTGAAGGTAGATCACTGTGGATCCAGAAGCTACATCGTGGTTGCCGGTGTTCGCGTCAAATGTCTTTATCCGGTACTTCCCATTGTGAACCAGCCCAATCGCAAGATGCTTGTTTGCTAGGGTGATATCATAAGAAAAGTAATAAATCCCTGGGATGGCACAGATAAACTTCCCTGTGGAAGGGTTATAATGCTCCCCCTCATTGAAGAGGACTTTATTGAATACAATTGGTAATCTTTCCTCTGGGTAGCTGGTGGTGATGCCAACAGAAAAGGCAGATTTCAGCACTATCTTTCCACACTTACAGACCCCTGGTGCACCTCGCTCTCCTCGGTCTCCTTTATCTCCCTTAGGTCCAGGTGGTCCAGCTGGACCTACTTCACCTTTGGCACCAGTCAATCCTCCAGGTCCTTTTTTACCAGACTGACCTTGGTCTCCTTTCTCTCCAGCTGGTCCTAATGGCCCAGTCTTTCCTCTTAAACCTTCAAAGACATTTTAAGTTAGTTAATTGTTGCACGTATCATCTCAGTAAATGATTGTGTGAGCTACTGTGTGTGCCCAAACAAACAAGAAAAACACGATCAGAATTTCAAAATACTTGAAAAATACTTTTGAAATCTTCTAATAAGTTTGTGAAAGGAATGGCAGGTTAGAACAGAAGACTGGGCTCCACAGCCCAGGGTTCTTTTCTTTCTATATTCCTACTTTTCTTCATATGCCTTGATTACACATTGAAGAACTTCGTATATAATCTTGCGGACTGAACTATGGGCACTGCTGATGGGAAGGACTGCAGCGTGGCTACCTATATAATGATACATGCACACTAAATATCTCCTACTATTTGAGGATTTTTAGTGTGTACCTAAATATCTGCTGATCTTTTATTTCTGGCTAATGGCACAAATGAGACTATTTATTTGATATTACACATGCTTCATTTTTCAAAAACTTTTTCTTAGCATCTGTGCACAGGAAGGCTATGCATTTACATTTATTTACACAGATTTCAGTATATGCATATTAGACATGCCTAAAATATGTGCATTTTTCTTTAACTGTATATATATGCATCACACTTAAACCCACACAGACACATACACACATTCATCATATAACAGTGACAACGAAAGGTCTTAATTTGTTGTACTACTGTGTTAAATTACACAAATATTCAATACCTGCACTCCCTTTTTCACCTTTTTCTCCCTTCCTGCCATCTCTACCATCTCTTCCTGGAAGACCAATGCGTCCGTGTGGTCCCGGGGTTCCCCTGGCTCCGGGGGGACCCACAGGGCCTGGCAAACCAGGGATGCTACAGATATATCTAGTGTAGTAATTTTCTCCTTTGAACTGGCTTTGAAGAGGTTGTTCGCTTGTGTAGATGACAAAACTTGTAATGTAAAGCAACACAAACATCCTTGGATCTGGAAAAAATACATACAAATAAGACTATGCATATTATGGCACTCTAATCACATGCAGATGGCTCTGAATGTGTTAATAAGTGTGACTGTGGTGCATTATGCACAGGTACAGGTGCAGAGATCAACATGAGACTTCTGCATTACTGGAATCGATGTAGGAGGCAAGCAGGAAAGTCTGTCAGGTTGGACCTTTTTCTGATCACTGTGTATGTTACCGTATGTCTTCCAAGTAGCCTATAGACTGACATAGTGTAACTGGTGAATACCAGCTTTTTTGGACCAAATTTTGACACATTAAAAAGAATCTGGATTTTTCAATACAAAGTGCTTTGCTCGCATAGTTTATTTTGTCTCTGGGACCTGTGTAAGCTTTACAGAGAAAAGCCCTCTTGCTGGAGGGAGTTACGTCTGTGCTAGGAGCATCTGCCCATAGGAGCAGTCTCTTCTAGTGAGGACAGAACTTACACCTTCATTTGATTTTGAAATTTGCCCTTATGGTTGCAGATGAATCTCCAGCCTGAATGACAGCATCAGAAACTTGCTGAGTCTGCAGAAAGGATACCAGTAAGAGCGCTACAGCTTCAGTGCCTGGTTGGAAACCCTGATAACCACTTCACCCTAATCAGTCAGGTGGAATCCAGGCAGCTGCCCTGCAGGGAACAGGTGGAGTGTGAATAGGCTGCTAACAGTTGGCGTTTTTTAAGTGTGGCTTGGACTGTCATATGAAATGAACTGTGTGGTAATGTCTTGCGAGAAAATTGTTTAAAGCTTTATATATAATATTTGGGTGTTTTCATAAACAATTGAATGCAAATTGGATTTCCCTGTTCCACTATATACTGGAAGTCTAAAGAAAAAACACTGTACAAACATGCTGAGGAGTTGCAGTACCTGATGTATAAAGTTGTCTTAATTTAGTGTTGCATGAGCAAAGAGTCAGTCATGGGTCAGGTGAGATTTTGCAAGTTGTTTTTTCTAGTTCCCTTGATGGCTTCTCAGAAGACTTGTGTGGGGTTTTTTGTTGGAGTTGTCCATTCCTTCAGAGCTAATTTACAGCACTTGAGGAAATCAGAGTCCACTGGTTTCTGTGGGGAGAAAAAGAAGAAATGGAGTGGGGGATGCGTGAAATACCTTCTGCCTTTTTTTTACAGCAAAACTTATTCTCAAACTCAGAGTTAAAGAAGTTGCCAAGTGAATTAATCTAGAAATCATTGTTTTCATTCCTTTCTCTGTGATACTGATCCGCATTGACTGATTGATTTAAAAACTCAAACTGTTACATTTATTTGTAGTGCATGATATTTCAATTGGTATATGGCAGGTCAAATCTATTCATCAGGGAAAAAGATCAGCATGTACACATACACATACAGTCTTTATGAAGAACCTTTTCTGTTTTGCAGAATGAAAATTAGAAACTCTATTGGTATCAATGGCAATGCAGAAAAAAAGCATGAAAATATTGTAGTTAGAGAGAGAGAAGCAATGCTCCAAAATTCTCTTCAGTGATGTATATTCTGCTTTTCAAATTAAGCATCTTGTATCAAATTGGCAGAAACCAAACTATTAATTTTGCTGTCATTTGATAAAGCCTTACACTGCAGGCACAACGGCCTCCAAGAGTGGATTAACATATGAATGCTGAACATTACCGCGGAGCAGCAAATGATAACTCAAGGCAGTAGTTAGCTGCAAGCATGAACCTCACAGTGAATGTTTGCTCTGATGTACTCCTGAGTGTACCCAAATAAAGCTCGTGGATTTTCACAGGACTTAAATCAAGGACAACAAAGCTCTCTGCAGAAGAACAGCGTTAACCACTTAGCCAGGAGGGAGCAGCTTGGAGGGAGTTCATGCCTGTGTATGCATTTTACACAAAGCTGATGGATAAGTAGCAGACACGACCTAAGGATCAAGGACTGGAACAAAAACTGCCCTTTGCCAGATGAAAGTCTGAATCAGTAGGCTAGATGTTCCCACACTGTGTTACACGTAAGCCAAGGAAAAACAATCTCAACAACTGCTGGTTTTGCCTATGTCCAGGATCTTGTACAAATCAGAGTAAGAGCCTTCACACAGCTGCTGCTGTCACTGGCTGGCCAGTAACTTAGTGATGCATGAAGCCGTCTTCAGCTCCCAGACCTCCCCTGCTGTTCTTCTCATGTGCATACAGGAAATTAATTAGTCTGAGACATGTGTTTCTGCTAAGGCCATGGGAAAAAAGTAGTTTTGGGAAGGTGAGGAAAACAGGGTTGTTGAGATAGGGATGTGCCTTAGATGGCTGGGGCATTGTGGTTGGAGAAACAGTTCGGCAAGGAGAAGGCATAGGGGGGAATATGTGGAGTCTTCAGCTATGGGTTGGGGGTCTTAAGGAATGATGTGGCTATGAAACAGAATGATGAGACTGCAGGAAGAGGAACAGAGCTGGGACTGGGAGGAAATGGTGATAATATTCAGGTGATGATGTTTACAGTCCTGAATTTAGACTTGGGGGGAATACAGAAAGCTGCTTCCAACAGTGAAACTTGGGAAAACATACATTAGACCACAGAATCAGGACTTCTCTTGCCCTTTGACTCCAGACTCTTGCATTTCTTCCTGCAGTGAAATACTTGATCACAGAGAATTAACTGTTAGGCAGAAAGTGAGTCATAAATAATACTTTCATCCTGGCTTCTGTTTGTCCTTTTCAAAGATACAAACTTTTGTCCATAAACTGGGCTAGGAAACAATGTCATTTATATAAGCCAAATAATTTTTCTTCAGGGAAAATCAACATTTGAGGAGTTAATTCTTTTTTCCAAATATTGAAAGCCAGAACAAGCACATGATATTCTTGTTCACAACAATAGCAATAATCTTCTTCAAAACCATCGCCAAAATAATAATGAGAATATGAACACAGGATTAGAATAATGTTATTCCAAGTTTAGAAAATGGAATTTCAATAGGTTCCAAATCCACTAGGTAGAGCAAGAGTGCATGCCAAGGCATTCACTGAAAGACAATGGACAGGCCGATCAGTTCTAATATGCGGTGATTTCTGAAGCAGCTTTTCTAAGTGAGAGTGGCAGATCCATTTGTTCTGTCACTTTTCATATTGCACAAGCAGCATAATCACTGCCTTTGTGCATAAACCCAAAAGACCATCTGATTCATTTGATATTGGAAAAATACTGAAAAGGCTATTCTAGACTTAATACCTTGCTGCAGTCTGTTAGAGTGACAGATGTAAAGAATCAAAAGCAGCATCAAAAGGAGCATGGCCAGCAGGTCAAGGGAAGTGATTCTGCCCCTCTGCTCTGGTGAGACCCCATCCGGCTCTGGAACCTTCAGCACAAGAAAGACATGGACTGGAGAGGGTCCGGAGGAGGCCACAAAAGTGATCAGAGGGATGGAACACCTCTGCTATGAGGACAGGCTGAGAGACTTGGGGTTGTTCAGCCTGGAGAAGAGAAGGCTCCAGGGAGACCTTATTGCAGCCTTTCAGTACTTAAAGGGGGCCTGTAAGAAAGATGGGGACAGACTTTTTAGCAGGGCCTGTTTTGACAGGACAAGGGGTAATGGTTTTAAACTAAAAGAAAGAAGATTCAGATTAGATATAAGGAAGAAATTTTTTGCAGTGGTGGTGGTGAAACATTGGAATAGGTTACCCAGAGAGGTGGTAGATGCCCCATTCCTGGAGACATTCAAGGCCAGGCTGGATGGGGCTCTGAGCAACCTGATTGAGTTGAACACGTCCCTGCTCATGGCGGCAGGGTTGGACTAGATGAGCTTTGAAGGTCCCTCCCAACCCAAACCATTCTATGATTCTGTGATCTACCTTGAGAAGGTACTCTGTATGTTACATTCTCGTTGAAGCTAGGTGCTAGGCAGAGGGTCTTTAATATGAAGCATTTAGGAAATATCACTTCATTAACAATATACTCAGATGATGTCATAAAGTTAAGGTTAGGAATTAAGGGATTGTAGCAAATTCCCAGTTTTGAGACTTCCTGCTGTATGATCTAATCTTCCTCTCTTGTCCAGCTATGCAAGTCTTAACTCTAAAATTCACTAATTGGCATTGTTTTGAAGCAAGCCTAGATTTCCCATAAATCTGTTGTAAATAAAAACTGGGTCTAAAGCCAATAATTATTAGTCACAAGCTATCCTGGCTGTGTTCTTTCTTTTATCTTTCCTTGCTAGCTTTGAATTCACTTCCAATGTATATGCACAGCTATTTGAGGAGGAGAAGATGTATTTCAGCTTCCATGTGCAAAAAGATATAGATGTGAAGTCATGATGTTCCTGGGCCTTTCCTGTTTGCCATACTGGCAATGGCTTAGTGGTACAGAACAAGATAGCTTATACATCCTCTGGCTCTCCAACAACCAAGGCCCATACTGCCTCACTTTGCTACCTTGCATCCCTACTGTGGGATGTACAGATCTTCCCCAGCTCTTCCATCCAGGACAGCTGTGGTAGGAGGAGCAAGGTGGAGAAGGAGGTTATAAAGTCATGATGGGAAGCAGAGAGAAACACCCTCAACAATTAGCTTGAAATCTCACTAGCTATGCCTGTCTTTTCCCTCTGAAAACGTGATCCACAAAAATCAGTTGTGTCCACATGCCTGAAGGGTCCAAACCTGCCATTCAATTTGCCACCACCACTGACCTTTCTACAAAGCCTCAGAAAGAGTGGCTTGCAGTTTAGCACACCGTGCTCTGCAGTTTCTTTGCACTTTACAATTTTTATGCTGTTTAAATACAAGTCTTAATTATGGATTTTTTCCCAGGTATTTTTCATTGATCATTCACCTTCAGTTGGGCACAGATCTATGCATCTCCCAGCTGGTTTTGTGTTATGGGGTCTATGCTGGACTTCCAGAGCTCCACCTGTAAGACCCTGCCTTACTCTAAGGAATCAAGAACACAACTGGCCACCACCACACTCCTTGGGTTAGCTACACAATCCAGCAATCTTTGCATGGCTTTACATTGTCTTTATTTCCCTTGTGTAAGAAGAGGAGAGTGACCTAACACCTTTTGAGCAGTCTGAACTTTTGATTCCCAGTCCCAGAATGGCTGCTGGTGCCCAAAGGGATCAATAGGGCAGCAGGAAGAAACATTAGCTAAATATTTCTGAGAAAACAGTCCGTAAAGGTCTTGTTAGCAATGCTGACATTTAACGATCTCACTCGATTAAGTTTGTATTCAGTCATGTTTGAACAGTCTCCTTCACAACTCCGTTGAATGCAGTCATATTCTTCAACCACGTCTCAAGCCTTCATGAAAAATAGAGCACTTAAAATCAGGACCAGAAGTTCAATGTGTTTGATATTCAAAATATCAAAGGAGTAGAACTCCTTTTATTTCTCAGTGTCTGACTTGAAACATAGTGTCTCTGGTTCCAGCCATTCCCATTATCTGGAAGGTTGTTTTTACTAAAAATGCCCTAGAAGCTGGTCAAGGCATGTATCAGTGAGATGGTCTGACTCAGATGGGGGGAATTTTAACATGAGGGCTGGCGGATGAAGCAGTTTCACTGCCAGCTGTACCAGAACACACAAATAAATGAAACCTGACAGAATTTGTCCTGACAGAGAGCTGAGAAGCTACGTCAGTTACTTACAGTTGGCAATTAACAGGGAGACAATAATATGTTTGCTTGCAAAATAGTGAAAAATGGGCAGGATTTAGCACTGGAAGACTCAGGGTACAAGTGTCTCTACGTCTCAGGTGCGGGCTTCTTTAAAAGGTTTTATCTTTTTTCTTAAAAAAAAAAAAAGAGAGAGAGACACAGGAGCCATGAATCACAAGCTGTCTTCAGGTATGACCTACAATTTGCAGGGTTAGTTATGAATCTGAACTCCTTGCCAGGAGACTTTCCATCTCCTATCTTAGATCATTCTGTTTTACCAACCTTGTGGTGACAGAAGAGAAGCAGAGAACAGCCTAGGAAAACTGTTTTGGATGTCATGGAAAGAGGCAAAACGAAGGGCACAAAAAGAAAACGTCAGACTGCAAGGCACATGAGGACAAACAAGAACAAAAGCATAGATTATTGCCACGAATCATAGGGGATGGACTTCTTTTGGCTTGTGCCTTGTGCTCTCTTGTGTTCACACCTGGGCTTTGTGAGCAAAAGTTCATCCAGAGCCCCTGTCATGAGAGCAAGCCATTTGCACAGGGGTGAATAACGGGGACCAACCAGCAAAGTGAGCTCAGGACACAGACAGCAAGAACAACTCTGGGAAATTTGCTGGATTTCTGGCTGAATATGTTCTAGTCCCTGGGCATGGCTTCTCACCTCAAGGCAGATGTCATTTATTAGATCACAGACACCTCTGAAGATGGATTCTCCTTCACCCACTTGCTCCCTTGGTGACCACATATTGTACCAGGGAACAGTGTTCACCATTAAAAAAGATAATTGTGCAGAGAAGAAAGCTTCCAGACCCTGAAAGGGACACTCCTCCCCCAGCACATTGTTTTCTTCTGGAAGTTTGTCAAATTATATCACCCAGGCGCTATGCCTTTCTGGGAACCCTGCAGAAAAGTAGGCATCCAGCCAGGGACTACATTCTGCATCAAACTAGGCAAAGACGAAAGGAGCAATTTAAATGTTTGGGCAGGACTAAGCTGGTTGATTTACCCTGAAGCAAGTTGGGGAAGGCTCCCACAAACTTCTCTGCCAGAGGGGCAGTGGAGGCTGTGACCTGGGGCAGGGAGCAGCTGTGCTCAGCTGAGTGGCAAACTGTTGTCCCTGTTCTGCTGTTCATGGAAGAGGACATCTGTCCGAGGCTGGACACAAGTAAATTTTTTCACACTGCAAACAGTCATAGTCAATTTAGCAATATTTTTAAATGTACAAAGGGTCTCTCTGCACTGCTGTTGCAACACAGCAAGCTATTAGCTTTTCCAAGAAGGGATCTGGAAATTCTGGCTACATGGGCAAATCCCCAGCTAGAAATGGTTTGCTAAATATTGTGGTCTCTTCGGTCCAGGTGATATTGTAAACAGTCCTTAACATACTGGGGAATGAAAAGGTAGGATAAAGTATAAATTCACTGACTTCAATATTTGGATAAGTATGCATGTCTGACAAGACTGGAGGACTAATTAGTTTTTATTTATATGACACTTAAAACATTGAAGGCATTGTTAAAGCCCTATAGTATAAATTTCATTATCTTAAAACACTCTGAAATTTATTACTGAGAGTTTATATGCTACAGCATAAAAGCAGGAATTTCTGAAGTGCTCTGTGTTAGCCAAGCTCTGCTCCCAGGAATGGCAGAACTGCACAACAGAGCTCAGATAACACCAGTCCTGAAAAAAACTCGCTACAGCTCCAGGTTCCTGCTTGAGAACCTTCAAAAGATAACGGCACAATTGTGCATTTGACTTAGAAAATCAGCATTCTGGAATTATATATTCCTGGGTAAAAAATAACTGTGGTGCTAAGACCTTTGGGCTGAATTTACAAAAGTTCCTGTAAGTTCCAACTTTTACAGATTACTTTAACACAGAGAAAAAATCATCTTGAGGGAAACTGGGCACCTGAGTCCAAATGAAAGAACCGTAAAACCAGTGGCATTCCAACTGGAGCATGCCTTAGCTTGGAGTTTCTGAAGAGGGTCTCTTCAGGCACATCTGCAGGAGCAGTGCTGTGCAACACAGATACTCAGGACAGCAATGTGAGACACAGGCTGTGCACGCCTGACATGGCTCCATGCCCAAGCAGCCTGTGGCCTTGCACATACTGCTTGCTTTCTTGTAGGTCTGTGTCCACAGGGCACTGCACTATCCGCTGCCCAGAGTCAGCTGCAGGCTCTCCATCTTCTGATCCTTGGTACACCCTTCAGTACCATTGAAGCCGGTGTCCAACTTAAGGGAAAGGTTGTGGCTGTGAAGCTGAATCTCACAGAGGTGTGACTCTCAGGAGGCTGTGTCTCATCGATACAAATGATAAATGCATTTAAAAGCTTAAGCCTTGCTGTAAATAAGTGGGGCTTGAATTTCTGAAAGCCCAAGGTGTTTTGAAAATGGCACAAGATCTTTGAAGCCTCAGATGCTTTTCAAAATGCCACCCATGTTGACGTATGTCCCCAGCCTCTGGGACTTCAGAGCTCTCATGTCAACCCCGGTGGCCTCCTTCATGCTGATGCTCTAACTTGTCAGTACAGGACATAAAAATCTGGCCTCAAAATCAGCATACTTTCCTGACTGTGGCTGCTCTGAGAAAAGTCCTGTTCTTGTAGAGTGAGTCTACCTCGAAGCTATTACTTCAACAGTATTACTTCTATATTTATACTGCAATAGAAAAAGGAGAATTTGGCCTGGTTTAGTCACATGTGTCATTGTTGTGGTTAATGTCAAAGTCAGGAGATTGGAGCCAGGAAGATATAAAAATAGAATGAAATTTATGTAATGTCTGCTTTTGGGTAATGGCACGTTTTTTGAGTATGCTCCTTCCTGATTAAATCAAACCTTTAAATAACAACTTGATTTTCAGTGAGGTAGACCTCTTTGTGAGACTGAAGGACATGCACATTAGAAAGACAGCTGTAAACAGTTTGGAGCTGTAAAATAAAATTCCATTTAAATTACGTATAGTATCTTCTTATTGAAACAAAGACTTGTGTTTCCATAGAAGAGCAGAAGGAACAAAGCTTCCTGCCTCCCATCAAGCTTCACAGGAACACCAGTTCAACCCAAACTCACCCTCTGGTAACCCCGTTGGCACCCAGCAAGCACTCACACAGGACCTGCATTTCTAGTCAATGAGCCTGGTGTTCTACAACTTCACATCTTGTGGAGGTGTTTGGTGGGCAAGGGCTGGCTAATCCCTGGGGCTGGGAGGGATGGAGCTCCCCACAGGGTGGTAGGGCAGGGTCTCACCAGCCAGTGCCCATCCCACCACCCCGAGGGACCAGGGCAGCCTGGAGGCAGCCAGAGGCACCTCCATCACTGGAGACCAGACCAGGATGTCAGCCTGTGGGTGGGGGTCAGCTGGGCTGAAATGAGGTCCTGGACCACGGGCAGGGTGGTGGGACACGCCAGCAGAGGTTGGCAGAGACACTCAGGGATGTCAGTGCCCTCGTGGCTCTGGCAGTTTGTACTTATTCAAAGTGAACCCAGTCTGGCAACATGAGTCGAATCTACACACGTGGAAATAACAATTTTCAGCACAAGACATTCAAAGGTCTGTTTAATTCCATATGGATCCTTCCCCATTTCCCTGCTGCTGTTTGGACTCATAGGGCCTCAGTCTGAGGTTTTTTGGTTTGTTGTGTTTTTGTTGTTGCTTTTTTGTTTGTTTGGTTGGTTTTTTAATATATTAACTGCTGTGTATTGTGAAGATGTAAGTGTCCAACTTGCTTATTTAAAGAAATGTTTGTATTGTTCTTACAACACATTGAAAAATCTGAAATCTATTATAAGAGCTTTTTCTCTGCTGAAATAACAATGACACTAATCTTTTTTCCTCTGTATTTCTAACTTGGACATTTCAGCAGGCAGGCAGCTTTACACTTCCAAGAAATAACTTGTGAGGAAGAAAAAGTATTATCTTATTTACTTTTTTTTTTTTTAAATAATTTGTACACACTGTGAAAGTAAAAAACTTATGCTGCTGTGTAGAGCTCTGGAGAGTTTATGAAGCTGTTTTGCTAACTACTATAGCCTACTATATATCCTAATTGCAATATATCCTAACAAGTCTTTAAAAACAGTTTAACAAGCATAAGGTGTTGAGAAGAGGAGAGAAGCAAAGAGGAGAGGTGAGAGAAGAGCTTAATCTTCTTTTTTGACACAAATTTGTCTGACACAAATTTGTCTGACACAAATTCGCTTAGAAGAATGACAGTTTTTCCTGTGATATGATAACTTCAATTTGTTACACATAATCGTATGTCAGCGTGATTCTGTACATACTGAAATCAAATGCAAATCTCTCTCTTATTAGTGGTGTTTGATCAGATTCACAGAGAGAAAGAAAAAAACCAGAGCACAGAGTTTTTTCTTCAGGAGATCTGATTTCCGTTCCTTGATCAGAAATGTCTGTTCTCTGACAATTATTTAATCGTACATGCTTCTGTTCCTCCATCAGTAAAAAACCAACATCAATAATATCAGGGATAATACTGCTCTGCTGATGTAAAAGCAGGTTATTTCAAAAACGCTTTTCAGATTCTGCTTTTCTTAAGTAATTGTGAACTGCCATTTCATATTTCAAACCAATTCTCTCATGGGAGATTAAAATGGATGAAGTCCACATGATTCCTGCAGTTTTTTCAGTACAGTGCAGATGAGTTCTAGTGTCTGGTAACTGATTATTTCTGACTGTGTAACAGAGCATCAGCCATGCTCCTGCTTATCATTAACAACAAATTTTGGGCCTCATGTAGTTGGGCACAGCTCTATTGAAACCACGTGCCTTGTATTTATATTGGGCCTTGAAGATGTTTTCTCACTTAAGTCATTGCAACAATAATTTGCCTTTTTTTGGAAATCTGTCCTATCTAGGAAGTGTTTGATTCCTTGGATTCCTCCAGGGCATAGCGTGAAGAAACTGCAGCCGTCAGTCAACTTGCCGCTCTTCACTACAGCTTATGGGGTGCACGTGCAGCACAAACAGAGCCCAAGGTAGTGGTATGTGGTAGGTTATGCCGAAGTATGCATATTTCTTTAAAAAAAAAGGGATTGTAGATAGCCCTCTTTGCAATTCCATAGCCAGTGAATGTGACACTGCCTTATTGTAATACCTACAGTTGTTCAGGCTTCTTGTTCAAGTATCTACTGATATAATTTACAATGATGACAATAAACTCAGTGTTATTTTACAGTTGCAATTCTATGGCAGCTGTCTGCCATGAGCCTTTTGGCATTTCAAACAGTAACCTTGATTTAAATTTATTTCTTAAGAAATTCTGGCTAGTCTAAGACAAACGGTATGCCAGAATCACTTCTAATGATCTGTCCCCTGGAAAATACCTTACATAATTGTCAATACAAATAAAATATATATAAAAAAGGAGTCATGCAAGGCTTAGAGCATACTAACTTCAAGTTTCCATCAGGGTAAAGGGTTTTGCAATTTCCACTTTAATGGAAACATACAGAAATTCAGAATGTATTGACTTGCAAATAAAGTTGAAAATACATAAAACACAGAGAAGCTTTCTCTTGCCTTGACTAAAATGACCTTTCATTTCAGTGATAAAATTGTTTAAGTTTTATGGCATGGAATCAAGATATAAAATTGAAAAAAATTTCTTATAATTTAAAGTCTCTCGGATAAGTTCAGGCAGCTGGTTTTCCCGCAGCCAAGGTATAATTTTGTAGCAGACAAGTGTGCGTATGTGTGCACGTGCTTGTGTGCATACACATATACGTGTACCTTTACCAGCTAAAGGGATCCAGTTCACACTCAGCCTTTCTTCAAGGCCCTGGAGTGTGGTGGATGCATTTTATGTCAAAGATAATATTAAAGAGTTTTTTTCTATTTAACTTTGACTGATGGAATTACTTTTCCTTACTACAGATCTGTTCTCTGATGGCCTGAATTAATGATGTACTGAGATTCATTTCTAGGTTATAAACAGTAAGCTGGCATGTAACAAGCTGTTTTGTAGTTTAAATCTTTGTGATAGGTATCTTCATTGGGCACTGCAGAAAGTTCTATTTTGATATTTGTGATTTTGTTTATTGCTTAAAATACACATTATGTCTTGAACAGGATAACTGCAATTGAAAACTCTCCTGTGTTCAAACATCATGTCTTTCCTGCTTAGAATTCTTGTTTTCTTTCTCTGAGATGCTGTGATTTCTTATGAGGCTTCTGTTTTTCCTCTGTCTTTGGGAAAGTTTAAATGTATGTATGTTCATATATATACGTACACACACAGTAAAGTTTAAAAAAAAAAGTTTTATAAATTTATCAGCTCATGGGAGAGAATATCAAAACACTTCTTTTGGAGACAATTTCATTGGCACAGCTTCTCTCTTACAGTTTGTGTCTATTCTACTTGTTTTCTTAATGCATGAAACAAGGTCTCTGCAGAGGTTCATAAGCCACTGCTGTTCCTTTCCCATAAAATTAATTGGTGTCCCAGTTTGTTCTCTTAGGGCAATTATGAAGTCATCCATAACAGTGATTTCTTTATGTCTCTGTTTTGGGATCAATGTTACATATGAGTGACTCTGGTAAATGTGACCAAAAGCCCTTCCAGCCCTATACCCTGTCTCTCTGGCCACGTCCTGTCTCTGGCCCTTGGTCTCTTCCCGAGGCTGTGGGAGCCCGCAGCGATGCTCGCCGGGAGGTTGTGTTCCTGCTCCCAGCGGCTGAGGTCTTCTGAGCTGGAGATATTTTCTGAGTCTTTTTCTTTCTGTCAGCCTCACTGGACTCCTTATCCATAAACTTGGAAGGAGTTTAAACGCTGGCTTTCCACAACAGTCCTGGTAGAAAATTTGCTGGATTAATTATGCACAGAACACGTTTGTCTCGGTTAAACCTTTTTATCTCCCTTAAATCTTTTAAACTGATAATTTAATTTGATTCCAGCTAATACTTGCATTATAAGTGGCAGTTCTTAATCTGGTCCTCAGGACATTACCTTCTCAGAAAAGTGGTAATTTTAGACTCCTTATGATTGCCACAAATATTTCCATGTTGAATATTTTTAATTCACAGTTACAAATTTTAGCAGTTACATGGTCCACTAAATTGTAAGGGCCATTTGCTCTTTCCCTGTAGTGTATAAACATTAGTAAGCAAGATTCTGAAAGACATACAAGATCAGTAGGTCCAGCAGCTTTGTTGCTTTCATATTATATCTTCAGATCAGCATAAACCCATCATCTCTTAACAAAAATGCAGAAGTACAGCTGCAAAAATGCAGCTGCCTGAGATTGTGTTATCTGGCCTCTGCCAAAGACACACAACATGGGACAGAATCTCCCTGCTGTAGTGTTTGTCATTCTGCTAGACTTAAAAGCCAAGAAAAGTAGTAAAAAGTAAATATGATGTTTTCCAGGAGACATTGGTGGCTCTTAAAGAAAGAAAAAAAAGACCCCTTTGAATTCATCAAAGATACATAAACTCTCATGTGTTTGCTACAGACAGCTGAAAGGACAGTCTTCCAGATACTCTATAAAATACTGCTTTCATTGGCACATTTTAAGAAAACAATAATGGTTTCTTAATACAGATGTGTGTCATTATTATTCAAAATAAAGTTTGTTTATTTGTCTGTTTTAACCACAGAATGTCAGATTATAGAGACTCTTGCTTTGCTCTCCACGAGTAGCCAACTGAACACAGCGGTGTCACTGATGACCTCATGTCCTCAAAGCCACAATGCTGCCTAAGTTTTGGCATGATGACATATGTCATTCCCTGTTGGGGTGGCCCTCCTCCTCCTCCTCGTTCTTGTCCTCGTCCTCATCCTTCTCCTCCTCCTTCTCCTCCTCCTCCTCTTTTTCCTCCTCTTCCACCTGCCAGCACAGAGCTCCCTTCTCCTTGCTGGGCTTCTGACACTGCTGAGATCTCCTCCCAGCATCAGGAGTCCAAAAGACCCTTTTCCCCTCTGTTCCATGTCTATTGGGATGCGGATTTGTCTGGGTTTTTTCTTTAATTTTCAGACACTGAGGCTGGAGGTGATGGGGGAGGAGAGATGCAGCAGCATGCAAAGCCCAGCAGCTGCCAGGGCCATCCTGGTGCACCTCTGTATGTCCCTCCAGATTGCCACCATGTCTGCACGGGACAGAGAGAAAGGCGCACCTGTCTGGAGTGCAGCATGGTGGCAGGGAGGTGACAGTGCGAAGGCTTGTCCCTGCTGTGCAATGCTACAGCTGGCTGAGTTGAAAGATGGCTGGGAAAAGCCCTTAAATGGAAATCTCAGATGTGGAACTTGTTTTTCCTGCCAAAAGTCTGCTTGAAGTAGAACATTTGTTGTAGTGAATGTTCAAGCTGTGGTGAGCCCAGATATCGCTGTCATTTCTCCCTGTTTGGGGTCTATCTTCAGACCATGACAGGGATGCAGTATGCCAGCAGTTACAGAAAGGGACCTGTTGGAAGGTCGCAGGGTGTAGGTTATAGCCCCAAGCCCCCATGCACTGCTACTGTCCTCCCCTCATTTGTGGACTTTTGAAGACTAGTCCTCTCTTTTGAACCCTGGAAACAGAGATGCTGTGCAGGTGGTACCACTTGTGCAAAAGTAATTGCAGCTAAAACAGCCTCCTCTACAGAGGCCCTCAGCTGCGGAGAAAGGGCAGTGATGACTCACCGCCTATTAGCAAAAGTAGTGGGTTTGGCAAAAACAAGGATCCCATTAAGTGAAGATGTTGTTCTATTTTGGAGTTTCATGTGTAAGCTGTGGGGTTTCTTTTTTTCTATAGTTTTGTAAACCTTTCCTGTTTCTGCCCTGTTGGTGGGTGCCACAGTGAGGCCCGGGGAGAGCCAGGACAACTGCAACCCTTTCTGAGCCCTAAATCACAAAGACCTGGAGTTGGACAGGCAGCTGAGATATGCTGCGTGTAGCGAGTACATGGAAACAATGCTGCTGCCATTTCAAAATGACTAATGGTTGGTAGCTTCTGGGCTTTGCATGGCTTCATTTTGATATCTCTGAAGGAAAAATGAATGTATCCAGAGAATTATGCAAAAGGTTGTGCAAGTCCCCCTGTGCTAAGCAAAAGGAGAGTTCGTGCCCTCGCCTGGAGGAGCATCTGCTTTCCAAGAGCAGCAAGAGACGGACTCATCCGAGGAGCAGCAGGACATGGCTGAGCTCCTCAGCCTTCTCGCCTGCAGCAGCAGCTAAAGCCCTCCGAGGGGAGAGGCCAGATGGAGGCTTCGTTCAGCGTCCCTCTTGCCCATGAACTTGTACAGCTCTGGAACCCTGAACTCTCCCTGTCTGCCTATGTACATCCCTGTTTACCATCCTGGACTAGTCCAAATACCAGGAAAAGGCCATGGGAACATCAAGTCCAATATAACTGTTTGATGAGTTATCAATCTATCCTCTCCCATAAAGATAACCAAAATGGTATCAAGGGCATCTGTTCCTTCAGCTTATTGCTTGTCCCTTGCTGTGGCCTGTCTGTCTGGGATAAAGCAACTCCAGGGTTTTAATGCTCACAGTCTTCCCTCATTCTTCTGATTTACTGCAGGCTAAAGCTTGTAAACCTTTGACACCTGTTTACAAATAGACAGCCTGGATAACATTAGCAAACATAAACAGTACTCTCCCTGAAAGTCCTATTTTAAACAAAAATCCTATTTTTTGTAAAGACCAATTTTGTCTTCACCATCTGTACCTAGTTAAAATTCCAATTGTTTTTCTTAAAAAGGATTTTAACAACAGATAGTAAGCATGAGGTAGATTAAAAGTAATTTAATTTGTAGGGTTTTATTAAGAGTTTAGAAAAAATCTATTAGAGACCTAGGTTATCTGCAGCCTCCAAATGGTGCTGAAAAAATGATGGTGCTCTCAGATGTCATAGATGATTTTTTTCTTTGAATCTGTACGATATGTTTTTCTGACATTTATACACAAACTTGCATTGGTTCACCTTCAAATAATTTGGTTAAATAAATGCCAGATCCTCAGTGGATGCCTTTATTGATCTAGAATCAGCCAATTTATTTTTATTTGGCCTAAGCTGGGATAAGAAGCTATATAAACTAAAGATACGGTCAGGCTTTTGCTGCAGAAATGTGTGTACCAATTAAAAATGTAACTATCCCTCTGCAGTTTGTTCCTGCTGTTCTGCTGGCGCTCCCTTTCTCTGTAGATCAGCCGCTTCCATGGGCTGTTTAACCCATCTGACATGGCATCAAATCAAATGGGGAGCATTTTCCTGCTTTGCTATCCAGTACCACCATGTAGGGCAATATAAGAGCCAGGCAGGTAAGAGAGGGAAGGGCTCCGAGGGAGTAAATGGCTGACCAGGGCACAGTGCAGTGTAAACCATTCCTACACTCCTCGGACCCACTGAAATCAGCTGTTTCAGCCGAGGCACTGGGCTTTGCATGGCTGAGGGCACACATTCCTCCCATTGCCCTTTCTGTGGCTGTGGCCACTTTGGGCAGGAGGTCTCAGCAGGTGGCAGCTTTGTAAAGCTCCTCATCAGAATTCACCAGACTTATTTGTCAAAAGTTTGAGATGCTAGCCTTTCCTTCTGGCCGCTTCGCAACAGGGGCAGGTGAAAACAATTTGCATCCAGTGCCGTTGTTTACTAGGTGAATGGGAGCCAAAGCACTAAAAGTGTCCAGATGGGTGCTCGCGCTGGTCTAATTAAATCAGCTTTGAAACGTATCTTTAGGCTGTGGACAGATGTTCATTTTGTAGAGATCTGTGCCAGATGAAGATGACAAGCCACACCGCTGGAGGTTATTGCCCTCTCAGCTCTGCTGGCAGAGCCACCCCAGATCCTCTTGGGATCAAGAAGGCTGCAGACATGCATCTCAGGTGGTGACGGCTGGAGCGGCCACCAGCTGCCTGCCCACACTGGCCTCCTTGGCACAGCACCACCTCTGCTGGGTGCTCCAAGGTGCATCTCCTGGCCTCTTCAGTCAAAATGGACCAGATTGGCCTACAGGGTGGGAATAAGAGAGCTCTCGTTTGCTCTGGTTCATTGTGTCTGACAAGGAGTGGGGAGCCCTAACTGGCCAGGGGACAATGGGAACACGGGACAAGCTTGGGTCGGCACAGCTGGCTCAGGAGGAAGCCACCTGTCTGCAGCCTTCTTGTGCCAGGGTAGGAGCAGAAACCTGTCCTCCTGCCAAAGCCACGTGGACAAGGAGTTTTGGATGGTGGCAGGGAACTCAACTGCGCTGGGCTGCTCACTTGCCAAGGTCTTGGCATCAGCTTCAGCTAGGGCCATGGGGGCTGATGAAGGATTGTCAAACCAGTCCAATCCAAACAAGGAAGCTTGTCTCGTCAAGCTGTTGTATTTTTACAAAATGTGTTAATGTGTGTACAGACAAAGTATGACACAATGTTGACCAAGTCTGGTGAGCTGCTAGCTTCACTTGTCCAAAACTATCTTAGCAGATGGTATTAAACTTTCAAAGTAACACTAAGGTCAACTGTGACAAGTTAACACACTTTTCATCTCTTAAACCCTATCTGCATTAGAACTATCGTATTCCTTCTCATGACAATTCTCAGTTAAAATGAATTAACTTAAAAACACTTTCAATACCTTACAAATACATCTGCGTGGCCATGACCTCAGCTGTTGAGCTGACCAGTTTTCAAGTGTGCTAAATTTATGGTTTGTTCTCATTGTTCAACAGTTACTTATCATTAAAGAAAGCAGGTAATGCTGTTTACACTGAAAAGCAAGAAAAATGTCACCATAGCTGTCACTATAAATGTCCTTAACTCTCCAAGCAAGTTTTTAATTAAGTGAACATAATGCAGTCCTTTGTTATTGCCCTTGCTAGGGGAGTACATCTTTTGATTGCACTTCTAGACATCACGGTTACATGCAGGAATAAGTCCCCACCTGCATTTTTTGAGAAGTGAACGAAAAAGTGGCTGAAAATAACCCCAAGCCCAAGCCCCCTCCCCAAGGCCCCACACTGCTCGTCCTCCCAGCAGGGCGCAGGGCTCAGCCCGCCGGAGCGGCCGGCGCTCGGCTGGTCCGTCGTGTCACGGGGCAGGGCCTGTCGCGGCTGTGCACAGCCATAGGAAATCACGAATTCATGGATCTCTTTGCGGAAAATAGAGGTTTCAGTGCCTGTTTGTTTCTCATGAGGGTAAGAAGGAAATCTGGGGCACCGTGGTCACTCCCATTCTCCAAGGCACCCTGTCATGTCCATCTCCTCAGGAAACAAATGACTAATCTTCTGCCTATACAACTACTATTACTTATTAGTTGTTTCATCTATCCTCACAGTTTCCTTCATACTCTCCAAGCAGTGAAGAAACTATGTTCCCTACTCCACAGAAACACGGCATTTATGTAAGTTGGGGGGGCTCCTAAGAGTACTGATTTACTTAACTCTGTTTTCAGGCCACTTCTTACTGCAGCTTTTGAGAGTTTTAGCCACACAGCTCACAGATATCCAAGCAAAAGACCGGCAATGGGAGCAGCAAAAGAAAAAGAGGCACAAGCAGCTCTAATTGAGGCAGGGATCGTCAGAGCAGGAGATAGATTTGCTGCAGCACCTTTGCTGGGTGGCACAGTGGGTTTGGACTTGGCATTTGATTTTCTATGACCACTAGATGGCATAAAAAATTCTGTTGTAGGCATCAGCTTCCTCCTGAAAAATTACTAAGCGTGGGGGTCACGCTGCAGTTAAAGGGGATTCTTACATTGCTTTTAATAAAAGGAACATTTTAATGTGTCTCTTAAATGCAAGAATGTATTGGTAGGAGTCATCCTATTGAGTGGAAATTAACCTTATAAGCAAAATTCAGCTTCAGATAGCAAGGACTGCTGAAGTCAGTGCCATTCTCAGGTGGAGGATAACATAGCATAAGCTGTGGGGAAGGGACATTGCTCTACTAATTGCATTACAGGACCAGGCACTAAGGAAAATCATCAGCTCTCATCTTGGTCCCGATAATGATTTTCTTTGTAGCTTTGGGCAAATCATATAATCCACTTCATTCATCTATTTCTGTGTGAAGGGCAATGATTTCCTGCCTTGCAGTGGTGCCAGAGGAGTAAGTTAATACTCATAAAGAGCTCTCCTGGTGTGTCCATCCTGCACCATCCACCTTTTGCTGTTCCACTGTGATGGTTATAATAAGATGATGGAGTATGGATAAATTTAAAACATACTAAAAGAAATGTTGCTGAATGTTACTGAAAGAAAGTAAAACCACTAAAAGAAATGGACTAATATTTTTTGTTCCCTTTGCAGTATAATTCATTATGGAAATTTCATAATGAGTGAAAACAGCCTGCCTGCTGCTCTCCAAAACCCCTCTGAGTTAAAGAAGCAACCTGATGGATGGTGGCTGGCATGGCCTGACCCCCACCCCCAGCCCTGCTCCCCTCCAACTGAGGGCAACTTCCAGTTCAAATGTGGAGCTTTGGTGCAGTCCCTGGTTTGGTTGCTTATTTGTAATTAAAACTGCTAGTTACTCGGAGTGCTTTGCAGCTGGTAACGTCTCTGTACATTCTTAGGCTAAAGATCTTTTTTTAGCACTAAAATATATGATCTGATTGTAATGTCTTCTGATATTGGCAGACAATAAACTAAGATGTTTCTAAATGCTGTCAGGAGCTAAGTGGAAGGGATAGGGAACCCATTGTAAATTACTGGAATGGAAAAGTCTCACCACGGCAATTGGTGTGAGTGCTTTGGTCACGAGATGATGTATTTTTTTTTACTCTTAACTTCATTGAGTTTAGTGGACATGAATACCCTAAGGAGAGCCAGAGCATTTTACAGGGTATACCAGGCACTATTTTTCATCATTTAGAAAGGAAAGGTTTGAAGGTTCAGATAAGGACAGTACTGAAAAAAGATAATTTGGCACGATGTCCCTGAGAAAACAATATTGCAACAATGAACAATGATATTCAAGCATGCTTTATACACTGATATCACTGCCAATGAAAAGAAACTGACTGTATGTCTTCCCATAATCACAGAGGGTATTTATGGCATCAACGTAATTTTTGGTTTATCTGAAACTGAGTTTTATCAGCTGTCCTTTAGCAAACTTAGGAATCAAACTGTGAATGAGAGAGTCATGAAAACTGTCAGACTAAAACACACCCAACAAAACAAATGATTACTGATTGGCCTTGAAGAAAACTGAGGAAAACAATTTTAACAACAAAAATAAGACACTGAAGTGCTGTAACTGCTGTGCCAAACTGATTTCCAACCACTCACAAGAGTATCTGCTTTGTTTTTCCAGTGATAAATTTAGTTTTTCCGCTTGTCTCCACTGCGCATTTTAGTGATGACATTGGAGACTTTTCAATTTCCATTTAAGATTTTAAACAGCAAAAAAAAAGTTATCTTGGCAGCCTGTGGGAGAGCTAATGCAGTTGATAGAAGATGTGCAGAAAATGGTTTATACAAAGGTTGAGTTCAGGCTCAGCACCGAGCCCCCGCTGCTCTCTCTGAAGCTGTGCCACAGCCAGGTGACAGCAAGCCCTGTGCAGCCTCGGGAGCATCCAGCCGCCCTTCACATGGACCAGAAATTCGGTGAGATATTTTACCTGCTTGTCTCCTTGTTCTGCCCCTGTGCCTGGGCCTCACTGGCTGCGGCGCATTACCCTATGCAGAGGAGAGGCCATATGGCAGTGCCTGTCCCCTATAGCGATGTGCCTGCTGTGTGTGCGCGGGATGAGCAGACCCAGCACATGCTGTAAAAGCTTCACACCCGAGCAAGGCCAGCCCTGCTGCCTTCGTACACCAGGTGGGTGGTGAGAAGGCCCTTGGATCTTCTGCAGGAGCCTGCTGCTATAGAGGAGATGAGGCAGGAAGAAGGCAGCGAGCGAGAAGAGGCTGCTGCCACTCGGAGGGGTATTGCAGGGTGCCGGGAGGAGTAGGATGTGAGCCAGGCTGATGGGGATGTGCTGCCATTTAGTTATCCCTCATGCTGAAGATGCTGCTATGGAAAAAAGTCTCTTGGGTTCCAGTTTTGGATGCCTAGCAATGTGATCATGATCCTTTGGGACCCATGACTTGTCCTCCCACGCAGCCGGGGCTTGCCCATGTTCGTTGAGTACAGTGCTCTCCTCCTGGCCAGAGACTGTGTGAGGCAGAGCTACCCATCATGGCAGCCTGCAGAAAGTGTTTCATCATCCTGAAAACAAATCCTTCATGTACGAAATATAGTAACGCGCCCAGCAACAGTACTGACTTTGAGCCCTTAGCACCATTTTGTTCCAGATAATTAGCCTTCTGATAGTGTTTTTTTCTAGATATCAAAATCTTGGTATCTTGTTGCTCCTCTTAATGGATCAGCATGAATCTCAAACCATAATAAAGCAATAGCAAATTAGAGATGATCTTAGTTTCCAAAAAAATGATCAAGCTGAGATTGAAAGCTGAAGAATTAAATGAAAGGGGAGAAAACCACCATAAAGAAGTACAAGCATTTGATAAATAGCTAATAGACTTAAGAGATTCCCTTATTTTAATGCTCAGGGAACTTACTCATTTTCCTCATGTAGAACATGCAGGATACCTTATTTAGTAATATTTCATGAAGATTTTTTAGCATCTGGCATTGAGCATAATTGTTGCAATGCTCTGGCAGCATGCTACACTGTAAAGCTAACACATTAACATGCCACACAGATGAAAATAAATGGACAAGACTCAAGAAATTTTCATTGCAAGGTGCAGCTCCTGTTACCTCCAGCTCCGTGGAGAATTCATGCTTTAATGTCATTCTTCTGCTTTTTACTCCTCTGGCTGAAAGCAAAGGCATTTTTTCTCTCCTTCTAAACTTTTTTTTTTTTTTGGTCAAAGGCTTGTCAGCTTCAAGTACATTACACATATTGCAGCTCATCAAGATGTGGGAGTAGTGATGTGCATCAAGTCAGGCATGTGCACTGGGTTTATAGGATTATGCAAGCTGTAAGCAGAAAACCTGACCTGGATCAGGCGAGCAGTATTTTCTGAAGCATCTTTAATGGCATGAGTAGGATTGGATAGAGCCTAATAACAGACCTAGAACACTTTTCTATTTGAGTTAGCTACAAAAGCTGCTATACAACTGACCTTTAAGTAAAACGGTTTTCAGTAACAGTTGTTAAATACCACCCTGAATGGTATTAACAAGGTCAATGCTGAGATCAGCTAATTTTTATCAACTTTTCCTATAACAGCCTGTCCTGGTTTTGTTAAAAACAAGACCAGTTCTCTTTTAGTGAATTTTCCTTTCAGCTAAGTTCTTCTAAGTAACTGCACTTTTCTGAATTTAGCTTCATGTTTTTTGGACACTGCGCTCTGGGACTGATAAGAGTGACCAATGGAATGCTGAAGAAGCTCATGTTTAGATTTATTGCTATGACACCCAAGAATTCTGATAAAATTTCGCACGTTCCGTCGCGAGAGGGGCATGTTTGAAAAGAGAGGCTGACAGAACAGGTGACTAAAACTGACCAACTGATTATTCCATCCCACACGCGTCATACGCCCTATAAAAGAGGGAGATCACGACAGTCTCACTCTCTTCGACCATGTCCGGCATCTGAAGAGGACCCTGCCAGCCGTGCCTGAGAGCCAAGTCCTGGATCCAGATCCTGCATCCCTGAATCCAGTTCCAGTTTGCTGTGAAATCCCACCCAGGATTTCCAGGTGCCTGCCCTGCAGCTGCTGGAGCCAACCAGCTCTGAGCAGGAGGGGGGAAACGAGCAACCCTGTGCTACCCCAGGATACTCAAGATTGGTTTTGTATATTTTGTATATTTTCTCGATTTATTAGTAGCATTAGTAAAGCCTTTAAAACTTTTTCCAACCCTGCAAGTCTAAGCCTCTCTTCCTTCCTCCTTATCATCTTTCCTATGTGGGGAGGGTGAGTGAGGGGGTAACAGAGAGCGTTTGCCATGGTTTATTGTCACCTTGCAATTAAACCTTGACACAGCCTAAAATTTTGCAGCTAGCCTTTTCATAAAGGAGACAAAATAAATTTTCATATTTATGTATTCTTTTTCTTTCGTAACTCTGCGTGAAATATTTCCAAATGTAGTAGTACACTCTGGAGTTGAAAATACAAGACTAAGAAAAACTAAGATGACAACAAAATACTATGACAAATAAAATGAGAAGTGCCAAATACTTCCAAAAGTTCACCAAACACTTTGCAATTGCTATCCATTTTTCTGGCCAAGGTACTCTGCCACTATGGCAACAATAGCAGTGGACCAAAAAAGAGAGGACAGAAGTAATGAAGAAAGAAAATGCATTTTAAAATAATCCTCAGTAAATACCATTATTATTGGACTCTTAATAAGCATTCAGATAGGTTTTAACACACTGTGCATATTGTCCAAGTCCACTCGGATATGATGTAAAATCAGTGGACTAAATTATTTTCTCCTTGGCACTAGTGTAAATCCAGAGTAAGTCATCAGACTACATTGCCGTTATTTCCAGTTTTCCAATGAGTAACTAAATAGAAATTGGTCCAATGTTCCTTGACTCTCTCTTCCACTCTCTTGTATAGGAATAACTCATGAATACATCAATGAGAATATCGTGCTGACTGCATGTTCTCCACTTGTTAATAGGAGAAAAAATAATGCCATAATGGTTTTTCCCGTGTGCCTTCTTGGTACACCACCTCTCAGTACAAGAATTGCAAAGTACTGCCAGCTTTGAGGATCCTGTATTGTAAGAAAAATGAAGCTGGTGGGTCTGGGGAGCAGAGGAAGTGTAAGTGTGAAATCAGGAGCCAGCTGCCACCCAAAGGAACACCTAAGGAAGAGGGAAGTAACACAAGAGTATCTGATCATAGCAGGAAAATAAGGAGGGTGATAGACATAGACATGAAATTAGTGGAAACTCCCACTGGTGCACTCCGAGTGCCAGGAACTGGGGTAAAGAAAGATTTCAGTGGCAGAAGTGGGAACTAGTGTTGTTCAAAAATAACAAAGGCCAAGTCATATCCTGGCCAATACAGGATAAAAACCTAGAGCGGCTGCCTGCCTGGGAGTGCTGTTGCCCAACTTGCACCTTGCTGTATTTTAGTCTGACACTGCACACAGAGTGAACTGGCTGGGGGAAGCTAAACTCATTCTACCCTGCCAACTAAACACACAGGAGTTTGATGTACAGGCTGTTAATTTATCTTATTTCCCAGCCACCTCTCGGCCTCTGTAGGACAGACTCACCATTGCCCTGCCAAGTAAGTGGATGCGCAGTGGTGCCTAGGAAGAGTGTGGTGGGTAAGACACACAGGAGGGAAGGCATTTCATCCTCAGCCTTCAAAAAATGATGTGGCAGCACAGTCCAGGGATGAATCAGGCCCTACAGAAATAGCATGACCCAGCAGCTGCAGGCAGACATGGACCTTTTTAACTTCATTACCACAGATCTTCTACACCTTCAGCGACAGTCTGGCAGTGGCAAAGTGAAGGTGCTGTTGTAGCCCAGACCTGGTAGAAGGGCTCTGCATTCCTAAATGATTGAATCAAAAAGCAGAGCATAAACCCCATAGGCAACATGCCTTGCACGAGGTTTATTTTTACTGTGTGAATTCAAGCGCTGGAATGTCCTGTACCGATTCCAGATGGGTTAACGCTTTCATGCCTCACAGCCTGGCCAAGTCGGGACACCCAGTGCCGCGGGTACCAGCTGTATCCTCGTTTTCCTTTTACCTCACTGACCAGAACAGCTGTGCCTTCTCTGCATTTCTCAGCCTACCATTTGTTTGAGGGCTTCTTGTATCATTGCTCACATACATCTTACTTCTCCTCTCCCTTCCTTGTCCAATCCTGTTCCAAGAAACCTCCACAAATGCCAGCTAGCAAGACTGTTCAGTCTTATTTCTCCAGCTGCAGCTTAGCTGGCGTATCTCTGAAAGGGGCACATAAGAGGTACATGATATAGCTGGTAATATATGTTATGGTTGCTAATGCCAGCTGTTGTGCTGTCTTTGTGAACCTGGCTCCCTGGTTTAAAAGTAAAGCCAGGCTGAAAAGGAAGATTCTTCACTACCAGATCCCGGACATGGCTGGAAACAACACAAAGAGGAAGATGCTCTGACATTTCATAAGGGGAAATGCTGTTGCCTTTTCTTCTCCGAACAGGTGACATCACTGCAACAGGCAAGGGCAGGAGGGAATTGCAGCCAGGCTGGCAGAGGGCAAAGTGCTCAAATTCGCTGTGGCTGAGACCCGCTGCTGCCCAGCTCACAGCACCCACCGGGCTCCCCAGCCTGCGGCTACTGGGCCCATGTGAGCCCAGATGGACAATTTCTTCTTTTGAACCTCGGCAAGTCAACACTTGGTCACAGTTTGGTTTTTCACTTGGGGAAGTGTTGCCTTGCATTACGTTAATGAGACAGAGACTGTTTTAGTTGCTCAGAGCAGAGCTAAACAGTTAACAGGAATGCAAGAGGCCACTCATGCTGACAAACAGCAGCACTGTGGGCAGCTGCACACTTAGGTGCTTCCTGGAAGAATTCAGAGAAAGTGGGAAACGTCAGTAGAAACAAAGTTTGTTTGCCATAACCTACTTTTAGCCGATCTTCTAAAAAATGTGCCAAGACTCTAAGGTCTGAGCAACCACAGTCACCTGTTCTAATGCAACTCTTAAAACTTTTGAAAGATGGTAGGATAGACTATGTTGCATTTCATCCTGGGTTTGCTTATATTCTTTGCTGATGGAAAAAACTAAGAGGCCGGTACTGGAAAACTCCTTAAGCGATATGACATTTCCAAGGTCTGCTGTCACAGCTTTCATTTTTTTCCGGTCAACTCCTCTTGGGCAAATGTGCAGATTAAGGCAAGTCCTGGTGCCATGTAGACTTCTACATTGTGTCTCCATCCCATATAGGCTTTTTTTCTCCAAAATGTTCTGGTTCTCTTTCTAAAATAATTTTTGCATGTCCAGCCTAGGCGGGAGTTTTGAGCAATTTCTATTTGAAGAGACAAGATGGTTAAAATGCAGAAGTGTTTGTTCAGGAACTGAGACAAAGACTGAAGCAACTTGCTCAAGGGCACAGAGGAGCTTTCCAGCAACGAAAGTCTTGAACCCAGGTACTCACATTGTAGCTTTACCGTGGAACACTTCCCTTGTCCAGAGAAGCAATAAAGCACCTCAACTGTGAACTCATCATAACCCCAGTTTAATTTTTAAACAGATGTCTTTTAAAGGAAAAAAACAAAACACATAAGTATCTTTTTCAGACCCTCACTACCCATGGGCTCTGTTTCCCTCTCATATGTTAGTGAGAACTAAGATTTCTGTAGTTCTAATGAGAGCCCATTACTTAGTGGCATAAGCCCATCTCAGCCACCACCACAGATCTATAGCGAGCACAGCAAATTTATTCATTAGATTTATCCTATTTTTATTAACATCCCAGCTCAGAAAAAGAGTCAGTGACAAAAACCATCTGGAATAAACATAATAGAAAACAAACAATGTAATATATTCCATCACTGCAGTCTAATTACACTGTTTGGTGCAAATACTATAAATCCAAGTGACAATTTACAAGCTGAACTCTTATTAAAGGGAAAAATGAGCTGTGTAAGGAAGCACAAATCAAAGTACCTAATCAACATAGACAACACATTCAGGGATTTAAGAGCCAAGGTATGGTAGTCCTTTATTCCTCCTTGTTTTCAATTTGGGAGACCTGCTGTGATGTTGCAGTACATTATACGTTATATCTACTTATGCAACATTAGGCAGAAGCATATCTCTGGCTGTTGTCTTATTTTTCACCAACTATAACCTGTGAATTTTAGGTTTAAATACTTTTCTTGTCCTACCATTTAAGCTGGGAGCAAGGTGTCCCAGGCACCAGTTTTCTTTTAAGGCAACTCTCCTTTTTTTAGGCTATAGTAAAAGCTTTGAATCAAAGAGAAAGTTAGAAAAGGTTGGAGTTAGCTAAAAACAATGCCGATTTGATCTAAACCAAGTTCTTGTTGAGTAATTGGTTCAGCAAGAAATAAAGGAAAAAGATCTCTCCCTCCCATGCAGGCATCTGAACAACACATGGCTGCTGTCCATGATCTGTTTCAGCTTGGAAGCTGGAACTGACTCATTAGATGCATCTGGTGTCCCCAGGGATGCAAGAGAAAACACTGGCAGCAATGAGAAAAGATGGTAGAAGCCATCTGAAGCAGAAATTAGCCAACCATCCAGTCTGCATTACAGTACGAACTTCAAGAACAGCATTAGTCACCTGCAGGAAAGCTGAGCCCTCAAAGACATAGCAAAGTGATATCGTGCTGCAATGTGTAACATGCTGTCAGTTTAGGGAAAATAAAACTGAAATCTGGAAAATACCAACTCAGGTCAACACGGGAAAATCTTAAAACCTCATTACAACAAGAGGTTACAAGCTAGCATTACAGTGAAATCAAGGCAAACAAATATACACAGATCTCTGATCACAGAACTGTGGTCATAACTTCCATAAATGTTAGCAAAATACTATTTATATAATCCTACACTGAAAAATTCCCTGTTAGTGAGGAAATGTTGGAGGAGTTTTTTCAACACTTTCTGTGGGGAAAAAAAAAAAAAAGAGTGAGAAAGGGCTACATTGAAGGGGACAAAGATGTCAAAAGACCCAGACGTCGCTTTATCTGCCATAAGGAGCGAGATCACCGGTCACCACCAGCCCATGTGCAGAAGTGCCTCTCTGAACCTTCACTTTCCTTCTTCGCCTGCCAGGAGCCAGGGTCCTTTCACACTTTGGAAACAGCCACGTTGCTCAAAGACCTTCTATCATGAGATTGTCTTGGAAGCAACATTCATCTCATGAGAAGGCATTTCGTGTTTCTCCCTGAACTGTTTTTTATCTGGAACAGGGCCTAGTGCTCTGTTTCAGGGTCCAGTAGGCCCTGAAACGTAGTTCGTTCTCAACCATAACGTAGGCTTATTCTCAACAAGAAAGATGATAATGAGCAAGCTTTTGTCACGGCTCGTGTATATGAAAAATGCCCAAGACTGTTTATGCATGTGCTGTTTTCAGAAAGAAATAATATGTTTGACATCCTTTTCTCCCTGAAGAGATGATGTCATAGATGTGGCCACAGTGGGATGTTTCTTAATTTAAGAGGCAAGGTGCAAAGTTAGAGAAAAACACTCTTGAGAATTTTGAAATTTCAGTGATTCATAAAAGCCAAAAATTTGATTGCCAACTAACTGTGGATCCATCTCTCCAGAGCCTTATTGCATCATCTGTATTAGCATGCAAATCAAGATGACAGGGCTGTTTCTGACTAATTTCAAGTGTGATATTCACAGCATAGATGCACTACTGGGATGGTCTTTGGCAACACCTTTATCCAAGCATCTTTGCATGTTGTCTGCCTGAAGTTATCATTCTCTTCAGTCTGGAAGATGAACATGAGGATGACTCTTTCCCTCACGTGCTGAGTCCATGCCTATTCTTAAAAAACAGTGTATTTAAGTCACCTGTCAACTCCCACAGGTATTGTGTTCATTTATGCCTCTTTTCTTGGCCTTAACTATGACTCAAGCCGGAAACTGCAAAAGTTGTTTTTTCTCACTTGATTCCCACTTGAGCTATAGGAATTTAAATAATGTTCAGAAGTAGGTATAGATAAAAGAAGGATGAGTCCCCATTTATAGGCTACAAAAATCTGGGAGTATGTGGTTTCTGTCAATAATTATAATGATAAAATACCTTAATTTTAAGTTTGCATGTATTCTTACCCTCTTGTTCTATGACTGTTGGTGCTCAGTCTGACTAAGGAATCTGAACATTTTCCTTCCTAAACAAGGAATGTCCATGAATACAGACCATTTTCTTTAAGAAGCAGAACATAGCAGTCATAGTATGGTCAACCCAACATACTCACATAGTGTCTAATCTTTAGCTCTGTAACTGGGAATTATTCTGCCCATTTGGGATGCTCAGACACGTGTGTTGTTGCTCTCTTGAACCTTGAGGACTTTTTTGTAATCCTCCAGGATTCCCAAGTCTGGATTTTTTCCTCTGAGGGAGGAGATTCAGGGGACATGCTAATGACACTGTTCAGGTAGGTTGGAAGTTGTTCATGCACTGAGACAGTGATTGGGGTGTGCTGGTAGTGCCCTTGCTGAATCTGCTTCCCCACTGTGACAAAAAAACCAAAACAGTCCCAATGCTTTCTTTTGACTCCCTGCACTGTCACCTTTTCCCATGTGCTCCACCAAAGGCTTTCAGTGCTGTCAAGGATCTGAACTACTGATAACTGCCAACATCAATTTGTGGTAAACACTGAATTTTTTCTCGGTGTTATCAAGGACCTTGCAGGGACAAGGTAGCTGAGATACTGAACTATCTCAGTGAACTGTCTATCAACAGCCCCTGAAGTTAGAAACTACTTGCTAGAACATCAGCTGATAAACCAAAAGGGTGATGAAGTTCAGATAAAGAATAGCTTTAATTACTACATAGTCTGCTTCATCGTTATTTTGGAAAAAGCTGGATGCAGATGTTACATGAATGTAATTGCAGATTTCAGGAAACATGTTAAAAGCCACAGAGGAAACCTTAAAAATACAACAGAAATAATTCCCTCTGGAATATGAACACAAGCAGATTCCCCCACCCACAACTACATTGAAGATATCAAGCACGTTGTATACTACACTGAACTTCAGAAATGGGCAGTCACTCAAAGATGGGTTGCATTAGCTGACAGCTACTAGTAACTAAGATTGACAATACCTGTTCCAGCAGGTTCATTTTCCTACAGGCAGAAAGGCCATATTCCCATTGCCACCCTCCATTGCAGACGCTCGCTTAGAGCAGCTTGCAGACCAGCTTTCCACCTGCAAACTGGTGTGCAACCCCACTGCTGCCCTGCCTGCCAAGAGCTTTTCCATTACAGGAACCACTGTCATGGCAACTTGTCTCTCCATTCTGGTCACCTCTGGATGTTTTGCTACTTATGGCCCTTGGCAGTCAGTTTTGCTGATTGTCTTGTAAAGGATTTAGGTTGAGAGCTTTCTGGCAGGTTTGGAAGGTTTGTTTCTGCTTCTGACCCTGTAGGAAGACTATGGGCACACAGCGGCACAGAAAGGATTAAAAGCTGTTTCTTTCCCTCTTTACAAAGAACTTATTTATTTACGGATGACCATCAATGGATGTGTATTTCGAGAATTCAGGAAAACTACCTGCAGTTTTCTGTATCTTCACAGACTTCTAGTATGATCTCAGTTCAACAGCCATTGAGTCTTGCCTCAGTCCTCACGTATGTTATCCCAAGAGGTGTTATTCAGAGAAATGAATACATATGTGCTGAGGTGTTGCACCAGACCCCTAATGGACAGCAGGGTTCCACAGAGGAAGAGGGATTTTGAGATAAATTCAAGAGAGGTCTGGCATGCATCAGAATGTAATCTCTTCATATAATTGCAAGGATTTATTTAGGAGACTCTCTCTCTGAGTTACATTACTGTCAGGTAGTAGAGCACCACTTGCAGTTTTTGAAGTGTTTGAACATTTGCAGTCTTTAAACAATTAGAATTGTCAGAAAGAAAGACAGCCTATCAATCAGAAGTTTTTACAACTCTTTCTCATTTGTACGTAGATTTCTAAACCTCATATTGTCAAATAATAGACTATAGAATAGAACCCTTCAACAATTTTTTTTTTTTTTTTTTTTTTTAAACCCTACAGCATTAGATACAGAAGAGAACTTAAATTTTTCGAAGTGGAACTGAAGGAACTGCTCTCTTTGGTCAAACTAATAGTCCATTGTTGTCTTGGGTAATGACCAGTCCCAGAAGACATCTGAGTGAGGAAACCACCAGAAAATGCACAGCTAGTCAAGGCAGTAATTAAAGCAGCCATTAGCCTTGGGCAACAAATTACAAGAGTCAGCAGCTTGTGTGTTTTGTTTACACATGGACAGCTTTGCTTGTACCTGCAGAAATGGGCATTAGCCACTGAAGTCCAGTGGACCACAGGCCCTTTCTCCATCCCAAGCCTTCTCTTCTCCAGTAATGCTGAACACCAGCCTTGGTGCTGTAGAGTAAAGAGAGGCTGATTTGAGGTGCAAAAAGTGGAAAACCTGTATTCTGGGACAGCCTGGGATTAGGGGTTACTGTATCCTGGAGAAGTGAGAAAGCAAGAGCTTCCCAGCAGGAATGGAGAAAGAGAAAAAAGGGAGAGAAAAGAGCATCTCCTGCATCACCACTGAGCCCTTCCAGCACCCCTCGAGTACTACAAACGCTTAAACAGCTCTGTTCCTTCTCAAAGATGGAAGCAAAACTCCAAAGCTTGGTTGAAATGAGGCATTTCTCTTCTTTCAAGACAGACTGGTGCCTTGTGTAAGCACTGAGCCCATGCAATAACATATCTTACGTCATTAGAATTAACAAAGCCTTTGACAATCTGTGCAATAATACATTCTTCAGATCAACTAATTCAAGTTTAAACATCTCTCACATGTCACAGGCTGTCTGAAGAGATTTCTTTAAAAAACAAACACTTTAAGTCTGAAAGTCAGGTGGAGAGGGAGAAAAGAGTTAAATTTTTAGTTCAGTAAATGAATATCCAATAGCAAAACATTTGGATCAAGTCTGTTTATCTGGCTTCTTTTCCTTGAAAGAAAATGAGAGTTATCTTCTTATTTGAGATTTATTCTTTCAATTTCTGTTCCCAAACTTATTCCTAGTCTAAGATCTTATGTTCTCAGATTCCCTGCTCATCGAATTTCATAGCTGTACATCCTGAAAAATGAGATTTTAGAAAATAAAGATCAAAAGATTTTTTTTTCTCAGTTATTTTTATAGGCACTGCATTATTTCCTGTGGGAAATTTTGCAAGAGGAAGATTTCAGACTGCTTACAGTATACATTAGAGTGAGAATGTAATTCACAACTGGGGCAGCTCCTTTGACCTGTTTTGTTGCTTGTTTGCTTTGACTGAGCTCAGACTAGCACATTGCACAGTTGGTTTGCAACTTGAAAACATAAGTTGAGTAATGAGATGAAAATATCTCACAACAAATAATCCTGAAAAACATGTGGTTTATTGGTTTGCGATCTAGGAAGCGACATAAAGCATCCAGACATGGAAACTTTTCATTTAGTGCATCAGTTCTGCATACTAAGAGGACATTCCTTCCCATAAAGTATACACAACAAAGTATTTAAAGTTGTTCAAATTCAAAGCCATGACCATCTGCTTATCACAGACATCTGTTGCTTCAAAGCAAAGGACTATATGAATGGTTCAGAAAGCTTTAGAGCTCAAAAGATGCCTTTGCCAAGAGACTAATGGAACACATGAATATACATAAATTCCAAAAATACAAAAACCTGCTGTCTTCTTCCTTGAGAGCAGTTACACCAGCTCCGTATGTGAGAGCTGAGTTGCAAAGGAAAGAAATTATAAGAGTTACCCCAACTGTTACCCATCTCAGTACTGAAAATTAAAGATTTTGTCACTCTCCAAACACTCTAGAAAAGCAACATCTTCCTCCATCAGCAAAGGAGTCTGACTTTCACACCAATCCCTTACATCTCTGAGTTGCTCCTGCCAATGTACCTTCAAAACATGATTTTTGAAACCACAACACAATCTTCTTTCTACAAAGCTTTTCCCTGTTCTTGCTGAGGGAGGTGACACCCCAGCCTCACTGGAAACAACATATTGCAGCTCCACAGCCCTATGTGTCTCTTGATTTCTTTGCTATTTTGGCCCCCAGGTCTGCCTGCCTGCCTGAAGTCAAGAAGGACCTTCCCATTGACTGCAGCAAACTGTGATCGTCTCCCTAATAGGCATTGCCCTTGTCCCCATGTGGCTTTTGCATTGCCATGGAAATGAAGGTCAACAGCAGGGCTGGGAGCTGTAACAAGGTCTTTGAGGCAGCATTGGTGTTCCTCAGAGCACCTGATTCAGGAGGTGATTGTGATGTGGTATCTGCAATAAGTGAGGTTGGTATTGTCCTGTACGTATGGGCCAGATTTCCAGTGTGAGGGTTGGAAGGCGGAGTTTGCACCTTGCAGGCCTGTGGGTCTAGAGAGAAGGACCTGCTAAAGGTTACTGGGAGCTGGGAAAAAGTGTGAGCCAAACGGAAGGTGCAAAGTCAGAGGGATTAGGTGCTTTTGGAAAGGCTGCAAGGAATGCAAGGGGGCTAGAGGCTGTCTGGACAGAAAGATACTGGGTACCGTGAATACATTAAATTTCTGACTCAGGTTAATACCACTTGTACCTGGTCAGTGGAGCTAATCAAGCTTCCTGGCACAACAGCTAGTTTCCATTCATTTATCGACCTATTTGCATTTGTGCAGCCATCAAAAGTGAAGGGACAGCCTCACAGGGAAGAAGAGAAATTTGGGATTTCAATGCTTGTCTGCCAGGCCAGTTGATGACAACACATACATGAACTGCAGAGAAAGCAAGGAAATATTTAATGACCTTAAGCTGTAGTGTGAAGCTCACAGAAAGTTGATCCATCCCTGCAATAAACTCCAAATAACTATAGAGAAAGTGGGTAATTTAAATATGAGAAGAAAGAGCAAGATACATTTTTATAAAGCAATCAAAATATTTCTGTCATTTTTCCTCTTAATCACGTAATCTGTGACCTCTTAAACATCACTATAAAGCATACAAAATCCCACAAGACCTCAAGTTCACCGTGATGTTTACACACTACTTTTGGGATCACTGACACTGCTTTATAAGCTGCCCTTCTGCTTTTTGTTTTCTTTTGCACAGATTTAGTGTTTTGCTGTCCGTTTCCCATTGTCCTTGAAATTGGAGTAACAAGAAATTGAAGAAATCAGACAGTTCTCCGTGCTGATCACAAACAGAGAACAGAAATTAATCAGTGATCGGAAAACAAGCAGAGCCTGCCTGAGCCACGCACAGATTCTGCTTCTTACACTACTCACAGGCAAAACATTTCTAGGAAGATAAGTTAGTTATTTATTGTGTCAACATATCCACATTATTCAAAGCAACAGCAAAACAACAACATTACTAGTATTAGGAAATCAATCTCCAGTTTAGATTATCTCAGAGGTTTTATGAGACAAGACAATATATGAAGTTTGCTTCAGCGAAATAAAGCCCTTTACTTACATGGTTTGCAAGAGCTTCCAGCAGCCAGAGTCTCTGAATTGCAGTGCATGCTGATATTGTGCTTTGCTGAGAGCACCCTAACTTTGGCACTGGAGACGGCACATAGTTCACTGGTGCTTCAGATTGATAAACAATTTCCTTTAAAAATGCTTTCACATGTTTCTTTATTGATGGTACACACTGACAGTAGACCGCAAAGCAGAAAGCCTGTCTGGTGTTATGAGGAAAGAGTTTCCTCAGCTGAATCCGAAAAAAAAAGGAGCCCTTGACCTCGACAAGTAGAATAAATCTACTATATCTGCTGGCTCTTTTCTGAGTGCATACTTGAGCAGTAACATAAGAGGGAGCGATCGGAGTGCAGAAACTGTGGCATGTCGTGCTCTGTACCCGTGGAGTATGTGAGCAATGCTTTTAGCACAGGCACAGCAAAATGAAAACACAATGCGTGTTTCCAGCTTATATTTTTTTCACATATTTTAAAAATAAACCAGAGATGACAGGCTTCTCTACTTCAGTTCATGACTCCCAAGTGGCAGCGCTCTCAGCTCTGTCCCCTCTGCTGAGGTTCCTTACATTCCAGATGAGGTTACTGCTGACTTTCTATTTCAAATCTTGATTTCTGAGAATCTCTGTATCTCAGCCAGGAAATTTAACCCAGGCTGAATTTTAGTATTTTGGACATCATAAATGCAATGAATCACCTGCAAGCAAAATGAGTGGTTTTCAGGTATTTTGTTTTCTCCTTCAAAAGATCACTTTACATATTTTTTTCTTTTTTTCTTTCCTTTCCTTTCTCCTTTTTTTTCCCCCCTCTCTCCTTTGGTCTACTTAAACTTATTAAACTTCATTAAAAAAGGCATTGTTTTTGGAACAAGTCCTCAGTAGAACAAATAATGAGACGAATATGAAAAGCAAGATAATGATGTAGCTTACAATAAGTAAATGTAAGTTTTCAGAAAAAAAAAAATTGCTTCCTGCTCCGTTGTAAAATTATATTTACAAAAATAAAGACATTATTTTAAACAGAGTCATTCAATTCCCAGACAATGAGGACAGAGGTTTTATGGAGATGATGAAAAAACCCCCATATTTTAGATATAATAAAAGCAGTAAGAAAGAGATAAGAAAGAAAATCAAAGTCTTCATTCATTCCATTGTCTTCAGTTGCAGAAGAGGGAAACAGGGAAACAAACAGCCTAAAATCAAATTTTAAAATATTGTAAATGCAATATTCCTAGCTCTCTGAAACATAAAGACTGAAAAAAAAGCCCCCAAAATTTTTAATAAGCATTTCTGGCTTGAGAAAAGAATAGCTTTTAATGAAGAACGATCAAATGATCTCCTTTGTCTAGTGTGTTATTATTCTTTTGTTACAATGGACTTGAAAAATCCCCTGCATGTTTTATATGTGTGTTATCAAGGTTTTTCTTGAACCTCAGACTTGGGTTCAGCTTCACATGTTAATTCTTTTTTTTTTTTCTTTTTTTGCAACTTTAGTGAGACACTAAAACACATGTACAACTTCAAAGTTGTTTATTGGTAATTAAATTGTTTCTTCCAGTTGAAGCTGGCTAGTAGCAGTGATATATTGTGTTGAATGAGAGGAGTCTTAGTTTCGATTTAGTTTCCATTTATATCCACTTCCTTTGTCAAGTACTGAGACTTCTAAGTCTACAATAAATTAATTTCTACTCTTTTCAGCTCTTCCTACTGTTTTCCCTTTCCCTATCTCCACTAACATCTTCAAAATATAACGCACCATCAAACCATATATGTATATGTTGAATTTCAAAGTATTGGCACTGATTATTTTTTTTTAAATTAAAATTCACATTTGAAAGTTGTTGCTTTAATACTAACGTGGGTGCAAGTATTGTTCTTCAGACAGCAAAACACCTTTTCTCCGCAGTGGGCTCAAGTCTCCTACCTGGGGCTTCTTTTCGTAGGCGGGTGCTGAGCTGCCCCGTGCAGGCTCCTGCCATGCCAGACCTCTTCCCCCTTGCTAAGCCATCAGCAAGCATGTTTTCTCTCTCGCTCCCAGTTCAACTTTTCTATTTTTAGAAAATGGCTGGGATTTTTTTACTTTTAAGCTTTCCTTGTGATGCGGAGGCCTTGCGGCCTGGTTTGTAGGAGCAAGGCTTGGCACACAGGACTACTCACGGCCGCCCAGCTTTGAGAGATCAGCCCCATGAGCGGGACATGTCGGGATCCCATCCAGCTTTCTGTCCGTAACTACAAGAGGCTAAACTTCAAAATCCGCTTGGGAGCTACTACCTGCTTCTTCGTGAAGTGTTTTGAGACAAGCAGAATACACACCTCACTTCTGAGAACCAGATCTTGTTGTTTTCAGTACAGACATCTGAAACACCACTAATTTGAGTGCCAGCTAGTTACTCCCAGGCAGGACTCTGTTTCTGCCCCAAGGATCTGGCTTTCCCCTAGGGAAGCAATAAGGCGTTGGGCAGCGCACTTGCAGCCCCCGCGCATGGACGGTGTCACTTGTCCCCCAGCCTGTTCCAGCCACAGCACAGCTGTGTGAGTCCTGCAGGTCCCAGGGAATTGCCTTTTCCTGAGGCCACGTGCACTTGTGTCTCACGACTGGAGGCAACGGAGGTCTCTGAAAATATCAGCTGCTTTATGGAGTATTGTGTATGCATTCACAGGCTTTTATATAGGGGTTAAGAAAACCGTTCACAAACTAAGGGTCACGGTTATAATTGCAGCTGTGAATGTGAAAGTGTAAGCTTGGCCAGGACCCCAGAAGCTGTAAAGCATACAGAAATGCATGAGAGTTGTCGGGTGAAGTCTGTGTCATGATCTACCACATCGAAAACATTTAAATACTTTTCTTTTTTTTTCCTGGTAGAAGTGTAGACCCTTATATGTAAATTAAACCCGTATGTTTCTCATTGATCTTTCAAACAACCCCCAGAAGGTTGGTTGGGTTGCGCTGGCCATGGGCTGGGAGCGCTGCTCTGCTGGCATGACGCTGCACAGCTACCTCTGAGACCCTGAGAAAGTATAATAGGTCTTATGTCTGATGTGACACAGTCCATTAAACTGCCTTGATCAGACTTTGTTTTGAAATTATCTGATTTTATGCACAGCTTTAAAAAATTTTGCCATCACAGGGATATACATCCCAGTAGCTGTTATTTCCAGTGTCAGCTCATGAGGCTTTTACGAAGCCCACATTTAGTTACTTAGTGAGAGATGCAACATATGGAGTTAACAGGAACCACAAGGCTCATTTTCACTATTGCATACAAAGACTGTGCCAGAAGGACTGAAACACTGATTTAGTGGCAATGCAAGATGACGTGGCAGGTAAATGTGAAGTAGAGAGCACATTTCCCAATATGGTAAGGTTTCATTACCCTTAGATGTTTCATCTGGAGATAAACTGTGCCATTTATTTGCTCTGTGGAAGTACAGTGCTATCTAAAGGCACTTACGCTGTTTCTAGGATAAGCCTAGGGCCACAGGTCCTATTGGTGGAGGCACTGGGCTGCTCTGGATCAGTTCAGACCATCATGACTTAATAGGTCTGTCCCTGACAGAGGCAGCCTGTCTCCTACAGTGCCACCTCAGGGGTGTGCACCACGGTTTCCAGTACTCCACGAGGACATGATTGCAGAGATGCAGTGCTAGAATAGAACAACAGGAGTAATTTGGGTTGAAAGGGACCTTTTTGGTTCATCTCATCCAACGTCTGCTCAAAGCAGGTCTAATCAGCTGGCAGCTGTCTCTGCAGTATGTTCCATGATGACATCATTATTCAGGGTTTTCCACTTCATACAGCACATCTGACCTCCATTACCCCCAAGAGCAAGGAGCTGACTCAATGATTATGATCTGGAGGGATTTTGCATTTCTTATCCCAGGTAATTACAAACTCTTGGTTATTGCAATATATGATCACCTAGTCATTTGATTATACTTATCTGGCATGGAAGCCAAAAAAAATCTCATTTCACAGATGTGGACCTAGGGCACGGGGATAAAATTATTTACCAGAGATCACATAGTCTGTGCAGAGTAAGAAACTGAGTGGTCATCTCTCAGGGCTGGCATCCTACCTACTGTCACCCTCTCTGTGCATTCCTGCTATTAGTTAGCTATTAGTTATTAATAGCCACCCTGCTATTACAGATAATTTTTTAAGGCTAGGGGCAAAGTAACACAGCACTTGTGAGACACCAGCTATGTAATGGGTTCCAGTGCTGAAGCTGAAATTGGAGGAAAATTATTAAGTCCTAACACTGGTGCTGTACATGTGGTGGGCAGCTGTGCTAGGAATCATCAAGTGAATGATTCTCCTTAAAATAAAATTGTCCTTTTGACAATCTGGAATGGGATCAAAATTAGTAAAAATCGGTTTTGGAAACCAGGAAAGGTCCCTGTGATCTCCACTGCTGTCATTAAGAATTCCTTTTATAATGATCAAAAATTATATGAAGGTGAGTATTGCCATAACTTCTTTAAATTGCAGGCCTGGAAAAATATACTTAAGACATCTGGAATAATTTTTTGTTTGAAATTCAGTTCATACATAAGAAGGGCTTGGGACGAATTGAAAGACAAGATAGTCTTGTCTTGAAAGACAAGAACAAAAATGAAAATGTTTAAACAAGTGGCTCATATGCATGGCCCTCAAACTTTGATCTCACATTTAGCTTTTGGTGAATAATACTGTTTTATGCATGGTCCCACCAGTATATATAAAAATAGCATGTAGCTAGGCAACAATATATTACTTCTGAGAGGAACAAAAATAATATAGACTGGGTCTCAGATCTGTGCTAGACTTGTTCTGCTTTCTGGAGAAATCTAGTTAAGCTTCTTTGCAACCCCTATGTGGATGTCCCATACTGTCAACCCCTGTCTCGAACCATGCTGCATACCTTCTCAGACTTGCAGAGCCAGCCAAATCAGGACTGCAGCAATATCTTACTTAAGGTGAGATGCTAATGGCACTTTTTTACATAGTCTCAGCTAGTATATTAACTAGCGAGCAATGGACAAGGACTCAGGAGCTGCAAATTCCTGTTGATGCTTTAAATTGCACATTAAAAATGAAGAATTTCGACTTTTTAATGTGCAATTTCTTTTAATTTTCATGTCATTAATGTATAAAAAGAGAATATGCTTTTTAAAGCTGTAGTGTGTAATATCTTGTCTGTGTAACTTTTCAGTCTTGAAATCTGAATGGCCACATCTTGAGCTGACATAAATCAGCACTGTTGCACAGGTTGCAAAGGCAGCATAATTCATTTACACCAACTGAAGGTCTGGCTCAAAAATGTGCAGAAGCATATATATTCCCTTTCTAGTCACATGGGTGCCACTGGAAGATGACTCAGGACCTGACAGCTGCCATGACTTTATATGCACATCAAAGCTTATCCTTAGGCCCCTTACTGTACCTCATGAGAGCTGAACATTTATTTTTGAATGCTTCACTGAGCTATATAATTTAGAAACATCAACAACACATACCATTAAAACCCATCAAAAACAAATCTCAAGCTCAGATACAAACGTCCCAAGCCTGCACTTGAGGAGCTGTGCCATCTTCCATTTGAGGGTCAGAAAGAATTTTTAAATAAAGTGCCTTGTCTCTTAGAGGTCAGACAGCATAGATGAAGCCTGGAGATGCTTTAATGCAAGCACATTCTCTCTCTTCTGTTGTGGGTGCATCACCAGCCAAAAGTAAAACTCGTTTCAACTACTGCTACTTCATCAGAGATAGGAAAGCAAAATAAACTTTCTGGCAATTAGAAAGCATGCTTTCTATCAGCAGCTTGTCACTTTCCCATCAAAAAATCTGCTGCTTATGTACCTTCAACATGATGGTAAAACATTACATTTAATCTTTTGACAGTTTAAGAAAATGGTCCTTTTTCCAACAGATCAAATCCCCCATAAATTATATCTGTAGCCCTTCCTTCTCTACAACCTTGGAAAAAACAGGCAGAAACAAAAATCAATGCCCCAAAATATCACATTCAAGATATATCTGGAAATTTGAGACAGCTTTCCTCCTTCAAAGTCATCAGTCTTTTCACCCGATCTGGAGTGAGGTTGAGGCTATTTCAGACCAAGCTATTGAAAACATCAAAGAGAAATGTTCTTTTCTTGCAGTGGGCTGGAACCAATCTCATTCCTGCAAGTATGAAGTTTTCTGACACAAAGGCAACTCTGACCATCCCTCATGGGTATGCCATGAGGGAAGGCATCTCTTCAACTACGTAGAGAAGCAGCAACCTACAGTGTATATCACTATTTGAAGAACAGCCCAGTTTGAAAAAAGCAAACAGCTGCATCACTGATACAAACTAATATAATGACATATGGTTTCTTCATTTGTGAAAAAGCTTTGGAACTGAAAAGCAAATTGCAGCTTTGCAGAATGAACTGGTGCTGGTGCTCTTGTTGCACATAGCCTAAAACTTTTTAAGCAACACAAGCTTGTCTGGATTGAGTTTTGTTTTGTGGGTTTGTTTGTTTGGGTTTTTTTTTGGGGGGGGTGTTTGTTTGGGGTTTTTTTGTTTGTTTGTTGGGGTTTTTTTGGTTTGGTCTGGTTTGGTTTTTTTATTTAGTCCAAAAATAGAATTGCTTCAGCTCTGTTCAAGCTTAGTGTTGTTCCATTTATCCTCAGTTTTCTTCTTGAACACACTGTTTTCCCAGATTGCTTTCTGGATATTTCTATGTGAGGGCGGGAGTGTAGTAGCTGTAGCAGAGCACTGAGGGCTCCGGTTCCTGCTCTTTGCACTGCTGTTGACTCTGATCCTACTTTCCTTCTGTTTTTCTTCTGTTGTTCCGTCCTGCTTCTCAGGCTTTCCTTTAGCCTAGCCGATATTCCGGCTTGATGAGAAGTCCTTTGCAAGCCTGGTACATTTTCCAGTTCTACCATTTAATAGAAATAATGAAGGAGAAGACTTTCTTGACTGCTCCAGCCACAGGAGATACTGCTCACAGCACAAGAGACTGCTGAGGAGAGGAGCACTGGTCGTAGAACAGCATCCCCCATGTCCTCAGCAGAAAGCTGCATACAAAGCTATTTTGCATTTTCTTACAATCTGCTCAGCTGCTGCAATCGAACCTGAAACCCCAAACTTCCAAAAGCAGTGTGCTCTGCGGTGGCTGCAGTACGTGCACCCACACATCTGTGGTTGCAGGGCCTTATTCTTGTGTGTGAGAGCCCTGCGGGGCACGGCCTGTGTCGTCGGGTCCCTTGCTGCAACAGGGGATCTCCCACACGAGGAATGAGGAGCATTGCAGCATCCATGAGGAGAGGACACCTAATTGAACTCTATTTTTCAAGACATAGTTGAAGAAATCAGTACACCCATCCATTTTCTATGTAGTAGGGCTAGGTTTAGCACAGAAATTTGCAGATTGAGCTCAGTATTCTTCCTGTTGTACCTTTTAGGTAATAAACCCATAAACCCCTGGGGTTCAGGTAACACCATGCTAGGGAGCCCTGCCTCCCTTTCCTGGCCTCCCTGAGCACCCTATTCCTGGCTCCACAGTGACCCACAGCTGCAGGACCAGCCTTGCCGAGCCCCCCCGTTGCCCCCACCTCGTCATCCCTTCAGGCAGAGGTCTGCAGGCTGCACGGCCTGACAACTGGACCCACCCCCATTCCCACACCAGACACTTTCTGTTTTGTGGACGCTCAGGCCTTTTGACCACCCTACTGCCAGTAGGACTTGCCTTTTCTCATCGCCTTTCAGACACCCAAGGCACAGAGACCTCCAGCGGCAGCCCCTAGATTCTGCCCTTCTGCAGAACAGGGCTGGTGTTGCTGCCGTCTCCAGGAGCTCTTTTTAAAGATCTTTTTAAAGCTGTTACTTCAGTGCTGCCCGTGCATGGCAGACATGCTGTGGCGAGGTGACAAGGTGCCTGGAGAAGAGCCTTTTTTAATGAACAATGACATAACCTGGGAGCAGTAGGAACCGGTGATCCGAAGCATGTGTCAGCAGAAGTAGGGTACTTACATGGTGTGTAGGCTCAGTATATGTGCATGTGCTGAAATACAGATGCCCTGGGGCTAGCTGTGGCCTCCAGCATCGGTATGTAGGTAAAAGCAACAGTTTTCTCAATCTTATCCGAAAGGGGTTTGGACTTAGGCCCTTTCCGTTAATGCCTTCAGCCATTTTGCCGGGTGACGCAACGCTGTTTCTGTGGAAGCTCCCAGCGCAGCCCTGCCTGGGCACCGTGCTGAGATCCAGCCTTTGCTTTTGGGCAGCCGGGGTGAAACTATGTCTTCAAAAGCTAGAAGGGGTGTGCTGGAGCTGCCGCCAAGGCCTGCCTTTGGCACCCGTGCAACAGAAGGCTGCGACGTCTGTTACATATAAGTAACGTTCTGAAGGCCTAAATAGATAAATATTATAGTTGTTGGTGAAAGGAAGCAGTGCCAGATGCTTTTGGCCAGTGGAACAGGAAAGTGTCCCATTGCCTCATGTTGAAAAGGCTTCGGATATTTAGGGCTTGTAAAAGTCAGAGGGAGGAAGCACTGGTAATGATACCTGACACATATTTGCTTCATTGATGGACAAATTAACCTTGATTATCCAATTTATAAATCAGCTTGAAGTGGAAGAGGCCTTCCTCACCCCCCACTGCTGCATATTTGGGGGATTAAGTTGTTTGTTTTTAGTGATAAATTAGAAACATCTGCTTCCGCTGACACGCTGGAAAGGAGGCGCGTACAGCAAAGCGGCCGGACGGGCTGCTCCGACGCTGGGTGGGATTCAGTACCAGGGCACGGTCCTGCCAAGCTCTGGCCACAGGGTCCAAAGCAATCAGGCCATCTCCTCTCTGCATGAAGGCTTGGTGGGGCAGGGGACGTGCATGGCTGCTCCTGGGCTTGCTCAGGGTGTTTTCTGGGGATGTCAGAGTAGCAGCGAGCATCTCCAGCGGCATGTGCTCAGCAGGGCTTTCCTTTTAAGGGTGTCTTGGCAGTTCCTCCATTCAAGCAAAACTGTTTCTGCTATGGGATCATCAAGTCCTAATGTCAAGGAATCCAAACCTCATGCCAGAGTCATCCCAGAGGTTGCTCAAGTGTGAGCAATGATGGCAAATAGCAGTCCGGCCACCCTTTCTGATGAAGAAAGTGTGCTAATTGAGGGAATCGAGATGTTTTACAACCCTGGCATATCCCCACAGAGGTGATACAACTTCCTGATTGCTGAGGCAGGTTGGAAACGGCCAAGAGGCACATGTCAAAGCACTTCACATGTGTTTTTGCCACATGCAGGATGTAGGAAAACAGACCTCCTGGCTGCAAGATGTTATCTGCAGGAGTGTAAAGCTGGGGCTAAATCCTGCCAGGTGCAGCAATCCCAATATAACCCGGGCATTTGGGGAGCCGGACCCACGATGGACCTTGTCTGTGCATCGCCTTTCAGCACCCTGCTGAAGAGAACCGCAAGGATTGTTTTGGCTTCAGTGTGGCTTGGATCTCACTGCAGGGTTTTAGTACATGCCCGGTTGGGCTGCAGAAACAGATGTTTTACACACGCCAGTCAGATTTTTTTTCTGCCTTTGGCAACCAAAACTCTCAGACGGCAGCCCGTGTCCCCAAGGACAAAGCATGCCCACAGAAAGGGAGAAACCAAGATGGCTAGGTTATTTCTAACAGCTTCTTTTCCCAAGATGCCTTCTTTTTCTGCCTGGATATTTTCTCCAGGTGGACTTGAGGACTGTGTGCATTTAACCAAGATTTTTGGATAATCTATTGGCTCTGTGAGAGCAAGAAACCCCAGGCAGGTTCAGTGCACACTATCAGACTGGCTGTCTGCTACAGATATGATGAGCTGGACACCTCCTGGCAGCACAGCAGGTATTGTTCAGGTGTGACGCAGTGCAGTGTAAATGTATTTCTGTCCAACAAACACCAGGCACAGACATTTTGAATTGCAGTCCTGCCTGAAGCAGGCTACAAAATCAGGACTGAGGTGCATGGCCCATCATCATGCAGGGAGATATCCTAGGCATCCTGCGGGGGACACTCAATTCTCCTTAAAAAGCTGAAGGTAACCTCCAGTGCAACCTCCAAAATCCTCTTCTGATGTAGTGTAAAGATGTAAAGCTTAAAATACAGTGAAATGCAGCCTCTCCTCGAGAGAAACTGAAAAATACACTCTGCACATCTACAGACCCAGGTGAGCAGGAGAGCCCTCTGAGATGTGGGGCCAGCTCTGGGCAGAGAGGACCTGCTCTTTCTGGGGTGCAGGAGGGAGGGGAAAAGTAGCAGGAGAATCTGTTTCACAGCTGCCCAGGACCACTGACTCTGCTTGTCCCTAACTATTTTCTTCCGCCTGTCTGCCCATGTTACTTGATGTTTGCATTCCCGTGGGGGCCACTCAGATACGTGATGAAGTTGATGATGATGAAACTGAATCAGGAAACCAAACTTTTCTTTCTTTTCCCTTTACCTGAGCTGGGGAAAGAAGTGAAAATTTCCTTCTTCCAGGAAAGAAGCGGGAGCTATGATGTGGACACCAGGCCTTTATGCAAACTGCTTTGCTGGAGCGTATACCATTCTATTCCCAACCCCAGAATCACTGCCTCTCCCTGGAATGATTTCTCAAAGCCCCACCTCAAAGCTAGAGCTCAGAGATCATCTGCAGATGTGTATTGCCACTTTCTAGCAGGAATGCCTGCACCGAATAACAGAAAGAGTAACTCAAAGAGAGGCCAAAGCAGCCTTGGTCTTCCTCCAGCCATCAGGAAATCAGCTGTCAGGACTTCCAAGTATTGCTACCTTCCTACATCATTTGAGCAGGGGTTACAGGACAGGCCATTGACCACTGTTGATTCAGGGACGAATGGCTGCTATCAAGTTCTCCTGAGAAACTCCCAGTGAGGAGGTGGAAAAGCGGGAGCCCCTGGGTAAACACGTAAACATGCCAGGCAAATGGAAGGGCTATGAGAAGGAGAGTAGGAGATTGGTAATTTACAGGAGGAAAAGGGTAGAGGAACTGAAGAGAAGTTGGAGACAAGTAAAAATGTGTGGGACTGGGAGAGCTGCTAGAGCAGGGCTGTGATCAAAGACTGTTCTCGGGTTTAGGACCAAAAAAGGACAGGCTTTGGAAGACAATCTTCAGAACACATCCATACAGAGTTGGACCTCATAAAGACTCAAAGGAGCCAACTGCTCTGTTAAAAAGATACAAACTGCATAGTGTCTGGAATAAGAAATGGACGCAAAATTAGCCTAAAGTGTTTCTCTGGTAAGTCCCAAAAGAGCCACTTCCACTCTTTAGTGACGGTGAAATGGGACTCAAAAGACCAGCCTGGGATGTGTCAGGGAGGTTGATCAATCCCCAGGTGAACTGAAGCTCAGAAGACCGGCACCGTGCAGGAGCATCAGTGCAGGGCTAGCAAGGCTGGCGTAACATCAAGTTTTTATAGACTGCTGAAAAGGGAAAAGACTTTTGGTCCTGAGTCGTAAGTGCTAGTGAGAATAGCAGACACGTGTTCCAGCACAGGGAATGTCTCCCTCCAAGAAAAGGGAGAGTTTTCCTGGATAAATCCAGAAAGAGTTCAGACCTTTTTTTTTTTTCCAAAGGGTGAAAAATAAAATGGAGGTCCCTCTCTCAGCAGCTTACAGATCTGGTCCTCCTATGCTGCCGTGACAGGATGCCCATGTTGGCCTGGACCCAACCACAAGACCTGTTGGACCGACAGAAAGAGGTGGGATGAGCAGGGTGGACACACACCTCTTCAGCTCTGCCCTTTGAACCCTCCTTGTTTTCATAGCATTGTCACACCCTGTTTTTATTGCACATTTTTGAAACTAGATTTCAGGTCCCGCCTCTGTTATTAATACCCTTTCTGCTCTCATTTTTCCTGAAAGAAAAATATCTTCATTGAAAGAATGTAGCAAAAACTGAGAGAAATAAAACAGAGGGCATGAATTACAATACATCCAAAAAAACCATCCCACTACTGAACAGTTCCCTTCCTTCCACAGTTTTAACCTCAGACTCCTGCCAGATGTTCCTGTTTGTTGCAGGGTGTTTGATTTTGGGTTTGGGGTGTCTCCAAAGGGGAAAGGCAGAGTGTAAGCTGAAAATAGGATGAATGGCCTGATGGTGTCCAAACACAGTCAAGTATCTCCATTAAATCTTGTTTGAGATTTGGCCTCCACTTCTGTAGGCCCCACTCAGGTCTGAGAGATGCAATACTCACACAGATGAGGAAGACAAACCCAGTAGATAGACTGAAGATGAGCCAATATATTTAAGCCAGCACGACATATGGACTCTCACATCTCTCAGCCTAGGAATGATTGTTCCCCACAGATTTCTTCTGGGTTTGCCCAGAAGAAGTGAAACATCCCAGACAGTGAGACTTTTCCCCTCTTTCCCTCTGGATTGTTTTATAACTGTATACCTCTCACTGCCAGGATCTTTTTTTCCCATTATGCACAGTCTATTCTTCCACTTTAAAAATTATCTCCATTATCCTCTGTGATAAGAATTGATTTTGTACTAAACACTTCTGCCCTTCCCAACACATACACCTCACACAGAAATGTGTAAACTATTTGATCATATTGTCCTATTGTTCCCACCCCAAGGTTTAGTGAAACCATAAAGTATCTTTGAAGACTTGAGTCAGGTCAGCTGCAGTTCTGACTTCATTGCTTTGAGCCTTCTCATCTGCATCTGAGGTGAGGCTTGACGCTAGACACCCAGGAATGGATTCACACTGCTTTTCTAAAATAAAAAATGAATCCTAATTTATGAAGAACCCAAACAACTTACTTCAGCACTGGGAAATCAGAGTAATCTGGATTTCTTCTTCAGCCCAACAAAGAAACTACTCTACTGATCTGCACATCTTACTTCAGAGAGACTGTAAGCAAAAATGAATACCTTTTGTTTACAGTTGCAGCCCGATGCCTGTAACTAGAATGTAAGTCTGGCTAGAAATTATCTCGCTTGCAGCCTTTTTCTTCTGGGTACGGTCATGAAGACTAGCCTGCAAAACCTCTAGATTTCTCTGCCAAGGCAATCACATAATTGCTTTGCTGTCCTTTTGATTAACGAAAAGAGAATCATTTCACTGGATAAAATGGAGTTTGAACTGTTTTGTATCTATGACAAAAAACCTCTAGGACAGTGCATTTTTTAATGCTTCTTATTTGTTTAAATGATTCCAGTCTTAGGATTTTCAGTCGCCTGTGAGGTTAATTTTTTCTGGCCAATCTAAATTGTCATTTTGCCATCTGCAATGTGTCTCTGCGGCAGCATGAATGTTATTTTATCATGCCATGACAGCATGCATAATGTTGCTCTAGCATCTGTTTAAGGACTCTGGAAATTAGGCTTACCAGTGCATGGGACAGACCTGTGAATGGACATGTCTTGGAGAATTAAGGATACAAGTCAGCTCTGTCACAGTGAATGAGACAGAGGATCTTCTGTAGGCACTCAAACCCAGCCCTCACTATGCTGGTTTTCTGTGGATTTCTATCTACCTTCTCACGTTGCCACTGGGACTGAACCGCAGAAAAGTGCATCAGTGAAGTGTGGAGATGACAGAGGCTGTGAAATAATGCAGACACTACGTTCTTTGTTTGCATCATTTTCTGTTATTGCTGCTGGGCCAGAAGCAGTCCCTGTGCCTGAGATATTCAGTTTCTGAAATGGTCCTGTCTCCTGTGTCGTTAAGCAGTGTGGAGCCGGACCAGCCTTCACTCCCTGCACTCTCACCTCCCCTTCAGATCAGTGGGGCATTGTGGAGAAAGGACAAGCAATCGCTAAGAGAGGGGAACACGCTACCCGGTCCCCACACCACATAGTCCTCACCAAGGTGACACCTGATGGAGGTGCCCCTGGCCCTGCCTTTCCAGAGCCCAGTGAGGATGGTGATGGTTGGCTTCCCATTCAGCACAAAACTTAACACAAAACCTAACCCAGGGGCAGTGTTAAAGGAATCAGGCTTTCCTCCGTGCCAGCGGACAGGCATATCAGCTCCTCCACTTCCAGTTTTGTTTTTCCACACCCTTTCCCGTGCCCTCCCTGCTCTGTGTTTCTCTACCCTTAAACACATTTCTTAGGTGGAGCACGGCCCATGGGGACATGGCCTCGGGGAGACACACAACCCTGGATTCCCACCTACTCTGAAAGGGAAAATCCACTGCAGCAGCTTAGCTGAAATTGTCCCAGGCCAGGGAAAACAGGGAGCAGACACTGTGGGAAGAAGATATTTTCTCTCTCTTTAATAGACAGTGCTATATAACATGATAGGTGTGTGGTTTCTGAAGCGGGCTGCTGTTTCTCCAGCCATCGGAGTCAGTTAATTTCCACGGCTTGCACAGCTCCAAGGGCTGTGGGTAATGCTGTGCTCACACCCATGTTTTCCTAAATCTTCAGCCTGAAAAGCTTCATCGTTTCCTTGAAAGTGAGTGGGTTAGAGAAATTAGCACCACTGTGAGTATCAGGTTTTGGGGAGCTGGCATGCAGGCAAGCCTTGGCTCAGCCTTGCCTGGATAATGGTAACCAGAGACCCAGGGGGAAAAAGGGAGCAAGAAACCAGTAAAACCACTACACTCTCACCTACCCAGACCAAGGTTGTGTTTAATCCCTTACGCTCAGTGTTTCATTTATATTTAACAACACATATTCTCTCCTCAGTCTGCACATAGGCACAAAGCATACTGCTGGTAGCAGTGGAAGCACAAAAAGTTCAATGACCTTGAAAAAACAAAACCAAACCAAACCAAAACAGAAGATAACAATAACAACAATAACAAACAGATATATTTGTGAGAGTTTAATAAGTTAAATGCAGGAGCTTAACTTCACAAGAGCACAACCCTGAAGCAGAATGATTTATTTGATATTTACAGGGTTTTTTTTGCGAAACACGTTTCTATGAAACCATAGCAGCAAAGGTTAAAGTGAAGATTTGGAATGATGTTGGAGTCATTCACAAGGGGAAAAAACCAATAATCTCTGTTAGGGTTAATGGAATGTAAGAGTAAAGCTAAATAGAGAGAAATATTTGAAAAGATTTTATGCATTTAAATCAGCCTAAATCCTGTGACAGGTAGACTTTTTTTTCCACCCCCCCCAGAAAATTGTGTCCTTGATTTTTTTAAAAAATCTATCTGGTAAATTTCTGATAGGAATGTTATGTGCATAAATGTCCGAGTTTATTAAACTGCTCTTACAAGACAAGATACATAAACAGATTTCACTGAAGTTCTGCTATGGTTAATTTGTAATGGAAACACATGTATCCCAGTAAAATCTGTATTTTTCTGAAAGGTCTCTCTGTTTCATTCACTTCTTCAAATGCATTTCAGAAAAGTCAGAGTAGGAAAGTAGAATCAGTTACAACTTACCTTTATGCTCGAGCAGATGACATCAGATTTTTTCAGGCAAAGCAACACACTTCTTTTGGGTACCGTCTTACGAGTTGTAAATTCAAGCCAAAAGGTAATTGTGGGTGATTCGAAATCCTTTAAAACAAATTTAAGCACCGTGATGACAAATAGTGCACTTTGCGAAAACTTATTTGAAGCCTGATGCTCTTGTATTGAGTTCTCTAACTGTCTGTCTCAGCTAAATAAGCTCCTACTCCTTTCCTCGGCCACTCGCCAGCTTTTCTAATTTAAAGCAACTGTGAGCTTGCTGTGAAACTCCTGCTGGAAGGAGCTCAATGTATAGCGTGGAGCAAGGAGTAAGCCTGTGCTCCAGACCGACGCGGCAGGACAGAGTCCTAACCGGACCTGGGGCATAGCCTCCCTGAGGTAACGTTATATCATCTTTGGAAAGCATGATAGGCTAAGTTGTCTCCTTCTCTGTAAAGACACAGAGAAGAGGGAAAATATCATGCTGCTTCTGGCACGTATTCCCCTCAGTGTGGGATTTGGGAGGAGCAGCAGCTGCCTCAAAGCGGTGGAAGAAGCAACAGCCTCAGAGACATAAAGTGCTCAGAGCTCCCTGAGGAGCCTGGTCCCCAAATTAGCCAAAAGACTCCCAGTATTTTTAGAAGCATTAGTCCTTGGTCCGAGGCTTTGGGGACAGGTCCAGGGGCTTTATCCTGGGCTTTCTCCACTAGTGTGGGGTGTTCCTCTCATGGAGTGGCTGGGATACCCGAGATGAGGTTCATGGCTGAGGACAATCCCAAACTTCTTGACTTTGGAGAGTTTCAAAAGACATTCAGGGCAATGATTCTATCTTCTGAGACCCTGACAAGCTTTAAATAGCAGAGGCACGGTTTTCAAAGGCACATGCTTACTGGGAACGGCTCTGTTCTGCTTTGCTCAAATTAAGATAGCAGAGCATACCAAATGTTGTTAATACAGGAGAGTTGCCTGTGCCCATGTCAAATTCCTCCTTTTTGCAAGGAATTTATTTCAACCAGTTATGGTTGATATGTGTGGTGTGCATTTATGAATTGACAGAAAAGGTCTCCGTTTCCAAATATGAGTTCTCTCTGCAGAGTTGCTAAAAGCACGCGAATTAAAAGCCAAATTATATAACACTACTGTGATTTGGGAAATTTTAGTCTCTGAGCTTCCACATTAGTACTATAAAAAACTTTTGTTTAAAAATTATGTTGCTGAAAAGTGTGCCTCAGACTATGCCCCAAATTACTCAGGACTTTTGGAAATGCATCCAACTGACCCGCTGATGCTAAGGTGGCTTAAGGTTTATTGTAGCTGTTATTCAGTGACTTTGGTTATGTCAGCCATATTTTCTTGCAGAAGTGATGTAAGTGAAGATGGAATCATTAGACTGAAATTTTTAAAGGTGTTCGATGCCCTTAAAAGAGAAAATGAATCTTCTGTGACAAAACAAGTCAATATCAAAATGCCACTTGTGAATTGGCTGTAAAAGATGTTGTTCATTTGAATGTTCTAATTTACATGACACTGAAATATTAAGTATTTCATATCTTAAATTGAGAATTAAAAAAACAGACTCCTGTGCATTCAATCAATACAGATAAAATACTGCTGCCAGTGATAGGAGAAAGGGTTTAAGGAAAACCAAATATATATATTTTTTTCCTAATGGAGATTCATTCCAGTACTAAGTGGTAACAACTGGGATATAGAACACTCTGTTACAAAATCATATGGTACTGTGAAAACTTCAGTACACCATTTTAGAAGTCTTAGTTTTTCCCCAGGGTATATCGGAATATTTTTATTTTGCTCGGTGGATCTGCTGGTGAACTTGGTTGCAAGTGGGCAACAGTGAAAGAGCAAATACCGTCCTATCATGTCACTTAAAGGTACCTAAATGTTTTCTGTATCTTAAATTTCACTTGGTGATCAGGCATTAAGCATGTCCTTTTAGGTACTGGCACCTCTGGAAACTTGTATCTGCATGTTCATAGGAATTTGGTAAAACTTTTAAGGATCGTCCAGAGAGTGTTGCCCTCATTCTCTCAGTTGATCTCTTCCTGCTCCTGCTTAGGGAAGCACAAGGTGGTCCTTCCTCTTCCTGATGAGTCTTTCTTGGGGAAGCAAGGGATGATGCCCCATCACATGGGAAAAAACATGTTTTCTAATGGTTTGTGGAGAAGACAGGCAGGACTTCTGAACCTGGGCTCTGCTACTGATTCATATCTGGCTCTGAACTGAGCAAAGCATTCTGTAAGCCTTGGAGGTTTAACTGTTCAACAGAAAACACAGGTTCCGTTTTTTTGGAAGAAAGATTATATTTTTATAGAGTTGCTCACTGGTGCCTGTAATAGGCTCTTTTTTTATCCCTTTAAAGTTACAGTTGTAGGCAACTATTTCACTTTTTAGCACTTCACCAGAACACTGATTTTCTTGCTTTTGGCTTTGTCTAGACTCAGCTGTGGTAGGATGGGGCTGCTAGCACAGCAGCTGAACCGGGAACTGCTTTTTGGCATTCGTATCCTCACAGGTACAGCACAGTAACTGACATAGGGGTTAGAAAAAAGGAATCACTCGTTTCGGAAAAATTTCACAGAGGAAGAAATGACTCTTGCCTCACCTGAGACCTCAAGTCTTCATTTGGTCCTGTACATGTGGACATCTGTTGCGTACAGACTGTTGCATCTTGAAGACAAAAAACCACGAATCCATGCAATAGATGCATAGGAGTAAATGCACTCCAAGGAATATAGTTGTCTCACCCTTGACAAATTGCGATCTTTAATTGTCTCATGTGGCAAGCAGCTGAGGCTTTTTTCTGGTGACATCTCTAAGTCCTTTCTCTGACCAAAGTATTTCAAGATTCAGCAGGTTCTAATAAGTTCCAAGGCTGTTTCCAACACAAGGATCTGAACCAGGAATCAAACAAAATCCTTAATCTGCAGTGAACCACTAAGATTTGCTGGAAGGAAGAAATTATGACTTCATGGCATTAAAAAAAGAAGTATGCTTTGATGCTGGGATTTCGGATTTTCCTGTGTTATGGCTGAATGCATTTACATCCAGATAATACTCAGTTCAATTGCCAAGATGTGAATGTAACTGCTCAGGGTTAATCTTGCTTCAACACTGAGAGAATGAGCAGGTTCATACGGCGCAGTGCACTCTAGGAGGTCACAAAGCTGCTAAAAGCCAGAAGCCTAATTCTCCCCTCATACAGAGTGGTGTGAATGAAGCCTGGCTTCAGAAATAGCTAAGAAAGAGATCAGTGTGAAAACTTCAATAAATTCAGGTATCACTGTTAAGGAAACAGCAGAGGGAAGGATGGGCAGGCTGCTTTTAAGGGGTGCTGCTTTCATGACACCCAGTTGGTGCACCCATCTGGAGATGCCAAGCAAGTGAATGGCTGCAGGATGGGGACACGTCGATGATGAACAGCTCATGTCCAGATGACTGTGCAGGTGCTGGGGCCACACATCTCAGGGAGGCATCTGGGTACCAATGGATTAATTCCACATGCATTTTTAAGTTCCAACAGGGCCTGTGACTTTTCAAATGAGTATAATTTATTCTAAGCCTAAATTTGCTAGAAAACACAGTCCAAATCTCATTTACCCAGTGAGATTACCTAACTAAAGACATTTCTGCTCTACACCTCCATTTGATCATTAGTCACCAATGTAAAACTAGCATGCAGGGTTTAAATCTTATCTGCTTGGAACAGCTTGGAACAGCTCTGTTAATACTTACTGTTTTGAAATCGAATGCTATTTGTGGCAAGCAGTACGGCACATTACATTTATCACCCTCCAGTGAGTCAGATCACCCCAGTCTTAGGGCTTGGAGTCTTAATGGGGCAGAGCATTGCAGCCCCATTGCCTCCACTATACATCTGCAATTAAAATTTTAGTTGGAGTTTCACCTCACCTGTCTATGCCTCCACATGATGACAGGGGCTCTTTTCCTGCTGTTTTTTCCCCTCCCTTTTTCTTCAACAGCACACTTTTCCAGCAGGAGTCTTAAACACCAGAGCTCAGATTTGCAAAGGTGTTTTGATGCCTCAGGCCTCACTGGGAACCTAATGAGATTTACAGGGCTCCTGAAATAAGTGAGGGCTGTGATAAGCTGACAATATCTGTAAAAAGCAATACTTTGTCTAAATCTTCTATCTCATTTTCTCTTGGTTATCCTGTTTTCACAAAGCAGAGAGAGTGACTGTTGTACCAAATGCAGACCAAAGTATCTCTTCTCCAAAAGCTGGAGATGTGTGTTTTGCAGAAAGTGTCATGTTAATAGCACTGGGCACAGGTCCTTCCTCAAAGTTAACAAAACAAGGTCTACCTTCACGTTACCTTGAGTGGGAGATAGGACCTCACGTGGGCTGAGGCAAAGCCCCTTCACAGGTTATAGAGATGTTCCACTAAATACCAAAGTTTTGATTTCTTCCAAATCCACACAAACAGTCTGTGATGGAAATGGAAAGAAAATCCACATCTGTCAGTTCACATCCCTTTCAGAGCAGGATTATTGTCTTAATCTCATAGATGGCTGTACAGATGTGCCCTCCAGACGCATCACAGCTTCCCCTCCATGAGGTCTCAGTTTATCACTTTTCTTTATTTTGGAAAACAAAAAGGAAATAAGCCACCAGTTTATCTTCCACTTGTATTAGCTAGATGAAATGAAAACACACTTGGTATTCAAGACAGTGTAATAATAACGGCTTATATTTATTTCTCTTCTGCCAAGTGCAGTCAAGCAAAAACTAAAGATAAGTCTGAAAGTTACAGAGACCCATTTAAAATTAACACACATACTGATTTGAGGGGATTGGGAAACTAAATACTTCCTCTGAGCATTCTGCACAGTTTTGCCTTCCTAGGTGGACTGAGGTAGCACAGGTGAGAAGGCAAGCTGTGCCAGCCCTGGGCTGTGACAGCTGGGCACCTCTGCTGGCAGCACGCTGTGTCCTCCTTGGTGCTCTGCAGACACTGAAGTCCCCACAGCCCTGATGCTTCTGCCCCACTGTGGGCAGGAATTACCCAGCACTACCCACTAAAACGTTAAATCGTAGGTTTTAATTCAGTTATCACAATATAGACCTGTTGGCATTGGAGACCATGAAGAGAGGCCATGGCAGGAGCAGTACACAAGCACCCCTGCGCAACTTCAGCTTTGCTACGTCCATCGCCCAGGACTAGAGGCTATGTTAGGGAGGTTGTGTTTCTACAAACCTCTCACTCAAAACCCTTATGAAGAAGGAGAAATCTGTAGCCATACACAAAGGTTAACAACATATGCCTGCTTGCACACATCACCCTTAATTTATTTTAGATATTCACACAAACCTATTCAGCATCACAGATGCAAACTACTTATTTTGGTTCTCTTCTATTTCAACAGGACAGGAAAGGACTTTTATCCCACTTCATACTCTGCAGGGCTATGCAGGTAGCACTTCAAAGTCATAAAGAAAACATTATCAGCTTCGACTGCTTTCTAGTTTCCTTACTTTGTTTGTTCAAACAGAAAGTTATCTGATTCAATATGCTCAGTTTATCTGGAAACAGTTTGCAATGTGCTAGTTGAGTGTTTGACCTTTTGCATATTCTGCAGTTGATTGGTTCGGCCATCCATCTTCTCCACTTGTTGAAACCCTCACTTAGCAAAGAAAGGCTAACAGCCAAGCCTGTGTGAAAAATGTGGTGGAAAAGGAATCAATTAAGAACAGGGTATATTTCATTGTGTTTCCCATAGACATTGAAGATTAGGCAGAATTTGAAAAATTGCCTGAGGTGCCTGGACTTCACAACTGCTGACAAATTATGACTATATTACAGAATTTTGATAAATCTTCTTGGGAAAAACAATAATCTTCTGTGATCCCATCACCCCAGTACAAGGCCGTTAATACTCCTATCTCTCACAGTGATCTAACTTCTGTGGGTCGCTCCAGTTTCTTTCTAACTATCTTTCCAATTCCTTTAATTTAACGTAGCTAAAACAAAATTCCATATTTTCATTGTCCAATTCCCTGTTACTTTTACTATTCCATCCTCACTAATTCCTAGGAACATGAAGAGAGGACAAAAAAGGTAGAGATGAGCAAGCTTATATGGAGTGCAATCACAGCTTCCAGGCAAGGTTCTCCAGAGTACGTCCACTCTGCTCTGCCCACGCACGTGTTCAGATTTGCCTTCCTGCCAGTTATGCCAAGCAATCATCACTCTGCCTGCCACTTGTGAAAGGCTCATCCACACGGGTGTTCAGGGCCCCAAACTCCCGAACAAATATAGGAGTGAGAGCTATGTCCATTTTAACACTAACACTGCTGGTGCTAGGAACAGGTACCAAAGCAGTCCTAGAAGCACAGGTGGGAAAGATTTTCACTTTCCAAAGGAGGGCCATAATCACAGTGCTAAAGAGCAAATAAAGCTCCCATTTTCTCAGTGACCCTTGGGTTCACAGCTTCTCCTCTGCAGTATGGCACAGCTTCAGCAGAGGGGTAGAGGTTGTCCTTTGGGCAGAGGAGCCCACAGCCTGCTGGGCAGGGCACCCTCTTGAGCAGCAAGAGGTCTAGAATTGAGCTCCCTCAGGCTTGGGGTAGCTCTCAACTTGCATGTAAAACTCCCCTGGACAAATGCTATTTATAAAAGGCTATTGAGCCCCTGGGTGTGGAGGGCTGCATCTATTCTAATAACATTTTACAAGGGGACAGTTCTTCAAAATGAAGGAGATGCAGAGAATCTCACAAACCTCTCAAAAGTGGGGTTTATGAAAGCGTTTCAAGCACTGTTGGTCTTGAGTAAAAACTCACCGTAAAAGAAATTCAAACACTGAAAAAGAGAATTTTTAAGTGTACACGCGTGACAATTTGTGCTGAAATGTTGGCAGTCCTGTCCAGACAAAAATAAGGCATTTGAATGAGTCTCAGCCCAGTTACCCAGTCTCAAAACTCATGTTTAATTTATAGTGGTTAGTCACTCTAGTAAAAGAGAATTGGATAAGAAAAGGCTGTAAACCTTCAATGAGGATAGCAATTGTACTGAATTCATGCAATGCTTAACCAGGAAGACAAAACTATTAAAAAAATACTTATTTGCTTTTGTCTGAGGAGAACAGTTTGTATGAATGGAGAAACTGAAAAAGTTCTGTACCTGTAGAAGAGCAGTTTTTATACATAATTCAAAAAATGCCCTGCCTTCCAAGCTACCCAATGTGGCCCTCAATCTGTGCATCTCTTGGGCAGAAAGGGCAGCTGCCAAGTGCAGCTTGGGGTTCACACCATGAGACCACCAGCCAGCCAGTCTTCAGAGCAATCTTCATAACCCAGCAAATATCAGCCTCGCACACGAGGCACCATATGGTTCCCCCTGACTGCATGTACAGCTGGCTTGGGTTTGAAGAAAGCATTATCTGACACCCTTCTGCAAATGATTCGAGGGTTAGTCCAGGATAAAATGGCAATTGCTCAAGGAAACTAAACACTACATATGGATACGCATGTATATTCATTTCTGCTGTCCTTTCTCTGGCTGGCTGATAGACTGTCCTTCCGGCTGCTAGACTGCTATCAGAGGGTGGCACTTCTGTTTTTAAAATGGTCTTTAATTTAATGGAAAAAGGATTCTTTTAATTGTTAATTGACACCATGCCCCAAAGCTAAGACAAAACAAATGCAGGGAGGCTGAAGCTCAATTAATTACAGATCGCACCGTAGTACAGCAGTGGAGCAGGATGGAACCTGAGTTACCAGCAGATACCTAACTGCAAGTGCTCGGCATCAAAAGCAATTACTTAAGCTCAGCCTCTTTGGAAAGACTGGAAAGATCCATACCATTACATGTCTGTTCATAAAACTTTATTGTCTATGGGTACCTTTCCAAGTGAGTAGGCTGTTGGCTATAGCATTTCCTGACCTATACATAAGTTCTCTGACACTAATGGCAACAAAATGTAGCTGGTAACAAAATATAGCTGGTAACTTTCTGAAATGAAACATCTGATTCAGAACAAACAAATCATGCTGTCACAATTAGCTTGACTACTTAAACCTGCTGAGGTAGCGTAACAGCACTGACCAGAATGAGCAACTTATCTTAAAAAGCTGGAACATTTATTTTCATTAGCAGAAAAGCCTTTATTTCATGTATTCAGAGATGTATCAGAAAGGCCAGAAGTTTAAGTTAGAGACTTCAGCAGGCACAGCTGAAGGTCTTAATGCTCATCCTAAATCTCCAGAGTGTGCTGCCATGATGGAGACCCACTGCTACCTTTGTGCAACTGAGTATTGTCACTAACAGAAGACTGGCGATCAGGTCGTTGGGGCCCATGAATATCTGGGTTTCAAATATACAGGTGTTGGGGAACCAGCTGTCACAGGGTGCCATCCGAAAGACAGCCTGAGTTTATCTAGTGGTTCCCTGCTGCCAATATGGGGTGTCTGCCCCCCAGCACCCTGCCCTGCTAAGCTATGTGCTCCCACTGCTCGTTCTCCCACTCACTGGGCACCTCTGTGGGCAGATTCAGCTCATTAACCTGGCACGAGCTCACTCAGCAAGAAGTTACATCTTTCTTCTGCTAGATTAACAAGCTGAAAGAGTCACTGCAGGACCCAGGGGGCATCAAAGGTGGTGCAAAGGGCTGCAGCAGGAACGGAGGGACTCCCTGCAGCAGGAGGGATGTGGCACGTGTGGGCCTGTGGTCACTGGCCCTGGAGGTGCCCACCCACACCAGGCAGCAGGTCAGACCTGGGTGACTGAATGTGTTGCCACACACCGGTATCACCACCCTCTTCTCTACAGGCTGCCAATGCCCACAGCAAGTGGTGGATGTGTATTCTGGGCTGTACAAGATGCTGTAGTTCATGGCACGGTCCAGTTTTCAAGGTCGTGGCCAGAGACAGTGATATTGCAACCACTTTCTGAGACACGGAGCACACAAGCTTGCCTGGATGGTGGGATTTGATTTATGTCTGCAGGACATATTTCATTGAGTTAAAGAAACAGAGACCAAAGTCCATGAATTTTTGTTCTTGGTTTTTATTGGAGTTCCTCAAGCAGAAGGTGCTACAACCTTATGGTCTCTTCCATGGTGGTGTGGATCTCAGCATCCCTGTCTGTGAGAGAGATGGAAGCCGCACAGCCTGGCTGCTGGGGCATTGCACCAGGAGGAAGAACGTGGAAACTTTGCTCCTTCCTGCCCCACTGCCTCCCAGCAGAGATGGTGCCTGGGTGGAGGCACGGTGAGGATGGAGAGAAGGTGCTGGTGCGGCAGTGGGGAGCAGCCCAGGACTGGCTGGTGGGATGGTAAGCTTTCAGCCAGGCCATGGGGACGACGGCCTGTGTGCTTGGCCAAATGGTGTCAGTGGAAAAAGGAGTGGGAAGGAGAGGAGAGGAGCTTTCCTTGCCGCTGCTGGGAAGAAGCATCCCTGCAGCTCTACCACCCCAGGATGTGAGACAGCCCCTGCCAGAGGCTGGGTCCCCCCTCTCCATCCTCCCCCAGCCCTCTGGCTCAGCCTTCACTGCCGGGAAATGAAGGAACAAAAGTAATATGAAGAGCAGGAAGGAATTTGGAAAATTGTGTGATAGGGCAGAAGTTGCAGTGTTAACAAGCCCAGAAAGCTGCGAAGACCATCCATGGCCCTGCCACATTCCCAGCTCAGGCAGGGGGTATTTAAGCAGCTCACTGCAGCAAGGATGAGAGTATGCAGCCTGAGATGAAAAAACAGGCCTGCATTTGGATATGGAAGACTGAAAGGAAAAATACAGTCTTATATACGTTTATTTTTTTTATCCTTTTGTATTTGTGTTTCCTAAGGAATTGCTAATTTGGTCCATCTATAGCAAATAAACAGATCAGTATTCTGGAATCTGTTTTTAATTACAGTGTTGTTTCTTTTTAATGTTGAAAAATGAGGATATCCTATCCCATGTGACCTGTTTTCTATAGGGTAACTATTTAGAAAATTTCCGAATATCTTTCTTTTCTGGTTCCAAAATGTCCCTGTTCTCCACCCCTTATATTTCCTGGACGGCATTTTAACTCCACAGTAACTAATCGCACTGTGAATGTATTTATCCTTGCAGATTTGAGAGAGACCTCTAATTTCCGTAGTGCTGTTTTCCAAAGTTTCTTAAAGCTTCCCAAGTGACTCCGGCCAAACAACGCGGGAATAATAGTGCTGCAAGGCAAAAGAATTACATCATTAGGAATTGGTAAGAAATCAGAGACTTAGTCTCTTTTTTTCACTAATGTCTCTTGTGCCTCTTCGTGGCATTTAACAGGGCTCATTAAGGGTTGCTCTGCCAGGACAGAAGTACCTGAGTGGACTCACATGTATGAGGCTCATCTTTGGGAGACAGAATTACTTTGGCTCCCAAATGGCCCTAAATGCAGAGAGTAGGACCACGGCTTTAATTATCATTCTTTTATACCCTCTGCCACTAAAATTCTGTCTTTAGTGAGAATGGAGCACCTGAAAATGGGAATGATTTTTATAGGGTATTTTTGCTGTTTTAACAGAATCACAGAATCACAGAATGTTAGGGACTGGAAGGGACCTCGAAAGATCATCTAGTCCAATCCCCCCACCAGAGCAGGAACACCCAGATGAGGTTACACAGGAAGGCGTCCAGGCGGGTTTTGAATGTCTGCAGAGAAGAAGACTCCACAACCTCCCTGGGCAGCCTGTTCCAGTGTCTGTTACCCTCACTGTGAAGAAGTTTCTTCTCATGTTTAAGTGGAACCTCCTGTATTCCAGTTTGTACCCATTGCCCCTTGTCCTATCATTGGTTGTCACTGAGAAGAGCCTGGCTCCATCCTAGTGACACTCACCCTTTACATATTTATAAACATTAATGAGGTCACCCCTCAGTCTCCTGCAAGCTACAGAGCCCCAGCTCCCTCAGCCTTTCCTCATAAGGGAGATGCTCCGCTCCCTTAATCATCTTCATGGCTCTAAGTTTTTAAGTAGATATTTCTCTCCACTTTCTAAATCTCTTTTAAAGATCCTTCGAAATCATTTCTTCCAAGAAAGGAGGGTAAAATGCTTTTCTCACCTGCAGGTTAAACTCCTGGAGGTATGAAACTCTGAGCTGTCCTTTGGGATTTTAGGGAAACTCCTCTCTTGGCTACCAAAAGCTGTCCCTGCAGAGGCTCTCGAATGCTGCAAAGGACACACATTTTGAGGACACGTGGTGTCACAAAACTCACAGGACTGTAGAAAGAGATCTGGCCCAAACTTTTGAGGGAAGCAAGGAGGGATCCACGTGAGTCAGAGCTGCTTTTGTGCTTCAGGAAGCAGAGAAGGAGCAGAGGCAGCAAACCCCGTCTGAACGTGATGTTTGCCTAGCCCATGTGCAGCTGCTGGTGAGGCCACCTGGGAGAGTCCCACCAACACCACGGGGATGAGAGCCTGGCGGGAGAAGGGCACCCCACGCGCGCAACTGTGCGCTCCCCCCTGGGCTGGCTGGGTCCTCCAGAGCCAGCGCCGCAGCCTGTGGTACCTGGCAGCGCTCTGCCAAACCAAAGGCCACCAAGCTGAGGGACTCCCACTCCGGGTCCCCTCTTGATGTCGGGTGCAAGAAGAAGTAACCATATTTAGAGATGAGGTATCAAAGGGGTTTGAACATCACTTGCTAAGAAAAAGGTATTTTTTTCTCATAACTTCTTGGTTAAAATTAGCATTTTTCCCTCCAGCATGACACAAGGCGATGATTATAGATTAATGCACAGAGGAGCTCTATACATTTTGCCAATCACGCCAAGAAACGGAGCATGTCTAGACCTTTCCCCTTGCATACCAGCATATACATAAGAATATAACTCTATGTGAACACTTCCCTGCATTTACCACATGAGCTAGACTACTCTTTCCCTCTCTGTGTTAGAATTTGTGTGTGTGTATCCACAAACAAGGAATCTGCTGTTTTCAAACATGCCCATTTGATACCTTTCAGTATTGGATTAAAAAGTCTAGATAATGGTTTTGCAGATCATGGATTTTTTTGATTCAGCTGCCAATCTGGAGAAGAATTGGACTAGACTGCTTTGAAATACTTAATGTTGCTTTTCTCTTTTTTTCAAGCAAGAACAAATGGAAAAATGGAGGAGGAGTGAAGAACAGTTTTGAGTTGGAAAAATAGATTTAATTTTTGAACACTGATATTAAAAGAAAATGAAACAAAAACGTGACTGTCATGGAGTGTAGGAGACCAACTCCTTCCTCTGCTTGAGGGGATCTGAATCCATCCCTTCAGGAAAATATCCTGATGTCCAGCCGTGAGGATATTCTTGGGTGGATCCTCTGAGTCTCCTTGACGTAAGTTCAGCTTTACATAGGCTAGGTTAATATTTTCTCCATTGAAGAGGAAATTATGTTATCATTGAGAGGGTGAGGGCACTCCCTGGTCATGGGGGAGGCTCCGTTTCCCAGTCACTCTTTCCATGATTCAAAGCAAAATTTCGACATGAGTTCACTAATTCTCATCTGCTGCTTCAAAATGATTTTCTTTCAAGAATAAGCAACTTGTTCCCCTGCCTCCTCCCCAAAGAAAAGACAAAGGAAACAGAATATTCTTCTTAACTGCATTCCAGATAATCTATCTGTTAGCTTAGTGGCTACATTTAATTTAGGGGAAAAAAAAAAAGTGATCTAAAGGCAGGAACTGCTGTTCTCACATTTGAATTCCATGGGCAGAAATGGTCGAAGCCGCCTTCCCAGGCCACTCATGGAGGGGAGTGTTGGCCATGGAGCAAGGAAGGCAAGTCCCTCCTTGCACAGATGTGTTGCATCCGAGAGCGAAGATCTGGGCTGCTGTGCTTGGAGCAGGGACACTGTGGGATACAGGGAGGTGGGGATGTGGAGAAGAAGGGATGTGGGGATCTGGGGATGCAGGGATGTGGGGAAGAAGAGAGTGTGAGGAGGTGAGAGCCTCCTTCCTGACACGGAAAATCCTCCCAGCTCCACAGATATATCTGCACTGTGTGCCTGAGAATGAGTCCAGTTCTCTCTGCAGCATCAGTCCCCATAACAGCCATCCAACCAAGTTTTCCTCTGAGCACACTAAAGCCAACACCATTAGGAGAAAAAAAACAAAAGGCGGCAAACTGGCAGCTGTGCTTTCAGCAGCTTGTTTGCTGCACCAGACGGGAAGGGTTTAGGAACATGCCTCACCTCCATCCTTAAGGAAACTGGCAGCGAGTGAATCCGAGGGGCTGCACCCAGCCCCGCTGCCTGCCCCAGCCGGCACGGCCACGGGGCTGCCGGGGCTCTGGGTACCCCGCGAAAGAACGGGCTCGCTTTGCTGCCCAGGTGAAAGCAATCTTTACAAAGGCTTGAAATGTAAAGTCCTCCCGCGTTCTCATGCAGGGTGAGCAAAGCGAATCGTTTTGTGTTTGTTTTTTATTTATTTTATTTTTTTTTTCTCTAAGAGAAGCCGAAGGCCTTGCCATCACCTGGAGGTGAGATGCAGGAAGCACCCTGTCCCAGAAAGCCCAAGGCTAGCCCGTTTTCTGGCTATTATTGCCCTCTGGTGGCACTTTTGAAAAGTGAATACCATTATCTTGTTACTGGGACTGTCATTTAGCCCTCCCTTGCTTTTATTCTTTACACTCTTTTTACAGTTTGTCTCTAATGCATTTGTAACCACCAGCTTGACCAACCTCAGACTAGTGATACTAAAACATAACTGTGGTTGCCAAGTTCGTCTAAAAGCTCCTCCTTCATGGCTAGGGATTTAGGTACTGATGTTCACCCACCTAACTGACTCTGGGTGGAAACTCCTGCTACACCAATTTGTACCAGCTCAGGACGTGCCCTTTGTGGTTTTGCACACCCTCCAGTGCACTCTTTAGGCAGTGTATCCAGTGGACAGGCTTCGATGTCCCCCTAGCCCTGTATACAAGACAAGAGCATAAGTTGGTTCATATTCCAAAGGCAAGTTTTTGTCCAAGAAAGTTTTTTTCTGAAGCCAGGATAATAAAAAACTGGTTGCTCCAGTGCATCAGTATAGCAGGAGAGTTACGGCCTCCCAGTCTCATAGACCCCTCCACATCATGCAGAGTATGAGCTCTTTTGCCTCCTGTTAAAAAAAGTGTCTTGGCTCTCCCGACTCAGTGGCTTGGCCAGCTGAAATTTGAGGATTGTGTTGCCCTCTCTGCCTTTGCACATAGCGTTGCTCCTGCTGGAGAGGGTGCAAAGCATCCAGCAGGTCATTTTGATGAGACCTCGTCTCTAGAGCATTGGAAGCCTTAGAGATAAATACACTAGAGGTCCTGAAAAGTAGTAACCCAGGTAAACCAGCTGGCATGGTGTCCTCTCTTCCTGAAAGCAGGCAGCAGCTAGCAGCCAGGCTACCTTGATGCACCAACATTATCCTCTGCTCTTGTGGCTGCACAGCAGATCCACTCTGTAACTAACACAAGACAGAAGAGCATTAAAATAATGATTTACACCTGGATTTCCAGTCCGAACCATTCAACCCAGCTATTCCCAAATTCACTTAAACTCTTTCATAAATATTTAAAAATATTTGTTGCATTCTCTGAAGGAGGGTTCAGACCTAACAACAACAAAAAACCCAACAGAAAAGCAGAGCTTGGATCTGAGCCCTGCTTTATGCCAGCACAGAGGTGAGACAGGAGTAAAGCCAACCTGGCATTTCACAGTCTCCTGCTGTTGACAATATCTTATACACTTACAGGTCTCTGCGATTCCTTCGGATCAGAGTGAGAAAAGCACATTAAGGTGCCTTTCTGGTGGGAAGTCTTCAACCCCTGGGGCTGCACAGAGGAGAGAGAAAGGACCAGGGAGCTCACAAATGCCTTCAAAGAGCAAGAGGCATCTGCTGGGCTGGGAGAAGGAAGCAAAGCAAAGCTGCAGAGGAAAGAAAAGGAAGACTTTAAAAGGGGTTTAATGTGCAGGTAAAGCAGCAGAGCTGAACCCAGGCACTGAATCCTCTGCTGCAGTAAGAAACCGGAAAGTACACCCATCCGTAGTCCCTAACATTGCAAACTAGTCTGGGAAATTAATTCCTCATTATTGAGATGAATAGGGCAACAGAATGAGCTTCAGCTGATAGTGATAAAGAATTGGTCTTTGTGAGAATGCAGTGGCTGAGAGATGGTGCTGAGTGTGCCCCGGGATGCTCAGGCACCGACTGGCCACGCTCTGGTTCCTTGCACGTGTGTGGAGGGATGAGGGCTTTATCTTTTGGACTTCTGCCTGGGGCTTTGGTGGTGGTTTTATCTGATGAACCATATGGCTGGGTTCAAACTTTGGAACTGGGAAATTTTATAGTGTCATCTAGAAGTCGCCTTTTTTTAGAAAAACAAGGTAGGAAGAAAGCCAAAGCCTTCCGTCTGTTTTCAAAGCCCTTGCACTCAAAGGACTACATTCTTCTCTTGTTTTATTAACATCTCCAGTTCAGTTTTTGGAGACCTGAGATGTTAATCCCCCCTGTTATTTTCAATAGCAGCTGTGTGGCACACCTATCTCCTGCTGATGAAGGCCAAGATGTAATTTGGTTTTTTGTTTCACTACAAGAATGGTCTTAGTGTATAACAGAGTTTTCTCTTTATTTTGGGATATACAGTTATGTGAATACAGTACCTGCTCAAGGTCCCTGCCAGCACCTGCAAGTCTCCTGAGTAGGATCAAATACACATTTTACTTCAACAATATCAAGCTCCCAGCACTTTGTTACAGTTTCTTCTTACAAAAATTTGAATTAGTAACATAACACAGAAAATTCAATAAAAAACTTATTTGTGGAAGTGGAGTTTCAGTTTGCTGTCATAGCTAATCCCTGAAAAAAACCCCAACAATTTGACCTCAAGATACATAATTTAAAAAAAAAATCTCTAAATGAAGAACAAGAATTTTATCTGCTTTTTGGGATGAAAGCAGTAAGATGGAAGAAGCAATGTGGATATCAGTTTATTGCCCATTTGCCGGGGTCAGGCTCCAGGGGAAGACGATGGACAGCAGATGCAGAGGAGACTCGCTTTTAGTGGTGTGCAGGACTAAAGCAGCTGTGTGCAGGCTGGGGAATAACTGGGTGCTGACATGCCCATCGCAGCACACAAACACCTAATGGCCGTTAAGCTGTTTTTCCTCACGACATCTCCTTTGGGAGTATCGTACTGTTATCCTTATTATACGAGTGAGCAGCGGAGACAAGAGGTTCCACCTGTGTGGTCTGGCTGCTCCCTCCATGGCCACCTCAGCGCAGGTCTGCTGGGGGGCGGCTGGTGTGGTGTCCTACCTACCATCCCTGGAGAGAGGCTGGGGAGGTGAGTGGGGCTGGGCACAAAACCTGATGGGCATGGCAGCCCTCTAACACCCTGGAGCACCCAGCCAACATTTGGGGATTTGGTAGGGCCACGGATCTTCTTAGGTGTTGAGCCGCCCTGTACTGCTGGGAGAGCTAAGACCACCAAGTGGGTGACATGAATCTCATAGCACTTGGCATGAGCTGTGATTATGTCCAGATTGACACCAGTTTCTTCCTTTCTTTACTTTGGCATGGTAGTGGGGTTTTCCAAAGTGTTCCTTGTTGATCAAGCTGACCTGTTCGAATCTTCATTTGTGGCTCATCATGTCCAAGCCAGCTGAGGAGCTGGAGGTCACAAGTCCTTGAGGATGCACTGAGAAAGCAGTGGAGACAGTTTTCTGGTGGTTTTGGCAGGTGAAAAATACAATAGTTGTCGAACTATTATATGCTCTCTCTCTGAGACAACGTAAAATTTGCGAAAATAGAGCTATTTTAGTATTTAGCTTAAAATAGTGGTGGAATTAATTAGTACCTGTAAAAATCAGTCAGCTAAAAGGTATAAAAAAAGGCATACCCAAACACATCCTCTATACATCCCCAAAGGATTTTTTAATTACAGTGAAAGCAGTGTTCCAATACCTTTAATTTCTGCAGCTACCAGGCTATTTTATGTTCAAAATAGGTAAATCAAAACTAGAACAGCGTTGCGCAAAGGCGAGAGCTTGGATTTTACAGCAGCAGCCCGAGGTGAGTGGCGTGACTGCAGACGCTCTGCATCTGCAGAGCCAAACACGGCTCAGAGCCTTGGAAAATTTAAGGATGTTGTTTCTATTGTGAATCATTCTTTTGTTTAGCCTTTGAAGTGCACATTACTCCAGCAAAAAGGCAGGCATTTGTCAAAAGAGGTGTCTGATTTTCAGCAGTAGATGTGCAGACCAGTACTGCACGTTTCATTTTTGTATCGAGTAATTGCTTTGGTCGGACATGCCTGGAATATATGATCAAACTGTCTGCAGTCCCAATTTAAATGTGTTTTGTGTCATTTTTTTGTCTCGCTCACTCATCTGGTCATTTGGAAAGCTTTCATTTGCACATTTACAAGTAATTTAAGTTTTTTTTTTCCTTGCCTAAGAGCTCCCAAACCAGATTTGACTACTGCTACTTGCATTTAATTTAGTCTGTGATTACAACAGGAGCACTTCCAAACATTCAAAATTCGTGAATTCAGCTTTCCCAACCCCAAATGATAAAATGTTAAATACAATGGATGTGAGAGTCTTCATTTTCCTTCTGGCTTTTGAATCTTTAGGATGAAATCAACCCATGTTTTCAACCTTTTCTGTATAGCCAGGAGAATTAAAGGCTTTTTATCCCCCAGGCCATTTTTTCCTCAGTTTTTCAAGCACAAATGCACACAGTAAAGAACAAGCTGGTCAAAAAGTTGTTAAAAATCCTTGTGAATCATCTACGATCTCCAAGTAGAGCAGGAAAATAACCCTGTAAAAACTGTTACTAAATAAGAGCAGATTAGAAGCTGTTTAAAAATATTCACATCCCAAAGCCAAACACACTAAACTCACTGTTTGGGCAGAGACATTTTTGGCATCTTTACTGAAAAGCAGCTTTGCTACACCAAAAAAGAAAGGGAAAAAAAGGAAACTCATTTCCCTATTGGATTCTTTCCTGCTTGTTGGAAAATTACACGAGGATGTGCCTTGCAGGTGTTACAGCTACAGCTTTGGTAAATTAAACAAACTATCGGGTTAAAGCAAATTCATTCTGCAAAAACAGGAACTGCAGCAGTTTCTGTTTTTGTCTCACAACCCCAAAACGGGAGCACAAAAACTATTTTCTCAGAAACCCAAAATGGGAACAAAACATATTGTCACATGAAAGCTTGGAAATGCTGCATCCCACTGAAAGATGTGAGTGCAGTGTTGGGCTGGAGGATGGCATGAGGACAGGGGAGGGCACAATATGCCCCAATTTATTCTTGCTCCTCCAGGCTGGCTTTTAATATAAACATAATTTACGGTGACTAAGGATGAGCTTTAAAACAGACAGGCTGTTGAATCCTGAGACATTTCCACCCACTCTGTTTTCACTACATAAATCAAAGCCTGCCTTTGTTCGGCAGCAGTATTGTAGCAATGTCTAGGAGTTCGGATCGGTGACTGAGTTGTCTTTGAACTAGCCGCCCTGCAAAATATAAAGACTAGAATCCTCCAGAGTGGAAAGTTCATGTGCCATGCAGTGGGTTTGATGGGCACCATCTAGAGCTGCAGACATGGCCAAAGCCCCCATTATACCGAAACAAAATCGCTCCATCTGCAGCTCAAGGAAGGGAGGGACCAGTCCACAAACAACACACTCATCAGCAAGTTATAGTGGCTGTATGTAACCTGTAGATTAAAAAAATATATGGGAAAAAGTGTGTGTCTATGTACAGCACAGAATAATACCAAAGTGAGGGCTCTTTGCTAAATATGAAGCAAGACTGTTGGCTTGTAAGTGGCCAGCTAGACAGCTGGCACTTCTCAGGGAGCATCACAGAAGCATCAAGGTTTTGTGGAGAAGGCAAAGTATCAGCCGTGCAATCACAATGCGGGCCTGTTCCCTCCTTCTTTCCGGAACAGAAGAGGCTGCCTGGGGAAAAGATGAAGGGAGAAAAGCGAGTAACTGATAAGGAAGGTCAACATTGCTGCAGGACCAGAGGCTGGGCTCGGTGCTGCGGGAAGGGCATTGCAGGGAGAGCATCCGAGCCTGCCTGTGCTGCAAGGGACGCAGAGGCTCTTCGGGTCCCCTCCTGCCCCTCTGGTTTATCTCTGGGGGAGGGACACTACCTGCGCTGGCCTGGGGAGCCACGCAGAGACAGCACGTCCTGGCCATGCACTTGAGCACGTGGGTGATCAACAAGGCAGCGTTGTGCTCGATCACACCTTGACAACACTCTTTGTGGGTCTGTGGGCTCATATGGAGTCTCCACCTTCATCCAAAGTCCTCACATGAGAGGCGCCTTCTCTGCAGTATTTCCCACGCATCCTGTGCTCCCACGTTTTCCTCCCATCTTCCCCTAACTCTCCACCCCTCTGCATTTACTGAGCATCTCCCAAAACATAAACCAAGGAGCTGTCTTTCCTTCTCAGATTGACAGTCTCATTTCAATCCCCATGGAAAGCCATGAAACAGCAGCTGTTAAGGAAAATAGCATGAGGATGATATACAAAATAATGAACCATATAAAGCAGCTGTTTCTTTTTCCTCAGTCATCACAAACAGAGAAGGGGAGCTCTGATAACACTTTCCTATAGAGCTAATGACTACAAGATACCAGTGATGACAAAAGCTTCGAGGATCAGAATTTTCTGATCCCACATAGATAGGGTCAGAAATGATAGGCACAGTTACATCCCTATAGGAATAAGGACTGAGACTACTGACCCTCTTAGTTGAGTACATACATCCAATGAAGTAATAAGAGAGCAAAAATATTCTCCATGTATGCAACAAATACCATTGTGCCCACTGTGAAATAACCAGTATTGCCTTCTGGAGCACCTCATCTTGGCTCTTCATTGAAGCAAGATGCTCAAGCACCCCTCGCACTGCACCGGCATGATACCTTCTTGTTCTGACTCTATCTTGGTCCTCAGGGGAAAACTTTGTCAACAAGTCTGTATTTCTTCACCAGATCAATTACTCTGGTGTGTCTGTAACATAATCCAGAGAACATCTTTCTCTCAATTGCCTACAAGATGTATATTTCTGGCTGAAGCCAAGATGAAAGCCTTCTATAAAGCAGAAGGAGCAACCAACTGTAGCACAGCCACAGAAATGAGCATAGACTTCTGAAATATTTATGAACAGCTAAACGATGAGTATTTTCTTTGCAAGGGCAAGTGACCCAGGAACTGTGAGATGAATTACATGACGAACTGTGACAATTAGTATGTTTGTAGTGCCCATTCTTGTGCTGTAGCTAAATGAATTGAGCCCTATGATATGAGCAGGGCTCTCAGGAATTAACATGATTAATCATTGGGATGTGACCTCTCTCTCTAATGCTCAGAAATTAGCAATATATCACGTGTTCTTTTAAGATCTGTGGTATCTTCATCTCTGCCCTGTGCTTACAAAAGCAATGGTAACTGTGCAAAATTAGCAAAAGGAATGGAAAACACTACTCAGATCAGAACTGCGGCATCATCACTTGACTCTAAAGAGACTTTGGTGTAACTGAAGAGCCGAAAAGCCCTTCTCCTTTTCTTTCCTCCCTCCTAAAATTCATCAGCTTCTCAGGCCTGCCAGCAAAACTGCATGTGCTAGCTAGCTCTCAAAATGACATACATTAGAAAAACTCTAGTGCTAAAAGTCACCCACCCAGATCCTTTTGCTGGGAACAGAGCAGTGTGCTGGAAGATCTGAGGAAGAGCAGCCATCCCGCAGTGGCCTCGGCTCCAGCCTGGGCACCCTGCCCTGGCTTCCAGAGGTGCAGACGCTCCTCTGCTGCTCCGTGTCGCGTGGGGACCAGCGCTGGTCCCACACCAGCAGCAGCGCTGGGAACAACCTGTGTCTCACTGGGAGGGTTGTGCACCTCTTGTGGGCACAGCCCCGTGCCTGGGAGGTGGCTAGATGCAGTTAGCTACCAGAGCCACGCTGGCCTGGGGACATCCGCTGGTGACACCTGGCAGGGAGGACAGGGCAGATCAGGTGTTTTAGTGCCACGACAACACATCAAATTGCATTCTGTCTCTCTGGAAGCCAGTGCGGTTGAAAAAAGAGATGTCTCAAATAGCCTGCTCATTAGCAGGGCTCTTGGAGCAGTGCTCTGAGAAACCCAGGCTGGCGCACGAGAGGTGTTCACTCCTCTCAAGACAGTGCATGGAGGGAAGAGTCCCTACAGGGTGCACATCGGGCACAAGGTGTGTGTGCGTGGCTGGAGCCGGGCACCACTCACGCTCCTCGGGTGCCACATGCCCAAGCCCAGCTCCGTGCCAGGGCTCGGTGTGTGCTGCTGGGGGACCCCGCCAGCCCTTCCCTGTACAAACTTCTTCTCGCTGGTGTTGGGCTGACACTGCTCCAGCCCTGGAGCAGCCCCTCCTGCTGCAAAAAGGAGAGGCCGAAATACTGGGGTTCCTGAGGAGTGATATTGTCCCATCGAGGCATGGGGGAAACCCAACATACAGCAGCAAGCCAAAGAAAATCTGCTTTTCTCTGTGCTGGAATTTTCCTGAGCTAGAGATCTCGGTTTGGTTTTATAACCAGACAGATATCAATAACCTACATCTCACTAAAGAACGGATTTATCTTCTCTTTTAAAAGGTTCTCTATGTTTTTATCCAGAGGCTAAAGCAGGCAGAAGGGAAACATTGAAAACAGCAAGAGACAGAAGGCAATTCTGGATAAGTGCTATAAGAGCTTTCCCTCAGCTCAAATCTGCTTTTTTCCTGCCCTTTTGCTTCTGCACCCAGTTGCCTGACTTCATCTCTTCTTGGCGTATTTCACCAGAAATAAAAGCTGTCACAATATTTCCTCTCCAAGTGCCACTGTGTGTCAGGTTTCAGCTCCTGACAGGTGTATGAAATACCAGCTCCATCAGACACACACGGACATGGAAGCTTTAAAATGGCTCCGTGTGCCACGGGTCCATTTCACCACACTGCGTCACTGAAGAGATGTCTTTTCGAACGTTCACTTGTAAAAGGAGAGACTGATCCTGGCAGTGACATACTTAAAACTGCTGAGTGATGCTTTCAGGAGCAAGCGGGGAACACTGCCTGCAACCTGCTTCTGCAAGGCAGGGGAAGGGGCCACAGCTCCTGCTTCTTAAACTGTGTCAAATCACTGATATCTTGGCTGAACTCTATTTTCAAATACTTTTTTAATCTCTTTCTTGGGGGCAAAGTCAAAACTTCCCTCCCTGGCTTTGATCTCAGGTCCTGACGCTGCATTTCTGGGGCATTAGCTGGGAAACAGGAGCAAAGGTGCAGAGAGATGCTGACTCTGTGGTGGGGAGCTGGGGCAATCCGGGTTTTCAGCCAGGCTTGTGCATATGTTCCTTTCTGTATCTACAAAATCCTTTTACTCTTGCAAGAATTGTAATGTGAAAAAGAGTCATTAATCTTGATTAGTGGAAACCCATAGAACCCGCTCTTCTGCTGGAAACGATGGTATGTCAATCTCCAGGTAACACAATTTATCCATCTCGACCCACTGCATTTTCTGTTTTAACATTTCCTTGGACTTTGATTGCACTTGAGGATTTTTCTAAACAACACATTATATATAAAGGCTGAAAAGCTTACTGATAGGTCTGTAATTCTGACTGATACATCGTTCCTGCCACAGAGGAGCTTCAGTAAAGCTGTCATAAATGTTGATGGACAAAAAGGAGGTGGACACTGCTCCCACCACAGGCCGGGGGGATTTTGCCCTTGGTTTCAGTGGAGAATGTCGACTGCAGAGCGTTTCTAAAATACATATAGTGCCTTTTCCTAACATGGCCATTTGAGTCTGCGGTTCTACAATGCCTGAAGAAACAGAATTGCTGTAACACCGAGGCAGCCGGCAGGGCAGGGACAGGGCTATTTCACTGTCCACCAGGAGATGGCAGTGAGGATGCTGAATATGGCTTTTTTTTTTTTTTTCCTTTCCTTTATTTCACTTGCACATACTCCCTGAGAGATAACGGGTCCTTTGAGGACAACTGAGCTGTAACGCTTTCATTTCTCTTTAATTTTCTTTTTTCCATTGCTCATATTTACATCCTTCCCATAACTCCTTCTTCAGCACAATGCCCTCTGCACAAAACATCTACTACTTACCTTTTCAACGCGAGTGGCTCACCCCTACAGATAGGTGCAAAGCAGCGTCACAGAAGCTGAACAGCAATATTTGGGGATGTAAAAGGAGGGTGGCACATTTCGGAGGTGGCAGCATCGCGTGTGCAGGGTGCTGCACTGAGTGCACAGCCTTGATCTGGGTGGTTTTCTTCCTGCTTCAAAGAAAAATATGCCCTTGTAGCAAAATTGAATTGACATTTAGCTTCTAGATTTTATCCCCGATGTTCTCAGCTGGCCAGAGGATGGTGGGAGACACATTTCGCTGTCTGTATGAAACTCTGGTGCCTTTGGGCTGTATAACTCATGGTGCTGCAAGTCTCCTGCTGAAGACTCTGACATTTTCTGCTCCAATGTCTTCCATCAGAGGGCTTAATGTACCCAAAAGGGTACATTAACATATGAAGTCCCATAGATTTTGGGAGGATGGAAGGGGACAATAGCTCAGAAAGGGACAGTTTTCTGGACCTGCCCAGCCAGCAATGCTCATGGAGCAGAGTCCTTGTGTTCTCCCTTCCCTCACTATTTTGGAGTGGACCCTCAGGAATTTTGCTCCTTCTGCACTTGGAGATGACAGGCAGATGGGGCTATTAAAGGAATTGCAAATAGATTCAAATGTCATGGCTGAAGATGTGGAGATGTTTGTTGTTGTTGTTGTTGTTGTTGCTGTTTTTTAAGTAGTGCTCTGAGAACTTTCTCAGGGACACCTGAAATGCCCCAGTTTTTCATTTCTTCTATCAAAACATTTTTCTAAATAATTACAGAGAGTTAAAAATGAATTGCTGTACCCAGGGGAATTTGCTCTTTGTTTGCCAGGAACAAATAGGCCAAGAGAATGAGTGCTCAGCATCACGAGTGGTGTTTGAAGGAAAGAGCAAAGTCAAAAGCCTGTAGACATCACCAGAGATGCTCTTTTTTCAAAGTGAATTTTTATTGTACATTGTCAGGCTTGCAGGAGAAACTCCTGCATGTTGTGTTCCTAGGGGCTGCAGAATAAGGAGGAATCTCCTCATCTGAGGGTAATGCTCATGGTGCTGTTGACCCAGAGGAATTTTTATTATTCTTTTTCGAAGTGACCTCTTCAAAACCTTTCCTTTGCTTCTTAAGATGTTGCTTCCAACCAAGCACTGGGTTTTGATTACAACAGTCACCTTCATAACAGTTTGCCCTTCAATGGCATTACTGTGGCTCCTCTGAGAATCCCCAAGCCCTGAGCAAACACAAACCTGCAAATGTCGAAAGCATCCTGCTGCCATCAGTACCTCGGCAAATGGTTTTTCACTTTTGGAGTATCCTTCTTGAGTTACGTGCCTGAACAATCTGTTTCTTACTGTAACTGCAATGCTGGGTGGCAGAAAGAAAGGAGATGGGCTCAGTACGTCCAGTTTCCCTTAGAAGGTGTCCTAAAACCAGCCCCCTCCTCCTTGTACGTGCCGGAGAGATCCAGGACGTGCTGGTTCCCCTGTGGGTTTGCCAGGCTGAACCGCCTCACCCACATGCACGGTTAAGGCTTGCTGGAGCTGCCACCAGGTGGGGGCTCTACAAAAGAGAAGGCAATACAGAGGTCATTCAGCAAGGCTTAAAAGAAACCTTAAATTTTTAAAAAATACAGAATGAAACCGATCCCTTTGGGGTGAATTTTGCTGTCACTCAGTTTGCATCCCAGCTCGGCTGCAGCCATGCCCCAGGCAGCAAAGAGCGCGTGACGGTGAGACAAGCCCCTCACGCTTTGCTCCAGCTGGAAGGTGCAATATCTCCTTGATGGTTTCCCTCTCCCCACGAGGGCACTGCTCACCAGGCCCTGCTGAGGACAGTGGCCGAGGGCCCGAGCACCCCGCGCCGTGGCCAGGGGGCTGGTGTGCGTCCTGCTCGGCAGCACTGCCGCTGGCCCCTGCCTGCTCCCCAGGTGAGGCTCACTTGCAGCACCGCTCCAGGCTGCTTTGCAGAGTCCTCGTGTTCCTCCAGCACCCCAGATCAAGGCCGTGAGGTCAACTGTGTAGACTATGCATGTTGAAAAACAAGGGAGTTTTTAATTAGGGAGGTGGCTTGGTAAGAGAACTGCTTACAGACCCCAGGGCTGCTCCTGGTATGAAAAAAAGCTCAGTGAAGCCCACCCCTGTACGCTGCTCCTTCGGCAGAGCACAAGGTGGATCTCTCCCATCCTCCAGCCCATGTGTGCGTTTCTTTTATCAATTATTTCTGGATGTCTTATATTCAGGTTAAGTGGCTTCTAAAATCTCTGTGCACGCGTTAATCTGTATGTAGTATCTATATGTACACACACAGGGACTCCAGGGACAGGTGCTTTCCACCATTTCCATCACCCTCTCCTTTCTAGTCCCTCTGGTTGTTTGCTACTTCCACTTGCTGTGCCTTGTCTTAAATAAAACCGTAAGCCCATTCTCACAGGAGATGTCTTTTATTGTAGGTTGTTGGGAGGGGTTTTGCAGAGAAACTGGAGCAGCAGATAGAACTCTCCAGGCACTACTGAAATAATAATGAAGTAGTTTCACCAAGGTGGGACTGGAGAGTGTTGTTGGCTGGGTCTGAATTTTGCTTGTCCCTGAAAATTGCTTAGGTAATAAGATAGCTGCTTTAAAATTGCTGGGAGTATCCCACAGGATTCTTCTTTGACTCTGATTTCCATTTGCAGCACATGTTCTGCCATTTGGCCAGCACCATCCACCCATGTGAGCTAATTTAAGGTTGCTAAACAGATGACACAGAACATACATCTTTTATATTTGATCTCTGCACTGGTGAGTTATCTGACTGATAGTTAATCTCAACTTGTAATAGGATTTGCCTACGCTCCACCAACAGTGAGATATTGGTCTTCTATAAAACGGCAGCTCGAGGGGAAGCATGCCTGGGGGAAAGGTGGGAGAGTTAATTCGTATTTTTTTGGCTTCTTGTTTTTGTAGATTGGATCTGGTGCTGCATGCCTCTATGGGGAAAAACAGGGTCATCGTCCTGAAGAGCTCGGCTGTGGGAGGGGATGGCAGCTGCCAGCTCTGCTGTCACCCGTGCACGCAGCAGGGCGAGGAGGGGCTGCCCGCAGCCGGGGCCGGTCCGGCTCTGTCCCCGTCCCGAGCTGGGTGAGTGGCGATCCTTGTGCTTTGTTTTCTGCCTTTGTTTGCATTCGTAAGTGTGTTGACTTGGAGACTGTGTCTAGCCTGGGCTTTTTTTTTGGAGCCTATACCCACTTCATCAAGGACAGAGCTCAGAAAGCCAACTATCAGGCATTGAAGATGACGTACTCTCAGAACAAGCCCTGGGTTTCCAAAACAATGTGCCCACCATGTACCCCTGTCTGCTGGCCATCCTGCTGCATTTTTCTCCACTTAGACCCCCTGTGCCAGCCTGATCTCTTTCAGAGGCAGCATTGTCTGAATCCTTGCACGCTCCCTGCGGCAGTGACAATGGCGGGGGCACGTCAACACGAACACGAAGAGCCACGGGCTCTGCCAGGAGGGAGAGTTTGGGGAAGCGATGGAGGAGCAGAAGGGAGAAGCAGCCTGGGGACCATGCTTTGCAAGGAGCTCGCTCAGAGCAGCCCACCTTTACCTGCCCTGAGGTGGGAAAGGGTGGCCGCTCCTCCCCGAGGAAGACGGGGCTCCGGGTGCTGGCACAGCCCGGTCCTGGCAGAGCGGGCAGCGGGGAGATGACAAACACTGGCTGCACCCCCGAGCTCCTCCCAGCGCACCCCAGGGGAAGCAAAGGCACTGCAACACCACGGAGACCAGAGGAACCCAATGCTTCTGGTCGTGTGACACTTTCTGTTGACACATTAATTGCCGCGGTCACACAGTGCTTGACTCACAGGCACACGCGAAGGGCTACAAAAAGAAGCCATGGACACGGATGTCCCCAATAAAAGCCTCACTCACACAGGTAAGACCATCTCTTCGTCCTGCAACAACAGGAAACAAGGACAGCAAAGCTCACAGGAAGCACGGGAGATTGCCCTGCAATGTCGCTGTGCTTTCTAGTTCATGTGGGTTTGAGGTAGGTGCTATTTACACGGTTTAGAAGGTTTGCCCAAGTTTTTAACAGCATAATACCATGCCGGTGTGAAATTTAAGATTTGTTGCTCTTTTCTTGTGCACGTCAGCAAATAACTTCTGATGTGTTTGACGAGAGCCAACTGGTGCCAGCAACAGGGTAGTGAGGTTGGTGTCCCATCCCACCTCTCCTGAGGTTCTCCTTGCTCTGGTCAAAGGGTAAGGTGCCAGGCGCGGCTGGGCTGAGGTACCGGCTGGTTGTCGTGGCTGTTCCCTGGCGCTGGGTGCTTGTTGTACATTAACTAACCTGTACTGTGGAAGAAAGGTCATATATGCAACCTGGAAAAACAGAACGAAAAAAAAAAATGCAAACCAAACCAAAACGAGCCTCCCCCCAAAAAACCAACCAACCAAATAAAAAACCAAAAAACTCCACAACAACAACAACAAACCCACAAAAAAACCCACTGAGTCATCTGTACAATGTGTTTCAGACCTTAAGACCTGGGTTGACCCAGTTTTCCATGGAATTGTGTTTCTGCACTGGGCAGGGTCAACCCACGAGGCGAAATGTTCGTACATTTGTACATTGGTACATTGTGCTACACGTGGGAGATTTATGAGCAAGATCCATGTTACAAGGCCTGGATCTTGCCATCATCTGATCCTTTGTGAATATACTGTCAGGGCAGCTGATCTCAAACCTAGTGCTGTGCCTTTTTCGGTTTGCTTTGGTGTAGTATGACATTCAGGATTCCTTTACAGGCAACTGTGCAGAGCAGGAAAATCTACGTGAAATGCTTCCTACTGGAGTCACCATCTGGCCAATATTCATCTTCTTTAGTGAAATACTGAGATAACCATAGAACGCAGGTGTTAATGCAGATCATAAGGCACAAGTGACCGCAGTAATAAACCAACATGCAATGAAATGTAATTAACGCACCTGGTGCTTGGGTTTGAAAAGAATTCCAGTGCCTTTTTATTTTCCCTGAATTTTAATAATTGGAACTTCAATCATAACTTTGCAACCAACCCTTTAATCATATTAATTTCCTTAAAAAGTGAACTATAATGTTTGCTAGTAAATAGTATTTCACAATTTAATTGGGATGGAGGGGAAGTGGAAGCACACATGAAACTATAATGCTGCTTAGTAGCATTTTTGTGGCATGAAAAAGACTATTGTCCTGTTTCTGTCGGTCTGGTTCTGCTGCTGGCAAAGGTTTGTTTTCAGTCGTGTAATCCTTGTTGATGCGTTCCAAGTGCTTTTGAACCAGCTGGAACAAGTGAAAGGATCCGAGGCAGGAAAATAAATGATTAAGCTTTCTATCGCTGGATTTCACAGTGTGTTTTTCATCTCACCTCTGACCTGCATCAGTAACGAATGCATTTTTGTAAGGTTAAAACCCCCCAGGATGACATTTGTTCCAAGCAGACCAAAAAAACCAACCGAACACGAGAAATGTAGATTTTGTGTGTGTGTTTGTGTGTTCCAGAAAATCACATTGTTTTCAAATGTCGGTTCAGAGCAGAGATCTCACCCAGTCTCGTTAGTCAGCTGGCAAATCCCGAGCAGACAGGGCATGTGTGGGGGAAAGGGAGAGGTCGAAAAGTCAAAGCCAAGGGTCACGGGTAATTTTTGGTTTTGCATGGGTATTTCTCAAGGGTGGTCTGAAGGGTGTGACAAGCATAAATCTACACGGCGATGCTTGCATGCTGACCGAGAGGGACGGTCCCAGCGAGTAACTTTCCAATCCGGTGCAGTTTAATAGGGATTCAGAGCACGGTCAGCTCCCCAGAGAGGTGTGTACTGCAGACACTTGCATTGCTCAATCCCTTTCCCCAGCCCTGACACGGGTGCATATCCCTCTGTGTTTTGCCACCAGCAGCCAGTGCTAAGCCACCATAAATGAGCTGCTGACAAGCCGTGGCCATGGACAAGGAGCCACCATGGACAAGGTACGAACCACCACCAGCCAGGCACGGAGGGGCTACTCCACTACATTTGTGGATGCCGGCTACATTTTCACATTCAGCAATGGAGCATCCCTGTAAAGCAGGCTTTGACTCTTGGTCAGTGAGGACGGGCTGCTGAGGGTCACTGCTGAGTGACAAAATACCCCGCGTCATGTGGCTGAGGGTCACCAAGGACCTCTGCAGTGCCCCCACCTTCAACAGTCCAAAGGAAACCAGGAGAGGGATGGTCTACGCTGCTGCGTGCTGCTGCATTTTATTGTGTCCAGACACACGCAGATAAATTAAGGAACATTTGCTGACCCCAGCTTCTCTTGCCAGCCTCCTTGCATTGTTGCTTTCTTGGCACGCCCTGGGAGGAGGGCACAGTCGGTGGTGGGGTGAGAACATGGGTCCCAGTGTCCCTCCAATCCCTTCAGTGACCTGGCTCGATTCTAAGAGAGAAACTACTTAGAGCCATCGTTTATGCTTTCTGACCCCTCTTACAGCCACCATATCCTACTAACAGGTTTCCTCAGGCACCTGTCTTTATTCTTAAATTAGCAGCCTCGTAACAGAGTACCTGTAGCAGACAAGAAACATGCAGCCCTCAAAGCAAACCCTCACTGAGAGAACTGGGTGCTGTGAGCAGCACTAACCAGGCTGTCCTGAACCCCAGCACTCATAATGACTAAGACAAAATCACCGATCTAATTTTTCACTTCTTGACCTAAGTCAGTTTTTGAACCCAGGCCTGCAGAGGCGAAAGGTTAATGTATTAAGCTGTCTGCTCTTCAATTAATGCCTAAATCCTGGGCAGATTTACAAACTATTGGAATATTTTAAATCGCACCTGATTTATGAGACACCCTTTTTAAGTTCAGATTGGCCTTACAGATGGTCACCATACAGGGCAATGAGAATAATTACTACACAGATTTATTGTCAGGATGGAAAGTTTAATTTTCAAAGTAATGTACACCTGTCTATCTTGACACTGTGGCCAGGCTGAGCATCTGCAATGTTAAATCCTGAAATCCTTCTATTTCTTACACGCCTCACAGAACAAATCAGTTGTACTGAGGACAGGTCATGAGCCTGACAAGCTGAGGCAAAGAAACCTTTCTGCTAACGCAGCAATGCAAACAACTTTTTGAAAGTAAAGCAATACACTCTTGAGGCATCCAGCATTTCTTTCAGATACTACTGTATAAATAAACCCTTGGGAGGAAGCTCATGGTCTTTAAGGGAAGACCTTGATGTTGGAGAGCTGTGAGGACGTGTGGAGGGGTGCCAGAAGCTGTGGGAGGAGGTAGGCTAGGCTATTTGCAAGTGGACTTTCCGTGTCGATTGGAATCACAGAATCATAGAATCTTTTAGGCTGGTTGGAAAAGACCTTTAAGATCATCAAGTCCAGCCGTCTAACCAATTAGAAAGGAAACCCGAAGCCTCAGGTACATAGTTTTTCTAAATTTCATTTTAGTGCATCAAAGAGTCAGCTGGTGCCCTGAGAAGCCCCTTGAAGCCCCCACTTCTGTCAAGATGAGCATAACTAGTGGTCAGCCCCAATAGTCCAGGAGAAGCCACAGTGCCATCACCACAAACACTGAAGAAAAGGCCAGGGAAGCTCCTCTTCTCCAGGGTGAGTAATTAATCTGTTCAGCTCACAGAAAGCGCCGGGTTGGAGGCTGAAGGCTGCCAACCCGGTCAATAAAGTGAACGCAGGCATTCCATGTTACCCTGTGAAGAAGAGGGCCACTTGCCAATAAAAGACTCATTCTCCCGAGAGTTTTTACTGGTACAAAGCCATTTACCTGGCTGTCAGACAATGGACATGAATCACACCCAGTGCTCCTGATTCATGATTGCTGACCAGGCAGAGCCTTCCCAGGTATTTCAAGCTTCATGTCATACAGAGGTAGCAATTTTCCGTGGCTTCCCACCCATGTGGGTGTAAACCAGCAATGCAGAAGGGAAGAGTCTGTGTCCAGCTCTGGCCCCGGGCTCCTCAGAGCAGCTGCGCATCATTATGGAGGAGACCTGTCCCAAAAGACGCAGGACAAACTTTGCTCACATTGCCTTTGCAGATATCTATCGGGTCCTTCTGTGTCATTGAACATGCTCTTTTTTTAAATAAAGTGTAATGCCTGGAAAGTACTTTTATCCGTCACACTTGGAAACTTTGAAAAACAAGGAAGAACAAGGAATACTTTTTTTTTTTTCTCACCATATTTAGTCTTTTATGCAGAAATATTGTATAATAGGTATTTGGAAGAAAGAGAGTGAGGAGCAGGAAGGAGAAATTGCCAGTATCCCAGCACCATCAATTGCTGTCAGCTCTGCTCTGGGAGTAGCGTGTAGCTGTTAATTGCTGCTGCAGATCTAGCAGATGGTGTGTAAGACATTGTATTTAATGGAGCCCCGCAAAAAGAGCGGCATCTGTTTGTTTAATTTCTTGGCAACGAAACGACAGATTTAAAAAACAAACAAACGAAATTGGACATTTAGCTACGGATGTCCCCCCAACAGATAATAAATGTTTTAAGATAAATAGGTTGAATGAAGGAAAATATCAATTGGCACGTTTAGAGAAGTAAGCCAAACTTTTAGATATTGGCTCTTTTAAAGATAAGATTTTCAAAATACGGCAATGAAACTCCTTTAAGAGGCTTTTAAATGAAATGTTGACGCTATCCTTTTGACTATGAATTTGTCTAAGTGTTTGTAGGACTGTTACAAACACTAATTCAGGAACTAATCCATTCTGCCTGTCTCTTTCTCTCTCACACGCACCCCGAGGTTAAAACATGATCTCTAGATCTAGACACTTCGCTTTAATTATGTGCAACTCCTCCATTTTAAAAAAGCAACAGAAAACAAGGCAGAAAGCATCTGCAGTCCCTCACTTTAACAGCTGGGACAAGCAACTCAGAGGAGTTATTGCTATGGCTACTGCTGCTGCAGCTCCACTATTAACACGACTCCCCATATTCCTGGAAATTCATTGTAGCAGAAATTGCCATAGCAGAGTGTGCCATGGATCCATCCATAGCAAGGTATTATATTGTTTCTAACAATGGTCAGACCTGGATGCTTTCAACAAGAATGTAAACGCACTCTTCATCTTTACCGCATATACAATGCTGCACCATGAGAAATCCTTCCTAGCCCCACTTGGTGGGCATGCAGCCTCCAAAGCATGAGGGTGGGTGACTCTGCGAATATCTCCTCTCTGTGTACCTATTTGGGGATACCTTCTGCACCATTTGTCAGATCCTAGACATGCTTCGCATTTTCCCTGTTTTGAAGCAGAGTTTGGATAGGATGCTCAAGCTGAGGAAGAGCCCAAGCGGCCTCTCTGTTTCCAGCTGCTGATCCAAAAAAGTGCTGCTGCTCAGTTTTTCCTACCAGCTAACTCCCATGTTCATTGCTGCAGGCTAGACAGAGCACGCCTGTCCATGCCAGGAAGTTTTTCCCTTGGATTTTTTGCTGGATCGCAGCTGCTGCGGCGCCGCACCACCCAGGCACGTGTCGCCTTGGCCAGGCTGGGACCAGGCGCTGGCAGGAGCCGTGGGCAGCAGCCCACAGCCCACAGCTGCCGGCAGTGCTGCGTTGCTCGAGCGTGTCCACTCTGGCATGTTTTGCTGATGTCTGTACGTTGGCTGAAGTTATGCTGTGTTTTTTTTCAAGCGCTGATTCCATTTTGGGCAGTAGGGATGCATGTGTTGTTGACCGACACCAGGTCTGGGCACAGACGTGCAGAAATCTGTACAGCCCTTGGAAGAGCTTTCTTAGGCAAACTCCACTTGACTTCTACTGCAATTTCTCCATGTGAAAAAGCCCACCGAAAAGGATTTGGTTTAATTTGTGTGGCTCTGTAACACTGGTGTGGGCTGACCTTGGGCCACCAGGGATAAGTGGCTTCTCCCGAAGTTTCCTTGAGCAGGGAGAGCGTGTTATACCCCCACACTGAGCCCGTACCCTGGTACCTACCTGGACACATAGCCTCCTCCTCAACGTGTCCCCAGCTGTCCTCACCCAGATGCTTGTTTGCTTTGTTCTCCACACTTATGAATAAGGAAGTAAAAGGGAAATTGCAGCATCATAAAACAACCATTAATGTTTCATCCCGATGATTGCATTCTTCAGGGACACATATATCTAAATATAGTCACATGCTGTAATCTAACCAACATTTTTACAGCTCTTTATTGAGGGTACCTCAGATATATCTTTCACTTTTTTTTTTTTAATTACCATTCAAGGCATAGCTTTGCAAACACTACAGTTGTCAAAATAAAGAAGGGCTGAGTAGTTCACGTGGTGTATACACCTTGCTAATGTTTAGTCAGTTATGATGGAGCAAAACTTCTTCCTCTGTTCTGTATCTGTGAATAGGGAATAGTAACATGCAGATAGTAGTAACATCCATGTTTTTTCTCACTCACAGAGATAAAAACAAGAGCTATCCAGTCTTACTGTTATAATTTCAGCACCTTATATTCTTATGCAGACAGAAGCCTAAGACTGTCAGAAATACAATAATACTCATTTCGGATAAGTTTTTTTTCTGATTAAAATTTTAATCAGGTGAGTGGAAGATTAGATGTCTATGTGATAGGACATTAGATAACGTTTGGGTCTTTTTTCCTCGCTTACTCTTAATAGAACCTGTATAAATCTCTTCTTTTTAAAGGTTTTTTATTAGAAGTGGTGCTATGCAGACACTTCCTCAAATACTGAGTTGATACTTGATTTCGCAAATGAGGTCAGTACCATCTTGATCAAACAGAGCCACTCCTCCGACAAGAAAAGCATCTGGTAGTGAATCAGGACATATGGAACAGACCCAATTCTATTGAACCTAAAATAAGCATAAAAAGGCCTCAAAAGAGATAATTTAAATGCCTCTTACGGCTCTCACAACATATAACATATCTGGCCTATAAAAGGTTAGACTGGAAAAATCTACTACTCTACCTACCTTGCAAATAGAAAACCAAACCAAACCAAAACAAAAAACCACCTCTGCAACATTCTTAATTAAAAGATAAGGAAATATTCCTCCTAAATACTCACACCTTACACTTGTTTATGACATTTCTGCTAAGGAGCTGATAAAAGCAGATGAGGACTGTTATCTCCTCTGCTCCAGCGAGCCCGTGCCAGAATGAGGAACGTAACCCAGTTCTCTGCCATCCAGCTGTTCACCTCCCCCAGCATCCACCCTGGCGAACCGGGACGGGGCAGCTCCTGCACCCCCAGGTGCCCGCACCGTGCCAGCCGTCCTCCTGTCTGATTTAATCATTGCAGGAAAACGTTAAATGCTAAAAACTCTCCCATTACCCTTTATTTTGCATAGCTCTTCTGCATAAAGAATACAGCCATTGGAATCTGGATTTTAAGGTTAGCTTAGAAAATATCAATGGCGAGTATATAAAGACAGACTTGAACGTGTCAGTCACTTCATCTCTGTTCTGTAGCACTGCTTTCCAGCATGACTGATTAACCTTGCAATTTAAATACAGGTTCTCGCAAGCAAATATGTAGTGGAGTGAGAATGACAAAATTTCAAGTACCAAATACAACCTGTGCATCACCACAGAGATGGGAACAGGTAGGCAATTTTCCCTGACAAACTGTCTAAGAGCTGCACTCTTCCAGTCAGCTTTCCATCTATTTTCTATCTCAGCTTCAGTAGACTCGTCTTCTAATTTTTCCCTGAAGATGTCCTCCACAGTATTTGCATTTCCCATGCTGGCAGCCGTCCCTTAAATAGCTCGCTGCACTCATTCACAAAAGTCAAGCAGGTAGAGAGGCCCCGTTTCCTACTTTGGGGCACGCTCCTGTTTTAATGCTTTTGGTGAGGCTTGTGCTTTCATCCAGAATGAGACATCATTGCTTTAAGCTTTTCTTTTTTTTTTTTTTTTTCCCAGTTCTCCTTCCTTGTCTTATAAAAAGGGAAAACCAAGCCCTAAGACCATTCTTGATGACATTTTTAATGTCTGGTCATTTATTGTCCCCTGTCAGGTGATTTCTTTTACAGACTAGGTATTTTTGATATTTCTTTCTTCTTAAGGAAAGAAGATTAAAGAAACAATATTACTGGATTTGCTATTTTACTTTTTTTAAAGACAGCCGAATGTCTCCAGGCTGATGATTTTTTTTCAGTGCAGATTGAAATTAATAGCACATGCTAGCTTCTTTTTATGTATCCCTCTGAGATTTATTTTCTCCCGTGGCTGCTCACTTACTTTTCTGCTTTTGAAGTGCTCCGTACAGGAGAACCACAGCACGGTGCAGGGGCAGCACAGGAGTAGAGAGCAGCATCGCACTTCTCCCCGAGGAGAAGCTGCTGGGCTCCAGGGCTGGCCTCCCGCACCAGCGGCAGCATCGTCTGGAGGCGTTCTCACATGCTTCCTAAAACATTCAGCCTGATCTGCACCCCAGCAGCTGTAACTTTGGGGTCTGTGGCTGCAGCGGGAGGGATGTAACAAAGGAACTGCAGGCAGGGATAAGGCTGCAAGGGTCACACATGATGGCAGGGAGCACTGGCATGTGACTAGCAACGGTATCTGCAACAGCAGGAAAAAAAAAAGTCAAAATGTTATATAAATCCGTCTGGGAAGAACAATAGGAATTTGGATAGGGGATCAAAGCAGGTGTTTGGTCATATGCAGGAAAAGTAACTTCCCAGGGGATTAGTGTTTCTGTATACACGGAGTCTCAGACCCATCGAAATCAATATCCTCAAAGCTCTTTGCTGTCTCTCAAGTCCAAATCTTCAAATGGGTTTGACACGTCGTCAGAGAGTAAAAAACACCAACCAACCAAAGAAACGGCAAGCCCCCGCGCCCACTATTCAGAGTTTGTCAATGCTTCACACAAGCATTACTGATATGAGGTTCAGCAGTCTCAAGCTTTGCAATATTTTTTAAAAAATGTCTTTTTTGCACTTGAAATAAAGAAAAGTTGGTATATGAAAATCAAAGAACTGCACGCCTCAAAAGATAACAGAAGTTTATTACCCTATAAAGGCTTTTGGCATATGTGAATGCTTATTTTATCTGAACACATTAGCATAGTTATTAGTCATTCTAAATGATTAAATTTCCCTCTCATCTACCTAATCTGCATTATAAATGAATATACTAAAGAGCAATGCTCTTTGTTGATAAAGCACTGACTTGGCAGTCAGGAGACGGGGTTTGTTTCTGGGCCTGACTTTGACCTCTGAAATAGGCCCAGGCTGGTCACTGAAATGTCTCAGCATCTCAGACTGGCCAATAATACTGACCTGTCTTAACAAATCTATCAATATCCATATCCTATCAATATGCAATCAATATCCATACCCACATCAACATCAATATCAGTGTCAATATCCTATCAATATCAATATCCTATCAACATCCACCAATATCTTATCAGCATTTTAATCAGTTTCCCAGTCTTTCAGTAACATCTTCCAAGTTTTAAAGTGTTTGTTTTCATAGGAAACCTTGTTAATGATGTTTAAAGAAAATGGGGAAATCATCAGGCTGTGGATATTGACATGCTTTGGTATTCACAGAATGATAGCAAATTGTAGCAGCTTAAAAGCTGACACTCTCGAACTTATGGTATTAACATGCCTTTTTAAAAAATTTCTGAGTGAAGAAGAAGGGCGGAGATGTCACTTGCAGCCACGGCAGCTCCTGTGATTGAGGTCACCGTCTCTTCTACCTGCTGGGTGTCCACTTCTCTTCAGCAGCAATAGCTAGGAAGGAAATAGTTCATAAAATGTTTGAAAGGAAGTCGAATAAAAATTAGTTTTGAACTCTTCAATGTTTATTTGGTTACGGTCTCAAACAGAGACCATGTTGTGCTCTTCAGTCCTCTCCTTCTCATTTTTTAAGCATCATGTCCTGTGTCCTGCTGCTGTGGCGATCTGTGGGAGCCTGGAGGTGAGTGTGGCTACACAAAGCTAACGTCATTGTCCTTTTCCTGGCAGTGACGAGATGGTCTCTAGATCTGCCTGTACACCTCAAGAAGTCCAAAAGCCTTTGTCACAAACCACCTGCGGAGGACGAAGAGAAGTCAAGTGCTCCCAGGGCTCCTTGGGCAGAGTGGCTGGTGCTGGGAGCTCTGCCTGCCCTTCCCAAGACAGCAGGTAAAATTGCCCGCTAATAAAATTTCCCCATGGGGAATAAGCTCTCATTTTGCTTTTGGTTTTTCTGAGGCCCAGAAAGTTGATTCTTGGTCTTTTTTGCATGTTACTTATTGTTTGGGGCCGTACGTAAGACTCATTTTTGATACGGCCAAGCCAAACCTGTGCTACTCCATACAACAGAAACTGAAGCCCTTCTTGACTGTAGTATGAAGGGCTAAAATAGGACTGTGTCAGTTTTGTAAGTAGAGTGGGGCTGGTACCAATAAATAGTTGAATTCCTCTGGGAGTCAATAGCATAGAAAATGAAAAAAATCTCACTGGATGATTGTGTAAGGATCACTTCTGATTTAGTCATATTTACATGAAGCTTTGCTCCAGTGAAGTAACGCTCCAGGACTTCTTCAGGCATCGAACGGAGATTTGTGTTTTACTGAGATAAAGCAGGATGTCATCTGTGAAAAGAGCAATTTATGCCCTTTGTCACGGATTGTGATGCCTCGAATCTCTGGAGACTTTCTGATAGCTCCTGCTAGCGGTTCAGTGGACAGAGCAATCAGAGGAGGTGACAAAGGACACACTTGCCTTCTGCCTCTCTAAGGAAAAAGTCATTCAAATAAAGAAGTCTCCGAGAGTCATTCAAATAAATGAATGCACACCCTCTAGCTTTCTGTGGGCTTAATGAACCTTATTCACCAGAAGCAGAGCCTTATTGTCAAGCCTCTGTTTTTGGAGGGAGAAGGAGGACGCCGAAGGAGGTTGGTCCGTCAGATTTGTTTTCTCTGAAGGAGCGGAAAGGCAATTTTCTGCCCTTGCCCGGGACTGCGGGAGCTGTACGCTCCCGGGGCTGCAGCGACCTACTTGCTCTGCTGGCTCAGGCGTCCCTTGTCTTCCTGGGATTCTGCTCTGATTTCAAACAAACATTTGCTTCTCTGCTGGCAAATGGATTTCACGCAGTCCTGAGGCAATCGTGATTTTAGGAGGGCCTCTCTGCTTCTTCTCAGTATCTCTGCTTCTTCCTAGTATCTCCGCCTTGAGTTTTATATGAGGTCAGCAGTTTTGTGCATGAGATAATTTTAAGAGCCGGCAAGTTCCAGAAGTATCTAAATTGTTATGTGTGTATGAAGGCATATCACACACTTGTGGTTTGTTTTTTTGTTTTTGTCTTTTTTTTTTTTTTTAAAAAAAAAAGTTTACACTCCTCTCCCTAGCATAAGAGGCAGGGAAGCAAAGCAGCTACTCAGCTGCAGGCACCAAATTGCCCACGGTGCCTTTAACATCCAGCCCTCTTGCCAGTATGTGCAGTCATGTGCTCACATAACTCTCCCTAACTGTGGGAAATGAAAAGGAAAATGTTAAATTTGGTAATATTTATCATAATCATTTTTCAAGAGCAAGAGAGAAACTACCAGTCTATTGAGAAATGTGGCCTTTTAATAGTCAACTAGGATTATCTATTTATGTGAATAATAAAAATCTCTTAGGCAGATAAAGTAGGGTAAAACTTTATAATGGGGTATCTGTTCTCCAACAGAGATGATGACTGAACACCTTGGAGTTTGAAGAAATGCCAATTCATCCAAGTTTTGTCTGGGTTTTTTTTTTTTTCAGCTCTACATTTTGGGAATTTCATGGAAATAATTGAGTTTTCTACTATTGGACCAAGAGTCTGATATATGCGTGTCTTGAAAGAACGAGATTATTAAATATCTCACCATTTAATATCTAGATAATTTTGTCCTATAAAATCCTGTGCAGCAAGTAATTTAAATTGGTACCCTATTTACAGCAGACAAAACTGCTCACTACCATCTGCTTTGCAGTTTTAATAGATGGAGTGTTAACTGCGTGTTGCCTGAAATTCATTGTGACTAGGTTAATTAAATGGCTGTGCTTCACTTCCTGCACTCTCGTAATAAGATGACAACCTCATCTGAATTTATTAACCCTTGCCACTTTCAGTGCTGTTATCACCCATTCAACCACCTTTGGTCAACAAAAATGATATAAATCACAATAATACGAAACATAACCATATTGGCTAACAAAGCAGATATTGATTAGCATCTTCTAAAGCAAATATGTCAATATAGTCTGATTTTACTTTTGCAAAGGTCATTGAAATCTGTTGAAGTATTGGTAACGTGAGTAAATGATGATGCAGTAGGTTATTGGAAATCACCCCAAATCTAATCTTTGGCACTAAGCAGCCTAAATGACGCCTTCACCATGGGAAGCTGAAGAGGCCTTTGAAGTCTTCAGCCTTCTGTTCTAGAAAGCAGAGATAAACCACCCCTCTGCAGCAGAGGGCCCTACAGAGGGCTCAAAGCCAAATCTCCAAGCGTCCCTCCGGCCAGAGGCATTTCTGACCTCTCCAGAGAGGGAGCACAGGCCAAACTGCTCCAGCTGCATCCATGCCCCAGCCAACCCAGCACTGCTCAAGCCTTAGTGACAGCAGACGCTAACACGCTTCTTAGCTATGGCCACGGCAATGCAAACTATGTGCAGGTGGGACTGGGCTGGCTCATGGTGAGGAAGGTCCTGACAGAGCCATCTCCAGGTCCCAGCTCCTGGAATCTGTCTCTTCTCGACCATGTATGTTCATCAGATATTTAGGAAAGGTTTTTTTTTTAGGCATGTACACGCAAAGCACTCTTGTTGGCTCTGCTGAGATTTGCCATGGGGGATCAAGGCTGCGCATCAAAGCCATAGTCATTCATCTCCCTTTAGCCCATCAGATATAGGCACTGAAGGCTTGTCAGATACCAGCATTAAAGATCCTTCAGACTTCCCTCCGATCATCCCCACTGATCCCATCACTGCACCGTGGCTGTAGGTTCTCGTCTTTGCCCTGTCACGCAGCTCCTCCGCCATGGTCAGCCCCCCAGGTCTAAGCAGGCTCCAGACACTGCCTTTGAGGCTGGTTTTATGTGGTATAGTGGGGAAAATCATGTGACCGTCTCCTTGTACGCTTCAAAGCGTTGGGATGTGATCCAGCCCCGGTTCAGAGGTTCAGCTGCACCGAACTGGTTCAACCTGTCTGCGTGTTATCGAGCCGGCATTTGGCTTTGCCTGCCAGGGATGTAGATACGACTTGTTTCTTTAACACAACAGGAAAGCTTTTGTATATACTGAGGGTTGTAGTCAGAAATAAGTTCATGGAATAAATCAGAATTTACAACTGTATACACAAGAAAAAACATATCTTTCTCAACTTGTCCCAGTAGTTGAGAGAGGCTGCCGAACTTCTCCCCTCTGCCCCCTACATCCAGCTCCCAAACCCCAGCCCTGACCCGGCCACGAACCGAAACGGCAGAATCAAAGCAACTTGCCCCGTACAGTCTCACGTGTGCTGGGGTCCAGACAACAAACGGGTCGACTGATTCAGTTCGCAGGTGCTGTGGGTCCGAGCTCGGGGCCAGCAGAGCGCGCCCAGGTTTGCCCAAAAGCCCCGGCCCGGCGGGGGCGCTGGGGTCCCCGCGCAGCCGGGGGGAGGCGCGGGCAGGCAGAGGGCAGGGCGCTGCTGTAGCTGGAATTTAGTCAGACTCTAACTGCAGAGGTGAGCTACCTGTGACGACGAATGGCGATGGCATAGGTAACCACTGGATACTAGCTCTGCACTTTCAGACTCCCAGCCATTCATTTTGCCTGATTATTCTTATCATTGGATGTGAAATTATTTAAAAATAGTGAATGACAGCCTGCTTATCAATCTTTGCCTTTCGATATTCATTTAGACTCCAATTTTTACCAAGGTAACTTTATAAATTTTCCTGAAAGTATTATTGCAATGTTGTTTGATTTTGAATTCTACTTAAAGAAAACTCTTATCTTGTGCAAGACAGTAACACCCAGGGAAGTACCATTCACATGCTTTAAAGAACTTGATATAGAACTGCTGTAGTTCCTAGCATGACTTTTCTCTCATGTGTGTCCACACACAGTCACGCCACGCGGTGCTCAAAACGTTTGCAAACGTGTACCGTGTTATGCAAAACGGGTACGTTAGACAGACGGTATCACGCTAACCTAGATTTAACCTTAAAGGGTGAAGTCCAGTTCTCGGTGGCAGGCCCACGCACCAGCTGAAGCTGCTTTAACCCTTATTTCGAGAATGTATGTAGGAAATGGCCTCTATGGAGCTTGTTCACCACAGTCGTTTCCTCACACAATTGTGAAGCGCAGACGAAATGTCATGTTTGACTCATCTACAGGTGCGCTTTGCTGATTACAGCAGATATTGCACATCTTCCCCAGCTAAATGCTCACATCTCTGCACATTTTCAAAGCAAAGTATTAAAATATTTTCCACCCCAGAGACAACCAGTCAGTTTGCTGGGGTACAGCCTCACATCTTCGCCGAGGTGTGGATGGAGGCTTCTTCTGACAGTTTGGCACCCCACTCTTGATGAAACATTGCCACCATAACCGTTACATTATAATACCTCTTTTTTTTTTTTTTTTTCCCTTTCTCAGACCAGACGCAATATTTTAGATGATCTGTGTTTTGCACCTCCCAACATTGCTGGCAAGTTCCATACAGAAGGAAGGAACTTTTCAGGGGAAAGTAAGTAGAAAATGAGATGCTCGATCTGAACTCAGGAGATAGACCTCGGGGGTTTCTGCTCTAGAAACAACAGACACGGTACTTGAAGTGATCCAGGAGCACACAGAAGTTGTGTGTACCCTAGTAATGTTTTGACTCTGTAATTTCATGTTCTAGAGATAATGGGGCATTTACCAAACTCTCCTCTTTGTGGCGTGGCCTCCACAGGAGCCGCCCAGGGCAGACCCTCGGGCTGGGTGAGCGGGGGGCCACTTGCAACAGAGACAACAGATTGAGTGAACCAAGCAGTCTTAATTCCGACAGAAAGGAATAACTAAGAAATTATCATCTTTGAAGAGCAAATGCTGGGTGATTAATGCATTCATCAAAACCTCAACAGGCTGGTTCAAGTCCCTGGTCTGAATCAGGCTAGCTGAAAATATACTTAGAGAAAAATCCTATTAGCTCTTCATCTGTCCACAAGCTCTGGGTGTATCGCACCGCCACGGTGTCATGAACCTGAAGCTAAAGCAGACAGAAAGGAGACGGAACTCCAAGACATCTGAACCTTTTAAAATGAGAGATGTGGAGAGACCATGCCGCCAGGCTCTGCCCTGCTCTGAACACCCGGCTTCTGCAGCCATGCGGCCGCGCTCGGCCGTACGAAGGCCCTCAGGTACGGAGGGCAAAACCTCAGGCGAGGTACGCACAGAGCTCCTGCTGAAAGTCCCGTGAGAGACCCTGTGAGCCACGACGGAAGCAAGCTGTGGCTGGAATATTGACCCGGACCTCTCCGGTGTGGTGATTTCTATTTAAATAAAATAGGACAGCTTTGCGCACCACCCTCCGCTCGCCCGCTGTGCTTCTAGGTGGATCCTTCCTGCTTGTTTTTAAGCTGAGCTGGTGGCTTTCAGAGTTACAACAAACTCTGCCCAGTTCCGCGCTGCTTCAGAAACTCTTCTTGCCAGCTCTGGGGCCGGCGGGCTCCCTGCTGTCGGCAGCCTTCGCTCTCACCAGCATGCTCAGCTGGTCTTTTATGTATATTTAACACAAGATGGATAACTTTAGTACCTGTGTTAAGCAAAAAGTAACACGGTCTTAACTCTGGAACGGCCACAGCTTCTTCAGAAGGCAAACGATGTAAAAGCCCTTCGCATCGCAATGAGACAGGTAATTCGGCAGCTGAGCTCTGTGCCAGCAATTAAGTGCTGATGAAAGCGATGGCATATAAAAAATCCATCACTGATGATAAAAATAAAACAAGCCAGAGCAATTACTGTCACTGTTTGTTTTAGTCTGTTCTTCCTGCGGAAAATAAATCTTTAACTCTTCCGACACCACTAAAAATAGAAAGCTGGGTAATTGCCACTCATGCCTACCAAGTATGGTGCTGCTCCCCCTGTCCTCTTACAGCTGAGGTGCTGTGATGGATTTAAGAGCTCCCTGGTGATAATTTAGGAACGCCGCACATAGGCCTGGTTAATATGATGTTTAATGTAACAACACATTGGATTTAACAGAAGATTTTCTAGATTAAAACCCAATACACGAAAGGTGCTAGGCAGTATTTTGGAAGATGAAGTAGAGATCGGGCTAAGGGTGGGGGTGGTTGCTGTTGCATACACACGCAACCCTGTGTCCCTGCATGGGGAGTGGGACACCCATGGGTGGGCTCAGTGTGTTCCCAGGGTCACGCTCGAGCTCCTTTCTGTTGGATCTCACAGGGAGGTTTCTGAGTGCAGACCAGCATTCATCAGTCTCTGGCTATCAGAGGAGGTTTGTCCCCAGCCTGAAATACAGCACAGGCTTAACCAAGTCACTTCCAGGTGAAAATGCAAGAGAGTTGGGAGAATCTGCTTCTGCAAAGACCCATCAGTGCTGGGCAAGGTGTGTTGCTGTGTAGAAGCCATTTAGCAGCAAGTGCCTCATGTCACCCAGAGCTGTGGTCCCTCTGCCGCAGGCACCGAAGCTGCACAGACCCGTGGAGGTGTTACAGATTTTCAGCGTCAGGGTCGAAGCCTCATCCTGAGCTGGCTCTCGTCACTGGAAAGGTGTATGGGCCGGTTTTGAAGGGAGCGAGATGCTTCCAAGGGAATTCCCTAAAAATCTACAGGAGCAAAGTAGTAAAGCCACAGCAGGGGAAGAAGAAGAAAGAGCAGAAATCGGAGTGAGAGCTGTGCTGGGGAACACAGCTGTTCCCATGGCACAGGCAAGAAACAACCTACGGCGACAACAACGGAACTTTGATTGCTCCAGTCAAAGGAACAGAGAAAAACGCCCATATTTCCCATAACGAATCCACAGACCGGGAAAAAAGAGTATTTTCCGTTAAAAAATACCAACAGTGAAGGATTACATAAAATTGCGGTTTACCTGCACAGAGCGTGACCTGGCTATGCTGTCCTTGAGCCAGGTCTCGGCCGGGTTTTCCCACCTGGCTTGAGGCTCTTTGCACCAGAAGTTCGGCAAACAGCCCCACGCTGAGCGGAACGGGCCAAGGAACCGCCTGCACGGAAAGGAACTGTCTGGGGTTGCAAATCTGGTAGACAGAGATTTGTGTTGCCCAAACCCACAGAAACATGGATGGAAAGGACGCAGTAGTGGCATTCAAGGGCAGGAGTGTGCGGGATGTACAGCAGAGTAAATATCTGAAGTGAGTAAAACTCTCAATGAAAACCAAGAGAGAATCCTGCTTGAAAAGCTGTAAAATACACTGTTTGTAGGGTTCAGAGGTTCCTTCACTCATCCGGGAGAGGAACAATAAATAACAAGACTTTAATTTGTCGGCCTTCAAGTTTTTCCTCGTGAGACTGAGTAACTGCTCTTCCATTTCCATAATGAACAGCATTTTGTTAAAGAGTTGCACAAGACACAAAATTACAAAAGAAACGTGCCAATAACTTAATAGTTTATTAGTCAGTCAACAATATTACAAATATTTAAAAATTACTTAATATAAATAGTTGGCAGCAAACTATTCCATTACAGAGTTAAATTACCAGTACAACAGACAGACTGGAGATTTAGACACCTGGAAGATAACAGTAAAACAAACTAAAATATTTAACAAAAAAATTTTAAGCTGAAGGCGATTACCTAGTGTCCATAAAAGCATGGGCTCTCTTTTTATTTAGAAAAAAATAAAAAACTGCTTTAACACCCCATTAGGAATACAAAATAAAATCAACTGAAAATATTAATTTGCATATCAAAGAACCATTTATAATTACAATCCAAACACTCCATAAACCACTTGTGCGATTCTATACAGAAACTCGGAATTAGAAACTAGTTGCTTTAATATTACAAAGATTTCAGCTCCAAAAATAATTCAACATAAAATAAACTTTAGCAATTAGCGTCATAAAATTATATATTTCCACATAAAAATACAAAATAATATTAATGACAAGAATATGAAAAATTATTCCAAGTATTTTACTACTATTAAAATAAAATAAAAACCAAAAAAACAAAATAGAAATATGCATGAAAAAAGTCTCTCCTTTTGTTAGCAAAACACTATCCAAAATAACTACAATCATTTACATCAGTACAAAGATTTCTGGATTTAAAAAATAGTTGCAATGACAAAAGGGGTATCTTTTCTGACAGTAAAAAATGACACTGTGGATAAAATCTGCAAAATATGCAATGAAAAAAATAAATTTGCATTAAAAAGGTTTACACTGTTATTTTTTTATACAAACATTAGAAACAGTATTGCACATCACAACACAGAATCGAGGTTAGTCAGCCTTCCAAAATGTGTTATATTCAAGTTTTGTAGCATCTTTGAGGAGAGGCCTTGTGCAGCCAGATGCAACAGGGATAAAATATCAAGTGTTTTCCATACACAAATATATAAATGCTAAATGTTTCCTTCTTAACAAAAAGTGTGGATTTTTAAAGTTTTTTTTTCCTCCACAGTCATACTCATGGGCAGCAATATGCACATTTGGGGAACAAAAGTGAAGAAGCTTTAAAAATACAAAAATACAATCAAACTAACTAGCAATCTTCTACAAAAATAGTAAAATAAATATGATCTGTAAAAAAAAAAAATCAAATACAGTGTTCAACAGCTAGAAAATAAGAACGTAGTATATTAAAAAAAAAGAAAAAAAAAAGAAAAGAAAAAAAGGAGGTGGTGCAGGGTACGACAACCATAAGTTGAATTGCTCCAGAAATGAAGTGACAAGTAAAATCAGACATTTCAGTTATTTTTACCCATGCCAAAAAAGGGCATTCCCTGTTTGTCCCCCTGTGACCCACTTACGTAGTTCCACTTAAACAGGGAAAGCAATTTCCAACATCTCCAATTATTTCAATTTTTTACTATTTTCATATTAGTGTTCATTATTTAATATATTTAAAGGCTCTTCAATTTTAAACATTAAGCAGAAAATATGAAAATAAAGTTTAAAAAAATCTGCAGAATTAAATTATATCTAAATAATTAACATTGCAAAACTACTGATTTCTTTTCTAAATTCCAAAAATTGAGGTATAGCAACGGAGATGTCATCAGTCAAAAAAAGTGTGCCTTAAAATAGCTGACTGTTGGAAAAAATCTCTCACAGAGATATAAAAATAGTGCATAACAAATGTCAAAATGGATCAAGGTTTGGCAGGGTTAAGGTTAGAAAAGAATACTCCAAGAAATCTGGAGGATCATGGTTAGGTAACAAATAGGGAACATTGACAAATAAATTAGTAAAAAGCTCTTCTTAAAACAGCATCAACTTTAAACATTAAAAACTTGAACCACAACCACAATAAAACAGCAGAGTTAGACATGAACCACATATTGTACAGTACAAAAAAGCACACCGTAGACAACCAAGAGAAGATCAACACTTTGCTCACACGAAGGATTGTCCCAAGGGATTGCGAAGAACAACACCCTTGTAATTACAGCTCTAGCATCAGGCTCTTAATTCTGCATTACAACATTTACCATTGAGTGCTTGCTTAGACTGCAGAATAATTGCTTGTTCCGGTAAAAAGCAGGGGCTAGTTGCATTAAAAATGCTCTGAGACAAAAACACTGCTAGTGTTGAGTTAAATATTGCCTCTGTCCTAACTACATCTGTTTGCCAAAAGATGCAAGCAACATCGTTACTGGAACTCCTTCATTAAAATAAAAACACTATCCTTGACTGTCAAGTAGCTACTTTTCATGCAACAGTGACCCCGGTTTGACAGAAGACCACAACGCACACAGGTCAAACATGTAAGCAAGATTTCTTCAAGCCAAATTTCACTGTTGTCTTAAAGGTAAAATTTAGTTTGTTATGCAACTAGCCGTCTGTATCTTTTACACCTTCTCCATTTTGACTTAGATTGAATTTCTAAAGCGTTACGTGTTCTCGTATAAGTCTATTTTTGTATGCATTTGCCATGGGTTTCACATTTGGTGACTGGTTAGCAGTGTGCTGGCCATCTTTGGTTTGTAGAGGAAATCTTAACCATGAACAACCAAGGGGGCTTAAAAGAATTCTTTAAACGCTAGCTTTTTACTCAAACTTGTATCTATACTACGTCACGCCACATTAAGTAGAAGCACACATCACAAAATTGCACAGGGATTACAATATTACATCCAGTCTGCATAAAATTGAATTCCACTACTGACCAGGTCACAAAGTGGCTGCACTTTCTAGTCTAAAACTAATTTGCATATTGTACACAGGTAGGACATTTTTTTACTTCAGTCACAATAATGCATGCAAGTTTTGTTTTTTGTAACAAATTTTGTAAATTTGCTCATGCTACCTAGTTTCAAGAGAGCCTTTTTTGAACATTTGCAATAACTCGCCTCTTGTTAATTAATAGTTCTAGTGCATGCATATGGTGTATACAGGTAAGTAAACATGCAATTTTTTCACATTCTAAAACTATGGCAGTTTAGGCCATATTGTGCTGCCTGCATTTAATCTGTAATGCAGTGTGTCTTAAACGTTTCAATCCCGTATTAATAGGTGGCATTACACATAACACCTATATAGCAGCAAAGCTAATACAGCTTGTGATTAAAAATGTTTAAAAATAGCTAATAAATCGGATTATCTTGAGGTATTATTTCTTGCAAGTCAAAATGGAGAGCAAAAAATCAACCCTAATTTTTAGTTTATGTATACACTGAAAATAGCAACAACAATAAAAATAAGCTTTTTGTAGCAGACATATTCCATCTTCACTATTTTGCTACCTTTGGTAAATTACTGGGGCAGATCTTGAAGTTAAAAACCCATGTTTAGAAATAAGTGCACGCTTCACCCACTAAATATAGCAGCAGACTGTGTGCCCCTACGCAAAAACATTCTCATATCTAGTTTTAACTTTACATATAAAAATAACTTGGAGAAAATACAAAAAAACATTTTATTTTAACATGAAAATATCACAAAAATTAGTAAGCCTGAGATGTAGGGTTTTGGTGAAAAACAAGAGGCTTGTAGTGTTTTGGCTGCTGATAAAGATGCATGTATTGATAGCTGGGGTGAAAAGCAGAAGAATGCACTTATTTCTTCTGCATGTCAGTATCTTCAAACACAGTAAGCCACATGCACCCTTCTTTCCTTGTGGAGATGCTGGTTCACCATGTTCAATTCCAGCGGAAGTGGATCTGACGTGGGCGGTCAGCCCCCTCCTTTACCAATGGCTTATGGAACTCACGTCCTGCACGAGAGTGGATATTTGCCCAACAAAACTCACAGTAATACTGCAGGCAAGTGACATTGGCACAAAAGAAAGGAGCAAACTTCCCACCGCATCGCGCGCCCTGGCACTCGTCACACATCTGGTCATCCAACACGTATGGCTTTACCTCCACCTGTTGGAGTAAAAAAGAAACAATTCTAGTTAACAATTCCTACTTAAAAGTTATATGAGAGCATTCAGTTTTTTTCTGTTTTAAAAAACAAAACCTAAGTCTGAAATCAGACCCATCAACGCCTTCATCTAACTAATCGGTTATTACTCTTTATCATTTATCAGCTACCGATCTATCCATACACTAAGCAGAACACTTCAAGACAGATCTTTAGAAGTATACTATATATGTAACAAATAGCTACATCGGAACCTCCCCTTAATTTATTCTGGAAGGATGTTCTTGGCAAATGAGAATATCGAAGTATGTGTAGAAAACACACAAACAAGCCCAAAGGTCTCCCAACCAACCTCGTCAGCGCCTCAATGCACCCCAACATGACATCCAATTCTATACTGTTTAGCAAAAAGAATTGGACATACAAGAATGTAAGCATTTATATATTAACTTTTTTTTAAAAAATAAGTCTCTGCATGTACTACTTTTGCGTGCAAATTAAAAGTACTTTCTGCAGGCTGGAATACAGGTCTTGTAGCACCCCTGTTCCCTTTAAATTCACTCCCTGTTACTAAAATATGGTCAAATTTGGAGCTACAGATTTTGGTCATCTGTTACTTTCCCTTTTTGTGGCTTTGAGCTGCACAGAAATTTGCATTCAATTTCTGAAAATATTTTTTAAAGACCCTTTTGCAAGTCTACAGACTACTAGAAACACCTGTCCTACCCAGTTTCTTTCTCCCAAACTCATCTGACCGCCAGAGTGGAAAAATGGCAGGAGTCCAGCGGTAAATTTGCATTATGTCTTTGCGTAACTCAACTGTTACAGACTGTGATCAGACAGGAAGAACTTCATAATAAAACACAAAATGAGTTGACTCCATCATTAAGGAATGTATTGTTGTCTTCCACATTTTCCTCACTTTTAAAGACAGTATCTTCTGCCTTTTGTTAGCAAAAAACTTATTCCAGTTCATACTATAACTCATTTCTGTAAGAGATTTTTTTTCTGACCTATCATTACCTGAGAAGAATGCTACATATAGATATTGACTTTATGTACTATACTCAAACAGAATACGTTTGAAATAATAAGAACTTTAAAATGCTGTTTTTTCCGTTGTGTCTCCAGAGGAAACAATTTACACATACAGCTGCACACCCAAAAGTTGTACAGAAGAGGAGCCTTCATGTTTTTAGCTTCAGGAGGAGAGGTCGCACCTGATGTGTCAAACACATCCACGTCTGAAACAGAGTACGCTTCTTCCAGTAATCTGTATTCAGTATAAGCTCTACTTCTCATTTCACTACAACCACCTGTCTTATCACAAAGTACACTCAAACTTTCCAATAAACAGGTACCTTATGCAGTAACTGTGTTTGTGTTTCGAAGTTACCGAAAGCACAAAGAAGCAGATATTTCAAGCTTCGGTGCACTAATGCACTGAGATCGGTGCGAAGATTATTTCAAATGTATTAGGGAAACACTTTGGGGAATGGAAGTATTACATGACGTGGATGCAGACTGCTGGCATGTGAAAGCTAACAACTTTTAAAGAATAGTTTGGAGCTGAAACTCCAAATGAGTTTCAAGGAAATGTTTGGAGCTGAGCTTTCATCTATGGTAAACCAGGATGAGGAGCACTTTACTGAAGAAAAACATCTGCTAGAGAAACTAAACACATCTACACATCAAAAGAACTGGAGAGAAGCTCAGAGTACTTCAGCAAGGAAGAAGTTAAGATCCCAGACAATATCTGTTAAGTGACTGTGAGACTAAGATTTCCAATTAAGGCAGGAAAAGGTATGTGCAAAAAAATTGCTATAAATACTTTGAACTAAAGATCAGAAAGATAAGCAGGTGAACTGCAAAATTTAGCAATGAAAAAGACTTTTACACAGACAAAACTGGTTATGAAAAGAATGTGAAAGGACAGCAGGTCTACAGAAACTGGATATAACTGGTATATAAAGGTAAAGGGCAGAAAAACAGCCTGCCCCCAAGACTTCAGTGAAATATGTAATATATTGTTTCACTGGCCAGCCTACATACATATCTCAGATGAAGGCAGTACCTGAAGTAGGACTATCTTGCTTATTTACAAAAACTGTGGTTTACATATTTATACAAATTGCTTGCTCATCTATAAAGGAACAGTAATACTGATTTCAGAATATTTTCAGAGCCTGAAAAGGCATTAGTGTATAAACTCCATGAAGCAAAAAATATTTCTGAAAATAGCTTTTTTCATACTTTCAGAAACAGCTTCCCTAAAAAGGGGCTGTTCTCTATTACTCCTCAGTAAGGCCGGGTTTTATAAATACATCTATATAATTATACAAATAATAAGGATTGACCATGTGATTTGATTAGGTAAGATAATTTAAAAAGTAAAGATTAAAACACCTTTGAAATAAACAAAGAAGTTCACAACCTCCCCCAGTAAAAGGTTTAAAGACAAACTTATTAAAATACTTAGATTTGACAGTGCTATATTTTGCAAGTGAAATACTCCAGGATACAACTCAAATGCTGTGCTTCTGAAATCTAGTATTTAGGGCAGATTTCCCCCCCCGATCCTGTTCAAGCTCCAAGAAGCCTGCAGTACATGGCTGCTGTTTTGCTGGAGATTTACTGCCCAGCCCCCTTTAGGTATTTCGGTGCTATATCACACATTAACAAGTTATATCCCTTTCTCCGCAAACAGAAAGCACTGCCATTTCAGATGCCTGCTCAGCATCCAAAAAGCCCTTAAAATCTCTGGTGAGCTGTCATAAAAAAAAGCCCAAACCTTCCAAAAAACCCTAAAACAAACCTACTACATGGAAGTGCAGCCTTCCAAGGCAGGTTCATGCCTTCCTTTCTCCTATGAGATGGCACTGCCAGTCTGCCACATGCTCCTCCACTACAAAGGGCACCCCCATGGGAAGACGAAGACCAAGATAAAAATGTTCCCTAGTTTACAGGGGTCAAGTCCATGTCTCCCACCTTTGAGGGAGAACTAGATTAGATGGGACCCAACTGCCCGCCTCTAAAGTTAGGTCACTTAACAGCCAAAAGCACTATAAATGGTTCCTGAAGCACACCTGATTCTGAAGCTTACTGACCCATTTAGCACTTTAGAAGGGGTTCTGGTCCTTAATCCCATTTTGCCTAAATACAAGATGATTAATAGTTTTATATCCCCTGACAGTGTCAAAGCCATTTTTCCCGTTACGCAATTAGCCAAAAGGCAGAGCTATTAGTCAAAGTCAGCTGCAAGTCACAAGGACAGCAATCCCACCAGTGACACGTAGCCATCTCATCGTGATGTGAAGCCTAGTTCACCACCCACATTCAGATCCCCTCATCCTCTGGAAAGGACCATGTTTGGGGATTTTCAGCTCACTAGGCAACTGGTATCTGAGAGACAGATGTAAAGCTGTATTACTCTATTTGAAAGGGGAGAAGTACACTCTACCTCCCTGCGGCAGACTTCTGTTAACTGTACTACTTTCTTTTTCCCATGCCTTTGATCTGTAGAGGAGACTGGACCTTGAACTACTTTACTTAACTCAATCCTCCTTCCTCTAACACCGTGGGGTTTTTTTTGTTTTTTTTTTTTAAAAGAACACCTGTTAATACTAGTGAGATCTGCAGCTCTTGACATCAAAACAAGTGACATGTAAAACTGACATATTTTAGATGCCAGTTTTCTTTGCTACTCTTATACTTCCAATTAGGAGTAATTAAGTTGCCTGGTCTTCTTAATAAAACGTTAGTTCTGCTTTAGCTAGCAATAAACATCTGAAGCAACCAGAAATGTACAATGGTAAATACCAAGAAGACTCTCAAACAGAAAGGACAAGACATTTCGTAGTTTAGGTGTTGAGCTTGATTGATGTTCTGAAATGCTGAGCACTGACAATTAGGGCTGAAATTAAGGGCAGCTGCAAATATAAAGCTCATCTGAAACCAATGAATACTAGGGCTTCCTATGAATGACAAAGGAATTATTATAGTATTTAGTTTCATTAGAAAAAGGGAGAGAAAAAGATTTTTTCAAGTCCTTTGCCCAAACACAACAAAACTAGGAACTTCAGGATGGAAAGAACATATGGTCTAACATATGTCCAAGCAACAAACTGCCGCTCTGTGGAATACGTGTTGTTCGTTTGGGGGCATTCACGGTTTCACTCTTAGAACTAGTGAAGTTACATGAATACTAAAAGAAATGGAGAAGCTAGCATGAAAGCCAAACAAATGGAATATTATCACATCCTGAGAAGTACCTTTATAGATCAGCACTATATATATATTTTTTTAAATTTCTGTGTAACTTACTCGTTTATCAATATCGCCATGCTGAAGTTGAACAAACCGAGCACTGATGGCAGCAATGTAACTCTGCTGATTGGAAAAAGCAACACGTCCAGCACCTTTTGGGTATTTCAGCTCAGGGTCAGTATCAATTCCTGCGTAACAAACTCCACCATAGAGACGGTCCATGATCATAGCCAATTCCACTATTAAGAAACAAAATAATGCTCACTTAAACTGTTCTTACAGTACAAACTTTACATAATATGCCTGTATTTAAAAATACTAGTAAAGTTACTTTTAATAATTAATTTTGCGACAGCCAAAGTAACAGTAATAACAAGAAATATAAAAACATATTAAATAAGATGAAATACTCAGCAGACAGATCTTTCACACTGCAGGTACATACATCCAAGGAACAACAGAATTGTAAGTCCTTGCAGTCCTTGATAACCTGGAACTGAAATTCCAGGGCAGTTTTCTTCAGAGGATTACAGCAAAAGACTTTGGGCAGGCATGGAATGTAAGCTGTATAAAATAGATCCACGTGCCACAAATTCCTTGGTACATGTTCTCTGGCTGTCCTAAGGCTCTATGTCCTACTTGAATTTAAAGATGTAGTTAGCATCTTCCCATCAGCCAAATAGAGCTTCATTATCTCTACAGTGCTATGCTTACCAGAGATATTGAAGTTCATAGAAACAATCTCAGATTTTACAGATCTAGTATTTTAGCAATTCTCTAGTAGTATTTCATTCTGAATTTAGTTTTGCAATTCATTTAGGTGGAAAATACTATTTTTTTTTTCAGAATTAGTATCCTCTGTATTAGGGTATAAAGTTGTCAGCAGTCATTCATGTTCAATAGCTGTTTGAAAAATCTGCTGAAGTTTTACTGCTTTTGTGAAGCCACGATTCTTATTTCACAATGCCACAGAAGTTTCATTTTCACATATACAGGGCATTTTAAAGCTAAGCATAAGAATGCATTCACCAAATCTAGCACAGACATTCAACATGGTAATCTGGAGTATCTGGACTGAATTTAAAGAAAAATTAATCTGCAGTTGGAACATCCTATGATTATGCTCATTTATAGAGGTTGTACTACAGTCACAAGTACAGTCCTAAAAGTAAAATAACAGAAAAGATTGAGCAGTGCAGGTCCAAGACAGAAAAATTTAAGATTCTTTATACTCCAAATCTGCACTATCACTTGGTTCTCTTACATCCTTCATGTGAAAGCTTATTACATACTATGAAAGACTAATGAAGTCCAGGAGTCATTCCAATAGAAAACGTGATTTGAACCACTGTACGTTATGCTGCTTCTTCCAATATTCGCTTCAACCTACTTACTAGAATGCCACAAAAAATATTGTAAAAGGCAACTGCAGTCAGTCTCACAAAGCAGACTGTCCAGGTTGTAGATGACCCCTTCCACAGTTACGGAAATATGTAATTTTTCCTTCATGCACTCTGACAATAGTCTAGAAAGAGTCCTGCAATCTCATTTAGCGTTGTACCATTCAGACTGCGCCACCTCTCTGAATATCTTCCTTTTCTCCTCTACTCCTACTCCTTCATCACTGTGTTTTTGCTTTGTCCATATTGCCAAGAGTAACCACAACTTGAGAGCAGTAGAGTAGTAAATGCATAATGACAAACAAGTACAAATAGAGCTCCACATACTCATGGAGCATGGCAGAGAGGCTTCCACAGCATTATTTTAAAAACAAACTCTTTCGTGACATAGTTTACACTACAGTTTTGCTAATATGATCAAAATCTTTTCTACAGCCTTAGACATGTCACAGTTTCCAGTAAATCTCAATGATGAACACTGATTTATGCGCAAATCCAGATAAAAGCAGTCACTAGAGAAATGTAGGAATACATGAATATTGTTACTGTGGTTATAACTATCATGACAGTCTTCTATTTTTATATGTATTTATCTCTATCCATACATAGCTATACAAAAGTATGCACGGTTCAAATTATTTCCAATAATGTCCTACTTTTTAAAATAGCCACAGATTATACTCACCAGCTCTTAAAGGTCTAGGGACTCCTCCAACAAAAATTGTTTTTCGAGGATCAAGTGGCTGGGAACCATCCATCACAAAGTCACTGTCACTTAGATTCCAGGGACGGATTTGAACCTATTAAATCGGGAAAGGAAATTGTACGCTACTTTACATTTCACTACATCGTGGATATTCATCAGCCTATATAAACTGTCAAACAGTCATAACTCCATTAGCTTAGCAGGTCTAGGTGTTCTGTTTTAATCCTATTAATTCAAAACACTACAATTTCAAAATCATCCAACTGTTCCAGATGTTGAGCTCTGCCAATGATAGTTTGCTTTTGATTATTTTCATTGTCATCATTTCAACTGCAGCTTTAGACAGATGGCAGCTATAGCCTGCAGGCCATCTACTGCTTACTTACTGGCTTGTCCTTGATAGTAGGACTGGAAACACACAGATAGAGCTTTCCATCTTCTTCGATGCAGGCGTCAATCAGGGCCTGAACAGAGCTCTCTTCTTGGAACAGGAGGAACGCATAACCTGGAAAAAAAGCCAAACCAACTGATTTTTTTTCTTATTTTTTTTATTTTTCTTAATCATCTTTGCCAGTGACTCTTCCACACAAACATGTTTCATCCAAAAGTAAGAAAAAGTCAAACCAGTTCTTTGTTGTCAGCTGTTATCTTTGTCCTACCTTGCCATGATCAAGAGAACTTCTATCCTTAAAATAATTGTCAAGAGAGACTAATAACCAAATGAAAGCAAACACGTCTGCTCTATCATGTACTGGAGGTCTAGGCTGAGCATAATTCATTGGCAGCAACGGACATTATACAATGAAAATCCGACTTGGCACAAGGGACTAATCTCTATTCTAGAGATTAGATCAAAGTACTTTGTTACATAAGTGACCCAGCAAGCCTCCCAAACACTACAAAAATAGGAATTAAAATGCTTATTTAATGCTGCAGTAAAAACAGCCAGACAAGCACAGAATCTCACACATTTGAATATCTTCACGGTTACGGTATAATGATATATACAAAATTTGTTACTTTACAGGTGCCCTATAGCACAATTAGGGTTATATTCTAAAATGAACTTCAAGAGTACCATAAATCCATGTTTCTTTCCAAGATTACTACTGAGTGTGGAATTTTCACACAAAGTTACGTTTTATTACTTGGAAGAGTAAATGCTGAAGCAGCTGCTCTAGGGTGGGCTTGGCAAGAGGGAGTGCTGCTGCTTTACCAAGCCTTTTGGGAACGATACTGTATTTCTGAGAGAAGCTGGTTAACCACTGGCAATTACTTACTGCAAATAGACCACGTAGCTCATCAAGGCAAAGATGGCAGGGCGCATCTTCAAGAGCGTTAAAGAATCAAAGTGTTACGAAGAACAGAAGATTAGAGAAACAAATGCACGACTGACTTCAGATATATGGGAGCCAAAGTAGAATTTAAAGAAAAAGCTGTAAGGCCTATATCGGTCTTTCTAAGAACTTGTACCTCGTTTCTTACCCCTCATACCATGGTCCTATCACAGCTTCCTACAGGAGACACAGGACATGTTTTTATGTATTCTATATTTTTATGTAAATCTTATTTAGTTTCTTAACAAATATGCCATAGGGCATCTTGGGCTTGGCCTGAGACATTTCCTTGTGAAGTCCATTTTTCATTGCTAAACAATATTTTTCAGTGACCATCTGTTTAACTTAAACCTAATTAGTAATTATTTAGATTAAATATCTGTTTTAATACGACTACCTTTCAGTATTTATCTTTGAATTTAAAATCCACATATTACCCATGCAAAACTCACTGCATGAAGGCATGTGCAGACTGGCATGGGCACGTGAGACCAGACTCATGGAACTGTCCTTACTTGTATGGCAGCCAGGCACACACACTCCTGTCTGAACGGAGAGCTCAGTACAAGAATGCAAAAACTTGATTAATCAAAGGGAGGGCTGAATGCACACGATACCAACTAAGGGATCAGATATACACATGAAGACTCACAGGCACAAATAAGAAAAATATTTTGCCAGATGCTGGTTTTCCGTCAGTTTTTATCCCAGAGCAAACGAAGGGTACTGCCATATAGCTCCCGATACATGAAGATGGTGTCTCCATGCGATCCATGACCTGTATGTCTGCAGCTATTAATATGCTTAACTGTGGCAGCTTGTAAAAAGGTAGAAAATTCAGATATTGGAATTTGATGAGGGCACAACTAGTGTTACTATATCCTACTACACCTGATGTGCGTAAGTATGATGACAAAGATCAATACTTAACTAGTCTTTTTGCAATAATACAATTATTAATACATGTGTGATAGAAAGTACATGTCACAGTGAAACATGGTGGGGAAGCAGGGTGAAGAGCAGGAGGTGTTTTACTGTACTACAATACAGCTTAACTTGCTAGTTTCTTGGTTTTTTTTTTGGTGTACCACATCAGTCAAGTCTGTTCACAATAGAAAAGCAAAGCTACTCCAATAGTTTTCTTTGAAGGAAGCTGCTTTATACCTTTGAGTCATAAATACATTGACAGTAGCACGTCATGATCAGATATTACTTGCCAAGAGACAAAGCTTGTATGTTTTGTATATATCTCACAAGGTGGAAAGTATTAGATGAAACAGTTTGATACAAATTTCTAGTTCATGTGCACCTCTACTAGAATTTATACCTCCTGTGGGAGACAAAATTTAGGTATCCCATGTCAGTGTTTATCACTTGACTGAATTGCTCTGCATAGCAGGTGAACTATTACTAATACTCTTATTTTCAAAGGCAAGCAGTGTGGGTGACTTTGATAATACCTGTCCTCAGAAAATTACCTTAAATAATAAACAAATCTTTCTGGAGTTGATAATTGGCTTCAGAACTACATTTCCTGATATCTAAAGGTACTGCACGGTTTATAGTCATCCTTACTCTAAGCTGACGTCTCTCTTAATGAAACGACCAAGAAATTATTATTTTTTCTTCTTTTTTATGTATTGATTGGGTTAGCACTGGAAACAGAAAGCCCATCAGATAAGTTTGAAGAGTCCTAGCTGTATCACCGAATAAAACACTTTCATTTTTTGTATTTACTAGATAAAGGACAATCAAAAGTAAAGCATTCTAGACTAGATTCACACTGGTAGCTAACACAATTTCCTGAGCAATGTATGATTTCTTTATTTCATAGTAATATGGACGTTTACCAGACGGAGGATGCTTCTGCTATGCATACTCTGTGTAGAAATTGGAGAGCAGCTTTCAGTTCTATCAAACTCTAGTTAATTCCTATCTCTAGTGGCTTTGAAAAGGAGTCACGAGAATTAGTGCAAGCCAGCATGGCACTATCTGTGACAGAAAGCACAGCTGGATTTTGTTTTGGGGTTGGCTCCTCTAATGTCTTCACAGACTCTCCCCAGAGGAGACTAAATGGCCTCAGTGCAGTTCTTGCCCACAGAATGTTGTGCCTTAGCTTAAATCAGAAAGAATCGGTGTAAACTGCAGGTTAATACAGACAGTGGATCTACATCTGATGATGTGAATAATTCACACTTGGGAAGGACATATAACATTTTATCTACTCCTCTTTAAAGAGATCTCATCACCATATTAATTAATCTTTCACTCATTCAGTTTAGTAATCTTTGATGGAGAATTAACTCCAAAATACACTTGAAGTGAAAAAATGCAGGCTGATACAATTGTAATATAGCTGCTTGCTGAGGCACTTCTGAGTAGGGAAGAGTAGGATTCACTTCCAGATCCAACCACCTGTTTCGATATTTCTGCAGCGACTGTGTTTAAGCTCCCTCTGTAGAGCAGAGATCCTGGACAGTTACCCAGCTGACTGAGTGGGACACGGAGGCGTCTACCACTCTCTACCCTCTGCAGGACTGTCCCCAACCTTCAGCTGCTGCTCCAGAATGGTGTGGGTCTTCAACAGGTGCCATGCCACATTTGCAAGATCTGTGTAAACTCTTTCAGATATCCTCATTTTGGGTAAACGAATGAAGCTCAAGGTGCCCATGTTACGATGACCTGAATAGCGCCCTATACTACACTGACTGTGTGGGCCACATTCCCACTGATTAAAGAAAGCTTAGACACTAATCACACATGAAGACAGTGACTTGCCTGAATCCAGAGTTCATCCCTACCTAGTATGATCATATAAGGTGGTAATAAGTTAAACAGATATTAGATGGACCTGGAGTTTTGCTTCTTCAACTAGAAAGAGAATATTTTCAACCCAAATTTTTCAGTCAGTTCTAAATCAGCAGTTAAGAACCCTGGATAAACAAAGCTACTGCACCACTGCTGTGATAGAAGGCAATGGAAACACCCAGACAATCAGGAAAGCTGGGGATTCTGTCCTGTTGAAATCAGATTATCCTCTGTTTGATATGGACTATAAATAGCACAGATCACACAAACAACAGGGCATATTTTGAAAAGCCTTATTTGGATTTGCACCTCCTCACGCCGCCACTTTTTTGAGAGATTCATCATCATAAAAAGGACTCCTCACCTTAGCAAGTTGCTTTGGACACGTGTATTGTTTCATAAATAAGTGTATTTGCCAACTATGTAATAATAGAGTTATGACAAACAGTGGCAATCCAGAAAGGAAGAAATTATCCATTACAGTTGATAGATCACTTACAGACCTTGTACTTTGGTCTCAACAGAACTTTTTTCTGCTTCAGAACAGAGTTTACTTCTAAGATCAGTGTGAAGTTTTAAAAATGCCTGTTTTCTTTGGGCCTAATTTTGTGGTGAACCAATAGAAAATGTAATTAGTTAAGAACAAGCAGTTGGCGTTTCTCAAGAGGCAGCCAGCCTTGATGGATCAGGACACTTTTTGCATTTCTTCAAGCAAGGAAATATTTATTATGAACTTGGCCTTCCCTCTGTAAGCAGAGATCCTGGAACAAACCACAGCCTGGAAAACTGAATATGAGTAGAAAAAAAGCAGGCTGTATCTCTTCACCATGGAGAAGACTATTACGTAAATCAGCCCAGAACTTGGTAATTCTGAGATGTCTTTGGAAAGTAAAACTATACAAATCTCTTATGAGATTGAACAAACAAAAATATATACACTGAACTGCTTCCACGCAGACTAACCTATAAGAAATTGGACATTAAAAGTAAAAAACAAAACAAAACCAAAAAAAACCCCCAACAAAACCCCACCAAAACACCAAAAACCCCGAACCAAACCAAACAAACAAAAAAACCCCCAAACACAAAAACTCCCACACAGCTCTTTGGGCTCATATAGTATATATTTCTAAATTGCTAATTAATGATCGGTCTCAAAGCTTTCTTAGTATTCAAGCCTATCTTTAGCAGTTCCAGACATCTTAAATATATGAATAAACGGTTCTTCCCTGCACACACAAGTAATACTTAACAAAGACAATTTTAAAGGAAATTTTTCTACAAAATAATCATGGGCCATATCTATTGCACTGAAAAAACCAGATACAAGCACAGTAATATTCAGCAGTTAATAGTAAGCTATAGTTCCAGAATATCTACAAAGAGAAACCTACACTGTATTTTAAATGTGTTAGGCTACATTACACGACAATATTGAATAATGTAGTAAACTGAAAATGAGAATAAAGTTTTAAGATTAAAGAACAGTAAGTGCTATGAAATTTCAAATAAGGATCAGCTAATCATGGGAAATGAACACTTATTTTGCAAGTGTTTCCTGAATTTACTAGATGAACAGACTGAAGTTCTGTTTGTATTCTCTGCTTTTAAGAAGCTCTGCTTACAATACAGTTTTTTTTTCCCCCTGTGGTAATTATGAATATTCCAGCTATATCAAAAAGCTTAATTAAATGAGGAGACTGGAAATATATCCTTAAAATGTTCAGGTGCTGAGACAGGACTGTCTCATTGGAAATGAACACCAGAATCCATTCCTTTCAGGTAAGAATATATTACATCTTCCCTCTTCTAAATATTCATCACAGACTCTGTGAAATGCATCTTCCTCAAAGAGCTTCTCAAGAATTTCTCTTGGTAATTTATGAAGAGAGATGCACTCCTTAGGATAATCAAATGTAACTTCACAGTATCTTGGTGTACCAGGCTGACAATCAAAAAAGCCAAAGTCTCTTTGTCTTAGAATTTCCAGGTAATGTTCATAAATACTATTCAAATACTTTTAATTCCATTTTCCCACTCTTTAGAGGATCTATCTGGGATAATAATTCTGTCTTTTTCTCAGTATAGATGATTAGATAAATAAATGGTGAATCGGTTTATAAAGGCACTATATCTACTTTTGTCACTTCCAGGGAAGGAAGGAATTGCTGCATTATTTACTAAATGAATAATCTCTGCATTGCTCTCCTGTCTGGATCAGATTTTTGCACTTATTTTATATGTACCAATACATGATTGCACATGTACAGAGATAAGCTACATAATTAATTACTTAACACACCAAATGGCTTTACCAACATTTTGTGGTATAAAAAAATCTAGTCTAACAGCAACACTACAAATAGTTAAAAATCAATATTTAATCTTTTATCAAAAAAGATAATTAGTGCTTTGATAGGAAGTTCACATCCTAAAACTGAAATAAACATAACATTGATTATCTTGATCAGATATAAAAACACATTCTTCTGAATCCTGCCTGTAACTTCCTATGAACATTTTTATCTGAGATTAAGTCTTAAAAATTTGACCAAATTTCAGTTTTGGAAACCACATAGAAATGCAAACACAGCACTTAGGATTGATGACACATAAAACTATAACACGCTGATGTGATATATGGAAAATTGGAATATGGAAGATACTTCTGGAGTCCAGCACTGAACCAGGCACAAAGCTAGAAGAACACTCCCAGGTTTTACACTAGGTATGTAAAGGAACCATGTCTGAACCTGCATTGAAACTGTAGAATTATCTGTTCACAGGGACTGCAAATCATACCCTTTGGAAAAAGATGAGACAGTTTCCCAGAGTAAGACTCAGGTCAGAACCTTCCAACTCTCTTACCTTTTGGTGGAAAATAGGACTTGCTTTCTGCTTTGTGAGGCCAGTCTACTACCAAAGGCCCAAATCGTCTGAAGCTTGCAGTAATTTCATCTAAAACCAGATAGATGCAATTAAAATAAATTAAAATAAGTGACAAAACTCAATGAAAAAGTACTGTCAAGCAAAGAACTTGGTTTCTAGCAAAGGCTGACATTTCAGGGAAAAAAAAAAAAAAAGAAAAAAAATCCAACTTTCATAAAAAAAACTTAAAACAGATAACATCTTCTAAAGTGTTAATATTTACGCAATATATTTGTAGCGATTTTAAGCTTATGGGTTTTTTTTTAATTGCTTAATAACAGGAGCATTTCAGAAGTGTACAGGCAACCAAAGGCAGTGATGAAAACTGGTGTGGTGCTTCCTTAAATTCAGGATCTGGTTTGAACGCAATGGAAACAATTTACTGCTTAGTGATGCATAGTTCAGAGCTTTGTAGGTAGATACTGATACACGTACCACCACAATGAGCATTTTAGCAGTTTCTAGCAGGTACCATGCACAGATCAGGCACAGAAACTTAGAATTGTCTATTCAGAGTTGTTTCTAACACAACCACAAGCAGGCCTGTTGCAAGATCTACCATGCCCTTTGCACAACTTCGTGATGTCTTTCTATCCCAGCCACTTTTTCCTGTCGTGGACTGTAAGAACCTTGACCATGAGGAAAAAATTAAACCAGCTAAACTCTACAAGAACAATAGCTCATCAAACACAAATATGCTCCATTTCTCTCAGTCACATCCTACCAGCATACAAACAGGCAGGAAAGAAAGAAAAAAAAATATATTTCTACATGTCTTTGTTTAGCATTTGTATTAAAGGCAACAGTGCACACTTGAATTAGAAGCTAAAGTGCAAAAGAAATCCCTCTGTACATTGCAGGAGAGCATCACAATGAAGATGAAACCAAAATATGGTCTTTCCATGGCTGAAAGTTAATTAACCACAGTCAGCTTATTTGGTTTGCAAGTTACTGTAGGATTACAATAAACCTTGCAAGGGGACTTCTGTTTACGTTATAAAGCTAGCATGTAATTTACACTTATCTGCACAGGAGAAACCTAATATTAAACAGCACAATTACTTCACATCAACACTATTTTACAGAGCAATTCCAACTGCATCGCATAACAATCTGAGCTTCTGTGGTACATTCTGTGTTCAATGCATCACAGAGTACTCTGCCACTTGACCTTCCTCTGCCTTAGTTTCTCTATTTATGAACAGGAATAATATTAACCTTTCTAAACCACTTCTGAGATCTTCAGGTAATAGTAAAATAGAATTTGAAATTCAATTACTAATAGAAGTTTTCTATGAATAGAGAATAAAGTAGGCACAGATAGAGGACACTATGAAGGGCTAAGGTGTATTTGAAAGGAATATGCACTGCAAGATAAGCAGGAGCACAAATTCCAGGCATCACGTGCAACTCTACAATCTGCCAAGTGCAGAATCAGACACAACTGAACCACCTCAAAAAAGATGGATGACATCAAGCGATATTAAGCTCAATATAACCATCAATTCCCATAAAATTATATATATAGTTGTAGCCTTTCACACTCCAACATTATTCTGCTGGGTGGGTTATTTCTACTACTTCATTTCGGTTTTCCAAAATCCATCTTTCTCCCTCCAAACTTGGTTTGCTTAGTTTTCAGGCAGCTCACCTTCATCAATATCTGGTGGAAGACCTCCAACAAACACTTTCCGAGAAAAACGCTCAATTCGTTCTCCATTCTGATGCGCTGAATAGCAGGTAGGTGAATTCAAGACTCCAACTTGATCACTATGACCATCGTCCAGCAAACCATCATCTATTGGGAAGAGGGAAGAACGGCCTTAAAAAGAAAAGATAATATACATTAAAATAATTCTGTGGCAGTACATGGTCATGTAATTTTAGTGAATGAAGGAACAGGAGTCTGAAAAGTAAAAACGAAAATGACAATATATTAGAAAAGTACACATTAGTTTAAAGAAAAATTAAGGAGAAATATATTAAACTTCAAGAAGGAAACTCAAGATTGCAAGCTGTCATCACTGTAAGCATAATAATTCATACTACATCGTATTGTAGTTACTCTGCTGCATCGAGTAGGCAAGTAGTAATTTGTTTTTAAATAAAGGGCCTTATTTATGAAGAGGGCATATCAAAGCGCTGATGAAGTGAGTTTCATTAGTCTATATTTGGTTTAGTTTGAACTTAAATTGATAATTTCCATCATCTGACTACTGCATGTCTAGAAATCTTACATTTTAATTGAACAGAGGGAAATGGAAAAAAACATGTACACCATAAGAACTTTCGAACAGGTATGTTTTCTCTTCTAAAGGTATCTGATGCTCATAACACAAGAACAGATTTAATTTCTAAGAAAGCAAAAGAGAATTTTAATAAATGTGCAAAACGTAACACTTGAAATATGAATCACAGTGCTGATTTATCCTTCTTGCTCTCAAATTTACCACCATTCTGGAAGGAAGCCTTGTGGTGGTTCCTAACATGTAGCAAGCTGCACTAAGGTTACACTTACCCTGAAAAGCAAGTGTAATATCTGAGAAGTCCACAGGATGGCTTTGCAAATGCAAAGTCATCAAAACAGATGTATAGATGGCAGAGGAGAGTGAAAATGTGGTAATTCTGTCCCCCTACTTCATATTTACAATTTCTAGAGAACTCCAAAACGAAAAGACTCTGAAGGCCAAGATACGCATCTTAGCTTATTCAAACTTTCGCTGCTTTAGATTAGCAACAGAAAGATTACAGTTTCAAATCCAGAAGTCAGTCTTTTAACTGCAAAGTGCCCCAAAAGAATCACTTTTGTGAAGCAAAATAAATACCCCACATCATCATTTCTTCTGAAGTGCAACGTTTCCTGCCTCACTCGTTTTCAAAATAACAATTAATCCAACTGCTTTCCAAAAACAAGCAAGCAAACAAACCCAAAAAAACATCTAACACACTTTTGGGAAGCAAGTTAATTTTCCATGACATATATCCAACTTCTTCCAGATTCGCCCACTGCAAACCCATAGCAGGAGTAGGTGGGTGGCGGGTGACTCTGCAGCACCCCAGCTGCCAGCCAGACCGCAGGCTGGAGCTTCTATCCCCTCTCCAGGGAGCGCTGCTAGGAAAGCCCCACAGGGACACCTGCAGACATCGTGCTGACCAGCCAGCGGTGAGGGCACCATGAAAGCCATTCACCTCCAGAAGACCACCTGAGAATCACGTGCTTAAAGACAAGGCTGGAGAACAGATAGCAAACATCATGACCGATGAGCTATGTTGCGGTAATGCCTAATGACCCTAATTTGGTATCTAAATCCATAATAAAAATACAGTACATCAAAAAATACTGATAGAAAACAACCACCAAACATCATAAAATGTCACAAGGATCATAAAATAAAAGCAGAACCACAGAACTACAATATCTTTATGGTGGCACTTCACATTTATGTCTTGAGTAGGCACCTGATGGAGAGGAGCACAGCAGAGAGCTGCAGCAGGTTCCTCCACCCCATCAGGAATGGGGACATGCCTGTTTGAGAATATCACTACTGGGGAGCAAGTGATGGCATCCTGGCTTGCTGTCCTAAGGATACATTCAACAGCCAGATAAGGGATCAGTAAAGCGTCTTTAAAAAGTGGATGCACGAAGATGGTGCTCAGTGGGGCAGAAAAGAGAGGAAGCAGGGGAGAAACAGAAAGTTAACACAGTTGGAAGAGGCGGCCAGGAAGATTCTTCTGTTTCGACATAAGAGAAGCAAGATCACGCTATGACTGCAGCAGACGAGTGATGTGGATATGAGTTTCAGTTACTAAGACTAATAAGAACGATCAGGTCTTAGAGACGTATACAAAGACACGGTAAGATTCGGTTACACAATCAAGAAAGGGAGATTTAACAATGGATTTCTGAATTACTGATGTGAATGATGGAGACGATGGAGCTGTTATCATCGTGACAGTGAAAGGAAAAAGTGGCTAAAGGAAGAAATAAGGTAAATTAGAGGAATTCCCAGGAAACTGCAAAAGTGGAAATTTTAAGAGTTTTGACTAACATACAAGAGTTATTTTTAATGTCTTAAATCTAAAATGACTGTAATTTAGCTGGGTTATCTTTAGAAAAAGCACACTGATTTGCTCTTTACCTCTGCAAGTTTCTATACTGCAGGAAAAAAGAAACTTCAGTCACTTAAAAACATGCCAATTTTAATAAACTTTTTGGCATTAGAATATTGCCATAAAAGCATTTAAGTTTGTTTTGTTTTATTTTTCCAGTTTTTGGTTTGTTTTTTTTAGAAAACAACACAAAATTTATACTTAAGGAAGGTGTCTCTTCCAACCATGAAAATCATGTTTTTGTGTTTCTCTAAAAGAAGTATTTAGATAATTCCAACTTACAATATACACAAGTATGTAGAGGGAAAAAATAATAAAAGAATAACCCTCAGAATAATTTCTTTTTTACTCACAGACCACTGTTCAAATCGAAGACTCTCTTTCCAGTACAAATTAAGCCATCAGAATGTGTTTTGAAGCGATACCAGAGAGATCAGTTTTACTTTAATGTGTGTAAAGGTTTGCCAAAAGCACTGCAGCTCCTCAGAGAGCTAAGATGACATAGAGGACAAGGGATTAACACATTTATAGTAACGTGCTGTATATGACTGCTAATACTTTCTTCGTCCTCTTCACTTTTTAAATGCCTCTCAGATGAACAGAGCAAAAAGGTAATTTGCTAGGCTTTCACATTTCTCCCGATGACTGAATTAAAAGGATAGGCCCTTTTAAACATTTGCTTCTTTTTGTTTTATGATAGTGAAAATAGGTAACAGAAGCTGCCCGGAATCATCAGAATGTGATTGTACTGTTACATACGTTGAATGTGATGTAGCTCATCATTCCTCTCTGTATTAGGGTTACCAGGCAATCAGTTGTGAACCGACACAGATCAGGAGCGAGACACATGAACTTACATGTATGTTGTGAATACTGGAAGCTACCAAAGACCTTCATGTTTTTGCTGCACACTTTACAAGGTATTTATAACGGCAGGTCACATCCTCATCTAGTTAATTCAGTATAGCTTGTCCAAGGTCAGTGAGCATACAGTGGCTTATACTACCAAAATGTTTACTACTTCTAAGAATTGTCTACTAGATTTTGTGCCAAGTTTATGAAAGGCTTTTAGTTTTTACTCTGCACACTATCGCTTCTACAGAAGCAGAAGAAGATGAGTTAGAAGAACAACTAGCAAGCTGTATACTTTCAAAGGGGGCAATGACTGCAAGCAGTAGCCATTAGCATGAACTAAATTATGATTAGCACTGCGGTGTTTTAACTGATTAAAAGATTTGTAATTCAAACCCTAAAAGAGATGAACGATTGTAACAATCCAGATTGTATCACTCCTTCCCTCACCCCCTCCATCTTCCCCAAATGAAGACAACATGCAGATAAGCATTTGTAATCAATCTGGATTAATTAATCATAATGATCAGTAAAAGCTCAATCAGAATTAATTGTACTGTAACAAACAGAAGTGAATTACCTCGTCTTCGCCCATAACTCCTCGCTGCATGCAAACAAAGGACAAATTGTAAAATGTCAAGTAACTGTATCATGCCCACATATTAAAATATTTAAGATGCAAAGAACTATGTGGGTAAGCGGTAAGTAAAAATCTGCGTCGGTACTTGCTAGTGATAATTGTAGATGAGAATGCATTAAACTGAAGTCTCACTTAAATACCATACTATTTTACTACTAAATTGACGTTAGCACCATCTGTAAAGAACATACTTTAAAATATTTCAACGTGTCTTTATACTTTATCTCAATTCCATGTTAATTATGGATGCATAAATTATGGTAACTTTGTAATTCATCCTCCCAAATGTGCTTCATATCTTACACAAGTATCTAAGTAACACACGGTACTGAAATTGTAAAAAGGAAAATATTACTTTAAAGAGCATGTAGCAAGCATTAAATTAATCACAGAAACATCCTGGTCCATGGAACAGTTTGTACAGTCCTTTGCAGTGACAATACAAATGCTATAAGCCGTGACCTTCCTTTTTCATGAAAAGACCTAGCAGAAAATTAACCACAAGGTTTTGTTTGAAACAAAAGACTCCTTGTGGTAGCAAACAAAATCAGGGCACAAGTCACAAGAAATAGCATTGTATCAAAAACACTACACAAAGGCAAAGCAACAGTTTCTGACAGACTGCAAGTAAATCCAAGATTTTCCTAACTTTAGAGTTTTGCAAGATACTTAAAGAGATCATGGTTATAGCTACAGTTCAGAAAACCATACTGATTGCTCCTCCGCCTGAAGGCTAAGAAACTAAAAATAGACAGATTACTAATACAAAAACTATTAAGCTGTGTGTAATTTCTTAGTTACGTTTCCACAAACTATTTTCAATTCCTGTTTCACAGACTATGTATCTGAGAAAGATTACTTTAATCATTACAGTATTGTAGTTAAATATCCAAACAGAAAACATTACTATAAACCATAATGTTATGGAAACATTTATGAAGAAAGATTACTGTATCTCAGCGTTATTGTTTTGATTTTACTAGGACTCCACGCATACATCTCTCTCAAAAAGCAACTGGGGTTCTGGGACATTGAAATCCGTGCAGCCTCATAAAATTGTAAATGTCATTCACTGTTCTGTGCTCATTAAATACTTACATCCTGGTACCTCCCATTTGCAGAGCATTTTTCAAAATTTTTAGTAAGGACCATTTTTTTTTCCTTTGTATCTTGATCCCTTCCTACTGTGAATTCAGTGGATTGCTTATGAAATTCTGAAAATCTGTTTTTTCTCCCTTAAAATTGTTGATTACACAGTCACCATACTCCTATCCAACTTGCATTGCACTTTCAAAATTCTTTTCTTTCATCTGCAAGAGTTACTATTGACGAGAACAGGCTTTTGCTTAAAGATTTTCAGATTCTCCACGTCCTACTAGCAAGCCAAAAACAGAAAAGCCCACTTTCTGAAAGAGACTTCAGTATCTAACTGAGTGGAAACACCTAAATTCCCATTTCCCACATCAAAATAGAATCCACAAAACGTAAGGGATTCTTCTGTGTGATCAGTTCTCTCATTCCGTGCTGCTGCACAGGAGATGAACGCTGAACTCCAGACCCGTTCCCCTCCCAAGCCGAGTGCTGACACGCAGTTCGGTGTCAGCACTGCAGCCTGTACGAACCTTTTCTGACTCTTGGCCAAAGCAACTCCCACATCGCATTAGCAGCGGCGTCACCAAGCCCTCGGCTAACCCCCCCCCATATGCCTTTTTCTTCCACAAATAAAACTAGAGCAACCAGGGAAAATTCAAGTGCATCACATCCATAGCAATGACTGCAGTGCCATGTTCGCTCTCAAAGAATATAATAAAAATACATATTAATAAGCATCTTTTGGCACAAGCCTTAGTAATTTTTCTTCTCTTCTGCCATTTCTGCTCCTTTCTGCCCATCAAACCAGCTCAACTATTTTCTTATATTTTCATAGTTAAGACAAGCCGATATGCATAAAAATGTTTTGTTACAGAACACTTGAAATGTTCTTTGTGCATTTAAACAACAGTAATTTCAAGGGGAAGTAAAAAGGGTTATTAAAATACTAAAAAAATTTCAATGCAATTCAACTTAAAAGGCTAGTTGCTACAATATTTTATATATATAGAAATTACAATGATGTACCAAACTTAGCTGTGTATTCTTTGCTTCAGCAAAATAGTGAAATCAGAGAACGCAGGAAAATAACTGTACTTGATGTTGTCACATTATTTACTTTCTTTGCACAGCAAACTCCCTTCCCTGATATTTATCTGCCTTGTCCATTTAGATTGTAAACTAGTTTGGGTTGGGCAGAGATTTTCTGCCACTTTGAGTCTAGAAAAATGTGATCCCATTCTTAAGACAATCTGTAAGCACTGCTGCAATAAATGTGATTATTAACATTAAAATGTATGGTTTTGCAAAACTCGTTATTTTGTCCTATTTCTATCTAGACTTTAAAATCACAGTGGTTATAACTTTTTTTCATAATAGTAAGTATAAAGTGTTACTATTACTAAAAATATGATGTTAAAGCAAGCATATCCTATCTTCGTGGAACTTCACTATTTTAATCTCTCCAATTTACACATCTATAAAACCCTTTCCTTCAAAGGCCAGATATTACTCATGAAAACAGCTCCACGCAATCAAGCTTTTAGTACATTGTAAGCAATGAGTTTATTATTTCTGAAGATACTATTTTCAATCAGAAATATTTCTGTATTTATTAAAATAGCATGCACATAATGTTTTACACCTTTCAGAGCACATAAGCTTATGGACTATGTGGTCTGTATAAGTATACACATTATATATATGTAATTATAGATTTAGCTATACATACAGCTTTATAGATATATTTAATATCTACATCTACATAATCAGTGCATATATTTAGATAACCAATTGTGGAGAAGACAGCCCTTTGGGGAAGGCCAGACACTGTAGGTAAATAATTGGTTTACAACAACAACAAAGGAGAGATTAAAACTTCTTCCTTCCTTCCTGAACTTGTACAAAGAATAAGGCATACAGAAATATTTTTTGTATCTTTTTGTCTATAAAGCTGAATACCTTAATTAGCCATGCAAGAGGTATAATAATGTCCAATAAAACCAAAGTCAAATAACCTTGGAACCTCCCAACATTAAGAGTGCCGTATACACAAAAAAGACATCCCCATATGGCTAAAACCTTCTGTTCCTATATCCCTCTTTCTAGAACTTAAATCAGCTCAGGGATAGAAATATGAGAGGCAGAAGTAAATAAACTTTCTGTGCATGCTGATCTAACATCAAGACAATATAACTTTGGACATTACGTGAGCAAAGCGATCACAGAGATAGTGGATGTATAACTTCTATTTTATTCAGATGTATTTCAAATACACACCAGAGATCGAATATATATGTATTTAAATAACTGAACAACTGAGCTGAATTCAAAATATTATGTTGTGTAGCAGGAAAAACAACAACTGGGCAAGAATTTAAAGAAATCCATAAACAATTATGGCAAAAATTTTCCAGGGGTCTAGACTAAAGGAGGTAGGTGCCTAATTCCCATTTTATTCTATTGGATTTGGGTGCCTAAATGCTATTAAGATTTCTTCAGAAATTACATCTTTATAGATTTTAAGGCTGAAAGAGATTATTATGACCACTCAAGTTTGGCATACCTAACAGACTACAAAAACTCATTTAGCAATTCCTACATACGAAGTTTAATAACTTCTGTTTGAAGTAAAACACCTCTCTTAGAAGCACAACCAGCTACAGGATCTATAAGATGGAAAGTCTAATACGCCCTTGGATAAACTAATCAAATGGTGAATTATGCTTCCATAGCCATTAAAAAAATTAAATGCATTGAAACTATAAAAGAGAGACAGCCTATAATGGGGAAAAAAACCCCACACCTCTACACCCCAACAAATTGGACTCCTGCATTATTACTTGCTACACAAAGGTTCTCTCTGAGATGAAGTCAACAATTAAAGATGAACTCGGGTAAACCCATTCCAAAGTATCTTTTAGACTTTGAGATAACAGTTATTAAAAACCCATTGCCTTTTTTTACAGCTTGAGCTGAAACAGCTATATAATTATCAGATATATAATTTATTAAAACACATAAATCAGCTTTCCTTTGGTTCATTTCATTAATTTAAATCATGAAAACTGTAAATATTAATATTAGGTACAGTTCAGTAAGTACACTTTAAATGAGCTGGAAAAGATCTATAATTTAAGAGGAAAAAATAGCTAAAGATGGGTTTTATCTAGAAGTGCTTAGTCTTAAAGAGGTTGAGGAAATCCAGCCTGGCTCATGTCAGAACCTGACTGGGATCCAGAGATCCCAGTCCACTAAAATCAAGTCAAATACAATCCAGTGAGGGTCATGATCAGTGAGGGTCATGATCAGGGTTAAGTATCAGTGTACACATACATGGGCCCAGGATCCTTAAAAATGTCGGTGCTTTTCTGTCATGAAGGTCTGGTATTCCTGCTCCTCCTTGTAGTGACTTAGATGAAGTAAGGGACAAACGTGAGTGTCTGGATTACCAACTCTCCTCTTCCCTGTTCCTCCCTCCAAGGAACCAGTTACAGAGATACAGGGAAATGTCGGCTTGAATCCACTTAAGCAGAGAAGGAAACTGAAGTCTGTAACTCTATCAGCAAGTGTTTGAGCTCTAATTCTCATTACTGCACATTTGGAGGAAGTCTCTCAATTCATACTATAAAACAAAGTTTGTGCAGAGCTGGAGCAGCTGGAGCTGCCCAGAAGCTGCTCCTGGCGCTTCTTTCTCGAGCTGTGAGGAGCTGCAGCTCAGACGCTCCGACGTGAGCTGGCTCTGAATGGCACATGTGATTGCACAGGACTGCACCGAGAGGCCCATCAGGCTCTCTGGGTACATGGTAGAGAGCTTAGGTATCTAAACCAAGGCTTTGAATTAAATTCTAAAGGACATACCTAAAAATTAGGTGCTGCAGCACCTGTCTTTTAGGTACTCAAATTGTTATTTTTATCTCACCTATTGAAGGTTGGAAATAATATTGCAGCTTTTAAAGAGGACAGCAATCACATTAAGTGCTAGCTTCCAAACTACAGTGGAAACCCACCAGAACTAATAACAAAACAAGATATTCTTCAGTGCATGCTCTAGCTCTGTGGTAAGGTGTCCAGGATCAACTGGTACCACTGAGATGCATTATTCCAGTGTCTGTGACAATAGCATAAACCTTTTTTCCTAGATAATCCGTAGAGTAACAATGCTTTTCATGTGCTCTTTTAACATATAAAACTATAAAAAGAGAAGCTCACCATTCTAAGTATTGCAAAAAATGAATTTAAAAATATGAATTTCTTACACTGATTGCATTGAAATGTCTCACAGTTGCTCATAAGATTGCCTTGTTTTTAATACTTTCCCATCTAACACTTCGTCATAAATCACGAGACAATGACGATTGCACACACACTCCCTCAACAAACCAGCTTGGCAGAATAGGTTTTACAGTTGCAGTTAAAAACAGAATGTTAATGGTTATAAATGTTGTAACATCAAGCACATCAATATTTAATGTCATCTCTGATCAGGAATCAGGATTATGGTCTGTGTGGGCTAAACACAAACTTTATTTCAAAAGTAGCTATTTTTACTTTTCAAAATACTCCATTATCTTAAACCATTCAATATGAAAGGACCTAATTCTTCAAATGTCTGTTGTGCAATATTTACTGGTTATAAAGCTAAACCTGAATTTCCTGAAAATTGTAAACATTTACTCAGTGCTACACAAGGCAAACTGGATATTTTTTACATGTTATATCCATTTGCACAAGTGTAAATGACTGTGCAGGAGGGCAAGGTAATTAAAAAAAGCTCCACAGAACCACAAACCTGAAAGATATACTCTGACCATATTTTTTTAAAATTATGTCTTTACTGGTAATGTTTAGACCCATCAAGTCAACGACAAAAGTGTACTTGCATTGTCTACAACAGCTTCCACTTTTTCTAGTCCAGAGAAGCTGTGGCATTATAGCTCTAATTTTTCCCAATGTAGAAAACATTTGTGTGCAACCCCCCTGATTTATTATTGACTTAGATGGATCACTAAGCTCTGCTTCCTTCTTTAGCCTTGAACAAAGGCTAAAGTTCATGCCTTCACTGAGTAGCAGATGTTCGTGAAGTTTGACCTACTGGGAGAGGAACGTGAACGTGAACTCTAACTTCAGCACATTTCACACTTAGAAACATATTTGACAAAACTGGTCCCAAAAGAACCCAATAAAAATAAAATGATATTTCACATAAGTGTAGTAGAAAGTAATTAGTTTGCCCTTTATTTACACAAGGTAGAAAACCATGCCTTTCTGGCCTTCTTATTTTCCTAATTCCTGTTTCTGTATAATAGATTTCTAGCAGATCTCTGGAGAACATACCACTGGTTTGCTTGAGAACAAAAGAAATAGTGCGTCGTTATGAGCATTTCAGATTTCAAGTAAGCCAGATATAATGAAAGGCTGTTGCAAGATTAGCTCTTGCCATTCAACTCTGAAAAATGGCAACAGTCCCATCAGTGTTGAAGACTAGAGGCAAGTAATTCAATAACAGAATATAATAGTATAATTTTATACCAACATGTCAGATTTAAGCTAAGCTAGAGATAATTAGAAACTGTTATAAGATTAGCACTTACCATTTAACATCAGAAGATTGTCAGTCCCTGGATGTGGATAACTCAAGCGACCTTAAAAGAAAACAAAAACCAAAGAACAAACAAAACAAATGCAGAGGTTTTAGCTATTATGCTAGAGAAAATAATGAAAAAAAAAATCACTGCTTAGAATTTAAATATAAACTATATTCCCAGTTTGCCTAAGAGAAATAAAGAGCTAATATTTAACTCCAAGCACATTAACCAACAATACCCTTGACCCAAGTTAAAGCTGACAAGAACAGACTTCTTAACCTTAATTCTCTGGTCATAAGATCTGCAATGTGCTTTGGGATCAGCTCCAATAGGATAAAGCCACTTTTTGTTTCATGACACCCAGAAATAGCGCTGACTGCTTTAGTCTTCTCTTTCATAGTGACTGTGAATAACTGCACTATGCACACTGCTTAACAGAGTGGCATTTCTGTGGTTTAGTGCTTCTCTACTGAATCAATTTAAGAAAAATCATGTTAATAGGAATTAAGGCATTAAAATTTTATTAACCACTTTATGACTGTATCTTGATGTATTATACATAACCATCATAAGTAATATTTTTCAGTAGTCTAGAACTGGTTTATATACAGAATTAACAAAATTAAAGAATAGGATAGATAACATTTTCAACATTTTATATTGAATAAAAAAAATACATGAAAACCACATATCCTGACTTCGGAATTTTTCAAGCATTGCATTTTAGTACATTGGTGGCATATTATACTTGAATAGCTAAATGACTGGTTTAAATCGCACAGCTGAACTGTCTGTTCACTACAAATTCCTTTTTATTAAAGGAGACATTTTCTGTTTACAGGAAGCTGCAAACATACCAGTAGTGCACACTGACCTAGAGAGACATTTACAATAGCTGCTGTGTTTGGGGAAAGCGTGCTTTAATGTGCAAAAAACTACATTTCCATCTATCTTGCTATTAAAACATACTTACTTATAATCTGTAAGCATATATAAAATATACTGTAACTTAAACATGCAAATCTTTTGGTGGAAATAAGAATGTTTGTGGAGGCATAAAGAAGAATCCAACCTGGAAGCATGGGGTGTTTAGAACTCACATGGATTTAGTTTAAAGGGAAATATATGTGCAGATGGCTTGCAAGATGTTTAGTAAGAAACTTTCATAGCCTAATAAGGCTCACTCTTTCTAAAAAGAAACACTGGGGAAAAAGGGAAAAATTAAGGAAGAAAACCAAATCAGCAACCCATATATTAAGGTTGTCTCACAATTCCTATGTCACACTTCTCCCCTCCCCCTGTTGGTAAACCCATGTGATTAACAGCAAGGCTGGAAATTTCTCAAAATAGTGGTTCTGTGTCCCAAGGGTCACCTTTGGGATTAAATTAAAAAAAAAAACCCTTTTTGCTGAAAATCTGTAAGTAATTGGGTTTAAGTTTTACTCTCCTGCTTCAGGAAACCAACATGATAATTTTCTATCCAAAACTACAGAAAAAAAAAATACATTATCAGCTCTTCAATTCAAAACTTTAAAATGGCATGATTAAGCTAATATAGTATATTTTATTCAGCCTTATTATTTACAGGCATTGCAGCCAAAAAAAAAAATATGACACAGCCAAGTATAATTTCTCTTCCCACAGATTTCATTATTATGAGAATGGATGGTATCAGAACACCCACAGATAAAGTAGGAACTGTTTACTTTGGAATTTGAAAGTGGTGAAGGGCAAGGGCAGCCTCCTGGAAAACAGCAGATGAACGGCACCCAAAAGGACTCTGCTGCCGTCTCTAACTTCTACAGAATTTTTGAGCAGGCTTAGACAAGGTACTAAACAAAAAACTTTGCTGGAGTCTTTGTCTTCATGTTCCTTATTTCCAAGGTGTCCAGTTTTAACATACAAGCAATTTGTAGCATCATGCTGAACATTTACAGCTATACCAAATGTTTCTTGGAACTATAAATATTCTGCCTTTCTAGCAATACATACTGGTATAATAGGTAAAGAATTAGGACATACTTAAACTGCAGTCCGGGAGCTGCCACTGGTTTGCTCAGCCTGGTGTATAACAAGTCACTCTGCTTTACTTCTTAGACCTTTGGTCTATAAAGGTAATACTCGCATGCCTAACAGCAAGGATTTTACCAGATTTACAGTCACCATCATGTTTATATATGGTGCTGTAGAAATATTTGCAACAACATAAGCTGTTTCTTGCAAATCAGAATGCTGTATCTATCTACAATAACAATAGGAATTGTGAGAAATTATTATCTCATCTTGAACCTCCTCGAGTCTGTGGTGACAGCCTTTCTCCCCATCTCTATACATTTATCTTCCTTTCCTATTCAGCAAGGGAGACAAAGTTTTTTTTTTTTTTCCTGTAATTACTACAGAAAAAGAGGTCAGATTTAAGGCCTAGCAGGAGAGAGAAGCCCACTAGTATCAACACCTGGAAAGGAAAACTATTTTAGAAGATAGTAAATTCTGGGTTTACAACTCGAGTTTTGCATTCTTCTGCATTTTTCCCTTACAGCTTCACAAATAAGCTGCATCAGAGACATAGGTGCCAAACTGAAAAGGTTGAAATAATAAAGCACTCCTCATTAAGTAGTGGGGAGAGAGTTGGGCCCAGTACTGCAGCATAAAACCACGAATCATAGAAAGAAACCCAATCTTGCTGTGTTAGCAAGGTGAATTTGCTGGCTCAGATAATGAGTGATTTGAGGGTTAGAAAAGAAAGTAAGTAACACAGAATTCAGAACATGTATGGCTGTACTGATGCTTCCTTTACCTCTTTTACAAGGTTATTTCAATGAAATCATACTTTGTATTACTGCGTTCTGGTGAACATAATACCTGGTCTAGTACTTGGACTTACAACCTTGAAAACATTTCTAATAGGAGGTTTTCGTACATTTAAAAAATATAATCACTGCTATTTGATACGTTAACTTAGGTTCTTATCCTTCAGATTAATCTGTTGAAGCAAAATGCAGTGTTTCTAGGGTGTCCACCTGAATTTAATGATATACATAAATTCAGAACACTTCATGCATGGAACTGGGTGCGAGATCAGTCTTATTCAGAGCTCAGATTACACTATTTTTAACAGATTATTCTAGTTAAATGGACATATACAATATTAAACCTCACTTAAAATATTACTGTAAAAATACAGACAATGGGAGTACCATCTTAGAACAATTTGCTTTGCTTGTATCATATCCTTCTTTTTTTCAGCTATTTTCACTGCATGTCGTTTGATGGGTTTAAAAAAAAGTACCATTTTAAGACCTGCTCTCACCACAAATCCTATCTAATCTCATCCTACTTCAATGTCAGTAACCTAGAATTGTATAAGCTGTTCAACAGATACTCTGGAAATTCCAGTGGCCTCTGCCTACTTAAAAAAGAAATTTAAATAAAATATAAAAGATGTTTTACTAGTTTAAAACCAACTACAAATTAGAGAATATAATATTTAAAGAATAGATACATTCAGTTCCTGAGAAATGAAAAGTAATCTCTTCACTGTCTATAGAAGTTAGCTCTACAGTATCCAAAATTTGTAATGTGCTGCTATATGGAACAAATACAATGCCTAACAGTACAGTACTGTATCATAAAGTATCATGTTATAGAAATCTATGTTACAGAAATTTTCTCTGTGCAAGCCTGAATTTGCAGCTTCATCACACTACTGCTGATTAATAATTCTCATGTATCATGGCTAAATTCAAAATAGTATTGCTACGGAGAAGCAGGTATGTTTGACATTCCTTATGTAACTAGAGTTCTACTAAATTTAGCCCCCCCTTCTGTATCTAAATGTGATTAATGTTAACAGAACTGCTTGGTATGTATTTCTCACAATGTATTCTTCTGTAAGGACAGGAAAAAAAAAAAAAGCTTGCAAATAAATTTTGGTGGGCCAGTTTATCCACTAGATCTAGTTAAAAGTCTTGCTAATCCAAATCATGAGGAAAGAGTAACAAACTTATTTTTAGCTACATTTCTGTAATCTCATGTTACTAATATGGGCAACAGAATTTTTTTTTTTGTACACTACTTCTGAGCATACAGATGTAGTTGTGCTTTCTCACTGTTCATTTTAATGCAAATTCCTATCTACTTTTGGAAATGCATACTTTCTACTCCTATTTAACTGAACTGTTGGAGGAATCGCCTTATATTAAAACATTTGGGATAGATCTAAGTTTAAAGCAGTCATTATACATTGCTGACTCACAGGTTCACAAGTTTGATATTTCACGTCTACTCCTTCTCCTCCTCCTTTTCTTTTTTTTTGTTAAGTCTTAAATGGTTGAATGAAGAGACTGAGAATCACAAATTCCTTATCCATCTTCCTCTTTTCAAGAGATCTCCTGACTAGAGGAGAAAAAGCTTCCAAGTTAAGCTCTTTGCAAACGACTTTAACAGACCAGGCTGAGGATTGCAGCACTTGCAGACATTTTTTGAATCAGCGTAGTTAAGACAACAGCACAAAACCGTGTTTGGACAACACCTAGTTACAGAAAGCCTAGATACTACAATTTCAAATGCTTGTGTAAGTATTACGTAAGTCATAACGAGGCCAAATGTGTTGTCTCTGACAGTCGATCTCTTTAAGCAAATCAGTCTATCAGTCTTAAATAGTCTTTTACCATAAAAAGTTTCTGTGACAGAAGGAGGAAACCATCAGTATGTACAATTTCAAAGCCTTTTATATGACTAAGAGCAAAGCTTTTCCTTCCATACTTTTTTTGTTCATCCTCTTTTCTGAGAGCAATATGAATTACCCTAGGAAGCAATTGTATAACTGTAAACCTGGGAGCTTCATAAATCAAAATACAAACCAAATTTCTTTGAAAACACAAGTAACCATATGCAATGAAAGAAAATGTTCTCTGTGTTGCTGAGTCACCAATGCTTTTCTTTTTACTTCACTGAGCATGCACCAGAAGGTTGCTTTTAAAGAAAGATGGCTAACAGCTGAAGAGCTCAACTAAACCTACTTAAACGGAAAATAAAACCAAGGAAAAGCAATACAGACTTCTAAGTGCATCGAGTGATTTTTCCCCACAGATAAGCCAAATAATAGTGTTTTACTTTTATTATTTATTATGAGCTATTAAAAAGTATATTTGTGTAACTTTACTTCAAAAAATTGTATTGCCCTTCACAAAGGAACAGAAGTTAATATTCCTTCCTGTTACTCCTGCTAATATAGCTATGGCTAATTCAAGTTCAGGACTACTTTACATCTAGTTTGCAGAACTGTAAGAGGGTTGGTCAGGAAAAAGAAATGGAGTACAGTACCAATACTTGCCTTACAAACACAAGCCCTTAAATTACATGGAAATACCGTAGTCTTTACTAGAAAAATGTTTAAAACAGTAGATAATAAATTCCATTAAATCATCTGCTCCTCAACTCTAATACATATTCCACACAAAACATAACTTCTTCCAAGTTTTTTCCATAATCTGTTTTATCCTAAATGTATCTGCTTTCCTGTTTCCGAAACGTCTAGAATCCAAGTTTTCTGCATTCTGACATGAAGAAGCATTGATATTTGGGGAAGGAGAAGGGGAAAAAATGCAAGTACATTTATTTTAACTGTTATTAATTTTAGCTTCAGTTTATATTCCATTGATTGGATAGGGTAATCTTTAAACATTGCTTGATGTCTTATTACGAATTTCAAGAAAGCTGCACGGGAAAGATTAGTTTTAATATGATCAGTATTTCTGCTGCAATGACTAGTGAAGTCAAACATCTATTCCCTATTAACCTACTTTGAAAAAATGTCTTATTGAAAGCTAAAAATTACTTCTTTCTATTGATCATGTCTGTAGTAATGACTAAACTTTGTCTAAGGGAAGTCAAAGTCTGCATCTATAAACAATTTTTGGCAGGCATAAACAGCTTTCAGTGAATCATATTTGAAATAAAGTTTTTTCAAGTTCATGAAAGTAAAAGTGGTGAAATTTAACTTCCTTCTAAAATGGATCTTGAAATGCAAAACTTAAAGCTGTGAGCTAGTACACAGTGTCTGTTCTGCATTGTGCAAAATCTGAGACAAGATGCTTAGTCATACTCCAGATATTGAAAGCAGCTAAATCCAAAACACGTGCTTAAAATTCCAGGGACTTTCATTTTACTGCTGTGGTCAAATATAAAAGATGCATTGTTTTAGTGTGCTTAGATTTACTTAGAAACTTGTCATAAAAACATTATCTAGTTACAAAATATTCTTTAGTTACAATAAAGTACATTATATATCAATAAGAACAAATAATAAACAACAATAATATTCTTAATCCTGTGCATTTTGCAAGCAAATATGACGGGTTCTTAAGTAAATGTCAGATTCTCTGTGGTGAAAAGCCACAGAGACTGAAATAACAAAATCAGTGTTTCATGGTTTGCAGAAGAAAAAAAGTTGGTAGGAAATTACAGAAATGCCAACTAATGGTGACTAAACAGAAGCGGGGTAGAGAGGAACTAAAAGATTATTCTAGGATGTGATCTCTTATTCCTTTTTTCAGTCAGTAATGAACATTTACCGTGTCTTAATAATGTCGCTGTTTCAGCCGAAATAATAACTTCCAAAGAGAAAAAAAAATCTGAACCAATTTAAAAAACAGAACACAATTACTCTAGTTAAATTCATTTGACATGTGCATTGTTCTCTGGCACTCAAAAAAAAAAAGAAAAGGATTTCCTTTGAATTCATCACTATCTATGGCTTCCATCTGTTTTAGTTCAAACATAAAACTTAGCAGAATTTTCACTGCAAGAGTGCATGATGGTGAAACTGGTAAAAAAATGTCTTAACTGTAGACTGAAACCATATACTCATGTCCCTAGAAAGCATAGAATAATGATGGAAATTTTACTGAGTTTTTCAAAAGTATGAACCCAATTCACTTTAAAATCTCAAAGCTTTTTCTTGTCTTAATTTCACTGAAAAAAATATTATCGAAATACATCATTTTCATCTTTTGTATCATAATGAAATAGGAAGAGAGAAGATAAAAATGTGTCTTTTCTGTGCTCGCTGTGCCTCTGAAAACTCCTCTGCATTATAAAGCCAAAATGAGAACAGCGAGATGTCAGAGGAAAAGAGCAAACGCTTCCATTTGTCATGTCAGCGTGCACAGAAAAAAGTGAAGAAACTGACTGGTTTTCACGAATGTGAGAGTTGCCAATGACAGTATATTGCAACAGAAGACCCGCATTCTCTAATTTTATGCCTAAGAGTAGCTTTACCTTTTAAAAGATTTCCTGATGGTAGATTTGGGTTCAGATAACCATAGAAATATTAGTCACCACCTGAGTGTGGCAAATTAAAACAACAAGGCTTTGCAACGGGGATGATCTACCTAGTTACCTTGTCTTTAATGAATATGCACGTTCTCAGTCCACAGCAGTTACCACTGGGCTGACTGTTCACAGGTTTCAACCCCTTGATGTTACTCAGTAACGTTTTGTAAACATGCAGAATAGACAGAAACTGAATTTAATAGTGGATTTAAATTATAAACTGGTTAAAACTAGAATCAATTCTCTGTAGGCAGTAAGGAACAAGAGATCAGACTTCAGAAGATCTAAGAAAAATTCATTTCAGCTTCCACTCTTAAGAGGAAAATTAACTGGCTAACTAAATGCTACCTACTTACTGATGCTTTGTAGAAATTATCAGCTTGACAAAAAAACGCCCCAAACTTTTGGCTTTACATTGTAGATCTTAAAACACTATTACATGCTAACTGAATACTACAGGTTTTCCAATTGATTACAGATCTTGAGAGAACCATGAGCAGACTCTAGCAAAGCATCTTTCAAATTAGGACGACACAGGTCCTTCTGTGCTAATATAATCTATATTAAGTCTAGGAGCCCCTAGAAATGGAGAATGGATGGGAGTAAATAATGTGAAAAGAAAGAAATATTTTTTTTTTTTCAGTTGCTTCAATCCTGAGACTTAATTTCGGCAGAGCAAGCGTATCTTGGATAATATTAAAGTTAGACTGTGTTAGCCTAATTAGAACACCAACACATGAAGTAACATTTGATCAGGCCAAATAAAATGGCTTGGGCTTCCTGTCCCAAAGATCAATGGTAAACGGCACCTGAGAATAAGTATGGAAAAACAGAATTTGAAAGACTGAGTTAATGTGAAGTGAATAGAGGAGTCAAAATTGAAGCCCACGAATATTAGCTCTATGCTTACTGCATATTTGGTTTGAACAGAGCCCAGAAGGGTAAGAAGAACCAGCATTCTAAAGCCAAGTGTATTTCTGCACTTCTTCAAACAGAAACTGAACAATTAGATGCATTATTACCTTCCAGGAGCTGTGAAAAAAATATTTGAAAGGACAAAACCTGAAATTATCAGTGGACTTAATTTTCTTTTCAGCTTCCACTGCAAAGAAAGGGAAAATTACCCAGCTAACACTGGTAGCTGTTTGATTCCCCACCCACCCTCTTTTGGCTACCTCTAGCAACAGTATCTCCACAAGTTGAGGTAGAATTTCCTACAGCAGACAAGTAAATTTCAAATAAACCCACAAATGTCTTGGGGGAAAGGAGGGAAGGATAGAGGGTTGAGGGAGAAAACTTATGAAAACATTAAAGCTTAAGTTTTAAACACCTGTAAAACAATGTTTTCAATAAAATACAGCTTGAGATTGACCTTTCAGGTGAGTTCAGAAAATAATTCATTTGCTATTCTAATATGAACCTAGAGTCTAAATTAGCAATCAGTACTAATTCAAATATGCAGAATGGATGACCCTTTTTTCTTTATTTAGCATAACAACATACCTTTAAGTGGATCATGCTCTGCTCTCATAATGTCAATAAGGGAGTTTTCCAAAGAGTGCATATTCAGACTGTCATACATTCTATTTCGATCCTAAAAGAGAACAAAATCCTTAGTATTGGAATACAAATTCTGTACTTTTTAACAGGAAACTTGATAGGAATACAAAGGTGCCTTCTAAAGGCTGTACGCTCAGACACTCTTGAGATGGACAATGATACAAAAACTTAACATACCTGAATTTATCAACAGTAAGACATGATTTTAACAGTAAGTTTAATAGCATCCAAATATGAAGCTAGAGACGCACAGTGAAGAACTCTTGTGTGTATACACTTTGATAGCCTGTGATCACCTGTTTCCTTCAGAAAAGCTGCTTGAATCAGTTCTAGTGATCCACAACAGTGTTAAGCATTAGGCTGTTTAATGAAGGAGACTAATGTCTGTAAGAGCTCAATTTCATTTCATGCAGAAGTTAAATAGTAAGGTGGGAAACTACAGGACAAGAAGGACAGTCACCTCCTATGAAAGCAAGTATTTTCTTGGTGCTTGGCTAAGGACCTGGCACAGGCCCTCGGCCCCTGCCCAGACTGCACTTCTGGCTTCTGGGCCATTAATCTGAGACTCTTTGTATACAAAGACTTGAGTTACAAACAGTCAGCACTAAATGGTTAAAGGTTGGAAAATTAAAGCCAAACTATGAAAAGAAAATGTCACAAAGCTTAGTTATGTTAATAGATTATCGGCCTTATAGAGGACCATTCTTTTTTCTGCACATGAAGATTAAGAAGAGTTACCACAGTGTCTTTTCCCTGTATACCACAAGTATTTTCCCTGAGGGTAATAAACGTTATTGTAATAAATCATAAACCTTTTCACTGATTTTATGCTCAACTACGATATTTTCTGCCACGTTTTCTAATGCACTCAAGTTACAGAGACAGAAAATGATGACTTCTAACTTCTTTGGTCTTTCTGGGATACCTTCGAAGACTGAAAATAGTTTGCATAAAACCTTAATCTCTTCTACTTGCAAGGCTTCTGGCTGAACTGTATTGCACTTGAAGGAATCCTGTAATCATGCTTTAATTTTACTGTTGTTTTCTCTCTGGTTGCACTAGAGTAATTCAACAGAGTAAGATGAAATACACCACACATGTCCCATGACCATTAAAATTCACTGAAGATGCAACCATCTGCTTAGTACATATAATGGGGACAGAAGATGTCTGAACCACACTCACTGTGACTTTCCATGACAGTCCAGCAGAATATAGATGAATTTCAAACCTACATCAAACTACAGGTATTCTTCATATTTGGGAAGTGAGTAAGCAAGCTTTGAAATAAAGGTTTTCTATGAGTCAGAAACTGTGGCTTACCAACAGCTTTGCAAAACAAGACATGATGAAACTAAGATCTGACTTTCATCTTTCTTAGAAACTTTAGTTAACTTGATGCAATATTGGGATGATGAGGGAAAGGCCTTTCTTTTACCTTTCTTTCCCTCAAAAAACTACAAAGAGTAACAGCTTCCTGCTGAGTAAGCAATCTGCTATGTTCACTTGATTGGATCCTTTCTTTTTGGAAGCCCTGAGATAATTTTAATGATAAATTTTAACAGTATGTTTGTCTTGCCTCCCACCATGTCCCAGACCAAATGCTACTGACACTCTGTGATGTGATCTTCAACCTGGTCTGAGCACCAACAAGTCACCAGTACTATTTTAGTTCACAGCAGCCTTATTTTGGGACTGGCTGGCTTTCATTCAGCTCTCTAGCTGTCCCAAGAAGCAGCAGAATGAAACTGGAGTGACTAATCTGTTTCCACGCCCTTGCAGGTTTGCTTCTCAGTCACACAATGAAAAGAACTTGCTTACCACAGCAAACTTGCTTTCTATAGAAGGTGTAAGCAGTGACAAAGCTGGATCTGTTCCCTACTGTCCCCTAGCATTCAGGTCTCTCATCAGGATTTTTAATGAAGTCTTAAATCCAGCTGAAGCCAGTACTTGGTAGGCAGGTAAACGCTCTTGCGAAAACCAGTGCTGAGTAAACAGAAAGCATGCTTTGCTACCTCTGTAGCTGTCAGGGGAAAAGAACTAGTATTGGTAAAAACCAGACTGAACTGTGTGTGTGACACTTCATCTTTGTTACAGGCTCACTACATCAGATTTTCTTATTTGTTTTTTGATCATTGCTACATGCACGTATGTTGGGATAACACATGACTATCTGGCAAATGGTCATTACTGTAGACTTCACTCTGGAGAGCAGAAGCCTGTAAGAAAGATGAGGGACTAGAGTGCATTGTCAGCAAGTTTGCTGATGACACCAAACTGAGAAGAGCGGCTGACACACCAGAAGGCTGTGCTGCCATCCAGCGAGACCTGGACAGGCTGGAGAGTTGGGCAGGGGAAAATTTAATGAAATATAACAAGGACAAGTGTAGAGTCTTGCATCTGGGCAAGAACCACCCCAGGTACCAGTAGAAGCTGGGGAACGACCTGTTGGAGAGCAGTGTAGGGGAAAGGGACCTGGGGGTCCTGGTGGACAGCAAGATGACCATGAGCCAGCACTGTGCCCTTATGGCCAGGAAGATCAATGGCATCCTGGGGTGGATTAGAAGGGGGGTGGTTAGCAGGGCCCCTCAGTTCAAGAAGGACAGGGAACTGCTGGAGAGAGTCCAGCACAGAGCCACGAAGATGATTAAGGGAGTGGAGCATCTCCCTTACAAGGAAAGGCTGAGGGAGCTGGGTCTCTTTAGCTTGGAGAAGAGGAGACTGAGGGGTGACCTCATTCGTGTTTATAAATATATAAAGGGTGAGTGTCACAAGGATGGAGGCAGGCTCTTCTCGGTGACAACTAATGATAAGACAAGGGGCGATGGGTACAAACTGGAACACAGGAAGTTCCACTTAAATATGAGCAGAAGCTTCTTCACAGTGAAGATCACAGAACACTGGAACAGGCTGCCCAGGAAGGTTGTGGAGTCTCCTTCTCTGGAGATATTCAAAACCCACCTGGACACCTTCCTGTGTAACCTCATCTGGGTGTTCCTGCTCCAGCGGGGGGATGGGACTGGGTGATCTTTCGAGTTCCCTTCCAATCCCTAACATTCTGTGATTCTGTGAAAGGGCTTCACCATGGTTAATTCCTAAAAGTGGTCATGGAAAAGTGAAGCATATAACACATGTTTGTGATTCATTTGTGAACTTCTCCACTCGTTGACGTTGTAACTTCATCCTTGCATCGTTCTGTTTTGCAAGTTCTGTGTAGCCAAAGCGAAAGTTCCTGTGCTGCTGGAAGCAGAAGACATACTTTTGCCATCCTCTTTACACCTCAGAAAGTTCATGTCTATACAGCTGAAAAAGGTTTGTTTCTTTGAATTGTATTACTTCATTTCTGGCAGTGGAAACGTGCAACAGGCATGCACCATACAATATAAAAGTGGTGTGAATACACTCAAGTAAAGCAGGATTTAAAGTGGGAATTGTATTCTGCCAACTCACTACCCACATCACACCATCCACTTGTGAGTTGGGGTAATATCTAGGTGATCGGTGCTTCGAAATTTTAACATCTATTTCAATTCACACTGATGAACTTCATATTATAAAGCAACATCACCTGAAATATAACTATCTCAAAAGGAATAAGCCATTCTTTGAGTACAGGGTTCATTTTAAACTTTTGTGCAACTAGGCTTTATAATGCTAACACACTGCTTTGTGCTCCCCAAATATGTACATCATATCTTTAAAAAGCACAGTTATCATCTACACAAATTTGAAGCTTTCATTTCAAAGCAGAACTTAAAAGTTCTTAGGTCACATCAGCAAAGATTTTCTAGAAAGTTCTGCTGTAGAAAAAAAATCCACAATGGTTTGGAAGGAGGCTGTTCTACTACAGCACGCTCTGCTCGGTAAGCATGAAAAGCACTGTCACAGAACACGACTGTTTTAGATGTATTTCCACGTGCATGGAAAACTACCTAATTCTTGGGACTATCTTTAGTTTCATTATTTCAACACAGCTGATATGCAGTTATCTTCTAAAATAACCTGGAACTACCTTTAAAACAACATGGAAGTAGTCCCAAGAATTAGAACTATTTCCCTGTTATTATTTCCCTGTTTCCAGGTTGGTTTAGAAGGTAACTGCATATCAACTGTGTTGAAATAATGAAACTAATCAGTAGTACAAAGGCACTGATACTTAAGCATACGTGTTAATACGAGCTTTGTATCATCCTGACTCCAAAAGCTCCTTTTGTCAAGGATGAATTCCTGCAAAATACTTTGCATTTCCCTCACCTCGGTGGCTCCTCAGTCCTGTGCTAAGAACAAGTGAACTCTTGCTGTGTCAGAAGGTCCATCTCAGTGGAATGTCACAACGTAATGCCAGTTTTTTTCCCCAGAGCAGATAGTTAAGTTCTCCCAAGCACCACAAATGCTCATACTAGCTTTTTATTTCTTTTTAACTGTATAAACATTTGAATTCTGCTTTAACTATCTTTCCAACACCAGAATCACAACTGCATTCATAGACACCAGAATTGAAAATGTGGTTTTGGTGTAGCTGCCTCCAGATTCAGAGGTACGTGGCTAAATGACAAGTTGTCACTTCAAAAGTTAAAACTATGTAAGAAAGTTTGCAGAGAACTGATAATTATTCCTGAATTTTTACAAATTTACACAATACAGGAGACGCATGAAGTATTCTACCCATAGAATAGTTAGTCTAGAAAGACTTTTTGACAGCATAACGGAAAATAGATCTTCCAAGTGCGCATTTCAGAAGTCCTCCCCCCATACATCTAAGTGTGGAATGAATGGGAAGAGGGCAACTTCCTCTGAAGAGCAAGTCTCAACATTAAATTGTTGGACAAATAATTTTTCTTCACACAATTTGTTTAGGGCTTCTAAATATATCCATGAAATTTATGCAAAGATTATCCTGTTTGAGCATTCGCAGAAACCCGGTGCAGTTATATCTCAAAGCTTATATATTGTCCTTTACCTATTAAACAGTGAACACAATTTTGCTAATCTTTAACCACAAGTACTGAAAATAGATGTTCATAGTTAAAAAGTTAAACGACTTTGAATTTTGGACACGTGCTTTAAACTACTTATCTGTAGGATTACTTGAAGTAAGAAATTAGACTTCTAACATGTATTAAATTCAGTAAATGCAAGTATACTTTAAATATATTCTTGTACATGTCCCTTCATATTCTAAAGACATGTATCACCATCCGATGGGGGCTGGAAACAACTTATAAGTCATAAAGCTCTTAGTCAGTTTTGAGTATAGTCTTAGCTGGCTGCAAAAAAGACTCTGTAGCTTTGATTTTGACAAATTAACTGAATTTTTTTAAAGCTCAATTAAAGAAACTTTTTTAAAATCACTTTCCAAATTAAAATGTTAACGAGTTCCATTTTTTCACCTTGAAACTGACCTGAATAAAAATGTATTCTATGACTAGAACGTGACAGCTGACTGAAGTATTCACAGTACCTGGATATAGTATTCACTGTTTATGTTAAAAGTAATAACCTAACAATTAAGTACATTATATATTCTAAACTATCATCTTTGCTAACATCTGAACTTCAAGTAATTCTCATTTCAGTGAAGATATACTATAATCATAAGCCTCTTGTTGAAACCATAAGTAGCGTAAATGAAAAACTTAATATGAAAACCTATGACTTAACTACAATTTTAGCTCTATAAAAAAAGCAAGGAGGAAGGCTTAAAGTAGACACATGAAATTGCTTGGTTACTTTCCATAGTGCCATTAGTGGTAAAGATGAACTATAATATCTGGTAGACATCTGTGAACGGTCAACCTGACAACAAAAGTGTTTTAAAGTTAAAATGACAATCAGCTATGTAAGCTAGCTAAATCCAGTCCAAAATGCACCCAAAACAGGTTCTGTGGCAAAGACACACCTACTTCTCAACTACATAAACATTTAAAAACAAACCAAAAAATCCCAACAGCATGTACTGTATCCACACTGGAGTACTTCAGATCAAGAATATACACTCATAAAATGGAAACAAACCAGACACATTATGGAGATGATTAAAGGCTTGGCAAGACTGACTTAGGAGGCAAATCTAGAAGACTTGTATATTAATGGCTTCAACAAAATAATTAAAGGAACAATTAGACTTTGAAGAGGAAGATATTATTCAAGTTTTGGGTGGGGTTTTTTTGTATGTTTGGTTGGGGTTTTTTTACCCATTCCCCCACATCTAGAAATATCTATACAGTCTTGAGTACTTAAATGCAAATACATCAGACCATATGGTAAATGTACTTTTGGATAGATCTGAGGTAAGAACGTATCCATTTTAACTCAGAGAGCAACTGTGCTTTCGCAGACAGAATGAGGCAAGATACACTACATAGTGTATGCATCAATGCTGTACTATCACAGCTGCTAGATATTTTGATGAATTTTCCTAACTCTGATTTTGACTTGCATTAATAGAATGAACTGTGTAGCTGAAGCAAATTTTAACAGTAAAAAGAATTCTTAGTTCATAAAAAGTCACAAAACCATTATGGTTATGTATGGTAAGCCACACAAAATTTCTGCAATTGATAGCTTTGAATCATTCATCTGTGCGGCTCACAATACTATTTATTCAAACGTCTTGATCCTGAAGTTAAAAGTATGGTAGGAGGCCATTTTTGGCAGTTAAGAGATATCCCCCGTATGGTCCTCAGACACAAATATCTGGTTTTGTATGTTATTTAATCAGCCTCAGGTAATCTATCTACTGCATCAAAAATCCTGAAGACACTGCGCTGTTGCAAGTATTGCCTTAGTAAAAATAAACTTGTAAAGCCTGGCTTATAAATCAGTGTTTGGACAATTACACTACTCTGAAGATTAAGAGAACTTCGCAGTGAGATACTCCCAATGCCTTCAAGTTTAACATGAGCTGCCAAACACTCAGCACTGCTGAAGAAACAGGCCACCTATTTAAGATTCTAAGTATGGCATTAAGAACCCAACTTTAGCAACTTGCTCTTCATCTAGCATTGACTGGTGTGTGTGTCATCTAGATTTGTCATTTAAACTGTTAAGGTACATTTGTTAAACTGTACTAAAGCTGTCATATTGAGAATCTGAAATCATCCAAATGCAAGTGATTGTCAGACCAAAGCAACATTGCAGCAGTTTAAATTTAATATCTAAAACTAACACCTTTTGTGACACACAATCTTAAAAACTCATTTTGCTTTGCATATGTTTTGTTCTCTTTGAAAACTTTAGCACATTTCAAAAATAAGAAGAAAAATCTGCATTTGTCAGAGAAGGTATCTTACCATACAAATCCCCAGCTGGAAAGCTACATTCAAATGTAGAATAATACAGCTCAGCTTTTAGGACCATGAACATTGCACGTACTTTTTGTTTGAACAAACAGGAAGGACAAATCAAGGTGAAAAAACACCCGGACAGGCAGTGTGTTTCCTTAACTCAAAAGAGACACAAAACCCAAATTCATATTCATAAAATGCAGTGGTTTTAAGAGAATGAAAATAGTTAAGTGTATAACACTGAATTGTATTATTGAATTGTCGTAACAGGTTTTAGCAAGCTTATTTGAAAGTTGTTAAGAAATGTTAAGCTTGCAATCAAAATAGAGTTAGTAAATACTGCAATTTAAAAAAAAAAATCAAACCAGTTAATTATTTTCTTCATCCAAGGGACATAAATGAAAAAAATGAATATACAAAACACTGATTTCTTTCCCTGCATTTTGGCCATAGAAATGCCTGAAGCATGTTTTTTGGGGAAAAAACAGTATCTGGGATTAGAAATATATTTTTAGTTTTGTGCCCTATATTTTTTTTTTTTTTTACTTTAGATCAGGAAAGAAGAGAGAATATTCATATCGTCTGACTTCTTGACATACAGTGGAAGTGCCTGAACCGGAATCCCAGTGGCTGTATATGGTTAGAGGTGCCAGGTATGTTCTTCTAGAGAATTAGATTAGCTAAATAAGGAGCTAGATTCTCCCCAAGGAGAAACAGGCTCTTCAATTATATGCTTAAGCTAGATAGTGTGAATACCTGACAAGATTTCTAATTGTTCCTTAATGATTCTGGTACAAGGCAACAATTCCTTGCCTATTTGGAGTATCTATAATGGTGCAAGCAGTGTGGCAGTACTTAAAGTTGTAGACATACTTTTGTATAGGAAAGAACTTTAATTTATGTAGTTGGTTTTGTCTTAAAAACCTGAGGGAGAAAAAAAAACTTCTTACAGTAAGAAAAACTTGGCTATAGGCTTAATTTGCTCACATTTAAATCAACGTTGCCATAATGTTTAACTACTATTATTTAAAACAACAACTCTTGAACTTTGGAAAATTCCTCTGATATGTCCTTCAAAACTGCCGTAAGCAAAAGCAGCTTTGCTGTAAGTAATGTGGCCACTGTGAATTCAACTTCACATGGGATGTTTCAGTTTTAACTATGAAGTACAGAAAATCTGCTTTCATTCCTTTAAGTAATACACATAATTACTTATCCAGTTATCAGTAATGACAGTCATTGTCACTGGTATATTAAATGCCAAGAAACATTATTTTCATCAGAACTGATGTCAGTTCTATACTGGGGACCATCCATCAATATAGACACCAAGGAATAAAGAAGTTTCATGGAAGGGAAAAGCTTTCAATTTGGATACAATTCCTCTGTGGCTTATCTTATTTGCATCAGGTACACATTTACAGAAACTGGACGAGCAGCTGACACTGCAGAATGCCATTTAGACTTTGCCAAAAATATATAGCATTTTTTTTTAAATGGTAGCAGAAGATTAATGACATACAGAAAGTTAGTCAGTGAGGACACTGACTTCTCCAAGCTGTTTTCATTTGCTAAGCTCGAGCTAGCTAAAGTTCGGAGGACATGTGCTTTGTCCTCTGCCATACAAAATTATTACTGCAGCTAAAACAGATGCATGATCATGTGGAAAAGTATTCTGCAAAACTGTCAATGATGCAGTTACGTATTCAACACATTCTAAGGTGTGTTTGCTCTGTGGAAGCTTGGAAGAAATAGGTTACTTCCTACACATAAATGCTTTTGGGCAAGACTATCCAAATGCCACAAAATTTAATTACAGCTATTTTTTAGTATCTTCTGAAATGGCTACTGTATCTTTAAGAATCCTCAATCTAAATACCTCAGCCTTTTATGGAAGGAGACAAGCACAGTACAAATTAGCAAGATGGGTGTTTGACAGCATCGCAATTGCCAACCCAAGTCCTGATGAAAAGAAGCGTGAGCTCCAAGCTCTATTTAACTTTTTCATTACGACTTGCAAAATGTAATAGTCATCACAAGGAATTAACCATATAACAGTAGTATAATAACTGAAAAATAAGAGCATGATTTTAGGATAGCAAAGTAATTTATGGAAACATCTAGTGTTTCCACAGTAGCAGCAGACAGCACGGAAAACCTTCAAAGAGGATTATTTATACTGTGTTCTGCAACTATGACTTTATACACATAAGGGAGATTTAAGCATAGACAGATCAACAGCATAAATATGGCCAGACAAACAGGTCTATTTAGCTGGTGGCACAGTAAGACCAACCATAATTAAGTGTGCCCACCTTCTCACTTAGACACTACCTCTTAAAAAAAAAAAAAAACAAAACCAAACCAAACCAAAAAAAAACCCCCAAAAAAGAAACCAAACCACAAACCAAACACCAAACCAACCCCAAATGAAAACATTAATGTAATTTATTAAAAGCTAATTTGCAAGCATTTTTTCTACCCTAGACATGATTTAGATTATAGTTTGAATGCACAAGACTTGTTTAAACATCGACTGAGTTCATCTATATTAGATGACCACTGTGGAAGCTTCTGAAAGTTCAAAGTAAAGTCATGCTGACTTGTAAGGCATATTGAATGAGTAAATATATTCCCAACTTGTGCTTAGCTGCATATGAATTCCAACGTATACGTCACTGCAGTTTCAATGTATGACGGCATTAATATTTTTAACCCTGTTCCTTAGGCTAACATCTTCAGGAGACAGTTCAGTGTTTACTTTCAACTATTCTTGGAGCCCTCCACCGCAGAGCATTACCTATCTGTAATCTGTTTTCCTTAACAGAACAGGTTGACTGCATTAAGAATGGTACCTTTTCCCCATCTTTCCACCCACACAAAAATTATTCAACTGTGATATTCCAGCTCTCAAGGCTAATGGAACAGGTCCTCACAGTGTAGGCAAATCCTCTTAACTTTTCAGGTCCAATGCCACTTTGGGCAGAATTTAGGTATGTCCAAAAGTCACCATTAGCCTCAAGGTTACTCCAAGTATCAGAGCTCATCTGGACAGAGCTGGGACATGGCCCCTTGTGCCAAATGGAACTCCACCAGCAAAGTGGTAAGAAAAATAGGAACTGCAGTGGCAAATCTGGTCCCAGGGAGCACCCTTTTGCCGCTGTCACAGCTACATATGGATTAGCTTGCTAATTGATAGAAATACAGCTGTGCAAAGTCAAATATGGCCACAGTGACGAAAAATGAAACTCCAGGTTACTCTGTGTGAAACCTAACAAAACCAACTGTAACAGCCTTATGTGGAGGGTAAAGAAATGTTCTATTTTCTCTGCATATTATCTTTTTTACTTCTGCTGGAATATAGTAGCTCTATGTGAGACAAAAACCAAAGCTGACATAGGCGTAACAAAAATTAAAGAATGTATAGAATTAATGGAATAATCTGCTTTCTATTTTGAAATGCATCATTTCTAAAATAAGTTGCCCAAGCTTTTTTCGGAACAAAAAACCATGCAAAAACTATAAATTGTTAGAACGGCAACTGAGATTGCAATTCACAATAATAATAAAGGTCTCCACTAACAAGAAGTGTCATGACTAAACAAATATAGGCAGGAATGGGGAAAATAACATTTTACTAACAGGTAACTGAGGCTGGAGTGAAGCGACTTGCCTAACATCACATTAAGATGTCACTGGCAAAATTCAGGAGGTGAACCCAGATCTTTTAGTTCTAAGACATATCCTCCTGTTTAACACTTCTAAATCATAGAACTTCCAGCCAAAACATAACACAAAAGTTGCTAGAGTGTGGAGGGAAAAAAAAAAAAAAAAATCTCACTAACATGCAAATGTCAGCCTAGAATACCAGCAAAAGACAAACATGACAAAGACTCAGAGCCATCTACAAAAGTAAGGAAACCAGTACAGGACAAGCAAATTAAAAAATCTGAGTTTTAAAGGCATATATAATAATATGAACATCAACATTAGCAAAAATATTTGCTGGATGAAACCTATTTTGCTCTGTAGCTGCATCAGCAGGTACAGTTTCTATCTTTCTTAACAGTCAATATTCTTAACTGTGAGAATCATATCTTGCTAAATACAGTGATTATGTTTGGGTTAGTTGCAATTGAAGATTAAAAATAATATAGAAGTATACAATTTTCAAACCAAGTATTAGGGCTGTAACTACTCTTCAGTGCCCCTTTAAAATGAAGGAAGCCAAAATGCTATGCAAGACTATGAACACACCAGTTACATGTCATCCTTACCTGCAAAGGAAGGAGAGTATTACTGTTGTTGTCAGTTCGGAAAACATTATCTTCAATCCACGATTTTGGTGTCAGTGATGGAGTGGAGCGAGTAAATTTAGGAGGAGCTATGACATTACCAGAAAAGGGCTTCTTCAAAGGAGAGATCTGGTTCATAGTTCCTGGAATTCCCATGTTTCCAGTTCTACGATGGTCTCTGCCATGCATTCCTCCCCAGGATATATTTCCTGTGCTCCAGCCGCTACTCTGATTGCTCCAGGGCGACTGCTTCAGAAGAGGCTAAAAAGAAGAATTCATATATATTATTTTGAAATTACTGGAAATGTTTTTCTACTTAAAAAAAAATTTAAAAAACCCCCGAAAAAACCCCCCAAAAAACAAACACCCAACCAACTACCAAGTAATCAATGTGCAGAGATTTCTATAAACCACTCTTTCCTGATAACATGTAAATTAATTACTGAAACAAGGAAGAAAACACAGCATCATAAAAAAACCTGTTAATTCCCACTCCCCCATAAACCTCCCAAAAACACCCACAGTACTGTGAAAGTAATTTAGATTATAATTTTAGTAATTGGTAGCATTCTTTAAAGCTATGCAATAGAACAACTCCAGGGTATAAAAACCATGTTACAAAAAACCCTGAGACTATTTTAGCATACGTTAGTTGGTATCATAGAGTGAGATCTGTGCAAAACTAACACAATAATTTCTAATAACTTTAAAAATTATAATAACAATAATAATGATCATTTCTATTGAGTAGTAGTATACCACTACAGTGAGTAGAAATTTAAAAATTAAAATTCAGATGGCAGATTGATTTTTTTCCCCCAGGATTTTGAGTATCATTGTCTGAGTACTACCATATAAGAGCAAAAAGAGCACTGACTACTGTACAGAGAATCCATTTGAAGGACCTTTCCTAACATTTCCACATTAAAATGCATTATTCTGAAGCTCAAGGATTTCTGGAGTAATGAATGGGACTACCTGTGGAATTCTGCAGGGTGGAATCGGGGGGGGTTTTTTTGAGGATTTTTTTCTCCCCTATTTAGATGCGGTATCAAGTATTTTTGTATCTAACAAGAGCACTATAATCCTTAATATGAAAACGTAAGCAGTAAACTTCAGAGGGGAGATTTTACAGGATAAGAAGTTTTTATTCCTAAGCCACAACTTGTGCTAAAAAGCAACCTATAGTGGTTGTCATACTACCAAGAGGTGGACCCACTGAGCCTGACTGACAGTGAAGAACAGTATTTATCTTTAGTACTCTCAAATCTGACTGCTCTTGGAAAGGCTTTTTCTCAAACATAGAAATGGGGGTGGTGTGTGTGTAATATTCTAAATTCAGTTCTGTGAAGTTAAAACACAGTACTTTTATCTCTAAGCTTAGCTGCAAGCAACCCTCACCTTGCAATTCTAATAACTTAAAAATTTAAAGCATGCCAATATGTTATGTACTAGATAAAACAGAAATTTCTGTTTTCTGACAGAAAGATAAAAATTATAAGAATAACCCCTACAGACCCAGAAAACAATCAAAAAACCCACTAAAGCCATTTTTGGTCAAGTAATCAGGAAAACAACCCATTCTATATAATTATAGATAATTATGTTGTAAAACTTGAATGCTTTGGTTGGAATTTTGGGAGAGGCAGGCACTCTATTGTGAAACAAACCTTAAGAGATAATGCCAAATGTTAACAAGCCTCTAATATTGCTAGCTATGCTGTCATGGCACTGTTTAAGTTTGCCTACAACTTGTAACTGAGAAAAAAATTCCTGTACACCTCACTGTTGGAGAACTGCTTTGGAATTTGTTTGAAGAGGGTTATTATAGATGTTAAGGACAACTAGCTCCTAATCAGGATGCATCCAAATCAATTATTGTACAGGAACACTTAATGTGAGATTCCAGTTCTGATAGAAATGCTTCACAAATCCAGCTCTACCGATTAAAACTGACGGGATTTAATAGCAGAATGAAAGAAAAAATGAGGCCTATATAACTTTGGCCTTTCATAACTGAGCAGATGATCAGAGCAAGATGTAGCTATAACACACTAGCAGGTAATATTAATGCGGATCTGCTATTTTCTGGTTTCTTACAATGAATATTTCGTTCCAGGAAGAAAGATAAACTTCCATTTTAACACGGGATTGTTACGCCACTTGATTAAAACCCGTAACAGAACTATAACAACCGAAACACAGCTCTGTCTTTGGATACAAATTCAAGTACTTTCGGGCAAACCCCCATAAAAGGCAACAACATTGACAGCTTTCCCCTCTCAATCTACTTTCGGTGACCGGTCCCCATCCAAGCGAGCACGCCCAGAGGGTGCGAGGGCAGGTCTGAGGCCGGGGAAGGGGCTCCCCGGGGAGGCGGCACCGGCCGGAGCTGTCAGGCGCATTGTTCGGGGACACCGCGCTCGCTACGCGCGACTGCGGGGGGACGAGAGGGATATTTTCACGGTGAAAACTCCCTGACACGAAAAGGAGCGTTCACCCTCTCTTATAAGAGGAAACCCTCTCCTCTCAACCCCAAAACAAACAACGTCCCTGGGCAGCCGACGGCGCCCCGAGGAGGGCCGGTCACAGCCCAGGCGACGCGGCCGCCCCGCCACCTGCCACCCGGAACGGGCGGGGAGCAGCGGCCGGGCGCGGGGCGGGCCGCTGCCAACCGCCTCCCGGCCCGAGCCCCACGGCCGCCGTCCAGCACCGGCCGGGGGGCGCAGGTGCGCTCCCGCCGGCCGTCAGCCGACCGAGCGCGGCGGGTCGCAGCGGCCGGGCCCCGCCCTGCCTCCGCGGTCTCGCCGGGCTGTCACCGCCGCGCAGCCTCGCCGGGCGTCGGCAGCGGGGAGAGGGAAACCTCTCGGCTGCCGCGACCAGCGAAACGAGGGGAGCGCAGCCCCCCGCTCCCGTCCCTGCGTCCTCCTCCCGGCCCTCTCTCCGCCCCGGGGCTCCCCCTCGCCCCGGGCTCCCCCTTTCCGCCCCGGGCTCCCTTCCGGAGCCGGCTCGCCCGGGCTCCCGGCCCTCCCGCCGCCGCCCGGTACCTGGTGGTGGTTGTAGGAGTTTCTCTGCTGCAGGAAGGCGGCGGCGGCGGCCGCTGCCTGGTGTTGGTGCTGGAGCTGGGGGCTCACTGGGGATCTCCGGTTCTGCTGTTGCTGCTGCTGCTGAGGTAAATTCATCTGCGGTGGCGGCGGGGGGGCGGCGGCCGAGAAGGGGCTGCTGAAGGGCCCGGCGCAGGGGTTGTGAGGAGACACCGGCGAGAAGCTCTGGAAGAAAGCGGGGTTGATCGATGACGGGATCCCCGGGTAGAAGCTGGTCTCGGATTCCGGGCTCGGGGGCGGCATCGCGCTGATCTGGCCGCCGCCGCTGCCGCTGGAGACCGGAGGCTGCTGCGTCTGCTGCGGAGGCGGCGACGAGGTCTGCACCGACCAGGGGGTGCCGAAGCCGGGCAGCGGCGGAGGAGGAGGGGAAGCCGCCGAGGAGGAGCCGCCCCCGCTCTGGTGATGGGGGCTGGGGATCTCCGGGCTCTGCAGGCTGCTGAAGCCAGAGCCGAGCCCGCCGGGCAGGAGGTTCCCGGGGCTGCCCAGCAAGTGGCTGTTCGGGGGGGACTCCATGGGGGGCAGCTTGGCTCTCGCCTGCAGATGAGGAGGAGACGGAGGCGGATTCACGCAGGAGGCGGCGGCCACCCCCACATTGGGGTCCGCGGACACTGATCCCCCCGGGCAGGAAGGGGCGAGCCGCTCCGAGCCCCCGCTGTCCGCGCCGCCCGTGTGCTCGGCGGGGCTGAGGGGCCGGAGGTGCGGGTAGTCCCCCGTCCGCGCCGGCTCCGGGGGGTGAGCGCTGAGGAGCTGGAACTGCTGCTGTTGCCTGTGCTCCTGCTGCTGGTACTTGTCAGTGGGGTGGCTGAACTGCTGCTGCTGCTGCTGAGGGGGGTGGTGATGATAGTCTGGGGGGTGGTGGTTATTCAGGGGGTGGCTGCTGCCGAGCTGGGCTGGGCTGCTGAGCTGCTGCTGCTGCTTAAACTCTTTCCTCTTCTGGCTCAGCTGAGGAGGCGGCGGCTGTTGCTGTTGCGGTTGCTGCTTGTTTAAATCCTGGTGGGGGCTGAGACTGGGTTTAAAGTCAGAGGAGGGGTGGCCGAGAGGGGGGTGTCCTGATGCGGGGCTGCTGCCCAGCCTCTCGCTGCCTGGCTGCTGCTGCTGTGTCACCCCCAGGAGCAGCTCATCCTGCATGGTTTGATGATGCGCAGCAGCGGCCGCCGAGGGGAACAGAGGGGGCGGCGGCGACCCACCGGACACGCCGCCGCTGCCGGAGGAACCGGTTACAGCGGGTGAGAAGGGGCAGGAGGAGGAATGAGAGGCGGCTGCCGCCGCTGCCGGGGCGGGGAAGGACCCGGCGGAGCCAGCGCCTCCTACACCCAAGGGTGGGCTGGGGCTGCGGCGGGAGGCCGCCGTCTGCGGGAGCCCGAGGCTGCGATCCCTCATGCAACGGAGGGGGCTCCCCTGACACCGGCTCGGCCGAGGGGCGAGCTCCCCGCCCCGGGAGGCTGAAGAGACAAAGATAATTAATAATCTTCGGGGGGGGGAACTGAACACCCGCTTATCACAAACCACTATACAAGCCCCAAAATAGCCACTTTCTAGAATAAAGCCCTCTTCAATGCCGTAATACCTCCCATACTGGTTCTAAAAATACCGGAGCCTTTTGAGAATACATCCTATTTTTATCAGGCCTTTGTTTTTCTATTCCAATGTATCAGGACCCCCGACAGGGCGGCCCTTCCCGCCTACACTCGCACCCACAGCAACCCACTCGGTCGCCACAAACGCCCCCGGACAGGTCGTTTCCCCCTGACAGCCCCCGCTAACTCCTCCGTCCGACCCCCCCGCCGCCGCTACGCCGTGGCGCAGGGGGAAAGCGGGGCGTTCCCAGGCTTGGCACTGGCGGGGTGGGATGGAGGGCGGGCGCCAGGCCGCCGGTACCCGCGCACGACGGGCGCCCCGGTGCCCCCGGCTGTGCTGCGTTCGCACCCCAACCGCCTCCCCCGCCCCCACTGCCGGCTCCGAGCCGGCTGCAACGGCCTTAAGAATGCCGGAACATTCGTCATAGTTACGTCACAACCTCCACCCTCTTGCCCGCCCAGCCGGCTTTGGTAATGAGCCGGCGGCTCCGCCCCTCCATGAATAATGCATCATATCGGGAGCCCCTCCCCCTTTGCGCGTCCCTGGCGCGGCTCCGGGAGGGGTGGGCGCCCGCGCTGGCCGCCGCCCGCGCGCACGACGGCGGCGAGCCCCGTGAGCGCTACCACTCAAGCGGGGGAGATGACAGCCTTTTAGTAACGCCCTGGAGATCTGCCGGCCTTCCGCGTGGGGAAGGCACGCACTGGTCTTCCACACCGTTTATACCCTCACGCGGGAGATACCTGAAATAAAATGGTTTTATTTCGTTTGGCGGCAGCGGGTGCGACCGGCTTCTATCTCGGCTGGGATAGTGGTTTGTTCCGCTGCCTGCCAACCCGTCAGGCGCCGGTTCGGGGAGGCGGGCCGTCCCGCCCATTCGCCTCGCGCGCTGCTCATTTGCATTGACGCAGGGCCGCGTGCCGCGGGCGGGTGGGGGGGGTGGGGGGGCGAGGCGCGAGCGCGGCGACACGAGACGGGCGGGTGTCGAGGCCCGGCCGCGGGAGCCCCGCCCCCGGCCCCGCCCCCGGCCCCGCCCCCGCGGGGTTCCCTCAGGGCCCGCCCGGCGCGGCTGGGCCTGCTTGCCTGCCCGGCCGGCCCGGGGCGGCGCGGCCGCGGTCAGCTCACAGCTGCGGGGGGCGGCAGGGGCAGGGGCAGGGTGGCGCTGCTGTGCCCTCCTGTTCCCCCGGTGGGACGGGTGCTGGCGTGGCGTTTCACTGCACGACTCGGGCACTCGAGGCTCCCAGGCGAAGCTGCGTGGTCACCCCTTCCTCTCCACCCAGATCCTGCCATCTAACCTTGTCATTCATTTTTGGTCTCTTCAGAGACCCATATGAGCTTACACCAAGCTCACACTGAGGTGTCGTGGTGCCTTTTGAGGTAGTTCCTGGACAATGTTGAAGGTGGGGTTTTCCCCTTTCTGTCTAGTGGAAGCACAGCTCTTGGCAAGTAATGCAAACAAACGGTTTGGCAAATACAGATGTAACGCTGTTATAGACATAGATACCCCTGAAAAGACTGAAACAAGCGAGCTCCCCTTGTGCTCTGGGAAAGCGGTAGTTCAGCAGCGAGAGCATTAATACATGGCTATTGAATGTCAGAGTATGTTGGGGAAGTGTCATTATATGCTTGACCTATTGTACTTTTCTCTAGGCATCCATTAGTGGCCACCGTCAAAGACTGGATGGCTGCTTTCCATTTGGCCGATGGACCTTCGCTCTGACCCGGTGTAACAATTCTTATTCGTTAAATCCATACGTGTTTGTTATACATGTATAAAATGTAGAGGAAAAAAATTGGTTCAGCATCTGCAGTCATCTCTGATGTGATCATGAACCTATGTGGGCGTGTGTGTTTGAGTATCCGTGCCATCTTGCAGGGTTAAGATGAAAATACATTTGCAGCATAGAAGAATAATTGATCCATGTTTATCTTTGCTGTCTTATGGCTTAGTACTCCAGAATTATTCATTAGATTGGCATCTGTTTTGAGAGCTCTGCAGCCGTCTGCCTTACGAGTGGTAAAAAATAGAGTGCAGACCACAGCCCTACAGATGATCACATGCTGAGTAAAGGTTGCTGGCCAAGTAATGGTTCCTCTCTGAATAGCGAGTTGCTTCACAGCACAGTCCTCATAAACATCAGTTTTGTGAGCCACAGAACCAGTAGCGTCCGGCTTCCCTTTGTGTTCGTGTCATACGCCTGGCATCGGGCTATGTGCAAGCCTGAACAGAAGCTGTGCTTTACTTGGGGCCTTCTGGGATGTCTAGCAAGGGTGGAAGCGGCGCTGCACTGTGTTGCTTCTGTGAGCAGCTGCCTATTTCTACAAAGCTTGCTGGAACTCAGTTGTTTTTTTCTTGTGAGCAGTCAGCTTCTCTGTCCCTCACCTTTAAATCAAGCCCGAATTCTAGTGATTCTTCCTTCGGAACAGTTGTCGTGGCGTTTGTGAGTAGTCTTTTTAAATTGACTGAAAGACAAGAGTACTCACATGCTCTATGACAGCTTCTCTCTACCATGGTAGCCACCTACCCGAGTCGTGCACGTTTATTAAAGCAACATCCATGGGGTGAATCTTAGCTATTTTTAACCATGTAAAAAGTAAGCATCCGCTCTGCATTACCTGCATAATCTTCTGCAAACATGAGACAGGTGCTACCGAAGGATGATTCATCCTACCCTAATGCAGGTACCTTTAGAGAAAGAAACCTGATCTCTGTGTTTCAAGAACTGGTCTTGTTTTTAACAACCAGGACAGTGAGGAAAGCTTCTGGCTATATCTTGCTGCAGAATCCAGGAGGTCTTTGGTGCCCCGTGGTCCTGTGGCATATGCTTCTTGACTGATACAAGCAAGAACAGCTGTACTGAATCAAACCAAGAATCTTTCAGGCTGTATATCCTGTTTCTTCTGCCTCTGATATGAGACCCCTTGGTGTCTGCTAGGGCCGCAAATTCTGTCTTCTCCTTCACCAAATCAAGCCTCTTAACTGGCACCTTGCTGCCATCAAGAAGTGCCGAGTCCTGCCCTTGGCCCTGTTTGTTTTCTCCTTCCAGTTCCTAGTTTCTTGATTTTTGACCATTTGGCCTTCACACTCTCTTCCTTTAATGTTTGTGTTTGTTTGTTTGTTTTTTCTCCCTCATAGTCACTTGATTTCTTCCTGATTTATCTTAGCTGCCTCTTTCCAGGGAAGGTTTGAGAGCTTTTTTTGGATTGGGCTAGTAGGAAGGTAATAGTGTCTGACAACAGATGCCTGAACAAATGTGTAAGAACAGGCTAAGCATGTAGCATGCTTCCTTCAGTTACTTCAACCATTTGCAGCTCAGGATCTTCCTAGATTTGCCTTCCCAGGCCTTAGGTAGTGGGATGCTTGGACTCCACGTTCCCTGGTTGTCACCGGAAAGTGACAGTGTGTTTGGGCCTGAAGAAGAGGGGACGCTGGGAGAGCCCCTCATCTGAGCGACTTGGGGAAGAGAGAGTCACCCAGCTGGGGTCAGTTGCTTAGACTAGACAACAAACATTACGGGAAGCGAATGCCAAGCTATATGCAATATCGCTGTACGTAATGCGTAAATCGAAAAAAAAACATGTTGCAAACCAAGCTGTCAGTACAGTAAACCCAAATACACCGAAGTTATGGTTCTTTTGGCTTTTAATCAACCTGCTTCTGTGTATTTATTGCAACAAAAGTGCAAGGCATCAACCTCGCCTAGGAGACCTGTGGCAGAGCTGGGGCTGACAACTCTCCTGGGTTTGTCAGTGCCTGAAAGACAATGATCGTCTTATTTGTCTGGTGTTCTGCAAAATCCACTCTGCTAAATTTTGTGTGGCGAATTGAACCAGCAATACTATAGAAGAGAAAATATAAAGACAAATCACAATAATATATATAAAATAACACTGTATAAGGACAAATCAAATAAACTGCAAGGATTACAAAGCAGCTCCTCTGGCTGCCATTTCAGTGACATGAAAGGGATCATCAAGGCAGCAGCTTCTGAATTTTGCCCCTAACTGGTTATAATCTCTTCTAGAAATTACCATGCACAGCTTAAGTTATTTTCTTTTTATAAACCTAGGGGAATAACACCTGTGATTGGCCAGTGTTAGTGACAGGATATTATATATGAGAAAGGATATTGGCCCACCATTCTATTTTTCTGCTTGAACGAAAAAAACTTTTAGCAGTTAAAAGAACTGAAAGGGATTATGCTGAGGTGCTGCCTGTTTCAGAGCACTTTATGGGCTTAGCTTCTTTAAAAAGTGTACGTTCTTGGGGATAGGGTCCATACTGTTTCGTTATCAGACACCACTAAACAATTGTTACAGTTTTCAGGAACTAAAATAGACTTCTATGTACATACATTCAGTGCTTCCTTATTTTGTAAATTAACATGAATGCCAGAATATCAGGAGCCTAAAGTATACAAAAGAAAATAACTCTGCTGCTAGAATCTGCTATTTCCCTCCTATTAGCTAGTTGGAAAAGCACTGTGGCAGTGATTTTGAATATGGGCTGCAAATAACGTGGAGATGAAAATGATCTTTGCTTCCATTCCAATGCTAATAGCGGATTTTCTAGTGATTTTTTGCATGTTATAGTTAAAAGTAAATGTGGCTGCAAATAGTACTGACTTCAAAAAAACCTTTTTATTGTGGAGTGGCTCAGTGCAGAGACTCATCTGCTGCTTGTAATGCAACAAATTGTTCTTTCCACAGCCCACAATATTTATAGGCCTTTCACCATTTACAAGGATTTACTACTCTGTTTGACCCCTCTTCCAAGGCTCTACAGCGACAAGAAAAGCAGGGGGTTTTATATCAGTTTCTTGTTTTCTCTTTACTGTTTCACCTTTCCTTCTCCCTTTCCCACATCTTCTCCTCCTCCTGGGCTCTTTTTCAGGACTCTGTATTTAGGTGGCTCTGTCTGTCCTGCAGTGGTCACAAGGGCTCTGCTAAGAGATCCGTCTCCATCTCCCCTGTGATCAGGCTGTTTAGGGAAGTTCAGAGTCTGCTGTCCTGTGAGCTGTGACGTGTCGGCTTCGTTCCTCAGTTTAAGTTTTGAAATGGGCTTGTGTATGCATTCCAGGAACAGCACATTGTTCTAGCTGGTAACAAAAATATACTATTCATGTACTTTTGCTAGAGCTGCTTCCTCTTAATCTTAAGCTGATTTTTGTTAATGACTCTCTCCTCCCGTGGAAACGTGGAAGACAGTCTGGGACTGCAGGTTATTCATAGAGAAAAACAGATGATGAGTCTTGACATTTCACAGGAAAAAGAGGTCTGAAGATTTATATCAATGTGTTTCATTTACTGTTTATTCTTGATTTTCTTAAACTCTGATAATATTAATAATGCATTCTTAGGAAGGAGGTAGGCAAGTCTTTTTCTACAGTGAGCAGTCAGTTGAGTCACAGTAGCTTACTTTTTTTTTCATGGTGTTTTTTCTCATTAAAAGAAAAAATATTAATTGTCCAGATATAACAAAATTGGGAGAGAAACCTTTGTTTGATCATTGTTTATTGGAATTAAATTAAAAGCAGTGGGAAAATTTAACACCAGGGATTGAGATAGTTTGGTTTATTCTGTTCTTCCCATGCCCATGTTATGTTTTTGTTTGTTTGTTTTTAAAGCTAAAAATCTTAAAAATCTTAAAATTCACAGGAGATGGGCAGATTTCTTCCTGACTTACTTCATGAGAGTTATGTTGCCTGCTGGACTTGACAGATATGGGTTCTGGTCACAAGAATGCAAAGCAGTGATTTATTCTGTTTTTTTTCTCCTTTTTGCCCTGGAGTTTAACCAGTACATTAGACTAATATTTTCTTGCTTGCTAGTGGCAGTTTCTGTTTCTTTTTTGTTTGGGGTTTTTTTTGGTAGTGGAAGTCATTAGAGTTTCTCCCAAGAGGGTAACTGCCAAAGTAAACAAACATCTTCATGAAAGGAAAATAATGTCTGTGGAATATTCAGAATTCCGTGCTTTACAGAAGAGTATTTATGGCAACCAACTAGTGAATTAAAGTGAATGAAATTCTATTTCTAGTTTGCTGCTTCTGCTGTGCTAATTGAATGTGGCAATTTCTGCTAGTTTCTCAGCTATGCAGTGCAAGTTCTGGATGTTAGTTGTAATTTAGCATGAAGGAAAATAAGAACTGAAACTCAGTTTAGAAAAAAGGATATATTTTTTTTTATTGTAGGGAATTGAATAGTGCATGTAAACCTCTGCGGAATTGCTATTGTCTCCAAAATGTTCTGCATCTGGTTGGCAAGAACAACAAGGACAGAAGAAAGTTCAGCTAAAAAATTCATAAAAGCTGTCTGGTGGAATGCATTGCAGTCAGATGGACACCTCTGTGCTCTTATCCCTCAGAACTGGTAATTTTTAGCTGAGATGAAACATTCTGAGGAACTGGAGGCTGGCAGATTTGCAGCATAGATTGTTTGAAGGTTTAAATACTGTGACTATCTCATCTTACTGTACGTCTGTAGATACAATGTAAGCTGGAGTTGTTGAAAAGTGATAGAATGGCTCTGTGTGTACAGCCTACAAAACTGTGAAGAGCTTCTGTTCTGTGTGCCACAGCATCCTGCACGCTTTCCACCTCCTGTCCGGGATAGCAATAAATCACCAGTGGAGCAAATACCCTTCAAATTTTTTGAGGATGAGACCATATCTAGTACTTTGTTTAAGCAGTGGCTTTTACAAAGAGGACCAGTGCTAACTGGGAGCTGCTGCCAACACCATCATATGTTTCATGACAAATGCGGAGTGTTCAAAAAGTTGGCACTATGAAATAGAGACACTGTCAATTTCTGTTTAATTCTCAAAATGGCTTGTAGGATTTTAAAGCTTGTGTTGTTGCTGGTGCACTCCCATATCAGATAGCGGTTTTTAACAGCCCTTGTAATATGACTGCTTAATTTGGTTATATTACTAGGACATAAACCAAAACTATTCCAAGGGTAGAGAATACTAAAGTTTTACTGCTTATTTTTTTCCTATGTGCTGTGTGCAGAAGAAGAGTTTGTCCAGCAGTGTGTGCTGCTATAGCCAGAACACGGTATTTTCTCCTTTTCTATGTACAGTTCAGATGCAGCTGCCACTATTTACCAAACACAAAGGCGTTGTTCACAGCTCTGAGAGTAAGTTTGGGTTCTGCCCTAAAGAATGCATGAGACATTTATATTAACTGCACCAATGTTCAGTGTATATTCATGTACCTGAATGTTGTGGTGTAGGTGGCACCTGGGAGTTTTGAGGAATGATCTTGGTGATCATTGTATAGGTCTCCAGAAACTCGTGTAACAGACCTGTGCTAAGAATAACTGCATGATGCTTCCACTGTTGGAATAATCTGATCTGAAGGGTTGTGTACTGTAGTCTGACTACATTTAGGAGACAAGGTAGGAGACCCAAAAAGAGTCTGGAAATTTTTGAGCAAGGAGGCTTTGAAGTAGAGTTCATTGCATCCTGCAGGAAGCCCTTATTTCAGATGCAGCAGGAGGAAGCAACCCGTGTCTGTAGCTAGGTCTGCCCCTCTGCGGGCTTATATGAACCACATAGCAAGTTAAACAGAAGAAACATATGTTTGCACCTCAGCTGGCTGTTAAAGTAAGTGCTTTACATTGCTACAAGAAGATTTATTAAAATTTACCTATTAAACCTCTGAAAGGTGATAGTGGAGCAGGTTCCTCTTCTGAGCCATGGCATCTGTGTTGTACTAAAAGCAAAGGCAACCTATCTGATTTATATGTGAAAATATATTATTTTGTACTTGACCTTATTTGCTCTTTGAGTGCGAGATGGATGTTCACTAATTTTACACCGCCACCCACTGTTTCAATAAAATTGTTTTCAACAGATTCTGTAAGAAACTTGCTGCTTTAATTAATATGGAATTGTCTCAGAAATTATCAGTACAGACCCTTCAGATTCACCATATAACTAAAATTAATCAAACTTTTATGTACAGGCTCGAATTGAAGAAATCCAGATTAAAACTAAGAAAACCATTAACCAAATCATTGTGGCTAATTCTGACTATATATCCAGTAACCAAGGTGGGGTCAAGAACTCTAAGGCTGGCTATTGCGATGTCTGGACTCAGGCAGCAAGGAGCAGCTAGGCGTCTGGAGGGTAGGATGCTCTCCTTCCCATTTCGCGCGAGCGTGCAGCAGCTTTTGCAAAATATTCCAGCGTCCATGGCAGTAATGATGCGACTGGCCTGGCGATGAGGCTGTGCCTTGGGCAGGTGGAAGGGGCAGACCTGGAGGCAACGCAGAATCATAGGATCACTTCAGTTGGAAGAGACCCTCAGGATCATCGAGTCCAACCATAACCTCACTCCGGCACTAAACCATGTCCCTAAGAACCTCGTCTAAACACCTTTTAAACACCTCCAGGGGTGGTGCTGCCACCGCTTCCCTGGGCAGCCTGTTCCAATGCCTGACAACCCTTTCCGTGAAGAATTTTTTCCTCATATCCAATCTAAAGCTTCCCTGGTGCAACTTGCGGCCATTTCCTCTTGTCCTATCACTTGTTACTTGGGAGTAGAGACCAACCCCCTCCATGCTACACCCTCCTTTCAGGCAGTTGCAGACAGCGATCAGCTCTCCCCTCAGCCTCCTGTTCTCCAGGCCAAACAGCCCCAGCTCCCTCGGCCGCTCCTCATCACACTTGTGCTCCAGGCCCCTCACCAGCTTCGCCCCCTCCTCTGCACTCTCTCTGGTACCTCAGTGTCCTTCTTATGATGAGGGGCCCAAAACTGAACACAGGATTCAAGGTGGGGCCTCACCGAGAATTGAACTCAGCTCTGCCATACAGCGAACGATGCTCCCTCAACACTTGGCTCTTGGTTAGCCATGGCCCAGTGACCATCCCCACCCTTGGCTGCTTCTTTTTTTTAACTTGCTAAGTTGAATTTCTGAGCAGTGTAGGATGGCTGATACTGAAGCTTTCACTTATTTTCCTGTTGTACTCCCTCCTCCTTCTAAATATGCCCAGCTCTAGCTGAGACTCAAAAACAAGAAGTCTTGAGTTGTCTCAAAATAATTTACATCTCTGATCTAACGAACAATTGTAAATCAGTGTTAAACTTCATCACTTTTGACCGTTCATGCTATTATGATGATACAAAGCCATTGAAAAGTAATATGCCCGTTTTGCCCTGTATATTTTGATTACTATCCTGATTCCCAGAAAATAAGACAGGGTCTTATATTAATTTTTGCTCCAAAAAATTAGTTAGGGCTTATTTTCAGGGGATATCTTATTTTTCCATGAACAACAATCTACATTTATTTTTGAACAAAAAAAATCAACATTTATTCAAGCATTGTTATGTCATCACATTCTGGAACATCATCATAACTCTCCAAACCCTGAATTCCATCACTAATTTCTTGTGTCTCCGCTTCCTTTAGAACCATTGGCCCCAATTTCTCATGTCTAGCAATAGTGCTTTCCTTAAATGAGCACCTCCTGTCCATGTAGCCTGCTTGTAGCATATTGGCAACACGACTCTCAGTTGTCTGTCAGGTGTCTGCTTTTTTTGGTGAAGGGTCTATCTGTCCTGCTACATTCTATTGCCAATTAATTTTACCTTTTTACATGTATAGCTGCCTGGACGCTCTTTAAATTCACTTCTTTTTTTTAATGAACTGTAACTAGGACTTATATTTCAAGCATCCCCAAAAATCCTGAAAAGTCGTGCTAGGGCTTATTTTTGGGGTTGGTCTTGGGGAAACAGTGTAAAACCATATAATCTGTGACATTCTTTTTTAGTGCTCATGTATAACGTTTTTAATAATTGTAAAGAAAAGAAATACAAGAAAAATCACTGCCAAGAAATATATTTAAAGCTGAATGTATTAAAATATTCATGCGAAAGTATCTTAGAAGTAAATTAGCTATACAAAAGAACAACTGAAACCCAGGATATGTAGTTAGAATATTGCACTTCAATAAAATAAAATACATTAAAAAAGAAAACACACAGTTAAAGTCATCCAGACAACCTTAATTTTCATCTATAATGAGAACCTGAGGGAAATGTGGAGTTAAATTCAATTTATTTCTGCAGACTCTAAATTTTTTAACCCTTTATTCACAGTTTTACTTAAAAGAATTATGGTTGCTTGGATGCCCAAATTGTTAACTCCTCTACCTTCATATGTTTGGCTTTTTTATAAGTTTAAACTAACTCTGAGCCCTGGAAGTTGTTCTTTCTAACCACAGAGCTACAAGGTGAAGGAACTACGGTAAGATCAGACCTATTATGTTAATCTTTTATATGGAGAATACAAAGTCTACTGTAATTCTGTCATTCCCTTTCTCATTATGGTATTGAGAGCTCAGATTCATTTTTATGCAGTGGCACAAAACAGTTTGCTACTTAAGTATAGCTTACAGGAGGTACTTTGCAAAATTGATGATCCCATATGCCACAAATCAATTGTACCCATGATATTAAAAGGGAAAATTGCCTAGATCTTTAAAAATTCCTAAACCTTGGTAAATATCCTTGAGTAATTGTCATATCATTTTGGGTCAATGTGCTTTGACCAGAGGTTAGTCAAAATGAACCATCCGAGGAACCTTCGTTTTCATCTTTGTAATAAGTTTTTTGTGCATGCTTATATAGTATGTTGTAACTGAAGAGCAGAAAACCTCATAAAACTTCTACATTAGGAAATCAAAGGGTGCTTTTTTTTGATTTTTTCCCCCCCTCCCCCAAATAACCTCTCTTTTCAACATTGAAAGATCTTCTTTATATGAGGAGTTTCCCAGAGACTATAGTAGTATAATTATGCCTTGTGGATGCTTTTTAATCTTGCATGAATGCCTGTAGAATTCAAGCATCCACATGGGGAGTTATACCATCAGAACTATAGGGGCGTAATTATGCTGGTGAATTCTGTATGAAGACAAATCCTTTATGAAAGGGAATTTTATTTTGGCTCTTCACTTTTCATTTCATTCATGTTCTGAAATAAAACGAGTTGATCAAATCAATGAAAGTAATGAAAATTCAATGGTTATCAAGTAGACTGTCAAGTGCTGGGGAAATTGGAAAGTAATAAATATATACATTTCCTGATAACATTCATGTGCAGTTTTGTTCTTATTCTCTCGCCAGTGTTGAGTTTGTGAGAGGTTTAGTGAGAGGTTAATAAACAGGGTCTGTTCTTTGATGAGACTCACAAACTAATACACCCAATAGCTAAACACTGGTAGAATATTAGAGATTCTTAGTTTTCATAAAAAGCCACTGGGGTTTCAGGCAAATATGACACTGGAGAATTACCTGAATACTTTTAGTCTCTGTAAGACCTCTGCAGCCAGCACTGAGCAGATCAGCCATTGAATTTCTATGTATGCATCTTCCCATATCCCAGTTAAACTGTAATTCCTTAAATATGTGAGTCCTAGGACAGTGGTCAGAATGTTCTTTACAGAAATAGACTGTTTACATGAAAATATCTTTCCATATGTCCATAAGGGAGTAGTAACACTTTAACAATTATTTATAAAATATGCTTAGAGTGAATTAAAAGTATATCTCAATGTAATTGCTGCATAGACTTTAAGACAAGGAGAGCCTGATCATTTTGGTGATGTAATCTAGGCCAACCTTAGCACTGACCGCAGAGCATCACGCTGTAAGTCTTGCTTGAGACCATTATTTCACAGTGAACTTCATTAGAAAGACATCTGGTTCATATTTAAAGAGTTCAAAGAGTCCACCACATCTGTACCAACACTTACTGTTCAGGTGAAGTGTTTTATTTGTGGTCTGAATTTAGCTTTGACTTAACTTGTTGACTCTTTGCTGCTTTAAAAAGGCCTTTAGCACTGGACATTATTCAATGAAAATGCTTAAAGGCTGGGATCAAGGCATCTCAGCCCTCTTTTGTTAAGCAAATCTCATTGAGGTGCTTTAGTTTCTAACCGTAAGGCGAGATTTCTGTATCACCAGTTTTTCCTGTAGTTTCTTTCAAGTTTTCAAACATCATTCTTAAGTAAGGATGTCAGGGCTGTCAGCAACGCTATTACTAATGAGAGAATTAGTAATGAACAAAAGCATGCTCTCCCATTTCTGTTTTTGAAGTATGGAGGAAGACATAAGGGCAAATATATTGCTTCTACCAAAATTTTAGTTTTTCATATATTTTGTCACAAGCCTTTTATGAAAGATGAAAGACTTCTAAGGGCTTCCATTGGATATTGGGCTTTTCCAAGGCAGGTTTAGTAGAGGAACACAGCAAGGTGATATCCTGCTGTGATAACCAGAATATTTGGGTTTGCCCTGGGTAGTGTTGTGTACAATGGTAGTACTTCTCTTCTGCTTCATATTCTTCTTATCTGCTAAGCTTTCTTTTAAAGTTGAAAATACAGTCTCCAATTTTGTAAATATTGTTTACTTTTTGTTCCTACATGTATAACCATTTTTTTAATCGTTAATAAAGTATACATTTGTCACATGAGCATGAATTAAAGTGGGTTACAAGGTAGCATGGCTATGTCATTTTCCTTGTTCCTTACTTTGCCAGTTTTTCACCTGTAAAATTTCCTGGTCCTGATTTTTTGTTTTCATCAAAGCATGGCCGTGTATCTTCACCCAATATATTCACCCAAGTTAGTGAGTAGAAGTAGTCAAAAAAGTCTTTTCCTGTGAGCTCACTGTTGAAATGTTGCAAATGAAAGGTGGGTCTGGTTTTGGCTATCAGCAGGAATCTGTAGGTTATCTATTTTGTAATTAATGTAGAATACAGAGGTTTTTGCGTAGTGCTGACGTGGTAATCACTGTCACGCTATGGTTAGGTAAGTCTTTTACAAGCATATAGGTGTGTGGTTTTGCAGTTGTACCCCATTACTCTGAAGCTGTTTCAGGCCTACCGTGTAGGCAAACTGAAACAAAATATTTAAATATCCTTTTACTTAGCAATAGTTTCCAGTTTTCAACTCTTGTCTCCAGAGCAGGCTGTGTGCTAGTCATGGTAATGCCTTAGCTAGACCATCCGAGGAATTTTTTTTGACAGCCTGAAAAAAATGGGATCAGTTTGATTGTGGTTGTGTGGGTCTGTGTGTGGGGCAGGAGCACTACAGAAATGCACAGGAAAGGGAGCAAGGAAGCCCACCAGCCTGAGGACCACTAGCAACGTGACCCTGAGAAAGAGATGCTTGAAATTGTAAGTAAAGAAACTGACTCCGCGGTTTGCTTCCTACTGTGTTTGGGGAAACAGCATATAGTATGCATGGTTTGTAAATAAATAGGATTGCATTGAATAAATGCCTATCAACAATTCAAGGCATAAGATGCAGGTGATAAAAAATTAGTTAATTGTTTCTATGTATGTGTACTGACAAAGTTTATAGCAGTGTCTTAGAAAGTCCTCAGTGAAGGTGAATGGAGAGATAACACATTGATGAAACTGAACTAAAACTACACAGCAAGTCTGATTTTCAATCTAGTAGCACTGAGCATTCTTGTTTGGTTTTTGTTTTCTAGTCAGAATAAAACCTTGATAGTTGCCGAATCATACAGAAAAGCCTAGGTTAGAAGGGAGCTCTGGAGATCATCTGCCCCAAGCTCCTGTTGAAAGCAGCATCTTAGATGAGATGATCAGGAGCCCATCAAGCCCAGTGGTTTCCAGGGAGTGTCCCGACTTTTCTTGCCAACCTGTTCAAAGTTTGTTTGCTCTCATGGTGAATAATTTCTTCTTATACTTAGATGCATTTCCCAGCTTGTGCCTATTGCCTCTCGCCACTGTGCATCTTTCTGAAGAGAATCTCCATCATCTCTGTAGCAACCATTTAAGTGTTGGAAGACTCTTTCAACCCCCAGCTGTCTCTTCTCCGTGGTCAACAAACCTAATTCTTTCAACCTTTTTTCATCTGTCGAATTTTCCAGTCCTCTAATAATCTTAATGGCCCTCTGCTAGACCCTCTCCCATTTTTAAACATTTCTTTTGAGCTAGAAGGACCAAGACTGGGCATAGTATTCCAGATTTGGCCTAATAAATGCTGAGGAGAGTGGAATCACCACAGCCTTTGGTCTGCTGGCTGCAGACTCACCAAGGCAGCCCACACCACCATCTGCCTTCATTGCCCCAAGAGCACCAGGCTGGTTCATGTTCAGCTTGTGACCCACCAGTACTCCTGGGTCCTTTTAACCCCAATAATATGGTTTCATTTTTGACTACATATAATGAAACCAGAGTACAGAAGTTCACAAAGCCTCAGGAAGAAAAGGGAGGTGCTCTCCTTATTTTCCCCTAAAGCCCAATGACTTCAGCACTCACCCATAGTATGGGAGACCTGCGTTCAGTTCTTTCCTTCTTTTGAAGAGCTGGACCTGCGTTGCTCACAACCCTGAGCGCTCCCCTCGGGAGGAGGCTGTAACAAGCCACAACATATTCTGGGGTTCCTTCAAACTCCCCTGTTGCGATGGTGATATTTTTTGTTTAATATACTTTTGATGTTTCTTAGACTAGGGACTACAGGTGTCATACTTCCTCAGGGATTATTTGTCATTTGTGCACTCTCTTCTCATTTTGGTTCAGAAATGCAAAAGTCCAGAGAAATTCCCCAAAACTTTAGAGAAAAACTGTGTTTGCCCAGCTCCAGTGTGATCCTTACGACATACTAGGTCTTTGTGTTTGGTTTCTTTCCTTTGATGTGAATGAACTTGCCTGGAGTTAAGTGATTAGTCATGACTTGAATGGCTCTGTCTTGGTAGTGCTGGTGAGTAAGTAGGGGCTACCTGAATTTATTTATGTTTTTTAAAGGTACTTATTATAATATTTTTTGCTTTGAACATGGTGATTCTCTTTGTACCTCATATAGCTTTATTTATACTATACAGTATAGTAACTTGTGGTGGGATAAAAAACCTATTTGCTTTATTTTAGAGGAACCAGGAAATATATAAAAATATTTTCAATAGCACAGGATAATTTAAATTTAATTAGTATGTTAAAGGGAAATAATATTTCCATAGTGCTTTTAAAAGATAATTCTTTAAAAAGTCCATTCAAAATATTAAATTATATTTAATTTGGAATTTCTAGTGCAGCATGGAAACGGCACAAATTTCCATCCACTTTACTAGCAGCAAAGCAGAATGTGTGACTGGTGGGCATTTGTTACAGGCACACGGGACAAATTCTTTTGCAAAGGAGAGCACCACTTCTAGGACTTGTCCACAATGTATGAGGAAAAGATGTGTTGCCATCAGTAAATCCAGAATGAGGACTTCTTCTGAACATCATTAGGCAAAAGAATGCCTTAAATTTTCTAAAGATCTAATATCAGGAAAATCTCAAGGATACCATAAGACGGAAATGTCTGCATGGAGCATGAGATAAATCAGTGTCGCACTTTCTGATGCATCGAGCAGTGTCAGCCACTGATTACCAAAAACTCATGGGTACCGCAGTACCCTCTACTTTGTGGAAACAAACTTTGGCACAAGGTGTTATTATGTGAAACATAAAATCGACTGGTTCTTCAGAATAACTTGTTTCCCTAACTGAGTGCTAAAAGGAGAAGTTTTAATGGAAAATGGGACTTCTCAAGGAAATCCTGCTGGGTATTCTAAAGGCTATGCTTTAATGAGCACACAAGTAAGTTACCTTGGAGAGGAAAGCTAGCCTAGTCAAGAATGCACAAAAGTGATAATTAAACAAGAAATCAATATGTTAAGTATGGAAAAGGAGGGCATAGCTGGGAACGAAAATTGAATCTACAAAAATGTAAATTGCTTGTAGAGAAGATAAAGATAATAAGAAATTATAACTGGCCAGTAGAGCTTAAGACAATAAGAAGGAATTACCAATGTATTAGGAACAAAAGAAGGACTAAATCAAGTATAGATTTTGGTCTTGCAGAAAAAGACAGAACAGATCCAATGGCTGGAAATCAAAGCTTGAAAAATTCAATCACTATAAAGATGCAGTGGGGGTGATTACACATAGGAATAATTTCCCAGTGTAGGTAGGTGGTAGGCTTGCCATTGCTAGGAATTTAATCCAATTGGATACACTTTAATCTGACTCTGGGAACAGACTTGTGAGCATCTCTGTGGATGGCTGTGGAGGTCATTTCTTCTCTGCAATCTGTACATCTGCGAATTTATATTTGTCCTTTGTCACTCCCTTCTTTTGTAGGCTGTGGAGGAGAAATGAAAGCTCTCATTGCCCTCAACGTGTTCCACACACTCAGCTCTGTGTTAAGACAAGGACGGAAAAAAAATCTTGTGCTTCAGGGCTACAGCTGGCTGCCTGCAGAAGGCAAGGAGCTGATTCCCTGGGTTAATTCTGCATTTTTAAATTTCATTTTTCTCTGAAGCTGTAGTGTTGGGCATAGCTGGTCATAAAACCTTGGAGAGCTGAGGCCAATTCTCTGCAGTGGGTCCTCTCTTTTAGATAGCTGCTATCTTCCAGATGGCTGGGGGATCAGACGGTTTCCTCCCTAAGCCATGTAGCAAGGACTTTGAGGTCTTTTTGCTTTCCCCTTCCTTATGACATCTATGCATATCTGAGATCGTAATTATGATCATTTGGGCATATCTCTTATAATCAACTCACTCTCCCTGGGGCAGAAGCATCACAGCCTTTTTTGGTGTTCATATTACCTTGATTTCTTCAAGACTGATTTTTTTTTTTTATAACCCAGCTCACTTGGGAAAGCAGCAGTAAATAGGTGAAGCAGTATGTCACATACAAGGCAGCAGGTTGCCTGTTCTGGTTTAAATTCTACTGATTTCTAGAGATCTTGCCAGCTTAATCTTGCTGCAGTAAGAGTTATAGGTAACAAATACTGTTCCTTTTTTCAAAAGAGGCTGATGCCAGCCTGCTGCCTGGCGGGGTTGCAGAGCTGCGGCGCAGGCTGCCGGGGTGCTGGTTTGCTGGGTTTGCTGCCTGCGTGCAGCAGCTGACAAACGTTTTGTTGTGCTTGTAGCAGCGTTGCCTCCGAGTCCGGCTTTCCTTCTGCAGCCATCCCTGCCTTTTGGTTAAAAAACCTGCCCCTCTAAAGTGAAAATAAGAAACCTTACTAATGTTACAGTACTGGAGAGGGAGGATGCAATAGCTTTTCTTATTGTTTTGGTTCTGTTGAATTGCAAGTGGCAGCGAGTGAAAGGAGGGATGTCAGGAGTTACTGGCAGCCAGGTCACCTGTTGCCATCTCCTAAGAGGTGAACGGGTCTGCCGGGGCTCTGCCTGGTGGCCGTGCTGGCTGGTGGCTCTGCCCTTACACTGCTCTCCGTGGCACACATGTGAAAGGACTCGTGTGCTTTGTGATGATCCTGCTCTCCGTATGGGAAGCTGAGGTTCTCAACAGTCACCTATTATCATCCTGTAGAGCTGTGAAAAGACACCTGCTGTTGCATCAACGTCAGTGTGTTTTCTTCTTAAGCATGTGGCAGAAAGGCCACCTCCATCTTACGTGAGGCATTAGGTATTCTCTTTGTGGGTGCAATGGAGGGATGTTTTCAATTACTACTTGTGTTCAAGTGGAGTTGGCACTTGCTTATATAAATAGACATTGGCTTATCACGTAAGTCACCTTACGTATCATCTATTGTATGGTTTATCATATCTCATTGGTTTGCATCAGGTATAACGTTGGCTTATGATATACATATTGTTAGTCATATATCATGGGCTTATCTTGTACCCATCATGTAACAGGTGACTGAATACCTCCTGTCTGTAGCTCTCTGTTCTTGTACAGAGGTTTGTACAAAGGAGCTGCAAGCAAAGGTAAGTCCAGCTGGAAAACTGGAGGCAGACAGATTGAGAGAGATGAAGGGAAAAACCCAATGGATCCAGATCATTCCATGAATGGCAGAACTAATGAGTACTGGTTTGCTCCTGCTTTGTATCTCTTGAGGTGCAATACATCATGTTCGTCACACTGAAGTGCCCTCTACCATGGTATCTTCCAACCTTTCTGTGTCCTCATGGTGAGATTCCTTACTTCCCCTTAGCTCCTCTGCCATGGTGTCGCACTTCGTTTTTTCCATGGCTTTCAGCTACCATTGCTTGGCCTGATGACTGGGAATGGCCCAGCAGATGCTGTTCTGGACCTGCATGCATTCAAGGTGGCCAACCTGTACATGTCCAGCATGGTCAGCAGCTGCTACCAGTGGAACCTTATTGACTGCCCTTCTCTGCTAGCAATAAAATTAACGGCTTTGGGAGCTGCCTTCCATGATGTGCTGAATGTTGTACAGGTCTGTTGTAAGAACTTACTGTTTTAAAAATATCTACTCTGTTCAATTTGGTTGAAGCTGAACAGACATGACAGAGAGAGAGTGTGATGCACGCAAGCTTCATTTCCTCAGGAAGCCAAGCTGAAAAAAAAAATCTGCCTAGGAAAATTTTCAGCCAACATTTGAAAAGCTTACTGCTAATTATCAAAATGAAGAAGCAGAGTGTGCTCACGTAGTGTTGATCCAAACCATCAGAATCAATCTCTCAATAAATAGACCTGCTGAAAATAATACGTAAAACACATCAGACTTGTGTGCTGCCTGACTCTCCTTTTTAGCTTTAGTATCTGGCCTCGTCGCAATAATTTCTGACCCTAAAAATCACCCTCCCTTACCCAAACTCTACAGGATATGCACAAGTTAAAAGGAGCATTTTACTCCTAAGGCGTCAGAGAACCTCCCTCTTCAAGGTTGTTTATTCAGAGTGAGTAAATCAAACTAGGTCAGCCTGAATTAGGGTGACGTTCTTCAGAGTGCCCGTGTTCCTGGAGCTCGTGGGGCTCAGCATCTCTGGAGGCGTCCTGCTCTGCAAGGTCTCCTGCCAACCCCTCCTCTTGGCCTTTGCTGCTCACGGAGCTTCTGCCCTGTGTCAGACTATCTGCACACGATTTCAAAGCGCTTTTGGATCCATTGATGCAAAAAGATGAAGAAGTAAAATAACATGTTTCTTGTACCACTCTTTCTGTTGCTGTAAAGTCAGTATTTTGAAGGCTCTAAAGTTTCTGGAAATGGAATTTTGATTTATTCTGAGAACCAGCCTTCTGGTGTTTATTCACTTGCCGTCTACCTTCTGAAGGTCAGTGGAACTACAGCTTTTACAAATCATCCCTTGTATTTTGGGTTAATCCAGGCCTTCCTGCACTTTACTCTGTTGTTGTAAATGCAGTTTATAACTTATACAGAATGTGGCTCATCTACCCTGTGACTAGGAAATGTTAAAATAAAGCATTCAGTCATAGTTTATGCATCTGGTGATGCAGACTGGGGTTTTTAAAAGAACCCAGAAGAATTAGGCATTCAAATTTCATTAAAATGCTGTGGAAGTGAAGCACAGAAACTCTATTAAAAAGCTCAGTCATTATCTGTGACTCTTGTTTTTAATCCAGTTTAATTTGTGCATAAGCTTGCTTGGGGGATAGAAGTGGACGAGGCTGGTTTTGCGTACCTTGCCTTCTTGTTCGTGCTGAGGAGCAGCCCTGCATTAGAGCTTGAGCACGCTGCGGCTGTCTCACCTCCTCCATTTTTAAATGCAGCTTCATGTACCATTTAACTATTGGTTTTATAATTAAAACATTATTTTCATAATAATTTCCATTAATGCAAATTTTTGATCAATAAAACTGTTCATATAAATAGTCTGGTGAATATGATTTTGAAAATGTATTATCTATCTATATATATGACATCCTGGGAATGATTTGTACCTTTTCATGCTTTGAAATGCTCAGGGAGACAAAAAAAAGTCACTTCAGAAAATACAATTGTACTGTGGAATGTAGACTCATTGCATATATTGCTTTTAAATGCAATGCAACGTGACTGAAGATTACATGTAATATACTGTCAGATGTCTAAAAGAACACAAAAGCTTCCTCTATATGCAAGAATCAATAAAGTACAGTATGATAAATACAATAAAGGACAAGATGAGAAACCAGTTGTGTACACAGTCAGACGAAGAGTAAGTAGAGAGTGGAGTTTGGCTGAAGGGATTGCTGCAGCAGTGCAGAATATGCTTGCTGGAGGAAGGAGTTAATAATTGTTCCAGCAATGTTCAGCCCCTATTTATTGCAAGAGAGAATTAATGGCTTTCCTGACTGGTGCTGAAAATAGAAGCCAAATTTGAGTTGTTTCTTGAAGGCAGATATAATTAGACCATGAAACTTCTGGCTTTTGGGTCTAAATAATAGGATAAGAGTGGCCACACTAAATCAGAGCAGGGTACGGTCTCTTTACTGTTTCTCAGGGGTGAGAACAGGACGAGCACGAGGTGATACTTTCCCAAATTCCAGCTGAGCATAATGCACATACTACTTAAACTGTAGATTTAAGCGCATGATATATTTATCAGCCCTTGCTGAATACTTTCTCCATAGATTGTTCTAATTATTTATTAAACTAACTTATATTTTTCTTAGCCACAACATTCTTGTAGCAATGAACTATACAGTGTAGCTATGAATTGTGTGAAAAAATATTTCTGTTTGATTTAAATGGGACTATTTGGTGTCTGCTAAGTCTTGCAATATGAGAAATAGTGAACAATTGTTCCTTACTTACTATCCATGCTATTCTCAATTTTATATACAGTTATTTCCTCTTAGTAGTCTGTTTTCCAAGTTGAAAAGTACTTTTATCCATCCTCATACAGTTATAGTAATATACTGCTATTCATCTGTGTTGTCCAGCATATGCCATTCCTACTTCTAATAAACCTTTGGACATGGGTCAGTCAGACTGAGGTGAATTATTTTGGATGTGAATGCAGTCTGGGTTTATACAGTGGCGTAATATTTTTTCATTTGACTTTTCATTCTCACATGATGATTTGTAACATTTAGTTTGCTTTTTCTGTCTGCCAGTGAGCACCAGACAAATCTTTTCAGAGAGGTCTCAAGAAGGAGTCTGAGATTCTTTCTGCAGTGGTAATAAATAATTCATTTTTTGTTTATCACTCTGTATGTGGAGTTAGGTGTTTTGTTTTGTTTTGTTTTTTTCTCCCCATGTGTATTACTTTGCATCTATTGATATTAAATAATGTCTACATTTTTGTTGCTGAATCACTCAGTGTTCAGTTTAGTGACATCTTTTGAAGTATTGACTGTTCTGAGTAATTTGTATCGTCAGCGAACTTTGCTATCTCATTACATCATTTATTAATATACTGAAGAGGCCAAGTGCAGATCCCTGATCACTTCTCTCCCATGGTGAAAACAAATTATTACTATGCTCCAACACATCATTAATCTACTAAAGAATTTTCATCCTTCTGATAACTTAGTTGCTTTAAGAGCCTTTAGAGAGAGATCTTGTCAAAACACTTTGACTTCTGGAAATCCAAGAACATTATAGCGATCCACATTCCCAAGCTGGCTGACTTCTTCAAAGAACTATTAATATAATAAATTTCATCAACAAACAGTAAATTGAAAAACCCAAATTTAGTCAGGTTTCTCCTTCTGCAAATATTCCATTATTTGTATACTAAGAATATCTACAGGTATTTTCATTATTAGTACCAAAGCTTCTAGCAGTTGGTGACAATTTCTGCAGAAAAGTTACTACTAAGCTGCCAGAAACTCCAGAGTGAGGTGCAGATTTTCATTGACCCCGAATGGAGCATGGTTTCTTTGCGATAGAAGTCTTCTATTTATTTTCTCTAAATGACACATCCCTGAAGCAACAGCAAGGGAATGAAAGTTACATTTTATCACGGTAGCATTTGCAGAAAAGTGAACTGCAAAAGTCCCTATTCATAATGAAACTTGGGCCAGCCACGGGTTCCTAAAAAGCTTACCTGCAGGTGCTTAATTTTTTTTATTTAAAAATTTATATCTGAGCTTTATGAACTTCTGATTAAACTTTTAAAATAAATTAAGGGTGAGAGGATTAGACAGGGAATTGGAAATGAACTGTGGTATCTTTTGCCTCTAGCTCAGCATTTTGAAGGCAACCCAAATGAGATGTGACAAAGTGCAGCGTGCTCTTTTCTTTTTGCTGACCTACATGTAAGTGGAGTTTGGTCTCTGCCAAGTTCTTTGTGTGTGAATGGCCACGTCACTATCCCTGCTACTGTAATTAGCACTAATTAGCCCTTTACTGGAATTGAAAATAAATAGGCCGTGATTTAGATATCACAGAGACTAAATTATCCGCTTAGGTGATCCATTGGGACTGGGTGAACAGCCTGCTCCTCCCAGCCCTCCGCTTTTCCACCACTTTACAGGGGTTATGAAGATATGTTTTAAGTGGCTGATATGTCCAGCTACCATGTTGTGGCCTATTTGAAATTTAAACTACAAGATCCTGTTTAGGACAGTTTCTGAGTGTGAGTCGAATGAAGCTGTGTTTTAGTCTGTTACGGGTGTTAGTTGCTGTTGGACATTTCCTTCCTGGCCTCTGGAGATATGAAGACCTTCAAAGGAGTTCCTCAGTAGATTTTCAGAGAGATCCTCCTACTTCTTCAAGCCCCAGTCCAAACTTCACACTGCTCCTTCTCTAGAGAACATAGTTAATCTAGATTAGCCCTTGCTTATCATGACTCTGATGCTGTTTCTGCTGCCTGTTCCCAGTGTCTTGCTGCCAGAATATCTTCAGGCCTGGAGGTACCAGTGAGTCATTTCTCCTGGTCTTCCCTCACTGGAGAAGACATCATGCACTAATAGATGTCCTGGGAGGGAAAAGGAAAGTGCACTTTTCCAGAGGGCATTGGCACGTGTGCACTCTATGGACTCTTTGGTGACCGCCCTACCCCTTTCTCTTTGCTTGACTCTGGAGCCCCAGCTGATTCTTCTCTTTTCCTGAAAGCACCTACTGGATTTTCTGTAGTTTCCTCCACCTGCAGAATCATAGAATCTGAACTTTTCCCCTGACCCTCGTAGAGAAGAGGAAGGCCTAGCAGCTGGGAAAGGGCCAGTCCTTCAGCCACACTGCGTCCCAGTACCTGCCAGGTCGGCAGAGACGGCGGCGGGCTGGTCAGCCCCGTCCTGCTGCGAGCCAGAGCGCAGAACAGCGCGCAGTGCGCGTGAGGCCCCTGCTCAAGGCGCCGTGGCCCAGGAAGCTGTCACTGCTCTTCTGGGGCGGTCGTCATGATCCAGACAGCCTCTGCGTTGCGGTAATGGGAACAATATTGACGGCCGCGATGTCTGTTTCATTAGATTATCTCTGAAGCGATTCATGTTGGTGCTGAAGTCAATGGCATGGGATGGAGTACTGCAACGCTTTGAGAGTCCGACGCGTTGTGCCGGCAGCGCGCAGGTCCTCAGCGTTCCAACAGATGCAGGCCTTCAAACAACACAAACACTAGATGTTATTCTGGAAATAGAGAGAAGCAGTGTGAATCTGCTTTTCCTATATTTTCAACAAGTTATTGGTTATTTTAGGTCTTCAGTTAAAATAACTATTTGGACGCAGTGTCAGAACAGCAAAAACCTGCTGGCTCTTTAAATGCAGACAAAAACTTAAGCTGTCAATATGCAATTCACAAAACAAATGGAATTTCGGCAACCAAGTGCGAGACATTTCTTGTTTCCCACACTAGGTCAGCACTTTCTTGTAGAGATAGTTCGTGTCATCAAGATGTGCTCTGTGGAGCTGACTCATTTGTGCATTTTGGAGTTCAGACAAAGTCTGTTAGCTGTCTCTTCTCTGTTACCTTCCACATGTTTTCCTTGCGTTCTTAACAGCATGATTCTGCCTGCTGTCTGCCAGTGAAACAGCTTCTCATCTACACCTTCCTTACACATAAAGTGGCTTATAAATGTAGCAGCCTACAGCTGAGAAGCCTAGATTACATGCCACCTGAAAACTATCACTGATTGTTCCAAAATGACTTTGCTTAATAGGGATTTTATTTTTTTTTTTGGTGCTAGTCCAACTATTTTGACAACTGCTACAGTTCATAAACATGGATATAGCTACACAGGGCTGAAGATCCTTAATAATGATGAAGTGGTGGTCCTTCTTCTGTATAGTAGCATTTATGGCAGTATTGCTACGCTAATATCAATGTAACTGCAACACACAAACCCAGATGTACCATTTGAACTATCTCGGTGGCATTAAAATGGGCAGTGTAATATTTATGTGTATATAAAGCCTTAGAGCAGAGAAATGCTCCATACGTTCTCCCTTTTGGAAAAGTATCTCTTACCTTAAGAAGACTGTAGCCACCCTGGGAATGTGAAACTTTGCTCAAACTCTATCAGTTCAATTCTCTATGTAGTCAGACACGAAATTGAGTTCCAGGGGCTTAATGGGTTACCCCATGTCAGTGGAGATGAATCTGTGTGCAATCTAGTAGCCCATCACCAACACAAGGCAGAAATCATTAGATGAAACAATTCCGTTTTGCAGAGGTCTAAATGTTTTTTTCCCTTGTGTTTGCTTGTCTAAGCTTGTCTAAGAATGTGCGTATAGTCTGTTACTATGCTAAGCTGAAGCCTAGTAAGTTATTAAATAGCAGTAAGTTGATCTTGTGACTGGCACAATTAGAATTTTGAGATGATTTAACTAAGTTAGTTTTAAATAGGTGATTTGGAACTGAGAATTTGTATATAAGAAATGAGTCTGTCATATAAGACCTTTAGTGACTGCATTTGCCTTGCTTGTGTACTGATGACTGGATATTTTCAGAGGTAGCTCAGAGTCCACAATTTCCATTTGAAATGTTTTCAGGTGTGCTTAGCCAGCTGTTTCCCATTTATCCCTAGAATTTCATGTGTGTACTTGTTTCAAGAAAATTACATGATTGTTTGGACGTCAGACAATTTTACCTTCATAATGAGTCTTCTTTTTTATTTTACTCAAACTGTCACAGATCTAGTGATGTGTAAAGAAGCCCCTTCAGAGAGCCAAACCACAACACTATGGAACAGACAGCTATGTTTGAGTTTGTTTCTGAACAAAACCTTGCTCTTCGTTTCATAAGTTTTATTAAAAGAGATAAAAGAATTACTATACAAATGTTAAATGGATATCTCCTCTCTTGATGACAATTATGCTTATGGCAAGAATATTAGCGTCAATTGTAACGCCTGAAAATGTTATGAGAACTTCAAGAAACCAAAATCTGGCTACACATTGTGAGCTAATGCCTCTGGGGTAACGTGTGGAAGAAAAAGAGGGTTCAGCTCTTTCAGAAGTAAGAAAGATTGTGGTCATATTAAAGTCTATGTTAGCTTCATCTTAGCTGATACTGAAGACCAGTACAATTTGCAAGAGAAATTTGAATGTAAATATTGTCAGCATTTTTTCACACTTTTTCGTCGTGAAACAGAAACCATTGAATGTAATGAGAAGGAAGTTAAGAAACTCCCTCTCAGGATACCATGAGTTTCTTACGTATCACCACACCCTGTCAGCAATAAACAGATCTCTTAATTGCAGATAATCTGTATTTCTTTAAATATTGTATTGCAAGCACCTGGCCAAATTCTGTTTAGCAGCAATGTTCACAGTTGCTTCTTGGATCCAAAACCTCCTGAGGTCAGAATTTTATTATCATTTCTTTAGCTTATTAGCAGATTTTCCCTCTCAGTTTCGAGGGCTGTTGCGTTTTTTCCTTGCTTAAAGAAAAGGAAGAGAAAAGAGAAATAACAGCTCTAAACATTGAGGTATTAGCTATAAACCTGACTTATGATGGCAGTAGAAATTTCCCTATACTTCCATCCTTGAAGAAAGCAGCATTTAGGGGGTAAGAATACACCCAGTATTACGTTCGTCACCGTTTGGTCTCTTCTTGGAGCCATGAGCAAAAGCACCAATACTCTTTTTGAATAAAATGGACTATGAGACTGATTTCTCATTGATCTTTAAATACCCTGTCAGTAGTAGCTTCTGATTTACCTGAATTGGATTAGGACTGACAAGGTGGAACTGGGACACTTTGCTGGAAATCTGGCTCACATGAAATCAGTTTCCCAGTACATTGTCAAAAAGTTTTATCAAGCCGGTTTTTATCTTAATCTTTTTGTGAGATTTATTTGCATAATTCATTCCTTACTGAAAATTTTATTTCACAGCAACTCTATTGCTTTTTGTAACTCTGCTGTGAATGAAGCCAGCCTGAGAATTATTATTTTGCTTTTTTTTCTTTGCATATTCCTATTTATAGGTAGGGATGGGCCCAACTGCCCACCTTTTGATACGTAAAGAATAAAACAGTTAAATTCTATCAGATCTGTCAGAGTAAATCTAAGAGAACATGTTATTTTTAGTCCTACTTACATTTTGGATAAAAGCTGCTTCAAGGGAGAAAGATCAACATGTAACTGAAATTAAGCCCTTCACAATCTCTACTCTGCCATGTAATTCATAAATTAATGGATCATGAAAAGACCTTAAAAGAGTGTTACCCATCAGAAATAATACCTTTGTATGTGCAGCGCCTATATCCCAGAAAACCTTGGGTTGAATCTGCCTATCTGGGAGCCTGGAATCCTTTTGAGAAAGGATGAAAGAATTATAAAATAATTTTATGTTGCTTGGTGCCCAAATGTTATAAATGACTAACACAGTCTGAGCAAAATAGTAAATCTAATCTTTTGCAACATGTATATTTAACAGTCATAAAATCTACTTCTGAGTTTGTTGATATCAGACTTTTCTTTTAGATGCTGTATGCCATATATCCAAATTACTTAGACCTCTGAGTAAAGCTAATTTTTCTTCCTAGAACCAAGGGTATAATTTCCAAGGTGACAAGAAATCTCCCACAGAAATTGTAGAATAATAGAATCAAGCAAATGCTTGCTATTCAAAATAGATTTACCACCACAGTATCTGAAAACCTTATCATAAGGGTAATAAGCAAAGCATGACTGTTCATCTGTCTTTTTTTTTCTTTTTAATCCACTCTGCAGAGGAAGAAATGCGCATATTAGAATAACGTGGGTTTATTTTGATGAGTTTTTTCCAATAACATGTATTGTGACATGCAAATATATATGTAAATGAAGAAATATGCTTTGCATTTGGGATAAAAGGGAGTCAAGACCTTTTCTGATTTTTATTATATCTTCAGAACTGAACCTTAGGAAAGCCCTAAAATTCTTTTCCAACAGTGAGTTCTAGTTTTACTGTATAGCTTTCATTGTGTGACTGTTGACCACGGTCTCTTCTCTGGAAATTCATTGATATTGGTCTCAGGCCACGAAATGCCTTACAGAGCGAGACTGGGCACATTCATAATTCTGTGGGGAGCTGGGTAGAAATCCAAAACCCAGTGAATTGTGGTTGCGATGGCTTCTCTTGCAGAGGAGGCGATCTGCTGTGCTCCTGGCTCGCCAGACTGGCCGAGGTGCTGCAAAGTCCCTTGCCCAGGGTAAGTCCTGTAGCTGGGGTCAAGGTGAGCTCTGACATGAATAACCACGGTCAGGTCATTGTCTGTCAGTGCAGCCGGGAGTCTCAGACACTGCCGGAGTTGGGATGGGTGTTGCCATGTGAGAGCTTCCCAGCTCTGAGGAATGCAGGAGTGATCCTGCGGTATGGACGGAGCTGGCAAATCACACCACCATAGATTTTCTATTTAGTTATGCTTCATCTCATGTAAAAATGTAATTGACTGCAAAAAAACAAGAGTACATTCTGGTTTTATAGGACTGAAATTGTAAACTCTGAACAAAGGCTTTGGAAACACAAACTTGTGCCATTAAGCTGCTTCTATGTGGCATTTGTGTTCTTGCTGAATTATATTCAGAATTAGTTTGGGACTTGTTTTTTTTCTTCCTTTTGGGTGATACATCTAGAGTGCTATGAGATTGCAACTTGGCTGTCCTCTTATGCACTTGCAAATGGGATCAAAATCAGAGAAGGAAACACAGGCTGCAGTGATTTCATCCTACAGATGCATCCCTCCTTCCCACCCTACGTAAAACTGATGTGGTTGAACAAAGAAGGCAAGCTCCAGGTATCACGGTGCTTTTGGCACGATTGGTTTTGACCTCACTGGTCCTCAAGACGTTACCTCCTACCCCACTGCTGTTTAGTGGGAGCTGGCTCTACATTTTGGCATTGACTGCCAGCTGGTTTGACCGCTGTAGCCCTATCTTGCTGGCAGTGGACTGCAGAAGCTGTTTTTCCCTCCCTATATAAAGTACATTCAGCCGCAGGCCTTTTAATTTGCTAAGTAGAAGCGCCACAGTTTTGAAGCTTTCATTTCCTTCACCAAGCTTGAAATAATTTGTTAGTTGATTGCCAGGGCGAAGTTAGATCGTTGTCTGTTGTAATGAGTTTTAGGAGATGAGCTGTGATGCATACTCCATCTGAAAATGGGCTGGTTTTGTTTCATTAGTATAAACTTTGCCATGCGATATGGAAAAAAATGAATTGTGGGCATCTTCTTCCAAGAATTGTATTTTTATGGCACAGGTGCCAAGAGCACCAGATTGTTGCACTTGGGCTGTGTATAAAGCCAAATAGATAAAACTTAAGTGCTGTATTTATTATGTGTAGATTTAAAGATCTTATGTGTTTGTATTAGTTAGATGTAACTTGCACCAAGGTAAGTTTTAAAACAAAGTTATGTCTGGATGCATATTCTACATAATTTTTAGTTTGTAATTATTGCCTAACACATGTAATAATTCTGTGCCCATCAACTCTGTAACACTGTCTCATGGGAGGTAAATGATTAATTCTCTTACTTCACCCCAAAAGGCAAAAGTAGTTTTTGTCATTCCTTAATTGTACACTTGCATATATAATAGAACAAAGTGCTGCACTTTTCTGCCTGTTCTATATAGTGTCATGCAGAACATAAGACACATAAATCTGGAATTGCAGACAAAACACTTTACAAGTTGTTGCCTGTGTTGCATCAAACCTTCCTACAGCCAAAGGAGGAATTCACTTGGGAAAAACTCCAACAGACATTTGGTAGATCCCTCCAAGATAACAAGCCATCCAGTAAACTTCCACTTCACAGCAGCACAGCGTTTACCTCCACAAGGTCAGTCTCTTCTGAAGGAAGGGAAGAGTGTTCTAGCTTACTTTTCAAATGGACTGGCACTGGTATCAGCCAGGTCCCAGAGCTGTGTGGCTCTGTGAAGACTCTTCCTAAACTCTGAAGATGAACACATTGTATGTTGTAGGATCTGATTATACACTTTCAGCAGAAGCTTTTCTTTATGGCACTTGGTGCATGCCGCTGTGACAGTCCTTAGGATTATTTAAATGCAAAGAATAGGCAATGGGAGTGCCTTGGTGACCCTTCCCACCAGTCTCACCAGCTAACAGTGCCGTTCATATCTACTGCCACATATTGATGATGTTACAGCCTGAATCTGTTTTACATCTACAGAGCTGTAGGATGTTATAACCCTATCTGAGGCATTATCATCTCAGCTTTCTTGCTAGTGATGCTTATGCATCTTCGGTACAAGGCTGGGACTTACAAATAAAGTTAGGGCTTTATTTCACCCGTTGACCACACAGCACACTGAGTGATTCAGACAAAATACAAAATGTCCGAATCTTCTGTCGAAATGCAAAGTGGAAATGAATACTTGAGGTTTTACACATCCAAGCTTCCCCTTTTTCTCAATTTTTGGTACTTTGTGCACTTGGCAGCTTTTGAAAGGGTCATGAAGCGCAAAAACTAAAATCCGTTGGGCCATTTCAGTTTCAACTATTATCTGCCCAACAATGGAAATCTCAAAACAACCTCAATCGATCACAAAACAACCTCTCAACCTGAGAGGAAATGGCTGAGAACTCTATACGAGTTTTCATGTACTTTGGAGATGGTATTGTAATTTGGAGGATGGCCAAAGTGATACAGAACAGGAGGCGCTGAGTGATCAGAGAAGAGCTGTATAAATAACGCATGTTCTGTGTGCCTGGGTGGTGACAGTGCTTTACAAGCGCACCAAGGAGCAGTGGTTAACTGGGTGGACCAGGAGCCACCTAAGAACAAATAAGGTAGCTGGGAAAAATTAAAGTCAAGAACTTTCTCACATCTACCCACTAAACCAATCTAAATAAACTCCCAGCAACAAAACAGTTGATGAAAGTATTACAGCAGCGAGTTTCAGGTTGACTTGCTAAAGACATTTTTGGCAAACAAAGTTGCTGCAGAAATCATTTAGTGTATCTCCACACGTTGGTGTTTGAACGGAAGAGAACAGGGCTCTTGTGGTGAGGCAGTTATCATAGATTTTTCTCTTGCAAAGAGTCTCACCAAAATAAGATTTTAGCCTGACAATGTGAACAGGAGTGTCATCCTTATTCCTCACCCCAGTGCAAGAACCCATGTGTCTCCTCTTTCGAGTGACAGACAGGTGTCTAGCAGGCAGATCCCACTGTGTGAAAAAGATGGGAGGTGTTTGCCTTCACTAATTTGTCTGGTTATTGGGCTCAGTTAATACCCACCACAGGGTCCCAGAGCAAGGAGTGAATGCTTTGCTGAGGTTTACTGGTCTTCGTGCCAACCTCTCTCCAGTGATGCACTATTAAAAGTGCAAATCGTAAAGCTATCAGGGCAGGGACTATAACATGTACTAGAAATGTCACAATTCACACTTCATAATTAAATTGACAGAGAGATTAAAGAAGGGTTGGTTTTATAAAATGAAAATGAGGAAAGCAGCATGGTAAGAGGCAATCTGCCTTTTACTAGAAATAAAAGACCTGAAACATGAATTCTCGTGTTTGTACTGGATAAGATCCTATCCAATGCTTATGATGTAATTTGTGGATGTTGGATGGAAATAAGATGATTTACATTCATTGTATGCCACTTAGTGTAATGATCATCTAAAAAATCTTTCCTTTGTTGTGATTTACAAGCAGACCGTATCATGCCAGGGAAAATAAGGAAATAGCAGATTTTGTGAACGCTGGGTGTATGCATATATATTTGCTTCTAGCGCGTACAACTTATGAGGACATAGAAGAGGAGATATTTATTCTCAAGATGACTTTAAAATATTAATTGTTTGGAATGCTCTTGAATAAAATTGGTACTTCCAAAGAATTTAACTTAGAAAATTAAGAGTTTTCTAAAACAACCACCATTTCTTTTGGGGCTTCTTTTTCAGCTAGTTATGCATACTTAGATGAGAGTAGAACTTGTTCTCAGAATTGTTAAAACTATGTTTTGGATAGTAGATAATTTCTAACAGCATCTATAAACCATACTATTTACATTCCTGATACATATATTTGCTCACATCTGACTATATTAAAAACAAAAACCACAAAAGAAAACAGAAGAGTCACAGAGGCAAAGTATCATCCACATCCATAAACTTTTTATAAAAAATGGGTGGGTTTTTTCCCCTAATGCTTGTATTTTCCATGCTTTGTTTTTCTAACCCAGAATGCTTCAGGTCAGGATCCTGATATCTGATGGTGGAACAGCTCCATGAAGAGAGAATGCAAGCAATGCTTCCTAAACTAGTCAAGAACCTGTGGGGCAGAACAGTCATTTGGGTAATGATATAATCACCATCAAGTCTTAAATAGGAGTCTCCAACATCAGAGTCTTCACTACCATGCTATTTGCTATTAAATCTTTGTGGTCTGTTTGGTGTTTTCCTGAATGTATTAAATCTTTTCACACCAAGGTGTTCTCAAGAACTAGTATGGTCTTGATATGATTCATTTGACAGTATTTCCAGATTTCTTAAAAAAAAAAAAGAAAAAAGAAAAACCTGCTTAACTATAGGCTGTTTCAGTAACATCATACATTGCCATTCTGAATAAACTTGATAAACTGTAAGTATATATGTGTCTCATGCTCACCATCATAATTCTGTTATCCCGTTAAAAACTATGCTTCAAAAAGCATGAAATAGGCTTTAAATGGTTGTAAAAATGAAAAAAATGGTGCCTTTTTCATTTGTTTACTGTTCTTTGTGACCATGCAATTGTATCACACTTTAAAGCTTTAACTTTTACACTCGTGATAGCTTGAAATGTACTAGATTTTTGTTAATGAAAGGTGGGAATTTCTTCTATTCCCTTGTCTCTAGGAATTGTGGCTCTAAGATAGCATGCTGACTCATTGGAATATTAAGAAAGATAGTGATATTGCTCAAAAGAAAGTGGCACCAAATGATGTGTAGAGGTCTCTTGATGCTACCCTGTCATGGTGTCATTGGTGGGAAATTCTTCAGTGAAATAGATTAAAATGAGAATTTCTTAAGAAAACACAATTTTTTTTTTTAATATTTATTATATTGCTGAACTTGAAGTTTTTACTGTGTTGCAAATTTTAATGTCACCAGTTCAATGCAGATAAATATAAGCGATACCTTGGAAAAAAGCGATCTTAACTATCTGTGTAGAGGGATGGGCTCTGAATTGAATGTTACCACTTAGGAATGAGATCTTGGAATTATAATGAACTGTTCTTATGAAAACATCAGTTTAATGCTCAGTAGCAATAAAAATGTAAATTGAATGATAAGAATTATTAGAAAAGAAATAGAGAACAAAAGAGACTGCATAAATCCCTACAGAGTTTGTGTCCCCTCTTCTTAAAAGGGTACTGGAGAATCTGAGAAAGTTCAGAGAAAGGAAATAAGAAGAGTATGGAAATGCTCTCACACAAAGAGTGACTCTTCTATTTTGTGGAAGAAAAATAGACTGATTATTCCTTGTCTCTTTCCAACAAGATCTAGGTATTTAATCTAGGTATTTATAAGCCAAGCATGTAAGCAGTTCAAAACTACCTTATGATTTTCCTTATGCAGTGTGTGTTTAGGTGTGGAACTTGTTGGTGCATGTTATAAATGCTGAGAGTTAGCACAGGCTAATAAACAACACCAAAAACAAATCCATGGAAGAAGATCCCACTGTGGAAAACTACATACAGAGATGTTACTGCTGGCACAGGAGATGCCAAACACATCTTCTGGGAAAACCATCACTGTGTGTTTTCAGACTCTTTCCTTGGCATCCGATGTTGGTTGCTGTTGGAGATGGGCTCCTGGGCCAGGTAGGCCTTTGGGCTGAGTACGACCATTCCTACAATATGGAGCAGCGCTGGAAGAATTTCTCAGTGGAGGACCTAGGCTGTTTAGATCGTTTTACTGAGAGCAGATGATGCTTTTGAGTTTGAAGAGTTTGTGACTGTAGGATAAGCTTATCTGTTCAGATATTGATGCTTGATGTGAACTAAATCTGAAGAACTGAGGATGAACAAAGGATGGAAGGAAGAACCTGTGCTTCTCAGGGCTATTGCCGCAGGCTGGCTGAACAGAAAACAAACTGGGGGCGTGGGCAAAAAAAATGACGTGAATAAACCTCTCTGAGACAGATGGTAACTGCTGGCTTCAAACTCTGTTGTAGCCTGCGGTGGACGGACATGATTTTAGTCCCCTGCTCTTAACTTGATAATCAGGGGCTTTGAAAAAGCACATAAAGAGCAACGGCTACACCATTGTGAATTGATACGAAACATAAACGAGTCATGTCTTTTACTTGCCAGCTGATAAAGCTGATATAGGTAGATGCTTGTTTCTCACACCATTCTCTTTTGATGGGTGAAGAAGGCCAGGAGTGTGGACGTAGCCATACTGCGGAGCCTCAAGGCCAGCGAGTGTGCCCGAGCCTGCTGATTGCCAGTGTGAGTGTAACCAGAGTGTCTTTTTGGTGTGTTTTTAGCCCCTTTTACACAGCTGACCTGAGTGGGAAAAAGTGTAAGTGTACACTAGCTTATTTTGCAGAAAAGCAATAACTGTGATTCTGGATAATATCAGAGCAGCTGGGAAAGTTTCTGGTGCCATGCCCTGGCTACTCTATAGACTTCATGTCCAAACTTTTATCACACATATACAAACTTATATCACATATAACTACACAGGCAGTTGTTTACTTCAAGTAAATCCATAGGCTGCTGGGCACGTGTATATCAGCATTTGCCTAAATTCAACATTTATGTTCTTTAAGAAATACCAACTTTTTCTTTTTCTCAAATTTGAACAAACCCCTGAAATTTCAAAATTTACTGAGAAATGACATTTGGGAATTGCTTTACTTGAAGTAATCAAAAGAACTCTTATCAAAGACTTTGATTTCAATCAAACCAGTTTGTTTTGGCTTTATTATTCTGATTTTCAAGTGATAACACTTTCAAAACATTAACTTTTATAGTATATAGTGATTGAAGCAATGAAGTCCAAATGACATTATTTAACCTTTTAGAAGTAAAAACAAATAATGTTCTTTAAATTTTTTAATGAACTCAATACACTTCTTCAGATCGTTGAGTCAGCACTTGCTAATGAAAAGCAGCTCTTCTGGAACTGCTTCAAACAGTCCTTGCAGGATATAAGACATTTAAAATTCCAGCATGTAGATAAAAGTTCTCTTCCTGAAAAAAAACCCCTTTTACTCTGAAAAGCAAAATTACACAAACCAAACAAATGTTTATGTTTTGTGCCTGCATGTCACACATGAGTGCTTGTGAATATAGTCTAACACATTTGACAGTTCTGCTAGTCTGACTTAGTACTTAATTCTGCTCCCCTCCCCTAAATTTTTGCACAATATCTGCTTTCATCTTTACTTATTAATACTGGCTATAATCTCTGTTATATTCCACCCCATACAGCAATACTTACAGGAATGTTTTGAAGTTAAAATAATTTTCTAGCATTGATTTTATGCTCTGAAGTATTATAAGAACTCTTTCATCTTTACTTTTAAATGCTATTTTGAAAACCACAGATACTCAGACTTCATACCTTGTTCGCAAAAGGAACAAAGGCTGAACGCCATTTAGCTCCAAGTGTCAATCAGGACATAACAAGTTAAATAGCAGCCAACACATTGGCAGATGAGTAACACAGAGTGGTTACTAAGCAGTGCCGAGTGCTGTTTGTCCTAGCCTACCTCAGCAGCTTAATGTGTTTACTTATTCATCTGCATCTGTTAGGGTGTAGCCATTGTCAGTAATGGGTAATTTTCCCTGTAAAGACAAGGTTTTGGGGCTTGTCTTACAAACCCATCCAGATCTGGAGGATATTACTATGATTAAACTAATTGATTTCAATAGGTGCTAATCATGCAGGCTCTGGCAATGCACAGTGATGAAAAACTTCAATGTGCCACATCCTTTACACAACTAATGCTTATTGCACTTCACCCGAATTCTCCTATCAAGATGAGATTTTTTTTTCCATCCCGATTTGGATATGTATTTGGCTTTTCTATAGCTGTACCCCACACTGAGCAGATTCACTTTATCAGCCTCAATTTCCTACTAGGAAATAGCCTGCGGATAAGGCAGGTTCTCAGCACTGTAAGGAGACATTACTATTTAACGCCTATTACAAGATCTGATTTAAGTGAATGGAAATTACCTGACGAGTTGCCCCACATGTCTGCTTAAATGCTTACTCCAGTGGTAGTAGTTACTGTGCCCTAACTGGTAGAGCTGGCTGTGGAGATAGCAGCTTGCTCTTGCATGGCTGGGCTTTTATCGAGGTTGGTTTAGAGGCAGAGAGACTCACTCACTCTTTGTGCCACCAGCGCAGAGCAGGTGAGTGAAGGAGAGCACCGTGGTGGGACTGGTAAGGAGTGAGGGATCACAGCAGCCTGGAAAACAAGAGGCTTGGGGAGCTGGGCAGGACAGAAACCCATCAGCCCATGCTCACCTGCCTCACATTCTCGCCCCAGGGTTTTATTGCCTCTGAAAGACAGTGTGAGCCTCCCAAGGACCATCTCACGACCTTTCCTCCCTTCCCATCTTCTGTGCAAACAAATCACCTGCAGCTTGTCAGCCTGGGCCATGTGTCTTATAGGCTGAATACAACTTTTAAATAAATGACTTAGCTTGAGTTGGGGGTTGCACCTGTGTGTGTGTGAGGGAAGAGGTCCCCCAGAGATGCCTTATCTTGAGAAAATGCTCAAAAAGCATAATGTAGCATTGCTGCTCCCTCTCATTTGGAGTAGCCTTTGTTTCACCACAGCTTTCATTTCAGTCTGTGCTGGCAGATGAGGGATGCAATAAGCCTGATTAAATTTCCATGATTTATATATCTGCAGCACATCGAGTCCGTAATTAAGACAATGGGGTACAGAGGCCCCGGCTGTGATGCACAAATGGAGACTTTCACACGTTAGATGAGAGAGATGTGTAAGGGAGAGAATACAAGTTAAAATCAAGATAGTATTGATCAGCATGTTGGGCATATATATTAGTATCTTCTTACATCTTTTGTAGTTACATCAGAAGAGAAGAGGATTAAAGTGGGCCCTCCAGTAACTTAAACTTGATTACATTACTGAATTACAGAGGGATGTTTAACAAGAAAGAGTCTGTTGGGAGAAAGGTGATTTAAATATAGGCGCCTGTGGTGGTGGAGGCTGGTATTGTGAATCTGGAAAAAGAGAATGGGATCATGGTGAGGACCTGCTGGCACCTCCATGGAAAACTGGAAGAGGAATCAGGAAGATCCTCTGACTGACCCAGTTAGGGGAGAGGAAGGACCAAATGACCAAACCGAGTAAATGAGGGCAAGATTGCAAAATGCAGAAGAGAGTTAATTGTCTTGAATGCAGCTGACAGATCATGGGGGATGGGGAAACAGCAATGCTCAGTTTTGGCTGAACACAGCTCTGGAGAAAATAATTTGAAAGTAATGAGAGCAGGAAGCTCATCTTTTACAAATAACAGATGCATACCAGATTGCAAGTAAAATATATTAATATCTATAAGGTGCATTTGTACACAATGAATACACCATAGATGTTTTCTATAATGTTGGGATAAGCGAAAGAAAGAATTTAGGAGTATGCAAATTAGGTACCTACAACAGAAAAATGTGAAGGCAAGCTTACAAAATAGCCATTTGCTATCTGACAGCAACCGAAGCCATTAAAGCAGCGTCAAGTGAGTCACCCTTTAAATACTGGAACATGGCGATAAGGTCTCCCCTAAGCTTTCTTTTCTCAAGGCTGAGCAAGCCCAGTTCTCTCAGCCTTTCCTCATATGGCAGCTTCCCAGTCCTTTGATCATCTCTGTGGCCCTTCTCTGGACCCTCTCCAGCCTGTCCACATCTTTTTTGTATGGTGGGGACCAGAACTGAACACAGTATCCCAGGTGTGCCCTGACAAGCGCTGAGTAGAGCTGGATATTGACTTCTTTGTTTAAGATGAATACTTCTCTTCAGCAGTTGAGAAGGAGCCTGATAATACCAGACAGCAGTGTGCTGAGACAGTGGTGGCTTTCCTCTAGGTTTTAGGAAGGGGAAAATCTCCAAAGAAATGGTGAGCTTTTGTGTCAGGGAAAGCACAATATGTCTTAATTTTTCCCCACTTCTTTGTGAACTGGAGTCCCTATCTTGGGGTGCAAACGGGCAGGCAGTTTGGCCATGCTGGACTCTGCAGCAGGAGCAGAGCATGGCTGCTTAGTTGTCTTTTGGGGGTGAATGGTCCTGGTGAGTTCTGTGTGCTGGGCAGGCTTCTCCTACGAGGCCTGTGAAAGGCACATCCCTCCCACATGGCCCAGGTCCTCACACCATGTGTGCTATGCAGTCCTGAAGGTCAGATGGCCGGGCTTGTTGGCATGGCATGTGTGACAGCCCATCCTAAGCACTGGCAGGTCCACAGAGGGAAACAGGCACCAATCACATTGTCATAGCAAGGTATGGGCCCCACAATGCCTCCTGTGACACGAATGCCTTTCATGCTGACACTCAATAACCCCAGCTCGGATGTCCTCAGTGCATCTGTGATGACAGCATGATCCTAGATTAGTACCATCACTTCTGGTTTTGCTCTCCTGGGGTGTTTCTCCACTCTGCCCCAGGCAGGTGGGTATCAGGACCTGGGGACACACCGGTGTTGGTGTCCTGTCCTCCTGGCCTCCCTCCACCCCAGCTGGAGTTGGAAGGAGAGCATGGCACACTTTTAGGGTGCTGAGAGGCCAAGCATCTTTGCACGGGGTTTTGGGTGGCGCAGCTGGACGCCAGGCGGCAATGCGAGGGATGAAGGGGCAGCAGGGATGTCATCTCCGCCTGCTCCTCGGGGTAAGGCTGTCCAGCAGCTGAGCACTCCCAGCTCGCTGCATGTTACTGGGGAGATTGGCTGTGGCAGAAAGATGGTGGCCATTCTCCCCTCCTGCGGAGCAGACTGTGGTAATGCCAATGGGTTCCCTCCTCGCTGCTCTGCTGTGAGACGTGCGGATGTCCTTCCCCACGGCACGGCGTTCCTTATTCATTGCCATCTTCTTACCTCCACACCTGTTTGATTACATATTCAGTTTGGAAATACTGTCCTTTTTGTCCCCTTTTACACCATCTGTTGACACAAACCCATGTATGTGTCTGGGTAAGATCCAGCTGGCACATGCAGGAGGTGAATGCATTCACATCTCCCGAAATTGCTGATTCAGGGAGGGAAGGTAGGTGGGGGCTTGGGGAGCGGGGGGACGATGGGACACAGGACTCAAAAGTCCCGCACCCTGATAGCGCCGCAGCTGAGAAGCCTATCATTGCCCTCGGTGATAGTGCCAGGCGTTATCAATGCACAGCCATCCTTTCACCCCCGCCTGCCCTCCCCACAGCCCCGACGTGTCTGTTGTAATCGGGGGAACAATGGCAGAGGCAGAGTGCCCGGCACAAAGACAACAGCTGCACTCCCGGGTCAGGCTTTGCAGCCTCCCCGCACAATGGTGATGTGTAACCCCATCCCACCGCCCGCCTCGGAATAATTTATTTATAGATGCAATATCTCTTTCTCTGGCCTATTTAAGAATGTCTTTTCATAAATGCATGGAAATTGAAATCATTCTCTGCTTTTTCCCCCAAAGCTTAAGGTATCTGCTCTGTACAGATAAATAGCCTAATTTTGGAAGGGAAGAAAGAGAAAAGCCATTGGAATATATGTAATAAAAGATGGGGAGAAGTTGATTCACTGTGATGAGTGCATTTGGTTTTTTTTTAATTAAATATATTTCATTATTAGTGTCTTTGTAATAACGGGCACATGTTTAAAAATTGGAAAGAAATATTGAAGTAGGGAAAAAAAGCTCTGGTAGGCAATGAATGCCAGCCTCTCCCCTGCCAGAGATGACTGGTTGCCTCTTTGGTAATAAAATCTCTTTCACACGAACAAACTGTAAGCATGAGCATCTGCTCAGCATGGAGAATTTTCTACTATCCAGGAGACCATGAGTCATCTCTCACATGAAAATATGGTCAGTTCAGCCCACTGCTTACTTTCCTAAATACAGTGTGTGCAGCTTACATATTGTCTAAATGTGTGCTTTAACACAAGATCGGAAATGAGGACGATCACCTAGATCCCTAAAAAGAACTAAAATCTGTAAAAGTATTTCTTCTAATAACTTCTTAATGCCAGTAGTTTCAATACTCCCATCATGTTTTTTTAACAGCAGCTCTTTAATAAAAAATAATTTAGGTTTTTCTATACTTTCAGTACAACTAAGTTTGATTTTCTTTTTCTAAATCCTGTCTCTGAATGCAGACAACTAGCAGCTTAGTGACAACACCTTCCTGTGTTAACCCAGTTGGTTTAGTGATCGTGAAACTGGAGCCCTTCACCCATGCACCTTTTGTGTGCTTGTGAACATGTTTGCATAAGGAAAGCATGATTTCCAAATAGGAAAAAGCCTTGTTGCTGCTAAACGGCATCCAAACGCCTCCATCAGATTTAACAACCAACTGAAAGCTCCTGTATGCCCATGGGACGTGAAACACAATTTATCAGTCACTCTGGAATAAAAAGGATTCTTTTTTTCTTTTTTTTTTTTTTTTTAAATTAACAAACACCATATATAACATTATCAGTGGTTCTGTATAAAGTGTGCTGGAAAAATGCATAGCCTCTTAATATCATCCTCTCTTCCATCTCCTGCAGTCCACAGGAAAAGCCTCATGACTGGCAGCTGGTTGACTGCCCTATTATCTGAGCCTGCGTCCAGTCTGGCTAATTACAGTCACTGATTACTAAACACTGAGCAGCACTGTCACCTGCCTTAGCCTGACAGGATTATACCATCTGTGCCAGTATGGAAAGCTGGTGAAAGGTCACAAAAAGGGGCAAATAGCCCTTAATGGGAGGTAAATGTATGTTTGCAGACGTGACAGCTGACTGTCATTAGGGCATATATACATATTCACAGCTGAAGATACTTCCCAAGGAAAAATAAGGGGCATAGGAAGTGTGACTTTGTCAGACAGTTGTTTTTTTTACCCCCAAAATAGATGTCATTCACTGGAAAGAGACTAAATATGCTCCTGTCAGATACACCGGAGTGACATAAGACCAGACGTTTTACCTCCTTACCTCCTCAGATCTTGTTGGCGCGGCAGCAGCCTAACTAAAATGTTTGTTAAAACTGATCTAATGAAACTGGTGTGAACCTTTGTGCAGGCGAGACTCTCTCCTTTAGAGAAACTGGTTGGATCTGTTCAGTTTGTGCTTGCAAAGGTACCGCAATTAATGCAACTAGGTAATTGAGGACCAGGCCTGTTCTCCAGAGCAGGTAGCAGTGCAGGACCCATAAGCTGAGGGTTTCCCCTCTCCAGCACCCTGCTCCAGGGCAGGTCATGCCTCCTGTTACCTGCAGTAACACTGCTCCTTCCTATGCCTCTTCTCTCATCAACTTCTACGGGCTGGTACCTGCCCTCTGCTCCACCCAAAGCCTCTCTTACGCTGTTATTCCTCCCCTGCATGCTAGCAGAAGTCTCCTCCTCTCTTTTTCCAAGTGAGTGTGGCAGGGCAGCCCTTTCATGGAAAATGTCTTGTGTTTCCCCTTGTTTGCTTTATGTCCCTGTGTATTTAAGTTTTGATTCTCCAAAGGGAATTTTGCAACTTTTTCTATGTATCTGGGCTGAGCCCTTCTGAGGTCAGAGAGGCATAGCATTTACTCACTCCGTCTTGTTGGATCATCCCAGCTCAAATCTGATACATCCTACACCTTGGAGGGTTATCTAAGTAATCGTGAAATCACCATAATTTGTTGGCTTGGAAAGTTCCCATTGCTTACAACAGACTCTGTGTAATTTTGTAGGCAGTATACACCCAAGAGTACCCACAGAGTAGCCTAACTCAGTGTCTAACCCTGGGCGCCCTGGCATGACTTAGGACACTTATGCACTCCCCTGCCCAGTTGCTGCCCCATGTGTGGATTTTTCAAAGCCTCTAGGACATAAGCTTGGGTATACAGCTCTCATTGACAATTAAGAAAGCCTGAGCTGTCACCTCAGGAGCTGGCATGATGCTTGGTCCTCCTGGGAGGAGACCTGCATCTTCCTGGTCGTATGGAAGACTACAGATGGCACCATGACATCGCCAAGGTCTTCTGCCATGGGTGCCTGAGTGTATTTGCTGCTAATCAGATTTCATTGCAACTGCCAGTCAGTGCTCTATTAAAATTATTAGATTGAAGGAAGCTCAAAGCAAGGAAAACTCTCTGGCACAACAAGTCTGCAAGACAGTGAGGGTAAGAAGCTGCCATGGTACCTCTCTTCTCTTCTGAGTATGTCCGGAGATGCCTGTCCAAGAGGATGGTGACACAGTCTGGCATGGTCACAGGTTTGTCTGTCTCCTTTCTCCATCCACAGGGTGGAGACCACCACCACCTGCTAGGGCCACTCCACCAGGCTTAGGTTGTTGTCTAGTGGCAGTGGTGGCTTCTGCATAGGTCCCCAAACCACGTTCCCCTCTGCATGGTTCTGCCATTGACCCCTGGGTAGGGAGCATCCTCCTCCTCACCGTATTCTGGCTGAAATATGCAGAATTTTCAGCTGGAAAAGCAAGCAGTCTGTGCAACAAGGGGGTGATTTATTTCAGCTAAGTCATGGTGTCACACACTCAGTGCCTTGCTTTTATTCTCCTTCCTTGGATATCTTGTCTAAACTTTCTCTTTTGCTGTCAAATGTGTATTATATTTCCCCAGTTGCATTCAATTTGTCTGGTCATTATTTACCAGGTATTTTAGTATCTGAATGTAAGATACATGTTTTACTGAAAAAAGATGACTATAAATTGCTTTGCATACATCAAATCACAGTTTAAAGAAAAACACATGAATCCCCAAAAGGTGCGTATATAAGTCATAGCTGAAGCAGTCTTACTTTCAATGATGAGTGTAATCTTCTCAGAACCGAAAATGTAATTTATTTCATGTCAAATAGGTGACCAGCATTTGTCAGCCACTGAGTACAGGAATTTTTCAAAAGGTATGAAATCAAGGTGTCTAATATTCTGAGTTCTCATACCTGAGCTCTGTGCTTTCTTAACAGTTGCTCCGGTTGTTCTGGGTTTTTTGTTTGTTTGGTTGGTTGGTTGGCTTGTTTTTGTTTGGTTTTTTTTGTTTGGGTTTTTTGTGGTTTTTTTGTTTTGTTTTGTCTTTTGTTTTGGTTTTTGTTTTGTGGTGGTGTTGTTGTTGTTGGATTTTTTTTCGGTTTTTCTCTTTGGTTCTTCAAAATTGATCTTGGGGGCAGGCATGTTCAAAAAGCTACTTCATATACACATGTCTACATATATACATTCACTAGTCTGCCAGTGAAGTGGTGTGGGCAGCATCTCCATCACAGGTCACGGCTGGGTACTGGAGCAGAGGTTCGTGGTAATGATACGGAGGACTGGGAGGAGAGAAACAAGGTGAATTTCAGTGGTACAAAGCACATGTATTTTTTCAACCAAAGCTGAGAATTTCTACTGGAAACCAAAAAGGAGCAAAACTGGGTGGTGCTGATAGACTGCAGTCATTGGGGTGCTACTGATGTGATGTAGCTGTGCAAATCAGAGGCTGATTCTAAGACACACCATTTCCAGGACAGACGGAGAAGCATTTGTAACTCCTTTATTTACGACCAGCTACCATGTCACTGCTTGAGCCTTCTCTGGGTGAAGGCACACAGGGCTGGTGCTGCCTACCAGCTGTGCTCAGGGCAGATACGCGCAAGCTGGAGCAGGTATGGAAAGAAGTGAGCAGGGGACCTGGCAGCTTAATTTGAGAGAGAGCTTAGGAAGTGTAGCTCATTTAGCTCCTCAAGACAAATGCTGAGAGAGAAAAAAAACCGTGATTGCTCTCTCTAAATTTATCAGCGGAGGCAAATGCCAGAGAGGCAGAGGAACTCTTTAAGGTGAAGGACAATGTTGGCATAAGAACAAATGAGTGTAATCTGGCTATGAATAAATTTAGGCTGAAAATTAGAAAATGGTTTCTAACTACCAGAGGAGTGAGTTCTCAGCTTTTTAATAGGTACTCAAGAAACCCAATTCCTATTCAGTCCAAGTTGATAAGATTATTAAAAAGCTGCCTGTGATAGGAGGGGACCAGTCTACAGCTTAGGTCTTCGTCCCTGAGCACTGATGGATGCAGGTTGACCCAATGGGGATCCTGCCTCAAATATGCATTATATGAATATTTTCATTATATGAAGAAGTTTCAAAAGTTAGGACACAAATTGTCAAGGGGATGCCCCACATTTTTGATTCTTTGGACTTCAAATGTTTCTTTCTGCTTCTTCTATGCACCTGTGAAATACAGAGGATAATTCCACCCTTTCTCCCCATTTAATCACACTGGGGTATTGTGAAAAGACCCTCACTGTGGTATTATGAAAATATAATATTTACTGTTTGTGTAGCACTCAGTAGTGCTGTGAGGATGAGTACCAAAGGAAAAAAGCTGTCCTGACATTAATAATTTTGGCTGAACAGCAAGGTTTGAATTACATGTAGTAAATCATGCCTAGAGCAACACACTGAGTGAGAAGAAAATAAAATATTGAATAGTTGCTCATTAAGTGAACACCATCTATTCCGTGAACTGAATGAGGCAGGGTCCCACAGAAAATACAGTGTATGATTTTGTAATTGAAGATTAGAAGAGGGCTGAATTAAGGTTGCACAAGCCTTTTCTTATGCCTTTCCAGCATCAAGGATCTAGGATTTATATTTTTTTTTAATGTGCAGCTGACCCATTAGCTGTCTGCATCTGCACGCAGCCCAGCTCGCACCCCATTTACAACAGGGGGGACTTTGTGCGTGGTGCGGAGGTGGTTGTCAGACTGCGCAGGTTCTAGCATGATCCTTCTGCCAGAAGATGGGAGGGACTGCCTGGGCATACTTGAATAACCACACGTCCTCCTATCTCAGCAGCCTGGGTGCAGGGAGATGCTCCCGAGCACGCCGTGTGAATAACCCCCACAGTGCTCTGCCCTTGGCACAAGCAGATGGAGAAGAATGGGAGGGTTGCACCGGCTCACCCACAATCAGCCTCTCAGAGCTGGGCAGAGAATAGTGTTCTGTCTTGCAGAGAAGCTGGAAATTTATTTCATCCCAGCTTGGGACTAACTCCACCTCTAGAAATTCTCCATAAATGCAAGTTGGAGGAGTGATTAAAATGTTGACGGTTGAGCCAAGAAGCTTGGGTGGCCAGGATGAACTACCTTCCCTGTGAATTTGGAGGTGTAGGTGGCTGTGGGTGTGAAGTTGAGGCTTTGGGTGTGAAGCTGAGGCTTTGGGTGCCATCTCAGGACCAGCACACAGGCCGCCAAGGAGGAGCGGGTATGGTCCCAGGAACCTCCGCCCGTTTCAAACCTTGCTCTTTTCTTGAAAACAAGAGTTTGGAACAAAACCTGAAGACATCAGCGAGGCAGCAAGTATTTTGACAATATTTTTCAAACTAGTTGCAGGACTATGGGCTATACGCTGAAGCAGGTGTGAACAGAGCTGGATAGTCAATGTGAGTTATGACCATGCTGGGAAGAGCTGTAGCTGAATAGGTGCCCTGCGAGAGCTCACCCCTGGCCACATCAAAACCTGATACCAATACCTATAGCTTTGTTCTAGCGGGAGGGTTTGGTGTGCCACCACCAAATTCTGAGAACAAAAAATCTTGCTATTTTTAAAATGGCTTTGATGCAGAGGACAAAGTTCTAGCATGACTAGCAAGTCTGAGTCCCTCTTTTTCTTGGCACCTGACTTTTCCCTCAGCTGAAGTCTGATTGCCAGAATGGGAATGCTCCGCTCTTTCTGAACACCCTGTGTTTTCAAAGCGGGCACTAACAAAGCAAGCAAAAGCCATAGCCAGTTCTGAAAATCTTGACTCAAACTCTTCAAAGATTATCCAAGAAGCATGTGTTTCTCAGCCTTGGGAAGCAAGGATTATTTATAGGCTCACCTGGAATACTTGGCTGGATGTTTTTTGTGTGAGTTGGTACAAAGGAGTCTGGTGTGACTGTACGTACTATACAAAAGCAGACACACCCTGCATTTAAAAGATTCCTGTTTTTTTTGTAGTCAATCAAATTTCCATGTTTGTTTGTCATAGTATGTATGTCTCTCATTATGTGCTGATGGCACATTCTTACTAACCAAAAATATTATCAAAAAATACAGAGCTATCTCTAGATGGAGACCTTGTTTTTGACAGCAGTGTTTACTATTGAATCACAAACCACAGAAAACAGTGATTTGCACAAGAACGACTAATGCATAAGAAGTGTGCTGAACACTACTTTGGCACAGGAAGAGGGAAGGAAGAAAAACATATTTATCTCAGTAGTGGTTAAACGATAGTGCAAACCAGTAATTATGTGTAAATTATGACCTTGCCCCCTTACAGTCAGCTCCTCAGTAAACATGACTGCATTTAATTTCCATCCCCTCAGCAATAAACATCATTGTGTTCGGAGCAAGTTCAATGCTTCTCACATATTTTTTCAATGAAAATCTGTGTTTTTAGAGATCAAAACCTTAAATGAATTGCTGGGCTTTTTCAGATTTTGCGGATTTTCATTTAAATATAACACTGGTGGTAAAATATTAGCTTTATAAATTCTGCTATCTTCCTTTACACTTTCTGTCACTAAAAGGCATTACATACAACGTTAAACTTTAGAGGTGTTTTTAAATATACATATTTTTAATTTTCATTTGACATTCTGTAACATTTCCAAACCTGGAGAAATGCTGAAAAGTTGAAGAAAATAAAGTAATAGAAGAAACCCCTAACTTGCATATCATGTAATATACATGGAAATAAAAGGAAAATACAGAAAGAAAGTGGGAGGAAAAAATAGGAGAGAAGCTCACAAAATTACATTTTAAGAAGTACGAGTAAAGAGCACAATTTTTTTTAAATAGTAGAGAATCTCACTGAAGTGGAAATGACCTAATTAATGGAACTAATTTCAACGTTTGAATATTTATGTTTTTTCCATTTATTTAAACAATAACAGCTAAATAAGAATTGAGCCTCAGCGCTTACATATTGTCATGCATTTCAGTGTGACAAACTGTAGCTACACACAATTATCCTGTGCTATCGGTTGCCGAAGTGGTTTTCATTATTTCCTACCTTAAGCTGTCCTGTAAATTTGCTCTGCACTGTTAAGCAGATATCAAGTTGTGCCTAGAGACAGAAATGCTGCTGATGAGCAAAGGGGATCTTAATAGCTAACTTTGTTGATGTTTATATTAAACTTTAGAAACATTTTGAATAAAAGACAGAAATCATTCTTCCATGAACAGTCACGCTGCATTTCTTCAGCGTTTCCCCTCTAACGTTCTCACCAAGCAGAGAGACGTTTTCTTGGTTTCAGTTCCCTGGCTTGGGTTAATGCAGAGCATGTTTTGATGCAGAATTACCTGGAGCTAATCCCCTTGTGTTGGGCAAGCCTAAGAGTGATCGTGGTGTCTCTTGGGGAACCCAAGTGCCTTGGTGTCTGTACCTGCACCTCACACTCCTGAGGTTTCTTGTGGCATGTCCCATGGTGGCTGAAGCAGCTCCTGCCTGACCCACCACGTTAATTCTTCCCAGGAAACTCCTCTGGGATCTCTTGCGGTCTCGGCAGATGCCACGGTGGCATCGGGCCGTGCCGGAGGATGCGCTGCCACGTTCTCGTGGACCTGCTGCCTGTCCATGGAGGTGACCCCCCATCCCACCAGGCAGCGCGAGCCAACAGCTCCGCCACAGCAGGACTGGAGGCTTTTGTGGGTAGATGGGATTTAAATAATTGGCAGGGCCAGGAATGAAACCTGACTTAACTTGATTAAAAAGGAAATCTAGCTCGACTCCACACATGTGAAATGCTGCTCACTGATGTTTCTCCGCTGCAATCAGAAATGGGTTTACTCCTATGACCTACCTGGAGTTTGAACACACTTTTTCCCACTAAGACACACCTTTAAATGCTTCGCAAATATCAGCAAGCTCGGTTTCACAATGGGAGTTTCTGCTGGCAGCCGGGCTGCATCATCAGTTTTCGGATGAGGAAATTAGGCAGCACTGGTGAGTGGCTCCAGGCCACATTGCCGTGTTTGCATGGCACTGAAGTGCTGCAGAAAGATAGTGAGGCTAGCACGGATTTATATCAGAACGGGGCTCCACCCTGACTAATTAGTTCGCTGGGGAGCAAAGTCTATTCGGCAGTCTCTCTGCTAATGCAATCCTGCCTCCAGATGCCTGGTGTGGGGATCCCATGGCTGGTCTGCAAAGTGCTTCACATCCCCACGGACACTTCGCAGCCTCCAAGGACTTCACGAGGAGTGAAATATGTTTTGTGGCATGAGGATAGCATTTCTGAGAACAGGTTTCCTGCAGCTGGGGTCAGAGCTGGGAGCTCAGGACTCCTTCATTTTTATTTTCAGTATTCATATATTTATTTATTTTTATTTTTTTTATTGAGCGACTACACGAAACAAAGGGGGGTAATTTAAAGGAACCAAACACTAAAAATATGCTGCTGTAGTTCATTAAATAGTGAAGTCAGGTATTTTCTGTGACTCAGTGGCTGATTTTAAACTACCACGTAGGGAGGGAGGGAGGACAGGCCTGACTCAGCAAATGCCGGGGCCTTCAAAGGCGTTAGAGCTACTGCCAAAGGGTTCCACCCTTTTTTTCCTCTTTAAATGAGTCTTAAATATCTTAGTCTTGCATGACATTATATATAAAAAGCATGTATGCTAGTGAATTGGCACATACAGAATAGAGAGAACTTAAACATCAGATTTTCCTGAAGGATTACGATTTGATTAGATCTGCATGTGCACACCATTTCATCACTGTGCAAGCAGCAAAATCCCTTCCGTACAATTAAAACTCCTCAAGCATTATTAACACAGTAGCTGCAAACATTTCAAAATAGGAACTCTAAAAAAAAACCCCTACCTGAATCTTCATCAAAAAAATGTTTACAACCCAAACGCCCTTTGGACCACAACTTTCAGTCACCCAGCATGCCTCCAGAGCTGATGTGATTCCTCAAGGAAATTGTCCTTGTGGGACTTCTTCACTGCAAGACAAGGTACTTTCTAAAGGGCCAAGACAGTTCCCCACGCCTGCTGCCAACTCATTTCATAATTCTGCCTCTGTGTAATCTTTTTTAACTGAAAAGATAAAAATGTAGGGAGTTGGTCTGTGCTTAAAAAGTTTTGCTGGCATGGCAATGGTATAATTACAACAGCAAAATCCCTACTGTGAGTTCAGTCCTACCATCAAAAGGCCTTTTTGTTGTTATAATGTAATCTGTTCAGTGAACTGGTTTAATTCATACCAGCAAAACAACTTTTTTTTTGCTGGTATAAGCTGTTTCTCAGTTCAGGGTGTTGGCTGTTGCAGGACTAGTGCCGATGTGCCTGGGGACAAGCCGCCGTTCTCCCCCTCGCAGGTGAGGACTGAGGCTCCCTGCACACCAAAGGGATTAGGAAGTGTGTGGTGACTGCTGGGTCCAAAGGGAATTTCAATCCACCTTTCAGTCTGGCTCCTTTCCATGAGCCCTGTGTTTTAAAATCTGCGCCTCACTCTGTGGATTTTCTGGCTAGGACTGAGCTGGGCCGCCTGCACACGCCAGCACTGTTTCTGACATTGAAGGCATTTTTGGACTGATATTGTGAAAAGTGATGATTTTTTGACAGGACTATGAAATAAAACATTAGGTTCTCATCTCAGAGCAGGAATATGTCCCCCCAGCCCATCAGTTTTGCAGGCAATATTGTTTTAATCCAGCTGCGGCCTCCAATATATGTCAGCATTTCACCTGCATGTCTGTGGTGGTTTGGTGAGTCCCAGTGCGAGGTGCCACTGGAGAAATGCAGGTGCTCAAAATTGGGCTTTTCCTCTCGCTCTCACCGTCTCCACCCTTCGGTCCCTCCCTGCTGTTTTTGTGGGGGGAGGGTGCACGCGTTTGCACTTGGCAGATCGGGGATGGGGTTTTTGCTGCCTTTCCCAGTCGCACTGTTGCCATCCATCCCCCTGTCCCCCCCAGGGATGGCAACTGTGGGTGATGCAGCAGGCCACGGATAATGTCTCTCCAAAACCATTGCTTACCCTATGAGGAAAGGTACAGCCCAACCCAGACAGGATTTATGGCTTTTTCATAAATGCATGTGGCATGCTTGTTTTTATGCACATTTCCTCAGTTTTCCTTTTAACATAATTTCACTATTCTATGGAACTGAAACCAGAAATAATAAATGCAGCAATGAGTGTTATATCCTCTTAGCCAGCACAGCCATCACTTATTATTTTTTTCCTTGAGAAACAAATGCTTCAACCTGTTTTAGCAAACCTCCTGGCCCTCCCACAGCAGATCACTGGAGCCATTTTCAGGGTATAGTATGCCAAAAAAAGCAGGGACAATCTGGAAAGAACAGGTGTATTGGCTCCTGTTGCTGCTTGAAGAGGTAAACACCTAATTTGCTGCTGCCACAGAGGAGGTAAACATTTAGCACACAGAAAGTTTCATTCCCTCTGAGAAAGTCCCACTGGTGTCGACCTAAATAAATTTCAATAGTCAATCTTTTTTTTTTTTTTTTTAAATGAAAATCTTCCTCACCTCCATGGCACTGATTTTGTATTGTAACTCCTTGCAAAGAGAAACTTTTTTTTGTAAGAGAGTTGGACATTTTACTCCACAAGGTGGTTTTGGCTGGAAGGAACGGTGCCGAGGTGTACCTGTTTGGGCTGACCTTCATGCTGGTGGTGGGCTTCAGGCTTGCTGTTCCCAGCTGGCGCTTGCCGGGAGATGGATTTCAGTCCAAACGTTTCTCAGGACGAGGGAAGATAAAAAAGGATAGAAAGTAATTTTTGTTCCTGATAGAAAAGGAATATTTGAAGAGGTATCTTTTGAAGACTCCATAAATTACAGTGCTTTGGAAGACTAGACAGACTTGGTGGAAATTTATGCAAAACTAGTGAGTGAATCTGCACATGTTTAGTATGTGTCTGGTGAAGCGTTTGAACTGAGCCTGTCCTGCCCACCTCATGGCCCACTCCGCGCTAACTTCAGGTGCTTGGCGTGGGGCAGCTGCTTAGGAAGACTGAAGAGACAAGATTTGAATCTGGGGATGTCAACACTGTGCTGGAACAAACCCAGCAAAAAGGGCACCATTAGTATATTGCTCTTTTGTTTTTCTTGTTTAGTGCAACAAACCTGACCATTTCCATCCTGGTAACTCTTTGTTTTTCTTAGGTTTCTTGGTCTCCAAAGAAGCTTCATTCATACTTTTACAGTACCTGCCTATGGCATCTCAGAGTTAACCATGTTCAAGACTTTAAATATATTTTTTTGTTTCTTTTCAGATTATGAAATGAAAATTGGGCCAAAAGCCCTAAATTCTCTCTACAGGGTTGTGCCTTTAGCGGTAGCTCTCAAAATCACGGTTCTCATTAAATATGACCTGCAGCGGTTGTTGTTTTTGTTCTGATGATATCTAGCTCTTGTCTTTTCTCTACAGCATATTTCTAATTCCTTAGAGTGTGTCTGCAACAACTGAGTCTTTCTGAGGTTTGTATTCAATTTGCAAACTGTACATCTGAAGCTGAAAAATAAGCTCCATACTTTTGTGGTAAAGAGAGGTCTGCCAGTCCCCTTCAGAAATGACAGCAATGTTTTGTGGTTTGTTTCAGTTAACATGGGCTGCAGTCAATGTGTGAACCCTTTGGTGCCCTCATTGAGAGCACAGCCTCGTTCCCTAGATGAGTGTATCAGTGCAAGGCTTTTTTTTTCTTTTTTTTTAGTAACACCTGCAGAGAAGTGGAGAGCTCTCTGGTTTCTAGTTATGGCTATGTGTTTGTAAGACAACCATCCCTCAGAACATCTGTGAACAACTGTGTTTTCCACCCACTGTTGTAGCTGCTCAGGTTTAGAGCTCTGTATTCTGCTGTTAAAACTCTTCAAAGACTTCTTATGTCATGTTCACTGGGCACTTCTCACAAGCTTTTTGCTTTAGACAGCCAGTTTGTGGATTGGATTTTTTTCATAGTCCAGCATCCCAAGGAGTTGTAGTACTTGTCTCATGCATGTTGGAGAAGGTGTGCTATAGATGGCTGTATCATTGCTGTGGTCAGTCTGTGCACATTTTATTGCATTTTCTTTCTTTCTTTCTTTCTTTCTCTCCTTCTCTCTTTCTTTCTTTCTTTCTTTCTTTCTTTCTTTCTTTCTTTCTTTCTTTCTTTCTTTCTTTCTTTCTTTCTTTCTTTCTTTCTTTCTTTCTTTCTTTCTTTCTTTCTCTTTCTTTCTTTCTCTCTTTCTCTCTTTCTCTCTTTCTCTCTTTCTTTCTCTTTCTTTCTCTCCTTCTCTCTTTCTCTCCTTCTCTCTTTCTCTCTCTCTCTTTCTCTCTCTCTCTCTCTTTCTCTCTCTCTTTCTCTCTCTCTCTCTTTCTCTCTTTCTCTCTCTCTCTTTCTCTCTCTCTTTCTCTCTTTCTCTCTTTCTCTTTCTCTCTTTCTTTCTCTCTTTCTCTCTTTCTTCTCTTTCTTTCTTCTCTTTCTCTCTTTCTTTCTCTGTTTCTTTCTCTGTTTCTTTCTTCTCTTTCTTTCTTCTCTTTCTTTCTCTCTCTCTTTTTCTCTCTTTCTCTCTCTCTTTCTTTCTCTCTTTCTCTCTTTCTTTCTCTCTTTTTCTTTCTTCTCTTTCTTCTCTCTCTTTTTCTCTCTCTTTCTCTCTCTTTCTCTCTCTCTTTCTCTCTCTCTTTTTCTCTCTTTCTCTCTCTCTTTCTCTCTTTCTCTTTCTTTCTCTCTTCCTTCCTTCCTTCCTTCCTTCCTTCCTTCCTTCCTTCCTTCCTTCCTTCCTTCCTTCCTTCCTTCCTTCCTTCCTTCCTTCCTTCCTTCCTTCCTTCCTTCCTTCCTTCTCTTTCTTTTCCCTTCTTTTTTTCTCTCTAAGGGATGATTTTTTTTTAAAATGAGGTTTTTTTTTTTTCCTTAAGCTTTATCCTACCACCCATTCCCAAAGCTGTTAGACTCCTAAGCTTCTCTCTGTTCCCCAAATCACACATCTCTTTATACCATCCAAATTTCTTTCATTTTTCAAGCTAAATCCCTGTTTGCCAAGTAAGAGTTTGCAGAGCCAGGGTGTCCCTGTGGGAGTGTTGAACACGTACAAATGTCAGTATGTTTTTCCAAGGAGCACCTGCCAGAGTCCTGCTGGTGCTCTGCTGCAGCGGGCTGGGGCCTGGCACCAGACCTCTCTCCAGGTGTCTTCTGGCTGGGGCGGGAGTGGATTTACTTTTTAAGAATATATCTATTTACTTCTAAGCAGTTCTGTTTCTCTTGCAGTGACCTCAAATGAAAAATTGTTTCTTTTCTCTTCCCTTCATCTATTTAGCACCTCCGCCTGCTTCGGCCTGGAAGAAGGAGAAGTTGTCAGAGGGTGAATTGTCAACTGACTGCTCTTCCAGTTCTGTCCAGGTCTGAAGTCCTCGTCCTGGGAAGATACTTTCAAACTCCTTCTCACCAGCTCTTCACTGAACTTATGCTCCCTTTCATTTATATCCCACTGATGATTCCCTTTCCTTTCAAAAATGGTTATTTATTTGCACCTGCATAGTCCTTTACTGAGGAACGGTTACTTCACATCTCTGTTAGACGATGTTCTTCTAATACTCATGTCATTTATCTGAAATTAGTTTACCTTTCTTTCATTTTGCTAAAATATTAAATAGCTCAGAGCTATGACCTAGTCCCAGAGAAAACTCACTAGAAACATCACTGTCTCTCTGTTTCAATTTATCTTTTAAAACCTATCAGAGAACTAACTTATTTTCTCACTTAACGTATGCGAAACTGGGTTTGGTTTCACTCTTGTTTCTTCTGTGACTCAAAGCTGAATGTTTTAGAGAAATTCAGGATTATTATCTCAGTGCTGCTGCCTTTATCAACATAACTTCTAATTCAATTTTGAAAAGTTATCAATATAATTTGATATATTCTGCTTTCCACAAACCTGTTGTTTGGTGTTACTTCTGCTATTAGCCTTAAACTCAGATCTTTTATCTGCTTTTCTGCTGTACTCCTGGGGTCTCTGTCAGACCAGCAAGCTGAGCCCTTTGCTCTTGCAGTCACTGGAGGAACATTAGTTCTTTTCCAGGTACCTGCAACTTAACGACTGCTTTACTGGAAACCAATATTAAAGGTATGATGACCTTCTCCACCAGCTCTTAACACTGAGACTACAAGTTACCTGGACCAGTTCATTTCCATATGTTTAACTTTAGGTACGTCGATCTCACTTCTTTTAGAGTATTTCTGCCTCCACTGCTGACTGTTCTACAGTTCTTAATGGTTAACTGATAATTATTTGTTGCTCTCAGCTTTTAATCTTTTAAAATCATTATCCATATTCTTATGGTTGTTTTTTCTCCTTTTTTAAGTGTGTTGACATCTTAATCACACTTTTTTGTTTATTAGGGTAGTTTATTATTATTATTATTGTATAGTGTATATATATTTATATGTAATAAAATTTATTTATTGTGGTCTTCTTCAGCACCTAGAAAAAATTTTTTAAGCATTTCCCAGCTATTATTGATATTTTTCTATTTAAATTTGCTCTTTCAGGTGATTTCATGCCTAACTATTCTTAGCTTTGTGAACTTGGAACTTCATAGAGCCAAGCATGTAATTCTATTTGCATGTAATTACATCTGTTAAATGACCTCAGCAACAGCCAATTTCTATTCTGTGATCAGTTTTTCTGTGGCAGAATGAGGTATAAGGCAGAATTCCTTTCATATGGATACAATTCATTCTGAGCATGAAAACTGACATATAAGATGTCTTCAGGACACTCTGGCGTTGGCACCAAGAGACACCCAGCGCATTTCACTGTGTTTGAAGCCTGTATTAGTCCAGCTTTTTGTACAGTTTGGGCAGATACATCAGGAAACAGACACCCTGCGCTCTCTTCTGATTGCCCAGGCTGCCTGTTACCTCTTCTCATGCTTGTGCAGTTGGGGCACTCACGGCATCTCCTTCTCAGCTGTCCGTGAGCCAGGAATGGACATTTGTGCTCACTGAAACCTTGCTAAATTAGAGGTTAGTCTTGATTTTGAAGTTCTTAGGATGTTTTTATCAGGTTTTGACAAGATAAACTGGGGTGAATTTGTGCTCCTCTGAGTGGTCTCAGTCACTTTTGTCCGTGCCCGTACCACTGGTGCAGATGCCATTGGAGACTTCCTCACCTCCAAGTCTCGAAGAGATGCAGTTAATTTTGTTCCAAACCTCTTTATCTTGAGCTGAAAATATATTTTTATTCCGCCTTTCTCAATTCCCCTCTTTTTATTAGCATCATGTTATTTGGCCTAGTCAGCAAGTAACCTGGAAAGTTGATTTCATTTCTACTGGAATGGGAGTGGCCTGAACTCTGCCAGTCCTTCTCGTTGTTCAAGGTAAGACCAAGTTCTACAAGTCCAATTGTGTTAGATTCTCACTGTGTATCTACTGATTTCTTCATCAAAAAACCAGGAATTGTCCTGTGGATGATAGTCAGCATCATTACACACCTTCAGTTCAACTTCAGAGTTGATTAATTCTGTGTAATTTAAAAACAGCAACTTTGTGCAGAACAATGTGATTGTATAATTAGAAGTTGTACGAAGCACACAAGGAAACTGAATTAAGATGGCAAAGGCAACATCTGTTCCAGTACGTTACAATTTTTGAATGCTAAATATATAAAGTGTTTACATCGATTTGGATACATAGCATATCTGTTAAGGGGTTTCAAACCTTTTCATTTTATATGTCCCTATAAATTTTCATGCTGAATTATAAAACCTTTTAGCAGGAACATTTCCTGGAGACTCTCACAGACCCCTTAGGAAAAAACAAAAAAAACCCCAGAGATCCTAACAGGGGTATGTGCACTACCAGTCAGAAAAACCTGACATACAATAGGCACTCGCTCAGTTGTAGTGCTAAAGCATTTTTTGAAAAACAGATATAATATTTTTCCTAAAGATTCTGGATTGGTCTAGTCTTGTCCAGGAGCTTGTTTTGCAGCTGAACTCACAAATAAGTGTACTTTGTCTCTGTTTGCTGATGGAACGAAGTGAGGAATAAGTGAGGAAGTGGAGAGGAGTCCCCCAGGGCATTGTCCCCACTGCTTGAGATGGGGGCTGTCCCATGGCGGTGGAGCTGGAGCCTTGGCACAGCCTCCTCACGTCATTCAATCGCAGTAACTCAGCCTGGAGCTGAAGACTATATTAATCACAGTGCATCCTTGTTGGCAGAAAGGGCAGGGGGAAAAGCAAGCACACTGCATCTCTAATACCAATTGATAATAATCTGAGTTCAGCTACAAGCGGAGAGAAGGTGGGAGAGCTGACAAGGGAGAGTTGAAGAGGTCTGGAACAGGCAGGTGGTCGCCGTTGATGGAGCCAAAGACTTGAATTTCTGCCATTATATATGAGGGAGGCAGCAGCAAAGTGATTAATTTCTCTTTGGCAGGTGACTAACTCTGTGTAGCTTCCAACAGAGGCTGCCAGAGCTGGACAGAAACCTGCTAAAGGTTCTCAAACAATCCAAATGTGGAGGCTGGATAAGGAGGCAAAAGTTTGCTTAAAAAAAAAAAAGAAGCTTTTACAGTGTACTTGCAGGATAAGCTAGGTCCAGAGCTGATGGATGGCCGTGGGCAAGGGAGCAGTGTAATAATGAGCACTTTAAAGCAGAGCCAGGAACTCTTAAATTTTACTTCGAGGGCTCGTGCCAATTCTCTCCCAGATCCTGGACAAGGTGAAGTCCGCTCCTGTTGAAACCACAGGGAGTTCTTGCGTTCCTTCCAGCAGGGTCAGGATGTCACGTGACGAAGGAATAACATTGACTGGGAGGAATCTGAGAATGAATTAGTTGTCTTTTACAGTGATTCAGCTATACATTGTTATCACTGCTATGAAACACATCCAACAATCCCTTGCACATAAAGTGGGATTTTTTTTTGCTGTTGTTAAAAAACAAAAACAAAACCAAAAAACAACTAGTCCAAACCACTGGCTGGTTTCAACACAGTTTGAAAGGCTCTGCAGGGCCATACATTGCAGTGTCCTATGGCCCCGTTGCATTTCAGTGCTCCTCCCATAGTTGCTGAGCTGTTAACTTGCCAGAAATGTCTTCAGTCCATCATAATCAAAAAGAAAGTATTTAACATGTTATACCCTGCACTTTGCATGGTTGGAGATGCAGTTGCAGTGTCTGCCCCAGCATTAGAAATTCGATTTTAACATGGTGAGCTGGGAGCAGAGCTGAGGAGGAGTGTGATGGCAAGAGCAGGGGTGAGGGAACGGTTAACGCTCTGCTGGATGTTGGCTGGGTTCCTGTGGGTTTTTTTGCACACAGGGCAAGGCTCCATTTCTGACTGAGGGAACTGCTGATCACATCCCAGGCTAACAGGGACCACAAGTGCCTTATCACTGCCATGGGGTCACGGGCTTTTCTTGTGATTCCTGCTCGTTCACATTACTGGAAAATGAAACAATTCCCTGTGAACTCAGGAAGTAATGCTAGTTTCGAGTAAGCATACATCAAATGATTAGTTTCCTTGTTTTAGAAGGTGTCAGGATAGGTGTTTTTTTCCACACAAGCAGGCTGCTGCAGAAAGGACAGGGGCTAGTGAATAACACATCTCATAATACGTGAGAATTAAAAGGTTTCTGATTGTTTGGGACTCTGAAACCACCCCCTCCCCCCCCCCCCCCCCCCCTTTTTTTTTGTGGGTTTTTTTTCACATGGGTTTATATCCTTTTAGTTTCACTTTAGCTTGTATTTGAGTATGTCCCAGAGTGAGAAACACAGGGTTGGATTTAGCTTACAATAGAAATGGTGTGAAACAGCAAAGCCTTTAACAAACCCCCAGTGTCACTGGGCATCCGTCTGTGTTTGGGAAGGGTCAGGCTGCTAAACTGCGTGTACCACAGGGCAATGGGGCACGGTGCTACATGTGCTGTGTAATGTTGAGCTGCAGCTAGACAAGGGTTTGGGTCAGTTACATTTCACAAACATTAAACACAATTTCAGAAAGTCACAAATCTGATTACCATTGAAAGTTGCAACTGTGAAACAGTTCAATATCCTGAAAAGAAGCTTATACGAAATTGCTGTTAGTTTAATTTTCACACAACTTATGCTAGGATTTGTGTTACACTCATAAATCATCAGGAAAGGGCAAGGTGACAAATTCTCCAGACAATACACAGTAGTTTAGGATAGAGGAAGCCAGGACTTAAATAAAATGCCCTTAATTTTAAGTGGATAATGGTGAGGTCTATTTCAGTTACTACCATTCAGACAAAAGAATCTTGGAAACAATGTAGATAATTTTCAGAGAAATCTCATATTAGTTTTCAGAAGGATTATAAAGGTAAGTAGCACTTTACAAATTATTAGAAAAATAATAGAGGAATATAATAATACCACTACATAAATTCATGTACCCATCCCATGTACTAGAAGTACTTCTAGTCAGTCCAATTCAAGAAATGATACAGCAGAATTGGGAAAAGTTTAAAAACCACCACCAACAACAAGAACTATAAGACAACCACAGTAGTTTGGTGCTCTTTGGCTTGGAAAAGATAAAGTATGAATGGAATATCGAAATATTTTACAAAGTCTTAGAGGTATAAGAGAGAAAATTACGCAGATTGCGTGCTATTCTCATAGTCTAACAGATACAGAGGCACCTACAGAAATTATTAAATAGACTGCAATACAAACACAAGAAAAATATTTTTGACACACTGTGTAATTATGTAGAATTAATTGTTACTGAATGCCATGGAGATAAATAATACAAATGAACTCAAAGGTGTTAAGTGAAAAAGGGAAGATTAGACTCTCCGTAGCAAATAAACATAACACATCACTCAGCTGTGGAAGTCTCCGAGTCACGGGTGGCTGGACCAGGGGAAGCTCGAGCAGGGAAGGGACCACTCTGGGTTCCCCTGCTCAGTGCGGGACAGTCTGTCCTAATTCTGTGTAATTCTTACAGATGTAAGGATAGAACCAGACTCCTTTCAGTGGTGCCCAACGATAGGATGAGGGGCCACGGGCACAGGCTGAAGCACAGGAGGTTCCATCTGAATATGAGGAAAAACTTCTTTACTCTGAGGGTGCCAGAGCCCTGGAACAGGCTGCCCAGAGAGGTTGTGGAGTCTCCTCTGGAGACGTTCAAGACCCACCTGGATGCATTCCTGTGCGATCTGCTCTGGGTGAACCTGCTTTAGCAGGTGGGTTGGACCAGATGATCTCCAGAGGTCCTTTTCAACCTTAACCATTCTGTGATTCTTGGTATGATTCAGTCTTATTTGCATTGAGCAGGGAGTTAGGCAGCATTGAAAAGGAATCTGTGATATCTTAGGTAGGATGTTTGCCTTTAGAAGTAAATAATTTTCTCTCTAAAGCCAGACAACATTATGTGTAATATTTTTGACCCTATGTGATATTATTACTCACCTGAGTACAAGCTGCAGACAGTAATTCAGCACCTGAATACGGGCCTAGCTGTCAAGATGAAAGCGATAAGCAGACTTTGGCAATACATTCTGCTGCGAAGGAGAGTTACAAAACTCAGAATTTTTCCCCAACCTTGTCACGGGCATATAATGTAGCAGTGTCTGTAGATGCATCCCAGGAATGTCCTGCAGACAGCTGTAGGAATGGGGAGCTGTCAGGTCCACTCCCAAGCAGCCATGCTTGGACCCACACCTCCTGTGTAGCAGCAGAGAGCAGGGACACTGCCTATGCAGGTCACTAATTTGCGTTAGAAATTAGCCCCGACTTTTCCAACAGTTTAACTAGGTCAGTTAGGGTGTGATTATTTACTCTGATAATTAGTCTTGTGAATAGGCACCCCTTTCCTGGGGAATAAACTAGGAGAGTAACAATACCTTCATGCTCATAAAATTAGAGTCCAAAGGAGATTGCTTATATATTTTTAGTGCTAAAAATCCTGTGTGTGGACACAGCTCAGCAATGTATAACCCTGGAAATAGATGGCTATATTTTTCCTTCCAGTATTACAATTCAGTTCCTAATATTGATATTACAAGGCAGGTGCTAGAGAAACTGAGGCACATAAGACATCATAAACCCATCTCTAATGTGACCTTGACAGGAAACCAGGAACATCACAGGGTCAACAGAAGGGCGTCTTCAGATCGTTAACTTAAAAAACCCACCCAAAAACCAGATACCCACACCCACACTGTTATTCAAAAACCAGAACATCATCAGGAAGTAGTGAGTCATCATGTGGCCATTGCCCTTTGTCATTATTGTGTTTCCTGAATGTAAAATTTAGGCTACTTCTTCCCTTTAGATGAAGTACCTAGTACCGCTATGGAAGCAAAAGCTATATTGCATTTATTAGCCGTACTGCTGCGCATAATGGCATGGAGAAAAAGAACGTGGTTGCTAATGTGGATAAGCATCCAAAAGATTTGGGCACCTTGGCTTGCAAGAACCGGGGAGAACTTTCACATTGTGGCCAGCAAGTCTGTGTGGCGTCTCGGCTACGTGATGCTGCAGGACCACGGCCTGTCGTGCCCAGCCCCTCCTCGTCCCGTGCCCATGGAGGTGCTGGAGCAGAGATCTGAGCTGGGCTGTGTGGGTGTCAGGATCTGCACCAACAGGTGCGTTTGGAAGAAGAGGCTTAGAAGGGCCCAAACAAGTTGCCCAACATATTTTTGATAGATTATTGCCAAAAATAAATGACAGAGGATTAGAGTTATTGCTTCAAGAAGGTCATAGAAGTCGTTTGTATTTTAAAACATCTTGTTAGCGTACATTGTGGCATTACTATTAAAGTAACTAGTACAGCCTAATATAATACATCTAATTATATGACGTAAGACTCATCTGATGACTTTTGCCAATTATATCTGACAGGGATATTTTAGATCAGAGGCCATGTGTTACAGCAATTTCAAGAGATGAATATAACAGCATATGTTGTAAAAAATAAAATATCTACCATGTTATTTGCCGTGATTAAGTACCTACAAATGCAATTGTAAGGTAGGGAAGCAGGCCTTTCTGGTTTGTGAATTATGCCTGTGCTGAGTCATCACTGGTTTTTTTAAAGGTTTATTATGAATGAAGGGTTGGGTCAATGCCAAATTCCATGTTTCTGGCTGCTTCTTTTGTTTCCTTCCAATTTATTCAAATCCTTGAAAACAAGTGCCTTAAAATGAAAACTTCTAAAGTTCCAGAAGTATCTTAAAACTTCATAACAATCACTGCAAGGAGGGACCCTGTGGACTTGACTAGAAGATGCTACCAAAAATGAAGAATATGACACACATGAAGAATATGACAAAACTCTGTCATTTAAAATTAATATGATGGTTGACTATGGGAAAACAAAACAAAACAAGCCATTAACATTTTCAGCTGCAGAACAGCACTGCAGCCTCATATGAGAATGTCTGGGCAGAGGATAAAAGGAAAGGCATTTTCCATTCCCTCTGAAGGTATCAGGGGGATAAGAAATGGGTAGAGATTAGAAGGCTATTCTTGGTGCCTCCTGTTGCTGCTCAGGCAGATGCTGAGCAGAAGGGGTTCAAAATTCATGGACTAGAGAGAAAAGATAGCACGGAGAGAGGAAAATAAATACATTTTATCTGATGTTGTTTAGTGGAAATGTACACAAAAACTTTTGGGTCTCAAGGGGACTGGCTGCGGCACTGGCCTGTAACAATGCTCTGCCTTGTGCCTGTGCTCAGATTTAATGTAGCTGGCATTGTGGAGATGGCTGGAGACTGTCTTCCCCCAAAACACATAGCTATGATAACATAGCAGTGCTGGATTGCAATCTGCCCAGGCTGGGCATTTGCAGAAGCCAATCCCTGACAGGTTGTTCTGTGAAAAGCAAGGGGGTCCCAGCATGATGGGTTGCACTTTGAAGCTGCCGTGGTCCCTCCCTGCTGGGCAGAGCCCAAGTCTGTCATGAGGTGTTGCGTATTTTCAGGGCAGATGGGCAGTGCCAGGCCCCTGGGTGTGCATCAGCAGGGGGTTCGGGTGAGGGGACGGCTGCTGGGCTGCTGGGTCCTGGCTGGGTGGTGGCATGGCAGCAGCCGCTCAGATGTACTCATACCACTAAGGGACTTCTACTCTGTGTCAGATGATCCTAAAATTTTTGCAGATCCGAACCCCAAAGCATCCTGGGGCTTTGCTGGGGTGACAAGCGAGATGCTCTGCTTCCTTCCAGCCTGCGCGTCCTGCTCCTGAAGCACCCCAGAGCCTTCCTCTCCTCACGTGCAGGGGACCAGCAAGTTCTACCACACTCTCCTTCACCAGGAGACTGGCACATTAGTCAGAAGTGCTTATATGAGAAACGTGCTTCCAAATCCTTCCCTGCCGGCTGGCACTCAGATGTGCCTTTCTGTCTCCCAGGAAAGCCTAATTACTCCACTTCAGGGTATTCTGGGACAGATGTTGTCATTTAGGTTTTTCAACTTTGGCTAAATATTTACATAGTTAAGCTGCCCCTATCCTCAGCTGAGCGTTAAACCACTTATCTTTGTAGTAACTTTCTCTTTTGCTTTGCCCCAGTAGATACCTAATTGCTTCAAGAAAAGTGGAGCACTTTTAAGAGGAGGGACAGCACAAGCCCTCTGAATACCCACTGAAGAACCTCCGTGGCTAGACTACTGTGCTGAGTATTAGAAGCTGGGTGTTAAAAGCCTTGAGGCAAAAAAGAGTTCTTCCATCTCTCACATGAAGTCTTTAATCACGAGATTATAGGATAAAAGGCAGTGTGGGTGAGGAGGGTGCATCCTGTTCTAGCTCTATTTTGTGGGAAAAGCCTGTCTCAGGTGTTGAATGCTGAAAGAGCATTTGTGGTTGAGAGTGCTGTTAGCAGAAGGAGATAATGTCCTCTGGCATTGGATGTCCTAGACTCTCCTAAGACCTTAAACTTTGCATCTTTCCTTGACTTGTCTGAGATAATTTAGGTGGCTCCCTGTCCAGTGTGCAAACTGGAGGATGCCTCTGAAGACAAACGCAGACAGACATATCCGTTCTGCTTGTGGTCTGAACCAGCCAGATGAGAGCCAGCTGTGATACTGCATCTGGATACGTGATATTAGTGCATTGCTGTGCATGAATCAATACATCTGGCTGAAAGGCAGGGTGTATTTGCTCAGGCACAACACAGCTAAACAGCTGCTGAACCACAACTGACTTGCATTGAGCCAGAGGAGCCCAGGTCTGCCTACACCTGCCTGTACAAACCTAGTTACTAATTAGTGCCAAGCTCTCTGCTTGTTCTAAGGAGTCTGGGTGTCAAAGTGTTTGACGCTACAGCGTTATGCGCTGTACTTGTGGATGTTCAACTTCTGAACGACCAGGAGAATCAGGGCTCAGCTGAGCTGTGTAAAAACCACATTGGGACTTGCAGAACATGAGAAGGCCTCTATTGTGGACGCTGTGATTTGTGGCCACTAGCAATCTAGCTTCGGCAACGGGAAGTCTGACTCTCACCTAAACGTTGAATAAATACTCCAACACATAAGCCCGTATCATGACTTTAGTTCAGATTTGTCTGCTATCTCCAAGCATGTCATTTCCAGGAGCAAGTGTTTTGATTCATTCAGTTTATTCAACATCAGCTCCTACAAGTTTAGTTCACTAGCAGCAACTCATGTGGTAAACTGAGGCATAAACATTCCCTCAAGAAGTTGCTGAACCTTTTTTCTGGCACCCAGACACAAGATCAGACCCATATTTAGCACTGGGGAAACACTATTTCCTTGTTTCTTTTAATGAGTGTAATAGAAGTTGATTTTCTGAAGGTAGCAGACATTAGTTCTTTGCAGTTTTTTGGTTATTGGGTGTTCTGTGCTTCATTTTTACATTCCTTCAGCCAGTGGTATAGTGCTGTGTAATGTAGGAAAGATTCAGGTTAAAGACATGAAAAATATATTAAAGAAAAATCATAAAGATCTAGAATTCTGCATTAATATAGTGCATTTTTGTCTGAGATATGGACATATATAAGCATAATTGCCAAATACTTCTAACTAGTGTGTGTATGTGAGTTAAAAATGCAAGCAACCCCATCAAAGGGCCTCTAGCTTTTTGATTCCTTAAGAAATGAATAATATTCAGCACATTTTTTGGAAACCGCATTTAAGTCAACCCTGAAAGTGGGACTGGACATTTAATATTCAGAGAATTTTAACAGCTTCAACATGAAGTAGGAAAAAGCAGAGTTGCATTTGGGACCCTGCTGTCTGCCAAAATAATACCCTCATGGTTTTCATCTTCACAGCACTTTGCAGAGAGTGAACGGACGGGTTTAGGTGCTTTAGTCTTGAACTATAAGCTGGGTGGTGCTTAATGCAAATTGCTTTAATGAATATACAGAGCCGCTTCCTGATTTAGCAGCGTTGTGTACCTCAGCGCAGCTTAAGGGCTGTCCCGCAGCCTGAACCCCATCCAGGGGATGTTTGACGTGGCTGCTCAGGCACTCATGTTGGCACTGATGATGGGGTGGCAGCAGCTGGGAGCAGGGGGAGCTGCTCCGGATGGGAAGCGATGGCCACGCTGCCTGCAGCGTATGCGCCCCTATGGGGCCTGTCCCCGGGAGAGCCTCCTGGGCTCTAGGCCTGGATGCCCTGGCTTTCGAGGCTGGAGTGCTTGACTGCACATTACAGTTTCCACAGGGCTCTTGTTTCAGTCAGTGAAAAGCTGGGTTTTATTTTGTTTTCTTGCTATTTAGACATTTTTCTGATGTTGCCAAAAAACATTAGGGACGTTAATTTACTATCTTTGCAGCTTCCTTGTGAGTTTGAGTGATCTTATTATTCCCGTTTTGCAACTGAGAAAATAAGTACAAGCTTGCTGAAAATACCTTCTGATGCTTATTGTCTTTCCAGAGGCACTGAGACTCTGGGACACCCGACACAGGATTAAGTTCAGGCATCTTGGCCCACAGCCAGGAGCTCTGCTCCTCACTGCACTGTATCCACCCCAGCACCCCAGAGCCATTGCCGACCTATGGAAAACTAGGAAAATGCACTGGGTTACCAGCCATTCCCGTAAGACTTGGTCCGAAAGCATTGTCTGGTATCAGAAAATGTCCTTCTGGCATATGCTCAGAGACAATCATATCTCTAAATGGCATTTCTTTTTAAGCAAGGAACATATTTTTCCTCTTTCTCTGGTCTACTGCGTTGTTCCCCTCTCAATTTCTGTGGCAAATGCAGGAAGCCTGCCATGGACAACATTTAAATTCACTGCATAACCCAGCTTTTTCCAGGTGCACCCATTGAAGCACTAATTTTATTTGAAATAAAATAGCATATGACTGGCTAGCTTTAATTCTGTATTTCCTACCTTTGGAGAATTTGACTTGGCAGTCTCAGCATCTCTCTTGTGCAATAACTTACAAGTGTAATGGCAGATTAGGCAGAGAATATTTGGAGAGGGATGTGGATGTGTTTACGTTCCTGAAACTAACAGCCCAAACACCATGTGATGTAAGTAGGCAAGTACCCTCTCCTTACAGAAGAGGAAAAGGGTGTGGGTTGATAAAGCAACTGGAAGTCAACAGCTGGTGTCTCAGCTGTGCTCAGCTTGTGTTTCTAGTACTTAAAGGACACACAGGCAGTTCCCCAGTCCTGGAGGTGCCAGGCATCCAAAAGCTTCTCAGTTGCTGCCCCAGAGCAGAGGTTTTTTTACCACCAGTGAAGGGCAGGTGGGATGACTCGCCCTTTCCCTATGGAGGGGAGGCTGTGGTACCATTTCACCAGAAGTCCCAGTTTGTGGGACCGGAAAAAACCTCTTCTTCTGGTGGGGATCCTCAGCTGAGTCATGAAGGTTTGATTAATTCTTGGATCAAAGTGAAAATCTGGCCCAAAAGCTTTTGGGTCATAGGTCTGCAGGTTGATGATTAGAGCACAGATTTATGCAAATGCTGAGAATAGCAAGAAAAAAAGTCAGGGTTTTTTATCTTTTCCTCTGTTAGCAGAAGAAAATGGAAAAGGGAGGTAATCTTTTCTCCTTTAATTGTGTGGTCCTGCTCTATTGAACTTAATGGCTATTCCTATATGCTGCTCAATGGGAGTAGAATCAGCAATGACTGTCTCCCGTTAGAGTAATGCAGTCTGAATGGATTTCCTCAGCTTTCTGTGGGGACACAGTCTGTCTCCTTGGTGTGATCTTGCAGGCTGCCTGTGGTATGGAAGAGAAAAAAGAAAATAAAGAGAAAATAATAACCCTCCTGCACCCCTTGGGAAGGAGCAATCACAGTCTGCTGGTCCCTGGTGCAAGCAGGAGTGGCTTTTCGGGACCTGGTTTGTTCCCCGAGGCTGTGCGGAAGATGTGGAGAGGTTTAGATCCCCCTGTGAGCAGGGATTACCACAGTGCACAGCCCCAGACAGGCAGGCAAGTTCCTCTGCTCAGCCAGTCTAGCTTGAAACTTCATATCTGCTCTATATTTTATCACTTGCTTTCACTAAACACTTTCAATGTGGCTGCAAAGATGCCGCTGGGAAGGCTGTGTTAAACACTGCCTGGTTCTGCCATCCTCAGGCATCTCCCCGGCAGCGTGCACAGTCCTGCCCGTGTGCAGGCAGTGTTCATCTCCACAGCCTGGCCGCTACGGTGGGAAAAGCTCTTTCTTTCCATTGGACTCTGTGCTGATGTTGTACAGTTTCGCCCTCCTTACAGGGAAGGGTTGAGGTTGAAAACTGCTCTCAGACCCTCTGCTTTCAGCTCTTGTCAGCACACAAAACTCTTCACAAGAACAACTCAGAAATCTGACAGGTACAAAAAATCAGAGCTTCAGCTGTAGAGGCAGATTTCCTGGTGTTACAACGAAATAGTTGAAGTCTCCATGTTAGGTAGGTCCTAACCCACTTTTTCTTCTTCTGCTCCCCAGTACCTTTGCTAACATGCTTTTCTGCTCAGCAGGTGCTAACTATGCTTCTCTCTCAAGTGGAGAAATCAACTAATATAATTCAATTAAACTAAGAGAAATTTGGTCTGAATTTAGCTTGGATTTTGCTGTTTATTGTCAAATGAAGGAGGAAACCCACATTTTTTTTTCTTATTATTCCGATTGGCCTAGTAAAACCTATCGTTTCTCTCTACAGACTTCACCTCCTTGTTAACCTGAGACCATCATTGCTACAATGAATAATACTGCAATTCTTTGTAAAGTTTTCAACTCCAGTAATACAGGTTTAATCTTTCAACAGCTATCAATTCTTTGCCTCTCGAATTTGAACACTTAGTTTATCTTCCCAGTAAAAAAATCTATGACTACCAGGGCACATCGTATACCAGTTTCTTTGTCTAGGGACATCTCCCAAAAGAAGTATTTGAATTGTGTCCCCAGAAGAACCACAGCAGGCAGGAAAATGCCCCAAAGGCATGAGAGAGGCATGCTCCAGGAGAAAGCCAGGGCTAAAGAGTCAGGAAAAGCAGGCGGGCTCACCTTGGGGAGCAGATGTCTTTAAACCCCTTGTCCAAGGGAGCCTCTTGCTAGACTTGCTCGGGTTTGAGATTCTCTGTGCTTGAAGCTGGGATCTGAGCCTGTGTAGCGTTTGTGATGGGGAGTGGGTGCTTTTGCATGGAAAAGGTTAGTAAAGGGCCTGGATGAATCCAGGCAGATGGTTTCTCAATGTTAAAGGGCTGGGTGACCTTCTCATATGCATGCGTAGATCATGTTTTTAGAGCAAAAGACATCTTGGCTCAGCCTCCTCTCTCCAGTTTGTTCCAGCAATGTGCCTACCCCCAGTGACAGCACATGGGCTCTGGGTTTTGGATCCCTGTGCCTGCCTCCTCTGAGAGATTTTGCTTACGTTTGTTTAATGGGGACACTTTTTTGAGGGACTTTAGTACTAATTGTGATTGTAGACTTTACCTTTGCTTTTGACTTCCTTGCCTTTCCCCTACTACTGCTGCTGTCTTTTTTTTTTTTTTTTTGATGGTGCCATACATTTTCCACAACGGAGTATTTTGGTTTTTGTTTTGTTCGTTCTTGAAGGCCCTGAAGTTGTACTTCTGGTTACCTGACCACTAGATGGGGACACTGAACACCACGAGCCTGGTTTAGCTCCACCAAGAGGTTACCTGTGGACATGGAGCTGCAGAAACTGCCAGAGGCCCCAGAGCTGGGCAGGTGCAGGTACGTGACATCTGCTTTGGGGAAGAAGTGAGCAAGCTCCTTTATACAGTGGCTTTACAGGTCCTCCAGCAAACACCTCCAAGCAGTGGGCAAATCTGGTGTCCTGCTGCCCAGAGGAGCAAGTTGCTCAAGTCCTCTGTCCACTGGAGAGTGTGGAGCGATGGTGAGGGGCTGGAGAGAGTCAGAGGTGCGAGCCCTTCCCTCACTGCCTCTCTCCTAATCTCATCTCTCTTTGCTGGGGATTACATCCCAAGGACTGCTCTGATCCTTTGATCTTCCCTTGCAGTGAAACTATCTTGAGAAGTAGCCTCCACCACTTTGGAGCTTCTGGCTGTGTCTGTGAAGTGAGGCAGGAATTAGAATATTGACAGCTATCTTTTTTTTTTTTCTCCAACAGTTTAAGCTATTTTTAGAAGACCAAGATCAATCTACACTTCAAAAGTGTTTCTGTAATTTATCTATTTACCTTGTAAGTGCAGATAGGGTTTAAAGTGCCCATTGTCTGCATTAGCTCTTCTTGTCTTTCCGATCATATGCATCAAGAGGGCTTTGTTGCTGTGGTTTTCCTTCGTTTTCTTGATATAACTGGATGTTGAAGCGGTGAGACTTTTTCCAAATAGAGGCAATGATGTTTGGACAATTCAGATCATCATTATAAAACAGAGAAGGAATGGGGCTGAAAAGCAGATACTTGTAGCCAGAAAGATCTGTGTATTTAAAATCCTGAGGCTAGTTCTTGCTTGTTAAAGCTCAGATGATGCCCGAGGGACTAGTGATTTTGTTTGTTTGTTTGTTTGTTTTTGTTTGGTTTGGTTTTTTTTTAAACATGGAAGACGTAAAATGAAGATGTGATTGCACTTAATGATCAACAAGGTAAAACTACAACACTGCAATATGGCTGGATCATTAGGGGAATATGTCCACTGACCACTAGAAGCAGCTGGGTAGGCTTTATGTGGATTAACTGATACCTGGTAGCAAGGCCCTGCTGTTGAACAACCAGTTTCTCTGCACTAGTTCAGCCCTTAGGTTAGGTTTGCGCTGTCTCCTGTTAATCCCTAGCAGGTGTTTAGGAGACGTGGATGCGCAGCGCCCGGCTGCAGCGGCGTGACCTTGCGCGAGGAGGAGTCGATGCTGCCTTGGATGGCAGCTCTGCAGCGAGGATGGACGCGCCTGGGATGTGAATGAGGATTGCATGGGCGTCCGGAGCACAGAGAGTCCCTGACAAATAGTGGTAACCTTTAAGGGAAGCTGTGTAAATGATCCTTGTCAATACTACCATTAGATTAGTGAGGGACAGTGACTACTCTAGGGCTATGAACTGCATTACAGACACTTAATAGAGCTCATTGCTAGTAAACTGACTCGGTGATTTGCTTTTCATCAGCTCTGCCGGCTGACTTTTGAGCCTCCTCTGTTCAAATGGTATGTGAAATCTCTGGTGTTAACTGGCACCAGTGGGGTACTTTAGCAGAAGTTAGCATAAAAACAACCAGATTGGTAATAGCTAGCCAGGTGCCTGCAAATTGTAAGTAATGCTGGCAAGTGTTTAAGACTTCTCCTTCAGCTTTCAGTTGGCTCATATACTTGTTCAGAAAGGGTACGTGTCTGAATTTTTCCTGTTCTGTTGTTTGCACAGGTCTGTATATGAGACCGTGGATGTGGTTTGTAGCTTCAGAACTGTTTCCTGGCAGTGCTAAGGAGCAGGCTGTGGAGGTCAACCTGGATGGAGGGACAGTGGGTGATGGAAAACCTCTGGTTCTTCTCTTTGACTCCTCTATGTATGCTAAGAGCCGAAGGCTTCTAATAACTGCTGTCTCCTGCCAATTCTTGGTTTATATACCTATACAAAAGTACTAGATAACAGATGGTTAAATACTCAGGTACCCTCCAAAGAAGCTGTTAGCTTGAACAAAATTGAGTTTATTGAAAGAGCGAAGCGCTAGTTTGTCATATCTCTAGAAGCAGGGTAGGTGGAGATTCTTCTTGTTTCACAAAAGTGATTGTGTGGAAAATTATGCATAACATATTCAGTGGATCTGCTCTCCCAGCCATCTGGGGCACAGGGCAGCATGGTCAGGTAACACAGTGGTGAGCCTGGAGCTCCTTGATTGCAGCCCTTACTGCAGGCTGCTTCGGTGACCTCCACAAGCTCACTTAGCTTTGCTGTCTCCACATTTCCCTTATCCTCCAGAGGTATTGTGAAGACAGATTCATGCTTAAAGTGATCATGAGCTCTGTTAAAAACCGTCTGAGTATTATTATTGGCTTCAGCAATATTGTACTTGGCAGCAGGGAGGTCAGTTACAATTATCTCTCCAAAGAGGCTGCAGACACATAAATTCCTCCAATTCTCCCACCAGGGAAACAGGACTTTGAGCTGGCCTGTGCAAGGATATTTTGTCAACAGAGATTGGGTTCTGTTTGTAGATGTTTGCATCTCTCCCAGAAGAAAACTTGCTGGTGAGCTGAGAAGACTCCTTGTCCCTGTTGCTTGAGTACTGCTACCTACCTGGGCAGCAGAAGCCTCCAGGGCCAGGAGCACTGCTGAAACAAAACCTGTGTAGACACGCCGTCGTTCCTAACAGCTGCAGCTGTGCTTCACCCAGCTGCTCACGCATCGATGTGTGTTCAGCACAGCCCATCGCCTGCCTGTGCTGGGGAGTGCAAAGTGCTTCCCCATCTGCACTGTGCTGGGGGGGACCCCAAGTGATACAGCTCTGCTGGCAGGAGCTTTTAAGGCTCGAACTACGCTTCTACTGTCACGGCTCGTTTCACTCACAGAGATGGTTTTGCTTTGCCACCTTGCTCCTATCAGATATGGCTCAGCTCTTTTATGCCCTGGAGAAAATATAGCCATATCCCAGGGTTGAGTGGTGGCCCTGATGAAAAATTGGATGGAAAAATTGGTTTCATTGCAATATTGTCATACTTTGTTTTTGATCTAAAGTGCAACTTGTTACTTCACTTGTGGTTTGTTCAAGCCTTTCAGAAATGGGTAAAAGTCTCAGAGGGATTTTATAAAGAAATGTTTCATTTCGAAGTGTCTAAGAAAAGATTTGAAAAGTTAGGAAATTTTAGGATTTTTTTTTTCGCATTTCGTTTGAAAACAAATTTCTCTGAAATATCAGCAAATGCTAGATTTGGGATGGACAACATCAACAACTTTTAGCTACAGAGTTATGGGCTGAGGCCAAGGATAAAGAATTCCTTTCCTAATGACATGTAGCAATGAGAAACTTCTTCTGACAAGCATCAGTGTCCTCAGGCTTTCAAGGTGATTTTCATCTTGTGGAAAGCCAGTGTTTCAGGCAAATACAGTCTGAAACTTCACCTGAATGCTGTCCTGATTTACATAGCTGATTAAAAAGCAGCAGCGCACATGGTAGCAAAGGCTGCAATTTCCATCTCCCAAGCTTCCTACACTGCAGTGTGGTGCTACTTTTGCAGGTTTGATGTCCAAGTGATTCTCATCTGTACTTCTAGCCTGGGTGATGGCTGCTCGCTCCCTGGGAGCAGATGGGGAGCAGGGGCTGGTGTGAGGTGGGGGATGCTCTTGAAGGGAGCCAGGGAATGGTCCCAGCAGTTCATCTGCCCATGGCTCTGGCTCCATGCGGAGGCTAAGCCTGGTGTGTTGTCTGTCCCCAGGGCAGGGAAATGCCAGGGACAGATGGGTGAGATATTAGTGCACTTCAGAGGAGTTGGTTTCCTGGCCCTGGGTGACAAGGGAGTGTACACAGCAAAGGTTACCTATATCTGGTGAGCAGCTACCCTTGTTTGCTGTACCCTTTCCATTCCCTTGACATGATGTTTTGATAGTAAATCTGTTTGGGAACAGAGATGCTATTGATTTCATTTGTCTTCTCACCTCAGTAATCTGAACACTGTGGACTCAGGTGGAAAAAAAAAATATAGTGAGGTGACTCATTTGGTGAGTCCCTAATGGAGAGTGTCAGATGGAACTCAGTTGTTGGCCGTTACACATTGCAGAGCAGAGGTGTCATGCTCTAGCTATGAAACTCTTCCTAACAAGCCAGCTGACAGCTCTTGCTCCCCCCACAATTTCCTTATTGAGGGTGAATTGCAATACAGTGACACAGGTGTGGATTCATTTCCAAAACTGCCAGTCCCTCTGGACTCCTTGTTTTTAATTTTTTTTTTTTTCCTCACTGATGTCAGTACAGCAGCAGATTTAAAGGCTGCTACTGCACTGATTAAAATTGTTTTCCTAAAATAACTTTGTCCTTTGGTATCATTCTGAGAGATGCTTTTGTTTTCTTTTAAATTGTTAGATTTTCAATGTGAAATCTGAAGCAGAAATTGGAAAGGCAAGTTTGAGAATAACTTTCCTCTACCGTAGGTATGTACTGCCTGTTCTTGGACAGCCCATGTTTTGTGAAAATATGTACAACCAGTAGTAAGAGAGACCAATATATTCACAAGGGGGTTGCTGAAGGAGCTGCTAGTGTCACCTACACCTTTCCCCCTCCTGACGTGTCTGTATTACCCATTATCTCACCTTTTAGGGAACCTTTCCATGGATCAGTTGTGGCAGGTGGTCCACGGTGTCATTTTTAAAGATGAGTGACTTCCATTTGCTTTTGGTGAAAATCTTCTGCTGTCCTGAGAAGATGAGACAGCATATGTTTGCTGCCCTCACCCATCCATTCATTGCACATCTCTCATGTCCCCTGGCATTTGCCTCCTCCTGGGTCCACCCACCCAGAACGACCACCCTGCATACAGCCTCCTCTCCACAGCCTCCTCTCCTCACCCATCTCGTGCCTCTGGGCTCTTAATTTCTTTTTTCTGCCTCCTCCTTTTGAGCTACAAAGCAAACACTCTGCTCCAGGTAGCACCTAATATTGGTTTCCATAATCTCCTCTTTAATAGTCCCAAGGTGGGTGGTCCTGTCTAACAAGGATGGGCATTCATAAGAACTGATTCCTGTAGAATATACCAGAATCCTGCCTGCTTATCTCCACTTGTGACCTGGATTTTCTAGTTGTTGGCATGTTTCACTTGATTCATCCACTTTCCTCAGTACTGAGAGCTGGAAGGTGGCACTTGTTCCTTTCTATGATGGGACTGCTCCAGGTCATCCGTAGCTGGTTCCTTACCACTGAAATGAGCCTTTAGTGGCACTATGTCTAAAGTCTGCATGACTGCTAAACAGTATTTCTCTTGATGACCTATGTTAGGCCTATTTCCATGGCTCACTGTCTTATTTACATGTTGCATACCCCTGAAAGCAATGATTCCTACACCTTCTAGATCAGTGGACCTCTGTCAATTTTTTCACTATGTTACCACCATGCTTTTAATTGAAATTAATAGGAAGAGTGGTACAACGCTGTGGATCAGCTGTAGGCCACGTGACATGACTTTGCAGAGAATTAGGAATCTTCTAACTATGGTTTGGGAAGATTGGAACAAAGTGTTAAATAGACCTGAATAAACTCTTTGCACTTTTGGCAGGACCATTTCTTCTCTCTGGCATGATCAAGAGCTGCCATCTGTTCTGTCTGATGCTGCTTTCTGCCAGGTATCTTGGATGCTCACCTCTGGCTGGATGTGCTCTTTGCATTCGAAGTCCAAAGAATACACTGACTTACAGGCTTACAGTTCAACCAAATAAACGTATTTCAGCGAAAGATGAAAAAAAACAAACTAGGATTTTGAAAAATCCATGGTAATTTCTCTCCGTAACTGTTTCCCTCACTTCTTAGCAATTCTGTTTTCCTTCTCTTTACAACGGGAAAACGGTAAAGTAGAAAGGAGGAAAGATCTAAATAACAAGAAGTGATGGGCTTTAATTATTTTTTTGAGGAAGGGATAGATATTGGAGAAAAGTTTGTAAGTACATGAAGTACATAAAATTTCTGTCAAGATTTGCTTACATTTTTAAGAAATGCAGTTTTTCAGTCAGAAGTTTTTCACTCTGCTTTTTTTTTAACAAGTCCTACTGAGAGATACATTTAGAAAATATTTCATGTATTTGCAAGGTAAAAAAAAGTTTATCTGCAACAAACATAGCATGTGACCAGACCATGTAGGTCTGATAACTCTTTTTAAATGAGAGGCCAGGGCTCACCTGTGGCTATGCTGATCTAACAGCACAAAAAATATTCTTTCATTGGTGAGAGGAGAGTCTATAAGAGACCTTACAGAGGGCAGGAGGCACCTGTGTTTCCTATTTGCACTTTAGCTAACATAAAGCTGTAAAATATGGAATAATTTTATGAAGAAAATACGAAGATTTATCAATGAGACACAACACCGATATCTTCTCAGCTCAGGAGACTTACATGTATGTGGCTTCTGGGTGAGTGCTGCACTAGCTGGTCTTAATGGTTTCGCCTGCCCTGCAGACCCTATAGGAAAAAGGGAACCCTTGCCGTGACAGTTTGCATGAGAACGGTGACTTCTGGGGGATGGCTTTTCCTAGGAATAGATTTCATGTGCATACAAGCTATAACAGAAAAGTGGAATTAGGGGGATTTGCCCAAGTGCTCAGTTATTTATGCTCTGAATGGACTGGTCTTCAGCTTCATATCCTTCGGTCGCTTTGGAAATCTGACCTTGAAGCATCCAGTGCATCCCTGGAAGCACGTTGCAGGAGCCATCCTCTCATACAGAGAAGGACAAGATGTGGGTAAGATCAGGTTGCAATGGTGTGGGGCTCTGCTAGCACAAAGATGACCACGTCACTAGTGCTAGCGAGGCTTATCTAGTGTCTGTCTGCAGGTGTGCCTTTGAATACACATCGGAGGTGAAGCTGAGATTGATGACTCCTTTGTTTCAGAGTAGGAATATACCTACTCTAAGCATCATTTTCCAACTCATATCTCAGGCCACTAGAATTAATTACTTTTACGGCTGCTCCTGCAGGTCAGCCAGGCAGAGTTCCAGGAGGGTATATCCCACTGCAAACATGTTGTTGGAGGATTACAGACAAAGTTATCCTCAGAGGCAACGGAGTGCTGAACAGGTTGGGGTGGCACAAAATTTGCTTTTGTGGTGGAATACACCTGAGACAGGCTCAGTGGGAACAAACTCATTACTTTTCCCCCAGGATGGGCCCTCAGCATTGCCTTCACTGCAAAGAAGTGTAATATAAGTACAGTTATCATAGTGGATTGAAAAAAGCCCTTGTCCACAGCATGCAAATCCCTTGATCTTTTTGCACTCACTTCACAATGAGGTGAAGCTCCAGGTATAAGAATTTATTGTTGTTTTTATTTTTATCAATACTAATTATTACTACTATTACCATTATTGTTAATGAACCTGTGCTCATTAATTTATTTTTTTTTAAGTACATTGAAATTAAATGCAAGAACCTCGTAGCATAGCAAGAAGGAAAAAAAAATAATTGAGCGAAAGTCAGCAAATGCAGAATTATGGTTCCCCCAGCAACTGTGAGGAAGGCAGAGAACACAAAAATACGCTGGTGTGCGAGTTAATGGTGCACACTGCCTGGAATACAAATCCTAACTGTGTTCAAGGGGCTGAGTGATGATTACTGTGAGAACCATAACTTTACATTTCCTGACTTTTTGCAATTAAAATCTCAACCTGGATGATGCATTAGCATAGGTTTTGCATTTAATTTGCTGTTTTCTTTAGAATGTATGTGTGTGTTGATTATGTTTGAACATTTCTTACCTTTTCATCTCATTTATTCTTTTGTAAGGGAAAAATCAGGGGAAAAACCATTTACCACATCAGCTCCCTTCTCCCTCACCGGTGGGAGGGGAAGAGGGAAGGTACAAAAGAAGAAAAACCTTAGTGCAAGCAGTGCAATTAACAGTATTTTTAGCTCTAAGAGGCATTTACCGATGAATATAAATTTATATCACTGCTTTTCTGTTAATATTTATACAGGGACTGGCCAATCCATACAGAGCTGAGTCTCCTCCAGACCTTTAACCCATAAAGAGTTGAGCTAAACATTGTTTACACAGCCTTGGGGTGCCAGAAACAAATCTGACAAGATCCTTGGTGGCTCCAAGCCCACAGATTTTTTTTTTTTAGCCTATTGACATATACGTTCAGGACTGAAGTCTGCGGTCCTTCTGAATGTGAGAAGATGTAGTGACTTGAAAAACTCAAACTTGCGAAGGCTTGAAAGTGTATCTTCATTGTAGGATCTGACCGGACTCTTTCTGTATCATTGCTGTATGGCCTCACTTAGCCACAGGGAGATTTAATGGATATAAGGGTGCTTCACGCCATGGCTAGCTGATGTGCTGCGGGTTATGGCAAAAATCTCACTAGTGCTTTGGCTGGGGACCATATCTGTCATGGCATGATGGAAAAGCAGACCGTATTTCTCCAGTGCTGGTGGGATAATAATGTTTTTCTTTCCTTTTCATCTGTCTGGAAGGAAAGGTGACTTCTCTCACAACCCAGCAGAGCTTCGGGAGCACTGGCAGCCTCGTGGGCAGAGCCCAGGAACCAGCCCGGCCAAGTCTGTCCCTCGAGCCAGTTCCCACAGCAGCTCTATAGAGAAGCTCATCCTCTTCACCATCGCCCTGCCCAGGAGCAGTCACTTGTGTTGGTCTGGCTTATAGTCTTTGGGACTAATGACAGATCGGCAAGAAGGGAAGGATGCAATGCAGCCAGCTCTGTTTCTGCTACGATTTTGATTCTTTTTTTGTTCTATTTGTTGTTAATATGTTCATGCTTACATAATTTTGTTTGACCTTTGCTTTTTTTCTTTTGCACTTTAGCCTTTCTTAGCAGCTCTTCTTTTTTTTGCTTTGTGCTCAACCCTTTTGTGGTGCTGACTTCTTCCTATTATACAATTTAATCTATTCCTTTTGTTCTGGGCCTTGTGCTTTTATATTCTGCTCCCCGTAGAGCCATCAAATTTCTTTTAACCTGAAGGCCTTCTGCCACCAAGGGTGAATCAGCCTTGTCTAAGCTCATTCACTTGAGCCCACCAAAAAGAGATTCCCCTCCCTTCCTGTCCATCCTCATATGAGCTCATGTCCATGCAAAGATGTCAGGCATCAAAGTTCAAAGAGAAAATAACTTGGCACACATTTTCTAGATGCTGTCAGACTTTTGCTTAGGCTCTGAAGGAATTAAATTATGTGAGTACTCATGCTGCTGTCAGAGGCATGATGACTTCCAAGAACAAACCCCGTTATCTTTAAACATAGCTAGTATGACTGAAAATCACGAAGTTTTATCTCATTGATCAGTTTACCAAAAATCCGGAAAAATGTGAAAGCCTATGACTGCTAATAAATGGTGGTGTGTAGGATGGATATGTACCAAAATATGTGAATCCAGCATATCTCTATTAGAAGTTACAGAATTCTGGAAAAATAGAGGTGACTTAGAACAACGTAGCTTAAAACACTAGAATGAATGGCTTCTGTAAAGGCAGTGTTTACGCCTTTTGTAGGTGAAATTTTTACTTTTTATTTTGACATGGTGGATTTTGAAAAACTTCACATGTCATTCCTGGGACAAATAGCAGACATACAGAATTCTTTTTGTTAAAACCTTTACTACATCCCATTGGCAAACTACGTTTTGTCAAACTCTTTTGTTCATAATGTTCACAAATGACAGTTCATCACATTTTTTGTCAACAGAATGTAATTTTATTCCAATCATTCTGTCAACAAAGAGAAATACCATAAAATCACTTTGCACACAAAAATAAATTATATGTTGATTTTGTTTGTAGAAGAAAGTATCAAAACTTTTTCTGGAGAAACAATGAAGACAGATCACATTCATTCTGTGGACAAAATATTAATTTTACAGGCAGCAGTTTGTAATTTCTAGGCTGGCTGGAGGGCAGAGCACGCATGAAATTCAGGGTGAAGCAAAGAAAGAACATATGAATGTGCTCCTTCTGGCATTAATTTGGGACACTGAGGTGAAATCAATGGCCCTGGATCAGGCCTTTAGAGTGCCAGATGTGATGCAAGGCATGTACACATGGAAAACTAGGAACCCATGAGAGGAGCTGCACCTTCATGGAGAGGCAGCTGAGACGTTGTGGGGGATACTGTGGGGCATTTCACATGGCACGAAGTAGCTGACTTTAGGTGGCAGAACAGAGTTTGCTCTTTCACTGACTGTGTGATATTCTCATAAGTTTGGGTTTGTTTTTTAAATTCTAAAGAACTGCCTTCTTGCACAGCATAGGTAATGCATTAGTTGCAAGATATGTCCTTGTAAAGTGGCTATTTACAGTGTAGGGCCATTGCTCAAGAGCCTACATAGTCCAGCACAATATGAGAAAAAGCTCTGTGTATTTTAGAGTGATTGCCAGCTGCTTTTGATTTTTCCCATTACGCTACATGAACAGCCTCTTCCTTTGTCTTCATCCTTCAGCCTAATAGTGTAAACATAGAAAAATAGGCATCTCAAATAATTGTTGGATTTTGAGTGTTTGACTCAAAACTCTATGTGCTTTTTGATTACTGGTCAAAAGCACCTGTGTAGAATACAGATGTCATTCAGATGTGTTCAGGGAATATATAATCTTTTTTAGATATTAGCTTTTCAATAAACTTGGTTCCCAATCAGGATATCAAGAAAAGTAATGCTGTAGTATTGATGCCTCACACTGCAAATGATCACTAGTGAATAACCAGCATAGACAAAGGGTAGGAAAAAAGCTCATCATAAAGATGATGGTATGAGTGATTTTTAGATAATTACAAGCAACTTGCAGAGTTTTTTCCTCTGTTAAGCTGATTGCAAATGGAGAACAAGGTTCAAATCCTGGGCTGGGATTTTGGATCCTTGTGTTCATCTGTTAGCTCTGTCACTGACCTGCTAGGTAACTGGGGAAATTGTTTCAGCTTTCTACACATGAAGGTCCCATCTATAAAAAAAGAGGTAACGGTTCATTTTTCTGTAGTGCTTAATACCTGTGTGAGGGATGCTGCAGAGAAAACAGGTTTTGAATTGAATAAATGACCATCTCCTTTTCAGTTTTTCATGCTCTAACACCTTCTCTTCCTTCCCTGTACGCTTGGGTGACTGCTCAAGACTGGTGGGGCTTTCTCCAAGTGGTCTCAGTGAGTGGTCCCTTCTCTCTGTCTTGTGACCAAGGTCTAGCTGATGTTCCTATTCCTCATCTTGACTATTGCAGTCTACTCTTTATCTGACTTTTCCATTTTCTTTCAGTTTTTCCCCTTGAGGTGATCCAAAACACTGCTGCCAAAACCTTGTCCGTGTTCGCTCTGTGACGCAGTTCTGACTCAGACTTATATCTGAACATCACCTCCCAGTCTCCTGGCATACTGTTTTCTGATCTCCATCTCCTTGGCTGAACTTATCAGCAGTGCTAAATGTTCTGCCAGCATGGCTTATCGCTTGGCTTATCGCCGGTGCTCGCTGCTCCCTCCAGCTTCTCCTGCTCTCCCAAGCCTGCACCTCCTTGCCCGGCCACCTCAAGTGTCCATTGCTGGCGCGCTGGAGGGAAGAATGCTTTTGTGCTTAGCTGCTTCCTCAAGTATCTATTTGGCCTTTGACAATATTCATGCTTCAATTTTGAAAATATTGCATATCACAATAAACTTCTAGTAATCCTGCTTTTGGAGCTACACTGATTTCAAGGGAGCCTCTGTACCTCCATTGTTTCTGTAGCTCTCATCAAGTAGGGGAAGAAAACTTCTTCACTCGTAGCTCTATATGCAGCTTTCTGCACTAGAACAGTTTGTACTTCATTGTAACACCCAGTGACTTCTGTAACTCTGAATGCATAAGCACAAACGTTGACTCAGTTGAGTTTCATAGACTTTCTGCCTGTGGGTTTAAAAGCGAATAGGAGGAAAAGATGAGCAGCTAATTTCTGAATACTCAACAGTGCTGTAAAAGCAACTTGTTGAGACACACCAGGGAGTTTCGCAACTTCTCAGGGTACTTGAAACAGCAGGTGCAGGCTATTTGAATCTTGCTTGTAAAACAAAATTTTCAGAGGAATGGAAAAAACAACTCTCAGCATCTTGTCTTTGGAAAGCATGTTATGGTTACATATTAACACAACAAAAATGTTTTAAGTTGACAATAAGTAAAATGGTACACTAAATTCAAGCGCACAGACTCACAGTTCATTTTTTGAAGTGTCCAACGACATTATTTTCATGCTGGTTCCTAAGCTGGCCCAGAAGAATATGGTATGTCAGTTCATGGGCTTTTATCACTGAGAATAGTGCTTTAAAGTAAGTACAAGCACACATTCAGTCTTAAGCAGTGATATATTTTCTCCTTTCAGAAGTCAACTGGAAGTCAGAGAAGAGATAAATTAATAATTACAAATGCTGCATAATTGCACATGAAGTCCAGTAGCCTTGCATTAATTGAAAAATCCAAGCCCTTATGAGATCAATGGGAATTTTCTGTTGACCTTAGCAGGGAGATATACTCATATGCATTTTGAAGACAAGCCTGCTTACCCAGATTGGTGTTGGTTGCGGTTCCTTACCTCACAACATGAACATCCTTGAAACAGAGAGTGATCAGATTTTTACAGCTCCTCAGGCCTCTGTGTGTGCCTTTTCCACCCTTTCTGCTCCCCCGTGCACTAAAAGCTGTGCACTGTTCGGCCTTTAACCCTTCTTTTCTCATGATCTCTCCCATTTTTACAGTAATTGGTTCACCTCAGCCCCAGCGTACTCAATCAAGGGTGCTGTGAGCTGGCCGGAGGGTCTCGCGGAGGTGCAGACAAACCACCACTGGGGCTGTGACGCTCTGTCCGTCTGCTGGCATCCTGCAGAGTCAGAGACAGCGGGAATTGTGCGATCAGCGTCACAAGCTCATTACAAAGTTAGCGAACAGCTTCTAAAAATCAAAGAACGGGAAATGGCAGCGCCAGTCCAGCAACTCTTTCAAGCTCTGCCAAAGGGACAGGAGAGCTTGACCGGGCGCTCGCAGCTGCAGCGGTGGCAGCGTCCCCAAGGTGAGTGGCAAGTGAATGAGCGAGGGCACACTGACTCCCAGCTTGGAGGATGGTGGCAGAGGAGATCTCTGGTGGTGACACTGCTCTGGGTGAGGGTGCTGAAACTCCTTCTGCAACAGGTCTCATGGCTGGGTCACCCATTTTGAGGCTGTAACTCAAGGACGAGTTTGCAGCTGGAGGAAAGGAGACAACAGGTGACGCAGCAGCTCTGGCAGCAGCAGCCCAAATTAGGGAAATACATCTGTGCTTTTGGTGTCCTTCTGGAGGAAATTACAGGGAAGGCAGGAGGGATTTTGTGGTTATGACCAAGAAAATAATTACCATGGAGGCTACTGTGTGTGACAAACTGGCTTTTAACATCATCTGAGGGAGGAAGCCATGCACTTCCCTCAGCCCATCCTCTTCAGTCTTTGATCAAAGATGGAAGCCAAGCAGAAGATGAAATTAAGTGTGCAATTTCTGATTCATTCTCTCTAGTTCTGTGCTGATTACTTTAAAAAAATCAAAGCTGGGATTACAGGCTTAGCAAGGGGAGTGCATATTTCAGCACATACTGGGCTCTTTGTCATTCTGTCACACTGGCAGAATGAGACTATTAATGCATTGTCCCAGGCAGGCTGCATTATAAAGCCCAGTGGCTAAGTTAAATGGAAAAGTCCTCTAAGAAAAACATCATGGAGCTTCCTGTTGCTCTCTCTTTCTTGCAGGACTGTCTAGGTGAGGCAGGGGAGATTCAGTGGATGAAGTTGTGAGAGCTTTTCATAGAGGGGAAACTCATGATAGTCAATAAGGTTCCTGGGCAAAGCTCCACTGTCTGCTCATCATCTTACAAATTTTCCTGACTTTCTGAAGTGCTATGTGTCAGCAGATGACAAATATTCCCTCTTTGCGTGCAGGGAAAGAATTACATGGTGGGCTGTAAGTGCTTTCCCCAGTTACCTGTTCAGCACTACAGAAAGTGCCTGGGGCATGCAGGGACACAGATATCCAACATTAGGAGGAAAACAAAGTCACTACTTTTGAAAAGAGCTAAACTACAGATTGTACAGCTTACTGCATCAATAGGGCTTATCTAGGGGCAAAGGCTTGCCTAGTAATTACCTGGAATGCTAGTGACTAACAGGTTCAGGCATCCCTTGTTGGAGGACCAGCAGTGGCCCCATTGCAGTTCGGGAAGCCCTGGCTCTTAATATCTGTTATTAGTTTAGGTATGTTAGTTAAAGTCCCTGACAGTGATGTAGCCCACACTATTTCTTGTCTCCCAGACATTCATTTCTGTGGCATTCACAGGTGTCTTGTGCTGAACCAGCTAGTCAAAAACATGCTGTCTTTTTGTGGAGATTAGTTGCTCAATAGCAGTAACAACCTGCTCTGAATTAATATTGCATCCCTTAAATTTTGACCACCCCTGGTCAGGACGATCCCTAAGGAAGTTGCCTGGGTCGTGCAGCAGACCCAAAGCCACCACTCACCCCCTCAGCTGTGCAAGGACGAAGCAAACCCCCTTTCAGCACCAGCTATCCAGTGGCTGAGAGTGACAGCCCGCTTTTGGGGAATCAGTGCTAATTACAGCTCATAACAGATGTCTCCACTTCACCGTGTTAGGAAGTGGGTCCCTCGTGAGACCTGCTGTTGCTTTCTGAGAGTCAGAAAGGAGTGCTGAAGTGTCTCTGCCGCTGCTCACATTGCTTCATCATCCCACTGCAGCCCGGTGGGTCGGAGGGGCCGCTGTGCCCCTTTCGCACCCAGGACATCTGTTCTTGCCTCTGCAGCCGCTTGTGGTGTCACCCCAAACAAGTTCCTTCGCCTGCCCACGTCTCAATTCCAGCTGTTATCAACCGTGTCATGTAAATGCCTAAAAATTCAAACAATGGATGGGTGCCCTTTAATCCAGGCACAGAATAATTTATGTGAATTCCTATTCACAAAGAAATGGAGAATAGGGTATGTGAGGGAGAACTACTCCTGATGCACAGAAATGCTGGGTAGCTTAATGCATGTTTACAAAAGACTTTGAATACCAGGGTAAGAAAGGGTGCTATAAAGGCAGAAAATGTTATTTTGTCATGATGCTTCTCGGCTGTGTTTCTTCACTTTCCGGGACTGAATGACTTGGGAATTTCTCTTTCACCCCCCGCCCCACCCTCCTGAACACTTTCAGTGTTTTATTCCCTTCTTTGTATTTGTCAAAGGTAACAATGCAAATGGGAAGACCTGCCAGTATGAAGAAGACCATTCGTTTCTGGGAATCGCTTCCATGGGATTGCCATGCAGAGTCTGCCGGTTCACAAATAGGCCACACGTAACTCTTGATGGAGCAACTCCTAAATCCCCATGGCTCTTCAATGCCACCTGACTGCTGCGGTCCCTGGGACAGTTTTGGGGAGCCCATCCAGCCTCTACTGGCAGCTGCCATGCAGTCACAGCAGCACCCAGCAGCACCCCACTAATCTACCTCCAGCTGGCTGGGGGCTGGCCGGACCCTTCTCTCCCCGTTTCCCCAGCCTGGGCAAAACGGAGTTGCTTTTTGAGCTGCTTTTAATGGCAGAGATGATATTAAATACCAGTTGATCTGGCAACCTGTCTTCCTATTCCTTCATTCTGAATCAAAACAAGGCTAAAATAAAAGGGCCTTTTCCTCTTTTATTTGTTGTGTTACTAATTGCTGTATTACAGCATTTTCTAAGACCAACTACATACCATTTGGGGAGATTAGCAGAGTGCGAAACCTACCATAGTTTATTATACAGTAATGGCTCATGGAAGAAAAGTAGCTGAATTCAAGCCCTTACCACTTTGTGTATTTATCCCAATGCAGGTTTCATATATACACACATATAAAACGAACTGCACAAGAGTCAGCAATGTTTAAAACAGAATTTCTTCCTACACGGGAATGAATACAAGTCATTTGTCATATGTTTCCTTTAATTCATGGCTACAGAGCATTTTAGAATTGCTTGATGTAAATATGTCTCATCTATTTGACAACTCTGATATTGAGTCATTCATTTTTATTCTATGACTTAAAAAATTCTATATTGTAGCTGGAGATGGGTGGCTAAAGTACTAGTTTTGGACTATGGCTTGAATGTAACAATAGCTTTTGACCCTAGCTTCAGTCCCAAGGAAAGTGAATTTGGCGATCTCATTTCAATTCATAGTGAATAGCTGTTCACATAAAAAAATCAGCACCTACCATTTGTCATACTTGGCAGCTTCTGCTTAAGAATGGTCCAGAACTGCATTACCATGGAAACTAAATTACCTACTCCTACTCCTGGCTCCGAAGGTGATTTCAGCCGGTTGTGGAGGTTTCATATCGCTGACAGAAGGCAGTGGGGGTAACCCGGGGGAACTGCAACACATATGACCCAGAAGTACGCTTGTATCAGTCCTCTGTTTTGAATATTGCCATCTTCTGGTCACATGGTGTTGGGTTCAACCAAATGGCTTTCTTACACATCACAATTTTTTTACTGATTTTTATTGTGATAACAGCTACCGGTTCCAATCAGGGCCAGTACTGTGTTGTGGTTAGTGCTGTACATACATATGTTTAGAGGCAGGTTCTACTCTGAACACCAGGTTAGCATGGGAGGTTCCTTATGTTCTTTTTTGACTAGAAAATTAAAACAAGAAAAGTGATTTGCCTGAGATTACACATGAAAGTAGTAGCAGACCAAACAAATGTATACCCCTTTCTTTAGACTCAGCACTGTATTACTTCCCCAAACCACTTTATCCTTCTTCAGAATTACTCCTAATCTATGCTAGATGAGCTGAGAATACCACACAGCTGGATAATTTTTGTTTCCTGCCATCTACCAAAAGGCTGCTGATTCACAGAACAGTATTTTATTTGAGGCCGCTCAGTCCTGGAATGAACAAACATAATGGATTAGAGATCGATGTTTACTGGACACTGAAAGTTTTTAAGGTTAATTACATACTGTATTTTGATTTTGTAATTGTAAGCAAAAACTCTGCTGTAACCACTCCATCTTTCAATAATGACTGAAACAAAAGATCGTTTCAGTCTGCTGAGCTGCATATAGCACTTTTTTTCCTCTCAGATACTGCTTCTTAGCAAGATGTACATTGGTGGAAAGACTAGAAAATAAATAAACATACAAAAAGCAGACTAATATGGATCCCTCTTAAGCTCAAAGAGCTAGAAACTCAGCAGAGAGGAACGAAAAGAGCTTTGCCATCGCTAGTGTGCTGGCTGGGCGAGGGTGGGAGAGACACAAGCATCTTGTGATGGTTCATCTCCAAGGGTTGTGCCTCACCTTTGAGACTGTGCACAAGCAGTGGGGGTGGGAGAATTTGGGAGCAGCCCCTGTAGTTGGACTGGCTTTGGTTTTAGGAGATGATAGCTCTGCAAAGGCTACCAGGTCTTGATACAGGGCTGCTAAAATCAGGCAGAAAAGCACACTAAGGCATGGGCTGTTGGGGTCTCTTTCTCACTCTGTGGAGAAGCCCCAGCCAAACCAACAAGAAGCCTCACACAGGCATCCCAGCCCGAGGAACGCTGCTTTGCAGATACTGGTGAGGGAAAGTCCCCCCTCTGCTCCCCAGCCGCTTGCCCTGTGCAGCTGGTCTGCACTGGAGATGGCCACAGCTGAAACCCTCTCCTGGGTGACCTCTGCGCCTACTTCCTGTCCTTCCCTTCTCTTGACTCTATCAGAGTTGTCCCTTTCGAGCTGAGCTGGACGAGATGCATGTGAGACTGTGCTGTCTGGGCTGTGGTGTAAGGATCTGGCTGATTGTGGCTGTTGGACCATTGTTGGTCCTTGACCCCGTGCCAGATTCACACCATGGAGAAAAAGTGTCCTTCAGTTCCTGGTTGCAAGGTGGATGCTGCTGGAGGAAAGAAGGTCATGAGCACCCATCCCCATAGCGCATCCTGGTGTTCAGGCGCTTCCAACCCCACAGACCCCTGCCATGTCCTTCTCCACCCGTGGGCATGGACCACTTCTACTCCTCAAGGCACAACAGCAGCAGGAGCTGCTGGTAGTCACCAGACCTTCGTCCCTCCTTGGCACCTCCCTCCACGAGATGCCAAGAGTGGACACCCTTCTTGCTTTGCCCTTGCCATGGCCCTGGCAGAGTATTTGGGTCCCTTCTGCTCTGCCTTTGCCTTTTATATGCATCTTCCCTATTTAAGTGTCACAGATCACTGCACCAGCTGATTAGCCTATACATGGATGGAATATAAATGAGCAAGTCCCCAAGTTGTAGGTAAGACCTTTTGTGAGATTGACTGGCTAAAAATAAAACGGAAATTGGCTCTGAGCTTTTGAGAATCTGTCTCTTCCTCAGGCCACAGGAAAGCAGAGCAAGGGGTAGCACTTCATAATTAATTATGAATTTATAATTAATTTGAAACCTGAATCAACAGCCTGCTAGTAGAGCTGCTATTACTTGCTCTGTCTTCCCACAGTCTGTCAGAGAGGCTGATCCTCACAAGTAGGTTTCTAAGTTTCAGGGCCTTTTTTCTGTTCAGTTTGCATTTTTTCAGCCTATTTGTCTTGTGTACAATTCTGGTTTTTGATACTTTTCTGTTTAAGGGACTAGATCAATAGCTGTGTTTTTTGTCTCTAGACTATATGTGTGAGTGCAAACAAAGTTACCCTCCCCGGGTAGGAAAGATTTGTTTGTTTGTGTAGGCTTACGTATTGTTCGTACTTTTGATGGATAAACAATGCAAAAATATTCTGTGCTTCTGTGGCACATAATCTGATGTTCATTTTATACAAAGTCTCCTTACTCTGTGCAATAAACTCAGCAAAACTTCTCTCTCCACAGAGTTGCATGGGGCTGAAGCACATGGTGGGATGGGATTTTTAAAAGCATTCGAGGCTGACCTTTTGCTACTTCCCCACCAAAGCTGGTGGTTAAAATTCCTGCTGACTTCAAGGAGAGCAGAGCTGGGTCAGTGTTGAAGACTCCTGAAAATCCCACCTGTAAAGCCTGCAGAGTTCATTACAGGGGCAAAATTTTGTATAAAGCCCAGCAGGGACATACAGAAATTGTTAGCAGCTTATTAATGGCCTCCACAGTGGCTGTATGTATTGAATTTAATTGGGCTGCATCCCAGTAAGGTTCTGATATGCTTCTGATTAATTTTCTCTACAGTCTACCCTTTACTTCTCCTCTTAGAAACTGGACAGATGCTCCACATTTGCACTTGCATGAGAGACTAGCAGTGAAATAAAGCATGGAGGTAATTATTTATAATGCCCCGAGAAAGAGCAGTGAGCGAGGTAGGCCCTTAGTTAATGTAGTTGGATGCTAGCAGTTTGGTATCAATCCTTCTTGACATCATCCTAAAATAAATTAGCATTACATATGATACTATTTAATTTAGCGCGTACAAGCGTAGTTAAGTTTCTTTGTGTAAGGTCTGGCTAGTAGTGGGAAGACATAAAGTCAGTGTTGGGCACTGTGACTTGAAAGGGCAGGTTATGTTTATTCTGTGTTGGGTCAAGGGTGTGCTGCTTGCTATCTGCAATTAGACAGTGTGTCTGGATGTCTGTGTCCAAATAGCGAAGACGTCTTTGTAGAGTATAAAGGGACTATTGTGTTAGTCCTCGGGTCTCAAAGGGTATGAAGATGCTTCCCTCTCCCGCCTGTTATTACTCATACTTGGTTACTTTTATGTAAATCCAGTAATGAGGAGAGCTGACAAGATTGACATAAAGAAATCTCAACTTTTTCACTGAAACACGGCTTTTATTATCCAGTAATACTGTCTTAGTCCTCTGCAAAGGAAAGAAATGCAGTTGAAAATCCCATAATGAGCAGCTTAAGGTTCAATATAAACCATATAGAACCCTGTGTTCTACCATAAACCCCCTAATTAGCTTTGTAGGGTCTGTTTAAAAGCAAACAGACATGCATCCTTATCACTAAATAGTTATTTGCAAATAAACTCTTTCTCAACACATCTTAGGAAAACACAAGATTATTAGTTGGCAGAGTTAAGCCAGCTGAGTAGCTGAAAAAGCATGAAAAGAGCTACAGAAGTTCTTTTCAGAATCCTGCTCTCTTTGGCTTTATTTCTCTAAAGCTTGATTTATCAAGAGGAGAATACAGTATTTGGTTTCCCCACAAGTAAGCTCTTTTCATGTTTTGTCTTTGAAATGAAAATCGTCTTTTGGAACAAATATCTGCTCTATCAGATAACTGCATGCTTGTCATCCCTAACAGCGTGCTGGCAGGAAGGCTGGGCGAGGATTTTTCTGTGGTACATTGAGTACACAGGGCTGGCACTAGATCAAGAATCAATTCCTCTGATATCGAAATATTGACTTTGCGTGGCCAGTCTGATTTAAATGCTTATCATTCTTGACTTTGTAGGCTACATGCATACTGCAAACATTTTTCATGTGGGTCTGAGAATAAACATCTTTACAACTGCCTGGCCATTTCTAGCAGAATAACAAAGGGGTTGTGTGCGTGTATGAGAGCCTGTGTATGTGAGCGAGATTGCCAGCAGATTCAGGCAACAGCCACATCTGCGTACGGCCCATTTAGAATAAGTTGGGAAGGGTATTTTTAATGCCTGGAACTATGCGGTGTTGTTACTCTGCATGTAAACATGGGTTTTACTGCTCAGTCTGGATGGGCTTTGACCACAGAGCTGAAAAAACGCAGAACACAAACAAACCCTAACACAATTATTAAAACATTTTAAAATCTTTGTGATGGGAAATACTACTACTACTACTAATAAAAAAGTAAAGATAATTTCCCATAGGCAATCAGAGCACCTATTAAGTTAGCAACGACATTTAATTGGCATTATCATATGCTTTAGTGAGGAAGACAATGGATCTTGCGGGTGTGCAAGTGGAACGCATTTGCATTTCACAGATGATTAAAATAGATTTGATTGCATTTGTCTGAAGCCTGGCAAGTGAGGGCACATCTGCCACGTTCGATGTGCCCTGTGTTTCCTAGGACTAATGGAGTGCACTGAGTCACTGCGAGATGGGCTTTTACCTCTGAAAGTCCCACGGCACCTTCTGCTGCATGGCCAGCTTCTTTGTTAGCCCTGGAGACCTCTTCTTATAAAGAATTGATGTAAAGTGGAGAAAGATGGGAAGGATTTGAGGCAGTGAACTTGTCTTCATCTGGTTATGCAAGAGCCCTTGGGCTTTCTGCTGCTTCAAGGTAGAATTTATAAGGTGAGATGAAAGGTAATTTAAGTCATTAATTTGTGTTAAGGGCTGGCAGAACAACAACGGTGCATTTAATCTCACTGTGGAAAAAATCAGTGATTTGCAGAGTAGGGGTCAGAATGAGGGGTCTGATTTCCTCTTCCACTCAGCATAAAAAGCACTGCTTCAAAATGGAGATTTTTATTTACTAGAAACATAAAGCTGAGTTAATTGACTTTGAAAAAACACATCCAAGAGCTTTAAATATAATATAGAAACCAATTAATTAATGGCACTAAAATGTTTTCCTCATGCTTTTCATTACTTTCCCATCTAAATTCAACATTACAAACACACTCCCGGCAGCACTTCAGCTCAGACTTTTCACCTGCCACCCGAGCCCAGGGCTGCGATGAAGGGCAGGGGCTGCCCTGCGCTTTGCACGGGATGAAGCCCTCGCTGCCTGCGAGCCCACCTTTTCCTCCCCACCCCAATGGCAGCTCGGCAGCTTTCTTTTGGGCAGTGCTGTGCTTTTTTCCCAGCCAGCATGACCATCCCGTGGCTGATGAGTAACTCACAATGCTCTTGTCCTTCTCTATTGCTTCTTCCACTGACCCCAGTGTGTTTCCTGGCCCCTTATTGGGGTCCTTGTCTATGAATTTCTGCTCTTCATTGTTTTCTCCACTCCAAGGTGCCTTCTATTTTTGCTACCTTTGTGGTCCCTCTGCTCTTGCTACACATTGTGCTCTGCTGTCCCTTATTCTCACAGCATTGCTCTCTTTCATGTGCCAAATGACTTCTCTTCCCTCTTTGAGAAATGTCTCTTAAAAACACACTGCCTTTACATCAAAGAGTGAAATAAAGATGAGCTGACTTGACTGGGAGAACCTGGAAAATATCCCTCCTCATCTGATGAAAGTGGCTTGTCCTGGGCACTAATATTTCAGAATAGCTGGATGTGTTCAGCTGCAGTGATGTTTGCTTTCTAAAGAAGCAGGTTTCTTGGATGGCTCCCGTGCTGCCTCCTCCAGTGGTCCTTGGGTGATTGTGGCCATGACTCTGCTCCTCACCCTCCTGATGGGATGTTGGTGTTCCTTATCCTGTCTTTCAGTCCTGGTCCTTGCTTACAGCATCATTGCTATCACTACGGCTCTGTACCAGATCTAGCATTGCCCATTTCTTGCCTTTCACCCTTTCCATTGCTCAGTACCCTCAGCAACAGCCCCGGCACCGCCCGACTGGAAGGGAGTAGAGCAAATTGACCTTCTGGCATTAGGAGACTTCAGATACTGCCCATGCCTTGTGCTTTTCACTGGGATCTCCCTGCAGTCCCTGCTCCCTGAACTCCTCCTGACCATGGCCATACCTCGTTGGTCTGGACTATCCCTGCATGTTGGTGTAGGACATACTCCATGGGTTGAGTGGTGGCCACATGGAGATGGAGCACAAAGGTGCTGGAGTCTTTTAGGAACAATCTTGTGTTTGGAAAGAAAACAGAAAGTTAACCATGATGTTTGTAGCATTGTTAAAATAATAATTAAAGTTTGCCTGTTGTGAGTCTGATTTTAACCACATACATGTTGCCTTTTTTCTCCCCTCTTTTACTTAAATAACATATTCCCATAGAGAAAGAGTGCCTACAAAAATTTCTCACCATTTATTGCCAAAGCTTTTCCCTTCAGCCTTGTTGCTACTTAATCTTAGCCCCTGGAGGCAAGTTGCACATATTAACCTGTCAGAGCAATGTTAAAATTGCGTGACACTTAGGAATATATTCTGAAAGTCCATAAAACCATCATAATGGCTCTGTTTTTCCTCCTCATCTGGTCATGCACTTTAACAGCATTTCTCCATATACTGTTCCTCCGACCCCATTGTTTGTTTAACGTGGTCTTCCAGTTGGAAAGGGCTTTTTTGAGGTTTTTATATCACTGGTCAGAGAAATGTGTGCCTTTGCTTCTCTTCTTCACTGGTCTAGGGTCTCTAAGACTTGAAGATGCAGACAATGAAGCCACAGTTCAAGGCCTTCTTTGAGTACTTCTGCTTGGCTGTAAGAAAAACAGTAGGATAAAAGCTAGAGGTGAGTCCTTCTGGATGCTAACTGGTGGAGTAGTGAGGGCTGTTATCTCCACAGAAAAAATAACAAGCTGCCTGACCTGCGTCTGCTTATACACAACTCCCTTTTGTAAATTGCTGATGATTATTTGTTTGCTGTGAATCCTCTAATGGACCGAGGCATTTTCTTAACCCATGGGGAAGATCTGTTTTCTCAGGTGCCGTTGGCCATCCTTTCTGAGGATGGAGGGAGAAGTAAGTAAAGGTCAGGGAAGAGGAGCTTGGATAATGAAGAACTATGATTAATGTCATCTGCTTTTGAATAATGTTTTCACTTTTAGTTTCCAGACTGTTAGATACAGATTGGGGCATCCAGCTTTAGACACACAGTATCAGAGCCTGGGAAACAAACTTCTCAGATGAGTGGCCCGGATTCACCAGTCTAGAGCAGTCCCCAGATAATAAAAATTGTTGTTTCCGCATGATGACATGGACACCAAACTAAGGGGAAAATATGGCTTTTAGCTTCAGTGATGTTTATCTCTAATAAATGCCTGGAATATGCTTTATTAGGACGTATAAATATAATATATAGTGGTGTTTAGGTCCCTCCATGAAACAATGCACTTTGGAATATAAAAATCATAATTAGTACACAGTTCATGTGTTTATAGATTTCACTTTTATTCAGATAAGGAAAAATGTTCCTCGTTTGCAAATCAGTAAGCATGTACATGCTAAAAAATTGTTTACTGTGTTTCAGAAGCACAAACATAAGGCTAAATTAAGCTTGATCAGTCAAGTCTGACTGTATCCTCTTTAATACAGCACGGTTGGCAACTCTAATCTTGAAGCTTGCAAGCTGTAGAAAAAGCATAATTTTCATACACCTTTGGGAGAGAAGATCCTTTCCTGGTAGCTAAGAAGTTTCTCTCACTAGCTCAGAAAGAAAAATCTTCATATACAACAGAAAGATCTTTATTTGAAGGCAAAAATAGCGCCTTTCTGTCATGTGCTCTAATTAACTTGCTGTGATGTCGCTTTGGTGATGGACACAGAAATAGACATTTGCTTTCCTAAATCCTGAAGTAGAAAATGAGGCATGAGTCAGGAGGATACAAGAGGGCAGAACTCATTTTCTTTTAATTACTTTTATTCAGGTTATATCATCCAGCAGCTGTTCAAGTTTCGTTTTGAGAAGCTGAATCCTCCTGAAATCCCAGCATGTCATTTTTGATGGGACTTACTCTTCTCTCCTTTACACATATATAAGGGTTTTTTATCTTAGTGCTGTTAGGGAAAGTAGACACGGTGAACAGTGTTCCCGTTCACTGTTGAAGGATATAATTGGCCACCAAGTCTCTCCCAGTAAAATGGAGGAGGAGGAAACACTGCAAAAAATGGAACCAAATAATATGAGAGTTGTCTCAAGTTGGTGCACATGTACCAAGGCCTGCTTTGGGGAAGCTCAGTGTGATTCACAGCTGGATGGCAAGCTTTGGGAGGGTAGCAGGCTCTTCACAACCTCTGCTTGGCAGCTGAGTTTCAGGAAGCTCTGCTTGCTGTGGCTCTAGATGAGGCTGGCAAAACTCAACTTGTGACCAGATAAATGTTACTCCCAGTGGCTACCTCTGGTTTTTAGTCTGCAAGGAGGGTTTGGTTGATGACCGAGGATGGCACCCCAGAGGTACGCTCCTGCTGAGTACTTGCCAGTCTTCTGGCCACTGCCACCAATGTCTGTGGTGCTGAACCAAGCCCTCAGTCCCTGTGCCTCAGCTCCGCTTCTCTGAAATGAGAATTACATGACTCTGTTCTCCAGCAACATATGAAAATAAACACATAATGCCTTCTGAACAATCACATGTCTTCTGCTGCTGAGCCCCACTGTGTGGCTGTAAATGCTGCTGAAGGTAGTCAGTGTCCCTGGGAAGCAGCAAGGGCACATCTTCCTCTATGAGAGGCGATGGATAGAGTTGCTGAGTACTGCATAGACCTAGCACTTCAAGTATTTCCACTCATTTTCCTGCCTTTTTGAGAAAGAGTAGGAACTGTTGGATAAACATTACTTAGAAAATTCTGACTTTCAGTTCCTCTTTTGTTGTGGCCCCTGGCTTTTTCTAGTGATGGACAAAGGACTGGACTTCCTATATGTGTCAGTGGCCTTATTTTTGACTACAAGGTCTGTAAACAGTGTCTCCCGTAGGAGAGAACTTTGATGCTTTTTTTGTGGATAGTTCTTTCTCATGCCGTTTTTGAGCACTGGAGATTGGGTGACAGGTGACTGCTTGGCCTCGTAATTTCAGATGTGACTCCTATCTGCCTCACTTTTGAAGGAATACAGAGTGCCTGGGACAGCATGACAAAGGCTATGTAGAAAAAGATAGAAGTATAAGTTTGTTCCAGAAAGAAAGGAAAAAAGCTGAAAATAAGAATGCCTGGATAGAAGCTGCTCTATCTGCACTATTTTGAAGTTATTTAAAATTCTGTAAGGTCTCTGAAGTGTATTTTCTATGTAAGTTTAGGATGCCTTGACAACATGAATCAATATTTTAGTATTTAAAACATAGGAAATGAATTGTTTATAAATGGAACTTCCTGAATGAATTCTGACGACAGTTCCTATATGCATTATTTATTTTTTATTGTTTTATTTTTTACAGAAGTAGATGATGACTGAACCGCTAATGTAAACTTGTATCCAGATAGCTTTAAAACACATATTATTGGCCTGGTTCATAGTAACAACGTAGTTTAATTATAAAACAGCTTTTGTTACAAACAACTTTAAAAGCTTAAAATATATATATCAAACTACTGAATATATAGAACCATTTTCTTCCATACCTGAAACAGTCTTGTGTGGAGTGGCTGATTCATAGCTGATCCAGAACACATATAAACCTCCTACAAATACATTTAGGAAAGGAAGTGAAGGCTATTTTAAATTTATGGGGAGCTGGGATTAGAAAGTGCCTGCAACAGTGGGACGTAACACACAAACTCCTCCGAAGAGAGGGCATCATACCCTTAGGTTTTACAGACTGACCAGGGATTTGATTTGATTTAATTTTCTGCTTCCGGAGGACCACGTTTTCCCAACATCACAAGTAGCATGTTGTGCCTCTTGTTTCCCGACTGAACAATGGCATCGCTGTCAATCAGCATCTCCAGATTATGTAGCACAGACCTGTGTCCTGAAGGTCCCACGCGACCTTGGGCACGTCCTCTATCATCTTCACAGTCACTGGTATCAGCCTCTCCCAATCAAACATAGAGGCTCAATACGGCATGTAAAACCTGAAGCTCCCTCTGTTTTAGAGCTTTTTAAAAATTTTTTTTTTATTATTATTATTATTTGTTCAAGCTTATTTCCTTTCCCACACAAGCTCTGTACATTTAAGATTCTTTCAATTGGATGCAAATTATTAGAAAAACAGAAAACCACTCTCAGATAAAATCTATCCCCAGCATGTTTTAATGTTCAAATTAGAGTACCCTCCCCAGTGCTAAAATGGGGTTTATAATGGAAATGCTGACATCCTCACCAGACTCTATGCGCCTGTTGCTCTTTTGTCCTGCAAGTTATTAAAATCTAGGCTGGTTGCCTAAGAGACAGGGTAGCTACTTAGCAGATATTTAGCCATCAGTAAAAATTAATGTCCTACAATGTATTATTGGAAAAATACACTTAATTAAGTGCTCAAGTTATACAAGCCACCCACCAACTACAAGTGTGTTCTGGCAACAGAAGTATTGTTGTTACCGTGGTTCAGCTTCATGATGTTATTTTCTTAAGTAAATGCATTTTTCAGCCTAGCAGTTCTGGCTACAGCATATTGATAAGATAACTCTGCACTAAAGGCAGCCATAGTATTTTTAGTCTCCATTTCCAGCTACCAGTAGTTCATTAGTGGCACTGTTGTGAGAGTGTTGATTCATTAAGAGTCTTTTCGTTAACAGTCTGACATACATATATAGAAGAAAAAGCCAGGAAAAGTAACAAGACACTCAGCATTTTCTGCTGTTTCTCTGGTACTTTTATCTTTTGTAATGTCAACAGATGAGCTGGGAGCTTTCAATGCTGTAGGTTTTAAGCTGAACCCAAATGGGTCAATTTTTTTTTAATTTGCACACTTAATGTGATTTCAGGGGCAAATCCATACTTTGCAAATGTAAGAGGTCTAGTAGATGGCAACTTCATGGACAAATCAGATGTGAAATTTTTCTGTTCTTAAATTGCTTTTAATTGGAGCCTTAAAGGCTAACATGGAAACACAGGGGAAAATATGACTTTTGCTTTGTTATTTAAATAGGCTGTTGGCCATATCCCTAAACTTTATATGGCTTTGGATAGATTAGGAGCTCTCTGCTAAGCTATCAAATATGTCATGCTCATGTAAATTCCTAGCAAATATATAAATATGAATTTTTCATTGTTTATAATTGCCATTTAATTGTAGGACCAAATTCCATAGCTTAACATTTATATAGCACTTGATACTTTAAGCATTGCACAAATATTAACTAATTAACAAAAACATCTGAGCAGCCCTTCTGAGACTGTCAGGTTCCAAAGAACTAAATTCCTCATTTTAAAAAAAGAGACTGTTCAAGATAACACACTGTAAGCCTTTAAATGGCAAATCCAAAATGACACAGTGGGACACCATTTCATGCCTGAAATCTGAGCACAAAGCCGTTATTTCTCCAAGACTTTTTTTTTTCCCAGTCTTGTAAATAAACACTAGGTAATGACTTCTCTTAGGAAGCAGAGGGGAGGCAGGCCAGAGATGAGCTTGAAATTGGCACTTACTTCGTTTTCAGCTGTGTATGGTGTTTCATTGGAATATAGTATTACATTGACTTATGTATTCATTCAATCATGAAATTCAACAGGACTTTTCAGTTTTGTCATCAAAAAAAGCAACAAGAGCAGCAAAGCAAACTGTACAGTTTTGACCTTTGCTCTCCTTGCTGAGAATTTGTCAAACAAAATTGTGGCCTTTAAGTCCTTTATGAGTTATTTTGGCTCTGGAAGGTCTGATTTAATGATGCAAAACTATGTGAATACCTCTGGCTTGCAAACAAATCTGAAAAAAAAAAAAAAAGAAACAAGCCCCAAATATATTGTTTGATAACTTTAAGCTACACTGGCCCTTCACTTTTCCTAGACTCAGGGCTCTGCTTTCCATGATCTTTCATTTCTGGTCCCCTTTATCTCAGTCAAAGAGATGACATTTCATAACACATGTGACCACTAAGCTGTTATTGCTACATATTTTTATATTCAGCATTGTGTCTGTAGGACAATCAGGACAAAGCAAATCTCTGCTGTAGGCATATTACAGTTTAAGATGGACACAGTATAGTAGAAGATTAGAGTGAGCAAAGGGAAGAAACCAGCTTGGAAAGAAGGGGATGTAAATGGGTTTTTCTTTTCAGACTTTTCTCCTTGGAAATTGCCTTTTTGGAATATAAAAAAATACTATTTTTTTATACTTTATTGTTTAAAATAGAAATGCTAATGACTAATAATTTTTCTTTTTTTTTTCTTTTTTTTTTTTTACTTCTTTCCTTCTTCTCTCTCCTGTCATCTGGAGCAATGTGGAGACAATATACTTTTAATTGTGGTTTGCCATTTTGAGAAGTGAGTAGGTTTTGTATGTGTATTTCTAATGAAAAAATGAATACGAAACATATTTTGACAGAGCTTTTTCTATTTTCTAAAAAAATTCTAAACACGCTTTCCATTTTGAGAGCAGTGTCAGCCATAATTGCAAGTCTGCAAGCATGGCATAGTAACTGCAATATCATCTTAGGTTTACTTTACTTGGGGACCTTGAGAGCAGGGACCCTCAGAAAGTTAATCCAAGGAGTAAATTGTAAAAAGGGGTTTGAGGAAATGAAAATGACACTGACATAAGCAGCAGGAGTCTCAGAAGTCATCCAACAGTTTGATCCATTGCTATGTTGTCTGCATGTCTAATTAAAAAGCTATTAATATATATATAAAAGACAATTTGAAAATGGTGAAAAAATATTAAAGTTAATATAGAAGTGATTTCACAGGAGATGTGCCATTTATGTCGTTTGACAGTCAGTGATAACTGAATGAGAATGAAAGCAGGAGGGTATGAATGCAGCATATTCATTACCTAGGTAGGATTTCAACTCTAAAGCAGCTTTCTGCAATTTCTGATCACAGTTCCCCTTGATATTGCTAAACCAACTATATCAATATTTATACATTTTCGATAACCAGCTAATACTGGACAGCTCGATCCACTTTTTTTGGTGCACGTATTCTTTCCAGGGAACTGTGTTTGAGCTGGTCAGTTCCATGAATACCACCTCAAGCATAAACTCTGCCCCCCTTATAGCAAGATTTTGCTGTTTTGACAGCTGTCCTTGCATGGCAAAGACAACAGTTTAATATTACAAGATGAATGGAGATTAAGAAAAGAAAACAAAACTCTTCAAATGAGACACCCTAGATGGAAGCGTCTGGAGCAGAAGGGAAATTAGTAATCACTAAGCGTGAATTTACAAGGTCTGTTCACATTAATAAATTAAAACACCCTCAAGAGAGGATCAGCAGATCTTAGCAGACTGGACAACAACTCTGGAACATAACCACAAATAATTAAAAAGTATTTAAAAGTAGAGGAATTTAGGATTGTCCATGCATAGTCAAAGTTTTGTTGCTCTGCCTCGAACAGAATCCCTGCAAAATGTGCTTAAAAAAAGAAAAAGAAATCAGAGGACCCTGAAATGAGAAATTATAAGGCATCCCATCCACAGAGCAAAATTTTTACCTAATCAATTATTGCATGACTTTGCCCTAAATCTACAGTTCTTAAATATTTAGTAAATACCTAAATTAATTAATATTAACAAAATATGTATTTAGCCAAGCCTAGTATATCCATTAAAACTCTCCCCAAATATCCCATATGTTTTTCAAGTTAATCACATCAGAGTGATGTTAGAGCCCAAAGATTATTTTCAACAGCTCAGCTGAGGTGAGTCTTGTCCCCCTTGAGCCAGGTGCTGGCAGCAGATTTGCTGTATGTGGGATGGGCAAAATGTGCCACTTGGCTTCTTGGGCCATGGGGCACATCAGCAGCCTCGTGGTGGAAGAGGAGAAAATCGCAGGTTCCTACTCACTTTTCTGCACCCTCTACCTCTCATTATTTTCAGGTGGGGTTTCTTCTGACTCCTTGTAAAGAATTTCACGTGCTATTGAGGAGGACTGAGTAACCTGTCCTTTTCTAGTCCCACTATAATTTTATCAGAAAGATGAGATGTTCTTGGCCAGATCCTCAGCTGGCAGGAGTCAGTGTCTACCCCACGGCTGAAGTTGCTCTAGTTTATCTCAACTTTTGGAGGTCATTTGATGGAACTTGATGGAACTTTTTGGAAGGTATTTAAAGTTCTACTTTTTGGTGCATTTTTTCCCTAGTTCCTTTATTTTGATTTAGTCTATTTTATTTTATTTTTCAAGTATTAGTCTAGTAAAGGAAGATCCCCCCACAGCAGCATTTTAATATTACATTATTATTTCAGTTAGAAAGTATGCTAATAGTTTCAACTTCTTTCATTTTTTTTCCTATTGCTGTTGATAGCTGCAGCTGCTGAAGTTTTTCATACAGTTATGTTTTTGAAAATATTTTTCGTAAAAAGTAGTTTATAGTCTCCCAGTCTGCTGTTCAAAGAATCGCACAATTTACATTTTTAAAATAATTTTATGTTAGAAAGCACTGTAAGCGATCAGCACAGGGCACTGTACAGTATTCAAGCAGTGTGGAGAAGGCCTTGGGGACAGTGCAGTGTGGTGAAGGGATGTGGCTGCAGGAGAGTGCTGTGCGACTGTGCCACTGGAAGATGTGAGCTTTCAGGTGCACCAAAAAATTAAAAATAATCAAACTTTCTGCCCATTAGTCTGGTGGCTGTGGAAGCAGTGCTACACATGGAGCAGCTGGTGGAACAGCAGGAGGTGGGGTTTCAGGTGAAGGCGACAGCAGAGTTTGAGGTGGTTTGGTACACAGGGAGATGCCTGAACTGAAACAACCGATGCAAATATTGGTACTGCAGAAAACAATTGGCAACTGAGGTCGATAAGGGTTTTTTCAGATATGAAGTGACCAGGACTGGAGTGGGTAGTGTTGTGCTACGTGTGTCACCATCGTGGCTGTACCAGCAGCTAGTACTTCATACAATGCCCTGTAATGACAGGCATCTCCTCCTTTTGCAGGAGGAGATACTGGGCTGGAGAGATCTGCTCAAAGGCATCCTCCAGGCCAGCGGCAAAACCCTCCAAAAGCTGCCCAGCGCCATGGCCACATGGTCCCGCTGCTCCGGGCAAGGCCGGGCGCAGCCTGAGCCCGGGTGTTGGTGTCGGTGTTGGGGCAGAGCACCAAGGAGCCGCATGCGGGGTTTGGGTCAGCCTGCCTGTGAGTTATAACCAGTTGGCCAAGGAGGAGACTGAGACGAAGAGCGCTCAGCCCTGTCAACTAACTGAGACCACACACTGTCTGAACGGCATCGTGTCCCCACTCACCTGAAGCTGTCCCAGACAGCTGCATTCAGACACTGCTACATATTTTAAACTTAAGGAATGAAGTGGCAAGAAATGGAAGGGCAAAAAGGGAAAGAGCGGAGGCAAAGCTGACAAGGTTTTGCGCGTGGCTGAAGGGCAAAGCTGATACGGTAGGGAGAAACCCTGGAAAGGGGAGGGTAAGGGTGATTAGATAGCCGAATACATTTTTGCTTCAGCATTTAATTTCCTTAGGAGCATATGCTGCTTTTTATGACAGTGACAGATAATGAAGGAGTCGAAAGATAATAAGCTCAGTATTCAGAAAAGATCCCAAGAAGTGGAATGTTACAGGTCTGTTTGGAAAGCTGAAATTCTCTGGTGATAGGAGATGGATGGGTTGGCTGGATGCCCCATGAGATTTTCCTCAGTCAATCTAAAATTAATTCTCCTTCATAATTAAAATACATTTTACATTTTTAGGAGCAGCTCTTTAAGGATTTTTTTTCTCTGCTCCTTTTTACTGCGCAGCAGAAAAAGGCTACTTTAATAGCTAGTTTGCTTGATTTAGGATGAAAAAACCCCCGGGATGTTCATGTCTGCCTATCTTAGCTACTCATTTGATCTTGTACCCATTGTATAAGCTATAATGTATTTATCCTCGCAATAGATCTTTAAGGCAGTGAACTGTTAGCATTAATTTACAGATAAAGAGATGTGGCACAGTCAGATAGTGCAGGTTTCCCAGAGTCCCACAGAAGTAGAGAATGGACCAGGATTTTGAACGTCATCCTCTCAGCCTTGGGCTGTTCTTCCTGCACAGGTGCTGGGGCCAGTACCTGCACTGGAAGGTGTGTAGGTGCTGTGTGGTGTCCTGCAAGGGACATTCTGTCCTGAGGATCCTTGTGGCACAATGGGGCCAAGTGGAATTTTCAAAGAAGGTGCTGCACTGACTTATGCCTGATCGTCCTGCAGTCACTGATGAAGGTCCCACTGGTTTCAGTGCAGATGGTCAGGCCACTGCTAGAGCCCTCTGGAAAAACCTTAAAGGAAATTAATTTGTCATCCCTTTTTATTTTTTTAGTATACTTTGGTGGAAACTTCCTCTGGGGTAAAACCAAACCAGTTCACTCCCACTTCCCTTGCAGTCTTCATTTTGACATTTAACTGAGAATCTCAGTACTGACCCCAGCCTAGGAGCTGGCTTCTGTTTCTGTTAAAGGCAGTGGGAGTCCAGCATCAGGAACGACAAGAACAGCAGCATCTGACCCTAATTTAACGTAGCTGCAAACTGGAAGCTGGAAATTCAGTAATATATGTTGGCAGATTTCCTGGTGCTCCTAGACACTGGATCACTGCAGTTCATCTGGATTCCAGTTTACCCCATAGGAATGCAGTGAGTCGATTAACCCTTTAAATAAATAAACTCATTCCAGAGCAATCACACAGCATCTGCTTCTGTATTTTATCAGTTACACAATAAAAATCTTCCTCTTGTCTTTTTGTTTCCTATCGCATTCTGTGCTGTGGATAAACACCACCAGTGCCTGCCAAGTCACAGTTGCAGAGACCTACTGCAGAAAATGGAACCAGAAAGATCTGGAGACACACATTGGGAGAAATCCTCTTTAATGCAGTGCTTCAAACTAGATGCCTGCAGTGCTACATGGCAATTTTAAAGCTAAAATCCACACCTCATTAACAATGAATCCTGATGCGTAAGTTAAGTAGAAGAAACATCAATAATTTACGGTGATGAACTCAGCATTTTTTCCTCTCTTTTTTTCTTTTTCTGTTGCATCTGTCTTTGGAAGCCTGTAGTGTGTTACAAAAGAAGTGCCAGAGATGAGCTAGAAAGAAAAAAGCTAAGAGCTTTTCCAGGGAGAGAGAATAAATATAGAGCCTCCACAAATGCAAACACACATGATTTGGACAGTTAAGAAATTTTAATCGCACAGTGTTTTATCTTCTCAGAATTTCCCAAGTGGCAAAATATATCCCCAGGAAAAGAAATGACAGCAGACAAAAAGCAAAGACAACCAGAAAACAAAATTCAAATCAGAAAGCATACTATAATACAGTTCAGACTTACTTGTTCCCTAAATGATAAAAGAAATGTCGTAGTCATGACTGTGATCAATTTTGCTCAAAGAAGGCATCCAATTTAATGACGGATAAATGTCTTACAGATATCTTGGCTGAAATAGAACGGAGGGAATGAACCAAATGATTAGATTTTGAAGTGTAAATGAGCTTATGTCATTTTTAACATATTCTTTTGGAATATAGCTGTGTTTTGTGTTGGCGTTTGCCACTTTGTGTTATTTCTTCAATTGCCTAGCATGGCTTTACTTTAGAGCTTTATCCTGCAGTAGTTCCCAGATCACATATTCCATGTGTAACAGTAGGAGGGGCTCTTTTTAGAAAGCCTACTATATGTTGATGATCTCTTTTATCCAGCTCTATTACGGTTACCTCCCTTTTTGCATAAGACCTTGGCAAACATAATTTCTGCTGGTGAAGGAAATTAAGGATGCAACCAGGTGTTCCTTTGAAGAAAAGTTCTTTCTTTTCAAAGACTATAAAAATTCTGTTGCCTTGAATGCAATAAACCCCCCCCAAAACACTAATGTCACGTAGCTTTAAATGAAGAAATTTCAGTCCTCACATTCTTTTGATGATACTACGCCCATTATTTTGTTCACAGTCATAGTATAGGACACTTTCCTAATGTGGATCTCTCCGTTACATCTCTTTGAGGTAGTCATCTGACTAAAAGTGTACTTAAATCAAACCTCAGTCTGTCTTCTTGTAGTCAGTGTAATTTTCAGGCGCGGATTCTGTTGTTTCAGCAATCACCAAGAAGAAATGTTGAGGTTGGTGATGGAGAGTCAGGGCTGTCCATGGTACAAGCAATGGTGAGTGTGTGGCAGGTAATGGGGAAAGCTATAATGTGATATAAATCTTGTAGCTCTAGTGAATCCATGTTTCTCAAGTAGTCAGTGGAATTAAGAACTTTTATTTCCAGGCTCATGTTGAAGGTTCATGTCTCTTGAGTAATGGGATTAAGAGACCAGAGGTGGAATATTTTTTGTGTGCAAAGTGCTCTCCTACTGGTATCTGGCATTACCATCCTATATTGATTTACTTGTGAGTTTGCTCTGGGAAACAGTGATCACTTGGTTTCACAGATGCGGTTTGAATGAGGAAAAAAAGGTGCATTCCATGGTCATCCACTTCCTAGGGTGTGTGTTTGTGGGATCCACATTTCTGCCTGTGGAGATGTGTTGTCAGGTCCTGCATTAATTCCTCGGGCATGGTCACATTCCTGGTTTGTAGAGATTTACATCTGAAATAAATTTTTAAAAAGTTGGAATGCTGCTAGGAGGGGAAGTTTGAGAATTTTTCTTTAGAATAGTGCTGTCTTACATTTAACTATACCTATAGGTCTTATGTTAAGATGATAACTAAGTTCTTCAGAGTAATGTTCTGGCAAGGTTCGAAGTCCTTTTGAGTTCATTAAGGTGGGCATTTTGAGTGTTCTCTTTAGAAAATAATGGAAGGAATTGAGAGTGTGGTTGCACACATTTTTTGTTTGTCATGTGTCTGCTGATTTCATGGAGGTAGGATTAATGCTCTATTAACATTTTTTTCTAATAGAAAGCACTTTGTAGGCTACCACTCCTTATGATTATCATAGGAAGATTTAGAGGTTTAGAGACAGTTCTATGAAGAGTGCTATTTCATTAAAGTTGGTTGTGAGTTAAATCACATGGAAAAACTGAAATTCTGGTTAGTGGTTATGTTCTCTGGGCATACTAAAAGAGTTTACGATGCCACCTTGGGGAGAGGTACTGGGATATCGACTGGTGACATCCACAGTGGCAAGGATGACATTTATGTGGAGGTGAGCTAACTAATATATCACACAGGCTTGTCTACACAATTAATAGATTAGGCAAAAATGGTACTTTGTAAGACTGAGTAAGTCAACTTCAGTTGAATGGCAGGGTTGGAAAAACTCCTTCAGACATACTATTAAAAAGCCTCCACCATTTGCAGTTGCCTTAGTTAGTTATCTAATGATCAGACTACAGACTGAAGGACAAAATGTTTTCTGCCTTTATGAAAATTATTCAGATTTTTAAAAAATAATCCCATTCCTTTAGAGCGAAATACACTTTTTATTTGTTTAGCTCTTTCTACCAAGGACAAGAGATTGCCTAAGAATAAGTGCTACTTACTGACCACAAAGAGGTTAGTGAAAACCCAGAGGGTCAAACGCAGCTCTCATGCAAAGGGAAGAAGAAGAGAGACATGAGCAGTTGCTTTAACACTTCAGGTGATATGGAAGCACAGACTTCTTACAGGGAATTAAAGACTTCTTACAGACCTGCATAAATCCATGATTGCTGTACTTGAATACAGACAGAGGAATGCACCTGTTACCAAACACACCAAAAGCTTAATTTCATACCAACAGTTAAGGAAGCATGACGGCTGTATTTTCAATGTCTGATTAGAATGACAGTAACAATTATTTCTCAGGGATTGTTTTACAGAGAATTTAAAGATGTATGGTATGTGTGTCATATAATTGGCATTTGTATTGCCTCACGACTGAACTGAGGTAACCAAACGCTGAACTAGATAAACTTCCCCTCTTCTAGGAAGGGAAGTTTTCTTTGGGTGATGGTAGGCTGCAGAGTCAGGATGAATTGTGTAAATATCAATTTAACTATTTCCAGCTCTTTGGAGACACTGGCTGAACTGGGTAAAAGATATTTCATTATTTTCAAGGGTATTTTATTTATTTTGGATTGGACACAAAGATGGAAAGAATTATGAAGAAAAATAAGTGTTCCACTAACTTCTGTATCACTCTGGTATTGAGAGATGTTTCTATAACTATACTTCTGCTGTTTATCTCAAACGCAGATTTACTGGTCAGTAAGACTGAAAAAGTGGGAAGAAAAATGTCATTGGCACGGCACAGCCTTATGCAACACATGTGCACCATATCACATGAGGCAGTAGCTATGTCCTCGTGATGAAAATAGCAAGAGGAAGTAGAATATTTATGTATTCACACCAGCAGAATATTTTCAAACTCTTCTTGTCTCTGAGGGAAAACAATGGGTTTCGAGTGGGCAATAGGGAAGGAATATTTGAATAGGATATGAATGTTCGTTACATATTACAAGCAGATTAAAGAGGATCCCTGAAGGCTGGTACCTCGAAAGCATGGCTGCCACAGCGAGACATGCAATGTGACTTTCAAAGTTAGCATCTTGCACATGTTTTAGAGGATGCCCACCTCCCATTTCCTATTTGCTATAAGACTTGGGACTCCATCCTGTTGGTTTTCTATTCTCATGTAAGTGCTCTTGTTCTGCACCTGTCTGCAGCCCCTTGGCTTCCACAGAGCAAAATGCTCTGTGCTTTTTTGTCTCTCCTGTCCTCTTGAGAATAACCTCCACCAAAGCTGGACTTGTCCCCTACCAAATCCTGCAAATAATTTCCAGTCAGGGTCTGCAGCACGCCTTGGGCCAAGCTTGCTCCTGATGTCTGTATCTAGAACCTGTCCCTCTCCCAGGCATGATTACCCTGGTGTCTGTGCCATTTCTAACTCTACAGAGATCTTATCTTCCTCAGAATCACAGAATCACAGAATGTTAGGGATTGGAAGGGACCTCAAAGGATCAACTAGTCCAATACCCCTGCTGGAGCAGGAACACCTTGATCATGTTACACAGGAATGTGTCCAGGTGGGTTTTGAATGTCTCCAGAGAAGGAGCTCCCAACACAGCTTCTCATAGCTTGGGCTAAAACTGGCCTAATCTGAGCTGATGGGTCTGGGCAACTCCACAAAAAGCAAAAGAAACCGTTTTTTCTTTTCTTTTCTTTTCTTTTCTTTTCTTTTCTTTTCTCTTTTCTTTTCTTTTCTTTTCTTTTCTTTTCTTTTCTTTTCTTTTCTTTTCTTTTCTTTCTTTCCTTTCCTTTCCTTTCCTTCCTCTCCTTTTCTTTTCTTTTCTTTCCTTTCCTTTTCTTTTCCTTTTATTTTCTTTCCTTTTCTTTTCTTTCCTTTTCTTTTCTTTTCCTTTCTTTTCTTTTCTTTTCTTTCCTTTTCTTTTCTTTCCTTTTCTTTTCTTCTCTTTTCTTCTCTTCTCTTTTCTTCTCTTTTCTTCTCCTTTCTTCTCTTTTCCTTTCTTCTCTTTTCTTTTCTCTTTTCTTCTCCTTTCTTTTCTTTTCCTTTTCTTTCTTTTCTTTTCTTTTCCTTTCCTTTCTTTTCTTTTCTTTTCTTTTCTTTTCCTTTCTTTTCTTTTCCTTTATTTTATTTTATTTTATTTTATTTTATTTTATTTTATTTTATTTTATTTTATTTTATTTTATTTTATTTTATTTTATTTTATTTTATTTTATTTTCTTCTTCTCTCTTCTCTTCTCTTCTCTTCTCTTCTCTTCTCTTCTCTTCTCTTCTCTTCTCTTCTCTTCTCTTCTCTTCTCTTCTCTTCTCTTCTCTTCTCTTCTCTTCTCTTCCCTTCCCTTCCCTTCTCTTCCCTTCCCTTCCCTTCCCTTCCCTTCCCTTCCCTTCCCTTCCCTTCCCTTCCCTTCCCTTCCCTTCCCTTCCCTTCCCTTCCCTTCCCTTCCTGCACCTTCCCGCACCTTCCCTTCCCTTCCCGCACCTTCCCGCACCTTCCCTTCCCGCACCTTCCCTTCCCTTCCCGCACCTTCCCTTCCTTTCCCTTCTCTTCTTCCCTTCCCTTCCCGCACCTTCCCTTCCCGCACCTTCTCTTCTCTTCTCTTCTCTTCTCTTCTCTTCTCTTCTCTTCTCTTCTCTTCTCTTCTCTTCTCTTCTCTTCTCTTCTCTTCTCTCCTCTCCTCTCCTCTCCTCTCCTCTCCTCTCCTCTTCTCTTCTCTTCTATTCTCTCCTCTCCTCTCTTCTCTCCTCTCCTCTTCTCTTCTCTTCTCTCCTCTTCCCTTCTCTCCTCTTCCCTCCTCTCCTCTCCTCTCCTCTCCTCTCCTCTCCTCTCCTCTCTTCTCCTCTCCTCTCCTCTCCTCTCCTCTCCTCTCCTCTTTTTCCTGCCCTGCCCTGCCCTTCTTCCCTCCTTTTTTGCCCTTTTTTTTCGCTTTTCTTTTCAAATACAAAAAATACCACTGCCTTTTTATTTTAAAAAATAGAAGTGCTTTATGTGGATGATCGTAAAAGAGGGATCTGATGATTTGGATTCAGTAAGTCTTCCTACATCCAAAAGGGGTTTTTAATTAACCTGATGTTCCATCTATTTTCACTACCTTTGTAGTTCCAGGTAAAGGAAATATTCAGTGCTTCCCAGCTTCAATTAAAAACCAGTGGTGGTCTGCACATTACACCACAGTTCTTCTGTATTGCCATGGCTCAGGAATGGACTCCAAAAAAATTACTGTAAGCATATCTGTTTAAACTGGGAATTATTTTTGTTTGAAAGACAGTATGGGGGAGGAAAGTATGGTATTGATTTTCCTCTTAGAAAAAGGAGAAAAACCCAAACCCTAAAATAAGGTATCAGTGAGCATTACCAGAAGTTTAACTTTACCACTAAAATGCAGCTCATGCCCTTTGTAATTGCTTCCTGAATGGGAGCAGGGCATCAGCTCTCCAACCTACATAAAGGGTGATGTCTGCGCACGTCATTTTCCTTTATTTTAGAAGAGTGAGTCTGAATGCAATTTGTGGCAATCTGAGCCAAAGAGGAGAGTCAATGGCTCAGATGATGGTCTGGTCCCAGCATAGCTGGCCTGGGTGGAGGCCCCTCTGCGCACAGAGCTGCCAAGCGAGATCACTGAGCAAGCAGGCCACGTTGTGAAACGAGCCTTCCAGGCCTTCACTGGCCATGTACTCTCTTTCGTTAAATAACATACCGAATTGTCCCTAAGCCAGTCCTAGAGGGTTAGTGGTTTGGTAGCCAGCCAGCGTCTTGTTATAAACTTTCTGGCACAAACCAGTAATATTTGTAACGAATTCTATTGATGTGTTAATGTAAGGAACTTGGAAACTTTCACTTAGATGTCCCAAAAGAGGATGAATTTCTGTACTTTCATGACTTATTTCACTAAAGTCTTTACCAAAAAAACATAAAGTCATTTCTTATACTCAAGAAATAAACCAGAAAAACATGTGTCTGATTAGCACTGTATGGTGTCTTTTTTTCCAGCTAGTGGAATGTCCATAAGTGAGTAATGAGTATCTCATATGTATATCTGAAAAATATTTTTTTCCTCTGGCTTGATAATAAAAGTGCACTCAGCATAGCAAAATTCAAACATTATTATTTAATAGCAATTTGTGATGTAAGTCACAGAGTGCTGGTTTTCTATGTATTTGCCGTAACTTCATGGATAAGGAAGAAATTCTGAAATGGCTGCTTCCAGATGAAAATCAGGCTTCCTTTCTATAAACAGATGCCTTCCTGGATGCCCTGGTGTCCTTGTAATTCCTCAGTGGAACTCAAGAGACTCTGTACAGTGGTAAAATCCATACTAAGACATACAACTGAATGCTTCTAGCTTGAAAACTTGGTTTTGCAAATTCTTGTACATATGACTGAAATTTGGCTCTTGTGCCCATGAAGCAGCTCTGTCTGTGTGTTCCCTAAAAGGGGTGAGAATATTGCTAAAGGAGTAAATTTTATAAAGTATTATCTAGGATTCTTGGTATAGTCATATCTTATGTGTAGATAGCGTAATTATTACAATGGTGTTTGGAGTTCACCATGAGCAATTGAGTTCTGCTGTGTTGAGCAAGAGCCAGCATCTGAATTAATGGTTTCCTTACAGAGCTCAGGCATGAGATTGCTTTGACTGTTGTATTCGACTGGGGAACTGGTAGGTGTCTAGGCTCATTATAGGTTGTAAGAAAAGGCTCTATAAACCCAATTATTTTGTGTTAGGAATAGCATAGTATCCAGAGTACCTCATGGTTACGAGATGTCATTTCTGGGACAACATGGAAGTTTCAGAAGGGTTCTTATGAATCTATACAAATCATGCAAGGCTTAAACACACAGAAATGTGGTGGCATCTGGTAACATATAGTAACTATGCTGATTTATCCCACAGCAAAGGCAGGCAAGTTCTCTTTGTCATTATATCAGTCAGTTATGGCTAATTCTTGATATGGCGGCATTTTATATGGTTGAAGAAGTTTATTCTTTTTTAGCTCAGAGAGGTTATTGGATGCAATGATTTGTGTGGCTAATTCATGAGTCACCATTTAAGAGCCAAGGTTGATGGTTCATTTTGGCAAAAGTTATTGATAACATAAAATAGATGATTAGCACTACATTTTAAGGTCATGGAAGAATCAGCCTCTTTCCACAAGGAAATATTAAGTCGTGAGCCCTTTCCTAGGTTAGCTGTTATGCCAGAAACACATAATACATGAGGCTTTCCTCTGTGAACAAGTTAACATATGGAGTAAGATAGAGTTTTAAGTAAGAGCTTTCTTACACAATACATGCCAGAGGATACCTGACCTATTGCCGGCGTCCGGGAATAGCCTTCTCTCTTCTTTTTTTTCTTTTTATTTTTTGCCTTTTTTTTTTTTTTTTCCCCCTCCCTTGCATTGCACATGGGCTGTTCATGGTTTCAGGCTCTCGTTATGTCTACTCAGATGAATATGGACAAATGTAAGTGCCTCTTCTTGGACCCAAGGTCATGCAAGGCAGCTTTCAGCTGGCTGTGTTAGAGTTTCATTAGTGCAATGCTGTTCCTGAGATGATTCATTCTGTCTCCCTCTGGGATTTATTCGCTCAGGGTATGCTGTGGCCCCTGGGATGGAGCAAAAGTCAGTCTGGAGTTCTCAGACTCTGGGCAGTCTGTGCTGGTCTATGTAGGTATAATCTTTGGGCTCCTGTGTACAGGGACTGGATCCTCTGGCCATGACTGTAGCCCACTGAGTAGCTGCACAGGCCTGCATGCCAACCTAGGTTGGAGGCACATCTGGACATGACCTACTCAACCTCTGCTTTGTGAAGGCCACACCAATTGCAGTCATTACCTCAGGTTTCTCAGAACTATATTGAAACCTTCAGTGCTGTATTGAAACCTTCTGGACCCAGAGCGTCTATGTGAAGCTGTGTTGACAAGAGCACAACCAGCGGGCTGCAAGAAGTAGTCCTTCCCCTCGACCCAGCACTGGTCAGAGGTCAGGTAGAGTTCTGAGTCCAGCTTTATATTTCTCAGTACTAGAAAGACATTGGCCACCTGGAGCAAGTCCAATGGAGGGATGACCAGAGTGGCTGACGGCTGGAGCAAGTGATGCAGATGGAGAAGCTGAGGCAGCTGGTTTATTTTAGCCTGGAGAAGGGACAGCTGAAGGGAGGTCTCATTGCTGTCTGCAGGTACCTATTTGGAGGCTGTAGGGAAGATGAATCCAGACTCATACGGGGAATCTCAGTGAAAGAACAAAAGGCAATAGACACAACTTGGATAACCGGCAATTCCAGTTAGCTATTAAGAAACATTTTTCACTGTAAGAGCAGCAAAAGGTGGTGCAGCTTGGCTGGCAAGGTGCTGGAGCCTTCATCCTTGGAAATGCACAGAACTAAATGAGACATGTCCTGAGTAAGCGGATCAGTTGGTCTTGCTGGAGTTGTACTCAATGACCTACCCTGGTTCTTTCTAACATACATTATTTTGTAATTCTATAACACAATAGATCAGCACTGTCTCAAAAACAACCCTGCACTTCATGGGCAAAGGTGTGTGACTACACCTCTCCTTGGAGAGCACTGAAAAAGTGGGAGGGAGCGAACATTATAGTAGGTCTACCCAAACTATTTTTTGATGGAAAAACTCTACTTCCCATATTGAAAAAAAGAACTAACAAACAAACAGAACCCTAAAAAAAATCCCAAAGGAAGATAAAGCAGAAATGTTTTAGGTTGATCAACATTTCATACAAGTTAGTATAGAACTTGTCATTCTCAGCTTATGTCACCTTTTTCTCCTCTTTAATTACTAAATACACAATCAATTTCCTAAATAAAAGTGCCACCTAAAGCAGAAGTGGAATTGTACAAATGTGAAAATATGGAAGTAAATATATTACTTTACATTCCTACTCCTGTTTTAGGATAATTGTAATAGAAAGTGTGGTAGGACTGAGATATTGTCTAAGCCATCCTCTGAGGCTGATTTAGACTGTTTTCAGCAAATGTACTTCTCTCTGGTGTGTTTTTGTCAGAGATCTACATGCAGTTTCTCTAGTTCTTCTCTTCCTGCCACAGTAAACTTCAGTGAAGTCAACAGCTATCCTGACAGAAAGCAGAAATGAATGAGACTCTGTATTTTCAGACCTCTGAAATAGCCACTGAGCCATCCTTTGGAAAATACTGGTGTCAGGAGGGTCTTGTTAAGTGGTATTGGGTTTCCAAAGGGGCAGAGAAACAGACTACCATATTCTTGAGCATTTCATGCTGACTTTCTGTGAAATGACAAGGATGGCTTCCCTGGAGTGCAGGCTAACTTTGGGGGGTGAGATTAAATAGCTGACTCTACCACTCCTAAATAATGTGCCAAAGATATTTCTGCCTCCCCTGTTTCAGTGCCTGCTCATTGGAACTTCTGCTGGCACCAAGGTCTGGTTAACGTGACAGCAAGTTCTATCACCAGGGTCCCCTGCCACTTGAAAGTACATATTTAAAGGCAATCTTGAATCCGGAAGGGAAGAAGGAAGAGAGTGTAATGCTGTACTGTTTCAGCTGCTAATTGTGCCCAGATTAGTTAATTAGATAATTAACATAAGAATGCTCTCTTTTCATATTAGAGCATCATACATTGACAATAGAGCTGTTCATAAGTAGAGTGCTATGCTGTGGGAAACACTAATTAATTTTGCAAATTTGGACCTTTAATTGCTAAAGTGCTGTGCTTTCTCAATGTTTGTTTTAGAGTAATGTTAACTGATTACTGCCTGCTCAGAGAAGTATTTATTCTCCCTGCCAGTTGGACACATTCCTCTTGCTGTGCAACCAGAATCCCAGTTTACTTGCAACATTAACTGCATTGCACTTCAGAAAAGCCTGCAAGAGATGAGACTGCCTATAAGCCCAGCTGACACTGGGTCCCCTACCTCCCAAAAGCAATGGATCCCATAGTTTCCAGTTAGGACCTGTCCTAGTCAGATATCTCTGCTCCCTGCATACTTGATTATTACAACAACATTCACCCTGGCTCAAAAGCAAGATCTGAAAAAGCTGCAGCTGGCAGATGCAGCCGTCTGCTTCCTTTGCAGCAATTCTCAGAAAACATCAGTCCATGCACCAGGCACTTTCCTGGCTCCCTGATGATCTCTGGGTCAATTTTCAGGGGCTGGGTTCTCAGAAGCACTTCTGTGAGTCAGGGAAACATCACCAATGTCTGTACGGCCTTGACGGTCCCTTCCTTGGACTCTAGCTCCTACCACCCCAGGAGGATCAGATCTACAGGCAATCCTGCAGTGCAGGCACCAGCCACACACCTTTTTGAAGTTGTGCCGCTGCTCAGGGAAGATTTCAGCAGTTATCGAACCAGAAAGAAAGCAAGCCTCTATGGGACTCTCTTGCCCAATAAGATTAGGATTCACTTAGGTGAAGGAAGACATGGGTTTGCTCCCTGCTCCAAGGGTTCTTTATGCAACACGTGAAAATTTTTGAGATAGGAAATCGGAGTATAGATCTTCAACATCCTTGGTAGGTATTTTCATCACTTAGCTAGGTCACTGCATGCGGCCACTTTTCTTCTGGTGTGTATGTGGAAGTGGCACAACATTCTCACCCTGTTCTATTGTACATGGAAACACAAAAAATATCTAAATCAGGAAAAAGCCTGTGACGCCGTGTCTGGCAGGAGCACCTTGAAGATGAGATTTAAGACATGTTTTTACCTTCTTCTACTGGCCGGAAGCTGCAGTAGAGTTGTAGATGCCATGCCAAAGTATTCACCGTATTACACAGAGGGCTTAGCTGTCTACCTCTGGGATTTGAGTGTTATCTGAATAGGAGATGTCTATGCTTCTTTCTAAGCACAGACCATAATTCTTTCAAATCTTTTGTTGAGTGAGAACTGACTCAACTGATAAGTCTTACCTGTGACTAGACAGCGCCTGAAAGGTTTCAGGTTAGCCACTCAATCAGCAAACCTGAGTCAGGAAAACTCAGATACAAAAGCTGAATACAGGAATGGACTTTAAATAGGCACATTCAACTTTTTCCACTTGTTCAACTAGTTTTTCCAGTACCTTAACCAGCTTCAACAGTGGAAACAGAACAAAACCGAATAGAAATAGATGCTGAATAGATGCATGTGAGGATATTTTTCATATAGGCTTGGTCATTTTGAGAAATGGACACAAGTCTTTCCACTGTGATCTTGCTGTCCCCAAAAGTATCTTGTACATTAACAGCACTCCTGGAAAAAAAGAGAAACAAGAAGAAAATACATCAGTAGCTGTGGGATGCAGATGAAGAGCCCTTAGTAAGGGAGGGGCATTATGACAGTAGAAACTACATGATACGTTTACTTGTTACTTATATTTTGCTTTCTGCCTAAACTGCTGCTGTTTTCATTGCAGGCTTTAAGATGCTGCAATCATTCACTGAGGCAATAGTTCAAAGCTGCCAATTTGAAGAGAAGACTTTGCTCAGTAGCAGAAGAAAATGAAGAATTCAAGGTTAAGACTGAAGATTACAAGGACCTTGAAAATCCTACAGAAAATGAGCCTTTTAATTTACATAAAAAAAGAAATGAAGGTACAGATTTTGCTCTCTGCCTTCTGAGTTAGTCCTATTGATTCCAGGTAGGCTACACATTATTAAGTACCACAACAGATTTTATATAATTATGGTGTTCATCCCTGGGCTAGCATACTTTTTAGGGTTTATGTCTTGAATTTTATCCCCTAGATTATTTCCAGTGGTATAAATTTTTGCAAGCATGAAAAGCCTGTATGAAATGTTTCAAAGAAGCATCTTCAGTGCTTTTTTTGAGGATAATTATTTGGTCTTAAATACCTGGTCCATCCACTGAGATCCTCTAATTCCTTCTAAGCCTTTATATTTCTGAACTAACCAGGTTCACGTTTGATCGAGCAAGGGGCAGTATATGGGATTCATGTCCTTGTTTTATTATATTCTGAAGATATGTCTACATCTGACTAAAAGGTTTCTGAATGGCTGCTTTCATCTGCCTTTTCTTTTACTCACAGTATTTTCCCTGAAGCAAAGCCTTCGCTTATTCCGGCTCAGTGTTTACTATGCTGCCCAGCAATGTTTTCCAGTGTTTGCTAGGCTTACTGTGCTCATTTGTTTCTTTGAAAACATCCTCCATAATCTTTGGAGGCTGATGCTGGCTGCGGTACAGCCATCTTTACCAAGAGAGGTCAGAAAGCAATGATGTACAGAAGACAGCCCTTCAATATTTATTTTCTCCCTTTTGCTATGTCTCTCTCTGTTTCTCATGTGCACACACACACAGACATGCATGCATGTTCTATTGAAATAGGTAGTTCAGCTGGTATATATGCACAAGGATGAGTCTTCTCTCTCCTGAGGTTATTCATTTCCTTGTGTGCATAGGCTGTTGTGTGTAGCAAATGATACTAAAAGGTGCCCTGTTTGTGTTAATGCTCATAGGAGACATTTTTTGTGTTTGCCATCAAGGGTGCCTGTGTGAGAAGAGCAGAGACAAAGCTGCTGCTTAACTGAGGCTGCACCTTACAGCAGAAACCACCTCTGTTCACATTGAACTACTCGGTTTGGATCCAAACTTTTTCCCCTGAAGGATTTCATTATTGGCAAAAGCACTAGTGTGGGTCCAGTTTAAACGAACACAGAAAAGCATCTTTGCTGGTGTAGTTTAACTTTCGGGGAGGAACAGGCAGAAGCACAGCTCTGTCAACAGGAGCTACAGCACTACGAGGAGAGTTTCCCATCTAGGTACGGTGGCAAACACTGCTCGGTGTCACTGAAACCTGAGTGGGAGTCCTGCAGCTACTGTGAGAGTGTGGGGAAAGATGTAGCTGTGGAATTAATAAGGTGTTAAGATGGAAAGTGTGTTCTAGCAAAGGATTGTCAAAAAGTATTGACGACTGAAGGTGAAAATATAAGGCAGCTCTGAGTTAAAATTTTGGCAGAACATTTCCGTGTGAGAGGCAGGCTATTTCTGGCAGCTTCCGAGGAATTAGTGACCTTTGGAGTGGTGCTGAAGTGGCAGAAGCGGCAGAGTGACATTTGTTGTTTTCTGTAGTACTGATTCAGACACGCAGTGTTGACTTTATCAAGACATTCTCTTTCAGCCTGCATTACTCAATCACAAAGGTGCCCAGGCAACAAGAAATACATATATAGAAACGGGTGATAAATTAATGCTGAGAGAAGAATTATTTCATAGCAAAAGATTGAACAAGGGTCACATGCTACTTTTTAAAGCCTGGAAGTCTTGTTGACTTGGGTGGGTTTTGGCTCAGATGCTGAAGCAGTGGAGAGATGCCCACTTTGGTACAACTCTGCTGATGGAAGAAGTTGCCATTTTCGTGTACTCATCACTGTCTGCAGCGATGATTACTGACCCCAGCAATTTCCCAGTTAAAGTCACTTAAACTAACTTAATTGATTTTCACTGAAATAAATTAGAGTGCTCTGATAGACTGTTCTGCCAGGCGTCTGGTAGAGGCTGTAGCCTCCAGGAGCGGGGTGGTTTAGCTGGCACATCTGGATCTATAAGAACACTTCTGTCTGTCCCCTAGAGAAAGAGAGGAAGCTTGCTGTTTGTCTAGACCATATCGGATAGTTAATTTGCCTGGGAATAACTTGCACTGGAATTCTAGATTTTTAAAAACATTTGTTGTTATCTCTAGATTATAAAAACCATAATGTATTATGCTCACTGTGTTCTGTTTTTTTTTTTAAATACCTTGTCCACTTTTAGCTGGAGCAAGAAATAATTAATATAGTCAACAATTTTTTTTTAATACCTGTCCTCTGGAAAATGCTGTGATATTGAAATCAAAACATCCTTCAAGACAATATTGATTGAATGAGATCAGGCTATGAAAAATGGCTTAAATAGAGTTGATATAATGCATTATGAAATTTTTTGAATAGAATAATGTAATTTATCATTTTAATGTTACTTTTTGAAGTTTACTTTCATATTTTTGCTGAAATAAAACATTTTGATTAAGGAGGAAAGGGTTGACCCACAACGCCTTTTTTGGATTAAGAATTTTGAAGTAACAAAATACCTTTGTGCTGATTTGCTCTCAGACCAATACTACAAATTGCAGAGTTTTAAGAATCCAAGTTACCACACATCTGCAGTAATGTATGAGGGTAGGCAGATGGTGCAGGTGATCTCTCGAGGCCCTCTTGAGTTTCAAGACCCAAAAATATATCTATTAATTTTTTTCAGGATGGCTAGTTTGATAAAAATACTTATGTGGATACTACTGTTGTGCAAGCATTTTTGTACTGTGATGACATTAAAAGGGTTTCTTGTTGTCACGTCTGTATTAGCTGCATCAGTAGCTTGAATTAGCTCTATCAATTAAATTCACTGATAAACCTTAGCATGTGCAAAGCCTAAGTGCCCGAAGAAGAATGCAAAGTTTGGTTCTGGTTCCATTTATTTGGGTGAAAATCTGAATTAACTCAGTTTTGCTCATGTCTTAGCTACATTTCCCTGTAACATGATGAAGTGAAAGACAACGAAGCTCAGATGCAGTAAAATTGCTTTTACAGAGAGGCCAACAGAAAAGCCCATTTTATTTCAAGCCCTCAGAAGGCACAAAGTGCTGCTCTGAACATGTTGAACCCATGTTTATTGTGAACTTCTTAGAAAAGTGAAAGGAAAGTGGCACTGGGGATCCTGCTGTGTGAGGGGACAACACAAATGACTACAATACTGAGAAGACAAATGAGCATACAGAAGGGCGCATCAGTAATTGCGACCTCTCATTATTAGGCACTGTCCTATTCAGTACCATGATTTTGGTAGTAATTGCTACTAATTATTTTAATTTCTCCCTCTTGAGCTTTCTTAGAGCTCATACCATGAGGTCAGTTTTCCTTGGCTGCCTCCAAATATGATAAATGTAAATTTTATTTTTGTACTTGAGTCATGACTTTGCGGAAATGCCTTCTTCATCTCTTTGTGCCAGTACAGAAAGGAAGCAGGAGAAAATGCTAGAGGCTCCACTGCTTTGCTTTGATCCTTCTCTCAGAGTTATTAAAAATGAAGCCTTTAAGTAAACAACTGTAAAAATTAAACCACTACATGGGGCTTATAGGAACCACAGGGTCTGCTGTAGCAGCTGAGTGACATTGTGGCATTACCTTCATCCACAGGTTAAGGCAGGAGGAACAACAATTGCATCCACACAGTGCTGTGCCTGACCAAATTAGTCCCATCCTGTCCCCAAGTGCCGTAGGGCAGGTGCTGTGCAAAGCCACAATTGCCATGTCACTTCTCGTGTCCTCCTGGCACGGAGCTCCAGCTCCGCTCAGCCAGGCGTGGAAGCCGGGAGAAGGGCACACACTTCTACCAAGGGATGGTTGGCAGCACCCTGCTGAGGATGAAGATGGATCCTTAATTCCCAGGTGTCCTCCTGTCAAGGTGAAGGGTTTCAGAAATACATTTCCATAAAAAGAAGGAAAAAAATAAAAACAATAAAAAGAAAAAAAAGAAAAAAAAAGAAAAAAGGAAAGGAAAGGAAATCAGAGGAAATTACAGAAAAGTTCTGAACCTTCTTGGCAGTTTATAAAGGAAGTTTAGAACAAGTGGTTTTTGTTTTGGTTGGGTTTTGGTGTGTTGTTTTTTGTTTGGTTGGTTTTGATTTTTATTTCTGCTTTTTTTCCACCCCGTCAGTTAAATTGGATGTTTCTATGACATTATTTTTTCCTACAAAATAACTTTAATTAGCTCTCATGTGGTGTAAAACCTTTCCATCTTAAGAAAGAAAGTTACATTAGACGTCCACGTTTTGGAGCTTACAGCTGCCTGCACCAGTGAGGCAGCCATGGAAAAGGAAAAATGCAAAGTTGAAGTGGGAGGAGGGTTTTGATTCAGATCCTTCCTGGTGGGAGCAAGTCATAAAACAAATGTTAGGTTTCCAGATTTGGAAAAATTATAGAGTATTTTTTGCAGAGTTGCTTTAGAAGGAACTGGGTATGAACATGATATCTGAAAAACAGGCACCGCCTTTGAGTTTTAGAAGAGGAAACTATAGTCTATGACTTTGAGAAAGTCACATAAAGGCCAAAGGCAGGTTTTGGCTTGCCAAAGAAAAACAACTCCAATCTAAATGGCATGGAGTCCTTTGAATTTTTTGTTTTATGTTCTGCTCTTTTCATTTGCACTCTTTGAAACAGAAATGAAGAAAATCCCTAAATCTGTGGACTGGCAGGAAAACAGCTCTTGTAGAGAAAGGACTCATATTAATATATATGGGTACTGCTGATTTCAGTAGGACTTCTTGGTTCAAATGAGGACAAATTAATATCATCAGTTTTTATCTTTGGTGCAACTGGCAACTGTTGGCCATCTGATTATGGGCTGGCAACAGTTTTATGGAAATTTATCAGCCCGCTTTGAAGTTTTCTAAACTTTCACTAGCACAGTGATCATGTTGATAAGAGGTCTCATGGTACTATGTTCACACATCAAAATTATGTGTGTTGTCAGAGCAGTGAGATTGCAGTTTAAAACCTTAGATAATGCAGCTTCAGCCTGAGCTCCTTCCCCTCACTGCATTAGAGTTTGCATGAGACACTTTGTATTTCACAGGTATCTGGCAGCTGCTATCAAGATCAGAGCTCTACTGAATATCCTTTAATGGATGGATATCCATAGGCAAGCCCAGTTCAAAAATACGAAGGGTAGACACTGCCATTTATACTAATTTTAAAAAAACCTGTGTTCCACAAAAGTTTCTCTTGCCTCAGGGACATTATACTTCCAAATTTCCCAAAAGCTTACTTTTATAATCATGTAGTTGAAACAGAAAACTCCCACAACATCAGGCTTTTACACTTAATGGTCACTGTCCCCCAAATCAGAATTTTATTTTGTAGAGGACGGCACAAAAATATCTGCAGTATAAAAGGATTCACAGCTGTACAATATTATGGGGATGTTATTAGAAATTTATTTATTACTTAGAAAATAGATGTTATCTTATGGATTTGACAAAATGAACTTTACTGCTATTAGCAAATGATATTTTTAGAGGTGAAACACGGATTTCCTAAACTACCACAGGTACTGATGTCTTATTTCGTTAATATCCCAAGAATATCCCACTGATTTACGGCTTGTATATCAAGTGTATGGACTAAATTGCTTATCCTCTCCAAAAGTGTTCCTATCTTATATTCCGCATGGAGCAGTTAGATATTTTAAACTCACTCTTTGCTCAGAGCAAAGCAGCATTTTCTTACTTTCTGAAGCTGCTGCGGTGATACGGCTATTCTTATTATCCTGATTATAAACTGTACTTTTCATTGCCTAATTAACCAAGACTTTGTGAGAAGGAACAGATGCATCATTCCACTGAAGTTCTGCCCAGCTCACATTTGTAACTCCTAACCCAAGTAAGCCTGAGTTAGGGTAAATTCAGACCTTGCTTTTTAGGGTAAAGTCGACCAGAATGGAAATAAACATCTCCTCTCAACGTTAGGTCAGATTGATATGTTCTATGCCAGGTTTACAAATTTTAGGTGGGGGGAAGGATTTATTTTCCTTGCCCTTGGATGTGCTCCCAAGGCACTAAGTGGGGTCACCTAGAGCCCAGGACAGCCCTGGCTGAGGCAGGCTCAGGCTGCTGCCAGCACCGGCTCGCATCGCTGCCCGGGAGCTGGGCAATCTGTACCAAATAGTGATGTGGTCATAAACATGAAACAATATTCAATACGCAGTTGGGGGCAAGAAAAATGGCTTTGTTGTTATTGCCCTATTTAAACGTATGGACTTGGATTTTGGGTTATGCTTTGGCTGCAACATGTTGTAGCTGAGGAAGGCGCTCAGCAAAAGCTGGTGTTAAGCTATCTTTAGGCCCCATCAGTTCTGCCTGGCTGATCTCTGTTCCAGCATTAGACAGAGCAGTGTCAAGAAATCCTGCCTTCCTGCTCACCCTGGCCCCGGAGAGTGGTTCTGGGAACCAATATCTGCTGCTACGCCGCAGGCAGAGGGCCAGGCGGGAGGGGAGCCCAGGCACCACGGCGGGTACGGCTGCGCCTGCATTAGCAAGTAATGCAGCAGGATGGGAGCGGGCAAAAGCAGGGCTGAGGGTGCAGGGGCCACATGGGGAGCTGGTGGAGGTGCCTGGGGCTCTGTGTCCAAGGGGACGGCGTGCTGGTTGCTGGGGAAGCGCATTGCTCGGCTCTGCTGCACGGGGCAGCGTCCAGCTGCTCTATGGACCAGCCTGCCCTGCTGAGCGCTGTCAAGAGACCCTCTCTACCAAACTGCTCCCCCATCTCAACTGCAGCACAGATGGAGGCTTTCCTGAGGATGCTCAGAGACCAGGCCCACCCCCATTCATGTTTTGGTTTTGGTTCTGCTGCTAGAGGCGTGGAAAGCTGCTGGGGAGAGGAAGGTTGGTCCTCATTTCCCAATTGCTGGTTGTCAGATTTATCTTCATAAATTAAGAGTAAACTCACTGTGATATAGACTATTCTTGTTCATCAAAAAATGCTATTGGAAATGGTATCTGTTTGTTTAATTGAAAAACAATATATATCTTGAGACATTCACCATCTTCACAAATGAGACAGCTTTCTGTATGGCTTTACTTCCAAGAAGTCATGACATATTACATATTATATCTTTGGAAAATCCTGTAAGCCTTATTTCTGCTATTTTGTACCTAGATAAAGCAAATAACATCTGATTCTCTTTAGATTATCCCAGTTGACAGTATATCAATGAGGATGTCACTTATCAGGTTATAAATGTTGTGATTTTTATGACTACTGTAGTCCTGCTTTCGCAGACCAGCAGCTGTCTGTATTTCAGCCTACACGACTGCATTAGCTCTGCACCTTCCTACCAGCACACTGCGTGCAAAGTTTTGTAAGTGCCTTTGCGACAGCAGCCATTAGCAGCTTTATTGCCTATATGAAACGACACTCGGGGATGTATTTCTTTACTGTGCTGCAGTGATATCTGCATGTGATGACTACTTGGAGACAAAGAGCCATGTCAAAAAGGAAGAAGCAGCTTCAGAAAGTAAGAAAATGCTGCTTTGCTCTGAGCAAAGAGTGAGTTTAAAATATCTAACTGCTCCATGCTGAATATAAGATAGGAACACTTTTGGAGAGGATAAGCAATTTAGTCCATACACTCGATATACAAGCCTTAAGGCAGACAGACAGCTTATGTAATAGATCCAACTCTAAGGAACCAAAAACCCCAAAGCAATCTCATGCAGGTTTTCTATAAGCCTTTCCATTTTTCTGGAATACACGAGTCTCTCCTATCTATCTGGCATGCAGAGAGATCAAGCCCCCATTTCAGAATGCAACAGAAACACCAAAGTTTTTCAGATATGAAAAAAAAATATAGGGGCAGAGATATATGTATAAACATAAAATCTATAAATATAGATAAAAATAAGCCTTGGAAGCCCAGCCAGCATTTCTATCAGGTTGTCCCTTCTGACATTTGGGCTGCCAAGTGCCTGTGTTTTACAGAGCACCAGCTCCCCATTTCACGTGTCGATCCCTGCTTTGGTTTCTCACCAGGATAGCAACCTTTATAAATTGCACAGCTGGTTTTCCCCACTTTATGTGAAATATTTTGCCGCCGAAGAAAGGAATTAGGTTGTAAGTCACTGGAATGTAAGGCAAATGTTGCAGCCATGCTGCTGGTATAGGTGGAAGTCTGAGACTGAGGGAGAGAAAGGAGGGGAAGGAGCTCGTGTCAGGCACTGGCTGCATTAGAAAGGCATTAGTGACAGGTGGGGACAGCATGCACAGCAAAGAAAAAGAATATAAAATAGCTAGTCACTGATTTTACCAGAAAAGCTGGGCCTTGGCAGTTCCTGCCACTGAAGAGAATTAGACAGAAACAGTCTCCCCAAGCATCCTATGATGCCATCTGGCTTATTACGGAGGAAATCCCCATTGGCAGTCTGGGTTTTTTCACTTCTTTTTCTCCACAACAACCTGAACAAGTGCCAAGGTTATTTCTCTCTCTCATGCTCCCTCTCTGGCGTTGAAACATCATTCTGTAGAAGGGGGAAATATGCACCACATTGGCTTAGATGAAGGCAGCAATTTAAGGAGCAGGAGCCTTTGCAAGCCTGAGAGGGAAGCAGGGCTGATAAAGGAGATTAAACAAGCTGAGACGCTTTTGATGAACAAACTGAACCGTCTTGCTGCTGAAAAAGTAGAGATATAGTCGATATCTCTGATATACTCTCTGATGCTTGCCAGGAGAGGTATCTGTTTCCATTATTAGCCTAAAGGGTGGTGTAGGCAATGAAAGTGAGTCACTGAATAGGAGGAGTTCAGGTGAGATGAAGGTAGCGTGAGCAGGGATCACCTCTTTATTATAACTCTTCAAATCACCCACTGTGGGCAATTACTTTGTTGCTTCCTTGTCTGTTCTGCAAGGTTTCCTTTCTTGTGATCAGCAATATGCATGCACAACAGTGGTCTCCTTTGACAGGTGAGGAGTTGCAAGCAGTGTGGTTAATTTTAATTATCTTTCAGTGAAACATCCATATTAGATGCAGAATGGAGCTGATTTAAATTACAGCTTGCCTGGAAACTGTGACTGACCTGCAAAAAGGTCCTGACTTGTTTAAAAAGATGATTATACTGGAGGAAAATGTTGAATATTTTGCCAGATACCAAATATTCTTATCCTAAATACCTATTTTTGTGTGTATGTGTAGTTACACATGAATATACACAGAACTAGATTTTGTACATAATACATTTTTAAATGTTAATTTTAATTTTTTTCTAGGTGAATAACTGTTTTGTGAGATGCTCATAATCTCAGTAGTCTTTTCACTGCAGAAACCTTTGTGATGAAGAGCAGCAAACTGATATTTTTGTCAAGCTAATAATTTTCATGTCAGTTTTAAATGTTAATATTTTGTAAATTATATAGTATACATATGTGATGTGTATATGTCCTGCATGGAAGTCTGTCCCTTATTTTTGATCTCACATGTGGTGAGGTAGGACACTTGCTCAGTTCTGGCCCTGATACACGTCCCTTCAATCTGTGTTATTAGCAGATCATATTTAATCTGTGGGATAGAAACGGGACAGTCACATCTCCTCCTCTCCTTCTATTTTTTGTGCAGTCATAAAATTAGAAACTTATCTTTCAGCCATGCTAGTTTTTGAAGATTATAGATTGGTTGCATTATTGTTGTATTTTCTCCCTTCTTTCCTATAATATAAAAGGCTCTGAAGTATTTACTTTAAAAATATAAAACTTGTTCAAAGTGGTTATGTAGTGCACAAAATGACCTATCGATACTGAGCTATCTGGGGCAGGGGTTGTTTTTAACAAACACAGGAAAAAAAGCGGTGCACTCAGCAGGTTTGTAAGAACTGTATCGGATGTCAGCAAAGCAACAGTTCTTATGTTAACTCCAGTGCTTCTTGGCTTTGAAGCGTACTGTAAGTGTATTGCCTGAAGTCTAGCGGTTTTTTCCCACTTTCCAATTCACAGTGAAAGTTTCTATTATTTCTGTTATCATATAACATCCATATTTAAATTCAGAAAATAGTACCAACAGTTCCATGAAGAAAAACCTTTATCTCATTACACAAAAGGAAATAAAAAGGAGGGTGAGCAAATTAAAAAGGGAGCTCTGCATTGTGTGTAAATAAGAAAATGTGAGTTATGTGGTCTCCTGACAGATTTTGGTTTTGATTGTGTTCCACCTATTTTATTTATTAAGATTGCTTTCTACTGTTACAAAAGTTTATTGCAGTGGATTTCAGCTCTTCACTGAGAAATTTCATTGGCCTGCAAGGGGACTTGGCTTTGTGCACATAGCAAATACCTGAGGCAGCTTCTCTGAAGTCGGCTGAGGTACTGATATGCAAGTGGCACAACACCACAGAACCAAGTGAAACCTGAATCTGTTTAAAGCCAGTGGGACCGAGGTCAGGATTCAGAGGTGTCCTTGAGGGGTTGCCCTTTATGGCCTTTGTGCAGCATAGCATCATGGTGAAGGGACTGAGATTGCCCCTACTGCACTGAGCACTGTGCTTTGCAAATCTCAGCAAATTACTACTTGGTGATCTCAGCAGTAATGGCTTTGTCTACAATGGTCAATTTTTCCCGTCCATGCAGTGAACCCTGCTGCCAGGTGAGGTGGTGCTGACTGGCCCGAGTTTAACCTGCTCGGGGCCAGACCGTCCAGTGTGCATGTCCTGGAGAGCAGCTGGAGAGCACAGGGGCAAAGCATCGTCAGAGAGTGATGGGAAATTGGGAATAAGACTTCCTGCAGCCTGGGCCATCCAGCTTTATGAGAGTGGCCTCTGGAAGGGACAATGCCCCTAGACCTCACCCTGGATTTGTCCAAAGGGAAACCTCCCAGGCAGAGCTTGTGAGCGAATACATGCTGATGAAACAGGGACGATCAGGCACCAAGACCTGGGAGCCAACCAGGGAGCTGTATTAGTTGATGGTAGAGGTGTACCCAGTAATAATAAAGACTCAAGACCTTTATTAGAGGTTTGTTACTTTTCGATCTGTGCTAGTTGAGATATGAATCATTATTTGAGTAACTCTTTCCATGAAGTTTGAAAAATAATAAAAAAAAACAACAGTCAGCATCTAACCTGATAAACTGTAGGTCCAAAGCTAAGCCAGCAGTTAGCTTATTCAAATCTAATGAACTGCCTAGCTGTTTGAACAGTGCTGATAAGTTTTTGATAAAAGGCCATGTGTTATTGCTTTTACTCAGTTACATTGCCCTTGCAAAAGACAAATTACTCAAAACAGAGGACAAATGTAGCTCCTTAGAAGTCTCTTCACAACAAATGTACACAAACTTAATGAAATAAATGAAAAAGAAACGAATAATAAACAAAATAGTGACATTTATGTGCAGGAGGCATATAAAAATTGCCTTTGCAATACAAAAGACATCTTGATTGTGAAATTGGTTGCTGTTGGAATAGCACAATTTTAGTAATCTCTCTATCCCAAGCACCATATTTTACTCCTATTTGCCTTCAAATCCATCACTCAGTTTACTTCACTATAGGAGTTTTCACCAACAAACATATCATACCAACAATATCAGTAATTTATGTGCGATAAGAAATGAAAATGTTAATGGATTTCTGAAAACCATGTGTATGTTGCTGGAAGTGTGGCAAAGAATGATGAATAATCCTGAGTATCTGAAGGTATTTGTGTTTTCTGTTACCTTTAAAAATACAGATTTTCGAAGCACGTGAGATCTAATTTTTAGACTTCGTTACAGTAGTCTTAAGTAGTGCGGTTTATCTCTAGGAAATAAGAAAATATTCAATGTCAGCATCAACACAAACTCATGTTGTTCCCCATTCTAATCTCCTGCAGACTAGGAGGTCTTCAGGATACTGTATATAGCCTTTGCTGGAATTAATGAGTTTGTGATGTAGTTTTGCCTCTTCATTCAGATACTAGGCTTGAAAAAAAAAGTGTGTGGAGAAATCAGGGCCTACCCGGTTACTGGAGCTCGCTTTTCCTCAGAACAGAGATGTATACCTTGGTTACATATGTAAGTAGCCCATGCCATGGTCAAATCCCCTTGCAAGCTGTGCAAACTGCAAAATCGTCTCTGCCTATGCACAAATGCTAAATGAAATGGTTTAGCTTGCTCTGCAGGGCGGAGCAGGATGCATTGAGTCACTTTGCAATCACAAATGGACTGTTTTTTCAGGAAAAAAAAAAAGTATACATTTCTTAACACACAGACTGGCTGTTGCCAGTGGGGTGGATGATACCAGGTGCAGCTGGGTCCTTTCCTGCATTCTGGAGCACTAGAGGTAGACCAGGCCTCCTGCAAAACCAGATGGCTGGGAAAAAACAGTCCATGGTGCTTCATTTTAACTGTTGCTGAATGGGGAGTTCAGGAGGGTTCTCATCCTTCTGAGTGCAATCACATTAAGAATAGTTCAGATCTTTCTCAGCACTCTGTGTCCAAATATTTTGTATGTACTGTAGCTTAGCAATGCCTCCCAGGAAATATTACTCCGTCAGTAGGCAAACAATTGCTTAGCTTGAAAGAAATGTAATTATTTAAGGCATGCACAAATGTTTTTGGCTGCATGGTGCTGTAGTGTTATTAACTGTGGGGAAAAAGAGAGCTAGCTCTATTTTAGAAACTTTATTACCATTGTCCTAAAATGCAAAATAGCTGTAAGTCCTATCCTGACCAGAATTCCACATTTGCTCTTGATAGTAGATTTGGTTTCAGAGCAGGATTAAGTAAATAAGTCATATTAAAATGACAAAATGGGTAAATAGAATATAATGTGAAATGAAATGTAAATTGGATTTAGGCAAACACTTTTATACAGACCTCCCGTCAAACCCTATCTGACTGCTTCAAATTCCTACTGTGATTTCAGCTCGCAGTTCTATTACATGTTGCCACTCAAGGGCATTTGATGTTTTCTCTCTCTGGAAATTCATTTGCATTTAAATGATTTGAAATAATCATAAAAGCCAAGTGCTATGAAGTTTGAAATTAGTTACTGTCTATAAATTGCGATGCCATTAAAAGATGATTTTGAAGAGCTTTGCTGTCTCAAATGTATGCAGATTAAAATCTAACAAAGTACACCTTGTTACAAAACTGTAAAGAATGGTGTGACATGGACTTAAATTGATTTATTCTCCTACTAGTGCCTATAAACTTTACATACTTGGGTTTCTTCTAAAAGTGGAAAATAATCTTTCATTTGCTGGCTGAATCTGAGCCAAATTCTGTTCTCAATGGGGTTTCATTGGGTGTACCTGACACGAGCATTTGGCCCTCAGAGTTTAATCTATACACTCTATTAAACTTCCGGAAATACTGTATGAATAGCTGGGTCTCATATTGGTTTTTATGGTGGGAATAAAGGAGTGGGATCAGGAACAATGGAGGCCGTTTATGGTTGGCAGTGTGCATATGTGCATTTATATGTATACATATTCAATTTGTCACCCTCTCCCTTGAATTCCATGTGTTCTCCTGATTGGTGTTTCTACAGGGTCTTCTCTCTGAGGGCACTGGTGCTCCTAGTAGGTCACCCTGGGGCTCACCTTGCTGTCTTCTTGCCCGTGGAAAGCTACAACCTGGTGAGGAGGACAAGTACATTTTGAAATACTGAAGTCCCCTTTGGAAACAAACTCTTTTCTCCATCCACCTCCAGACAAGCTTAGGCAATAGAGAGCTGTCACCTCATAAGCTTATCTTCCACCTGGCCTCCCCTAGCACTGTTCCACTATTTAACCTACTCCTGTTCTCTGCCTGTGAGACCTTACTGTACTATACTGCCTAACATAAATTCCTTCTCTCTGTTTATACCATTGGGATATTATACATTTACATCTTTGGATACCAGCAATACATTCCAAATATGTTTTCCTAGCCCCAAATAATTTTAAATGGGCTTAAACACATATATATGTTCAACTGTGTCTTGTTATATAACTGGATCATAAGATGTTTGTATGAAAGAAAGCAAAGTTGTCTTGGTTTATAAGTCTCAGAATCCAGGGATGGAATTACCTCTTTATAAACATATTTCTGTGTGCATTTTTATTAGTCAGAAGAATGAAAAAAATGTGGAGCACACATTTTAAAGAGCAAGAAAATGTAGCATTCTTATATTTTCAGTGGTTCAAAAATTCCTAATATCGTTTCTTTGAAAATAGTATTAGCTCTGCAATTCTTACAGTTTATGTTACAACCATGAAGACTGCTATACTTGTTTGTGTGTGAATCATAAAACAAAATAGCCGTTTTAACTACCTTTATAATAAAGGACTTATTTTCTGTAGTTGTCTCAGTAGCTAGTACAAACTACCAGTTAATCCTTCCTTAATTACAGAATGCAAATTTGTTGTATTTATAGTAGTGTGAAGGCAATACCTGGTCCCACAAATAAGGTTCTTGGTTGCTGCAGTGTCAGATTAGTGATGAAGAGTGAGGGAAGAGAGACAGGAGTGAAAAGCATGTGCCCTTTCAATACAATAAAAGGCAAGGATCCTGCTTTAAAATGCAGGTGAGTAACAGAAATCAACAGCTCTAGACATGGAAAATACGACTCACTATTTCTTAAGAACTGATAAATTTAATACTTAAAGAATTTGTTATTCTGACATGCCACAGGCCTCTTACATTAGGGTTTTGGTGGAGTCCTGATTGACTTACCAGAAGGAAAATCCTCATAGGCTCACTGTACAGTTCAGGCTGGGTAGCCCCAAGGAAAAAGTGAGTCTGCTCAGTTCTGAGCATTTCCTGGAAGAGCAGACTCAGGACAATGAATTTGCTCAGGAACTGAAAGGCGGACTCCTTGTCCTGGGTGGGCTTTCATTGCAGAAGTAACTTCAGGTTCTGTGTCAGTTTTGCTGTAAATCCCGTTGCCTGAAGTATTGATCTAAGAGCAAGCATGCTTCCAGTTCCAGATGGTTTCAGCTGAGCAGAACCACAGCATTTCTTTCTTTTATAGAAATGACCTGGCCACTTTGCAAATAATCACCCACTTCAGTCAGTTTTTACAGTCTGCTTCAGGAGCTCAGAAGGACAGGCAAATTTTGCCGAAATGCCTCAAGGAAGAGCCCTGGAGGAGATCAGTTTACTTCAGCACAGAGACATAGGGAATATTCCCTAGAAGTCCTATCTGTGCATGAAAGTGTGAGAAACTGCTGAGACACAGCCGTGATTTGGTCAGGGATGAAGGATGCACCTATCCACTGTGGAACCAAACTGATCCAAGTGGTTAGTCCAGGTGCCTGCTTTTTCCCTGTGTGAGAAGTGAATGCTCCTGAGAACAGCAGATAGTCAATATTTCAGTGGGAAATCCATTTTAGGTTACTCTATACGAAGCTTGTAAAAGCTTATGCCTTCCATCAGGGTGGGAGTTGTTAAAGAATAAACGCAAAGCTTGTGAAAAGACTGATTTTTCTTGATACCTCTTTTACATATACCCTTTTAAGAAAGAAATACAATAAATAAGCCAAGGTCATTCATTCTGTCCTGCTTTAAATCTGTATTCACAGCCAACCAAAGAAAGTTTTGCAAATCATCTGGCTTTGAGAGCTCCTGCCACTCAAAATGAGATCTGGCAAAATAGATAAAAAATTACTGGTAACTGCAGGTGAAATTGTGGCAGGAGATTTAGCTGAAAAATGTAACATTTTATGAACTCAGGGCAAAACAATATCTCCCAGAACATATTGCAATCCGATCTCTGCAGATGTTATTAAAATAATGCAGAGTTTGATAAAAATGCATAAATTATACTTTACTGTTATGGATTATAAAATGTGTTCTGAAAAGAATGGTAAGCACAGCAAGCATTTTACTTTATATAGTTTGACAGAGCATCCTCACCACTAAATGAGGAGGCATAGCTTTACAATATTTTTGAAAGGCAGAGGAGGAAAGACCTTAGACTGAAAACTTTCCAAGGATGTTACTATCTTCTTGTGTGTTTCCACAGTGCTTAGCGTAGAGTCTTGAGTTCTCAGTGCTCTCCCTGGCACAGACACTAACATAAATAACAGGAGAAACTTTCTTTTTTCTTCTCAAATGATAACTTTTTCCTTATACTTTCAAAGCCTCATGTTCTTGCATGGAGCTTAAGTGCCCTTTTGTTTTCATCTGCCCTTTCTTCCTAACCACTCCCTGTAGGCATCGTTTTTAGCTGTACTCTGACTTATGCTAAGGAACGTAAAGTTTTGTCTCCCCAAACCTATGTAAGTTCAATATTGCAGTTCAGACCTGTCAGTGCACAAAATGGGTTTGAGGGCCAGAATTGCAGTACTGAATTTAAAACATAGTGGGAGGTAAGCCCATCTCCTACTACTGCAATGACATTCTTGGTTTTAGATTTTTTTTCCTTCAGGCAAGCATTTCTAAATGTTCTGGAGTGGAAACTAACAGATGGGGTTTCTTTAAAAAGATGCAAACCACATCTTAGGGTTTCAATCTGATTTGTATTTTTTTTTCCATCAGAAAGCAGGTAGACTATGCTACCTACTTAGGTAATTAATGATTCAACGTGCAGCCGCTGTATGCTGGAATTTAAGCTGCTGGAAATCTCATTTGTAACCATAAAGAATGCAAAGGGACACAAAAAGCTTGATTTGTTTTTGTGGCTTTCTTGAGTTAAAACTAAACCCATTACCAAGAGCTGACAATGCGATATTGTTGCATCGAAGCCATGTTTATACTTTTTCATGCAGGATATTTCCTATGAATAATAAAATATAGAATTTGTGGCATTTTTTGAAGGCAGAGGTTAAAGTTATTATGCTGGTGCTGTAATGTCTGTTTGGAGGCATGCATGCTGTGCCTACTGCCTGCATATTGTCTCTACTGCCTGCATAGGTTTTGCCACCCTGATCATTGCAGTTAATAGGGATATTAGACATTCACTAGACAATTTAGTCCTGTTTAGCTATCCAGTAGGAGACTGAATTTTGTGAACATGCTGATTGTGTCCCAGATTTATGTTTCTTCAAGCCAGCTCTCCTTGGAGCCCGTGGGTTGCTTACAGCACCTTCGTTCCTCTTGTTCACCTTTGAAGACACTGTGTTATGGAGCTCCTACTTCTCATTTAGGCAGCTATCAAAAAGAGATAAAAGTTCCAAAGAAAAGAAGTTATTTAATTAAAGCATTGATTTAGATTTGTTTAATCAAAGCATGAGAATAAATGTAAATAAAGGTGAAATACGGAATACTTGTTTTGTCCACAGGTACTTGCCTAAGGCAGTGGAGAAGTGCACCTGGGCAAAGAGTCATCCCCCTCCTTGCAGAGACAAGAGCCTTGTGCCTCTTTTTGCACTGCCCCTGAGGAATGAGATTGTCTCCAAGAACAAGGCACTAGGCAGATAAGCAGTAACAGTTTTAATCTAAAAAGTGTTTAACAATGTGCTTAACTTTAAACATTTTTTTTTCCAGTCCCACAGGTCTCAACAGGATTTAACAAGGCACTTAACATCCTTTCTGAACAAGGATACTTTCCTGGAGTTGGCCTTAACAGAGAATCTCACTAATTCCTTTCGCTAATGCTCTTCGAGTCCTACCTCTTCTGCAACACTTCCGAGGAGCCGACTGTGCTTTAGGCAGGTAAAGAACAAAGGTAAAGGTAAAGGATAAAGTAATCGATGGCATCATATCTTTGCATAGCATCCTGGTCACCTGCAGCTGGTGCTTTCTCTCGTTCATCCTCACTTGGTGGATCTTGCCCAGTAAATGCTGTAGAAGGTTCTACCGGGGGTCCCAGCATCTGCACCAGAGACTGACCACACACAAGGTGCTGCAGAAAAAAGTAAAGCAAGGGCAGGGAGCAGGGAATCAAAAAGCGATTCAGAATTGCTAACTGCTTCCCTGCATAATTTTGGCCAATTATTTGTCCACCTCTGATTACACAGTTACTGTTGATTTAAAGTGTAACGCTATCAATATTTTTGTGTGGTCTTTGCTTAGGAGGCAAGTAAGCAGAAGAATGAACACTGATCAAGGGAAATGAAAGCAAGACTGTTTACTGATAATAATGTAGTAACACTGAAATGTAAATGTTATTCAGGGATTGCTTTCTGATCATGTTTATGATCTTCAATATATTTGTGCATTTCTCATTTACTGCCCAAGTGAAGTTTGGATTGCTATAATACATTACGGAGGTACCATGATAATTTTGGTCACAACAAGGTTCCAAATACTGTCATTCAACAGACCTACACTGCTATTTAGTGATACTTCTGAATGTGATTTTACTGGCTTCTGATCTCATTGGAGAACATAGAAAAATCCAGACTAAAGAGGAATACCTTTTTTTTGCACCAGAATTTTTCATAGCTTTTTCCTCAGACTAGCTTTTCTTTTCCTCAGTTCATCTTGAAAGGTCATTTTAGGAACTAAAAAGCCCTGTTGCCAAATTTTAAAATAAATATGATCTCCAATAAAATGCCATTTATTTTTAACATTGTACTTTTTAATGTCTTCTTTAAAGACACAAAGTAGATGGCTTTTTCCATGAATAATGTATGACTTCAGAGACTTTGTATGCTATGACATAAAGTATCAACTACTTTTCTACTATTTGCAGATAAAGTGGGGGTGTTTTCCATATACTCTGTAGTCAGCTCATGTTTGGACTTGGCTTCTTTTTGCTGCTGTATTCGAATGATGACATTTCATCATAGTATATACCACTTGATAGCATAAAATGTCAGGAGGAAATGATCATAACACTTCTGCAGGTGATAAGTATTCCCTGCCTGTGCTCCACAAAGTACAACACAGTGCACTGTGAATGGTAAAAACAGACACCGTGGCAAAAGTACTGGGATTAGGACCAGGGAGTGTGACCAGTTTAGCACAGGAAACATCTAGAAGATGTCTTTTAGAAAAATGTCTGTTGTTTTTAAAAGATATGGGCTTTATTCATAACAGTAAGTCCCCCAAGCTGTGTTCAGAGTCTGGAGGAATACGACAGCTGGACACCCTGATTGTTGGCTGGGGGACCAGGATAGCAGATACAGATATTGATTACTCTTTGACGTGGTATCCATGGGCAAAGTAGATGTGTTTCAATATCCTTATTGGGCAGGGTCAACAGTAGTTGAGATGTATTTAAACTAGTAATTCAGACGTGAAGTAGAAAAATATCGGACCATTTGAAACAGGGAAAGAAAAAAATATATGAAGTACTTAGATGAGGCTTTATAGTGGCAGTTAAATATTCAGGTGGCTCAATGTGCTTCAGGAAATAGTGATGTTTAGGATGAAGAGTAGAAGAAAATTAGTGGAAGTGGAGAAAACTAGATAACATTTTTTTCAGGCAAGGAGTATATTAAAGCAAATAAAGAACTGGAGGGGAAGAGTCCACTGGGACCTGCAGCTTAGCAGAGATGTGGTAGAGCAAATAGCGGGAGTTAGAGAGAATAGGAGAGATGGAAACTAAAAGAAGAAAATAGCCTCACAGCATATGGAAGCAAAATATCTGGAGGACATCCTGGGGGACACTAGTGTGGATTTATGTCCTGCAATTATAATCAGTGAAAATGAAGGGATAAAATGAGATTTTGAATATTAGGAACACAGAACTATTTCCAAGCTTTTAAGTAAGTTGTATGTTTTGCATATCTACTAATGTCTCTCTGAATTCCCTCATACCATTGCTAGTCTTCCCAGAAAACGCATCTTCTGTGACACATCCTGTGATGATCTGCACTCATCAGTGGGAGACACTGCAGGAAGAAAAGTCTGGAGAAATTACAAGATCTGTTTGAAACGAATATAATACAATATCAATAAATTTCATGACCAGAAATAGCACCCACATATAAACATGATGTGGCAACTGGAATGGGCATATTAAATATTGCTCAGCAAACGCTCTGATTTGCGGTGGTACAAGAGTATCTATGATATTTTCAGTAATGCTCTACTGCTGTCACCTTCCTGGAAGCAGGTTCTGATTTGTACTGAAATTTCATGAAGGAATTGGACAGGCAGAAATGAATCACTGTCATCCTTGGAAATCCAGAAATTTGTGAATCCTCCGGCGGAGTCCAGCTTCTACGACCTGCAAAGGGGAGCACAGACAGACTGAGAAACAGGGTCCATGTTTGTCTAATAAAGTAACATTTGTTGCATCTATATACCCTTTGAGGAGAAAGATAATGGAAATCTGAGGAATGCATGTCCCTGAGTCCACACTGTTTATGGATGTTTATAAGATCAAATACTTATTAATGGAAATAGGCTGTAATATGTATATATTTATCTATGGGCACTTAGGATGGCTGTGTTTTAGGGTTGTGCTGCAACTTTTTCTTACCTTGGAAATTACACAGTAAAAATCGTCAGGAAATCTTCAAGCACCTCGTTATTGGATATTTTGTAAAACCAATGCAAGTAACTTTGAAGAACAGATGATCTTGGACAACTTATAAACAGGAAAGGTGGCTGAATATTTCAAATATTTAACTACAAATAATTAATTACAGTCTAGCAGTAATAACGTCAAATCAGGCTAGCAGCACCATAATTGAGGATTCATAAAGCATTTGCAGGAATCACCATGTAATTATCATTGTCTCCAGTGGTGGTACAGGAAAATAATATGCAATATTTCAAGATATTTAATTAAGTAGTATCAGTGACTTACCTTGAAGATAACTTCTATCACCCCCATATGACAGGCTTGTTGATGACTAGCTGATGGATGAGTTCCCTCAGCATGAAAGACAGATGAACTGAAGAACATCAACGTGATATGCAGAACTCAGGATGACGGAGTATGTATAATTATGTGTTATTTACTCTTTAAAGGTGACCTACAAATGTGATGCTTTAGGGTGTGTTTTCTTTTCTTCTTTATAATGTAAGAAAAAAGCCCACAAAGTTCTTCAGTAGTAACTGTACCTTTTGTCTTGCTGTAGAAATTCTTGTCCACTTTGGTTTTCCCCAAAGACCTCTGATCCATGAAGGAAGTAACAAGTCTATGGTATCAGATATCAAGGAAAAAGAGATGTTTGTGTGAGGGCAATTTCTTATGCACTCTCCTTTGGATGTGGGAGCTGTTATGAATTCATGTGTGGTTCACTAGTAATGTCAACAGCAAAACCCATCATACCTGTCTAGGGAATTGTAGAAAAAACTTTGCAGCCTTCATGATGAAAATGTAATATGAGACCAGAGGAAAGACGGAAAAGGGAAGAAGTTAAAGAAAGATGGCTCTCCTAATAGTTTTTTCTGTCAAAGGTGTTAAGGAAGTACTATGGTCTATTTATGTTATTTATCATAAACTAAGGGCTTTGGGTTCCTTACTCAAGTAACTGCTCTCTTACACTCCTCTCTTGGCCACATTACCTTGCATTTTGGCTTACTGCACTTTTTCTCACTGTCACCATGCAGCTGGCTTGATCTCAGCCTTCAGTGTGGAAATCCTTGCTTTTTACTCAAGTCTGACTCTTGCTTACTAGCCCATTTGTCTTCTACTATACCAGTGCACTTCTCTGTGGACCCTAAGGTGATAATTACATTAGCTGTACTTCATCACAAGCTTGTTAGGGCTTGACAGTTGATTTTGGCTGACTATAAACAGCCTCGTCCCCACTTGTCATTGTCCCTTTGTGCAGTGGTTAAACACGACTTTCTACATTAGCAAGTAGTGTGCTCGATTAGGAGTGGATCTGCTGAGAGAAACAATCTGCTCTGACCTTTGCACTGTGTGTGGTTTTGGGGCCTTCATGCTAGCTGCTGCCTGGTCCTGTAGACTGGATGCTCATTTGTGGCTGGAGCACATCTTTGGATTTACCTTCAGCTGCAAGAGGTCTGGTTTGTGTGCTATGAGACAGCTCTGTTGTGCAAATCAGAGCACAGTAAGGGGGAGATGGTTGGGAGATTTGAAACCGCAGTTCTGACCATCGCTGCTGATGAAGATACCTTTGCTGCTTGCTGATGCGCCCAGTATACTACTGGCTGGTCTGAAATGTGATCTAGGATCCCTAGGGTTTCCCTGAATAGGTGACACTATTTTTTTGTGATTATTCTACAAATAAATCTTTTTTTCCTGTCCTCATTTAGCAGACAACTATGTCCCTTCTTTCTCAGATTGTGCGTCCTGATAGGGATTAATCTGGGTGTATTCCCATGTAAGTATCTCTTAGTGCAATATCCAGCTGACTTCAGTGGGTCATCTCAAAACTAGGACTGGCAAATGCTCTTGTCCCTTCCACCTCTTCAAGATGGTTGGGGCCCTTTTTAGTTCATTAGGCATAAATTTGGGCATGTACAAGAGAATAATTGCATTCACCTACGTGTTCTCTTCCTCTCCTTTTTTGTATATGCCAAAGAACTTGATCTGGGTTGCTGCAGTCTATGATAATTTTCTGTCATGCATCTCTCACCTTGGACTGTGCATATGATTAATAACAATAATTTTTAAAAGATTTAATTAAATTCTGTTAGTGAGTGTAAATTTAAAATAGAAGACTGGAGTCCATTGAAGGACCACGCATATGAGGTAAGAATAGATGTGGCTGAGCCAGTTGATGAGTAATATTGTGTTTGAAGAAATGATCCATTTAATTGACAAGAAAAATTATTTGAAATAGGGTTCAAGGCATGAGCAGAGTTTACTTTTTGCAGTTGTTGCAATCACCAAATGCTGGAAGTAGAGTAGGAAGTGTAAAAGCTGAGAAAACTGTGGTGGATTTTGCATCCAGCTGCTGTGGGCTCGTGTGCTGGGAGTAGAGGTGTATTCATTCTGATTCGTTCATTGCAAAACCCCTGGTGTGGGGCCATTGTTATGTAACATTTGGGTCAGTGGGTCCTTAATTCATATCAGAGATCCCACAAACTTACTTAGTACATAATGCTACTACTACTACTGTAAGAGGGAACGTAACAGCATTGTGGGTTTTTTTTTCCAACCCAAGTCTGTGCTTATAAAGACTCATAAATGATTTTAATACCAAAAAGCACTGTTCAAAACTTGTTGACTGCACAGGATACACGTCTGCAGACAGAGTGAAAGCATAAACAATGTATTATCATTGTTTCAAATCAAAAGAAAATCAGCACTAGGTAAAAAGATTATAAGCATCGCACATCACTAAAGAATCTTGAGAAGTGAGAGACTAACAGCCAGATCTTCAACTACAAAGAACTGACACAACACCACTGATGTTGCTGGAAGTATGGCAATTTATACAAGACAATGCCTTGGCCTTTTGATTTTTATTCTGCATTTTACACATAATTTTTGTCATTTATCTCTATTAATGTTAATGGAAAATGCACATTTCAAGCAGTCAGGAGTAGTCAAAGAAATGCATTCATTGTTATAACTGATAAATTAGTGTCATTGTCCAAACAACTTGCGTTTACATTGACTGTTAGAGAAGGAAAAGCTTCTTAAAAATTTATAAGCTGACTATGCAAGTTAACTTAAATGTGCAATAGTACAGTGTTGATTCAGAGTTAAATTTAGGAGCACTTTGCAAAACTAGTGCAAAGTAGAGGATTTGTTCAACATCACAGACTTGCAAATGGTTGAGCTAAATATAATGGTGAGTATTCAGTCACAGGTCAGGCACTGACAGAGTGCTTGGAGTGCTTTTCATCCATTGATTGGTCTAATTTTGGAGATCATTTTGTGTTCTATTCAAAACTAGACAAGGCTATGAGAAAAACATGGACTTATGGGATACAGGAAGACTGACAAATAGAGCAAGCCTGATGCTCTGCTTCTCTTTGTGTGCCTGATGCAGCCACAGCTGGAAAGAGCAGGAGAAGATCCTGGGCCAGATCCTCTCTGGGCTGCCTGCGAGTTACCTCATATATCGACGCTGGGCATCCCTGATCCCTTGGGGTCTGACATCACAAAGATTTTAGTGTTTATCCATTATTTTTCCAGAGGCTTCCCTCAGTTCTTTGCAAACTGGGACCTGGACTTTCAAACCCAGATGTGTACTGTGTGAATAGCTGTAATTTATGTGTGTAAATGCCTGGTGTGCTCACATAAATCAGTTGCTCGCATCCATGAGTGACTAGGTAGCTGCCTAACTGGCCGTGTTCCCGTACAAATATCTTATTTAGAGACAAGAATTAGGCATCTGTGACATGCGGATGTAACTGTATGCCCTTAAACTGATTAATGGGAAATGCTTTTTTCACTCTGTATTTGTTTCACATTCTCTCCCTCTAACCTGTCCCAGGACATAAAACACTCAGAAATGTCCATCCAGTCTTTTAGATCATAAATTCCCCTGGGTAGGAGGTTTGTTTTGCATGTTTTATCTTATGAACCCAGTATACTCTCAGGTGTTAGGGGAGTGCTTGTGCACATGCGTGCACTTAGTACGACCAGTGTCCAGGGGCCATGAACTTGGCATGTCAACCCAGCACCTGTCTCCAGAGCTACCACACAGCTGGCCTGCAGACAGCCTCCTGGTGCCTGGAGGTGTCCTAAGTTGTTTGGTCCTCAGAGGGTGTGCAGAGGTTGTGATTGCCCATGTTGAGCTTGTGCATCCGTGCCCCCTATCTGAACCACCTACATGACTGGTCTTCTGTTTGATCTCGGGACCACGGGTAGCTTGCTGTACCAATGCAGCTACAATGCCCAAAGTGCCCTCAGGGGGAATGAGAAGAATCTCTTCTGCTTTATCAGTTTGAATTTTCCAGCCAAAATTTTGCTTCGTTTGTGCTACTTTTTGTTTGTCATGGGGAGAAGAGGTTGAAGATTACTGGGTAGTGACCGTGTCATTCATGAACTGAACATCCACTCCAAGGAGGTTCACAGGCTAATGCCTGAGATTAGTTTACTTTAAGTTTGATGAAAAAAAGAAACCCCACAAACAAAATGGAGACAATACCTGAAGACTCTTCCTCACCCCTTTCAAAGGGTCTTTTTGGTAGAGCACACTGCTGGGGTGAAAAGCCCCATGTATTCAGTTAACTGACTTCCACTGGGAATGCCATTTAATCAGATCTAGAGAAATTTTTAAAGAGAAAATGACCAGCTAATACCTATACATTTAGAGCATCAAGTAGCTTTAAAGTCATTAAAGAATGAGAAGAGTTCAGCTGCAAAAGTTACTTGAAAAAGAATGATCACTCCAGCCTGAGTACAGGATGCCTCTGATATGTTATGAGAATGGCTGCAGAGTCCTTTTGGAATTTGTTATTTAGCCGGTGACTTGCTGACATCTGGATCTGCACAAATTGCTATGAATAATTTAAACCATAGAGAGTAGAAAGTGTGACTGAATTAAAAGACAAAAAATTGCTTGAAAATGCTTTCACGATCCTTTTTCTTGCTTAAAACTTGAAGATCAAACAAGAAAAAAATGCAGTTTAGCATTACTACACCCTGTACAAGAAACCAGCAGAGCTGCAGAGTTGAGCTCATTGGATATATCCACTTTAAATGGCATCTCTTTGTAGTCATTTGGGAAAAAGCTGTAGACATTAATAAGGAAATATTAAATATTCGTTTTGTAAGTTTTTACTTGCCTTCATAGGATCATTCTGTCAGGAAATAATGTTACTAAATAGGATTTGTTTCACCATTGTGTATGAATTAGCTGTTGCCCGCTTACTGCTTTTCTGTTTACTTTTCAAACCAGTCTCAGAGAGACAGGTATGCAGCTTGAAAGTGTCCAGAGCAATGTCCAAATACATGTTTTCTGAAGTTTCCTAAGAAAAATCACTGCTAGAACTCTCACACTACATTAAGTCAGTTCAAGGTTTCTGCAATAAGCTTTGTTGTGATGAGAAGGATTGCCAAACTTGGGGTTTAGGTTGCATGTTAATAAGTGGTGTGGGTCAAAATAAAAATGTTGTCTCTCTCCTCCCTGAAGCATCACATCCTCATGACAGCAAATGGCTGGATGCTGGGATCAATGAAATTATGTTTTCTTTCACTGTTATAATAGCAGTACTCCCTGCTGTTTTCCATGTTCATGATCATGGGTGAATTTCATGTATTTGAATAGAAAAAGGTCCAGGAAGGTGAATTTTCTGTACAGTAATCAAGACAACTATAAATCTTGGTAAAATACATGTGTGCAAGGTTATTAACACAGTAAGTAAGTGCAATGACTGCTGGGCTAGATGTGGTTGTCATTGTTCTTAGCTGTGAGAAGATGTTCCATTGCTGGTGTTGTGAATGAGTCAGAGGGGTTTGTGCTGCCCATCACTTCATGAATCAAGAGGTTACTCTTATCTGGGTGTAGAGAGCTTTTTTTCGCTTTTACCTTATGGTGGAGGATAAGCAGCTGGCAACACTCAACACAGGCAAGTGTTTTTCTGTTAGCTGGCTATTTGCAGATAGCCAGCTTTTTAGAACTAATTTATAGGTGTTTTGCAGGTCAATTTTTTATGGCTTGTTCTGAGGTATGATGAGGGACACGGTATAGGCTGAATATTTACTCTCATATTTTCTTGGGACAGTCAGTACAGCTTAAGTGTGCAACAGTGTGTATTTAATCCCCCCAAAAAGGCTGTTCAGTCATAAATATCTCTAGATTTCTGAGCTCAGAGCCTGAAATATTAAGTCAGCAGAGTCTACATTCCACATGTGGATGTAGGAAGTAGCCAGGATGCATTTCTTGGGCATGCCATGCTTAGATAGGGGTCATATAGGCAATTGGTCGTGACTCAGCTTCCAAAGAGCACTCACCCTCCAGAAGTGGAGAACTGACCCAAACCGTGATGGAAAATGTGCGTAGACAGCACTCGTTTCACTTCACCACTGTTAGCCCAGGACCGAGAAAGACAATGAATGATGGTACTTGTACAGCAGTAAAATTTCCTATTTGTTGACTTCATGTTCCGCAACAACACTTCAAAGTCTTTTATTTTTTTTTTTTCCCCTGGAATTTATTGTTTTTAAAATTCTCTGTGTAACTATGATTTCTTCTACGAGACCATGAGGAAGACCTGTAAGCCGTTTCCTGACAGGAGATGGAGAGGGGAGACAAAATGAACTGTTAACAAGAATGCTGCCTGCTGTCTGAATTGCCTTAATTCATCAGGGGACATAAAACTTAGACAAAAATTTATAGTGTCTTAACCCTGGGAATGGCTCAGTTGTTTAACAGCATGTTTGTGTTCACACAGCGTAGATCTGGGCTGAACCAGAGTGTCGGGCTGGAAGGATGCCATGGACGGACAGGGGCTCATCAGGAAGGACCATTCAAGGGATGGCAGAGAGGGAAAGCTAAGAGCAAGGACACCTTATCCTTCTTGGAGGAGAAGCAGGATAGAGAATACTTAAAGAAACTAACCATACACAAATCCTTGTGACCTGAAGGGATTTGAAAGAATTTCACTGAGGAACGAGGATTCTGTGTTCTGAGCAGCTCTTGAACCTTTCTGTGACACCCGTGTTTAGGTTTTTTCTATTGGAAAAATTAGTCTACTGAGGGCTGATATACCTTTCTCGATATAACCACTTCTCCAACCTTGAAAACTCACTTCATATCTGTGAGGCAGGAGTAAAACTCTTCAGCACACAGTTTAAAACAAACAAACAAACAGTCGTCTGGGCAAGAAATAGAAACAATAATTGTAAAAAAGTGAATACCTCAAGTGATCTAAAGACAAAATAAACAGTATGTGAAATGTGTATAGATAAAATAAACAGTATGTGAAATGTGTATAGATAAACTACTATCTACTAAAACTACTATCAAGAGCAAACTACAAACACAAAAAGAAGGACTGTAAACAAGAGACTATATCCTCAATTATAATTTGACCAGCTGTACAGTTCAACATTTCTTAGGGCCATATTGACATATTTATAAAATAAACATGATATTTACCAATGGAGATTATAAAAAAAATAACAAAACACTGAGGACTGCCTTGAAACTGTATTTTTTCATGCATGTTATGTTTTGTGTCAGAATCTGTTCATTAACTGTGGTGTTATATTTTTGTGAAAAATACAATCAATTTATCCAAGCTGCTGTTCCATTTCAAAAGATCTCTGAATAAGATTCTTCACCTATTCAGCTGAAAGCTAGCTATCCCACAGAGCCATTCTTTAATCACTTCAATGCATGCCTCCACAAAGAGCTGAAAGTGTTCTTGACTTTATTAAAACACATTTCTCCTTCCAAACTGAACACTAATCCAGATTCAGAGTCAAAAGATCATCTTGCTTAGTTCTGGAAGGTTTTTTAATTTTTTGTTTCTGATGTTAATAAGCCTTGAAAGTTTGAGTATTGTTGCTGGTATATACTTTGATCAGTGGATTTGAAATATAAGCTCTTTGGCCATGGCCCTTATTTTCATTACATTTGGGCAGTGCTGAGTACAGTGAAGACTAAATACATTTGGAGGCCTCTTAATACCAACAGTAAGACATAGTAATTATAGAAAGAATATTAATAAGCACACAAGTTTTAGTGAGACAGAAGATTTTGTTTGATTTCAGTCCCTTTCTTGCCCTGTGATTTTTGACCTGAAATCCACTATAAGAACCAAACAGGATTCCCTAAGAATTAGTGTGTTTGTTAGACTGCAAAATATGTCTTTAAGCTGAGTTGGGTGACACAGATGTCTTCTTCCCAGCCACAGATATATCTGTGGGTCTAGTGGCTTTTGCTTTCAAAGTACCAGTGAGATAGATTTTCCCACACAACTGGACATGTCTGAGCAGCACAATAAAGGAGACAAACAAATGAGGGTGCTGCAGCTGGCCCTAATCCTCTTCTCCCCCGATTGCTGTTAGATGGTTTTGAATCTATCCAACACAGCTTTACCCCTGGATCTGCTGTAACAGCCCATTTGGAGCTTGAAGGGAAAAACGTTCATGCCCCTTTTCCCCTTGAGCCTGAAGAGTGATCCAAAATATGAAGCAACCTGGTTAGGACGTGACCAGCCACTGAAAAGTAGCACTGGTGATTGCTTTGTTAAATGCAGGGCAAACGAATGCAAAGCGAAGGTGCTCTGAGGAGGCATAGCCTGCCTGCTTCCAGCTTTGGAGGCTGCAGAGATCCCCATGCAGCTGCAGGAGCTGCAGGAGCTGTAGGAGCTGTAGGATCTAGGAAGCTAAGAAGCAGTTATGCAGGCTAAAGATGTCCTCATCATTTCACTGGCTTGGCTCTTGTTTCCAAAAACTAAAAATGTATATTATAGCTTGAGAAACTATAGTAATTTATTTGGATCCTGATTTTGTTTTCTTGCAGACTACAAAGCATATTATTTTAAATCAGCAAGAGTTCTGTTTTACATTAAAACTTCATTATAATGCATTTTTCTGTCCTTCTGGCACACTGCTTCAGATCACCAGCATCCAAAAACTCACCTCACCCAGCTGAAAGATTGATCTGAATCACATTTTCAGGAAAAGATATAATGAATGATCGGTTGTGGCTTGAAAACTTGGATAGCAGGTTCCAAAACGAGCAGCATTTATGGCTGATTTATAAGCACTTAAAACCTGGAATGGAAATACCAATATAGCCTCGACTACCAAAGAGCCTTTATAAAATCTCCTCTTAAATTATAATGTCTTGAATTTAATGCATTTTAATGTTCTTAATTTTGGATTAGGAAGGAAAAGGAATTAATGACATTTTCACTATGTGGCTTTGCTATGGAAAGTCACAGCATCTCATAATGACTTAGATGGCAATAATAAATAAACAAAATGGGCCTTAGGTTATTTTTTTCTCATTTGTATGCACAAAGATGTTACCAAAGTTGCCTGTTTTCTCTCTATAATGGTAATGCAGTCCTTGCTTAACCTGTAGTTGTTATTAAAGTCAGTTACCATCATCTTCCTAATATTTTTTTTCATATGGTTGCACTCCTGATTCCACAGCATCTCTTGTGCTTGCTGTTGAGGAGTAGTTGAAAATCCGGACAGAAGCAGGAATTTACCCATCTAATGAAGCAATGTGCCAAAAAACCCCAACAGTTTTGGACATTTTGTATTGCAACTTGAGTTTTCCATAGCATAAAAGAACCCACTGATGGGAGCACAGTAAACAGGGGTGTCTGGGTAGAACTTTGCCTTGGTGCAGGATAAAGAAATTCTTGTATTTTGGGGAGTAAGTGAACTGGCATTTTCTATTGCTTAGTGGTTTATTAGGTTGCACTTCATTTGTAGGTTCAGTGGTTTGGCCGCAGTTCTTAATGAGAAGGTCTAGTTGTCATTTATGGTTTAAAGGTAGTTTTGTATTTGTGTGTGGTGAGAGGTCAAAGGCCTTGTAGCTAAGGGAGTTAGGTTTCCTGTCTTTAATTGCTGCTAATGAATATTCAACTGTTGAAGGGGACAGGAGTGGCTTAGCTAAAAGTATTAAAAATCCAAGTGACTAGTGACTGAGAGAGCCCAAAGAGCAGTGAGCTGCAGAACTTATTTGGGCATTCATGTGCTTGATATTTTATATATTGATTGTGAGAATAAACAGCAGGCTAATACTGGCCTTGAGGGATTTTCTGAGGAAAGTACATTTTTAATGATATAATATCTGACAGTTTTTGGGTGAGAAAATTTAAAGCCATGGATAATGTTGGAATTCAAGAGAGTCTGGAAAAAGGGGTAGGAAACTGCAAGGGAAGGTTAAAATTTGTGGCTATGTAGTGCACTAGCCAACAAAATGTCCTTTGAAAGAGGTGTTTCATAGAACTACAACCCCTTAAGGCAAAGGCAGAAGTAGAGTTTAGACAATGAAGAATTTTTTTGTTGAGGAACAGACAAAAAGTGTTCTACACTGAAGGAGGTTGAGCAAGCAGAAAGAGAAGACAGCATGGCAAGAAAGAAGACATAAGAGAAGCAAGTTTCACAAGAAGAGAGGAAAGGAAAATGGAAATAGCTAGCGACAAAGACTCTGGGAGAGAATAATAGGTTGTGAATAAAAAGAAGAAAGTATAGACAGAGAAATGAGTGAAGAAAGTGCAGTGCATCAGTATAAGGGAGCGATGGGACACTTGCTTGATGTTCAACAAAATGAAGCACATGTTTTCTCTGAGGATGGCAGCTCCCTGAGGACTGGAGCTATAGACCACAGCTCAGAGGGGCGTGCAAGGAAGTGGGGAAGAATTCATGTCTCGCCTTCATATTAGGACAAATGACATTAACAGGTGAGCTTGGGAGACAGAATGTGATGGCTCAGGTGACTTTTATCCCTGAGAGAGGGTGACACTATGAGAGGATAGTGATATTCAACAGATAGCCCAAGGCTGATGCTATAAAATCTTGGGATATTTGACCATCGCAATATTAGACTGGAGTGGACCTTTGGATCAATGAATCCAGCCTCTGCTACTGTAGAGAAAAACATTTTGTGACCTCTGTGGAATCACAGAAAACAGACTCCTTGGAAATCTGATGAAATTATACTCCAGGATCAAGACTCATTCAGCTGATAAGAAAAATTTAGATAACTAGAAACTGTGAGGGAAGAAAGCTGGAAGAGATTCATAGTCAGCTCTCCTGATGTTTCTGCACACAGAATGGAAACTGGCAGCAACAAGGGCATATCAGAGCTTAGGAGAGAGCAGGCAGAAACACTGCTCAGCACTCAGTTATTGGTGGGAATGGTGAGCCCCAGCTACAGCTGAAGGCACAGTTAAACACCAGTCTGGAAAACAAGACGGAGGGACTTATACTGCTGTGCTGTATGGGACACTGATGGTTCAGAGGCTACAGAAACCTGCTGGGATAGCAGTCACGACTGAAGTACCAGTATCGATGTGCATCATTGTTCAGAGAGGACAGATGCTGAAATTACATAACCTAGTCATCTTAATTACTTCTGTCCGTGACAGACTGCAAAGTGTCAGGAACAGTTTTGGTCAAAATCATTTAGACATGAACAAAGAACTCGGTGCAAAGGTTACTCTGTGGCCAAGATTCACAATTTCAAGAGGGAACCCAGCATACTAAAGGAATAAGTGAATGTAGTCAGGCCAAACTGAGGAATTTGAGAACTAACTGCAAAGGACTCCAGGAACATCTTTCTGTCAGAAGTATGAAAATTGTCAGGAAGCTCTTTCCCAGCCAGACTTGGTCCTTACAATTCAAAAAGATATTAGAAATAAATGGAGAACCTGTTTTGGGGAGAAAAAAATAAAGAGCAAATAAAGCTGGCTTTTATAAGATAGGTCCTGTTGGTATAAAAAGAACGGTGCTGGAAATCCAGCTCAGTTAGGACTGTGAAAGGCTATTAAAATGAATAGAGAAAAAAGGTTTGCTTAGCTATAGGAAACTTAGGTCAAGGGAATTTTATCTACAACTGGTCCTCTTACTCTAATCAAAGAATAGAAGTATTTTGCACAGGCAGAGACAGGGTTATTTGACCTGACAGAATGAAAACTGTGAAGGGATGTATGAATGTTGTCTGCAAATATTATCTGGGTGAGAATGCACTGCAGAGGAAAAAAAGTTCAGTCTGGAAACGGAAGGAAAGTTTCTGACCATGAGAACTGTGAGGTTCTGGAAAGGCCTTCCAATGGGAATAAGGTGGAGCTGGCACAGTTTATGGATGAGATTATCAGACATAGTTATCTATGACAGCAGGAATTTTCACGTGGTGATCTGGGAGTTTCCTTCCACTGCAATGTTACTTCTAATTTGAGTGCTTAGCATAGCAAGTCTTTCTGCCAAGGAAGGGAAATACAATTGTGAAGAAAAAAGTTGAAAGAAAATGTTAGTTTAGATAATGACATAGATGAGAAGTATGGCAGTGGTTTTGATGGTCTGGGTGTATAATTATTATATCTGGCTTATTATTAGACAAGATTTGTGGGGTCTGTGTAGTTTTAAAACTCCATTTTTTAGTTGCAATTCATCTGTGGCTTATGGCATAATATTTCTTTGGCTAGAAATGAAAATAGAAATGTCTCAAGAAAACAATGAATATTTTTTTTCCATGAGAAGAAAATACTTAGGTTAAGGATGGACAAAGCAAAACGATTCAAGCATAATCTCTTCTACTTGCCTACCAAACCTTCGCCTCAAAATTAAATTGAATTGAATCCTCTTTCTCTTTTTCCTTGGCTGAAAGCTTTTCATAAGTCTCTTAGAAGAGCATTGGTCTGCAGTTCCCTTTCTTGTTCCTTTTGCTCATTCTGCATGTCACCTTTTCCAGGGAAAATAGTGCAATGACTGGAAGAAATGTCTTCTCTGTCTGAAAACAGATGCAGGAATGCCCATGTTTCAGCTGCGGGACAGATCAGTAAAGGTTTGTAGGATTGTAACATAGAACAGACATGTTTTGAAAATATATTGTTAGAGCCACCAAACTTTATGGGATATGGATCAACAGGATTTTTACTAGAGCTGTGGTGTGAAGCAAAAGCTCTATTAATGTTTGAAGACAATATTTTTAAAGTCATTTGTGAATAAACAGGTGGAGAAACTTCAAACAAAGCATCCTCTGCAAGAAAGAGGACAAAATGGATCTTGCCAAGATTCTCCAGAAAACGTAGACGACAATCAGTTGTTCTCAACAGGCTGCATCAACATTTTGCAGCTATTTAGAGATGTAGCACTGTATACCCAAAGGGTAGGAAAATGTGGTTTGTAACAGAACAGCTGCTGCTAATAATGTAAGTGATGAACTGAAATGAACAATGGATATGAAGTTTTTGAAGTTTCGCTAGTCCCCTCTGGCTATTCTACCTAGTACAGGTCTGCTTTTATTTCACACCAGAGTCTATCATGATTCAATGAGAACCATACAAGTTAAACCAATGTGAAATTCAAATCAGACTATGTGTATTTGTGGCAGCAAGTGGGATAAGATTTAAATCTTTTGTTCATATGTTATAGTTTTCCTTACAATCAAGGTGGTGGGTTTATTTGCAGAATAGACAATCTGGGAAAACTGTCTTGCAAATTAGAACAGCCTCACATCTTTTGTGTGATGATTTATGATATGATTAGGCTTAAACTGAGAGATGCCAATGCTGAAACAGTTGATTGAGAAAAATATGAGAGTGCATGGAAATGAGATTTCTTTCTTGAAGAATGTCTATCCTTCCTGGACTCCTTTGCCCATCAGGACTGCCTCCCAAGGGACTCTGTCAATCAGGCCCCTAAACAGACCAAAGTCTGCCCTCCAGAAGTCCAAGTTCTGCTGATCGCCTCAATTTGTCTGGGAATTGAAAACTTGATCATTTCATGATCGTGATGCCCAAGGTGGCCTCCAACCATCACATCACCCAAAAGTTCTTCTCTGTTCACAAACAGGTCCAGCAGAATGCTTTCCCTGGCTGGCTCACTGGCCAGCTGTGTCAGGAAGTTGTCCTCCACACACTCCAGGAGCCTCCTAGACTGTTTCCTCTCTGCTGTATTGTTTTTCCAGCTGTTATCTAGCAAGTTGAAGTCCCATACAAGAACAAGGGCTTGCGGTTGTGAGACTTCTACCAGCTGCTTATAGAATATTTCATCTGCCTCTTCATCCTTGTTGGGTGGTCTATAACAGACTCCCACCAGGATATCTGCCTTGTTGGCCTTCCCCCTGATTCTTACCCATAAACACTTGACCCCGTTTGTACCATTGTCAAGCTCAAGACAATCCAATACATGGCTACCCTGCCATCTCTCCTTCTTTGCCTATCCCTTATGAAGAGTTGATAGCCATTGTAGCATTCCAGCTGTGAAAGTCATCCCACCATGTTTCCATGATGGCAAATGTATCATAGTTTTCCTCCTGCACAATGGCTTCCAGCTCCTCCTGGAACTGAATTTCAGTTTTTCAGGTCTATTCATGTTTTAAAGAGTAATCAATAATTTTATTCTTCCAGTGGTTTAAATTATTGCCATTTGCTTCTTTCTGATTTTCTTTCTCTAAGGATTCATCATTTGCCTCATTTGCAGCAACATCTTTTATTTGATATCTACTTGTAGATTTATTGTGCTGTGTCTAACCTTCCTAATAAAATTGTACCAGAAAGAGGGAATGAGCTGCCTCCCTGGAAAATTATGCCCTGAATCTCACTCATGCTTCTCTACTGTGGTATCTCCTTTAATGTACAAAATAATTCAGAAAAAAAAATGTAATAGATGAGATTAGCTCCCCACCCCCCGCCTTTTTTTTCCTGAGACCTCTTCTTTGCCCACTCCCCTGCAATTTTTACAGTGCTGTTACTTTTACATGCGCAACGTGTCCCCTCTGGAGTGAAATGTCTGTGTTGTTCCACAGTAATTGTCCAAAACAATGTACCCTGCAGAAGTGGTCATGTGGGTTTGACTTACTTCTGTAGATTACTCCAGTAAGTAATGTTTATACAAAGTATAAGGAACCACTTTTCAGAATGAGACAGAACCTTAAACTTCTTCAAAAATATAGTTAGCTAGCTGGATTAAAAAGCAAGATGCATTTGATTTCTCCTTAATTCTATGTCTTTTCTGCAGCAAAGTGAAAGTTTAATTATTGCAGGACATTTTGTATTTTATCTTCTGTTTTCCAGACAACTCATCCTTCTTCTTGGAATGGGTATGTCTTCGATGGCTCATTATTGAGAATTCAAATCCAGAAATATTCTTATCTTGGATGACAACCATTGAACTGCTGGTATCTGCAAAGAACAGTTATAAAGGATTGAGTCAAAGGAAGGGGACTGCAAGTCCTTTTGAACACATGCAGGAGAGCTATGCAAAAGATGGAAAAAGGAGAGTTTGGCTTGATTAAATGCAGGTGTTATAAACATGGAGCAGAAGAAAAGACTTTATTAAGCTCAGGGGTTATTTAAAAATTTATGAGACTATAAAAAATACCAGCTCTTTTCCAATTAAAAGACAACCACCAACAACAGAAAAGGATTCTAGGAGCTGTGAAAGAGCAAGAGGTAGCAGCACTAAGCAAATCTTGTTTTGCTTTATTTGTTTGCTCAAAGGGGCCTGGAAGCTGGCTCAGCCTTGCCACTGACATAGCCTCAATCACACTCCAGCTAAAATTCAGGGTCCCTCTTGCTTGTGGCACTGTTGCTTTTGCTGCAGAGTGACTTCGTAATCTCTAAGCAGCCTTCTTGTCCCAGTCCATGTTTCTGTGATGTTCTGAAGATGAAAAACAACTTCTTAATTAATACTCACCATGAAAGCTGTCTGGCTTGAAAATTTCTTAGAGAGTGATCATATAACTTCAGTTCTGGGTGGCCTCAAACTGTTTTTCCTGATATTCTTAAGGAAAAAGATGCACTGAGTTAGCAGCATGGTCTACTGGTGGATGCATACCTGTGAATAATTTCTGCTTTTGGGGAGGTGGCTGTCTGTATTTCCACCTGTGCCAAGTGTTCGTTTTTCCTGTCATTTGTGCCTGTGGCACAAGAAGACATTCCACTGCCCACTCACCTCATGGCAGCCTTGGTGGCTGCCATTGACCTTTCCACAGTATTATGTTCTGCAGGTATGATCTAGAAAAGGTTTCTAAACTTCCATACTAATTCTTCTAGGTGGCCATGCTGTCCTCTGCATAGCCTGCTCAGTGCTCACCTACCAGAGGACATGGCATTCCTTGTTCCACTGGCAGCAGAAGCTAACTTTTGATTTCAAGTTGTGGAAGTTTGTTCATCTTAGCCTCCAGTCTCCAAGTGCTTCTAGTTTGTGTGTTGGTATCAGCCAAGGTTTTCCAGTCTCACAGAAGGGACTGAGACATCATCTAAAAATATCAATCCTATGACATCATTTAATTATTGTTTAATCAAAGAGAGACTTCTTAGGGTGATAAAAATACTGGTAACATTGCAGGTGACAACAGTTGTGCCTTAAAAACAATAGTTTATTGCTCCTTTCTCAGAATGAGAACATGGCAATGTAAGACCTCAGCAGCTTTATCACTGCTTTTCCACTTAGCAGAGTAGATTTTACGAACTCTGCCAGCATTTTCCAGGCACATCTACAATGCGTACTGAAGTCTGGTATGAAGAAACTTGTAGAAAGCCTGCCTTGAGTCGATTTTTCAGGGCCAGAAGTCTGAGATAACTGTGGGATCTAGGACCCACTGGGATAAGCTCTTACTTCAGTAGAATGGTATGTGCTGAGAGTTTAATGATGCTCTAGTCCTTCTTACAGCTATTCATGGAAGAAATTTACAGAGGGTTTTTGGTGTCCGGATGAAGGAATAATTGTGATATTTTCCTTAATGACACTAGATGAAAGATCACTTCTGTCAGGTTCTGTACTCTTGAAATGCATAGAAATGAATTGCCTTGAAATTGAACAAGAAGCAGAAACTGGCCAAAAGGAAGCATTAAACAACAAAAAAACCCACCTCCAAAAAACAGGAAAAAAAAAAATCTTTGCATGACTCTTACACATGTAACATGGAACTAGTTGCACATTCTCAGCAGTTACTCAATCAGTGTGTCTCCCCTTATAGAGTATGATTGCAATATGTACATTTCCTAGGGAATTAGCAGTGTTAAATATTGATATTGCAGTGTTAAACCCATAGTAGCAGCAGTAACATTGAAGAAAATTCTTGCACACTTCCAGCAAAGATTGAAGAGCTTCCACAAAATTTGTCCAAATCATGCTGCAAATCCATGTCTCTGAGAGTAAATGGCACTTTTTAGTACTTGGAAATTACATCTGGAAATAGTATTTTCTCTACAGCCTAGAAAATCTAGTCTCTCAGCAACTCTGGCTCTCCAGCCTCTAGAATTGCTGCTTGAATGGATATATTGTGCAAAATCAGACTGATTTGGCATACAACAGGGTGCTCTCATCTCGTCACACAGAAAGCCAAATGCTTCATTAAATATTTTGCCAGTTCTACTTTTTAAAAACAGCACTTAACTGCACAGTTACTACAGCCATTACAATCCATTGAAGTGCTGCAATAAATTGCCTGTCACCTGAATGGGAAAGTTTACATAATAGAACAAAATACAAGGTTTTGTACTACTAGCCATTGAAAAAATATATATACATTTACAGTTTGGATGTTGGATAAAAAATGCTGGTGTCACAGTATTACAGCCAGGACTGCAGTTAGAAAGCAGTATTAATAGTTATTGTCTTTCTTAAAAGAGTACTTTTAATTTCTGATTTTAAAGTGAATACTGCTACTTCTGAATCTGAGTACGTCAGTGAAAATGAAAGGGCCCAGTTCCTTTTTCTACAGCTAACTGTCCTAGGAAGTAGATGGTAATCTATAGTATGTATTTAGATATAAGGCCAGAGTTTGACCTCTGCTGATGCTGGTTTTCACCTGTTCCTCTCACCTCAGAGGTCTTTATGTGGATCTGCTTCTGCAGAAACATAGTGCAGAAAAGGGCCTGAGGAAAAGGAAATGAGCTCAAACCTGTTAGTTACAGACACCAATGTGTTCTTATTGCAGAGAGGCATGTATATCTGGTAGCCATGTATTAAACACATTGCATTCTAACATATGGAATGGAAGTAATGAGACTGAAGCAGAGTTTCTTTCATGGAGAGAGGTGATGTCCACAGCAGGCAGGCAATTTACCAATTAGAGCTTCACAGGTCAGAGATGATACATTCAGAAAAGCCAAGTCTTCTCGCAGAGCACAAGTACCACATCTTCGTGACAAAGCACGTACCAGTGGAGGTGAGGTTGTGAAAGAGCTCTCTTTTCCGGATGGTTTAGAGGTGGAGCACTGGCACAGCAGCTTTCAGCTGGCAAAGGCTGCAGCTGGGGAGGCAGAGTCTGCAGGCAAGAAAAATGCTCAGCTGCCTCCTGGCTAAGCAGGCGGTTTCAAAAGCCAACATCATTGCTGGTGATGTAGAAACAGGCGAGACTCTACCCTATGTGAAGACAGGGGGAAGGTGGTTTCAACAGGTGTGCACTGCCTCTGAGTGGGGTTACTACAGCCTCTGAAATTCCAAGTCTGGTGATAAAAAAAATTTAACAACTTTCATCAAGTTTAAAGGAATTTTAAACATATGCATATACATGTTTACAAAGACAAATAAATGCATTCCAAACTTCTTCCATTGATTCTATTTCTTTAGACTCAAACGTTTAGTGGTTTCTAGCAGTTTGTTTTGTTACCTGAGGTGACCAATGGGACTTATTAGTGTTTGCCCAAGGTAGTCTGGGTGCATCCTTGCAGCCTTGCAAAGGCTAGGCACGATACCCTTTAATTTTCATGGACAAGCTTGGTTGAATCACTGGAGAAGCCATCAGTGAGCTATTCATAAACAGGGACTTTTAAGGTATTATGCTCTCTCTATATATTATGAACTTGTGTGGCCCTCTAATTACCATCCAATCATCAGAGCATCAAAGTGCCTCCCTTTGCTTACAGTCCTGAAAAGCTAGAGTCAGATTTTATGAGCCTAACAATATATCAGGAACTGTAATTATTTCTTCATATTAGAGTATATTTTTTTAATCACATGAGAAGAAACTTTCTACCTAATCATTGCAATAAAGCTTTTGTGAGACTTTTAGAAAATTATTTTGTACTTGCACTGCTGAAAATTGATGCTGGGTCCTATTTATATGTTTAAAAATAAGTCCTTAAATCTTTTAAAGTACAGACAGCTTGTGGGACTTCCCTGTAGGTGCCCTTGTTTATATTGCCAAAGTTTAGCTAGTGGTTGCAAAAACCCAGCAGCCAACTTACTAATGAGCTTGTTTTGACAGGACTGCATAGCTCATTGCTTATTAATGCACCATGTTGCTGGCTGGATCATGCAACACTTTCTGGAACTGTACAAGTGATTCAGGAGACTGTATCAAAAACAAGCTGCAAACATAATTTGGAATGAGGTTCACTGGTTTAACAATCCAGTTTACATATTTGGGCAAGGACTGTCATTTTTCCATGCACTGCTATTCTCTTCTGCTCAAAACTTTTAGAGTCTTCAGTACATTGGGACAAATTTATCCTGTGGATAACTCTAATGAAGTGAGTGAAGTCACACCAGGGATTCATTCGGCTCATTACTAACATCTTGTCTTCTACCAGCATGCTCTGCATTTCTCAGTTGACACACTCTGTGCCATGATGAAGACAGAAATGGTCAGTTCGGTTTTCAGGCTCCTCTGTCTTTTCCATAGCAAGTCGGTTTTCGGAATTGTAAAATCAGAGCAGTGTAAGTGCTATGGGCTGAAAAGAGTGTAAAAACCTGGCAATATGACAATCACGATAGAGGGAATTGCAGTGACACCTTCAATTGCAGACACCTTCTTTGAACAAACTGTTTCCTCTTATGATGCTAGGTAGTTCAAATTTTACATTTTGTTAATATACCTGGGAATTCATGACACTTCCATGGTCCTGTTGACTTGTCATATGACTTCCCGTGGGATTTCCCACATGCGTTATTTCTAGGAAGAACACTTCCCATCTAAAATGTATAAAGACTGATTAATATATGACATCAGCAATCTCTGACAACCTTGCAGAGTTGATCTGTTTGGCCTGAGTATTAATCTGGTATTGCAGTCTCAACACTGGCTACTTGGGGATGACCTCCAGCATGTTTTGCAAACCATTTTTATTAGTTTAGGTCTTTAGTTTGCACAATGACACTTCCAGATTAAATACAGTAGCTGTGCTTTATTCTTCTGTTAACTCAAATACATAGAGGAACTATAAAGGGAGTCTAGAAAGTATGAAACTCTTTATTAAAACCTTTTCCAGTTTTTAATGAAACTATTATTAACATTGTGATTACACTTTATACATGTGTATACCTGTGTGTAGAAACACGCAAACATGCATATATATGAATACATGCACACAAAGACATATGGACATCTTCCTTCCTGAACATGTATGGCACTTGTATCTCATTGATTATATGGCATTGTCCTTAAAAATCATGGGGCATAACATTACACAAAACTTGGTCAGTATGTATCTGTCAAGACAATCTAAGTCTGGAGCTCCATGGCACCATGTCAGATCAAGTCTTTGGGGATCAAGGCTTGAAAACCAAAAATCTATATGCCTATTGAGAGAACTATGATTCTAAGGAATTTAAAATGTGTCACTGAGTTTTTTCTACTTTTATAGGTTAAATGTATTATGACAGGTATTTCCTCTCATATTTGAGCTCCTGTAGTGCTATTGGGATGTAACAAATGACCAAAAAGGGACTCTCTGGTTTTCAGTTTTCATGATTATCTGAGAATCATCATCTCACATCTGCTTTGGTGGGCATGGAGGTGTTCATTTCTTGCTGACGGATGGAGTCACCTCAAGGGCCGACAGGAGAACATTGCAGTGGATGAGCAGGGCCAGCAGCACCTTTTGGTTTTGACCTCTTCAGCCCAAGAACTTCAGAACATCTTGTTTGTGTGGGTCTGACACATTCTTCTTAGGAGTTCTAAGAAATGTATTCATCTACAAGTCTATGTGTCTCTCTCTATATAAATATGTATGCCCCCGATGGACTTGCCTGACCTTTTCTGTGAGTGACTTTTCAAAACAGTTATGGCAATATGGTCAGAATCAGTGATCAGACTAAAATCTTCACAGATGTCATTGGAACTACTTGAATATACATGAAAGACAAACTTGGTCTTAAGTTCATAATAATTAATAGTATCAGTAGAATAATGCAATTAGAAGACCTTCCAAACTTAGCAGGCTGTCACTGTTTAATTGCAGGGCGACAATAAACCATGGCAGATGCTTTGTTAACCCCCCTCCGCTGCCCCCTCCCTCAGCCCCTCCTCCTCACTAACCACCCCCACAAGGCATTTGTCACCATCCATGAGTCAGTATAAAGTATTGGCCATTTTTCTCATTCAGCAATGTCCAAAGCCAGCTGGATGGCTTTCACTTCTGCAAATCGACTTGATTCACCTTGTCCTTCAGTAGCTTCTGTAACTCATTGTGTGGGACTCCACACAGCAGCTTTCTACCTTCGATGTTTTCCTACAAGATGGCAGGATCCATCTGTGAACAGTACATACTGTTTTTCAGTCTCTGAAAGAGTATTATACGGTGGTGCTTCTTCAGTACGTGTCACTTCCTCTTCATCTGGCAACATCACAAAGTCTTTACTTTCTGGCCAGTCGTTAATCACTTCTAAGATCCCTGGACTTCCTATTTGAACTCGTTGTGTGATCAATGCAGTCCACTTACTCCACATAGCATTGATTGCATGATGCGTAGAGGGAACCTTCCCTTTGAACATCCAGCTCAGCACCGGCAGTCGAGGTGCCAGGAGAAGCTGTGCTTCAGTACCAATCACTTCTGAAGCAGCTTGGCTCCCTTCATAAGCTGCTAGTATCTCTCTTTTGGTTGGAGTATAGTTGGCCTCAGATCCTTTGTACCCTCGACTCCAAAAACCTAAGGGTTGACCTCGAGCTTCTCCTAATGCTTTCTGCCAGAGGCTCCAGGTAGGACCATTATCTCCAGCTGCGGTGTAGAGCACATTTTTAACATCTGGTCCAGTCCGAACTGGCCCAAGGGCCACCGCATGAGTTATCTCACGCTTAATTTGTTCAAAGGCTGGTCGTTGTTCAAGGCCCCACTCAAAATGGTTCTTTTTCTGAGTCACTCGATAGAGAGGGCTCACAATCTGGCTGTAGTCAGGAATATGCATTCTCCAAAAACCTACAATGCCCAAGAAAGTCTGTGTCTCCTTTTTATTAGTAGGTGGAAATATAGCTACAATTTTGTTGATCACATCTGTGGGGATCTGACGACGCCCATCTTGCCATTTTATTCCTAAAAACTGGATCTCTCATGCAGGTCCCTTGACCTTGCTTCGTTTTATGGCAAAACCGGCATTCAAAAGAATCTGAATTATTCTCTCACCTTTCTTGAAGACTTCTTTTGCTGTGTCGCCCCATACAACGATGTCATCAATATATTGCAAGTGTTCTGGAGCTGTACCTTGTTCCAGCGTGGTTTGGATCAGTCCATGGCAGATGGTAGGACTGTGTTTCCACCCCTGGGGCAAGCGACTCCATGTGTACTGGATGCCCCTCCAGGTGAAAGCAAACTGCGGCCTGCATTCTGCTGCTAAAGGAATAGAGAAAAATGCATTAGCAATGTCAATTGTGGCATACCACTTGGCTGCCTTTGACTCCAGTTCAAATTGCAGTTCTAGCATATCAGGCACAGCAGCACTCAACGGTGGCGTAACTTAATTCAGGCCATGATAGTCTACTGTTAGTCTCTACTCATCACTAGACTTACGCACTGACCAAATTGGGCTGTTAAAAGGTGAGCGAGTCTCACTGATCACACCCTGGCTTTCCAGTTGATGAATCAACTTCTGGATAGGAATCAAAGAGCCTCGATTGGTGCGATATTGTCGGCGATGCACCATCATGGTAGCAATCGGCACCTGTTGATTGTCACCCATCAGCTGTCCTACAACAGAAGGGTCGTCTGAGAGACCAGGCAAATCAGACAGCTGTTCAATATTCTCAGTGTCCACAGCTGCTATGCTAAATGCCCACCTATACCCTTTTGGGTCCTTAAAATACCCTCTCCTGAGGAAGTCCATGCCAAGGGTGCACAGAGCACCTGGGCCGGTCACAATGGGATGCTTTTGGCAGTTTTTTCCAGTTAGGCTCATTTCAGCCTCTACTACAGTCAGTTCCTGGGATCTCCCCGTCACTCCAAAAATATTGATGGATTGTGTTTCTTTATAGTTTGAGGGAATTATCCCCTTCCTCCACCGTCAGCCCTCTCTCCCCACTAAAGAAAGGCAATAGGAGGGCAAAGAGAGGCAAAGACAGAGAGGACCTGCAAGTTGGAAAAAAGTTAAAAATGTTTTACTAATGCTACTGATAGAATAGAGGAAATAATACAAAATATACAAAACCAATCCTGAATTTCCCAGCAGCTCAGCACCGGCTGCTCCGGCAGCTGCAGGACAGGCACCTGGAAGTCCTGGGTTGGACTCCGTGGCAAACCGAACTGGATTTAGGGATGCAGGGTCTGTCACTAAGCCTCAGATCACAGGGACGACTGACAGGGTCCTCCCCAGATGCCAGCCATAGTGGAAGAGGGCGAGACCCTCGTGATCTCCCACTTTTATATGATGTATGACGTGGATGGGATGGAATACTTAGTTGGTCAATTCAGTTCACCCCTCCTTCCCCTCTGACTTATGGGACGTGCATTCTTATCAGTGACCTTGCATTCCATTGCTATGTCTGTTTACAAAAATATGTAGCCCACTTCAGAAACGTGCAGTTACTTAGAAGAACTTAGCTGAAAGGAAAATTCACTAAAAGAGAAACTGGTCTTGTTTTTAACAAAACCAGGACACACGCGCAGTAGGATTTAATAACTTATGATATGATTTCAACTCTGATAGATGTTCATTGGGTTAGAATAACCCTTCGTCTTCTCCATACTAAAAGAACCTGCACTGACTGGCTTTGCTCAGGATATTTCATACGATTTAAAATAAAAGATTTTTTTTTTTCTGTGAAAATGAATTCTAGGGACAACTTCTCTTTTAATTTAAAAATATTTCGAATCTTTTCAGATTTGGTCTCTGTATGTGCGGATTAAATACAACAATATTATTTAACAATAAGAGTGTGCCTAAGTATCACCTTTTTGTTTATACTGCTAGGTATTCTGTTATGCTATGTCCCTGTAAACTTTCAGCACTCATTGCTGGAATCGGAAACAGGAGAAAGTGGTATGTTGTCTTTGGCTTTATGATAAGACATAAATGTTTTGGTTTCAGTCCATGTTGCTTTCACCATCATGGAATTTGGCTTTAAAATTAGCTTTGAAAAAATCTAACATCTCAAATTGAATAAAGCTGACTTCAAAGAAAGTAAGATGTGCGTTATGTTGCATGCCTTTTATTATATATGATATATTGATATGGTATCATAAATACTAAGAACCTCGAACCTTAATTGAGCTTAACAGAAAACTCCTATGACCCTTAATGAAATGTCTGATAAATATTAATTTCTCTGTTTTTGTTGAAAAGCTAAAAATTGGCCACAATTCCTACAACTCTATTTGTCTTCCCTACAAATTTTTGATTCTGTGCCAATGAGGTAATTATATGATTTTTCACTCTCCTCTGAAATAAAGGATCCACATAAAACATGGCTATTATTAAGTGCACTGTGACATACAGGATTCTTCAACGTAAACTAAACATACCATGTTAAATCTTATCAATTGTGGGTGCTGATGGTGCTATTATCCTTTCTGCTCATCTGTGCTGGGATTAACTCGTCTAATTTTTGCCACCTTTACTGCAGGCATCTTGGTTTAGCTGATCATTAAAGCTTCAGCTATTCTAAGACAAGCGAGATGAGCCTGGTCCCTGTAGTGATACTGGAGAGCTAGAAAGGGTTTAAAGAGCACTGAGGAAGGACATTATGGGGAAAGGTAGAAGGAATCAACATGCTAAAGAGGGTGGGAATCCGCTGGTACCCAAAGGGGATAAAAGCAGAAAAGGGACAGTTCATGTTCAGCAATGGAAAGGAACACTTAGGACACACCTAAAGAAAAACTTTCAGACTCTAAACAATAAATAAATTCAGGGTGAGAATAGTCTCTGAAGGGAAGTTGTAGTTGCTTAGGAGATTTAGAAGTATAAGTCATCTGGGAAAAAAAACCCAGACAGCCCAGACGAGGGGTCGAATTCCTCCAGTAGCCTGTGAATTTCCATGTAAAGACTAACAAAATTAAAATGATCACTAATAGAAAAGCATTTATAAGACTTTCCCATTCTGTAGAGGATGCATTTAGAGTACTTCATCAGAAATCCTCTCCTCAGGAGGTCCATCGTGATGATGTGCTCCAAAGTGGAGTTTCCTTTCAGTTCCTTTTGATTATTCATTTTCTTCGTAATGTGGATTTTTCAAACAATTCTTATAAGCTTTATTGCCTATCTACAAAAAAAACCTGAAGCACCTGTTGAAATGGAAGTGGCTCTTTCAGAGATCTACATTCATTTAGATTAATAGTTTTGCTAAGAAAAAAAGAATGAAATCTAACACTGTTAGGTTTGGAAATTAGAGTTTGAAGATGGTCTTCTATGGGTGCATTTTATGAACACTTGTCATGTTTTCTTTAAACATGTTTGGATATATGCCATAGAATGTCAATCTTAGCTAAAAGGAGAGGAGGTGTATTTATCTTGCAACACCACATAGCATACAGATGTTTGGAGATAAAACAACAGCAGTAGCAAGAACAAAAGCATTTAGTAACAAGACTCCATGAAAGGCTCTTCCAGTCTATGGTTATTCATCAAATGTTTCTGCAGCTTTGGGATACTTTGGAGCAGATGCAGGCTACAGAAAAAAGTAACCTATTGACACAAAGGCCATGAAATCTCAGCTGCTTGGATGGGAGAGAGGTTTCTAAGCATAGAATTCTATGATTAGACCAAACTTGTTCAGAAATGGCCACCTGCAGCAAGTTGACAAATGCTACAGTAATTTGTGGAATTAGCAAATAGGAACAGATCAGTAGCTTAGCATGGAAAGAATTATGATTATCTGTATAACCCCAAATTCCTATTCCTCTTGTCTTTAGAAATTTTTACAAATCAAATAAGAACAAGGTTAAGACTTCTGATTTTTTAACACAAAAAACTACAAAATTAGATACAGCTATTACTGATAGTTTGATGAATTCTCTTTTATTTTTAGGTGTAAATGAGTTACCCTTAACAAAAGGCTTAAAGAATTTCATGAAAGTGTGATTTTCCAGATGTATAATATTGCTAGTTTGCTTTTAAATGGCTGTTATGGATTTCAAAGTAAATTTAACCTTAATTATGTTGGAAGTCTCTGTAGATTTTTTAAGTAGCTGCAAATCTTCAATGCTGAATATGGAGTAACAAATTTCCTATTAGAGAAACATATTGTTAATCTGTTAAACAAGTCACACCTGATTGCCAGTTACACCTCATTGGTATGCTGTTAAGACAAGCCCCTTCACATTTAGTTAGGCATTGTTTTAAACAACTTGCCAACAAAGATTTTTCCTTGGATCTTGGAAGGCAATATTTTACACATACTCAAAAACAATAACATTTGAATGACAGATATTTTCAACCTGGGATTTTGACAAAGACTCTTAATTGTCATTCCCAGGCAAAAATCTTAATTACAAGGGAGTCTGGTTATAAATATTTATCAATTACCTGAGGAAAGAATCCTTTAGAGGAAACAGTATTTTCTAAATAATTCAACCTATAAAAATTAGTCTGGGAATTCCTAAGTAAGTTTACATTTAAAACACATATGTAATTCCTCCAACTGCTGAAACTTTAATTGCTTCAAATCCAGGTTTAGCCACTGCTTCGCCACTCTCCTTGTACCCTTTGCACCTGCCACTCTCAGTCGAGACTTTTTACCAAAGGCAAGGAAATCTGGCATATTTGGTAGGTATTTTGGATACAAAGATGGGTTATCTGTAGTTTGCTTCCTCTACCATTTTGACTCTTTAACACACAAATTAGATTTCCTTGAACCTGTCCAGTGTCACTCGTGTGACAGCAAAAATGTGTCACCTGGAGCTGCCAGGGGAAACGTGTCTCCTATCAGAGGCCATGTGTGGACTTGGGAAGAAAAGCGTGCAGGTGAGTTAATTCCAGTTGGACTCCTGCATCTTCATTTTGGAACCAAGTCAAAGACTTAGTCATCAAGAGGCCTGTAAGCTCACCAGCTGCTCCTGAGTTCAAGATATTTTTCTGTGTTAGGCTAACCTACCTCACTAGACCATGGCCAAAAGCAATGGGTGTTGATGGGATATAATTTCTGCTCTAAAAAAAAAGAAGCCAGGGCATACTCAGAGAATGACATGAGTTCACTTGGGGATGCCAGATTCTTTGCATGTAACTCAGTGGATGACTGCAGCACACAGTTTCTAAACAAGATATCAATATTTCACTATTTTACACTGGTATTTTGTTTGCACTGTATTGTTTTAGACTTTGAAACACAGTACAGATCTTTAACACTTCTGATTCAACTCAAATATATGAAAATGTTAAAATGCTCATTTAATGAGAATGACAAAAAAATTACAAATAAATATATTTATAGAACTACTGAAACACTTCATCCAGAGTTACAGTCCAATGGAGCCTGTAGCATGTTATTATTCTTTGTGAGTTAGGGAAAATGTCATGTGAATTCCTCTCTGCTACTGTCCAGTTCTAGTGAAACTGTTATATTAGGGTAAAAGCAGGAAAATGGGACTACTAGCCATGGGACTCGCTGCTGTCTCCACGTTACACAGCTATCTCTGCTGGTTAAAGCACAGGTACTACATGCCCTTGCTTAAAGCCCTGGCTCAGATCAGATCAGATCAGTATTTATACTTATTTTCATTAGAAAGTACAAGTTTCTATCAGCTATATTCGCAAGGGAAAACTTGACAAGACTAATGTAACTGCAAGCTGGTGCATGCCTGAGTCTGCCGGCAGCCTGAAAAAATAGGCCCAAGAGGTGCACACAATGCTGGAGTGCTAAACTCAAGACTCAGTGTTTCATGAAGCTCAGCTGGCACTAGCCCAGCAGAAGCAGAAAGAGAAGAACACGGGAGGCTTACACTAACCTATGTTGCTTAATTTAAGCACAGAAAGCTTCCCACATATTGCCTGCAGGAAGGAAGATGTGGCAAGCTGTTCTGCCAGGGCTGGGAGTAGATAAAGTGTGCTCTTCAGCTCTTGAAATGGAAAGGGAGACCTGCAGAGTGGTAGGACTTTTGGATTGCCTTGGCTGGTCAGTAGCAAAAATGTTTGGCGGAAACAAACTGCCACATAGACTTAAATACAGCTGTTTTTTCTGGGTAGGAAATTGCAGAAACATTTCTCGATCTGCCCAAATGTTGAAATGTGGGTATGTTCTCCACTGATCCTTACATTTTTACCCTAGTAGACTGAAATCTTGGTGATGGATGTCAGTCACTGTGCAAGTATATCTGTTTTACTGTGTGTCTTACTTTCAAGGCTTTCTTTCAGGGATTAAACTTCCTTAAGTAAATACATAACAGTACATTCAGGATGATGGATATTTTGAGACTGTGACATTTATCAATGCTGAAAACCCTTTTTCCGTGCAATGGATAGGTTAATACACTGCAGTTCAGTCCACACAGCTGGTTGATACTTTCCTCCCAGTCATAACTTCCATTTTGCAGTTATCATCTTGGTTGAGCAGGAAGATCCTTAGTAACTGTCTGTTCGGGTTATGTTATATCTTAAAGTGGGAAGAAAAGGCGATTTAATTTTATCTTTCTGTACAGAACAAAGAGGCTGATTTGACTGACTCATTGTACAAGGGAGAAGACTGCCAGCTCTTGGAGTCCATCCTGTAGTCAGCCTTTGCAACTGGGGTTCCAAAAATATTGTCTGTCATGGCTAGAAGAATACCGAAGGCACTAAAAATTCCAATTAATTTGGTTCTGGGCTCTGCTTGTATTGCAAAAGATGCTTGTCCATTGTAACAAAAAATCTAGTCCACTTTTCATGAAGTTACTTTGAAAGCAGCATGTTAGCAGCAGATTTAGCTAGATATAAATAGCACAAGCTGTATTAAAGAACTGAACAATACAGTTTCCAATTTAGAGTGTGGCTAATTCCTTTTGTAATGCATCAGAGGAGAAGCGAGGATTGGATTTAAGGATTGCACTATTTTGCAAAGATTTGCTTCAAAAACATCATGGGTTATTAAGATCCAGATGTTGTGTTCAGACTCTCTCTAGAATGAATCAGTTCTTGGCTTAGACAAGGAAGATACGACAGGTGAATCATGCATGGCCTGACACTATTTGATGTTTCTGTGCCATCTACTGCACTGGCAGCTGGATGGCAAGGGCAGCAAACAGGCTGTCCTCCCAGCCCCTCTGCTGTGTCATCCTCCAGCTCCTGCCTTGCTGCTCTTTTCCTCAATCTTGCATTTAAATCATTCATCTTGAAAGCATTTGGGTGTTCTTTCTCTAAGGAAATACAACCACTGGAAACAGAATAGTGGGGAAGCAGCTAGACAACAATTAATTTTTTTTTTTTTTTTACTATTTAAAATGCTTTGCTTTCAGCAGCACAATATTTGGGGGAACAAAAGGGATACTAAGCAGAGACGAATTGGAAGGGGAGAAAATTGAATGGGTTGAAAGATAAATGACAATAGGCCCAAGGGTTATGAGAGCCATCTAGCGATAAATACACTAGGAGTGAAAAAGGTCACTCTGAATAAGTGAGTGCAAAAAGTAATCAAGCATTAGAAAGAGGGACATGCCATGTGTAAAGAATGAGGTACTGGAGTTAAGAGTATAAATACTGATAAGGAAAGGAAAGCGGGAGAATGAAAGCAGATTGCCCAAGAGCTTTGGAAAGTTGCATAATGAAATTGGCTTCAAGAACACCAGGACAAAGAGGTTGGTGAGGGAGAGCACAGAGCTGCTAAACTGCAAGGGCTGCCCGTAGAGAAGCAGATCCCCAGGTCCAGCCAAAGAGCAGCCAGGCAAGTCAGAGACGGGGTGCAGGGGTGAGTGGGTGGGCACAGCAGAGCCTTTCTTGGGAAGCTGTAGTGTCCAGGGGCAGCACCCACAGCTTTGGGGTGCTCTAACGGAGACGAGAAACGGCTGTAAACGGGGCTGGGGCCAGGGACACAGCACAGATGTGTCCCCAGCAGCCCCTTGCCTGTCGTGCTATGCTGCTGGCAGGAAAGGCAGAAGCTGCGTGTCTGCGGGGATCGCTCTGGGCTGGTCATGCCTGTTCTGCAGTCAAATTTTGCACAAAGACTTCGTCTGGTATTCAGGGAAGATCTGCCCTGACATACAGCAATGATAGGTTTGCTTGGAATGTTTTTTACCACTATGAGACTGAATCATAAGCAGAGCATAGTAATTTTGACACCCACCTGGTTCAGTTTAACATGAGAAGACCTATTTCTATAAATTTCACAAGTCTTCCATATGGCATATACAGAAGGTTAATTATGGACCCCTACTGCGTGTTTACAACTTGATTCTGGGCACCTAAAGATGTAGTTAATGATGGAAAAAGTCTCAGGAAAAAAATGCCTATATTTTCTGCCAGCTTGTCTGAGTAGTTCCTACCAGCCTGTCTTCAGGGCTGTGAGTGAGCTGTGGGCTTCAGGCTTTTTGTCTCTGCACATCATGGACAGCCCACTGGATAAGTACACTGAGAAATGGCAGCTATAATGCCAATATTTAGCCAAACAAGATGAATGCATCAGAAACCTGATCCCACCTGAGGGACAAGGTGCCATCCAGAGAGACCTGGACAAGCTTGAAAAGTGGGGTCATGTGAACCCCATGAATATGAGGTGTTGCCTGAGTGGGTCTCTGCTGGTGATGCCCTTGCTAATGCTGCCCAGCATCCCACTGGCTGCAGCAGCAGCATGCTGTTCACTCATATTGAGCTTGTTGTCCACCAGGACCCCCAGGTCCCTTTCCACAGCACTGCTTCCCAGCTGGGTAGATCCCAGCCTGTGCTGCAATCCTGGATTATGTTTTCCCAGGTTCAAGACCTTACGCTTGTCCTGTTGAACTTCAGAAAGTTCTTCTTAGCCTACCCTTCCAGCCTATCCAGGTCTTCTGTAGGGTGGCTCTCCCTTCAGAAGTGTCCACTTCCCTGTTCAGTTTGATGTCATTGACAAACTTCATCAGGGTACGCTTGATCCCATCATGCAGATCACTTATGAAGATGTTAAACAGTCTTGGGCCCAATATCGATCCTCAGGGGACCCCACTCGTGACAGGTCGCCAGTTTGAAAAGAAGCCATTTACCACCACCTTCTGGGTACAGTCTGTCAGTCAGTTCCCCACCCAACACAGAGACCACTTCTGTAGCCTGTAATGCATCAGTTCTTCAAGTTGTGCAAAACTTACTGAAAGCCTTGGAGAAATCCAGGTAGACAATGTCCACTGCTTGCCCCACGTCAACCGAACAAGTTACTTTGTCGTAGTAGACAATCAGATTTGTGAAGCACAATTTGCCCTTGGTGAATTCGTGCTGTCTTTTCCCAATCATGTGCCTCATTTGACTTGTGATAGCCCCCAGGAGGATGTTCTTTTCTTATTTCAAAGGGAAACTAAGCAAAAAGAGGGAACAATCCAATACAGAATTTCTTTAAAGATGATTGATCTCTACTTGGAAGGAGATCATCTGTATTTTTCCCTTAAGAAAAAAAAGCAAACCTTCTTATACTCTAGAGTGAGCTCAAGGCCTGTTTTGAAAAAGATTAACATACACTGTACTGGGAATAGCCGACATGAAACACAGTAAAGAAAACTTGATAGCAATGTGTAATGAGGGTTACTGGAGGATGTTTATGGTTGATTATAATGAAGATTGAAACAAAAGTTAAGAAAATCTCCAGTCTGTAATGCCTAAAATTAAATTAAGATGGATTGTATTCCTACTTGGTCTGGTGTGCCTGGGGGGTTTAGCTGGCTCGCAACATTACTGCTTCTGCTTGGATGCTGAGGATATCTTTTTATACCCCTAACAGCAATGTGGAGTTACCAAAGAGACGTGTGTTTCTCCACTGTGCAAGAAAAACTGTGTAAGAAGGTTTCTATGTCCACAGTGAATCAGTGGCCTCTCAGTGCTACCAGGCTTTGAAGGCTAAGACATCCCAGACTGTGCAGTCCTGCAAATGATGGACTGCTTGACCCTAGGCTCAAGGATTTGGTATTGGGCACAAGAGCAAATGGGCCTTTTCTTTCTGTCAGAGATCCCAGCATCCAGTTTGCCTGGTGAATGGTTCCCTGGTTGTTTCACATATAAGGCTGTGTGTTTGTGTGCAGACGGCAGCATTTTCCACCCCTGTGAAGAAAACATGAAGGGGAGTTTGCAAGGAGTATGTTCCAGAATTTTATTTATGCTCGTCCTAAAGGCACTAGAGGGGATGAACCTGCCTCCACCTTGTTTACGCTGAACAATCTCCACCTGACATAGCAGATGGACAAAGTCTTAATTTACTTCCTAAGCAATAAGAATAGAAATATTATGTTGGCTGAGCCCCATGTCTCACATATGATAGTGTGTCACACAGCGTATGTGTCATGCACTGAGACATTTATGTCCCCAGGAGGCAACCAAGGAAATATATTTATTTGCTGTCTCTGGCCCTTTTTAGGCGTTTTGTTCTCATCCTTTCAGCTTTAAACAGCTTGTCTGTAGTCTGGATAATCAATGTTGCAGCATTGATAATCAACACTGAATGATTTTTCATGAAGCAAAACACAAAGAGTGGCCTTGCAGAGTAGGCAACATGAATGCATTCAGTTTGTATTTCATTCTTATCATGTGGATACTGACCCCATATTTTCCCCCCACGATCATCAGGCTTTCAGTACAAATGATGCAGCAGAGACATGTTCTGGCTTGCTACATATTAGGGTATATTCACAGTTGTTGACGTTTCATAAATCACATCTCAACAAGTGAGTTTTTGTAGGGGGCTCTGAATCTCATATTGGCTTTTAAATACAAACACAGAGAAAGAAATTGAAAGGAATATGTTACAGTTCTGTGGACTTCCATAGGGAGCATTTCTTAGTCTATGCAGAATTTCTCCCTGCTGACTGTCTTCAGGTCTGGTATTAACATAGTGACAAAAGCATGCAAATATCAAAGATGTTTTATCATATTATTTCATTTTGGTTTTGCTGTTAATATGCACCTATATTCCTTCTTCTTCTTTGTCCTTACAATCCCGTTATTTAAACACTTTAATCTTCCCTATGGATCTTGTTTAGTCAGGCTATACATATTTAATACAGACAACACCTCTGTGGGAGGCAATCCTCCTATTGGTACCCTCACCAGAACAAGTTCACATCTTCCTTGAATACAAAGTGCAGGCATACCCTTGGAAACCGAATTATTTTAAGGAAAACACCATGGGACTATCATGAACTTCTCAACTTCTTATTTCTAAAAATGTCACTTTGATCTTCTAAAGAAACCATTATGCACCAGTATGTGTTGGGCAGAGACTTGCCTTAAAGGTGTGAGGTGCCACGTCGCAAAAGCATACAGGGTTCCCTGAAGCAGTAGAAGAACTGGTACCCCTGAACAAATGACATCTTAAAAAAATTATCTGGGCTGTATGGTGGAGCTTGGAGGTATCACTGAACTGAAACAACAATCTTGCCTCTGGTTCTGCAACCACGTCTGTTGGAGGTAGCTTCTCTGGCCAGTGGATTCACACACAGGCTCAGCTAAGCTCCTCTCTTAAAAAAAAAATTTGAAGAAAAAGTTGATGAGAGCATTCCAACCAAGCCCCTTTGGTCCTAAGCCTTTTTTAAAACATCTTAGTTGTGTCCAACTCCCACCTTCCGATGTTACTTTCCATAAGGGTCATGCTTTTCAGATTTTCCACTCCTTGTCCATGTCCACAGAATGAGTGATTCTTCTCATGGGTGTCATGTTTTCAAGCAAATTTCTTTTTTTGTTGCTCTTTGCTCATGATCTGAATTGCACAATATTCTTATCCTTCATTAGTACTTAGTGTTATTTGAAAAATGAACTGATGTAGCTTTTTCTTCTTAAGGTCATTCATGTTGATATTCAGACTGGACCTAATGCAGAACTCTCTCTTCTGGAGAAAAATCACCTCCTCTGCCATTAGCTGGGTTTTACTTCCTGATGACATTCTGCCCTTTTATGAAAAGTAAATTCAGTCACTGAAAACATAAGTCCCGGTCCTGCAAAGAGATATGTGTGGGCAGCCTGTGCCTCTTTGCTGAGCAGTATTGATTGGGGATAAGGGTCTGTCTCTGTAGATAGCTTTGAAGGTTCAAGGACTCTGTTGTGGCAACATGAGGAGTTTGCTGAGAGCCTGTATATAAAAGGAAACTGGGAGATGAAGTGGAAAATCTTGTGTCTGGCCTCCCCCTTGACAGCATGGGAGGAAGGAATGTCAACTTGGGCATTTTTCAGCTTTAACTATGAATAGCTTCAGTGGAGTTAATGATACATAACTAGTGTTTCCGTAGACAGCTAATCTGTTCTGATCCTCCCAAGGCTCCCTGCCCCTTTTCCCGCTCTTTATTAAAAAATGAACCCAGTCAAGGCAGAATTTTCATCTTTTGTGACCTGCAGTTTTAATAGTTAGTTGGACAAGAGTAATCGCAAAGTTTCTGTATCTGATGGCATTGTTCTGAAGCATTTATTGTGCTTCTCACTTGCGATTTAGCTGATAAGCACAGTTCAAGGAACAAAAAAAAGCTTTGTTGATTGTCAATGCGTGTAACAAAACCAGATTGTGTTCTGATGGTACTTTAACAGAGGTATTCTTGAAAAAAGGTGCAAAAAGTTGACCGTGCTGCTTTGGATAGATATTTTCTAAATGAACTAAATACACTGGGAACCACAAAAGGCATCAAAAACTTTAAGACAGAACAGATCAGACAGAATTTTTTCTTTCCAACCCATCCAGTTGTCTTTGGGATGGATCATGTGCTGCAGTTATGGCTATAAATGGACTTGACTTAATAATTTATATAATTAAGGTATCACTGAGTAGCTTTCAAAAAAACCAGCTTCATATAGTTACATATATACACAAATTATACATACAGCCAAAGAAAAGCACCTAATGACTACAGGACTTTTTGCCTGTCAAATTTCAAAGACTGACAGCTGAAAAATGAGGAGCTGGAAATTTTTAGAAGATTTCAAAATGTTTTATAATCCAATACAGTGATAGGAAACCAACATTTAAGAGCTGTAGCAGCTCTGCATATGAATGGTATTTGTATGGTGGCGGAATACGGAGGACACTGTTGGAAGTTTTTCCTATATGTTATGTGCTTTGTGCCAAGAGTCCCTCAGTGAAGCATAACACATCATATGGGTTCTGACATTCATTGGAGTGAATGACTGAAATGCCAGTGAGAGAGGAAGTTTGAGATCAGATGAGCAATTTTAATGCAAATATTTTCCAGAGACAGCAGCCTTCCTCAAATTCAAGTTCTAAATTTAGTTTCTTCCCTCTACTCTTCTTCTTTTTTTCTAAACAATGCTGGAGAAGAGTGTTGGGGAAAAAAAAGAAATATTTATTGACTTTGTAATGGGATTAAGGAGAATTGGAAGAGAGTATCATTTAACCCAAGGGATAAATGTTATATATGCAATCACTGCTATCCAAACCATTGTTCATCTGGAAAACCAATTTAAGTTAAGCCTTTTTTAATTGCTTCTCTGTGTACATTTACTCAAATCAAGGAAGGTGCATAATTTTTTTTTCTCTCTGCCAGATCATTGTTGTGAATGTCTTTTTTTTTTTTTCTTATGGTTACTTATGAATATGGACTTGAGCAGAAATGTCTGCCTCAGAAGTCAGAATATCTTTGTCCACTGAAGGAAAGAGGGACTCATACTCCAGCAACAGGGCTTGGGGTGCAGCTGGAGATGTCTGGATGAGCTTCAGGAGTTCTCAATACCACATCACAAAAACACATTCATGGCATATGTGTGGAAAAAAACCCCCACACCCTGCCTCAGAACAATGTACATGCACCTTGCCAGCAGTTCCTGTTCTGTATGTGATAATTTTCTAGAGAGGAAAGAATTGAAAAAAAGATCTACTGTCCTGAGAAAAATTTAAAGATTAGTCTCTGGAGTAGCAAATTCGGGAAATTTTTCTTCCTGTGCCTCAAATTCTTTCTGAAAGCAAATCCATGCTGTTACAGCTGCTCTTCATTCGCCTCTCCTTATACCCTTCCTTCTGCTCCAGTGTCAGAGGCTGCACATCCCAGCAGGTAGGCAGGATCACAGGGTAAGTCAGGATGGAAAAGACCTCAGGAGGTCTCTAGTCCAGCCTCCTCTCAAAGTAGCCATGAGACTAGACCGGGTTGGTCAGGGCATCATCCAACTGCGTCATGAAAAACTCCATGGTCCGCACTGCTTTGATAAGGGGGGATGCCAGCAGCTGGGTGTTGTACAAGGTTCACTACAGGAACAGCAAAGTTTATAGTGTCTGCATGTGGGTATGGCAAAGGGGACAGTGAGCGGCAGCCCAGAAAATGCAGGAGGTGTCAGTAACAGATTCAGACACAGACTTGGGAATCCGTAAACCTCAAGGCAGAAACCTAAGCAGCAGTGCTGTTTTATATCAAAATGAAACATTACATTCTCATTTTTTTTTGGCTCTGGAAAAATGAAAAATTCCTTGGAAAACTTTCTACTTCTTTTTCCAGGAGTTCTGTCATTTTCTGATCTGCAGGATGGCAAATAGATACTGCAAAGAGGCTGCATTGCAATCGTAGCTGCATGTTAGGCTGCCTAACTGTTCCCTGTTTGTTTAGAGAGGAAGAAGCTTTGAGATGAACTGGGCAATGTAAGTATAGAGGATTATTTTAACATTTGGGACACTGCTGACTGTATTTCAATATTGACCTTGAGTGCCACCTCCTCGGTAATGTATATATTAAGCCTTCAAGTGCCAACATCACTTTATTGATGAAGTAACCTTTTGCTTGTGATAGTACTGGGAAGCCACTACATGTATTTCAATGGAATTTTTCTATGTGAGAAAAGAAACAGTAAAAAGCTCAATATTACCAGTTTCTTTCAGGTGCAAAACAGCCCATAGCCCTCTGTATAAACCATTTTCCCTTTATCAGCATATCAGAAGGTAAATGCTCAGTGCTAAATCTTGGCACGGCGTGTATATGGAACTTCACGGCATACCTGTCAGATGCTCTGATTCATTTTTAGGACTCTGAAATATCACAGCTATAAAAGATTTAAAAGTTCAGCACAGATTCAGCTGCTCAATTCAAAGAACCGTATTCATTAACTGTTTACCTGCCCTCTGCATACCCTCCAGGCTCAAAATGGGAGCTGGCATCTGAACAGTGAGCAATGCACCGGCATTACACTAATGAGCTGCTTGGCATATTCACCTCCATGCCACTCTGCAGAAGTTCGTTCATTTTCATGAGACTCCGTGCTTAGAGAAGGCAGTGGCATTAGCCACGCAGGCAACCCAGGTAGATGAAAGCCCCAGAGTTCACTGAACAACACAACAGGCCCCTTCCCTTCTCTCACATCCACAAGCAAATATGTATCTACCAAAGCAAAATGCTGCATATTGTGGGTGCCACAGGATTCCTTACCGATACCTTTAATCCTTCTTTCATTTCATGCCGTTTCCCATCAGCTGGAGGAGTGTGGACACAGATGGTCCTCGCCTTGGAAGATCATGATACATGTGCTGACAGCATAGCTGCAGAACAAGTCTTTCGTGATTTCATGGTACAGATTTCAAGGCTGCTTCGTGCAGGGCTGTCCAGTATACATTTGATCCCCCCACTCACCAACAGCGCTGCTCTGAAGTCTTCATAAGAAGTGAAGCCAAACAGTGCCTAATAGTTCTTCAAAAAGATGCAGATCTGAGACTGCCCCAGCCTTTTCCTCTTCAAGAACTAGGTTCTATTTAGTGGAATTTTTTGGCAGACAGTCACAGGATGGTGAGTACCTACATGTTTCAGTGCTGCATTTGCTTTGCTGGGAGATACTGTGGAATGTAAACTTCTCTAATGAAAGCTCCTTCAAGCCCTTTTCAGTCTTGTCAAGTTTCCTTATTAATAGCAGAGAAGTAATCTTGCTTCTTTCAATAGCAGCAGCTCTCTAGGCAACTACTGAATTTATAAGAATACAGATGGTGCCTGCCATTCCTTTTTTTCAGCACCACACTGCATTCCTCATCTGACATGTGGAACTTGTTTGGTACCATAATGCAGCAGCTGGAGACACTTTTCTTAGAGGTAAAAGCAGTTTTGCTTGCATTTTTCTTGGCAGCATTGAATTTTGCCCACCTGCAGGCAAGATTAATTTTTTTTTTCCCTTCTGAGATAGCAGAGCTCATGATGGTGATCTGATTCAAAATATTTTGGCACTGCGCCTTTTCCTCTCTTCCACTATAGACTCATAGAGCTAAGCATCCCTCTCCTTCTAAGCATCAAAAATTCCAGGCAAGCGTCTAGATAAGTCTGTATGTGGCATTTAAAGTGTTTAAATGGAAATGTTACCCTTTGGGCTGTATCTCTGGCAGATTACAATGATAGTATTGAATTCTACCAAACAAAAACAAGCCTCTATATTAGAAGAACTAAATGGAGCTGAATGCTCCAGAGCCATGTGCTTTGAAGCTCAGGGTGATCTTTCCTGACAGTCTCTGATGTGCTGCTGACTGCATGGGAGCAGCCAGAAAATGGACAGAAACAGGAGGATTTCATGACTGAAGTTCAAAGTGCAAACATGCACTAGTCAGAGGGAAGATGGTTATTTCTTAACCTCTCACAGCAAAGTCCATATATTTGGTTGATCACATGCCACTAGTTCACTGGTCTCTGGGATGTTTCCCTACTACGTTTGTCAGCAGCTTTTATTGAAGCAATTTGGGTTTCAGAACTTCTGGTTTTGTAGTTTTAACTTCTCTTTTTCTTGATAGCTCTCAAAGTAGTCTGCTGGTCCAGTGTACCGCACAGTTGAAGAAAATGAATAGACCGAGATCCAGACGTAGAATAAAATGACATAAAAATACTGTCCACTTACTCCCAGTATAGAATAGACATTTTCACCCGAGCATGTGTAATGGGCTGTTTCCAAGGCAGAAGAAACCTCCAGTCTCAGTGTGGATGCACAACTTCAGCCTTACTTCATCGTCTCTCTTTAGAAATAACATGCTACTGACTCTAATGGCAACATCTCAGGGGAAGACCCGGACCACCTGCACAGTGTTTTAATTCCAGCCTACCATAATTGTGCTCTTGGTAATCCTTTAGCATCACTCACTCATGTGATGAATTCACTAGACAGGCAGGACCACGGCACCACTGTCGATGCTTTGGATGATGCTTCTAGCAGCTGCCCTGCTCCTGACCCTGTTGGAGTGTTAACTATCTCAGTTTGTCAGGCTCCAGCTCTGTCCTACTTAGTAAAGATTTGTGGTTGCTCACTTCCAGTTCTCTCTGGTAAAGATATAAGCTTAGTCAGAGGTAAAAAAGCTCAAGGAATCTTTTAAAAGTAGGGCAATAACTCCTCCTATTTGATATATCTAAGATTTCTTCGGACTTTTAATCAAGAATACATAAGAGAAAGTATGCTGCCAGATAAAGGTAGATGCAAGCAACTCAACCTTAGTTTCTAAGCAAAGATGTTGACAAGATGATGACCACCCTGTATGCAGGCAGAAGCTCCCATTTGCTACATGCATTTTGCATTAGCACATTGCAAAAATCTGGTTGCGATTGTAAATATCAGCAGACTTCTGTTTTCAAATGTGCAGTAAAAGAGAGTGGGAGAAAGAGTATTCTCCAGCCCCAGCTCAGTCACATGTTTTCTTCACTTGTTCAGTGCACTGGCTTATTGAGATTGGTTAGGTAAAAAACAAAGGCAAAGGTAAACCAAATCAGCAGGACATGACTTTTTGTGTGTTCTCTGTGAAAACCAACTGTTCCCTAGCATGGGAGGTGAAAGGGTACATTTTTGTTCTGGCACAAGGAATGACTCAATTTCAGCCACTTCACTGTTCTAGCAGAGCTCATTGTCATAGGAAAACCTGGCGGATAATCCGAAATATCTGTAAAGGCAGCTAGAACTGCTGCTTATTCGATCTTCATCTAAAGCTGTTTTTTTTTAAAGTATCTGAGTGATTTGACAATGAGATGTTGAAAATTATTATTGCTTATATAAAAAGTCGAACAGAAACATTACTGCTTTGTGGGCTATTTGGTGCTTACGGTTTGCTACAACATCAACAAGGTCGCTGCTGAAGCATGGGTACCTGGAGGCATGGCAGGCAGCTGCAGAGATCTGGCATAACAAATCACTCTTCTAACTTTCCTCTTCTTTGCAGGAAAAAAAAAAAAAAAAAAAAAAAAGCATGAAACAGAGATATGGAGTATCAATGTGAACTAAGCCATAGAGCAAAAATAATACAACTGGATACTCTCATTTCCCCTAGAATTCTGTAGGCAAATGGCAAAATGGCAAATATGTAAGATCATCAAACCCTTCTAGTAAAGGTGCCTGATTTCTTGTGAGGAGAGATTGGATTAGTGTGTTGCAACTTGGAAAAGGAGGGAATGAAGGGAAGATGATAAAACTCTGCAAAACCATGCAAGGGCCAGAAAAAAAGCAAATATGGAAAAATTATTTACTATTTCTTGCGGTTTCACTATCTGTCTTCTAATGCTTGCATGACGTGGGCCAATCTGTGAAAGCTTTTACCTTTTTGCCACAGGATGTTGTGGATGTTAAAAGTGACTGCAAAAGGCAATTAATGGAATTAATAAAAAAATAGATCTTCAAGGGCTGTTAAACACAGAGGTAGATGCAACATCTGACTTAGGATAAGATTTCTGAGAGCTTAGAGGATATGTTAGGGAGAGTATCCAGGTGTGCTTGTCCTTTTTCTATAGCCTTTCCTTATACATGAATTTCATGTTTTGATCTGAGTACACTTTTGGTCTTTCAGTTTCAGTATTGTTGAAAGCAACCTCTGCTGTTAAAGGAAGGGGGGTAAAGGTTTTATCTGATGCCTGTCAATTAATGTGCCAAAGTCTTCATGCTTCCCTTACATCCACAAAGTAGCAAATTCAGAGGTGTAGGTGTTAATTAACTGAAGTTCCAGTGGTAACAAGCAAAGCAGGAGGAATTACCCAAATACGGGGTCTTGATTCTTCTCAGAAAAAGTGTCCTTCTCCTCTGTGTGAAAAAAATTCTCTAAAAGTTCTCCAGTGGAGCAAAGCCTCTCATTTCATAATTAAGTAATATCTTAATTTTTTGGCACTCATCTATGCTTTTTTAACCTCTGATGCTCCCTAAAACTTTTCTGTGATTTCAGAAAGCACACGTATTTGGGTGAAAAATACTTACCATGCTATGACCTCTGTCCATGCAGTTTTAAGTTCACTTTTTCAAGGTATTTCCATTCACAATATATGTCTTTCAACTTGAGCTGTACATAATAATGTAATATTGCTAGCTGAATGAAACTAAGTCCTGATTTTATAGCTGAGGATTTGGTATTGGGGGTTTCCCATTATTGCACTACCGTAAGTTTTCAGATTGCTAGGTTCACCTGGATAACACATCTATTATTTTTTATGCTTAAATAAATGCAAAAATCTATATTTAGTCTTAGCATTAATGTTTACAAGGTAATTATCTTGACCATGAATACAGGCTTTGTCAATGTTGCAGGTATGGGAGAGAGATGTAAAACAGAGCTGTGGGATGGTTTCCCCTTGGTCCTGCTTCTGGAGCTTGGCAGAAGCAGAGTTGGGACAGCTTTAAGCTCTTTTTAATCCCTGGTTCCTTGGTCTAGCTTTTGGGGCTTTTCTGGATGGTGATTCCAGTCCCCTCCAGCTTCAGCCCGCTCTGCTGGCCTGCACAGGAGCCACAGGAGAGGTTGTTACAGCTCAGTGGTCTGTCTCTGCAAACAGCAAAGGAGGACGATACAACTTTTACCATCGCTACCTGAATATGGCACTCTTAAGTGGAGGTTATTACAGGAGCTTCCAGAAAGAACTATTGAAAAGCTCGGACGGTTTCTCTGTTTAACAGCCTGTCAGTCTCCCCTTGATGTGGGGTCATAAGCCAGGCGGGTGCGCAGGTTTTGGGTGGTGAGGCAGGTTACCGCAGGTGGGGAAGGACTGCAGTGTGCCTTGCACCAATATCATTGATGCTATTGATCCATTTGTCTGCCAGCTGTTCCCTGGCTGTGCTGCAGTGTAAATCCTTCTGGGCAATTTTCAAGCAAGACAATTTTTCATTCACAGAGTTCTGTGTTTCCTCCACCCCTCCTTTTTTTTTTGGGGGGGGGAGGGCGAAGCGGGGGGCAAGGAGAGGAGGTGTACGAAAAGGTCTGGAAAGTATTCATAAATGCAGCTGTGCTGTTGATATGTTGCACATGTACACTAGTCTGGTGCCTGTAGAGACGTCGATGAAGAAACTAGAGCGTTACCATGTAGGACAGTTGCTAAATCGCTTTCCCCATTAACTAGTGACATTTGAGTTAAACTAATGAGACGCATGTCTGCTGCAATGCAGTGTACATTTATTCTTGGAGACTGCTTTTTTCAGCTTATGTACTGTTCACCAACACTCTTAGCCACCATTACAGCTGATTAATGATGCTTTTCATTAAAGGGAAACTATAATGGACAGCCTTATTTGATCTACTTTGAAACTTTTCTATTTCTGATCATCATCTTCTGTCCCTCCCTTCTCCTCCTTCTCATCTTTTCTCAGAAATGATAAGCAAGGCAAGAGATAATGCATTCACAGCCTTTGATCAACTGCTATACATATGGCACATGATGAAAATCAGACAAAAAGCAAAGTGATATTCTCAATAAAACAGGTACTTCTACATTAATAATTTGCCATCATCTAAATTGCCATAAAGATCTCAGCTAGACTGATATAAGCCTAATGCCTTTTGCACAATAAGCAGGTTTTAAAGTACAAAGCTACAGCTCTTCTCTGATACTATCTGTATTTTAATGGAACTTGCTCTATAAGAGATGGCCTCAGGATTTCTACAGCAAGGGTATTCAGCTGCTTGCTTTAGGCTTATCTGACCTTGCTTGTTCTATACTTAGCTTTCTGCAAGGAGTTTTCAGTAATATTAGAAGTGCAAAACACTCAGTTCTGATTTTTTCGAGCAAACAAATGCATGTGTGTTCTGGATAGACCCATGGACCTACTGGATAGGCAGTGGTGGCTGTGCCCTCGGCAGAGTATATTTCCTTTTTGAAAGCGAGTTGCACTGTTGGATTTTCGGTACAAATTTCTCACTTTATACAATGAAAAGAAAGGTGTATTTTCTCCTTGGGTTGCAGAAGTGTCTGCAGTCCTTGGAGTTTCTCAAAACAATCAAGTGGAACAGCAGAAATTCCTGTAAAAGGAAAGTCATGGCACTCTCTGGGGTTTCAGCATTGCCCTCTCTCTGGTGTGACAGAATGCAGAGGGCATGACTGATTCCCAACTCTAACCATTGCATGTTAACTAGTCACAAAGGAGCTTTGTATTCTTGGAAAGGAAGGACCAGAGACCATAATCTAGAAAGGAGAACACATTTTCAGAAGACTGTGTGGACCAATTATATCTTGATCCAGCTCATAAATTCCTTAAAAATATCCAGCCTACTGCAAAGACAGCACCCTACCATTGTGTTGAGAGTCATGAGATGAGGGATATCTCTATTTCTCATAGGTATGAAGTTCAAAACATTGCAATTTATCTACTTTATTTGCTACCATTCAGCTCTCTGACTCCTATCACACTGTATCCTAATATTGTTGAGCAATATCCTACTCATTCTGGGTTTGATTTCCTTTTATCCAAACTCAAGGAAAACAAAGAGGTATAACAGCATGTCAAGGAAGTATCTGGATTGAGAAAAAAATGAGAAAGGTAACCAGTCAAGGTTCCAGTAGATGTGAGGTCTTGACTTGACCATCTTCTACCATGGCAGGAGGCAGCCTGCCTGGCCAAATATCTTAAAATGTCTCTATGCAGCAGTGCTGCTATGCAAGAGACACGATCACTAGCAGAGCCATTGTCAAGGCTATATTTAGTTCCTCTACAACACCAAAACAAATCATCTCCATTAAAAATGTGTAAAAAGCAAGAAGTTTCTGCTGATTTATTTCTTTGTACCAACCACTGCTGTGTTTAAAACCTACAGACAACTGTTCCTATACAACATTTTTCCAGTCCCTTAAGCGTCTGTTATATCTTTGCCCAATAACAAGCAGGTGGGCTGTGCACTAAGCCCTCAGAAATGCTCACTAAAAATTTTCTGAAAATTATTCAGGAATATACAGGTATAATGCATTTTCTGATTGGAAAAGGAAAGCTTTTTACCCCTGGAACTGAAGACACAGTATTGTACATGTGCGCAGCTTCTTAAATATGATAGAGCATAGCGTATGAGGAATAAAAGTGTAGCGAATGGCTTCTCAAGGACAGGAGCTGTTCAGAGTGTTTCTCGCCCATAAATACTATACCTATTACCCACCAGAACAAACGGGTTGATTACTAAATGTGGAACATTAGAAATCAAAGCAAGGAGGTGTTATGCTGCTCAGTGGACTATGGTATTAGAAATGTGCTTTAGTTAAATGGCTCTGAAGTCAGAATTTTTATTACCTTTATTCAGAGCAAGAAACAACATGATGCAAGGGGTTTTTTGGTGATGTCTAAAATGTATTTTTAAGTTGAGTTCTTTGGGAGTGTTCTCAATTCTGCAGCTCTTGAGTGTTTTGTTTATACAATTTTCTCCTTCCTTACAATGCATTTCAGCATTACAGCCACTTATGAGATATGGACTTCGCAAAGTGTATTATAAACACAGTAAAGGCAAGAAAAAAATCTGTGATAATGTAGTGCTTTGGTTCAGTATATGAGCACAAGGTCAATAGACAGTACATTGATGAACATGCAGTCTGCTCTGAGGTGAAAGGAGTAAGACACACATTTAAAATCAATGCTGTAGCCTGGAAATTTTCAGCAACTAGTGTATGCCTTGGTACTGATTCACCTTGGTTGCCCTTTACATTCTGTGAGGCCTCCCTGCACTGCACAGGATGTATCAGCATTAGCCTTTTCGTAACAGTGAGAGGGAGCACAGACATAAACCCAGCAAAACATAGTGGGGACACCTCATTTGCAATCCGTTCAAATCACAGAGGATCTTGTAGTGTTTGAGATGCCATCTTGTTGCCCATACAGCCCTTTTCCTGGCATACCGTGTCTTCAAAAATTCCCTACATTCACTGCAGAAAGCCCATTATAAATTAGCTACAATTATGCTCAGCTGTTTTCTCAGAGATTTATCCTTCCAATTTCTAGCCGCTAGTTGTGGTTTTGAACACCACCTTATCTGCTCAGTGCCTGATTATTAAGGGAGTTACAAGGGACTTGCAAAAACAGCAAGTGGTGGCAATGACTTGAATGTAATTTTAATACAACCTTGCTAACACTGGAGCGAGTGCCTTAATCTAAATATCTACGTACATACTCTGATTGTGGCTTATTTTGCTGCAGAGACCCTTGTCAAAACCACAACAGTTTCTGACTGTAGATCAATAGTGGTGTAAGCCCAGTGCTCTCTCCTGATCTTAGCTGAGTGATTAGCTTTAAACTAAAGGTCTGTAGGCAGCCCGTGAGTGGCATGTAGCTGGCCCAGTTGCTCTGGTCCCATATGTCTCTTTGAATTGCCTGGATTTTAGATGGGAAGTTTCTTTACTGGCTTTGGAGATTCTTACAAGTATCTCATTTTAGCTGTTAGCAGTAAATTTTTTTTCAGGGAAAAAGAAAAAGGTGTAAACTGGAGATAAATAAATAAATAAAGTTTATTCAGGGTTTCAGATCAAAAGAGATAACTTTGCAATTAAATATTTTATATTTTTAAAAGTTTTATGCTTTTTTATTCTTGGTTTATCAAAACAGAACAGGTAGCATTTTATCACTTCTCTCTGTGGGAATAATGTGCATCTTTACTTTCTACTTCTGCTATTAAAAAGTTACACAAACAAATAAAGAAAACAGTAAACCGTATGAAAATGGAATTATTTCTACCGTTATTTCAGAATTTAATATTAGTATTTAGTTCTATTATTTTAAAAAATCAGATGGGAGATTTTAATCAAAAATTCATTTTAATTTTAGATGCTTTTCCTCAAAATCAAGAGAAGTGTCTCCTGCATCGAGCTTCAGAATTTGAGTACCTATACATATGATATGTGTCCCATGAAGTTATTCATGCTACCAGTTTTAGGATGCAGTGAGTCTGCCTTGAGAGATGCCTGTGTCTCCTTAGAAGGAGAGTAGCCTAGAAAGCTAGTTTAGACAAGACAGTTGTGTTTTAAAGGGCTGAAGTTAGAAGCTGGGTTTTCCACTTCTTTTTCCTTTTGAAATCCACAATGGACATCCCTAAGCATTTGTAGGTACCGAAATCACTGTGATGATCTATCCCATAGACACGAGACTGCACATTCTTGAGACATGAAGAATTTATGTGTGTGTGTTTAAAGCACTGAACATAATAGGACCACGATTATGGTTAGGGATAATACAAAACACAGTTACATAATATTCAATAGTTATTGTTTTGTCTTGTCTTGCACACATTTTGTACAGATTATGAAGCTGTTAAGTCCATTGAACTGGGGTATCATGAACAGCTACTAAGATAAACAAATTTCTGTGATCCCTCCATGAATCAAAAATCTCCATTTTGTTTTCTGCTGGGTATTATCTATAGCTGCCCTGTGACTCATGACCGCTTTCAGTATCACATCGTGCAAGAAGGGGTGTGTTTGCCACAAACCCGTGGTGAGCAAAGAATCCCAGCCAGCAAGTCCTTTGCACTTTCTTCTGTGACATACTGAAAGGCTCTGCTGAAACTCCTCATTGTCTCTACTCTCACTCTTTTGCTTTTCTACTTTGGTTCAATTGGTTTGGTTTGGTTTGGTTTGTTTTTTTCAGGGGGGAAATTCTTTCCATGCTTTCTCTGCAAGTGAACATAGCACCTGCTCTACTGGCTTTTGTCCAAAATAGATGAGCTCAAGGCAAAATGTTTAGGTCCAGACTGGACAAAAATATACACTCCCAAAAAAAGAAAGAGTGAATATTCGTGGACCTGAACTCAAGAAGCTAAAGGTTGGATCTGAGCTTCCCAAATCAAGCAGGTACAGGTAATTCATAGCTACTTCCACATGCACCCTCAGCTTCAGAGGAGGTCACTAGCAGTAAGACTGCAATTGGATAGAAAGGTAAAAGATGCAAGGTGCAGGCAATATTTTACAATATCCCAAATGTGGTGCTCATACAAACAGGTAGAACATAATCTTTTATCTGAGGCTTCTGAGAACACAGGGGAAAGCAAAGAGTTGGAGGCAAAAAACAATTTCAGCTTTGAAGATACATTTCTCACTCTGGTTTAGGTTGTTCTGTGCTTCTGTATTTATTTTAGCTTATTAATTTTATCATATTAAATAATTCCAAGGTGTTTATGTGATGTTGCTATTTATTGTAGAGAAGACAGAGCACAAATAGTCTGGCATTTGTGAAGCTGAAAATAATAAATAAGTGGTAATTCTTTTATGATGGTTCACATTTAATATTACAATCCTGATAGTGAGCCTGGCTTTGGAAGGCTGCATTACTACAGATTGATCTATAGCTGTGAAGTACATGATTCAGTGAGAGTTGTACCAGGCCAGCAGCTCCTGAGCCTGTCTCTTCCTTCTCTCCTAATGGTATATCTACCATCTTGTTTACTTTCTGACCCTTCAGTATCCTTGCTATAGATCATGGTAACACACTGTCCATGATATTTCATGCATCTGCTGGAATTTCTGGGCTGGAAGTTGTAGTTGACTTCCAGAAGACTTAGTAGTGACTGATTTGAGTTTATATGTTTCTCAGAAGAGTGTCATTAGTATATCCAGCCAGTTAAAGCAGCTCCTATTGGTGATTTCAGTAAAGAAATAACGTTCTGTGTGTAATTGAAAATAACAACTAAAAAAAGTTTGACCGGTAGGACTTTAACTCTCCAGTTACACTGGAAAGCATTGGTAGCTGTATAACACAATTCACGTTTCCTAAGAGTGGAGGATAGTAGGACATTTTTGGTTGGAAAGGACTGCAGGAAGTCTCCAGTGCAACCTCCTACCCAAAGCTGGGCAGTGTGAGATCAGAACAGGTTGCTCAGGACTTTATCTAGTTGGGTCCTCAAAGTCTCCAAGAACAGGGACTTTACAGCCTCTTTGGACAGCCCACTCCACTGCTTGGGTGTCTTCATGGGGAAAAAAATTATAGTCTTTTGCTATTATCTCAGTCACATTTATCAGCTACCACTTCTGCAGCTTGAACACACAGTGTAAAAATTTAGTCAAAACAATTTCTTGGAAAATATTATATAGAAGTACTAGGACATTTTGCAGTGTGTACCCGTCTAAATCAAAGGCATCAAGGAAAAACATCGTAATCAAAAGCATTTTAGTTTGGAATTATTATACTTGAAAGAGATCAGACTTACCTTTTATATTTTTTATATATGTCTATATATACGTATGCTTTGTTTTCCCATGACATATCAGTTTTACACATTACGTGATATGACATTTATACAGACCTGCTACAGAATATAATGAAATAAAAAAATACAAAACCATGACTTATCATGAGCAGGTAAAAACATCTATATTTTGAAGTAAATGCTGTATTTTGCAGTCGGAATCAACATTGTGTCCAATTGCACACAAGAGGGAAATTTTTCATTATGAAAACAATCAGCAATTGGAATAATCTCCCCAGGGAAGTGGTGAATTCCCCAACACTGGACACTTCTAACTTTCAGCTGGGCAGGTTGCTGGGCCATCTAGTCCAGACCGTGCTTTTTCCAAGAAAGGTTGGACCAAATGATCCTTGAGGTCCTTTCCATCATGGTATTCTATGATTCTATGATTTTTCCTAAATAACGTTTTCGAGGTAAGTAGTTTACTGTTACCTCAATGTTTCCAAATAATTATTTTGTACTCAAAATGGAAAAAAAAAGAAAATCCAAATTTCTCTTAAAACAAACACACCCAGTTTGACCACACCTAACCCTAAATTTTACCTGCTGGTGCATTTGAAAGTGTTGATTTGGGAGATCAGAATAACCAGTAGAAAAGACCTCAGTTTTCTGGGAAAAAATACAGTGAATGTTACTGATTGTGATCTCTGTCCCATCTTGAGATGAGATGTCGCCTTATACCTTTCGCTACTTGTGTCTATTTAGGAGGTTGAAAATAATTTTCTTGACAATAATACTCCATTTATTTTTGTATAATCAGTAAATGGTCATATAAGTTTTAGCTGAGTGTTTGATATGCAGTTTGCATATACAACTATATATACTTATGCTCTTCAAAGGAGCAAAATACACAGTAAACTTTTTCAGCTGTGGTACAACACTGATAAAGCCAAAGGTCTCAGATCAAATCCTCAGCAGATGCAAATAAATGACATTTCATTGACTTCAGTGGAGATACTCCAGTACATGCCAGTGAGGGTCAGGAATATAAAAGCAAAGCATTGAAAGCACCATGAAGAAAACTAAAGCATTGAAATATTCTAATATACTGTGATTGTGTGTGGATCCCCAGAGAGGTGCATTCTGGAAATGCATCAGAAACAGCAATTACAGTGTGGATAAAGAAAAACAATGAAACCATCTCATTTCAGATTCATGGGGTCAGAAAACAGAAATTGCCTGGCTTATATTTTCCCCCTTTGAAAACCACATATGTTAACAAGGGAGGCAGAGCACAGTACTAAAAGCAGAAGAATTCACTGCATTGCATGTAAGAGCTTTTAGAAGGGAAATATTTTTGGGTGCTTAAGGAAACGAAAACGCAGAGTTAATTCTGCAAATGGGGTTAGTCAAAAGTTTGAAGAGCTGAGGTGAAACCTGAAGTGAAGCTGAATATTTACAACTTCACTCTGTCTTAATCCTAATGCTGCAGCACGAATACATTTTCATAATCTCTGTGCTTGTGAGTCATCCTGGCGTCCTTTGCAGCACAAATTCACACTGGGCTATGTAATTATTTTTTAGAAAATGGGAACTTTGTCATCTTTGCCATGCAGAGGGATCGGGTGATGCAACTGGATCCCCATTGCTTTCCTGAACTTGTGACAATGAGGAGCAAGCTCATACCAGTGATTATTCATGAGCTTTGTCATAATCAGGATGTGTATATGTAGATACAGAGCTGCTGGGAATGGTTTCAATTAGAGCTCTGTGTACTTGGGACTAGTGATGCCTGCTTCAGGCTTTACAAGTCAGTGAAAATAACCTTCTAAATACGGTGTCTCAGACCCGAAAAGCCTGAGGGGCTGAAGGAAGGATCTGGCAAAAGGAGGGAAATATTCTGCATGATTGAATGTTTTCTTCCTTGACAAAAAAGTGTGGGCATGACAAAAAGTACTTGAGATTACTGGACAGCTAAGGGGCTGCGTAATGAGATATGGAGACCTTCACCTTTGGGTCACCTGTGACACGAAGTCATTATCATCTATCAGCTGTTTAGTGGTCTATGTGAAATGAATGTTGTCCTCTGTTCCCTGTGAGAACATGCACATCACACAACTGCAGCCAGCTGAAAAGGCATGCATTGGCATATTTACAAGGACAGCAGGAGCACTGAGGTCTTCTGTAGTGTTGAGGCTGAACTGACTCCCCTCATTCATTGTTGTTTCTTTTGTGCGTGGTTCCAGCTTTTTCTTGAGGACGACCTTGATGATAAGATTATTTCTGCTATTTTTCCCCCACAGCTCCACCCATCAATGACTAATATAAAAAATACAAAGAAGATTGTGATTGGAACCACCTCCCTTGCAGAAGAAGGTCCAATAGAACAGTCCTTCCAGTTCAGACCTTTAGTCTGGCTAACATAGCTCCCTGTTCTGAGTCAATATTCAGGGAACAGCATGACAAAGAAGATAACTGTGGAAATATCCTTCTACTGATATGCATCTTCCCCCAGCCATCAGTGAATTGAAGACTTTCTGAGCAAGATTAAATTGTCCCTGCCTTTGTACTGAACAGCTCCTGATGGACCTATCGTCTGTGAATTGGTCTAATCCTTTCTGGAACACATTTGTAATTTTGCTCTCTGCAGCATGACAGCAGAGAGTACGGAGTGCTGGGCTCCTTCCTGCCCATTACCTTCTCTTTGCAGCTCCATCAATTTTCCACACCTGTCTAAGGAGTCATGGCCTCAGCGGGAGAACCAAACATCCCATCTGAATCACAGCCTGATGTTCTGGGCACTTCCCAGGGACATGTCTGGACATTTCTTAGGGAAATGGAAAAAGTAGGTTTTCAAATGATTGTGGGGGCCTTAAAACCACAGACTTCCCACTTCTTGTGTGCGTACTTTAACCCTTGCTTATGACATGGAAGGAGAGAGCTGTTCTTCTGCAGAGGAGGTGGCCATCCTCTGGGCAGTCTAAAGCAAGGAGCGGGAGAGCCAAGGCACCTGGTTTTATTCTGGTAGTTACACAGATGAGGCAGTGGTGGTCTAGCAATGCTGATCCACCCAGGCTTAGACCAAGAAGGTGTGTCTACACTGAGAAGTTCACCCAAGTTCACCCAGCAACCTCCTTCCCGTGCCTTGCCATTGACCTGTCCCTTTGCATAGTGAACTCAGTGAGAACAAACACTGCGGCTGATTTCCCAGTACGGAGGACAAGAGGGGAGCAAAGGGAACTGAGGCACCATGTGCCTGGTTTTCCTGCTTGTACAATGTTGTTCAGTTTGAGTTTTAAAGCAATCCAGTAAGAAACATTAGCTGTTTGTTGCAATACCATCTCTGACAAACCCTCAAGTTGGATTTATGCAGTCACATCACATTATTTTTGCCTAGATTTGCTATTCACTGTAAGTTGTCCATTGATAAAACCGGACTTCTGTAATCTTCAGTAATTACAGTATGATTACGAACAATATATCAAGAGTCCTAAAAATGTAAAAGGACCTCTGACCACTGTGATCTTCTTCCTGTATAGTGTCAAAGATAACCCCTCCTCCCCAAGAAATATGGGAGTGGAGGACAAAGAACAAGATCCCATTTCAAAGTATAGCTCTTCTCTGTGATGAATATTGCCCGGTACTATTTGCAAGCACTGAAAACTTGTCACACAATAACTTGCAGCCTGCCCAGAGAGTAAATTAAAGTAATTGTTTGAACAGATTTAGATAAAAAATAAGAAATCAAAAGCACACTCCATAAAATCACAAGTCCATAAACTCCACTACTGTGGAACTCTCCTATAATGAAAGGTAAAACTCTGCAGGGCTTCTCACATGTTCCCTCCTTATTTAGTACAGTGCTTAGGTTTTACACCACTCCTGATAAATGAAAGCCGTCATATTGTTGCCATTGACTACACCTTGGTAAGGACTTTTCAAAGAAGTACCCTTATGGATTACTGCATAAACATGGATTTGATGTATAGTGCCCCTGACCACGACAGCGTGCTGCCGAAGATGTTTTTAGGATGCCCTACAAATATTTCTTAGGCAGATACAACAGTGCTTTACACACTGACTCATTATGCTCTGTCTTGATCCAGTGCCACTGGGAAATGTAGACACATCTATCCTCTGACATATTTAAGAGGTAACTTCTAGTGAAAGCAGGCACCCAAATGTCTTCGAGCACTGATGTCTTCAGCATTAATGAAACTAATAGTAGTGCTCACAGTCAGTGATACTATTTTCTTACGCAATAAAGAAAAAAAGAACTAAACCAAGTGAGTGGACAAAACCACAAAGTTTTGACCCAGTTCCATGATTTCTACAACTTAATGTGTTGGTTTTTTTTTTTAGTCTGATGCTGTCTCTGCTGACATTATCAGTATAAGGCACTGCAAATAAAATAATTATTGCATTGTGAAGTAAAAAGTATCCAACCAGAGAAAGCATTACAGAGAATTCCAGTATTTTTCACCTTGAGGTTTTGCTCTGCCATGTGAACCCCAGAGATTTTCATCTGAATGAATATTTTGAGAATTACCTATTTCTAAATTTGTCAATTATGCTTGTAGGGACTGAACATTTTCTGACTTAAATTATATATTTTCTTCAGATAAAGCAGATCCTACTTCTCATAAATATTTCATTAGAAAAATGAAAGCATGTGAGCTTGTCTTACAGATAAGATGTCAAGGTTTAAGGAAAAAAAATGCCAGTAAGAAGCTGAATTTCAGAAAGAAAACCAGTGAAGAAATTCACAGTAAACGTACTTACTTTAAGAGAAAAAATAAATACATCGTATGCACATTTATATACTTAAAGACTTCGTGTAATTCCCATAATTATATATGCAAATAACCAATTATTAGAAACTGCTAATGCTAATGTGGTGAGTAGTTGAAAACACACATATACATTTTAGCATAACAGCATGTTGAAACCCATGTGCAGATTGATATTTATTTTTCTATTTGCAACTAATATTTTATCACTACTGTATAAAAATATGTGTGTGTGCATAGGTTACATGATCCAATACTATATTTTGAAGTGCACTTGTTTTACAAGTATATAGAGCAAAAAAAAACGTTGAACTCTTTAAATTTAAATTCAAATCCACAGATAAAAATTCATATTACAGCAACTGTTTGGAGTTGTTGATCTTTCTTGACACATTACCATTGCTGGTAATGGGATGCGCTTTGTGAAATTTCAACTTTCTGAGTCAAGGGGTTAACATTTAATCAATAGTTTTCATTGTTATGGGCTCCACTGGGAAATACTAGGTTGTGATATACGCTCTGCATCATGAAGCAGGAGTTAGAGCCTGGTAGAAAAATAATCTGATTGCAGAGTTTCATTGACAGTACTCTACTCATACATTTTCTATACTTCATTATTTTCCATAAAGACCATTGCCATGGTCTTTTCCATTATAGTGTCTAAAAGATGTCACATACCAGATTGTTATTGTGTTCTCAAATGTTTTTCCATGCTCCTTTGAAAACCCGGGACTGGTTCCCATTGGGAGTTACTGAGGCATGTTAATAAATTTGGATGTAATGAACGGGTGTTCATTTTTTCCAGCTAAAGCATAGGTATGGGGATTGCTTCCTGACATAGCTGGCAAAACTGTGTGTGCACGTAATATTAAAATGTAAAGATTGATCATAACAAAAATGCTTGTTCTAAATGTTCCAAAACTCGGACAAATTTTAAATCCAGGGTCATAAATTAGTGTATTTTAAAACTAGAAAGGACAGGTGTGATTATTTAATATGGGAAAAGTAAGAGGTGACAGTGGTAAGATGATCCTTGTTAATAAGAAGAACTAGTCTGTTTTCTGAATTGGATACCAAGGGGTTGTTCCTGAGACACGTGACGCAGCCTTGGCTCTACAGAAGAGAACAAGGCCTCACAAGCCTACATACGACGAGCCTGAAGATCGGAGAACATCTGGAGTACAGCCTCATCTCATGGACAGAGTTTAGGGCCTTGTCAAGCCCTTTCTGCTTCTGCATGCCCTGCTGAGCAAGACATGGCCGTGATGGGGAGTTTTGCTGAAATGTACTCAAGAAATTCCAACTCTTTCTGTGAAAGAACAGTTCTTTCTTAAGCATATTATCTTAAGTTAAAATTTCATGGTAACATGTATTTTTTTTCCTTCTGTCTAAAGGATATTAGCATCTCTGTGCTGCTTCTCAGGACTAATTTTCATGTTTTGCATGCAAGTCTGATGTTGTCCTGAGAGCACACATTTTCCTATTGGCTTAATCAGGTCCACGTGCCCACAGGAGTCAGCAGGAGACATTCTCACTGCCTTGGCTTGGCCTTTGTGGAAGGGGAATACCCGAAAGTCTCCATGCACTGAGAGGGTTTGCTGACCACTGTGGACAGTGACTGGAGACTATAGGCAGTCCCGTCTTTCTTGATGATAACAGCAGGTGATAGCTGTCCAGGAGAAGTTTTATTTCAGCACTTTGTTTGGAGACAGCTATTATACGAGAGTACTGAGCAGACAGAGGCACAAGATGGAATCCTATTTATTTTTCTATTGTTAATATCTGTGCTCCAAATTTTTACTCTCTCTAAGCTGTACTTCAAGCAGAGAATATCCCATCAGCAGCTCCATATGTGTTTCTTTTCATCCTAAAGCTCTTTTACCCTGGGGTTTTGTAGGTAAAATGATAACACAGAAAAAAATGTGTTATCTTTAATTACAAACATACTTGCTTTTCCTTTCACAATCTTGGAAGAACAGTTAGCTAAAAGAGAAAACAGATCACTCTTTCAGTATGTTACAATTTTTATACTGCAAAGTGCAATGACAACTTGCAACATATCAGTTTACAGGGAGGTATTACATGGCAACTGTTTAGTATACATGTCACTAAAACTAGCCATCTAACTGGAAGAAATCATTATTTTGCTACATAGCTTAAAGGCGACTAGTCCCTATAAATCACTCACGCACACTATGTGTGTATATGTTTGATTTTTTTTTTTTTTACTGCCTGTTTGCGGGGAATTTATAGAGCAGTTCTCCAATAAATAACTTAATTACTGAAATGTAAAGGCTGCGAATGTGTTGCAGTGTAGCAGTCCTGTTTCAAAATGAGGCTACATCTTCCTTACAAGAACAATATATGCTTGAAAACATATTGGATTATTAGGATGCCTGGAAATGAGCTGCTAAGGAATACAGCAAACTTCTTGTTTTCATAGAATCCTCTTTTATTTCACCATCCTCTTATATTACCCACTTTCATTCTTCTCCACTAAACTATGGGCTGCAGGTAGCAGAAAGGGGATTGAAACAGAGAGTCTGTATCCTGTCACTGTTAAATGTGTATTTTTGGCAGTGTTCTCCTGACCCAGGGAGTGTGAGACTCTTAAAAAATCAAACCAAACCAGACTGCATGTGGGATGACTTGACATAACAACGTATGGTACACAAAACAGCTTGGATGTAAGGAAAAAAAAGTGCCACTTTTGGACAGCTCTGCTGTTCTCACCTCCATACAGCTCTGCTTCAATTGAGAGCTTATACACATGCCCACCTTCCTCCCCCTATTTTAGTGCTAGCATCAATAAGTATAAATTAAATTTTATTTTAGTTAGCTAGAGGTGCCTAGTTTCCTGTAGACTTGGGTCACATTCATAGGCTACAGATGATGGCTGCAAATGATTTGTGGCTCTGAAATATCTTACTTTGTGAATGCTTAAGTGCACAGTATAAAATTCATGGAGTAAAAAGGAACCATATTTGCTTTACTGAGTTCATACTGAACCGGTTCCCAGTCAGTTAATGCTTCATATTGCTTGTCATGTGACATACATATTTGACAAGTCTGAGCAATAAATCCAGCAAACGTAGCTTAATGGCATGTCAGAGCTGGGAGCGCGGGCTCAGTTCTGGTGCAGCTAGCTCAGCATCTCTTCCTGCCAAGGCAAAGCCATGGTGTGCTGCGTCTTAATGCATCAGGCAAAGCCCAACGACAAAGTTCCTTTTGACTTCGATGATGTGGAATTGGGATATTAAACACCAGTGCCCTGCCTGCCTCTCTGTGGGCATTAAAAAACTCACTGAACTTTTTCTGATGTTTTCACATCAGAATACGATCCTTACATCTGGCACCTTATGCCATGTCTAGCAAGACACAAACCAGGGAACAATTTGGCCGTTTGACAAAACAGAGGTCTTCATATGAATGCTGTATCCAGCACTAGTGACAATTCATTGGTATTGCTTTCTGAATAGAGTAAGAGAAAACAAAACAAAATAAGCAGATTCATGTGATAAAGATTCGGTACAAGGTGGCAATTTACTTTGACTGCTGACTATGTTCAACTTGATTTAAATATCTTAATATTTAATTATCTACATTCATCTTACTGAAACACACATAAAGGAACATCTTCAAAGAAATTAGCTTTGAACATTATTTACAGACAAGGTGACAGCTGTCTAATTCATTGTCTTGCGCCAAGGGAGAACAGCAAAATGATGTAAAAAGGTTTTGAACTGTATTTAATTCATACAATAAATTTCAAGTAAAGTCAGGTGGTAGGATTCTATTTGGTTCACTGCCTTTCTGCTGATTGTCTCATTAGATGTTTGCACATCTATGTCTGTCCCACTTAAAGAATTTTTCTAGTTGTCTTGAAAAAACTTGCAATAGCAAAATATTTGTCCAACAGTCTGTATTCCTCCTCTGGGGGTGTGTGTGTGTATGCAGCATGAAACACTCTCAAAAGCACAATGCTCTTTCAAAGGCCTTAAGGCAGAGGAATGGTAATATAGTTGCTTTCAGTTCTGATTGTATACTCTGCACCGAGCAAGTTCTTTTCTGCCTCAAGTTGCTTATTGACCACAGCTTGATGGCAAATGGCAGGAAAACAATACTGCAGGTGGCTAGATAGAAAGACCTCTCGAGGTTCTGTCCAGTCATGATGGGATGCAAATGTTATTTGTAGTGAAAAAACTGACCACTTTTGGCTTTGATTTTCTGCATAAAACAGTCAGGAGTGCTGTGCTCTGCAATTTCTATAATCCTTTTAGCACTGAGCTGTGTGATTCTGGTGTTTCATTAAAATACTCTTGAGGATAAGGAAGAATGGATATACTCCTGACCTCACCAAACTTAGCAATTTGGAGAGAAGAATTCAAACTTTAACGTCAGTCACCACAAACTGGTGTGTCAGTCCAGAGCACAGTAAGTGAAAAGAGGACTGAAAAGCTGAGAGGTAAAAAGGTTAAAAACTATGTTTCAGCAATAGACTTTGCAGAAACTGATTGCTCTGATGTAGATTAAGCTGTACACTGACCTTTCAAAGAATAAGCATTTTTCTCAACTGTCACTGTATCAATGCACAAACCAAGAAATATCATTAGGGAAGGCACCCAGGCTGGCAGACTTTGAAGAGATTATGTCGATGAGTCATGACCCACACGTTCAACAAATAAAGTGAAGGTTAAAGCTTCTATGTATAAAATAGAGTGGACTGAAAAAATGCAATTACAATCTTGGACACAAAATCTGGGATTATTAGAGCTAGTGTACTCAAAAATATTTCCACCCCGCCTCTACCCCCCCCAAAAGGGTTTAAATCAGCTGTTGTGAACCCCTCCAACCTTTTGCATCTACATGTGTTTCATACTCAGTGGAGACAGCTTTCTTGGCCTATGAAAATTATTATGATTTCAGACCTTTTTCACTGTGCATTCAGCAAACAATATTGGAGAAATACCCTCTGCAAAACAGCTGGCTTGTTAGGACTCAGACAAGGACTTGAACCTGGAGCTTTCTTTTAAATAGATATCACATGTTTAAAAGATTTATTGGGAAATGTTTTGTTGTACATCACAAGTTTTTTCAAACATCCTGGTAAACCAACCATTGCTGAAAAAATATTTTATCAGAGTAACTTCTCACCAGCTCTGTGTCCACATGTTGGAATCAAAGCCTGACTTTAGGCAGAAATTCAATAGCTGAACTTGTCAAGTATGTAAGTTTACAGTAAAGATTTTGCAAACACCACCAAACACATCAACTCAGCTGTATCCAAAGTGGTGGTATATCGTTCATGTGAGAGAACTATCTCCAGTCATTCTTAGCACTTGGTAAATTGAGCCTTTCTGGGATATTTTCACTGTCCTTTACAGAAAAATGTGACTGCTTTTTTGAGTGCCCAACAGAAATTGTGACACCAGGGAAGTATGAATGCAAAAAGGTTTAGGCTGTGCCAAACTGGTGGATTATTTCTTCATTATGAGCTATAGTTATATACAGCTCAGGTCAACTAGTTGCTCAGGTTGAAAGTGTTTCCACCCCACAGGAGTAAACTTACGTGGCAACTGGTGTAACAAATGCACTGCTTTCAGGCACAATGCCAAGCCCGATTTAATCTAACGATGCCGGCCAATAAATGAGGAGATGGTGGCACGAATTTCAACACTGAAATACCGAGTGAGCCTGTCACAGAGCGTGAGCTCTTAGTTGAGGAGCTCAAGTCTGTGTAAACACATTTTTGCTGCACCAGAACACAAACTGCCTAGATTAAAACTAGACTGGGTATATTTATTTATGTTGCAGTCAGAACAGACTTTGCTCTAGGTGCGTGGGCTTGGTGAGTGAGCAGTTGCTGGCTGGAGGGATCTAATTCAGGGTTGAATGTTTGCATTAATACAGCAGTCAAGCAAAAACGCAGACTGGAAAAGCAGCAAATCAGAAGCAATTGAAGCCTTTTCTTCCATGCCTCTTAGGCAACTGGGGAGAAATGGTCAATATCCAGCTCTCTACCAACAGTCTTTGCAAACAAGACAGATATTTCCACTCGCGAAAGGCATAAATTAACAGAACAAAAATTAAAACCAAAACCAAAAAAACGCCACCAACAACAAAACCTTCCCCTATCCAACCCCTTCATCTGTGCGTGAAAGTCAAGATCAGACTAATCCCTAGATGACCACAGCTCAGCGAACCACTTCGCGTATGTCAATCAAGGTTATGTAAGCTATGAAGTACAGGCTGACAGGAGGAATTTTACACACTCAATTCAATCTCTTCGAAAAGCATAATTGATCTGAGTGATGCTAGCATCAGATTTTGTCCTACGAAGTTTGAAAAGAGCAGTGAGAAAGGGCAACGTGGGAAAAGAGGCTATGGCTGTGCAGGCTTCAGCTTCAGCTACTGCGGTGAAGCCAAAAAGGCAAAAGGAGTGATACAGGAAGTCACCAGTTGTGTCTTTTTCCTAAAGAGACCAGATGCTTTTCACTGACCCAAAGATTGCTTTATCAATGTACTAACATTGTAGATGAACAGAAATGTTCTCCTGCTCTAATTCTGTGCCTTCTTAGGTCACACCGTTCTGTAGACAGGGGCATTTTCTGATGAGGCCTATAAGAAAATTATTTTTCAAGTTCAATTACATGCATAGCTACTAATGACACAGGCCTAACATGAGAATTTTTTTGTGACACAGATGAATATTTAGAGCTGAGATATGTGGCAGCTTTATAGCCGTGGGTTCCCACAAAGCAGAAAAATATAGCTGAATACATATGTAGAAATCTTTCCTGTACAAGTGTTTGACATTTGAAGCTCTGCAAGTTTCACAGTGAATCTGGAGGTCACTTATCACAGAACAGAAGCTCATGGCTTTGGCTATTACTTTTCTCTTCAGTTAGGAGGGGGTTATGGCACCACTCTTGTGTCCTCAGGACCTCAGTTCATGCTGAAACTCTACTCGTTCACGTGGACTAGTACTACTCACGATGACATCTCATTTTCTGTCTGCTCACTGGCTTTGAAGCAACTTTGTCATCAAATGATGTGTATAATAATGTTTTTATGTCTACTTTATATATATACATATTATTTTAGCTATTTTGTACAGAACTTGATACATGACCTTTCAATGTGGACTGCTGTTTAGCCATATTCATTTCCATTAAGTGTCTTCTGTTAAGGAACACTGAGCTTGTGGTAGGTCCGTAATCTCTGCCTTCATTAAGTGTGAAGGTCCATTATTTGTACACCCACACACAATGTTGTCTTTCCTCTTTCCTTATCTTTGGTTTTTAAGATAAAAACAAATGAAAGCAAGATGTGCTATTACATTCTGACATTTAAGCCTTTCTAATAGTCCACCTTGCATATAGACATAACAGCATTTGCTTTCTTCTGGACCACCTCATCACACTCCCTATTTGTTTAATTACCACTGCCTCACAACAACATACAGGGTGAGAGCCTTTCCTTCACATTTCTCTTGATGTAATGTTAGCCTCATTGTGTTTTTCCATTTCTTGTGCCCCTGTGACCATCTAAATTAAATCTGGGCCTCATGCTACACAGTCCTTGCTGACTTCACTGCAGAAGTCTGAAAATCTGAATCTCTGCCAGGAGCTCTGGCCAAACTGAATTCCACCAGTTCAGATAGCCCACAGTACTAGCAAAGGCCTTTCACAAATCTGACTGTTATTGAATTTAGACTAATTTCAGTTTCCAAAGAGTTTCATCCACTTAGAGGTTCACTGCTCACCCTTGTCCTTGCAGTCCATCGGTCTGAAGTTTTGTCCTTCTTGACTCTGTGGTCCAATACATGAAGACTTGCTCACCATATTATACATGAGAGATGCTGGAGGGCTGTCAGAACTATGACACTTAAGGAAAAGATTGGTTGCACTCTGCAGAGGTTAATAGTTTTGCAGAACTCATAGAAGCATTCGCAATTGTTCTTGACTGAATCATCATAACAGCCAGCAGGTGCTTATATATAATCATACCTTTTGGGAACTGTCTCAGATCATTTGCCTGCCTCAAAGGATGTTCCTCACAGATATTCATCTGAAAGACATAAAATGACTCAAATTGGCCACTTGGCTTTCATTTCTACCAGAAACAGTGTACCATTCAGGATTACTCCATTGTTTACACATCTTTAGCAAGAGACACGGAAATGGCACTTTTATATGTCAGAAGTGGTTTCTTTTGTGTTAATGAGTAAAAAGTCTCTCTACTTCTTTTTCACCCTGTTTTGAAAAGACTATTATGTTAATTTGATTTGTTTCATGAGACAAGTTGGACTCAAAAGGTATAAATGTTCTTTCTAGTCACCAATGATTTTCAGCTGACTTCAGGCACTTTAACGCATTACAAGTAAACAGACTCATGCAAAGAGAAGAAGATGAACCTTTAACACATGCAGTGATATTTTAAAAAAAGATAACTTTGTAGCAAAATTTTAACATAGAAGAGCCCATCCTTTCCTTTAAACAAGTGAGAAAAAATTATTTCTCTTTCAATTGTCTAGATAATCACTAAAGAAAAGTCACTTTCTTATACTACCTCTGGACTTACATCTAGGTGATTTAAATTCTTGAAAACAATGTTTCAATCATTTTTTTTCTTCAGACAATACCAGGCTAACAAATTTTGAATATTTTTAGAGCAACTCATGAAAAAGACCCCTCACAATTCCACAGCTGCTTCTTTTTTCGCAACATAGTTTTGCTAGTTTTCTGCTGATAAATGAAATATTTACAAGGTGGTAGAAGAAAGACTAGGACTAGATTGATGCAGTTTCCCACTCTCTGCATAGTCAAAGTGTAAAGGGAATGTAAGATCAGTGTATGATACTACCACCAGGAGTGTAACAACTGCTTTGCAGTTTGTTTTGCCCAAGCCAACGGTCACAGCACACCCTGGTAGATGAAGTCCCCACAGTCCTCTGAGCAGCCTACCCTATTGCATCTCCTCCTTCAAATATTGACACAGTAAAACAGTTTGCTACTATAAAAAAAATGATAGGAACAAAATAGAAAGAATATATGTTGTTCTTCTACCAATGGATCATTTTTATTGTATTTTTGTGTGTGTGTGGTTTTTTTGTTGTGGTTTGTTTTGTTTTGTTTTGTTTTTTTCCCCCACATTTGTTCCTTTGTCCTTAATACTTTAATACCATTACCTTGCAGCAAAGAATCAAAGTGCTGAAAGAAAAGCTTCCAGGGCTTGTTTCCAAGTCTCTGGGAAAGGCTGAACTGTCATCAAGAAAATATCTTGGTATCTTTATGACTTTTCTTTTGGCTTTGGCATCATAACTTCATTTAGAAGAGCATTTCTAAAGCTATATCTGAAATGTCAGTGAAATATATGGGAGGACCCTTCGATGTCAATGAATTGCATGTGAGACCTAACCACTACTGTGTGCCTTGTTGTGTTTGAGCTGTACAATGGCTAAACCATTGATTTAACAACTGAAGTAAGAAATTATTCTGAACTGTTTAAAATCAAATGTAGATCATTATTATATTAAATCAGTAATATCAGTCTGGTAATTCAATGACTTTTTTTTTTTTTTTTTGCTTATGCAGATATGTGCAGTTGAAGGCTGATTTCACACTTTGAAAGTAGAAAGCTTTTGTTATAACAACTTTTCTCAGTGGAAGTAATTGCTTTGGAAGGTGAGATATTCTTGTGTGTCTCCACAGATTAATTCTCTTGGATCTTATCTGCAGTGGCAAAAAATGGAACCTGTGTCTCCTTCACTGTAATTTAGGCATGCTCAAGAATTATTACCACTCTCTTTTCTAACCCTTTAAGGACAGATTATCATGTGCTAAGGGGATACTAATGCCATTTGCATTAGGTTTCACTCACTATGGGTATTTCTTCTAGATGGAACACAGGAGCTTGTACTGAGCTTTATGTGGGTAAAAATCTTCCAGTACACAAGTTAGCAACCTGGAGAAAGATGTATGCATGTTTCCCATTTTTTCTCCCTACTGTGATAACCAAGACACGAAAAATCATTCATCCTTGTATGTGGCTTTTTTCCTACATACTGTTCTGTTCTTTTTCATGGTCCGGCTTGACAAAGGAAATTTAGCCTGTTCTTTACTATTTGTGGAATTCACAGTGGAATCTAATGTATTTGTGATGTTGCTGAGCTCCTTACCCCCAGGGGCAGGCTTCTTCCTGCCCTTTCCAGACCCAGACCTCTGGCTGGCAGTAAGAAGGTGTTCTGAGAAACCTGGAGAAAGTCAATAAGCAACCAGAATTGAACCCGTGCACTAAGGAAACAGATAGCTCAGGGTAGTGCTGCAGCAGTGGTGTCTGAACATGGAATCCCAATTCCTCTTTGTAATGAATGTTCAGAGAGGAAGTAAAATGGATGCAGAGCTACGTAGGAAAAGAGCAAAATGTCCTCCAGAGACCTGGATGTCAAATGAATGTGTAAGGGAACTTTTACAGTACATCTTGTTTAACTGGAATTAAGCTTATCTGTGAACAATTCCCTAACTTGCACTGTGTTAAAAATGACTGATTCTCTTTATTTAGTATAATCTTGTAAGGTATCTACTTAAATCAGCTAATAATTAATTGCAGAAGTATACTATAATTAGCTTTTAATGAAAAGTACTTATAAAGATAAATATTTGTATACTCATTGTATCGATTGGAAGTCTGAGGAAGAGAAAGGCTCATGCCAATATCTGCAAGACCAGTCAATGATTCTTTAATTATAATTTTGGAGGAATCCACACAACTTATTTTTTAAAAGTGAGCTGATCTGCTTCAGTCATGAATTTAGTCGTATATGTTCACTCTACGGTCATCTCTGTAAGTATCTCCAGATCTAGGTTTTCCTGAACTAAGTTTTCTTTGTAGATTTCTTCTAGAGATTAAAGTGCCCTGCATAGTAAGAATCAATATATAAGACATCTTTCATGGGAACTGGACTTGCTAGAACATTTACTGGAAATTAGTGTCTGAGATAGTAGAAATCCATCCTTCACAGATGAAGGTGAGGAAAGGACTGTGTGAATAGATTGCAAATACTTTAGGAATAACGCTGACAAAGCAGTTCCCTGTAAGCAACCTGCCTAAAGCCATGGTAAAAGCCTAGTGCCCTTGAATGTGCAAAAAAAGTAGAGGGATTAAGAGCTGAAAAGTGTTTCTGCCACTTCACCTGGTAGTAATTGTGTCAAATCAAGCTGCCGAGTCTGATTTTGGATCTTGTAACTAAAAAAAAAAAAAATATAAGAAATTTGATGTATCTCACCAGTGGTCTGAAAGTTCTCTTACAACAGAAAATATAGAAATTTAAATCTAATTAATGTATCCAGAGGAGACCAAGATAAGCTTTGATTTGATGGTATGTGTGCCATTGTGAAAAGAAAATAGCCGCTGCTAAAGAGCTTTCTAATCTACTGGAGAACGGCCCTGTAAGAACTGGCAGCTAGAAGTTAAATTTGCAGAGATTCAACCAGAAGGAAGGCACAGAGGTGCTCAGCACACATTGGAAGAAACTGCTGAAGGAAGTGCTGAATTTTTCATTGCTTGAAGCTTTCATATCAAAACTGACTGCCTATCTGAAATTGCCTGAATTGAAATCAAATCCTTGTGCTCAATAAAGGCATGCTTAGATGTAGTGCTTGATCAAGAATCTCATACTAAATAACCTAGTGGTCCTTATTGACTTCAAAATCTAGCAATCTATTTCTTCTATGGGCTGAGGAGAGAAGAAAAAGATAAAGATTATTTCCATATTTTCATTTTGGAAGGTGCTCAGAGAAGTATGATGCTGAGGTACATATATAGATGGATAGTCAGATGAGAACTGATGACTTCTTACCTTGAAAAGATAATTCTCACACTGGCAATATAATAAAAGAAACATCAAAATAAAACCAATTAATTTTTCCTTTAATTATCACAGTTTCTACAGCTGTTGAGCAAATTATAGCTTCTTTAATATGCCAATTTTGAAAGTGCTTCACATTATAACCAGGAGATAACTAGGGAATAAGAGTAATTGGAATTAAATTTATACAGTGGAGAATTCTCAGTTTTAATGTTGTCTAAATGGGTTTTAACATATTGAAACTGCCAGAAACTCACAAGTGAATAAAAGCTGTTAGAGAAAAAGAAAAGTAGGATATAAAGTAAGTACAGCTCCAGAAAACTTTTGGAGTAAAATAGTGTTATGCAGCTCACAGCTCCCATGAAGTTTCACTACCATTGATCAGCGTTTGGTTAACATCAGTTAAGTGCCAATACTGATAAGGAATAGATAAGTCTCACAAAATATGATTCTCCTGGCTGACAGGCTATTTTCCTTCATGACATTAATCCTTTATTTCTCATGAGATGAGAAACTTCAGATGAAGCTCAGAGGAGAGGGAGGAACAGAATTCTCTCAGAGAACAATGCTGTATTTTGATGCTGGTACTTGCTCCAGGCCAGCACCAGTCATGCTCAGAGCTCCCTGCTGTGCACAGCCCTTGCACGTAAGCATGGAAACTGATATAATGAAGTTGATCTTACAGCTGAAATAACCCAGATAGGAGGTAGGCAGCAAATGACGCAGAGGCTGAGGTGACTTGCTTGAATACCCACCAAGAGCAGGATTGAATTCAGGTTCTGGGACTCTGAGCATGGTGCTTTTTGCTGTCCCTGACCTTTAGAACTGGGATGTGAATTACCACTGAAGTCTGAGGTAAAGCCCAAGAACACAGCCTCTGCTACACCTACAACATCTTCCTGCTGAGATATCTGGGGTGTCCTGAGGCAGCCAGCCATCCATCACATAGGATGAACATGGTTTCATGCTCTTGTCCTTTCTAGTTCTTCACACACTGAAGGAGACTTCATTTGTGTGCACAAATCCTGGATAAAATCCTTGCTGCATCAATGGTGGGTGAATCTGCATTACCATTTTATTTCCGTTCTGGGGTGGAAGACAAAAATTTGGAAGCAAATCTTCTGATTGCCCCTCATTTTCTACACTTGTAATCACATGGTAGAGTGGTCTTGGAGCACACAAACTGGATGCCTTATGGCTGAAAGAAAACCAGAAAATGGGCTCTGGGAGGGCACCACGTGTGCTCTAAGGACTAATAGATGCTTAGTCCACCAGGCTAGAGTTGAACTACTCCAAAATACGCCATGGTCAAAGTGTTTGTGGATGCTGCTCTGCAGCATCAAAGCTTTTGCTCTGAAGGCTTGGTCCTGTTGTACCACATTGCTTACTAATACAGGCACAGCTATATTTTTAGCAGTTATATATCCAGGTTAGCACCATATTGGTATTGGTCTATACACACCCTCTGTTTGGATGTGACCTGAAAATTTAAATCAGTGCCCATCATTATAAATCTGAGATGGTGTTTGAGCTCTATGTGCATTGGTATAAGAATGGATTTAGTTCCTGTTGCAACCCACATTGATTCCATAGATCTTCCGGATACCCTGGAGGTCAGATCCTCTCTAAGCTTTGGTATCCCATAGTTCTTCAAAGCATGTAATCCCAAAATCATTGAAATAATTTAAATAGTCAGGACAGAAACATTGTGAGGTCTTACTTTTTTTCCCAGGCCAAGACCAACAGATGAGAGCAGTGCCTTAGTGCACAGTGCATGTTAATTACCTGGGGAAATGCTAGTGCCTGGTTATACTCATATTGTGCAGAACACCAGAGATTCATCATGTCTGTAGGCTGGCCCAAGGCAAAAGTTTCATGGGTTACCAGAAAAAAAAATTCAATTTATACTAAATCATTGCATTACCTGAGGCAGTAATGAAAGGAACTTTCCTTTCACGTGCTTTCATTTGAATCTTGCCTACCATAAGGATGCACTGAAAGTAGATGCTACCCTGTCACCACACCATGGCCATGATTTTCCCAACCCAAAGGCCTTCTCATCTTGCTCTTTACATTAGCATGGAAATAGAGTTCTGTTGCTATTGGCTTCAGTATTTAAAATTCTGTTACAAAGACAGAAACATAAGAAGGAACTAAGTTCCCTGTATAGATAGCAATCCATATGTGGGAATAATATAGATGATTAATACTTAGCTGAAGTATTAATAAGAACCTGATAATGGCTGTATCAGTCTGGACTGCTTGTTTCTATGTCCATTTCATCTCTAATTTACAGTCAATAAGATTTCTGAATGGCACAAAAGCGCTCCACTTAAGTGACATGATTTCTAGGTAGCTGTCGGATATCAAGGTAAAGATGACAATGCCGCCTGGAAAGCCTAGAATACAACATTCTCTAGAGAGCAGTGAAAAGATGATTTTATGACATTATATTCTGACACCATGTGAATCAATTTTAATGAAAGATAGACTTGCTTTCTTTTGCTGTAATGAATCCAGAAATATTTAACCCTACAGCCTTGAAGAAAAAAAAAAATAGGTGTCATTTTAATGGAGTAAAAATGTGCTACATCTTTGTGTTGAATATGAATTTGAGAAGTAAAAGTAAATAAAAGTGCTTTTGTTCCATGTACTTTTTTTTAACAGCAACAAAATAAAATCAAGAGTATGTACTTCACGTTTCTATGAGTAGCTAGGATGTGCCTATAAATTCCTACTGTATATGGTACTTTACTCAGGTTTTTAAAGAAGAAAAAAATTCCACTTCCTAAGCCATTCCAGCGTTCAAAGGGCCAGATAAGTATTTGTCAGAATTATGAGTTAATTAAAATAAACTTACAGCTACATACTTTAAAGGATGAAAACACTTCTAGACATGTATATACAAAGAATGTCCAGTAGGTTTTTAAATCCACTTGTGAAAGGTAGCAATTAATTAATAGTAAAAGTACACAATAGCTTGAAACAGCAGTTGAATAAAACTTCTTCCTGTCACAGCTGTGGCATAATATAAGTAGAAAAAAATCAATTATCCAGTTGAAATTTGAGGGGGACCTTATAATTAACTTTTTTTCTTCCTAAAGAAAATGGTAGGATCTAAATGCTGCAAAGGAAACTAGAAATACTTTGAAGAGACTTGCTACTTTCCCTTTTAACACCTTCGTTTCTAAATTTGTCTTACTAATGTCATCTTATAGGTTCTGTAATCATATTGTCATGGATATTTATGCATTTCTATTAAGCAAGAACCTACCAAAATGACACCCTTCCTGATCTTTCTGACGGTAATACTGCCTGTTGTCTTTATTTTCCATGGTGGACGATTTCTAAGTTTTATACGTTCTTGAACGAAAATAGACTAAGCTGATTATGTCTCTTCTTTTCATGTGGTTTGTGGTTTCTTTGGTGTTTAGTTTTACTTTTTTTAGTGTAATAATAACAACTGGTAAGATACTCTATCCTTGAATTACTTCCACATCTGTTTGAAGAGTTTTTCCTAACCTCTGCAGCAAGGTTGGGAGTTTTTCTGTGGTTTTTGTTTGTTTATTTTGGTTTTGGTTTTGTGTTTGGTTTTGTTTGGTTTGGGCTTTTTAGGGGTTGGTTGTTTTATTTGTTTTGTTTGTTTTATGGTTTGTTCGTTTGTTTGTTTTCTCAGCTGAGCTTTTCTGCCCTGGTTTTGCATTCTGTTCAAATGATGATGATGATGAATCCAATTCATATTACAATCATCATCATTATTGTGATTATTTACTGAAACGAAGGACAACCAAGTTTTCCCAGAAGTTTACACATTATCTTAGCCAAACAAACAAACAAACAAACCAAAAATAAAAACAAACAAAAATGGTGTAACACTGTGAATAAGAACATATGGAAAGATAAATTCTGCCACACTACCAGTGTGATAGGAATCCTCCTTAGTGTCACAGTTATGATCTTTCTTTATGAAAATATCAAAGGATAATCTGCAAGATCTCTGTGCTGTTTGAAAGCTGCTTTTACTTCAAATGCACTCCACAGTTATGGCTCTGTAAGTACCTGACTTCACTATAAGCATCATATGTATTAGTGGAAAAGCCATTTATTAAGGTTTTGCAGTCCTTAATGTTAATTTCTGCAATTAATGAATGGAACTGCAAGCAGAGTTCAACTAAGGGTTTTCTAAACTATTAATGGGGCCTCATTAATAATGCTCATGACTGCCTACTGGGAATTATTTAACAGCCATGAGACTTATTATGTGTAGGACCTCAGTTTGAACTTTCATGACTCCTCTTCAGATAAATTAATGATGTCCCACAAACTCTTAGGATCACATCTTTATTTATTTTTTGGAAGAAAGACAGTTTTAAAGCCACCCTTGCACTCAACAAAATCAAAATGAAGTTGTATAACTCTGAATACATCATGTAAAAATCTTCTAGGTAAGAAAATTTACATTACTTTTCACTCTGTAACACAGAATCCACCTTGGAGGACAAAGAATGTCTTAACACTAGATCTAAGCTTCAAGAACAAAACTGCTAAACTCTTTTAGGTCACTACAGCCTTAGAGATGTACCACAGCAATAAGGTAAATTATGCCTCATCTTTTCAGCTAATAATGTTTCCATAACTTTTTCTTCTTCAAGAGCTATCCCACAATAAAACCATATTTGTTCTTAAATGATCTGTGTCTGGTCCACAACACAGTACCATAGGCATCTTAAATGCACAACTGCAAGAACCTATATACCTACTTGTCTTCAGGCTTGTCAGTGGATCCTTGCCTTTGAATTACTTGTCCTATTAAAGCTAATCCTGTGCTTAGGTGTTTGCAGTTTTGGGTCCCTAACCAAAGAAGTAGTGCTGCCAAAGACACTTTGGTTGTTGCCCTGACTTCGCTTTGAAAATGGGATCCAAGTCAATTTGATGCATGCCCTACTCACAGCTGCCCATGAAAGTGGATCAAGCTACTGCTCAGCTCATGCTTTTCCTCAAGAGATTTGCTTCTACTATACCTGCAGAAATACTAACCTTAGGAGTACACCCTGTTGTGCTGGGCACATAGGCTTTATGGCCAGACCACAATGATCATGACCATGAGCTTCCTCAAACTGGCCCCTGCACCAGCCATTCTTTCCCATTATAACCGCATAAGAATGTTTTTCTTTCAAAACAATCCTTTCTTAAAACTGCATCTTCATCTATCTGGCTTCATATTTTACTTACTGTAAGCTTTCAGTCCAATATCCATGGAGGAATTGGCAGAAAAAACAGAATTCCCATCACACAAGAGTACCAATATTTCGACATACCTCATAAGTTTGTGAATTTTAATGAAATCTCAAATCTTCCAGGTTATTTCATAACTATAGTCCCCCTACCCCCCCAATTATTTCAGTGTCACCAAGCTTGCAAGTAATTTTTTAACTGCTTTAGATTTTCTTATGTTATGAAAATTAAAATAAGGTGAAAATAATCTATTTCAATATTTTTTTCAAGTAAAATCTAACAGAATCAGTGTATTTCCACCCAAAATATTGATATTAAATTTCAGAATTTGCTGTTTATTTTTTCAACCCATATTTTTCAATGGAGAGTCTGGAAGATATATTGCTCTAAACAAGTTGAGGTCAAATACAATGAGGTTTACACTGTGAGATGTGAATAGCACTTGCCTTTGCTGACATTGCACGATGGATACACACCCAGGGTGGACACATTACCAAGGGTAGCATTCATGTTTTGGGATTTTAGTAAGTGGTCTCTGAATAAAATAACTGAAACAAGTACTGTTCATAGATGCCTGACCCGTGTGTAACGGGGAGAATCTAATCAGAGTAGGTCCTGGCTGCATGAAATGTTGACAGTGAGCTGATGTGACAAACCAAGAACTTCTCTCCCATTTCTGTGTGTTTATCTGCACTGAGCTGTGCCATGCGCTAAGTCATGCCAGGTGAAGAATGCAGAGATTTCACAGACGTGGTGAAAAGGAGATAGAGCAGATGTGTCGCCTTTGTTGCCTGCAATGAATAAATAAATGCACTAGCAACCTGCCAACTATTCTTACCAGAATCAAATGAAAAACTAAACTACATCATAGTAAAGCAGAAAAAAAAATAGGTAATATACTCTAAGAACAAGTAAATGATCAGAGCCCAGGGTTTAATGAGCTAAGTTACCTGAGTTAGCACAGCATATTTTCAATTAATTTACAATACACTGAGAATTCACTCAGGGTGCATTTACCCCTCTGCCTGTTCGTTCTTTGTTATTTTTTTTTTAATTATTCTTTTTAGTGGGAGTGGTGGGTTAATGGACTGCAACAAGAATTAGGACGTCTAAACTTAAGCTCCTGCTCTGCCATGGATGTCCTCCATGACTTCAAAAAGTCTTTTCATTTTTTGGACATCCCTGCATTGAGGGCTGTAGTTTGTAAATGCCAGTGAGTTTGATGAGATACTGGAAAGTCTAGCTGTGATAGCACCTGCAGAAGTACTTGTTTAGAACAAGTATCTTTGGTATCTTTGCAATTAATGGTTATCTGCAGGAGCTCCTATCAGCAACATCCATCAGTATTTTTGTAGTCCTGAGACAGGAACCTTCTCGGGTTTTTGAGTATATGAAGATTCACAAAAGATGTACTGTTTGCTGGTGGAGGGTAAGACAAGGAGGGTCTGTTGTTTACAACAGAGTGTCCCCAGGATAAACAATTTATTTCATTTCAAGCAGTGTGAAAAAAGGATGTGTCTCTGGGACCATGCAGGGAAAGAACCTATTGGGTTGGGTCATCTGTTGCTCTATGTACAGGATCAGCATCTCCAACATCAAGATGGAACCTACAAATTCTCTGCTGCCGAAAGAGAGCAAAGAACATTGAACTTCTCTGAAGTCAGTAATTATCCCGGTTAAAGGAAAAAATTTAAAAAGTTAATTTTTGCATTCAGGGTACTTATAAATAAGCAAATTTAGGTGCTTAATTTTACATGCTTATTTAAGTATATGGGATAAGGTTACAGATAGTGCTTCCATACTGACACAGCCCTCTGACTGTAGATAGTAATACAAATGAATGAAGCTCTTGGCAAAATGTTTGGGAAAAGTGGAAGGTGAGCTGAGAGCACATAAGAATAGGATCTCTTCAATGCAACAGCTAAAGCTTGCACGGGACTGAATTTCTCACAGATCAGTCCTGCTGACTATCTTTTAATACCAGAGCCAGGAACAATGTAACTTTGTAAACAGGTAAAACCAGTATGAAGAGCAGATACAGAGTACAGTCAATCATGTAATGCCCAGCAAGCACTAAATACTCAGGGGGACAAGCTGAAAATCAATTACCATCAAATAGCACAGCAAAAACCTCCTCTGTTCTCACTTACCAGCATCAAGTCCATTTAAATAACAACACCTCAAAGCACAAAAGCAAAGTAAAGCCTCATGAAAGTCTATTTCAGTGAGGACTGTATCACCCCAATCCTTTTGCTTTGCCTCTTCAAGAAACTTTTTTTCCCTGATGTGGAGATGAAGAATTAATCATCCTGTTACATAAAATGCACACTCTGTGGGGAAGATGCATAAAGTACGCAAGAAACGGGTGGATTTTTTTGTAGAGTAAGGTCACCCTCAGGGGGTGAAAGCATAGGGAAAAGTGCTCACTGAGTAATTACCATTTCTGGATCCTCTGGAGAATTGTAGGCTTGATACCATCTGAAAAAGCCTATGATTTTCAATTAACTCTTTGCTCCTGTAGATGGGTAATTACCTCAGTATATGTTGGGGTGCTGGTTTGCATTAACCTCAGCAGGGAGCTGAGGAATTGGAAATGGTCTCATTTGCCTGGTGCTCACTGGCTGCCACAGGTGTGAAGCCCAAGCAGGGTTCTCCTGAACTGCTTGTGAAGAGCAGGGAGCCTCTCAAATTTTGAGGAAGACCACTAGTGTAAAGTTGGGAAGAGAAATTACTAGACAGGGAGCCCCATGCTCTTAGTCTTCTTATCTGTTTCTAGCTAGGTCTGAAAATGCCTGACAATGTCCTGCTGACCAGGTGATGCTGGCAGCCTGAAACCAGCCTGAGATAGCAATGTGCACTGGGATTTAGGTGTCGGGGCAAGAGCTATGTAAATTGGGTACCTGCCAAGGCAGCAGGTACCATCGAGGAAACTAAGATATTAAGAGAAAGCAAAATGAAAGACAAAGGATTTTTGAGGTAAGAAAGGGGATGGAAAAGAAGATCTTTTAAGGCTATAAAGGCTTTGCTGTGTTTTAATTACTGCAAGCTAAATTTCTGAGAGCCTGCAGTATCTTGTTAGACACATACTGTAGTTTTAATTAAGTAATTAGGGAGTTTGATGAGAAAGGCAAGTATTTTAGAATTTAAAGGATTCTGGAGAGTGTATAGGCAGGGGAGACTTTTTCCTCAGGTGTCTCTGTATTATATAATGATTAACCTTGAGTGAAATGTTATGAGAAGCACTGAGAGCTTTTATTCATGAGTCACAAGCATAAAACCTGACCCAAAAGCTCTTTGGAAAAAAACTCTCCAAGAAGAAAACTTTGTTAGTGTGAAGCATGTAGGACTTAGGTCAAAATGTGCTTTTAGGGATCAGCTAAGGTTTAGTAGAACAAAATTTATCTCTTGAAAGGACAGACTTAATGAATAATATCCATAGATATAAGTAGAACTTCTGTGTTATGTGTTGAAGAGATAATGCAGATGCTGTATAGGTTTTTTTGACATTAAGTTTCAGATTGTCCATGGAAAAGTCTTGAAAGAAATTAAAATATAGTATGAAAAATTTAAGGATACAGCTGTCCTCATAGCAGTTATTTCTCCCTTCATGCAGTCTGTAAATTTATGGCCTTCTGTGTGTGTTGTCACTGGGATTTTCATATGAATAAAACACACAATCCTATGGGAAATTATACACCATGCTCTCTCTATTGAGACAGCTGTTGGATCCGGTTATGAAGGTGGGAATCCCAGGTTTCCAAGGTTAGCACTGATGCAAAATATGCCCGTGGTAGTCATGATGTCATGTTCCCATAATTAAGATGTAAGTTTTTAAAAAAATATGTGTGGGTGTGTTACTGTCACATTGAATCTCATTATGTCTTTCTTGGAAAGGAACTTAGTTCTATCAATCCATCAAACTGGGGTTCTGAATGAACTTTTCTATAATCTTCACCTTAAGCAGAAGTGTGGTTTTGATGGTATATGTATTCACTGAGGTAGTTTTTTCCTTTGATTGTTATTATTCACCACAAATGCATATACCAACAGCCTACTTATTACTGCAACACCAAACATGTTCTGCTTGGGATATCAAAAAAACCCTTAACGAGCACCTCCAGAATCTGTCCATCTCTCCCAACCAGAGTTCCTAACTGTTGTGATTCAACTACTTGATGAAAAGTGTGTCAGGTGAACCTTGACTCCAGCTCCTCTCCCTTGAAGTGTCCATGAATAAAACAGGGTGTCTGATGGTCTGTTTTACCTAAATGTTAATTTGCTCTAGGCTTCTTTTTTTTCAGAGTGTCACAGAGGCACCCCAAAGTCAGTTTTAGATGGACAATAAGTTCCAAACCAGACTTTATTCTAGCCAGAAAAGTGTAGCCAATAAACCGACTAGGAAAAGGGTTTATACAATTATTTAGCACTCCAACAACATAATTACAGGTTTGGGTATCAGTTGAGGAGATTATTGGGGAACAACAACCTAAGAATAATGAGGATCCACAACATGCATGCATACACTCACAAGAAACAAAACCAGAGACCTTTCACTCCAAGGTACCCACAAGAAAATAATCACTCACCTGGGTTAGGCGAGGACTCATTCAAGGATACATCCAGTAAATAACCACTCACCCAAATGAGTAGGTGAGGTGCTTTCAATCCCGGGAAGTCTCCTTAGATGGCATCCCAGTCTAAGGGGAGGGCTTCAGTTCACAGACCCGCTGCTTTGAGAAGACCACTCAAAGGGGGTCTTTGGCAGGGACTCTATTTTATAGCCTGGTCAGACAACATGGTCCATAAGCTTCCCAGCTATGCTGGGTTCCTCCTTTGTTAAGGACCCTGTCAATTGACCAAGGGTCCCACTCCTCCTGCCCCCCCAGAGCCGGGTGGAGGTGAAGTCACCCTGCCCCAGGGTAGAGGAGGATGTGACTGTCAGCACCTTGGTACCACCCTAGATGTGTACCTGGGGACAGGCACAATGGGGCACAAAACGTGCTAAAGAGCCATCAACTGCCCCCATTGAAGGCTCTCAGGAGGATGTGCAACTGCCACACAGAGTCAGTGAGTAGTTTTATTTTTAAAAAGTCAAAGTATAGTTTTAGTCATAGTTTACTCCAAGAACCACTCATAAAGGCAGCATTGGATGCAACTGCACCTGATTTGATTCTGTGAGCTACATGGCCCTCCAGCTTGTGAGGATGATTTTGTTGAGGTCCCAAAGTGAGCACGTCACCCCAGGCAAGATAGGACTCTGGGATGCTGCTTTACAAAGTAGCCTGCAAAAAAAAAAAAAAAAAAAAAGAGTCTTTTTTTGGGAGGTCTTTTTCATGAGAGGTGTCAACACCGTTCAGCTGGGGGAGTCCTTTAGCTTTTCGAGGTACAAAGAAAAATTCCATAATGAATAACATAAATGACCTAAAATATCTTCAAAACATATGTACTCAAATCTACGAATACTGTATAAACAATATAATCTCTGTGCTGATAGCATGCATTTAGTAGCAATCTGGTTTATTATTAATAAATCAGTATATTTTGCTCAGTGGGGCACAAAGATACATTTAATCTTGAAATATCATCTGCATTTTGTGGCATATTTCACCTCAAAGGTTACTGTATTCGCTTTATTCTGAGTGGAAGGTCTAATCCATCAGTTAGTGCCATCTCATTATAAGTCCATCAGAGGCACCTAATGTCTATGGACACCTAATACAAGTTTGTAGGTGATTTAAAAATGTGGCTTAATGCACTTGGGAGGTATGAACATCTCTCTTATATCTGAGGAGACTAAGAAGAAAGAGAGAAGGAAACAGGAGCTAAAAAACCAAAATGAGCAATTAGAAAGAATAATAACTCTGTGGCTGCTGGAAGTATTTTAAAATTACAATTTAAGTGAATTCTTCAATAATTAAATATTTAGAGATTTTTTATGAATGAATGCATATTTTCTGTTACAGATATGAAATTACATGGTAATTATGTCTATTTATATCTACCTCTATATTACCAATTTTATCTACAGATCTGTGTTTATGTATACTATATACACAAACACACATGTGGATATAAATGTGTGCATTCTTAAAAGGTGTAAATTCATGTGAAATGTCTTTTTTCATCACTAAATACAGCCAGTTCTATGCTGGAATTATTTTCTATTATAGCTGCACAAAAGGCATTCAGAAAGAAAGAGGAATTCACTATTGAGTCAAAGAAAAGGCAGAATGTTATAATTAAATAAGATAGACTACTATGGTAAAGGTACCGCAGAAATGTCGATGTAGTCACAAATAGCCTGACTCAGTCCTTGTTTCTCAGTTTCATTAGAGATTACAATTCTGCAGGAGTAAAATTTATCTCTGTATTGCAGATTTTGCTGGTTGGTCCAGGCTGCACATTAAATCAAACTAAAATAAATGGAACTGCTGGGAGGGTGGTGGTCACATTTTTTGTTGCATGCAGATGTGACCTCCACTATCCAGCTGGTTAGGTTTCTTTTTGTTTGGTTGGGTTTTTTTCCTTTCTGATTGCAGTCTCGTGAAGACATGAACCATTTAAGTGTCTCCATCTAAGTATCATAGCATAAATATGTATGTCTGGTTTCTGCTACAAACTCTGTAGTTTGAGACAAGAGCAGGTTACACAGAAATCTATGGAGTCTCCGTCTGTGGAGGTTTGCGAGGCTCAGCTAGACAAAGGCACAGGCATCCTGCTCTCCTGCTGGTGAGAGACCTGTTCTGAGCAGAAAGGTGGCCTTCAGACGTCTGGAAGGTCCTCTTCCAACCACAGTTTTTTGATTCTAGAAATATTTTTGACTTGTGCTACAAACACTCCAAGTACTGAAAAAAACCCCACCCAAAGCTTATTAAAACATTATGATAATTTCAACGAAGGAATTTTTGAATGTTTTCAATTTCTTGCTAATTTATTCCTGAGCTATGAAAACCCTGAAAATAAATGTCTGACTCACAGAAGACATTTTCTATGGAAAACTATCACATTTACAAAGCTTTTTTTGAAATTAGGAATTTTAGATCAAACTGAAAGTAAATGCTCTGATAGCTTAGAATGAACGCCAGTATTATACCAGATTGCAACATAAAGTGAATAAACGTGGGATGATGGCAACAGAACCACAGCATAAGTAACTCAGATTGGGATTTTTAGTGTTTTGCATCAGTAACTCTAGCAGGAGACAGACAGCTCTGCTTTTGGGGCATGTCAGTGTGCAACCGGCACTGAGGAGATCAGCAATAACCAGTGAGCTGAATCAGAGAGTCTGTCCATGCGCACATCACCTAATCTGAAGCAGGAGGTATTTGGCTCCACACCTATGGAGTTTGGTGTGACCTTCTGGTATCTTTCGGCGGGGAACAGTCACCCATCTTATCCCCTTTGTTCAGCAGCGTAAACCTGCAGTGATTATTTAGAAAAGGGATGTGAAAATCTCAGTGTTGGGAAGAGCTAAAAGAGCATTGATCTGAGGCTTTATTCCAGGTTTTGGATATGTGACACTTCTCAGGAAGAATGTCCAGAAAACCAAGCTCAGAACATTTGCAAAGCTTGCTTTTACATGAGCAAAACCATTGCTTTGTAACAAAATCTCACACACAACCTCAAAGTGACGTCAACATTTGAGTTTTTTCTTTAGCAAAGAAACTTATTCTAAAAATGTTGGAAAAATAAGTTTATAAGAGGGACATCATACTGCTATCTTGTGTCCTGTAAGTCTTCTTACAATCTTTACTGTTTGGTAAATGTGTAAAAAACCAGCCTATTGAGGTCAATGGGATGTTTTCCTGAGTAGAAAGTCGGAAGGATGCTTGATGCAGGGCACTTGAGAGAAGTTTATCTCTAAAAGTGTTGGTGTTACTGAGAATCCTCAGCATAGGGGTTCAGATGTCTTAACCGAGAAGATGTGTGGTAATACTCATGTGCTGTATCACAAGAAATTCAGAATTGTAACTATGATCACTGATCGTTACAGAGAATCAGAGGAAGAAAGAATCTCTTTGTATGTAAAAGTGGAATAAGGTCTTTTTTTTTCATGAATTTGGAGCAACTACAGAATTCACCCAGCTTGCTGAAACCTCTGTAGTCTACCAGGTTCATAATGCATCGTATCATAGCAAATTAGCTCATAACTCACTCAAAGCTCAGCTCAGTATTACTTGACTGACCACACTTTATTTGCTGCAAAATCCTCTATTCGTTTTGGTGGTGGTTTTTTTGTTTGTTTGGTTGGGTTTTTTGATTTTTTTTTTTTTGTTTTTAAGAAATTGAACTTTGAATGATAGTTTGTTGGCAGATTTGTCTCCCAGGGCCATGAGTTGCATGGGTGTAAGTTAGGGCAGAGATTGGCTCTAAATGACTAGAATGCTATGCTTCCTTGGCTGTGAGATGCTAAGGGAGTGCATAAAAATAACACAGAGCATGAAAGCTTCAAAAGTAGCAGAACGAGGGGGCTGAGCCAACCTAGCATGCCTCCTCCTTCCCAGGGGGCCTGCAGAAAGGTTTCTGAGCCTTCAGCTGGTCTTGCTTAGCAGGACTGCACAGACTGACTCAGAGGTACAGGTGTAAGGCTGGAGAGATGCCACACTTAGGAACAAATAGCAGTTCCCTGGTTGATTAAACTGGCTGTGCTGACACCTTGGATGGAGATGGGTGGAATGGAGCATGTGTATGGGTGCAGGACTGCTGGCGTGGTGGTCCCTGCTCATTACTTGCCACCTTTCCAAAGGCAACGCTTGCATTGTGTCTGTGATCACTGCAGTTTTCCTGCAGCACAGCAAGCAGAGCTTCTACATTTTGGATGAATTATACCCTCTATAATACAGTATATTGTCACAGTAGTGGTGAGATGCCCTCTTTGAACAGTCTAGTGTCTGTACAACTGTATGCACTGCCTTGTAGACGGTTTCTGTTTTCATTATACCCATTGAATTTTTCAGAACACATGATTTTTAGGTAAACTGAAAAAGGAAAAAATACAAGTTAGGTTCAATATAGAAGAGAAGCAGTTTAATGAGGGAGAAAAGCTAACATTGCAGTTTTTAAAGCACAGGGGAAATTTAAGCATGGAGTAGTAGAAATGGGATTGTAGCCTTTGTTCTTAATACGTGTTGCATCTAGCAATTCCATTTGTTTCACTGTTCTTCAGTGCCAGGGCTAAGCAAACAGTTTGCAATAAATTATTTAGCCTTTGAATTTAACCTTCATTCCTGCTCGTGGAGTCCCCATGTGCTGATTGCAGTGGTTTCAAACTTATTTGCAATTCTGGATCGTGTAACTTTTAGGGGTGACAGTAAGAAGGAAATATCTATTATTGTGATGTGCAAGTGTGATACGACACTTCCAACTGATCACAAGGTTTTTCTTGTGCTCTCTGATCTGATGGCTGTGGTGGGAGGGAGAGGAGGCAAAATGAAAGCTGTTGTTTTGAGTTGATACATTAATTTCTCCTGTTGAAAAGATTCATGTCTTGATTTTTTTTTGCATGCAAAGGTTAACATGGAGTCACTATTGAAACAGACAAGACTATTTCTATCTGAATCATTAATTCTAGATACTTAATCCAGGGTTGCATATAAAGGGGTCACTGCTTGAGACATGGCACTGAGACCTCTTCTGAAATAAATTATACCTTTCGCATTGCATTGTGAAATGGACCTTTTTGTCTTTGAGGAAAGTAAAGGATTTCCTGATGCCTCCACTATAAAACAGCAGACAAAACCAGGTCTCCTTGAGTTGTGTTTTTATCAGTCTTTCTTCCCTTGCTGTGGTAAAATGTGTGACCATGATGTCACCCTGAGAGATTGTTGCTTTGCCTCAGACAGGACTGGGCTGAATTTTTCCCAGGAGTTACAAAAATTCTGCTAAGAAAGTGTCCCCAAAGAGTTTCTCATACTGCAGCTCAAAGCACGCAGGAGTAAGCTGAGAGGATTACTGCTGAACTGCTTTTCCACCAAGAGAAGAGAATGAAGTACATGTCTGACATCATAAAATACTACTATGGCAACAACTCACTGTTTATCTGCTTAAGTATCAATCTGTAGGGGGAAAAAAATGGTACAAATATGAGAAATGGGTTTCTCTTATATTTTACCTGCTCTTCCTCTGGTGGGCAGTTTTTGTATCAAATAAATCTGTAAGTTTTCAAAAGGAAAAGGTTTGGAACTGCCAAATTATGGAATCAGTCTTTCTCTTTTCTCAGAAAAAATAATGCCTCACAATTCATCTTGCTGGAAGATCACGAAGTTTTAAAAGATCACAACAGTTCACAGAAACCTGATCTATCTTTCTTACAGCTTGGAGATGGGAATCAACAATATTCAGGATGAGTTTGGCAGTGTTCTTCAGAAAAAAACTAACAGAAAAAAAATATTTTAAAGTCTGCATGCAAACGGGAAAAAGCACTAGAGTAACATTAATAAAATGTTATCAATTCAAAAAGTAATGAGAGGGATAACAAAGAATTACATTGACCTCTCAGTTTGTAAAAAAACATGTAAATTTTTTGGTCAGTAAGCATTAAGTGCTTAAGAATTCAGGTAGGAACACTGTTTCTTGCAGGTATCCAGAAGCAATTTCCCTTCAGCCTCAGTGACAGATAGGTATTGCATTTTTCTGGACAGTGAGAGCTGAAATCACTGAAACAAGGGTCTTGGTATTCTGTTATTTTTAGAAATCCTAAATCAGCTGCCAGAAGGTATTAAAAAATCCACTGTTTTTTCTTAAAAAAAAAAAAAATTACCTAGACCCCTAACAAAAGATTGCATCTTTTTTTACCCACTTAAACTATGTAACTGTTTTCTTTATTTTTTCTATCTTTATCTCCTTTACTGTTTTCCCTTTAAAAAAGATGTGATCTCCTTATTAATTGCTCTCTTAAATTTTATCTGTTTATTTCCATCCTTGAGAGCAACATACAATCCATTTTCCAGGAAAATTGGACAATAGGAACAGAAAAATAAAAACCATCCTCACATTTTAATGCAGAGAGACTGGCATACGTAGAAGTAAATGCCAAGTGCTGTGCGCAGTTCGAGGATAATCCTTTTGTGTACTACATCAACTTGTGAAATCATTATCCCAACAATTAACCAGCATGATTAATGAGACAGGGAAAAAAAAAGAATAGTTGCTGCTATATTGTTGGCATGGAATCTAAATGTCCCCTGACTTCATCTATTTTACTTTACATCTTGCTTGAGTGTCCTCAGTCTTTTAGAAAGAGAGGCTGCCATGATTCCTGGCCTAGCTATTTTTGTCTGTGGCAAATGTTAGATTGATATTGTCAGGTTGTCCCAGCTACCATTCTCTTTTTCTTCCCAATGAATGCACCAGGGTCTTATTAAATAAATCAAAAATTTTAAAAAGAGAGAGAGAGAGGCACGAATCCAATGAAAGCCGAGTGGGCTCTGTTTGCAGGCTGTGGCCTTGCTCCCACTGGGCCCACGCAGCACGTGCCCTTTTATCTTAGTGCCTTTAAGCTATGGTGGTCTGTTCAACCTTCTGGGGCTACATATGTCTCTGGGTCAGGATAATTGTTCTCAACAGCATGAGCTCAACTTTATCATCCCTCCTGCCTCTCGACTTACTGTAAATTAAACAGTGACTCCATGAAAAAAACATTAAGCTGGGAAGTTTTAGCAGCTTTTTAAGAGTGTTTTCTTTAAAACAGAACTTGTTATTTTATGGGTACTGTGGAACATTTTTCTAGTTTCTACGTGATGAGATGGAACTAATTTAAAATCTGTCTTTTTTTTTTTTTTTTTTTTAACTCTGGGGCAAAGAACAATCAGAAATAAATTAGATTAATGAGGAAAGAAGGCTAGACATGGACATGGAATAAATGCATGGAAAACATGCAGGAAGCCAAATTCCCATTTAGAGTTTGCCAAATTGCCCACAACTTCTCTTTCAAAGCCCTCCCAATAATTCCCTATTGTATGTAAAGCCCATAAGAACAGAGCTAATAACAGTGTACGAGTATCAATTATACATTACAGATGTAAATCTTACAAGCTCCCTCTACTCTGTAGAAAAGAGGCCATCTTTGTGTCATGTACAGTTGAGAATGCCCTGTAAGCACTGAACAAATAATAAAGAATAGTAACAGCAGGCAGGAAAACTCTTCCGTTCTTTGAGTCACATTTTAACTACTCAGTCTACAACCCAGGCAGAGCAAAGTTTTCACTGATGGTGTCATCCTGATCTGTACCACAACCATTCTTCAACTCCTTAAAAACCCCTGAATTTTGTGTTCTTTAGATGAGTATCATCTTTGCCATTTCATCTAAAAAGGACCATCAGGAAATTTGAAACTTCCTCTGCCTCAATCCTAGTGCACTTCCCAGCACCTATTTCAGTTTAGATGAACTTTTTTGAGCATGGACTTACATTTAGTCAGATGAGATTTTACCAGCACCTTTTAAAATTACATCTTTAACCTTCTATCTTTATTGGAAATACCTGTTTTGAATTATTGGTTTTGGTTTTTGTAAACAGCAGAAGGAAATCTTTTTTCAGAAGAACACAAAGAATGGAAATCATTGAGCTATAATTTTTATGTTCTCTCCTGGAAACTGTCCAAACTGAGATTTCAGTCAGACTGTCTAACATAATTTGAAATTTTAGCTCCATCAGCTAGGCAACTGCAATATTCATTGTATGCATTAGTGTACTGCTGTTTGCAGGGGTAATGGTTCTGCTGCTGTTTAAGGTTTCAAGTTTCCCTTGCAGAAGGGCCACAATCTCTCTTAAAGAGTTTGTATTTTCTTTACTTCTGATGATTGGTTTCCCTAATATACAATAAAAAATGACTTAGTCTGAAAACATAGTTTACTACTTCCAAAGAAGACATATTGTCACGCACAGTTATACTGCTCTGTAGCAAGGTTCTTCAATGAAGAGTTAAGAATGCCTTGTCTTTCTTTCTTGATCACACTCTAGGTCCTGTCCTAGGCTGCAGAGGCCCCATGTGGAATTTAAACAAATGTTTAATTGGTGTCTCTGTCTGTTTCTTTGGCTTCAGAATTATCACAAAGTTGGCATGTCCTTTTCAGTATTTTTGCACCAGGTATTTGAGGTTAAGCTCAAAAGGGAGCTTTACCAATGGATCTCGAAGGCTGAATGAGATTCCTATCCAGGATGCAAAATCCTTAAGGCCAATTCACAATTTTAATCTTTCCCCACCCCCCACCAAGGCTTTAAAAAAGTGCTGTGTTGGGCTATGCATCTCCCTTGCAGATCTTAGATAGTTTGCATAGAACCTAAAATAGTTCTGCTCACAGAGTGAAAAGATCTTCTCGAGGTGCAGCTTCTAATTTTAAATAATGGCTACTGATTACCCTATCCTCCCTGTCAAGTTATAGTTTCTTTATTGGCAAATAAAGACTAAAAGTTCATTATCAACTCTTCGATGCCTTGCCGTGCTGGTATCAGTAAAGACAACATGTTACATTACCAGATTTGGTAGCAGAAGCAGTAAAAACTCTGGTTCACCCATTCACAACTATCTTAATTGCATTCACTGTAGAAATCTGCTGCAGGAACTCACTGAAACAGATATCTACTAGAAGTAAATAGGTGTTTATTGAAATATGTATATGACAGTATGACTACATAGACAGTTAGTATAAAATAAACTCTGGTGGCATGATATGTTGATATGTCCAAGTCTGCAATGACTGCTGCAAACTCACAAGCAAAGTTGTGGCCTCAGGACACGGATGATCTCAAAGCTGTGTGGACCTTCCTTTCCAAACACCTCAGCATTTGTAGGCAGTCTCACAACTACATATGCCTGAGGGTGCCCCAGTGCGACCCCTCTGTGGGACCTGCTGGGGACCTTCAGAACAGGGTGGCAGGACGTGCTCCTAAAGGATTGGAGGAGGAGCTGTGAAACCCTTAAAAAGCCCCTGGAAAACATAGTACATGTTCACTTGCACCTACAGCAGGGAGATAAAAGCTGTACTCAGCTTTCCCTGTTGTCACAGCCATAGCTTAATACTTGTGATATTTGTGTGCCTGGAACATGCAGTCTAGACTGACAGATGCTCCTTGCTCCTTTCCATCACACCATCAGGGATCATTCAAAGCTAACAAGAAGGCACACAGCTTTTCAAGTGTTAGCTGAAAGACCAGTCTTCGACCCCAGTCTTATCGCAGTCTTGTTCTTAATCAGTGCAGATGAGCTGAGATATCTGCAATTAGATAGCTGTAGGTTTCCTCTGTGCTAGTCAAACAAAATATTCATGCATAGCATGTAACACAGATTGGCTTTAAGCTGCTTATTGTCTACAAACTATCTATGCTTTTTTCTGAAAAAAACATTTGGCCTCTTAACATTGCACATTGCTGTATGTGTGGAATTTGGCAATTTCTCCTGCACTTAGCCTCTTTAGGTCCTCTCAGTTGGTTTCATTTAAGTATCTGATTCATTGAAAAGCTCTGTACAAGTTGGGCCTGGTGCAAAGCCATTTTAAGTCAATGCTAAAATAAACCAGGCCTTTATATAGTCTGCTTCAGGCCTTCTTTCTTTTCACTTTTCTCAATTTCTTAATCCATCAGCCTTTTTGTGGTTTGTCTAAAAGAATGCCTGGTCCTAGTCAGAGCCTAGTTTTCAAGGCCAACTTTATCTCTTGTTTTCCTGAGATGAAGGCAGACCAAATGCTGTGGTTGGTGTGTCCAGAATACAAACTGGAGTAGGCAGGGGTGACCTAAAGAAATAGCTGCCATAGCCCACGACTGACTGGAGGGAAAGAGAGCAATCCATGGTTCAACTCCTCCATGTGTCACAGTTTGATTGCAGGGCAACAATAAACGGTGGCAGCTGCTTTGTTAACCCTCTCCTTTCCCCACCAGGCTCAGCCCCCTAAGGAAAGGCAATAAGAGGGCAAAGAGAGAGAGAGAACTTGCAAGTTGGAAAAAATTAAAAATGTTTTACTAATGCTACTAAGAATATAGAGAAAATAATACAAAATATACAAAACCAATCTTGAAATTCCCGGCAACTCAGCACCAGCTGCTCGGGCAGCTGCAGGGCAGGCACCCAGAAGTCCTGGGTTGGACTCTGCAGCAAACCGAACTGGATTCAGTCTGTCACTAGGCCTCAGATTTGCAGACACAACTGGCAGGGTCCTCCCTAGATGCCAGCCATAGTTGAAGAGGTCAAGACCCTCGTGATCACCCACTTTTATATGGTGTTATGGTGTGGATGGGATGGAATACTTAGTTGGTCAGTGTTAGTCACCTGTTCAGTTTGCTCCTCCTTGCCCCTCTCGCTTACGTGATGTGCATCCTTATCAGTGACCTTGCATTCCATTGCTATGTCTACCAAAACATGTATCCAACTTCAGAAAAGTGCAGTTACTAAGAAGATCTTAGCTGAAAGGAAAATTCACTAAAAGAGAAACTGGTCTTGTTTTTAACAAAACCAGGACACCATGATGCAAGCAATCCCAGAAAGACCACAGCAAGCATATCTAGTGGTTTCATACAGAAGAGCTGATGCACCAGTATTCCATGTTGTTCCCAGTTTCTGGATGCACTGGGGGCTCCTACTTCTTGCTTGGCCACCAGCTCCCATCACCCTGGCTCAGATGGAGCACCCTACCCTGCAAGGGATCCCAAAGTGCTGCGCAGGCAACCAAGGGGCCCAAAGCAACAGCAGTCCCTGTGGACTATATAAAGACAGGTTTCTTCAACAATGCAAAACTGTCTGGGGTGTTTAAGGGACTGTTTTCTCTTTAAGTATTGTAATTCCTACCAAAAATATTAACAACAACAACAAAATATCTGTTGTTCTACAAAGCATGATGCACCAGGAATTTCTAAAGCTTGAAAAGTTTGATTCATACTCTGCCACAGATATTTGGTGTAAATTTGGGTAAGTCACTCCAGTGTAGTGGAAAGCAGTTTATATGTTTACTCCTGTGGACAGGATTTGGTCACAGCCTTTGTCTTTGGGGGAAGTTTCCCTCCTCTGAGTCAGTCTCTTTATGGGAGAGCTCATAATTATGCACGATGTTTTAGGCATTCAGTTTAAAAAGCTCTAGCCCAAATTCTTGTAAATAATAATAGGTGTTTTGAGTATAAAGCTTACGTTTTAAGAGCTACCTGGGACTTAGCCAAAATACTAAATAAATAAATAAACCTTACATATTTAACTGTTGACCATACTGAGTTTCCTGAGAGGCCAAAAAATGAAGAAAAACACCCCCACAAAACAAAAATCCATGCTAGGTAAGACAAAGAAAAATTGCAATACAGTGAAATGGAGAGTCAGCAGATAGTTAAAATGCTGCTCTTGTCTCTAGCAAGAAACCTGACTACACCGAGGTAAGAATGCCGTTTTATTTCCAAGGCTCACTAAAGCTGTGATGAATGCGTATCTAGAATGTATTTCTTCTTATGTGAACAGACTACATATCACTATCATTAATAGTAACTCAGCGAGTATACCACAGTGTATTTCACGGAGGTGGGAAAACACACAGGTTACTGTTCTAATTCTGCAATAAGTCACAAAACCATCAACATATTCATTGTTTTTAGTGTAAATTTCAGGTTTCAGAAGCTTTTTTCTGCCTTAGAAATGGCTTATGAAAAACATACTAGAAATATATTTGAATGCCATGCCTGAGTCTTGGTAGCATTCCTGCATATCAGCTCAAAGCAAAGAGTGTTTCTTCACTCGAAAGTGTTGTGTTGACTGAATAATGTGTTAGTGCAGTCAAGAATACATATTTGTCATCTCCGACACTTTGAGAAAGTACTTGTTCAAATAGAGTTCAGCCTAGTTCTGCAAAATATTTGTTGCGAGGCTCATATTCACCATTTCTAGGTAAGGTTGGATGTCTCTATTCTTTTTAAATTTGTTCCCTCCACCACATTGTTTAGGAGCCTCTCTGTTTTCAGCATCCAGATTTCATATCAGTAAGAGGTAATTACCTCCCCGAGAAAATCCTCTCTCTTCCTGATTGAGGCCGTGTCACTGCAGCAGAAATGTTATTCAGCAGCCACTAGGCATCCTTGGTGGTGACATCTGTTTGGTTGTCTGCTGAGGGATTGAGGTATAATCAGTCATATAGGTGTTGAATAGTATTGGCTTCTTGACAGACTGTCAGAATAGCCGTAGCAGCAGTTTAAAAATCAGCCTGTTTTTTTCTGCCACCCAGTGAAATGCTGTGATATCTGGAGATCAGTTTTACTTTCAGTATTGTACAAAACAGGACAAGAAATTGCTTCCGAGACAGAAAAATATGACAACAGGAAAAAAAATGCTTTGCCTGTCACATTTTTCCTTACTGATTTGTGAATCACCAGATGACTAACTCACCTTAAATCTCCCATCTTCTCTAAAATTTCAAAATGGATTACATATTGTTCCCTAAGATTTAGATGAAGGCAGAGCTTAAGATTCCATTGTTATCAGTTAGTGAATAAAAGATGAAGATTAGCATGAGTAAAGAGAAGTGAAACAGGGGTTCAGCAGTACTAACTCAAGGGAGTAATTCTCCTGGACACTACTGGGACTGTGACCATGACTAAGGACAGAAGAATTATGCTCTAAGGAAAGCAAAAATCAGAGCCTGCCTAACCAGGCCCCCTGGGGAATGGGACTGATTACAGAGCATGCTGTTGCCTCTTCTTTTACAGGCATAGGCAGACACCTGGAAAACATGTGAGGGAACCAGTGCAACTAGCATCAAATCTAATGTAATTGAGTTCAGACTAGCAGGTGAAGATTACAGTTTAACATTTGCAGAGCTGATAGTGGAAAAAAGGACATAGCCACTGAGGTTTTGTGTCTCATGAGCAAGGTCCGCAGTAAAAATAGGGCTGGGACACTTCATTTTCACTCAGGGAAGAGAATATGGACCAAGGAAACTGAAGTAGGGGTTTGGTGGGTGTAGCCTTGGCAGGAAAGCAAAGAGAAATTTGGGTGATTCACCTCACCTACCTCTTGGCACTACACTACGCATGGCTACACCTGAGTAAGTCATCCAGACTCCCTTTAAAGTCAGTAAAAATAAATAGTTCCTTTTAGAGCGCAATTCTTCTCAACCTCAAGTAAACAACTAAAATGTGTGAGATGAATTTTGCCCCAGAGGTGTCTGTTTCTCTGCTTTAACCATGTGGAGTTTCTCAGATGTGACTGTGTAAACCACAAATTTATAAAGTTGGAGGTATGGATCACCCCATGAGGTTGCAGTGGGAGGGCAGGAGCGAGACTCTCCAAGGCTCAAACACCCACTCCAACACCCAGAAGGGCAGCACTCTCCCTGTTCAGATCTCTGCAGGCCGACATGGAGGAAATCTGCAACTAACTCAGCATTTCTCCAGAAACTCTAATGCTCATCCTTATTACCACTTGCTCAGTACCTCCACCTCCACAAGCTGTATTTAGAGGAAAACAAAAGAAAAAGCATGGTTTCTTGTTGATTATTAGGTAATAAATACTTTAAAAGATGAAGACAGCTTATAACAGCATTTCAGTGCATACTTTCTGAAGTTAAAACAATTTATTTACATGTAGACCTATGTAAGTAACTGCCCTGGCTGCTATAAAAGAGGTTGCATTCCAACTGCAGACCAGAAAGAGATGCTTTTTCAGTCAGTTACCTCTGCCTCCTTCCAATGGTTTCCCTGCAAGCTTTGCCTAATGAAGTCTCCAGACTTGCTGCAGGCAGGACACTCAGCTGGGTTAGTGTCCAGACTCTCTTGCTGCTGGACTTGAAAAAGTACTATATGATCTTAAAACAGGGAAACTCAACTTACACCAGATAGCTAGTAGGACATACTTATTGCAGAAGTACAGTTAGCATCCATCAGGGTCTCCATTAAGATCACTACATAGAAGACTAAAGAAATGGCAGATGATCTGTTATTTATCTGATGTTATGAACAGCATAGGCAGTACCATATACTTTCAGAAATGGAAATATAAATCGTAAGAGAATTCTTCTTCTTCTGATAACAGGAAAGCTAAAAAAATGGTTTTCTGATACTATTTCTGAAGGTATTTCTGGCTATGCAACTTTATGTCAGACAAAAGCAAGACATCACAGGGCCCTTGAAGTAAAACTACCTGATGATACCATTAAGGAAGATATTTATTATACTTTTTGCTGTCCTTTTCTCTAGCTCTTGAGTTTAGAGTTATCTGCTGTATAATGACAGAGCATTTTGAGTTACGCATTTCAGATGTGTTTTCTGTGACTGATACAAAGCTTCTCTAAGTCATAAAAAACTGGTGAAGCTGACATGACAAGGAAGAAAACTCTTACATGATGGTTTAAGAAAGTTGTACTTTGATGCACTGTGAATGTTACTTTCCCTTCAGTGTTTGTTTAAAAAAAATTAAGGAAGCTATGATTCTTTGAGCCTTGTTTTACTAAATAGTTAGCAAGAACTTAAGAACTAAAAGGTCTGTTTACTCCTGTATCCCTGTTTCTATGAGAGGCAGTACCGTAAGGCAGTTTCAGCCTGAAAAGAAATTAAAGAACTGGGTATTTATCTTTTCCAACTTACTAGGAACAGGAGTATTTTAATAGGTGGTATTTCCAGAGAGACAATGAAAATGCATAGTAATGCTTTTTATTGGTCACAAGCCAGAAAGGAAAATATCACCCTCTGTATATTTTGATCTTAAAAGTCGATTTGGAAATTATGCTCTCCAGCCTTACTGTCCTGCCTCCCAGCAATCAGCAGCCTGGGGACTGTCTTAGTTGGAGGTCACACCTATACTGCTGCATTTAAAAGACAGTCTAATCCCTCACCAATTTATATTTTTGGCTTTCAGAACTTCCTGTGGCCAGGAGTTTTACAATTTATGTGTTGTTTGAAAAAGTACTTCCTTTTGTTAGATTTAAGTCCGCTGTCTAATAATATTTTTGTATGGCCCATGGCATGTGTTGTCAATATATGTTTTCCCTGCAACTTCTCTCTGGCAAACCTGATTTTATAGACCTCTGTTGTATGTCCCCTTACTCATTGCTTGAAGAGACATACCTTATTTTGTCTCTCTTCCCGAAAAAGCCATTCAATAATCTGATTTTTATTGCCCTTTTCTGCACCTTTTCTAGCTTCACTTCATCATTTTTTTAATAGTGGGACCAAAAACTGCACATAGGATTCAAGAAATGGGTGTGCCATTGATTTCTACAGCGGCACAATATTTTCTGTTCTGTTTTGCTCTCTATTCCTATTCTGACAATTCAGATGATGCTGTTTGCTCTTTTGACCATCACTAGGCACTGAGCTGACATTTTCTGAAAGCATTCACAATGAGTCTAAAATCTCTTTCCTGAGGACTATCAGGTAATTTAGAGGCTCTTGAAGTATACATGCAGTTAAATTTTTTTTTCTCACTTGCACTGAACTTACTAGCACTGTATTTAATCTTATATTTAACCATTTGGATGGTTGGTGTTAAGAACCATCTGCAATTTCTCACAGTCTACTTAGGACTGACTTTGCCATCTCACTATCCACCTCACTTTTCACTTCTCCATATGTAAAACCTATCCATCTTTGTCTAATTTACCAGTGCAGTTAATTTTTGCATTAGCATGGCTTATCTGAGGTCATATTTTATTGGCATAAATTGCTTCAAGGATTCCTTTAATGTACCCTGGTTTATATTGTTACTTTGTCATCGTTGTGAATGCTTGGTCTTGCTTGAGACAAGGACAGAAAGCAGCAGACCTGTACTGTTTGGAACATTTTTTTCTTTCAGTGCCATTTTTCTTTTTTTTTAAATTTTTTCAGTCTGACCTTCTTTTATTTAAAATTTTGAGTTGCCATTTTGTGAGACAGTACCATGAAATATAAAATAATAATATGAATATGAAACCCATTAATCTGTGAAATGGATAGAGCATTTGATAAAGAATGATGTGAGTTAAATAATGATAGACTGCTTGTCAGAAAACAACTACATGATGACACCGGAGGGTCTTTCATATATTACTTCTTGCACCAAAGTTGTAGAAGTAATATAGTGAAAACAGGCTGTAACCTACCTTCCAGGCATAACCTCTACCTACAGACAAAAAATTCTTCAGAAACTGCATAACTTTACAACTTACATTTGTTTCATTCTTCAAAAGAAGAAGAACTTGCTTGAATTATGACTTTGAATTTAAAATGTGTAAATCTATCCAAATTCTATAAGAATATGATTTTCCAAGTCAAAAACTTCTTACAGATGCACTGGGACTTATCTGAAACATGCCTTTCATAACAAATCAAAATTTGCAGAAGCTTTTCAAAACTGAAATGTTCTTCGTTTGCTGTTCCTGCTGTTCTTCTCTCCTTGTCAGCTCTGGAGAAATTTTGAAAACTTCTATCTCCTTGATTCTGATGTAGATTATAGAGTGGGAGGTTTTGGTACTGCAAAAACAGTCATCGCTTGCCCACACTATAATGAAAGCTGCTGCATGAAACATGACTATCATAAATGATGATGGCTTTACCTGAAGCATTTGGGTTTATATTTAATTTTAGTGACTGTACTGATTATAAAATAAAGAGTTCAGTCCTAATGATATGTATGTATTCCTTAGGGAAAACATTTTATTCACTGGCACTGTTCCCCTCTGCACTGACATTTCTGAATCAAATAATGACTATGAATAGTTGGGCCTGATATTCTTCTTGCTGGGCAAATTAGGAATAACTCAAGAGAAATCAGTGAAACTAATATAATCCTAGTTTATTTCTCTGTCTGTTCATGCATATTCCCATTCCTATTTTTTACTTCCTTTCTCAATTTATTCCCCACTACAATTTGCCTTGAGGCAATTTTTGTATGCCTGTGACTAACAAAAATAAATCCTCTCAAGTATTTCTCAGGAAAATATATGCAGCACGACATGAAGGAGAGAGGGTAGCCTCATGTGGAGGCATAGTAGATCAATGTTTCATACTGGTCCAAATGACCTTCTTCTACAAATGGCATCACCCAGTTGGGACTGAGCTTTTGCATAGGATTGATTCTACCTCATCTTCCTTGTTCGGCAGAGACTAGTTTTTTCAGGGTTGATGTTAAAGTTTTCCACCTAGAAAGTGTTTTCAAATGTTTCTGCACTGTGAATATCATGTTTTTAACAGTGTACACCTTTCTCTGTCCCCTTAATTTACTCCTGCATTTGGCCCTAGCATCCTCTTTTCTTTCACTGCCTCTTTACATATAACCCTATATTTTCGTGTTTTTCTTGTAACTCTATCTCCGGGATTATGTGGCTATAGGAAGATATTGTCTCTTGTGTAATTAAAAACAAGCAAAATTTTCAATCAATCTTACTTGCAAGTAAGAGATGGAAATATAAATCAGGTACATCTTAAAATGTCAGCATTTTTTGATACTGTAATTATAAAACAAATTTCTTAATTTTGAGAAGAGGGTAAAGATATTGAAAGAGAATCATAGAATCATATAGTTTGGGTTGGAAGGGACCTTCAAAGGTCATCTAGTCCAACTGCCCGCCATGAGTAGGGATGTGTTCAACTAGATCAGGTTGCTCAGAGCCCTGTCCAGCCTGGCCTTGAATGTTTCCAAGGATGGGGCATCTACCATCTCTTTGGGCAACATGTTCCAGTGTTTCATCTCCCTCATCATAACAATATTCTTCCTTATATCTAGTCTTAATCTCCCCTCTTTTAATTTATAACCATTACCCTTTGTCTTATTGCAACAGGGCCTGCTAAAAAGGTCTGTCACATCTTTCTTATAAGACCCCTTTAAGTATGGAAAGGCCACAATAAGATTTCCCTGGAGCCTTCGCCTCTCTAGGTTGCACAACCCCAACTCTCTCAGCCTTTCCTCACAGGAGAGGTGTTCCAGCCCTCTGATCATTTTTGTGGCCTCCTCTAGACCCTCTCCTACAGGTCCATGTCTTTCTTGGACCTTGTTATGAATTAACTATTACAACTCCACTGTCAACCATTGAGAATTTTCCAGTGTTTTACTTCCTTACCTAAAGGGATTCTAACACCAAACCTCCTGGTTTCTAAGGAAAGACAAATAGTTTTCTACTTGACAGGGAAATTCTGAGCTCTAACTCCTAATTTTATTGCAAGATTCTGAATGTTAAGCTTCCTAATGAACACAAAGGTTCTCACACTATTGTATGAGGCTTTTTGTTTATCTTACCCTACAACTGTAGAGCACAAAAACTTCTTTTTTAGAAGATAAGGATTTTTCATCAGATCAAAAGGCTTAAAATAGTTAATATTGTCTCTTCTATGTCTGTAGAAATTTGTCTGTGGCACTGCAGCGGCTTTTATAGGGTGCTGTTACTTTTTTCCGTAGTGGGATATATTCTCAAAATGTCCTTCCAGTTTTCCATTTAAGAGATGTGTTGTATGAGTAGATTCTGTAGCTGTTAAAGCTATTTATTGTTTTCCTGGATGTGGATTATGATTCTTTTGTTCCCCATAAGAAAGTAGTCATGGAAAGGGATAATATCATCACTTAATATTTATGAATGGGTAGTTTTCTTTTAATGGTGAAATCAATACTTCTTCCTAGAACAGTTTGTTTTACTTCTAAAACAGAACAATGAGCAGGATTGACAGATAGCTTTTCAGATTCCACAACTGAAAAATATCTGCTTATTAGCTCTTTTCTTATCTAGCATTTTGTATTATGTTCTTGACATAGTGTTCACAGTGTTCGAAGGAGGTCATTGAGTACATCTCTCGTTTTATCATATTCTTCTCCTTGATTGTGCAATTGATTTTAAGAACTATTCCATATTTCACTGAAGCTTATACATATAGATGTGGTCATGGATGTGTGTATCTGAGTGTGTGTGTTTATTTATGGAATTGTCCGTTTGCAGAGAATTGCCTGTGACGTAGACAGATTTATTTATCTGGTTATTTGGAGCATAGTTTCAAAATAATTGCCAGGTGAGTTTGAGATTTTATTGCTTGTCCTCTCTATTTCACAGCTTTGCTGAAGTGGTTTAATTATCAGCTATTAGAGGTGATAATTCATGCACCAAATCTGAAGAGCAATTTAAAAAAAAAAACCTCAATGCGCCATCAATATTAGAGAGAAGAGTTCTCCTTGCTATTTATATCCCTTAAACTTATTTTTACCATAGCAAATAAGCCATGGTGTAACTCTGCCTCTTCGGTATTTTTTTTGTCATTTTGTCCTTTGGGCTGTGCTCGTTGCCTGTGGCCTTGTCAAGGGGCTGGTGGCTGGTAGGCTGTGTGGCACCACAAGTGGAGCTCCAGTGAAGACACAGACTGCTACGGAGCCTGCTGGACCATGGCTACCACCCAACCATGGAGCTCCTGGGCAGAGGTTGCTTCTGATGGTGCCTGGAAACATACAGACCATGTAGTACTAAGGCTTTACACAGACACTGCCTGTGGGTGCTTTTGTTCAGTATTGATGACTACATACAATGTGGTGATCCTTAAACACTCCTTCAAAGATAAGTGCTTGAAGAAGGTGCATAGCTGAAGCTGTTGGATATGCGGAAAAAACAAAGGCCCCATGATCCCCATGGGAAGATCATCATGACGAATAAACAAAAGAGCAGGAAGATAGATGTACCTTGAAAAATATTTTGAAATATGTCATCGAGGTCTCTGCATCCTCTGTGGAACTATGTTAGTCTGATACTTATGAACTTATGTAGCCATAATCAGAGAATCATAGAATATCTTGAGTTGGAAGTGACCCACAAGGATCATCGAGTCCAAATCTTGTCCCTGCATAGGACAACCCCAAAATTTATACCATGCCAAGATCTTATGAACTTGGTCCATGTCTTTTGCGAGATGTTGACAATATCTAGTACATTGATGATAGAATACATGTAAATAATTACAATTTTTTATCAAAAAGCCAGAATGTCATTGTAGCTAAGACTCCTCAAAACAGAATAGCTCAGACAGCTTGTTTTTCTGTTTGTATAAAGTTGTACTCTGAAGCTGCACACTGCTCCCACTTTCCTCCTTTGCTCCTATCTTGAGTTCCTTGTCTGCATTTTTCTGTTTGCAAAACAAATAGAAAAATGCTTTGAGAGCTAAGAAGCAGGGGAAGTGTCTTTCTATATTACAATCATTACAATTAAAATGCTTTCTGTGTTCAAATAACAATGCTTTACATTATAAAATGTTTTACCTGGAGAAAATTTAGTAGTTTGTCACAAGCATTTTGCTGCAAACTTACATAGCATATAGAGTAATCAAATGATAGCTATGGTTAATACCTTAAAATTCTTAATTAAATTTAACATTGTATGAAAGGAAATATCTTCCATTCTAAGTTTCCATTCTGTAAAAAATATATTAAAGTTGAATAGTCTAAATAAGAGGGCCTCCCCTGAGTTGTGTTGAAGGCTCAAATATTCAAAAAATAAGAAATGAAGTAGGAAGAAGGGAGAAAGAGCACCAAAACAAGGTCAAGAAGCAGAAAAGCAGAAGTAGTTTATATTATTGCTATAATATATTATGTTATAAAATATTTCTAGTAGGAAAAATAAGATAAAAACTAACATAGAGGAAATAGAATAAAAAAGATATATAAAAATAAAAATATTTTAGAATCTCAGGAGGAGAAACTAAATGTAACATTTATATAAAAAAGCAAAGTAATTAAAAATAACAAAGGCAGAAAGGCCACATGACTTCAGTTTCAACTTTCTTGATAATAAATGTTAAAAATTACTATTTTTTTAAATTAGAAATTTCTAAAACTCTCAATTCCTTTCTGGTTTGCTTTGTTTTTTTCCCATCCTAAAACGAAATGACAGCTACCATATGAATCAATCTTTTACCGTATTTTAAACTACTATTTAAAGTAGTATTGCCTATTTCTCAGTTTTCAGACTCACAGGCAGCGTTAACTGGTGTGTTACCATTTATTGATACTACTGACTGGCACCCGAGAGAAAGAGATTGCACCAAATGCCTAATGCTGCTTCAGTGACACCAGTGACTCCATCATACTGGAGTGGCAATTCTGGGCACTATTGACAGAGCAGAGGAAGTACCACAATTGACACATTTGTGTAGCATTGTTGAAGACAATGAGGAAAATTATGCCCTTGACATTAAGCATAAATTATGTGCTATGGATTTTGTTCATATAGCAGACTAAGGACTTGGCTAAAAACCCTGACCATATAGGATGACAACTGGTTAAGTGTGTTGTAAAGGGGTAAGGTAAAGGGAAGCAGAGGAAAAGGAAGGGATTTGTGGGGTGCTTCTATGGATAAAAATACAGTTTATTGACTTGTTTTACCTCAGATGAGTACGTTGGGAGGATTTTTAGCTTAGCTCCTTATTGCGGCAGATGGGAATCCCAGCTGCTTGTTTCTTTCCATCCTGACAATCTGGTTATATCAGTTTTCTTGCAGCATGCACATCGAAGGATTTAATCACAAAGAAAGAGGCTAGAAATGTCCTTTCTTTAGAAAACAGAACTGAATCTAGAAACCAATTTCCAGCTTTTCTTCCAGGTGGGAGAAGTGATGAAAGTATGTCATGAATACTTCACTTCTTATTACGTATAGTCCTCTTCTCCTACAAAACAGAGATGACCATCGGTCAAGAACTTTCCCATCAGACTGGGACATGGTAGCATTTGCACTTTTAATTTGCACCTTGCAAATTTGCTCAGTTTTATAAAATTTGAGGTTTTATGTAATTCCAAGTTAATGTAATTGGACAATGTGAACTGTACTGCTCAGTCTCTGAACCTCTTAACCCAAAAGCTGTAATGACAGTTTCTTTAAACGGAGCACTGATATTAAATTGTAGCACTGATGGCTGGGGCTCCCTAACCAATTGTGTTGAGAAATTTACCTTCACTCTTAAATGAAGAAGGATCTTTCCTAGCCTAATGAGGCAAAGTCTAGGTGACATTGAATCCAGGAGAAGGACAAGATGAATTACTGAAGGATTTTGAAGAGTGAAAGAAGAAAGGGACAATGAAAGAATTTTGGAAAGCTACATACTCCCACTGAAAGCTTCTTCTCTCACTGGAAAGGGAGACATGTAAACCAAAAAAATCCAACTGAAAGACTGTCTTTTCATGAAGCTTTGTGGAGCAGAATTTCAAAAGTTTATAGGTGAGGTCTTGAACTTCAGCTTCCTATTTAAAATCTAGTGGATTGTGTAAGAAGTGAAAGCTAAAAGGTTTGTTTAATGAAATATTTTCTCTAGGACCTTTGCAGAAGTGGGAGGATTGTACAGGAAAAAGAAGCTTAAACTGCAGTAAGAGGAAAGACTTGTGATTAAGGTATTTATCTACTGATGTGAAGAAATATGTCTGTCCCTTTCATTACATTCTCTTTTCATGCTAATCAAGACATTCAAACCAATTTTTTTATAGTAGCTTCTAAATTTAAAAAAAAATCTTTTCTTTTGTCCCATTTTCTAAACATTTAGCTGGGATGAAGCATCTGAGGTTTGCTTTTGGAAGTTCTGTGGATTTACTGTCACAAGTTAAAGTGACAAAATCCGTATATTTTACATGGCAAATGCTATTTAGATTGTGGGGGAGAGGATACATCAGTTTTCCAGGATCAAACAGTGGCTGCTGCTGTTGGATGCAGCTCTCAGGGGTACCGCAGCGTGTGGTCCTTGTGCCACAGAGCAAGGGGCAGCTGCAATTTTCGTGCCTGGCTGCTGAATCTGGATTGTGGAGCCTGTGGACAGAGGAGGCTGCTGAGGCCTCAGCTGCAGGCGGGACACAGGGACTCTCCACTGCAGCACGGCCCAGAGCTGGCAAGGTTCCCCAGCACCACAGGCTGAGCTGCTGGCCGGCCTCGGCCGAGGTGGACACCTGCACCGCATGGCACCACTGAGCAGGGGGATTCCGCTGGCCAGGTTCACCTCCAGGCAGGTTCACTCGTCTGTTTCAGGCCATGGCCATGGGCTCCCCCAGCCCCTGGTGGCCCCACCGTTGCTGGGGGAAGCCCCATGCCTGGCTCCTGCTGACCCCGTGGGCATCCAGGGTTGAGCCTCACGTGGAGCTCAACCAGCACTGGTGTCTCATGTGGTTTGATTTTGGCACTACTCAAACGCTTGTGAACAGCTCAGTGCCTCTGTGGGGTGGTAGATGTGCTCATCTCTGCCACTTTGAGATCTCAAGACACTGGGCTGCTTCCACGGCTTCCACTGCTGCAGGGTGGCTTGGAACGAGCTGGGGGGCCTTGGGGGTGGTGAGGAGGGTGGACATGCTGGCTTGACGTCCATCTGTTGCTTAAGGTTGTCAACCATGTCCTGCTGCTGCAGGGCAGCAAGTGATGGGTTGGGGGGACACAGGAGCTGTGCGGAAGGAGGACGTTCTGGTTTTCCAGGCCCATACAGCACCTGCTGGTGTTGAGTTCAGCTCTCGGTGGTTCCGCAGCGTCTGTTCTTTCTGTTCAGGAGTGACAGGCAGCCGCCGTTTTCCTGCCTGGCTGCTGCATCTGCGTTGCTGCAGGAGACAGGCTGCTGCGGGGTGGCTGGGGACGGGCTGGGGGGACGTGGGGGTCGTGGCGACCGTGGCGCACAGGTTTTGATTCCAACGTCTGCTGGAGTTCTTTGTTCTGGTCCTGCCGCTGCAGGGCAGCCGGTAATGGGCTTGGGGACATGAAGGCTGTGGGGATGATGGCCTCTCTGGTTTTGATTCCAGCTGTTGTTGGAGGTAACAGGGCTGGTTCAGCACTGCCAGGCTTCTGGGGTGGGCTGAGAGGACACAGGGGCCATGGAGATGGTGGATGCACTGGTCTCTACCCCATGGGGTGCTTGAGGACTGGCCCAGGTTTCCCAGAGAGGTGGTAGATGCCCCATCTCTGGAGACTTTCAAGACCAATAGTCACTCTAGCCTAGGGTCCCTGGCCTGTGGGTGAAGCCCAGGATGGCAGGTGGGAGCAAGGTGAGCAGGGGATAATTCCCCGAGTGCTCTCCCGTGACACCGTGATCTACAGCACTGATGATGTGAGCAGTGGAGGGGCCAGTGACCTCTTGGCCGGCTCTGGCTGCTCTGACACACTCTGTACAGGCCACGTGCAACAGCTCTTGAGGAGAGGATGAACCAACATACGGCCCCTGGGGGCTTCCCTCCCAGGAGAGCTCTGGCACACAGAGGAAGCCACGCAAAGCGCTGGAGGGAACAACCATCATCCACACTGCCCCGGGAGAAGCATGAAAACCGTTTCCCTCGCAACGCTATTACAGGCTGTTGGCAAAAGCGCCTGCCATCTTAGCCAAGGCCTCAGAACCAACACCAGGCCCAGCCTCCACCTCGTCGTGCTGCAGCAAAATGGCTGCTGGGGGAGCCCCGTGCCCGGCTCCTGCTTCCCCCAAGGGCATCCAGAGCTGTGCCCGGGCGTGGAGATCAGCCAGCACTGCTGCCCTGCGGGATTTGATGTTGGTACCATCCAGACACTTGCACGACAGCTCAGCCCCTCTTTATTTGGGGAGAAACAGCTGATTCCCAAAGTTTTTGGTGGGGGCTCTGTCAGCGCACCCCCAGCCCCTGCCCTGGCAGGGCCACCTTCACCTCTCGATGGACGGCTGGAGCAGCAGTCTTGTGTCCTGAAGGGGGAGTTTCAGCTGGGGCTGCTGCTGGAGCCCACTGGGTTGGTCCTGCATCTGCAGAGCAGCTGGGGACGGGCTCTGGACCTTCAGCTCATGGGTGCCACGAGGTGCAGGTGTCCACCTCGGCCGAGGCCGGCCAGCAGCTCAGCCCGCGGTGCTGGGGAGCCTTGCCAGCTCTGGGCCGTGCTGCGGAGGAGAGTCCCTGTGTCCTGCCTGCAGCTGAGGCCTCAGCAGCCTCCTCTGTCCACAGGCTCCGCAATCCAGATTCAGCAGCCAGGCGCAAGTATGGCGGCTGCCCCTTCCTCTGTGGCATAAGGAGCGGGTGTGTCTTCTAAAAATACCAGGTGTTAAGTGCCTTAGTATGGGCAATCAAGGCTAGTGGACATTTTGACCTTTACGCCTCTGTACTGCTGCTGCAGTGTGTTTAGCTACCCGGTGCAGAGCACTGTCTGGAATTGCAGGAGCACAGGAGCGGTCCTCTGTCTGGAAAGTGTTTGAATAGTGTGCAGCATGTGGTCACATATTAAACAGCTCTTCAGCTTCATAACACCTTGCTTCATCTTCTGTGACAGGTATGTTGGGCTTTAACTGCATGATTGCTACTGCTACGAGTGCAGACCGAGTGCTAATTCCTGAGGGGGCTGTTGGTGGCTTCTAGAGCTGCAGTAAATAATGACTAACTCCCATGAATTACACAGTTAATGCACTGAGCCTTGTGTTCTCTATATGCTCTCATACTGTAGCTGGTGTAGGATATACTATACTAGTCTGCAGTTTCAAATGATGTTTAGGCAGCCTTTGAGGAAGACAATGAAGAATCTCACAAGTGCTCTGCTCTGTTTGCTGCACCCCAAAGTATAGACAGTTGCCCAGAATTTGACTGAATTATTCCAACATCCTTTACTTTTTCAGCCTGGGAAGAAATCTCATGGGAGTTGCTTTGCAGCAGAGTCAAGGTTGATTTTCTTCTGTTATTTCACAGTTCCAGCTCTAACCTGAAGCGGGAAATATGTTGCTACATGAAAATTTGAAGATTGTTTCCAAACACTTTCTCACTAGCAAAAAGGTGCAGTCTGAGCTCAGATTAGATTCCAACCACCTACTGGTTTGTCTTAGTGAAAGATTTCTCTCTTCTGGTAGCATGATAAATCCCAACAGAGGACAATAGTCTCCAAAAGCAGGGTATACCAATATATGGAGTGAGAATCACCTTACCTAACTTTGGCAGAACAACCTGCCTGAAGAAGATAACTAACTGACAAAGAAGAGAGAGATGCATTTCTAAAAGCTGATTCATCCCATCCCGAGTGTCTAATGCAGGCGAATGAATTGCCCTCTGGATGTGCCTGCCTCTTGCTTTTTCTCCCTGCACAGACTGTAGAAGGAACTTGGATAAGTAGTTGAGACTAGACAATTTTTAGATGAATAAAGATAAATGAGATGACTCCTATCCTCAGATGTGCACCTGCGTGAGAGAAAAAGTATAGGTGATGGTAGAGATGGGCACAGTCTAAAACAGTGTGAGGGTTATCTTACCAGCCTCTATGTATGCGTTTGCATGTCTAACGTCTGTATGTCCTTTTGTTCATGTGATTTTCCTTTATTCCAGGATAATGACAAAAAGGGATTCAGAGCAAATGATGTTCCTGATCAGCAACAGGTGAAACTGCCAGCAGTCAGAAACTGCCAAATACCCACCTAGAAGATCACCACCTGCTTGGAAATCTCAGGAGCAATACTTCAAAGCGCAAACTGTCATCTTGGTACATGAGGCTTTAAGGGTTCAAATGGTTTGGTAATGAAATATCTTCCATCATTTCTGTGGTTTGCATGTGAAATTGATTTTATTGGATTTATCTGATTGTGAGGCACAAGTGTTTCCTCAAGGAGTATAAATAAACATATTACTAGAAACAGGGTAGATGTGATGATCCATAAAGCCAGGAAGCAGTGGCTGAATGTTAGCAGATTTTACATAACTGCAGTTACTTCACAAAGTTTTGATCTTCTTTATCAGTTCATGGCAAAGAAGGATAAAACATTTTGAAATGACAATTGGGTGATGTTTTGGTGGATGCCAAAACCCATTATTTTCAGATGTACATTCCTGGCCTTGAAATCTATTAATATTTTGTGCTTGAAACCCAGAGACGTTGCTTCCTCTGACTGATTAATAATTTTATTTGAAATGTTAACATTTATTATTTATCACTGCTCCCCATTTAAAAACCACTTTTTCTCCTTCAGTTATGACAGATAAAAGCTTAAAACTGTTACAGTGAGGTCTGTCATCTTCAGCAGCTTTAATTGCTCAGTGGTGGCATGTAACCTGCAAGGCACTGTGTGGGGATGTCACACCACCTGGAATGAACTAGGTGATCCCTTGTGTGTCACCTCTTGACTATGTTGTTAGCTCAAAGTTTCTGAAAATCAACTTTTTTTTCCTTCCCATTTTATAGCGGAGGTAATGGGAACATCAAATGCCCGCTTGTTAGCAGTTGTCGTAATGTCCCAGTGGCTTCATCTTTCTTTAAAGCTCAACAGCTCTCCCGGGGTTACACAAAGAGGCCAGTCTCAGAGGTCAGTTTCAAGCAGAAGCTTCTAATGATGGAAAAAAAGTAGTGAATCATCCTTGAAAAAAAAAAGAAAATTCACCTAAATTTAGTGGGTAAAAATTAGGCTTCTGGTCCCAGCCTGCAAGCCAGACGCTTTTACAATCAATGGAGCGGTACATGCTCTTCCAGAGACTGATTTAGTAAGATGAGTCCTGTGCATGCAGTTTCTTTGTCAAAAAATTGTATTCCAATTTTTGAGATAGAAGTAATTTTTTTGAATCATAGCTGTCTACCCGTTCTAGGTGCAGGATGACAAATTGATGGCAACCACTATGAAACTAATTAATCAGCCCAGTGTTAGCATGCTCTTAAGTAAAAGACTTTGCTCTAAGGCGAAGCCAAAGTTGCCAAAGTTTCAGTGCTACACAAGCTCTTCAATCAAATTTGCAGAACTAAACCTCTGGTAATTAAAATCTAAATTATCTCTGTTTAATATTCAAGATGAATTGTTCTTTTTTCTTATGTTTAGATTTACAGCTTTTGGGGAAAGTGACTATTGTCTGCTAAGTACAAAACCAAGCACAATGTAGCAGGAAAAGTAGAAATCTCTACTATAAAAAGTTTATACAGTAATTTAATTGGAAGGCTTTTGGTTTCGAGAAGTGTCATTATTTGAATATCTGTTTCTATTCACATAAACCCACAAAACCAATAAAAGATTCTTATTAGCCAGAATGGAGACTCTTTCCATAGCAATTGGAATGACTCTGTGTGGTTGTTACACTTCCAGTTCTTAACTGGTGTATATAATTCCAGTTGCTGTGGTAACAGTAACTTTGAATTTCCAGACTTCTGTGCATTTAAAATCTCAACCTGAAAATCAAAGTTCTTTTCAGAAAAAATCCAAAACCAAAGGAAGACAAATAGAAATGTTGAGCATAGAAATTTCACAAGTATTGAGCATTTTACTTGTACCTCCCAGAGCAAAATTAAACAGCATAACTCCATGAACTTCACAGAGTTTGCTTTGGGCATGGATGTCCCAAATAGAAAGCAAACTTAATAACAGGAGAACAGGAGTCTTGCACTTATTCACAATGCTAAACTCAATGGCTTCACTGATCCCAGTGTCACTTGCCTTGGAGAGTCTTGACCTTCACCCAGGAAGACGAAAATAACTCTTCTTTCATATCAGCTGAAGGCAATCGTGGCTGCTCAGGGCTCAGGCCATGCCATGTCTTGGGTCCCGTGCTGCAAATCACTAACTGTGGTCCACACAGGTTTGGAGTTATTTCTGACTAATTCATGCTTTGAACTAGAAACATTCACAGCATTTTACTTTGTTATTTTCCTTCAAAATCTTCCTTCTCATTTTCCCTTCTTGTGCCACTCAATCCTTTTTGAAGAGCAGACTGCTGGTCTGTTGGAAATGGCTTGGAGGAACAGGGTCTGTGTGGCTGCTTCTTCATACTCCTGTGGCTATCTGCCAAAAGCCATGCACTCCGTCTCAACTTATATCTCATTTCTAAGCTTTTCAGGATCTTCACCATGTCCATCACAAATTGTTATGAACTCCTGGTCCCTGGCTAGACTTTTGAGGCAATATGCGTTTAAAGAATAAATTTCTTTTATCATTACAGAAAGACACTAATCTTATGGTGGTCTGCTTCCCTTCAGTTCCAGCACCACTCTTAGCTACTCCACCACACTCTTAGCTACTCTCGCGGTTAAAACCAAAACCAACAGAAAGCCAATCACCAGCAAAACTGTTTCTGATAAATACAATGACACAACCCTCAGCAAGCCACTAGAAAACAAGCCTGTAGCCTCACCTATACTCAATATTTTTGCTGTGACTAATGCATTCTTTCAATTTAAATTTGGCATGGCAAAATGACATGCCTGGATCTTTATATTGAACACCAAACCCTTCACACATGCTATCAGGGATCTGCTTGATTTCAGCACCAGAAAAGTCATGTCAGAATGGTAAGAATACAGCACAGCCTGGGATAGAAAGAAGTGACATATTGTTATGCAGAAATCACCCTTTTCACTTTTTGTGTATGAAATTAGAGCATCTATGTGCATCATTCTCTAAAATAAGATCAAACCATATGGAGAGATTTTAACCTACCTCCCATAGCAAAATTGCATTACACCATAGTAATTCTGATCTTCTTTAAGTCTTGGAATTACTGCAGTTATGTGCCCAAACACACAGTGTTTTTATCCTATTGCTTCCTGGTTTTGTCAGTCTCATGTACAATTCTTTAAGAATAATTCCACATCAAACTCCTTGAACTTGAACTGGCAAACAACAGGAGTAAGATAATGTTTAACCTGTTGCACAAGCAAGATAGGAAGTCACGTACAGTGAATAAATGTGGTTACATGGCCTTTCCTCTGTTCTGTTTTTCCAGAAAAATGAAAATCATGATCCTGAACAATTCTGTGGTTGCTTGGTTTGACATATGTTCCCAGTTTCTGTGAGAGAAGGCTAAGTACAAATGAAGTTGATTATATCCTCTCCTTTGCCAAGTCCATTTCTATTCAGATGATGGAGAAAAGAAGCTCTACTCCTATTATGTAGCAGAATATCCAAGCCAGACTTTTGCAATGTGTAAAAGTCTGGACCTTTTTCATGACCTTTCTCTTGATGAAGCTTCTATGATGATAACGAGATAATAAATCACCTCTGGTAATTATAAAGTACGAGCTAAACCTGCCTAGCTCATACGGCAGTACAGAACAAGAGCTCAGCCTAATGTTTCCTCTGCCTTAGAGATACTTTCAGCTTCCACCAAGACTGTGTGTCTTGGCTGGAGCCCCTTATGGCATGTGTTGTTCTCCATGAGGAGCCCACCTTTCCCTACTGGCTATAACTGCTGCTAGGGACTGCACACATTTTATGTCTTCTCATAGCTTGGAAAATCTATGGCATCTTCAAAACATGCTGTCACAGATCGTTCATTGGACAAGTCTCCTACCCTGGCAGAGGAGAAATTTATGTCTCCTACATTTTTCCTATAGCTGCTCAACGGAGGTTAGGACAGAGCTGCAGGCATGTTCTAAAGCTTCACTAATATTTTCCACATCTGGAGAAACAGGGCCAAGTCTGCATCCCTTTGCAGTCCATGGTGAAACTCATTTTGACTGCTGGGACAGATACTTGGCCTACATTCCTTAGTTTGCGTTATTTTATATAGTAGTCCCTCATGCTTGAGGAATAGACCATTAAGACTGGATTTATGTATCCCCTAAGGAAGAATGGGAAGTAACTCAGAATACAGAGAAAAAACGAAAAAAAAAAAAAGAAAGTAACCCCTAAAACGGTTTATCATGATGCTGACAACCACAGAGGAGAGAAATGGGGTATCTGTGCTGTGCTCTGGGTCCCAGAGGAGGCAGTGAGGGATCCCAGCAGCAGGCCTGGCAGGCTGCACGCCGCATGGGGCGGGGTGGAGCAGCCTGCACCAGGTCACACGGTGAGCGGGACAAACTTGCAAACTTCTTCCTCCTTCAGAACATACCAAACCAGTGAAAACATGCATGGCCTTAAGCTCAGCTGGCCATGGCAGTGAAACACTTTCCATGATAGCTTGCTTTGCTTTCTTCACTTTTATTTCCTTTCCCAATGGTAAGTTTCAACTTAATAAAAAATGATTACATTTATTTAAATTGCATGGTATGCAATCTTATCAATCTCCCTTCTCAAGTGGGAAGGAGAACTGATCAGGTCCAACTTAACTGGCCAGCTCCTGTAAGACAACTAAACTGGGCTCTTACTTGCACACAAGAGCAGCAAAGACAAGATCATGCTGTGGGTTGGGCAGCCGGTGACTCCAGAGGTGGGACTCTGAGGCTGCCCGTATCCATCTCCCTGCTAGCACATTATGTATCACTTTCCTGAAAGTTACAAAATGTGGTTTGTTTTCTGTGAAGGACCCTGTGTTCCTTCACATCTTGATTAAAGTACTGCACATTGGGGTGGGGGGCGGCGGGGTTCTTGGTGGTTTGGTCTTTTGCTTGCATAAATTATCTTCTCCCTGAAGCTGTTTGAGTTCCCTCAGTACGTATTCCATTCTAAGAGGTGGTCGCTAGGATTACAATAGGGGATGTCTGTTATTCCTAGGATTGATTTGTCACCTTCATTTGCCCAAGTAGTCAATCCCATTACTTAAATCAATTATGATGGTGCCACAGAGGAAACTAAGAATATAATTTTTAGGGTTTTCAGGATGTGATCATGCTATCATAAGCCTCAAGATGACTGGTTCCTCCAAAGGCATCAGTTCTTGAGCTTAACTAGTGAACTTAGACACTCTGTCCTGGCTCAGAAAGGGAAGTCTGCCCTATGTGTAAGGGCTTCTCAGGGCAGGAGGTATCTCTGGCTACCTGGGAAGGTGCCTCAGGATTCCAGTTGTGTGGTCAAGGACCCATGGAGCACTGCCTGACCCTGCTGCAGCTCCTCTGGCTTCACTACGTTTCTATCACCATTACTGCCAGACCATCCCAGTATTTTGGTTAGATACACGTGGGCTGTAAAGTATATGAGGGTTTTTTTTAAATTTCTTTAAATGTGCACTTTATTTTGTATTCCTGTTAGAGAGGGCAGATGGAAAGATTTACACCTTACACTGGAAGCTGAATGCCTTGATGTTTATTGTAGACCTTAGAGACTTTAGGTGTCTTGACTGTCTCAGACTAAGCTTCAAGGAAGTCCTTGGCCAGACAAGCTTTGCCCCCTCCGCGAAAGTTCTGCTCCATTAGGAAAGCAGAGCTGTTGTCAGCAGCTGAGACCTCAGACTGGCCTTGCCTTTATCTCTGAAGTCCATACGGAGCAACCACAAATGAAGTCAATATGCCCAGGATCTGTGGATCCATCAACTGGGGTTGCTGTTTCTATGAAAGCGGCAGATTTCCTTGCACCAGGTACCTCTCCTATCAGTTGAAAGCAGACAGGGATATCAATTGTGGAGATTTTCTTATCGCTTACAGTTGTGATTTTATTTTGCAATATGTGTCTCTCTAAACAAGCAGAGGGATTAATTTTCATATGTGGAGTGATTTACAACCTGCAATATTGTATTGAAGTAGTAATATTTTTTTGACCACTCATAGAGTGAGTGTTTCAGTTCATATTTTTAAACACTGTGAGAAAGCCAGAAATCATGGCAATAAAATACAGTTGTTTGTTAGTCAGAGCAGAATATTATTAATAGAAATATATCATGGATAAGGTAATAATTCATTCACTATACAAACAAAATATGCCTGTGCCAAGGACAAGACTGAGATATTAACTTTTTTTTTTTATTATTTCATATTCATTGTGAACCTGTCTAAAGCAGTATTAAAACAGAAGTTCATATTGCCTGTGAAGATGGACATGGAAGTGACCATGGGGATGGAAATTAATATCACATTATGCAGCCACACTGCCATCTTGTCAAGACAGGCTGTTTTTATAGCATTAAATAAAGTGAGCCATAGCTTATCCTCTGCCCCTTAGGGCAAACACCCTGACATAACTTGTCTGCATGGTTGGCACTCTGACCATTGCAGAATAAGGTGGCTTCTGAGTACCTTTCCTGGGCTTCAGGTTGCCCCCCAGTGCTGCCTGGGGATGGTGTGGGGCAGCACTGGTTGGCCCAGGCCAAATCCCAGGTCAGAGTGGTGCCAGCACGGGACAGCCACGGGCAGCCTGTGACAACTTCCTCCGTGGGCCCTTGGCCCTCTTCCCTGTGCTGATATAATTACTTTGAACTTCCCAATGTAGTGGATATTGATTTCTGCTTGCTTTTTTTGCTATTTGCCAACAAGAAAAGCCACTGAACATATGCTTCATTTGCAAGCTCTTTTGCATCATTGCTGGTAATCTATACATTATATCTTGACATTAAACATGTAAATTCAAATGCAACTTAGGTTAATTTACGTACTGGAATTTACTTTCAGTCACAGTAATAAGATGGGTATTCACAAGAGCCACTTTTATAAGACAGTCTAAGTGTCCTCCTGCAATGAGTGGAGAGACAGACAGATACAGAGTCCTCAGCAGCAAGTAAAAATAGGTAACATTGGGCTTTTGCTCTAGAATAGTGGTCTGAATGAGCTTATCCTTCCCCATCAACATAAAATAGAGCTGATTAGCTGAGGTTAACCACACATGTCCTGGGATGCTGAGCATCCCTCATTGCTGTTTTCTCCAAGATTAGGTTCACATTTAGCATAGTTGCTGCTAGTCACATTTTGTGTACTATATTTCACATTACATTTATTTCATACTTATTGGGTCACATTGCCAAAGAGACTTAATAAATCACAGTTCACAGTCCGTTGTCTCATGTGCAGATCCAGCTGAACTGCTCTCCTCCAACACTTGCCTTTGGAATCTTTAGTGTACTTCTCCCAGTGTAAATAAATGGGGTTACTTATGTGAAAAAAATGTTCCCCAGAGGAAAGAAAAGATTCACAGTCAGACTTTTAGCTTATTGTATATGCTTAGAGCTAAGTACATTGCTGAAGAGAGAGAATTTTTTCTTTTCCTTCAGAAGTACTAATTGTAAAATATTTAATTCTATACCCTCTAGGCCAGTTACACATGTAGAAAAATTATTTAGGAAAAATAGTAAATCTGAATATATGACTTAAAGAAAAAATATAAAAGAATGTTTCTCATAGAAGGAAAAATACTTCAAAAGGTATTTCGCACACTTTGTGCAATGCTCTTATAATTATGTATGATTAGCTGGATTAGATCTCTTCTGATGAAAACACAGGTTTTTCTTTAAGAAAGGTATCGCATGAGATATAGAGGGAGACACAGTTCATTCAACATGACAGTTCAGCCCATAGGTGAGGGAGAGTATATTGTACAAGTCAACTGTATGAAGCTACAACTCTCAACTGCAACACCAAAATTTTCCCATGGTGGTTCCATGGAGAAGATACCCAGCTTAACAAGGCCGCATACCCTTCTCAGCCATATCACCTTCAACATTAATCATGTAACTGGCTGTCAGTGACTGAGTAATTTCTTTAAGTTTCTCTGTGTATGCATACATGGAATTTCTGTGTGTCTTCTTTTATCCAAACACTGCCCGCATTATAAGTCTTATGACATCCTGTGGATTCCAAAGTAGTGCAGTTAATAGGATTAATAAAGACTACCATGAAACTGACATTTTTTTACTGGCTCAAAACTGGTTTTATAGATTTCCACTTTATTTTTATGTCTGGCACTTTCCACTGCATGATGGATAATGTTACAGTGACAGTAAATATAGTCAACAGTAGAAAGACTCCTCATGGAAAACAAGGCTTATTTGCATGGCTCATCTGTTGGATGCCTCTCCAGAACTGGCTCCAGGTTGTACTTGTCTTCACTCTATAACCAAAGAGTCATGTGCACTGTGTGTAGCTGGATTTCACCCTGCAGGTTTAGCTTACACAAAATCACAACAATTGTGCAAAAGTGATGCTTATTGCAGTCCTCTGAAGAATTTTTACTACATTCCAATTTTGTGAGGCTTTGGACTTCAAATTTGTTTTCCAATAGCTATTCACAATGGCTGCAGGTGTTTCATTTGCAGCAGCTGCAAATCAAACAAAGAAGTGAGTTACAGAGAAGACAGAGGTCCTGATATTGGGCAGTAAAAGAACAATAATATTAACTAAAAAAATGATCATATGGGAGAGGCTGCCCACCTTAACAGTCTGATTTTACAGGAAGACTTACTTTGCAATAGCCAGTCAGGTCAAAGTGTATTGCCTGTATCCAGATGTTTGGGTGTCACAGTAATGAGTGCCAGGGAAACACTGAAAATTCATAACAACTTGCAGTGCAAATAGAGAATGGGAAAAAAGCCGGAAGAACTTCTTTTCAGTAATCCCATTGCTTATTACTTGCTGTGGGACTGCCTGAACTAGTCTACTTGGAAGGTTGTAGCTGCCATGACCATGGAGGACTAAGCCTAAAAGTTTGCAGAATGGAGTAGATTGCAGACATTCTAGTGAAAATGCCTATTTTTTCTTTATAGAATGATGGCTTAACTGAAAGGTCCTGGGAATAAATGAGTATACTTCACTTTATTGCAGCTGATTTTGGCTCAGCAGACAGGGTATCACCTAGGTGTTATCCCAAGGCTTATATTGAAACGCAACTGAGGAAAGCTCAGTGTATTAATATGTAAAAATTATTAGCCAACAGTATGATGTTTCACCATACTGGATTTACTATGTTTTACGAAGTTCAGCTTGAGACCTTTTCAATGTAAATATGATGCAATGAAAATGTAGAAGACATCTACATTAAACCTTGAATGCAGTCATTTTACTTCCAGCTGGAGGTTTAGTGAGTTTTGTGAAAACTGCAGGACACAAGGAAGATGCGGGTGGCTGGAGGGTGCTGTGCTCCTCGCGAAGGCTCAGCTCACCACGGCGCTCCCTCTCCCAAGCTCTTAGCACAGCTCACAGGATTCACCTCTTGGTGTAAATCTCCAAATGAAATACTGCAAATTTGCTTTTCAGGGGTATTCTTTTTGCTCAAATTCATAATTTGCTTTGACATTGCCACAAATAACCTCATTTACTAGAATTAATGGGAAACAAAGAGCAAAGAAGTGTGAATGTAGAAACCCAGGCAGATAATGAGGTGAATATATGCCTTTTCACAGGGGGAATTTTTTAGTGAGTTTCTCTAACCTGCACATCTGCTTAAGTAATTCATCTTGAAGTTTATCTGGGTTTATTTGTTCTTTCCATTGCCACCTCCGCTTATTCCCAAAAAGTATTTGGCATTTAGGGACTTCATTTTAATGAAAATTGCTGGGCAAAATTCTACACTTACATACACTGCTGCACATTTAAATTAGCTCCATTTATGCTTTGTGTATCCTCATATTACCTAGATCAAAATGTCACCTATTCCTACTCAACTGCGAGCTTGATTTTCTCTTCTATGCAAGTTAATGAAAGTTTTTCCAATGAGTCTAGGGAGATGTTATGTTGTTTTAAGCCTCTATTAAAAACAAACAAACAAACAAACAAAAACCAAAACAAAACCAAAAAAACCAACACAAACAAACCACACACACACACACAAAAACAACATGCAAACAAAAAAAACCCACTCGAAATGGTCTTCCAAAGCTGCATTATTCTGATATTAGAGGTATCTTTTTCCATGAATCATCTCAGTTATTGCAGTTATAGTCACAAAAGGTTCAGCATTTGTGATGTGTCCTCAGCAGATACTCAACAACTGGCTCCTGACTAATGAGTCATCTTGCATCATTTTTCCGATTTACTTCTGGTATAGTATCATTTACAGTAAGATCTCAGGAAGTACCAGCATATGCACAGTCAGGAATTTAAGCAATCCCACTACTTAGCCACATGTTAATTAATTATTAAAATTTTTTTTTCTATTCTTCTTAATCACTATGTCATTTTTAAAGGAGTAGAACAATTAAATACAAGTAGCAGAGGCTCACAAGTCATTGGTGCTTGTTAGACTAACAAAAGTTTTATCCAAATACAAGGAATATGCAATTATTTAATTGGATTTAGATTAAGTGGGACTGAAAAGAACAGGTAAATGCAATCTAGTGATCAAAAATCTCTCTTAGATCATCATTTATTAGTAATCTCCATAATTTTTTTCTGTATTAACTCTTAGCTGCTAAGATACTAAGTATGTTCTGAAACATGTGACTTTAATTTTCCTGTAACTAAAGCCACTTTCTGATAAACAATTGTCTTTGAAAACAATGGGGGTGATGTATGAGGCAGAGGCATTGCAGGAGATGAGGGATCCCTAACAGTACTACAACCAAAGAGAGTGCTTTTCACAGGCGACATGGTATGTGTGATGACGCTGTACACTAAATGTTTTTCATTTGTGAGCAGGATTTTGGAGACTTGGGAAGAGGAGGCTGAAGCCTTCTTGGGGCTGGTGCTTTTCTGCCTTTCACTGGTCGCAGGTCATGGCTGCAGCCTATAAAGTTGGGGAGGGAAGGCAGACTGAGGGCTTAGTGCTGGGACTTGCTGAGTAGGGAGCAGCTTTGTTCTCGTTGGGGAAAAAGTAGTCCCATCTTTGAAGGTAAGTATGGCTGATTGGTTTTAGGAATGTTTTACGGTCTATTGAGGGCTGAAAACTGCAAAATACCTTGCGTTTGTTTGGGCTTTTTTGATTTGTTTTTGTTTGGTTGGGGTTTTTTTGTTTGTTCGTTTATTTTGTTGTGTGTTTTTGGTTTGGTGTTTTGTTTGGTTTTTGTTTGGTTTGTGGGTTTTTTCTAGTGTTTTTGTTTGGTGGGTTGTTTTTGGTGGTAGTGGTGCTTTTTTTTTTTGTGGGGGGGGTGTTATTGTTGTTGCTGTCTTTTTCTTCCTATTTTAAGTCCTTATCCATTTCTCTTGTGTATTGTGTAGAGATCTTTTATTTACCTAATGTGAATCCCTAAACCTCTGGGGAAGGTTTTTCTTGCCTAAGATCTTGTGTCTGCAGTTGAGAGAAATGGATGACCGAGGGAGCAGCAGGATAGGCATGTATGCCCCGTCCTTCCCTACCCACTCCTTTAATTTCCAACAGCTATCATTTTGGAGGCCTTTTGAACCAGATGTGGCTTCTCTGAGAGCCTTGCAATTTGCTACCAAGAGAGATCCACCTCCTTTGTGTTCAGTCTAGCTCCTCTTTGCTCCTGAACTCTTGCAGTGGCATAAAGAGTAAACAGTCACTTCCTAAACACCCAGACTGATAATGACCGTACACGTTAATATATTCTGCAGACTGAAGACACCTAGTTTATTTAGTCATTCTTTACACAGAAGTGTTTTTTCATTATGTTCTTCTCAGAACATTTCTGAGTTTTATAGTCTTCTTTTTGCTTTTTGAGAACTGGAGGCTAGTGTAAAACAGAATACCTGAGGTGCAGGCAAACTGTGGATTTATTTAGCAGGATCATTATACTATGTCTTGTTCTCTACTCCTCTTCTAAGAATTCCTAGTATTTAGCTGGCTTGTTCAATTACTATTAATCAGTGAGATGATAGATCCATAAAATTACCTATTATAACCCCAACATTCTGTTACTAATTAGCAACAGTCAAAAGAGTTAAACTGCGATACCTGGTTTAAGAAGGACAAGGAATTACTGGAGGGATTCCAGCAGTGGGCTATGAAGATGATTAGGGGCCTAGAGCACCTTTCTTATGAGGAGAGACTGAGAGAGCTGGGTCTGTTCAGCCTGGAGAAGAGAAGGCTGAGAGGGGATCTCATCGATGTTTATAAATATCTCAAGGGTGGATGTCAAGAGGATGGGACGAAACTCCTTTCAGTGGTGCCCAACAGGATGAGGGGCAATGGGCACAGACTGAAGCACAGGAGGTTCTATCAGAATATGAGGAGAAAATTCTTTACTTTGGGGGTGCCAGAGCCCTGGAACAGGCTGCCCAGAGAGGTTGTGGAGTCTCCTCCTCTGGAGACATTCAAGACCCACCTGGATGCATTCCTGTGCGATCTGCTCTGGGTGAACCTGCCTTAGGAGGTGGGTTGGACTAGATGATCTCCAGAGGTCCCTTCCAACCCCAACCATTCTGTAATTCTCTGAGTGGGATCAGAGAATGTTTTTATGTGTGTTTGGTGGGGGTTTTCCCCCCTGTGCATTTACTTACATTTTTCTACACAAGTAATAAAATGACTGATGAAAGTCACTCAGTCCCATGAAGAGATGGAAATCTTCACAGATGGACCTCAATGCTGCTCTTGTGAATAATTTAGCAGACTTCCAATCTTTTCAGATCCCTCCAATCTTACTTTCTACAACCTATGTGGGTAGGGAGGAGAAAATATTATTGCACTAGTGGCTATCAGAAATAAGAAATCTATGCAAGTCTCTCTTTGTAGATGTGTATATTCTGTCTTGGGGAAGTAGATGTCAAGATAAAGAACAGTTCAAGTGAAAATAACAGTGGATTTGTCTCATTCAGCAGTGTTCCTAAAACAAGCAAAATGTTTTGTCCTTGTGGCTGCAGACACCATCTCCGGAAGCTGCTGTGTCGTGGCAGCTGTGTGCAGCGGTGAAGGGGCTGGGGACACCCATGCGCAGGAGCTGTGCACCGCCTGCCGCACCAGTCCCAAGCTGCAGAGCAACTGTCGTATTTGCAGGGTCTTTCTGAGAATTGCTGCCCACCTCTGCACTTTTGGGATAGGCTTTTGCTGCATTTCTCCAAGGTGCAGAGCCTAGAAAGTTGCTGTGTTCCTGGGTTGTTCTCTCTTTGGTATTTAGATAAAAAGCACATGCGAAGGGCTGGGTCTAGGGTGTGAGTTGTTGCAGTTCAGTCAGACTTAGCGTTTTACTTACAGACAGTTAAAAATCCAGTTTCTCACGCTTCAGAGCTCGGGAGAGAGCTGTTCGGGAACCTTCTGTCAAAGGCACCTCTGAAGTTCCCTTCCACCACTTCCAATGAAATACAGTTCATTAAGACTCTTATCAATCTGGAAGAAACACCATTTTAAAACAATGAAATTGAAGTGCTTCACCAGTTTGGAACAATGTTTTGATTTTTTTTTTTTCGTTTTAAGGAGCCGTTTCTGATTAAACTTACTTTATCTATATAATACAGGTATTCAGAAACTGGAAAACTAGACTACAGTGTTTGTTTTCTGGAAATAAAATACATAATTGTTTCATCACAACTTTCTGACAGCTTTTTAATCAGGAAATACTGAAATATATTGCCATTCCAAAACAGGAACAATGAGAAAATCGAAATGGCAAAATTGCCTTCATCTCAGCTCATTTCTATAGGAAGAAATTCTTGGCATAGTCCCTGAGCTCCTGCTGAGGCTGTAGTCTGCAACTTGAGGCTTATATAGTACACAAATATTGTCAAGGTTTTAATAACATTAAATAAAATGGTTCATCACATTATTTTTCCTTACAAATTATTTAGACATATCACAGTAAAACACCAGTTTATTTAAAAATAAAAAGCCATCATCTAATCTTAATGTCATCAAGGGGAAACAAATCAGTTTTAGAAGATTTGGTCACCAAAGAGATACCAGATTTGACCTCCGAGATTAGTTATGTTGTAGTTGCTCTTCGGCATTTTGTTCTTCCAACTGGGGTGACTGAGCTATTCTGGACAGTGAAAACTATATCTCTCTGTGGACCTCAATAACAATCTCTCTGGGCTTAGGATATTTGAAGTTGAAAACTAAGCCAACACGGCAGAGCCCTAAGCCTGGGGACTCATGAGTAGAATGTATCAGACAGGGATATGTTTGCTGGGGTGCCGTGTGGATGCAATGACCTTTGGCTGGTCCACTGCTGTAAATAGCTTTCTGCCTGCACCACCCTCCTACTGTCATCCCACCACTTTACTGCAACATTGCAGGTGATGCTAGACAGACAACCTTTGGTATGCTGTCCTGGGTCCCCTGCTAATTTCCTGTAATTAAGGAAAAGATACTTCCATAGGAGGGTGTTTCAGGTTGTTTTAATTAGTTTACGAAAGCTATTTATGAAGGTTGCAGTGCTGAAATACATTCATGGAGGACACTATGGAGATGGCCACTCTAAGGGTCTTTCCCTTCTCTGCTGGTACCTTAAAAAAACCCCAAACTGTAAAATGGCTCATCCCCAACAATGTCAGATAATATATAAAATAAAAATAACTTATTGTGGGGGTTTTCCCTACATCAGGGTAGTATAATATTATTTGAACTATACTGCAAGTTCTACTTTAAGTAGAAAAGTGCTTCATGAAAAGACAGGTGAAACACTGGATTCAAAGTCAGTTCTAATTTTTCTGAATAATTCTGTTTAGCTCTAGCCTCTGTTATACACTTCGGTGTTGCTATAAACAATTCAAACTTTGTTCTGAGGAGATTGTTTACCAAAAATATGTATGATAATTCTGATTAGAACAAAAACTGGAACTTGATAAACTTATGATGAAAAGTTATATGATGTAGTTGATTGTAATAGTAAATGGTGGAACCTGATGCCTCAGGAGGTTCCCTGAAATGTAGTATCTCATGCCCCTAAATTTATCTTGTACTTGACATTGAATTTGTTTTTCAAGTGCTGCCTTGTGATCTATTTTAAAGGCCTTCCTAGGTCTGTCAAGCACTTTCCTTTGTCTAGACTTCTAGACAAAGTGTTGGCACCTGCAAATACTGATATGGCTGTTTAGCCCTTTTCCAAACAATCTTATTAATTGCAGATTCTAAGATAGTTCAGCAATTTCTCACTATGAGTTTCTAATTTGGGAGTAAGTTATAAACTTCCATTTGCTGCAGTTTTGTCAATCACTTTCTGAACTACAGCAGAATATTCACTTTTCTTACATGATTACTTTGTTTTCCTAATTGGTTCCTCAGGAAACACTTTTTCAATGAAATACATGAGCTTTCAAGTGAACTTATTTATGAAATGGTCTTCATCATCCATTGTTTAACACTCTTAACACGTTACAATAGACTGAAGAAGAAGAATTTTCCTTAATAGAAGCTCTGCCAGCTTGGTCTTGTAGCATTCTCATTTTTGTGATTTTTATACTTTCGTCTTAATTATTGTTCCAAAAACTTTTCTGAGGATTCATAGTTTGTAAATCTGAGAATTCCCCTGTTTCCCTTTTTGGAAGGAAAGGGCAATGTTTGCTACCCTGCCATTTTGTGTTTTTTAATGAGCTATTCTGTATTCTTTGTTAGAAACAGCGGCTGTGCTTCTAAGAGATCTCCTGGAGGGATGCCATCAGTCAGGTGACATGCTGCTCTTTAATTTATCAGTTTAATTTTCCTACTCTTCTTATTTTGACAGCTCTGCCTGACATAGCATGGTCTTTATTTCCTGATAAGAGTAGGGCTTGGATAGGTATCTTGGCTGTATTTTCCATGGTGAAAACTGATATGGAATCTGTGGTGCGCTGTAATGCTTTTTCTAACGTCCACAACTTCTTTCAAACTGTCTTTATGTATGGTTTATAGTCAGGCTCTGTATTATTCTGTCAAATTCCAATTTGGCCATAGGTTTCTGAAAATACTATTACATCATGGCCCTATTACACTGCCAGACGATGTAGTTAAGCAGTTTCTGCTTTGAAATTGTTGGCCTCAGTATACGGACACTTAGGGGCTTTTTCCCAATGCAGCAATATGACCGCTCTTATTTAATTCCCTCTCCTAACAGCCTGATCTGCAACTGCAACCTGTCCCTCTCCATTTCATCCCCAGTTTGAGATGTTGTCTCTGAGACACAGAGCTACTCTTGCATTTCTGACGTCTCTTGCAGGTGTCTGCCTGACCCAAGCTCTCCCTGGCTCCTGTGAGTGTTTCTCTTGCTCTGGATCTGAGTGATGCTCCAAAACTTGTAGACACTTTGTGCCAGAAATCTAACTGTACTCTGATTTAAGGTGGAGACCGTTTTTCTGTCTAGGCTCTCCTCATGTACCTCCCCTAGTGTCCAACAGACTTAAATCCTCTCCTGTACATCACCTGCCCAGATGCCCACTGGTTCCTCATGGGATACCTGGTGTAACTTGTCTGATTCCTGACTCTGGAAGCAAAAAGCCAGTTGTGGGCACACTGGGTCAAAGCCTTTGCCCAAGCAGTCTGACCTAGCTTCCAAGACCTCTGTATCTCATTTTCTCTGGTACACTATGCTCTCATGATGTTATAAGTACTCTGAAACGTTTTCAGAATGTTTGCTGTGTTTGTTTGAAATATGGTCATATAATTTAATAGCAAAGGTTTAAATGAAGAAAATATTAAAGAGTGACCCCTTCATTTCTAAAAGTCTAAATAGAAGACAATTGTACAAAGAACAGCTTTTAATGCGAAAGTCAGTTTTATGCCCATAGCCTATGTCAAAACAAGATGGCATCATTTCCTGCAAAACCTATTACTGTATAGGGAAATTGTCATTTATCCCAACACAGGCTGTGCAAAGATCAATGTTTACCCTTCTCTGAATCACATATAAAACAAATGATGTGAAGAGAAGATTCACCATCTATTTAAAAACACTGGTTTCTATTTTGGACATAACATGTAAAATTTCTGTTTAGCAATTTCAGTTAATTGTTAGATTAACATTTTTGGGAACAGATTGCAAACTTCAAAATGGAAAAGATCATTTTAGGGAGGGAACCAAGGCAGCTGTCAGTGAGCAAAAATTAACATAAATTTGCATAACAGATGTACAGTAAGGTGTCTATGACAGACAATCGCTGAATATTAATGATACAGACCACGACATCATTTGCGTAAATGCTGTCTGCTGGGTATTGAAGCTGCTGCGCTATTTGCAGAAGACAAAGGAGCACAGAGCTGAACAGATGCACCAAATACATCGATGCATCTTAATTTATGACATCCTCATGAAAGACCTTGTGGTGCGATTTCAGGTTTTATTACAAATAATTTGGAGATAAAGGAACTAAGTAATTATCTTTTCTACTACAGTCAGTTCTTTCAAAGGGGAGGGAAGCTTACTTGTGACAACCCTTGTGATGATTTTTTTTGTGGAAAGCCTCTTTAAAAAAAAATACCCCCATTACAATGAGTCAAATATTCATCATTATTAAAAGATTAGCGCATATTAGCATGCTTCATGGGACTTGCCGCCTAACGTACCATCGCCACCACAACTGGAGTCCTCCAACAGACAATGCATTTCAATGAATCTGCAAGGGATAAAAGTGGAAAAAAATATAGAGCTCATACAGACTGTTAAAAAACAAAACAAAACAAAAAGCTGATATGATGTTTTAGATAAATTTTAACCAGACTTTACCCTCAATCTATTTTGCCTTTAGTCTGTATTATAAGCTCCAGGTACTACTGCAACCACTATCTTCTCCAGGTACTACTGCAACCACTCAACGTTTTAGAGGTATCTGCTCCATATAGAATATTCTTACTACAGTATTCCTGCAACAAGAGGAACTGATTTAAGTTATATGCTGATAACAGCAAAAATTGGAACATAATGCAGTAAAGTTAATGAGTGAGGAATGGATAAATATAAAAAAATAACCCAAAACTAGACTTGTGAGCCATGTGTATAGAAAAACATTAAAGGCAGGGGATGCTTTTCTTCTCTGCTATTAATTTATTTGGGCTTTAATGGATTCCTCTCCAAGCCCATGCTACCATAAGAAAATGAATTGCTGACATGATGGATCTGTTGGTAGCACATATAGAGTTTTATGCATGTAGTCTTCAATTTTGTTCTTGTCAGCTAATCAGCAGCAGCCAGACTTTTTATTTCAAGGGATTTCCTTTTCCCATTTGAACAGAGAATATAGCCCAGTAATCACTCTGCAGAGGCACTGCGTGAGCTGTTATTTCCACCTGCTTTTTCTTCAGAATTTCTATCAAAGTCTTAATCCAGTAACCTGATAAAATCCTTTCAAGGTCCTGTAGGGTCCATTGTGAAATTGTTCATCTGAATGGATTGTGAAATAACATGAAAGTTACCATGTCCCAAAAAGAGCCATATGGTGATTATTTTAATGGGTGCTTACTGTATGCCCAGAGGCAGTTAACGTGTTATTTCACATTTTGTGTGAAAGAATGGAATAACTGCAATCTGACACTTTTCCATCTAATTTTGCACCCAATGTCTTTTACAGAAATGCAGCTTTATTCTGTGTTTCTGTACACTAACAGCAGGTGATAAGCTGATGCCCAGATATGCTAACAAGAGCTAATGCTGATAATCCCCTTCCTTTTAGTCTTTCTCTTCAATACCCGTTTTCACTTGGGGAAAGAGATATAGAGGGCTGAATGGAGAATGACCATGTCCAAGGTGTACAGAACAGGGATGAACTACAGAGCTGGAGAATTTCTTTGATGTGATGGAGAGCATCAACTGTGTTTTACTGTCTCAAGTAAGAACACAGAAAAGGACTTGCTGACCACAAGTAATCTGGCACTGTTTAGGTGGAGTGAGGTTTCATACAACCATAAGTAACCAAGCTGCTGCTATTCTCTACAATAACTTCTGAGCCTTGTTGACCAACTTCAGTCAACACTGGCAGAGGAGATGAGCCTTGAAGACAGCCAAAGCAGCACTGAAGAAATCTCTTCTCCTGCTGTGACAACTTGTTTGGGACTTTTTCTCCTGGTCAGCCTTGTTGGACCATAATTTTCAGTTCACTTTGCCAGTAGCCTGCTAGCAAGGCATCTTGGGCAGCAGCTTGGCTGATGTATAGCTTGCCATGAATTACCTCACACCTGGCTTGTGAGGGATGGAGGTGCCATAGGGGTATGGGTCACCTGAAATTGCAGGAGGCAGGGGAAACCAAGGTTATTAAAGTGGGGTTGTTGGAGGGAACATGCAAGGATGGCACATGGAAACATTCCAGCTGTTCAAATGCTTCAAGGTGAAACTCTGACTCAGCACTCCCATACCAATTCCATACCAATTGTAAGCATTTGGTTTCAGTCATGCTCACAGTTATTACTTGTGTGGCTGTTATGTCACTCTCCTGCATGATTCAAAGAGAGCAGTGAGCATGTCAATGCCTGGGTCATTTAGGACACTGAATGGGGAAACGTTCCAAATAGTTGCTCCAGCTGATAGGCTTGATTCAAAGTGGGTGCTTACACCTGCAGCTTAGAAGAAAGTGACAGTCACAGCTGACTTTAGCCTGGAGCAGAATCCTATGACTGCATGAGGTCTTCCTGAGGAACAAACTACTACTTTTCCACTGAAGACTCCAGATATCTCTGCCGGTTTGCTGGCTTTCCATTGTGGCTGGAGGGGCAGCCAGGGTTTTGACTCCTGGAGGTGGTTCAGAAGTGTCAGCAGCCTCAAGTGGAGTGACAACTCAGAGGATGCTTTCAGGATTGAAAACAGACTCTACGATCCCACCTTTTCCAGAATGTGTATTTAAGGTGATCAAGGTCTTTTTTGGAACTGTCCCTCTGTTCATTTAGCACAAATGAAATTAAATATGACAAATGACTCCCTATTCTTTCAGCAAGTATAGCGGTGGTTAATAAATAAAGCAAGTAATCTCTCCAGTAACCCAAGTCATTAGGGAAATTATTTGCTCTGACTGAATAAAAGAACCGTGATACTGGGTATTGTGGGAGTTTGGAAAGAACTTGAGCCCATGTTTGAAGGAGGGAGGAAAACAGTGGATGATGTTCATTTGTAGTCACTGTTTAATGTTATTCCTTCATGTCTGGGGTTCAGTGGAAAAAATTCTCATTCAGCACCAATTGCCACCTCAAGGAAACATCCAGGATGCTGTTTTGCCTTACAATTTAGCAAGTAAGCATGTGAAGACAACAAACCAGTGAGAGGAACTGCTACGCTTCTGGCTAGGAAGTCCGGTTCTGGTAGCATTCGCAAATGGCCGCATTGTCATGGGGTATAATAGGGCTTCTTTGGTGCCTGCCAAAGGGCTCCCAAAACCTGTACATCCTGTCGCTGTCCATTTGCCAGCGAAACATGAAAACACTTGGCAAATAAAACATGAGAATCTTCAGGGCTTAATTTGTTAGCTTTTATGCTATTAGAAAACAGTTGACTTTATTAGATTTACACTGAATTTATACTGACTACAACTGAGAGCAAAAACCAGTTTTGTAGAAGTAACATATATTTTATTTATTCTGTTTTTCCCTGAAACAATTTGAGAGCCTTAGTAGAAAGACCCCTAGGTTGATATGTAACATACTGAGCTGAGCAGTAACTAAAATAGAAATTTTTTCCTCTGCCGCAAGTCTCAGGAGGTCACTTTTTGAAAACTGCTACAACACATTTCAATAAACAAATATTGTTGTATTCATTTGGATTCATCTTTCAGAATGAGGTCACCTTCAGAGTGGTATCCTGCAGTTCAGGCACTCTCAGCAAGACACGCCTGAGGGACAGGCTGCAGAATTCAATAGTCTCTGTTTTGGATAAACAAATGTCATATTTATTCTGAATGTCATGTGAAGATCTTCCAGGTCTGAACAGATGGAAGCTATAGAATGGTGATTATATCTTCTTTTTTTATTTCTCCTTTTTTTTAATGTGATACAGCAAGTTCCTCTTTTGTCTGGTTACATTGTAAATAATTTCTTGTTAGCAATGATTAAGGTATAGCTAAGCTTCACTATTCACATCCTTTTGTTGTGGGCTCTCAGACTACTTAATGGCCCTTGTTCCACCTCATATGTAAAAATCCTCTGGAGAGAAACCCAGGGATCTGTCTGGCTAAGCATGGAGAGTATGTACTTTAAATGAGAGTGGGGATCCTTTTGCTAAGCATGGTCCCCTTGAGGAAGCAAAAGAGAGTTAGATTTCTGATGAGAGGTGAGAAAGATACCTTGAAGCTAAACTGTAAGTATTATCCAAAACACCTTTTTGGTGCTTTGGAACCCACTGTCCTGATCGCATCTACAAGCTCAATTTAAAAAAAAAAAATGTTGGGGAAAAAAGGATAAATGTGCAAGTATCACGACAGAGAAAAAAGGCAGACTGGGATCTAGTTGCTGTGGTTACACAAATCAGCCATGTAAGGAGTGACTCTAGCTTTTGGATTAAGTGAGGATGATGTTAGTATATATGCATCTGGAGAGTGTTACAAGCATAAGAAAATGATGAATGAGGGGAAAGAGGGAGGAATTCAACAACTTCTACATAAAGGATTCAGAGTAAAATACTAAGGAGAAAAGACATTTGAGAGTATACATCAGCATGAGGACAAGAGCAGAAATGTAGAAATAATAGACCCTGAGAAAGCTCCATAGAGGATGCAGAAGTAGTGGGGGGCAGGGGAAGAATGCGAAGCTGGTACAGAAAGTCAAACCAGCAAAAGCTCTCAGTGAGATGCAAAAAGAAAATTGTGTCAGAGAAATATGTCTAGTGAATGAATGAAAAGAAAATGGTGAAATAAAGGGAGAGAAGGCAAGTAGAGCAGTGAAAGGATTATGGGAGTATAAGCTAGTGTCCAGAGAATGTAAAATGGGAAGGTGCAAAAGAAAAAGCAATAAATTTCGGACAAGCTGTGAGGGTGTAAAGAGGAAGAGCTTTTAGGTGTGAAATTGATTAAATGCTAAAGAAAACATTTGGTTTCTGTTTTTTTTCAATGTAAGAATAAATTATAATGAAGTGTGCCAACTCTAGTTTCTTAGTTTTGGAATTCTGCTGAAGCTGTGAACTTGAAATGTCTTACCAGGGCACATTAAGCAAAGATTGTGGGAAGCCCAACAGCTAGACACAGCGGATTTCCAAAAACGATGACACGAAATGCCGTTAAGATAGACTAGGCTGGGAACAAGACTTCTACAAGAATGTTACTTAAAAAAAAAATAATGAGAATGGTAAGGAAGTAATAAAAACTTCTGAAGTAGAAAACTTGTATTAGTACTTATATTAGCACCTTCCTTTATTAGAATCCGAACCTTTCTTCCATCCAAATCAAAGAACAGATTGTAGCATAGAATGTTATCCCAGTTTTGAGAAACTGATAAATTTAAAAAATGGAATTTATTCAGACCTAATAAAAGTGGGCAAAAATCCACTAAACACCACCTACTTAGCTCAAGCCTGAATTGACCCATGTTATTGCTATTAACTAGTGGAATGTTCTTGGGAAGCCCAGCCAGGAATAAGAAATGTAGCCCTGAGACTGGGGCATATGTGTCAGAAAAGCAGCTGTGTAAATAGTGAATCTTTTGTTTTGCTGGTATTTCTGAAAATTAAAGAAAAACTAACTTTGGGTTGAGTGTAAAAGAAATATTTTAAGATAAATTAAATTATCTTTGGTAATATTACTTGCTTCATTTGACCTAAAGTAAGATGTACCGCTTAAATTATATTTTTTTTGTTTTAAAATAAGTTTGGTAGAAATTTTCTAAATCAAATACTATTTTGAATGAAGAAAATATAAATACAATTTTCTTAAAATATCAACATACTTTTTTTTCCTGCAAGCAGAACTGCTTCAAGCCTTTTATGGCTCAAACCGTTCAGTAAATTCAACATGAGTAACTGATATACTTTGCTGTTCACTGACTTATTTTCTCCAAGAGATATTTTAGCCAAAAACATGCAGCAAGTTTTAGTAAAAGTTAAGCTATAAATCTGTTTTCCACAATCAGCAGAAGACATAAATGTTCTCATAGACCAGATAACTTAAAAAAATAAATAATAATTTTTTTTTTAAAGTTGACAGGTGTCCAACAAAATAAAGTTACTGGATCTAGAAAACCTCTGGAGTTTCTTCATTGACTGGATTTCATGGAAAAATGATGGTGGTTTTTAACCCCATTTGAAAATGGCCAAAGGCTCGGCTGGCAGTCTCGCTGTGAGGAGCCAGAGGAAGGCTGGTTGAGGGTGCCCTGAGTTCCCCCAGAGAAGAGTGGGCAAGGACCCTGAGCTGAAAGAATAACCTGGGGGGCAAGTGGGACATCAGCAAACGGATGTCAAGGCTGGGATCTAGTGACACCAAGGAGAGAAGGAGTAGTGTACAAAAAGGGAAACCTGTAGTGTTTCTCCTGCTCAGAAATGTTAGGCAATCAGAACAGACCTTCATCCTTGAAAATATAAAGATTCAAACAACCTGGAGGCAGTTTTTTAGCTAAAAGCAGCAAATCTCTTTCAAATAGTACCTTCTTAATTCCTTTTTCAAAACCTTTTCTCAGAAGTTCTTTAGGATGCTTTTTCAAACTGTATTGGGTTTTCTTATCTGACAATTTTTATGTTTATGTTTGCTCACTCCTTTCTCCAAAAAAAACCACCCAGCCCAGACCTCTTTGCGCAAAGCATCCAAACTTCTCAGCACAAATGTGCTTGATGTAAGGAATTCAAGAAATTTGTGAAATACGGCTTTCCAACCAAATTTCAGACATATCAGGAATTGTCAAGCTTCTAATTGAGGCCTTGATTATGGCCTCTTAATGAGGAATTAAAGAGTATTTCAAAATTTTATTTCATAAATGCTTGTCTTCATGGCTTCCTCTCCTTTTTTTTTCTCAGTTTTTTCTCTGAATATGTAAGTGATTAACCTTGGATTTTGTTCTCGCTCCACAGTACTAGAAGATCTCTAGGTGACACACATTCCTTGAGCTATTCTCTGATACACAGGTAGTGAATGTTCAAGGTGATGGTCCTTGTTGGAAGCAGGGAGAAAGATGAAGAGCAAAAAATGATCTGGCTAATTTTCTAATTCTTTTACTTCTATTGAAACTTAAGCTTATACTGAATTGAGGACCTTCTGCTTCTTTTCACCATAATATGAAGAGAGAGTATATTTGTGTTTGTATTACTGGGACTAATTTTCTGTTTTGAAAACATAACAGAGTACATGGCTAGTTGACATCCTCATTGACACATATGTGTAGGAAGTTACTCTCTTAGTGAGCTTACAGAACTGAAATTGGGGAAAGTCTGTAAAAACAGCTTCTTGTGGAAGAATTCATCTTTGTATTACACAGACATTTTCAAAAAAAGCTCATCTAAATGAGAAACAAACAGTTTTTAATATAAATCTTAATCAGTTATTAGAAAAAAAAAAAATCCAAATCTTCATAAAATTCATCCTTAGCTCTTTATCTCACCTGTAACCATTAAGCAATGCTTTTTATTACTCTGAGAAAGTAGTTTTTCAGCAATAAGCATTTGGGGGGGCTGTGGAATGTATGCTGAAGTTTAGATGTTTCATTAGTTCAAAATCTGGCTGTTGTGTTACTGACATCTGGAACTTCATAAACAAGGACTAGTAGAGGATGTGAAATAACCAGGACATTCGTGAATTCATGCCATCACTGTGTAAAATACAGAGATGGACTGAAGGTTGTTTTTTGAAATGTCCTTCTTTCAGATTATACTTCTGCTTATACATATCTGTATGAACAGGTATTTTATTTTAGGTTTTCCAGGACAAATAGAGACTTGTCCAAACCTGTGACAGATTTATTGATCCTTTTATAGGTGTTTATCTGAGGTTTGGAAGACTGTGGTGCCCCCTCAAGCTCCATTTCAATGTGTGTTTATTTCTTCAAAAGATAGTAGTTACAAGAAAATTTTGAGAAACTCCCTGTCAGTCTCCACTCTACCGGACTCAATGCCGGGATCTGCACTTCTATCTTTCATATTTCACCCAAACCCCAACTCTGTAGGGGTAAAAACTGTGTTTTTTCCCCTCTAATAGTGGAGGAAGTCTCAGTGCAATACTGCCAAGCCTGGGGTTATCAATACACTCATGCTAAAAAATTCTGTTTTCTTTGTCTATGGAAGTCTTTATAGCAACATCTTGCCCATCAACATTCAAAGGGTGCAGAACTTCTGATTCTAACAAGCTGTCCAGTGTTAAGAAAATGTCTCCTAATACTTAATCTTTTCTTATTCTAGAAAAGCAATTATAATTTTGTTTGAAATAGGCTCCATTTCATTCTTATTTTGGGTGAAGTAAAGTTTGAAATGTCGAAATGGAAAATTTAAGTTCAAAACATTGCTAATCAGAACATATTAACTGATTTCTAGATATTGAAGAAACATGTATCTATTTGAGTTGAGGAAAAAACAGCAAAATATGTATTCAATACATATATTGAACTGATAATATTTTACTGGTGATAATTTGACATTTTAGATCCCAAAAATATTTTCTCCTTAGTCGTACTTGTAACCCATGTGATGGAGTTCAAGTGTAGGCAGCTACTGTTCCCAACTGAGGTCTGATCTACCAATTTTCCTTCATGTTTCACAGCCTAGTAAGGAAGAGTAACTTCAAACACCAATTGCTGCCATGGAAATGAACACCTATGATCTACAGACTGCTCTTTTGGAAGACCTCCAGCTGCAAGATCCTAGTGCTCTTCATTAATGATGCACTGACATGCAGATGACCTGAGGCTCAATACTGGAGGTGCATTATTTAATTTTTAATCAGAGGCTTCCCTTTGCTTTTTCTTTGTAGCCAGAGGAAAGTTTCTTTTGTTTTTTATATGTTGAAGATCTTCTATTCTAACCAATTTGATCTCAGGAGATGGTTGGTTGGGGTTTTTTTTTCAGATGCACTGTAAAAATTATTTCCTCCAGAACAACTGCCCTGTCAGCAGTATAGTCAGCAATATTATACATACATTTCTTTTTTCCTTTGCTTCCAATGTTATATTGCAGTGCATTTTTGGAGCAACCTCCTCCATAAATCTGCTCTCTTCAGTTCTAGAAAAGCAATTTGCAATGTAGTGTTTTCTTCCCAAACTTCGCCAGGTACTGTTGCTTTCTTGATGCAAAATAAATAACAGGCTATGATAGAGACATCTATTTCGACAGTACTGATTAACTAGCACAGCCATGTCTCTTCCAAGCAGCAGCTCCTTTTCAGTAAGCAATCCATTTCAAATGGTCTTTAGTCTTGTTGCTCTGCTGTGTAATCTGGTTTTTGTTTGTGGTTTCAAGTGATCCTTGGAAGGGTGCCAGTGAAAAGTAGGCAGAGGACAAGAAAATCAAACCTTCACTTTTTCTCTCTTTTTTTTCCCAAGGATTTTTGTAATTATTGGGTCCCTTCTCAGAGAGTACAGACCCATAACTGTGCCACATAACTAGATGCTCCATGTTTTTCTACATGACTGAGTTGTAGCCATTAGAAGTTGGTTAGAAACAAAAGACTGCAACCAAATACATTCTAGGTATATATTATATTAAAGCAAGGTTTAGTAGTTATGGCATTTTAAGGAAAGCCTGATGAAACAACCATTCTGTCTGCTCGAACCCTTTGAGTTCTATTGCATCCCATTTGCTTGCCATTCCTGCAATGGCAGCTGCCTTCTGCAACTGCTCTCATTGTGCTTTGTCACAAAAGGGGGCCAAAATTAGTTTACAAGTTTCCATCTTGTAAAACCAATTCTAAAGCTCTTCTTTCTAACTCTGGACTCATCTGAAAAGAAAGTCTCAGGTTTGTTTAATCACCTGCAGTAAGATCTACTTGGACATTGTATGATCTCTGCTGTCTTTTGTCCATGAGTCCTCCAGGATGTCCCCAGAGTACCACCACAGCTTGTGCAGGCTTCAGAGATATGTTTGTGGGGTGGGATTGATGTCAAGTGCCTGGGCAGAGGCAAAAACTCCTTTCTAGGGGATTCATGATAAAATCTAGTCAAAGTATGTTAGTACCAAACAGTGATGAGCAGCTCTAGGAGAGAGAGAACTACTTTCTTCACCTACAACATTAAGGTATGTGGGTTTGCTCTGGCATTAAGCCCCACACAGTACACCATGTGCTTAGGGCTAAATGATGGGAGTACTGTGTGCTGTGGCATGTACTGCATTTAGCAGAAAGGGTCTCTTCTTCACTAAGAAGTCTCTCTATGTACGCTTTGGGGAAAATTTAAAATTCCTTTCATAAAAATTTTAGGAAAGCTGAAATGCACAAGCATGTAATATCCTGCCTTGGATTTAATTGAGTCTCTGCTAGTTGCAGTCTATTTTCCTTTTTGCATCCCACTGTAGCCTAATCTCTTGCCATCTCATTCTGGAGCATGTTCTTTGTTTATTTTTTGTTCTTCAATCTACGTGCTGCATCTAAAAAGAGTGCTACAATTCCGAGGTCTAATGGGCAATTTCTGCCTCAGCTGCTAGCTTCCCTAGGGCTGCCCATAGAATGCATCCTTGCTGAATCTTAAGGCGTAGATCTGAGGAGGAGACTACATGACTGAAGTGGTACTGAAGTCAACAGTTGCATTCTGTTGCCAAGGGCAGTAGCTACTGCTTCCCTGTCTAGATAGCAGGGATGGCACGACTCCATCAGCACTCTTGGAAATGGAAGGTCTGTGAAAACCGGAGATGTCATGTAGGAGTATGAAAGTCTCCGTGACCCACGTAGAATAACAGTTTCACATCCCTGAGTCATTTTTATCAGTCTTGCTTTATACTAATTGAATTGATTACTGTGATTTTGTGTATGTGTCAGTCTTGAAACCAGCCTTCTGTGAGCACTGATTCCAGCTGACCTCTCAAACTGACTTCCACGTTCATGGCTAACTGTACCAAGGATGCACTCAGAGGAGAGCCCTGGTTAGACTTAACTAAGTTCCCTTAGCAACCGTGACTATTTTCCCCACGGGCTCTCTGTGCTAAAGAAGAAAACTTGGTTTGAAGAGTAATTTTGGCTTTTCCCTTTCCCAGGGTGTTAAAGGTCAGTCCCCCGCTGATTCTGGTTTGACTGAGCCTTCAAGCCATTCCTGAATATTCTTATAACTACAAAGCAAAGTTTGAGTCCTTGGGAGCAAAGGAAAGTGTTGCAATGCAGGTCAGCATCATAAGAATACCAAGATGAAAAATGACAGCCTCAGAGTAGTTTCATTAGTGTTGTTAATACTCAAAGAGGGCTGAGGGCAGAATTTGGAACAACCTCATGCATCAGAGTAAGATTAAAACTGAATATCTCAAGCCACATCCTCTGGTGACAGAGAGGAAGAAATAGTTCTCCATTACGTATGGACTTGCTTGGGAGGCCAAAAGGGCTGTTACTTCTTATTAGCTCCAATGAGTATTTACTTATAGTCACATCGTGTGACAATCATTTCTTCTTTCAGAGGAAAATATCCAGTCTGGATCCAGCCATGTTCCCATATTTTCCTGGATCCCAGAAGAGCATTTAGTGCCTGGGTCTCTGTCACCCCTTATCCTCACATCTGTAAACAGCTGAGAAAATATCTTTGGTTGTCTGTTACACGACTCTGAAATTTTAGCTTAGTTCTTGCCTGTTACCCCTGGGTCAAAAAGCAAAAGGAGAGGAGAAAAGAAGCTTAAGAAACTGAAGAAAAGGTCAGCATAGCTGAAATGCAGTGTGGGACTGTGGGTGAGGCAGCAGATGGAAACCGGAGTTGTTCGGTTTCTGTTGGAGACTATCCTACCCCAGCTGAATGACATTAATCAGATTGCCTTACCTTTACAGCTGACATCAGTTTAGGCTTGGAGTTTTTTGTAGCAAATCTTTAGGCAATGAGTTTCTTTCTGTGGGTTTCCTGTCTTAGCTGGAACATCTAGATGCCATTGTACTACAAATGAATAATCATAACCAGTGCCAACACTTTGAGTTAGATAACCGTGTGCATGGTCTCTATTCTGAGAGGATGAGTTTTACTACAAGGGTTTCTTTAATCAATACGAATGTGCCTTCTCCTAGTTTGTTCCAAATTGCTCACATGAACTTCTGGCACTTGAATTATCCATGAGGGGCCCAACAGTTTGTCATGTAGTTTGTGCCATGGGGAATAAAGTTTGTGCATTAGAATGCAACGGGGTCAAACAGGGGAGTCTGCAAATGCCGCAACTGCTCTCAGGCCAGAGCTTTCCGTGCCTTTTCAGAAGCAATTGAAGTTCTCCTTTGGGAGCAGGCAGAGAAGAATGCACTTTACTTACATCAAGCACAAGCTTCTAAAAGACGTTCACAGTATGGCACAGCTTCTGTGGATGTGCGTGGCTTGCAGCAGAAATGTGGAAATCAGGAGAGAAAAATCCTAGATGTAGATGACACATTTGCAAGGGTAAATGAGCTGTTTTCTCCTGTGTGAGTGATGACATTAAGCAACTCCTTCCTATCTACACCATAATTCCTTATTAATCATTACCTAAGGAGAGAAAGGCATAGACTAAGAGATACAAAACTTTACATAGGGAAAGCTCCATAGCATTGATGAGATTAAGCAGAGATCTTCCTATAAAACGTGTTCCATAAATTCCCATCTTAACCTGAATAAACTTAAAGGTTGATTCAAAGTGCAGGGAAGTCAGTGGGAAACTGCCTGCTGACTTAAAGAGACACTGGATTAGGCCCATGAGGAATAAAGGGCTTTCTACATTGGCCAAGTACTGAAGATTAATTCATAAGAGCAAAGTTCAGTCAAAGTTAAGTGCTTTTGAAACACCCTCCCAAAGTTTTCTATTTCAATAAAACAGTGATGTGGTATTCCCCTACTTGAGAACAGTTACCCTCTGAAACAAGGCCACGCCACTTCATTAACTTTGGACCATCAACCATCAGTTTAACAAAACCAACTTTTTTTAATACAAGGGTGCATGTGCAACAAGCCTCAGGAAATTTGTTTGTTTCTTTTTCTTTAGGGCAACTTCTGACAATCAGGAAGCAATTAGATGTCAAGCTAATTAAAGTAGAATTTTTTTCATTATCTAAAACAAACCTTATGTTCTGAAGTGGTTCTAGTACGTTCAAAGATCTGAAATCAGGCCTGAAAGAAAGGACTCGCATCTGCCTCTCAAGGTTTACTCTCCCTGTAAACTCATGAATAATCATTGTCACTGGCCTATCACTGTCAGATTAGGGGCTTAGTATTACGTTTTATTTAATCCTGATCCAGATGGCTGCCAAGAGATTTTCAGGCAAATGAACTGTGAGGCAGACTATCATCAAGAAACATTTTATTGTTCATGCATAAGATTGTGTTCCAAGTCTCCAAAGTACTTTATGGCTGACAAACATTTTTTTTTCTCACTCTGGCACCTATCAACTTAATCTTGATCAGTGGTTTGTCAGTATCATTTTTCTGAAGAGAGAGGAGTGCTCTCTATGACCCATCCTTCATCAGATATTTAATTTACAAAGTCATTCAGTTAACAAGCTAAATAACAGAAGCAGGAGTCATGAAGTTATGCATGTCTTTCCAGGTATGCAGTGTCTTTGCATCGTTCGACATTTTAAAAATGCTAACTCAGCATTCCTGGAAGAACCATCTGCTTTCTTTCTATTAGTTTTTGTGTTTCCCATTACTCAGTGGGTATACTCACCTGTAATAATTCTGCAGTAAAAGCTTTTCCCATCATAAGAATATGGAGAGATTCCTTTTGTAGTGACTGACAAAAAATCACTTTACACCTCTGTTTGCAAGTCTTTGATAGAGGGCAGTAGAGCCGAATATACAACTGCCATGTGAATAGGACACCTAAATCAGCTGCCACCGAATTTCTGAAAGATACACTGTATTTAACTTTTTTTAAAAAATACTATATGTGTTAGCGTACATTACTTATCTCTGTGTCAATGAAATTAACAGTTCACTTTCATTTATGTCATATTTTAATATTAAAAATATTGTGAGCTCCAAACCCACCTCAGGAAAGGTTTTGTCTGCAGAGAAGAGGTTGTTTCAAGCCTGATTTTTTGATAAAATCATTTCACTGGGTAAAAAAATCACTTGGGGGGAAAAAATGTGTTTGTTTCTATCTTATTAAAAAAACAAACCAAAAAGCTTTCTCATATTAAAAAAAAATCAGTTATATTTATTCTTTTTTTGTCTTTAGGAAGACTGTATTTGATCTTTAAAAAGGCTGTATTATTTCATTGCATTGAACACAGGTGACATCTTAATTTAAAAAGCCCTTTCTAACAATGCTAGCTAATTAATGTAAAAATTTTCCAAAAGAAAATACTTCATCTGTTACATCTTCTTATCCCACATCAATAACAGTACTATTCCATTCTAAGGGTTCTGTGCTGAAAAATAATGTACAAAAAGGCTTCTCATATAATGAAACTCAGAAAAATAAATGACAATTCTGTAATCAAACTGTTAATAAACTATTTTTTCCCAGAGTTCCTTTCATAAGGACCTTCGGAAATACTGATTTAATTTTGCATTTGAGTTGGAACAAATTTCCCACTAAAGCCTCTCTGCTTGATATTTACTGTGGTAAAGTCCAACATGAATTTCTTGTGGTATCTGTGACTTTCAGCCTTGAAAATATATTGTACTTAGCTTATCATTTTCTCTCAAAACATAAATTGAGATTTTATTTTTTTAAAAGCAATAGACAGGACATAGGCACATTAACATTAATGGTGGATATGTATCTCAATCAGTGGTAAAAAAGTGAAAGTCTCAACTGCAGATTTCAGATGTTATCTTATGATGAACTACCGTGGTAGCATTGCATTTGTATGGATAATGGAGGCATTATCTAATTATCATTGTTCTATGCTTCACACTCTGCTTGATCTCATGTATTAGTGATTTTCTGAATCTTAAGTACATTCGTTAGATATATTTGAGATAGCACATAAGGGCTGTGGCACATTATGATGGCTACAGAAATCTCAAGACAGTCTGAGAGTATTAAATCCTTGGTGGCATCCAGCGTCAAGTCATAATTGGTATCAAACGGTGAGGCAAAGTCTCTGGGAGCGGGAGAAGGCACCTCCTCTTGTGTAGAAGCAAAATGGCAAATGGCGCGGCAGGACCCTGGAAGAGCAGCACAGCAAATGTCCACGCTCTCACCCAAAAGTCCTGCTGCAGTGTTAGTCAATACACTCTGTCCCCTGCTAATTAACTCAGGGAGATTGTAGGGTGACGAAGGGACTACAGAGTTACTATCACTAAGGGGCAACCTATGAAATCAGAAGTTGAAAGGACTGCAACAAACTGACATCTGCAGATGTAAATAGGAGCCTTAGCCTGTGTGGTTTTGGTTTCCCTAGAGAAGTAGCTCTGGAGAGTGTGATTTCTAGGGGATGTGCTCAGCAGCTTCTGGAAGTCAAATCGCTATGTCTGCTCTTAAATTGATTCACCTTCCCACAAGAGAAGGCGGCAGAGATGGGGAACTTGTCCATTTTTCTTATTTTATTATGGTCTGAACTGTGAGAGGATCTCATGTGTGCAAACTAGCCATGTGCAAACACTAAATAAAAAGGAGACTGTACGATTATCTTTGCAGACCTGATCTCTCAAAACCAAGTTTAAGAGTCACAGTATTGCACCAAGGCTAGAGACTATGCAGCCTTCAGAAACTGACTTTGCAGTATGTGTTTCTCTCTCTTCTGTCATGTGCTATGTTATGCTGTGTTAAGTGTTGTCTTATTATCAATAAAAGAACAGAGTAGATAAGTTATTGAAGTGTATAATGTAAATTAAACTAGATTTTCACTTGTTTGTGGCTTTTTAAGCGTGGTTATGGCTTGTGTCACTTAGTATTGTCTCTTATTGATCTCACCATGGAAAAAAAAGTCATTCATGATGTCACTATGAAAAAGTGCAGAGTCAATTTGAAGTGAAAGGAAAGCGTGGCAATTGCAGAAACAATGATAGAAAACAACTCTGCCGTGAGTAATTTCAGCCACTCCCTCCCAGTCAGACTGCAAATAGTACAATGGTATCTCTTCCTCATCAATCAAGGCATAAAATTTGTCTGCTGGCACTGCCTTTCATCCACTAGTTTAGTATTTTTGTCCCTGTCTTTGAGATTTTGAATGGCTCTATTATTGCCTTCATTTCCAGCCTGGCCTCAAACCTTGTGTGATGGTATTGTTCCACCAACAAGAACATCCTAATTGGCATCTCCTCCTCATCCTTCTGCCTTCCTTTTGCTTCTGTAAGGAATAATTTTCATTTTATGCTCTTCTAGATTCAAGTCCTGTCTATCAAGATTTTTTTTTTCCACCAGAAATCGAGTCTAATAAATTAAAAAATCTTACAGATTCCCCTTCCTATCCCAGTGAATCTCACTGCATCCATTTGAGCCCGCATGCTCACCAGGGTAGGTTTTGAGTGCAACTGTGTGTGAGTGGCAAGCAATTAGAAATGATAGTTATAAATCCATTGTCAAATCTGATTCTTGGTTTCCAAAAGTGGTGGAATACTTGAAAGGTAGGAAGTAGCTGCCGACAACATTGCTCGTTTCTGTACGTAAGTGATTTAAGTGACACTTCATTTCTGCTGAGCTGCACAGGCACAGGTTGCTGTCCATCCTCATAAGCAGAGCACTGACAGGGCTTGACATTTCCCTTCATCTACTGTGAGCTATGGTGCTCAGTCTTCCACCAGCGGGGCTGTCTGTGAAACTTGTTTCTTTTACAAATCTTTCTGGATATACACTGCATTGGGAGGGGCAGACTTTCTTCTTACTCTGGGTTGCAAGGAGAGACCATCAAAGATCTCAGAGCTCTGAAGTACCCTTCTTTCAGAAACAGCTGCATCTTTCAAGCTCAGCACCTCTCAGGACTTGAAATATGCTCCTTGAATGTCAGGAGAGAAATGCTGTGCTGGCAACACATGCCCCAGCATCAATATTTGAAGGTGTTAGTTTTCTTTTCATCACCTCTGCTTTTCATGCCTGCATTCACACTCTCATTTATGAGATGGGGAATCACTGCTAAGAACACTTAGTGAAATCCTGGGCAGTACATTTTCCTGGTGATTAGTTTGAATATCAAACAGCTGTCGCAATGACGTGTTGATGTTAGCAAAAATATTATCTGACATTTACACAGCAACCTACATCCTCAAACATTTTCTTAGAATTATTTAACAGGAAGGAATAGGCTTTTCTTATGAACTCAGACTATAATATGAGACCCTGCTACACTAAGACCCACAGACTGAGCATAGAGGAGCTCGACCTTGCAGGATGGACACAATTCCTGGCAGCAGTTCACAGCCTTTTCTATCAGAATCCATGGATACTCTGTCTCTCATTCCTCTGGTTAGTGTTCAAAATGGGGAGATCTCAATTGGCTTTTTGACAAAACCTACATGGTTTTATTATAAAGAAAATTTACTCTGGAAGAAAAGGCCATCAGGGATTCCTAAGCACAAATATATTGATACAGCCTCTGACCAAACAAGTAGTTAAATTTCTGGCTATCAAGCATTATAACTGTATCATATTGCTACATCTTTTTCCTAGGCATCTGCTCTTAGCCATTGCTGGAGAGAGAAACAGCAATAAATGTTTGATCTGGGTCAGTACAGCAGTCTTTAGGTTCTTATGTGTTGTTTAGATACAGAAGACCCAGAAACTGAACAGATTTGAGTCTTCCACCAGGTTGCATGCATGTGAAGATCCAGTCCATCTCCTCTGGAGTCAGTGTTGATCCATTTGACCCAATTTAAATGTATTCTTCCCCAAAATTCTAGATATCTGTTTATAGTGGAGTCATAACATCAGATACAGGTAACAGACTTCTCATCTGACTGTGTGAAAGCTGTGATGTGTAGCGGCTGTCTAAATAGACTTTACTCTTTCTCCTATGACCTTTCTCAGAAAAAGTTAGTTTGGTACAACGACAGTGGTACATTATCTACAGAAATTTGGGTAGGATTCAACTCAACTAACATTAGATATTTAAGGTTGGGTGTCAAATCTCCAGTCCTAATTTAAGTTCTCTCTCTCAGGAAGGACAGACAGGCTCCTCCTCTCTTCTTCACCAAATCACGAAGGAGCCTAGAGAGTAATTCAGGCTAAATACCTTATTTTTGACAAGCTAATAATAGCTTACCTTAATTTCTTCCATTCTGTTGCTTATTCAGTCTGTTTATTTTGTGTTACAGGAAGAGTCTGCATATTTTTTTGTGTGCGTGTGCCTCAAGCGGGTTGAGAAATCCAATATATTGTATTAACCAATAGTGGCATCAAGCACAAAACCCCAGTCATGGCATCATGAAGGCTTTCTGTACAAACCTACCATGAGAAATCACAGAGCACTCTGGGTGGGTTTAAGTAGTATCTTGGCAAATAGTTAGAGGATAATCAATTCGTTCAGTTTACCAGCTCACCAAAACCAGTGGAGAAAGGATAGGTCTTGGGCTGCTGATTCTACCCTGTCTTTTCCCTGCAAAAACATATTATTTTCCATGAGAAAGGAGGAAAGAAAGTCTATGCTGGCCCAGACTCTCCCTTTCACTCATTATATGGAGATGTCTTGCAAATATCGATGTTTCCCCTTTTCCACCGACATCATCATCTCAGGAAATGTGATAGTTACTTATCCTCCTGCACAGTTCAGTGTGTACTCCTTGTCTTTGTCCAGCAAGCGTCAGTGGTAGTTTGCATCCTGCACGATGTCAGGCGTGCAGTTGCTGATTACCAGATAGCGCACTGTTTGGTATGCTGATGCGCAAATAGAAACAGCAGCTCCTCAGGTGCTCTATCTCTCTGTTTATTCCCAAACATAAGACAGCCGACTAGGGGTAAAGAACCTGTCAGTTGAAACAGAGGAATTCAATTTGTAACAAAAGAATGTTTTCAGGCAGTTGTTTAGACATATCACTAAGATACCGCAGATTCGTTTTATCCTCTGCTGCAAACAGCAGAGGAAATTAGCTAGCTGTAGCCTCATTGGTGAGTTTATTACCTAACGCCCCGCGAGTGAATATTGAAGATGCTGGTGTTGCCAAGCAACTGCCTGAGGATGACGACGGTCAGAGTACACACAAGTACTTTGTTAGAGGAGTACCATACAGCCAAGGTCGGCTCGGTTTACCATTGTGCACCATGGTGTGTAATTAGCAGGATGGCTAGTTCTGTCCTGGAGATGCCAGTAGCCTCTTTCTGGTCATAAGACATCTCCAAGAGCCAAAGAAGGTAAACTGGAGAGAGGTGGAGTAACAATCCTCTGACCAATACAATGAACTTAAAAAGGAATCTCCTTGCAGTCAAACATGGTCTGACCTTCAAAGTGTCATAAATGCAGAACTGAGCTTGGTGGTTTTGCAAGTGCTAGTGGAGTACAAGAAGATTAATCATGCCTAGGACCAATCTTTGCCTTTGAGCCCAACTGGCAGGAGATGCCGTATGTCCTTACATGTACCTCCCTTACCATCTAGAACTGGATGTATTCCAGGAGGCATATGGTTAATTGTAAATGGCTCCTAATCCACAGTATCTTACAAATCTTGGCCGTGGATCCTTTAGGAGACTGCTGGTCAGCCCTGGCTAGGCACATGGCCAGGGCTGTACAATTGGTTCACATGACTCACGTCCAGTGCCCAGGGATGATCCCTGACACTAGTTTATTAGTACAGAAGTAGTCTATGATAGTGCTTCCTCTATATTTCTAGTCCAATTTTCATCTGTAGAACGGTGGAGTCCCAAGACCCCTTGTGTCCTCTTTAGATGACTGTTAGATCCCACTAGCTTTCCCATTGGCTGAGTGGTACCACTACCTTCAGAGCTGCTTTGCTTGATAACTAGTCAAACACAGCAAGAGTGTAGTACCCCAGCAGAGAGCCTGCAAGGCCGTGGGGAGTCCTCGTGTGCCCCTATTCTGAACATGAGGCTTTTCCACTCACCATCCTTTCCCTGGCAATAATGCATCACATGACCTTAGGAAAGTTATTTAATGTCCGTGCTTTGCCTCCTCGTCCCAAATCAATGTCTCATCGGCATGCTTGCAGTATTCATTATTTAGCAGATAGTACCACTGTTTAATCTTTGTATTATAGTAGCATCCGGAGGTCTCAGCTGAGAGGCAGTGTACGAATGCAACATGAAAGACAATTTCTTCTCAAGGACCTAACACTGTAAGAAGAAAAGCAGCATTGCAGGCTGACTTGCTCCAGATCCCACAGGGGAGTAGTATCAAAGCAGTATATCACATGTAATTTTTTGACTGCTGAAATAACACAGTTGATGCAACTTTATGTATATAAATAATAGTATGTACCAAAGAACAGTGTCTACCTTATGAAAGAATATTTAAAACTGCCTGAGAAGATCAACAGGGTTAGAGAAGCATTGTCCAGAGGACAGGTATAGGTAAAAACACCACTTAAAACAGATATGCTTATAAGACATCTGTGAATACCCTCTAAATATGATTTTTAAAGGCCTACTTCACAAAAACCTGATTTGAGGTGAAACTGATGATGTAGTTTTCATATTTGTTATATATACTAATGCTTCTGAATGAAGTAAGGTAATATTTAGTTAAAACATTTTTCACTGGAAATTGAAGATATGATGAGACCAAATTGTTTTGTAAATTCATGTCTTTTGTTAAAAGGCACATACCAGAAAATGCATTAGAAAACAACTAACGCATTTGGCCAGGTTTAAGAATGGTTTGAAAAGCTCAAAACGGTCACAGATTATTTTTTAAAGTTGACTGAAATGCAGAGCTAAACAAACAAACAAAAAGATTCTATATAACATTTTTCTTTTCAAATTTTTGCTTTCCTGAAAATAATTTGACACTGCATTTTGAACTGTCTGTATTTTATAGGATGTTTTTTTGCAGAATTACACACCACATTTTCAGGCAGACTCTTTGAGTCTCACATTCAATGAATGTTAATGGTTGTCTGAGTACTTTACTGTCTTGATTCATAAAGATACCTCTAGTAAGGAGAGAATGTAAGCATGTGTTTCAAGTAGGGTACATGTTCTTAAAAGCCTTCCTGAGGTGGTCCAAATCCAAAGAAGGTATTGTCTTTTTGCATTATATTTTATATCTCTGATTAAATTCTAATTCACGTCATCACTGAAAATTACATTTCTCCTCTTCCGTTTTGTCAAACTATATCATGGCTTGTTCCCTGTGCTCACGAATGTGGCATCTTCTGAGCAAAACTCTGGTGTTTTGTTGGATCCAAAAGAGAATGCTGAGGTTGTCCAGAGTCATCTGAGGTCAAAATGGAAACTTTATGTAATCAGGGACATTTGGATCCATCTCCAAGGTTTGGACAGCAATGAATGTGCTCTTTGACTGATGAAGCTACTCTGTAAGACAGCAATGAATCTGTTAATAAAATTGCAAAATGTAGCCTGAGAGCAAACCCTTTTATTCCTCTCTATAACAAGTCCTTCGCAGTTTATAACCTGGCAGCAGCTCATCTGGCACAGAGCATGTTTGGCAGGAGTCTGGATATGACCATTAGACATAAAAAAACCCTATCAATGTCACTCTGCTGGCATGAAATGGGATGGTCATAAAAGTAAGAATTTGCAACTTTGTTAAGTCTTACACATATTTTTCTTTATTAGTTTGTTATTTGTTGCCTTGTTTGGGGTACAGCAAAGCCTACTAACTGCATATAGAAATAAACAGCAATATATGCATTTTGCAGTCAGATCGCAGTTCAAGACCCACACCACCCAGCAAACACGTTTAACTTCAAGTTGTTCAGTTGCCTTTCAGGGAACTACTCACACTTAGAGAAAACATTTCTTTGTTTTTGGAATCTTTTGTTTGGAAGATGGACGAAGGAACCAAGTGTGTAAGCAGCATCTTTCTCAAAGTTGCAGAGGAGGCTACCAGCAATGCAACATACACCGTTTGTTTCTTGCATCTCTTGTTAGCATATTGTCCTTTCACTCAGCTGTCTCCCCCGGCTGATCGGTTTTGGTCTGCATACATGATTCCCTACATTAAGAGAAACATAGAGGAAGAGAGAAAATGATTAATCCTCAGACACCTTTTACAGAGATCCTCAGTGTAAGAAAATAGCCAGAGGCTCCCAGGATAAAACTGTCATAATTTGATTACTTTGCATCCACCACATTATTTAGGATTGTCTGTCCTTATTGTGGTATTCCATTGCAGTCAATGGCAAGGAGCACAGTCTGGGAATGAAAGATCTCTCCTGAAAATTTTCCTAAGCTGTGACACAACATGCTTTTCTGGCTTTGAATTTAGATTTGTTCTGTGTTAGTTGAGATCTCTGTGTGCATTCATGGCCAGGGGACAAACCAGAGTGAGGGTGAAATAAGGCATGTAGGTAGTGGCTTCTGGCTTTCCAGCATCAGCCTCTCAGATGCCCATCAGCCTTCCCATGGCACAGAATGGTACCTTTATAAGGCTCCCACCAGCAGCCGTGGTTTTGACAAGGTTCACATTATGCGATGCTGAACAAAGATATTTCCAACAGTGAATAAAACAGACCCATGTCAGGACTTCTTGGCTTTGAGTGGTTGCAGAACAACAGCAGAAGGGAGCCTTTCCCCTTTCAGTGCCTGAGTTCCTTCATCACGTTTCTTGACTCCTCCATTTGGTCCATTCAATGTAGTTTGGGAAATATTTCAGAACATGGCTGCTCTTTCTTGTTTTGTTGCTGTAAAGCTACTCAGTGAGGCTGAGTTAAAAAAGCAAGCAGCTGTGAGCCCACATTGTTTAACACTGTAAAGTGTATTCAGATACAGTTTATATCACTGGCCTAGGTATGTGGGGAAATTTTAAGAAAAAGAACCCCCCCCATAATATCACCGTTTCATCTGTGCTAGAATACAGAGTAGAGACTTTAAGAGTGGCTGAATAGTAGCCATCAAAACTGTTTTCTAGAAAAGATATTTCCACATTTTCTGATGTTTATAGAGGAAGAGGTTTCAGAAAGTCAAATGTCTCCTCTTCTGAATACTTGCACTTGAAATATCATAGAATCACAGAATGGTTTGTGTTGGAAGGGACCTTAAAGATCATCTAATTCCAACCCTTGAATATGGTTTAGAGAGCTTGGGAAATTGTACATATGTCTGCATTTTCCATCATCTACCTTATCTATGATTTTCTGTTGCCAAGAACTCCTATGATGAACCACTTCTTTGAAAAAGAAATCATGATGCATCATAGAGAAAGACAGAACTCAATGGCAGAATGTGAAGTCATAAAAATGAGACTTCTGAAGAAAATCGCAGTATTGCCTTATTAAGGTGTCTGGGTTATCTGAGAACATATTTGGGAGTTTTAGCTAATTTTAATGAAGGCATTTGAATATCTGTTAATCATCAAGACATTTAGCTTTTGAACTTGGAAAATAAATAATGAATGCGGTTTCACAAAGGTCACTTCTATATTAAAAGTGGAAACATGATCAAACCATCAAGCTCCTGCTGACATAGCTGCATCAATGTTAACACTGTTGGGAATTTTTTCCTGAAATACCCTAGTGTGAATAGGCCGCAGATACACTAACACTAATATCTCAGAATTTAACATTCTCAGGCTTCTGGGAAATGCAATTTAAACACAAAATCAGATCCATATGTTGGCTCAAAACTTAGATATCCATTTTTCAGTCCAAACTAATATGCAATTTAAAACTATTCTAGAGGAGGTAAATTTAAATATGAGTGAAGTGCATTGCATTATGGGCAAGATGCCTTTAAAAGCCACAAACATGAAAAAAAAGGGAAAGCTCTACCAAGAAATTAAACATTCTCCTAAGCATCTTCCATATCCTCAAATTAACTCAGTTATTCATATTTTGAGTCATTAAAGATTTGTATACCAAACATTTTCAAGATTAATAACTAGCTTTTTCTGTTTATTAAGTTTTGCTCAGCCATCAGAATCTTGATGAACCATGCCATCTATATTACAGTTACTTCACATGTGGCTTTGCTGAAGTTTGAGCAGCAATAGTAAATGCTTGTTCCTTTTAAATAATTAATTTCTCTATCTGTCTTATATCTATCACACCATGTTGTATTTCTGAATATTCAGATTCAGGAGCACGGGCTTCTACTCGGAGTTTGAGAACAAGTATAGCTTTAAAAGATTTTTGACAAATGCTCTGAAAAGATCACTCAACATAGAAAAATTTTAGAAGAATAAATGAGGGAATGTTTATTTATTGCTACAAAAATACTATGATGTGGACAAGAAAAGTGACTTGTCTTAAATTTAAGATTAACTTTATCCCCTTAGCTTGAGCCTTTAATCTGTAGAAAAGCCTGGGGATTTACGAGTGTTAACAGACCTGAATTTTTTATTTCTCCTTCTTTCCTTTTACTTGTTCATTTTCCATCTGTGGGTCCCCTAAGAACCTGAGAGCAATGATTGAAAGGAAAGATTTGGTGATTTATTTTATATGTCTCTATTCTGCCACACAGGTAGCAATATAGTTAAAACCTAGGTGATTGCTAATGGTTTGGCTGAACATAAAGTTTTGAAATTCAATGGCACTGCATTTGCAGCTGATAGTAATACCTGGAAATGCACAGATTTTTAAATGAGCACTGTCAATCTTCTAGAACTGTGGCAGTCTATGCCCTGAGAGGTGATCCACATCCTTTAGTATTCAAAATTCCTAAGAAATTTTTCCTGTTGCCAATAAGATTGCTAAAGATCATTGTTCTAAATGTGAACATTTTAAAGTATACGTTGAGATAAGCATTTACAGTTTCTTTAGCATCTAATATTCTTTATTGAAAAAGAAACTATTGGTTTGTGGTTCACGCATATTTCTAGTATGTGAATTTTTATTTTAATTTTCTAGTGGAGAAAGGAACTGAATCATGGTCCTCATGAAACTCGTACTCTAACTACTGGGCAGTTGTGAAAAGGTCTATTATGTAAATAAACCTCCTTTAATACCTGCATATAAAGACTTTTGAAATTATTTCAAAGTGATTTTTTCCAAGAGAGGACACCAGGTTCTGCATCCTAATTTGTAACATCTGACCTGTTAGCACCCACATTCCTTAATTAACCTGGTCCAAGAGAGATCATATGGGTGCTTGTCCTTGCAATTTCACTGGAATAAACTAGAAAGTATTCCACTAAATTCAGTGGAGTTGCAGTGGTAGGACAGCGTGGCTGACAGTGTTGGATCAGATCTTTCAAAATAAGTGCATTTAGCACCTGATTGATCTAGGAAAAGGAATTTAATAACTAATGAATATTTGAGAGTCCTGCTGTAGGAATGTAAATGCACTGGAAATAGATTCACTCAGAAATAAATAGGAAAACATAAATTAGGTGACACAAAGAATAAAAAATTCATCAACTTAAAGACAGTAATGAAGAGGTGCATTTTAAATTCAAGAACAGAATCTTTTTTCTTAAACATATTTTCTGAAAAGTTTGAAAAAAGCCTTTCCTCTTATGTCTTGTGTTATCTGTTTATTTGGATCATCCTGAACAATTTCAGGCTTCCTGTACTCAAAACTCACTTACTGAAGCACCTGCAACCTTCACTTTGCATTCTTTTATGACAATCCAATAGGTATACGGGAAAGGCCTATTTTGTTATTCAGATAAAACCAAGCACTTGCTGGGTAGCTCTGTGGCATACAGATGAATATTGGGTGATTAAGGATTTATACCTTCGGTCCCCCATTTTACCACTTCCTGCCCTTCCCAAGCTCATAAATTGCAGCAGAAAGGAAAAAAAAAAAAGAAAAAAAACCCCCACAAAACTAACCAAACACAACCATAACAACAACAAAAATATCTTCTTAATTGCTGATTTTACCATGTTATATCCTGTAGAAGAAAAGAAATTTTAAGTGTGGCTTTAGATCAGGGGTGTCAAACTCATTTTCACTGGGGCTCACATCAGCCTCGCGGTTGCCTTCAAAGGGCCGAATGTAATTTTAGAACTGTATAAATGTAAGAGTAATTACATATATACAGTTCTAAAGTTACATTCGGCCCTTTGAAGGCAACCGCGAGGCTGATGTGCCCCCCAATGAAAATGAGTTTGACACCCCTGCTTTAGTTTAAGCGAACATGCATAAAACCAAAGGAAAAAAAAATCTGAAGATTCAAGTATCCTATGTGACATGAACATAAAATGAGGTATTAATTGGTTTCAAACTGAACACATGAAATATACCGCTTTTCTGAAATAAATGTTTCTAAACCTCACCACAAAGTTGAAGATAATAGGGGAAAAGTAAGGGGAAGAGGGGTGGAAAGAGGAAAGGAATAGGGAAAGGGGAGGGGAGAACGTCTTTGTCAAATCAAACCAGAATAAGAGCTGGAAGGAATTTTCCGTTATAGCCTCAGATGTTACTCCTGTAATTCTGTTCGGAAGTGGCAAAGACAACTGCATCATTTTCAACTTTGAACTCTTGCCATTCATTTCTGTACTGTGACCTCAATAGTCTGTTTGATTACCAGCCTGTTGAGGTACAAAGTGCAAAACAGTGGGAAATGACACAGCAGAAATCAAATTGCATGAGTCATTTTTTTTTTAATTTCCTTTATGTTCCTTATATAATTCTGATGGCAGCACAGCTAAAGTTAACGAACAGTAGTAAAAGCATCTGCTGAAGCTGTGTCAGTAGGTTCACCTTTGTGTTCACAACTGCAGCTTTGCAAAATCTACCCAAGATCTCTGAAACAAGCTTTTAAATGAGGTGGAAAGTATCAAGATTATACAGCTCATGAAGGAACCATGTAGTGTTGTGGTACCATAAATAAATGGTGACATTTCATCATTAGTAACTACAACAGCAGTGGATAAAAAAAATTGGAAATTCAGAGGTTTTTAAACCCCATTAGGCTACTGTAAAATTTTTATGAGGTTAAGCAAAGTGAGCAACTGGAGCACTGAAATGTCCACTGTGCCTTTTACCCAGATTACTAAGGCAAGTATCACCTTCTTCTCCTCAGGGGTACCCAGACTTTCAAAAGTAAAAGAGAAAAGCCCCATTGGATTAGTTTCTGGCCTTTGCAGCAGGAGGTATTTCTCATACATAATTGCTCAGTTTCATTATTCATGGACTAAGAGCAAAGTGCTCACGTGAAAGAAAGTCACAGGGGTTGGGGCACTACAGGGAAGATATTTAAGGATCGATTCAATAAAATACTTTATAATAACTTATGAAAAATTAATTTTCAGAAAAAGGAAATACCAAACATATACTTAATTTGTGTGTGTTGGTATTGTCATGTGCAATCCATGTAAGGAAGACCATGGGGGACCAATTACTTTCTCATGGGAATCACATGAGTAAGGGTTGGGGATTTTTTCTGCTTCGATTTCAGCTTCTGCCTCTGGAAATTAGGTAGTGAAAGTACTCTAATAGCTCACGTTCCCAGAAATGGTCCACTGGAGTGATCTTTCTCCCTCATATAGATTTGAACAGTGGTACAAGCAGGGTAGCAGGATGCTGGTCCAGGGGTCAGGAACTTCTTGACTATCCTGAGCTTTGTTCATCAAGTTCCTTAGGCCTAAATCCTTAAATGAGAAATCTAAATCCAATGACTCTTGCTTGGCTCAGACTGACTTGGGGAGCTGTCTGTCTGAATTCTTTGGCTTGGGAAAGCTACTTACCCATCTTTGCCTTGATTTTCCAGCCTGACAAATAAAGATAATTGAACATAAGTGCTAGGAGCAGATTCAATAAAGATTTGGCTGCATAAAACCAGGTGTAGATCTAACACAAGTCGCTATCTTATAAAACTGTAACCTTGAGCCCTCCCTTCAGCTGCTACGTATCCCTGAATTAGATCAGAAGTCATGGACATCCTCTTGTCGTCTGGTGGACATCCAGAGCTCTCTTGAGCCCATGCCCAGAAGCACCTCAGTCCTGATGCTCTGTGACACAGCATAGCCATCATAACTAGATTCATCACGGTCAAGAAAACAGTTTTATGTGTTTCTGCACTGAGACTCTGGCTATAGGCATATCAAATTGGATTCCATTGAAAATACACCTGATATTTTGACTAAGTTTTGAATTTTTTTCTGCACACTTGAGCAAAAAATGCAGAGACATCTCCATCTTAGAGAATGTTGTAACCTGATATTTAAGGGTTACATTATCTGCAAGAATACTGTGGGAGAGGTTGGCTAGGGGAACAGTGGACTCAGGCCCTCCATCCTCCATTAGAAAGCAACCATCCTGCTTTTAAGCAGATGACCATATTGCATATTGTTTGCATTAGCAACCCAGAGGTATGATTGAGCCAAGCCAGCATTGAGCAGGTTTCCTGCTCAGATGGTCCTCTTAGATTGCTAGAGTAACACAGAGGCGTAACTTTAGGTGAGAGAGGGGTTGGGAATGGTTATGCTTTCTGTTGTGTGATGGGAGAGGAGGCCACCCTGTGCTACCATGGTGTCACTGCCTTGCTTGTGCATCACCACTGCGCTGCCCTGAGGAAACTAAAGAAAAGGTAAATATTGTCACTATTCATGCTCTCCAAAAAAAAAAAAAAAAAAAAAAGCCATTTCCATTCAGATTCTTTTCGGAAAAGTCACAGACTCTTTGCTTTAATGAATTCTGAATAGATGCAGGCACCTGAAAAGGGTTTTATTTAGGAGATTACTCTGTTCCCAGAGTTTTCCTACTGAGTAGTTACAGGCAATTCCCTGTTCAGTTGTGTCAGCCTTAGGCATTTCCCTTGCAAAAACTACAGATCATTTTGAACACTTCAGCAATGTACCTTATTCTTAAACACTGTGTAAGGAGCTAAGGAATGTGCCTCAGTGCTCTGGATTTCAGCTTCAGGAGGGCTAAAATATCACTTTCTTTGTCAAAGCACATGGATGCCAACTTGGACCTTGTCTCAGATTTCTTTCTGGTTTTGTTTCCTTTAAAGATCAAGGCTTTTTAGCTATAAATATCACAAAAGTAACTAAGAGCTGTGCATCATATATAATACAAGTTGCAAGTATTTTTACACCGGCAAGACTGACAGCTAAAGAAAATAAACTGTTTAATCTGTGTCATGGCCATGACTACTTCAATCTATGGAGCAAACACAACTCCTGCAGGTGACAAACCACTAGTGTCGATAATAGATGTGCAATGCATAGATCTGCTGGACAGCAGAATAATGGGGTGATGTTGGGGCTTGCAAGACCACTCTGTGGGGTGGCAAGGATGAGATCACACTAATTCTCATGGGTTGGGAGCTCCTGGGAATCCAGCTGACCTCCAGCACAGGTCACAGCTGCTCAAATGCGCACTGTGGTTCGTGTTTGCTGTAGGTGGAAGGTTGTTACAGGAGAGGAGACAGCTGACTAGTAAGGAGTTATGGCTCCATCGCTGAAGAGGTCAGGGATCTCCAGCTCTCTGGTCTACGTGCTGCTAATCCTTGCAAAAAAATGTCTAATGCAGTAGCCTGGAAATCATAATATAGATGACATTTTTTTCTAAAGTTCAAAAAGGGGTGGATTTGGTTTGCAACTTCCTCCAAAATGCAGATTCTTAATGTAAAGGAACCAGAGCTACCTCAGAAAACTGGAACCAACTAGTACTTACTGAATCATGGCAATAATAAATAAGGGATCATTGCTTGCAGTTTTATATCCCTTTCGTCCAGAATTTTCTGTATGCAGTATAAGCATTCATTAACTCATAGCCTCATGATAGCACTGAGTTATAGCTATTTAACAGATAGAGGATTGATACCAAGAGACTAAGAAACTGGGTTATTTTAACAGAGGGAATAACTGCAGAGCCAGTGATGAAAAGATGCCAAAAATTCTAGTATTATGCACTTATAAATCATTGTGCATCATTCAAAAGTCACTGGTAAATATTTGCCTCCCCGAACCCTGAGACACACTGCCCTTCCCTTACAGTGATGCAGCGTTACACACTCAATAGTTGTATTGTCTCTTGTAATTCATAGACGCACAGAAAGATATGACTGTGAAGGGCACCAGGAGGACATTTGGTCCATTTCCCCAGATTAGTCATTCCTGAGAGATATCTGTTAGGACAGGCTGTTTTTCAACAGTATGATGTCCTTAAAGACCTCTAATATTAGAGATCCACTGGCCTTTCATCTGTAAAAACTTTACATTGATTTGCTATCCCTAACATTTCCAGTACTTTTCATAAAGTCTGACCCACGTGTCTCTTCTCGTAATTTAAAACTGTTGCTTCTCATCCTATGCGCTGTGGCCACGAGCACCAGATGTTCCTCTTCATCCCTTTGTAACAACCTTTCACACACTTGAAAACGGTTATCATGCCCCTCAGCCTCCTCTTTTTCATGCCCCTTTGATCTCAGGGGCACATTTCCTTGACTGCTGACTGTTATCGTGTCTTTGCAATACTTCTCCTGCTGGTCTGAAACTTTCTAGAAGGTTGTTGCCTGAAACCAAACCTGGGGTGTACCTGGGGCAGACCTGACCACCACCTGCAGCTCAAATAAACGTGGCTATTTCGCAGCAGAACTGCTGCCTCGCCAGTTGTTCCTCATCTTCGGTTTGCGCAGCTGATAATTCCTGCCTGAGAGCTGCATTTGTCTCTATTGAATTTCATCTTGTTCTTTTTAGCCCATTCTTCCAACCTGTCAAGATGATTTTTGAATTCGAATCCTACCCTCCAATTTACTCACAGTCCTTCCCAGCTTCATGTCAGCTGCAAATTTAATAAGTGTATGTTCCATTCCATAATTCAGGTCATATTGCATAGACTTTAATGAGCTCTGGGAAGAGTGAAAGAAATCAGCAGACAATTTGACAAAAGCCTGTGCTTCTACGTGTTGCTCAACTATGGAAAAAGATTCCTTTGTTGGTTTTTTTTCCTAAATATATCTGAGGCTTCCTTGGTTTTGGTCCTCTTTTTAAAACTCTAAAGATTTTTACTCCTGCTTTATTTTTCTGAATATTTTTTTTTAATAGCAACAATTTATTTTAGCAGTTTTTAAAAGTCAGTTGTGGGATAGAGATACCAGATATAAAACATTAGCCACTCACATTGTGCTGGCATTTTTAATGTTGTGTTAAACTATGTAAATCACGAATACAATCCAAATACCACTAACATGACAGAGATTACCCAAAACTGCTGACACCAACAATCTCCAAGGGAAAATTTCTCTGTGATCGGCTTTGATCAGACCTTTCTCTGAAGCTTTTATGTAGGCTTCCACTCATGCAGGTCAGGGCATCTGCCAAAAGAGTATTTTCTTTGCTGTTTATGTAGTGCAGCAAGCGACCATTTGGCTTAGAGGCAGGAACGTAAATCCTAATGTGTTTGATTTGCTGGGCCACAGTGGCACCTTTTCCATCAGAAACAAAGCTCTCTTCTAGTTCAGCTTACTCAGCAGGGTTTGTAAAGCTGGATAATCCCATGAGTTTCAGCTGCTAAACCTGTTGCAGATATTTAACATAAAATGACAGAGCCACCGTTCTTTAAACTATTTCTTTGGCACTTAAAAAAAGTCTGAGGCCACTGACCCATCACGGAACAAAACTTATAGTAACAGTTGGTAATGGTATCTTTGTCACAAACCTTTGTGATTCTCGTTCATGAGAAATCTGAAGTTACCTGAGAAGCAGAGGGTTTTAACTGAGGTTACATAATAATGTTTGTGTTGGATCTTGTAAAAGGCACTGTGAAAACCATTCAAATCTTTTAAAACATCTTTAATATGGAAATTAACAGATGTCAGGAAAAGATGTTTTTCTTAACTCTACTTTTCTTTAAAATTTTGCTTACTATTATTTATCTGTATCAGTGATTTTTTTAAGTTATTTAAAATGTGAATCCTTGTTTGCATCCTGGGTTACCCATCAAAAATAAACTTGAATGGGTTTTTATACCTGTTGTATTCTACATGGGGGCTTGTATTACTTTTGTCTGTGCAAGCCAGTAGAGTTTTCTGCAATACCCAACAGGTATCCTGGACAGGATGTACCTTCTCTTTCACCCTCTTCATATGGAAGTTTTTTGTCAATAATGTTTCTGATGGTGTCTGTGAGGAAATCTAAATTAGACCATGCACTGGCCCTGTGGACTACACTACCCAATACTCTTAACAGGTTTCAGATTGAGAAGATAAAGTGTGTTGAATTTTCAACTGAAAAATGTACAGTCCTTTTCAACCCAAAATAAAAATCCTCTCTTCAGATGTTCTCCATCTTTAACAAGGAAGATATACCTCAGAGCATAATCTTTAATTTTCTGCTTTCAACAACATTTCTGGCAGTGTCATTTGCTTCTATGTTCGAGCCTTTTTTAGTGCAATGGCAGATATCTTTAAACTCTACCTGAAGTAATAGCAACTAAAGTTGGTAGAATGACTTGATCGTAAGGAAATCTGAACATGTTGCCAAGAAGGGGCATTGACACTTACTGGTATGCATTTCTCTTTCAGTCTGTTGATATAACCTTAAGCAGGATAGCAAACAGTGCCAGTTGAAAGACCCAGTACAAATAAATACAGCAGTCAGAGAGGCTGAAGCCATAAATAACACTTTAAATTTGTATATATAGGAACTCTGGGCACAAGAGGACTTATTATTGTCTTTACACTTTGCTCTCTTTAGGATTCTCTGGATCATAGCAGGAATTCTTCATGTTCCTTTTGTTCCCCCAAAGGGATACTGTCATCCAAGTCTCCCTTTCTGTGATACCTCTGTTTTCCAAGGTCCATGCAGACTGGAAACTCTGTGTAAATTAAATATTAGGTCTGGAGAAACTCTGTCCTGGTATCACAGGGCCTGGTGTAACCCTCACAAGGGATATGTTGTAAACCAGGCTCAGAAGCAAATGGATCCAGAGTTGCTGCTATGTCACCAAACCACTTTGTATTCTTGATTCTTCTCCTGTATTCCTCAAGGGCTGGTCAGCAAAACATTGAGCACGGGAGAATTGTTTTAGAGATTTGTTGTTGTTATATGTGCCATCAGTTGTCAAGAGCAAAAGGAGCTTGTCAGCCCAAAACAAAACTGAAAAATGTATCTTGTATTTCTGTAGAGAAGAATCATTTGAGAAAGAATCGAGAGGCGTAAAGTTTGATTGTGATTCTTAGGATAAAGTACAAAGACTTTCAAACTGGCTAGAAGGAAAAATGATAAGCACTCCCAAACAGACTCCCTTCCTTCTAATTTGTCATGATACACCATCTTAGACATATGTTTTCGCCTTTTTCAAATAATAGTCTAACATTACCAGCCCAAACTAAGAGTGAGTAATGTCTCACTTCTTTGAATCTTCACAGTATAAATCCACTAGCATAAATTCACTTCTCAGCTCGGCACACTCAATGCTAAAATCTACCAGTGCTTGCCATATCCCCACAACGGTCAATAGCTGATATATGAAAAGTTGTTCTCAGCTCTATTATCCTGGGGAAGGAAAAAAAAAAGATATTTAATATCTCTATTCAGAGATGCCATGCTGGTGGTACAATAAGCAGCAATGACAGTCCTATTGATGACTTCCATATATTCTCTCTCATTTACTCTGGAAGTACTTTACCATGGGCTTAGATAACAGAGAGCATTGCTACACCATTCTACAGGCTATCTCAGAAGTTAATTTCAGTCACATACTTTTTCTGTTATAAAACATGAACTTTGATAATTAAAGGAATGATTATACAATGACAGGATTACAGGCCTTGTGGACAGGAAAAAAATCGGTAGACATCATGTGTCTTGATTGTCATGTGCAACATGACAATGGAATAGGAAATATGGATAAGGTGAAAAGAATTATCAGGTGAGTGCATCACCCATTGGAGAGATGTGTATTAAAAGATCAGGTGTCACTAATTCCTGATTTAATTAGAGGAATGGATTGAGTGGATGTTTACAGGAATTATCCTGAACATTATGCAATACTTCCATTTGTGATTTTCAAGACAAGGTGGAGGACACACTATATTAAATCCACAGAGAGCAACAGCTGGGCAATATATGTATGACAAGACAGGTTTCGAATTACAACAGTGTTGATAAATTGGAGAAATAGTCTGGAAAAATAGAATGTAATTCATAATCTAAAAAATGCAAGCTTTGGCTTTCTGCAGGAATGGTAAACCACACAAAAGCTGGAGGGTAATGCAGCAGATCTGCAGAAAGGAGCTCAGGTTTAAAATGAGTCACTAAAAAAAATTTAAAAGGCTGCAAAAAAACCCAAACAAATACATGTATCCTTACTTATTAACTGGCTCTTCTGTTGTAACTGTAACATTTCTCAGTGAGGTTATGCCTTCAGTATGTGTCCTGTGGCCAGCTTGCCTGATGGAGCTCAAAAATAGATGTAAATTAGCTGGAGGGAGACTAAAGGACAGCAGTGAGAATGATGAAGATTAAGAAGGGACATCTGGGGAAAAATGAAAGCATTGCATATTTTTGGTCCAAAGACTGGAAGTTTAAACAACAGACATCTTAGGTGAGGAAAGGAATGAGGTTTTCCCTTTGCCTACATGTCAAAGAACAAATGCTCTTAAATTACGGCAAGGCAAATATGAGTTAGACATAAGGAAAATCTTTTCGGCAAGAAGGATAATGAAGCACTGGACCAGAAAGTCTGGGACAGTATTGGAAAACCCACCTGAGAAATTTTAAAGAGCAGTTTAGGCAAATATCTGACTGGAATGGCATAAGACTAGCTCATCCAATCTCAAACCAGAGGAATGACTGGATGACTCCTTCAGTTATTTTCTGTTCTTATTTCTTGTCATTCCAAATTTGTCTTCATTTTTGACCATGTGTGTATTCCATTGGCTGAGATAGCCCTACACTTGACTTTTAATTTTTCTATGTTTAAGGCGCAATGATCTATCAGCATTTCCACCAAGCTGTTAATCAAACATGTGCCTGACATATCACAGGATGGTGCTATCCATTTTTTCCTGATAAATTATAAAGCCATGTGAAAAGCTGCATGTACTTTTGGTAAATTTGTACTTTTGGCCATTTCACCTTCACTCTGCCATCAGTCTGCTTATCATTTTCCCCTGGGACGTTTCTCTCATTCCAACCAGCTGAGGAAGTTCAAACAATTACCAAAAAGTATCTGTATCTAGCAAAAACCCTTGGAGAAAAGAGTGATCATTATGGAAATATATCCTCCTTCCCTTCTTCCCACCAAGGGAAACAGATAGCATCTCAAGTAGAGGGAAAAGAGATACTTATTCCTTCCTGATCTGCCATTAAAATGTTCATTCCAGTAGCTGGTGATCATACTATTACCTTTGTACTTATGCAAAGGGGTCATTCCTGGCTTTACAAAAGCATGCAGACAACTCTTTCTAGTTGTGCAATATCCTAAACTATTACATTTTAGAAACATTTTTAATAAATTAGAATGAAATCTAAAAATCTATGAAATCCAAGGGGAGGCTCCTATTGGTTTCAGTAGGGTTGAATCAGATCCTTTACAGGCAACATCCAGAGGTAAATGCACTGGCTATGAAGTCTTTCTTCTCTTGTGATCAGTGCATTTGGCCTCATAATAACAAAGTAATCTAGAGAAATATGTACAAAGAAACAATGCAAGAACATTTTAAGAATACTGTTTACGCCTTCTTTTGCTTCCTTTTGAAATATCTGCCACATACCAACTAGTGGATAACTCAGGCAACCCAGTCTCCCAGTGCTAAAACCTTTACACAGACACTCTGCTATTGTGTAGTCTCTTCTTCTCTGCTTAATGTTATTTAATATGAATTTTCTGCTGAGAAAGCACAAGTAGCCTAGATAAAATGGAAGTGTTGCAAACTTGCCTGACAGTAAAACTGAATTTTTGCCTGCTTCTGAATATAATAGTTATAGCAGTGATCAGTGACATTTCTGCTTTGCATTTTGTACATCATTCGTTCCTGTGTTTCCCAAATCCATTTCTGTAGTGTGACGTATCTGTAAAATACCGATATTTTACAGAACACTGCCCAGCACTATTGTATGCCTAGAATTTCTTTACCGATACAAAAAAAAAAATCATATAATACTGAAATAGTATGAACAGCTGCAGTTCTAATGTAAGCATTTAAAATTCCTCTGCTACCTAATAAAATTATTTCAGACAGCAGTGTTAGTGGTTTGCATTGTACGCTGATGAAGCAGAGCACTGAAGTGCAAACTTTGATTTCATCTAGCAAGGATCATTTAGTTAGGAGTGAAGAGAAAGTCTGCCTGAAGAGATCTCTGTAAGAAATCCATTGTGACAAAACTGGAATGTGTCTGGAATTTTTCACCTTGTTTGTTTCTGCTCACTGCCTTGCTTCTACTGATTAATGTGTGGTTCCTCAAAGCCTAAAAGATATATGGTATGACAGGTAAATTTTTTTTCCTATAGCCCTGAACTTTGTTTCTTTGAGATTTTCTTGCTGAACCAGAAAGTTAAGCACGCCTTTCTCTGGCAGTGAACTTTTGCAGGCACTGTTTTTTCAGACAGATAAGAAATATTATAGTATTCTAATATTTTTTAAAAATGTACCTGAATCCCAAACAACTTGGAGATGGGCTGTCATGAGGTGCAAAGAAATGAAAAATAGCAACAACACCAGATAAAAGCTTGTTTTCAAAAGTTGCAGAGCAGTGGACGGGTTAGGTTCAGATGGAACAAACATGCAAAGCTCAATGAAAATCTTGCTTTTACTTCTGAATAAGGGATGCAAACAGCACGGTATCACAAAAAGTCAAACCACATAGGTGATTTTTGAGTTAATATCCATAGTGGTAGGCCTTGCAAAACCAGCTCAAGATCTGTGTATTTTGCATATTCTGAAGAGGATCCACCTTCAACTTACTGGTGGGTGACATACTTGCACTCTTTGCTTTCACTAAATTTGCTAAATTTTCAGGGAAAGATGTGCTTGGCCCTCCCTGCTCGGGAAAGTGAGCACTCTGCAGTCTGCCTAGCAGTGCAGAGCAAAACAAGACTCGGAGCAGAGGCCGACTCACAGGCACGCACATTATCATCTCTCCAAGCTGATAACTGCAGCCGGCAGTATATGAATGAAGGTGTCATGTATGCAGCGATTATGCAATATGTATCCGCACCGTCCAGTTCGCATTAGCATCAGTACGAGCATCTTATCAGGCTAGGCTGCTTCGCAAATGAATGCTGCCAGGCTGCTGGAATTATCTGCACAGTCAGATACTCATTTTTAGCTTTTTCATCATGGCTGAAGACAGCTCCACTTGATCTCAGCAAAGTTATTTTAAAATCTGAGAGTTTGCCAATGTTTCTTTTTAAAGGATCACATCTAGTGTGACTCATTACTCCTGGATTTCATTTGTCAGAGCAGCCAAGTAGTCTAGCTTTTACATTCCCAATGGCCATTATCTCTGTTTGTTAACAGCTAAATGGCTGATGCACGGATACACATTATTCCTGTATTTTCTTGCAGAGAGAGAGCCTTTGCTGGAAACAGAACATTAAAGCAAGAAACTGGAAAGATATGACAATCTATAGATTTTAGAGAAAAATAGTTATTGACTGGAGATATGTATATAAGAGATAGTTGGCTGAATATTAGCTCCAAGGAGCTGATTAATTGGATTTCTTTCCTTTTAGATTATAAGTGCATGTGCTGAAATACGGTCTTGTGATACTGACACTATATGTTAATAATAATTTCTAGCAGAAATCAATACATTAATTCCAAATATGACAATTGGTTTCCACAGTATGATCTTTACTCATCAAACTAGTCCCAGCATTTGCCTAAAAGTAAGTGAAAGTTTCCATATATATTCAGCCATCCATTTAAGCAACTGAAGATGGTTCCACTGGCCACTGAATAAACCTGATTTTAGGTGAATACTTCAGTAAGTTAGGGTCTGAATCATTGTAAAATTGAACTGAAGAAACCATTTGATTAGCTGATGTGGAGCCTGAACCATGTAATTATAAGATCACACACAGCTGGGGTGGAATTCATTAGTCAACACATTAGTTACCTTTCTAGAAGCACAGAGGGAAAATAATTGTTGCTCCATACAACAGGTGTACTACAGTTTGTGCAATACATGTCTGCAGTATGGTGCTGCAGCCACTTGTTTTCTGATTAGCAGTGAATCATGATGATGATGATGATGATACATAGTTGCTCAAAACAATTTCATGTGATAATTAGCACAGCAGAGAAAATTCCTACTACTAGTTCACGAGTTCAAAGCAAATGTAATCCAAAATCTTTCAAGCTGTTAAAATTTCATGTTCATGAAAAGATCTCCTCTAAAGTGCTCCACGGTAAGACTAGCAGCAGCAGTAAAAAAGATATAAACATTAAAATTGTTACTGTGACCTTTAGACCTTTTTTTTTTTTTTTTTTTTTAATTAGTAATGTACCTTGAGCAATTCTTGCTACTAGATGTAGGTCTATTCAGATGAATGATGCTGGGCTAATTTTGAGTTGGTAGATGTAAAATAGCAAAGATTTCATTCTAAAAACCAAAAAGGAACCTATTCTAAGGTATAGAAGGCCAGATAGTGCTGGAAAACAGCAATTGCAGATGCATGTGTGACTACATCTGCAGCGCAGGTGTTGAGTGGACTTTGCAATGAACAGGCAAGCAGAAACGCCATTGTGGTATTGAAAGGAGTTAAGGTAATACTATTACCATAAATGTGCATGGCCCAGCCATATAAACCTACCATTTCTTCTTCAAAAATGTTACATTTTGAGATACAATAGTGTTACTTGGATGACAGGGTAAATAAAAGACCAGTAATGTTAGCTGGTTGGTTAAATAAATAACTTCTCTGTTTGTGATGACAATTAAGTATTGTTATTGCAGATTTGTTATCATTATTTGAAAAGATTTCTTGAACTTCACCTGTAATAAAGAATTGTATTTAAAAAAATGAATGTTACTGTTAACTGTGTGCAATTAAACTGTTTCTCTGCTCATTATACAAAATAACATGTAATTAGAACATTAACACTTGGAATAATTCAAATAATAGTTCTAGGTCCCTTCCAACTTGAGCTATGCTATGATTCTATGAACAGTTGTAGGTCAAGAGCCATTCTGCATGGTTTGGGAGTCAGAGGAATCTGTATATTTTAAATGCCAAAAAAAATGTCGTGTATATCAATATGCTGGCACATCTGTAACACTGAGAGAGAACTTTTCAGATGATCCATAAGCATGGCACTTTCTGCTCTCTTTAAGTACGCTGCTAAACCTCTGGACTTTGAGGATCACTTGTCCTCTTGGGGTGTATTGTAAACCATTATTTGAACGTGACATATATCTGGCTTTGAGGGTGGCCTGGCTATGGCCCTGAACAGGCATGTCAGTCTCAGTATGTCTCCAGTCTAGTTGAGACTACATTACATGTCTGGGCACCATTTTACATCAGGTACTCACAGCAAGGAAGATAAAAGAGCTTAAACCCTCTTCATCCCACTGGTAAATCCCTGGTGTACATGCTCCCACCAAGGTCAGTTCCTCCTACAAAGAGGCTGAAAAAGTATTTCAGCATATTATTTATAGAGAGAGCAGCTGATGAATTAATTCCTAATACGTCACCTCCGTATTGCAGGTGGCAGTCTAAGCTGGCAGATGGGCAGCATGGCTCATGGGTAGCACGGCACTAGAATTCAGGGGCTATGAATCCTCTGCCTGGCTACAGTGCATTCTTTTCTGCTGAGTGACCCTGAGCATGTCATTTGTCCTGCTATAATGTGAAGAAAATGATTCAGACTTCAATTTAAAACACTTCAAAATATAAGCTTGAAAAGCTCAGTACGAGGGACAGCTATTATTAAAAGCAGTGCTAGGATCTGCAGTAGATTCTCCCTGTTTCTGCATCTGTTGGTCTTTATCTTCATGTCTCCTTTCGTCTTCAGCCCTTTGCCTCCCACAAACCCCTTTCCACAACCAACCTTCATGAGGCCGCACTCAAAACAGACCCCTTCAGCAGCCTGAAATATCTAGTTCAGCTTAAGGCAAATAAAGAGATAGAATAAACAAGCTGATGAAGATTTTTCCCAGTAATTCAAAACAACCGCAAATTTACATATAATCCTTGTGCCCTCACCCCTCCCACAGTCCTTCCTCTTTTCCTCTTCGTTGTTTTGCTATTGTTCATACTTGACATGCTACACCTGCTTCAGTCCAAATGCCCTTGAAGGCAAGGGCTGGATCTTTTTTATCTCTTTATTGTGCCTCCCATATAAATGTAGAAATGAACATTATATTTGAAATATTGTCAAAAGAACACTTTGATGATTTAGTGTTCTGCATCTTTGTAAACACTTTGTTTTCTCCCCTGCAGGGAACCAACTGCCTCATTCGGATCTTTTGTCACTGATTCTTTCTGAGTGTTCCTGTTTTCGCTGTCGCAGATCTGAGACAGGTGCTTTTGAAAGCATTTGTTTCACACTCTGTTATTTCTTGCAGAGTCATATCACCTCAGAGCTGATTCTCACTGCCTTTTGCAAACAGTTGCTCCCACCACTTGGGGCTAGTGCCGATTTCTTCCTGCTCTCTCTCTGAAGAGAGTGGGGTTTTGCTTGAGAACTGTACCTGGTTTCTGAAGTAACCCAAAGGCTGTATCTGCAACTGCAAAAGAAGGAGCAAGGGGCTGTGAGGCACCATGCCTGGTGTCCGGCAATGGCTACAAAACAACCCTAAGGAGCCTGAGAGCAGGGAAAGCCCAGGGCGGCACCTCCCTGGGTCACCTCTGTGGGTCAGGACTTCCTGACCCACGCTGTTGTGTTTATCAGCTCACAGCAGATATTTACTCCATGAGTTTCTCTGACTGTTTCTTGAATCCATTTATAATTTTGGCTTCCAAAGCATCCTCTGTCAATGGCATTTCAAGTTATGGATTATGTGAAGAAGTACTTTTGTGTAAAGCCTGCAGTCCAATAGTTTCATTTGGTGTCTCCATGTTCTTGTCTTATGAGATATAATAGTCATCATTCCCTTCGTTCCTCCTTGTCATTCATCATTTTATAGACCACAGACTGGTTTTTTTCTGTTCTGAAAAGTGCAGTTCTATTTAATATCTCCTTGGACTGAAGTCGTTTCAAACCTCTGCTCTTCCTTGCTGCCCTTCATTGTACCTTTTGCTTTCTGAACTGGGGTGGCCACTATCATGCCTAGCATTTAAAACTGGGATTTTATGTAGTGACATAAAGATGTTTTCTCTCCCCTCCTCTACTTCTGGCCTCACCAATATACTCTTATTATATATTATATTCCTAATATATTGGGGTTGGGGGAGGGATGCTGGATGCCGTTAACCTCAGGACTAAACATTTTCAAAGGAGTATCCACAAAGACTCCTGCAGTCTGAGAGATCCTAATTATTAAATAACATAGTTTGCATGTAATTCCATTGTTAGAATCATAGATTCATAGAGTGGTTTGGGTCGGAAAGGACCTTAAAGATCATCTGGTTCCAATGCCCCTGCCATGGACAGAGACACCTTCCATTAGATCAGGTTACTCAAAGCCCCATACAAGCTGGCCTTGAGCAGTTCCATGGATGAGGCATCTACAATTTCTCTGGGCAACCTATTCCAGTGTATGAACACCCTCACAGTAAATAATTTCTTATATCTAATCTAAAACTACCCTAGAATCATAGAATAGTTTGGGTTGGAAGGGACCTTCAAAGGTCGTCTACTCCAACCCCCTGCAATGAGCAGGGAGGTCTTCAACTAGATTGTGTTGCTCAGAGCCCTGTCCAGCCAGGCCCTGAAGTCTCTTTTGATCACCCCCAGACTATGGGTTGCAGCTTCATCACCACTCACATAAAAGACCAGTAATGGGTAGTAATCTGAGGGCTTTACCAGACTGGGAAGTTTCCTAGTGATATCCTTAACCCCAGGGAGGCAGAAAACTTCCCTGAGGAGGGTCTGTCCAGCACGTTCTGTTCTTCTCAGAAGGAGAGGAAGTCACCTACAACTGTAATCCGTCTTTTCTTTCCCATGGAGGTGGTCGTAATAAGGGGGGGTAGGTGTTTCTGACCCTGTCAGCACCTCTGCTGTAGATGGACCTTCATCCTCTACAGCCATTGACTGGTCTTCCACATCTAGAGCATCATACCTGTTGTATAGAGGCACCCAGGAAGGCGAGGTGGGCAAGGGGGAGTTTCGCCTGCCGCCGCAGGTGTGGACTTGCCTCCATTCACTCCTTTCCCTTGAGCTACTGCCTTCAGTCTGGCAGGGAAAGGATGCAGGACCCCCTTGATCTTGTTGTTTGTTGTGGGTTTTTTTTTTCTGGTGGCCATATCTTTTTCAGCTTAAAACCATTACTCCTTGTCCTATCACTAGACTCCCTGACAAAAAGTCTCTCACCATGTTTCCTGTAGGTCCCTTTAAGTACTGGAAGGCTGCTATAAATAAATTGCTTCTCTCCATGGAAACCTTTAGTAAAAGGTGAAAGATTTATGTGATCTGAAGAGAAGACAGAGGACATTCATGCCATCACTTCTATATTACTCTGAGACAGTGGCAGCTTCAGTCCTTTGGACTGAACTGTTAAAAGCACAGATTCTGATACAAATGGTAATAGAAGAGACTATGTTGATCTTTATGTTGTATATTTATATAAAGATCATGAAGTGTAGGAGCTTTACTATGTCATCTAGCCAGAAAGCACTAGGTAGTGGACCTAGAAAGTGTGCTGCAGTTCACTGTCTTTCCTATAGGCTGATCCTTTCCTATAGGTTGATCCACGTAAGTTGGTTTTCCTCATTTCTCCTTCTCCTCTCCATGTTTTCTTTTGAGTCTTAGTTTCCAATCCAAACGAAAGTCCAAAGTAAAATTCAGCCCAAACTGTTGAATTAGCTTTCTGGTCAGCCACAGGAAACTCTGCCAAGCCCACCTCAGATGCTGGACCTCTTTATGAAGACCCACTTGGTTCTTGCAACTCATCTATCAACCTTCAGAAGTTCTGCCATGGGATACCTGTCTGCAGTAAAGGACAGAAGAAGGAGTGAGGACATGATAAATCCTTCAATATGTAAAAGGTTAAAAAGAAAAAAGATATCAACAGTTTCTTCTCCTTCACCATGTGTGGCCATTAGATTAATTGTATTAAAAGTTATGGAAATATCTCACTATTACTGCAGGGAAAGTCTGGAATAAACTACTGAGGAAACTGGTGGAATCTTTCCTTGGGGGATTAGTATGAAACAGAAATATCTCTCAGAGGTAATTCAGTTACATTTATCCTACCTTACTGCAAAGTAATGAACTGGACACTAGGAGGTCTCTCTCTGCTCTGCCTTGCCTTGAAATATGAATTGACATTGAAGACACTGTATCACCAGGCCATATCTCTCAGCCACATTGTATATGACTGTAAATGGTTCAATAGTACTAGAAAAACACTTCTGCTCATATTTTTAAAGAGGCAGGCTTCATAAATGTGTTGGTGAAATAAAGCCTGGAAGAGAGCATTCCATCTGGGCTAACCTTTTTTCCGTATGTCAGTCCCTGTGAAATGTTTTATGTATGTATTCTTTGGAAATCAACTAGAAGAAACAGCTGTGTGTGCTGCCCACCTGCTAAAGCCTACAATCTAGTGTTATTTCAATTAGATTTGATTGCAGGAAAAGTTTATGAAACAGCTATCAATGATTTCATGCCATCTGGCTTCCGCTTTTCTCCTGCTCAGAGACACCCTATGTTTACATTGATTGGCCTTCTATATATACAAGCACGACTGAGTTTTATTATTCTTTTTATTTGTCTGATAGCAGTGTGCTTGGTGCTTTACAAACTTACAATGGAAGATAGGCTGTCAAAGATGTCAAGCTGTGAAGTTCAGCTCAGATACACACGAAGCTTCAGCTGAGAACAGAGTAGAAGTGAAATTGTATTTTAAAAATCCCGGTGTATTAATTAGGACATAAAGTTTCCACTGAGGATAAAACATACTTTATCTTGGTTTTAGCCATGTAAAAACTAAGTTATCAAACAAGACAGTGCTCTGGTTTCCTTTCATCACCATTGGAACAAGACAGAAACTCTATGAGGAAAAGTGGGTCCAGCCAAAGTTATGTCTCAGGAGGGCTGGATTGCCTTTGGAGACACTTCCTTTCTTTTGTTCATCATCATGGGAGCTTGTACACCCAGCCTAGGGCTTACCTTCTTATCTGCTAACATCAGAAGAGATGAGTCATCCCTTGACTACTGACCTCCTTGGCAACTTTTAAATGTTCCAAATTATAGAAATATATTCTTAAGTTAAGAAATGCTCTCTCATGAGCTATTTTTGCTTTAGTAACATTTAGAAGTTTACTTTCCTCTCAGGTGGAATATGAACATGGATCTTTTAAAGTGCTAACTTTACTTTTCCTTCTCCCCTCAAATTCTTGATGTTTCTGTTGTCTGTGAGGATTTGGTACATAAAAGTCAATCTGAAACTGGATATCTCATTAGCAGACCCAATTCGTCTTCTAGCTTTGACCTGAATTCAGCTGTGGCAGGCTTTAACCTTGGTTTTGTTGAACTTGACATTTCAAATGAAAAATGAAAGTTTCATCCCTGTTTGGACAAATCAGCTGTAGGAAATGACAGTTCAAACTCACACAACCATCTTGTGTGTTTGTCCCTCCTGAGATAGAATGAATTTAGGCGCATGAGTTGACTTTGGAATTAACACCATCTGCTCACACTGTGCTTCCTTAAGGCTGGTTTGTGCTGCTTGCCTCTTCCTTCCCAGAAGAATGACGTGCTGTGTGGGGCTTGCAGGCGGTCTGGGCATATGTTAGGTTGTCAGTCTCAGTGGTCTGGAGGCATCCCTACTCTTTGGAAATACTATAACCTTTTGAAAGTCTATAAAAAAGAGAGGCTATTCTTCCTCTACAGGATCCAGACCTTTTCTAAATTGACATTTCGGGGTTTATTCTATAGCAGTGTGCCTGCCTAGAATACTAGGTGCCAAAAGAAATTAGACTAGAAGAAATACGATAAAACTGTAAGCGCTCTGGTGAGCAGTGTCTCCCTTTAATTTCTATAGTGCCCACTACAATGGGGATTTGATCCCTGACTTTCATCACTTTGTGCAACTGCAGCATAGGTGTCACAGCACTGCCTCTATTTAGAAAAGTGTGCAGGCATATGATGAAACTTCAGTGGAAATTAGCTATTTAAACACTTTGCAAACCCAGCCCTGGGTACTTGCAAACTAAGATCCACTCTGTCTTATGTGCCCTGCTGTCTTTTAAGAACACATTAAGAACCTTGGTTGTCTGTAGGTTTTCCTTGCTTTCACTATGGCACAAGTTTTCAAATGTTTTACTTGGAAAAAACACACAGGCCAGCTGGAGTGGAAAACAATGCACTGTTACCACATTTTTAAACCAAATATTTGAAGAAAGTGAACAGTTCTCTGCAAACCCAATGAAAGTGGGGGGGGAAGGCAAACATATTTGATTTTGCAGATTTCCTTATGAATTATTTACTACTTTACTAAAACAACTTATGCTAATAATATTGTAATAAGCAGTGCAGTTCTGACTCATGTTTGGCTGAAGAGGTATGTGAGGAGAACACAGGAAACTTGGCTGCAGCCTCCCTTAATTCTCCGGAATACAAATGGGATAATTAGCCCGGTACTGCTAAATATATATGAATATAGAGAGATATAGAGCATAGCTTCTACATACTTACAAGCACGTTTGTAGAGTAACTAAACACTGATTTCATCATTGTTCATCTATATTTTTATTATTAATTTGCATGACCAGGGCACCTAGTCCCTAGACTAAACTGCAATCTGTGCCCCCCATAAAAAGACCATGTCTGCAAACACCTTGGAATGTAAAAGCAGTAAGCCCTACTCTGGAAGACTTCAGATCTGCCTGGATCCAGCTTTGGGTTTTTTTAGACACATAAGGAACTGAGGCATGAGTACATATGTGCTAACACCATGGATGGATAGGGGCATTTACAATTTCATTCTCTATGGGAATAGCACTCTCCCTTACTGCAAACAGCTGCAAGATTTTTTGTCTACATATGCAAGAACATCAAGGAACCTAAATTTGAGAAATTTCAAACCATGGAAATAGGAAGCTGAAGGACTTTGGGCATCTGAACCTCAGTGATTTATTCAAAGCTATTTCATGAGGCTGTGGAAGAGCCAGGTCTTGATCAAGACTTTGCAAGTCCCAGCTCAGAACTCTGGCTCAGGTTGAATGCTCCTGTAACTGGCAGTGCATTTTGAAACTGACTGCTTAGTGTCCACTTATCACTAGATTAATTCCTTTAGGTACAGAAATATATATATTAAAAAAACCCCAAACAAACAAACAAAAAACCTGCTACTTAGGTTCTGAAACTGCTAAGATTTACACATGTGCTTAATGCTAATCCTCTGGGCTCAGTGGGACAGATCACATGTTTAAAGTAGGGAAAATGGAAAAGTTTTAAGAGGAGCAGGGCCTAATTGTAAAAATACGAAATCTCTATAATAACTACCTGCTCTCCAGCTTGCTGAATGCAACCTTCTGGAAAAAAGGAGGACACCCCCCCTGAACACAGAAAACAACAACTTTGGTGACAAGCTAATACAGAGTCTGAAAGAACTGGCTTAGAACCATGAAAAGAAAATCAGAAATACAATTGGCAATTTAGGGAACAAAGACTGCCATTAAATAAATACATGTGCAAACCAGAGGCTAGTATTATTGCCAAAAATAGACCTGTAGAATATGGAAGTGATTAAGCTATTTAATTTGAAAACCTTTTCATACTTTGGGTATATCTGATCTTAGATGTGCAGTGTAAAAAGCAGTATTTGTCATAGATATATGTATGCCATATATATATATGTCCTAAGTCTGCACAGAGAATAAAATCAAAGTGTAGGGAAGTGGATAAGAATCAGTGAAATTAATCTTGGACCATTATCTGGAAACAAAAACAAAAGGAAAAAAGAAAAAATGAAAAAAACACACACACACGAATAGCCAAAACTTTTGTTACAAAACCTCAAATCATTATGCTTTTGTTAGAAACTTAAAAGTCATCTCAGATTTGTCAGGAGATGAAAAATGGTTCCTGAAATGTCTTGAATAAATGAAGGTTTATTTAGAATTCTACACTGAACCCATGCAGATCTTTATTTTTCTGCATGGTTTCAGAGTGATACGAAATAACATTTTGTGGCTTAATACATTCATCTGTGTTTCACCATAGGAGGTTTTTGTAACTCTGGATAGGTTTTCGACTGGTGTAAATTTTATTCCAGCTGAGCATCTGGTCCTTATTTTCACAGTTTTGTATTAGTCAAATGAACTACAAAACTGTGAAAAAATATTTTCATTAAATGAACATGGTATTCAGAATATATTGCTGGAGAAGAATTGTTTCAAAACAGACGCTGAATTATGCATACAGCAGAGAATTTCAATTGTCTTATTGAATGTCTTCTCTATCTTTCTACATTAGACACACAAATATAGAAGAGAATGGGAACAAATGGAAGAACTTGAGGAGTAGAGAACATCTAGATGGAAGACGGGAGTAAAATTTACATGCACCACAGCATCTCTAACCTCCAGAATATCACTCCTTTCCACCCAAATATATTGTGCAGCTCAGAAGCTCTTAACTGCTACTGTGCTTTCTGTTGTGTTCTTAAGTATGCACAGAAGAATAGAATAGAATAGAATAGAATAGAATAGAATAGAATAGAATAGAATAGAATAGAATAGAATAGAATAGAATAGAATAGAATAGAATAGAATTTCCATAATAAGGGTCCTACAACAACCTACGACCTTCCCACACTCCCCATCAAAATGTTGCACAGACACTCACAGCCAGAGGGTTCATTCAGACAAGTGAATTTATTGTCATCTTTGCATCGCTTAAAGGTCCCGGAGGGGATCAGCTCTTTCTGACAGGATGGGTATTCCCACCCTCTTGCAGGCAGTAACAAGATCCTCAGTTGCAGTGGCGTCTTCAGCTGGACTGGTGGAGATTCCGCAAGCTCTGGTGATGCTGAGCTCCTCTTGAGCAGTGTCACCTCCATGCCTAGTTTGCTGAGATCTGCGGCACAGACTCCCCAGGCAGTCTCTAGGATGAGCACATTCTCTGTCCCAGTGTCCAAAATTCTCACCCAGGGCCAACCAGGGTGAGAGAAAAGTAGGTGCTTGGGGCCACAGGCATGGGTGGAAAAGCCTGTGACCACCAGGATGTGCGTGGGGCCCATGTCTTTGTGCTCCCCTGAGGTTTGCCTGATTCAGGCGGGGTGAGGTCGCACCAACACTGAATACAGTGGGACAATCACCCCCTTTGACCAGCTGGTCATGCTATGAGGCACCTCAGGATGCTATTTGTCCCCTTGGCTGCCAGGGCACAGCACTGGCTCATATTGAGCTGCTGACCACCAGCACCCCAGATCCCTTTCTTCAGGGCTCCATCCACTCCTCTCCCAATTTATACTTGTGCATGGCAGGGCTCTATCTTAGGTGCAAAATCTGCCATTTTCTTCAGTTCAAGCTGGGAAGGAGTGCCAGATCCTCCAGGTGCCACACGATCCAAACAGTAGAGGAGCTGAGCATTGTATTACAGTAAGACTGGCTTCCTGGTCTCTGTGGTTTAGGTTGCTGGGGTTTTTTTATTACTGCACATGTCTAGGGTGCAGGATAATTACAGAGGAAGCATGCTTAGACTTGAAAAACAAACTAAAAATAAGCTGCAAAACATTTGGCTAAAAAGATATCTTCAGTAATGTACCTTGGCATAAGAAAAGGACATCTGAAATGCAGAACCAAAGAAGTGGTAGAGGTCAGTGTACCTGTCTTTCTAAGTAGCTAATGCTTTTCTGCCATGACAATGACAGCTGTCTCTGGGAGGCCTAAATCATATATGTTCACCAAAGCTCTCTGCCAGTGCATGCATATATAGGCACCACATCACCAGATCCAAAGCCTCACATGCTCTAGGATGAGACATACACTTGAGTTATCAACATTTAGAGGAAAGATAGGCATTATGTAGCCTAAATTGCTGGGAGCCAGAGACAACAGACGACTTGGGCATCTCAGGGTATTAGACCTGTTACATGTCTGGTTCCTTAAGTACAACTCAGCATAAGGAGGGATATAATTCAAAATGTGCAATACACTGAGTTTCATGCAAATCTTGCTTAACAACCCATAGGGAATAAAGTGACTTTTGGCACCTCACCTGTTCTTACTTGCAGATTCTGCATGGCCCTTGCACTTGCCCCTTACAAGACTGAAGTGCACTGGGGGCTAAAAATGCTTGTGAAAAAGCTTCCAATTTTTGACATGTTTTTAGAAGTATTTCTAGGATTATAATTCAGGAATTAGATTATTAAATTGCATAATAATTCCTGTCTGAGTCACTCATATATTATTCAGGCTCGAGGCAAAGTGCTATCTACTGAGTCTACTTGAAGTCAGTCTACTCCATATGGAGGTCTGCTTTCCATGAGGTGGCCATGCCCAGCTCTGTCCTTGTCACTCACCATCCTCCTGGGTTTCAAGTTTTCTGATAAAGGAAACTCTGTGTGAGCATAGATGTAGCCACAACAAGCCCCAGGAGTATCTTGATTGCAACTGGGACGTCTTCCCTCCAGCAGACACGTGCATGTGTTTGTCACTGAGACTTCAGCATGCACTGGAGGTCATCTTCACCGTGACTGTATTGGTATCAGAGAGAGTTGCAGGTACTCAGACAACAAGGTCAGGGCCAAGGAAGTGTGTAAATACACGAGTTATCATGGTCATTGATAGTTTTAGGTGACTTCGCAGAATGCTAGCCTGAATACCCAGTTCTCAAATTGCTCTAGAAAGAATAGACACTGTTAGGCAAGTTTCACATAGGCACTGTAGGAGTGCACAGGGAAACTCCACACAAACATGTGAATGGATAGGCTCATTTCTCTGCTGTATAAACAGCGGCTTAGAACTTTAAAGAATGTTTTTCCTATCTCTTTGGGTAATGCCATTTTCTGTTATAGAGCTGATGCTGTGTTATTACCTCATATCAATGAATTGATCTCTTTTATCATGGTAAACATCAAGAAATCATCAAAGTCTTTGCTATAAATAAAATTATTATATGTATATCTGTATATTTATAGTAGTCTTTTCATTAATGTATGAGATGGATATTCATCTTATACTACATTTTAGATTCAATTTCTACCATAATTTAGGGCTACAGAGGTACACAGGCGTGTAACCAACCTTTGATAAATTTTGAAACTCAACATTCAAAAAAATTTTCCACATGGACAATATTTTTTTAAATTTACATTATGCCCATATGTAAAAATCTCTAGCTTGCCTTAAACTTGGCTGCCAGATTCAAGGCCTGGTTCTCCCTAAAAAATTCACTCTTAGCTTTAGACTGCAGTCCTACTATGTCAAGTCATGCCATTCAGAAGTAATAAGTGATAGGTTGAAGTCCCAAGGAAGGGCGAACCCTATTCTGATGATGAGCAAATAAAGGGTGCCTAAAAATGCATAGTGAGCTTTATAACATGTTTGTGCAGACAGATAGTGCTTGCAAGGAGATTTAGCTAAGCGTATGTTAGGTAAGTAAAGACAAGATTTCTTGGCTTCCTACATGTATCTCAAATTTCTTTAGGAACAGACTGGGTCACTCGTACAACTAAAGGGACAAAATGAGTCTGTCTCCACCAGAAAAGGCTTCCCATCTTCTCGTACTGGCCCTCCTGAAAAGCTTGCCCAGTGGGATGTGAGAAACCAGGGCTGTGAAGGCATCACCATCTCTCCACTACCTGGTATGACTCTAGCAAGCCATAGTATCTAGATTTTCAGGTTATTCCCAGGGTAAATTCCCTGGCACTTTTCTCGTATTTGGAAATATTTTTCTCATTATTTTCATGAAACAGAGTTCCCAAAGGTTTTTACAGAAGGGGAAAAATTTAGTTTGCAACTAAATTCTTTCATGGAGTGGTAGACAGTCAAATACCTGGAGAAACTCTATTACTCATTGCTTCTCATCTTGACCTTTTCCAGAAATGAGTTAAGCAACCAAATCCCAAAACAAATCCAGACCAGAGTGTTTAAACTGTTCCTCAACTTCAAGATAAGCAAAAATCCTTCCTCTCTATACCTCTGCCACAAGTTTTCTTTTAAAAGATGCCTCTAAGTATTTGGCAGTTTGAAGGGCTTGAAGAAATTTGGGCAGCATTTGAGATCACTCATCCTAATATTTAAAGCACTTCTGTTGAAAGTAAGAAAGACTATCCTTTGACGAAAATACCAAATGACAGGTCATTCTGCCTTAAATCTGAGCTGAAAAAATCAATTAGCAATGAGAACTGATAACACTAAGATATATATTGCAACGAGGGGACCAGCAGAGAGAGGGCAATTTAGAATATGGCTACATCAAGCACAGCAGAGTTGATTAAAAATTTAGCAGTTCTGCTGATGAATGTCCTAGTTCAGATTTGGGAAACATCTATGAACTTAATTTTCCACTGATTAAATAATAATTTTATAAACCGTGTATAATTCATGTAACATTAACTCCACAGTCTTGTGAAATCTGACTGCAGCTAAACAGTTAACACACACCCAGCGAAATATTAACAGGACTCGCAGCAGACCATTATCATGAACTGGACAGTGTAACAGCTCTTTATCCTGGCTGCCCAGCTCCTTCACATTTTCCACCATCACTGCACACAGCAGTACATATGCCATCTGAGGTACTCCTTCAGGACCAGATCCCCATTGCAGGTGTTTACAGACAAGAGGTGGACGCCTGAAACCAAGGTTCAGTATCTTCATACAAAACCCGCACTTGAGACATGCTCAACAACTGTTCTCAGCTAAATCCTCAAAAAGTGGGGAGTAACGTGACTGGATACAAAGAAAATGAGTGCCTTCCAAAGTGAAAAGCCACAATAACTCAGGTTAGTCTTCATTGACTTCATCCCAGCTGGTCGTGGTAGGGAACTATAGTATGCCCTGGCAAACAGCTCGGTTTCGCTACAAAAAATTGCTACTGAAGTACAAACATAAAATTTCCCACACGTCTTAGAGAGGTAAGGGTGATGTGTTTGTTAAAATGTAGAGCAGCAAAATTACTTATCAAAAAGTAGTTATAGAGATAGTCTGACAAGGTAGATTGTCAATAGTAGGGATAGAACAGGTTTTGCCTTAATGAGAAAACTCAATGGAACTTGGCAAGATAGCGTGAATACACACAGACTGGAAATTAGTTATTAGAAAAATGAGATTCTGGACAAGTCTCCTAATCACTGTAGTAAAGTTTAAAATAGAGCTCAGTAGGTCTACAAGATGAGTAATACTGTGTGGAATTATATGGTGAGGAGTTGGACTCAAGAGACCTGGGTCATAGTTTTCACTAGTGTGAGGAGATGTACAACTAACTTATGTTGGTTTAAAATCAACAAGAGAAGAGAAATGGGAGAGGGGAAGAGATTGTACTTCCCAAATCATATCAGCAAAGATGGTAAAAGGCCAGAATAAACATATTCCAATTTCATATTTTAAGATCTCTCAAGAAAAAGCAAAACCTCAAAAATATCACCACGAGAAGGATACTTAACAATCTTGCATGATTTCAAGTGTTTCAAAATGTGTTTTTTACAGTTCCTCTCTGTTCAAACATTGTCTTATTTATACTACAACAGATATGGAGCAATCTATCTTATTTTGAAGAATACAGGAGAAATGAATATCCAAAATATAACTATTCCAAGTGTTCTCAGTGTAAATTCAAATAAAAACCAACAAAGCTGGGATGGCTCACAGCTTTGAAATGTGCCTGAAATTTGCTGTAAATATTGAAATCACATTTCCCTTGCAGTTTTGCCTGGTTTTCATTATGAGGTGTTAGTTTCGCTGATGCCTCAAGGACTGTGAACTCAAATTAAAACTAGTGAGAACTTTGACATGCACATTCGCAAAAGATCCTCAGTGCGGCACAGCACAGCTTTGGTTCTGCCTCGCACCTCTGAGCAGCCGCTTTGGTTTCCAGAATTTAGAAACACTGAAGAAGCCAGAAATATATGAGGAAAAAGAAAAGGAAAAAAGGAACATGTATATGTATTATAGTCAAACTTCTCCAGAGGATGCTGCAAATTGCTCTTACGGAGGATTTCTAATTCCCAAGATTCTAGCAGCCCCTTTCCTGTTTTCTTCATCTCCAATCCATGCCAAAATATCTTATTTTTCCTCATCCTGTAGCAGATTCTGTGAGTAATTTCTGTACTTGTTGTCTTACTCTGAAGGTTATTAAAAGCTTGGAGGAAAATCATATTGACTCAGGGTTTTTTCTTGGCCAAGGCCCATAATAGTAAAGCAGTGCACCCACTAACATGGATCCACCCTCACAAGTTTAAAGCTCAGTCTAAACTCCTCCAGGCAGCCAAAGGGAAAACACAAGCTGGCATTTAAAGCATGTCAGAATTGGATGCAAATAGTCAAATATAGTAAAATATCATCTGTTATGTGCAGCGTGACAGGTGAGCCCCTGAGCAGCAGCTGCTGCCTCACCCATGCCCCGGGGACTGGTGCTCTGCAGAGCTGGGCTCCCAGCTATCCCCTTTCTCACATGCCTTTGAGGCATGTACTAAGTGATAACACTTTATCCTCTGTTCACTCTTCCTTCTTGATAACGTGCATCTCCTGTCCGTGTGATTTGGACCCTGCCCTGTGTTCCGAGACAAGAAGTGAAAGCTGTTTCTCTCCCCGAGAAGGTGAGTGGAAATGTTCACATTGCAGATGTTCCTTTGCTCAGCTGGGCCCTCGCTTTCAAAATCACTTTTTTGCTCATGGAGGAAGCAACACGGTCTCAGATAAATGCTGTGATGTTTGTTCTGTCACCAGGTGACATCATGTTGCCATGGCAATACTTGGCAGCATTTCATAGAGGATTTCTACATTTCAGATAATGGAATTTAAAAGGGCTTTGGTCTGAACTTTTCAGGGCCATTTTGAAACAGAAGATCCTGTCCTTTTATGTGTTATAATGAAACGCAGGGGGAACCCAAATCTGAAGCAAGGTGGTAGCAAGCAAGCCAGGGATAGCTCACGTAAAATGAGAGGAATTGACCTTCGAGGAGCACTAGGTATCCCCAGCACCCAGTTATTTCTTTACTTAAGCTTGAGCTGTGCTATTGTTGGACTTTGCACTTCTAGGCATATGCACTAAAGCACACACATCTCTTCGCAAATTAATAGCTATCATCTGTCATGTAAAATGGTGTTTCAAATTTACATCACAGTCTTTTAGCAAGAGGTTTCCTCATCACTAGCTGTCATTCTCAGGAGGATAAGGAAGGACTCTGAAAAATCAATGGCTTCTTTTGAATAATGGGAACATCTGCTTTTGAAAGTGATATAATTTCATCTTACCAAGTTTTTAATACACACTGTTTGTACTCTATTAGATGGCTAAAAATGTATTTAAAGAACAGTTACGGTGCATGAGACTCATGAATTAAAAAGCCAGGTTGAAGTTTACCAATTTCAGCACAAAGTCATGGTATCATGGAAAGTTTGATTACTTCTATTAGGCAACAGAAAATCTGTGTGTCTTCAGTACTCAGATACTTCCTACATTATTGATCACACGTGCACATGCTCCATTTCAAGAATGGAGGAAAAAGTATTCAGTGTACTTTTGAGTTGATCAGAAAATAACAGTTTCTTATAAAAATTACTTTCTTAGGAATTACTTCCTAAGTTCTCAAGCTTTTGTTTCACAAAAGACTTCAAGCAGAAAGCATGCAGAAAAATTATAGATCTATAGATCGAGTCAGCATGCAAAAGAAAATACATAATAAGCAATAATAAAGTTAATTGCTGGAGTTCTTGCCCGTGGGTAACTGCGTTTTAGCTGCTCCTCATTTTTTGCTAACTCTTAGGAAAACAACAGAGACTTCAACAGTATTCTGACTATTTCCAAAGTTTACAGTGGTTTGGGCAAGTATTTATCAGAGCAATTTGCATGAAATGGCACTCAATATGTTTTATCTGCCACAAGTAAGTAGCAAGCAATCATTTTAATGAATAGACACACTCAATGATATACAGACATTAATGTCAATTCTTCTATATTTATTAAATAATTTTGCATTTCCCCATACATTATTGCACTAAAGTGTATGATTCTTCCCAGACTCAGAGCACGTCTTGAACATTATTTCAAAATTGCGAGTAAACATGGGAAAACTGCAAGGCATTTGCACATTAACTTATAGTAGTTATAGTTTAAACAACCCCATTAATGTGTGATAGTATGAAGTTTATTACATAGAGCCATGATGAGTGTAATGAGTGAGCAAATGGAAGTACTGCAGAATAAATAACACTCCTTTGCTTACAAACATCCCCATAAGTTACAATAATAAAGTGTATAAAGTGACAACCCATGAAGAAGCATGGTTCAGTTGGCTACACTAAACTTTCCTTCCTAGGCAATAAAAGAAGCTACAATAAATTTTTTATGTGTAAAGTTAATTTTTCATTATACCAACTAACACAAATGCAATCAAAATGTCAGCAAAGGTTTTGGTTTGATTTAGCCCATTACTTTAAAAGATGTTACTCATCTCAAAGGTGGTTTTTGACACTCTTAATGTGTTTTTGAAAAATGTTTTATTGTCTACAGCTAAGACATCCTGAAAGTTTCCACCTTTGTAAATCAAAAGGGGAGAAGCGGGGGAAAGTGGAGTTTTATTGGTTTGTTTTGCTATACACAGACTTAGAGTCAAATGTCATTGAAACTTATTTTGATTGCTTTCAAAAACTCGTCTTTTAGTAGTGAGGAGAGCAACGTTTTGCTCTTGGGCCAGTGCTGTCTTTCTCTGGCGGTTTTTCCAGATGACAAGTCCCGTTGAAGGCAGGAAAATTCATCACTGGAGCGAGTGAGCAGGATTTCTCCTATGGCAAAAATAAGCTTCCACATTGCATGTGAATGCAGTGCTCAAGTTTAGGATAAGCTTCGTTACTCAGGTTCCACCTGCCACGGGCAGGTGGCAGGCAGAAAGTCTGGGCAGACACCAGCTGCTCCACAGCCACCGGTGAGTTCTCAGGATCTGGACTGTGAGCCTCCCTCCTTACACAGTGCTGCAAGACTTGAGTCTGTGTAGGGTTAAGCATATGACTAAAACAGTGAAGAGTTAATTCCACACAATTCGTGTTTACATTCTACAGCATTTCAGGATGAAATATCAGGATCCAGGCTGCTTGAAGTTGGAAATTTTCTCTCTCAGAAAAATTCTAGCATTTCAATAAAGAAGTATTTACTCTAAAGTGATATATCACATTAAATTTCTCACTTTTCTCATGGATTAATATGTTATATGGAAAAAAATTATTTGCAAGTATGAAAATGATATATTTTTTTTTTTTTTAATCTTTCAGTGTAGTCAAAATCCTTTGTTTCAGTAAGGTCTCTTTGACCTTGGCTCACTTACAGGACGTGCAGAACTCTGCTGCAGCTATGGTATCGTTTCAGCATTGTATTGTGTTATGTTATATCACATTGGGGTTTGCAAGGGAGGGACTAGCAAAACATTAATTGCCATCTTCTACTCCCCAGCTGTTCTGCAGCTCTAAAAATTCTCTGCAGCTTTCTAATGCTGGCCAACACCAGGTCAATTAAAAGTACTAGCAAAAAAGGCTGAATTGTAGTGTCTGTAGCACACCAGCTGGTGTGAGGATAAAATAGTTGGGTATGATCTATTGTAGATACTGTCAAAGAAGTTTCTTTTCCCTAGGTTTCCCACACACATCCTGGATTTTTAGCTATGTTCATTACTTGCCTTGTTGGTGGGAAGAAAGCCTTACTTATACATTTGTTGAGGATGATTAAGGAAAAAAGCAAACTTGGGATAAAACAAACAAGCAAACACACAACCTGACATGAAAAAAACAAATGATGTTCCATATCTTCAAAGACTATACATTGGTATGATACCAGTCTCTTCAGAGACAGAAACATGGGACTGCTAAACTGCTTTTTTGCCATTCTTTACTTCCATAAATTAGGGATTTAGGAGTCCCAACATAGGATTAGGATGGGATTCATCTCACTTGATTTCAACCATCTAAATATTAAGAATTAATCTAAGTGGTTGTCTAGGTCCCTTCTATAGTCAGAAGACAGAAACAGGCACCTCCAAAGGAATGTTCATCCCATCTGCCATAAAAAATATCCCAAACTTCTTTGAGCTAGATGTTTGGATTTTAGATTAAAGTCCAGTAAAATGAATTCCACCCTCAGGCACTTGAGGAAACAGCTGTTCTGGGAGTCCTGCATTTCTGAAGCTTCTTCCAGCTTCATGACACACTTGGTGTTGCAAGTAACAGACCAGCATCAAAACTTATTATCATATCACTGCCCACCAAAAATTTGATTGAAAATAACACTTTTCCTACATTAGTGTAGCATAGTCTCATCATGATGCATGGGGAATTTGTTGCAACAGTACGTAACTCAGTGAGTGCTATGAGAGTGCTCTCTGTAAAGTTCAAGCCCTCTAATCTCTCTGCTGGTACATGATGCCTGGTGAGTAACAGCCCTACAGCTGGAATAGTCTTTCTACAGCTTAACAAGAGGTGAGGTTTGATTGATAATAGATGGGGTGCTCTGTTCCCTTTGAAACTGTTATAAATCAGTCAGATAGCTCCAAACTGAAAAAAATTGTTAGAATTAGCAATGGATTTTTCAAAGACATTCAGAGGGTGGAGGTATTGCATTGCTGCAAGTCAGAAGAGGAACTGAGACTAAATCATTTTCTTTCCAGCCTCCAAGAAGAAAAAAAACAATAGATCCTAAGTCTGTAAGGAGAAAAGGACGTGGGTACTTTGAAGGGATAGTCCAAGCTCTGTGCACCATTGAGGTCCTGCTGCAGTGATTCAGAATGACTCACCTGCACAGGGCCTTAACAGGAAAGGCAGAACTTGGGAATTTCACCTTTATGATTACAGGGATAGAACCTGCCTTTGGCTCCTCATTGCTAAGAGCATGACTCTGCAAGTTAAGGAAGGAAATTATTGCTTCTAATGAAAAAAAAAAAATTGTTCATGGTATTTCAGTGTAACTATACCAATCTAACTGATCCAAGAAAATCACCAAGGATTATGAGGCACCTCTGATTTTAAATTAAGCATAGGAAAGACCAGAAATAAAGCCTTGTCAGTGAGCAACTAGGAAAGAGCTGGTAGCAGTGTCTATTATTAATGTCACCCATCCCTTGCCCTGAAGAGATCTCACTTTCTGTTGCTTACTCTCTGCCAAGCTTCAGGTGCTCAAGATGAAATTTGACATGGCAGGCATCACCAAAACGGGGTCACCAAGCTCATCTAGGGAAGAAAAGAGACATGTTTTTGCATCTGTAACCACATCTTGTTGTTGTGTAACCCTAGCAGTGACAGAACTAGTGACTTTCCACTTATTATCACTCTGGCCACAGAATGCTTGCATTTCTTCTACCAGGGGACTCCAGCTTCAGAAGCAGGACTGGTCCGAACTGAAGCTGTCCAGTAACCAGAACGCTAAACCATTTGCTGGTGGATTTCTTAAACAAATAAAGATTTGCTCTTAAAAAACCCCACAGTTATTTGCTGTGTTTTTTAAAGAAAAATATCTTCACCAGTTTAATTTGAGAGTCAGGAGGATATGTAGGATGATGACAGGTCATTGGAAAGCTTCATGAGGAAACAACTGCATGCTGCACTCAGAGCATCTAGTGGACATCATCAAGTCTCCTGTGCTGTAAGAGCTGAAAAACTGATTGGGGGAGTCAATACTTGAAACAGGCTCCAGGAGAGGGTTTCATCTCATTTAAATGCATCTACAATGCAGATGCCAGCAGCTACGCAAGTCACCTAGGACTCAATTTGTATTCTGTGGTTAGAAATAGGCACTTTTAAGTGGTGATTCATCTGACCTATTTTACCTGTCTACTCTAAGAGGAATGGCACGGTGATGTAAGAGTTCCTGTTTCTTCCCTGTAAGATAACCTTAAGGGGACTAAGTCAGATGTGGACTCACTTTCTGCACAGCAGACATCTGCATTAGTTGAATGCTTTTCTGCTGTATGTAGACTTTTGTGGATGGTGAGTGTAATGCTGATAAGAATATAGCAAGAAGAGTGCTTGCACTCCAGAATTCACTAGATTGCAAGTGTCATAAATTCACTCCTACCGAGTGGAGGATGACTACAGTGCGGAGCAAGCAGTAATGTGAGCAAACTTAAGGGTTTCCATTATGAGATGGATAAATATACAAAAGCTAGTGAAAGAAAACTATTTTAGTGTCTGAGTTTGGAGAGAACAGTGAGAAGTATGAAAAGAGTCTACCCTTCCCCAGCAAGGACAACTTTTTGAAATTGTAGCCCAGCTCTGGAAAAAGACTGCAACATGCCTTTCTCATTTTAATGTCATACTCACAGTATGGAATTACACTGTTTCTGGGAAGATGTACTGTCTGCAGGACAATAAAGAAGAATTGTCACCAAGAAACCACAGCAATGTTATATAGAAGTGTATCTTTCGCGCCATGTTCAGATACTAAGCCACAGTGGATTGAAGGTGCATTGATACTAAACAAGGAGGTAAGGAAAATACATCTCTCCTGCAGATTCAGCCTCTGTATTAGATTATTAGAGTCATCACTGAAGAGTATGAAGATGGAGATGACATAGCTGAGAAATCCAAGAAGGCTTTCCTGATTGCATGGTTGAGTCTCCTTGCAATGCATCCTGCCATTATGTAGGGAATATTTCTTCTCACTGCTCAGAGGTCAGAGACTCTGCAGCCCACAAGGTGCAGTTAGCTGCTGGCCCTGGGAGGACATAAAGGAAGTCAAGAAATCACAAAGACAACCACATTCTCCATTGCCATTGGCCTAACCATGGAAAGCAAGATAAAAACAACCACACAGGACCATAGATCACACAGAGTCACTGCAGATCCAGAAAGCAAAGGAAGGAAATTAGAAAACTGCAGAAGAGCAGCAGTCAGATGCCACCTCCACACAGAGGTCATGATGTGACTTATGATCTCATCTATCATCTGGCCTGACACAGGATTAGAAGAAAAAACCCACAACAACAGTACAGGGGAACAATAGGACTCCATGTCTCAGCATGAAGCCAGCAGCAAGGAAGAACCAAAGGCAAGAACTCAGACCCTGAAGACTGGATTACACAGCCTGAAAGTGTGAGAGCCTTCTAGTTGTACAGACATCATGGTACAGACATATTCCAACAGAGCTTGTGTGTTAATTTCCCCCAGTCTCTAATTTCATCAGCAAATATGTACATAAAACATTGAACAAAAATACATATATTTTCAGGAAATAGCTCCATGAATAGAGTTTGAGGCAGGAGAATAAAAGTCAGGAGAAGAAAATTGGTGAATGCATCCAGAAGTCCATTTACTTTCTTGTATCCAGAACCCTTCATGGAGAAATTGTTCATTCCATCATGAGATAGTTTAGCTTTATGAGTTTTAGCCTTTAAGTTGTTACTTAGCAAGTGATGCGTAAAACATAGTTCAGTGCACTGAGAGCACATGGGTCCTGTGAGAAAACAGGTGGTGATCAAGTAACTAAAAACTATCATTCTGGGTGGTCTTGTCGGTAGTACCACTAGTTCCAAAATCTGTATTAATATGAGCGCTTCCTGCCTTTGGAGTGCTTGATTTACAATCTGAAGTAAGCATTATTTTAATACGATTTGTGATATTAAATAGTATACTAGCATTGAGTATTATTATGCTGGCAGACATTTTGATTAACCTACCAGAGATTTAATGAGGAAACTTCTGTATTAAAAACCTGAGCTGGTGCAGGCAGACTTGGCAGTAAGAAATTATCCAAGAAATAAATTTTCATCCTAAGAGATCAGACAGAAGAGAAGCTCTGGAGTATTACTGTTTTGGCACTTCTAGCCATATCAAAGTATAGAAAAAGAACTGACTCTAGATTTTCATTTTAGCGGTGCCCCATCAGGAGTTTAAAAGGGAAGAAATTAATTGTGGAGTTAATTGTTTTCTTCCTGGCTTGTACAAAACATGAAGTATCTCACGTGTATATCTTATACTGCTAAAAAAATTCACTTTTTTCTTTTCCTAGATGATATTCTCAGACAATATAAAGAGCAAATGTTAGGGTCCAGAAAAATAAAGATGAAACAGAACAAATTTTACCGTTTAAGAGTTAAAAACATATACAAAATATAAACATGCATGTTAAGTGAAATAGTTGAGGAAAAGAGTTCCCAAAAAACAAGAACTGTTGTTTCTTTAAGAGTCAGGTATGTCCTGCAGTCACATAATATTTGATGTAATAACATTTTTCTGATATATTTTTTAGTCCTTACTAAAACAGGAGTTAGAAAGTTTGTACTATCATTTTCTATCTGTGTCTTATTAATTTTACCTTTAAGACTCCTCTTTTATTCTCCCTATACACATAGTATTATGTTTATATCTTAAACTTTTAGGAAATTGAATCCAGCATCAGTTCAAGACAATTAAATTTAGATTGCTCAGTTTTGATTTGCTAGAAGATTCAACACTGAAGAAATTTGGGGAAATGTGCAGTACTGTTAAGCATAACTTAAGGACAACCTAGTAGTTAAGGTACGGAACTAGGTATCAGGAGATTTGGATTCACCGCACTGCTCCAGGTTTTCTTTGTGAGCTGATGCAAATCTCCATGTTCCCCATCTGTATAATGCGAACATTATTCTTCCTCTGTCTGCATTGCCTAAGAGTCCTGCAAGCTGCTTTTCAGAGGTGAACGCTTTGCAAGAGAAAAGTCTTTGAATGTATTCATTGTCAGGGCAGGAATGATATTATTATGCTTTTGAGCAGCACTGTGTAGCACTGGGATATGTATGTGCTTGTAGCTCCTTCTGCTACAGAAACAGAAGTGTTAATAATAATTAATGATATTAGCACCTTTTAATTGTGCTGCACTTGTGAGATCCTTCTTACCTCTTTGCTCTGGGTTAGGGAACTCCCCATTGTCTGCTTTAGCTATGGTAAATACCACTGTTGCACAATATCATTATTGTTGCAATTTATTCAAAGAACATCTTATGAGTGCAAATAAAACAAGCAGGTGTCTGCACTGAGGAGTTTATAGATTACATTAGAGAGAGCACAGCAAGACATGAACAGAGGCAGCATTGGAATTCAATGCTTTTCATAGAGATACAAAGCAATAGGCATTTCTTTTCCCTGTTCCTTTCTTCTCATTTACTGTCTCATTGCTTTCTTGGAGTCTTGGTGTGTGTGCAACCTTTGCATTCTCCAAACGCTGGGCAAAACACACTTAGCTGAAGTTTAGGCCAGGATACATAGGAAGTCTTGGGGGAGATGGATGGTACAAGAAACCCAGTTGTTTTTGCAAATCCCTGAAGAAATGCCACCTCTTCAAAACATATCAGAATCTCTTATCCATCAAGGCTGCAATTGCTTACCTACTGTCTTGTGGACCGCTGCACAGAGAATGGGGATGCCCCTCAGCTGCTAGAAATGTCCTGTCCCCATGAAGAATTGGCACCTTATGAGGTGTACGAAACCACTTGACAGAACAGAGGGGCAGTTAATTTAGGTCCTGATAGAAAGACTGTTGACATTAGAAGTGAGATTCCTACTGGGCTTTTGACTAGGTCTCTTTCTTAGCCCATGTAACCTGAAAAAAAAAAAAAAAAGAAATAATATATTTTTCTTTCTGTAGTTCATTACCATCTCCTGTTAGAACTTGCCTTACCTGGGACCATGGTTCACACATATAGATTTACAGGAAGAAGCAGAGGCATGCGGAGAAGTCATGATTTCCCCTGTACTAACAACAGCTGGTACAACATGTCCTGCTGCATCACAAAATGCAGCCACAGTTGTTTTGAGAGGCACGTCTGTCAAAGCAGAGACTATCTGCTAGGAGCAACAGTGTTCGTTCCTGACCAAGGCTTTGAAGTGTTCCTGTCTATCAACCTACACACACTGAATAAAACAAGGAAGAGTTGTGATGAGACTGGAAAAGAAAACAAGAGAGCACAGAAGGTCATGTGTAGAGTTCAGGCCCACAGCATTTTATGGAGAAGTTATGGGACCTCCACAGGAGTCAGAAACATAGGGAGGGATATGTCAATGTAAGCTACTTTCATTACAAGATTGTAGACTGGAAATGAAAATGTCACCGCAGAGCAAAGTGTTAACTTAGTTATCCCACAGACAACTCCAAATGAAAAAGAATTATAGGTTAAAAAGGAAAGAGAAGAACCTGTCACCAGGGCTAACAGCAGCTAACATCTCTTCAAGGATAGAAAATGTTAAAGGCTGAACTGCTGCCAAAATCTATGGTGAAGCCAAATCCAGCAGAGAGATTCTGTGTTTCATCAATAAACTCTGGATCAGGCCCTTCACTTCCCCTTTGCTCTCTGCACTGAGCAAGAAATAATGGAAAGAAAAGTGAGTCACCCTTGTAGGAGGCCGCTTGGCTCTCTTTGCCGGGTGGTCTGCTGCCAGCATATTGCTCTGGAGGGCATGTTGTATCTCTGCGCTTTTCTTATCAAAATGTCAATACTTTCTCATTGTCTCTGAGTGTTCCTAGGAAAGTACCTACAGACTGCAGGAAATGAAAGTCATGAGATCCAAACAGTTGAGATAGGTGCTCCTAGGAAAAGTCCTGAGGTAGAGGCAGGAACCTGAGCAAAAGGACAAACAACTGTTACTTACTTATTTTTGTATAGCCGCATTTGTGATTTTCAAAGGCAGGAATAGAAGTTTGATTCCTGGCTCCCACTATGTGTTACAAAATCTGTTGAAGTCAGGAAAAGTAACTAACAAGTCCCACTGTCAGTACTGAAAAATGCAGCAGACTTCCCCTTCCACCATCCTTTATTTTGGCTTGTTGGCTGAGCCCAGTTTAGAGAGTTCCCTGTCACTATCAAGGGCAGAGTTGCAAATTTCCTTCTGGTGTTTCCCTTCTTGTGGGTGAATAGCACTGCTATAGCCTAGGAAAAGAGACACATCTGCAGCAAAATACTAGTGGCTATTAATCCATGAAAAGTTTGCCACTATTTCAGTGAGTCTGGGTTTCATTCACGTGCTCCTGCTCTGATTCAGCTTTGTTCCCATTTTGTGTGTGTGGTACTGCACATTTGGAATTAATAACATCAAAACAGCAGAAGAAAGCAATAAAACTTACTGTTTGGGCTTCTCCTGTGTCCATATTTGTCCTTTCATTAGTGTGGCTATAAGTTATACCAAAGACATGGTCCCTACAGCCTTACCACTGTAGCAGGTCTAAGGCGGTGCTGACAGCACAGTACTGCGCACCCCACTCTGACCTTGCTTCTTGCATATTGTGGAAACATTAATAATAATTAAAAAATATCCAGTGACTAATTTATTTTAAAATTTCGTTATTTGATTTAATGTCTAAGAATTTAAAAGTGGAAATTATCTATTTTGCAGCAAGATTGTGCCTTTGCACTGTGTCTGGGGAGCCCACCTCTCACTGATGTGCCATCAGATGCATCTTCCTTGAGGTCCCCCCTAAAGGACTTGTTCTTTGGCACAGCTGGACTACGTAGAAAAAACAACACAACCTCAGGCTCCATCACATTCTCCAAGAAAACTCTGTGGGCTGATTTTCCAGGAGAGCGGTGGAGGCTGCACTGTAATATATCATCTAAAAGGCAGCCTGAATTTGAGGCAAAAATGCAGCATACCAGATAAATTGATTGTTTACATAAAATGGGCTTTTTAAAGTAACAGGGAAAAATGTAAGATGTGCAACAGCAACAGACAGTACTAGCAGCAACAACAAGCTAGTTACTAATGGGCTGGGACTTAGGTGTAGTTTCAAGGTAAATTTGTATTCACATAGATGCACCGGGATAGATTTTGTATGAGAAAGTAAATGAAAAGAAAATTCCAAACTGATCATAGACACTCACTTGCTGTTCTGCCATGTCTGAATTTTATGTGCATGTTTGGTGGCTGATCACTTGGATAGAGATAAATTTGTTTTATTTCTCTCCCTGCAGCCTGTTCATTAAAATTCTGTTTTACTCCAGCAGCCAGCATTGTGCTGCATCCTGACAACTGCACAGAGGGAAAGTGCCACAACAGACACATGCCAGCTGTCCCTTCCAATCCAGCAAAGTATTGCTTCCCCACGTGGAAATACAGTATTTACCCTTTTCCTGGGGAAATAACATATTGTGCAGCAAGGCAATAGAATGCGGCTTGTTCGTACATGGGTAAAGTACGCATGTGGTAAACACAATAGCCTGACTTCCCTCTGCATTGCTTCAGTTTTGCACGGATGCATACTAAAATTATTTCTACTGATCTGTTTTTTTGGCAGCCATAAAACCTAACGCCTGTTATGCTACCTCCCCCATAGCTTCTGAGTCCCAGAAAGGTGTCTGGCCCCGTGCTCATTCCCAAAGTGCCTGGAAGATATGGGTCTTCTCAGAGAGCTGCAAGCTGCCTTTCAGGGGTACTGGGCACGTCTCTGTAAATTCCAGGGACACATATCACAGCCTTATCTCTTGGATTAGGTGCAGAAATTCCTCCACTGCTTTGAAATACTGGAATGATGCCAAAATTCCTGGACGCCTAAAATTAAGCTTCAAGTCCAGACCTAAACAAGGGCTTAGGTACCCAAAGTGGACCTTAGATGAAATTCAGGCACCTGAGTACAAAATGGTCACAACAGAGTTGCTAAATGCTGCTGTTCAGCTGCTTCCTAGGTCAGAGATGCCCAAGGTCCAGAGATGCTTTACTTTCTTGAACCAAAGTCCCCATGTGCCTAAAGTTGGGTTTTGCAGTGCCTGAGTAGAACTGTCGCAGAGTTGGTTTAAGTGGATATGCCAGTACCTAACTCATGTCTCAGCAATCCTAAGCTTGCAATTCAACTCCTGACAAAAACTGTTCATTTCCAATGGTGTTGGCAGATTGCAGCACTGAAGCTGCTGATGGCCAGCACCCCTGCAGAGGAGGACATGAATGTGGACGCTGGGTTTTGATTCCTTTTTCTAAGTAATTAAGCTCAAAGTTCCTTTTACGTTGTCAATAAATCAGTGTAGCAGTTTAAACAAGAGTATTTTAATAAAAAGCAAAAGTATTTGTTTTTAAAAAGTACCTGAAATATCTGCAACTCTTGAATTCCAGCACACTGCAGGCCATATTTTTAGGGTACGTTATATTTGAGAAGCGAAGGGGAAATGTGCACAAAAATACTCTCTGCAGCAAGTTATGTCTGGTTGCCTTTCGCACTGACTTGGTGTTTCTTCATTCAGCATTACAGAGGTATTTGGGCCTAGGCTCTAATAGGTGGAAGGATCAGAACAGGAGGAGATTTTGCGTCAGTGTGTGGGTTGTGAATGCAACAAGAAGGTGATTACATAGACACTGGCAGCAGAAGATAAAGTTAACAATTATGAGGCCATTTCCAGGAACAGGCTTCCCAGAATAAAATTATTTTGCTTAAAAACAGCAAGTAAAGTAAAGAATGTCTTTCAGAGAGGTCTGCTGTTGCGACAAGATTGGGTTTTCTTTTGCTTTCCTTTAGAGCTGCCAACTAAATGGTTGCACATTTTCCCTTCACACATATCTTGGTGATTACGTTTAACATTATTGCCCCTCTTTTCAGAGCTAATAGGGCTCATGCAGAAAGCTAGGCTGGAGAGTGTCACTGGCCGTTTGCAATGCCAAGGCAGCAGGAAAAAAGGGACTGTGAACTTTCTTACACCTTCTCACCCTGATGCTGGGACCCCAGCATGAAGGGGCAGCTACCTGCAATGTGGATCCCTACTGTGCTCCACCATACATAGGGTAAGGTGGCAGCAACATCACCAGGCACTCTGCCTAGTGTCAGTTGCCATATGAAAGCATTAGAAACCAGGCAAAGATCACAGATTTTGTTTCCCTACGGACTCCCAGATTCATCACAGATAACAACTCTTTTCAGTTGTTCCTGACATGATTGGCTTCAAAACACTTTTCTGAGAAGTGAAGACCAAACCCTGTAAACCATGCACATAGGCTATCCAGCCCCCTACCCTTTGCTTTGTTCAGGAAATATGCATGCATCATTTTCATATCGCCCAAGTTGGTTTATATCGATCAACAAGAGCTATTGAATATGCATTTATACATGTTGAGAGCACCTCAGGTGCAGGGAAAATTATATTATGAGACATAAATGCATGAATTTCCACTATAAGAAGACTGATGTGAAAGCTCAGCCTCCTGTAAAGACTGTTACCTACGCAACAACCTTGCTTGCCTTACACATTTCCACTGAGATTAAAACAGCAGCTATTTTGGAAACTTTCAGGGGCACCTGACTAAAAGAAAATACTTGAAAGATATCTGTTCTGTTAAGGATTTAACATTTTTGGCTGATATCTCACAAATATAGATAACTCATAAAGTAGTCTCTAAATACTTCCCTCTGCAACCAAACCCATCCCTCAGACTAGAGGGAGACTAATGTGCATATCCCTGAGACTGATCTCAGCTAAATATAGCACTAACTATGGTGTGATTTTACAGGTTTTAGAGTCAGTGGTAAAAATTATGATCATCTGGTCTCTTGTGCCTTTGGTGTAACCGGGGCCGTAGCATTTTGTCAGTGCTTCCTCCACTTCCCCTGACAGGTTGTACTTCAGGGTCCAGCCTCCGTTTTGTTCCATCACTGCATGTAACATGAGTAACTCTCTATAGGAGTCCCCACAGAGATAAATACACCACTAAATCCAGAGCCTCATCTCTGCAGTCAAACCTTGATACATCAAACCTGGATACTGGACCTGGAAGCTTTAACGGCTACAATGAAGGCACTGACAAAACTAGACTGGAGCTAAGCAGAAGATAAGATTACTGAGCTACAAGGTTTTACTCGATGTTAAATAACCAAGCTCTATCCTGTGCACAAGTAAAGGTAAGGGAGGACTTTGCTTCTATGTTTTTTCAAATGAAAAAATCCTTCAAAATCTATGTTGTGGGCAATAGAAGACCATAGAGCCAATGACATTGATACAGGAAAAATTGTGTGGATGCCTGTAAAATCTGTTCATGCTGCTATTTCTTTAGTTGACCTGCCATAGCATGTAGGTACACATGCCATGACATAACAGCAACATAAGAGCTCGAAGACTTACAAGAACAGTCCAGTGTGTGGTTAGAAGACCCATGTGCTCCCAGGGGTATTTTTGCTCACAGAGGTGAGGTATTTCACAGTTAAGTCAAGTAAACAATGCAGTAGGATTGAGTGCTAATTTTTTTCCTTTGTGAACAAGTTCAAAGATATTTCATACAGGCTTATTCTTATTCTGACAAAATATACAAAAGAACAAATGGTTCAATCTTTTCTGCTAAATACAGCTTGAGGCATATAATTAGCAATCTAGAGAGGATGATTGCAAGTGAACTGGCAAGAAAAGTTACACTGTTATCACAGAAAAAGTTGTAATATTTCATTATCATTTCATGATGTGTGAATTAATTGATATTTATTCACAGAGGTGCATTGGAAATAGTGGTGCCTCTTATGGTAATTATACCTATTTTTCAACCTGGGGGAGAAAAAAACTGCCTTAAATACTATGAGTTATGAGACAGACCTTCAAAGAGCTGCATAACTACCTGTACCTACAAAAACACTGCAGTATTGTGCATTTCTTTTATATATTCATGGTTCCAGTATCTATGCCTGTGTACATATGCATAGTCTTTATGTCACATAATGATGCATGTGGGAATGTCAATATACATCTTGGGGGAAAAAAGTGTTCTTAAGTCTTCTTTTTATGAGAAAGAATTAATCTACCCACTAGTGAAATACATTCACCCCTCAAGTGAAATTGCAATAGTTGTTTGGCATCCACAAAGATTGCATAGATCCTAAACGGGATGGAAAAAATATGCTTGTTTGTGTGGGTTTCTCTCTAAGGATTATGCTGGTGGATCCTATAGGTGTAATATCAATCCTGGGGTTAAAAATTTTAAATTCTTAAACACTGAAATCAAATGGCAGGTTGAGCTAAGCTGTGAACCTTCAAGTGTTTGTCAACTGCTTTCTGAAGCCCTGATAGGATGGACAAGGGTAGCAGACAGGAGTATTTCAAAACAGTTTTAGAAAATTTTGAACAGATTTTGCCCTGCATATAGTTAATTTTTATTATTACAGTGAAAAGAGATGGAATTGGTGTTGTGCTTCCTGAGATGAGAAGGTGCTCTTCCTATATGTAATAAAAGTTGCTGACTCTGTCATGAAACCTCAGGGACATTAGGAAACATTAGGGAACCTTAGAAAGGCCAGATAGTACATGGTCAACTTGAATCACGCTGAACAAAGAATTTGAAAAGAGCAAGTAAAAACCGAGAAGGGAGATTTCATAAGTGTTGGAGGTAAGATGGGTGGCACCGAATATCCTGGAAGATTATGAAAGCAAGAAGATTGTAATCACTATGAAGAAGAGAGCCCAGAGGAATTGAATACATTTAGAAATATCCAAGTACTGCTGAGTTTCAAGAGGAAACTGCAGTGGCTGTCGCTGAAGATTCAATTGGTCAGAGCAGGGAACGGCGTGACAGAAACACAAGTTTGGCTCTCAGGTCCACCTGCAAGATGCTAAAGCTAGGTCCAAGAATATCCTTTCATTTCAAGACTATGATGCTAAAAGTAATGGAAAGAACAGCTTGTAAAGGAAGCAAGGCAATAAAAAACTGTGCTGTCTCCTTGGAGCCAAGTCTCATGACATCATTCTGGGAAGGCATTTCAAGGCTGGCAGGAAAAGCTCCATGAGTGAAATTGCATATCAGCACAAATGACACTTCTGTACATGATAACAAATGGAGGGTTTGGAGGGGACTGGTACTGAAGCAATTCACCGTGTTCTATCCTTTAAGACTCTCAAACTGAATAGCTGCACAGGTATATGGTGCCACTTTGGAGGAAGGAAAAAAACTGTTCAGTGTCCATTGCATTATGGAAGAACCTTTCTGCTGGGAAAGATAGTGGATTACAAAAGCAAAAAAAAAAACCAAAACGTTGAAGACTCAGAGAAGAACAGAGCAGAACAAATAGCATTCATTTTATGCCAAATCAAGACGACCAAAATTAATCAAGCCCCCAAGGGACAGAATGATGAGATATTCTTTATACATCAAGTTATCAATATATCTGTACATCTGTGCATCAATAACAGGATTCTGTGTAATAATCAAGAAGAATTTCAATTGCTTGTTTAGGTGCATATACTTGAATTATTTACTGGTTCTAAACCTCTGCAAGATTCAAATGACTGGAATGTTAAAAGTGCAAATTCTGTTTTATGTGGGAAGATTGGTGTTGAAAAAGGGGAAAGCAAACTATCATGACCTCTCCCTAACTTCCAGATAATTTAGAGTAAATGATCTTGAATATCTATACAGCAAATTTCAAAAACCATTATATGGAGTAATAGTTTGTGTCTGACATAGATCACTAGACCACAATATGGAACTGCAGAAGGGGATCTTTCACAGGATCACAGAATCACAGAATGTTAGGGATTGGAAGGGACCTCGAAAGATCATCTAGTCCAACCCCCCCGCCGGAGCAGGAACACCTAGATGAGGGTCAACAGGAATGTGTTCATATGGGTTTTGAATGTCTCCAGAGAAGGAGACTCCACAACCTCCCTGGGCAGCCCGTTCCAGTGTTCTGTTACCCTCACCGTGAAGAAGTTTCTTCTCAAATTGAAGTGGAACCTCCTGTGTTCCAGTTTGTATCCATTGCTCCGTGTCCTATCATTGGTTGTCACCGAGAAGAGCCTGACTCCATCCTCATGACTCTCACGCTTTACATATTTATACACATTAGTGAGGTCACCCCTCAGTCTCCTCTTCTCCAAGCTAAAGAGCCCCAGCCCCCTTCAGCCTTTCCTCATAAGGGAGATGCTCCACTCCCTTGATCATCTTTGTTGCCCTGCGCTGGACTCTCTCCAGCAGTTCCCTGTCCTTCTTGAACTGAGGGGCCCAGAACTAGACACAATATTCCAGATGAGGTCTCACCAGGGCAGAATAGAGGGGGAGGAGAACCTCTCTCGACCTACTAACCTGTCGAGGTTTTGATTGCAGGGTGAAAATAAAACCGTGGCAGATGTATTGTTAACTCCCTCTCCCCCCACCTCCCCTGTTCGCCCCTCCCTCTCCCCCCTTCCCACTAAGGACAGGTGATTGGGAGGGAAAGAAGGACAGAGAGAAGAGAGTTGGAAAAATTAAAAATGTTTTACTAATGCTACCAATAAAAATAGAGAAAATAATACAAAATATAAAAAATCAATCTTGAAAGTCCCGACAGCTGCTCCGGCAGATGTGGGGCCGGCACCCGAAGTCCTGGACTGGACTATGCAGCCAACCGGAGCTGGATTCAGTCTGTCACTGGGCCTCAGTTCGCAGGGACGACTCACAAGGTCCTCTCCCAATGCCGGCCATAAGGAAAAGGGACGAAATCCTTGTGATCCCCCACTTTTATATGAAGTACGATGTGAATGGGATGGAATACTTTAGCTGGTCAGTTTTTTGGTCACCTGTTTCAGTTCACTGCTCTCGCGAGATGTGCATCCATCCTTATCAATGACCTCGCATTCCGTTGCTATGTCTACCAAAACATGTATCTAGCTTTCAGGAAAACTACAGTTATTTAGAAGGCTTTAGCTGACAGGGAAATTCTCTAAAAGAGAAACTTGTTTTTTAACAAAACCAGGACATAACCACCCCCCTTCTAATCCACCCCAGGACGCCATTGGCCTTCTTGGCCACAAGGGCACAGTGCTGGCTCGTGGTCATCCTGCTGTCCACCAGGACCCCCAGGTCCCTTTCCCCTACACTGCTCTCTAATAGGTCATTCCCCAACTTATACTGGAACCTGGGATTGTTCTTGCCCAGATGCAAGACTTTCCCTTGTTATATTTCATTATTTTTCCCCGCCCAACTCTCCAGCCTGTCCAGGTCTCACTGGATGGCAGCACAGACTTCTGGCGTGTCAGCCACTCCTCCCAGCTTGGTGTCATCAGCAAACTTGCTGACAGTGCACTCTATTTCCTCATCCAAGTCATTGATGAATATATTGAATAATACTGGTCCCAGTACCGACCCTTGAGGCACTCCACTAGATACAGGCCTCCAGCTGGACTCTGCCCCATTGACCACAACTCTCTGGCTTCTTTCCTTCAGCCAGTTCACAGTCCAATCTTTAAGATTCTTCCCATAATGTGCATATGACAAAAATGTGTGCTGTGATGGAGGACATCTATTTCACTCATATGTGATAAATTGTCAACTTTGACATTGCTGGTATGTCCTTGGAATTTTTTTAATTTTACAGATTAACATTCTGAAATCCAAAAAGCAAGATAAAAATACAATAAGTATGGATTTGAAAGCTGGGACCTACTAAGCGCCAAGTGACAGACTTTGTTGCATTTGTCCTGTGTAAACATAATAAAGCCCATGTATTTACTATCTTAAAGGACTAATTTACTATGTAGAAAATATGAGCTGGATCAGCTTGATTTCATGATAGCATGCAAGAACCTATGTGGGGAAGAAAACTTTGAAAATAGAGTGTGAGTGAATTTATCAGACAAAGCATCATAAAACCCCTTAGTTAGCACTTATACAGATTTAGAAAAAAGCTTGAGTTTAACCAGGAACCAATGATTAGAAAAGTTTTCCAGAAGTTATGGTTGAAGTTTCAGTAAGGATATATGGTGGGGTGCCAGAGGGACTGGCTGATTTTTTTCCAAAAGACATGACTCATTTTATCCACAGCTAGTGGGTTTGAATAACGAGTTAATTCAGGAAAATCCTATGGGCTACATTATGCAGGGAGTGGGGTAAACTATTACAGTATCAGAATCCCAGTATCTACATAAAATTTAGGAAGCAAACACATCAGACCCTACAGGATGACTACCGCTGGGTTCTTCTTATCTCAGAGTCTCTTTTTGGAACACTAGACTCCCTGAAGGGTTTAGAAAACAGCTGTCCATAGCCTCAGAGTTTTAATTATAATGACTGTTTCTCCAGCTTTGTACCACTAATGTATAAATCCTTTTAAGTTTATGCTCTTGCATTGATGGGATAGAATTCTTGGATAATGTAGTTTTTACTTATTTTTTACAGAGGCCCAAATGTTATTTCATATATTTTCCTTGGTTTCTGCACTCATTAGATTAAAATGCTGTTTTGTGTGGTAGGATAGAGGTATGATTCATTGTTTGTTTGTAGGCAGGTGGTACTTTGTATGAGTATTGACTACATACTGCGTATGTTGATTTGATTGATGATGGTGATTTTAGCTTCTCTTTAAAGCAAAATGTACTTGTCATTGAAACATTTTGTCAGAGACTTCAAAGAGTGCTACTGCTAATAAAGGTATATGTATATTTTTCTCTCAGCTCAACTGAGAAAGCTGCTGGTTTGGGACTTGCAAGACCCTACTTTGTGCCTCTTTGTCCCGAGGCACACTAAATGCTCCCTGTACCACTGACCCTGCTATGGCCTTACCATCTCATCTACTTAGGAGACAGTAGTTCTGTCAACATAAGCAACAAGAAAACGTCCAAAGGAAATCCAGAACAAAGTAAATAGGCAAGTTTTGATGTGTGATGGTGTTTTGCCTTGGAGAAAAGGAACAAAATATACATGCCACAGCTCACATTGCAGTACACCCCAGACCTCATCAAGGGTTGCACTCTCAGAGGAAGTATGTCTCCTGAAGAAAGGGAAGAGATTTGTTGACAGTTTCTTGCCTGTGTGTGCATGTTCCTCAAAACCCTACTAATCCTGTGGCTGGTGTTATTCTTCTGAATGTATTAAATATAATTGTGACTCTCAGAACTGCTTAGCTTAGTGGTGACAAAGTTAAAGTGGTTATTGTGGTAACATTAATGCAAAGTCTTATCCAAGAGTCTGTTGGAGATCCAGTAGTTCTCTCTTCTTGAAACTAGACTACTTCTCTGTGGTATTAAGTAGTTGTTCAGCAAGAGGCACTGTTACCTGTGCTGTAGATCACCGCTGACATAAATTGTAGTGGTTTTTATCAATCCAATCCATTTAATGCATAAGATATTGAAGAGAGCATATACACAGGTGCCTCTTTGTTTACTGGGTAGATTGTCGTCTTTCATGTCCGTTTTCTGCTCAAGATGGAATAATGTTTGAGTTGAAGCTTCAGAGCTGCAGATGTTTGATTATCATATCCTATCTAAGCAGATAAATGCAGTCAACATCTTGCCAGCTTGTATCATTGTTCTGTTCCGCATTCCCTGTTACCTTGCAGGTTTCTACCTTCATATATAAATCATCTAGAAAACAGGGATGAGAAGTACATCAAGTAGTCATCAAAACCCAGCCGCCCATGAAAGGAAGGATCAAGAATATCAAAATTATTCTGATAGGCAGCTAGAGGCATATTTGTTAAACTCGTTTGTAAAAAAGCTCACATGATAGAGATTCTAGTGTCTCAAAACATTGCAGCTGTTAACTACCCTTCATGTCAGAAAGATTTTCCACAACATATAAGCAGAACTTTCTTTGCTTCAGAGGTTCTTTCAGAGTTCATTTCTCTCTGAAATGGGATAGACCGCTCACAAGGAATGTAAGGAAAGGATTATTCTCTCCTTGCAGAGTTATTTTACTTCTCTCCGTTTCCTCTAGACCTGAGAGTCCCATTTCTTAAAATCCTTCCTCACTGATCATACTTCAACACCATCTCACTGCTTTCCTCTTTTCTTTCTCTGTATTTCTTGGACCATGAGGCCCAAAAGTGGACACAGTATTCCAGCTACAGCTTTATCAATGCTGAATATGATAGAAAGACTCATTCCTGTATCAGGTTTCCCTGAATACCTTATACACCCCAATGACACTACTTTTTAATGGTAATATAGCATCTGGGGTTTGTGACTCACTGTTCTCACCAGGTCCTCCTCTCCCAAACTACTTCCTGGCCAGTTGTTCCTCATTCTGTATTCGTGTAGTCCATAATTTTTTGACAAAATATAGAACTCTATATGTGTCCTTATTGAATCGAATCCCATTTTTTCAGAACATTTCTTCAATTCATCAAGATCACTTTGCACTTTAATCCTGTTCTTCAATCTCATTACAGCCTGGCCAGTTCTGGATCATCTGCAGATTTAATAAACTCACAATCTATCTCTTCGTCCAAGTTATAAGTGAAAATATTGGCTAGGCTTAGGACAAACTGCCTGAAATCTACTTATACATTCTTCTATTCTGACATTAAATTAAAACCAGTTTTGTATCCATTCTGTAGAAGTTTCAGTTGACTTGCTTATGAAAGTTATATGTGAAGCTGTATCAAAAAGCTTTCTGAGATATATGACCTCTATGGTTTCTTTCTTGCCCTTCCAATCTGTTAAAACTGTTTGACATGATTTCTTCTTGCCAGATGCGAATAGACTAGGATTCTTTAGTCTGGAAGAAAAAGAAAAAAAAGAAAAAAATTCTGGAGTCTATAAATCCTGGAAGGTGGGGAAAAAGTATAAAACAAATGATTGTTCCCTGTCCCTTATAAAGCAGACAGATGTCTTCTGCTGAGGTTTTGAGGCCTCAGCTGACTTCTACATCTCTCCTAGCTGGGTTCTTGTGTCTCCATATCTGGGGCTACTATTGCTCTTATCTCCTCCTTCTTCAGGACCATCATTGAGGTAGTAATTTTCTTTATAGATATCTTTTTGTGATAAATAAAATTTCATATACCTCAAAGGATTCATGAAATAATCCAAGTTTTCTTCACTTCATCCAAATTACAGTAAATATACTCCTTAAGCAAGGTGGTTATTTATTTATAACAAGGGTTTCTGAGCCAGTGATGTTGACCAGACAAGTTTGTGATGTTTACCAGGCACTAAAGAACTGTCTTCTAGTCTGTACCATCTCTGAATGAAGAGATTTCCTCAGGTTCCCATAAGGGCTACACGACCTAGATGAAGGATAATAAGCAGCGAGTATGAATAGGCTACAGGTAGTGCCTGATTTGAAACAAGTAGTGAATATTTGAGAGGAAATACATATCTCATCAGTGGGGAAAAGGTATAGAGGTTAGAGGTGAAAGAAGAATTTCTGTATCTCAGGATCAGCTGAGCAAGGCGAAAAAACATCTATAGACAGAGTATTTAAATGATGTTTTCATTAAATACTGAGAGAAGGCTTATGGGATGAATTAAGCATGAGTTCATGTATTGGTGACAAAAACATAGACCAGTTGCTCATCTAAAGGTTATTCATATGTTTCTGACCAATTCAAAAGAAGCAAGGGAGAAAAACTTTTAAGAGAAATGTTTCACTAAAAAAAGTCCAGTGGGAATGAGGCTGTCACCAAAGATGAAGTTTAAAGTGGAGTTTCTGTTTATCTTTTGTGTTTCAAATGTTTCCTCCTGGACTGAGACAGGAGAACTGTTCTGCAGTCTGCCGCTCAGCAGCCACACGGTGCTGAGCTAATCTCATTGCTTTGCTATTCCCTCTTTCACCAGACAAGCTTTGCCTCTTTTGCTTTGAAACTGTAAATAAAAACTTTTATGGAGACTATCATGTGGTTTGTACTGTGTGAACACACCATACAATGATGGTCAGGCTCAGCTGAGGCTTCCAGGTGCTACAAAGAGCAAGTAGATAGCAAGTACAGTATCACCTCCATGACTAATTAATAGTCTACTAATAAGACTCCTTTCTATTTTGATTTAAGATCAACTGCTGTATTCGTGCCTTAAGGTCAGCCTTGGATATACAAAGCTTTGTAGGAATACAGTATTCTCTTCTGTTTCTTTTTAGTACATAATCTGGGGATCTGGGGTCCTACAGAAACACAGAAACTTCTCCACAGCATTTTGGGGAAAGAAAAAAAAAAAAGATTGATTTTCTCTGACATTACTTATCCAGTAAAGCCGATTATATTAAACAATAAATTAATAGAGATAATTTTCTTATAGTCTACCTGAGTCATTATTTAGACTATTCCTTTATGGGTTTTTTATAAGAACTTTGGTACCCTGTTAGTCTGAAATATCTGAGTAACCTGAGACCAAGAATGGTAGATCTTTATTTGTTCTTCTTTTCCATCAGTCTCATATTCTCATTAGATTCTTGTTACTTATGCCATGACAACAGTATTCTAATTTATCTGTTTTTCTGTTCTCTGGTAATGAATTAACGATGATGGGAACCATAGCAACTGAAGCAAAAACTTCATTAAGCAAGAACAATTTTTCAGTTTATACTGTACCATGCAAAATTGCTTTCAGTAACAAAGTCTTTCACACAGTGATCATAACAAAGAAAGCAGTTAAGCCAAACTCCGGTGCAGCAGAGTCTGTATTTCAAGCTGTGAGATGTTGACCAGGTTTCCACCTTAAGAATAACCAAAGATATCAACTAAGTGTAAAAAAACACTCCGAAACTTCATAAGTTTCAAGAAAACATTTGGCAGTATTCACCATGATTCATCCTGAAATGTTATTATAAGCAAACAAAAATAGTTAACACCTTCAGAGCTTTGTTTTAAAGAAAGGTTTCCCAACTGAAGTAAATGCAGTTAGAATGAACTGTCCAAAGCATAGACTGCTGCTGCCAGAAAAGCATCTGTTATATCACCCTGTGTGTTTGATGTTGCCAACAGCTTTGATATTACAAAAAGATACAGGCATGAACATAAGACATAACGCTTTAGAATATCTAGGGTTTTATGACAGTTTAGACCTTCTAATTGAAACCTCACTCAACATGTGAGGATGGAAGCCCACCAACTCTTGCGAAAAAGATGGCATTAACAATCAGCTGTGACAACATTAATGACATCAACAATTTACCACTTCAGGAGATAAAAGAACTCAAAAGTGAATTAAGAGCAAGAGTAAATGTCCTAGCCAGAAAGATCGGTTGTTCAAGGCTTTCTGTAAACAACACACTAGAGCAACTGAAGCCCATGAACTGATACAAGGGTAATTCAATTAACCCTGTCATCTGATGAGAAAGAGGAACAAGAAGTGACCAGCAAGTTCTTCAAGTTCATTGTGAACGTTTTTTTACAGATGAAAGACAAGGAAAGCAGCCTCTTTTAACTAATAAGGCAGAACTGATTAAGAATGTGAGGGAGAAACACAACTTAGTGGGAGTGACCATAAAATTGGAGAGCTTGTGATGCATAGGAAATACAGAAGAGTGTAGCAAAACAAAAACACTTTGCACTTGAGGAAGACTGACTTCAATAAACTCAGAGATCTGGTAGATATTACCCCATGAGAACTAAGTATCAGCATACATAGCACATAGTGAGATATGAAGAAAAAGAGACACAGAAAGCACAAGAAAACTTCCTGTGAATAGTAGATGGATAAGACCAGGAAGGTGTAATCTCTGTTGCTTAACAGGGAGAGATGGATGTTGAAGGTCACAAAGTATCCTGCCAAGTTTAGTGGTTCTTTGATTCAGTTCACACTAAAACGATCAACTACAGTACAGGACTAGCACAATTATAATTGGCAACGAAAAGGATTCAATCTCAGGCTCAAACAGAGAAAGAGGAAAATGCATAGTACAAAGCTAAAGAGACTAAGCTCAATAAATGTTTTTGCTAACATTGCTAAAGCAATCTTAGAGCCAGTACTGGCTGTTGCTGTGACTTCATGAAAGACAGACGAGGCACCTGCAGACAGTAAAGGAGCAAGTATAGTACCTGAATTTTGAAGTGGGAAAAGGAGGCAGTGAACACAAAAGCACAAGAACAGATACTCTGGATCAGAGCAGAGGTCATTGAGCACAGCCAGTGTTAAATATCCAGATAAAAGTATAACAAGTAGAGAGCAAGTGTGTACTTCCCAGCCTGCCAGGGTCCAGCTCAGAGGCAGGTTCATGAGCCACACTATCTTTATATTTAATAATGCCGATAGGCTATTTTTTCCATGAATACAAACAGTAAGTTTCTGAACCTTTTCATGACACTAGCATCCTCAGTACCCTGTTGTGAGGGTTTCCGTAATTTAACTACACAACTCGTAAAGAAATATTTGCTCCTTTTTGTCTTGAATCTGTTACCTCTCAGTTTTATTTCATGTTCTGTATTGGAGAATGATGCCTAGGAGTTCCATAGGTTGTTCAAACTTTAAATGAGACCAGCGTAAACAATATTTCAGAGGCTTGCAAGCTAAATTGTGGTAGTGACAACAGAAACCAACTGAGTAATCATCATAATCCAAAACTGTGATTTTGAGCTTCTTTCTTAAATATGTCAAATGCCAAATGTCCCTCTAGAAGATGCCCAATAATCTATCCAGCTAGCAAATCCCCAGTGACAAGATAGTCAAAGTTAAACTGCTTTTGCTCAGCTAAAGGCAAAGTATTTTATCTGAATCTTGACCCTGAGCTCAAAGATGAGGAAGACTAAAAAGCTTCTAGATTACTATTGTGCATAGAGGTTATTTAGCCTTTTGTACTGTGAGCTGAAAAAAAAAAAAATCATAAGTCGATTTAACATGTGCTATCACAGTCATGGGATCAGTTTTAAAGGCTGTAAGGAGATGTACTGGAGGTATCAACTCACTGTCTTCACAGCAATGTAAAACAGATTTCCAAAAATATCAACAGGAAAATCCAGGTGGTTTGAGCAAATGGTGTTCGGAAAGTGTATTACTGATAAATGCTATTATCGTAGTCCTGTTTATAATGCCATAATTGTGCTTAACTCAGGAACATTTATTTAAGTTACAGGCATGATGTTTTTGAAAATCTAGAGACCTGAGAGAGTGTAAGACAGCTAGACAAATTGCCAAGTACCTAGTGGCTTCCATTGACCCAATACACTGCCAAAGGACTTTGAAAAAATTATTTTTAAAAGTCTATTGTAAAAAGGCTGAAAGATTTAAGCAAAAATATGGTCAGTGTAGAAGTATAGAACAAAAATTAACATGGAAACATGCTCAACGTAGAATTATATACAAGCAAACTTTTCTATAACATATGCTATTTTGAAGGTGTTTCGAAGTTAAAGAATAGATTCTTTAATTTTTCGTCATGCATGTTCACATAATATATCTTTTTCCCTCTGTGAGATGAAAGGGTTAATGCATCCCCCAGAGAAGAAAGTAGCTAGGCTTCTACCAAAGAATACATTACAGTTGCAAGACAGAACATACTAATACTACTTTTTGCCTTTTTCTCTAATATGAAATTACTGTACCCTAACATTTGTGATGAGTCCATAGTGGTCTACTGTGCTTAAAAAAAAAAAAAAGTATAAAAGACATAAATAATTTTCTCTCTTCACAAAAAAATTAACTATTTTTGAGACAAAACCAGATCTTAATTCGTAAACAATGTTGAATATGATCATTATGAAACAAACTTAATTTCATAGGAGGGCAAGAAAGTTCTGCTGAAAACCCAAAACCTCCCCCCTTCCCCAACAAATAAACAAACAAAACCAGTAAAATATAACATTCAGAGACATAACAGTTTTATCATTTCTTATGGTGTTCTCAGATTGATAAAACAGAAGCAGCATAAAATAGGAGTAGAGGGAAAATATGAACCTTTACACATTTTTATACCACTGCAGAAGAACAAACTTTCTGGTTACAAAAGTAGAAGGCATCCAAAAATCACTGGAAAGTGTATTTTTTGCAGATGTTAAGCATATGTAGGAAATTAACATGAACTCAACTAATTCCAGTGTGTACGCATAGGTAAGATTTCATGAAAATTTAAGAGTGAAGAATATGTTTCAAATTTTGCCAAGATTTTTACAGAAAAACTCTTTTGAGTGTGAAGCTTCCCCATGCCAATGGCTATGGTGTGTACTTTATCATGAAAACATGGACAAAACCTGAGTTCTAGCTCCAGAGCTTGCAAAGGTAAACTAATAAATTTGAGATTTTGTTGATGAGATAAAGCCCATTAAGTTCAGGAAGATACTGCAAATTATAGGGTTTGAAAGGCCCAAAGGATACTTTCCACACTTTTAACACTTCGAAAAGTCAAAAGTATGTTGGGAGTATGCCTGAAATAGACCTGGATGCTGTTAACTGTATGATGCATGGGGAGAAGGCAGGTTTTCTGGGAAGGTGTAAAACTAATCAAAATAACTTATTTGACCTCCAAAAAGAGCTGGTTCATTGCAGCCAACAGGATGTAAGAATGTTGACAGAAAACTGCATCCTCTACAAAATGCAATGAAAGAAGTGTCTGTGACAGTGAGAGTTAGAAAAGAAGCTGAAGGGTTTTTTTGGACCTAGAAAGTTTTCAATGCTGGCCTCGGGCTTACACTTTTTAACCGTCCAACCAGAAAACTTCTCTCAACAGATAACCGCCTCAACCAGAAAAAGTGAGGTTATATCCAGGCTATGTGGTGGCCACTGTTTATTTACATGCCACAAAGATTTAGCAGGCATTTGCTAGTGTTTGCTGCTGGAAAATCAATAGGTCACCAATTTCCAAATGGTCTTCGCTGGTAAAGTCAGACCTTGTGAATTTAACCACTAGTTTTATTCTGCCATGGATGCATTATCAGTTGTACCAAAAAGTACTCACAAAGTTATGTTTTCCTGCTATTAGATTTATTACTTTTAAGAGCTATCAAGAAAGAGCTGATATACTCAAAATGTAATGTACAATCTGCGTGAGTATGACTGGAAGGCTACGGTATAACCTGAACTTGCTGGTATCCTGAAGATCTTTTTGGGTAAGAAATAATAGAATTTCTCTGTGTAACAAACTCAGGCCCAGCAAGCTAATTTATAGCCATGATTTTACACATCTGAACCCGTCTGAAGATAAAAACAAACTCTGCAATCCTGGACACCTTGTAATCTGTTATGAAAATTCTGACTCTGTCCTGATCCTCTGTACAACTTCTACAGTTAGTAGGTGCCTATGGGGGCTTTTCTTCACAGTGTCTTCCATCTCACACACCTGTGCTGTATATCTGGTGGGAAAAGTTTACTCCAGACCTCAGGTACTTCTGGAACTAAATGTGGGTATAAAAGTGAGCAACAGTCTACAAAGCCTCAAGTTTCTTTCATAAGGCCAGTCAGCTGCTGGCCAAGAACATCAAAGTAGATCTTCAATGAAGGCAGGAAAGGTCAAGATTTCCTGCCTAGTGAACAAACACAATGTAACATTCTGTGAGAAAGAAGGTATTAATTTTTGATGGCATTCTCTGTTTAAAGTTTCTGCCAAGTTGTTTCTAAATTCCTTAGCGGTAAAATTCATATGGATACCAAAAATATTTGATACAGGCCTGATGAATGATTGCTATGTCTTATTTGAATATGGCTTTTTTAGCTGCCTTCCAAGACTTCTTGCAAATGGTTTGATAGATGTGGGAGGTATGTACAAGAAAGGTTTTGGAAGGACTGTTTTCTCAGAACTGCTTTCATGTTATTCACATGCATCCAGACTCATGCAATCTTTTACAGCTGTTAAAGGAGTAGTGTCTGAACCTTCACACAGCTTTTGTCATATCTGTGAACCTCCGCACACTGTTTATGGAGAAGACCTGGCAAGCTATATTCTGCCAGATCAGAATATCAATGTCAGTAGGGTGAGAAAACGTAGGAAGACTGAATAGCCTGCATGAAAATTGAAAGCATTATTGTGTCTACAGAGGCTAGTGAAAATATCAGCTTTGAAAACTTGAAAGATTTAGTCTCTTGCTTAAACCCTCCACAGGGCTCCTGTAGAGAAATAATCACTCAACAACCAGCCAGCATCAGGAATAGAAGGCTGCTGATAGGAGCTTAATGACTTTTCCAACATGTCTCCATTTTCAGGCATTTTTGAAGGTGAAGTAACTATGGGAAACTTTTCTACACAGAGAAAATAAAGTCAGAAAATATGAACCTGATGTTCTTTTTGCCTGGAAATATGGTATTAGGCATTGCAACCACTAGTAACTTTGGTTTAAGGAACCACTTTCAAATGGCTTTTCTCAGTTTATGGAGGGCTTTTACAGAAGAAGATTCTTTCCACTCAGTGTGTGAAATGTGATTAATTGTAGGTGACTTTGATGGATGCTGCTTCTGAAAGCAGTAAAATTCAGAAGGGACTTAATCAATTGTGTATGAGTATCATATCCATAGATCAGAACACATATAGCCAGGGAAGGAAAAAACAGCTGTGCAAGCTAAGCACAGAGTGCATCGGGCTTTTAAAAATCCTTAGAAACAAGATGGAGATCACAACCCCGATCAGCAAGTGAACTTGTCAATCTCAAGTTCTCTCCAGAAGCTTCTGAAGGTGATACCAATGAGTCAGGATAGATAGCTTTTCTGTAGCAGAATTGAGACTTTTAGGGCTTAAGAACTGAGCTATTCCCTTCAGGCTGACTAGCAGCTGAGGCTTTAAAAATATCAACAACAGAATATCAAAAGAGATAACTTCTTTGTTGGTAGCTCCTGGGTCCCTGGAAACATGGCTTGGTTGAGAGATGAGAATCTGCCTCTTTCATATCTCTGTACCAAGGCCCTAAAAGAGCTGCTGCATTTGACTCCCGGTGAATTAAATAGTGACCACCTCACAAAAAGTTCTTGGTGACTTAAGAGAATGCTTTTGGAGTCTCACTTTTGACACAGAACTAGGCAAGCAGCCAAATAAAAGAGCCAAAATTATTATTATTGTTAATAATAATAATAATAATAAAGCAAAACAGACTTTTTTGAAATAAAATCTCTTTTGCAACATCCAGCAGGGTTTATCAGGACTGGTAATTTTTGCTGTCTTTCTGATAACAGGGCTTTTGACCAGCCAGGGGTGGAGCATGAGGAACACAGGAGACCCAGCCTGCCTGAGACCCATCCACCAACTGAGGCAATTCAGGCCACTTGTCTTGCAGAGGAAAATACCAGAGCCACAGGAACTCTTACCTCCTGGATGCTGAAATAGAGAACAGTCTGCAAAGAAAAGCTTTAACCGAATGTAAAAAAAAGCCAAATATTTCACCTCTGTGCTTTGTAAATATCTGACTTACGTGAGGCAGAATGATCCACACAAAGGAAAAAAAAGCATGTCTCTACGAAGCAGGAGAGACACAAGAATTGCCAAAGCTAAGGAATGCCAAACACCTCTACTTCTGTTGTCCAGGAAGTATTGGGAAGTGTGAATAAATATTACAAGAAAGGAAATGCTGAAGTACTACCAAATAAGCCAGGCTGATCTCAAATACAGGTCTTAGAATGATAAATGAGCTTTTGTATATAAAGGCTTAGTTGTTAGTTATTTTAGTGTACTCACTTTGGAGAGGAGTATTACCCAAGATCTTTTCACGCCTAAAGTCTGGGAAAGTTTTGCAGAAATGCCATGTCTAATGCAGATATACCTTGATCAAATGTAACATAAAACACACTTTTGGAACATCAGAAAAGTCTTTACATGGATGTCGGAGTTGATTGGAGATCACTTCTGTTCTTCCCTGCCTTCTCTTTCAAAAACTGAAAACCAGAGAAAGTCTTCTAACTCAGTATAAGATATTTGCATGCCTTTAATATATATATTTTTTTTTTTTAATAATGAGTAATAAAATTTTGCTTTAAATAGAGTTATTCTTTACTATTGCATTATATAATCTCTTTGAACCAGTCTGTTGGGACAAAGAAACATCGCAGCAGTGAAAGGCAGGCACCAAAAGTCTTTGAGCCTACTACAGACATTTTAATGAGAAACATGATTAAAAAAAAAAAATCTATTGCAAGAACACAGGTTAGGGCTTGCTGAAATGTGTTTGAGCAAGTCTAGGCATGCTTTATGTTTTATGTTTTAGTTTTATAAACTGCGTCACCAGCCAGTTTTGCTGCTCAAAACCAACAGAATATAGTCCTTAACTCTGTTCAGAAGATAAGCCCTTGCCATGGTGATGTAGAAAAACATACAGTTATATACAGAGACAACTGAGCAGGCGTCTTGCAATAGTTGAGTGTGCAGTGTAGTACCAGAGGCATTTTTGTTTAAAATTCGTAGCTTTTCTAGGAAAGGAAGCACAGGTTGTGAATGTTCATACAAATCAAAATATTCCCAGCAGTGGTTTTCTGCCAGGAACATGTCAAGCCACGCTATGTGTGTGCATTCAAGTGGTTTGCCAAGGCCATAGACAGATGTTGTTTCTCAGGTCTAGCTCTGCTAACTGGAGATGGTGTTGTCCCTGTCTCCCCAGCCAGAAGACACCGCCTCCACAGCTCTGCTGCCTGGGGGCTCTTTGGATGCTCCCTACCCTACTGCAGCTAAAGCCACCTCATCCATCTTCATTGGCAGGTTAAAGTCACTGGCTGACTTTGCAAGATAAGTTATAGTTAGCAGACTCCTTCAATGGACAAAACCGTGTGAACAGGAGCAGTGAGGCAATAGCAGACCACTAGGGTGGTGCCATCTTCAGCTGGTACAGCTGTCTGCAGAATGAAGATCTGCCTGTGACTTCCACACATGGCCTCGAAACAGTCAGCTGTCTGGAAAGTGGTAGCAGGGAGCATATCAAAATAGGTATATTTTCTTGCCAGAGTCCACAGACACTATATGGTATAACTGTGTAGTGTCTGTACTTCCATACTGTCAGATAACATGTTGCTTTTTTCTGTCCATAATCTTGACCAAATTGCCAGGCATGGCCACTCAGTAGCATTAAGTGAGTATTACTAAGCTTTCGGTGAACTTATTTCTTCTCTTAGGTTCCCATATCTTGTAGCCGTCAGTAAATACCTTTTGTCTAGAGATAAATACGTATTAGTTACTTAATCCACATTTATATGTTATGCGAAGCTTCAGATTCAGTTTTAGCTTTTAGCCCTTCATATCCATAAAGGTCCACAAAATGAATACAACAATAGAAAGTGGAAGGTTTTAACATAGTTTTCACAAAGTTCAGAAACCTAGTGAAGATCATCTATTGTCCCCCAAAAAAATCTTTCAGTAAGTGCTATCATGGAGGACTAGGTTACATCACCCTTTTCATAAACTTATTAAACTCCGTCATGAAAAAATAGGGTTCTTCTCTCCTACTGATCCAGAACAGCAGTGCATGAACAGTTATCCACTCTTTTTCAAAATCCAGCAAAGATTTCTTCATGACCAGATGGAAACCATTTAGCTCTTTCAAGGACATTTTTGGTTAAAGCCAAACTATATAGACGACAGGCCATGTCCTGGAAACCCTTTTTTCCCCTGCTGCAGTTTTAAATCATCATTCTTGTATTTGGCTGACCAAAACTCTGGATAATAATGTAGAGAAGGTCTTGAAGTGTGGTACAGCAGCACTGGTACCTGTACCTCTCTTCATGTCAGTGACAGTCAATAAAGTATTTCTTTTTCAACAAAACGTTTTTGTTCTCCAGACGCACTGGAACCTCAATCTTCCTTCTTTGTGCCCACCAGCTTGTCTCTTTTAAATCCTTCTTTCTTGCCATCCGTGTTCATTGATTCATGGTCTTTGTGCAAGAGGCCAGCATAAAGCTGTTCAGTGAAGATGTCATCATTGTAATTGAGCATCGATTATTTTAAGAGCACAGTTGTTACTTTGGTTGATGAGACCATCTCTCAGACTGACATCCACTCTGAGAACAGAAACTTGGGGTAATTTACCAGACTCTTTTATATCCCTTAGCAGGATTGGTTTTACTTTTTATAGGCCTGCAATACTACAGGGTGGGATTAGGTCCCTGCAATGGGTGCAACACTCAGTGCTTTACTGACTGATAAAGACAATGCCATGATTGTTAGATATCTATGCCTATTGACCTGTAGTGAGAAACATGTTAAGAAGCACAGGTTGGCTTTTATACTGAAAAAATATGCTTGGCTGTGCTGAAATAATATATTTTTCTTTCATTTCATTTTATTTCTTTTCATTTTTTTACCATAGAAAACTTCCTCTCTTTCTATCACACATCATCTTGATCTTCCACTCACACTGTCAAAGACAGGATACAAATTATTTTTGAGCTCCACAAGGATAAAAACCAGCAGGGATTATTACACTCTTTCTGAGTTGGAAAATGCTATGCTTCAGCACCTGGTTAATAAATATTTATTTTGCTTCTAATTCTGTATGTGAATGAGGCCCCATCATGTTTATTTGAGCAGACCATATTATGGCTAAAAGACACACTTCCATAGGAGAATATGTTAAATAGTATGTGACATACCTTGGATGAAACTAAGATTTTTAAGGAGTGAAAACATCTCTCTTTTTTTCAGCAGCTAAAATGTACACAAAAAACTTTGAACAGAAATAAAATCACATCTTGACTTTTTGACTGAGATTGCCTACAATCCAGAAGAAAAATAAAAGTTCCAAGGCTCTCCTTTCAGATGAGGATGCACGTTGACAGGAAAACTGAATATGCAACAAGTATCCTTACACAGTGGTGATGAGAAGCACATCTTTTGAGGGATGAATGTTCTGTGTAATGTGCTTTGGCCTTGGACCTAAAACACAAGATGTTATGAAGTATCTGTAGCCTTGGAAGCTAGTTACAGGATATTCACATATTCAGTCAGTTGTTTTCTCGTGTTGATGAAGCTGTCCTAAGTCAGCAAATGACTATTTTAACCACTTAAATATTAAAAAAAAAAAAAAAAAGAAAATGTTGCAGAATGTCGAAAAGATGCTGCTGTAACCTGGAGACATTCATTTCAGCAGAAGGCTGGATACAAATAGTGGAGGAATGGAAAGGCCACAACAATCCCATTATAATCAGTACTGCTGAGCAACTTTAATACAGAAGTTGCTGCCAAATTCACCATAATAAATGAATTAGATGTGTTCCCTGCCCAGGAGAAGCTGATTGACGATATATGTACATCATGTGAGTAAACTGAAAAGGCCTAATGTTCAAGATATTACACCGGCAGATCTTTTAGAGTTACAAATGATAGACAGTGATAGGTGACATTTTGTATTAATAACTGCAGCTGTAAATCCATGGATGCAAAATTGTTAGCAGCTAGTCAGAGTTCTTTTGATAGGGATGTAAAAATAGACCTTTGTCAGCTGTTGTGTACTGCTATCTGCTTCCGATGGGCAAAATGCTGAATCTGCTCTGTGGTGTCTTTTTATCTGTGATCCAGAATTATATAGTGCAGTCATACTGACATTTAATAATGGTCTTATTATTGTCCTGAAATACTTGCTCACCAGCTGCAAAGCAACATTTTATTCACTCTCGCATGCTGTGTGGCTTCCCATAGATGAAATGGCATTTATACTTGACAAACATTTCAGTTAGTATCTCAGGTAAGATGATGTGTATAGCAAGAGTTGAAGCCCATCAAAATGAAGGTTAATCTACACCAAGAGATGAACTGTCATTCAATCATTGCTAGCAAGGCTGCAGGAATCTCAGCAACCAACAGAGGTGACAGTCCTTTTGGATTGGTTTGGCTAGGTTTTTGTTGTTGTTGTTGTTGTTGTTTTTCTTTTTTTCTGAGAATAATATTTAGCCAAGTTATGGTACAGACACTTCTTGCCTGTTGGTATAAAACAAGCTGCTGCAACACACTACAGACTTGGGATCTTTAAAAAAAAAAAAAAAATCACTTCCCATGCTAGTCAGAGAAAGCCTGGCTATGTTGGAGTCTGGACCCTGGAAAACTTGCTCAGAGGTCACAAATCTCTGAGTGAACAAAGAAAAGGCTGATATTACAAGGAAGGAAACTGGCAGATGGAAGCCAACAGAACTGCTAGCTGAAGCCTGGCCATTTGTGTCTGCTGAGCTCTTTATGAGAAGAGGTGGTTTCTTTGTCCATCACTACTTTTTGTTGTTTGTTTTAGGGCTTACTGCAGGAAAGAAAGCAAGTGTGATGAGAAAATGCTGAGTACGGTGTAGCTGAAGTGTTTGTAAAAGGGCCAAATTCACTGCCAATGTAATTCAACATAACTGCAAGCAATGGAGCTAACCCAGAGATGAATCTGGCACCCTTTACTTTTCAGCTGTTTTGGTATGTATTCATTAGACAGAGAAGCTTGCATTAGCCCATTAGTGCATGTCATGTTTTTATTCCATTGCATATGTATTGCATCCATTTTTGTATAAAAGTATTAATTATTACGGCTGAGGGAAAGGGGAGTATTCATTCTGGTTTGTTTTTTTTTTTAATATTCATTTTCTGCGGATACACACACATTTTCAGGTTTTCCTTTCTGTAGTATTCAGTCTGTCTTTGGGTACGTGCACCCTGAGGGAGCATGGAGGGACTCTCCACCCACACTGCAATAGGTGGGTGCTCGTCCTACTCTTGCTCTAGGCTAGCTAAATACTGTGCCTGTCCTTTCACAGGGCTCATCAGTTCAGATTAAGCATTGCTCTAATCATGGAATCATAGAATGGTTTGAGTTGGAAGGAACCCTCAAAGATCACCTAATGTGTCTACCTGATAATGGGCTCATACCAGATAAAAACATACACTGACTTGTGTGCTTTACTTGTTACTATAAGGTCCATGCATCTGCCAGGCGAAGTCACAGGTCATAGCAACATTTCTTGCATGTAGAAGTGCTCATGAAACCTCCAGTTTAATCACATAGACACCGCTGTTCATGGAGTGGAGCAGGGATGGGGTATGTTTGGGTTTGTTCTCCACCCTTGCCATTTAGATTTCTTAGTTTGTGAGTGTTCTTATTAGGCTTCCATTCCTTAACAACCTTTTTCCTCTGCTTGTTACTCTACCCAGTAACAGACTTCCAATGTACTTCTACAGCATCAGATTGCAGGGAGGATACAAATATCCTTCCCTTGTAGGGTACAAATTTCTCTCATTCATCTGACTGACTTTCTTCTAGCCTGTGGCAAAAGGCTGTTGCGATGTGTGCTATTAAATATGTTTCTCCATCAGGTTTTCTTGGGAGATTGCTAAGAAATTTTCTTCCGAAGTTTCTGCTGTGAAGCGTTTCTTGTCCTATCCAAATGTTATGCAATCTTCCTCTTCTTGCTATGTCTTCATCTTGTATTCTTACCTGTTTGCCCTATGTTTCTTGTTTGCTGAAAATCACAGAATGTGAGTAGATGAAATGTATTTTGAGATTTTTTTCACATATTTTTCAATATTTTTTGCTGTCATGTAGTCATGTTGGGTTCTGCTTCATTTGCAAACGGCCCTTTAAAAAGCAGCAGAGACGGAAGGTACAAAGAAAGCTCCTGGTGGTTTTCAGACAACATCTTCACACACCCAGCTCATCAGTAATTAGTGCATAAGGTCCAAACTCTTCCCATCTCACCTGAATCTCCTTCTGGCAATGACAAAGACTACACTCTGTACCAAATACCTCAAGCCCACCAAGATTCACACTTTCACAGCACTGTTGAGCAAAAGAGCATTATGGTAAGTTTACCTTGACTCATTCTTTCACAGTTGTCGTATGGTCCTGTGCCATCTGATAAACTACAAAAAAACCCCGGAAAACCATGGAAATAATTTAAATCAGGAGCAGTAAGAAATCACAATGGTTTGATAGCAGGATGATTCATTGAAACAATTTACTCTCCTTTTCTTGTTCAGATTCACAGATGTCATAAAAAAATAATTCTGAGTAGTTTAGAGTGACTAGACTAGCAAAGGCTTGTAACCCAGAAAGGAAAACACAAGAAATTCAGATGTGTGTAATGTAGTGGGTGATCATTATTCTTGAAGTAGCAGAATTATCTCCTATTGTTTACGGGTAGTATTTTTTATTAATGAAAGGCATAAGCAAGCTTTGCCAAGAGTAAGATTTAACGATGGGTGAACAGAAGGAAGATGCGTTCACAAGAATATTTTTGAACTCTTAATTGTGTTTTAAAGAACTATTTTTATATTATTTTTGTTCACTTTTCCCAGCTAGTCAACTGAGCAAAGATTTTCTTACAGAAATGTCCACAGGAAGTAAACTTTACGCCTAATTGTTGTTTAATTATGAAACAAAAAAAGAAATTAATGAGAAAATAATGTATTTATTGGACATAAAGTGCAGAAGGCAAGTTGAGGTCAGTCAAATGAGGAAGAGAAAGTCTATCTAGGCTGACTTACCTCCAAACAGGCCAGTTCCCACCCTGGGATCAGGACAGCCAGGTCAGCACAGAGCTGTGCCAACCGAATTGAGCTAACCCATTTATACAGCCCCTGGGAGCCAAATGAGAACGCAGCATGGCACCACGCCACACAGACATACCGTCCTTCTTCCTGGGCTATCTTGGCTATCTCTCCCATGACACGGCATTGTGTAACGTAGATGCGTCCTCAGGTGACCAACCAGCACGCTCAGCGAGCAGATCCCAAACAGCAAATGCTCAGACAAAGGGCTGTAATCATTTATGAATGCTCTGTGAGCAGATATTTGTTCAGATGAACTGCTAAATAACAAACAAAAGGGAAAAATCTGGGACCTCATTATGGACAATATATTAGCAGTGAAAGGAGCTAATTTCAGCCCTCTCTCCCCTGTTTGTTTGCTGCTGGCGTATCAGCCAGCTGTCAAAAGTATAGCTGTATTTTCTGAATCTAGTTTTAATATTCAGAGGAGTTTTATCTTCCATTATTTTTCTTGTAACTCTTACCCATGTGGTACCACATGCAATACATTTTGCCCTCACTGTTGAGAAGTGTGAAATACACAGCAGTTCCTTTTGATATATTTCAAACATACTGTTGTGTTCACCCATACAGAAAGCACTTGAACGAATGTATTCTGCTGGTCTATTCATCTTAATGCAAAGGTCTGCACAGAGTTTCACACTCTTCAGTCATTACTTATATGCTGCAGCACACAGTGAATTACTCAGTAGTGCATCTTCCAATCTTGGCAAAAAAAGGCTTTAGTTTCAGATTGCAAACATTAATATCAATTCAAATTGATGAAAGTCTTTGACAATACCCTTGGATGTATGCACATGTGTACACGCATTTGTGGAGAAAGAGAGACCTGAGCACATGCTTGATTGCCATCCTAAAGGCCAGGCTTCTCCACTGTTGTAACACCAATGTTTAGCCAGAAAAGGACTTACAGTCATGGAGTAAATTCAAACACATAAAGTGTTTGGAATTCGTGTGTAACATCAAACTGCTTAATCTCCATATACAACTTTTGGAAAGGAAAGGGAGAAGAAAAAAAAAGAAAAAACAGAAGAAAAAATCATGTGCAAAATATAATACCTTTTTTTGGAAACTTACATTAGGCATAAAAAACCTTCTGTACATATTATTTTGCCAAGACATGACTAGAAATAGATAATTTTCAAGAACCTATCTATACATCCAGTAGCCATTTTTTTGTCCTAGATTCTCTTAAACTGAGTTATGTGATACTGATGTTCCCTTATTTGGGAATGAGGATACTCTGGTCCCATCAAAAGTGCACTGGAATTGGAAGACCTGTATGATTTGGGACAAATCGTCTTACCTTTTCCTCTGTCATTTTCTCTGCTTAGCAGAAGGTGATGGTACTATTTTATTGCCTTGTAAAGTGCTTTGAAATCTGAGGATGACTGGAGCCTTTGTATAAGTGTCAAGTACAACCACATTTCTAATACCTCATTAGGCCAAATTCTACTCCTGTATATATAAATATGACTCTTGTTAAATTCAATAGAATGTCATAGGATGTAAGAAAGAATATTTATACAGTCAGCAACTGATACATAGACCAGTTTTCAAGCTGTATAATAAAAATTTTTAAATCTAAGTAATACTTAACCTGAAGCATCCTGACGGACTTCATTTTGTATTTCAATTCTGTTCCATGCTTGGGTATGAAAGCCACTCTTCTAGAGGCCTCAGAACTTTTATGCCTGTAATTTTGTGTCTGGTGAGGCTATAGGATCTGGACATACCATGACCTGGGGACAGAGGAGGAGATGGCACCCAGCAGCACTGCTCAGGGCTCAGCAAAGTGCTCTCGGCCAGAGACAAGAAGCCCCTGCCCTGCTACTGCTCAGCAGCCTGGCTGGGCCTCTCCGGATATGCTCAGTACCCAATTCTCAAACATAGAGAAAAGTCACAATCCTGTGCTGGGAAGAGAAGATCTGCTAGAGCTATTGGGGAGGAGATAAAGTCTTTGTCAGCCCCTCAGGAAACCCATATTTTAAATGCCTAGCTTGGCGTTTGTAGGATGGAGGCCAAAACTGCATAGAATTTAGTGTAAATCAATGGATTCTTGCAACAGCTATATCTTTCTAGTCTTAGTAGAAAAATCAAGCTTTTATGACCCTGGTTTACAACTGTAAGGTAACACAAAGTTTAAATTAGAGCAGATTTAACTGAGTTTGGATCAATTTATCTACAATAGAGGAATCTTATGAACTTTTCTCGCTATAATATCCAGAACTTGTTACTAAAATTATTGTATTTACATTTTCTGAGCACTCTCAGCCATTCCTCTGCTTCAGCTGCTTTTCTCAGAGCAGATAAATATTTGCAACAAGTAGAGCTGTGTGAGCTACCAGGAGGAAAAAAGGAAAACAAACAAACAAACAAACAAAACAACCCTGGCAAGCAAGTTCACTGTTTCTTTGAAAACTCTCCAACACCATGAATCCTGTGAGAGCTTAATTAAAATGAAAAGAGAATTTTCAAAGGGAGAAAACAAAATAAGCTTTTTTAATGGTCTATTTTTGTTCTAAGCTCAGAAAATCTCTTTCTCTTTTTTTCAACTGGTTACCCCAAAACATAAATATTGGCAGCTTTAAGGTTTGTTTTTCATTCTCTTGAGCAAGAGGCAGTGAGTTCAAAAGCTTTTTCCAGTCAAGCTTAGAGGGTTTTCTCACCAGAGCTTGGATTTCTGACACAACTAGTGAATCTAGAACAGTAAACACTACCATGAAATTAAAGTTGCCATTTCAAAGGAATGATGATTGAATGGTAATGTATTCACATTGCTGATAATGAGGGGAACAAGTTTTTTTCAGCCACAGCAGTAGACAAGGGTTGAGATCAACCAAACCCTGCACAGCACCTTAGGCTCAGATGACCAAGGGTTATTTCTGCAGCCAACCTCACTTGAAAAGCAAACTTCTCATCCACCTCTCTCTCACCAGCTAATTGAACAGCTGGGTGCTGCTTTTTAACATGAGTCCAGAGCAAGATTTGAATGTCTTAGTCCATATCATGACTAACCTGCTTCAGCCACCTGCTTTTAAGCTACTACTAGTTGATACTTCAAAGCTTTAGAGACAGAAACTGCTGGAACTTGGAACACTTTTTTGGATATCCACCATTATTGGCAAAAAATGCATCTGCACCTTTAGCCCAAAATAGGAACAACAGCAAGCCAATCTTTAACTATCAAACTTTTTCCAAAAAATTTGCATGACAAAAAGGGTTCATATAAATAAATTTTCTTCAGCTATCTCTGCAGTAGTCTGACACTGAAGTATGGAAATTTACATGTTAACTGTTGATGAAAACACGATTTCAGAATCCTTTCTGGCTTCACAGGTATGAATCAAAAATAATTGTATTTGCTGTTGTAGGTTTTCAAAAGCTTTGAACATACATAGTACATTTCTGGTCAGTCATGAACTCTTCTGGGAACAGTCCCTAGTAGCTGTGAGTTCGTGTACAGCGCGACTGTACATAAGACCAGACTCATGGTGTGTGCAATGGAGAGTCCAGTGTCCTTGCACATTTGAAGTAGTGTTCAAGGTTCCCATCTAAAAAATTCAGTGTAAGGGTTTATGTGAAAGTGTTGTAGCAGCCGGTTTTGTACACAATAGAGAGTTACTTCCCACCAAAGGGAAAGTGCAGAGCCCAGTCTTACTGCCTCTGACACCATGCTTGAGCAGCTAATAGGAACACATATACAGCATCACATACATGTCCAATGTCAGACACAGTAATTAGCAATGGCAGGGGCTCTTTCAAACTGGAGACTCAGGACCTGACCCAATGGACCTGGCCCTCCAGACAGCACTGCTGTGTTCACTCAGAACTTCCCTTAAAGTGCTTTTAAGTCAATGTACTTTCCTGTGCACTGCTTGCCAGTCCTATATGTGGTGAACATCTTTCCACTAGTGGAAGAAAGTGCTGTGTATGTGTTTTCTCTTCCAGAGGTCATTTATGGGACGAAATCAGTCTTCTAGATGACTAGCCTAGGATTTTAAAAAACATGGTTTGCGCTAGACTTATTTTAAATATTGATGGTAAGATTTAGTCAAGGTTGTCTGAGGATAACAGTGGCTTATGCAACTGGTCAGCACACAGCTATGTGCTGATCGACTTCTGTTCCATGGCAAATCTTTCTTGTAACTGGTCCAAAGACAGCCCATTCTTTTCCCATTTATTTGTAATTTAACCTGGGTACTTAATGAATTACAAAAATGGACAGAAATTAGCTCATCATCCCATAAAGAAAATACATTTCTAATTAAAAAACTATGAATATGGGTCACACTTTGCAGATGGAAGCATAAGTCAAGCATCATTCTTCTTTATTTGTTCCAGGTCACTGTTTTTCTTTGCCTGGCTGCAAAACACTAATGGATTGTCATGATAAAAATTCACTTTTGCATCTCTTTGCTTATATTGCACTTTTAATGTCTATTTTACTTAATGTATCTTGATTCTACTCTGCTCCCAGTTGCAATCACAACACACCTTATTAGAATAAAATTTGCTCCCTCTTGGTCCTGTAAAAGAGAGTAAAAGCTGCAGACAGTTTGCTTTGCAGCACTGGCAGTTTTAATTTTTAGCATATGTTGGCATAATAAATTCATTCAAGACAATTTTCAAGTGCACATTCCTCTCAGAGTCAGTTTTCTAGACACTGCAGTGGGTCCCTCTAATCTAAGTTGTTTATATTGGCATTAACAAAGAGCTTCTGTAGCAAAAGTGTTGAAAAAAGACAAAGTCAGTAGGGAAGATTTTTTGTGCTTCAAGGGATATTGAAGATGGGTACATGAAAAGGGAGCTGGAAATGTTTTTCTTGTAAAATGGGAGCTAAGCAGATGTCTTCTAATATAAGCACCATTTGATAATCAGTGAAAGACAAGATTTTGGACTACTCCGGCATTCTGTTGTTAAAAAGAAGCTTTTTAAGATATTGAAGAAGAAAGAAAGATGTGCAATAACGAATGTTGAAAAGAAAATCTCAGTAGAATACATCTCTAGAGCAGATGGTCTAATGCAGCCATTATCAACCTTTTTCCAATTCTTACTCTTCTGTAGATCAATCATTTTAATGTGGCCCCAGATATCAGTATCGACACTGGATGAACATGTATTACTATTAGGTGAACAACACTGGTAGGGATTCTGATCCCTAGTTTGGGAACAACTGGTGTGATGGAATTGGTGCCAGTAATGTGTGCTGTGGCAGCACCTCAAGGCCTGAGGTGGACCACTGGGTTACTCGAAATGAGAGGACAAATGTTGGCTCAAAGAGCATTCAGTTCAGGTAGTAGATGAACAGAGTGGACTGAGAGTTAACAACAAGAAAACCCTGACAAACATAATAAGCATAACAGTCATAACTACCAGCCACCCACGTATTGCCAAATGTTTTATAGATTTTGTGTGATTAATATTTGTACGCCCTTCTGTATCATTGTCTCTTCAGAGTAAGTTACATGGTCTTTTAAATCTGCACAGTCTGTGGTTCTTTCACCTGTCACAGACCTGACAGCTCAGTAGCGAACAGTAATACATCTGAGAGGCTTTTTGAAAAGCCCTGGGGCAGAGAAGAAGGATGCAGTAACTCCACAGACTCTGCTCACGGTGAGTGAGTTTGTGGCAGGGCTGTTCATGTGATTCCTGTGAGTCACGACATTTCTCTGCTCTTCTTCTCAACTTGATGGACTTGGGCTGTCATTGCACCCTGCAAGCTCATACAGGGCCCCTACACCTGCCAGCTGTGTCATGCATTGTGAGACATCTCTTCTCCTTTACGAAATGTTCTGGAAGCTTTCATCGAGATGAGACCTTTCAGCAGGGGCCCATCCTTTGGCAAAAGTCCTTCAATCCAACCCCCACAGAAATAGTTTCTGATTAGGAAATTTAACGGAATTGAGGCTACTAAATCAACTAGTTGGTTTTGGTTTTGTTTTACTATCACCCTGACTAGTAGAATTTGCAGCTAAACTCTTTAAACTTATTTTTGAAGCTTTTCTGCTAGGGTAGGAATAAAAAAGTAACATGAATTTAGTCAGGCATGGGGAAAGAACAGCATCCAGGCTAATAGCAAAGGTATTCACCCAGGATAAAGAAAATTAGTATGCTAGGCTCTACTCCAAAGGGTAATTTCCCTAATTTATATTGCGTGCATCTGGGAGCAGAGAATGAAACCCATATCCTTTCCTTCAAGGTGAATGTCCTAGTGAGAAAGCTGTAAACTTGTATTCAAGCTTTTTTCTACCATCTCTCAATGGATATTTAATCATGCCTGTGCAATTTGTGGCAGTATCAAGGCAAAGTACCAAGAAAGCCCCCATCCACAGATTTCTTTAATCTGTGTGATTTGGGCATTCCCCTGGTAGATGTGAGGTGTGGTTCCACTTTCCTCATGAAAAAGGCGTGTTTCCTTCATGTTCCATGAATAATTTAACTGGGTGACTTTTACTGGGTAAGAAGGGTGGTGGGACTACTTTTCCTGTCTTCCAAAGCTTTCGCTGACCCGTGGCAGTTTCTGAAAGAAAGGCATTAGTCACCCATCTGCAGAAGCAGGCTCAGGGTGTGAATTCTGAGCAGTGGGAAGCAGCTCCACTCAGTCCAGGCTAAGGGCCCTGCATTTAAGGAACATATTTTTCCTTCTGCACAGTGTGTGACCTTTTGGCAATCTGACTCTTAGCAGCTTAACTTTTTGATGAATGCCTAACCAATCCATCATTTTTGGAGCCTAGGGCTGTCATTTGAGAGCTGTGAATTCCATTAAGCTTCCACACACCTAAAGGTTAGGAATTATGAGGTTGTGATTCATCCCGTTCCTTCTGGAGCTTTGTTACTAAGGAAAGAAGCAATGGTTGGAAGGGAGAAAAAGCAGTGGTTGGAAGGGGTTGCTCCTTCGAACTTCCAGCAAATGGAACCTAAATAAAGCAGAGTCATCACCCAGACAGACAGATGCTGGGGAAAGCACTGGGGCAGGTGGATCATGAGGCAGATTTAGCATACTCACCTAGTCCTCTTGGAAGTACTCCCACTCCCGGGAGACTGCCTTAGCTAAACGAAACACAGTGCCAGAGGGATCTCTGTCCAATCGTCCTGACCAAGCAGAACCCCTTGGCAACAACAAATGCATGACAAATAAGATCAGATTAAATATAAATAAGAAGAAACCTGATTATCTCATACTTCTGACGAAGGTACTGCCCTAGAAGGATGGGGAATAATCTTGGGTACCAGAGTCTCTTTGTGCATTTCATTTAACAAACCTATTGCATAAAACAATAAATAGCTTTTGGTGCAGAACCTAAACTCAAACCCAGACTTTCACCCCACCCATGGCAATAAGCATTCAGCAGCTTTCTTGGAGGGGAGGGAAAGCACCTTTCAAGTCTGATGTACCAGAGGGTGCAAGTGAGGTGCACATTTTCTTCTGCTGATTTTATACTCTTTTGAATTTCCCCTGAATAAAAACATTTCCAATGTGATATAGAGCAGTCATTCAGTTCTGTCAGAATAAGCACTCTGTATTACTTGTTATGAAAGCCAGCAGTTGTGTTACATTAAAACCAATAAGGCAATTGTCATGTTTTATTTTTAAAGCACCTTTCCCAAAGTGCTAGATTCTAGTCTCAAGAGCATAATGCACAGATTACAATAGAGCTTGAAAACCTGACCACCCTACTTGCATGCAGAGGCACAGCGATTTGAGATTTCAGGTTATGCAACTCTTTGTATACACTGCACATCTGAGAGCTGAAGCTGGCCTTGAACTGGAAAGGGATTAGATAAGTCAGCCTCATTTCTTCATAAAACCCCAGGCTCCTTGTGACGCTAGTAGATTGTCTGAGTCATAGCTTTGTATTTATAAACCGTCGGTAGTGTTTTCACACATTTCAAAATAAAAATAAATGCATTGCAAAGTCATTTTTGAAGGAAATTCACCATCTCCAAAGCACATATTTTTGCTCTTCTAGTTATCAGTTGAAATGAAAGTTTGCAACAAAAGGCTGGCAAGGCTTCTGATTTATCTAAGTTGTTGTGGATTTTGTTGTTTGGAGATTTTTAACAGAAGTTTGGTCTATTCCATAAGATTCCAAGAAGTTTTTTAATTGAATTGCAATTTTTCTGTGTCTGTTAAAAAAATACGCTGAGAAAGATACATTTTCAGCACTTAATGAAATTAAATTTTTAAAAAAATTCTAAGATGTTCCAATCTTATATAAAAATAAAAAATATCTTGTCGGTTTTATGTTGCAAATTTCATAGAGTAACTACAATAATATAAACCTGTGCTTTGGGGATGCTGCAGTCCCTTTTAAAAAATGGCTGTAAAAGCAGTTTGTATAAATCCTGAAACATACTGGGAAAGAAACTATGTCTTATGAATGTGAAAGTATGACTCAACCAGACTATTGGTATCACAAGGAGCCTAAGGTTTTATGAAGAAACTTAATTAATATTTGTTCAGCATTTTGAAAATGTAAAGAACAGTGTAAGTGATTATTAATTGTTGGTTTTATTATTAAAAATAGGAACTAATACCTGTGTGAAAGAAATGTATTTTAGAGTAATTGCATGAGAGAGTCCACAGGTAAATTAGAAGCCTAATAGTGAAAACTTCAAATTTCATAATCTGGATAGAGCTGTTGGTGGAGCTTGAACTTTGCACCATCATCTGTAGACCCCTTGTACAGCACTTACCCAAGTTGCAGAGTTCGATCAGGGACCCCTAACTGAATGCCTTGAACATATACCTGAACCTGATATATATCAGTTTGGGACAGAGACAGAATTAAAGACTAAAGCCTTTAAAATTTAGTTGCCATCATATTTAATGTTTAAGGACTTGATCCACACTTCCTTAGACTCCATGAGAACTCTATAATGCCTCTGGAGGAGAGACGTCAGGTGAATGCACATGCCTGAAGAAAAAAATTAGGACTCTTCTTCCTCTTTCTGTCTACCAGTCAAACCTGAATTCCCTTCTGTTTTGTGTTCCTGGTGCAAGAGGATGAGTGGAGTATGTCCACTCCCAAAAAGACTGAAGTTTGGTGGTCTGGGACTGCCTTGAGTCACCAACAAACCCCTGATTCTTCTTGGCTTTCATCCTCTTAGAGAGGCTAAGAAGAGACTGGGGTCTGGATTGGCAACTTTCTGCAAGATTACTGTGGCCATTGAGTCAGCAGAAAAAAAAGGAGGATAGTAATGTTGTTTAAATCACATTTAAATAGAAAAGATAATCACAAATGCTGGTCCTGTCAGACTTTTCTGCTGTCTTGAGTTCCTTCCAAGGATTTAGGCAAGGTAACACAGTTTACAGACTATGGTTGGCTGCAGGAATGAATGACTCGCCAAAGTGCTAATTAACTTGTGGATGAGGTCTGCTAGTGCAGCAGTTCTGAGTAGTGCATTATTCAACACCAGATACCTTGAAAACTAAAATAACAAGCTGCCAAGGGAGTTTTGACACCTCTTGGGTTAAACAGAAGCTTAAAAAAGATTTTCAAGATTACACTTTTCTGTTTAGGTACCTAAATTCTGCCTAAACCCCATGCTGGACATCAAAGTCCTTTTTGGATTTGGCTCTAGGTAGTTTCCTGCATTGGGACATAATATATGATCCTTAAAATACAGCAGCTCATCTGTTTGAATTTTACTAGCTAACTCTCATTGCAATGGTTATCTGATCCCACTGTATTGATAGAAAACATATGCTTCAGGCAATACCATGAAATTCACAAGCAATGAGTTTTACAGACACCAAACAAAATGACCAGATATATCTTGAGTATTTAGTGTGTACAGTAAGTAGCCGGCTTTATTTCTCAGCTGCCATAGATCTATTCATTATAAGGATATTATTGAAAATAATTTTGATTTATTTATGAGGCTCACATAGATTCAGTGTAATGTTGAGAAAATGTTGTTAATTTAATGCACAGTAGATGTGGCCCCAACACTTGCAAATGGAATTAGTTATTTTCTTTTAACACACAAAAAACCTCTCAGCACAGAAGACTCCTATGTACTTCGAGCTACTCAGTAGAGAATGACTGCCAAAATCTGAATGGTTATCGCTCACACTTTGCTTCATTGACCTTGTGAGAAATGATTCCTGCCCCAGCAAATGTGCTTTTATGGTTAGTTGTTGTGCTAGCATCTTTGTGCAAAGCTTTAAAGATACTCCCAAACCACCAAAATTTTCTGTTGCAGGTTAATAAATACAAACCTTTCTTAAAGAACCAATACTTCCAAAAATAATCCCCAGCCAAGCACATATGCTGGTATCTCCAATAGTGTTTGTTCCATGAATGTTTTCTATGGAAAATCAATTCAACCAGCAGGCTGAGCAAGGGAAATTTATCTGTCTCCTTACTCGCACTATCTCAAGGGCCAAGTTCAAAAGAGTACTTCGAGTGATGTGCTCAGGTTGAAATCTACTTCCAGTTTTTGAGCATCCTACTCATCTCCTATCTGCATCTTGACAAATTTGAAAGTGGCTCCTGTGTGAGAGCAGGTAAACCTGGTTGTGCTCACATATTTTCTGCATCAGAGCCTAAGGCTATTAACCAAAGTGCCAGGAACAGCAGGATTTACTTTCTGAACTGATCAGGCAGAAGAGCAAGGAGTTGCTGTCCACTGACAGTGTCATAGCAGTGAGAGCCAAATTTTAACACCAGCTTTGAAACTCTTTAAAAAGTTAGGGGCTCCCAGGAGTGTGGGGGAATGTATGTGGGACCCTACCTCTTTCTGCTGGGATATTGCTGTTGATTTCTGAGATTCCTAATTGCCAAACTAAGCCAGAGGAGTACCGTGCCAGGCTGCTCTTTTTAACATATGCTGTATAGCAGTCGTAATCTATCTAATTTAAAGTATTTCATAGAACATATCCAATATTAACCTTATCTTTATCTTCCAGCACTTTGTTTTAGTTCTAGTATTGCTTCCCAAATTGAAGAGCTAATTATCTTCCCTGCATAGCCATTAGAGATTCTGTTCAGCTTTCCAGGAACCTTGTTTTTTGTAAACCAAACTAAATTAGCTGCTGGAATCCTTTGCTCTCTGATTTTCAAATCATTGTCATAGCTCTCCGGAGCCATTATAACTTCAGAGTGCCTCCCCTGAACTAACCAAGAATCCCAGGAGAGACCCAATGGCACGGTGTGCTTACCTACCCAACTCTCCTCTTTCTCCACAATCCTGCTTTTGTTAACAAGCACACTGGGCCTTGTTGGACAAAACACTGACAATTTGTGTTCACATTGTTCTCCAGCAGAGACTCTCCCTCAATCCTATTTCCATTCAGTGGTTATCAGTTTGGAGTCTCACATACTGTCTCGGAGTTTATGATCCTCATTCCTAGGACAAAGTTCAAAGAACTCTGGATCACTCACTTGCAGACAGTTGCTTACAACTTATCCAAACTATACTAATACAAATCATGCTTTATTTTACTTTTACTTGTAGGGAAGATGAATGATGGGTCTGACTTAATTTTTTTATTTGCACTCCAATATCAATAATGTTTAATTCACCAGGAATTTTGCCTTACATTCTTATCCTTCTAACATAAAAGTCAATCACAGAATCATAGAATTAAGTTGGAAAAGATCTTTAAGATCATCAAGTCCAGCCATTGACCTAGCACTGCCAATGATGTCATCAAAAGCCATCCAACCCAAATGAAATAAACCATATAGCCAACCATTTTCCTGCCATTTGTCTTAAGAATAAAATGGGTTTTATTGCCCAGTCATACTCCTTATGCTATTGCAAAATAGCTGACCAGATATGACTACACTCCTTTTCCCGTTATATCAGCTGCATAAGTATACATTTATAGGTTCACAATGAGCTGAGATGAAGTGATTTGTCCCTGAAAACTGCAATTGATGAAACTGAAACTGTCAATAGAGAAATCAACACTTGTTTTTTAATCATGTTTGTATCATTAAAATTCATCTAAACAGGGGAACTTACAAAAAAGAGTTGTATGCATGCACAGGATACTTCCTGGTTACAGCTCCGCATTCCTCCAGCCAATGGTAAGCACCATTTCCACATATTGATAGTTCTTTCTAACTCATGACACTTTTAAGGCTTAAGGCATAGTAGTGTTAAATTGTTCTTGCTGATTATTTCACCCCAAATGGAAGGTAGAAACAGCTTGGCCACCTTCTTAGTCATAATGGGCTTAATCACAACCTCAAAATGACCTCTCCTTGCCTGTAGCTTGACTTCACAAGCATCATCATCTACAGACTAGGCAGGGCTGACGTCTTTGTGTTTACCAAGATATTTCTTAGAACGGAGTCTCCATAACCTGGCCAATGTCACCTTATTGTTACTTTTTGTGTTCCTTGTCTTATCATCACTTCCCACTGCCCCAAGAGCAGAGCCAAAGAGCATCTTTCGAAACTGGCAAACACAGCACCATTTATTTTCAGAAAGAAAAGACAGTAGTTCATATTTAATTATGGTTTATTATCTGTCTACTTAGGGTTTTGTATTGTTCCTGTCATTGCAGCATCTGAATGCTTTATACATAAGAAGGTTTGGCATCAGTTTAACTCCCAGGGGACCTCATGGAACCTCTGGCTCTGCTCCCTGCTATTATATTCAATTGCCAGGATTTCCAAGGGGTCTGTGGGTTTAGGTGTTTTGCTCTCTCTGAAATTGAATGTAATTTTTGCACTTCAGTCCTTCAGACTGTTTTGAAAGCCCCTTCCCACACCCCTTCTAGCAAAGAGGACAAACAGCCACTGTGCAGCACAGAAAATACTAGTGGGATGAGGATTTTCCTATTTGCTCCCATTAGCTTTTGCCCTTAGTTTTCCTTTGCCCTTGCAGTTCTTTCTGAAATGTGTGAAGCACATGTGATATGAGAAATGAAACCTGTTCCTTCTCCACAAATGGCAAACTAATGTGCATTCCCAAGGCTTTACCCAGGGAAGGTGCTGCTTACACCTGAAGAGGAGGCTAGTGCCCTATATGCCCATCCTTCTGATGCTTCTGGCCCCACTCCAGCCTAAAGACTCAGAAAGAGAAGGGACAGCAAGTGCCTAATAATCAAATTTAGGCTACGTGTTGCCAGTGGCAGCTTTTGGGCACACTTAAGCAAACCATTTAACAACACGTAATAAAACTGCACAACACATCAGGAGAGGAACAAACCATATTCTACTGAAGCTGCAGGGGGATATGTAGATAAGAAGAATGTAATTACCAGAGCAGTAATTTAGTCAGGATGTTAATACTCCTAATCTTGCCAAAAAAAATCCTCTCATGCCCTCAAGGGATATTAATGAACAGAAGTGGTTAAAATCTCAAGTTTTATGTCTTGTTTGAAAGATCAACACAGTTGTTCTGGACTAGACAGTGTAAAACTTTCCATAAAATAAAATGACAAACAAATCATTATTTGATTTTATATCCACTAGGAGCAATAAACAGAGAGGCCTCACAGCTTCTGCAGCATCTGAGTAATTCTAAAAATTTCAGGCCTGTAACTTGTAAGTGGTAAAACATCTGTTCAGCACAGAGGGTTGTATATATTCTTTGGAGTTGTTTTTGTCATCTCTGGCTGACAAATAGTTTGGAGGCTCTCACTGTATAGAAATGGCTAAATGGAGAGTTTACTTTTTCAATGTCTTGTTTGACTCTTAAAAGTGCAACTATCAGGTCTTAAGGCTCGTTTCCACTCTCAGGTCTCGATATTTTTAAATTGTTTTAGAAGCTTTTTATGTTAAAATATTACAGTCAGTTTTAATGATAGTATATACCACATGACATGACTCTACCTTACTCCTAAGTCTTTTGACATTATGTTTCTAAAGAGTTAGTATTATTATCTTATTATCTACATAGGCAGACTCTGAAATTGTATGCAGATTTAAGAAGCCTATGTTGTTTGTAGGGCTGGAGAACAGATTTGGGTTCATGGTTTAGCATATCACACAAATACTGACATAGTATAAAAAAAAAAAACACAACAGATTTGGAACTGGCAATGCTATCAGAGGTGCCCAAGGTCTTCCTACCTGTCTGGCTTCAGGTTTCTCTGAAAAGGGACATTTTAGGTTGGCCATTGGTTTCATAGCTTATGCTTTCAGACCCTGAGTTTATGTGACATTTCTTTAACATAGAAATGTCATTGGTTGTGTCACCGATTTACACTATTGAAAAATGTCTCCACTAGACTAATGTAATCTCACTTCTAATCCAGATTTTATGTTTTATAATTGAAACAACTACATTATCAAATAGCAAACTATACTACACAGACTAGTAAAGAGAGAGAATTGTTTAAATTGCTTAATTTTCCAGAGAGGAGACTCAGCATTTTAGTGATTCAATTAGTTCACCTTACCTTTCTCATTCAGATCTCATTTTACATTAATACCAAATGGAAAATGAAAAGGGAGAGGAAGAAAACATTCTCTTTTAGCCTTGAAAAGAACTTTTCACCTAGAAAAGGTGCTGTAACCAATTCCCTACCAAGAGTTTGTATTTTCCCATCAAGCCCCACCTCAAAAAAGCAAAATTTAACATCCTGCAGAAGGGAGGTGCATGCAGAAGGGGTTGCTGTAGTTGCCACATAGATTTCTCTTTCAAAATGCTCTAGTACTAATAACATGGCTTTCATGGCTATAAAGCATAATCCTACACGATGCAGCAGGCTTCCTTGTTTCTGCAACAGCCACTAGTGACATATGTTATGCCACTTGAGACAGATGAATTAAACTTAATGTTGCTATTTGGAAGTTGTTCACATCTATCTGAATTGTTTACAGAGGGGAAAAAACAACTTCTTGCAATAAATTTGTGGAATGATATAATGCTACATAAGATGGAGGGGATATGTCTTAGTTTCTCCTCTAGAATCAGAAAATACATTGTTCAGCTACTCATAAAATCTCAGGCGCTCTTCTCTTGGGATATGCATTGTCTTGCACGTATTACTGTTTGTTATTTATTAATTGCAGTTTCTCACCAAGGGCATTATCTAGCAGTGTGGGAGCAAGTTTTCAATATGAGATTGACCTGTGACTTGCAAGGGTGAAAAGCTAATGAAGTCGGTAGGAGTAACCAGAACGAGACGGGGCTTTTAAAACTCTCATGCTTTTAAAATCCTCTCAGAATAAAGCTAATTCACTGACTCTTCTCACCTCTGCAAACCACACTGATGGCAAAGGGATGGCGGTTAAGAAAACGAATACATTTCCTGAGGTTCTGAATTACTTTGTATACAGGTCACGCATGTTTATGTAATCTGGACATACTGCAAGCACCATATTTCAGTGTATCTAACAGCGAACCGCTCTCCAGTAGGAAACCTCAAGTGTCAGAGGCTCCTCTTGATACTATGGCAGTCCATATTTTTTTTTCTGAATTTTTCTTGGAAATAAATCTCTCTGTTTTCCAAAGAAGCAGGATTTTTTCAGACCGATTTCAGTGAGAAGAGACTTTAGGATGGAAATGTTGTGAAGTAATTTCATTATCTTTTGGGAGCCTGATATACTGCTAGCAGTGGTATTCAACCTTAGGCAGACATCATGCTGCAGATGCTTCATGTGAGTGAGAGAAACAGCTCTTATGACTCTGGGAAAGGAGGAGAACTAACTGGTGCAACACCCAGTGTACAGAGCAGATGACAGCAACCACCCATGGGACAAGAATTATTTAACCTGAATATATATCCATAGTGCCACTCTCTCCTAAAGAGATTTCTATACAGCTCTGAGCAAAATATCAAGTTGTTTTTCTTGGAAGCTAATTTTTCATCTTTCTCTCCTCCTCCAGCACCTTACTAACACTATTTCAATGCATCAAGATTCAGATAAAGTTACTATGAAAATGGATCCCTTCAGAGTATTTGGAACTAAAGTCAGGGAATTCCAGTAACCAGTCTGCTTCTTTTTGAGACTTACAGAGTTTTAGGACAGGATACGAACAAAGAAAAAAAATAGTACATGCAACACCAAAATATAAAATCAGTTATCTTCTAAAACGCAATCAAAGATACTAATCCTATTTTCAGCACTTTGTGTAATCACCATAAACTAAATGGCCATTAGAGCACCTTTCTAACAGAAACTAATACAGGAAATAACCACGCAAACCCACTACTTCCCAGCCGCTGTGAATACTGAAAAGCAAGGGAAAAAAAATAGCTTAAATCCTATTAGAACAATGATCCCTATACATTCCAGTCCAAGATTTATTCTTTCCCACAAGTGAGGAAATACTACTTTATTTCAACCACCTTTTCATATGAAAAAAAGAAAGGCATCTTGAAGAAAAAGGAGAGAAGTCCTGATTCCTTAATGCTGTTAAACATACGCTTAAGTTTAAGTACATGTGCAATATTCAGCAAAGAAGCAGCATAAAGTATAGATTTGATTTTTAATCATCTGTTGATTAAGCTCTATGCTGACTTGAAGAGTTCTGCAGTATGCGGATGTATGAAAAAGAAAAGCAAGTTAAAGGGTTAGCTGTTTAAAGGGCCAAGTTAAACAAGATGTAATTATGGCTTGACTTAGTCTTTTCATTCCACTTCAAAGCTTGTGTGTGTGGGAAGGGTTTTGGCAGGTTAGAGTCAGCTTTGGCATCTTATTTAACTTGACTTTCTACAATGACCAACCCTTTTCTAATGTGCCTAAATCTTTGAGACACCACATGATAAATTCTGCTTACTAACTTCAAAGAAGTCACACTGATACCATTTGGCCCAACCTCTTTATAAGGATGAGCTATTAGTTTTCTAATTTGGATTTTATTGCTAGCGTAAAATCTTTTAAATTGCAGATGGAAAGCAAGCTTTAAGGCATTGTAAGAAGAGAAAAAGGCCCAGGACCGTATACTCTGAATTCTTTATCTTAGTATCTAATAAGAAACCCACAGGTAATAATACGGCCTGTGAAACCTTCTAGCTAGGTGCTTAATTAAAAAGCAAGATCAAAGGTCCTTGCTTCATTTAGAATACAATTCTCTCCCTTTGAAACTGTATGGGAAGGGGCAGTGTTCAATAGCCCGAAATACAATGCTTTGGTTTGTCGATCCCATGCTAACCCTACCACAAGGTCGCTATAGCTGGAATGCACCAAGCATGTCAGCTCCCTCTCTAACACCTTTTTAAGAATGTCATCTTGTGTTTGTGCTTTCTGAGCCTGATCTTACAAGCTCCATACTGATACTAGCTGGAAGAAGGGCTGCAAGATCAATGTGAGTACGATCAGTACCAGAGCATTGTCCCGGACAAAGCGGAACGCCAGCACGTGCGCTGTAGGGGTGGGCAAGGGCGTTTTACAGCAAAAGTTACCTGCATAGGTTACAATAGCAACTACTTTTCTTAATTCAGCATAAAAGGGAAAGCAGGACATGACACCGCTAAAAATCTTGAGTTTAATGACAGCTGTAACATAGATAGCATAATGAGTTACAATAGTAGGCAAGATTTTATCAGTCATAGGTGAAAGATTAAGACTAGATTTGTCATGATACTAAATAAAAATCTCTGTGCAACCCTAAATCTTTTCCTCATACAACTTAGAGATGTCAATGAGAACACTACAAACATGTTTGATAACTTGAATTCAGCTGGAGTTAATACTCTCATTTAACTCAGACAAACTACAATATACCACAAATACACAACCTTAATATACACAAATTCAGAAAAGCAAAGACACTATCTGTCTTTTTTTTTACCTGCGTGGTGTCTTCTGAACCTTCTGCTTCAACAGCAACTACCAACTGACATTATTTCCCCAAGGAATAACAACTACCAGCCACGATACAAAGCTTACTGATTGAAAAGATCTATGAAATCCCAAAATGAGTTGATCAGCTATAGCTTTAATTATCTTTGCAACAATGTACAACAACATTTAAATATGTGCAGACCAACTTTGTTGATCAACAGTATCCTGATGATGTAGATTTGTTATGGAAGCAGACTGCGATCCCCAGGATTAATTTCTTACCATTGCCAACAACACTCACACTGGAAATTAAATATCCTCGAAGCAGATGGTTTGCTTCCAGAGATTTTAGAGGAACAGGCCTTTGGTTTGGGCTGAGGGTTTCAAATTTTTCAAGACTACATCTCAGTCAGCTTACCCCACACTTCATTCACTGTGAAATATCACCTCTTTCTGCCACATTACAATCTGAGGAAGAAGCTAGAAAGGGGCATGATTTTCTTTATTTGCAGTTCTTCTTCCCTCACATAATGGGATTAATATCCAGTTCTTATTACAGTAGCAGTCCAAGCCTAAGGGTTCAGAAAAACTTGAGACGTAACCTTTACTATTTCTATTATTTTCTAGCTACATTGAATGAAAGTTTTTTTGTTGTTGTTCCTAACACTGACATCATTTAGTAGTCAATTTTTTTTAAGTACCATTTTGTCTTGTCTGACAAACCATGTCATTCTTTTGATCTTAACATGTAGAATATGTCTTCTAGTATGGCATATGTATGCTTGGTGGCTGTCAATCCTAGAAGAAGCTATCACAATGTTATTCTCTATTTTTTGCATTTCTGACAATTATTTTCATTTTTATGCGTGTCTTGATCCACTGCCCCATCATTAAAATCAATATGTGGTGGTTCATATGCTCTGTTATCATATAAGTCATCTGAATAGTTAGCTGATGATGTCTTTATTTGCCTTCAGCATCATGTTCTGTTGTTTGCACAGTTCTGGACATGGATGTTTTATTTTAAATAATAATTGAATTCACTGAGTAAAATTTGTGATTAATATAGTTGTGAATTATTCCAGGAGCACTAGACACTGGTGAATAATGGAAAAATATATTTTCTGAATAATTTATTTGAAAGATATAAGAATTGTACAATAAATTATTCAACTAATATCATTCAACTGGTCTTCAGTCATTTTTAAGGTAGCTTGTGCTCCCTCTACTGGATGATTAGCTGATTCAAAAGGAACTAGAAAACTGTGGAGTCATGATTTCAGAATTGTTTTTAAAAATATCTAAAAATACTTGGCTACAGGACAGTGGATTTTTCAATATTGATACTTAAATTCAGAAAGGCATTTCTTATTGGGCTTTCATCTTTTAAAAGGCCAAACTTTAGACCTAATTACTTGGCAATGTAGGTTCAATTGAGAAAAACCAATAAATGTTACTCCTTAAGTACTATCTGACACTCAGTGATCAACTACGGCTTGGCCAGGTTAGGCAAAGACTTAAGGCAACTGAGCAGTATTTACGCAAGTGATGGCTGGTGTCATTCATTGACCATGGGAACGTCTGGATGCGTGCAGCACCCTGAGCTTTGCAATCTTAGTGCTCGTCAAAGTCTTCAATAAATATTTCACTGTCTGAAGACAATCTATTAAAATATTAATAATAGGAAGTGGTGAGTAGATGTTGATGCCATCAGGCATGGGATGGGCACTGACACAGCTCAGTCTGCTCATCTATGTGATCCCTTGCATAGAAGAGAAAGGATCTTGTCCTACCCCAGTCCTGACCGTGGCAGCAGGTTTGTTGTGTGTCATACAGCAGGAAAAACAGGTTTCATTCATTGTCTAGATTAGACTGTGGTGATCAAGCATGGGGCTGCCTGGCAGGTAAGCCACAGCAGCCAGGATTATATCATTTGCAGCATATTATCTTTTTCCAGTCACTCAGCCCTCCTCAGATCTCCTTTTCCCTGTCCCAGTCTCCTCTTGAAAGGACAACTCATTCCCATATTTTTCCTGCATTGGTCCTACTTTTGCTATATCAATACACACATTCGTTTTGTTTTTATGGTTTCCTCAGTCGTATCAGCCTTGTGTGATGTTTCCGATATGTACTGTCGTCCTTGCAAGATATCTCAAAAGGCTCCCAACACTCCTCTCTGATTTCCCATGAAGTTCAGCCCACTCTCACATAACTCCTATAAAACTCAGGCATCCCTCACAGTGCAAACTGTAGCCTTTGCCAGCCTCTTACATTTTTATCTGTCACATCCAGCACTTTCCCAAGCCAGGTTCACCAGTTCTCCACATCCTGTGTGATCAGCTTAATCTCAGCCCAGGGCACTGCCAGCAGTGTAGTCATAGTAATAATAATAAAACACTATGATCTGCTCATTCTTCTTCCTAAGTACATGACACTCATCTTTTCTTGGCTGGCCCTTCAGATCTTTTGATTTCTGACTACCAAAGGTCCCAGGTCTTTTCAACAGACCTCATCAGACTCCACCAAAACCTCTCTCAAAGGTTAGTTAGAGAATGCTGTGGAGAAGCATTGCAAAGTTTGTTATGAACCTGATCCAACACATATTAAAGGACAGTCTTTCAACTTACTCTTTCTCTAAACTTCAGTCATGCCCCTTGAGAGTAATTTATTCTGCTAAAAGCAAACTGAATCTAATTCTTAACTTACATAGAAATCAGTATAACTTCAGTGAAGTCAATGAAGTGAAATCAGAATATAACTCGAATAAATGAAAGAAAAATCGAGCCTGCTTTGTGGGATGGCAAAGAAAAAAAGTCCATAATTGCTAACATTAGAATTGGTTCTTCTAAATTATGGACATCAAACAACCAGATATATTCAAAATCTATTCACTTGCATCTTACTTTCTTAACCCCATATGTCAATAAAAGAGCATCATGCTACCAATCACACTGCTTTCTGCAGTCTTTAGATTACAGTTTTTATGGTGAGAAAATGGATGGCATCCCTTTGGAGAAATAAAAAGAACAGGAAATATATTCATGGCTTCATAAGTAGAAATTCAGAGTGGAAATCTTGAATTAATTTACTTAGTTCAGATGTAGGATCGTATAAATGTTTGTCATTATTTCCAGTGTAAAAATGAAGGAAGGTTCGTATAAAGAGAATTTGACAGAATACGCATCACATTTCCATTATCTAGGAAAAATGTGACTTGGGATTCATTAAAGACAAAAGAGTGAACAGCTAACTGACTTCCTGATACTTACATCAAGATTAGTTAGAGTAATATAGCAGTACAGTACATGCGAAAGTGGTATAGATTTATTTATAATCACTCTGAAAACGGTACTGAAGAGATATTTTTGGCAAAAAGAAAAGAATGTGAGTTAAGATTAAGGGGCATACATTTTTACTGAAAAAATGATTCTTCGTTTTGTAACTCACGTGAATATTGTCATCAATATTGAGATTCTGGAATTCAAGCATTACTAAAAAGATCCACTTTCTTCTTTAATAACATCATTCTTGTTGTTCCTGCCCTGATAAGTGCATTAATATCACTAAAACTCCTATTTATTATTTCATTTAGCCCAGTAACTGGGAGCGTCTTGAATGTGCAGGTATTTGTAGATGCACAGTCAGTCTTGTTGCCTTCTTCAAATAATGTCTCTAAGAACGTAAGGGCATTTACGACTCAGAGTGATAGTTGCTTTTTTATTCTTTTGATTTCTATTAGAAGCAAGGAGACCCATACTGGGATCAGGAGCTCCACTATCTTCAGACACAATACAAAACCAGAACCAGACACCTTTAGAAATTATTGGAGAGTACATGTATGGCACTTGCACTCATCTCCGGTGAGTCTGGATATGTTGGAGAAAATGTGTAAGTGCATTTTGCTCTGTGCGTGAGAGGTAAATATGAAGCATTTGAGACCTATTGCAGCTGTGGTGCACACACAGGTCACCCATCAGTCACATGGCTATTGAGTCCATCACATTCTAGATGTGGGGAAACTGGCAGGTTGAGTTGCCTCACCAGCAGCTGACAAGACAAAAATAAAGTCATGTCAGCCAGTTAGAAACTTGCCAAGTGGCAGCCTTTACACTGTGGTAGCCATTTGACAGATGGGAAAATGCACCAGAGAACAAATCCACCACATGGAGGATTTTCCAAGCAGGTGTGGGAAATGAATTCATGAGGTTTGAATCACACTTGAATGCCTTAACTACAAGATCATTCTTCAGCTTGAAAAAGGAGATCATGTTGGGAAAATGTGGTATGGAAAATGCAAAGATATAAGACTGCATAAAAAACCCAGTATGGGTATTATTTTGTCCAGACTCACAACAAAATTTTGGAGGAATTTAAGTCCAACTTATCCTCACTGAAATATCTTAATTTCAGGACACAGGTTCTGAAATTTTTCAAGGAATGAAATTTCCAAATCTAATCTAAAACTCAAAATCCATATAAAAAGGCATCTTGTTACAGGTTTCAGAGGCAGTATTTTTCGTAGTTGTAAGGAACAGAGAAGCATTCACAGCACAAGCCGTTCTTTTCAGGACTGAAATAGAAGCCAACACAACCCTCAGGTTATCATGTATTCAACAGCACTTTTTTTCAGAGGAGCGCTCTTTGTCTGAAAGCATCAGCTGTTACTATGGTTGCTAAACACTGCAGTAAGACTTTTATGTTTGCATGTGAGTTGTCAAATCCTAATAATATAGACTGAAATGTTATACGCCTCATGACTGCTTCAGACTGAAGTTTTGTGGAGCATTTTACCTCTAATAGTTCACAGCCTTTCTCTGAATGAGGCTAGGTTTTGTCTGTGTTAGAAATGCTGGTGACCTCTTCTTTCATAAGCTCCTGTCCTTAGAGAAGGCACTTGAAATTTGGCAGGAAGGTGAGAAACTGAAGACTCACAGCTGTAGTGGATGTTAAAAGAAGCGGAACTCCAAACATGTAAAATACTGTATCATGTTACATACTTGAAAAAAAACCACCAAGATATTCTCTCTTTTACTTTATTCTCTCTGCACCTTTGTTTGACAACTGCAAACTGCAGGTGCCACTATTTACCTCTCAAACCATCACGAAAATAAAAGAAACTTTTTGAAAAGCTAAAAGTCTATACAAATAAGCACCACTGAAAAAAAAAAGCATGAAAAATTAATGACTTTATTTGTAGAAGACGGTTTGAAAAATGTATGGTAAACAAAGTAGGAACCACTACAAAGAGCAAAGAAGAAAAAGTATTGAAGAACTACTGCCTAAACAAGCCTCATCCTCTCTGTGTACAGAGGCAGAGATTTAAGAGAGAAGGCATAGTATATGGAAATACTGGTATGTAATGAAGATGTGATAAAGATGTATCATCATAGTACTTTATATACAAGACAAGCAAATGAAGGTAATACGGCCTGCAGGAACTCTGAGAACAAAAGAGCCAGCTTTTCTGATGGCAGGTGGAATTCTTATGCATAAAAATGTCAACTGATATTATACATGGATATTACTTTCAGCTTCTCATCCAAATTTCACTAGCCTTTGATCTAAGTAGGGATCTAGACATGAATATGAACTTTTTTCCTGATCTCTTCTCTATGATAGTTTGGGTTAATACAGCTCCAGCAACCCAAGCATCACTGACATTTTGGAAAAATTTGTGTCCTGATCCAATCATGACAGATCGGATCTTCCAGTCTCTTCCAAAAACTTCAATTTTGCATACCCACTAGTGAGATAATTAGGCTCTCAATCCTTTCTTCAGCAATTCCACAGTTTTTTGCTTTTTAATATTTACAGAAAGACTGCACAACACTATGAAATGCCTTAAAAACACACAAACTAAATCATATAGCAGTGTAACCACATTAGCTCGTGTATGTGTGTGTGTGCATCTACTTTATGGTATGGAATAACGACAAGCATTCAGAATTAAGGCTTTAGGCTGTTATTGGTTGCTTTAGTATCCTAAGTCTGAAGATTTAGACATCATACCAGTCTCTGATCAGCTGCCTTGTAATCCTGTAAGTGCCAAGGTGTTTGCCAGTAAAGCCTCCTGATGCCTGGCTTGCTGGCCATGTACATAGCTGTATCATCTATGGTGCTGCAAAGCTACACAATATTCTCAGCCAGGAATTCCTCCACTATCTTATTTCTACATCACTCATGGAGTATTGGGACCAACACAAACTACCGATGAGGATTTTTTTCTGTGATGGGGTGTCCCTCTTCACCCGATGATGAGCACTCACAGCAGGTGTGGGAAAGTCAGGTTTGGCAGAGCAAAAGATCACGGACACCCATTTCTCCTATTCGCATTTCCTATGGAAGACCCGAGGATTTCTGGAAATCCTCATCTCAGGCAATTGCAGGCAGCAGAGTGTGGTCGAGTTAATCGGAACCCAAAAGCATATATCCAACAACAAAACTATTCTGCTTTTGGACTCAGTCTGGCTTATATGAAGCACAGTCTGCAAATACCAAGCTTAATTGCAAAGAGAGCCATCTCAGGCATATCTGCTCTAATTGATTTATACATAATCGCTCTCTCTTCTGGTGGTATGTCAGCCATCGGGACAGCTTATGGACATCAGGGAGTCCTATGTTTCCTTAGGGACAGAAACGATCCTCTTCTTTATATTTTACATGGCCAGACACACTTGACTCTAATACTGTGCAAACCAGGTAAGTCTCTGACATAGCTTTTTGTCTGCAAATAGCAAATTAAGTTGTTCGTAAATATAAGATAAGAAGAAGGTGTAATTTTATATCATAAGAAAGATTTCTCATGAAATCTTTTTTTTTTTCATTGTAGCCTTTCTGATGCTCTTTTGACATTGCACAGTTGGTATTTTTAAGTCATTCATGCCACCACTTACTAAATAAACGTGAAGCATTTTTTAGGTCTCAGATAAACTATATCAATTTTTCTTTCTTCTGCTGTGAGGTTGCTCATATTAAGCGGCCCTGTGACTCAGTTAATCTTTGCAAAGGAACCATAACACCAGTAATAAAATGGGAAATGAGCACACTGCAAACAACACCTCTATTCAGAGAGTCTAGAGAAGCAAAATGATTTCAGAGAACGGTAGCCATTAGCAAAAATAGCAGATTACCTGTGACAGCTAAACAGATGTATGCACAATATCTTTGACAGAGCTTTCACAAAGAACAGCTAGCTGACTGAAAAGGAAAAACGCACAATGAGTTTTAAAGGAAAAGCAACTAGGACGAACACTTTGGAATGGCGAACATCATCATCAACCTCCCAGGCTACAGGAAATTCACGGAAACTGCCCACAGAATCCCTGGTGGGTATGGTCCTAACTGTTCTACAAAGCAGCTCTTGCTCACCCCTCTTACATCAGTCAAGGGTACGAAGGAGACAGAAAGGAACAGGTAGGAGTTCGAAGAACAGTAGCTTGACCAGTCTTTGGGGATCACTGGCATCTTGTAGATGGTTTAAGTTTATAAGGGCTCAAAATGCTGTCAGGCAAATTAACAAGGCTTTCCAATCTATCAAGGATTTCCAACCAGGCACACACCTCCTCTGATCCCTCAGGTTCCTGAGCCAGACAAGTCCTAAGGCTGGGAGAGCACCATGAGGAAGCATCACTGTCACACCCACCCTGTGCTTGTATTTCCCTCTGGACACCCACTGCACACCACAGTCAGAGACCAGAGGCTGGAAAAGAGCAGTCGGTTGGCCCAGCCTTATTCTGAAGGAGTTGCCAAACACTCCAGCAGACTCCGGGTTTCTCTAACCTGTGGCAGTGCCGGGGAAAGCAGCAAGGCAGCCATAAGGAACATGAAGCCAGGTACATCCAACCAGCTCCTGCACCACGGCAGCTGATTACTGCAGTGATTCTGGACCGGAGCCCTTAAAGGCTGCTGGAATTTGTGCCCAGGCACCAGTCCCTCCTGCTAAATGCTGCCTGAGCATTTCTCCTGGGGACAGCAACAGAAAATGATGGCTGCCAACAACCTGCAGAAAGTACCAATCCTACTGAGCTAGCTGCTTGTTGGGAGAGAAACACCTAATTTTTATTGTGACTGCAGTAGCTCTTACTGCCACAGTGTGCCATTTACCAGGGATGCTGAGCTCCTCACAGCCAGAGGAAAAGATTTTTACATTACTTGCAAAAGTAACTGTAACTTGCGGGGATCTTTGGAGGCAAACCTAGAAGCTGGATTGACTATAGTAAGTCATGATTTATACACTTTGTGGGTTATGCGTCTCCATGAGAGGAAGTCACAGGCCAGGAATGCAGTTCAGACCTTTCTACTTCAGTTTGGACAAAGTCAGCAGTCCTCAGACAAGTGCTTGCAGTAAATGTAGTTAACAACAAAGACTAAAATGGTAAACACAATACCACAGATCATTCAGGGGCTCACATTAATTCTAAAATAATTTTCGTCTCCAACATTGCATAGGGCTACATGTCTAGTCTTCTCTATCAAGTATTACTTATGCCAATTCATATGGTATAATTATGCTGCATAACTCTGGTTGAATTTGCTGGGGTTTTGTTTATTTCTCTTTTCAGGGTGACATCTGTATTCATGAATATTTTACCACTTCTGTCAGAGATCCTTGTAGCCCTAGGAGAAAATTATTATATTACAAGTGCATAGGTGAATGTTGCGATTTGTAGGCCCTGGTCAAACAGATTTTAAGTGTCTGGGAGGATTCTTACACATGTACCAATATAATTGACAAACTCTAGACTTCGTGATCTGGCTAGGAAAAATTAGTAGCGTGTAAGTGCTTGATCTCTTCTCATGGTTATTCATGTAAAACCCATTGTAAGTCTTAATGCTCACCTGGTCACTAGTCATTAACACTGAAACACAGAATTGAATCACAGGACAGTTCAGATTGGAAGTGACCTCAAGAGGTCTTCAGTCCAAACTCCTGCTCAGACCAGGGTCTTCTGTAAGACCAGACCAAGTTGCTCAGGGCTGTAACAGATGGGTCTTGGAAACCCTCAAGGATGGAGACTGCAAAATCTCTGCGGACAGTCTGTGCCACTGATGGACTAACCTCATGGGGAAAAATTACATCCATTCTGAACCTCACTTGTTTCAGCGTCTGTTGTTCTTCATCCTCCAACTATGCATTACTATGAAGAACCTGGCTCCATTTCCTTGATTCTGTCCTCATGGGTACTGGAGGCTGCTATTGGGTCCCCCCAAAACCACTCCTTCTCCAGGCTGAACCAGCCCAGATCCCCCAGTCCCTCCTTGCAGGGGAAGTACTCCTGCCCCTACCATTGCAGCAGTCCTCCACTAGGCTTGCTCTACTTCATCAACATCTTTCTTGCATTGTAAGTGAGACAAAAATAACACTTAAGTGTCAAAGTTATCTATAACTGGGATGCTGATCTTCAACATTCCTGTGGGAATACTTAAACCAAATCAGTCAGAACTGGTGAAGTGGCCATGTGCTAAGTCAATGCTCCAACTTGCTCTCATTTGATTTACAAAGTAAGATTTGAAAAGTGACGACACGGTTTTGTCACCATAAAACAACCATCTCCTGGAGTTTCGGTACACTATCAAAAATGGAAACCAGAGCTCAGAGCAATGTATCACAATGACAGCTCACAAAACCCTCAGTTCAGTGGTAACGGAAATATTTTCAAATGCTTTTTGTCAATAAAACACCTCAAAAGCTTTCCCAATAAACCCTTGTGGGTTTTCTTGCATGTAATACTGCATTTTTTTTCTGGAAATTAACTTTCCAGTGGGTGGTCAGCTTGCTGAACTTCTAAACTTTGAAGTCAATGAAAACAAGGCAGATGGAGGGGCAGGAGATGACACACACTGGAGTACAGGCTTTTCTGAGAGTAGTTTTATGTTAGAAACCACTAGCCCAGAAGTAGAAGACTTGGTAGAAGGAAGAAGCAAGGCAAAGGAAGAAAAGCTACATTTTAAATTGCTTTTGCTTTCAGGTATCTCTAAGTGACAGTAGTAAAAATTGATGCAGCTCTTTGTTTGACCTTTCAAATGCCTCCACTTCAGCTCTGGGTTCATCATATTTATGTTTGCTTTTTATGAATATTCCAGAAAATGTATTTGTTGGTAGGAAAGTTTGCCAAAAGAGTAAATTTCATAGGTGGAAATTCAATTCCAGGAAGTCAACAGGGCCTCATTTTTGACATTCCCAGATGCCTAAGAGCAGATTGTAAGTCATGATCAGTTATTTGCACCTAAAACTTGCTTTGAAGAGTAATACTATCCAACAAGAAACAGAAATGGTATCATATGCCCTATGTGAGCAATAAAACCAGCTCAGTCTTCAATGATAAAAACACATGAAACTCAGCTAACTAACAGTGTATTTCCAACTGCACATTTTGCAGATGTGACTTCTTATAGGCTGTATCTCCTTTCAGATGTCAAGGGTGAAGACACCTTCGCCTTTGCAGACTATTCTGGATTTCACAAAGGAACTGTGTTATTTTTTCAGAAGTTTTTTTCTTAACTTTAAATTTTGTCTGAGTTGCTCTGTGTTCTCTGGTTTCTTTGTTCTTTCTGGGTTTGATTTTGGAGAAAAAGTAAATTTTATTCTTTCTATGCCTTTCCTTTGTTTTCATAGCAAGTATTCTAGCTTTTCCTCTTCTCCTTGTTTTATTGACTTTACTTACTTTCTTGATTTTTTTTAATATTGTTTCTGTTTACTTGGGATGCATTTTTCCCTCTTCCCAATTATATCTTTTTCTTTCATGCTGTTTTTCTTTGCTCTGGCTTTCCACTTCATTCCCCTGCTAGCATGTTTGTTTTTCAGATTGTGAAACTTCTTTAGGCTATGACTTCTATCAGCTGACGGTACTGAGAGGAACGATATACAATAGACAGGTCCTCTGGGACCACTGTTTCAATGCACTGAGAATGCACCAAGGACTCAGGCAGACCTAATCATATTGCACAGTTTGATTGCAGTGTGATTACCCTGGAAGAAGGGTTGTTTTCTTTCTCCCACCACAGAGAGGTCGGTAGTCAGCAATGAATAAGAGAAAATTTGAATGACATCAGACAATTGAAATACTTTCTAAATAATGGATCCGTATCCTGGCTATACAAGCTAAGAATGTATTCCTATTATTGCTGAACTCCTTAGGAGCTATATTGAGCCCTCAGAAAAGCCCTTTCACATGGGAGCAGATGTGAAAAAGAAAGCATTTAAAGAAAATTAACTTTTTTTTCCCCAGAGTTATAGAATGTAGATATAAAATGGCAGCATGGGAACATACAGTGTAGTAACTGCTCTAACTCAGAAATGTGCTTTATATAAATATACTCAGAAGAGCAGATGCTTATAAATGCATGGGTTATGTCATCCTTATTTTAACATGGACCAAGCTGAGGTCCCTGCTTCTTTCCAGGAAAACAAGTTAAGAGCTAAAAATAAAATAAAATAAAATAATATTTTTAAAAAGACTACTAGGAAAAGGCTGTTATTTATTTCAACAGCACACAATTCTTTTAGAGCTGGTTTTCACTGGAATCCCCACTGCACATGCACATTTAAACCTTAGATCTTCAGCCTAAACAGAGGGATAAGACCCCACGCAAGAAGAAGGCCCAGGTCAGTCCTTGTCAGCACCGGTGACAAGTGTCCTGGGCGACTGCTCTCCCATCAGAAGAGGGGAGTGGAAGGCGACAGCCAGGCAGGGAGGTGCTGGAAGGATGAGGGTAATGTTGGTGAGACTATATTTTTGTGCAAAGCGGGACAATGGTCCAGCAGCTAATGCAGTAGCACAGAAGTTAAGATACACGAGTTTAAATCTCTGCTCCATTACCCACCATTGCAGTGGTTCTGTGAAAGCCCCAAGATTCTGTGTTTTTACGAAACTCAGGTGCCTGACTGTTACTGATTTCAAGGGGAATTAAATGCATAATTTTTTTTTCAATATCTGGAACTTGGTACCAAACCTTTCCAGCTCCAGGACATGGGATGCCCTGCCCCCTCCTAGGTACAGCAGGGACAGCAATGACAGCCCATGGCACGTCCTGCTGGCCCTCTCAGCTCCTTCTATGAAGGAGCCCTTCTGGGATGGTGTGATTGATGTAAGGCAGATTGAATAACCTGGAGTTCTTCCTGGAAGACCTCAGAAGTCCTCTGCTGAAGGCAGTTGGTATTTCTTAGGTAAACTGAACTTGGTCAAAGTGTGCGCATAAGCAAGACAGATGTGTGGGAGGAGGTCTGGGGAGATCTTGGTGCTTTAAGGACATCTCTACTCACTCATGCCTAGTAGCTATACACATAGCTGTACTTTCTATGTGACATCTAAGATGCTAAACACAATCTCCACCAACTGCATGCTGACCATCTCCACGATGCATCCCTGACACATTCATCACCGTGTTGAGGGACCAGGGACAGAGGTCACCCCCAGCGAAACCAGGCAGCTACAGTCAGGATGGGACAGAAAAGCCATCCATGTCTTCTACATTGTTCTTTTCTCCCTATCCCACAGAGATGATACAATCTTAGCGATTTATGTGATTTGTGTGGAATTTGGAGCAGGGAGGGGTTGTCACAAATTTAACACTTTGACATCATTATGGCTTTTATAGGAGCAAGGAAATTGTAAAGAAAAAGCACAACTCTGCTTTCAACACAGTAGCTATGGCAAACTGGGAAACAGTGAGACATATAAAATTCATACAACAGATAAATGGGTATTTCTATGAGAGTGTGCAAAAGACTTTTCTTTGTAAACAAGATAATCTCAAGATGACCATGCTGGGGATCACAGATGAAAATAAATAGTAATAAAATTTACAATTTATTTGTGAACTTCCAAGTATTTTATACTTTTTCATAAACGCTGCAAGCACAAAATATGAGAGTTCATTCATTTCCCGAGTATTTTTATTATTGCTTCTCTAGAACACCTGGCTTATTTCCTCATTCAGTTTAAGACCTTTCATCATCTCTTTATCTAATCTCAGAACAGCATGGGATCCTACTTTCACACATCTATCTTATGTGTTTTATGGAAGCTGATAGCAATATAGGGAGAGGAGTTAAAGATACGATTCTAATGAAAAGCAATGATCAAAATATTTGGTACACTATTTGGAGTACAAAAAGAAGGCTACAATTTAAAATGCTTCATGGGCTTTTTGTATGCTTTTGACTAGATGTCTACATAATAATGTACATTATCTTGTTGGCCACCAAGGTGGCAATTTACCACATGGATGTTATTGTTCAGTTGTTTCAGCAAGATCTTGGAACCACAAGCTACAAGACAACCCTGAATGGCATTTGTTACAAGCTTTTCCTCCCATATATGAGACTACACGTACAGATTTCTTTTTAAATGGATTTGGGTTGCCTCTGGTTGTACAAAGAGATTGATACCTCTGAAATGAGAAAACTCTGGTGTATCGCTTTGTAAGACTGACGTGACAACATGACAGACATGGCTTCATGTGAACATGTTATTTATTAGATTATGAGCAAAGTTGAACACTGTCATGTGCTGAGGGAAGACCATATATCCTCTCTAAATGAAAATCTGACTGTGCTGGTGAACAGCAAGGGAGATTCCTGGAGACATGCCATGGGAGTGATGCACAGGGGCTCTAGATGAGGATTTTCCTCATCCATTGTAGTGTTTGTCCATACTTTATTTTCTCTTTATGTAGTGCTTTGTAATTTATTTTTTTTTTCAGTCAAAGGTTTCAAAAATCTGCTTAGACGAGTGAAGATAGCTCATCCCTCACATACTAAAAAAGGGCTAACACAATAAAGGACAAAGTTGTTCACAAATCAGCTCCTCCTCTTAAGAGGGAAACTGGAACCCTATGGAAAAGACATATATTTCACGTTAAAGGCTAGGAGATAATTAATTCATAAAACAAGTGTTTCGGATAACCAGATGAGCAGAAAACAATTTAGTACTAGATAAAAAGCAATGTTGCACAAAGTATGTTATAAATCCTACCTTTTTCTGGAACTGAAAGCAGCAGTCCGTGCAGATGCCTCCATTCCCATGGGAGCCCAGGGCAGGGCTCTGCTGTCCTGCCTGCACCCCTGCGGACAGACTTGTCCCACTGTGTGGCAGAATGCAGCTCTGACCTTCCCATTTTAATTACCTGGCACCAGAGTACTTGTGGCATTGCGTTTTCTCCTAGATTGCATTTTTGGACATAATACCTAAAGCCCATCTAGCAGCAGTTAGAGGCATATCTACACCAACATAAACATGTCGGTGCCATCTAATTCGCTAATTAACTGTATCACCCTGATGTGGCTATGTTGCTTCTGGGTCCAGAGTTCACAGGCTTGCAGTTATTTAAGATCCCTGCATCCCACTCCGCTGTGAAAGTGGATATACTCTGTTTCTCTCATTAGTCTCAGCCAAAGATTTTGTTTCTTCACCTTACCTAAGTTAGTTTTTCTATCATTTATTTACCTCACTGCAGTGCACATCCTCATGACCATACGTCCTCATTACTGTTCTGTCCTTTTATAAAACCTCCATCAAGCTTTCTCTTCTTCTTATAGATTGTGTAAAGGACTCCTGAGTGTTGAATAACAGATCAGCTGATTTCTGAGCTTATTCTGAAGTAACTAACAGCAAAGCCACTGTTGCACATAACTAATGAGAGTGAGAGCCTTCCTCTGGGTCTCATCTGCACTCCCATATAGTTTACCCTTATTGCCATCACTGCATCTGAAATAAGATTTTATTGCAGTGATTCTAATACTGTCAAACTCACCACCACCGCCACTGTCACCACCTTTGAATAACTAGCTTTGAGAAGTGCAGATGGGACCACTCACTGAATTCTCTGAGCATTTGTTATTCATTGGTATTTTTTGAATAATCCAGATGAGTAACATTTGAGCTATAGACTGCTCGCAAACCATCCACCCCTGCTATCAGTGTTCATCACTCCTATGGTGTGGCTTGGCTGCCTAAGTCTCTGCTCTTTGATTTTTAAATGGAAGAATAACAACAAGGGAATATGACCATGAATTTTCACATAAAGTATCATTTTTGCTAAAGTTCGTTATTTCAAGACGTGTAGTTCAGATACCTGAGAGGATCTGTGTTTTCATCTGAAAGGACTTACACCCTCCTCAGCTCTCCCAGGGAGCTTACATTGACAATGCCACCAGGTTTACAATTCAGTGGTGAGGTTTTGCTTCCTTCATATCTGAAGACATGTCTTTCAGCAAAGAAATTATTATGGTTATACGTTAACAGCATGCATGCAGCTCTCTCTGCAAGGTCAAGAAAAGCTTGTGTGCTCTCAGGCTCCTCTGCTTTTTTCTTCTCACTCCATTAATCTAATGAAAGATGTTGCCTCTCCTTATAAACTCTATTCACTTTCTGAGGGAACAGAAGGGAGCCAGGGCATTTGCATATTGAACAGAACAGAAATTGTTGCATGAAGCTCCCCAAAGAACAGATGAAAATAGGAGCATTTATTTGCAGCTGCCAGTGAAACAGAGATATGTGAAACTTTGTTAGTACTTTGCCAGGATCTGGAAATCGGTGGGGAGCAAGAGCCTTGAGAGCTCTTCCTGACACAGGGAGCAGATGAATGAAGGAGCCAGTACATTTAGAGATGCCACAAAACATTTGGACATGCCAAGGAATGAGCAGGCATTAGAGGTCAGTGCTTTGGACTATCAAAAATCCTGCAGAAAGGGAAATGGCACTTTACTGGGAGTGGAGCTAAACTGTCAGCAAGTGATGGGGTTGTGGGGTTTTTCCAGCTCATCGTGTTTCTAATGAAGTAACATCAGGGTAACAAGGACGCAGCCAAAACTGTGAGCAGAAAATAAAGTTACCACAATTAAATACCTGCATCAGACTCTGGGTTTGAAGGGGTTAAGAGGCAAGAGCTCTAGTTCCAGCCACACAGAGCAAGAAAACTATGATCATGTGAAAAAGTAACTCAGCAATGCATCCTTGACAGTGGGAATTTATTTGTTTTTGAAAATGCATTTTCCCTGAGATGTGGCAGGATGTTGGGGAGTGAGGAGAACAGAAGTTAGATAAAAATGGAATGCTTCAAGAGACATGATTGTGCTGTGACAAGTCGTGGGCCATCGTTTTATTGTTGTGCAGGGCAGCACTTGCCCAAAGGAGGGCGTGAGAAGGGATGTGGTGCTACGAAGTGACTGAGCACCGCTGGCAGAGAGCTGCTGCTGCTGCTCACACCATCCTTCCCCTTCTTCAACCAACACTAAGGTCACTCCTCAATTTCCATTCAGGTCGGTCATGAAATTGTCTCATCATTACCCTTCACCACTGTGGGAACAGTGTCCCTATGGCAATTCAAAAATGAATCACCATAAAAATTCATAAATTTTGAGGTAGGTAGGTAGGTGACTGACTGTACACACATTTTCTGTGATCACATTCAACACAGGAGGTTTCAAATAAATTTCCCTACCTAGTTTTTGAGATATGTGAATCTATTTCTATAGTTGGTAGAGTAACATGAGAGTTTATAAGCTGATTTATACTTCAGACCAAAGAAAGGACTTTGTTTCTCTCAGAGATGTCTCATCTGAAACATATGGCATATTTCAGTTTGCATTTACCTAAAACTGATGTCAGCTTTAGAGATACCAGGCTAAAGACTGTCTTAATATAGCTTCATAGCATCATCTGAATGATCTTAAAAGAAAACTATACATATACAATCCATGCCTGCATGGAAAAGATATGCAGTAAAATTCTCAATGATGTTGTCCTTACAACAACGAAAGTCAGTAAATCACCAGTTAAAATCAGTTCTGATCTGATCTGAAGCTTTTCTTGAAAAAATGGGAGTAGGCTACTCTGATGTGATGAGTTTGTAAGAGCAAAGTGTGTTGCATTTCTAGAAGAGATTGTACCATATTTTAAATATTATATGTTGATATAGTTGAAGATTACAAGTTGTAAGTGATGCATCTCATCACAACTAAAGGAATCAAATCTCCAGCAATTAGACTGAAATAAAGCAGTTCCTGAATTTTCTAGAAACATAATCTCCCATAAAAATCTGAAAGTTTCCAAGGAGAATACCCTGTCTTGCCACTGAATGCATCTTAAATAAATAAAAGAATTATCCTAGCACTGAATCATTCTGAAATCTTCAATATCAGTTTACACAAAAGTTTAGAGGTTTTAAATGGCAAAAAATATTCAAGTTATTTAGCAATCTGGTATCAGATAAACATGGAAAGCAGCAAGTGATTTTAACTGGAACTCATTGACTTGCAATGAGGGCTGTGCAGGAGACAGATGTTCCACTTCACAAAAGATTTTGTGGTTTCCAATCTCGACTTGGTTCTGAATCTAAATGAAATATAATAAAATACAGAAAGGAAAACACTGAAAAGTTTTCATTTCAGATTCATAAAAAACATTTCCATTTGCTTGTACTCATTTTTTTTCCCTTTTGCATCATGAGTTCTCTCTCTCCCCCATCCTTGGCTATGTCCATGTTAATGATCTGTCTTAACTCTTGTCTATCGATTTTCTCTTCTTAATCTCTTCATTTAACTGCTGACTGGCCAGTTCAGTTCTTGCTCTTCTTACTTCACTGAGACCACTTTTGTCAAAGCTTTTATAGACCTTTGTATGTCTTACTCCATCACCAGCTCTCCAGCCTCATTCTCTGCAGCCTGGCAGCTACTTCTGACACTGTCATCTGCACCCTTCTTCTCCAAAGCTTGTGCTTTCTTCACATTGCCAGCTTTCTAACTCCTGCATTATAGCAAAAAAAGTCCTCTGTGGTTACACCAAGTTCTCCTTTCCTGCTCCAGCCATGTAGAATCAGTCTCTCAGTTGCAAACTCAAATATAATTGCCACGTTACTTTGACTTATTAACCTTTTTCTCTAATAAAGTCCACTCAGCCCATCTACACTAACAGGGTGACTTATCTTTGTGTCCATCAATATCTCTGCTACTCACCCTGTGGCACAGTTTTCAAGGCAATGAAATGGAAGAGCTCTACCACTATACAGCACAAATTTCACTTGCTGGTTCCATGGTTTTCCAAAGACATCTTTCATTTTAACGTTGTCAATTGACAACCTTCAAGTTATGGATGAGTGGAAGACAATACAGGGACAAACATCAGTTTTACTTGGAATTTTCTGAGTGCTCTGCTACAGCCAAGAGTCGCAACACCACACATTAGAACCTAAATTCACAAAACAGAGAGAAAAGGGAGTATAAAAAGAAGATACTTACCTACAGTCACACAGCAGGTCTGCACCAGATTGCTTTACGTGCTGTCAGAGTCCTGAATTACTAACTCAAACATACACAAGGAATAAAAGCCTGTGTGCGTAATTAACATATCGTTCTACCAACTCTCTACAAAGTTAAGGAAAGATTTTTTTAAGCTTCCACAATCCATTGCAGGAGAGCATTCTTGGAAGTAAAACCCTTGTTTCAGCATTTATTTTATGCCACAGCTTCTTCAGCAGCAGATTTGTAAAAATGTCCAGATATCTAACGATGATTATGGGTTTCCAATTACATTTCTGAGAGTGCTTTTATAAATTCTGTCATGCAGTTCTCTGTAGCATTTAGGACCTACATTAATTTCTTTTTCTCTACTCTTCCCTTCATTTCTTCAGTATTATTTTGTTAGTTTTGTCCATTTATTTTTTGCAAAATATTATGTGGCTCTTGAGAGCAAAGTAGTCTTATAAAACTGAGTAGGACTTTCAGAGTCTCAGAAAACCTGAGAAGAAATATGTCCATCAGGCCCTTCCCTATCAGCAAAAAGAAATCTGACCCCACAAAAATAACACTGATGAATGTCAGGATGGTCTGAAGCTTGAGGTGTAAACTTCACTGCTGTGGCAGGGCTCTAGCATGATGAATTCCCTAAATTAGAGCTGTCGGTGATCAACAGTGATGAATGGGTCCTCAGTAAAGCTGCTGTAGCAGGTTCGTACACAGTTTTCTACCGTGGCATGTCATGTGCAGTTGTGCCGCCTTCTTAAGCAAAGGCATTTTGGCTCCACAGTGTCAAAATTCAGTACTGTGCCTGCAATAACTGGTGCTCCAGAATTCAGTCCCAGTTGCCTAGAACTGCATGGCTCAAAGAAGGCATCTTGGCTTCCCACAGTGCAGAGAACCCAGTAGCTTCAAACGAAAGTGCCTCTGGTTCACTTGGTGCTGGTGTTAGCTCTCCTGGGGACTCAGTAAGCACAATGCAGCTGCCTAACTTGCGTGTCAGTGATATTGTAAGGTTTATGCATTAGACACAGTGCTGGAAAGGGGTATATTCTTTGAAACTCTCAGATGAAAGTTTCTCCAGGAGCGCAGGGAATGATGATTATTCCTGTCCCCATCAGAGCTAGTGCTTTCCTCCGAAGCAGCGCTGTGCTGGTCTGGTGATGTGTGCTGTGCGGGAAGGGCTGCGCTGTCTCCCCATGCGCAGATATTGTCACTTCTGGCTGCAGATTGTGGCAGAAAACAGCTTGTAATGGGGCTGTGTGGAGATTTGGTAAGCAACCTAAATGACCACGTTATCTCTTGCCCATGTAGGAAGGAAAAAGGAAAGTAAATAACTCCAAGCTAAAACCCATACCATTGCCTTCACGGTGGCAGTGTTGGCAATGTATCAGTCCTGCTTATTTGTAATAAATAGCAGCAGTCTCCTTCCGTGTCCTGTCTGGGCACTTACTTAAGCAGCAAGGATTGGATTAAAAAGTGTCATACAAGCATTGTTGCCCACAGCATCTGATGGCTTTGATGTAAATGAAACAGGAAACCATCGTTCTCCATCGTGAACTGATGTGGAGGGAAAGTGAGATCTGCAGAGATGGGATTCAGTTGTGGGAACTTTGTGGGTGTTAAATGAACCTGCTTTGGAGGGCTGCCAAGGGAGGAGATGCAGGAAAATCTGATGAGAGATACCAGGCATGAGAGTTAATTGTGTTTCGGAGGTTGGAGAAAAAGCTAAAATTAAACCATTATCAAAGAAAAGCCTTGGACAGCTTGTTTTAAAACAGAGTTAATGGCTGGAGCCTGCAGAAAACCTAATTAAAAGGGAAAAGAAAACAAATGAGTTTTAGGACTGTGGCAATGCATTCAGAAACAGTTTTTTATATGGATTTTCTGCTGTTCCCTGCTGTTTTTCTGTGGCTGAAAAAAAAAAAGCCATTATGGCAAAGTGCATTAAAAAAGGTTTGTAGCTAGGTAAGAGCTATTTTGCATAACCCGCATTGCTTATTTTTATCATCACAAGTGTTGGCTAGGAAACAGACTTTTATCTCAGAGGTGATTCTGAAGCAAAGGTCTCAGACCTTCGGTTCACAAGACTGCAGCAAAAATGGAGCAAAATGTAAACACAACTGCCATGAGATGGAATGTATGAACCACCTTTCTCCTAAGCCCTGTGACTATGGGTGGGAGTTATACTATCTAACTTTACATGTCTGTAGTCCAGATGTTTACATCTAAACACATCACCATGACCTACCTTTATATCTGAATAAAAGAGATAGGCATTTTCAAGGTGCGATTCAGCTGGCTTAGTTAGATACCTTCTTTAGGATTACATGAATCATACCCTGAAAGTCCTTTCTCTGCTGATGTGTTAAAGCAATCACGAGAAATAGCTTTGGTGTAACTGTATTTACATTTGGTCAGACTAAACATAATGCTGTGAATCACCTGGAAGGCATATTTAGCATGGATTTGAGCTAGTTTCTGTTCTGACTTCCTCAGAAATACAAGCCCTAGAGAGAAGCAAGGACTGCTTTGCCTTACTGCTGTGCTCTTCACTTTCTGTGCTCAGTGGGGGATGAAACAGTTTCCAGCAAAAGTTTATCCAAAATCTGAGACTTCTTATGAGTTCCTCAATTGCTTAGAAATGGTTCTTGTCTTCAAAAGCGTGTCTGATTCCTGTCCTGGCCCTGCATAAGGCTCACCCTGAGACTTAGGAGTCCTCAAATTCAGCCTTGTACAATTGCCTAGGTCAGCCTCAAGCTCTTGCTGTGTTTGAGAAGTTTGCATGGGAATTTTGCTAGGAGAGAAACTTGTTTGGCCTACTGAAAATTCACCTAACGACTGGTTTATAGACTTCCAAGATGAGAAGGGTTATAACTGGTTATCATACATGTTTCCTTTTTAAGTCACTCACAATTATGCACCAGTGTAATTTTATGACTTTGGAGTTGTTCTCCATGTTCTAAGGAACATATTACAGCACCAGTGCCATACACAGACAACTGTTTCATTAGCTGCCCTAAATTTCTATGTGTTACAAAACTCTCACAGAGATGAAGATAAATGATGGATGTTTCTGGCTACACCAAACCAAAGCGAAATAAGCAACAGAGGAACTAGACATCATGAAAGGCCAGCAGACTGTCTAATATACTGACCTGTGTCTGATAGTGGCTAGTATGAGCTCTTTCAAAATCAAGCAAAATAAACCATTTAATAGAGAACTAAAGACTTACAGGTCAAGGGGTTTTATCTCCCACAGGTAGTGGTTATTGCAAATCTTGGGCCAGGAGACATTTATACCCTTGGTGTTTCTGTCCTAATTTAGGGCTCCAATCCTTCTTCAGTTCTACCTAACTTTTGGATTCAGAAGTACTTGCTAGGAATGAATTCCACCATTAAATTATTTATTACAAGAAAATGTTTGCCTTTATCAGCTTTAAATGGGTTGCCTTTAGTTTCATTAGATGTCCCATATTTTTGAAGTTTTGAAGTGAGGCTACACACATGCCCACTCTTTGCCATTTATTGCTTTGTACACCTCCATCAGGCCACTGCTTATTGAGGTCCCTGCTGAATTAATCCATCCCATTCTCATTAGATGCCGCTCATAAATTCTTCCTGTGCCTAATAATTTTCATAGCCTGTTTCTAAGCATCCTTCAATTTCTTCTGTATCTCAAGCTAAAACACTATCCAAAGTGAGTATATAATGGTATGTTCTTATAGTATCAGCTTGCTTCCCCTTTTCAAGTGTTGTTGGCTCCTTTCGTCATTCAGCAGGGACTAAGCTGGTAAGAATGGTCTTCAGCAGGACTTCCCATCTGACTGCAGCAAACTCTTGAGGGGGATGTGTTGATGGAGTTGTACTCCTTCAGCTTGTATCCCTCAGAAGGCAAGAAAATGGGATTATACAACATGTGAGCAGTGAGTGTTGCTGGGCTATAGCACAGAATTCAATCACAGCTCCAAGCTTGCACCCCTAGGTACAAGCAGGGCCTTTAATAGTGAGAGATACTTAAAACAAAACAACAACTACAAAAGTTAAATTCAGTGTTAGAAGAAACATAAAAATCATTTTTGTCCGAGCTGGTATGTCTTCTAGTTACAATGCGAAAATCAGGCATAGGCAGAAACATCCCACACCAGTTCTCGGACCTGAAGTGCAGCAACTTTTCCTGCATAACACGATAGCACTAAGTACATCAGGTCTTCTCAGCTCATGAACTCAAGTAACTTTTTTTTTTCAATAAGCAATGATGCAGAGCACAAACAAATATTTTTGCCAAACTAACATTATGGCATTTCATCTTGAGCATCTCAGGCATCGTCAACTTGTATGTCAACTTTATTTTGAAACATTACTGTAGTGTTGCATTTAATTTTTTTAACTGCTATTAATCCAAATATAAATTGTCTACATTAAAACCAGCATCAATAAAGTGGGCAGTAATGTAATAAAAATATCAGAGCAAACAAATTGTTTGTAAACTGGCTGTGATGAATTATGGACTGACAAACACCAATTTTTCTATTTTTTTTCGATAGTCAAATATAAAACTATCTCTAGAGAAAATCGGAGGGAGAAAGGAAAGGATCGCCAGTCTGGCTAGATCCAAATGCACAGTAATATCTAAGGATTTCTTTTTTTTATATTCTTAGAAGTTAAGCATCCAAATATATGCAATGAACAGCCTCTGTGTCTTTGAATCTCATCTGTAAGATAGGATCATCCTTCTGTATCTCGTAGCAGAGATGTGTGTATTGAAGTCACTAGTGACACACTCAGGTATAAGACAGGTGAAGGGAGCATCTCCATGGGCAGCTGCATTCTCCTCCTCCTCCAGGGCAGCAGAGGTTCGACAGGTCTTGTCTCACCTGCAACTAAAATCTGAGCTGGCTCTGATGAAAACCCCCTGGGAGAATGATGATCCTTGTTCCCTCTGGGCTGCAACGTGATGCTCAGGCAGGAGCCTTTTACTGTTTATGGTGGGAATCTGACAAAGCCACCTCTGAACTGCAGGACTGAGCTGCTGGAGGAGCTTCAGCCTGGCAAGAAAATCCAAGATAGTTTTGCTATTGATTTCAGGGTGAGGATTGCCTCGGTCCCTTTGTTGGGCTGTAAACTGTATCACTTCAGAGGACACAAGTGTGCACAGTCTCTGAAAAGCCACACAAGAGTTAATGCAGCTGAGTGCTCAGTTTCTGTAAGGGTTACAAAAATAACAAGTGTTTTTCAGCCTTTCTATTATTTGTCATGAAGAATTAAGCCACCTGGAATAATTAACTCACAAAGGCTGCCTGTGTAAGTGCTGGCAGGCAAGGCATGTTGCGCTAGGAAAGCTTCCATAGCAAACTTCATATTTGAAGAATATGAAGAATATCCGAAGAGAAGTTTTTTAGTAGATTTGAATAAAGACAAACAGAAAAAAGACAGCAATCATGGAAATGTGTATGCTATAATCAGAAATACTTGCACTAAAGATGACATGAAATCTACAAGGAATAATTTATCAGCTTTTTCATTTATGAACACTTTATGCATGTTTTTCTCTTTTTCTTTTCAGCAGATTGTTCCCTCTTTTCAGAGAGAAAAATGATAAATCTAGAGGTGTTTTTCCTTCCTCTCCCATAAACCATTATTTTTCCTTTCAGTGCTCTGATACCCTTTATAACTGTTGGTTTTGCCTTGAATGCATTGCATTGTTCACACATGGAAACCTCTGTTGTCTGGATATTCAGCAAAGAAGGCCAGAAAAGCTGTAAAGGGCAGCAGCAGTGTGGCAGGGCGAGTGGTGCAGAGGAGCTCCAGGCAGTGGGGGAGATTGTGAGGCTTTCCACAGGAGAAAATAAAGTTCTAGAGTCAGGAATGCAGCTGACAGAGGAATAGAAAAGGGTACAGTAGATTGATTGTGCCGTTTCTTCTGTGTCAAGGTAAAAAAGGTCATTCATGTGGACAAAAATGCAGTTCCACGAACTGGAAGCTGAGATGCACCTGAAGTAATACGGCAAGAGCAGGACAGAGAAGGGCTCACAGGTTTGGACAAGGGGATTCATCTCTGGGACTCTAATGTCAGAAATCCACTCTGGCGTTACGATCCAGAACATCTCCTACAGAGAGCTCCCTCTTGCCAGTCCTTCTTCCAAAAGGAAATTCTGGACACTGCTACGACAATTTTTATTTCCTCTGCTGTCTTATTAATCTTCTGTGCTCCTTCTTGCCCATTTTTCATTTTTTTTTCCTTTTATTTTCTGTACACTACATCCTCCCACATGCAGCATGTAGGCATCTTTAAATTATTAATGTGTTATTCCAGCAGACAGATTTTCATATCTCTTGCAGGTGTTTGTGAGACCTATGTTCACTCATTGTGAAAGTACAGTTTCAAATTTGCCCTTGAAATGTGAAACAATCAATGTTGGCAGCATTTATTCCTTCCTGTCAAATATTTTTCTCTTTCTAGACTCTATAAACAATTTAAGAATAATGCCTTGTGACAGTGACGCTGCAATCTAATAGGGCCTTCTTTGCTTCCTAATTTGTCTTACATTTGTTCAAATCAAGGGGTAAGGAATCTAACGGATACTGGTGGCAGCATCTGGCTCAATCATCTCATCACTAATTGGTTCTATGATTAGTGCAGACAAGCAATGGAGAAGGTGGATACAAGATTCTAACATTTCTAGGTGAAGGTAGCCTCCAGCCCATCTGTTATGTGATATATCCACTAACTTTTCCAGGTTCTCATCTTCTTCATTCTGAGGAATCCTCCTCAGAGACATGTTAGGATTTTTTGGGTTTTATTAAGCTGATAGTATAGTCTGCTTTTGCATAGTTTACCTGAACTGTAATGTTTTCTCTCTGCAGCAGACACCAAACCAGTTTGCCAGGAGGTCAGTCTACATATCTCCACTTGCAACATTATCAGTCCAGGCTCACAAATAACAATTTAAAGTATTTTAGTGTTCATGAGAAGTCCAAGACTAGGTATAGAAAACTTCAGTTTAACTGTCGAACAAATGCAATGGCATAGTCTGAATTTCCCTCAAACATCACTAGACAGACTAACTAAAATATTGAAAAGGCAAGTAATTTTTCATATCCATTTATTTTTTGGACCTCCTTGCAAAGAAGAATACATTTACAATAGTGTTATGTGTTATCATTACCTCTTTTATTACCTCAGTGAGTTTTTGGTCAAAAATCAAAGCATGGATTCTAAGTGCTCAACAATTTAATTCAGATGTCTTTGACATTATGGCAATTACTTAAAAGAAAAGCACATAAAACTTTGTTTCTCTGAACACAGTTGGAGCCAAGAAACTTCAAGCATTTTCGATCCAAATCTAACTCAGAAAACAGTCAGCCCAAAAGACCACAACCAATCCTCTGTCCAAAGCACCACATTTCTGAGTTGCTTTTAATTCCTGATTTTCTGCCTCCTTCCACTCATACCCAAAGCAATACTCAGAGAAACTACTGACCTTCATGGTTGTGATTTGCTGTGAAGGTTATTGTATAAAGAGATTTGGCTCCTTTTTATTGTCTGATAGTTTCAGCTCAAACACAACACTATTTGGAAGATAAAGCTAATAATTAATTAATTGCAGGTATTAATGGTATGATGTAGAACAAGGTATGGTGAGAATCCTACAAGCTGTTCCCCATACTTCTACCAATATTGCATTGACTCATCTACCGAAAAGCCTGTTTTAGCTTTGAGTTTCCCACAAGTACCAGTTGTCAGCAAGCACACTTAATTTGCCAGAAGATGTGTCTGGTTAGTAAAGTGGATAAATTACTGTTAGAAGTGTCAACCAGATCTGACGCTCCTTTTTCTGAGGACTGAGTCTGCAGGACTTTCTCCTCTACAGTGATATTCAAAACGGCTCATTTTTCTCACAGTTTGAAGTAGTTCCAGAAAAGCAGAGCATCCAGTTCTGCCAAGTGCTGAGGAAAATCAGCAGGAACTAATAGCTGGGGTAAGGCTGACACAAGTGAATAAGGCATGAAAGATGTTGCTCCACAGAATCCTAACATGCTTAAGATAGAGAATGGCAAAATTATAAACAGCACTGCAAGCCCTCATAGCATAGGGCTGCATTTGTCCAGACATCGTCCTAGTCCTTCATCTTTTATGTAAGTGTGCAGAGAAACCCAAGTAGAAGCTTAAATTGGTTTGCACTTTTGATCTACCATTCATTTTAAAAGCCCCCTTTGGAAGACATGAATGCAATCTAGATACCTGTCGTTTTTCTTCTTCAGAGGATCAAGAGCTTAATCTGGTCTGGAAATGGTCGCTAGCTTTCAGCAATGGCATAACAAATATGAGACGGTAACCTCTGAAGGGATGCGGAGGAGCCAAAGTGGGTACTATGGAGACAATCCTCAGTAGCTATATTGTCTGCTGCTAGACCTAATGCATTTAACTGCAGTGTAGAATACACTGCTGCCCCTAATGAATATGCATTAAGTGTCATTTTCAGTACATTACAGCTTTTTAAACAGCTGCTCGCCCTTATTATCATGCCTATTGCAGTTTCCTTTCTGCTGCCTATCCTGAAAAGTTAAATATAGCCTGCTGAGGTATTGCAGTCCTGGAAAAAGGTACCACTTGTTGGATCTGGTATGTGTTTTTATTCTCATTAATTCCTCATTCTTTTCAAACCTGATGTATAATCTCTCTTAAATGGGTCCCTTTATGCTATAATTTGGAACCATTCCACTTGATAATTTATGCTATCGTCACTCGTTAACATGATCCCTAATCTCGGTATCTTTTATCAAGCTTTTATCAGAGGTACTGCTTTGAGGTGTTTGTATTAATAACAGTTAAGAGCAACGACCGCGAGTGATGGTGTCTGCTGCCTCCGTGCCCAGCCGCCCCAGGGGGTGACCTTCCCTCCCGTACCAAGCAGCCGCTAATGAAAAAGCGGCTCCGCCTTTTCTTGTTTTCAGCTTCACACATCCTTGAACATATACTAGTTTAAAGTTTGTTTGACATCCTAGATCAGCTGAAGGTTGTAAGTAATTTAAAGTCATTCATCTAAGTCAGCACCTAAAATGAAAGCAGTAATGGTTTATTCCATAGGGAGTTACTCGTGAGCCACTAAAAGCATGTAACAGTCCATTGCACAGTGCAAAGCCGAGCTCAGTAGAAAGTAGATGAAAACCTATACAGAGTTTAAAGGGCATCAGCAAGTATTCATTTTACCCCAGACAGTCAGTACAGGGGCCACTTGTCTTTTTATCAACGGTATCTGATAACATGAAGAAATTAATAATTTACAGAGGGCAGGCAGTACTTTTCCATTAGAAGCTGTGTGCAAAGGAAGAAAGAACTGCTGGCACAGGCCAGCATGCTCCTCACAAGGTCATTCTGTCTGAGTGCTGTAAATGTGTTTCTTTTTAACCCTTTCATAATCAAGAAAAAATACAACTCCAAATTACATGCATATTTTACCTGTATTGAGCGCAGAAAATAGCCCATAGCCATGTTGGACTTCATGCCTTTGTTATCCTCCACTCCTGCAAGCTGTGCAGCTTTCGATCTTGCAGTTCTTTGAGTGGGAGATCTCACAGGAACCCTTGATGCTTTTGGGACAAGCCAGAGGTTTTATTCAGCCCCATTGCCACTGTGGAGCTGACGTACCAAAACTCAACAGTTTACTCAGTGGGCAAAAGAACGGATTAAATGTGTTTTCACCCAAAGTGTGTATCCTCTGCCCATCAGTCCTGCCCTCCCACTCCATCCCTTCATGTCCCTTATGGTATACCCTGGTGCATGTGGTGGCTGCCAGCAGCTGCCCATGTGTCCATAGCCTGTCCGTGCACACACATGCACATACATACACACGTGCACACACATAACAGGGGCATTGCCAAACGGGACGCACCATCGCTGCCTCCCACCTGCCTTGTTCTCCATACCAGCCTGAATCTCTTCCCTCAGCTCAGACGCTGCCTCTTGTGTAACATCTGGGGCTGCAATTATCTCTGAGCCTTCAGCGGCTCTTTCGTGTTCGGATGAGAGCTTCTGAGCGAGAGGAGAAGAACGAACCAGCAGCCCCACAGCACAAGGGCAGAGGTTTGCCACGTCGTCTTAGGAAGCCAGGCTAAAACGATAAAAAAGATCACCCAGGCAATACGCTAATGAAATATTATGGCAACACACTTGAAAGAGCAGGAAATGATAACATGATTCCTACAGAAACACTGTCCTCTGCTACACGACCAGCATAATCTTTGATTAAATCTGTTAAATCTGTAGTCTGTCATACATCCGTTCATGTTGTTGAGCACATACCATAAAATACAATAGATGTGCAATACTGCAAAAGCATTTGAACTTATACTGTTTGTAGTTAGAAAGATTAAATAAATGCTTAGAATATGCAGAACCTGTCAAAACTCTAGAGACATACTAACTGCAAGATACCCAGTTTTATGCTTACACGTGATTTGTTCCTGTTCCTGATGAAAATGTTTTTGAAAGACTGTCCTGAAAAGCAGATGAAGTGGGGAAGAAATCTGAAGGATTGCCATGCATGGCATTTTTTGATTCGTTTCTTCATTTTGTTTAATTAAGCCACATGCAATTCAAGAAGAGTTTTTAATGCAAATTTTTCCAACAGCAGTTTGAGAGCTATATCAGATAACATGGCAAATCTGTGCTGAAATACTAGCACAAGCGGGACAGGATTTCATCAGGCTTACTTAAAAACCTCCACTGATGCTGTTAGAGCATTCTCAAAAGTGCAGCCATTTATAATTTTATAATTGGCCAATGAAGGTTGTTGTTTCTTTTTTTTTTTTCCTTCTAGCTTAGTTATTGAAATGTGTTTTCATGATTCATGGAACACTCCTTATGTGTCAAGTTTTTTCCCTGATGATATATCAGGTTTCCTTGTAGGCTTGCTGCATATCCATCTTCCTTTTTCTCTCTGGATAGAGTGAAGAAGGAGAATTATGAAGGTGCCGGGCAGTGCTCCGAAGTTGAGACTGAACTGAAGTTTTTACTTAAAGGAGGGACCTAGTCACTTTGCTATGCACAAACTATACTGTTGTTCCTAAAATTACAGTACTTACTGAGTATGAAATGGATTTTCTGAGAATTTACAAGTAAATCCATTAATTAGTTTGAGTCAGAGTTAATTGAAAATAGGTCCTTTTGCACCTTCTGTCAGACTTATATTTATCCCTAATGAATTCTCTTATAAAATACACATCCTTTATTATTCATATATCATCAAAATTCCTTGAAACCTTTCCATAAGACATTTTCAAAGCAATTATTTTAGAAACGACATCCCTTTTTGCTGTTGTTCGTCAGAGCTGGGAGTTTCTCATTTATCAGTGAGAGAAGGGAAAAGTGTTACTTGGGAGTGCCTCTCAGAAGAGCTCCTCTCCCCCTCCACTGCCACCCACCATTGCTCTTGCTGCAACAATTCTCTGGGGGAAGAAAGAAAATGAATAATCTATTAACCTATTTGATCCAATGATAACTTAAATCCCTATAATACAGTGGCCACATTGTTATTACACAGTGTCACACCAGGACTGAGGTTGTCCAAACAGAGAGACGTCGTTTGGTGTCTTAATATTACTGCATTTTTCTGAAGCTGAGGGTAACCCTCAGTTTCTGGGTTCTGTAATGTTTGTTTGAGAGATAATCCTACCTTCCCTATCGTATTTTGCCCTATCTGTAAGTGTTTATTCTTTTATTACCATAGGGTCTAGGAATTTGTGTGTCCCAAATGCCTTGGACTAAATGCTACACAAACAGAGAACAAAAAACTCTCCCACTCTGATAAGTTTGCATTCTAATTACAAAAAGATGAAATAAAGAATAGAAAACCAAAGGGAAATGTGCAAAAAAGATTAGATATTTTTGGCCTGGGTAGTAGGCAATGATCTCAGCCTGCTACCGGCCAGACTAGCGAGCAGCATTGTAACCCTTGCAGCAAAGGCTGATCACTTCAGGAAGGGTCTAAAAGAGTCTATGCAGATATCCTGGATTATGGGGCAACAGAGGAGAAAATATATGTCAGGTGGTTAAAAATATATCAAATGTTCAGGAAGTTGGGTAGTTGGAGGTGGGTGTAAATACGATTAGAAGTACAAAAGGATGCACAAGTGATGGGAAGATGTCAGGTGAGAGAAGTGTTCATACCACAGGGAAAGGGCTGCAAAGAGAGAGTTTCCAAACTGATAAGAAAACAAGATAAAAACCTCTTGCAGTAAGGAACGTGCAAGTATTGAGAATCTGGACAGAAGTTTTATCTCTTGATGCACAGTAGAGGCTGTGTCACAATGAGCACAGACCTAAAGTCAGCTTGAATGTGTTTTTCTCTGGCAACATCCCTGATTGCCACTAAAATATATTTCAGTGTTGTAATCCAGACCTTGTTCTCACATTACATCCCTTTGCATGGATATGAATGCTGATATTGCGACTGAGGCCATCTGAACAGCATGTGTAGCACACGCATTGCAAGCCACTGGTTTCCCACCTGTGTCTGCAGAGCACCGGTGACCCGTGAGGACAGGTGACCTCACATAGGTGACCTGCATTATGCCCATACTGTACCCTGCTACGTAGCATAGTCACCAGAAAGCAAGAAAAAAAAAAAAAAAGCACATTACCAAAAGGCACTGGAGCAAATACCTGTGGTCTGAGGTAGCCCTGCCATGCTGTCTACTAAAGACACAGAGCTCAGCCATTGGTCTCCATCCAGGCTTCTTTTCTAAGGGAAATTTGGAGATGTTCTCCCTTTCCATTTGATTTTTTTTTGTTGTTTTGCAATTGTAGGTCCTCCCACAGAACACAAACCGCAAATTTCAAAGCAGCTGTATTTAAACTCATTTGAGAGTATAATGCAAACAACTTTTTTCAGTAAAAAAGAAATGATAGAAAATTGAAATACACACAGTCAGTGATTATTAAAATAGTAGATCATCACATAAATTTGCATTAATTGCACAAAAGCTGAAAGTACTTCATTAAATACTCTCATAACAGAGTAACATCTTTAGAAAATTATTTCTGGGATAAGCATGTAAATAATTACATACTCTCTGTCCCATGTAGTTTTGTCTGCCTAAGCAAAGGGGAACAGAGTGTTATAGCTCAAGAGCACTCTGATTTTTGAGCAATCGGTTAAAAAGAACAAGCATTTTAATGATGTTCATCAAAAGTGCTGTACATATATGAATTGTATATTCAAGTACGTGAGGATTTGAATGTCTAAACTCAGTTCCGTATGGAAAAATCAAGGGTATAAATGATATATTGTTAGGAATCAGTACTGAAGGTAAGGATTTGGGGGTAAATCTAATTAATTTCAATGACCAACGTGATATTGCATGTATGTATGAGGATGTAATTGGTTCATGCAGGTCCCTGTTGCAATACTCATACTGACAACTTTATATTCTGCAGAGAGTTTAAGTTTAATGAAAGAGTTTATTCATGGTGCACTTTCAAATTAGTCTTTATTCTTAGGAATTTTTATTTCCACAGCATTTGAGTATTCTACAGTAATTAATGCTGTTATCCTCATAACTATAGCCTGGCGTGACACAATTTCCCTTTTTGTAAAATATTGGGATTTCCAAAGTTTTCCCATTCCAGATTAGGAAGAATATATCCAGGAATATAAAGAGTCTATAGCAAGACAAAAATGGGCAGGGTGCTCAGCAGGGGTTGAACAGCATTCGAGGAGTTAACTTTCAGAATGGTACTTGCACGCATCACCTTAGTGCTTTGCGTCCAGAAGGATTGTGGGTGACAGGCAGACGATCTGGAAACATAGTGAGTGTTTGGAAAGAGAAGCTATCAGACTATATTTACTCAGTAAAAACTCCTTACATATTTCTACTACAGTAGTAAACACCCACAAAGCGTACAGCATACTTTCTGTTTTCGATATGACTTTTAAGTCACAATCATAAATGTCCTCTGTGAATCTATGATGAAGAAATAGCATACATTAGGTAGAATTGCCTCACTGTGTTTAGTGATAGCTGAGGAGGAACCAAGAGATGCACCTCAGGCCCAGCTTCCTCGTTAGTGTTTGTGTGTGAAATGTCAATGTGCATCACTCATCTGTGGTTTACTTCTGAAGACCCTTAGTTTACCCATAAAAGATGTTTCTTTTATTTTGGTAGTCTTGGCCCCAACACTTCACTAATGAATGAAGCCTCCTGGCTCCTATTGCTTCCTAGGTCTTATGACAAAGACCCAATTCTGTTACCTCTTTTCTCTCCCTCTTTTAAAAAAAAAAACCAAGTAAACATTTAACTCAGCTGAATTCCAACTTACCAGCTGGCTGTGCAGGCCCATGCAAATCAAAATGAAATCTTAAAAATGCAGATGTAGTCATCAGAGTGCTAATTAGTAATTTGGCTGCTGCCTCTCCACTCCAGATCTTCACTTTAATTGTGTAACAGTGGGGCGAAAGCATCTTCGGCTCATATTCCACCTGGCCTTCGCAGGGGAGTGAGCATGAAGCACTCTTTTTGTGCTTGGATAGGTTCTGTGCCGCCTCCGGGAAAGGAGCACACGATGGAAATACCTGCTCCATGTGGAGGTGCTTCAGCAGTCATCACTATGGCAGAGGGAGGTGCAAACGCCTTCATCTCACTGTCAGCAACACGAGCAAGGGTACAGAGGATACTGCACACCCACTTCTCCACGTGGCCCCTCTCCCCAGCAGAACAGTCCACCCCTTGGTGAGAGACGGTGGTTTTATCTTTCCAAAGAGCATCTGTGCCCATGCAGCATCTGCATCCTGGCATCTTATGTGAAGAAATATTCTGCGTTCTTGAGGCAAGTTTCCCTTGAACTGGCACGACCTTGGATGCCACTGCCATTGCAGTTCTCTTCACCATCATGAATAGGAGCTACTATCTTTAGTACCTTTGCAATCATTCATTTTTTCTTGTGAATGAAAAGCTTAATAATGTTTTGGAAAAACAATTGTGCTGCATCCTTTAAATTAATGATGCTGAGGTTTGTTTTCTAATCATGACACTTTCTGGGAAAGAGTAATTCTCATTTAGAGGTGGGAAGAGCTGACAACTGAGGTCCTATTCTTCACCAGCCTCTTTCTCCTTCACAGCCATGATCAGAACATTCCCTTAGCTTGGCTGTAATTGCTATATCTTTGATTATGCTTTTTTCATTACACCTTTTTATATATGTGTATATATATATATATAATGTGTATATATGAAAGCTCTATCTTAATCGCATAAATCATTCCAGCTTTGTATCCACCTATAAAAAAGTAGCAAAGTTTTTTAAGGGGGATAATGAAGACACTTTCAAAATTCTTACAATTTAGTGATTCTGGTGTCATTGTGAGTGTATTGTTAACACTCATAATATTTGTATATAAAACATACATAACTGACACATTAACATATATCTGTCTTTGTACAATGGTGACAAAACTGTACCCTTACCAGGAAAAAATAATGTGGTCTGTTGGAAAATCTTTATTGTTCAATGAATTAAAAGATCTACCTGAATATATTAATTGTATTTAACCTGTACATTGCCAGTTCTCTGTGTTTCTTAGTAAGTCTTGCAGTATGTGTTTTTTTCCCAAATTATTAGTTCTCGAGTTATTTTATTCCTTCAGAACCTGAAATATTCTTATCTGTAGAAAGATTTTTCTAGACCTTGTGATTGGAAAGAAGACCATGAAAGCAAAAACTCTAGAGACTCAAAAATGAGGAAGACAGAGACCTCAGTTTTTTTAAAATCGTATTATTTAGCCATTCTTATGGTAATACTGAGAGATGCAGGTAGAGCTGTAAATCTGAGCAGGTTGCACCCCATTATTTATAAAAAGCAAAGAATTAATCCCCTTTTTAAGTGAAAATCAATATACTCTTAATGGAACTTCCATAATTAAGCTGTTCTGAGTTTGATGTGCATTTAGGCTATGACCATTTTATGTCACTCCAGTAATATAGGGAGGTCTTGAAGATGTTGCAAAGGGGCCAGAAAGTAATGACAATTAGAGTCAGTACACATAAATTATGGACATATAAAAAGACGTGGGTATAAATGTCCTCATTTTCAGGGCTGCAAAAGAAATTTCTGTTGAATTCAAGCAAAAAAGAAACAGAAAAGAGTAGAAGACAGACTCCAGTGAAAGCATTTGTCAGATCAGCTCTATTAATTAACCATAAAAATGCAGATTAAGGATACTTTAGATACCATTAAATCCTCCTCATACAGAAACAGTAGTCACAAAAAACTTATTCAGCAGAGAGTTTTCTTCCTGCCTAGATAAACATTTCATGCTTTTCCAGAGAGCACAGATTGTGGACCTCTGTCTATGTATGCCTGTGAGTGATTTTTCTAACTTAGCTTTTCTGAATGTGCAACATTTGGAACTCGATATACACACAGAGCAAGTGCTCACACAATAGATACTAGATCGATATTTCATGTTTACAAAATTATTTTTTTTCAACAGAGCGACACTTTATTTGCTCTAGTCCTTCATCCTGGCTGTCAAATCCCTAACACAGAAAAGTCACTTTTAAATTAAGAGGTCATTTCTCTCTCCTCTTAGATACAGAAATAGTTTTCTAGTTGCTATGTGGCATGACTCAGTATGTAACAAGGCAAGCAATCCGCAAACATGTGCCTCTCACTTTGCTCTTGTGCAGTGACATTTCTTTGCCAGTTTTGCCAAGAACCCTGTGGCTTTTCTGATCTTAGGCACTGAACTTTTGATTAACCCTAAGGGGAAAAGGCAGGGAAAAATTAATGGGATCTGAGGTCTGTCTTAGCTTGGAAAGAAACCTCCTTCAGACAGCAAATAAGATAAACCAAAAAGCTGTGGTAGTAGTGAAATAATTAGTTTCCTACCAATATCTTTGCAAGATCAAGTGCAAAACCTTTATGTGGTAGGCGAGACTGAGACTTACCCTGATAAGAATAAACATTACAAATTTGGGACAGACTGACACTTGGGCACAGAGGTTCACATAGATTGCCTGACGTGGTGTGTCACACCCTATGGTCAAAATGTTGGAGTGGGTGGATGTGCTGGGTCAGGTGTCAGACAGAAAAATCATGCTCAGGTGCTCCTCAAGGTAGGCCAAGACTGACTGTGGTCACTGTTAGAGAGCTGGGGGACTTATAGGAGCACATAGCACCTCAAAGGTCTGGATGGATGGATGGATGGATGGATTGGTAAGTGAGTAAAATACTTATTCTCCTTTCAACACTTTCTGGATAGTGTGGAGGGACACACACTCAACATTTTGGTGTTGGCGCCTATGAGAGAAAAAGTTTTTCTCTGCAAGAATGACCAAGAAAGTACATAAGGGTATGATTAGTTTTGTATGAGAAGAGATAAGTTGTTATTATTTTTCTTGATCTTAACTAAAAAATGGACATTTTGAGGATCTGAAAAATTACTGAGTCCTTCAAGGGTGTGTGATTATCCCAGGCACCGTGCAAGTCTCTAGATACAGGTGCACTATACCATGTAATGTAACTGCCTTTTTCAACCAGTGACTTTAATGGGATTTCCATAATACCCCAGTAAACACTAAGCCTGACTGATCATCTACAGTATTTTACCCCAATTTGCAACTGTGAATTTCAAGAATGCAATACCTGGTATAAAGTGAGATCAACACAATGCTCTTCCTTTGCCCAATACCTCTGTCATGGCTTAGAGCATTTTGCTGCAGAAAGCGGCTTAAAGACAAACTCTGCCTCTGAATTTTAGTGTTTGGGTTTCATTCACATGACAGTGAAAGCCTGCACTTTATAAGCAAACTCTTAAAATTCCCCCTGTTTTTTTCTCTCTTCCTCAAGGTTGCAGCACTTTCTTGCTTCAAGTTTTCAAGGAACTCTTTCCAGAGGATGGGTCTTTAATCACAAATTTAAGTATCGTCTGCCTCATGAAGAGCTAAACGTTAGAAATCATCCATGTAACCTTCCAATGACATGCAAACTACTTCAGTTTTAAATATGGTCTCCAAAACAGAGATATATGAGGTGCATGCAGAACTGGAGGAATCGGAGTTTGCCAAGAGGTTACAGTTTGACACACCACAGAACAGGCTATCATGAGGTAGTTTTATTATGAAGTTTTAATTATTTACTTCTTTACCTGCACTCCTCATTCTCATGCCTCTAATGTCAGTAAGTTTATATAGTGAACAGGGTTGCACACTTTTACTTCATGGTATGGTACTTGGTGCTAATCTAATAGCCCAGAAATAACTAATGGCACTGAAGGGGAGTGAATTCAGAATACTTCAGAAGGGTCAAAATACATGATATTTTTCTTTTAAAGAATGCACAGTATTCTAAGGACCTCAAAATTAAAATTAAAAAATCAAAGTCACTCTTCCATTCTCACACCAGAAGAAAATCTAGACATAAAAGTAAAATAAAAGTAAGTTAGGTATTTTTATCCATTCCAACATACTTTTTTTTGTAAATATGACTTCTTTAATCTCATTTGAAGTAGTCCCATTAAACGTAATGCACTGAACATTATGTGATCAGAATAAATTTGGTCTATAGAGCTAGCCCCTCTAATGCGAAGTCATAAGGAAAAAATATAAACTGTGTCATTAATTCACTGCGTCATCACTTCTCAGTAGCTCAACACTTTCTGGGTGGTATAAATTTCTGTTACTTGTTTTATCTGTCTTGGCTAATCTTATTGCCATAAAAGACTACACGGGTGGGATAAGATTTTTGGAAGCTTTCAGATATGTATGAGTTCCTTACAAACTCACAAGTAATCAGTTTCTCTGTTTAAAAAGAATAAAAATCTGTTCTTGGATCAAATGCCAAGCTTCACATATTTTCTATTTGCTCTTCAAATGTGTCTGGATAACATAACTAGGTATGTATCTATTTCTCAGATACAACGAAAATGCAGTATTATTTGGATTGGAAAAATGGTGAGTTTCATTCAGCCTTAGGCTGCAGGTCACTTGATTACTCTTAGTAACAATGCATTCTGGAATGGTCACTGAATACCATCACATATTCATTGTCTGGGCTGTTGGATAACTTGCTTGGTCCCAAAAGTGAGGCAAAAGGAAAACAGAATCAAACACCCTAAGGCTTTCCTGATTTGTACCTTCTCAATGGTAACCAGAAACATTGCTCTTTGGGAGCAGAAATCTCCTCTCAACTGTGATTCTGAAATAAACTATGTAATAATTCTGGATTTGGGGATAAATCTTGATCTTGCATTGTGTGCTTCAGTGGGACTTACATGATCTTTGTCCAGTTGTCAGCTCTGATACTTACAACCTTGGGCAAAAACAGGACTAGAGCTCTAAGGGTCACAGTTGTTGTAGTGCTAACTGCTATAATGCCAAATTTTTAAACCAATAAAGAGGAGAGACAAGTCTTTTATCCAAAAAATTATGGAGAAGCAGCAGATATCCCCCTTTCATCTGCAGTTAAAAAATTTACAGTGTTTTGAGATACTGGTACTGATTCTTCCTTTTCCCAAGAAGGGATAGCCATAAGACTATCACCTAATTATGGTAGTTGACATAAAATGAGAAGAGGACAAGAAATGCACCTTTATTTCCTCCCATTAAAACCTTCACACATGACATGGAATAATATTCATCAAGAGGGAAGAGAAGACCAGATGTGATTACAACTGTATTTAGACTGTACAGGGTCCTCCCTATGGCACAGAAACCCCAGATTCCAGTCCCTGCTCCTCCTCTGCAATTTTTCTCCTCTGTAATCTTGCAGTTATCACTCAATGTCATTGAAAAACTGACCTCTCTCTGATACCCCAGGCTCCCTCTATATAGGTATATAATACTTTTACAGAAGTATTGGAAGTACAGCCCTGGCAGTTTCTCCATTAACATTGTGCTGAGAAATACGCAAATATCAAATATTAAATAACACTGGACAGGAATAATTTACTGCTTTTAGTTTGGCTTATGGGTGTGAGGAATGGTGACAGGCATGTACAAGTCACAGTATGAATACCTGTCGCAATAATTTTCTGACATGCAAGTTCTCCTCTCTTCTTGAGACTGTAGAAGACGGGTGACATGATATCATTTTTTGTTTTCTTTGGTGTTTTTTATTGCTATACATTTCTGGAGAACCTGAGCAGCTGTACTTCAAATGACCATGGAGAAAGAAGGTGGATGGGATGCTGTGAGCTGGAGCAGACAAGTGTCAATGCATGTTCAGTGGAAACATAAGTGATGAGCCGTGAGGGTCCTTTCTGAACTAAGCTGGCCCACTTTTTCTGTTCTCCTGCTGACAAGACAAGCATCAGAAACTTTCATCAAGCCTGACTTCACTCAGGGAACATCAGCAGGAAATTTAGGAAATAATTAGCAATCACAGTTTACTGCGAAGAATTGAGTTGTGAAGATTTTTTTTTCGATCTCAAGGTAAAGAGTTGATAATGAGGACTTCTAGCCTGAGACAAAACTCTGCTTTCTCATTGCCTCTCTTTCTGTTAGTCTGAAGGTTACAAATTAAAAAAAATAAATAAATAAAACAAAAAAAACCCTTTCCTATTTCTATGTTTGATTTTTTTTCTCTTTGATGAGGACACTCAGCAGTTAGTCTAATTATTTTCTTCCCACTGTCTCTTATTGTCAGCCAAACCAACAAGTTTGCATAGGTAATGGTTTATACAAACTACTTGCTCTCTCAGCCCTGCCAAGCTCGTTCTTTGCAGGGTTCAGGTCCAAGAGGAGGCCATGTAAGAAGTCAAGCAACTATAATTTCCACTAAGTCATTAGTGAATTACAGGTATGTATTTTCTCCCAGGACTAGACCCTCTGTATACAGCTCAAAGCTTGCACTTGAAATCTTGCCAAGTGCATAATTCTCTCAACCTCATTAAACACTTAATTTCTTTTATCTTGCACCCTGAATCTTACCAGGAGAAGGAAATTATGGCTAAGTATGTTTAAAGCCACAACAGAATTGTGATGTTGTTGGCAGTGAAGCGACTGTCTATCAACCTTGCTTTTCCAGAGAAACTACCAGGATGGCAAACTGTCACCAATATGACTGGTGGTGCTCAGATTAAGGAATAATGAGAGACCTATTTCTACTGAAGTCTTTGGTAAGATTCCCATTCATTTATGAGGAGCCATGATTTCCGCAAATATGCCCATGCATTTTTCTGCACTTCTGCTTACATTGCAGGCACATGAATTATGATACCAAAAGCATAATAATGACTGCATATATCTAAGTTAAACCCTTACCTTGGAGTTAATGGGCTGTTTATAGAGTGAATAACCATGGGTAAGGTTCATTTCCCATAAGGCTCAGAGCAATTTGTTTTAGGTTTGGCCTAAGGTACAGAGAAAGCATAGCGCAAAGTTGACTGGGGTTGGGACGGGAGTCATCTGGAACAATTTGGTCCTGAGAGTATGCGTGGTGTAGAGCTATGTAAAATGTGGTTTCCTGAGAATTACAGAGGTCAAAATTGGCAAGTATTGCACAGGAACTTCTGAAATACAGAATCAGTGATTTTCACACACGTGGTAACATCATGACAGAGGTCTCACGCTGAGGCTTCTAAGCTGCCTTTTTCCCATGGTCACAAATAAAAACTATTTTTAAAAACCCAAGATATATTTAAATTCAAGGTACATTGCTGGTTTTACTTCACATTCCTGCTAGCCTACACTCTAATGATCAAATAAACATAAGAGGAATAAAATCAAAACAGGTTCAAGTAAAGAAATGCAATAACTGTCATTACTGTTCAGGAGAAAGCCAGTTTTCTCATATAAATAGTTTATTCACTATATCAGATATATTTCATTTTCTGATTTTTACAGATAACAAGAAGTAGAACAGAAAGTGAAACACTTGCATGGGATGAACGAGCTGACCGGACTTGCATCAGTGGAAGCCATGGTGTATGCAGCGCCTCCTGGCTCCTCCAGAAGCACCATTACCAGCTCTGTATTCAACATTTGCCTTTTCAGGATTATTTGTATTCCTATGGTGTCATTCACCTGAGGATCTCAAGCAATTTACAAACAATTTAACCTATCATCACTCATTCTGTGCTGGAAGGCTTGGTCCCCGCTCTGATTTCCCCCAGCTGCCAGCCTGCAATCCACCACTGCATCGGCTTTCAAACCAGGGCATCATTCTCAGCCATGGGAGATGTTCCCTGCACACAATCCTAAAGTTCCTTTATTGTTTTCCTCCAAACCCTCCTTGAAAAGCACCTTTGCCTAGGTGTCAACAACATTAAAAGAAACCAGCAATTTGGCAAATTGATGGATTGCTGGAGTAGTGAGACTGCTGCCTGTTACATCAGCCAGCAACACACTCCCGAACCTGCTGTACCCAATCATTGGCTCACTTCTTCTACTTCTTCTTCTTGGACTCTAAGATCCTTGAAATAGGGATCAATTTTTTTGGTCTGTCTGTGAACTATTAAATGGCCTGGGTTCAGGTACATAACTTCAGGCTTCTAGGTGCTATGACATTGCAAATATTATAGAAATAAGTCATAAATCTGACAAATGTAAATGATCTCTCTAGATGTGAGGAAATGAGAAGCCAGGCTTTTAGTTAACTTACTGAGTACTTAATCACAAAGTCTTCTAGGATACTTGAGCATACCTAGTATGGCTGAAGGTGCAATTTGAGTGATAAATTATGGAGCGTATAATGGCCATTTTTAATATTCACAAGGCCAATCTATTCATGTTCAGAAAATCACTCTCTTTACATGAGAGAAAAGTAAATGACCCCTTGGATACATGACAACTTTTATCACTAATCTAATATATTTCCTAGGCACATACCACTGGAGCATTGGGGACCAGAGGTACCATCCAGTGAAGTGAATGGAAGGGCTCCCATTGAATTGGAGAAAGTTTAAAGCTGGCCTGAAGCCAATTAAGAGAACTGGACACTGCTTGACCAGCACAGCTTTTATGTTGCTTTCCAGTGTCTCTCCATATTAGTTAATTTTGAAATGAAAACACTTTAAGTTGGTATTAACACTGCTTTAACACCATAACACTGTGAAATCTCCACTTACCATTGGCTTTTCATTTCATTTATATTCCTATTAAGAGTAATGTGTGTTACTTGGAAAGGTAATATTTAAATAAATCACACAGTTTGCATAAACAGTGCCACTGTGAGCTGGTAACTACCAACAAATGCCTTAATGAGACAATGGTGTGAATCCTGCATGCAACTATATATTCAGCTTATTCATTATTGACTTTTTATGGTTCCTTGCATGTATTTAAAAAAAATCATCCAGCACACTTGCTTCTCTTGTTTAGTATCACGCCCTTGCATGTTTTTCGGCATTTTCTTTCCTTGACACACTATCCCTCCATGGCAGAGGAAGGCTGTCTTCCTCTTCTTGAATTCATGGTTCACAGCAGGCATGAAATTTTTAGTGAAGAATATGCATTTTCCTAGTCAGGTTGATGGACCCAAGTAGCTAAAAAGAGCAGAGGTGCAGAACCTAACTAATGTCATTAAGCATTTGAAAGGTATTAATCATTACTAAAAGGTAACTACTTGTATCTTTAAAAGCCCACATGCAATGGCCCATATGAGCCCCAAACTTCCTGTCTGCATGTGGGTAATTAGAGAAAACTCATCTGGAAAGTGGGGGTAGGTGTCTTGTCACAGCTACAAAAGCTGGCCACACAATCAGCCGTGAGAATTCTTAAATTAGACGTATGACTGAGAGAGAGGGCAATGATCAAGAGGTTTTAACATGGACTGAAAAACAAGGTAATATTAAATCTGTTAGTAAGATCTGTTTCCTCTGTACTTGGGGGGAGATGCCTTGCTTATTTTGAAAATTAGAAATTCAGAGCTTTTAGAAAGTTTCTGGATTTTGTTTCCATTTTCTCTGTTGTAGTATATCTCACATTTATTACTATCAGTGTTGTGTAGGTTATGGCACCAAGACAGCAGGGAAAGAAAACTATCCTATGAATTGTGCTGAGGGACAGAATGCTATTTGGATCGGAGACCTTAGACAACCTGTGTTCTGCCCCACAAAGCTGTTCTCACGTCTGCCAGGACACATGCAAACAAAAGTAGAACAATACATTAAGTGAGCTGGTGGAGGTGGTTTGCTCATCATGGCATTTTTTTTAAAATTGCAAAAATGTCCCATTGTCTCCTGAACTGAAATCAAGAAATTTTATTCTCTAGTTGATGGCTGGTAGAGAGCAAATGAGTGGTCATAGTGATGACATCCAGAATGACCAGAAGTCTGAGTGTCCAGGCAGTCATCTGGGAAATTGGAAACCTGGACTCTATTTTAAACCTTGTTCGACCAGAACAGAAATGAAAAGCCCCATTGGTTATAGCTTCACTTTCACGTATCTTGTACTTATTTTTCACCCTATTCATTAGCTTGTTTAGAACCTGAAGTCAATGAGAATTTCAACAGTGACTTCAGTGGGAGCAGTGTCAGATTGTTAAACCTCAGTACTTTTGAAAGTATCTTTTAAAAGCCATCCACAAGGGAGCCATGGGAGAGAAACTAAATGAAGTGATTCTAACTTACTTCAAAGCTCAGGGAAAAAAAAAAAAGAAAAAAAAAGAAAAAAAAGAAAAAAAACATTCTCTTTTTCTTCTTTAAATGCAGCCTCATGTACAGCCTGAAGGAAATATTTTAGGAAGTCAGAGAACTGAAGTCCTGCCCTGTGATTGTGTTCAGTATGATATCAATGCCAGAGTTAATCGATGCCATAGTTAAAGCAGCTTTGTTACCTATCTAATTAATTTGGTGATATCTGGTGCTCTTCAAATCTGACTTGCTGTCTTCCAGTCTGGGTTTTCTGAAAATCTTTTACTTAGTGTTCTTATTTAAATTATTCTTGCTTCTTATAGTGTACCCCTTTTCTTCCAGTGTGATGCCAGCTTGTAGAGCCATCCTAATCTTTTTCCCTCGGTCCTTTGCACTCCTACTTCCTACTGCTCTTCCACTTGCACACCACAATCATTATTAATCATCTCCCTTCAGCTGGCTTTTGTTCTAATAATAGCTTTGTTGACGTATATACTTAAATTGTTCCTGATCATATCTTATTCCCCACACTGTTTGCAACTTCTGTAGAGTTTTTCTCTCTGTATGTAGCAGTTGCCAGAGCCCTCACCTCTATCTGTTGCTTCTGCCTGCTGGGAAGGGTTGATGCCTTCATGCAGCCAGAGATCTCAACGAATTATTCTGCTGTCTGAACCACCCAGTTTTGCAATAATATGAAAAGTTATGTTGAAACAATCTTCCTGCAAAGTGCTTTACATGCCAGAGGCTGAGCAGTGACTTTGTTGGAGGAAAAACAGGGAGGTCAGAGCTCATCTGACATCAGCAGGGCTAGAGGGGTAATTAAACTTTAGTCTGACCTTGCAGTATTTGGAATCTCCTGGGAGAAAGGAATGCCTCTTGCTGCCAGTGTTCACCAGTTTTCTATTGAATGGACTCATTGGTTTCCCGTTGCATGTCCAAAGGGAAGAGAGGAAGGCAAAAGCATACAATTGCTTCCGCCTGTTCCCACTTAGCAGTAGCACTGACGTGGGCCTGGGACTGCAGGCAGTCTGCCAGACTTCTAGCTTAATTTCCCTTCTGCCCTGTGCCGCAGATTTATTTATGCAAGTGCTTTTTGAAACAGCAGCCCATCACCTTTAAGCACTTCCTTGATCACCCACTGATTTCTCCAGCCTGTCTTTTCTCAACTGTTAGGGCAGCATTAGACCTGTGAGTTATTTATAAAGAAAAGAAACGCTAATGGAGAAACAAATACAGATGGAGATATTTGGCCTATTCTCTCCCTTCCCAAACCAAAGGTCAAGCATACATTATCAGTCTGAATAACCTTCAGATAAAGAAAGCCACTAGCTGGAAAAGCAAAAAATAATATCTTTAAAATGCCTTGACATCGCCTTGCAAAATGGTGACTAATAGGCTTAAAGATATTTCTGAATTTCTGAAGTAAAATTTCCTCATTCCTGAGAACTAGCTGAGAGCTTGTCAGCCTGAAAGAATTCATCGCCTATGAGAAGAATTTCTACAAATTGTAACGGCTGGTCTAATAAAATCTGACCTCCTGTTATATACCTTGCCTAACACTCCACATATACACAGCAATGGTTACAGAAAGGTATATGGGTGTACGGAGGTGTGTATAAAAGGCATACCAGCTTAGAAAGCCTGCAAAATGCTCTTTTCTTTTTAAAGCTCTGCAGAGTTTTGCAAAGGGAGCTGTTGGTAAGAAATGACCTGTTGGTGTTCCTATGTCCCTGTAATCAGCCATGGCTTAATACTATGGTGATCAATGTTACCCAAACATTGAGATCTTATCTGGATGCCAATCAGGACACTCCATATTTCTTATTACACTACAGATTTCTCATTAGAAGCACCTATCTGTGAATGAAAGACATTAGCCCACCAGATCTGGGCCTGGGACACTGCCTCCTGCTAAACTGGCGGAAATAAATATAGTTGGTTTGCTTTTGCTATTGAGCGTCCATCAGTCCTGTTCATCTTGTGCTGCCTCTGCTGACAAGTAGCAGCAATAACCCCTGTGAGAGGCATTTCTCAGCTGGTTCAAAAACTGTAGTAAAACAAGTTATAAGCTTTTACGGAACTTAAAACAGGACCTCCATTTGAAATTATAACATAATTGTCCTCCGAGAACCATGGAATTTGAGTCAGTGACAGAAAGAAAACACCACACTGGTGTGACACAACAGCAACAATATTTCTAGATGATTGATAAGGAAAGCACTTCCTGAAGGTAGCTTTGGCAGGTGCCCATTAATTCTGTTCTCCAGCTGCCACTATGACTCATAAACCCGCCGGTAAGAAGAGACCTCAAGTGGCCACCCATTCCCTCCTCAGCAACAGGCTTAAACTTATGCTTTGACCAGATTGAACAAAGTGTGCATGGCCTGTTTTTACATCCTCCCACTGAAGGGGATTCTCCTAGCAGCCTCTTCAGTTTTATTTCTTGCATTCAACTTAAATCTTCTTTGCTGCCAAACTGCTCAACAGGCAGAGCAGGCAGTTGTTCTCTCTTTCTAATAACTTTTTATTTATTCGGAAACTGCTGTCTTGTCTCACATTTATCCTGTTTTTTCCAACCTGTATGAACCAAATTCTTTGAATGCATTCACAGGCCACATTGACTGATTCTCTGATAATGTTATTGTTCTTTTCTGGGCTTTCTATCAACTGCTTTTTTTAAAATACACATTATTCAAAGCAACAATTTCTTGGGACAAATGGAAGAGAATAGATGTCTCTTCTGTCTTCTGCATGACAAACTTACAATAACAGTCCCATAATTACAATGTCCAATATGTAAATGTTGCTCTTCCACACTGCTTTCCCAATCTCTGTCTTAAGAAATGTCTTTCAGCTTAATCCTAGAATAAAACAAAATCTTAACTTGCACGCAGCAGGCCTATTTTCAAGTCTGTTGGGAAACCCCAATTAGGTCTTTGTTACGCTTCCAGTCTTTGTGAAAATTACAGTAATTCTCAAAATGTCATGGGAGAAATTCTCTGTTGTAGGATTTTAGGAAAAGCTCTTTCTATTATCATTATTTGACTTGTTCAAGAAAAGGCAAGGATACTGGACTCTTTGTCATCAAGTGCAGTAGATCTCATCCTATGATGAACATGTGGCTGGTAAAGTCAATATTGGCAACTCTCAAGGCATGACCAGTGTCACTGAGAAGGTGAACATCCATGCCTTTAAGGACCAGATATGAGGTAAAACACATAGTGAGCAATGATAGTCAGTAAGAGATGTGGCATACAAAAGCTGACATAAATCATCAACCCTCTTCTAGTCCTCCAAAAGAGAAGGCTTTGTGTGCAGAATGTTGCATATCCATCTTTCTTCTCCACTGGAAGATGAAACTGCTGCAGTATAGCAGGATTTTTCTTAACATAACTGACTTAACTTATACTCCAGCTACTAGTTCACCAGGACAGACTGGCAGATGTCACTCATGCAGTTTCAGTCAAAATACCAAAGGAGCAGTCCTGCTCAAGGTATTGGCTTGAGTTAAAGAGGCTGAGTTAAAGATTAAGACAAAGAACAAACTATCCTGAGGATATTCTTGTGTTTCAGCCCTTATAAAAAAAGGCAACAATCTAACATTTCCTCAAAGATGAAGAGTGCCTGCACACAGGTAAAATACTCTTGGGAAGGTGGATGCAATAGCACAACCTCTTGCCTGTTTCTATCATGACCAAGAAGTCAGAATTCTTCGCTGAATCAGCTCCGTAAAGCGTGGGTACCAAGAAAGAGACTGAGTTTCCACTTTATCTATCCAATCTGATGCAAGGCCATGAGATTTAAGCTGAAGTACTTTAATTGCTTCCTAAGTGTGACCTCAGGATCTTGTCAGATGCCATTTCACCTGCTACAGACAAGCCTTTTGAAGTGCTGAATTTCGTTGTCTGGATAGTCAGTGAAAGTTACTGTTTTATTGAAACTCTAATGAGGATGGAATTGTCTTTTGAGGGGCTTTTGTTGAGTAAAAGCTATAGATTCCCACTTTCCTTTTATGCTGCAGCAAACTCATTACTGTAGCATTGGCCACAAAGCAATGCGTTATCCTTTTCATCCTATTCTTTGTATTGTTTAGACAAAGCCCCATCTCTTTGCTATTATTTCTTCTTTTTGATCTATGTAATTAATACCCAGGCCCTTGCAATGTCCTGTTTCTCAGAGCATATTGGAAATCAACAGCCAGAGCCACAATCTTGGGCAGAAATCGAGGTCTCATCATCCACCACTAGCCCCAAAAGAAACTTCGTTTGCCAGCCTCACCCAAGGCTATGTTCATCATTGCTTCCTGCTGTTCAGTCACTTGTTTCTGTTTTTTCTGACTTCCTTTCTTGAACAGTGCCCAACCTCCTGCCTCATGGATTGCTCTGGCTCTGAAAGGCTCTAACTCATACATCTTGGTCTTGCTATTGACTCCACATGTTTCCAGCTCTGTTCTTGTAGACAGTCACTTTTTTCTACTTAGCAGGTAAGAAATTTTCTTAGAAAACCTATTAGGTTTAATGAGCTCTGCCATTATCTATAGGACAAAGACCTACCCTACAGTAACTTCTCCATAACTGAACGAGATTCAAATGGCCTTTGGTGCCAGAGAGTTGCTGACCTGACAGCAATATTTGAGGAAGGTGAGAAGAAAGCCTAAAGTAGGTGGAACAAAATTAGTAACTATGAACATTTAAAATTATTTGGGGTATGTAAAACCCTGCTTGGAAAAGATAGGGTTACTTTATAAACCACATGTTAATAATTTATTATTTACTATGATCAATATTCATATTAACTTATAAAAATCAAAACGGTGCTAGACAGCATGTTTTGAAATATATGTAATTTCCCCACGCAAAGGAGGGTACGTAAGAGCCATGCAAGGTAAATTTCATGTGAAAAGTAGGTCAGACTATGCCAGAAGTTTACAATTTCAAAGAAACTCAGTATTTCACACTGGCAACAGAGATGTTTTTCCAAGTTCCTTGTAAGAATTACAAACAGTGTTAATCAAATATGTTTGATGAAATAGCAAAGAAATTGAGCATTCCTTTCCTAAGAGAGGCTCGAGAAATTGTGTGTGCATGGTAGGGAGTGGTTATTTCCTCTTTTTTTAAGGTGTTAAAAATAAGGACAGACAGACAGATTTAAACTCACCTTGATAAGAGGGTGCAAGTACATAAATCAAACATTTTGTGTGAAGCAAAAAGCTTCTCCTTCACAAGGAGATGCTGATCAATTTGGCACTGTAGGAGAAATTACACAAACCATTGCCCATGGAAAACATGGAATAATGAATAAAATTTGTCTTGAATTATTTATTTTTAGTGTTTTATTTTATCTCCTCTATCCTGCAAGGCCTGGAAATTGTTCTTGATGAGAGCTTTTTGAGTGTCTGACTCTCAAATTAAAACAACACATTAATGTCTTCTATATAGTATAGAGGTAGGGAGATTAGAGTGGAGTGCTTAAAAATGTACTGAATTCAACACTTTCCACTAATGGTACCACTAGTGTGCACCACTTTAATTTACTGCCTTAAAATATATCCATAAGACGCAGTATTCTTGGATGTATGATAACTGAATAAAATTTAATAGATACATAAGTGGCAGAGCAGAACTAATCCTTTTCAAGGTACATGCTCTGTCATAAACCGTGTTTCTTTCGGAATCTGATTAAAAACATGTCTTGCAGCATTAGCAAGACCTTAGAGAGAAAGAAATCAAATGTAGTGTGGGCCGTAAGAGATTTCAAATGGGCAGATCAGAGTATTTTTTTTTCTTCTCATTGAGGAAGGGTTTTTTTCCTTTTTGTATCAGGTCCTCCTATCCCTTTAATACCTTTTTAGAGCCAAGCCTTCCTGCCTGTGGGTAACAAAGAAGATGCCATCCTCCTAAATGTGTCTGTGCTGGGTTTTACATACCAGACATGATGTTGATGAGTGATCTTCAGTCCAAAATGCCACCACACCTTAATAACAAACACGTGCCATGAGCTAAGAACCTGCCTGTGAAGAGTTATCAGAGTTAATGAAAGGTAAAGGTGATGACCCAAACAAACAAACAAACAAACAAAACAAAACAAACAAAAAAAAGAGATAAATTCATTATTCATTTGAGGTCTTAGTCTAGCTACAATGCTCCAGTCTACCACCAATCTGATGGATCGAATGGAGACTCAAACTGAGATCTGTGGTCTCAAGACTCCCACATGGAGATATCTCAATAAATCACTAAAAATGCTTTTGTTATTTCAGCGGTTTTCTGTATATTGTACTACATTAGGGAACTATCTCATAAAGGGGAAGAGGAGAGGGAAAGTAATGCAAGCTACTTATATTTGCTTTCGAATGCAGAACATCTACCAGTATCTAGGGGTGGTATTCCAAGCTCTGGCTACATCAAGCTGAAACTCTTGGATGAAAGCACTGTCTAAAACTGATAAGGATAAGAAAAGCCAGAGGGACAAATTCAATGAAGAACCTATACTGAATTTGTGGTCATATGTTGCATACTGTGATACAGTGAAAGAGAACCAAGCTAGCTCTAAACTTACCTTGAATACAGCAAGCAGTCTAGACAACATGGTTCAAGCTAAATTCCCCTACTACCGTGCCTAAACAGGCCCTATGGGATATTTTCTTGGACATTATCTTCACTTATTTTCCTCCTACACGTTGCAGAAGAACTCAGAGAAAGGCTGAGAGCATCTTTCTGGCAACAGACATGGGAAGATGACTATAGGGGCTAGCAGAAAGCTTATTCCTGCACAAAAGACCCAAATAAATCTGCTTCTATAACTTCAGTTGCCATTTTCTTCCACATGTTCTTTTTTATCACTGCAAGTCCAAACACATAAAGTAAGTTGCTGATGTTCTGCAGAAAAGATATTTCAATTGGTTCTTTTTAGCAGGTAAGGTATTTAGGAAGTAGATTACACCCAAAGTATAAAATAGGACCAGACCTTAGGCTGAGACTGTGTCCTCACTGTAGACACTGGCTAGGTTACACAGGCAGAGGATTTAAAGCAAGAGATCTGTAAGTAGCCTGTAAATCATGCGTTTAAGAGAACTTGAACAAAACCTTCATGCTTCCTTAAAAGAGATACAAAAGTCCAGCAAAAGTCTAAGGAAAAGCAGAGGGTTTGCTCCCTTACAGCACCCACCATCCCAGCGAAGGTGCCCTGCAACCATAAGGATTTACTTCCCTCTTTTGAAGCTTCCAATTCCTGTTCATCCCCTCTGAGAGGGTAGAGGTTGAGTTCTGGTGAGGTTTACTCTCTCTTTAGCACCACACACCGATTCAGAGACAGAAGGCTACTGTAAGTTTCTCTCAAATATTTAACTTTCATTTTTCTGAGGAAGCTTACTTGTAATGAAAGTAAAAGGAATTGTGCCTCCAACGTAGATTACTTTTAAATCCATCCCTCCAACATCCCCCATCTCCCATAGCATAAGAGGGCAGAGCAGAAATGTAGGATCCTGAGCCAGGTCTGTCTTACATATCTCAGTTTTGTGGTTTTAAGAAGATTTATGAACCTAGGAGCAACTAAACTCTTCAGGGACCTTCTACTCATGTCTCACAGGTACTGAAATGCTTTATCTTCATCTGATCTTTCCTATTTACCTCACCTAAGTCTGTGGCAGCAATAAAGGACCATATAGGAGAACAGCCAATTTTTTACATCAAGATCTTCATTATCAGAAGGGGAAGTCTTCACTCTCTCTCTGTGTAGCAGAGAAGCAATCTGTCCCCTTACCCACCACCCTGTCAGACACTGCTTCTTTGTGCTTAGTATACTGCATACATTGAGTAGGACATTCTAATTTCAGCTTCGGCAGTAGAGAAGGAGTTCCTGCCCATAAAAACCACATGCAATAGCTTGCCGAACTCTTAGAGGGAAACCAGTCAGACTGCAAGATGCAATAATAAGTTTCCCTCAAAATATATCTGATTACGTAATGGATTGCTGTATTAAAAATTAAACAAGGCTTGAAATATACAGCAATTTGCAGGCACTAGGGAGTGTGCCTAATAAAGAGAGTGCATTAGCTGCTTCTGCTTTTTTCAATCCAGTCTATAAATACTGTAACATCTTCCTATTTACTTCAGTGTGGGAGGACCAGACTTTGTGAACCTGCTTGTTAAAATCAGCACTGAGTTCATTTTGACTGACATCTTTTTAGCTGTGCCTTGGTATTAATATTGGTCTAATCAGCATCTGACAATTGCTGTTCAGGTCCCTGAAGACACCATACCTTGTGCATGCTCTAAATGTAGCATGAATGCGGAACTCAGTCCTTCCAGGAAAAGTAACAGGACCTGAGCAGGATCCTAACCTCTCCCAGGGGCCACGCAGCAATTCGCAGGAACTGGCAGTGGTTACGCTAAAGCCTGTATTAACCCTCCAAGCATAGTCAATGCAAATCAGGTATTTCTGTGAATTAGATGGAGCTGCTTTCCAATGCAAGCTGGGAACACAAAGGCACTTCAGAAAGATCCCACTTGGTATCACCATCTTATGATTCCCAAACACACTTAAAAATCAGGCCCTTAGAGGCACAGCTCTCACTGAAAGTCATACGCTGTTAGATGAGATATAAATTCACAAGGACCCGATTCAAAGAACGCCCTCCATGCTCACTTTCATGGAATAATTATTCATTGGCAAGGCAAGAGGGGGAGAAGGAGTCAATAGATAAATTACCAGGGGACTGACCTTCAGGGCAAAGTTCCAGTCCCTCTCACAGCAGCTGTTCAAGCATTTTACACAAAGGAGAACAGCCTTACCAAGGAAGACTGAGAGCCCCTTGGTTCATATCCAAGCCTGGATGCTGGGATGCCCGCTGAGGTTGTGGGCATCCACTTCTCTCCAGGAGCAGAGAGCTTTGACCCAAGAGTGCGGTGTACCCACAAGGGCACCAGTTAGAAAGAGGCGTTGCCACAGGCAGTGTCCTGCGGGGACTTCTGCCTGTGCTGGTGGTGACAAATGTCCCACAACAGCGGTCAGAAAGAGTGTGAACTCATGGTTTGCATTAAACAGGCACAGAGGATGGCCTGGGGATCAGAGAGGGACCAAATGTCCTCACACCTCGCTACTGTAGGAATGGGTCAAAAATTTTTAGGGCATGCCATTCTGGGGGTGTGCTTCCATGGTATTGCTCTTCTCCAACCATGCAGAAAAAAGTTGTTGGTCCACCACTTTTCAGGGATACTTTGCCCTTTTGTTTTTGTAAAGCTGCATGGGAAGTGGTAGGTAAATGAATGTGTCTCAGAGAAGTTAAATGGAACGACTGTGCATTGGGTTTGTGCAGTTTCCTTCCTGTCACATTCAAACACATCAGCAGCCCAGTCCAAGCACACACTGGGCTAGGTTAGCAAGCTCATCAGGCATGCTGTCCTCGCCTTCTGACTTCCTCTTGGAAATAAAAACGGTAGCCCTAATGAGAATTAATTAGGGCTGGGGGTGGAGAGGGGGGATCCATCGTGTTTTTGTTTGTATTGTTTGTTTTCTGTAAACCCATGGAGGGGAAAAAAATCATATTACTTCTCCATGCAATATAGTAAACGTAATAAAAAATGAACACATGGTAATTAGCTTCTCCATTAAGTATACCAAGCATAGACAATAGCAATCGTGCAGTGCTGATTACAGACATTATCCTTGCCTGGATTTTTTTTTTTTTTCCACCATTCAATCAACACTGGTAAATAGAAACTTCAGTGTTCAATATTATAAGACACTAGCTGGCAGTTATACAAAGATGCCTTACACAATGTCATCTGGCTGCTTGCCTGATTCTCATATTACCTTCCTGTCTTGCCTTATACACTAATACGCATGGCTGATTAGAAGAAAAATGCAGAAGCTGCTTCCTTCTCTTCTTGTTTTTTTTCTCCAGCTTCATGCCTTGAGGGGAAAAAGGAATCACATTTGCTAATTTCACCAGCAGTGCTTAACCTGGGAATGGAACAATTCCCTTTCAATTCTGCATTGGTTATAATTCATACAAAAACACTGCCTTGCACCAAACTAATTGGGCAGTCTTTGATTCCACTCTGAGAGAAATGTTGATTACTGTTGTTTTACAGAAGTCCTCTAGTAGCCTCAGTAAAGAGTCTTGGAGTTCAAAATAAACATTTTCAGGGGTTGTACAGTATCCAGGGGTTAGGTGTCTGGAAACATGACTTCAGACTGAAAATCTCAGAAGCTCAAATGACTCTGGAAAATGTCTAGGCGCTCCTTAAGTGACTGCTTTCGCCTAGATTTGCTGATATCAGCAGACCCCTTGGGGAATCACAGTACAGTTTATGCCAGTTTCTTCAGGAGGATAAGCTTTCTCGCATAAGGAATATTTTTCAAATGTTGAAAAAATCCAGTTTTCTGTATTCTTGTTTACACATTTCTGCTTTACTTTTTGATTTCTTATGGTAAAGCTATACCAAGGCAGGTGTTGTACACCCAGGTTTCTCTGACAAGCCTTCATTTCTCCTCAGGTATTTTAACCAGGTTGAATTAGAAGTCTGGTCAGGTGTCCAGAATTTCCAGATGTCTAGCAGCCACATCAGAGCTACTTCTATGTATCTGAAAATCCTGGGTCACTGAGCATACATATTGACACACTTTATAGCAGAATAATCGGTGCCTAGGATGCCTCAGACAGATCTCCAGGTGCAAGTCGTCTTCACAGCAAACATATCACAGGTCCAGTAATTACTGGTGATAGCACACTCTCAGTGAACCTTTCAGGAAAAGCATGGGGAAATATGTGGGACCTTTATGTTGGGGATAGGAATTTTTTTACGTTCTTAATAGATATAGTTATGCATAGGTATTGATTGAAGTCTACAGGCTGAAATCTTACCTTGTAACTTAGCAATTGGTTCTGGAAACAGACTGGCTTATGAAAATATGGGTCCTGTAACAAGTGACTTAAGCGCATGTAACGCAGCTGGCCCTGTGTTGGACAGGATCCTTTCTCTGAGGACTGGCCACTGAACACTGCAATCAGTCAACAACAGAAAGCCTGAAAAATAATTTTCCCTATTTATTCCATCACAATAACAAATATGCCTAGAATTAGTCTAAGAATTTAAGGATAGACCTTCAAATTAACACATGTATATGCATATATGTATATACAAAAATTTATATACACATTCTTGTTGCTATACATTAAAATATGTACGTGTTACACAGATGAGAGAAACTTTAGGCCACCTACAAACTTGCTCGCTTTCTAGCTTTGTGACTGCTTTACGTGATCTTATGCAAATGGTACTGTATACAGGCAGAAAAAAAAGGACTAGGACCTAAGCGCTAGATGAGTGGAGATCCTCCTTGAAATACCTATTTCTTCAAAATATGTGGCCAGAAAGGTGAGGTCTAGGATTGCTAAGCACCACAGCAGACAGTTTCAGCCACTGCTTTAGCCTGCATTCCATGGCATGGGAAAGTCGGGCTGGGGACGCCTCTGCTCATCTGCGATGGCCCAGGGATCCTGAGCAGGAATTGCTCAAGTTCAACTTGACACAAGAGATAGAAGAGGATGCAATTAGACCCTCTAATCCAAGGTGGCTGCAGCAGCTCACAGCCCAACAGTATCACGCACCTAATATTTTAAATACCAGGAAATGTTTGTCAAGTATTTGCGATTAAAACTCAGCTAAGCAAGTCTGTTTTGGCAGAAACATGTTCCTTCGATAAGTTGCCCGTCAGTCAATGTGTACACAGAGTGCAGTTTCACTGCTGTTGCTCTTCACACATTATGACTGGCAAAAAAAAAAAAAAAAAAAAAAAAAAAAAAAAAAAAAAAAAAAAATTAAAAGAAAAAACAAAAAAGCAAGTCAAATGCTGCATTTAAAAATATATTTTAAACCCTGTCCAAATTATACACCCTTTTTTTTAACCATACTTACACTTCAGAGAGTGACACAAAACCCTGAATGGTCAGCAGCATCTGTACTTGTTTTGTTCTCATGAGTCAAGCATTAACAAGGACCTCAAAAAACCTGCCTCCCTCTTACTATTAGAAGACAAACAGCTCAGTGCTTAGATAAAGAGAGCTTTAAGGGATGCCAATCTACTCTGTCAGTCACCAAGTGCTGGTTGTTTTCCTAAGAAGAGATTGAAGGTAGGCTGGGGAAAGGAAAACTCATTATAAAAAACAAGGTTCACACTATGGTTATAAAATGTGCCTTTTCACTGAACTCCTCTAACTTCCCTCAGCAGCTCTGCTTGTTGCAATGACCTCAGATCTGGTCACGGTGGTGCTCCATGTGGACCATTTTCAGAATTTGGAGGGTTTATATTAAATACAAGGCCACTTAAATAGATGACCTCTTAACCCAGCAAGTGAAAAGCCACTACTGTCACCTAAGAATGCTTCAGACCTCAAACCCAGCCCCACTCCACCAGAGGAGATGATCAAATACCCAGCTATGATAGTGGAATATGAATGTAAGAGCGTGTTCCTCCAGAGGAAATACCTTGTGCTAAAGTGTTCTTCAATGTAGAAAAAAACCACCTGGGCCTGGGTGTGAAAAGCTAAAGTGACAGATTTTTTTTTTTTCTTTTCTAAAGCAAAACTACAACAAACTAAGGAAATTAGTGTATTATCCCTCTATGTGTGTCTTCAAATCAAACCTGGGTACCACTATGGAACATATCTACTAGCAAAACACAAGTTACTGGTCTCAAAGAAGAGGTAACTGAGTAATATTTGTGAAGTGTGCCTTCCAGGAACTGCCATGAAGTGATTCTTCCTGTCCAGAAAGGTTGCATAAAGTGTGAATAAATAAAACCTCCTGCTCACAGAGACTGTGGTATGAACAGCATTTTTGTCCCCTGGATACTCAGCATGCGTCAGAACTGTTTCCTCATGAGACCTTGCACCACGTTCCTCCTGGTTTCTCCATCACCACCACCACTCATGTCTTCTTGGGTGTAGGCACCTACGAGGCTAGAGAGTAAAACATCCTTCATATATCACCAACCCTTCCAAAAATACTTTAAATAAATGTATTTTGGAGGTCCCTCAAGTTCCATAGGCAGCTGAGTTCATGGCACCCTGTCCAGCATCCAGCTTTTGGCACTGCTGAATAAGCAGTTACTGTTCCAGCTATCTGCATGACTTCCTGTCATTTAGATGTCTTGTAGATACTTGCTTTAGTGTCTTAGCTTTCAGTTCTTTTAATAGGAAAAGAAAGAGAAAAAAAAATAAAGGAAACGAAAGTTTCTCCTAACTAGATCTTTCCGTGACCTCAAACAACTTTTAATTGTGCTTTTCTGTGCAAATGCTTACATCGTTGCTTTAGCTACTACTTACAGCAAATTTCTTCAGGAAGAATTTTAAATGTGCGTCAGTATTTACTGCAGTAATGTATTTTGAAGCCTCCTGCAATCTTTTCATGGTGAAATATCTTGCTCTTGTACATCTTACAGTAATCTTATTAAGTGATTTGTACCTCTGATTTCTTAAGTCAACACGTGCGTAATATGACATCGAAATACATCTGACCTTCTCTGTTCCCTCAAAACCACACTTTGACATAGAGGTATGTGCATTTTACAGTAGTTATCTTTTACTTTAAAATGTGGTCACAAAAAGCCAAAGGTTGCCAGTATTACCTATCTTATCTGCAGAGCAGCTGGTAAATGCATGAATACCCAGATTGTTAGTGTCATTTTTCTTCTCCCTTTTTTCAAGCTAAAATAACGTTATAGCTTATAAACTACAACCAAATAAGGCAATGAACTCTGATAATGCTCAGAGGGGATGATAGATAAGATATCTTGGCACAAATTAAGCACAGTCATTTAGGATCTGTAAGGAAATCTGGCATTTTGCCAGTTTGCCAGCCATTACATTAAGGATCATTTAAGCTGCAATCGAGATTTTTTTGTTGTTTGTTTTAAAGAAATAAAGAACTACTTTAAATTCTTGATCTTAAATCACTGGAAGACACTTGTTTGTGCTAAAAGAGGCATTTTTGTACTATGCTGGCGTGGGTACTTCACCCTGACAGGCTGTTTTCACACTGTGAAGCAGATTCTTTTGGACAAAGTTTAGCACAAGGCTCCAATGTACCAGACCAGAGAGAAAAATGCAATGAGGTAATGCCATGGAATAACACTGAAATATTAGTGAGGAGGAAGGATAAATACTGACAACCTCAGTGCATCAGGCTGGGGTTTTATGAACATCTGAGTGGACTGATGGGCTCACGAGAGCCAGCAGGCAAAGCACAGCCCTTTCTTTCCCCTGCCACACAGTTCTCCCCTTCCTGACACTGAAAAGAAAAGCACTATGAGCTGTTTTTACACCTGTCCTTTAAGGAGTTTTTGTCCTGTGCCCTGTGCTTTGGGTTGGTGGTGCCAGGGCTGTCCCAGCTGTGAGCACAGCTGCCTGACTCTTCCTCACCCTGGACCCAGGCTGAGGGTGCATCAGCAAAGGAGCCATCTCCTGCACAAGCAGAGCCGGAATCCACCCCGGTTCAGCCACTTTTCCTCTCCCTGTCCCAGCACACTCTGAACATCGGCGATTGATGGGAGAAAGGACATAAGGACAGTGATTCTAGCTCTGTGCCAGGCAGGACTTTCTTCACACCCAGAGAAATGGAGTAAACACAGCATTTATAACGCAGAAATGCAGTGCTACAGCTGGTAACAATAAAAGAGGCTTCACTGTAGGAAAAGATCAAGTTTTATATCTGTATCATCTAAATGAGTTTGGTTTAAATGCTAATGCCTTCACTTCTTAGATACATTTTCCCCTTAGTTTAATATTGCCTTGGTAGTGTGACCTTCAGCTTTTTTTCACAAAACCCATTTCTCCAGTCTTTTGGTGAGAGAAAATTAAGAATAAAGCTCCTGTGTAAGAGGAATCATGGAATGTATAAGCCTTGTTCAGAATGTAGCATTGAATTTTGCTCAATTTGTATGAATTTCTCAGTGTATTTTGTATATAGGCCCAGTTCTTTGTGTGTATTTTAATTATATCTCAGTATATAGAGTGCTGGCTCCCATTGTTGATGTTGTCAGTGCCATAAAGTCAATGGCAGGCAACACAAGACTGAAGGAAATTTACCTCAGTTTGTTTTTTTCTAAGTTATGTATAACTCGCTTGGTTCCTTGCTTTTTCATGAAAGGTCTTCCTTTACCAGCAGAGCTGATAAATGTTATGGTCTGAAAAACTAAAAGAAAGAAACTGTCACAAGTATGCTAAATTATTCATTTGAGTAATAGGTTTGATTTTATTTAATCCACTTTCCCTCCTAGGTAGCTGATTTCTAAGATTTTTTTGCTTAATTGAGTAAGCGCGAAGAAAATAATGGTGAATTGCACAGTTGCTTTTATTTTGTTATGCCATTTCTCATTCCTTTTCCAACTAACCTATTCAGATTCTCTCCTCGTTTATTTATTTTTATGGGATTTTTTTATATTTATACCTTTGGGTTCAAGTGTTACATTTACCCTGTGACTGCACAGTGCCTAACACATCAAGGTACTGACCTAGTGAGTATGCCTTGTAATTTAAATGCATTATTGTAGCACTCGTTGTGGTTATTGTTGTTTTTATTAAGGAACAAATGCTCTTTGGTGATTATATTAATTTGATAGTTTTTCACTTGTTTTATTAATGTATTCATGAGTAACAATTTTCATTACTCTGGTCACCACTCCACTGAGGTATTAACAGACATTTTTCCTTTAAGAGTACAGTTTGGTAAGCAACCAGCCATTAACACATGAACTAGAGGAAATGCAGTCGAGAGAACAGAAGCTCCTGTATGGCTGGCAGCTATAGATATACCTCTGAAGGTGTATTTGCAGTTGGACTAGATAATCCATGCAGTTCGCTGTAGCCCCAGGCCCAGTGTTTCATCTAAATCATGGTGCTTACTCAGCATTTGCAACAGAGCGCGTGTGCATGTGGGATTTCAGCAGAAATGTGCCAAGGAGCTCACTGAACAAGGAGGTGTCAAACTGTATTCAGGCTAAAGCAAATGAAAGTTTGTCATTTTATCCTTTAATATGCTGGGGGAGTCAAAAACATGTCATGATATGTGTCATGTAAATATTTGTTAGAGGCTGGCTAATTACAAATGAACTGAGTGTGGGAGTGAGATGCTAACTTGAACTATGGCTTAGGTAAAGGCAAAGTTGGCAAAAGCAGCCAGTGTTATTATCCTTAGTCATCATTACCATGACCATTTAGTCACCATTACCAGCCATAGGGAAAAATGACCTTGTGAGTGAAGAACTGCTCAGGGATCAAATCTGGGTTCAGTTCCCAGTTCTGCCGCAGGGGCTGCATGTGACAGGATTAGATGGCAATATCCTGGCTTACAATGACAGGTGATTTTTCTGAAAGAAACAGGAAATAAACAGGCACTGCATAACAATTCAGCGTAAGCACGGCTGATTGTGTGTGAAATTAGGTGCTGGAATAGTTATTCAGTATATGCAAAACCAGGCTTGGCCCCAGATGAACCTGCATGAATGAAAAGCATTAACAGTGGTATTAAAAACAAGCCCTTCAAATGTCTACATACTTCATGTCTTCATTTGCAAAATAAGACTAATATAGTGCTTCGAATAATAATCGTGTCTTCTTAGTAACTTGGACACTTTGGATGTAGAGTCTTTTGTAGCTGTATGAGTAGCACTGGTAGTCAAGTCCTGATTTCAGCTGAGACATCTAAGCACTGGTAGCACAGAAAGGAGAGGAGAGGAGAGGAGAGGAGAGGAGAGGAGAGGAGAGGAGAGGAGAGAAGAGGAGAGGAGAGGAGAGGAGAGGAGAGGACATCTTTAGTCACAAGAGTCCTACAAACACCGTCTAGTCCAACCGCCTGACCAATTCAGGACTGAGCAAAAACCCTCAGAGTAAGGACCTGCTTTCTTTTGTTCAGATGGAATTTCACATTTTATCATCTGTGCCCATTCATTCCTCTCCTGTTAGTGGTCACTCCTGAGAAAGGTCTGATTCCGTTGCCCTCTTTCCTCTCATCAGGTATACACACTCAGAGGTGTCTTCTCATTAAAATAGACACAGAGCAGAAAACTGGAAAAGAACAGAAGAAGGGGTCGAGAAGCATTCTGACTTGGTCCTGCTTATCTCAAGATGCTGCCCCACTTCCTCTGCATCTGAGCAGGCAGCAACCTACAACCTGCTCACATTCCCCAACAAAGGGTTGCACAGACACTCACAGCCAGAGGGTTCATTCAAACAAGCTAATTTATTGTCATCTTTATGTCATCTATAGGTCCCAGAGGGGATCAGCTCTTTCCGACAGCATGGGTGGTCCCATCCTGTTACAGGTGGTGACAGGAGCCTCAGTTGCAGTGGTGTCTTCAGCTGGAATGGTGGAGATTCCGCAAGCTCTGGTGATGCTGAGCTCCTCTTGAGCGGTGTCACCTCCATGCCTAATTTGCTCAGATCTGCGGCACAGGCTCCCCAGGCAGTCTCTGGGATGAACAAATTCTCTGTCCCAGTGTCCAAAATTGTCGCCGGGGCCCAAGCAGTGTGAGAGGAAAGCAGATCCTCGCGGTCACAGGCATGGGTGGATAAGCCTGTAGTCACCAGGATGCCGGTGCAGAGCCGCAGACCTCTGAGGTGGAAATTGTCCCGCTTGGACATGCCTCATGGTGCGTCTGACAAGCGGCATCTGGACAGCAGCGCGGGTCTCCGGCCACGGTGCGCTGCTGGTGAAGCTGGCCTCTGCCTACTCAAGGCTCAGGTAGGCAATGGAGCGCCCTTGCTGCACTGCAAAAGTCATCTCAGTGCAGATGCTCATCTGGGAGGTGCTTGTCAGCTGGAACCTGCAGGACTGGGAGGAGGGCAGCACCGTTAGCTGGCAGTGGTGCGACTGAGGCAGAAGCAGCCAGGCTGATTTCACCAGCTTTTGGACCCAGCAGGCTAATTTCTCCGCGTCTAAGCAAGAGCTCGTGCAGAGGGTACGTAGGAGGTACGAGCTCAGATCCCTTGGCAGCTTGTTGTCAGGGTGGTGGAGGAAGCACAAACCATCCCCCAGCAGCTGCTCGCTCGAGCACATGCAGTCCAGTGCCACGTGGATGCCGGAGTGCCTTGGTGGCAGCTGCCCCGTGCTGTCCAGCTCCACGCTGAAAGAGTGTCCGGGGGGTGGCTGCAGGAACACGAGCAGGCAGTAGGCGATGTTGTTCTCATGGACTCCCCAGGATTCATAGGCACCGTCCATCCCAATGGCTGGGTGCATCTGCGGCATGGAAGTCCTCTTGCAAAGCACTCGGCAGACACCAAGCAGGTCACCCACCAGCTGCTGCAGCACCCTGCACGTGTCAGGTAGGCCCTGCATTAGCAATGGGGTGGACACAGCCAAAGACCTGACACCATCGTGTGCGCTGTTGAGGTTTTCCACCTCCTCCTTTGCCTCCTCCTTGCGGCTGGAGCTGTCCTGCTCGCTGCGGTTCTCAAAGACAAGCTTCCTTCTCCTGATCAGCCAAGAGGCCACAACAAGCAGGACCAGGACTAGTGCAACAGCCAGAAACAGACAGTGCTGCATCACGGAAAGGTTCTCTTCTGCGCTCCTGCGCCACTCCATCTCCTGCAGCAGCCGATCCATCTCCTGATGCAGATACTCCTCACGCTGCCGCATCCGCTCAGCCGTAGCCACATCTGTCTGCGGCTCGGGCTTCAGGACGTGCTCGACAGCCAGCACAGCCAGGGCGAAGGCGATTGCCGCAGCCATGGCCTGGAGGAGATGGGAGAAAAGGGGCTGAGCAGGGCTGGGTGGGAGGGAGCACGGGGCTGGGGGAGAGGGGCAGGAGGTGCCTGGAGCTGGGGGCCGGTAGGAGCGGGGGTGAGGGAGGTGGAAGGGAGCAAGAGCGGGGTCTGTGAGCCCTGCACGGATGGGAGTCACGGGCTGCGCCAGGAAAGCGTTTGGGCACTGGTGTCGACACGCTTGAAGGGGCTGCAGGCCCTGGCCTGAGACAGCGTGGGGCCCATCCTGCCCAAGCCGCCCCGATGGCCAGGCCCGGGCTGGGCTGTGCCCCGTGAAAGGACACGGGACACCTGAGTAGAGGCTCCCAAGGCCCCATCCCTGCCACACAACCATGTCCTGTGGAACCAGGAGCACCCGGCACATCCCCAGAGCCTCCCTGGGCAGCCGCCACCACTGGGAGCCCCGAGCACGTCTGCCCCCAGCCCCGAGGACGGTCCCGTGCCCTGCCCTGCGGGGCTCGGCTCTCGCTCTGGGGTAGAGACCCCCCGGCCATCTGCCCCGTCCCCCATCCAGCCCAGCCTTCCCCTGCATGCTGCACTCACCAGTGGCACAAGCCAAAGTGCAGCGGGGCTGCCTGGTGATGGCCCTGGGGACAGCTCCCATTGTGACCTGTCCTCTGTGCCGTCACAGCCACCAGAGCAGCACCACCCAGCCAGCACCCCCAGCCTTCGTCCCCACCACCCGGCTCAGCAGCTCCTGGGCATCACACCGAGTACAAACCTGCCTGGCAGGAGCGAGCACCCAGGGGCTCTCTTGACAAAGCGGGCAGACACCCCCAAAACCATAACCGAAATGCAAATGGGGAGTGTAGGTGGGTGTCCCTGACTTATGGAGAGAGGTGCAAAGTTTTCTGGGCCAGGTGGTCTGACTCCAGGTTGTCTAGAAAAGAAGAGCTACGGGCCCTTGGGCAGAGACACATCTCCTTCTCCTCTTGTCCTCTTGGGTTTGTTCTGCTGGGGCAGGACTTAGGCCTGCAAACCCTGAAAGTATATAATAAAGGCAAGGTACTGGTGTGTTCCTCTATTCATATATTTATAGAAAACAGTAGTGTGGTAGTTGAACAATATTTTTAGCACCCAGGGGCTTTCTTGACAAAGTGGGTAGACACCCGCAAAGCCATAATTTGAATGAAAGCTGAGAAACAGCTTTCAGATAATACAGACTCCAGCTCCTGATTCATCTCAGGTAGTAATTAAATATTTGAAAGACAATGAAATAAGTGGCTTTGAATGAACCATATTTATTTTTAACTCCCTAAATTTGAGCCAGGATACATCATATCACATGCTGATATTCTAGTATGATATATGCTTCCTTCTTCTCATCCCTCAGTCTTCTCAATCTCTGTGCACCTTTGTCTGCTGGTGGAATATAACATAACTTTTTATAAAATTCATAAACTAAGGGGTAAAGGATTTTTACTTATTTGCACCCAGCTGGGACCACCACAAGAACTGTGAAAACAAAATTGTCAGTGACAGAGCTGCAATCCAGAGTGGAAGTGCCTGAAATCTCAGGAGGAAGATCTTTCCTCCAAAACTTCCAACCTGGCTTGCCAGAGCTGGGAGATTCAGATGGTTCAGTTAATCTGCAGGAAATATCAGGTTTGGGGGCATGACTCTTCTCTTCCTCCTCTCTCCCAGTCCTCAACCACAAAGTGTGAACTTGTCCCAGTGAATTCACAGAGTTTCTTCTGTCCACAGAAAAGTCTAAATCTTTTAAGACCTTTTTTAACTTGAAACTGAATGCTAGACTTTGGGCACTTTTTTATTTACAGACAGAAATAGTCTCTCCTTTCCTCACAGACAATATTCTAAGGCTTCAGGGTATTATTTATGATCATTCCTATGAATTTATCTGGAATTCATCAGAATTGTTAGAAAACGTATAGAACTCTTGACTTCATACCTGATGATAAATAAATGATTTTTGTCTGTAGACTAATGAAACCTGCTTTCTACACTTTATCCATTAAAGTTTAAACAAACACCCTTTGGCATGTTGCAAGCACTTTTACCTGCAGAATAATAACATTTCCTTGGATTAAAGCTTGGCCATCTTACAGATCATTGATTAATAGGAAAAAAGTGTGACGAGACTTTCAAGGAGGGAGTGGATATTGAATGGATCTCAGATTTTGCAAAACACTCAAATTTTTCTTTCTTTGTAAGGAATAGTTTCCTGGTAAAAGACGGAAATTAAATCAATCAGGTTTTTTTTAAAAAGAAATGTTCTTTCACTCACTGTGATGTGTGTCTTTACATAAATACTAGTTTAAGTCTCACTAATTCTTCTGCTAAATCCAACATCCTTGTAAGCTGGTCACAAGGTTTTTGTATTAATCAGTCACTTCAGAACTCCAGAGACATTCCCCTTTTCACTTGATCATTCTTTCCCCACCCTCACCCTCCCCCTTTTCCTACTAAATCTTCTTGTACATTTGGAATTGGCTGTCTCAGTAATGCTTCATGGTCTTCTGACACAAAGCTTGGTTTGCCCAAGAGTCTTTTAAACAGACTCACGAGTGAACACATACTAGGCTACAGGTGTTACACTGACCTACTGGCAGCAACAGAAGATGCTAATTTTTCATCTTTTTGAATAGTTGGCCTTTATTCAGCTGCTGAAAGAGAGGTTGGTGTTACTTGCTGTTTCTACAAAAGGGTCCTCTCAAGAGTTCAGGGCACTTTGTTTCTTCATTGAATTGTGTAAAGTCCTTTTATACTTTTTTGCAGCTGACTAACATATTTGTATTTCAGTACTACATGCACAGGAATTCTCTAAAAATCATCTAGACATTCACTAAATTTAAAGCAAGAAAAGACCATAAGATTGTCTAGTCTTTATATCATAGGTAATTATACATCACTTTCACATGGAGCCTACAGACTTGTTTCTGACAAAGCATGGTTTCTTCAAAGGTATCAAATCTTGATGGACATACTAAGAAATGGAAAAAAATCCACCGCTCCTGTGAATAATCTGCTGTAACGGAAATCGCTACTAAAAACCTGTGCCGTATCTTTCAGATTAATTTGCCTGCTTTCTGCTTCCAGGCATTGAATCCAGAGGAACAATTTAGAAAACCAGATTTTTTCTTCATTAAGATATTTATACACTGTCACCAAGTCTTGTGTCTGATAAACAGACTGAGCTTGGTGAGTTTTTCTTTGTGAAGCATTTCTTCCAGGTGTCTCATAATTTTTTAGTCTCTCTATCATTGCCTTCAATTTCTCAACAACTTTTTGAAATGAAGGTACCAGAAGGAAAGGTGTTATTCTAGCACTAGTTTTATTCTAGCACGCGGAAGTTAAATCATTGCCTCCTTTCTCATTAGTGATCTGCAGTGTATACATCCCCAGGTGGCACTTCTTGTCATATTGTGAAAGTAGGTTGGGAATCGGGAGTTTATAACCCTTGCATCCCATTCAGTGACATTTGCCCCTGTGCATTTAGTTCTTAATCCCATTTCACGTTTTCAATACTGATATTATAAGAAGCAATTTTTTTTAAAAAGGGTCAAATATAGTCCTAAGTCAAATTTCTTTAAAAAGTCTATCCACCTATCTTGATAAATCAAAACTAAATTAAAAATAAAAATACATCTTTTTTTTCACAAGACCTCTTCACCATGAAATCATATTGGTTTATATTTCCATATTTCATCCTTTATCTTTTATTTCTTTTCAGATTAAATCTTTCATCAGATTTTCTATTGTTCTACCTTGTACTGATGGCAGATTAGCCATTCTCTATGTAATCTATGCTATTGATATTGCTTTTTGAGTACTATGATAAATTTAGTATTTTTCCAGCCATCTGCCTTTTCCCTGGTTTCTGTGATACATTCCCAGCCAGCAGTTTTGAAAAGTTCTCCTAGATTTTAGACATTTATCTTTAAAAAACACTACCACCCTCCTTTGTCCCTAATGTACTGGACAGTAATTCCTAGCACTATTGTAATGAAGTACCTCTTGCTCCTTCTTTCAAAGTTCTTCAGAGCCCGTTTGCGTTTAGTGGTCAGAAAAAGTGTCAAATACTTTATAGGCCATCTGCACATTTTTTCAAAGTACTCTTCCCATGGTTCTTTTTCTTGCTGGTGTTATTGGACAAATACGCAGAGTTTGGTGGTTCAGTCTGCTGCCAGTACAGGAGGCAAGGGTCTATGTTCCTCTTCATTAACTATGTTTATTAACCAAAAACTTTTTTATCAAACATTGACTTTCTTGCGTTTGGAAAGGAAAAATCACACGCCATGTGACATGAACTTCTGTAAACTCAGACTTCTGCCTCCCACATCCCTCTGAGATTTCTATCTCAGTCAGATGTCTTCAGACTCACCCAAAGTTATTTGGAAGTTATTGGGAAGGTATACACAAGCACGTGTACTGCAGGTGCAACACTGTCAAAGTAACTAACTATGGGTAGAACCATCCAGAGTGCTGTTGGGCAGGGAGCTGAGTACAAGAAGAGATGAGATTTTGGCTTGTTTTGCATTGGCAAAAGAAAGTCTGAAATGAAATTTAATAGTATTGCATTTAATATAGACATCTCTGGAAATGGGCCAATATGTCTGAAGAGCAAAAACTAGCTAAGGCAGCAATGCTGATACCAGAATAAATGGGTGTATACTGGCCAGAAATAGATGTATGCTGAAGCCCTGGACTTGATGTGGCCCACTGCAGTATCCTGTTCCTGGCCCTCATCCTCAGCATTTCCTCTCAGTGCTGTGTCCTGTGTTTTCATGGTTCTACGTAAAAAACCCACTTTTTGAGAGTTACACCAGTCTACACCAATCTCTCTTGTCCTGGAAGAAATAGCCTCAGTTTCATACAAAGGACCACTTTTTGTCACTGTATTTAGGCTGGTTTTGGACCATGAATTTTAAATCATTATAACTAGGCTAAAACACATCTTTATTAATCAAAATAGGAACCATTACAATGAACATATTTTTTGCCAACGAGAAATAAGTTTCTTTATTCCTGTAGTGGAAAAATCCATGCTTCAGGATTTGACAAACTCTTGGAAAGCATTTCTGCATCCTGCTGGTTTTGGAAGCATTTTCCCTGCAAAAAGTTGTTAAGATGCTTGAAGAAGTGGTAGTTGGTTGGCAAGAGGTCAGGTGAGTATGGCTGATGAGGAAAGACTTCATAGCCCAATTTGTTCAACTTTGGAAGCGTTGGTTGTGCAATGTGTGGTTGGGCGTTGTTTTGGAGAATTGGGCCCTTTCTGTTGCCCAATGCCAGCTGCAGGCATTGCAATTTTCAGTGCATCTCATCGATTTGCTGAGTATACTTCACAGATGTAATAGTTTTGCCAGGATTCAGAAAGCTATAGTGGATGAGACTGGCAACAGACCACCAAACAGTCACCATGACCTTTTTTTGGTGCAAGTTTGGCTTTGGGAAGTGCTTTGGAGGTTCTTCTTGGTCCACCCACTGAGCTAGTCATCACCGGTTGTCGTATAAAGTCCAGGTTTTGTTGCATGTCACAATCTGATTGAGAAATAGTTTGTTGTTGTTTCATAGAATAAGAGAAAACAACACTTCAAAACAACATTTTTTTTTATTTTGGTCAGCTCATGAGGCACCCACTTATTGAGTTTTTTCAACTTTCCAATTTGCTTCAAATGCCAAATGACAGTGGAATGGTTGATGTGGAGTTTTCAGCAACTTCTTATGTAGTTGTAAGGGGATCAGCTTCAATGATTGCTCTCACTTGGTTGTTGTCACCTTCTGATGGCCGACCAGTACACTCCTCATCTTCAAGGTTCTCGTTGCCTTTGCAAAACTTCTTGAACCACCACTGCACTGTACATTCATTAGCAGTTCCCAGGCCAAATGCGTTGCTGAAGCTGCGAGTTGTCTCTGCTAGTTTACAACCCATTTTGAACTCGAATAAGAAAATTGCTTGAATTTGCTTTTTGTCTAACACCCTTTCCACAGTCTAAAATAAATATAAAATAAACAGCCAGTAATAAGTCAGTAGTAAAAAAAAAAAAGTAAAGTGAGAAAAGTGCATTAAAATTATGTATAACGTATCCACATTTATTTAAGAATGTGCTCCAATAGCAAAAGGCAAATTTCAACAATGCAAAAACCACAATTCCTTTTGCGCCATCCTAATATCAAATGACATTAAAGTGTTTGGGCAGAAGACAATTTCTGAGAAAAAGTCAAGAGCCAGTACACAATAACCTGTCTGAGTGATTATGCCATGCAAATAAGGATTTCTTTGGGGAGGGAATCAGGATTGCTTTTCAGATTATTTACTTTTGTTTGTTTGTTTTTTCTTGTTGAAAAAAATATTTTTCTCTTATTTGAATAATCATGATTACTGCAGTATCACTTGTGACAGATGCAACCATTATTTAATAACAAAATAGACAGAAGGTAGAAATAATGTGAAACTGATATTGCATGCATGAAGAAAAAGAAATGAGTTCCTTTACACTAGATGAGTGAAATGAGCACATTAGTATTTATTGTTTAAACATGTAGTACTCTTCATGCATATTAGAAGTGACCTTTCTTTTATAAAATATGTACGTTTTCTCATGGTGTCCATCAGGTGTCTTATCTGAATCCATTGAAGTGTAGGGACATCCAGAAAACAATATTAAAAAATAAAAAATAAAAAGCTAAAGTAACATAAAATTTGCATACAGCAAACAGGAGAAAGCATTCAGGTTTGAAATACATTTCTCTCTTGCTAAGCTAAGCAGGGTTAAAAAATCTACATATCAAAAGGAAGAGAACACGTAACTGCTCTCTGTGAGCTAGAAAACTAAACTATATTATCACAAAGCTGTTTATTATTAGCGTGGGAAGGGAAAGGAAATAAGAAACTTTGAGAAAACATTGCAAGCAGATTTTAACTTTTTGTAATATATATGCTATTCTTAATCATACATTGACTGATTTTGTATTGTAGCTTTTGGTCCTCACTTGGAAGATCTTAGCTGCAAGTGTTAGAGATTTGAGGACTTTTGATGAGAAACACTCCCCATGTTGTGAATAAGAGCAGCAGAGTCCTTAAAATTAACAACACTCTTGAAAATATCACTCTGATATGAATGTTAAGGCCACTCTTAAAAATACCACTTTGATATGAGCACTTACAACTTGGAAGGTTATAGTTTCATAGTATTTTTCCTCCATATTTATTTTCTCAGGTATTTGCAACAGATGGAATTTATCCTGCTGCAGCAATCAAAATGGCCCTGTGTCCAGCAGTGGCACATACAATGAGTATCCCAGCACTTTCTGCAGACAAGAAACAGGACAGATAGCAGCATATTGAGACTTATTCTTTCCATGCAGGTAACTGCAGGTATCTGTAGTGGTACATCTGAAGTCCTGCTATGACCACTGTCTGCATGCAAAAAGTCAGTATGAGGTCTTCACCTCACTAGGCCCCTGTTTGATGACTGTAGAAATCAGAAGGCTTTGTAGTATGCTTTGTATGGCTGAACTTCACTTTCAAAGCTAAGACTCCTGCAAGGAAATGCAGCAGCAGGTTTTATCTCAAAATAATAATTGCACGACAAGTTATAAGATGTTGAGGTTGTGTCACAACTCTGAGTAAATATGAGACAGTTTTGGTGTCTCCTTTCTTCTGCCCATAACAGAAGCTTGGCTGTTACTGCTACTTTTCATAAAGCACCCTATTTTCAAGGTGTGGACATTCCCATATGTCAAACATTTTAGTTGTTATGCCTCCCAAATGCAGTCCAATCATCATGGTGTTTTAAGGCATCAGATAGAAAATTAAGTTACCACAAAACAAACTTGTTAACACAGTGGGAAGAATCCTGTTTGCTGCGTGCATCCAGCACTGCTTTGTTCTTGGATTCAGTCTGCAGCCTGGCTTCATGTGCCCCTGCTTCCAGATGACAAAGCTGTGGAGCACTACAAAAGCAAGCTGAATATTCACTAGATGTCCCAGGCACCAAAGATTTTAGGGGTCTATAGATGATGTTCTGTCAGGAGAACATGTAAATTAAGGCTAAAAAACCCAACAGGCTATAATGCAGCTCAGTAGCAGAGTGCTTACAAATTTGCCATACATACTGACGTGCTCAAATGCATAAATAAAATACTACACTGCATACACTATTTCTTCCCTGCAGAGAGGTTGAGAAAAAGAATGCACCACAGGTAACCTATACCATTTGCCTTGCTTAATATGAGGGCAAGTCTGCTGGGCACCAAGCGGTCTTCTGAGCAGAGACACAGCAAGCTCCAACAGAAAAACTGAGAAATTAGATACATCAGTGCTCACGTAGCAGCACACTCTTGGGGTTCTGCTTTTCACTTCCTGTGTGCATCTGCCAGATTTACCTTCGGTACCTATGTACGGTGAGGCCCTGTGCTGTGTAGAAGTACTCTGAGAACAGTATAAGATCTGACAGCAACATGGAGTTAAAATATACCATAATTATCAAAGGATTCTGTCTTCCTTGTAACTTCTGAATTGTCCAATATTCCCAATTTTTGTTTCTTTCTTCTCCCGAGACAATGTATACTGACACTCAGTGCTCAGTCTTTCCTCTCTCAATAAGCAGGATAATTATCAGTCTTTTCCTCCCCAATGTGCAGGGTTATCTTCATGTATTTAAAGTTGTTCACCTGTTCAAACATAAATGGTGGAATATTGAACTCTATAGCCCAAGACATGAAAGTTGCTAATATATTTTCCGCTTTCACCCATTTCCCTCTACCTTCCAAAATCTTACATTCAGCAACCTGCAGGTAGCAGAATTTAATTACTGAAACACATCAATCACTAGTTTTAGGTCCATTGTGAAAAGCAAATTAGATTTTCTTGTGTATTACAAAGGCCTTTCCTTTGTTTTGCAATAGAAATGACATAGCACAGCCATGAAAAGTGCAGATAGGAAAAAAAAAAAGACAAAAGCAAAGAATCAGACTCTTCACATAAAGAGCATATTTATACTGACAGACACAAGAAAACCTCTGGAATGGGAACTTTATTGACCTGACACATAAAGGCACATTAGTTAGTACATCAGTCAATATGAGTTAAATGCAGCCTAGCAACAACATTAATGTGGGAAAAAAAAAAAAAAAAGGCCAAGAATCCTCCCTTCACTAGGACACTGCTACTCAATGAATATAAGAACAGCCAAACTGGTGAGAACCGAGGTCAACAGAAGACTTTGAGGTTACAGCTGCCGTGAGGGGGTAAACTAGGGAGGACTAAGAGCAAGGCAAGAATAGAATCATAGAACAGAATCATGGAACAGTTTGGTCAGAAGGGACCTTAAAGATCATCTAGTTCCGTCCCCCCTGCCACAGGCAGGGACACTTTCCACTAGATCGGGTTGCTCAAAGTCCCATCCAACCTGGCCTTGAACACTTCCAGAGATGGGGCATCCACAGTTTCTCTGGGCAAGCTGTTCCAGTGCCTCACCACGCTCATAGTGAACAATTTATTTCATATATCTAATCTAAGTCTACCTTCTTTCATTTTAAAGGCGTTGCCCCTTGTCCTGTCAATATATACCCTTGTATAATAAGAAGTCCCTCTTCAACTTTCTTGTAGGCCCCCTTTAGGTACCGGAAGGCTGCCATCAGGTCTCCCTGGCATCTTATTCAGGGTTAACAACCCCAACTCTCTCCACCTGGCTTCATAGAGGACACGCTCCAGCCCTCTGATCATCTTCATGGCTCCCCTCTGGACTCGCTCCAGCAGGTCCATGTTCTTCTAATGCTAGAGCTGAATGCAACACTCCAGGTGGGATTTCACTAGAGTGGTGTAGACAGGGAGAGTCACCTTCCTCAACCTGCTGGTCTTGCTTCTTTTGATGCAGCCCAGGATACGGTCCAGTCTCTCCTTGGTCCCCCCTAAACCTTTTTATATTCACTGCATCCTTTGGCAGGCAGTACCGCTGACTTATTACCTGCTGCATGAAGAATAACTGACTTCTGTCTGTTTGGAAGCTTGCTCCTACTATCTTACTTTGATGATCCCTTGTACTTATAGTAGAAGAGACAGTGAACCATCCACCCCCATCCATCCTCTGCACCTCAGTCCTGATTTTATAGCCCTCTAACGTGTCCCCTGTAATTTGTCTCTTTTCCAGAAAGAAGAATCCTAGCTTACTTAGTTATTCCTCACACAGCATACGTCCCATATATTGATAGCCCTTGACAATCAAGGACAATCGAACCTTTTTCCAGTTCTACTATATTCTTTCTGAGATGAAAAGAACAGAACAGTACAAAGACACAGACACGCCATGCATTTATATAAAGGCATAATGATGAACTCTGTTTTGTTCTCTATTGCTTTACCAATAGTTCCTAACATTTGCAATTTTGTTATTGTTGTTCAGTGCTGAGCACTGGGCTGTCATTTTCATGTAATTATTGATTTTATCCCTAAAGTCTCAATCCAAACTGGTAAAGGTTAGGTCAAAACCCCTCATTTTATAAATGAAATTAGGGTGATGTCTTTCCTATATGCATCACTTTACTTTGACATGCATTTAATTTCACTATCTATCCAGGTTGTGCAAAGCCACATTTTCATTCAGATCTGCCTTTTCTGTTATGTTCCGTTCATAGCAATATTTCAATAGCTGCTTGGAGCACAAGACACCAAAGCCTGCACACAGAAGCTGGTATCTCCATTGCTCCATTCAGCAGGACATCTCCAAACTGAGGTGTCCTGCTGAAACACGGGTGTCAGCAAAGATGAGACATGGAGTCCCAGGAAAAAGTTAGGACAGGGAGATGCAAGAATGATGCTGAAACAGCTTTCTGTCTGTCAGCCATTAATAACTCTTTGGGGGAATATAAACTGTAACTTGTTCAGTTATTTTATAAAGGAGGTAAAATTCGTCATATCTGTGTGCACATGGAAGTCTCGTCTAAGATCTGGAAACCAATAAGAGGAAAAAAGATCTCAAGGCTCAGGATCCTTGCAATAAAGTTTCATCTGGGCATATCTGGACTGTGTCACTGCTTTCTTTGTAAAACTTGACATCCTTGTTGTTCATTGAGATTAGAGGAAGTGTTTACTACACCATTATATATTGGAATTTTTTGCAGCCATGATAAACAAAGGCCGGAAGATCACTAGGAAAACTCTACTGGCAATATACACAACAGAGATCTTGAACTTGTTTATTTTGAGTTTAGTGAAGAGACATTATGACATACAAGTGATAATTATCACATAATCACAAATTTGTGTGAACTCACAGCATTTTGTTGATCATGGTAATTCATACCTATCCTATGATCCAAATGCTCTTTGAAAGCATGATCTGATTTCTGGTCCTAATTTTAGGTGTTGTCTGCAAGGACATGATCACTTACATACTTATATTCTTTTTTTTTTTTTTCTCATACCCATTAAATGTCTCACCCAAAAGACCTGGGAGGGGTATATTGGAGCTTTATTTTCCACTGCTGTATGTTTACTTATTTTCCCTACATTATGGCTCCAGAGAAAGTACTTTCACTATAAAATGCCACCAGACAGCTTTGTGACAGAGTTTAAATGTTGACAGCTCATGCAAAGAGAATTACTTTGCAACAACTGTTGCAAAACATTTTTTTTTACCCAGTATGGCTGTCTTAGCCAAATTCCATGGCACTTTTCTAAATGCCTTCCTCTCTCTATCCTGTCCCCCACATGCTTCAGAGGGTCACTTAACATTTCATTTGTCCTGGATTATTGTAGTGCAACTGCCTGCTGTTACAATTACTGCATTTCATCTTTCTCTGCAGCTTTACTGAACTCTCTTTTATGTGAACACAAGTAGCAACATTTACAACGAGCTTAGGGGTCCATCTGCTTTGCACAGTATGCATGTAGGATCATTACCACCACTAATAGTTAATAACGTTCTGCCAGGGCAGCTGGGGAATGACTGAGGGCACCCTCAGCCCAGGGCATCAGGCATGTCCCTGGGGACAGGGTCGCTGGGATGTCAGCCTGCGGGTGGAGGGCAGCTGGGCTGAAATGGGGTCCTGGGCCCCAGGCAGAGTTGGGGACACCCCGGGAGAGGCTGGCAGGGACAGTCCATCCCATTAGTGCCCTCAGGCCATGGCAGTGTGCCCTTGGGTGAACTCCAGCTAAATTCATCCTTTGCCCTCTCCATCCTCCATCCCCCCCACCTCTTCTTAAACTCTTGGAAACTAGTACCAACAGGTTGTAGCATATTAATTTACCTCCTGGGGTGCTGGTAAGCCAAGCTTTAACTGGTGCATGACTGAGTGTTTCAGTCCTGGCTGCATGTTCTGATATTAACTCTGTTTGTCATGCTACGTAAGGGCCATGATCAGCAGCTGGCCTCAGGCAAAGGGAAAGTAATCAGTCTTTTGGAGAACTTTTCCAGTGGTTGCCAAGAATTTTCTGCATGAGGAAGCCTATTAACAAGCATCATGTGAGAGAGTGTTTACAGAAAGCCAGAAAATGCTGACCCAGGATAAGGAAAATGTCCCCTCTACGTAGCTTCACAGCTGAATAACTCTCTGATATTTCATTGAAGGGATTTATAGATAAGAGTTACAAAATAACTGTACAAAAGGGCTTTTAAAACATTTACACCAACAGCAGCCCAGTCCCATATGGTAATTTTTGAGCAGAGGTTGCATTTCAAGGGACAAAGGAATGTTCCTGGGGTATAATATCTGCGCAAAGTAAGATCTCAAAGGTCAGATGGAGCATCTGACCCCACAAGTTCCTTCCCCACTGCCTCACCTTGTGACTGAGCCGGCATAATCACAGGCCTGTGGAAGCCTTGAGTGCAAGTTAACTTGATGTGCTCCTAAAGGAAACTCAATAAAACCTCAGGTCGTGTAATGAAAATAACCTACACAGTTACTAATGGCAAATATTCTATTATTTATAACCCATAAGGAAAATGGCATTTTAAAATTCCTTTCCAGGAACTTTGCCAGAGGAGAGAACATTCACATAAACTATGTCTTTTTATTCTGTTACAATTCTGATTTTTTTGAGCTATGAAAGCGTGTTCAGAGCTGAAATGTGGAATTTAAGCATTTAGGCTTTTTCTCAGACCAAATATTCACTATTTATCTCGATTCAACTATTTTATTGTACTTGCCTCTGAACTTTCCAGTGACTGAAGCGTAGCAGGTTCTCAAGTGCTTGCCAGTTGCCTGCCCTGAGCCGGTCACCAGAGATTTACAAAACCCTTGGTGGAGCAGTGCCAATGATCTGTTATATCAAGCTGATGCATTTCTGTCACCTGTGTGATCGTCCTCTTGTCACTGAGCTAGAGCAGGGGGTGCACAGGCTTTGTACCCCATCTGCTGCTATTTGCACACAACTCCTGGGACTTTTTTTATTAGCCTCATTTCAACCTGAAAAGAAAAAAGAGGAACTGAACCAGTTGTGACAGGAAAGATTAGTCCAACTTGTTGCCACATGACATGCCTGAAGTTAATACGCAGCATTGCTGCTTTGAAATAGTGACATTTCCATTAAAAAAGCTAGTAATCGAATCACCCTGAACTTAACCATCTGCCTTTGTAACTGAGATTCTATCTACAATGGCATTTAACATAAACTGTAAATACAGAAAATGAATTTTCCTTTTATGTATTGCCTTGTGGTCTTAGCAGATAAATTTCAAAAGGTTGTGTTTTATCTCTCTTTCAAACTTCTCCACGTTGTGCCTGTCTGTGCCTATGGAGACTGATACAGGTATCCTTAGGTACATGCTCTATGCATGCATACGGTGGTGATATTATATGCAATGTTTCAGAGCAATTTAATTAACATCCTTTACTACTGCAGGTGAGCTCCAAGTAACTCCATCTGCATGACCTCATAATGTACCCAGTTTTCATTCTAGCAACAGTCAGAAATAAAAAATTCCTGACAAATGTACCCACTTTTCTTAAAAATGCCAAATCTGAAATTTCCTGCAAAAATTGTACTGGCCTGAATTTTGAGAGATCTTGGTTTGTTTTCCTTCTTTGATTTAGATAAAAAGATGCTAAAATCAATTGTTTATGGTGAGGGGAATAAAGTAAATGAAAAACTACACAAAATTATGGTTTAATGACCTTTCTTATATATCTACTGATGGAAAACAGTATAAATTACTTATACTCCTCACTGGTCACACAGATATTGAGCAGTGTTTCAGTAGCAGCCACATGCTGCCCCCACTCCTTCTGGAGCTGTGAGATGGCACAGTCGATGGCTTGTGGGAACGTGCCCTCGGTGGAAGATGCGCCCTGTACCACCTCCTGAAGAAAGGTGTTCACTGGGCAATAGGCTGTGCCCCGGCTCTGCTGGGGGCTGCACACCCCAGGGATGGTCTACTTTGAGAGCTGGAGGCAAAGCTGAGCTCAGAGTTGTGGTCTTGGCCTTGGATTGAGTGGGTGAAGGACTCTACCCCAACGGGTGGTGTGAATTCCCTCATGTGGGTTTGTAGGTGTGGTCGCCTGCCCCCCCAGAGAGCTACTATTGCTAAATATTAATGATTAACTTCACTGATGAAAGGAAGGAGGCCAAAGGAGCAATTCTAAACTACCTGGAGAGATCAGAAATATTGACAAGAAATATCAGTCTCCAGCACAATTTGGAAAAAAATAAAGATGAACAGACATGTTTCAAAACAAGCATGAACACTGAGCTTCGGGGAGTTGGAGAAAAATTGAAGAGCAGCTTCAGAAATGCAACAGCAAACAGCAAACTAAAAACTGTGAAATGGCAGCAACAAATGTGAAAAAATAATTTAGGATATCACAATTGTATGGTGATGCCTTTTGTCCACTGACTTCTAGGCATTTTCATGTACACAGCCAAGGTAGAGAAATTTCAACCTCTGCCTGTATATACAATCTATATATGAAGCAATTGGAGCTTAGTGGTAAATAATTAAAGTTCTTATGGGAAAATTTGAAACATATTCAGCTAAAATTCTTGCGAGGATTAATTCTTACAATAATAATTTAAAATCACTATTTAAATAATTTTCAAAAATATTTACTTTTTCCAAAAAATTATAATGGTATAATTATAATTCCTACTTCTCTACTGTTAAAAAACTCTTCAGGACAAAAGCTTTGCTTCTGTGAAAACAAAAATGTTTTCTCCAGGAAATATAGTTCAATCAAAATTAAAAAGTGGTTGAAAACGCATCTGGTTCCCACAAAATATTTTTTTGTCCAGGAAACACCTGAACAGAGCATCAGACATTGACGTCTATGCAATCATCACCTGGACATGAGCACAAAAGATTTAAATTTCAAAAAAAACCTGACAGGAAGGTCTATCTAAGAGTCAGATGACTGATTATTCCTAAGAGTTGTAATTTTTCCATCTGAGCCCACAGGCTTCAAGAAAAGTTCCACATGCATATTTGGCTCTGTGAACAAGCCTTTGTGAAAGATGTCCATCACTACTGGCCCCGCTTGGCATCTGAGTCACATGAACCATCGCTGCCATCATCAAGGTCTATCAGCTTGGTAGTGGCACTGAAACGTGTTTACCTGAGAGTCTTCTCAGGGTCTGCTCTGGCTGTGCCAAGCAGAACCTGATGTTTGCAGGCTCTGCACAGCATTATGCAGACAGAAGCAATTCCCCGCTCTTGGCAGAGACATGGTGGAATCCGGGACATGCCACTTCATTCCATCGCCCACTTTGTACCTCCTGGAGGACATGGTTTTCCATCTAACAATGCCAGCAAAAGCAATCTGCAGCAGTGGACTGGCTAACACAGGCAGCTCTTCTGGAGAGCAGCACAGCTGAGGCCTCAGCACAAATCTCATCATCCCCGCTGCTCAGTATTGCATTTCTAATTCCATACCAAAGTATTTTTTTTGCTCCACATCCCACTCAATTCTCACACATTTCTCTGTTACCCTCTGATCAATATGCACAGCTTCATGGGATCACAGGACAACTCAGGCTGGAAGTGACCTCAGGAGGTCTAAAGCCCAACTCCTGCTCGAAGAAGGATGAGCTGGGAGATCAGACTACGCTGCTCAGGACTTCACCCATCTGTATCTCAAAAATTTCCAATGGAAACTGCACAGCTTCTCTGTGCAACCTCTCTGTCCCACTACTTACCTATCCACATAGAAAGGACATAAAACACAGAGATTTGTGCCAATGGCTTTCCCTCAGAAGCGCTTAGACATATATTTTCAGAAGCTGAACTCGTGTCCTCAAAAGTCGCATGCTAAACAATCCGTCTGGCATGCTCTGGACTTAGCTCATGGCAGTGTGACCCTTGTGCGGCAGCTTTGGGGGATCTGTGGTCAACAGCAGAGCTGCGACAAAACTGCACACCCTGTGCTGTGCTGCTTCTGCCTGACACCTGAACATGTCCATGTCCCTGCCTTCTGTTGCTATCGCTATTTCTCTTTGTTGCTACAATGATGGCAAATGAGGACGGGGACAGTGGTCATTACATTAAAAATAATCACTTGGGTTTTGGTGCTGAAGCAGCTAAACGAGCAATGCCAAGATCCTTCTCAACTGAAGAAGCATGGCAAGCACAGAGGTGGTATTTAAGGACAGCAGCTATGAGAGCAATAGAAATTTGCAGGCTACAAGGCTCAATGCAGTAGGTTTATTTTCTCTGCTTTGGAACAGCTTAACACTGTAAGAAAAGAAGCTTCCCACAACTATTTGTCACAGGCTTGGCAAGACAGAACTGAAGGAGATGCACAAGAATCCGAATGACCTTTTGCAAGTAAGACCACACAAGCGCATGCAATGCAATTACCTTGTGTTATTGTGATGAGAGAAAATTTCATTTCAACTCTGGACCCAGACAGCAAGTGTTCCAATACCTTATTTTTTTCCAGGAATGATGTCTGAGGGAAACTCTGAGTCATCCAGGGGGGGAAGAGATTAATAATATCCACCTTGAACTCTAGATATAGATGAGAGCTTTCCAAACTGATGTTGGGAAAAAAAGTCTGTTTGCTTCCTATAAAAGAAACATGGCGTTTTGTGAGAAAAAGCAGAACAGGGGGATATATAAGTCATCCCCAACCTATCTAACTTCTCAGTTATTGCACAGCTGTATCTTCCAACATCTTACAGAGCATCTTGTTTCAGCCAGTGTCAGAATATTGGACTGGTAAATCCTCAGCTTGATTCAGTTTAGCATCTCTCTTGCATTAGACACAAGCTGCAGGGCAGGAAGATTCACATGAATGTTGATAATGGTTAGCAACGTTTTGCTCTGTATGTACTCCGCCACAGGGGCCTGAAAGAGAACCACACAGCAGAATACCGACTGGCTTGTTTGCAAATATGGGAGCAATTCTGCAGGCAACCCTGCTGTATACCCTCTCCTACAGATTAAGAGCACTGCTATCACGCACGTATTATGCAGCATGTATTGGCTTGAGCTGAGAGTTTTCATGGTGCTTTCTGTTATTTAGCTTCCTTCTGATTCTTAGAAGCAAGAAAAATCTCCTCAGAAAAGGTGGATTGCTCTAGTTGCTAGAGTTCAAAGTAAACCAGGTTTGCTCGAGGTCAGGTCTCATAGCCTGTCTGACTTAGCAGTGAATGTCTGACAGCTGCCAGTGAAACAGCTGATTTTTTTTGTTTGTTTTTTTAAATAGTTAAAGACAGTATTTTCAGCACAGACAGAGCAATTTGCCCATGGCAAGGGCCTTTGCAGCATCCTAGATCAATTGGAGCGCTTGCACGTGTGCACAAGATCTGAAAATGTGCAGCAAGCATTTTGTGAAGGGCTTGGATTTCTAAACCCAGAAGTAGCAAGTCTGAGGAAAACACAAATCCAGCTATCAACCTAAAAGTCAGAGTTGTTTATGTTATTGGAAAGGACAGGAAAAATAAAGAAGGTTTTCTCAAACAAAATTTGCAGACTACTTCTATAAGTCATGCCCAGCTAAATGCAAAAATAGAAATGCCAAGTTGTCTCATATTATTCTGTGCAAATTAGGATCAGAAAATCAAACTTGGCCTGTGGAGGGCACTCTAGGGAGCTTCCCAGGGTGACAAGGGATGCCGGGCCCTGGAGCTCAACCTGAAATTTGTCGTTGTGTTACTCCCTTCTGCATCATCACATCCAAAGCAAAAGGAAGGGTTTGAGCAAAAAGAGTGGTTACCAGAAAACCTGCAACTTCAAAGCTCTCACTCTCTTCATAAGCTTACTTCTTGCAAGATCCTGGAGAATAGTCTTCAGCACATAGTCAAGGCCTGGTCTGAGGCTGTCCCTGTAATTCCTCCCCATTAGCACTTACAAACCCTACCAAGATATGATCTATCTCTTTTGGGTAAGTTCTTAGTGCCTGCCCTTTAGTCACATCTGTTATTCCAATAAACACTGCAATCTCAAGCTTCACTTGTGATATTTAGGGGTGCATGCATTCCTTATATGACACACTGATTATATGAAAGCATCAGTCTACCCTGTATGGTCTCTGAGTTAAACTAATCCACTCCAAATTACATTTAAACAGATTCAAATACATGTTTTTTGGCTCCAGTACAAATGAATAAAATTGAAATAATGCGTAACATAAAGGTAACTGTTCTTGTCAGCTTCTTTAACAAGGCCCTGGTTGATGCTGGTTTCACCTCAAATGTCACACCAACAAGATGCATCCATAGGTAATTTAATGGAAAAAAAAAAACCAAAAAAACAAAAACCCACAAAACTATCTGAGGTTTGAATGGATTGAAGCAGAGGAGACTTTTACCACCAGAGCCCAGGAATGAGCAATGGCCTGAACTTTCTAAGCACTGCACCATCCTGACGAATTTGTAGTCTCGGTTAAGTCAGCGAGACAGGCAGGGAGCGTTTTAGACTGGCCAGTTAGAAATGCTGCAGAGAAAGGCAGCACCTACACCTGTGTGGCAGGGACCGCAGTCAGCTGGAAAAGCAGCATGAGGAGGAGACAGCAGAGCTACAGTAAAGAGGAAAAATAACCCTCCATGCCCTCCTGACCGTTCCTGGCTGGTAGACACTGAGTCATGATATTTCCCTTACTAATAGCCATCGCCGTGCCTACAGGCAGGCAAACTAGTCCCAGTTAGAAATTGATGACAACTCTATGTTTGTTTTGTCTCTGTCTTTGTGAAATCCTTCATCCTTTTTCTTACTCTGAAAGACAACTAAATAGGATTTACCCATTGGCAGATGTGGAAAGAAGCCATTTCCAAACCATGAGAAGGTTTCAAAACTATTATATGGGCTTTGAAGAGTGAAGAGTGAAATTGAAAAGTTCAACACACTGGTCAATGCAGGGCAGAATTAAAGTGAATGAATAAAATTCCTGGAAGAGTCAATGCACTCTCCCTGAACCATCAAATATTTTGCTTCACTTAAGCTGTGTGTTTATGTTACCATTATTTCCTAAGTTCACCTTGGTAAAAACTAACCAACTCTGTCTTGATACAGTGAGAAACAATTGAGCAGGATAAAGTGAAAGAGAATGAACAATGACCTTTCTTTCTGCAGAGCCCATTGCTGAGAGAGGCAGGAAGAGATCTATCTGGTAATGTTTATCTGACTAAGGCAATTTACTGGATGATAGCTTTCCCCAGAAGATCTAAGGACAAAAATGGCATAATATCAACTCACAAGGGACCCACTAAAATGAGCCCTAAAATGAAGCCCTCTGTGCTGAACCAACTGTATATTTCACGTGTAAGCCATGCCATTGAGATGTTTAATGTTCCTCTGGAGAGCAATAGACCAGTGACAAGAAAAATAAACAAGAGCTAAAGATGAAGATGTCCTTGAACTGAAAGTGCTTCACTTTAGGAAACCCAATAAAGTGAGTGAGAAACTGTGAAGCATGATTGCATTAAAATAGGCAATATTTTTTGTGTCTTCGGTAGGATGACTTGGGTATTTTATACCATAGGTCTCCACGCAATTATGAGAACTGAAATAATCTGATGGCAAAACTTCACTTCAGTGGGAGTGAAGGCTTAACCTGTGGCCTCCTGTACTGACACGGGTATCCTGACCATTGGGCTGCAGTGTCCCTCTCTCCTTTACATCTCACTCATACATTCCCTGAAATTCCAACGTATCAATAAAAGTGTTGCTGAATCTGACTTTTCCTTTAGAACATTTGATTTTTAACCAAAAGTGTCTTCGTCTGAAAAATTCTTGCGAGCACCACATGCAAAGTACTAACAATCAGGTTAATCTAATAAATACCTTTATTCTCATGCAGTTCATGCCTGCAATATCCCAAGCTAAACGATCCAAAAATACACCCAAAGGTTTGCTGACCTTGTTTTCAAATCCCTGCCTAAATGCATCAAGCCACTAGGTCTGGAGTAAATATAATTAAGTGAGCAGAGGTGCAAGAGTATGGCTGGTTTCATAAGGCATGTGCACAAATAAACATATATAATGGTAAATAACCTTTTACCAGAGTGAAATGGGGAGCACAAACTGTCCAAAGGCATTAAATGATATAGTTTATATAATACCAAGGTTTTAAGTGCAACTTGTTCCTTTGAGGTTGGTGACAGAGAGAAAATACAGTTTCTAAAAATTAAAAATTTTTGAGAAGTATTTTTTCTCTAAAGTTTCAGTTTTCTGTCATTATTTCAGCATTTCTGACCCCAAATTTTTAGAGAATCCCATTCTGTGAGTTAAAATATGTTTCGATTTGTCCTCTTTACTTACAAGTTAAAGAGGAGTCAAAGTGTCAGAGTAACTTAAGTGGTAGAAAATTCTAATTTTTTTCTGCTGTAATTTTAAACTCAGAACTTGTGGCTGTTCTTAAAATGAAGGTATTGATCATTATTTCCAATCAGTCATGCTACAGTCCTTATTTTCATGCCAAGGTCTTTTTTTGAGCGTGTCGAAAAGTAATCTGCACTATTACTTTCAATTATAGTTTAATAATTTATGAAATTACTTAGTATCATACCTGCAATATGTCAGTCAAGCTTCATTACATTGCAATGAGGTCTGATTTAACACAGTCATTATTGCTGTTGTTAAGGGTTTGTGGGGAAAGATTCCTGCAACTGTATTAATTTTAGCCATTTTAGACTAAAATAAGCAGCTACAGATAAATGACAGTATACAGTGTGGTACTTAAGCATACCTAAGACTATGACGTCTCCTAATTGCAAATACTTGCCTGTTGGAATAGCTCCATGTTTTGCACTCAGTTAGGGAAATGTTCTCCTAATTTCTTACAGCGAGTTGCTTTACAAGCAAGGATGAGCTATGAAAACTCAGGAGGAAGGCAAAGACTTGCACAGCATTCCCTGGCAGCCAGCACGCAGACAGCTTAACTAGCACGGTGACTCCTGGGAAGTGTTGATAAGGACATCAACATCATACCAAGCATGCTCAGGTCCATCCTTGGCCTCGGGCTCGCCCCCATGTTTTGGTTACACTGACAGCGGGTTTGAGTTTATGCCCTGATGTATGATACCACTGATGGTCCAAGGTGAAACAGTATGCCAAATAATAAGGAAAAACTGTATTTAGTTCAAATAAACTTTTAGTAAGACAGCATTTGAGAAGAAAGCCCTTGAGGCTTTTTCCTTGGCATTAGTCCTTAAATTTACCTTTAGGTGGCCCAAAATAAGGGTTTGCCAGCTTTGAGATCAGGGGTTATTCCAAACTATGAAATTAACTCATTTAAACAGATACCTAGGTTTCTCAGGGCATGTCCTGTTTTCTATTGAAGTATGAAATCCTGCAAACATGTGATTCAACCTAAGCATCGTGTAATGTTTAGAAAGTTGCACTTTTTTTTCACTGCTAATACGAAAAAGTATTTATCAGGTCTCAGTCTTTCCACAAAAGGCAATCTAATTTTCTCAATCACGTGCATAGTGCTAGGCCAGGGCAAGGACCACTTTCTTGCCTGCGTGTATCCTAGGCAGAGATAGATTAAAAAAAGCAAAACAAAAATACTCTTCATTTACCTGAGGTTTCAACAGGAACACAATTAAGCCAAAATGTAACCCTCCCAAAGAATTGAAAACAGCCTTTACTCCAAGGTTAATACTTCTGACTGCAAGTCCCCAAGGCAATAGTGTCTTCAGTTTGTATTTGATACAGCTCCAAGCGCAGCATATTGAAGAAATAATCAGTATAATCCTTTGCCGTTGCTTTCAGCTCATTAGGAGTTTCTTTCTGACTTGAGCACCAGTGGCTGAAGATGATTTGAGGCATCAATCGTTGGGGCTATTTGGGTGCTGTGCTGTTCGGGAGCCACGACAACCTGGCAAGATGGGAAATGTTAACCGAGGCTTCTGCTGAGGAGGGAGATGGCAGACTCGTGTAGAATTAGAGTGGGAGCAAATATAAGGGGAAAAATGAATCACAGTATTGATGTCTGGAAAGAACAATATTATGACTGTATGGATTTAATGACTGCTGATATCTAGTTCAGTGACAGGTAGTCTCATCCACAGGGACAAAAGTACACAGTGTGCTTCGAGGAGACCTGGAGGCAATCCTTCAACTCAAATCCCATGATAGGATAATATGCTATGGCTCCTTTTATGCTGGAGGTGGCATCCTTTCTAGATCCCTTCTGAGTATGTCAGTTGATGATAACAGCATAATTTGCCTTAGAAATTTTAATTCCCCACACACAACCTTTTCCTTACAAAGAAGAAAACCGTGAACATTTCCTTTGAGCAGTCCTGAATAAATACTTTAAGAATATTAAAAATAAGAAGTGGATTAAAGCTTTCTGAGTGAATTCCAAACCATGTAGGGCGCTTTGTTAATTTTAAAAGGAGAGATGTTATAACCTTCAGTGCTCATGCTGTGTGACAGACAGGCACTGTTGGTGTTAAAAACAGGCAGAGTGTATCTGTGGCTACAGCCAGATATATAATCTCTCCTGAAACAACATATGTCTGTCTTTCCCCTTTCACAAAGGAAATTTAGTGAGGAACAGGTAAAGCAGTTCTGTGACATCATGATTGTTCTACAGGAACTCCTGGATGTCATTAGCTGTTGCACTTTTTTTCCCTGTATTTTATATTCAGCATGCATTAGCGGTTGCTTGTTTTGAAGTTCTCCAGGGTATTCTACAACGAAGTTGCCTGGTAGCAGAACAATCTGTGTTCCTCAGATATGCAAGTGACTAATTTTCCATCAATCAGAGATGAGACTTAAATAAATAAAGGTACTTCATGGGGCTGCTGTGCCTAATGATAAGCAATTATATAAAGTCAAATTAAGGCAGTTCTTTGTGAAGGTCCTGTGAAATTGGTTAAGCAAAAAGAATAACTGCACCATTTCAGTGATTCATCCTATTGCTCATTTCAGTGGGAGCATTATCTCAGTTAACTGATGCAATTAATATGAAAATGAGGAAATCATTGTTTAAGGAGATGAGGAGAGAGAGGGGGTCTTAATGCGGCAGCAGTGAAGAAAAAGAGTCACAGAGACGGAAATTTGCATAGGTCAATGGTAATGTAATGCATTTAGCACATATTCAAAGCTTAACTTGCATAGTAATACAGATCCATTAAATTCTCATTATGATGACCTGTGTCCAACACAATTCAATTTTTCTGAATCTTAATGATAAAAAGTTAATTACGGTAAGGTGAAAACCTTTTGTACTTGGTCTTAAAATAAAGCATTGAAAGGGCATTGAGACTATCTTTTAGATATGGCAGGTAGTTTCACTTCTGCTTAATTCAATATTTTATTAAGCATGACAAGATCTGAAGTTTGGCTTCTGTGTGCACTGCAGATTTTTAATGTAGTCAGTGGCAATAAATAAGCCTTTGTCTGTACAACTACAATTTAGTGACAGTCATTTTCCACTTACAAGCTTCAGTTACAGATCATATTCCCAGTACATCCTGGTTTTCTTATTTTTAGTAACCAGAAAGCCTACCCAAATTTGGGAAAGAGAGGAGAAAAGACATCTTTTCCCTTTCAGCACTGTATACATATGCTAGCTTTTGTTCGCCAGACATGTTTTTGAGCCAATGACTCTTAACATGGTACATTGCAAGGTCTCCAGCAGCTGTTTCTTGTCATTACCTGATTTTGCTTCTCACCACAGCTACAGGTGGAAGATAAGTCTGAGTGCTGCTCAGCCTCACACCATTTCCTTCCACTTATCCCACATTTGCAGATAATGGTCATTCTTTGACTTACTCATCTGAGACAGGGAGCAAATGTGCCAGTTTCCCAGTGCTCTGGATCATGCACTGGATTAAGTAGAAGTTGTGGAGATATGCTGTAATCAGGTTCAACGAGGCAGGCTGCTATGTGAAACAGGTTGTTGTTCTTAAAAGACGAGCACGCCAGAGTAACACCTTCCTTACTCCTTTACATTAAAGCTACCATATATCACTCAGGACATGTCAAGCTGTTTTAAATTGTGATTAATTTGCATTTAACAGATTTGTAAGGCATCTTCATTAACATCTGTGTAATGTAAGTCAGGCTTAGTGCAAACAAAATCCAAGTCCTGCACATATTATTCTCCTTGTCAGGTTCTTTTATCCTGAAATCTGCATTATACTCACTACAGTACAGGGCTGGTGTTTGTGGAGGCAATCCAAGTGATGACTTTAGCCACCTAACACAGAGCCAGACCTCAGGATTCACTTGACAAAATGCAGACATCTGCAGAGCAGATGCCTGTACCTGAGCTATTCACGCAGGGCTCTCCATGCAGGCAGTGAAGACACCCAGCCTCAACACATCACAGAGCAGACAGCCACATGTGGTTCTGGGCAACAGCCCGGCCCTGAAAATGCAAAGCTACATGAAAAAAAACATGACACTAGTTCTCTAAAGCCAAGTCTGAGATCCAGTCCTTGCCTCACTTTTAAGGCTACAATTCACAGCAGTTTAAATTTCCACAGTCCCCTGAATGCTCCCAAGTTCTGTTTTTTAGCTCCTGTAGTGCTTGTCTGAGTCTCTGAGGAGTTATTTGACCTCCCAGGGAGCCCATTCAGCTCTCTCAGCCCCTGTCCATGCACACACAAATGTACAAACAGGGATTTTTTTCCCCCACAGAGTGGGCACCAGTCAGAGCAGCACCAGTGCTGGTGCAAGGCAGGGCACAGGCTCATCACTCCCAAGCACTGCCCTGTGCTCTGTGCCCAATCTCTCACCTCCTGTGATTCAGTTCCTTAGCACCACACAGGAGCTGCACAATTAAAACTATTTCAATGCTTTTAAAGGCAGATAAGCCTCAACATCTAAAAGTGAGTAAGAGTTAGGTGGCTCGATATTTTTTTGGGCCAGAATCCTATTAGACAATAATTGAGCTCAGTAAGAGCTAAATGTCCATTGTGGTCCAGCCTTAGGCATCCAGATACCTTTACAGATTTAAGCATATGTGCTTCAAAGATCTACATCTTTATGGACATTTTTCAAACTACAGTTTTATGTTTTAGAAAAGATAGAAGATAGATGCAGCATGTAAGCTGCAAGGTTATACTGTCATTCTTCTGGCTGCTCCAGCTGTTTTCATCAGCCTCCTTACTGGCAACTTGCTGGCAGTTGCTTGCTGGCCCCCTGTGAGGAAGTTCCATGTGTGGCTGGTCTGCGAACAAATTCTAGTTGAAAAGTAACTCAGGAAAAAAAAAGTCACTCATGAATACTTTGCTTTTAGTCTTTCCTGGTTTGTCATTTCACAACATGAGAAAAGTAAGAAATGCTGGATGAAGCCATGTGGTCAGTCTTGGAGTATGTGGAGAATTGTAAGAAATGGTTATATAAAATTAATTTTGATTAAACCTAGTAGGAAAAATAACTTGTAGATCACAGTAATCTTGCTTAAGGGCAGCATATTCACCATGCTGCTTCACAAATACCACTCTAATTAATAAGCTTTAGTTAAAGAAGAAGAATCAATAAATACTGTTATTCATAGAAAAGGGAAATTATGTGAGGAGGAAGATTGGGTTTTAAAATAGGTTGGCTTCCCTCAAGCACAAATTAAGATTCTTTTACGGAAAAGAGAAATGCCAGGTAGTGACAAATCAAGGAATAATCCAATTAAAGTTTCACTGGTTTCATTGTTTATGAAGATCTGACAAAAGCATTTTATCTCAAGCATTGTTATTTACCAAAAGGGGAATTCTGCTTCTAAAAACACAGAAAATCCACCTTTCAACACAAACACCACTGTGTATTGCTAAAAGAACCTATAACGTGTCATATAAACAAAGCAACAAGCAAAAGCAATGCTAGGAAATGCTGATCTGGGTTATCAAGAAATTCACAGGGCATGCCATTTGATATAAAATCTTTGAGACGAGATTGATTCCATTATTGTCACTACCCAACATTACATATCCAAGATATCCTAGAATGAGTACAGTCTATGGTAGAGATTACCTTTTATTGGTTGTACAGGTGCTTTGCAAAAAACACAGCAATAATTTGCCAACAAGAGACCTGAAAAATGTTCTGTGATTCCCCACAGTATATGCAAAAAGTTTTCCAAAGGAGAAATTTTATAAACCATCAAAATGCTCTTTGTGTCATGCTTCTATGAGCTGCTATTGTTGTGTGGCAATGTTGTGACACATCACTGCCCAATTTCACTTGCAACATCCTGGGAGAGTGAGGCTCTGAAGCCAAACACTTTGCTGATAAAATGATCCACTGGGGTCTAAGAAGCTGTACTAGGGACAGAAGAGACTTATAGCTGACAAGTGAAAGGCCCAGCTCTTCAATAACCTGTTTGTAACCACAGTCTGTGGTCAGGGTAGGAAAAAGAAATGTTTGAAACTACCATTTCCCCTTTACAGCTCTGAGGTTTCAGGGCCTTCCTGAGCTGGACGTTGGCACTGGATTTCCAGGACAATTAGTTCTGTGCAAGAGTTGCCTGAATCTCCATGGCCTTTGCAACACCTGGTAGTGAGTTGTTCCTCAGCATCTGTGTTTTAGGCTCTATGAAGACATCTCTCTTCCCACCTCTGGTTTGGAGCTCTTTGCACCGTTTTTTGCATCAAAAAGTTGTCCAGATATCTTTTCTGTAATCACCAGTATGGTATCCAGATCAGCCAAGGACAATACGCTATTCCAAAATGCCAAAGCATTCAGGAAGCTTTTCACAATGTGTCACAGCATGTTGGTTCTTCAGTGCTCACCAGCTTCCACCGCAATCTGCAGTTGTTCTTACAGAGACTGATATCCAGGTCCATCTGTATTTTCCACGCCTGTTAAATATCTTTGATCATGAATGACCCTGAATGGATTTGCCTTCCCTAACTTCAGAGGTCTGAAATTAAGCCTTTTGTCTACACTCCTTGTCTGTGCTCTGTCTTCTGTCAGATAGATCCCTCTAGAGGGGCATTCAGATCACTTATCTCAGGCCCCTATTTTAAAATTAGATTAATTGCTGCCTGTGAATGCCTTTGCCTCTCTGTTGATGAGGTGACTGGCTTAGACTAGACACACAGGTTTTTGATGTCTAAACTTAGGAGAGACGACTCTCATGTTGGGTGCCTTCCAAAAGCCAAAAAAAAAAAAAACCTACCAACCCTACCTTGCATTTGCACATTGTAGAAAATGATGTAAAACATTGGCATGGGCCCACATTCACATATTTCCTTAGCTCCTGATTCTATGCTACTGAAATCAACACAGGATCCACACAGAATTTTCTAAAACAAAAGATGCAAAGTCTTTATTTATATTTCAGGACTAATAGGATGCACAGACCCCAAGTGTCTAAGCAAACACTCAGGAACTGACTTTCTGCCAGTTCCTTCAGCATCTGCTCTCTGCGACCCTGACTTCAGAGAGGGTGCCCTACTTGTAGACACAAAGATCTTAATTCAGCCATTAGAACCACATTCGGATTTCAAACCTCCTCAGAGTTGAGAGGAGGCCACAGACTTAGGTGAGACCCATTTCTGCTTCTAATGTCGTCAGAAAACTAGAGCCAAAAGATGCTGTTTCCCATTGCCACTCAACAAGGCCAGGCAGCTACCCTTGTGCAGCTCTGTAACCCCTCCACCCTGCTACCTGCCAATACCCACCCCAGGAAATCAGAGCCCTCGCAATCAGAATTTCTCAGGACAGTGTCTTGTGTCTCATAAATAGGATGTCTGGGTTTCTAAAAAAAAAAAAACAACTTGCCTCACTACTGAAGTCCTAGAAAATCAAGGAAGACAAAAAATGGGATCTTGCCAGGCTGTCAGTTCCCTTTTCTGTTCGTTCCTAAGCTTTTGCTTTTGGCAAGAACACATCCCTCTGCTGCAGTGATCCCTGCATAAAATTTAAGTAATCACCCTGATAGTTTGCTAGACTAAATTTTGCTGGATATGCATACAAGAATGTGAAAAGTTATTTTTGCCAACAAATCTTGTACCATTCTAACTCAACGACAGAGAAGAGAGTATAGCAATGGGGAAACAGCTACTGCTGTGGGACATGCAAGGGGTCTTATTATTTTGCTTACACCAGTATAATGCAGCTGCCTCTTTTGATAGCTTTAATGCAGCTCCTTCTAATTTACATTGGTGTAAGTGAAATCAAATAAAACCCATTATGTGCCTGAACCCCAGTAGGCGATCAATGTAATGCAGACTTTTACAACCCCAATTTCTTTCTGTAATAGAAAAGGAACAATATGGGTTTAGAGAAGGGCCAGGCTAAAGATAAACCTCCCCTCCCTTCTCTTTCTTCGGCTGCAATCAGAAGAATCTAAATGGCCATTTGAGTGTGAAGACTAAGGTCAAGAAGGACAACAAAAGATCAAATGAGAGCCTGGGAGCTGAACCTGGAGATAATCTTGAAACTGAAAAATGCTCAGTGCACAGATCATCTACCAATTATGCAAAGATAGAGAAAATCAGAACATTAATTAAGATTATTTTATTACTTTATTAATAATGAAGTCAAATTGAGTTATAACAAGTTAGAATGTGAAGATGATTTCTTTGTATTGTTAAATGTACTTTTTTCAATTTTACTGCTTCAGAATTGCAGTATAAATTATATTTCAAAAAGAATACGAGACATTTGTATTAATTATAGGATGGGTCACACTCAAAGCACTTTTAAAATATTGCACTCTCTAGACTTATCTCAGCATGTCTTCTCTCTGCCTATTTTTCTCTAGTTCTCTTTTCCTAGCATTGTCATCTTCACTGTCAGTCAGCAAAACCCCCACCATTTCTGGTGCCAAAACCTCCTCTGCAGCTTTGCAAGTTAAAACAGTCTGTCTGTAACTCCCTATTTCAGCACTTTTCTGATTTCAGGAAAAAAAAATAGTAAGCTGGATTCTTGGCTGGGGAATCAGGATATCTCCATGGCCATCAGTGCAGCTGACTACCAGTTTACCCTGAATGAAAGTTGCATTTTTCATTTTGTTGCTCTGTTTAATGCAAGAAGAGTTGTAGGGACAATGTTTGTACTAAATACATGATGTGAAACAAATTATATGCTAAACAGTCAAGAGAGAGACAGTGCCCTTCTTTCCATACATTTTCCTGAGTCACTGAAAGGAACTATCATACAGAATATTCAGAAGTCAGCTCTCAAATGCAATAGCAGTTCACTTGTGTTGACAGCCAGAGATCCAGCTTTCTGGGGCTAGGAGTGACTTGGCTTACATTACGAATTGAAATGGGATGAAAGTATCTTAAAAGTAGTAACTTTAGCAGACTGCTTGGAACGTCCTTTTTGACAATGCAGCACAGGAGCATCCTAGATGAAGTGCTCTGCCCCAGTACAACAGCCTGGGAGACAAGCAAGGGAAGAAGGTACCTCAGATGACGAAAGGGTGGTAGCATTGCACATGGTCCCCTCGGTCCACAGTTTCACCTGCATAAATGGAGAGAGAGAATAATGCAGCTGCCTAGGAATGAGAACCAAGCAGTCTGAGGAAAGATACTTCCTGATTTGCAGTCTTGAATTTCTTCTGAATTGAAATACTGTCTGTTCTCACAGTCTCCTGCTTCAACTTTTGCATTTCATTGCAGATATTGAAATCACCATTCTGGTTTGACACTCGAAGATGCCCTAATCAATATCACTGGAAATGTCATTTAACTTTTCACTCGGACGAAAGGTGATGCTGACATTCTACTTTTCCTGAGTTTCCCAGGAGAACATTTAATCTCTCTGACCTTGCAGGTATTTAAGGAACCGTTCACAAGATAACATTGCATTGTGTGACAGCCAGCAGCGACTTTCACATGGGCAGCATTTTGCCTACAGGGACCACAGAAAACATCTGGATTCAGATAGAAAATAATAATAAAAAGAACACATTATTGCTGTTCATCTGTATCACTCAGTGATAGATTATTTTTTCTGCCCATTGGAAACAATGCTGTTGGGTTTTTAAAGCAAAATGATTGTGACCTATGAATCTGACAACGAGAAACTGTGGTGGTATAATGATATAAATAAGATTTACATGTTGCTGAATGTGGAACAGTCCCTGCCCTCAGTACTGGGTTCCTCTTCACGTTTCTCCTTCGTTTGGAGGGAATGTGAATATAGTCTACAGATTGCTATCAGATTCACAGGGTCAACAGGAATGGCACTTACTGGCAGCTGTATCTAAAGAGCTCTGGCACAAGCCTCAGAGGAAAGCTATTTGCTTTGCAAAGCAATAGGAAGAGATATAGGGGTTAAACAGTAGAGATCAGTGGGACCTTAGTGAAGCTGCTTTGGTCAGTCAGGTGTGGGCACAGCAGAAAGCAAAATAAATTAAACTCCTCCATCTGGAAAATAAATATGAAACAGCAAGTGGATTTGTGCACTTCATGACTGAGTGAGCAAAGCTTAATTCTCTAATTATTACCTCTATTCTACCCACTGAGATAAGGAGCAAGTTAGGAGAGATAATCAGGTTCTAAAATACTGTGTCCTCTTGAATTCAGCCCAAATGTAACAGTCAGCAATCGTTCCAAAACTGATGTAGTCTCTTGAAAGATCTATCATAATATAATACTTGCTATTTTGCAATTTTATATGTCAGTAGCAGGTGAAGAAAAGCTTCTTTCTTATTTATTTTTTTAACCCACTTTTCATTGCTTATTCAAATGGTTGAATTGCAGAATCGTACATCTATTGCACAAAAGTCTGGTTAATTATTCTACATCACATTATTCTAAATATTCATATTCTTCTAATTTAATATAGATTCTGCTAATACCACTCAGATGTCATCTTGCATTCACAGTCTTTAGTTATGTCAATAGTGTATCATGTTAGGATTGATCTTAGAATTCCCTGGTTTCACAAAGGCACTTCTGTGCATGTAGCTACTCTGCAAAAAAAAAAAAAAAAAAAAAAAAAAAAAGAAAAAAGAAAGGAGGGAGGTTCTTTTATTTTTTGTAATATGAAAAGAATAAAAGATATCAATAGATAATTCAAAATGCTACTTGCAGCCAGATTATGCGTTAATTATCCCATGACCCATAAGAGTGCCTGATAGCTAAATAACACTCTAATCATTTGTTTCAGCACTTCAAGATGAAATTTTATTCATTCAATACCTGCATTAGATAAAAGCAAAAAAAATTGAAGAGATTTGATTTGAGTCCATGCAATTAAAAAGGGTATCAAGGAAGCTGATCAGTTCCTCCTTCTTATCTTGTCCCTTTCTTCATGAAAAAGAAAAGAGCAGTTAAGAGATAAAAGTCTGGCTGAATAGCATCTAAACTTAACACAAAGAGGAAGACAGAGGAGTTCAGGCAGGATGTAGTCAGCCAGCGGTTATCTACCACAGGCAGCCAGACTGCAAGTCAGCTGGCAGAGCTCGGGTTTGAAGAGGTGACACAATTCTGAGCATGAACTAACTTGATACCACAGTAGAACCCATTGCAAAAACAGTTATTACTCTGTGTGGTGTGTAGGGAAAGGGAGCACGGGAGGGAAATGTATAGCCTCAGTAGCCATAGGTGACTGGAAGAATGATCACTACTCTTCCAGGCAATGGCTATTGCAAGGAGACAGTGTTCCCAGCTTCTTCAGCTAAGCCATGCTAATTAAAGGAGCTCAGAGCCACACAGGACCTTCTTGATGAGATGAATGCAGGAAGAATGAAGTCCGAAATGGCTTTATGAGTGCAACAGAAGTGGATCTGCAGAGCAAATTGCTCAGTGCTGCACAATGCACAAATTGGTGTTTGACTTCAAGAAGCTCTAGGATGACCCTGTAGGTCCAGGTCTAGCATGAGAATGGGTGAGGCATCCCTCTGGAGAGCACCTTCCAGTTTAGTTTCACTTCAAAGGAACCCATTTTTATGCCTCTGTGATACTAATCAACATGTATGAAGTAGGAACAACTGGGAAATACAAGGTGGAAGGACACATGGATTCCAGGACATGCATATTTTAAATTATTTAAAATATTCATTAATTCAAGTAGCCAAATGAATAGTCAGGAGTTACTTAGCACAGTGTTTGGTAGGCGATAGCTCCCTTATGTTCTCCTCAGCACAATAAGAAAGCTTTTTTAAATTTCATCTTCTTGTTGATTCATACTAGTTTCCAGATTCTGATATATCTGAAGTCTCTGTTCTTTGCTCAGTACTTACTTGAGCAAATTTCTCAGGATTTTCCTGAACAAAGGCTGAAGCAGGGTTCCCCAAGCTTTCTCCACTGGCTATGTGACGTGCTACCCTGGGGTCTCCAGCTCTGAGCTACAGGCACTGTCTGGAGATTTTCAGAACAACCCACCAAACACAAGAGTTTCAGACTTGACATTAGGAAGCATTTCTTTATCAAGAGATTGGTCAGACACTGGAACAGGCTTCCTAGAGATCGATGCCTCAACCCTGTCAATGCTTAAGAGGCGTTTAGACAATTTCCTTAATAACTTGCTTTAACTTTTGCTAAGCCCTGAAGTGGTCAGGCAGTTGGACTGGATGATCATTGTAGGTCCCTTCCAGCTGAAAAATTATTGTATTCCATTCCACTCTATTCTATCCTATCCTATCCTATCCTATTCTATTCTATTCTATTCTATTCTATTCTATTCTATTCTATTCATGTAAAATATAGAGGAAAACAGCACAATGCTGACCATCAGCTCCCACAGTTAGTGGGAGGTGTGAAGGCTTCTCCTATTGCCTAGGATTGTGATCCATAGGCCTCGAGCTAAATGTTTCTAGCCTGTCTGCAAAAAAAGCAAGGGAGGTTCCACCTCACAGGATCTGATAATCCAGTTAGAGCATCCCTGCAATGTCAAAGAGCCAGGTTCAAATCGCTCTTCTGGATGATTTGATTTTTGCCTCTTCTATGCTGGGGATCCCTCCCGTGGGAGATATTCATGGCACACACAGCATTAAACATTTAACAGGGACTGAGAATTCAGCTTCCTAGATCTCAGCTGAGTGCACTTACCAGAGGTGTATAAACTCAGTCAGACCAATTAGTATTTAACTTAGACATGACCTGAATGGAAGCTAGCTGAACAGCTCCAACAGGAGGAATACCCATGGAGAATGGCGACCAGCCCAGCATGCTAAGTCATGAGACACCAAAATGAAAATAGAAATCTGAGTCAGGACTTATGCTTTCGCAGAAACCACTAGGTCATTTTGGGAGCCAAGGACTGTAACTCATAGGTTACAGGTGATCTTTGCATCCTTAATGCCTCAGATCATGTTTAAAAATGTGTGGGAATGACTATTCTGAGAAAACAACTCTGGGCCTGCACAGGCAGAGGATGGGCTCTGGGTGAGGCAATGCATTTTCTGCACCCAAGTTCACTCTCCCCTTCCACTTTTTGGGTGAACCTAGCCCTGCTGTGCAGTCCAGATCACTCCTCTGCTCAACAACTAAATGGAGCAAATGAATTGGACGAAAATGGAATTCTTGCCTTAGTAATGATACAGTTCCCCAAGGTTCCTGATGCTGTCAGTGATTTCGAGATTACAGGTTTTCAGGACAAAGCAGGTGGACAAATATCACATCAGTGTAAAAACGTCGGTATCTGCTCCCTGCTGTATTGTTGAGGTGACAGATATGCATTTCTGCTGTAAGAAGAGTTACAGAAGCAGACAGGTTGTGCTGACAGGACAACACATACATTTTGTGGGAGAAGCTAACAGTGCCAAAAAAAAAAATGGTCCTGCTATTTCTTTAAATTTGAGTGATTACACAAATAATCTCATGTCTCTTTGAATCACAGTTTACAGGTGTTCACTGAATCATTTAATCTCAGCAGGCACTGTGTTGTTCTAGCATCCTGATGGGCACTTTCTCCCTGGCATATGTTGAAATTCAAATTCAGTTCCTGCCCTGTGCAAAAAAAAAATTATCTAGATTATGAACTGGAGCTGTTTATTTGTCATCATCAGCTGACATTCGAGGCATGTTAAGAATTTTCATTGTATGATATATAACCAATGCACTCACATGTCAGCTCTGCAGTGGAGAAAAAACCGTTCGGAAAGAATAAAAATTCTCCAGAGATTTGCCCTAAAAACATAAACTTTCTGTTAAATTTACGTTTTGTTATTTTAACAATTTTATGCTTTTCCATTTTGCTTCTAACTTTGGAGAGAAAATTCTGAAACCACAGAAGGCTGCTTCTTCAAAATTCATGAAATCTCAGCATTTAAAAGAAAGAGCTTTCTTGAGTGATGTATTCAGCTTCACTTTCAGACCAAGAAGTCTGAGACAACATAGGACTCCTCTGGACTTCTGAGTGCTGCTCATTAAAACTTAATATAAACTTTGTCCCATTTTGAGATTCTTTTGTATTAGGGCTGACTGAGGTATTAAGCAGCTGTAAAATCTGCCATTATAAAATTTTGAGTAATATAAGTTACTAGCATATAAAAACTTGCATTAATGTAACATTCAGGTTGCAAATAGCAATGCTTAAAAATCAGGAAACGGCAAACTTATGACAAAGTCAGCCATTAATTCTCTTCTATTTGCTCCATTATATGGATTATAACACAGGATTTTTCTGCCTGTTATTTTGTTCCATCTTTATTCCCATTAATTGCTATAAAATAAGAGCATTACAGCAAATTATCTGTAATCATAAGACTACCTATTTTTTCCCTCAAATAAAATAGTATAATCCCATAAATACAGCTGGGCATGCACTGGATTTCTCTTGTACAGAAAATTCTTTAATTAAAAAATCCTAATCCAAGATAGAATGAAAACCAAAATGATAAGAGAAATTAAACTCTGAAAGAAAATCAAATGGCATAAGTCTTTTAGCTTCAAAACTAAACCATTTTATCTGGAGTTTGACTTGCTGCAGGATGTTGCAGTCGCTAGAATTTCATATGATTGCAAAATGCATTTCAGTACATTCACAGAAGAAGAATCTGTTGAGGACTATTTGATACAGAGATCCCTGCTCTGCCTCACAAAATTTTCTGAGTAGAAAACTGAAAAAGGTTGCTAAAATGTTCTGTGAAGTGGAACAGTTAAATTTCTCACTAGATATCTATCACTACTGTCAGCAGCAAGACACAAAGCTCTAACAACCCTGGGTAGGACTAGTGGGCTGGTCTCTTGAAACCAGTAATGCTGGTCCACTGTAACTTTTTGTTACTTGGCATTTCATTCAATTAAAACAATAAGGAAGAAAAAGCAGTCAAAACATGGAAGTGAGTTATTCTCTGCTGCAAAGACCCAAACACTCCCTTCTCAATTAGCTTTCCAGAGCAGAATCACCAAGCGCTTTCCAAAGTAAAAGGATTACACCAGAAAACATCTTATACCCAATGTTTTTTATCAGCTTTGATCCATAAACTTAGAAATTAGCAGTACAGAAGCTCTTCGAGCAAGACAAAAATTAACAATGTTTTTGTTTGTACAGGACTGGGTTTCCTTTGATCAATGTTTGTAAATAGCTGGAAATGACACAGAAAGGAGACCAAACTGTAAAACTTCACAAATAAATTTTACATGGCTAAACTTTAAACTAATCATAGATGTTTCAAGAAAAGAATGCTCAAATTTAAGACTCTACCTTCATAGTTAGTCTCTCAAACACATGGCCCCATTTTGCTAAGGTGCTGTAGCTGCCATTCATCTGCACATTCATTCTGAAAGATGAAACTAGTGACCATGGACAGTAGTACATACATGCAAATTTGCCGATTTTGCAGTAGCTGTTTCAATTACAGTTACTGTCTATTAGGAAGAAACAGTATGCTTGAAACATTAAAAAAAAAAAAAAAGGAATTGTCCAAAGGTCTAATCAAAACTAGCATGTGTTAAGCATCCTAAATGGAGAAATGGTTTGGAGTGTTTTTATTTTATTCTTATTACTTTAATCTTGTGGACGCTGTGGAAGATGTCAGTGTTTAGAGGTCACCAGCATCATGCTTTAGTAATTATTGATGAGGGTTTACAGTTCTCTAGGTGGAAATAAATGTTAGACAATAGCCATTGTCACATCACTGGATATTTTTCATCTCCAGTATTCAAAAGTACCACAAATGGATAAACAGCCCAACCTTCCACAGTCAGGAATTTAAGAACTTACAAAATACACACCTATGAAAAAGTAAAATGATTTGTTAGAGCTATTCGGAAAATTATTTCAGCTATAAATGTTGAGGAAAAGAACAGGAGCTAATGAATGTAAAACTGCCTATGCAACTGTAGTCATGCCTCATAGTGCTATTGGCTCGGCCCCAGCAAATGCCGTCTTCAGGAGAGAAATTTACACTCAGTTGCCCAACTATTTTCCTCTAGCAGATGATGATGAAAGAGTAAAAACAAATCAAATTGCAGTCAAAACAGTACTCAGGTGCCCACCTTAGAGAGTTCCTGGTACAAAATAAAAGAACGAAGCAAAATAAAGTGGTTTTCCATTTCAGCCCTTGTTGCCAGAATGATTCTTGTTTTACTGGTTGGTTCAGATGAAATGTATTTTTAAAAGCCTTTGAAAGATGAACAGGTACACAGGATTCCTTTCCCTTATGTGAGCACCTCTGACCACGCTAGTGCTGCTCTTCTATTTCTGACTTAAATAATGTTTAATCAATTTATGTGCCTTCAAAGGACGAGGGAGGAGAAAGGTTTCTTCATCTCTAACACTGAGATGGAAAACTCATCCTCTCTTTCCACTGCTCTCCAAATCTGAAAGGGCACTGGGGGTTTGGTCTCTGCCCTGGCACAGGAGATGGGGTGCTGGGTCTCCTCACCAGGAGCCCCCTGAGCTCTGGGTGAATGCTGACCACTAACCTGGTGCATACACGGGAGCTGATGAGGAAATCAGTGTGTTGCATTAGAGAAAAAGACCATGCCACAACCATGCAAAATTGAAGAAATGGTGATCTGTAAGTTTGCATTCACAGAAGACAGATAAATTGGAAAGAAAATTCAGAGACCAGGATGATCCCAAGTTTTCAGGCTCTGGAGGCAATTGGCGAGTCTGAATCTGAAGAACACAATGTATAGTGCCTCAGAGAGTAGGGAGCTGAGGAGGAAAAGCTTTTTCAGGCTTAAAAAAAAAGTTGTATTCTAAAGAAGGAAAAAAAATGGTTCATTTATGCAGCCGAGCCTAACACATCAAGTAAGGAGAGTAAGAACAAAATAAATAAGCAGTTGATGTTTTACACTTTAGTGGGTGATTCCCATTGTATGAAGCAGCCACAAATAAAAGCTTCACGTCCATTTTTAACTTTACTTTTGGAGGTGCTGAAACTTACTGAAGCAAAAATTGAACTAAAATAGAAGGAAGCAGACTGAAGTTGTTAACAGGCTAACAGCATGGCCATTGCCTAAGGCCAGAAACAGCTGATGGATGATACGACAGCAGACAACAGACAAATCCTCATTTCAATTGTAAATTTTGTATCCCAGACAATTTACTCTCTCCACTATCATCCCTACACTCATTTTTGGCAGCAGCTGCACCACCACCTTTCAGTGTTGGCATAGCTTGCTTACTCTGTATCCCTGGCACAGACCATAAACTCAGAGATTGCCACCATCAAAGTAAAATGATGGTTCTGGAGGAACATCGTGGCAGAGGGACCAGAGGTAATGTCCAGGTGCATACTGGCCAGCCTATAGCACGCTGAAAAGAAAGTGAGGAATTTTCTAGGGAAAATAAATAGGGGAAGGGAGCACCTGCCTATGAGCAGATGCAGCGCACAGCCCATATCACATGGCAGAGAGAGAATGTGCAGCCACAGTGTATCTGGCTGAAATGTACCCTCATGTCCTCAGTTCACAGAAAAAAAAAAAGTCTTCAAAAGGATACAATAGCATTTGAGCAGAAAACTGATGGAAAAATTAGGCACTCAAAAAAAGCCACAATTAAGTTCGACCCAAAAAACCTCCTTCTTCCCTGTTGATGCATATAAATATGTGGTCACATGCTCTTCTTCACCCCACATTTTTTTAAATATAGTCACATAATTATAGGCTATATGATAAAGCACACACAAAGGGATAGAAGTAAAGGTGCCTGGGCAATCTTTATTCCTCCTTCCCTAAGCATCTGGTGGCTTTATTTGCAACCTACCAAATGCTTTTTATATGTAGGATTGATGTTGCCCACACTACAAATAGGTGAAACAGAATACAACATGCAGAGCGAACTTCCAGTCTGCTGCAAACTCGCTGGAGTCACTAGACTAACACAAGTTGAAAACGTGGTCGACATATAAAAAAAGAATATTTTTTTTCTCGACTCGTGTGTATTCTGGCAGGGCACTAGACAGACCAGCTCTATGGAAGAAACTTAACTTACCTTCCTTTAAAAGTAAAGTGGTGAGGGTAACTATCTAGCTTCTTGATTAATGAAAATAATCTTCAGTGTGAAGCCTATGACTAACATGTTCAATAGGTCTTTCTTTATCGATAAATTACCATATATCTCCAAGCATGCTATAATTAGGTAACAGAGCAGAGCTGTAAACCAAATTCAATTTTTATTGATGTATCTTAGCTCTGTACCCCATCCTGTGGGACCACTAGAAAAACAAAGGGTTGTTTTTATATCTTTCTAATTTCAAAGAAACACATCATAGAAATCTTCCGGCTATAAGCTATTGCTGAGTGCATTAAACACAGAACTCATTACTCTTGCACCATTTTTTGTTACTTCTTCACCTCTTTCTGTTTGTTCCTGCCTTCTAAGCTCACATGAAATAAAGACAAAATGGGAAGGTACTTTGTCACTGCTTAGATGTTGCTGCCTGAGCTTCTATTTCCCATTTTATTTGAGCTTGGATTCAGCTCACATATAAATTCATTGATATGTGGAATCTGACCAAAACACAGAGAAGTGCCTGTGAAAGAATGGGCCATCTCAACTTATTGAGGTCCTAAACAAAAAGGTATCAATCTCCCTGTTCCAGCTGGAAGGATTGAGTCTCCTTTTTTGGTGTAGCTTATTAGCCCTTGGTTTATAAGAAGTGCTGCAGTTTGCTCATGTGCTTAGCAAAGTAACCTGAAAAGAATTGAAATTCACCACTGGGATCTAATTGTCTCATCCTGCATGTCATTTTGCACAGCCCAGGAGGAGGAAAATAAATAAATAAATAAAGATTATCAAAATTTGCACATTGGAATAGAAAAGTTACTGATCCAGATACCCCTCAATTTATTTCACATGGAAGAAGTAACGACCTGAATAATTTTAAAGGTGAAATTCAAAGATGAAGCAAACTTCTGACTAATCCTAGCTTTATATATTGCCCCAAACCATGAATCAAAGTGTGTTTGCCATTCAGTTTCACCCTCCCAATGACAGAGTTTCAACTAACAAACATTTTCTTCACTACCCTCCATGGCTGTTTGGCTTTTTTCTGTGCCTGCCCCTGACCACAGCCTAATCATCTCCCCAGATTGCTCTGCGGCTAATTAAGGTCAGACACTTAGGTAATGGAAAGTGATTTATTCTGTGGACTTGGAAGAAGCCAAGACGACGCCACACACCTACCAGATGGGAACCTGGGCACTCTGTACACCTCTATTTTCCCAAGCACTAGGCTCCTGCAGCACACCAGGATTCTTGGGTAGTAAGTTCCAAGGGAAAAATCAAAAAGATAGTTTGACTGAATTATCTTCTCAAATGTTACAATACATTGATGTTTCCTTACAAAGGCAGATTCCAAAATTTAATTTCTGAATGTCTAAATTCCCTCTGAGAATTGAATAGAAATCATTTTCATCTCTTATATGAGTGCAGAAAGGTGATTTTAGCAAAGTTTATAACACCAAATATGTAACTATTCCTTCACATGACAGTGAGCATGTTAAAAACTCTTTGGTAAAATGCCGGATTTCTTAAACAATCTATAGTTAGTCTGCTACTATTTCACTTCAAATATTGATTTATTTATTTTTCCGAGTTGGCTGTCACCTTTCCATTATTCTTACCTATTACTCTTTGGGAGTCTTGCATATTTTTTCCACCAATCAGTTCAGTTTAAGGGCTGATTTACAGATAAGTCAGACTCTTCAAAAGCTGAGGCTGTTTGCCATCAGACTGTCTTCCTCAGACACTAAAACTCTGTTCCCTTCTGTTGGTGTGTCTACCTGCTTGTGCACAGAAATACACAGTCCTTAAGTTAGGAAATGTTGGAAGGCATCAAATAAAAGGGTTACAGGCATTAATAAGAAGCTGCTGACAAGATGGCCATTGGCAGAAAACACCCTTTCTAATAAGACATAGGAAGCTGGGATTTTACTTGCTGGGTAGACAGGAAATAATTTTGGTTTGCCATTTTATAATCAGGATTCTATTATTTCAAGACTTGTAAAGTGATATAGCAATAAGAGAGGACTGGGTATTTTGAATATTACTGCAGGGCTTATGTTATGGCTTTCTTAGTTTGCAGGAATGTGTGTTATACTTTCGTCATGAGGTAAATCTCAGCCTTTGCCTAATATATGGAAATATAAAAACATCACTGGTTAGAACCAGCAAGAGTTTTCAGAGGGGAACACAATAAATTCACAGAACTCCATAGTTTTCAATTGACAATACTAGATCATTTGAAAAAGAAGATGGCTGTTTCTGTCTGGTCAGCATCTGTTAAGCTCCATGTGACTACAGAACGTGTAAGATTTTTTTCCTCTAGCGTTTGCTAAATTTGACCCAATTTCACTTCAAAAATCAAGCAGATGGACATCTTAGAGAGATGAGGGAGAGAAAGAGGCAATCCTCATTATACCTGCCCTCGGAGCTACCTGTACTGGTCATCTCTTGTAATAAACACACTTGAGTTACTTGGCCCCTTCTACATGTTGATCCCAACTCTCTTTATTTCAGTTCTCAGGGATGCTGTCCTTCAATGTAAAACACTGTGGAACAGAAGATATTTTATATCCTCTACTTATTAGCTGCTTTCATTGACCGCTGACTGTGCAAAACACAGAGCCATTTCTTTGGTCAAGAACAGCTTCCTAAACTTGTGAGACCAACAAGAGACGACATGGGAAAACTGGCATACCCAGGTTTCCAAGCCAGGGCAGCAGCACTAACTCAGCCTGTCCCCATGTCCCAGCTCAGTCCTCTGTCCCCTTGCCCGGGATCTCTGCTCATGGTGAGATACAAGTAAGTGGCCACCTCACAAGCCACAGTTACTGATCTTAGGTCTCACACAACCACAAAGCCTTTTTGTAATTTACTTGATTCTCTTCACATGAAAGCTAATCACAGCAGTGAACAATACCTGTTTTACCTGTTAGTGTCACCTGATTTTCATACCTGTTAAACATCCAGTTTAATCTTCTATCACTTCAAGTATTGTAAAATTTTCCCTTCAAATAAAATACAGGAGACAGAAATACATGTGAAATATATGTCTGCTGTATTAGCAGACATAGCATATTTTTTGGCATCAGTGGATTCTCAGCATGGCAAAGCAGTAAATCCTTTTTTATATTAAATGTATTTTCATCCAAAATGCCTGATTATCCTGTTTATTGGGTCACTTTCACCGATTTTATACCATTGTTATTACATTTTCCCCGGGGAATCATTACTGATTTGAAGCAATATCAGATAAAGATGAGGCTGTATCATACCTCAGAATGACTTCAAGTTTCCTTTATTTTGTGAAAGGTTGATTTAACATTAGATCAAGCATCTCTTGAGATCTTTTCATAAAATTGAAGTTCTACTGAAATATCATGTTTTGAGATAATCACATGCCTTAGAAGTCATGGACTGTGTGTATCATGTAAGATATTAAACCTGTCAAGATGTTGTTTTTAATATGTCTTTTAGTTAAGACCATATCTTGACATGAATTATTCCTAGCATAGTTTCTCACACACTGGTTCAGCAAGCAATCACCCACTACATCCATCATTTCTGTTGCTGTCTCACCATATGTCTCAGAGGGGGTGGAGGGGGGGAAGTTTCCAGTTAATCATTTTTTTACATTTGGTATGCAAATCACTTAAAATTGAAAGATGTGGCAATTTCAAACAGTATTGTCCTAAGAAAGACTGAAGTTTTAGTACTGAGTTAAGTTTGATAGGTTTACTGGGTGGGAGTTTTTTGTTTTGTTTCATTTTGACTGCATCTTAACAAAATTTTACAGCTAGAAAAAATTCTCGTGATAATCTCTAGCCTGTTTCCTCCTCAGAGATATGTTTGCAGAAATTGGTTTTATGTTATCTTAGCGAAAGGCTTCTGCTTGTAATATTTCAAACCTTCATCTGTCCTTGGCTGCCATGACATTCATCCATCTGACAAAATGGGAAAAAAAGTGCCAGCTGATGAGTGAATGCTCCTTTAAGTAAATTTGTTAGCCAGGCATAAAGGGTTCTGTGCTCACTGAGGCTACATTGGCAGCCACATCCTCGAAGGTCTTGTGACTCCTACAGGCGATGAGTAACGCAGGGCAGCAAGACTCAAGATGGGACACTCAAACAATAGAGCTTTTGCTTTTAAGAACAATCTGTTTTCATCAGCCATGAATTAATCCATAGAACAGTGGCATTGCGTAGGTTGCTCTTGGCTCTCTGAAGATGCAAATAATGAGATAAACAATGGTTTGTTAAGTTTCAGATTCATTTTCTAACCTCATGAAAAGCTTTGCATACTGCTTCTCAATTTTGGGAATTGTCCGGCTGTAAATGCACATCGGTAAAGCACAGAAGGCTCAAATTTAGGAAAGAAAGCAGAGCTTGAATAAAATCTTTGCACAAAACCAGCAAGGCGCTGAGACCGGAATTTCTTGCCTTTATAAGCTGGGATGTCTATGCAGTCAGGCCTCAGCTGGACACAGAACAAAGCAGAGATGGGGAGAAGGGATATGATGAGTTTTTATCCTTCTGAATGTTTTGTAAGAGGTGTGTGCTGCGCATAGACTGCCAGGTAGTGCCTCAGGCTGCCTGCTCTTTCTTTCACTGTGTATAGCAGCAGGCATCCATGGAAGTTATCACCACCAACAACAACTGGTTTTGATTCCATACTTTCTCTGCAATTAAGACATATTTTATAAGCAGCTCTTTGTTTTGTGGGATCATCAGGTCAGCTTGGAGATTAGCTCATGAGACAGATACAGCAGCTTACTGAGCATGTTTTCCTCTTTCCATTCAACAAGAAAAGCTTCATACTTCTGATAAGGGTTGCTCCTACACAGAGCACTTACAATCCAATTAAGCAAGAAGTGGAAACAAAGGACATGGTGTCAGATAGTTGGGGTTTTTTTATTTTATCCAATGATTTTTCCATATAAAAGCATGCAGATATGTGTAGGAGCAAGGATGGTATGCAGATTTCCTTCTGCCAGGTGACTGTACAAACTGCTAGATGATACAGTCATACTTCCTCTTGCTTCCTCTTTGATGTATTAAATTTTGAATTTTTTTTCTGCACAGTGGAAGAGCTTCAATCAGAGAGACAACAGATGCTCTCTGGCCCCTCACGCCCCACTCTGGCTCCTGTACCAGCATCATAGTGATTGGGCCTCTCATGCTGGGGAGAGGTGAGAGATTTGGGTTTGAACCATCTCCAGTGGGGCAGGAAGTGGAGGCAGAGTCTCTGACACTCTTCACAAGTGATCCAGCTTCCACCGTTACAAAACCCACACCACATATAACATCAGGCAGCTCCAGAGTTTAGGTCCTTCCATGTGTGAGAGCTGAGAAAATTACTTCAAAAATACAGTTTTCAGTATATGCACTTTAGTTTTGCTTATTTTACACACTTGCATCATTTTTACTGGAGATTCTTGTACTGGAAAGCAGCCCCATTAATTCCTGAGCGGAAGAGTTACAAAAGCTGCATTTCCCCACTGTTGACAGAGGAGTGGCTGTTTCTCAGGCTGCCTGGATATCACTAGTGCCCAAATTTCTCAGCTGAGTGTATTTCTGTTATTCAGAAACAGGAGGTCTTGTGGTTTAGTGCCTGTGTGGGCAACTTTATGCAGCATAAAGTAGTTCTTTAGAGCTAAGCTGTGCCACTGCACCCAGAAATTATTAAGGTATTTCTCTCACACACCAATACTTTGAAGCTGGACCTGAATGTTCCTGAGGCACAGCAGGGAGCTCTGCATCTCTGAATCTTCATTAAAATACTACATTCTGTTTCAAACAAAGAATACTTGGCTGCCCTCCGCAGATACCTGCCTCCCATCCACAGGCACTGAGCAGTGACCCATAACTGTCCTTCTAGTGAACTGCAGCTCAAAAGCCATCAACCAGAATCTCTGTGGGTCAAGCTGGTATTTGGGTCTCAAAGTATTTTCCTGTCAGGTGTAGAGCAGGTAGGTGCAGAGCTGCCTGAAGCAGGAGGGCTTCCTCCCACTGCATTCCTGTGCTATATGCAGGAGGAGGAGGTACCATTTTTGTCCTAGATCAGCTGGAAAATTATTATCTTGCTTCCCTAAAAAATATGGTTCTTTTCTATTTTACTGTTAGAGCAAGGCCTGAGGATATGACTCAAAGCTTGATTCATCTCTTACAAAAGGAACAAAGAACCAGATGTGGATGGAAAAGGTAGAATAGTCTTTGGCCAGGAACCTCAGCTGAGGAAGGCCTCTGGAGAGTTCCGTTTCACACTGATCCTAAGGGGAAAGGACACTTCTTTTTTAGCTGAAAAAATAATGACCATGCTCTGAAAGGCATATATTTTATTTTCCCTGGGTAACTCACAGACCTTTTACAGTGGCAATAAAGTTTTAATTTAAAGCATCAATGATGCAATTTTTCATGGGGTACTGCTTGGTTTAGTCTCTGGCAGCTCTTTGGTCCAAATCTCTTGGTCTTCACTTTTCATGGGCCATTAATGAAGAGATGAACTGCAGAAGAAAAGCTTGATCCATTAAATCCATGCCATTAGTTCTTTTGTCCTCTTTGTCAATTGTATCCAGATCCAGGTAGTAACTGGAATTTTCCATAAACACCTACTGCTTGTTCCATTTTTCTTTCCACTTTGGGCAGTTGTTATTTTAGTCAAAGCACAACTTTTGCCTACGAGACCTCTTGCATGTAGAGGAAACTTGCTATGAATGCTGATATTTTATTGACTCATTTTATTTCTCAAAAAATGCTATGACTTTGCATAACTCTTTATCTGGAATGTATTGTTTTGTTGCCTAAAGAAACATTAATCATAAATTCAAGAAAGACAGGGGAACAGAAATAACAAAGATGAAACTGGAACAAGAAATGCATAAAACATTGGCAAGATGTAAATAAATTCACCAAACATGCCTGTTAAATCCTAAGAATATCAACAGTTTTACAGAAATAATTGCTTACATGCAAAAGCAAAATGTTTCTGATCGTGACTGTTGTATTCTGTTTTGATAGCCCAAGATATTCCACTTTCTGAAGCATCTGAAACATTGAAGTAATTTTCTTTTCAAAGTAAAAAGAAATATCAGATACATAAATAGAACAAACAATAAAGGTTGTGGGTTTTTTTAAAAAAAAAATATAAGAACAATTTTGAGTAACTTATTTTACAAAAAGATAATGAAACTAGATTTTTTTTATTCTGGAAAAAAAATGCTATGAACATTTTTAGCATAAATAGGTATTCATTTTAAAATCTCTTCACTTGACGAGCTATTTTCTTTGAAATATGAACCCAGAAAATTCTCAACCATTTCAGCATCTGAGATCCTAAAAAGCAATTACTTTTCCTTGGTCACAGTTTCTCTGTGATAGCCATTTTCCTACATATAAAACATCCGAGCCTGCCTTCCCCTCTCTACCACAGTGTTGTGGCAGGGGCAGTCAAAACTGGCACTCGTCGTTCTTCTCTGCCCTGATAGAGGTTAATTCACCCACACCGATGGCGGGAGGAACCAACAGCTGTTGTAAGAGACTGACCAAAATGTCCCCGATCTTGTAAAAACTGTCCGGTCGAGGAATCTCTGTCTAACCACGTGGAGATATGATTTGTGCTGAAGAGGTTGTAACTGGGGACATGATCTTTCTGGTGAGGGCCCCCTTCCTTTCCTTCTGGGGTAGGAGGTCCTGGCACAGGGCTGAGAGAAGCAGGACAGAACAGCTCGCAGATCCATGTTGTCTGACCACATTGGCATCCCACCACCTGGCCAAAGTCTCTAGGGATGAGTGTAAGGGAGGGAAGGAAAAAGCAGTGTCCTTTTGCTCTTCTGGTGCCTCTTCTGTTTTTACACATGGGCAGCAGATTCAGGATCAGGTCCTTAAGTCCATCAGGTTTGTCACTTCAATCTAGGGGGTCTGGCACTGTTACCCAGCATGGAGGAGTTCAGAAAGTGCACACCACAAAAACTATGCTTCCAATGTCAAGAAAAAGAAAGAGAAAAGTATTACAAGAGCAGGGGAAACACTATAAAAAGGATTTACCTATTCTCTACCTGTGTCCCTTGTAGAGGATTTGGATGGAATCTAGCTGCAGGGAGTCAGCTGTTTCCAACTGTGTATACAGTAACGACTGCACAAATAGGCATAGTCTCCATTCATATAATACTATCAACCTCTTATTTCTGTACATTACACAGAAGCACCAGATGCTCATGTTGTCTCAGTTTGCTGCATAGCCTGCCTGCTTCCACACTTCATACAGCGCTCTTCTTCTGCAGGAAATTGAGCCCACAGTCGTCTTCGTTATATGGATTTTCTTCTTAAGAGCTGCTAACATCTCATCAGTTAAGTCAGAATGCCAACAAAAACAATACTTTTTTCCTGAAGTTAAGGGGGAAAAAAATCCAGCAGCAATGAAAGTGCAAAACTTCATTCTAAAGAAGCTTCTAGTGTATATCAGTTTCTCTGTCTTTTCTTTCTTCCCTACAAAGACATGAGTAACTCACATCATATCTAATGCGGCACTGACCTGTTAAAAACACAAAGAATGTGTTTAACAGAAAGGAGAGAAACACTAAATAAATGTATACTTATATTTTTTGTCTCTCAGAATATGTGCACAGACACACACACGCAGAGTTTTCAATACTATTTTACCAAAACAAATCTTCAGACCTCCAGCAACAAACAGCCAGTCACTTATTAGTGAGAATGCAAACGGGTATTGCAGAGCCTGACTACTTGTGCTTTTGAGATATAAATACCAAAATTGCCTTTTGAAGAAGTAAAATGTAAAAGCAGTTAAAGTTCAGAATTCATTTTTCCTCTTCTTTTGATAAATGCATTTACATTTTAATTTCCAGTGTTTTCAATTTTCATGAGTGAAAGCCTGTATTTCTGGATGAAAAGCACAATAATAAAATGTTCTCCAGTCCATAATTTTCTTGTAATTCACGGAAATTATCTGAGGGCATATAGCTCATGACAGTGTTCAGTGCAAAGAACTCAATTGTTAGGGCTGCAATTTCAAACATATGTATATTAATGAACTGGCTGTGTCTTCATTAGAAATTCCTATACAGTTTTTTGCTGACATAGAATCATCAACGCTGTAATCTTACAAATCTGCAAAGATTGTCAGAAGTGTGCGCATTATTTCACTTATTCAATCAATATAAGTGTCAATACCAATTACACTGCAGAAATCCATGTAATAGTCCTAATTTTTAAGTGCATATGGCACCATAGATTATGAAAAGAACAGAATGATGCAACATGCCACGTCTTACATAATTTGGCAAAGTAGCATGACTTTATTTATAAGAAGAACATACTATAAATCCTTTTCTGCTTTTATTGCAATCAGTTCCCTTCCTGTGCTTGAAATGATAATGCAGATTTTGCTAACATTAAAAAAAAAAAAAATGGTCCAAGCACTGGAAACACTATTGGTCTTTATCCGTAGCATGGGATGGATCTTAGCTACACACCTTAATCACTCTGGCTACTAGAAACTGAAGAAAAAATTATTGTAACTTGCCGAACAGACAACAGCCTCTACAGTTAACAAGTGTTCAATGCAGTACCAATTATAAAATAAAAGATTTGTGTGCAGAGCTATAAAAAACATACAGACTCTATTATCAGAAAAACTGATACATCAATAAATAACATAAGTTGAGAAACCAGAAGATAAGGCAAAATACGTAGAAGGTCAACAAAAGTCTGGTAGATAAAGCTTGGAAGCGAGGCTGAAAAACAGCAGAGAATGGAGAATGCAGCAGCACACTGCCGAAGAGCAGAGACAGGCTGCAAGCAATAACAGCCTTCCCCGGGGGAGCCCACGATTTCATTTCAGCACGGAGAGTTTGCCACCATGGGGACCTGTCCCTCTGCCCATGCTAAGGCAGCCCAGGGAGCCCTTTGAAGGCTCGCTCTTCGGGGAGACTGCATTCTTCTTTATTGCTGATACTGCAATGAGGTTTTTTTCTGCTTGCAGCAGATACCTTGCCCTGCTCACATTCATTTCTCTTTCCCACTCTAAGGTTTCATATTCTCCCAGCCTCGGTTCATGGAAGCTCCCACCTGCACTCCTCGCATCTAACTTATTTATGTCTTCTGATCAAGTTTCATTTTTCAGGATTGATCAGCATTCTCCTCCCCACACGGCTGTCAGGTTTGTTGTCGTCTTTCAGCACAGAGAGATGGGACTAAGATGTACCTATAGGTCTCCCTCCTTCAGCTCTGGTGCTGTGGGAAGACCCTTCCCATTGGTGTCCTCCTCCACATCATCCCACCTGGGGAGCAGAGAGGCTTTTTTAGAATGGGAGGTGGAAAAGCCTGGCCTTAGCAAGCCAGTGACTGAGAGCTGGTTTTATGGAAATACAGCTAATGGTAAGGATCAAGAAGACCTATTTAAGCTATAAGTTAGAACTGACACTAATGTCTTTGTTGTAAAGGAGGCATGAACCCCATTGTACTGGAAACAAACCCCCATCTCCCCACCCCAAAAAAAATAAAATAGTTGGTCTAGGAGACTAACTCTTTTAAGGGAAAAGTCAATAAACACAAGAAAAAGATTATATAACACAATGCTTGTTCAAAAATGGAGTGTCCCCTGATACAACTGATACAATTTCATATGAACTGTAAAGTACTTTAAAAACAGGAAGTATATTCACTTCTACAGTAATTATTCCTCCTTATATTTACATAATTATACATATTATTCTAAACAGTGTTTGTGTAGTTATTGACATAGTGATGTTACCAATACATTTTTCCTGAGAAAGTCTCTACTGAACCAGTGCTGAAATCTGAGTGTTTTAGTGGAATTGAATACATTGCACTTGTTCACTCACGAGATCATACCCTTCACATTTTTGGAAACTTAGTCAAGATTGTTGTGTTCACTCATCCTAAATTTATTTGACCTTAATCCATGCTTGATGATGCACTGAGAAAGCCAAAAGGGACATAGCAGACATAATAAGAGATGTGCCTCATGGCAGGGAGCATCTTATTCTAATGATTATTTATAAACCCCTTCAGTTCCCCAAGATGTGCTCTAGGAGTTGATTATTGTCGTTTTTTTCAGCATTTTAGAAGCTGTTCTTAATAATAGGACAGATTTTTCTAGACGGTAGAATTGCTTGAGTTTCTGATTAATTTTGTATCAGTTATGACAGTAAGAGGTGATACTTGCCCCTAGTCACAGCCCGTATAGCCAAAGAAAGGCAACATCCCTCCTGAACACCTACTCCTAGTACAAGGAGGCAGTCGAGAGAGTTTCTGAGATAAAACTCTCTTTGATTTCTCCAGATATTTTTTTTTCCAAGTTAAGACTGCAGGACTTGGCGGTGAGTTTGCAAGTGCCAAGGAGCTGAACTGAGTTTTACTACTCCATTACTCATGTGTCTCTATTTTTCCCCAAACCCTTTATATAGCTGCCACAGTTCCTCTGCACCTTGCAAGAGATGGATGAGTCAAGAAACACCTCTTTAGCAACACCTGTAGCACTTGCCAAGTGCCAAGTCATCTATTTTACGTAGAATAAAAGCAGTAGCTCTGTGTGCTAGACTGCAGGCCAACTGTTCTGTAAATAAATCCTGGTCTTCCCAAGTTGACCCTCCATGCACATTTAAGCACTTCATCCTGCAGGACTTGGGGCTGCACCATGATGCACAACAGCTCCAAGGAGGAGTCTGCAGCCACAGATAGCCCTGCAGGAAAGTACCAGGGACATCAGCAGAGATGGCTTCCCCGAAAAGTTAATTACCAAAGTAGGGAGTAGAATTTGACCACTTCTGCCTCTGACCAGGAGGTCGTTGCTCTCTCCTATTGCCCAGGTATGACCCTGGGGTTTCCGGAGCTGGGGTTTCCTCACTGTTCTTCTTGGCAGCTAACCACAATGGACAGTGGGTTTATGGTGGGGTAGGGAGGACAAGGGAAATAAATAGCATGATAAGACAAGGCTTGCTGTTACCTGTATATTGTATTCTCCACTACCAATGTTTGCCAGAGATGCTTGTTTCTTAGGAACCACGGAAGCTATTTGCACACTGCTTGTACTGCAAAATGACTGATTGTTCCTATTCATAGGCAGGGCTAACTTACCTTTCTGCCAAAGCAATTTTCATGGAAAACAGACTTTTAGACAATAACTGCAAAAAACACCTTATTTATAGAAAGACACAACTGACAAGCAGCAACCTCCCTGACCCCAGTCCAAAAATGTAGCTTTTATGGGGGAGTCTGAAAAAATCTATGATGGGTGAGGAGGGGGAAATCACTGCATCCTTTCAGGATTACTTTTTGCTCTTCTAGCATGTACTTCTCTAAGGGGCTGGATCCTGCAGGATGTCAGCAATTGCTGTGGTTTCTGTGCGTGCTGTGGTGTCACTGCTAGTCCAACAAGGTCAGATAATCTGTGATGGAGGTTATGTAGACCAGTGGTCCCACACAAGTGCTGTGACCATGACATGCACAAAGACACTGAGCATGCAACTTGCAAAATCCTGGGGGATTTTATAATACCGTTTCATTAGTGGCCACACTGTGACTTTCTTCCAAGATCAGGTTCCCCCACACTTGTGCAAAGCTATGCCACCGCGAGCTGCAGGAATGGGCTTATAACACGGAAACAGCTACCACGGTCAAAGTACAGTCCTGCTGCACTGCAGCCAACTGCAGAACTGCGTGAGCAGGATGGGCGTGTGTGGGAGTGAATTAAGCCCACTGTCTCTTCTGCAGCACAGGCACTTCCCCTGTCCCCTCCATCCCCCTCATTTAAGTGCAGGTACAGAAGTTTTTCGCTCGGCTTAGGACTGTGTCTTCAACCCACAGCCTGTGCAGAACATCTCAGCACATCTGAGCTGTCAATACCTGCCCTCCCCGCAACCTTCTGCAGCCCACAGCACCATGCCCTGGCTTATCCCAGGTACAAAGTGGAAAAAAAAAATACTTAGAGTGGGCTTTGGTTTTCTTAGTCTGTAGCTTCTGAATTTGGTGGGCTTTTCTGCTTGCAGTTGAGCTGACTTTCACAGCAAATAACATAGATTAAGTTCTGTGCTCTGAGCAGGGATTTCTCATTTCATACATCATTTATAACTTTCTGCAGTGATTCCACAAAGTCAGTATCTCTCCATAACACAAAGATGAGAGGGATGGAAAATATAGCTGAAAAAGTGACAAACCTGCAAATTGCATTTATGTAGAGATCTAGTGCCACAAAGCTTCTATAGCAATTTTATGGAAACCTAGCAAATTCAGTATAAACAAATTTGTAGTTTAGGAAAGTTATGCATTTATGGATTTCAGCATGTACCATATTACAGCTTAGCAGAGATGCTAAATATCTCTCACACAAAACGGAAATTAAATCTGCTCTTCTATTTTGTCAGATCAGGTCTTTGGCTATGGCACTCTGGGCATAGATTGCGCTGTTCTTCCCTCACAGAAGTTGCAGTAGCAGTGAAAAATCACACAAACAAAATCCACTTTTGCAAAGGTTGCAAATAGTAAGTACCTCAGATTGCTCTATAACTGGCAAGTGATGTCTTTTTTCATTTTCTGTTTCTCTAGGATATTCTATCCATCACTTATTACCAGAAAGTGAACAGAGGCTACTATGGAAGAACCCCAGTATATTTTGGTGACATCCTGATTTCAATGAAGGAAGCAGCAGAAATCCCACAGGTTTTATTAGAGCCATGAACTGTTCCTTTGTACTCAGCACTTGTTTTTATAGTCAGAGCCAGTTGCAAGAATGCTGGTCCTGATCCCACTCTCATAGCTTGATAATCAGGATTTATTATGACCTAAATTAGTGAAGTCAGAATGGTGTAAATGAGAGGAGAACTGGAGCCATCTGCTGTGAATTTCTGGACATCAAAATGCAACTGAAGAAGTGAGAGATTTTCTTACCAGCCTTCAATTCCTAATGGGCAAAGGTTTACAAAGAAAAGTCCTATCATGCCTGTCACCCGTATTTAACTGTATCTTCAGTCAATAGGAAATAACGTCAGTAGTATACACACGTTCACAAAAACACACGTAAGAAAACATAAAATTGAATTCGGGTTGAAATGCTTTTCATTTCAGTACAGCATATTGCCATCAGATAAAGAAATATATATTATTCTCTGTCTAGCTCTTCCAAAGGAAATAATACCAAAGGTTTAAGAACATGCATTGGCTTCCTTCCTGATAGGATTTAAAATGTTCTTTTCCAATGTAAGTGCAAAACCAAATATTAAGGTTGAAAATCAAGCGCACTAGTCACACACATTCAAAACTGATGTGAAAAATTTGGACATGCTGAAGCCAGTGGCACAATTCCCACTGACTTCCATGGGGCCAAGATTCCGTCCAGTGTTCCTTGGAGAACATTAAATTGGTCACATTATGTATCTCATTTAATGGACTACGCTAACAGGCATGGTTTATTAAGATTTACATTCAACAAAGAAATAAATTGCATTGTGGAAAGTATTTAAATTAATGTATCTGTAACAATAGGACCACTAAATTAGGGTAGCATTCAAACTCTCATTTTTGGTACTGCCTGACTTCCTGCTTTCCAAAGAAGTGTTTCAGTAAGGGAACTTTGAACTTATTTCCCACTTTTCCCACAACAGAACAGTAAAGGTATCATCTAACATAGGAGTTTTATCAAAAGTTTTCTTAAAAAACAAATGAAAACAACTTCAAATCAGAATATATTATGGCACAAAATGTACAGAGACATGAGTAAATGTTCTTGTTCTAATTTTTCTCAAACCAATTCCCTGCTTATTGTTAATACAATTACAAGTCTACTGGCTGCCAGTAGAATTTGGATCCAAATTTTTCTGCTAACCAAGTGAAATTGTTTGGATAGTAAAGTCAGAATTTTTAACATCTTAATCAGTTTTCTTTCTGACTTTTTTAATAACAAAAGTAATTTGGTATGTTAAAACTTCGATTCTTTAAAGTCCAAGACAAACATCATAATACAACATCCATTTCTTTATGGAAAATTCTATTGTAAGAATGAAACGAATATGATCTTATTGACATTACTTCAAAAATCTATAGCAGTTGACAGATTAATCTACTTTCTGTAAGTTTTGTTGCATCTTAATTTTATAGGAGGGCTGGAATTACATATTCTGTTACACAGCCACTACACCTTTTTAAAGGTTATGAATTTCTTGTCACTTCCTCGTGGCCAGAACAAACAGATAACTTGATTTGCTTTCCTATATTGCCAAGCTGGAACATTTACCTCGTTTCGCCTCGTCCAGTCCCTTCGCCGGGCCTCACGCATCCCAGCGCACAAGATATCAAGCTGTTGTGCCTCGCCTGCCACCCCAGGCTGGTCACATTCTCCTGCGACCCTGCAGCCGTGGTGGGTTGACTGGCACAGGATGGGCAGGTGATACCAGCACCCCCTGTGCTGCAAACAGTGGGAGAAAACAACTGAACCACAGCACAAACCCTGCAGATTCCCGGCGCGGGCAGCCACGGACGCGCAGGCAGGCCCTGTGCCGGGACGTGGGCACCACAGCACCCAGGTGGGGCAGGAACTCCTCTCTGAGCCCAAAAACGGCCCTCGGGCAGGCCCCGAGCACGGGGAAAGCACGCACAAAACAACCTCTGAGAGTGATGTTTAACTTCCAAGAGCAAATAATTGCCGCCCCCGCCCAGCCCCAAACAAAATATTTCCAGGCAAATCTGTAACGAAAGGGAATAAAGTCTGACCACTGCAGGCAACTGTCAGAAACTCTAAATAATGAGATTCAGTTATGGGCATTTCTTAATGTGGAAGAGCAGTAGCAATGAATATGCTGGGACAATACGTGGGGTTTTATTCTCTTTCTGTGGAAGAAAATAGATGGGGAACTTCATATATTCACTGTCTCCAAAGCCAAGAAAGAATAATCGCAACCACTCAGCATAACCCGTTGCACAAGCAAGTTGTATAACTTCTTCTGAGTGCGTGATTAAATATTCTCCTAAAAGATGTGCTTTACTTTTGCCATAAACACATCAAGAGATGCTGAATTTACCACACTCCTTGATAAATTATTCCTTTTCTCCCTGCTAAGAAACCTCATCTTCTTTCAGGATTCATTTTATCTAACTTGCAGACATCTTGTTATGCCTTTCTCAGCAAGACTGAAAAATCTTCAGCAAGAGCCTTGCCGAAGAACCGGGCTGCATCTTTGTTATGCGTTAAGCACCCTTCCTTCAAGCCATCTCTCACAGCGCCCTTTGATAAGGAGGTCAATCTGTTTGCAGCTTCTCACATCGTGACACTGCACGTTCAGCCGCTGGATCTTGTTTGCAGCCCCGCTTTGCTTCATAGCCCTTGGAGTCCTGCCCTTTAAATAATATTCCTGTTTTGTCTCACACACACTGCTGCAATCCTCACAAACCAGGGGCCACCCAAAGACACCATCAGGATACTTTCCCCTGCAAAACTCTCAGGGAAACCCAGCTGTTAACCACTGAAATATTATCTGCTCCTGTGTCTTCCCTGCCCTCCAAAATGGCGTGACAGCAACAAACTTCTACAGCAATTTCAGTACCGAGGCCCATTTTAAACAGCATCAACTTGTTTTAAACCTCATCTTATGAACACACTGTGCCCTGGATCTCCCCTCGAAGTATCATGGGAAATACAGACCGTCACCATAATTGCTTAGATTCCCTTCTCCTGTCTTTTCTGTCATTAATACTTTTCCCAACCGTGACAGCTTCACAATGGTGCAAGGGGAGGTTTGTCCATGGGGCTGGGCAGGTTCTGCCCTCCCTTCCTCACCCCCCTGCTCTCACCCCGTCAGCTTCACCTGGCTGCGAGTATTTGATACCGTGCCTCACAATGTAATTTTTCTTCATCTGTGATTTTTTTTTTTCACAGTGGAAAGAGAATACAGTTTATTAGTTGGATTCTGTGTGTTTTTCTCAATATTACTAGAAGAAGCCAGTATTTTACCAACTAAAAGAAATTTATAAACAGCCAACTTCTAAATGAAGCAGATGGCTTATTAAAAATGAGCAGTCACTTCTTTGGCACACAAAAACAGTTTTAATTCTTTTTGTATAATAATACTACTGGCTTTGTGTGTTTTACAAGTAAGAAGAGTGACAGTTATCATAGACCCACAACGTTAAGCAACAAATAAAGAAAAAAACAGTTTTGTGGTTTTGTTACAAATTGCAAAGATCTTACTACCTAGCCTTATATGTATGTAACGGAACTAAGTAAAAAATCAAACTAGTAGTGAATTCACTAACAACCAGTTTCATTTGTTGCCAAATATTTGCAAAACTGATCCAGACCTGCTAGACATAAAAATCACCATACTAGACTTGTGAAGTGACTGCTGACACCATGGTGCCCCTTCTTCAGCTAACTCAGGGTTAGATTGCTCAGCCAGGATGTGGGTAGTCTAAGTTAGCCTGAAATATAGACATTTTTGTTCTTAGAAAGTGAACAAAAACCTCTTGTCATGTGAACAAAAACCTCAGTAATTCAGACAGCCCAAACATGTAGCCTAAACAAACAATCCCATATGAGACAGTCTTAACTTCATAATTGCAAAAATTAATAAAGACACATTTTCTTGCAGCGCTGGACAAAAATCTGGAGGACTTTGTTTCACTTTTCATCAAAACTCTCCAAGAAAAGCTTCACACAAGCTTCACACATATTATATATATTTATATGGACAAAAATGTATTAGTAAGCTGTAGGTGTGATATTAGAATACAGCTTTAATTTCTACGAAGTTAGGGTATTTGGTTTCTCTCCGTTTATCACATCTTATCAGAAGACTGGAAACAGCACACTAGTCTGAGTCGAAACCTCACATGCCCAATATTTCCTAATAGATAAAAACAAATTAAAAGCAGACAAGCTTGCCTACTACTCACCTAAAGACTGGCTGTTCATCTGAACCAAATGCCTGAGCCAAATCCAGAAACTTGTGAGATTTCCTTTTTTTCATCAGTGTAACGTATGAAACAAGCAGCTTTGAATATATTTGTTTGAAACTGAAGAATATTACTACCTAAGAATATTAATACACCTAAGGAATACTAATATATCTAGGTGAAAGGTATGATAATTCATCATCTAAAATCACTATTTGTATTTTCTTCACAGGTAGAGAGCAACCAAGAATTGTAGAATTATTTTCAGCAGAAAAAGGAGGTTATTGCAAAAACTCTATACACACAAGCAAGCTAGCATTTTTATGGCCAAGTATTTGCATGTTTGTTGATTATTCAGTGTCTGCAGCTTGTAGAAACTTTAACCAAGAACTCAAAGTGGCAGAAGAAAAAGTTATTACCTTAGTCACAAATATATTCCCATAACGGATAGCTTCTCCAATTTTCTCAAGTTAGCCTACACTGTACTTTTCTAGAGTGATGTTGCTGACACTATCATGAGATATTGGTATATTTAAGCTAACCCTGAGGATTTCAAAAGACTTTCAAAGAAAGAAACCAAATGACTTTCTACAACTGAGTCTCTGTCTTGATGTTATGAATAATGAATTTGCAGTAATTTCATTTAAAGAGAAGCAGAGAAAAAGGTCAGTTCAAACATGGGAAAGGAAGCAATGTGATTCTATCAGAAATCATGTTGAAAGGATTCATTTCTTCAAAAACAAAATAAAAGAGCAGCTAAAAATATTAATCTTGTTCCACAGATGTTTGATAAAAAAGCATGAAAGGAGCCCCCAGCCTGTACAGATACACTGCCACATCCAGTCTATGATTCAATTAGACAAAGAAAGTACATATACATAGGCTGCATTTTTCTTCAGTCATTGCCTCCCTTCCATAGGATCTTACAGGTTGGAAATGCTGCAGCAGCTCAGTGCCACACCGAAGGACACAGCGCGGGCTCCCACTGCTGCAGGATTTTGTCCAGAGTAGTGGGAGACACCGTGGCATTTTCTTACCACCTTTTCCAGGTGTTAACAGAATAGTACATGGAAAGAGAGTACATCACAGTTAGAGTGATTTGATTTTTGAAATGTCTTTAGCCAGCAGGGCAGCAACCGAGGGCATTTCTAATACCGACATTTTATCAGATCATCCTCTTTAACCAACAGTAGTTTTAGACACTGGTGTGTGTCTACATATCCTTTAAGTAGATGGCCTCTCCTGTAATAAAACATGGTATTTCCTATCTTGTAGCTACTCTCCACCCTAAAGGGCTGTCATTTGTGCATTGGCCATACTGGATAACATTTTTCCAGAGTAACAGTGATTGATATTTTTAAGTCTTGAAATATTAGCAATGTGGCAAGCATCTAATTGCTATTTTTGGTCTAAAACCAGAAATAATATCCAGTCTGAGCTGAATTAGAAGCCAGACAGTGATAAAACCAAGAGGATTTGTGTGTGTGACAGTGCACTTGATTTATTGCCTCGGATTGCAAGCAGTAAAAGGCAGTGTCAGTACTCATTTTCAGGTGACAAAAGGTATAAAGAGGTTATTATAAGGACTCTAACAAGTTTCTACAGGCCTGATCTGGGAGAAGATAGTCATGTTAGTTGTTACATAGGGATGGGGCAGAAGCACAAGAGAGCTGGACATGGAGGAGTTTCCCAGAAAGTAGCTGAGGGCTTCAGCCCCCAAGAGCTGTATACACCCAAAAGACAGAATTTCAAAGCTTTTATCTAGTCTTGAGACATTTTAGCTAACAAATAGTAAAATCCCCAAGGCACATAATATTTTGCTTCCAGGCAAAAAACCTGTGCTCAGAAATGAAGAGCTCAGCACTAGAGCTCATGCCCAATTCCCAGCAGGACTGGCGCAGTAAGGTCCCTTGTCTCTCTCCCTGGTGAAGCCCCACAAGGTCACGAATCCTGGCAAGATGAACCCCAAGCAGAGCAAACAGTGTTCCCCTTGGGTCACTCATGGGCCCTGTCAAGGGAAACATGCTCAAATCCCTGACACACAATCCATTCCTCAGAGCAACACACCAGCATCCAGCTCCAGGATACTCAGAGGCAAGCTGCTGGCAATAAAAATCAATGGCAAAATCTCAGCAGAGTCACATATTTTACATTTGTCTCTTTTACGCTTTTGGTGGACCACTGACAAAACACAGTTAGTCAGTTAGGGTGGGTTTCACCTTGTCTAATTTCAGCTCCCTGAATGTTAAGTGTCTGTTCAAGGGGATGTTGCCAGCACAAGGAGAGAGACATTTGCAGGAGGCAATTTATTCTGTGTATCTCAAAGACCAACCTTAGGATCAGACAGCTCATGGCCCAGAGGGGTGTCTTTCTCCCAGTGATTTGGGGTCTATCTGTACTGCAAGATGCTGCAGTCCATGGTGTGTCCTGTAGTCCAGATCACTCTGTCATCAGCCCAGAGAAATGCTGGGGCTGCTGGGGTTTCCCCCCAGCACACGGGCTCAGGTTTTCCTGCACAAACAGCCAGGGCATGCAGAGGAACAGCAAAAACTCCAGTTTTACCCTACGATGCAGTTGCGTTGCAGCTGGAGTAGATATCTGAGGATGAGGACCATGGAGGGTATTCCAGTGCTATTTATTGTAATATAAACACAGCCTGTATTCATAGTTTAGGTAAGGACCGTTTTAGCCAGATAATTAGGGGAGATGAATCCAGAATTTCATGATACATACCTTAATGATACTTTCAATGTCACTTATGAAACAACACCAGAATAAACATTGAACACACACTTTCACTGTCTTTCAGACTGAACTCACGCTAATGTCAAATCTGTTTTAATGCTGATTACTTTCTTAAAAATGTAATATATTACAGTAGATTCTATACACATATAGTGCTGGATATGAAGTGGCTGCATTGCAAAGAAATATGCATTGAAATTTCACTTAGAGGGAACTTTACATAAATAAGAAGAAAGTTGGTAATATTTGGTTTAACTTTTTTTTTTTTCAACTAGAATTGGCCAAATCAGAGATTAAAAGAATCTTCTTTCCAACTCTGTTTTACTCTCTTCTAAAATAAAGTCTTAACTGGTGTTATTTTTCAGAACTATTGTATGAAATTGTGCCAGAATTAGAAGTAAGCACATGCTGCCTTCAGATACATACCATTAAAAAGGTAGCATTTAATATTACATTGTTCAGGTACCTTTAGGAGTGCTTTGTTTACCACAATTAAGTCCTTAACATTATGTTACCCCAATGTTAGGGGAATTCTACACAGAATGAATGGTATTTTGCATATTATATTCTTTACTGAGCATCACAAAGAGGTGAACTAGATGAGGACTGGCCTATTAACCAAGTACACTTATTCTCAGGTTGTTACAGGGGGTTTTTTTTAATCGTCTCAAGTTTCTGCAGGATTTATGAGCTTAGGCATGGAGCTATCTGCATGACATAGGGTAGATGAGAGATGTGCACCATCAAAAAGAGTTATTTTCACTTACGAATGCTTGCTAAAGAAAATGCTTCAAAAGGTACTGGAATAGCTATTCTGCTGCAAAACAGGAATTTAACTAAGGTGCTTTGTTTTATAAGCATAGAAGATAAAACTAATGGGTGTCTGACATACAGCAATGAAATATGGGCTGAAAAATCAACTATTCTGAGCAAATAAAGTCATTCTCCCGGAGCTGTCCTCTGTAAGCCCAATTTATTTTGGGAAAGCAAGTTAAGACCTTCATGGGCTCTTAGAGAACTGAAGTACTCATGCAGCTCCCTCATCCAGCCCATTCCAGTGGTACAGGGCTATCACTCGGCTCTTGATCTTGGATAACATCCATGTTTGTACCACCAAAACACTATCCTAGCAGACTTTTGCTTAACAACTATACGAGTTTCATACCAGCTTAGCCAAGAGACTGAGTGAGCTTAAAGATCTTTGGTTTTCAGTTACTACCAAAGTCTTCTTTTGAGGAAAATTGGGCAGCAGTAGGAGACTGCCTCCCTCGTTTCTGCCCTTTCTTCAATTATTTGGGGGTTGGTGACACCTCTGGGCTCTCCAGATATGCCTGGCCACCAATAAATAGAACTGCCAATAGCCTTGGAAAAAAAAAAAAAATTATATATATATATGTACATAGTTTGACAAAGTGTCTGGCAAATTCAGTCAGTAGTGGTAACTGTAGCTATCTGGAAATCCTGGACAAATGCAAATTTCTGCTACATGAGTTGACTCTACAGTGTCTGCATGGAAACCTCAACACTTTTTGGCTTTGTTTCTTATATCTGCTGTCTTTGCTGCACTGGACATTCTGCACTCATACCTGGATTGCAGTGTTACTGTCCTCAACACATCAACAGATGTAAAACCTGTCTTATTTACAGTAATCGTTGTGTGCCTGCTACATGGCACATACACAGATAGCCTTGCCCAGGAGATAAAGAGAAGCCCAGCTTCCATGGAGCTGAGCCCCTTAGAAAATACTGGCTATGAAACAATCAGGTAGGAAGGCAATTGGTTCTCAGGCTTAAGTAAAGAAGCAAAATAGGTGCATATGCTGCTGTTACAGCTTTAAAAGAACATTTTCTTTTCTGGGGATGCAAACAGGACAGAGCCCTGCAGTCCTGGACCAGCCCCACTATCAGTTCATTTCTTTGAACCTTTGTCCGGCAGATGCCATATGAAAAAAAAAAAAAAAGGTTTGTACCATCTACCTACAGCATGTGCCGTCATGGGTTCACTAGAGCAGTTCTGATTTACCATGTCTGGTCAGTGAACAGTACACTGAGCCGGTCAAGTCTTTGCAGCCAGGCGAGAAGCAGGACAGACAGGAACCTGGTGAGGCAGATCATTCTCAACAATAGTCTCTAATGTAGAATGAAGTGGCAGAAACAGTACATTATGGATATTATCATCATTATCTCTTGCTACTTCTAATAGGTTTTTATATCATTTTGCTCATTTTTATAGCTTGCTGGCTCAGAACCGACATTCTTCGTAATTCACTGGAAGAAATGCTTGATTTCAGCTCCCCTTGTTCTAACCATCCCCAGAATGGATGAAATAGGAATGTGACCATTGGAGTAGAACAACCCTGTCTTGCATGATTCAAACTAAGACATTTCTAAAGCATGGTATTTTTTATACACAAAGGTATAAAGGAAGCTTTTTTTACATTTATTTTGGGATAGATTTTTTTTTCCCTGTCTTTCTGCTTAAGAAAAATCTACAGAAAGGTGCAAACTGGGCAAAGCACAGTCCTCATGAAACTGGAAGAGATTAAGCACTGAAAAAATCTCAGAAGACTATGCAAAATGGTTACACAAACCCCTGAACCAATATCTGTAGGATTTTCCCAGAAGATAATTGATAGTCCACCTCCTTCAAACTGCCTCAGGACGTGGAACAGAATGATACCTCATTATGGAAATATCATAAATTGTTCCAGAATTTTTTATCATCTGAAAATGAAACCTTTTCTATGAGAAGGGTAACAACAGGTTAGCAATCTGTGTTATGATAGAAACCTCACTATAAATACAAAATAATTTAAAATCACCTCTCTCCAATATATTCAATATATTCATCAAGGACTTGGATGAGGGAATAGAGTGCACTGTCAGCAAGTTTGCTGATGACACCAAACTGGGAGGAGTGGCTGACATGCCAGAGGGCTGTGCTGCCATCCAGCGAGATCTCGACAGGCTGGAGGGTTGTGCAGGGAAAAATTTAATGAAATACAACAAGGGCAAGTGTAGAGTCTTGCATCTGGGCAGGAACAACTCCAGGTTCCAGTATAGGTTGGGGAATGACCTGTTAGAGAGCAGTGTAGGGGAAAGGGACCTGGGGGTCCTGGTGGACAGCAGGATGACCATGAGCCAGCACTGGGCCCTTGTGGCCAAGAAGGCCAATGGCATCCTGGGGTGGATTAGAAGGGGGGTGGTTAGTAGGTCGAGAGAGGTTCTCCTTCCCCTCTCCTCTGCCCTGGTGAGACCTCATCTGGAATATTGTGTCCAGTTCTGAGCCCCTCAGTTCAAGAAGGACAGGGAACTGCTGGAGAGAGTCCAGCGCAGAGTCACAAAGATGATGAAGGGAGTGGAGCATCTCCCTTATGAGGAAAGGCTGAGGGAGCTGGGGCTCTTTAGCTTGGAGGAGACTGAGGGGTGACCTCATTCATATTTATAAATATATAAAGGGTGGGTGTCACAAAGATGGAGCCAGGCTCTTCTCAGTGACGACCAATGATAGGACAAGGGGCAATGGGTACACACTGGAACACAGAAGGTTCCACTTAAATATGAGAAGAAACTTCTTCATGGTGAGGGTAACAGAGCCCTGGAACAGGCTGCCCAGGGCGGTTTTGGAGTCTCCTTCTCTGGAGACATTCAAAACCCGCCTGGACGCCTTCCTGTGTAACCTCATCTGGGTGTTCCTGCTCCGGCAGGGGGATTGGACTAGATGATCTTTCGAGGTCCCTTCCAATCCCTAACATTCTGTGATTCTGTGATTCCTGGGGATGTGACAAGACCCTGCATCGGGGCAGCTCTGGGGAGCAGGGAGTGCACACTACTTTCTACCTCTTCCTTCAGCAGTGTATTGTTCTTCTCATGTATTTGCTGAGATAAGCAATGTTCGGGCTTTCTGTGGGCTCTGTAGGGATGCACATCCGAGGGGGCACAGGGAAAGTGAGGAGGTGCCAGTTTGGGGACTCAGAGGGAACGGGGTGTTGTAGAGCATGGGTGGGGGAAAGCAGAAGCACTGGGACTGCAGAGTGGGAGTGGGACTGGAAGGAACATGACAGCAGAGAGGTATGAGCATGGGGCTCCAGAGGAGGAAAGCTGGCTCTGGAAACATAATGCTAAGATGGGAGTTCAATGGGAAAATGAGATTGTGCATGAAGCATCTGAGGGGTAGGAGGTCTGAGATGAAAGAAAAGGAATCTGCCATGGGTACAGGAGAAAGTGGGATACAGCCACCTGCAACACACTGCAAGGCTAATGGTCACCTGCAGTGTGGGGATTAGCTGCTTGCAAAATAAAATTTAGCTACTGAGTGTCATTACTGAAAGAGGCAGTTTCAGGTGTCACATCCACTGCCATTTCACACTGCTAAGTCTTTATTAACCTTCCCACACATCTGCCTTATATACCCCACCCATACTGCTATTTCTGACTATTCTGTTAGCCCTGTCCTTATTACATTTAATAAGTATCTTCCAAGCTGGTGGATGTTTGGTCTGTTGTGCGAAAGGAACAAGAACTCACTGGGGAATGCAGGTGAGCTGTCTGCTTCACTTGCTTTGTATCCTTTTCTAGACCATGCATATTCACTTAATGTGTTTTCTTATTTTTTAAGCTAAGTACAATCGATTCCTTACAGTCGCTCTTCTTTAGAGATTCTTCTTATGTTGTTTATTACTGACAGTGTTCTTTGGCAACCCCTTCTAGTCCTGCTTCTAGCTGGGCTGGGCCAGTATTGCACCGGCTATTCTAGATGAGGTCAAACCAGGAGTGTTCTGGGTGACATGACAGATGGCAGTCACACATCCCCTGAAATACTGTATACACATACATGCATATGTGTTCAGTGTTTGGTTTTGGTAGGAGTTTATATATCATCTCTAAATGTTATCATGCTACTTAGACAAGTACAAAGACTCGCACTTGAGGAGGAGTATAGTAGGTTTGGGATTATCCTCGTTTCCTCTGGATGTTCAGTCTAATCTTAGACAGGCTGTCAAGAAATCTCTATTCCCAACACAGTCAAATGTAACCTTTATCTGTAGGAAGTTCTGTTAAGCCAGAAACATAAAAACCTTGAGACCACAGTCTTTATCACAAAGCTTTAGCTAACGCTATATGTAAACTGAACCCCAGCCACTGGAGGTCTGAAGCATGAGATCCAAAGCCTTGAATTTTGGGGCCTGGGTTGGGGAAGAGAAAATATATATGTTGTGTGGGCTCATGCTATTGTTTTCTGCAATTTGATGGAATGGCCAGAGTGCCAAGGCTTTCCTTGTAGGCTTAGGGGATTGCCACTGCCTGCAGAAAAACAGAGTCATGGGGAATGGGTTGATGTTTTAGAGGTGGAGCTAGAGTCCTCAGAGTAGCTGGGGACGGTAGAAAGCATTCTATACTACTACACTGCTCTGCAACATCTTGTCTGAAATCTGTATATTTGGCTGGCACTCAGGTGCCTATTGTCTAACCTCTTGTCTAGTAGATGCAAATATAGGTTAACTAAGGGAGAAAAAAAAATAATCTTTCAGGAACTCTACAAGTGAAAGAGTGTCAAAGGGAACAGCGACCAGTCCCAGATAGAGTCCTCAAGGCTTATGCTGTTAAATTCTGTTCACATGCATGCTCAAACACTGCTGGTTTTTAAGGAGGACGGAAACATATATAGATTTTTATGCCTCTTTGGCAACTGGTGTCACTATAATGCTTCCTATATATTTCTCAGAGATAACATCCTGCTACATAGTGCTGAATTTATTCTGGAGTGCCTGCATGTAAATTAAACCATCAGCACCAAGGAAGCAACAGATATATCAGCCAAATACTGTTTTCTTCTTCGAGTTCTGGAAAAAAGTTCTATTTAACGAACAAATATGGATATGATTATTACTTCAAGACCTTTTATCTCATTTGAGAGAGATAAGCTTATGTAACAGTATATTTTAGATCCATAGTTGACTCTGCGTTTTTTCTGCATGCAACCATGTTTTGCAAAAAGAGTGAAAACCTCATCTTTTCCCTTCAAGTTCTCTCTATTAAAGTGGATGTTGAAGGTTTGGTTTCATCTGTTGAAACTCTTATTGACAATGCATTAAGGCCACACATCACTGAGTGTTTGCTCATGAATACCACTAAAACTGTAGAAGCATATTTTTAAACTGGTGGCTTCTCACACCACTAGTTTTCTCTTCTGAAACTGGGACTAAATTCTAATGAAAGGGATGCACATATGCAGTTGCTAGACAAGAGCTTACACCTATACAAAGCAATGGACCTGTGCCCACAGACTTCCAGGCTTCCAGATGCCAGTAAATGCGCCTATGTGTATTTTTTATAGACTTGCTGCTATAGTATTTTTCACAAATGAAAATACCCTTGAATCTTGTCCGTAAATCAATCTGCTATAATTTTCAGCCTCAATAGTGGTACAGCATGATAGATACAATAGGTTGCCACTCCAATTTCTTGATCCCAGTTGACTGTCTTGGACAATGCTGTGAGTAGTAGGAAGACAAAGCATTTCTATTTCATAGTAATGCCATGGTACTTTAATGACATTGAAGATTGTTGCTGAGAATCCTGCTTGCAAAACTGACTTCATACAGTTCTATCCTAGGATACGTTTCTCAAGTTATAATTATGTAATCATGCATTCATTCAACATGAACTTTGTCTTCTCATGAAAAGATATAATATTATATGGTTTAAAATACAACATGGAACTGCAACCATATATTTTAGTTTTGCTTGCAATGCTAGAATACACACAGTCATGCTAGCTTTTGAGGGGAGGCACAAATTAAATATGCATGTTATGAAATGCATTTCATGTGAATAAATGTCAAAGCAGCACATGGTTTCACCCCTTGACTAAGCTGAAGAACTCATTTAATATATTAAAACAAAACTATATAGATGAAAATGGAGAAAATATTAGCAGAGTATCAAATTCAGATTATTGTTACCTGCTATCCTACAGAGATTTTCTAAAACTGAAGGCTCCCATTTTCTCGTTTTTGTACTTCAACCCACCATCCATCCTGCTCACTTTTAGAAATCACATAGTTTGAGAAAGCTATATTGGGGTGGCAGATATAGCCCGCACATGCCTGTGGGTGAGCTAGTAATGCAGAGTTGTTAAATCAAGAGAGCAGATCTTAGGAGCAACACTGCGCATTACAACCTCTGCATCACACAGCCCGGAGCCGTGACTGCAGGGATGCCGCAGGGTGAGAGCACACCAAAGGTACAGCCCTGTTTACAAGCCCTTCACAGTATTTCGCTAATACAAATTACAGTTAGATAGAAAGGAAAAAGAAAATACAGATTACCTTGTGCCATATTAACAAATTTTCCTACAGCAGTGTGTTTTTTTCAAGGATAAGCAGAATCTGAAATCTGCTGTGTTTTTTAAAGATAAGGAGAAAGTGCTAAGACATCTGCACAGGTACAGCAGGCAGCTAATTTGAGAGTCCTTTTCTGTACCTGTATCTGGGAAAGACAGACATAAACATTCACAGTAGAAGCCCCAGTTTGTAAGTCTCTTCCACCAGAAGGAAGTATGTCACAACACAAGCTCACGGACAGTAAACGCACATACCAGATGTGAAGAAGCTAGAGAAAATAGTTTGATTAGATAGGAAAGCATATTGAGTTCAGCTGGTCCTTGCATGACCCTGAATCATGTTCAATCCATTAGTTAAGAGCACAAATAGTTAAACAATAGCACTTACTGCAGCCTCAGGCGCTGGGCTTGCTCAAGGGTGATACAGGAGAAACTCTCTAGCCAACGGACATGTATGCCTTCCTCCTGATCTACTTACTGAAATGTTTTTCCCCACTGACAAAGGCAGTTAGGCATGATTTTCCATGCACCTGCTTTGGGGACTTGCACAGCTCTATAACCAGTTCAGCTGCAGAGAAGGAAGGCTATAAGTAACTTGGGTTTTGTTGTTTAAATTTTTACAGCATTCATTAATGTAGCTGAGATCAGATCTCATCCTAAGAGAGAACAACACCAAGCAATGGTTGCTAAAAGATATGAGTATTTAGGAAGAATAGACTCCTTCCTTACAAAGAGAAAACAACAGAGACAGAAACTGCTTTCTGCTGGAAAAAACGTGCCACATATGCAAAGCTGGAAGATGCCTAGGGGAAAAGACAAAGTTGGTATCAGTGTGAGTGGCATCTTGGGGAAAACCCCAGCTGACAGAAGGAGGCTGCATAGAGGGAAGAGTGCTGGGAACTACTAGACGACTGACTGGCACATATGTGATTTCTGGTGATTAAAATAAGCCATTTAAAAACAGACCTGCTTGAAAAGCAAAAAAAGTAAATGACATTATACTGGATGGAACAGCTACCAGATGGTCCAGTTACCAGCAGCTACTAGATTTTGGGGTTGTTTTGGGTTTTTTTTTAATACACACATGCACTCACATGAGCAAATGCTCATGGGCCAAACTGGACTGTAAAAGCCATCTGGCACTGACTGTGTAAGTTTACTACACTGCAAAACCTCGTTTTCTCTGACATTATTTGTGGTTAGAGGACTAATTCCCGTTTTAGCCAGGCAACTAGGCTGCAATCTGGAAAATGAGAATTGGAGGGCATGGAAACAAAGCATGGAGCCATGGGCTGGATTCTCAGCTGTGAAGAGTCAGCTTCCAAAAGGAAAATGAACTTCACTTTCTCTGTTCCGAACGGGATGGTAAAAATAAAATTCCCCTAATTCTTTCCTACAAATCAAGACCTATTAGAGCCTCTCCCCACCCTTTACAAATGGTAGAGCTCTGCAATCCTTTTACAACTAGGATTTTTTTAATTTCTATTTTTACTTCTATTTTCTGAAATATTTATAATTTTATTTATATATATATATATGTGGGGTTTTTACACTCACCTACTGCTTTCTTCTGTCTTCTCCAACTTCTGTCCATTAGAACACCACAGTATTCAATGAGTTTCTGTTCTTCATTCACTCACCTACTACCAGTTCAATTCCACTTCCCTGCTCTGGCACATTAAGTGGTTGTGATCATCTCCGAAAAATGAAGAATTATCTGCCGCCATGTATAAATTACATTTGATATGTCATCACAAAGCATCTATAATATATGCTTATAGCATTCATCATATTAACATATCCTGTATATATTTTTCTTGATTTTTAAGGAAGAAGTTTAACAATGTGTATTCCTGAATGATCTCATTCTGGTAGGAACTTGGCATAATTTTTATTAAACAATCAAAGAATTTTTAAAAAATTTGAACACCAATCTATTGTTGTACTAGAGACAATGTCCTTGTCCTGGGTCTAATTGGGTGAGTGACCCAATACAATCAGAGTTCAGTTTAGTTCCATTAAATATTCTCTTTGACTGCAATGTAGAAATGTTTTTTTGGTATAAAGAAGGAAAAAGAAACAAATGCAAACAACAAATTTCAGATCTATAAATGTGCATCAACAATCAGTATAGAGTCTATTTTATTTCTAGCCTATTAAGAACTAGACCTGCATCATGTATGTTAAGTACCTATTCCCTCCCAGCTGAGACCTGTATCCGAGGATGTAATAACAGTACTTCAAGTCTGTTGCTCGACCAAAGTCCAGAGCCCAAACTGAGGCTTAACACGTGGTACAAACACAGCCCAAAGTAAATGCTTGGCCCATGTTTACCTTACGGTCCCTGAAATTCACTGGTAAATCTTTGAACTGTGTGAACATGAACTAGCTCTGATCTACAGAGTATCTTGACAAAGCTTAAATCACTGCATTCAATGTCCAAGCTACTAACATTGCCATACAGCCCACTTGTGAGGGCAGAGAGGCTCAGCTTTGTTGAATTTATCTATATAGACTTGCCCTTGCCGTACTTCGCCAAGAAAATTCAAGTCACCTAAATAGTGGCTGAGGGCATTTACACAGGGACTGGATGTGGTTCAGTTTGTTTTCAATATTCTGAGATGGCAATTTAGAACTCTGAATTATGAGGTTATAAAATATATGTCTTCAATATAACAAGAAAAATGTTTGTGAAGGAGATAGTGGAAGCCTCAAGCTCCCTTCTGTAAGGCTGCTAACACTTTGTAACCAATTCAGCTCAAAACGTTCCTCAGAGAGTAGCAAGTCAAGAAAAATGTTATAAACGGCCAATTATCGCTATATAAACCACTCTAAAATTAATTCAAGTTACAGATAAAACCCAGAAATGCTCTGGTGACAAAAGATGACACCTGCTTTGCTTCTTAGCCATTTTCCCCCCAGAAACACTCAGGGAAAGTAAACCAAATAAACTAATGTGAAAGCTAGGATGTCTCACTGGGATTTTCATATTCCCTTTTCCTCTCTCCTCCATCTTAAATGCTTTGTTTCGTGCTTGGAAACACCTGTTGAGGAGGATGATCCACAGAGCTTCACTCCAGTTCTCTCCAGAGGTCAGGGACAACTGCTCAGCCCCACCTCTGATTACCGATATATATTTTAGACTAATTTTTTAAAGCAGAAACATCACTATTTTGATGATAGTCATCTGAATCATTATCATGAGCCTGTCAGCATTTCATTTTATGGTAACAGAAACACTAAGCTTCTGTTATGATAATTTTGTGGAATATACAAAGATCCATCCTGTAAGGACCTGTGTATTTACCGAAGGTCAGAGCAAATCTCTTCAGGACAGCTCAAAACCCACAAAGCCTTCACACTTACTTACAATACCTTCAATGGAATTTCACTGATGGAAGATAGCTCTTCAAAAGTTCTTGTTATAGGACTAGAGGATGACAAATATGTTTCTTTGCCTTAATCGCCGAGAAGTTGTATACAAAAATGTTCACGAGTCAGACCAGAATTTCTCAGCCCTTTCCCAATTCCATTGCAAACAAAAACTAGGTTGGAGGTTTGTCTCACTTCTTCAACTTGTAATAACCACTCTAGCAAAAAACAGTGGCACTAAAAGTACACTTCATATGAGATTTGGTGTATTTTAATGATTTCTGGTTCATTTGGACTCAGGTGGAAAATGCAACTTTGCTGATGGAACTGTTGCATATAGCTGGTCAACAAACTAACAGATCTTCCTTTGGATTTTTAAGTTTTGTACAAAACTAACCATTGAGGTGCATTACTAGCATCAGCAAACCCTACCAAAGATGAGATCCATGAGGCTCTTCCCAAGGAAGACATAATCAGATGTGCCACAGCACTGCATGCTCTGTTCCCGTGCTGCTGGAATCCCAGGCTACTTAATATGTCACCTCCTATTTACAACAAATTGCTCCCACCAAAAGAAAATGTACCCCCCACCCTTCTACAGACACCTTTCTTGCCTTTTCTGCTTGCAGTTACAGGGCATTTTCTGGTGGAGGGAAGAAGGAGTTAAAAGAAAAACAGCATAATCTCCACTCACACATTTTTCACCTTCCCCAAAATAGCTGCAGAATTTGAGCATAGTATGCCGTTTTCCTTCCTGACAGGTTAATCCGTTTATTATTCATCCATTTAATGAAAATACTGTGTCTCCATGCTAAGAACAAAACAAAACCTCCAACAACATTGGTTCTCTTTAAATCATATTCATAATCTTTCACAATTTGATTTGTCCTTTAATTCAGCTTTATTTTTTAACTATAAATGAGAAGCAGGAAACCTATTTCTTCAGATTTTGCATTGTTGCCACTAGCCACATTTACGGAATGTTTTTTCTGGGTTTTGCAAAATTATTAGTATTTCATTACCTGCTTCTGCAACAGCCATGCATCTACTGTGAAAAGGTCACCCAAAAGTTAATGAACCTCATGCTTAGCCAAACTGCTCTCCTCCTGTGGGACAGAAATTTCCATGAAACTCTGCAAGGCTCATCTTACAAAGTTTCCTGAACATGCACCAATAAAATAATAGTTAGTAAGTCACAGAGCAAATCTGTCCCCTTTTTGCAGGCAACTGGTCCTGTTAAGCTTTCTGCAAAAACAGGGGTCTTGACTTTTCAATGGCATCATTTCTAAAGGAAAACTATAGCAGCGCTTTGAACTAGTCACAGAAGTATTACAGCCACATAGATATACAGAACAATCATATTCCCTTCCAGGCTTTAATTCTTCTAGAGAATTCCCTGTCTCCACTGGAAGCACCTCTTTTGATGCACCACATATATTTTTTTCACAGATTCATCATGTTATAAGACTGGAATCATGATCCATTCAGGTAGTATGCCTAGATCTATCTCTTCCTCATGCATTTCCTCATGATAATTACCTTGAATACAGAAGAATTATATAATACGCATTTTGAACTACTGAATTTCATACCACTCCTCTTACTCCAGTCCTCATTCCCATCTTATATCGCAGACGTTTTCTGGACGAACAGTGCCTCCAAACTCCAGCCAGCCAGCATGGTCCCCTATGTTTCAAATAAAGTATTAATGAAGGTATGAAATAGGAAAAGCCCAATGAGAACAATATTTGATTCTCTCTCTCTCCTTTCCCAGCACTGATGACTGTTGCCCTGGTCTCTGCCTTCTAGTTCCCTCAGGTCACCACTGCTCCAGCAGCTTTCACTTTGGGACCGCACCATATGTTCGCTTTTATCAAGGAGTGACACCAGAGAAGTCCAGCAGAATCTGTTCTTCATGAGCCTCTTTCATTACACTCCACTTTGCCTTCCTTAGGTCCAAATATGAGAGAAAAATCTGTGGCCATTTATTGCACATTTAGTTGGAGGTCAGAACATTGTAAAACACCTTTGTGGAACCTGATGCTGTCTCAAAAGTGAAACACGGCAGTTAGTTGGATTTCAAATCTGATCTACTATTTAGACAGAATAACTGCATGAACAAATTGCCGGAAAAAGATGACTACATGATTATTGGGGGTTTTTATTTAATTTTGGAAGGAATATTCTGAATGTTCTTGCACCAAGGAGTACGTTATATATATATATATTTTTTTTTTTTTTTTTTTTTTTAAAGGTGTAAAAGACAAAAGCCGTTGTTTCGGGGTTGTTCTGCTTTGCCTTAGAGGCAAATTGCTCCAACAAGAAAAGGCATGTTTTGTCTTTTTACTCTTAGAGGAAATTATTACAGCATTAAACGTCTGTAGGCAAACTAGAAATAGAGCAAGACTTGAGGTTAAGAGATGTTAATTCAACTGAATGCAAAATCTGCTAGACTCTATGGTGTCTGGATTTCATTCACTGATAACCAGAGTTTCTAGTTCAAGTGACCTGTGATTTCCACATACAACAGCCATTCAATTTAAACAATGCTATTCCCAAAAGAAAGAGACTATATTCTCTAATGCTTTCAGCTCATGATTAGGAGCTGGAATTTAAAAAAAGGCATGTTCTGATAAAAAGACAGATTAACAACAAGGCAAAATATAAGAGGACTCTATTGTTTTGGGAGGAGAAACCAAACGAAGTTTGTAGAAGCTGGAAAAACTCTTGGTAACCACTGGAAAAAGACTAGGCAACTCCAGAATACCTAGAGGTCAAAAGATCTGTGTGGTGTCTCATTGGCCTGGAGATGTTAACCTTGTCTCCTGTATGTTCCGTAAGTGCCCTTCCCAGTTAGTTATTAGGTATTCTTTGCTCTGAAAAAAAGGTCTTCCTCTTTATCTTTCCTTTGAAATGTCCTGGTTTCACCCTAGTAGAAAGCAAGAAAAGAATTTGGGGTGGGAAAACAGTTCCTTCTCCAGCTGCATTGCTGGGGCTTCAGCCAGGGCCGCCTTTTCCATGGTTTCCAAATAGTAACATGAGATAACAGCTCACATAACTACTGAAGGTTGACTGCTGTTTGAAGCACACCTTGGAAATTAATAGTACTGGCAGAGATGTAGCTCTCATGGCCGGGACTTGTAGAGGAATAAGAGGTCTTAACCAGGTTCAAGCCTTGAGGCATTGCAGCAGTCCACGTGCATGACCACAACCACTCAAGCTGGAAGGGACCTCCAAAGGGCTCTGGTCCAACCTCCTTATCAAAGCTGAGTCAGCTGTGAGATCAGACCAGGTAGCTCAGGGCTTTATACAGTTGGGTTTCGAAAACCTCTGAGGACAGAGACTGCAGAGCCTCTCCAGGCAAAATGTGTCATTTAAGACATCTGTTGTTCAAGTGCTGCCTCATAACAGAATTTTTTCCAGGCCTGAATATACCACTGGTTTTAAGGCAACAACTGTTTCCTACTTATCTGTCTTGACAGAAGTCATCACCATAGCATCCAAGCACCTGGAACAATCACCTAAGGGACAATATGGAAATTGCAAGGCAGCTTCCAGCACAGCTAAGAGGATTCAAGGGCAATGCAATGCCCAGTGCATCTGCTAGGGGCTAACAGCACCCTCTTATTTCACCCTAAACCTGGGTGACTCGGGTGTGACACCTTCAGCTGACCACCTGCTGTGAAAGCAGACGGCGCTTCCCAAGCTGTCAGCGGATGCTCGGGTATCATCACCAGCGGCGCACAAATACTCGCAGGCACAGGCAGAGCGACAAGGCAGGTCATAAACAAAATAGATGAGGTTCTTAAAAACAGGACCTCTCTTTGAGAGATTACACTTGAAAATGTAGCGACCTGCACATTTTTTCTTTATCTGTTAATGTTACTGCACAAATTCCAGAAAATCATCACTGTACTTCTTTAACTGAGCAAAAATAATGTTTCATATTCTGCTTTCAACCAACAGACATGGTGAATCTGTGCAGGTTCATTTGTTCTGGTGGACTGCATGCCCTTAGCATAATTGTTTAACTTAGCTGTAACTTAACTTAATTTCCTAGTAATCCTCATCAAATTTCCTCAAGCTGTTAGAATAGAGACCATATTTAAATAGCAGATTCTAGGTATTAATAGTCCAGAGCAAATGGCAGTTAAACAATGAAAAACTTTTTTTTTTTTTGCCACTGCTGATAGACAAGCAATCAACAAGTATTTTAGCTTGCTTGTGTCCCTCAGACAGCAAGGCTAAAATAAAAATACCTGTTGTGAAAAGACTTACACGTCTCTCCCAGTTACGATGAGAAATTCAAATTTCCCACAAAGCTTAGGCAAAAAAATCAGTATTCATCCACTTTCATATGAAACCATGCACTGCTGAACATTTTGGTATGCAAAAGAGGTCTCAGAGTGGGGCAGGGAGAGGGGATGTCAGCACTGAAATAGCTTTAGAGCTGCTTTGCAAGACTGGCACTTACACAGCAGAGAGCTCAAGGACTTGCTGACCTTGCCAATTGTTTCACAGGCAAAGGACATTAGATTGCTTGGACCTAACAAGTGAGACAAACGCTCAACAACAGGCATGAAAATACCTGTATTTTTCCCTTGTTCCATCATCTGTTTACAAGATTCATTTGAAATATTAATAAGTGACATTAAGTCTGGACACTAGAACATGCAAGTTTATGAGGTCTGAGTACTGGCATATTAATTAATGTCTATGGTTGACAGTAAAAGATATGATACACACAACTCAATTTATCTGGCTCAGTTCTGAGTTGTGAGAGTTCCTGTCTTTAGCCCGGAGCTGAGAATGGGAAAGGAACAACTACAACTTGTAAAGCAATAGGCTTTCTAAGTTCTGCTTTTAAAAATATTCCGACTAAGTAAACGTTTAAATGTTAAGAGAGATTTGGAATGAGATCTCGCACAGCTCCCAGCCAGAATACCCGACGCAAAGCAAAACCAGCTATTTGAATAAAGAGTTTGTGTTGTGCACGAACAACTTTTCTGAAGTTCAGACGAAAAGTAGAGATTGCCACCTGCTGACCAAATGGAGAGTAGCAACGGGGACCAGAAAAAGAAGCATTTGCAGCGAAACCCTGGCTCTGACTAAATCAATGGGGATTTTGCCGCTACCTTCAGCAGAATCCAGATCCCACCCTTGCTCTTAACTTCCCTCGCCAGCCAAACCAAGACATGCACTCGTAAAACCCCAAAGCTGTCTACTTTATCTACTTTATCTGCAGAAGAAAACATCTGTCAGAACAAGAAACATATTCAGCCAGCAGGTCTCCGCTTCTGTTGGCTTCAGCTGATGAGCTCTTATGATCATAGTGATCGAATTATAGGATGGTTTGAGGTGGAAGGGACCTTTAAAGATCATCTAGTTCCAACCCCCCTGCCATGGGCAGGGACACCTTCCACTAGACCAGGTGCTCAAAGCCTCATCGAACCTGGCCTTGAACACTGCCAGGGATGGGGTATCCACAACTTCTCTGGGCAGTCTGTTCCAGTGCCTCACTACCCCCATGGTGAAGAATTTCTTCCTTATGGCCAATGCAAATCTACCCTATTTCAGTTTAAAACTGTTGCTGCTTGTCCTGTCACTACAGGCTTAGTAAAACGTGTGCAGTTCTGGACCCCACAATTTCAGAAAGATGTTCGGGTACTCAAGTGTGTCCAAGAGGGCAACAAAGCTGGTGACAGGGCTGGAAGGAATGTCCTGTGAGGAGCAGCTGAGGACTCTGGGCTTGTCTAGTTTGGAGAAAAGGAGGCTGAGGGGCAACCTCATTGCTCTCTACAGCTTCCTGAGGAGGGGACATGGAGAGGGAGGTGCTGAATGGAAATGATTCAAAGCTGCGCCAGGGGAGGTTTAGACTTAGCATTAGGAAGCATTTCTTTACTGAGAGGGTTGACAAACACTGGAATAGGTTTCCTAGAGTCAATGTCCCAAGCCTGTCAGTGTTTCAGAGGCATTTGGACAATGCCCTTAATTACATGCTTTAACTTTTGCTCAGCCCTGAAGAGATCAGGCAGTTGGACTGGCTGGTTGTTGTAGGTCCCTTCCAGCAGAAATGGTCTATTCTATTCTATTTAGAACTGTATGTTAAGCAAAACCAGGAGTTCCCAAATTATCGGAAAACAATTTATTCTTGTGAACAAAACATTGCTGCAGTTACGCTCCAAGTGAAAAGCACTTTTCTGTGCTACAGGCACAAGCGTATGTGTTGAGCTTGCAGATCTTCCACCACCAACTTTTGTTCATGACTTTTAAGGAAGTTATTTATTTTAGGTATTAGCCATTCATTCTTCTACTCTCTTGCTTCCTCCTGCAACCCCCCCACCACCAACAGACTTATCACTCCCTAAACAAGCTGTTGATGTTTGTCTCAGAATTGCCATTTTGCTGCAAGTGGCACACAAATCCCAAATTGGCTATTATACTTGGTTTTGATGAGGGCCTAACAATTCTGCCTGCTTCAGAGAGTCTAGCCAAAATGCATAAGTCACACAACACTGCACAGAGAGCTTTGTCGTGGAGGTGAATTTTGGGCTGAAGAAGGTTGGATGAGCTCTGTGGATTACTGCCTGCCTCTTGTTACAGGGAATGTGGGAACACTTTCCTCAACAACAAATTTTAATCTTCTAGCTACAGGAGAGAATGTGCCCCTTTATATAAATAGTGGAGAGGTTCTTCCCCTGAAGACCTATGAAATTAGGTTCAAATATACTTAGCTATTGAGTTACATGAGTGTCCCCAAAGGAAGACTGACACAGCATCTTGGAGAAGACATAAAGAGAAAAAAACATAAGGGAGCTGTCATCCTGGGAAAAAAAAAGCGATGACCATTGTTACAGATCAGAAGAAATGGAATTACATGGTCCTTGTTTGGCAAATTAAGATAACAGGAAAAAAAAAAGTCAGATCTAAACCTACATGTTGGCAGAAGAAATAAACAGACTTACAATAGATAGACACGTAAATACCATCAGTATAGACAGTAGCTTATTTGAACTGTTTAAAGTTTGTTACTTTATGTCACACTGAGGGAACTGTGAAAGGAGGGTTAAATGAGAAAGCACAAGGAAATAAACAATTGCAAAGTTTTAATGAGTTTTGCAGACCTTTAAAAAACATGAAAGACCACTGGAGATTTAACAACGAACAAAGGCAAGATAGAAAAGGAAATCAGGTGCATGTTAGTGGAGATAAGAGCAGCATGCAGCCAAATAGCACATACTTAACGAAAAATTTCACTTCATTATATTTAAACCTTGAAGAGAAACTTTGCTCTTTTACACTATCACAATATGAAGCCTAAAAGTAAAATTGTGCTTTGAGACTTTAAATAGATCATGTCTCCCTGGCAATTTTAATTAGCATGCTTCTGTTTATACAAATGTGTCTGTGGGGAGCTGGTTTGAAGAACGGAAGAATAAGCCTAGATGAGTATATGGAATAATTTTAGTATCCATAACTTAAGTTTTCTTTGTCTACCCAGGAGCAAAAGGATCCAAAAAAGCATAAAATTAGTATTTTAAAATTATCCAAAATCCCTGTTCATTTAATGCACTACTTACATTTCTAGCTTGCTCATATGCTAGTGCAAATAGCCATCTCAAATAGTGTCGCAATTACACAGAGTAGTATTCAATAAAATGTAATTGTGAGAAGCAAGTTCTAACTGCAGTGAAACTAGAGTGAAAAAAAGATAGAGGGAAGGAGAGAGGGAGACAAAGAGAGAGACAAAGAGGGAGGGAGGAAGGGAGGAAGGAGGGAGGGAAGGAGGGAAGGAGAGATGGAAGGAAGGAAGGAGAGACGGAAGGGAGGAAGGAAGGAAGGAAGGAAGGAAGGAAGGAAGGAAGGAAGGAAGGAAGGAAGGAAGGAAGGAAGGAAGGATCGATCTTCAAAATTCTTAGTCAGAAGACTCTCTCTTTGCTATTTTCTAACAGGAAGAGAATTTGAGAATAACTCTACAGAGAAAACAGATGTGCCCCCCCCGCCATGGTTTACTCTGAGTGTTTTAGTATCAGAGGAGTAATCTATAATATACATCCCAGGAGAATCTAGAAATACTTGCACCTGCCCCAGAGGTTTGGATTACTTGTCTAATAAATTATTTTAATCCATCCCCCAGGCAAAGAGAGAAATTTGGCATATGGCAACTCTGTCCTTCCCTCCTCTGCTATACATAAGGTAAAATCTGACTCTGGTTTACATGCAGTACTCCACCATTGCAATTAATGGAACTGTGGCAGGAAAAGTCAAGGCATAATCTAGTGCTATAGGTAATTTTTGAGAATGGTAGATATCACAAACTTTCACTATTAACCAGCCTTCATTGAGTTCTGAGACTTTATGTATCTTTCTCCTGACTCCCTTCTGCTCTTGAGATATTTTATTGCAGGCTTGTAAAGAAAGCTCTGTTATTCTGTATAGGATCTGAGTTTACGGGGAGTGTGTGTACATCGTATTTTTGATAATCTTGTCTCTTCGCACTCCTTTCAACAAGCAGTAAATCACAAATTTGGCTGAAACAAGCAAGTACAGAAGGATATTTTGAATTTAAAAAAAAATCCAGATCTTGCCAGGGAGATCTTTGTATTAGTTTTTAAATAAAGCTGATTTTAACAATCAAAGTTAAAAAAAACCAAAAAAAACAAAAAAAAAACAAACAAACAAACAAAAAACCCAACAACACAACTCCCAAGCTCATGCCAGGAGAAACATACAGGATACAGACGGAGAGTCATTCTATTTGTATGAAGAGACAGACAGAGGGACAGAGATGGACTTGGAGGAAGGACTTTGTAGCAGCAGATCTGAGAAGTTTCTTTCCCCTATAGCACACAGCTTCGTGGTCTCTCTCCTGTTGCAACAAAAAGGAGACTAAAGTATCCTTGTCCAATGTGGGCAATTATTCATTCTGTCTCAGTGGAGGGAGAGTTGGAAGCTGATGCTTTTTTCATTAATGGACAGAAGTAGATACAATCAAAACTCTGGAAAACTTCAGATTCTGTTTTCTCACAAGAGAAATCAAACAGTCCTGGGAAAGGGCTTCAGAATTATAGAGAGTGAAATAAATTCCCATCTATACTCAATGTTCAGACTGAGAAAACTGTAATCACTTTAGATTATTTCCTTTGATGCCAGCAGCCTTGGCAGGACTGGACTAGTTTTTATCAGTGGTAAACACTGTAAAACATCCCACCGCAGGTATCAATCACTTGAGGGCAGCAGAGCAGTCTGAGGTCCAAAGAGAGTTGTCCTTGTTTCTCAGGCGAGGCACCCCAGCTACTAGCCTCTGAACCTGACACGCGTGCTTTTGGCACACCAAAAGACACGTCGAGCCCCTGCAGCATGCAGAAGCATTTTCTTCCCTCTACACAAAAACATCTGCTAGCGCTAGCTGGAAGCACTGATGTTACTGCAATAGCAAAAGACAGAGATGCAGAGCAGGTTCTTGCTCAACAGTCCTTAGGACAGAGGGGCAAGTGAAGCTTAGGATGCAGAGGAGAGCAGAGGCTTACCGGTATACAGTTTGTATTTTAATTCTCTAAGCCTCTAATTGTTTTTCTAAGCCTGCCTTTCTTGAAGTTTGAATTGCTAAGACATTTCAGGGAACCCTAAGCAAGCAGGTACTTTGGATGATGGGGTTCCCTTTGGTTGATCCACTGTCACATAACAACATACAGGATTTTCCCAGCACCTTACTGATAAAAGTGAAGAATACGCCTTTTAAGTCAGTGTATAACAAGAAAGAAATTAAAACTGTCTTTATGTAAAACATACGATACAGCTGGTTAAAAGAGCCTGCAGCAAATGGAGATAGCTTGAAGATATTTCTAACTACACAATAAATCCACTGAAGTGCAATGCTGCTCTCTTAAGAATTACTCTTACGAAACAAGCTGCATGACATTAACAAAGCCAGTCAGGTGATGATCATTAACACACAGCAAGAAAGACCATGGGGTAGAATGAAAAAGGACAGATCTGTGATACCTGAGGCAATGTCTGCTGAAGAGGCTGCAGACACAGCAGTCTTGCCCTCTGTGCTCGAAGGCGCTGCAGACAAGCGGCTGGATCCAGCAGCTGTGTGACAGCCGTGCTATGCTTCAGCCTCCGTCCTCCTGCCAGCCAGCACACTTGTAAAACAGGAGAAAAAGGCTCTTGCAAAGTTGTTTTCCTCCTTTACAGCCTCAACAGCTCCTTTTTACTGAGCACAAAAAATGTTCAATATTTTTTTATTAATCCTGTTGCTGGAGTGAACATCACACTTCTCCATTTCAGGAAGGTTTCAAACATTGCTAGGAACAAATAAAAGTAAAAAACACCAATACATTCAGATTTCTTACTCTTGTACACATTCATGAGAATAAATTTTTAAAATGCTGTCTTCCTACTATAGGATCAAACTCAGGATGCTTGAATGTTTGGGGTTAGCATTGGTAATACTGTTAATATTTTTCCCTGACTTTCTATTTTCCTCTGGTGAAACAAATGAAACGGAAAACCTTGCATTTCTCACACTCCACAGCATGAGTGAGCGGGTGCACTAGTCTGGAATTGTTCCCCTTGTCTGAGTCCTACATCAGTTTCTATTCAGACAGCAGCTGGTCTCTGAATATATTCAGAGCTGGTTATCTCCATATACAACGTAGCCTAGCGGATCCAGGCTTCTATTATTTTTTTTCCCCTAAGAGACAGTTATTTCACTATTTGTCAGTCTTTCTCCAACCCCTGCCCCATAACTTTTGAAACGGTTGGTCAATTTTAATGAAATCTGGCAGAAAAGCAGGAACCTTAAAGACATTAAATTCCTGCCATCTTTGTGCAAATCAATAGGTGAGGAGGAAAGATTTTGAGCAAGCACTATTATTTCTGCTATTTCACTGAAGATTTTTTTTCTCCCATATTCCATCTTCTTCAGAACAAGTCTTGAGAGCTGCCCTTGGCCACAAAGTGCACTCTTTTGGGGTACTCCTCGGGGTAGGAAGGAAATCTCTGGGCTCTCACTGGATGCCACCTGGATTTGCAGTGGGACCAGCCTGAGGTCCTAAGCCCAACTCTCTCCTCTTCTCTCCCCTGCTTGATGAAGGGCCAGATGAGGATCCCAGGCGTGCTGCTGGGGTAGCCAGTGGGATCTGCAACAGACTAGGAACAGAGGAACACCCTCGACTGCACCGGACCCACAGCCCAATTCGCAGCCAGACCCAGCAGGGTGGTGTGTTCTACCCTCGCCTCATCACACCGGCCCTTGCTCTGCACACTCCCACCGCACCGATGACTTCAGAGCTTTCCTAATTGCCCAGCTGTACAGGAAACCAAGCACAGAAAGTAGGTCAACAGGAACAAAATAACCCATCTTGTTCCCTCCCTCCACATCGCTTCTCCTGAAAGAATGTTGTTGGAAGGTGACTCAGCATCCCTTCCCCTCTGAATGTGTGGCACCCCCAACAAAAATGAACAAGTCAAAAGCCCAAATTATTTTTTTTCCTTTTTAAATTTTATTTCCTTAAACATCATTTTCAAAATTGTCCATGGAAAACATTATTTTTGTACTAGATACAATAACCCTAATTTTTACTTGAGGATTACAACCAAGGTTGCAAAAATGATGGCATGAGCAATTTTGAGCACCCTATTATTTAGTAGCAAAGTCCTGCTTTGATCCGTCTCCCTGCTGACTTCAATGGAACTACACTAGGTATAAATTAAAGCAAAATTCAGTCCATCGGCTCTACTTTAGGCTTCATGCATCCCATTTAAGCAATGCCTTCACCTTGATTTCACCTTGCTGCAGTCAGCAAAGAATGCTGATATAGAAGGTGTCATGCTTTCGTGTATCCACTCACTCTGCTTTCATGTTTAAGCTGTACCATTTTACCTTACCGTTAAAATTACATTTAGGTAAAAGTGAAAGAGTGTATAATCTCTTGTGCTCTCTCTGGAGAACAAGCATCCATTAAGTTTTTCTCCACCTCCCTGTATACAAGTAGCAAAACCATGTACTTTCCAGTCAAAAACAAACAGAAAAGTAAAAAGTCTATTAAACGGAGCACAATCACTCATTCTAACATTTTTCATCTGAATGGAGAAATAAAGTGGTATTTCTCTCACAGGCAGGAACCTACATTTCAAAAAAGAAAAAAAAATGCTGAGATCATCAATCACATTAGTGAGAATTAGATGTCCAATCCCTTAGATGCCAATAACAATCTCAAGCATATTGCATCAATTAGTCACTGATGGCTTGTGAAGAGGTGAGAAAGCTTTACTGCTTCTCTCCCTTCATTACCATAGAAGAGTGCAGCACAAGGAGCCGTACAAGAGTCGCAGCCATGGCCACATGGATGGGCTTTCCTCTCACAGGCAGGTCAAGGCTCCCTCTCCCACTGAAGATTTCTTCCTGCTTACAGAAAAACAAAACAAAACAAAACACCCACACACAAAAACCAAAACAAATAAGTCTGTGGATTAAGCTATTTGTGACAGCAATCTTTTTTTTTTGCTCTCAGATGTCATCTGCTAAGCAGGGGACTACTCGTCTTCTTGCAAAACCTGGGGATCCAGGAACTCATTCTTTGGCCTTGACAGAGACATAAAATGAGAACAAATGGAAAAGAGGCATTAGCTGTACCTTCAATATAATGTACTTTAAAAGTATAATCTGTAAACTAGGTGTCACACTGAAGTTCTGAAATTGGAAAAAATAACCCTAACCTTTCAGATAGTTACACTAAAAAGTGTAACTTTAAATCATTTTTACATGTTAAAACTAGATAAATAAAGATGAGTTCATTTCTCTGCACATCAATGCATTAGAAAATGCAGTTTGTTGAAATATGACTAAGACGACTTTACAACTTTACAAGTTTTTTTAAACTTTAACCAAACAATCTTCCCAGTAAATACAACCAGTAGTATTAGCTACTGAACACGAAAACCTTAGATTTTTAAAGAGCCCCTCAGTCTATCTGACTAGCCACTTTGAGGAGCCACCACGTGCTGTTTCCATTGATCTGAAGCGTCACTGACAACAATCCCCCTGCTCAGCTCCGGTGGGAGGCCCAGGATCTCACACTAGTTCTAGTTTTGCTCAAGGAATCTCTTTAGAAGTGACTGAAAAGTTCTAGAGGTGTCAGCACAAGGTCATGACAGGCTAGTTTAAATAAAAGCTTTCCTTTCGTCACTCTAAAACACGTTGTCCTGTCACTGTTTTCATCTCTGACAAGTCTTTCATTTGCCAAAGGCTTGCCTGTGGAAAACACATAGGACAGGCAGCCTCCTAGTGAATCAAAATACGTTTGTCGTTCCATGGATAAGCCACTAAGCTTCAGCTTTTACATAGGGGCTACTTGCCAGTGCCAAATGAAAAATGTCTGTATGTATATATGTGCCTGAACAAATAAAAACACTACCGACACCTGGAAAGATCCATGGTTGTAAAGCTAGAAAGAGCACTTCAAGCATTCTTTATTAAACAACAAGCAGTTTGTCCAAATGTTCTTTATTTTCCCTAAAAAAAAAAAATTTTAAAAAAAATCATATCCTCCAGTCTTGGAAGTTCAAGAGCATTTCACCCACCGCGACTATCGCCATGTCAGGATATGGACATCACTCTGATCACATCACAGCTGACGGCACAGTCCATGTCTTGGCTACACTTTAGTCTGGGAACTAGAACGTTTCATGCTGCAGCTCAGCTGAAGCCACTTTTGCTGTTATTGACAAAGCATAAAACCTCAGCAGTGCTGGCACAATTTCTCTGCTCTTTCAAAATAGGTTGGACTAGATTGTGATTACTGATGTTGCTCCTAGGCATAATAACTTTGCCCTTTTTGGAAAAAAGTCCCACATTAGCAAGCATCAGAAAATCTGAGACTTTAACTAGAGGCGATCATAAAATATACTGTTTCTGCACAGGGAGAAGCAAATATGAAATATGCATCAGGAGATGCATATTTATATAACAAATCAATTTATCACCCTGGGTTCTGGGTTTTATTGTCCCACAATAAACAACAGATGAGCTACACACCAGAAGAAAATAAGCTTCAGAGAATGGAGCAACAGCGGTAACCCAGATGGTGCAAGGCACAGACAGGTTACCACATTCACAGAGGAAGAAGTGAGCAATTCAGCCAGGCCAGATCTCTGGCTGGCATTGGGCAGCTTTAGAGATTTTACTATCCAAGAATCTGCTCAGGAATTCCAGTCACTCATGGTGCAAAGTCCTAGAAAATTTCTTTTTCCTAGAAAACTCAAATTGCTTCTAAAGAGCTCCCCTTCCTGTATATCCTCATTTATAAAAGACTACAGAGATTTAAGTGGAACATTATCCTAGTAAGCTTTGCGGCCTTGTAACTCAACAGTGCCAGCAACCCTTCAGAGAGCACAGAACTTTGCAACACGGAGCTCACCAAGGAGGAAGGGTGTCTCTTATCAAAACCAAACTTACTCAGATCGGTGCTTCACTCCTATGCAAAGTGAAGGATTTTTACTTTTTTTTTTTTACCTTCTTAATCTAGCTGTCACCTGTATTTCAGATACTTTATAAATTTAGATTCATTAACAGGATACACTGCATTAACGAAGTTTTTGAGAGGAAAAAGCTTGCCTGCCAAGTTCTGTTACCACTTTTATCAGCTATGTTATGAGCCGGTTTCAAGAGAGATTAATTTTATTAATGCCCAGGAAACCAGTTGGGGATGTTTGCCACGCTGAATTTGATGCTTGTATGCATTCACAGAATAAGGTTTCTGCAACATTGTCTAAAAAAGAGCTATTGCAAGTGCTTTATTTTGAGTTTTATATACTACCAGTATTTCCAAATTCAACATATTATTTTATTACTATTCAGGAGCAGATTATCTGCTTCGAAGGTGGCATAATTACTCCATTTATGTCCCCAACTACTCAACCATAACCTGAGACAAAAAGACGTCAACCTGAACTCACAAGCTGTGTGACTTGCTGCCACAACCACAACGGCGGATGTGGGTCTGTTCAGCCTTACAGTCCCGTGTCTGGTTCAGGGAGACCAAAACCAAGCCTAGACCTAGACAGAGACTCCAGCACTCTCCCAGCCCACAGCAGTGTACAGTGCAGGGACATTCGGAGCCAGAAGTACTCTCCCTGAATTTTGCAACTTCTCGTACTTACATGTCCTTGTCCAGGCTCCTCTTGCAGCCATTTGTTCCCACAGTATCATACACACCTCCTTTTTGTTTGTCTCATGTCTCAGTATTTCTTCAGTAATTTAAATGTTGCTTGAACTTTAAGAATGGCAGCTGCAACTAAGAAATATCTGTTATCTACATTATTAAGAAAATGCTGGGACTTTTAATATTAAATATATGTCAAGAGTATTTTAAAATGAGACTGTTTCCCTAAAAGGGAATGAAAAAGCAACTGTAGTCATTATCAGTTTGTAAATACTCATAGCAGGTTGCAGGATGTAAAAAAATGAACGAATAACAAATCTGTGATTTATTTAAAACAAAAATATTTCACTAAAAGTTCCAGATAGATTAAAATTGACCACAGTCAGAACCCAGAGTATAAAATGAAGATTCTTATACAGTGATTAGGAGTCACAGATGTCAACACTGGAAATATTCCAAATGACTTTAGAAAAAGTATAATTACCTGTACAGAAAGTTTGTAGTGCGACACATAAGTCAAACAGACACTACATGTAATTCAACTATTCACATGAGGTGAATATGGAAAAAGCAGAAGTTAAGGGAAGGTACTCTTAGGACTCTCTGGAAAAAGAATTGTTCCAAGCATAAGGCAAGATATCAAGCATGTGCAAATTTCACGTGATAACAGAATTATAGTTTAGGAAATTCAACTGGGACTATGAAAGTAAACAAGGAGATAACTCAGAACAACAAAATACTGAAGAAAAGAAATCTTTGTATTCACTCCAAACTGTTTGTTAATTATCTGACAAGTCTTTTTCCATCTGTTATCTCACAAACCAAAAAAAAAAAACTAGCACTGAATATCAGGCATCACTAAGTGACTACATCAAATGACAGTAATAACTACACTAAACTACAAAGATAAATACGAAGTACAAAATGGACAACTATAAGTACTGAATAGTTCTGGAACAACTGAAATAATTACACTTAAATATGTACATTCATTTGTGAGCTCACTGAAAACAGCAAGATGGCTTAACATTTAGTTATGCATTCGTAACTCTTTGTATAGCTATACCATAGCGCAAACAACAAGTAATGTACCTTTTTATCAGCATACAAGACTTCACATAACCATATCTCAGCTAATATAGGACTGCAAAGCAACCTTCAAACAAAGAGACAACAAAGGACTGATTTCAGTTTAATTCAAATTCATGTTTTGGTTATTTTCAGGCAGCTTCCAGTTTGGTTTACACCATCTTCCCATAGGACAATGTAGTCAGACCCAGGCAACAAAAGAGCCATTTTCAGCCAGCATTTAGGATAAAGATGTTTTATTTGATAAATAAGATATTCAACAAGCCTGCAACACTCAGTATGTTGCATGAAACATGGGATGATACAGAATACAGAGCACAGAACAATCTTTTACACTCAACTGTTGAATCAAGTAGAGTATGGACTGCTTGTTGCAACCGTTTCAGAACACTGGGCATAACTGATCCCCAATAGCCGTTAAATTCCCCATCTCACTAATGGATTCCCGCTCCCTAGTACGTATCCTTCCCAGCGCATTCGTTGACATAGTCTGAGACAAAGGTCACAGATATCCCAGGTTGCCCATGACATCTTGTGTGTGAACGGTACACCCTTCTGTGGGGCAGGTATCTTGCTTGTGCTGTTAAAATAAGATTTTTTTTTCTCATTTCCTGCATCACCCTTGATTGGTAGTTGGGGAACAAAACTAAAAAAGACAAAAGAAAAAAAAAAAAAGGAAAGCACAGGCAGTTGCAGTCACTTTTCCTAACACAAAGTTCTCAAATTGTTAACTTCCCACTAAAGTCTGAAATTTTTGTTCACTATCTGTCAAAGTTTATTTGCAAGGCGACAATAAACCGTGGCAGATGCTCTGTTAATCCCCCCCCTGCCCGGAGAAGTTGATAAGAAGGATAAGAAAGAGAGTCTTGCAAGTTGGAAAAAAAAGTTTTTTAAAGGCTCTACTAATGCTACTAACAAATAGAGAAAATAATACAAAATATACAAAACCAATCTTGAATATCCCGGAGTAGCAGCTTTGCCTGACATGGAGTTGGCGTCACTCCAGTAGCTTCAGGGCAGGCACCCAGAAGTCCTGGGCAGGACCCCACAGCAAACCAGAAGTGGATTCAGGGATGCAGGGACTGGGACCAGGCCTCGAATTTGCAGGCATGGCTGGCAGGTCCTCATCAGATGCTGGCCATGGTCGAAGAGAGCGAGACCCTTGTGATCTCCCTCTTTTATAGGGTGTATGATGTGGATGGGATGGAATACTCAGTTGGTCAGTTTTAGTCACCTGTTCTGTCCGCCCCTCCTTGCAAATACGCCCCTCTCAATTATGGGATGTTATCAGAATTCTTAGTTGTTATAGCAATCAATCTAAACATGAGCCTCTCCTGCATTCCATCGGTCATCTTATCAGTCCGGAGCGAACAGTGTCTCAAAAACCAGGAAGCTAAATTCAGAAAAGTGCAGTTACTTAGGAGGTACTTAGAAGAATTTAGCTGAAAGAAAAATTCACTAAAAGAGAACCGGTCTTGTTTTTAACAAAACCAGGACACTATCACAGTAAGTCACACACTATTTCTAAAGTTAGTAGATGCATTTACTAAAATGACACCCTTCACTTCTGCCCTTTCTCATTTACTGCTACATGATCTTTAGTCAGCAGTGAATAAACTTTTCTTTATGGAGACGACATATCACAAAGTCACTAGAACACACATATGGATATACCAGCAGGGGCTGTACCAGGCTCTGAGCTGCAGATTGCTCACCCCTCTTAAGCTTTGGTGCTTTAATCCTTACAGACATCTGTGCAGAAAATAAGAAACTACACAAAAAGATGACCAATTCTTAAAATTACTCTGGTATCCAGAGATAAAAATCTCACAATACTTTTAAATACTTGTCAGACTTGTTTCCTTCTGTGGATTTCTAGTCTAGGAGTACTTGGTTTACAGTAGGAAAACTGGACGCCAGCTTTACACTTCTGATCTACTTTTAAGTCTACAATAACCATCTTGACACTCCTGCCACTACAATCAAACTGATTCTTAATTACTACTGCAGAGGCCGATTCCTAACATTTGTAGCTGGACAAGATCTCCACTCATTATGCCACCAAATTATTGTAACTGAAACACTCTTACTGCCAAGTCCCTTTCATTTTACTGTAAGCTAGTCACGCTTCCTATTATAAGTACATTTTTATACTTCCTATCACCCTTCCCCATCCTGGTTAGGACAGGAGCTCAGCCACCCTGGCAAGAGAAGCCCGGAGGGCCAAATTACACCCAGTAAGGCAGCGCTGCTCCTCGTTATTGTCTCACGTATTAACTTCTCTATTTCCAGATTTTGTTTCCTGCCTCTGGGGTCCTGGTTTAGTCACAACAGGTCAGCCTGGGCACCGCCAGCTGCAGTCTGCGCTGAATCCAACTCGTGGAAACAGAAGATACTCAGAGGAGCGACAAGAGCAGCCGCAGAGAAGGCTCCAGTACAGCGTATGAAACAGCTGTGACTGAACACAAAGACAATAGAAAGAAGGCGTTAACAGATCTCGTGGCATACAAGGCGCGGCCTGAAAACATTTGTATTGCATTGAAATCTAAAAGAAACTCACTGAAGTGTCTGAAATGCCACCACCCAGGCCTCTCACGGCCCCGCGGCGGCTGAGGAAACGTAAGACACGGGATCCCATGCGAAGACCTGAGCCTCCGGGGGCCAGCAGCAGCGTCCGCGGCAGCAGAGCGGGGCGGGCCGGGAGAAGCGTCCGTCGCCGGCCCCGCGGAGGAGACCCCGGCCCCGCACCCCGGCCCCGCACCCCGCGGGCCCCGCCCCGCCGGACGCAGCGTCTCACAGGCCCCGCCCCCTGCCCCGCCCCGCGCCTCGGGGAGGAAGCGCGCGACGCTGCCCCCACCATGATGGCGGCCAGCGCAGGAAGGGGCGGGGCGCGGGGCGGAGCTGCGAGGGCACCGCCGGGGAGCGCGGCAGCTGCGCGGCGCCGGGCGGCGGGCGGCTGGGGCGGCGGGCGCCCCCGCGGTGTCCGCAGCGCCCAGGCGCGGCCGCACGGTCCGGGGGGCCGCTGCCGGCAAGGCGGGCGGGGGCTGAGGGCCGCCGCGGCCGTCGCTTCCCCCCCCCCCCGCCCCGGCCGCCGGACCGGGGCCCCACTGGAGCGGGCCGCCAGCGGCTCCGCCCCCTCCGTCTCCTTAAAGGGCCCGCGGCGGCTGCGCGCGGTTCCGGCAGTGCTCGCCTCGCGCCGATGGCGCCGCTCTGGGCGGCGGCGTCGCTGCTTCCCTTCCCATCGGCCGGCGCTTCCTCCCTCCGTTCCCTTTCGCTTCCGGGGTCAGCGCCGCCGCGGCCGCTGCTCGGTAACAAGCCCCGTCCCGGGGTCCGGCCGGGAGAGCCGGCAGCCGCGCTCCGCGCAGGCCGCGCCGCCCCGCCGTCCCCATGGCCAGCAACCCCCAGCCGCAGCCCCCGCCGCCACCGCCCCCGCCGCCGCCCCCTCAGCAGCCGCCGCCGCTGCCGGGGACCGGGGCCGCCGTGGGGGGCGGCGCGGCCGAGCCCGAGCTGGTCTCCATGATCGTCAACCACCTCAAGAGCCAGGGGCTCTTCGACCAGTTCCGCCGCGACTGCCTGGCCGACGTGGACACCAAGGTGCGGGCGGGCGGGCCCGGCTGCCGGCGCCTCGGGGGGGCTCCCGGCGTCCCGCCGGTGGCTCTCCCCGGGCTCCGGCACGTCGGGGGCGGCCGGGCCCGTCCGGGAGCGGCGGGGCCCGGCCCGGGGGTGGCGGCGGGGTGCGGGAGATCCGCGCGGGGCTGCGGCCGGGCCCGGGGCTGTGCTCGGTGTCCCCGGGGCAGAGCGGAGCCCCTGTTGGCACAGGGAGCGCGGGCTGGCGGTGCGGGCGCGCCCGGGTTTGTGCGGTGCTTGTCGCGACAGGGGCCTGTTTAACGCGCTGTGGTCGCTGCAAGGGAGTGGCTGCACTTTTGGGGGGTTATGGGGCCCGTTGGGGCTTCCAGCTCTTCATCCCGGCCTCCGGGAGGATGACTGCTTCCCAAAACCCTCCTGTCCAATCTCTCTGTTGTTGCTTTCTAGCCTGCCTACCAGAATTTGAGACAGCGTGTTGACAACTTTGTTTCCAATCACTTGGCAACTCATACCTGGAGTCCTCATCTCAACAAGAACCAGCTGAGAAATAACATTAGGCAGCAGGTTCTCAAGTAAGTGACAGCCCTGGGCTTTCTCTATTTGAACGTGCTCATATACCATAGGAGGTGACAGAAGCTTTAGGTCAATTGTAAAGTATCTGCTTTCTTGGAAGGAATTTCTGAAGAAGCTTTTTCATTAGCATTTAAAACGTGGTATTATTTCAGATAGCGACTCGCCATCAGTGTTAGTCAGAATTACACTGCAAATATTATTTTATCAGATCCAAGTTGATGCAGAGGTGGAAAGCTTGTTTATAACTTGAGATGCAACACCCTAGCTAAAGTTTGCCTTTCCTGTTTGTTTTAAGGGAGATATTCATAAAACTGCGATTATCATCAAGTTTTGAGCAAAGAAAAAAGTATTTGACAAACTAACATCTGCAGAGTACAAAGTTAAATTTACAAATCAAAAAAATGGATGTAAATCTAGCTAGACAGAGAAGAGACTTTTCAGAACTGCTGTTATGTCAAAATGATGTCAATCACTTATCTAATGTTACATTATTTCATGAGGGCTTTCTCAAGTTTTTCTTCTCAAAACAGAGTCAAACACTAGGAAATTTCTTCAAAGTAGCATGAGTTTTGTCACTAAATTGGGTCAAACGAGATTTGGGAATGAACTTATTCAGTTATGCTGTAATGATGCCATTGATAAATGGTACTGAGGAGCTGTTTCGTTTGTTTGGAGGGGAGTGGTTGTTGTTTGGGGGGCTTTTGGTTCTTTTTAGAGAAGCAATGAGGACAAGAGGCAGTGTACGTTCCACAAAATGTTACAGGGGTCTACAGGGAACTCACATATACAAGGCTCTCTATTGCCATTTACTTGATTTTACTGAATATTAGGTGTGTTCTGTAAAGCTGCGGAACTCTGAGATGTTACACTGTATTGGGAAGAATGTAACTTAGGGTGATGATGACAGGTGTAGTAGTTGTTTGTCCCTCATGCGTTCTATAATTCTTCTGGTTTATGCCATGGGAAATAATAACGTCATCTTTGTTCTTATTTTTTTTCTGCAAACGTCCCTTTTATGGTTAAATAATACTTCTAGGCATGACCACTAATGACATAACAACAGGCTGTTTGATGCATTGATTCCGTGCAGTTGGATTGCTTTGTTTCCGTAGTATTTTTTTCCTAGTTACCAGGCTTAGAGCAGCTGGCTAAATACGTATGTGAAGTGATGCTCAGAAAATGTTAATGTTTCATTAGAAGTTCTTAAGAGTGATTACATCACATCTAAATGAGCATATTTTGTTAAGATGTTCTTGAAAAGTAATTTTTCTTATTAAGTATTCATGTAACTTTGTTCCAGGTCTGGAATGTTGGAATCTGGAATTGACAGGATTATTTCTCAGGTTGTGGACCCAAAGATCAACCATACATTCAGACCTCAGGTGGAAAAAGCTGTCCATGAATTTTTAGCCACATTGAATCACAAAGAGGAGGCAGGCCCCAGTACAGCTCCAAGTGAGGAGAAAACAGATGGTTCTATTTCAGTACAAGGTATTCTGCCATTTCTCTGAGCAGTCTATTAACAAAAGTTTATCAAGAGAGAGGAAACATTGACTAGGTTTGATGCTAGCACATAATTGTTGGCATCAGTATTAACAAGCTGAGCTCCCAGTAGTGTACCATAATACTTGTCTCTTACTGTCTGTATAAAGGTAGAAGGCAAGAGAGATGTCGCCAGGTACCACCATGTCACTCTGTCACTTCTGCTTGAGATTATGAGTGATGAGTTTATTACAGGGGAAAAAAGTTGGTCTCAGGGTTTGGCCCTCTAAGTATTATAGGATCAGATAAGACATATCTTCAACAGAAGAATGATCTAATTTTTGTATGCATGGGTAGATCAGAAAAAAAAAATCTGAGACAGCTGTATTAATGCAGTTGCTGTGTGCCGTGAAATTTGAATGGCTAAGGTCCTCTCGGGAGCTTAAGTTTTGCTGTAAATCAGCCAATCTTTAGTTTGTTTATAAACACAGCACTTTTTCTTTATTATTTTCATTCATGTTGCCAGATATTGACTCGTAAACACTCCTGCAGGTAATTGTCCATTCTTTCCCTGCTTAAGAGACTCCACAGCTCTCCATCTATTTGTAACCAGAGCCTTTATTTAAATCCTACCCCTTTTCCTGTGAGGCCCACTTCCTTTAAAGTACATGGGTTAACTACCTAGTTGCAGTTTTTAGTGCTAGTCGAGTTAACCCTTTCTCATCCGTCTTCAGAGTTACTTCTAAGAAGATGGGAAAGTGACACGGTATTTCTGATAGTCCTATTGTTATATAATAAATATGCTGAGTCCATTTTCCATGTCACTCACGGAGATAATCAGAGGTATGAGATACTGTAGCTGAAAGTCTGTATATTGTGCTTCTGCAGAGTCATCATCCCAAATGGGATGGTGGTGAAATTGAACAAGGATTGTGCTCAGAAAATCCTACCCATAGACAACCCCTGCTTCCTTTAGTTGATCTCAGGAACAGCGGTATGTCACAGAGCAAAATGAATCTCCAGTAACCAGATCATAATCACTGCAGGAATGCATCTTCTTGGATTTTTTTCTTTTTTAAACCAAAACCTCTAGATGCAAAATTAGTCAATCATTTTAGTTAATTATACTTGTTTCAAATAGAGTAATTTATTGTTTTTCCTTTCAGTTGATTAAAATTCTATCTGAATGGAATTACAGAAACTAAGATGAACTAAAACTATTTTCTTCCTTACTGTTCAAGGTGTCTCTGCTACAGCTCCTAGTGGCAATGTAGCTAGTGATGCAATGTCCATTTTGGAAACAATAACTTCTCTTAACCAAGAAGCAAGTGCTGCCAGGGCTTCAACGGAGAACTCAAATCCCAAGAACAATGACAAAGTTGCAAAAAGACTCTCATCTCAGCAAAGTGTGGATGGTAGCACTGATAGAGAGAGAAATGTGGAGGACTTGCCAGACAGGGAGAAAGCAATTTGTGATCTTTCTGGAGAAGGGGCTGAAACATTTGCAAAGTGTGAAGATTTAAATGATGTTCCCTGCCAAAGTGAAGAAATAAAAACTTCAGCAAAGGATACTAATAATTTGACTTTTATAAGTAAAGATACAAGTAAAGAAATTCAACAGGAAAGTGAAGATCAAAAGAGTAAATTATTGGATAAATATGACAAGAAACCAGACAGCAGTGAAAAAGGTGAAAGAAGGAAAGAAAAGAAGGAAAAACTTGACAAAAAGTCTGAGCATTCGAAGAAAAGTGATGATACTACCAAGTCAAAAGAAGAAAAGCAAGCAAGAGAGTCAGAACCAGTGAAACAGTTAGTTTCAGAAAAAAATAGCAATAAACATAAAACAACAGAAAGCACTAAAGAAACTAAAGAAGGTATGGTGTGGGCAATGCTCTTCCTTAAAATACGCGTATCGTTTGGGGTTTTTTTAAGCGTATTGAGCAGGTGAATCAGAAGTATATTTGGAATGTATGTTCTCTGCTAGTGCTAGCCAACTTGTGTAGCTAGCCATAGCTAAGTCTTCGTTCATCTCCTTTAACTGAGGTACCCCGATTAGGAATTGGATGAACTTTGATTCCTCAAGTGTGTGGTTGTTCATCTGCCTTACTCTGACAAGTTCTCTCAAAGATTCTAGTCTGCATTTAAAGCTTCTGATTGTACCTCAGGGCGATTTTTGTTCTAAGTAAGTCAGAATTAGCCTAAGCACATTTCACTAAGGTGTTACAATTTTTTTTTCTTATATCTTGTTCTTAAGATAAATCTGTTTTCAGTGGCAAAATCACTGTTTTGGTAGGAAAAGTTTGTCAAATACGGTGTGCTGCATTACAGCCATTTCTTTCTATTTTTTCCTTTGTAAGAAAATACATCAGTAGATTCAGATATGGATGTACTCAGTGACATCACTGTCAGCTCTGTCCATACCAGTGACCTTTCATCCTTTGAAGAGGAGACTGAAGAGGAGACTGTAATTTCTGACAGTACTGAAGAGGGGGAGATCACGTCAGATGGTAAAATAATTAGATTGCATATTCTTCCTTTCTACTTAACAATGTTTTTGTTGAATGCATTGTATCATAAATTCGAGTTTTTGCAGTATGCTTTTTTGTATTTATTTAGAGAAGGAATTTGGATGCGGAATGGATAGTATTTTACAAACTTACAAAATATGAGTAGTGGACATGCTTTTAGTATTTTTTTAATAGCTTTATGTATTCTAAGCACTCTAAATCTCATTTGTACTACAGTATTTCATAGGCAACAAAAACACATAATGGTGATGGATATGTCACTTTCCTATGTTATAACATTGGAGTGCTTGGTTTGTGACCACAGGGTAGTGGTTGTAGCTGGCTTTGCAGATCAGGTTGGTTTTACAGATTTAGGACTGCAGGGATCTCCAAATTCTGCCTGACCACAGTAGAGGGAACAGGAATGGATTTAGCTTGAAGAGTTTGGCAACACCAAATCTTTTCACTGCCTGGGTTACCTTTTTGTGTTCTCCTTATCTAGAGCAGGCCTCAGACTCTGATTTCTGCAGATATGTGGCTTTTGCAGTTAATAGGACTTTCCACTTCATGATATAGAGTGCATTAATATCTGAATGAGTTGTGTCTTGTATGCTGTGAGCTTATCTTTTCTGCTCTAAGAATATTATTTAGAAGTACTGAATTACTTGCATATTCTCTGGCTTTGGTGTTATCTTTAAACACAACATATTGTGTTCAGCTCTGACTAAATATTTGTGAAATAAAAACAAGTCCTAAGTATATTTCAGGGATACAAATAATTTATACAGTATGGAGCAGAAATGGTTTTGCTCTATTTCTAATAATCCTGATAAAACTGAAATACCTTTATTTATTTCTACTTGAATAATACATGAGTATAAACAACAGTGTGTTTTGTGCGTGTATTTCAATAAGCCTATCTAGTTTTTATGTTCTCAAATACTGTACAAATTTTTTGGGTGTAGGGAAGAAGCTTAATTTAATACATAGCAGAAATCATATTCTGATTTACTATGTGGTGTTAACTACTAAGTACTATATGTAAAAAGGCAACATGATCACAGGCAAGAGGGTAAGCCCAATTGTTATATCCCATTTTTTTCTGCGGTTTGTATCTTGCAATTTTTTGGCTGAATGGTGTGCACAAATACATGAATATACCTTTCAGGTTTTCATAATCTAATGTGGGTTTGTGTTGTTTGGTGGTTTTTTTAAAGAGTTAAATATTTTTAACTGTTTGTTTTTAGAATAAATAATTGTTAATATATTTTGAGTAGCTTTGCCTCCTTAAAAGTTACGTTGAAAACACTGCTCTAATTTATGAGTATATCTCTGCACTTCACTAACCTTTCATCAGATGAAGAGGAGAAAAACAGTCAGCATAAGACAAAGCCTCATGCTAGTGAGCTGAGTGATGGAAAAGCCAAGCCTGTTCGTCACGCTTATGTTCGCAAGCCTTTCTTGTACTCCAAATACTTCAGTGATTCTGATGATGAACGAACTGTAGAACAACGCCGTCAGTCCATTGTAAGTGTGGATTTTGTTACTGCTCGCATTCTAGCTCCTTAAACTTTTCAGCACAGAAATTCCACTTCTTATTTGGTGATGGTTTGTGAGAGGGAGTCTTCTGTTTCTTCTCACTTCACTGGGGTTTTTTTTTCCCTATGTGTTACAACTGCCCCTTTTTCAGACTCCCACCAATATCGCATGACCTGCTCTCCAGGGAATAGTTATTTTTATACAGATATACACGCACACACACATATATATAAAATAGTTTGAAGGATTCAGGTGGTGAAAGCAATGACACACTTTTCCACCTTTTTTCCCCTGCTCTAAAATGAATAGTCTTTTGGTGTTGACAGAGGAGTTACTAATTACACACAGTGTCTTTGCAGAATCACAGCAATAGGTGGATTCTTTCTTAACTGAGTGATTTGATACGGAGAGTAAAAACTGACACACATGAAAAGCTTGGTCTTCAGCAGATTTAGTGTATGTAATGACAATATGAGTGGAAAAAGTATCCATCTGCAGCCTGCCTTCAATGTGGTTTTGTGTAATTTGGGCTTGTGTTTGCTACTGCAGGCTAATTCATTACGTCATCTCTTTACTAATGTAGTTCTTCCTGTCCATGAAATCAGTGGTTTGTAGCATGTCTGCAGCCGTTGAGAATGGAGAGAGAAGTTTAAGCATGTTCGCTATGTTATGTGGAAGAAAGACCAGCACACAGAAGAGACAACAGCAGTTCTTGTACATATTTTTCCTTTGGCTAAATATTTTTTTAAATTTATATGTATTTGTATATATATCTCTAATATTTGTATTCTATGTATATATTATATATGTTTTTTAAATAATTAAATATATATATTCTTTGAGAAGGTCTCATAGCCTCAATCCGCAGTATTAAGTGGCAATGAAACTCTGAAACTCAGCTGTTTCACTTCACAGAAGTATTAGAGGATTCCATTAACTTTCATATAATCATTTCTAAGGACTATTTATTTTTTATTTTTCCCTAAGCTACTGTTTTCAGTGAGTTTTAGACATACCTTTGTATTCAAAGAATACTCTTTGACCTAATGATAAATTAATTGTTTTCCTTGATTTTATATCTTCAGGCCAAAGAAAAGGAAGAGAGACTCCTAAGAAGACAAATTAACAGAGAGAGACTTGAAGAAAAACGTAAACAGAAGGCTGCAGAAAAAACAAAATCCCTAAAAACTGGAAATCAAAATGCTAAAGGTATGAGAAGTATAACATTATCCCCCACCCGTCTTGTGCTCTCTTCCTGTGGAAAAAAACATTCAGGGCAAAATATTTGTAATAGGTCTCTAGTAATTTCCCTTCAAAACCCAACATTTCAACAGTGATGTAACAGAAAAATTTATAATTCAAATTATTAATGCAAAATTACATGTATTTTTTTTCATATATCCTTTCGTATATCATTACGTTACTTAAACACAATACCTATATACACTAGTATTCTCTGCTACAGGTGAGTACTCTCTGTACCGCTTTCAGTCACATTTGTAGCTGAAACAGTAATATAATTACATGCTTATGTATTTTACCATCTGTGTATTATTTTAGGAAAAAGTGGCTTGAACTTAGAAGAACCTTCATCAAGAAGTCTTGAGTCAAAAGCTACTGGTACCAGCATTAAGGATGTGCTTAAAGAACAGAAATTTTTAGAAAAAAAAGTAGCCTTGAGCAGGAAAAGAAAAAGAGATTCAAGGTATTCATATGTTTGCTCAAAAGGAATTATGTTTTTGAATATTCATTTTTGCAGACTGAAAAGGTTCTCTTCAACTTTGCAGCTAGCCTTACCCATTTTAACAATGTGCTCTTAAAATATTCACATAATTTTGTTACTAGTAAGCATGAAGTTCAGGCAGAAAATGAAATTATAGCTGCTTAAGTATGCTGCAGCTCAGACTGCAGTAGCATGAGAATGGACAGCTTTTAGATGTTTGTGCATCAGTAACTTGGCTTGGTCTTTAAATTGATGTTTTACATAGATACGTACACATGTATATATCTGTTTACATACGGGTTTCTGAAAGAGAAAACCAGTATTATAAGGTTCTCTACAATAAGGGCAGAGTGGACTTTTCTCTAAGGCAAGGAGATCTCTTACCTATTTAACAGGAGCAACTGTAGTACTAATATTGTCATACAGGTATTCTCTGCTTTAAAGCACTGATGTCCAGAGAATATCTGTGAAGTTGGCACATGGAATTTTCCAAGAGAAAAAAGCTTTGACAAATTGGCTTGTCAAAAGTTATGTGACAGTGTGTGTAACTCTCTCTCATTCAGCTTTGAAAGCAGAAAGTTTACAAACTAATGTTAGGCTGATACTCATTTTTATTTTCTTAATTGTCCAAATACCTGTTTCAGGCATGCTGAAGATGGCTGCAAAAAGAAGTATGAGCCATCTGAAGAAGATACTAAAGAAATGCAAAAGACAAATGAGGTATGTGTCTCTTAAATTATAAACCTTATGATCTTCCTTTTTAGTTGTAACAGTACTTGTTCATATGTCCATACCGAACTGCATAATATTGAGTTTGTTCTTACTAGTTTGTTTTTTCCTGCTAGTTCTTTCCGTTGGGTTAATGATCTGACGTTGCTGTAGTAATGTTTTCTGAATTCCAGTAGCCACTGGAATATACAGTTTATGTATTTGGTGCTGATGCATGTTGTAGTAGAACATGACACATAATTTAAGCCCTATTCTGTGAAGCATGTTGAGTTTTATAAAAGATCAAAGTGTGTCTAATAGGCAAAGACTTGAGGAGCTCAATCTATGTAAACTTCTCACTAGGAAGTTAAATGAAAACTGAATGTAGTGCAAACAGTAAAGAGAGTTTTTATGGTGAGTTTTTACCAACAATATTATTAACAAAAAGAAAAAGCGATAGTTGGAAGTTCAACTGGAAGTCTAGAATTATCTTTTGTGTATTTTTTTTTTTTTTTTAGACAGATAGCATAATGGCTATTTGAAATAATTTATGGAGTATTTGCAATTGTGATTGTCCATTTTAAAAGCCATTTAAATCATTTTAGAAAGAAAAATCACTTTATAAAGAAAAGATACTCAAGTTCAAACAGACTGCTTAAGGTTGACTTCTGTTTCTTTGGATTTTCCCACAATGGCAGATAGTTAGGATGAAAATGGCAAGTTTCATTTTCTTACTGACTATATTTCAGGTAAATTTTTATTGCAATGTTAAGTGTATTCTCTGGTATATTGTTTTTATGGAGAGTTTGCCCTTAATAATTCTGTTTGGTCATGTGGCAAAGGAGCTGTGTAACATTTGCTTATATATATATAATAAACTTTCTTTTCTAGACTTGTGAAAAAAATTCTTCCAAAGAATTGAAGCATAATCATGGGAAAAGTGAAATCTCTAAACAGCTTAGAAGACTTTCAGAATCAGTGCATTCAACTGAGGAAAGCAAAAGCGATTCTAAAGCAGAAAAAGAACATAAAAGAAAAACCTCCACCTCTCTTCAGGCTGAAGGAGCTCAGCAGGACAGTGAAATGAGAGATCCAAAAAGACAACTGGATAGAGCAGAAGTCAATACTGAAGAACTACAGAAGCAGAAATCCATATTTAAAAATGAAAAACACCCCAAAAAAGATAGTGACACAGAAATTCAACATACGAGAAATGCTGCCAAAAAAGAAGCCAAGTCTTACAGAGACAAAAATGAAAAGGAAAGAACTGGTTTAGAAGATAAAGTTTCTTTAAAGCACAAGTATAAAGGAGATGGTCTTCACAAATCAAGTGAAGATGTTGAACTCCATTCATCTGAGAAAAGTTTGAAAGGAGAGGATGTGGGTCAGAAACATAATCAACAAATAAAGGTTTCTTCAGATGACAAATCCGAAAGAAAAAATAAACACCGAAGTGAACGGAAAATATCAGTAACAGGGAAAGATGGAAAAAATATTTCTGAATCAACTTTAAAAGCTGAAGAATTGCTGCGTAAGGAAAATAAAAAAGACAGACATCTCTCAACAGAAAAATCAAGAGCAGAATACAAGTCCAAAAGGTCCCTGAGTGATTCTAGGCCACAAAAGGATTCCCTAAGTGCCTCAAAGCAACTTGTTTCTGCAACGCACAGGAGGAGCGAAAGCTACTCGGAAGATAAACATGAAATAGAATCAACTAACTCTGATAATAATTTGAAACAAGAAGATGGTGTTCATAAAGACAGACGAAGATCTAAGAGCCTTGTAGAAGACAAAATTTTGTTAAAGTCTAAGTCAAAGAGTCATAGTAAACAATTCAAAGCATCTGAAACAGAATTACCGGAAACTTTAATAAAACAAGAGACTGGTCAGAAACTAGACAAAGATAAGAGCATGGAAGAGAATGATTCAGATAAGCAACGTAAATCCAAGAATGAAGACAAAGTTTTTGAGGAGAGTGGTGCTGAGTTTGAGCTTGTAAGTGGTACGCAATTGACTCAGGGATCACAAAAAGACTTCAGTCACAAAGTGAAGTCACATTCTGGAGAAAGAGGATCTGTGAAAGAGAAATATAGAGGTGATAAAGATTTAAGCAATTCCAAACTAGAAAGGAGGTTCTCTGCTGAAGGTCACAAAAGCAGAAACTTAAAGCACAGCAACAAGGAAATAAAGAAGAAGGAAGAGAGTATCAAATCGGAAGATAAAGATATTAAAGAAATGGATAGTGGGCATGAAAAAGCATTGAGCATCATGGTGGCAATGGATAAAAAACAAAGTAAGAAAATACCCAGTGAAAACAGAAAAGGCAGTATATCAAACCAAAATTTACTTGGACAGGAAAAGCAAACAGCTAGCACAACTGAAAGCAGCCATGCTCTGGCCTCTCAGAAGTCAAGTATGAATAATGATGACTTGCATTCTGGTCATGGGGAAGAGCTGATGGAACTTGATTTGGAACAAACGAAAGTACAGGAAGCATCTAATGTCAAAGGAAAAAACATTCAAAACTCAATCCAAGCCACAGATGCTGAATATGCAGCAAATGAAAAAATACCTCTCTCTGTTTCAAATAAGGAATTAAAATACAGCTTGGCAGATCCTGAAGCTTGTGAATTGCAGTTTCTACCTGCAGCTGAAAAAACTATTAAACAAGAAGATATCTCTGATAAACAAGTTGGTGCCTTAGACATTTTGTCCAAACAAGCTTCCATGGATCAAGGACCCAATAAACAAGGGGCTTATAAAATGAGTGTTGTGTATGAAACAAGCAGCAGAGTCTTACTGAATGTTCCCAGTAAGGATCAAGCTTCAGAAGACAGCAGAAGACCAAAGAATTTTAAAACTGTGATAAATTCTAATTCAGATGATGATCCTTTAGCTATTAATTCTTCCAGAGAAGATACTGCTGATGCAAAGTCCATGGATATGGATATCTCAGATTTTATAGATTCCTGTAGTGGTACGTCTAAAGAATGCCATCATTCAGATGGGACTTCTTTATTTGAGGATACTTTTATTTTGAAGAATGATGCAGCACAGGTTGTATACATGAAGCAACAAGATAGTGCAGTGCTGAGTTCTGTCATGAAAGACTGTGGTGACAACAACAGTATGACAAAAAATACAGAAAAAGATAACGAGGTGCCCCAGCCTGATGAACCTGCAATGGAAGACAGCACAGCTGGGTTACCTAGTCAAGATTATGATGAAGCAGCAAAGTTAGAAAGCACTCAGGGAAGTGGGTTGAAAATGAAAGAGGAAAACTTAATGACTGACATAACCGAAGATTGTGGAGATATAACAACAAAAGAACTTCTAAAAAGAAAAGCAAGAGAGTGCTTGAATAGTGATCCTTCCACAAAGGGAGAAAGCAGCTCAGTGATGGATAACATGGAAAAGAATGAGGTGCATGATATTGATGATATGATACAATCTTCCTCTGTGTTAGTGCTTGAAAGAGTTCCTGAAGGAACAGTCAAAAACTCTGTTATAGCCAGTGGGCAAGAAGAGAATAGCGTGATTGGTGTGGAAGATAAAAATGAAAGCAGTGCAGTAGGTACCAGTGCAGGAAGTAGTAAATTTAGTTTGTCGTACAGTGGCCTGCAAACAACTCCAGCCACTGTGATAGGAACTAGCACAGAAAAGATCATCGAGAGCACTGTAATGGCCACTAGTACAGGAGAAGAAAGAGCTGACGGTGCATCACATTCTGAAAAGGACAGTGATGCTACAACCACTTGCTCAGAAGAAGAAGGTGAGGTGACAGTAATCTGCACAAGCATAGAAGCTGATGAAGGTTTCACAACAGGCATATGGGTAAAAAGTAGTGAGGGCAGCAGTTTCATCACAGGAGCAGATGTTGGTGAGTGTACTGTTGCAGCAGCTGAAGAAGGTGGTGGCAGTGTTGTCACTGAAGGATTAGCAGAAAGTGAAAGTTTCCTAACAAGTACCGAAGGAGAAGAAAATGGTGACTGTACCATGGTTGATGCAGAAGAAAGTGATAAGGATTCAGTCAATGCAAGTGGAGCAGAAATTGAAGATAATGTAAATAGTGCTGGGGCAGAAGAAAAAGATGATGCTGTGACTAGTGCAGGCTCTGAAGAAAAGCGAAAGACCTCAACTTGTGTAGATACAGGCAAATTTGAAAGTTCTGTATCCTGCTTAGGTGAAGTGGAGAGCGATGGTGCTGTAACTAGTGCAGGGACAGAAACAGGTGAAGGGTCAACGAGTGGTGACAGTTCAAGTGAATTTAGGGGCAGTGTGACAGCTGGCCAAGTGAAAGAACATGAAGGTACTGTGACTTGCACAGGTGCAGAAGAAAGAGGTCATAACTTCATCATCTGCTCAGTTACTGGTACAGATGCCCAGGGAGAAAGCACTGTAACTGGCGCTTGTATTGCAATGGTCGCAAACAACAGTGCCACAACTGGAACTAGCGGTGACAAATCTGAGGATACTGTAAATGGTGAAAGTGCAGTGACCAGCACAGGCATAACTCCAGAAGATGATGCTGAAATTTCAGTAGTCTGCACAGGTCTAGAAGACAGCAATGAGGGATTTGCAGTTTGCTTAGAAGCTGAAAAATGTGAAAGTCTAATGGACAGTACAAGAGCAAAGGAAGAAGCCAGTGTCGCTACAGTCAGTGTAGGTCTGTGTGATGATGAAGGTTTTGTGACTAGTACAGGTTCAAAAGAAGAGGATGAAGAAGGTGAGGACATTGTGACCAGTACAGGAAGAGGAAATGAAGAAAATGAGCATGCTTCTACTTGTACAGGAATGGAAAGTGAAAATGCACTGATTTGTATAGGTGCAGAAGAAGGTGAAAGTTCCATTATCTGCATAGTTGCTGAACAAATGGAAGCAGAGTCAGGAGTGGCTGGCATAAATATAAATAAGCTTACTGTTGACAGCATGATGAGTGCAGAGAAAGAAACTAATTGTGGCACAAACTGCAAAAATGGTAAAGGGATTGTTGAAAGCAGTGTAACCAGTGCAAGTGCTGCAGATGAGGGGGCATTGACTCCGCATATAGGAAAGCACGAAGGTACCTTGATTCCTTTAGATGCTGAGGAATGTGAGGGTCCCATGACCAGTGCTATGGCAGTGCAAGATAAGAGTCAGTCCGATGCTGAAGACGAACATGAGAATGCCATGACTTCCTTTGGCAGCAGAGAACTTGATGCCTCTATAAGTAGTGCAGTTCCAACAGAAGATGAGAATTCTGTTCCTGCTAACAGAGAAGAAAAAGTAAAAGGTGATGTCATCTCTACCAGTACAGTGGAAGAAACTGATGTTCCCTTACATTCAGCCTTGGATGCTGAGGAAGGTCCACTTACTGTTGCAAGAGCCACTGAAAGTCGGGAAAGCTCTATGATCTTAATAGACACTGAAGACACAGAGGTGCCCATGCCCAGTACAGCTACAGAGTTCAAAGAGTGTGTGCATACTTGTAGCAGTAAGCAGGAGAAGGATGAATGCACTATGATTTCCACCAGTATTGTGGAAGAATTTGAGGCTCCTATGTCAAGTGCGGCTATTGAATATGATGGTCAGCTCCCCTCTGTGAAAACAGAAGAAATAAATGAGAATGCTATGGTTTCTATAGATATGGAAATATATGAAGTTCCCATGCCTAGTGAATCTAGTGCAGGAGGAGATGATAATGACAGTGATGAAAGTCACCCAACTGCTAGTGGTAAGGAAGAAAAAGATGAGTGTGCTATGATCTCCACAAGTGTTGTGGAAGAACAAGTAATCCTGATGTCAGGTGAAGTCACAGAAGAAGCGATTCAACATGTGTCAGACACGGAGTCAAAAAATGAAACAGTCATGATATCTACAAGTACAGCAGAATGTTTTGAAGCTCCTATGTCTAGTGTAGCTATGCAAGAAGAAAACAAACTCACTGCTTCAGAAACAGAAGGAAGATATGAAGCTGCTATGATCACTACAAGCATGACAGAAGAATGCGAGATAGTCCTGATCAGCGCAGCACCACAAGCTGAAAGTCAGCTCATTGTAGCAGACGGAGATGAAGATGCCATTATCTCGCCAAATGCATCAGAGGAATGTAAGATAGTGGAGACCACTGCAACTGTAGATGAACAGTTTGGACTAGCTGCTTTCAATGCAGATGCAAAAAGCAAAGGTTCTGTGATTTTTGTGGGAGAATGTGGAGCTCCTGTGCTGAGGGTTGCCACCAACAGCGAAGAACAACATGCTGCTTCAAGTGTAGGCGATAAGGAGGAGGGGGAAGTGATTGCTCTGAGCACAATGGAAGAATGTGATAGTCTCTTCACCTTCGCAGTCATAGAAGAAAGTCAGCTTGCTGCTGAGAGTACAGAAGTAAAAGACAAAAGTGAGGAAATTTTCAGTACTGCTAACCAAATCGAATGCATCTTATCGACTACAGGTCCAGAAAACAGCAGTAATTCTTTGCTTGTCATTGGTAGAGAGAATGAGGCCCATGAGGGTGTTGTGAGGGGAGAATCAGCAGCATCTCAGACAACAGTAGACAGTGAAATCACAGAAACAGATGAAAATTCAGTGAACCTCATGAGTGTAGATGAAGCCCTTTGCGTGGAGATTAGCACGGAGACTGCTGTGAGTCCAAGTCCTTCGTCAGAGGCAAGCGAGGATGATGAGCAAGCTGAAAATGTTTTGCATGAGGTTGTTACATCAGAACTCTCTTGCATGATTTCAGAAGCAACAGTAGAGAGTGAAACTCTAAGGAATGTAAACTATAAACTTAACTCAAACTTGCTTTTAGAAAGTGACTTTTCTGAAATAAGGACTCCCCTGCCTGAGGCACAGGCTCTTTCCTTAGTTTCTGCAGATGAAGTGACTGTAAATACCAACAATGGTGAAGTTTCAATAGAAGCAGAATTAGGGGAAAAACAGAACTTCCCTGTGTTACATGTAGAAGAGCTTTGTGGCAGCGATGACAAAACGAACTTGGTCAAAATAGATGATATTGGAATTGAAGTTACTTTTCAAAAAAGTAACTCAAACTTTAATTCAGGTGAGGATTTTTCTTTTTTTAAAATTCTTCAGTTTATAAGCTGTCATAAATAGATGCATTTTACTGTGATTATAGTTAGAAATAACGTACACTGTTCAAATAGATCTGATTTCTTTGTTGGTTGCAAAATAACTGTTAATAATATCTTTAAGAATTGGTGACAAATATTTAAATAAGCTTATGACTGGGAGTATAGGAGTGCTTGAACACAACTATGTGAGGTATGTTGGAAAAGAATCAAATGTTATTAGAGTCCAAAAATGATATTAAAATACAGTGATGTAAATTTGTGAACTAATGTATGAAGTGGTTTGCAAGGGGTAATTATCATGAAGCTACAGAAGGGTTTTGTTATTAATGTGTGTTGAAATCCAAAAATGCTTTTATAGGCAAACAGTTTATTTTATACATATGTTCAACATTTTTAAAAAGGTAATTTCTTAGTAATTTTGAAGGTAAGAGTGGCCATCCTTTATCATAAGGGCAGGTTTTCTCTGGATGGTTATTTAATGGTTATATTCAGATTCACTCTTTTAGGCTGAATTTTGTGTTGTGAATACACTTGACAGGGTCCTACTTCATATTACAAAAGAATCAGGCAGTCATCCTAAATAAATGAATGTTTTAAGTGAGCAATTATGAAAGCTATCTATTTTAAATAGAAAACCTTAGTTATGATAGTATATGACTTTAAGGATATCGTATTTTATTTCCAAATCCATTTTTCTGGAAACTAACATTTGAAATGAACTTGCATGATTGTTAGTTCCTAAAATATCATGTTATGAACATCCTGCTATTTTCAGTTTTTCTCCTATTTGACCCTCCAGAGTAGCTGAAGCACCAAGTTTATGAAAATTAGTAAATTCTCTAGATGACATAACGAAGTCAAGATTATGACTTCATTATAAACTTTGGAGAAATTAAACTGTAGAAACACAGTAGAGAAATCTGCTTATCTTTGTTTATACCAAGGGAAATGGAATGATGACAATCAAGCACTGCTTTTAAAACCTTTTCCTTCTCATGTCTGTCTTTGCTATTATTTCAAAAAATACACTAACCTTTTTATAATGTGAGTATAGGTCCAGTTCCTCAAAAGTTGGCTTTATTCTCTAGTTTTATTGATATTTGGGATGAGAAAGCTCACTCTGCAGATTTGGGCATCTTGCGAATTTGTCAAGGAAATATGCTGATCTAGTAAATTTGAAAAATGTTATTCAACATTTATAAAACAAAGACAAACATGAGCCACGAAAATGTAAACTGCCACACTTAGGTATTTCTGTCTTGATGTTTTGCTCAATCCTTGTTGTCCATCAATGTAGCCTCTGTAAGTACCAGTGGCAATGGTAGCCTTATTTCGTGGACTGCAACCACAATTTAATCACTTTACATGCATCATTGATGCATTGTCATGTTATAACTATTTCTTTTTGTTTAGGAAAAGCTGTATAAATGGGCTTTTGAACTAGGTGCCCAAAAAGTCTGTAGAAGTCATGTGAAGATGCTGTCAGTGTGGCCTGTTTTTCAGATATTATAAGTGTACAGCTGTTCCCATGGGGAATGAAATGGATGGGGTTTGAAGATTATATGAAATTACATTAACACTAACAGGAGCTGCTGAGCTTTCAGTCTATGGAAATGGGATTATTTCAGTGGTTACAGTGTTAGAACTTACAGTTTTACGTATTATTGTCACTTAAAGAAAAATATTATCCTTGATGTCAACTCTTTACTCTGCATTAATTAATACAGTGGTGATTTGGAATTTGGTCAGAAAATCTTTTGGTGTTTTTTAAAGGAGAAGCAAGGAAAAAAAGCCAAAGTCAGAATTTGTAAATAAGCTATGGTAAATCCTGATAGCCCATATTTTCCAATCCTTTTATTCTTAAAGAAAACATAGAAGTACTTGTATTCTTGCAGATGCCAAGTTATTTTTTGAGCTGGTTTGCTGCAGACAGACTTGCTATTGTTTCCATTGCCTACAGGAAGGGATTAAATTCCTGTGCTGTGTTCACGAGGTGGTACTGAGAAATATCATCCTACTGTAGCATGAGATAAATGCAGCATAATGTAATCTAATAATTTTAACATATTTGTATTTCATTAGGCAATAATGCAGCTTTACCAAAGTTGGCAGAAGAACTAGAATTTGAAACTAACTTGAGACCTGAAGAGGTATTTATGTTATTTTGAAAATTTTGACTATACTATTTCTTGTGTAATTATACATCTTGTTAGGGTTTCTTACTATATCTTTTGATTTTTGTGCAGCAAAGTGTCATTTGAACTTCAAAACTTTCAAAGGGTAATTTTCCAGATTATTCAGCTGTGCTTTCCTAAGCAGCTGACATTAAAATTGTGGGCTGTCCATGTTAAACTCTGGTAGAACCAATCCCTGCGCCCCCAGCCATGCTCTTCCTGTGGCCATGACATCCAAGTGTGCTTTTTTTCTAGAACTGGTCATACTGTATGCATGTTGCTTGTGACAGTACTTGTAAAATAGTCATACGTGCCTTAGCACTTGTTGCTGACAATTGTTAGTTTAGTGGTTTGAAATTGTAAACACACACCGCTCTTCGTTTTGTTGTATCGGTCCCATGTCAGTCTTCAGACATGCCACTTCTCTCTGTGTTTGTGGAACACTTGCTGCTGTTCTGTGCTGTGATAACTGTAGCCTGTTATGTACTGGAACAGAAGAGCAGGACATCCTGGATAATCCAGAGTATTGGAGCTCACGATCACTTACAGCTTGTGTAAGACCAAAGCTGAGGCTGTGTGTCTGTGCTGTGGTCCATGCTAGCCAGGATTCCAGATGGGTTAATCATTCAGACACAGGACTGGATCCGTGTATTCATATCTTGCCAGACTTTCATGATAAACATTTTGAGGGAGAGCATGGTTCAGAGGCTCCCAAGCACGTCTGAAAGGGTGGATCTGCACAGGGTTACTGACTTCAGCTCCAGGGCAGACCAGTTGAGTATTTCTGAACTATGGTTTTGATGCCTGGCATGCACTTCAGGAAAGTCCACGTCAGCTTCAGTCTAGTAGGTTTTATTGATTTCAGTTCCACCTGCAAACACCTGTACTCTTTGCCAGCATAAGATGGCCTGGAGTCAGCATAGCCATGTTCACATGATGCTGTATCTGAATTTACAATGTTCAGATCTGACTTAATGCTATATGGAGCTAAGTTTACTTATCTGTGCATCAGTAACATATAGCTGATCTGCAACTTGAATTGGAAAAAAAAAAAGTTGAAAAGAGTTCATTGTACCTTGTTATACATTGCAGATACATATTTTTCTGTATATGTGAACATTTCTAGAATATTGCTCATTTTTGGAGCTCATCTTAGAGTAGGCATTGCACCTCGACTTCCTGATATTTCTCTTGAGATCTACTTGTTAAACTGAACTCTGGTACCAGTGTTAACCCTGAGGTCAAGGTTATGGCACTGTACTGTTCAACAGTAATGTGACTAAGTTCTGCCAGCGTTCCTTATTAATATTTGTATTGCTGTCTTAATAAGAACTTTGGAAGCCTGTTGTAGATTATGATAAGCCAATGTTCGTCATGACATGAGGAAAGGGAGTGAGACATACTTGTTCTGGATGTCTGTGTTATTTTTGTCTCCTTTTTTATTTTATGTGTAGCCACAACAACCTGAAAGTCCAAGAAGTGAAGAGGGATATGTGGATCCTCATACTAAAGAGTTTCAAAAAGGTGACTTTTACACTGATAGCAGTTTACTTTTCATACTGATTTGACTGTTACTTATGATGGGGCAGGGGATCTAGATTTGATATGAGTAGAGGGATTGAAACAAAGCCTTCAGAAATCTTCTTGAAATGTTTTTAGGAGTTCATGTGGCTTTGCATTTGGTGTGTGGGAAAGAGGGGCTCGGGGTAGGTCAGCTTTTTCTTCCAATATGATATGCTGAAAGAAAGGTGGAAAGCATTTAGGATTTTAACGAAGTAGACTGCTAACATTCTGTTCAAAATCGGTAAATACAGAAAAACATTAGCTTGGGAAAAATTTAGAAACTTATCCAAAGAATGGCTTTCTTCCTTCTAACTTAGAATATCCTTGTTTTGGGTGTTGTGACAGGCCCTTCGAGGATATGACAACAGTAAATGGAGTATGACTTTAAGTCACAGAGGTTATAGAAAGTGGTTTTTTTTTTTTTTTTTCTCTGCAGAAGATTAAAATATTTCTGGCCATCCACTGAGATTTGAGGAACATTTATAAGTAGATAATCACCTAGCTAGAAATCTCAATTAGTCAACTTGAATCTGTACTCAGTAATTCCTTTTCTGTGTATTAAGTTAATCTTAAATGGAAGAAAAAAAAAAGTCCCTGTTTCTCAAAACCACAGTATTTTAAAATGTGTCGCAATTGTTTGGCTTTCCTTTTAAAGCAGAAACAAACCCCTACTTTGTTCCTATCTTGAGGGATTTCATGCTCCAGATGCATTACAAATGTGTTTACAGCACTACCAGATAAGAGTTAATTCTCACTTAATGGAATAACAAGCAACACTGAAGTGAAATACGAGAGGTACCAGTGACACTGCTGTATGTGGAGTCCAAAGAGGTTAAAGATGCATTTCCTCTTGTGGAGGGTTGCAGCTGAACGCCTAAATGCTATGAAAGGACACACTGTAAAGCTCACTTGCCAAATTAGACATGCACCAAAATGAGTAGAGTAAGGTGAGATATGAGCATTGGTATAAAACCAGGTTCCTTTTTATCCTTGTGGTAGGCCAAATGCGCATACCTGGTTTAGCGGTGATGTGTATTCATGTAAGTGATAAGAGACATGCTCTGCTCACCAGAAAGAAAATGGAAACCCTTAGAAGGGGTTAGAAGAATGTGGTCTTCAAGACAGCAGATCCAAAACTATGATCAGATTTTCTTTACTGTGAGCTTTATTTGAAAAACTGGGCCACATCACTCGGTCACCCAGACAGTACTTAAAATTTAAAATGTGCAGATTGAACTAGCTGTGATAATGTTGCTCCATGTAAAATGTTTAACAAAAAGCCATTTGTTGTGTAAATCATGTTGGATATGACACACACTGAAGAATAATGCATCATAGCTCTTGGTAGAGGGTTTTTTCTTTTTCTCCCCCACCACACAATAATCTCTATATATATGCATGCATATATACATATAGCTCAACATACGTAAAAGGAAGTTGTTTAAAAGACAAATGTGTGTCCTGTCATGAGTATGAACAGCAGACACAGTAGTTTAGTAGTCCAAGATTCCTTGGAATGTAAACAGATCATTGCTGTTTGAGTGGGTAGGATCTAGCTCTTCATTTGACACTGCTTTAAAAATTGGAAGATGTTGTGCAACTGAACAGTATAGCTGTGGAAGAATTGTTGCTAAAACGTGTAGATTGAAGAAATGAGATATTAATTATATAAAATTCTATGTAGAATAGAGTGGTTTTATTGGATCATAGGTTTATGTTCTTATTGTAGCTGAAACACCACTCGGAATGTTTTAGCTTTTTTTTTTAATTAAAATATTAATTCAGTGCCCCGTGAATCAGACTTCAAGGGTTTTGTAGCACACTTGACGGAGCAGCATTTTTAAGATTCTCTTTATGTATCTATATGAAATGGCTTTTAAAGCTATGGAAATTTTCAAAAGTGTGGAGCACTCATCAGCTCCCTTAATTCATAATTATCTTCCACATTTTTGTGGTATGGAAGGGTAAGGCTCTACTTTATCTGAGCCAGAGTTAGAGCACAGTAGAATCTAGCAACTGGACAATTTCTGTGTATGCACTGCATCAGCTGCAGGTCTTACTAGTACAATTATGCAAACTCCAGTTGTATGGAAGCACAATGTTACGGCATAGTTTTCATCGCATCTTACTTCATCCCATGATCCAGCATCTAAGGTTGTGATAAGTAAAATTCAGGTTAATTCAAATGGTAGAATTATACTGGAAAAGTCAAAGTTTCAAAGATGACAACCCCATGATTGCCTGTATTTTAGCTATAAAATTATTCTCAGAAAATGGCTTTAGAAATCCGTATTTTTTTTTCTTCTTCTTTTTTAAATATTGTTAAAGATTGGATGCCTCTTATTTCCAACATTGCAAGTAAGTTTTATATAGTTTCAGTTACTCTGGAATCCTTTCAGGAAGGTGAGGTAAAAGATACTATGATACTTTACTCTTGCTTAGCTTTTCTGATTATTTTTGTAATTATTTTTAATAGATTTGCTGCAGAGGAATATTGCTTTAGAAAGAGAAACTTGTCATGTAAGTTCTTGGTTTTTAAATTTACTCTCTTAAGTCTGTGCTGCTTTTTTTTCTTACTTGCATTTACTTGTATTTACATTAAATATTCTCTAAAGGAAAATATTATTTTTGTATATGCAGAGCCTATGTATATTGAGACTGTGCAGCTGTGTAGGTTGATGTCTAATTATTCTTTCAAATTTGCCAGTAAATAAATCTTCTTGTATTGTTGTTCCACAGTCTATAACTATAACTGTTATTAACTGGCAGAAAAGAGAAGCTTGATTGTCCTCATTGAGAATAGGGGACAAAAGTAGGGATTATTCTTGGGGCTTTTGATGAGGACTAGAAGCCTGTTCTTCTAATGCAGTCTGCTGTGGTTTCACAAGAACTTGGAGCTTGTAGGTATAAAAGGGATGACTGGGAAAGTTGCAAATGTAAAGTGTTTCTTATGGAGCAGAAACAAGACATAGTACAGATAACAAGCTAAAAAATGTGTTTGTCATTTCTTCAACTTGTAGTAAATTTATTTATTACTGTATTGTAATGGTGGTTGGCCATGTTTCTGGGGCTAGTGAAATTCTTCTGTTTCTGCATGTAGGAGACTGTCCTTTTAAATCAAAAAATATTTTGTGAGAATTGCCACGATAAACTGCTTTTAAAGCACACAGTAGGGTGTTTAATTATAACTGAGAGTTTTATCATTAAAAATAGAAACTAGAAATTCTGAAAATGCTATGAGTCAGAAGTTCTTTCATGGTGCTATCCTATAGCAGTAACATTACTTGAGCTCTAGGAATAAATTGTTCTTGTGGTACTGTTATGTGTATGTTTTACTTGAAAGTAGCAAGTAGAAAAAACTTTCTCCCTTTTGTGTTTATAACTTTATGGAAAAAAGAAGGTAAGGAGATATCTGTGTTTTATGTGTAGGCAGAAAACTTGGATACCCAGATAACTGAAGAACATAGATCCAGAGGTACACAATGTAAATCTTCAGGAACAATGGATAAAGAAAAATGTAAGTGATACAGAACTATGTGAATTTGTGTAAAACTTTTCTGCTGCACACCAAAGTTCTACAGCAATTAGGCCATAAAATGGTATTTTGGAGGAAACAATAGAAAATGGAGAATTCTAAACTCAAAAGCAATTGTGCTTCCCAAACCAACTTTTTAAAGTACACTTAGTATATTTGATAAAAGTATGGTAACAAATCTAATACTGCATGGAAGAGCATTTAGTAGCTCTTTTGATCATAAGTAAACAAACTTCTGTTTAGTCTTCAAAATAATTACTAATTTTATCCTTTTTAAATAAAACACAGGGAAGGAATACAAAGCTGAGGAAAGCTGATCATCTCAGGAAAATCTAGCCATTCAATAGACTTTGTGAGGCTGGTTGCTTCCTTCTGTTAAATTGGAAAGAACTGAGTTTTAGTGCAACCTTTTATCTGTCTAGAAGTAAGAAGTGAGAAGGAAATCAGTCCACTAAGTGGCAGAAACATTTCTAAGTTAAAGTTAGATAAAGTTAACTTATCTCTTAAGTTAAACATTTTGTTGACATAATAATTATGAGACTGACTATGTAACATCTATTCAAGCTCTGGTCTCAACTGCTTTTGTCTTTTCAGCATCAGAATAATTTTTAAAAAGGATAATTAATGGTGTCATTTTTTAATAACAGTTTTTGTTCTGCTTGTAAGAATTTTGATTTGATGAAGTGAGGGATTAGAAGCCATGCCCTTTTTTGAAGAGTGGTTAGCATAACGTTCTGTTCACATTTTTGTAAATAAGATGCTTCTTTTCAGAATCTTTTGAATCACAGTAACAATGAGCTGATATAGAAGTGACATCAAAATCTGACAAATGCAGAAGACACTTTTTTAGCACTTGAACTGTTGTTTGTTTTTGCAGGCAACCAGCTGATTGCTCAGGATGTGAGAAAAGATGATGAAGAAAGTCAGTGTTCTGAAATGAAATCTGATAACATCAAGGTATTTTCAAGAACATTTTTTTAGTGTTCTGCAATAGTAAACAAGATGGAAGTTTTTATTTCTATGTCAGTTTATTTTGGGAGGTATTTTCATTATTAACTGTAAGCTACTTTTGCATTGTCTTAAATACAAATTAAATTACTACAGAATGATATTCCCTTTTCAAGGGGGAGATAATTAAAAAAAAAAAAGGCAGGAATCTGTGTGGTGCTTAGCACCTGAATCCCTTTGAGGTGTCGTGAACTGATTTGTACAATAGTGAGGAGCTTGGGATCACACGGAGAATAGCTGGATCCCAGCTGACCAGTTACCTGACTTCTGAGTTTGCTCTGATCCTTTCTAAGTCAAAACAAGTGTTCAGAACAAAATAGATGTTCTTGTTAAGAGTAAGACTGTCTCACCCGTTGATTCTGGTGAAGCTTCTCAGCATCAAAGTTTTTAAGACATTACAAAATCTTGATGAATAAAATAATTACTCATGTATTGGAGTGTGTGTTTGTTTTTAGTATAAGTAACTGACAATTATCTTTAATTTGTAGTAAGATGTTATTTTCTTTGTTGTTTCAAAATAATGTAGGAAGTTATTTCAGGTGATACAGCAGAAGTGTCCAAAGAAATTGATGTAAAGCATACACCTCCTAAAAGTACTATGGAAGAAAAAGGTAATGAAACTGACCATTCTGGGCAATTTTCTGAACCTATACTGAATGCTATTTGAATGATTCTGATAGAAATTAGGAACTTCATCCAAGTTTGATCCCAGCAAATACTTCCATATATTCTCTAGTCGCTGCCTGTTCTGTTACTCCTATCAACTAATGTATTAATCCTAGTTTCTCGTATGGCGAGAGCAGATTTGATATTTCTGCTATGCTGTTGCCCATCCACTCCCTTATTGCTTCAGCACGTGCCTTGGGTAGGAAAGCTAATTGCAAATAAACAGGTGGACAGGGAAACAGCACAATCGGCGTATGTGACAAGAACTTCTCCTAACTCTGACCACAAATAAAGGTGTCTTTTCATTAAAAAAATAACACGACATATTCACAATCAAAATCTGTCCTGTTTGTTTCTGTAGAGAAACCAACCAGGAAAGAGTGTGCAAGTTGCAATGTGGTAGTTGACTCATTAATTGCACTAAAATAAATAATAAAAGGTGGTGTTGTCCACAGAGTTAATATTGGCGTTGGTGTAACTTGTGTCTGTCTCTGTGAGAACAATGTGAATATCTTCTTAATGTTAGTTTGACGTATTGATAGTTCTGTCTCTCCAGTGAGCACGTTAAGAAGTCTGAAACTGTTCTGCAATGAGCTTGTATCCTCAGTTTGCTGCAACATGGGAGAAAATTGAATAGTGGCTTGTATTTATCTTGACATTTTACAGTGGGTCACACTCTTGAGCTTTTGTTTTTACCTTAAATTAGAAGACCTCTCTAACTCATCTAGTGTTAGGGCAGCATTCTGGCAGACCACTATTTGCTACAAGGCAAATAGTGTTAATTTCTGATGGATGTTTTCAGGGAATTTTGGGCTACAGAGTGAAATAACGCTTTTAGTGAAGAGGCGGTGGCTTGTACCTTTTTCTTTGTCTAATTAAACAAAAGTGTACAGTTTCTCTCTTTTTTTTTTTTTTTTTTTTTTTCGGTTTTTGATATGTGTGAAGATGAATTTACCATTGAACAGGAAATGTCCGAAAAGGAAAAGCGCGGTCTAGAATCAAATGAAAACTCTCCAGAGGTGAGTGGTCTTATTCATGTTAACTGAGATAATGCAGGTTCATACTGAAAATAAGTACTTTGTATATATTTTATTGATGGCAATATTAAAATGTCTCCAACACAGAAATAGTTGTGAAAAGTTTTGTTTGGCACTATGAAGTACCAAAGACACATGTAGTTCTGTGTCACAAAGTATAAAACTCAAAGACCATGAGAGATCAGTGGCTGATTATTGAAGGAACTCCCTTCCTACGTATCATAGTACTTATAAACTGTATCAAAAGCAATTCTATAGAGTCGTGTTGTATAGAAATCTTGTTTTCTGAAAACCTTGTAATTGAGATGTGAACAGTTTAGTCACTAACAAATATGACTTGGCTTTACAAAAATATTATCACTGAACAATTTTTAAACTATCTGTTATCCATTAAGCATTTACTGGGGATAGTCTGCAGTGGTGGTTGTAAACAAGTGTCTGAACCCTAGATATTAAAATTGTCGCTGGCCCCTAGAAATGGACACAGTTCTCATCAAGACATTAGGTTTTTTCATTTACTTTTTTGCCTCAAATTTGGAAGTAGAAGAAAATTTAAAGAATAAATTGTCACATTTGTTCACTCAAGGCTTGAGTTACTAAGACTCATTGTGGGGGGAAACATCGCTAGACTTTAGCAAATGGTGAATGAGGCATTTTTTCCTATTTACAAGAAAAGAAGGTTAAGTCTGTTATTGAGGATTTTGTGATCTGAGATTGTGGATCTTTATGATCTGAACATCTGAACATATTCTTTACTTAAAGTTGTCTTTCGAAGCTTAAACTTAAGGGGCCTTTTTTACGAAAGGCCCTGTTTATACAGACAACATCACCAACCTGTGTATTAGGATAACTAGAATATTAGCTGTTTTAATGGCACTTGCTCAGCTGTTACAAGACGTAGCCTGTGCCATACAGCATTGGGAAAAGGGACTTGCAAGATACAGTTTGGAGTTCTCCTAAAGCTGAAGAGATGTAGTGGGATATATGGGGTAAGCCAGCAGCATTTGTGAGATAGAGCTGTTGGGGGAAGGGAGCAGAAGGCATTGCGTTCTCAGGCATGCTTTGTGCCTGAGGCCAGCCACGGAGAGGTGTGCGTAATTAGGAGTTGTCTCTTTCCTTTCAGCTCTATCAATGCATTTCATAACAGTCAGCATCTCCTCCTATGAAACCTGCCTCATCTATATTTTTAAACTGATGAGCACTGCTTCCGCCAGTACCACATTCTGAAGTTAGCAGTAATCTTTGTATTATATTGCACAAATGCTAGATGTCCATTAGGGTAGCTAAAATTTTTTTGTCCTTTACTTTTAATAGGAAAATCAGCCTGTAATAGTGAAACGGAAAAGGGGAAGGCCTCGTAAATATCCTCTTGAAGCTATACAGCCTGGTGGTAAGTAGTTCACAATACCTGTGTGGAAAAACAAGGAAAATAGTGACATTCAAGTTCTGAATTCATATTTCTTCCCTTAGGTGGGGAGTCAAAAGCTGATATGAGCACTGGGAATGTAAGTGCCTTTATTTTGTTTGGGTGCATTTGAACACAGTAATTCAAGAGCCATTTATCTGTTAAACAGTTAATGATATTTCAGAAACATCTTATGGAAAACTTGATAATTGAGTTTAGTCTAAGCAAACAAACACTATTAATAGTATCTCCTAATATAAGTGAACTTTGTAAGCAAAATATACTATTAAGTCAGAGCACAGCAAATAACCTAAGAGGATCAAACTTCGTACAGCATACTTGATACAAATCTAAGTGTTACACTGGATAGCAATATGCTGGTACACAGGGTGAAATTCTGATTGTTTACACACATCTCTTAATTTGTGCTGAGAGGAATTTTGGCCTGCGTATCAAGGGTGACTTTGTTTCAAAAATTTGAGATAATCTTTATCTCTACTGAACCTGTCATAGTAATAGCTCATAGTAAGTCTTAATATCTGTAAAATAAAGTATTGTGTAATACAATTGTATTATCTATATTACAGTGTGTACAGTTCATTCAAAAGATAGGGACGTGCTGGTTAGTAACTTAAAGGCTCATGAAACGTACCTCAGTAATATCTTAATTTCAACCCTTGTGAAGTACATTCACTGCTGAGAAAGGGTTATTTTTGGACTGTTTCTGCAATCCAGTTGGATTACAGCACAGAGTGGTAATGGATCAGGCATATTTGTGGATTCCAGCTAGTTGGATTTATTCTGGTGGATGGCTCCTCTCTTGGGAATTCCTGTGTGTCAGAATCAACGTTATTGCATAGAAAATAAGTGACTTGAACAATGAAGTTGTATTGAAACTCATGTTTTCTGCCTGTTTGCCTGGTAAGGCACTGGCTGGCACGGCTGTCAGAAGTCTTGAGAATTTCCCTAGGCGACAGATAGGAGTTTGTGTCCCTGCTTGGTCTGTCCCTGCAGCGTTTCAGGCAGCCCTTTGAGTCCTGCCCCTTCAACAGGTCTCATGGAGTTGTTTCAGAATTCCAGAGGAGGGCCACGAACATGGTCAAGAGGGCTGGAGCCCCTCTCCTGTGAAGCCAGGCTGAGAGAGCTGGGATTGTTCGGCCTGGAGAAGGCTCCCGGGACACCTTAAGCAGCCTTCCAGTACCGAAAGGGGACCTGCAAGAAAGCTGGAGAGGAACTTTTTACGAGGGTGTGTAGTGATAGGACAAGGGATAATGGCCTTAAACTGAGTGTAGATTTAGATTAGATATAGGGAAGAAATTCTTCACCATGAGGGTGGTGAGGCCCTGGAACACATTACCCAGAGAAGTTGTCAATGCCCCATCCCTGGAAGTGTTGAAGGCCAGGCTGAATGGGGCTTTGAGCAACCTGGCCTAGCGGAAGGTGTCCCTGTCCATGGCAGGGGGGTTGGAACTAGATGATCTTTAAGGTCCCTTCCAACCCAAACCATTCCATGATTATAATTCGTAATCTTTCCTAATATTTTTTTTTTTTCCCCCCCAATATTAATTTAATTAAGTGTAATTTGAACTAGTGTGTTTTCTGGTGTTTGCGGGGGTTTTTTTGTGTTCTTCAGGGGATTTTAGGTTTTGTTTTCAAGTAAGAATTAAGAGTAATTTTAAAATCCCCCTCAGAAATAGATATACCTTGACACCCTCAGTACTGGAAAAGAATTGCCTTGTTCTAGGTTGATTATTTTAAAGGTCTTGTATCTCTTAGTGTGATGACTGATTGGTGTGTCAGTCAGTTACAGGCTGGCTCCAGGAGGTGCAATATCTGCCTTCCATTTGAGATAATGGTTCTGTAAGATGAGATATTATCTTTGTGTGACAGTTTTCCCTAGGCTGCTTTGAGAACATGTTGCTACTTCAAAGGAAGCACAGATATCTTAGTGTAGTTGTTCAGTGATGAAAGAAACTGGATTTTTGGGACAGTCATGATAGGAGATTATGTAATTATACACAGTTCTTTCTGCATTCTGAGTAAATACAAAATTCTAGTGATTTATAATTCTGCAAATCTGTGTGTGTGATCACGAAAGTGACTGCGTGAATTTTTTTTTTGCATTGTTGATAACTAAGTTTTCAGAAATGTTTTTGACTGAAACTGCTTTTAACTTTTATTGCTATTACTTTAGTGTCAGTTAGATCACTGCAACTGCTACAATTTCTTCTGTGTATGGGCTGATTTGACTAATTTCAAATTTTTATCATAAATTGGAAAAATGCGTGCTACTGTTAAGAAACTCCAAATTTTCTGTATTCTTATTACAATGTCCATGTTTTCTAGATTTGCAGGTAGGTTCTACTGCAAATGGGAGCAAGTTTCTGTGTTTATGTAATACAATCCTGGATTGTTCCGATTTTCTTTAATTTAAAGAAACTACTTTTTTTATTTCAGCTGCAGTTTCCTATTTTTGCGAATAGAGGAAAAATGCCTCAAACAGGTAAGCAAATGATATCCGTTTTAACAAATAAAACAAAAGATGGAAGAAATAGAATAGAGTTTAAGAAAACCACATGGGTCCTTCGTAAACATCATCTCTGGCAGTCAGTATCATCAATGTATGAAAACATCTGAGTAAACAGAACACTGCAGATATGTCCCTAATTCTACGGAGTTTTTACTCAAAAAAAGAGCAGCTTAATAACTTATTTCACAGATGCCTCAGCACTGTTAAGTGCTGAATAATGGATTGCAGAATATAGCAAATAACTTGTTTGTGTGGATAGACACACAGCAGAGCTTCAGAGGCAGGTGGGTACCCCATCAAACTGGTTCTTAGTGACTGTTTTCCATTCAGTCACACTTACTGCACTAACTGTTTTAAAATTTCAAATTTTGTTCAGTTAATTGGGTTATCTGTGGATATGTGTCTAAAGAACTTGTAGGTAGCTCGAGGGGCTATTTCCCCTTTCACAACTGCTGTGAGATCTTCAGAAGATGATCACTTAACTTTACTCAGAAATGTACTTTAGTTTGAAGCAGTAAAAGTCAAATAAAGTGAGATACTTTTCTATTTCTCTATCCTGTTCATACATCTGTGAATTGTAGATAGCGTAGTCGATTTTTCACATGTATGGAGTCTGAACTGCACTGGTTATTTAAATGTCCCTTTTTAATTATGGCCATTCCTAAAATAGGCTTTAAAATCCATTCAGGAAGCAGGCAAACCTGAAAGGCAGGTTAAAAAAGGGTTTGTAAACAAATACAAACATTCAGGCCACAAATCTGAGAAAACAGGTCTTCAAAACAAATCTTCTGGAGTTTCCAAAAGTTTAGGTTTCTACAGAGATATTAATCTAGCTGCACTGCACATATGGACTATTTCCTATTTTCTCTGCGTTTGTTAAAATGTCGACTTTAATCCATGTACATCAGAATTGCCTCTGGAGGGTTAGCTGGTTGTGTGGTACTTGGTTTCTATCAACTGTGAAGAGGACAGACAAGAATGCGAGAAAGGTGTAAAAGTGCTTTCCGGTTTGCTTTTTATTCAAAAGGCCAGACACTTAACTGTGTACTTAAAGCTTGGTTTAGTGTGTTAAGTAACATTTCATTTTCCAGGTAAAAAGGCTGTTGATGTCACAGCAATATTAAGAAGAGTGTATGAAGTGGATGAAATATCCTGTTAAACTTTTCATTATAGGTTAGCATTCATGTGAGAAAAGGAGCTGAAAACACTTGGCAGTGAAAAGAAAACAAAATGGAATCGCTCTGTGCAGTTCACTTATTCTGGTAGTTCTGGGATGTTCTGCACAAGGGTTTGTGGTAAGGACAGACTCACATGTAGAGTGAGAAGCAGAGAACTTACTTTCAGTCAGTGCAACTCATGCAGCTGAGACACATCTGGTTTCTGAAGGCAACGTCCCTCCATAACACTGACACTGAGCTTGAAATTAAAATTATTTTGCGCTAACTGGCAGTTGCTGCTGTAAAGTTAGCAAGATATTTAAATACTATGGTTTATTATTTTTGCATTCATGTTGAGGCAAAAGTACTACATTTTTGCATCCTAAAGAGAGGATTGTGTCTGGCAAGGAAGACACGTCTTGTACTTACATGGAGTATTCTTCAGTCAAAAACCATTTTGCTACAAATTTGCCAAAATGTACCAGAATTTTGAAGTATCTGTGTCTTGAACAGAGCAGAACTAATAAATGTTGGCTATATGTTAGACTTACTTTGTGTAAAATACTTAACACAGTGGACAATCCTGTGTTTTATTGTATTTCTTCACTGAATAGTTAAACATCTTTGTGTTTTATTTCATTTGCTTTTACGTACAAGTTTTTTCCACTTAACTTTAACAAAGGAACTTCCAAAAACTTGTGTGTGAATTTTAGAATATGTTTTTGCTCTTTGAGATCTATTTACATCTAACTGTTAACATTCTTGTGTCGTTTATTCTATCAGTCTAATCAGCGATGGGTTTAGAGTTTGTGTTGTCTCTTGTGTAGCTTTCAGAAAACAAAAATAGGCAGCAATTTTATGGCAGGGGAAAAAAGGTGTAAAAACTTGCTTTTTTTAGGTTGCTTCTCTCCTGTTGCTAAGGATTTTTATCCTTGCAGTGTTGCAAATAATTCCATTTGACAAAGCTCAAAAGCTTTGTAAAATAATCTTTCTTATCATAGAGTTAATCAGGGTAGAAGTGAAAGCATCTACCACGGAGAGAGACCAGGCTGAGACATGGGTCTGAGAGTTATAGATGTATCTGAACATGCATTAGCCAGTCTAAGTAGTACTTCAACAGTCACATAATTTGCCTACCACATATTAGACAGGTTTTAGATATTGCCTTTCTGAGCTACAGCTGCCTTGGTGCTTCACCGTGGGCATCATTAAGCACTAGAACAGGTTGCCTGGAGGGACCATGTTCCTGGAGACTTTCAACTTTGGATTGAACAAAGTCTTGAGCAGTATGATCACATCAATTAATTTAGCCATGCTTTGAGCAGGAGGTTGGACTAGATGACCTCCAAAGGCTGCTTCCAAGCTAAATTTTTCTGTGATTCTGTAATTGGTTGACAGTACTTAGAAGGACTAAGTAACTTTGGCTTTTCCATTAAAACAAAACAACATATGCAACAAAGCAATAAACAATGTCAGTCATATAAAGCCTTACTACTTTAAAAAAAAATTAGTCATTGTCCCAGCCTCTGTATATAACAAAATACAACAAAGCCATATTCTCAATTAGATAGAGACTTTAAATGTTTCCTGAGCTTCTGTGATGTTTATGCAAAGTTGACAGAGTTGGAAAGAACTCCTTTTTAAACTGATTGGCAAAAGATTTGAAGTTCAGGATTAAGTCATGTTCTTTCTTTCTAGGTACAGACACGTCTAATAAGAAAGAAACAACAAATGTAAGTGCAACCATTTTAATTTGTAAGTTTACAAGTGGTATGTAATGAAAAATGTCTGTCTTCTATTTAAATTAAATTGTTCTTGCCTTACTTGCTTCCATTGTATTTTTTCAGGAGGATGAAGCTGAGAAAGCAGAAATGATTGTGCGTAAAAGGGGAAGAAAGCCCAGGCGTTCTCTGGTTCAATCAGAGGAAACTGGTAAAAACATGAAACTCTGCTGTTCCTTAGAGAATGAGAAGATATTACTGTGCCTTTCAGTTTACTAATAGCAACAAGATAAGCCTTATTCAATTTTCCTTTCTTGAGGAAAAATCATTGAGTTACAGCTAGTGTAAATATTATGTAAATATGTGTAAATTGCTGTAATCTTATGTCAGAATTGCTACATCCCAGATGCTTCTATAAAGCCTCATGAATTTTCTGTGAATTCTGGCTATGAGCTGCATAAGTAAACTATTGTGAATGTGTTAGCAAGATGAAGTCAAACAAGTATGAACTAAAAATGTTGAAGCATAAAGGAAATGGAAAATTACTTACTTAAAATGGGGTTTGTGAATAGAATACCTTTTCTAAACTTAGTGTCCATATCCTTTCGGAGGGCTTTTGAAAAATGATAGCACATGTGTAAAATTTTACATGGACAGAAACACTGGAGCCAGAAAGAAAACGTCGGAAATTAACGTCTTCTGAAGATGAACTAAAAGAGCAAGAGGAAGGTGAGGAAGAAGATGGTGAGGAAGATGATGAAGCGCATTCCGGGGCCACAACTAGATCAGCCACAAGATTAGAGGCTCAAAGGTAACTGTGTGTAGAAACACCAATAGCCAAGGTTTTTTTTCTACATTGTTCTCAGTTATTGTGGGGGGTTTTTTGTGGTTTTTTGTTGCTTGTGAGTTTGTTTGGGGGTTTTGCTTGTTTAAATGGATAAGAGTTTCCCAAATAATTTTGGTTCCAATTCTAGTACCACTTCTCTAGGGATGAAGAGAAAGGTGGGGAGGTGGGGAAACTGTTAAGGTCTCAAAATACATAGTTGAATATCAAGGTAAGAATTGTTCCTGTTGGTAATCTTCATCCTAGTGATGTCTCAGAAGTTGGGTCTGAGGGCACTTAGTTCTGATAGGTAAAAAGGGACCTCTGACTTAACTGTGTAATTCGCCATTTGGTATTTGGAGTGAATATAATTTTCCATGTCCGTTTCTTTTTCCAAATATTGTCAAAGATAAATACATTAATCTGCAGCACTGGAGGAATTTGTTTCTAGCATGGTGATCTGCAAGCTCAGAAAGCAATTTTATTGCAAAAGACTAGTGTGGTAGCAAGAGTTCTGTTTTCAATAAGTCAATCTTCATCTCTCTTAGCATGGGTCTGCCTTTTTGTAGGCAAACTGAATTACAGCAGAGCTCGTTCTCTTGACTTTGTGGGAGAAACAAAGAAAAATGTCAGCTTTGGGAAGCTTTAATTTATGTTGCTGCCTTCCAGAACAGAATTGGAGTCCAGGTTTTGTTTTTATGTCCATGGTGAGATTTCTGTAAATTCACTGGTTTTACATCATTCCTAAGGAAATCATATTATATATTAGGCTTTGGGGCTTCTTTGAAGCACTGTTTACAGTATACTCTTATAATTTCAGAGCTGAATCAGAAATCAGTTTTGTAGTCTTTATTTGAGGAAAAACTGTGAAGGTTTACTACTACCGCTTCGCAAACAACAGCTTTGTTTTGGTAAAGGCAAAGCAGGACTTCCTTTAGTCTCACATAATTGTTAACTCTACAATTGTAATAGAAGTGTAGATATTAGTGTTTTCATTCTGATTGCTTGTGGAGACATCTACTTTTTTATTTATAGGGGTGTGTGTGCGTGTGTTTTCCGTCTCAGATTTCCAATGCTGTCCTTCCAGCTCTGACTGTAATAAAGCATCTGTATCTTAAGATGCTGCAAACAGTTTGCATTTTATAAGTAGCATTTGAGATAATTCTGTGGATGGGGCTGTTTAAGCATTGCTGGGTTGTCAGTTTTTCTGCCTTAAGTAACCTATTGTGCAAACTGCGAAGCTGTTCGCCTATAACCAGTTTTTCTGGTGGATACTGAAGCGAGTGTGAGTTCTTTCTTTACACTGGATCAGCAAATTCTCTTTTCTTCTACAGTCTGTTCACCTTTGCTGCTTCTGTTTTTCTGCTGATACTACAAGCTGTTTTTTTCAAACATGGACACTTATGTGCCAGAATTATTGCAGATTTGGAACTATGATTTTTATTTAGTTAAATACTAAATACTGTCAGTAAAGTAGCCTTTTGATTCTACATTTTTTATGAAAATACACAGCTTGGCGTCACAGTTTGTGTCTTGAAGCATGCAAATGTTGGGGTTTATTCCACTCTTTCTTTTGGCAACTTTGATTTACTTGTTGCAAATACTGTGCACTCTTAATTTTCTGCGCTTGGAATGCAAGAAAGTGACTTGGTAAAAGTATTTTGTTATATATACATTCATCATTCTTTTGTATTACAGAAAGCAGCCCAGCAAGCCAACCACACGTGCTACTTCTAAAGGCAGCAGTCCAAGTTCAGTTTCTCCTAGAAAACGACAGAACCTAGCAGCAAAAAAAAGATCTCCAAGTGATACAAAAATTAATAAATCTCCTCCATTGACACAGTAAGCATTAAAGTTGAATCTACTTCTATTATTTGTTTTGGAAGCCACTACATTGATCCTTTCCTTATATGTAAGAGTGCTTCAAAATCTGAAGAGCAGTCTAGCTTTGCTCTATTCTGTTCTTGTGTGATTTATAAAAGCTTTTAAAGGATTTTCTTCTGTTTATGTTTTATCTTTTTCTTCATTTCTTTAATGTTTAGAATACTAGAACTTTTTTTCTTTCCATCCTCGGAAACCTCTTGGGGGAATCTGAAAATTTTGTTATGCAGTATTTTAACCTGAGCTGTGATTCTTTCCTGAATGGGAGGATGACCGGCTGTATTTCAGGTTAAAGAAACATATGATGACATTATTGTAATGCTTCAAAGATCTTTCTAAGATCAGCTGATAAAAGAGGAGAAACTCTGAGAGTCCTTGTATCAAGTGTTGACAATATTTCCCTTTCCCTCCTGCTCTGGTACACTCTTTAATTTTTAAAGTTGAGATCCCAGTGTAAAATCCTAAGGGAGTAATAAATGTGATGCCCAGTTGGTATTCATCTTGTAGTTTACCTGTAAAATGGGGTTTATGCCCAAATACATTTGGTTGTCATCCACTCTGAAATGTGGCAGTGTCTTCAGACTGAGTCTCAGGAACACACGTATCGTGTGCTGATTGGCTGTCACAGTTCACTTTGTGTTAATTACTTCACGTGGTTATGAATGGCCAGGAGTTTAAGCCACACTTAAAATTGGTTGCAGCTGAAATGTGGTGGGTTTATACATGGATGCTTAAACAGAGATAAGGGTGTATGATGTCTGCCCTGTACTCCCTCTTCTGTATGCAAGACTATTGCTATTCTGCTGTCTTTGTGAGACAGGGTACAAGATAACGTAGTTCGTTATATTCTGTTATAATCCACAAGTCTTTCCAAAAGAAAAAGGAGGAAGGAGGAGAGAGCTCTAGCCCCAAATTCTACTTCTGGCGCACTATTCAACATACAGAACTAGTATGTATTACCTTGCCAAGGTGTGATGGGAGTGTGCAAGGTCGCCCTATGGAGAGACCTGCGCTTGTATAATGTTTTGGTAGTAAGCTTTTAAATAATCTATCCTGGTAATTCATCAGAGATGGACAGCTAAGTTGCATCCTCTAAACAGGATTGTGCCTGACCATCTCTTTTTTTTTTATTAATAATGTGTTTCAGGTTAAAGGTGCAGTCTACCAAGCGTAAAAGGGAAGACAGCCCAACAGCGGTACGGAGGAAAGGCCCACAAAAAACAGAAGAGACACCAGTCAAGAAAGCAAAACGATAATCTTTACCAGCTAGTACTGTTCATGGAAGAGTCAAGGAAAAAAAAAAATATCCGTGCTTCTATTTTTTTTAAAGCAAAGGGATTTGCACGTGCTTGTTTCAGAGCTCTAAGTTAATCAATGCAGTACTTTTTAAGTTACATTTTAAACAGCTTTATAAACTATTGTTTATACAGAATATTATGTACATTTATTTCAAATGAAAAATAAGTTTACTTTGTATCTGAATGAAAAACAAAGTAGTTATATATTTTATCAGTGACTTGGAAAGTTGGGATTTCCCAATGTGACATGCTGATGCAGATGCTTCCAACCCACGAGGCACCCCTGGGCCTACTAATACACTTTGTACATAAACTTGTAAAAATAGGTTGTATTTTACTCTGTGTATGAATCTAATCAATGATGGACATTTTATTTATTATATGGAAAGCATTGGTCTGTAAACTTTAGTATATACCTTAGGTTTTTTTAATTATATATTTTACATTCTATGCACATGTCAGTAGGAAACTTCCCGTCTGCTCCCCCAGGGCTGTCTAAAACCTGAAATTCTCTAAAACATGCTCAGACAGTTGATAAAGTATTTTTCTCGCATGCGTTAAAGTAGTTTAGCATAGTGAAAGGGACTTGGCTCCTTTCTGTTCACATTTGTGGCAAAGTATAAAATTTAAAATGTAATCTTACTCGATTATATTTTCACTTGTGAATTTCCTACCAACCTCAAGAAATAAATAGTATTAGGTTAGATTTACTCACAGTCAGCCAATGCTACCCTGAAATGAAACAGTTTTATTTTGCAACTGAACACCTGTTCTTTCAGTATTTGTCTTTTTCAACAGAGGGACCCATTGAAGTCAAATGTCACTTCTCCTAACTATAGAGCTTCAGCATTTTGTGTTACATTTTATACACCGGTATTAAAAATAAAACCTGGTATTATTGCCAGAATCGTTTTTTAATGTATATTAACTCTGGTTAAGAGCAAATGTTCAAGTGAAGTTGTATATAAAGTTAAACTTTTCTTATGATCAAATGTGTCTCTTGTTATGATGTGATGAGTTGCCAAACAATCTGAGATTATTTTGTTTTGTTGATATTCTGGTTTATAATTAAAAAGGATTCTGGGGGGGGCGGAATTTTACTTTTCTTTTTTTCTTTTTCTCTTTTGTGAGGCTCGTTTTTTGGGGGATTTTTTTTTGAATTTATTGTAAGGCAGATGTTTCCGTCAGATATTCTGCTTGGTTTCTTACTGAGATTTTTATATAAAAATTATAAAATGTTTGCCAAAAATCTGAGTTGCCATATTTTATTATCCTTTAATTGTACTTCTGTGGAACTTGTTTTTACAAATGTATTTAGCTGGAGCCATATTTAAAAGCTTTACTTGATAAGTATCTTTAAATGGTTACAGGTGCTTATATTTTAGGTATATAAACAGTAGGGAAAGGACCTCACCATTTACCAGGCCTAGTACACTACGAAAGCAGGTGCACACATAATTTTTTCCTAAGCAAACTTGAGTCTAAAAAAAAAAAAAAAAGACCTCTTTGCTCTGAAAATTAACTCCTTTTAGTTTGTACCTTAACTTTGCTACCATACTAACACAAACCTTACTAACATACTACTGATACACAGCTGTATATTACTAACACAAATGTTTATGCACTTTTTCATACACAGTTGTAGGATAAGTTGATTCTTTATTTTTTTCCTTTTTTTCCCCTTTGCCTCCCGCACTATGGATGGACCAAGAAATTGTAGAGTTCTTCTTGGTTCTTTGTTCTGTAAGGCTAAATAAGCAAAACTCTTCATTTTTCAGCTCTCTAGACTTTCGATCGTATTCGAGCCCTTTGCTGCATCTGTTCCAGTTTGTTCCCTCATGCCTGTGTTCAGAAGTGAGATAGCGCAGGAGGTTCCTAAAGAAGCCCACCCGCCGCATTATCCTCATTTATGCGTGTCTGTCTCTGCTGGCAGCACCTCTGCTGCCACTGTACAGGTTCTATTTGCCTTTTTCACAGGCGCATCTCTTCTGATGGGTTACAGTGATTGATAAAGCTCCTACTCATGTCAGATCCTCTTTGCTATTGTCTAGTGATCTCAGTAGAGAAATACAACCCTGACCATCAATGATGTTAACCTGCTTAGAAGGTCGTCTACTGTCCTTCCCTGTAGTGAGGGATAACATTTGGGAAAATCCTCTTGTCTATGGAATGTATCTTTAATCGCTCATTACATTATTTCATAATATGGAGGCATTAAAGGAAGTCTCTTCCACTGAGAGAAGAACTAAAAGACAGGGGGAAGCGCCAATTCCATAAACTTTTCTCTTATACACACTTCACTCACCGATGGTATGAGAACAGCATCTTCTTTTCCTCTTCAACAGAATATCTGTTTCTGCCAGGCCACATCACTGTCAATCCATGTTTGGAATTTTTTTTCTTTGTGTAGCAGTCCCAAGTGCCTGTCATCTTAATTACTATTATACTTCACTGCTACAGTAATGATCTGCTGTATTTAAGCATAACTTCGGCATTGAATGTTTATATTTTCCAAGTTTTTCATACTCTGTCTCCCAGAGCCCTTCCTGAGCACAGGGAAGGAGGAGGAGCAGAGGAATGAGTTTTCCCTTGGGTGCAGCAGGAGCCACATCCATCTTGTTCAAAAGTTAGGCTTGTAGTCCAACTTAAACCTTGACATGTATATAAAGCAACTGTACTTTCCTACCCTGCACTGAGATGAAACGAAATGTCCTGAAAGTGTTTTGTGGAGAGATCTGCTTGAGGCAGTTTGTTGCCACCTGTAGTACAAGAACATGGCTACTTCGCAACCCAAATAAATAAACCACTTGGCTATTTTTTTATTTTATAGCGGCTGTGTTTTCTTCCAGTTCCTTCTCTCAGAACTGCTTAATTTCTCTGAGTATTAAAATGCTGAGTGAACCAGAGCTGTCCTGGTAGAAGACGGAGTTCAAGTCCCCCTGCTGAGTTTTACAGAACAACAACTTGAATCCTGTTAACCACACCTCAGCTGCCCGTGGTAACCAGCTGGCTATTGGCTGGTTGTCAGTATCTCTTCATATTTTTAGTGCATTCTACGTAAAAGGTTATTTGCAACTTTACTGTCTTCAACCTAAAATACTATAGGGTTATCTACTATATAGTTTTTAAATCACACAAATGCAATTTGGTTGGGTTTTTTGTGGTGGTGGTTTTTTGAACCAATTAAAGAGTCATCAGTAAAAGTTCATTTGCAGTTTTCATTTTTTATGGGGGCCAGCAAGCTTGTAACTCCTGCAACTGGTGAAATTTCACTCTAGAACCTGATCCAAAGTTCATAGGTGCACTCAGCAGCTGAGGCAATGTTTTTGCTGATGCTGGCAGATCTCTGAATGCCTCGGTTTTCTACTCAAACCACTTCTCTAGTTAACACATCTACTTTTCAAGGGTTTGTTTTGGTTTTGTTTTTTTAATCTGTGATATCCATCCCAAATACACACATTCACTGTTTCTTCTCTCCCAGCCTATGTTCTGAGAGCATCGTGTGTACAGAACAACCTCTGGCCCTGGTCCCTCAGAGGTAACATGCTGTCCTGGGCTGCCTTCATCTGTCCAGAAACTCTGTAAACGATTGTTCCATAAGACCTGGCAAGCAAGAGCAAGTGCTCCTGGTCATAGCGACTATCAACAGACATCCACTATTATGCAAGTCAGTTCAGGCTTAGGTGTCAACACTTCAAAGTCTGATACCTGTGTGAAGTTCTGCATTGGGAAAAGATCACTTGCCACCGCAGACTCTTGTCACTCCTTGCTTTTGGAAGAGGTAGTGGGACCCCTGTGATACTGAGAGTCACTGATCTGAAGAGAATTGCTGCCCTGAAGCTGGGATACCCCAAGTGACTTCTACGTGTCCTTCCAAAGCAGCATTTGATTTGCTTGGAGCTGTATCTGTTTACATTGTAAAGACTGAATTTACCCAGCAGATTTTTGTTCTCTTCCCATTAAAGTTATTCCATGTGAAATGTTTTCAGTTTTAAGATTTAATGTGAACATCTTAACAAAGGTGACTGCACATTCATATAGCTCACACTTACTCCAAGCTCTTGATAACTTGGTTATTCTCAACATTGCCTGCTCAGTTGTTTCATACACCAGCTCAGAAGATTCTTATCTTCACAACTTCAACAGCCTTCCTTCGATTTCATTTGCTTGGAGCTTCAGTTCAGAGGAAATTGCCCATGTCAACCTTCAGGTTTTGGCGACTTCTTAAAGATATTGTGCTTACTTCTTCCAGTAGGTTCCTTGTCCCAGCTATGTGCGTCACACTCTATTACTTCCATCAGCTTCTCAAAAGTCATGGGTCTGTTTCAAGCAGAGTGGTTTTTTCCTACTAAAACATAAAAGTTTAAACATGAAGGAAATTCTATCTACATTCTAGTCTTGTTTCCAGATTCTGTGTTTCACAAAAATTCCTTGAAAGGCTATTTCTTATTTAAACCCCTTCCTCTGTTAAATCTCAGCTTTTATGCTCTTATCTTTGCTGGCTTTGTGAATAAAGCCCAAAAGAAAAACATAATAAAAATAAATGTCTCTCTGGGAGTCCCTAGATAGCCGTATTTAAAGCTAGGAACATAACACACTTGCCAAACAACCAGGGAAGAAAAATATGTTTTGACATGGCTGTAACTTAGAAGAGCAGGAATAGATTTTTGGCACTGTCTGTGCAATTAATTAGCCTAGGGTGGAGTTTCATGGTCCAACCGCAACTGCAAGGCACCTTCACCTTCCCTCTTCTTCTGCCCCTTGGCCAGTGCCTTCCTCCATGCCAGTGGTGAGTTGTACCGTCACAGGCTGCTGGACGGAAGCCTGAAATTTCCTCTACAAAACAAAACTGCAGATTAGATGTTTATGTCGTCAGTTCACTAAACCAGCTGCTGATGGGGCTGTGCAAATACTGCTGCCCGCACAAAGAAGATGGCAATGTGGCAGAGAGGAGATGTGGAATCACTCTTCAATTGTACCATGGACTTGAGTACACTTAGGCCGGTCATCCAGGTGAACCATTAGTTCTCATGTGCATTTATGGTACCTCTGTATCAAGTAATTGGTGTATCCATGGACGGTGAGCTAATTTGTGGAGTTTATCTTTTCCTAGTGACAAAACAAGAAGACTTCTTGCAAGAAGCATAGATTACCTAACCAGTCAGGGATCCTTGCTGTCTACTATGTACAAAGAAGAGATCATGCAGTTTTTGAAAGCAGAAACCAAATTTAGACTAGCTATAATGTGCTGCTTCACTTCTCAGCAGCGCAGGTAGTTTAATGGTGAAATTACTTGCAGGTGTGCAATGGTTTCTCCCCTAGTGGGGGAGAAATTAAATTCTGACATGGGACAAGATTTTTCAGGGTCCTTTAGGAACCGAAGCCCCATTTCTAAAACTGATGTAAAGGTTGGGGTTATGCTCGAAGATTAAATTGGATCTAATGTTGAAACATCTGAATTTAAGCCAGCTGGCTCCCTGAGGAAGCTAGAAATCCAAATGAAGCATCAAAGCTTCTGATATCAGGATTTAGATCCTTAGCTGCAATCCACAAAGCTGAGCAAATTGTCCTGGAAGCTGACAGCACTGGCCTGTAGGAAATAGCTTGGATTAGCTCCTCAAGGACAGGTGTGTAGTGCTGGAAGATGATGTCTGCCCTCTGCTTAGGTTTCACCAAGGATGGACCTTTGCTGGCCTTTTTTCCAGAGACACAAAGAAAATAAAGGCTTTTCTTGTGCTGTGATTAGAGCATGGGGGACTTGAACCTATATGTCTCAGGAGGGCTGTAGAGTATCCAAAGGTGGGTACTACTTTCTCTCCTGTTAAGATATTTCACATCCCATGACACATCCTACTTGCTAAGCTTCAGCGTTTGTCAAAAAGAAATGCTTAGGATTTTAATTCCAAGGTAGGCTTCATGCCTGTGGCTCCTGAACAGGATGAGGCATCTCCTTCCACCCCAAGTTAGGTGTTAAAACAGACTTTGAAGGGTTGTTTGTCCAGCTCGGACACCTCACCAGGCACCCGGTTAGCTTGGCTGCTTCCCCAGGCACTGTGCAGGATTCCTGCTGAGGTAGTGGGACACCCAGTGGGTATCTACCTCCAAGGAAGATATCACAATATTAATTATTATTAATGTAAATCCTCTTATAATCACAGGCCTCAGTTTTCTCGTGTTGGAAACAGCTTATCTGAAGATTATCAAAAAAAAAAAAAAAAAACTTCATAGGAAAAAGAGAAAGCATCACCAACAATTAGGTTTTACTGTTTATTTTGTGTATTTGCTTTGGGTTGGCAGCAAGATATACTGGCACTTGAAAGGCAAAGTGGGATCAGTGGCGGGACACGTTACTGGATTTTTGGTATACTACTTCATTCAACATCTCACACCCACGGCTTGTGAAACTTGCACCCTCAGTGTGGATGTGATGTAGTAATGATGTGAGAGGCAATCGGTGACCTAGACTATGCAGGAGGACAGACTGGGTCACTTTACTGATCCCTGCTAGCACTGAGGTCTAGATCTTTGTTAGCACAATGCAACAAACTTAGGCTCTGCAGGATATGGTGGGTGAAGCAGACACAGACTAGAAAGAGGTCTAGTGAAGGTGAAAAGCAAGTACTGAAAAGTTATTAGAACTACTTTGCTGGTACTGGTAGCTATAATGTCACTCCCATGCTTGCCGTTAGCTTTTATTTATTGAGCATTCTGAGGCACTAACCTAACTCTGCTGGGAGTTAACAGTGAATGTAAGACACAGGCGTGCTGTGGGTCTGCATCTCCATCCTCACCATCAGCATCTCTTACCAGCAAGCTAAGGTGCACTGTGATGTAGAAAAGCTGTCTGAGAGCCCTGATCTCTAATGGCACCAAATATATTGAAAATAAAGATGATTTCCACTAGGGAAATAGAAACCTTTCTGTCAGTCGTCAGTTCAGTTTGGAGATCACGTACGTGCTGAAGTCATGGTGAGCTCCTTCTGGGGATTTTCCTCCTGGAAGGACAATGTCTATACACAGCTCCAGCGGAGCCACACACAAAGTGCAGCTCTTACCTGGCTTAGTTAGCCAGTGAGAATAGAGCTAAAGTATAAAAAGTTTTACCATGTATTTCAGTATAATTTGGGCACTCCCTCACCAGCAAACCACATGAATGGACCAAAATTGAGCCATATTTTTAAACACGATTCCTTTGCTGATCACACAGCCAGACAGCACAGGCACTGGCTGTGCCTCGGGCCATGTACTGAGGATGTGATTGACAAAAAATTATTATCAAAGCTGTCAGTCTTATTGTCAGCTGGACAGCTTGACCCTCTAATGATGTCCCTTTTCTAGATTTTATTGTAACATGCCACACATGATACAGAGTGGTTTATATAAGTCAATATAAATTAAGATGAATGAATAAAGAGCAATACATGGGAGAAAAATGCTCAGTGATCACATTCATGATATGCCAGCACCAGTTCCAGTAGATAAATTTAAAAATGTTAAAATTAAATAGCCATTCTTGCTTCAGTGCCCAAAGCAAGCAGAGATCTAGAATGTGGCTTTCATTTCAGACAATGATTGGTTCACTCTGCTCTTTTTATATAAACAAGCACTAAGAATTGCTCGGTATTATAGTGCTTATTTAACTCTCTTCAGCCAGGATTTTTCAGGCTAAGTAAATAGGCAATATAAGGCCACTTAAAAAAAAAAAAAAATTAAACTGATGATAAAACTTCTTTCAACGAATTCTGAACTTAAAACTCCATCAGGCCCTCAAGCACGGGAAATATCCTTTTGGGGAAGCTTTAATCAAAGTAAAATGGGAGTCCTACACTCCTGGGCACACTCCCAGTGAGATGCCAACTCCTCTTCTGGATCAGAGGAGGGCTGGGTGACAGAGACTGAGCGTGGAAGTGGGGAGAGAAGCCACCAGGGACGTGCACAAAGGGCCCGTGGGAGGTTGTACCCTTCCTGTCCCGCTGCCCGCAGTGGTCAGTGTGACGGGACTGCCAAAGAGGGGGCTGGAGCTCACAAGTACTTAGTTCATGTCCCTGTGAAGGTCCAGCACCGGCACCTCTGGAAGTCAGCTGCCTGGTAGCCACTGTCTTGGAAGGAGGTAAAGACTGGCCGATCCAACAGGCAAGTTGTTCCAGGTTATTCCCAATACGTGATGTCTAACCAGACCCTACAGCTCTCCAGCGACAACAGTAACACATGCCACCTAACCCTTGCTGCTGATTAGATTTAAAGGTTTTTTTAATAACCTGAAATTCTCTGCATTTTGCTTAATCTAGTTTTGCTACTTTTCTGTTTTCAAAAATCAAAATTGATTTTGTTCTTGGCTTTCAGGGTCTCATATATTTTCTTTCTGTCTTTCCCCACTGGAAAAGAAAAGAAAAGAAAAGAAAAGAGAAGAAAAGAAAAGAGAAGAAAAGAGAAGAAAAGAGAAGAGAAGAAAAGAGAAGAGAAGAAAAGAGAAGAAAAGAGAAGAGAAGAAAAGAGAAGAAAAGAAAGAAAAGAAAAAGAAAAGAAAAGAAAAGAAAAGAAAAGAAAAGAAAAGAAAAGAAAAGAAAAAAAGAAAAGAAAAGAAAAGAAAAGAAAAGAAAAGAAAAGAAAAGAAAAGAAAAGAAAGAAAGGAAAGGAAAGGAAAGGAAAGGAAAGGAAAGGAAAGAAAGGAAAGGAAAGGAAAGGAAAGGAAAGGAAAGGAAGAGAAAAGAAAAGAAAAGAAAAGAAAAGAAAAGAAAAGAAAAGAAAAGAAAAGAAAAGAAAAGAAAAGAAAAAGAAAAGAAAAGAAAAGAAAAGAAAAGAAAAGAAAAGAAAGGAAATGAAAAGAGAAGAAAAGAGAAAAGAGAAGAAGAGAAAAGAAAAGAAAAGAAAAGAAAAGAAAAGAAAAGAAAAGAAAAGAAAAGAAAAGAAAAGAAAAGAAAAGAAAAGAAAAGAAAAGAAAAGAAAAGAAAAGAAGAAAAAAGCAAGCTTGTTTTTTTCCACTGTTAAGTCATCCATGTTTTTTTTTCATATAAAGGTCTCAGAGTTTTGCCCTGCAGTCAAGCTTTGCAGGTATATATTAGTTTGCCTTAGCCTCGGGCTAAGAGACCGGGAGCCTCTTCAAGTGTAGCCAAGAAAAGAGAAAGGCAGCTGTGCCTTATAACACATTCACAAAGCTTTACTGTTACAGACATATTGCTAGCTTCATTTTTCTTGCATGAACAAACACTGTCCAGTTACCGTTATAACGTCATAATAGATGCTTAAACAATTTTATTGGATTTTCAGTATTGGGGAAGTTTTGCTTCTGAAAACAGAGTGTAAGTACCAAGTACTTAAAATACAATTGGATAATATTTGCTGCTATGATTATATACCACAATGGCAATAATCCAAAATGGAATAATCTGTCATAAGTGAACATAAAGACAAGTAGACGGTACCACAGTACTGGATGTGGGGATGTGTTGTACTGAGGCACTCTATGAGATATAGAAGGAAAATTCTTCCACTCCTTCATAGCTGTCTCCCCTTAGAAAAAAATAATAAAATGTAATATTTTTTAATTTCACTTTTCCAAGTAAGTTCACCTAAACCTTCTCTTAGGATTTGCCCATTTGATTTCTTGAGGCAATGGTGTTGTTCAAAGACAATGCCAGTGAATACAGCATCCTTCCCAGATCTCATTCCTTCACTTCCCTCCCTCTTTTCACACTTTTCTCAGATTCTTCCTCAGCTTTTATCACCTCTTTTCTGCTGTAAGAAAAGAAAGAATAGGAAAGTGCCTGACAGCTTTTTTAAAAAGGGAAAGAAGTCCAATTACTTTCGTTTTTGCTTAAAGGCATCATGCTTGAAACAGTCCATCTGCACCAGCTCTTCAATTTTCATTGACCAGGGAGAGAGATGATGGTGTGGAGCCAACATGCAACATATCCACTGGGCCAATATTTGCTCTATACTTGCCCAACAGCTAGAATATCCTGCCTTAGTCTGGTTGGGATCTGGCAAGGGTGGGTATACTAAAATATGAGAAAAAATTTCAGCATATTCCAAGAACCTGTTTGGGGCCAGAATCATTACAAGTTAGCAGTGAAGATCCTGGTGCTCCTGAACTTCTTGGAAGCATTTCCATTTTGCCAGCCTATTCCCAGCAGGGCTGAGGTCTCACTCAGCTGCTTTTGAGCCCTTCCTAGCCTTCTCCTCCTGCAAAATCCACACTTAGAAAGCAGGCAGGTAATTTTCCTGATTGCAACGCAAAGACAAGCTCTGTGCACGCTACAGAAAGGGAAGCCCGTTCTCCGTTACATGCATCAGGCCCTCTGTTTCTGTACAAGTGGTTCAGCAGGCTTTGAGGAACCAACCATGCAAACCTTCTCTAGAAAACAAATTGCAGGGTTGCAGGTTGGTTGAGGGGGAGGGGTGGAAATTGTTTCCCACGCACAGATAGTCCTAAAATCGCCGCTAGATGGCAAATGGTGCCTGCCAGGTAGCGCAGCCTGCACCGTGCACAGGCTGGACCCGCAAGGGCACGACAGAGGAGCCGGGAGGGGCTGGCATGAGATGGCCCTGGGCACCCTGATCTGCCCAGCCATCAGCTCCTCCTGAGCTGCTGCATGGCACAGACCAGCACAGGCAGGATGTCAGCAGTTTCGGCAGCAATACCTATTTCCTGCTCTGTATTCGTTAATATACTGTGCGGCATGCCATGTAGAGGTCTAAACCCATCTAGTGTTATGTTTATAGATACAACATAAATCCTGTATAACAGGCTCTGTGTTTATAGGCACATCAAACTTCCTGAGGAGCAATGCATTTAACATTTTTTTCTCAAGTATAACAAGTTAGATTTGGAGGTTTAATAGAAGCTATCCATTCCAGCCACAGATACCTTGCCCAGACCTTTCCATTTCTCTCATTTTGCAGCCCCCTGTTCCTAGCACTTTGCAAATCTAATTCCCTCCATCATCACTTCTCATCTCACCTGTCTTTCCCCATCCCATGCACTCCAGTTCCCTCTGAGGGTCCCTCTCAGCTCTGGGTTCTCCCTTCCTTTACTCTCCCCCTGCTCTTTTCCTTTTCCTCATCATTTTGTTGCATAGTCTTGGATCAGGCAGATCTAGCTTCTCCCTCTGCCCTTGTCCTCCTTTTATTTCTTCAAAAGTCCTCCCATCAGCTCCATTGTTCCCTCCTCTCAGTCTTCTTGCCATGACCAGGAACTTTTGTGGACGGCAAAAGTACATGGATGAACTGACATCCAAACAGGTTAGACACAGGCCAAGGGGCCTTTACATTTACTAGCTGCTGAAAGATGATAAGAGAAGTTGTGAAAGTATCTACTAAAGCAATGATAATCCCCTTTTCATTAGCCATCCCTATTCCTCATTTTTTGCAGTTAACTCTGATGTGACTGGAATCATCTTTCAGGCTCCCAAGACGCAGCAAGCAAGATTTGGGTCACAGCCAACAACCTAAACCAGATGAGTCAGCAGGTGGGAAAATAAAGCCTGCTCTTGAAGGAAACCATCAAACTTTCTCTGTATCTTGGAGAAAATGCACTGAAGACTTCTACATGTCGTCTGGGGCCCAGAGGCACATGAAAGACACATGATAAGGGATGCGTATCAAAGCTAGCCACAGCAAATAACATCCAAATATTTTTATGAACTGGTCTTATCACGGGGCTCAAAAACAACACTTTCTGAAAAGGAGTTTATTAAAGGCAAGAATATGGCATTGAGCTGTTCATGAGAAATACCACTACCACATACCATGTCCAAAGGGCTATGGCTATTGAAATGAAGCAATGCACGGATTCCTGTCATGACACTGATTTGTGGATGACAGGCTCCTTTTCAGCTCCACAGCCAGTAGTCTTGTCTTCTCTTCACTGAAAGGATCTCACTATCTCATTATACAGGTGTTCTGACACCTAATATGCTTTCCGTAGAAGCGGCTGCTACCTTATACCGAAGCAGTTATATGACCTGCCCAGGCTTGCTTCTGCAGTCACCATGTGTTAGAAAACAGCTCTAGGAGCTGTAATAGTGCCCCTGGCCAAATGCGGACCTAGAAGCAAGGCATTTGGGGTTGGAAGGTGGAAGTTCTTCCATGCCAGGTATTGCCATAGCCCCCATAGACTGCAGGGATGTCAGCTCTTCTCTCCAAGGGTAGTGTAACTCTTCCAGAGTCTGCCAGCAGTTCTCAGGGCTTCAAAGTCAACACACCTTATGGCTGCAGAGATTTCCTAGTTATCTCTTGAGAAGCCACTAAAATAGCTGAATTAAATCCTGTGAATGAAATATTATTTTATATGAAGGTCCTTTGACTTCAGACAAATTTTGTCCCCCCATGATAACTATGGGCAAAGTCAGAGATATTAATATTAACAGGAGAATGACTGATCAATATGCACACATATCATTCCTGTTTGGGATGGTCAGTCAACCAGAAATCATCATGACAGTACAAGGAGGTTAGACTACAAGGACTTTGTTGCATATTTTGTAGAAGACTATACTGCTGATATATTTTTGGAGCTATGAAGCATAACTCTTTGCTTTGTTAAGAGCTGTATTTCCTGATGAGGGAGCGTATCTAATGCAAACCAGCACATTACCCTGCACATCCATTCTCAAAGGGAGTCTCTTTGACACAAAGATGTTGCACAAAGTGTACACTGTGTGAAACATAGTCACATCAGAAATCCTCCAGAGATACAGAAGGACAGTTGACAGCAGCATTTTTGGCTGAAGACCAGGTTTTAACGCTTCCTACAGGCAGTACTCTACAGTGGTCCTAAATGGGCTTGGAATGCTGAGAGTATATAAAGTGCTAGGGTTTTAATCAGCTCTCATAAAATATAGACAATACTATAAAGCACTAGAAGGGTACACCACACACTACCCACTTTCCCAGGCAAGGAGAACAGAAAACTCCTGCCAACAATAACCTCATCCACGGTGCAGGAAATCACAACTTGCCATCTTGAAAGTATTACCAAAATGTCCTTCCAGCCAGCACTCCTCTGCCTTCTCCATTTCACTTGAAGGCGGATTTCTGCATCCTTTTGTTGAGAAAAACCTCCTGGAGAAATACAAGGACTTTCTTGGTTTTCAAAGGGATTCATAACTGACATTTTGCCTACCCATATGTCTGTTGCCTCTCACATCGTGAGAGTTTTCCACTAAGCCACAGGAGTCCTTTAGTACTGGAGATTTCTTCAACCATATAATTTACTCTTATTCATGTAACAGGTAGGGTACAAACTGCTTTTGTCATATTACACATTTTCATTCTTTGTCATCTGTCACCTGTCTTAATATTGTTTTCTTCTGCTAGGTAAATCCCAAAATGTGTCTTGCTGATGAATTATAAAAATAGTGACTTCTATGACAAGAATACCCTGAGAAACCACTCAGGCTGTGCTCCCCTCAACACCATAAAAATGCTCAGAAGTAGGCAACCTATAACTCAGAATCTCTAAAGACAACACTAATGAAGATGGAAATTCTGAGAGGAGAGAATGAGTGTCATAAGGATGAGACAGGGTGCATATTTGAAGTCATCCGTAATTGACATGCTCAATGTCTCTATTCACTAAGATACACACAGAAAATATGAACAATATCTGTATTGCCTGCAGACGACTTGTGTCATGTTTGCTAATTTTCAGGCAGCCAATTAAGTTTGCATGTGAACTGAACAAAACCAAGTCACTAATTTATTTGTGAAGTTTATGTAAGTATTTGTATTCTCACATAGCAAGCCAAAAAAAGTAGTGATTTAATGTAAAAGCTGTGTTCAGATGAAATGTACAGTCACTGTACATACAAAATGATTGCCAGTGGAAACAACTCACACAGTGAACCTGCTAATTGCCCTAACTTCATAAACCCGACATTGGATCCAAGGTATCCATGCTCAAACAGCTTGGCTTGACTGCTCCACCGCAGGTTACTGGGCAAGGATCACGGCAAGGCCAACACTATGGCCGTGCAATGCAGCCGCAGTCGTGGACTCCCCTGTCACACAGCACGTAGAGTTGAGGGGCCTTGTTTTCCACCAGAGGTGTCAAAAAGCTCTCAGAAAGGCTGAGGTCCCTTTAGAGAGCAGAGCTACCATGGAGCTTCCTTCTTTGCTCAATGAAGGGACCAGACCAACCACTCTGCGCAATTACCTGGTGAACTCACACATATGAAGTCAAACACATAGGCCTGGATCCAGAACAGAACAGATACACCACCATTCTCATCTCTGCAACACACCACGTTTGAGGCAACTGAGTCCAGTTTGGAGCTCCTGAGTCAGATCTGTTTCTCTGCGCAAGCACAATGACAGCCAGCACGGTATGCAAGAGACCGCCCAAGATGTGCACAGAATTGTCACATCCCAGCTCCATGGTTCTGGCTTCCCATACAGTGTCAGGAGGATGTGAAAAAACTGAGTCCATGATCTCAAATTCTGAAGGTTTTGAGTAACTGGTGATCTGCATAAATGTATAATGGATAAGTCCCAAACACTCCCAGATATTACCATTGTTGGGTGTCTACTCCTGATATGAAAAATAAAGAGACAGAAAAATTAATATAAAATGACTTGACTTGCTATCAATAAAAATGTGACTCTTAGACAAAGATGTGAAATCACTTTATAAATGTAAACAGTTCCAGTATCCTGAGAGGCCAGCAGGCTTACTTGATTTACCTAAGCATCAGAAGCAACAAAAATATTTAAATGTTACCCCAACATATCCATTGATTTAATTACCAAGTTAGTCCATCATACGTCAAAAACAAACTCAACTATTTCAAACAAAAAGTAGGAAAGGTTATTAGTTATTTATAGATTGAGGAGCAATGGTAAAGGAAATCTGGACTTCAGATGATGTTGTATCAAATAAACACCAAATGATTAATCTTTGTATGCATGTTCTTAGAAGCCTACAGACTTGCATACACCAAATGCACTACTGTAATATGGTGAAAATTCATTAAAATATTCTAGCAAATAATAAGGAAAAAATCAGAACAAGTAGCTAGCCCAGATACTGTATGGATGACTCACACATATATGATTTTGGCATAAATCATTCAATTTGTTTCAACTTCAATTCTTCTATCAGAGAGTGCAAATAAATAGACTACCCCCTCCTTTTAAAATTGCTTGAAACAGATAGAAAGTTAAATGCAGGAGCTAAATATCACTATATTTATTTCACAGAAAAACTCAAAAGCTTTAATTAACGACTATGAGATTTAACTAGCCATTTGAATACACTGGTTTGCTTTATTAGTAAATCAATTAGTAAATCTTGTCCTGGTTGTATTTCTATCCCACAGATAAATACATCAGAAGATGAGAAATATATAGCCATTTACGTGGGTAGTAGAAAGCCTAGCATAAAAATAAGGAAATAGTCAAAGAGAAGATTTATTTCAAAAGATGGACTTGCCTGAACACAGCTGCAGGTCAGGGCTCTCAGTGCGTCCATAGCTAGTGGCCTCCTGGCACTAAGCAGATGAAATGGCTGTATAGCTTAATTCTTTCTTGGGAGCTTGATGATTATATAGTCCATATGTCTTGTCCTTTGCAGGGTCTTGCAAGGAGGAATAATTCGGGAAAAAAGCTGCCATGTGGTGAAATGAAATATTGGTAGTTTTGTTTCCATGCTTGGTACTCTGCATGCCAAGCCTTTGCTTTTTATTGTGAAGATGAAGCAACAAGAGGGAGATTTGGGTTGGTTTTCCCAGAAACAACAGCTCTGAGCAATAAAACTTGGCCAAATCATGTCACCATATATATGCAACCAGCAAGATTCAAGCGTTTCTTTCAGTTTGGTTGTAAACTCCTATAGGAATGTTTGTGTTTGAGTCTCCCAGCCTTAAGGCACACAGGCTTTTCCCCATATAAGGAATATGTACAGCGAAGGGAATTGCAAGCCAGCTATTAAAACCTACTGAGCTAATTTGCTAAGACATTGTCAAGTCCGTAAGATTAAACTTCTTGTTGTCAGGAAAATATTTGCACATTCTCCAGGTTTAGTATTCGGTTGAATTCTAAAAATCATTCGGATTTTTCTCTTAATTGTAGGCGGTCTATCCTTCTTTCACTGAAGTCCATAAGCATGTTACAGTTACAGCTCAGCAACAACACAGAATCCTGACGTCAGCTGAAAAAAAGCAATTTGAAGGCTGAGTGTTGCAGCAGTTACTTACATGAGGTCCTTCCCAAAGTGCACAGAGCAATCCTGCTCAGAACTTGTTTTAGAGATGCACAGCTGTCACCTACTGTGTAGCTACAGTTGTATTTACTTGGCAATAGTTTGTTATTATTTAAGAAAGAGTCAAAACCTGTTCAAAAGCAGATGAACTGAGACTTTCCTGCAAAACCAGCAAGCTGTCCAGGACACATTTATGTGCCTTTGCTGCACAGCCAGAGAGAAGCACAGCCAAGGTCTTCTCCATCGCCAATAGAATCACAGGGGATTACTATTCCTTGTAGGAAGAAACACCATTCGTACCACTGCCGTCTTCCACCTAAGGCCCTGGAAGACCCAATAGGAGACTCTGCAGGGATTTGCATCATTCTCTGTATATCAGGAGGCAACCTAGGGACGAGGCTGTGGAGACAGCTTCTGTCCGGGAAAAAACATCACCTCGGGGAAGCACTGCCAAGAGGGGTAAGGGTAGCCAGGTAGCTCTGGGCCACAAAACTCTTTGGCCTGCTTCAGGGCTGAGAAGGGCTCGGGGTGGCAGACAGCCAGGACAGAAGTGGCACACCGGTCCTGAACTAGCCTCGCTCTAAGTGTGGCCGAGAGCCAGCACACAGGTGCCACGTCACTAATTAATCTCCCAGAAAGAAAAATCCTACCCTGAAGAAAAGGTTATAACATTTCCTTTTCCCAGTACAAGCTACTCCCACTCCAGGACCATCTAGATTTTTTTCATACAACGTTATGTGGTGTGTGCTCTTTGCAAAGGCTCTTCTAAGGTTTTGCAGCCACCTTCGTGGATGTGTGCGCTCTCTTTCACATGTTTATCTGCTGTGTTTGTAAGATATCCGTGAAGCAGGACACATCTTTCCCTGTTTCTTCGCCCCACGCACTATATGCGGGGCTTTCTGTGAGCGAGTTTCCTCACACCTGGCGAGAAAAACGTCTCAGGAGACTGCAAAAAGCCAGGCAGGCTCCGCTCCCGCGTTCCCAGCCCGCACCATGGTTTGTCATGGATAGTGGGACAGGGCACTGGGGCTGTGCCTTTCCACCGGTGTCCCCACATGGGGTGGCCTTGCCGTGGCCCACCCCGGCCCCGGTGTCACCACGGACCCGCTGGCCGCCCAGGGCTGGGCAGTGCGGCGGGGACGCCTCTAGGTGGGGCAGCCCGTCCGCCGGCAGCGCCGGGCCGGCTCCGCTGCGGGGCCTCCGGGCCGCCGCCGGGCGGGAGCGGAGACGGGCGGCTGCCGGGCTCCTGAGCGGGGTGTCGGATAAAGAGGCGGGGGGGTCTCCGGTGTGCGCGGGGAGAGGCAGTTACGGGGCACGGCGGGGTTTGGGTATTCCCCGCTGCAATGTAATACACGTCTGTAAAACGGCGGATCCGACACAACATATGGGTTTTGGCTGCTTCCAAACCTCGGGGAATAGGAGTGCGGGGGCGTGCGGAGCCCTTATTAGGGGTGTGGGCAAGGTGGGAATCGTGCCCCCACCGACATCCCCGTTTCAGGCGCTGCCTTGCCCTCTCGGCTGCCCACCCCGCTGCCTCCTCTCGTCCCCCTCGAGCCTTTTCCTGCGAGGAGAGTTTGCGCCCAGTTTCCCCCACCGCTCGGCGGGGGCCCCGTTCCCGACTCACGCCGCGGCCGGGGAGACCTGGCCCTCCGGTGCTGCCCCGACTGAAGGAGGCCGGGAGCCGGCTACGAGCCCTCCGCCCGGCGGTCAGCGTTGAGCAATGCCGCGCCGCCGCTCTCCCCCCATCCCTCCCTCCTTCCCTCCCTCCCGCTGCCCGTCGCCGCCGGCGGGGCTGGAGGGCGGGCGCGGCGGGACCACCCAGCTGGCCCACGGCCGCCGCAGCCCCGGGACCGCCGGCCCTGCCCGACCTCCTGCCGCTCCCCTGCGCCTTACCCCGCTGCTGCTCGCTCCCGGCCTCCTCCCCAGGCATTTCCTCCCCCAAACAGTAGTTTTCTGGTCGGGAAGAGGGCGCAGAGATCGCCCCGGGAGGCGGGAGAGGGGGACAGAAAAAAAAAAAAAAATAAAAGGAGGTGGCGGGGAGGGAGAGTTGGGTAAATTAGCAAAGAATTACAGCCATTGTAAACTAACCGCAGGTATTTCCAAGAGCTTGGACGCGAAACCTTGTAAATCAGGGACTTCGCGGGCTGGAAACTGCCTGTGCCGGAGCTTGGAGGGAAGCGCACCGGGGAGAGCGCCTCTGCCTCCTTCCCGCCGCTCCCCCAGCCCTAGAGCAGCTGCCTGCTGTGCCTCCCGCTCGGCGGCCTGCCGCACCTGAGCCGAGCCCGGAAAGCTGCCCGGCCAGTCCTGCCCGGAGCGCCCCGTCTCCGCCGTGCCCAGGGTCCCTCTCCGGCCGTCAGCTCCTGCCACTCGCACCTCCAGCTTTTCCCCTTAGAAGCGCGGAGCCCTTCTCTATACCCACGTATCTGACCACGCATCTCCTCTAACACCTCAAATTTATTCTCTCGGCTGTTTAGCACCCCTCAAAATGCCAGCACAAGGCACCCTTCCTACACCTCCTGCACATCTCGTAAGTGGATTTCTCGCAGCTTCTCCAGATGCCTCTTATTTCCCTCCAGCTCTTAAGAAAAAAAAAATCCCCTCTGGATATTTCCTGAATGTATTGTGGCACGGAAATCTGGGTGGCAGAAGCGATGGCTTTCCCGGGAAATATCTGGGTGGTAAAAAAAAGGTAATGGGTGATTCCAAGCAAGTTTATTTTTTAATGGGCTGGATTTGTTCAGAAAGATAAAGCCTATTCTCCTCCAGTCACTCAAAGTTGCTCTCCGGCTTCGTGCTGCAAATGAAAGAGGGATTATTTATTATATTAATTTATTTTCAGGATCGGAATGGTGAATGAAAACACTTAATTCGTGCCAGACTCGTTGATAATCGATTATCGTGGCTTCGTGGTCTACTGCGAACAGGCGCTCATCTCTGCGGGATCAAGTAAGAAAATGTTGAAGGTGGACGCACGCCCGTGAAGAAGCAGGTTAACACCCTGCGGATTCGGCTCACGAAGCGAAACCAAGTTTGGGGATATGATTGTGATATTCTCTAGTTCGTTACATTGCCGCGTCTCCCCAGCACCAAAAAAATCACGGTCGTGAAGCGCTGGAATTTCATTTTTCGTGTACCTGCTGATAACCTCGCCGGGACTTTTCTGTTAGTTCTGAGAATGCAAATAATGTCTGAAATAAAGACAAGCATGATACTTGGGGCACATTGTTGCTTTGGCAATGAGTCGCATTGATACAACTCACGTGCGTGTAATAGTTTCCAAAAGCTTCTTGTTTAGGGCCTTTTTTTTTTTTTTAGGGAAAGAATGGTTTCAAGGAAAGTAGTCTTTAATTTGCGAGAACTTGCCCTCCGAAAGCGGTCTTTCAAAGCCCCATGGGCCGAAGAACGTCCCTAACATAAAACTGACCACACTTTTAAACAAATATCGGGCGAAAAGCCCGTTTTCGATAAACAGTCGAGGCTACTTTGCATTTACACTCACAAGGCGAGCGGCCGGAGGTTTCGGGAGGTTGCTCCGCACCTCACACAGCCCTGGCCCCGGCGCGGCGTCGCGATGCCCGACAGACCCTGCAACAAGCTATTTCTCGAGGCTCTTCCCCGAGCAGCACGCACCAAATGCTTGCGAGCCTGCGGCGTTGTTCCCATTCCCCCGAGTCGTTTTCCGCCGTGACCGGACCCGTCCCCGCCACCGAGCTGCAGCGCTCGTCGCCCGGCTCGGCCGAGAGGGGAAACACGCTGGAACTATTATCCCTCGCTCCCCGGGCGGCAGCCGCCGCTCTTCGCCAAGCAGAGGAACCCTGCCTCCGAGGGTCGCCTCCGCCACGGGTGGCACCGGCGGGCAGCGCGGCGCCCGGGCCGGCGGGCGGGGGTGGAGCCCCGCGGGCCGCAAGGGGTTAAGTCGCGGCGCGCCCCGCCGCGCGCCCCGCGGAGCCGCATCGCCCCGCGGCGGGGAGCCAATCGCTGGGCGGGCTGCGCGGGGGCTGCCCAATGGGAAGGCGCGGGGCCGGCGCTGTCAGGCCGCGGTGAGGGATGACAGCGCCGCCGGGAGAAAAAGGAGAGGGCGGGCGCGGGGCGGGACAGAGCGGGGCGGAGGCAGCGACCGCGCCGCCAGGGACCCGCGGCGGCGCCCGGCGGAGCGCGGCGCGGTGGCCCCGGCCCTATGGGCGGGCGGGCCGGCAGCGGCGCAGAGAGGCTGCCCCCGCTGGCGCCCGCCCTCCCGGCGGCAGAGAAGGGCCCGGCACCGACGCGGCCGCGGCCGGCGATGCGGTCGCCCAGCTGAAGGCGCGGCGCGGTCCGCTGCTCGCCCGCGGGGCCGCCCGCCGCCGGGCCATGGCTGTCCGCGGCGGCAACGCCCTGACGCCTTTCTCCATCCAGGCCATCCTCAACAAGAAGGAGGAGCGCGCCCGCCACGCGGCGGGGCGGCCACCGCCCCCGGGGGCGGCCGGCGGCTGGCGGCTGTGCGGGGCCGCCGAGGGCCCGCCGCTCCCGACGCCCGCCACCGCCGCCCGCGCCCCGGGCCCGCGGACGCCGGCGGGCTGGGACTCGGACTCGGCGCTCAGCGAGGACCCCGAGGGCGAGCGGCGCTCCGAGGAGGAGGGCGCCGGTGGCAGCGCCCGCCCCGCCGAAACCACGGGCGGGGGACGACCGGCGGCGGCGGAGGAGGTGCAGCCCCCGGAGGCGGCGGAGCGGGACGCCGCCGGCTTCAGTGACAGCGAGATGTCGGCCGCCGTCTCAGGTAGGGGCGGCCTCGGCGGCGGCCCCTCCGCACCCTCGCGGGTAGGGCGGGAGGGTCCCGGGGTGGGGCCTGGAGCGGGAGGCGATCGGGGCTTTCCGCCGGCCCCGAGGGCTTGTGCGACGGGCCTTGGCTCTGCCGGGGCAACAGGCGCACGAAACGCGTCCCGCGGGACGAGAGAGGGCGGATCGGTCAGAGCGCTTTGCCAGGCTGAGTCCGCAGCCCGGGAGGGCGCCCGGCGCTTTAAGGACAGCGAGAAACGGCTGCTGGCGGCGGCTGTCACGGCGGCGGGATGGGCAGCGGCTCGGCGGGGCCTCCGCCCGCCCGTTCGCTGCAGGCTGGCCTCAAGGAGCGCGCCCGGACGCCTGCGAGGGTGCGGACTGTCCGCGGAGCGGTGCGGGGCGCGGGGATGTGGGTATCCCGGTGTTTGCCTGCCCTGACCGCCGTGCTCTTTCCCTGCCCGCAGATCGCAGCCCTCCGGAGGAGGAGGATGGAGCGGGCAAGTGCGGGAAGCTGCTGCCGGGGGAGGAGGAGGTGGCGGCGCCGAAGCCGCGGAAGAAGCGCTCCCGCGCAGCCTTTTCCCACGCACAGGTCTTCGAGCTGGAGCGGCGCTTCAACCACCAGCGGTACCTGTCGGGGCCCGAGCGGGCCGACCTGGCCGCCTCCCTGAAGCTCACCGAGACGCAGGTGAAGATCTGGTTCCAGAACCGGCGCTACAAGACCAAGCGGCGGCAGATGGCTGCCGACCTCCTGGCCGCCGCCCCCGCCGCTAAGAAGGTGGCCGTCAAAGTGCTGGTACGCGATGACCAGAGACAGTACCACCCTGGCGAGGTGCTGCGGCCACCCTCGCTGCTCTCCCTCCAGCCCTCCTACTACTACCCCTACTACTGCCTGCCCGGGTGGGCTTTGTCCACCTGCGCCGCAGCCGCCGGCACTCAGTGAGGGGCACACATACATCCCACCCTCCGCAGCCCCCCCACCACACACACTGGCAGCCAGAACACCCACCTCCCCTCTGTCACCCCCCCCATCCATCCATCCATCCATCCAGCTTCTCAAATCCAGAGCCCCAACTGCAGCTCTCAGTGCCTTGGACAGTATTTATTATTATTTTATTGTTATTTTTATTATTAATATTATTTGGATGGTTCCTCACCCTCTCCTCTTCCAACGTAGGGCTTCTCAGCCACCCCCGCCCCGACCCTCACCTTGTCCCCCCTTCCAGCCGAGGACTCTCACGATTCGGCACGACTAGTTCATGGTATCCATGTTGTCAGTGTATTTGGTGTAGACTTTTTGTTTGTTTGTTTTATTTCGCTTCGGATTGGTAGAGACTCGATCTTGTGTGGGAGAGAGAAAGAGAGAAAAAAAGGAGAGGAAAAAAAAAAAAACACCAACCCGCAAAACGAAATGCAGCTCAAAAGACAAGATCAAGGACTCCCTCGGTGGATTGTAAGGAAGATTATTTTTGACGTCTGTTTGAGTCCTTGGTCTTCCAACTCGTTGCAAACCGAGTGTGCCTTGTATGGTGCTGAATGTAAGGAAGCCTCTTTCAGATCCCCCCTGCTCTTGTTGTCCATGTTATTCCTGTGCTCCATGATCCCTGGCAAAGGATAAATATGTCACAAAAGGGTGAGACTTCTATCAAAACTCCAGGCTTCTTCTTTTCCTTTTTTTCCTGAGATCTTTCCGTGTTTGGGGAGGGAGGAGTTATGGATTTTTTCGCACTTTCCAGTTGTATTAAAGTTGTTGTTATTATTATTTTTATATTCAATGTGAATATTTCTAGTCAGGCTTTTTAAGAAATCGATGTAACGGGAAATGTTAATACCATCAGTGCCTTTTACAGTTCTTCTGCAGACCTCTCCTTCAGGGGCGGGGATTTCTGATCTCCTCAGCAATGTAATTACAGTCTCTTTCTTTCAAGGTAACTAATTGCTCTCTTTTTTTTTCCTTTTTTTTTTCCTTTCCCTTTCTCTTTTAATGGCACTGTGCACTCAGCTAGATTATTTACTTCAAATGAATTGTGAATGTTTGTAAGTTACCCGCTGTACTTTTTTTTTCTTTCCTTTTTAATTTATAAACTTTAGTTTAACACTTAGTTCTGCTGCTTGTGTCGTTTCTGAGAGTGGACACGGGTTTCCCCAGCGACTTTTTCCCTGCAGCAGACTTCAGGCTGTAGTTCAGATCACGTCCCTCCTTTTCCCACTCGCACGGAGTCTGGCGGTGTCTCTGGTGGGAACAGACAGCACCGGCGGTGGGGATCGTGGGGCCTGGCGGGGATCTCTGCTCCGGTCCCCGCGCCGCTCTGCCCGTGTGCACCGTGCGGCGCCGGTTCCCTCCGTGCGAAGCGGAGAGGACGGAAGGGCTCGGGCCGGGCGCCTTAAGGAGTTATTTGATAACGCGTGTCCAGGATGGAGCGATTCCCCCTTACGCCGGAGAGCCGGGATCACTGGTTTAATTCACGGCTGCCTGGGTGACGGTGAGGATGCGTTGCGGTCGGAGGAGCCGCGGGCACAATAAATGTTTTTTTCCGGGCGAGGGACGTCTCGCTGTGCGGGCTGGCGGCCCGGCAGTTGCCCGCTTCCACGGGCAGTATCGGTCTGAAACCTTAGCAGCTCCCGGGGAAAGTGCGTGGGCCGGCGGATTGTTTTCTCTCTTCTGGAGCCTGGCGGAGAGGCCGGGGCCGGGGACCGCGGGCGGCCGGAGGCTCCGGCTGGGGCTGCAGGACGTGGCTTTGCAGTCCTCGGCGAAATGGCCGAGCCTGTTTGTATCCCGACACAACCGCGATAGCCACTTGGGGCAGCCTCCCACCTTGGACTAAATCCCCTCCGAGCCTCCGCGGTGAGTCCGGGCCCTCGTCACGGTGCTGGCAGCGCATCCCCGCCACCGGCTCCCCTCCTCCGCCGCCCCGCCGGGCCAGCTCTGCTGGACGGAACGAGCAGCCTGCGCTGGGGTGGGCAGCTCCACCCGAGGGGCTGAGGCCGGTAAATGATGCTCAAAGGGACCGGACCCGGTGCTGGCTGCCGCATTTTCCCCACACCGATGGAGACCTGTCTGAGCCCCGCTTACAGGACTCCGCTTTTCCTGGGCGCCGCCGATTCTCGGGCACCCCCGGCTTCTTTCCTTTCCCGCTGGATCGCACGGCCTTCCCTCCGGCTCCCGAGCACGGAGTGGCCTCCCGGCCGCAGTTCTCGCAAGCCCCTCTAAGAGACAGCCGGGCTGTTCCTCCGTCACCCTCTCTCCCGATTTGTTATTTCATTTTCTCCAGGCTCCGACAACCAGAGCTGCAGGCTGGGGGCGTTTGCCCTGCAGGGGGTGTGCACCCAGGCTGGCAGCCCCGGCTGCCCTCGGTGGGGGGAGAGGAGCGACGGCGGCCCCAGCGGGTGCTCGGGGCGACCTCACTGCTCCTGAAGCCGATAGGGCACCCGGGGAATGCTTTGGTTTTGGTTCTGTTCCCACGGGCGAGTCGGCAATCCTGCCGACGAAAGCAGCGCTCTATATGTAGCGTTCCTGGCGAAAAGGGTGCTCTATGGAGCAGACGCTGGCGGATGCGCGAGGACTGACATATATTAGGCCCGATCCTGAAATCTTAAAAGAAAAAAAAATTCCTTCCACCTTTCTCACCGCTTTTCCTCCTGGGAAAATGAAAGTTTTGGATGGCAGGAGCAAAGCCCCCGTGCACTTGGGAAGGTGAGGAGGAGCCCCTGCTGACCCGCAGACAACTCAGTTTGCTCCTTTTCTGGCCCCTGGGGATGTTTCTCTGCCTGCAGCCCCATATGAGGCTCGCAACCCCATACAAGACATACAGCCGCTGACTCCCATCCCAGCGTCGATGGGACAATTTACACTAGCGGAGCTTTTGGTGCCGGTGAGGATGTGGAGGCAAAGCGGCGGGGAGTGTGTGTGGGGTGCTTTCGGCGAAGCCCGGTATGGTTTCCGTCGGGCTCTCTGTTGGAAAGAGGATTATTTCGAAGCCTGCTTTTTCCCGTAATGCACCGTGGTTTATTATTTTGCTTCGTGCTTGCTGACGGATGTAGCACTGTAGGGAACCGCCTGATGTGAAAAGAAAGTGTCGGTCATTAGGGCTTCCCCGGGGTTTCCCGGGTTGTAACACGGATAACATACATAGGATAAAGCATCAAACTATTTTTCTCCGAATCTGGTAAAACAAAGACGCATTTTACTCCAAACAGAAATTACTGAAATAGATTATTCAAATGAAGTTACTTGGAATTTTAGGGCAGTGTTTAATATCGAATATTTTTGCTTTGAGGGTGTCTTCGGTGGAGACCGGCAAAATTCGATATTTGAGAAAATTTAATCACTAATTTAATGGAATTTTACGGGAATTTGGAGGCGTTTCTATTCCTGTTTTTACTTATAACTTTACCATTTAAAATATAAAGCAAACGCTCTGAGTCTTTTTGTCTTTTCTTAATGTCAAAATACCTATTAACCCGCGTGTAACTGTACAAGGGCCAAAGGCATTACTCTGGATTTTCGACGTTGAAGTTATCAGCAGAACCCGGGCTCTAGCACGCTCTCTTCATCCCTTCTCGAACACAAACTCAGCTGAACAGCACATCCACGGCTACAACAGGAAAACAATCTCCCTAACGATATATTGCAACTTCGGACCCTCTCCCAAAACCCGAATCCGTACAGGAGCCATGGGAATCGTTTTCCATCCGGCCGTGGACAAGCTCCAGTCTTAAAAGAAAATAGTCGCAATAGAAAGAGGGAGAGAGAGAGAGCAACTACCACAGCTACAAGACATTCGACTGTTGAAATGTAATGTAAATTGTGTATATCGTTGCATATGTCTCCATAGGCGCTTGTGTTTGTGTATTAAACACTCGCACAGGCGCAGAGACCAACTCTGCAACCGGGAGGCTGACTATATTTAGATACCTTCTGCTCGCTCGCAGGGTAATAAAACAGGAAATCACGTAGATTTCTCTCCCGCTTCACTTGTCAGGCAGAAACCATCGACGCTTCCCCGGGAGGAGGAGAAGCAGCAGAAGATGCCGCAGCACAGGCAGCTCCCCCGGCGGCACAGCACCTGCCTGGCCTCCCAGGGGCTCCCGGGAGCAAGGGGCAAAGGTGGCCCGGGGGTTAAGGGCCTCTCCCCGGCAAGCCTGGGGCTTTGGCAGGTACTTTTCTGCTCCGCTTCTCCTGTCAGTGAGAAGGTGAAGCGCCCCGAGCGAGGCCCACGGGCCGGGGGAACGGGGAAGCTCAGCTGCCCTCCCGGTGGCTCCCCGGGCCTAGAGCACCAAACCGCCCAGAGCAAACAGCTCGGCTCGGAGAGCCCCGGAGCCCAAGACGGGGATGCTCCTGCCGCAGCGGGCCGGGAGCGCTCCTGGAGCAGGGCTGACCGCGGCGGCCGAAAAGCCGGATCCCCGCGGCCGGGAGAGCCTCTAAGGCGGTGGCAGTGGTGCCTCCCGCGAGGAGCCTGTTTTTTTCCCCAGGCGATGGGAAAAATGTAGAGCACCTTCTTCGCCCGGACGCGCTTCAGGGATGCCACCGCTCCTTGCCTGTCCAAAAGCCTCCCCAAAGTGGGGTATGTTTTCGCCTTGTCTGCTGCTGCGGGGGAAACCGAGAACCATTTCCCAGCCAAGTCGCGCGGCGGCCGGGACCCCGCACCGCTCCTCCAGGGGAGAGCAGTGACGCCGGTGGGCAAGGAGGCTGTGACCGGAGACCCCGGCCCCGCCGGGTCCTCCGACTGCGGGGCCCCCCGCACCGCTCTGCCCCTGCGGAATCGCTCTTCCCCCCGCACCGCCGCAGCACGTCTCGGCGGCTGTCCGGTGCCTTGCCGAGACACCACGGGACCCGGTGGACGCTCACCCGCATGTTGGACTTGTCTTTTTTTTTTTTTTTTTTAATTTTGGTTTGTATTTGTATGTTTTTATATATATTTTGAAAGAGAAGGAAAGAATTTCGGCGATCCGCACGCAAACCCTCGCTCTCTCCAGATGGATAGTGCGGAGCAGGAGGGCGAGTTCACGCCCGGGCCTGCTCGGGAAGAGGATACCGAGGTGCACGGTGAGGGCCGGCACCAGCCCCAGGCAGGCCAGGGGTGAGGGCTGCCCTCCTTCCCCCGCTTCCGCAGACACCGCCCTGCCCAGCTCCCAGTCGGGTCCCACGGGCCCGAGCGGAAAGCCATGGCCAAAGGATGAGGGTTTTGATTCCGCTGCCCGGAGCCGTCGGGCCACAAAAGAACCCTCCCCGTCTCTGTTTGCCCAGCTCTGTACCGGAGCTGGGAGAGGTCTTAGCCAAAAGGCAGTTCCCAAGTGATGCTGGTGACGAGTGCAATTGTCGAGGCATTTATTGAAAACGTAATAGCGGGAGTGGTGGCTGCAGAGCCGTAGGTTTCGCCGTTTGGGGGCTCTCAGGTGCTCCGTGGCTCTTAGCCTAAAGTCTGAGTCGGTAATGAAGAGGCCGGCACTTGTGCTCCCGAATGACACTGTTGGTAGCCAGCAACGCATCCTCCTCTGAGCCAGGGAAGCCTCTCCCGCGGCAGTAGCTCGGCGCTGGGAGCAGCAGAGCAGAGCAGGGGGGATAGAGGGTCAGCCCCGCTACGCGCCAGGGGCGGGTGGCGACCTCAAGAGACTACCTGCTGTCTCCAAAGGGGTGCAAGTTGCCATCAGGACTGGCGATTGGCGACTGGCGATCCTTTCCACCAGAATAGGGACACAGCTATTAATAACGATAAATATATAGGTAGTAGTGCTCGTATGTATTTCAAACTTTTTAAAAACAATATTATTTCTAAAAAAAAAAAGAAAGAAAAGGAGCTGAAAAGGCTGCAAGGCTGCACGCAGCCTTTTCATGCACGGCCGACTGGCAACCAAAACAGTGCTTCCACACCGAGCAACAATGGCCAGAAAACCATAAAGCGGGTGGAAAGACAAAGAAGGTTCTGATTTTCAGCTTCCTGGGGCTGCACGGCATCAGAGTGCGAGAGCAGGGGAGCGGGCGGGCCAGGGCAGAGGGGCGGCGGGGAGGGGGTTGGCCGCCGGACCGGGACCGGGACGAGCGCCCACGGGGCAGGAGCCGCCTGCCCGGGAGGGCACGGGTTACTGCTTTTTTTCCTAAATTTCTCCGTGTAGAAAAGAAAATCCTGCAAGCGGTGATGGCTCAGACTCTACCTCCCCCGACTGCTGCTTCAGATCCCGACCCTCCCTTTCTCCTCTCGAGGTTTGAGGACCCTGCTCGGCATCGCTGATCGCTCCCTCCGACGGCGACAGCCCCCCGCTTTTGTCCCGGGTGGGGGTGAAATACTTCGCCCATGCATATGCGCTGCGTTGCGCTAAAACCGGCCGGGGAAACCCTTCGTGTCGCAAAGGACTCGAATGATAATTAGGGATGAAATGAGCGTGGAGAAAACTAATATTATTTTTGGCTTGTGCGGGAATAATACAGATTTGCAAACTATACGAATGAAGCTGGGTAGGGTGGGAAGAGAGGGAGGGGAGGCAGTTCTGCTGGCTGCCGGTAGCACTGGGGCTTGATGGTGAGGTTTGTGCCGGGCTCTTCTGCTCGGGACAGCGAAAACAAGGGACAGGTCGTGTCCAGGCTTTGCCTTTTAGCACTCGCATGTGGTACCGGGCGGCGGCCGCGGGGTGTCCGGGGGTGGTACGGGAGGTGTCAGGGCGGGGGCGCAACCCGAGCGGCGCAGCCGAGGAGACCCGGGGCCATTTTCCTCCGGGAGGGATGTCGTGAGCGGATTTACCGAGGTGCCGACGTCGCTGCTCTGCTTTGCACGGCGGCACAGTACTTCTAAATGAACACAGAAAACAAATAATTTGTACTTGGCCAATTAAAAACAGATAAAGGACGATACGCGGAATCCTTTACTCAGTTAACAAAAAAATATCGGAAAAGGGGAACTTCTACGAACAAGTTACATTCTCCGAGTATCGCAAGAAAAGAATGTATGCGCTAATTCACTGGTTATAAACACCACTCTGCAGGGGTGCAGGCTCTCATTTTGTCAAGTGGTTCTGCAGGTTCCTCTAATTTGTCTAAAATGTGACCAATTTGTAGAATAAAAAATAAAATTAAATGCCTGGAAGAAACGGTTGGTTTTCCTCGCTCTTAGGCAAAAGCTTTGACGTGTTGCTTTTAAAAGTGTGGTCTGCACCATGGATTCGCGGACCCTGGGAAGTAGTACTGAAATGTCCATGTCAGTCTATGACCCGAGGCATAACAATGGCATAGTTTTACCAAAAATATTTCCAAACGGTACTGAAATATCCGCTTCGTTTTTGCGAACAAATTATTTCGCTGAAGAAGGATTAGAAACGAAGGGAGAGGATGCAGAAAAAAAAAAAATCTATCACAAGCCCTCGCCGTAAGGGGCGAGCTTTAAAGGGAAAAAACGACATTTTGTCTTAGAAAAAAATATATGCAAACTTTGCAACGTGGAAAATGCTTGTAAACCGATCTCGTCTCAGGAAGAGTGTCGTTTTCAGAGCTGTGGCAAAGCCCTTTTGCCGGGCAGGCGCGGCGGGGATGAGCGGGGCTGGCGGCGCCGGCTGCGGGCTGGAGACCGCGGCGGGGCCGGGGCGCGCTGCCCGCCCGCAGGGGCCGGATAGCCCCTCCTGCCAAGGACTGGTGTAACTACGGGAGATGTAGACGTGTCCCTTGCAGAGGACATCTTCCAGAAACCCTCCTAGTAGGGTCCGAACCCCATCATTTATCTCCCCCGGGAGATGCTTGCTCGCTGCTCGGGACAACCCCCCATCGCGGCCGCATTCCCGCCTGGCTCCCTGCCCCTCGCATCCCTCTACCTGCAAAAGCTTATCTGAATGACGGAGCGTCTCTCCTCTGTACCCCGCACCGTGAGCAGGGCCACGCAGGCTCGGGGCAGAGCCCTCGCCCCGGGGCATTGCGGGCAGCGGGGCGGGAGCGCCCGGCGGCCCCGGACCCGGCAGCGCGGTCGCCTCGGCCCCTCTCTCGGGCCCTGCCAGCGCCCCGCCGGGCTGCTCTCGGCCTCCCGCGGCCCAGCAGGGAGAGTCTCCTCAATGCCAGGCCTGTGTATTTGCAGTTTGATTTCGCACGTCAAGGATAATTTCTTCATACAACTTAATGGACGTGGCTTGACATCCATAATGATCGCTAATCATTCAAATTATTTTTGCTAGCGCCCAGACATGTTCCAGTTGTTGTGATAGATCGCGTTTCACCCATAATGACGGACAATTACCATTTCTAATTCGCCGGCTTTTGACACCTAAATCCACCCACCATATGTGGCTGAAACGCGCCGGACTCGGCTGCGAGGCCCTGATGACATTTGCAGCAAGCCCCTCTCACTGAGAGAGGCACCTGGGATGTCATCAACCCCCCCTCTCCAGCACTCCCAACCCTTCCCCAGGCCGCTGGAGCTCGGCCGTTTGCTCTCGCAAGCCCCCAGGCGGCAACTCAGTGGCCGTGGGTGTACGTGGGGCAACCCGGCGAGGAGAGAAGTGAGTCCCACGCCGAACAAGCCGGCCCGGTCGCTCACCGCCTCACCGCCCTCCTGGGGCAACCCAGCTGGGCTCGGCCTCGGAGCAGCTGTACAGTTCGGAGAAAGCCCCAGCTGGGAAAGCGGGAGCCGGGAGTCAGGGGCGTCTCTGCGGGCTGTTCCCTTCCACCTTCCCCACCGTGGCCAGGAGAGCCCGTGCGTTTATTTGTGCAGCGCCAAAGGAGATCGGCTCTCAGTGCAGGCGAAAAGCCCTGATGCTGCTCGACGTGGGGACATACGGCCTTGAATGGTCCTATATGTGAGAGACAGAAAAGGGTGGCGGGGAGGCTCAGCAGTAGAAAGGGCGAGGAGTGCTTTCCAGCACATCCATCAGCTTTCCTGGGGCATCCACCTCCATGGTTCCCTTGGAAATCCGATGCACTCGATGGAGGGTCCCTCTGTGGGATGCGACGAACCCGACGGAAGCAGAACTGGCAGCTCCGCGCCTTCCCTGCCGGCGCGCCGGCTCTGCTCGCCCGGGCGCGCCCCGCCCGGGGGGCACCTCTCCCTGCGCGGGCAGACGCTACCCAGTACCCCCGGCCCCTCCGCGCCGAGACACGTTTTGCCAAAAGCAACCGGGCGGGGATTAACCCTGGGTTCTTTTTTTGTTTGTTTGTGGGTTTGTTTGTTTGTTTTTGTTTTTAATAAACGAATGAAGCCGTGGCGTTTGGTTTTAACCCCCGCCGACGGAAACGCGCCGCAAGTGCCACGACACAACAAGCGCTGCACAACGTCCCTGCCGAGTGCTGCAAAGAGAGAAACTTCACGTTTCTACAGATCGGCAGGCATCGCTTTCTTTTTCAGCCCTAAATCTTTGTGCTGCGCTATCATTCGAAGTGCCACACGAAGAATCTCCTTTGGCGGGAATGACTGTGGATATCCCAGTCACAGCTGCAAGGAAGGGCAGAAAGGGAGGAAACGAGGTCAGATCCTGGCGTTGTGCTGCTCTGCCCCGCAGTGCAATGCTCACCGACGGAGGCAAAGGCCTAGTTAGGGCGACAGACAGGTATAGACAGGGTCGGGCAAAGACACGCGTGTTTCCAGTGGGACGGGCAGATCTGTCCGAGGGGTGGCGACCACCAGTGTGAGAGCCATGCGCCCGAGCATGCCGCGGCATCACCCGGGGCTTCGCAGTGCCCCTATCCCTTGGTTGTTTTCCCTGAGCCCCTCTGCCAACTCTCCCGTGAACTCAAGCCGCACACAGCCCTTCCCCGCTGCCTTGGACATCTCTTCCCTTCATCTTCAAAGCCTAAACCCCACCCAAACTCGACCGCTCCCGTTCAATGCCCTTTTAAAAAACTTGCTTTTCCGCTGTTTCTTTGCTGGGCACCCGCAAAGGGCAGCGCGGCTGCCGGCAGCGGCTGCAGGGCGAGGGGACCGCCGCGTCCTCCGAGGCGAAGCTCCGGGGGGAGCTGCGGGGCCGGCATCCGCCGCTGGACCTCAGCTCGGGGCGGTGAGCGGGAACTGTCATCGGCGGGAAAGTGCTGAATTTGGCTTGACCGCCGCGTCGCCCCGGCCCCGCTCCTCTGCGAGAGGGATGAAGTCCCTTGGACAGCTTGGGGGAGGAAACGTGGTTCTCATAGTCTTCCTAACGGAGAGACTGGGAGGATTTATCCATCAACATGCTTTAAAATAAGGACTAGAGGGATTGTCTGTCTGAGGTTTCTCAGTTCCCGGCGTGGTATTTTGATGAGATTTATTTCTAGTTAAACTTCCACGGCATGTCTGAGGTGTGATCGCAGTTTCCTCTAACAAAATACTTCCACAGCCCTCGATGTCGAGGTAAAGACGATGGAAAAAAACACCAACCCACTACATGTTAAAAATTAGGGCACTGCGAGTCATTTAATATCGACTGACTGCCAGGAGCGAGGGCTTCTCGCTTGGGAAAGGAAGGCTGGTCCGAAACGCCTCGGTCCTCAGGCGGACCCAAATACACCGCAGGGAAAGGCGGCACAGGGCGGACGGGCAGTTTGGGGGCCGGGTCCCTCCCATGTACCCCCTTTCTCCCTCGCATGCGGGACCCTAGCCCCGTGTCTTTGCTGCCGCCCCTCTCTGGGTGCTTTATCCCAGCGGCCCTTATTTCTGCAGGACCCCGGGTACCACTGAGCAATCCCGTCTGCACCACCTGCGTCTTCAAAATATCTTCTCATCCTCCCTCTCTTCACCCTCAAGGGATCTGCCTATTTTTAGGTCAACAGGAGAAATCATAGAATCACGGAATATCTCAAGTTGGAAGGGACACATAAGGATCAAGTGCTCAACTTGAGTGTCCGTGCTCAAGTAATGACACTCGGCGAATGTTTCGCTTGGTTGCACCTGGGAGGTTGGGGGTCCAGAACTGCAGCATGCAAAGGAATAGACTCATGTCCCTCAGTGGGAGTAGGACTAAGGTTCAGGAGCTCTGTAGTGCTAGGAAAGTCATCAAGGACACCTCAGTAAGAAGCCCCCAAAGTCAGTAGAACAATAATTGTTAATGATCTCACTGGGTTTAGACATACTGATGCGATTAACGGGTCTTTAAACTTTAATTTTCCCACCGAGACTCTGCCAGGTGTCTGGACTCCAGATAGCTCAATTTCTGCCAGGTTTGGTCTGGGGCTTTTGCCGTGTTTTAGATCACATTCGCGCACCTTCTCCACTCTGACCTTCACATGCTCACCCTCATCGATTGTAGTGAGCTTTCTAAAACAAGCAACAAGACAAAACCATGATATTTCAGAACTCATAAATAGTTTTTCCTGCATGTCTTTGACAAAGAGTAGGCTCTTACTATACGTGTCGTTCTAGCCAGCTACAGAGACAAGTTATAGATGAATTTGGAAAAAAAAAAAGAATTAAAAAAAAATCACCCTAGTTCTCTGTTCTCTGCTAGGATAACCACAGGGAAAAAAACAAACAAAATCACAACACAAAACAAAAACCTCAAACATACAATCATACCAACCGACAAAATAACAACAAACAACTCCCAAAACCACTCCCACCACACGCGCCCCACTCCCCCCCGCAAAAAAAGAAAAAAGAAAAAACAACCCACCAAACCCCACAAAACCCCAAACAATGTTCCGGCGACAGAAGGTCAGTTTTCCTTGATAACTTTGCAAGATACATACTATTTTATGTCTTAACACACTATCTTAAACCTGGAGATCTCAGAGATCTACAAGAAAGCAAGACCTGTTCCAGAGAAAGTACTGTCTTTTTGTGCTTCTGCAGGGTATTTTCTAGGTATCCTAAGAACACAAAGGCCTCTTAGCTTCCTAGGAAGATTTCCACGGGGATATCAAGGGAAGTACGAAGTCCTCAGTGCTTCTGTCCCCCCTCCCAGGAGATGCAGCTGAACCAGCCTGTAGTCCCCCGCTGGCTCGGGACGTGGTGTCTGACACTGCCATCTTGTGTCCCAGAGCTTCAGCTATTATTTACAAAAACAGAGTCTTTGTCACCAAATTTCAATGAGAAGGTGTAATTTGTAAAGAAAAAAGTGTAGCTGGGTCTGCAGACGGTTCAATACATGGCCTCGAAGGGAGGTGCCAAGTGCCCGTTTTATTTAAGACACTAAATTTTAACATTTTAGCTTCTAGCTAAATAGCATAGTTTAAACATAGCTGAGCCTGTTGGATCTTCTCAAAGGAGCAGTTTTTTCTGTGTCTCTCACGGTTCAGCTCAGGCTTTGCTGATTTCTCAGGTCTCTCCACTGGCACTTTTCTTTTAGTCTTGTTTACTATGCTCTAGGAAAAAAACTAGCAGAGTTTGTTTATTCTTTTCAGACACAAACACAAAAATCATGTCAATAGTTTTCTGCATTTCTTCTGCCTTTGCTACCACCACTGTAACCACAAATGGATATCTACAGACTCACCATGCAGTTTTGGTGAGTGGTTTCAATAGGTAAAGCTGCAGGAAAGAGAAAAACCATGGAAAAAAATTCAAACGAGGCAAGACAAGGAAGTTTTACCCTAGCTTAATCATTTGAACTGACTGGCATAGTGAGGACAGATGGAGGTGAACTGAGGGTGATATAACCATTTTATACCTGCTACTACACGTATAAACATTTTGGGGACCTGGAAAGGGATGGGTAAAATGGGACTAATGGAGACATCTCTGGAACTGCAGAAGAGCCGTCAAACCATGTCTTTATTTTTAAATTACCCCTTTCTTTTCCTTACAGAGAAGGCCTAGTGCCATGTTAAAGAGAATGACCCAAAGTTTATTTAATGTTTCCTGACTTTTTCTTTTGGTATGTTATGACCTAGATTACTTAAACACAGTTTTCTTTTTTAATTAAAATAAGTACAGATTGAAAATCACTGTATCCTTTAAAAAGTATTAAAGTCATATAAGAATGGTGTAATTAGAGTAAGTGATGAAAACTTTCTGGTCAGGACTTCAAAACATGTCAAATGAATAATGAACAACTTGCATAAGGTGTTGCAAGTAATGTTAATTAAAAATGTCCACGTGCAGTCCCTTTGAGGGCATGTGAATAAATATCTAACAGTTTCTATTGGGGTCTCAGTTTATACTGAAAATGAGGAAGTCTTTATAATTCATAACTATTACAGAGTCTTTATGAATGGTCTTTCTCATATTTCCCACTGGAAACCATTAGATAATCTGTTTTTATTATACAGAGCCAAACATTTGGCTTAATATTTTTGTTTTAGAACAGACCACAGAATCCAGGGGATATTAGCCATCTCATAATTTTTAGGGGTGCCTTAAAACTGTGTACATTTATTCCTGTCTTGAGAGTTTCTTAAAGTTACGATCTTTGATCCTTTTTCTCCTAAAAATATTACCCAAGATACACATAAAACAGGCATTAAAGGAGTTTACTCTATGTTTCTTCATTAACCACCCACCAATGCTGTGGATTTAAGAGTCTACACAACTAACTGAGTCCGTAAATTAACAAAAAAATCCAGACAGCTGGAGCAACCAAGCCGTAGATGGTACATTGGCCTTCATGTTCTCATATTAGCACATTAAACAAGTAGAAAGGGAGCTTTCAATTATGCCTTTATTTATATATATTTTTTCCAGGCAACAAGATACATGGTCTTTTCCTGCAAAGTCAATATATTTTTTGATCCAAAGCTGAATTAAGAGATAACAGAAGTGTGTGTATTGATGTATTCCAAGTATCTGAAAAAGGTCGTTAAGTTGGAAGTAATGGACTTCAAGCACAATTTCAACTGGTGTTTGGTGTTCTAAACTATGAGTTATTCAGTATTTCAAACTGACAGCTTGTAAATGTAAATTTTATTAAATGCAGAGCAATAAAATTTTGTAAGTTTCTGTCATTTTGAATTTTAGTGGCTCAGACTGAAGCCTCCAGCCTTTTAAATCACAACTTGTGTGAGCACAGCTCTAAAGCATTCACCAATCTTAAATGCATGTTTTTCAAAGCCTCATTATTGCCTTTGCACACAAAATATCCTTGTCAGGATCCAGGTATGCATGTCTCCTGTCACTGATAGGCTCAACCGTTGTATTTACAATCTATATTGTATAAAGCTTTTTTCTCTTCATTCTCACTAGGCAGAAAATGAAATAAGGTTGGCAGTGATATTACCCTTCAGACCAGCCAGATTTTCTCCCTAGATTTCCAAAATTTTTCTTTGCATGTGCATGGCAAGAGTCTGGCTCAAAGATCCTTGGCTTGCACTTGAGAGGACAAATAAAAACATACCAACGCCTATCAGTTAAAGCTAAAATATAGCAGGGAATATTTTTTAAAATTTCTTGCATGATAAAACGAGATCAGTGCAGATCTCTGTTAATATTTTAATGGACTAACAGAGCTTGAGGAGAAGGCAGTTTTGTGTAGACAAAGGATTGCAGGAGCTTGGCCAAACAGCTCAGACATTTATGACAGCATTTTTTTTTGGAGAAGTTTACAGCTACCACTGAAGAACCAAAGTGAAGTGACAGGATTGCACAGCATCCAACAGGTTTATGTTTGCCAGTGGGGATCTAAAATCCAGCCACTTCACTTGATGTGCTCCAGCAGTAACAGATACAAATGTCAGTGTGTGTGGCTCTGTGTGAGCATGCGTTTGTCCATTTAACGGAATACTATCAACTCGATACATCAAATGTTATTCCAAAAACATGTACTCTACAAGTAACCATAGCAAAACACTCCAAACATTTCAAATTGTGTTGCATGGTAAGAAAGATTAAAGAGTCAGCACATCTAATTGTGAGTCTGAGTGTCAGTTCTCATAGTACTCTCAATGTGTGTTTTTTCATGATATTTCATCAGATCTATATAATAAACTGTGAAAGCTCTTCGTTCATTTAATATATTGCCAAACAGAACATGAATTTTAGGCTGTTATTAACCAGCAAGAATTTTGCCTAGGTAAAGTAAAACAAAATAAACCCATCAGGATCTGATCCACTGTTAGGTGATAAAAGGATATTTCAAGACATTGAAAATGTAATAATCTCCCATTAGAAAGATTACACCTAATCTCTCATTAGTAACTCTTGCACATTCTCAAAACCTTAATTGCAAGGTTTCATCCTGGTCTACTTGAGTACAGATTTAGATAAGTAAATGCTGTCACAGTTTAATTTTTCCTGGTGTGCTTTTCCTAACTACCTCTTCCTTGCTATTTTCCATACTAATCTGGCTGCTAATATATCTCTATAGTTTGGCTAAACACAGATCTGACATAATCATGCCATAAAGCTACTCCAACTCTGTCAAGAACTCCTATAGTTTTGGCAGTGGTAGATGAACTGCCCTCAAAGATGTAAAATTTCCTGGGAGGAAATTAGTTTGGGAGCACATAGACTAGTGTTGAATGAAAGCATTTTGGGTGAGTCATGACTTTTTATACCACACCAGAAGAAAATCAATACAAAAAAGGGTTTTGAAAATCAGTTACCCAGATATATAATATTGCTGGTCATGCTCATGGATTACTGGCAGGTAGTTCTGATTTTAGTTGTTGTGCTCAATAAAAAGATGGGCAGTATCTGAAATTCTAGCCCTTTGTCATTCCAGAGGAAACACATTACCACTGAGCTGTGAGCTTTACTGTGTTAAATAATATCAATAATATCCAAGAGGGGATGTTTATTAGAGCTACGACAGACCAGCTGCTGGACTGGACTGTGATGCCCAGCGGCCCAGTCAGGACATCAGCTTTGCTCGATGTCACAGTAGTTGAAGTTGCAGCAGGGGTTTGTGCCCAGCCTCATCGCTGATGTCGCGGCTTAAGTCACTGATGAAGATGAGCTCACACAAAGGCACGAGGCTGTGGTGTGGGTGCACGGTCATTTCTGCCAAGTCTTGTGCTGTGAGGGTAACCATGGGCATAGGTGTGGTAGCAAATGAGGAGGGGGTGGAGATCATAACATCCCAAACTGTGGCAGCTGTTTGCTCTCTGAACATGAGTCAGAGCCCTCTGCCACACTGGGTAGTGACTTGAATGCCTGTTGGGCACAATAGACGTTTCAAAGCTGATTAGGACATGTTACATTTAGTTATTCAAATGGGGATCATTTTCTGGCAAAGTACACTGGGATAGTTAGCACTTCAATCATCTTTGCCTTCATTTGCTGACATGTTGCACTGAAATGTAACAGCTGGATGCTTTGTGGAGGTAATGCAAGGCTTCATCCTCTTTCTCTTGCCCTGTATCTTATGTAGTCACTATGGCACTACATACCTGTGTAGGAGGCTGCTATATGACACTTTACAGACATTTCAAATTAATTTTGGCCTCAAATTGTTGCCTACTCAAGAAAATCAGGTTTGGGTGTCTGCAGTCAGCGCAAACCTGCCTCTCTGATGAAGATTTGAGAGGAAAGCCATGCATCCAGCTCAGTAACTCCAGACTGAGATGTACAACTGACTGTATTGCTTGGATATTCACAGCAGCTAAAATCTCTAGTCAGGCATAAAGATCTCAGTTCACAAGGCGATGTATATAGGTATAGGAAGTAGGTCACATTTGTTCGTTAAAAATCGCAAATTGCAACCTGGGCATAAAGAAAGAAACAGGAACTTGCTACAGTTGCAGGGGAGAAGCAAGAAACAATGAGACAATTTGAATCAATTTGACAGACAACTGTGGTGGGTCATTAGTGCCTTCCAGCTGCAAAGATATTTATAGACAAGGAGGTTCAGCAGTGAAGGAGTGCAGTAAGCTCTTGTCTCTTCACATCAGAGTTCTTTTCTATTTGGACTGGTAATGGTTTTCCCCATACAGTACAGAAGCTTCTCGAAGAGCTATGCAGATACACAGCGAAAATAATTCAAAGTGTAGAGAGATCTCTTTCTGGAACAAAACTCCTGGAACAGGGATTCAAATTTTGCCAAGTGGATCACAAATCAGAATATTTTTCTATGTTATATAGAGACTAGTAAAATAAAGCCTAGCAGTCTGGGGAACTAATTAAGTTTGAGCACACTGAAAGCATGGTTGGTATGCACTGCAGTGAACACAGAACTGCATGTTTAGGTACAACAGTCATTACTAACATCTGCAGTTTAGTGTTGGAGATAAATGTATTTTTGGAGAGGTCAAGGTAGGAAACCCTGAGCTTTAATCTTGCCTTTGAGGCTGACGCCAAATATGACTTTGAACAGGTCAGTTAGAGTTGGCAGAAAGGGGATTGCAGTGGGTTTCCTGTATCAAGATCTATTCAACTGATGTACATGCAGTTCCTTGGATGGAGATCAATAGCAAATGGTTATTGTTGGAGAGGCCGATCATAAAAATGATGAAGGGGTATTTTCATTATCATGGGAATCTTAAAAATCATCTGCAATTAATAATTTATTCAGAAAACTGAGTTTGTCTTCTTGTGTATTGTTCACAAGTAGATAACATCTTCGCAGATTGATAGACTATATAAAGACATTTACTGATGTATGTCCAAGGGATTTCTCCTGACATAAAGTTCAGTGTGAAAAAGAATAATTAATAAGGACCTCCAGGCAAGTAGAAAATAGCATACATTGCAACATAGGTTTATTTCGCATGTCAGATTAACGTGACAGTTTTCTTTGCTGAAAGACGATGGAGATGTGGTAGATGTCACCTGTGTGGACACGGATAAAGAGAGAGTAGCTACTCATTAAGTTAAAAAGATGGAAATCAGTGGATAAAGTGAAGATGAGAGAACTAGCTAAAGAGAAGATGATGATGGTTATTACCAAAAGAAGTATCAGGTTGCAGGGGATGGGCTATGTCAATTATAAGCTTCAGGTGTAATATTATGTAATGAATTTCTAAATAAGTTGCCCACGAAATGCAGGATTGGGCTGATTAACTGGTAAGAGGATGTTGGGAAGCTATAGAGGAGGTTCAGCATATCGGGCCAAAAGAACTGGATACATCTGTAATCTGAAAACTTGACATGGGATAAGATTCAACCATATAAAGTGCAAGGTCATACACTTGGAAACCAGTAACTAAATCTTCAGGAGAAGATAAGACATTGTAGTTAACTGTTTAAGAGGAGAATGAGATGGATCTATTTGGAATGTGTTTTATTTATGAAAAAAGTAAATGCAATTGTAGTGCTCAGTAGTAAAAGCTGGGGGAAAGGAGGAAAAGTGGGACATTTGAGGTTATGGCATTTGTCTACCCAAGTAACCATTATGTATGCTGAGGCTCTGCCTTCCAGGAAGGATCTAAACATTTACATGCTGATGGGAAGTAGTGAATGAATTCCCTTTTTTACTTTGCTTGTATGCATAACTTTGTTTCACTTATTAAACTGTCATCTCAACCTTCATTTCTTATTTTTGCCCTTCTGATTCTCTCCTTCATCCTGCTGAGGGAAACTGAGCAAGTGACAGGGTGGGCGCTTATCTGACAGGTGGGGTCAACCTACCCCATGGAGTAAGACCATGATTCTAGAACAAGCTTCCAGCAAGAGCAGTGAGGGCCTTTTATTAGACTGGTAACAAGACAACACTGTGAGAAAGACAGCTTTCTCCATTATGCTAACAAGCATTGTGGTTTTGAGACAAGGAACAGGAGTTCCCAGTGATCCTTTGTGTTCAAGTGGGAAATTTCTAATTTGCGCGACCCTCTCAGTAGAAGTCCGATGTACTTTGTGCGAATTCCAGTTGCCTCTTCTACAAATTAATTCTTGTTCTGAAGATCTTTTTGACCTGTTTCTCTAGCTGTTGTTGTTACTTAGCTTGTCTGTTGCTGGATCTTCTACTCTGAGTTGGCTAGTGTGCTTTCCTTCAACAGTGAGAAAAAGTGTCCACTATACCGAAAATGTGGTGTGGCTTTACTAGTAAATTCAGCTAGCGGAAAGACCAGAGAACTTGTTTGTGCATTCACACAACTGGAGAGCAAGTTTCCAATGTGGGTTTTTCATGTTAGCTGTGGCCAGAATTACTGTTCATGTCTTAAATATTAGCCAGGCGTCAGCGATTTCCCTTTCCACAATGCAAGTAACATTTAGCACCTTGCACAAATTAAAAAGCTACTACTTACTCCACACTTCTCTGCCCATCACAAAGAGTGTAGAAGCAGAGATGTCATTTGGGACCACATGCCTTGGTCACTTTTGCAGGAGAGAGGATGCAGTTAGCCTTCTCTTAAACATTTAGCTTCGCCTCCATAGTCTTGTGCTTGGTGAACCTCACTGGTCCTGTTTTACTGGGTAGTTCGTGGGGAACAGCTGGCTAGCGGTTCTTCCCTATTTTATTAGGCAATGTAGTTCATAAAAGTTGTGGCCTTCAGTTTAACCATATTCCTGTGTGGAAAGTCTTGTTCACTGCAGTGCCTGGGCCAAAGACGTTTACATCACTGTAATCAACAAGCACTTAAAAGTGGTTATTTCTTAAATGACCTTAGGTTAGCAGGAAGCAAGATGGAAGAATGCCCTTCCAAAAGCAAGGATTTATAACTTGAGTAAGAACTGGTTTTGATGTGTATAAAAAACAAGTGATTATTTAACATTTCCACTCAGTTGTCAGTCCAGTCAGCTGCATTAATCACTGAGTCTGACTCAAGGCACAGTAATCAAGCAGTGCAGAAAAAAAGACTATCTGGTAAAGACATTAGAGATTACATTGATGAAGAAGAAACTGTTTTTTATTTGCAAATCTCTAGTGCAATTAAAAGTAACAGCTGTTTTCTACTCTGCTTGTTAGCTGAGTGGCAAAATCAACACAATAACACAAATAATTTTTTAAATGCATATGCCACTTTTTTTTTTTTGGCAACAATTTCACTTTTCTTTTCAAGAAGGAAACTGTCTTCATTCAAACAGATGTAATGGCAGTTTCCACCTTGAAGAAGAGGAGTGTCTATGGATCCCAGCTACAGAGACCTGAAACAGAAAAATTGGTAAGAATGAAACACAAAAGGAAATGGCCATGTTTGCATAAGCATAGGAAGAAACAGCAAAACAAAAGTGAAAAGAATGGCTTCTACTGGTAACAGAGGACACAGCTTCTGTCGATCACTCTGCGAAATGTGTTGTTTCCATCAAACACTGAAGAGGATAGCACAGATGACTCGCTAGCTAACGACTCTGCATTCCTGACCAGGATGGCAAAAAGGTCGCAGGCTCTCACACATGCTATTCCTTTTTCTGTCAGCCCAGAATTCCACCTCATTGAGCTTGGTTCACATCTTTTCTCAGAGTTTGGGAGAAACATAGAGCTATTTCCTATGTAGATAGTGATTTTTGGCTCTGTTGAAGATATTTGCATGTAGGAAATGCAATCTCATACTATATTCTAAAAACTTCACACATTCACAAAGATCTAGTTTGCATTTGTACAATTTCATTTGCAAACATACTAGACTGTGTATGCCACAGTCAGGTTAACTTAAGAACAAGGGGGCAAAGGAACCAAAACTGGAACTCTGCTATTTCTTCTTCCGACTGAAACCGATTACCAACAATTGTTTTCCAATTAAATTGGAACAAAATGGTGGGGAAAAAAAGGAGTATGTCTGATTGCCAGCTCAAAACAGGAGCAGAATGAAAAGCAATGGCTTGCACTGAAAAATGTGACTAGGAAGGTGTAGGGGAAGATGCGAGGGAGGGAACTGGTGGCATCCAAGAGAGGTATAGAAATAAGCAGGTGCCAGGAAGGAAAGTTCCTTTTGATCCAGATGAGGAGTGAGCTGCTTTGTCTCCCATGAAGGAGGAAGATGTTCCACAGGAGAGGCTGACTGCAAAGAATGAGTAAGAAGAAACTCCTACATTTGTCTCTCACCCTGAGAAATTCCTATAGATCTTTCCCACAACACCAGTTTCCCACAAAACCCACTCAAACCCTTCCAGTCCCCCTTCCCTACCTACATAAAACCTCTGACTCCTCCACCACTGCCTGTCTCCTCTCCTAAACCTCTCTGGCCCCTCCTGTCACTCTCCATTACCTCTGTCCCCCCAAAACTCATTCAGCAGTTGTAGCGATCCCACTTGGGGAGAGCTGCCAAGCCTTCAAATACTCCAGCCTTTTCAGTTAAAACTGAACTGGAATAACTTCAGTGATAATCTGAAGATGAAGAACCAAACCAAATGAAAACATTTATTAAACGCATTGCCCAGTTAATAAAGGTGTAAGATTTAGTAGTGGCATAGAGCAGCAGCAACAATCAGCCTTACAGACTCTTAGAAGTCTTCAACCAAAAGTGCTAGTCTGTGAAGGCTAAATCTAAGCCTTCTAGGTTTGCCTTTCTCAGCAACCTTCCATGGACTCCCGCAAGGTGTTTTCAAACACCCAAGGCTCCAATGACCAAGAACTATCAGTTTAGGGAATCAAAATGAAGATATATAGCTCTTCTCTCCCTTTTTCTGAAGTCTAGAGACAGGAAGTTGTCTATACCATTTGGTTTTTCACATATTAAGAAGTTTTTTTCTTTTAAAAAGATCAGGTGATTTTTGGAGGAAAAATAAATATAATCTAAGAAGAAAATTAAGTTTGGGCATGTGTATTATAACACACACATTTCTTTGTCATATTTCAAATGAGAATACATGTGGCCTGGACACCTGGAGCACCTTCCTCCTGCTTTTGCACATGCAGCTTGAAGCCTCCCTAATTCTCATCTTTGGGGTTGAATAGAACCCTGCTTCTTCCCAAAAGCACTGGAAAGCTTTGAATTAATCTTTAATGTTCTTTCTTAAGGTGACTGAGGCAGAATTGGCAGGAAAATGAATAGCTCCATCAACAGTGGTTTATCAATCACCTATCTGCCCTGATGTGAGATAAGGAGCTTTTAATGTCAAATTCCAATTGTACAAGCATTCAGTACGTTGGAAATCAAAGTAAAATTCAATGTTTGTCCCTGTTGCTATTTCTTCCAAGAAATGCCGTTCAGCCGAGCCCTGATGCTGATCTTGCTGAAGTTCTAGTTAAGAGAACTTGCAGTATAACTGGGCTAAAAGAAGATTTGAAATGGAAAGTAGTTGATGAGTAACACGTTTAATTTGTTTTGAAGTATGAAGAAAGTGACTAAGATGTGTGTCTGGTTTTCCATCAGAAAATCAGGTATTTTCTCCCTTTTTTTTTTTTTTCCTTCCCCCAGAATGTCATTGGGAAAGCATATGGCCTCAATTCTGCAAACACTTGAGTACATGAGTAATAAGGAATCTTCTTGATCCTGCTGAGGATTGAGTAAAACAGTGTACTTGTAATACTGGAAATTTCTGACATATTCATTTAAAAAAGAAAATATTGAAGAGACTGAAACAAGAATGATTTCTATTCGGGCATTACACAAAGTTCTTATAAAAATTCATAGCTTGATGCTGAATCCATTAAAGTATATCTATATTTTAAACAGTTTTAGCTGTCTCTCTTCTTCAAATTATTGAGTAAACTATACCCAAAGAATTGTTATCACTCGTCATACTGGAAGGATATGGCAAATAGGGGCTTGCAGAGATCTGGTACTATTTGATATCTTTATTAATGACTTTGGAATAGAGAATATGATTCTTAAAGTTGCAGATAAAACCGAGTTGGAAGGGATAGCATGCATTTTGGAGGACGAGATTATAAATAAAATTATTTTGACAAACTGCAAGTAGCCTGAAAAACAGGATGAAATTCAATGAGGACAAGCAGAAAGCACTACAGTTAAATAGGAATAAAACCTCAAAGTGTATGAAATTCTGACAACAGGAGATTCAGATGTTTTTTAGCAACTCAGACACAGTGTGAGTCAGCAATGTCATACCGTGAAGAAAGCAAACATCATACTGGGATATATAAACAGGAGTCTCATATGTAAGACACGTGAAGTAAGACTTCCACTGTACGCAGTACTCACGAGGTCTCAGCCACAGTGCTGTATCTCGTTTTTGGCACACCACTTCAAGAAAGTGGAGACGGGCCAAAGGAAAGCATCAAGAATAATCAGAAGTCTAGAAAAGACAAACCAGGGAAAGACTGCGCGAAGTGGAGTTGTTTAGTCTATGGAAAATAAGATGGACTGAAAACAGGTTGACGGTTTTCAAATACGTGAAAGGCTGCTGCGGAAGAGGGGGGTTATAAACTGTTCTCCGCGGCCATCGCACATAATAAAATAATGGTTTAAAACGCAGCTAGGGCTATGACGACAAGTTTTCTTACTGACCGCCTATACGGATAGCAAAGTTCTACGTAATTATGTAAGAAAGTGTCGGTGTCCCTGCCCGGGGGGGTGAGGAGAAGGTTGGGCAAAGCGCTGCCAACAACGGCTGGGCTGCACCGTGGGAAACCGGCTGGGCTCGGTGCGCTGCCACCAGCTTTGCTTTCTGCGCTAGCTCTTTTCTTGAAAAATAGTAATACGCCTTGTTGCTGTGGAGAAGCCGAGCCACGAAAGGGGCTCGGCCATGGAGGCGCATGTGGGCAGAATGAAAACGCAGCCCCGCGGCTGGGGCGCATGGCGTCTGCCGGGAGGCACCGCAGGCGGCCGCGTTCTGCTCTCGGAGACCTCTCCGGGAACGACCCGGGTTTTATTCTCCTGTTATGAGCCCCCAAGTGTCCCGCCGGAGGAGAGGGGCAGCCCGGCAGCCCCGCCCGCCCTGCCACCTCTGACCTCCGCGTTCCTTGGTTACCGCGGGGGCGTCACTCCGGGGCTAAACCACCGCTGCGCGTCGCGGGGAGTTGGGCTGAACCATTCGCGCCGCGGCCGGGGGAGGGAGGGGAGGCAAAAGTGAGTGCGTCGCAGGTGCCCCTGCTTGCGCCCGCGGCGGCCGTTGGACTTGTTGCTGTAGCTCCCGCCCGCGAGCTCTCCTCTCCCCCTTCCCTCCGTTCTCTCGTTGGTTTCGTCCCGTGCGGGCCATAGCGACGGCAGGGGCGCTGAGGGAAGATGGCGGCTCTGGCCTCTACGCCGCTGCCGGCTCCGTGAGCGCGGCGCTCGCCTCTTTCCCCCTTTCCCTCCTCGCTCCTGCACCCCGTCCCTCCCGGCTGCTCTCCGCCTCTTCTCCTTCCCCGCCGGGGGCGTAGAGATCATGTCAGACTCGGAGGAGGAGGAGGGTCCGGACCGCCAGCTCAAGCTAGTGGTGCTGGGGGACGGCACCACTGGCAAGGTCAGTGCCGGCCCTGCCGGCAGCGCCCCGCTCCTCTCCGCCGCCGCGGTGCCCCGAGCCCCCTTCCTGGCCTTCCCTCTCAGTGCTCCCTCCGGCCCTCCTGCTGAGGAGGGAGCAGCCCATGGCGGCTGCCAGTTTGCTGTGCTGCCCCTGTCGCGATTCCCGGCGGCGCGCCGCCGGCTGACCGCTCCCTCGTCACCCCGGCCGTGCACGGCTCTCTGCGTGCTCTCCCCCGCGTGTGTGCGGCGGGGCCGTGGCGGTAGCCGGGCGGGCCCCCCGCCGCTCCCCGGCCGGCAGGCAGAGCCGGGCGCCTCGCTCCGGGGCCGCCCGCGTCCGCTCCGTGCTCCGCATCGCAACCCTCTGACGGGGCTTCCGTCCCCTCGCGGCCCCCGAAGAGGCTTGGTCAGCAAACAGACCTACGCGGGTTTAATCCAACTTTCTTGAGCCATAATAAAAGGAGCGGCTAATAGCGTAATTACTGTGGCGCTGCCCGGTGCGGCGTTTGCCAGCGATCCCCGGGCGCTGCAGAGCGCGGGCTGGTGACGGGCGATCGCTCGGCTGGAGCTGCTGGCAGAGCCCGGAGTTGTGCTGAGCGGCTGGCGGGGCCCTGGGCGGGCTGGAGTCGGGGTCGGGCACGGGAACTCGCGGTTCCCGCCGAAACGACGAGCAGGGAAGGGTGCTCAGCTGAGTCTCCAGGTTCTCTTCATTCCGGCTGCAGGGCTAATAACCTCCTGAGGAGGACAGAACAGTTTGCATCTGTTTGAGTTACTGTTTCAGAGGTTGGAAGGAAGACCCTCTTCTGCGTCAGTTTAGGTTTTGTTTGTGACTTCTATGTTTATTTTTTTCTATCTATAATCAACATAATTAAGTACTATATGTAAGCAGTCTGTTTATAAACAAGTTATACTTGTCATTTTGAAAGAGTAATTTTGACAAGCAGAGACCAAAGAAGGCAAAAGAGAGGGTGCTTTCTTACCTGTGGAAATAGCCACTAACCTTTGCTTATATGTGTGAACACGCCTATTGGAATATGTAGCCTGAATCCGTTTGTGAGATACACACTAAAATTTTATTGTATATTTGAAGAATACAGTTTTTCCTCTGTCATTAACTTGAAAACACGAGGAGGCAGAAGTCTGCCTGTCTCACAGTTCTGATGAAAAGTAGAAGTATTCTTAGAAGTGGTTTAAATGAACCACCTGCCATTAATAGAAATAAGCTCTTAGTGAAAGTGCGTATGTGGTTTTGCTCACTTACTTATGCAGAGCTCTATGAAGAAACAAAATATTGTTTGTCTCCAGCAATTCTAAACCCAGCCTGAAGTAGTATTGTTTTCGTCTGAGTCAGTAGATGGGCAATTCCAAGCGACTATGTGTTGAGAGCATAATAAATGCACAGGATTGACAGCTGAAGTGCTGTTTCACTGGTAGTGTTCCCCAGGAGTTTTCCATTCAAACCGAGGAATTCTTTCACTACTGCTGTTCAGCACCTTGTGGCAAGACCTCTTGCGCCAAACATGGATTTTTCAAGCGTTCTTGAGTTTTGATGCATATTCCTGCTGGTTCCTACCTCTCACACAGGAGCTGCTACTCACTGAATCTCCTGCTGGCTCTAGGAATCCTGTGCTTCAAGTGCAGTTTATTTTGCATGAGCAGCAGTTATGCTATGGTGGGCTGCTTTTCCTCCTGTCCCCCCTAGATGATGCTGTAATAGAGGCTTCTTCCAGCTATCCTGACGGCCTAGCAGCAAACACTTGCAATAATAGATTGTAAGGTCTTGTAAAAATAAAGTGGTGACTGGGTAATGGAATGGAAGGATAAAATGTACCTAGCACTGTTTCAAGCAACTCAGAAGACTAAATTGTTGAGGTTCCTCTCCTTTGTTGGCTACTCTTTCTGCTTACTTGTTGAAACATGCATGTCGATATGTTTTCAGTTCTAAATAGCCTGACTCTCACATCTGGTCCACAGCTGGTCATTACACATATGTATACTTACCCTCTCATTTAGTGTACAAGGCGTTGGTTTTTCTCTTCCTCTGTTGCTGGGATCATTGGCCAGGAGGAGTGTAGAAAATAATGGAATATATCTTCGAAATATTGCATCTCATGTTTAATGTGAGATGTTCATATTTGACTTCATTGCTTCTCCTCAGCCAAAAGAAAAAAAATTCCTCCCCCTTGGCCATCTGGGGCTGTCTGGTCTTTGGTTCTCCAGGGGAAAAAAAAAAAATCATGTCTTTGTGAGTCAGCTGGCTGAAGGTGAAAACTTCATTTCTTTTTACTTACCCATTGTTTAGAAGCAATGTGGTTCTGGTTCTGTGCAAGGGTTGGTAGCAGTTTAAAAACAAATCAGTGTCACTTCATGCTCAGGGTAATGTTTGTGTTTCCACTAGCTAGGAATTGCTCTATCCATGAGGCAAGGGGGGATGTTGTGCTTCTATTCATTTGTTTTGTGGTGGCTGAATGAATATTTGGATACTTAGAATTTTACGGGCTTGAATAAGCACTGCTGGAACAAGCTCTAAGGATAGTAGAGTGGAAAGGGAAGATGGAATGAGAAGAGTGAGACAGAGTAGAATCCGAAAAAAGTATTAGGGTAAAATAGAGATGGTAAAGAAATAGTAAATTGTCAAAAAGAAAAATTGAGTAAGGCAAGATTGGTTAGTAAGAAGATAATAATAGAGAATGATTTTAATTAACTAGACAAACTAGGAAAATAGTCTGAAAAGAAATTGGAAGCGGAGACAACGTGAGGTGAAAATAAAGAGCAATTATTAGTGGCAGTTGACTCTTTGATTTGGATTACAGGATGGAATGTATATACACACAACAGCCTTATGCATCTATTTTTTTAAATCAACCTACTCTTCCTGAGCCAAAATGATTTTCCGTTAAAATAAGCAGTGCTAGTATGGATTGAAATAAATGACATTACGATCTAAATATTTCTTCTCTTGCTGTGCGCAGGTTGGTTTAATATTGAAGTTTATAATGACGCTGATTTAAGGTAGAACCACTGAAAAACATTTTGGGCCTTTGGAAGCAAATCTTGGAGCTATTCACGGGAAGGTCCTGAAAAATATGTGTACAGGAGGAACAAAGCAGCTGAGGGTCTGTTTCTGTCATCCGTTGCAACTGGGACTAAAGTACAATAGCAGAAACATCCTACCATTTCCTTCTCCTCTTAATAACAGATGATGAAAATAGAAGAGCAAATGCTCAGCCTGGTGTGACAATTTATGCAAGTTGGAAGACAGAGTGGCGTCCTACTTTAGGATTTTTCAGGATACCAGATTTTTAAGCATTGTGCCGATTCTGGATCTTGTTACACATGGGCTCAAAAACTTCGTTGGTGTTGGCAAAAACTTTGTCGTCACTGTTCAGTCTTGCAAATGGAAAACTGCATCAAGTGTCCTGTGCAGATTGTCCTAGCTTCATAGATGCATGTCTAACGTCAAAAAGTCTTGGCGATTTTCTCTCTTTCAGTGAACAAAGTTTCATCAGTAGATAGAAATGGAGTGGAAAGACATCAGCTTCAGACAAAATACTCCCCCCATAAAGCTAGGCTGTTCTCGGTGAGAAGTTCTCTGTGTTGGACAGTTAAGTGTTTTTATGCTAGTTAAAACAGTTATTTAGCCTAGTGTTTCTTTTAATTTTGTCTGTCTTAAAATTCTTGCTGGTAGGGACAGGATGTGACTGAGGGGTGGATGTTGCTGTGCTTGGAGAATGGCATTGATGTTCTAGAAGGGAGTGTGGGAAGGGATAGGCACTTGTTGCTTTTTGCAAAGTGCATTTCTAAATTGTCTGGGAAAGTTGATATGTGAATAGAAATTCATGGCTTCAGAACTATATGCTTGCCTTTCATTGAATTTTTGTTTTACTTTTTCTTCTTACAACTATACTACTACACTTTGGCATTACTTTCTGAAAGCTTTCTTCTGTAGGATTGTACTCAAAGAATTGTCATTGGGAGGGTTTTTTATACAACTTTCCATGTTATCCTGGTGAGTAGTCAGAGTTAGTTAGAGGTGGCTATTGTGGCTTGTTCTGTTTGACCTGTCTGCTACTATTTAATAAATATTGTTTGCTTTTTTTTCTATTTACTCAGTATGCAGGTGTTTAGGAACAGCATGTCAGCAGTTTGTACTGTGAGTTTTTGACATTGAAAAACAGAAGCAAGACGTTGTCTTGCCTCACTTGTGAGGTTTAATTGCATCTTTCTTTCCAAAGTGCCTTCCCAAATATCCCATTGGATTTTGTACTTAGAATACTGTAATTTTTATGTATTATTTTTAGTGCTGTCTTGATTGCTGTGTATTAGAACCCAAAGACTCTTTTTTTGTCTGAAAGGAGGGACTTTGTAACGCCAGCCTTCAATAGTGTATTGGTATTCGCAACAGCATATAAACATTTGCTTTTAAGTATTTAAAAAGAATATGTGAACCTGCCAAACTGGGTCTAATAGAAAGTCTGCTATAAAAAATTGGTGGCCTGGTTGTCTTTGTAGAGATGTGAAGGACCAAAGCCTTCTTGATATCATCTGTCTCTAGTTTAATGGCTGCAATTTTATGAATGGTACATAATATTTTTTAAAAAAAAAGGTCACTGATCACTTATTTATTTTTACAGCTACAGTTCTAGTGAACTGTTATTTGACTTTTATTATTTTTTGTGTGGATTGCACTCAACATATCCTTACAGGCAAAACTGTCATGCAGAATCTTTTACGGCAAGCATGGCAGAGAACAATTTTAGGATTGAAGGGAGTGCTTGCATTGTAGACGTACTTGAATATGCATTTACACGAATTCTCTGTTTACTATTGTTGAGAAGTTTGAACTGTTGCTCTTAGTATTTTGTGAAAAAATGCTTGTTCTGTGAATAAACAGAGGTCTCTAGTCTGGTAATCCAACACCTTCCTTGAGCTCTAACACTTATTAGAAAAAAAAATAAAAAGGAGTTAGTCAATGATTTTCTGCTGTAAATTCCTTTGCATTCAAGAGCATAGGGGAGAAAAACTGTTTAAGAGAATTTTACTGTGCTGTTGATTACTTGCTGCTCTTATTGGTTGGCTGTAAATTGAATGTATGTTGTTTATTTTTACTAACACCCCTAGAACCCCTTAGGGAATATTGAGTGTCACAGAGTGATAAAGCTAATATTTACTGAGCCCTTAAAACTAGAAGGGAGTGGTTGCTTATTTAATGGGGATCTGAGTGCATTGGAGAACACAGAATACTATGATATAGTCAGATAATATTTTATTCTGTACTCTGGGTACTAGTGACTTTTCTGAACAGGAAAATTTCAACGATAAGACTATATGGTGTGTTCCTGCAATGTTCTTATTACTATCTACATCTTTAAGATCATAACAGATTTAAAATAATGTCTTTGTAATCTTAACATGCTACTATGACTGAAAGAATCAGTTCTACTGCCTTTTTTTTTTTTTAGTATTGCAGTCTAAATCTGCACTGACTTTTATTTTATGCGTGTTGTTAGTATTACTGTCACATAGCTGTAGGCAGAAGGATCTTCTTACGATTCATCCTCTCTGGTCTTCACACTTTCCACAGTGATATAAATATATAGGCATAATCATGCTGTTTCTAGTTTACTTGCTTTTCTCCTATTTATTTATTTATTTTTAATCCTCTCAGGGCTTGAGTTTGAAGTAAATGAAAATGTTGCCATAGTCTTTTATTGATTTTTTTTTTTTGATTACTTCCTAAACATACCTTCTGATATCAAAATATCACTGTCATATAGATAGTAAATGATAGGAATATAAATGTGATATAAAAACAAGAAAACAGTAAATCTTGTGTTATTTACTTCACAGTTAATTTGATAGTTTAATAAATGTTTGCCTATTTATACTAGAGCTTTAATGCTGGAGCTCTGGTGATCATGTTTTCATGCAAAAAAAAAGAGTAAGTTACCTTTTCTTTCAGTGTACTTTTGTCATTATTAGCGTAATTTAGATCTTTGTTATAACTGTTCTAGTAATATAACTTGCCTATTTTATTTTTTCGGAACTATTGGCATTATTTTGCTATTGTATTTTTAACTAAATATGCTCTAACAGCAATTTCTAATAACAATTGATATGACTCATTTCTTTGGGTCTTGATGAATGGAAGGCTGCCAAAAAAAGTTCCTTCTTGTCCATTTTGAGTTTTCTCAGACAGTGATGGGTTTTGTGAGGTTGTTAGGCTTTTTTCCCCCCTATATATATAAATGCGTATTTATTTTTTTTCTTTTTGCAATTACTTTGTTTTCATATTTTCAAATGTCATGTCAACAAGAGATTTGTGAGCATACATCACTAATTTGATGTAGGATGTATATTATCTATGTGATATATATTTTTAATACAATATTTAATTTTTTCCACAGTACAAACTTCTGTATTCTTTGTAATTGCACTTCTCCTTTCCTTTATTTTTGACCTTAGATTGTGGAGCATCTTTCTTTTCTTTTTTCGTTTCTTTGTTGCCTTGTTTCCTTTTTTTTTCTTTCCTTGCATGGAAAACTTAAATTGCTAGTGAAAGAATATAAATGCCTTGCTTCATTACTCTATGTAGGCTGGTTGTATATACTTTTAGCAGTATGTAGTAAAAGCTGATCCTTTATTAGGTCAACAGTGTATTGGTCTACTTTCATAAATACACAAAATATAAATTGAAGAAATAAGTTTCCGAAGTTCTGCTTAAAGGAACGATTCTGCAAATGTGATTCTTAACAGGAGTTTAGTTTTTTCTGTGCACAAGAAAGTTCTCTTCCTATCTTAGACTTCATGTAATCCCTGATCCTGAAACTCTGATGTACAGTGGCAGGATTCTGCCACACTTAGAGCTCCTGCGGGACTCTGCACTGTGCAGATCTCTGTTCCCTCCCAGAAAGTTGGTCTGGGATCATGGTGTTCTGTACAAGGGAAGGACCCTTGTTTTGGAGATGAATGCTTTTTAAAAAATAATAAGGTCTTTGGGTATGGATAGTTTCATTTAGATTTGTGTCAGTTTCAGTGTGTAATGATACCTCATTCAAATCTGTGTGATATTTTGTGATATGACTATCACGGTGTCCTTGAAATAAAAAGGAAATATGCACCTTGCTTCTTTTTGCGTACATTAGTAGCTTTTGCCACCTCCTCTTAGTATGTTGAAACTGGATGTAATGCTTGTCACTCCAAACCCATGAACACTGTCAGCATGCATCGATTTAAAAGGTGCTGAACTGTATTTCATACTTCTGGTTTAACATCGAGTTTCTTACTGTTTAAAATTACAACTTAATTTGATATTGTTCTGTTTTAGACATCCTTAGCTACACGTTTTGCACAAGAAACATTTGGAAAGCAGTATAAACAAACCATGGGACTGGACTTCTTCTTGAAAAGGATAATATTGCCAGGTAAGAGAAGGAAAACTAACACTGAAAGGTTGGGCAGCAGCAGAAGACTTGCAGAAACAGATTCTTCAAAGTAATGTGTGCTAAATAAGCTTAGTACAGTGATTTTTATGACAAAGTAAATCAGGTTATTCAGAGAAAATGTTAGTACATTCTTGTCAGGTGACAAAGGGTATGCATTTTCAACTTTTATCTTTAAGAAAAACACTGAATTTAAATAAAAGGAATGCTATCTATATTAATGATTTTTATTATCTCTACTTGAGTATACTCACTTGCCGTGTGGATAGTGTAACATACAACAATGAAAGGCAACTTTAAATTTATTCATTGAAACAGTATGTGTTCTGAAGGAATTTTTTTTTAATGAAATACACAACTTGTATTTGAGTTGTGTGAGAGAAGCATAATGCAGCTATGGAATCGCAGTGCTCTAATATGTGAATGCTGTTTTATGCAAGGCAGCATGAAATTGCTGGCATTTAATAGACCACTAAAATTTAGGGTCCCTCGGCACTCATAAAAATACAGGTTGAGCATTCAAGATGTTTCCCTTCATGATGGCAAAGAAACTATTTAGATGCCAGTTGCAGCACACTGCATGGAAAATGCAGAGAAATAATTAAAAAAGAATAGTTGTGGGTAGAAGTTTGCCTCTGAACAATTGAGGGTTTGAAATAAGTCTTTTCATTGGATTGTGGTTATTCAATTTCTAAGTATGAAAGTATTTCATTAAATGTGTTTTCTTCTGGCTTCAGCAATCAGAAGTAGTTAACAAAAGTATATGTAATTATTAAAGCTTGCAGTGAGATTTGATAAAAGTTGATGCAAGTCATATAGTTCTGTCTTTTTCCCTTGTGGAGGGAAGCAAACCCAGAAATGAAGCATTTTAGCTATAACCTCAATGTATGAGAAAATATATACAGTTCTTGAACTTATTTTGTTTAAATTACATTGCCAATAATTTCTTGATTATGTTTATATATTTTCCTAAGTGAAACAGAATAATCTTTTCAGACTATTCCTGCATTCACTATTTTGGTTTGGCCCTTTTGCTGTGCTTTTTGGTATCTGGTGAGTGATAAAGTACCAAATTTCAGTGCTTATTTCTCCATAAAATCAACAGCATAATTTTTTTATTGTCCTGCTCATGCCTCTAAAAATACCAGTGTGCATAATACTTAATAGCAGTACTTGCAAGTGGAATGTGTACACAAATCATGTAGTGTGCATGCTGAGAACTTATATTTTGCAAGTTTTTTCCCAGCTGTTAAGCATACAGAAGCTATTAGTACATTACTGGGATTCTAAATATTCTTGTTGAGTAGAAAGTTTGGAAAATTATCAACTATTGATGCATTCATGTTTTAATTTCTTCTGGTTTATTTTGTAATAAAATCAGAATGTAGATGAAAATAACACCAAAGCAACAGTCTGTACATCTATTTTCCTCATTTATCATTAACAAAATAGTAGTGTTCATGGAATGTATTCATATTCAGGAAGAAGCATTTTTCTGTAGATTGTCAATCTGTTTTCGCCTATGCCTATATATGTGTTTAGGTATATATGGATTTCTGTGTTTTGTAGGTAAGATGAACTTGTTGTGGCGAGTGAGAGGGGAGGGAGATAAAATTTCTAAATACTGGCATGGGAAGCATTACTTATGCAAGCGGATTTTTTAAATTTCTTGATTTGTTCTGCATTTGCAGAACTGCTAAGTTTACTTGAAAGGTCAGTTCATACTGCTCCACAGAAATTATAATGTGTATATCAGCAGAAAAAAGCCTCGATTTCTCTTATTTTTTAGGAGAATTGATGAATATCTGGTTCAGTAGTTGATTTTTTTTTTCTTGTTCCTTAAATGTAAGCAACGATTTAAGAAATTAAAATTACTGATTTCTAGAATTGCAAAAATGTTTATATTAGGCCGCATTAGAAATGCTTTTTAGCTTGTAAAATAAAGTACTGTTTTCCTGTTTTTGTTTTGTTTTTTCTATTTAAAAATAAAAGTGATATTTGTCACCAGTTGTTTTAGTAACTGATGCAGTTTTGCAGTAAAAAGAGAAAATATTTTACATGGTGAAACAATGTCATTTAATACAAATAGTAAATCCCTTCATGAATTTTGAACAATGTGACTTCTAGTGTTCAGCTCTTGACAATTTCTTTTCATGCAGATTGTTCAAAATATTTTTTTCAAATGCAAATCCTTTTCAGAGTATTTATTGACAGTATCTTGTATAGTCTGGATGCAACCGTGGTGTAGATTTTAGTGCTTAAATAGCGTATCTGTTAGTCAGAGGGTCTGCTGATAGAGATTTTTAAGAGCTATAGTCAGATACTTCTAGGAAGGTTGTAGGTGCCATCCAGTAAACAGTATTCTTCTGTTAAAAGGATGGTTTTTTTAAGTCATCACTGCAAAAAGTGGGCAGACTCATGTTTTTAGTTCTATCTTGACTGTGCAGCATTTTAAGTACGGTTAAGCAAAGCAGCAAGTTTACTTCTGTAGTATCACTGCTGAATCAGCCCAGTGGCTTCATTTCATACCAGAAACAATCTAGATACCTGCACTGTGTTGCCTCAGATATTTTAACTTAGTACTTGTGTGCATTTTGTACAGAGTAAAGAAGTGCTAGTGTTTTCGTGTTCCTTATCAGTGTATTACATACTATTTTTATGGGATTCTTAATTTATTTTTATTGATATATTAACCTTGTTTCTAAGAACTGTCGTCTTATGCTTGGTTTGTTTTTCTTCTATTGTCATTCCCTGGTTTGTATGTTCCTCTTAAATCTATGAAAAAAGAGAAGATTTCAAACTCTTTGTAGAAAACTTCATATGCTGCTATCACACTTGTTAATTAAATATTTGCTAGGCAAATTGTCTGGCTTTTTTTCCTTTTGTTAGAATAATTCCAACATCTTTCTTTCTCCCCCAAAATCAATCTGAGCACAAAGCAAATATTACAGGACCTAATTGGGAAAAAAAAAAGGGGCGGGGGGGGCGGAATGAAACATTTTACACTGGAGATGATAAACATCAATTTCAGTAGTTAGTAAGGTCTTAATTGAGAACCTCTTCACCTTAAATGAACATTGCAACTTTTTTTTCCCCGGTTTCTTTTTTCTGTTGTTAGTGAAAGAAAGTAAATAATTAATTGTAGTAGATTTTTAAGTTAAACAGTCACTGTTAGATCATTTAATTAAACTTTCTGCATTAAATAAATAATTTCATACTGTTATCGAGATGCTAAGCCCAGTACGGTGTGCATGGTTGCTACTCTTAGGAAGAAAAACGAAGTTAGAAACTTTTTGAAGCATTTGAACTCAAAATTGGCCATCTGAAAATTGTTGAGTTTGAAAGTGATAATGTTTATAAAGCTTTTTTTTCCAAACAGCTGGCATGAATGACATGGTAAATTTCCAGTAGAATACACACAACTAGGTTAGGGATAGAATACTGCAGCATGGTGGGCTTTTGAGCACATTTAGTTTGTTTACCCACTGAGGATGCGTAGTCATCTCAGACTGGGGTTTCACCCGTTTATCCCTGCCAGATGCTTTGTGGAAGACTTTCCTGCATTGTTTGCAGTCACTTATGTTCTAAGCTTTAAAAATAAGAAATTACTATATAGTATATGTGCTGTCAAAACAAATAAGCTTTTTATTCAGTGAGAGGTTACCTTTTATTGAACTTGAGTGTTTATAATATGTTTACTAAGCTCCATGTAGAAATTCTTTATCTTAGTATTAGATAAAATTCAGTGTAGCTTAAAAGTACTGTGAATAGATTGTCTCACATTCATCTCTATCTGTTGGAGACCAAAGCAGCAGTTTAGGAAATCTGTGCGTTTAACTAGATTAAAGCAAGATGCATCATAAAAATATAATATGGCATATTTAATACCACAAGTAGCTCTAATTTGCTATGTAGCTCTAATTTGCTGTTTATATTCACCAAGTGCTGGGATATATTTCCATGGAGCATACTTGCTTGCATAACTAATATGAGTGTGCTAGTTATAAACTGATGGCTAAATAAATGACATTGTGTAAAGTTGTTAATAACATAAAATAGTTGAATTAAGAGTATATCTTTCTTAGCAGCCCAAAATAACATGTTCTTTTTCACTCAAGTCTCAATTGTTGTCAAGAGGAGTTTGTTGCTTTTTTTTTTTTTAATCTAGGAATAAAATTAATAGGCAGTTATTATTTGTAAGTATGTAGAATTGTTATTAACATGTAAGTCATTTGAGTTTTATGTAGATTAGAAAAATCTTTATCAGACCTTACTGTACTAGAGTTTGGTGCTTCCAGGTAATCTGTGCAGTTTTGAAAACATTGCCCACCGTGCAAAATGAGCCAAATTATACTTTAATATGTTTGTATGCATGTGGTGACATACATTGCTGTGTGTATGTTTAGTCTGTGAGTTTCTGAGTTGTTAGCTTGCAGAATATGTATGACTTGTAGGATATTAAATATTCTGTATTTACACTGATTTTTTGATTACTTTGAAAACCTGTTAAGAGCTTCAACATAGCTTAAAGACTATTTAGAGTAGAAAGAAAGATCTGTTCTTGATGTAGATTCTTCAAAGATGAAATTATGTAAATCATGTCCAATTTAGTTGCCTGCTTTGGGGTGGTGGGTAGAGGAAATAATCATACCTTGCATCCTCGACTTAGATGTGTGTCAGTATTTCCATTTTAAAATCTGTCAACTATATAATTCTTTAACTGTATAGTACTAAGAGCATCACTACTAAAATGCAGTTACTATGCAGATTTTCTCCTAGATTTGTAAAGAAAATTTGGAGGGGAGGGATTGGGAAGGGACACAGAGTATGAAATAATCTGATTTAAGTTGGCATTAATTGTATTACCCTTCAATTCCAAGTACTGCACTGTAGAATTTTCTCTGTAAAGTTTTACATGTTTCTTCAGTAAGTATGTTATATAATTCCTAAGTCAGGGATGTTATACTTTATGGAGTTCCAATTCTTTTCTGTTAATATTAAATATATTAGTTTCTAGCTATAGTTTTAATGCATCTTAATGACTTAGCTGGACACAAGTCACTTTTTTCCAAGTGATACTCATCTTTGTGTTGAAATTTAGTTACTATTTATTGTATACTTTTAAAAAGCTAATGCTGTTGATATTATCACGTGCTGTGATAATGTATCTTTTTATTTTTTTATCTAAATTTTTCAGGTTATACAATATCTGTATAATTTTATTTTTCAGGAAATTTGAATGTTACTCTTCAAGTGTGGGATGTAGGGGGACAAACGATAGGAGGCAAAATGCTGGATAAATATATTTATGGAGCTCAGGTACAGTATAAATTATTATAATTGTATCATAGTAATCACATAAAATTCATTGAAATTTTGTTCTTAAAAGTATAAATAACTTACAGGTGGTTGTTTTGAAATCTCAAAAATGTTGAATCTCTGCTTAACCTAAGCTTCATTTACATTAATACGCAAATCTAATTTTGGTATGTAGTTAATTTTTTAGAGCTGACTTGAAAAGCAAAGCAAGAATGTGCATTTGTAGATCTGAATAACTCTCAAGAGCAGATGTATGTTTCCATGCTTTGTGTCTTGAGTTAAGAAAAGCAATCATAGTAAATAGCAAAGGCCATTTGGATATCCACATGGTAGATATAGTGGCTGCTTTTAGAACAGATGCCTCCTGGGGGGACAAAGTAGAAGGAGGAAATTAAGAGCAATCCTACACCATTAAACTCATACATGCAACTGGGGTTGTAAGAGGGCAAACAAAAGGAGGGAACCAGGTACCGAAATATTTTTCAGAACTCCTATCCAATTAAAATTAATTTTATCTTGAGGTTAACTAAGCAACTTAAAGTGAATTGTAGGATTACGTAAGAGCTAAATATTATAACAGTATCTTGAGTTATTAGATGATTTAGGAGGATGTACTTACTATATGCCAAACTTATTAACATGAGTGATCCCAAAATGTAGTCTGTTCTTCAATTTGAAGTTTGTAATGGGAACAATAAGCATAACATGTTTTATTATAGAATGTCATATTTATCTAAAAACAAACACACCTATTTTTCCCCCTAGTACTTTAAGCAATAGGAATATGAAATCCTAAAACATTGATTGGACAGAAACTTTGTACTAATAAATACAGCACAGGAATGGCTAATTAAGGAGATTAGGATTTATTAGTTAATGGGATAAAGACAAACTTGTCAATTTAACATTTCGTCACTTTCAAAAAATGGCTGTTTTTAGCTGTTGCCTCCGTTTCATAGCATTTTCTTATTTTTTAATAAAAGCCATTTTGCTGCCCTGTTAAAGATCTACCAAGCAACAGGGGAAAGTGGCTTCCATGACAGAGGGAATTTGATAAATCATGAATACTTGCCATATGACAAAGTAAACTCGATAAAGGAAATAAAAGGCTATTAACTTTTTCTTCATTGAATTTGGTGGTAGACTTAGGAGCTTCTTATCATCGATAGCAGGTCAAAAAGTTAATACCAGTGCCCCAAAGTAGTGAAAAAGTTGACATCAGTAAGCTTAAAGTTACAAAAGTTTGATTTTTAGTCATTTTGAGCACATTAACAAAAACCACTACATCTAACCTCTTCCATTTTAATCCTTCCCCAGCCCTCATTGTAACTCTAATTTTTTAAATGAACTAATGACTGTTCTCTCTCCCATTGTTGGTATGTATTGCCAGTGTCTGTAATAGGCTTCTTATCATCAAAGCTGACTTGTAACACACTGTTCTATTACCTTAGTAACAGCACCTTTTAAAGACATAAAACTATTTTTATCTATTAATGAAACACCATCATGCTTTTATCCAGTATTTGCAGATGTCCACAACCTTGAATAGTCTTCATCTGGTTTATCACTGTGAGATTCAGAAATCACAAGTGACTGAATTCTTGGTTTTCTGTGCAGAAATCCAAATGTATGGTAGACCTACTTATAAAATACTAAGAGCAGCTGGGGATGTTTTGAGAGTCTACAGCAACTGAAAAGGTTATCTTAATAGCAAGTCTGCGGTTCTCTTGGTGTCAGTTGAAATTTGATCAAGATACCAGGGGGAGTAAGTGGAGCATCCACCTATACATTGCTGCAAACCATGCTACTGGAGGTTTCATTTTCTTCGACTGAGAGCTGAATCAATTCTCTAGGATAGATCTTCTGATTAAGTTACTGTTAAGGTGCCATTTTTTTTGACTGAGATCCCTGATTTTTTTGTGCCATGTTTTAAAATAAGAGTGCTGGATTCGAGGATGGGAACCTATTTATAATAATTTGCTTGTGTGGTTGCAATTGGATAAATTACAATTCACTTACTGTTTTGAAGTAGTTGCTTTTTCTCTCTCTGCCCCCTTTATTTATTTATTTATTTATTTATTTTTAATTTGGTGTTGCTCATCCAAAACAGTTATAGTTACCTCATCCCTTCTTGGTAGCTGAATTTCACTGGTGGATCAGAAGAACTCTGCAAGCTGGGAGGAAAAAGAGCTCTTTGATCTTTGGAAATGAAAGGTGCTAATAAACAGCTTTTTAACTGTGTCAGTTTTAACCAACACTGACATCTCAGAATTGAGAGAGGCTAAGAGTAATTGTATAGTGAGTTACTACAGCTGAGCTGATAGACAATAGCTCATTCAATTATGGCAACTCAATTGCATGCATTTGAATGACCATATCCTCAGTGTCAGCAAAGACAACAGTGATTAAGTGTATGTAGACTGTAAACTGTTTTCACCTGTAAAAATAGCAGTTCTGCAGATGTGCAAGTTACCATAATGAAGTTACTCTTTGCTAAAATGGATATTCTATGACTAGAAAAAATATCTTAGAATTTTGTTCTGACATATTTCATGAATATTAATGAAAATTTGAAAGTTAATTTAGTTCTTCATACTAAAGTCAGTCATAGGTTGAGGGCAGCTGAGGACAAACCTGAAGAAGAAAACGGATGGTTTTAATTAGTGTTTTCTGTAGCTTTCTTTTATTATGACAAGTCTTGACACCTTTTAAATGTTGATTGTCTAGTGTGAATATATTGCCTGATTACAGCACTTCCATAATAGTAGTTCTGCTTCTCTTTGCATGGTAAATATTTCAGAAACTCTCCCATCTCTTACCTATAATTGCTGCCCCTACCCACATATCTAGTTTAAAATATCTTTAAGAGCTGGCGTATGCTACCTCATAATTTGGCTTGTTAATAGAATAAGGTTACTGCAGACTCTACCTTCTCCAGAGACCAGCAAATCATTTCTGCAATATTCTCAGTTTCCAGTGACCTATTTTTGAAAATACTCTATAATTCCAAAACAAAAAGCACTCACATATACACTAATGTAGGCAAAATGTCTCTCTTACTAGAGTGCAATTATGCAAGCGGGGAGTATTTTCCATGTTCCTGGAGACTAGAGAATTAGCGTGCTGTTCTCGGCATGTTGTCTTCCATATGTTTAAAACCTTTTTCATAGCAGGGAAATGCACTACTTTTGTGTGAAAAGGCCAGTGTTAATTTTCCACCTTAATTCCTCACGCATAATGGGGAAATAAGAGCTCTTACACTATCTATTCATTCTGCGCTCCATATACTGTAAGTTTGTGGAAAATGTGATGTATTTTTTGGAAAGCAATGATGGGATTTTTATATTAAATTAAAAAAGGTGAAATAAATTTTAGCTATAGAGTTACAACTAATCATTAATTATCTATATCATACTAAATTGCTTATAGAGTGCTGTCGTAGCAAAAATTTATGCAAGTAGTATTCCTTATGACCTGCATGCCATGCTACTTGTTTTGCGTCTCTTAAGTTGTCATACCTGCCATCTTCGTTTCTTGCATAGCAAATATTGACAAGATTAAAAAAAGGAATGGTTAAGAAAAGAATATGCTTTAGAGGCAATGTTTAGTTCATGGAGAAGGGGGACAAAAAGAAATTAGGTGAGCTCTAGTTGTAAACTTTGTTCAATTATTTCTTTCACAGTAAATCCACTGTGAATACTGTTTCTTCCAGAGGTGTAGGTAGGCTGCAGTTGACTAGAGGACATGTAGCAGAGTTGCATTTTGATGAAGAATTAGTTACAAGCAGAGTTGGCCCACCTTAAATGCCCAGGTTCTGTTAACTTCATCTTACTTCTAAAATTAATTAAACTCTTTGGTGCTGAAGATGGTTTAGACAGTCTGCTCTGCTTTTCTGCAAGCTGGTGAGAGAACTTGACTGCTGGTGAAAGAAGTGTGCCATGTGCTTTTTCTGATTTACAACTTTCAGCCTTATGTCTGTTGGCTTTTTTGTGACCTTTACAACACCTGTCCATCAGCTTGAGTTTCTTTGTTCGACTGAGAATTTAGTAACATCAGTATGTCCTTCCTAGAGCAAGCCTTATATCGGGGTGTCAAACTCATTTTCACCAAGGGCCACATCAGCCTTGCGGTCGCCTTCAAAGGCGATTTAATTTTAGGACTGTATAAATGTGGGAGTAGCTACTCCTAAATGTAGGAGTAGTTATGTTATGAAAAACAAATAAATACATGCACAGGCGTTTGAGCAGTTGTAAAAATAGTTAGGAGAAGTTAACTGAGATGCAAGATATTAAAGACTATATTGTACAAAAGTTGGAAGAGGGAAGTGGATGTTTAATATTAGATCTGATCAGTAAAGGTGGAAAAATAGCAAGGGAAAAGATGGGTGTCGTAATTCTTAATTTGCTTGAAGGAACTGGAGAAAGCTGTTCCTCAGAAATTAATAGCAATTTTACCAAGGAGTTAATGGCATTGAAGGAAAAGAGATTTATATCACTGTCATAGGGAAATAGGAATTGAAGGGATCTCAGTAGAATCTGTTGCCCTTCTCCAAAGCTGTACCTGTGTAATGTCTATTTCTTTTTTATCAACCCTCAAAAATCTTCCAGTGTTGGTGACTCTGGTATCCCTGAAGGTGATGTATTTTAGAGTTTCGCTATTCTTATTGTCTATGTATTTTTTTTTCTAGTACGTACCCCTGCTATAATCATCTTGTTGTAAGTTAAACCTGTCGCTACATATATTGATCGCAGAATTGTAGGAAAGTTCAGGTGGAAGGGATTTCAGGAGGTCTCTAATCAAAGTAGAGTCAGCTCTGAGGTGGTACTAGGTTGCTCAAGGCTTTACCCAGTTCCTTCTTGTAAACCTCTAAGGATTGAGACTGAGCAACCTCTTTGGGCAACCTATTCCACTACTTGATACTCCTCATAGTGAAAAAGCTTTTCCTTTTATCTAGTTTGAATTTCTCTTGTTTCAACTTCCATTGTGCTTCATCCTCTGGCTATGTGCTGCGCTGAAGAACCTGGCTCCATCTTCTTCATAGCTTCCTCATGGGTATGAGAAGGCTGCTTTTAGGTCCTCAAGGGGCCATCTCCTTTCCATGCTGAAGAATTCTGATTCCCTCAACTTTTCCTCATAAGACAAATGCTCCAGCCTCTGATCATCTTGGTGGCCCTCTGCTGAACTTACTCCAGTTTATTGATGTCTTGTAAGACTGGATGTATTACTTTAGGTATGATCTAACAAGTGCTGAGTAGAAGGGAATAGATCCCTTGATCTAGTGGGTGTGCTTCTGCTAATACAACCCAGGATCACGTTGGCCATCCTTGCTACCAGGGAATGTTGCTGGCTCATATTTGGCTTGCTACCAAGACCTGCAGGTCATTTTCAGGTGCTCCCCTGCCAGTCGGTCCCCCCGCACCCCTCCACGGCCTGTATTGTTTATTCCTTGCCAGCTGCAGGGTGTTGAATTTGTCCTTGTTGACTGTTAAAAGGTTCCTGTTTGCTCATTCCTTGAGCATATGTATGTACCTCTGAATGGTAGCCCTGCCCTCAGGCATGTTGTCTGGTCTTTCTGATTTACTGTCATTTGCCAACTATGATTTATTGTCAGCTGACCACTAGATATAAGAGCATATAAAAAGAGAACTCCTGTTCTCTTGAAACGTTTACCAGCATCATCATGCCCGCATTCAGTCTTGTTTGTTGAAACAGTCCAGTTTTTCCAATTTTCTGATGTCAATTGTGGTTTCTAAACCTCTGATATTGTTAGTTGTCTCTTCTAGTCTACCCTTTTTATGACATTTAGTATCCAAAGCTGGATGCGTTATTTCACCTGGAATGTTTCATGCCAGTGTGATATTTGCCTTTTTGCTACAAAATAAGCTTGACATCTTAAACTGTGATCTACTATAACTCCTCGATCCTGTTGTATAGAACTTGCTGCAAAGCCAGATGTTTTGTATTGTGCAGTTGATTATTGCTTCCTTTGAACTTGTCATGCTACTTATTGAATTGCATCCTATTTTTTTTAGATTGTTTCTCATCATATAATCTTAACTCTCCTCAAATAATCTTGCAGCCTCTACCAGCTTGTTGTCATCTGCTAAATTAATTTAATAAGTGTGCACTCTGTTTTATGATCCAAGACACTCCTCATGAAGCTATCAAGTAAAGCTGGGCCCAGACAAATGCCTGAAAAACCTGACTTGAAAAAATCTTTTCTATTGGCAGTGGGTCATTGAGTCAGCCAATTTTGTATGCACTGTATTGTTTTTTTAGAACATTAGTGAAATTTTCATGTGAGGAACACTGTGCAGTTTTAAGGATTTTTTTTTTTCCAGATATGAACACCATGAGAACAAGTGGAACAGAAGCCAATGCTGACTTTATTCCTCATTTACAAGATACTTTATTAGAAAGTAGTGGAAAGCAGGGGCAGAAGACAGTATTTGAGAGGAGAGTGATTTGTGAGAGCTGATCTTAGAATTATGGAGAGGAGAAGGTGGACATTTGGGCTGTTAATGGACTGTGCTTTATAATATTGGATACTAGCTCTGAGGAATCCTCAGTAATGTCTGAGTATTTGTTACTTGTAGCCTGGCTCAAAACCACTGAAATACACTGAACTCCCTTGTTTTAGACTTCTGACCACGTTTCTAGTTTTTCCTTTGAAAGTTTAAAGCTTGCCAGTACTTCTTACTTATCCTCTCCAACAGTGAAGGAAGGCATCTGGTCTTTCTTCCCAAAGGAGAGCAGAGAGACAACAGTCAGGCAATGTGCAGAAATGTATGATTGAACTGCTTTTATTTTTAACCTTTTTAAAAAGGGAACAGTGAAACTACAAATCATATTAGCTAAAGTAAAAGTCCTTCTCCAGTGTGATTTTTATCTTACTATTAGTGTGAAGTATTTTTTTGGTTTTTCATAAAGCACGTGCAGTTGGGAATATTTGTAATATAACTAATTGTGCTCTTTACAGAATTGCCATTTTTTTCCGCCCTTGTAGTTCAGTTAGCATCTAAATTTGGAACACATGGAATGCAGGAGAAATACTGTAATAAAATGTGTTTATTACAGCAGCTTATAATTCCTTTGATTATTCCTCAAAAGAGGCAACACCATTATTTGTTAATGCTCTATTTTATGATAATAGTTTAGACTGATGCAAATTCTACCATGTTCAAATGTTTTTATAACCTGTAACATTTTAAGTATATCTTTTTATTTAGGGTATTCTCCTGGTTTACGATATTACCAATGGGCAGAGCTTTGAAAATTTAGAAGACTGGTATAATGTGGTGAAAAAGGTGAATGAAGATTCAGAAACACAGCCACTTGTGGCCTTGGTTGGAAATAAAGGTAAGTTCTTCTTACTTAAATCTTAATTGAAACACTATGGGTGTTGCTTTGTATTGAAGAAATGTCACAGGGCATCTATCTTGAATAAAATGAAACTAAATACTGTCTAGTGTGTTGTTGCTGTGTACAGGTGACTTATTTGGGTGTACCTCAGGACTCTGGTTCTGGGCTGTTAGATTGAGGGACTTGCTGCGTTATGTTTTGCGTAGCCTGCAGCCTCTGTGCCTGCGCTTGCTTTATTTGGGGAGCAGCACACAGAAGTAAAGAGATGTCTCTCACCCATGTTTGAATTTGATAGGGCTTCAGGATATAGCCATGGCATGCATCTAGAACAGAGAACTGGGAAGCATTCCTGGATCTAATAACAGGTATATCTCATGGTTTTGTATGTCAAGAGACTACTAAACTAAGTACCGGTATATATTATTTAAAATAACTACACTATGCAGTAGGCATAATATTTATGAGTTGCTTATTAAGCTTTTTTGCATGCTATCTGAAGTTTTGCATGAGGTTACTTATTTCCTGTTGTTCTGGGATTTTTTAACCTGTCTTTTTTTTGATCATTTAAGTATGATATAATGGTTTTCTTCTGGTCACCAAAATATGCCACTTTAAATAGCCAACACCTGGTAAGTTTTCTAATTAGGTGAATTCCAAATTCCTGTATTTCCAGCTAAGAAATCTTACAGAAACATCCTTGTTACCATATCTGAGGTATCTTCACCCTTTTTCTATTGAAGATGATAAAAGCAACATAAAGTAATTCTAGAAACAAAGTGGTGGAAGCAGATACAGAATTTTTTAAACAATGTAAATATATTTATTTAATACAGAATCACAAAATGGTTGGAGTTGGAAGGAACCTCTGGAAATCATCTAGTCCAACCCACCTGCTAAAGCAGGTTCATCTAGAGTAGGTTGCACAGAAATGTGTCCAGGTGGGTTTTGAATGTCTCCAGAGAAGGAGACTCCACAACCTGTCTGTGCAGCCTGTTCCAGGGCTCTGGCACCCTCAAAGAACTTGAACAACAAAAAACAGATCTGATTTTTTTTTTTTTTTTTTTTTTTTACTTTCCAAGTAATTTGTGTTCATGTCACAATGTCCATATCATGAATAAACCTGAAAAAATACCTCATCCAGCAATTTAGTATTGTTTAAAAGTATTTGAAAACAATGTAGAGACAGTACAATGGTTCATTCAAAACCATTAATTGTAGTGTTGCTACTGTGTTGCTGTAACATTTTATGATATTAATTATGAAAGACTACTTATTTTCTGGGAAGAAAACAGAGAAACCCTTAGAGTTACAATGTATAAATAGCACTTCTGAAAGTATAACATAGCCAGTGTTGTACTCTAGCAGACCGGAGTCAATAATACAGATTCTGTTGAAATTCAAATGAAAAATATTTTTCACTGATTTATATTTTGCCCCCAAATTGGACTTCCTAGCTGGAGTTCTGCAAATCTTATGAAGTATTTACAGTAAGATACACTGTAACATAAGATAAATGATGTTCTTTTGCCAGAATGACACCATAGATGTAGAAAACCAGACACTGGTTTCCATCTGAAGGAATTTTATCTCTTTTAAATACCTTAAGTATATATTTTTCTCATATACATGCCTGCAATTCTTAAAAATCAAAGTATTTCCTTGGGAACATCTGCAAATAGAATATGGTTTCATGGATGAGTTTTCAGATAAAGGCTGACTCCGGCTAGTGAAAGAGCTTTCATTTTATGAAAATAGCAGCTGAAGGAACAGTGTGCTTGCTGCCTTGTTTTCCTTCAGAAGCTGCCTATAAAGAAAAAACGCAAAATATTGCTTTCACGTGATCCTAAGGCTGATTGTTGTTATTGCACATGTCAAGCGTATAGGGAATGCTGCTTACAGAGGTCGTTTTTTTGCTTTGTTTTTATTTCGGCATGATACAAATTAAGCTTTTAGAAGTGTATTTCTTTTCTGAATTTTGTAATAGAAGAATATCTAGGAGGGCTTCCACTCCAGTGTTTTAATAGCCTGCGAGATGCAACTGTAGTCAGGCTCCTATTGTTGCATAAATAGAAAACAAGGTGTTTTTATAGAAGCATGCTGTTAACTCTTGTAAATTATGAAAGGATAAAGCTACCAGTACTAACAAAGTTCATCAGGTGGAATCACTGTGTTTGGAATGGCTCAACTTCTTTACTCAGTAGGTGATAAGACACAATGCAAGAGCAATAATAAGTTTAAAGCCAAGAAAAGCCATTTGATGAATTGATGAAGTTGACCTCATGCGTCATACAGGAGAGATACTTTCAGTCAGCAGTTTCTGTCTCAGGATTGCATTTGTTTCTGAGCTATGCATGTCTTTTAAGAAAATGTCCAGGTATGCTTGCTTAAAGACTGGAAACATCTATATCCCCAGATGAGTTATTCTAACACTTTCTTTCTAATAAAAGATTTAAAAAATTGCCAAGAATGCAATTATTTTCATTCCTAGCAACTGGAAAGCATTGGACTAGTATTGAGATGCCTAGGTAAGAATTTGGAAGCCCAGCTGAAACCATCCATTTTGAAACCTCGACCTAAATTTAGTGCTGCTATTTTAAGTATACTTAGCTTGGGCTTAGTCTCTGATTTAACCATTTCCACTTACTAATACTATCTGAAAGAAATGTATGTTTTTCCATTTTGGGGTAAATACACCTGAGATCTCTGCTGTAGTGCTTCAGAAGTAAGAATAAAGCTATATTTAAAAAAAAAAAAAAGCTTGGATGACAGCAATGCAAAATATTTTTCTTCACAATGAAATATAGAAAACTGTACACATGCATCCTATTAGATGAAAATAGTTTCCTTAGGTAATTTTGTCATTGAAAGCAAATTACTTTAGGTATAGCAGTATGTGGAGCAGATTGGTGTACTAGCTGTTAAATTGTTCATAAAACTGCATGACTTATCTGTGGATTTTTTTATCAATTTGTAGTCATTCTGTTAAATGTGTTAAGTTTGCAGAAATTTCTTCATTATTCCACCAAACCTGAAGAAATTGTTCAGTGCTGGTCTAAGTGAACTGGTGCTAGTTTTGACTGTTCTTTTTTGTTGTACATTGCAATAGATTAGAAGCATGAAAACAGTAAGCTACTCTGTGTCTGTTGAAAGCATGATAATTAACTTCAGAGTGGTGGCAATTTATTAAAATGTCCTGTTGTGATTATAAGAGATTAAGATTTACTCATGAAACGTTGGAAAGGTAATTTCTACATACAAAACTCCAATCAGTCTCCAGTCTCTCATCCATCAGAAATTTATTTGAAAATAATATTGTATGAATTGAGATCTCCTGAATTCTAGACCTCTTCCCTCTACCTCCCCCCCGACTTTTTTTTTTTTTTTTTTTCTTTTTTTCTTCAGGACTAGCTAAAATGAAAGTCTGTCATTACCCACTAATTTCTTAAAAGTAATTGGGAGAACAAGAGCTTCAGAGATGCAGTCCTCCTTTGTGAAGGCAGTACTTTATTTAAGGTGACTGTCTTCCTCTAGGGTGCTTAGTTTTATTTTTCGTTCTTTCTTCCTTCACATACGTTTGTGGTGGTTTTTTTTTTTTTTGCATTGCCGGCTTACACATTTTGTCAGAGAGAGTAGAAGACTGATTAGAGTCAAGATCTTGCCCAGGCTTGCTTCCTTCACTTATATCTGATTATCAGTTAATTCTCTGTCTTTTCATAGATATAATTTTTTTTTTTGGTCTGTGTGTTTGGTAAACAACAAAAGGAATTTTAAAATTTAATGTAGAATTTTTCTTTTTCATATTAATTGTAAGTCATAAGATCATAATAACACTAAAATTTACTGTTAGCATTGAATCTTAAATTTAACATTCCTTGTAACTCACTGTGCTGTGTTTTAATCTTATTTAATATAAAGTATATCTGAAGTGTGCTTATTTCTATCTTGCTAATACCACTTCATTTGCACCAGAAATAAGGGAGTAAACCTTATTGTTAAATTAACAAATGCTTTTGAATTTCAATGCAGTAACTTAAAACTTTTATATATATGTTGCTGTCAAATACTTTGAGTTATTATATTCTACAGGACAAGTTGAACTATAGTTATCAAATGAATGAATTGTGTTTTGTGGACTTAGGATCTTGACTTAAATTTGCTGTTGACAAAGTTCAGTAATCGCAGTGGATCTTCTAGTCGTTAGTGTGAATTCGGGAGGTTTTACTGTGTTTTGTATGACTGATGTGTTTCTTTCCTTTCTACCTTGACTACTTTATATATTTTCCTCTGCACTAATCTATGAGCAGACTCCTCAAGTGTCGTAGCAACATTCTCAGTGGATATATTGTAAACAAAAATTAACCCAGGTTGCATGGGAGCTACACTCATTTTGATTTATAGCTCTCAAGATGGTCTTAGGGCGGTGGTTATCTGTAGCTTATTTAGGGGTAGGAATTATCAGGTACCAGTGTATACTGGATGGATGAATGATTTCTATTCTTAGAGATATTAACCAGACCCACTCCTCAATAGAGAGTAATAACTCAGATTTTTAAACAGTCTTCATGACAGATGAGGGCACAGAGGAGAATGAATCAACACTAATTAAGAATGTTGACCGTTTGTTCGTCTTAGCCATGATTAATTGATCTTGGAGTGCTCTCTCTGAACAGGAAGTGGTATGCTGTTACATTGTGAAGTTTAAAGGTTACATTTTAGTGTACCCTTTAACTTGCATTTACATACAACCTAAAATGTTTTTACCTATCTTATCTGAGTGCAGTAAGAAACATTTTTCAGCCTGGATACAAGCGAGTGTTTACTGTACTGTGTACTAATGCGAATCTGGCAAGTAAGAGGACATACCCAGTCTGCTTTTGGACTCTGTTACTGTCTTATACACTTACACTCCCCGGTTGCACTCAGAAAATGTCTTCATTAATACTCATTTTGTGATTCTGGCTTATTAAAATTCACAACTATGCATTAATTCTCTTCTCCCTCCCGACCTCCCCCAGCTGTTTTCTGTTCTTGTTTCCTGTGGGCTCGCACTTGTTTGGTCTTTCACCTGTAATTAAGACAAGTGTTGAGTAGCAAACGTGAAGACCTCTGTTCTTTTGAGTCTTATGCTTGATTAAATTAAAGTTCCTGTGTGCCTGACAGCAGGTCCAGTGACCTGAGCCTCATACATGCTCCTGGGATTGGAGGGTAAACTACTGACATGTAGAGACTCCCTTAAAAAGAAAACCTTGTCCTGTGCATGGTCAATTTACCAACTCATTTGAATAAATGTAGAATGCTACCCTGTTTCAAAATATGTATAGAATGTTTGTCTCAACAAACTCCTAAGATTAATAGAAAATTGCAGTCTTATGGATTTGTTTGTTTCAATGGTTGGGTAACCTTTTTTTTTCTACATTGTTTTTAACAAGAAACTTAATGAAAAGGAAAACCACAGGTGAAAATGATCTTTTATTCACCATGAGAATATATTTCTAACCTAGTGTCCGAATGTGCTCTGTATTACTTTAGAGATGGGAGCAATTTAGAAACATACATATTTTTGAGTGATAAAATTACCTTGCGTGCCTGAGAAAGCATCTGTCTTGTGAGATTTTGATCCTAAATCATGCTTGGTGTAATATTAATGGTGCTGGCTACCATCACTGCCAAAGTGATCTATTTAATTATGTCTGTTAAGCTGCCATGTGGGCAAGTCTACTAAATTGTGATATATGACACACAAAGACACATAAACAGAGCCTGAACTTCAAATGTGGTTCTTTAGAAAGTGGCTGAGCTCACAGAAAATTATACAGAACAAAAGGAGGAAGGTTTATTGTTGTTGTGTAGTATGTACTTAGATGTATTCCATTGGCTGAGAAGGGAAGACACCTGGCAGAATAGATCACAAGGATCTGGGCATATCTGCTCCCTTCTAGCCCCAGTCTCCATGTAATCTGCTGTGATAAATGTATCTGTTGCATCTGGCTGCAAATCAGCCCGTGTTATACTTGGACCCTTCTTTCAGAATCCTTTGTAAAATGATCTCTTGGGTGAGAACTCACAGTGGACACAGCAGCTGCTAAATCACCTGGTTAAAGGCAGGTTTTTAGATTTCTGGACTTTCTTCCAGTGCTGCAGCTATTACTGAAGCATGTATAAAGAAGAGATTTTGATAGCAGCTCTCAAAAGCCACGTGGCCTGTGCCTGAGTACTAACAAAAAAAATAGAGTAGAAAGGCGAAATCTTTCCTGTCATGCAACTCAAAAGATAATTATAATAATTTTCTGCCTTGCCTTTCTTAAGACCAGTTTCTGATGTTCAACACAGACAGGGTTAGCTAGTAGTGAGCTCGTTTTTTGATTTGTCTTCTGCTGCAGTATGAGATTCAGTACAGGGATGAAGCTGGATAATATATACATCTTGCCCACAGAATGTGTATTACTGTTATACTACTTGTCTGAGTCTAAAATTTGGACAGCTAGACAGAGCCCTGATATAAACAGGTGTAATTCTATGAAAATCAATGAATTTGCATGCATTCGGACCAGGACAGATTAGATATTGTACAAACTGCTGAAATTAATGTTTTCTCATTCGGATCATACGGTGCTTTAACAAGAAAGCAAGGGTAGTCATGAACTAGTCCAACTGATACAATGTCCTTGTGCTTTTTTATTTTAGTTGAGCGTGAATAACTTGGTTTCTTCTTCCTGCACTTAAAATCTTGAGGCTGCACTTCAGGTTTTTTTTATTTGCGCACATAAGTTTTGCCTGCTAAGACCAACCAAGAACTAAGACCAAGTTCAATGACCTGGTAGAATATTGTTAATGTAGTTGGAACTGAATGCCAGTGTGATGGAAGTGCCAGTAAATAATATATTCTCCTTCACTAACAGTTATGCTTAAATTCAGAAAAATCTTTAAGGATGTCATGGAAAAATGGAAGTAGAAGTAAACCGTTTAAATACAAAGGTTAGAACAGTATGTGTATCCTATTTTTATAATAATACACACATGAAATGCTGAGAGATCTCTTACTGTTTCCATGGATTTTGTCTGTAGTTTATTTAGCAATGTAGATATACATCTAATAAAAAAGATGCTGCATAAACCATAGTCCAGGCTGAATGTGCTTCTGTTTTTAGTTTAGGTAGAAATGTTTTTTCTGGCTGCGTCCTTCATACTTAGGTCTTCTTACAACAAATGGAAAGCCCTTGATTGTACCTAAGGGAATAGTTAATCTACGGTGGACATATGGTGGACAAAAGCTGAGTCTAGTAAATGAAAAAAATTATAAACAGAAAATGTGTGAATGCCTGCACAGTCTGAGAGTCATGGGGGATATTGTACTGTTGGATTGTAGCTTATTTAAAATTAATTTGCTGTTCTTTTCTATTAGTATATTAATGGAAGCCAGTGCAGCATAAAAAACGTAGTTTTAAAAACCAATCAATTTCATGTCTGTTTTGTTGAACTGAAAAAAAATACGTGTTCTTAGGACAGAATTTCTTTGCTTTATGAGTTGTCCTGCTCCCACCTTTGCCATATGACATAAATGCAATTTGATTTCATTAGTGGAGTGAAGCGCTCTGAAATTTTTAAAAGTTTGATTGGAGGCCGTTAATCAGTGTTAACCCTGAGCAGCTCTTGGGCTTTATGGATTCAAGCATTATATGTGGTTGCACTGCTCCAGCAAAAGGTTAAGTATTAATGGAAAATGTTCACAGCTCTTTTACTCAAAGAAAACATGTTGCGTGTAAGTTTTCTTTTGATTTTACTTTTACAGTTACATTGAATGTCTTCATTCATTTAGCCATCCATAAAGCAAATATTGTTGCACATGCAGTGGATAATAAGTCTTTTTAGGACTACTTGTGTGGTATGTCACAGATCATTAACTGCAAGTAACCACCTGACTTGAGGGAAATCTGGAAGCATCATTACAGTGAAATAAGCTTTTATTTCTGTATCACTGCAGCACATTGATTTGTAGGAATGTCTCCATTAGCTACTGTGGAAATATATTCTCATACATTATTATTGAAGGAAGTTGATGAGAGAGGATAACCAAATTTCAGGTGTGAATAGCACATTAGTATTAGGATTTTGGACAAAGTGGGAAGAAGACAAGTGCTATTGTAGCATTATTTTCTACTTAAAAGTTAGGTAGTCAGTAACAAATCTTTTTGTAATGCTTCACATTTTCAGAGTCAGACTAATAAAATATAGTAACAGTTGTACAGTGTGTGTGCACTGCAACTTCAACTGAAATGCATATAGTAATTGAATATGTTTACTACTCTGTACAGGCAGAAAGTGTGGAAGAGAAGTTTCTTACTAATCAGAAGGGAAAAATTAAGCTTTTTCTATTTATTTCAATGAACCATAAAATTTTAAGATTTTTCTGGGAGGTATCCAGTAATTGTTTCAGTACAATTTAGAGGGTGAAGGACAGCCTATGTTAATTTGGAGAACAATCATAAAGGACAACCTCCATTAATATGATTAATAGGAGTTTGTACTGTAAATAATGCAATTCTGAAATGTTGTCCTGAAAATATTTTAGGAAATTTGAAGTTTTTACAGAGATTAAAGTTAAGATAATACTGCAGGATTCTCTTCCTATGTTGCTGTTTGTCAAAATAATTTGCTGTCAGGTCCTTTAGGAGCAAAATATAATAGAGGACAGATAAATGAGTAGAGTGTTCAAATCAACCGTTTTTAGTGGTGTAGTATGAACTACGTACTTGCAGATTTTTGAATGAAGAAGAAAAATTATGGGAAATGCATCATATGTGTATTTTAAAATGTATAATTGTCAGCACATTATCAGGTTTATTGGGCATTTGCAAGAGAAGAAGCAGGGATAATGGTACTGTTTCAACTTTAGTCCACAGTTATAGCTCCATGCACTTGATATAATGAGACATTCTGAGTTTATGATGCCCATTTCAGTATAGAAGTATGTATAGTCTGCTAAATGCAGGGCTTTTTTGATAGATCTTCAAGCATATTAATGCCTTCATGACATCAGCACCTCTGGTTATGAATTCTTCACTGTCCCAGGATTTGAGATAGTATGTCTTAATGTGGTTCTGAATGAGGTGCAATTTATTTCGGCTGTCTACTTTGGTTGATTTTATAAGTCAGTTTTGAAAACAGGTATTTGAAAAAAGGTATTTCATTATTTGCCTGTGTAATGTGAAACTGTGAAGGTGTTACCAGGGGAGTAACTACTAAGCCAGCATCAAACTTTGCTTGATCTTAATAGTTCACTGAGGTAAGCCAGGCAGTTTAAATGCAGACAGCATTGTTGTTATTATTGTTGTTATTTACAATCTGTGCTTCCAGCCCTCATGATATGGAGGGTAACCTCAAAATATGTTTGTTTTCAAAGGAGACATCTAAGATTCTGTAGTGCAAAAAAAGTCAGTATTAAAAAGGGATTAAGATTTGCCAAAATGTATTGATTAAGGAGGTGGAATACAGTGATGATGAATGGTAAATTAGAAACCTAGTTTGTTTATTTAAAATAGAGTCTTAAAAGAGGAGGGCTTTGTGTACCTTGTGTGTAGTTTCTATTTAAAAAATACTGAGTTCTATGTGAAATTTTCGTTATATATTTTAGCTTTCTAAACTGATATTTTTTGTAGAAGTAGTCCTTTCCAAGTTTTGTCTCCCTCGTTTAACAATGCAGCAGTATATTTTGTGACTACGACAATGGAATTGTAAATATTTAACTTCTGCTGAACCTTTTGAGAAGTTTTAGTTTAATTCCATCCATTCATCCTTTGATGCTCTGAACACAAGGAGTAACCATCCCATCTCAACTAGGTTAGTATTTTTAACACTTAAAAATTTAAGTGTTAAAAAAACCCTGCAAAATGAGCCATATCACATTTGATGCATTCCCTTGTTCGGTGTGGGGAGTCACTGACCTCCAGATAAAAGTTCTAGCTGTTTACATAGGTGTAAAATTTAGAGCATGTTTAGTAACTTCAGATGATCTGCTCCAAGTTTACTCTGGTGTTTTCATGACTAGCCCCAACGGTATAATATTCTTTTTGATTGCTTTTTATTGTATACATACTATGTGGTCTGTCTTTTGTGGTTAGTATTGTCCAATTTCTTTACTTATTTATGTTGTGATAATAGGAATGTATCATAGTAGTATAATACTATTATGTGACAGTAGAATTCATTAAAGTTTTGAGATGTATACAGAAAGGGAATAATATTACCTTTTTCTGATTTTGATTAGAGAACACATTCCTAAGCATTCTTACGTAATTGCATTTGAAAACTGCCATCAGGATCATTGCCCTCATTTCAGATGCTGAGCAAACACAAATTTAAAAAAAAATACAGACTAAAGAGGTGAAGCAACACATGGTATAGTAAAATGTCTTAAGAAAAGCTTGCTTTTGAAAAATACCGGGATATAATTATGTATGTCGAAGGCGACTTTAAAATGTTGGATTTTGCAGTCTTAAGCATTTTTCGTGATAGTTTAAAATGAAGGCTGGAAAAAATAAGGTTTGTACAGATAGTACACCTTTGATACTTTGGAAAGAAGGAGAGACCCTTGGTTGCTAAAAACTTACTTCATACGTTTACAAATGTTTGAAAAGTCATTTTCTGTAGGCATGCAGAAGGGAGAAAGCAGTGTATAGGAGTTGTTGGTCAGGATGTTAAGTTGAACTGTTTCAAAAATATTTTTATGTTCCGCTCCCCACATTGAAAATGGCATTTTTGGGGTCTACTTCTCAGTCTCCCTTCAAAACCATTATGGAAAAGTATTTTTGAATCACAGATGCCACTGCTACGTCTCATGGGAAGTGTAGGGCTGATGCTTCTCCTCCCATTCTCCTACGGGCTAAGCTTCTGATGCTATGTATGTAACGGCTGGTTTTGTTTTATTTTTCTTTTTACATCTTCCATGATATATCACATGCTTTTAGGTATGATAGGACTTTGAGAGAGTAATGCATCATGGATACTGTCCAACTGGCCAGTCCAAACTTGGGAAAAATAACAGTGTAAGACAAACAAACCCCCCACCTCATTAGACATTGTACTGGTCTTTCAAAACTGCTCTGTTCTCTTGGTTGGATTTTTTTTTTTTTGGGGGGGAGTTAGTTTTGTATGGAAAAAGGAATATTTTTGAGCAGAAAAACCAGTTTTCAGTGCAGTTAAAAAACCCCTGGTAGTTCTCGCTGATAATTCTGGACTAGTCCAACTCTAGAGATTTTCCAGAGTTTTTGATTTTGATGCATTGTTTGATTCTAAGAATACTGTTGTAGTAGTCTTTTGTAATAACATTGCCCTGTACTTGCAGATAAGAGGGGAAAAAAGCTTAGTCTGGTTATATTTCAATTCTGTGAAGTTAAAAATGGTTCTGTATGAAGAGTGTTGACAGTTCTTTCACAGCAATATTCAGTGAACAATGCTGTAAAGAAATTTTCTAGAAGGCACTGTTGTATAAAACAATTGTAAAATATGGAATGCAAGTTCAGGCTGTAGAAGGGTTCTGGGTTTTCCTAGAAGTTACTTATTGCATTCTTTACTGTTAGTTCTTGTCATCCTACATTAACTTAATGCTACAGTAACTGTAACTTTCTACAACACTACTGATGTCTATCAGGAACAATTGCTGAAAATGTCTGGAATTAATAATGTTTGAACTTTTTTTTTTTAAGTGGAGGGTTTTTATTTCTTAAGTTGTCTCAAGCTACACAGTACAAGTAAAGGAAACAACGTAATGAAACAATAAAGAACAGTCATTGTAGAGATCTCTATTGCCAGCTAATAGATTGCCTAATAATTAACAGTTTTCTTGGCCTGGCTTTTTAAAGTTCATGTGTTAAGATGACCTCCTTTTACATCGTAAGTTTTGCAGTTTTATTTTGGGAATAGTGTATCCAAAAGGTTTTTAGAGAGTAGTTACTGGTGTAGTTGCATGTTTAAGTGGTTGATCACTAGGGCAATAATGCTGGTTTCTGAGCACAGCCAGTGCTTTTTCCAGCTGCTTTATAGTGATATCTTGAAGCTTAAAATGTAATCTATATGGGTAAGCCACAAAAGCCACTATATATTAAAGCAGACTCTGACAGTAAATCAAAATTGAACAGCTGGCAACACTACTAAAGTCATAAACTTATTTATTAAAAAAACCTAAACAGAAGAATTATATTGAAAAGAGAGGAATATGTTCTACACACCAGTGGATATAGCTTAAAACCTGGAAAGTGCTGCAGATTAAGGGCCCAATTTATGAACATCTGTTCTGGCAGTTTCTGTGAGATTCTCATGTTCTTTACAATAAAAGTGTGAAATGTGTTTCCACCTGCCCCCCCCCCCCCCCCCCCCCCCCCCCGCCTAATCATGCTTTTCTACAGTTCATAAAACTTGCATTGATTCTTTTGCAACTGGGCCTGTCTGCTTTACACACTTGCTAGAGTAATTACTATGCATGAAAGAGTAAGTACTGCAGCAACGTCACCATCCCGTGGTATACGCTTGTCCTGACTTGTTCCAAGTGGTCTCATTGCTTCAAAAGCAGTGAAAGAACACAGGCATTTCCTTCATATATTTAAACTTAGAGTGTGGCATTGAACTAATGATGGAAGCAGATCACTAGAGGGCAAAATGTGCAGAAAAATGTCTTGTATCTGGTTTCTCTAAAATTGAAGCATACTTCAAGTCTGGTGTTTTGCTCTTTAACAGCCACCAAAACAACTTCTAACTCTGCTTATCTCTTAATTTTGAAATAAATGATCATGGAATTATTATTTTAATTACAATGTTTATACCAAATAGTACCCTGCATTTTTGTGGTATTGACAGGTATGTGGGATTAAGCTTTAGGATAATCTTGATCTGCTTTGAGAGGGAACTGAAAAATCATACATTCAAAACTGAGCGTCTAGTTCCAGTGTCAGCGGTACTGTTTTGCCTTTGATGTCAGCATGACCAAGATTTGTTTCAGAGATTTTAGCCACAAGCCCTGCTTTATAATCAGGTTTGATCTGCGTGGCAGAGGTCATCATATTTTGCTTTCTAACTCTTACTTGACATCTAGTAATTCAGACTGAACTAGAATTGATCATTGTGAAAAGGCCATTGTTTTTTTTCCGCAAGCAGTGCAGACTCTACTAACATCCCAAGCCCTGCTGCCATTAGGAGGCGAAGGCAGTCTCTCAACAAAATCAGAGATTAAGAAACCAAGGTGCAAAGGAAACACTAAGCAAACACGCAATAAAACCACTTTCCTTGTCCTGAGCGGGTTATATTGCTTTATTGATGGAAATGATTACACTTTCTTTCCATTTGATTAGTTTCACCATGTTATGCCTTTAGTTTTTAGGTTGCAGAACCATATGCTTTTATAGGTGTTTAACCTGCGTGTTCTCACACTTCCAGCTAAGAATCCTCAAGGCAGGAAAATCTCTGTGCTCCTTTGGGGAGCTAGCTTCTGATATGTTCAGGATCATACTGACTTACAGGAGGGAAAATAAAGAGGATTTCTGGTATCCTTTGGAGGAAGGAATATCACATGGGAACAAGGAATTTCCTTTTACATGCCATCCATTTTTTGAGCATTTTATAGTGTGGGTGCATCTCTATGGTCTTATTTGTAGTATGTATCAATTTCTGAGATCGCTTGTCCAAGTCTTTTTTCAGTTAACTTGTGGGATATTAAGGAACTGTATTTCTGCCAAATGTATATTGGTCATTGATAGTTCTTTTTGTCTTATCATTGAACGATACTTTTATAAGTGATTTATGTGTATTTGTAGTGCTGAGTGCAGTACTATTAGGCAACTGAACAAAAAGTGACTTATAACCACTTCATAGTTATGGAAGTTGAATTTTCTTTCTGTCTAATATGAAACATGCTTTTCTAATTGGTGCACTATGAATCATTTTACCTGACAGTGGTGTACGGTATATTAACCTCAGTTCTTAAAGCATGCTTTTATTTGTAGAAGATTCAGAAACATTAGTGCTAAATTTGCTTTATCAGTGTGTTTACCTGTGGTGAACTTTAATTGGTTGCGTTTGATGTGTTAAAGTACACAAATGTAATTTATATGCATCTGCATAAAATATTTTACTTGTGACCTGGGTTCCATTTGTCAAACTGTGCCTTGGATTCAGCAAGGAACTAACCCAATGGAAATCAAGGCTCCATATCATCGAATACAATATCAAGTTATGTCCCAGAGGAACCCTGGGTTCCAGGTTGTAGTGGTTTTTTGCTGGACCTGACTAGAATATTCTGCATTCCTGGTTTTGATTAGGTCAGATTTTCATACTTGTTATGAGAGCTTTTTTTCTCATCCTTGAGTCTCTTACTTGTGGGTGGACAAAGGGGGCAAACGAATGAGTGCGTAACTAAAATTTTCCACCTGCCTCCCTCCATTAGGCTCTGCTGTCCAGGCTAGATTACAAATCTTTCTTCTTGCACTTTTTTATCCTTTCCATTCTCTTTACGCCTAGTCCCTTGTGCTTGGTGCAAAGGGAGTGCTCTTAATGTTGTTCGTTTTCTTTTTCAATCTTAGATCTTCTGGGAGTGCTTTCATAAACCCGATATTAAGCCACTAGGTTTTTGTTATTTTGTTTTTTTTAAATAGTAATGTTTTTAGAAGTGAGGGTTACTTTGCGTACTTTTTTAGTATATTAGACATCTAATAAAAATCTAGCAGCTTCTCTGGCTGAATAAACTTGACGGATGAACTGCTAAGGTCTTTTGGTTTAAATAGTAGCTGTACTAGTGCACTGGAAAAGCTTTCTTTTGGAGCTGTTACACTCTACAGGGCATATAATCCAAATGGATTAATGTGGCATTTCCTTCATAATCCCAGGAATATTCTGCCTTAAAAATACTTTTATGTTTTTCCTAAGAGTTTTAGTAGAAAAGATCCTTTAAATATGTGGTGATATCTGGAATTATTGTATTTTCATTGTGTGCTTTTATATTTAATGTGTACAAGTAGAAATAAAACATGGCATTTTTATTCTTTCTTTCTGTGGGTTTTTTGTTTTTGTGAATTTGCTACCTAGTGCTATGTATTAAGTAATTAGGACAAGAGAGCAGAATTTTTGTGAATATGCCTGTGCTTAAAAATGTAGACTGCTGTCTGGTGGGATATTCAAATGTGGTTAAACCATTGCCTAGTTGCCCAGTAGCTGCTTTGGTACTTTAAAATATCCCCCTAGGAGTTCCTGCTTGCATCTTTCAGTATCTCAGTACCATTGCAAATCTGATTCTAAACGTTTAATTATTCCAATAAGACATCTAAAACCAGGGGAAGTTAAATTCATTTGAGAACCAAAACAGTAAATATATGGCAGTAGTAGTGAGCTTGTTCTGAGTTGTGTGTCTGAGTTTTCTGAGTTCCCAAATGTATTTGGGAGTAAAACTGGGACCTGTGAAGTCGCTTCATTCTGGAATTAATTTTAGGATTACTCTGAGGGAAAAGCATAGTCGACAGCCAAATTCTATTATATTTGCAAAATACAATTTAATTTAATTTTGGAAAACATTTCTGAAGAAACATAGAGTTAACTTCCCATTAGCTAATAAAATCACATAAGTGTGGTACACACTTAGTTTCATGAAACTTATTTTGTATGTTTACTCTACCTCACTTGCTCTGGAGTTCTTTTCCCTAGCATCAGCACAGCTGCATCATCCATTTCCACGGTCCTTTTAACCTCTACTTTTAATTAAAAAAAAATTAAATCAGATGCTGTTTAAAGCTTCCCATTTAGTTTTGGGAAAATAAAAGTTCACATCTAGCTTAGGTGTGTGTGAACAGCTGTTAAAAGCCACAAGCAAAACAATACTTATAAAAGTGGTAGGGGGAATTTTAAGAGCAAGCTGCCAGTTTGACTGTACTTTTCAATAGCTCTTCACTTTCAGCCAAATGGTTTTAACAATAATTTTCTTTGAAAAAACCTGTGTTTTATAGAAGCAGCAGCCCAAGCAGTTACACCAGTGGTAATAGGAGGCAACTTGCCATTTCTCTTTTAATGAAATTTTTCTTTGAATCTGGGGAAATTGCTCGTTAGAGAGGTTGGAGGGGCTGATGTCCACCCGTGCCCACCCACCATGTAAGTACATCTGTCCCCATCCGATACTAATGAGGGGTCTCATTCTTTGAAATTCGTGAGTTCCAAGACTAAGCATAGAAGGATAATACTTCCCTTGTGCCATATTTTGCAGGCATTATAGTCCTGCTGATGACTTCAGCATTTTGAGGTAATCATAGGATTTCTTTTTTGAGTCTGAGTTACTAAATTTGACTAATCGGTTGAACAGAAACATGTGGGGAATTTATCAGATGTTGAATATTTAAAAGAAAGAGGAAAGATTTAGACCATTCCTTGTTCAGTCCATCTTCTGTACCGTAAGGAGCTTTCAGAGAAAAAAAAATAGTTCTTTCACGAACTTTTTGTGTTTACTGATGGGGGAGAGGGTACTAGAGTGTGAATACTCTTGTGACCTAATAACCATGTATGTATGTCTGGAATTGATTTGGGCACTTTTCTTTGGGCCTGTCCTAGCTGGTCTTTTCCATAAGCAAGATGTCATTGCTGTAGTGCTGTCCCAGAGATGTGGTGGCAGTTTGGCTGAGCAGGCATGACCAGTCCCACCAGAGTACACTGTGGTGGGGGCACAGTAGGTTTGCTTAGATCAACCTTCAGCGTCAGTGTGCACTAACACTCAGAACGTGCATCCGGGTGTGGAGTTGTCTCCATACAGTTTGGCATCCTGGCAGATGTATGGCTGTACCATAGGTAAGGGCTACACGTGGTATATAGACGTGACCTTGTGTGTGAGCGCGACTCAACAAGCTTTGCATGGTGACTTGTGCTGATCCACTGGGGTGAGAGATCCCTGGAGCCACACCTTCTAAATAAGTCTTTTGACTTCTTTTTTTGTGGGGCAGCATGTTGTTGAGGTGCCTGTTATCTCTTATTCTTAGCAGATTACAGCCTGTGTTAACTGGTGCTGTCACTGAAATGGTCTCTCTTGGCACTGGTTGCTTTGTTACACTTCTAACTGCTGTGTTGGGGTTTCCACACTTGTGTTACACCTTCAGTATCAGCTTTTCACTCAACGGTGTAGCCTGAACTGTGCAGCCTAATGTTTTGGGTTTGAAGGTTTGGTATGGCTTTCATTTGACACATCTGCCTTTGCAATATGGCCATGTTTTCTTTGCATGGGCAGCTAGTGAAGATGAGTTGGGTAGCAGTGTAAATTCTTTTAAAGTTATTTTGTCATTGTTTTCTGCTTATATGTGTAAATATGTTATGACTTCATATTATTAGCAAGCAAGAACCAAAAAGCTTGTTTGTCATTTCCAATTTCTTGGATGTCTCATTTTTGCGTTTTTTTTAGTCAGAATTGCGTAAAAATTTCCTATTATTTCTGAAAGGAAATGAAGAAACAAGTGGGACAAACAAAATTCAGACTGAATAACTTCTGTCACAATGAGTATCTCTGGTACCAAACTGTAAAGCTCTCACAGGTCTCTGTATATGCTGGGATTAGAATTTTGGGTACAAATCACAGAATTATCCTAATGAACTGGGAAAAGTTCAGGTAGTCCCTGTCTACAGAGTGTATATAGGAGGGCAGTAATGACAAGAGGAATGAAAAAGCTTTTATATACAGAAGGATGAAATAGACTGAGTTCTTTAGCAGTAGGAAGAAGACAAACAGGTGTATAAAATGATGAGAAGAGACTAGAGAACAATTATATACCATCTTTTCAATACAAACCCAAGGAAGCTTAAAATAAACAGATGAAATGTCTTTTTCATGTTGTGAACAATTAAATTGTGGAAGTCCTATTCATTGGCTGTTGTAGAAGGCAGAAGTGCACATGGGTTCAGGAAGGAACTGCAGAGATTTGTGCGGGCCTGGTCCACTAGTGGCTGTAAAACGCTTCAGGTGTATTCCTAGCAACATGGAGATGTAGTGTCAGGCTGAGAAATGCAGACTGCCTCGAAGTGAGGTGTGTATCAAGGAACGCTCGTTGTAGTTGTAATGTTTCTTATTTTCCTGTCTCAATGCCTGCTGTTGACTGCTCCTTGAGGCGCATTACTGGCATGGGTTATACCAGACCTTCAAATTTAAAAACATTTAAATTTAACCAGATTTAAAAAAAACAAATTCCTGACCTTGAGCTGTTACAACTCCTGCTCCCCTACTTCACCCTAAAAAAATAACCCCAGAACAGTGAACGAAACACTCCCCTTTTGCCATTTTGCCCTCAGTGCCTTGGGTTGTGTAGCTGTATTTACACGTATTACTTTGTAGCTGGTTGGTTGAAACAGTGCAGGTGAGAGAATGTGACCTGGAATCTGGTCGTCGCTTCACAGGCTCTCATTTGTTTTTCAATACAACAGTCTTTGGGTAGAGTAATTAAGAAGTTTGTGGGATAGAGAGAGCCACTGGGTATCGGAGTAATCCCTAGTGATTAATTTTAGGCTCTCAGGGTCTTTACAGTATCTGCTCTTAACCAATTCAGCTATGCTAGTCATACAGACTCTTCTGAAAACCCCACTTCTTGCCTAGACTATGTTAAAGGAGTTTGTTTTGCTGAAAAGTTCTAAAAATCTAACATGTTGTTTAATACGTTTTTATAAATATGTTTTAAATGGAAGTATGGTGGTGACACGATTTTCCAAGAGTACTCAATAATGGCCTAAATGAATGTTTAAACATTAACTGAACTCTCTTTGCTGTCATAATTTTGAAAAATTCACCCATGGAAATTATGCCTGCGGAAGCTCCATGCCCTCTTAATGCATAGTAGAAGAGGAGGAGTATACTAAGTCACAAAGAAACTAAGTCATCATCAGGGCTGTGCTAAAATTTTAGTAGATAATATCTTGGGGTTATTTACAAGGGACTTGTTAACTTCTTGACTCATATTCTCCCTTTCCTTTTCAAACCCAGCAAAGGAAGTGCTGCTTATCCTTGAGGACTCTTAACTATAAAAAGTAGAGTGGGTGTGTTTAACTGTTGGAGGTTGTGACTGACCAAATGATGTGGGAAAATATGCTTTCAGAATCTTAAATTCTGCTGTAAGTCAGATGTAGTTGATTTCTCTAACTCCAATAAAAATTGAACGAAGCAGAAACTCTTGAAATTGTCTTTGGTTTTAGGAAGATTTAGAAAAAAGGTATTAAAAAGTTTACAAAAAGAAGTCTCAGCTCAACCTTAACTTGCTTGCTTAATATTTTTGAATTAAAGTGAATACTGACAAGAATTTTTAAGGGTGCACACATATCCAACTCAGCTGTTCCCAGTGCTGTTGCCCACAACCCTCAGCCCAATCTGAGGAGGTGGTTTCACAGCTGACTTAACCCAGTTTTGCTTGTGTCAACTGTACTTGTGATAGCGCTGCACTGAGAGATGGTTCAGTTCACTGGTCCAGCCTAAACTGAAGAGAAGAATGGGAGGAATTCTTGTTTGCATGAACTTGTGGATTCCTGTTACTCTCCAGTCGTGCTATCACCTGAGAGGGTTTGGAAGTGCTTGGCACTAGAACAGGGAAAGCCAGGACCATCCCTTTGATTTGCAATTATGGTAGCGTAAGCTGCTAAAGAGACTACTGCTTTTCTAATTTTAATTTCAGGCCAGCCCCTTCCACTGAAGCACCGACTTTCTTGATAGAAGTTTGTTTTTTTGGTTTGACTTTTTTTTTTTTTTTTTTTTTTTGGTGTGTGTGTATGTGAGACAAGAAGAGGTAATTGGATTGCTCTGCACAGCCAGATGGCCAGGTTAACTCTGAGAAGAGTAAGGACCCTGATCTGTTAGATCTGTAACAATCAAATGATGTATAAAGTACTTTTCTTATTCCTTTGGGTCCTTTATGCAGTATATGGCTTCTATAAAGTTGCAATATTAGAATACTTTTTAATGCTTTTAATTTGTTTGGAAAAATAGTAAATATAAGTATTGTAGAAGAGCTTTTGTATCTGAATTAATTATAGCCTTCTATCAAGTTAATAAAGTTTGTGATCAAAGTGTTAACACTGCGGTAGAAATTTGTCAGGAAGAAACAAACTATTATATTAATTGAAATTCAGGGGTTTGTTTGTTTTTTGTTTCTTTGGGGTTTTTTTTGTTGTGTTTTTTGGTTTTGGTTTTTTGTTTGTTTTTTGCCTGGATGACTAGTGAAATATGTGAGTTGGTAAATGTAAAAGAGGTTTGTACAGTCCCATTTCTACTGTCTTGTTTGAAATCATCATATGGTTGAAATATAAATGGTTTGAATTCAGTTATTTGTAGTCTATGAAATGCTGTGACTCAATTTAAGAAAGAGCTGATAAATTTACTATCAGTGACCTGGATATTTTTGGTTTTAATTTTTCCTTTTATAGTTAATAGATGTATGTTATGTTTCTTTACTAAGCAGTCTTTTTTCTTACAAAAAGTAATTTAATATAAAGTTGAGTCGTACTATTAATTTTTTAACTGCCAGTTGAAAACAGTTTGGCTTGGTAATAATTAGTTACAAAAGCTTCCAATGGAAGAAAAACTGGGCTGCTGTCAAACAGGATTTGATACACATGGAACAGTTAAGCAGTAATAAATTGCCTAGTAACTGGGTAATTTCACTCAGATATGTGCCAATCTTGCCTCTACATTGAAAAAAGTTTGGAAGAAGAACTGATGTTTGAAATTGCTTAATGCTGGAGGTTTATTGTAATAACAGTAATACTGACTTGGCCTGATCTTTCAACATTTAAGGCTTGTTTTTATATCCCAGTGAATGATTTCATGTTCATTTATAATTTTTGTTGTGGGAGAGCTCCCAGAGGCGTATGTAGGAGAAGCACTAAGTGTCTCCAACTCTTTATTACATCTGCTGGAAGCAATGATGGAATCAGGCATGGAAGAGCCCTGGAGCTGACCTGGGTTGGCTCTGGTAGGACCGAGTAATTCAGAGTATTGAATAAAAGCATCACACTGGAGAGAATAGCAAGTTTTTTAACATAACTGTTTGGCGTGAAATCAACAGAAGTAAACCTGTGGAAACAGTTTGTACAGATGGATGCAGCAGCAGCTATCAAGAATGCTAGAATGGGTCCTGTGAGGGAGTTATTTATTAGATAAATGCTTTTTATAGGGAGACATTTTGTATTAACAGTTATTTTTCATGGCTTCATGAAATATACTGTTCTGAGATGTTCCTATGCATTATTTTGAGAACACTGTTTTAGGAACTGCTGTGTTAGAATAAAGCTTGTCGCTTGATGTTATATTATGTCCGGATTTACTATTTTTGGAAGAAATTACTTGTACAACTGTACTTGGCTTACAGGGCACTCTAGAATGTTTGAATTATAGGCACAGCTGCAATTGTGTCTAACATTTTGTGAGTGTTTAGTGAAGGGAAGGTATGTGGTGTTGTGTGTGGGGTTTTTTTGTGTTCTGTCTGTAATTGCAGACTGCATCTAATCTCTTAATAAGGAGATATCTGCTTCCGCTAACGTGAAAAATTTAGTTTTTCATAGGCAATAGAAAGACACTGTTATCTAGGCTGCCCATTTGAATGCTAACAGGGATTCTGGCCCTTCTGAGGTCATGGAGGCCGCGCTTCTGCGATGGGTTGGTTTTGTGGTGAAGCCGGTTTACAGCTTGAAGTTACGCTGCTACCCCAGGGGAAATCAGATCTGTGACTTGATCTGGGTTAAACAGAACATTAGGAAAAGAAATGGCTATTTTTAACATTGAGCTTCATAAGCTCATATGAATTGCATGGCCTCCTTGGTAGGTGAGGGGAGAATAGAACCAGGGGTGGGACAGGTTGGTGAGATTTTCCAAGCTTTGGTGCTGACGTTGGTAGGTCTTGAAACTGTGGCTGGAAGGTCTTGCCGTTGACTGCAAAAGGAGGCAGATGTGAGTGACTGAAGGGAGGGTCTAAGAAATATTGCATGAGTTTTCATTAAGATTGCAAGACTTTGAGTTGATAAAATTATAATGAGCTTTATATTTTATGGCTGTCAATCTACTAAATCTTTTTGAATTTTAGCATGATAAATTATTTAGTAGCGTTCTTAGTATTTAATTGAAGCTGACTGTACTTTTTACTGGGATTGATAAATTCAGTGATGATGTAGTAGATACTTCAAAATTAGAGAAGGTGTTTGAGAGAGATGAAGAAAAGCTGATCCATCCATGGCTTGCAGAGATATTGGACTAGCACCATCTTCTGAAAGTTTAGTACATTACAATTTTATGTCTTCACTAAGGTATTAAAGAACTTAAAAATTAACTCAACTTTGAATTTGAGTAATCACAGTGTCTTTTTTACACTCTGAGTCTATGAAATTATTAAATTAAACCAAAACAAAGAATATCTGTAATTGGATTAATGAGAAATGAAGATTTTTTTTTTTTACAATTTTTTAACCTCTGTCCTAAAAGTACAAGGAGAGAAATGATTTTTTTAAAAAGCTATTTGTCTCTAGTAGCTCAGCTAAATAAATCAATTTAAACATTTTTTTTAATCTCGTTTCACTAGTCCTGACAAAAATAATTTCATGTTGAATCCAAGAAGGGTCTGTTGTTATTTTTGTCAGCAAGTTTTTTTCAGAGTGCTTGGGCAGTCATTAAAGTTCGGTATAGAGAAATTTGGAAACTACTATCAGAAATGCTAATGTGTAATCTAAAGAGAAACGTATTTTTTGAAGCTAGGCTCATAGCAATTCATTTGTCCAGAGGAGTTCACATGAACATTTAAAATATATATATAACAGTCATCATATGTTAAAAATAATCTTACAAGATTATGAATCAAGTAATTCTGTGTTTCTCGTATGTTGCTCTGTAAGGGGAACTATTGTATTGGCAAGAAAATGTGGATTCTAAATGGTATAACATTTTTCTTGTTAGTGTTGCTAAAGCACTGGCAATTAGAAAATGACGTATGACTTGAAACTTGGTTTTTTTCAATAAGTATGTTTAGTTACTGTGTTTGTGAAGGATGCTGGATCCCAAAAGTGAAATATTGTATTTATTACTTGTAGAAACTTTTAATGTGAGAAGAAACGCTGCAGCTAGAGTTGCAGAGGTACAAAATAATTATTACATATTTTTATGCTGTATTGTATTTGAGTTATGGTTCTTAATTAACAGAATTGCTTTTTCTCTATGATGGTCACCTAATGCTGTTACTGTGCCATTTATGATTTGATGAGGCATTTCATTGTCTGATGCCAATGTGTTGGAATGTGCCTGTGGGGACTGGAATTCCAGCTGTTGTTGGGCATCCTGGATTTTGGCTTGTGGAAGTACAGGTTCAGTTTCTTTGTTTTGCTTTCTCAGTGTCGTTCAATAAATAAGCCTTTCCCAACTGTGTTCACGTGCTGTGTTTGTTGCTGTCACTGCCAGTGATTTTTATAATTGGATTAATATAGCAAGAAAACCCAAGTGCAATGTTGTCCTGTCCCAACCTTTTTCTCATTTCTCCTTGTCTCCAGGAAGTAGCTATTTATAAAGATGCTTGAATGCAAATTAACAGCTTTAATAAGGAAGTAAAACTAATCACTATCAAATTTCATATTTGCACAAAGATTAGGAAGCCTGAATACAAGTGTTAACAAAGATGAAAGATGACTTAGTGCACAAAGCAATAAATTCATGGTTCAGTGAAACTTCATGTGATCTTAGGCAAGGCTTTAAATTTATCTTTTCATTTATGTTTCATTTTTCTATTTGTAAAAATAAGAATAGTATTTGCCTAATATATTGGGAAGAGAATTAGTCAGCAAGTGATTTGTTAGCAATTGCAAAGTGCTTATAAACTGGCGATAAGGGCCATATAAGAATCCGTCGATAAAAAGGAAGAGTGAACAAACTGTCTTTTTTCCAGGAGGAGCTTGTAATCTTAGGACACGTTTCTTTGTGGAAAGTAAAAACTAGTTAATCAAAGGTGTGAAATTAAAGAACATAGAGTCCTGCGAGATTATGCTTTTGAGAGAGAGGTCATTAATGCGCTTGCTGAAGCTGGGCTGTTTACTCTCCATACCAGTATGCACAAAAGAGTTTCATGTTCTTTCATTCGCGCCCCTGCTTGATTCGTTAAGCTCACCCTAAGGGCGTGTTTATTTAGTTCTGTGCACTGCCGACAGTAAACAGAGATGCCTGGTAAAATCATCTGCACAGAGGTCTGTACTGCCACATCTAAACTCCTCATACCCAGATTAATGCATTTCAAGGTAACTTGGTCACCTCTTTGCTGTGCCACTGTCACATCTTCTGTGTACTTGGTCACTTGAGATGCCGGGTGGGTAGATGACCATCAACACATGCCTTCTCCTCTCTTTCTTTCTGTGTCCTTATGAAAGTCTTTTAAAAAGGCAAAAAAAGGCAGAGCTGTTCCAGTTGTGTTTTAATCCTAAAATACTACTACACAGTGACTGAATTCTGTGTTTGTTTAATAAAGTAATCGGTTTTGAATACTAGTTTCTGAAAATGTCTGCATGAGGGATAGGGTAAGGACTCTAGGTATATAACAGAAGGGGTCAGATTCTAACACTCAGTGTAATCTTAGGCTGTTCAGTCAAATGCTAAATGGTTGCAAGAATTTCAGCCAAGAATGTATTGAAAAATGAAAATGGGAAGTGTCTAGCTGAGAAAAAAATATTCTTATTTTCTTGTTAACTGTCTCTTCAAACTGTGTAAAGCCAGTCATCTGTCATCTTAGTTTTGAAAAACTTGGGTGAATTCTTTTTTTCTTCATAAGGAATTTTATGCCTGCTATTTGTATTTGCAAAGGTTAACGTATCTTTTTAAAAACAATTTGTCTTTACCAAACATTATACATGCCTTCTAATTAGGACAGAATCTTGTAACATTGTGTCTTCCACAGTTAGATGCACTTGGTGTGCTGAGATGGAGACTTTTGCTTCTGGCTGCTCTACTTTTCTTGAAACCTGTTTTAAATCCTGGAAACGTTAACCTTATTATCCTTTTGTCTTCTAAAGATGCACAAGGACCACTGTGTTTTATAACTTTAGTAAAAATGCTGTAATCCTTTATTATTTAACAGTATTTGAAAGTCTCATTTAATATGGGATGTTTTTGTGTAGAAAACTTAATATAAATGCTACAGCTACTTCCATAAATACAAATAAAAGAGAACTTGTCATGCTAAACACATTCTTTCTCATTATTTTCTGTGTTAGAACAAACTATTAGCATCATCAATCTGATTTTATTGTGTGAGGTACACTTATTCGAAGAAGCTCATCATGGATTTTGTGTTGTCTTACGTCATTCTTTGAGAGAAAAGAGAATTCCACATAGGCTTTGTACAAAAGTCGAGGCTCATAAGGGAGATATGCATAAAACCAGGCAAACCTCATTTCACAGGCAAGATGCCTTTCTGTTTTTAACTGGAGACCTAGGAATTGCCCACCTTTCATTTCCCATATTAGGCATACATTTTCTTGTCTTGTATCTGTAGGAATCTCTCTTTTGGTTTAGAGGGAACTTAGATCATAGTTTTGGCATTTAGAAAGTTGTATTTTTCTTTAGTAATTGACAATTTGATGATAATCAATTGACTATTTGATAATAATTTTGATTTTTTTTTTTAGAGGAGGAAGTATTACAATGTTCTGTGTAAATTATGAATGTTTTTAAGCTTTTTTTTTCTTTCTGAAACCAGTTATTTCCTGTTGTAGCTGGAAAAGTTAAGTATATTTTTTAAGTATTCAAGTGCAGCACCAGCTATTATTATTCTTCTGCCTTAGCAAGTCTTCTAATACAACATTTGATTTGTTACTATGTCCTCATAGGGAAGCATCAGCAGTAGAGTGTACATGACAGTGAGAAAGTAAACACATGCTTGCAATCAAATTAATGTATTTCATCTGTCTTCAACTAATAACAATCTGTCATGCTATCTATCTGAGAAGGGGCATAAACAGTTTATTTTGTGTTTGGAATAACTTCCTGGGGGTAGTTAATGTGACATGTAGTTTGTCTGACATGAGTATAACCAGATCAACACTCTAGATGTTTTCTTGATAACCTAAAAAAATACTGAGAAAATCTGTAGTGGAACTGTATTTATATTTTGTTTTGAGCTTCCTTAAATCAAAGTAGTGGCATAGTTTTCAGGACTTCTATGTGAGTTTTCTTTTCTTGGCAGTTATACAGTTTCAGTGTGAGAAAAAGATTGAAAGGATTAATAAAATTGTAGCTACAGAAAGCTGCAGTTTGCACTCCAGCACTCAGGTTTGAATATTCGAGAAGTGTGCGCTGTAGGAATTCAAAAGTACCAAAGCAAACCTGATTTTTAAAAAGCTGGGTAATACACAAAGTCTGATAGTACTACAGATGTGGTAAAATTTGTTGTCAAATTAATTTATTATTATTACTGCATAATTCTGCATTACTCTTATTATATTGGTAATTATTATTAATAACATCATATATATGTTCTATTAGATGATTTTTGTTTACCCAGAAAGAACCTTTGTGTCTAATTAGAAAATGAAAGTGCGATTGCTTACGTTCTAAGTAACCCATTCAAATATTCTTTAAAAATTAAGGCATAATGAAATAGCTCTGTCTTTTAGTGAGAAAGCAGTAGGTTACTGGTAAGCTGGGCAATAAAAAGCTAGGGAGGTTTTTTGTTGCTTTTTTTTTTTTTTCTATTTTCTTTGGAGTGATGGCAGGATTAGAATTAAAACTGAGTAATATTGCTGAAGAGGCCAGAGCGGGTTTCTTTGTGGCCAGAGCTGTGGGACCTGCCAGGCCAGGCTCTGCCGAGCTTCTGTGGGGCAGAGCTCTGGGAAACTGGGCACTAAATCCTGTTACCCTGGACGTTGCTCCCAGTATTCATCATGATTTCTGTTTTATTCTTTAGAATAGTGGCTGTTTGGGCACATCTTAGAGAAATCTCATTTTTATTCCCTTTTCCATGCGCTTTTGTTTATGCACGGGAGAAGCAGAGCCTTCGTGCTCTGAAATGAAACTGACTGTGCTTGTTGAGCAGCGAATTACTGCACGGAGACATTACGGTGTGAGAGGGCTGTCTTCATCGCTCTGTTGGGTTTTCAGGTGCTCAAGCTAGGTTTGTTCCTCAGAAATCTGGCTGAAATACTACCAAAAATGGGATGAAAAAGAGATGGTTGTATACAGCCCCCTTTCTTATGACCCTGGAGTATTTTCAGAAGAGAAAATATGTACATAATTTTAAGCACATGTAAATCAAATTAATAAATTATTAAAGCATTTTACTTGTCATGTCTGTGTGGGCTAATCGTGATAGCTCATTATTTAAACATTATGTAATTGTATACCTTGTGTGAACAGCTGCAAATAATTTGCAGAAAGATTTATATTTCGTTTTTCACAGCATACTATAAAAGAATATATTTTTGTGCAGTACCGTAGATTAATATAGATGTTTACTTATAACTTTAAAACTATAGTTGGTTATATTAAAATATGAAATAGTTATAATATGCATGAGAGCTACAAAACTAGATAGTTGTAAACTCATTTATGTGTTAATACCAATTTTAATGGCAAATACTGTAATTATCAAGAAAAGAAAAAGTTTAGCTTAAGCAGGAGAACTGCTGCTTTGTAACAGATTCCCTCACAGTTATTACAATTGAAGCTTTGAAAGTGAAAGACGGTCGGATTTGGGTGGAGAGAGATCCCTTTACTGAAATTTGCTGAACTGTCTCATGTTTTTTTTCATATATATGGTTTAGAAAATAGGTTAGTTATCACTGTTATAATAATCTACGATGACTGGATAGTGCCTTATGGTTTGCAAGTGTAATCTTACGGTCCAAGAGAAATGCCAACAAACTATTAAACATTCAGACTTGCTTAACATGCATTATGCATGCCACTCAGCTGTTTATGCCATTCTGAACAAGTACTGACACTATTTTTTCAGCTGCTTGGAAGTACCTGTACAAGTTACATATTTGTGTTTCTTCCAGAATTACCTGAAAGGAAGATTCATGCAAAATGGATGTTTTCCGACTTTAAAGAACTGTAGTTTCACATGGAGTTCTTCTCCACTAATGTTATGAAAGAAGAGGCTGGCAGCCCTGTGGGAAAGGGAGATAAATAGCATGAGTAGCAGCCTTTACATTCTGCATAAATGATGTTCTGATGTCTTTTTAGGATATGTGCAGTTATTTTCTTGAGTGACAATATTTAAATAAAAATACATTATTATTGCACTTTTGGCATTTTTAAAGATTATACAATGAGAACATTCATTATTCTTCTAACTGATGATATGTACTTTAAAATACTTACTGGCTTCATATTTGTACCGGTTGTATTACTCAGATAAATTGTATTTTTATGTAAATAATTTTAAGACAATACAGCTGTGGGATTTCATATCACACTTTATTCCTTGGAGCAAACTCTGGCAAGCTGCTTATATTTGTTCTAGTTCATTTCAGTGAAGCAGGTGAGCTAAAGTAGTATTTAAGCTGCTTGACTGTTGGTTTTCCACCTGTGTATGATTTAATGGAATTTAAATGATCATTTGTCCCTGCACAGTGGTGCTGTGTGGCTTTTTGCAAGCCTTTTTTGTCTTAAAAGAATGGCACATATATCTAAGTAGTGTAAGAGAAACAAATTTGGCATTAATGTATTTACCATTAGTGGTTTCAGAGTCTCAAGTCAAAAGTAGCAGAATTATTCCATCAAGACTGAATTGCTGTTGAATGGCTGCGTGTGGGTAGATTGTAAAGCATCCATCTGTGTTTTATCTAGCACTTTGTCTAGTGTCTTTCTATTCCCTTGCTACTACCCAATAAACTAAAATTTCAGTGACTTAATTTCTCAAGTAAAGTTCTATAGAGATTTGACTTTGAATAACCGTTTACACTGTCTCAAGTGTTTGCTGAGAATTTTTCTGTCATTTGGTATCTCGCCCTGCAGACAGACATTTAAAATACGATTTCCTTTTCCATTTTGAGTTAGCACAGTCTGTCAGCTTTTCACTGCAAATAGGTGATTCAAAGGGAATTCAAAGGATGATGAAAATGTTTATATAATCACCTGAAGTGCGGTCCAATCAAATCTCTCTGGTCCTAACTTAAACTGACTATTTTGTCCTTGGCTTCTTTGAAAAGTCACTTGCTCTCCACATAGGCAACCATCATGGTATATTTGCATCTGTTTCCTTCCATAGATTTTGCAGTTTTCTTCTTACCTGTTTTATTTTCTTCCTTTTTTTTTCCTTTTCCTTTTTTTTTGCCCTCTTTTCCTCATATCTTCAGGAATGCCTTAAAGGGGAGTATCTTGGGGATTTCTGTGGGAGTTTCATACTTGTCTCCTAGATTCTGTTTTCTTTTTTCACCTCACTAGATCTCTGTTTAGTCTCACCTTCAAGTCAAAACTGAACTCTTCAGAGTTCACGAGCAATAGATTTTTTTTAGCAAGGCTTACCTGGTTTCGGTACAGCAGATGCTGACTGGTGCTGGTTTAATCTACGAGGTGAGGTTTTTTTCACTTGGATCTGTCTGACTTCATGCAAGTAATGTCAGAAATACTGAAGTTCCTAATATATTTTTGTTGTACCAGTATCTTTATGGGATACCTGCACATACAAAAGCGGATAGATCTGTTAGCTATGGAGCAACAATTTATCTTACTAGCTTTGATTGAAATGACTCTTCCCACCAGACAAGCATGATGGTGAATGTTTGGTTTGATTCCAGAGAATCAAAAGGTTGAACTCTTGAGTAGTTAGGTAGAAACAGAGTTGCAGAACAGGACAACTAAGACAGCGGAGATAATTTTTGGAGAATATCTGGCAACTGTGGGGGTTTTTGGTAGTTGTCACACAAGTTTTTTAGCGTGTACTTCAGACATAAAAATGAGCAAATGGCAGCAGCCCGTCTTTTGGATGCTTTTTCTAGAAAGG